>NC_091015.1:78716503-83516503 GCF_041296385.1 Aphelocoma coerulescens
ACCCCGCCCGGGCTGGTGCCGAAGGCGGGGTTGGGGATGGGGGGGACCCCCGAAACCACAGACAGCGGCTCCTCCCCGCCGGCCCAGCCTCCCTTTTAGGCATGCCCGGCTCGGCTACGCCAGCGGGAGGAGGGGGCGGCGGGCCCGAGGGGCGGGCCCCCTCCCCGGGAAGGTGGACGCGTGCCTATTTTGACGCCGGCTGCTCTCCCCTCCTGCAGGTACTGGGATGATTTCCACGCCTGCACCCTCACAGCGCTCACCGATTGCCAGGAAGGAGCGACAGACCTCTGGGAGAAATTGAGACGGGAATCCAAAAACCTCGATTTCCAAGGCAGCTTATTTGAACTGTGCGGAGGCGGCAGCGGCGCGGCACCGTCCCTCCTCCCGCCGGCCTTGCCCCTGCTCCTGGCGGCTCTGTGGGCCGCCCTAGTGACCTGGCTGCCTTTCTAGGGGGGCGAGCACACTCACACCCACACCCTCTCCATGTGCTGGATCTATAGAGGAAGTGTCCATCCGTTGCTTTGGGGACGTTGTGCTTTTCTGTGGTTGATGATGATGATGATGGTGGTGGTGGTGGCTGATGATGGTGAAACACCCATGTAGGACTGTGGAAACGTTCTCCCTTTTTTTTTTTTTTTTCTTTTTTGTGTTTTATTTGCCAAATCTTACCAAACAGGCAGCGGCGCGCAGCCCAAATCGGACCTCAGCTTTACTATCGCTTCGAATCAAAAATAGAAAAAAATATAAAGAAACAAACTCGAGCCCTCGTTGTGCAAACGCAATCTCAGGAACGGCTCTGGGCCACCTACTGCTAAGGCTGTAACCGGCCGGGTACCTCCCGGCGAGCCACGGGCTCCGCTAAAAATGTGGCAGTGTGCGAGGCGAGAACAAAAACCGCAGACAGGAAAAGGCACTGGCGAGAAATCCAAGGTAGATGTCCACGTGTGAAGCATATGGTGAATAATTCACAATCTCTCATCTTTCCTCCACAGTCGCTTGTTTTTTTGGTCATTCCACTAAAAAAAAAAACCTAAAAAATAAATAAAAAAGAGCATTTTTCCTCAAGGGGAAAAGAGAGCGAGAGAGGGAGAGAAAGAGAGGGAAACGAACAGCTAAGGAAGGAAGGAGCAAGAGAAAGAAAGACGTATCTAAATGCCCGGAGAAATGAAGGAATGCTGCTAACATCTCTGAGAGTTTACCTTTACTTGCTGTTCGAAGGCATCTTTCCGAATTCACTGCCTTTAATTTTTTCCTCCTCTTTGTTTTAGATGTTACACATACCAGTGAAATACCTGAATATCCAACCGTAGAGATCACAAAAAGGGGGCTTAAATGTAAACCTAAAGGAAAAAAAAAAACAAAACAAAAAACCAACAGCAACAGCAAAATGATTTTGAAAAAAAAAAGCCTTGATTTTAAAAGAGAAGAAAAATGTAATTTAAACAAAAGTTTATTATAAAGTCAATTCAGAAAAAAAATAACAAAAAAAGATTTGCTACAAAGTATAGACAGAAGTATAAAATAAAAATTATTGTTTGAAATGAGGGTGTCGTCCTTTTTATAAAATATACCCAGAGTATCTTGGAAAGGACAGGGCTTTTAAGGCAAGGAAGTCTAAATCTTGAACCCATCCCTTGACGCACACGGCAATTTCAGTTCAAACAAGGACAGGGTGGCTGAATCGCTAAGTCGAAGCCTTTCTTTCTCTCTCTTTTTTTTTTTTTTTTTTTTTCTTCTTTCTTTCCTCCTTAAAAATATGCTGTAAAACCTCCCACCCTCCTCCTCCTCCTCCCGAAGCCGCGAACCGCAGCACCCCCGTTTCCCGGCCGCCCGGGACTGGCGCAGGGAGCCCCGCGCAGCGGCGGGGGCGGGCGGCGCGGCTTTCCCGCGGGCGCGGAGCGGTGCCGAGCCCGGCGGAGGGAAGGCAGCAACCACCATTAAGGAGGAGGCTGCGGAGCCGGAGCCGGGGCGCAGAGGAGTCCTTTCATAATTAATAAGGCAGCTCAGCCGAAGGAGCAAGGGGAAGGGGGGACGGGGTATTGATTTCGCAGCAGAAGCTGCTCTAACCTCGGCTATTTATAGACGCCTGATGCCTTTATAAAGAAATACACATCAAAGAGTAAACACGTCCTTTTTACTTATAAGACCAGAGCCCAGCTGGCGATCGGGGATGGGTGGGTGATGGGGAGGTAGGGACCACGAACTGGTGCGAGGTGATTTATTCCGCTGGGGAGCCATTGCCTGTGCAGTAGCTCTCCTTTGCCAATGTGTAGGGTGGCAGGGTCTCTCCTTCGCCCCCTCTCCCTGCTCCCTCCCTTCCCAAAGTCCGCAATGTAATGTGTAAGCAATAGCAAATGTAACAGTTCATAAATCAAACAGTGGGTCGCAAGCCAATCTGCATTTCCCAAACGGATTGAATCCCAGCAACGAATGTGCTCAGGAACTGGAGCCAGGCGCCTTTACCACTGGAAGCAATGTTGATTTTTTAATGATAAAATACATTATGCGTGTGTTGGGAGGGCTTTGCAGAGCTCAGCCTCGCTTAGGCAGATACAGGTCTGCTTGAATTTCGTTTTACTTTGGCCTCCCTCTAGACTCAATCCCCACCACCGCCACCAAAAAAAAAAAAAAAAAAAAAAAAAAAAAGGAAAACCCTGGAGAGCAGAGCTTTGTTTAAATGGTTTGGGTTATTTTCCCTCCCCACAGAGGATCTAGACCTAAATTGATTTTTCTGTGCACATCTCTGTATTCATGAGGTCAGGCGCTGCTGTTATGGTTTCCTGTAGCACGAAATGCCAGATGCCGAGGACAGAGGGGAGGAAGAGACCTTGCTTTGGTGCGAGGGGCTCCGCAGCCTGCTGTTTGCGCCGGCTGTGCCCCAGGGACCCCCGCTGGCGGCCGGCAACGCGCCCCGCTCCGCCCCGGGGTGCCCGGGCTCCGGTCCCGCCCGCTGCCGGCATCCCCCGGCTCCGCGTCGGGCGTGCTCCCGCCGCCGCCCCCGCCTTCCCGGCTGCTGGACGGTGCCCGTCCGTCGGAGGAAGATGGAAGGGAGCCTACCAGCTTTCCCTCACCCCACAGAAGAAAGCTGAAACGCCCTAATAAGGGGTGATTTCCAGCTCATTAGCGGACTCGAGTTATCTCCGTGTGAAGTTCAATTACTAATGAATAATCTCTCCGTAATTAGCACATCCCCCAATTAACCCTCCGTTGAGGAGAATAATAAACGGTGGCAAACCAGTGAAAAACAGCCGAGCTGCTGGGGAGGGTGCCCGGTGGTCGTTCCCGGGCCCCTTTCCTCCCCCCGGTCTCCCCCTGGACTCTCCTGTTTGGGGCTCCCAATTGTCGGGTACTCATCCCTGGGTCACAGACCGGCCACCGGGCCTGCCGAGCTAGCCGGGGTGCGCTAACCTGCATTGCACCCCGGGATTTCCTGCACAGGCGGCAGGGACGGCAACAAACCCCGGTCCCGCCGGCTCAGCTCCCCCTGGACAAACTGGCAAGCGAGGCTCTCCCCGCCGGCAGCTCCATGGTTTTTTCGGGGGACACGAGCAATCAACAAACTCCCCCTTCCCTTCCGCCCGTTCATTTTATAAGAGCCCCTCAATGCGCAAGGCATTGGTTGTTCCCTTTTCTGCCCCTTTAAGGGGTCGTTTCCGAAGCCTGAGTGCAATGGTGGATTTTATGTATTTATTTTTTTCGACCACAGAGAGGGAGGGTTGCTTTGCCTTGCCTTGTTGTGAGGCCAAGGAAACATGAGCCCTCCGCCAAGTCCCAGAAAGGCACTGAGTGTACTGGACTTGCCTCCTGCCGCCTTGCACCTGTAGGGTTTGTAAAGGCTGCGGGAAAGGTTGGGGTGTCGCTTGCCAGGCTGGTCCCACTGCCCCAGGCAGCGGCTGCTGTAGCAAGAGCTGGAAGAGGTTCAAGCCTCTAACATCCCTTCTTAACTCCTGGGCAAACGTGAGCTGGTGAACTGGAGAGGGGAAAAACGCAACAGAAAAGCGTTTAAACCTTGACAGTGACCACAGTAAAATTATCCCCTGCTTAAAAGAAAATGCACACACATGCACGCATAGTGGGGGAAGAAAAAAAGCATGAATGCAGACCAACTGGGAAAAAAACCAGAGCTGAAACAAAAGACACGCCGGTGTATTTCTAGCTGGTTGGATAATCAGGAAGGGTTGCAGCCATTGCGGCTCTGCCTGCCCTAATTCCTATCCCCAGCTCCGACTGAGCAACCGCAGCCCCGCAGTCCCCGGAGGGCCGCAGAGCGCTGGCTCCTTCCCCGGCAGCGCTGGATGCACCCGTGCTTGGCAGGCGGCTGCTCTCCTGCGGCCTCGCTCCCCCTTTTAGCAGCCTGGCCGAGCCCTGCAGGGAGGGCTGTGCCTTGCCCCTGCTCGGGCTGCCCTCTGAGACGGCGAGACCCTGCCAGCACTGGGCTGAGGTGGTGGCGGTCAATTATTTTTGCTTTAAGGGGAAAAAAAAAAAAAAAAAGACCTTTTCCCATCTGTTCAAAGGCTGTAACAAGGAGATGGAGTGGGCCTGCGCTGGGAGCAAAGGCTTGAGCCACGATACACAAAACTGAGGAAAAAACTATCTGAGCAGTAGTGAGGGCAAACTGGTTGGTGCTTATGGAAGGGAGCAGGGAGGCATGGTATGAAAGTAAGGTGCAGTATCCATTTCTCACAGGACTTTCTGGTGGCTATGTCCACTTCTCAGAGGATGCAGCCAGATGCTGCTGGTCCTTGGCTCATTTGCACAGTCGAGGGATGAATGGATTGGTGTCTCTTCCAGCCCTCTTCCTCTCCAGGGTCCTTTTAAAATCTGTGCAGTTGCTGTCCTGCCCAGTGAAACCCAGTAAGTTCTGTGAAGGGCTAACAACCTAAGGAGAGAGAGAACAGTCCAGCCTTTCTATTCATCAGGGCTGATTCATTAATGGTTAGTGCCATTAGGTGCACTACAGTAGTGCCTGAGGGCCCCAATTAAAGGAAAAGTGAGCTTGTTAAATCCAGAAAGCCAGATTCTCCCTCTGATACTCCTGCCTGATGCAGAGGTGGTGCCTCCAGGGTGGGCAGCAGGAACAGCCCTGGCTTTCTATGTGAGCAGCCTCTGTGCCTTCCCCCCTCCCTCCTCCAGCTTTTCCCTCTCCCTTCCCTTAGTTGCAGATCCTGCTTACAGGGTGCTGCAGAACAAGGCTGTTGCAGGAGTTGGCTGGCAGGACTTGCAGGAGGAGGTGGCAAATCAGCTTATTTTTCTGAGCCACTTCATTCTTCATCACAAGTGGGTTTGGGTGGGCTTTTTTTGGTTTAGGTTTTGGGTTTTTTTGGGCAGGGTTGAGAGCAGGCAAAGTGGTGGGGATTGCAGAGGAGTCTGTTATGAAATCAGATGCGATTTTAGATGTCTGAAAGAGTTTATTTAGGCTAAAGGCAGCTGAAGATCAATTGCACTGTTGGCAAATGGGCTTCCAGCTGGCTGGTGCCTCTCTTGAGGGACAGTTTCAACCCGGGGCCCATTGCAATGATAGTACAGGAAGGGGCTTTCCTTTGCTTTGGGCTAAGGATCTTCTGCTGCCCAGTTCCACCAGTGAGAAGAGAAGCTGGAGATGATGTGGGAGAGTGACAACAGCATTGTTATTGGTGAGTTATTGGCTGTTCCTTTCCCCTCAAATCCCCATGATGGGTCTGTGCTAGAAGATTTTGCTCAAAGCCCCATACTCCTGAACTATGGGTTTGCTAACAAATGGGCAGACTGTGCTGGCACAGGCTTTGCCTTTCAGGAGGTACTGAAGAAATAGGTTTAAATGGATCAAATTCTCAGAAACCCAGCCTATGGCTTGTGACCTAGCTTTTTAGGCTGTATTGTTTGTTTTATTTTGTTTCTTTGTTTGCTTATCTCCAAAGCTGATATGAAGAAAAGATGGAAACAGCCTCCTGAAGGTCAAGGTGAGACTGACCAACACCTGAGTGCTGGCATTCACCAGCAGTAATAAATCCCTGCTCACAGGTGCTGGAAGTCTCTTCAGCCAGAGAAACAACATTGCTGCAGGGGACAAACAACTAGTCCTGACCTTCTTTACACAGCCATTCTCTGGGAAAAAGTATCCCCTGAAGTCAATGTGCGTTCTGCCTAGGTAAGGATTTTGAATGCTCAGTTTTACCTCAGACAGGAATGTTGTCCCAGTATGAACTCCAGGTTCATGCCACTGAAATAGAAAGAGCTTTGTGTGTGCATCGTGGATTGCACCTCCAGATTTCTTGCCAATGATACCAATTTATTAAGGACTGTGGGAAACATACTAAATCTCTCAAGCATCAAAGATCAAATCTGCAGGGCACTTTTATTTTTTACCAGGAAGCAGCCTCAAGAGTGGATGGGCAGTACATCCTTCAATACCACTTTAATACCACCAATTTCTTTAACACTTTGGAAACTACTGGATATTCAAACTGTTCCTCCCCAAGGCAGCAAACAAAACCCTCAAAACCTCAGCCAACCAAAGTAAAAAACCAAGTAACCAAGCAAAAAAACATTAGTAACCATAACAAAGAAACAGTCACTGATACTGATAGGAGTCATTTTAGTCAGATTTATCCCACCTTAAACCTATTTTGCTGCAGACACTGTCAGTAAGCTTCTTTCAGATACAGCTATGTACATGGTCTAATTCTGCCAAATGCACCCTTTCAAGAGTCAAACCACGTGTCTAGTATTGTCCCTCTTTGTCACAACTGCTAACAGTAGTACTTCTGACAATAGTAGTACCTTAAGTACAAGAAGTTTTGCAGTAAATTGTCAGTTTGATATTTGTGCTTCTTTTAATGTGTTTTATTTTGACTGGGTAGTGTAGGAGGTCTTATCCATTCCTGTGCTCCCCTGAGGCTCTTTTAATTTTCCAGTCCTCTGGCACAAGCTGCCTTTTGCAAAGGAATGATTCCTGTAAAGCCACTGCCTTATTTTGTTTCCCATATTGTAAGAAATCCTTAAATTATGTTGTCAGATGAAAAATCCAGAACATATTTTGTTAGCATGGAACATTGGTCACATTAGTTTCACAACGCCTCATTGAAGGATCCAATGTCAGAAAATTGTCCTAAGCTTTGCTTTTTATTGAGGCTTAATAGGTGCCCTTGTCCCTTTTACTAGACCCATGATGCAAGACTTGTTTTTGTTCTGTTGACAAGACATTTCACTTGATCTCCTTCACCCTTACTCCTAG
Organism: Aphelocoma coerulescens; assembly: GCF_041296385.1. Taxonomy (NCBI): domain Eukaryota; kingdom Metazoa; phylum Chordata; class Aves; order Passeriformes; family Corvidae; genus Aphelocoma; species Aphelocoma coerulescens. The sequence continues at coordinate 78,723,717 of NC_091015.1, forward strand.
TGTCCACTAAATGGGAGTAGCACTTTGAGACCTTTGAGATTTGTGAAAAATGCCACATGAGGAGATAGGCTTTATTAATTAGAAAAATCTTATTTTATCTTTTAGCTTTCATCAGAAGAAAAACGCCCGGATTGAAATGACAACAACAAATAATAGGTAAAGGATGCTCCCCTGTTGCTTCACAGATCTGTTATGTAACAGAAAACATTCATCCCTGGGTGCAGGAGAGTTGTGTTTCATGTCCCTCTCCAAAGAAGCCTCATCTTAAAGAAGGCTGTAGCAGCCCAGCCTCATGCAGATGCTGCGCTGCAGGCATTTCAGGCTGTGAATTTCAGCCTGTGCCCTTGGCTAGACTGTCAAGGGCAGGTTGCCATCCCTGTCCTTCTTGCAGAGATCTCAGTTCATTTTCAGCCATGTCACTCACTGCTCACAAGCCCCGTTTTGCTGTGCATCAAAAGTTCATTTAATTACCTTCCCTCCATTTTCTTTAGGTGTTGGTGATTTGCATTCTCTCCACCTCCATCAGATATTTGGCACATCAATACTTAGAAGGCTTAGGAGGAGAAGAAGACATCAAAAACAAGAAGAAAACACAAAAAGTTGCACAACTCCCCAGTCTTCATTTCAGTGTCAGCTGTGGTTAGTTGGTTGTTTTTCTTTTTTTCTGTAAGATGAGTGATTTCCACTTCTTTTTGAATCCCACCTGTGCAAATACCTTATTTTTCTCCCTAGCAAGTGTTAACAAGAAACTGCGAGGGTTTTGTCCAGGCTCAGTAGTCAGGCAGTCCTGGGGTGGCTGACTTCTAGGAAAAGCCACAGCAGGAACAAACAAGAGCCAGCCTACGCACCAGGCACAGCTTTTGCTGGTCTTCAGCTTATGTTCCAGCTCACACTCGTGGTAAATGAATCGCCGATAGCAACAAATGCAAGGAGCACAGACCCTGGACGCTTCATCATGGAGCTGCCCTTAGAAATGATGGCCCATTATGAGGCAGCTTCACCCTCCTCAGTGGAGCTGTGCCAGCTCACAGCAATTCAGGACTTGCTCTGCTCACTGAAGTCCGTGCTCTGAAGTTTCCAATCTCATCCTTTTTGTGAACCAGATCATGCAAATGGGGGCACGGGAGTCACAGGGAAGTCGAGTTCCACACAAGTACTGGCATGAGAAGGAGCAGCAATTAGCTCTAAATTCACTCTACCAGCCTGTCATTTCTGAGCTCTCCCCTGCTGCTCTGCAACTGGAAGCCTCGTGCTCTAGAAGAAGGGGAGAAGAACATTTTGCTCATGCTCATATTAATCAAGTCATCTTGTGAGCTGCTGAATCTGTGAAATTGTATCTCCCATGGAGTTCAGTGGTAATGACTGTCTTCAATGTGGACTCTCTGGTGTCTAATAATACAGTTATATTTCTGTAGTGGATGCACTCCCGGCATTTTTTTCCCTCTGCCTGCCTACTTCCACAACACTTGTAGGCAGCTCAAACCTTTGAGACTTCTATCCCCTGTCAAGTTTGATCAAACTCAGTTCACAGGCTCAAAAAATTATTTAGGAGGGACCGACTGGCACTTGCACAGACAGTGTGATCTCATAAGCTTCCTTTCCTTGGGAAACTAGGCTACCAACCTAGCAACAGGGTGAAAAAAAAGCCATCCTGCTAGCAAAAAGGACCTAAACACCAGGAGGAAAGAGGAGAGGTGGGAGAGGAAAGTGAAGCTGTTTTGAAGGGAAAAAAAATCGCTGCCTTGTGGCTGCAGAGCTCTCACACACTTAAAGGGCCAGCCTTGGAGAGACATGCTGGAGAAAATATTCTCCAGGAGATGGAAAGTCCTCTCATGAAAATTGGTAAGGGAGAGAAATGACCTGGATTCATCTCACCACCTGGCATGCTAAATGGATATCTATATGGTAAGGATCGTCTCCGGTGACACCTGTTTTTCTCTGTGCACTAGAGGAAGACACAGACACAATTAGCATGCAACCTGTATGCCTGCAGTATCTAAAGCGAGGTGTGTCCTATCCCAAAGGGAATTATCTTCTTCCCGCTCTCCCCTTCAGACCAAAGTTTTCCATGGTGCTGCTGCAGGGTTTGTTACTTCATGTACTACATTTGTATTTTAGAAAAGCTGCTGTGTGTCTTAATAGCTGCAGATGTATGCATGGTTTTACTGGGCATTTATTATCACTTATCCTCTTTGCACTGAAACCTTTCCTGTCCTTGTATCTTATGGAATAAAATTCTGTAAGTGAGCTTTAATGATTCTATGATTCTACTTCTTTACAAATTAGGGAGCTGTCATCCCACTTTTATTTGCTATCACACAATGTCTGAGGCTGTCAAAAGTATTATAGTGCATACTCACATAAATTGATATTTAATTTCAGTAATTATAATGTCACTAATTGTGTTTTTGCACCTGATGCAATTAATCACATTCATCTATTGAGTTCTGCTTTGTTCTTTCTAGATTTAGGCGTTCCCCTGCTCTTTAATCTTCCCTGCCTATGGTAGATCATACACACAATGAAACTCAGAAAAAAAAGCTCAGAGCTTCCCATCAATTTCTGTGTGCCAAATGAATGGGATAGTTTGGAACTCTGTGTGTAGCTGGAGTGCAGGATATGCTCAAAATCCCACTGACTATTTTAATGTAATTTTTATGAGGCTTAGAGGGAGTCATGTTATCCAAATATTGCACAGTGCAATTGTTTGCACTGGCCTACTCCTAACGGTTTTCTAATTTTTAGAGGGCTTCTTTGCTTGTAGCCTTTCACTTAAAATTACTACAGGGCTGCTGTGGCAGCCCCTTTCACCTGGCTTCAAAGCCCTCTTTTCCTCACAGCCTTGCAGGGGGGCATTTTTTATGCCATATTCCCTGGGAAAAAGCTTCCTACCCCTCAGCCATCCTTCTGTGCTCCTCTACCTTCTCACCACGTTGCTGTCAAGTTATAATTCATATAATTCAGCACTGAAGTTCCCAAACTCTCTCCACTTGGTGCCTTCTAGACTGATGAGTACATATTAGAACAAATATTACATATAAAGAGTGTATAGTAGTAATTTTAATATAAATAATACCTAATTATAAATGCATATGAGGTGTATCAGCCAATCAGCGTGCAACATTCCTACTTGATCAAGCATAATCCAGCCAGTGCCAGTGTTGCCATCAGACAAAGATCACTGGAAGGCAGCTTGAGCAGGCTTTAATGAATTAATGAATAATTTTACTAGGGGCTGGTTGTTGATATGACAGCGATCTCCTGCTGCACTGGAGGAGACACCAGGAGATAACGGCCACCTGAGGACTCCCGACTGCATCCTGTCTGGCTACAGTTTTCCTTTTGACCTTGAACCTAGTGTATGCCATCAGCTACAAAATCAGTGAATAAAGCATGTCCTTCGTGTCTGTCAACCCGCCTCAACTTTCTCTGTGTTAAAGTGCAAAGTAAAAAAATAATCTGGGCTTCAGAATTCTGAAGCAGAGTTTGAGGATAGCATTCCCTCTTCTCAAAGATGCCCAAGACTCATTGGCCTCTGGGTTATAGTTCACACAGAAACTTCTTTTGGTTCTATTTCATTAAAAGAAAACCTTGAGTGGGCAGTACATCTTTATTTTTATTGCCACATGTCAATATTATTGCCATCCATTATTTCACTTTAGGAGTGGCTTTATTATTCTAGCTTGAAAACTGTTCCCAACTGTCTTAAATTAAACCAACATAAATTTAATTTAACCTGAAGGGAATGGCTACCTCCCAGACAGCTGCTGTGCTTCTCTCTGCTGCTAGCAGTGTGTGGTACTCCAAATTTCATGTTCTATGACACAGCCAAGGCTGCATCCGGGCTTGAGTGTCCATGTGGTAGTGAGCACTGACTTCACTCAGTTTTTGTAGTTTAGCTCATCTGCAAAACAAGCCCGTTGATTGGGTGACTGAATTCACCACTTGGTACAAATGTGTGTACTCTAGAGACCATGTCAGAGCAGTGGGGCCTGAGCTGGGCACCCAGCAGGCTATGAGGTACAGTGACAGCAGACGTGTTATGCAAACTGCTGCTTGTACAGGTTTTTGAATAAACTTTTGTTTTTGCTTCTTTGGAGCAAAGACCAAGAGGCCTGCAGAGATCCTCTCTAGGAAAAAAATACCCAGAACAACATTAAAAGGTAATTTGTGCTGATATGTCTGGAGAACTCAACCTTAACAATAAGGTGAGTCACCTAAAAGAGGACATACAGCCCTTAAAACAAATATATCTGAACAAAACCTTGTTGATAACAGGTATTTCCTGATGACGTTCATCTATCAGAAATTACATGGATCACACGTGGACATCAAGATCTCTTATGGGTCTCTTCAAGCCTTTTTCACAGCTTTCTAGAAATCCAATGGGATAAATAAATATCATCAGGAAATACTTGCTCTTTTAAAATATTTGCAGAATATCTTTGCAGAACATGTTCTTTTGGTTAAGTAAACAATATTATTTGGTCATCAGTCATTACCACTACTGAACTAATGAAAATGATTGTTGACCAGTTTTCTGAAGTCTTACTGGGGCAAAGACTTGCTAACAAATACATGAAGTTTCTCTTGCACTGGAAAGTCAGCGTATGTTGCTTTGGGATCAGAGTGAGAGAAGAAGTTTCAGCACATGAAGATGTGTTGGACATCTGCACACAACCTGCTATCCAAGTCCTCTCAGTCAGATCCACCACGTCCTCAGATGGCTACCCTTCTCTTCCAGGGCTTTTTTGCAGCACACCTTTCTTCAGCAGTGTTACGAACTATATTCCCCTCACCAACCATAAATGAGACCTCCAGATGTCAAACCCTGTAACAGGGATAGTGTCTCTTGGCACCATATCCTGAAGACCTGATGGACTCTCAGAAAAAGGAGCAGATTACAAGGCAGTGGAGCTTTAGTATTTTTACACCATGACAGGGAAACTTGAGTTACTTACAGAAGCTGCGTCAGAGAATAAAAGTGTAGGAGGAAACACAGTCAAGAGGAAAAGGTTTTCCCTGGATATTTACATTCAGTGTACAGGAAAGATGCAGATGTTTTCCCCACTTTTCTGTGCAAACAGCACCTGGCTTTACCACGTGAACTTAGCACCTTGTTTGGAGGAGCTGAGGCTGCATGAACTCTGCATTTGGCACCAAAGAAAGAAAGTCCTTGGGGGTTGTGGAGCCCTGAGACAGAGCTTTAAATATGTATTTAAAGGTCAGACAGCAGCTTTGGCAACTCATTTTAGCTTTTTTTTCCTCTGACGTATTCCTAAAATGGGCTTAGACTCTGGATGCACCTGTTAAAGAGGATAACATGAACAAAATCTTCTATGATCATAAAAGTGGACTTTCAAATCTCATATTTTTTGAGAAATATAGAAGACAAATTTAGAGCAAAAGAATACACTGACTGCAGCTGGGAGTATTGCACTTGGTAGTATGGAACCTGCCTGAGGAATAGACAGAACATATTTCATGTATTATTTTCTAGGTCAATGAAACTCCAAATACAAATGAACTGTCAGAAAGTTTCCTTGGGTTTGTGGCACTGGTGGAAATCCTGAGTGCCTCTGGACTTGATTTTCAAAAGTTCCAGATCCTCTCAGTTCCCAGGGTTATTACAGCTGGAACTGTGGCTGCTTCAAGTTTAAGCCCAGCTTGAATTAGAGATTTCAAGATGATAATGAAATATTTTGTTCTTAAGCTGGTGTGCAGATATGGGTTAGCTGTAGCTTTGAGTTCCATGCTTTAACTGCCTCAGGGTTGGATTGATAGGAAGATTATTTTTGAAAGAAAACAAAAACTAATACTTGTGTAGAGAAGTGTGAATATAGGTTATTTTTAGTGGGTTTTGTGCTGTATCCCATCACCTTTACCTGTCCTCCCTGAAAGGCAGGCTTGGTAGTATGCACTGGTATTGTCTGAAGCTGGCTCTTGTTCACAGGCTTAGCCAGACTCCCTTAGGTAATGTTTATGCACTTGTATCTCCAGGCAGTTCTGACACAGTGCCTCAGGAGCGGGAGAGGCCTGTCCTGAATCTCCCCTGAGATCAGCTGATGGAGCAATGTTAGATAATGCAAGTCTCCAAGTAAGTTTCACACATAGAGTTGCAAATTCTTCCTCAAGAAGTTTATATTCTCCCTGCACTTGTCAATCCACATGCCAAAACTGTTCTGCCAACCTGCCTCTCAAGCCCCGCTTCTGTGTCCTCTTTTGCATGTTCAGATCCACAGGACAGGCTGAGCCCAGGTGACAGATGCAGTGGGGCATCATGTGAGCTGCAGGATGAGAATGACCCTCACACATTTACCTTTGGCCAGCTGTCCCCTGGCAGCAGCTCCTGTGCTGGATCCTGTTGGATAGTAAAAACTAGAGAGCCCGGGGATTCCGGCGGGGGGAGAAAATTGCAGACCAGCCAATATGGTTGATAAGAGCAAAAACTCCGTTTATTAGCAATCCAGAGGCACTTATATAGTATACCAGCTTGTTAACTCTTAAGTGGCTTAAAACTTATCAAAGCGCATTTCTACTTCTACCTAATTGGACTTACATTGGCAAGCTTCTACTAGTTATGTTACGATTAAAAGAATTCAGAGTTTACCCTCCTCCCTCCGGGTCTTATCTCCATAGCTGTACCTTTTCAAACTCCCTTCTTGTTCTCAGCCCTGTTTTTCACACAGGGACCTTCTCATGGAGAGTTTTTCTGACACAGGCCTTTTGCTTGCAGGTTTATTGGTTGTATAGTTCTTTTATTGATCCCAATAATTCTATCAATGATCCATGTCTTGCAACAGGATCCCACCCCACAGAACATGAGAATAGAGTCACCAGCGCTGTGGGGTGGGAGCCAGGGGGAGCAATCCCAGACCCACGTCCAGCTGGCACAGATCTGGGTGGGACCAGCCTCCATGTCCCCAGAACCCAGCCTGGCATTGCCTTCTGGAAACACCTGCTTTCCTCTGAGCATCGACCAGTCTCTATAATTGTCTCTGTAGATACCTACAGTGGCCTAAAAGAATCAGAGTGCCCGGAGGTGACCTGAAATCATGAATAACACACACAGGTGCCTTAATCCTGTCAAGGGTAGGGTGTTTTTCCACTTCTGCATATAAGTTAGAGACCAGAGACCTAATTACCTCACGACTTTCCTTAAGATGATAGCAATTATTTATTTTAAAGTGCTTTGGGTTAGGTTAAGAGAATAAAAAATATAGAGGAAAGCGAAATTCTGAGCTTTGTGGCTTTTTATTTCTGCAAAAGTACATTGTTAAAGGATTCCTGAGCAATGCCTGGAGTCTTTGGCTCCATGAAGGGGGCAAAAAGAGGTGAACTGCTTTGTCTGTTGAGTATGAGGCCATGCAATGATAGATCATCTCAGATGACTTGTCAAGTACCTCTACAGAGAAGGGACAAATACAGAATAAGGGCAGCATCACTCAATAAAATTTGCAAAACTGAAAGATTAGAAAAGAGCATTTGCAACCCACTAAATGTTCCTTCATAGCTTTGTTGCCTGACAACTTGGCTGAGCAGCAATACCATGCCCTTTCACAGGCTCCTGTGGAAAAGTCTCATCTAGCTCTGGGCTTTCACTTGCAGCTGGAACATTTTGTCAAATGCCTTTTTATTTGCTTAGCTGCTCAACAGGTGAGCACACCAGCTAGTATTCTTAACATAAGCAGACAACCCAACCAGTATTAATGGTGTAATGCTGCTTCCCTCATGCAAACCATGGTACAGACTTAAATATGCACAACATTAAGTGAAATCACCCACAGGGTCTTTAGCAGCACTTCCTGAAACACTCTCCTACTGTTGGCAAGGGCACCCAGAGCCCTCCTGGAGAGGTTTGAGCAAGTGTGGCTGATTCACCTACATCATATCTCTGGACTGAGTTGTTTCCAGTCATCTCTTCCTGATTAACACCCTGTGAGGAAGCTGTTACTGAGAAATCAGTGCATTGTTCCTGCTTAGCTCAACCTTTCAGCTGCTCTTAAACAGCAGTGGCACTTTGTATTTGCACCTTACCTTAATGAGTGATAACTTGCAAGTGTGGACAAGTCCTGGGATACATGATTCATTACCTTAGAGGAGGGAGAGCAATGTAATGAATATGTTGAGTGACCCAAGAGAGAATCTTTTATCCAGTCGTTTCATGGAGGGGATCTGAAATGAATTTTACCTTGGAGATTTTGGGGAAGAGAAATGGGGTTGTTTACTTCACTTGATCAGTAAAAACAAAGGAAAGAAACCAAAGGAAACCAAACCAGCATTTTGATGGGATACCCTGTTTACATTGTTCTTGCAGAATAAATTGGGAAAAACACCATTTCATTCTCATATAGATTGTCTCCTACAGATGTTCTCACTGCAGAGGGCTATCTGTTTTAGTGGCAGCCATATCTGTGGTAGGAGCACTCATGGATAGCAGCCATACCTCAGATGTAGGAGGAGGAAGATTGCCAAGTTACCTGGGCTCTCATCAGTCAGACTGAAGATGGGCAGTTAGATATTCACTCATGTATGTGAAGTAAATTGTCTTGGGTCAAATCTTTCATATGTCCAATAATTGACAAGCACCCAGAAGAAAATGGCATTTCTGGGAAGAGAAAAGAAGCAGCTCCTTATCAAGTGTGTATGCATGTGACTTGGCTCCCCGAGAAGATCTACAAGGGCCAGGCTTCCATGGCCCTTTTCCCCTAAATAAGCCACACTATTTATCCTTGTACCTCTATAGCCATCGGGCAGCATTGCCTGGCGTTTGTTTCTCATTTTTTCCCCATGGAGATAAGCCAGAGAATCCTGTGGTATTCCTGCGAGGGCTGCAGTGTTGCAGAGGTGAGATCCTTTGTGCAGATGAACAAAAACCATGGGTTGTGTGGGCTGGGGAAGGTCTCCTGCCCTTCAGTGCACCAGAGCTGGGTGAACAGAGCAAAATCACAAGCATTTTGCAGTGGTTATTCCCTTTGTGCTTTGTTTTGTTTGCAAAAGGAGACAGGGAACCTCATGGTAGTTAAGATGAATTATTTGCATCTCTGGCTTTTTTTGAGCCAAGAGTGTCCATTTTTATGGCTGGACTGGTTTCTGAGAGCTGATTCACATCTGGACTATTTTCTGACCCATGTAGGGACCCTCCACAGAAAAGTCCATGCATGCTCCTATACAGCTGATGTCCATATGTCCCTCTGCTGTTGTGACTGGGGGCTTCTCCCCACTACCCCAAAAAGACCTCATGCTGCAGCAGATTTCTCTTCTGGATATCTCTCTACTGCTGATGTAGCCTGAAAACTTGGAGAGTTCTACTCCTTGTGCTCAGAGTGAGACTTGGCGTCCTAACTCATTCAACGACCCACTGAACATCAGCCTGCCAGTCTGCAAGGTGAGTCTGGAAGGTCCTGTAGGGAAAGGACCTTGATCTGTGCTCAGTCTGCAAATCCCAAACACTGGTATACTAAAGGACTGTGGCCCTGAGAGCTCAGGAGCAAACTATAGGCTCAGTGAGATGGGTCAAGCCACAATAAACGAGTTGATCATTGACCTTGTCTCATTTTCCTGTTTGTGAATTACCTAAGAATGCACTTGCTGTTTTCAAAGGGTAGGTCAACCTGTTTTAACTAAAATTTGTGGTTCTTATCTTTGCTTTTTTTAATGCTTAGAAGGAAGAAACAGAGCTGCGGGAATAATAAAGCAGCATGACCACGAACACCATATAAAGCTCTAGAGAGGAGGCATGGCAGAAGACACAGTAAAGGTCAAATTCCACTGCACTTTTAAAATCTAAAATGGAATTTTCTGTCTATGTGTGTGTTCTTAAATGACCTTTGTTTTTGTAATGATCTCTCTTTAAAAAAACCTGAGTGCACAGGGGGTTGAAAAGCTCTGCCATTGTTCACTCTTGAATTCCAGAAAGTCAGTGGAAGTGACTGCTGCAAAACAGGGCAAGGTGGGCATGGTGGGGAGAGGGACAGTGGGGATACACAGGTGTGACAACACCAGCATCACACATTGCCAGATCCTGGTGTCCATTCCCACTGCCTCCTGTGTGCTGAGTGCATAGGACCTTTAGGCTGGTCAGACTTTGCAGAGGTGATGTCACTACCTTGATTTACATCACAGCACTGTGTAACAAACCATTTTTCAGCCCAACAAGGAGGTGGACATGCATAGCAAAGCATGGAAATGGGTTTGGTACTGTCACATGGGACATCTCAACAAGCACAGCTTTAACCACAGGGGCTTTGCTTACAGCTGAGCCTACAGCTTCATTCTCTAAATAGTCTTTGATGCTATCTTCTTCTTTTTTCAAATGCTTCTGCCTCCCACATAGGCATACACACCACAGAAATGTTGGCAGAACTTCTAGGTCATCTACATCCACCTGCTCTGGGCTGCACTGTTAGAGGCAACAGTTCAGAGAGGGCACCACAAACTGGAAATATTTCCTAGCAGAACAACAAGGAAATTTATGATGTGAGAAACAACTCACTAATCTTTTTCATAAAATATCCCGGATCCACATAGGACACTTATAATCTAGCAGCACTTAGCTCTCTGCCACATGTGGAAATTTAGTTAGCCTGTTCTTAGCTAATAGGTGAAAAGTAAATTAGTACTTGTTATTTAATAGTAGGATGATGAAATATGGGTTACTCCACACTTGACTCTGTGTCCTAGATAGTAATGCATGAATTTTTTAATAGGATCCACTTTCCTTATATTCAAAATCAGTCATGAGAGTGATAAATGAGGCTAATAATAAACAAACCTTGCAAAGGCCTTTGGGACCTCACAGAAACAAGGTTCAGATGGCTGCACAGTGATGGAGATTCCCCACAGCTCACGTAGAGGAATGACTGCCAGGTGTTAGCAGTCACACAGCAGCAGCTCCCAGAGGGCATTTCTTCACAATGGCAGAACAGCCTCAGCCAACGTAAAAGTATGTAACATCCAGGTTAGGAAGTCCTGTGGCTTCTCACTGTTTTGTATTAATATGTTTTCTCATGAGAAAAATTACTCTGCACATGCCTGATTTTCATGTTTGTCCTCCCCATGACCCTGCAATGGTCCTGAGTTGAAGGCAGGCTACTGGGATTATGAGCCAGATCAGCTGCTGCTGCTACAACTACCAAATGAAATAAAGGAGACAGAATAGCAGTCTCCTCATTTTTAAGGTAATTAGCAATAGGGAAGATTTATGGCCCCTGCCTTTATTGACTGTTTAATTTATTGGGCAAATAGCCCTGTGACAGAAACAAATGTAAACTGAGTAGAAGTATTCCAGTGAAAGATCAGACTGGAAAATTTCTTTCAAATAGAAGCTGAAAAACGTTGCATGGAGATGTAAGACTTTATCTCGTAAACATCTTGTTCACCGCTTACTTCTGTAGTAGCTGGTGGTACCCTGCATGTCGCATAACCCTGAGTTTGGTTGGGCAGCCACAGATTACAGGGGACTCTTGATCAGGCTTCAGGTGCATGCAAAAGGCTAAAGTTTCTCCTCTGAAATGACAGCTCAGAGGGAAAAATGATAGATTCCTAATTATTATAGATGCAGAGAAAATAAAGATCTAGAATTATTGTGGGTCATTAATAATTATTATCTAGATTCCTCAAAAAATATAAAAGGTCTCATTCCCCTATCTACAGTGCTGCAATGCAACATCTATCCATTTCAGATCTGGGGAAAGGCTGACAGAATGAGAGGCTACTGGCTCCAGCCTTTCAGGCTGTGGCCTGGCATGGTGTGGCAGATGGAAGCCAAGGGCAGATGCGTCCTCCCATGGTATTTCCCACGTCCCTCCCCTCCAGGCCCTAGGGCTAAGATGGAGGGAGCCTCACAAGGAGCTCCCTCAGCAGCTGGTGTGTACTTGTGAGGGAGAAATGACATTTTGGAGCCGGCATTTGGCAGGCTGGGATTTAAAAACATGAAGAGGTTATTGCAGGAAGCTCACAAGCACATGTCATATACAACGTGGAAAAGATGTCACAAGATTATCGATGAAGGTAGGTCATTAACCAAGGGTGACATGTATTTTGGTGGATGATTGCCAACTGAAATGACCATCTGTGTCAAATGAAATTAAACTGGCCATCAGTACACTTGTCAGTTAAAAATTAAAAAGAAATCAGGGAAGAAAGGATTTATTTTCTGAACTGTCAGTTCACTTCTACATCTCTGAAAACCTGGGCTCACCACCAAGTGGATGGTGAGCACATACTTAACTTGCAGCATTCAACCCATCTCTACAAGGTTAGGAGAGCTCTTGGTACGCTAAAAATTCACAATAAAGTTCAAATGCTTTAACTGGCAGCATACTTGATTGTTGGCAGGATCAAAATCTCAGATTATTTTTAATAACTAACCCATGTCTATGGCTGAACCCAGTTAAAAATCAGTTTTGCAAGGAAGAGAAACTTTTTCATCTACATTTTCCTACGAAAAAAGGTATTACTCTCAGTGCAGAGTACCCTACCTCATTTACAAAACCAACCAAACAAAAAAGCTGAGCATGATTTCAGCAAAAGAAAAGTCTCTTTGTGGGAAGTTTCTAACTTTCTTTAACAAAGACAATAAAGTTTTATGATTGTCCTTAATAAATGAAAAACCATCTCCCACCTGCTCCTTTTTTGACTGAAGCTATTTCAGCCATATCTACCTGAAAATGCTTTTTCCTGTGAGGAATGAAGCTGGAGGATGAGGTGTGCCAGCCTAGTCCTTTTGCCTGTGCCATTCTAGTCCCTCAGGCCTCAATCTGTTTATTGTTATTTGGCTAAGAAGAGGTGCTATGGCAAGGAAAAGACTGCCTGGTTTGTTTTTCCACCTTAAAGACAGGATTTCCCCTATTGTCTCTTGGCGTGAGTAGCTGTGTTTGGTTCTCTCTCTCATCTCGTGTAGTGAGGACTCCCCATCCTATTTCAGTCTGCTGAAGTCACCACCTTCTCCTAGAGCACTGCAATTAAAGCAGCTTAACGAGTTTGCATACGTCAGCCAAATTTCCTTCAGTGGCATTTAGTCTAATGTAATTTATTTCACAGTTGCCATGGATTAATGCATAGGATCAGCTCCTGTTGTTCACCTTATGCTTGGTAATAGGCGTTATGTTGCTGCCATCAGATGCCGTGTCTGAGCCCTCAAGCCCTGGGGAAGCAGCCTCAGCTGCTGCACTGAAGTCAGTGTGTTGCCTGTTTAATTGTCCAACATTATCTGGCCAAGAGTGGCCAGATTGGACCCCTCTGTGGAAAAAGGAAAAAACCTTAGGCACGACACAGACTGCCCCTCTTACAGATCACATCCAAAGTACAGAAGTTTAAATCCTGAGACTTGTGATCATCTTCTTTTCAGTCCTCCTCTTTCATTTTCCAGGATTGAATTTTCTCAGTCCAGTTATTCTTTTTCGTCCTGGAAACAGCTCCCTCATTAAAACCTCCAACCAGAGGAGAATATATATGTGACACCACTGAGAAATGTGGGTGGTCTGTCCTTGGCCACCAGGTAATCCACTGTTTGGGCATTGCTGTCTTTCCACAGGCATCCCACGGGTTTACTGAAGTCTCAACTTGGAGTTTAGACCAAAACAAATGAACAAATGAAAAAAAAAGGTGATGAACAGTTATGAACAGAAACTCTGTCACACTGAAAGCCTGATGTTTTCCTATCTATCTTGGCTGAAGACATTTATTGACTCCCTTGATTATCTTAGCTTTGAAGGTCTATCATTTTGGTAGCCTGTGGAGGGAAATTGATGTCCTGATAACACAGATACCATCAGTGGAAATTTTGCTGAGGAAGAACTCACTGGAGCAAATCAAATCCTGAATAGTAACCAGCTTCCCACATCTGTAAGTATTTGCTTTAGGGCTAAAACATTTCACACTCAGTGCAAACCCACATGTAGTTAGAAAACGATAGGAATATTCCCACAAATGTCCAGTGTCAGTATTCAATTTGTGCCAGCTCTGAGGATGAAAGCCTCTCTGCAGTGCAATAGCAGCATGCCTCTTAACCTAGGAGAGTTTAGGGAGTACAAGCATTACGAGATTCATTCTCTGAAAATATACAGAAATATACTTCTGGAGGAGTACAGTGAAGCATATTTTCATATAATGTCCATGAATATTTGCTGAAATCGGATTTTGAATTGACTGTCATGAAGAGTCAGAAAAGATACCCAGCTGTTGGTGCTGATCCCATACAGTCAGGTAACACAAATGTAGCATTCAATAGCATTGGTCCAGGCAGTTTGAACCAGAAATATTCTTTAATGCTTAAAAAGCAATTAACAAAAAAATACTCCTGGGCTAGATGGGGGAGTTTCATTTGCAATAAGCTATTCATATGATAAATGATTCATTAAAAATTAGTCTACATCATCCAATCACAAAGTGTTTCTTGTTAGGGAGTCAAAAAAATAAGAGAAAGGGAATAATTTTCGTTATAATTATGGCAAGAAGGCTATGAATGATGATGCACTGAAAAACTTTACACGTCTCTGTACAGTAAAAATTAGTCTCACCTTTTCCCCCTGCTCTTTCATAATTTAAAACTCACTTGCTTTTAAAAGTTCAAGCCTGTCATGTAGTTAATCCTCACTGAGAGCTAGTGTAGATGACATGTTTGAAAATAATTGGTTTTAAGAATAAGAAAGTTATCAGTGCTCAAATTTGCTGGCTTCTTTTAGAGAAGACATTCTCTGGAAGACATTCCCTACAAGGCAGGAAATTCTGTTGCTGATCCTACTCTTGCAAGTGGATTTAATAAAACACAGCTCAAAACAGTTCAATTATAATTTGACTTGAAAACAAACTTTGTTTCTATTGTCAGCTTTTATTATCAACCACTATACAAGCTTCCTTTTATCTTAATGATACAGCACCACTCATGAAAATCTGTTTCAATTGACCATTCTTGCAGCCACCTGAGAGTTACAGTCAAATGTCTCTCTAAATTAAAAGAATGATAAGATCGAATATCCAAGCATTCAAAAGTTTGAAAAGTTGAGGGAAACTTAGAAACTGTATCTTTATGTTTAAAAATATGCTTCATTTATGCGATGGCGTGCCATATTTTCAAAAAAAGTGTTGTCCAAATACACCATTATTCAATATTTCTTTGACGGGAAATGAAATGTTCAGCACATGTTACAAAACACCAAATGGAATCTTATTTAATTTTCTCCTGGATGTTTCTAACACATTCTGATTTAAATACTTGAGCAGAGATAAGGCAATGATACACTTATTTCCACAGTACTGTGAGGGGAAAGTGGTAGAGGCAGTAAAGTCTTGCTTGTGAATTTAGTGATCATGAACACCCGATCTACAATTTCAGTATTCACGTAATTGTGTTCAAATAGTAGTTCCCATCTTAGAAATGCAGTCCTGGAAAGGATGTCCTAGATGATGCAATCCAGGGTCCTGCGCTGGCAGACAATGGCTTTGTAGAGTCCCTCTCATCAATTGCTCAAGCTGCACCTCAAAGCTAATTGGGTTATTTTGGGTTCACAGCATCCTGTGGAAGCCTCTGCTAGGACTCCATCACTCTGATAGCAGAAGGAGCTTCTCATTTCCAGTCTAGACTGACTCCCAGACATTTTAAAACCATTTGCTATCATGCTAAACTGACTTTTCAAAGCAACCCTTTTCCCTCACTGGGATACTTTCAGATAGCAATTCTACCTTTTTTCAGGTTTTTTTGTTGCTAGGCTAAACAAGACAAATTCAGCCTTCTCTCAGACAACAGCCAGCCATCTCCCTCTGTGTCCCTGCCCTGCTCCTCCCACAGTTGAAGTGCATTGTTCTTAAAATGGGGAAACCAGATCTGAACCTAAGCCCATCATATGGTCATCTTCCAAAAAATGTATTATGCTCAGGCTAGGTTATAAAGAAATTAAAACAGACATTTAGCATGGAAAGGTTCAGGGAGCCTTGTGGTGGCAGGACCAATTTCAGAGGCAACACCAGCAGTTCCAGACCAAGGATGGAGCCTGAGACTCTGCTTGTGGTGAGGCTGAGCCATTGTCTGTAGGTTCACAGAGACATCCAGTAGCTCAAGGAGACAACTCTGACCCTAGCTAAGGGGAGGGGGTGAAATCTCCACTTTACAGTCTCGGTTATTCTGAATAAAGTCAATGGGTCTGGGGTGAGGGAGCTGCTGCATTTTTGGGCCTTTTTCTGCTACCTGCATAGGTTTCCTGACAGAGGAGATGTGCAGGATGACATAGATGGCATAGGACATGAAAAAGATCATCTGAAGAGAAAACAGTGTTCTTAGACGTTACAGCCCTTTGGTCAGCCTTCTGTCTTTTTAGCACCATCTGTATCTTGAGTCAGTTCTCTAAGTAAGTAAATGCTTTAGTCTCTCTGACTGTGTTTCTTTCCCGTTCTACACTGCTTTTGTAATGTTGTCAAAAAAGGCAGTCGAGCTTTGGGGATGTTGGGAAAGCAGGTTAACACAGGCACAGATGCATCTGTTGCCACTGTCTCTGTGAGGCCCCAGAAGCTTTTACAGCTCAGATACTTTTCACAAAATTGGCGGTTGCAAAAGCTTCTCTATCTATCATTTATGGTATTTCAAATGAGAAATACATACAAACAAACATAATATCCTCCAGGATACAGGTACACAGTGATCAAAGATCAGTGACTTATAAGCAGCCAGGAAAGCAAGCCTTTCTGGAGACACTGTTATGCAGAACAACACATAAACTCAGTTGAAATGTCTGACACATATAAAAGTTTGCAGGAAAGAGTCCCAGGCATAGACAGAATTGCTACGGCATGTCCCTTCTCTGAACACCTATTCATAAAAGTAGGTCCCCAGCTGCAAGAATCATTGCCCCAGGAAGTGAAAGATGCATTGCAGAGATTTTGGTCTGGATAGGCTCTTGCTCACTCCCTTGGTTTCATTCAGTGTTGTTAAAAATGCCCTACTGCATCCTGGAGGTAGTGGATGAAAGAAAATCTGTGCCTATCCTTTACACATTGGTTGTTTATGAGCTTGAAACACATACAGAGGTTCTTCTGAGTATATGTTTATGGGTATGTATATATATATATATATGTACAGATCTTTGTTTGTATATATGTATGTATGCACACATAAATGTATGTAGTGTGTGTCACAGACATGGGCCAAGTTTGTTACAATAATTATATGCAACAATTAAAGAGAGTCATGAGGCACTGGCACAGGTTGCCCAGGAAAGCTGTGGATGCCCCACCCCTGGAAGTGTTCGAAGCCAGGTTGGATGAGGCTTTGAGCAACCTGGTCTAGTGGAAGGTGTCCCTGCCCACGGCAGGGGGTTTGGAACTGGATGATCTTTAAGGTCCCTTCAAACCCTAACCATTCTATGACTCTATGACATGATTCTGTGAACTACAGGACTGTATATGAGACTGGGTAATGCCAAGTAAATGTCAGTAATGACAGTGCTGACAGGTTGATGAAAATAAAGGTTTCTCTGTCACTGAGCTGGACTTTCAAGTATCTACTTGACTGCACATCTAGCTGTCTATCTAAATATACACAAATTAAATAGGTCAACAAGTTTCTTGCAAACCCTAATAGTTTTGAAATGGCAAGCATGCACCAGACAAATGCCTATCAGGATAGTTACTGATGGAAACCAGGTGTTTTGTAGCCACTTGGTGAGAAATGGTGCAATGGATCAGAAAGCATGCTCATACGTATGTATCAAATGTAAGTATTCCACAAGGCATGGCTCATGTTTGTACACTTCCTTCTGGACAGTTAGACCTCACTGGTAATATTTTGTGTAGCAATATAGATAGCATGGTTCAACAGTTCTGATGCTTGCTACGCTGACATCTCGGATGGTGAGCTGAGTGTCTAGACAGACAGGTCAGGAGGTGAGGTAGAGGCTTGGAGGAAAGGCCAGACACAGCCCAGCTCCCTGCAGGTGGATGTTTGTAGGTCACTGCTCTAGCCCACACAGTAGTTAATTCTGCTACTTCTTACCCCAGAGATGCAGGTTATGGAGATGGGGGGAGGGACAGAAAGATTGCACCTCCTGTTCTTGTGAGTTTGTTATCCCTGTTATCACTGAGTTCCCATAGAGGATAGCAAAAGGGAAAATGGTGATCTTCTCCTGCAAAAAATGCAAAGTGTATGTAGTGCCTCAAAGTCCGTCAGGATAGACAGTTCCTCAGACAGACAACTGATCTCCAACCACGGCACCTCAGGGCAGCCTCTCTGATCATTTCCACTTCCTCAAGATATTTTTCCTTTCTACCAGAGCAGCCACAATATTTGTAGTTGGTGAAAGACAGTGTAAAGGGGCTGCTGACACCTGCAGATGGCTACATGAGTTACGGCACAGAACAAACTAATCAGAGAGATATGCAGAGCAGATTTTATTTTCCCATCTGTGGGATGCATACTGGGCTCCACATTCCTGTAAAAGAAAACATTAAAACCATCCGCTGTCTCTGGAAACTTGCTGAACGACAGCGTGGGGAATAGGGTGTTTCTCACTGACAGGGCTGTCTACTAAATAGGAGCTAGCTCCAGTCAGCTTACCTGTGCTGAACAAGAGTAAATGAGTTGACTACACATGTGTTTGCATCCCCAAGGTGAGGTGTAGCTCCTGGGCCCTGGTGCAAGGAAGGAAATGTGATTCCCCACTCCAGTTGTTCACTTACACCTTTCCACCTTCAGCCCAGCACCTGAGCCTCCTGTGTCCTGAGATCATGTGCAGCTGAATATCTCACACCTAAGAGACAAGCTGCCACTATGGGCACATTATGGAAATCTGGTAAAAATCAAGTGTTTCAAAAAGTAACCGTGGTGCTTGGGCTCCTTACCACCCAGCTCTTTGGCAAGCACCACTGCAGTGTGTTAGAGCTGCTCTTCAAGGGCTCCTCATTTCTCAGAAACTGCAGAGTAGAGAGTGCAAAGGCTTTGTTGTCCCAAAGAAGGTGAATTCGTCTTTGACAAATGAGTCCTCGGAAAAAAAACCCAGACCATGCTACTTCAGACCTCAGATTCAATTACCATTTTGTGGAAGCCCCGATAACTTGAGCCATTTCATGAGAAGCAGCACCTACATGTGTGAGCAGCCGTTCTGGGTAGGACTGTGTGCTCACACACACAGCCAGTGCTAGTTCCCATGTGCACACAGCTGGTGCATGCATCTCCACACTCCCATGCTATAGGTAGCTACCACATCTACATGTCTCAGCTAAATGAAGAACTTCTAGTACGCAGAAGTAGGTGTGGGTAGTGTGCGTGTCTCCCTCCCACGGGCATTGGTGACTGTGTGTCTCCCTCTGCACACATGCACAGCCCAGATCTGCATAAAAAGGCTGGAAGCTGGCATTGGCAGCACTCTGTTCTTCCTGAAGGAAGAGCTTATGTGTGTAATAGCTCCAACAGAAGCAGGAGCGGGCAGCTCGTCCCAGCAGTACACTGCAGTTTCCTAGGTAACTGAACTTGAAATAAGGTGATGTCTGGAACTGGGTCTTATCAAATTAATTTGCTGAAGGTGCATACATGGAGGGAAAAATCCCCTCATGTAGGATCCTACTGCCTGTAAAAGCCAACAATATACCACTTATTTATTTTGGTAGTTGAGGAGTTTGTTGCCTTTTAATGATCAGCAATGACATTTTCCCATTGAAGCCATCTGTGCGGGTAGGGATGTGTAGAAAATATGACTGTGCATGTTATGCATTATTTACACAAGGCCACAGCTATGTGCTTTGCAGACAAATGAAAAGACAGATCCCTGCCCTGAGGGGGCTGCATGATGAACACAGGTCCCACCTTGCCTATTTCTGGTACCTCACCTTGCCCATGTGAGCAGCCCAAGTACAGCAGCCAAGGGACACAGGATAAGTTTCCTCTTCTGCCAGAGTTCCCAAACAATAGTGGGCCACATATTTGAGAGAAGGTCTACAAAAAAATTTGAGTGGTTACCTAGAATGTCTGGATGAATCTGAGATCAGTGGGAGGAAGAGCAGCATCTCTTGGAAAATGAGACATTGCTTCTCTGGGTATTCCTCTGCCCAAGGAACCTAAATGAGATGAGGGCATGAGCCCAGGCTCTGGAGTATGTTTGCCTCTGCTGTTGAATTACACCCATCATGCTCTAGGCCATTGCCAGATAGCACTCAGTCAAGCAAGTCCTTAGAACATCCTGAGTGCCAACATAAGCCAGGCAACGTAGGAAGTGATACAGAGTGTGCCACTTTGCTATGTCCTCCTGCACTGTCCTCCAGCAGAATTTCTCCTCGTGCAGCCCTCTTGCTCTCACACTAGTCCTCAAATCACCCTGAACTCAGCATCATCCGGTTAAAAAACTCCTCTCTAGCAGGAGTTGCTTTTTGCCATTTTCTTACTAGGAAAGACAACTACAGTTGTCCTTAAACCCCCCACCCCACTCCAAGCTACCTGCTGATCCCATGCTGCCTGCACCTGACCTGGGTAAGAGACTGCTAGTCTCCAGAAGTGACATCTCTCTTTTCCACTGGGATAGGATTAATCTGAGACAACCAGCCGTGCTTCTGCTGGCTCCAGCCCAAAGAAGGCAGCTGTCCCCTCCCCCTCGGGCCTGGGGAAACAGCAAAAGTATCAAAGACATCTTCTTTTACAGGCTGCAGAAGCAGAAGCAGCATGCACATATCCAGAAGCTACAAACTTGGGGGTGAAGCCTGCAGACCTCAGATTCAGAGCCTGAGCACGCCTGGATGCCTCAAGCATGGGACAGGGCAGAGGGGACTGGGGGATGTGCAAGAGGCGTGTGGCCGCCCCCACACTGTTCATGCCACAGCCTGTGCTTACTAAATTGTGGTCCCATTCAACAGCGACCCTGTAAGCTACCTCAACCCACACGGTGCTTCTGGCCTGGGAGCACCAGACAGTTCTGGGAATGTTTGTTGCTATTATTAGCACAGACATTGTCTGTGTCCATCTGCAGCATTTCCTGTCCCTCACCGGGGTGTTGTGAGGACAAGTACCTTAAAAGACTGAGTCAAATGGGACATCAGAGTAATGAAGATCATAAAAGCAATGGTTATGACAGCAGAAGATGATGACACATCAGTGCCTGTCCTTCCATCATGTTTTTTTCAGTCTGATGTTTTTAATACCCATGGCAGACCAATGTCTAGGACAAAGGCCCCCAAGGAGGCTGATACCACAGGTCTGGGAATGTTTTGTGCTGTTGCTGCCACTGCATTCAAAGGGACACACGGAGGATTTCAGTAATCCAAGCATCCCACTTTGGTTTGAATGCACTCTGCATTTAATTTCTGCCTTTTCTTAGTGTGTTTGGCATGGCATGCTCCCCAGTGGAGCAGTGCTGCATTTTGGGCTTTGGCAGCTGCAAGACAGAGAAGCCAACAGAGCACCCCAGAGCATGGCCTGCCCTGCATCCTCTGCATCACGTGCCCCACAACTGCCTGGCACAGCAGTTCCCACACACTGGCAAGCAAATTGCTGGTGTGCTCTGATGTGGAATTCCCAGGTGCTTTGGGGCACTTGAGCATCATGCCTGCAGGTTCGACATCCCTACAGCCCTTGAGTCCAGTATTAAGGACAGACAGCCTCAGAGTTCTCCTTAACTTGCAGCATCCTGCAAAGCTGCTCAACACCCCAGGGCGTCAGAAGTCTTTAAAAGACAGGACTCTATCCTAGTTTATCCAGTGGCAAAGCAGGCTGGAGAAGCTTAGCAATCTGCAGTACCCATTAGCAGAGATGCTATGTGATTTCCAAGGATGAATCCATGTTCCAACAACTTCTTCCAAACTAAATTAGCTTTGCAATACTTGATTGCAAAACCACAGCAATTAGCAGATGGCTCAGGATCAAGTCAGGGACGTGATGTGACCGCAGTCAAATGTGGAGGACCACTTCATCTTCCAGTTAGGTACTGTGTCATCTTAATGCAAGTGGGGGTTTGGGTTTGCTTTTAACTGATGTCTAAACCAAAAAAAGGAGGGATCTATTTTTATTTAGCAAGATATGCAGAAGCATTATCAGCAAAAATATTGCCTGCAGTGTAGAGATGTTACATTTCATTTCAGGCAAATGCTGTTAAGGCTGCCTGGGATGTGACAAAACATCTGACTGATTGTTCTCCAAGTGCTGCTCTGTAGCCCTTGGAAAATCAACACATTAAGTTATCGCTATAGGCAAGCAATTAGGAATAGAACCATTCAAATGAAATCAAAATCAAATCTGGAGAGAAAACTGCAGAACATTTGCTTGTTGTTTCACCTCAGAAAGTTTCATTACTGCTGTGCTCAGCACCAGCATGGCCAGCCTTGGGACAGTGCACTTGAAGATGGGGTTCACAGGGGAAGGCTGAAAAAATCCTAGAGAGGGTTCAGTGGTGAGCCTGAAAAAATGATCAAAGGTTGGTGAGCATTTGTTAAGGTGGAATAGTCTGTGCATCCACCCAGCCTGCCCCGGGTACTCATCCTGCTGTACATCACAGGGACCTTGTCCCCTTCCCATCTTCCTTGGGGAGACAGATGGAGAGGCTTTCTGGCCAGTTAGTTCACCTGGGCTTTTCTGGTGCAGAAGCAGAGCACAGAGAGGGGGTGGCAGAGGCAGGCAGTGTGCACCTCAATGTGAAAACAGGTCACAGCCCAGGCAGTCACTCAGGTGTCAGAGGGTGCTCCTGGGTCTCCTGGCTAACCCATGGCTTTAGGGTTCAAGAGAGTGAGTCAACTTCATAAATGAAAAATCTGTGCAGTGCCTTTAGTGATGCTCAGAGTCCCATGCCCAGGCAACATAGTTAGGAAAAGAATGTGCCCCTCTAGCCAGCACACCAGCATGAAGTAAGTCAGACTGTTACCAGCCATACAAATAAAACAAATAAGAACAAGTAATGTATATTTAATAGAGAAGGAACAACTTACCAAGGGCAGTGGTGGATTCTCCTATTCCCTTCTCCATCTAAGATCAAGTTGGTCAGTTTCTCTCAAAATACGCGCTCTAGTTCAATAACAGCTCTTGCACGGAAGTAGGAATTCAGTTCAGTGAAGTCCTGAGGTCTGTGCTATGGGCAATGTCTTACTGAACTGCCATAATGGTCTCTTCTGGCCTCTAAAAGTGGGTGGATCACTATGTTGCCCTTTCCCTTTCATCCAGTCTCATATTTCACATTTGTTTCTTTTCAAGTCATTTTATGGCACTCACATGAAGTATCTGAGTACTTCACAAGCTATGAATCACTTCTGATTCAGACTCCCTTGATGAAGTCTGCCATCCCTTTCTCTCACATGCAGAACCAAAGCTCTGAACATAGAAGTCCCAACTTGTACCAACAATGAATCAGAGCCAAGAAAATCTGATCCTGTGAAATCTGCTCCTGCACCACCACCTCAAATATCAAATCAGCACATCTAAATCTGTGTTTCCCCTTCTAAGAAGAAGTTGCAAAGGAAACTGGACAATGTCTTCAACTACAGTTTTCAATTGGGCAGTGTCTCCTACTGCCTCTTTTCACAACCTATTGCCCAGATGCCCATTTACCTCAGACAGGAATCAGAGGGGGAAGGCAGATCTGAACTTTCTTTGCTTATCTTATTCCTGGACCCAGACAAAGGTTTAAAGGCATAAGAGGGTACGCATGCAGGGGTTGTGTGGAACATGCAGCTCAAGGGAAACTACAGCAAAGCCAGCAGAGATGGTTGTGTGGAGACATCTTCCAGTAGGCCATTGAAGAAACCATGCCATATTCCCAGTCTGGGAAACACATTAAGTCTGAAGAAAGGACCCCTGTCTTGTGAGCGTGGGGAGGAGGCAAATGACAGGTATGAAGGTGGAGATGGAAGTCTACTGGACTTGCACTGGAGTAAAGATGTGTTAGCCTTCATCACACACAGCTGCACCCTTGTGCTTCATGTTTGTTTATATCCACCCTATCAGCTGCAGCAGTGCTCCTAGAGAGACAGGTTTTCTATTTACAGGCACCAGCAGTACATCCCTTGAGTGCAGGGCAGTCTGAACATTCCAGCTTCTCCTGCTGCTGACAATTCCTTCTCCATCTGAACCAGAGACACAGGCACTCCTGTGTCCATGTGAGGGAAAAAAGAAAGGGATATTGCTTCCAAGCCCCAGCCTCTATTCCCCCCACAGGGGAATAAGCACAGTGGTTATTTCTATCTTCCTCTCTTTTAAACTCATGTGATATTTAATCTAGAAAATAAACAACAATGGTTGATATGCTGAAATGCTCTAGTAGCTAGTCAAGGTGCTTAAAGCATATGGGAATATCTCATGTCTGAACAAAAAAAAAAATCCTGTAGAGCAAGGGGTCTAAGCCTGAGCTGCAGACACCCAAGTGATGTCAGTGCAGACTGAGGCAATTCCCATGTCAGGGTGTACCTCTGCACTGAACTCACACTGTCCTTCCATTTCTTTAGCCCTCTCCCATTTCCTGAGGAGCTCCTGGGAGCATTCAGCTAATCAAGTTCCACTTTAGCTCATTCCGAGGAAGAAATACACACAGTTGATGTTTCTGAAAATGTTATTAAGGATCAAAGAAAAAAAGTCTGGAGATGATCTTAATGGGTTATCTGTTCCAGCTACCATCTCCTCACAAAACTTATCCCAGTGCTTGGGAAAACTTTGAAAAAAGTATTTTATTTTGTCTAAAATTAATGTCTCTTGTTGCAGTTTGACTTCTTGTCCTGTCCACTGCAGACCTGACAGATTATATGAAGAACAACTGGTAAAGTGCAGGCTAGAGAAGTGGACAGTGAGACGAACTGAAAACTGGCTGAACTGCCAGGCTGAAAGGACTGCAGTCAGTGGCACAGAGGGTAACTGGAGACCAGTCAGCAGGGGTGAGCCCCAGGGGCTGGTGCCAGGTTCTGTACCATTTAACATCTTCATTAATCACCTCCAGGCTGGGACAGAGAGTACCCTAGCAAACCTGTAGGTAACACAAAGTTAAGGAAGCATCTGATGCACCAGAGAGTTGTGCAGGCATCCAGAGGGACTTTGACAGACTGGAGAAATGGGCTGATGCAAATCCCACAGAGCTCAGCAAAAGGAAGAGCAAAATTCTGCCCCGGGGAAGTAAAAATCCCATGCCTCAGTAGAGGCTGGGGGCGTTCTGGGTAGAAAACAGCTATGCAGAAAAGGACCTGGGAGTTCTGGTGGATACCAGTTTGACCTTGGGTCAGCAACATCATTTTGTGTAAGAGAAAACAACAAGCCTTCTGGTCTGCATGCAGAAAAGCAATGGCAGCAGATTGAGGGAGGTGATCTTTCACCTCTGCCCACACCTGGTGAGTCATATGTGGAGCACTCCATCTATACCTGGGTTTCCCAGTAAAAAGAGACATGCACATCCTGGAGCAAGTCTAGGGATGGGCCGCAGAGATGATTAAGGGATAGGAGCATCTGACATATGAGGACAGGCTGAGTGAAATGGAACTGTTCAACCTGGAGGAGCAAAAGCTCAGAGGGATCTTCTCCATGTGTATAAATACCTGATTGTTATTTATGCATGGGAGAGAATTTGGAAGACAGAGCCAGACTCTTCTCTGTCATTCACAGTGATAGGACAAGAAGAAATGTGAACAAACTGAGATACAGGAAATTCCATTTAAATACACAAACAAAACTTTTCCAAGGGGAATTAAAGACTCACACAGGTTTCCCTGAGAGCTTGTGGTGTTTCTCTCATTGGAGATATTCAAAGCAAAACAGTACATGTCCCTGAGCAATCTGCTTTAACTGACTGTATTCGTAACAGCTGCTTGGATTAGATGATCTCCAGAGGTCCCTACCAATCTCATCAATTCTGTGGTTCTATGACTGTATTTCCTTCCTCTCTTGCAATAGCTTTTTTACATTCTTGAGGGTAATTTTCATATGCCCCACTCATATCAAGTTATTTCTTCAGAAGAGTTATCTCGTTGTGGGCTTCTGGACCTTCTTCAGTCAGTCTATGCTCTGCTCCAAGTGCAGTGTTCTGCACAGGATGCAGCACAGCAGCTGAACCTGAATGACAGCAGCGAGTTTTGGAGTTAACAGGCCACAGGGAGAATCAGGTGAGAAGACAGATCTGAAAGAGAGAAAAGAAAAGGCCAGCAAACAAATAACAGCTGCTACCCACCGAGTGCCAGCACACTGTTAAAAAATTTTTGTTCTAGGTGTTATAGATATCTTCAGAAATTTTCCAGAACTTTATGCTACACCTGTTTGGGAAAGAATGTGTTTGGCTTGGCTTACCCCCCACTTCTTCCCCTTAATATTAAGTACTTAAATTGTTCCTTTTTAAAAAACAATAGATTGGGTATCAGCCTTGTTTTCCAAATCCATTTTGTGCCATGCCCCTCCTTGAACCCCAGCCCCTTGGGAGCGGACCACTGACCCTGCCACCTCACCTGGGACCCAACTCCCCCTGTGTACCTGGCAGAGGACTAGATTTTCAGAAGGCAGACTATGCTGGTGAGTTTCTCTGCACTGTGCTTGTGAGCTTGGCAGGAGGTGGACTCTTCCCAGTACTCCAGAAGCCAGGACAGGAGCCAAGAACCAGGAGCAAGAGCAGCCAAAACAATCAACTTCAGTGTGCTGTACTCTAAAATATATGAGCATGTGTCAAAGTAGGAAGGCTCACAACAAGGGGTTGTCTAGGTCTGGCTTGTTTATGGCTTCATTCCTCACTCTGCCTCCTCCCTTGTCTCTGTTGCCAAATGCAGGTACATAGCCCTTTTCAAAATACAGTAGAAACTAAGGGAATAAAAATTCTTGCAGTTATTCAAACATGAATTCCTCCCTCATAGAGAAGGCCACCCTCTTAGTAACCTGTCAGCCTATGCACTGACAGTTGTCACCCCTGCAGAGCAGGCACCAGATGGGTAAAGGAGGGAAGGTGTGCTTTTTCCTTCTCTAATAGCTGAATTCTGAAAACCTAAGGAGGTTGTTTTGAGCTGCCTGATGGTTTCTGCCTGCTGTATTACTAAAGGAAGGCCAGTGATCAGCACAAGAAGTGCTTCGAAGTGAAGTTATAAACTGGGTGAAAACAAGAGAGATTGCTCCTGGCACAAGATGACAGTAACCAGTGACCCCCAATGACTCCAAGGTATTTACTAGTGAATAAATCTGTACATTTCAGTATAGTCCCAAATCATACTGCCCAATTAAATCCAGAGAAGGTTTTCAAACCTTCTAGCCTGCTTGAGCAATATCTCTTCAAACCAAAGAGGTCATTCCCTAAGCTAAGCTGCAGCAAAGTCACTGTTAGGTTTTGGGGGGGATTTATTGTTTGTTGGTTGGTTGTTCGCAGTTTTGTTGTTGTTTCCCCTTCCTGCCCTCCACCTCCCTCTCCCCTCATCCCCCTCACCTCCCCCCCCCAGTAGACAAAATCAGGTATCTTATTATTTGGAAATGATTTAGCAATACATTTACAAAATTAGAAAGGGGCAAACCTTAACTGAAGTGTGATATGTCTACTCTGATATTGCATGTATCTTTGTTTCTTGGCTGGTCTTAGTTGCAATTTTTCTCTGTGTGCTTATTCTGAATGTAAATATCTTGGTGTAGTACCAATGTGTACTTGTATAATGCAAGAACATAAGACCTAAACATAATGTAGATGTAGGAATCAACTAAAAAATGTGTCATTATTTTGAGAGAAGCACAATAACAAAATCAGAATTTAAACCCTCTCCTCTTCTCCCAAATACAGAATGAAGGTGTCAGTTTAAAAGCTTTTTCTCCCCCATCCCTAATCTTGCAGGCCTGTTAGTTAGCAAGAAGACATCTGCTAATCTTTCAGTAGAAGGGTTTTTAGCTCTTTGTCTGCTTGTTTGGTGACAGTGACAGAACTTCATGTGTCGTGGTGGGTTGGCAACACTCACTCTGGGGATCTGAGGTGCTGGGCGGGACTTCTTGAGTTTTGCCCTGCAGAGCAGACCATCAGTTGTATCAACTTCATGCTTGGACGTGAAAACTTATGGACCTCTCTTCACTTTCTGGTTCAAGCTTCCATTGAAATTCCACCAGGAAGGACATTGCAGGGATGAACAAGGATTATCATTCTGCTCTGGCTGCTGTGGAAGACAGGACCTCCTTGGCTTCTCCTGTAGCTAAGATGCTCTCTGTAGAGGTGTAGGTGACACCTTAAGTATTCAGCTTCCCTAAGAGCACTGGGAATGCTCACTGGGATGTTGCACTTTTTTTTTTTTTCCTACTAAACTTTCCAAGATTTACTGAGATCTGAACTCTTGAGAGATGGTGATAAATGTTAAGTCTGTCCTCCTTGCTTTCCTTCCATTTTTACAAATTGCAGGCTTGGTACTCCTGAATTAGGATATCTATTTCCAGAGTAGCAACAGTGGATTTCAGTCTCTGATGTATTTAATGAGGAATTATAAATTAATAGGCCTTCTTCATGGAAGATCTATGCTAAATCTGTGTGGGATCCTTAAGAACTGCATAGTCAAAATAATTGACTGTCTGTATGGCTTTAATAAACACAATTTAATCTAGGAATATCAGGACAGTCTAAAATATATTAAAGAAAACCCCAACAAAACATTAAAATCATGACAAAAGGGTTTAATGTGTCCTCAGCAGACCTGGCTATGCCAAATTTAATTAAGTAGTTCTATTTGTGTCAATAAATTATCATCCAAGGTAAAATAAAAGTCATTCAATTTGTTAAAATTCTATTTTATTTAGATGCACAATTAGTGGGTTTATCTCACTGCAAAATAATTCAGCCAAGGAATCAGTGTTAGCACCGAGTACAACTGAGTTTACAAAGTCTTCTGACACTAACTGGCTACAGCTACAGACAGAATGTTTTATATAAATGGCATATTTCTCTTTCACATACACACAGACAAATAGGTATCTCTGTAACCATTTTCTAAAAATCATTAGCTGAAGGTCACTGTAATACTACTAAAACTAATAACTGTTTTCCTACAGAAATTGCTGAAGGCGGCTTCAGGAATGAGACAGAGTAAAAAAAAAAAAAAGAAAAATACAGCATTCATAATCTTGTCTGTCTGCATCTCTCCATTTTTTTTTAAAGGCTATGCTTTAGCCCTGCGTTGGTTTCATACCATTTTTCAGTAAAATGTGGATGAAATAGATGAAGAAAATGGTACCAAGAACAAGCCTAATGGACTCTTGCAAGTAAGCTCTCCACCATTACGTTGCTGCAGCAATGATGGAAAACATTTCTGGTGCTGCCAGCTGTGCCAGGATGCCTGCTAACCTGTGGTAGAAGCCTGGTTGTGGAGGATAGGCAAGATGTGCTCATGCATATTTTATCCAAGAGGCCTTGACAAACCCACCAAAAAGTGCATCACAGTCCAGAATGATAATTGTTATCACTGGGAAATAGTCACATCACCTAACCTGAGACACCCAGTAGGTAATTAAGGCAGTAGCTGCCTAATGTGTCTGGCTCTGGCAAATTGGGTCACTCCTCCTTTTACCCAGTTTCACTGATTACACATCCTGAATGCATGTTAACTCCCTTTGGGAGTGAACATCCAAGAGGAAACTCAGGCACCTGGAGGGAACAGCATCTCCCAGGTCTGCAAAGAGAGGGTATTTGGAAAGAAAGAAGTCTTGCTGCTTCCAAAAGGGATGCTCCTTCAACTCTATCTCAGCATATTTTGCTCTCTAAACTTTTCTTTTTAGGGACAGGGACTGGCATCCCTTTTTCTTTTACAAAAAGAACCCAAACCACTTCTCTGAAGGCTGGAAGAAAAGCTTTGTCATTAATATATGCATTTTGAACAGAGAAAACACCATGTATACGTATGAGAGTGTACATGTGTGCGAGTATCTTTGTTTTTAATGTTGCAGCTACCTCCTATGAAGGGAGGCTGGGGTCAATCTAGAGCTTGAAAGGTTTGAATGATCAGGAATTACCTGCTTGCCCCAGGATCTCTCCCTGGTGCCATCCACAAAAACAGCATACCTAGGAACAGCTTTAAGAGGCCAATTTACTGCAGAGAACATGAGAACTCACAGTTTTAGGAAATGCTTTTATGATGTTTGTGGGTATCTAATTCTCTTTCACTGTGGTCACTAGCTCTTGAGGTACAAGGAGGGACAGTAGTAGGATTTGGGTTTATGATAAAGATATATTCTAATGCTCAACTTCCTTCAGGATTCTACAGAGCCCCTAAAAGCAGGCAGAGAGATGGTATCAGGGACCAATTCCTTATTTTCATTTTTATTGTGGTACCCTTGCCAGTTGGGATTGGAATTAGGGTGAGGCCAGTGACATTTTCTAAGGGTCAGTTCTATTCCAGAGGATAAAAAATCCTGGGTAAAGAACTGGTAGTACTGTGATCAAGGCCACAAGTTCTCTTTTCCCATTGGGAATAATACCTAGGCTATTGGCAGGTATAGAGAATGGGGTGGGCTTGGCTTCTGTAGTTTATTTAATGAGGCATTCATCATTGTAGGGCTTTCAACAATGTAAGGACAGCTGGTGTTAGCAGAGGTAAAATTATGTGCTCCTTTAGTGGGGAGGGTTACCTCCTCTATGTGAGTAACATTAGGGTTTGTGTTGGGATTATAGTTTAAGTTTGGAGAACATAAAATACCAGAAGCATAACCCCTTCTTGCAATATGCAAGGCCTAAAGACGTAGTGAGAGGATTTCTGTTGAGAAGAGAGAATTCTTTTCGACGTCTTTTCCAACACAGACTGGTTCCCCAAGACTTACAGCTGTGACCAGGGTTTGAAGGGCTGGGAAACCTTCATGAGCCCAGCATTCTGCTGAATGCTACAGCAATTATACAGCTACAGAGAAGACAAAGGTTGGCAAGGGCTCTTCCTCCTTTACATGCTCTTTTACTGCAAGGATTAGTGCTCTGACATCAGACTCGGGGGTAGGGATATGGTCTGCAAATATCAGCCCCCAATGCCCCATATTACCCCATTCTCCACAGCCCAGAAGCAGAACACAGCAGATTTCTGGGAGGATCCATACCCTTTCAGAGTAGGAAAAAGTGTAAGGCCTAAAGCATCAATAGACAAGCCTGTTCCCACCTGTGGAGAGATGAAGGAAATAAACACTGGTATTGGCATGACTGGATGGGGCCCTTAGGCTTGTCTCTCTCCTTCTGCAGGGACCGATCACTTGGGGTAGCAGTCAGGGGAGACAATTTATATTTTTAAGAGCTGTCTGTGTGTCCAGAGTCAGTGTAGAGACCAATGATCTATTTTATTGTGGGGATTGCTGCCCAGGATACAATTAAAGTAAAGATTTGAGCTGGGATTATCTTTACTCTCTCCTCAGCTTGTTTCCCTTGCTTTCTGCAGCGCCTGTGTGGTAGTTCATTCCTTCTGGAGTAAATCAATCATCTCCCTCCCAGAGGAAATCTGAGCACAAGTGATGGGGGAGCAGCACAGACAGACTTTGTGGCCACAGATGTCATCATATTCAGCTCTTCTCTCTCAGGACAAGACAAGCAGTGTCCTTAGCAGGCCTTGAAGCCTCCTGCCTTGTCCTGGGGGACCAATCACATGCCCATCACACAGGCACCAACTGAGGCATCTGTGACACAACCGTCTCTGGCACTTAAAACACTTTGGATTAACCCTCCCACACACACACACATAATAGTGATCTTTATGTCTCAGAGTCACTGGGGTTGCCTGTTGAGAAGAATTTGGCCTAGAATGTCCCGGCCACTCCACGACAGGGGCCCAGCCCTGACCACTGCAGGCACAAGCCATGTTGTCCCAAGCAGTGACACATCTGTCCAGTGCACCTTGCAGAGACAACAGTGAGAAAGGAATTGGAACTGCTTGGGGAAAAGAAGCTCCAGAGAATTTGCTCCCTGCATTGAGCACTGAGATGATATTTGATGCTCATTCAGGTGTTACAGATCTCTTTCTTCCCACAATGCTTCCTTCCTTCACACACTTCAGATTTTATTTTCTGGTCCATGGTTGGTTTTGCTACACAGTGACACAAAACCATGGGGACAGTGTATGTAACAGCAGGATAACTTGGTCCAATAGAAAAGAGGGCAACCATATTACTATCCCAAACAACAAGAAGGAAAAGAAAGTGATTAAAATTGTGACTTTATATTTGTAATCAATTTCAAATTAAAACAACTCAAAATATTTCTATGCACTGAAAAAAATAAATTTTTGTGGTAATTTTCTGCCCCAAGTCTTCTGCAAGCTTACCACACATGAAGCAAATACCAACTCTTAACAGCACTTCATCTCTAACACTCTGTGACCCATTACTACTAATATCAGGCATTTGTATGATTTTCCTCAGGTGAGCAGTGTCTTTTAACTCATTAGAAATAATCACACATGAATGAGAAAGTAAAGATGGCTTGGAGTAAAATTCCAGCTATGGGTCAGAATCTCCTACTAACTGTAGCTGCTTCAGGATTTTGCCACAAACCACAGACACAAAGTCAAAATGCAGGAGAATTCTGAGTCCAGAAGATACAGAGGAGTTTAGGGTCTGTTTAGACAAAGAAATATGGTTACTTACCAAAGCTCACAAAGGAAGCTTGTGGCTCACTTGGTAATGCACCTCTGGCATTTGTGTTTTGTGCTTCTAGCCTCCAAGCCATGTTTCCTATTGCTTCTAGATAGCTGTCTTCATCCATAGGGAAAAAGAATGCATGAGGTAAGATTTATTCTGATTGTAAGCCAGTTCAGTCATCTGCGGTATTGGTGACCCTGGTGAAGAGAAGTTTGAACACTAAGGTAGCTTTGTGTATACAAATATTCTTGACTGCGAGCATCAGTTGAAGCAGAGTAAAAGCTTACATTCCTGAGTAAAAGAGCTATCTTTCCACCCTACAAAACAAATCAACATTCCTGCCTAAACCAGCTATCTTTCCACCCTGCGACATAAATAAACATTCAGGAAAAGACAGAACATTTGCTAAGTTTTTCATTCAACCAACCTTTGTGCTATGGGTATCTCCAGTCTCAGACTGTACACAGCTTTCCTGAACACTATTGGGCAGGAGGTTTCAGTGTAAAAATCCAGCAATGGTGTAGCTGAAGCAAGAACCATTTATCTCTTCATCTTCAGGGGCAAATATTGGCTGGATATGCAGAGTTATGTATCTCTAACATTCAGTTGCATTCAAAATCCTTTGAAAAGAACAGTGATATCTAAGACTGGAGTCAGGCTGGAGGAAGCTTTCTGATCACAAATTCAAGGAGCACAGATATATTTTTATTTCTCTTTTAAACACGGATTACCAGGAAGCAGAAGTGTTTTTAAACACCTTAGTTCCAGTGTCCTGAGGTTTTTAATGGAAAGGGAAAATTATGAAGGTCACGTATTAATATTTCATTGACCACGAGTCAAAACTGGTTGCCTGGAAAACATTTTATGCCTTCCCACCTGTGCAGAATTGCCATTGCCCTCCATTATGGACCTGATTCCCATTAGCTTCTTGCAATGGATGGGGGGAAGGGTAACATTGTGTGGGCAGTGCTGGAATAGGGAATGAGATTGTTGCAACCTTTCATTTAAAAAATAAATCCTTGGGGGTCTGTGAATGGCAGGTTGTACTAGAGATCTCTCAGAGGCGCTCAGACCTAATGGCACGATGACACCATGCTAACCTTTCTTCACCAACCTCCTTTGTGTCAAGGGCTGACATGGCTGATTTCAGAAAGCAATGATTGCTTCTCCCCTTGCTTTACTCTGTTGTGGAAAAGGCTGGTTGGAAATCACTGTTTGCTGTTTTGATTGAATGCATCAGGACTCTGGGTATTTCTTCTTTCTTTAAAGGCATACATTAGTATGCTGGCTATCTGGAGCTCACTATGGAAAATATTCTAGTTGGGGTAGACTGCCTGCCAGGAAAGACTGATGATTTGGTTCAGTAAAGAAAATTAAAGTAAAATAAGATCTGAATCTGAAGCTCTGGCCCCAGCCTGAGTTGAGATGTATTTGTGTTTCTAAAGGATTCCTAAAGAAACTTAATTTAATCCTAAAACCAAAAGAAAACATTTTGTATTTGAGCTTATTTTTTTCTGATGCTGGCTGAGGTCAAAACAAGCAATATCCACAGAATGACAGCCAAAGATTTTTGCCTTATAGAAAACTTGGGAAAAAATCCTATCTCTCTCTAAAACAATTGTTCTTATGAGGCTGTTGGGCTAATTTTGCAGACTTGAGAGCTGCAACTAATCACACTAAAATCAGTCTGCCTGATGCTGCCTCAAACACACACTGAGTCCTTGAAGCCATAAGGGCTCTTATCCAGATAGAAATGTTCTCAAGAAGAGTCAAGCACCCATGTGAAAATCACACATTTTTCTGGATCTGAGTTGCTGAAGTTTGCCCAAGGTTTGCTCCACTCAAACTTTTCACAACACTCTCTGGGTACCTTCCCCTGTCCTTGCAGTCTTGCTGGTGTTCTTGCAACCTTTCAATACTTTCCAGGAGTTCACCATTTTCCTGTGACTCCATTTCCTCTGACCAGCTTGTCCATATGCACTACTGAAGAGCTTTTCCTCCTGTGAACATCCTTGGGCAGAGATCAACATAGAAAAATCCTGCTTTCTGCAACAATAACTTCTAGGGATCATCTGCACCATAAAGGGAAAGATGATGGCAAATGACAGATAGGAAGCTGCCTTTGCATGATTCCTGAGGAGACTGGGACAGAGAGAAAAGATGTGCTACAGAGAAATACATTTTCCTAAGGATGTCCCCAAAATTACCACATACTGTGTTATGAATCTTCACAACAGGATAATCCTTACCAGCTCCACCTTTTAAACAAACAGTACTTGAAATGGGAGTGCAGGCAGAGGATATTTTGCCTTAACACTGTCCCACAGGTTTTCTAGAAAATACACATACGCAGTAACACTTGTGCAACAGGGCACAAGAATATTAGTACAAGGGTTTGGACAAGAAACGGAAAACATCTCTCACTTGACTCTCAAAAACATACATAGATCAAAAAGTGAGTCAAAAAAGTATGTGTATTTACTCCAGAAAGCATTAACATCAGAACTGATTGTATTATTAATTTAGAAAATAGATTAATAATTGGGTAGGAGAAAAAAAGGACAGCTTCTCAAACATTTTTACAGTAGAAAATGAGGAAGGTAGCAAGGGACGCATTCATCTAACTGTTACTAAAAGACAAATGATGAAAAAAAATCTATAAAAGCTTCCCTTTTATTGTTTTTGTAACCTCATTTCCCGTAGTTTTCCCATTACCTGCTCTGCTCAGGGAATCCTTCTGCTTTTCTTTAAGGTGTTTTTCCCTATGTTATTTTATATCATATATTTTTATTAAATCAATTGCCACAAAATTTACATCACATGGCTTAATTAAAGGGAAATTATTTTGCTGAGGAACCTGATGGTGGAAGAATGGAATCAATCAACTTGACTATAAGACTAGCTTCTTCATAAAGCCATTCATTTCTAAGTTTAGTCCTTGGGAAACAATAAATGGAATGCTATTATACTGCCTAGAAAATATGACACTTTGGTACATCTTAAATGTTTATGACAAGTCCACTGCACTATGCTGAAATCATCTTTTTTTGTAACTCAGATAAAAAAAAATAAAAAGGCCTATTTTAACAAGGACTGGGATGCTAATAGGTGGCAATTAATTGCCCACAGACAATTAGGGGAAAAATGAGGCAGAAGAAAATTTGCCAGGCCATCACTTCTGCTGGGAACATCAGGATTTCAAACACTAGTAGGAGGTAAAAGAGTGTACTGGTGAAATAAAAAGATATTTTATTCATTTTCCTCCACTAAGATGTCAACTCTGCCATATTTACTGCATACAGCAGTCATGCTGGAAAACTGATAATTATACTTCTACCACTTCTCATCATTTTATGAGTACTAGGTATAATTTGTCTTTGTGGAAACACGTCATTCTAGGCCCTTGTCTATAAATGCATAGAGACCTATTGTGCTTGTTATCTGCATTCTGGAGGATACTCCAATTACAATTGCTCACAGAAGATGCATCATGCCTAATACTGCTAATTTTCAAAGTGACGGAATTGCAGCTCTAAACCTGTTTTGGACAGGAAGCTCCTAAAATCTTTGCATATTACTCCCCTGCTTCTTCCAAAATTCCTATGTCCTCCTCTCTCCCCCTCTCTACCATGTACCCTATATCAAAATCCTCAACAAGACCATTCCTTCTCACATTTGAAGACATGGGGAGTAAAAAGGGTGCTTCTCTATTACCTGCTTCCAGCTTCTACTCTGAAAGCTTGAGAGAGAAAAGAGTTTTGATGTCTACTTTGGCTCCACTCCATTCCTGTGTATGATTTCTTGGTGTTGCTGGAAATGAAACAAATAATAAAGTAGCACAAAACTATGGCCCTCTGTTGCTCTCGAGCCAAAGGAGAGTGACACCACACACGGCTAAAGGAAGCCACGGTGCCACTTTTGGTGTGGGCAGGTGTCCAGGTCAGTGCACGGGTGTTGGGCTTGGGGCTGTGACACTGACTCAGGAACAGCCTTTCTCACCATCCTTCACACTCCTCTTCTCTGTTAGTGGTTTCACTTTCCCTGTAAAACCTTTCCTTTAGGTTGCTTTCCTTCTTAGTTTATTTCTTTCTTCTTTTTCTTCTTCTTTTTCACCCTCTCTCACCTTCGAGGCATTTATACGCTGGGATAGTGAGAGAATTTGCTTAATGTCATAGAAAACAAGGTTTTTCTTTTTTTTGGCCTATTGACAAACAGCAATTGCTCTTCTTTATGCAGGCAATAAAAAGAAAGAAAGGAAAAGTGAGTGAAGCCTCAGTAGCTGCTAATATCTCATAACCATTTTTTTACTGAGATGAATTAGCTTCAACAGACACTTGACTCAAACAGCCTGCAATCTGATTTTCCAGCTTCAGCCTGGTACTTTGAGTAAGCACTGACAGCAGAACAAAGTAAAGGCTACACTGAAACCAGACACTCCTGAATTTATGTCAGCTGTGTATTGATAGAAACAATGCATCATAAGTAATGTGGAGTTTGGTTTAACTTCCAGTTTCCTTGATAACATTAACGCTCTAAGGCTTTATTGCTGAAAAGGAGACATTCCCGAGTTTCTATCATTTGTATTTCTGTATACTTCTTTTATTTGATTTTGCAAAACCAAAATGGGAGTAGACACGAATTTTCCTTGCCTTAACTAAACATCTTGATTTCAGTATCTTGATCAGTTCTGGACACATCTTTTAATTTTTATTAATCATAAATAACTCTTTTCATGGGATAAGGTTCACCCATGATCTCATGGCCTTTAGTGCCAGCAGGATAAGCAGGTTAAGATAAGGACTAGACAAAGTCACATGAAAACACATGAAACAGGGTCACCGCTCCGTTATGAGACAGACATAGAATACAGAAAGTTGGGCAGATGCTGTAAATGTTATGTTAGCTCTGAGTTTCTGGGTTTCCCAGCTTAGGGGGGTTGGGTTGAGCTGACCTGTGCCTGTAGATGACACTTCTCAAGCCAGTGCTTCAGCTGGGAAGGGCAGTCACTTCCCCAGCTGACCTGTCAGGTGTTGTCTGACAAGATAAATAGGGTGGTGAAATGTTCTCTTTCAAACTCTTATAATGATCCTGCAGCAATGCCAGATTCCCCATTTTTATGAGTGTGCTCTGCCTGGTGATGGATGAATTCAGAGGGAAAGCAAAGGCTTTCTCCTCTGGGGAAATATCTGAGTGAGCTGTTGGAACCCATCACGATATGCTGAACCCAGAGCGAGTCTGCCCTAATCTAACACTGCACTGAGTCAGGGGCAGAAGCCCCTCCCTGCTCCCACAGCAAGGATGTCTCTTTTTAATGCCTCCTTTTCTTTCCAATAGGTGTTTAGGCAGGGAAGAGGAAGAGAAACAAAGGGGAGAAAAGAAGGAAAAACCTCCAATACTGAGGGACTCTGGAGTCACTTTGCTGAAAGGGGTAAAACGTCAGTGAGGATGTCAGGTCACTTGCAGGGAGTGAAACAACATGAGGAAGGATCTATACGATGCTTCCAGTCAAAAGGGACAAATGCTGAGGAGATTTTAATTTGCTTATGGGTGAGAGAAGAGGAGGTGAAGACAGGAAGGGCTCTTGCCTCACCCAGGGAAAAAGGCAGCAGAATCTGAGTTATTTGGGACTTTCCCAACTTGCACCTCCAGGCATGTAAATTCCTTCCCCTTGCCATTACCATACCAGAGTTTTTCTAAAAGGCCTGAGTTCCCAAATTCCTTTGAACTGCACAGGATAGGCAAGGCATAAATTTGGATACCTGTCTAATCCTGAAAATCTATGTGAAGAAAACTTTGAAGAGTCAGATTTTGGGTCAGCTACAATTATTTCCTACTGTCACCAAGTGCTGGGAAGCTGTGTGTTAGTGGGCCAGCAGTTATTTAGATACTGGTCCTGTGAAACTGTTGCTCAAAAAAGTAGGCTTTGCAAAGGCTAAATCTGCTGCTAAAGACACAACAGCTTCTTCTCATCTAGGTAATCAGATTAGGCTCCAAATTTACAAACACTGAGGTTCATAGTGGCAGAATTGTACAGTAACTCAGGTAGAAAGGGATCTCTGGTTGTCCTTTGGCCCAACCTCCCTGCTCACAGCTCAGAGAACTTTAAAGTCAGGCCAGGCTACTCAGAGCTTAAGCAAGCTGAATTTTTAACATCCTTGAGGATGGAGAGCCTGCAGGGTCCCTGGGCACCTGTTCCAGTGTTTGACCAACCTTGTTGTGAAGTTTGTTCCCTTAAGATCTATCTGAAGTTTTCCAAGTTCCAGCTAGCATCTTGTGGCCTCTTGTCCTGTCACTGTATGTCTTTGGGAAAAATCTGGCTCAATCTTCTCTGCATCCTCTTATCAGGTAGCTGCAAACAGCAATAAAGTTCTCCTTCTGCCTTTTCTGAATAAGGCTGAATAAATCCCATCCCCTCAGAGCTACAGCTGGAAGAGGGCTGGAAAGGGTCTGCCAAAGGAAAGGCAGGAGCTTCAACTAACAGTAGGCCAGGCTGCATTAGGAGTGTTTCCATCAGGTCAAGGCACATGACCCTTCTTTGCTTAGCATTGGTGAGGCCACACCTGCAGAGCTCTGTCCAGTCCTGCACTCCTCAGTACAAGAGAGACATGGAAAGACCAGAACAAGCCCACCAAGCCTCCAAGCAGCAAGAGCAGGGATGCTCCCTAAAGGACAGGAGAAGTGAAAGCCCAGAGCTATGGTTAGATGGGGGCTGGGAGGAGCACAATAAAAGAGAATGGAAACTGGAAAAAGTACCCTCTGCTGGGGAATGCTTAGTCTGTGGGAGGGCTGGGATGGTTTTAGGGCTCAGACTAGGCTGAGGGCTGATGTAAAGGAAAAGCTGAAACCTCCAGCCCACTGGACATGTGTCAGTTGGGCTGACAGAAACTGCCCAAGGAAACTGAAAGCTAATAGCAGAATCCATCTCTGAGGAATACTGAGTATTTGGGCAGTGGGGATGCTGTCTTAAGGGTAAGTCACTGGCTAGGACTGAGAAGTCAATGTTTAGGGCTGAGGGAGAGACGGAAAAAGCTCAGTGCTAGCTTTGGTGTGGGGATGGACAGGGACTGCCACAGCAGCCTGAGGGTGGCAAAAATAGTCAGGCATAGAGAGCTTTTAATTGTTGAGAAGTTGAGTTGGTTACTTGGAGGCCCAGAATAGGGTTAGCATAATTGTTGGGGGGTTGAGAAAAGGGAAAAATTTACTCTGAGTGGGGCTGGAAAATTATTCCCCAAGTAAAGCCTGGGGCTGATGCTTATTTTCATTGTGATTTACCACTGATGTTTTCACTGTATGCATCAGGCCTTTGTTAGTGCATTCTTGCTTGAGATTGCTTACTGAAAACATAGAATATTCCTACTTCTCTCCAGACAAAAATCACCTTCTCAGCCACCTGCTGCTGCAGGGAGAGTTGTGTCATGGTGATGCTGGGACCATTCCATCTTCCTAGTGTCTGCATTAGGTTCTCAGCTGCTCAGTTCGACATACAGAATAAAAAGAAAACAACATAAAGAAATCAAAACACTAAAACATCCCCTTAGAGCAGTGGTAGAGCATTTATGCAGTAATGCAATAATGTCAGAAGAAAACATTAAAATATATATTAGGGGTGGGAACTGGAGGCTCAAACCAAGTTTTCTCCTATCACGTACAGTGGCTTCTGCTGTCACCAGGCGTGTGCCTGGGGGAACACAGGTCCCTGACATCCCAATACAGGCAGACCTCAGCATCAAGAGACTGAAGCATCAGTGCCCTGCAGGTGAAAGATAATTTTGAAGAGATTTCATAGAGTTATAGGCCAAAATTGTATAATGTGGAGCCCTCTATCGAGCACCTGAATTCCAACTAGGTGCTAGATCCTGCAAATGCTTTGCACACAAGAGTAGCTTATGGCTCACCAAACTCAGCAGGGAGGCCCTGAGGGATCTGGGACCAGATAACTCACAGAATAGAGTTGGAAGGGACCCACAAGGATCATCAAACCCAGCTGTTTAGTGAGTGGCCCATACAGGGATCAAACCCAAAACCTTGGCATTACCAGCACCATGCTCCAATCAGCTGAGCTAACCCCAGACTCTGGATTCAGGCATGTGGTGGCACCAGCTGTTAGTGGCCTGTAGATGTTTGTTAGCACTCCAAGGACTCTGCTGCTGTGCAACAGTGTCTGTGGCATTGGAGGTTTGTAGGTTTTTGTGTTTTCTTGTCACGCAGATCATTTCAGTGGCTGGGTTTCCAGCCTGGCTGGAGAGAAGTGCTGGGGCATTGGGAACTGCAGGACAGGTGCCAGCAGGAAGGAAATATTCTGAACTGCATTTCCCTAAGGGAAAAATATCGTGTCACTGCCATCTGAGCTCTCACCTCTTCCACTGGACACTTTTTTCCTTATCTTACCTTCTGCCTCTTGTTCAAGCCCTTTGGATGCCATTCAGTGACAAGGGACATTCCAGTGATTTCTTTTGGAATTTAATGACTCCTAAACCACCCAAGAGGTCAAATCCACATGTAGTATTAATATTTAGTACACAATAGCTCCATACTTGTCACACTGACTGAACTATACTGTACTGTCAGTAGATGTACTTTACTAACTAGCCTGTGGCCCTTGGGATGGAAACAAGAATGATGTCTAGGCAGAGAAGAGCATTTCTGTGGGAGAACCTATAGCTTTGAGTGCTCCCCCCTGTTCTACAAAGGGACTGCACTGGTCTGTCCCTGCTCCCAGACAAAACAGCGAAGAGCAGCCCCTAGCTCAGCTAACAAGACTGATATGGGAAGCTCTTTCCTATCTGACATGACTTTGGGGAAAGGTGGCTCCAGATGAGGACTTTCCTATGTGTGTAAATCACAGAAGAGTGAACATCCATTTAGTGTTCAATAGGACCAGCAGCCCTTTGTCGGCTGTTTTAGAGCCCCACTCTCTCCCTTGTGTTTCTTCCATCTCAGTTGCATTGGATCCAGAGACTGTGCAATTGCACGGGGATAATACCACTGGAAAATTAATCTTGTCAGAGGCACGAGGGTGTGTTTGCAATCACTCCATCTCATTAGTGGTTGCATCATGGATCAATCAATGCAAGGGACCTGGCAGAAAAGCAGGAGTGGTCCCAAGGGGGAAGGAGTAGGATACAGCTGTCCTTTCCACAGCAGTGAGCCACTTGGTCAGATTAGGGATGCCAGCAGGCAGGAGACCCTAATTCTCCTTGGAGTTTCTGCTACACCTTCACAGCCGCTGAAGTTTCATGCACCTGGTGTTCAAAGGAGGAGGCACTGTGGTAGAAGGAAAGCCAGGGCTGGGGAGAGTTCTTGGTCTCCCAGAAGTGAAGAAACAATGTCTGTCTGAGATTTCCTGTGACAGGTTGGGGGTTGAATGCACTGGGCTGGGACCAGGCGTTCCATCAGGACTAAGCCTCGAGCTGCTGGTTAAGATGCACTGGTGAAGGGGGATAGGGAGCACAGGGACCAAATAGGCTTCCCCACAACTGCCCCAGGAATACAGCAAAGTCCTGGGCCACCCACCTTCTCAAGGATGTCTAGTACAACTTATCTGGGGCCAACTACCAGGACAGGAATACAGATAAAGTGGATTACCTGAACTGGTAAAGTCATGCCATGCATAATATCCTTTCAAAAGTGGCTCTGGGAGAATAAAAGGTAATTTCATTTTCCACTGCACTAGGGAGTATCAAGCTCTAAGTTTGCCAAATACATCTGAGCTAAGAAAACAGGAAGTTTCTTGAGAGACAGAACTTCCTCAGAGCCCCAAAGACAGAACCGAAATGACTGACATTTTCTCATACTCTCTGTCACGCATTTGACAAAAGCAGCATAATGTAATCCCCTTTACCTGGTATCAGGAGAGAGGAATGGCCTGTATAATGAGAAGATAAAGAAAAATTGAAGGACTTGTAAAGGACATCGGTGAATCTTGAAAGCCAGGAGGTGTTCATTAGCAGTGCATCAAGACACTCTGGAGACATGCATCTTCGAAGGGGGCCCATTAGGAATGCCACCAGGAATGACGAAATTCAGAGCTCTAACTCACCCTAGTTTAAAAATACCTTGAAAGGGTTTAACAAGGTTGTGTCTTTTATTTAGTTTTGATTTGCAGGAAGAGACCAATGAAGTTACGAATCAGAAGTTGCAAGGCTTACCTTGATGAAGTGATATCGAGTAGTTGCATGTTCTGATATAGTCAGCTGACGCTTCCATCTCTCTCAGCCATGACAGCTCCAAAGTCCCAGAAAATGCACATCTCTACAGGACTGTGTGAATTCATCTGAAGGAACATGGCATTGACTGCAAAAGCCTCTTTCAGCTGTGAACACAAAAAGGTGCTGCATGCTCTCTGTGTCCTTGTGGATGGATCCTGTTACCTAAAGATACCTCTTGCAAACTAATTTTGCCATCCAGGTCCTACTTTTGTCCATTTTATGATACTGCCTGACTGAAATTGTGAAAACCCTTATTTCAATGTGAATTAGCCACCAGCTTGCTTTCCAAGGAAAATTCCAGCATACCTTAAAACTAACCATTTCATAATGTCATAAATTAAATGAAATAAAAATAAAATTATTCATCCAGTCTGCACACTGGTACAGACGGATTAACAAAAAATACCAGATAAGGAAGTTTCACCTACAGGAACAAAGTTATTTTTATTCGATATCTAAGGAAATCCTACTGGACTCAATTCCTAACCCTGTCCTGACTGAGGTCAGTGGGGATTTTTCTGAGTTATTTAAAAAGCCTTTAATTACTCTTCCATTCCATAGGACTTCCCTGTAAGCCTGAGGAGGTTAATTACTTCCTGAGTAGTATCTGCTTCTTATTATTATTAATTATTTAGTGATTAATTATGAGGCATTGCCTTTCAGGGATGTGTGTTAGCTATAATAGGCACCAGTACAGCCAGCCTCTGCTCTGAGGAGTTTCCAATCTCTTCTTTTTAGTTGTATGACCAACAAGATGTAGCTTCATTTACACAATAGCTTGACCAAAACAAATGGAAAAGATACCCATCTCTTTAGGGCTGATGGAGCAGAGGTTTATGGGATGGGTAACACAGGCACTTTGTACATCTGTGTCACATGTTCACACCCCAGAGATGGGGAACAACAACAAATGCTCAACCTCAGATGGCTGGTCTCTAAGAAATACACACCTGGCCCTTGTGCACAAAATCTGCTGTTGGGGTGGCTCAGCCCGCTCCTGGGCTGGGGCCATGGAATGCCAATCAAACCAGGGCCATCCACTGGGTGGATTTCCCTGCCCAAGACAGTGTGTCGGAGGGCGGATCAGAGGAGGTCACTGAAGTCTAGGCCACCTCCACCTCCCCCTGGGTGGTTCCTGGGTTCAAGTTACCTCCCTCATTCTAGAAAGTTCTTTGCTGCTTGGTTGTTCATTGGTTCCCTGTTGTGACTCCTGCCTTCCTGTTTTCCCCATTGGTTCTGGTCAAATTGTATCCTCCCCTTTGGCTGTACCCCATTGGTTACTTCCCTTTTCCCCGCCTTGTTCCGCCCCCCCCCCCCCCCCCCCCCCCCATAAAAGGCTGTGCACGGTTCTCTCAGGGCCCTTCTGGTCCTTGGACCTTATTGGTAATAAGCTGGCTGGAGCCCATACCGGAGGCCCCTCTTGCCTTTTTTGCCTCTGGGCTGACGCAAGCCAAATCCAATGGCCACCTGATGTGCCTCCTCCGA
Organism: Aphelocoma coerulescens; assembly: GCF_041296385.1. Classification (NCBI taxonomy): domain Eukaryota; kingdom Metazoa; phylum Chordata; class Aves; order Passeriformes; family Corvidae; genus Aphelocoma; species Aphelocoma coerulescens. The sequence goes on from NC_091015.1 coordinate 78,767,892, forward strand.
AGAGGAGCCAGCACGCGCGTCCACCTTGCACCTTTTCCCACTGCGAAGTTGTCCAGCGAGGACGCTGTGGAGGCGAACGCTGCATCCCCTCTGCCCGAGGGCATGCCGAGGCTCGCGTTAATCTGCCTCCCCAGGTGGCATACCCTTAAGGGAATGCCCAGACAGGACAAGTAGGACTGAACTAGGGTCAAAAACCAGCTCTGTCCAGACAGATGGGAAGATGTTAGTGGGGAAAATTGCGGTCCATCGTACATCCCTGCTCCAGCTCTGGATGTGAGCTCTGACTGCTGAAAAGCTGTTAAAATACAAACCTCACTCTGAGGAGGTATGACAGAAATAGCATCCAACTATTCCTCAGCTCCTGCCAGTCTGTGCCACAGCCACACAGGGAGCTTCCGAGCAGGAGCCCTGCTCCACCGCCCACGGATGCCTCTCCACTGCCCACACCCTGATAAATGCAGAAGGGCAAGCAGTGCTCCCACTATCAGGCCCCACCCTGAATTACAGATAAGAGGCATCCCAAGGGCTGTTCTTCTGCCTCTGGAACTGGTAGTGAGGGGAGTTCAGATGTATCAGAGCAAGACAGTGTGCAGCAGGCTGTCAGACTTGACACCAGCTAGGGATTTCACTGTTTAAATCCTGACTTCACATTCAATCTGTGCAGCAACAGGCGGAGAAGGAAGCAGCAGGCAGTTTTTTCCAGTACTTCCAAAGTCCAGGTACCCAGCTGTTACACCCACTTGCTGGTCTTCCCTATTTTTTTATTCTGTGGTGCAGACAAGCAATTGAAAACAGTATCACAGCTTAAAAGCTTCTGTGTAAAAACAAATCTGTTCTTCTACACAATTAGGAATTCGCTAAATCAAAGTCACACCATCATGAGTCTGGTGCGCTTTTGGAGGGTCTAGTGATTCTGCTCCGTGGTTCAGCACTTCCGTGAAGCGGAGACTTTCCCTTGGCATCCCGAGGTCCGCAAAGCAGCAAGCAGCCTCCTGTGCTAACGAGGCTGCTCTCCTTTCTCCAAATGACTGCCCCTCAACCATCCTCACCAGACAGTCTGATTATATTTCTCATATTGCAACACAGATGTTCATAACTTGTTGTCTGCACCAGGAACACCAGCCAAGTATTCCAGCTGTATAATAGCTTTTTATTGCTGATTGAAGAGTCTCAGTATAAATTACTTCCCTTCATATTCCTGGAAATCATACAAACATCACACAAGGCAGAGAGTGATGCATTTAGAACCACCTCTGCAAAGTGGCACAGCAATGTTTTAACGAGGGTTGTCTTATCCCAAGTGCTGAGTAACTCCCATTTGCAGAGCTTCTGCTGAGAAGATACATGAGAGAAGCTGTTGAGGCATCATTGCTGGGCACACTTTTGGATTTGGAGGATCCTGCTCTGCTGTTTGGGAATCCATGACAAAAGGCAAGTTATTTTGTGATGACTTGATGCCTTTAATTCTAAAATCAGCAATGCTGAATACAAGGAGATTGGTGGGAAAACAGAAAAACCTGGAAAACCAAAAATGGAACAAACGAATGCCTTTGTAGGGAGTAGGGGTTGATTAGTCCTTCCCAGGGTCTTAAGAAGCAAGGGATGTAAAGCAAAGCTTGCAGGTTCAAACCAAACACATGGAAATAGTTTTCACCACGTGCCTAAGGAGGCTGTGGAACTCCTTGACACGATGCTGTGGATGTTAACTTTTACATGGCTCAAAAAGGACTGGGATGGCTACTTGGAAGCAAAATCCATCGAGGGGTGTTAAATACACAGACAACACATCTGAGCTAAGAAATATCTGACCTGAATTTTTTTGTTGCACCTCTGTACATTTTCCTTGTTCATCCACTATTTTTTCCTTGTTCATCCACTATTTTCACATTATCCTCTGTAGGCTCTCTCAGGAGTGGGATATCAGACTACATGTACCATTCTTTTAATCCTGGAAGGCAATAGTTTTTGTTCTTAATGTGGATACATTCAGTGAACATTAAAAAAAAAAGCACTCTCAGCTCATCCAAGTCTATGGTGCTTACCATGATGAAAGGACCCAAACAGCATTTCTTCTTGCAAACTGTACCACCAAGAGATAAGTACAGTTGCTGGGGCTGGCTCTGATGCTCCTGGCAGATCACACTACCAGCAATGTGATTATGTACATCACTGGGGACTCTGGAGTTTGCTTTGCAATTCTGCTGTGAAAGTGATACCTGTGGAAATACAGGAGCTTGTCCAGAAATATCTGCAATGCAACTGGTTCCAACTTTTCACCAAAATCTCTTTGGGGTTGCAGCACTTCCTAGGAACATGCCAGACAGCTGCTTGGGCACAGTCATTTAAGATATTTTGCTAATGATGTTTGATATAGTTCACAAGCATTCTGCAAAATGTGTTTGCTGTCCAATTTTTTTATTGGCCAGCCAAGGTGGGATGGAGGAAACCAAGACCTATTCCACTTTGCTCTTCTTCAGTAGCTTTACCTCCAGGAAAAGCTGAAGGCTTGTTTCTCAAGCCAGGATGAGACAAGACTATAAACTGTTACTCAGTGCACTAATAATTAGCACCTTGTGTGTCCTGCCACCTACCCTGTTTGAGCAAGCCAAAAAGCACACTTTCACTGCAAATTTTTAGGCTTACTTCATAAGAAAACTAGGTTCACTACTAAGTTTTCTGATAGTATCAATCAGTCACAACCAGTCACTTCAACAATCACACTTGAGGCTGATGTTCAGTTGTGAGAGTAGGAAAGATTCGGAAAATCTAAAGTTCCTGTATAATTGACAGATAAAAGTCACTGAGTAATGGAAATGAGCATTATTGATCACCTCACTGTGGGGACAACAGCAGTGCTAATACAGCCTTTACTAAACAGCAGAGTTCAATCTCTAGACAGGTCCTTAGGAAACTACATCTCATTGCATCTGCTGCTTATGGACATATTTTATACGACTTAAAGACAGCGAATTTCACCACCTGCGCCCAAATGATTACAGGCCTTGATTAATATTCCCCACTGGTTGCTTGATGAAATGAGAAAGTAGCAGCAAGGAAACAAGAAGATCAGGAAACAAGCATGGAGAGCAGTTCTCACTGCTGTACAGAAAGCAGAAAAGGATTTTTCCCTGAAAAGCAGAATAACATCTTGTCTCGGTTTGAAAGACAGGTGTCTGCTAAGGAAGGCAGAAGCCTCCCTTGGAGTGGCAGATATAACCCCTTTCCCTCTGAGTTATTATAATTTTGAAATCAAGGGTCTTTAGGCAAAGATGTGGGAAATAGGAATAACAGTTCTTTACTATATATATATATATATATATATATATATATATATATATATATGTATATATATATAACTAGTCAAACAAAACAACAACAACTATGACAGTAACAGCAAACACAAACCCAGTCCCGGCCTTCTCGGCTGTCAGGCTATTTCCCCTCGGGTGCAGTTCCGCTCGCAGCCGACAGGGATCGCTGGAGGCTCCCGGTGAGCAGGGCAGGTGCAATGGTTCCCCCGCGGCTGCAGGGGGCGCTCCGGAGCGAGCTCGGGGAACACGCGGCTGCTCTGGTGCCCTGGGATCCCGGGGAAGGATGGAACAAAGGAGCTTCACAAACCGGTGGGCAGCTGGTCCCGGGTTCCCGGAAACAGCAGGCTGGAATGGCAGGCCGGAGCGGCAGGCACAAACACAAATCCCGGGTGGCAGACGAGATGTATCCAAAAGGGGAACCCCCCGGGGCTCCAGGCAGGCAGGGTAAGCACGGCTACAGCGTAATGAAGGCTCGAAGCAGCAGCGGGGTAGGGCGGCCGCAGCCCAGGCTCCAGCAGGGCAGGGAAAGCAGCTTTGGGATCCCAGGTGTTGTTTCCAGCAGAAAGGAAAGACGCTGAAAACGGGAACCAGCAGCTCCTTTCTCTGCACCTTCTCCCTCCAGACGCGGAGAACGAACTGAACTGCCAGCCAGGTGAGAACGAAAAGCTTGGACAGGCCCTTTTGTCTTTCTTAAGTACAGTCATTTGTGCCCTAGCAACGTGCATATGGGAGAAAATTCCTCTAACAGAAAAAAAACTAGGACTAAACTAAAACCCCAACACATCTTGAGTGAAACACTGGAGGGGCATCTCATAAGGAAGGAGTCTGACAGAGTGGGGCTGGTTGAAAAAGTCCTTTTTACCAGGGAAGAGTAGAACAATTGGGGTAAGATAGGACTTAAAATACGTTCTGGTTTATCTGCAGTTAAAAAAAAAATGGTAATTCCACTAATAGGTTTAGGTGTTACCCACTTCACTCCTGAGAGACCAAGAATTTTTTCTTCAATAAAATTGCTTCTTCCTCAGCCCAGTACTACTGGGATAAGGACTCAACAAAACTGTTCAGCAATCTTCTATCCACCAGCTATAATATCCTCTTCACTCAGAGTGTGCAGTTTTAAGTTGTTTTAACTCCTTCATGGATATAAAAAATAAACTTCCCCATGATGAAAGTAGGCACATATGGCTGCAGCATAGTTAGTTTTAAAGGGATGATCAAATTCTAATTATATGGTTGGAAGACCACGAACATCCTGAGTTGGAAGTGATCCATAAAGATCATCGAGTCCAACTCCTGGCCCTGCACAGACCATCCCCAAGAGTCACACCATGTGCCTGAGAGCATTGTCCAAAGGTGTCTTGAGCTCTGTCAGGCTTCGTGCTGTGACCACTGCCCTGGGGAGCCTGTTCCAGTGCCCAGCCTCTGGGGGAAGAAACTTCTCCTAAAATCCAACCCAAGCCTCTCCTGACACAGCTTCATACTATGAACCAAAGTCTTTCACCCTGTATACTTCAATGAAGAAAATCTGTGCACCTTAACCTCCTCATTTATGCAGTAAGGTGCAGTCCAGAGACTCCTTTACCAATACCCTTCAGAACCAGCCTCAACCCCAAGCCTCAGCTGATAAGACTTGCCTCTCAGATGAGATAGCTTGGTCTTGGCTGCCACAAACACAAAATTTTCAGTTTCTGGGGTACCTTAGGGGTTTTTTTCCCTCCTTTTGCTGACTCTGGGGATTTTGTTGGCTGGGAAAGGAGTCCCTGATGATTCTAGGGATACCATGTATTGATGGCTGGATGTTTCAATGATTAAGTCATCCAGGTGTGAGAAAGGAAAATGAAGCTGAAACTTAACAGAATTCCTGGGCAGACACAACAGATGGATGGGAGGAGAAAAGGGTACATCCAGGGCCATTTACCCCGCAGAACAGAATTGATGATCAGGGCTGAAGTAATGGAAAAAATATTTGTAAGTCAGACAATTGAGTCTTTTGAAGAGGTGTTGCTGTCAGAGGAAAACAGAGGACTTCAGGTGCAGGTGAACCTATTTGCACAGAATACATGAGTCCTAAAGCTCAGTCAAGCTTAGAAGGGGTGTCATGAAGCCATCAGGGAGTCTTCTCGAACAAAAATCCATCTCTCTGCTTTCCCTAGCTCCATGTGTTTTTGACACACATTTATTACCTTTCACTGACAAGTATTTTCTCCTAATCTCCTGTCACATTTGTATTTGCAATCCTCTCCTGTATTCAGTGTTTAGTCCACATCCCCTATCTGCTTCATGAAAAACTTCATTTACATGGTCCCTGGCACTACCTCTTTCATGATCAAATCAGATCTTTTGCACAGAAGATGGTGTGTGGCTACCTCTGTGCAGCTGCATTAGTAGTCTCAAGCTTTGACTGGTTGGCATAAAGTCATTTGTAAAAGGACAATAACAAGCATAATGAATTCTAATGCTCTGTGTGTCATGGTACTTAAGTATCTCATAGATAACTACATCACCATTATTTCACAACGCTGCAGCAACTCAACTCTCTTTAAAAAAAAATAACCTTACAAAACAAACACTTTATCATAATATTAGTGGACAGGTACCAAAAAAAAAAAAATCAATGGTTGAGGATCTACATCTATCACAGCTTGCAGAAAACCCTTTGCTAATATTGGGTCAAGGGAAGCTGCTCTAATTTTCTGGTTTCCTATGTCAGCTCGTATTCACCTGACACCACTCGCTGGCATTAAAATAGATTTTCAGCCCCCTGCTTCATGCATCATATACAGCACAGAAAATAGATCAGCTCTTTCAGAGATAGTGTTCATGACAATGCAGCCGGTGCCCCAAAGATGTTCCCTCATTAGCTGTGTCTCTTGTCCCCATTGCATTTCAAGTCCTTCAGGGATCACTGAAATCCCAGAAGGACCAAGGCACTCTGGGGGTTGGGCAGGACTTGGTAGCTCATCCTGGTATCTCTGACACCTGGATATTCACTCATTCATTCCCTTCCAGCCCAGGAAGATAGCATGTCCTACAAGGTTTTGAGGTATTGGACTTTGCTGTAACTTTGCTGATGGATATCAGTCGACCTCAGTACAGAAAAGTCATTGAACATCACAGAAAACCAAGACTTAAACAAGAAATTCTATAAACATTGTTATAACTAAAGCTTAATAGCAATATAATCATGGAACAGATCCCCCTGGAAGCTCTGCTAAGGCACATGGAGGACAGGGAGGTGATTCAGGACAGCCAGCATGGCTTCACCAAGGGCAAGTTCTGCCTGACCAACCTCTTGGCCTTCTATGATGGGGTAACTACATCAGTGGACAAGGGAAGAGATACAGATGTAATTTATCTTGACTTCTGTAAAGTCTGTGACACAGTCCCCCCCAACATCCTTCTCTGAATTGGAGAGAGATGGATTCAATGGATGGACTGTTAGAAGGACAAGGAATTAGTTACAAGGTTTCATTCAGAGGGTGGTGATCAACAGCTCAGAGTCCCGATGGACATCATTGACAAATTCTGTCACTCAGGGGTCTGTACTGGGACCAGTGTTATTTAATACCTTTATTAAAGACATAGATGAAGGGGTGGAGTGGCCCCTCAGCAAATCTGCAGATGACACCAAGCTGAGTGGTATGGTCGGCACACCTGAAGGATGGGATGCCATCCAGAGGCAGCTGGAAGGGAGCTGGGCAAGCTCAAGAAGCAGGACCATGGGAACACCATGTGGTTTAACCAGACCAGGTGCAAGGTGCTGCACCTGGGTCGGGACAACCCCTGGTATCAACACAGGCTGGAGGATGAACAGATGGAGAGCAGCCCTGGTGAAGAAAGTCTTGGGGGTGCTGGAGAGGCTGGACATGACCCAGCCACGTGCACTCACAGCCCAGAAAGCCAATGGTGCATCCAAAGCAGTGTGGGCAGCAGGGAGAGGGAGGATATTCTGCCCCTCTGTTCTGCTCTGTTCTGGGGATCCCCATCTGGAGGACTGCATCCAGCTCTGGGATCCCCAGCACAGGTGACATCAATCTGTTGGAGTCAGTCCGGAGGAGTGGCTTGCAGTCCACTTGCAGCTCAGGGACTGCTTGAACCCGAGGCAAAGCCTTTGTATGCAGTAACTCTTGATGGATTTATCTTCTCTGGACATGCTTCACGATCCCTTGATCCCACAGAAACTTTCAGCACCTCTACCCTCCTGTGGCAAGGATTTCCCACAGCCTGATTCTGTGTGGGCTAGAAGCCTGCCACATGCTGGCTTACGTGTACTGTCTGTAGCATAAAGGAATGAGTGGGGAACTGTCTGAAATGGTTGCAACTTTTCCCTCCACTCCACTCAGGCTCCAACAAGCCTCCATCTCCTCCCAGCCTCAGAGGCTGAGGACCAGCAATCTATTTATTTGCTCATATTGAGAAGGCTGGTTCATATCTTTGATCATCCTTGTCATTTGTTCTCAGTGTCTGGAGCCAGGACATGTCGCCTGGGAAGGAAAATGGAGAGGAAGATGAGCTAGGACACACTCTAATAAGGGACTGGTGCACAGTCAGAGACCAGCTCTCATTGAAGGCAAAAACAGAACAAAGACCATGGCAAATACAGCCTTCATCCTCTGGGATGGACATGGGGAAAAAATCCGCATCTGAATTTGAAAGAACGTGCAGGAGGCTGATGGAGGAGAATTAAAAAGTGCATTAGGACTCACAAACATGTCACCACAAGTGCTCCATTGACAAGTGCTGTCATGCTCTGCTCAAACAATGCTTCAGGGAAGCCGGAGCACACTTCTGAGGAAGGGCACGTGATTGAGATCCCTCTGTTTAATACATTATAATGAACACTTAATGACAGGGCACTTGAAATAAATAGCAATAGCCACTCTACTGTGGAGTGTTGTACAGAGCAGAGGGAATCCATTGTCTGCCCAGCAATCTCACCTGGCTCCCTGCTTTGTTCCTCCTTTGTGGAGAGAGACACCTGATGCTGCAGAAGGTGCTGCTGCTGGAAGATGCACTCATTTCATAGTCATGCAAAGGAAATTCCTTGTGAAACATCTCATTTGCCTATTGAAGAGCAGCAAGGCTCTAACCTCAGGTGGTTTCAATCCTGCAATCTGAAAGCTAATTTTAACCAAAAAAGATTTTTATTTTTCCTCCCAGAAAATCTAGGCACTTGCTTCTGTCTCGAGGCTCTCTCTGCTTAATAAATAGCTCTTTGAAGAAAATGCTTAACATCTCAGCACATACTCTGGGTAAAGACTGTTTTAGCAGTGGATTGAAGGGATAATGTACTAGCAGCACCAAAATCTGCAGTCCCCCAATGCAGTGGGTCTGGCTAATCTTTCCATAAAAGATACGCCATTAAGCATGAGCAATTTCTACTAGAGCATAGTAAAGGGAGAAAGGATTGAAATTCCAAAACTTCCTGCCTGATAAGATGCCCACAAACGTGTGCAGAGCTAATGGTATTTAATAGTTAAAAAAAGTCCCCACCATTTTTTAACCCTCCAGGTGCTGCAGCTCACTTACAGCTCAGCTGCTGGTGAATCACAAGATCATTTCTTGCCCACTTCTGTGTCAAATCTGTCAGGTTTTTTAAGTCACCATCAGACACTTCTCACAAGATTGCTGGCACAGTAAGAGTGTTCACAGTCTGCTAATGGACTGGAGCTGCTGGTTTAAGGTTTGGCTGGGTACACACAACTGCTGGTATGGGGGGCTATGGCCCTCAGCCACCGTCACCGGAACACCCATGTCTGCAATGAAACAGCCCAAAGGTCTAGGCTTTTCCAGCTGACCTGCCAGTAATCACAGGAGTCTTATCTGATCCTCCTCTAATTACAGGACACTGAGTAGGCCACCCTCACTCATTTTACCTCACCTGCATCTGACAGTCAAGAGCAGCAGGTAGGTAAGGCTTTGGCAGACCCCTAACCAGGGAAAAACTGGCAGCAACAGTAGAAAGCTGTGAGCAGCTTTAGAGGAAAAGCCATCCAACATAGGGATCTGCTTCTTCTTCCCTCTCTTCTTCTTTGCTTCTCAGTGTTGATTACACTTGTGTCACTATGACAGTTGGTAAGGGGTCAGTAGCTCTGACCAAGGAGTCTGGAGAGATGGTCCCAAAAGAGATCATCTTCCCGAGGCCCGGTGTCTTCCCTCAGCTGCTGGCTAGGAGGGCCCTTGCAGAAGCTGTCAGCTCTTTAGTGATTGTCAGCTCGTGATTCCAGCTCAGCTCTGCAGGGCAGCCTCCAGGCCAGACCAGGGAGAGAGAGCAAGAGGCCCGTGTAGCTGTTCCACACAAGGGCAGCTTTATTAGTTCGGCAGAGGGGAGCCAGGGACGAGCATCTCTCTGCCCTCGCAGGGGCAGGGGGCCAGCTTTATAGGGATACAGGGGGTGGGTGCCGGAGGGTAAAGGCCAGTGGGTTACAAAGGATCTGCATAGGGTCTCCCAGAGGATTCTGGGTTTGTCTTCTTCTCGCCATAACTGAAAACTGGTTGCCTTTCCAGGGGAGTTCTGCTGGGAGATTAAGCAACCTCCTTATCTCAGCAGACGTCCCTCCAGGGCAGGGGCTGGGCATACCCTACATGTCACCATGAATTTTCCTAGGCGGGAAAACTCCTCTGCAGCTCCTCTTTGTCTCATAGCAGTTAAGTGTGTTAACTAATTGTAAGTGCAAAGAGCTGAGCCAAGCCCTTGTTCGCCGGGCCCCGAGTTAGAGAGTTGCCTAGAGTTGCCTGGAGTCGGTCCTGAAGTTACTGTAGTGAAACTTTGAAGGATGGCACCACAGGGCTTTGTAAGTGCCCCTGAGTTATGTGATGCTCCTTGCACATGAATCAGGGGATCATAAAGGACATTGCTCCAAAGTACCCAGATGATGACTTGTAGCCTCTCTCACTTAGCAGGCTACGCTCCAGGTACCAGCGGCTCCCATCACTCATCCAAGCAGACTTCTCCCAGCACATGTGAATTGGCTCAGCCTGGATGCTGAGTCTTAAATTAAGCTCATGCTCTTTAAGAAAAGTCTGATATCACTCATCTAAATGTTTGCTTAGCAATGCAGAGTGCCCTCGGCTTAGCAAGTGCTGCTCTCTCTGTAATATGCATCCACACGCACTCACTCCACTGGCAGCTGTAGGGAGCAGCAAAAGTGCAAGAGGGCCAAGGATTAGCCAAGGGAAAAACAAACTGGCTTTCCTTCCTTTCTTGATGGTCAAAGCCACCTTATGCACTGTAGTTTTACAGTATTTTTTGACAGAGGGTTGCAGTGTTCTCTGATATATGGCCTCTGGTTGTCACTTGCAGAACCACAACAAAACCCATGCCTTGGCTCCATCCTCACTTTGCATTCAGATGTCAGGTCTTACCTGCTTCTGAAAGAAGGAAAAAAGTGAACTTTCAGAGGCAGAACTGCAGCCTTAGCTTTATACCTCCTCCCACAGAAGCTGATACAAAATCACATTCCAGGTTTGCTGAAAGCAGGGCAGAGAGTGCCTGGTTGGTTTGCGGCTGCAAAGGGAGGGTGCCACAGCTGCCCTGCTCATTTGGAAGCAGGGGAGATGCCGGTACCACCAGCACCTCTGCCCTCTTCTCACCCACAGGCACTGAGTGGGAAGGACTGATCAGAAGGATTTGCAGTGAAGTGGATGTAAACTGTTAGTGTAAATCCCCCTGCAGCCTGGTGAGAATAAATCCTTCCCTCTTCCCCTCCTCTTTCACAGCCAGGAATGATATTAAGACTGTGGGACTGAGGATTTCCAGATTTCAAACATTAAAGCATTTTAATTGCACTTCAGGGTAATCCAGAATGGACCAAATGAAACATTGCAGGCAGAGAAAATAGCTGCTCTGGAAAACATCTGTAATTTTCAGGGATTCCTTTTATTGTTGACTGCATCCAAATATTTCTGCCCTTGACTAAGTGCTCTCTGTTCCCCTGTGTCTCTTAGCAGTCCCTGCAGCAACCAAGCAGAATAGCACCAGGAAGAATAAACAGCCAAAGCCGGAACATAAAACCCGTCAGTTAATGAAGGGGGCTTCTCCTCTGGCTGGTTTAGTACAAACCAGGCGCCTGCTGCAGGCCCAGGCAGGGCTGGGCCCCTGCATGTGCTCAATTGCAACAAGGACCTGGGTTTGGGGGAGAAAGGCCACCAAGGCAACTTAGGGCCTCCCACTCCAGAATTCCTCCCTTACGGCTTTCACGCCTCTGAGGGAAGCCCCGCCCAGTCTGACTGCTGGTATTCATTATTTATGGAGTGATGCAAAGATGTCTACTGCAAGGATTTTTTTTTTCCCTAGCACCTTAGGGGCTGTCAGAAGCAGAAGCAGCCAGAAACTAATCCCCCTTCTGATTTCCCTCCCTCCTCCTACACGCTGGGCAGGCAACGGCACAGTTCACTTGCTGAGGCTCGTATCCTGCTTTTCCTAGCGCCATTCAGAGGTTGCTTTCCCAAGCTTGGTGACAGGGCTCTCACTTCAACAGGATAAAATGTCCATAAACACTGGTCTGTGCTCTTTCTAAATGTTTGTGTTACAGACATTTGACATTTATTTTAGACTGACCCCAAGGTTTTGGCAAATCTTTGTAGCGTGGTAGCTTTCAACCCCGTCCTCTTTGAGACAACAAGGATGGCTTTTGACACAGATTGGCTCATGGGTTAATCCTTGTGTAGATGGGATAATTTATACTGTAGCTGGCAGCAGCTGGATAAAGCAAACCCAGAGGGCCAGGCACGGTTTACCTCAGATGGCTGATGCATCTTAGGGACACAGTTTGTCTTTTCCACACAAAGATGTACCAATCTGCTAATGATGCCTTCCAGCCCAGAGAAGGCAGAGTTTATGTGGCCACCAGATTACTCCTGCAACGCCCTGGTGACCTGATGACCAGAGTTGCATGTGATAATTAATGAACTGAAGTCTACACATGCATGCAAACACACATGCATGTGCACACTCTCAAGACTGACAACCAATAACCATTTAGGAGAGGAAAAGGGAATATCTCAGCTCAGCATTTTTCCACTGTGGGCCCACAGACATCACCAAATACTCAGAGGTGGAGGTAGTGCCCTCTAGTAGCAGTGGGAATTACTGTGGCATGATTTACTCAACACTAAAATTAGCCCTGGGACTAATGGTTTTCCTGCAGCATGCAAGGCCCTCCCTATCCTCTGTCCCAAAAGACATGGCTACGAATGCTGGTGCTGGGTTTCTCTGAAGCCCATCCATGTCCCTTTCCAACAGGCTTCCTTCTGCAATGCACCTAAACACAGAGCTCACAATGTGGGGGAGAGCTACAGGGAATGCCAAGCCATTCCTCTGTGCCGGGGCAGGATTAATACATCAGACCTGTCTCTGATAGATATTGTGTTTGAGGAATATTATTACATTTCCCATGCCCACGGCTACTTGTTGCCTTTTCCACACTAAACAAACAGTTACCAGAACCTTTTCTTATCTGTCAAGTTTCTGAAACTGTTAAACCAATCCGACCTGCTTTTCTTTCCCATACCTAACAGGCTTGTCCTTCCCCACATTGTTTGTAAGTAAGTGAGTTGTAGTCTGAGCTATTTATTGGATGTCTCTAGCCTTGGAGCCAAGGAGAGGAAAGCTCACATCCATATTGGTCCTCTGGGGCAGTTCTCATCACAGTGAAAATGGAGCCCTTGCTGTCCCTGCCGGCTCCCCAAAGCCGTTCATCGCCTGGATTACGCTACTCCGTTGTTTATGGCTCACAGTGTGCACATCATTCTCACAGTGCTGTGTTTTGGTTTGTGGGTTTGGGTTTTTTTTAAAAAAAAGGGAATACATGCTACTAAAGGGCATGGAGTATTCCCAGCTCCTGTCTTGAGCCATGTCAAGGCAGGTGATCTCTGCAATCAGAAATCAGGATGGCAATAAGGCATCCAAGCAAAGAGGAGCTGAGGGCTCTAAACTGAAAGGAGGGGAAGACAGGAATGTTTGCAGTAATAAACAAATAATAAATGGATTTCCTCTATATTCGTACAACAAGCTCAACATGAACAAAATCAGGCAAAATCCTTCCTCTCTGAGCCAATGTTTCACACAGTGCACAGTCCATTGCATCCTATAAAACATGTTTATGGATGCATGAGCACATGCACACATACATGCATGTACATACACCCACACATAAGAAATTACAACCTCCATGGCACTTCCTATTAAGTGGTGATACAGAAATTCTCTTGCTGAAACCCCCTTTGCCTTGCTGTTTATCCAGTCACATTTGCACCCGATCAGGTGCAAGACGCCTGCCTCTGGCTTGCTTCATCATGTAAGGTTAGCAAATGTGCACCAGGAAATATTTCACCTAGCTACTTGCAATAGAGCACCCGTGCTGCAGGTTTTCAACCATTTTCCCCTCCTGCCTTCACAATGCTTTCCCTCCTAGAAGAGCCGAGTATCAGAAGTTTGTTCCATGTTGCGGAAGAAGGTCCTGAAGCTGCAAATAAGAGATTTGGATCATGTTCTTCCCTCTGCTACTGATAACCTAAATCACCTTGGGCCTGGAGCACTCTTTGCTCCTTTGGAAAGGAGCTATGGTAAGATCATCTGTAGAGCCCTTTGATAACGATGGATGAAATGCACTTCAAAGCCTAAAATGAGAAGATGAAAATGTAAACAATGTCTGACTGACCCAGAGCAATGGCCCATGCAGGAGTGCTCTGCATTTTACAGCCACAGCAGCAAATGATGCCTGGTGAGAGCCAGCCAGCCTGGCTACCATCTGTGGCCCATTATCCCCACTCATCCCCAGCACCCACTGTCATCAGAGCAGAGGGCTTGGAGGGCACTCCTCTGCCTATTCCATTTAGTAGCCGTTTATAGATGTTCACAAAGGGGCTGCTTTAACAGGACACATTGACAGGGACCTGAGATGTGCTTCACACGATGTCCTTCTTCCTCGTCGTGGTCTATACCTTGCTTTCCTCACATGCACTGCACCAGGTAGAGGTAGGGGCAGAAAAAGCCCTTGGCTGTGCTGAGGATAAGTGGATCTCTCAAAGACAGTCATGAGTTTAGGAAATCAAATAAATAGTAATTAAAAATAAGTGGGCAGAGGTCGTACATTCCCTTGCCCCATCTGGAAACGCAGTGGTGGATTTAGTATGCCAATATTGACACTTTAATTAATCACTGCTTCTAAAATGCTTTGTGAGTGGAAGCCTAACACAGTCAAAATTATTCTTAATAATTATACTTCTAGTAACGTTTCACTTTTTATTATTACATTATCATGCATTAATATTATATAAGAATATTAATAATTACGATAGTATGTCCCTTAATATGGAAAGAGTAAAAAGACCAGTACCACTTATTAAAGACTTTCCCTGTATTTTAGCCAATAGTCACTTTATAATTTTATCATTTAAATTAACTGCACAGTCACAGGCTGGGATAGTCCTAATTAACAACAACAACAACAGAAAAAGAAATACAATGCATTCCAGTAAATAGAAGCAGCCCCCTCTTTCTCCCATCTCTCCTCTCTCTGCCCCCCCAGTAGTGCAAAATACATAGGGGACCCTGTTGTCATAGTAACTGGCATTACAGCCTGCTTTCGATAATTAATGGAGGGCTTTGCTATTACAGTATTCTTGAAATTTCACTTTCCCCCGTGCTGCACTGCAGAATGCAGTATCATTTCCCCATTCATAAATATTTCATTACCACAGTCTGCTGTGTTTCATCATCACTGATAACACTCAGACTAATCCACCCATTGCTGAATTCATGTCGCCCTGTCGGTAGAGCAACTTTCATTTCCTCCTTCCACTTCTGCAGTCTTCATTTTTCTTGTTCAGTGTCCTCCTGCTGCAAAACTGTCATCGTAGGCTAAGTACAGAGACCTTTATTTTTCTTACTCTGAAAAATAAGCGAGCAGTAAAAGCTCTGCCTGAGTAAATCGCGTACAGACACACGCAGGTGCAATGTTTGCATCACAGATGTAATTTGTATGTTTCAGAAAAGGGAGATATTTAGGTCAGCAAGGGAGAGGAGAATTGTAAAATGTTGCTGTAGCAGGAAACTCGGAGTCTGATTCAGCAGATTCCAGGGGTACTTTCTGACACACGTGTTGTCCCTCTGATGACAGCTGTGAGGAGCTGAAGTGATATTCCCATCCAGAGGGCTTGTTGGAGCATAATGTGTTTGGAAATTAACATACTAGTAGAGAATATCCAAAGCCAGTGGGGCAAACGGCTCAGTAATACACATAGCAAGAAGGAAGTAACAGACAAATGGTTTAATTTTTTTCCTTAGTATCAAAACCCTCAAACAAATTGATGTGCTTACATACATAGTTTCTATTGATATCCATGCAGAAGGAACTGGAGTTCCCTTGTTGAGGCTCACTTGACTTATTTTTCTTCTCTTTTTAAATACTTTTCTCTTTCATGTTGCTGTCCCTTTGAAATGAGCTGGTGGTGAAAGACTGAGACCTGAAAGAGTCAATTGCAAGGTGTCTCTCCTGTAACTCTGTGATAGACTTGCCTTAGATTGCCTTTCCAGAGGAGACTAGGGAGGCCAAAGGGAAGGAAAATGCCATTTGTAACCTGTTAGACAGAACACAGCACAGAATCTGGCTTGTTTTATAATAGGTATCACAGATGGGATGCAGTTTTCCTCTGGGAGGGGTTAAATCCTGTATAAAGAATCATAGCACAAATGAGCATTAGTGGAGACCATGGCATGCAACTCTTGATAGGCACTATATAAATGTATAAATGTATATATAAATGTGTGAGGAAAATTTGTTTCATCTATTCTGCATGTGGCAGAAATAGCTAGGTAAAAAATTGCACAGCCCATGCAATAAATAGCAGTTATTTGCCTATGCCATGTAATCTGCAAGACCTGCTAGGATGTCATTTATGTTGACACATTTAAGGAGAGAAGCTCTGCAAATCCATTTTCTTCCAAGCATCATAAAAAAGCCCTACATTTTTTTTCACATATTTCCAATTCAGATTTGGCTGTTTCACATAGCAAGAGGAGAGCACTGGAAGTGGATTGAGGGATTCTTGGGTATTATTTAGCCTTTTGCAAAATGAAATAAACCAAAACAATATAAATTTTTTTTAACTTAAAAAAAATATTAAAAAAATAAAATCTGGTTTTACAAATTCCATTCCTTGGCAGGAACCATAATAATTTTCTCTCCCATACTATAATTTCCCAACCATCAAACAGAAATGAACATACAGAATAGAGGAACCCACACCAGCCAAGGGATTTTTTTCCCCTTTGCATGGGACATGACTCTGATGAACAAACTTAATTTCTAAATGAGCTGGTTGAGTCTTTCACCCAAGTGTGCTGGGAAAGAGAGTCTCGTGGAGGCAGACAAACACCAGTCAAAGCCAAGAGTGCCTGTGCCAATACTCTGAAGGGAAGTTTGCAGTGTCAGTTAAATACAGGACAAAGATCAAAATTGCTTTCAGTCCTCTGTGTGAATCTCCAGGTGTCTGTTTAAAGATCATCCCTGGAGAGTCCAAGCATACTTAGTGTGGGCTCAAGCTTTTGCTCCTGTAACCCAGGCAGAAGATGCCAACCTTGTCTGAGCATATGATGGCCCTGTCTCTCCAGAGACACCCAGAGCTCAGCCCTTCTGAGCAGCCTGGAGGGGTGGCACAAGTTTAAACCCAGCTGGCAGCCACCCGTCTTCATCCTGCTGCGTAAAACCTCTGCCCAGCCTGTGCAACCAAAAGGCCACATCCTGAAGGGCATCCTACTCCCAAGCAAGAGCAGCCAGCTGGGGATTTTTCAGCAAAGCTGCTTGCAGGCTGGATATGAGGGGTGGGAAACCCCCTGGTCTGCCAAGAATTTTGGGAGTGAAAGCTCAGAGGAGCTGCAGCCATGTTCCCTGACAGCCCCAAATGCAAAGCCATTCCTGGGAAGAAAAGTGAACCCTGGTTCCCCACGCAATCGAGCTGCCTCCTGTGGCATTACTGGCATACAAATAGTTGTATTTGGCCTTCATCCATCCAAGTGCTGTCAATATGTTGCTCTTCAACTCCACAGTTCACAGGGGCTTTCTTCCTTGTTTTGTTCAGGCTTAGAAAGGAAAAAAAGCAGGTGGATGAGTTTTGCGCAGTATCTATCTCCTTGCTCTGAGAATTTGTTGTTAGTGACATGTGAAGAGAAATTACTCTTGACAATAAAGGCTATGATATCTTTTTCCTACTATTTCGGACAGAAAGATGTGCTTGAGTGCGTGGGTGTAACAGAGAAAGCAAGAGAGTAAGTGCCTGCGTGGGCTTATATGCAATTGCCATTTTATCTTGTTTTTCTTTTAAGTCTCCCTATGCTTTCCCTAGCTTTTAAAGAGATTACCTAGGCCCCTGTCTTCTTCCTCTCATCTTCAGAAACTCAGTCATATTTTTACCAGTAACTGTGGATCACAAGGCATTTTTCATGATTTTCTTGATAAAATCTATGATACCTACCCTGCAACCATGTCCATTTGTATGTTGCTTCATCAGCAGGAAAGTTCTTGCCAGTTTTCCCTCCAAAATCTAAAATACTAGCAGCAGAGAGCAAGGAAGTTCATGTCCCTTAACACGTCACCCTCTAACCCCTTGGTCCTTTCCCCATTTCCAGAGTGACCTTTCTGACACCTTCCAATTTCCCTTCAAGCAATTTTTAGCAATTTTAGCCTCCCACCAGCTTTCTCACTGCCAGCAGACCATTCAGTGCACTCAAGATCCCAGTCACACAGCCTGAATGATGAGGGTATCCTTCCCTGCTCTCTGCTCTAGGCTCTGGGGGTGACTGGTGCCTCTGGGGCTGGCTGGAGAAAAAGTCCTTGCACTGGGAATGTTGCTTACCCAGGGACTGTAGGAGTACCTGGCAGCAGCACACATGAGATGCGTAGAAAGCCGGCCAGCAGATGGTACTGACCAGTGTTCAACACCTAGTCCTGGCAGAAGGGCTTCAGAGATGCAGATTCTTTTCCCACTCACCCCATCACCAAAAGGCCAAGGGAAAGCTACCCTGCAGTTCTTTCTCCCCCGTGGTTCTCCACTTTTTGGCCTGTATTGTTCATTGTAGGTGAGCTGGAGAAGAGGAAATCCCAGAGCTCAGTAATGTCTTCTGCAAGCCCAGACCCAGAAAACCAGTGATATTTCCAAGTGCAGCCTTGATGCTTTAAGTTATCCTTAATATATCACTCTCCCTTTGCCTTGCAGCACTAAGCGGTTCTGTCGCCATGGCAACCAGCTGAAGTTCAGGGATGGTTTTGGAGTAGCCCTTCTCACCATACCACATCAGGTACTGTGGATGGTCCCTGCCTGCCTGGGATGTGCTGTGATGTCAGCACAAACACTGTCTTGTTGAACACCCACACTAATGAAGTGGACTATGCAGTGCTACCTCTGGAAATCTCAAAACACGTGGCAAAGGAAAACTGGCATTATCATTCCCATTTAAAGGCTGGAGAACTGCGGGGATGTGTGGCACTGCAGGAAATAAAAAGGAGATCCCCAACTCCCTTTTCAGTCAATCGTAAAATCTATCATGGTTACTTACACTTTCCCGTCCAGTCAACATCTGTCCTCTGTTCTGTGCCTGAATTTTGGAATTATATCCCTTCTTTATCTAATAGGAATTTAGCATTTAAGTAGGAAGCAATGTTCTCTGATTCATTCATGCCATGGTTTTTCTGCTAGATCCCAGATGACGTCTCTTTCCATCCTTTTCCAGCCTCCTCATACGAGCAGCCAACAAGCAAACAGAGGGATGGGATCGACAGCCTTTGCCAGAAGCCATCCTTTCCCTACAGCAAGACAGCGTACCCAGACTGAGGGTTGCACCAGGTAACAGCAGCTGAACCACCCACAGTTGGAGAGATTTTCTATGGCACTACTAAGAAAGGTAGGATTTCTAAGGTGCCTAAATGGAAAAGGAATAGAAGTCATTCTTTCATAAAATAAGGAAGTCTAGAAACAAACACCCTACTGAAAGTCAAATACTAATCTACAGTCTAAGACCTGGGACTAGCTGAAAAGTTTTAGACTGAAAAAATTTACATAAGAAGGTTTAGAAAAAGAAAAAAAATTGAACCACTTCAGAGGAATGTTGCAATTTTGGCAGCTCAAATGGTGGAAGCTGCTGGTGTAACCATTTTTTCAGCTGCCCCAACACTAAAAACCTGCAAGCCCTGGGAAACCCAGATCATGAAGGTTTACAGCTACTGTAAAGCTGAAGACTGTCACATCAGTTTTTTATAAATAAATATTTTCTTGGCTCTGTTATTTTGGAAGCAGGAGAGTGGCAGAATTTTGTCTCAGGCCTGAATTTGTGGGTTTTTTTTGATGAAACTGAAATTTCTGGTGGATAAAGTGAGAACTCTAGTGCCAAACAACCCTTATGAATAATATAAACATTCAAAGGAAAATTTTTACTGATTTTCACATGACTAGCTAACAGCTAAAATGACTAAATCTGTAGTGACTACTAAATAAAAATCTTGGATATTGGTAAATCTGTCTAAAATTCAGAGGTAGCCAAACTGTACAGTACCTCAACTACTCAATAGTAAATGGCACTTCATACAGGAATGTTTTCCACCTTCATTAACAAATGGGTATCATTGAATTAATTGTGGAGCTATCAAATATTACATTAAACAGTCTTGCAGATTGTGTAAATGAGAACAAACAATTTTTAATGCCATGTGAGTCAGTTCCATGGTGAGCATGTGGCTCCAGAAGGATGACATGTTCAACATGCAACTTCTTGCCTGGCTCATTTCCGTCCTCTTCAAACTGAGATGACTCCTCAAGGCTGTTGTCTGAGAAAGTCTAATTTCATGAGTGATAAACAATGCAGAAGATCTGTATTTTGGACACTTTCTTTCAGATTTGTGACTGCTTATTCAAAAAAAAAAAAAAAAAGAAAAGTAATTGTTCTTCATGTGAATGACAACCAACACATGTCAGTTTAAAATTACAATATTAAAACCAGTTAATAATATATATTCTGCTTATCCAAACTGCCTGTTCTGGTTCCATACACAGACCATACTATTTTGCATTTTCATATTTTTCCAATCGGACCCCCTTGTTGTCTTTGCTGAAAGAAAGGGGATTGCCCTTGTCCTCCAGGAATTCAGAGTCTGAAGTCAGGACTCATAAGAGGGAGATAAACACTACACAAGGAGGCCAGTCCAATGTGTCTCAGCTCAGGTTCATGCTAATTCAGCAGACTTCTCCCTGCCCACCCAAAAGGAACCAGGGAAGCCTGGCCAATATTGCCAGATCCTTCTGCTTTAAAAGCAAATACATGGGGAAAAGCAGTTGCAAAAGAAACTCCTGCCTAGATAATTCATCAGTTAATGAAATTCTGCCAAACCAAGACAATTCTTCTACAGTTTCAGTTACAGTAGTTACACTTTATATACGCCATCTTAAACTGCTGCCATTAAAACAGGTTTTTTCAGTGCAGTGGTTGCTGCATTTCAGTGTCAGCTACAGTAATTTCATGCATCACACATGCACACTCTCAAATCTGAAATGTGCTCTTGGATACTTGGGACTACCAAGAGTCTTTAAAAATATGTCATTACCATAATCATTACCTATGTAACGATTTTCTCTTTTCCATTTGCAATGCTCTTTTTGAATAGTGCCACTGGCCTAAGGAACTCTCAATCTGGCACTTTCCATGACTATGAGACAAACTCTACAGTTTTTTTCTTAGTTCTTACAGTTAATCTTTTTGCTCAGTTTTATCTCCTTGTTACCCCCTAAACTTAAAACCAGACAAAACTCATTACAGACAGTATTATATCCTAGGAGCTAGAAATGGAAAGGATCTATTAGATCATCACTCCATCCTCCAGCCAATTTACACCTGCTCCCTGGATTACCTTCCCTAATGTTTTGTCCAGTCTGGCTTTAAAAAGGGCAAAGCAGTTGGGCTCCTTCCCTTTCCCTTGGGAAGCTGTTTCACGGCAAAATACATCTCACTGTCAGGAAATTTTACCTTACATTCAGTCTGACTGTCACACCATTAGCCCTTGTTATATCCCTGCATGTCACACCAAGAATTCCGCTCTCATGCTCGGGAGAGTGGGAGGCTGTTCGTGCTCATCAGAGCGCTGCATGTCTCACAAACCACACACTTGTTAGTCATTCCTGAGCTGGGCTCTGCAGCAGTTTTATTTGAACTCATCTACCTGTGCTTCCACCTCTCCTGATCAACTCTGTCACTCTCCTCCAAAAACTTCCCAGATTTGTCAGTACCTCTCTGGCCTGGTGTTGACTGTACCGGTTATTTTGGAATGTGGGACACCAGGCAAAACTAGATGGCAAAGCATAGGTTCTTTTCAACACAGCTTAGCTAAACTCAGCTTCTTACCACAGAAGTTCACAGGGGTACAAGGGGAAACAGAATTAGTGAATGCAAGAAAAATAATGCATTGAGAGCTCCTACATCTACAGTCTTGTATGTAAGAGCCTGGACTGCCAAGCTATGCTCATCATATTGAGACAAGAACAAAATGTTATTTGATAACTTGATGAAATGCTTTCACGTACACTTGCCAGCCTTTCACAAGAGGAAATGTATTTCAGACACCACCGCGTGAATCTCAGCTCTCATGGCACCCCGATGCCAGCACTGGGGGTGCGCGCTGGCCTTGGTGCAGGGAAGGACCAGAGGAAGCAGGGGCACAGCTCTTCTCAGCACTCTCATGGCTGGAGAAATGCCCTGCAGGGCTAAGCCTTACCACTAAGCATTTCATCCCCTTCCTTAGAGCAGGTCCAAGGTGCCCAGAAGCTCTTGCTTGGGAAAATGAAATCTTCTGGAAGACCAGGCATGCTAAAGCCCCAGGCAGAAATCATGTAGCTCCTGACACAATTTCAGTACACCCACCAGAGATCCTCGCAGAAGGCACACACACAGAGGACCAAGGTGCTGTGAATGTGCTGCCAATTGCTTCCTCAGCCTCACTCAACATGCACTTTGAAAAGAAGAGGGTGGAAGTATTGGGAAAATTAGATGCCTGGTGACCCTCCTTGCCTCACAGTTTCCTTCTTTCATCCTTTGTCTCTCAGTCACTGTAACACTTCTGGTTGAATTTTGGTGGAGAAAGCTTCCAGTGTAATGCATTAAATGCTACTGCAATGCAGAGAAGCAGAGAAATGGGGCCTAATCCTAATCCAGTGCTGCAAGGATCATATACAGCACCAAGGTCATCCCCTCATTCCTGAGGGCACATGCCACCTGCAGAATGGGGCTCAGGTACTGCATCAGAAATCTGTGAGACAAGGCAAACCCTTCAGTTTCTCCAGCCTTCAGTTCATGTTTCTGATAAATGTGTATCATTTGCTCTTCATTGGAAAAATGTTTAAAGATCCATAAGATCTTGTAGGAAAGCTCAGGGTTACAGTCACTATTAGGAAAAAGTCCCAGTCCCACATTTATGGTCAGATTTGTCCCTCCCTTTTAGGTCTGCCACTGAGTGGGAGGGTTTAATAACAAGCTGTTCTACCCCATTAACAGGGTGTGCTTTTCCAGAGAGCTTTCTGGACAGAGTCCCATACAGGATGCTCTGGTTTTTCTTACAAAATAACTCAATGGAAGGTAATGGTAGGAAAGCCACTGGGATCACCATGGCCTACCATGGTGATCCCAGTGTTTGGCTCAACATTTGGACTGTAGAGGTGGTTTCCAGGTGGAAATGGCCATGCATGATGCCACCTGCATCTACACTGGAAAAATCACCTTTTCCCTGCCAGCATGGAACAGTTGCTCTCTGAATGCAAGACCAGCTGTCCCACATGGATTATTTCACATCTACTTCCCTCTGGGAAATGTTGCTACTTTTCTTCCTGTCAGCCATGTCTCCACTGGAACATCAGTGCTAGGAGAGGCACTCTTTCAGCTGACTTCCTTCAAAGCCCAGAGAAAGGGATAGCAATCAACAGACCCTGTAAGTTAAGAGCCACTTTCCCCTCTTTGCCCCATCCTATGCAGAGCCAGAGCACCAGGCACAGAAGGTGTTAGGGAATAAGCAGAGAAGGCACAGCCAACGACTCCAGATGTGTGACCAAACAGAAAGGAAGCCATAAAACTACCAGGCAATTTTCCAAACACGAATGAAAGAGTGTTCAGTGGAAAAGCTGTCCTCTGTTGGAGCCTCACAAGCTGCACTGATGTGGAAATGCTACCATTGCACAAACCTGCTCTCTAGTAAAGATCAAACCTGACTTCTGTGCATAATTTTTAAGAGGCTAGATATCGTTTTTTTGTCATTATGGCAGGACATTTAAGTAATTCAAACTTCTTTTATAAAGTTGGCCTTTCTATTAAGTCACCTTTCTTCCCTGGAGGCGGAAAAGGACCTGCATTGTCACCAGCAGCAGGTGTTGCACAGGAGCCTAAAACAGATGCAAAAAATTCTTTCAGGCTGAAAAAAAAAAGTCTCAAGTGGGAAAGGGAGTTCTCTGCCCAAAATTTGATTGATCTTTGAAGGGAGAGTACTCAGAAGACTGTTGGCTCTCTGACAGCAGGAGGCACCAGAAAGTATTGAATTTTTCTAGGAAAAAGGTGATTTCTGTGTATCGGAGCAAAGCAGCAGAGAGAAAAATCTCTAATCAGACAGAACATAGGGAACAACGACCCTGCTTTTGCATCCACAGCACAGAAATGAGACTCACATAACCCACTCTGATTTCATATGTGTGTGACAAACAGATAACATAATTTGGTAAGGTTCTGAAAATCTTAGCAATGCTGGGCTGACCTCCTTGTTCAAACATAAGAAGTAATGCTGCAAGACCAGGAACATCAGGAAATAATTTAATTCTCAGTCAAATTAAATTTTTTTTGTTTCTAGCAAGTGGAAAGAAAAGTGACGTAGGCTATATAGCACAATAACAGCAGTTTGTAAACACACAGAGAAGGCTGCTGTTATTATTTATCAAAAATATATTTGTAATCATTTTCTGGAAGTACATGGAAGGGACCATGCTGGGTATCATGTTCTTACTAATACACCTGAACTTTCAGTCAGGATACACCTTATTATGCCTTCCTTGCAGCCCTGCTATTTCTCTGTCTCCTCGCTCAAGGAAGCAAGGCTGTGTGCAATGGAGATGGATGTTCAGGCTTCCACTGCCAGTCACCTTCGCTGACTTTTGAATCCAAATGCATCCATGTTTGGACTTCAAGTGAGGGTCTCTGAGGCATGATGTTCTGGCAAGCTTTGGAAAAAACAGCAGCAGAGAAGAGACACCTAAGCATTAACACACATACTCGGGGAGCATTGATCTGTTTTTCTTGGCCCTAGCAAGCTTCTGGCAAGGCAGGGGATAGTGACGGGGGCACTGTGGTAGAAAGGGGAGAAGAGCTGAGGTCAGGAGTCATGGGAGGGAGATTAACTAGAATTTAGGAGATTGTCAGAGAAAGGAAGTGCTTTGGGGCAGGGCCCAGGGAGGTAGGCTTATGTGTACTGTGAGCATAGGACAGGAGTTTTAAGGCAATCAGGCTCCAACCATGTTGCTGTGGAAGGCATGATGTTTGCTCAGAGTCTCCAGTGTCCAGGCAAGAGCTTCCTGGTGGACACTGGGCAGACATCTCTGGAGAGCTGTTTGGTGATCCCAGATGTCTCTGTTCCTCCTGAAAGCCCCAGCAAGTATGTGAAACCCAACAAGAGGGGCCTTGGTGGGGGTACGAGTTAAGACTTTTGACTTGAGTTTGTCAATCATTCCCCTCATGATCTGGAAGGCACAAACCAACCTACGGACCTACACTTCCATTCCCACACATTTTATTCACTTCCTATACTGAGATCTGTCAATAATGACCCAATGAATGATTATTAGTTTCTCTACCACCTGTGAGTAAAGATTTGGCATGAGAATCAATAATTCCTTGAATTAATCATCAGTTACAGCATTAACTGATGACCAAAAAGCCTGGGTGTGCATGTTAATTATTTACTATGTGTCTATGCAAAGGCAGGCAGCCAAAATCACATCCGTGCCTTCCTGGAGCATGGTGGTGAGGAGGATAGTGATGCCTTGCTTCTCAGCTACCCTGTGATCGCTCCCTAAACCTGCTCCCCTCCCAAGAATGACACCAGTGTCACCACGGCTACTGAGTGCCGGGTTACAAAATGTTTCAAGTGACTAAACATTTGGACAGATGCCTCAAGTTTGGACTTTCCATCCTGCACAGACATTGCTGAAATCCCACAAGCAGTTAATCGTACCTGTTGGGGTCTAGTAAGTTTTTAATCCTGACCCCTGGCCTCGATGTGCCTCCCATCTGTGGATAGAGATGGGAAGAACCATTTACATGCATGCAGCGATTCTGCTGAAAAGTGGCTGCACAGGCAGCACATGGCGAAATGCAGCTAATTGATGCTTTGCTGCAGCAAACACCAACACAGCGTGTCTGGCTGTGGCACACGGGGAAGCTGCAGACACTAAAATAAAAAGAGAACAATCTACTGCCCATTTAAGTGGCAGCTGCTCTGGATGACTGCAGTGCTGCCCAGCAAATTACTGAGGAGGCAGAGGCGCAATTCCCTGGACCGCATGTTAATCACCTGCATCCAGAGGGTGAGCACAGAGAGACCCTGCAGTAACGCGGTGCGGGGGCATGGGCTTTAGGCTGTGGCATACTAAATCTCCCTGCCTGCAGCCTGGCACTGTTTCTTCACCAAAGTTATACCAAATTTCAGCAGCAAGAACTGTATGAGAAAGTAAGCAAAACTGAAAAGAGAAAGCAAGGTCATGTCAGAAGTCCAAGTAAAAAAGGCAGATTAAACCAGACTCTACCCAGTTAACAGTGGGCATAAATAGAATAACAGAGGCCATCTGACAAAAGCACGAAAACTGCCAAACATTTGAGTGCATCAGATGTTAATGATGATCAAACCTTATACAACACATTCTGGAGAAGTCAGTGCCTTCACCCAGCATATGTCCATGCTCTGTGTTGAACTGCAATTGTCTCCTCTGAGATACTCAGCTTAAAAGTCTGATGCGATTGTACAACATTTAAAGCAAGTAATAAGTACCAAAGACTGGTTTCTTGTGTCCCCTACAAATCTGTTCAAGGATCTCACAAGACTGCTTCAGTTTTGGTTGCCCTTCAGAGACAATGTTCATGTATCTTAAAATTTGATCAGGAGGTGTGTAATTAGTCAATATGGCCTGTTCTACACAGAAAGCAAATCTGTTTTACAGAAACAGACATCTCTGAGCAAAGACACACAGCAGACAGTAGCTGAAGAGAGCTCTGAGCTTTAAAAATATGGCTACTTATTTCAGAGCTGCTGAAGTACAAACCCATTTTCTCTCCCAGATGGTAACAATTTGGATGGAGCTAGTTCAGCAATACCAACTAGCAAGCCTCAAATACCCAGCACAATCATTTTATATGCTCACACTGAATCTGACAGAATGTCCTTGTGCATAAAACTGCTTCTGTGTGTGTTTGGGGTGGTAGTGGCAACACAGAGTGCTTTCTGACCTTGGCTTGACCAATGAGCTCCAGTGAACCTTCAGTCAACCCACAGTGAAGAAAGGTTCTTTAGTTTTGCCCAAATATGAACTCAATGAGACGGACATAATTCTGCTTTTCAGGGCAAGACTCCCTGTGTTTACTTCAATGAACCACCAAAGATTCCTGTCTTGACTGCGAGTTTCCCTGGGACAGTTGAAATGCACCAATCACTGCAGATAAAAACTACCGAACACACAAAAAGCCCACAGCTTTTTTTGGTTTTCATTTTTTTTTTCAAAACAAAGCTAATCCCAGAATTATTCAAGGACTGAGACCAATTTGTCAGTAGTTGAGAAATCCAATACAGGTGCAGAGTAAGGAGACAGGAAATTCAGTGCTGTAGTACAGCCACCAGCTGCAGAAGAGACAGTAGTTAGAGTTCTCAATGGAAGGGAAATGACCACCAGTGATTTACTAACATAGTTTGGATTCTCAGTAGAAAACTGATTTCAGATTTGTGCAACTGTTTGACCATGGCTGGCAATACCATGGCAGAAGTGACTGGGTCAAGGGTAAAAACACAGAGCCATTTCCTGCCTATCTAGATCACACCACCTTTCATTGCAGCACCTTTAACAAGAACATCAGAACCACGTAAGTTTAAGCGCACCGTAAATCTGCTACCAGTTTACTGGGAAGATCCCAAACTGGGTGTTAAAGCTAAATCTTTAGTCTTTCAAGAATCACAGAATCACAGTAGGAACAAAACCAGCATTTAGAACATTTAAACAGTACATACTGTTCAGTCACACAAATCTCCAGCCAGTACTCCTGTAGCTTCTTTTGCTACAATTGAGTTTTTTCTCTTTTATTAAAGGATGTTGATATAAAACCCAGAGGCACACAAAAACACACATAGAAGTAGCTAAGAAAAACAAGACGCAGTGCATTGTGCCTGTCACTAGTCAGTCAGCATACCCATTAATTACTCAAATGCTGCTCCCCTTAGTATTTCCACATGGCATGGTATCATTTTGATATTTGTGAACTCATCCCCCTTTACTATACTTGTAGCTCATCCAAGGTTGGGGGATATTCATGAGACAGATTATAGGGTAGCAGAGACCAGCAAGGGATCTTACCTGGGCAGCGATGTTGTCCTTGGTCTTCAAGCCAGTTCACCTACCTGTGTGCTAAATACATCTTGAGAAAAGCTAAGTGACAGCAGCGGGTAGCCTTTCCTTTGACAGAGTTGGTCAGTGACTGTCCCAAGGACCTTCCTCAGTCACACTCCCACCAGGATCAATCCAGTCTCTGAGGTCCTGTTGGCATCCTGTGTCTCTGACCAGCAGTAAAATAAATCATGGCTTTTACAACCTTGGGATTCTTACAAGCTCTCTGTTGGCACCCACAAGGGATCATATGATTTGAGAGTCTACTGCTATCCATAGCAAATTTCTCCAGTAAAATTAATGTCAGGCTTTGAAGGGAAAACCGTATTTTCCAAAGGACAGCAGCATAAAAGTACAACACTGATGCCTTCTGATCTGAGGTTTGCTTTGCTACTTGTGGTGAATCTCTGCCACGACAATGGGTCTTTGGAGTAGATTAATCCTAGAACATATTTGAGAAAGGCTTACCTAATCTAAACATACCCAAGTATTTATATTCTGCTCACAGCCAGCCCATATGATTTTACAGGCCTTCATATGGTTGAATCACACTTGCTTCTGAAGAGGCTATTTGGTTTTTTAATCTCAATGGTTCATGTTTTTGCCTGAAAGTTGCTCCTATGAAAATTCAAACCCCAGAAGATGATCCCTTGGTGTCAGGTCATCTTCAGGGAAAGCTTTGAATTTCCCCCTTATCCTACTAGCCTGTGAGATTAACCTTTCTGTTTCAAAGGATAACACTACTCCACCAAGACCTGGCCGTTGCAGGAAGCCCATGCTCACTGGAGTGCAGTCCAGACAGAGAATCATTGAATTGTTTAGCTTGGGAAAGAGCTCTAAAAACATTGAGTCAAACACAGCTGATGTTAGTGACTGGATATGGGCTGATCCTAGAACATCCAAACTGCCTTGCAAAGCCAGACATGATGTCCTGTGGCTGCAGTGAAAAAGGCTCAATGTCCAATTTTTTCCTTGCTTTTCCCAGATTTCTATGTCCCCAAAACTGACTGATCAGAATCAGAGAAGAACTGAAGGATTTGGGGAGCAGAAAAGGGAACCCTCACTAATTAATAAATTAAAAGAGAAATCTTGTGACCTACTTCACCGCCGATATTTTCCTCTTGTCCCAAGAGACTTTGTTCTTTCATACAGCACACAGGTTATGGCACTCTTTCCACAGGCAATTCCATCAGTTAAGATCCACATAATCTAGTGCCCCATGTGGCAGCATCAGGCCCTGCTTTGGAACAATTACTGCTCAGTGCAGTTCAGGAAAGTCCTCCTCCTCCTCAGGTCCTCACTGAGAATTCTGAAAAGGTGAAGGACGAAGGGGACTGAGAAACATCAAGTGGGCTAGGCTGTATTTATGGATCTTAGTAGATGATGGTTTAAAAATAACCAAGTAGGTTTTTCTGATGCCTAAATGGCACCCATTCTTTTTGCCTTGTTGAAAGTCTAGCATATTGTTTTCATAATCAAGTTATTTGGATAACACAACAGTGATTTAGATTAGGATTTGTTTACACAGCTAAATATGTTGAGTAATGAAATTAAAATGAGCACTCTGCTTCTGTCACATCTGCAACAGTAACTGGCTTCTTATGGTTGAGTACAAGCCTGCTGCACAGATGTTTCTTGATAAGGTATAAATCAGTGTTAGATGCTGTTTGTTGCAGCATTTTTACCGCCTTCTTCCCTGAAGGAGGGAGTGTTGCCTGCACAGCAACCAGATGTGACCTGCAAGACTGTATGAAATACCATCACAAGCCAAAACCAGTCCCATATTCCATATCAGCATCTGCAATGGCTCAATCAAGTGTTTATCAGATCATTTGAACACTTCTACAGGCCCTAGCATCATACCACTGCCAGAATTTATTTATTATAACCTGCAATGAAAAAGGCAAGCATCCTGTAAAGCAACTGGCACTTCAAACAGCAGAAGATCCCATTTTAGTTTGCTTTCTTGCCTTAAAGGTCAAACTTCTGAGCAGACACTGCTGCCAGAAGGCAAGATACTGTGAGAGATCAAGGCAGCTGCTTTTCAGGGCATTGTAGGGAAGAGTTTCTATTTACTGCCATCCTGCCCTAGGTGATATCAATACTTTGATGGTGACAGGGGAGGAGACTTGCACTGGTGTCTATGCAAAGAGAAGTCAGACAAGGGAGCTTCTCCCCTGGTGAAGGCAGCACAGCTTGGAGCACCTCACTAAGCTCTGCTCAGCTCTGTGGGAGCAAGAGGATCTAACAGGAAAAACTTGCCAATGACCCAGCATTTGAAGACAGCCAAGCCTGGCCCAAGCCACACTGGCTCCTTTTCTGATGCACGCAACACCCATGGGCTCTGAAGGTAAGAGAGCCAAACTTCACAAGATGTACTTCTTGGAAGGTTTCTTGAAGCAAATTCTGACATTTCTTATTTATAAAAAGAAAATCTGGGTGGGGGGCAGGATGAGTTTTTCTTCCCTGAGCTAACCCATGTCTCTGATTTGCTTCACTTGTTACGCGGACAGAAGATCCTGTCAACACAGAAATAATGCCAAGTATTTACAGTTTAATGGAACCCAGGGACCAATTAACAACACAGAAAACCACCAGGCAGTGTATTTCTTATCGTAACAGGAGGGAAATCTTACATTACTGCTGTTCCCCCATTTCTTAAAATAAAGCACCAGCGCTTCGTCAATGATTTCTCAGTAGTAATGTTTATTACCTGCCAGTTTTACCATTGCCCATTTATCAATCGCTTTCTAGGTTCAGTCACAAAACCCCTCTCTCTACTTGTGACCTAAAGTCATCCCTAAAAATAGAAGGGAAAAAAAAAAAAAGAAAGAAAAAAAAGAGAAAAAAAGAAAGAAGAAAGCAACTGTCCTTGGGGCTCCAGAGCAGCGTTCTAGAACCTGCCCTCCACCCCAAGCTCCCGAACTGCTGACTCCTCAATAGCTTGGTGGATGCGATGCACCTCGTCCTGCGTTAGCGTCCTCTCCGGGTGCCGGTAAATGATACGGTAGCAGTGGCTGACCTTCTTCGTCCTACAAAACACAAACCAAAAGAGGACTCATAAATACATGTGCCTACAAATGCAAATACATGAGGCCAAACACTTACTCTCTGGATCATTTTTATTTGCGGTCTAATTTTGCTCCTGCTGCTTGAAAATCACCTTAATGCTAAAATACACAGTTCAGAGAGGCGGGACTGAGCTGAATTTTAATTCTGGCAGAGGACTTTGCTGAAGTCCACCTTGTACCTCAAATGATATTGTGGTGTGGTAGCTTCTCACCAGAGCAAACAACCCCGGGAGGAGGGCTTCCTATCCTGTGCTATGGAAAGTAAGAGACAAAGGAGAACAGGGAATGATGGGGGGAAAAAAGTATTTAAGAGTTGCTGGCTAGGCAAAGACAAGTTAATGAAAAATCAGGATAAACCATTAAGTTGAGTAAAAGTGAAAAAAATCTTCTTGCTCTCCATCAAAAGCAGGCAGGAGCACCTAGTTCTTGCTAGGGCATCTCTGTAATTGCAGTGCCTGTGTTACTGAATTTAAATGGCAGTTGTGGCATCCTTTCTAGTTTTGAATGGAGCCCACACAGCTTCTTCTTTCAAAGGTGAACACCCACTTCTGTAATAGAGAGAAAATCTGAGGGGAAAAATAATGGGAAACCAGAGAGTACTAGGCAGAAGAAGCTCCCAGACTGGCAGAATTCTGCATTTAATGGCACACAAAGGCAGTCAGCAAGCTTTGGGTCATCTCTCTCCTGAAAATTGTTTCATGTTAGAACCACGTTTATGTTTATGACTGCTTGATTAAATCTAAGGTTAGATGTGTTCATCCACAAACATAACTCTCAAGATACTAATTTCAGCCTTAAATCCTACTAGAAACAGGGACAGGTAATTTTTACCTCAGGATAGCTGTTTGACACCAATTTTGTCCCACCTAATAAAGGTGGGAAGTTTGCCCTGTTCCCACTGGCAGTTTACAAAAAAAAGGCTTCTTCTAATTAAAGCATTCCTCCTTTTTTGTGTGCTCTGAAGATAAAGCAAGTTAAATCTGGCTGGAACCTGAAAGGGCAAACTGCATTTCATAAAATGTTAAGCTGACTGCAGTTAACTGCTAAAAGCCAGCCAAAAGCTTTCCCTGTGTGCAGGTTAAATGCTTCAGAAAAGTGATTTTTAAGAAAAGAAGGGAAGGTGTAACTGTGGGGATGGTGTTGCTCTGCTCTGCTCCACCTCTTCAAAGCAGCCAAGAGGACAAACCTGGGGGAAGCAAGTAAATGGAATAACAAAGATTTGGTCAGATGCTGTGTTGCCAGTAAGAAATTTGAGTAAGAGAGAGAGAGAATGCATCGGAGATCAGCAGAAACAATTTTCAAAACAAGGCTGGCAAATATCCTTAGAGCTGGTAGTATTTCAGTTTTTAAAGGTGCTACAGGAATACACCTGATCAAAAACATTCACAAATTGCTTCAGCTGGAAATCTGTTTAGAAGGTGTACAGTCACAGGGTTAATCCCAAAGTTTTGCAAATATTGGGAGTATAACCCATGATGGAAAATTCATTACCATCGTTAAATGTGATGTAAGCAAAAGTTTGCTTAATGTAGGTGTAGCTACAGCACTGCTTCTTCACTGGCCTTGGTTAAATGAAAGTGACAGTTACTCCTGACTTAGGTGTTTCTGCATCCCCCCTCCCTCCATCCTAGTGAGGAGTTCATTCCGTAACAAATTAAATATGGCAGACCAGGACAAATAGTTTCTTGTGGGTGTTGTGGAAAAACAGTAGCTTTAGGAGGTATTTAAATCAGGAAAAGGTAGAGGTTGTAGAGAACAATTCTGCTAGCTGCACCTGAAGTTAAGCATTGGTGTGAGAGAACTAAAATGGGAATTGTATTAAATGTAATTAATCTAGATTTAATTATAGGCAAAATTGAAGTTGTAACTACTAATACAACATGGCTGGCTACACATAACCCCACATAACATGGATGCTACACCATATGCTACATTTTTCTCCCTACTTTTAGCCAGGTTTATTTGCATCTCTGTTCCTAATTGGAAAGAAGGAGTATAAGGGTTCAAAGCTATTTCAATAAAAGACACACTGCAAGTTTCAAGCCTTAAGCATTGTTTCCAGAGTACCATTACTAACTTTTCAAGGGAGATGGGGAAGAACATTTATTGGCTCTTCCCTCCCCTAATACTTCCCCTGCTCCCAAATAAAGTACTAAGACACTGCGATTAATCCCTGCCATCAGCTGCAACTGGAAACAATTATTGTCAGCAAATAATACCTTTGCTCATTCCGTTTCTTGCTTCCCTTTTGTTCTGCAGAGCCAGAGAGTGTTTGCCTACTTTAAAGATGGCTCTGCTAATGCCTAATGAAGTCTCTGCTGCATGTCATGCTGCAGCCTGATGATACAGAAGCAGTGGCCCTCTATCCTGAGAAACAAAATTTTAAGGCCAAAACCTGCAACAGCAGCTTCATGGGGTAAAAAAAGAAGAAAAAAAAAAGGAAAAAATTTGGAAGCTTAGCAGTGAGCACACTGGGCTTTATTTACCTAAAATGCACCGCCAGACAAGCCCATGCGGTTGCAGTCACGCGGACTCCTCTCCCATTAGGCTTCAGCTGATCTTAGTGTCACAAGTCTCCTCTGCAGCAGCCTGCGGCTTTCAGGTAATGAAACGCAGTGAATACAGTGAAGCACTTCTCAAAGGGAGAAGGAAGACAGGGATTTATTCTGATGCCACAGGAGGAAACAGGATACAGACTGTGGACAAACACTGGAGTGAAACAATGCCTAATGCTCTTTCATACAATTTTTGGAGGGAAGAGCTTTGCCTCATGATTTTCAGGAATTGGCACACAGCTGCCGGCATGTGCTAGGGAGCTGCTTCCCTGCAAGGTCAGAGTCACTGCATGGGGTCCACCTGAAGGTCACTGTATATGTTTGGGTATTTCAGCCTGATACCTAAGCACGACAAGAAATTAAGGGGTCTTAGTCTGCCACTAGTCTAATAAAGCCAGTATGAAAGCTACCTCACCCAGCTACCTGGGCTAGAATGAAAGGGTGTGGTAGGCAACAAAAATCAATACATGTGTTAGCTTTCCCTGCATGGAAAACCACTGAAGGATGCTTTAAATGCAACTTGGCTAGAAAGCTGATCCCAGAATCTACCAACAGCAAAACAGTTCAGCGTTCTAGGGAACCTGTCTCAGGCGTTACGTAAGACTAACCACAGGGTCATTTGGTAACCAAAATGTTGCGTAAAGAATAAATGCACGGCATTGGCATTTATCTCTTCCACATGCAATACCACAACAGGAATGAAAATTTCTCCATCTTGTACTGGAAGAGGGAGATAAAAGGGGCAGCAGTGAGTGGGAAACCCCCTACTTTTTAACTGTGTTCTATTTTCCATCTGCCTTAAATAAAGCACAGAAGCACAGAGAGTTCTGTATGGAGGTTACCCCTGCTCTTAAGTGGTGAGGACAACACAGAACCAGACATTTTTCTAGAGAGCTGGATTTACTTTGAGGAACAGAAATCTAGAGATGACAATCACCCACAACATGAAAGAGCAAAAAAGAGTACCATCTCTTTTGTATGCCGAGCAGTTCACTAAGCACTACTACTCACCATGGTATCTATACTGGACCTTTTCCTACAGAATACTATTTAAAATGAAAGATCTACACACACAGTAGTGCAAGCATTTGAGATTATTTTCTCTCTGTTAAGTGACTCATGTTAATGAGGTTCTTTGAGGGTGTCCCTGCCATGGAAATGTGTATCCTATATGCCCTCAAAAGATTCATCAAGTAATTCCCTTACATAAACCTTCACAGAGTACTCAGTGGCTGCAACACCCTTCACAGAGATCACATGCATGGAATGACCTCAGGGAAAAGCTTGTTTTGTTTGCAACAATGTCCTGAAAGCAGTGATGATGGGAAGAAATGAATAAACTATTTCATATTACCAGCATCCTAACTGACAAAATCATGCAGGCTGCACAGCTTTGGTTTTGCTTTGTGGCTCCAGCAGTTCCAGATTGGT
Source organism: Aphelocoma coerulescens (assembly GCF_041296385.1). Lineage (NCBI taxonomy): Eukaryota > Metazoa > Chordata > Aves > Passeriformes > Corvidae > Aphelocoma > Aphelocoma coerulescens. Next base: position 78,802,920 of record NC_091015.1, read on the forward strand.
TCACATTTTAAGTGGAAATGGGGAAGAATATTAAACTGCAAGAAGATGATGTAATTACCTGTTTCTTTTTGTTTCATGCTTTCAAACCATATCCATCCCTATGATAGTAGGCACAACTGCTAAATATCCTACTATAAATTTTAAATTGACAAATAGCACTCTTTGCTAGAAACCACGTCATGGAAAATGCCTAAAGACTTGTGCTGTATACCTTACCATCAGTGGCAAATACTTCAATTACCATGGTGATAGAATGTAGCAGTAATTCTCTGAACAAAGGTCTTTCCCAAATATGCATTCTCATCAGTCCTTTCAAATGCTAATACTTCATCTCTCTGGAAGAGCATATTGTACACACAGCATATTCTTAAAAAGGGACATGTTTTTGTTTAAGGTGATTTTGATGCCAGTGAAAGGCATTAATATTAGTTCATCTCCAGAAGAAATAATTATTTTAAACCCACAGAAAGCAGGAAATGGTCATTTCTCTTGCATACCTTCTCCAGCTGACACCTGGCAGAAGGGTGGTTCAGCTTCAAAAATAGTTCAGGTCAAGATATGCATGTTGAGACTGTCAACTTAATTTGACCACTGTGGATTTTTTTGGTGGTCACTTTAAAAGTGATGCATGTTCACTGACTGATGATTGGACTGAAATATTATTCTTCTATTTCACAAAAATGAGACAGTAATGGACTTTTTGCTCTTTTCTAATTGGACTTGGTGAAATATGTATCTGAATACCAAACCTTAAACCTGCTTGACCTTTTCATTCTTTCTTTAGTATTAATTCCATTTTAAGTTTCTCTCTTCATGAAAAAAAAAAGTCAAAATTCTGTTAGTAGCCAGATTATTGAGAGAGATAAAGAGCACAGCATGGGATACAACGGCAAAGGACATAACACCTTCTAGTTAAGATAGTGAAAAGTGGATGAAAAATGAAAGCACTTGGAAACTTTTCAGCTTCTCAATCACTGGAAACTGTTAGATAGACATAAGTACAATCTAAGTCATTGTCCAGTATTCAAAAACATTTGATTAATTCAAAAGCTTTGATAATTTTTTTTTTCCTTTTCTGCCTAAGTCTATCGACTAATTTCTTGCATGCAGGAACAGATACAAATAGATAAATAGTGAAAGAAATTTTTCACAGGCACCACTTGAAAGTTTCCTGGCTGTTAAAGGTACACATTAAATGTTTAATGGAACCGTTCAAGCAGTTAGTTGTGTTTTGGCTGAGCACTTTGGCCCATAAACACCTTTTCTTATTTCAACAGATCACCTTGGTTTGTGGACAGAGGCCAACAGAAGAACTACCATGAGCAGTGCAGCCTCTCTTCTGCTAGCTCCCAAGCAGAGGGAACTCTTATAAACAGACTGAGATACAAGAAACAGAGAGAGTATTTCCCTTGTGCACTGTTACAGTCCTCTCAGTAACCAGCCAAGGATACAGACAACCCATCTCAAATCCAAGCACTTCCTATTAAAAAGCTCTTAAGTCTCACAGTGTCAGAAGTAATGGAATCCATTACATGCAGGCAGCAGTAAAATATCATTAGGGTGAAGAAGAAAAGTACCATTCTCCATTATACTAAAAAAAAATCTAGAGTACCCACAGGATCATAAGCTAACTGTAACACAGACTTTTGCTGCCACTGAAGGGCAGAAAAAACCTACAAAGCCTTGGGATTTGGGATTGTGTTTTTTCTTTTTGTTTTAAGACAGTGACTCATTGATTCCTTGAAGAAGGCAATGATCAGTGGTTGTAAAGCAGGTATGAAACCATTTCTCAAGGCGATGGATTCCAGCATTGGTGATGACTGCTTGTCCTCCAATCTCTGTCTCTTTGGGAAAATCATCTATCAAACACAGATGACAGAATTCCCATCATATTTGATCAATGCCAATACTGAGGAATCTATTTCATGTGGATTTAAAGCTGGATGTGACTGAGAATTGTCCCTCTTGGAAGGTGAACTTTGTGCATTCACTTCACACTAGGCCTCCTCCATTTTTAGGGGCTCACCAGTCCATCGAGTGATTCAGTTCAAAATCCTGCTCTAAATCCAGGAAGATTCAAGACTACGCTAGAGGCTGAATATCTTCAAGTCTTGCCTTGCTGTCAGCAGTGTAACCCTAGAGCACTCACCATGCCAGATAAATTCAACACTATGCATGGAACGAGTCTCTCTACTTCCCAAGGCTGAGCCTTTCAGCAATGAAAGCAAGCCATGCATACAAAGACCAGAACAAACCTGTGAGACTCAGAATAGGGTAAAAACCCCTATTTTTCCTTCAGGGTTATCACTATGACAGGATACAAGCACTGGACAGGTGGAATAAATATGGGAAAAAAGACAACTTTCTGATACAAACATACAAAATCCAGTGAAGTAACTTCTACCCATTGTGGTGGCAAATAATAGAAGGTTGACTGGTAAAGTACTTGAGACATAATTTTATGTACTAAATATAGAAAAATAATTGGATGCTGAAAGTAAGAGAGAAAAAATGATAGTCTCAGCATGAGACAGGACAGAATACCTGTTCTGTGAACAGCACAGGATTTTATTTTGTTTCGTTTTCCCTAGGTTTGCCTGAAAAAGCTTCATGTCAAAGGCTTTTCAAAATCTAATCTTGTTTCCACCAAAACAAAATGCAAGGAGTAATACTTTTCATTATTTGTTGTTTAAAAATTGACCGCTGGAGACTTAAACATTCTGTAACAGAGCAAACAAAAGAACAAAATAACTCAATTTGGATATTGTGTCTCAGGGGAATTGCCATCTAAGCTTCTTGACTTTCTCCTTCCCTGTTTAGTTCAGAAACCATGGCAGGACTGCTTTTCCCATGAGAGGACAAGGCAAAAAGTTCCTATGATGGATCACCCCCTCTCTCTGGAAAAGAAACTTGGCTGGCATAGCTGATACTGACATACTGACGAGAACAGAAGCACACATTACCTGGAAGTCATGGTAGTGCTGGCAGCTGAAGCATTTTGGCTACCAGCCAGAAAATTCTTACAAAAAAATCCACATTTTCAGTGAGTAAATCCATAAGAAATCAACCATTTCTGCCATTGCTGGCTCTCCTGCTTTCTCCCCATTTTTCTTGACCTCCTAAATCCCTGGTAATTCAGTGGTAGAAGAACGTATCTCTGGCAGCAACAGGCTCTGCGGTTCTGACAGAACTTTGTGACTTGGGTGTCTCATTCACAACCCTCTTGTGCCCTTCCAGAGCAACTGGCTGTTCTGAAGAGGATGGAGAACACAATCTCTGCAAAGAGTAGCTCTGAAAGACACACTGCTTGTAGAGTTGTGTTTCTTGTGCAAAGACATTGCATTCATCTCTGAGACATAGCGTGCAAGTAAGAGGATGGAAGAAGCTTTGGTCCTCCTCCTATCAGTGATGTTAATGATTCCATTCCTGGTCCTTAGCCGCAACAGGATCACCCTAAACTTTCCAACCACTGGCGATTGAAATGCTACCTGTACTTAAGACTGACAACCCATTCCAATAATCCAAACAAATCCAACATGAGAGGTGAATTCGGACTCTTTAAAATGCTTTCTAAAATATTTATAATAAAAATGCTAAGTGTGATACCTTTTCAGTTCTGAGTGAAAGATCAAAGACAAGAAGTATAAGTATTTAGCAGTTTTTTCCGCCAACTAGATGTTAATACTATAGGCTACAGAAAGTATTACTAAAAATAACACTGCTGTCAAATTAAAATGTATTTAATAATCAAGTAGAAAGGGAATTTACACGAGAATTTAAAATAATTCATTCTCCTACGAAATGAAGATGGATGGCAGTGACAGCTGGTTTGGATGTATCTCCACTGAGCACTAGCAGAAATCAGGGTCTAGATGACAGACAAGTGCATGGGAAGGCCTGAATGCTACTTTAGACACTTGTATAGATTTCATCACTGAGATTAGTGGTTCTGTCCTCACCAGACCCCAGAGGTAGGTGTTTAAGTTCCTTTTACACTTGTTGTGAGTTGAAGTAAAAATGAACATGGGTCTGTGCTCAGATAAGAACCTAAATGACTTTTCCAAGGTCACACAGAAAATTGATGAGAGAGAGGGGGCTTGGATAAGGGCAGTCACAGACCCTTTGGGTTACCCTTCTTTCAAGTAACCCTTCCCACGAACCCACACTTCCAGTCACCCTTCTTTTCTGCAAGTCGTACAGCAGTCACGGAAACCAAAACTGGCTATGGCAGGGAACAGCAACTCATCCCATACAGAACGTACAGGCCAGGAAGAGTGAAGAGACAATATCAGGATAACCAAATATGCTGTTTGTTAACTGATAAACTAAGCCCAAACCCAGAGAAAAAAGGACGGTGACAAGAAGTCAGCAGGAAGAGCTGAGTTAATCTGAGACTAGAAGACAAAAGGGACTTTAAAATAGAAAACAGAGGTTAGAAGAAATTACTTGCCCCTTTTTTTTGAGGAAAAGCAATACATTAAAAGCACCTGCCCCACTTTTCAGCTTGCAGCACCAGAAGGCAACTTAAAAACATTTGTAGCTGTGTGTGTGCAAATAAGAGGGGGTTTCTCAATGGGGCTGCTTACAGTATCTGTCACAGCTGGTGAAAACCCTGCAGCCACTTGCACAATTAAGTGTTGCTTGCTATGTCCTTCCAGTTCATAAGTTATTTTTCCTCTCAGAATTGTCAGGTTTTATGAGCCTTAATCTGGCTAACTGGATTTGTTTTGGACATGCAGAAATTCACCACTTTCCCTCCCTGAGGACAGAGTGGTTCCACATAGACAGCCACAAGAAACATGTTCTCATTGTTTTTCTGACAGCTGCTGCCTTGGGAAGACAACTCAGAGAAAGTCCTTGGAGTAAGGAGAACTACTGGCCAGCAGATTAAACTACTGTTAACACACAGGAAAACTGTCTGGCTGTTAAACTTTTCTCTTGCCAGATCCCACTTGTGCAGGTAACACATTCAGACCATGATGATAAACAGAGTCTGGATCTTGTAGGTGAGGCTTTCCTGGTTATTTTGAATAGAACAATGGGGAAAATGTTGCATCACTATTGAAACTAGCCAAAAGATGACAACATATGCCAATGAGGTGCACTGGCCAGAACTTTCACAGCTGTCAAAACGAGCATTAGTTTGGAAAACTCTAGCTGCCATGTTTGGCATGTTGCCCTCTTAATATTACGGTTGCTCTTTATGAAAATAAAAATGTGTATATGACAGAAGTATGCATAGTGCACATCTCCTACAGTGAGATAGTATGAGCATCGTACAATAAAATACCATGTGGGCATGAAGATTAAAAGGTCAGGGCACAAAATGAGATGCATCATTCTGTGAGTAAAACAAAATTATTGGTCTGCCACTCAAAAAAGGAAAGCAAGCCATTGAGGCATTACACTAGGAAGATCGAAATACCATTTTTGCTATGACTTTACTGAAAAAGGCCAAGCAATCCTCCCACTAGCAGGAATTAATATCAACAAAGAAGGAATAAGATTTCAGCCCAGAATAGGGAATTCACAGGGAGCATCAGAGTAAACCAAATGTTCTCAAATTGTCCAATACATGAACTTTGCCCTAAAGCACTTTAGGAAGGAGCAGAAGAAATCTCAAGGCTGTTGTCAGTTGTCTTTGAGAGCTCATGGAGGACAAGTAAGGTACCAAATGTTTCAAAAAGGTTGGAGTGCTTATTTTTGGAAATGGAAAAAAAGCCCCAAAGCTAGGAAGCCATAGAAACGATAAACTACTTGCTTTTACTTTAATTTCCCAGAAAAACTCTGGTGCGGCTAATTAGCTCAGTTGATTGGAGCATGGTGTTAATAATGCCAAAGTTGTGGGTTTGATCCCTGTACGGGCCATTCACTTAAGAGCTGGGCTCAATGATCCTTGTGGGTCCCCTCCAACTCAGATTATTCTGTGAATGTGTGAAATGATTTGTAAGCACACAATGGAAAATAAAAGTCAAAACCAGAAAACATGGATGTGTTGATTAAATTTAGTCAAAACAACCTAATTTCCATCTCTAAAGGGATAACAGGCTAATAAATCAATAATCAATAAGTGAAACAATGAATTTCAGGAAGCAGTATGGAGGGTAAGTGCATATGTAGGTGTGTGCATCTTCACAGTGAGCTAAACCAGGTAAAAAAAATGGTCTAAGATCAACATGTCACAAAGCATGGTTCCACTGGCAGCTGCAAGGAGTTTCAGACAAAGCTGAAAAATTTTAGGAAAAAATTTCAAGCATTATAATGAAAAGTGAATAAACCAAGAGAAATAGTAAATCCAGTTAGTAAAATTAGGTACTAAAAATCTGTCTTCCCAAACGTTTGGGAACTGCATATAGGTGGATGAGAAAACTGGTTATCAATACTGATGATTACTACAAAACGGTGATCTTGCAAGTGGCTGTAGCAGTTGTCAATAATTTGCTGTTTTCTGGGAGCAGTTATCTCCAGTTCAGCCAAATGTGAAGGATCATTCTTTTAGGGTTCTTCAACCTGGCTCCTGGATGATGGAGAACTTTCACCAATGGAAGAGGTGACACAGCAGAAGTGTTTGTTAACTGGCATATTACATTACACCAGGTAAAATACTAAGTATAACTGAAGACAAGGTTAGAATAATCCTGACAAACTGAAAAAGCTGAAGGATGCAATTAAACCAAAACAAGTGAAAGCTGGGCATACAGCAGCACTGCACAAAGCATCTAAGGACCACACAGAACCACGAGCTGAAGGTGAACCTGCGATGTTGCTAGACAACATCAAGTTATAAGGCAAGACAGAGAGAATATAGGTGGCTCAGCCTAAAGAACAGAAACATGAAGATCTGCTTTAAATACCTAAAATGCTGCTGCACAGAGTTAGGTAATAATCTTTCATCAACATTCACAAGCAGCTGGAGACAAAAGTAATGAGCTCATCTTGCAGAAATGTTCAGCTTGAAAATTCACTTGGAAAGGCGGTTGGAGTCCCCTTTGCTGGAAGTCTTAAAGGACTGGTTATACAAGTGTCTGTCAGGAATGCTATAAGTAGAGCTGATCCTGTTTTGGAGTAGGAGGATGAACTAGGTGGCAGTACTCTTCAACTCTTTAGCATAACATAATGTAACAGTCTTTAAAATGCAGAAAGTTACTTGACTAGCAAAGATAGCTCCCTGTAGCTCCAACTTAACACACATCCTGTGTTTGTTTATCCTCTGAAAGTGATGTAACCTCTTTAGACCAGCAGCCCTGTCATTAGCCTCATAGGCCAATGTTGAGCACACAGGAAAGCAAAGTCTGCTCAGTTACCTTTCACTGCCTAAGTCAACAGAACAAACAAACAAACAAGCAAACAATCCAGAAAAGTCCACTCTATAAGACAGCATCCCAAAGGGAGAATGTCACTCAACTGCTTGTACCATTTGCTTCAGGGATGAGAGATGCCTTAGGAAAGCTCTAAGCCACAGAAGATGCTGCGTATCTTTGATAGGCTGAACTGCATTCTTTCTTTTAAACTTTTCGGAGTTTATATCAAGAGGTTAACCCTTTGCTTTCAGCTTTCCAAGTTCACACTAAACCACAGACAATCTTAAAACAAGGACAAAGTCTTTCTTCTGACAAAACAATGCTGCAAGCAAGCCTGTTGAAATTCTTCACCCCAAAGCAATTTTGGGAAGTCCAGGGACTAGGAGACATCTGAGACACCAATCCTTAAATCAAGATTGCCTGGTTGGCCCCAGTTAGGGGACTACAGCCTTCTGACATAGAAGCTGATGGACTTTATGCCCTGTTTCAGGCAGAGAGACTGAAAAAATACAGAGGAAATGGTATGTCCTAGGACATCCTGCAGATCAGCTAATCTCATAACAGAAACACATTGTGGAGCCCCAACGCAATGTGTTGGGGTCTCCTCCCCCTGCCATGTAGCCCTGGGAGAGGGGCCCTGAGGGAGGCACGGGGTTTCCCTGCCCCTGCTCAGCCTCGTTCCCCATTGGTTGGTTTGTGTTCCCCTGCGCGGGCAAAGCAGCTCGGGTCCTGTGACTGTGGCAGAGTCCCTCAGCAGAGCCCGGCCATGCGGCTGGGGAAATAAACATCTCTGAAACATCTAGCAAGAATCCGTCCGTATATATTTCTTTTCCACGGGACTCCTGGTTTGATATAGGCGTGTTGCAGTATCCCCACTGCAACAGCAATGCTCTGAAAAATCAGCCATTTTTCCCTCATATTCCTACATGTTATCCTGGCCTCCCCATTCTCACTCACTTGCTGTTCTGTATTCACTTACTGAGCCTGTTCTTTATGCAGACAACACCTGTGAGGAAGGAGCTGCCTTCCATTTTACCTACCTACGCTGCCTTCCGTAGCACAGAATGAGAAGTCACCGTAATAACCCCATCTACTTGTATAAGAATATGTGTATGTACGTGTGTATATCCAGCTCAGAAGATTCTGTGATTCTGTGATAGCCATTGCTGCAAGGGCTAGGTTTTTAATTAACCTTCACAAGTTTGCTTGGACTGATAAGACTGCTAGTTTTTGGGAGACCTTGACGTTTACTAAATCATTTTAAAGAATTACATGTTGATCTCATAAAAGTGCCATTGCATATGTGTTCTTCTGTCCTTACATGAAATATGAAGTTGCCAAGGGTCAAATAAACTATTTATGAGTTATCCTGTACAGTAACAAAGAATGGCTTAATGGGGGCACGTACTACTTTGAAAGTACTGCAGTCTGTTGTTCCCTGAACTGAAGACTCTCTGAACCAAGTTTAAGATGTATACTCTCCCTTCTCCTCAAAAAGAGATCACATTCTTGACACAACTGTCTGAATCACAGCAGAAAGACATGCCACAGGTTCCTGCATCACAGTCCCACAAACCTGCCTTACTTATAGGTAATTCAGTGTAGGTCACACAGAGCAACCATTAACTCAGATTGCTAACTGAAATGAACTCAAATTATTCTTACATTACTGATTTAGAGTTATAGAAAACATGGCTGGTATTATCCATTAGATGCAACAATGTGGCATGACCTTAAACACCATCATCTCTGCTTTTAGACTTTCTTCATTTAAACTACAGTAACATACAAGGAAGGAGATGTTCCTTCTGGGATTATAGAGAGCTACACCTGAACAGTTGCCTTGCCAAGTGCCCCCAGAAAGTTCATTCCATTAAGATCAGCAGAGTTTGTTCTCTACTTTGACTAATCTGACACACCTAGCCAGGATGGCTGGTGTTCTAACATTATGTTTCAAAACATGCTCAGTACCAAAGAATATGAAAATTATTGGACACTCAGTGCTGACAGGGTTCCAGTGCAATTCATACTCCCTTCTGCATCCACCGTGTTTCTCCACTGCACTAACATGAACAAACTCTCTCTCCAGCCAGTGGCACCATCTCTCTGCAGAGATGGCTGAATCAACACAGATGCTGTGTGTGTGGATTCAGTGAGGGAATATACTTCCCTAAAATGGAAGAAACGTCAGAAGTTACGTTGTAGTCCTTATTGAGAAGAAGATGGAATAGAATAACCCTGTGACATTTTGCACTATACCAAAAGGTGAAGACAACAGAGACAGTTTGGACAACCCAGAAAGATCAGATTGCTGAGCAGCATAAAGTAGTGAAAGAGAGACATCTGCAGAACTCCTTCCTGAATCCCACACACTTTTCATCCACAGCATATCATGGCACTTGATGCTATTGTAATTTTACTTTAGCATCCACTTGGGGAAAGGTTATAAGGATCTCATCCCTGACTACAATAAACCCATCATAGAAGGTGAAGCACCAGTCCAAAGCACAGGTTGCATGGGCTTGGACAATTACAGGACAGTCAAAACATTTATAAGCACTTCTAAGCTGGATGAAAGCTTTCTTATGTTACTGGCACATCTGCACTGGCAGAGACAAGCTTAGTCTCCTGTATCTCAACAGATCTCAGTTCTGTTTCGGTATATCTCACAACATCACAGAAACTCCACAGGGAAGCATGGAAAGAATCTGGATGAGGCTCAGCATCCACCTACAAAGCCCATGGTTAGATCCATACTGTGTTGGATCAATCTTTCAGTTTTGTTGTTGTTTTTGTTTTTTAAAAAGTTGAGTCTGTATCTATTTTCTTTTCCACAAACACTGTGTAAGATTTCAGTAGCACCTGGGTGAGGCAATAAAACTGAGCAGCAGTGCTGTTTGCACAAATCCTTCTCCAATCCCATCTCCAGGTACTTCTCCCTGCTTCTCAGATTTGCCCTACTGCACCTAAACCAGCACATCAGCCTGAGTGGCTGCACATGTGATGAACCACACTATCAAGCTGATGGGGTTGAAAAATGACCAAATTCCCAGTCTGGGTCACTGAATGGTCACCCCAGCCAGCACATTACAGGGGTGAGAACAGCACAGAGCAAGACTTAGGCTGCCAGGAAAAACACATGTGGAAACGGGCTAAAATCACAAGCTGGTAATTCACTGAATCCACATAAACACTAATGCACCTTGTCCTTTTCCCCCCCCAAGTTCATGTAAAACTGTCCTATACATCAAAATGAGATTCAGATATAAGGGAGAGGAAAAAAATCCCTGTCTGGCTGTCCCCAAAAGTTGCTGAGTCCAAGCTCCTGACCTATTCCCACTGAAGGCAATGAGATGACACCTCTTTCTGCCAACTGAGGATTCAGCTGACGTTTTACAAAACAAGAGGGACAGGTCCCTGGGTAGCAGTGTTTTTAAAACTGATGAGCAGAAGCAGCCAGTCGGATCCTCTTCTTAAAAATGATGATACACCAGTTTAGTTAGGAAATGAATGAATGTGTTCAGGACAGTATGAGAAGAGGTAAGCAAAAACTGCTATGACAGCTGAACTCTGCAACACTGCAAAGTCTTTTGCCATCAGATAAGCCTGAGGTCACTCGTCTGAGCCAATCTTAGGTGTTTAGGGTCCTTTGCAGGGCCTCTGCTCTAGCACAGATTCCATTCTGTGCAAGTGAAATTGTCCCTTCTGACAAACATTGTAAACATTTTCAGAAGGGAGGACTGTGTTTGTAAGCTCTTTCTCTCATTATTTCATCAAATATAGCAAAAATGCCTAAGAAGTTACTGCCATTAAAGATTAAGCTGTTCAAAATCATTGCCTTTAACAATTCCCCTGTATTGTGGGACATCAGCCGAAGCTGATTTGTGGCTTTTGGACACTGAAAAGCAAGGTTGGAAGAAAGTAGGGTGTGGGGATCAAGACTTAGAAATATTAATGGTGAATCACTCCTTTGCTGAGAGAAGGCATGATTGCCTCTAATGAACAGTTACATGGAGGATGTGAGATAATCTAAGTGGGACTGTTACGAAATTTAACTACGAGATACTTTGAGTCATGATCTATAAAGCTGCTAACTGGGTTCAGTAAGTTGTTGAGTCATTACCATATAAGACTGGGATGCTCTGAAATCCATCTGGCTAAAGGCATTGAGTGGTTTGCTTTTGGTTAGAGAAGACAGAAATGAGCACACTTGCACATGAATTTTCAAGAATAAAAAATTAATAATAAAAAACCATTAGCCACAATTACACACCATCCACACAAACAATATGGTGTCATTTATATTTAATTAAAGCTGTCCTGAGACTGAGAATTAGCAGGAATGAAATTAGCATGGATTTTTTATGTTCTGAGAAAAAAATACAGTACCTTCTCTGCACTGAAGTATCTCTTATGACATTAACTCCAAGTAAAATCAGGACTGGGCAGAAAGATGCTGGGTACTACATATAAATCACTGATCTTCCACCTTTTAGAATATTTTCACACTCAAACTGAGATGCTACAGGAGCTTAGAACTTAGCAGAAAGAAAAAAAAACCGGGAGGAATTTAAAAAACCACCACTATGGATATAATTCATTCTGGAGTAACTGTGCCAGCAAAGACCCAGGGCTGAGCTAGTCAGACAACTCTATTATCTTTCATCTGAAGAAAGTGCGATTAGTGGAGGAAATGTCACATTTACACTTAAAAATTGTTTCAAAGGCAACTTGTATCTTTTGGCACAACTCAGCCATTTAAAAAATACTGCAAGAGAAAGAGGCAGATACAGCAAAGAACACTCGTTTTTATGATTTCTCACCCTTGTATTAAGCCACGGGTTCAGCTTGAATACTCAGTGTCTCGGCAGTTGGCATTTCCCAGGCAGCAGGGCAGGATTGCTCTCCTCTGGACCTCAGGGATGCAGTGCCAGGGCTCTTGGAGACGAAGGCTCCCTGCACAGGGCCTGCCCCATGGAGCACCAGCCTGCGGTGCAGCACAGAGCAGCAAGACGGAGCAAGGGGAAACTGCACCTTCTTCGCTCTCTCTGCTGTGAAAGGGGAGAGTTGGTCTCTGCAGCTGCTCTACAGCAAGTGGGAGGGACAAAGGTGGTCAAACTGGATGGAGAAGGAACATTTGCTAACAAATACGTATCTTCAGAGATTTTCCTCAAAGGTTACAGTGACAGCATTACATATAAATTGAGAGTTTCTTCTGAAGACACTAAAAGATCCACAGTGTTACTCCCAACTGCAGTGCTGTCTTGAGCAGTGCAACATTCATGACCACTACACATGGACACTCTACAGTCCTTATGGGCTTTGTGGTTGGGTTTAGTTCAGTTTTTGGTTTTTTTTCCCTTAAATGGCAACTACTCTCAGTCTTCTTTTTCTGGCTTTTCACTTTCTTTTTCCCTTCTACTTTTATTTTGGCTTGGCATTTGCTGGCATTGAGCTGTGAAGCCAGTACTTGAAGTTTTGTGGGAAATTCATAGGAAATGAGCTATAAAACTAACCAAGAACTACTTTCAGCACAGAGGTACCAACTTCATGGTCACCCTCACTTGCAATCCCCTGGAAACATCACATAAACCAAGAAGCACAGGAGCTTGGAGAGGATTCACAACTCCATCTCTCTTGGAGAGTTTGTATTTGGCATCTCTCTTTCAGCTTCACGTTATTAGGACCTTTGATAAGCTTTTTTTTTTTTTGCTTTTCAGACAAAGCCAAAATGAAATTTAAGTGTACATCACATACTGTGATGCTTGAGCTACAGAGAATTATTGAGGTACCATTCATCAGCTGAACTGCCGAAAGCATGTTCATGTTTCTACCCATTCCCCAATACAATAAAATACATTAGCTTAAATGGCTCCTGTAAAAAATATTTAAGAATGTGAAAACTTCCAGGCTATACAGATGAGCAGAAAGGTGGCAATTCATTCAGCTACAAAAATGGGATCAGTTCCAATTAGAAGTTCATACCTTATTTATAGCAGCCTTGCCTGCCTAAACTAACATATTCATCTCTGATAAACATCAGACATCTCTGACCATGGCAGGATATCAGAAGGGGAAGCAGAGCTGAGAAGGACAGTGAATGATAAGGACTTGCTGAATGTCATTCAATGAATCATTTAATCTCTTTGCATGTGAAGAGAATCCAGGCACCTCACTCAGCCTTCCTAAGAAGTTCAATTCAATAGAAACTCTCATCCAAAAAAGGGCTCTGAAATCCCTGAAGAATGAAATACAAGTATTTGACATACCTGGATTCCATGTGCAGGACCATCTCTGTCAATACCTGCAGTCCTGCTGCAGGTCTGCTCAACTCTTATGTGAGACAATGTGGCTTCTGAAAGGTAACCTGGCAGTGTGGCAACACAGGCTGAGACAAAATTCCTACTATGAACCTCAGAAAATAAAGAGGCTAAAACTTTGTGCATAAATGCTTTTCAATAGATTTATTGAAGTAATATATTGTGTGTTTAAATTTCCTATTCATCAGATATTTCAATATAGAAAAAAAGCAGTCTACTGTGAAACATCAGGGCAGACTGGATGGGTGGTTTATCAGACTTGAGAGCAATGACTAGCAGTTGATCTGTCACCCTCAATCTTAAGAGGCAAAAAAAAAAAATCTGTCTCCCCTCATGGGGTTAAGAGCATTAGGTCTAAATACAGATATGATTAATCTGAACTGCAATCTTTGACACAGCAATGCCTGCAAAGGCTACCTGCAAAACTCAAAGGCAGCAGCCAACTGTTTTTGCATGAAAAGGACAATCTCCAAGAAAAGAGAAAGGGTATCTGTGTGACTTTCCTGCTAGACATCCTTCAAAGCCATGGATTATTCTCTTCCCACAGCAAATACCACAGCCTCCTAATCTGGAAATAACAGGCAGCAACATCTGCAAGAGCAGCAGCCCTTGACCTGTTCACTCCTGTGGCAGCACCACACCTGCTTCGTGGCCACACAGATGGTTGTGCAGGCAAATGATACCCACTCAGCTGAAGCACAACCCTCCCACCCTACTGTTTTTTTGGAGGACAGGCTCTCAGCTAGACCAGTCCCCTGATTTGGATGCCATAACATAGGGGATGGCATGAACAAAGGAGGGAACACTGGGGATAGTTAATCAAAACACGAGTTTTTTCACTAAGATCGCAGTTCCAGGGCCAAGCCCAGAGAATCTGCCAGCTCAGCTCCCACCTGCCTTGGGCTCTCCAAAGCAACTGCCAACACAAGATGTGGTGTCTGCAGTGGGTACCACCTGGGACCAATGCTTGAACGTCTTAACCTGGTCTTTCTTAAGTTTGACTGAAAACTTCACATGACTGTAACTTCAGTGTGACTTACTGCAACGTAAATGATACCACTGGCCTTTAAGCTGTATGAGAACCAAGACAACCCTGAGCTGAATTCACCTTGCCATAGATTTATTTTGTAAGCAATTCTTTTTCTGTTCCTCATAGTTACAGAGACTCATGGGAGAGCAAGTAGAAGTTTGTGGGATTCGGGATGTTTGTCTGGCTGGAGGCATAAGAGAATCTGATTCATTTGTGTTTTCTTTCAGAAATGGAACAGCCATCAAGCAAGCACAAAATAGTGCCATGATTAAACAACTGATCACAGGCAAGCGTGGGGATACCCACACACAGTAAATCTGCCCTGCTGCTTCCTGGGAAAGTTTGCAGCCTGTGCCAGGTTCTGTACTGCTGTGTTAGACTGCTCCCTGTTCTCAAACTAGCTCATGCACAGGCTTTCTAAAAGCAAGGCAAGCCCTTTATTTAGATCTTCCATTTGCATTTACATTTAAAGAGATGATTGTGATTTTCCGAATAAATAACAGAGCCTAAAGAACAAATACAAATATTGAAATTGAATTGGGAGGAAACAACTATGTATCTTGGTTTATCTTTCACACTGGTAGAATTCAGAAAGAAAAAAATTCAAGAACTTCCAATACTTTTGTGTTTGTTGAAAATTGCCAATAATTTTTGTTGCAAAAACATTTTCCTTCCACTTTCAACATTCCTCTGAGACAAGAGCAAAAATAGTTTAACTGTGAAAATGATCCATTTTACAGGCATCAAACTATTTTTAAATCCTACTCCTCAGTCTGCTCCTCTATGCCTAGATCATCAGTAATTTATTTATGAAATTCCCTGAGGAAGGGAGTGTGCAAAGGAAAGGTAGGTGGGAAGCAAAAAAAGCCCTCCATATACATACATCTATATGCATGTTCATTCCCCAGAGGGGAAGTTACCAGGTGCCAAATTCTGACCTCCAACACAAAACAAGTATCGCTCACTACTAGCAAGGTTTTGTTGAAGTCAATGAGATGCCCAGTACCACCATGATGAACAGAACCCAACCCTAATGCTGAACATGCAGAATTATGGAGGAAGCAGCAGACCTAAGTGTCACATCTGTCTATTCCGTGACATAAACCACTGTAAGGTCACAGGAAAATCAGACAAGGGGTAAGTAGGAGGGCACACTCACTGACTGCACTTGAGAGGAAAAGGAGTAACACCACAAACTTTGCAGGTGTAAGTAGGTAAACTGATAAGGGAGATGTGTGATGGCGTTAAGGATTGCTTGAAGCACTCCCTGAAGCTGGTAACCATTTAAGTCTTAAAACTGGGAGCAAATCCAAGAGGAATTGGAGTACTGGACTGGGCTCCTCCTTTATCCAACAGAGGAAAATCAGGTGATATTGTGATTAGCTCAGCTGGTTGGAGCATGGTGATATTAACACCGGGGCTGCGTGTTTACTCCCCACATGGGCCTTTCACTTAACAGTTGGCCATGATGATCCTTGTGGGTCCCTTTCAACTCAGAATATCCTGTGATTCTGTGACACTGCAAGCCTTCCTTTGCTGCCAGTGAAGGAATGACTGACATTTCAAAAGCTGGAAGACCACCAGGCTTTGGTCCTTCTGCGAGTCTCTCTTTCTTTCTGGTACACGGAGAGAGTGGGCGGCCATACAGCTTTCCTCCTGCTCCTTTGCAGGGACAGTGCTGCAGGCAGTATCCTTTGTGAGGGGGGATTACACATGTACTCCTTCAAAAGGCACAAAACTACTACAGGATCAACATCTTAAAGAAAGCTAATAAATCTTTAACTTCAGTACTTTCCTTTAGTGGGAGCCTTGTGAAACTAAGAGCCTATATCCAGGTGCAAAAGAAGCAAACTTCACTTCTGAACATCTGAATGACTCCAGGCACACTTGTCAAATGTGGGTGTTGCAAGACTTGTTAAGAATTCCTGCCTGCATAAGGTGTTTCCTGAAACCCAGAATGAAAATATTCTGTTAGTGGAATACAAGTCCAAGCTCATGTTTAAAGCAAGAACTGTTGATCCCAAATCAACGAAGCAGAAGATTTTCATGACATGGAGCACAGAAGGAAATGCTTGTCAGATATGTTTCTGGAAGTTTCCTTACAGGAACACATCTGTGTTCCTGTAGAGGAAGGGCCTATTTTTGGGAAAAGAGCCTGAAGATTTCATACATTTGTTTTGATGAACTGCCCTGGAGATTTTCTGTATTGGTTTTCCAGAGAAGAAGGTTGTACAAAGAACTGTTCTGCAAAGGCTGCTACCTCTGCTAGAAAAAGCACTGAATGCACATTTTAATGTCACACAGGACACAGTTTAGACTATGGCAGCAAGAAAGGCAGAGAGAGAGGCATTTCAGAGCCTGCACACCCCTTTACAAAGGCAAAAGCCAGACAAAAAAATTGAATTGAAATTCCTGCAATGTGAATTTTGTCTCTACTCTCGGTTCTAACAGAATGAGGTGTGAATGCACAAAGTCAAAGCAAATAGACCTGTTGAGAAAAGACAGGGAGAAAAGCATGGCAACTTAGTCAACTCTCCAAAGAGAGGCATAAATCATCTTTCTTCCACCTGTGAAACTCAAAATCCCAGTCCAGGGTTTAAAGTCTGGCCGCTGGGGAAGGCCAATCCCAGAGTCCTGTATCCACACAGTTTCTAGAGGACCCTACTCTCAAAATGTGAGAAAAAACAACTCTCAGTCATGCCTTTTTCACATGAAATTCACTCAGGCAATAGCTACCCCCATTACAGTGCTGGCAGTAAGAGCCATTTCACAAGTGTTTGCTTCCCTCCTACAAGTAGCTCTCTAAGAGGCTGCTGACTTAAAATGCTCTCTTTGTCGAGACTGCAATTTTTTCTTTTAGAAGACCACCAGGAAGACTTTTCTACAGTTTATTGTGGAGACAGAGGAGAAATGGACAGTTAATGTGGGAATATCACCTGCTGTTTGGATGAGCTTCGTGTGTGTGCATCAGGACAAAAAGTCTAGACACAAACTTGTGGAGGCTGCTTCCTGCACTTCAGCCTCTAGATGTAAGAATATATTTTACATGGATGTTCAACACTCTTTTCTCACTGCCTGCCATCTATCCCAAAGCTGTTTTATTGGCTCTAAGGACATAACCTTCCTACTTAGCTATGCAAGGAAGCACAGGGGCTATGAAATTGACTTCCACTGCTGGTTTGTATTCTTCTGCTAATTCATATGGGTTTTAATTCCATGCCCTTTAGGCTTATAATAAATATCACCCTTGATAAGCCAGAGCAAGAATTAAGCTAATATTGAAAGAATCTGTCAGACCACTTATTTATTGTTTTAATTTTATGACTGTCTTGATGTAAATCCTAACAGACATTGGCTAGATCCAAAAAAATTCACTAAATCACCCAATGTACTAATTCAATGGGAAAGCAGAAAAAGTAGTATATTAAGCATGTTACAAATGAAGTTGTTAAATGATTCATTACTGGTTTTGAAATGTATTTTGTTGAGTAACAAATAAAACTAAAAAACCGACCCAATAAAGCAATATGTATTTTTCAGGACACTTACTATGTTATGTGTTGGACTTACCTTCTGCACAATGGAGGCATTCCTTTATTAGCACTTAAATAAAGTTTATCTAACATATTCCATGCTGTTAAATATTGTCTTTGTTAAATACTTAGGTGAAGAAATATAAACATATTCCTATTCATATTCAGGAAGAATTTACTTTGCGTGGATGTAGAATTTACTTTCATTGTGCACAGTCTGCATAGGAATCTGATCTGCAACTTGCCATCACCTTCCTCTCCCGCCCTCTAGGTTCACTAAGAGCTGATGCATGTGTCAGCTCACAGGATCAGAGCCAGAGCTGGACTTGAAAAACTGTTAATTAATTGTTAATATTTTCTTTGTGAAACAAAATGTTGGGGTTTTAGGAGCTCTCCTGGTTTTTTGTGGTTCTGTTTTGGTGTTTTGTTTTTTTTTTCTGTTAAAGGAATTTTCCCCATACATGTTGCTAGGGGGACAAATGGCTGGGTACTTAAGAAAACAAAAGAGCTGGCTACTCTTTTGTTTCACCTGGGTGTGTGGACAGTTGGTCTCCTGCATTTGGACAGAGATGGAGGCTGCTTTCTTCGGCTGCTTTTCCTTGTGCTGGAAAGCCCCGGGATCCCAAAGCCGCCTTCCCTTCCCCGCTTGGAGCTGGGCTGTGGCTGCCCTGCCCCGCCATTGCTTTGAGCCTTCACTATGTTGTAGCTGTGCTCGCCCTGCCTGCCCAGACATCCAGGGGGTTCCCCGCTTGGATACATCGCATCTGCCATCTGGGATTCGTGCTCGTCCCTGCCGCTCCAGCCTGCTGTTCCCGAGGGTCCGGCCGGACACCGGGATCAGCTGCCCAGGGGTTTGTGAAGCTTTTTTTGTCCCATCCCTTCCCGGGATCCCAGGGCACCGGTGCCGCGTGCTCCCCGATCTCGCTCCGGAGCGCCCCCTGCAGCCGCGGGGGAACCATCGCACCTGCCCTGCTCACCGGGAGCCGCCAGCGCCCCTGCCGGCTGCGAGCGGAACTGCACCCGAGGGGAAAGGGCCCGACAGCCGAGAAGGCTGGGACTGGGTTTGTGATTGTTTGCTGTTACTGCCAGAGTTATTGCTGTTTGTTTGACTGGTTATACACATATAGATATATAATAGTAAAGAACTGTTATTCCTATTTCCCACATCTTTGCCTAAAAGCCCTTGATTTCACAATTATAGTAACTCGGAGGGAAGGGGGGTTGCATCTGCCATTCCAAGGGGGGCTCCTGCCTTCCTTAGCAGATACCTGTCTTTCAAACCAAGACACAAAAATACCACTCACCCAGGGGAGAATTTTGTTTGCAAAGATGCACTAGTACCAATCCAAGTGGATCTGTTGAACTCAATTATAGATGACTACCTCTGATTAGCCAGTTTGCTATTCTGTGAACCCAAGAGGGAGCAAAGGGTTAAGGAAGGAAAATAGATCAGGATGCAGGCTGCATTTTAAATGCTCAGCTGCTGTAGTTATTGATATTAAGAATGTCCTTTTAATAAGGTCAGCATTTATGAAAACTCTGTAGTCACATTTACATGCTAGTCAAAGCTAAACTGCATTGGTAACATCTACTCTCTGGGGTAAGAGTCTTTTCAACACTGCCATGACACTGTAAAAAAAATGTTAATGCACAAAGGAAAGAAAGAGAAATAAAAAATTAAAAACAAACAAACAAACAAATAAATAAATAAATGAAAGAAAATAAAGAAATTAAAGAAAGAGCCTTCAAAATGCCAGAGCTATTTTCATAAGTCTCTCTTTGCCACCAAAACCACAAAAAATGTCCAATCCCTTTCCCTATTAGGCCAAGGGAACTCCCCAACAGGAGACTCTTTTTTAATCTTTAAAGAAGAACAAAAAGAGACAAAAAAGTCACCCAGAAACTTTATCTTTGCAATCAGATGCGGAAAACTATTCAGTGATCTCTTAATGCCTCTGTGCTTCTGCAGTGAGGATAAAAACTTGTAGAAGATGTTTCAAAACTTCTCTTTCCCTGCTGCACTGGGGATCACGTGCTCCAACTTCACTGGCAGTCTGTTCAGGGAAAAAAGGAACGCTCATCCTATCATGTCCCTGATGGCATACTGTTATCTGAGGGAAGGGACAGCACAGGATTTTCTGTGCTAAAGTCTAAAAATACCAATCCAGATTTTCTCTTTTAGACATAATACCTGGACACATGCTTTCATAAATGGACTTAATTGTGGGAGAATCCTTTCCATGGGAAGCACCCTGCAGTCAAGATATTTTTTAGAACTCTAGGACAGAACATGCCAGGGGTTAAAAGGCAATCTCTGCTGTATTAATGGCCTTCACAGAGCCCAGTGATGGCAGGAGCAAACAGCATTTCTCGGTACAGCTGTCTCTGTTGGCCTCTCTAACCCCACAGCAATGCCAGATGAGAGGAGGTAACACTGGAGAAGAGACAGCTGCAGCAGCGATGTTGAGAACTCCCCATTTAAAACACTCAAGGTTGTTCTGGTTTATGTCAGCTCTCTTCCTCTGTCTGAACCACCCCAGCTGACAAGTGGTTTGCTTGAGACCCCTGACTATCTCAGCAGCCTTTTGTGGGACTTGCTTTGTTAATGTCCTCCTTGTACTGTTAAAAATCAAAGTATTTGACTGAGTCTACCTTTCTATGAAACGGTATTTTTGAACTGGAAAGAAACACCAAACTCTGTTCGTTTCCATAGAGCAAATGTTTCTGTATTTGAAAGGCCTATTTGCCCTTTCTGAGGGATTCCACTCTCTCCTGCTGCAGGGAGGTGCCTATAGGCTCTGGCTCTAAATTCAGAATAATGTAGAAGCTGCGACCATGTTTCCTTCAGATTGTATCCTTGCACTGTCCAGTATTATCACAATCATCTTTGGTTCTATATCACCTTAACTATGCAACAAAATGCCAAGACTTTAATTTTCTACTTCAGCAACTACCATTCAACCAACAGATTTTAATTTATTACAAAAATAGCTTCTTCCTGAGCATCTTCAACCTAGTTAGTGACTCTAGTAATGGTATTGATTACTGAAAAGTTACTCAAAGATTAATCTAGCTCTCTGAGTTGAATTTCAAAAAAGAACTGTGTATTTCTTTAATCTAGAAGTAGTCATCTGCAGATGAGTTTAAAAATCAGTGTTTTGCTAGAACACAAAAAATAACCCTCAAATAGCAAGAGGTGAAATATGAGGACTGAGCTTTAAACAACTTATAGCAACAGAGGGATTAGTGTTGTAAAATGGTTCAAGAGCCCTCTGGTCCTTTCAAGCATCAAATATTGTTTCATTGAGAAAGTTGTTCCAAGCCCAATAAAGAATATTTCCCTGATAGCAAGCCAATGGTGGAAGATTTTTCCTATTCATTAATGACGGGGTTTATGTACCAAAGCAAAAAGATTTCATTCATACATCAGTCTAAACTTCTTACAAACCCACTGGAACTCTTTTGCTCAAGAGATTCTTTTGTCAGTGATTATTTATGCACTTTTGTTATAAAAGATTTCCTTTTAACTGTTTTGAATGTGGTGCCTTCTAATTGCATTGGATGCTTTATATGTGCAAATCAGTAAGTACAAGAATGCAACCAGCTTTCTCTGCACTGTTCATTATTTTTACATTCTGTTATCATGTCACCTGTTATCTGTTTCCTCCCCTACCCAAGCAGTTCTAAAACATTTCATTCATCCTCATGTCTCATGCATTTTCACATCTCTGACAACTGCTGCTGCCTGGATATTTTTTCCTGATGTTCACCAAGATGCGAGGACCAGCTATGAACACAGCTTCTCATAAGGGGGATACGACCACAATTTATAAAATAGAACCATAATAGTTACAGGCACATGTAACCATGAAGAAACAATCAAACAGATTGGAAATCAAATCAAAGTGCAGGACATGTGACTTCATCTTCAGCAGAGAAATAGTTCTCCTTAAGGACTGACAGTGAGTTGAAAAGACAACTCCTACACCAGCAGAACTACCTACACATACAAGCACTTACTGTGTTATGTAGCATCCTTCTTCATGTCAAAGTCATAAATTACAGCAATCCTACCTCCTAGGCCATCAACAACAATTTGTTCCTAAAGTATATTTAAAATTCATTGACATCTACAAAATATTCCTTTTCCACTAGGCATTTATCCCTCTTAAGCCATGTTCCCCAATAGATTTTATTGCTGTCATTGCTCTTCTTTCCCACAATGAGTTTAGCTTGTTCTAAAATAAGGTTTAAGGGCATGTAGGTTGCACAGGCGCTGAATTTCACAAGGGATTATATATTTTTGTTATCAGCACAGTCACTTTATTCAATCTAAGATTCCTTCAAAAATCTTGGCATCTTGCTGCAATTTACAGGTTTGTATTTGCTCCAACCTCCTTCCTTCTCCAATACATCTCCAAGCTTTATTACCCCTCCCAGAGCTGCTGTTTGTAGGTATCTTTTGATAGATGGCACATCCACACTACAGACAGCCGAATAGTGCAGAGGTGTCTAAGATAGCAATATCAGACCTAGGTTTGGAGCAGAAGTAATCCAGCTGCAACAGGACAGTGCCTGGCACAGGGCAATTCACACTACTTCACAGGTAGTGAAGTACTACACATGCACAGTCTTCAGTGGCCAGTGACAGGGTAACAAACCTGGCTGAGGTGTTCTAGGGACTCAGAAGCCAATTGAAACAGATCTCCCATGAGCAAATCAGTTAGGTATTCCAAAACATCCAAGGTATCCTTAATGTCTCCCTGCTTTGATGCCTTACAAAATTTCAGTGGCATTTTGTATTTTCATCAGTCTCACTAACACTGCATGTACATATTCAGATGCTCCCTCTTCAAAGGCCCACGCTCTCTCTGCTGACAGCAGACATCACAGGTGAAACGTTAGTCTTGGCGAAGTCAGGAGTGAAATGCTGCTGACTTCTCTAGGGCCCACATTTCATTCCATAAGATCAGGAAATGTTTATGTCAGAATCATGTTCATACTCATGATTGTACCAGCTCTCACAGCTCTCTCCCCAGAGACTAATAGGGGGAAAAGAAGACATGAGGTTGAAGCAGGTTTGAAAATGAAGGCATCCAAGAGACGTCCAACCCCTTGTGACAGGCTGACACCAGAGGTGAAACTGGACACAAACAGTGATGCTTCTGCAGCCCCGTGCCCTCAGCAGCATGGCTGCAGCTGCAGCTGGGTTGCCTTGGAGGAACAAGCCAGCTCTACAGACCCTTGCCCAGCATCCTCAGCGTCCGTAACATTCAAGAGAGAGTCATGAGGCTGATGCTCATTAATGCAGACGCCCTGGTTTCCATTGGCCCCGCAGTAATTTTATCCAGGAAATTTTTATTGCTACTTGTGGTAGCCAGCTTGCTTCAGCCTATTCTGTAGGAGCAAGACAGACGGTGCTTTTGAAGACAGCACGTGCTGCCTCTTCTTAAGTGTCCTTTTCAGGTAAACTAAAAATAGACCAAGCTGGCACTTACAGGTCAAACTCTGCAGTTCCTTCAAAATCCAGAAAAACTACAGCATGCCTCACACACAGGTACTGTAATTCCCCAGGCTGGCATTTAGTCATCAGCCAAAGCTACTCTCACAGCACAGAAGTAGATTTCTTTCCCCTCCATTGCTCTCTAATGTTATTGAAATAAAAATAGGTGGAAATGTGATTTTTCCCATCTTGTCTAAGCACTAAACTTTGGTTTCTTTCAGAAAAGGTGTCTTCTATAAAAATACACTACATTTGTGATCTGGCTTTCTTCGTAATTCAAGCGAAAGTTAGCAGCTGTTACAGTCTGCTGCACACACACTGACCTACTTCATGCCACTTACCACAATGAGAGGTTCATTCACACTTTGTATTTCCTTTATGCAATAGCCTCAAATTCTTTTGCCAACAGCAACAATAGTTTTCAACAAGTCAGTCTTTCTTCCACAGTCAGACATTTTAGCTTGAGTGCCCACGCTTCAAAACTAACAGTGCAGGGGAGAGACCAGTGAACACAGAGAGCTGCAACCTCTCTGATCCTTCTGGCATTACCCATTCTGCAAGGCACCCAAGTCTCATTATATACAACATGGAACATGACAAGTTTTATGGGAAATATATATAGGGGGGGCTTGACTCTGGACTTACTGAAAATGTGTACATTTTCAGAAGGCCCTTTCAGAGCAGAAGAACATTGGTTCTGCTTCCAAAGAGCCTGAGGTCCAGACACACAAGAATACACAAATGCATACATCCAGCTGACTTCAGAAGCAGGAATACCATTCCTAACATAAGCTGATGGTAAAGTCACTTTGGAAACTTTTACTCACTATCTCAAACATAATTATTCCTCCACAACATCACTTGCTTCCAAGCAAACAACGTACACAATTCAACTACCCACACCGAAGTTGTTCAGAACCAATACATCAAACAGAAAAATCCCTTTGCTTAGATGCTATTACTAATGCAACAGCTCCATGTACTCTGCAGTGAAAAAAAAAAGTTTTTGAAACTTTTTCATAAATTTAAATAACTTTATGAGAAAACGTGGTGTTATAATCATATGGGAATCATAAAACCCAAAACATAAATAAAGCCTTGACTTATAAATAAATTACATTTAAATCAACAAATAATATTTAGGGATCATAAATAAATAGACAAATAAATAAAACCCTAATGCTGAAGTTTCAGTTGAATTTGCTCTAAGCTTTTTTGGGTTTCTTTCTCTTTGCACAAGACCCAAGAGATGTGGACCCATGTGAATGGGAATAAGCTTTACCTGACTCTCCATGATCCAAAACCACCGTATTTTATTCAGTAATAAATACTGGTAATATTAATGTTTTGCCTAGCAGACATATTTACAATACTACAAGGATTTTATGAAATCATATCACTTTTCCCTAACTGATGACACTTAACATTCTGTCTTAAAAATGCATTACTTTATTTTCTTTGAGTTTCCCTCATAGTCAATGAGTTTTCCTCTCCATTGTTGCCAGTTCAGTCTGTGAGTTTAATTTGCACTAGCTACCATACCAACATGCTTCATTTTCATTTTACAGGTATGTGTTAAGAGTTATTGGTTGGAGGTAGTTTCTCATACAAGCATATGAAAGAAAGCATTCAGTGGAAAGCTATAGGCATTCAGGAGAGAAACACAGTCAAACACAGTGGCTTTTCCTCTGTATGACCTGAAGGATCACAATTCAGCCAGCATCTATGAGAAGGACATTTTGAAAGACGATGTTGAAAACAGAGAGGCTGATATTCTGACACAGCAGCTCCTGTAGGAAGATAAAGCAGCACCTCTGTATGTTGTAGAAAACCAAACCATTCCTGCCTTGTATGTGGTTAATTTTGTTTACTAATTTTAACATCTGCTGTCTGTTCCTTTTCTCAGAGATGCATCAAGCTAGTCTGGCTCTGTCCTTGTGAGTACATCCATGACCTCCTCGCTATTAGGTTCCTGTTTCTCATACTGTAGACTTTATACCTCAGTTTTTATCTGAACTAGCTGCCTACAGCTGCACAGCTGATTTCTGCATCAGGAAGCTGCCGTGGTAGACACTTGTACAGGTGGTAACACTGGCTTGCCAAATAAAATCTTACCCTCAGTTACTTCAAGTGCACCTCTTTGGCTCAACTTTTGCTCATTTGCTCATTGACAGGAGCATTTTAATTAACATGTGAGAAAAAAAAATGAGCAAGACCAAAGCTGTGTGCATTGAAAACACTAACTGCAGTTTCCAGGCTGGGAAATCTGGCATTTCCAAGGCTTCTGATACCATATGTTGCAAATGCGAAAGAAACAAAGATCATTAATTATGCTGAGCCCTGGTAGCCAGGCCCTTAGTAGTCCATGGGTCTGCAATTATCCAGCCTCGTATTTTTCTCTCACTGATAGGACTGCTGATGGTACAGCTTATTCTGGAGGCCATCTCTAAGTATGTGAAAGACAAGAAGGTGAGGAAGAGTAGTCAGCATCGATTTGCAAAAGGGAAATCATGCTTTACCAACCTGATTGCCTTCTATGATGGGACAGGTGGCTGGATAGACGAGGAGAGAGCAGAGGATGCTGTCTACCTGTCTTTAAGCAAGGCTTTTGACACTGTCTCCCACAGTGTCCTCATAGGCAAACGCAGGGAGTGTGAGCTGGATGAGTGGATGGTGAGGTGGCTTGAGAAGTGGCTGAATGGCAGGTCTTAGAGAGTTGTGTTCAGTGGCACAGAGCTAGCTGGAGGCCTGTAACTAGTGGTGTCCCTCCAAGGATCAATACTGGGCCCAGTATGTTTAACCTATTAATCAATGACTTGGACAAAGGAATGGAGTGCCTCCTCAGCAAGTTCACTGCCGATACAAAACTGGGTCCCTTCCAACCTTAACCATTCTGTGATTTTGTCGTTCCGTGACTGCATCAAGTATGGTCTTTTTACCTTCCATATATTATTACCTAAAGCTAGAATTTCCCCCATCTTTTGTCTTCTCTATCCCTTTTTGTCCATGTGATCTCCGTGCATTTATTTGTACAATTTATCTCCCAATGAAGAGCTGTTCTCGAACACCATCTGTGGAAGTTATACAACACTGTTTATATACATGGCCTGGACAAGAGAACCAAAATCTCTCTCCATGGAGTTCTGGATGGAGGGAGGGATCACCCTTCAACTGAGCTGCCATCCTAGGACTGATCAAAGCCTTCCCTACAGAAGAGCAAATGCTCAGTAAAAGCTGTTCAGAATCAATATGTGACAGTGGATGGTGCCATATCAAGTCTTAGTCCACGTGGGGTTGATACACAGAGACTGAGTCTGGCGTTTTCCCACAGGAACACGGGGAGAACGTTCAACTCCCTGAGAATGAATAGCTCAACAAATGAGTTATTAAGAATTTAACTACACAAGTCCCAAGAGAAAACCATTGAAGCCTATTAAAATGAATTTGAAATTGCTTCTTTATATGGAAAATACACTAAGTGCTATGTTGCAGGACCTCCCTGGGTTAGAAGAACGTGTTTATGGGCCACTGGGAAGTTTCTACTCAGGAAGCCTGAGATACCACTACTGCAAGAATTCACTCTGCCTTGAGGGGAAAGTGCCAGACTTGGAGCAACACCCCCTGAAGTAATCCATGGATTACTTCAGAAAAGTTCTTCTAGGTTTAAACTGAGCTTACTAACATCAAAGTCTGGCCCTTAGTAATGCTAAGCAGCTCAGGAGCCAGATCAGCTTCTCAGATTTGGGAACAACCTCCTGCTCACCCAAGCCCTTGCAGTTACTGCTGCATGTCAGCCCTGGGAGACACCAAACATTTTGGGGCTGAAAAACTGATGATGCCAAGTGCATCATGTACTGTCTGGTCCCTGGCACGCTGCTTGGTATGTAGGCAATGGCAGATGTACACAGAAGTCAAGCCCACGCCTTCAAAGACAGCTTTTCTGTAGGAATATAATGAAAACACCTACACTTACATGGTGCGTCTGTCCAGTTACTGTTCTCAGGGAGAATGCATCATTTACATCTAGGCACTGTACTTACTTCTTCAACCTCTACTTTTTCGTGCACGTCAAGACAGTGCTTGAAAATGGTCTGATTATGGGAACACCTAATTTCACTCTGCCACTACAGTGAAGAACAAGATGAGCTCTCTGTCTAGTAGACTTCATGCCCTCTGTGTCACTGCTAATGT
This sequence comes from Aphelocoma coerulescens, assembly GCF_041296385.1. Taxonomy (NCBI): domain Eukaryota; kingdom Metazoa; phylum Chordata; class Aves; order Passeriformes; family Corvidae; genus Aphelocoma; species Aphelocoma coerulescens. The sequence continues at coordinate 78,830,798 of NC_091015.1, forward strand.
CTTTCTCTCTTGAACAACCTGCCTCTAGGATTCAAGGATCACCTGGGGGTTTGCTTTGCCTTTGGAGTGGCTCAGGCTGTGATGGACTTCTTTATCTTACAACAGCTTCCAGAACAAGACACATAGGTCCCCTGACAAAGTTCTTTGTACATTTTAAAGAATGCAAATTGAAGACTGTAGAGTATTGAAGTGTATTTTTCAGGAACCCTGTGCAGACATTTCCAGCAAGTGCTTTTAATGGAAGCTTCTTTGCCAAGTATTGCCTTCTTTCCTAGCTGTGGTTTTGAGAAAACACATTTGTTGACAACAGGAAAAGGCAGAGCAAAACTTTCAGTCTTGTACACTCAATCACTCTATCCCCTGGTAGATGAACTAGAAGGGCTTCTTTTTTTCCCCATAGGTTTTACACATGTAAGCATTTAGTACTGAGCTCACACCTATCAGGATGGTAAGATGCAGTGAAATTCAAATCAAAACCAATGGAAGTGATAGCTTTAGACCCAGCAATTCAAAATAAAGGGTCAAAGAGATTTAAGTGCAGCAGAATCACGTTTTTAAAAGCACAGGAAAAATAAGACAGAGGGGTTTAAATTGTGAGATGATCAGAACACAGGAAGCAGAAAAGAGGAAAGCTCCCAGCCATATTCCAGAGCACACTTTGAAATGGCCTGTGCTGCTAAACAAAAGACAGGCCATTTATTTATTTTCTCAACTCATATTGATTTGGAAAACTAGCAAGAGTATTGAAAAATAAAACCAGCATTAGAACAGCCTACATTTTGATTAGCTTGTGCTGCCATAATTTGCTGAAGCGCATTGACATTATGTGTGATGGGACTCAATAAACAAAATTAATATAACATGGCTACCACTCAACATTTCCATAACATTTTATGCCTTCATACCACTTTGTAATACAAACTTAATAAATTAGTCTCCATAAGGTAGGCAAATCTGATTATCCTTACTTTACAGATGAGTTAACTGAAGCTTGGCAGAAGTGATGTCACCCAAAGCAGCACAGAGAGTTGAGGGGAAAGAGTAGCAATTAGCAGCCAGTTTGGGGCTACAGAGACTCTGCCATTCCTTCTGGCTAATTATTATGCAGGACTCCCTCACTGCTACCACAGTGTAAAATTTAGAGATCTGTGCATCTGTCTGTTAGTATTTCCATGCTCCCTCAAACCTTTTATTATTAATAAACACACACAGAGTCTGACTGAGGGACCTGGTTTCTGCTGCACAAACACATGCCAGACCCTGTAGCGCTCTAGCTTAGTCTGCAAAATTAACTCGGACAGAGGAAGAGGTCTCCTGTCCTCCTCCAGCCAGTAGAAATCTGGGCAGTCACAAAGACAAGTAAAAAGGAATAATTCCCAAGGAAGAAGCAACTCATCTCCTTCATACCTTCCTCCCATCAGATATCACTGTGGGCCATGCCCAGCTTCACTGGAGGCACTTACACACATTCCTCTCTCACTGCTTGGCTCTCCTGAAAAGCCTGTTTGAAACAATGACAGCTTCTCTGCCAGTATTCCACCCAACCACTGTGGAGCCACCGCTTTCCAGATTCATGAAGGTGTTTCAGTTTTTCCTGAAAGACTTATTTTGCCATTGGCATTTATTTTGACTGAATATCATGTCACATCAGTTCAGTGGAAAGGAGAAGAGAGGATTCCTCTTAGCAGTGGTATTTTCTATTATGCTAGAACAGCTGCCGAGAGGAAGCTACATCCAAAGGGAAAAAGGTGGTCTTTCTAACAGGCATTCAAAACACTTAAATCAGTGGTGACGTAGAATGACTTACTCCCACCTAAATATACATTTCCAGATTTCCAACTTTTCCTACAGGTACTAAAATTCTCTGCAGGCCTTCGGGATATAAAAATGTCAACCACTATTATACTAGTCCAAAAATGTGACAGAAGTGTCACTCAGAAAGCAGAAGTAAAAAACCTGCAAAGAATAGGGTTTGTGAACAAGCACGACATAGACAAATACAACCTAAATATTGGCACTTCACAAAATGGTCTTGCCTGCTGGCTGTACCAAAGGTGGGTAGTCAAGTAACCACAGAACTATCCTCAGTACCATCATTCAGAAGAGCAAAGAAGAAATAACAATATGGTCCTTAATTGTGCTTTTCTTTCCATTTCCACCCTCCTAAAATTTATTGTTTTCTGTTATAACAACACTTCTTCCAACTGTTGTATTGGAGACAGGGAAAATGTGTATTGTACACTAGAGCATCAAAGGTGACTTCTGAGAGCACAAGAACACTGAAACATTTGTTTTGCCCAGATTTCCCTCTACTCGTGTCCCTGGTCACCTGGTTTTGTGACATTTTAATGGCAGTAGTATCAGATTGGGGCTTTACCTATGCCCCAAGGGAAAAAATGGTATTAAGTAGATCCAAAATCCTCTTTCAGTTTGAAATACCTCTGCTTTAGGTGGAGAAGGTGATTTACTGGAGAGTTGAAAGAACTTGTAGACAGAGGAATGGAGTTTTTGCACAAGCAACAGGGATAAAATACTACTGTAAATTAAATTTAAGCTTACTTCTACCTGATCTCCACTCTCTTTAGATTTGGCTACTGACATTGATACAGAACAGTATTTATTTGACAAGGACCACCCATTTGGTCATGGACTCTCACTGGAATGATTCTAAATGGAGAAAAACATTACAGATATGCCAGTGGAATGTTACAACTGTTGATACACTTCATACATACACCCAGACAAACATACATTAGCCTAGAGCAGACACCACAGTCACTTTCTGAGCATCTTAAAATCTAAACTAGGACTTAGGTGTAGTCTGAAATCTTTGTATGCTATACGTATTAAGAAATTCCCTTCTAGTATCTTCAATATGAAAAAGACAACTGAAAAGTTGTCTCATGCATAGAGGGGAAGATGATCAGACTGGGCCATTTCCTGCACACTTGAAGCAAAGGTAACTGCAGAGCGAATTTACTTCATCAGAGCCCAAAGTGAACAAGTATAAACGGCTGGGACTAGCCAAGAGATAGAAAAAAGAAGAGACTGGATCAACTACCCCCATGGGAAAGAGCTTACCTCAAAATATCTCATTTATTGGAAGCACTCTGATCTGGAAAAAAAATGCTCCACTCAAACCTAGGAGACCAGACCACCACTCACATGACTGACTGCTGGAAAGAACTTATCCATTGACCTTAGGTCAATTGTCTCAATAAAGAAGCAAAGGCAGTCTCTCAGTGTAGTGCTGGTATTCAGCTACATGAGTTACTGTCAGCGAGGTTTAGGGAGATGCTTTGCTTATCCAGTGTGGGTTTTCGTAATTTCACAAAGAGATTGGGTCAATTCAGAGGAGCAGGAGCTGGCCATTAAGTGTCAGGCCAGTCCAGTTATTCTTTTACCCTTCTGCAAACTTTGGAATCAACACTCCTATTTCTCCTATTTTTTTTTTTTTTTCAGAGTTTGGTTCATGTTAATCTTTAGGACAGATCCTATAGTCCCCATAACATTCAGGGGCCCTGTTTAGCTATTTGCTTTGATTCTTCTCTGTCCCTGGAAGCCAATAGCAGCTCCCAGATAATCAGCTGAGGGGCATGACTGCTGCTCAAAATGCTGGGCGGAACAGTTTGGTTTTTCTACCAAATGATGAAATGAAAAAAAATATAAAGGTTTGAAGTTTGCATGTTAATATAGTCTTTTCCTGAGGAGCTTACAGCATAAAGGACACAGTCACTCAAAGAGCATTTCAAATGTCTGTTTACAAACTTCACCAATTCTTAACATATTCTAAGTCAATTTATGACTTAAAGCTATAGGAAACTAAAATGGCTTGAGTGAACTGAAAACATCTCAAAACAGGCTGCTCTTCCTTTCAGCCTGAAATAAACTTATCCTGTTAGACATTGGTAGATTTTAAAGATGCTGCCAGATGACTTAAAAAGAAAAACTCAAACCAGAGCTTAGAGCTTTCTTGAATCATTTAATGCAGACCTTATGTGACATGAGATGTGCTTTATGTCTTCAAACTGGCAGTGCAAACTTAGTAATTAATCCTCACAAGATAGGGCAGGTCAGTAATATCATACCGAGACAAGACAGGCTGACATTAAAACTCAGGACTACTTCAGTGCCTCAAATGGCATCCTGGGCCCTTCTGGCTAGGTCTTAAAGGCTTCAAAACCAAATGCTCTCATTTTGCATGTAATAAAATTATTTGATATTTTGCTTCAAAAGCAGCTCTAAATATTTCTGAGTGGTTTTTCAAAGAGCGAGGACAGTGTTCCTTTTGTACATTCATTCTCATGACATCTCTCCTGCTACTTTGCTTCATATTATGCTCTCAACACAAATTGACCCACACAACTTTTGGTACTCAGCAGTCTTGAACACTGGGCTGCTTATGTCTGAAGGCTGTTTACAGTTTACTGGAAATAAGAAATTTGCACCAAGCAATTATGGCCTGAACATTTCTCATTTTAACTCACGACGGGGTTTTTTTCACTCACTTCAGGCAAAGTGTTAGACTGCTGCTCTGCTCCTGCTACCAACTCTAAAGTTACACTGCAGGATTCCAGGTTTGATTCCATCATTTATTAATTTGTCAGTCTTCAAAGAAAGACATTTTGCTAAATGCCAGTCTCCTTCTGGAGCCTCTTCAACATTTGTATTATCTTTGCAGGTATCTTTCCCAGCAATCCTGCTACTAGAGGATGGTACTGCTGACTGCACAACGAAGACTACAGCTCATCTTCCCACAGCTGTGCCACCTCTATGGCGCTTACCACACTCAAACTAAATTCACTGCAACTGGCAGCCAGGAGGGGCAGCTGTGTCCTGGGGGGCATCAGGCACAGCATCGCCAGCCAGGCAAGGGAGGGGATTGTCCCACTCTGCTCTGCACTGGGGTGGCCTCACCTCGAGTGCTGGGGGCAGTTTTGGGTCACAGTATAAGACATTAAGCTCTCAGGGACCATCCAAAGAAGGGCGACAAAGATGGTGAAGGGCCTTGAGGGAAAGCCGTATGAGGAGCTGAGGACACTTTATCTGTTTGGCCTCAAGAAGAGGAGATTAAGGCGGAGCTCATCACAGTCTACAACTTTCTCATGAGGGAAGAGGAGGGGCAGGCACTGATCTCTTCTCTGTAATGCCCAGTGACAGGACCCGAGGGAATGGCCTGAAGCTGTGTCAGGGGAGGTTTAGGTTGGGTATCAGGAAAAGGTTTTCTACCCAGAGGGTGGCTGATCACTGGAATGGGCTTCCTAGAGAAGTGGTCACAGCATCAAGCCTAACAGAGTTCAAGAAGTGTTTGGACAATACCCTTGGGTACATGTTGTGACTGTTGGGGTGTCCTGCACAGGGCAAGGAGTTGGACTCAATCCTGATGTGTCCCTTTCAACTCAGAATATTCTGTTTTATTATGATTGTAAGTCTGGACCAATCCATTGGTGAGGAAAGTGCTGCCGTTTTCAGACACCTCAGTATCAAGCTGGGCCAGAGTTGCAAAAGTAGCTGAGAGAGTGCATACTGCACTGTAAGAGACAGCATAAAATTCTATAGCAGTAAATTCTGCAGAAAGCTAAGACTGATATGATATATCCAGATTCTCTGCAGGGAAAGGAGAATGAAGCCAAGGACTGGATCCAAGAGAAACTGCTGCAGAAGTTGCTAAACCAGGGCCCTTGGGGAATTCATCAAATTTCCTAGAGTTCTGGCTGGACCATCTTTCCTTGAACTTGCTGGCTCCTGGCTCTTCACTCTGCTCACTTCACCTCAGCTTCATTCTGCCTCAGAGTGTTTCAAGTCGTTTTAGTATTTGTCTACTTCTCAGTTGCTTGGTCTTTAGACAGTGTTTTCAAGCACACTTTCATTTTTCAGCAACTACTATCAAAACTGGGGCCCTGCTCTTGGTTGCTCTTCAGGCATCATTGTATTATGTGTAGTCAGTCACTCTTCAATGGGCGTACTGGTAACATAATACTTACAAATGGATTTGTAAGTGCTAAGAACACAAAGAAAGGTATAAACTAAAGGATGCTAAAAGCTAAAGATGGTCTTATTTCAGCTAGGGCATTGGCCAAGATGTTCCTGGATTGCACCTTCTCTGGGTATTGCTTGTACAACCATGCATTTCCTGAAACAAACAGGACCATCCTGGAATGAGTCTCCTTGGAAAAGCAGTGTTCAGTCACTGTCTGCCTGTCTGCCGGGAAGAACTGCCCAGCCAGTTTGGTAGGCCTGTTCATCATGGAGGACAGAACCCTATTTGTTGCTTTAAGTTAATGACTGTTAGCTGGTGTTCCAGGCAACTGCTCAGATTCTTTGAAGCATTGATCATACTAAAGAAATAGGAAAAGATAAGACAGTCAATAGCTTGACAGTGGGACTATGAGTTTTTTTGGTTTATCCATGTGCTGACCCAGTATGTCTTGAGCAAGGGTGCTGAACCAGCTCAGTTGTTCACAGTCCCTCAGGCCAGCAGAACTGCTTCCAAACTAAGTCCTGGATGGAGCTTCTGAGGAAGAGGGAAATTGGCCCTGGCTGCGCTTAGTACAGCATTTTGACTGCCTCCTGAACTGTCTTGCTTGAGAGAGGATGATTCCCAAGGAATCCTTCACATTTCACTACCCTGGCCCACGCTGATCTTCAGTGTGTCACAGAGCCTCCTTCACAGCTATTGCCACCTGTCTGTTTTGATGTGGTCCATCAAATCTTTGAGCCTATTGATTCAGACCTACTGATGTGCACAGTCTACTTCTTCTCTGTTCAGCCCATTTGTTGGCCTAAAAAGACACCTCTTTTAAAAAGTAATACAAACAAAAATGTTACTATTGATCTTTTGTGTTAAAAAGCCTAAATTTCCAGCTAAATTGCAGGTGGTCATTTTATTTCAGGAGGAATTTTTCACATGATACAAAACTGAACTGAATGGTTCAATGTAGACAGTGATTATTAAAAAAAAGCAACCACATTAATTCCAATACAGAATCATGGTGTCGGGGGTCCCTTCCCCCCCGTCATGTGGTCCTGGGAGAGGGGCCCTGGGCAGGAGACACGGGGTTTCCTTGCCCCTGGTCAGCCTCGTTCCCCATTGATTGTTTTGTGTTCCCCTGCACGGGCAAGGACCCTCGGGTCCCGTGATTGAGCAGTTCCTGGGCAGATCCCGGCCATGCGGCTGGAGAAATAAACATCTCTGAAACATCTAGCAAGAATCTGTCCATAGATATTTCTTTTCCATGGGCCTCCTTGTTTGACACGCGTGTTACAGAATACCCACTGTAACAAATGGTGGAAAATTGTGGGCAAGACACCGATCCCTAAGGACAGAAAATTCGTGAGTAAAAACCACTCTAGATCTCTCTCTTCTCACCTTGGTTTGGATCTCTCTGAACTATGGAAGAATCGTGGGAAATGTGGCTCTCCGAGTCACAGGAAGAAATGTATCTAGAAGTTAAAGGAATCCTTGAACAACAAAACAAAAAAGTATTTTTTCCGGGAGATCTAGAACATTTTTTTAACTGGCTTTTCAAAAATTTCTTCTATATTTCTCTAGATTTACTTTTTGATATTAATCCTCCTAGGATTATTAGTCTTAATAGATTAAACTAGTCTCTAGTGTTTTTGGTACGAGATCTTGTGTGAGATGAAGGATCAAACAAAACATGCATTAGTGATTGAACCGCTCCGTGGATGCCTTGTAATCACTGAAGCCCTTGAGGAGCATTTGTATGGTCCCATTACCCCTAGAGCAGAGGATGGCCATAATCCTGTGGCCGAGACTGCACAGCCGCCATCCCAGGAGTGTGTGACTGCAGCCGTGCCAGCGGAGGTGCCTGTTCTGGATGTGCCCAGCCCCCTCAGGAGCGCGCTTCTTATCGCGGACCCCATCCCTGTCTCGGGATCCCCTGCCACACGACTTGCGAGCGAGGGAGCAACGCCGCAGGCGCTGCGGGTGCCATGGGCCACGTGCAGCAGAGAGGCGGCCCCCACGAGCAGCCAGGAACCGGGGCTCGGCGTGGCAGGCCGCTCCGAGCACACAGCTTGGAGAGCCCTGTGGAGGGAGAAGCGGCGGTTTCCACAGCGACACGAGAAGCCACGCAGCGCCGAGCCGAAACAAGGCCACTCTCAAAGCAGCGTGGAGTTGGCGGAGCGGAACCGCTCGCAGGGCACGGGGCCGGCTGCGATGGCAACGCGGGGCCGCACAGAGCCCAGACACGCGCCGGAGCAGCGCCGCTCGGACGGCACAGAGCAGCCGCAACGCGGGGGCCTGACCGAGACGTCGGAGTCAGCGAGGCAGCAGCCACGTGGGACAAGCAGCCACGACAAACACGCAAGCACGTGATAGGAGAAGTTGTAGCAATGAAAATCACAGGAACTGTGAAATGGTACAATGTAAAAAACAACTATGGATTTATAACATGAGATGATACAGGGGAAGATTTATTCATCCATAGAACTGCCATTAAAAGGAATAACCCTAAAAATTACCTGCAAAGTGTAGGAGATGGGGAAGTTGTACAATTTGATATAGTGCAAGGAAAGAAGGGTTTACAAGCAGCAAATGTTACTGGGCCTGGAGGTATTCCCGTCAAAGGCAGCCGTTATGCACAAAATTATAAACAATATCCATCCCAGCAACTTCCCTACCCACAACCTACTTTCCCCTTTTACCCTATACCCAATATGTACCCTTTCCTAAGTTTACCCCATCCCCAGTTTATTCCTAATCTGTTTTTTACCCCATGGCTTCCCTATACAATTCCCTTTCCCTACAACCCCTCTCTGATGCCGAGGGGGGGATGAAAAGGGGGAGGGAAGAAATTAAACCCTCTCCTGCCTCAGTTTCCCCACAAAGCATGCCCGGAGAGTCCTGTCTCCCTTCTGTCAGCCTTAAGATGTTCCGGAGAATCTGTTTGGACATTTAAAGACTCAGGAGGGTGGCTTGTTTTGTTTTGAAACTGTTCTTGTCACGTTTATCAAGTTGTTTTCAATGTTAAGTTTTAAATCTCTTTTGTTAAAAATAAACGGGTGAAATGTTGGGGTCCCTCCCCCCGCCATGTGGTCCTGGGAGAGGGGCCCTGGGGGGGAGGCACGGGGTTTCCCTGCCCCTGGTCAGCCTCGTTCCCCATTGGTTGTTTTGTGTTCCCCTGCGTGGGCAAGGACCCTCGGGTCCTGTGATTGAGCAGTTCCTGGGCAGATCCCGGCCATGCGGCTGGAGAAATAAACATCGCTGAAACATCTACCAAGAATTGGTTCATAGATATTTCTTTCCCACAGGCCTCCTTGTTTGATACACGTGTTACAGATACCCACTGTAACACATAGGAAAGAATATAATTGTTCAGGTTGGAAAAGATCTCTAAGATCATTTAGTCCAACCCCTAACCTAACTCCGCCAAGTCCACCACTAAACCATAGGCCTAAGTGCCACATCTAGATGTCTTTTGAACACTTCCAGGGATGGAGACTCCACCACATTCCTGGGTAGTCTGTTCCAATGCTTTACAAACCTTTCTGTAAAGAATTTTTTCTAATATCCAATCTAAACCTACCCTGGTGCAACTTGAGGCCACTTCTGTCATCCTATCATTTATTACCTGGGAGAAGGACCTGACACCCAACTCATTACTCCTTTCAGCTAATTGCAGAAAGCAGTAAAGTCTCCCCTCACGCTCCTTTTCTCCAGACTAAATAACCCCAGCTCCTTCAGCTGCTCCTTGCAGGACTTGTGCTCCAGACCCTTCCCCAGCTCTGCTGCCCTCCTCTGGACATGCTCCAGCACCTCAGTGTCTTTGTTGTAGTGAGGGGCCCAGAACTGAACTCAGGAGTCGAGGTGTGGCCTCAGCAGTGCTGAGTACAGGGGGATGGTCACTGCCCTGCTCCTGCTGGCCACACTATTACTGATACAGGTCAGCTGCCATTGGCCTTCTCGGCCACCTGGGCACACGCTGGCTCCTGTTCAGCCGCTGTTGATGAATACCCCCAGGTCCACTGGGCAGTCTTCCAGCCACTCTGCCCCAAGCCTCTGGGCTTGCATGGGGTGGTGGTGACACAAGTGCAGGACCCAGCACTTGGCCTTCTTGAACTTCATACTGTTGGCCTTGGCCCATCAATCCTACCTGTCCAGGTCACTCTGCAGAGCCTTCTTACCCTTCAGCAGATCAACACTCCTGCCCAACTTGGTGTCATAAAAACAATCAGAAAGATTTATGTGGATCCACATATGTAGACAAATGCGCATTATCTTCTTTGGCTTCTGTCCTCTCACATGCCCTATTTACTCTGGGATTTACTGAATCTCTGCTTTCCATATCTTGGTGAAAGCAGAGCTATAATTTTTAACCTCTGATACAACTCTTAGTGAAGCTATTCCCAAGGTAACATTCGCCATTTTCACACTATAGCTGTGCAGTGATTTTCATTAACTGATTAGACAAACATGTTCATTTGGTTAGTGCTTGTTATGGCTATTTAAGTATGTATTCTTTGGACACATTACAAACAATGCTACCATCTCACCTTGTAGATTGCTTCAACTCTATTTTAAATTCCTGTTACAGGAATACATTTCTGCAAACTGGTACCGATAGCCACTAAACAGTTCTTACATAATCAGTCTCCTCAAACCACTGGCCTCTCTGACACCATCACTAATACATCAGGCAATGTAAACTCCTAAAGAGAATGAAGAAACAGGTGAGAGAAAGTAAAAATACTGGCAGCGCTCTGTGGGGATCCTTGTACATATAGGTACAGCACTACATTGGAAATATTAATGCCATATAAGCTGTTTTATATATAAATGCTAAAAAATAAAAAATGGGGTTGAAAAACCACAGAACATCAGAGAATTCATTCTGAATGTGAATAATTTTATGCTCCACAGAAATCTGAAGTTATAACTCTATACATAGACTGAAACTGTGACTTCAAAGAATTGCTACATATTCTGTCTCTGACAGCACACTTGGTTTCCAAATCTGGGTAATGCCAGCGTGTGGTGCATTCTTCAATAGATAATGAAAAGAGTGGGTTTTTATCAGCAAAAGTTACATCGTCCTACAGTGCTGGAGCTAGACACATGCTGCTAACTCAAGACAGGGTATTGACAGGAAACTGCTGTGACAGATTTGTTTCCAGAAGCAAATGTGACAACAGGGTGATGATCTCAAGCACTGCCTGATGCAGGAGAGTAAGGAAAACAAGAGAAGGAAAAAACCACCAACCCAAGAACCAGTCCAAAGAACTGGGAAGTGTTCATAGGCTCCACTACTTTTTCTTATTTTAGGCATAACTGTATTTGTTTTGGGGTTTTTTTGGTCACAGCTAAGATTGCTTTACTCAGAACTCATTCTATTGCATCTTTTTTCATCCAACAATGAAAAACTCTGTAGCAAATGTATTGAAGGATTTAACTCTAATGCAGCTTCTCCCATTACTGCTTCAAACTGTTCTGAAATGCTGGCTTGTAGATTTCCTCATGATCATCTCAACTATAGATCAGAGGAATTGTCCCTACCACTTTCCAGTTTCTGATGCTGGGTTTCACCCTTCCACTCAGTCAGGATCTTTCTCTTCATCCTTACCCTACTTAACAAATTTCAGCTTGAGGGTTGAGGGCCTAGAGATAGAGGGATGCTACTATTCTCCCATAGAAAATAAAATACAGCTCCACTAAATATGCCAAATAAGTCAGAACAAAAAGGCACAAACAAGTACAGGACATTTGTGCATTTAGAAAGATCATGAACCATGAGGTCAACTAATCAGGACTGCAGAAATGTCCAAAACTGGGCTACAGAAGCAGACACAGCCATTATCAATTTGGTCAGTCCAAGAGCTGAGGAGGCAGATGGTACAGTCAAAATCAAGGGATCCCAAGAAGAAGTGGGGCCGTAAGAAACTGTGCCACAGATGGAGAGACATCAGAGCTGGCCCCATGTCAGCTTTTCAGACCCAGATGGATTTATTCTCTCAGAAACAACACTGCTGAATGCAACTTCCCCGCTTCCAGGGCCAGCTCGTCTGTCCCAGGTGGTGCTGGGTGTTAACAAGCCCTTGGAGACCTGAGCTTTGCACAGCAGTCCCTGGCAAGTGTTGGCATCAGCCCCAGTCACCCACAGGGTGATCAGAAATTGTCCACTGTTTGGGGTGCTTCTTCTCCACAGCCACAAGTCACAGAGAGGTGGTCGTATATTCAGTTCATTGCATTGCTCTCACTCTTAAACAGCATGACTGGGGAGCAGAAATGTTGCTGACCACAGGGCAGGTTACTATTCCTCTAAAAATCCTTTCTTCAAGGTTCATTCAATATTTTTAAAACACCATTTTAAAATTAAAAGTAGGCCTAGCAATATAACTTTGAGAAGCACACACATTTGGCTCTTTGCTTTGAAAGCACCAGGGTAATAAACACACTTGCACTGTGCCTTTAGCAAACTAGCAACTGGGAGGAGTGCACTTACTCAACAGCAGAGCCCAAACCCTACTGCTCTTAATGCTTTTCAAAGGCCTCCTGTAGAACAGGTCCAAGGGTGAAATCAGCCCAGCTGTCTGGGCAGATGAAAAGCCATCTGTGCCATGAAACTGAGCCTTTTGTGCCCAGGGCTAATAACTTGAGTAGTAAGTAATGGCTCTGTAGAGCAGGAGAGATTCCCGACTAGAAATTTTGGGTTTATCATAACATGGAGCCTGCCTTCTCTCATTGTCCACATGATTTATAATGCACCTTGGAGAAGGGAGGTCTTGTTCCTTCCTGAGAAATAACGACACCTTCCTACACCTTTGGCAGACTCACATTAATCAGGCAGCTTAGGGTTTTCTGATGGTAACACATGAAACTTAATTACATGTTCGCAGACCAGGTGAAAATAAAAGGAATTAATGGGCATTATCTGCCCCTTGGGCTATATATTTACTTTCACATCTCTGCCCAAACAAAACACTAAATCTCTCAGATTCATGCATGTGAAAGCTAAGCAACTTTATTTTTCATAAACACAAAAAGGTGCCAGTACTGTAATGTAGAAAACATTAAAGGTAAACATACACCAATTATCTATTTCTTTTAATTTAACCATTCCAAGTTTCTTACTGACCTGGATTCCAAGTTCAACTTCACTATCATTTAATCACAAAGATTTCAAGTGCAGAAGCACTGACATATTGGAAATGCTTGGGTTAACTGAAAACAAAGCTTGCCATCCTCTGGAGAAAATATATCACTCCTTTCTGTGTCTTCAGACCTAGAGACCCAGATTAAAGCCTGTCTTTCCTTGCTCAAAATACTGGAATATATGTTAGTATACTAAAAGACAAACATTGTGAAAATGAAAGTAAGTTAAAACTACCGAGGGACAGATCTATTTTACACTCTGGCAATTTTCCTGAGATCTTACTTTTAATGTTTATTGTTTAACTTGATAAAATTGAGTAACTAGCATAATAGCACCTCAAATGCCTGAGAGAAACAGCCCATTAAAATATGAAGCATCTTGTTAATAAAATACACTCATCAGAACACACCACAATTCCCTATAAGCTCGTACAGTTTTAAGGCCAGTAAACATCTCTAATGATCAGCAGCAAACCCAAGTTTTCTTCAATGGTTTGTACATCCCTTTTTCAAAAGATGTCTTGACATCAAATATAGTCAAACTGTTTCAGAGTCTTCCAGGGGTATGTAGAGTAAAAATGGAAGAAAATCCTGGCTGTAACACTACAGTTTTCCTCCACTCACTAGTTTCTGCCATCACAGATTGATCCAGCAAACTGGATTTGTCTCCAAGAATTGTCTCCAATGAAAACACTCTACCAAACATTTTATTTTTGTTGCTACACAGTAAATGTCTGCTAAAGACGAGGAATTGACCACAATTCCTATTTTCAGGATGCCACATCTTCACAGTCTTCACTTCCTCACAGGTTCCCAAGCAACAATATTGAACAGGGTACCCACAGAGCACAGAAAAATAAATCACATGTGCTCAAAATAAGTTTAAATACTAGACCCAGAGAAGGAGAAATCTATCTTCTTCAGATGACCGAAGACATAGACTGATATGTTTCTAGCATCCAGGCCCAGAAGTGAAGGATTTCATCACAGCACTTTCAAGACTAGCTAACAGTTTCCCTGCATGTCTTTGGTTTGGATGTTTGGATGTCAAAACTGACATTTTTTTAAAGGTCTTAATGGTCAGAGGTCTACTGCTTTTCAGCCTGCCGGGGAAAAAAGAAATCTGTCTTTTCAGTGTCAGCAGCATTTAACAAGTTAAGTTATGGGCTGATTCCCAAGGTCTTTAGAAAACATGAGTCCTACTCATTATTGATCTCCCCTGTAGAAAGTTATTTCTTTTTCTTCTTTCTGGTTTATTTCATATAGAGACTGCTACAATTGCTTTTACCATTCCCCCTGGAGTCATTTCAGGTTAACTCACTTTACTGGTTACACTTGCTTAAATACAGCTCGAATTTGAAGGTTCTCTTTGAACAGCAGCTTGACAGAGAAATTCAGGATGAAAAGAGCAAAGTTTTGGATGCAGAAGAGGTTGTCTTAATGACAGGGTAATTGCTTTTCTGAAAAGGACAGTCTTGAATTGTGGAATCTATAGTTAATTGCAAGAGCAACCTTAACTAAGCCTCATTCTTTTTATGCATCACTCTCTAGTTTTTTTCTATAATATACTATTTTTCCATCTGAAAGTCACTTTTTAATAAAATGACCTCGTCTTGAAATCTGATCTTCAAATTAAGAAAACTTCTATTTTAAAAAGTCACTCATAAAAGTGTAAATAGCCAGTAAATTTCCCCACAGAAACCTAGGTAACTTCTGAAGACTAATCTCTAAGTCAGTATAGTTTTTCTATAACCCATTTGTGTAGGAATCTTCTTGCAATTCACAAGATTTGTTTAAGCATTTGGGATAATAGTTTTAGCTCCATTTCTGAACAAGTATTAAATGTGAAAATGAATTATGCATCTCAGGGACATAACATCTCCCCTCTAGAATTCACCCTGAAATTAGCCAGGGACTTTCTATATTTGAAGGTTGTAAATTGTTGTGGTTTAATCCCAGCCAGCAACTAAGCTCCACACAGCCGCTCCCTCACTCCCCTGATGGAATGGGGGAAGGAATCAGAAGAGTAAAAGTGAGAAAACTCACAGGTCGAGATAAAGACAGTTTAATAGGTACAGCAAAAGCCACATGCACAAGCACAGCAAACCAAGGAGTTCATTCATACATTGCCAGCTATGTTTCCTCATTAGAAAAGCTTTTCTTGATTGGGTCAGGAGGCTGAAGAGCACTATCCATCTTGCACATAGTTGCTCAGAAGGGTGTATTTCATAAGCCCTATGTCCAAACCCACCATCCTGTGATCCTTGTCTGATCTCCATCCACAGCGCAGACAACAAAATTTCACCCAGTGGGGGGGACTTGTTTTGAAATGACTGACTTAATGGGTTATACCAGAACATCTTTCAGGTAATATTCAAATTAGGGTAACAGATATTTTCCCTCCGTTAAGCTTTTTTAAAAATACATAGTAGCCCTTTTCCTTTTTCCTTGCCCAGTGGCTTGATATAGGATGCAGGAAATTCAGTGATTTCCCATTGCCTGTAACAGCTTTTAAGAAAAATGGGCCATACACGATCTGGTTTTATTAAAAAAGGAAGGAAACCTGTAGGCCTCCTTTGTCTTTGAGTACTCTTTTCTTACAGGGAGGTGTGCTAGGCCAGTTCTTCATGGATTCTGTACAAGAAACAGAAGCACACTTGAGTAGTGGGGTTTTTTTCCATTTCTGCTACATTTTCAGAAGTATGTGCTGTTCCAGGAGCCATCCAGAATCCCAAGTTGTACAGCCATGTGTGCAAAGGGTAATTCTAGCATGTGTCCTCTGTTCACTAACTGATCACATAACAAGAGGCCACGAGAGCTCCCTGAGCTGTGGGGCTGAGTGTTCACACACAGCTACACTATGCATAAAGCCAGAGAACATCATGTCATTTGTCCAATTCTTATAGGTACTGGAGCAGAATACTAAAAAGGAAGTCAAGGAATCATCTGCTTTTGTTTGCAATTTACACAGACATCTATTTACACACAAACAGGTACACAAGCCAACAGCCAATTAAGTAAATACAACATATAGCAATGCTAAGTGCAGAGCTGGCCATGTGAGTCAAGTTATTGTAATTTAAAGTGTTTCCATCTTCAAAAGGATCTGAAAGAATGTAGGCTTTACTAACAGGGTAAGTTCCCTCACACAGAAGGCTTTTTTTTCCCCTGCTCCATATTCTTTCCTTATTAGTGCTGAAGCATCCAAGCACTTGGTCAGCTGTATTCTATTTTTTGGTTGCATGTGGGGTTTTTTTTCAAATGTACCACATCGCCAACTACCAATAATCCACCTAACCAGATGTGCATTGTCAGTCCATCTTTATTCCCCCGTTCCCTGCTCCAATTCTTCTGCAAAGGTTACCTAAGCAGCAGAAAACATATAAGCAGGGCACTGTCTGCAGTTCAAAATAATCACTGTCTAGTTCCTGCAATGCCAAGACAGTAGCGTAACATAATACTCATTAGTAAATGAAAATTGCTCTATACTGCAATTATACAGCCCTTAGAGCAGAGAATAATGGCAGTCTTGGTGCTTTTCCCAACTGGACTGCGTGACACAAGCAGATCAAAACACTGATCACCTAGAAGAGAATTTCAACAGGATAGGGCAGAACAACCAAACAACTGCTGTTGAGAAGATTAATACAAACTAACATGTCACCCATATTTATTCATCTCACTATCAGCTGCAGATCATCAAAACATACCACATAGTTAAAATATGGTATATAAAATAACCCATATAGTTAAAAGGCATTCACAATCCTTACAGAAAATACAGCATGTGGAATTTACAATTCTGGTCCACTTTACAAGATGCTTGTGAAAAAATATTTTAAAAGTATTTAAAAACCAAATTATTATTTCAACAGCAGGATTTCGTATGGATCCTCAATTTTTTTTTCTTTTTGACAAACTATTTCTCCACAGCAAATTACTTCAGCTGTATTTCAGTAGAGGCTATTTCACAAATGCAAAGATTAAATGAATCCCAAAAGCATTCCAAAACTTCTGCTGTAAAAATGTAAATGGATTATCTCTCCATTAATATCTCACTAAACTGCAACACTTTAGAAGCAATCATTCTTCTGTTGCTCACAACATAAAAGCCAAATGATACTTTCTCCATAAATTATCCTGCTATTACTAGATTAGAGTAAAAAGGGGTGGGTCTAAGAAAATAATACCTTTGGATTATCTTGAAAGTGGGTTTACAAAGGCCATACTGGTACTTCCATATCTTCTATGGTAGAACTAACACCCAACATTTGTTCACATGATTGTTTTAGACAAGAGAAGACTTCTGCAATAAAGTGCTGTCACCAGCTTGCATCTACTTCATTTTCATATAACAGCAAATGAAAGTACAAAAACTCCTTTTATTACAGCTGACCTGTAGCACATCCTTATGGAAGTGCTGGGACTACTGCTAGAGTGGGGCCAGTAGAGAGAGAATGAAGAATAACAGTGTTTTAAAACATCTTTGTGACTCTTTGAGGCTAGCACCAAGAGAAATTTCTTTATAGAAGCATCAGTTCCAGCAAACAGTAAGTTTCTTAAACACAAACATCCCACAGTGGACAGGCAGATGCTTATTTCTAGGATGACACCAAACTGCATTCCCCTCCAATGTTAATTTTTTTCTATCCACAGTGAAATGAGAAGGGCAATCTTTTTTCCTAAAAAATTGATGCAGTTAATTTCTGATCACCTACTTTCCACTTCTGCAGTATTTTTCCATACCTATACTCAAAAAGAAGACACACATTTTGTGTTTACTTTCAATTGCATTAACCATCTGATTTGTACATACAGTGCCCTTTTCTCCTTTTATTCTGGAGTAATGCACTGGACTTCACATCCATGTTGTACTGCTAGCCTCAAAATTCACCTCACTCATAACAAAGGCATTACTTCTCAAAAAACTGTGGCTGACATGACAATGTTTAAGCATGCATCACTTCACTGGTATTTGTGTATGTACAAACAGCCAATTAATACACCAAGACAAGCATGCAGAAGCCTCTCTCTCCACTGGGAGCCTTCCTTCTCTTTTCTAGATTTTCACAATCCTCCTCTCTACCTTCCCTTTCAGCAATTAAAAGAGGTGAAGTATTTCAGGATCTAGCTACTTGGAGCAAAGCCATAACACTCATTAATTACATCAGTATCCAGCTGAGATCTCTGCACACTCAGATTCATGGAAGTATTGACACAATCACTTTGATTCCAGTACCACAGATATAGGTCCTCGGCTGTAATTGCTGAAAAGTGACTCAGAGTCACTCTGTTGAGGGGTGAGGGACCAATGCTGGCCCTTGGCCACCTGGGCACCCATCCAGTAATGGCCTGACTGTGCCTGGATGCAGTCTCCCAACATATGTTGGAGTGCCATGGATACTGCTCTGACTTGCACCAGCGGGCAGGAATCAGCAGAACTAGGGAAACCTATGCTATGCTCTCTCTCCCCTTAGTCATCCTATTAACATAGGCCACAGAAAGAGGAAGGTGTCCCAGACATGATGACAGAGGATCTCAGCTATCAGGGAAGTTGCATACAGGTAATTCAATGGAGCAACCTCCTAGGAGCTGACAATGCTGTAACATTTTTTATTTGATTCTTGTATATTCCTAGAGGCACACTTAAAATACTAAACACTTTAAGCTTCCAATCTCTCTTGTTTATAATTTCTTTATAGCCAGAAAAGTATAGTTTTGCTCAACACAAAGACTACCTTGCTGTGTAATATAAAACTGCTGATCAAATCTATTTACTGGGTCAAGAAAGCTAAGTTACTTCTGCGAGAAATGCAGCACTAATCAGCCATGCAACATCATAGTTGTCTTTTCATCCACTTTCATGCACTAGTCAAAAAACTGCTTGCAAAGTTCTGAGTTAAATATATTTGCTGATAGTGATGGTCAAAAAGGGCAAGAAAGCACATATGCTGATTTTAGACCACAGGTGGTGCAGCACAGGTTGTTAGAAATTGTCTCTCCCGATAAAGTGAGGAAATTTGGTATGCAAGTAATTGAGAGAAAACTTACAATGTCATTTTACAGACATTATTTCTTGACTCACTTTAATTGGACAACTACCATTCTCTTTATTTCATGTGATCTTTCTGATCAAGGTTGTGTATTTGGAACTCTCTTCTCCTTGGAAAACTATGTTTCAGATTTTCAAAGCACTGCAAACTTTTCCTAGATTACCCTTTTTAGTAATATTTCAGGACCACCTTCTCAAAGCCAAGCCATTATAGAGATGCATTCTGATGCTCTTCCTCATGTGGAACATTTCTTTTCCCATCAGAGGTCTAGTGCATCCATTCAGTAGGGGAAGTTAAGGCATCACTGTCTGACCTTCAGTTGCCCCTATTACTTCAACTGTCTACCACATATTTGCACTACAAGGTCCATCTGATGAAGCAACAAGGATTTCCACTTTGAGTACCAATTTTTAATGATGCACCTTCAAAAAAGGTAAATGGTTTCAGAATTTGACTGATTTCTAATGGATAAAGAAAATTGCACCTGCTGTTCCCCACAGAGATCTTGGCGAGAACTGGATCTGAACTGATTATCTCAAAATGCATGTTTTTTGTGCAAGTTCACCAACTGATTGGTGTATTCCCTGCAAGCCAGCTGGAATATGTAATTTTAAAAGGGATCTTTGGGTTAGTAACATTTTCTCAAACAGTTGTTACCGAAGACTACATGTGCAGACTAAATCAGATTAACTCTTAGAATAAGATCATAATCAGAAGTGAAATTCCAGCTAGAATATGTCTATATGTCCTAAAATGTTTCCTGCCTAAAATTAGGCAGTAAATCATCTAACAGTAATAAGGCTTACAACACACAGGTCGTTCTGCCACACAGGCCTATGCAGGCAGCCCAATATTACCAGCTACCTACCCTTGAGCTGCCTTATAGACTTCTGAAATTAGAGAAACTTAAGAATGTTGAATTCTATGAAACTACTCACGACTGCAGCCTGCACACACAATTTTTGCAGGGGTCAACACAAAGGTGATAACTGTGCATCACCATTAGACCAGCTTAACAGAATGCCTGTGAGTACCCCCAAAGACTACCTGTGCCACTAAAGGTAACACGTGCAGAGGTCTGCAGATTGGAGGTACTGCACGGATTTGTACTGTGTGTACCAAGTTTGATACTAGCAGAGCTCCGCTTCATGCAGGCATCGCTCCTCAACCCCCTGGGATTCAGACTTGGCAGCTGGGAAGGAGGCTCCGCAGCCCCTGGCAAAGGCTTCACTGGAGCTCCCCTCAGAGTCCTTCAGAGACTCACTGCCAAGTAAGGGCTGTGTATATAAATCTCAGCTAGCTCGGGAGTAGGAGAGTCAAGTTCCGATACTGTCGCATGTCGTGGTTTGCGGTTTTCTCCCTCAAATCCTATGTTACCTAAAATTTTTAATTGGTGATTTGGTAGAGAAAACAGATTGAAATTATCCGATGAGGCATTTTGAAGTTAGAAGAGGATATAAAATGGAAAGTGTAGTTTGTCAAATGAAGGCACACATAATTCTTACTGGATTGTCTACTGCAATTTTTATTAAGAAACTCACGAAACTAATTGGTATCATTTCTAAATGGAAGTTTAAATTTGCCATAATGAAAGAAGGGTGAAGTTTGAAATAACAAAGAAAGGAGTGCATTTAACGCTTGCTGAAGGAAGTTAAGTACCTGTAGCATAATAATCTCTCTTTTTGCAGAATTGGGAAGCATGTGGCAGTATTAATAAAATTTTGATTATGACTTTATTATCAAAGATCCTCTCTAAATCCTGAAGAAAATACTTGCAGTCTAACACCTCAAGAAAAAAAAAGGCTGAACTAAGAACCTTCATATTCAGTTATTTTTAAGGAACACAAGTCAGACAAACAGCAAGCCAAGATTCTAGAAAATTGAATCTGTACTTTCACACTTGGAATTTTAAAGTTGTCAAGACTCAAAAAACACATGCTAAGTTTGGAGGGCCATGGTAAAAGAGTTCTGGGGAAAAAAAATCTGTTGATAAAACTGGCTGGCAAATCATGCCACATAGGAAATCTCCTCTGAAAATGAAGATTAAACTTTCAGAGTAAAGACACAACCTTCTTTGAACATGCCTTGATTTAGTCTAATGCCTACCACTGTCTACAGAACAAAGGAAGGTGAAATTTCAAAGTCAGAATCTCACCAGCGCCTCATGGATGTGCAGCAGGGAACACAATCTTATTTTAGGACATATATGTACAAGTGAAAAGAACAGCAAGGCAAGTAAAAGGTGAAGGAGCACCAAGACTTCTGCCTTCTGCCTATATATTTTTTTACTTAACTATACATGAAATTTGCAACCGAGGCAGAGCAAAACAGTTTTGAAAACCATACAGTACTATGGATTTAAACAGCTTGTCAGGACTGAGTCTTTCTGCCTGAGTAACTATGATCTGTCTTAGGCCATGGACTGGGAAATACCTGTCCAAAAAAAGAGTCAAGAAAGAGACACTGATGCCATCCACAGTATTGAAAAAAGTCCTAGTGGCACAAACCATGGCAGAAATCTATGAAGTGTATAAACCTTTTTTTTCTTTTCCCCTATAACGGAGATTCATTGCATAGGAAACATGGGGAATAAATCTACAGCTGCCTTGGCCATCTCCCCAGAAAAGGGAGGCTTTGCAGGTAGAACACAGGATTAGCAATCCCATCCCTGGAAGTCTGCAGTACAGACTATCCCCCGCAGTACATGTCCTGCAGTGAAACAGTTTCCAAATTTGTGATCTGACTTGGACAGAGGTGCAATGGATTAACATTAAAACGACTCATTGCATCATTAATCAAATATTAAAGGAATCTAAGTGAGAAGAGAAGCAGGTTTCTTAAAACAAATTAAACACAGAACCAAAGACCCACTCAAAGTAATAACAGTAATCACAGAATCACATCTGGGAGTCTAATTTGCCCCTGAATTAATAAATAAAATCATTATTTTTTCATTTAGCAGTAATCTTTATTAAATACCACCATTTACAGTTAAAAGCACCACTATAACCGAAAAGAACGAGAGTTTTAAAGTAAGATCTGGGGATGAAGTGTTATTCAAAGGCTGTGAGGGGGAAGAAGCTATAAGAGAGAATTTTTGATAGCTGAAGAGCCTGAGTAAACAAACCCACTGTTGCAGGTATGAAGGGGGAGCTAACAGGAGAAAGAAAAGGGTGAGCTGGTAGCGGAGTAGGGGCATGCTGGGTCAGCAAGACAGAGAGAAAAATGCATAAAGAATTTTGAAGAGAATCTTATTCACCCTACACAAGTTAGGTGTGCTTGCTAGAAATTGATTAAGATAGGGTAACATATAATGGAAAAAAATATATTTCAATAGTTTGATAGGTTGTTGCATAGGCCATTAATTATTTGAGCCCTTTCAATCAAAGCTTTTATGCATGAAATAACAGAGTTTACATGGTTCACAGAAACAAACATATGCCTAGACAGATGCAGAATGCAAAAAAACACCAGAGAAACCTCAGCATTGTGAGTGAGTCACCAATTAACATTTCATCACTTTAAAGATACTGTAAGCTTCTTCCTTTCCCATGCCACAAAGGATTTTGCACAGTGCTTCTGGCAGTGGTCCAGCTGAATTTCTTGCAAGATCAAGACCTTTGTCAATAAGGTTTATCTATAACAGTACTAATTCAATAGCCATTCTTCTTAGTAGAGCAGTAAGTATATTTTCATCTTCTGCCAACTAAAGTGCCTAAATAACCAAACCACACTACCTACATAACCAAACCTCCATTTGATCATGTGGACAGGTGCCAAATAAAATCGAGAACTTGAAAAAAATTCAATAGCTTTTCCTAAGTTTGAGATTCAAGTTCAGGAATAGGGCTGGGTATGGTCAGAAGCCTGAAAGGAAAGAACTCAACCAGAATCCAAGCTGCAACCCAGACAACCTGTGGACTTCTGCACCAGAGCAAGTGCACAGTGGTTTCTGTCTCCCTTTCTCACATGGGAAGACAGATGGACTGATACCCATACATTTCTTTTATGTAGCAATCTATTGTGTAACCATTTATGGACCATTCTGAAGTACATTTTGATCTTCTATCAAGATCATTCATTTTGATAGGAGAAAGAATTTTTTTTACATTGAGAACAACCATTTACTGGAATAACTTCCCCAGAGGCATGGTAAAGGCCTCATCACTGTAGGTTTCCAAGATGTGATTGGGCAGTGTGCTAGATAATCTCATCTAGGCTCCCTTTTCCACAAAAGGTTGGACCCAACCTGGGCTGCTCTATAATATTCAGCAAAATAGGAAATTTGCAAATTAGAATGCTAAGAGATGTTTTTGCAAAGGTAAAGTGTAACAAGTGGCTTGAGAAAGATGTATGGGATGATCAACACGACCTGCTACAGGACTTTTAGTAGGAAACACGCTGGTTTTACCTCTTGTTGAGCTCTCCATTTGAAACAGTTGTTATTCTCATTTAATACACTATGAGGATTAGAATAATGTTGATAGTTATCTCTCTCACAGGATGTTGTGAAGACTGATATGTTCACATAGATTATTTTAAAAATGCAATACAGAAGAATAATGTTATGCATTATTAGCACTGGTAGAATAATAATACAGTTTTATATTAACTCAGCATTCCACAAACAGCAAGTAAATTGTTACTCAAAAGGTCTCTTTGCCTTCCAGCATTCCTCACAGATTTCTTCCAACTCCCAAGCTGGTTATTGAGCAATGTCATTTTAAAAGACTAACAGGCTACCCTTGAGGAAGAAAAATCTGAAGACAAAACATCACAAGCAAGTTCTTCCATTAAAACATTTCTATGCAGAGATACTTCAAAAAGCTGAAATAAAATGACAGTAGAGACAATGGTGTTGCTGGTACGTTCCCAACTGTGGTTAAAATGACCAAGAAATGTGACGCTGTATAATATAAGAGGTCCCTCTTATATAAGAGGTCTCTCTCTCTTTACAAGACTGTCTCTTGATTCCATTTAAAAACAAATTGCTAATGAAAATCTATAAAATAGCAAAAGTTATTTTTTTCCCTCACATGTAACATATTTTTCAAGTAGGAAATACAAGAAATCATGTGCCATTAAAACTATCATTTTGATAGGTAATTACCTGAGCATCATAACCAATAGATTTCTCTGTGTCGTCAAAAGAAATAGAAGACAAAATAAAACCTACAATCCACCCATAATTTAGTGTTTTGTGATTAAATTTATTGAGCCCTTTTTCACACTTGATTGATACACTTTGATTGCACAATTAAAGACAATTAAATTATTTTAAATTCTAAGCTATTCTATCCAAAGAACTAAACTGGAATTGTCACCATGTTTATTGTCACCCTGTTCAGGATGGTAGAGAATTTGTATTATGGATTTCCCAATCCACCTGCATCCTTCTAGTCCTTGAATAAAACTTCAGCCATATGGAGAAATTAAACACTTGTGCCTTTGGCTCTCATAGCCCTCGTTTTTATACCAGTTGGGCTCCTGTTTCATTTTCATCACCATCACCTTTTCCACCTACAGTGAAACCAGGACAAATATGATCCCGTGCCCAAACAAAACAAACTGTTCCAAAGAAAGGACACTCTGGTCAAGTATTTTATTTACATCTCATTAAACTAATAGTCATTTCAATTCCCAATCAGCTCTTTCTAGGTTTAAGGTGCTGCATTGTAATGATGAACTGATCTGATTGATTAAAAATATTGACTGTAGAGAAAATTCCACAGGTAACTGGACATAGAGATCAGCATGAAAGGCAAACAAATTAATATAGAAACAAACAGGGTAGTGATGGAGAATGCAAGGAATATGGAGGCTGGATAAGATTAACTGATGTTCAGATCAGATATCTGGAAAGACTTTTTCACCATGAGGACAGGCAAGCAGTGGAGCAGGTTGCCCAGAGAGGCTGTATGATCTCAATGGTCAGAGGTTTCCAAGAGCAGAGTGGATAAAACCCTGAAAGACCAAGCCTGAAATCAGTGTCAACTCTGCTTTTAGGAGAAGGTTGGACAACAGAACCATAATGAGGAACAAGTCTGTAGCCTCAGGGCAGGGGAAAGGCTGGCAAATGAGTCAGGCAGGGGCAGAAGCATGTGCCTTCTGCAGCAATAGGTTTTTTGAAAACAGGGATTTTATCTAGGTTTGAAGGACTGTGAAGAGAAGAAGCTTGCATAAACAGTTTGAATAATTTAAACAACTTACTTTAATGGCAATACTAGGCAATGCAACTCTAAGCACTAAGAAATAATATCAAATTCTTTAGAATTTTATTAGGTACAAAAATAATCAAGTTACAAAAAAGTATCAATGTTCAAAGATAATCATTTTAAAGAGTCCACAATTTAATAAAAAATGTAATACAGAAGTTTACTCTAAAATTTAAATTCATGGTGTATAAATCTGGGGGGTTTTCTTACTGTGTAAGTTCTACCTGAAAAGATTATTTTGTCTAGACAGTTTTATGGGAATGTTACAGAAAAAACTCCTTCAGCCTTGTTTTCTCCCAGTTCCATGACCTTCACTCACACCAAGTCTCTATTTCAAAAACATACCCCCCCAAGTTTCCAGGCATCAGAGATGGCTCTTTAGTTTTCTGTTTTCTATGCAACACTGCTGCATGGGAAGTTATAAAAAGACTGCAGCTAAGGTGATGTCAGAAACAGCTTTCTTTCAGATCGAGAGCATCAAGCAGTGGAACACTCACCCGTGAAGTGGGGGTTAAAACAGTAAGAGGGTACTGCCCAAAGTGAAGCACAAAGTGAAGTCAAGCCATAGAGTATGGGCCTCCCTTTGGGTTGATTCTAGTGGGATGGAGGGGTTGCAGATCTTTGGATCCTGTATAAGAAAAGTTACCAGAAAGCCAGCAGCTTTTGAGAAACCAAAATGAATAAGGAGCTGAATGACCACATGGACAACAGTCAGGGGAATACAGGTCCAGCTGGGAAGAGAGGTCCAGAAATCACAAGCAAAGAAACTGCCTCTGTCTCCATCCCTACTGTACTTGCAGTCACTGAATTCTGCAGACCGCTGCAGGGAAAAACAGTCTGGCAAAAATCCTGGGGCACCATTCTAGGACAAACAACTCAACAAGGTCCCCAAAATCCCCCTCTTTCAGACCAAAAAGAGGAAATACGGAAAGTGACCCAATTCTAAAAAGTTCATCTTATAAATTCTGAACGCTATGGGTTTATTCAATGTTTGAAGTAGCCAGTAAGTCTCTTCCTGGAGTTCATTTTTTTCCAATGCCAGTACCAATATTCCCAGTTCCTCAGGAATGTTTGGATATGAATCCCTAATACTTTAAAGGAGAAGAAGGAATTTTGACAGATAAAGCAGGAGGAAAAAAACCACACTGATTCAGTAATGTTATTATTTTCAAGAAATGCACAAGCCCATTTGGATGTCTAGAGAGAAACTGAAGTGAAAAGTGATTCTTAAAAAAACAACCAAATAAAACACAGCAAAACTCAAAAGGATTTCCAATTATGTTTTAAATGCAATCTCTGCCATTTCATCTTTCTTCACAGGTGCTACTGCATCACTGAGCAACTGGAGTGCAATGGGGAGTTAAGTGTTGGGGAGGAAAAGGGGACAGTGTAGGGGTAACTACTCACTGTTATGACAGCTGTTGATCCTGAGCCATGACAGCTGTATACAGTATGTTTTGGGCGATGCAGTTCATCCATCATTTACTCCATCTTATCTCACACTGCCATTACCCAATTCCCATCACGCAGTGCTAAATGGCGCCTTCCTCAGAAGCTTGCAGGGCACAACCTGCTCCTTCTCTGCTGCCACCACAGACAGGTCTCTGTCTCTTTGTAGCCCTGACAGCTTTCTACAGCCGTCTGTAGCATCCTTTCAAACCAAAGTCTTTCTGTCTCCTTTGGAATTGCAGGACAGGCAGACAACAAATCAGCTGTGCTGCAGGTCTTCCACACCTCACAATTATCTCATCAGTACCTTCTCATCCCTTACTTTTCTGGCTTGCACTAGACTGTATTTGACTGAATTCACAAAAACACTTGGAACCACTGCTGGTGTGACAGACAAACAGCAACCATGTTCTTGGCTTGAAAAAGCAATTTCAAGTCTCTGTGTCCTAGGCATTTCTCAATTAAAGGAGCACAAAGGGATTTAAACACTGCTTTTACACACCAGACTTTAATGCAACCAGGTTTCAGGGGATTTTTTTTTTTTTTTTTTTTTAAATCAAAAACCCATATGAGGATAGAGGGGAAAAATGGGCAGTAGCCTGCAGCAAAAAATGCCCAGATTTCAAAGCCCTGGAAAAAACCAGTTTCACGTTACTGAATCACACCATGCAAGAGGATGTGAACAGCTCTTTTGGGCCAGACCAAAATCTACATAGCCCTGTCCTTTCTGCAACAAAAAATATCAGCAGCCTGTCCTTGGAGGACTGCACCCCATGGAAGAGTGACCCATGCTGCAGCAGCTTTGGGAGGACTGTTCCCATGGGATGGATTCACATTGCAGCAGTTTTGGGAGGACTGCTGCTTGTGAGATAGAGCCTCATCAGAGAAGCTCACAGAGAACTGTCTCCTGTGGGAGGGACCCCACAGTGCAGCGGAGGAAGGACTCCTCTCCCTGAGCAGTGAGAGAAATCATAGGTGATAAACTGACGAAAACCCCCACACCCCTGTCCCCTCGTGCTGTCAGTGGGAAGGAGGGAGGGGTTCGGGGGAAAAAAGGTGGGGTTTTTTAAGGGCATATTTTATTTCTCATTATCCTGCTCTGATTTTGTTAGTAATAAATTCACCTTATATCTCTAATTTGAGCCCTTGGAGTGTTTCCTCCTAGTGCTTATCTTACCTCATTAACCCTTTGTTAAATCTTCTCTCCTCTGTCCAACTGTAGCACGGGAGGATGAGTGAGTGGCTTTAGTGGGTGTCTGGCATCTGGCCAGTGTCAAACCATGACACCCCATCAAACCACACCCAGTCTTGAGGAATGGATATCTGAAGTTAAAAACTGAGTCAATGAGCATGCATATTAGCATGAGCCTCTCTGGGCTCCAATCCGTTTTCAACATGAACCACTCTTGAGATGCTTCTCTGTGTCTTTCATGTCTCAGTATATTCCTCTGCATTAACTCACTCAGCCTCCCCACATGAGCCTTTGGCATCTCTGTCATCCTCCTGCAAAGGGTTCCTCCTTGCTGTGGAGCTGGTTCCCAGCAGTTTCACTTGAAGTACGCTGCCTTCTGTAGTAGAAGACATAAAACCATCCTTCTCTACCCATCCTCTCTAACCAATCCACAATTTTCTAAATCTCTCTCTATTCACCTACCAAACTGTCTCTACCAGAATTGGTTTTCTCAGTCATTCCCTTGCTCTGACTATTCCTGTCAATTTTTTCTGAATTTCCTCCATATCCTTGTTGAAATGGAAATCCTAGACTGTGCACAGCGATCAGCCTACACACAAGAGGGAGCATGAAAGCCCAAAGCCTCATCTTCCTTCCCACATGCCATCCAAGGACTGGTAAAGCATCAGTAGCATGGCAGATCAACAGATTCCTATTTTTGCCTGAGTATTAGCTTTCCAAAATGAGAATGGAAACAACACAAGGCTTATGGACACATTCATATCAAGAGAAGCACTGAAGCAAACATTTCCTTTGGGAGATCTCAAGGTGGCCCAGCGGGGATTTGGGGCTACCCTCCAGCCCACCCTCTCCAGCACTGGCCTGCCCCAAGGCATCAGAAGTGCCATACACGCTTTGCAAATGCATCTCTCTTCCAGGGACAGGGCTGTATGCACACATCCCTCTCTCACTGACTGTGCATCCAGATCTGTCTATAGATCTGACATCATGTTTATTTACTTCAAATGAGAATTCCAATTATAGCACCAAATTATTCTGAGGGGGTAACAACAAAGATGATGCTTTTGGTCCAACATGGATTTATTTCAAAGTGATTTCCAACATGCTGCTCAGCAGCAGAAGTTGTAGGATTGTACACCACAAGGCGGGCTGCCAAAACTGAGCTCTGCTGCAGCTGAGCAGGCAGAAGTTCAACATAAACAAAAATAACTGAAAATGAAAACTGGGGGGAGAGGAAGGGGAGGGGAATAGACAGACAAACAGGCAAATGGCAATGCTGAGAAAGAAAACTCTAAAATCCACAAAAACATGCTCAGCAAGGAGGGAGTACACCCTCATTTTAAAACACAGTGCAAAGAAGCATCCCAAAATGGGCTCGTTTCAGCACTGCTAGGAATTGTGAGAGCCAGTAGAAGATTTTAGATTCAGCTGCAGCTCAGATGAGCTTTTCATATGCTCAGAAAGTGGCCACACATTTTCAGAATGTAGGAGCTCAACCATCACTGTGGTTTAAACTGAAGACCCCTAGACAGCAGGAGCAGAATTAATATCATATTTTCTAACTCTTATTAAAAGAACAGCATTTAGCTATCATATTTTCTAACTCTTATTAAAAGAACAGCATTTAGCTCACAGAGCCAATTGCTTAAAAATTAAAAGGAACCATTAAGTCACCTTTGGAACTTTGGCTGCTCAGGTGTTTGTGCCACTCACTGGGAAAAGCCACAGAACTGTAATTTCAGAAAGACTTTGGAATTATGGATAAAGTAAGAGTAATACTTGTGTGGAACAGGTTGGGCTTCGCAGACAATTTACTGAGGTTATTTACTTTGACAACATCTGCTATATTGATACTGTAGTCAAACCTAACAAAAAAGTGTTTGCTAGAGACTGCTCCTTGATTGGATCTGCAGCCACAGCCCGGCCAGCAGCACGGGAGGATCAGCTGCTGGAAACTGTGTAGGAAAATATGGAAAGACAGACTCCATACTGGGACAACGGGATGATCTTAGGTGGTCACAAAGAACTGAACTCTCTTAAATGCTCCCAGGCCAGAAGAAAAACTGCTTTGGTAAGCTAAGCACTGTTTTTACTGAGCTCTTATCATTAGCTGCTATTTTGGGGCATTAAAACATTGCAGCTCAGCAGAAATTCCATGGAATTTCATGGGAAAAGGCACCTGAATAGGCACTACTGCAACTGAGGAGCCAGTCTGAGCTCAGGAAGCACTGGCACAAAAGGTCTTAGGTTGTCTTAAGAAAGTAGCAGGAATTTCTCTTAAAAAGTGTCAGATTAATATATTTTATTATTTGCTACCAGTTCCATTTATGATTTAGATAGTGCTTCTCAGCCTGTTGCCAACACACCATTGAAATGATCGGAGGAAAAACCCCCATGTGCTTACTTCTACACACACAGAAACAAAGTCTGAAAGAAAAAAGACCTCACAATTGAGCATTCAAAGTATAGCGCAAACATTTGTTGACAATAAATGAAAAATCCCAAACACTTGAGGCAACACTACCCAAGATGAATGGTGGCTTTTTCTTTACTCCTATCTCTTCATCCCAACATCCAGTCCAGTTTTTGACTAAGAATAGACTAGAAGCACTGGTAAAAAAGGCAGTGTTCTTGTGGGTTGACACTGGCTGGATGCCAGGCACCCACAAGAGCTGCTCACTCACTCCCCTCTGCAGCAGGACAGAGGAGAGAAAATTTAATGAAGGGTTCATGAGTTGAGATAAGGCCTGGGAGAGATCGCTTACTAAATACCATCATGGGCAAATCAGGCTCAACTTGGAGATACAAAGTGAATTTATTACAAACAAAATCAGAGCAGGATTATGAGAAGTAAAATAAGCCCTTAAAAAAACACCTTCCCCCCATCTCTCCCTCCTTCCCAGCTCTACCTTGTACCCCAGTGGCGCAAGGAGACAGTGCATGGGGGTTATGGTCTGTTCATCATCTGAGGCTTCTCTGGCTGCTCAGGGAGAGGAGTTGTTCCTCCGCTGCACTGTGGGACCCCTCCCACAGGAGACAGTTCTCCATGAACTTCTCCAATGTGGCTCCACCCCATGAGCAACATCTCCCTGCAAACTGCTGCAATGTGAGCCCATCCCATGGGCAACAGCCCTCCCCAAACTGCTGCAGTGTGGGTCACTCTTCCACAGGGTGCAGTCCTCCAAGGACAGGCTGCTCCAGCCTGGAAGCAGGGGCCCCTTCTCTCCATTGGGTCTCTCACAGGATCACAGCCTCCTCTAGGCATGCACCTGCTGCAGCGTGGATTCCTCCATGGGCTGTGGGTGGATCTCTGCATCTGTGTTGTCCTCTATGGGCTGCAGGGCGATAACCTGCTTCACCATGGTCCTCACCACAGGTTGCAGGGGAATCTTGGCCCTGGCGCCTGGAGCACCTCCTCCCCCTCCTTCTGCACTGACTTTGGTGCCTGCCTGTTGTTCTCCTCACATGTTCTCACTCGGCTCTTCTCTAACCACAATTAAAACTGTGCCCCAACTTTGTTTGGATTTTCTTCTTTAATATGTCATCACAGAGCTGTTACCAGCATCTCTAATTGGCCCAGCCTTGGCCAGCAGCACATTCATCTTTGGAGCCATCAGGATTGGATCTGCTAGACATGGTGGAAGCTTCTGGCAGCTTCTCACAGAAGCCACCTTTGTGGCTCCCCCACTACCAAGAAACAGGCCATGCAAAACCAATACAAGTGTAAATAACCAGATTACAAAACTTACTGTCAAAAACCAGATAGAAATAAAATCCAGCAGCATAGTAAGAGAGTTCACTGCAGGAAAGCCTGTCACACCATCTCCCAACAGATCAAGAATTTTGCTCAGCAGAAATACAGTAAACATAAGCTAGAATCTTCCCAAAGGAACAAGAAAACCAAAACACTTTATTATAACATAAACGCATAAAAGCCAACATAAAAGTCAATGCCATGGATAGCAGCTCACTCTGACCTCCACATCTAAAAAATATATGGAGATAATAAAGGGCCCTTGAGTCAGAAAGCAAAAGTTATTAGTCAAGAAAGATGACTGAATTAGGAAGGACTGACAAGATCAGGGCTGTTTATCTGAAAGAACAACAGGACTAAACAAATATACACAGTATGATGAAAGTTAATTAAGAAGTATCTTTTTCCTTGCCCTCCTACTACAAAGTCAAACAGAACTAAACTACATTTCAAACTGGTACTTTAAAAAGAACGGATGGGTAACTTTTAGGACTCAATGGCACAAAATACTAGAGATTGTAAGAACCAAGAGGATTAAACTGCAATTGGATACACACATGAACAATCCCTGCTGTTCCATTATAAGCAAACACTAACAGACGGGGATTAGGGAGACCTTCTGTAACAGAATCATTGATAAGAGATATCATTTCCTAACAGTTGTGGGAAGGATTTCATACACCACCCTCTGTAGCATCCCAGTCTTGCTATGGTTGGCTACATGATGCCCAGCTAGAGGGACACTCATCAGATCACTCCAGCACTCCCTGTTCTGCTACCAGAATTGTCTGGTGGCAACAGGTGTGAGCTTCATGACAGATCTTCCACATGGAAAGCACATGTGTATCCTTCAAGGCATGCTTGGGCTGTTATCAAGAAGCCTTGATTAAAGCAGTCAAACTTCTACAGTGAAGGTAAACTTTTCGTAATCTCAGCTGCAGCCCTTAGGAAAACTGGCCTTCACTTTTTAGTCTTTTTAGTCATCATTTTCCATTCTGTCACTACATCTTTTAATTTAATGTAAAAGTTATTAATCTTGGAATTTTTTTTTTTTTGAGACACAGGAACAAAGTACAGGTAAGAGCAAATCCAAGAACACCTTGATTGCATCTTTGTGACACTACTCAAGGAAACTCACAGATCCTCTTCCAAAGCAAATATATTTCTTTTTAAGACAAGCTCCCCACAATGTAGTAAGATTCTCTCTGATGAGGGCATTCTGTATCCTTCAGTAATGGAAATGCTAATAGTCCTCCCAGCACCCCAAATGCCTGTCCATGGCAAACAGCAAACCAAACATGATGAAGGAATATTTCTTAGCCAGACAAATCAGGTATAATTGCAATACAAAGTGAAAGTCCAACTTGGCAAAAACAAGGTCAGCAACAGCTGGTTACCTCCTCCTTCCCTTTCTTCCTTCCTAGCCCCATGCTTGCAATCGTTGACATTGGCATACGTAAGGAAAAACCCCACATTCTTAGTTACAGCCTCAGCTGCTCTTTCCTGTTTTATGCATGATTGGCCTGGTGCTGCAGTATGAGAGTATTTCATAATAAATCTATATTTTCATTTGTCCTTAATAAAGCTGGGGATGGTTGATGTTTCAGTCAGAGGTGAGCAGTTTTCACAATGCATAAAAATGTGGCTAAGCACAGTGTAAGTGTATTCCAACAACATCTAGGGGCCTTCTGTATTTCCAAAATACCAGAAAACTGGAAGGGCTTCTGAATGCAACTGTAATGCAAATCTCATTATTAACTACCACTTTACTGAGCAAATATCAACATCTCCCTCCTGAATAACAAGAGCATTTCTAACAACAGTCATCGTATTTCTTAATGGAGAACCAAATTCACTGGCAATAAAGTCCAGGTTCCCGGAAGAAAAATTACTCTGTGCTCTCTGCAGACAGACTGGGTTTTAATGAGCAAGGAAACCACAAAGGGCCTGATCCTAGCCCCACATAAGTCAATGGGATGGCTTCTACTGACTTCAGCGGGCTTTGGATGGAGATCCGATGTCCTGATTTTGCATTTGTTGCCCTGTCAGATTCACTGAAAGCCACAGGGAGTTTCCATGTCACTCAAAGAAGAAAGATTCTTCAAGAACTAATATTATCCCTTTCCCCAATATGGAAAATTCCCCATTATAAGCAGGAAAAAGAATAATAAATTGTTGAGAATTTCAGATCGCATTTTCAAAAAAAAGAATTCTTTGGGATAACACTCAGGAGGCTCATCTTGTGCCAACCTTGATTGTGAAGGAAGTGCAGTTAAGTGATCCAAATATATTATAAACTTTCCCAATATCACTTACAGGTGGCTTACTGACAGCACATTTTATTTTAAGTCTACCTTTTTTAATAATCATGTTTTCCAGCACCAAAATGGTCTGTTCATGTGGAACTGGTGGAGTGTGTCAGAACAAACTAATACACTGGAATAGTAATTTACCACAGATGACAGGTTGCATGGGGCTTTTTCATTTACAATCTATAATATACAGCTTAAAATACGTAACATTTTCCCTCTGTATGGTATTTTTCTTTCTACTGTTGTGCTTTGCAAGACATTACTTCATTGTACGCCTTCTTTAATGACCTTAATAAATTACTTGTAAGCTTGAGCTAAGGACACAATTCTTCAATTAAAACTAATAGCCATAATTGCAGCATCTCTCTAAGGTGCTGCTGCTCTCTGTTGGCTGTACACTATGGAAACACAGATGGGGTCAACAGAGAAGTCTTCCTCAGGACTGAGCACGGCATTTCCTCCATGTGATAGTCTGACCAGTCATAGATCTTAGCTCTTGCCCATCAAACTTGCAGCACCTTTGGCTACTTGGTTATCGCAGAATATGTGCGTATGTATTATTTCCCTGTGGATGCTTCTTTTTATTCATAATTATAATGAAAAGGAGTTCCCACAGTACCCGGTGATTTCAGTGGGAGTTGCTAACATTTAGAAGCCCTGAAAATAAGGACTCATTTTATAAAGCCAAACCCAGGAATATCTGCATTAGCAGACACTAAGAAAAATGTCTGCCTATGTGACACAATTAAACACTTGGCTTTGTGTAATTGAGCCTAGCCACTGACTTCAAGAGAGACTTGTATCTGCTGCACCATCCTAGCTGAGTTTCACTTGCCCAGTGCACATCTCATCTCCCCAACACAACCAAAAGCAATGTTCTGACCTCAGCTGTTAAAATTCCATTGTGGCTTGTCAAATGTGTCACTTAATACTTCAGTCTATGTGTTGCTGGCCACAGGATGAGGGTGGCAATATCTCAGCTGAGAAACATAAGTCCTTCATATATCAAGGTAATAAAAAAACCCACAAGAACTACATTAAATCAGTCTTCATCTATCTCTTATCTGGTGTTCATTCACAAAAGACGAAAAGTAATTCATTTCCTTACTATTCATCTGTCCCACATGTGTACTAATAGGCATGAAACTACTAAACATAAATCTTCTCTTCATCCTCAGAATGATTTTTAAAAGGCACCCTTCCCTTGCATTTGTGTGTAATGCCTGATAAATAATAGATCAGTTGCATGGTGTTCATTTTAATATTAATGTTATCAGACAGCACTTGAGAGAAGTGGGGCAGAAACCTGAATTCTGGAAGAATTTCGTATGGCAGCAGTCACCATCCAGACGTATGTTTTTCAGGACCATCTCTATCAATCTCAGGTCCATCATCTACAGATCTAAGAAAAATGGCTAAAGGAGTCAGCTGCCACAGGATACTCGAGGGATAGCAAGAGGCTCATGAGTGCTTCTGAGTTCAGAGAAATCCCAGTGAATTGCTGACCTTGTAGAAAAGAGGTGGAGGCTACTTCTGTGCAGAACTGTTTTTCCTAGTATGCAACTGTGAGCATACTAGAGTTTGAGAAGCATTGCAATGGGTGTGCAGGTCCATGAATTTCCTTTCAATTTACCCAGAGACAAGGATGAAGGCCGCAATTTTTAAAAATTAATTATTTAAAATTAACTGGTAGGTTAAAATAAAATATCCATTGAGCACAAAAACAATGGCAAGATACTGTTATCTGCTTCAGGAATCTTGACAATTAAAGAAATTAAAGAAAACCTTGTTTCCTCAGCCTAAATGTTGACATTTCCCAGTATGGAGATAAGTAACCTTTGAGCTACATAATGCTTTGATTCAGCTTAAGAAATACTTCCTAGCTATAGGGCTTTTTTATCCCTACAAAAATGTGTTCTGAATCCATATGATATAAAAACTAGGATTAATTATTTAGTGCTATATCCATCACTCTTCCATGCAGTACTAGGAAGAATATAAGGACTTTTTCCTCCTAACTCCTATCCTGGCAGCTTTATAGAATGTATGTTTAGCCAAATCTAGTCTCAGAATTAGGGGCCAGGCCACCTTGTTATCCCACTCACTACAGTTCCGAGAAGGCCTTGTGGTGAGAGCAAATACGTGCAGGCATCACACACATGCAATTCCCAACACACAGAGGACAGAGATGTCCTTCCTCATCCCAAGGAAAGCCATGGTGTTAGCTGCCTCAATGCTGTGGCTGCTTTCTGTGGCTAAAAAGACAGCTGTAAGCCATGAGCAAACAGAGCCACCTCTACCTTCCCATGCAGATCTCTAGTCAAGAACTCAAGAGAACCTGAGAGAGCTCAGGATCTGCTACAGATGTGTTGCTTCTCCACACTGCTAGGACACTGCAGAAAACAAACATACCATACTTGTGCACTAACATTCATTTAAAAGCTGATTTAGGAGGAGAGGGACAAAAGTTACATGAAGGATACATCTATTGTATTAAAGAACAACTACTTTCAGGTACAGACCTGACACCCAGCCAGAACACATTTCTGTCCCTCACCCATACTCCTTTGCAGGGATTCTCAGCCTGCAGTGCTGGCATCCATGATTGGTGGCCTTGACAGGACTGGTCCATCTTGACTTCCTAGACTGCAGTGTTATTGTGGGAGAATGAACAGGGCAGGGACAGAGATCAAGACAAGAGGGGAAGAGTATCAAATCCCACCCTCAGACATACAGCAGAGCAGAGCCATGAGCATCCCAGGCAGCAGCAGACAGAGTCAGAGCACTAGAAGGCAGAGAAATCCATTTCAGAGAGTAGAGAGGGACAATATTCACCATCTAACAAATGTGATTACAAAAGCTTTCTCTCACTGACATACACCCACTGCAATGCTTCTCAAACTCTAGTATGCTCACAGTTGCATACTAGGAAAAACAGTTCTGCACAGAAGTAGCCTCCACCTCTTTTCTACAAGGTCAGCAATTCACTGGGATTTCTCTGAACTCAGAAGCACTCATGAGCCTCTTGCTATCCCTCTAGCATCCTGTGGCAGCTGACTCCTTTAGCCATTTTTCACCGTCCCACTGCTTGTCAATAAATCACTGTACTAATTCCTGTGACACCTCCTGTGAAGTGCTCTGGGAATTGTGGCAAAGATTTCTGGGCTGCATCTGAGGACTGGTGGTGAATAGCTGACTTCAGGTTGACATGATGAAGAAAGGTTAAGCTCTTCAGCTGAGCAGCCTCTTAGAAATGATTCATTGTGACTCCAGCTATCCCTCTTCCATACAGCAAGTCTATCCTCTGCATCTGCCTGAACATATAAGGGACTTGATGCTTGTCTTCTGTGTGGCTCACATACTTAAGTTTTCCTCTCTTGTCATTACCTGTGAAGGGTGATTACATTTCCTATGGAATATCACCAGTGACACATCACACTTCAGGGCTGTGTTTCCCCCCACCCTCTAATGGGAACCTGCAGTTACTTCATCCTTTTCCTTTCTTGAATACCAACCCTCCCACAAGCCTGGGTGTTAGCCACCAGCCTTCCACCAAAGAAAAATGGGACTCCTACTGAAGCTCATTAATAGTAAATTATTTTCAGTTAGTAAAAACAATTCTCTCAGTGAAGACTCTGGAGAAACACGGATTGTACAGCAGAACACTGTCTGCCCCACAATTGATTTGAATACAGTGGTTTGAAGGAAACAGACTTCAATAGGAACCCATTAAGAAGAGCTATTTGCACGGTGCCTGTCTGAACACTGAGGACAGCAAAGAAAGTAGAATCTGTCTTTCAGGGACAGCTGATTATTCCTTTTTGATTTTTTTTTTCCAGTTAGATGGTCTTCAAATAAACACTAGCGTCAGAGATCTGAACTGGCAGTCACAAGCTGTGTAAAAAGACATAAGTCACGGAACTCACTTGATTTTTGTACAAAGCAAGAAATTTTTTTTTCTTTATTTTTTTGTAAAACAGTTCAAGTGCTTGCTTTTTCTACAGGAGAGACTTCTCTGTTCCTCTTCTCACTCCTCTCATAGTTCTTCATGACACTTGGATTTGGACAGGGAACTGCTATTTGGGGGACTCTCAAAGCAACCCAAAGGAATTAAATATTTGAATCCACATGGGAATTCAAAAGCTGTAGGCCTAGCAGTCAAAAACCTTTGACAAAGGGTGGTTAACAAAAGTATGCAGACAGATTCCAAGTCTACACATATACAGATAACAAATATAGCACTGAAAAGGTCTGCTTCCATATCAAACAATACCTTCTGGTTTGTGCTATAGAAGTGCATGCTCATTTTTGCTGTCTCTGACTTCACCCTATTTTGTACTACAAAAAAGCTGGAACAGGGTGTTTGAAATTCAGAATGTCTAAAATATCTGAATTTTTTTTAAACAAATATATGTGCATACTTACTCAATTAATTCTCTATATTCATTTCAATCAGGAATGTTTTTGCCGGGGAGGAAAAGAAGGAATTAAAAGCTTTTCAGTTCAGTTTCCTCAAAAAAAAAAACCCCAAAACAACAAACCCTAGCAGATGGCTACACTGGGCTCCATGAATGCCCTTGTCGCTGTGCAGGACATCTGGGAAAGCTAAACTCCAACAGTCTCAGTCCTGGTGGGGAACAGCAGAGCATCATGACTGCTATAAAGTGGGAAGTGCAAGACCTGCTGAAGCCATGTATCAATCAGCACGGCAGGGTTACCTTGGAGTTACTGACACGGAGCGCAACTCCCGGCTCCTTTAAATTTCCTTTAGGCTGTCGGAATGAAAACCTTATCACCTCAGAGCTTAGGTAGTGGCTTATCTCAGCTCTGCTGGGACATGAACAGAACCCACATGTCTTCATAAAGCATCTCCTTCTGAGCAGCCCAATGTTTACTCTAAATGAATTTGGCCAGAAAGCCCCTGACTGCCTCCAAGCAGGGGCTGCTGTGAGAATGGAGTTGCTATTTCTACACAGCTGCTGTTCTGACGAAAAAAAGGCAGCAAAGAGAAAAGGCCCAAAGAGTAGCTGGGGCCACTTTGACTGTGAATCAAGCAAACACCACTGCTCGTTGGGTTGTTCTGGGGCATAGGGAAATGCCTGACACACAGACCAGGAGAGAAATGTGCCCAAACTCCATTACATACACGTGTCTATTAAGCTGAAGCCCACAAGGCAAAATAATCATAAAAATGTCATTGAATGATCTGAGTTGGAAGGCACCTCAAATATTATCTAGTTCCCACCCATCTGCCATGGGCAGGGACACCTCCCACTAGACCAGGTTGCTCAAAGCTCCATACAACCTGGCCTTGAACATTTCCAGGAATGGGTGTTAAGATACAGTTATTAAAATTATTAGAGAGATGCTTCTGCCTGAATTAAGGAGCAAACAACACCATATGCTGAAGACCACATTACATATTTTCATTTAACAGTAAATGAGAAGTAGAGAGAGAGAGATAGAAATGAATAGGAAAAGGGGCAGGGAGAAAAAAAAAAGTAAAAGAGAGTCAGAAAAAATATCACCATTCTGTGGATGCTGATGGCAGCCCATTGGTCCCCTTCTTCTGATCTTCTCAGTGGTGATAGTCACCTACACCAAAAGTGGGGAAGCCCACAAAACAGACAGTCCAGTGGGTTTATATTCACTCAGGTTCAGGTGGGAACGCCCAGGTACCTCCCCTGGAGCAGGGAGTTTTACACTGGATGATGCAATACTTTGGATCAGGGGACACTTCAGGAATGTTTGATGGTTTATGACACCTTCTAAGACATTACAGCAATTATGGTACATCAGCAAGGATTAATACCTTCAAGCTATGTGTGACTGTCCTGGTACTTCTCCAGAAGGGAATTTTCACAGCTGAGCCCCTTGTGTAAGAACTTTGGCATGACAAAAAGCATTACGACACTTAAAAGGATTTGCCTCTTATCAGCCTCTTCCCTTATCTTGTTCAACATCCAGCTGTAGCCTCCGGTGATGGGTATACACACCCCTCTCTGCACCTGGGCAAAATGGTCAATTGTTTGAGTCATTAACAATTAACAGTCCAGTCTCTCACAGTGGGGCATCCAAAAATTCTCTGGGCAACCTGTCCCAGTGCCTCACCATCCTCAAAGTACAGAATTTATTTCTAATCTAAACTTAGCCTCTTTCAGTTTAAAGCCATTTCCCCTTGTCCTGTCACTACATGCCCTTGTAAGAAGTCCCTCTCCAGCTCTGTTGCAGGCCCCCTTTAGGTACTGGAAAGTTCTCTAAGATCTCGCTGGAGTCTTCAATTCTCCAGGCAGAAAAATCCCAGCTCTCTCAGCCTGTCTTCATAGGAGAGGTGCTCCAGCCCTCTGAGCATCTCTGTAGCCCTGCTCTGGACTTGCTTCAACAGATCCACATCTTTCTTATGTTGGGACCCAGAGCTGGATGCAGCGCTCCAGGGTGGGTCTCACAAGGGCAGAATAGAGGGGTAGAATCCCCTCCCTCCCTGCTGGCCATGCTGCTTTGGATGCAGCCCAGGATACAACTTTCCGGGCTGCAAGCTCACAGTGCTGTGTCATGGGGAGCTTCTCATCAACCAACACTCAAAATCTTTCTCCGCATGGCTGCTCTCAAGCCATTCTCTGCCCAGCCTGTATTTGTGCTTGCCATTGCTCTGACACATGTAGATAACCTTGCCATCAGCATGACTGCAGCAGGAAGGACAGAAAAGGTTCTTATTCTCAAGAAGAAACCAAGTGGTACTGATACTGGACGGGACAAGAGAGGGAAAAGAGAGAAGATGGACTGGGAGTGCTACTATCATCAAGAAGTGAATGAGACTCCTCTGACAGAGCCTCCCATGAACAGTTAATCTAATCTATTTCAAAAATATTATAATCTTGCATTCATGTGATCAAATGAGGGGAAAAATCCTGAGCTGGAGAACATTGCTCATTAATCGAAAACCAACCCTTTGCTAGCTACTGTCAAAAGCAGCTTCTGGGTTGTTTTTTTTCTGCAGAGAAGCTGCTGCTGGGACTTTGCCAGTTCAGCAGTTAAAGGTAATCTCAAAGAATCCCTCAGCAAATTGTAAAGTGCTCAGGCTGAAGAACAACAAGGTGTTTGGGGACTGAATTGATTGTTTTAATTTGCGTAATACTAGGAGCAAGCAGCACTTAAGAATTATTCTGCTTAATTCGCCTATTCTAGAAGCAAGACAAAACCAAGCCAGCTTTAATAAATAAACCAGACTTAAAGCTATTTGACTTTATCCCCATGTAGATAAGGAAAAGTGCAAAACCTGGGATCTGGAAAGTGCTGTGTTTCTTACATTGCATGTTCTACATGCTAACAAGGAGCTAGGGGCATGCATTGGCACAACCCAACAGTCAATAGGATCTGACTCTTTGCTGTCAAATCTGTTCCTTGTACTGTTTGAAAAAGAAGAGACACAGGTCATCTGAGTACTCCCAAAGTCTCTAAAGATGGTGCCACAGTGCACCTATCTTCCTCCTTCACAGCAGCCAATACATTTCCTCTCACTTCACTTAACAGACTGTGACAAATGTGCAGATCTCACCCCAGAAGTGTGCAAGAAATTGACTCAAAGGCAAGAATAAATCCTTTCCTTTCTTACCTATTCCCCACTTATACTTT
The DNA here is from genome assembly GCF_041296385.1 of Aphelocoma coerulescens. Lineage (NCBI taxonomy): Eukaryota > Metazoa > Chordata > Aves > Passeriformes > Corvidae > Aphelocoma > Aphelocoma coerulescens. Next base: position 78,872,519 of record NC_091015.1, read on the forward strand.
TAACAGCATAGCCGTCAAAATACAGCAAATCAATTTTTCCCCCTTACTGTCTCCACTCTGCCATTTCAGAATATTTTTAGTTGCTCTGATTAAAAATTTACCTCTTAAGTACCACTGAGGACACAGTGCATGCCTTGATTACAGTTTTGTATAACTTTTTCAGCCTACCTATGTATCCTCCTTGCAAATGAAGATGTGGAGCCATATCCTTCCTTACTTCCCTTATCTTTCTAACAAAAGAGAAATTTTAGTAACTAACTTTGAAAGACTGATAGGAAAATAACTTCACTGCAAAATGCAGAAAATACATTTTCAGAATGAAGATGTGAGGCCATCACACCTGATGGGATTACACAAGATACCTTACACAAGAGAAACATGGCATGCTAAGCTGAAAAAAACATTTGCAGGGCTTGCCCAAAGCAAAGATAAACAACCTCAGCATTTTTGGATTCTGTCTTTGGTAGTGGCTTATCTCAGCTCTGCTGGGACATGAACAGAACCCACATGTCTTCATAAAGCATCTCCTTTGGTGCTGCATTGTTGGGGACAGGTACTCAACCCTGGTCTCTTATCTCTCCCTGTCCTCTTCATTGGGGACAACTTGGGAATGTCTCATACCACTTCTGCCACATATTCTACCATGTGGGATGAACCAGTACTTACTCTATTACTTTGTCCAGGTATGCTTTAATTACCATCCCTGAAATTCTACTTGTGTGCAGCCACAGTACTTACCTGAATGTCACCAAAATGTAAGACTGTATGAATGTAAGAATGTAAATCCCTTTTCCTGGGATTCTCTGTATGGCAGCAGTTTTGATTTGCTTATTCATAGTGGGCAGAGACCTTTCTACCTTCTGATTGTCATTCAGCCACCCTTTCTTTTTTCCTATGAAATCGGTTTCCTTTCCAAAACTGGAGAAGTCTTGACCACTGAAAAAGAGATTACTTTCTGATTTAATTTCTGAAGGTCATTCATATTGATTAGACAGCTTAGACAAGTTGAGTTGTAGAAGGCCTAAACTTAAAGATACGGGTGGTAAAACAGCCATTGGTAAAAGTAAGGGAAAAACCCCTTTCTTTTCTTCCTTTAGTATCAATGTAGTCCAAAACATTCTCCTTTTTATCTTTTTTTTTTTGCAAATGTTTGTTCACTAAAATGTTCCAAGGGGGAAAATGTCAGCTACAAATCCTCACTCATCATGTATTTGCACAGCAATGCTTAAAGGTTCTTAAAGATCTCCAAGGATTTGGAAGAAATAATTCAGTCAGGTAGCAAAAACAGTGCCACTGCCTTCTGGTGTCTGGTTACATGGCTCATGCAGCATCTGACAACTCCAGGCAAGTCACAGCAAACTCACTTCACACATCATGCATGGAGAAATACATTCCGTCAACCAAATGTATGAAAGTCTAACTGTTTGAAGCTAATGCATCAGGCAAAAATAGCCGCAGTCCACAGGATGGACTGTGGAAAACGTTTGCTCACTGCAAAGAGACTTTTTCTCTATTCTGCTTGTCTTTACAGATGGCCTGCTCCTGTTCTTGCCAAAACCACCACAGTTTCACTCAGTTTCCTTGGCACTTAGCAAAGTCACAACTTTTCCTTCACATATGCTGGCTGATTCTTTATATACCTGAGTAACAGGTGTGTTAGAGCCATGTTTTGCATTATTCATCTTGGATGAAGTCAAACCCTGACTGTGTCACACATCACACATTACTTAGTATACCTCAATGTTGTGTTTTGGTTTTTGCTCAGTCAAGTTTACCAAAGATGCATTGAGGCTGGAACAGTTCTTAATTACCCCAGCACAGAAACTTGGCATTCTGCTAGATTTGTGCTTTTCAGCAATGAGACTCCTTTCTGTTCTATCTCTAAATAGCCTGTGCTTCCCTAAAAGTTGTCTCAATATTTTTACCTTGCAAAGGAGATAATCGAGATTTACATGGTTTCAGGCATCTCTTCCTTGCTTAAACAATTACTTGTCCCATGCTTTTTCCTTTTCCCTGTAGAGAAATACCTTTTCACTGCTAATACACTCCATGACTGCAATGTACTGGAGCATGGGTATCAGTCCAAAGCCCAGTAAAACCTTGAAAGCTTTCTGAACCACAGAAAAGGCAACTATGCAGTATTACACAGAGAGCCTCTATAAAGGATCTTAATTTAAAGACCTCTTTTTGTGTTATAAATTAGTTTTATTTGTATAACATTTTCTATTTTCAGATGTTTATAGTCCTATAACTAAGCAAAGTAGTTTAAGAAGGAAAATAAGACTACCAAATGTCCTAATTCCTCATGAAACTGGTATTTTTAAAGGATTAAAAAAACCTGAATTTTGAATTCCAGAAGTGATTAACTACAAGCATGAACTTATAAGCTGCTTGTAAGTAACTAACATTCAAAACAGCAGCACTGCAGGTTTTCCAATCCTAGACACTACTCCTCCATCCTCCAGAGCAGACTCACTGAAAATTCAAGATAATGATTACAAGTACCTAGATCTGTAACATACAGATCCATAGCAACGCTGAGGCTCTCTTATGTAATTCCTGTGCCCAGAGGCTTTTCTGCAACACTGAATTAAAGAAGCCACTGTATCATTCCCATAACAAGATGATTATCTAGGAATTAAGACTAAGTAGAAAACTCTTTTCAAAACATCAGTCTTCCAAAGCCTTTAGAAATCAAACAAAATTACTTATGTGGCCTACACCATCAGTTCTCAAAATTTACATATCTGCACACATCCTGTTTTAAGAAGAAAGGGCAAAGTAACCACTATGTTACAGTCTTCATTTATGATTCTTTGTTAATGCAGTAGATAATCTCCTTGGAATTACTGATTTTTAATGGGACATTTAAAAAGATTTCTTTTACCGTTGTTGCAGGTGAACAAACTAAGAGGACTACAACATCACTTACAACAATCCATTAATGTTGCCTCTCAAATTCTTCAGATATAAAGGTGAGAAAATTTTCCTTCTTGTAGTGTCAAAACATATTTGGATGTCTGCTGAGTGAGGTTTTAATGGCTTTAGAGAAAAAAACTAGTAAAATCCTAAATCTGTGTGACAAGTCCCTGTGAGCAATCAACCTCCCCATGTATTTGCAGAAGTCATAGAGGGAACCAGAGGTGTATTCCGTGAGGAGGAACAACTGTCATCCCTGGTATATGTTCTGGATGTGTCAAAGCATATCAAAGGAGAAAACACACATGGTAGAAACCCAGTGTAGTGAATCCTGTCCCTACCTCACCACTCTACTTGTATGGAAGACAATATTCTCAGCAAAGAAGAGAAGCATAACCTGTGAGTTGGACCATGACTGATGCAGTGCTGCTGGCAGGCTGTCATGGTGTATGTGAATTTCTCCAGTAAGATGCCAAGAGTAATCATAGAATAATATTGCCTCTGTTTGAGGGAGCAGGGAACAAGAGTTCTCCAAACTTTCAGACTTGGAAGAGCTGCTTGCAATACACATAGGATTTTCCCCTAAGAGACAATGTAATAACAAAGACAATTGCTTGTTTGGTATCAGTGAGGAGAATGTAGACAAAAAGTGGCAATGAGCACAGAGGTGTTACACATACAATAAACATTCAGCATGAACGGATGGAAAGTCCAGTTCCATAAAGGGGTTCAGCAACCCAGTTTTTACCAAAAAAAGTTGATTGTACTGTATCAGAACCATCATGATAGAGGACAACAGGATCTGTGTGCAGAGCCTTCAGTGTCTCTGTACTTGTGCTAACTGATACTACAGTGGAATCCAAGTGACAATGAGAAATTATCTGTACCTCCAATAAAATTGCTTCTGGATTTCCCTGAAAGATACAGTCTGTTTTTTACAATGAAAAATACTCATTATCTTACCCTAACCTATATTCCTCTTCTGCACACACCATCTTGAGTAAAGGGTTAAGATCCTTTTGCATGATTTGCATGTGAGAACCACTCAAGAATTAATGACTCAAAGCTTTAAGATGCCCACACAAATTTCATTTGCATTTCTGTTTCTTCACACAGCACAAACAGTCTCATATAATACTACACAAAAAGGTTAAAAAGGAAAAAAACCTCAAAAAAATAAAAATCCACTGAAACACCATGAAAAATAGGCCATAGAACAATCTATTCATTTGGCCTGCATCACATATCCACTTCAAAAGAACAATAGGGTTAAATACCTGGATGCAGAGAAGAAAATAAAAAATCTATAGGTGTTGGAGAACAACACGAAGCATTTTCCTGTTAGCTTCAAAAAAGGTTTATCATCTGCCTTCCTACAGCACTTAGAGAAGTCTCAAAACAAATTAGTTTAAACCTCAGTTTTAGGAAGCTAAGTAGACAGCAGCTCTTCTACTTCTTAATTTGGAAACAGCAAATTGAAAAACAGTGCATATCTAATAGCTGATACTTGTCTGGTTTTTAGGCAACTGTTATTACCAGTTGGACAAATACCCTGTGCACTCCCTGGTCATGTCAGTGCTGCTATACCCATATGGTGTTCTGAAACCTGAGAGATTGTTCAACAGCATATAAATAAGTGTCAGAAAGAAAGGAACAAGGTCTGGGTATTTTTCTCCCAGTTGAACACCAACAATAGCATTCTGCAACAAACCATTATTAGCATTGACATTGTAGTAAAGGTCTACTAGTGTGTCAGGACTAAAAGAAGAAAGGAAGAGAACAAGGAGACAAACACTGGACACTCAGCAAAGAGCAGGACTAGAATATCAGACATGCTATGGACAGGAGTGTCACACACTGCCAGATGTATTGAGGAAGGCAGTTGTTCACTATTGCTGTCAATAACTGAGCACAAAGCATTGGGGTAGTCTGGATACCAGAGGCTCAGTACTAGGACCAAACTGAAAAATAGGTAGTATTTCTTTTAAGTAAAAATCATTATTTTTTGCTGTAAGAAGGTTTTGGAGCTAAAAAATGAAATGTGCAAACACTGTAAGAATCAAGAACTTCTTGGTATACAGAATTAAAATATTCATAAAATATACATACTGCAGCCACAGGAAAAAGGTATTAAAATTTTTACTTACTTTGGATGGGCAAATTCATCCAGTAGGACAACCTTTTCTATCAAGTCTCCACCAATGGTTCGAACCAAATCATAGAAATCATTCTGAGAATATGTCTCAGAAGGCAGCCAAAAGGAGATGTCATTGATCAAAGGTGGATATCTGCTGAGCGGCTAAAAGAAATTAAAAAACATACCTTTATACGTGGCTGAACTTGATAATTATATCTACAACTGTTCTGAACTTACATAACACACAAGGTACACAGTTTAGAGGCTTTCTGAAATGCTTTTTGAAGTGCAAACTGACCCCATAAACAACTGAGATGGAAGATTTTATACTAGGAAATGTCTTTTAAAGATCCCCTCATAACAACTTTGATTTATTCATTCAGAAGAAAAAACTTGTTTTGTTTGCTAAAATCAATGTTTATGACCCTGAACACACTTTTGCATCAGAGCTGTTTAAAAGGAAGAGGTAATTGTAAGGTGATTTTTCACTGGGTAGAACTGCCCTTTTTAAAAGCACTTTTTGCAGATTCAAAACTTCTTATCACATTCAGGTATAAAATTTATATGTATTTTATAGGATTCTTATATTACACAATATGTTTATTATTTTTACTGTTGAATTTCTAAGAAAGTCTTATAAATAGGCACCTTCCTATTAAAATGTTACAATAAGAAACACACTTTGGCTTAAAAAGAGGGATCAGTTCACTTTCCGGTGTTTTTTATAGACATCCAAACATCTAAAACAACAACAAAGGTATGCCTGTTAACATAATTATTCATTCCATAAGTACCACAACAGGCTTTTAAACAGGAAGGGGCATCTTTGCTGCAGACATAAAGACCTCATCTTGTGGGCAGACAATGTAACTTGTTATTTTTAAAAACAGGAAGAGAAACAGAAACAGACAATTAACTTTCCAGCTTTGATGAAACTTCCCTGGACTCTATGGGTTTCAGATCTCACCTTTGGTGAGATGTTTCTCCCTTTGAAAAACAGAAAATGGTAATGCTCTCCTTTTGTGACCTCTAGGCCTTGCATGCATTCCCTGCAGTTTAAAAAAAGTATTTTTGCACAAGATTGTTTGAGTCTGCAGGAGAAGACATCTATTTTTATTATTTTGTTTATATGTATAAGAGATCCCATGTGTATGCCTTGGTCTATACAGTATAATATCTCACTCAAAAATGGTTTCCATGGCTGGGAATGTTTTATGATGGAGCAGTGGAAACATAAGTGAGTACCTGCTAAAGCAATAAACTTGTTAATAAGGCAAGTTTACAGCATTCTGATTTACTCAAATACTGTTCTGTAGAGTGTAAACTAGTCAATAAATATCTGATAAGGAATACAGTGCAAGTTTTAAATTAATGACCCCCTCAGCAAATAAAATTGTGAATCGCAAATGATTATTGAACTTGTTAAAGGAATAAACTTGTCAAATGAATTCATATCCTGTACATCAAATTAAAAAAAGGAAACTTGCACAACAAATCCATTGCAAAAGAGCTTTTGATAAAACACTAATGAATGAAATGCAAATGTCTCTGCTATACAAAAGTCGCAGTGGCAAATGCTGGAGACACTCCTCAGACAACAACCTGATGCATGTGTTAGTGTAAATAAAGTAATAATCCTGCAATAGAACCCTATATTCTCACCTCATCCCTATCTACCACTACATTTACCACTGCTACAGTTCAGGAATATACTGAACACCCTCCAAAGTTTGACAGGACTAATACAAAACTCACTGAACTCACAGTTCAAGACATTTAATTATTCAACCAGAAGATGTGGCTCATGAACCTAAGCATGACCAGGCACCTACTTTCATTCACACCGGTACGAAGACAATAACAAAAAATAATTACATGTTCAGATAAGTCAGAAATGTCCTGTGCTGGTTTTGGCAAGGGTAGAATTAATTGTCTTCACAGTGGCCAGTGTGGGGCTGTGTTTTGGCTTTGTGTTGAACATGGGGTTGAACATAAAGAGATGTTTTTGTTATTGCTGGGCAGTATTCGCACAGAGCCAAGGTCTTTTCTGCTTCTTGTACTGCCACGCTGGCAAGAAAACTGGGGCTGCTTGGCAAATTGGGAGGAGACACAGCTGGGACAGGTCATCCCAACTGACCAAAGGGATATTCCAGACTATATTGCACCCCGCTCAGTATATAAAGTAGGAAGAAGAAGGAGGAAGGGGGGATATGTGGAGTGATGGTGTTTGTTTTCCCAGGTAGCCCTTACATGTGATGGGGCCCAGATCTCCTGGAGATGGCTGAACACCTGCCTGCCCATGGGAAGCAGGGAATGAATTTCTTGTGTGTGCAGCTTTTCCTCTCTGGTGTCTCTAGCTTGGATACAGAATTGTTGTAAATTTGTGTGTGTATGCTTGTGTGTGTGTCAAAGATTGGACGAACAAATGCTTAAAACATGAAGTAAGTATAACTTTTTATTATTAGCTACTAACCTTTTCTCAGAGCCTTGTAATGCAGAAAAATCTTTTATGGTAAAAGGCAAGGCAATAATCCTGTATTATATTGTCCCTTCACCACCTGGCTGCAGTCAATATCATTGCAGTAAGTCTTATATCAACACTAAAGTTGGTATAAGGATAAAATTCCTAGTTCTCAAATGTATTGATCTGTTTGTTGTAGAGCTACATGAGCCACATAATAGTTTATTAGCTACACCTAAAATGTGAACAGGCTACTAAAGAGTCTCCAACTGGCAAGCCAAAATGAAGTTCCTAAATTTGTATTCAGGCACTCCAGAAAATACATACTGTGATCCAATAGATCCCTTTGATCCTCTCTAAACTCTCCTGCTCTTCAACAGCAGACTGGTCTAAAGTCCATTAACTTTGATCCTTTTTCAAGTTCAAGGCAAATACCAACCCTGGAGACTATTTCCTTATGAATTTACAGACATTTTAAAGGTTTCCCTTGAGAGAAATGTGTTCTTCCCACTAAATCTACTCTGCTGTTACCTCCAGCCACCACTTGCAGCTACATTCTCTTCACGGCTTAGGAGTCCTCCAGCACAATGCTTGGAGAAGCTACCAGGACACATCTGGTTCTGCAGGCTATGTGTTGGCTGAACCCTAGCCCACTACCCAAGCCTGCAAGCCCTGCTGTTCCTGCTTCCACGTCCTGATCACCCCCTTAGGTTTTTGAGGAACTGAGAAGAGGTATAGGAAATTGTTGCAGCGGGGATTACTGTAACACGCATATATCAAACCAGGAGTCTCCTGGAAAGGAAATATATACATGGACAGATTCTTGGTAGATGTTTCAGCGATGTTTATTTCTCCAGCCGCATGGCCGGGATCTGCCCAGGAACTGCTCAATCACGGGACCCGAGGGTCCTTGGCCACGCAGGGGAACACAGAACAACCAATGGGGAACGAGGTTGACCAGGGGCAGGGAAACCCCGTGTCTCCCCCCCCCAGGGCCCCTCTGCCAGGGCTCCATGGCAGGGGGGGAGACCCCAACATCTCACCCGTTTTATTTTAATAGAAGGAGAATGAAAACAACTGGATAAACATAACAAGAACAGTTTCAAGACAAAACAAGCCACCCTCCTGAGTCTTTAAATGTCCAAACAGATTCTCTGGAACATCTTAAGGCTGACAGAAGGGAGACAGGACTCTCCGGGCATGCTTTGTGGGGAAACTGAGGCAGGAGAGGGTTTAATTTCTTCCCTCCCCCTTTTCATCCCCCCCTCGGCATCAGAGAGGAATTGTAGGGAAATGGAATTGTATAGGGAAGCCATGGGGTAAAAAACAGATTAGGAATAAACTGGGGATGGGGTAAACTTAGGAAAGGGTACATATTGGGTATAGGGTAAAAGGGGAAAGTAGGTTGTGGGTAGGGAAGTTGCTGGGATGGATGTTGTTTATAATTTTGTGCATAACGGCTGCCTTTGACTGGAATACCTCCAGGCCCAGTAACATTTGCTGCTTGTAAACCCTTCTTTCCTTGCACTATATCAAATTGTACAACTTCCCCATCTCCTACACTTTGCAGGTAATTTTTAGGGTTATTCCTTTTAATGGCAGTTCTACGGATGAATAAATCTTCCCCTGTATCATGTCATGTTATAAATCCATAGTTGTTTTTTACACTGTACCATTTCACAGTTCCTGTGATTTTCATTGCTACAACTTCTCCTATCACGTGCTTGCGTGTTTGTCATGGGTGCCGGTCCCGCGTGGCCGCCGCCTCGCCGACTCCGATGTCTTGGTCAGGCCCCCGCGTTGCGGCCGCTCTGCGCTCTCTGAGTGGCGCTGCTGTGGCGCGTGTCTGGGCTCTGTGCGGCCCCGCGCTGCCATCACCGCTGGCTCCGTGCCCTGCGAGTGGTTCTGCTCCACAAACTCCACGTTGCTTTGAGTGCGGCCTCATTTCTGGTCGGCACTGCGCGCTGTCTCGTGCCGCTTCTCGCTCTACAGGGCTCTCCGAGCCGGTCGCTCAGAGCGGCCTGCCACGCCGAGCCCCGGTTCCTGGCTGCTCGTGGCCCACGGCACCCGCGGCGCCTGCGGCGTCGCTCCCTCACTCGCGGCCACGTGGCCGGGGACCCCGAGACAGGGATGGGGTCCACGATAAGGTGCACGCTCCCAGGGGGGCCGGGCGCATCCAGTGCAGGCACAGCTGCGGTCACGCGCCCTGGGGATGGCGGCTGCACAGTCTCGGCCACGGGATAAGTATGATCTTCTGCTTTAGGGGTTATGGGACCATACAAATGCTCCTCAAGAGCTTAATTGATTATAAGGAACGCACGGAAAGCTTCTCTTTGATCCCTTACCTTATCCCAGATCTTGTCCCAGAAACACCCCTGACAAGATCCAGGAGGTTCGATATCAAAAAGTAAGTCTCGAGAAATATAGGAAAGCCTTTTGAAAAGCCAGATAAAAAAATGTTCTAGATCTCCCGGTTCCAATACCTTTTTGTTTTGTTGTTCAAGGATTCCTTTTACTTCTAGATACATTTTTTTCTGTGGCTCAGAGAGCCCCATTTCCCACGATTCTTCCATAGTCCAGAGAGAATATCCAAACCAAGATGAGAAGAGAGAGGTCTAGAGTGCTTTTTTTTACTCACAAATTTCCTCAGGGATCGGTGTCGGCCCGCATTCTCCATCAGTTTGTTGCAGCGGGGATTACTGTAACACGCATATATCGAACCAGGAGTCCCATGGAAAGGAAATATATACATGGACAGATTCTTGCTAGATGTTTCAGAGATGTTTATTCTCCAGCCGCATGGCGGGGGCTCTACTCAGGAACTCGCAGTCATGGGACCCGAGGGTCCTTGGCCACACAGGGGAACACAAAACAACCAATGGGGAATGAGGCTGACCAGGGGCAGGGAAACCCCGTGTCTCCCCCCCCCCCCCCAGGGCCCCCCTCTGCCAGGGCTCCATGGCGGGGAGGGGGGGGGGGAACAACGGGGACGAGAGACATGACGACTGAGGGGGGAGGGAAGACCCCAACAGGAAATGGTAGAACTGATCCCACCTGCAGAGTGCTGCTGCAAGGCACGGGCCAAGTGTGTGAAAAAGCACTGCTGATGCACAGACATCCCTGCACCCCTCCTTTTGGTTCCATCAGAGCTTTGCCACCACAGTGCTACTTTAAATCTTCTGTTTATTTTCCATTTCAAACACTGCAGTGTACTATCTTAGACATTTTTCAACAGCCTTAGAAAACAAGAGTGCTTTCCCAGAAATTACACTGTCTATAGGACTCCACTGAATCCATCTTGTAGAAAATATTGCAAATAATGACATTGCATTTTTCAATCACCCAAGGTGAAAGCATTTAGGAGCGCTGAATTACTATAATTCTTTTAAATAATAAAATAGAAGTTTATGATGATCCACTCTCAACAATACATGTTTACTAGTTATTAATCACGGTTCCTTCTCTGGCTAATAAATAAGCCAAGTACTTCCTAAAACTGCAAGCTTTTCCCTCTCAGGATGCTAAATTTAGTATAGAAATGAGTAGTTGGACACCAGTGCTAAAACCTGCTCTGCCAGCCTGCCTTGCCCATGCCTAGATGTACTTGAGGAGTGCACCACTGAAAACACAGGGCTGTTACTCTTTCATATGGGTTTGTGATGGTTTAGGGCATTCCTCATCCCCACCTCTCTGCTCTGACTTTCTGTCTGAGATTACTGCCCCTGCAGCAGCTGATAAAACAAATATGTGCCTGTTCGTCCAGCACTACAGTTCACAGCCTGCTGTGGCCAGCTGAAAATTGCCCCTCTCACTCGTTTATGCTAATATGTGCTGGATGAAGAATTGCAGCAGCTCGAGTCATTGGGGGACAGCTGTCTTAAGCAGCAACAGGATCCACCGGAACTCATTTGTCAGCATAAAATAGCAAATACTTGGGTGCTGCATATGTTGCCATAGCAGGGCACTACTCTGGATGCTTTGGCAGCAGGAATCAAGTGGTCACCATAAGAGTGCTATCTGTTCATCCACACATGGCAAAGGATTATCAGCTAGCCTAGATCCAGATACTTCACAGCTGTAGAGGAGAGAAACCTCCTCTGAGGGCAGAATCTCCCAGACTGCAGTAAAACCAGCTGGGGATAATGCAGCCAGTGGCAGTGAATAACCCACACAAGGCCATGAAGCGTCTTTAGCCCAGCATTCCAAAAAACAGGATGGACACCAGCACTTTCCACAAATATTTGTCATTAGGAAAAAAAGCCACTTTTCCCCAGATGCAGTAACCATGGGTGCAACATGGCAAAAGGACAGGAGAAGTTTTATGCTGTGGCTGCTCACTCCATTCCTTCCCTGCTGCCAGCTGCAGGTGGGACAAAATAAACAAGTGACAAACACAGCAGAGGAAAAAGCTGTACTTGTATTTTGACGGTGGCAACACAAATGCAACGATAACAACGACACGTACCAGAAACTGGGTTAGCAACTCCACGGCAGCCAAGCTATTAAAAAGTCAGCCATGCTTTACTGCCATCAGCAGTCTAAGTCAGAAAAATATGAGACTTAGCAGCATCGTGGCTGCCAAGCTTTAACAGTCTGGCATTGCCCATGTTTTGGAGAAATATCTACATAAACTATACAGTTTTAATGCAACATCATATTCTCATCAAAATGAAAACTACAGTCCTGTAATAACTGAGCCTTTCTTAATATATTCCATGGTGAAACTACATTAATTCAGTGTTATCATAGGAAATTTAAGCACGTAACAGGCAGGAAATTCAAATTTGCAAATTTACGACAGCAACTTACCCCCCTTGCACGTAATGAAGTTTCCTGTATTAGTGTGTATGCTTCTAGATTTACACTTCCGTATTTATGACCAGCGCAGACAAATTACAGTTGCTGCAGGGAACATAACTTTGAACTTCTTGGCTGCCATGGCTTAGAATTCAGTCACAATGCTCCCCATTATTATAAGTTTTCTACCTCCCTTACCAAATTGATCTTTTCCTTACTTATATACAGGAAGTTCTATATATTCATACATGTATACACACACACATCCATTTTTATGTGTAAACACACACACATCTTCAAAGGAGGAAATGTAAATTTCAACAGACAACTACCATAACGTCTGATAAGCAGATATAAAATATGTTCTGGGATTAAGCTCTTAAAATCAAAGCAAATGGACTAGCCTGGGATTGATGCACTGCTCTGTCCTCCTGCAGGGAGTGGCAGAAACACGTTAACTTCCACTGCTGCTCTGAGCTTTTCAGAGAATGAACACAGAAGTATGATCAGCCCTTTGTGGACACCAATCTGCTCACCCCAACAGAGTTCTTTGAAAAGCTCACATACAGGTACAGGGAACACCATATGTTCATGGGAACATCAGGTGCTCCATGGATTTCAGGCACTCTGCTTGTACACGGACCATTCTGAGTAGAAGAGGTTTTCTTTGTACATGGAGACATGCAAGAACGATCTGGATGCAATCCTGTGCCATGTGTTCTGGGATGACACTTTGAGCAGGGAGGTTGGACCAGATGACCTGCTATGGTGCCTGCCAACCTGACGCATCTTGTGATTCTGTGATTTTACATCCACATTGAACAGGGAGGTGCCATGGGGCACAGACTTGTCATTCAAGCTAAGTCTCAGCCTTCAATCTGAGATGACACAAATCTGTGGACCAGACCCCTCTCTGCTGTGTGGTGCATGTCACCATGACAGCTCTGTCCCCTTCCCACCTAAACTATGTCCTATGGGGTCTTGTTGGAGATAGCAATTTCTTTCTTGAGCCCCATTCCAGGTTCCCTGAAGGTACAAAACAAGAAAGAGTTTAATTGCTTATATTCTGCCTAAGCAGTCACCAGGTAGCTCCTTTTTCAATGCTTGTCAAGCACCTTTGATCAGGAAAACCCCCTGAAGACAAAAATATAATGCCCACACGTGCACATGCACAAGTGCAACCTTTCTAGCATGCTAGAAGTTACAGCTCATATAGAGGAACCTGCCTGACAAAGGAAAGTCAATACCTAATACGACACTGAAAAAATTAGATGTGTAACAGCCAGTGAAGAGATTAAACTTCTTTGATAAGCTGCTCCACCTTCTCCAAGCAGCAGGGAAAATGCGCAAGAGGACTGGTTATGTGGCAGAATGAGTGAGTAGAAAGCTTGGCTTTACATACTTTCACCCAAAAGTAACGCTGGTTACTAAACTTCTGTGGTCCCACTGGAAAGAGACACTGTGTTCCTTACAACATTTTATTAAAATGCAGTAACTTTATTTTAAAGTCAAGCTTTTTAAAATCTGTAATGAAAAATGCATCAAGTTTAAAGTCACAATATACTTCTCTGAGTGTAAATATGTATTTTAAACTGACCTGTGGTCAGAAAACTGAGAAACAAGGCATGGCTTTTGAGAAGCTTTCTGGACACAAAAGATCACTTCTATAGCCACTGAAAGGGTTATGATTCTATATGATTAGTAAGGAATTGAAAAAAAAGTCAGGAAAGACATAAAGAAGACGAAAGTATTGACCTAAAAGCAAGGATGTAAGAGTGTACACAGCAGAGATGTTCCCAGATACCTGATACAAGGCATTTGGATATGCCTTGCTTCTTGTGATCTGATTATAAAAAACACCAAAGGACAAGTATAAATTATTCCTAAATACCAGTGATGGACTCCATGCTCTGTGCTTAATGAGGCACAAATGACTTCTCATTTCCATAGAACAGAGTAGGACTCACAGGGAGAATCACCAAAACGGATGGCTCTCTACTACTCACTCCCACATCTCAGCTCCTTACAAACCCCTTTTGAAAGTATCAGGGAGAAGAAGAGATTAGCCTAACATTTTCCTACAGCAGTTCCATGTCCACTGTGGAAAAAAAAAGTGTTTTCCTCATGCTTCTTTCCCAGCCTCCTAGCTGATGGCCTACTGAGCTAGTTGGTTTCACGGTGCTAATCTTCTCCCATTTCAATCACAGATATAACACCGCAAAACAACTAAAAACCGAGAAATGCTTTTTCTGTTATCACATTTCCATTTTAGCAGTTGCTACCACACCAAGTGGAACCAATGACATGATCCTTATTATGCTGTGATGTCATCTATAGAAAACAAGCAAGTTTCTATCCTGGGAAAGGAATCCAGTGATTGGGAATGATCAAAATGGTAAAGTGGTTTCTCACAGCAAACCTAGTAATTAACACTTATGACTGCCTTTTACATAGGCTGTCCATATTCTGTCTGTCCTTCCTACCCAAATATCCCACCCCACAGGCAAAATCACTGGCAAGGATAAAAAGAAGAGAAGACACAAACCTCAGAAAACAAACTGTCAACAAATAAAAAAAAGTATGTGTCCTGCACTTATCTGAAAAATACCTGACACGCCTGCAAGGAACAGGTAATAAGCTGGTATAAGTCAGCAGAAACCCAACTTCTCAGCAGATACTAAGAATTTTCTCTTCAGCAGAGCTGAGCACCTGCAGTTCCTGCAGAAGGCACTGGCTGCTGCAGGCATTCAGTGTTCGCCACACTCAGAAGTCAGGTTTCCTCCTTTCTGATGGTTTGGTTTGTATATTTTTTCTCATTATGCTCAATAATAATGCTGAGATAAATAGCTCGGTGGGGTAAAATACTGCACCCATCAACAATTCATATAAAAGAGTTACATCTAAATAAACAATGCAAGTATTTGGAAAGAGTCTGCAGCAATATGAAGATGTATTTCTTTCAAATACATAGCATAGCAATGGAAACAAAGTGCACCCAATATTTTATTTCAGCTTAGATGAAAAACCTCATATAAAACACTGTTGATTGCATTTCCTTTTCTGCTCATTAAATGCACCATTCCAGAGAGTTACTGTTTGAAATGCAGAATCTCTAGAACACTTGAATATGACTTACACCAAAATAAGCTGGCATTGCGAATTTAATAGGCACATGCAACACCTGAAAAAGTTCTTCTCCCCACCTAACAACCTATACTTCTTTTTTCTCTCTCCTTCCTAAAAAGCATAGAGATTTCCAATACAACAGCAATAACACTTCATATTTCTTGGCCATAACTTCACATAACACCCTGGACATTGCAATCCTACAAAGGAATTCTTTTTCTATACTTCCCAGACATGAGCTAATCTGTACCATCTCACCATGTACAGAAGTTTACCCAGGCAGTTTACTGGTTGTTTTGAAATATTCTTATGACTTCCTGTACCACTGAAATAGCTGGGTTTCCTTCCTGACTCAGGAAAACTGCTCAAGTAGCATTGGAAGAGGCTGCCCATGGAAGTGGTGAAATCACTGTCCCTGGAAGTCTTCAAAAAGGGAGTGCATGTGGCAGCTGGGGACACATCTTAGTGGCGAATATGGTGGTGGTAGGATAACAGTGGACTTGGTGATTTAAGAGGTCTTTTCCAGCCTTAAGGATTATATGATTCTATGACTCTTGGCAAAGTCCAGTATTTTGAGTTTCCAGAGTAGCCAACTTCACTTGTTTTCCCCCCGTAAGTACTACATTCATACTAATTACATCTAAAGTTCAAAACCCATAATAAAACACCAAGGTAGTATAGCAAGCTAAAACTTTAAAGTACAGTAGGTAAGCTGGAGAGAGACAGAAATAAAAGGTTCTACTTATTTGTCCAATACTCAGAAGAGGAAAAAAAGCCTTTAACTTTTTTGTCTCGGGCAGACCTGGAGTATTCTAAAGCTATACTCCTGTTTAAGAGCAACAACACTTGGAAAGAGAAAAGTACAGTGAAGCCCTAAGCTGAGAACAGACCAAGCAGAAAAAGGCACTAAAACTACACTAAGCATTTCAGTATGTAATGACAAAATGTAAAGAACATTTAAATCTCTACAAGCAGAATCTTGGTGCAGAACAGGTATTTCTTTAATGCCTTTCCTTATTTTACAAGAATCGGAAAATGGGTTCACTCTTGCTGATTTAGGAGAACAGGTGACATGTGGGAATAATTATGCAAATTGGATTTAACACTTGTGCACAGGCAGGAGGATGTAAGCAGTCCTCGAAAGAGGGGACTTTGTCCCATTATTAATTCTTCTAAAACTGCAAAGCCAAATCCTCTGCAGTACATGCACCCCAAAGCATTACTTACTTGTCACATTTTGTTTTAGGCTGTCAATGCAGTGGTTCATGTGTCTCTCACATGAGCAAGATGACGGAAATTGACAATGGGTATGATAAGAATAATACAGTTCTTCCCAACTGTGCCTTCTGTTGTTTGGCTATTCTCTGCAGCCTAATTCATATTCTGATCAGAGAAGTGGTAGCTGAAAATCAGGGGTTTTTTATTAACACCATGTACTTCAAAAGGTGCTTCTGTTCATGCATAAACACACACACAGATTGTTCTCCCCAGCCCTCATTTCCTAGGGACACTCCACAGCTCAGCTGCAATGTCTAATCATGCTACAGATGATGACTGTAGAGGTTTAGGCATGATTTTAAAGATCACTTTAACAAAAGCTCTTTGCAAGGTGTGTCCTTTACATGTAAAACATTGGCACCAGTGTTAAAAGAACCATCAAATAAAGTCATGTATGACAACCCCCATGTTTTCAGCTAACTCTGGAAAAATGAGTAAGAGATTATTTCCTACTAGTTTTGAGATATCTTTTTTTTTCTTTCTTTTTTCCCTTTATATTTCTGTGGTTGTGTGTGCACACCAGTACATACCTGCATCTCTGAAGACACATCCTCACACCGTGTGTGCTTGGACACATTTTAACCAGAAGTTTATTCTTACATCAAATGCATAATGTATACCCAGAAAGATGCAATTTAACCCTGCTACAGGCATGCACATATTCAGGTTGCGGTAATTACCTAGGACTGCCAGCCAGAAACCAGGGTCCCATTAGGTAGACAGAGCACAAAACGCTAACTCCTGTCCTGAAGAACTTTCCATCTTAAAGTAGTTTGGAGAAGACATGCTGAGGCAGGAGGTACAAGACAACTAGAGTTGCAAACAGCATGGAAAACAGAATTATTGAGTAGGGAAATTTGACTCACTTCTCAGGTCAGGGCCAAAGACTAAAGTCAGGATATTTCCTGTGCCATCCTCCTAACCAGAATTCTATTACAGTGGAATTAAACCAATACTGGAAAAACATCAGAAATGTGTAAGGGTTACCCTCCTTACTAGCTACATACTTTTGCAGACAACAAACTGAAAGCTCTGAGCATATGTGGATTCCTGTCTAAACCACTAGCAGCTGCTTCTGATAGCTTCACATAATCTATGAGAAATCTATTGCTATTTTAGATTTCCAGGTTTACTCCTTCGCCTAATATTAATTTAATGTGAGTTTCAGCATATCTATCACTGCTGGAAATTGCTCCATGGCTTATTTAAGCACTCTGTATAACCATTATACTTCATCATTTGGGATGCAATAAAGATCGGTTGATATATTCAGCATCAGAATTACTCATTTGTGAGCTATTTGTTTCAAAGAGCCTCAACCAGTCAAATCGCAAATATATGAGGTTTAGAGATCAGAGCAAACCACTGTAACATTTGCTTTTTGAAGCTTATTGCAGTTTTTGCTAAGTAATCATTTAGATAGTATCAGGTGTACTTTGACTGGGGTGCATTGGCTTCTGCCTAGGAAAAAAAAGATATCAGCAGTAAAACGGTTCTACTGACAATAACTGTACAGTGCAGCAGCATTCATAACTGCAAAATCATTTTTTCTCTACATCATGTAGAAGTGATGCAGTCAAAATGCAGTCAAGGCTACAGTAGCTTCTCTTTGTTTAAAAACAAATTAGAAGGAAATCCCTGGTGGTCTGTTCTCAGTTGCTGGGAATGTCTTTCACTGGTACTGAGGACACACCTGCTGGGTGTATTCACCCCTCACCTTCTATACTGCCTCCAAAAATGAAAGTGCTGTCTCACCAGTTGTGCTGACGGCATGAAGCAACAGTGAGAAGTGGATCATGGAATTGATACAGCTTTAAGGAGCTGCAGAGGAAAAAGCTCCCTGATTCACCTCACAGTGTAGCCACAAAAGTGGCTTCTGCAGTACATGTGGAACAGCAAAGTGGAACAGCACAGCGGAACATGGCACATGGGACAGAACTAAAAAACTATGCTTCTCATCCTAACACTGTGAGAAGCAAGGTTCTGGAAAAGAGTGGTAAAGAACAGTCCAAACCCTCCAAAATCCTTCAAATGAAGAAAAGTCTCAACTGCTGTCTCTGGACCTACAGTCAAAAGAGAGGACATCTACCAGGTGGATACACGGGTCTCCCACATTACTAGCTTCCAAAATTCCCCATGGCACTTAGTAGGTTTGTTAGTAAAGCCCTGGACCTCTCACATAACTGAAAATTTATACGAAACACATAATTACATCCAGGTTTTAGAATTACCTGCCATAACATGAAAATTTTACTGGTGATTAAAGTGTGTGTTAGCATACACAACTGAAAGTAAAGATGAAATATTTTTGCTCTCTGAACATATATATACATATACACACGTATTCCACCCACTCTAAACAATTCCAGCTGTGACAGTTGTGTACAAAACAGAAAACTCCTTAACATCCAAAAAAGAACAGCTCAAATCAGCTATTTTGCTTCGAGCCACCACCAGCTAAATCTAAACTGAATGTGCTATGGGGATGAGACAAGTTAACAGAGGCGAACATGAGAGTTTTCAACTATTCTAAGACTGTGAAAACAACATAGAAATACTTAAAGTATATTCAAGGAACATAGGTGAAAGAGAGGAAGAGTACAGTTTTTGCTAATGAATTTCATAGGCTTCTTTGTACATCCAACTATTATCAAAGTGGCTGCTAAATGGATGAAATGGATTTATTTTGCCCTTTCAGCAGACAACAGATGGAGATAGTACATAAGATAAATATCACTAAGTAACCTAGGCAGAAAGGGCTATTGACATTTTTTATTTATTCATTTTATTTACTTAGAAAAGTACAATCAGACTTACAATTAAACTATTGCTGATTTGTTCAAGTTCAATGGGAGGCTATCAGTGAGACTAGATTGTAGTGGGTGGGTGGGTGGAGGGATGGAAACAAGGTTTTCAAGAATATCTGCATCACTGGTATTAGCTCAGAAGGCAGCAGCAAGGTTGTTGGGAACCACATCCCTTGTCAGTGCTTATTTTTACTAAGAGTTTCAGTAATATGCTCTCAGGCACATGGTGTGATTCTTGGGTGGCCCTGTGCAGGGCCAGGAGCTGGACTTTGATGATCCTTGTAGGTCCCTTCCAGCTCAGGATATTCTGTGATTCCATGAATATCATCTCAGTGCAGCCTTAGTCATGGGCCTGGGTTCTGACACACTAAGTGTTTTGCAAATCCAGAAGCAAAATCTGAAGTCCCCCACACTCATCTCAAAACTGATGGTAATACTTAAAAGTAAAGACTTGCTTTGATAGCTTGTGGCCATAATTTTTGTGGTTTCTCATAACTTGTTGATCTTTCGAAAGGAGATCAAGAATAGACATGTACAGTACAAAACTCAGGAAAACTTTCTGACCATCTAGAAAAATACTTCTTCACCAGTCTCAACAGTTTTTTGCCTTAAACCTACTCCTCTTTCCTGTGTCTTTCTTCCCCTTTTCATCCCATTCCCCCCAACAAGCTTAAGCTTAAACCAGACTTTTTCATATTGCCCCCAATGCCCAAAGTACAGCACTTCTCTTTTCTATGTTCCTTTCACTTTGTCTTATATCAGTGTATTGGTGGCTTAGAGTTTTTTATATTCAGTCCCATGTGTCTGTCCATCCTGTTTCCTCATTCTGAGCCCCTACTTTCTTCTTTCCTTACTGTGTTTTCAACTAATTTTCTTTAGTTAAGAATGGAAATTCAAGTGCTGTTTACTCTCCAGATGTTTGCTTGTTGACTTTTTTTACCCAAGTGCTGATCAGTAAAACTGGTTTAGAACAAAGATTTTGCAAATTAAGTTTGTAGTTTGTCAGATTAAACTCTTCTTGCTTAACACAGTCCTTTTGAAGATTTGCACTGCCTCAGCCCTGCAAGGTGCTGATCACTCTCAGTTGGATCCCAGGAAGTGTGGAGATCTCTGACCTGAAGCTGTTTAGGGTTATGTTTGACTGAGCATAGGAACTATCCCATTGATTTAAATGGGACTGCTCGCAAGTTTAAAGCTCAGCATGTGCTTCAGTACTTTGCCTGGCTGGGGCCAGAGGGCTCAGGTTCCCAGAGCTTCAATACCAGCACTACCTACAAATGATACAAGGTATAACATCCTGATGAGAAGACTTGATGATCAAGCGATTTCTAACCCAATGGTGCAGCTTAGTGCAGCATCTCTGCAACGAAGAAGGTATTTTTGCTTGCTTTCCATGGATATCCAACACTAAAAAAGGAGTTTCATTGTGTTCTGCAGAGCATGCAGACAAACCTGAGATGATACACAGCACTGTAAGGTTTTCCTGATGTTCATTTAAGATGTCTACATAAGTCACTCTTAGAAATTCAGCCTTCCCAAAGTCATGCCAGTAAAATGTTTATGCTACATCAATCTATTCTCCATTGTACTTCCACATGCACACACACACCTTATATATCTTCAATTACATTAAAACTAATTAGAAAATGTCGCAGTTCAAGCTATACCTTATTTGCTCAAACATCCACGTTAAATTTACATACTAATGGTTTGGTATTTGGCTTTAATAGATGCACTATAGAAAATAAACATAATAAATGAGTAACCATTTTAGCATGGAGTTACCTAATCTTGATGAAAAATATCTGAAAATGCAGCAACCAGTGAATCTATTTAATTTTTATTTGAAAATAACACTAATCACAGACTACGGAGATAAATACAAACTATATGGAGTAGCATACTAATGATGGATCAGACAGACCCACCCTGTGCAGCGAATGTAATAAGATCAAAATGGTTGAAATGCATGGCATATACTCTAGATGCTCTCCTTCTCAAGCATGGAATAAAGGATATAGACTAGGACGGTTTAATTTGCTGAAGTTTTCCCTTACACTTGACAGTGCATTTTATTTTCACCATCTTCTAGAGCTTCAGGAAAAGCTCTGTGTCTCCCAGCAACAATCAGGCATGTGCACATGAAAGATGAACAGGGATGATGACTGTCCCTGAAAACTGAAAAGTGCACAGCAAGGTAGAAAAGTTGGACTGTCTAATGATATGAACGAGAGGGCTCACACACATAGCAAACAGTGCAAACTGGGCTACTGTGTAAATCCTTTGTCATTAGAACAGGAGCTTAATTCCTATAGCACAATGAGCAAAGGCAAATGGGAGCAAGCGGGCCCAACCTTTGCTATCTTGCACAGGAGGAACAGGAGCCTGCTTAAATTTCCTTTCCAGTACAATGAATCGCTTCTTTCCACACAACTGCATCTTTTTGACTACATAATTTTCCTCATCTCTGCTATCCTTGACTGTTCACTTCTCAAAGCAGAAAGAGCGTCCTGGATCAGGGCCACAGACACCATTCTGGCCACAGCTGTGCAAGAGGTGAACAGTGTCAATTCAAGTGGTTTGTCAAGTTTCCTCACCCAACTGCCAAAGGCTACTATCTCCTCAGGCCTCCCAACAGAGCTGCTCCAGGAGCTTTGTCTATTCTGGCACCATTAAAAGGAACCTGGTTAGAAAGTCTATTATTTTGAGTTTTGAAGCTACCAGGTTATTGTGAAGGAATTGAATTTTGAGAGACTGCATGTGCCAGCAGATACTAGGAAGGAGTAGGCCCTGGAGATAATGGAAGGGGTGGTAAAAATAGTTGGTGCTAGGCTTATTGCAGATATTGCAGAATAGTACAGATCATGTAGAAATTAGGAAATAAAGAAGACAGCAATTCCCATAATCTCGCAGAGGGAGTCTGCAGTTTTGTTAAAAATTTGATCCAGATCCCCTCTGTACCACTGCTTCCCTTAGAACAGCCATAAATATGCTTCTCCTTGACCTCAGTGCAGGCCACAAGGCTCATCTGCAATCAAAATAAATAACTATTTAAAACAACAGCAGCCAGTGACACCAGCAGCAGCAAATGACTTTGTGAAAGGAGAACACATCAGGAGTCACTCGACATGATGTGCCACTTGCTCGCCACGGTAGCAAAATGATGGACGCTCCAGGATCCATCCTGCTGCCAGAGACGTTTCTTCTTAATCAAGACCTCTGGGCACACCACACTACATCTGAACTGTGAGTGCCTTCCTTCTCTAAATGTCATTTCATTTTTGTACCTTTCCTTGAGAGTCGTCAGCCCACGGACAGTTTTCATTTGGTTTTTGGTTTTATTTTTTTTGTTTTGTTTTGTTTTTTTTGTTTTTTTTTTTTTTTTTTTTTTTGGTAAGAATGTGTCTCGGTTTTGGAGACAAAGCTTCAGCAGGAAACACCGGAATGAGTGTGTCCTCCGAAAAGGGCCTCCCCTTTTCTTCCACCAATAAGACAAGTGGGTCACAACAAGTGAAAGTGGAAAAACCAAACTGTTTATTATCACACGAACAAAACAGGGTAGAACAGGATAAAAAAAACCCCAACCTCTAAATACAACAAATTCCCAAAGCGGGAACAGACACCTGGGCTCGGACCAGCCGAGGCCGCCCCTGCAGGCTCCCCGGACTGGCGAGGAGGGAAAGGAGGCAGTGAGGCAGGGGGAAAGAAGGGGGAAAAAGGACAAGAAAAACCCAACAGAACCTTTTTCCTGCTAGCCGGAACACAAAGGAAACCCAAAGAGCAGCACAGCGCTCCCGGCGCACTCGCTGCCGAGCCCCGCCGAGCCCCAGAGCCCCCGAGGCGCTGGGCCCGGCCGCTCCACCGCCCCGCACTCGGTGCCCCGGCCCCGCCCGGCCCCGGGTCCGTGTCAGAGGCACAGCGTCCCTGGCACTGAGCGGGCGGTGAAGGAATGAAGCGGCTTCACAGCGTCAGCCCAGGACACACTGCTGGCTCAGCATAAATCAGAAAGCAATCACAGGGAACTGTGCTCAAGGCCCTGACATACAGAGATATAATACAGCAGACCAGATCAGGACTGAGCCATTTATTTTATTACATTGTGCCTTGCAGGTTCTTGGTCCTTCCTGCCCTGTCTATCCTCAGCCTTTCTTTTCACAGCCTGAGCAAAAGCCCTACACAAACGATAGAAGGCAAGTTACCAGAGCGTGATCCCCACACTGCTGTGACTTGTGTCAAATTATATCTGGAGTGATTTGCTAATCCAAGTCCATGCAATAATCTGATCTGTGGGGAGAAGCACTGTAACACCGCTGTGCTGAGTGGCCACAGTGGTACAAGCACTGTCAGCTTTTCCCAGCAGCTTTTTGACCTACTGAAGCCTGCACACATGTACTGAGCAACTGATGATACAGGGAAAAGTCTGACACATTCAGGCTGTTAAAAGGCACAAGATATATACTCTAAGTCCCAAGAAAATGCTCCAATTAAATTCAGTTTTTGAGCAAGAGTATATTTAGCCCAGCTAAAGGTTACTGCTATGCAGTGTGAACTACATATTTGAAGAATGTTTTAATGAACAAAAAGAAAAATATTTATGTTGGTGGATCATATTCAGATTATAAGAAAGGATTTGGAGGAGTACCCAAAGGTTGAGAGGTCTATCTCAGTTAAGCACAAAAAGGATGGACATTTACCCAGACCTTCTGAGCTGCAGGATTCAATTTCTGCTGTGAAAGGCTCTCAAAACGCTTGGTCTGTCTTTGTTCAGTTCGGTCAGGCTGAAAAGTACTGCTTGGCCTTGCATGCAGAAAATCTGACACTTTTATAATATCCATTGAGATTTCTTACAACATCAACACTGGAACACAGGCTAAAAGTTTTCCTTCAAATATCATATGAATAAACCATAAACCATGTGATTCATTAATTATGACTCTTTAGAAAGTAAACAGGAACAGAAGGTCTGCTAACCTGGTTTTACAGCATACCTGAAAAATAACATAGAACAGAAGAAAAAACTGGAGATCTTATGGTAGCACCAAAGAGTATTTCACAGTATTTTCATTTGAAGGGTCATTAACCCTTTAAAAAGAGATGCCAGTATGTACTAGAAGTATGTAGAGCATAGAGCTCAAAAAAGCTGAATGTGCAATACCAGATGAAAGGTGAATACAGAGTTCCTTTCGAACAAAAACCCAAGCTTGCCTCTAGTCTCTTATATTAAGATACAGGACTGAAAAATGTAAACTAAGAGTTGGGGAGAATTACCAAAACTGAAGATGAAACATCCAAGTTGGGTAGGTGTATGTATGTATTAAAAGAGAAAGGGGGGAGGGGATAAATGAAAAACAAAACAAAACAAAACAAAACAAAACAAAACAGAAAAAACCCAGTAACTAAAAAGTCCCTTAGCAGTTCTTGATACCAGAGAAAAAATCTGTTTCTAAAACATTGGCCATACTCTTTCTTTAGAAGAGAGAAAGAACCCAAACTAAGGCAACCAAACAGCACCAATTAAAAAAAAAATCACTTTTAGCTTCCTAGAAACCATGTATTTTCCTCTGAGCTTATCCACAGTAACCTGTGCCTCTGACATCTTCAGATTGCTTCACTACACCTGACTTAACTAAAACTGAACATGAAAACTATATGCAACTTAGAGAAGCCAGACACCCAGCCCTCTCTTTGCCTCACCTTCAACATCAGTCCATAGCATTCCAACAATCTGGGCCTTTCCTCAAAAGCCCAATCTGCTGCTAATATCAGTTTGAAGCTTGGATCCACAATGTTAAAGCAAGCAAGAAATCTCAGCTCCATCAGATTGCAATCTATAAACCAAGCCACAACCTCAGGAACAAAGCCAATCAGAAAGATAGGGGCTGAAAAGGAGACTTGAGCATTTCTTATTGAAAACTACAACAAACATGCTGTAGGACATCAAGGAAACCCACAAGCAGACACACCTTCAGGAACAGTGGCAAAAACCTGTCTTTCTGTAAGATAACTAACTACAAGTTGAATGCACTAATGCCAGTTATCCCCAAACAAAAAAACAAAAAAAAAAAACCCAACCAACCAACCAAAAAATCCCCAAACCCCTACCCAAACCAAAAAAACCAAAACTATCTGCCAAACTTATCTCAAACACTATTTTGACTCTACCAAAGAACATGTGTGAGAATTGCCATGAAATAAAAACAAATCGATGGATGCTCTACTGATTTGACGTGGAGACTACTCAATTGTCATTTATCACTGTTGATTTCCCCTTTTATAATTACAATTCTTAAACATAATCAATCTCTACACAAAGAAACCAAACAAAAGGCAGCTGCAAGAAGTATTTTACTGCTTTAGCACTTCAGACTTCATCAAGCATCTGTGTCAGCTCAATTCCCCCAAAGACCAGCTGACAGCACCTGACTTGAACCTCCCCACGCTCATGCTGAAGAGTATTATGGAAGTAGCATTTCCACTCAATCCAGTTATGCCTGATTGCTTTGCAAGTACAAAAAGCAAGATGAGGTTGCTAACTGCAAAAATCACCTCAGCAGAGGAGTTACAAAACAAATACAAGATGAGCCTGCAGTCTCCCCTGCAATAGCCAGGAGAAAAGAGCTGACATTGAAGATGGCAAGGCACATCCACAAAGCATTTTGCCAAAGGTTAACATTGCAACTCACACTGACTTCAATGATTGTAGAGTGAAAACAATGGGAAAATTTGAGAATGTGTTATGATCTTTGAATGCTTTGCATCAAACACATATTTATAGTGAAACAGAATTATGGACACAACTCAAGGACATAACCACACCATAACATAAACAAACCACAGGCCTAAATCAATCCCTAGTCTGGATATATTTATAAGTTAAATATGTGCTTAAGCATTACTCAGAACAGGGATGTTGACTGGGTATCAGCAGGAACTCACAACATTTATCTGGTTGAAAAAAATATTATCAAAAGCTGGATTTTATTGCAGTACATCAGAGAATCATGATAGCTGTAAACCTGTTGCATCAAAACCTAATCTTTTAATGACACAGAATTTTAATTATGTGATATTCACTAGGGATACACATACTTCACAGTAAATTATCACCATATATATGTTATTTTACCTGGAACTTTATTTTTTGCCAAATGTGAGGCCCAATAAATTGTTTTAAGAAGCGTTCATCTTCACTCCAGAACAGTCGGATGTCAGGGATATCGTACAGGATCATGGCCAGCCTCTCCAAACCCAAGCCAAATGCCCAGCCAATTTTATCCTGAGCACCAGCTGCAATACACAAACAAACAAGATAAAAATTCAAGAGTTCACAACATGGAAAATTACTGATAAAATGTTCACCTATTTATTAAGAAGAAAAAAAGAAAAAGGTGAAATGGCAAACCAGAAAATCTTCCAAGTAACTGCCAAATGAAAGATCTAAGGGTTATAGGACAGATCCTACTTAAATCAAAAACTGCAGCAAGACTGAGCAAGCACATCATTGAGTCCAGGAACCAAAAGTGGCAATAAAACAAAGCCACTGTCCTGACAATTTGTGTCCAAAGGTTCAGACAGGCTTGAGAAATGCTGCATAATGCTATACATCACTACCCTTTACTGTGCTTAGAGCTGAGCACTTCTTCACTTGGCTCACCTGTGTTTTGTAAGACATGTAAGCATGAATTCCCTGTTCAGAGTATTTTCTGTGGTCTGACAGACCAAGCCAAGCCTATAGAGCATTAACATCATTACCAACATTTCAAGGGACCAAAATTGCCTCTTTTGAGGCTTCTGGAAGAAACAGAGCAATGGGATGTGAGGCACCATTGCATTAGCATCACACCTCCAACCAGGGAACTCCTGAGCTGCTGCTCCTGGGAAAAGCCACTGCTCTCACATAAATAAGTCTCTTCTATGCAGCACTAAATATAAAAATACAAGAATACTTAATAAAGAAAAGCTGTACAGATATTAATGATGTACCATTTCTGTCAGGAAAGTAAATATTCACACCTTCCTTCATTTACAGGGCAGGAGCACTGATTCATTAAACAGGGATTTTTTCAACACAAGACACTAAGTCTATGTTTAGCCATCATCCTACTGATTTTGAAATAAGCTTAGAGCCCAGAAGCCCTGGCAAAGGCTCAGAGCTTTTAAAAACTTAAACAAATGCCTAAACAAACACACATGCTGAAAGGATGCATGCATGTGTGACAGACATGAGTCCACACCATCAGCACTTGCAGTGTGCTCCTGAGTCGCACAACATCACTGCACATCTCACAGCTATGCATCAGATCCACAGCAGCTCCACCAGTATTAATTTAAACTAATTTTTTGTAAACTTTGAACTCAGCAGCTTCCTCACCATCATGCAGAAGGCTAGAAGCAGAAGTCTACTTTCTGACCCTTTTGTCCCTGATATCAGAAAGGAAACAACTCCCGTTATTTGGGCACTGATAACATCCTGACTTATCCTGTTGTGTCCAATGCTGAGATTAAACAGGCCTGACTTCTGTTCAAACAGAGGGAGGCATACCAAGCTTGGGAAAAGGGACACAGTCATCACTTCAATTCCATTAATTCATTTGAACCTGTCTATTTTTCTGGAATAACAGGTCCTCAGCAGAACGTCTCTGTGTCTCGCTGCATCAGCAGTACTGCACTACCACAGGAGTTATCTCAGCTCATAAGAGTACTTCATAGAGGAGTTAGGATATTCTGCCTGTCCCTTCTCGTGTGCTCAAATGCAAGATTTTGCACTTTCTGACATTTGAAAGCAGACAGTTTGTCAACTGAACTGTGGAAGTCCTATGAAATAGAGGACTGGGTGTGAACTCCAAAGGTACCTCATGGCAGAGCTGCTCAAAACAGTGTTTAGGCCAACCAACAGACTGTGAGCTAACCTGAGTCTGGAAACCTGCAAGCCACGCTACATTACATGAAGAAGTGCACAACTTGCTACTGTTGATTTTTAGAGAAAGCAGAGTGACTACAAAGAATGTACTGAAATTTGTGTTTGGGTGAGATTTTGAGCTCTGACTTTAAGCATGAACCATATACTGTTTCTCTTCCAAGCTGAAAGTACTATTTCTCTCCATACACCAGTATATTAAAGTAATTACATTTGTATGGCTATGAAGAAGGGAAGACAATTCATTGCAATTGTGTTGCTTCTTTAAACTTCCAGCTTGCCTTTCTTAGATCAGCAACTCCTGCCTCAGTGACAGAACTCTTACTCATTTCAGAAGTGCCAGATTTTCACATACATATGGGCATTTCTGTAGACCAACCTCCAGAGGTAAAGTAAAGCACCAGGAGCAATATCCATGAGGGTTCTGAATGGCCAGTGCTTAATCTCAACAGAGTCATTAAACCTGAAACCTAAAGATGCCAGGTTAAGCATTAGTGTTAATTAATTCACAGATGCTCAGTAAAGTATACATGATGGGGGTGATGATCCTCCTTCCCCATATTAGTGATGATTACTGGTAGATCAGACAGGAAAAAAGAAAGATATGACAGAAGATAACTACAGGTGTATATTCTGATTAGTAGAGCTTTACATTTAAGACTTGGGCTTTTAAAATATTTTGATGTGAGAATGGTTTTAATTGTAATCTTTTTTCCCTCACACTTAATGCCTTTTTTTTTGCTATGAACTTTAATTCTGCAATGAATGTCTTGATTTGATATCAGCAACTTCTTTTCTGTTCTGCTTTTCTTGCTTGGTTTTTTGGGGTGTTTTTTAGAAAGACTGGGACACATCACAGTTTTTTTCATTTCGTAGCGGACAAAGAGATTCTGCTATCTGTGTAGCAGCTCACAGCATTGTCATCTGAGCTATGATTAAACACATATTCACCGAATTGTCTTTTGGATGATCCTTGTACAATTATCAGCCTTCAAACCACAAACTTCTCAAATGTCCACAGTGAAAGCTGTATCAGTGAAGAATTACCTCTACTCAGACAAAATAATTGAAAGAAAAAGGAAAATTCGGATTATTAAAATTCCTCCTCATATGAGCACTAGGAAATCTCTGCACTCTGAATCTTAGTTATTTTGTCTCTGACATCTTCTCCAACTTTCTGTTTGTAAAGCTCAAAGTCAATGCAGCATTGACTTAAAGCACTTGAACAACTACCTTGGGGGACTCAATAAGATAAATGCATGCTTCTAAACATATTTCTTACTGGAAATGATCAGGTGACTTAGAAATTAAATGTGCCAGTAATCGTCCTGTTGAGGAGAGAGCAGCCCATAGCTTTCCGAACACAAACACATGTTTAAATGCACCAAATTTTGGCAACTATTATGGAAAGAAGTCAAGTGAATGTGAGTCAACAAGACAGAAAGAGTGAACACAGAATAGCTTAAAATGCAGCAAAAAGCAGGTTGAGGTTCTGATGAGACCTGGCCAAAGCAGCAGATTCCAGGGACCTGGTGTGGCAATCATAGCATCACTGCTTGAAATAACATAGCCCAACAGATAAAGCTTTCCTGACATACGAGCTTTCCCCAACTGGCCATCAAAAGATTTGTACACTGCCAGGCTCCTGCTGCCTCACATGAAAAATTTGACTTCCCACCAGAAGAAAATTGCTGAAAGCTTTGCTTGTCACGTAGCCAAAGATGGAGGAGGAAAGGATAAAACAGTTTGAGTGGCTTCCCACACTAGGGGCTAGGACAGCCCAAATCTGATGTCAGCAGGTTGCATCACTGCAGCTATGTCTTACAGAGAAGCTCAAGAGTCCTTATCTTCCTTGACAGTCGTTATCTATTTCTCCTGGACTTAAGCTTCAAGCCCAGGTGAATCAGTTTACATGTAATGTAGGCCAATCAAGTCATTCTCCAAAAAGCAATGTTAAATGAAAGTTAGATTTGCTCAGTCAGGATGGGAATCTTCCTAATTATTCACTAAGACATAAATAAATGACCTGCCAGAATTCATGGGTTACATTGCCCTGAATCCTCAGAGACACCCACAGATAGAAATACTCACCCTCTCAAGGAGTGTGAGGCAAGACATTCTGCTCTGTACAACAATTTAAAGACATATTTTGCAACACAGTATTAGTAACAGGTCAACAAAGCTTTTTTGGTTTACATTCCAGTCATTTTTGTATCTATACCAGCTTTTATTTAAAATTTTTTGCTACTTCTCTAAAACTGCCAATAAAGAAATCTTTCTTTCAATAGAGCCTAAACTGGGTCTTCAAATTGTTATACTCAGCAGTTACTGAGAAGTGAAAGAAATTAAATTTTGATCTTGGATTGAAGCAAAATCATGAATACACAACAGCCTGCATATAAGGTGTTCTTCACCAAATGCAGAAAAATTAATGCACCCAAAGTATGAGTAGCTGAAATCTGGGATGAGTTCCAGAAGCAAAGACCTGAATTTGATCTCCTTCTTTCAGTCCAAACGATGACTGTTAATGGACCAAATTCTGGAACTAAAATGGTGGGAAGAGGGGTAAACAGATTCTCAAGGACACAAGGATTACACATCATGTTTTACAAAACAAATCAGCCTCAGTAGCAAACTGTATAGAAAGTAAGTTATAGACATAAAGAACATGTGACTTGACACAAAACATCACAAATTCTGGAAACAAATGCCTAGGCCCACATTTGAGTTGTATGTGATTAAAGGACATCTTATGAATCAGGATTTTGAAAAATAGGCTGCAAAATATTTACTTATTTCTAGAGACTAGGAATGCATATTTTACATGACTGACACAGCAATGAGGCAAAAGTTTACTTGTGTTAAAAATAAGCTATTTTAAATTATTTCCTTATTATTTCCGTAAATTATTTCAGATAAAACTCTCTTATGTTGGGAGTCAAAAGTTTTACATGGAAAAAAGTAATACTAGGGTATCAGTCTAACAGAGAAGAGCTTCTGAAAGTGCAAGGTCATGTGGCTGGGATGTTGAGCAGCTGAGGCTAAAAAGTTTACCAAAGTTTTCTCTGAACTCCTCTCCAGTGAAAGCAAAAATCTAAACCACCACATTGTTCTCCTGTAACTCCGTTAAATTGATGCACTCAGGCTCCTGTGTGCAATTCAGTTTAAATTGCGTCCTAAAATGAGGACTTGGCTTTCAGACCATGCATGCTAAGAAAGCCACTCCTCAAGAACTCAAGAAAAGAAGTAAACATTCAATTATGCCTATTCTACGCAAAGAGAACTTATCTTTCTAAATCTCATGTGTAAAGTAATTTTCTAACAGTAATATTCACTTTGAGACCACAGCTGTGTCTCCTGGGTCAGACTGATCTGTTCTGTTCTCTCCATTTGAAAACTAAGTGAAAGAACTTTAAAGGCCTTGAGTAAGTTTTAATAAGTATGTTTATTTTTGTTCTATAACCAAAAGATCTATGTATATATTAAAAGAACAGCCTGTTTAAAAAATCTACCCAGGGAAGCCATCCAGATTGTACTTTATTCTAATATGTAGTTAACATTTATTCTACCGTTTTACCAATATTTAAGCAGGTTAAGTAGCTGGGAGGAAAACATTTCTGAAAGGAAGAAATGGATGACCAGAGCAAAAGACAACAGGAAAACTAGATTAGCAAGAGGAAAGAGTGAACCAAAGCCAACAAGGAGGAGCTTTCCCTATTTTTTTCCCACCTCAAACTGATACTTTTAGCTTCCAATTTTTTTATCTTTCTGCTTCTGAAGTTGTGAATTCCTCAGTCCTCCTTCTTTGCTCCTTTCCATCTTCCTACTTTTGCCCGAGTTCATCTCTCCCATTCCTGCAAGCCCTCCCAAGCATTCCCAACAAAATCAAGGACAAATCCACCATTAAACAGAATCTTACTTAAACCCTAGGATATTTTTTCAGAGTTCATAACCATACCCTGCAATGACATTCAACCTTTCAAATTATGTAAGATAAAGTATCCACTTAAGTCCCAAGAGCAATACAAGACATTAGTCATTAACTATAAATACTTTTATGGTGTATGGTTTTCCTTTCTCTGTTTCAGCCTGCATAGCTGAACAAATGGCTTGCTTAGTTTTTGAGATTTTTTTTCCTTATCCCTGTCTCAAGGCTGAATGTTTCCCATGGATGACAGTGCAATTTGCTGTCCTAATTTATGTCAGAGAGCAAAAAAAAGACTGATTTGGTCTTTTTCCCTTGGCTCTGCCAGCAGGCTACAGTATTGCTCTTTTTGTTCTTGGTATGTAAAAGCAAACTCCAATTCCTTTCTTTATGTTTCGTTCATTCAGGCAAAGTTGGATTTTGAGGGTTTGGGCCTTTTAATATCTTCTAATATCTTTAAATCTCCCTAGACACCAGGGCCATGTAGACTTGAAAAAATAAATGCTATAAAGAAATACACAAGAGGCTCCCACTTGAGAGAAAGACCAAGCCTACAATACAGTTCAGAAATGCAATTATGAATCTCATTTTTTCAGGGTGTAAGTACAGCTGGACAAACTCCCTTCACATATATTCATTGCGTCCAGATGCAATTTTCTTGGCAAAATTTCACCAAAGTTGACTGCTTAGTGTCTTACAAAGTGGCCTTTTCTTACAGAACAACAGACAGATCAAGAAACAAGAACATAAACATCATCACAATGTGGGACAATCTTCAAGAGATTAAGACATCCTCAAAAGATGCCGAAGTAGCAGTTTATCTATCATAGCACAGGACACTGTTCAGCATGTTTGATATTCCTGTTCAAGAATCAGAACAGCCAGCACACCTGTATGTATATAAAAAGGTTAAAAAATGTGTTCAGCTGATGGCAGCACACCCCCATGATTATTCTGAAAGCTTGACACTGCACAATAAATTCAACTTCCACAGACAGGGACTGATACCATATTTTGTTTCCCTACAGCAGGTACCATAAAGAAGCCTTGAGCTTATGACTGGGGTTCCTTGGTTTTACAATATGTAAAAATAATAGGCAGGTAAGGTTTATGATTTAGCTCCTCTGCCACAAACTCATTCTTGGGAAGAAAGACATGAAAAGCCTTATGATCACTTAGGCATCACTTGCCTTATAACTGGAGTTGGGGTAATAGCCCTTTCTTTCCTAGAATGATTTAGGTAAGACACATAATAAATGTAAAACACTGAATTTCAAAATCTTTGTCAATAGTTCTTTGGAATTCTAATGGTAAAGCTACAAGAAGATTTCATACTCAAGTGCAGCATTTGTAATCCAATGAACTCCAATGAATTCCACAACATGTGTTTCATAACAGCTCTGACAAGGTTCTGGGTACATACAATTTATTTATTTTTTTCAAAAACACGACATAAAAAGTCTGGGTGTACTTAAATGCATTGTCACATAGCACAGCATGGAAACATTTTGTTCAGAAGCACTGCTCCCAGTTTTCCTTTCATCTTACTAGAGAACTACTCCATCAGCTCTGTGCTACAACAGCTTGAAGGAAATTTCTTGCTTTTGCTCACAAAGGGCTCTTCAGAATGACTGGCTTCCCAACTCATCTCTACTCATTGATCCCCCATCTGAAAAAAATTCGACCATTCCATGTTCCTGAGCAAAATATTTTCTGTCAGTAGGTCTCATTCTATTAAAGACATAGATATGATTTAAACATGTAATTCCAGACACTAGCAAACGGGATTTGAAGACAATGTCGTAAGGGGCCCTCTTGCATTTCTCTCCATACTGCTCCTGAGTCCAGTGTTTCCAGCTGGCGTCTGTCAAACCTGGACACTTGCAAATACCTTTATCTGCACCTATAACAAAGCTATGAATGCTTAACTAGTCTTCTGGTACATTTTTGTACACAGGCATGCATAAAAGGGAAAGTATATAGCTGTAGCACACACAGACACCTCAGGAGACTGTGCCTAAGGGAAAGACATAGTGAGCCTGCTCTTCCTCCTGGGCCTAAAATCTCCTGTCTCCTCTCTCATCTTCATGTTCCCAGGAACACTCGGAGCAAAACCTGAACTTACAAATTAGTTTCTTTAGCTTGTAATGCACTTTGCTTGACTTGTGTGAAGCAACAACCCTTTGAAATGTATCACCAGGACTTGAGCTGTGTCTAACCCTACATCTGCTCAGTGGCTCTGTGGAATAGCACTGCCATGTCCAGAGCTCTTCTGGGGCAGGAACTGAAGGGTTTCACTCAAGGCAAAAGAGTTCTTCCTCCTACTCGGTTTATGTTTTGAAGTCGTACCTGATATTTACAACTTGATGGCTTTTAACATATTCTCTTGGGATTTGGGAAGGCTTCCAAGCAGATGCAGAGGTATCTGCAAGAAGATACTAAGAGGCAGCATAATTCTGGGGAATACTGTTGGCTACTTCACTATGACACATTGCAAAGTATCTGGTCTAAACCAGATCCTTCAGTTCTACTGTAAATAGGGAGAGAATACCACAAATAACTATTCACTCTATCATAAGAAATGTAGAGATAAACACTTAACTTTTAGACATGTAAATCAGATCAGATTAATTTGACCCTATATATCCATTTCAGCTTCAAGTTTTATCATGAAACACGCATCGCTGTATAATTACAAGGAAAAGAACAAAAATTTTTCATCTCAGAGCAATCATGTCATGTTAATATCTCTTTTAGATTTCTCTCTCAGATTTCTTTTAATTAGTTTCCTCATTTCTAGCAACTTCTCTCATGATTTCGGTACTCATATGACACAGATGCAATGGAAATTATGTTTCAAGTACTCCCCTGTCCTTATTTCCCTCTTCCTGCACCACACAAATTGCCTATAGCCACCTTAAAAAAAAAATTATATGTAATTTATTTCAAGTCATCTTATTCATCAGTAGTACTACAGGACCACAGCCAGACCTCCATGCTTTTCTTGCATATGACTAGAACATTTAAGATAGTGATTATTTTTTAAATTAAGCCACCATCTCCATATGAAGGAGCTGACAAAAAATGTTGAAGATGAAGTAATTGTTCCTTGAAGTTCAAAGTAACTCTTTTTCATTTACATTCTGATTTGTACAAAATTCACGAGTCCTGGCAGCAATACTTTTTTTCTCTGAAGTACAATGATTTCTTTAAAAAGTGACATAAATTACATTAAAATTTGGCATAAAGTGGTTGAAGGAGCTTCACACAATACAATATTACTAGCTATTGGAGTTGAAAGAAATGAAACATTGTGAAGTCCCATCTAAACTATAGAAGAAGAGCTTAGGAGAAGACACAAGAAAAGGTTTTGCTTGAAGTCCTTGAAATAACTCATGAAAGCACATTATCTGTACATTTTGCAGAGGCTTCTTGCTTACTTTTGCCATGCAGTTGACAAGGCATGTAAAAGAAGATGGAAACATACACAAGCAAGTGAGGGACGAGTTGCAGGATGGCCCTGCAACTACTCTCTGCCTAGGTATATGTACTCTACAGAACAGTTTACACCATTACACAGGGGCCAACGGCACAAAACATAACAGCTTTATTGACCTTCAAATGAGGAAAGATTTTTCCTTAAACATTCAAAAAACACAAAGAATGCCTCATAAAGCTCTTCTACAGCTATTTAAAAAACACCCCATCTTTCTCCCGCTATGTTCATATAAATTCTCAATTTCTGTGGTGGTCCACATGGCTCCAGCCATCCTGACCACTCATGAGAACAAAGATAATAAACAGTGGTGGTCAGAGTCCCAAGTTTAAGCACCCCACTTCTAAGTTATGGTGAGAACCCATAATCCCCTTGTTCTTTCATTTGCATGTTTCCTCCCAATTGGTTAATGTTCTGCGCTCCCTATTTGATGTATGAGGCCATGTTTATGCATTTCCCTTTGGTAACATGTATAAGTTCTAGAAAGTTCTTCGTTTCTCGACACCCCATTGGTTCCTTCCCTAAGTCCCGCCTATGTAGTGTCCATATTGGTCCCTTCATTGTCAACCCCGCCTACTTACCCTCATATCATTGGTTAAGAGCCCTCTCCCCGCCTATCTTGTACCCAGTATAAGATCCCTGGACCCTCCTGTTAGAGTGGGGTACTGCAACACGCGTATCAGACAGTGAGGCCTGTGGAAAAGAAATATCTATGGATGGATTCTTGCTAGATGTTTCAGAGAAATGTTTATTTCTCCAGCCGCATGGCCGGGATCTGCCCAGGAACTGCTCAAGCACAGGACCCGAGGGTCCTTGCCCGTGCAGGGGAACACAAAACAACCAATGGGGAACGAGGCTGACCAGGGGCAGGGAAACCCCGTGTCTCCCGCCCAGGGCCCCTCTCCCAGGACCACATGGCGGGGGGAGGGCCCCAACACCCTCCTACCGATTTGGCTCTTCATCCCTGTCATTTCAGTGGAATAAACCTGCGTGGAAGACATATGGAGAGTCCCCTCTCTTTCTTCTTTGCCTGTGTGCCTGCTTAACAGCGACAGGAAGATACAGCCCCTTTTGGGTGAGGAGCTCTACCCCTTTTTATTGTGTGTTGGGCACTCAGTGCTGCCTTCCAGTGCGGTTTCAGCGTTGACCTCCAGGCTTCTTTGTGTTGGCACGCAAGGGGTAAAACCCCCTTCTGCCAGCTCATGGCTGATAAACCCCTCAAGTTTTATATAATATTTTGTATATGTAATAGACGTATGTACACACAGAATTACTCTACAATACTTGTAATTATATTACACTGATGACTCATAAGAATGTGATGATATACAACAGAATACTTCCATTTTTCAGTTTTCAATTTAAAACATCCAGAAAATGGCCCACAAAAGTGAGCCTTAACACAACACTTGGTGTTTCAATGAAACATTCAGATATTCTGAAAAAGTAGAATTAAGGTTGCCTGAGGAACACTAAAATGCTCTCATCTTAGCAATACATTACGATGCTGTCTACAGTGAGACAAGCAAGTATCAATCTTTCCATGAGAGTTTGCTCTGTTCAGCACAGAGAAGAGACAATGGTTAATGGTCCCTGCTTGCATTCCTTGCATTGCTGAACATGTACCCCAAGTGCTTCTTGCACTGAGCAATATTCAAGCCGAGCTCTGAAGACACATTTTTTCTTTTATGAGCTTCCCAATGAAGCATTCAGTTCCACAATATTTAAATGTTTGCAAAATATTAGACTTACTTTTTTCTTCTTCTGCATGTCTTTGTGATTTGGGCAAGTATTAGTGCCTCCTGTATTGAAGCTGGAACTTGGGCACTTTAAGATCAAAAGCATCTATTAATTTTGCTCTGAATTTGACATACCTGTGGCTTAATATTTCGGAGCACCAAGTATGTCATGGGGTTTAATGTGTTCAAAGTACAGCTCCCTATTACTATAGCTGCAGCTGTGAGTGCTTGACAGTTCGGCATATCAGACCCCATGGCCTCAAGTCAGGCACTGGGACAACAAAAAGCACACAGTTAGTGGGCACATGTGAAAAATTTAAGTTCAAAGATGTTGCTACACTCAACTGGGAACTTTTTTCCTCAGGAAGGAAGAAATGGCAGAGCAGCATTCAAGGGCACAGACTGTTCTTTCCTGCTGTCATTAAAGGCACCCATTTCATGCCTTCCAACTACTGCCTTAGTGAGGCAGACGCTTGTAAGAGCAGTATCCTCCACAAAGTAGTTCGAATTCATCCACAGATGAATGATGATCCTGGAAACTGAATCAGATGTGGTCCTTCACAGAAGAAGCAAACTCAGCAATGTCCTTTGCTTCCTAAACACTCCTAACCTCCCCTCACCCTGTTCCACCCAGGATGATGGCTTTCCAAACATGAAGGTTTCTCTCTCTGTCTCATTGGGACACAGCATGAAAGTTTCAAGGGAGCAAGCCTCCTGTGTCCTGGGGAAGTGTCGATGGATGCCTACAGACAGATGCCTAGACTGAACTGCGGAGAGCCTGACTCAGCCATGTCCACCTCACGGTGAACACTGGAGGAGTCCAGCTGACAGCAACTCATGGAACCAGAGTCACAAGAGACCACACAGCAAGTCTGAGAGGAAACTAGAGTTAAACAAACCCCTGGGGATGAATGTGTCTGAACTCTCCACCCCAGTAGTGCTCTGCTTCACCAACAGGCCCAGCTTCTGAGAAACACAGTACTAATTACTGAACACAGACACACACTTCTTATATGTCTTTTTACCTCTCCCTAAAACAACAGTCTCCTTCAATGACCACACAAACCTGAAAATAAGGTGGGCTAAAGATACAATTAGACTTCACTAGAAGTTAACTCAAAACTGCAGCAGTACATAATCTGAAGCCCACTGAAGTCAACAGGAAAAAAAACCAAACATGGAGAGCTCAGTGCAGTTCCTTCCTCACCAACTATCACCCCCATTCCATGCACAGAGCAGGGGCATGGAAGATAGACCACTGTCTTGGCAGGGATAGAGAGATGTGCCCAAGTGTGTAGTCTGTCTGTGTCAGTACTACAACAAATCAGTGGGAAAGATCCTACCTTCACCCAGTGAGTTTTGTGTCTTCCTTATGGACTGTATGAAAGTAAATACTCTGATCAGCATTGAACATAAATGAAAGGATACTGCTTTGATTAGATGGTATTTTAATTCACTGCTAAAATATTTAAATGAATTATCAGAGAAGACTATTTATCTGCTTTTCTTTCTGGAATATAAGAAGGATAATTTCTCTTGCTCATTTGAAGAACTGCAGTTTAAGTCCCCTTATTAAAGAGATTCCTTTCTCTAAAAAAGTCGCTAGTTCTCTAGGTAATATTCCTTTTTCACAGTTGGTAATTAATCTCTTGTTATGCACTGAATTTAATTTTGTAAAGGTAGTGCCACTGACACCTAAAGAAATGAATGATAAAGGAAATGTTAGACCCCCCCCAAATCCTGTAATTCCTATGTAATGACAATTAATGAAATAGTATTTTTCACTGGAATTTTTTTAAAGCACTAGATAAAGGGGATGCTGTGCTTTTAAGATTAATTCTTATTACCAAATTCTGTCTTTTATAGCTATCAGAAATAGAATTAAAATAATAATCTTTCTACAAAATAAACATACAGATAGCTTTTAATTACATCTTTTTTCTTTACAGCTTGAAAATTGACAGAAATTGCTACAGAAACTCATAACTGGTCTGGTAATTTTTGCCCTGCATTCATGTAGAGAAGTCCATCTTGAATATCACTTGTCAATAGAGGAGAATCTGAAATAAATTAACATTTAGTCTTACAGGACAGATACTAATTGGGTTGTTATTTTGTCACTGTGTAAATTTTCAGTGACCTTTCCAAAAAAGAAAGAACAAGTCAATAGAAACTGTTTCTTCTTGACTTTCTCCACCCCCATTTTAATTTTTGGTTTTTTTAAACAGCCATCTGGAGTTTCTTCATCCCTTTCCAGAAACATATAGTGTCTTTTTCTTAGTATATTTTTTAAGGTAGAAAGAATACACAAGGCAGTTTTTGTTCTTTTTTTTTTTATTATTTTACATTTTACTTTAATGGACTTTTTCTAAGTTTTTTTTATTGCAACTACCATATTCCATATTTACAGTAAATATCATCAAATTTTCTGGCACAAAGCAGCCTTAGATCTTGCTTCCCTCCTAACTTTCTCCCTCACTCAGGAAATGGAAAAAGAAAAAGCAACAAAACAAAAACACTGAGGGGTCACCTTTCAACAGCTGATGCACATTTGTACATCTTGTAAGGAAGTATCTGAACAGATAATCAGTTTATCTACATATACCCACTGAAACTTACTGAATAACAACATTTCTAAATAGAAGTTATATCAGCATAGCTGTGGATAAAGACTGAATCAGCTCAAATCCTATTACATTCACTCTGTACTCTAGCACCACGGCCTCTGAACCCTTCCCTCTGCTGGGCAAGGGATCTTGCTAATATTAAAGGCAATGGAAACCCACAGGTGTTTGAAAAAGTGGCATGACCAGCTCTAGGAATCCTCTGCCTCTCTCCTGAAAGCCAAATTGAACGCACACGCACGCAGCAAGGGAAGCAAAGAGGAGGAATTAAAAGTCTGAGCACAGTTCCAGAGCCATGACCTCACCAGGATTACAGACATGACAGGACAGCTTACTTCACTGCAGTGATAGATGGGTACAGGCTCTGCTGGGAGCAGTTTAAAACGTGACTGAACAAAGCCCAGGCAAACTGTTCTGTCTGGATTTGTGCTGAGCAAGGGGCTGGACCACAGAGCTTAGGAGATCCCCTTCAGACACACATGGTTTTGTGAGGATGGCTTAGTGTGTGTGTGCTCATAATTCTTACTAGAAAAATCATGCTCTATCTTTTCTAAGGAGGAATTTTCAGCTAGGAGAAAGTCCAAAGTAGTAACCTTAATAGAAAACTTCATACACAGAAATTACACACGATTCCAGTGGGCTACAAAATAAAAGGACCCTGGAAGATTGTATCATAATACTGCCAAAAAAAAAGAAAAAAGGAGGCAAAATATGGCAGTGTGATTTTCTTTCTCGCCAGATTACATTTTAAACTAACACACCCTGAGGTCATTTACATGCAAACCTTATGCAGTGAATGGTTAAGCATGTTATTTTGGTTTTTTATATGGCAACATCCTTTAAGCAGCATCTTTGGCTTACCTTCCTCATGAAAGCACAATCAGAAGAACTTCTATAAATGTCACTTGTTATTTATGGAAGACTTCATCATTTCAAGGCAAAGTGGACAAACAAGTTAATATTTAACACAGCTCTTGGGATTATGGCATCATTTCATAGATGAGAAAGAGAAGGGCTGCAAAATCTCCTTTAAGACAAGCTGTCTGATTTTGGGTGCCCATTCCTGGGCTTCTGCAGATTGTGAAACCTAACAAGTTCCGGCCACCCATTTAGCCAAACTCTCTAATAATTGACTACACATTTAAAGAACTCTTTGTCTTAGAGTTAGAACCCACTAATCAACAGGGTTTTTTTCTTTAAATGAAAACAAAACTCCACGCATGGCCTCACACACTCCTTTATTGCAGAATATTGCAGTGGGATCCTTAACAGTCAGCAAGATTCTAGGGGTTCCCAAAAGTTACTAAAGATACCTTATGTCCAATTACACAAGACATTGAATTTTGCAAAGGATCAGCTAACATGGCAAATTGCTGAGCTTCACGTCCTATAAAATCTACGTAGTTCCTGAAAACAATGTTAAACAGTATGTTTTGCCTTATTTTCTTAGATCTTTAGAAATAATTATTTGGATTTCGCTTTAATATTTTGGAAAGCGGAAACCTGTGCCAAGAATACATTACTGCCTATCATAATCCTGATACAATTCACTCAAATCAAGTAGATCCTGATGAAAACAAACAAAAATTTAATTGAAATTAAAGA
Source organism: Aphelocoma coerulescens (assembly GCF_041296385.1). Classification (NCBI taxonomy): domain Eukaryota; kingdom Metazoa; phylum Chordata; class Aves; order Passeriformes; family Corvidae; genus Aphelocoma; species Aphelocoma coerulescens. The sequence continues at coordinate 78,914,350 of NC_091015.1, forward strand.
TACTAAATAATAGGAATTATCAAATCAACACACAGGTATGTAAAACCATTTAGACCAAAGGGGATTACATGCTGCAACTCCTCCATTACTAGTAAGGGATTGGAAAATTGATAATGCAAAGCAGAAAACTCCCCTGGAAGGCAACCTCACCATCTGGCTTATCTCAAACCCAAAGGGAATTAAACAATAAAAGATAATAATTTTCCAGCAGTGATGGAGCAGTGCAGAGTGGAGGACAAGAACCAGGCACAGCTGAGAGACTAATGTTTATGAAGCATTTTTGTAGCACAGTTCTTTACATCTTCTTGCAAACATCAAGCCTTAGGGAAGTGCTACAATTAACCTTGTCTTATAAATGATGAAATTTGAAGTATTACTAGTCATTTTCTCAAAGAAACCAAGTGACCAATTAACTAAGTGAACAACACCATTCTGAATTACTCATTTCTACAATTGATGTCAGAATCGTAAAAATACACTTCAGCAGAAGTTTCTGTACTCTGCCCCAACTTCATGAAGCTTCTGAACTTCCAAGTGTATTAAATTCCACATGGTGATGCTGTGTTAACAGAATCTTAATTATACAGTTTTAAATCACTTCATCTAATCAATAACCTACTAATACCATTTTTGAGGAATTTGTTCTGACAAACTGAAAACAAGCAAGAATCCAGGATTTGCATTTAAAATTCTTAAATAGTCCATTTTATCACAAGAGACTTTACACTTCCTTACAGATCTCAAGATTACACATATATTGAAAAGCTACATTTAATAAAATACATCATTTCAAGTGTGCAGTATACTGCCTGTGTGGGACAATAAGCATCATCAGGTTTTGCCTTATCAGCAAACTGCTAAGCATTCCTGGCTAGAAAAAAATATATGGAATATTTGGTTACCACATTTCTGCACTGTAGGTTTTCCCCTTGTGTTTCTCTGATACAAATACTACTAGCCATGAGACAGAAGAGTGAGACAGAGCCCTCCTCAGCTGGAGCATAGAACTTGATAACCTTCTTTTCATGATCTCTTTTTCATTAACATATTTTTAAAATATGCATACCTCTAAGAATGCAAACCACAAAATCCTGTAAAATTCTTATAGTTGCACAGACATGACTTAGGATTAAATTACTATAAACACAACAGAATGATCACAATTTCATTTTACTTGTCAGTGTCTAAGATGTATTGCACACAAGTTGCATGTAATTATAAGAGGTTTTTAGCTTCTAAGCACTATCTTCATCATGACTGCCTGATTTCCTGAACAATTTAAAATGTCATCAGCCTTTAGAATACAATCAGATTAATCAAAGTGTCCTTGGATAATTATCACATGAAGTTTGCATATATGTTAGCATTAGGTTTCTTTCTACAAAATATATGTAATTCCCCCAAGTCAGGTAAGATGGGATAGGCTCTAAGGCATAGTGATCCTTAGATGAATATAAATCCTTCCTACGTTTTGTTGTCAGAATAGAAACATAACCTCTTCTGCCAAACTCCAAGAAAGAATCACCACTAGCAGCAGATTTCAGTATGTATTCATTTTGACTTCTTAAAAATCAAATAGAGCTTGCCTAAGAAATGCATTCAGCTGTTAAAACTAGTATGTGTTTTTCATAGGTAAAAAAAAAGCTACAGAAAAGTATAAATCCTAATTTTGGATTTAAAATAAATCCTGTACATATCTATGCAACCTAGAATCAAAATAAATAAGCTTATGGATTCATGTAAAGGTAAAGAAGCTCTACTCTGAAACAGGCTTCCAGTTTATGTGCAGTCAATTGGCCAGAAGTGGAACATGTATGAAGGGCAGAACAAAAGATCCCCAAAGCACAAGAGCACAAGACAGAAAGCAGAAGGAGAGGTAAAAAGGGGAAAACACCACCCCACATTTGCACAGACTGGACTGCATAACAAGCTCAGCTGGTGTGAATTAGTATAAAAGCTCCTCCAACATCAGTGAAGCTGTGCCAATTCAGACCAGATGAGATCTAAGCTGACACTAGCCAAATGGCAAAAGAAAAAAAAAACAGCCCAGTTCTTATTTATTTCAAAACATACCATTGGCTTCACTGCTACTGCTCCTAGTTTCCTGCAGCGTAAGTAGGAGAAGAATCAGAAATAATATGTTTCCACAGTTCTACATATAAACATCTACTGACTGCACAACCAGTTAAGCTATCCAACATCATCCTGTAACAACACTTCAGATGAAATTCACCTTATTTCAGATTCACAAAGAAAGTCAGGACTGACAAAGAGCTGTAATTTTTGTTAGAAGCCCTATGAATGACTTTAGAAAATTTCACCCTTAAAGAAATCAAAAAAATTCAAAAGTTGTAAACACACAGAGCAAACCAAGAAGTGCAAAACCAGGCCAGCACCAACACCTTCCCCAACATGAGGAGATGAAAGAAAGTTTGGACCAGCATCTGCGCTTTGTCCTTCTCCAACTCTCAACAGAGTCCAGCCATGATGCAGTTCTGCACAGCTGACATGAACCTAATCACAGCACAGAAAGGAAGCTAACTCAGTAAAATCACTGGTCACAATGTTCATGGCTTGTTTGAGCTTTAGTCAAAATTTACAGTACATGCAGACAATCCTTTCACATGATCAAAGTTGCCGTTTCCTCTCCCTGCCTTGCTGATAGAGACCGCATGGTTGTCTCTGTGGTGCACAATGGCTAAAGGCACCTTGGCCACCTCCTGAACAACCTAAGTCAGCTTCCTAGTCAGGTCAACAGGAAGCTCCAGAAAGAACAATTTATCCCACTTCTTTCTTGCTGAGGTACACTAGTCAGCTCTGCTGCAGCTAGTCTGGGGCCAACACATACTGAGGATTTACTCATCTGCCAAGACTGCAGAACACACCTGCCTCTTCCAGTGATCCAAAACCTGGCGTGCTATTCCCCAGTCTTCAGCTCCTACCACTAATCTCAAGATAAACTAATCACTATGTCAGCTTTATTGAACCAGCTATTATCACAGAATCACAATTGTGTACTGATCCTCACAAATTTCTGACCTCAAAATTCACAGTCACACAGACATGTATGACAGGAAAACTGTAGTGTCTGCTTTTATCAATCTCTCCTCCGTTTGAATCCACATAGTTAAAGTAAGAAAGGAGGGTGAATTTGCACAACTACACTTGTAGCAATGCACACAAATAGTTATGAAGACGTACTGTTGTCTGCCATTAAATTGCTCCGCATTCTGTGATCATGAAGACCGCCAGAAAAACCAAAGGACTACCAGAGTGAAATGTAGACACAAACCTTCATGCAAAACATCTCCTGCTCCTCGCAGCCACCACTAGAAAGAAGAGATATTTTCACCTGCATTGTAAAGTTACTCTGGCTTGCCCATATGTGACAAAAAAGAACACAGTACTGGGAGGTGATTAGAGGAAAAAAAGTATTACGTTGCAGGAAGATTGCTGATAATATCATATCAACTTTGATACTCTTTGCCTGAGCCAAGAAACATACTCTTGGTTCCTCAGTATCACTATGGGGCTCTTCTACGTATTTGCCATGGTTGATACACTTACTTTAACACCTCTATAAATTTGATTCAATAATAAAAAGTAAGACAAGTGTAAATCATCAATAAAGATTTAAAAGTATCCCAAAAGCTTACACTGGTGTCTTAAGGTAGCGTAAGTGTAGGTTTCACTGGTGAAATAAAGGCACAAGGCCATCACTCACATTGTTAAATGGTGCTTGTCAAAAAAAAGCCAGGTCTGATTATTTCAACAATAGCAGCCAAATCCATCTGGTGCTCAGTGACCATCCAGAAATCACTTACAAGCTTCAGAGGACTGAGTTACTATTGCACATCCTCCAGATATATACACAAAATCATTACTAATCAATTTTTATTTTGCAAGAAATTTTCTTTGGCCTTCTAACCTTAAAGCTCAGCTGAGTGACAACAAGGGTTTGTTGATGAATTCAGAGTAAAATAGTGCTAGAGGGTACTTCTGAAGCCAACAGGAAACATTCTGCACCCACAGCTATATTGGTTCTAATTTTATGAGATTTGATTTTACTGTTCAATAAAGTGTCTTCCACCAGATGTGCTTTTGGGGGAGCACAGACACAACAAAAAGCAGCTGCACATCATAGCAGCTCTGATTTCATAAGCCTGGTAGTTTCAAAATTCAGCAAATGTTTTCTTTTGGACATAGTTCAGCTTCAGTCCTGCAACTAGAAGTGCCCTGCAACTGGGCATCATTGAAACTGAGAAAGGTATAACTGCAGAGACCTTGCAGAAGTAGGACCATAGTGATTTACAATTATCACACTCAACAGCAGAGCTGATCACAGTGGAACATACAAATATCAAAGCACCAAAGGAAAGAATTCTCTGAAGAACCTCTTGAGATCATCTAGTTCAATGGCCCTTGTTCAAGCTTGGCCACCGAGACCTGCCTGCCCAGAACTGGGTCCAACTGGGTTTTGAGTATCTTTACAGGTATCTTTATGAGAGACCTCAACAGCAGTCAAAAGCAAAGCATTACTCTACACAACTCTCAACTGCTCTTCCATATCAGCACAAAGAAGAGACAAAAATATTTTTAATCCATCCTTGCTCACAAAATAGGAACAAACTAAAGTTTCAAAAGAATAAGCAACATCAGTTTTGGATGGGGGAGATGGAGAAAAAAACATGAGCAAATCTGCAGATAACCTAAGTTCACGGATTTATAAGAGACCGTGCTAAATGTGTGTTGATTATTTGCTTAATACATCTGGAATGCATTTCCTCATTTATGCAAGAGGATGGTATTGGGTTTTTTCCACACAAAGAAAGATCCTCCACTGGTACTCATAAAGGCAGTAATATTTTAGGAAGCTACTATTACACTAAGAATAGTAGAGATTATCTTGCATTTTCTTGTTCACAGCTTTATAATTAACAAAGTAAAAATGTAGGCTGTTATGTTTGATGGAAGTTTCCCCAGAGAGATCAAACAATCTACAGCAGCAACAGCTTTCTATAATTCTGAATATAATTATAAGAGTGAATTTCTTTCTATGGTGTAAACAGTCATAGTTAAGTAGATGGGCCTTAGCGATTGCCACTCACATTTCTAAGGACACCTCCACAAAAGTCAGGTTGTTCTCTGCCACATCTTAGGACACTTACTAAAGTAATACTGTTAATAATACTGGGGTTCCACAGGGTTCCATCCTTGGCCCACTCTGCTCTGCACTGGGGCGGCCTCACCTCGAGTGCTGGGGGCAGCTTTGGGTGCCACAATATGAGAAAGACATTGAGCTATTAGAGAGTGGTCAAAGGAGAGCCACAAGGATGGTGAAGGGTCTGGAGGGGAAGCCTTACGAGGAGCAGTTGAAGTCACTTGGTCTGTTCAGCCTGGAGGAGACTGAGGGGAGACCTCATTGCAGTCTGCAACTTCCTCATGAGGAGGAGGGGCAGACACTGATGTCTTCATTCTTGTGACCAGTGACAGGACCCGAGGGAACAGCCTGAAGCTGAATTGGGGGAGGTTTAGGTCGGATATCTGGAAAAGGTTCTTCACCCAGAGGGTGGCTGGGCACTGGAACAGGCCTCCCCAGGGAAGTGGTCACAGCACCAAACCTGGGTTCAAGCACTTGGACAATGCTCTCAGTCACATGCTGTGATTCTTGGGGTATCAGGAGTTGGACTCCATGACCCTCATGGGTCCCTTCCAACTTAGCATATTCTATGAATGATTCATGCCATATAAACAAATGCATGTTTATAGTTTGGGGTACTTTATATCAACATTACACTGCTGAATCTGGCATCAGCACTGCAAATTTAAGGAACATTAATCAGAAAAACAAGGACTGAACAAACCAGTACCCAGAAACGTTTCTTCCAAAATTTGATCCTTTTTGCCATAAAAAAATAAAATAAGATCTCTGCTGTGCTTAGTGGAGCTGTGTGATCACATACACAACAGTGCATATTTAGATAGATAGATAGATGTCTACACACCATACAAAGACACACAATCTTTCTAAACTAATATTTTTTGAGTTATAAAGAAAAAGTTTTTTAGTCCCAATGGCTGATAAGAACTAAGCATGCTGCTGAAACACACTTGGGATCAAGGCTTAGGAGAGGTGCTTTAGAAAATAACAGTACAGTACAATAGCTGAAAGGAGCAGCCTGAAGAATAATGCCAAAAAAGGACAGACAATACTCATTGCCTGATGGCCTAAAGTAACAGTAAACATCAGGCCATGCCCCAGGCCTTCAAAGTATGAATTGAGGCTACTACAGAGCAAGAAAGTCGTGTCAGCATTTCTCCCTCAATGCTGCAGGGGCATATGCTCCTACAAAACTCAGGACCAACATCATAGATGCCCAACATCTGCTATGGTTGAAAATATCACAGAAGCTCCTCTCAGCCTGTATCTCTTCAAGAAGATCAAATTTTCTGTCTTAGCCACAAATGGCTGAAAAGCTCTTTCACCACTACAGCTCTTCTTCACAGGGAAAAATCTTCCTACACAAGATTCTATGCCCTGAACATCCTTCCACCTTGAAGTTGCATCACCTGCCCTTCTGACTCCTGCACTTTCTCTCTCATCATTCACCTAATCTAAACCCAAACTACTGTCTGGAGAGAGGTGGTGGCACAAGCTGAAAGCACAGACATTAGATAACTGTATATTAACACTTTCCATTTTGCTTGATCCCCTCTACCCTTTGACAAAGAGGTACAATAATGAAATTGGGTAATACAACAGCTATCAAGACCTCCCAGATTTTCATACATATAAAAACCTATAAAAACACATACAGCTTAGAAGTACACTCTTTAAAATGCAATACAAAATCTAGATACATAAACATATTTCAAAAGAAAGATAAATCACCTCTTGTTTGCATTATTTTCAAAGGAAGTTTTGGATTTTGGCCCCTCAGAAAGAATAATCTTTTAATTAATGGCACCAGTAGTAGAAATAAAAGATTAAAACATAAGGCCTTCTGATCTCTACCTCTTTTAAGTACTAACAGCTAAAAAATCAAGAGCACATAAGAATGAGATGGTACTGCAGGATTCCAGTTACATGTGTCCAGTAATGTCCAATGCAGTTGCACTGCCATTACCACTAAGACAGTTATTCATCACTCATTTTCACTACTCAGGTTTATCAGCACACAACAGACACAAAATGCAAGATTTTCTTGCATGAGTTTCTTCTGTTGGAAATGAAGGAAGCACATATGGTTCTGTTCATCGTTCCTGTCCTGATTCTCATTAGGGAAGCAGCTACAAAAACATGACAGCTTCAATGCTCCCTCATGTTTTAATCAGCTTCTGGCACAAAACTTGATGATGTGACTAAACAGAAACATTCTGATATGGTCAGGTGTGAAACAATCCAGACCAGAAGAGAGGTGGGGGATAACCCTGTAAAACAATAATGCAGAGAAGATAGTAAAGCAAGGCATTCGGATTCTACCTTGATCTTACTCTTGGGACCAAATTCCATGGGTAAAGAAAAGAAAGAACTACACTCTAACAAGTATCACCTTACTTGCTGTCTTTTGTGAAATAAACCCTGTCTTTTCCCTGAGCTCCATTTAGGACAGTAGCCACAAAGGACACAGCTGTCAGGCAGTACTGTATTTGCAAACAGATCCTAAAGACCACACATTCAAAGGTCTCTTCTCCCCAAGTATTCTAGAAGAAATACATTGATGCTTCAGATACTACTTTGTTTTGTTTAAGACTAAAATTGTAGGAGAAAAAAAAATGGATCAAAGGTAAACAATCATCAGATTTGCCTTTCTTTAATTGGTAGTATCTGTGAACAAAACTTATGGTGCAATGTTCTTGCATCATCTGTGAATATTTGACTGCATGCAGTTACGCTTCTGAAACTGAATAAAGGATGTGAATAAAGAACGCAAGAGGAGAACAGAGTATTCAGCAAACACCTAAGGAAACCATCTTATCAAATTCTGATTCATCTGTAAAGGAACTATGCTACACTGAAAAGTGTATTTATCCATTTTGTCTTAATTAAAAATGTTCTTAATACTATAACAGAAAGTGTCTGTGCTCTTCTGTTGACAGCAGCTGTGCAGATTATACAGAGATTAGAACTGATGTGCCCAAACTGCAGAGTTCAGTACATTTTGGTCTTTTTGTTAACCTGTTATTCACAGTTATGCTGGGTTTGAAGCATTAACGTGTGATAAAACCAGCAACCAAACAGCATCCAGGATCAGTGGTCATTCATACATTCATTGATACAACAATTTCAGCATGTTCAGCAGAATACACGAAAGCACAAATGTATTTAATAAGAACATTCACCACAATTTTTGTATATGAAAAATGGTTAAGCAAAGGACTGAAATCTTTCTGAAAACCTCAGGGCTTTTTTTTGCCCCTGAGACTGCAATGTAGCTAATTTATTATACACAGACAATATTTACGTGAAAAATGGAAAAAATGCCATCTTGGTAGGAATCAGGAAATAATTTTGCTATTCCACCATCCTTACAAAACTGTCATACAACATCAATACTGTCAATCAACAGTGTCAAATTTTGAAAGCAACTCTTTTTTTTCTGATTGGTTAGTACTACTGCATTTTACAGAAAAAGGTTAGCCAGGTCAGATTTCAAAGATGACCAGCTCTTAAGATAATCTGAAACTTCAAGCAGCAGAGAACAGAGACTGTTAAAGAGTGTAGCCTTCAAAATAAAATCCTTTGTTGAGAATACAAAGCCTTTTTTCAGTAGGAAAAATGACAAAAAGCACACATTCTTTAAATATACATTTTGCCTCTTAGCTTTACTCCACAAAGATGCTCTTTAGCACCAAGAGCACAGCCAGTAATTTGTTGTTACAACCTGACTTTCCTGATACGGTCTTGCTTTTGAACTTCTAAAAGTGTTTTAAATTCCCAAATAGTCTTGTCCCACTTAATGCAGTCTGTTCCATTTTTGGATCATAATTACTAAAAATAGCCTTAATTAGCATTATATAACAGAAATGAAACAATAATCAAAAATTCAAAAGAAACAGCTCTGTAAATTTTGGGCACTGACTGAGAAACAGTATAGCTGATCCTTCAACAATCTCTGAAGCCAACTGCCTGACGAGCAATATTAATTTCAGAATAAATCAGAAACTGTTTTTTTAATTAAGCACATGTAACTAACAACACTGAATACTGAGGTATGGCAAGCTATGGAATAGGGGGATAAGGGGAAATAAAGAATTAACCAGCTAGCATCAATATATAACATATTTCTCTCTTTCCCACCAAGTATCCATGCTGTGTTGCCGTCTCCAAGAGTAAAGAACAATGTATCCAAAGTATTTTCATGCTGTCTTAACTGGTATTACCTAAGTGCTGTATTTCTAGCCCTGTTTAAATTAAATTAAATTAGCCCTATGCTGTTTAAATTATTTATTGGCTGGATAGAAATGATGAGACCTATCACATTTGAAGGTCCAAATCTGCTTGCACTCCCTTGGACAGCTGTGTACTAGTACTACAGCAGGTCTGCCTAAGTATTCCTCAATACATAATGAAAAAACATCCTCCCAATGCCAAGAACTATAATTTTGGAGCAAAAGAACTGCTAACCCTTAGAATTTATTCTATTTGTTGTAATTGATGACTATGACTTTTACTTATGTAGATAAAACTGTGCTGAAGGGATTGGTTACTTTGGACAACTATCCTTTATCCCTGTTAAAATCTTAACCCTTAATAGTTGCTACAAGTTCATTACCACAATGGGGGCCATCACTCCACTAAGGTCCTTCTTTCAAGGAATGGTAGAGAAGTAGATCATCCTTCATTTTTCTTGTCCTTTTTCTTCCCCCCTGACATTACCAACTTTTCTTCTGCTAGTATCACCCATCTTTATCTCCAGAAATACATCTTGCACAATTGAGGATGGTGGTCAAACATCTTCCAGTCAATCCACTTCCAAGCCTGAAACTAAGACAATGCAATCTGACCCAGAACGCAGAAAATGTCAGAGTGCAAGGCCTAAAGAGCACTTCTGTGAGCAGACACATCATACATGGAGTACTTGTGGATCCCTCCTTATTTCACATCTTCCCGAGTGAAAAGTATTAGATGTCCTCTATTATCTGATACCATCTCCCTCACAGAATGGCTACAGTGGGAAGAGACCCCTGGAGATTATCTAGCCAAATCCTTCCTGTTGAAACCAGGGTCAGTTAGAGCAGGTTACTCAGAAAAATGTCATATAGTTGGGCTTTTAATAACTCCAAAGAGAAAGGTGGAGTTTTTTCTCCACAAATGTGGCATTATGTACTAACATCCTAAATTACCCTCAGCAGTGTGACCAAAGCCTACCAAGTCATGAAATCACCACAATTTGAGCTGGACCAAGGAGATGCCCCAAAAGCATGCTAGCCCACTCTGAAGAATAAGCTGCTTGGAACTGCTACTTGATTAACTCATGCAGTAATCAGGAGAGATAAAAATACAAGGATCAATAAAGAGAACAACCTATGCTTGTCAGGTAAATGTACAAAGAATGAAACAGGAAGAAGCAGAACTGTAAATAAGTGAGACAATAAAACAAACTCAATTCTGGCTGACAACTCTACTTCATTTTTTGGTGTCAGAACAAGATTTCTCCCATACTCCTAAAGCTGATGGCAAGTGTTCTTACTGATGGAATGCTGCTTCAGAAAACTGTGCCTTGTTCTGGTTATAGTCAACAATTCATACCTTTACTGAAGGACATATCGAAAACAAATGGAAGATCAAAGGAAATCTTTGACATCTTTTATGATTGATAGTCTTTGGAGTTTCAGATTGTGCCTCTCTTAAATCCCTACTAACTCTGGAAACCTCTTAAAGTAATGATTTTGCTGATGGCAGCATGTGTGAAACTATATTAAGCTTGAAAATACATCTCTTTGATGAATGAAAGGAGACCCTGAAGTGCTAATTCCTCCAGCATTCTTTTCTGCTCATTTACCATTTCTCAAGAAGCTGACTGAAGAGCAGCTAGGAAACACTGAGTTGTATCACTCTGCAATTCACATTCAGGAAGAGCTTCTGGGACAGTTTGCTTTACATGTTCTGATTATTTTATTAACATAAACCTTTCAGAAATTAAGCATGGTCATTAGAAGCCAGTTTCCCTTTTCACCATTTCCTGAATTTAGTTACAATTTATAAATACTATATGTGGGCTCTCTTCAGTGGAGGGGTTTCTCTGCAATTCCAGTTCTTTGGCAGTACAAAGGTAACTTCTTTCGCCTGTGGTAATGCTTTATAAAACACACCATCTGGAAAACTGAAACGTGCACCTACCACATTGCCTCATTATTCTACTCAGGAGTTATGGGATACAAAAAGACCAAGACATGTTCACAAGAACTACAAAAGTGGGAGTGAAAAGCACAGGGTCAGTCCCAAACTCTATTTCACTCGTTACCTTCTTTTTCCCAGGAAGCTAGAAGAAGCCTGCTTGTTAAATCCTCCTAAACATTATAATTTTTTTTTTCCTTTTTCATTATAACCATAGCCTAGAATGACAATTTTGAATGCAGGACTCATGTTAAAAAACATCTGGAAGCATGTACAGGCAATTTCATATCTACAGCCCTCATTTTACTCCTTCACAGCTTTTATTTTGGGGTCTGAATTTTGATTTTAAGAAGCAAAGGGTCTAGGATGAATAGATCCCAAATCTAGAAACACTTCAGCAGGGTAAGTTGCTTCAAATTTCTAAACCAGAAATAAAGAAAATGTCTTTTCATGCTGCCAGCTTACTTAGTTTCACCAAGTCTTTCCATATTTAGCTGAGTCGGGTTTTTTCTCCCAGACTCTGACACAAGAATCTACAGCTTTCAGAGGTTTAAAAAGTGATGTTTAACTCTTGTCACAGTCTGAAGATATGGCTTAGACACAGAACCAAAGAAAATGAACCCACGCCTAACATTTTTAAGCAGCTTTTTAAAATTGGCATCATCTGTGATGTCTTTGACTACAACTTGCAATGCTTCTAGAGAGGCAAGGAGCTGGAAGCAGCTGTCTGACCCAGGCAGTAAGCTTCAATTGACTAGTTTCCTCCAAACACCAAAAACTCAAAAGTTTTTAGTACCAGACTGCACTAGTGAGCAAATTCTGAAAAACTGACATATATTAAAAGTGAACATGGAATCTATATGAAATGTAGTATTAATACATCCTCAGCTTTTTAGGTTTTGAAATAAGGAACTAGCAGCGCCACAGTTTTCTGCACTGAACTGAGGTCCTGAAAACATTAGAGCTGGGTAAATTGCACACCTGGCAAATGGAGAGGGGAGCAAAGACCAGTACACAGAAACACACAAGAGATGTGAAGCTACTCCAGATCACATCACAGGCAGCATTTCAATGCAGTGGCTGAAACAACAGCCTCTTCCCTCTTTCCAAAGGCCTGTCACTGGAATATTTTCCCAAGAAAAGGGACTCCAAGCACACGTGTGACAGTGCAAGTTAGTTGTTTGAGGCAGCTTTTAAAAACAATGTTAAATGGCTCTCAAGTGAGTCCAGACATTGCATTCTCTGCTGCTCCAACACTCAGACCATATAAAGCAAATATTACATATGCTTTGCTAAAATCTGTTCAAAAAATCCAGATACTGCAGGTGATTCGGATTGTCTTTATTACTGCAATGGCCTGGTGGAAAGAGATGTCCCCACACAGGACTGCAGACCCATCTCCCCGAGTACTCCATAAACAAACTCTAAGCACTCCAAGGAGGTTACAGCCTAAACAGATGAGAGGAAAGAAGCATTCTTCATCCCAGTTTTCAGATGAAGAATTGAGTTATAAAGTGATATAACACATGCTCCATAAGGGTGGTGAGGCCCTTTCTATGTGCTACTTGACAGTCCACCAAGGACCATTTATCTCTTGGTGCTCCATCATCCCTTCCTTTTTGGAAGCGCCTAGGAAGAAAATTTCCCTCCCTTTACAGGAACAAAACAGCTCCTGCAGCACCAGGGAACCAACTCCCATTAGACATAGAGCATCACAACACCCAAATACCTCAGGACAACTTGCCCTAAATGACCTAAAGTCACATAAAAAAAGTCACAGACTTTCTGACTCTTTACCCACAACACTGCTATGGTTTTTGTGCTATTTCATGAGTAATAATTTTCACTCTTGCGAAAGTTAACCTAACTCTCATGTATAAGATAAAAATTACTGAGTAAGTTGTGAGGGGACAGAGGATATGGAAGATGCCATCGCTTAGGTGAGCTACAAATAAAAGTACTGTTTGTGTCCTTTAAAGATGGTGCATTTAAAAAAGGTCAGTAGAGTAAAAAGAAAATGTCATTTTTGCAGCATTACCTTCTGCTTTATTTTTTGCCATTTTGCATTTGTCCCATGCCACTGATATATTCTGTTTAAAAGTTTCAGCACTGCCAAAATATAGCCACACTCAGCAATCCAATAAAAAAACAAACAAAACTTTTACTTAGAGAGCATTTTAAGATTTGAAAGGATTATACAAACAACCTCTTTGCTTGTTTCTGTACCTTTGATGATTTGTCTGCCCGGAAAGGTAGAAAAAAATTCTAAAATAAATATTTCAAAAACAAGTCAAATTAAAAAGCTAAGCATACAATGATTTACATTCAGCTTGTTGCTTTGGAACTGCTTCTGCTGAGGATTAAAATCCATAAATTTCAGGAGAATTACTCTTGATTTTCAAGCATGCAAATTGAATAGCTGCATCCAAGATTATCTTTGATCCCTCTGTTACTAAGTACAACTATTTCCTTCATCAAGAACACAAGAATTTCTGGATCTACTCTGACAGTAGTTTTAACTTCTTACAACCCATTAAAAATATCAGAAAAATAGAAAATTTTCTTTTTGAAAACCAAGCTGCAGTAATTAGGCATATTATTTCTAAATTGGAGTCAACTTCAGCAGGATATGGGGAACTAGAAAGAAGAAAAGCAATTTGATCCCAAATGAAGCAATGTCAAACAAATTATTGGGTGGACAAATTTCTAAATACTGCATTCAAATATTCAAATACTCTGTTCTTGGGAAAAGCAAAAGGTAGTGACAGAAAAGAGTTTTCTGAATTTTTCTAAGGACATAAAATTTCTCAGATCTCAAACGGAGACATACTGGTACATTATATTGAGCATTTAAGAGATATTAAGGGAATTGAAAGAATTTTCAATGATGCTGGTGACATTCATTTTCAATGTTAATAACCTATTTACTATGATAGCAGCTTAATAAGCTTTTAACTGGCAGAAGTGGAATTACACTGCAATATGGCATATTAACATTATGAAGAAAAAACCCCACAGTTCCTTGCCCTCATCATTCAAATATTTTTAATCTTTATTTTAGGGAGATAATTAGGAGAGATCTTCTCTCCTTTTTCTACCTACGCAGGAAAATTCCAACCCCATTTGTTAGGATCCAAAATCTACTTGGGCACTGCAACAGGTGCAACCTGCCTGTTATCTCTGCAAACCTACAATCCAGAATAGCCTCTTCTGTCTGGTTTTCCCTCTGCACAAAACCACAAATAGTAAATGTCACTATTATGGGACATATTGGAGTCTCAAGCTATGCAAAATAATAAGTCTATCCCTCTCCAGTAGAATTTGTTAATTCTTGCCAAGCAGAAGGTCCACCTATCTTTGAAATCCTGATGTATGCAACATGGCTGGATCGAGTCTCCCACTTTTCTTATGTGACTTGCTCTTATTGTTTCACAAATCTTGTTGCAAAAGATGAAATTACAAGTAGCATCTCTGTAAGACACTACCACCATCTACTTCACCAACACAGAAAGAATGTTCCATTTTACTGTAGACAGCCTATCACTTCTGCCAACTGTCTAAAATATCTCTGCCACAAAGAGAAACCACTGTACAGAAACCACTACGTAAACTGCTTTACTTATGGGAATATCTTGGGGTGATCAAAAATAACATTTTTCACTACTTGCTTCCTAGGTGCAACGCAGCACACATACCATGTAGGGAATGCTAGAAGCGTGTAAGCCAAATGCTTCCTGTTAAACTGAAAAAGAAACATCTTTCCTTGTCCTGTAAGTGCAATCACTCAATTCCACAAAGATTTTTGGAAAGTATTTCAGGAGAGAACTAACAGGGGTTCATTTAAACTGGCATTTCAGTAGCTGTATCTTAAAATGAAAAGAATCAATCCAATTTAAAATGTTTGAGCATTAGACATTCGTATATCCTACCTACCTGTACATTACACTAATTTAATACTAGGTTAGAGTATTTCTAATTTATTTTCCATGAAATTTTAGAGCATATTACCAAAGTAAGTACGATCCTGATGAAAGTTCCCTACCTAGTGAAGCTTGATGCGGAATGTTTTCTAATTGTTCTGCATCAGAGATTGTTTCTGAACATATTTTTAGATGTACCAGTCTGTCCTGGGCTGACGCTGTGAAGCCGCTTCATTCCTTCACCGCCCGCTCAGTGCCAGGGACGCTGTGCCTCTGACACGGACCCGGGGCCGGGCGGGGCCGGGGCACCGAGTGCGGGGCGGTGGAGCGGCCGGGCCCAGCGCCTCGGGGGCTCTGGGGCTCGGCGGGGCTCGGCAGCGAGTGCGCCGGGAGCGCTGTGCTGCTCTTTGGGTTTCCTTTGTGTTCCGGCTAGCAGGAAAAAGGTTCTGTTGGGCTTTTTCTTGTCCTTTTTTCCCCTTCCTCCCTCTTGCCTCACTGCCTCCTTTCCCTCCTCGCCGGTCCGGGGAGCCTGCAGGGGCGGCCTCGGCTGGTCTGAGCCCAGGTGTCTGTTCCCGCTCCGGGAATTTGTTGTATTTAGAGGTTGGTTTTTTTCTCCCTGTTCTACCCTGTTTTGTTTGGCATTAATGAGTAATTTGTTCTTTCCACTTTCACCTGCTGTGACCCACTTGTCTTATTGGTGGAGGAAAAGGGGAGGCCCTTTCCCTTCGGAGGACACACTCATTCCGGAGTGTTTCCTCCTGAAGTTTTGTCTCCAAAACCGAGACACAATACTGTAAATAAAAGGTACTTGGCCGACAGACACCCTTTACCAGGACCCCCTGCATATTGCAGAGAGCCCATACATCCAAGATAGGCATGAAGACAGCTTCCAGTATCACACTGGTTTTGGAGCAAGAAAAAGCTTGATTTGGTTTTGGCCAAAACACAAAGGGTATCAATCACTGCTAATTGTTCCCAGGGGACTGGTGATATGCCCAGCTTGTAAATATAAATGTATTTCACATAGGTCACTAAACAGTACCCAGACAGTGATTTTTAGTCACTACCTACCTGGGCCAGGTGCAGACTGGCCTAAGAGTGAAAGGCTCTAGACTCAGTTATTAATCCCCTGAACCACTAGCTCCCCTGGCTCTTTACTTGTCATAACCCTCAATTTAGAAAATTGAGAAGAATCAGTACAACAAACAGGAAAGGTGTTGATACACAAATAGGAAAGGTGTTGATATTTCCAATTTCATTTTTAATTACAGAAAATCTCTGGCAAGGTTACAAGTCCTTTTTGCACCATAACAAACTGTTACTCCTCTAGGGCTTAAATTCACACTGAGGAAAGAAAACAAACACCATCAAGTTTTGATTACACAGACAATGAAAAAGACAAATGCCACAGCACAGGTGACTGGACACTACAGCTTTGTGCCTTGCACAGACACATTGCACTGGATCCAAAGCAGTAATGGAAATTCTCCAGGGCATCAGAACATGCTTGACTGTCCTTCAAGTCCTTCACTCCTACTGCCTATCCTTGTCCAGCCAGAAGTCAGGTTTTCTCAGTTTCCCAATGGAAGAAGGTCTACGGCATATTTTAATCGACATTATTCTATTAAATCATAGGTCTATAAAACTCTGAGAGATACTATTGAAGATATCAAAACAGGCACTGAGCTGAGCTGTGATTTAAACCCTTTCAAACTGCAATATAATTATTTCAATGAGTTATGAAGAGGTATATACCCCAAAAAAGACAGTTAAACTACTGCACAACCATTATTAGAGATGCTGAAACAAGGACAGGCATAGCAAAATTAGCCATTACATTTTTAGGACTAAATCTACAACAAGAGTTTGCTCAAGGATTGAAAGAACTTAAGTTGATTCATGGTGAACCAGCATCAGTTTCAGGCCTTCAAACCCAAGAAGTCTTGATCCCTGTGGCTCCTGGGTGCTGGGAATACCCCTGGGCCTCCTTGGGGAAACACTCAACAACCCAATCTTTGTTTCATTTCCCTCCTGCTCACAAAAAGTAGATGGCAAAGCTATGTTCTTGAGAAGCCATGGGCATTGCCTGCACCCCAAAAAAGGTAAGCCATTCATTAGTCTTCTTGCTTCCCCATCCACTCAGGAGTAGGTGTGACTCACATAAGGCCAAAGAGAAAGACCTTGCTATGCTTCTCAGAGCAAGCAAGCTGAGCAGGACACCAAGATGAGCTGCCCAGGAAGAGCATCAGGAGTTCCAATCATTTTTTTATGGAGAGGCGTGCCTGAATCTCTTCTTTCTGGCACTAGAAACCTTCCCCCAGTACCCTGGGAAAACAATTCTGGTTCACAGCAGCAATGAAAGATGAGAAGAAATACAGCAGAAAATGAAAGGCTATGAAAGTTGTGGCACAGACAGGGAATGAGGAAATTATCATAGCACCTGAGATGAAATGAACTAGCTGTAATGTGAAGGGACAGAGATAAAAGATACTACAAGAGAAGCTAGCACAGCAGGAGGCACTGATGCAAATGAATGGATGGAGTCAGTCAATGGATGTCTAATCAGATTGTTAGCCTCCTATGACAGAGGTGGGACACACTACATATGACTCTAAACATAAACTGTTTAAAACTTTCAGACAGAAAAAGACCTAGTAGAGAGATATGCCACAGTTTCAGGCACTCTGGGTAAAAAAAAAGAAAAAAAACTATTTCACTACTAAACAAATTACATAAGTGCAAGGTTGCAAAAACAAAAAAGTATTAACACAAATTGGTTTAGCTGTACAAGATTTATCAAGTTAAAATAAAGTATGTTTTCAGGCTACATTCATTCGAGCTTCATTTGTATCAAGAAAGGCACTGAAATAATCAAATTATGGAGCCCCAAAAGCATTTAATAATCAGAAAAATGAAGCAGATGCACTAATAAAATTAACATTAATAAACTAGGTCAACACTGAGGAAAGAAAAGAGTGATGGAGGAGGAAGAGAGCTCCACCCAGAGCTGCTCCTGCAGGGTGCCAGCTCTGGCGCTGCACTCCCCGCACAGCGCTGTGCAGTAATGACTGCAGATGATGCAGCTCTTTGACCTCTTTAACACACACATTGCTCACACTGTCTCCGTAGAATCTCTGCTTGCTGCAGCGAGCATCCAAATGGTTCCTTAATATAGAAACCTGTGAGGAAATGCTCCCTCTATCAGTAGTTTATCAACCCTCAGATTAGGAAAGAGGTCCTTTAAGCCTCGCAGGCTTATCTGCAGTGCCGTAGGAGTCTGAAGAGGCGAGCAGAGGACAGTCAGGCTCTCGAGGCATCCCATGATCTGTGGCTCAGGAGGTAATTTCAGCTTTCCTCACCATGAGTATAAACACCACCTGCTCACCTTGCCTAAAATGATTAGAGAGAACAAACCTGAATCCAGCTGTGTCACCCCTACTCTATTGCCCCTTCCCAAAGCTGGGCAACCTTTTGTGTGAAAATAACTCCACAAAAATCAAAGGAACGAAAGGCAGTCCTTAAGATTTTGGCTCCTGGTGTTTTAACACATAAACACTACATACAATAAACACTGAGGAGTGGTGATGA
Source organism: Aphelocoma coerulescens (assembly GCF_041296385.1). Taxonomy (NCBI): domain Eukaryota; kingdom Metazoa; phylum Chordata; class Aves; order Passeriformes; family Corvidae; genus Aphelocoma; species Aphelocoma coerulescens. Next base: position 78,933,199 of record NC_091015.1, read on the forward strand.
CTGCTAGCTGAACCAGTAAATGCAGTGGAGAGACAGAACTGCTCTGTTCCGTCTCAGAATCTGACCCACTCATGTTACAAAACAGATGCATAAATTATTACAGTGATTATGCAGAGGAGCAAGATTATGCAAGTGCTAAGCACTGCTGTTATAATACAGATACACAAACGAGTATAAAGGGGCCTAGGGATGTAACATTTCTCTTCAGCTTTCTTAGGAGGGTAAAGAAAGAATGAGAAAGAGGGGGCTGGATAAATGCAGTCAGAGGGAATTATTTAGGCAGGAAAGACAGAACTCCTGTCTTTATGCCAAGTACTCCCTTGCTCACCTAGGGAAAGATCCAGCACAGCAGCAAAACTGCAGAGGTAGAAGCACAAAGGCAAAGAACTAAACTGTTCATTAAAACTCAGGATTGGAAAGAGCTGACAAGCAGTATAGTGCTGTAGATTCTTCTCAACTTTCTGGCACAGAAAAATCGGGAACAACTGCCATTTGAAAAAAAGGAGAGAAAAAAAAATCAAGGACAGAGAAACAAAGTCATAGGCCAGTTCTGAAGAGCGGGGCATGGTAGCAGAGGTGCACAAAAGCTGTACATACAAGTGTGGTGAACTTTGAAGCTTTCTTAAAATACAGTCTAGCTGTTATTACAAATCCTGACATCAAAACCGCTACTTTTAAATCCCCTTCCTCAAAATGAAGGTTAACACAAGATTGCAAAGACTCCAAGATGACTTTGGATGCAAAAGCAGAACATTTAGTGATGTGCACAGAGGATAAACCACTGGCAGAAGCTCTAGCAATTCTAGAAACCAGGCTGGCTGCAGGCAGTCCATCATGTCATACTACTATGTGCCAGTACAGAGAGAAAAGGTCAGGACAATCATACAATAACCTAAAAAACAAAAGAAAGAAAAAGTCATAAACATGTAACTGTAAGTAGTTTCAAGTCTGTTTATCAGAAAGCTCATGAACACAAACCTTTAGCCTCAGAAGTGAGAGCAAGGTCCCCAGGGGTGCAGGGGCCATTTCCACCTCATACCCCTCAGCCTGTGCCCAGACCCTCCACAGCTCCCACCCTGGCCCTAGGAAGTGCCAAAGAAGCCCACACACACTCGAGCACCAGCCTTCACCTGCTCACTGTGAACCGCTGGGCCTCAGGAGCCTCAGGCTCTGGACCTGAGTGTCCCTTCTCTGTGGCTGGGGCAGGAGGTCACTGTTCCTCGGTCACTGCTCCTTGGTCACTCATCCCTGCCTCTCCCTGGCAGGTGCCTCAAGCACAGGGTGCCTCCTGCTTTTCCCCATGGGTCTGCCAGCACAACTTTTGTGAGTGACTGGCCATTAAACAAACTCCACCAGCCTGGTCCCATTACCAGAATGTACACCTACTGCTTCACATGTCCCAGACAGGCCAGGGACCAGCCTGAAGGAAAAACCTATCACGGAAATAAAACAAACTGCTGAGGTCAGGGACCTTTTCAACCAGCAGAACTTGGCTATGCCACTGGAGCCCCCAGCTGAAATGTCCCTGAAACCCTCAGGGCAGGAATCACCTCAGTCCTATTCCAAGATGGCATGAGGGATCTTTTAGCAACAGAAGAAAATCCCTGTCCTCCTCTCTTTTCATTAAGAGTATCAACAGGTTTTAGGAGAAAGAAATCACTAAGACACTACCCAAAGATTACACAGTATTTACTGGAATTACAGTGCATTGCCTCAAAGGGATATGAGCTTATTCAGGCAACGTAACAAAAGATCAGAAAGATGTATTTTAATCCTCACCCAATATTTTCAGTGCTGTTGCTCTTGAAAGCACATATTCCTTGCTTCTTATAGAATGCATGGTCTGTTATGCCGATATTATAAACCACATTTTCAGCTCATTTTTTTCCCTCCAGTTTGATAAATAGTTTTAAATCATGCTTAAAATAGCACGTTTAATATACTGTATGAAAATTCAAATTAAGACGCAGGTAACTTTGGTAAATTAGAAAAAATGGTGTTCTTATTCTACAAAAATTGCCAAAATCCCCCAATACTTCCCATCTTGAATTCCCCTTGTCCCCTGTAGCCTGAGCCTCCAGCCCAGCTGACTACTGCTGTCACAGAAACCCTCCTCTGTAGAAATTTTCTCTATTAAAGGAAAAGCTCATGGATAAATTAAGAATCAAAGGCAATAGATTTAACACAAACTCCTACAGTACTGCTTTTACCCAAGCTTTTGAAGATTTCCTTCCCATTCCTCAACTTGCCCAAACAACTGAAAGGTTTGAAAGATTAATGTGACCAAAGATTTTTTCTTAGTGATGTTGAATGCCAGAAGCAAAGCCTAAGGTGAAATACAGATATATGGAAAGACTAGTTTGAACAGGCTTTATTATGGCCAGTTTGTTATATCTCATTTTACTGCTCATATTTTTCTTGCTTGTTTCCTCATAATGATGGCTTAAATACCTCGTCTTCAAAATCTACCAAAGATGCACTATCAACACATATAAATATGCCTGTAAGCCACTAAGAGCCATTTTTCTGGAATTTTTTAGAGGATGGCATACTGTTAGTAGGTAATTTATATATCTATTTTACTCCAAGGTCTTCAGAGAATCTGACTGTCACTTGAGACTGTGGTAAGCACCTAGCAAGGAGTAGGTGCATCATAAATTTATTAATGTGCCATTGTTTATTGTTCTAGCTTCTAGAAGCTCCAATAACATCTTGGGTGTAGGACAATGCATTTAGTTCAATTAAAAATCCCTAAAGCTTTTTTGTATTAAGTTTTAAGCTACCAGAAGTATCCGTCGATTTTAGAACATCCCCTCCTCTTACAAGGTCTTCTCAAGGATGAACCTAGAAAGGCTATACCAGTTTTCCTTCATTTGAAACCTCTGGAGATACAGGTCATGCATTTCTTTGCCAGGAGAAAACAAACAAACAAACAAAACCCCAACATTTTCCCCACCTTCCCGCTGTTAAATGCAGCTTCTACAAAGATTTTTGGTCTACAGGAGCAAACAGATTGCCAATGCAGTATCCTTGCAGATCACCTAATGAATGGGTGATCAATAAAAACCCCCAAACCTAACAAAACATAGAAATCATTTAAGCCAAAGGGAGAAAGAGTTAAAAGTGGTTTAAATGACAGTGTACATGCCAGGACTGATCTCTGGGCATTTTTCACTAATACTATCATATCAATACAAAAAGTGCTGGGTTTCATGCTCCTTAAGAGCCCTATAGCCTCAAACTCCTATTAGTTTGGAACCTGAGGGATTTTATATTACATATGTCACTGAAAGTAAAAGTCTCAAATGAACTTTTCAAAACTTAGGTAAAAAGCAAAATTAAACATTATTTTCAACCTGCTGGTGCAGCAAGCAGGGGAAGACCCTTGGGCAGTTCCTGTACATATGATTCTATGGCGTAGTCAATGGGAAAGCCAGTCAGAATATGGGACAGCACTGCTGTATTTTTTAAGTAAGGGCAATTCAGTCATATCAATTTAAAAAGTATGTTATAGAAGCAAAACCTGACTGCTACTTATCTATCAGTTAACTGATCTGCAAATCACAACTTCAATTCTGCACTTTGTTTTTATTAAAGTTACTATTCTTTTCCATCTTTAAAGAGATTAAGTGCAGCTCTTTTGCTTCATTCACATCTTACAAAGGGCTCAGCTGCAGAGCTTCATCCTCTCCAACACCTGCACCTCACCTCTTTTGTCTAGCAACTTCAACCCCCAAGCAGGTGGATGTGAATCTTCCTAAAGTCATGTATATGAATACCTCTGAAGTCTCAAAGCCTCCCTTTCTCATTCAAGTTTGACAGAATTCTCCTTTTTGCTGCCCAGCTCTTTTGGTTGCCTTTTTTTTTTTTTACATTGATGATTTGGTATGATGCTACAGTACTCTGGGTCAGATCATGGTATTTTACAGCAGCTCCTTGAGACCGTCCAAGGAAGAGCAAAGAACACAGGAGTGGAAAAGAAGTCCTGTCCTCATATACTGTCACACAGGATGATAAAATCATTCAGGAGGGATGGAACCTCAAGATGTCATCTAATACAGCCATGTGAGTATTTACATACTACTGTTTCTCTTGGGCTGATCCACCAAACAGTGGCATAAAATCTGTCCTTAATAAAGTGAGTTTTTAAAGCTTTCTTTAATTCAAGGTGTTTTAGAAACAACATTCAGGAAATGTGATCTTTCAACCCTCACTATGGCTTACAATGAAAAAAAAATCAAAACATTTCATAAAAAAAGGTGATTCAGTATTTCAGAAATATCTGTGTTATTAGAAACATTTTCTCAGAAATCAACCATATTCTTTTAGAGGTTAAAATTTTGAATAAAAGTAACTTTTTCAGCTCAAACCAACATTTTAATAAGAAAATCCATAAGCAGTCCTAAACCTTGCCCTGACAACAAGTGTTTGCACCTAGTGGAAGCTGTGCATGTTTGGATGCATACATGTTTCTGCTGATGTTTTGCAGCAAAGCCCTTTGGGGGCCACTTATTCTTCTCTGTGGGCCTTCCAGCATCATTACATCTGTCAATCCAAAAATCCAAGCCAAGCCTGGCTGCCAGGCAATCAAGAGCACGTGCACACAGACACAGACTAATCGATACAGTTTTGACTGTAATTCCTTTATGAACAAAAGTAAAATACTAATTTACTCAAAAACTCAGGCTGCAGAATATTCTCCCCCATGATCTGAACTTTTTGCTCTTACACCTGCCTGGCCTTCTTAGGATGAACAAATATTTGTAGCTGATAGCTCAATGAATTATCACAGGGCAAGTAATGTTGTAACAGCTACCAGAAAATGATGGTAAAAAGGATGACAGACATAACAGACAGACCTGTAATCTTCAAAGCAGTTTTACATGGGAACAAACAAAATCATCCAGGCCACTCATGACTTGTCAGTTAATAATGCAATCACTTCTAATACTGCACTGTAGTACAAGCCAAACATTTATTCTGTGAGTCTTCTGGCAAAACTGTATGAACAACAATACCCCTCCTCTAAACATGACATTTTTATTTCATGCTGTACGTGAATTAATTGAAATTCAAATTCAAATGCTTTCTGCATGCACAGTTGGAAGCTTGTCCTGTCTCCTAGCAAAGCGTGAGCTCTAGCAACCAAACACTACCATGCTAAGTTGTCAGATAAGCTAGGAAGGAAATTCCAAATAAATTATTTTCAAGGCACTGTCTTTATTTTAAGCAAGGAAGAAGTGTTTATGCAGTGAGTCCTTAGCTACAGACAAGCCTTCTTATGAAGGAAGAACTCATGCCAACATAAAACTTCATTTATTGCTAGATATGAAAAAAAGAAAAAATGCATAATGGAAAGAATGTCTTCCACCTGAAGCAGCTCTTAGGCCATGTGATACAGGGGCTGTAGTGTGACATTACCACTAAAACTGAGCCAAAAGTTTATTTCAATATGTTCTACCTGTCTCTACCTAAATGCCAACAAAGCTGGAGGGGAAGCCAAAGTTGCTGCTCGTGTGGGAGGCAAATCTGCTGCACCAGTGGGGGGAAAGCTGAGCTGGGGCTGGTAGAGGAGGTCCTTGTGCCTGCTGAGGAGCATGAAGGGATAGAGGAGGGAAGTGCTGAAGTGTAGGCTAGATTTCTCTTTTCTATGTCGCAAGCACAAATCAGGACTGGAGGAAACAGTCATGATGAGGAGAGAGGGCTGCAAACCTACTCCCCTTGCATGTAATCAGAACATAAACTGCACTTAATGGTGGTCATAAGGGTGAGATACTCATCCCCTTCTTATCTCCCCCTGCTCCCCAGGAATCTGTCCATCAGCAACAAGTACTCTAGTTTTAGAGCAACTGTTTGCTAACCCATTAAAACCAATCTGCAGCAAGCAGACAGGCCTGAAAAGGAAATAAACTACCTACTCATTTAAAGTAAGAGTGAAATCTTTACCTAGATAATACCATAACTGCATTGACTGTAGGATAGAAGAAACACCAGCCATTGCCCTTACTATTTTGAACCAATTTATTTGAGAGGATATTTTCCAAGAATAAGCAGTCAAATAAAACAGTAATTGATTTAATCTCCTGTTTAATGTTGCAATTGTTTTCACCCTTAGCCTGCAAGGCATGGAATAAATGGGAGCACAACTGAGAAAGTGTGTCTGGACAAAGAATCCACAGTTTGAAAAAACTGGATAACTGGAGAGGACCAAACTGCAAGACCATAATGCTAAAATGGAAGCTCTCAGAGAAAAAAGAAGGAGTTTAATAAGATTAAGATTATAGAAGTAAATTAACGGTCAACTGAAAATTACCCATCCTCAATAAAAGTCACAAACACTAATTAGCTTGTGTATTTCCAGCAAGTTGACTTTAAAGAACTTTGTTGTGGAATTATTTTTAAAACACTAACATATTACTCACACAGAACTTGTGTTCCCTGACAAACATTTGATCATTAAAGGTGTCAAAATCAGATAGGGACCTTCTTGCAGGTTATCAGTCTGATAGCAAAATTATTTTTCTCTTTCTTAAACAAAAAATAATAGAAGTATTTAAAATACAACATGATATTTTAGCAGATGAAAACAGTCTCAGCTTTGGTCCCTTCTGGGATATTTTTTTCCTTTGTAGAGAAGAAAGTAAGCTAGTAATTACAACATGCAGCTCTAAGACCAATTAACAATCTGCAACATGCCCCACTTCTTTTATCCTCCACTGCTAACGCTACAGGCAGCATTAGCTGTCTAATAAATAGGTGAGCACTGCTTAACACTTCGCAAGGTTTCAGCATTTCTCTTCACCCCTGGCATCAATTCTCTCACTCCCTTGGCTATTAGCAGATCAGTCTGGCAGTATGCAGATGCTGTTCTGTTGTGTGCTCCAAGACGTGCACTGCCTTTAGGCTCCCTTGGGCTATGAAAGGCAGGTGGCTTATTCATGTTCTGAAGAAAAAGCTTCACTAATGGCCTTGCAAAGGTCTCCAAGAGATATTTTTTTCCTAGTTAATCAGCCAGACAAAAAATTTACTTCTGCTTAGGAAGGGTGGATATTTGTAAGGCAGCTATGAGTAGGAAAGGGCAAATGTTAAAAGTATTTTTACTATACTTGCATTTTGTGAGAGCTAAACAGTTCCATGGTAAGCACAATGCAATGTGAGGAAATATTAAAACTGAACATGCTCCATGTATCAGGCTATACAGGGACAAAGTACACAAGCATTGGTCCTATACAAAACCCTGAACTGGATTAGCAACTGCAGGTTTTTATGCTTCAAATATACATGCCAAGCACCTATTTCAAGGCTGCAGTATTTGGGTTCTTTCTTCTTGGGATAATTATGGAGGTGTACAGCTAATACAAAAGCAGGCAGGTGAATTGCCTAGTGCTCACTAGTACCACATGATACTGCTGCCATCAGGAAAATCTGTACAGGCAGGTCTGTTTCTTCTAAGATTCCTGCTGGGCACTATATGAATAAGCATGACATAGATGCTTTCTTTGCCTGTAATAAAGAATTCATACCCACACAAAATTGACTAGCTTGTCATGGTGTGACAGAACGCACAAAGAGAGTGTCTATCAAGGAGCATATCAGCTGAAAATCTGCATCCTACTTATCAATGTCTTCAGAAAGTTGTAGTATATGCAACTTGAAAATCTAAAGTATATACTGACTTTTATATTATATGCTCCCTGCAAGTTGAGTAACAGCAGTTTTTCCATAATAAAACCAGATATGAATATGCCAGGCTTTTCAGTCAAATACATTAATTAGTTATGCCTATTAACATAAGTAAAAACAAATAGCTCACGATAAATCATTTATCTTTCCTCTCCACTTCTTTAGTCATCCAATTCCACATACACATTTTAAGAAAGGCTAGTACTAACACCCACAGTCTTTATTTGGATGTTATCTGTAGAAAACATTTTTTGCACTTCCAAAAAATAGGAAGAGTTTGTGTGTGCATGTACTCAAATATATAAACATATACAGACACATAAATAAACACATATTTACATGCTTTCTATATATTGCCTGCTTTTTTACAACCATTTCAAAGGAATAAAAAATGGTAACTTTGTTCTCAATTTACCTTAATAGAAACATTATTGAAAAAAGATCAGGTTTTGGCTGTTTTGTCTAGTCTGCTCTCTTCCTCTGTTGGCTAAAGAAAAAGAGAACTTTGTGAAAGTCACTAGCTGGGAACCTAATCCTTTACACTGGCTTGCTACATCCCAAAAGTATCATAAGTGCACCATGCAACCCTTGCGTAAAATATGATCTCTGCCTTTTCATTCACCCCATCTCCATCCACCCTTGTAGATCATATTCTACACTTGTAGATACAATAGTGTCCACAGATCATGAAATCAGTCTCTTAAAAATAGACCATATGGAATTGTTCTGCACTACCACAAGGCATAGCAGTGTCATCCTTTAGTCTTTGTTTCACATAGCAAAAAATTGCTTTAATTACCACCAAATTGATGCCCAAAAGAAGATAAGAAAACAATCTTCTCCAAATAGAGAAATCTTGAGGTGGCAGACTAAGAGAGGTGATCCTGCCCCTCTACTCTGCTCTAGTGAGACCCCATCTGCAGCGCTGCATCCAGCTCTCGGGTGCCAACCACAGGAAGGACATGGACCTGTTGGAGTGAGTCTAGAGGAGGCCACAGAGATGATTAAAGGGATGGGGCACCTCTCCTATGAGGAAAGGCTGAAAGAATTGGGATTGTTCAGCCAGGAAAGGAGAAGGCTTTGGGGTGACCTAATTTCAGCCTTCCAGTCCATGAAGGGAACTTAAGGAAAGATGGAGAGGGACTTTTACAAGGAGTTGTAGTGACAGCAAAGGGGGAATGGATTCAAACTAAAAGAGAGTAGGTTTAGATTAGCTATTAGGAAGAAATTCTTTGCTTTCAGGGTGGAAGAGACACTGGCACAGGTTGTCCAGAGGAGTTGTGGAAGTCCTGTCCTGGAAGTGTTCAAGGCCGCTTGGGATGGGGCTTTGAGCAACCTGGTCTAGTGGAAGGTGTCCCTGCCCATGGCATGGGGGCTGGAACTAGATGATCTTTCAGGTCCCTTCCAACCCAAACCATTCTACGACTGTGTGAATCTATGTCTCCTTACTTCCTACACAGTTCAAATTCTCCTTGAATCAATAGCAATAATCCAGCAACCCAAAGTCCAGAAAACAGAACTTACCGGGAAAGGCACTGCCAAATGCTGGTATGTCTTTATTGGCTTCCAGAGTGGAGTTGGCTTGCAACTAACAGTGAGTGCACAGCCTAAAGGTAACACACCACTGTTAAATACAGGCACCCATATTTGGGTCAACAAATATCCTCCTCTCCACTGCTCTTCATAGGATGGCCAAGCTACAGGTATGTTAACAGTGCCACAAGCCTTTGGAATCTGCATCCATATATTTCATAAAAGAACTATTAACACTGCACCAACAGAAGCATGGTGTTTTCTTCACACATTCACTCCAGTGCTTATTCTTGTCACTTTACTGTCACTTCTCCCTCTGAGAGGAATATTTAACATTCAGGTGGGTACCCAAATAGTGTTTTGCAGCCAAAACTCAAAGAGAAAAAAATTTAAAAGTAAAATTTAGGTTCAGTTAAGGGGAGGAGAGGGGAAAGAAGAATGTGAACACTTTATCAACTGTTTTAATTCCAAAGTTTTGGGGCTTTTTTCCTCGTGCACTGCTTCCCCTTGTGCTGACTCAGAAAAATGCTTGGATTATTACAATCTTTTTGACACTGGATTATCTTAAGTAATTCTATTCTCACCACCACACTGAGATAATTTTCAGTACTTGGGGCATTGCACTGTTCCTATCCAGTTCCATGTATGCAAAGGGAAATGAAAACACATATTGGGGCAGAAGAGGGAGATGATGAAAAAAAGAATTATTCCTCTTTGCCGATCATGACTCAAACATCATCTAGGGATGAAATACCCTCATTGAAAAGGTCAGAAGCTCAATGCTTCAGGTTTGGGTACCAGGGAGTTCACCATCTCACCCTCGAGTTCTGTGCACTCAGAACACTCCCTCTCCTGTTGGCAGGCCTCTTACCTCATTTCCATTCCAAACTGATCTCTTCTGCCAGTGAGCAAACATGGGTTTGATTTGTACATTGATCCAAGCGATCACCACGTGCACACACTCCACCACGCTCCTTGACCCCACACCCACATGCACAAAATGCTTACCGATGCTCTCGCCCGGGACCTTGACACGGCGCGCAAGCACTGCCACGTGCGGAGCGTTCACTCGTAACTTCCAAGTGTGCCAACAGCACACACTTACGGAGGTTGTAACTGCACAAGGCAGCTTGTTAACCACACTTAAGCTGGTCTCACTCTATTTATAATGCAGGCACAGCAAATCAGTCTGATGAATCTTAATTAAATTTAAGTAAATTTTGATTGGTGTAAAATGTAGTGTGCATTTGGCCAATGGAATACCTAGTGTAAGAAGCCCGAAGCAGTAATGTTTTAATGCATCATACCCCTGTGATTTGACGTCTCAGAGTAAACAAAACAAAGTTTGCTTCAAAAGTGCACCTCAAATCACCTCATACTTTCCTCCTAGCAATGTACTCAACTATTGGTGTTATGTTAATAGAGTCTACATAAATGGTCTCCTAATCACTTGATAAATTGCTTCATAAAGAAGTAACTTCCATAGTTGTCAATTAGTTATATAATCAGCAAGTATTTGCTATCCATCAAACAGCAGCAGATTCAACTGCAAAACACCACACTGTACCAGGGGAACAGGGGAGCAGGGAGAAGATAAGAGAAGAAATTAAATTAATATTATTAGCATTTCATGTCACCTGTACAGACAGTATTTTGATACTGATGTAAAGTCAGTTTTATTCCTGCTGCCCAGCAGAGCTACTCATCCCCTGCTAAAAGTTTATAATACACTCAGCTCCTCTTCTGGGCTGCCAGAAGATATGAGCAGATCAGAACCTAAAACTGATCTTACCACGACAAAAGAAATTTAAAAAAAAAAAACAAATCACCATCACCAAAAACAACCCCAAAAGAAACGCTTTTCCTATTGTTTTGGACAATCAAACTATTGCCAGACCAGACCTAGTGTCCACTGCTTACTACACATCTTTCCAGCACCAGCATTTGGTGATACATGGTTTTAAACCCTCCCCATTCAAAATACTTTTGGTTAGTATTTCCCTGGAAATTTTACATAGATGACAAAAAAAAAAAAAAATTAACTGCAACCAAATCTGGATACGGACCCCAGATGCAAAAAGATATAAAGTGGGTGAAATGACTGGAAGACTGAAAGACACAATGAAAGAAGCAGTTCTGACTGAAATCTCCCATTTGGCTTAATTTCAGCTATGATGTCCAATACTACTGCTGAGGGTGAGGCTGAGATTCTGACTAGAACTTACTGCAAATCTTCTGGTGTGCTGGAGGTACAAGACCTAGTTTCTCCAGACCTTCACTTAGGACTTTTCTAGCAGTGAATAGGGCATCCACTCTGTCCACATTGCAGTGTGATACCTCTGCACAGAAACAGATGCAGGAAGCAAAATTCACATCCTTTAGTTTCATGCACCTACCCCTGAACAATCTTTTGAAAGCCACATTGTCAGCAGAAAGACAAGGTTCCCTAGGGCACTGAATTACGTATCAAGGCCACCGATATCTTTAGTGCCCACTTACTTCACAGGACCTACTCATTTCTTTGCGGTTAAGCCCACAGGTCAGAACAGGAGTACAGGTTGTGTTCTGTGGCAACAACAGGACAAGAACCATTACTGTAAAAGATGGTTCAGCTATACTTCATTCTGTGTTCTCCTGTTACTGATAATAGAGGACTCTGGAGAAAAACCTTGACAGTATAGACAAGCAGGGATTTTATTTATTTTCAATGGAAACACTTATGCCTTTAAGCCACCTTGTTACGTATGCCACATGTTTTCACTAAGAATTGAAAAGTCAGGAAAGGTCTGACACTTAGACTAGCAATCTGAGCACTAAAAATAATGTTAAGCATTGCAGACCACAGTGTTAACATGAGGCAGTAAAACTGAATCTTTACAACATGACTAGGTACATCTCGAGTCGACTTGAGCTCAAAGTTACAATGAATTCTTTAGAGATTACAAAATAAAGACAAGAAAGAACGGATGATGAGAAAAGAAGAGAGAGGCCTGCAGCAGCTACAGGCAAAATTAAACTGTGGCTAGTTCAATCCATTAAGCAGCATTTGCCACTTTGTGAAATGAGAGACTTGTGAGGGAGCAGGCACAGCAACAGTGCTGTAAGCAAACTACCTTTCCTGTGCTAGAATGGGCACACAGTTGGCTAATTTCAGCAGATTGTCTACTGATAACACACTGTCTCTCCTTCAAGGCTTTAGCAGCTTATGGCAAACATTGGTGCTTCTTTTCCCTTAAAAGCCTTAATCTTTCAAAAATTCTGTGCCAGATCTTCTACACCTGCCCTCTCAGGTTCATGCACCAGACCTTCTTCCATTTCCAGTCTGGAAAGTAACATAACATTGAAACACTACAAAAGTGTTGCTTTTGCTTTCTCAAAATAAAATCATGAGCACAATGAGAACCACCAATGAATGTGCACTCAATTTTACCCAATGGCAACATAAATGCACGAGCAAAGCATTACTTGTGTGTCTGCATGTCTGGCTGGCTGGATAGACAGGCAGGACTAGATCTACCCATTGAGAATACTGGGTGAACAAACATTTATTGAGAATTACTCAGCTGTGATACAGAAGGGGATTCATGGCATGGTGCATCTGGACTCTGCTCGTTTTTTATGAGATAATTGCGCCACGGACTACCTCAAACACAGCATGACTGAAGGATTTGCCTTTTAAATTTAAGAACATGGAACGGACAGGAATTAAATCCGTCATGCCTCTGTGTAGCACACAATGGAGGAAGAATATAAATAAACAGGCAACCAGAATGGTGCAATAAGAACAGGATTAATCCAAGTGTGATTAATTCAGTGTCAGATTAAAATTGATAGTGCCAGCTGTATCGGGTCCATTCTGCCACATTATTCTCGCCTGTCATTTTTTTTTTTTTTGTCCATCTTCTTCCCATTTCCTTGGTGGATAAACCTGCAAGAGAGTTAATTGTCACATACATGGATTTAATCACATTGTCCACACTGTTTGGGGGCCTTGCCTTCAGCGATCCATGACTAATTGTTGTGGTAATTTTTCAATCATTAACAGCACCGCATATGCTGCGGACAAATCCCACGGCACCCACTAAAGCCCCGGCGGCCAGCGGCGCACACGGCTCCATCAAAGCCCCGCGGCCCGGCCGCCGCCCCCCTCGCCCATCGCCGGCTGCCTCCCGCCCTCGGGGGCGAGCTCGGCGCTGGTACTGCTGCCTTTAAGGAGGCAGCGCTGCCAAAGGGAGGGAGGGGAGGGGTGGGGGACGAAGAAGGACATTAGAACGCCATCTGGGAGGGCTGGCGGGGCTCTCGCTGTCCGCCCGGCGCCCGCAGCTGCCGCCCCGTTCCCCCCAGAGCCGCCGCGGGTGCGCCGGTGGGACGGGAGCGGCCCCGGGGGAGCCCTAGGGCGGATGGAGGCACGGCTCTGATCACCTCCTCAACCCGGCGAACCCACCCGCCTTTCCCGTCTCCGGTAATTACACGCGTTTCATAAGGCACAAAAAGGCGAGCCAAAAGCTCCCCTCCTGCTTCAAAGCCAAGTAACAACCAGAACGTAACAAATCGCTGCACCAGCAGCCCTGCAGCAGCAGGGAGGACCAGCGCCACGGCGCCTCGGAGGGAACCGCGAGGATTCTACAAACGTGCCGCTGCCTGTCCAAGCTACATGAACCAAGTGACCCCAGCTCAGATGGCAAAGAGCTCGTCTGGGGAATGAGGCGGCCGGCATTCCCAGTCACCTTCTGACTTCTTGTTCCCGGAGCAATTTATTCACTGACGGAGGTGTACGACACCCTCCAATGGTGTACGCCTGGGTCCCTGCAAAAAACAGGGGGGGGTTGCAGCTTGGAATGGACCGATTGGACAATGTCATGTTCTCCTCTCCCTCACCACCCCGTTTTCAAACACATTAACATATTAAGCAGTTTTATGCGCCTGGGACGTCACACTTATAGATGAGGCATATCAGCATCCTCAAAGAAGGCTTGAAGCGGGAAGGAAAAAATCAGATGAGATTCTGCAGCATCTCTGCCTTGAAGAGACCACTTTAAAACAAGGTGGCATTTCAGCAGTCACCCAGGTGGCTTTAGAAAACGCTGATAGAACACTTCATTATTGAAAGCTACGATAGTAGCAATAGTGACTATCGAAATATAAATGCAGGCAAAGGAGGGGGAGAAAAAAGGAAAAAAAAAGAGAAAAATAAGAATTAAGAGCAAAACAAGGCAGGATTACACAAAGGCAGGATCCTCTTTGCTCCCTCTGAGTGGAGGAGCGAGAATCCCCAGCTACACAAGGGAGTAAACAACAGCATTCTAGACTTCGCTTCTCAATCAAGCCATAAAGAAGCAAAGGGAGGGAAAAATCCCGTCCTTGCCACAAGTTTCTGGCAGTCACAGCACCAGCACTCTTATGCAATCGTTACATAAGTTGTGACAGGACCGGCGCCTTCCCCACTCCCTGCCCAGGCGCAGGACAGGCAGGGCACCCCCGCCTCCCCACCGCTGCATCACGCTCTCATCTGCTCACCCCGGGGCTGCTGATGCAGGGTGATGCACAAATACAGAATAATCCTCTGCACTTTTTATTCTTTTTGACATCTTTCTCCCACCATCCATGAGTTGCTTTCTGCAAGGGTGGGGGAGCACTTAGTGGCACACAACAGATATAACCTTTCTTGCTTTTTTTCTCCTCGCTCCTTATCCCAGAGAATACTGCCCTCTCAAACCAAAGGAAAGGGTGCCAACATGTAAATAGTTTCTTAAATAATTTCTGCACGTAGCAGCGTTGCTGCTATTACCACACTGCATTGAGTCGGTGTCACTGACAGAAGAACCACATGAAGTTTATGGAACCGCCTATAGCCTACCAGAGATGACAAAAGATCCCAGCAATGGCAGATGGCATGTGAATCACTGCACAGGCAATTAGCAGCTAGCTGACGGATTTTGACGTGCTGGGGAGGACAGAGGGGGTTTTCTCTGCTCCTAGCAGTTCTCACCAGAGGGGATGGAAATAGGCATTAGTCTCACTTTGCCCCCACAGTCTTTGCAACCACTCTTGCTGGGTTTGAGGCTGCTGTATTGCTAGGTACTTATAAGCATCCAGCGTAGAAAGATTTGCAGCAGCAATAAAAATGCTGTATTTTTACCTTGATGAGATCAAGTCACAGCTGCTGCAAAGCAGAGTGTTTTAGGGAGAGTAAAAAAATAAAAAGCACAAAAAACCCACCTATGCAGCAAAGGACCACAGCCACCAAGCCAAGTGCTGGGAAAACATTACAGTGCTGTAAACAGTGATTGAAAATGCATCAAAAACATCAAATGCTTCTAAGCTACAATGACAAATGTATTCTGAAACTGTTCAAGTTGGATACCTCTCAAAATGAATTTTTATGGTAGACAACGGTCCTAAATTTTGATCAGAGAGCTAATGCAGAACCCTTCGGCATGAGCCTAGTCAGCATATATCTTTATCTTCAAGTCAGTAAAAAGAATAATATAAAAATGTACCAGTAAAATAATGCCCAGCAAAAGTCTCCTCTGTGTGGCTGCAGTGCAGACCTTGGATAACACTGAAGCAGGGACATTATTCTGAGCAGTCTGACTGACAGCGCTGTGAGCAGTAACACTCAGAAGGCCACTACCTTAAAAACCCAAGGTGACAACTTACATTAGTTTTTCTAACATTTTGTAGTTTGCTTGCTCATTAGTTGTCAGGTCAGTGCTAGTTTTTGTGAGCTCTGCACTGGAGGTTCTTTTCTGTAGTTTTTACTCATGCTCAGGAACAGTAATCCCTTTTGGGGGGCTCCTTGCACTGATGCAATTAATAGCATTTAAAAAACCCCCACCAGCCTCACAGCACAAATGCTCTGCCTCTGGAAGCACAGCATCTAAGTAACCCATTTTGCTGGAGGAAAAGCTTTACCAGCCATCATCAATACCTGGACTGAGCAAGGTTGTCCACTTAAGAAGGGCAGCATACCAGCCTGTATTTTTCCATCCCAAACTGGGCATGCTGGTAGGGATTCAGAAGAGGCCAGATGACGGTACCTTGCAAAAAGACAAGATGCTGACAGTAAGACTTTCATCAGCATCTTGCTTCCACATCAGATAGCTCTTCCTATGACCTGCTCAGTTTTGCATTTCCCAGGAGCCAGAGGCTGTGTCTATTTTCTGAAACCTGTGCTTCCAACATTGTTCCAGGCCTACAGCACACCATTCAGCATCTGCTTACAACTACCACTGGCATCCATGCCATGGGTTGCCCACTCCTCACTAAAATCCAAGGCTGGGCCACTCAAGTTCTACCAGCTAGAGATTTACTGACTACATTCACTGACTTCCCAGGCTGCTTTGCCCTTGCTTACTTGTCGGGGTCTCCTCCCCCCGCCATGTAGCCCTGAGGCGACACACGGGGTTTCCCTGCCCCTGGTCAGCCTCGTTCCCCATGGGTTGGTTTGTGTTTCCTGCGCGGGCAAAGGACCCTCGGGTCCCGACTGTAACAGTTCCTCGGCAGAGCCCGGCCATGCGGCTGGGGAAATAAACATCTCTGAAACATCTAGCAAGAATCCGTCTATATATATTTCTTTTCCACGGGACTCCTGGTTTGATATAGGCGTGTTGCAGTATCCCCACTGTAGCACTTACTGGCTTCCATTGCTAGGTATGACAGCATTTTGCAACTCCCGATCAAGCCTGAAGCAACAGTGAAAAGTCAATAGGTTATTATATCCCCATTTCATACACACGTAAATTGAAGAAGACTGTGAAATGCAACAGAAATGTTAAGTTCAAGCAAATGCTACTCAATGGTTTTAATACAGGTATCTGTCTTCCATGCAGTTAACTATGCAAGTTTTGTAAAGAAAGCAAACACCAAATCAAATTAATCACTTTTCAGCTGTAAGCATGCCTGTGCTCTAATCTTATTCAGTGCAGAAAAAGTGCTACATACTTTATGTACATGATTACTAATCACCAGGACAGAGACAAATGGTATATCACTATATGAAATTGCATACCATTCTGCAGATGGAACCAAGACTACAAATATATTTAGAATGTTTGAGAATTGATTTGAAGAGCTCGTAATTTTATCATATATCAGAACCTTCTACAACAGGAACAGATCTGAAGATCTGGCTGTTTTGGCATTTTGTCAGCTACTGAGACCAGAAGCTGTAATTATGCAATATGGCTACAGGTGATGTTTCAGCAGCTATAATTCACATAGCCAATGATCATCTTGGCACACAAGGAACGATACCCCATATACATCTTAATCTTTCCTAGTTTGACAGCAGTTAATCATATGAACTATAATGTAACACATGGAATTGGAGTGCCATTGAATTCCACATAAATTGTTAACATGCAGTTTCGGAGGATTTTCCAAACCTTTTCTAATGCATCAGTGCAAATGCACCAAGCCAATCACATGTTACAGGAAAGGAAAACAAGCCCTATATGTTGTCATATTAAAAAAAAGTCTTATGAATCTCAGGGAGTTCTCACATAACATTGGAACATACTGTAGTGAATGTTTGTTTTGATTCCTCCAGCTTAGAGCTTCTCAAATTTAAAAAAAAGGGGGAAAAAAGAAAAAAAAAAGAAAAAATCAAGGACTAGCAAGCTTTCTGAGCCAGAGATCAATGTTCAGAATTAATGGAAATGTTCAGAAAGGGATGCTGTAATGAAAAAGCACCAAAAGAAAAGAAACACATGATGCAAAGACTTACCTTCCAAGTGGAAGGTGATAAGGTAGCAGTAATGCTGCCCTTACTGAGGACAAACAACTGAGGAGGGCCAGCCTCTCTCTGAATGGATTGTAAGGTGACATGGGACAAATCACTAAATTGAGCTGTGTCACACTTTCCCCTTCTGTAAAATGTGCCTGATAATATAGCTTTTATAAAACTAAGGCATGCTGCTGAGAATTGATACATAGGAGCACCATTTTTATTACTGTCCAACAGAGGGTATCTAAGCAGGACAACAAAGACTGACCACATTTCTGTTACTGAGAATAGTCAGAAGCAGTGTTCCTCTCCATTATGTTTTCCCCACATGCCTTAAAAGCAAACAAAACCCCAACAAAACAACCAAGCACCACCAAAATACCAATGAGTTCATTGAACAGAGGTTTCAGATGGATGCACTTCAGCAGTTGAAGAAGACACACTGCTAGCATATCTATACATTACAGCTTTCTCAAAGCTATGGCACCTATAGGTATTCCAACTCTGGCTTGGCACTGAAGTATCATGTTGTAAGGGTATTTGCATGATGACCAACAGTAAAGTTTGAGGAGTTTTCAGTAAGATAAGACTCCCCTGCAGGAAGATTGAAGTCTAATAAGGTCAAGGGATAGCGGAAGAGGCATGCAAGGTCTTGGAAAAATATATCCCTTCTAAGCCATTAGACTTCACCGCTTTAGCTTGTGGTTTTTCAGATGACATGTCTGTATGAGAACAAAACTAAAATCCCCTAAACGTCATTTAGAAAAAAAACACCCAAAAAGAAAGATTGTGATTCCTCAAACATTTTTTCAGTTCTAGTTGCTACTGTGTCTTAAAACTTCAGCTGTCAAGAAACGGGTGCTTTATCTTTCTTATTCCCCACTTTCACCAGTGCTCAATTTCTCATACTTATTCCTAGCACAGCATTTTATTTCAATCTCACTCTTGGTCTCAGAATGACTCCTCCTCATGCTTTTCGCCTCTCCCAGAGCAAAGCTTCAGCCATTTCACACCTGTGCAGACATGGAAAGCATGTCTGTACACTGGATTACCCAAACTAAAATTGTCATTGTACAAGAACAGTTGAGCAAGAAAATCAAAGTCAATGGACCACATCATAGACCATCAACAGAGGCCTTCAATCACCTGTCAAACACCTCTACTGTTCAAGGCATAAGCCCAGAACCAGGAGTAAAGCAATGCCTGAAACAAACCCTAGCCCTCAAAATTCAGTGTCTTGCACAAGACTTCCACAAGTACTGGAGAACAGAGCTGATGAGCTCATGCAGGCATCTCCCCTGTTGTCAAACTTCCTTGACACAGTTTCCGCAGCTGTGGTTTGAAAATCTTCTTGGGGTTGTCCTTCAGATGGCAGTATACTTGCTGCAATTACTCTCTTCTTCTATGAAGCCTTTTGGGTGTCTCCAGGGGGCCTGGGAAGGCCCTTCCAGCTCTGTATTGCACAAATGTGTGGAACACATAAAAGAAATTACCGATTCAGCGTCCCTTAGTTCACCTTCCTTCAACTCCACCTGTGAATTGTACCGTCACAGAGCTTTTCCCTAACTTAAGGTATATACATTTTTCTTCAAGCCCCATGAGAACAGAAATAATGAAAGGGAGATGGGAGTAAAGCAGCAAAAAGGTCACTGTAGGAGAACTCTAGCTTTTCAAATTTGAGCCTTTCAAGGAAAGAGTTGCTGATTTTCTCTTCCTGCAGAGTATCATAAGGCAGCAAGAAGGTCATTGTAGGGGAGCACTAGCTTTTTCAAAATTGAGCCTTTCAAGGAAAAGAATTAATGATTTTCTCTCACTGCTGAGTATCACACCTGCAGGTGTCATAGAAAGAAGACAGGAGGCTGTCTGTTGAAAATAAATGAACTTATGCTTTTTTATGATTGCAACTGTGTTTCTACCTCTAATAATTATCACATTAATTTAATCTACAAAAACAATGCCATCATGATCTCAACTCTGGGCACGCCTGTTGTAAAGTGGCTGCTGTTCCTTCCCTTCCTCTGAAAAACCCAACGGTCACTTTAACTAAGAACACCAGAATGGGACAGGCCATTTTTTTAATGTAATTTTTTATCTAAAAAAAAGATTTTTTATCTAATTATTTATCCATGAAGAAGAGGCAAGAATGTGAGAGCACTTTCTGTCCAACATCAGAGCAGTCACAGAGGTCTATAGGAAATGACCGGTTGTACTACTGCAAGTGCTCCTACACTTGGTGTAAGATGATCCCAATTTCCATCTATCTCATCTTCTAATTGCACTCCCTCTTGTCTTTAAATAATATTTCCTTCAGACTATCTGGTGAAAACTCCAGGGCAACACCAGTGTTTATGAAAGTTGTATAACATAACAATTATTTTTTAAAAATCAGCCATCAGTCATGTGAATATCCACTGATGATCTTGCACACTTCCCTACTCTCCCCTCTCCTGTTTTTAAGAGTTAGTGCTTCTGTGACAGCCACAAAGATGACAAATACAGAACTACTGATGGGGCACCACAAAATTACTCTATTTTCTATTCACTGAATTACAGTCATACATATCGAGTGTTTCTTTCTCTCCACCCTAGGATATACAGGTTTGCTTTTACTAAGATCATTCTGTATTGACTAACTGCATAGAAACAGAAACAGCACAAATTATGCTTTTTTTGAGCTAGAAACCAGACTGCTCAGCATCACATGCTGCCAAAACAAAAGAGCAGCTTGTTCCTTGTCCCACTAGGACAGCAGCTCATAGGGTCACATTTAAAGCAATGCAGATAGTCACCAGTGCATCACTCTCATCACCTGGATACTATTAAAAAACCACATATATGGCACAGAACAACCTAGGGTATCTACTTAGGATGCTACAACGTTTTTCTAATGTTTGCTTACAGCTCCTCCAATCAGCCATATGCAGAATATAGCAAGTGCTTATGCACAGTCTGCTCCACTTCACTAGTGATGTGTGAAAGATGAGATCAGTGTAGCCACAGTAACTTTTGTTTAAAACTAGTGTACAATTAAGTGCATCTTCAGATGGCTTAAGAGAGCTCCAACTTCTTGTTCTGGAGTGGCTCTAGTAAATTCCCATTTCTTTGTTTCTATGGCTCATATGCCTATGATATGCAACACCTGTTATTACACCTCCTCTGAACATGACCAGAACTTCAGGCTGTGAGGAACCAGACAAATAAATAAATAACCATGAGAGGGGCACAGGACAATCTTGCAAGCAGAGAACCCTAGAGAAAATAAACTCTCCTGTATAACATGAACTGCCACCTCTTATGAAATAAATAAATATAGCAGCAGCAAGTGGCAATACAGGTAGTGTACAGTTTTCCTTTCTAAGATCACCAGCTTTTATTCAATAAGATTATAAAGCAATTTAGCACTTGGAAAAGTGAGTAATTCTGCTCCTGTCTTGATTGGGATATGGTGGGTTCTAACACAGTAGCAGAGATATCCTGGCAGTTACAGTTTTTGCTGTGCACCATGCAGTAGTATTGTATTAAGACTATATTTCCCGAAGATGAAAAAAGGAGTCCCAGTCAGGAGTTTATCTTTGACTGTCACTTTTGAAACATGCTAAGCAAGTCTGAACTAATATGAGAAAAGGATTCTCCTCATTGTACTTTTTCTTTTGGAATAATTCATTAGCTAAATACTTTTTAACCAGTATAGGCAAAGCCCTAACTGGAGTCTCTTGCCTTATTTAAATAGATCCTACTAACTTTTCTTCTGTTATAATCCCCACTGCTATTTTATGTCAATCACCGTTCTAAAAGAAACTCAGTAAATCCACTTTTTTAAAAAAAAAAACAGCAAAAGCTCTGAATTACCATGTTGGTGACAATCTCTGTCATTAGAATAAAGAAGACTTGTACTTTTGAATGAGCGACTCAAACTTCAAGGCTGAAAACCACATTATTTTGTTACTTTTTCCTGTCTCCCCACAATTTTAAGATAAAGTAGAAATAAAAGTCATTGCAGGGTGAGGAGGTGAACAGCTCTAAAACTGCAGCCACCAGTTTATGGGTTTTTTACAGGATCTCTTTTTTTTACTTATTTTTTTTTCTTGATAAAGCCAACATTTTCACCCAGAGAATATAGAACTTTCCTAGATTTTCAAATACTCAGCTAAAGTTTTTAAATAATCCCAATGACCTCAAAAGCAAGAAAACAAACAAGCACTTTCCCCCTCCACTCCATTTGGCCAAAAAAGAAAATAGGCACAAGATGACTTCCATGATTACCTATAAAATTCCATTTGTTGTTACACACAAAGTTTCCTCGGACTCTGCCATGTATTTAGGATCAAACTTACTACTGATGCTCACTGCATAGTCATCAGAATACATAATTTATGCTATCCATTCTGTTCAGGAAGAAAGATATATTGCTTTATTATCTATTAGTAATCTGTGAAGTTATTTACATGGGGGAAAAGTGTTAATAAAGGCTGGCATTTTTTCCCTGATTCATTTCATGTACACCAGCAAATCTTGCCCCAAACTAGCTGGTACACTGCCAGGAACAGGCTGTCTCCTCTCTGTAGATTGTGCTGCAGTTGCCTTCCAGCAGCATGGAAGTGTCAAACCTGATCTAGATTCTTTCCCTCCTTCTGGAAAAAATGTTTATCCTTCACAGCATTATCACCTCCTTCTGAACACCTTTTTATTCACGTGTTGTAGGTTTTATCCTTTCTACTGCTTGTAGACACTGCCTGTTTATGAATGCTGAACAGGAAGGTAAATCTGGGTGTCTGAAGATGAAGCTCAAGCAAAACTGAAGCTAAGGTAGTCTTTGTAATACAAGTAGAAATGGCACCAGTGGGGCTGACATATATTTCTACAAAGCTAGAGTTTACAACACCATGCAAGGTTCTTCTGTTGGCAGGCAGTAATGACAGAGAAGCAGTGGCCCAGCCCTGGCTCTTGAGCTGTTCTGTATTTGCTCACATGCAATTCAAACAGTGGTGCCCAGCCAAGGCTCGCCCGCGTGGTCAGCAGTGGATCAGTATGCACTGGCACACAGACAGCTGGGCAATCCAATCCTCTCAGACTCCATCCGGAAGCAGCCATGAGCGGCTGGTGCCACTGGCTCAGCCTGGACGGCTGCCACAGCCTGGCTGTCATCACTAGAAAGCTGCCACTCTCTCTCAACTATACAACACACTTGGGTTTTCCCTTCCCCACCCCTTGTCCTCTAAAGACATGTGCCTCATAACTCATCACTCTGATAAATGGCATGGAGTTCAGAAGGCTGACCACCCACCCACACTGCCACTGGTTTGCTATTTTCTTAGCACACCTGCAGAGCAGAGAGAGGGAAGAGGTGCACGTTCAGCTCCAGCAGGAGACCTGCATTCACCTGTTCCTCTCACCAACTACCAACCTCAAAGATAAGAAATGCGGCACAACAGAAACATCCTAACCAAAGCTTCCCCCTCCAGAAATGAGAAATCAAGTTTGCATTTGTGATCTAGAGAAGAAAAATACTTCCTGAAATGCTTGATCTAATCTCAGCTGAACTGAATCTGTCTCAACTGAGCTTTGTGTATCAGAGTCAGAAACAGTTAGAGACATGCCTGTAAAATCTCTTCTCCAGCCTCAGCTGGGTAGTCCTGATAAATGTCCTGGGAACAGCAAAAATGAATATTGCAACACAACAAAAACACCCAGAGGGTATCCTAGCCTGATGAGGAATTACATTAGGCTCATTGAACCAACCCCTGGCTGATTAAAAACATTCAGCATTCACCATATAACAGTGTAGTAATTCAATAGTATTATTTAGATGTATTTTCATTTGCATAAATAAAGCCAAGGGAAACACCATTTCTGTGCCATAAATTGTTGCTATTCAAGGTTTCTGAGAGTAGCACTTTCTTTTACTTGGGAGCTGCTTAATAAACTACATTTATCATTATTTAGCCTTCTCTTGTGTGTGGTGGTCTAGTCCTCCTGCAGGATCCCAAGGAGACAAATCATAGTGAATTACTAAACCTTTAATTTACTTTTGATTAAAAAAACTTAAGGGAAGGAGAAGCAATACATACACGTGGGCAAACTGCTTCAAAGGCAACAGAGACTTTGGAAGGTGCAACTGCCTATCTCTTTTTTTTCTTTTCTAGATTTCAAATGGACTAAAAGAGGCCTCACATATGTTGAAAGGAGCTTTCATTCACTTAATAGAAAGATGTGCTGGTCAGTCAAATTAATACCCTTGCTGATTTCAAAGTTTATGTTAGACTGAGTTAACCCTTTGTCACATACATTTCTGTGCCGGAGAAAATGAAGCATGAAGACAAAGTAGTTTCTTAAATTATGAAGATAAGGAACTTATATTCCAACTAAAAATGTGATCTTGCACCATGAAAGGGAAATTACCCTCTAAATCTATTGACATTATTACTCTTAACATTAAGCTACAAAAATCATATAAACCCACAAATTCAAATGGCCATCCAAGTTTTATAATAACTACTTACTTCCAAGAATCAATCCTATACTTTTTCTTCCACAAGACACCCCTGTAAATAAATAACACATTTCCCAGGATAAGGTATAATAGAATTGTCATAAAATGGAATACTGTATTTGTTCAATATATTCAAACACTACAGATTGGAAGCAAGCTTATATTAATTCTTTTGAAGAATCCCAACTTTAACACAGATAATGAATCTGTCAAAGGTAATAATATGAGAGAAAGCAACATTTCAAAAATTTTATGGGTTCCTTCTGTATGAAAAACTTGATGAAAAAACAGCTTTAAAAATAGAGTTGTAAATGAAGTAGAAGACAACAGGCAAATTATCTTGACAAGGAAAAGGGAAGGGCAGAGGAAAGATTTAACTTTATAACACAACACACACATCAGACCTGGTGGTGTAGCCAGAGATAACAGAACAGGAGAAACAAACAGCAAATAAAACAATGTGCCCTTTGATTGACAGGAGCATCACCTCTGTATAACTCATTTCTGTGTTTTGAATTACTTATCAAGGGAAGACTTGGACTTCCTTCCAGTCAGTTCAAAAGAAACCAAAATAAAATCAAACCCAAAAAGCAATCTTCATACAAACACAAAAAATAAACTTTCTTCAATTTCTTGAGTAGAAAGGAGTTAGAAGAAATAGCTTTTCTATATAAGAGTCATCCCAATTTTAAAATATGTGCTCTTTAGAAACTTGAACCTCTGAAGTCCTAAGAGTCCAGATCTAATCCTGCCAAAATTTAAATCACAAGCTACAGCTCAGCTCATGTGGAATAGTACTGTATCTATTCCCTTTGCAGGACTGGGGTGCTTAACAAACCATCAGTTACATTTGCAATCACAAAGGAGGGTGACACTAATTGTTAGTCTGAAGATGCCAAGAAAGTCGCCAGTATTTCTGCAGTCACTTGCTATGGATGATTCCTTTACAGTTAAGAGATGTGGTAGTCAACTAAGAACACCTAATTGCCACTCCACATGCCACAACTTACATGACTGGGCCTTTATATGAACTATTTAAATTAAAAGTCATGTACATGTTTTGCTGGTAGCCACCCAGGTGACTACAATCACAGCTCCTCTCCTCATACAGACAGGGTAGATCACCACAGATTTTCAGGGAAAATCAGGTCCTCTGCCTTATTACTTATTCCCTTTTAAACTTATCAGCATTGTCTCAGGTACACACATCTATGGATGTGTACATATCCGTACATTTGTGGGTATCTGTATGATATCTGAAGAACAGAGATAAAAATTCAATCACATCTTTCTCCAAAAGCCCACAACTCCACACCAGCTCCAAGTTTGACTGAGCAATGCAAAATTTCAGTGGCTTCCAGCTCAACAGAAGGTCTCTCAACATAGCCAGATGTGACAATCAGTTTTTTTGATTTACACTGGGGGGGAGGAGGTGGGGTAGAAAACCACACACCAAAATTAAAACAGGCCAAATATGTCTGACTCTGTTTTAATTGGTCATCAATTTGTTTTGTCTCATTCTGTATTAATGTTTATACATATACACAGATATGTATGTATTTATGTGCAAATGTAAATCACGAGGATTGATGGAGACAAACGTGACCCAGGAGCTGAGATATAAAGCTTGGATTCAACTTCAGTTTCTTCAATAGGCAACCCTTGGGAAGTCAGTAAAACTCAGATGCTTTCTTATTTCCCATTAATTTTATTTCATCTGAGACATTGTATCTTCATGAGATATTAATTTTACCTTCAGGTACCTGCCTAAATTGGGAGACTCTCCTCCCCCTGAAGTCAGACATAGAAAGAGGCCACTCAGCAGCTTGATCCAAAAAGCTCCATACACTCAAAACAGACTGGAAGACTTTCGTTCTCTATTGAGTTTAAAAAGCCTGTAGGAAAGCTCACTTTAACTAAGGCACTCTTTGTCTGCAGTGGGCATGTGTGTCAGCCTCTGGTGTACTTCAGTTCCAGCCCACAAGTGAGGAATGAGGACACTTCGCTATCTCAGAGTGGTCTCAGGAGAGTAAGCACAGGAAGGGCTGGGAGAGTCAAAATACTACAGTAGTGTGGTTGTACAGGAGACAGGCAGTGACCTACCACGACCCCTGAGAGATTTGGGATGCGGAGCTGTGAAGCTTACATAGCAGTTTAAATCACTTTGGGTGCTCCTGTGGGAAGAACCAGCCCATCCAACAGTTCTACCTCACGTTCTTGGGAGGCCCCAGATGCTCGATACACCAACACCTCTGTAACTTTAATTTCACCTTGAAGGGTTTCAGACATGTATTTTAAATGCATTATATTTACCCTTCTACACTACATCCATACAGACACGTGCAGCATTAACTATTTCAAAGTCTCCACAGCGAGCTGTTAGCCGAGACAGAACATGGGCCTGCACACGATCGAAGCCACATGCACCATCTGCTCAAACATTTTAATGCAATTTACCAGGCAAGAGCTGAACAGGAAAAAAAACCTGATAGATGAAAGATATTAGATTTCCCCTTCTCCAAAATGCCTCCTGCTGCTTGATATATGAACCTCACTCACCCATACCTGATATTTAAAAACATATTCATAAATTTAAAAATAAAAGTACCACACCTGCAAGGTAACATTGACATAATTCTTCTGTTAACTACTAACCTGCTGCCCATGGAGAACTGTCCAAACTGATAATCCTATTGCCAAAACCAAAAAGGAGTGGACAAGTTAAGAACTTAAAAGTTGTTACTTCCACTCAAATAGCAATTTCAATGAACTTCAATAAATGAGTAAAGAATGAGAAAGATTTATTTATTTACTGCAGCATTGAAGTCAAACAAGTTCTACATGTTAAGACTTGTGTTTGGCTGAAGGTGGCAGCCCTGGGCCTAGTACTATTTGAATTTTGGGAATAAGTCCTGCAAATGATCTGTAAAAGGGATTCCAAATGGCAAAGGCTTACACTTCAAGAATCAGGTTTCGTGACAAACAATCTCCCACCTTTTAAAACAAAAGTAATGATTTGAAGAACTTAGGACAAACAACTTCTGTCATGTTCAACAGTATTCATAAAGATGTTTAGAGGGGGTTAGCAATTTTTCCATTATTAGAAATACTCACAAAATTAACAAGAAATTAGGACAACTACCTTTGCTATAAATTCAATTGCTATAAATTCAATTTCCTCTTTCAAACCCCCACACCATTCCCTATTCCTTTTAAGCTGACAATAAAAAATAAATTAAAAAAAAAAAACATAAATAAATAAAATCAGTTTCATAAGACTGTAAACGTCACTGTTAATTTCTGATGTGAAAGGTAGAAAAATCTGCATACAGCAGGAATGTTCTACCAATTTGTCTCACTGATAGCCCAAATACAGCAGCCTTTGTGATTCATAATTTTAGGAAATGAGACCTCAACCTGAGCTGCCCCCCAGAGCTGAATGTCTGACTGTGTGCTGGGATGCTTCAACCATCAGCTAACAATCAAAAGCCATCATCTGGAGCAGTCATCATACCAAAACCTCACCTTCTTTTTCAACTCAAGGCTCATTAAAGGTCAACACAGCAAAATGAGTACTAAGAATTAACAGAAAAGGAAAAAAGAAGCCTGGAGAAGATGCAGGCAGGAGTGATCATGACTCAGAACATATGGATAAGCTCCCACATAGGGAGGGACTGTCTGACCAGCACTCTTTGGCTTGGAAAGAAGTCAATGACAAGAGTTACAACTGAGATCTAAACAAATACCAAGTGGCTTAAACAAGGAAAACGAAAGAGAGGCTCACTAACTCTTCTCGCATGACATAAGAGGTCTGACTGTATCTCTAAGTTGTTGGTTAGAACAAAAAAGAAGTGATTCCTCACACAGGCAATTTAAGACATTGTAGAGAGTAAAGGTTTACTAGGACGCAAATATTTCAACAAATGAACGGAAGAAAATTCCACAATGACTACTGAAAACAAATGTGCAATTTTCAGCTCAGGAAACATGCAGCTGCAGGAGCATATCAGGGAAGGATCAGTATAACCATGCCTGTCCTATTCATCTGTAGGCACTGGACTGGGATGTCATCATGATACAGCAATGCCCTGGATTTCAGGTTGGATCTGCTGTGCCACCCTTACATTATTTTATTGTATACCTCAGGACTTAAAAACATCATGAAAAATCTTACAAAAAAAATTACAGAGTTCTCTTCTTTTTGTTGTTTGTTTGTTTGTTTGTGAGTAGGGGTTTGTTTGGGGCGGGGGGGAGTGTTTATTTGGGTTTGGTTTTATTTTTAAATGATTTCGTTTATAGTCTCATAGTTTCGAAGTAAACTTTAGTTCAATTTACTTTCTTCCGTCCCCAGCTAACATATTCTGCAACACTGAGCACTGAGAACATTGCCATTGATTTCCATCAGCAAAGGATCACACCCTAACTGCTTCCAATTTCACAGTTACTAAGCAACACCAAGTGATCACAGCCTCTGAGTAAGCAACGTCCTGTATTCAAAAGTTTGAATTGTAGAACTCCATACAGACTTGGAACTTCAGCACCTGCCAATGAACACTAGCTTTGCAAATCTCAGATAACAAACTCCTGAAGTACAGAAATACATACCTTGGGTGCTGTTAATTGAAATTAGCTCTTCTGAACCACAAAATTTCCTTGTATCCTCATCATGGACCTAAAACTGAGAGTACTTCCTACTCTACTGCAAAGTTTCTATATTTTTCCCAGTATTAACCAGAACAGAACCCCTCTTCTTTATATCAAAATTCATACATATCACTCCTATTAAAGTTATGTATTCAGGTATAAAGATGAAAAAGAAAACACACAAAAATGGTAAGTTAAACAGTACAATAAATTAGATTTTATACTTCTTACTGAACACTGATTACCAAATGATCTTCTTGTTCACATTATATCGAATACTTGTTCCAGTTTAGCACCATCAGCCTTAGGGGAACATGTAACATCATCCCTTACAATTCAGTGCATCTTCAGAGTACTGTGTATTTTTTTAATGATTACATAAAAATACTGTAATAGGGTTTATGTTTTTCTTTTAAAATAGTATCACTGTTAGAAATACTATCACTGTCAGAAAATAGAAAATAATACCATATTATTCTTTGTTGTTGTTGTTGTAGGAGACTTTCCTGAATGTAAGCAGCTCTTAAAAAAAAAATAGATAAATTTGCTTTAATGAAGATGGTACTTGCAGCCTTTACTAAATTGTACGTGCTCATCTACACAGTAAGACAACAGAAACCCAGAAACCTTGCTTGCTGCTAACATGGAAAATCTGAGTGGTCCAGAAGACTGGATCCATTACCCAGTGAATGACTAAGAATGAAGCTGGCTGTCCTCGCTTAGAAAATCCTGATCTGGTCTAACATTTAAAAAATGTGAAATTTCAAGGGTGAGAAAGTGCTATGGAAGCCCACACATGAGAAAGCTGCAAAAAAAAAAAAAGTGCTGCAGAAACCTCTGGTGTTTCATGTACATCCATTCACACACACACACAAATGTATACAGTAATTGTTTTGAGACACAGTTTAGCTCTTTTCTCACCCATTAGAGGAACCTAATCATAAGACTTGAGCAACATAAAAGCTTTTGAAGCAGAAAGACTAGACATTGGTGTGTTACATCTAATGGAAACCATATTACACAGCAGTCTTTCACTTCTGAGACTGATTAGAAGCTGTATTGTATTTACCACACTATGAAGACAATAACCTGAGACAGAACATTAGCATAAATCATTAATTCATTGTGGGGAAATTCTGAAAGAGGATATCTTTCTAAAGGGAAAATGATCACATTAAAATACAGGCAAACTTTGAGGAAAACAAGCTGTGCCAAGTAAATGGTGCCAAAATTAAGTAATTCATAGTTCTCATACTTGGTCTTCAATAGGAAAAATTTAGAGCACATGAAAATACAACAACAGCTTAACAAACCAATGGGAAAAAAGTCAACTGAGTATTACCTCGGCTATCTGAAAGCCCACTTGCTGGAATTAAACAGATCATATTCCAAAAGGCTCACGTAGCTAATAAATAGTACTGGAAGACAGTGAACGACAGAGGACTGAGCACAAGTAGACTGTCCTGTGCTTACTAAGAATTGCCTATTCGCAGCAAATGAAAAAGCAAGCATGCAAAATTCTCCATATAAAAATAATTAGAAAAAATCCACCAATTTCTCCTCTCCTTCTTTAATACTTACATGTAAGTTTTAGAAAGCAGAATTGTCACGTGACATTGCTCTGCAATAATTTCAATTAAAATAAATGATGTTGCTTTTAATGCAATTTACAACCTCATAAATAACCAACCTGAGGAGAAAAGAAACAAAACAAAAGAAAAAAGCTACCTACCATTTACCCAGCAACCAAATACCAGTATGAAAGATATCACATTCCTCTTTCTATGTTTTAGATATAGAGGAGCATTTTGATATTCCAGATATTAGGGGATGTTAGTGGCTACTGATACTTTTAAGTCATTACTAAGAATGCACCTGAAATCTCTTGGGAAAGAAAAAAACCCCGCATGCCCTTATTTGCAGGTTCTCTTTTATAGCTGACTTCTGTCTGTCTCCTTACTGCACAAAATAAAAGGCAAGCTTTCTGTTTGCAGGCTCCAGGTCACTTGCTCAGTTGCCACCCTCAAATCACAGCACGCAAGGGCTGCATTGCACCTGAGGAGTATTTGTGGCGGCTGCCACGCAGAGATGTCTGTGCTCACCAGGGTAGAAGGGGGCATTCCAGACTGTGAAGCTGATTGTGCTGAAGTGTTTGCTAACAGAGATGTCAATGAAGTAAAGGAGTTTCAGTACCTGAGTTAACAAGCTGCTGCTCCATGACCCCACAGCCCAGGACCTCCATCCATTCTCCTTGGAAGTTGATCTCCATCTCAAAGGAAGGGTGAGTAAATGGGAAGTAGCAATCTACCCATCTGACTTGCAGTCCTGTATCAGTGTTTGAAAAATAAATAAATATGAAAGGGTGTATGCTTAAAAGGCCATCCCTCCAACCATCTGTAAAACTTGTCCTTCAACTAATGACATGAATTACAGCAATCCAGAGAAAATAAATAGCAAACAAACTAATTTACAACACTTGTGCGAGGCGATAAATCTTAAAACCTGTGAAAAAAAATGACCATGTCTTTTCTAATATGAAAAATGCTTTGTGCAATTCAAGCACCCTTTGGAACCAAATCAATCATTTGTCAAACTCTAGCAACCACCTGGCATCGAACAAAAATGAGCCAAGATAATGGGAAAGTCAGTAATTTTGTTATTTTTTGCACCAGGAAATGACTAACTGCTTCTCACAGGAAAAGCTAGCTAAGTCTTTAATTTTTACTTAGTATTTTATGGATTGCCTAGGCAAGTAATTTTTTTTCATCAGAACTTAATTAAAATACAGAGATATTATCTCTGTATATGTTTAAATATGAAAGTTTAAATTGATATGAATATACACAAATAGAAATATATTTTCAGAGTTGTACATTATTAAGTTATGCAACACATGCACAGAGCATTCTGGACCCGGTAGGTAAGTGTAAGAGAAAAGCCTCACTTGGTAAGTCCCCACCATCCTCTCCAGCTCAGCACTTCTGCAAATACCACTGTGCAAAACAAGGAAAGTCCTGGCATCTCAGAGCAGTGGAGCCAGAAGAGAGCAAGGTCTTCAGTGCTAACAATAGCAGAGTTGTTGTCCAAGCCCTCATTATATTTGATGAGCTTTAGTTCTTCTAATGATTTACAGCACCTTTGTTTCACTAAACAATTTTTTCTAACTATTAGGTGTCAGGAAAGAAGTCTCAGAAACATGAACCATAGAAACTCAAAAGAGAACTGAAATGCAAATTCTGTAAGCTAAGCTAATGTCTTAACCCCAAATCCATCTCCTCTTCAGTTAGGCCAAATGCTAATCAGTGTTAGGATCATTAAGAACCAGGCAGGTCCAGCTTCGAAAACAAGGAGCACTGCAAAGGAAGTGCGGGTGACAGCAACTGTTAAAATTCCTGGTTTGATCTTCTGGCCTTTTTGGGGTTGTTTCATAAAAGGAATGTAAAACATGAAATTGCATGATTCATACGGGAAGTTTTTCAAATAAAAACATTTTATGTAGCCTCAAGGATTAGATCTTCTTTAATTACTTCTGAAACATCAAATTACGACAAAGGTATACATGCACGGCCAAAACATAAAATACCTCCTAATAGTCACAGTGAACTTTCTAGATGCTGTGAAATTTCAAATGGCAAGGCAGGTTTCAACACAAAGAGACTGGTACTTCTAGATTTTCTTTGCTTTCTTAAAAACCAACCTCAGGAAATTACATGAATAATTAAAAAGCTTTTTGGTAACTGTATATACAGAACTCAGAAAACTGGAAGTATTTGCAATAGTTTCATTCACAACTGTACTGTGACTTACAGCAATCATTTTATTGCCTTTTTTTTGTCTGCGTGACAATAAAAAAATACATTGATGAACATAGTCGTGTATACAATAGTATGGTGTGCAGAAAACATTTTTTTTATTTGCTGATCTTGGCATTTTTAATCCTAGGGCTGTGAACATATAAAATATTCTCATTTAGCTTGCAACATTTGCAACTGTAGCAACTACATTGAATATTCAACTAGTTTCATTCAGTAACAACATTCAGATAATGGTTTCTTATTAATCCTCTGATTACTTAAAAAATGAAGCTCTGGGAAAAATAGGATTTCTCAGCTGTTTGTTCTTAATTAAAATAAATTTTAAAAGGTAAAAAAAGAATTTAAAGCTCTTTTTATTTTTGAATTTTAATGCATACTAATACTTAAGAGGCTTCTGTTTTAAATGCAAATAAGCAAAAAACCAAAAATCTAAATAAACCAAAACAAATTCACAATGAAGAAACAACTCTCACCTTCATTCTGTTCTCTAAATTAATAGTTAATCCCACATACCACAATAATTTTATTCATACAGTATCCAGGCCATTTGGGAATACCTCTCTAGTTTATATTCAAGTGTTCTTTCAGACTTCTGGCTCTAGAAGACTTTACTGAAAAGCAGAGGGTGCTCAGCCTTCAGCAACATTAACTGCATTTCTATAGAGTGTCACAGAATAAATGGGTACATTTATTATTTAGATACAAAATATTGTCTTGGTGCTCAATATATTCCCAAGGAATAAAGGGCATTGCTTAAACTCAGCAAATTAACCCACTACAAATTTAAAAGGATTATGATGATTAGGCTTCCTGTAGTACTACGTAATTTGCCTGATTTGGCCTAATTTAGTTCTTCACATACAGCCTATGAAATACTGGCAAAACTGATATTTTCTAGAAATTTTAGGAGACACATATCTGTCTTAAAGTAGGCACTTACAAGAGCACAATGCTGAACCTAATCAAAGCCTGACAACTAGACACAAACTCCGTAACTTTTCCGGTTCAAAGAAATTATTTGTGTTATCAGA
Source organism: Aphelocoma coerulescens (assembly GCF_041296385.1). Lineage (NCBI taxonomy): Eukaryota > Metazoa > Chordata > Aves > Passeriformes > Corvidae > Aphelocoma > Aphelocoma coerulescens. Next base: position 78,967,123 of record NC_091015.1, read on the forward strand.
CACAAACACACCTGCTCATTTCAGAGCCTCACAGTGTTCATGGGAGTCCTTCCAGTGTGCAGGTGTACATTCATAACTGTGCTGGGTTGATTCTGGCTGAACACCAGGTCCCCAGCAAAGCTGCTCTACCACTCCCCTCCTCATCTGGACTGAGGGGAGAAAAGATAATGAAAGGCTCATGGGTCAAGGTAAGGTCAGGGAGAGATCACTCACCAATTACAGTTGTGGCCAAAACAGACTTGACTTGGGGAGTTGTTTAATTTATTACCAATAAAATCAGAGTAGGATAATGGGAAATAAAACTAAATCTTGAAAACAACTTCCCCCCATCCCTCCCTTCTTCTGGGCTCAACTCCACTCCCAAATTCTCTACCTCCTCCCCAACAGCAATGGGGATGGGGAATGGGGGCTGCAGTCAGTTCATCACCCATTTTCTCTGCCACTCTTAACCTGCTCCAGGGTGGCGTCATGCCCACCAAAGACAGTCCTTCATTAATTGCACCAGCCTGAGTCCCTCCACAGGGTGCAGTCCCCTCAGGAACCTTTTGTTCCAGCATGGATCTCTCCACAGGGCCACAGGTACTGCCAAGAGCCTGCTCCAACACAGGTTTCCAACAGGGTCCCAGCCTTCTTTGGGAATCTACCTGCTCCAGCATAGGGTCCTCCATGGGCTGCAGGTGGATCTCTGTATCGCCATGGACCTCCACGGGCTGCAGGGGCACAGCTGCTTCACCATGATCTGCACTATGGGCTGCAGGGGAAACTCAGCTCAGGCACCTGGAGCACCTCCGCTCCCCCCTCCTCCACTGACCTTGTGTCTCAAGAAAGGTATCTGAAGCGCTGCTTCTCACACATGTTCTCATTCCTCTCCCTGGCTGCAATTGTGCCGGATTTTTTTCCTCCCTTTTAAAATGTGTTATCCCAGAGGTGCTACTACCATCACTGATAGGCTCAGCCTTGGCCAGCATTGGGTCCACCTTGGAGCCAACTGGCACCATCTCTGTCAGACATGGGGCAAACTTCTGGCACCTCCTCACAGATGCCACCCCTGTAGTCTCCCTGCTACCAAAACCTTGCCATGCAAACCCAATACAGTAACTTCTATTTCAGATCAGGATGGAAACAGTGAATAATTATTGTTATTTCTGAACACTGAATCCAGGTAAGCAATTGGTTGTAGCCTGCACTCAAAAGTAATGGTGTTACCAGATATTAAGCTAAACAAGTGATAGCCTAATTGAGTCTCATAAAGAAAAAGGCTTGACCAAAGGCACTGAAAAAGAAAGAAAAGAAAAAAAGAACAAACACTTTAAAGCAGCCTGTTGCTACACTACAGCACAGAAGCAACAAAGCCTGAGACCCAGATGGTCTTCACTGACCAGAAATTCTCTTTGTTGCTGTGAGGATTATTTTTAGAGATGAGGTTATGGAAGAGAAAGGAGAGAGGTGCAGGGTGGGTGCTGGGAAGCACAGAAGGTATTGAACTGTGGCCTCTTGAGGTGTGTGTCAATTTGTAAGTACTCTGCACCTTGTTGTTTCAGATAATTCATCATGCAGCAGACAGGAGCTGGCTGCCCATATAAACTTGCATTAGATCACATTTTTCAGAAGTTATTAGCTAGACCATTATGTCCCTGATAATTTTATTTTTTTTCAACTTGTTACACTCATAGATTGCCATGCACTCAAAAGAGGTATCAGTACAACAGAATTAAGAAGGAGAATGAGCAGAACAGCATGTTTGATTTAAAAGACATCCAGTGGTGGTTCAGAGAGAACCAGCAGTGGCAAACCCATCAGTCAAAGCACAGCATTACTCATTCTCATGCCTTCCCTTACCAGTGCCTAGGAACTGGGTAGATAAATATGGAACAGCAGTGAATTTTGAGCCATTTCATCTAAAGCAATGAATCACAGAACCAGCACACAGTCATTATTTTCTATTTGCTATAGTAAGGTTACTTCTGAATCTCTCAGGGTTCAGAAAGCTCTTGGCCAACTACAGAGAGGTTAGAGAAAGAACCATAGTTGAGAAAGACTGGCTACCTTTATGAGGAAGTCATGGACAGCCTTGATACAAGATAGCTAAAATGAGAACTAACAGACTACCTACACTGGCAGATCTGTATGGGGAGATGGAGGTGTAACTTAAATTAGTGGATTTTAAGTGTGCACCTTATGCAGGTAACAGACGAAAACTAAGGAAGGTGGTGTCTAGGTGTAGTATTTGAATTAGCTTCCTGACAGAAAAATGGAAGAAACTGAAAGACAATCACTTGTAGAATGCAAAATCAGGCATGTCATAGCACCAGAAAATGCCATAAGAACTACCTTACATTGTCAAGTTTTTAAGACAACTGATTGCATGCTCCAGAACTTTCTCCCTCCTCTACTACCTGTCATTCCTTTGCCTGTTGGCAAATCCAGAAAGACATAAAAAGACGAACTTTTGGGGTAAGTGCAGATTTCTATGAAGTCTTTGACCTTCCTCAGGATAACACAGTGATTTTTAAGCAACTTTGTTTTGTCAGCACTGAATTATCCAAATAGTGTGGTAGGAATCAGATAGAGCACAACTGTCTCATTAAATATTAGGAAAACTAACCTAGAACAACACATAAGAAAAAGAAAACAGAAAAAGGCAGGTAGGTGATATGACCTTTCTGCAGAGATCCTGCAGAGATCCTAAATCTATCATCAACCTGAGCTAGTAAATTCCCAGAGAATCACTGCAAGAAGCACAGCTTCCAAATCCAGGACTTCAGGCACAATCTAGTTTATGCAAAACTAACATGCACAGCAGACTTAATCTACAATCCAAACAATCTGCCCATGAAAAACAGTTGACTCTATGACAATGCAACATTTCAGTCACTTACTGCAGCTGTGGTCATGCTATCCTGCTAGAAAAGATGTGCAACTTCACTACAGTATTCTGCTGACAGCACAGGCTGTAAAGAATACAACTGATGTCAAGTATAAAGGCAATGAAATTTTTGCTTTTAACAGAACATGGGGCCTTACGAAATATCCACATAAAGGAAAAACATAGAATTTTCCAAGAAAACACATTTAAACACATTTTAAATTTTAAGTTAAAATTTACAGGAGTCGAGAAGTACAAAGTAATCAAGAGTACTGTGTAAAGTGAAGAGTAAAATGCTAGTTAAGAGATGACAGCTATCAAAAGACAAATTTATTTATGTGTGCTCCGAGCCAGTTGCAGTGCACTGATGTCATACACCTTCTGCCTAACATGGACTTTGCTCTTTGAATACTTTGAATTCCAGTATTTCCATGAATGGGGGGGGCAGGGGGAGGAAGGTGGTGGGGAATACAAACATATCTATACATGCATATCTATAATTAGATTTAATTCAATAACTGTATCTTGTGTTTGTATTTCAGGAAAAATACTGGGGGTATAGAAATAGAAAATCCCTACAGTAAGAAGGTGGCATCTAGTTTTAGTTTGTACATTTAAAATAATTTATGAATATATTTTAATGTCTTTCTAGCTACTGTGTGGACTGTAGAAGAACTAGTAATAGCCACATGCTAAGGCTTAAAGTGCAGCATCTGTCAACAGCTAGAGAAGGATGTCACTGCAGTCTGAGATACCACTAATAACTCCTAGAAATTGCTCACTTTAAACATCCTCAGCATCTGAGGTTGATCTAAATACATAATTCTTACTGTTACTCACTTTCATTCTAATTTTGTATGTTTCAAAAGGCCACTGTTACATAAAATACACCTATAAGAAGCTCTGAGCTGAGGAACTTAAAAATATTTGTCCAGGTGGAGTAGAACAAAAACTGGTAAAAGTTCTGCTTGCTATAAGTCAACTTTAGAAATCCAGAAAAATATTCAATTCAAGCAGTCATATATAGAACTTGATATCATTATCAATCCACTCTTGGAAGTACTGCTCTAAGTGCAGTAAGCATCTTTAAAGACCTTAGAAAGTAGACAAGATACCTCATGCATTCTAATACCATGCAGTATTTCCTCAACAGAAAAATGAATCAGCTCAGGAGAGCAGCCTCCATGCCAGGAAATAGCATTAATGTAGCAATTCTGACTCAGGCCATTTATAATTTCAGTTCCTGAAACTGAAAGCAGGTATTTCTGAGGAGAGAATACTTCATTCATATACACATTCATTACCCTTCCTCATTCCACTGTAAGTACCAAAAAACAACTATTTTTCAGCTTGATGTGAACTTAGCAAACATGGTTTGTCCTCAGCTGGAAGTTTTAATTTATCTGCATAAGGAAACTGCTCACGGCGCTTTGTGTGCACACGCAGCAGAGCAGCACATGGACACACGCACCCCTTCCCTGCTCCTGCCCATCCCCATGCCACTGGTGCAGGATGTGAACACTTCCCAGCTGCACCCAAACTCTCATGCACCTCAGATGCGATGCTGCACCCATGGTCCATCCCTCCAGGGACATGGGAGGCCCAAGTGGATGAAGCAGAGGGGGTCCTGCACTGCTTTGCGCTGGAGCTGCCTCTCCTGGCAGGACCCACGCTGACAGGCCTTTAGCACACAGCTTCTGCCAGACCACTGCTTGCAGTTGGCTCTCCACAAGTCACCACCTGTATTCATGCCCACTATGTTACCCTGACACGCTGCACACCAAAATATTTTCACAAAAACCTGCTGAGTCAACACAGTGTTGTGTGCACCAGTATTTAGGAAAATCCAGAGAGGAGTGTGTGGCCTCTTGGAAAAACCCATGTGTCTGCTTCTGTATTGCCAGCTGCCAACACAACCCCTAAGCTTCCTGTCTGTGCAGCAAAATGTTTGCGAAAGCCCAAATGACTACAGCCATGAGCAGTCTGGGGGAAAAGGTGCAAGAACCTACCATCACCAAAGATGTGAGTCATGAGCTTTGTGAGCACTTGCTTCAGGTTGAACTCTACCAGCCTCACTGCCTCCATGGTGTGACACTCCTGCTTGTGTGCAGTGCGATGGCCTTGCTCAAACAGCTGTAAACCTTCACCATCTTTAATGCTGGAGAACAACTAGAACAAAACCACAAAAACACCAGTGTTTTGCATCAGTGACCTTCTAAACGAAAATAAAGAATGAAGTTTCATTGATTTAAGTGGGAGTCTTACCTGCTAGGTCTGCACTGTGAAAAACAAACATAAAGGCTGTGACTTTATACAAATTCTGTCCACTAAATGCAGAGATGAATAATCATAAGAACAAAAATACTCAAATAATCAAATCTTGTTTATTTCTGTACTATATCTTCAAATAATACAATTAGCTTCAGGAAAATAATAATTTACAAAATGAACATCTCTCCTTTTCTGATTTGTTACTTTGAAAGTTATCATGCAGAACAAAGTACTCTGTACAGTGTATTACACCCCAAAAACTACAAAACACAGTGGCATTTATCATGACTTCAACTTTTTTAGTACTTGAATGATGTAAAAGAAATACCACAACACCAAAAAGGAAACAAAAACACAAAAACACAAAACCAAGCGAACAACAAAAAAACCAGACCCAACCTCCCACCAAAAAAATGAAACCCAAAAAAAAGCCAAAAAAACCCAAACAAACGCTGGCAGTTTAATGAGACTTAAGCTGCTTACAGTTGATTCATCTTGGGTACAGTTTATTCATCTAAGGACCACCATTTTCCTGCATATTGCCACACACAGCATCCTTTTTGTGAACAGGAATTTTGTCAATGGGGCATTTAAGGATTCGTGATCTCAGGTGGGGGTTTCCAGATAAATTACAAAGCACAGGGACAGCTGTTTTGGGATGTAGGAGACTTGCTCTTCACTCAGACACTGCTCCCCACCACATCTGCTGCAAGTTGAAGATTTCTGTTTCTGGCATATCCCCGTATGTTTCTGGCCAGGTGATCCTGGACAGATACATACCAGCAAATCTATATCCTTTTCAGAAAGACCAATAAAACATGCTCATTAAACAACATTGTTGGAGGCTCTGTGTCTTGGGGAGACAAGCAGGCAGTTTTACAGTCTAAAGAGCATTTTTGTTGGAAATCCTTACAGCTGTGCAAAACCCCTATCTCTGGGGTGAAGTCTGGAGGGTAGGGAGAGCCAATTGTGAAAGTGTTTCTAGTGCCCTTTCCTACCCCTGCTCCTCCACCTTTCCACAGTCAATCAAGCACAGAGGGAAAAAACATGCACTGAGATTTTCTTCCCATTAATCCTCCCAGCATAACTAGCTCTTACTCAGGAGATGCCATGACTAGGTGTGCAATCTTAACAACTCACGGATGCCCACAGAAGTTGTTTTAACTGTAAAACTGTAGTTTGATGCCTTCAGAGCACTAAATGCTCTAAACAAAAAGTTCAAATGAATATCTGGTAGTCCACAAATGCTGGATACAATTAATTAGGACTAGTTTCTAGCACATTTCCCACAGATACAACAAATGAAGAGTCTGAGTTCAGACAGCATGCAAACTAGCACCACAGTGGATTAAAGGAAAAACAAAAAACCATCCAGTAGCCTAAATTTTTATTGCTAACCACAAGGAGTTTGCTGGCAGATACAGAAAACACCTCTCCAGTTAATCTCCTGAGTGTGCTGCAGAAAATACTAAATTAAAAAGGAAAGTAGAAATACAAAATAAAATGACTCTCCATCAGTCTAACAAAAATGCCTTTACTAACCAAAAGGCAGCAGCTTGACAAACAAAGTATCACACATTTAAGTAACACGTTCTTTATTCAAGTGCTCATCTGAGAGATTAAACCCCCTTCTTCGTACTGGCATTATTCCTACCTTGGCTGGAACAAGCAGATAATACCCACTCTGTAACTAACTTGCTGTCAGCAATGCAGATCGGTCATCCAGCATGTGGTTTTGAAAGCCAGGAGGAATTCAGAGAGGCCAGCATTAGCCTAGGGAGTATAATTGTCTTAGGCTCACCGGGTGGCCAGTGGAGAGACACAGCCTCCCTCACAGAGGAACACGGAGTGGCTAAATTAGGTTCCTGCTCTGAACTATCCTATGCAGGTAGCTGTTTTTTCTATTGACTCACTCACTAAGCCAGAAACACCCTTCAGGCAACAGAGATGTTCCCTCTTTGGACCAGAATACACTGTATTTACACGTTAGAATGTACATTCATTATTTTACCTATCAGCAGTATTTTAGGACATGAAACTCTCTTCCTCCTTTTCCCCTTCACTCCTCCCTTCAGCTGAAGACTGGCTCCTCAGACCACTGCAAGGAACAGACAGTCTGGACACTAGCCTTTAAAACACAGCATACATATCAACAAGTACGTAGAAATACTTTTCCTTACTATTGTATTATTCCTGAAATGCTGATATCACAATTACAGTCTTAAGCAAAATTCTATTTCAGTGGTTTATATCAGATGTGGAAATGAAATACATGCAAGAATCATTAAGTACACTGGATCATAATCCAGCCCTGTAACCTGCCTGAGTCCTCATCCTGCCAAACCAGTCATATGCAACATCTCCTTCTCCAAGCCAGGACAAATGTCCATGCAGCAGTGTGCTGAGCCAGGCTGGGAGGTGGCTCTGGATGGGTGGTAACCCAGGAGAAGGGAAGAAACTGAGGGATGTGAAAAAATGATCAAGTTTAGCTTAGTAATGAAATCTCAGCATAGCAGCAACACCAAGAGATGAGCTGGCACATGGAACAGGGCTGGGCCACTTTGGGCACAGGCGTGACTCCAGTCCAGTTCAGACAGGCTCTGAAAACACAGCCATAGGGAAGGTCCCTGAGAGACAGGCAAGACAACAGCCTGTCAGTCAGGCAATGAAAGGCACTTTGGTATTCTCCATAGAGGCTCCATCAGCTGCAGATGGGGTTATAGAGTGAAAAAAAGAGATGCCTTACAGTTGTATTAATATTTATTCCCGACTTTCCATTCACTGACATTGCTAGGTCAATATGAGCAGCTTTACCAATACACCAATTTCACTATTACAATGATTGAAGTAAGTACATGTCTTGGATTAGAAACACTTCAACATTTCTGTACACATAAAGCTGGGAAAGTCAAAGCTTGAATAAAATGAAGAATCACCTACAGTCACTCCTTTCTGATGTCATCTTTTCTCAAGCACATATCTGAGCAAATGGAGAAAAAAAATACCTAACAGTCTTGCATAAAACACTGACACATCCAAGACAACATTTTCATGTACATTCATTCCTTCAGTGCAGACTAAAGCAGCGTGCACTATCTTACTGTATTGAATACGATCAGTCACTACTACAACCAGGAAAAAAATTTCCTGTAGCCATAAATCGAGCATCTTCGTGTCTTTCTAGTGTAAGGACAAGAAGATTTTTCTTTGAGTGAAGGTGTGCAAAATATTGAATACTGTATCACCATGCAGAAGTCAAAAAATTAACACTTACCAGGATTTATCAGCATATCTGACTGGTGCTGCATTATGAAGGAGAAGGCAGAAAGGAATTCAAGTGACCTAACCATGTGGCATGAAGTTTACTCACAGTTTAGCTCATAATAAAAATAAATTAAAATCTGGTAACATGTAATGGCAAGAAGACATGGAGTTTTAACTGGACAAGTACAAATGGAGCTATGCTCCTTCAAAAGCACATTCCAGTATTTCTCAGCCTGGCATAAAGGGCAGAAGTCACATGTGTAATTTAAACAAAGACCCCAGCATTTCTTCGGTCACTTGAAAAACTTCTTTGTCTCACATCCCTTCATTATCCATACATTTAGTATTCAGTCCAAAATAAGTGTCTCTTTGCAGGATGGCATTCATAGGTTTCAGATCAGAGAGATCTGTAACTACATCCTGTCTTTCCACAATGCAGTTGTGTATTCCTCCTGCCACTCATGCATACACCAGTGATCAAGATAATGAATAAATCATGCTCATGTACTTATACTCACAGATAAACCATCATTTAAGATTATCTCTATATCAGGATCTGCACATGACAACACCCAACCTTGCCACACCAAATACATTTTGTCTCACTGGCCCTAATAAATATCCCTAAAAATGAACCAACAGCTGCACTCTGAACCCACTTACAAACAGCAAACCCTTTCCACAACATTTTAAGTGTGCTGTGGAACTCAGGACTCAACCAATGGATCAAGAATTACGAAGATGATGCCACCAACAGATGGCTCAAGGAGAAAACCTAATGTCAGTCTCAGTCAGCCACCAAGATGTAAACATAGACCGTGATCCAGTCAGTTCCAGGTACCAAAGAGAGATCCACATGACATGAAGGCTCTTCATGTCATATCAATAAGAATTTTTGGGGGTAGAAAATGGCAAAAATGACTTCAACCCACAAGCTTGGGGTTGAACCTTAATTTCTACATCCTTCCATTTCCACTCCTCCAATTGCAGCAAAGAAAGGTAATCTCTGTTGCTTTTTGGGGGTAGAGGGCTTGTTTTTTGGGTTTTTTAACCTAATCAAACTGTTTCTGTAAGAAAAGTGAAAACAATAAAGATGTTTCCAAACCAGAAAGAAAAAGTAACACCGCTACACAGATACCTGATACAACGATTAAGACACACATGATAGACTTCTGTTGTTATGGCAGTAGAAATTCCTGTACTTTTAAGCACCTTAGACTTCCCAAATACACTTGTAGGCATTTTGCTCTTTTTTTTCCCTGCACAGTTTAAATACTGCATTGAATATATATAATTGCTTTATTCTGAAAAGCCTTCTTGATTTGTTTGGTTTTTTTAGCTGGACAACAGAAAGTAAGACAAAGTCTGAAAAAAAATGAAGTATCTGCAGTAAAAGATGCACTATTGGTTTTCAAACTTTCTAGACTATGGATCACTATGAAAATCTAGCAGACCGTCTGATGCCCTTCACTGTCAAATTTTCAACTAAAAATAACAAAGAATACAATTTGGGTCCTTGGATCAGTGAAGATCTATTTATTACGGCATGATTTATATACCACAACTTGGAAAATACAGAATAATACAATGTTCACAACTTGGACAGATACCGGAAAAAGTGAAGTCGGTTCCACCTGAACTAGCCAGGCCCTTTATTGCTACCACTCAGCTAAACTGAAGCTTCAGGAATAAATTCACTTCAGAATATTCTAGCACAGTAATGATGCTGCTTTTTTTCTTACCAAGGTGAATCTAGTTCAAGTGCCTCTGCTCCTGTACAGCGCTCGCCGCTCCCTGTGAGAAAAAGGGCCGTCTCTCAGGCTCCTTGGGACTGATGCTTTGCTCACAACCCCACCAATAAGTTGTAGAAGGCTAAGAAGGGTACCTTTCCTTGGCCATTTAAGCCTTTTAAAATATTTGTTCCTTGTGCCCAGCTAAACACTGCTATTATGACTCCCACTCACACTCACAAGCACTCTCAGACATACTGTAAAAGCTCCAAATCACTCCATAAAATAGGCTGATCCCTGGAACACTATAAATTGATTTAAATTCCTTTACATATGAGGATTTAAAAAAGGGACTGAAGACAGGAAGGAGCTTTCCTTTCAATGTCAGAGCAGAACAGTGTCCTAAGCTGCAGCAACATATAGGATTTTGGAGAAGTCAAACCTAAAGACACGAGTTTTCCAGGTGGAAACTCAGCATGGCACTCGATCAAAAAAACCTCAAAACTGCAGATCAGTGGTCAATCAGGAGTTCACATCATCCCAAACCACAAGGAAAAGGATAAAAGCAATGGTTTTTTATTCTTTTTAACAATACACAAGGAATATTGCCAAGCTACACAAGTATAGGAAGATGAGGAAAGGAGTATGTACTTAGATGAAAAAGAGAAAAATGTACTAATTTTCTATCAGCTAGAACAAGAGTCTTTACATTTCAGGATATAAACACTAGAAGCTACAATATTGACTTTCTTTTTTCAATTAGATATAGTCCTTTGGAGGAGTAGTCCTTTATTTGTAACTAGAATATCTACCATTGCATCCTAACAAAAAAGTTTCCATTTCCACCAAAAGCATTTCAATGGAGAATAAAGATGTTTCCCTACTACTTCTAGCACAAACAAGCCCGATAAAAGCATATTTTTTTCATCTAGACAATCTTGTATTTGCCTCCACTGGAACAGAGGAGCAATTTCCATGTTTTAGCATCTGTTCCCCTTAAAATTTGTGTATCATTCAGTACAGACTATAAAACACCGTACAAAGTCTCCTTCCAATGTGTAAACATTTTTTGTTGTCAACTGAAAGCTGTTCATTGACTGCCATTGGGTTTATATTGGCTCCCTCTTCTGGCTGACATGCACAAAGTGCAATTTAGTTGAGATATTTTTTCTCTTTTCCATAAATTATGGAACTGCACCAAAGACAACAGCATAGCACAGAAATAATTTCTCTTATAATCCACCCAGGAAAACTGGCCAGTTCAAATCTGACTACAGCAGTATCAAAATTGCCAATCCAAAGCACTGACAAAAAGAAAAAAAAGCCATATACCATAGAAAGAAAAAAAAAATCCAAACACCAATTAGAAGAAAAACATGAATGCTGGAGGAAGTGAATACAAAAGAATGTCACTTGGGGATACTGTTTAAGAAGAACAGTTCATTTTATGCTCAGAATTCTGAAGAAGATGTGGGATTTCTGGTTTTAACTATTTATATTAGTCAGTTTCTAACTGTTCTATATATTACATTCAGATAATAATCACCTAAAATACTTTCAGATGTATTGAAAACATGTCTAAATGTATTGTCAAATGTTCTTTGATAGCAGTTCAAGGACATTTTTTTAAAAGTTTATGAGAAATTTAAGCATGAATTACTCTTTTAGCAATGACTTTGGAAGATGGGAATTTCTTTAGTACTTTAATATTTACACTCATACGAAGCTGCAGAAATGCATCAGTTACCTGCTCATCTTTGAATTATAGATTACTTCTCTCTTTAAAAAGTAATCAACCAACCATCATGAAAAAACATAGCCAAAAAAGCAAATAGCTCACAAATATCTCAGGATAAGTACTGTAAAATTGCCAAACTTGGTTTATTTTTCCAGATCTTACTTCAATGTACAGATATTAACTTTGATATAAAGAATTATGCTGAAGGTTTCCATCACAGGGCAGGAGTTTTAACATAGTCATGACTACAGAATTCAGTATTTGTAAAGGACTCACTTTTGTACATCTCCTACATCTTTCATATCCTGCCTAAAATTTCAGCTGAGAATGAAGTGATTTTCCCCCACACCTCCTAAACTGAGATCAAACATAAAATTCCTCTAAATTTAAGTTCCTATAAAATCACTCTAGGCTTTTATCTTTCTATTCACATCATCTTCGGTCTGTGGTCACTTACACTGACAAGCTAGCAAATGATAAATGTAAAAATCAAAACAAAAAATTAGAGTAGCAAACTGACAACAGCATTTAAAATTACTATATTGGCCATAACATGAAATGTACCATGGGCTTGTAGCTAAGAGCTAACAGTTTTTCCCTTGGTTCCAAAGATTCTGATCCTTGGTACTTGTGCAAATGTCTCCTCACCAGAGATTGTAGCCTGGTTATGAATGAAAAGTCTGAGACAAGGGTAACAGGCCCTGACAGTCACAAGTTTCTGCTCAGTGGGTTACAGCTTAAACTTGAGTATAAATAAATGAGTATCAGAGTATTTCTCTCATGTAGTATTACCTCTATTAAGTCTTTGTTCCGCTCAGACAGTTACTTCTGGAATTATTTAAATGTGGATTATTTTGAACAGGCAACCAGAATATAAAACACAGAAACAGTCCCCAGTGAAATTTCAGAATTACATATTAATTTTTTTCCACAAGGCTCTTGTGATTATGGCTGTAGAAAGGGGTATATATTGAAACACAAAGTGAAGCAAAAAAGGATGCTTCAGATCATGCTCAGGTTTATAATTTTTTCAGGTTGCCCAATAAACAACACTTTACACATTGTGCACCACACCACTATTCTTTCTTCATCAGTATAGAAAGCTCTCCAATAACATCTCAATCATTTTCTTGGAGAAAAAGAGAGAAGAGAAAAAGAAACAATCTCCAATGCAATGAATTATTGTTAAACATTGTATATTTCTAGATGGAACATGTTAGTGAAAACATTTCTGTAACTCTGTTCCCAGTTATTCAAATCCTATTATTCCTATTATTAAATTTGTAAAGTAGAAAGAAATAGTCTATCATTAGCACCAAAATTTCTTAAGGGGTACATTCATTAACAGGTATTTCAATTAGCTCAATCACACCCGAGGTTGCAGAAATTTCCTCCTGCAAGAATATTGATGTTATAATTTTGTGGCAGATAAAATATTTCCATCTGAATGACTGAACTCCTGCCCAAGTAAAAAAAAGCTGTCATGAACAAAAACGGTTAAGAAATGGAATTTTCTTAATATAGTATTGTATACCATATATCCTGATTGTATTCATAAATAGGCCTATGCAAAAAGAACAGCGAACAAACCAGGCTGCCTAAGTCTGCAATATTTCCATTTCGTGGTTACCAAAAAAGCAGCTGCAGGCTGGATCCAGCACCACGCAGCTCACAGGACACCTGCAGGGGCAGGCATGTGTTCGCAGTGGAAGGACCAGCGGCCACACGGGGTGGGAAACGCCAGTGCAGGCAGCACGAGCCCCTTCCAGCACGGAGAAGACCAGTGTTCTGTGATTACCTTAGTTTTCCCTCAGGCATCCAAAGGCATTAGGCTTCTCTGCCAAGCTCCTGTCACCCATTGGCAAGCACATTAAGAACAGTCTACATCTCAGTATTATTAGAATAAGCTAGTTTTAGTTATAGAACTGTGAATTTGGCAGTATTGCTACAAGCATACACAAATTATACAAATCAATTACTATTTGGAAAACAAACTGGCTTATATTTGCCACTGATCAATGATGCAGCAGAGTACTTAATGACACCCAGGCATTTGCAGAACATGCAAGCTGTGCCAACAAAACATATAAACTTAAGAGTCTTGGACATCAACCTAGAGCTCTTTAGCTGATGCCTCTGGACTCTGATGGGTTTACTGTGTACGCACTACACACATATAACTATTGGCTGCAACATATGAATCCTTCAAGGCAGCTTTTTCAATTAATTTGATAGAGTTTTTGATAAAGTGATCTCACCAGAAGTGAGTTGTGACAGAAATAGAATTGAATTGTGCAGATCATTAACTGAACAAGTTGTTTCCTTTCAGATTATGTTTTATTTTGCTAGCTTTCAATAGTATTGTCTTTCCATTTTTTCACATTTTCCTAGGGAATTTCATCGTTGTTTTCAAATTCAACACTTTCCATCTACATTTTTCACAAATTAAAAATATTACTATATGATAAGTCACTTGATCTTTATCAATGTGCAGCATCACATTGTTGCTATAATATGCTTACATGCACGAACTTTGCTTACAGCAAGCACAAGACCAAGCAACTTACCCAAAAGGTCTTTCACCCCACCTAGAGAATTCATACCTCGTGGCAGGAGAAGAGGCGCACTCCCTCCATCTGATGGAAGACTGGGTAGTGGGTGTTATCAATCGTGTCTCGGCGGTAGACATCTCCCACTGCCAGAAAGGCATCTAGGCCAGAGTGTATCAAGTCCCACTGATGAGCTGATGTGTGTGCTCTTAGCATGTGGTCACGATTCAAGTAATAGTTATCCTCTTTCCTTCTGCTGGCATGGTTCTGTGGAATAAGTAAACTATCAAAATTCTGCTGGACTGTAACCACTGGAGAAAGACCATCATACACAGAAAAGAGCGGAGTCCCGCGGCGTCCTAGATAGTGTTTGTAGAAGTGCTCCTTCACCTGCTCCTTGATTAGCCACAAAGGGTGGTGTTTTCTGTTGTGCAAGTTCTTCCCCACCTTGGAAAGGATCTTCTCTGTGACATTGCTGTAGTCATCTTGAGGATAAGATTTACCAAGCAGTTCCACAGTATTTGAGCAGGGGGCACTGGCAGCGAAATCTGAAGGTACAGACTTGGATGAAGAATGCCTTGAGTGGGTGGGAATTCCTCTTACCTTTACTTTTGGTGATAAAGCTGTTTTAGAATACTTAGCTACTCTCATGAATTTCCAGAGCATTGCCATTGTAAGCTTTTTTACGATCTAGAGAAGGAAAAGGAATTAAAAATATTTGAGTTAGGAACTGCAATCTTGCTGCAGAAATTGCTAGTATCTTAGGGATACATAAATCCAAATGTCTGCTTGATTAGTGTGACAAAATTCCCATTATAAACCACTGTTTTGACTTCAGAGGAGGGAAAATACCCTTGTGGTCAAATTTCAGCTAGGATATTTTATTCAATTATCAGGCTTCTGCATCACTGCATCAGTATTAATGAATCTAGACCTAGCCTGAACCCCATTCCAGATGACGCTCTTTAAAGATGAATAAACATCAGGCCTTCTTTCAAACAATATTTTTCATCCAATTAAAACATGAGGCAAATATTACTTATGAGAAACTCAGAAACTTAACAGTGCCCTTCAGCATTCAGAACTCGGTTATAATAAGCAATTAACTTATTGCTATATCATCTGCCCCATTAGCAGAAGCTACTGAACATGTTTCACATCTACCTGATGCATGTGGCACGCACTATGCAATCATCACTAATTCTTATTTAATGCCAGACAAAACCAGTTTAACCTTTCAAACTACTGAAGCACTGTGAAAAAACAGATGGCCAAAACACAAGTCACGTATTTATATATAAACAGCACATTAAATTCACACATGAGTATTGCACAAGATTCACAATAAAGACGCCATACAGTCAGAACCAATGTTAGGATTTTGCAGTGAGCACAAAACCCCTTTTTCCGTATGTTCCCAGGATGGCTATTTTCACAGCTCCACAACTGTACAGGGGAGTCAGGCTTGTCAGATACCAGGAAGGCAAAGTCATGAGATTCTTCAAGTTGTCTGAACTGAAGAACTCATTTCCCATCAAAGAGCCATCTTTACACATCCTCCCTGTTCACAGACAGGCTTTGTGCTTCACGTCTACACAGCTGCACTCTCTGTAGAGTTCAAAGATAATCCCAAAACCAAAGAGTTTTGAGAGTGATGAACCTTTTGGTCACTCCATATGCACAAGCCCATTCTGAGATGAAAAATTACTTGAAAATCTACAGTTGGGCTTCAGAAATATTAGCAAAGTAAAATAATTAAGCATTAAAATTTGCTATTATGGAATGGGAAAACAGAGGCATTAGAAGTTAAGTGACATGGGAAAGGCATCTGCTACAAACAAACTGAGTTGTATTTCTCTATGAACCAAGAATTACAGGCCCACAGGTTTTCTGAGTGAAAGAATTTTCTGTGAAAGTCATCTTAAAGAACTGGGGAAGAAAGGACATAAGCAATAATAAATACACCACAGTCTTCTAGAGATACCTTTCAGTCTTTAGGATTACAATATCTGGCTAGCTTTCCACATGAACATAAGGAAAACAAGTGTAAGTAAAAAATAAACAAGGTTAAGGCTATTTTTCATACTCTCACACTTCAAAATATGTATGCAAATAGAACAGACATACTAGAATAGACAGCCCCCGAAAAAACCAAATCTGTAAAAGATAATGAGTACAGTCACATTTGGCTTTCTTTCTTCTGACTTATACCTAGAAGTTTTTCATAGGTCTGTTTCCTCAAGTAATTGTATCTCAATCAGTCAATCAATCAATCAATCAAAATAAAGGCAAGGTGGGTAGACAGAAATTAAATCTGGCTGGGAAGTGTAAGATTACTAAATATTTGGTTTAATCCTTTTTCTGGTAGAATATCTTTAGAAATAAAGAATAGCTACAAATTTTATCTAGCTTTGAAACTTTTAAGAAGGACTGCCTCTTGCAGGGGGGAAGCTAAGAGTTTACAAAATTATTTCACCAAATTAGCTCTTGATCATTACTGAGAATGTTCTTCAGTAAATGAATTCACACACACACCAAAAACCACTCTGATGGAGGCTAAGCAAGGGATTGTCTTACATTTTGAAAAGAGCCTCCATTTTCCTGAAGCATACGTTCTCCATCATGGAAAGTGAGTTCTCATTTTCAAACAGCTGCTTGAAATACCCAGTCCTAGCCAGATAATGAATTCAGCTTCCCTTAAGTAAATATCACCATCTGCCCATACATTTATTTTTCTAAAAAATTCAATTCAAAACTTATACATAACCGTAATGAACAAAAACTCTCATAACTTTATTGTGATTCTCGTGATGTTTGCTGCTTTCTTAAATATCATTCCTCTGAGAATCAGACAACCATATGAGAAGTTTAACTTTCACATAAACAGTTCTGATGATTTTAAATCTATGGAAAAAGAAATTAGAACATGCACCTTAAGTGTTGGAGGGCACTCTTGTTTGTTTTTTTGTTTGTTTAAGACTCATTATTTTTAAGGGAGACTCTAGTGTATACATCTTCAAGGGCTTACCGGATGATATTTCAGTATTTTGTAATGAGGAACCCTGCTCTCAGTTTCTGACAGTTCAGAACACAATTTTTTCTGAGCAAGTGATATATACTCCTCGTAAACTTGTACAGGAGAAAAATCTACAGATAAACTTGTATCCGTTTTCATCCTAACATTATGCCTGTTCCTTAAATACTTGAATAGCATTATTACCTGCATTATTGTTCTAATCCAAAGCAAAACCTGAGCAGTCAGTAATGTGAGCAGTAAGAAAAGTTATAATTTTTTGAAGAGTTATCCAATGTCCAAGTACTGCAAACAACAGCAAACAAGCACTAAATGACCCACTAACATGGTATGACACAGAGCTCCAGAAACACTGAAGTCCTTCACCAATACTCTGCTGCTTCCCTCTCTTACCACAGAGTCACATATTCCTCTTCCAGAATCATTACGGAAAAATGGTATTGGACATAGTTCAACTCAACTGGTAATAAGTTACATTTGGGCAGAGAAACCACTGAGAAGAAAGAAAGAAAGTAAATAATGTTTACACTCTGCAAACTATACACAAAATCTCCAAATCAAAGTAATGTTTACCAAGGCAGAGAGCAACACTGGAAAAAAAAGAAATCTCTTTACCTTTCCTCTAGCAATAAATACCTGTTGTTAAGAACACACTAATTACTTATGTTCATTTATAACAAACAGACGTTTAAGCATTTATGTCTTTTTATTTCTGTCTACATTTATCTAAATGTCTGGAAAAGCAGTTTAAATTTAAAATTTTCTTCATTTACTTCCACCACGCTTTTCATTTGGCAGGGAAACAAAACTGTTTTCTGTGCACACTGACAAAATCTGAATCCCACAGCAAGGCCTGCCAGCCAGCTAACAAGCACAGCGAGCCAAACAGCAGCTGCAGGTCCTGTAGCTGAAAACAAATACATAAACGGGAAATAGACATTGAACAACCACCACTGGCATCTACGATCCAACAATGGCAAAGGCCTCCACCAGCACCACCAGCAAGTCCTGAGCTCTGGGCTCGACAGTGGCTCCAGCTCGCAGCTGGGAGCCCACACAGGGCTTTGGATGCAGATGCAGGGCTTTGGAAGCAGGCTGTTCTGCTGGCAGCTCTCCGTGGGGTTTCTCAAAGCTCTGCAGGTGGACATGCAAGCACCAGGCCGTTGTAATCTCCTATTACACAGGTCCTTCGCCAGACACCACCACTGACACATTCCAGGGCACCTCAGCATCTCCCCTGAAGCTCCATGGGCTCAGGTCTCCATACTGAGATGTCTAATACAACTCTGGTCTTGGATAGGAATGATACCATACATTATGTTGTGCCAATGCGCTTGGAACTATGTTTGCACCTGGGCATGAGCTTTTGAGCAGCTCCAAGGCAGACCAGAGGGCAGGAGGCGGCATCCACGCCACCCAGGGGTGAAGGCATAAGAACAACCCTGTCCATGCTGTGCATAGACCAGGCACCGATACGACCACATTTGCCAATGTCAGTCCTGTACCACAGACCCTGCAACATTTCTACAGCAGTTTCGATTGATGGGCAAGGCTCCTTCCTCCCCCACGGAAAACCAACCATTCCCCATGCAGCAGCCCAGCAGACATTACACACGCTGAAGTACACCACAGTCAGGAGCCTGACAACAGGGAAACGGCAGACAGAATACAGCAGACAAAAAATACCATGGTTTTGGAGCACATGCAAAAGTCAGCTTGATTTGAAAAGGGATCATATTGCTGTACTATTAAGGAATGTCCTTTCATGTCTAAATCCAGGATTCCATGTCATAGTGCAGCAAGGATTAAGACAGCATTATCACAACTGCAGTGGTATTTGTCACAATTCTCCACTACCCAGCTGAGGTTTAGGAAAGAATCTTAGACTCAGTGAAATTTCTCCTTACACCTGTTTTGAAAAGGGAGGAGAAAAGAGGGGCAGTTTAGCAGCTCACAATGAAAAGAAACCGTGCTGTGCACCAACATTGTTTTATTCACTCACCTCTCCTGTAAAAGTGGAAGAGAGAGAATGCTCCTGTTTGAGCAAACTAGAGCCCAAACAGGCCAGCTTTTGGGGCCATTTGCTCGGTATTTGCATCTGTGAGCCAAGGGCACCCTCGCTTCTGCTGACCGCTTTTCTCTCTGCCCTGTGCTTTTTACAGCTTATGGCGGCAGAAACACAGATGGGCTACTGCATACATAAACCCAAGTACATGACGGGTTTGAAACCAAAATTCTACAAAGATGAGAGTCTGTCTCCTATCCAAGAATAGCTAATTAATGCAAGACTCTGAAGTGCCATGGAAAATGTTAGAAAAGTTGGGCTGCCACCATTTTGTGATGTGACAGCTTTTATCTACCGTATGTGTGGGGAGGGGAGTTCAACCAACATAGCATATGTTAAAACAAAAATCATAAACATATGTTAGGCTGCTAAAATTGGACATTTACCAGTCTGCTTAGCAATTTAGCTAAGCATTGAATTTTAGTTTTGAAAACTATGTAGGCATACAGCAGCAAATATCATTGTATTGCCATGACCATATCTGCATTGCATAGGATCTAACATAAATTATTTTGCATGCAAAACTAATAACAAGATTGGATTTTTTATACTCATTTTAAAGTGATAATACATTGTTGCATACCAGAACAGACTTCTACTGAGCATACTGAATTTATATAATACACACAGACTTCTGAAATAGCCTTACAGATAACTTAGAATGGATCCATTTTAGAACCTGACCTTCCAAGGGCAGAATATTATCAGATATCCCTGATGATGACCAAACACCATTAATGTATTTCATGCACTACAAAGCATTGGCAAGATAATACAGCTTTCAAGTATTTGGCTCTTAATTTTTTCATGTACTAGGAGTTCATCTAGCTAACAATCTGTCAGTAAGTTCCAGAAACACACAGAATAACTTTTTATTATTATTTAGTTATTTTGTTATTTTTCTTGACTGAAGCAAAAATATGTCATAAGCTGGCTGGCTGTCTGCTCTATAATGGTGATGCATTAATCATGATGCCACCTTAGGCAACATTCTGAGGCTTGCAATATTGAGAGAAAACTAAAAAACCTTTTCTGGGATAAGGCATGATCCTGCTTTCTCTCAGTGCTACATATAAGACCTTCTTAAATATGAAAGGTTTTAATAACCATGCTGCTTTTACACTAATGCAGAAGATGCTGATTGTCTGAACAAAGGCCAGCATCCCATGGCCTGTCTTACACACCTGAGCACCTGGAGGTAAGCAGAGAAAATACGGTCCATACTTCTGAAGCACACCTTCAACCACCTGCACCACTTCTTTAGGACTGCAAGATGGGCCAAGATAGCCATAATGAGCAGCAAGCCTTTGGAGAAGGGAACATACCTCTGGGCAAGCACCCATTTTAAAATGTCTTGAATCATCCCTTGAGTCCACTCACCATTCAGTTGTAGTTTGGATATTGCAAATGATGATAAAATGCCATCCAACTGCAACAAGTTTCAGTTCCCCATGTGGGCCTCCAAAGGCTGCTGCAGGCTCTGGTTTCCCTGCTAAACAGTGTCACTCCAGGATTGTTCAGGTTTATCCATAAGTTTCCCATACACTAAAAGGATAATGCTTCCAGACATGTGATTCAAGGCAAGTAAAATGCATTTCACTAGCCAAAACACTTGCAAACTCTGTAGCTGTGCTGCCAACTGGTATGAGACCATTTCAAAGACTGATATAATCAGATTTCAAGACAACCTGTAGTAAATTTGTTTTAAACGATTCAGAAGTAGAGTATCCACACACTGGAATTTGTGCTCAGCAAGCTAATCAGGTACATCAAATTGCTGAATTATTCAGACAGTATATAATTTTTCAAAAGATAAATGTATACAGCATAAATGACATTAGAAGTTGAAGACCAAAGGCAAACAAATTCAGGCTTCTGGGCGGGTGGAAAGGCACCAAACTCTCTAACGTGCAAAATTTAGAAATTTAAGGTGAAAAGTCTGACCACACTATTTTCATTTGGACTTAAAAAAACAGATTAATAAAAACAGAATAAGCAAATTCAGAGGAAAGAAACTATTGTTGGAAAAAGAAATTATATATATATGCATGACAGAAGTTTAAACTAAGGAAAATCACCCCTGCAATATCTGTTTTTCTTTCATTTATACATTAATTATTTCTTGATTTTTCTTTCACCAACTAAAACAGTTTGTTATTTACTAAAGAAATGTCAATAAGGCCCTTTAGTGATAACTTTCAATAGTGCATGATGACTAAGGCACACAGAACTACTAAAAATTAAACAGCCGTGACCTGATCTCCTGTCGACATTCCTGTGTTCTTCCTTACTTCCACAATAAGACAAAACAGCTAATAGTCAATTCCATAATTTAAGGGAAAATCCTCATTATGCAAACATATTTTGAATACATTACATTACAGACTGTGAAAAGGCAATGCAGAAATAATTCTTAAATATTCTCAAATGTGTCTACTGCTTTTAAATATATCAATTTTCAAGGAATGCAATCTGAAAAAACACTACCTTTGGTTGCTGAGGGAATATTCTTTTTCCAATGCCTTGAAAATGTTGCCAAACAGCTTTCTGCTTTTGTAAATAACTGTCAGATGAAAGGGACAGAGACACTTAAATACCTATAAAATCCCCACTGCAGTTAAGATTACCACTATCTCTTCTGCCTTCTTTTTTTTCCTTCAGTATCTGCAACTCATTATCTGTATTTTTCTACAGAGGCATACACCACCAAGAGTGTTAGGTCCTGCCAGTACACCAACTGGGAAGCTGCAATCTCCCTTCTGGAAAAGGACTGCACCTGCCTGGCAATGGCAACAGCAGCCCAGGCCTCTGGAGATGCCTGTGGCAGACAAAGAAGATATCCTTCAACTCTGAAGGCATCATTCACAAATCAAATAGTGATTGCCTGCCTCCTCCAGGGAAACAGCAGAAAGAACGGCAGCAACATCTTATGCATGAAATTCAACACACCCAATGGGCTACATTCAACCTTCATCTGCAAAATATTCAACATGCCCAAACACCCAACTTTCAGACACCTCACAGGGTACAGGGAAAAATTAAACTCAGGAACAAACCCAGCCCACCCAGTACTAAGAAAACCAAATTATTTCGATGGGATATGCCAGAAAAGGCAGATGACATTAATCACTAAGTTCATCCACAAATGAGAAAGTCTTCAGCTTTACCTGCTGTATCCCCATAGTACCAATTCTAATTCCATTCTTCAGGAGAACTGGGGAAATCTATGACTTACCACCGATCTCCAGATGCCCTCCTTAGTAATACCCTAGACAACATGGTGTAGTTAGAATAATTTAAGTATTATTATGGAATAACAAACATAATTAATATTTTAGACCAGGGAGTTATTTCATGGTTGCAATATGTATGTAATCAGCAATATTTAAATTGAACAAGGCTTTCTTGGGATGTTTCAACCCTAAATAGCAGCAGGAATATTGTAAGTTTCGTGTCACATCAATTTTCTGTCACATCAAGCTTTAAAGAGATCAGTTTCACAAATTTGCTATCATCTTGAGCCAAAATATCACCAGAGATCCGCATCTCAGACCTAGCTGTGATATGAACTTGATCTCAACTCAAGCTCTAACTCAGCTATGGTGTCATTCCTTGGTCTGTCTGTTATAGAAATAATGAAAGTGTGAACAGACAGAGCCTTTATCAGGAGTATGTATATTTCAACAGCCAAACAAAAAAAGAAAGAGACAAATATCTCTGCGGATTTTCCTTCAGAATCAATAAGTCTCACAGACTTCAGGATGGATAAAGAAGAGAACATGTGGATGTTTGCAGCGGAGACTCCACTGCAGTACAACACCTCCCAGTTGGAAGATGTATGGTCACGTGTACACAAATAAGTCATCTCTAGTTTGAACTGCACCATCTTCATTTATCTGTCATGGGCTCTGACAAAGCATTTAAGGAAAAGATTAGAAGGCTCCTAAGGAAGGAACTACATTTCTCTGCCTGGGGCATACCACTTGTCTGAGGTTGGTAGGAACAGGCCTGAAATATTAATGAGTAAGCCATTTGTCAAGAAAATTATGCAAGAAACCTTGGCAGCCATACAAAGGGGTTAGCAATAAGATACCAAGCTAGGGCAGTGCACACTAAGCACTTGAAAGAGAAAACAGGAAGGAAAAAAAAATTAAAAATCACTTTCATTTGCTTGTCCACATTCATAAGCTTTGGAAGAAAACAGTAAATTAATGAGTGAGTAAAACATCACACTCAGTAATAACAGGTACTAACTCCTAAAAGGGACTACGAGCTGCTCTACGTCTAGAATTCATGTTTTCAAGTATTGATTCCTTCAAGACATTTCTTCTAGTGCCATTCTTTACAAATAAACTTGTTTACCAGGTAGCATGTGAGCTAAAAGGTGTTGTCATGACAGAAGCCACTTAATTATTGAAAATTCACATAAGCAAATGGGAAAAAAATCAGTTCACACAAGGGAAAGACACACAAAACCAAAAAAATACACTCTTCTTGAGGTTTCCTCACAAATCATAGCAAAGAAAAGCAAAGACAGAATTGTAACCACTCTGTCAAATCAGATGTTAAAATCTATACTCCTAAATAGACTGAAAGCCTAAATCACTTCTGGGAGTTTCCATGTATCATTTCTCCATAAGACGAACTTGCAAAAGAAAAAGACGTAAAATGCTTCAGTCAGACTCCATGTTTTATATTTATTTTTAATTTTTATATAATTCTAATGTAACTATGTTTTAGGCCAAGTATACTATAATTTTATACAGCACTCTTTATATAATAAATTTGAAGGCTTAGTTTTTCAGTAGACAGTGCTGGTTTTTACTGTAAAAAAATTTGACTAGCATCCAACGCATCACAGTATATTAAATAGTAATTGAAATTTTTCATTAATTAAGATGATCCTTTTGAAAAATAAAGCAAATGAATAATTTATGTTGGTTTACCAAAACATAGCCATAGTCACCTTGTCAAATGTTAAACATGTCCAACAATGTGATCCATAGGTTCAATCACTGTTGACAACAACTCGAGTCACTGACATACCCAGAACAATGGGATGCAGCAGCAGCATTTAGACTTTCATTAAGCAGCACTCTGCTCTTCCAAAGCATGTCTCTACATAGGATCTCAAAGTGCTTTTCAGCCATTAACCAGTTAAATTCTACAATATGCCCATGGGAAAAGTACTGCATTATTTATACCCATTAGTGCAGCAGCTCCCAAGTCAAAAGCACTGTATTTCAACATCTTGGCTTTCACCTTTTTTCCCCCAAATTGTTTTGACTACAGAGCCATTTTTCTTCATGTTGAGAATGTTTTTGTTGTTTGCAATACCATTTTATCAACAGTTTAACAGGTATAACTGCTACTGTGAACAGAATCAAAATGTTTTGAAAGCAGCTTGCCAGAACTGCCCGTTAGGAACCACACACCAAACAGTTCAGAAATACTGAGATATTCCCATTGAAACAATCTTCTCCCTGAATGTGCAGATTTTGAAGGCTCAAACATACATTCCTTGAGCAAGAATTACAGAGTCATTGCTCTGCTTGTATTGTGGCTCAAACTTCAATGTTATTGTAATTACAATTATGTATTCAGTATGATCAGGAGAGATCAACTGAAGAGGCAGAAAACATTTAGGGAAGATGGGAAGGTATACAAACTAAGACTTATTGAGGCAAACAGGGAAATGAAACAAACTGGGTGAAGTGGCATGGGACTGACCATTGCTGCTGTACTTGTTCCATAGCAAGGTTGGGCTAAAAACCAGGATGGCATTCGCAAATTGTTGTCTTCTAGACAGGATTTCACCTCTGGTCACCATGTTTACCAAAAACAAAGACAGCATTTACTTCAATGAGGAAATTATGTCACAGAATCATTAGGGTTGGAAGGGACCTCTGGAGATCAGCCAGTCCACACCCCCTGACATGGCAGGGTCACCTTGAGCAGGTGACACAGGAACACATCCAGGAGGATTTGGAATGTCTCCAGAGAGGGAGACTTCATGATCTCCCTGGGCAGCCTGTTCCAGTGCTCTGCCACCCTCAATGTAAAGAAGTTCTTCCTCATGTTGAGATGGAACTTCTACTTTATGGCCATTGCTCCCCATCCTGTCACTGGGCACCACTGAAAAGAGTCGGGCACCATCCTCAGGGCACCCATCCTCAAAATATTTCTTTGCATTAATGAGATCCCTTCTCAGTCTTCCCTTCTCCAGACTAAACAGGCCTAGCTCCCACCGTCTCTTCTCATAAAAGATGCTCCAGACCCTTCCTCATCTTTGTGGCCCTCCACTGGACCCCCTCCAGCAGCTCCTTGTTTTTCCTGTACTGAGGAGCCCAGAACTGGACACAGCACCCCAGATGTGGCCTCACCAAGGCTGAGCAGAGGGGCAGGATCACCTCCCTCAACCTGCTGGCCACATTCTTCCTGACACACCCCAGGATACCACTGGCCCTCCTAGCTGTAAGGGCACTGTTGGCTCACGGTCAACTTGTCATCTACCAAACTCTGTTTGTCAGTGACCTCTTTTTGGGAAGTTTCACATTGTGAAACCCTGCTGCTGCATTTGCCTCAGATTATGCAGCGTGACTCATGTTGGCCTCCCAGTCCAGCCAGGGAAAAGAATATTACATGGGAGGTTGTCTCTCCTGTGTCAGTTGTGAGAACCACCAGAGTCATCTGAGATTCAAACACAAGATCCAAGGCAAGCAATTAAGAGTCTTTTAGTCATATTTACCAGTGAACACCTGGCCAAAAGCCACAGCACACCATCAGCCTTATGATTTGGCCCTGCAGGGGCCAAAACACTTGGTGCCACCCTGGCACAGCAGCCAACATTTGCTGAAGAGTTTTGCAGAACTGGGGCCCATGAACTCAGCAGAGCCCACAACAACTTCAGAGTAAAGGAAAAAGAAAGCAAATCTCACCAACATCACAAAACAGCAAGAGGATTCCTCCTACACCACACATTGTTACCACTATAGTAGCCCTTGAATCCAGGCAGACTAAAGACAAAATATGAAGACACAGAACCAGAAAGGAAAATTGTCATGCCTGGTGCTGCCAGCATAGGAAATCAGGACGAAATGTGAGGTCAGTAATGACAGATAACACATATTAGTGCTAAATAATCGTACATTATAATCTTTATGATGACCACTAGGCAGAGAAAAAGCAAATCCACAGTGTAATTTAAAAGCATTATACTATGCTTAGAAACCAAATCATTATTGAACAGAGATGCAGGTCTCAAAGTGCAGTAAGGTAGGAAACAGTGACTTGCTGAGACCAGAATCAACAACTGAGAAGGCCACAATGAATTAGCTTTAAGGTAAAAAGGTATGGCCACAACCCCTCTCCCCCACACACATAAAAACCAAAGACTACTGCTACAACAAGCTGCAGGTAAGGAAAATCCGGTCTCACTCAGCAAAGAAAAACATAACCAGCATCTACACAACACCTAACTCAGCCAGCCACAGATTTATGATGTGTGCCAACATTTTTTTCACTACAAAACTTTCATATTACATTCCTGGAATTCCAGGGACCACTGCCCAGAGCTATTAAATAAAAATGATGGTTCAGAATTGTTTTATTCTCTGTACCTGCTAGTTCAAAGGTACAATTTCCCAAGTATAGGCTATCATGTAACATAGGGATTGACTCTGATTTTATTTTGGGGGTATTTTTCTCTGTAGTTATTATCTTATTTGGTCTTAAAAAAATACTAACTTTATTTTCATGCTACTACTCTACGTATACTCAAAGAATCAAAGGAATTACAGGAAATTTGTCCAGCTTACAATCTGATATAACAAAATCTGGCCTAGCAGAGCACATTGTCTCATTTTCTATGCAACATTAAAATATGAATATTGGAATTCACTTTTGCGGCTGAGTAGACAAAATTGTATTCATCATGTCTGATGAACCTGATTCATCTACAAATCTACTGAATGCCCAAATACGAACTCACAATTTATTCAAAAACATGTAAGCAAAACTGCAACTATTTCTATGCATAATTGCACAAACATCTAACTTCTGTACCTCTAAATTAAATTTGCATGTGGCAAATTTGTATTTGTAAATTACAACTAAACATTCTAGTTGTTTACATGTTCCTACTCCACCAGCCAAGGATGAAAAGTCTCAGGATGAAGGTTTTTTTTAATTCTAAAAGTAAAAGCTACTATCGTAGACCTTTCTAGCATTTAATTTTCTGTGATTCCAATGCACTCATTGGCATCTGGGCTAGAAACTCTCCTTTTCCACTTCTTCTCTCTGTCATCAGCTGGGAGACAGAGTAGAATAATTAGATTGACTCAAGCAGTTCTGATTGCTTTCAGTGTGTGGTTCACCTCTTGACACCACAGAGAGGAGTCTTGATAAATAAGGATCAATAGACTGGATAGGAATGTTTAAATTTTCTTCAAAGTTGAAGAGCAATGCCACAAAAAATGAACTTTTTTTTAAGTCAAGTTATTTGGGAAAAAAAAAAGTTGAGTGAGTTTACTGCATAGCAAAGTTTACCAAAGAGCTGTGAAGACTAGAATTTAAACAGAATGAAACTGAAGTCAGTCTTTTCCGTTCTCATTTACTTCTTACTAGAAACACAGCTCAAAGGAAAGGACAGCAATCAAGGCATGATGTTAACATTTCAACATCAGTTAAAGAAGAATTACATGCAATGGAGGGGCCTTCAGTCACAGACTGTTGCAAAATCTTATATAAAATACACCATTACAATCAGCAACTCTGTTCATAATTACAGGAGAAGATCAAATATTGTGTACAGGCAGACAGAAAAAATAATGAAAAATTACAACCTCTTGCTTCCAGGCTGATGCTATTTAATTAAGATAGAAGCAGAGGAAAGGTAGTTTCCTGCATTATCATTGCTGTCATAGACCTGTTGTGGGCATTCAGTCTTCTTTAGCACTACATGAATTTAAGATAAAATAACTATAAAGCACTCAATAAGATTTTTTTTCCCTTAAAGTCTTAAAGCCAGCTTCTTCTCATAACAAAGCAGGAAACCAGGGAAAGCCCTTCTAATGTCTCTTCTATACTTTCAAACAACTTCTCTGCTATTATGATTAATTGGATACCACGTGAAGTGGGTAAAGCATAATGTTTCATCAGAAAAAGAAGAGCTAAATTTCAGTGGTCTTTTAACCTGATATGCTTTTCGTAGCACTTCTTACAAGTTTGCTGTAAATTGAGAAATAAATAATAGAAATACATATTTTGGTGTGTCCAATGATGACATATATTCACACTTAAGACTGAAATTCACCACTTTGCAGAAGGGTGGCACCCAACTCATTGCCTGGTAAGCCTGATAATGATAATTACAAAATCATGCACAGTTCTGATTTCTGAATCCTGCACTAGATGTATCTCACACAGTAGGAATTTGCAGCTTAAGGCCTGAACTCAAATCTCTTTACTGGGAACTTTAGAACACAGCCTTCTGACATACCAAGTACACTCAGAAATATCTAGTGTAAGTAACATTACATCTCCATAAGAATGTCCTGCATTCAACTGTTCAAATAATTACCATGCTCATCTCCATCCTAAAGATATCCACACTTTATTCAGTTTAAGTTCCATGTGCATCAGATTTAATGCAGTCAGTACTACTGTCATGCTAACTTCTGTTATTTCACTCAAAAACCACAAGTTTATTATTAGCAATCTGTGGGCAATTAGTGTAAATATCAGCAGACTCGGATTTATCTTAATTAGTGTTTGTTTCGATTCCATGGGCAAACAAGAAATCATCAGTAAAACACTACAGTAAGAATACCAATTACTTTATCTCTAGCTGTAGTCATGCTGCTGTGTTTGGCCCTCTCTCGCTCTGAAAAAAAAAATTTACATTGAATTCTGTGTATTTTTCAGTATGTCACATAATGCCTTCATGACATACTTTTTTCTATAGGTACACATGACACAAAACACACACCAGTGAAGCAGTGAAATATAAGTTCTGAAACAAAAGACTATTCTTTGATATTTGAAAGGATACTTTCACATTTGTCTCTTCTATAGCAACTGTGATCTGCATTGTTACAAGCAACCAGTAATTACAGGAGCTCAACAGAAGCCTGACTGTTAAAGCTACTAAAACAGCCACAGAAAACCCTTATCTGACCATCCAACTATTGGCAAATATGCAGCTACTGATGTGAAAATAAGCACCTCCAACTTTTTTTTTCTTTCTGTGCTATGAGATCATTTAGTAAAAATCGAGTCCTATTTTACACTTACAAATAACTACTCCTACTTGTTCCTTATGCATCATCATATTATTAAAAATTTCAGCTTTTATTCTATCTCACTGAGAAACAGTGGGGAAAAAGTAGCACAGGCCAAAAACCACGAGATTCTTAATTTCCCTTTTATGCTTTCTAGATTGTATTATCAAAGAAAAGACAGCTGACTCCCAAACACATGCTTTCTTATAAGCAGGTGTTTTCTACAGGAAACTACTAGTAAATGAAGACAAAATTTGTTGATTTTATGACCCCAAAAATTGTTAATAGCTCTCTGTCAAACATAAGATGGTTTGCTGAGTGTGTTTCTGCAAGGATCTGAACTTGGTCCAGTTTCAGGGAGTGTTTCCATTAGCAACCTACAGAACTGAACAGAGGACATGCTTAGATCTGCTGATCATCAAGAGCCAACACTGCAGGTATGCTGGACAACAGGGCTGGAACCCAAAATCATTCTGTCAAACTAGAGAAGTGGTCAGAAAAGTAACAGAACAATTCATCAGGAGCAAGTCCAACTTTCTGTACTTTGTTAAAGTCAGCTGCACACCAACAACAGAGCAAGTAAACTGCTAGACAGCACCTTCCTCAGAGGGGAATCAAGGGTTGTAGTAGACCATGAGCCCAATAAAAGTTCAAAATGGAAACTAAAAAAAAAGGAAAGAGCCATCATATGGATATATAACCAGGAATGTATACCACGTAAAATAGGAAACATTCCTGTCCTGTTCAGCAGGAAGGAATAAAGAAGTCAAATTTTTGGCATAACCTTTATAAAAAAATACGACGCAATTTGAAGTGTCTGAAGACAGTAGCAGAAATTACCACAAGTCTCAAGAAGGAATTATGTATAAAGACTGAATATACAAGGACTATTTAGCCAGAGAGAAAACAAATTAAAGGCACTTCCATCATCATCATCAGATCTGAAATAATGTACCACACTCTTTGGAATAACGTTGTCTCCACTGCACCCTGGCTAGGACATGTAGCAATTCACCTACAAAAACCAAAGTTAGAAAAATCTGTGTAAGTTATAAGGAGAAGTCTTTCTACAAATACAGTGACATGTTGTAAAAGAGGGCTTGTGCAGACCGTATTGTAGTTTTATTACTTCATGCAGATTTCTAAACAGCTGCGCTAAAAAAACAGGTGAAAAATTCAACCTGCTTTGGGGGCTAGACTAGTCAGTATCTCTAGCTCTTTCCAGTCTTATTGTGGTTGTTATAATTTCTATGATCATTAGCACATTTTTTTTAATGAAGCACATATTAGGGGCTTATTCCTCAGAGGTCTAGTCAAGTCTTTCTTTCAGTAGCATTTTTAATGGTGCTCATGGCTTTATGCCAGTCATATTGCTGAAAGCTTAGCAGGTGATGTATTTGCTTATAGGCACTGTTATATTTTATCCATCTCAGCATCAATTTAGTAAGTGCTTTAACATTCTAGAGTATGGCAGGTGCTATATAAAACACAGCATTATTTTCCATATTTTATTCCCCTCATTGGCATTCCTACTCTCAGATTAACTGGCAAAAGTACAAATATTCACAGCAATTTTAAAAAAAGGAAGTTTGAGTGCTCACTGACAGCCACAGTAGCTGTGTACTATCAGTAAACAAAACAAAACAAAACACAACAATTTTCCTTCCCTATAACAACAAAATTTCTCAGTAGTTTTTTGTATAGATGGAAATATGAGATGGTAGACAAACTGCAGGGACCATTTGGATACCACCTGCTAATTGTGTGTTGGAACAATGCTACCTGATTTACTTAAAATGTATTATGGTGATATTTCAATTAGTCCCTTCATCTTCTTTTGTGGCAGAGGAAAGGCAGGAAAATCCATATGGATTAGGCTCTTCCATTCATAATTTCATGCTACTCTTGTAGGATTTCTAGGTGGTCTAGGTAAAAACTTCCACTGAAATTAATGGATTACACCAGAAACATCTATGGAAATCATACTGAGCTGACAAGATACTGTTTTTACTCCATTTTTCAAAATGCACATGTATTGTGATGTTTTAAGGGGCTTTTTTAGTATTCCTTCATACAGAAGTCATCATTTCCATTACTTCGGTTCTTGAGAAACTTCTACTGATTTCTCTTCATTTTAGAGAGTAAGGGGACTGAAACTGAATACAATACTCAAGAGTCAGTATTTCAACTGATATTACTGAGACATAAAATAACTTTGGGAAGGTCATCTCCTCCTCCTATTCCAATGCTTTTCTTTACTTACATTTCGTCTTGGCTGTACTCCTCACTACAGTGAGATTAAAAATTAAGCATAACATAAACCTGTATGATGCCTGTGACTTTACTGCTTGAAGGACTTGAAAAGTAAATATTCCTCCTTTCTTAAAGCAACAAGATTTTTAATTTATAATTTGTTACTCCAACACCTCTAAGCAGCTTCATATAGAAGTGCAAGGAACATATTTGAATTTTATTCACAATGCTTTCACTTTTGTCCATCACTATAAAATATGAACAGCAATGGCTCAACTAATTACAGCTGATGCTCACACCCAAGTGATTCAGAAATGATGCTTCACTGTCAATACTGTTTTATTTCAGGGCAAAAAAAGAAGGTGATACAGGTGAACACTAGCAGAAGCAGAGTAAAAAATAAGTTGATTTTCCTTTATTTATCCTGTCTCATTAAGCAAAACCCTTTTTTTAACAATATGTCACTTGAATAGCAGCTCTCTCCTACTGAAAAATGCTCAAAACCATGTAAAAGTCATGTTGGTACGGGACACTGCATTTAGTATTTTTATGTGTTTCCAATACATACAAAGTCATCTGAAGACAAACTTTAAGAACAACTAAAAAATCTAAAAATGCAATTCCTAAGGCAGAATTCTTCTCACTGCACTGCACATCACAGATGCTCCTCCCAGCGAGGAGGATGTTTCAGGGTGCGCTTCTGTATAATCACAGAATCTACTACACTAGGAGCAAAATTACTAATTCAGCATCTTAATAACAATAGAGAAAGTCAAGGCAAGATAAAGAACAGGATAACAGGCCCTCTTATAAAGTAGTTTGAAATCAACTTTCCTTTTTTTCAGTAAAGAAACCAAGTACAGAAAAAATTTAAAAACACCCACCATGAAACATCCCACATGGCTATTCAATGCATTTTGCAGGACAGAGAGCTCCAAGACAGACTTAATGATGCAACACTTATGTTACCACACATAACCTTTCCTCGAATGAAGCCAGGTGAGTGGAAACTAACAATGCAATCAACAGCATCAAAAGCATTTCCAATATGCCTTCCAGCATGTTTTTGTCTCTTCTCCTGCTAGACTTACCACTGATCTTTCCATCAGAAACACAAATAGAACATGAAGGGTATCCATCGCAAACATATCCAGAATAGAAAACAATCCCTTTCTCTCCTCCACTCTATCAGTTCTGTGAAGTAGAATCGTCTCTTTTTAAATTGCATATACCAGTGATAGAAAAGCAGGCACCTGGCAAGCAGATTACTTCTTGGCTCCTAAAGCAAACTCCTCAGGATTTTTTTTTTTTTTTTTAATTTATAACCACAAAAGTTATGGCTTTCCTCTTCCAGAATTATTCTAACTTTTGGAGCAGGACAGGCAACATAGCATTATAATCATGTTTACAATGTTCTAAATCATGAATCTGTTTTTAAAATCCCATCTTTTTCATATGGGAAAAGTTAGATTATCAGCTTTCATCCACTGCAGAGCACATGTTTTTTATTTCCTGTAAAGTTTCAAGGCACTAAATCTTAAGTGCACTTTGTTTAGATACTGAATTTTACTTCACGTAATTCTTACAGGCTTTTTATATGTGTATTAAAATATCTTCCTTTATTGACTATATACAGCAATGAAATAACTAAAGAGTAGATTTACAGATGCAGAAAATGAAAACTACCTACAATAAAAATGTAAAATCCTCTGAACTGTTAGTAAATAAACTTTTCTGTAGAACATTTTTGGTGTACTGTGCATCAAACTCAATGGTGAGTGTATAGCATAAAATTTTACTGACATGATCTTAAGATTACCACTTGTGACTCACAAGCAACAACAGCTGCCATACAAACTACTGTATAGAAGTGATGGTAAAACTTTCATACTTTATGACATAAGCCATCACCATTCTGCTGACTAAAATCTTAATTACATATGTAATGCTGGGGGCATTTGTTTACAGGTCACACAGGGTCTCAAATCTCCCTGAATTTCCATTTGATCATCAACCATCCCCTTCTTCCCCTGCCAAGTCTGTCTTGGCATCAGCTTAGACTCTGCTTGTTTTTCACTCTTTCCATTAAAATCATAAAGTCTCTCAGCTCTGCTCAGCATGTCAATGCACAAGGCATTCACCTGTGCTTCCAGGGGCTTGCAACACAGGGTGAAAATGAAGCTAATTTTATACTCAAGAAAAATGAAACTGAGCAATACAATTTGTAAACCTTCTGAAACCCTAAAGAACTTAAGACTCACCATAAAGTCTTGTCATCTCAGTCTTTTGACTGTATTTTAATTAATGGAGTTTCAATTAGACTCATGCTTGATTCTACTGGAATACAAGTTCAAGGACAAATCTGAAGCTGGCCAAGTGCTGTCTGATCCACCACACTTCGTCATGCCCTTTTCTGGAGCTATAGGCATGTGCATAACCCAGGGAAAAGTTAGTAAAAACTCACATCCTTACATGCCAAGGTGCACAACAACTTAAACCACATCATTTGTCGGCAAGATAGAGTTTCATGTCAGTAGCAAAAAGTGAGGGGGGAGGAACAATCCACAGATTTTAACCTAAAAGAGATATTTTTTTCTTATGATTTTAAATATAACTGAAACCATTTCCTCTGCACATTGAGATGACACCAGCTTTCAAAATAATTGTCCTTGTTTAAGCACCTAAAATAGAGTTTGCAGAAAATGGGAGAAGCTTTTTTCACCTGTGAATACCAATCCATGACTACAGCAATCTAAACTGAAAAAGACTTTTAACAGATTTCCTAATGCATTTCCCCTTTCAATGGTGGACTCTATGGAACAGTGGATACTCCCAGATGAAATTTGCCACTTTATGGAATGATTTTACTATTGCACAGGATCTTCTCTTTTGAGAGAAGAAATCATCTTCCTACAATTTTTTGCCTTAAGTGATGTACAGATTCTTTTTAGGTTTTTTGATCTCTGCCTGGTGAATTCATGTAAAAATTACATAGCGATTCAACAGTTCAAAGTTTTATGTAAAACCTTCTTTTGCCAATTCCTTAAGTAAATTTTAGTAAAATAAGGACAAGAATCTGGAGGGAAAGAAAGGAAGGGGATCTGCCTTCATCTGACAAAACAGTCATAGACTCCTCCTCCTCCTCTTGCATCTTCTCATTTATTTGTGTAAATACAGTAAAAACTGCACAGAGCAGCCACACTGACTTTAGCAGCACTACTGCTACTGAAGAGGTCTAGCCCCCAAAAGACCTACTGACAGATGATGAAGCACCATTAGTACTGCAGAATAATAACAATTTACATTAAAAGCTGAGGAACTACTTGTTCGATAAAATCGTTCCATTTCCTTTTTCATGCACTTGTTGAAAAGTGCCAGAGCAGAGTTTAGAAGAGTCTTTTACCATCTGAATAGCACCTGCTAATTTAATCATCTCAGTTCATCCTGCATGTCAGATTTGGCTGGACCAGTACCATCAGTATTGAATATGTCTGCAGAAAATGTATCTGTTTAAAAGTGTATCAGTCAATGGCTTAATAAAAGTACTCAGCGAAGACAAAGGCTTTCTGTTTGCAGAGGAAAAGACTAAACAATCAGGTCCTACATAAAGCTGTGAGCCTCATATCCAGAAATTTCTAAGAATCACTTCCCAAATTAAGTCCTCCACCCTTCAGGATCTCCATCACTCAAATGCATGAAGGCATGAATGTGCGTGTAGGAACACACCAGTTGGCAGAGTCATTCAGAAGCCATCTTGAAAGGATAACCATGTTATTGGTTCGCAGAATAACAATTTAATTTTTTTCTGTCAAAAAAAAAATCTTGAACAAAAAACTACAGTTCAAAAAAAATTACAGACTTCACAGGTTTGGGTAAAGGATGTGCCTTCAGACAGAAGTGGAAAGCTTAGTAACTGCTAAATCATCTTGCCTTCTCTAGCAACTAATCCTTCACCGGCTGTTTCATTCAATTGTGAATAAAAGTACTAAATAATACCAAAAATGCAAAGTATTTTTTTTCTTTTAACACTGAAGTTGAAATGTTCAGAGTACACATTAATGTATTTTCAAACCACAGCAAGCCTACTTCAAAGCAGAAGAGAAATACTGCCAAGGTAACAAAAACATTCCACCTGCACAGAAATAACAGCTTTGCCCACAGCTGTAAGATGCTGCAGGCACGACCACCACTGCAAAAGAAAAAAAAAAAAAAAAGGCTGGGAAACCCTGTGATTTAAGGTATCCCTCATGAACCAGACCTCCTAAACATAAGCATGCAATATACCTGCTGCTTTAGCAAATACTGCTGGATACCACTCTTAAATTGATTTAAAGGTTACAGGGCTTCCACAACAACCCCCAAATATCACAGATTTTGCCTCTTCAAATAATTTAATTTTAATTACACGTTACATTCATGAAAATAAAGAAATCTGATTTTTTGGTTGGCAACTAAAGGAAGTTTGCAGATAGCTCTTAGAAGCCATTTTACTATGTAAGTTGTCAGCACTTGCATGAACTATTACATATTATATTAACCCTTCAGACATCACACATTCTGAGGTAGATTTAGAGAGTCATGCATTTACACTTTATTTCACTATTCTTTATTTACCCCTAAGCATCTTAGACCTAATTCATCATCAGAATGAGGCAGTAAAACAGCACTGAAAGCAGTCATGTTGCAACAGTCATAGGAACCAATTGCTCCAGCCATTGTTGATTCGTCCTGACAGCTGGATCATCTTGAGGTTTGACTGCACTCAATGTGTCCCAGGAAACAGATCTACTGCACTAGTCTGAATTTCAGATGGCATGATGTCTGAGGAAGCCATGTTTTCTCCTGATGTAATGGGAAGAGATGATCCTGCAGCCTCTTTCCTGCCATCTCTCCAGGTAGGCTGGGGGACGAGCACCTCAGCTGTGAAAGGAGAGACGTGCAGCCCAGGCATCACAGACCCAAACCATGAAAAGGTGTCTCCTTACTTGCAAACAGCAGACAAGGTGGAACTTAAATAAAAAATTGTCTAAATCTGTCTGAGGCAGGCTAAGAATCTGTTCCTTCCTTCACTTAGAGCAAATTATTATTATTGGAATGGAGGCAGCCCAACTCAAACTCTCTGTCTGAAGCCTGAACTATATTCTAAACCCTGCACATACAAACACAGTCCTTATCTCATACAATCCACAAAAAAGGAGCAACCCCAAGATAGTCCTTTTTCATAGTTTTTTTGTTAAAACATGTAAGATTTAAAAAAAAAAATTATATACTCAATATTTAAATCCATCAATAAAACAGAGTTGTATAAAGAACAAAGCTGGGGGACACTAATTTCCTGCACAGTAAAATAAGCACCTGCTAACATCTGGGAATACCTGATTATTGCAATAAACCATAGATCAAAATAACTGTCAAAAAAATGGAAGATAATATAAACACCT
Organism: Aphelocoma coerulescens; assembly: GCF_041296385.1. Taxonomy (NCBI): domain Eukaryota; kingdom Metazoa; phylum Chordata; class Aves; order Passeriformes; family Corvidae; genus Aphelocoma; species Aphelocoma coerulescens. The sequence goes on from NC_091015.1 coordinate 79,004,614, forward strand.
TTTTGCCACTTCATAAATTGTATTTCATGCATAGCTTTTCCAGAAGAAAAATCATAATTGTCTTGTCAGACTGAAACCACCTGTACCTTGCCTGCTCAAGATGATATCCATTAATTATAAAAATGAGAACTCAATATCCAGAAACATTTTGCTTCATTCAGCAAAGATACCACCTTTGTTTATCCTATTTCACTAGTTTTCTATGTGAATTATAGTTTTGGGGGAAAGTGTATAATGCTTGGTTTCTGTATTTTCAATTCAAATTTCCATCAAAATGCAACTGTACATGTCCCAAATTAAAATCAATTATTAGCTGGTAAGCAAGAAATGTATCAATCATTATTTTATAAAATTAGAATGTGTAAATATTAAGAAACCAGCTATATTTGTGTTGGACTGTATAACTGCTTAAAACTGCAAAAATAAATGCTTACTTTAGCATAAGGGGCTAACAGTACTTACCAAGCAATTTTTTTCACTTTTTTCCAGCAGGTGAAAACCAAACATTTTCAAGGAAAACAACATAAAATGCACAACAGCTTCTCGATTCCTTTAAAGAATCCATTTTTAATTATGATTTAAATCAATTCCACTTGACTGATATCCTGGTTTGCTCACACCAATCTTCAAGCTCCCCCTCCCATGACCAGAAGGAAGGTTGCTCAGTTTCATACTGATGGGTAGCAGGGAGCTGCTAGCTCGCATAAATGATTTCTGGTGCGCATCAAAGGAAGGCCTTTACAAGGGTCCTCCCTAACAATCTTCAAGTGTTTCTCTCAGGAAAACTGATTACTCTCTAAAGACAATAGTCTGGAATAGAGTTCCCAGTATCAATTAACCTGGGCTGGTTTCAGCTAATGAAGTAGAAGTGAGGAAAAAATTAATAAGATATAGTACTTTCACCACATGGCCTCATTTATACTTAAGAGATGCTTCAACTCTAAAATGAAGATTTGATCAACATATAGCAAAGTGAAGATCACCAAAAATACTATTTTATTTGCAGTGTCTAAATTAAGTGTTTTTACAAAAGTAACAAGCAAGGTACATCATGAAAAGGCAACTGCACTCTAAAGGTCTTCCCTAGGTAAGTTTAGCTGAAAACAGAGATGGGAGAAAACATGTCAGTCCTATTTTCAAGAAGGTCAAGAAGGAGGATCTGGGAAACTACAAGCCAGTCAGGCTCACCTCAATCCCTGAGAAGGTGTCTGAGCAACTAATCTTGGAAATAACTTCCAAAACATGTGAAGGTCATTAGGGGCCTTCAGCATGAATTCATGAAGGGAAAATCATGTCTGATACACCTGTTAGCCTTCCATAAAGAGATTTTTGGCTTGGCAGATGAGGGAAGTGGACATGTTGGTCCTGACTGTAGTAAGGCTTTTGACAGTGTCTCCCAGGACATATTCATAAAGAAACTGACAAAGTACAGACCAGGTAAGTGGGCAGTGAGTGGTGGACAGTGAGGTGGACTGAACACAGGCTGAACTGTCAGCCTTGGAAGATTGTTATCAGCTGCTAACAGTCCATCTGGAGACTGGTCACCAGCAGTGTGCCCCAGGAGTCATATGGGGTCCAACACTAAATTTTAACATCTCCATTCATGACCTAATAGAAATTCACAGATGATACAAAACTGGGAAGCATTGTTGATAAACCAGATGAACATGGTGCCATTCAGAGGGACCACTACAGACTGGGAAAATGGGCCAACAGGAACATCAGCAAGCTCAACAAAGAGAACAGCAAAATCCTGCTCCTGGGTAAGACTAACCTCAAGCACTGGTACATGCTGGGGCGTAAGCAGCAGGGCAGCAGTTTTGCAGGAAAAGACCTGCAATGGTCCAGATGGATAACAAGCTGACTGTGAGCCAGTCACACACAAAGAAAGGCCTAGAGATTCCTGAGCTGCATTAGGAAAACCACTGCCAGCAGACCAAGGGAGCTGATCCTTCCCCTCTGCTCAGCACAAGTAAGGCCACATCTGGATTGCTGTGTCCAGCTTTGGGCTTCCCAGTGAAGCCCAGGGAAAGACCATAGAGATGAGAAAGGGATCATAGCATCATAAAAACACTGGAATAATGATGCAATAATCAGGTTTCCATCTCTTTTTGTTTGCCACTATTTCCTCTAAAGCATGGTTACCATTAAGCCTGTGCAACAATACCATCTTTAACATACTCCACAGAAAGCAATGTGTCCCCACCTCAAAAAAAATTATTAAAGAGATAATGCCATATGCTTGTGTCCAGCAGAATGTTTTAAAATACCTTGGTATTTTCAAGAGGAAGGATGACTACTCAACTTCTTTCAGTATTTTTAAAAATAATCAAGATTTCAGTTTTCAAAATGAAAAGGAAAAAAAAAAACACCCAAACACACAGTAACATGCTGACTTCCATTCTTACATATGACAAGCCAAAAATATTCTTGCAATGGCACTCTATTTTTTCTAGCAGGTATGTGGGGGTGATGAGTTATTTAGTTTTTTTCCAAACAGAGCATCTGCAACTACTTTCAAATCAAAGAAATTCTAACACTCTCTGGTGTAAGGACTGCATTTATTTCACTTTATGAGGGAGCAGAAGTAGTGGCTCTTATCTGTGTTAAGAAAAGGAAACTGAAGAGCTCTGAAACAGTGTCCTGCTGTTGAGAAACACATGCATGCAAGCCAAGTCAAAAGTTACATAATCCCTACCAGAAATGAGTTCCCTAGAAATATTCTGCTGTATGCTCATAACTCCTTATGAAATAAAGGCTACAGTATCCATGCAGTGTTTTAAGTAAAGGGTATCAGGCCATTTTCTTCATGACTGTATTTGATTTCATCATCTAAATGTTTAAATCTACACTGGCTCAAACACCACCTACAATTATGCCAACACTTTGTCAAAAATAACTTTATATATATTTAAAAAAAACAAACCCAAACCCACACAAGATATCTATTCTAAGTCATGGAGTCAGGAGAAATTCAACATGCTGGAATCCCCCATCACCATCTAGAGGGTGTTACCGGACAGCGCAGTGAGGTGCAAATACGAAGGGATAGAGACAACACCATTTGAAAATGAGAGAAAGTCCTCACTTTCTCCTTCCAGAATTCATAGAATAATATAAAACAATTTCTGGTTTACCTTCTTTCTAACCCACTCCATCTCCCTTATATATTTACTATACATCTTCAATGCACTATTTAACTCTGCTTGGTTTTCATATTCTTTTCCCCTAGAGCATTTTGCCAATATTAAAAAAAAAAAAATAGCATTAAGTTTTACACTGCTCTCTTGTGTCATTATTTCAACTTTTTAATCTGATTGAGTTATGCTCTATATTCTATTTTCTTTTCCCCCAGTACAACAAACTCATACACAGGCATAGGCATGAGGGAGCACACTCTCCTACATAACCACATCCTTCTACTGTTTATAAACATCTTACCATCTCTGGCCACAGCCTTTCCTCATTTATTTATAATAAATATTTCTCAAAGCTTTAATTTTCCTCTAGTCTCTAGTTGCCCACCTGTAAGTCTCTGTGTGACCTGACACCAACTCAGCAAAGGCATTTATACTGTTCAGTGTCTTTGTAATACTTTAAATGTCTCCTTAATGGCTTTAGCAGATTGGTGCTGAACACTCAGTGTCCTGAAGAACCAAAGTTTTCCTTCTATCAACTGAAGCGAAGATTTTGTTTTTAAATTGTGGCATCTCCTCTGAATCACTTCCTGGAGAAGCTTCCAGAACAAAACCACAGGGTTCTTTTTGCCCTGCCATCCCACAGCACCTAAATTTTTAATCCTTCTGGGTTTTTGCCTCAGATTAACCTGTTACACATACCACATGCATGGTCAACCAGAATAAGTATTATTTTGGTACATCTACTTCCCAGTGTCATGATACTTACTCATTCCAGTATCCTTCATGCAGGCCCTGGCTAAGTATTTTTCTTTCCTTTATTTGGGAGTCTAACAAAACCCCATAATTAACTACTAATTTCAATCCCAAAGTAGTGAGAAAACAGAATTATTTTCCTGCTTAAATACTACCCATATCTAATGAACAGGTTATCATTTCTTCACCTTTCACAAAGCAGGAACAATAGCTGTCATGCTTTAATCCTTCAGGTTAATTGAAAATCTTACAAGCCTTCATCTACCCACCATAAAGTTTAATAGCAATTTCTCCCATCATAATGCACTGGTTTAAGTGGCTCTGCATGTGACCTCTAAACTCATACTGATTACTTCAAAGAGCCTGTAAAGTTTTAGAAGGAACAAACAGTGATAACACACTATCATAAAATGGAATAATTGTAGAGATTAAAAAAGACAGGAGAGAGAGAAACTCAGCAGAATTTTTGTTCTTGTTTTTCACACTTGGGGAAGGAGGAATACTTGTTTGTGATATTTGGAGGAGAAAAAAAGATCACATTTTCTTCATCAGAAGTTTTTTTTCTTGTCACCTGTAAAACCCAAAAAATGGTTAGAAAACAGACATGTAAAATTAAGTTTGTCTTTTCCTGTTATTTGAGACTATTTTAGTGAGGCACATATAGGAAAACAGCTCAGCTCTGAAGGCCCTCCTCTGTAATTCTGAAAACAAAGTAAAAAATAAAGCAGAGCTCTCCATCCATGCCTGTCCTTTAATTATCACATTTTTATTGAGCATCTCATATCACTGGGCATTGTACTTAACACCTCCAACTTCTGGAATGGGAGATGAGAGCAGAAACCACGCTTTCATTTTATAAACATACTTTCCTCATGGAATAAGCTTAGAAATGTAAATCTGTAATTTTCCAAGCCTAGAACAACAATAGTGGCTGGCAAATACAGCCACCAACAAAAAGACTTTGTTTATAAACACAGAAAAATAAGTCATGTTTTGAAACTGTCAGTGTCTCATTTTATTGGCTTTACTACACATGAATTAAAGAGTAAGCACTGACAATAGGAAGCACAATTAAATTCTGTTTACGTTTCTTGCAAATGAAGCACATCTATGGTTTGCAATCTTGGTTTGAATATATGAGAACACTCTGATCCCTTTTAACATCTGTGAGGAAAGAAGGTGAGAAAAACCCAAAGCACACCTACAGTGGACAGGGACAGATCTGGAAAAGAAAATCACTAGTTTGGGTAAAGTTGGGGTAGACAATAGGGTTGAAGTAGAAATGTTCTCCTGTCTATTAACAGGCCTTAATTTTGGACAGATACTATCCAGAAGCTGGTAACACATTTGCTGCAGCTGGTAATCATTCATGTCTGTGCTATTTACATGTGTGTGTATACATGTGCGTACACACATACACAAATTATATATATATGGATTTTATTACAAGCTGTTACTCATTTATGCTTTTCTTTAGCTATGTGAGGAACATTACCCTTCAACTTCTCTTTTTCTTTAAAATTACCTGAAAGCACAGGTGACATGAATTCCATTACTAAAGTATTTACACATAGACTGAACACATCTCTGCAAGTTATGCCCTGCCCTAGACAGAAGTTACTGGAAAGAATAGATGAAATCCCTCTGATCATCCCACTCATTCTGTCAATCTAGATAATATAAAGCTCCCTCCTACTTGCACATCACTAATAGTTGAACTTTGCTATTTTATATTAAAAACAAGGAGGAGAAAAACATGTATTTTAAGGACCTATAGAACTGAGGGTTTACACGCATTTTCCCTTTTCATCTCTAATGACCTTCTTTAAGGTGAATTGCCAAGCAGGGTGAAGTTCTAAAATATTTAGTAGCCATTTATTTATGTATTTGTTTATTTATTTATTGCTTTCATCTCTCCTTTTCAAAAAGACATGAGTCTTATGCAAAGATTTCCCATGCTACCATGCCATTCCCCCTCCACCACACTGAATTTCTTCATTACGTGATGGTATCTGAGCTCATAGTGAGACAGAGCACTGACCTATGGGTCAGAAGCTTCACGTAGCTGCCCTTGTTTAACTGACAGTAGGATTGAGTCCAGAGGCTTAAAAAAGCATAAAGCAGAAGACCAGCAGTAAAGGGGAACACTATACCTAAATAAAGATAGGCAACATCAGTGAGGGAAATCTACAACTGACAATCTCTCTCTTTCAAATTTTCCTCAATTTGACGGGCTCCTTTGCCTCAAATAAGGCACAGGAGTAAATTTCATCACAAAACCTGTTAAAAATGTACACTCACAAAGCATTTGGGTCAACACCTCCACTTTGACCATATTGTTTCATTACTGTCTTAAAACACTTTATTTCTACATTGTTAAATAAACAAATGTAGGAATGCCTCAGTGTAATTAGCTACATATGTCAGCTTGATTCGGGGAAATAATTCATTATATACATCTTGCTTTAGATAACAGCCCATTTGTACTGTGATTTAAAGTGGAAGGGATATACCTGTTACCAGTGATTACTTTGGGTTCTACACTTTAGATCTTCTTCCAAAAGATGGCCTTTTTATACCCACTAGGCAGGTTTCTCTAAAGTTGGAATAGAGAATGAATTGCAAGAAATGAAGTGGGAAGAAAGACACAAAGTCCTCAGTTGTCACATTCAGTTAGAGGTTTTTTGCATTAAAACGGAATTGTTCATTACCAAGACATTCTGTCACTCGAGTGTGTCTCAGTTCAGAGGTTAGTGGAGAGCCACAGAAAGTGGCTCCAAACCTTTCCATACCATACTTCAAAATTGTGGTGGGTGAATTACACTGAAATAAGAACAATATGGACTCCAGTGATGAAAACATATATAAGTTCTCCCACAAGCAGATCTGGCTGACACAAGTGGAATACACGTCTCTGATCACTGGTCCAGATCATCAGTGCTAAAATCCAGATACCTAGGATGATTCCCTTGTGTATAGAAAATCTTCCTGAAAACATCAAGATCATTTTTTTGAACTGACATTTAAAGTGGGGAGGGGAATCACTGTGGTCAAACTAAATTCAACTATGTTGACATGGTTCTCCATCCCAAATGACAAACTACTGCTATCATCACTTCAGTCTGTTTACTGTAGTTTAAAGCTCAGTATTACAGAAATGCAAAGTCATCAACCAGAATAATCATGTAGAGAAAAAGAACAGTTACCAACAGTTCAAAGCCATGGACAAAATAGGCAATTTCCAAGAGGCAAACTGGGATGCAGAAAAGTTGCAAGAACCCAGTAAAACCTGTCAAAATGTAATATTATGTAAATATCTATATATTTCACTCTTGATTATCCAGTAGCTTTATTCCTGAGGATCACATCTGTTCTCAGGGACCTCAAATCACTCTGATTGAACAGATAACTATAATCTATTACTAGAATAAATCCCAGAATAGATATTACACTATCACTCAGAAAAAAATAAACTATAAAACTTCCCACCACCACCACCAACAACAAAAAAACTAATACTTAGAACTTCGCTCTTTAGCTCCTCAAATCTATCATCTGTCATTTATCTCTGTTCTTTCTATATCAGTGACAACATCTGTTTTTTAAAACAGGAGACCAAGAATGGATGTAAGGATAGGTAACGAAAAAATAATGCAGTAACCATAATGAGGATAATGGGGTGTTCAAGCATTTCTTTAACTAAATGGCTGATGAAAAGAGAAACTCTTTCAACAGCTACTTATAGCAAACTACATTAAAACTAATAGGAGGAGGAAGAGAAAGAGTAGGGGCAAGTTGAGAAAGATCTGGTAGTGTTCAGTATAAAATTCAATATTCAATGTAAAATTCACCTGAGAGCAAGAGCTGCAAAAGAATGTGCTTACAGTACAATGCCTGGAGGGGAAAAGAGAATGGCATCCCACATGTCTGCAAGGAAGAACATTTATATTGTTTTCTAGTAAAAATATTCAAAAAAGCAGAATTGGAACTGAAACTCAAACTATATACTATATAACATATAGTATATATGCTGCTATATCAGCGCACTTTAACTTCAAGAAGCAACATAACACAACAATTTAATAACTAGCATGTAACAAATAAGTAATTCTGAGTTCAAGATGATCAGATTTCTCAGCTTTTCCTGTATCTGTGGCCACACACATTATGCAATTAAACATTTAAAGTTCAGGTGTATGTTCATCTGTATTCACCTTTCTTCCAGTATTGCCTGTATCAATCTTAATTACATATTAGAGAACAAAATTCGTGACCAAAACCAGAAACCTGGTAACAGAGTCCAATAGCATAGTACTGGCTCTCCAAAGGGATGGGGAAGCTGAGTTCTCTTGGAAGCAAGGATGAGGTCGCAAGGAAGATGGAAAGAAGAGTAGGAAGGCACAGGGAAACCAAGCTGTGCAACTGTGACCTGGCCCTTCAGCCACAGATGTTTCACATGGTATCAAGTACAGGCTTTTGTTGATCCATTCTCAAATCCAACAAGGTGATACATTTTAAATGCATGCTGATGATAGGTGTGGGTCAGTCCCATGCAGTTAGGTCTAAACACAGTCTAGACAACCTTGCATACTCACAATAAAACGTTTTCTATTTTAGAAGCACGTTGCCTATCTTGCCTCTTCAGAAAGGAAATAAATTCTTAATTAAACTTGTTAAAATGTAGTTTAATATAGATAAAGTTTTTGTTTTAATCACTTTGAATCATAGAGTCTGCTGAGTTGGAAGGGATCCATGAGGACCATCAAGTCCAACTCCTGTGTGCCAAATTTATGTTCTGCTCTCTCATGATAACAAATACAACAGAGGATGGATTCTCAATAGTTCTTCATTCTTTTAGTATTTCAACAGAAAAAAGTAAGAGAACCCCTATATTAACCATCAAAGTGGTAAAACAGTCCACTAATAACTCAGTGTTGCACGGATTACTTCATAAGGACAGGCTGGGGAAAATAAAACTTGCAAGCTGGCTACAGGGAAGATGACAAAAAAGATATCCGTGAGTCCAACACTCAGCAAGCACGCAAAGACTTTGCATCAGCCCCTATTGGAGATCCCTCAGTGACTTTAGAACAGAGAACAATCAAAAGAACAGAAACAAAAAAATCCAGCAGATGGCTCTAAATGAGGAGAACAGAGACAGGTGACTAACTATCCTGAGAGAAATAAAAATAAAATGGGAGCAGTGCCACAGTGTTATCATTTTTGTAGAGCCACCTGGAGAGGTAGCAGGCTTATCAATGAATGCCAAAAATGAATAGTACCCATCTGCTCACCCTAATAAATAACCTTTACTAGAAAAAATACAAAAGAATATCATTCCCTCAGCACTACTCACATGTTTTCAGCAGAACTGTTTGTTTAAAATATTTATTTGGGTCTTACATGGCTTAACAACTATTTACTGAGAACACAATAATGCTTTAAGATGACCCTTGGAAGCATGGGGCAAGTCAGTAGCTGTAAGAATTCATGAAAACAGAATGCTCCAATAATCTCCTTTCAAATAAGCAAAAGCTCTGCAATTACCACTGCTTTGAAAATGTCTTTAGAAAGATATCTCTCACCAACTGAATGGACTGATAGCAAAACGCTAAATGAGAGGGCACTTCAAAGTCTGGAAAGTCAGTACTCCTCTGAAGGTAACTGCAGCAGAAAGTATCTCCATTCAAAAAGAACTTCAAGAACCATGGTACAAGATCAGTTCACCTCCTCTGCTGGCCTCCCCAAATGGCAAAGAGTAACCATTTTGCTGATTCTAAGTGTAGATTGAGAAAGGAGATCAGACATGGCTGCAGGTAAAATGAGGAATGCTCAGGTCTCCTGATGTACTGTTACAAAAAGAAATGGCATCGAAGAGAAGACAGATGGGTTTGCTTTCATGAGTTTGAAATCAAAATGTCTCTTCTTTAGTATAACCTTTATCAACTCCAACCACTGCTTATGTAATGAAGGCGTAGGAGTATGAAACAAATTTGAACTTGCTAAAACTGAGACACTTCCAAGCTGGACTTTTGATTCAGTGGTGTATTTATTTTTCATAGATGACATACACAGCTGGAAAATACCCATGTCTGTTTAATATCTTCAATTCTACCAACTCAATATAAGCAACTCTGTTGGAGAGGACGAAAGTTTGGTAAGAAAGTTTCACAGATATGTAGGCTTGGCAGAAAGATCTCTGAATGTAGAAACTGAGGATGAGATAGAAATGAAAGCAAGTTTTGATATAGAGTAAAATGTTTTGCTCACATAAAACTGTCTGGATTCACACAAGATTATCCAGAACAGTACAGGCCACTATATACAGCCCGTATAAAGCTACCACCATCTCTGCAAATGTTTTGCATAAATGTTTTGGCATTAAATTTTGGCTTTTATATGGAAAAAATATGACAGAATTAAAAGATGTATGTACAAACACATATGAAGGGAAAGGAGAATGCAACAGAAAGCACTTCTGAGGTGACAGAAATCACAAAATGTGAGCAAACATGTACCACACAGTCCAGAGTTCTGTAAATGTCTGTACACATGGGGTCAGAGTTTCTTCATAGTTCATACAACAGAGTTTTAAAAACTTTCAAACAGCACTTCACCAAAATGAAGCCAGCAGATACTGCACTGGTTCCTACAGACTCAAGTGCCTTTACCAAGTAGTAAAGCCATGCACATTACTTCCACTGCTTTGTACTCCCTGAACATGTAATCCCTTAACATACAGTTAAGTAATTAAAACCCCACCAACATGATTTTTTTCACCTGTGAACTGGGCCATGCTTTTTCAAATAATAAGAGCAGGAGTTCTCAGATACAAAACCAAACAGAAGGCTCAGTTTAAATCCAAACGAACAAAGCCTTCCACCAAAGAAAATAAACTTTCAAGGTCAAGTCACAGGATTTTAACTGTAGCATTTTCCACATGACATTCCCCTTCTAGTCCAACAAAAACAGCTGCTTTGGGTTTTTTAAATAAGTATTTTTATGAAACACTTGAAGCAAAGCCTGAATCACTGAAAATTTGAATGCAAAATGGACATCCTTAAGTTTTAATTTCTGTTATAAAAATTAGCCAGGATAAAATTTAAAGCTTATATAATGTTAATCATTCAATGTTAGTAGCAAAATATTCCTTCTATTCCCTCCTTTTGCTGACTGCATCTTATTTTTAAAACACCTGTGTTTCAATACGAGTAAGGTACATTGCAATGGCAGACAGATTTTACCCATGCTACAGGAATGAACAGAGGCAGCTGGTGCCACAGCCTTCTCCTGATATCTCTGAGAATAGTAAAAAAAATTCTTTAAAGCTACAACATATATTCTCATTTTATCAAGCATTAAACTCATTATAAGAAAAAAGCATGCCTGTAATGATCTACAGTTACACAGCCCACTGACACCATTCCATATCCTCTTTATAATGGTCTTCTGGGGACCTCCCAGAGCATAGCATCCTGCTTCTAGCATGCATAACACTGAAATACATTTTAGAAGAAATTGTAATCACCTAACCAGATATATTCCTAAACTTTAATCTTTGAAAACCTTTCACTTTGCTAAAAGCTTGCATTAAAAAAGAACCAAAACAGCAAAACCCCACTAAGTTTAGTAATTTTCTTTAAAAATCGGCTAGTTAGTAAGGATTACCCTACCCAGACTTGAAAGTATTTCAGGATTGTAGAATTTAGGCTCAAAAATCTCCCTAGGAACAAACATTTCTATTTGTCTCAGTGGAATCAGGTTCAGCTTTTGATCTTTTATGATTCCTCTTCGACATGAAATTTTATTACACATAGGACCTTAAATTGTTCCAGCTTTCTTTAACAGATCTTTTTTCTTGAATGCATGCAGAATTATTTGGTATCTGCTCATTACATTGCAAAAGCAGAGTTTTTCTTTCCTTGCCTCTCCACCCAGGTTACCAGACTGAGTAATGGTCACCGAAAATAAAACTTGCTAACTTGCCCACCCATAAAAATGACACTTCTGGAAATCATAACTTATAGAAGTACAAGCAGCAGACAGATCCATTCTAATTTAAATATCTGAATCAGAGCCTGAAGGCCCAGTCATTAGAAAATGGTCTTACTTTCATATAAACAGAGCTATCAATGGGTAATCAACAACACAATAAGTATAAAATCTCAGTTTTGTTGTGTACCACTGAATCTTTTTAATAAACTCATTCTGGCTTCTTTCTACTGACAAACACAGGTATTTGCGGAAAAATGGCTTTAAAAATATGATGTCTACCTGCTTAAAAAGATTCCTTCCTACGGAAGTGGACCTACGAAGTAGAATTATTTTAGCCACACTGGACGAACAAATTAAATGCATGAAATCTTTGCCAACGCTGGCACCAGGTTACTTCAGCTCCCACATTAGGTCAGGAACGTCAGAGCTTTTCTAGGACAACAGTCCTAACTCTGGCAAAGTCCAACCAGTCTGCTATCAGACAGGTGAAACAGACTTTGTTCTTTGTCATATTATACCAGAAACCAACTTGTGTCTGCTGAATCAAGAGGGTTTGGTTTTGCTTTTAAGCTGTGTATCTACTCTAAGTGTGTGAATCTAATTATTTGGCCTTACTGTAGTATGCTAGGGGGAGTTTTGCTTAAATAATTCTGCTGGTTTTCCTGGCTGTCTTGGAAGATTAAGAAACTTCTGTGAGCAATGCAAACAAATGCACAAAACAAACCAGATGCTCTCTCTTGGTGCACAGTAGATGAGAGTTTTCAGCTACCTAGACATCCTTAATTATTTACAGCAAAAAAGTCATCTGGGTGAAGTTGTTTGTTGTAGTAAAGGTTGTGCATTCCTCTGTTGAGGTAATCTCATCTTGGAGCAATCAGCATTTCATTGACAAAATAAATAGAGTGTTTTTTTCTTGCAACTAGTAAAAAGAAAGTGAAATCATAAAGAGAACCCAACAACACCTTTTTCTGTAGCACCTAGAGAAGGCAATAAAAGGAGGTTTTCAGGTTTTTCATGCCACTTGTAAGATATTCTGTTACTACTAAGCAATGGCAGAGAGCCCTCTTGTTGCAAGAAGCAGCAGACCCTTGGTCAGCTGAGACCCTTTAGCCCTGAATCTTTAAGAATCAGCTTTTGAAAAGTACTTATGTTTATTTATTACCTTACATAAGAAGGGATTATGATGACTGTAAGACACAATTTGCGTTACACAGCAGTCATCAGTGCCTGCTGCACATTCATCACCCAGGCTATGGTATATTTGTATCTAGAAATTTATTTTGGGATCAACAGAGAACTCTCAAGAATTACCACAAACAGCTTTCTACAGAAATGCTGCTTCACATCTCCCTCTGTTTATGCTCTATCTTGCTATGAGAGTAAAAGCTTAGTTCCAAATGCAAATCACAGATTATAAATATCAGAAGGTGCTAGATGTGTCATCAGAAGGGAACCCCTAATAGCAACCATCAGTAGGAAGTATAACCACAGTTCGCTAAGAATTTTGTATTCACATCTGGTGATGACATCTTTATATAGTATCATCAGTGATGCTCTGAACGGGTACAGTTTGATGGGTGCCTATCTTTGGTTCTAGTGATACTACATTTTAAGAGTGATGTATAGTAAGATATGATTTCACAATGTAAATACATTACCTATATATGCTCTGCCTCAAAAAATTCTACTAGCTTTTTATTTTATTTTTTATACAGCACCTCATATTTCAAGGAATGGAAACCAATTCAATTTGAAATCACTAACATTCTTTTTAAAATCAAAGTACTTTTAATACTTTCAGGAACAGTGCAAGGTCAGGTAAGTCCAGATTCTGGCTTGACCATGCACACCTGAGGCATGAACTCCAAAATGCAGATGATTTGGCTGCAGTGGTGAGGCCATGTGTTGGTGTGTTTTTTGCATATGTGCACATGGAGAATGTGGACTGCAAAATACATCCTCCTCTGTTAAACCACTTCAACCACTTCAAGAGGATTTTTCCATGTACTATAACGCTCAAGCAATCAAATTTGCATCAAATGGCTCACTCTACTAATTGTTGAAGTATAGATTGGAATATTCTCACAGCTCAAAAAAACTTTGATGGATACAGAAAATATAGTGAGAGCTGCATTTCTCCACCATATTTTGGAATTGCAGTAATTTCCCCTGGAATGGGAAAGCAGATACCCAATTCTCAAACTGGGTAATTAACTACTGCTTACCCCTCACTAGTGACAGGCACCACAAAGGAGCAGCTTTCCCGGTACTAATGGAAGATTGGAGAAATGAAGTTTTAAACACCCTTGCAAAATTGCAGGGCTGAACAAATGAACATTACAAAGAAAAGAGTTTGTGCTGAACTTTGCTTTCAAGATGCATAAGCCCTCTCTTTTGGTTCAGAAATTCCAACTTAGTCATCTCAGAAAGAAGTATGAGCTCCAGGATAGTATGATCCTGATACAAAGAACTCAATGGCCTAACAACTAGAATTCTCCTCCCCATCAAAGACACTCACAACGTGCACAACCTTACTTAAAATCTCAATTACAAGTCCTGCAGAGAATTAACGCATCAGTTGTGGTGAAGGTCTATCTCCCATTTTCTAACTTCTCATGGCAAATACCATGTACTGAGGAGCAAAACTGCCCATAACAAAAGCAAAGTCTAATGATAGTAAGAGATGGGTGGTCCCAGAGCTAAGCTTAGGGATGACTTTTAAAGATAATCCCCAGATCAGTCTCCTTTAGAAATGAATGCAATCCTCACAGAACTACAGGATCATAGAATAATTTCGGTTCAAAGAGACCACTGAAGGTGGCCTAGTTCAACACCCTGTCCAAAGCAGGTCACTGCTTTAGGTCAGGGATTTGCCTAGTTGGGTTTTTAAAGTCTCCAGCAAGAGTTCCCACAACTTCTCTGGGCAACCTAATTATGGCTCATTTGGATTTAGTGCTCTCCCCACCATGAGTTCTTCATACAGAGAGACCCACACAAAACAAGTACTTGCTAACACACAAAAGCAAACCTAGAGTTGGCCTAACTGATGTTTTCAAAAAGGGAAAATGGGCAGATACTATATGTGCAAAATTTGGGAAAGATTAAAGGTTCACAAATCACGCAAAAAGAAATCTCACACTTACACATCCACTTCTTAGGTCTTAGAAATTGCATTTACTGTTTACTTCTATCTACGTTGTCTATGCCTGATCTGTAGTACATTATGTATTATAAATGTCCTACCATTTTTTTTCTTTTTGCATCTGGCTACCAACATGACAAAAGTTAAATACTAACTGATTTCTCAAACTCTTTTTTAAAATTATTTTTCACAGCTATATATTTATATTCCAAACCTCTAGAATGTATGTAATTCAGAATTTAGTTGTGGAAAGGGGGGTGTCACACCACAAAATTGGGAGTTCTCATTTTAAAATAATTCATTTCAGATGTCATATATCACAAATGGAGATGTTAATTAATGCAGAAAAATTGATGGGTTTATGATGAGCTATTGTGTATACTTTTTCAGATGATGGCAACACGCTGACAGCTTTAAAAAAGTAGATGTGTTACTGTAAGGTTTATTGTCTAAGCAGCCTCCTTCCTCTGCAGCAATCTAACAGTTTACATTTACAGTTGATTATAACTTCTATTACGTTCCAATATTTCCTAATCATCTCAGAGACTCAGAGATGTGAAATACAGCATCTCAGAGATGTGAAATACAGCATCATTTGTCTCAAGCTCTCTCCTGTAGAGACACTATTCTTCAGCGCTTCCTCTTAAAGCATCCATTCTCAGTTCTCTTAAAATATTTCAGATAGCACAATTCTATTTTCCTCTTCAGTAAGATGTGTCAGCCAACAGAACATAATTCATCCTCAGGTTTACAGTAAGCTTTCCTTTGCAAGTAGCAGAACCAGCAAAAGTTTATTTCCTCTGTGTTTGGAGGCAAAGTTAGTTTGCAGATTCAGTGGTAAGGGACAAATTCATCCCACTACCTCTACTTTGTCTGAGGAATTTATAGGGTTTCTCTCCTTCATTAAGCCCTTTATTCTCATACACCACCTGTACCTTGCTGTCTCTGGTGACCCAGACAGTCTGTGTGAAATTTAACTGAAGTGGAAAAAAGAGGGCTTACAGCAGAGGCACAAGTACCATCTTGCAGACAATTTCCTTAGGCCTTTATGCTTAAAACCTGGAATTTTTAAGAAAAGTATTAAATTCAACCTAACAGTGTCTTCAAAAAGTGATGCAAAACATAGCACCCAGCAACAGCCTAAGTGGAAGTAGCACTCTGGTTTTCAGAAATGATACAACTTCAGTCTATTCTCACCGATAAAGGTCACTGCTAAAGCAATCTGCCACTCTGGGGGCAGATTACACTTACGTACATCCACTTCACTTCTTTCGTATCATTTGTCCAGGATACTCCCTGCTTTGACTGGGCTGCAACACATTTAAGTGTGAACAGATTGATTAACAACCAGAAATCTGAAACAAGCTGCTGCTGCATTTCACTGTAGATGAGCAGGGATTGCTGGAGATACTTTGTAGAATCAAACTATACGTGCAGAGAGGGCTGTGCAACACAAACTGCACATTTCAATACGGGTGATCCTGGGCAGAAGACAGAGAGTCATTGCTTTTTAAGGGTCTGCTTTTTCAAAAGTATTGGGAGGTATGACAGCAATGACGATGGTGTTTTTGAAACAGTAGAAACACACAAAAAACAACACACACAGAAAAACACACTGGAACAATATGCTATTTCAGAGCCAGAGAAGTTGATGAACTGACATATTCAAGCACAAGAAACCTAATCCAAATTCCTAATCAGTAGAGGTCAGACAACCTCTTTTTAATTATATTCTAGAATTTTTTAAATTATATCCTAGAAATTCATGTGGCAGTCATCAAACAGAAGGTTTGTGACACAGTAAGAAAAGTTTTCCCAACTTGTACAATAATACCTTGATTTTTTAACAATGCTGTCTCAACATATACAACAAGCAAAACAGGATGTCTTGCTTCACAATACATTAGGTAATATATTAAACAATACTTTTCTTCTTTTAATTCTGTTTGACACCAAAAAAGTAGACTGCGCATATATTTTCATTCACCTGTTTCTCAGATTTGTACCTTAAAAATATTGTTCTCCTTCTAAAAGGAATTACTCATTTTTAGAGAAACAAAGGCAAGTGAGAAAAATCATTTGCTTACCAACATCCCTTCTCAATTGCAAATGCAGCAGTAGCATTATAAGCTCATTAATCAGCAGCTAGAAACATATAAAACAAATAAATACTTGGATCACCTACTTAATTCCTTTTCTGTTCTCTGGATCACTCCCTCAAGGATACAAATAATTCTGTAATACACTCCAAAATCATTGCAGGTGATACACAATAACACATCACCATGGCCTAAGCATCGGTCATGCTTATTTGAAAAGGTAATGTCTGCCTCAGAAGGTGCCTATGTTCTGTGTTATGTTGCAGTTGCTACAAAATGTTTTCCTGTAAAGCAGTAGAGAAAATACCACCTAAAATCTCAGCATCTTGTTGGTATAGCATTTAATGTTGCTTCAGTAACTCTTAAATGCCCTTGAGAAAACAAATCAAGGCTCCTCTTAATATCTTTTGACACAGACCTAATTTTTTCAGGTTAGGTCTCATTGACAGGTATGTAACTGATACCTTAGAGAAATCTTATTTATTGCTCTAAAAACTGGGAGCAAACTACCAAAAGTATAAGCAAACCCAAGTGACAGATTTATGGCTAGTTACACAGCTGATAAACTGAGAAAGTGTGGTGGTAGGCTCATAAGCCTTTCTCCCTTGATTTTTATACCTACTATTCCTATTTATGCTACTAACACACAAGAAGCTTTCATGAACTTTTAGATGTAAATCATTCAGACTCACAACAGGGTCTGCCAAAGCAAACAGGACACATCTACATGGAATCTCCATGTCCAGTGTCAACACCCACAGCCGACTCCCACCACCCTTCCTTGCCCCAAGCAGTACCTTATCTTCACCAACTGCCCCAGATAAGGCACTGGGGCAGCTCACCTAATAACAAATAATAGAGGAACAAATAAGGTGATAGAAATCTGGTTCAGGGTAAAAATATCTCAAATGCTTCAGATGAGAAATTCAGCCATTCTGAATTATGACTGTCCAGCAGCTATGCCTACAAACTTGCCCTTAGCAGAGGAGTTTTCTGTGGTTGCTTCTCAAACTTGCATAAATGTAAAGGTATCCCAACATGAAGCTGCACTGCTTTACATAATTTAAAATAAAATAAAAGACAGCATTAATAGAGATACCTTCAATGTGATCCATGATAAAAACATACTCTATTGGATAATTAAATGTACGATATTAGAGAACCTCCTTATTGCTCTGAGGCAAAGAGAACCTATCAAAAATTTGCATTTTTAACCTTTAATGTTAAATATAACATGGAGAGGTTAATGTATTTTAAAATTAGACATACAATAAAGTTACAATTTGCTCCCTTTTCTACCATAAAAATATTTTTAATGACATAGAAACAGATCTGTTTTATGTGTAATGAAAGATGATCAGATTCAATCTTATCATTAGCAAGAAAGAAAAAGAGGTTTACCATAAAATGTCTCTTTAAAATGGAGGTCCACATCTAGGAAAGCCCATTCTGCACTTGCCATATCATAGACACACAAATAAATATATTGGTTTATGTAATTACTATCTCAGTAGGTAAGGAACTAGAAAAGCCAACATCCCAGAATTTCCTGAGCTTACTACTAATTAAATCATATGCATACCGGTTCAATCCAAGGATGATCAAAGTTAATGAAAAAAATTTCAATTTAATTCAATGAACTGTGGATCAGTCCCAGACATCTAGCTGCTACTCCATCCTCTTTCTTCTTTATCAAAAAGCACTCCAACAGTGTGAAAGTGAAGAGGGCTCCATATGAGTCTACAGATTTTGTGATTTTCTATTTCCCCTCAGATCTGAATTTTAAATTAATTATTTGACAGTTGACTACACTGCATAAAATTAAGTAATCTTTTCCATGAAGGTGTATTAGAGGCTACTCAGGTTAGGAAAGAAAACTGACTACTAATATTACTGTTATATCGATAGCTTTAAAAGATTTCAACTATTTCTTTCATACACAGGTTTACCCTCATTATAAGTTGATTTATGTGTCCCACTATTCACCCCTGCAACAATATATTGCCATATCAGAGCGTGTAAAATGTCAGTCCAATGTACTAGAAATAGGGCACTAAATTTATAGGGCTTTCTAAGATTAACAGAAAGACAAATTAATGTCATCTAAAGCCAAAAAAAAAAAAAAAGAATCAGTGCTCAGATTAAAAATCTATTTCTAGTCACATTTCAAATGCAATGTCACAACTGCCAAACAACTTCAGTAAACTGGACATTACATTTATGAAACCTATCTGAATAGCCTTTGCTTCAATTCTGATTAACAATGTTTTTTCACATTCTCTTTTTCACTAAATGTTTGTATTAAAAATGATAATTTAATTTTACCATCTCAAAACTCATCTCCCAGTGCTGTCCAGGTGCTTTGTATCCATGGTTTCAGCAAATGTCCTTTCATATCAGCCTAGAGGCTCTCATTCCTTTAAAACAGAGCTGGGAAGGAGCTGGTCTAAAATCCTTATTTAGGAATTCAATATATGCATCACTTTTAATAGCCACTGCATAATGTCTAAATGCAATGAGTATCACATAGGAAATTAAATAATAAAGAAAAAACCTCTCCTGTTCAAGAATCAAGCCAGTTAAATGAAAACTGAAGTTGTCAGCTTTCAACAGGAAGAATAGTGTCTATGCCTGAAACTTCCCGTTCCATCTATACAGGGACACAAGCTTAAATGAAAAATGGTGTTTTGGCATAGTTTCACTAACATTTATGCATGCAGTGCTGCCTAGTTGGCCACCTTACCTCTTTCCTATTCTAAGACAGATTTAGAGCATTTCTTCTTGGAAAAGGCTTTTTTTTTTAATCATCACCTCCTTCTACTTCATGTTGGAGAAACACACTAAAACCAATGGAAAGGGAATGGTCCTACAACTTTTATTACCACACCTCAGGTCTCCTTTGCTCTACCTACTCAGAAGCCCTGGACAACTGTGCTGTGCCACTGGGAACCTAATCACCAGGGAGTCAGAGCTGCAGGATTTTATTCCCATGCAATGCAAAATCATGTCTCATGGAGACCTAAAATCCTGAACTGGAATGTGAAATGATCTCCCAGTATGCTTGACCCTTCTCTCTCAACCCCTCTGCAAGATGAAAGAGATGTAAAGAGAGAGATGTCAGAAAAGGATGACTGAAATCCCTACCCTCTTTCTTCTGTTTTGCTTTGCCAGAGAAGTTTTCTGCAGAGCCACTTTTAGGCATCCAATTAAAAACAATGTTAGCAGGGCTTTTTTACTGGGTCCAGACATGTAAAAAATGGTTCTTAAACTCAGCCCTTGTCTGAGTACAGCATAGTTGCAAAATAACAGAGTTAGAGTTTAAGGTACAGTGAGTAAAAATGGAATCCTATAAATTTACCCATGTGCTAATAACTGCTCTTGAGAGAAAAAGAGACACTTTCTTATACTTTAAAACACTGCTAGCAGCTCATTCTTCTTAATAAGAGCCCACTACCTTTGAAATGTTAAATGGGACCTACTAAGAAGTAAATTCTGTTTGCTGTAACACTTCTTCTTAGATAATGTGAAAACCTTTACTGTTTTTGTACAATTCCCTATCACTGAAGCTCTTTTCTGTTGAGTGAGTGAAACAGAAATCAACAACCAGATTTTTTTTATTCTCCCATTTATGTGCTAGTGACTTAGGCTGTTGTGTTTCCTTACTGTTACCATGGTCTAGAAGCAGAAGACACCTTCATCTCTCAACAACTATCACCCAGTCTTAAGCCAGAATTGCAAATATATACTATGTCACAGCAAACAAAATTTGTTTAGAAACTCTGTATCATTATTTACATTTGATCCCAAATCACGTGTTGCAAACACAAATAAGCATGAAAAAAAAATAAAACAAAAGTATAGGGAAAAGCAGCTAGCCTACACAGAGTGCAGTACTGACTTGCATGTTGTAAAAGGAAAAAAAAACCCACCACATCAGTTTCTAAATGACACAGTTCATTCCAACCCATTTAACCTATACAAAATGCTCGACTCTCATGAACAGCAAAATTTGCAAACAATACAGACAGCTCTGCCAGCAAATCTCACACAATCATAGTATCTGTCTCAATACAGTTGGTCTCACAGCAATACAAATTTCAGAAGGTGAAACAAAAATGAAGTAAGATTGCACTGCTAAACATTTTCAGTTTGCTTTCCTGGTCTTTTTAGCAAACTTACTTACTCTATTTACATATTTATTTTTTTACTACTCTGCTGTTATTTCCTTGATTCCAGCACTAAAATTTACCATAGGTGAATGGATAATGTATTTCTTCTAAATCCCATATGACTGTCAAGCCTGTGTACTGCCTCCTCAGTCTTCCAACAAACTGCTGAGCTGCAAGATGAAGACTTATTTCACTCTTTTAAGGACAAGTGTACCCAAGAAGACATAAAAGAATTAACTGCCTAGCCAACCTCCATTAACCAGCTTAAAAATTATACTTTGCATATTCTACAGTTATGAGTGCATATGGGTTACCAAAAGACAGTAAACCTGATGTGCAAATATTCTACTTATATTATGAAACATCTTCTGTAACTACACCTAATAAATGCATTAATTATGTTTAAAGCCTAAGGGTAAAAAAAGCAGTATTTTCCTTAAAAATACTTCAACTGCAACAACTGATACTGAATTATAAACAATGCTAGTTATAAATATTCATGATAAATTTAAGCCCCCTAAATTTAAAGTTCTGCCTATTCAAAGAAATATAAGTAAAATTTTAAAATGCATTTGCTCAATCCTGTTCCAATTTCCTGATACAACTGTGCTCTGGTTTTGTTAAAAGTTTACAGCCAGGATTAATTCATATGTATTCAGGCAGACCTACCTCGTAACACTGTATTTGATTACATCTGAACACAACTGCCTTTACAGCATCTCAGAGGTGCTGACATCTCCAATAACTTGTTAAAGAAGAACTAGTTCCAAAATATTCTGTAGCAAGGAAAGCAAGGCAAGCATGACTTAAAACACAGATTTAAATTGTGTCTCCATGCAGTCCCACTATCACTAGATTAAAAAAAAAGGTTTGAAAGTATAACACTAAAAAGAACAGGACTAGTATTGCTAACTTCTTTCTTTGTCACTAATGCTAGAAAATAGGAAATACTTGAGTCCATGGCTCACAGCTCCCTAGGATAATGGGCTTCCAAGCACCTTCATGTTTTAACAACTGTAATGTTCCCAGGTAGCATCTCCTATAAGGCTTGCTAATACTGATGTACTTACTCTACACAAAGCCCAGCACGACGAACAAAATAAATTCTTTGTCCGAAAGGCTTTGAGAAAGCCGCGTATTTTAATTATGTCAGAGAACCCTTATGTGACACCAGACACATGCAAGTCACACTTCCCTGCAGAACAAGCTTCAGTGAAAGAAAACTGAAGACAGAGCTCAGAATGCACATCTCAGACTATGGCACAGAAGTATATATATACATATATATAAAAGTATATACATTTAAGACTATGCACAGAAGTGGATGGATGCTCCATCCAGTTTTTAAATAACAAAGGCAACACCCTCTCATCTTGCATTCCGAGCCAAGATATACACACTGACTAGGTGGAAGCAGATATGCAAGTCAGGGAACTAAAGAAAATAACAACATAAAAGAATCGAGTTTTTATTATTAATGAAGAATAAGATGTTATTATAGCTCAAGGTCATACATGACAAAACAATCTTCAGTTAATGCCACATCTGTTACATACTGAGAGAATCAAAATTAAAACAAAATAATTGTTTTGATTTTTTTTTCTTTAAAATCATCTGTAGAATTGCAATTTGCCACATGCTGAAAGATCGTGTTCCACACAGGCCCAGCAGGGTCTGCCACTCAGGGTCAAGACTGAGACCGCAGGGGACACTAGGGTCAAATGAGCTCCTAATATCAGGTAACAAAATAGGATTTGGTAGAGTCTGCACTATCTCTTAAATTAAGTTTATTAAAAAAAAAATCCTTTAAGTAACAACTCAGGAAGTCTGACAAAGTAACTAGAATAAACATGGTGTTCCCACATAGTTAGTTCAAGTCTATCCAGCACAGTTTCTGTTTGTAGAATAAATACTATATTAAGAATATAACTTGCCACAACAGAACAGCAATAAAATGGTAGTGTAAAAATAAGACACATTGCAAATGGAAGTGGAGGGTGGAATAAGAACCACAATCTGTGCAGGGAGGAAGAGGGACAGAAGGGAAACAGAAAAAGTTAACCTCTATCAAGGAACATCTCTCTATCTGTTTAGAACATCATTCTTTCATAAAACTTGACAAAGTTAGTGTGCCCACATAAAAAGCAAGCAGCTTTTCTAAGCTCAACAAAACTTACCTCTATTTAATTACGTTTTAAATATGTGATAATTTTATGCTTACAATACCATGTCTGTCCATTTTACAGTAAACTCTTCCCGTAGGAAGACTTGGTGTAATTCACTATGCAATTTTCACACTGAAAGTAATTAGTATAATAAAATCAAAGTCAAAACAAAAGTTGAAAAAAAGCTATGTTCCCAGTCAAAATAAGTGAGAAAGCAATTTAAAAAATTATGCTAACACTCTCAAAAGTAAGAACACTCTCAGTGAAGGTCTTGAAAATTTTCATGAAAATCAAACCAATTTAGAAATCCTACTTAAACACAAAAAAATTAAAGTATTATTAAATCTGTGTGAGGACCTGATAATTTGCTCTGTTTACCTGTTTTCTCCATTTTAGATGCAGTGCATCTACTTCACCAGGAATCATTTCCAAAAAAGGAAAAAGTTAAACAAAAATTAAAATCAACTGCATAAAAATGAATTAAAGGAAACAAAGTGTGTGTACTGCCAGGTTAAAACAAACAAGCAAACAAACAAAATAAAACAACAAAAATCCCCACAACCTGACCTTGGTCAAAACCAATACTAGGCTACAAAGCATACCTGAAAAAGCTAATCACAGAAATTGTAGAACAAGGAGATACTTAATTCAGATCTCCAGAGAGATGAACTCTCACAAATGTTCCCAGAACAGTATTTAAAAATATTTCTTCCCCCATTCCTCTTTCCGCCTTTCAGGAGAATGTAAACCCATCCCTATAGGAAAGCTGGCAGCTCCACTTCACAGGTCTGCATCCCCATCTAAATCAACACTTATTCCCAGTTGGAGGGAACACACAAACTTTATTAGGAGACACTGACCCCCATTACCTTTCACTGATGCTGCCATGGGGGTCACGTAGATAAGAGACTGGAAAGTTAATGGTTTGTAAAGTCCTAACTATTGCTTCTCCAGAGCTCCCTGAGTTCACTCTCCATTCACCAGAGCATCGCATCGCATCGCATCGCATCGCATCCCATCCTATCCTATCCTATCCTATCCTATCCTATCCTATCCTATCCTATCCTATCCTATCCTATCCTATCCCATCCCATCCCATCCCATCCCATCCCATCCTGCATCAATAATAACTGGTGTGTAAAGCATGGAGAACTTAATTCTGCCACCTCCTCACACACTGAACAGCAACTTATTGCCTAGGTAGTTAGGCAGATTTCAAAGGGATTATATTCAAGGATCTGGACATGCTCCAATATAAAGATGTTAAAATTTGTCTTTCTGAATTTCCTCTTCAGAAGATTATTATTTTCTATCTCTCCCTCTTTTTCTCTCTCTCATTATTGTTACACACCTATCTTTATGTCTCAAGTCTCATAATTTTCTTTGCATTAGGAGTAAGGAAACGCATGAAATCTATATGGAAAGCGAATTTAGATAGTTATCATACCTGTCCTTAGCAGTTGCTGAAAATGAAGAAAGATATTTTAATTATTAAATAAACTAAAATTTAATTATTAATTAAAATGGAGAGGGACTGAAAACTTATTACTGACTAAAAAGGCTGGCAGTGCTGCTGTCAAAGACTGATTCAGAAAGCTAAATTTATTTTTGATTATTTACCTGCAAGCAGAGATAATCTTTCTTCAGCTCTGCTTCTTTTGCCTGTTAGCCTTAGTCAGTGCTTTGTTCCTTCTCAGGCTGAAAGACAAATTTTGACACGGTCACCCCAGATATAAAAAACAGAAACAGAAATAAAATAAAAAGAAAATTCTATCTAGAACTGTGAAGGCAGGTAAGGAAGTACTGACAATTCAGCTGATCTTACAAATGCATCAGAAGCATGATATATATAGGAACCTGTCCCAAATGCACTATCACTCATTGTCAGAGCTCTGAGGACATAAAACCAATAGTGAGACGAGATGAAAGATCAAAAATGTCAAGGATCATGCAAAAGTAGATACCTTAAACTCTACCATTACTACAGTCCCTAATATGGCTATATTGTTTTCCTCATTTCAATAAAAGCATTGCTCCATAGTCTTCTTTCATCTCCAGAAACAATTTACTTCAGCTTCCTATTCAAACTGTTGATTTTTTTTGGATCAGAAGTCCAAGCTACTAGAACAAAAAGTCAAATATGGATACACAGCACCATATAAAATGAAAATGTGTTACAAGTGGAAAATCATATTCCCCCTCCCCTCATCTGACAGTCAGAAAACTAAACGGATTGCCTACTTACAATCCACTCAGTCCTTGACGATTTACCCATCCATTGTAAAAAACAATTTTGCTTAACTTTCTTCCACTAGAAAAAATTTAAAATATTAGTTCCTTCCACATGCCCCATTATCAGAGGTCACATCTTTCCAACACATTATAGAAGAACTTTCTACTTTTACTTTACCTTGGATAACACGTTTTCTTACATCAGATCCACACTACCTTATATCAACATAATACTTCTACACCGACTAATACGTTGATCTAGGAATTGCTTCTAACAAATAATCACACAAGAAGGATTTATAAGGAAATGGCTACTGAGGTGGAGTTTCAGGGAAGGACTTAAGCAGTGGTCCTTGAGTGGAGCTGGCCCCTAGCACCATCTGACAAGAAAGCCCATGCCCACAATGCAGGGAGCAGAAGAACTGGGATGCACGCAAGCAGCAGGATTACTTTGATTTCACATACTTGAGACATGCGATTGGGTAAGCAGAAAAAAAGCCCACAGCACACAGGTGCTAGCTGTGCACCAATCCCCGAGACTGAAACATGGAGAATCTGAGATGAAGGGCATGATCTTTACCACCACAGCATGACCGTGTGCATGCCTGTATACATACTTACATGGTTTTTGCACACTCACATACACATTTATATATGAAAGAAAAATACACTCAAGAGAATAAAGAAATTTGCTCTAGCAAAACATCTGAGGTGCAATCATGATCTTTAACTCAAAAGATTGGCAGGACCATTTGTAACCAACCTGCCAAACTGGAAATCACAAGTCAGCAAAAAATACACAGGGGTGGCTACAAAGAGATTCTTAGTTGCTCTTAAACAAAATATCAGTCCTTGTTTTACAGCTAAATTTGCTTCCTCAGCTAAAATTTTCAATACTCTTTGAAAGAGGACAGAAATAATATCAAAATAACTACATAATTTAGCCTGTCTGGCTGACAGCTACTGAGAAATAGGATGATAGTGTAAATTGCAGAGGAGGGAGAGGAGTTACACAGTGTGACTCTAAAGGGGCATAAATAAAAAAGTGGGATGAACTCAGGGAAGAGGGTGGCATAGGATGAGCATCAGAAAACATTTCTTAACAGCAATACAATATAAAGTAGAATATATTTTCCCACAGAAAGTGAAGTTATTTAAGGCTAAATTTGATAAAACACTGGAAAGTACAAAAAGAAAGCATTTCTGAATTGATGAGGTCATGGATGAGAACACTTCATTAATACTGTCCTTTATGCTTCTCATGATTTGATTTCTGAGCAAGATTTCAGTATAACAAAAAATTACACAGCAAAAATATCGTAATTTTTTGTTGGGTTCTTGTCTTCCTCAGCATTAACGTCAGAAGTGTTTAGAAGTGTCATTTGCATTTGATGCAACTATTACATGCTGAACTATTTAACCATTACTGGCAATTTTAATCCCTGTCAGATATTCTCTTGCCTATAACTGTAACACAAAATTATCCGTTTAATTCTGGACTTTTATAGCATTTTTATTTCAAGCATTTCATAGGACTTTACCAATATACGTCCACTAAGAACACCTTTCAAAAACAGAATGGTGTACAACACTGCATTTCATTGATCCAGAAGTTATCCTGCGACTCCTGAACTGTTCAGCTCCTAAACCATCAGGTAACACAATGCCCATGAAGTCCTCTGGAGTTGCACATGGCCACAGGAAATTAGAAAGTTAAAACTGTGGCCAACAAGGAAAACAAAATTCAGTGTTTCTTTTAGTTCGATGCCTGCAGCACAAGAGATCATGAACTAGCAAAGGTTTAGGAGCAGTGGTAAAACACGTATTCCCTTAAAAGACCTAGTACTACAACAGGCAGTGCACTGCTGGTTGTGGTTTGGTTTTCCTATTACTACTATTCTTACAATCTTACTTTAAACAACACACAACATTCTGCAATTCAGTTTGGAAAGAGATGGGGTAACTCACGAAAAGATGACCAAGAGAAGAGTTTTGTCACAATTTTTCCTTCCCTCTGAACTCCCAGGTAGAATTTTTTTAAATGCACAAAGAATTTAGGAGTATAGCTGAATTTGAAATATGGAAGTTTCTCCTCCTAAATAAAAATGTTCTTTTCTACAGGGCAACCAAATAAATGCAATTTTTTTAAAGTAGCAGAGTCAATCAAGGCCTCTTGTTGATACTGTGGAAATCTTATTCACCATAGGGAATGGTTAAATTATAGTTTGTTACATTTGTCACTGAAATCCCAAAATTCTTGTGATTTATAATCCTTTTAAAGGTCCTACTCTACACTGTGCAGGATATCACTGTGCACGACCCTATCAACCAAGAACTAAGAGAAGGAAAGAAAAGAGATACTACACCACTGCAGCACAGAAAAATTAGCATGTTTTCATAAACTGAAAAACAATTATTAAAAGAGATTATGATATTACTATAATCAATTATCCTTCTGACCCCCAAAGAAAAATAATGAAAACCAACAGCAGCATGCCAGGAAATAGCACGTGCTCTCTGGAAGTGTTCAGTGTCATGTCATAAAGCTGAAATAGTGCACCACAAGGAACAATTCGGCATCAGACGACAAGACAAAGAATATGTTCTAGAGAATAGAACAGCTGTTTCTTTCACACCAGTCCACAGCCTCTGCAGGTATTTCATCCAAATTCCTTCCCCCCTTGTCTTTTAGCAACTACATACTTAAACATTCCCAGTACTGATACTATTATATCCTTTTCAAAGTGCTTATTTATCCCAAGAGATGCAGAAAGGCAAGACATATGCCACCTTTGTTCCCAGACCAAAGGCCGAAAGCAAAAACTTCTATACAAATGAACGCCCACCAACCCTAAATTCAGGTTTTCCCCTCAGGAATGAGGAGGTAGCTAATGAAGTGGTTATTACTGCTTCCCCATACACAGGCTCCAGTGTCACAGGACACACAGTGGTCATTTGGGCTGTGTCCATCCTTTCAGTTCCCTGCAGGCTTGCAGTGACGCACATTAACAAAGGCCAGCAGAAACACGTGTATCCCAGTCACAGCAATGTCCACTCCCTGCAGAATGACACGACTTCTGGGACCATAACCCATCTCTTCCAAGAAAACACAGTAACAAATGTGGAAGATTATAATTAATTTTCCAGTTAACAGTGCCAACCCAACTGCACAACGGTGACAAGTTTCCGCCAAAAATTGATCTTCCCTCCTTGAGTGTATTAAAGGTTAAGCTAGAAAAGGGAGACAAGAGGAAAGACTTCTCTCCTTTGATAGATTTACTCCGCATTTAATCACGCAGTGTATGCGCTTACTGCTTATTCTAAACATAGGGGGTTTCTACGCTTTTTCAAGAGACAAACATGGTTACCTAAAAAAAAAAAGTAAAAAAACAAAACTCACAAAAACTGTCAGGGAGTTTCACAAACAGGATTAGCATCTGAGGCTATCTAAAAATAATTTATAATTACTTTTCAAATATTAAATCAGTAGTGTTCTTGTAAACAAAATTTGGTTAATGCCTTCATCCCAGTTACTCCCTCATCATTTAGAGCTACAGACTGTAACATGAAAAAACTTTATTTCCAACAATACCTGAGGGCTGTTGTAAAATTAGATGGAACAACTGCCACACATCCACAGAATGACATCACATAACTTTACTAAACCCTCAAACCTAAGTTTGGCTCTGTACGTGACAAAGACATATCTTTTTAAGCTGTCTGAAGCCCACCATCATAACAAAGGGCAGGGTGGCCACTGCTGCTTTCAGGGAAGACGGTAAGTCTGTAGACACAAAGACAGAGTTCCGCTATAATATGTATTGCAGCCCAGCCACCAACAGCTGCAAAGATAGGGAGCACCAGCACCCCAAATGGGCTCTGATTCTGGCATGGCAATTTGCATCAACAACATGGCTTGGGCTACAAGGAGTGTTTGGTTGGTCCCACTGGCAAATGAAGGGCATGCTTGCTTTGTATTTCTCCATGTGGGTGTCCTGAATGCCAAGACCTAAACCAAAACACACTGCTTTATAGCTTACAAGGGAAGGCCTCAAAAGCGATGCTCATCCCAGTACTGCAGCTGCGTATGTTTTTCTACATTTCCTGTAACACTTCTAGTTTTGGCTTTGATAAAGAGAACATCCAGGAAATTTTCTACATATGGAAAATCTCCATTTTCAGAAGCCTAAAAGGGCTGCTAAAACATAGCATACCTGTAAAGATAAACTTGAAATAAATTCATGTGTCTATACTAATTACATCCAAAAGCACAGAACTATTTTAGTTCTTTAAAACAAACTGTAAATTGCATCAGATGTAAAACTGACAAGAATACTCAAATGCATATGCAATAAAATAAGAGTTAAATTAGAAGCAGCAATTGAAGCACTTTTGCCAGAGATATGTAGAGTATCTACATGACAGTTGTTTTAAACATCTACTTTATAAAAAACAAACTGTGAAGGAAGTAGGGAACCTGTCATGATACCTGAAAGGAGGTTCTAGTGAAGTGGGGTCCGGTCTCTTCTGCTGTGCCTGCAGTGAGAAGACCAGAGGAAATGGCCTTAAACTGAGACAGGGGAGATTCAGGTTAGATATTAGAAAACAATTTTTTCACTGTTAGGATGGTCAGGCATTGGAATAGGTTGCCCAGGGAGGTGGTGGAATTACCATCCCTAGAGGCCTTTAACAGACACCTGGAGGCGGCACTGGGTGAGGGGATTTAGTGGTTTAGGGGTTACAGTGGCAGTGCTGGGTGGACAGCTGTACTGGAGATTAAAGGCCTCTTCCAACCTTGATGATTCTATGATTCTAAATAAATTGTACTGCTGATAACATTCAAAAATCAGCATTAAATACAGCTGTGGCATAATACCTCTAAGTAACGAAGTTAAGTTTATTCTGCAGTGGCAAAACTTTAAGCAAAGGAGGATGCTTGATGTGTGGTTTAAGTAACAAAATTCATCTTGAAACCAGATATTGAGAGAGGAACAACTCAAACATCCCCATAACATAACAGCCCCTGGCACACTAGCACAGATGAACACTGACTGCAAATGTCTATAGTGATTTCAGAGAATCACAGAATGTTGGTGTTGGAAGGGACCTCTGAAGACCATCTAGTAAAACCCCCCTGGCAAGGCAGGGTCATCCTGAGCAGGTGACACAGGAACACATCCATGTGGATTTTCAATGTCCCCAGAGAAGAAGACTCCACAAACTCCCTGGGCAGCCTGTTCCAGTGTCCTGCTATCCTTAATGTAAAGTTGTTTCTCACATTGAGGTGAAACTTTTGTGTTCTAGTTTATGGCCACTGCTCCTTATCCTTTTGCTGGGCATTACTGAAGAGTCTGGCATCAAGCTCTTGTAACTCACCTTTGAGATATTTATATTATGAGATCCTCTGACAGTCCTCTATTCTCCAGACTAAGCAGGCCCAGCTCCCACACTCTCTCCTCATAAAGACAGATGCTCCAGACCCCAAATCATTTTTGTGGCCTCTGCTGGACTCTCTCCAGTACGTGAACACTGACTGCAAATGTATACAGCGGTTCCGAGGCAACCCCCTGCACACATCACTTATTGCTCCTTTCCTGCCCCAGTATCCATCCCCGCTTGCCAGCATCCACCTCCCCGTGTGGCACACCAAGTACGGGGCGCGCACACCACGCTGCTGCCCTCGCCGACCACTGCTTCTGAGCGCTGCTTTCGCTTTCCCTGCCGCTCGGGCCTTCCCTCCCCGCCCTCGGGCCCTTCGCAGCCGCACGGCCGAGCCCGACAGGCACCCCCGGGACAGTCGCGCCTTGTGATCCCCGCCGGAGCTACCGGACAGGCCCGACCCGGCGAGACCCGGGAACCGACCCCGAGTCCCCCGAGCCCACCGCCCCCGGGGCTGCCCCGGCCGGGGACGCGCCTTGCCCCGCCCCGCCCGCGCCTCGCGCCGGGCCCGGGCCGAGCTCTGGCCGCTGCCGCTCCGCGCCGCCACTCACCGCCGGCCCTGCGGCCCCGCTCCGCCGCGGCTGCGCCCGGCGCGGGCGGCGGGAGGGCGGGGAAAAGGGGCCTCGCCGCCGCGGGAGGAGCTCGGTGTCGGCAACATGGCAGCGTCCAGCCGTGCCCAGGTGCTGCGGCTGTACCGCGCCCTGCTGCGGGAGAGCCAGCGTTTCAGCGGCTACAACTACAGGTGCGGGGAAGGGCTGCGGGGCGCGGCGGACGCAGGGCTTCCCGCCGAGGCGTGGGGTCCCGGCGGTGCTGGGGACAGGGGCGTGGGGGAGCTGCGGCCTCCGGGAACCCCGCGGAGGAGCCGAGCCGTGCCCTGGAGCGACAGCGGGACCGGCACCGGGCCTTGGACCCGCCTCGGAGCGCAGGGAATGAGCAGCCCCCGGTCCCTTTGCCAGGCACCGGGCTGCCGCAGAAGGTATAGGCTATGCCTGCTGTAAGAAGAAGGGACAGGACAGAGACTGTCCCAACCTGGAGTCTGGAGTACTTGTGCTGAGTCTGGGCTCCTCAGTAGAAGAAGGACAAGGAGATGCTGGAGAGGGTCCAGTGGAGGGCCACAAAGATGAGGAAGGGTCTGGAGCATCTTTTATGAGAAGAGACTGCGGGAGCTAGGCCTGTTTAGTCTGGAGAAGGGAAGACTGAGAGGGGAGCTCATTAATGTATAGAAATATCTCAGGGGTGGGGGTCATGAGGATGGTGCCCGGCGACAGGATGAGGAGCAATGGCCATAAACCAAAACACAAGAAGTTTCACTTCAACATGAGGAAGAACTTCTTTACATTGAGGGTAGCAGAACACTGGAGCAGTCTGCCCAGGGAGGTCATGGAGTCCCTCTGTAGAGACACTGAAAACACATCGGATGTGTTTCTGTGTCTCCTGCTCAAGGTGACCCTGCCTTGTCAGGGGGGTTGAACTAGATGATCTCCAGAGATCCATTACAACCCTAATGATTTTGTGAACCTGACATAGCCCATGTCTGGTCTGTGTTCTGCCCATTTCCTGCCCTAGGAGAGGTCAGGCTGCAGCCAAAGCCTGGCACCATGTGCTGTGTCCAGGCTCAGGGTGCAATGAGGGATCAGGGTTCACTCTTCCTGCCAGGCTGTGTGGCTCCCTGCCTGCCTGCCTCCTCTGGCTGTTGGTGAAAGACATGCACCGTTTTTTTGGCAAAGGTTAGACATAGGCCTGGACTCCATTAGATACCTGCTGTGTTCACAGGGGGTGGTACTCACCCACACTGGCAAAATTGTATTGCCCAATGGTAGTTTATTTACTTTGCTACTCAGTTGCAACATGGGAAGAGACATGTGAACTACCTGTGCTGTGAATCATCTCCCAGGCAAGAATTGGGAACAGAAGCCTTTAAACTTTCATAACTGTGGTGAGCTCTGTGCTCTGCAAGGCACAAGTATTCCACAAACCTCAGGTGCAAGGGAGTGCCCTGAGAAGAAGGTCTGTGGGGCTGAAAATGAGCTGGCACTAATAAACCTTCATCGCTGCCGCCACGCAGCAGTGTGTGTTTGCATCATGCTCTGTTGCTGTCAAGGCTTTCTCCTGCTCTTTGCTGTCCTGAGTGTACCTGATTGCCCTTGTTCTGGCTAAAAAACAGAGGATTGTAAATGGAGATGGCTTGAGATGTGCAGCTGGGTGAACAGCTGAATGAAGCTCATGTCTGGGCCATGGCGTGTTTTCAGCAGTGGGTTTGTATTTAGGGCTAAGCAGGGAGGAAGTGAAGTTCACAGCAAATTTTAAAGGATACAAATCATATGGTGTATTTACCATGCAGATCTGGTTTTTTGACCATATCAAAGGGGCAACTTGCGCCATATCACAGTGCAAGTTGCCCCTTTCCTTAAAGGAAAGATCTCTGTTTTTTATGGGCCTGTCCTTAGATACTATAAAATCAGAAACCGTCTAAAATCTTGCGGTGTATACACATTTGTGAGCACTAGAAGCAATAACAGTTTCCAGCAAGAAATGATCAGCAGCTGTTACATTTAGATGTCTGCTGTGACCACAACAACAGTTCTGCCTCGATGTTTACTCCACACCCATAGGTAAAAGGAACACCCCATTGGCTTCTGCACAAGATAAGCAGCTCTGTCATGTCCTTAGGGCTGCTGTAATGTGATATGGCAGTGCAAGGGAGTTAACCCAAGGACTTTGTAAAGAACCAACTTCAGCAAAGTAGAAGGTATTACAGATTAGTATTATTGATTCATGGCTTCAGCTAGACAGTGTCTGAATACTTTATTACTTAAAATTGTATATTTGTAAGAGTATGTCTGGAGTATGACCAGCTAGCTGTTGTCTCCTTATTTGCTTACTGTGCTTTTTCTCCTAATTTTGTTGCTCTGGTTTAATCTGGCAGGCAGCTAAGCACCACACAAGTGCTTGCTTGCTCCCCCCTCCCCAATGGGATGGGGGAGAGAACTGAAGAAAAAAAAATAAAATTTGTGGGTTGAGGTGAAGACTGTTTAATAGAACAGAAAAGGAATGGATAATAATAATAATTAATTAGAATACACAAAACAAGTGATGCACAGTGCAGGTCACCACTGGCAGCCTTCAGAATAACACAGGAGCATCTCCAGTGTCCTGAAGTAAATGTCACAGAGTGTTTGGACACCCAGATATGTAGGCCAGGTTTTAACAGCAGGGAGAGGGAATTTAGTAGACTTTCAAGTAATTTCATTTCTGCCCTATTACCCAAGCAGACTGTCTGAGCATGGGAGAGTGATTTGTACTGGAGGAAATATGCAGAGAGGCAAGATGTCAGGTTTTGAGTCAAAAAGGTGGTTTTTAACAAGTGTGCTATTTTCTTCTGCTTGGTTGACTAAAAGTAGAACCTCTGATGGTTTATAATATGTTGGATTGTAGTCTCAACTGAATGGATTTAAGGGATATTTCTAAATATCATTAGTGATTTAAATAAATATTGTGAGTGGTTTTGGTACAGAAGACAAAAGAATTTATAAACTTGTGAAAACCATTAAAATACATCTGGTTGCAAATTAAGATAATCTGAACTTAAAAATTTCTTGTTTGTTTAACATGATTTAAGCTCAGTGGTCTTAACACATGGGAATCTAATGGAAAGGAGTTCTCTCCAGGACGATGCAAAACTGGAGCAGGTCTTCCCTGAGAGAGTTTGTCATCTGCATTTTTGAAGGTTTTCATAATAGGTTTAGCCAAAGAGCACCATGGCTGACCTCGCCTTGTTGCATGCAGGTCTGTTTCAAGTGCGACATTGAACCAGATAAGCTCCAGACATCCTAGCTAACCAGCTCACTATGATTTTCAGATCCCTAGCCTTCCTTGCCCTATAGAGATACTAACAATGGGTAATAAGTTCAGGGTAACATCATATGACATGCTTCCAGATCATCTGCTTTCTATTTCTTTTACTTCTTGTAGTTATGAGCAATGTCAGAAACTTTGAGCTGCTCTGTTGGATTTTTTTCTGCAAATGATTTTTTAATTTTTTAAGGTCTTTCTTGATTTATTGCAAATTTATTTCAGTTACTCATTATGTTCTCTTTTAACTGATGGAAGTTGCATTTTTATTTATAGATAATTTTTTTCTTCTCTCTCTAAATTGCATTTTAATGGAATTTGATTTTTCTTTTAGAATGTGCAATATTATTTGATTAATAAAATTACCCAAAATATAAAAGAATCAAGGAAGAAAATTTGTCAAAACAGGTTTTGCATTGGAAACAAGTTAATTGAATGCATGCAGTTTCATCTGAGACATGTCCTTCAAGATTTTAAAACTAGTAAATCTGATTTTTGCAAGTGACTGCTAACCTAGGAACAAAACTGAGCAAAATAATTTGCACTGTTTTTTTCAGTGCCAGTTTCTTTTCCTACTTTGACTGACATAGTTGTTGATCTGATTTTAGAGAGTCGTGGAATATAGAATCATAGAACAGTCTCAAGATTGCTGCCCCTTGTTCTTCTGGGGGACTTCAATTTACCAGATGTCTGCTGGGAATATAATACCACAGAGAGGAAGCAGTCTAGGAGGTTCCTGGAGTGTATGGAAGATAAATTCCTAATGCAGCTGGTGAGGGAACCAAATAGGGAAGGCGCCCCACTGAACCTGTTGTTTGCCAAGAGGAAAGGACTGTTGTGTGATGAGAAGATTGGAGGATGCCTTGGGCACAGCGATCCTGAAATGATGATGCTATCAATTCTTACAGAAGTAAGGAGGGGTATCAGCAGAACTTGTATTTGGACTTCCTGAGGGCAGATTTGGGCCTGTTTAGGAGACTTGTTGAGAGAATCACTTGGGACGCAGTCCTGAAGGACAGGTGTCCAGGAAGGCTGGACATTCTTCAAGACAGAAATCTTCAAGGTACAGGAGTAGGCTGTCCCCATATGCTGGAAGATGTGCCAGCAGGGAAGAAAACCAACCTGGCTAAACAGAGAGCTTTGGAACAAACTCAGGAGGAAAAAAAAAGGCAGAGTTTACAGAGTTGTTGGCCTTTAGGGGAAAGGGCAGACTACGCTGGAGAACTACATGGGTATCATGAGGCTAAGCAGAGAGGAAATTAGAAGAGCCAAAGCCCAGCTTTATCTGGCTACTGCCATAAAAGAAAATAAAAAATGATTCTGTAGATACATCAGCAACAAAAGAAGGGCTAAGGAGAATTTCCACACCTTGTTGGTTGCAGAGGTAAACATAGTGACAAAGGATGAGGGGAAGGCTGAGGTACTTGCTGCCCTCTTTGCCTCGGTCTTAATAGTGAGACTTCTCTGGATACCCAGTTCCAGAACAGTAACTTCTCGGGGTACCTGGTTCCTTTCATGAGAGCACCTGGATTTTTGCACAAGTATAGGTTAAGTTGACCTGTACTTGCATAATGACCTATGCTTCAAGGGGGCATAAAGCTGTTAAGATTCTGCTCACAGCTCTTTCAAGAACATAACACACCAAGTAAAATTTTTTTAAAAACACTCTTTTATAAAAATTAGTTTCTTTCTCTTCCTCCCAACATGCCTTAGTTGGTCACTTTAATGGGAAAATCTTACTTTGCTTTTGGTCCCTGTTCTATAGAATTCTGTCACTGTTTCTTCTTGCACTTTCATCACTTAGGTATTTTAACAGCCACATTAAAATTTTACATGCGACAGTTTTCCAAGCTGAATAAACCTTTTTCTCACTGGATATCCTAATGAAGTCTGTGATTGGCAAGGTCTGCCAGCAGATTGTTTATGTTTCTGTGTGTTAAGGAGGTAAAAAAGTCTAAATGGTGATTAATCAAAAAGAAAATTCAAGACAATAATGAGAAGAGGGAGGCATGGTTTTCTGACCAAAGTGGTCGTTTGTAGCTGAGATAAGAAATGCAGGAAAAAATAAAATTGTCAGTTCTGTCCAGCAGAGATGTCTGACTTCTTTGTAGTACAGTCACAGAATTGAACCTTTATGGTATCTGTTTTTCCTCGGCTGTGCAAAGAAGGCAGATAACTTATTTTTTCTTATCTCTGTATAATTGCTGACTGTGTTTTGAGTGATTACAAACTTTAGGATTTTTTTAGTTAATTTCCCATTTACTGAGTACATGGTGCTCTCTGTCATCTACTTGAAAAGTATAAAAAAGTCAGGGCTGCAAGCAGTTGTGGTATCCAGAGTCTGGGGTGGTTTCCATCCTACAGTAGTGCAGACACTTGTTTTGGCCTGGAGCTGCATGACCCAGAGTCACAGGTAAACAGGCACTGCACATTTTCAGTTGCACAGATTTGTGGTTGGTGTTACTAACAGCTCTTTTTTTGGGGAATTAAATTTTGGCTATTATTTCAATGGCCACATCCCATTTTGCCATTATATTATTTTAAGCTCTTTTATATATATTGCCTTATTCTGTCAGATTCATATATGCTTGAATAGAGATGTCAGTATTTTAAGAGCTCTGGATGCTGCTCAATCTGCTGATTAGGATGGGAATTGTGTAAAGGACTGAGATGGTGGCACTCTGAATTGTAGTAAAACATGGAAATATATGCACTTTTAGGGAAAATCCAGAGGAATAAGAACATGATTTTGGATTGGGGTCTGACAGTATTGAGGTATTTCCATTTGACTTCAGTATTATATATGTATAAAATATTTTTGGAAGACAACTGAAGCACTCTATTTCAAAAATGTCCAAACATAGTCATTAGATACCCTCAGGACATATTTCTCTGAAATTTTAAAACAAATGAAAACAGTTTTATCAAATATTTTAATTTCTTAATAGTAACATTACCCAACTGCAAATCATTGCATCAAAATTCTGTTGATCTTGTTCATTAGGAATTGTTATCTTGGGTTTAAAGGTTCAATGGTGATTGTTGTTTTCCAAATACATTCACTTTACCCTTGTAAAGTTACACTCTTCCTGAACAATTAATGATATCTGTGCATCGGGTTTGATGTAATTTTCTTGATTTCTTTTTTTTTTTTTTTCAGAGGAGAATTTTGAATAGTAATAACTTGAAGGGAGAGTTTGGAGCACATACAGACCATACAGAGTTCTGGAAAAATTGAAATTTAATATTTGGAAGACAAATGGATGGGGCCTCCTCAAAAGACTGATCTGCTGTTTTAGTTATTTTATTTTAGTAAAGGCACCCCAAATGTGTAAATCTGCTGTGGCTGTTTGTTATTCTTTGTATAGCACAGAAGAACAGGGACATATTTCTTTTTATGAAAGATTTAATTACCAGTAATGTTTGTTTGACAACTAATGAGGGTAATAGAAAAAATACTGCCTCTGGCAGTGACTCATGCTCATACACATAGGCTTATGATTTCTGGTAAATGAAAAACACTTTATAATGTAGCTATAGTATTAAAATGGATTAAAATGCTGTCCCATCTAACCTCCTCCTTTCCTTACTCTTGGATGTGGCTTTAACACTTAGTTCCTCTGGATTCCTCTCTATGCTGCCCATGGTGAAAAGATGCTGACCTCCTAGCATCCATGTGATTCAAGATACAGTAGACACAGGCTATTATAATTTCAAGTATTCTTTAGAAGGTCAGCATTCTGGATTAAAAAAAAAAATCCAAGTAATTTAAAAAACAAAGAAAGAATGAAACTGCAGTCAATGAGGCAATGTTTAGAACCACTTCCTGCAGTAATGGATGGCAAGGATGCTCTCTGAACTACCTCCTCAATAAAGCTCTTCCCATGTATTTTGGGGTGCACTGACCAACAAAGTACAGTCCTAGATTATACATAGTTCTCTGCTTTTCAAAAAAAAGTGGGCATCAAAGGAGACTTTCTTGGTTGTTTTCTTGTGTTTGTGAATACTTGAGCCAGCTGTTCCAAGACTGTTTTGCACAGAACTCAGTGCAAAAGTGTCCTTAGTGAGAAATACCCTTGGGGATTCTTCTTGATACAGTTTTTTCTCAAGAATGAAGATGCCACAAATCATCCAGACAGCATTCTACCTAGGGTGGCATTATGGCCTATGGCCTTCTTCCCTTACATTCTTTTCTACATTCTGTTCTATTCTATTCCATTCCTTTTTACCAGATCTCTGTATAAAATTCTGACATTCTTCTCAGGATGCAATGCAACTGAAAAGAATTCAGTTGAGTTCAGATGCTTTCTTCCTGAACAGAATGTGTGGGAAATAAGATCCTTTAAACATTCTTCAGGAAAATTTGAAGGTCCTGTGCTGGGAATGGTATTTAGAGGCTCAGGACTCAGTCCAATACTTAGGAGTAGACTTTCTTCAGCATCATGTTTGTTACAAAGTCTTGGGAAAAGCTGCTGCTTAGACACTTTTTTTTTTTTTAGTTTTTCAATAAATAGCAATTTGTTAAACCTCATTGTAGTTTCTAAAGAAAACAAGCCTATGGTCAAAGTAGATATTATTTGTGTGTATGCATATGTGAATGTATTGGTATCGAGAAGTCAGGAATTCACTTCTACTCAATCCCAGTAATCCTTTTGCAAAATCCTTGTTTAAAGGAAGCTGTGAATCCACTCTTGAGACTAGAGAAAGTATGATAGGTGTGTGAGTTTTATTAGAAAATAATCTCCATCAACAGGTCTTGACAGTCCTTCTGAGTGCTTGTCCAGCATATCCTGGTCTGGAACCATTAAAGATCTGTTTCTAAATCATTAGCTTGTTTAAAAGTAATATTGTCTTATTTTAACTGCCACAGAAAGTGTATGTCTGAAAAAAACTAAAATATTTCCTTGAGACTGTAATTCATTCTAGTATATTGCTAGTAATCACTAATCCTTTATGTTATTGAAGCTTTTATAATTAAACTTTCTTCTGTGACTTTAGGTGCCTATGAAAATAATTAATTGTATCCTGTGAGGTCTTTGCAGAGTTGTCTCCATCTCTGTCTTGCCCAGCATGTGATTTCTGCTAACTAGGATTTGCTTGCAGGATACACATGGTATTGTTGCTTGGTAGTGTTTATTTAAAGGCATTATGTGTTTCCCCAGCAAACATACAGATTATCACAATACTCAGCTGCAGTCCCACACAGATGTAAACATCGGCTTCTTGTTTGCCTAAGCACGAGGGAGGAATGTATGCCCAGGTTTCCACAGAGCCTTGGTGTTGGAGAAAATTGGTTTATCTTACGAGGGTTACACATTGTGTGAATGTTAAATTTCTGCAGACTATGTTAGAATAGCAATCAAAGAGCCAAATGTGGCTGAGGTGGGTGGTTGGGGGTGTGGTTCAGAGACATAATTTATTTGCATTGTTAGTCACAGTTAAGAAAAGGGGAATTAAAAGTGGAAGGGGCCAGGTACAAACCATCACATTTCATAAAGTTTTGGATTGAATCACTGATAGAATTCTTTGTGAAACAATAATTCATTCATCCATCCATTCAAATATATTCTGTGTTTTTATTTATTTAAATAACATCAGTCAGCCTCCTTCTCAGGAAAATGTTTTAAAGTTAATACAGCTCAAATGAAATGCATAAGACAGTCCTTGAAGTTTATAGCTTGAATTATACAGACAATGTCAAATTGAACTGTATTGTGTTGCCGTGAAACTAACCTGCTGCTAAGTTTCAGAAAACATCTTTGACTCATCTAAAATATCACAGCCTTTTTCTAGTCCAGTAAGTTAGAAAATAGGTTTTCAAATTAATGGTCTTCGTATGTAAACTAGTTTTGAAGGGAGGAACATTGATTGATTGATCTAAGTAGTTTTATCACTGGCCAAAATAAATTAGGTGTCTCACTCATAATGGTTTTTTCCCTGATCTGACTAATTTACAGTATGAAAATAAATGTTCAAGTGTTTTGTTTACTCAACAATAATAAACAATGCATTTCACATAGAACGCTAAATAGGTTTCTTGATTTCCAGAGCTATTGAGTGCATTTTTTACTAAATTTAATTTATTATTTTCAGTTCATAATTTATACCCAGAATTGCTGCCCATTATTTGCAGATTTTGCATGGAAATATGAATATTTATCAAACTGCTGGTGACACAGTCACTTCCAAAAGCAAAAACAACATGGGATGAGTATAGTCATATAAGCTACAGCCATACAAGGTTGGACAAAAAAAGTATACTGTGCATATATCTGTACAAAACTCCTTGTTCTGTGAACTAGTGGCGATGCTTTCTAACCTATATGGACTTTGAGGCTTGGTTCTGGGCTTTTATTTCCCAATAATTTGTTGAAACCCTTGAAGGAGAAATTCTCTATCAGTGTGAGGTATTGCTGCCATTAGCTGGTGCTTCTGCAACTTGTGTGGGTAATTTGTTCCTAGATTGCAAACTTTTTCTGCTACTCTGGGATGGGGAAGGTCATGTCTTGTGTGAAAGGGAAGGTAATCTACCCTGGTCATAAAATGTTATACTAAATAACCTTATGATAAGTAAGTCATTCCTCATACCTCTTTTCCTCTCCTATCTCCTGCAGTAACCTTTAGGCAGTACTCATCTGAGTTACTGAGTTTTAAGCCAGATGTTAATTCCTCATTTAGAGTAAATGTTATCTGAGAAGAAATTCTTGCAGCCAGCAGCCATGCGCTTCTGGGAGGAAAAGGAGTTCGTGTTTGCTGTGTTTTCTTTTTCCTTGCTTGCAGACAGAGGACAAAAAGTGCTGCCATCACGCATGTGAGTGACTATTTTTCTGTAACTTTTAATAAGCTATTAAGTACTA
The DNA here is from genome assembly GCF_041296385.1 of Aphelocoma coerulescens. Classification (NCBI taxonomy): domain Eukaryota; kingdom Metazoa; phylum Chordata; class Aves; order Passeriformes; family Corvidae; genus Aphelocoma; species Aphelocoma coerulescens. The sequence goes on from NC_091015.1 coordinate 79,046,457, forward strand.
TCTGGGGGTTTTTGTAGCCCATTTTTGGCTTGAAATGCAGAGTCTTTTTTGATATACAAATGTACCAATCTGAACCTAGCCTTATTAAATATAATATATAGAGAAATAGAGTATGGTAATATTTTTTCATTCATAGCATAAGACTCTTAGAGTGTTAAGAGGTTGACTGGAAGACTCTAAAAACTATTGACCTTAGCGTAGCTTCACCTCTAAACTTTAATGTCTGTATTTAATGTACTTGGGCTTGGCTAGATTAAAAGGCATTTGTCAATGTTTCTCTTCTTTAAAAAGGAAAATTGACTGCTCTATCTACTCTCTTTGTCTTCCTGAATACTTCTGATCTCCTTTTCTGTTACAGTAGTTAAACTGTTTAAGTGCACAGAAGATCTGTCAGCAGGTTTATTGAATTACTTCTGTTCACTGGACTAGAATACCTTGAGTTTTAAATTCAATCTCATTTTTTCTGTCTGATATTAAAGTATTTCTTGTCAGATCAAAGTATTGCATTGTATGCTGGGATCTACAGTTTGGAGAGTAGGAGTGTATGCACCGAAATTTTAGAGGTGGAGCTCATACATAGCCCAAAAGAAACATTTTGGCTGGTAGCTGTTCATGTTTGGCAGATAGATAATCTACTCTACACTTTTTGTAGAGTAACTGTAGGAAAAATAGTAGGAAAAAGTGTGTAACCCTTTTTTTTTCTTGCTTGCTTTCTTTTATGTGAAGTAGCTTTGAGGAATGTTGTGTTACTTCACTTAGGTTTTAGTATTGCTTTGACTCCTATTTTACTTCTGGACTTCAGAAAAATGCATAGGATCTATAGGTCCTGAGAAGCCGAATTTACTTTACTGGAGCTAGCAGAGGTCTCAGGTATGTCTTAGCTGGTCACCATCATGCCCCAAAGATACCAAAGATAAAGAGCTGTGGATTTACTGTACCATAACTTGCCTGCTAAGGGTCTGGCTTCTTTAAGTGCTCGCTTGTGCTGGTAGCACCTGGGAGGTGCCAGGAGTGTGGAGCTGCGCAGGGCGGAAAGTCAGGGTGGGCACTTCTGGCACATTATGCCTGGTGCACAGGGGTGCTGTGTTATTTATGGGGACAAAGATCAGCTGTGCCAGCCTGAAAACTTTAAATCTGCCTCACTGTATGGTGAATCAGTCATTCAGCTTTACCAAACATACTATTCTTTTTCCTTCAAACCTTGCCTCTGTTCACCATGTGTCATGCTCTTTCTTCATGTAAGAAGCTGCATCTAATTTCCTGTGGGGGACGAAATGGCACCTAGAGTTTGTATAATTTGCATTTCTGAGTTGGTGTTCAACTCAGGATGGGGTTTTCAGCCCCTTTTTCTTCAGTCCTAGTGTAATCATCTCTGAAGTCTGTGAAGACTTCCATATCCTGTAGCTAATTAAATGGAAAGAATGCAGAAGGAAATAACTAGTTCACTTGACTTTCTCTGCTTTAAGTAGTGTTCATAGTGTACAAAATAACCCACATTTCTTTTTTTCTGAGCCTTTGGTAATAATTAGTCTGGATCTGAGCTTCCTGAAACATTACATGCATTGTCCAAAGGCATATATTTACAATCCCAAATGTCTGAGAATAATATTCAGCACTCTGTTCTATGCACAAAGTAGGATGCTGATTTTGTTACAGATTCCAAATTGATTTTTTTAGGCTCTAGATTTGACTCATAGGCTTTGCATATATTAGAATTTTATGTGCTGCTAAGTAATTTCAAATATCCATCATTGTTGTCAAAATTAATGTTGCAAATTTGCTAAACTAAACATGCAGTGCTTTGCAGTAAATGAGGGAAGGTCATTGAACCATATGGTGATAGGAAGTCCAGTGGGGGATGTTTGTCATTACTGACTGACTTATGAGGAACAAAGATTTTTAGATAAGTTGTAAAGCTGATAGAAATGGATGAGAGAATAAATTTTGGACAGTAACTTCACTATTCTAAATCCTGTAACTTCTAGTATGTTGTATATAAACAGGGCAGGTGGTATGTTACTTCATGTGGATTGTTTAATAAATTGTATTTGTGGTTTATTGTTGCCTTTGTCATGAGATAACTAGACCCTATCAAATTTCAGTGCCATTTCTTCTACTAGATTCATTTTGTACCTATGATGCTTACATCCTTCTGTCTCAGAAATCGCAGGTTTACCTGAGCAAAACTCAAGGAGCAAAATTAACTGTCTTTATTGCTAGAATCCAAGGATCACTTTTTCAAAGTAAAACTTTGTTAGGAGGCTGTTCAGTATACTGAAAATTACTAGTCTGTCAAAATGGCTAACAAAGCTTCACCTAAGGTGACTTTCAGAGAACTGTTTCTTTAAGTCTTTTGTAAGTCGAAATAGCTCATTTGTTTTAAAACTGTATACTAGCAACATATTTCTGATACTTGATCCCTTTTCTCTTCTAAGGAATTAGCATAATTTCCATATTAGAAGAATAATATGTGTCCTGTAACTAGATATTTACTATATCTGAATCTTTACTTTCAGAAATAATGCTGTGCTTCAGAAATTTCCTATTGAAATCTTATCATCATCCAGACCAACCACACTGCCATCCAAGAAGTTTGAATATCCCAAGGCTTTATGCCCTGCTGCTTAATTAAAATAACCTTAGCAACTACTGCTTCATCAAAGGCAAATCATTTCCCACTATCAAGTGTGAAATGCATGCATCCAGAAAGGCTGATTAGCCCCCAGTGCTTCTCTAAATGAAGTCACCAAGAGGCACAATATGTTTAGCCCTCTTCAGGGTACCCAAGTCACAGAATCACAGAACCTGCAGAGTTGGAAGGGACCCACAAGGATTATCAAGTCCAACTCCCGGCCCTGCACATGACCATCCCCAAGAGTCACCCCATGTGCCTGAGAGCATTGTCCAAATGCTTCTTGAACTCTCTCAGGCTCGGTGCTGTGACCGCTGCCCTGGGGAGCCTGTTCCAGTGCCCAACCACCCTCTGGGTGAAAACCTTTTTCTAATATCCAACCTAAACCTCCCCTGACACAACTTCAGGCCATTCCCTCAGGTCCTGTCACAAGTCACCACAGTGAAGAGATCAGTGTCTGCCCCTCCTCTTCCCCTCACAAGGAAGTTTTAACTGCAGTGAGGTCCCCTCTCAGTCTCCTCCAGGCTGAACAGACAAGTGACCTCAGCCACTCCTTATATGGCTTCCCTCAAGGCCCTCCACTATCTTTGTTGGCTTCCTTTGGATGCTCTCTAATAGCTTAATATCTTTCTTATCTTGTGGTGACTAAAACTGCGCACAATATTCAAGGTGTGGCCACATCCATGCAGGGGGAACCTCTAGCCATGCTGAAAAGAGCATGTTTGCCATAGCATTGGACTAAAACTCTAATCTTTCCAGCAAAATATTGTGGAATTTGTAATGTCTATGCACAGCAGGCCAGGCCTTTTTTATGAACTGTTCAGAAATATCAGTCTCAAAAGGAAGAAGAGAAAAATCAGTGTTGTCAGGTTTTGAACTTGTCATTTCAAGGCGTTCCCTGCCTCCTAATTGGACTGCTGAGCTACCCCAGTGTCCTGGTTGTAGAGCAGTTGGCAGGGGCTTGGCAGTGAAAGCTCAGCAGAGAGGTATTTCTCATTTCAGGCCATCAAGACACTTTTCATCTGTAGCAAATTCAGGTTATAGTTCCTGCAGCACATCCTTGTCTGGTGCCTTGTTAACTGAACAACTTGTGCAGTTGGGTTCTTCACTGATAACCCTCTTTTTTAGGCTCTTCTTCAATATAACATTTCAGTTGCAACTCCAATTAAGATTAAAAGAATGCTTTCATATGGACATCTTTACTTTTTTCTCTTAACCCTGACCTCCTGAAAGGCACTCCCTTCTGCAGAGATTCTTTACACTTAGAATTAAGCCAATAACTGTTTTTATTTTAGAAGTATAGCAACAAAAATGTGTGTTTCAATGAATGGCAAAAATAATCATAGTTAGCTATGAATAGCACTGAGAGTATTCTGGGAAGAAGAAAGTGTTTGGGAACTGAGCTGTGAACCCTGGCAGCAAGGAAGGCCAAGAGCATCCTGAGTTGCTCAGCCAGCAGATTGATGGGAGGGAGATCGCATCTGGAGTTTTGCATCCAGTCTTGCCCTCCTCAGCCTCCCATCGGGAATGGCACAGACAACCTGTAGGCAGCTCAGCAGGAGCCACCAAGGGGGCAGAAGCACTTGTCCTGTGAGCAGAGGCTGAAAGAGCTGGTCTGGTTCAGCCTGGAGAAGAAACAACAATGAGGGAATCTGAACGCAGCCAGTAAGTCAAAGTATCCAGCGGGGCCTGATAGGAGAAAAAATGTAAATTCCTGCAGATGTAAAGTGCAGGAAGAGAGGCTTTAAGGAAAAGGTTTTTCCCCACAAGCACAGCCAAGCAATTGAGCTTGTTTTCTGAGAAAGGTGGTCTGGTTAATATCCTGTTTTTCAAGACTTGAGTGGACAAAGCTGTAAGTAATCTGATCTGATGCCATCACTGACCCTCCTTTCAGCAGGAGGTGGGACTAGAGACGTCCCAGACTGCTTTCCAATGTGAATGACTGTGATCCTGTTGATCAGGTGGCCATCCATGCTCTCTGCTTTGAAATGGGTACAGACACAAACTGGTGAACAGATATACTCAGAAAAAAGAAGTTCTCATTTTCTAAAAACATCCACAAGTCTTTCTCTCTAAAAATCTAGGGAGGCTTTTTTGGGTTTAGATTGAAAACAGAAAATGGAACTCATGGAAAAGGTTCAAGTTTTGAGATCTGGGATGCAAAATAGCAATACTTGCTTTAGAAATAAGCTACAAATCCTTGTATCTGTTCATACAGCATGTGTTATATGCTCTGGGTTATAGGTACCTTCTCTCAAATGTTTTCTAATGTTCAATCTTTATTCCTCTTCTCTGCTCTCTTGTGTTAGTTAATCCTCTCTCTCATGAAGTATCTCTAGTGCTTTTCTATTCCAGACATACTTCTTAGCAGTTGTGTTGGAATTCATGTTTTATATGTTAGCAGAGAAACCAAGTAGTGGCTGGTAGGTTTCTTCCTGTGGGCACTTTGTGAAGACTGTTTAGTGACTGTGCTTTGTTAGAAAATTCAAGGAAATAATACTGAGTTAACCAGCAGTCTAATCTTTCTTTTTCTTTACTCTTCTTTCCTCCTTTCCCAGAATCCAGCCACCACCCTGACTCCCCCAGGCAAATCATGAATGCAAGAATAGGCTTTGCTTTGATTTTTAGAAGACAGGCAGATGTAGTTGTCCTTGTGCTGTGTCTTGATGTGGCAGTGTATCTAGTGATGGAGTTTGAGGAGCACCTTGTTGATAAAATGTTGCATCCACACCCCTCTGTTGGGCTTGTGTTTAATTAGCCCAAACACAACTACTTCCTTATGAGTTAGTACTTACGTCTCAGTCTCAAACGCACCTCTGTTGTCAAGTGTTTCTTTTTTTAGTATTAGACGGTAGTTACATGCAGCTTTTGCTTCACCTTAATTGGTGTCTTTTAAAAAGACCTTTCTAGAGGAAAAAATACTGTAAATTTCATGTATATATGTATGGAAATATACATGAGTACTCATATATACATCTAAATAAGCATTCCATCAGAAGAAATTCTGTACTTGAAGGCATCTTCACTAATGCTCATAAAACTTTACTGTGAGCTAAAATTATTTCTCTGCAGATTTTTTTTGTTATAAAAACTTTCCATTTTTAAATGATACATATTTCTGAAAATTTAGGTGGGCAAATCTCATCTAGTGCACATTTTACTAGTAATAAAGGGAAATTCTGAAAATTCATCATGGTTGCTACCATAAGTTAATAGATGTTAGTTGGAAGGCAGCAGTGGTAAGAAAATATAGTTTAGTGAAAGCAAACTGACCTTTTATGAAAAGGATCCCTCACTTGATGTAATGCTATTCTATTGTAAATGAGTATCTCACTTTCACATTGTGTCTTTAAATAAAAGCAGCATATACTTCATTCCAGAGCTGTTAATCACAATGGGCTTCCTAGAGCTTGGCTACTGCTCGCTTGCCTTAGTTTGTTGAATACAACTCTAGCTGATAGGAAAAATTGCATTTTCTTCTAGAACTTTTTTGAAAGTCTTGAATATGAATATTCTAACCTGGTGGCCCCTCCCCTTGTGATCTGTTTTGCTTGCACAGATTATGTACCACAATCATCCTCTTCTATCTTTGTGTGTATGCTAGTGGCCAACAACTTGTAATAGCCATTGTGTTCCGCAATGTGATGCCTGTGACTGTGATGTGACCTATAAATACGTTGTATTTGTTGACAGTCACAAAAACAAGATGTCAGCATGTTTGGAAAGATGTCTTGGAAAGATGACTTAACTTTTAGCGTGTTGTGATACTGGTAAATGCAAAGTGGTGCTGAGAAAAACATGGCTTGGCCAGGTTTATTTTGAAAGCTCGAACCTGTACTTAAAAAGCAAGTATGTTTGCATGATGTTTCATCTTCTTTTCATTTAGCAGAGCACAAAGATTTTTTTTCTTTTTTTTTGGTCAGGCATGACATAAGTAAACATTTTGAAATAAAATATATGTCCCCAAGCAGTTATTATTTTATGAAGTACCTGGATTGTGATTTCGTTTTTCATTAATAGTTGTTGTTTCAGACTTTGCTTCTTGTAGACTTCATTTTTATGAGGACACATTAGGCTTTTGGTTGTGTTTCAGGGAAGAAAAGAGAGAAACTCTTTGAAGGTAGAGTATTGGGACAAAGACTGCTTTCTCCTTAGTTTTTACTATTATGTGGCAGCTCTGTAGCCTCTTAACATTGACAGGTAGTGCCCATTGCCTGAGAGTCTGTGGTAATGTTTTGGCCCTGGTCTTGTTCTCGTATTAACCCCCAACCACTCTTTCTGTTTTCTGCTGATGTGCATCTGTTGCCTTGTACAGCCATCCACCTGCAGTGGCTTTGGTCTGAAGCCATTGCACTGAGTCTATTGCCCATCGAGGACATTCTTTTGATTTAATTGGGAATTAATTGTGTGACAGATGCACGTAAGTAGGGATCACAAAAGGTGTTTTGAATGTGCATATGTATGACTGCCCTGAGTGAATATATTCAACGCTACACTCTGCATCCTGCTGCCATGAGGTCGCTGGACAAGTCTTTGCAGAAGATAAAATTGAAGGTGTTCTCTATTCAAATTTCAGTGCACTTTGATGATAAAAGCAAAATACCGTGTTGCATCTTTCAGCCATTTTTCAGTATCTGCTTTCAAAGAATTGGTGAAAAGAATAATGAGTTGTGAAATGTAGTTTGAATTAAATGATGTTTCTTAATGAATACTACTGTATTAGCAGTTAGACCTTTCCATCAGGTCTATAGGAGCTCTTTGAGTGTACTGTATCCAAAATTGCTTTCCTATTCTGTTTCTCTGGAGAGTTAGCTTGGTACCTTCTCACTGAAAGGTCCCCTTTCTTTGTGCAACTTGTTTGGCCTTTCTGAATGGAATCAGTTGCAAACTCTATCTATCAAAATCAGTACTGCTGTATTCCCTCCTTCTCAGTGCTAATGCTCATCCAATTCCCTGGAGAGCTGATGAAGCTCGCTTACCTGGAATAAAAGCCCAAAACAAGAGAAAAATGAAGTTAACTCTTGTTAACTTCTGTCAAGTTCCCAAGCTGGACTGGCTCAGCTGGGGCCGAACATCAGACTGACTGTGCTGGTCTAAAACGGGCAGAGGGAGTGTTTATGCCTGCCAGGGTGGCAAAATTGCAACAGCTCCTCTTCACATTGGCTTCAGCTTGTTTCAGTTCCTTTGTGCCCCTTTGGGTAAGTAATCATCCGTAAGGTACAGCCATCACTTCACTTGCCAATCTGCTTTTCATCTCTCACACTGTCTGCAGATAGTGCTTATTTTAGAATAATGTTGTAAAGTTTTATGAAGACAACCATGTATTTGCTGCCACTGGCTTTTCTAGGTGTGCCTTCAGGTTTGGGCTTGGTGTGTTATGCTTGTTGAACTGAAAATACACTCCATTAGAGTGGCTGATTAGCAGACCAGTTGGTTTATCAACTGGAAGATCACTGGATCAACTGGAGCAGTGCACTGTAAAAAAAAACCCCTACAGATACATGTCTGAATGAACGAGCTATTCTCATGCGTGTGTCTTTACTATGTTTATGTCTTTGCTTTGCTTACATACGCTACTTTACTTCCAGAAGGGCTTCGTTTTTCATAGACTTGCAACAATATTGCCGTTCTTATGGTAGTTCTAGCTTTTAATGCATTCTCAGTTCAGAAACTGTTGAAATATAGAGTGTTGAGGTGCTGAATTGACACTGCTCACAACTGTTGTTGCATATAAAAAGCTGTAGTTTAAAAGAAAAAAACACGCACACATATAAAAAAAAAAAAGCCTTCCAGTTTGTTTATATCTTGACTTAACACTTTTTACATAATTTTAGAGAATTTGAATGTTGGTAAAATATTTCCCTGGCACCTCTCAATGGGGAAGAAAGGATATTTTACAGTCCTTATAGTATTGGGTTTGAGCTTTGAATTGAGCTTATGCTTATTTTAAATAATACATTGAATCTCAGTGTAACTTTGGTAAAGAATATTGCCAGGTTATAGAGCTGGTCTTTGAAGTGTGTTTAGAGATATATGGATTTAGCTGTAGAATTAAGATTGTGTTAAAGCCTATGTAAAATAACTTCCTTTGGGTGTTTACACTAATAAAGGTTTAAAAAATTGTAGAAGGTAGAGACAGTGCAACTTTCTGATTATAGATAAAAATTGGTTGGTTTTCTGTGTACATATCTTTTCTTTCTCAACAACTGTTGGATGTAATTAGAGGGAAAGAGAGAAAATGGAACAATTAACACACCATATGTACAAAAAAAACCTGCTCCAGTCTGTAGGTGCTGTACTGAACAAGAATCTGGTTTTGTCCCATCTATCTTTTTTATGTAGATAGCATTTACTCATTTGTATTGCGTTTTGAAAGACTTGTACCCACTAATAGATACTTGCTGTTATTGTTGGTTTTTTTCTTTTAAGCTAAATATATATATGTTAGTTTATGTATCTCTTGGAAACGTGTCCTTTCTTTCAGAAAATATTATATGTTTTGCACAGTTTAACCCTACATGTGTATATGGGATGATTTGAAATCTATCCATTATCAAGCAACAGAATTACACTATATATTAATGATTTGGGGTTGTTTCTTTTCTAGAAGAAATAATCAGCTTCCTCTTCATGTTTTGCTAGGACAACAGCTGCAGATGAGATTGAGCTTCCATATTTAGTACATTCTATTAACTTCACACATCCAAACACACACTCCCTCACTCCCTCACGCACCCCTGTGTCACATTATAGGTGAACAGGCCCTAATTAAAAGCACGTACCATCTGCCGGGGTGCGGCGGCAGAGTGGCACTCCACAACCATCCTGATTCCTGTGATTGAAATGTGTTATTTATGAGCTCAAAGACATAATACACTGCTTGGCTGGTGAAAGCTGCAATAGGAGCTGCATAGCACCATCTAATGGAATGGAGTGCCACTGGCTATTCATCTTTTTTCTTCCTCTCTCCTCAGTCTCCTCCCCCAATAATTTTATTTTTCAATCTTGGCCTTGGATTTTTTATGATACTGTTTCAGACAATTTTGTCTCTTGTGTTCCACTTTTATACAAGATTGGAAAGGGTTGTTGAAACATTAAACTAATTGTGGGGGGGTTTTGCAGCCTTTTGTTTCCTTCCAGTGCTACACATAGGGTTTTACTTTCTGTAGCAAAAGTGATACTGATGTGATGTGGTGGTACAGAATTGGAACACTATCGAGATTCTTGAGCACGATCAGTTTACTGCATGTCTCCTGCCCTTCCCAAAGACCCCTGTAATGAAAGTATCCACTGCTCAGTCTGAAATTTTTTTTTTAATATGGAAATTGGTCCTGTTTGGGGGGGAGGGAAGGGCAGATGACAGTATACTACAGACTATGTGAAAGTTCTTTACTGTGTTGGAGAGAAAGGGCAGAATTTGGAGAAAGCTGCAGCTTTGGACCTTCCTCTCTGGAAGCAGAGATCTCTTCCAGCTTGCAGAAATAGTGTCCTGTAATTGCTTCTTAGTGGGGAAATGGATGAGGAGGTGTTGGACTGAGGGGTGAAATACACCTTGTTAGGAGAGGAAAAGGGTGACAGGGAAGGAGTCCTTTTTGTGTTGATTGGTCCATCAGTCTACCTTTGTTGACTGCTAAATTACAGCACTGCATCTAGTAGATATGTATGTTGTATTTAGTGTCTAGCTCAATGACCTTTAGAATATGCAGGTTAAGAATAGTCACACAGATTCAAAATAATCTGGGAAATTTTCTGGTCCTTAGCCATTCTGTTACATTCTTAAGATTTGCCATATCTATGCTGGGCATCCAACAGTATGGTTTCAGCAATAACAAGTGGTGAAGACTGGGCTGATACTTGAAATATGAAATTTTTCTACAGTAACCTCCAATACAACCACATTTTTTAAAATGAAAGGGTCTGGTCACTACTTCATCTCAGGCAAGACAAAACCCTGAACAAAAAGATTTATGTCTAAAACTGAGCAATATATGTATATATTTATAGGGGTGTGTGTGTGCATTTTATTTTTTATGTCAGCATGTTTTAAAGGATGTTGAAATGTCATAAACCCCGGCACATCTATGAATACATGTCTTCTTATTGTTTGTGTTTAGAACATATGCCATCAGAAGGATAAGAGATGCCTTTAGAGAAAACAAGACCATAGAGGACTCTGAAAAAATAGAAGAGCTACTGAATAAAGCCAAAGCAAACCTAGAGGTTATTCAACGGCAGGTATGTTTATTTCTCTCATTATTTAGTAGGAGTTATCCACTACTCATTTAACTGTCTTATGCCACTAGAGATGGGAAAAATAGATCCTTGCTCAAAACATCTCTAAATGAACATCAGTTTTTGTCTGAGTTTGTTCTTATTTCCATCATAGGTTCACAAGGGTAACTGTGACACTCACTCCAAATAGTCTCACCACCTTCTGTTTGTTTTTTTCCCATCTCCAGATACAGTGTTAAAATAGTAACAGAACAAGAAAATCCTGAAGTGAATTAATTGAATGCTGGCTAAATGTGCCCAAACAGGGTCATAGATTTTTCTTTGGAAGATTTGAGTCACTGGCAATATTTTTCTTCAACCTTGTCTGAGTAGCATTTATAGCATGTCTGTTCCTTCCACTAGTGACCACGTTATTAAGACATGAAGTAGACTTTGTTGAACTTTGGATACTTTTTAACTTCTCATTCATACCCAGTGTCTATCTACAGTGACCACTAAAAATTGGAAGAAAGTTTCTATACATGAGCTCTCTATGGGCACTTGCAGTGCTTAAGCTGCTCCTCCTTGCAAAATCTGCACTTGCTGACACCAACCAGAGCTCAGTAGTACTTTTATTAAACACTGAATGAATATGTGCACCTGCTCCTCCATGGTTTGTTTTAATATGAATCTTTAAACAACCAGCAGGTCAGTTAGATGGATTCTTATTTCAGTAGGGATCTGGGACCTTTGTTTTGACAATTAGGTATGAGTACTAGGGTGCAAGTTAATTTTTTTGGAATTTCTTCTCCCAGGGACAGGTGTTGTTTTGTGCTACCATAGTTTTGCTATCTTTTTTTAATCCAAACACTGCTATTTTTTTTTATTTTAAGTGTTTCTCAAAGAAGCAATTTGGATTGGATTGTTGCAATGCAATTACATTTGAATGTTGGTGTGTTTTTTCTCAGATCTATAGGTGATAATTGGCATTTTCAGCTCTTCCAATTCTTGCTTAAGAAAAAGTCTTGCTAAATAAAAATTTTCCAGCTTTTTTCTCAGCAAAACATGGTTCTACTGATCTGAGTCCTAATAAGTTTGGAAGAGATTTTAAAATAAAACTCCTCTTTCCGCTCTAAGTCCTGTGTAAACCCAGATTACCTTGTTTCTGTAGGCCCTAAAAAAAAGATACTATTTGTCTAAATCAGACTCTTGACAGGCCAGATTCTTGTCTAGGGTGGGGGTCTTGCCTTGCACCTTTTATGAAGTTTTCTTATAGCCTAAAGATTGTCCCTCAGCATCAGTCAGCATCTTTCTGTTCTGTATTTGTTACTGTGTCAGTGGGACATAGCAGAATAATTCAGAATGGCCTCAGTTATTGCTAAGCCTGTAGGGTTTTGCATGTTTGCTTCAAACCTCAGCTATTTAAGGGGCTTTTCCAACATAAAAAACCAATTGCTAAAGTTGGTTCTAAATTGGATTACTGTCATTCCATGTAAGAGTTTCAGGGAAAATATACTTGAAAAGCAAGGAATATTAAAGACACTAACACAACTTCACATTTTTAATACTGCTAAAATAGTGAAACTTATGTTGAAATATCTGTTTAATGTTGCATTTCTAGATATTTCCCAGACAAAGTACAGTCATGCTGCATTCCCTTTTGGAAGGGTTTATCTTACATGTTTTCAGGAGTAATGGATAATGAATGTTATTATACAGTAATATAATAGGTAATGGAACTTTTTAACAAAAAATAATCAAATAGAAGAAAATTATTTTACCAAGATAATTTTTTGACATGCATCCCTGCAAGAGTTGATTGTTTGGGTAATAAAGACTTTTTTGTCCTAAAAACTTGAGAACTGTTGTGCTTTGCAGAACAGTTATGTTTTGGTGTTGTCTCACTTCCATCTGTAAAGGAAGAGATAAGTGTTGTAAAAATAGCAACACTGTCTTAAAAGCTTTTCATCAGGACTATTAAAAATCTGAGCATCTAAGTTCATATTAATATTTACTTGCTGTCAAATTTCATTATGCTCTGTAGAAAAACATTCCTTCTCTCTCTTTAGTTGAAGACCTAAGTAATGAAGTCATCTGACATTATTAAGACTTTATATTTAAACCTAACCAAGCATAATATAAAGTGCTTTTATTTTTAAATGGAGAAACACTGAAGCAAACATGAGATCTAGCATACAGTTTTTTGCTAAGTTTGGGGTTTATTATGATGTGGTTCATCTCGGTATTGCTGACTTTTTCCTAGTATGCCAGTAGAAATTAAGTAAGATTCCCCTTTGCTGACAATTTTTTGTTACTCTAAAATCAAATTTATATTCACTTTACATTCTAATTTATGGTTAGTCAACAAAGTGACCATTCAAGTGTAAGGTTCATAAATAACTATTTGAATCAGCCTAGTGGGAAATGTGAAGCAGTGACAGATTACTGTCATTTTGTTCATGTCAGTCACTGTACAATTTGCTTGAGTGTTATAAAAGTATCCTTATAATGCTGAAAAGCATGGAGGAACATTCATCTCCACCTTAGTCCTCCTCTGCTTATTATTGGTTTTGATTTTAAAATAGCCTGGCTAAAGGAAGGAACAACCCTGATTCATTTTAAACAGTGTTTTTAAAGATTTTTGTCTGTGTTTACTGTGTAAACAACAAAATTTTGTGATGTCTTTCCTGTAGAAAAGGGTGTCGTGAGAAATGCATTGTCACAAATAAGTTCGAAATAGAAAGTTTTAAAAAGTTTTGAGGTGAAGTCTTGAAGTCATTTGAGGATTGTCATAACAGCCGTTCCCCAGCTATGCTAATATGATTTCATTTGTGAGTTTCTAATACTATTGCAGTATGATAGTGGTAGGAGAATTTGCACTGAAATGCACTGCTGCTGCTGAAATTTAAGCTTTGCAAAAGCCGCTTTGAAGATTGGCTAATGCTGAGTGTTTTGAAGTTTTTTTTATGCCACTCTGTCTCTCAGGTTTTGAACTGAAAATATAATAGTGAAGTTCAAAAGCAGTAGTAGACCTGTGTGCTCTGATTAAAGCCTTGTTTTAATTTATAGGATATCTCATTCCTACATATTCCTCTGTAGTGCTTTCTCCTCAGTTTTATATTGTAGCTAGAAACTGCCAGTCATCGTGTTGTCCAGCTAAGAAGGGATTATTTTGTTTTTCCTGGCAGCTCTGAGCCTTTATTATCAATTTTACTGGTTTTAGCATCACACAACTACAGTACTCTTCAATAAAAGAGTTTTAATATTTCACAGCTTTTGTTTGTCTCTTTAAATACTCCAAACTGATGAGAATCCTGGTTTGCACAAACCTTGGTCAGGGAGACAAGAGATGCACGATGAGTGTGCAGACAGTCAGGATGTGTGGGTCTGCTTCCTTTACAGCTGGCTGGTTATCTGTGTTTTTTAAGGGAACACAAACTTTTCTTTTGAGTCTGAGATGCTTTTCTTCAGACTTGACATCTCTTACTGTTCCCTTCCAATGTGTAGAATGAAGGAATGTGGTGTTGAAGCATGAGACCTCAATTAGAAGGGTTCCACTGATAATGATGAATACTGAGTACTTGCAGCATTTTTCATGTTTTCAGCATGTTGTAAAGTACATTCTAATCCTTGAAACATTCATTGCTTGTAGTAACTTTAGCTCCATTTCTTTTAATGGAATGCTTCATGACTATGCCTTGATAAAAGCCCACATCATACTTAGTGTGAGATTTTGGTCTCATACTCTTACGTTTCTCCATAGTCAAAATTACTAGAATGGTCTTGTTCTGAAACTTGTGCAAAGTAAGAACTATTCTTCTGGATCTTTTTTTTCAGCAAGCCAAGTTGCCAGTGCAGCTGTGTGTAGCCAAGTACTGTGCCTTCTTGAGGTGTTCAGTAGCAGTATCTCATCTTAGCAATATTGTGAATTTGAGTAACACTTGAATGGAAGTGGAAATTAAACTGAATCAATGTACTAATACCGCACTCATATTATTATTATTCATATTATTATGAATTGATGACAATAGAGCCATAAGGAAACTTTCTGTTAATGAAAATAACATAAATATTAAAGCATGTTTAATAAATGTTAGCAAGACAAGCAACTTCAATTATAGTTACTATAAAAAATGAAAGGCAGAAGTACTACCCTAGTTTACTGAACCTGCTTTGAATTGATTGCTCATTCTTTGAGCAGCAAATATTCCAAAATTAGTAATTGTCAAGGTGTATGTACTTCTGGACTGAAAGCATTTTTTGTTGAGTATTTGGAGGACTGGTACCAATTTACACAATTGTGAGTTTGTGTCTGATGGAACTTACCAAACTTTTAAGAAATGTTCTGGGTATCTGAATAGGTTGTGCTTATAGTGCAGAGCACTGTAATAGGCAGGATGCCCTTTGCAGGAGAAGGTTGATTTTGGAAACTCTTGTCAGTATTAGTTTCAGGCTACAGGTCATATTTATATCAAATTTTAATGAATATGTAAGAAAGTTGCAAAATACTGTGTAATGCATTTCATTATGTTGGCAGCATCTTTGGGGCCAAGAGAAAAGAATAGCTGGAAAAGCTCTTTGAGCGCAAGGGACAGCACCACACTACTGTTCAGGAATGTATATGGTATTGGCAACTCATGGTTTCCTGTTGGCAGACAATTCTGTTGAAGCTCTAATATGGTTTATTCTTACCAAGTTTGTAACTGCAAGGAAGTTTTAAAATCACAGATTATTTTACTGCTTTTCTTGAGAAGCTCTTTGAATTTTATCTCTTTTTTTTCCAGCTTCACAATGGCAAATACCCCCTTCTCTACAAAAATACGTATTTTTCTACCACAAAATTGTAGACTTACAGCTCTTAGATAAGAGGATTATCCTTTGGAACTTTGCTGGGGTTTTCACTTGTGTCATGTATTTTTATTTATTACTGTTGGATGTCATTTTCCAGCCAGGAGAGAGCTGACATTACACCCAGAGAACATTTCTTACCTCTCGAGCCATTTAGCTATAGTTAAAGCAAGTGTAGACAGAGTATAAGTTTTCAAATGCCTCATTCACAGCAGAAGAGCAGGAGGTGAGTGGCATAATCAAACAATGGACAAATATCCAGTAAAACAGTTTTATCAAGTCACTGCACGGTATCGATGAACTACCTATACACTTCTAAATCATTGGATTGGCAGCTACAATGTAGAAAATGTTTGGCATGAGCCTCTTGCACTTCTCTTGCTCCTAGCCTGTTGTAGTACTGGGAGTCAGTTTTTAATTGCTTTACCACATCATGAATTCCCACTTGTTTGGTTCCTTACCTGCAATTACCAAAATTATGCTGGAAGCTTGTGGCAAAGCCACGAACTGAATTCAAATCAGCTGACTTAGGGTTTAGAAGCCACTAGGGGCATTTTACTGTCTTTGTTGGGTTTTTTTTTATTTAATTTTTTTTAAATTTCAGAGCTCTTTGGGGTGATATTTTTAGATATTTTCTTTACCTTGAGGTTGTTTAAATCCTTTTGTTATGTTCATGTTTGATTTACTTTACATGTGGTTTGAAAACTTCAAAGAGTTAAAAACAGTAGCCTGCTAGGAAGAATATGATTAAGGAAGCAACAGAAATCCTTAACATATATTAAAATTCAGTGCTCTTGACTTAGAAAGAGGCACGGATACAGGCAAAGGAATGTATAACATAGGATGGATAATACCTGTCTTTTAGTAAACAAAAGAAAGCTTGAAATTGAAATGGGGAAGCAGTAAATTCAGAGCTATACTGGTTTTATATTTCAGTAGGAGAGTAAATATATTCTATGTACAGTAAATATCCATAAGGTTTGGGGGGTTGAAAGGAGGAGGAACAAAGAAAAAGGTGTTGTAGGAGTGACTTTGAAAAAGGTTTGGTAAATTTAAACAGAAAACCACTGAATCAGAACTTGTCCTTTCACAGAACTTGTTAGCAGTGAGGTCTGCTTTGGCCAGCTTTTCCAAATACCTTTTTCATCTTGGTGTGTAGGCTAGCTTTGGAGATGTGCAACATTGGAACAGATGCCAAAAGCCCAGAGCTGTCATATCAGCTTAATTTCTGGCGTCTGAGGGTGCGGGAAGTGTAATAGACATTTTACTCGTCTTCAAGTGGCATGGCTCTCCAGGTTACACCTGTGTGAGTCTCCAGAGCAGTGTTACTCCTTAGGCTTTCATTTAACTCTCGTGATGGAGAACAAGATTGTGTTTTCACAAGTGATTTGCTTCTGTTCATTCTGCTGACTAAACTACAAGTGGCAGGTTCTGTCTGCAGTATTAAATACCAAAGTAGACTGTGCATTGAAAGTAACCTTTAGGCTGCCAGCAGAGGCGATTCAGAGGTAGAATGAGGTTTTGTCTTTCTGATGTAAGAGCTTAGGGTAAAACACAGCATTTGATGTATGCAGTAAAGTTTCCTAAAAATAAAGACTGTTGGGTGTGGGCCAATGCATTTAAAATACTGTAATTATCTGTCATAAAGAACTGTCATTATTTTTGTTGCATGTACTTAATGTCTAATCCAGTGAGGTTGGAGTCTTATCATAAATAGTAGCAGTAGTTATATAATACATGCAGAGCTGTGAGCACCTGATGTTATGCACAGATGAGGGCTGTCTGAAGGACAGGAGAAGGACTTACTTCCTAGTGAGCAATTCGGCGTGGCAGTATGTCACATCCAATAAAGCAAATGCTGGGTGTAAACTTCCACATGGAAAAGCTTAAGTTTTACCAGCCTGTCTGGTCAGTAGCTCCTTGAAACAGTTAGGAACTCTAACCATTCTGTGCTGAAGAAAGCTCCAGAACCAAGGAAAGATCACATTTTCAGGCAGATCAGTCCCTCTGCCATTTGCCCCTTTGTGCTTTGCTGTGTTTGGTGTCTCAAGGGCTTCAGCCCAGGGTGTAAATGAATGTGGCTCTTAGGGGTGGCTGTTGCAGCAAAACTTCAAGGAGGCTTTTCCAAATGAGGTAACAGCGAGTGTGTGTGCGTGTCTTAGTACAAATAAAAAATACTGTCAAGAGAGGGAAAGTAGAAATAAGTTCTGTAGTTTTGAGCACAGCTCAAATGACTTCTGCTGTTTCTAATCTGACTGTGTGATCTTGCTTTAATGCCTGTCAGTCTGGTTTGCAGTGGTGCCCATTGAGGGAGGGTTTGAAGACTGAGTTTCTCTCATTAAAGTGTATTAACCTTTGAGCAACTTCTTGTCTTTCTTGCTGTGTGATGTCTGCTGCAGAGCAGAACATTTGTGGAGGCTCTCTTTTTTACTGAATACAAAAAGGAGAAGTATGGCAATCCTGCATGTTATTTATGAAACGTATAACCTTTTGGAAGCCTTGTGTATGTATTGTGACTTATATTCACATCAGAATATTGATCTCTCATGAGAGTCCCTTCTCAGGGGACAAACCAGTTTTAAGTGCAGCTAGACCTTGAGGAAATTAGAGAGATTGTTGTTTTGAGGACGTCTAAAAAAGAGAGAGAGACAAAAGTGCTGTTATTAAAACAGTGATCCCTTGATCTCTCATCGTTTGCTGGTTGGTTTTTAATCTGTTGTAGTTTTATTTCTTTTTTCCTTGGTGTGAAAACTTTCCATCCTGATTTTGTACTGCTTATTGAAAGGAGACACTGTCAGAATCATTGGCATTGCAACTGACCAGGCATGCTTCCCTCCAGGAGGAGCTTTGGCACATTTGTCTGGTGCCTCTGATCCCCACAACAGTGTTCTGCTGCCCTTGAACTGCAGTCTGTAATTCAGGATGACAATGTTGGTGTTGGCACCCTCACTATCTGACAAGTCGCCTGCTCCCATAGCAGTGGTACAGTGGGTTTTTTTAAACCCCAACCCCCCATGCTCAATCATCAGTCTCTCAGCATATTACAATTTCAGTTTTTCCATTTACAGCTAACAGAGGGAAGAGGAGACATTTTAGCTCCTCCTTAAGCTACTTACATTCTTTTCTGGCCTTTCAGATGAACATTGCTTCTCCCCACAGCACACTGAAAATATGTTTTAAATTTTTCCCCTGCCACTCTAAATCAGATGCCTTTTTTTTGTTTCTTCCACAGATAGTTTTTCAAGTCTAAAGAATTTACTCTTTTCTTCATTCTCAGGATAAGGGCAGTCTGCAAAGAGTTCCATTTGCCTTATTTGCTCCAAGAATCTGGTTTCATGAGTGCTTTTTATTTCTGCATCTTATTATCATTGTGCTTCTTCTGTTGGTCGTCACTAAAACTTTTCTATTTTTCCAATTTCAAAGGTGACACTTGCTTTCTTATTTTAATATTGCGTGACAAAATGAAAGCTGTTTTTACAATCTACCAACATTAACTGTCATTTAACAGAACTCTGAAAGAAACAGTTACTTAAAAAAAAAGTCCTTGTCATGTCCCTTTGTGTCTGGTATGTCTGCATATATTGTAATCTTCTGGGAGTCCACTGAATGCCCCTGTGGGTTATCATAGCACCAAACATGGTCTCTGTCACCGGTAACATTTGACTGAATTTGCAACCAGGTAAATCCACAGTGATCTAGTTCTATTTTGACAATAAACATATGTGTGGCCTTCACATAAAAGCTCTTTCAAGCAAAATAGCTTTATCATTGATGTGTTGTTTTACAATTTTATCTTTTTTGCAGTAATTCATATTCTGTCTATAGTGTCTCTGTAGTGAGCTGCTTGTATTTGAGGGAAATGTGTTTGATCCATGAAGTTGTGATGAAGGCCAGGCTTAGGGAAGAAAGTTGCTAGACTCCAGTTGCAGCATGTCTGATCAAGCGCTTGGAAGTTTAGGCAGGGAAAGCTGTTTTCTAGACGAGAGTGTAGAGTGAAGTTTAATTAGTGTTTACGCAGTCTCCTTGGTACTTGGTGCATTGCTGCTGTCTTTAGCTTTGTGCTTTCTGAGGTGAGCCTAGGTTTTTTTTGGCCATTAAGAGCTATAGCTGCAGTGCCCTTCATCTTCGTGACAGGCATTATGCCAGTACATTAATTCTGAAAGCAAGTAAAAAGAAGACGAAAGAAGGAGCCCAAACTCTTCCAGTCACATTTAAATCACAATTTGACTGATTTCTGTTGTTATGCTTTCTGGGGTATGTCAGATACATGTTTCCCCTCTGAGGTATGTGCTGCCTGAACGTCCTTCCTAGGCTGTTTGCTTGGCAGGAAGTGAACCATTACTAAGCAGAGTTTTGAACTCACCGTTATAATTTTATCACCAGTAGGAAGTGCATGAATGCATAGTTTAAAAGAAAAATCTGCTGTTTATGCTGGAAAAAGAAGGTCCTGTCCCTCATCAGGGCAGTTTTGAATATTACAGTGTGGTGGCTAAATAATACATTCATCGTTTTTCTTCTGTGAGCATAATTGACTTGCTGAGCAGTTGGTTTGATAATTCTTAACCATATTTTTGCCCAACTGTGGGGTTAATGAGGGCATTATGGGACCTAATCACTTAGCCTTTCACATTAATACAGATCTTGTTTGTAATTCTCCTGATTTTGTTGTTGACCCAATGCTTTGGTTCTGTGCTCAAATTATCTTAATTTTAAATGAAAATACTTCTTGTCTCACCAAAGTCTAATTTCTATGCACATTTGTTAGTAGTGAATACTTAGTGGGAGTGATTACTCTCTAACTGCTCGTGCCAGTATACCTCTGGGAGGTTAATCAATCTTGTGCTTTTTAATTGACATCAATAATGTGTTTACATTTATCAATATTTCTTAATTGTCAAGTTATAACTGTGGAACTTCAATAATAAATCATGCCAGTGGTTAACTTCATACATTAGATTTTTAAGAGTCTCCTTAAGCAGTTTGACATGTTGTAAATTGCTTTTAAAATGATGTATGTATACTCATGGGGGAAGAGGAGAAAAAATTTGGTATGCCAAGTCATGCTGTCAAATAATACTGCAGAACTGGCACATTGACAGTAACATACCTTTACCACATGTAGGATATGCTTTATGGGCAAAAAAAGGGAGTAAGTCTTTTCAAACAGCTTGTTTTATTACTAATAATTTTGTGACTATGACAGTACTCATACATTTGTTGCATCATCCCCAGGGACTTGTCAGGGCCTGGACTTTTTCCATTCCCTCAGCTATACAGGAAAGACAGAGGACAGAGAGAATTACTGGTTCTACTGCTCCTCTGCAGAAGTAGCAGTGAGCTGTGGGAGGTCAAGGCATCCTGATTTTGATTGTGCATTTCACCAATGTCCTTAAAATATTGAGGTGGAAGTGAAGGAGGCAATCTCTATTTAAATATAAGCTTGTATTTAAAGACTTGGGTGCACAGGGAATGAAATTATTTGCCCAGATTCACAAAATATGCTTACGGTAGGAATTAAGGCATGATATTCCAAGTCTTACAACACTGTCTATCTCAGAAGGTATCCCTTCATTGTCTACTTCACTCTCTTCTCTGCTTTAAACCCAAGCAGCAGTATTCTGAAGAAGGAAATCTGCGTAGACAGAAAGCTGCTGACAATGCTGACAGTGTGGTCAGGATGCTGACCACATTGTGTCAGTCTTACCATGTTTTATGGGCTACATCAAAGACAGTACAAACTAAAAACCATGCCTAGTGAGCAGTGAAGAAGCACTTGGAAGTTGATGCTGTTTTCTAGGTAAGTGAAAACCAGTGTGAACACCAGGAACATCAAGGCTGGCTTTTATTTGAAAAGACTAAGTATCAAATATTTCCAGTTTAGTCTAGCAGCCATTTTGTTGACTTCTTGCAAATGTCATAAGTCATAAATTAAACCTCTCCCTCCTTTTTTTGAATGAGGAAGATTGATAAGAAATAGCTATTAAACAAAATTACAGTAGTTACCAAATCCAATTGCATTTAAAGCAAGTGTGTGTAATCAATCTCTTTTGAAGGATAAAGCAATTCACAGGACAAATCCATTGGCATTTTGTTTAGCATGGCAGATTAAGTACCTTCGTGTTGCATGTAGAGGGCTTTGCAGTAGATTGCTTGTGTGAATAAGTGATATTTCATTTCAAAAGCAGACATCCTGGAGTGCAGCTGGTATGACTCCTTAGCCCAGCCACTGCTGCACAGGTTCTGAGCTGGAGGTCATTCGCATCCATGTCTAGAAGGGTAAACTTGGGTCAGTGTATGAATGTGTGAAGGAGCACAAGTCTTTAAGAAGTGGCGACCTTTCAGCGGCGTTCAAATTTTATTTGTGCTTTTGGTTTCAAACCTACTTAGGTACTTGAGATATGTATGAAAGTAAATTTAGTGTGCCTATGTGGTAGGTTGACCCTGGCTGGGCACCAGGTGCCCACCAAAGCTGCTCTATCTCCTCAGCTAGACAGGGGAGATACAGGGAAAATACAGTGAAAGGTTCATGAGTTAAAATAAGTCAGGGAGAGATCACTCACCAATTACCCTCATGGGCAAACCAGACTCGTCTTGGAGAAACTAGTATAATTTATTACCAACCAAATCAGAGAAGGGTAATGAAAAATAAAACCAAATCTTAAAAACAGCTTCCTTCCACTCCTCCCTTCTTCCCAGGCTTAAAATCACTCTTTTTTTTTTTTCTATCTCCTCGGTGCAAAGGATAGGAAAGGCAGGCTAAGGTCAGATCATCACACATTGTCTCTGCTGCTCCCTCCTCCTCAAAGGAAACTCCTCACACCCTTCCCCTGCTTCACTGTGAGGTCCCTCCTGCAGGAGACAGTCTTTTCTGAACTTCTCCAGTGTGAGTCATTCCCATGGGGTGCAGTCCATCAGGACCAGACTGCTCCAGCTTGTGTTCCTCACAGGGACACAGATCCTGCCAGCAAACCTGCTTCTCTCCCCCGGTCCTGAGGTCCTGACAGGAGTCTGCTCCAGTGCTTCCCATGTGGTCCCAGCCTCCTTTGGGCATCCACCTGCTTTGGTGTGGGGTCCTCCACAAGCTGCAGGAGGATCTCTGCTCCGCCATGGACCTCCCTGGGCTGCAGGGGCACAGATGCCTCACTATGGTCTGCACCCTGGGCTGCAGGGGAGTCTCGGGTCTGGCACCTGGAGCACCTCCTGCCCCTCCTTCTGTACTGACCTGGGTGTCTGCAGTGCTGTTCCTCTCACATACTCTCATTCCTCTCTCCTGGATGCAATTGTGCAGGTTTTCTTTTTTTTCTCCCAGAGGCACTACCACTGCTGCTGACCTTGACCAGTGGCAAGTCTTTCTTGGAGCCAGCTGGCATTGGCTCTCCCGGACACTGCAAGAAGCTTCTGACACCTTCTTAAAGAAGCTACTCCTGTAGTCTCCCCTCTACTGAAACCTTGCCACAGGCTGTTAGCATGAAGAACATAAAATCTTGTATGAATTGAGTTCAAAAAAAATTATTTTTATTCACTATCCTCCACAAATATGTTTAATGCCATCATAGCCTGAAGTGTAGGTAAAACTAGTTCAGTTGTCAGGTTTCCTGGTACTTTGGAGGAAGACTGAAATAGCTGCTTCCAGGTCAGCAGGTGGGATGTGTTTTCAAATATAAGTGGGCCTGGTACAGGAAACTTGTGTTTCAACCTTCTTCCTTTTCTCAGACATCCTACATTGAGTGCATACTGGGGAAACTGAGAAAGCAAGGAGTGTAATGAATATCCATAATGTATATTCTCATAGGCTGAAAAGAGAGGATGACTCTTTTGTTCAGAGGGTAGCTGAGCATATTGAAAGCAAGTATCTGGACTTGTGTTCCTACATTTGTGCTGACTAATATGGGCATTTGAGACCTCAAGGTACTCTGGAAGTCACAAGAATGTAAGCTACAAAATTATGTAAGGATTCAAGAACATGAGCTTTTTCTCTCGATTACAGTTTCATATTTGAATAAGATCAATACAGTGTAAAAGTAGAACTTGTGGTCTTTTGCATCTTTTGGTAAAGTACAGGCCATCTGTGATTCTATTCTTTCCTAAATCTTCAACTAAAAGGAGAGTAACTTTATGCTGCAAATCTGTGGGGAGTACTTCCTTCAGGGAAGCTGAAGAGCACTGTGGAGCTTCACAGTGCACTTTATATTTTTCACAGGTGCTTAGCATATGCATCTCCTGTTGTAAAGCTAAAAGCTTTGGGTAAAGCAGTGATGGGGCTTAAGAAGTAACCATTGCCACATACAAACAAGGAGCCTTTCATAGAAGCACAGAATGGTTTGGGTTTGAAGGGACCTTAAAGATCATCTAGTTTCAATCCAAGCCCCCTCCCATGGGCAGGGATACCTTCCACTAGAGCAGTGAGGCTCAGCTGATCAGAATTCAGTGGTGGTACTTTAGTTTCAAATGTTTGTAACAGTTTACAGTTAAGAATTTATTTTTTAAAAATACTACACAACTTAGGCTTTTGTGTGCAAGTCAGTAGGCAGTTCATACCTGGCCCCCCTGACAGGAGGATAGTTGGTCTGGAAGTTGTGACCGATAATTCAGTCAGGATCAGGTCACATATTTTGTCTATCCATGTAAGATAGTTAAATCCAGCTGCACAGTGCCTTAGTTTCATCAGTTCTGCTTGGTTTTGCTTTTTTTGTTTTTAACTTTTTTTTTTTTTAAAGTTCTTTATTTGACTTACTGGCTAAGGTTTTTTAAAATGTAAATAGCGGCCTTGTACCTCTAATACAGAGTGCTGTGAATCTGAGAGGAGAGCCTAACCTACTCTTATGAAAGAAAACAAAATTGAGAAAGGGTGGAACATAGGAACAGAGAGATCCAAGGTTTCCCACAGTATAATAATGGATATGACCTTTAATATTGAGGCCTTTGGATCAAATTTCAGTTGACATTAAAATTTTCTAATAAATTCCCTGCTGAATCTCAGAGTTTCTTTCCTCAGTAAGGTCATGGTAAAGCAAGTGCTGTCTGTGCTATTGTAATTGCTCTCAGCAGGCTGATAATGTTATAGCAGAGAAGTACCAGCTACTGTGCTTTTATTTCTTTCTTCAAGCACTCTCCTTCTTACATGCTTGATCCTCCTGCTCTCAGGTCTACCCTAAGTAGGAAGTGAAGCTGTTTTAAATGCCATTTCCTTCTAATTTTGACACGTTTTTATAGTAACGCTTTCCTGAGTCTCTTCAACGAAGGGAATAAAAGTATAGCCTGTCTTCCTGCAGAATAATTGGATTTATTTCCTTTCCTTAATTTTCACCTGAATATACTTTAAATTCAGCCTCTTCAGTTCTTAAAAGCTGGTATTCCTAAACATGCAATGCTTAGTTCATTTCAGCTTAGTGGTTTTAGGGTTGTGGAATAGATGTACAGCTAAATGAGTTTCTCTTAGATGCATAAGGAGAAACACTGAATACCCAAGTACTGTGGTTTTTTTTTTTTAAATTATGAATCACATCTCACCACAGTGAGGCAGTTGTAGTTTGGGTCCTACACCACATCTTTTGCAACTTTCAGAAGAGTGTTGTTATGTTTCTTGTATGAGTGCAAATTTATGCTTAGCATGCCACTGGTAGATCTGTTTTTGCTGTATTGGAGGTAAATAATTCCCAGCAGAGTGCTGTGCTCGTGGTTCTCCCTGAAATTCCATGTGACAGTGAGAGACCCAGTCAGGGCAATGAGTTTCTGCATGAGTTTCCAGATGCAACATCCTCTTTTTCAAAGTCATACAGTCTGTCAAAAATGTCAGCTTTCTGTCTGTAGTGGTGCAGCTGTGTGTATCATAGCTGGTCCTTTTTTAACAAATGAAGAGATATCTTAGAATGCTGTAACTAGATCACATGATGAGGCCATGATGGGCCAGTCTTTTAGGTCTGGGGCTAGGTATGCTTTTTTTGACTGTGGACACAAAGTAATACTTAATGTTCCTCAGCATAACTGGTAGCTCAGGCCTTTGCTGTTTCAAAGGCCAACCATTCTTATTTGATTTCCAACACCTTAACTGGTTTCAGACTCCCCATCTCCACCCTCCTGGTCCATCATCTTCTTGCACTGTCTTTCCCTGAGGCCCAGAATTTCTTACCTAAAGTGTCATGCACAGACACGTGTGTGTGTCTCCAGCTAGATGCAGGCATTTACTGTTCAGTGCCCGTGGCATTTGCTGCTGCTAAAGAAACCAGTCTCAGTACAGAAGAAAATTACTGGTGTGGATATTCCACTGCTTATGAACATAGTCAGCCAACATATGTTCAGTGGGATATGTCCTTTTGCCCACATGCAATTGGTTGGAAATTAGGAGCAACAAAAGATGTTTTACAAAGGTAGTTCCAGCTCTGAAATGCATGCAGCTGTATTCTGCCCACCTTCAAACTCCATGGCAAGCAGAATTGATCAGGGCTACCCCAGAGCATGTGGACAGTTTTGATATTACATAGTGCTGCTTGCATACCTGTGCTAAGTCTGCTTCAGTAATTAAAAGCAACAGATGATGATCTTCAGCTGTAACATTTCACCTGCTTGGTTATTTCTCATCATTTCTTCTCTTTTTTTAACTGCTCTTGATGTCTACTCTCAGCAATGGATCATATGGTGCTGGCAGGATGTATACCACATTGCCAGCATGTTTGATGAACTTAAGTGAGAAAAGCCATTGCTTCTGCAGTGTGTGGAGTTTCTCCCAGCCACCATGCAGGCATGTGAAGGGAGATCACTCCTGATCAATAACTGCCCATTGCTTTTTACTTAGGACATACACATTTTAATTTATATATCCTGCTGCTGCCAGAGGAAACTAATTTCCAGCACCAGAGATGCAACACAGCTACTTTAAAGCAGAATGGTCCTGAGGTGGAATGATGTTACTGACCTGAAACACTTCAGAAAGCTTGATTCTGAAGCCTGCTGTGGTTTGAGCTTGCAGTTGCTGAGATAGGTTAACACTGCTCTGAATCATTGTGAGACATGATCAGACTGTTGCTTTATAAATTAAATAATGAAGCATTTATGTGTGAGAGTTTCTACTGTAATTGGTAGTTAGACTGTGCTTTGAAAAGATCAGAGTCTACATCACATGATGGTAGGATCTGGAATTTGTTTTGCAAACTTGACTTTTAGTCATAGAGACGTGAAGTCTTCCAAAGTCCAGGTTTAATTTATAATACTTCATGTATTAACTGTAGCAACAGAAGCGAATAATCAAATAGCCCTTTGGGTAGCATGATTTTTTCAACTAAACTAATAATCTGGCTTGAGTTATTTAGATAAAAGCTTCTATGGTTGAGAGAGACTTTCCCTTAGTTTTTCTGTAGATCTCAACTGTGTAGAAGTGGTAAGTTTCTTTGAAGGATTTTGATAAAGCAGCAAAAATAAAACAAAAATTGGCATCCTTGCCAATTCTTGGCAATTTACATCTATGAGTTGCCATTACCCTGGGACTTCTGAAGTGCTGTATGAATTGTGATAGCATTTGTGAATCAGTCTGCTTTCAGATGTCAAATACTTAACATTTTAAAATCCTGCCACTCTTGCAAAAAGTTCCAATTCAATATACCAATTTTACCCTGGCTATTACAATCATACCTCAAACTGCGCAATTAGGATATGGGATATCCCAGTGTGGGATATGAATTCGGTGGTGAAGAAAACTCACTGCAGTCAACATCTGGGGTTTTTTTTAATCAGTATTTTTTAAATTTTCTAGGCAGAATGTCCCTTATTGTGGTAAATAATAGAAAGTTTCATCTCCCTTGCACAGAATGTAGGAGTTGAGTAGATTTGACTGTGATCTTTTGTCCTGAATTTTAGCCTGTAATATTATTACATTATTTATAAAAATTCCTCTCTTTACTACTCTCAGTCTCTAAAGAGTGGTGTTCATAGCTTACTACTGTGAACCCATCAGGTCAGAACACTTTTGTAATAAAAGCCATTAAATACTTCCCAGTCCCATCTAAAATTTTTCAAAGAACTGAGAACTTGATCTCATGATTTAACCCAAAGAATCTTTCAGTGCCATTTCTTTAGAGTGAAAATAGGAGCATTTCAGATTTCTGTTTGGTTTTCTTTTTATAGTGTTGGATAAGCAGGGCAGTTGGTAGAAATCACATCAAGGGGGCCAATGGAAATTCTGTGTTACTGAGACCCATTTAAGCAATATCTGTTCTGGAGATATTCCTATATTAAAAGAATCAATTGAATATATTTCTGATTTGGAAATACCTGGGGTTTGAATAGATAAGGCAAGCTATCAAGTCCTGAATCATATGATCCACTGGACTTTTGCCTTTGGTTTCATGGCATGACTGTTAATCCTGGGATCAATCGGAAGGTGAAAAGCAAATACAGCTGTAAACATTCGCAGAATTTTTGTATACTCAATCCTCATAATGAAGAAGACTGCATACAGAGGTTTTATCTCCACTGGAGTTGTTCTTGCAATTCTTCTCATATCTTGAATGTCTATGAGTAGTCTGTCCTTATTTAGGTGCTGTACTGTGCTGTCCTTTCTTTTGGGTGCTCTATGTATGTGCTCATCCACCTCTAGATGATTTTAAACCTTTATCTTGAACCTTACTCTTCTTCAATCCATGCTTTAAAAGAAGAAGTTTAAAAAATAAAAAAGCCAGAAGAGCAATTTAGGGTCAAAAGAAGATTTCTGTAAGAGGCAGGACTGTAAGTCCTGAAATAGGAAACCACATCTGCCCTGATCCAACTGGCTGTTCTACCAGTCTATGTCTCTATTGGTTTTGGATCAAGTAAGATAACAAGTGCCAAAAACCCAAGAAGAGGAGAAGGAGCTGATGACATTTCTTGCATTAGTTTTCCTGCTCTCTATTATCACATTCAGGAGACTGTGACTCAAATGATGCTGAAATGCTGCTTCCAATATCCTATTGAGATAAAAATCACACCCTTAATAAAAATCTGTGCTGTACTGTGTTGATATACTGGGCCACTTTTAGAAACATGGTTTTTTGTCAAATTTTTAGATGGGTTTTAGATGAGATTCAGATTTTGGAGGTATTAGCCTGTTTTAAAAGCCATTATTGTTGTTTATCTGATTGTGAAAGCAACAGGAAATTTTGGGAGGCAGGAATGGAAATACCACTTCTTAAAGATTTGTTCGGATTGTGATACTGTATATTTAGAATTAAGCATTTCCTTGCTCTTGCAGTAAGTACAAAAACACACTAAACTTGTGATTTCAAGGAAGATTTAGTCTGTTCTTGTTAGCAGACTGTCCTCCTGTGCTGTAGATATCAACACATGTATTTTGGCTTGTTTCTACCATTTGTCACTAACTGAGCTAAAATACAAGAAGCTTCCACTTATGTATCAGGAGGTATGAGACAGGCAGCAAAGCAATTCCAGCTGCACGTGACAGTGAATGATACCAGAAGTACAAAGCAGTGATTCAGGGAGCTGCTCCCCCCACCTTGACAGTTTTCCTGCTTCCCTGCCCTGCAGAAGGCTGCACTCCTCACATGGTCCCGCACCTGCTCTCTCCAGCACTTCTCTGGAGGGAAGAGGGAGCAAGTTGTTACTCCACAGTTAGAGCCAGTGAGTGTCTCTGTATCCCAGGGCTTGGGCATGGGATGTTGGGGGCCTGTACCATGCACAGGTAGAAAGGATAAAGAGGATGTCAGTACCACATTTTATTTTGCACGAGGGCTGCCCTTTCTTGACTCCCTGTGTGATGAACTTCTTATTCCCACAGGGACCACACCAGAGGAATGAAGGAAATTCCCCCTCATGACAGCTCTACCTTGCAGCCTCCTTGAGACCTAGAACCAGGAGTCCAAACTATGCAATAGTCCTACAGTGTTTAGTGATTTCATGATTTTTTTTTTTTTTAAGGGATATTGTGGAAGATTCAGGTGTTCTTTTCTATCTAAAACATGTATTAGAGGCTTTTGCTATAATCGTTTTCAGTATTTTGTGGGTTTAGTATCTTTATGAATTATTAGTTCTAGTATTTGATTGCATTAACCATTAGCTAAACTCAGACTTTCTCTTCATCAGAAGTCTTTTGGAAAACAATGGCTAAGGCATGTCATGCCTTCATCTCCCCAGAATTTTCAAAAGCATCATAAGAGACAGTTACGTGTTTGCTGCGTAGTCCTTTCTCATGGAAACACATTTCTTTCAAAGCTGTCTTTGAGCACTCTACTAAAAGGCACAAACAGGTGGTGTTGTAACGTTCTTCTTAATAAATAATTTGAGGATTTTTTTTACCTGTGGTACAAATAGTTGTTGGCATAGTCTTTTCATTTGAAAGATTGAAACCCACACTTGAGGACAGTGTTTCTGTAATATAACTTCAGATCAACTACAGATATTTTTGCAGTAACCTATACTAAATGGTAGTCACCATTTAGTTAGAAAAAGAGGATGCATGGAGAGCAATGTCATGGCTAGATGAACATGATGCTGGAAAAAAGGTCTGTCCTGAGATTAAAGAAAACATTTAAGTAGCATTAATGAAACTTAGCAAGGGTGAAGTAGTGTAGTTCCTTTGCCCTATAACTGAGTGAGAAAGCACCATATATTTATGCTTGTTCTCTTTTGGATATCCAAGAAACTTGCAAAGGTTATGAGATAATCAAACACAAGAATTTTTGAAAAATGATCTCTTACTCTGGTTCTGCCAGATACTTCAGTCATGTAGAACATCATTTATGTGTATTATCTTTACCTTTTATCTTGGATTCTCTCTTTTTTAAAACAGGTAATTCTTCAGTTGTACGTATAACAAAGTTGGTTTATGGCTCACTTAATACGAAAATGCTTTTTGATGTGGGTTGCCATGAATATATTTTTCATTTTGGAAATGCCTTTTAGATTTTCAGCTTTACTTTAGAGAGTTTGCAATTGTTTGGACACAAAGTTCATTTGAGATATTGTGAATAAGAAGGAAATTAAAGCATTGTAAAGCATACTGTTAGAAGAATGAACAGTATCTTACAATTACCACTGCACAGATAGTGTCAGGCTAGAAATGTTATTCATTCTCCAATTGGTCCCACATATAAAGTTGGTTTTCAGTTCACCTCAGTCAAAAGGGGCCTGAATTTTGCTTCCATGCAATGTTTTGTACCTGAGGTTTCTGCACTCGTTATCAAAGGATGCTGTACACCTGGGCATTAGGTATCCGTCTAGCCTGATTATTCAGTACAAGTAAAGTATATTATACCTCTGCAGAAAATTGAATCCACCTTTTTTCCCACCAATTTAGCTTTCATTGCACTAAGAGGATTTTAAAGTGTTTGCTCTTATTTTATATATCAGTTTTTCAGTATATCTCTTTGTATTGTGTGTATGTAAGGGGCAAGCGGTATTTTGTAAACAAAATCTGACGTTTAAATTTTGTTGATTGCACATTGCAATTAATTATTCTGGAATTTGATGGAGTTTTTTGTTTTTTTCTGCTTTTGTTAGAGTTGGGTTGTTTGTGGGTTTGGAGGGGGAGGGGGCTGGTTGTCGTGGTTTTGGTTTTTGTGGGTTTCTTTCTGTCCTGCTCTTTATAAGTCATGTTTTCATTAATTTTACTTATCATACTATGTCAAGACACCTGCAGGACTGGAGCATTCTTTAAATCCAGGGGCTCTTTTTTCTTATTCTTTGAGCTTCATTGGACACTTAAACAGTATTATAAAGCTGCAGCAAAATTTCTGTAGTTTTAGAAAAAAAATTTTGGTTGTTGACAGTAATTTTCTGTGTCTGGCTATGAAGTTCCTCCAACTTTCTGCCCCTAACATGATGTAAATAGCTTCAGGAACTGGTGTATGTATTGGAGGTATCTGTATTTATGAACAGAGAAATCACATTTTGAAAAAACATTTAGGTAAATTTCTGGATCTTTTTTTGAAGGACTATAGAAATAGTATGTGGAGTGGCAGAAGTACCTGTGAAAGAGTGACAGGAAGTGGCGGAAACACTTTCTGTTTCATTGGAAGGCCTAAATGATTGGCTTAACAGAAAAATTAATATAGTCTGTTTTTCCTTTAGAGAAGCAAAAACCCTTTGTAATCTTTTTTTAGGCTACATGGCATTCTTCATTCTCAAAAGGCTGACTCTTTGCTGTCCTATGACATCCTGGTATCTAGCATAGTAGTGAGACTGAATTCTTGTAGACCCAATTACAGAAAGTCAGGTAAGTGGCATTTTTCTTTATTATATTGCACAGCTTTTAAGTTATACACTGTTGCCCTACAGACACACTGTAAAACTTATGTAGGAGAAAAGCGCAATATAATAATATTAAAAAGTCACTTACCCACCTTCCTGCTTGTGCAGCCAATTCCATGGCACATTCCATGCATGGTGTGGTGGGTATGAAGCCCCTGTACAGTGCACACTGGGGCACACAGCTGGTTGAGAACTGAGTCAGTCTTTTCTTCGTGTACCTGAGGCACAAAAGGACAAACACAAGGGCAGCTGTTACTCAGCTTTTGAGCACTGAGAGCACTGGTTTGCTTTGGTGCTCTTCGACCATTGGTGTTCAAACTCAGGATTTCTTAAGGCTGAAGGCCAGGAAGGCTGGGTGACATAGGCTGGAAATCACTGCAAAGCTATCCTGATCTGCTAGTGCCAATACCCTTTTCCACTACCTTATCAACAAGCATCATCAGTGACTCATTTAGCTTACAGAACTAAAAGTTGCTCTTTACAGTAGTGTCTTGAGGACTTTGTTTTTGGTTTTGTTCTGTAACTGTGCTCCAGTAACAAAGAAACTTTACAGCAAGGGCTACGACAAACTGAGGATAACACTATTGTATAGCTACAGAAGGAGCTAGGGAGCTTGAGCAGAAATAATGTTACATAGTTTTATTGTTCTGTAAACAATTTCCAAATACCACTATTGTTTAAAAAGTAAATTCTGTATCTGTAAATGATGCAGAGCAGAAAAGCAGTGTTTGATTTGATCGTGCTATGTGCTTATCAAACCTCTAATTTTCACTGTTCTCAGTAATCATGTGACTGCTCTGTGGTATATGTGCTACAGATTATTTTTCATGCAGAAAGTGACATTTAAATAGTACTTAGGATATATTTCTATCCATATCAGCTTTCAGATTTTGAGCATATTTATTCAGGCCTTAGTTTTTAAGACCAATGTATTTAAAATCTTTTTTAAAACAAAAGGTGTTTTAATTTATTAGTGTCCACTGTATCCCCTACTGGATCTAGGAAGAATATTGCTTATACTTTGTGGGAGAAAATACTGCTTTGGGAATAGATAAACACTGGAATTTCAATCAACATCCCAACATCATGAATTTTACTGAAAACCTCTGCAGGGTAAGAACAGAAATTTGACTAAAACAACTCCTTAGCAGTTGTAGCATCACCACTTGCCATGACAAATGAAAAATAAAAGTTGTGGACATAAAACTGTGGTGGAACCATAAGGTTATACCAGAGATAAAAGTTGTAATTCTTAAGTTGTTTCTACAAAATTCTGTTGTGGCTTTTTTTTTTTTTTTTTTTTCCCAATGGCAGTGGATGTTAAGGTGTACTCTTGAACTTCAGTTTGTGGAAAGCTGTGCGTGTTTCATCCCAGTTGCAGAGAAGCTTTGACAAGGCAAGAAAAGTGTTTTAATATCACCTTCAATGCCACCCTTGCCTGTCATAATGAGAAAGATGCCTGTTTGGTGACTGCTTTTTCCCAGCTCAAGCCAGCTGCCTCCAGCTAGACCTTTCTTTGGAAACATCAATCACCAAATTGCATATATATCTCTTGGGAAATCCAGTGTGTGTGAGCAGTAAGCACAAACATCAGTGAAAATTCCCTATTTCAAAATTTTCACTGACTTTGAAAGATTTCCTAGGCATCCTGGTAATATTTAACAACCATAAATAAAGAGCACTCTTTATAAATTAAATAAACAGCAAAGGATTTTTATTAATTATTAGGCATGAAACTAAATCTTTTTTTCTCATATCTAGGATTGGTCCTTCAGATAAGGTTATAAGTATGTTGTCCTGACAATGTAGGTAATTTATGATACAGCCAGAGGTGTAATTGTTCTGTGAGTAAAGAGAAGCTTTTAGCTTCCAGGGATACAAAGTATTTTTCATGAATATTAAGTAAACTTTAATGATTGAAGAAAAGAGCAAAGTGGAGGACAGTCGTTTATATCCTGTCTGAACTGGCCTACAGCCACATTAATGTTTATAACAGATTTAGAACTTAGCTAAAATAACAGTAAGGATTTCCTCATCTTTTTCCATACGGTTTTCACCACTATTTAAACATACACGTAGCTAAAAGGGTGAAGGCTATCTGCTTATTTACTGTAATTTACAGGAGACATTAAAGAAAAAAGGAAAGTAACTGTGATCACTGCTGTTTGAGTAGTAGTGATAGATGGCAGTTGAATGGTTTGAGGCTATTAATTGCAATGAGATTATACCAGTTGAGATACCTCTGATGTCAGGTGCTTGAAATATTAGTTATTTCAAAGACAAATTGGATTATAAATTATTAGTAAATTGGTACTGAGGTGATTAAACATACTTACAAACTGTCAAACGTGGGTACTATTTCAAGTTGTAACTCCTTCATTTGTATACTGCAAAGGGAGTTAAGAGGTAAATTTAGGGGTTATATGGGAATATGTGGAGTAGCTAGTTCGTTTTGAGACTGAGCATTTCCTGTGCTTTCCACTCCCTTAATGAATTTTTGTTCAGCCTTCAAGTTTTCGTAGACCACCACTGTCCTTTTCATCTGACTGGAAGATGCTCTGGGGAGGAAGGAAGACGCTTCTCTAAGGCGGACTTACTAACTTGCTTAACCACATGGGGGAGATAAAAAACAGCAGATCCATGCAGCCTTCACACAGGTCACAAATACAGTTATGGCATCCTCGAATTTCCACTCCGGGGTCTGCCATTGCCAGGCAGTCCTGCTGTCACTAAAGCAATATTTTTTTTCCAGTACAATGAAGAAAATATATTGCACTTGCATGGGTCTTCTTGGTAATACCACACCATGTCATTCTTCTTATCATTAATCAAATGTTGCTTGTTGAAGCAGATACGGGATTGCTTAATGGTTTGGTATTGGATTTATTGAACTTTAACGAATGACAAATGGAAACAGTAGAAGCTGAGGAATAGTTCAGTAGTTTAAAAAAACTCCTATCAGCTTGTTTGTGTAGCTACTGAATTTCACCATGTGTTTACACTCTCACATGCACATACAAACACTCAAAGGAATCCAATCCCCTGCACAATATAATAAAACAAAGCTGAAAGGCTGAAGTGTGTGCATTCAAAGCAGTGAAGGGAAAAAAAGCAAGAGGACATCTTTTTCGATTTATCTTCTCCCATCAATTCTGTTTCATTCCAAACTTGAGGTTTTCTCATTGATATGTTGTATGTGGCATGTGGATTTTTGTAGAAGGATGTTAGCAGAGCAACGGGCATTTTGGATGAGTATGTTTTACTCTTCATTTTTTACATAAAAGGTTTGGTTTGGTCATTACAAAACTTGGCATTCTAGATGTTCTGTTATATGCGCTATTAAAAGTGCAATCATCCATGAGAAATATTCCCAAAAATGTTCAGTTGGTAACTAAAATAATAAATAGCTGTAGTTTATACAAAATAAAACCTCTGTGATGGGCATCACAGTTCCTCTTACATGCCCTGGGCTGGAGCTAGGATTCAGGAGCAGGAGGGCTCCTGTTTTCATTCTGCTTTGATTTTTATCCTGTGATATTTCCATTTTTATTTGGTTTTAGCAGTTTCTTGTAGTTGAGGAACAATTCTCTCCTCTTCACTCCTGCTGAGTATCTGGCATTTGGACTCTGCTCAATTGCTGCAGCAAGTTTTCTCCTTTTTTTTTCGTTTTGCTCCTCTGTCAGCGCTCAAAAAGCATTCCTCTTTTAGTGTTGTGACTTGTGGCCTACAGTGGCTTCTTCCCTTCCTCCTTGGGGCCCAGCATGAGTCTTTCCTCTGCTGCTTGTAAAAGGCAAGGTCGCCTGGCTGCTGCTGGGAATATCCCAAGCATGCACAGGACGTGTTGGCTCCTTGTCCAGAGATCATGGGCATCAAACTGCTTCACCTGAGCTGTCTGTGGGTGGTGCCCTATTTAGCAAACTTCTACAAACGTTGATTGCCTGGAAGCTCCAAGATCCCCCTTCCATGTAAGTTCCTTCCTCAGGCTGCAAATGCATGTAGGGCAAGTTATTAAAAGATAAAGATTGTTTAACAGTCTTTGATGTTTAAAGAGATGTGACAATTGTTAACACTCAGCTATAAAGTGTGTAGTATAAATGACATTTCAGTTAGGGAAGAACATGTTGGAGCATTATGATTGATTCAAGTGAGTATTAACACTACATATGATTTGAATGTCTTTTCTTGTGGGTGAGGGAAGAGCTTTCGGCCTTTTAATGTCTTGTCTTTTAAATTAAAGCAAAAATTAATTGCCAAAGCCATAACAAGAGCTGTAAGAGAGGCTTGCTGCTACCCTGCTCTATCTCACATGGCCACCATTTACCGTGGGTGTACCAGGCTGTCTCACTGCAGGTGAGGAGCTCTGAATCAGCACTTTGTGCTTGTTTGAGACTCAGTAATGTAAGGTGTGGCTGTAAATGCAGCCCAGCAGGGAAGGGCAAAGCTGGCTGAAAATTTTGGTCTTAACATAAAGCTCCTTTCCCTGTAGCACATCATTTGTCCCTTAGGAAGCAGCTGTAGGCTAAACTGAGAATGAAAAGTCATCTTCCAAAATAAATACATAAAGGGCAAAGTGAAGAGAAGTGTATGTCATTCTTACCGTGAAAGGAAAGTAATCACAGCAATGCTTTTGTTTTCTAAAAATGGGTTTGAAGGGTGCTTCCTCCATGTTTGGCAGTTCCCTGACTGATCATTTTTAGTCTCTTTTTGCACATCTGGGATTAAGAAAAATATTGTTCCTCATATATAACTTTGTTCCAGTAGACAAGGTTAGCTACCTCTTCAGAAAGCTTTAATGTAGAATAAGGAAGATGGCACAGGTTATATATAGTTCTTTATGTGAATACTGACAAATGATTGCTGACCTTGTGACGATGCATGTAAAACAGAAATTTCTTGTATTTATTGTCATCTGTGCAATGATTGTCACACAGGTAACATCCACACAGGCTGATATTCCTATTGATGCCTAGGCTGTTGCATCACTTTTTGGGTGGCAAATGCTTTGAACAATGGGGAGAACTGTGTGTTCCTTCACCAGTTCCTTGTTCCTTGCTGTTACCTGGCATCCATCCAAACCATTGCCAACATTGAGCTATAGCTGATGAACTTTTTAATGATGTGCAAGCCACCTATAGTTATTACACCACAGGTATTGATGTTGCATTACCTGCTGCTACCACCTTGTATATGCCCAGTGTCCCTTGGAGAAGTAGGATCAGTTTCTCCACAAAAATATTTTAATCTTTTGCTGTTGGTTATTGTTTGTGTGTGCATTTGGTTTTGTGGTACTGCAAGAACTTTTGTGTTTCACTTCACAGATTGCTAGGTCTACATCCACTGTGCTTAGATCTCAGTTTTGCTCTACAGGTACTAACAGTGGTGTTCTGCTACATAGTGTATGCCCAGAAGTGAACAGCAGTTTTCAGTGAAGCCTCCTAGTTTACCCCATTCTTTTTATTATTATGAATAAAATTAGAATGCATCACAGCCAAATTAATACATACATGCTGTTTTAAGCCAGCTTGAATTTCGGCAATAGAGTTGTACTAACCCTTGATATCTAAGAAAACAGCTGATAATGGAGCTATAATGGGAAGCAAAATATGCTTCAGATTCAACTGGGAAGAAGTTCAGAGGTCTGGTGTGGCATTATAAGTTGCCTACAGTGAAACCTGTGATCGTTTCTGATTCTAAATTGATGGGGAATTCTTCACAGTAATCATCATTGTGTTGGCATCGCAGAACTGCTGTGGCAGTGAATTGTGATTTTTAAGAACCACATTGTTACATCAAGGGGATGATTACAGCTGAGCAATCCAACCAAAACACCCTGAACAAATGAAGCTGCTTGTTTAACAGCATGCTGCCAATCAGTGCTGCATAACTACTTCATGTTTCAATCTGCAGAGGCATCTCTGAGGACCAAGGTAGTAGGCAGAGAAGTAGCATGAGAGAAAGACTCAATCTGATAGTTACTGGACAATGTGGATAATGTAAAACTCAACCTGATGCAGTTGTTCTGTTTTCTGCATGACAACAAATTAATTGGCCGTGTCTGGTTAGGTAAAGTGAGAAACCAGTAAAGTTTTGTTTAATAGGATTGTACCTGTACTAACTGGAACAGTATTCAATATCTGTACTTTTAAAAAGAATTCTCCAGCACAGCAATTTCTTTTCTTAAAAAGACATGCCAGTGTATAAAATTATTTTTGTTCTTTCTTTGACAGTGTATGTTTGCTGCTAAAACAAAGTTCACTCAAAGAACAATTGATTTATAAGAACTTGACTTACTCTTCTTTATGTTTAGTATG
The DNA here is from genome assembly GCF_041296385.1 of Aphelocoma coerulescens. Lineage (NCBI taxonomy): Eukaryota > Metazoa > Chordata > Aves > Passeriformes > Corvidae > Aphelocoma > Aphelocoma coerulescens. Next base: position 79,084,692 of record NC_091015.1, read on the forward strand.
TGATTATTTTGTATTACAAAATACACTGGTGTTACACTGATGCTAGCAAAAATATTAGCATGAAAATTAGAATTAAAAGAAAAGAGGTACCACCTGTAGGTTTGGTGCTACACATTACTCATAAGGCTGAAGAAATTCAGTTACTACAAAATTATTTAATAAAGTATAAGTTTATAGTTGCCCTTGATGCCTTAGGTTTTAACTTTTATATTTTTCAAATCCTGTACTGCCTAGTGTGTAACTCTGAAGTTTCTTGTAGCCTGTTAATTTCTGCTCTCTCCTGCTAGGTAGACATAACAAAGCCTCTCCAGGCCTGCTCTCCAAGGACACCCAGACTGTCCTAGGCCCAAAAAATGTAAACCAAAAGCCTCTAAAGTGGGGGGCGAGCAGAGGGGAATTACATCATTAAACTGAAGCTTTAATTGGAGAATTAACCCTGATATGCAAATGAACCAGACCTATAAAAGTGTGAAGAACTCGTGACCTGGGGTCCATCTTGGCAATAGCCTCTGGCTCCCCGGGGGTACCTTTGAAGGCCCTTCAAATAAATACCTACCTTATTCCCTTACTCCTTTCTAGTCTCTGTTTTTAGGTAGCCTCTCAAGGCATCACCCTGATTAATATTCACTTTGTATGGTTTTTAGGTGACTTCTGGCTTTCTTTTACATTAAGCAATAAAAAAAGGCTGGGCAGGATATTTTCTTTTCCAAATACATAGATGAACAACAGAAATAATTAATATACCTGTTGCAGTGGATTATTTTCCTTTATTCCACTGAAAGTATATTGCTGAAGCTTGCCCTTTGTGCCTGGGTCTCCCTTGGTCCATCGTTGTTTAAACTTTTCATCAGTGCCCACAGGTCTGGGATCACTCACTGACTAAACTTTTGGGGGAAACTGTGATGTTTTCAAGCTTCTGTCATAGCTGAAGGTAGCCCAGTCAGCATCTTCATCCTGGGTTGTAAGATAATAAATTGAACATACAAAAGAAGGAAAATGGAGGAAATCTTAAAAATCTTTCTTAGACAAATATTTGGACATTATCACATTTCTGTCATTTTCTCCTGCAAATCAGTTTGATGGAGCTGAGGAGGGAAAGTAGCCAGTGTCTACAGTATGAATAGCACAAATCTGTATTTGTATCTTGTTTTGCAGGCAGAGCTTCCCTGAATGGAACAAGGGATCTGATACAAAGACAGAACATGGGCAGAAAATCCTGTGTAGAATGCAGTACAATTTTGGGGAAATAGTCTGGTATATTTAATTCTTGCTGTAATTAAATGGTCTTTCAGAGCAATGATTAATGTGGAATCCAGAGGTTCACTGTGGGAACTGTTTCTTTCACATTTATACAGGCAAGATTGATTGGAACTAAACTGTATTTATATGACAGAAGGTCTAAAAATACAAAATGTACTGTAAACCCTGTGTAATTCAGTGTACCAATGTCAAGTCATCTTTTGTGGCTTTGGCTTTGCATTCTTAACATTGCTTTAACATGTTAGCAATTCTGTATTTTATTCTATAGGGGGAAAAAAGAAAAGAGGCACTTTCTGGTCTTGTGAATTACTACTGCTAGAATCAGAAATCTCTCCTAAATCTGATTTCCGTAACAGATCAGAACAGCGGTCTCTCTGATCTCTTGGGGCTTCCAATAATGATTTTTTCCTAAGTTTACTGAGGTAGTATTTGAGGCAATACAGAATTCAGAAATGCATCCCATCAGCAGTTTGCCGAATTCGAGTTTCTCCCTGCAGAATATTAAGGAGGAATGAATGAGGTTTAGTAAAATACATTGAGGCATTCTGCAGCTATACATTGCTGCTGCAAAAATATTACAAGTATTTTGTAGACAATAAAAGGCTATCATTCTATTAAAATGAAATAAAATCTGTCCTAAAATTAATAAACAAAATCTAATTATGAATGCCAATATATGAAATTAAGGGAAGGAAGTAGCAGGATGCAGTTTTTCAGGGCATCCTTTTTAGTGATTTTGCCCTACAGAAAGTACAAAGGGAGAGGCAGCATCAGAAGATGCAAGGCAGTCTATCCTGGCTCTCCTTTATTCTCCAGCACCTCTCCAAGGCTCCTACATATTCTGCTGAGACAGACTGGAGTGTGCCTGCTTCATGGAGGAAGTTCGTTTTGGAAATGAGACGTTAAAAGGAAGTAGTTCACAGCTGCTGCTTTTGGAGCGGAGGAAGCCCTGTTAGCAGGAGGAATGATGAAAAGAAGACTTAAGGGCACATGGGTTAAGGATGAATTAAGGGATAGAACGAAGCAGGGCGGGAAAGGAAAAATAGTTGTTGCTGCACTCCCTCAATTTTTCAAAATTTTCAGTTCCCTGGTATTATTTATGTAGGTTTGACCAACATTATGTAGAAAGAAAAAACAGAGAGATACAAGTCTTTGCCAATTAGTGTCTGCCTAAGAAATAACCTACTTTTTAATTATGTTTCTATTTCTTCTAGGCTGCTGTCCTGAATATGTCAGCTTTTACCACTCCTTTGTAAATTATATGCCCTGATGTCAGACAAAAAAATGTAACCTGTTTTATAGTTGATGATTTGACATAGATACAAAATCACATCCGTGTTGCAGAGACAGTTTTCAACCTGCGGTAGTTGTACCCATTCTGCTCATCCTACCATTGTACAAGACATGTTAAATCAGAGCAGGTTCTTTAGAATCAGTTTTGTGTCTCTGCTTGAAAGATGTATGTTGATTTGATATACAAGTGAAACAGAAAGACTCCACCAGGATTTCTGTGTGCTTTTCCCCCTGTGTAATTAAGATCTGGTGTTGATTTCACAGTTCTGCATATTGGTGTTGGCCAATGGCAGTAGCTCTCTCAGAAACCAAGGGAAATTGAATTTTTTTTTTAATGAATTAAATTGTTTGGCTGAAGTGTCCAATTAGCACCAGTCCAACTAGAAGATATCCTGGTGCAGGAAAGCAGGAAGCAATGCATCCTACTTCCTAAGAAGAAACTTCATTTTATTTTTAATCAGTGCTATTTAAGGAAGACTTCCTTGGGAGCAGGCTTCACTGAGGGTTTGTTCATTATCAGCTCAAGGTGAAGCCAAGGGGAACCTTTCTTATTTCATACCAGAATTGATTTTTAAAAGAGAATAAATAACAAGTGCATGCACAGGGGGTTGGCGCATGTATTAAAAAGTGGAGTTGCCACTGGTAACACAGCTGATTTTCTTTGTTGGGAAAGTCGTTGTTCATTACTTACCTGAAGTGAAAGGTTAATGGCCTGTAGCAGTCTGAAGAAACCCCTACAAAAATGCACAGCAAGGATTTAATGTTGTTATACAATAGGGCTTTCCACGTACTTTTCCTTGGGTAAGACAGACACAGGAGACCGCTTGCTGTTCTAATAAATATACTTCATGAAAAGAAATACCTGGTGTACTGGAAAATGAAAAGGTCCCTGCTACTGTCAAACAGACATCTGTCACCAAGGGCACAAATTTTGCTTTCTTTACTGAGGTTTGCAAAATGTGCTGGTTATATGTTGTATAGAACTGCTGAACTTTTCTTTAAAAAGCTTCTTTGGTGTAGTAGAAGTAACTTACTTTGTAGTGTGCCTGTTGCTTTAATTGCTTTCTTGATATCTTAAGACTGCTACTTTGGCACACTTCTTTTTTTCTTGCAGTTTGAACACAATTAAAATTGAGATCTTGTTTAGTGTGTTTGATACTGAGGTATTACGAAGAATTTTGTTGGCTCTTGAGCACGAACTCAGGCACTTCAGGGAGATCAATTAGGCGCCTCACTGAGACGTGCTTGTGATGTCGGATTAAGCCAAGTCACTCAACGGCTCAGGGGAGAAAATGCAGTGTATGTGTTTCAAACCAAAGAAGAATTTAATGGCTATAGACTGCAACCATCGGTCTGTCATTGAAGAAAAACCTTAAGTTGGCACTGCCTCTGGAAATGACAGTGCTGCCTGGTCCCTCATGTGTGTGTAAGTAATTGGTGTGGTACTTGGGAAAGGGACTCAGACTGGCTAGGAAGCAATTTTTTCCAGACAGGTACCAGAGTGGTGGTAGGTAGCTTGGCCACTTTCCAAGTCACTTCACCAAAAAGCTGTATGGATTTTGGTGTCAGCAAGAGCAGAGAGGGGAAGAGAAAATTCAGGAAGAGGCATGACTGCTATTTTTGAATGACAGGCATAGCCAGTAACAGGATAAAATGAAAGTTGCTGATTTTTAAAGAGCTGTGGAATATCATCTCTCATCTTCTAAAAGATGCAATTGGAGCTTAGTCAAAGGTATCCAAAGAACAGTAGTGCTGGTACAAGCAGTTCCAACATGGAGTTGGTTTCCCAATGAAGGCATCTAGGCAGCCCCCAGACCACAGGGTCAGTCCCTTATGGTCATGGCAGAGGGGGAGCCCATGGTGGGCTGCATTGCTACAGAGAGAAACCTCAACCAAACTAGGTGGGTGGGGACATCCTCAGGGCCATGACTTCTCAGGATATAAAGATAACAGGCAAGTGGTCCCCAGTGCTTCTGAATAAGAATTCTGCCAGGGATAACTTGAAATAAGTGAAGCCATGTATTAAATCATTAGAACTGTTTTTGCAGCACTCAGATTTTCCTCCCATGCTGACCAGTCTCAGCTGGGCCATAGCTTGGGAGGAATTGATGTTGCATATTAAATATGTATCATCAGTTTCAATTTACTTAGTGCCAGGTGCTGCCAAAATGTCTTTTTTGTCAATTATGTTAGCATAGGCATTGGAATACTGTGTGAAATTACTTTTTAATCTGCCCCTACAAGCCAATAGCTGGGTGTTACATAGACCACAGTCTGTTTGAACCTAAAATTATTGATTTAGTGTAACTTTTCTGTATTGAGTAAAAGTTTCTACAAGGCACAGATCTTTATCTTGATTTCCTACAGTAATATTTGATGAACCTACAAATTTTGACCATATCACTTAATAGACATACATGCTTTCCTGACATAACTGAAAATTTTTGAACCCAGCTGTCTACCTCTGTTTTGACACATACTTTCCTCTCCAGTCTTCTTCCTTCTCCATCATCATCATTTCACTTACTATAAATTGTTCCTTGCTTCCTGTTTGGTAGTTTTTGCTTAATTAGTTACAGAACTCACTCTACAGATGTTTAAACTTTTCTGCTGTACAGAGAGATGGGGCTGGAAAGAGCTTTGAGAGCATAGACCAAGGAGAGCAGCTGAGCTAAGTCTGATAAAACAGAACCTTTTGTGAAAGTTGCTGCTGCCTCTGCTGAGGTGCAGCAGCCAGCTACAGGGACATCCCCATCCTGCTGCAGTGCAAATAAAAACTACTGTAAGCTTACTTTATTTTGCATCATGGTAGACTGGGAGCACAGCTGCAGTCAGTTGCTCTACGTCAGCTGAAAGGTTAGAACTTTTACGCCACTCTGACGTGTACTTACAGTGGTCAGGCCACGTGTCGTGCTGGAAATGCTTCTTGGAATTGGCTGCGTGAAAAAACAGCTTGCAAATTAGCTTTGGGAAAATCCTCAGTGACAAAGGTTGTGTGGGGAAACTGGTTGCTGTAAGGCAGGGAAAAAAAAATACACTTCTTATGCAGGGAATAGTGAGGAAAACTGCAGGCTTGCTCAGCAGCACTGCAGATCACAAATATCCCTACCAAAGCAATGAAATACCAGTTCTGTGTGATTGGTTGCATTGTACTAAAGTGCCCTTCAGCTGTGTGTAATGTATGTATTAGTTTTGGTTTTAGCTGCCATTCTTAAAAGGAATGGCATAAAAGGGAAGAACAAATCACTTTATTTTTCATATGTAAGTCTTTTCCTTCTGCGTAATCCTTCTCTACTTCAGTGAATGATTTGTCAATCTCATTGCTCCTACCTGGGAGTTAGCCTTCTTTTGACTTGTCAGTTTGCAGCAGCCTTTCTCTAATGATGTATGCAAATACATCTGGGTGCTTCAGATAATCCTCCTTATCTGCATAAAGATGTTTGCTTTCTAAGTTTTCCCTTATTTATTTTACGTGCTATTCATTTTTGCTCAACTGGGGAGGAATGCAGGGAAGGGAGGGAAAACAGTAGTATATCACTAAGTTAAACAAGAGTTGACAGCAGGTTACATATTAATAGAGAATAATAAATTTCAAGCACAAGATTCCAAAGAGAAACTTCTATAAGGTTTTGCAAAGCTTTTTGAAATCATTGCTGGTTGAACTGTTGCTTCTCATTCTGAACTTGCAGGTTGTATATTCTGCCCTTGGTTTTTATTCTAGTATTTAAAAGTAGTCTCTACTGTGAATAGATTGAATATAGTAAATATTATAAATGTAAAATTCCTATTTGTTCTGGAGGGTTTTGTGGCACTTTTATGTGTGTACTTCAGGCTGTTGTTTGGTGAAGATGTTTTCAGTGTCAGAATAAGCAGCTCCTCCCTTTTTTTGTGATACTGTCTCAATTTGTAAAGCCAAAACAGTGATCTTGATCAACAAAGTCTATCCACCTGAAAAATACCATGTTTTATCCTTGTTGAAGAGGTGTCTTTCACCTTCTTGCCTCATGGCAATGAAAGTATACATTGTAACAATCAAATAAAAAGTGTGGTTAGAGAAAGAACTGGTGGATTTGGTACAAGCAGCACCACCAAATAGGTGTGGGCTCAAGCATCATCATGCCCGAAAGATACAGTCCTTCTTGGGAGATGAAAAAGTTGGAATAATGTCCACATTAATCATTGAACAGACCTCTACAAATATATCAGGAAAGAAAAATACTTTGTGTCGAGGACCTGATGTCCACATTGTATATGCTCTGTGTTTTGTTTTTTACTGTGGACTACCTGTTGTCTAGTCTTGATGGCTTAATGCTCAGTTACTGGTGGAGCACATTTGTCATGGTTCTGGAAATCTCCCAGGCAGCTTAGAGCAGGATCCAGCCCATGTGTCCCAAGATGCTAGGCCACAATGTGAAACAAAGTATGGAGAGTGAAGAAATTCACTCTGCAAGTGCATTCCGTGTACAAAGTAAAACCTTGGTGTAGGTGCTTGACTTACTTGTCCATAGCCACAAAAGTGTGTGGTCAAACAATGACTTAGTGATGGCCTTTCTAGTCCTATTGTCATGTTACAACTTCCAGGCAAGCTTCCTTCTCGACTCCCTCTATTAAGGTTAAGAGAAACCATAAATTAGAATAGGAGGATGGCTTAATAATTAGCAGGCTCTAGCTGTATACACATCTGAGTTGTGCTTCTGCCTGTGTGAGAGTTCAGCAGTTCCTACCTGTGACACCGGTGAAATGTTTAATTGGTGTATTGATACCAAGATGTATGTGGTGGTGTAAAGGATAGAGACTTGCATTACAGTTTTGGCAAATCTGAGCTGAAAGAAAAAGCAGCACAGATGGGTGAAAATAGTAATAAAATATTCCATTTCGTGTCTGCGGAAATCATTAGACAGCAGTTAAAGGGTTGGTATTACTGCATCAGAGTCACTTGGGGCGTTAGTTTCTGTAATGTCCACTAAAACAATGATCCTTCTGGTTTTAAGTGGAGCCCGTGCCAAGTGCAGATGTGTTTCTCTCCAGCCATGAAATGGATTTGTCAACAGTAAAGATGTAGATTCTCTCAGTAGCTTCTGTTTCCCTTCTGCCAGCTCAGCACATTAAGCAAACAGCAGCATGGCTGTTGTTTGCTGTCCATCATTGCCAAAATTCAGCCTTATCAGTTTTATGCAGCTGTCGTAAATGTAGCATGTTGGTTTCATGCTGGCAGTAAACAAAGATGACAAGTTTATGTGGTAAATCAGAAGATCAAAATATGACCTATGACACATTGCAACACACAAGCAGCTTAAATGCAACACTTTGTAAAAAGTGAACCTTTGAAACTTTTTGCAGAACTTAGGAGGGCACTGGGCTACAACACTTCGATCGAGACTGGTTTTTAGAGCACAGTACAAGTGATTAGCCAGTGTTTTGCCAGGGGTGCTGAACACTTCTTACGTTACTGCAAGAAACAAGGCAAACGTCTCTCAACTTATTTTTGGCTGCAGAGTTAAAAACCATGGCTTTATCACAGTGTGTGATGAAGTTCCACAGCACCAATCGGCCCTGTAATCACATTTGCTCTGGAATGCCAGCAGAATCCTTTACAGGCATCACTAGACTATTACAGGGTCATTTATTGATCTTTATTCTCCATGAAGAACCACAGTTTTATTGATTCATCTACCATTTACAAGTCTCTATCTTGGTCTTAAAATCTTATTTTATTGGTACAATTTGGTAGTTTCTGTTTAGTTTATAGGTGTATTTTCTCTTTCTTCAGTGGCAGAGAGGTAAACAGATGTGAATAGGTAAGCTTATAAATCTGAATCTTTCCAAGAGAATTCAGTCTCTCCAACCAATTTTTTTTTCTGTACATGGATATTTTTGAGCTTGCTGAGGCAACCAGTTTGTCTTGAGCCTGAAGTAGTCCCTGTTTCTAAAAAATCTAGGATAGAACAGTTTTAAAATTCTTTAATGTCTCAAATTTAATTTAAAAATCATAAAACCATGTTAAAAATATTATCTCCTAAACAACATTTTATCCCACCTAAAGCAAATGGATTCAGCAAGAACAACATTTAGCTTCCACCATTTCTTCCACTATATCTGTAGAACAAGGATCTTCCTGAAAAGTACATCCTTTATAATAACAAATATACTGATCCATGAATTCAGAGTTTAGTGGGGCTAAACCACCACTGTTAACTTCTTATTTGTCCTATAAAATGTCTCCGCACATCCTTTTCCTGCTGAGCTGTACTGCTGTTATTTTTGCCCATGATGAGCACGGTGGAAGTTTGGCCATGCAGCTGCAGCTCCATTTATTTATTATATCTGGCAGGTTTCACTGCCAAAGGCTGTGATGAGGCCTTGGTAACTAGAAATAAACTGAGCTAATGCTGTGCCTTGTACCTCCCAGGACAGAAATGCCATGGTTTGCCCAGTTTGAATGAATGCATTGTGTGTTACTTGTTTTATGAAGAGAAAGAAAAACAAGAAAACAAGAGCTCCTGGAAGAGGTCCTGCATTTCAGTCAACGGCTTACTTGGATTGGGTGTGAATTTTCAGTCTGTTTCTAATGGATGCAGATGTGAGTAGGTGGTTTTCTGGAGCAGTCTCAGGAGCTTCAGAGTGGGGTTTACTGTATTAAAGGCAGACTGCACCTGAAACTCAATTTTTTAATTATTGCATGTTCAGTGTTAGAAATTCTAAATAAGCGATGTATTGATAGGTGACCATCTGAATTTCAAAATGATTGTACCTGAAAACTATGTAATCTCTTTCACTTACTGCATTTATCTCAGCAGGAGGCAAACTTCCAACATTTTTAGATGTTATTGGAAAGTATTGTCAACAGTTTGCCCTGGATGACTTACACACACACTTTGGAAAGCATCAGTATCACTGCTGAGAAGTGCACTTTCTTAAAACAAGACTGTTTACAGTTACTCATTCTTCAGAAATTATATGTTAATCCTCTGGGATGGAGTAATTTTCTGCTACAGTTATGTTGCCCTTGAAAAAAAATATATATATTCAAATCATCCTGGGTGTTTATATCTATTCAAATCATCCTTTCCTGTTTCCTAATGAGTACAAACTTCAAACAACACTTAACTTTTTTCCCCACAGTTAAAACAACTTTGTTGCTTTTTCAAAGCAGTGGCTTTAAATCTTTTTGAAGACAGATCCATGAGAGATGCTTCAATGTTTTGTTTAGGTTGCTGCCTTTTGTGAAATATTGAAGCTGATGCTTTACAGGTATGCACTGGCAATCTGTATCTGCAATGTTGCTGTTCTGGGAGTGTCAAATTCTAGCAGAATTCTGTGCATTATTGTCCAGCAATTCTTCTTTATTTTAATTTGTCGTGGATAAGAGATTTACATCATAAGCGAAGAGCTTAGCAATATCTTCCTCTCCACTACCTCCTCCTCACTATCTGCTTTTCAGTGCTCACAAGTGAAGGTTTTAGACATTGGTCCACTTGTAAATCAGTAGTTTATAATGTCATTTCACTAGCAGTGTCTACATTTTATAGTTACTCAAAATGAGAAAAACAGCCAGTTGTACACCCAGTTCCCACTGTAAACACTCTAGACTAAGCTATGGAGGAGCAGATGTGGAGAACCCGTCTTTTTGAACTCAGTAGCACTTGCAAGCAGTTCAGGCATGACTCATCTCATATACCCAGCAGCACATTTTGTCAAAACTAAGGATGCTGAGTGGGTCAGTAAACTCCCAGGACTTGTGAAGCTTCTTCAAGGATGCAGTTGAACTCCCCTCTGTCTCTGTCATTCACTGTTCAGCCCAGTATGCAGTGTGTGCATTTATCAGCTCTTTAGCTGGGGTTTTATAGGGCTGAGCACACCGGCTACCATGTCTGTACCAAATATCCAGCTTTCTGAAGCTGCTTGCATTCTAGAAACCTCAGTGTCTTCATCATGGCTGGAGAGATGTGTAAGCAAGAATATATGCAACGATAGCTGATAACATCCTGCTTTCAGGTAATCTGTGATTCTCTGTACCACTTTCAATAATGTGTTTTTCAGTTTTTCTATGCATATGCTTCTAATTTTTCACAGTTCACAAGTGGATATTTACATAATTAGGGGAGAAATTTCCAGTGGGTATTTGCAAAATATTTCAAGTGACATAGAAATGGTGGGGGAAAAAAACCCAAAATCCAACTTATTTCTTTCCTCTTCCACCCCAGAAAATTGTTTCTTAAAGATGAAGTAGTCAACCATCAGATACAGCTACAATATCACAGTTCACAGTATTTCCTTCTGGTAATGGTAAAGATATTGTATCAGTACATTTTTCTACTCCCATTGTTCTAATTTCATCTTTCTAAATACCTTCTGCTAGCTTACAGCTGTGAATACAGTCTAATATAAAGGTCTGTTCTGCATCTTCTGCATCTGATTCAACCTGTATCCCTTAGTCCTCATTTTCCAACACTCACCTGATCAATTCCCAGCTATTACTCAGTTTCTAATTTCAGACGTAAAACACAAAAATGGACAAGCTATTTCAGTACTTTACTTACAGATGTGTACAGAAATTGGCTGGTAAGAAAGTACAGTTGTGAATTCCCTTTTCCTCCAGGATAGTTTCATTCCAAAGGGCAGTAAAAACCACTATGAAAAGCATTTACAGGATTTATGAACTGATAGTTGGATCCTTTCATAAAAGAAGGTAAAAACAAAGCAGGGAATGGGTATCTGTGGGGACTGGTTGCTTAGTTAGTGGTTTTAGAGGTTTATGGAAAACTTGTCAAACTATAAGGTGACCACAAACTCCCCTGGATCATTTCTTAAAAGGTAAAGTACTTTCTGACTGCCACATTTCTTCTTTTAAGGTGTTAAGACACTACATGTACTTCTTGGTCAGAGATATCAAGTGTTAAGAAACTGGTCTGTCTGTGTGTATTTCTTGTGGGATTCTTCAGGGACAAGAATGAAATTCACAGCATTTTTGCCAAGATGAGTTTCCACTAAGAATGTGGATCAGAGCTCAGTAAATAACAATCCATATAAACAAATTTTCTCTCTTAGTAAGAACCAGGTTTAAACATGAAGACAGTAATAGCCATTTTGCTATTAATTTTGTGTATGAAACAAAGACTCAGCACCAAAAATCGTACAAATTGGCCTCCAAAAATTAGACATGCTCTATGCTTTCTTCCACTGTCATGCTAGTAAATGTTGCTTCTAGATTTGTATATGGTAGAAATCCTCCTATTTCACCTACATACCTCTCTAGAACAGGTGAAACTCACTGCCAAAAAACCTAAAACAACAGCAGTCATTATAAATGCAGTCCATTTCAGACAGGTGTTTCTTGCTTACATAGATACCATTGACCATTACATTCATCTGTCTTGTGAAACTGGATGATAATTATTCTTGATTCAGTCATAGAAAAAGTTCCCAGTTCCTTTTACTTAGCAGAACAAGGTCACTCAGAGAAGAGAGTGTGATCTTGATGGATCTGAAAGAATCGTAACTTATGCAAGGACACTTTTTTTTTAAGCTGTCCTACATAAGACCACAAAAACAGATCCTCTTCCACACTAGTATTTCTATTATTTGGAGGCTACAGTGGTAGGTAGACATATATCCTAATTTTTGATGGTGCAGATGGAAAGATGTAGTCATTTAGGCCTGCACGATGTTAGGTATATCAGAGCAAAAAGCACAGGCAGAATTACAACTTGCATCCTAATATGCCCTTTATTTTCTCATAAGAAAATATTTGATAATGCTTCTAAATTCCTGCTGCTAATTCTCCTATAGAGCAGTGGAACATAGTACAGTGTGCATCCAAAAAGCTGGAAATCAAGTGTGGTAATTTTAGTCAGTGATGGCTCAAAGGGTCAAATCTTAGTAATAATGTAGAGAAGAGCACCCACTCACCACCACCTCCTCTTTTCCCACATGAAAACCTGTTTTAGATGAGATTCTGTTGTGCTATTTAATACACAGAATGGAGTTCATGGTTTGAATATGTGTGGAATTAAGAGTTTGTTTTCATGGATTACAAATATTTTTAATAAATATTCCAGGCTTGGTATTACTGGAGAGTTATTTTACCATACACTTTATGTTGGGGAGTTGCCTAGCAAGGTCAGTGAAATGAAAATATTTGCTCTGGCATGCAAGCAAGTTCTAAAAGAGCTTAGGCAATATTTCTGCTGCAGGAAGTGTCAATTTAGAACTACCCAAGTTCTTCTCTAACTTGTGAATTTTATTTTTCTAAAATAAGATAAAGTTGTTTGGTTGTTCTTGATCTTTCTTCCATGTGGAATTCTTTTATCAGATATGCTGCATGGTTCTATATTATATTGCTTTGTTGTGTTGGTGGGATTTTCTATTTATTTCAAGGCCACTTTATGCTGTCTCAGAAAATACAGCAGGAAAACAACTTAGGGAATTTGAGCTATGTGTTAAGAGTCATCTATTTAATGTAACCTGGTTTAAGTTGCTCGGTTAATTAACATATACAAGAAGTAGTTTGGTGATTCTACTTTGTGTCATAGTTTATGTGGGCAGAACAGAGCCTGTACAGATATTTGCACTCTCTGCTGCCACGGTCTCATGACCATTGAAGGTCAGTAAGGTGTGGGGACCTCCTGCATTTCCTTTACAAAGGTGAAAAGATGACTGTATTTATCACTATGACATTATTCTTAATGTATTCAGCATGAAACATAAGTATTTTACAGGGTGAATTTGGTTTACTCTTGCATAATAAAAAGCTGCTAGATTTCAGGGCACCAACATTTATCATGCATTTGACACACAATATAGAAACTACAAGTTAATATATTAAGTTATGCTTTGCTGAAGAGAGAAAGATTGGATATCATTCATTGCACAGAGGTGGAGTGAATGGATGTGTTCCCAGTCAGGAACCAGCTGTGAAAACTAAAGTAGTTTGTCAGGAAGGGAGGACATGGACAAAATCTGGAAACCTGCCTTGTAAGGAAAGGAAGAGGTGAGATTTCTTTGATGTAACTTACCTCCATAGAGATACTTGTATACTTGTGTTTTTTCTTTAATTTCCACACCTTTAATAAATGTTTGAATTTGTCAGTTTTGAATTTTATGAATGAGTAACTTATGTCCACTTTATTGTAATTTGAATTCATGCTGGATAACAGCAAAGCGTAAAGTGAATCTGTAGACCAGGAGCATAGAACTCTTCAGACATCCTTCTCCTCCAGCATATTTTTCATGACACACAAAGGATGACAGCAGGGAATCCATTTGAGCTGCTTGAGCCATGCAGTGAATTGGCACTCACTGCAAAAGAACAAGAACTAGCCTAGGCAGCAGTTTCTTCTACCTCCTGTTGGTTACATTCCTGACATGGATCCATGTATCAAAGACTGTGGGAAAAGTAACACTGTAAAACTGTATTCACTTTTTTGTCTCCAGTAGGCTGAGAAACTGCTGTAAGGTTGTATCAATACATTATAACTGAGAGAAATTTATTTCTTTTTTTTCAATAACAAATGACAGCAGTAGTTCCACTTGGTTTATAGTTGTGGTTTTGAGCCATCGGTCTCATGCTTAAGAACTTAAGCTTGCAAGAAGATCTAGTTATTAGATATCTACCTGCTAGCCTGGAATAATACCATATGGAACAATGCCTGCTTGAAGAGGCAATAGATTTCTAGGGAAAAAGGTAGTCATTTCCATATTTCCTTTCCACAGTAAATCATCCTTTAAGAGCTACAATTTGAAGAAATTAGTGAAGTGTATCGTTGCCTCATACATGCACAGCCTCTGGCATTATTCATCGACGACCTCATCTTTTACAACTACTAGAAGTTTTCAAAATTTGGGAAGTCTTCAATTGTTCAGTCATAAATCAGTTATCAGCCTTTTCTTTTTGGATCAGGAAATTATGTCAACAGAAAAAAATACGGACAAAAGTTATAATTGGTAAAGAATATTTTTGACAAAATAGTAACATTTCACCTTCATTTATGCACTGCTTGGTCCTCTGATTCACTTTCTAAAATTTTATCGGTTTACTTTGCGTATCCTGACTCAGAGACAGCAGCATGGATCTTATTGGCAGGAACTAAAAGTAGCTTGTGAGTGCTGATGACATTCTTCTCAATGCCAAGTGGGTCTAATGGCTGAAAAATCATTTTTTGTTTACATGCAAATGCGCAAATTCTCTACCAGAAAGTTTAACCAGATAGGCGTTTAAAAAATTGGTCTCATTACACTGCATCACAGCAAACTTGTGAAATTAACTGATCCACTTGGCAAAATGTTTTGAACTACCTGTGACGAAATGTGCTGTCACAGAACTGAATGTATTTTTTCCAAATTACTGATTTAAGCAAGAAATTCACAGTGTAAAAAATTCTATGCAATGTTTCGCACAAAATATTTTAAAAAGTCAGAATTGGGAGCTGTTGTAATGGGTGAAAATCAGTACCTGTTCCATTTCAGTTGTTGAAATTGTACAGATTATGACCTGGAAACTGCTTTTTCTATAGGAATCTATTTACCTAA
The DNA here is from genome assembly GCF_041296385.1 of Aphelocoma coerulescens. Taxonomy (NCBI): domain Eukaryota; kingdom Metazoa; phylum Chordata; class Aves; order Passeriformes; family Corvidae; genus Aphelocoma; species Aphelocoma coerulescens. The sequence goes on from NC_091015.1 coordinate 79,099,773, forward strand.
TTATTTTTAAGTAGATAATATTTTATTTCTGTTTGCATTCTTTGCCTTTTTAATTAAGTCCATGCATCTGCCTGTCCTGTGCATTAAATTCTCTGTAAGTTCTACTAATGAAGGAACGTAAGTCAAGTTTTATTCTGGTAAAGAACTAAAGATCAGTACAAACAGCATACTGCATTTAGGAGTTTTATTAAGGAGCCTTAAGGACTCATTTGCCAGGTTCTAGATGAACTTTGAAGGTGCCATTCATATACAGAAGCAAGTTCTGATAGATCTGGTTTTCATTAGTAATCTTCTCAATAAAATCAAGGGAAGGAAAACAAAAACACACCTAAAGCTAAAACAGAAGAAAACTTTTAAACTGTTGGAAGCCTGGGGTGACTGTAGTTGTGTGCTTGGCCTAGCCTATAACCATCACCCAGAAACTCCCAAAATTGGCTACCTTCTGGCTGCCTTTTTCACAGTTGTCTGTTGTTGACAACAGGGGGAGACACCATGTGTCAGCTCTTGACTGATGCTGAGAGTCCATACATCTCTTCATTTAATGTCTTTTAGGATTGTGCTCATGCTGGCAGTGCCCCCAGTTTACCTTTCACATTGAACTCAGAACAGTTGTTGTGATGTAAGTGGGACTGAAAGGGAGTGGGCAGCCATAGGAAAACTTGCTTTGGCCATCTCCTGTATATATACATTCGTGGGAGGTTTTTTAATACTTTCCATAGCTTGGCCCACTATTTGACTGTGCTTGGGGTGCATTTTTCTGGAGAAGGAAAGGAGTCATGGCCCTGAGTCCTGGTTCTTGTAAGTGGGAAGAAAATGTGTCAGTGTTTGCTCTGCCTGAGGTACCATTTCAGAGTCTTGGCTGTGTTGCACTGTGTGTATGACTCACAGCAAGCCTTACAGACGTGTCCCCGCAGCACCACCTGATAACCCTTACTTTGGGGAGCAGCAGGTGTGGAGCTGCTCTGCACGGCTCCCTCCCAGCAGGTGCCCAGGCCCCAGGGCTGCTCCTCTCCAGCAGCAGGGAGGGGTTGTGCCCTGGCACCCAACACTCAGAGCCAGCCACTATCACCAACAGTGCCAGAAATCTCTCTAAAAGGAAAAGAGGAGGAAAAAAAGAGTTCCTGAGTTGATGTTTAGACAAGCATGATTTGTCAAATGGGCTGCACCTCAGAAGGTGTTGCTTCCTTCCATATCTTGGGATGTTCGAGAATTAAGGTACTTGCTTTGATGTTGAAATAGTAACTAAAGCCTCTTTGACACACATTTCTGGTAATGCTGATGCCACCACTTGCTGTTGTCCTGTTGGTCTTTTTTGTTGTTACTGCTACACAGGCTGTTGGTTTTTAATCTCTTCAACAGCTGACATAGTAGTTTACCATTTAATCCTTCTGCCACTGTCCTTGCAGACCTCAGTGTTTCCATAAGGTGGCAACTGTCAAATATTAGCCAGGATTTAGTTATTTGCTTTAGTTCTTTACATAAGGACTTACTTACAGCTAAGACATGCTTTTTACCTTTTCCAAAAGATACACTTGCTCTCAAGGAAGAATGGATTAAAATGTGTTCTTTTTACATAAAACTGTTTGCTCCTTCCTTTTGTATGAGTGCTGACCTGGCGATGTAGGTTGCTCCTTTATAGAAATTAGGAAAAGGACTAGTGTTGAACGTGTGTCCTCTTTTTACTGAAACTTAAGCAGGGACAAGTGTCTTCCTCTAAGTGATCATTCTGGGCACTTAATGAATTGAGTGCTTAGTCTTTTGTTATAGAATGCTGGTAACATTTTGTTTCAAAAATGCTTGTGCAAATTCAGAATTTAAAAGAAGTGAAGGCTCTGTAGCTTGAATAGTTACAGCTTGATCTTAGGAATTATTGGCAATGTTATGGCTGCTTTAAAACAGAAGGTAACGTTGGCATATTACGCTTGTCCCTTCAGACTTAGGAGTGTATCTGTTAATGTTAAACATATGTCCATTGACTGTAGCTGTACTATGGTTTCTAAGACAGAAAAGATGCTCAGAATTTCCTATTCTTATAAAAGAAAAGGAGAATTTTCATTTTTATGGGATAGAAATCTGGAAACATATTTTTTGTGTGCTGAATGAAAAAACACTAACTTTCTGTCATTCTTTTTATAAAAACTAAATTTGGACCGGGTGGTTTTTCTCCTTGATAGGAAAACCTTGTCAGCTAGACCTTTGGCACCATTTGCTTTGTGCTATGACTCTATTATACTTTGGGGAGAATATTTTGAACCAGACAGTATGTTGTGGCAATGGTACAATCACATCCTCTCAAGGAGCTCTTGGTGACTTGCTTGGCAAGGCAGCATTCCATAAATGATTGCCTCAGCAGGATTCAAACTAAAATTTTAAAATGTTATCTATTGCAACTCAGTTTAGGTCCAGGAGGACGTTTTCTCATTGTAACAATTTTATTACTATATCAGTTTAATTTTTTATTATTCAGGACTAGGTTTATCAGCTCATACTTCTTAAGCTTGTAGGACTGAACATTGTAAAATCAATATTTCTGCTAATTAAGGTGGGGTTTGGGAGTGGATAATCAAAGAGTGTAGTGAATCATTAAAAACTTACATGCTAATATTGACTAGCATTATTGGCAAAAGACGACCAATTCTCTATGCCGGGCACTTCTTTTTTTCTCATATTTTTAAAACAGAAGCAAAACACATTCAGTAAAAATTGATGTTCTCAGCATTTAATAGTGTAGAGATGGTCCTTTTTGGATATAAAAGCAATGTGTTAAAATTCTGGGCACTCATACGTAGCATTTTCTTTCCCATCATTTAACTTAGCAGTAATTGATGTCTGCCTTCAAGGAGTCTTACTGTGTTTGGAAATAGGTGGAAAGCTATGTTCATGCCTCTTAGGAACATTTCTAATTATTGCCAATCTTTGCCAGTACCTTTTTACCCTCCCAATGATGTTTTTTTCTTGTCTGGCATTGGCTAATGTTGGTTTTTGTTTTGGTTTATTTGTTTACATCAGCCGTGGCTGCACTCGTGTTTGCTTCTGGTCTTCTCAGAGGGTGTTACTGAGCAGACCGGTAAGTGATGATTTCCGCCACATTAGGAAACAGCTTCCCTTCCCCCAGTTCCCTTACCATGGAACTACTGACTGCCAGTGGGACACTGGATGCTGTTGAATGCCACTGTTTTGTTCTGTGGCATTTGACTGACTTTCACCTTACAAGCACGTACTCAAAAGCCCCAGGTCTGCTGTCCGATTCAGAGTGACCTGACTATGCATCCCTTCTGGATCAGGTTCTTGCATGAACAAACTCCTCAAGATCCTTTCTCTAAGAGTGAGGTCTCTTTGGCAGGGTTACTTCATGGCTGTATCATGTGCAATGGCTGCACCTCTTTTTTAAAGGAAAGTACAGTAAGAAAAAGACTGAAAATACATTCTGAAAATATATTCATATACTCTTCGGGTATAAAAACATAAAGTAGAAAACTCAGTCTGACATGAGCCAAGCCTCACATTGCATCTTCTCAGACTGTTTTTCTCTGGGCTTTATCAACTAGATCACAAGTTAAGGAGTTAGTCTGTGGTTCTTCATAGCCTTCCTAATGAAAGGAAACTTGGAATCACTGTGGAATTAAGGCATGAGAGTTTAGCTGGCTGGAGGTAAGGAGGGTCCTAAGGAGAAATTATGTCAAATACCATCTGAGCCACAGAAAATGATAAATGTGTTATCACTGTATTTCCTGAGAAAGTTTCTCCCTAAAATACTTAATACATTTTTATTGCCTAATTAGAAGTTCAAAGGAAAAGCTTTTTTTGATGAAAGCACAGCATTTATCATTCTTATTTCTAAGATTAACTTCTTCAGTTTGTATGGGAAGCTTTGTAACACTTGCATATTGACTCAAGCAGGCTGTAGTAATTAGGGCAAGTTTTAGTCTGTCTCTTACAATATCCTTTACAATTCAACATTTCCCTCTGTGACTGAAAGAAATTGAATTTATGTCCCGTAACATCAACTGGGACAGAGTAACACAGTGAGATACAAGCTCCTGTGACGGGTGCTTCCAGTTTATACATGTTAAAGGGTTTGTATCTAAACTAGAGAGAGGTGGGCAGGTATTTGTCACCCTCTGGGACAAGCCACGGTGTGACTTTGCAGGGAAGAAGTGACCTCAGTTTGCAGCCATCGTTGCATAGCTTTTGCCCTGAGTTCATTAAAAGGCAGTTCAAACTAGGACTGGAAGTGAGGGCCAGTAAAGAACGGTGGGTGGTGAGGTCTGTAGCCAATGCAAGGGCGAGGAACACCAGGGAGTTGGCAGCGACTCTGAATATCCCTTCCCTTATTTCATGGTAACTTGCTGGTCAGTCCTCTCTGAACTTTAAAATGACAGTTCGTGGATGTGTGAATTTAGGAAATTGCTTTTTCTGTATTGCTGGGCCCCATGGCTTCATGATTGTGGTTACCTCATCATTAAAAGATCTTGTGTAAGCTTACCCTGTAGTTGAAACATTTACAATTCCCCTCTCCTGAATTGATTCTCTGGTGACTAAACAGAAAGACTTGCACTCAAGCTGTAGCCTTTCTTCCAGGGAAGCCATTAATTGGGTGTTCTTCTGTAGGTGGTTGCCAGGTGACTGTAGGAACTTGTGAGAACATAATATCTTTATTCTGCTGTAAAAGTGAGGTGGCAGCTTCAGGAGTTACTACCGGCACAACTGCAGACAATATCACTGTAAAATCCTACCAGGTTTAGAAAAATGGTTTAAATGTCATCTTGAAGAACTTCTTTATAACTAATTGTGCAAGACTGAGTTTATGGAGGGAAGAGTGCTCAAAAATCAAAATTAAAAATTTTAACTTATTCGTTCAATTTGATATGCATGCTTGCAGCTGAAAGAAATTCCTAATTGGCTAGCTCTACTTTGTATTTTTTCCTTGCTGGTGTATTTTAATGTAATTATGATTGAACTGTGAGCTTGAAACAAAGTGAGAAATACTAGTCTATAATGCTCATTTGTACAGAAAAACCTATGCACCAGTTTGTAAGACGTTTTAATTTTAAGAAACACAATTCTTGCTGAGTTGAGAGCTTTTTCTTTTACTTGTGAGCAATAAGTATTATTGCACCTCGCATAGATTTGCTGTAGGCAGTTGTTGCAGTGCCTGGAAAAATCTGTCAAACTGCTTTCAGAAATGGCAAGACATTGTCAATTAGCCCTGCAATTGTACAGCAAATTAGCAAATGTAGTATCTTGAGGATAATACTTTTTCTGTCAGTCTGCTTTTTTTAGTGAGTGTATAGAGAGCCCCAGTGATTTAGCCCAATATTTAGGATTGAGAAGTACTGTCACATAATTAACTCTTTAATTTGCCCAGGGGTTTTAATTAGCCTTATTAATTTTATTTATTATTATTTATCTGCCCAAGTGACTGGTGTAAAGGACATCAGGTCAGGCAGGCAGAAAAGTCTGGAGAAGTTGGCCATCTGTTTCTCCTTCTGGACAGATGTTGTAATTGGGATGCCTCCAGCCTGAGGGAATGGTAAGCCTGAGCTCCCTGCCTGGTCCAGATGCTCCATGGCTGTATCTGTGTGCATGGTTTAGAAAGTTGCTCTTTCACAAATAGTTATCAGTCCTACAAGCAGTGGAAAACTTCAGAGACTATGTTAGCGAGAAGTCTAGTACAGATCCTCCTTATGTCTGTGCAAGTAAGAGCAGGCATGGTTGAGTTTTTTTCTGACTTTAATTTTGGTCTGAAGGAGCAATGAAAGCCTCTGACATAACCACAGTTGTCGCCATTTCTTTAGCATCTGAGAAAATCCCCACTGACTGGCACTGGGTTAAACAGTGGCCTCTGCTCTGGTGCATCAGCACCAAGCCCATTTTAAAGTTTCAAAATTTGTAGTTGTTTATAACGTGGACTTTAGAAACAATAGTTACCTTCAGAAAATCTCTTGTCTTTGGGATTAGCTGTATTTGCCATACTCTAAAACAGATACTAGACACAGCATGATTTGTTTAGATGTGGCTGAGCACAGCATCAGGAGCCACTGAATGGGTTGAGAAAATGCCACCTGTCATGATCAGAGTACGAATCCTTTTGCATATATGCTCCAGCTCTGATTCTGTTAAAGTACTGGCTGCATGAGAAGAACTAATATTTATGAGTATGCCAAAGGACAAAAAGTTCAAGCACTTGGATGGGCTTGGAAGGAAATCACATTCTGTGGATTCAGCTACGAGGAAATCTTTCCACAAAAAGTGTCTGTCTTGGGTCAGTCTGCTTTCATCATCAAGCATTCTCATGTTAGCAGAGGGTAACTGATGAACACAAGAAAATGACCAAATTGTTTTTCTCTCTGACATGTAAGTGGTGTCCCCTGCAAATCACAGTTCAATGCAGGCAAGAAAGGCCTGTAACAATTTTAAGTTGCAGGTAGGTTTCCCAGAAGGCAAAACTATGGGATGGCCCAGTATCTCTTCTTGCTGGTTCTGTCAGTCCCCACCACCAAGCCTCACGGGATACAAGACCAAACACGCATCATAAATAAGGTGGTGAAGGATGCTTTTCTTTGCCTGTGAGCCACCATACTCTGGAGTTCACCACACAAGGTCACACTATTTACTCCGAGGGTCCACTCCAATACAATAGACTTTGGTGACCCAGAGCATGGTCACTAGACACAGCTGAGCACTCTGAATGATTCTGCTTTAATAATAGTAAGAGCAGTCAATCAGGTCACCTTTTTCTACTTCTGCTGTCAGATGGGTGCACTTCCAGCCTGTTCAGAAATGGTGTCTGCTATTATCCTGTTTCATCTGCTGCTGACCACATGGATGTTAGCTGGTTGAGTACTTTCTTTGAGTTATGCTCCTTCCTGGTACCTGGGTATGAGGAATATACCACTTGAAAACTCCCACAGAAGAAAAACATTTTTGAGGAAAATAGAAGTAGAGTGACTTTTTTTTTTACTGTTTTGAATGTTCCACAAGGTCAAAGCAAAATGATCAACCACCAAGCTTGAGAGTTCAAAAGAAGTGCCAAATGCACATTTATGTGGTAGAACTCCTTGCCACAGCATGCTGGGGAGGCCAGCATGTAGATGAGTTCAAATGGGGATAATACAAATTCATCAAGTCTGTTAAAATGGTGTTATCGTTACACGGCCCTGAAGTTGCCAAAAAGTTGTTGTCCCTAGAAGCAGAGGAGGCATTTCAGCAGAAGGATGTATGCATGTGTGTCATATTCATGCTCCCTTGCCTTGAAGAAATGCCTGTGGACTATGGTGGGGACAAAATACTGGAAAAGGTGGATCCTTAAATTGATCCAGTTATGAGTGCTTATGTTCTCCCCTACACCATTCTATTCTCTTTGAAATGCTTTTGGGTTTGTGACACTTGTCATCTACCTCCAAGGATGGGATCGTGCTGAAAGAATTGATAAGACGAAGGGACTGTTTTCCTTCTTCTCCTGGGTGCTCCAGCCAAGCCCGACCACCTCTATTCCACAAAGGAGACATCAATTTTTAATACCTAAACATTCACAGTAATGCTTGTAATTTCACAGGGGATGAAAAGCATTTTTCTTGTATCCCTCAGTGTTTTTAAAACCAATTTATAATCAAAAAAGGGAGTTCTCACGTATAAACCCCAGCATTGTTCAAGTGAGGATGATGTTGTTGTAGATACTAAATTTGAAAAAATATTTGATCTACTAATTTGTCGATGAAGTTTTCATTGCTTCTTTGTTTCTTAATCCAAATATTACACTATCAGGCAGTGGAGACCTGAAGTTGAAATTTTTCCATCAGGAAAACTAAACTGCTTTAGTTTACTCTAGAAGTGACACAAAAAAAAAAAGGACTATATGCAACTGGACACTTAGAGTATGCTATTGAATTTATTAGGGTCCTTAAGGTAGTCAGATTGATTTACACTATCCTGAAAGTTTTTCCTTCTGATACGAGGATTTTTAGAACTTCCTAACAAAATTAATACCATAGACCTTTTCTTAAGAACTAATGTCATGAGGGGCGTTGATATATAAGCCTCACAGAATGCCTGGGACTGGAAGAGACCTCCAGAAGTCTCTGCTCCAGCCCCCTGCTCAGAGATGATCATGGTAAAGCAGGTTTATCTATAAAGTAGCTTGCAGATAAAATACTGATAATTGCAAGTCTAGCTTCAGTTTAAATAAGTTTGCCTGTATATGGAATATAATTCTTAAACTTACAAGTTCTTCTGTATGTTGAGTTCTGCAAAATTATTTCAAATTTGTGTGGTTTGAGCAATAGAGAACTGCTGTGTTGCATGAGAAACTGGTGGGTTGCTACAGTCTTCTCATCTCTAGCTGTGAGGGCGTATCAGCAGTTTAATTGAAAAAAAGTGGGAATATTCAGAAAATACTTAAGAAATTTACTTTTAAGGGGTATCTAATCCACAGAAGTTGCAGCATGGCAGGAAATAGTATAATCTGCATTGATTGTAAGATCTTGTATATGATTCCATTTTAGTGAATATTTTCCAACTAATCACGTCTATTCTGGTATACCTATGATGGTTGTGGCTCATGAGACATTTATCATCAAATAATGATCATCTTTTCAAGACCGGGATTGTAAATCTAGCATATGCAGCTAATTGGATTTCAGAACCAGAGCAGACAAGATTTGTTTCAGGGCTAGTGTGACAGTGGGGTTACATCGTGTGGTTTTTTTTATTTGGTTGTGCATGTGGAGCACTGAGCAGGAGTAAAATACTGCATTGGTTAAGCAGTAAGTGGTTAAACACAGCACTTAGGCTTGCATGTTTTTTAAGTGGAATTTTCTGGAATGTCTTTTGAAGTGCCACAATGCCATCTACTGGCTCACTTTTCTGTGGTTTTTCCCAGAGGGGGGTTTCTTTTGTACACAGGCATATATGTAAGGTTTTTACACAGTATTTTTGAATAGCAAAATAAACAAGCTGGGATAGAATGAGCAAAATAGTTTTTGGATGCATATGTTTGTTAAAGGACGTAATACATTATATACATTAAAGAATCATTTTGAATCTCTTACCAGTTAGTCTTGCTCTCCTTTTGTTAAAACTCTGAGATGATTAATACTGAAATATAAAGGACGGATCTCCTTTTTACATAATAGCTTGTGTGCAGTAGCTTCATTGTTTTCTGTTTATAGTCAGTCTTTTTTGTCCAATGTTTTTATACACAAAAATGGAAAGAGGAAAGTGTTGTATTAGAAATTATATCAGATGGGCTTCTTCACTGGCAAATTCCTAGATTCAATCTATTCCCTGTAACTGCCTCCTTTCCCTCCCTTTCCCCCAAGATGTTTTTAAATAGTCTTTTCAAGATTCACCAAAAACTTTGCATTGACTGAAAATTCCATAAACTTTCTAACAACTGTTATGGAGAAGCGTGTATTCGAAAATATTATTCTCAGTATCAGACTGTTCAAACTGTAAATGAGCAGCGAGCAGTTCTAAGAAGTTTTATTAGTTCTTGTTTTTAATCAGTCTGACTAATGTTATCTATAGGAGTAGCCCTCTGTCTTCTATTTGCTGCCAACAGAAACAAATGGGCAAATATAAAAATAATTTTAAAAAAAAACAAAACAGGAACTGTAGATACAGGTAAACACTGTTATTTTTTAGTTTCATCGCTGTGTTTTTCTTTAAGCTATCTGGAGACTTTCCTCATTAGTTGGTCATTTTGTTTGTCTTCATAAAACACTCTTCACTTTTAATTTGTTTTTCCCCTTCACATTCAGTTTTTCCTAACAGAAGTTTTTCATAATTCTGCCTTTATTCAGTCTAGTTAGGAGAAAAAGAAACATTGGTAATGGCTTTTAACAATTTGGATTGTTTTTTTAATAGATTTGTAACTCACTCAAGCACAGCTCCAGAGTCATTATTCAAAGCAACAGAGCTAGAAAAAAAGTTTCCTAGATGGCCTATAATGAAGGTAAATTCAAACATCTGTGCCCTTCCTGGCCTTTTACCCTTTATCTCAGTGACATTCAGCAGGTCAAGTGGATCTCGCCAAGCCCAGTTTTTATCTGGTAGGAGCTGTATCTTGCTGACAGCTGCGGAGCGTTTGCACGTCGGTGTGTATTCTGGTGGAAGAGCCTGTGCTTTTGGCCAGCTCATATGGAAAGGAAGGTGTCTGTGTGCTCAAGTTAGTGCTTGTTTGGGGCAGTGGGTTATTGCACTGCAGCTGGTGGGCTGTATGCCGGGATCACTGAAGCTGAAATGATCACACTTGGCACCCGCGTTGTCTTTTGTCACTTAAATGATCCGTGTCAGAGAGGGTGTGCTGGGGGGTGGAACTCATTGGCAGCTCGGGCTTCCCAGTCCATGCTAAACAAGCCACCCAGGAGCCGAATGGGAGCTCTGCTGAGGGGAAAGCCCTCAGCGGTGCATCCATCACTCTGCTGCTTGGATTTGGCCGGGGTGTTTTGGGTGAGGAATGCTCTACTTTGACATGTGCAGAGGAACAGACATTGCTCCCTGCCTGTGTTTGGAATAAGCGCTAACCTCCCACTCCTAATTATTATCTGTGCTGCAAAATACTAGGGCAAGCTTCTGCTTAGTGTGACATTAAATAAGGGAGGACTGGCAAAACCAGAAGAGCAAACAGGATGATTTTATGACCACATCTTCCATTACAATCTCTTTTTTTTCTTCTTTGAACTGTCCTGTGCTATTGCAAAGAAGGAAGAACTAATTAGGCCAGTTGCTGAAAGTGTTTTGCCACCCACACTACTGAAAAGAACTCTTTGTACAGAATTAGCTCTTACCAGCTGTGCTAAACCCAGTAATTTATCTTAGCCAAAAAAAGAAAAAAATGCTGCTTTAGTTTAGTCCAATTAAACAAGTTAATGTAAGCTATATCCTATATCCACACAAACACAGATATCTCCTGCTCAAAAGCTGCAGGGTTTGCAAATAATTATTTTCTCCCTCATTATTTCTTCTTACTGTTTGTAAAAAGGGCTGGGTGGAGGAGCACTGGGAAGTTAACCCATTTGTGTGTGGAACTGGCTGAGTGTGAGCTGTCTGGCTGAAGAGCAGTGTGATGGCAGGACACCCACCTCAACTTGGGCATGTTCGAGCACAAGGGCTTGGCTTCAGCTTGGTATGGTGCTGCAGGGGATGTTTGCCTTGGCACTGAGAGGCAAGGGTAGCAATTCCTGCCCCAGGGGAGAAGCTGTAAGAAGTCAGAATTCTACTCACCCTTACCTGCAGTAACTTCAAGAGGAACAGAGTGGTTCGCTGTGTTTGCAGTTATGGCTCCGCAGAGGTTGCTTAATAAAGTAGATCAAAGTCATGTTTTTTGACTGGGGTGTCGGTTTGGAAACTGAGCTGGACCTGAGAAGTGATTTCAGGGTGTCCCTGGCACAATGGTAGCAAGTGAGAACTTACAGGCCCAAACATTGACTGAAATTCAACAAATCCATCCTCAGTCCTAAAAAATTAATGTCCTTTCTTCTCATTGGCTTCCTACTCAGGTTTTTAAAGACTGTAGACAGTCCAGGCAATGGGGTTTTTTGTATGGCTTTCACTGGAACTCTTCCAAAAGAGAGGAGGAAAAGAAAAATGCTCTCTGAAGCTTGGAGGTTTGGAGATAGTAAACCAAGAATGATGGCTGAGCAAGAAAAAAGAAATCTTTGGATATCCTCCATCACAGAAGTAAGATAAACAAGGACATTATCCTTATGATTTTGTCAGGAACAGATGACTGTAGTTTAGTAATCTGTAAGAATTTTGCCAAAAAAAAGAAGTCTTTTTAATGAAGAAAAATAAGAATTTATTCCTGTCCTGATACACTTAAAGATCTCCTAAACATTGCAGTACAGACTTGACATGGAATTATTTGCCTCAATGGGGTGCTTCTTTCTGGGTGACAGATTGAATCAAAGACATCCAATACAAAATTTATCTTCGTAAATACAGCTATATTTTCTAAAGATAAATTCAATTTGTAACTCCTGCTCTTTCAAATTTAATTTTGTAATTTGAATGGGCACAGAGAAAAGCCCAGCCTGTAATCACATCTGAGGTGTATATAAGGTAACATCAATGTGGAGGAAGAGATGTACTGGAACCTTAAAGTAAATTGTTCCTCATATAAAATTAATTTTAATCCTTGGCTATAGCCTTCTCGGAGGACAGGGAAACATGAATTTTCTGTCTCTTGCGTCTTGGAAAATTGTATATGTTACAGAATTTACTTTTTTTTTCCTGAAACAAAAAATGTCTTGTTACTTTAAATGGTAATGAAGTACCTGTCAGTTTTACAAAATGCAGTGTACCTGGTACCATCCTGTAACCAGCACCAAGAATTTTGGTAAGGACATTTTGGAATCTTGAAGCAGACATACCACCACCAGATAATTAAACTATGGCTAACATCCATTCACATCCAAAATTCAGTGGGTCACTCTGTCTTTCATGTCCCTAAACAAGCTTCAGTAGCAGATTAAAAGGCTTTTTTTAAAAACATTCTTCTGGCTCAAAGGACATTAACAAAACAGAAAAGTTAAATTGCTAGGTTAAACAATATTACAGTTCTGAGTCACCTGAACTTTTCCCCTTTATGTTTGGTGTTTTGGATAAGATCAGAATAAATAAAGAAAACAAATCCAAGTTTATTTAGTTAATATGGTATTCCCTTACCAAATGTACACAGTGTGTTACACTTGAAAGGGAAAATAATTGATGCATATTTCTGTAATAGGTGATTGTGCCAACTGACTTAATTGATGCCGTTTTCCTGCTAGTTACAGATAATTCTTTTGTTTAAGTGAGTAATCAAAGATCTGAGCTGTGAGAGTAATTATACATCTCTGTACTTCTGCTACCTGTATATACTTTATAAAATATTGGGCAGGATGCTGCAGAGAGAGGTAGCTCCCACAGGAGAGTCCTCAAGCATAATACATGTTGGTGTACTTGTTATCCATTTGTCTCGTGGAGTTATTACTGCAGGTGTTCGTGCAGCCTCACACTTTGGTACTGCAGATACCGAGAAAGCTTCTTGTTCAGAAAAATTGAAGTGAAAGTGTAGCAAATGTGCACAGGTGACTACTGTGCTGTGTAAGATATTACAGGGATGAACTTTGAATGGACATGAGCATGGGCCCAGCTGGGATCAGAACAGCTGCTGGCTTCGAAAGCAGTGGTGACCAAGGTTTTCCGTGCTGCCAAACCAAATGCATTTTGTAGAGCCATCAGCACTGCCATGTGCCACAGAATTTTCTTCACTGAAGAATGAGTGGCTTTAGCTGTTCCCACACTCCTGGGCTGCTTTTGATCTGTGTGAGCTCCAACGTATTCTCCAGCATTTTTCTTGTATGCATCTTCCCAGAACTACATCCAGCCAGTCCTGCTTTTCAGTTCTTGCTGTCTTGGTACCTGCTGTCTTAAAATGTCGTACCTCCTGAAGTTCAGCATTTCTCAATGCACATACTTTATGTACTTTTCCCCTTGCACTTCCTTTATGTACTGTTCACTTAAAAATGTGAAGACAAAGCTTTTCAAGGCTTTAAACAATCATCATTTAGACAAGCAAATCTCAGTTAAAAACAGAGAAAGTCCGTGTACTGTTCGCTTATCTGGAACTTTCTCTAAGTTCCAGTGGTTTGGGACAAAATCAGGTATTTTCAGGAACTGGGAGGGAGGACAAATGTAGAAGGTGATAGGCATTACTAAAAAAAAAAAGGAAAGGGGGCACAGGTGGATGAGTAATTTTCTGAAAGACATTGATCTACAAACATGCCATATACGTCATTGTGTGACTGTTTTGCAGCTCTCCCCAGCAGCCAAGTTCCCCAGTTTACATGAGAAATAAGACTAAAGTTGGTTCTTTCAGCACATTGCATTTCTGCCATCTGACTTTAAATACAAATGTTGTGAAAGGTTGTCTTTTAATTATGATTGTTGTCATAATGTTGTGGCAGCTCATTTTAGTACCGCAGTAGTTCACAGTATGAAGGTTTACTAGGGCCACAGAATTACTTGATCACACTACTCAGTAAGCATATTTAATATCTGCTTATGCCTGTCTATAATGACTACATTTTCTTCAGTGTTCCACTCCAAAAGTCTCTTAGAAGTAGTGATCCAAGAAGACACTGAAGAGTGAAATATTTTCCTTTTATAATGACAATTTAGTTTTTGTATGTATTGTGGAGTTAGTGTATCTGCAATACACAAACATTACAGTACTTTCGTGGACCTAGTGCAGAATGTGTTTTTTGTGACAGTGGCTGTTGTATTATACTACTGACAAAAGTAAGGCAGGCACTCACATTGGCATTGATGAATTCTGCTTATGTAGTTGCTGCAAAACATAGGGTCCTCTGTGAATGGTCTGGGTATTTACATACCAAATGTCTCAGCATTACTAGACTACCTGTTATACCACACTCAGCACAATGTTATCCAGATCTTTGTCTCTATATTTTCAAGTAATAATGTTTTCTATTCCTTTCCTTGCCACATTCAGCATCTTAACTGAGTGATTTTTCTCTTCTGCATGCTATGTTGAGAAAAGATATTAAGTTTTTCCCCTTTACCCACATGGGATTGACTCTTTAGAAGACCTGCTTCTTCTGTGTTTGGCTTTTTGAAGAGTTTGAGCTGCTCTATGAAGGTTGAGGCTTTCTATGCAAATACGAGAGAAAAAGCAAGATGCTGAAATAACATTAGCAGGTAACAAATAGGGAGGGAGGAGAGGTGGGAGCCTGGAGATTGCCTGGATGCTGAAAGCATGAAAAGATCACGCCCAGTCAGAGCATTACTTCTGCAGACCTGCTTCTTCTTTGGATGTGTGTTGTTTCAAACCTTCACCTGGCTGTTTAAGCCCAAAATCAGTCACTGCTTGTTTTCCTGCAGCCCACTGCGTGACACCTTTGTAAGGTAACCTTTGCAATAGCAGAGGGATTATTCTTCCCCTTTGCAGCCCTCTGCTCTTGGGCCCTGCATGCTTTTGAGATGTCATTTTGCTTGTCACGCTCTTTTTTATCTTTAGGCTGAGCGGCTTGCAGGAAACGAGAGGAGTGAAACTGTGTGACTTTACTGAAGGACCACATCATCTGGTCCACTTGGCTTTCACAGAATCATAGAACAACCCAGGTTGGAAGGGGCTTGAAAGATTCCCAACATTTTCCTTTCTCTGTTGAGGACCCTTGTTACTTCAAGCTACATCAAGTGTAGCTATTTGGAGCAAAGGCCATGTCTGTCATGCCCATGTTGTCTCTAAGGACAGTAGCATGTTTGTGTAATTTTAACAAAAAGGGGCTCTCTTAACTGAGAAATAGTAAGCGTTTAGAAAGAAGAATCCCTTGCTCTTTTGGATCACCATATACAAAATACACATTAATATATATGCTTACAGTATTTTATGTGTAAATCATTGCTGGAATAGATAAGATTCTCTGCTCTTCTCACTGAAAAGTATCTCTTCAGGGAAACCCACAGAATAAATTAATGAGAGTGTTAAATAAATACATCATCCTGCTTCTGATAGGCCAAAGGAAGATGTTCAAGATAAAGTGCTTATGGTTCTAACAAAATTACATAATTTATCATTATTAAGAGAAATAGCTTTCAAATACGTTCTTGCCTATTAGCTGTCTAACTTTACTTCACACCTTCATATGTAGTGATATCCAGACAAAGGGTAGCAATAAATTAGTATTTCTTGCCTTTTCAAAAGCTTCATGTAGCAAAAGCTTTGTGGCACAAAGAAACAAAGAAAACAGCATTTGCGAAGCACAGGCAGAAGTAAAATACACAATAGTTCAAACTTCTCAGCTCTGTGCTTTCCTTCACTTCCTTTCCCATTCTGTGTAGACAAATGGAATCAATTAAAATAAGGGAAATGTCTCCAAAATAATTTTTTTCCACATTGATTCCAGCTCTGAAGAACTGGAATAACCTATGTGTTTAAGAAGCCAAATGCAGTTTTTCAACATTCTTTCCTGAGTAAAAATAAATAAGGCTGCTGCTGCAGCATTTAATACCAACACAAAGATTTGGCAAGGAACTGAAGTTATTGATGAGGTTTTGGTTTCATTTGAGTTGTATTAATTACTGTGTACCACAGCAGAGTGTTTATTTTTTGCAGTAAAAATAATTTCAAAAATTTTAGCCATATTCTTTTAAAAACAAACAAAAAACATTAAACTGACCTTAGTAAATATGAAAAATATTTATTATGAAGTGTGCTGTGTTTAGCATACCCAGTTTTGGGAATGGGAGAGAAAAGGTAATGCTTCTTGAAAACAAGAACCTCTTCACTTAAATTTGCAATAGGATTGCAAACTGGTTGGCATCATCCAACAGGAAGGACTCTAGGTAAACAACTTATAAGACTGTTGCCAGCTCCTACAAGTAACCATTATTCTTGTACATTTCTGTTCTATTAAAATGCCCTAGGGTATATCACCGGGTCCCACAGCCGTAGGGAGGAGGAGAGAAGATCCAGCAGGCAGGAATTGTGCAGCAAGATTGATTTATTTAATTATTTTACAAACTCTTTTATAGACTTTTTTCTTCATAGTCTAATTGGACAAGGGATCAGCCACCCCTTGGGGGTGATTGGCTAAAATCCTAAAACATCCATTGTCAAAATATTTTTCTACTGTACTATAAACAAGACTTCTCAAGGTTGCAGGTGTTTCATTGTTTATAGAACTCTGCTACCTCTTCTGTGAGAGAGAAAAGTCTCACGGACTTAGAAAATAGCAAGAAAATCCTTGCTAGCAGCATTTTTGTATCCACACTGTTCTTGTCAGCATTCACTTAAGGTAGATTTTATAGTCACAGTGTTAGAAAATATGACCGTGGAACTTCTTCATATAGTGTTAGAGGGCCAGATTAGCAGCAGTAAATGCAGTGTGACTGTGGTGTCATCAGGGATTTTCCTTCCTAGTTAAGGTTCAGCAGTGTGCCCATGAAATACACCAGTAAACTTTTCAGGTGCAACAGGAAAAAACAACCTGATTTAATATATATATGTATATGTGTGTGTGTATATGGTATATATTAATACACAGGACTTCTTCCTTTTTCTCCATAATAAAAAACCATGAAAATGTATATGTTTATGTGTGATCCCTGGCTGTAATAAGGTAACCATGTCTTGCCTGCAAATTTGTAACAAAAGAGAGAAGAAGGCTATGTTTATTTTCTAGAGATTGGTATTTTTCATATATTTATGCATGTGTGTATAACAACCTATATATATTTCAGATATGTAAATGTGTTTTATATGTAAAACTATCTGTTATACATCAACTTTAGTTATGATCAGCATTTCTTCAAGAAAAACAGGAAACCATTGTTACTTCTCCAGTGATGACCCTCTTGGGAGATCATTTTTTTTAAAACTGAGACCTAAAGAAATTGCTGTCTTACAACGTTTTCATATTGTTATGCTGTGGTGGCACTTTTATATGTTTAGGCCTTGCCTTGTCCAGTAAGTTGATTCCGTATAAGGTGAGAGTGTTGCACCCTCTCCCGTTAGGCCACTCCTACTTTTGTCTGCCATCAAAAAATAAAAAGTGGCATGAAAAAAAAAAAATAGTTAGTTTGCTTTTGAGGGCAGAAAGGCTGCTGCCTAGCTACTTACCTGAGTAATTTTAGGGCACTCACCCTGAAATTTATCAGTGAGACGTCACACAAGCAAGTGGCTAGTAGTTTGGAGATTGGCATGTTTGGTAGGATGATAAGGATGAGTAATTTAGTGACAGTGAGAAAAAAGTGTCTTCATCAGGGCCCAGCAGGATTTGTTAGAGGTCATGGGTTATATGCCACACAATTACAATTCTGTAAAGTACGTGGGAAGAAGAGATGTCTGGCCACCTTTGCGCTGCAGAGCCTAAGGAAGAAAAAATGTGGTGATTATTGAAGAAGACAGACATTTATACAGAGCTGTCAAGGAAAGATACCATCATACTTTTCAGAGCAGAACTATGTACTCTGAGTGAGGCAAATTTGAAAAAAAATTTTAAACCTGGTCACCTTATTTTCAGCCCTGCAGAAATATGAGCAGTCACTTCTATCTCAACTCTGAGCTGCAAAGTAAAGTCTTTGTGTGGATAAAAAACACAAGACGTGCCACATACCTTCAGAAACTGAAGATGATAATCTAGCAGTATTTTGCAAGTAGTGGCAATGGGTCTGCAGGATCTACTCCACCAGCTGTGTCAAGATGGGAAGACAGCCCCTAGGATTCAGGCTGCCTCATAGGCCAGCACTGTCCCACTGCAATTGCATTTGTCACATGGCTTGGCATGGAAGCCACACATAACCTGCTCACTAGCCACAGGTGTCCCTGAGAGTCAGGCACTGGCCATACAGAGACCTTTGGAGAGGACAGAGTTCAGAGTTCTCAATGTGACTGGATTTTTTGAAGTTTTAGGGTAACAGCATATTCTTTCAGTGTCTGCAGAACATTCAGATTTTGCTTCTGTAATTTTTCTTACTTAATTCTACAATTTAGCTCTTACTGCACCTCTTCTTACACATCTCTGATGCTCTGTTATATAGGGAAAACCTCTCCTGCTTGCTTTTTTTCCCCCAATAACAATGAAAGATTCCATGAAGTGGCTTATTCCTTTGATTGCTTCCTGCCAGCAATGCAAAGGATTGGTACTGTTTCCATATGAACACACAAACACCTAATAACCAGAGAATGGTTGGGTTAAAGGATGGACCAGTGCTTACTCTTCAGTGATTTCTTTTTCTGCATTTGTTGTCTCACTTATATGTGCTGATAAACCCCATTCTGAAGCCCTAAGCCTTCTCCTGGATTCAGACAGAAGGCAATAGTAAGGTTTTCAAGTTCACAAGAAACAGCTGACCATATAGACCTGTACTAAATCTTTGAACAAGGACAAATTGTCAGGTTTTGAGGGCTGGACCTGTCAGAACCAAAGTACGTAGTTTTGCAGGCAGAATTTAAACATCAAATAATTCAGAAGGACCTAAAAAGCAACTTTTATACTTCTATTCTTTTATGTCTTCCCCTGATGACCAAGTGGTTCTTTATTGCACATTCTTTCCAGGGGAATTTAATTGCAATATGTTACTGCAAGAGGTCAATAAAATTTTGGGTAACCAATTTGCTGAGCAAATCATAGCACCTTTTTCCCCAAAAGTTTCCTGTGGTCAATGAAAATCGCCTGGCACTGACCTATGCACTGGCTTCCAGCCACCTACCAGAAGAGTAAATGTGGTGTATAAGCTACAAACATGCATGATGAAAAAAGAGCACAATAGGTAGCCACTTAAGTCTCTAATTTGGGAGAATGATCTACAGTGAGTACTTGCTGCTGAAGTGCTTTCTTTAGACTCGGCGTGGTGAGGACACTGTAAGAAGGCTGTTGTGTTTCGGAGGGTTAATGAGTGTCAGTGTGTAAATACTGGTGCAGTCCTCCTGCTGAGGCAGGGGATGTTTATAGATGGGAATTTTTCAACAGCTATAAATGGAAGGTCTGTTTGTTTTGTCTCAAACACATGGGAAAGTCTTGATCATAACTTAAGAAATTCAAGGCTAATGGCTTAAGAAAAAATGCTTATGTTTCAAAGTTCAGCTTACAATGCCATAGCATAGGTTCTGGAAGGGAGGCAGCAGAGCAGGCAAGCTGCAGCAGCTCAGCAAAGGCTAACAGCACAGCACTGGTGGCTCTGCACTTGTGAAATGCCTGTACGCCTGTGGTTTGCTAAGGAAGCCACTCACACATAAATCTGTGCTTTTATTGCATTCGAGTCAAGAGGTGCAGCAGTAGATAACATCATCTGTTGGCACAGGGACAGCAAACAGCAGCTCGTACCTTCCTCCTGCAAAGTCATCTGCCCCGGCTGAATATGATTGACTGAGAAGTCACGTACTCAGTCTCATCTATCTCCCCAGTTGGGGGAGAAAAAAAAAATGCAATTCAGGTTTCAGCATTTTTATAATCCCTCTGAGCCTCCCATTAAATTTGCTCTACTGTGTGGGAAAGGATTAAAGATTCTTTGGGCTCCAAAACACAGTATACAAAAATTAAGTACTACAGCATGGTTTGTGGTAAGGCAGCAACTAAAGTGTATAGCCTGCCACATAACCCAGAGCAGCAAGTTCTCTTTGACAAGTAACACTTGTTGACAGCTTAAAATTTCTGTTGGTAACACATGCCACAGTTGTGTATGGCCTTTGTTTTAAATATTCTGTATGCAACATATTTCATAAGTAACTTCAAAAATAATCAGAGTTGTTCATATGCTGTTACAAACTTAGCTCGGAGTGCCAAAAGAAGGGAATGTTTGCTGGCAAGGAAAACTTCTGTTCCTTTACGAACAGCTTCATAAGTGCTCCCTTGTAATAAATATTTCAAGATTAAAATCAATGTGTTACAAGTTTCAGACAAGGCTGTTTATCAAGATGAAATAGTTCATTTCCTAAAAGGCAATATTATTCACATTTTATGTGAGTGTTAGCATAGATGAGAAATTTTTATTCAAGAGTGGCCAGGATTTTTTCCTCACAAAAAATGGTAAACAGAAAATGCCAAAAACATTCTTTCCCTAATTTTTTACTACTTTGAGAGTCTGACTTGCTGTTAGGCTTAATTTGCATAGTTTTAAATTCTACTAAATATACCATGCTTAGTGTAATTAAGCCTCTAGCCTTTTTTGTCCTAATTCAACACTTCAATGTATGAACCTTTTTTTTTGTGAAAAGGACACAGAGCTACTGTGTACCCAGGCCTGAAGGAGAAAGTGGGGCAAGAAAGGGCATAACAGATATTAAAAAGTAGACTCCAAAATCCATACTTTTAAAAATAAATGTTGTCTTCTGCTTTCATTACCCTACTTGCATGAAACTTCTTCCTTCCCTATCTCAGCTGCTAAGCCAAGAGCTGTGTGTGACGACCGCCAGCTGCACATCCAGCCACAATTTACTGATGTTATAGGGCAGACTAGAAAGTGCTAAAGAACAAGAGGAATCAAAGCATCAATGTTGCATTTTTGTAATTTTTCATTTCCTCGTTGCACTAGAAAGCACAAATATAGGAGGTCTGAATACCATGTTGTGAACAAGAGGTAGTTCCAGTGTGTGTAAAATGCTACTGCTGAACTAACAACTGTTGAACTGTTTTCACCATTCGTAAGGCAAATTAAATTAGGATTCCAAAGGAACTGGAAAATAATTCCATGCCATGCAATTTATATCTAGGCTCTCCACCCAAAAAGCATAAGAAATATCTGCTGATTCTATCCATCTTTTTATTTTTCATTATATTCATCTTTTAATTTTTCTAAACATAGAGCCTGCTTGCTTTTTCTCTGTAGTAACTTAATTTTTGAGACTTTAAAGGGTATTCCTCAATGTCATTATTTCAAGATTTTATATATGCAAGTATTTTATGTATTGGTTATTTTTCTTAAGGTCTAGACAAGTGTATTATTTACAAAAAGAAATGTTTCTAGAAAGAAAAATGTAATTATGGAAAAGCTTAATATATGGGCTATTCAGTTCTTGGGATTTTTTGTGCAGCCTAAATTATAACCTGTTTACTTTCCGGTTTCAGCTTTCTGATATTTTGGTTTGATTTCAGGTTACAATTGGCCAGCTGTACTCCACAGAAAAATTGGTCATTGAGAGTCCAGGAAACACATAGCCAAGAGAAGCCTCTGATCCTGAAGCAACACTGGACCATCTTCAGCATCCTACAGTGCCACATACAGAGGCATAAACTCACTGCACATGTCTGAGCTTGTCTGTTCAGCAAAAGAAATGCCTGAGAGACTCAGTTTTTGGCAACCAAAGTACGATTTTCTAATGGGTCACGTGTTCTAAGATGAATGGCTGTGATTTATAATAGTATGTAAGGTAGTCTTGAAATCTGTTTGCTTGTACGTCCCATGTGATGGAATAGATCCTGCCCTATTTCAGCAATAAAACTACATTAAATTACCTGTAACCAGATACATTATTCTGCTGCTGACCTTGTCTCTCACTGACCACAAAAAATGTGTTAGATTTAGAACCCCTCACCCAGTTACTAAGTTTGTATTGATCCTGTTGTATTTAAAAATATACAGCATCTGAATTAAATGACTAAATACGTATTTTATTTTAAGTATTAAAACCAGAGATGGATATCATAGGCTGCATTGTGTGGCTTCCTTGAAGAGCATCCCTTGACATTTCAGGAGGTGACATAAAAATTTCACTAGTTCTTCCTTCAGTTTCCAAGAGTTAATAACCAGTCTTGTCCTACTTTTGCAATTAACTAATCAGAATAGCAGAATGTAAGACTTGAATTACTGAGGCTTGGGAGCTTTCAAATGTTTTTTCACCACCATGTCCTTTAATTTGTTGAGGTGCAGCTATTAGCAGAAAGCTCCACATCAATTTATGAAAGATTTCCCTTTTTCACAAGGATCATGAATTTTGGCAGAAGAAAAGGAACCTAACTGGAATAGTAACTCAAGTGCTGTAAGTCCTAAAGTGGCAACAAGCTTTGCCTAGAAAAAGTGGAACACTCAGTATAGCATTTTATTGGTTATTCTTAAATCTGTAGAATGTTGAACACTTTTAAGACCACAGATTAATAAAAAAAGCAAGCAAAATTTTTGATCAGGTTCTGCTCAAGTCCTTGCTGTGCTTGAGGTTTATTTCTATTAGAAATCTGCAGAAAAATTAAGCAGTGCAAAGCTATTTAATGGCATACAGAAAAAAAAAAAAGTTTCCTTTTATTTCAGTGAATTGTTGTGGGGTTTTTTGAGTAGAGAAACAGAAGCTCAAAACTAGTTCCATGGCACTGTTGCCTTTGAAAACCGCTTATTTTTCTTGCTTCACAAAATTCATCTTTGTTTATGTTCTTCTGTGTTGTTCATTCATTATTAAAATGTCTAATTTAGAACAAACTCCCATTCCCCACTGCCATTTAAAGTGTATTTTACCATTTTGTACAGTTAGACTGAGATGTCTAGTAATGTATTTCATATGGACAATACAGTGTACAGAATAAAATAGTGTGTTCCTGAGACTGCAAATGTAGCCCCCTTCTCCATTTCAGATAAAAAGCAAATACAGTAACAATTCTCCCCTTGTTAGGTGTATAAGTGTTGCAATGTAAATTGTTTTTAGTGAGCATTTTATTAAAATTGAATTTAATTATTCTAATAGGTAATATACATTCGATTCTGTATTTGAAATCTTCACATTCACAACTGGATAATTAAGTGCACTTAAGTTAATGGTGAAACTGCAGGGGAAGAAGGGTTTGATTGCTCTTTAGGCTTCCAATGAGCTCACAGAAATGTAGTAACACGTCACACTCCTGGATGGCACAGGCTTGGAAGGGCTGCCAGTTTTATACTGTAAGAAACTTAGTTGCTAAAACACTACATGTAAAATCCTTGTCTAAAACAGCTTAATTACTGGAACAAGCACTGCATACCATTTCAAGATCTGAGAATGTATGCTAGGAAGGAAAATAAACATACTTATAAATAGCATAGCCCTGATTTTATAGAGGGACAACTCCATCAGTAACATTTTTACTATTTAAATCTATGTTTTCACCATGTTTATAAAAAAATAAGAGAACTCTCTCAATGCATAATCATTTATTCCAAAATACCTTTCCAGTGAAGTTCTTTAGCATTGTTTCCAACAAGAATACAGCTGTAGATGGTACATGCTGTCATATTGGCAGGCAGTCACAGGAACGTGAAATGTCTTATTCCCTCCAAAGTATGAAGGAGATTACTTCTCCATTAATGCCTGAAAATTCTGTTGTTAACTTTTGGTGGCAGATAGAACACTACTGCAGTCCCAATTCATGCCATCTGCTCCAACTTTTTTTCTCAAGGTTACCACTCAGATTCTCTCTCCCTTCCCTACTTCTGTCTGCAGAGGAGCAGTAGTAACCTTCAGGTACACTCTACAGAGAGGACCATGAAGGGGGGGAAAAAAAGTAATGGGGCTCTGTAATTTCACTCTGTCCCCAGTCCATACTGCAGAGGGTAAGACAGCTGACTTTCTCAGTCAAGGATAAATTATTCTTACTTGAAATTACTGATCAGCTTATCATACAGTATTTATGCATTACTTATTAGAAGCAAGGTAAGAATGCCTCTGCTGCTACAGTCCAAAAGTCTGCGTAACACTATCTAGCTTGTTAATAGGAGTGCAAAGCTGGCAGAGGTATTACCACTTACTCCTCAAACCCAACACAGTCATGGCATTTTAGATGCTTGTTCCCTGTTTTGGACAAGTCTTTATGTTTCCTTTGCTTGTAACACACATGTGAGTGCATGCTCAGTTAGTGTTAATTATGTGCGTATCAGTTGTACCTGATTGAAAGATACCTACAAATATATTTTCCCTTGCCTGATGCCTTTTTAAGGTATTTTGCCAAAACATGCCCACTTCTGTACAAAAACATAGCTTGACAAATGCTTTATCATTGAAATCCTACAAGCTATGGAAGGAAAATACTTGCTAACCACACCTGGCTTAGGAAGTCGAGCCCAGTTGTAGGCTGGGATGACTTTAGTGTTGTGTTGGTGTCCCCTTGCCCTGTTCTTACTCCTGGCTAGGGATGTGCTCATCGTCACCAAGGGAGAGAGCTGACTGGAGAGCTGGCACTGTGGTCCAGCTTCAGAGCTGCTGTGCTCTTACAGCTGCACCTTCTGTGCTTCACCAGTTCCGTTTACGTTGCAATACTCATTAAATCTCTCTTGGCACGCTGTCAGAAGCTTTGTTGGATTTTGTCAAAGCAGTGTAAACAACAGGAATAGTTAAAACACAAAGGAATGATCCCATGACTCACGTACAATGTCCACTATTATAAAAAGTATATATTTTTTCCTTAGAGCTCAATAAATACTAAAGCTGCAATGTCTTAGCAAAACAAATTTGCTTTTGTATTATATTAAAAATGTTTTTTCTGATCTTGACGTTTTAGCAAACTATTGACCTCAGCAGTATAAACCAAAATTTGAATGTTTGGCTATACTGAAGTTTGTCATTACTTTTACAGGATAAACTTGGAAACAGCACTCTGAAAGGAAAAAAGGAACCATTTGATTAATATTAGTAACTGTTCAAAGGACAGGCATTTCTGTTGTGTGTTACAACCTCTCAAGAAATTCTTCTGCTTTTGAAAGCACGGTTTCAAAATGCCCAGATACATCAGAGGTACCGATTTTTAGGAGGAGAACAACCCAAGAGAGAAGCATGTGAACACTTTACATACAATGTTGAAATAGGCTATGAAGGATTTTAACTGACTACTCCCTTTTCTCAAAAGGTATTTCTATGTAAAAAAATCTTCCAAGTTTCCAGGCATTAAAAGCAAAACTTTTACCCTCTAACATCAGCAGCTAGAATAATTTTATGAAGAAGCACCAGCCCCTCAACTTTACTTCCTGTAATGCAACATAAATGCGTCTCTCCCAATACCCAGCACAGACCATACGTACGCGTAAACAGAGCCATGAAAGAGCTGTGCACTGACTGTTTTCCTGAGTTTTCCATAATGATCTACAGTGAAATCCTGGCATTATTCAAGTCAGGACTATACTGTTCGCTTTGTTCCACCATTCTTAACACAGGCATAATTCTTTCATACTCTTGGGAATATTTTGCTTGATGACCTTTATAAAAAAAAAAGAACTAAGCTCTGCAGCTCTTTAACTGAGCGTTTACATTCCTACTTCTCCTTTTTTCAGTATTTTAGAATATAGTGTATGAGGCCTTAATGTGAAAGCAGGGAAAAAAACAGGGAGAGAAGCCAGTAATTCTTCCAAAACTGTGTATTTTCTACAACCGTAAAAGGAAAAAATTTGGAACTCTCAAACCTGTTTCACAAACACGTGCACCTTCAAAAAGATTCCGCAGCTTACAGAGGTAATTAAATATTTTTTGCAATGCTTCTTTCTAAACTACTTACCTTTTTTACTGTTAAACCAGTATGTACTGAAACTTTGCAAGAGGGTGAAATGATGGTAATTAGTGCATTCAAGTAACTACTCTTCTGTGTTCGAGAAAAAGAACTATGGAGACCTGTGAAGAATGTACAGGCTTTCTATTGAAAGAGTACACGCCATAAATATTTATAACAGTCTTTGGCAATATGCTAATCCAAGGCAAGTAATTTTCCCTCTCTCAGAAAGAATAATGAAAAAACAATTAAGGTGATTTAATTACTGCCATGCACAGACAGCAGATTTTGAACTCATGACAGATGAACATTCATCACAGTGCCATGTTATTCTAACCCCATAACACAAGACTCTGAACAGAGTGGACAATTAAACCTAGATCATTTCCCTTACCTTCCTGCAGTACTTTGGGCTGGATCCAAATCCCAGGGAAGCCAATGGGAGCGGAAGCCAGACTTTCCAAGTACTGACTGAAAGCTCCAATTTTAAATAAAACAGAAGTAGTTTTCATGCAAGCTTACAGATCTTCATGACACCAAAGTAAATTTAGCTTCACAGTCCTTTTCTCAATCATTTAAAGCTGAATTTAAAAGTAAGTGTACATGGCAAAAAATTGCTTAAGGAAGATTTAGCTTTGATGTCCTTCACAGTTACCCCTATAGGGTTTCAACTATATTAAACTTTTTTTCATTTATATACACCTACAAAACCATTTGGCAGCTATTCCTCCCCTAAATCCTTAATCCATGGTGGGGGAACAGAAATCCGCATAAAATAAGAATCTTTGGAGCTAGTGTTTTTCCAAAAGAGCAGTAAATCTTAAATTTCTTATTTAAGTTAGGGGAAGGAGCGTGTTTATGAGCACATCCTCCAAAAGTTATGCTTTGAATCTTTATAAAATACATTAACAGTAATGCAACCAAACAGGAAGAGTGCTTCACTTAGCGTTTTACTCTACTGGCCTTTAGATTTTAATAGAATTAAAACTATTTCACTTTGATTATATTTCTTTGAGAATAATGTTGCAATTACACCATGTGTCTCAACCTGTGACCAGGAGCAGGAGCCCTGGGTTTTGCTGATGTGGGCTTGCCAGCCTTTGGTACACACATGGTCCAGTTGGATTTTTACAACTGCTGCCCAGTGTAATCTTTGATAAAGCCTTGCATTTCCATAGCCCTCAATAACCTCAGCTATGAAAATACAGACGACTGTGAGTAGGTTGTCTTTGAACCCTGCTTTGGAAATCTATGCTTCTGTAAAATCTTAAGAGCACAGAAATGTACTGTTTATTAAAAAGTGAGTATGTTTGATTCCCATCTAGAGGTTTCCCCCTTCCTTTCACAAAAAGTATTTCTTAATAACAAATAAAAGCACTTTACCAGGTATCAAAGCACAAAAATGTTGTGCTTTAATTAACACAATTGGCAGGATCTTTGATTGGCAACAATTTTCTGAAGCACTCAGAAGATTTTACTATCTAGCCTCAGCAAGTACTTTCTTGTATTTCAAATTTCAGGTCACACATCTGAAAAGCACACAGAAATGTTACACATTCTCGATGTCGATGTTTACAGTGGACCAGGGAACGTTTCCAGCCCTCTATCAATAGGCACAGCTAGCCAGGATTCTTCCTTGCTACCACCTCTGCCTGGACACAGCCATCAGCATACGGCTGCTCCTTTAAATTATGTTAAGGAGAGTTCCCTCCCCTCCTTTTTCTGGCGATGTTTCCTCCTTCTCTGAAGCAACTAATAAACAAAGCCCAGAATAAGGAACGGGCTCCAGAAATCCCAAATATTACATTGTACTTAAATGAAGGATCAATCCTGACACTGTTAGGATCACACATCAGCTTAAGAGCACACTATTTCATTGATGCAGCAATCTGAAGAAAGGCTAATTCATACCAGGTTATCCCATGTAACATTCTGTAATCCTGTAATGCATGATAGATTTAAAACAAACTTGTGTAGGGAAGTAGTAGAGTTCACTATTCTCACTTAAAACCTTTTTGGCGAGAGTTCACATGTAACTTGGAGGACAAGATTCCCAATTTCTGTTTGCCTGCACAGAGCCTTCCCTCTGTGCGTTGTCAAAGCAACTGATACAGTTTAACAGCAGAATGGTTTCTGAGGGAATTAAACCTCCTTGTCTCTGGCTGTATTCTCACACTGTGGTTTATGTACAGGCTTTTTCGGGAGGAGGGAGGACAGGCTATGTTTCAGCAGCAGTGTGCATGTGAGCAGAACTGCAGGACCTTTAGTCTGAAGCTCCCTCTGCTTCACGTCTTTCTCCCAACAGATCCCCTGCTTTTAGCTCTGGGTCGGTTCCAGCTATCTCCAAAGGCAAGTTAGCTGTAGGCTTTTCAATATTCTCAAGTATGGGGAATTTCATAAAGAAGCTGTTTTTTCTAACGTTCTCATAATGCCCTTTAAGACATTTTACATCTTCAGAGGAAATGAAGACCTGAGAAATCTCACGGTATGCTCTGTTTCAAAAAAGGAAAATGACATTCCATGGTCTTACTGAAGACCATACATCCATGTCAGGGCGTTTTCTGCACTCTGGCAATGTCTTATCTATTCTTTTGTTAACAAAAAATAACCCGTATTTTGAGATACTGTATCAAAAGACAACAAGCAGAGTCAAAGTCGCAGAAGAGCCAGAACAAAACTTGACCGAAACCCACCTATTTTCCACCCATGCTAGTAAAGCTTCCTCACACCCCAGCTCTGCTCAAGACATCCATCACAAGGGGCTGTCACGGACTTAAGAGGGCGATTTGCCTCATGGCTCTGGCAGGACAACAGTCATTTTCAGCTACAGCCCTAAATGCTGCTTACTGACGGGATCGTCCCTGGTCAGGACACGCAGACAAAAGGGTGGGGACACAACCAGGTTGCAAAATGTGAAGTTTCCTGTTACGTTTTCCTTAAAAAAAAAAAAAAAAAAAAAAAAAGTGTAATGGTGATCTTTATGGCTTTTTTTAAAACTCTTTTTTATTCTTACAAACCCATTTGCATTGGTAGTTTTTGCTTAATTTCAGGAGTTGGTACACCAGCAGTAGTCAACCTCTAGGCCTGCAGTGCAAGAGTGAAGACTATAAAATCAATTCAAGTGTCCAGCGCCATAAAGTCCAGCTGTGTGCACAACAAAGTCCTTTCCCAGCAACATACAAATACAGAAAAATATGTAGCAAAAAAGCTGAATAAATTATAAATACTTGAGAAATGTGGTGCAAAATGTAACGTAAGGAGAGCAGAAGTAAGGCACTTGTTTCCATTTGTTACTGAGGACACCCTCTCTGTATCACATCGGCACTCCTCAGTGAGAAGGGTCATCCAAACCAGCAACTACTCCCCAAATCTGAAAATACAGAACCGTGTATGAGACGGACACCATCTTTTACTTCACAGTGCATGACTCAAAGGTGTTACCAAAGTTCTCCTGATAAACACAGCATCAGCAAGTATTTTAACTCCTCCTTCGTCCCTGTTTTAGACTTGTCAGCTGTGTGAAAAGAAGTCACCAGTCTATTTTAAGCAAAAACATTTCTGCAGAAGTCCCTGTTAGCTGCTATTAGCCAGACGGGATCTACACGCGAGCCTGGGGAGCAGTATCAAAGTGTGTTGAATGACAAAAACCAGAGCAGCCCAGTCCTGCCCCAGATCCAGCCCCAAAAAGAGAGTGCCTGCTGTTCAGAGCCGCCGCAGCCATGGCAAAGGTGGGGCGAGCACACAAGCCTGTCACGGGTTTGACAGGTGCTCACAACAGTGAATCGTATTGTTACGGAGTCCATTAAACTAAAAGAAAATAACAAAAAAAGGATAAGCACACCATTGCTGTCGCAGTACTGTGTCTTTCAAATGGATCTGAGAACGAGAAAATTGGGATCCTAAGTTAAACCTGTAGCGAACACGCAACCAAGTTTTCACACGAGTGCTCTTGACTAATCGGGTAAGTGGAGTCAAGCCCAAATCAAGACCTCAAAAATTCACTTCAAGAGGGTAAAAGCAAAGCCCACGCTACCCAGTCTCCTTGCTCTCTCTCAAAAAAAAAAAAAAAAAAAAAAGAAAAATGACAAAAAACCAAAAAGGAGAACAATTCCACAAGCCACAGCAATGCGAGCCTACGCACATCCATGTTTCGCTGGCAGAAACTGAAGCGCCTGCTTAAAAACCACCAGACTCGGGGCAGTCTCCGGGACGGGGCCCTCGGCGCGCTGGCGTCTCCCTCCCGAGACGGGCCTCACTCCGGGCGCGGGGTGCGGCCGCCTGCCCCTGCCCGGCCGGGTCCCCTCGGCTCCCCTCGCCCGGCCGGCGTCAGTAGCGGGGGGCGGCGGGGGCCGGCGGGGCGGCGGCGGGCGGCGCGGGGCCGCCCCCGGGGCAGCCGCAGCACCGCAGCGTGTAGTTGCGGCCGCCGTTGTTGTCCCAGAACTCGCCCTGGGGGCTGCGGTAGCGGATGGCGAAGTGCAGGGCCGAGCCCTCCCGCAGGCTCGGCGGGACGCACAGGGTGAAGCAGTAGCGCTCGGCCGGCGGGTCGGGGGGCAGGGGCGCGGCCGGGACGTCCACGAAGGAGAGCCACTCGTTGAAGGTGTAGCGCACCGTCACTTCCTTGGGGCCGGGGCCGCCCAGCACTTGCACCGTGCCCCGCACGTCGGTGGGCGCCGCGGGCCGCCCCAGGCGCTCCAGGCAGACGCGCTGCCGCCGCAGCCGCTCGGCGCTGGGCTCCCCGCCGTCGGGGAAGTCGGGCACCAGGAGCAGCGCGGGCGGCGGGGGGTCGGCGCCGGGCGGCGGCGGGTCCCGCTCCTCGCCGGGCTGGCTCTGCAGGTGCGACAGCGCGGCGGGCGGCACCTGCGGCTCCTCGGCGTCGCTGAAGTGCTTGACGCTGGCGAGGCTCAGCCCCAGCGAGTCAGCGAACTGCACCCGCTTCTTGCACTTGCCGCAACAATCTTCGCCCGCCGCTGCCTCCCCCTCCTCTTCCTCCTCCTCCCCCTCCTCCTGCCGCTCGCCGGGGCCGGGGGACGGCGGCCGTCCGCAGCGGCGCAGCTCCAGCAGCACCAGCCGCTCCCCCGCCGCCTCCCGCTTGGCGTCGCGGGGCACCGTCGGGGCCGCGCCGCGGAGCCGCCGCTCCTCCGCCGCCAGCTCTTGCCGCGGGCGTGCGGGGCTCGCCATGGCGGGGCGCCCCGCTGGGCCCGTCCCGGCCGCCCCTGTGCCGCCAGGCGAGCGGGCCGGCACCGCTTTATCCCGCGCCCCCGCCGCAGGCCCCGGGCGGGGGGCGCGCCCCCCCGCCGGCCCCGGAGCCTCCCCGCGGGGCTGGGGCTGGGGCGGCCGCGGGCGGGGGCGGGACCTCCCTGGACGGGCAACGCGGAAACAGCCGCGACGGGCGGCCCCGCACGTCCTCCCGCCCGCCGGGGGCCGGCGTTACCAGGGCACGGAGCAGCGAGCAGCGAGCAACGCTCGGTGTTTTACGGGCTTGGAGGAGAGAGGGGCAGCGGGGACAGGCGCCCCGCCGGGGTCCCCCCGCCGCCCCGCACACTCAGGCCGGGGGAGAACGAGCGGCCCTGGGCTGCTAGAGCAGGCTTCGTTATTACTATAATTAATTATGATTATTATGATTATTATCATCATCACCGTCGTCGTTATTTAGGCTTCCACCCGTCGGAGGTTCCCCGAAGAAAGAGCACGGAGGGTCAGGATTAAGCAGGAGCTCCCCAGCCCCAGGCTGGCATCACCGAGGAGTTCCATCCATTCAGGGAACGGGAGGCGGTGGGAGTTGAGCGGCCCCTCGGGACCGGGGCTGAACCGCTGCCCTCCCCGCCGGCCCGGGCGTAAGAAGGGCTGGGGGCTGCCTGTGAGCCGTGCTCGTCTGCTGCTGGGAGTTTGTGAGACCCCCGGCTTTTGCGTGTAAATCAGTTTCCTCCCATCCTAACTGCAGAGAAAAATCTTTGAGACCAGAGCTCGAGGACAAAACCCCAAAGGTAAAACAAACTCCAAAGGCGTTAACTTTTTAAAGTACAATATGTTTTGCAGGCAAATCTCTGTTTTTTACCCACACCCGGCACTAACTGTACTGTTATTTGTGTAAAATGAAGTCCTAAGGCTCAGGAGGCACACACGTGTGCACAAACAGCCCTTTAGAAGGTCAGGCTATCTCCAAAGTTTCCAATTAAAAACAAAAAATCAAGAAGGGAAAACAAAATACAGGCATTGCCCCTTAAATAAATAAAGAGAAGTAGAATCCCTCTCAGTTTTATTTTGTAGGCATGACACATAGTAAACAGCATCCTTATAACAACGTGTTTTTATAAGCAGGATGAGGTCCACATCTGAGAAGTTTCCAAACTTGGTTCTATACTTTGTGCGTGCCACAGCTATTGTCTGGGGTGATTTGCACGGATGATTGCAAAAATACTACATTATTAAACTTCCCTCCATTCTTTTTCTCATGGAAGAGACAGCAAAAAGCATAGGCAAACAACCCAATGCTTTTTGAAGCAACATACTCCCACTATGGATTTAGCAAGGAGGTTTTCTGTTTGTTTTGCATAGGTTGTTTTATTTTTAGCATCAGTCTGGTTGCCAAAAAGCAGCCTCCCAATGTGAGTGAATACACTGCAGTTCAACTGAGTGTGCAGTCTGGGTCTCTCAGAGGAATGAATGTCAAAGCAGCAGAAACATCACCAAACAGTTTTCTTAGCAGACACTGCTGTGAGGGTGTTCTTGCTACACCTTGACAGAAGAGCTGAACAGTCAGCAGTTCCTCAGAAGTGCTGGATACTCTGAGTACTTGACATTTGTTTGTCGTTGGGTTTAGGGCCTTATAAGAAGAGGAATGAAGAACAAACATCCTGGCTAGTGCCCGCTATGCTAATGGAAAACATGATGAACACCAGTTTGCCATCAGCTGCTCATCACCAGCTCTGCTGGGAGCTGCCAGGTTTGGCAGACTGTTGGCTAAACATGGTTGCATTCCTTTGCCTTGTCTGCTCCAAGGGAGCTGGTGTGCCACCACTTCAGCTCTTTGAACCAACCAGCCTCAACTTAGTGGTGTTAAACCACAGACCGTGGTCCTGAGTTACTCAGCTGAGCTCTGTGGTGCAGCACAGGAAGGAGGAACACAATTGTCCTCTTCCTGGATGTGGCAGCAAAGGTGCTGGTGTCACCTGCTTTCATCATCACTCCCAAACACTCTCCTGTTAAGTAACATTCATGAAAACAGGTTGCAAGCACTTCCTTACTTATGCCTGGAAGCGAGACCTCCTCACTCACCTGTCTGAGGCTTGTGGGACCTCAAATTACCAGGCTGGAAGGAAGAAAAATGAATAGATGATGTATAGGATAAGGGTGCTTAGTACTTAAAATATGTTCAAGAACCCCAACCTAAAGTACAACACTGCTACTTTACTTTCTTGAAGTGTTATCTGTTTTATGGTGAGGAAAGCAGAAATTAAGAAACCAGCCCTTACTTCCTCATGTGGGAGCTATCCCAGCTTGCCAAATCATTAACAAGTGTTTCAAGCAGCGAAGGGAAAAAATTGTGCCATTTGCTCATAAGGCAAAACCATTTGGACTACTAGAAATTTCAGAGTAATGTGAAAGGTTTAAGCAAAATAAGGGACAGCAAAAAGAGAAAACAACTGTAAATATTGATAAAAGTTAAGTGATAGGGTAGCAATTAATACACATTTCTTATATGTTCCATAACTCTGGGAGACAGGCCTGCAAAAAGAACTACAACTTATAGAAAATAAGCAAAAGCAGTTAAGGCAACATGAATCCATATTGCAGGAAAGTAATTACAATCAGGCCATTAACGGCACACAAACTCATATTTTAAGTGGGAATCAATTGCTACCATTTTGAAAGGACTAATGTAAAATCAGGTAAACCTTTAGGACAGATGTTCAGCTACACAACAAATCCTGCCAGATGGCATTAGCTAAGGAGGCATTTAGTGTTCTCTGACATGTTTTAAAATGGCTTCTCCTAAAAGAATGGTGCAGCCCAGGTCTCAGGCTTCTAAGTACTATTTACCACACTTGTTATTAAAGAAAATGTTGTGATAAAAGCAGACAAATTTCCTAGTAAAAGAGAGGTAGCATTATTAGCAGCCATGAGGCTTTTTGCATTCCCTCAATTTGGACCAGGTATGTTTAGGGTTATCAACTATACACAGGATCAACACAGCACTTTCTTTCATTTCCCTGCTTCTTGTTTCACAGCAGCCCATCTTGACCCATCCTGCAATCAGCACACACATTTTGCAGAAGCATTTGTATCCTAAGATGATTACTGAAAATGACATTAAAAAAAGGAATGTGAAAATCACTGGTAAGCAATCCATGGTATTGCTTTTCAATTCTCACTATGATTGCATGGGAATGTATTTCTCAGGACTCATTAGATCAGGGATTTTGGCTTGGAGCTGTATTGGTCTAGCTTGATAAATTGGTCTAGCTGCTTGGATCGATAATTGTCATCATTTGAACAGAAAATTAACATGAAAATATTTGTTTGCAGACACCCAGAGTCAAGTAACTGGAGGATTCTGTGGATACAACCACACAATGTAAAACAGAAACCCATTCAAATACTGTTCATCATTTCTTTTAATGCACTTTTAATATTACCTTCAACTTTCAAACCCAAAGCTAGCAGATTTTCCCGTTAGTCCCAGGGGAAAGTACTCAGCTTTTGGATGTACCTAGTTCAAATATGCCAGATCTCTCCAATTTCCTACTTACACGTTTTCTAAGAAAATCTCCCATGACAATAGCTTGTCAGAAAATGTGAATGAGTCATAACTCCTAAGCCCTATGAAACAATTTACAGGGATTTAGAAACAGGCAGGGATTATCACAGTTCATACACAAAATTAATACCACCTTTTTTGAATGATAGCAGCATTCGTTCAAACAATAGTCTTGCTTTGCTTTGAAAACTATGTAGCTCTTCATCCCAGTTTTAGCAGTCATGTTTCTTGTACAAAAATGCCAGCAAGGATATTAATAGCCTCCTCAATTATTAAAAAAAAAAAAAAAATAAGATGCTCCCTATCCCATATGAAATTCTAGCTGCTCTGTGTTTCTAGTAAGGATGGTATTTCAGTTTACTGTGTTTATGAGGATGGTCAAACACTGAATGCAAAACTCAGTGGGTCTATACCATTTGAATAGAAATTATTCAAAAGTTAGATTATTAGACCTAATTTTCTTCTTTATGCAGGAAAACCAAGCAGCTGTACTTCAAAAAGGCATGCATTAGATTCATAATGGGAAAGGTACTGAAATGGAAACAAATAGATGGAAGTGATTGCTTTAATTTCCAAATTTTACATACAAAGATTTAAATGTAATTTCTACAGGATGCCCAGCAAACAAAACCCTTTAGAGCTTTGAGTCTCTCAGACAGCACTTTTAGAGATGTCTGCTGTGTAGTTTTTCTTGTGTCCTAGCAGATTTTCATCTGATGTTCCTAATTTAAATTTCTTTAAATACATGAAAATAACACTTACTCAGTTTTCCTGAACTACAGCAACGTCTGTGTTTCCTACAATGGTATCCTTTTCAGTTTCTAATACCAAGACTTTGGCAGTAAGGCAAGGTATGTCCCTTCATTTGGGTGAAATGCTGACCTCCTTGAAGGTGGAGTTCTGTCGTTGATTTCAGTAGGTCAAAGATTTCCCTGCATCTGGTATAAAATCAAGGCCATTTTTCATGACAAGTAAATATATGGTAATGGCACAAAGTTTCTAAATTCAGAACGAAATTGGCATTTACTGTGACAAAACCATGTTGCACAAAAGCTTTCCATTCACTAAGATTTCTGAAGTATTGCTTTGATCTTGTGGTTCATAAAGGTTTCAAGATTGGTTTAATACCTTTGATGTTTATAAGGTATTTATCTAAACTTTTTATATTCATGTGATACACTGAAAATCTTAAGCCGTTTATCAGCCTTTTAATCAGTAAATTATATGATGATAAAAACCCCCTTCCATGTACATGTTATCATCCTGCCTTCCTTATAGACTGTTGTTGCATTTCGACAATTTAACTCAAATGAACAGTCTCTGAAAAGGAAAAGTTCAGATTGCCAGTGAGAAAAAATGGTTTCAGCTTCCAAAGTGTATTCACAGCATAGGAGTTGAAAAGGGTTTTGTTTTATGGGTTTTGTTTGTTTTAATGTGGATCTCCAGAAAGTTGCAGAACCGCATCTCTTTCAAAAGTTTCTGATGAACACTAGGATCCGGGTTCTCACATGTGAAACCTCTATGTTTATGTGGGATTTTGTTTGGTTGTTTTGGGGGTTGTTTTCAATCTAGGAAAAGTATAATTTGAGCAAATTCTTGCCCTATATTATGCTAGTATAGTACTGCTTTGCACTTCAGTGAGGAAGAACCTCAATCTTATACCAAGTAGGTTGATATAAGGGCATTCTACCCCCAGAACTATTGCTAAGGTATTAAAATAATTAACTTTTTTTCTTTCCTTCTTTCTTAAGTTGCTGGATTTTGCTCCTGCCCTGCCACCTAGCAGCCTGCCTTTGGAAAACAAAACCCAATGTCTTCTTAAAATTCTGTAAGGAAACTTATTCAGACAGAAGATGTTTACCTTTTGTCTAAGGACACTCAGAAATTCCAAATGCTTGACATACCCTCCAAAATTAATTACTGGAAAGGATATAAAGCATGACAAAACAACACATCTCTAGATCACCTTTCTGAGTTCTTAGCACATGAACATTAGATGACTGAATCATTAGATTTCCCCTCCCCCCTCCTTTTTTCCCCCTCTACAGTATTAGATTTTTTTGCTCATTGGAAATGCGGCATGAAAATGGAAAACAACATGAACTTGTGCCCACATTAATTCTGTTTTGTCTTTTTGTGTTTGCTTTTGTCACAAGCAGCAAGGCGCGTAGCTCTCTCCAAATCAATAGTGGCATGAACTCATTTGGTCTCTCCCAGGACATCAGAATTTGCCAGCTGGTCAGAAGGACCTTCATGACGTCGGCTGGCAAAACCTCGCTGGTCTTTAGAGTTGTGTTTGACGTGGCACAACGGAACGCTAACCTGACCTCATCAGCTCAGATACCTCCCTGTCCTTTGGGAAAGCAGAGTTGTGCAATGTAGCCTGTTCTAATAACTCCTGGCAAATGCAGGCCAACCTTTTCAGTCCAGCAGCCACAGCTGGGTAAGTTGTACGTCAGTCCCATTTCTTGGGTTAAAATGGGAATAGGCTTCCAAGCAATCTTGCTGTATAAACACTACATTAAAATTTGTTGGCTTCAATGTGTGTTTTTTCACACTGTCAAAAAAGGAATAAATTCAACCCTGTCTCTCTGCATTTTCCAAGACTGCCTCAGTTACAGTCTGTTCTCAATTGCTCAGCTATGATACCAGATAGCAAAACAGGTATCTGATAGCATATATCCTGTAAAAGAGAGAGAATGTTTATCACAGTCATTTATATCGATCCTCATGACTTATGAACATCATAACTTCAGTTGATGTATATATAAACCAGCGACTAGGAATCTGTAACACAATACAGTACTGCTAAAAGCACACAAGGAGACTTCAGAGTTGAATTTCAGTGAATAAAATAGATTATTGTAGTGGACTGAATAAAGAGAGATTTGCTTTTCTAAAAAATGTTAATAATTTTTACAGTAGGAAAGAAAAAAGAGCAGAAATACATGCTGCTTTAATATTAGTGTGCCATTCTAATAAGTGAGCCTGTACTTGAAAACTCTCAAGTGCATGAACAAGAAACAGAACTGCATGATAGAGCCTAACCCTGGAAAAGCAAAGAACTGGCACAATAGCTGTCATTAACAGTATACAAATAAAAATTGCTGAAATAGCCATCTATGAATGCAGGGATGCTTAGTCCTGCATCACCAGAAATAGAAATAGAAAGAGAGTTTTCTGTTTCATTGGCTATAAAAACAGTTAAAGTCCCACAGTCCCAGTGAGTTCAGTTCCACAGCTTCAGCACCTTCAGCAGGAAAGGCAGAAAAGAAGCTCCATCTGGTGGTGTGGTTGATTGTCACTGCTTTTCAATTTCATGTGATTGCAAATACATTCCTCTCCAGCAACAAAATGAAAAATTGAAGTAACATGTAAAAGATTACCTGTCCTGCAAATGGAAGCAGTGCTATCTAATGCTTTAAAATCAGAAAACATTCTAAAGCCAGGACTTTCTATTTGAAGCAAATCAGAGTTGAAGCGTTTCAAGACAAGGCACACATGATCCTGTCAGGGTAGTAATCTAACAAACGTGAAGGGGTGCATTAGCACACTTCAAGAGGTGACCTGGTGCAGCCTGGGGTGGGGAGAAGGCAGGAATCGCTGGTTAAAGGATGAAAGAGGAGGAGGACGTGTGTGAACGTGAAGTCAGGGTTGCTGCTGCACCTGTCACATAAAACTTTGTATTATTATTATTACTATTTGCAAAGAATTGTTGAACAAACTGCAGCGGTGCTGGTGGTCAGGTAAAATAATTGGATCTAAGCTTACAAATAATTTTAGCAAGTATTTAGTTCTAAGTGTCTCTGTACATGATTTCAGCAAAGTCACTGCTCTGCAGGACTGGGGGACATGTTCCCCCAAGCTGATGTTATAAAATGTTAAAAGCATTGTAAAATATAAACCTAATTGGGTAGATGGTACTAAGTGGAGCTACTGAAGTCCTATGCTTACTTTCATGCACAAATTCATGTCTGCTACTGCTCCTTCAAGAACCCATAGCAAATTCTCTGAAGACATGAACCTAGTCCAAGTTTGTGCTAAACTACAGCAGTCTAAAACAGATATGTATAAACCTTGTCCTGCAAACTCAGGTTAATAAAGTACACTTTGTCTACTCTTTTTTAGGGCCCGCATTTCAATGGGCAATATGCTGCATTTCATCAAATCAATGTATCATTACTTTTTTTCTAAAGAGTAGAACAGAGCCTAGTATTAATTATCCACAAAAAAAATCCATGTTAAAAGAATGATGGGAATACAGATTCAAGCATCAATACACTAAAAATTGCCTGAAGTCATATTGCCTTTATAACCTTAATGCAGCTCTTTTTTAATTTTTTGAGCCCATCATTTAGGTTACAACCTTTAATTATGCATTTTTAGGCCATTTTTCTTTCAGGACTGTCTCATTAAGCACACAAGATAGACAGCTACTCAATGGTGTTGTCATTGCTTTCCTCCACATTGCTCAAAGTGTAGCTGCAGGCCTGACTTACTGAACAGTATTCCAGTCCTGCTCTGGAGATGTGATGGGTTTTCCTCAAGGGATCCTCCATTGTGCTCAGCACTACAGTACCTTCAAGTGCTTCAGAAACAGGAGACTACTGTGAGATGAAGTATTCCTGATTTTTAGCATTAGAGAGCTGAGCGCAGAGAGGTCAAGGTAAAAAGTGTCCTTTTATTCTAAGTGCTCATTTTGGAAGTGTGCAACTTGACTTTTGAAATTGCTTATGAGAATAGAAGATTTTTCATGGACTCAGCACATCACTCCTTTTGATTTCAGCTGTAACACAGTACCTCTGAAATCTGACTGCTTGGGTTATTGGGGTAGAAAGTTATCAATATGCATTAGGTAGCCAAGTTAGTTTGAGCAATTTGCATAGCACTGACAGGTGCTTTATGTGAGAAGCAGCAGCAAAATTTAGTCCCTTCAGGCTGGAAAATCACTTGCCTCTGTGGCAGGACCATCCTTTTGCTTTCTGCATTCTTTGTAATTTGAAGAAAATTAGGTCCAAGTCCTCCAGCCATGTAAGTAGTATGTGATCATGGCATTAAAACCTTACTAAAGAATGTTATCATGATTCATATCATCATGAATTGGAATTGCAACCTTAATAAAGTTCTTTTAGACTTTTTGTTCCTACTGACTTGGCACAATTCAGAGCAGTTCCTTTTACAAGCCATCTGCAGATAATACATAGTTCAATACATTTTCATACAGTAAATATTTAAGAATAAGTTTAGCAAAATATGTTTCCTTTGCTGGTATCTGGACTACTAATCTGCTGTAACTCTGCTTCTATCTCCATTTTCATATCCAACTAAAACAAAAAGACAAATCCCACATGTCTCCTATTTCTTTTCACTCCCAAACTGAGGAGACATTTAAAGGCTGCTACTTCCGTGATTCAGTACATCTTTTCTAATGTCTCTGTAATATGATAGACTGTGAATGCAACCTAATGGTGCCAAAACTGAGTTGTTTATCTTTTTACTCAGTGAAGCAGAAGGACTCCCTTCAGTTTGAAAATACTTCAAGAACAAG
The DNA here is from genome assembly GCF_041296385.1 of Aphelocoma coerulescens. Classification (NCBI taxonomy): domain Eukaryota; kingdom Metazoa; phylum Chordata; class Aves; order Passeriformes; family Corvidae; genus Aphelocoma; species Aphelocoma coerulescens. The sequence continues at coordinate 79,140,022 of NC_091015.1, forward strand.
TCACACTGTAAGGAGTTCAAAAACAATTCAGTCGAAAGAAGACACTTTGTTTTCAAAATAAAGATGTTCTTGAAGAAGTGGTGCCATTCACACCCAGCTCTGTCTCCCATCCAAGAAACAGAAGTGCATGAGCACAGTTAAAGTGAACAGAAAGTTTCCACTGCTCTACGTTACTCTCTTCCCAACAGCAGTAAGTAGATCACTGTCCACTCATCCCACTGGACTTGTTCCTTTGATTTCTGGTAGTTAACATCCCTCTCCCCTATATACCACTATTTCCTAATCAGATAAGCAGTGCTACCCAGACCCTTTCCATCTGAGCATTTAACTTGCAAATCTAAGGATAACTCAACAAGACCAAGATTAGCCAGACCAGTCTTAGGGAGACAATATTTTGAGCCCTTAGTTATCTTATGAATTATTAATCAGGCTGGTGACACGAGGAGGAGCAACTTAACAACCAAGGGGGATTAATGAGCTGATGAACTGAGCAAGAGTTTTAAGAGCAATGGATTAATTTTCATTGTGAATATTGAATGGATTCAGTGATTAAAAAAATACATTACCTCAAAGACCTATTTCAAGAGTAATTTTCTCTCCTTTGCAGTTTTCCTTTTTTACCCATTGTCCTTGAAGATTGCATTTAATTTCACTTAATTTTATATGCTGTTTTCTAGTTATCCTGGCAAATGAAGAAAAAATGGCATTTCTTATTTCTCCCATGGGAAGGATGCATTCACTCCCCAACAGAAATCTCTTCCTTCTCACTCCAAGAGCAAAAAGTTTACCTTGGCCAAATGCAGAGTATTTTATTTAACTGTGAAGCCTGTCTTACTTTCAAATTTGAAGATTAATGACTCTGTGCAAAATTCTATGTCTCTTTCCTGCCATATGTTCAGGGGGGTGTCTTATCACTATGGTTAACATCTGAATCCATGTAGTCATCATTTCTTGATTCATGTTACAGAACAGGAAGACCCATAAAGTTTTGTCACTCGGCTGCAACAAGATGCAAATTGCCTTCTTTATTTTTCACATTTAAGTGGAGCAGATGAAAGCAGTGAGGTGGTCACCTTTCAGTATGTTCTGCAGAGAGCTCCAGGCAACCAGTGAAGTCTGAAAGTTTTTTTGAGATATCATGTCTTTACACTGATCCAATTTTTGCTGTTTGCTTGATTTAATGGATGGTGCAGTTTCTTGTCTGGATTTTTTGCCTAAAACAAAAATCCAGGCATGTAGAAAGGTTTGCCTGTTCCTTAATGTGTTCCCAAACAAAGCAGTAACTTTAGGAAGAATACAAAGACCTCAGAGTCATTCTGGACAAAAAAAAAAAACACCTAAAAGCCAGAAGCAGACTAGAACAGTCTGCTTGCATAACAACTGTGCACGCCTCCCAGGAAATGTGCCTGGTAGACTTCCAGTCTTAGAAATCATGGGGATCAGAGGAAAAAGATAACCTCTTGTGTGTAGTTATGGCTTCAACTCACATACACATATACACTTCTATGTTTATACTCTTATCTGTGCTCCTGGGTTCTCATATACTCTCATGTGTTTATAGTCATATATATGTGTGTATTTACATTAACTTGATGGTTAACCTTCACATAGTCTTTTAAATACTTCCCGAACAAGACTTGCTTCCATTGATCCTATGAGCCAGTTTAACACTGGCACAGCTGGAAGGTGAGGGCAGGGAAAATATTTTTTGTGTACATCTAGACTGAAACTTTGAATCTTGCTCAAATGAATGAAATGTACAATTCTAATTTTAAACTTTTGATGATGCCACACTGGTCCCTAAACATTTAAATGCTGCTGAAAATACTACTCTTACCAGGGAACGTGGTTTTGGTTTGTTTGCGGGTTTGGGTCTTTTTTTTAATCTTGGGTTATTTTAAATTACTACACAGTATCTGTTGCTTGATTTCATGGATAATATTAGAGAGAAATCATTAATCCAGGCACTCCAGTAACCACTTTTTGAGAACCTGTGTGCAGGCAGGGTGGCTGCTCACCGCCCAGCCAGAGAAACAGGCTTTCAGCTGGCTGAGAGAGCAGGCTCCTCTCCCTGTGGCTTTCTTCCTCTTCTGGCACCATCTCCAGCTTCTCTGTGCTTGAAACCAGTCACTATATGACTCTGATGTTGCATTGCAAAAGGGTGATTGAAATTTTACTCTGCTAAACTTGCAGAGCCAAACTTTGGTATTCATCCTCAGTGGAAACAGCTACAGCCAGCCCCACACAAGATTGGTGGGAAGTGCAGCACAGGACTTTTTATGAGTTGAGGGTGTCAGAGTGTGGGAACCTAGAATGCAGAGAATATTTCTCTGCCTGTTTTGAAAGGTTTTACCCCCCTGGACAGTACTGTTTTTAACCTTTGTCCATGGGAAAATTTGCCTAGCCTCTGGGAAGAATTTGAATCGACAATGGTGTGAATTAGGTGATAGAATACTATGTGAGATTATCACAGGGTGAAAAATTTAGAGTTTTTAGGTCTATTTGCATAGTAAATAGATAGAAGTAGAAAACCTCAAAATGGAGGATAAGTTGTAGTTAGAAGCTTCTTTCTCCTTCTTCACTAACTCCATATTTTGCAGCAATAGTGGTTTGGGATGATTGGATACAGAATTCCGCAGTTCCTGTCTACGTGATTTAGGAACTTGCTGGACACTGGTAAAAAAGTGAAAATATCTTGCATTTTAAGCTTTCATTGGGTAATTTACCTTTAAAAAGGCTGTGAGATCTTGGTAAGTTGTCTTCTTGCTGCATTCTCTGCTCTGTGCTATGTCTAAGCCATGCCAGTGGCTTGTACTCCTTAGATAAGAATTAACAAACACCTGTCTGGAGACTGAGAAGCATGAAGTCCCATTCGCCTCCTTTTTTCTCCTGGCAAAAATCTACATGTCTCCTCCATCAGGGAAGACAACAATTAATAATGCAGACAGCGTTATCAGAGAAACAGTTTAGTGGGAGAAAAATGCCAGTGGCCTTGCAGTCCCAATACTCATTAATAATATGCAGTAACACACAAAAAAAATGAACAATAACAGGTACAAGAAATATTACTGATTTATTGGTGGGAATGGCAAATCCTCTCCTTGAAGCAGCCTGGAAGCTTGAGCTGTGGCAGGAAAGAAGTACTCTGCACTGATCTTAAGAGAAAATGCACCCTACTCTTAAATTTCTGTGCTGCCTTTTTTGTGTTTTTTTGAGGTGTGGACAGGAAGGAACGCTTAGTTTTATTTTCTCTTTGCATTGCATTCTGTATCTTCATGATGGTGTATTAAAGTAACTGTGTGATCTGCTGCAATCCCAGGAGCAGCACTAATGTTACTAGAAATAAAATGTTCTAAGGATATTATCAAGACAATTTCTGCAGGGACAGTTAATATCCTCTAGCACACCAACTCATATAACTAGAAAACTTATATAGAGATTGAGAACAGAACTGCTCCAAGGAGTTTAACATGATCGTGTTAATTGGTTAGTCAGTTTGAGGGGAAATGGTGCTTGTTATCTGTCACACCAGGAGAGCAGACCTTAGCAATGGAAAATGCAGCATTTTCCCCATTTGTTATGGGACAAGGAGAAGGACACGTATTTATTGCCCATGGAAGGTCGAGGTGGGTGTGGAAGTATTCCCTAGGATGTTTCCCAGAAGATGAAGGGGCAACCAGGGGAACATGGCCACAGTTTGTTACCTACTGCAAGGAAGTGTGAATAGAAAACAGAGTACATGTTCCTCGTATTAGCCATAATGCGAGGGACAATTGATTTGTTTAGGAGGAGAGAGAAAGTGCATGTAAATTCCCCAGTATTATGCAGGGCCCTGACAAAATCTGATCCTCGGGAGGCAAGTGGAAGGGATGACCCTGCTTGAAAATAGATGAAACACACTTCGTGCTCCCCAGAACCTTGTCGGAGGAATTATCTTTCTCAATTCTTCTACCACTGTAATACCACAAACCTGAGTGAGTATGACATTTCCCAGATTACAGGGGGTTTAAATCTAAGAAAAACAGATCAGATGGTTGGCTGTTTGGGGGTTTTTAATGGCATTTTAAACCAAATCCAACAACGTGGTCCATGGTTAGCATTCACTAATCTTCCTGGCTTGAATGGCTGCTTTGGGGAGTAGCTTGGCAGAGTCTGTAAGCCCCTTGAAGAACAAGTCTAAGTGGGACCTTTTTTACAGTCCATCACTGCTCTGAATATAGGGACTCAAGTGTGTAAAAAACAGGGTATAAAGCTCACTGTCCACATCTCCACCATCTTTCCACTTTCCTCCATGAAAAGAAACCCGGTTGACACCGATCAAGTAAATTGCTGATTTTCAGTCTTACGGTTTTTATTAATTTTAGATGAACACAGCACCAGAGGTACCTGTTTGTTACTGTTTTGCCGAGTATGAATCATAATAGCCAAGGCTAACAGATTTAGACAACTTCTTCCTTCTCTTCTGCAGTCAACACTATTTTAGAAAGAAAACACAGTGACTGAAAATACTTTGATTCATCTTAAAGACACAAACCAATTTCAGGCTGTGACAAATACTTGTTTAGATTTGATTTAATGAAAGTCTACATATTTTAATAATGTTGGGTTTTAAATCAGAAAATCCAGCAGTCAAGAATGCTCTTCCATAGTGAAAGAAAGTGCACACAAGCAGCAGCTGGGCTTCACAAAAAGAGATACTGTACATAATGTGAATATCAGACTTTTCTTTCCAAAATCAGTCATTTTATACAAAATCAGAATCAAATTTCACCAGTCGCTGGAAGTATTTGAGAGATCCTTCCATATTCCAACCTATTACCACAGGTTGCCTCACGGCAATCCTTTCCTCTTTACTATATCCTGTAACTGTCTTTAAGCATGCAGAAACTGAATTGCCATAAAACTGCATTACCCTGTCATGGGTTTGAAATCCTTGGGAAAATTGATAGCTTTACACCTTAAATTATTTAAGGTTTAAAAGTTTTTTGTTTTGGTTTTTTTTTTACAATATAAAGAAATCCTATACCAAATTACTCCTAAAACTTAACAACCACTATTAAAATCTCAGCATTAACCAACAATTAGCATACACATACACACACACACACACACACACACATATGTGATTTATGTCTCATTTAAAGATAGGGAAATTCTGTATGTTACAGTAGCACAGACTACTGGACTTCAAAGTGGGTTTTTTTAATGCAGTTCAGTATCTTCAGGGAGTTCTCTAAAACACACTGGACAGCCAATATCTATGACTAAGAGTGGGTTGAAATTAATTGCCTGACATATGAACCAAAGTGACTGAATGGTGATGTCAATCTTCAGTGCTCCACTGTGCTGCAGTGAACTACACTCCTGCCGGAATCCATAAAATACTGACTTAACACTGAATATGCAGCCATGAATGAATCTTGACTCTCTTGACCCTTCCCCAATATAATTTTTCCTCATTTCTCTTCCCATCTATTAATACCCTCAGCAGAAAGCATAAATTGTATTAGCATAGAGAAGCTCATTAAAAAGCCCCAACACACCCCACAAAAGCAGCCCCCCGCCAAAAAAAATCAAATCAAACAAACAATAAAAACCCCTCCGCATGCTGCTTTGAGTATAGCTGAAATTTTCTGCCCGACTCTCTGGGCTTATTGATCAGAGGCTTGAACTTTTCACCCCTTTAGTAGCACAGGCCTTCTGATCGCCGCAGTGCGAGGCTCGTCTGCCCACAGAGGCTTCTGCTTGCGGGTGTGATAATAACTGACATTAATCAAGTAGCTCCTTCCCCATTAGCGTTTGCACGCTTTAAATTAGAAGGCTACTGTGATTACACGGCCTTTTTTGATTCATAATAATCCAATCAATCTGATTTATACAGGCAGTGCAGAATTCAGCCCTCCCCCACAGCGTTAACGAGCCAGTGACCTCCGGAGATGCAGCTTCCCCTCGGTCGCACGCGATGCAGGGCACAAGCCACCGAGCTGGGAGCCGCAGCAGCACTGTCCCGGTGTCACTCCAGCACACGGGCACTTGGAAAGCACGTGCCCTGCCACAACGGGGGCTGAGTCAGCCTAAGGAGCCAGAAGCTCTGGAATAGTGACTGTGCCGGGTACAAAAACAGCAACTACCCAGAAAGTTGCTTGGTGTCATTTTAAATTAAACTGGAAGTCATGAAGCCAGGGGACAGGCAAAAGAAACAGTACAGTGTGGAGGGCTGTGAGCCCTTGGCACAAGAGCCCTCTGCAGTCCCTTGGAAGAGAGGCGCCTGAGGCCAGAAAGACTCTCCCCAAAGATAAGTAACCTTCCCGGGTCATGGTGACAGAGTGAACCATCCCCAGCATTCCTTGTTTCTATATAGTAATAGCCTGTACGCAGTTGGCTAATTGGTTTCTACCCCACCCCCTGCCTTTCCCATAAAAAGCCCCTGTTTCTGCTCTTGAGTCAGTAGTATTTGTCTCTGGTTTTCTCTTCAGAGGGGCTGCTGGACAGTAAAAGCTACCTCTGTAGAATAGCGAAATGCGGCTCCCGTCTCTCTGTCCCCGAGTTTCCCTTGGGTGATTTCACAAAGAGCTGAATCACAAGAGCTGTTATCACTTGTAGCTGAAAAATCGCTGCACTTCCTGAACCCCCCTGCTGCCCAGGGAGGCCACCGCCCCTGGAAGTTGCTCTTTGCAGGACGCTCTCTCTAGGAAGGTTGCGGCACACCGGTGCTGACCAGCATCGGACCCCCTGCACTATGGCAGGAAGGCGGAAAAGCCGGATTTTTTGTGTATGCTTTGTGTGAAATATACAACGTACAGAACGAGCGGTGAGACAACACAGCACCTCCGAGGCAGGTCCTACTCCGAGGCTCTTGTGCGGGGCCTGCTTACCTGAGCAGATTGTCAGGAGACGCGCCCTGGCGCAGTGCAGCCCCTCAATGCCTGCGGGGCCTGCATCAGCCTGCAGCGCTGCTCGGGAATCAGAAAACGGTTTGGGTTGGAAGGGACAGTAAAGATCATTCAGTTCCATCCCCTCTGCCATGGGCACGGACACCTTCCACTAGACCAGGTTGCTCAAAGCCCCATCCAACCTGGCCTTGAAGACTTCCAGGGATGAGGCATCCACAACTTCTCTGGAAAACCTGTTCCAGTGCCTCACCACCCTCACAATAAAGAACTTCTTCTTAATATCTAATCTAACCCTACTCTTTTTCAGTTTGAAGCCATTGCTCCTCGTCCTGTCACTCCAGGCTCTTGTTAAAGGTCCCTCTTCATCCTGTGTGCTCCCTGACGCACCCTCGTGCTTTAACCACCGCGCACTCAGCAGCTGCACACCCGGCCCCTGCGGGGTCGGTGCCCGATTCGTGCCGGGGCTGCTCAGAGCCCGCAGGGACCGAGAGCCCCGAGCGGCCACCGGCGCTGGGCAGGGCACGGCCGACAGCGGCCACCGCGCCTCCGCCGCCTCCACAGCGGAAGCAGCTGCGCCGCCGGAGCCGGCGGACGTGACCTCACGGCACGGCCCCTTCCCGGCCCTCCTCGCCGCCTCTGGCCGCTGCCGGTGGGCCGCACAGGAGGAGGAGGAGGAGGAGGAGGAAGGCGGGCGGGATCCGGGATGCTGCCGGCGCAGCTCGGGCGCGCGCCGCGGCACCTGCTGGTGTGCGAGCGCGGCCACGCGCGCCACCCGCGCTCGCGGCACGCGGCGCACGTGCGGGACCACGCCTACAGCTGCCGCGTGAGTGGCGCGAGCGCGGGGGGCCGCTCGGCGCGGGCCCGGGGGCTCGGCGGGATCCCCTCAGGGAGGCGGAGGGAAAGGGAAAGGGAAAGGGAAAGGGAAAGGGAAAGGGAAAGGGAAAGGGAAAGGGAAAGGGAAAGGGAAAGGGAAAGGGAAAGGGAAAGGAAGGAGCTGCCTGAGGATCCCATGCCGCCCGTCCCCGGGGGTTCTGCCCTTCAGCCGCTCCAGGGGCGCGCAGCCGGTGCCCCACTCGCGCCGGGCTCTGTGTTCTGGGGGGCTCCTCCGTCCTTGCCAGAGCGCGCCTCATTTTTGGGGAGGGGAAATAAAAGCAAATTAACCCCCCTTGTGTTTGTGGTCTCGCGCAGCGTGGGAAAAAACCCCAAACTCTCTCCTTCCTCCAGGAGTGAAAGAGCGGGCGGGTAGGAGGAGCAGAGGGGTGCGCCAGTGGGAAAGGTGGTGGTGCCGATTTTAGGAGCTCTCCAAACACAGGCGCAGGGTCCCGTTTAGAAAGGAGACATTGTTTATTCCGCGCAGGGCGCAAGGCGGAGGTTTCCACAAACCCAGCACACCACCTATCAAAACTTTACACTGTTTATACATTTCAGCAAAGGAATTCGTGTTCATTGCAAGTTACATTGTTCTCTTATTAATTAGTATTCTATCTTCTGTTGGTTAATGAGTCTCTCATACTAATTAATACGCTTGCTCAGTCTTTCTCTGTTTTGGAGCCAGGGGGTCTCTGGGGTCGGTGGTCCGTGAGTCGGTGGCCGTGATCTCCACCTCCCGGAATTCCCTTTTATCCAGTCAGAGCTGATTCAGCACTGTTGCTAGGTTTATTAAGTTTCTTACTTATCTTGGGAGTTCTGCCAAATGTCTTTTTGGCCCATAAATTTTTCATTCTTTCTCCTCACTATCAGTGGTACATCCTTCTCCCCAAGCTTTGTTAACCTCGCCCTGGGTCTAAGATTACTGAAGCATGTCCAGCCCTAAACTTTAACAAAGACACCTGGACTTCACTTAGGGCTTGTTAGCTGTGCTCTTGTTTCATGGATTAAATATCCCTTCTTGTTGATTAGGCTTGAAAGTGTACAAAGACCAAACATCAAAGAACCTCCTTCCTTAAGAAAATTTTTAGGTATCGCACATTTTGCAACAATCAGACAGGAGCTTGTTTCATAACCCTCTTCTCACTCCCTGTAACTCTCTGGGCTAATTGTTAACTATTTCTGACTTTGGAGACAATTTTTAGCAGCTAATCAGAAAGCTTTCTACTGGTGTGGCAGGCAGCTTGTTTGTTGTCAGTCCTTACTTCTCTTGAATATGTATTCCTTGAATACGCACCTGTTCTCCAAGAGCTCTGGGAAAGAAGTTATTTGAGGGATGGAGGGAGGAGCAAGGGGATGGAGCTTTATGTTGCCTGGGATGCTTCTTACTTGCCCATGTATTACTTGCCATGTACTACCTTGTTTTCCCTGGTCTGCCAGACTTCAGGGTTCTCTTGATCTATGGAAAACGTACAGGAAAGATTTTAAGCAAAAGGTAAATTAAAGATTCTACTTTGGTTTTTGCTTTTCCACTAGGATTACAGAAATGCTTAGCCTACATTTTTAGTTACAACTGCTTCAACAACTACTCCATCAAGGGCTGAAGGAGGTGTCCCATGCGACATCAAGCTAAATCTATAATGATGTGAAACAAGTCTTCTGTTAACTCATGCTGTGTAAGATCACATCTTTATGTAATGCATCAAATGCTATTGTATAGCAAAAAAAGTGAAAAAAGACCCCAAAACCCAAATCACCAAATAATGTATTTGATGTACCTAGAGACTATGAAAATTGATACATTTTTAAGACAATAGCCTGGTATTACTCTTTTTCCATCTCATTTTGATACAATATACTGATGTCTTTGAAAATAGAGGTTTTCTTTCGTATTTCTTGTTGTTTTATTTGGTTGAGTGTTTTTTCAGAACAGGTTTTAGGATAGGATTTACATTACAAATATGTTCCTAATAGGTGTCTTTTTTGATCCCGGAATGTGGCATGCTACCTGAAGTGCTGAAAAGCACAATTGCAGATATTGGAGAGTACTATCTGGTGAGGAATTTACCCATTCATGAATTGGTCGCTCATGAATTCATTCAGGCTTTCGTGAAGAAAGGTAAGGAGGAAACCAGAACAAATGCAGTAGTAATGTACTTTTTTTATAGCACAGTAACATTTATAGTCTTATTATTATTTATTCTGAAAAGTATTTTAAAGGAAGGGAGGGATAAACACTAAGCAAATTCTGCATGATTTTTTTATATGCTTTTTTCTGCTTTGTCATGTATGACAACATTTGTTTACACCCACTGGTTCCAAAACTCCTGTGACTGTTCCTTATAAATTTCCCCCTATTCCATCTCAATTCCGAAATCCAGCTATTAAGAGGGCTTCCATGTATCCTCACACCTGTTTCTTCTACACCTCACCTTTATGCAGATTCTTGTAGAAATCTTCCTTCTCCCTTTATCGTTCCTTCATACTTTAACACAGAGCTGTGTTGAGCCGTGTTCCACAGCAGGCAAGAGAAAAATGTGCTTCCTTATTTTTTATGTTTCACTAACTGAGCTGTGACAGCTCATCCTTACCCAGTAAGAACAAAGAGGGTGCAAAGGAAGATGCAGCCTCTGCCCAGCCAACTTGCTGTTGCATAGTCAGAGCATGCTGTTTTCACCTAGCAGGGCCCACTCCTTTGGCTTAGGATAGCTCTCATACCCTTCAGCTGATAGCCAGAGAGACAAAAAAAAAATTACAGGAAAAGAGAGGGGCGCAGAGAACATGTCGATGAAACAGGAGAATAAGAGATCCATTACTTGCTAAATGTGGGACTCTTTTCTTATTTCCTTTAATCTCATGAATGTTTTTTATGCCAGTAGTGTTATGGAAGCAATACAGCATTTGTACACAGAGTGCACAGGATCTGACACTTGTATTTTAAAAACCAAAATTGATTAGTGGCAGATAATGGGACAAAATTATTTAGTAATGTGAGCATCTTCTGCCATGTCTTTGTGTGAACTGGTAATAGAAATATGTCTGGGGAAAAAATTGGGTCTTCCATTTGCTGGCTGGGGAGAGTCACAGGTGGAAGGAAAGAAAATGTTTTCATATTGGGGTGTATTGTTAACATTATTCCCAGTACAGGTCCTTTAAAATATTGCCAGAACAGGGTTTATAAAAATAATAACAATGCCATTTTGCTTGAGAAGGTGGAAGAAAGTTAGTTGATAAAAACACTAGAGTGATTCAGATGGTATTTGGCATGTTTGGTTATCTTGAAGTGAGTTGTTTTTATTGTCATGTCTGCCTTTACAGACTGTGTAATCTCATGTTTTTCTGCTTTACTGTTAAAGGTTCATGCTATGCACTTACCTATAAGACAAAAATTGATCAAGATAATACTGCAGCTCTGCTACCAAATGGTATGGGGGATTTGTTTTGATTTCAGTAATACATGTCGATTGTGGCCTGGGTTGGTTTGGTTTGGTTTTTTTGTTCTGTTTTGTTTTGGGGGTTTTTTGGTTTTTTTTTTTTTGGAATGATGTAAACTGGAAAATAATGCTTACTGTACTTGCCAACTTTGTTAGAAATTTGTGTGAATTGTAAAAAATACTAATTTTACCTCTTTTCTTATTCATGCTGTTGAATTAAAAACTTCATCCGAAAGAAATTACAAAACAATAAAAATCAGCTTTGCTTATGTATAGTCAGATTGTCAGTGCTTCAACCATAATTGCAATTGCTACAAGGGATTATTTTTGTGGAAACACTGCATTCCAACTTCTTGTTTCCTACTGATATTTAAGACAGAATTTGTACCAAAAAAGGAAGTGATCAGCACTGCTTATGAACGGTTTTAAAATATTAACAAGTATTTATTCTCATGAGATCCCAGCTTGGGTACTTCATTCAACTCTGGGTTCCCAGCACAGGAAGGACATGGACCTACTGGAACGAGTCCAGAGGTGGCCACAAAGATGCTCACAGGTCTGATCACCTCTCCTATGAAGCCAGGTTGAGAGAGCTGGTGTTGTTCAGCCTGGAGAAGAGAAGGCTCTGGATACAATCAGAGCACCTTCCTGTACCTAAAGGGGCCTGAAAAAGTACCACAGAGGAAAATTTTAAAAGATCATGTAGTAATAGGACGTGGGGGAATGGATTCAAACTGGAAGAGAGTAGGTTTAGATTGGATGTTAGGGAAAAAGTCTTTACTGTGAGGGTGGTGAGGCCCTGGAACAGGCTGCTTAGAGAAATTGTGGATGCCCCATCCCTAGAAGTGTTCAAGGCCAGGCTGGATGGCGCTTTGAGCAGCCTGGTCTAGTGGAAGGTGTCCTTGCCCATGGAAGGTTGGTTAGAACTGGATGATCTTTAATACCCTTTTCAACCCAAATAATTTGATGATTCTGTGAGGATTCTGTGATTCCCTGAGAACTATGTAACATGTTAAAAGTCTGTTTAAATTGCATCACAGTTTTATGGCAAGACCATAAAATGTCCCACAGCTGAGGTGAGAAAATGAAGCTATTTTGAGCTTCAATTACATTGTCTTATTTCTGTTTAACACTATATAAGATATAATAGAAATACAAACTGGTCTGTCTGCTGTCTAGCCTAAGAAGCTGTAATATGACAGGTGCCCATGAGGGCATGAATAAATTCAGATTGTTCAGAAGAATTCTTTTCTGTGTCTGTAAGCACAGTCCTGGCAAAATGGATACTTGATAGCAATGGAGTTTGTGTGATACAGGTGTTACAAGCCATGCACAATTATTGCAGAGAGTGTTACACTTCCTGGTGATGTCACTGTCTGAACTCTTCCTCTGCAGCCTTGTTTGTGTTCTGTACTTGAGCAGTAGAACCCCAAGACTGTGGTAGAGAGCTATTGTGTGAAGCTCTGTACCAAGCAGCAGCAGCCAGATCTGGTTTATGAGCACAGAAGCAGAGTTGTTCCAGCACGTATCAGCTCATTGCTAACAAGCATAGTTTACTCAGTGTGAGTAGTCCCACTGGACCTGGAGGAACTGCTTTTGTTTATTTAGTTGAGCAGTGCATGTTGAGCATGAATGTTTACTAAATCAGACTCTTGTGTAATGTAGTGCTCAGCTAATGACACAGCAAGTGCTAGGGCATGAGCGGAGGAAAGATGGAGACAATAAACGGAGTAGTACAGTAAAAAAGCTATGATTATCTCAGGAGTAATATTACGGTTTTCTTACTCTAGTTCATGAGACCTCTTTGATAAAAAAAGAATAATTGGGTTATAACCTTTTTTTTTTTTTTAAGGATTAATCTGGTAATCCATTTAACTGGAACTAAGGAATCTGCATTACATTAGTAATACCATTGATCCAAAGCTAATGTTGTAAAAGGTATATGGTTCTCTGAAGACTTCAAAGGGAACCAAGTAGAAGATTATTTCTACTAAAATTTGTTTTGTTTATAGGTAAACTAATTCTGTCAGTTGATAAGGATACTTATGAGGAACTTGGACTGCAGGGTCGCCCTTCTCGGTATTCAGGCAAAAAAGTAATGAGATATAGTAAGTATGATTTATATTAACAGGGCTTATTTAAGAAGCACCTTGTTAGGATGTTGAAACTTCCCTTTCACTAAAATTAGTTATTGTCTGGGTTATATTTTTCCAGATGAAAATACAAGGACTGCCTGAAGAGAGAAAGTGCTTTTTCTCCAAGTAGTAAAGCAGCTTTAAGGACACAAATACATCATCTTTTCAGTACTCTATAAAATTTTTCATTTCAGGGGTTCTCATTGTGTTGTTTGTACTGGAGTGATGTAGGACTCAAGAATTTTTTTATACCCTGCATAATGTTTGTACCTTCTGATTTAAGTCAGAAAATTTTAAACTGATTAAGAAGGTGTTTAAAGTTTGTGCACTATACAAAATCAGTGAAGAGCCTCACCCAAGACTGCTTGCTTGAAAGGGAGAATTGTCCCATGTTTCACACATTCAAAATGGTGATCTCCATATACCGAGTACTTGGAAAACATAATTTTTTAACAGCTGCAGAGGAGGTATCTTGAGTGTGATTTTTGTTGATTTGTCTTTTTAGTAAATAAAAATACCTACACTATGCCATTTCAAATGTATTGGAACTTGCAGCAGCTGATAGGTATCGTTACATAAAAACTTCAGGAGGGGAAATTTGTTATCTCTAGTAAGTATTTTGGCAAAATGGGACATCATTTTTACCATTCTGATTGTCAAAATGTATCATGAAACTTCCATTTCAAAAATAAATATAACATCAATTCACCTAGGAGAAAACCAACCTGTTGAAAAAGTGTCATCACTGTATACATGACTTTTGTTGTTAGAAATTCTAGCTTTTTTTTTTTTTACTGCTAATAGCTCACCTAATTACCAAGATATTTTTAAGGCACTGTTGAGGGACTTCTGTCAGTGCCATTTCAAAAAAAAATCTGTCCCTTTAGTCACTAGGAGGCAGTTCCAGATTAATCAAAATAAGGACAGCAGGAGGTGAATATTTATTTACACAATGAGGAGTCATATTTGCATAATCAAATACTTTGGAAAAATCTGTATATGTTAAAAGGAAGTTGAATGTTCTTTGGTTTCTTTGTTCTCTTCTAATTTCATAATAAAATTTATTTCAGTTGAGTACCAATAGCTATTGTGCATTTTCTGCAGTTATCACTATTGACTTGACTGATGCTGGCTTTTACCCTGAGAGCAAGAAACATAACAGAGTGCTTTGGGCCTTGAAAGAAAAGAAACCGCTAGAATTTGACTTCCTACTGGCTTGGGATAATACAGGTAATAAGAACTAAATGTAAAACTAAAATGCCACTGACATGAAGTCCAAAGATTTTTAGTTTACTGTTCTTTTCTAGTGATTGTCCAAATGCATTTTCAGTGGAGGGAAAAGTTAGATTAAAATGTGTATGGTGGGACTTTGATGTGTTTATTTGTTTGGGGTGGGGAGGGTGTTACTTCCTGTGCACAGAACATCTCTGTTCCGGAACACAACAGTGATTCATGGGAGATATATTAGTTGGTTCATTTCCTTTTGCTGTCTTGCCCAGGCTTTCTGGCAAAACTTTGCCTATTTGATGGTGCTGCGTCTTCTTTATAAATTTGTGACATACATAACAATTATCAATACACTTTTTTTTATTAATACACATAAGTTATGTATCTGGTTACATACTTAGTATGGGGAACTCTGATTTCCTCAGTAGTTACAGGACCTGTGCAGAGGCCCTGTTTCCATCGTGTGCCATGTGCACTGATACACAGTGTGCTGTTTGATCACTTTATTCTCAAGCACTTGTTCGAGGTTGGAGCCAAGTAAGAGGTTGCTATAAGAAATCCTTATTTCAAATCATCTTCTACTGTTTGTTTATCTGCTGTTTTCTAATTACAATATTTTTTCTTCTGGGACTCAAGTATTGTTCCTCCTCTGAGGGTAATTTTTCAGTCTCCAGCTGTTTGTATTACCTCAGAACAGGCTGTATGCAGGGATATGTAGCATTTGCATAGAATTGATGAAAACGGCAAGTGTCTGTACTGAAAAACATGGCTTTCTTCATCACAGATGTCTAGCTTTCAGTGTTGTTCTGCTTTGAGTCTCCACACTAGGGAGAAGGGATATTAGAAAGGTCCCTGAGAATGCTTTCCCATCTCCTCTTTATATTGTTCCATTTTCCTGGCTCTTCAAGACCAAATCTGAGGAGTTAACTGATGTGAGAAATGGAAGCTGCTTACAAGCTCCTTTAGGAGTGTCCCATGTTTCACTTTAGTCATTCATGTTTCCCCTCCCCCTTTCTAAGTACTAATCATATGACAAGGATACTCCCTTGTTTGTCATACAGAAACTGTTTAAAGGCTTGCAATTCCCATCCTTGTAATCTTCAGGAAAGAGTCACAGTGAAGGCTGTTGCTACCATAAATGGTGACATAAATCCAACTGAGGTGGCAGATCTTCACGCTCAGCTTGCTTGGATTTATTGACGCTGGGCCGAGAGCAAAACGCCTCTAGGGCCACTATTTTTCTTATGTTTGCTGCTACCCATGTTAACAGCAGTCAGGAAGAAGAGCATTTTTTTCCCTCACTTTCTTACATCCCAAAAACAGGTCAGGCCAGTCATTTCCTGAATATGGAGTTAAATCTGAATGCCTTTCTGTGCAAGAATCTTGTGCTCATAACACACAAAAGACTATTAGTTCCTTAGTACTGACAAAAATAAAACTTTTATAGGTTTTTATTAATAGATATGAGACATTGTGTAGATTCTGCTGGAAGGGAAAAAGTGGGCTGTGTTTTGTCAAGAGAATCTGTGTCCTCTGTGACCATTCTGCTTTCCGCCTTCCTGCTGATAACTAGTGTTTCTTGCTATGGCCAGCACTGCGGGATTTGTGGTTTTTATACCCAAATTTCCCACATTGTGCTTTTGGCACCAAGAAGAACAGAAAAAGGAAATATGAAGTGTCTCATGTCTTTAATGACAAAGACAAAACAATCTTTTTTTCTATTGCTGTAATTTCTATCACAATTTTATGTGTTTGTTGGATGAAATTCAGTGGCCTCTGAAAAGCTTTGGTGATATGCCTGGTTGCTGTTAACATGGAAAGCTATGCTGTAGCTAGAGGAATTGTTCTCTTAGGGTCTTGACTGTAGTCTTTGAGATTTCCTGCATTTAGGGCTGTAGCTGAGGCTCTCACATGCAGCAGACATGTAAAATGTATGGTTTTCTATATTATACTAGGAATTCTAGGTCAATATTATACATTCTCTGAACCTGTTAGTCTAACAAATGGCAATAGAAAGTAAGGAAGATCATCTCTCCTGGCACTCTTCAGACTTAAGTATATCTATATTAAAAACACTAAATTAAAAAGAATCCAGTGACTGCCTGTCTTTGTCACTGTGCCATTTGGAACGGCCTTTTTATGAAGAATGACTAAAAAGGATGTCCTTAACCCTCCTTTTTCTACTCCCCCAAATTATTGTTCTTGATGACATAAATATGGCTGATAGACATTAGGCACTTCTTATTTTCTGATAGCAACTTTAGATATAATATTCCACAGTGAACTCTACCGTGTTCTTGAATTTCTGCTCTTATTATATGCCTTTTCTGTGGTATTTAAATGTTGCTCTGCATTTCAGACTTTTCATGAGTAAGGTGTTATTTCTTGGTCTCCTAGACACCCATTGTTATTTTATGAAAATAGCACACATTATCTGGAATTTGAAATTTAGGAGAATTGATTCCATGTCAATTACCTTCCTGCTTCAAAAGCAAGTTGGTTAATATCTCTGCATTTAAAATATGCCTGCTTAGGTTAGTTTTTTCGTCTAGGTTACGATTTTAGAATTTTACCTGCTGTTTTGGATCTCTTACTATTACTTTCCCACAAGTCCATGTACATTTAACTCTTACAGCCATAGTGCATTTGAAGATTTATTAGGGGGGTTGGAGGGGAGTGGGTGTTTATTCTTCTAGCAAATGACATTTGTGATATTTTTGATTTCTTTACCCTCTTCCCTTCCTTCTCTCTTCAGTCCTTGTGCTCCATATTATCCTAGAATTCCTCTTGACATCATTGATAAATCTGTTCTTAAACCTGTAATCACATGCTCACTTTTCCATTATTTAGGGAAAACTCTGTTCTGAGATGATGTTCCTGCTCCATTTTTTCTGTTCCTTTTCAGGAACACTGATTTCCTCTTTTTAACAAGCTCATTTTATTACTTACCCAGTTAATTCTGCTTGAATTTTCTGTTGGCAAATCTATACTTTGTAGTTAGATAGCAAATTTACTGAGCTGTACTAAGTTACTGAATTTTGCACTAAGTTTTATTTCCAAGAAGATGAGGAAGCTGAAGATTGTAAGGCTTGTGCCATAGACTAAAAGCATCTAAGCAGTTTCATGCTGCATTTTTTTATATTTATGTACAATGTTTCATGTATTCACTGCTTCTTCTGTTTGGTAGTTTCATAACAGCTGTTTGTGGTACTGTGTCGTTAAGGTGCAGAGGGATCAACATTGATGTCATACTTTTCAAAAAACCAAATACAGGCCCTGAAGCCAAAAATAACATTCAGCACCTTAAGGGACTTGCAGTGTCCAGTGTTACAAAGTAATGAACTACAAGGAAAGCCAGAGGAGTCCTGCAGTACAGAGGAGCTCTTTGAATGGCTGGGTGCTGTCTTGAATCAAGTTAGCTTGTAAGTATTTGAATTTGTTTGATCCTTAAAAATGTTTTAAGTAAGGAAAGCCACAATTTATTTTAAGAAATAGTTAAATAATAAATAAGGCAGACACTGTTTTGTAAGTGGGAAGTCTGTTATGCAGTTAAATGTTTGTTTTAAGTCTTGAATGACTTTATCTGTGTTTTTAGGGGCACCCATATGTACTGGTTTGGGCTGACATAGAGTTAATTTTCTTTGTAGTAACTGGTGTGGTGCTGTGCTTTGGATTTGTGACCAAGAATGTTGATAACAGGGGGTGTTTTAGCTATTGATGGGCAGGGCGTGCACAGTCTCAGGGCCTTTTTCTGTGTCTCATACAGCCCTGCCAGTGAGGAGGCTGGAAGGCAACCCAGCCAGGACAGCAGACCCCAGCTGAGCAGAGGGATATCTCACACCATGGGATATGGTGTCATGCTCAGCAGTAAAAGCTGGGGCAAGGGTGGGTGGGAGGGAAATATTCAGAGTTTCAGTGTTTGTCTTCCCAAGTCAGTAAGAAGCCCTGCCTTCCTGGAGATGGCTGCACATCTACCTGCCCATGGGAAGTAGTAAATTAATTCCTTTGTGTGCTTTGCTTTCATGTGGAACTTTTCCTCTGCTTATTAAATTGTCTTTATCTCAACCCATGCATTTTCTCCCATTACCCTTTCAGTTCTAGGTGGGAGTGAGTGAGCGAGCAGCTGTGTGGTGTTTAGGTGATTACAGGGTTAACCCACAGCACCATGAGATCTTTTGTATTGATTGCTTGGTCATTAGTTACTTTTGTATTAATTTAGATTATATGCATAGATCCTACTTGTTTGGTACAAGTTCTGATTAGTAAGACATCCTATAGAATATTTAAAACATATTTATTTCAGTTGCTTTACTATTTCTTTTTTTCTTCCAGAGACAACAAATCCTCCAGCTTCTTATCAACTTATTGCTGCCCTGAGCCCAACACGGTGGTGGAAAAAGCTTTTTTGTGCACAATCACAGGCTTTATAATTCCTGAGAAGATTATTCAGTTATTGGAGCAGCTGTGGTAAGGGCTGACAGGAGCACATTACTAAAACACTTCTACTCAAACACCTCTTAATATATGAAATCAGTTTAAAATACTTTTGTATGGTAAATACAAAAGTTGGAGGTAAATAGTAAAATATATAAATGAAGACTTTTTTTTTTTTAGTTAGGAAATGAGCTGGAAGCTTGACATCAATATAAAAAGAAAGTAATAAACAATTTTGGATGCCTCAAACTTGAAAAAGCCTGCCCTGTATTCTAGTCATGAATTTGGTTTTTATCTGAATTTCTAAGAAACTCTGTCTGTACTGTACTCCTGCACTTTTAAAATGTGGAGTGGATAATATCTGGCTTTGATTATTCATAATCTATTTCCTCTCTGGTGGTAAAAGTATTTGTGTCAAGCATAGCCCGACTATGTTACTTCCTCCATTGTCTTTTTTCTTCCCTGATAGCAATTGTTCTCATTAAATGTCCAATTTTCTGAAAGACAGTGCATGCTCTAGGAAAGCAGGAACTGCTACTTTACAACTTAGAACTTCTTCTAATTGCTACAACTTGCAGGTGTGCCATGTATAAAACTATAATAGGATTATTCCTACTGTAGTAGGAATGACTAGGATAGTCAATCTTACTTTGTTCCCCAATGTATTCTGATCGAATATTTTCTTTTGAGTTTATTTATTCTGGACTAAACAGGGTTTTTTAACTGTTAATGAATTTTCACTAAAGTGTGTCTTTGATTGTTTTACTTTATACTGTAGACTTGAATGTGCTGCCTATTCCATTATAATCACTGATTATCTTGTCTCCTTGCTTGCAGTTGCTATTTTGGTGAACCAAAACTGGCGTATTGGCTGACCTTAACTGTGCATGGCTTTGCAGACAGCCCTGTTTCCTGGAGAGAAAGTGAACATGGTTTCCACAAAGGAGGAGAGAACTTGTACAACTTTGTTATTTTCAGAAATCTGGACTACTGGCTTCAGATGGCTGTAGGAGCTCATGATGATTGTCCTCCATAAAGCTACGTCCATAGAAGAAGTTCTCTAATAATCCCTTGTTACTGACAGAAAACTAATTTTTATACAAGTAGTTATGTAACAGATTAAGTACTAAGAGTCTATACATGCTTTTGTTATTTTTAGACAATGGAAGGAATGGATTTTTGTTTCTTCACTGTCATACAATGCCTTCTGAAAAACTTCAAAATTCTCAGAAAAGTTAAGTTTTTGAGAGGTTTTCTCAGGAATTTGCTGTAGGTAGTCCTCTTTTCCAGGAGAAAATTCAGAATTTGAAAGTTAGCTTTACAGATTGCTGGCTAAAATATTTGACAGGAAAGCTCACCAGGGGATTAAGTGTTTTATTTCTTTACACTAAAGATCTGCAAAACCTTCATATCCCTGTTTAAGATATTTCAGCCTACATGCTAGCAAAAGATCCCAAGGGGAAGATGTGTCCTCCCTGATTTGGTAGGGGCTAGGAGAATAAAGGTGAGGAGAAGGTGTGTGGCCATGGAAGGAGCAGCCATTAAACATGGAAAAAGTGAAGGCTTACTGACCTGCCCCACTGATTTTGCAGATCACAGCTGGTTATCAGAGGTATATTTCTGACAGTGATGCAAAAGTCTGATGCTTTCTTAATTGACCTACACACACACACACACACACACAAACACACACACAATCTCTACTTTCAAAAGCAGTGGGTGGTTCTCGCTTACAGAGCGACTCATGGAGCTGAGTCTCACTGTGATGTTATTGCAGACATTTCTGGGAAGAAAGCTGTGGACATGCACTCAAGCAATGCACTTGATGTGAAACAGGTTTCATTAACAATAAGCAGTAATGCTGAGAGCATAGGCAGCTCTAAGGAATGCAGGCTACTCCTGTTGAAATCCATGGAAAGGTGGATGGTGGGTTGGGGAAGGCAGGATTTGGGGTTTATTTTAAGGAGTGGGTACATATCATTGAAGTACCAATGCAGTGCTAAAATTGTTCACTTGACGAAGGGAGAGATTGGTACTGGAAATTGGGGAACAGCTGTAGTGAAAGTGCCAAGGTGAGTGGCACAGAAAAGCAGGAAGACTTTGGGAAGCAACTAAACTCTATTTTTATCTGTTTTATTGTTTCTCTTCAGTGAGGAGAGTCATGCTGGATGATTCACCAGGTGGTATTTATCTATCACACACCTCCACTAACCATAACCTCCTTTGGCTCAAGTTTTGCTACTTGAGTTTGCTACTCAAGTTGTGTCTTACAAACACAACTCTGATGAATCAGCAGTTTTTTAAATCATGACATTGTTTCTCAAAATCCTGCTGCCATGAGATGTTTCTAGAAGGCTACCAGGAACAGAAGTCACATGTACAGACAGACTCACACAATCACAGACTGAACAGACAATGGTACAAGGGTCTGGGAAAATTTTTGCCTTGGCACATGACTAGTCAATACTTAACATGGTTGACTCAAGCATTGTGTTTCCATTGTGTTTTGTTACTGTGCATCAGTGTGAATGGCTTGAGTTGTTGGCTAAAGTCTGCTTTTGAAAGTGTCTGTTGAGGCATTATGGACTTTCACAAAAGAAACCAGTCACAAGAAGTATCTTCCTTTTTCCTCTTGACCAGAAGGCTGAGTTTTTACTTGAGCTTTCCTGGAAGCTATGCTTGTAGCAGAAATTCTGATACAAAGTTTAAAAGCCTAAATTTTTTTGAAAATTGAAGTTTGTAGCTTCAGAGCTACTAACTGTAGGCCCAGTGAATGTGATCATCTTTCTATCAGATTGTAGTAAAACCTTTTCCTCAACAATGTGTATGCAGGCATACAAACAAGTGTAATATATACTGCTTGGGGAGAATAAAACGCCATCCAGAATTAAGAATCTTGTATGGGTGGGTTTGCTTCCCATAGTGATTCCAAAAGCAGCTGTGGGACTTGACTCTAAAGTGGCAGCAGGAGGAGCAGGTGAAGTGATTTTTCTAATGAGTACTTGGTTGCAAGAGCAGATTGGGCACCTTGGTGGAGTAGGTGCTGCAGAAGTGCCGGTAGGTCCATAATGATTGCCTCAGTGAGACCATTCTGGCAGGGAAGCTGAGAAGAAGGATTTTAACTCTCAGCTCTCCTCAGCATGTGACTATTAAGGTTAATTTTTCTTTTTTTGTGGATGTCTAGGGAAATCTCAGCAGATTGGTCAGTAGTTACCTTTGCCTCCTGTGTACATAGACAATGGGCTGCAGGCATTTCTCAAAGCTCAGTGCTGTAGTGGTTGTGCTGCTTCCTACAGTCCATAGTTGTCTGCTGGTGGTGGCTTCAAATGGCTTTTCCAGCTAAGGAAGGGATTAAAAGACTGTCTCTGAATCCTGTAATTTGAGATGCCGGGTTGGTTTCTAGCTTTCTCTTGTTTTCTTTAAACCTGTATAAAGTACAATTGAAAAACCTCGTGCTGTTAATAGGCACTGCAGTCGGTCTAATCTTAGGCTTTGTGAGAATACTGTGCTAACCAGATCCAGGCTTCCTAGCAAGGTCCGGTGGTGCACTCATCTCTAAGAAGAGAGGCTTTCCTGTGCTTGCTGGATTTTGTAGTTGCAGAGGAGAAAAACAAGGGTGGAATTTACTCCTATCCTATCTTACCTCCTGCAAAAAACTGAACTCGAGGGAATATTTTTTTTCCTGGGATGAGGTACAGCAGCCTGTTCTTTACCATCTGTACAGTCAGAGTACTGTGTCTCCCCAGGAGACTCCCAAGCATGCAGGAGACCCTTGCTGAGAAGAGAGATAGGAAGGCATTGCTCACACGTTTGGGGATCCCGTTCGGAAGGAAGATCTGAGATTGAGCCAGGAGGGCAGTAGTTCAAGGAAGAATTGGGCAGGGCACGTGAGACAGAGATAAAAGTTCTTGCCTGAGAATGAAAGATAATTGCCGGTGATGTTCTTGCCCTTTGTGCCTGCCTGTGAGGGAGGACAGGAAAATGCAAAAGGTTCCTGAGAGCTGCAAAAGTAATGGGGAGCAGCTGTGTACCAGCTGCTTCTGAGATCAAAGGCGACTAAGTGCTTACTAAAAAATTTTGCCTCTGGGGAGTGTTTTATCTAGCATGGGGAAGGAGAGCCAAATATCTGAATGCAGAGACAAGCCTGAGGCAAGCTGGTTGTGTGAGAAGTAGAGGTTTTGTTGTCCTGGAATGCCGACAGACAGTGAAAAGCCACTCCTTGGGAGCTAGGGAATTGCTCTGCTTTAACCTCTGCCTTTCTACTGAGCTGTGCAGTCCTGCCTCTCTGCTGGTGGATGGAGAGGGAATGTTGTTGAGACGTTACCGGGGGGTAGCAGAACCCTCTGGAAATGGGTCACAAAGACCACGTGCTTTTCCAGGTACCCTAAGTTTGACTAAGTGTTCATGTGTATTCACAGATTGGTGGGTGTAGAACAAATAGAGGACAAACTTTCATGTTGTCAAAGGAAGATAAAAGTTGAGGTAGTTGGATAGCATGTGTTACACAAAATCTCTCTAAATAGAACACATCTGCCTTTTTGGTTTGTAAATGCTGCCTGAATTAGAAACCTGTCTGGAGAAATAAAGGTATGTATTCCACAGAGTTGTGCATGCCATTAGCAAGAGTGGGAGACTAATGGTGGTGATAGTGAGGAAGGGAATATTAGCATGAGGGGACTCTGAGAAAAGTTAGAGATAAGAAAGTGAAAAAGAAATTTCTTTCTCAGATTGCAGAGCTTCTGTGATTGCAGAGGGAAAACAGCAAGATTTGGCACAGGTTTAGGGGATGCAGGAAAGGCAGGAACCTGTGCTCATTAAAGGGAGGTGACAGAGCTTAATGAAAGAGAATTATAAACTCTGTTCTGGCTGCATCGTGCTGTCATTTACTGGGAAATATCCATTTTGGAGAGGCTATGTAAACTTGGATGACTGGAAGTAAAGACAAGTTCATGCATCAGCAGCCTGGGGTTTGCATAGCAATTATGGGAGTAAGGAAGGTTTCACAAAGATGGGCCATAATGTTCTTGTTGGAAGTAATTTGTGTGATTTTATTATTCCTTGCTACAGGCTGCCTCTTTTTGGTTTATAGAGAACTTATAGAGTGTTATAGAAATGCCAAAAATTTAAAACTGTCTTGAGATAGGTCGGATTCTGTTGATGTTGCTGTTAATTGCAATTAGCAGCTGGGGCTGCTCAACCAACACTGCAGAACCATGGTGGAGTTTTGCTCATGCAGGGACTTGCCCCTGCTACAGCTACTACAAAAAGAAATGGTAAGGCAAACAAAAGATAGAAAGGAAAAGGACAGCTTAGACGGGTGTTTCTCTTCCCCCTCTTGTGAGAGGTGCACAGCAAATCAGTGGCTGATCTGGGATTAGAATGAAGGCTTTTTGTAGCTAGTCCAGTACTCTAGCTACTAGATTAGAGTTCCTCTGATGCTGTTAATTAAAGATTAATGCATGCAATTGACTCTTAGTATGGCAGCTATACTGGAACATGCTTGAACTGTTTTATCATTTTTATTCACAGACTGGAGCTTAAAGACCAAAACTGGAGACTAATTCAATTAGTGGGCTATTAAATAACCACCACCTTCTGAATAGTAGCAAGAACTTCAGTAATATCTACTATAAACTAAGGCAACTTCTTATAAAGCAGTGGCCTCTGTTTCACCCTTGGTAGCTTCGAGCACTACTGAGCAATACTTATTTTAATGCAGCTGTATACAGGAGCAAAAAGGGGGAGCTGAAATGACTTGAGCAGTTTTCAGCTTTCCAGAAAGCAAAGTGCAGGGTGCCTTTGCTAAGGAAAATTTCTCCTAGTTGGCTTTCTTAGAACAATTTCGTTATTAGAATATGGATGTGTTTGACTTGGTAAATTGAAGAATGTCCTAAGCAATGGTACAGGTTCTTCAGCACTCTCCCCATCCCACTGTAAAATATAGATAAACATTGTTATTAATGTTATTGCTGATAATGCCTAACGCAGATGTCCAGGTTTTACAGATCCCAAAAGCCTTTCTGCATCATGTATCAGCAGGGTTTCAGAGGATGCAAAGGGACTAAATTTTATTGCATGGTTACTGTTGAATAACAGCACATTTATTGATTTATCATGAAGACAATTATTTATAATTTTGTCACTGTTGAAGATTTTAGCCCTATTCAGTGCTGCCAGAAGGAGTATGCATTTTTTAAAAGGCTTTCTCTTGAGACTCTACAGGAAGCTAGTGCTATTCCACGGCAATTTTCAAAAGGCTTTGTAGTTTGGCATGGAACAAAATTCTTAATGAACTCGACACTACTCTGTCATTTGGACAACACTGCTTACTATTTATGAAGAGAGTTTTCTTCTTTGTTATTGAAGGGAATGAAGAATTTAAGTGGTCAGCTCTTACAGAGCTGATGCAAAACCCAGCAGTGATACACTGGTCCTTGTGCCTGTTTTTTGGTCAGATACTAAATCCATCTTTAGCTCTCCTGGTGTCAGAACAAGACGTTGTAGGCCCATAAAGTTATTTAAATATGCTCACATATTTTTGAGCTTCATGATCGTTTGGTATAATTTGCTTTCCCATAATTGGCTTAAATGCCATATCATGTACTTGTGACTGATTTGACAGGAAGGTGGTGGTGTGTTCCTGGTGTCACTGACGTCTGTGCTGCTGTACAGGATGGCATGACTTGCATGTCTCATGTTAAATACTGCAGAATCACAGTCTGAGACTCGTGGAACCTCTGTGCCTGCACTGATCTTAAAGGTCAGTAGGAATAGCTGGCATTTAGCAATTCAGGATATGCATTTGCAAGTTCCATGAACTAAGTCTTTAAAATTATATAAGCAGCCTCAGATTATACCTGTAAAAAGCAGCAGTCCCTACAGAGTTTGGAAGACTTTAAAAAAGCAGACCATTGTGGTGCTTATTTGTAGGCAATTAATTCCCCAATGGCATCGACAGCCTTCAGGCTGCATACCCAGCCCCACAAAGTGCGTTTGCTCTTTCGCTCAGAACAGAAGTGCAGAAAAGTGGATGTGCTGAGTAGTGAGCTACCTACACTAGCTGGGAGACAGTGTGAAGGACTACAGTGCTCTTTGGGATTCTACTGCAGCCTGCAGTGGTGGAAGTGGAAAATTGGTGGGGGTTTTTCGGTCGTGGTTTTTGTGGGGGGGACGGGTGGGACAGGACATGAGTACAGTTTGAGATAGAGGAGAGTGCCCAAAGAGCTGTGATAGAGACATCTGGGTTTTACTTGTAGCCCTGGTAACCAATTGCTGGGTGACCTTCTGCAAATAGCTCGGCTGTTCTGTGCTGCTCTGACACTTTCCCATTCAATGCAACAGCCTCAGAGAAGCTACTTGCTTTGCAAAGCACTCTGAGGGAGCCGCAGGTTACCATTTAGTGTTCACAGAATTTACCTCAGAACCTGGAATTGGTGATTGCCACATCCATTTTCCTCTGAAGACTGCTAATCAGAGCAGGGTGGTTTTGGCCAGAGCTTCAGGGCAAAACAAGTCCTATCTTTCCCCTACCTGCCTGGAGGGTGATGTAAGTGAAGGAAGTGGGATGGGGTTTACTCAGCTCAAGGCAAGACTGTAAAAACATGGCTCCATTTAGTTAGCAGCAGCGCAGAGAACGGGGGCATGAAGGCTAACTGAGGGTAACATGAAGCATTTGGGATATTTATAAGAATGTGAAATGGCTTTTCTTATTAAAAGAATGGTTGTGCATCATTAAGGGCATCAAAAGTGAAGTGGGAACATGCTTAGTGAATCAGGAGGAAGAGCAGTCCTTGGAAGCTGCTAATCTATTTATGTTCCAGTCGTGCTCAGAGTGTGGCTTTGAGGTCTGCAGCTCTTGTAGTTGCCTGGAACATGTCACTCTGCAGCAAGATTCATTGTTCTGTTCTCCCTGAGACGAAGGCTGGGATTTTTAGCTGTAGGACTTTGCTTTCAGTTGACCAGAGAGACATGGCTAAATTCCCGTGCATTGTTTTGCTGAAACACTCTTAGTTATGGCTCCCGTTATAAGCATGTCAGTTCTATGTGATCTAGGCAAAAATTGATGCTTTTAGTGGTAAGCAGCCAGACCTTTATTTTGGGGATTATACATGAGGTTTAGGAGCCAAGTTTTGATCCCTCTTGATAGAAGTCCCTTAAGCTTTCAGAATCAGTAGGTCACTTTTTTGGTTCCCTGATTACTCAAAGGGTCAGAAACTCTTTTTTTTCTTTCATTTTTCTCTACTTCTTGCTGCTAGACTTTCTTTGCTATTCCCCAAGCAACGCTCAAAACGTTTAGACATTAAGCCTCTCATTAAATTAGAGTGGAATCAGAGCTCTGTGCCTTGCAATGAAGATTTAGAGGGGCAAGATTCAGCAGGGATTGAACAGGTTTTCAGGAAGTGATATAAGATGTGGCTCCAAAAGGGCTTCCAGCCCAACCTCAGCCCTGTTACTTTGCATGGGAACCTCTCTCTTTTCTGCCTTCCCTTGAAGAGAAGTGAGTGCTTTTTTAAATAATGAAGAATTCCTGTAGCTTTCTTTCAAGTCCCCAAGGTATTGTTGACCGTGGGAACCCCTCGTATAGCTCCTATGGAAGTGGGAGCTTGGAGCGTAGCCATGACACTTCCATGTAAGAAAGCACACAAGCCCTAGGCAAAACTCTTCACTGGTGTTGGTAGACCGGGTGGAAAAGCCAATTTTTATTCTATGGATTTGTTTCTTTTGAGAATGACAATCTATGCTGACTTTTCCTCTCTGGGGGCTCAGAGTGGAGTTGCTGCAAAATTTCAACTGAACATGAGATGTTTTTAGATCCAGATGCTGCTCTCTCTGCTTCTTCTCTAATGCATGGCTTGATCAAATGAATTACATGCTGAGGACCTGTAGGGGGGTGAGCTGTGAAGAAAGTGTCTTTAACATGACCGTCAGAAGGTAGGTAGGCCCAGGGCTGCTTTGGTGCTTCATAATCTGGAACAGCTCTTTCTTGTCTTACTCCAGTATTCATTGGTGAGTTGGTTCAGGAAGTTCAGGTCCTCCCGGATTCACTGACATCTGTTTCTAAAAGTTGACAACTGCAGCGGTAACATAGGATGGATGTTTGGCTGAAGCTTTTTCAAAAACACAGAAATGGCTTCATGAACCAGACTTTGTCCAAAATGTCATAGATGCTTGTCCCTGTAACTTGTGAGGACATGGTAGAAGCACTTCGGGTTCTTAAGGTGTGCCAGCTCATACAGCTACTACTCTAAAAGGGTTGTGGTTGGCCCCCTTTTTACCTCTGAATTCAATTTCAGCAAAAAAAGTCTAAAAGGGCAAAGAAGAAAATGAATTTAGAAATTGGTCTTGGACATAGACTAAACGTGAAAAATTTTGCCTTGAATCTTTTAGATAATAGTTTAGAAAGATACACAGTATTTTTCAGACATAGGATGAGACTCTGATGTGTTTCTCTCCAAACTCATCTCCAAACAATCTGGAAGTCTCGTGGACACAAGAGAACAGAATGTTTAGATGGTTGATTGCAGTGTGCATA
This sequence comes from Aphelocoma coerulescens, assembly GCF_041296385.1. NCBI lineage: Eukaryota > Metazoa > Chordata > Aves > Passeriformes > Corvidae > Aphelocoma > Aphelocoma coerulescens. The sequence goes on from NC_091015.1 coordinate 79,168,544, forward strand.
AAGAACTCCCAGGTCCTTCCACAGCGTCCTGAATTTGGTAAGAACCTGGGTTTTTTTCCTCCTAATGAACAAACAGATTATGATGCCAAATACCTCTGAACATGTTTAAGTTTATTCTATTCGCAATCAAATGAGATGAGGTACTGCCCTGTTCTAAGAGAAAATCTACAAATACCAGAATCTATGCAAAAAAAAAATCAAGAAGCTGATCAGTGTTGCACAAACTCTTGGTTTCTTGCCCTTGTACAACTATGGGAAGAATAAAAAGCCTCTTGATAATTGCCCATGAAAGGCATTTAAATGCTTTTGTTAATCCCCCTGAAAGCATGCAGGCTTATAAGTAAGTACTGCTGTGGGTGACATCATCTGGTGACAATGGCCCCTAGAGCTGAAACCTCTCATCAGCTCTGAGTTCTTCTGTGTGACCCTGAATCAGGGCATATTTTCCTAGAATCAAATTTTTCAAAGAATCCATTTAGGAGTAGAAATAAGTAGCAGCTTCTTGTGGACTTCACTTTCTCTTGACTTCACTCATCTTCAGTTTGCCTTTTTTGTTTTGTTTTGTTTTTTGACCTCCACAGATGATTCCCTGTGTCTGTAATTTGAAATTACTGCAGTCAGTTTTATTGCAGAGGGTATAAACTTTATTCCTGCTGTCTAGACCCTCGGTGCGTGAACTTTCCAGATGTTTTCAGTGAAGGATTCACTACAGGTAGTAGCACGTTTAGAGTGAAATGGTGCAACTTCCAAGCACTTTGCCCAATTTCTAACCAGTTCTCATACTGAACATGAAATGCTTTAGCCTGGTGGTGGCATCATGTCAAGTGCTGTACTCAAGTGTAGGAACAATCATTGCCTTCCAGTGCTTCCTTTAAAAAGAAAAGTCATGGAGAAGAGTAGCAAAGCTGCACAAAAGATTTTGCTGTTACTAGAAAAGGGAGGCTGGAGAAGAGGGAAATGCACTGCAGACTGTTTCACCCAAGCCAATGCTTTTAAACTTGATTGGCCTTTTTAAAGAATGATCAGAAATGTTGTCCTTGCCCCATGGTGCTGCAGTTGGACAAGCAGCCTGTTGAGTTGTGTCCCTGTAGCTGTTCTGAGGGTGTTGCTGCCAGCAGGATAATGCCCCCTTTACTGGGTTCTGGAGGTACTGGGGGATTACTGAGGGAATCCATCACTCCTTGTTTTTCTTCTCTCCCAATAGTGTCTGGCTTGCCTTGGTGAAGGAAAAGGCTGGGACATGGGAAAATCCTGAAACAGACTATCAAGAGCAGTAACAGTGTGAGACAGTGAAAACCAGTTTCAAGATACTGTCAAGAGCCTGGGCAAGTTTTTTGGGAAGGGAATTGAAACTGACCCAAGAGAAGTCTGGACTATTAAGTTAATTACCCTGTCATGAGGTTTTTGAAAGCAAAGATGAAGCTCTATTAGCATGTTGGCTTCATGGCAATCGAGAGCTGGCTGGAGCCTGTTCATCTGCATGTATTTTTGGGATGAATTAGAGTCTAAAAGCCTGTGGGTTTTGTTGAAAAATGACATTTTGAAAGAGGCAAGTTGGCTGCTAGGATTCAGAATCACAACAGAGCCAAAATAAGCTTCATATTTCTTAACCCCCATGTCACTGTGAGGTCCAGATTACCCCAGGTGATATGCAAATGCACAAGGATGGAGCATTGTGAGCTGCCAGGTTTTCATGAGAAGGGGGCAAAGGAAAATAAACCACAGTTGTCCATTATGTAAATATATGGCAGGTATGATAAAGACTGAGCTATTCAAACCTGATAATGTTTGTGAGGGAAGGCAGTAAGAATAGGAAAAAGAGCTAGGGATATGAGTTAACTGGAAACTCAGACCATGACTTCAGCATCTGGCACAAGTCAGCAGAATAAATAAAGCACGGAGATGCTGGGGGGCAGGGAAAGAGACGTGTCCAGAGCAGCATAAACAGTGAGTCTTGAGCCAGGGTACTGTGCATTGTGCTAGCAGGAGTCCAGTTGGGTTTGTGGGAAAGATGGATAACAGCAAAACAGAATAAAGGATTTGAATAAAGGCAACCAAAAGATTGTGCTCCAGTCATTCTGGTGTGAATCGGATGCAGCTCCAGGGGACTTCAAAGATGAATACTGACATAATGCTAGGAGAGAAATGGGCTTTCTTTTTATTAGAAAAGAGGCTGATTAGATAAAATTGTGATTTATGTCATTCTGAGCATGTGGGGAGCTGGCATCAAGGGCTGAGAAACCAGTATATTACAAAGGCCCAAGGAAAAAGGAACTGGATTCTGAGGGACTGCTTATTCTCTCCTGATACAAAATGATCATTAGGAAAGATAAACTTATTAAAATTAGGTAGTAAATATAATTTTGGGCAGATTGTAGCCAACAGTGGTCAAGGCCTACTTTGTGTCAGGGTGAATGGGAAATTCAGAGCCTAAGTGTTGGAGTTTCTCTGATGCTGTATAGTAGCATCTCTGGGTAGATCAAACTGGAAAAGCACCAGGCTTCCTCCAGCACCTGTGTTCCTTTTCCAGATATTGCTGGCCTCTTCAGCTGGGAAAGGGTTTATGTGTCCTTGTCAAAAGCTGCTCTGAGTGTTGGTGAAGTTCTGCTTCAAGGGTGGTTGGACAAAGGGAGCACAGCAGAGAGGAATGAAGGGTGTTAAATAAATGGGCAGATACTGTACTGATCCAAAAGATGAGGAAGAATATAGTGCCCAGCCTGACAGGGGCTCCTGTTTCATGTGGCTCCTGCCTCTTCCCTCAGTAAACCTCAGGGACACCATTTCTTACAATTCTATATTTTGTATGATTCAATCAGGGGATGTGTAATTCCTGCTACAGAAAGAAAACTACTGTGTGGATTAACTTCCTAGGCAGGAAAAGCCTGTGCAGACCAAATAACAGTCCAAAAGAATTCCACTGTTCCACCTTCTGTTTAAAAACACTTAAGGTTTTGGTTTACCACAGAGGATGTCAAGGAGGGTGCCTCTAGAGTTCCCAGAACCCCTTGTGAAAATTTCCCCATCATATATAATCTTGCACCAAGAACCTTTAAAGTGAAGCTTCTGAAGCTGTGCCAGGAGGCCCTGGTCTGCAGTTTTGTGAACATTTCTTATTTTCACAAGTGTTGAATTCAGAAATTGTCCTGCTGCAATTGTAGGACATTGTGGCCGAGATGAAACTGAGAGTAAAATTGTCATGATACAAAGGTAATTGGGTGGCTTGTTAGTGAAACCTTTAAAAAAAAAATTAGAGACAAAAATGTGGCTAAAATTCTTACAATGGGCAAAACCCTGTAAACTTATTAGGTAAGTTTTCCATGCAGAATATATGTTTGACTACTGAATGTGTGTGTGTAGTTGGCTTGTTATGTATCATAAACATATTTTAAATAAGGGATTTTAAAAATTTAACAAGATTTATTTCCTGTTTGTTTTTACTGACAGTTACGTGTCTAAATCTCGTGGTTACTGTCAGAAATACTGAATTTTACTACTGTCTTAAAGCCTAGCTTCATTAATTGGCTCAAATAAAAAAAAAAAAGCAGGTATGAGGGAAAATCTATAACTAAGATTTTTGCAAAGTTAGAGATCATTTTGCTTTGCTGCAAATGGTTATAAAAAAGCTGCAAATTTGCTGCTTTGTGCAAATGGTTATATGCCTGTCAGTTAAACTGGTTTGGGTCTTTTTTACCCATTCTGGGCACCCAGCCAGCCTAACTTACAAAACTGCAATTATCATGATTGTTAGGAATAGTTCCACTTCTTCCCTCAGATTTCTTCTGCCTTGCTTCTTTTCTTCTTCAAGGAAGTCTTAAATTTTCCTGTCAGTTCTGAGGAGACCCCGATTTTCCCCTTAGGGGTTCCCACGGAGACACGGAGTCGCAGAGGCTCTCCAGCTCCCTGATGAATGTAATCCTATCAGAGGCAGCAACAAGCCACAGTGTCACTCCACAGGATCAAATCCCCAACCTACAAAGCCAGGTCTTGCTGCTAGGAGACCCACAGTGCTCTGGGTTTTTAAATTTTATCATTCAAAACAGAATTTCTAAATATATTTTGAATTTGAAGGCAGTGAGGCTTTGGCATTTGCATCATTCCTCATTTATGACCACAGTGTTTCTGTGGCAGTTGGTCAGTAAATGCTTCCAAGGTATTTTGATGCCCCTCCACAAAACAAGAGAAAGAGCTGGCAGCAGATGTTGGCCACCCAGCAGCCTTTGGGCTGCAAGTGCCATGGTCTGAGGGTGCCTGGTGTAGGGCAGCATTTACTGCATTCTTGCCTCTGGCCCTATACAGTCTCCAGAAGGAACAAGCCACTTCTTCTGTCAGGGTCCTGGATAACTCCTTTCCAAGTCTAGGATGTAGGTGTGAATGGCTTTAGTTATCAGGCAGAGCACACTGGAAGGTGCAGTTTTTCGTTGCTGGTGTGAGCTGGGAATCAAGCCTGTGAGGTGTTGATAGTACCTTGATCTGGTGGGGAAACGGGGCAAGTCTGTAACCTGAGCAGGGCTGCACTCTGCTCTTTTATCACCAGTGATTTGCAGGGTCAAGTGTGGCAGCAGTCCAGGCACGGGCCCTCCGCAGCTCCTCAAACAGAGCTCCTGCTGTGCACGATAGGAGCAACGGATGTAGAAGATCCTTAATCACGGCTGTCATCCCCGTGGAGGAGCCGTGCCTCTTTCCTGCGTTACATGTGGTTTTGGGGTGGGATGCTCTGATTCTCCTTCATCCATGCCAGTGGTTTCATTTTGAGGCAGGGGCCTGAGAGGGAAAATCCAGTGCTTATCTCACTCGTGCCTTGTGCTGCTGGGTGGCTGTGCCTCAGTGATAACGCGCCTCTGGGCCCCTGCTGTTGGGGCTGCAGCTCTTCTCAGGTTACAGCTGCTCTTCTTCATCAGGATGAACTTACAGGGGCTCTAGGAACATCAGAGATGTTGATGAAATAATGATGGTGTGTTAGGTTATTATGTAGTTTTGGCCAGATACTGTCCATGAAGGATCTTCCCACGTTCAAACAAACTTCTTGGGATACAAAACTCTGCTGAGGATTTCTGAAGTCTCTTTTATTTTCAGCCAATCAATCCCTTTCAGGAACCTCTGGACAATTTTTATATGACTTATTTGTTTAATTATTTTATATACATTAGCACTACAGACTGCTGTATTGCTTAGAATCATAGAATCACAGAATATCCTGAGATGGAAGGGACCCAAAGGATCACGAAGTCCAACTCCTGGCCCTGCATAGGACCATCCAAGAGTGACCCCTGTGCCTGAGAGCATTTGCCAAACTCTTCTTGAACTCTCCCAGGCTGGTGCTGTGACCGCTGCCCTGGGGAGCCTGTTCCAGTGCCCAACCATCCCCTGGATGAAAACCTTTTTCTAATATTCAACCTAAACCTCCCCTGACACAACTTCAGGCCATTCTCTCTGGTCCAGCTCAGTGGCAAAATTGCAGTTTTAATGCCTGTGTGTCAAGGACTGTCCAAAAGGAGATGTGCCACATCTCTTGTTCAGTGAGTTTTGCTCCCAAAGCATTAACTTACCATGTGAGCATTGGGTGGATCTGTCCTGCTGCTAGGAAGTGCAGTGAGGGAGCTGAATGGCATTTTAAAAGTAGGCTAACCACAGATTTCCAGAAACTCCTCACTTATTTTCAGCTTTTGAGGTACCTCATTAATATCATTCTTGTGCACTTACTGCTCTTTCTTTTTCTCATTGAAAACTAAGTTTTCAACCAATTAACGCAGTTCTTCTGCTTGAGGCACGAGCTCTGGTGAGCCCCAGGTCAGAGAGAGTCCAGCTGCGTTCTTCTGTGCGTCGCTGAAGAGACTTTGGCATCAGGAAAGGAGCTGCTGGCTGGGCTGGCTAGCTGGCTTCTCTGCAGAGGGAACACGGCAGGAGCCGATGGGATCGGCTCACGTTGATGGGATCGGCTCACGTTAGCTCGGAGACGAAGGAGGAGAGAAGCTGTTCAGGTCTGGCTCCTAACAGGTTTATTGTTAGAAGTTCCGCAACCCGAACAAGCTCGGAAGGGATGGAATGCAATGGGATGCTCCCCCGAGGCTTGTCCTCAGTTTATAGGGAATTTGAAAACCCCGGTGAAAGGGGAAAACAACCAATGGGTTACAAGCCAGGGGAGGATACAGAGTAAGAAGAACCACTGGGGGAAACCGAGAGGCGGGGGTTATAACAGAGAACCAGTGAACAACCGAGGAACTGGGAATCTTCCCGAACTGGGGGAGGCGGCTTGGACCCAGCACCGCCCAGGGGAGGTGCAGTTTAGGCTTCTGAGCTGCCCCTCGACCTCTGAGTCTGCCTCTTCGGGAAACTCGATCCAGGAGATGGGCTGGGATTGATTGGCATCTTGCTGCCCCAGCCCCGAAGTGGGATGGGTCACAGGAACAACCAATTGTGTTTAAGCTGTTTAATGTCTGTGAAAAATTTGTCTGCTGAGCTATGACATCTAAACCTGTAGCAGAATGTAAAATTGAGTGAATGTGAAAAAGTGCATTTGCCTCCATCTGAATGGTTGGTGTGACCATGGGGATATCCACTGTAGGGGAACCTGAACTGTATTAAATGCAGTAGCCTATCTTCTTGTGCCAGGACCTTTCAGAATGATCAGGCATCTGAATTATTTTTTAAGAGTTTATTCTGAAAGTGAGTTGTGAGAGATTTCCAAATTTCCTGCTTTGCTCCATTAGGATTAACAATTTGCAAAGATCTTCTGTTGAAGGCATTGGAACCAATTCTGCTGCCTCATGGACTAATATCAATTACTTCAAAGGTTTATGATTCCAGAGCAAACTAAACCTGTTCTCGTGAGCTGAAAGAGATTATCCAAAATGTTCAAAAGATTATGGAATTGTTGCCCCTGGTTCCTCCATCAGACTGGCTGGTGTGACTTATTTTTAAGAAAATTGGTGTTGAGACCTGACCTTTTTCTTTCTCTTCCCTTGGATGTATGGACTTGTTTCATCTCCATCCAGAATGCAATTTTCTGCCAACACGTAATTCCTTCAGAAACACTGACAAATGAAAGTGTGACTTCAATTATTCTTAGATACGGCGTAATACTGTCTTCAGAAATCATTCTGTGGGTGTTACAGCCCAGCTTCTGAGATAACAAAGTTAAAATTTCAGAGTCTTATTTTGATATGATTGGTCCTGAGAAGCCTACCAAGAACCAAGCAGAAAAACTTTCAGTGCCCACAGTGACTTCCCTTTGTTTTCTTATTTTGATCCCCTTGGTTCAAGGGGCCATTCAGTTTAAGAACTGCCAGCTTTGCACTGTTTTAATTTTGTTAAGTGTTATTTAGCATCCAGAATAATGCTTCCAGCATGTAAGTTCTGGGTTTATCAAGTTTGCAGCTTAAATCCCCACCAATCTTTCTGAGCATAAAGGCAGGAGAGGTGGGGGTGTGTGTACAGTGGAGAGAAGGAAAGAAATATGGGGACATTACCTCTTTGAACATTTGAACACAGAAAGAAAATTATATTATTTTGTCATTTTTACTTCACATAGTGCAAGCATGATTTCTTTAGAAGTATTGGTTTTGGTTATTGCTGGCATAGCAGATGGTTTTAGGTTTGTTTTGGTTTTTTTTAGTAATACTGTTTGGTTAAAGATCTCAGCCCAATTTGACAAGCTCAGTGGATTCCAAAAACTTTGTAAGGAACAGCATCTTATTTCACAGAAGTTGCTGCTGTCAGCAGCCAGTTTACTCAGCATGTGACTTTGGGGGTGGCTTCAGCGAGTGCCTTTTCCTACTGAGACAAAAGGTACAGTTTTGTCTGGCAGTCAGAATATTTTGCTGGAGAGGGTTATGAGTCTTGGAAAGCAGCATGGAGGAAATACTGGTTTATTAGAGCATTATGAGTTGACTTCTCACCCTGCAGAGTTGCACAGTTGCTCTACAGTGGGCGATTAGTAAGTTATACCCAGATGAAATGGCACAGATGTGTTACAGTGGCCCTAAAGGCTCACGCTACCTGCTTCTGCTTGGGTGGTCCACGTGGTTCTGCTTCAGCATGACTGCCATGGCTGGGTAACTGTTCAGCTTTGTTGATTGATGCAGAATTTAGAAGAAAATGCAAAATTTCAAGGAGTTGCTGAGGCCAAAGCAATGTTTCAGGTGTAAGGCATGGATTTGTTTTGGTTAAGTATTGCAGTCCTGTTTATCCTAGAAGAAATAAATTTCTTTTTCTTTGCTTTAATAAGTTTTCTTTGTGCTTTTTCAAGGCAGGGTAGAAGATGATCCCTGTTTTACCTGAAATGAGCTGAGCTCACTCCCATGAGTAGAGCTGTACTTATGCCTCTTCTGGGTGATTTGGTATCATCCAGCAGAAGCTGGATTCTTAAAGACTAAAGCCTGCAGTGTTGTAGAGCTTGATGACCTTGATGACCCTGCAGTCCAAGCCAGAGAGGAAGTTTGTGGTGATGACTGGAGAGTTGGAAAATGAATGCAAGTTGGCATTTGGTTTTTTCCACAGCATGACAGAAGTTGGAAGGTACCTCTGGCAATCACCTGGTCCCACACACCCCTGCTCAAGCTGGACCACCATGAACTGTCTACCCAGGACCATGTTGAGAAGTTCAAGCACCAGGATGGAGACTCCACAGCCTCTCTAGGCAACCTGTGTCAGTGCTCAATCAGCTTGACATTAGGAAAGTGTTCCCTGCTGTTCAGAGGGAGCCTCCTGTGTTTCAATGTGCCCACTGCCCCAGTGCTGTCCTGGGGCACCACTGGAAGCAGCCTGGCTCCATCCTCTTTGTACTGCCTGGCAGGTGTCTATTTACATTGATGAGAGCCTGCCTGAGCCTTCCCTTCTCTGTGTTGTCCTTCCAGGAGATGGAATCAGGGTGGCTGAAGTCCCCTATGAGGACCAGAGCCTGAGATTCAAAATCTGAGTTTAGACACAGGTGCTGATAATGTCCTTCAGACTGTGTGGAACAGGTATATGTCCACCTGGTGTTCTTGTTGATTCTAGCTCTTCCAGAATTGAGCACAATAAGAACAAGGACTTAAGGGAGAATAGCTGCCACTCTTTTACTTCTTTAGTTCCTTTTACTTCCTACACACTGTTGGTTTTTTGGTGGTTTCTAGTTGTGCTTGTTTGTTATGTTTTTCCCTGTGCAGAAGGGATGAGGACCAGAATTTCATCACCATCTTCTTATTTTGCATTAAACCTCAATATCTTCACCCATCAACCCACTTTCCATCCTGTGAGTCCCTCAAGAGATAATTATATTTGGGGTTTGTTTGTTAGGAATCTTGGTGCGTGACCTTGTCAGTCATATCCCCCCCCAGGTAGGGAAAGAAAACGCAGAGACCTGTGAGCGAAGTATTTTCTAGAGAAATCTGAGGGGAAGTACAAGGCAGGACCAGGGTGATCTTGTACTATACAGGTGCTCTCCTTCTAGATTCTTCTTTCCTTGGAAAGGCAAATTTACCAGTGTGCCATCTCCAGTAGATCTGAGCTCCCATGCTGCATGACTGAAGGTTGCCAACTCTGATTTTGTTGCAAGCTCTGTAACAGTCTGTGTTGACAGCTACTGGCAGTTCCTTAGGATGGAAAATCATGTCGCAAACTGTAATTGAGTTGAGGCATTTCCTCCCTCCTACTCTCTCCTCATACTCCCAGAAGCATACTTGTCATGTCCCAGATGAATGTGAAAGTGCCTCAACTTCCAGCAACAAACCTAGGCAGAGCATTGGCTCCATTTATTGAAGTAAGTTTGACCTGTCCATTTGACCAGAAATGTTTTATTTGCTGCCTCATTCCCTAGCTGGTTGAAGTCCAATTTTATCCACTGTTTGGGTAAAGTGTGAACTGTATCAGTGTAGAGTTAAGCAATTTATAGCTCAGTATTACATGTTTTTTCTATTCAAGAATCCCTGACTTTAAGAAATGAATCCCACCCAAACATGTACTTTAATTCCCCTGAACCTTTTTTTCCAGAATGATAATGGTGCAGCTTCTGAAGTACAGAGAAGTGTCTTAGCAATGTTTTCAATCCAGTAGAGGACTTGCTCAGAGAAACTGTTTCAAATCCCAGACTCATGCAAATTAGGGAGTTTGAACAAGGAAAAAAAAATCTACTGGCAGGTTTAGATCTTCAGATTACCCTAAAATCTTCTTGTTGTGGGTTAGTTTACCCAGAGTTAAGACCTTGCTCTGCTTTCTATTTTTTGCTCAAAGTAACGTATCAGCAGAAGATGGGATTAAGTGCACACAGGTGCCTTTCAAACAGCTCCAAGTACATTCACCCCATGGGTCTCTACTACTATTTCCTCATCAGGAGAAAAGCTCTCTTATTTATCTCTAGAAATAAACTTGTATGTGATAGAACTTCCGTGGGGAAAGCCTTAATGTTTGGTGCAGTCCACTGGCCAACGCTCATCAGTTTGCTGGTTTGGGTAGTGCCTGGGCTGTTGCCTATTTCAGAAAGAGAACTTGAATGTCCTGGAAGGACTCCTACGCTGGATTATCAAGGCTTCTGTGCTACTTTTAAGTTTTAGCACCAACACAGCCAGCTGCCTCACAGGTTGTCTCTATGCTCCCTAAGGAATTAAGAAAATGGTGCAGTAGTGATACAATCAGGATAACGGATAGTCTTGACAGGAGACACAGGGATCAGGAATGAGCAAGACTAAAACTGGCTGAATTTTATATTCCAGTACCCTTATTCCTAATTCTACTAGCTATTGACTAGACACTGACATGCAAACAGGAGAGACTTGCCTTCCTGCCTGAAGAAGGAAAAGCCAGGAAACTTTTTGTTAAAAAAATCCCCAATAACCCTATGGAAGTTCTCTCAGGCATCATTTAGAAAGATACTGTTTCTATATTCTTGTATTGCACGTGGGTTTAACTATTTGTGCTGCTCCAAAATCCTCCAGATTTACACTAGAATTAACACAGAAGAGCCATTTTGAAGTACTGCTACTTCTGGGAGGCTGTGACCTCAAATGTGGGGCTTTAGAAGTAATGTTGGCTGCACAGTTTGCCCATGCCTGGGAGAAGTTTTGTGACTATGGTTGGATGCAGTCATCAGAGACTAAACCTGATGCTTCAGGTTAGATAATCTATGGCAGTACTGCAAATTTATGTAGAACAGTACAAGCATCAGCAATGAGTCAGGCTTGGCAAAAACCTGTCTATTCTGTGAAGAAAAGCCTTGAAAACTCTCATTTAAAAAATGTCTTAAGTCAGTTTTTATGATCTCTCAGGTTTTCTTGTTTGTTATTAGAAGTCTATAATAATCCTGTCTTTTGTTCTATTATGGCTTTGCAGAGACTGAGCTAGACTTGACTGTAACCTTCACACACATCAAAAGATATTTACTGACCCATACTGAAAAGAAGGGGACAGTATTTTCCTGAAGAAACAGTATTCCTGTAGTCCAGTGTATGGACAAAAGGTGTGCAATATTTATGGCATGAGAACACAGTTTGTTAATAGTGCCAAGTTAGTTCTGACAGTGTATAGGAAGTGGCCTGACTGAAGGACTTTTTCCAGTCAGACAGGAATTTACACAATCACCAACTTATTCACATTTTATCATGCAAACTGTAGGCAGCGTAACAGCCCAACTGATAGCAACACAAAAAAATGAATGAAGTAGAATTATTTTTTCAGTTGAATTGCCTGTACCTTCAATTGATTTAATTCTAAATGTCTTCACTGTAACAGTTCTTTCATGTTTAAAGAAAGCATAAATAACCCCCCAGCTGATATATTTTTGAAAACTATGCCCTTAGAGATGTCAGAAAAGGGATCTTTATATAAACTGGAGTCGAACTCCACAAGGATTGGAGTGTACAACATTACAGAACTTGTAGGTAAAGGTATCTTTTCTTCTCCTTTTCACTAAAATCAAATTCACCCGAGGAATTCTAACTTAACCCCCACTATTGTAAGGAAAACAGTTTATTTTTAAGAGATTGCAAAGAAACATTTACTGAACATTCATTTGAACTCTAACATAATAATTAGAAGTAGAATAATTCCCTCTTTTCTTTCCCCATCTACCTCCTGTAAGAGAAAACTTCTGTAAAATTTGCACCATTAAATTAATATTCAAGTTTTAATTTGAAGGAAATTAGGAGATTTTTAAACAAAATAAAACATAAGTATTAAAGCATTAATTTACAAGATCTGTTTCAGCAAGTTTACTTTAAAATTAGAATGGAAATGTCTTTGAAAAAGACAACTCTCTGAGAGAACCACATTTAAAATGTGTTAAGAAATATTAGTTTTATTTAACCAGTTTTCACAGCTGAATATTTATTCTATAAAAACTTTACAGATTGTACAGTTTATATATAGTTCAAACTACTAGAACAAAGAAGTAGGTCCCACAGATGCAAAAATACTGTACCAATCCAAGGTAAAGGCAGATTTACACACTGTACAGCTCTCCACTGGGAAGGGGAGGTGGGTCAGTTCCAAGTAAAAAGTTCAAAACTGTACAAAAATAAGGTTTGATTTCTTTTTCATTCTTCATAATACATTCAATAAGATTGCAAGCACAGATACCCAAGTAATAATAGATATCTGCAGTCAGGAATCAATAACCACTCCTGAAAGGAATGCAAAATAGGTCTATTTACACAGGGCACTCTTTTACACCATACTGCATATAGTGTATATTTCAAATAATAAAAAAGCATAGACAAAGAACATTAAACATCTAATATAAGGTAGTTTTTTTTTTAAAGAGGTTTTTTTTTTTTTTTACTTAATAGTGTGCCAAAAGAGTTTTAACTTATTAAATAATATATTCTAAGTGAACCTAAAATTTATGAACATAAAATGCATTTTTGGTGTAATACATCAATTAAACCAGCAAATAGGAAAAAAAGAACCAAAACCCAAACTGTATATAAAGTAGTATTTTCACCCAGCAACAGAAGCACTTACGTAGTTATTAAAAAAAAAACAAAACCAAAATAAACAAACAAAAAAACCAAACAAAAAAAGAACAACCCAGAGAGGATTTTTAAAAACCCACTAAAACTAACTTATAACTTAGGATATTCATACATAAGATATTCAGTGATTCACTAATACTGCAAAACAAGCTTTTGTGTTGGTTTTGTTTTCCTTCCCCCTTCCATTTCCCTCTAGCTCTCCCTCATTCCCTTTCCCTAAGAGACAGTGGTTTCTTCATGCTTTCTGGGTAAGAATCAGACATATTCCTGCCCCTTCCTCCCACCCCTCTATACCTCCTCCCCAAAAAATAACAGAGTGTTTCCTTAGCATTAATCCTGAGCACACTCTCTTTTTGGGGTATGTGTGATTTAAGCATAGTAGGGTGTAATTGCCCCAAAATTTTAGAATGTTCCATGACTTGAGGTATTTCAACCTTCTTCTGAGACAGTGCCTTTTCTTTAAGCTGACTCGTTGGACAGAGAAAGCAAGGGCTGGCTAATACCCGTTTCAGTTCTGTATTCTCATGAAAAAGAAAAGCATTATTCCAGACTTCCCTGCCACACAGAAAATAATGCAACACCATTCACTTTTTAATTCATTCTCTATTTGATACAGTACTAGCCAAAGATAACAAAAACTAGAGCTTTTAAAGAGATGTTTGGTAGTGCACTCTATTGTTTTTTAGCTTGTGTGTGTCTACATACACACTCTCACACATATTACATTTATATATATATATAAAAGACATATATAGATACATGCACACACATACACTAGTGTGTGTATATATCTGCATGTAACAATCAGGGAGAAAGGAGTTTTGTTCAAATTTAAGTGATACAGTACTTTTAAACCCCTTGACAATAAAAGGGGAGGGGGTGTGTGTCCACTCCTGTTCCCAAGCTGAGCAAGGGGTTAGTTTATATAAGGTTTTTTTAAATGGGCATATTTTGCTTGCCCTGATGTCCAAGAAATACAATTCCAGTGTCAATGGGCATCTCATCAGAATTCATCAATTCTGTTCTGCAGATATTTTAATATTGAGTCCATCCCTTGTGCTGAGCCCCAGATTTTCTTCAAAACTTCACACTCCTTTTCGTTTGCTTGTTCCAAGTCCACCTTCATGATGTTACGTACTAAAGCTTTGGATTCTTCAAGTACCTAGGCCAGAATTAAAAAAGGGGGAGTTGGGTTAGTACTGCCTAAGAACTGAGCACCACATGTGCTTCTATGAGTGGATAACAGGTCTATATGGATGAATCCTGAAGCTGATTATCAACTTAAGCTTATCAATTCATGGACATACTATGACTGTAAGAAATGTTTCTCATAGTCATCTTTCTTCTAGCATCACACAAAATTTTCTTTACCTTATACCAGTACAATTTAAAAGTGCATGAAAGTGTGAAAATAATGAAAATCATAAAATAACTATGAAAAAAAATATGGTTTTACAACTACAGAAAAATGCAAGACCTTATTGGTGAAGGCTAATCATAACACTATTATCCCAAACTGCTCTACTAACTGGGCCAATCTTGATTTCTCAAGCACTTAAAATACACTGAAAAGAAATCTCATTTGTTTTTTCTGTTTAGAAAATGAATAATTTGCTTTTAAAATCCAAATTTTCTAATGCACAGAACAGTTAATTTGTGCTGCACCTTTTCTTTTAAGAAAGTTAAAATTACCACCATTTGATACTATCTTGTGCAACTGCCACACAACCACTGTGCTTTACTCATAAAACTAAGTCCAGCATAATGCCAAAGACTGTATTTTTTTTCCTTGGTAACTTAAGTTACAACTCAAGCTAACTCAAGATTTCTGTGTTTCTCTGCAGGTGTTAGGGCAACTGTTTATATTGTTGATTCGACTAAGCTGGACTTCAGCAACTCTGTTAATACCAAATTATATTGTAAAAATCCAAGGCTGCTTTATGTTCCTTATCATATGCCACAGTACACTGTAGTTAAGAAGAGTTAGATAGAAACTTTAAAAAGAACCCTAAAAAACCCCAAACCAGAAAGATACACAAAAATTTGTCAAAAGCCACTGCTGTACTACAATGCAGTCCTTGTTTCATGAAAAGGCTCTTTTTTTTTTAAGGACAAAAAGATGCAGTCTAATACGACTTAGACTAATTCTTATTCATCTAATCACAAAAATACAAGAAGATAAAGGAAACTTACAACTGAATTACATGTGACAAGTTCTTTAATTCGAACCATTACTTCCTGTGTGAATGTTCCCGGCCAGAACACTTGGGAGACGAGTCCTTTGGCACAAGCTTCCTGCGCTGTCAACTTCCTTCCACTGAACAACATTTCATTGGCCTGAAGGGATAAAAAGTTACTTCTGGTATGAAATGTAATGAGACAAAACTCATCAAAGGAAGAATGTTCAAAACAAATAAGAAAAATGCCTGCACTCTTTGAAATAGTTTTATTACAGCTCTTCCAAATTTTAATTAAACAAAGAAAAATGCTGGCCTACAGCTGGTTGGTCCATGTTGTTGACCAGTACCAGGGCAGTAGTTACTGAAATGTGGATGTCTATGACTAAGGGTTAAGTGTGAAAATGTCTTTTGTCATTTCCTGGCTGTGAATGTTTGTCAGCTCTGGCTTTCTTGCAGTATTGCTGACTTGGTTATCTGTTTATGCGGGAATAGATTACAATGCCTGGTAAATTTGTAAAACAGCACTGAATACATCAGCTTACCCTTTATAATGATGTATTCCAATTTCTGACCAAATTCATAGAAAATAAACATTCACATTTTCTTCAAGAGTCCAATACTGAACTCATAAATCCTTTCAGAATCTGATATAGTAGTCTTATTAAAAACCCCCAGTATTTAAAAGAACTTGCACATGGTTTAAAGGTACAGAATCATGTACTATATTCTATGCAACAAGATGCTCTCTCTAGTTCTGTAAATGTTTTTGATTTGTAATTATCATGCACTTCACTATTTACCAATTTCCCCATTAAAGCTTTGTCCTACAACCACTTTAATTTTAGCATTAGTGAAGTTTCTTATACAGTTAAATTTTGTTTGCAGTGACATTTGCATGAAAACAGCCAGTGGAAATTAAAAAGTCAGAGTAATAGCCAACCTCAAAAAAAAAAAAAAATCAGTATTATTGATTCTTAATGACTTATTCCCACTGAAAAATACAACAAACCCATTATTGCCTCTTGTAATATAGGAAATAAGGCTGTTCTAAAACACAAACCTGACAGGTGTAACACTTTTGAGGGAAAAATTCTGAGTTTTTTAATGTTTTCTAATACTGGAAATTTTGGTAATTATTTCAGCAACTTTGATTTAAGGTTGTCAAATAATTAATTATTCACTTAATAAATAATTATTTACTGTGGTACCACGTTTCTGGTATTGTCATTTTACACATGAAGCAATTTGGAAACTCTGCAGTCTCTTATTAGTTCCTTTGTAATGAAATACAAAGTCTGGGTTCTACTGGAAGTTTGCTTCCTGACTGCCAGTCCATTAGGAATGCAAGAAAAACCCAACCAGTTTCCTAGCACATTTTACTTTGATTTTACCATCAGCACATCTTTCACAGTTACTATGGAAAGCTGTGATTCACATATATTAGTTTATGAAAACCTGAATCTCTTGCACTATGATCAAATTCTATACCTTATAGTTCTACCTTCTGTGAACACAAAATCAAAACCACAAGGTTCATTAACCATTCTTTCTCATTTTCCAGAATGCATGTGAATAGTAATAACCTGAAATACTAGCTAAAAATCAGAGATGTACACATGGTTGTCTAAAAAAGGAATCCTTTTTCCTATGCAGTTGGGGAAAAAGTATTCTTCCAAAATAATTCAAAAAACCACTTAACATTTCTGTGAAAGATCAAAATGTGAAGTCAATCTAACTAGTAGCTAGGAAAGGCAAACATTTAAGCCAGGTGGTCAGGTCTACATGTATCTTCACATGTATTTTTGCAAGGATAAAAATGAATGCTAGAAAACCATTTTTCCCCTAAAACTTAGTTGCAACCACTGAGTTCTCCTGAACATGAAACACCATAAGCAAGAAGGGTGCAGTTATCTTATTTCTGCCAGCTGTAATACAGCATTAGCATAAAGTCTCACAAGAAATGAGCATCCCATTAATGTTCTCACTTGACAGGTTTTGAAGGGAAATGTCTTGCTCTGGCATCTCCCCTTTTGATCTATACACAACATGTGCTGGAGACCCACTGCTGGAACAAGCTTTAATCGTAATCATGCCTTGTACCTGCCGTAAAAATTAACACACTCAGTGGTTACTTTCCAAGAAATACACTACAGCAATAGAAAGGAGGATGATAAAAATATTTCACTAATATAAGATTCTCATTAACAACCTTCATTTTCTACTTTGAGTAGAAAATGTCTCCTTCCAGAGAGGAACTTCGCTGGGACTCTCTTCCAGTGAGGGCTTTGAGGCTCACCAGGGTCCTGTTGTGCAAGCCCACAGGCACCAGGGGCCATGGAGCATTTCAGCTCTCTTGCACTATGATCAGAAGGCAGCTGGCCTCTGAATCACCCTAGATCCTGGCTGTGATGTGGACTACAGGCACTATGGAAACGTGTATCCCTCGTGACTGACAGAAAAGCGTAAGAAATACTGCCATGTGTGCTGGGGACAGGCAGGGAAACCCAGTGTGTGATGTGTGATCAGCTCCTGTGCTTTCTATCTCAGACCAGACAACCAGAGAAAGAACTCCATGGCAAATAAACAGTAGGATCTCCCCATACAGATATCACCTTAATGTCTATTACAGATTATTTACAAAACTCAAAAGTCAAGTTTAAGAACACTTCTAAAATTCTTGGTATTTCTAAGATGGTATCAGTTTTGAATCCTAAAGTTTGGGCTTCAAATTTCTTGTAATAAGCCCACGGCTGAAAATGTTTGTGAAAAAAGAAACCCATCCATGACATACAGACCTGCTCACCCACAGAAGGTGAGTGACCCCACAGGGAAGATATTTCCAGCAATCTTGCAAGGGAAGATTTTTACATAGCTGCAGCTAACAACATTGCATCGTAAGTCTGGCTTAACAACAGTGGGGTGGCACTACTGCTGCTGAATTGATACATTTGTAGGAAATGTTATGATGCATACAGAGGCCTTAATTCTTTGTTTTGTATATTTTTTCCCCTGAATGTTTTGCATTTCACTCATAACATCTTCCCGCTGACTTCGCTCTCTCTCTCTCTTTTACAGACAAAAAGCATGCCTCTTTATCAAAGTCTTCAGTATGGATTCTGAACATATTTCATGAAATGTGCTGAGTAAAGTTCAGCTTTGTCCCACTGAGACACTGCTATGCTGCAGAGAGCCAAGGATAGTAAAAAAAACAGTGGATTTCTTTCCCTTTTTGCACTGATCATTATGGAATTGTTACCACTGGAAGCTTTCAATTTAAATCTTTATATTTAAGAATGAGAGCATTCACAAACACACATGAAAGAGTACACTAGGGAAGAGCTCGTGTTTTTTGTACAACTTCTAAAGAAATGAAAAGTAACAACCACAAGTCTTTAAAGGACAAGGATGGATGGAATGGATGGATGAATAGATGGATGGCCAAATAAAAAGGGAAAGGAACAATCAGTAGTTTGAAACATGCTAAGATATTAAAGATACTCTTATAACTGTTAATCTATTTTAGTTACCTTTTCTGTTCTCTTCTAATAACTAAATCCAGACATGACACAATTAGCTATTAGATCTTCTAAAACTGGTGTTCTAATATATTGAAATGTATATTTTTAAATTAATAAATACCTACAGTGAAAAAAATGGCTTTTATAATAAAAAGCAATTTTGGAAAAAAGGTGTAGCCACAAGCACTTGTTTCACCCTGTCCAAACTGGAATGGGACGTAGGTCTAAGTTTTCAAAGAACACAGCCTGAAAAACCACTAAGCAACATGAAAACAACGTAGGTAGGAGATTCTTAAATAGTTTTTTGTTAGGAGTGCATGGAAGCCGAAATACTTATTTGCATACTGGCAAAAGACTGCTCCTGGCTGGTGCCACAGAGCTGTGCAGTGCAGGGACACCGAGTGTCACACTGGTGCTGTGCTGAATGCAAGACACCCACGGCTGGTCGTGACGAGGCACAGCAGGGGAGGTGTGTCTTGGTACACAGCACATCACCCTTCTGACACCATTAGGGCCAAAGGTGGGATTAAGCCCCGTGCCTGCTTTCTGTTCCGTGCATGCAGGTGCAGACTAAGTTGTAAGAGCATGGAGCAAAAAAGCTATAAAGGGTGACTTCTCATGAAAGATTTTCATGAGAGAAAGAAAAAAATTAAGAAAAAGAAAACATAGCAAGGCAAAAAGTCTTGAAATCACACTGGATAAATTATCACAACTGAATTGTGAAGCTGCCAGCCCCTACCCTGCAAGCTACTTACAGAAGCCAGGCCCATTATCCGAGGGAATGTAAGGGATGAACATCCATCTGGACTTTGTCCAAAAGTAGTGTATGGTGTCTGAAACCAAGCCTTCTCGTTGGCCCAAACCACGTCACACAGAGGCAATATAGATGCTCCAAGTCCAATGGCTGGGCCATTTACTGCTACAATGATAGGCTTCTTAAACTGAATAAAAGTATTCACAAAATTCCTGAAGAGAAACAGAAACATGTGCTCACTACATATATCGAGAGTGTAAAATACACCAGCCCTTGAAAACTCCATAATAATTCATCTCCACAATAACATCACTTTCAAACCCAACCTGATAACCTTCCACAATGAGGTGGTCATTTGGTGGATGAGGCGAGAGGGGTGGATATCATCTACACAGAGTTCAGAGTGAGGCTTTCAGCACTGTCTCTCATAAGAGTTTCATAGTCAAGCTGTTGAGGTATGAGCTGGATGAGCAGACAGTGAGGTGGGCTGAAAAATGTCTGAATGGCCGGCCCAGAGGGTGGTGACTCACAGCACAGGCCAGTAATTTAAGTGTTACACCCCTCAGGGTCAGTGATGGCTCCAGCACTGTTCAACAGCTTTGCTGATGATTTGATTGATGGCACAGAGCGTATCCTCAGCAAGTTTGCTCAGGATACAAAACCAGGCTGATACACCAGAGGATTGTGCTGCCATCCAGAGGGACCTTGGCAGGCTGGAGAAATGAGCTGACAGGAACCTCCCAAAGCTCAATAAAGGGAAGTGCAAAGCACTGTGTCTGGGGAGGAACAACCCCAGGCACCAATGTATGCTGGAAGCCAAGCCAGAAAGCAGCTTGGCAGAAATTGAGCTGGGGTTCCCAGTGGACACCAAGCTGAACTTGAGGCAGCAGTGTGCCTTTGGGGCAAAGCAGGCCAGTGGTATCCTGTGCTGCTCTAGGAGGAATGTTGTCTGGAGGTTGTAGGAGTCAATCCTGCCCCTCTGCTCACCCCTAGTGTCCTTATGGGCTCCTCAGTGAAAGAGAGACTCCAGATGGTCTAGCAAAGGGCCATCAAGGTGACCAGGGACTGAGTGACATCTCTCCTCAGGGAGATGTCATCAGTGTGTGTAAGTACCTGAAAGGGGATGCAAAGAGGACAGAGCCAGGCTCTTTCCAGTGGTGCCTATTGAAGCAGTGGGCACAAACTGAAACATGGGAGGTTCCCTCTAAACGGTAGGAAACACTTTCTTACTGTGAGGGTGACCAAACAGGCAGCCAGCAAGGTCATGGACTCTGAGTCTTGGGAGATATTAAAAAAACCAGGAAATGGTCCTGGCCAACCTGCTCTAGGTGACCTTGCTTAAGCACGTTGAACAAGATGACCTGCAAATGTCCCTTCCAACCTCAGCCATTTTCTGATTCTGTAAAAGCCTAGCATTGCTCCCAGCCCAGCACATCACAGTAGTTGAGCAGGTGCAGATTTAACACCCCCCTACAAGCATCAGCTGATAAGGCACTTTTGGTACATTAATGTGCCTCATAGCTCTCCTAGATATGTCTGCAGCCTTTCTTCACCTCTGGGCACCACAACTGTGGCACAGCCCTGCCTGGTTCTCACTGTTTTACATATAGCACTGGTGTAAGGTATTTACCTGTGTTTTTAAGTGAGAGCAATAAGGTATAAATGAAGACAGGCAAAGCATTAATGATTTTCCATGAGGAGCTTTTCTTAACAAATAAATCTGCTTTTTAAAATGATGTACAAACATATATAGTAGAGATCTGTTATCACATATCACACACCTGTAAACTTCCCCTCCTCATCTCCCTTCTTTTGGTTGGTAATACTACTCTGGATACTATGCTATTAAGTGACATATGCATATTCTCATCCTCATTGTCAACAAAATTGACAATTCATTCCAGTACCCACAAAATATGGATGCTTCTCTGTTCTCAAATGGTAATGCCTCCAAGAGCTTCTTAGGAAAAAACAGTCATGTGTGTATGAATACATACACAGGTGATTTTAAAAGTTTGCTCCCTGTGTTACATATTTTCGTATTTCTGCAAAACAGGACAATTTTACTATATTGCATTCAGCACTAAAGGTATCACACTGCTTCTTACCTCATTCTAGTGAGCCAAAATAGCTAAATGCAAAAAAAAACCAAACAAACCCAAACCTGGAACCATCTCATGCAAGTCATCATACAAACATCCCATCCAGAGACTTAAGTTAATCATGTCTGAATATCCCAGAGACAACCATCTACCATATGAAAAATACCTTATTTGAAAGGGAGGGTGTGTGTTCATAGGTCTTTAAAGTTACCTTTGCCCATTTTATTAACAATGAATATTAGGTGAAAAATCAAGTTTCTGGAAGGGCCTGAATTATAATAGTGATAGAAACTCAGTGCTAGGAGCTTCTGGCCACATCTGAAGTCACTGTATGAGCAATTTTTACATGAAATGACTGAAGAATTTCCTTTGATCAAAACAACTATAATAATCTTTATGAATCAACTGTGCCTCCAATGAAACAGGATTTACATGTCCACGGCCTTTTTTTAGAAACATGACCATTGATAACAACAACAGAAGACAGGGCTCGAAAGAATATAGATACTCTGGAAGCATGCAAGAGACCAGGATCTCAAAAGCAGTGCTCAAATGATAGGTACTTTTTGTACTGTTAAAACATGTCTCCAAGATCAATACTTTTTTTCCATACATTTCCTTCTACTTAGTAGTAGCTCAGCTTCTTTTGTTCAAATGTTAGGTTTGGTACGTAGTGTTGGGATGATGATCACCAGTATTAATCTACTCCTCTAAAATATCCATCATTCCACTGCTCTGAACGTACTACATCAATTTACTCATTCAATACACATCTTGAATTTTGGTGTATTAAATTTGTTTTCCTGAAACCCTATGGCTATTGGAGTATTTTAATATTGGTTTTAACTGGAGGAGTATTACAATACTCCCAGTATTCACAGTTAAATTTTAAAATTAAAAATGCATGAAATGACAACCCAAATAGAAAGGCACAGGGAGCATAAAGAAGTGCTGCATGCTATAATGTAACAGGTGAATGTCTGAGATCTTTTTGAATAAGAGGTTTTTGAAATAAAGACAGAACAAGCCAGGCCACATGATGAATACCCACCAGATGACTGAAGATAATCATACATACCTAATAGCTTCTGCCATCTTAGTGCTTTCCTTTTTTCTATCATCCGTTAAACGTCGTATAAAATAAATAAAATCAAGACCACAGCAGAAAATGCTACCAACTGCACTGAACAGCACAAGTTTACTGTCATCTGCAGCTGCTGTGTTCAGTGCACTTTGGACTTCCTTCATTACCTGAAAAATAAAAATTTCATAAGAATAATTTTAATCCATCATTACAAAGTAGCATGTTGTTCTTTTCCCTTCCTCCCCCCATGAGACCCTTCAACATCTTTAATTTTTCCTTAGGATCCACTCAACCATCATATTAGAAGAGTTAACTTTCTTCATTATTCAAAAAAAAGAAAGTTAATGTGTTAGAAGCTTTGCATTTCAAAAATGTAATTAGACAAAGATAATTAAATCATTAAGGAAAGATCCATTAGATGTTATCTGTAACTAAAGCACTCATTCAGCATTTCTGTAATTTGGACAGCAGATGGCATATGCAACCAGTACAGAAAAAAAAAGAACCTTAATTGAGGCTAAATCTTTTTTCAAGTTGCACTTTGTAAATCACTGCATATCTTATAAAAGCCAATACACATCAACATGGTCAGATAACAGAGTTCTTAAATGCAAATGAATTACACACAAAGTCAACTGCACATATAACATCTCGCAAGTAAGAACCTGTATCATGTTTTGTGTACATTTGTGCCTGAATAACAGGCAGAAATGAGGCAAGTACTTCAAACCCCCTTCCCCTCCCAAAATCAGAATTGTTCTGACCTCTGGATTTAATGAATTATTTTCAGATGATTTTGTTGATAGCAAAATATGTGTGAATCCATCTTGTTTCCTGACAACAATGTCTCTGTACCGGTACGCGCTCTCCGTTTGTCTCACGCTGAAACGTAGCCTTTTATCAAAGGGTTGATCTCTCCTGTCATCAATGAACCTTCGTTTGCTGGCTGTCACTCCTGCTACAGATGTCTGGATATTGGTTGTACCATTGGCTGCTAATGCTTCCATAAAGGTGGGTGTACCTGGAAATAGTTTAAACAAGAACAATTACATTTGATTAGCATCTCAAAATCCCTACTAAACACATGAAAACATGCAACTCATATAGAACACACAGTAAACATGAAACTCAGTCCCCTGGAAGTTACTGAAATAGACACTGTGCACAGTGCAAAATTGAAGTGACAAAGGGATTTGAGAAATTAATTTTATGGTTTTGAGAATATACATTTAGAACAAGCCAAACAGACCAATTGTCATATACAACAGGGGGAGAAAAGTATATTTAAGGTTCCTAATACCAACACACTTCAGTAGGTTAACAGTCTGCTTTCTCCCTTTCCAACATTTTAAAGTCGTTTAACAGCATCAACATTGCTAAGACGAAGCAAAAGCCTTTTGTTTCAAACATCAGAAGTTATTGTAAAGAAGAAAAGGACACTCAGAAGAAACCAAATAAAGAACTTGATTGACAAGATCATAAAAAGTATAATAGTCTTTAAAGAAAAATGGAAATGAAGAAATACAGACTATCCTTCTTTGAGAGGATCACAAGACCCATGCAGTGACAGATATTTCAATGGATTCATAGACAATGAGATCTTCTCATGTTAAACATTTTTTGCTATTGGAATTGGCAAATAGACAATTAAGTTTTGCTGGTCTTGTTCCCAGTCCCTTACACAGAGAGAGTTTGAAGGCATACAAGTAAACAGGCCATTCCTCATGTCACAGAAGGGACAGGTTTTTCTGTAGTCCTCATTAGAAACATAATACCAAATAATTACCATTCATTAGAGAAAACAGGAGAACATACTGGATCTATAAAGCATGTTTAGGCCTCCGTGCAAAATCTTCACAGAATTTGTAATACCAAAGTAATGGAGGGCGCATAGGACAGGAGGGTTAAAAATATTGGGAAGGTGTGTTAGGGTCCAAGACAGTAAAGTTTTGAAAGACTTTTCTTGAAAATTGAGCTCTGAGACTAAAATCTTCTGGGAAAGCCACTGCCCACATCTCACGAACGGGTACTTCAGAACATCACGCACACGATGTCTTAAGAAGTAGAGTTATACCATGTATAAGTAAGCTATTAATTAAATATTATTGTAATTTGTCATTTCCTTTCTGAAAAAGTTATATTTTAAAATTAAATTATTTCAAATTTTAACTACAACATATTTCAAATACTTGTGGGCCCAATGAAGACTTTAAAGAGGCTCACTTAAGTAACACGAATATCCAATATCTCAATATTTCCACTGTATTCAAGTGCTGCTTACTTTGACATATATGAAGTGTGAGAGAGACAATAAGAAAAGAGACTAAATTTAATTAAAATTTAGAACATTATACATTTTCCTACTTATATTGCAGAGACTGTCTCTGGATATAAATGAAGTTTTTATATCAAATATTTTAAAATAAATATTTTATTATTAATACTTTATGATTAATGAGGCAAGTTGTCTATTTAAGGATCTATACAATAAAAAGATTTTAGTCTACTTTTTAAGGTCTTTCTTGTTGTATTAGTGATTTAATCCTCTCACCATCTCACTTTTTGTGAAGAAATTAAAGACAACTCAGAATTTTTTAGTTGTTTAAAGTGAAGAGTAAGAAACTATATTCAGTTTGTGATCAGTTTTAGAGACAAAGATGAACAAAGTGAAATGGAAAATGACTACTTTACATTGTCACAAAAATGTCACATTTATTCCCAAATTTTCTATGGCTTATAGAATTCTTTTTTCATTTCAGTAGAATAAATAAAAAATCGGTGTATACTAAATATTAATTTGATGAGGAATGCTTTCAATTTTTTCCTCCTGTAAACCACATTACGGCAACTGCATTCCTTTAAAAGAATCCTCTTCAAAGGGAATTTGCAGGAACACCAATGTTGCCCCATATTTCATTAGGAACACAAGATAAAAAGGTATCACTGGCTTGGTCTTCCATAGGAAATGTAAATTTAAACAACTGAAATCACCTCTGATTTTTAAACCCTGATCAAAGTTTTTTATGTCTTTTGTCCTAGCCATAGTAAAAAATGTGGAGAACTGGGAGAGCAGCATAGACTAGACTAAGCCAAAACAAGGAGTCAGTAAACTTGTGCAAGACCTTTGAGCCTGTATTTTCCCACGACTCATACTTCCAAAGACATACGCAAATACCAGAAAATTACTTTTGAGATGCAAGAGACAATGATTATATACTTTGAGAGACAAAACTTCTGGCAGCAGAGATCAAGATGTAAACACCACAGGCCAATTTTCGTGCTTATTGAACTAGCAAGAGACCTTTTGATGTATTATATAAACCCTGTCTACACTTATCAATAGTTGGGAGTTTCAAACCACAAGCAAGGGACAGCTGCAATTCAGAGGAAGAAGTCTCCTCTTTCCAATCATGTAAACACACTTCTAGGATACTTAGACTGGAATAAAAAATCTGTCAGCTTTAGAAACCGTAACTCTGCACAGGGAGACTCAGCCAGCCGGCACAGATCAGAAAACGGCACTGAAAGAGTTAAAACACGTTTGTTAATGTTTGTCATTACCAGTGGAAGTTTGGGACCCTGTATACCTGACAGCACAGGGCCTCTTTCTCTTGGCATTTGGTCCTTGGAAGCAAAGAGACAACTCAGAGACATAAAGCAGTATTTCATTTGTAAGTACATAGGCAAAGATGGTTTTGCTCCTCAGTCTTGAACACATGTTGCAGCCAATAGGGACAAAAATAAAAAAGTGCAATTGAGAGTTAACGGTATTGGCATAGATTTCCTCACATGAAAACCTTGCATTAAGGTTATTTATCTTCAGGATAATTACAACTATATTTTAATATTTTAAAATAGCATTTTGTAACAAACCAGAAGCAGTTCTGCATTTTGAGACATTAATGGAGATGGTATATCACAGATAAAACACCACAGCCCTCTCCTTTCAGATTGAGCTTCCAAAAATAAGTAAGGACTTGGAAGAAAGGCAGTTGACCCTGAATATTGTCAACTAATGAAGAACTGTTTGTTTAAGGCATAAACAAACAGCTTATAGTTATATAAAAACCTTTCCACCTGCAAACTGTTAACAGTGTGATCTCAGAGCTGAAGACAGTACTACTACTGGACAAAGCCAAAGCTTCACTATACAGATGCAAAAGGAAGTTAAGAGGACTACTTTGTCTTGCAGCTGCTGACCAAAACCTGGGAACAGTCAGCAATTTCATGCAACTGCCCTTGGAGGGAAAAAAACTAAAGCTATGAGCAACAGATAAGAAAGGAACTGGTCTTATCCAAAGGAAGACAGACACAAAACACTGGTTGGTTTTGGAAAAGGGGCATCACAAAGGTGGTTTTGTTAAAAACAAAACAAGTTACACTCAACTTCACAACAATCCAAAATTAAAATCCTGAGCACCTCTCAAAGATATTCATGCCTCACTATTACTGAGAAGTTCAGTTTAGCTTACATAGCAAACCTTGGATACAAATACTCCCCTCCCTGCAACAATACTGGGACACATCCAAAGAGATGCTCTAAAACCAGCCAAGCTTCTTTTGCATGCTTCTTTTTGGGTACACGTGTTGGTGCTCTTAATTCAAAGGTTTGACTGAGAGAGTATGCTGTTTCTGAAAGGCTTAGCATAGATGCCTAAGGAACAAGCACAAGAACATGGGAGGTGTGAACAATACTGTCTGAGTATTTTCTTTAACTGCAGCCACTAAAAACTTAGCAATTACAAAAAATTGCATGCCCAGAATCATAGGCTGCTCCAAACCCCATGTAATTAAAGTCTTCTTCCCCATGGGATTGTCCAGTTTACTTTTGAAACCACTATGGGTTTATCTTTCAAAGTATCCCTCGGCAGCAAGTTCTGGAACATACACGTTGGCTTTCTTCATCCCTTTCATCACAGCCCTTTCTCCAGATTGACTAGCCCCAACCTTATTTCCCTTTCCTTCTTCCAGAAGCCAGTCCAAGCCTGCCATTCTTCTCTATGCTTCTTCCTCTTCTACTAACTCTTGGAACAGGGCCCAAAATGGGACACAATATTCAATATGGGGTTTGTTTTTTTTTTTAAACTACCACTGAACAGATGCTTGCAGAAAACCACCCAAAACAAACCCAATGCCCTTTTCCTGAGCAGCAACATATAGCCAGGAATCAGTCACTGTTTTATGTTTTTCTATAGGCACAGTTTGGTATGTAAGCCCGTTTCATCCCCATTCTCAATGCCTGGCATCCATCTGCACTGAAAGTCAGCTCTCATTTTAATCATGAAATCACTTAGTATTTTCAAAGAAGCCTGCAGAGTTCACAAGGAGCTTCGGGAACTCTCATGTCTTTCCTGTACCATCCTGCACCACTTATGTCCTTTCCTACACTAAGTGATGAAGGGGTTAATGAGAAGCATCCCACTTAAATAAGCAAATGAACAAACACCAGCAGCAGCAATGTCTTAAAGTGTTAACTGTGAAAATAAAACTGCAACTGTAACTGACTACAACTCAAGTACCAGACAGGGAAATATGATCTGGAAAACTGATTGAAAAAACAACTTGAATTTTCAATGAAAAAAAAAGAAATTATTTAAAACTGGTGCTAGAAGTAAGTTACATTTTTTCCCAAGTCCTTTCCACACTTTCACTTTTTCATTGTATCCTGTATATATAATCCACAAGAATTCAACATCAGTTGTCCAGTGCAGGTTGCCTCACATTTAATTTTTGCCTACAAACAGAGGTGTTTTGTTACACGTTCATATGTATTAGCAATCTCTAACTGTATACACTGTTAAGCTTTTCCAGTCTTAACTCTGCACTACATCAAACATTTCACATGAGACAGGAATTCCAGACAGTGATACCACAATGCAAACATAACACAGAAGAGTTTCCAGTATTTTTTCCACTTCTTCTTCAGCAATTACACAAAAAATATTTTGGAATTGTAGTGTATTGGCACAGACTAGAGAAACTAAAACTGAGGGTTCTAAACCCCCTATGTATGTGCCTGTGTTTTTGCCTGAGTATGCATATTAACAGCATATTTTCAAATCAAACATAAGTTCCACTTAATTTGAAACGTCACTATAAATATTTGCAAGAAAAAGAAGTCTCAATTTATTGTACATTTCACCTAAAATGCCGATTTGCTCTGTGTTTCTGAAAGAGCGTTCAGAACGTGCTGGTCACTTACATGAGAAACATGTAACTTCAGTTAATTCCTTCCAGAATATGGTGTTGCATTAATACAGAGCACAAACCAATATTGCAACCAGCAATAAGTTGTGCATATCCCAGCATTAGAATGGGCATCCCCAAAGATGCCTTGAAGGAGATGGGGTGGGCAAAGGACAATATTTCTTCAAATTATAGGCTAATGATCACTGCCATACCCTGCTGCAGGTACCCTCCTCAAAACTCTTACTGTGGGGGGGGAGGGAGTGTTTGTGAGCTGGAACATTATCCTTTCTAAATAAAGTTAACCACCTTTGATTCTGTTTCAAAGAAATAGTTACACAAGGAACCATTAGATGTTCTTCAGCCACGTTCTGTTTTTGCAAATATGTCACATTTCACTGCAACAAGGACTGTAGGTTTTAAGAACAGATTAACTGGGAAATTATGATGTTAGAACTTGGTGGAACATCAGCAATAGGAAACTACAACTCAGCAGCAAACAGTTGTGCAGTGGCTAGCAGGTTTGATTGTCAACATCTACCTTCAACTCCTAAAAAGTCCTTTTCTCATGCTGTTTAATTCCTACTCTTTTCCATGTATTTTGTATAGGTGTTAATTGTAAATGTCACTTGGAAACATTGCTCCTATTAAACCTACACTTCTTACAGGACACTGCTGTTGGGGACAAAATCAGCATGGGAAGAGAAACACACAGATGTACCCCAGTAATATTTCTCGACTCGATTTTTCAAGTTTTTCCACCTTAAACTAGCTTTTAATCTTGACTGCCATGTCACATTTAGAGTTATATGGTCTACAGCAGCCTTATCTTCCCCTTGTGTAGATAGTTTTCTCTGTTTCTTTGATTACTTAGAGCATCAAATATATATCTATGTTATTTTAATATATGAGTAGGGCAGCATTACTGGTCGTATTGGACTTTAGTAGGTTATAGGCTATTTAATTATTTTTGCTTTTGAATGTCTTTCCTTCTCAGAGCATAAGCATCCATGTGAAGATAAACTCATAATGCCAACCAAAAATGCAACTAATCAGAACGTTATATTCTATAACTGGAAGTGGGCAACAATACAAGAGAAAATGGTATTTCTTCACCCTTGAGTTAAACAGGTTTACCCTCTCCTGATGGTTCTATATCATGTAAGTGGAATTTAAAAAAAAATTACATATGTTAAAAAATGGAAATAACGAAACACTAGTCCTAAGATTTCTTAAGACCGTGCTCATAAAACCAACAAGGGTAACATTAATAATACATAAATTGTCAACGTATCTTTTAAGGAGTATGATTAAGTTTTATTGTCTTTGAAGAGGAACTAATGTATTAAGTAAACTTCCCACAGTCTCACAGTGGAAAGAAAATGTCCTCTTCCTAACAACTCCAAAAGGTTTTCCAAATACATCTCCTTTTCCTACTGTTTCATCAAAAATAGAGAAACAAACACTCCTCAGGTAAGCAAACTCTCTTTCTCCTATATGATGCATCAAGATAAATTAGAACTGTTCTCCTTTCCCCTTCCACTGCAGCTTTAGCCTCATTTTGGAGTGACTTGTCTTCCACTGAATCTATAGTTAGGATGCTACTAATAAATTGAAAACAGTGCACATGACTGTTCTCACCATTTTAGATGGCTGTAAGAAAAAAAAAAAAAAAAAACAAAAAACACTAAATGAAAAAATTTAGGAATTAATTTTAAAATTTAAAGCCTCCTGTATTATTCCAGTCAAGAAATCCCAGCCAGATTTCATGGTAGCATGCACCAAAGTATTTGATGTGGGAAGCAAGGAGTTTGTTTCATTTCTTTTTTTCACGAATAAGTACAAATAAGAAAAGCCCTTCCCAGGTTTCAGACTTCTTTTTGAGGTCTTTTAATACTGGGAACATTTCATAAGGGAAAACTCTTCTATCTTGATACTTTTGGAGCTGCAGGTTATGATACCCCAGCATTCATTCAAAATGCTCGAAAATTTAAGAGTTAAGCAAGGACATCTCTCGGGGCTCATCTACAGAGGAAAGCTAGTGCAAAATAGGCTAAGGTTTAAACTTGAAGTATACCCAGCCATTTCACGCTAACTCCTGAAGTGAACACATTCTATATTAAGAGCACTTCACTGCAATTTTATCCAATCCCCAGAGTGATGTGAAAAATGGCTCTCTTTTTGTGGGATATCAGTGTCCTAATGTAAGGCTCGTCTGGAACAGATACTGCCAAAAGACACCCCAGTAGTTTCACAAACATATACATGCCATGGTACACATTATATAATGCTTGTAAGAACATTAAAACATTCTAAAATACCTCAGATTATGAATGAAATTTAAATAGATGGGTATAACACTACACTACTATATTGGCAGAACACTTTCATTTACCTTCTTTTTGAAAACAAATGCGAATACTAATTGACAGGTTCATTCTCATCACATAGACAAGGCTTTCAATACCAGAGTTTGCAAGAGCTCCATTCACAACTGCCCTCCAAAACACTTGGCATTTCAATGCAGAAAAGCAGTAGTCAGAGAAGGCTCAGGACTTTCAGAGGTTCAAGACACTGATGTGCATGTGTTAAACTTTTCAGGGAACCCTGAGATCAGAGTGCTGGGATGAGCATTCCTGCTGGAAAAAAAGCACCTCTGTTTTTATGTATCTACCTCAAGAAGGTACACGTGTCTTTCCAGCTACTATCTGATGGCTGCTCTTCATAGAAGCTGTCTCACCTCTGTGGGGTATTCAACAAGAGGTTCATTAAGAGGTGGCAAATGAACCTGAAGCCATCTTCCACTACACAAGGGCACAGGGGCTGTGTGCCCTAACACCACCAGCTATACTTTATACTTGAGAAACCTGCAATACATAATGTTGCTGGTTGCTACTGACACGGGCAAATTGTTCTGCAGCAGCAGCCTCTTAGCAGAAACTACTGACCTTGGAAGAAATAACTGGCTGGGGTGGGAAGGGGAAGAGCAAAAGAGGAGTCTGACTTTTCTAAGAGGTTCCCAAAAACATCAAGTGAAAAACTAAACATTGCATTGCTGGGTATTTAGTCCTGAGCCTTGTACTTAAGCAAGAGAGTTGCCAACTCCTTGATCACTTCTGATGCCCGAAGGAGCATGGAACAAAAATCAAGAGCTGGGCATTGGCACCAGTGGGAGAATATAGGGTGAAAAGAAGATTAGAGGTCTTGGGGAAGTATAAACACAGCTTTAGGGTCCTCTAAGGAATGGAACATTCAGAAATGCACATGCCAAATAGGTTCTTACTTTTAATTCAGAGGTACTCAATGGAAAGTAGTCTGTACTGAAAAATTAAGGATTGGAGCTAAAAATATTTCCAAAAGACCCTGCTTTTGGGCAGAACACACAACTGATACTTACACCACATCTGAAGAGGTATTCACAAATTGCTTCTAGAGCAATCTCTACAACGGTGTTCCCGTATTTTGGAAAAATAAGCCCACATTAAAAACACAATGATGAAAAGTATCTTTGGGCATTCCATGCAACAAGTGCTGGATAGTCAGATGCTCTGAACTAAAAAAGTAATTCAGAGCAGTATTACCTTGCCAAATCTGCTGTTTTATACTGTTGCAGAGGAATATATTCTAAATACAATCTACTGGCAACAGCCGAAAGGAGGCATGATGGAAAGGAGTTAGCGACAACCTGTGCTTTCAAACTGAATCTGGTCTCTCCTGTCTGTTTTTTGGCTATACTAGCTAGGATCAGCACACATATGAGGACTTGCCTCAACTGGAGAGCTCCTGAAGCATATCCAAAATTATTATTATTACTAAAAAACAAAATACTCCACCAAAACAACAAAACCAAAAAAACCCTCAGAGAAAGTCCTAAAGTCAACAGTAGGAGACTACCAAGAGTAAGATCAGATGCTTTGCTTGAGGAAAAAATATGACATCCTCCCTCAATTAGGCTTTGTCCTGTATTACTGCAGGCAATTACTAGAACACACAGGAGGCATTTGTCTTCACAGCATTTTGCCCCACATCTTGACGCCAGTACAAATGGTATAGGTTCTCCACACGTGGGATTTACAGCAAAGCTCTTGAACATGGCCCCCAGCATAAGGACACAGATCTGCTGGAACAACTCTAGAGGCCCTGGAACAGGTTTCCCAGAGAAGTTGTGGATGCCCTGTCCCTGGAAGAGTTCAAGGCAAGGCTGGATGGGGCTCTCAACAACCTGGTCTAGTGGAAGGTGTCCCTGCCCATGGCACAGGGGATGGAACTGGATGATCTTTAAGATCCCTTCCACCCCAAACCATTCTATGATGATGGCCACAAATCTAGGGAAAATGCCCATCATAAGAACAAGCTTTCATCAAATTTTGCAATAAAGTGGTAAATAAATAAACCCTCTCCCCCCGCCCCAAAAACATGCCCATGATAAATCACAAGGAAATAACCACAGCTGAAGGCAGTGAACAGGGAAGGCATCTCAGCCAGCAGCTGGAAGGGCTGGAGGCAGTGAGCTGCCCTAACACAGCAGGATGGATCACATGCATGGGCTCTATTTGGGTGCATGCTCTTCATATTGCTGAGCAAAGCAGTAAGTGTCTGTGTAAGACCTTAGGCTTTCTACTTCATTGACTCTTGTCATATTTATGAACAAATTATCAAAGGAAAAATCTCACAGACAAAAAACCTGAACTGATAAGTACATAAACCACTAATTAAGTAGTTAACACATGCTGCCATACATAGAAAATTGTTCAGAGCTGCCAAAGTGGCTTCCCTCAGGCTACAAAGCAAGGAATATAGAAGCCAGGATTATTAGTTACAAGTGGTCCCAATCCCCAAAAGCTATTTTTTCCTGTAAGAATCTGCTTTTATTAAGTACTGTTTTTTTTTTTTTATTTGCAGAAATTATAAGTATCTAGATTAAAATAAAAGTACCAACAATGATACTATTGTTAGACAGAAGAGACAGCTAAAGAAGCAATAGAATTAGCATTGTGATATTTAAGTGGGACATACTGTTTCAGTAGTACCAGTGCATAAATATGAAACCACAACTTCTAAATTATTACAAGGACTAATACTAGGAGGCTGAAATTTTGATGGGGGGGGAAAAAAAAAATCAAGAAATTAGGAAGCTGCATCTGTGGCAGAGAAAACAACCAATCAAGAGAAAAGCATGTGGTTTAAGGCAAATTTCCAGACAAGTTTCATAAAAGCCAAACCAGTTAAGGTCTGTCTCAGAGAGCAGGACTTAGCAACTAGTATCAACCCTACCAAAACCAAGGGAGGTTTAGTTAGGTGCCATAATGCCCGTTGCTACACAAAAGCCAAGAACAAAGTGTATCATGTCTGATACTTTAAATCAAAGTATGTAGTGGCCTCAGAGAGAATTTTACAGTTTGTGTAGCTGGCAAGAGGAAAGTACTACTTATTTGACTATTTAGTGATGTAGGCAGGAGCACATCTTTTCACAGGAGTCATACTGATGTGTTCACAGCTCAAGAGCAAATTCATAGATTTTTAAATATCGCTGCAAATTCACAAAAGGACTTAGATCTACAACCTGTTAATTTGAAAAAGCAGGGAAAAGATAAAAAAGAAATCTCCATTTGAATTTTGGGCTTGCATGTTGTTACAACTCCCACTGCTGCAATTCCAAAGTCCAGCACTGAAGCCTCACATGTTCAGCAGGAAGTTCATAAAGCTGTGCTCGGACTTATATTTACTAAGACATGGTTCATGGGTGACAGGGTCTGAACATTTTTAGGTACAGTAGATGCCTACAATGCTGAATCTTGCCTTAGGAAATGACCCATTAAGAACACACAGACAAAACAAAAATATCAAGGGGAGTCACTACACAAAAGACAGAAGAATTGCTACTGAGTAAAGCAAAGATCGTGTACACAAAAATAATGGGACTAGTACATAAGCAGCCACAATTGTGAGCTCAATTTTAACTTGGAAACCATTTAAACATGTCATAGATAAGACAGAATGATAGATGAATTACATGACTGGTTGTTTCCTGAAACCTGCCAGGGACCCACCTGTTCATGTCAGATTCCAACCACTAAACAAACAGAATGGAATTGAAATTTAATTTCTCCTAAGATGAATGCTGTGCAATTTTAGATAGCTGTATTATGTAAAAAGATATTGCATTAAATACTTTTCAGACAAATAGCAAGATACCCCAGGCATAAGGAGAGGGTGTAAAAATGAAACTGAACTTATACAGTAATTGAATTATTTTCTTCAGGAGATGTAGCTTCAATTAACTCCACATGGTTAAACAGGTCAATAGAAACTGAGGGGAAAAAGAGAATATGCTATACTTACAAGAAAATAGGAAGTAAAGAACACTGGGAAGAATACAGGGAGATGCTAAAACAGATAAAGAACGGGTATTAGAAATGCAAAGTAAAACTCTGAAGTTCTCATAGTTACAGATGCTCAACACAAACTATTTTTCTAGTGATAAAGAAGAAAAGAGAGAGGAGAATTAGATCAAAACCAAAAGTGAGATGTAGTGTAAGCTACAAAGTCAATTAAAATACTAGCAGTGAAACCAGCATGCCATAAGAAACCAGAAAAATATTTATAATGGGTATGAATATATTGTACATACAACAAATGACAGACTAAAAGGATTAACCATGACAAGACTGCTGACTGACAGTAAAAAAGGAGAAACAGACAAATGTGATAGTCTATATGGGAAATACATCACACTAAGTGAAATACCTCCAAGACTTGCTTGCTTAAAGACTAGCAAATTTGGAAGGTACCTTGGGTAATAAAATTTGTAGTGAGGTAGTTTCAGATATAGGTGGAAGAAACAGTGTTTTAAAAAGGCAGCTGTAAACCTCTTCAGTTTATTTCTGTTTATAAACAAGACTGCTCTCAAGGCTATGTTTCAAAAGTGTCCTTCCAGTTAAAACCGACTGGAGATCCAAAGCAATACTCAGGAGAGCCATACTGGGTATTACAGAGAAACTTCATCTTTTTACAAGTGGTCACTCATTACTTGGAATATATTTTACCAATATTTTGCAGTTTCATACCATTACAAAATACGAATCAGAAGCTTCCTGTCATATATACTTACATGGTAAATTTCAGGATTTAAAAATAACCTCATCACAGCAGCAACCCTATTTTGCTCAGCATCGAAACTGTAGACATAGAATTACTCTTAGTTCTGTCAAGTTGGAAATCTGTTTACTATCCAAAATTATTTTACTTCCTAAAAATCGTAAAGTGTACTGATGCTCAAAAGTGGAAATTTGTAGCAACAAAGATTTCTGAGTTATTGTATAAGGATGGTCTGTGGACATTCTCTGTCATTGGCAGTTTGATATACAGAGTTATAAGAAACTCTGCATCTCCATTTGATCTCAGAATACGTCGCCGTATCACTAATGTGCTGCCCTAAGATTAGCAGTTAACTGGAACAAAAGTTATTGCTTATTCCATTCTGTTCTTATCTATACATCAACATATTGGTGTTTTGCAATCATAAACACCTTGGCTTTTTTTTAGTTACGATAGTTGATGACTTGTTTCCACTCCAGCTACATCACAAAAGATACCACAGCATCAGATATTTCCCCCTACAGCTCAGTTAAAATGCTATCAATCTCAAAGAAGTGTATTTTTCAAGCTGTTCTTTTGAATCACCACAATTAAGAAAAATGTTGCAGAGGGATCATCCTTTTCATTGATTTTTAAACAAAATTATACACTTAACAAAATTTCTAAAAGAATTAATAGGGGTTTTGTTTTTCAAAGAGGGGTTACTCCCCTCCTGACTCCACCTCTCACTTCACAACACCAGGTAAGAGACTACAAGCAAAAAGCAGCACAATCACATCCAGGCTCATATCAGATCAACACCACAAATAGAGTAACCAAGTTCATTCCTGCTACAAGGAGGAAGTCTGCTGCATGTATGTCCTTGGGCTTGACTGCTCTTGCCAGCAGACTGGCATTCTGTTTAGTTGCAAAATTCAGGAAGATCACTCTTTCCAATAAGCCTCAGCATGCTCCTGTGACCTGGTCAAGCAGCACATACTGAATTACTTTGAGGTACTTAAGTATCAATCTAGTTTACATAACATCAAAAGTAAGGTTTGTTTCCTTTCACTCCCCTGTTTCTTCCTTGTATAGTCTGCCACATCAGAAACTCATAGCAGGTATTTCTGCCTAACCCAGACACAAGGCAGCTGGGTTCCTTAATACCATCCCTCCATCCACTGATGCATCTGCTGGACCATTCCAGAGTTCAACCAAATTCCAGTTTAAAACTATCACCTGTGTTTTTACTTCCTTTGTTTTTTTCCTTTCCCAGTCTCGAGTAAGACAAATGGGATCCTAAACCAAGTTTACAAAAAACATTAAACATCAACTATCACTACTGAGTATCTGGGCAAAAGTATTAGTGCTTTCCTACTCTAGGCTCATTATTTGGACAGAAATATCAACTTCTGACTAAGTGTCAAGAAATGAGTAATAAACTGACATAAACAAATGAAGACATGCCAGAATCCCCACAAAAACTGGCAAAACTAATGTAACAGCAGGAACAAGCCAAACATTTTTGTGGGGTGCGTTGGGTTAATTTTCAGCCTGATCAGTTCCCATGTGCTGCTGCTGACCAGGAACTCATCGGGGAGAGGCAGGGGAAAGAGGACAGGATTAACAGAGTAACATGAAAAGCACTATGTCTAAAGATAACAGCAACACATTCTTCTCCAGTTTAATGACTAGCAAATAACAATTAGCGTTTTAAAACCCGCTTCCTGCTGTGAATCTATCTTCTAATATTTCAGTTCCGTGGCTACAAAATACACTATGATTGGGAACTACTTCTGCAAACATAATGGGACTTGTACTTTAGACCGTATCTGTGGATTAGTTTATTTTTTACTGTAGAAAACAGCCTGTAATGTAAACTCCTTAAACTCTCCCAAAAAAATAATGAGAAAAACTGTTGCAGTTATCTGCAAGATAAATACAGTGCCATATCATTGCTGCCATCAATTTGTAGTTTATCAATGCTTAGCTAGAGAAAAAAAAGGAACAAGAAAATTTGTTCAGGAAAGCAAATGCGAACAGGATGTCCCACTGAGACATGAGCTACAGTGGGAGGTGGGAGGTAAAGCCATGCATCCGCTGAGGCTGCCACAGTCTGCAGTGGGATGAAGCACAAACAGGGACAGTCAGAGAAGTGTGACTATTCATCACCTCCTCTTCACAAGCAGGGACTTCCCTGCCTGCTAGGTCCAGGCAGCAAGAGTTTTGACTACAATAAATGCTAGAGTAGACTACAAGGGAGAGGAAGAGGGACTAAAGAAGTTCAAGCTGAGGCTTCACAAATCTGTCTAACAAAAGCTCCAGTAAGCCCCCAGAAAATGTTGTTAGAGAGTGCCCTGACATCTCTGAGAATTATATTAGTGCAATATGTACTCAAAAAGCCGATTTGGGATTATGTAGTCGCCAACTTTGTCAGTCTTCTGAAGGACACAGAAAACAGTGAAAAGGATACAGACTCTAAAGCTATTAGGAAAGGTTTTTGTAATGGCTATGGTAAATAGTAGATTTCACTGCAAAACACATTCCTTTCCCATGCCATAACACACTGCCCATGCAGATGTGGTACTTAAAGACATGGCATAATGGTGGACTTGGCAGTGCTGGGTTGAGATGATCTTAAAGGCCCTTTCCAACCTAAATGATTCTATGATTACCAGCCCATGAAATAGTTTTGCTTCCAGAGAAAGACTCACACTATTCCACCTTGGGTGTTCTCTCCCAATTGCTTCTCCACAAGACAAGTCTTTCACTGTGCATACCAGCTGGGAAGCAACGCCTTTCCCTTCCTTTTAGGATGGTTAAGGTTTAAAGTTCAAAATTTCCCCTTCTTTTTCATCTAGCTTATATATGTTCCCTGTAACATCTGAAAACCCACTATGATGACCATGAAGTGTGAATTAATCAAATGCAGAAGTGGGCAAATAATGGATTTTTGCTCAGAGGATAAACTGGAAACACAACAAACCTAAACAGATGGTTCTTTTGTTTTGAGATCTACTCCTTCTATGTAACAGTTCTCAAACTGTTCTGAAGTAAAAATACTGCTTCAAAACAAGGTCAGATGTATACTTAATAAATTGTAGTAATTTGTAAAGAGGATTCTATTCTTCCCTGTTCAAAGCTTTACTTCTGCTGCAATTTCTATTGTTAAAAGGAATGTTGCCCATATCCATTCAGGAATAATATAATTTTAGCATTTACTACTGGAGTTAATGTAGTAGTTTTAATTCTTTTGGTGTATGAACATGAATCCATAGTCTTCATGTTACTTGTAGCAAAAATAAATAAGAAACAATAAAATTTGCAAACACTAATACAGCAGTTATATCAATGGATTCTCCTTGAGGAATGTTAAAATTGAAGCAGAACAAACCCAGCACTATATGCTACATTTAAAATTGATCATAACTTTAGTCCCACGTATGCTTAGCTGAAAGACAGAAATTATTTAATTGAAAATACGTTTTCTTTATGTGGTAAAGGGAAATCAGTGGCTTGAATTCAGGCCTGCGCTGTTTCTAGATCACCCTTTGAAAAGGTCTATCAGTGATTTCTATCTATTTTGGTAACTTAAAAAACTACATGTCAGTGGTCACAAATCAACTGGAAACAACAACTTATAACAATTATTTCCTTCCAAAAACACCTCTTCTCCTACTAGGATGCCATTACAAAAGCCAAAGCATTTATCCCACACATGCTCTCTAGTGAGCTAGCACTGATGGCCCTGTACAGTCATACTACACAATGAAGCAAAATAACAGGACTCATAAGCAAAGAAAGTGAAGCACAGCCCATTTAAAATAATGTACATCCACTGCTGTGTGTTGCAATCCACCCTATATTATATGCCCAAGAGCTGCCTTACAATGTTCTGATACAACCAAACACTACAACAAGTAAACTCAAGCCAGATACTGAAAGCAAAAATTCTCCCCATTTTGTAGTTCTCACAGACAAAAAAATGTTCTACAGCAAACCAAGCATCTCCAGAGGCATGCACATTATTTTCAATGAAAGATTTGCTCGTAAAACTCTTTTCCACTACATCCTTGACCAGCTAGAGTTATCAACACTTCTGATGTCCTGAGGGCATCTACAAAAGCAGATGGCATTCTGACTCTATCACATTGCCTAAAACACCTTCTGTTCCACCAGATGACCCTCAGAGGAAATGTACCTCCATTTTCCATTTCCTTGCTTTTATTCCTGCACACTGACACAACAGTTACTAGCTGGCACATTCTTTAACCCCAGAGCTACAGGTGTTTCTCAGTGATCCTGATGGATTCCTCTGCATGTGAAAACACTTTGACTGAATCAACAACAGCATCAGCAGAGCAGTCTGGGGGGAAGGGGGATGGATTAGACGACAAAGGTCTTTTCCAACCCTATTTCCTAGTATTCTGTGATGCATATGTGACCACACTTTGGCCTTTTTTACCCCCTGACCTAAAGGCAGTTGCCTTTCAACAAACTGGAATACCAAGACAAGGTACCTGGATCTAAGGTATCAGGTGCAGATTAGCAAACTGTGGAAAGTGACAATCGGATTCTCAGCTAACTGCTGCTTTCAGTCCTGGTGGGGAGAGCTCTGCCTGTGTCCTTGAATCAACCCTGGAGGGAAAGAATCCTCTTCTGTGGAGAGGCCTGAATATTTGGCTGGGAAGCCACAACCCCAGCTCCAATATATGTATCTGTCCCTCTGCCAAAAAGCTTAGGGTCTCACACTATGTAAGATCTTTGCAATAATGTTTCTATGGATGGCAGTCTCCACTCTGAAATGATCATTTCTGCAATGATCTCAGTGATGTAAAAATTACTCTTGTTTTACACATTATTTGTAAAATACTTCCAAATCAGAAGACTGGACTCTGTGACTGGGTACAAGAAATGATAGCCTTCTAACTGTTTCAAAATAATGATGAGAAAGATAGGCTGGGGTAAGAGGAAGCTTCCAGATGATTAGATTAAAAATGACAATTCCATTTTTCTTCAAGGGTGAGGAACAAGAACAGCCATTCATCAGGGGAAACTGCTAATCTCCTTAGTTTCAGCACAACCAAAATACTATCTAAATTGAATATGGGTGCTGTTATTGGATAAACTTAGTGCAATACCTTTTGGACTGCCCAAAGGAGTTTATGGCTGACTCTAGGAATCATTCTCTGAGATGACCTTCTGCAGTGCTTGGTGTTAAACTAGAATTTGGCAGGGTTACAGACAGAGAAGTAAAGCCAGTCTGATTGGCATTTAAGTGTGGACCATAATAAAATCACTTTTCCCCTGACATGGGGGAGTCTGGACTATCTGATAAAACAGTAGCAAGAGTGGACATAAACAGTTCAAGAGTGCCATGCTTCCCTGACTTACTGCATTCATCGAGGTGGGATGACAACGGTTAATTTTTGAGGGTATTTCTTCTCCTTTTCTGGACTTAGAGTGGTTCTGCAACTGCCTGTTTTGTCCAGCATTGCCCAGTGTTACTAGCTACTCATGAATGCTGGAAGTTAACTGATATACAAAGCATATGGGAGAGGGAAGGGGGAAACTAGGTTTTCCATGAGTCTCAGCCAAAGCAGAGCCAGTTCTCTCTTGAGAGGCCTTCAGATTCCTCTTTTCTCCCCCTCCCTAAATCAAGGAATACTTTGTCAGAGAATCATCATCATAAGCCACAAGAGTGTTCAGTAGCTGAACAAGAGTTGCAGGACGGTGTTCCAGGCTGGTGGTGCTTCTGTCCTTCTGCCAGTTCGCAGCTGCTGTCCCAGGCTGGCAGGCAGGAGGTGATGGGCTCCCAGCAGGACAGGCATGGAAAGGACACAGCAAGGGCACAGAGAGAGAGACACCCCTGTACAGCAAAGCACAGGGTTACCTTAGAGAAAGATAAAAAAGGCTGATGAAACTCGGCAAGAAGGAAGGAGGTAGAGGGGAAAGGAGTTGAAGCAGAAAGACCATTTAGCTATCTGCCAGCAGAGGCAGCCACAGCTGGCTGCAATTTGGTGAGCAGCCCCTTCCCCACCTGGTCTGCCCAGAGCAAGCCTCAGCTGCTCCAGGCCCAGCCATCCCACAGCAAAAGGAGCTGGTTACAAAACTCAGTCACTTCAAAGCCAAACAAAAAACACCCACAAAACAAACAAACAAACATACATCTTTTAAAGATGTCTATTTCTTTGCTGAGGAGATCTGTTCACTGAAAAGGAGACTGCTTCCTCTGCTGTTAGCATCATGTTAGTAGGAAACATCTGCAGGCATCGTTACATTCATTTCCAAGCCAGACTGTGCTCAGTGTAGGCGATCTTCAGGCAACGTAACAGATAAAAAACGAAGAGGGCTTTGCTGAGTGTGCACACAGCCAAACATTTTTAGAAAGACTTAAAGGTGGCCAAGTCTGACCGGATTATAGCATGATAGCAAAAGCACACCTCTGACACACAGGCCAAAGCTCTGTTAAATTGCAAATCATTGCACAAAGGCTTGTGTGAGGAGCAGATTATCAGCTGCACCACTTTTGACAGCAAAGATATTCAGAAAGCAAACTGCAGAGCAACAGATGACATTCCCAGGATATGGGAATTCCTGACATCCCATACATTTCTACCATATAATTTCCTCTGATGCAAGCCCAATACTCACTGCAGAACTTTCTGCTATTGACATTTTCCTTTCCTTTTCCTTTCCTTTATTCTCTAGTAATTTAAGTTTGGATAATAGCTAAAGAGCTTGAGGTTTTTGCCCCTCCTCTTTTCAAAAGGCTAAAATCTCAAGCCAATAAAGTTTCAGCACTTTCACAAAGTTTAAATACTGCAAGTAAGATGGCTAAAAACAATCCAGCCCCAAGAAATGTGACATATAGCAATGACTCCCTGTTACACTTTCAATAGAAAACTAACCATCAGACATTGCACTGGAAGTTAGCCTGTGTGAACATACTTACACACACACACACACACAGAGTTCTTCGTAAACCTTTCTTTTTGTTTTAAAAATTTCTTCCTGGAAAAGATTTTCCTTCATCTATTATACTAAGAGATGTCAATTTGCACTGAAAAGTGTTCCTTTTCATCTGCTTACCAAAGCTGCATTTATGATTCAAAATAATCCATTACTGTTAAATTCAGTTTCTGTAGAGTTTTTTTTTTCCAGTGTAATTGATTCTTTTACTATGTGGATTTTAGTATTAAAAGTTCATTAAAGTAATTTAACATTGTCTCATCTAATTTACATCTATAACCTATATTTGAAAAATAGTTGTTGTTATCTCTTAGTAAAGACTAATTTCTTGGTTAATTTAACAATATGACCACTTAAAGATGTATTTTCTTTCACACACAAAATATGACAAGGTACATATTCATAAGTATTACTATAAAACAGCAAACTTGGCATATAATCAAATGTAAACAATCAGAAGCACGCAGACATTTTTCAGCATATATACATTCATCCCAAACTTGATATATTTTGAAAATTTGTCATTCAAATTGAATATTCACATCCCTATTGAAAGTTCAAAGTGCTGAAGTTTCATAAATAAATAAAACAAATAAAACATTTAAGAGTAGTCCATGAACACATACAAGATATTTAGAGAAAAAAAGGTCAGTGCAACTTGAAACACACTTGCCAGACCATAACCTCATGAGAGGGTAAGAATAGCAACACTATGGCAGCACCAAGGTTAGGAAAGTCCTAACCACTACAGCAGTGGAGGATAGAATATTACTTCTATTGTGCTGGTAGCAACGGCGATAAAATGAATGTAACAAGCCTGGGTATTTCAGAAAAACCCATCTGGTAAAATGAAGTGTTTGTCTATGGAATTCCTTTGGTCTGTAACAATGTACAATGTTTTGAGAGAAAGATACACAGACAAAGAAA
Source organism: Aphelocoma coerulescens (assembly GCF_041296385.1). Lineage (NCBI taxonomy): Eukaryota > Metazoa > Chordata > Aves > Passeriformes > Corvidae > Aphelocoma > Aphelocoma coerulescens. The sequence goes on from NC_091015.1 coordinate 79,212,285, forward strand.
ATAAATACTCTCTAAACTTTAAAATACTTGTGTTTTAGCTGTTTTTCTGTTTCACAATTTAAAATGTCTAACAATAGTTGCAAGAGCAAAAAAACAAATATAAACCAACCACAAATACTGACATCCTACAGAAATCTAAATATTTTAAAGATGGAACCAAGACAAAACAAAGAACATCCTTCTGTAGGCCTTCACGATAAAACTGATTGGCAGAAAAAGGGGGCTGTGGAACAGCAGGCATCAGATGAAGCATAATGTCTTCTGCTCAGGAAACTTAGGCATATCTGAGGGAATAACCTTTCAAAGTAGGAAATGTTTTATAGAAATCTGCACTCAGTGAAGCCTGTGGCACTCTTATATAGTGCTCCTTGCTGTCTTACAGATTTTACTGCTAAATCCTATCAAGTAATCTGGAAATCAAAGACTTACATTCTCTGCAGGTTTCATTTCTATCCCACTGACTTTTCACCTCACAGCAAGTGAAAAACTGTTACACAGTGAGGGCCAAAAACATGGACCAAACAAAAAAAAACAAAGAAACCTCTTAGTATCAAAACCCAAACTCATGCCATGGTGATTGTATTGAAAAGCTGGAACAGAAGGGGAGAAGACGTGAAGATAACACATAGAGAAATAACAAGTATAAATCTGAACTTAGTTCTGAGGTATCACATAATTTTTTGTTTGGGTAGCAACAAGCATAGAACAGTGTCACAGTATTTGCCTCTACTGAAAAAGAATAAACTCACTTTAAAGGAAAAAAGGTGTTCCAAAACCCTCTTGAAACACATTCATGTCTCCAAAAGTAAAATTCAACTTTCTATTAAAAGCACAAAATAGAGCTTTGAAGAAATATCAGCTCTTTTATAGGAAGATCAGAGTACAGTGAACTATCTGCACTATTATCAAGCAATTAGCTATGAGAAGTATGCAACTGTAATTATGAGAAAAATCATACATGCCAGTGACCTTAATGAAAAATCATACTGGAAATGAGCAAAAAATGTCTGTAAGAAAGAACATACCCATATGCTCCATAAAATAAGACAGGCTATCTGATACTGAAAAAGTACTATGTCCTTGGCATTTGCTTATTTTAAGCCAAAAACTGAAATCTCAGGAATGCTACAATTAATTACCCATTACTGCAGGTTACCCGAAGAAGTTTATAAAATTGTTAACTTTACACTCTGTAAGGTAAAGATGGCTCTACCTCCCAGCCAGAGCCATCTATTTTATTTATATTAGGTACTGAAACAAGGCCCAGAAAAGTAATTTCAGAAGTGTAATGGGAAAGCACTGATGAGATGCTCTCAAACAATAGTGGGCAGAATCTCTTTTTTTCCTTTTTGAAACACTCTTAGTTTTGTAGGACACAAATCATTCATTTGCTATTGAGCCTTTCTCCCACCAGACTGAATTTTTCAATAATCACCTGAGAAAAATCATGAGAAGATTAAAAGAAACAGAAGAGGCAGGAAATGCCCTTCATGTCCATGAATTGAAATGATTCTTCACAGCATATTAACTGTCTTCAAAAAACTTAGGGATTTAGATCAGCCTGATATTTTTGTAGCACTTACAAGCAACGTAAGAACTTCCTTAATGACTTCATGCTGATCTTAGATCCCTGGCATTACCAGACAGGAGAGTAGCTGAGAAGTAGGGATTTCTGTATACATAAAAGACATAGTCTCAGGATGTCTTATTATTCTGACCTTTAATAACATGCCAAAAAAAAAAACCAAACCAAAAAAGTCCCAACCAAATAATAAAATACCCCACCAAATTTATCAAATAATGTAGAATTTTAAATTTACAGTAGAGATATGGAGATAATAACTCTTAGATTTACTCATGTTATTAATTCAGAGCAGCAGACTCAGGAAATGAAACTTGAATTCTCCCTAAGATAGGCAAAAAAACCCCAAACACTTGATTCTATAGTCTGTCCAGTAAATTTTGTGGGCAAAAGCCTATTATACTAACAATAAAAACCAAACAACATTGCTTAAAGCCTATTTCATTTAACTGAGATATAATAACACACACACCCTTATTATTTATTCACAGAATCATTACGTTTGGAAGGAACCTCTGGAGATCATCAAGTCCAACCCCCCTGCTAAGGCAGGGTCACCTTGAGAAGGTGACACAGGAACATATCAAGGACGGTTTGGAATGTCTCCAGAGAGAGAGATTCCACGACCTCCCTGGGCAGCCTGTTCCAGTGCTCTGCCACCCTCAATGTAAAGAAGTTCTTCCTCATGTTGAGGTGGAATTTCTTGTGGTTTAGTTGATGGCGACTACTGAAAAGAGTCTGGCACCATCCTGTTGACACCCACCCACCCTTGAGATATTCATATGCATTATTGAGATCTCTCAGTCTTCCCTTCTCCAGATTAAACAAGCCCAGCTCCCGCAGTCTCTCCTCATAAGAGATACTCCAGACCCCAAATCATCTTTGTGGGTCTGCACTGGTCCCCCCCCAGCAGCTCCTTGTCTTTCCTGTACTGAGGAGCCCAGAAATGGACACAGCACCCCGGATGTGGCCTCACTAGGGCTGAGTAGAGGGGGATGATCAATCACCTCCCTTTACCTGATGGCCACACTCTTCCTGATGCACCCCAGGATAACACTGGCCCTCCTGGCCACAAGGACACACTGCTGGTTCACAGTCAACTTGTCACCCACCAAGACTCCCACGTCCTTCTCCACAGAGCTGCTCTCTAGGGGCTCAGCCCCCAGCCTGTGCTGGTACTTGGAGCTATTCCTTCCCAGGTGCAGGACCCTGCACTTACCCTTGCTGAACCTCATTAGGTTTCTCTCTGCCCAACTGTCCAGTCTATCAAAGTCCTGAATGGTGAAACAGCCTTCAGGCATGTCAGCCACTCCCCTCAGTTTTGTCAGGAAAGTTACTGAGGGTACATTCCATCCCTTCATCCAGGTCATTCACAAACAAGTTGGGTAAGACTGCACCCAGTACTGCTCCCTGGGGAACATGACTGACTACAGGCCTACTACTGGATTCTACCTATATTATTACCTCTAGACCACAAAAGCTCCCAATTAGCTTGGGAGCTATGTATTACTCAGTAATATGTATTACATCAGTAGTCATCCTGTTCTGTGAATTTACAAGGCAGGAGTCTCTGAAGCAGTCATTCCAAAACTGGGCATCAGTTTCTGGAATTTTATGGGGCAGGTAATATCAGACACATTGAATGTTAGACACAAGTTCATTTTCCATGTTATCTCAAATATATTTTTACTTGTATGTGTACATATCACCACAAATTGCACTATCAAATAAATATACAAATATTTCACCTTAGAAAATCCACATTTAAGAATTCTTTGATGCCACTTCCCTCTCAGGTGCACTAGAAGGAAGGTGTCCCACTGCAGCCTTCACACAGCAGTAGTTAAGATTTGCCGCTGACAAAAGCAAAAGCAAACCTGCAATTGCATGCATGTGGTTACAACAGGCCCTAAATTAAGTATTTCTGGTCAAAGACAATTTTCTCATTTGCACAGTGAGCCAGGATACCTTTTCTGTCACTGTCCAGTGTCAAAAGTATCACTCTACACTCCAAACCTTCCCGACTACTACCTCTTAGGAAGTATATTGCCCTTAAGGGTATTTTGCTTGTTCTTTGAGAAAACTGTCACTTCTTACAGAACTATAAAGATCCTTGTAAACATCCTGTGATAGCCCATAAACTGCATACTGTATTTAAATTTTGAGACATGCATTTTTACTTGTCAAACTCTCGCTCAAACACTTGGTCTTTACTGGCATCTTGATGAAAAGAAAATATGAAGGATAAAAACTACCATTATTTTTATTAAGCACAGAGAATTTTCCTTTAAATTTAACAATGAAGTATTCTAATCCATCTCAGTGGTGACCCCATGAAATTGGTTCTTAAAAAGCCTGATGTCATATTTACCTTGCAAACAAGAAAAACCCAACACGGGCTAGATTTGTCAACTTTCTAGAATATGTTTAAAACCAGAGCAAGTCAAAGGTTTTCAGGAAAGTCCCAGGTAATGCTTTGCTGCTTATGGCACTAAGTAGATCCAAAAAAATCATTTTAAAGTGAAAAGCATGCATGGCACAAGGACAAGTGGGTTTTTAGAATACACATGCTGCTTCTTTAAGCCTGAGACAGGAAGCCAGAGCCCGGACAGGAAAAGTTCTTAGCAGAATTCACTTAACTGAAGCTCTGCCAGTTTATAATTAGTGACCTCACTCATTATGTTTTATCTTTTTAAATCTTAACCAGGCATTTGTTTGACCAAAAAAAATTTCCATAAATCTGTACAGCTAGCAAACAAAATGGAACTTGAAGATGACTTTCTTGTATTATGTCAAGATAGGAGTGATAAAATTGATGTGTAAAGTCATTATTACATATCCTAGTATTATATAAATCTGTGTGATTTTCTGTTTCCCCCTACCCTCTGAATAACAGCCTTAATATAAATGAGCTAAGGCCTAGTAACAAGGCTACTAGTCCACATACCTGGAGTACAAGTGACCTATAAATGGTTTACCTTCACAGGGAAAAAGAGACTAAAATAACTATGGCACCATTTTAAAAGAAAGGATGAGGATCACTGGGAAATATGTGGAAAAAGAAAGAATTGTCTCTGTGGTATGAAGAGGAACAAGCATAAAACTCAGATTATTCAAACATAGTGCATAATTTTTGGGAAAGTCTGGAGATAAAAATGAAATAGAAAGTGCACTGATTCAGCAGGGTCAACTACTGAAACTGCAGGTCACTGTGCAATAAAAGAGTCATTGCACTACAAACACTGGGAATTGTATGTGTGGAGAAAAAAAATTGTTGAAGTAAGAAAGAAGTGAATTTGCTGCATGCTGCAAATATCTGCAAACAACATCACCTGACCAGACTGAGCAAACAATGTATAGCAAAGACAGCCACAGATCATGGGCTGCTAATCTTTAAAACCAGAGTGATCTTTAAAATCTGCTAGGCACAACATTTAGAATTTTCAACTGATTCAGGAACAGCAGACACTTCAATTTAAACTTCATCAAAAATTACACATAAATTAAAGCAGCCCAAGGTTGTGCTTGACAGTGGGATGGACAAACCTCACATGGGGCAGTTCAGGGGGCTGCCATCACCCAGAGGTCATGCAGAGGGAGGGGGAGAGTGGGTCACAACTTCAAAGTACGTCACAAGGCTACTCCCTTCTACAGAGGAGGAAGGTAGGGCAGCGAGCACAGCCCAGTCCTGCATGGAGACAGCAAAATGCTGAGCCCTTCTGGTGCCAGTCAAAAAACCGTAACCATAATCTAGGAATCTCACTGAGGGAAAAGAAAAAAGGGTAAAAACAGAAAGAAAAAAGAAAACTATTTTCTTGCTGTAGTGGAATATATGTTGGTATAGTAGAAGCAAATAAGGTATTAAGCTGCGCTGCAAACTGGGTGAGTTGTCTTCAGCACCTTTTTAGCTTTACAAGGATAAAATTAAGAAATCTTCAGACTCTAGAAAGTCTCACAGGTGCTAATGTCACCCCTAAGTTTGAGAAACAGCAAAACAAAGTTATGAAATCTCAGAAGGTCATAGCTGCTGGATTAGACAAGCAAGCCTTGCCAAAAAGCTGCGCTGTGACAGATCAGGAGGGTCACTGGGCCACTGGTTATAGGAACTGACGGGGGACAACACTGATGCAACACCTCCCCAATGGAAGTACTATGCTTCCCCCTGTAAATACATTTGGACCACTGCTGTTAGTTTTTCAATAAAATTTTGGCTCCTACTTTTGGCCACCCAATTTTGAACAGACACAACCTCCACCCCCCAAAAAAACCACAACACAAAACCACCACCAGCACAACCACCCTGCACACCTGCAACCAACCTCTACAGGTTGCTTGAAATCAAGTAAAAAACCTAATGATGAGGGGTAAAAAGGAAAGAAAAGAGAACAGATGTTTTTTAGACTGGTAGCAAAACAAGGAATTATTCTCTAAGGGTAACAACCAATGGAAGATGAGAGAAGGGAGGTATATGAATAATTGAAAAATATTTTAAGAAATTCACACACTATCAAACTAAAATTACTTTTCAAGTCAAAGGTCTGCCTTGGGCCCAATTCTAGCCAGTACTTTTTAATCAAGACTTGGATAATAGAAGAGAAACTATACTCATGAAATGAACAGATTACATCAAATTGGAGGGACTGCAAATGTTTAGAAGTAGAGTATTTCTAAATTATATCGCTGAATTTGGCAGACAGCTTGAAAAGAGAATTTTTATTTGTATGGAAGAAAAATAAAACATGCATTAAAAATATGTAATAACGGACTATGGAGCAGAACACACAAAAGTTTATCAGGTTATGTAACCAATCATGAAGTCTATACCCATTAAAAATGTTAATATAAAAAAGAAGGCAACACCCAATTCAGAGGCACATTGATAAGGAAACTTTACATGTGCAAATGATGATACGTTCTACTAATTATCTGCTGAAGCAATCCAGTTTTGAGAAATGTACCTAAAAAGAGATACTTTGGACTGTTCATGGCTGATCAACAAACTTAAGAGATTTAAAAGGAATACGTAAGAGGAAAGATTAACAGAATAGGGTCTTTTTAGTCCAGAAGAAGTAAGTATGGAGATTTGACAGCTGTTCTATAGCATTTGCAAGTCAGATATTGCTTGTTGGAAGAACCACTACTGAACAGCATTGGCTGGACCTATACCTATTAGAATATACTGGGGAAAGAAAAGAAGTGGACTTTTCAAATAAAAACAGTATGAAAGGAGAGTTAGAGATGGTTTAATTCCCATTACAGATTTTAGGGACAGATCATGCAACCTCTGTCAGGAAAAACAAATACTCAATTCGTAGTACAAGAATGGACTAAGATGATCAGCACCTCCTTTAGTCCAAGCTGTAGCCCCAACAAAATCCCTGAGATTTAAAAATAAATTCTGCTTTCCACATGGATAGTTTCAGTTTCAATGCTGCTGTATTTTGAACGAAGGCCAATATTTATTGCTTCAGTGACATGTTGTTCTACACAGCTCTTAAACTTAAGATGTTTGGTATTTCTAACTGGAGAAAACGTGTTGGAGTAACAGGCTTACTATAAACAGATACCATCTTGCTAGTTTGAAGCTACTGGTAGAAACCAGCACCACTAAAGACAGAGCCAATATGGGCATTAACTCCCTAAGAGATTTCAACCTACTCTAGAACATACACCGCAGAATTCCCACCTGGTAACAACATCTAATTGAAAAGTCCTAACTGGTCCCTCAAATTCTCCAAACTTATAACAAAGACTGGAAGGCTACATGTCCGAATAGTCAAATTACTCAAGCACGACTAATACTTAACAAGGTCTGAATACAGTTTACAAGCTCAATTTGACTATTTGCTGAGGTAGATGGGAGATTCTCAGAACTTTTCCCTGTGAAATCAGACTTCCCATGCTGAAAGTTAACAAGTTAAAACTATTCAGATTTTGGTTCCTGCAGTTTATGTAGGATGGCATGACACATTAGAAAAAGCACTTAATGAGAGCTGATCATGTTGTATTTAATTACCTAACGTACGGCTCTGCAGAAGCACAACCCGATTATTCCTGGAGGTGCACATTAAGGTATGTGGGGCCATGAAAAGTTGTAACCAGTGAAATGCTGACATTACATTTAAAAAAGAATTCATGAGGTAAGTCAAGCACTGGAACAAGTGTTTACAAATGGCATGGGATTTCCATCCTTGCAAATATTTTAAACAAGCCCTGAGCAACCTTCACAAGGATATCAAAATGTATGATAAAAAGCAAAACAAAAAAACTCCAGAACTTTAGGCAGAAGATTGAATCCCCTAATTTTTTTTAAATAACCAAATACAACCCCATATATCTTGTTCATTGGACTAACTGCTAGATCTTGGTAATTATTCTTATCAGAGAGGTGAGTAAAGAATAGAGACATGTTTACCTGTTAAATACTGCATTTTGAAATTTGTTAGCTTCTATCTCTCTATGACCTGCTAACACATTATTTTAAATGAAGTCAAAAGGCAACTTCCTTCATTAGTTCCAAAAAGTCATACAGACTAATAGCCCAGGCCACATTTTGCTGGGTCTGAATTATGAACTTCTCATCTGATGCAAAGGTTTGAGTCAGGTACCTTCGTTCTTATCCACAGGGACACAGCTACCAATGCAAAGAATGGAAATGGCTAAAGGATATCATCCTTAAAAAGGCTCTGCACTAGCTTAGTTGAGATATAAAGCAATCCTTTCACTGCTGTAAGAGTTCAGAGGTTTCTAGGTTCATATATTACACATTGCCAGTATTGGAAGAGGCTGCTTAGTGACACTGATTGCACCTATGAGGGGGTATCAGATTGGTCTATTGCATCAGGGTTATGGGCAACTCAGAGATTGTTAATTAGAGGGCTTCAGAGTTATCGCTGTACCTCTACTCATTGTAATAAGGGCTTTTGCTCAGTGAAGAAATCAGCTTTGGTAACTCTCCTCACCACTTTACCAGCTATTTTTAGGAGGAAAAAAAGAAAAAATAAACCTGTTCAAAATACACCTAGGGCATGCTTCATTAAGCAGCAATGCCAGTTTCAAGATCCTGCTTTGCCCAGTTGCCTGCTGGTTTCAGCCCATGCTCAGTCCCTTTAAATAGGCTGTCACAAATTAAAGGACATGGACAGGAACAAGCAGCCAAAACCATGGAGTGATAAGCGGGACAGATAGAAGGAAAAACGACATTGAGCAAGCTAGTGCAGGGAAGCAATTCTACTTAATGTTTAACCACAGTACTTACTAGGGGGGAAAGTATAGCTGGCTTGGGCTATAGGTTGCTTAATAGAAATCTGTGGCTGTATTTCTCCTTCCCTTCAAGAAAGCAGTACAGAATGAAGATTTCAAAGAGGCTGCATACAACAGACTGAATGAAACTGAAGAAGACACTTAAAAATTTCCTTACTTTTGCAGAACTTCACAGCCTAGACAATACCAGAAAAAAAAATAAATGCAGTGCGTTTGTGAGACCTTCTATCTTAAAATCTATTCGTGCTGGATGTCCCTGCAGGTATCTTTCCAGACTACAGGTCAGCCTGACACATTTAAAATTAAAAAGTCTCTCTGGTGATATGCTAGTCTATAGACAATTGCAACAAAAACAACCCCCACAAAAAGATCACAACAAAGCAAAACAATCCTTTTCTTGTTAAAGGGGGAAACAGCAATTTAAAAAATCCTCATACATCTCTTGCATTCATCAAGCTCCTTATGCCAACTGAGCATTCAGATGCAAGAGAAAGTCTGGTCTGGAGCGCAGAGATCTACCAAGGAATCATGTAAGCCCACCACTATACTCTTCCTCAGCTGAGATGGAGGCTAAAGGAAGAAATTACAAATGGCAAAAGCAAGCCCTTTATCAGGATGACCTCAGCTGAAATTTTAATAACCAGCCTACACAGTTTTTCATTGTCAGCACACTCAGGCATTCAGGGAGGCATAACAATCTGCACAGGTCTTGGTGGGAAGAGCAGAGGTTGCCAGAAGGAAGTGTTTGGAGGGCACATTACCAGAGCTAGGCTATGTGTACATGACTGAAACATAAGCTGCTTTTCTGCAAGCAAGCTCTTTTAATAGGAATCCAGTTTATTTATTTATTCAGAAGCAGATGGCATCCTCTCAAGATGTTATGCAGAACATGACACACAAAACAAGTATTTTCATCTGAGCATATTTTTTCTAATCAACTCCCTGCTATTCATCATTAAATGACAAACAAAAATTTAGCCTCCGGAGTCTGATAATACTCTAGGCTAACTGAAGCTAACTCACGATATAGCAGTAAGTGATGAAATGTAATGACTTGGAAGGCACTGGAGTGCAGACTAGATGACCTCAGTGTCTTTTGACTTAAAATGTTATATAAAAAAAGCATTCCAACTGTGGAAAACAAAAAAATCACAAATTGCAGCCTCTGTGCTGATGAGCACATTTGATAGACAAGCCCCATGACCTATGGTTACTCAGAAGTGCCTAACACAATATTTTGTATTTATACAAAAGCGAACAAAAGGCAAGAAATCTTGTCAGAAAGTGTTAGCAATACTGCCATGCAATCACTGTATTGTAGGATTCTGTGTGACATTGCTGATAGCTTTCATACGAAGTTTTGATGTAATTCCTGCTGAATCATGACCTCTAATCTCCATTCATTGCAAAGCCTAAGCAACCACCACAAAGACTTGTAGAAGGACATCATGTTAGAGAAAATGTTATCACTTCATGCAGACAAAACACAATTTAGAAGGAAGTCAAGTACTATCAAATACTCCCCTCTCTCCTGACCCTTCCTACTCCACACCTCAACTCTGAGACCACTGTGTGCCACCTTTGATAGATACTACATGGTTTCCTTTTAATAGGGAAGTCATATATATCCAAATGTATTAATGTAGTGAGGTTCATTTGCCACACAACCATACAATGCAGTACACCCAAAGTGAGTCATCCTCTCATTACAGCCTCATACAACACATAATTAAAATATAAGGGACTCCCACAAACTAAAGTAATTCTGGAATTTTCTGCATGAAGAATGTGCACGATCCTAATATTTTCTAATAATTTAAAAATTTACTGGTTTTATTTTTAAGTAACAGCACACACAAAGAATACTAATACCAGCTCAAGGAATTTGTAGGTTATGCACTTTACCAAGGTGGTTCAAATTCAGCAGACACTGAAATCACAATAAACTTCTGAGGTGCATTTTCCCTTCCTGAGAGTGTCTCCAGCTTCTTTTTCCTGCCTCCCCTGCACCCCTACGTGAGATCACCAGCTTCCACTCTCTGTGAAAGGAGGTCCCTCCCACTCCTCTCCCCTGTGCCTTTCATTTCCTCTATTGGCTAGGCAGGGGAAGGGAAGAACTTGAGGATTTGGACTGCACTTGTTCCCATCTCTTTGGGAAGGGGCTGAAGACTCCAAGAATGGATCCTCCGGGACCAACTCAGCCTGTGATCTGATCATTGGGATGAACTACTACATGGAGTTAAAGATGATAAGAAAAAAAAAAAAAAGTTGTATCTTTTCTCAAACTTTCTGCATCACAAGGTAACTTGTACCCAAATTCTCATTATCAAGATTGGTAAAATTTATAAAATCATAGTTGTATTATGAAGAAATTTTGTCACCCTCTTTCTCTTCTTATATTTATAAGGGTAAACTGAGTAGGTAAATCTAAACTAGTTTCAGTGTGAACATTCCATTTCTTACCAATTACTTACTCGCACTTTACTTTGTTGTGCCTGAACATGGGTAAGAGAATAAAAGCTGGGTTTTATTTAACTGTGTGTAATTCTTATTTTTAAGAGTTTGGGCCATTATTATTCGGATGATTTTGCCCAACTCAACTGCCCTTGTGAAGATTAACCTGCATCATTACTTTCCCCCACTGCTATATCCAGAATGCTGAAGAGACTTAGCAGGTACCTAAATATCATTGGAGGTTGGAAAGGAACACTGAAAATTCAATTTTTCATATTTGTACAGTTTTTCTTCCATAGTTTTTCATACTGAAGACATTTCCAAGCATTGCCAGCCAGTCTGATTTTGTGTTCTTTGTCCCCTTTTGAGAAAGAGACAACAGCTGAGATGATGACAGAGCTCTAACAGCTCCATAGGAAGGAGCTACCAAGCTTCAATTTCCCTCCATAGCCTGGCTCTCCCACAACTAATCCCATGAAAATACAGCGAACTAGCAGCTCAACACTAGTGAAAACCTTGCAAACCAGCTGGTTATTCAAACCTGTCTGCACTTCTTAGCTTTTTCCTAAAAAAACCTCCAAAAAACCAAATTCTGATTGTGCATCTCACAAGATACTAGGGTAAAAAGAAAATGAAGTCTTGGGGGTCTGGGCCACCCGACTTTAAATTAGTATTAAAATCCACTTGCTGGGCCAGAGATTTCCTGTGTTTTTAGAGATTAACCTGGTTACTGTTTGTGAGTGTGAAAAAAGATATAGTTGGAGAAATGAACGGTTACAGCAAATTATGTAACTTACATATAAAAATGAATGAATGAGAAAATAATTCCTTCAGGGAACTGGAATGATGCTGCTGTTCTTTCCAGTACTGTAATTGAAAAAGACAAACCAAACAATAACAAAAGGCATTTCCCCCCTCATCTACTATAACTGAGAAATACTGAACTCAAGGTAGTCACTTTTTTGCTTTAGTGTTTTATCTGATCCCTGATGAGAACAAAAACTAGTTGGGATTCCTGTAGGGATATTACCATTTACTGTGGTTATAAAAATTCAGAAGTGAAGGAGGGCATTACATCCTCCATGAAGGGAAGACTAGAGTACAATTCCATTTTCATCCCTTCCTCTTAGGGGCTTTACTCTAACTAGATATAAGATTTTTTTTTTTTTCATGAATGTAGATATTCTGTAAACAAAATTTCAATTGCATATTCATAAATCTTCAGCTTCCTAGACCACGTTTTTAAATATACAAAATAATTTTAAACAAATCAACTGAATGCCAAAGTATTAGAAACTTAATCACTGAAACAGTATCACAGATTCACAGAATACCAGATTGGAAGGGACCTCAAGGATCTTCTGGTCCAATCTTTCTTGCAAAAGCATGGTCTAGACAAGATGACCTAGCACCCTGTCCAGCTGATTCTTGAAAGTGTCCAATGCTGGGGAATGCATCACTTCCCTCAGGAGCTTATTCCAGTGGCTGATTGTTCCATTATGAAATATTTTCCTCTTGTGACCCATCTCCCCAGGAACAACTTGTATCCACCCCTTACCCCTCATCTTTTCCATATGACTCCTTGTTAAAATGGAGCCTCCATCTTCTTTGTAGCCACCCTATAAATACTGGGACACAGTGATAAGGTCTTCTCTGAGCCTTCTTTTCTCAAGGCTGAACAAATCCATTTGTCTCTCAGCCTTTCCTCACGTGGCAGGCTGCCCAGGCCTTTGAATATTTTTGTGGCCCTCCTCTGGACCCTCCCCAGCCTGTCCATAGCTTTTTTTGCATAGCAGGGACCAAAACTGAACACAGTGTTCCAGGTGCAGCCTGAGAAGTGCCAATTAGAGAGGGACAATGCTTTCTGCATCTCTGCTGGTGATGCCCTTGCTGATGCAGCCCAGCATCCTGTTGGCTTTCTTTGCTGCAGGAGCAGCACACAGCTCACTCAGATCGAGCTGTTTGTCCTCCAGGACCAATCCCAGGTCCCTCTCCACAGAGCTGCTCCCCAGCTGGGTAGATCCCAATCTGTGACACACTCCTGGATTGTTTTCCTTACACAGGACACCAGGCCAGAATGTCACACATTAGTTTCTGCAGAAGGAGGCTGTAGGAGACCATTTTGGAAGCCCTGGAGAGATCCAGGTAGACAGTATCACCACTCACCCCCTACATCCACTGAGCAGGTCACTTTGTTGTAGAAGGTGATTAGGTTTGCCAAGCACAATTTGCCCTTGGTGAATCCATGCTGGCTCTTCCAAATAACATGCTTCATCTGAACTGTGATGGCCCCCAGCAGGACTCATTCTATCACTTTTCCAGGGACTGAAGTAAGACTGACGGGCCTATAATTTCCTGGATTCTCCTGTAAGCCTTTCTTGTAGATGGGGGTGACATCAGTCTTCTTCCAGCTTTCTGGGACATCCCTGATCTCCACAACTTCTCGACATCTCTAAAATTATGGAGAGTGGTCTTGCAGTGATGTCAGCAGCCTCCTAACACCTCTGGTGAACAGTGACAGGGCCCATGTGTGTGTGGGTCAAATTCCTGTGACAGGTCACACACCAACTCTTCCTTCACTGATGGAGGGTCTCTGTTTGCATCCACCTGGATTTTTGTTCCCCAGGTCAGGGGCCCAGCAGGGCTGGTAAAGATGGTGGTTGAGATGGTAAAGAAAGCGTTGAGAACTTCTCTGCCTTTCCGGCACTGCTGGTGACTGTTAACTTCTCCTGTTTTAACAGTGGGCCAGTATTTTCCTTCTCTTTATGCTTGTTTATTTCGGACCTAAAGAACCCTTTCTTGAAGTTTTTGACATCTCTGGCCAATTTCAATTTGAGCTAAGCTTTTGCTTGTCAAACTGCATCTCTGCACACCCTGGCAATGTTCTTGTAGTTTTCACTGGGTGTCCGTCTGCTTTTCCATCTATGGTGCACTTCTCCTTGCTTTGAGCAGATTCAAAAGCTTGCAGTTAAACCAAGGAGGTCTCTCCCTACTTCCCTCACCTTTAAAGGGCATAAATGGTTTTTGTGCTTCCAGGAGAGTGTTCTTGAAAAACTCCCAGCACTTGCTGTCTCCTTTATCCTCCATGGAAGCTTCCCACAGAATCCCTCCCAACCAAGCTCTCAGCAAGCTGAGGTTTCCTCTTCTAAAATTTAAAACATTTGTCTTAATAGTAACCTTCAGTGTGTTCAGCAGGTTCCCAAAATACAATATTGTGACCAGTGCAGCCAAGGCTATCAGTAGCAGAGATTCTACAAAGCAGTACTGCATTTAATTTGTTGATTTGTTCAAAACAGTAATTTCATAGTATCTAACATGTAAACGAGACTGATCTGAGGTACAAACACTGGGCAGATCAATTCTAGGATTTCACAGTAATTTCTGAAAAATCTAAATTAAAAGAAACTTAAATAATACTAAACCAATTTGCCTACCTAACTTCACCCTCTACAAAAACATTTTACTCCTAAAAGAAGTTACAGTACAATTAGTGCAGAATTACAAGAGTATCTGTGAAAACTGGACACATACCAAGGAAATTACTGACCTATAAAAAAGGCCTGTAAAAGCAAACAACGATCACATAACAGTTCATATCACCCTGAAACCAACAGAAATCCTCCTGAACTGCTGAGGATTGCCAGGGATGCTGGAGTATCTCAGTTTTCATCCAAAGGTTTCAACAGCCTCCCCAAGGGCCTTGCCTAATCCTGACACAGTGCTGCCCAACTCACTTCTGCGCAGGAGAATCTAAAATTGCCTCAGAATACTGGATTTTTCTTTTGAGTCTTCAAAGAGTATGAGGCCTATCCAAAGAGTATATGTAGTAGTTATAGGAGAAAGATAGGATAGGATTTAAGTGTATTAAAAAACCCCCAACACATAAAAGACTGAAACATTTGAAAATGTGATCACTGAATTTGACTAAGTTGTTAGAAGATCATAGCACCGCTAATGCTGACACTGGCTAAGTACTAAAATATTAGACAGAATTACAAAAGGAAAAGTATAGAGAAGTTAACATCAGGTCAACTACAGACCCACTGACTTTTATACAGGTTTATCCTGAAATAATTGTTATTTTATTATTATTCCCACCCTTTTTAACCTGAACATATGTGAGTATTTGTCCTATTTGTACTACAGTAGCCTATTAGGGCTGTAATTTATAAATTATCATACACAATAGTGTGGTGACAATTTCTTTATATTACACTTTAACTGAAAAGACTCTAGAGTTTATTACTGTTTTTTAAAATTGTGTATTACTGGCATGCCTAAAATATTTAATAGAGAACAGACTACTCCTTAACATGTCATGCACCAATCAGTACCCTACTAATATACCTTATTAAACTACAAAATGACATTTCAAACTGGACTATGCCAAAAAAACATTAGCAGGGAACCCTTAACTATTACAAGCTATAAAAGAGGCACAACGATTCCTTGAAGACGACCACTGTGCCAGAGTAAAACTTAGTACTAGAGAAAAAAAAAAAAGCTTCAGAGCAAAATATTTTAACATATTGTAAGTCCATTTTCTTCCTCAATGCTTCACAGCAAGCTGAAAAATAAGGATCAGTGGGTAATACAGATTGTTTTGGCTTGTTATCAGAAAACTTAGTGCTCAATCTTTAATGTTAGCTAGTTACATCTGTATTTGGAAATGCAAAAAGAAATATGAATGCAAAGCATCAGCACTTCTCCATGGGTCAATAAACGTAACAGGTACCTAAAGCCACCAATCTGAAGAATTAAAAAAAGCATAGCATTTGTTTTTTATGTGTCTTAAAGGAACTCATACCTGAATAATTTTACTCATTGCTTTCAAAGCTGATTAAACATAATACACTCTCTTTTTCTTTAGAGCATCTAAACGGTTGTTGAATCTAGCATTCCAGAAAGAGAAAGAAAATCCTTGAAATAAACATTTCCTCTGATTCTTAAGAGCAGAAAATAAATCAAGTTCAGAAAATCCTAATTTCAGCATACTTCTTTCAGAAGAAGTCCTAGCTCCTGACCAATGGTGCAGGCAAGCCCTCCACTTCCCATCATTACTATCTGGTACTGTATGATCATTTGAGACAACCCATTCTCTTACTACAGAGTTATTATACAATACATATATCTTATTAATGGTAAGATTTCTAATTTGTTTACTTTTTACCATTTTTTAAATGGAAAACTTCCCCTAAATTCCTTTTTTTTCCTCCCTCTCACCTACTTAAAAAGGTTTTTCCCACTGCTCCATTGTCTGTCTCAGAAAGCTCATTTGTAAAAACACCTCCCAAACCTGACTGACTACACAGGACCCAATAAAGCTAATGGAACAAAAAGCACTATCAATGTGCAAAGAAACAAGAAAACAAAATGGCCCACTAGCTTTCAATAATAGCAATCAAAGATGTAATTTGTGTTTTGTATAAACTTTTAAATATTTAAAACAGGTTTTCAAGCTAATTGCCTACCCATGCACTGAAGGTAAAAACAGATGATTCTCTAAAGAATGCAGAATAATCTGTCATCTTGTCTATTCAGAAATTGAAACATAAAATCACAAACCACATAGTAAGTTGTTTGAAACACCCATTATGACCACATTGAGTTTGCCTACTTGTACTAATATAAGAAAAAAACCCACTATCTTTGAATTTCTTGGTGAAAGGGTGCACTGCCACAAATACATCTTCACACACTCACCAACTCTGAGAGAAGCCTCGGCAGGATATTCTTTCTGTTTGCCGAAAATTATTTTAAAATTAGCTCTGTCAATAAAGTGTTACGTCTGGTAAAATAAGTATTAGCTTTGCATTTACTGTTGCTTTCAGCTCATTCCTGTGTTTCTCAGAAGTGCCCAGTGAATTTGAAATCCATCCAGAAAACCAACGGATATGGGGAGAACACAAGGCAGTAGTTCTGTTTACACTGGATGGGGTTTCGAGGTGACTATACCAAACCAAACGAGGATGAATGACAATCAGTGCTCTTTACTTAAAGCATCTGAACTCTGAAGCATCTTTTTTCTAAAAGGATTGTTTTATACATTTCTATACGCAAATTTTGTAAAGGAAGGGTGCTTCACATAAGGACCTCAGCAGGAACCAGATCAGAGCATTACGTTCTCACTGCCTTTCCAGTGCCTATCCTGATGTCCTAACAGGGCAATGATTAGAATCTCTGAACATCTGCACAGTAAAAAGTTAATTCTACAAACAATAGTTAAGAGAATTAATCCATAACTAATACTGGCTAATGTTGTAGAAAAACATATAAAAATGACTGAATTACAATTTTCAGATATGTCACAAAACATTTCCTTACTTCTGAGGAAAGAGAACTCACATTCTTTGTAAAACAATACCATTCCTATAGATACTATATAGTCCCATTATCCTCATAAATGCCTACTTTTTTTTAAATGGCCATTACCTCCCTCTTTGGGACTCAAATATGTTTTAGCAAAGAGTTCTCAGGAATAAATGGAAGCTATAACTAAAGCTACACCTAAACATTTCTCTTTTGAATTTGACACCCTTTGATTTCTCTAGATGTCCCCTTGTCTTATTCATTCAATTCCCGAACAGAAATTTCCAACTACATCAGTCATTATTTCACCTTGTCTATAATTTGTTTCTTCTCCAAAATAATTACTGTATTCCCTTTAGATACATTATTTAATATCCTCTTTGTTCCTGTTGTACCAGCTTTCATCAACGGCTTGGCCTAGATTCCTCAACTGTATATGCACTGGAAGTACACTGGCACACCTCTCATCAGCCAGTTACTCCATTCCCTCCCATTCTAGCCCGTCTTTCAAACAACACAGGAATCTAAGCTGAAATCCAAAGGACAGCGGTGCTAAGGTAGAGAAGACACTGTGCCAGCCAGCGTGTTATCTACAGATCCATTACACACCAGGCGTGACTGAAGGGTAATAACAAATGTGTGTGACAAACAGAGAAACCTTCAGACCTTCTTTAGTCCAATATTAGGCCAAGTCTACTTGGAGTTGTCCTTAGCAGTGTTCGGGCACTCCTATCTGCATCTCAGACTAAAAATTCTGTTCAGGAGCTAGCAAGAAAAATGTTCAAGTTATCTTCAAGCTGTTCGTCACTCCACTTGGCATCCTGCTTTAGGTATGTCCCTCTGAAATTTCTGTGTTCTTGTAGCTTAAGTAATAAAGAGTTTCTCTGCAAGTTTTGTACCTTTGCTGCTCACTGCTATACTTTTTTTAAAAAGAGATCACTAAATATAAATAAGCACAGATCCCACTGTCACCCTTGTGACACAGCTACAATGAACCACTAAGCCTGCTCTGTTTTCCATCTTTCCAGTCAGTTTCAGAGCAGTCTTTTGAAGCACAACTTCTTACTTTCTTTAGTTGCCTCTTTCAGGGAATATTTTCAAAGAAAATAGATGACAATCTGTATTTCTTTATCTATGTTTCAATGAGATGTTTAAAGACCTCTTACTACAATAGTACAATGCTGTCTTTCCTGCTCTTCTTCCACATTAAATTTTAGGACTTCCTAGTTTTCAGATGCATTTAAATTTAGAATATTGTAGTTCAAAGTGCCAATGTTTATGATTTGCCTTTGTTTCTTAAAAGCATCTAAAACATAATAAACTTTAAAACATTTTAAATGACAAAAACTTACTAAAAAACAAAAGCTTTTTTATGCATTCTAAGATTGTAAAATTAAGAAAACAGTTACTAAAGAAGAATTAACTGTTTGACAATTTGTGGCCTAATGCATTTCAGTGTGTGTTCTTAAATAAGTTTACAACATAAACGGTATGTAGAGCAGATAATTTAGATATTTTTGTTTGGAAAAAAAAGACATACAGCATTACAAACATATGGCTTCTGTATTTGTTTTCTTTTAAATAACAGTACTTCATTGTATTATTATCAGTAACTCACAGCAGCAGCTCTGGATCATGGTTATGGCCACTTTGAGTATGGAAATTTCTCTGGCTGGGTAGGAAGTAGAGTTATTCCAGGGCAATATATTATATATATGTATACATAAAAATAAAAGGTATTTCTATGAACACCTGTAACATTCAAGACTGTATCCAGCTCTTATCCCAACAGTTAGCCTTAAAAAAACTTGGCTTTGAATCTTAGTTTTGCATCTTCTTAAATCTAACTGTTTTCTTTCTTTCACAAGCACTGGTGTAAACAAATTATTTCAGAGTTTTGTCTTAATTGTATGGTATTTTATCCTACCTGTAACAGTCTCCCTGTGTGAATGTTTCATTGACTTTATTTTATGTAGACAATGTGATCTAGGAAAATCTTCCACAAACCACATTACAGCTGTTTTAGTACGGGTTTTTTTAATGGATTTTCACATCAAACTATTAAGATTAATCTTTTCAAGAGAACACATATTCATAATGACAGTTGCCTTAGCAAATATGCATTCCATCCCCTTCACAGCTTTAACAGAGATGGGAGATGAAACTTTTTCAAAAATTGAAACAGCAAGAGACAAAAAAAGTGTCTGGTTACTCTACCAGGCACAACTGCATAAGGCACCTCATGAGTGTTTCTGATTGTGCTTCACATTTCAAAAGCTGCTCTGAAGTTGTAGAATTTTGACAATGCTGGATGAAAAAAAATGTATGTAGCTCAATGTTTTTGTTCTATCATTCATTCTGATCTTCAACACACTTTCTCTTTGCAGACGTATGCAAAGTAGGCTGAAAGGGTGCCTTGTAAACAGAGGCTCTGCTTCTTGTGCTTCATCTTTCCTAAGTTTTGGCACAGCAGGTGTGACAAACCTGTCCTCAGAATTTACTTTTATCTCATGTTGGCACATGTGCTGTAGGGGAATGTAATGGCAGATCATAACTGACCCCATCTGAGCAGTCAGTCAAGAGAGATTGAGACTCCAGATCCTCAGCTCCTGTAAACTGATGTAACATCAGAGGAACTGCACAACTATTGAGCTTTATGTTTACCAGTGGGCTACAGGTGTAATTCCAGTGAGAATAACACAGGAGTTTTTCTAGCAACTTAGGCTGAGGTTTTTATGTCCAAATGGAGAATTTATTGGGAAATTTCTTACCCTTTTCTTTAAAAAAAAAAAAAAGTTTGATCCAGAGTTTCCTTTAAAGGTTTTCCAGGGACAGAATTAAGAAAGGAAAAAAGTATGTGTCTGTCTCACTCCCCAGGGACACATCCTCTCCCTCACTGTCACTTCAAGAAGGCTGATAAAATTAAGCTTGCCCTTAAAGGAGCAGTTGGTTAGGCCATATATATATGATTAACCATATATAGATATATTAAAAAAATGTGTCTCCCATACCTGGGATTGGGGAAAGGAATACTCATTTCAAAATAACTACATTTTACAGTAGCTCAGCTGTATTAAAAGTCTACACCAACGTAGCATCCAACCGAGACATCTCCATTCTGAGTATTGGAGAATGGCAGAAGACAGAAAAGGAAAGAACCAGTCACTTATGCCTTATGTTTCTCAGGTGTCCTGGGTTGCAGTGTATTCTATTACCATCCTCATGAGCTGTTGAAATCAGGTGGGGCAGTGTTTCCTTGCTTCCTCCCCCCAGACTATCTTTCTGTTAATGGCCCATCATTGTCCTGCCGCATGACTCAGAGATAACTCCCTCTGGACTATCTTCTGTTAATGAGCCTAATCAACACTTGGCCTCATGACTCATTACCCCATTGTGAGATGCTCCACCTAGAGGGAGGAACCAAGCATCCCATCGTGGATATAATCTGAGATTCTGAACACCGGCAACAACCCTTCCACTGGATTTCCAGATGACAGGAGCTACATAGCCACCACTGGACCTTCTGAGGAAGAGCAGACCCACAGGGTCACTGCTTCAGGAGGACTGCAGCCACCATTCTACCAGACTGCTACCACCACCCTGACTAACAGGGAGTTCGGTTGTATCTTGACTCTGTCAGTTTGAACCAGTGTTTTATTTTTTTCCTTAATTTCCTCATTAAATTGTTATTTTGACTTGGTGCTTCCCCCTGGTTTGTTTTCAAACTAGTACATCAGGAAAACAGCCTTAAAACCAAAGCAAACCCTGCACTTTGATCCTGATGATGATGATGATTATTAGTAGTAGTAGTATACCTGTTGACATAAACCAATACGGTTCTGAAGATAAAAGATTTTCACGAGTTCTCAACCCTGGAGCTCCACATAAAGTAACTATACTGCGTACTATAAACTGCAGAAGCAATAGTGCAGAGGGTAGATAGAAAACCAGAACAGATCAATGTTCCACATGACTCAGACCATACAGTCTACCATATTACTTAAAACTTTTTCATTTATACCAAGCCAGAAAATACAGATAAACAAATTGGCAACAATTCAGATTATTTTTAATTAAGAGTAAGGAAGTTGAAGAACTTGAACATGACTTTGTAAGACAGAAGGATAAATTGGTGTTAGGGTAAAATGTTGCAATACAGTGCATAAGGGACATAATAATATGAATTCTTAAGAAATAAAATTGAAATGAAATTCAACTTCTGGAAAAAAAAAACAAGCCAAGGGTGTCTTTAAGCTTGATTAAATGAAAACTGCTTTATTCTATAGTGATTTGCTAAATGGATATACAACCAAAGACAGAAAATTACACACTTCTGCATTTGAAAAAGAAGTTTAACCAGTAATTTTAGAAGTTAAGAGTGCTTTGTAAAGGACTTTAACCCATTTCATAGGCTTTTGTTTGCACTAATAAAATATTTGGTTGCTTTCCAGATCACTCAGCAGAGATCAAGCCACCATCCAAGTGCAACGTACAAACACACTGAAAAAGGAAGTTCTTCTCTTAGGGCTTTTTTTGTAAATCACATTTTACTACTTAACCAAAAAAGTCCCCCAACAAACAAAAGGAGGGCTCAAAGCTGCCTCTGTTCTTTCAGGATGCTAAAAAGAAATCCAAAAAAACTAATACATCATCCCAACTTTCCTTTTGTTGCA
Source organism: Aphelocoma coerulescens (assembly GCF_041296385.1). Classification (NCBI taxonomy): domain Eukaryota; kingdom Metazoa; phylum Chordata; class Aves; order Passeriformes; family Corvidae; genus Aphelocoma; species Aphelocoma coerulescens. The sequence goes on from NC_091015.1 coordinate 79,234,566, forward strand.
CTGGCCACTCTAAATTCACAGCACTGAACTTCTTCAACCCTCCTCTTAATTCTGCTTTCAGAGAGGGTTTATATGCATGCATTGTGGTCCATCTGGACAACTCTGTGGTTCACAGCTTTGTCAGCTGCTGTGCCCTTCCCATGGGACTTCCTGAGCTTGGCCAGTTATGTTGGTGACAGTGGACCACTCCTCATGCAGAGTTCAACACCCAGGTGTACACAGGCAGAGGTAAAAAAGGAACTGGGAGAATTTGGGAGGGAAGTGTGTGAGCCCCCCTCACCCTAATGAACAGGGAGGGACAGAACTCCTTTCAGCTGGGCTTGGTATTGCATTGAGAACAGATGTTTCTCCTCAGTTCCAGTGGCTTCCATAATCCCTTCCATGCTTGCTTGATTCCTTTTGAGACTAAAGCTATCAGACACTTAACCAAACAGACACTATTTTCCTTTGGTGTTCAAGTGGATTTTTGGTTTTCCAAATCTGTGGGTTTTAATCCTATAAGCTGCTTTGGGTAAAGGAGAGAACAGGTAACAAACAGAACTTAAGTTCAATCTTTTTTTCTTGTTTTGGGTTTGTTTTGTTTTTTTTTCCTAATGCCTGGCTTTTCTTTTGCTGACAATACCATTGTTTTGAGATAAAAACAGCACCATTATCCAACTAAAATATCAGCAGACACTCTTGTTCTTTGCAGGGTGATACACTGCAAGCCATCTTTGTATTGTCAGCCTGCTGCTCCTGCAAGTTATTTATCTGAACTAATATGTGCAAGGAGGGAGATGCTAATGCCACTGTGCACACTGGTGGTGCTTGTCTGACTAACAAGTGATGTAATTCACTGCATTTCTTGTATGTCTTCTCTTCCCGTATGCCAGCACCAGCCTGCTTTATTCTAACTGTAACAACATACACAGCTAGATGTGCTTTTCTTGCTCATTTTATACTTTGAGCATGCCTTTCTGCCCAAAATTCCCTTCTTGTGGCATTTATTCTCAATTACATCCACATGTTGGACATTGCTAGCTGAATAAAAACTGTGGCAACTATAGGGTTTCCCAGAATAAAAAAACCTAGATTTGCCAAGAAATGGTATTCCCCTGGCTTATAGTCCTTTTTAAAATTGCAAGACAACTCTCTAGCCCTGTGTGACTGACAGACAAGATTCCCTTTACAGCTTTTCTTCTTGTACACTCTATTAAATAGAACTTCCCTGGATATTATGACTGTACTATGCTGAAACCATTTGCAGTAAGATTTCAAAGCTACTTTTTAATACCACTTTGATGAAGGAAACTTTTAAGGTATCAGAACCTATTGTTAAACACAAGGCCACTTTTTGTCTTGCCTAGTTTTGAGAAATATGCTTTATTTGTAGGTTCCACTAACATCTTTTCCACAACATTTCATTTCTTTGGTGTTGCCTTTCTGTTTGTTCATCCATTTCAGGATTCCTTTTATTAGCTTTTAGTAACAGCTGATGATCACCACATATTTCAAAACACCAGAACCACAGCAATGTTCAATTCAGTGATCTGTTCTCACTTTATCTATATATCACCCTAATTCTTAACCTTGTATCTATATTACTTCATTGACTCAGTTTTCAAGGCCAAGCCTTTAAAATACAAACATTCAACATAATGCTATTCTTGTTGATATCAGCTTGATTTCAGTGTGCTGAGACCACCAGCTCCCAGAGTAAACATTACTGTTATTTTATTCCCCAGAACCCTGTATGTTTATACAGGTATTTGCTGATTGCCTTTTTTGAGACTGTAGGATCTTTGGAACAAGAACTGCATCACTGAAGTTTGTCCCAGAAAAAGCAGGATTAGGTGCTACAATAACACTAATATTTCCTAGTAATTTCTGTCATGGGATTTTCATATGCATACAAGTTTCTGGGATTTTTGATGTGCACTCCTCTTATAAATTAAACTTTAAATAAAAAGGTAAAAACAAGGCTGGGGAAAACTAATAGACTAAACACAGAGGAGTTTGACCACCCTGACCAACCTGAGTCACACTATTCAAAACAGTCATAGCAATAATCTCAAAATCAGGAACACTGCTTTCATATTAAAATTTTGAATTATTTTTCCAATATTACTTTTAAAAAAATGTAATTCAGTTTTAATTTTAAAAGGTGCCTAAAATTTTTTTGAAGTGTAATATGTGTTTTTCTAGAATATTTCAAAATTATGCTTTACAACTAGTGATTTCTGTTTTGACTAACTCAGTTTACCAACAAAAATGTCTTGATAAAAAATTCCTAAACCAGCTCAAGTAAGAAGTTAATTTTCAAAACATGCTTTTGTCTTCCTGACAGCATCCTCCAAGTGGTAGTAGGAATTCTTAAAATTAACAGAAGGTGTATGCGGAGGAGGTGGGAAGTTTGGAAAGAGTGCTCCAAATGCCAGATCTATCATCTGCATTATTAATATGTCAGATCTGGTGCATATGAAGATGCATTTCTGTGCAACAAATACCCCTCATGATATATGATTCCTGAGGTCATGCTGAAAATGTGATGAGGTTTCCAGTGTAAGACTGAAGGAATGTCCTGAGTAAGGAGCAAAACAGGATCCTGAACTGCAACAGCCCCATGCAGGGGAGGGAAGCACCTATTTACTACATTTTTAATGAGCTGCAATGTGAAGTTAAAAATAAAAGCAGCAAGGAGAAGAGTGCATCTTTAATGAAGAGACAACTAATGTGTCAGCTCAGGAAGCTCCAAGGCAAGGCAAGCTCTAAAAGACAGGGCTGTCTCTCTTGGCTTCTCCCTAAATATGTCCACTCAGGCCATGCATAATGGCTGAGTTGGAGCCTGGGCTTCCATGAGGAAGATATGTCAAATCTTGAAAAGCTAGGAAGAGAGACTGATGTCAGACATAAGTGCAAAGTATTTTTCTTTTGCAACTTTTTTCCTAAGTTTTATAATCACAGAAATACTGCATGATTGGAAGGTGACCCCCAAAATTGTTGCAGGTGAGCAAAACAAAACCCTAATTAATATGGATATTTAGCATCCATTTCCCAGCAGATTGCACAGCTTGGCTTGGGGATTGGCAGCGGCGTATCAGGGCAGAGAGGGAAAGCCTCAGTTAATGCAAGGATATGTCTCCAGCAACAGACAGAAGGTGGAACATATTGTGTATGTTTCATCAACCACGTATTGTGACTATCTCCTCGGCTCTCCTTTTTTGATCTGCACCTTAGGATCTTGTGAACACGTAAGTGTGAGAAAACTCTTGTATTGCCATCATCCCTAGAGCCAGTCAATAGCTTTCATTGTTAGTTGCTCAGATTAATGTCCAGGAAGGGTTGAAGGAGGTGGTGGCAGTTGAGGAAATTTTAACACCACAGTGCAACAGAAATGTATCTCACCTAACACCTTCCGTGTCACTACCTTTCCTCTGCAGGCCCTTCCATCTGATGCCATGTAACTGGGCCCTTGCCATACCACTATTACCAGAGTGAAAGGTTGGTGGGAACAATTTAATCTGACCCACCCAAAAAAGTCCTTCATGCCCAGGTATTTTTCCTGGATGCCATGAGGTAAAAAAAACAGGACGCCAAAGGCAGAACTTATCAATCACTTCATTAGGAACACCACCATACTCCAAAATGCCTGTTAATTATCATAAAACCATCCCATGTGAAAACACACTCCTCTACCTCACCTACTCAGAGAACTCTCATCCTGGCATCTCTTGCAACTTCCCCTTCAGCTTTGTTTACATCCTCTTAGATTTACATTCCTTCTTGAGCCCATGCAAAGCAAGAGATATTCCTGGCATCTGTGTGTGCATTGCCATGGTTACCTAGTTCATCTGCAGCAAAATGGGTTGGTCCATGACCTGACACTGCAGCTCCAGGAACACACTCCTCCCTTGTCCACCACTTCTCAACCTCTCTGGCTGCAGCTGTTCTTTTGGAAAATCTTAATGCAAGCAACAAGTGGGGTACCCAACACAAACTCTCCCAAAGTCTTTAGTGCATTTTTTTCCCTATACAGTGTCTCCAAGTATGTTTTTTGGCAGGCCCAGTCCTCGAAAAATTCCAAACAGTTTTTCCAGCAAGCTGTCATCAATAGTACACCTGCAGATTTGACCTGCTGCATTATATTTGAGGACACAGTCTTGACCTGAAAATTTGAACATGGAAATTTAGTCTCAAAAGCATGCTTACGAGAACACTCGTGACCACACAACTACCTTAGTCTGTCAGGGAAGAACAAAGGTTTGGGGCATAACAATAAGGACCAGGAAGTCTTAAACAAGGGTCTCAGCTGGATGGGGGGGGACAAACAGTTCCCTCCCAGAAAAGCAGTTCAAGTTTCTTTGGTGTCACAAATTTTACAGTACAAATTGAATTAACTGTGATCTACTGAGATATTTGCAAGCCAGACATCACTCCTAAATAAGTGCTTAATATCAAATGAGGTATAAACAACAAAATATTGATAAAATATAATGAAGAGAAACTTCAATCCAGCAGAAGGCATATGCATCTCCTCAACTGGCTCAAATTTTCAAAGAAACAAAGCTTATTAACTTTGTTTTTAAGCAACATCACTTTCACAGGTTTTTTTCTCCAAGCAATATTTATAACAAAATAGATAAAAACTGTTATGAAGAATCCCTGCTCACACCATTCATCATTTCCCATAATTAATGTTTCTAATATTCATACCAAATTTGACCTATTTAAACAAACTTAAAGCAATGATGCAATATCTGGAAATGGTACACTAAATATTTGTACCACACAATGTCAAGGCAAACACAGATGTATCTTATGGTGATTCTGAAAACACAAATACCAATGAATCTCTGTGAGGAAACCAAAAGCTGGTAAAATTCAAAATGGCTTTGTAGTCATATAGTTATGTAAAATAAAGTGAAGTTCTCCAGACTTGATTCAGCATGGCTGAAACAGAGTGGGTAATTTTTCTGCATCTCACCAGCAAAAACAGCCCCAGGTCAAATGAAAAATCAACACAAGAACAACGAGTCGTACACCTACCTTTTCCATTTATTGTTAATGCTGATGCAATTGTGGCTGTTACTGGCACTGGCAATTGTGGCACTAATGGATGTATCCTTGGTCGGCTCCCCATTCTAGCACGCTCTGCACCAGGTCCTAATAAAGCTCCCACAGGTTTTTCTGCTGCTACTTCTGGTGCTACAGAGTCATCTTGATCCTGCTCTATATGGTCCATTTTATCTGGGCTTTCATTCTGGAAGCCATCAACTGTTGTCCGGCTCTTAATTGGACTTTTGGGCACTAGGATTTTAATACCTGATTTTGCAAGGTCCATATTTTTACGTCCAGAAAGTGATGGTGAATTGTTTTTCCGGAATTTCTGTGTGGTAGAAAAAAATTGATTATTTTTTGACTCGTGTTCTTTACTCATGACTAAAGATTTAGAAGATGTCTTTGAAAAAGAACTATTGGTAGATCTAGAAATTTGTTTTCTGGCATTATTTGGAGAGGTCCTGTTTGTCCTGGTCAATGTGCTTTCTTTCTGCTTTTCATTGTGGCGTCTGTTAAATTCATGTATATATTCCTCACAATTAACAAGGTGCTGTTCTGGCTCCCAAGTGTCATCTTCGCTGTCGTATCCTTTCCATCGCACCAAATACTCTGTTTTTCCTTTCTTGTTTTTCCTCTTGTCAACAATTCTCTCTACCTGTTAAAAAGGAAAAATAAGCATTAGACATGGGCAGATATGCAACTCAAGAGAGCAACTTGCATGGAAATAACCTGTTAAGTGTAGACAGATTTTAAAGTATTCCTGTAGTTCTGTAATTCTGTACTGTAACTCTATAGTATTACAGTCTTCCTCTGCTGACTGGAAATCCCCCTCTTTAAACTTCACATTGTTACTTTTATCTCAAAAACATGTTATAGAATACCAAAATTGTTCTTCACTAAGTATTTTGCATTCACAAGAATCTGAATATGACATATTAAAATTGACAATCAGCACTGGCCTCAGCGAAGCTCTTGCACCAACTTCAATGTGGACAGGATTTCCCTCTCTCAATATAGAGGCCATGTTTAAATATGTTGTATAAATACTGTGTGTTTACCTTACCAACTTATCAATTTGATATTGTTTGAATAATTTGCTTGCTTAGCATAAGGTATATGTGAGAATCTCTTATTTACAGTGAGCTAACCTTTAGCTACCAGGGACAATATGGAACAGCTTAGGAACTGGGGCAAATTCAGACAATTTTTTATAGAGGCTTCTTGTGAAAACTGAGAATTTGTTTTTGCCAGAGCCTTTGATACACGTACTTAAACAAATTACCATGCCTCACTTATCTGCAAATAGAGATGATATTTATGTCACAAGTATTAAGCATGCATATGCTACGACTGCATGTGGGACCCATAGGCTGGAGGAATTCAGGCACTGGGGTAAAGCAGACAGGGCAGACAGCAGCAGCTGCAGGGAGAGAGGCTCATGCCTCAGACCAAAACTTATGCCAATCATGCTAATCCTGTGGAAAGGGAATTCTTTCACAGGAAAAGAGATATAAGTGCAAGGCTAGTCTGAGGTTTTCCCCTTTTTATTTCATTTTTCCTACCCAGACTGATTCTTCTGGTAAATCCTCCATCCCACTTCATTTCAGTTATGGGACTGATACAGCTGCCTTACTCATCTCTCTCTTCTTTTTGGTATTAAAAAGAAAAAAAAAAGGCAGGGGTTTGGGACTATTATTTATTAATTTAACTCCCAGCCCTTCATGAACAAAGACCATGCATAGAAGCCAAGAACACACCTACCTAGAAGAATCTCTGAAGAAAGAGTGATATTTACTGGAGTGGCAACCAAATGGAATGTCTACAGAACAGCTTAGAAGGATGGGAGGAAAATACAAGTATGTATGGTGCACATATAAATGGTGTATATATATGGTATATGATTCATTACCAAATCACATGACTGCTGGAAACAGATTCTCTTAAGAGTGCATCTCAATTTAACACGTGGCATGCTATCATAATGTACTCCCTGGTTTTCAAAAGTAAGGTTAAATGATTACTATTATTATAATCTCAACAGCAATATAAGGACATACCCTACAACTGCATGTGGTATCCTGCAGGTGTTGTACTATGCTGTTCTGTCACCTGTTGCTGAGCTCTGTCTGCATAGGTCTTAAAAAAAGTCAACCAAATCAACAACACAAAAATAATAACCAAATACAATCAATCTCCACCTTTGCTTTGTTAATCAGTTCAATGCATTCTACAGAGAGACATGCAGTATAAACTGTCCAAGTTTTATTTAAATCCTAAAATACATTTAAATACATTAAAACTATTTTTATTCCGATTATTTAACTTTCTAGTAGTTACTGGGCTTAAAAAAACATGCAGCTAGAAAAATGAAACTTGTTTTTCCATGGAACTATTTAAAGACATCTTAAAAGAAAATGCATCTCCAAGAGTCAAAAAAAGTCACTGTGGAGAAACATGCCTTCAATTTTTTTAGTAGAGACTGACTAAAAAGGCCTTCAAATATTAAGTCAGAAATGTTAAATTAAAAACTAGGCACAAAACTCATGAATCAAACTACCTATCTTGTCAAAAAAGCAGTTACTTCTAGTCTTGCTTATATTCTCTGACTCTCTTGACCTTCTAAAATAGATTTTAAAAGCACCATTCTCAGAGAAAGATCTCTACTACTAGCAAGCTATTTTTATTCTCTAGTGAGAAATCTCTGTAATGACCAGCACCAATTACTGGGCACAAAATTTCTACCACTGTCTTTCAATACTGAAAGGCCACCCATTAAGGACATGCCCTTTTCAAGTAGAAAGCCATCCCTCTCATCCAAAAAACCAGACACCTTGCAGAGATAACAGATGAACTCTAGAACAGGAGACACAAAAATCCATTCTTAACCCAATGATTTATGGAGCAAGCAGAATTGCATAAAGAAAACAGTTATATTTAGCTGTATTGTCCAAGCCTGCAACAAAGCCTACTTTGACATCACTCTTTTTGATTAAAAGGAATTTTTTCCTAACCCTTTAATTTTTCTTGAATACGTTTTTTATTTACAACACAAAAATTATAGCAATTAACCTGTGATACACAATTTATCATGCAGCTTCAGAGTTTTAGTGAGGAACTTCTTTTTTTGGATTGACTCCGTTTGGTTAGTCTGACTCCCATAGAAGCACTTGAAAAACTGCTGAGGAATATTCTGCCTCAATACTTTTGCTGATGATAAAAGCTACATAACTGTTTCTCATCCAGAACTGGGAGCAAGACTACATCCTTTGCCATAATAACACTAGAAATGGTGACTAGTACTTTGTGACAACTACCATTTCTACAGTACCCCATGCCTGGTGCCATGGGGTAGTTTTTTAGAGATTAAAAGGTTCTGTACTGCAGGATTTGCCATTAATGGTTAGTTTTTGAGTGTTGTAGAAGAATCACAACAAAATAGAAAATAACATAAAAAAATATATATAACAGGTGTGAGGAAAGTTATCAGGCAAACTACCTAGGAGGCAGAAAAATAACATTTCCCAGTTTATTTTAGCATGCTATGTTATCACTTTCCCCACCTGGGGGATACTGATCAATGACACTCAAAAACTCAGCCAGCAGAAGAACTGACAGGAAAACAATGAGCTGCTCAGAGGTATAATCCAACAATGAAATGCACAAATTATAATCCCACCCACCACAACTATACCTGAGATTTCCCATCTGTAAAATGGTCAATTTCCCTTCCTTCCATAAATGTGGTAAAATTGGTTCATGCTTGCTCACCCTCCCTGAGGACTTTAATTGCTTTTATTAGCAAATTGTACACAACTTACACACAAAAAAATCCCCAACAAACAAACAAATAAACAAACAAGAACAGTATATGGTTTCAGGCTGAAGTGCCGTCTGGCTACAGCTGCACCAGGTGAAAATGGCAACACTGCAACTCCTCCTCCCCGTCCTGTGCTCAGAGACAACAGCTCCTCCCCACCTGTCAGCACAACTTCTTCTGTAATTATTCCCTAATGTAGTTCTGTCAAAGTGACCTGGTTTAGATATTAAGAATACCTGAGTTAATGTAGGCATCCTGAAATAACTGGTTTGGAGAGCAGCCACATATGCGGTATTTTCTGACACATTTAAGAGGACTGCAACTTACAGCAGAGGACAACAAACACATATGGGCTGGACTGGTCCAGTAACCTCATTGTCAGGAAAAGGACATTTATTCTTAATCCTTGATGAAAGATCTTTAGTTCATGTCAATAAAAGTAAGCATGACATTCAAAAGAACATTCTCAATCTAAAGAACTATAATTTGGGCACATTTGTAAACTCAATATAAGGCATACTCTCTGTCATTGTATATGTGTATATATTAAAAACCCACACTTTAGTTTAACAGAACATTTGAAGCAATTAAACTAAAGGTACAGCTGTCGAGGGGTGGGAAGGCAACAAAAAACAGAATGACCAAAATAAACACATGTGGGCATGTACACGTTCAATGACTATTGCCTTTTTTATAATAAATCCATTGTGCATTCCCATCATATTCCTTTCTGTCCTCACATTCATGTCAGGCTAAATTAATTTAAAGTTTACAGAATAGAATCTATTTGACTTCATACTCTATCTGTTGTCTGTAAAATATAGGAGAAGGCCTTGTTCTGTTAGCTGAAGGCTATGTTTACATTACTGTTTTGGTTCAGAGCACTAGTACAATTTGGGAGCAAATCCTTCTCTCCTCTGCACTATTTCTGCTTATTGTGGAATGGTTTTGTTCACAGACCAGTTTTGGTATACAGCATGTGGATCCTTTATGGAGAAATATAAACTGGAAATGGAAATGTACAGATGCAATGGTGTTATCTGTCATGCTTCAACCCCTAAGGGGACACACAGATCCAAGCAAGCAACACCTCTGAAGAGTTTCAATACATGTAGTGGCACTGATATTTGATCCTGAGAGGCTCCACTAAATCTAGTCCAAAATAAAAGTGCTGCTCAGCAGAATATGTAGAGGTGGGGGTCACAGCACCAACTGCTTCACTCTACTGATTTTCTCCACTTGAGCCAAATTACTACTGTAGATATTGCCCAAGTCAGACAGAAAGCTAGAATAAATGCAACTCTTACATGTCACACATGTATGCACTACAAGTGAACAGTCACCCTTCCTTAAATTGGAAACTGCTTCACACACAAATGGGACCTAAACGATCCCCCATAAGCAATCAGCAACATTTACAAGTGGTTGTATCTTCCATTTATTAAAATCCTGCAGAAGTCAATGCTAAAAAGTATTCAAATACTTTTTATTGTAAATAAAATAAATGCATTCTACATTAAAAATCAATTGATAAATAGCAGCATACAACACAAAAACCATTAAGTGTCACGTTTTGCTTAAAATAGTTTTGGGAAAACAGTTATTCAAAGAGATTTGATGAGGATGCCAAAACACACCTGAAGGTCTGTAAAATGTGCACTAAAATCTTAAATGTAGACATTTTATAGAAAATACACAATTTCCCATAGGATGACTTAAGGCCAGGTCAGAGCATTGCTCACTGCAGTTAGCACCAGCAGGGAAATTTTAAAACCAGCTTAACACATACACATAGAATATCAAAATCTGTATCAAAAAGAGTATAAAAAACCAATATTGTATGGTTTAGGTTTAAATAGCATAATTAAAAAATGACACTAGGATATCATATAAACCCAAGAGTTCATCTTCACTGTACAAAGCTCCACGTTGCTCCGTTCATGTGAGCCTGGAAGTGCACACATCAGCCTGCTGCCACATGCTCCCGGAGCTGACTGATTTGATTAGCAGAACAGACTGATTGGATTAACAGTCGATGAATTGCTGTAAACTGAGCTGCTGCATCCTTATGGCATGACTGACCAGAGTGTCTGTACAGTAGAGGACTGGCCATGGTGAGGGCTGTATTACAAATACATTGTTCTGGAAGCCAGAGCTGTACAAAATAAACGTGGATCTGATGTGGGAAGATTATTGCCCTTCTGTCAAATTAGCTACAGCAGATGATACAGCTTTTCTTTTGTGACCGCTCTGGGATGAAGGATAATACCTGATCTGGTACAAGGCCTGCCAATACAGAGCTCACCAACTCGACTGTCTTCACACAATTGGGACCAGCTGGATGAGTTCATATAGGATCATCACTTTGCAACCCACAGTCACTCCCAACCTCCTTTGGAGGAAGCAGTGTGTGCAGTGAGGTTGGAACACATTCATGTCTATGAGCAGGAGTCCCACAAGGGGCTAATACACTTCCTGTGGTCCTTCATGCTAGCAGTACAATAAAGAGAACTGCATAGCTCAACCCTCCTTTCAAAAATTAAACAGCCGTGCTAAAACAAATATTAAGATTTGTCTTTTTCCTAAGCTCTATTTCAATCAAAGGCTGTCCATTCCTTTAGGATTCCTGGACACAAGTCATGCAAGAGCTAACATTGTGGCTATCCGCAACATTCAATTAATATAGTGTAGTGCCCTGCGGATTATAATTCACATTTTAATTCACTCTCTATATAAATTTCTAATCAAGTTGCCTACAAAATCACAATTGTCCCAGCCAAGCTCACTATTTATCATCAACTTTTACATCCTTTCATGGTCTTAGCAAAGACAATAGACAAAATAGTTTAATTACTGCATTCTCATCAATGCCAGTGATTCCAGGGAATCACAGCTATGGTGCATGCCATGCCTGGTTGCACAGCCACCTCCTGAAAAAGCATTTCAGAAAGTTTTATACCTGGTACCTATATTAAACAAACTAATCACTGTATGTGCAACTCCTTTATGATGTATTAAAAAATGCAGATCACAAGCAGAAAGCAGATATTTGTAAGAAGCCTTTTTCACACAGGACATCAGGGAAATGGGTGTGGAGGGAGGACCTGTGACAAAGTGACTTTGCTTTAGAGAATTAACTCCCTGGATAAACAGTGTGCCTGAGATTTACCTCCTCACAAGTCACCACAGATGATTGATGCTAAACTGTCAGTATCACAGATCTTTCCAGATATAATTTACAGAGAAATCATTACAACAGTTGCAATGCAAGTTAGAGGCTACTGCAGAATTTATCAACTGCTTTACCCATTATAGTCACCTAGCTATTGCAATAATAGAAAATCTTAACCTCATTTTATCAACTCACTGTTTGCAACAGTTCTAACCTTCTATTTACACTGATAGACACACCTTTTCTATTTTGCACAAAAGCAGAATGAAAATCCATTCAAAGCTGTTAATATCTGTACAAACTTAATATAAACAAACACCTGCAACAATGGATTCTTACCAAACATGCACTGTTTTCCTCCTTTTGAAATAAGAACAAGTAGCATCAAATAGGCTTATCATCTTAAACGGAAAAAGTCCTAATCAGGAAAAACTGTTAAAACCCACTAGCACTGGATTTAGGAAACACATTTTTGTCAGTCAAAGCTATTACATAAGTATTACTGTGTTATTAAGTTATTAAAAATTTTATCATTATTAGTTACTAGAAGATTTCAGCATCACCCATATATAGAATGCCAAAGGAAATTCTTCCCATCTTCAATTCATTTGTAAAAGCTACATGTCAGGAGGCAAATCCTGGATATTTTTTTCCCAGAGGTAAATATCCAGTCTGCACTTGCAAAATTCTCTTGCTTATATCTCTCCACTGCAGTCACAAAAAGCGAAGGTCCAAAACTTGGTGCTACTGATGTTTTGCTAAATTTAAAAATACAGAAAACCAAAATGTATACTTACTATTGGCAACTCTGGCAACGTGAAAGGAAAAACTCACCCAAAGATCCCCATATTTTGGGTGTGATAATTTGGGAAAATGTAGAAATAATCTAAAGCCACCTCACAGCTTCAACAGCTTGACAACTATTTACTTAAAGGATAAGGCCAACAGAAATATTGTCACTTTGTCCTTCAGCTAGAATAATACAGAGTAGCAGAATTTGTCAATATTAAGCATCAGGACTACAGACTTGCTTTCAAAGTGGGAGAAACTGGACCTTCAACAGTGCTCAAGTACAAATGACTGATAAAGATTCAAAATATTTTATCTAAAACGAGTGTCTTAAGCAGAGAGTAGGTCACAGCAAAACTGCTTTCTAAGTGTTAGAGAACACTTTGTTACAGCTAAGCAAATTTCAGAAATGGGAATTGTAACAAGAAAGAGGAGCAGAAAAAAGAAAATTATAGGACAGTTGAAGAGTGAACTTGGTATGCTGTAGTCATTTTATCAAATTTCACTTAATTCTACAACAATTTCATCTACTGACATCAAACAAGGCTTTTTAGCAGCCTACTGCTTGCAGAAGCAGCAGTGACAAGTCTGCTATTGTAGATCAGATCTACTGTACACCTGAGCAAACCTCAGTAAGACGGGACACAGACCTCAGCTCTTAGAATCTTATTCAGTAGCAGCCTCTTTTTCCTTTTTCCTCTTAGAGGTTCTGGGATGCTACTTCTAAATATAGTAGCAAGAGTTTTCTCTGGAATGATCCCATCCAAGAATGCACAACACATACTTAGAGCCTCCTACCTGGCTCCTCTCACCTTTGCATCGAAAGCTTATTTTAGTAAGAAATAAAGCTCCTGGATACAAGACCATGACTGAATCTTTGTTTTCAAATACAAAGGCACTAAGCAATTCTAGATCATAGTTAAGAACAACATTATTTGCTGGCTTCTTCTGTATTCCTTACCTCAATGCCAACATGTCCTAGAGGAATGTGTGTCCCTGGTCACTCTGCCTGCAATATGACTTCTCTCAATACTTGATCTGGAAAAGCTGGTGATATGAAAACATCCCCTAATTAATCAACCTCAATGCTTGCATAGCTGCCTCTTAGTTCTGACATTGTTTATTTAAGAGATTTATTAGTAGATCAACTATTTTTTCCAGATAGAAAAAGGTACTTCTCCAGTTGGGGTCTCAAGTCCCTCCATCTCTCCATCTTTAGTCTGAACCTGAACTCATTTCTTATTTAATATCACTGCAGCTTCCATGACTATACTCTCCCATTTGTTTTTGTAACCAGGCTGTGGAGTACAAATAAAGCTGTGTGATTGCTGGTAACTCTGCTTGGCAAAGATTCTTTCAACGTTTTAAAGTTTGTTTGTAAAAACAGGTTCTACAACGTTCGTCCAGTGTGTACCTTCCTAACAACAACAAAAAAGGACTCAGAGTACATACAGTAAGTTCATGATCTTCACACATAATTAGCTTTTTACTAGGCCTGCACATTGCACATGAGCAGTACAAGTTTTCCAATAAGGTGTGTATTCAAATTACTTTCTTGTTTCACCAGTATTTGTAACTTTCAGCTTTATCCTTCAAACACGTCAATCAGAAGTAAAACAAGCCTACACTGAACCACTGGTTTTAACACACATACACCTCCTGCTGGTGTAATTTGCATGAAGATACATTCCCAATAATTACCATTTTCCTGAAATGCATCTAATGCTTACATACATTTTAACATCAGATCACTAATTACTCAACCTAACACATTACACTGATATTAAAACTCCTGAATCAAAGGGACTGATGACTAAGATTGGGTTTTTTTGTCTTTTGAAAATATGTACTGTCTTAAGCTCTGTTACTTACTGATCCTATCCACCATCAGTTCAAATATGCATACTAAAAGTAACAGACACTAGGTATTAATCTGATTACTCTGATGTTGGTTAATAAAACACCTCCCATTTCAAAATCCCTCATGCTTTGGCAAGGAGAACAAAGCAGAAAAAGCAAAGTGTTTTAGGCTTGGAAAATGGCAGCTTCATTAACAGCAGCTATTGTTGAGGTAATTAAACTCATCTTTCAATAATTCAGATTTTTTTTTGAAAGCTGGGTAGCAGCAGCTTCTCTATCACATGGTTAACATGAATTTCTGAAGCAATATACATATAAAAACCTTCTCCATAAGCATCTTCTATTTCCTGTAATCTGGAATGAAGTAGGATAAGGAAAAACACATGCAGTTTCCAGAACTGTGTAATAAAATATTTTAAAAGGTTATTTTTTACTCAAACCACTTATTCTTGAACATTATTTTTCTCCAGAAAGCATCACCTCAACAGTGGCTGTGGCATGAAGTAGCCATTGTACTCTTGAAAAAACACTTAAAAATTGTGCTTTAAGGTCACAACACAGATATTAAAGCAACCTGAACTATTTGTTCAGGTTGTTAAAGAGCAGATTTTGCCACTGCTCTTTAAAGTCTGTGAATAGTCAGAGCCTTTTCCTAAAAAAGGACAACTGAAATCTCCACTGAGGCAGAAACTACATAGCACTACAACTTGCCGAAGTCCTTCCTCAAGAGCAAAGGAACCAAGAGTTACCTTCTACAAGCACAAATGTCCTTCTCTGTCTGCATTCCAGTCTTTCCCTCTGCACAGATGTCATATAAAATAATCTGCCCACTTTCTATTATAACTACAAAAATACTGTAAATAAATTATCACACGCTTTTTGAAGAGGAAGAATTATATTGGCTTTTGCTGTATCCTTACCCACCTGCTGGACTTACGTCTTTTGTTCTTTGGAAAACAATAAAATCATCGCTCATGCTATCTCCTTTCACTTTCAGTTGCTTTTTATTCCTTTCCCTGTGTGAATCTGATGTTGCTATTTGCACTGCTTTTCCTAACCACACATTACAGTTCACTCTCCAAAATATTCCTTGAGGATTCTTTTCCTCATAACTTTACACTGTAATGGTGTATTAAACACTTACCCATTTCTCTAGATTCAACACTGAAGTAATTTGCAAAATACTCTGCAAAGTAACACTTTTTATTTTAAAAAAAATTAAAAATCAGTATGCTCACTTCAATCTGTGCAGCTTTTTGTGGTTCACAAACAGGTTTCATTATATAGAAAATATTTCAATTTAGACCCAAACTTTTCTTTTTGCCTTAGTTGCTTCACTGATAAATCTCAGGTTATTTCTACAGTGTAGAGAATAAACAACTGTCTCATCTCTTGGTCTGTGAAATAGACAAATTCACTAATGTATGTGCATGGAAAATCAAGACTTAAGCACGTAATGCACTGGCATCTATCTTCCTCTCCACTTTTCATATCTAAACTCAGTTTAAATATGCCCTGTAATCATGAACACTTTTTTACTTAAGAGCTGGTTTTTATATATAACACCTTAGCCTTATTGCTCTTTCTCCATCAAAAACCCCTGATAGCCAAAGTAGTATCACAAAAAGAACATGAAATTTACATAACTTTATCCTCATATTGCAATATAAGCATTATTTACAGTTGCCTGCACTGAGAAACAGTCATCACAGGCCAGTATGACTAGCAGGGAGCTACCCTTCAGAAACAGCTACTGCCTCACAAAACCTCTTTCCTACAAAAGTAATGCCAGTCAGTTTCTTTGCACAAAGAAGTCCTCAAATTCAGGGTTTGCTCAGCCAGGGTCTAACATGTTGGTCTTCCAAGCTTCCAACCTTGGTAATCCCTGCCTCCATAAAATAGAAATAATTTATTTAGAAGCAAGTTTCCAAATTCCAAGAATATGGCATCATAGTTACTTTATCATAACCCAGTTACAGTAACACTGAAATATAAAATAATGTTTTGCTTTCTTTAAAATTTGGCTGGAAGGACAGGTGAGAGTTCCTTTTTTCTGTACATTTGTCTTTATGCTTAGCATTATTACTGCATAATTACAGTGTATCCAAAGAATTTATGCTGCAAATACCTTGTCAAGTGTCCATCTGTTTAGAGAAATAGTCACATTTTAAAAACATTTGGAATTCAGAATCTTCATTAAAACAGATACTTTCGCTTTTATCAGGTGCTGCTAATTAATCTAGTCAGTTGTCAATACACAGTACCATCTGTAAATTCAAAATAGCTAGAGATTAACTTGAATGTATTTTAAAGCATTACTTTAAAAAAAATATGTTTGCATGTAAGAAGTCTTCTGTGATAACTTTGGATAGCATTTTTAATACTTTAGCACCATAGTATACTCAGTACAGGATTTCATCTTATCTCTATAGTTACTAAAAATTAAACTAAATTAATTCATATTGTTACTGTTACAGAAGTGTTACAGAGAACAGAACTTCATCTTTAAAACAAATGCACAAATTTAGATACAATCCAAAGCACTAACATACGTGTAAAGAGATTTCCTGTAAACTGTCTCCAGACTACTGTACTTTATCATGTAGCTCATGAGCATCTTCCACACCTTGCTACTTGAGTAACCCAAAAATTCAGCTTTTTACTTGCTATTTTTATAATTACTAGTCAGTCACCAAGATACAGATATATGGACAGACCGTTCAGTGGATAAATAATTGGCAGGATGGCCGCATGCAAAGAGTTGCAGTCAATGGTTTGATGTCCATGTGAAGATCAGTGACCAGTGGTGTCCCTGAGGGGTCAGTCCTGGGGCCAGTGCTGTTCAGTATCTTTGTCAGTGACATGGACAGTGGATCAAGGGCACCCTCAGCAGGTTCACTGATGACACCGAGCCGTGTGCTGCAGTTGACAGGATGGAGGGAAGAGACGGCATCCAGAGGGATTGGACAGGCTGGAGCAGTGGGACTGTGCAAACCTCATGAGGTTCAACAAAGCCAAGTGCAAGGTCCTACACACAGGTCAGGGCAATCCCAGGCACACCCGAAGGCTGGGCAGAGAAGTTTTGAGAACAGCCCTGAGGAGAAGGACTTGGTGACGGGTGGCTGACAAAAAACTGAATATGAATCAGCAGTGTGCACTCACAGCCCAGAAAGCCAATGGAACCCTGGGCTTCATCCAAAGAGACTGGCTAAAGTGATTCTCTCACTCTACTCTGCTCCCATGAGACCCCGCCTGGAACACTGTGTACAGTTCTGGGGCCCTCAACAGAAGGAGATGGAACCATTGGAGCAAGTTCAGAGAGGACTGGAGCACCTCTCCTATGAGGACAGGGCGAGAAGTTTACAACAGAATCATAGAATTTCCTCAGCTGGAAGAGTCATCAACTCCAGCTCCTGGCCCTGCACAGCACCAACCCCAAGACTCACGCCATGTGCCTGAGAACATTGTCAGTGCACTTCTTGAACTCTGTCAGGCTTGGGGCTGTGACCACTTCCTTGGGGAGCCTGTTCCTGCCCAACCATCCTCTGGGTGAAAAAAACTTTTTGTAATATCCAAACTAAACCTCCTCTTAGAAAACTCCAGGCCATTCCCACAAGCCCTGTCACTGGGCACCACGAAGACGAGATCAGTGTCTGCCCCTTCTCTTCCCCTCATAAGGAAGCTGTAAGATGAGATCTCCTGTCAGTCTCCTCCAGGCTAAACAGACCAAGTGGCCTCAGCCACTCTTCATACGGCTTTCCTTCTAGAACCTTTAAAATCTTGATTGAGGAGAGTCCAGCTTGGAGAGGAGAAGCTTGCATGGAGATCTCGTAGCAACCTTCCACTATCTCCAGAGGCCCTACAGGGAAGCCCGAGAGGGACTCTTCATCAGGAACTGTAGTGATAGGACAAGGAGTAATGGGTACAAACTGAAAGAACTGAAACTTAGGTTAGATATACAGAAGAAATTCTTTACTGTGAGGGTGGTGAGGCAATGAAACAGGTTGCCCACAGAAGTTGTGGATGCCTCATCCCTGAAAGTGCTCATGACCAGGCTGGATAGGGCTTTGAGCAGCCTGTTCTAGTGCAAAGAAGGAAGAAACCCTCACGACAGAGGGGTTGGAACTAGATGATCTTTAAGGTTCCTTTGAAAGAAAATCATTCTGTGATTCTACATATATCACTGATAAATTTAGATTTTCATTTTAAAGCGATGCTTTTCATAATATTGAGTGATATTAGTCATGCCATCAATGGGAAATAGATTTTTTTAAACTGAAATAAAACAGTTAAGTGTTAAAGTTAAATATCCTTTAATAACTCTTTTAACTTTTTTCTTTAAAAAAGTGTTTTTCACTTAAATTTTCTTTCTTTTAAGACATGGTAGTAATGTATGAACATAATTTCTGGAAGAATGTAAGATTTATTTAGGGTTTTTCCCTTGAACAGACAAGGTCTGAAAAAACCCCACCTTTCTAGTTTTCATGATTATAATCCATGACAATAAACATCTTTGTTTCATATTCTGTTGAATCTGGAACAGCTTGGCTCTGTTACTGGGAAGAACATAGCTGATTCTTTCCTTTTCCAAAAAGTAGCAATGTTACAAATTAAACTGGTGAATGAATCTCCGTAAACTTAAATACATCCAAATTGTTTTGGCTTTCAGCTGGTTTATTGTGTAATCATCCCCGTATGTGATGTAAGCGAGACTGAGCAGAGAAAATGGAAGTGGAGATACAGACGTGATAAATTTTTCTGGAATAATAAAAATGTGGAATTATGGTGAAAACTGATGCAGTTCCATAGCAGCATGGTTTATATGGGTTTGTCATGAGCACAAAAGAAATTTAACCCCAGGTGCCTTAACCTAAAAAAAACCCCAGAGGTGAGGAAGCTCCCTGAAGGAATGCATAATTTTGGAGATCTCTTTAAAGACTGAATACTGAGTTTATATACATGAAAACAAGTATCAAATATAATTAAAAGCATAATGAAGAATTCTTAAAGACTAATTAATTGCATTTTTAAAATATCAGGAAATGTATGAATTAAAACCTTCTAATTTATTGCCTGCACATTTGTCTTTTACTCATTGTTTTTTAAATGTCTTCAATTACATGAGGATATCAGAGTTTTGAAAAGTCAGTCACCTTCAAAAGCTTTTCTACCCAAAGTCTTTGTTTGTTTTATGACATGAATCTTTTCACACTAATCAAGTGCAATGTGGTGTCAAAACAAAGGATTAGGACTTTATTTCTTCTTCTATCTATTCCTTACCTTGACTACTGCATGTTTAAAGAAGCCTTGCTTTCTAACAACTAAAGCAGAGAATAAGTAAAAATGAAACCATTCCAATCCAGAAAACAAATAAACAAAAATTTGCAAGGAGCTTACATTAGTTTTTGCCATAAACACAATAAGGGTTAAGTAAAAGGTTTTAGTTTTGGTCTATAGACACAATGTCATTTTAACTTGCCATCTCACATTTAAAAATAATTATTCAAGGGCTAAATTGGAATCTTCATTCAGAGTTCTGTTTCACAAAGAAAAACAATGCATGACTGCTTCCAAACTAGAAAAGTATTTAACACGAGCTTATTAAAAATTTCAAATCCAGATATTAAGATGCCAATTTCTCAAAGACATTATTTTTCTGACAGTTCCATAAGTCTGTGACATCTCACAGAAGGGAAGAAAAAGGGAAGTGAAACAGACAACTCTTTAATTCTAAAGAATGAAGTTACTGATGGATGTGAAATTTCATTTTGGTTTCCACTATACGTAAACACCCAGTGTCACTTTGAAAAGGACATCAGGGGGAAAATGGTTTATTTCCTCTAAAGGATTCTGTATGCATTGGTGTGCATGTGCCTTAAGAGACATCCTGCTACAAGCACCTGAACTTATAGTGGGCTCCTGTTTTTCCTACACACTAGTCTATGACAGGATATGAAAGAGATACACTGTCAGAGACCAATGACTGCTAAAGTACATTTATTTTGCCCCTTTTTTTTTTTAGCTTAACATTACAAGAGCAACAGCCCTTTTGCTGAGTAATGTGTGTATTAGAAGCAGTCTAAGCTTTCTTCTGCTGCCAGCCATAAAGTTACTGCTTTAATCTGCCTCCTTACACCCAAAATCACTGCTGCATAAGTTATGTTGGTTCTCTCTTGCACCTTTCACAGCTTTCCACATTAAAGTGCTGTGATTCTCTCTTTCAAAGAGTTTGGAGCTAGTTCTGAAGAATGAAAGTCATAACATCCAGAATTAAAGCAAAAACCTTCAAGAGTTTGCTAAACTGACAGCTGAAATTAAGGCTCTGCTGATGGTATTTAAACCTTACAAATCTGTGGGATGGAAATGCCTATGTTTTATATGGGTGGGACTGGACAGACAAGACAACTTTACAGTCTAAGTTCCTAGAAGAGAGGGTACTCTGATAGGCTTCTTTTTGAAACTTCTGACACTTGCAAGGATTGGCAAGATGAGCTACACTACCATATGTGTAAAACTGAATCCTCTGCCAAAACAAGCTTGAGATCTCAAAGCCTCTAAACAGATCTTTATGAGGACCAGTGCTCTTCTGGGTGTGCTTCTCTCTTATCCTTGGTCCAAACTTATTTTAGCTTACCCCATATTCCCCTCAAAGAAACCTAAATCACTATCTTTTTTTGTACTACCCACTTGCCATGGGGTTCTTCTTGTTTAAACAACTCATCACAAATAATTAAAATGTTGAACTCTGGGGATCAGAGCTTATTCCAACCTGGAAAACCCCAAAACACAATTAATGGAATTTTTGACATTTTCCTCAATTTCTCAAGAACTGCATATAAACTCAGATACCATCCACATCGCATGTGCAGTTTGTCTATCTTTTTTTTGAGAACAGATGATCTCGAGTACCAAGAACTATCAGTTTTCAAAGAAGGAAAAACGAAACAGTCTGACTCTTCAGTTAAGAGGTGTATGATATGATGAATAAGAAAGTGAACAGGAAATATTTCTTATACTGCCCATAACAACAAAAAGCAGGAGATACTTAGTGGGGGAAAAAAAATATTAACAACAAAGCCAAGTTGCAGAATTTATTGCCTCACTGCATAGTGGAGCAACTAGACAAACTCAGGATCTAAAGATCCACTACAGATTAGTAAATACTAAGTGCAAACCATAGCTCAGGAAGCTCTTAAATTACTGTTTCCCAGTGACAAGAAGGGTATGCCAAAGGAAGAGTCACTCTGTGCTGTCTTATTATTCTTAATCTGTTCATTACTACCTAGGTGGATTTTTGGGCTAGTCCAGTAGAGTATCTCTTATATCAAAAGCTACTTGGCATTTTTAAGAAGTATAAAGATAAGGATTAACACTTCACTGACAGCAGGGTAAAGAAGCTTTATGGAAAAGCTAAGGCCATGAGCAGATCAAACAAGTGCTTGAACTGGAGAAGTAGCCCGTGTTTTCTGGTTTGTTCAGACCAGCGACACTTCAGAGTCTGGGTTACAGAGGCAGTTTAGAAAGTGTAGGCAACATACAGACAACTACATATAAAATTTAACTGTTTAACTGTTGTCAGGAATTTTTCTAATGAAATATTTTCTTATCAGTGAGGTTGTTTTCATTAAATCGATGTTGTCATGGGGAATTTCAATTCTTCTGCAAATTTTATTTTCTCCGATCAATAAAGTCATAAGACATTTTTTCACTCTTTGTGTGATACAAGTTGGAACATCTCAACATGATACTTAAAGCAACTTAATGCACTCTGCCTCAATGTAATTCAAAACCAATTTAACTTCCTTCTCCTAGAAAAGTTGACATGATGACTTCTCTTTGGAGGCCCTAAAGCTCCCACTCTTCAGAGAATCACAAGTCCTTCCTCAGAAAATGATGCATTTCCTCACATTATGAAGGCAAGCCTCCCACCTGCCCATCCAGGAAGCACAAAAGAGACAAAACTCTCTGCACATTCTGGGAGAAATAACTTGGCCAAAGCTCTCAGTTCTTTTGGGTAAATAATACACTAAGGTTCCTAAACAACAGCACCCTGAAGGTGATAAGCCACAGAGGCAAAGTGCAGGCTGAAGGATCAAAAGTCAGCTCAATGTCAACATTCCCAAAAAAGATGAGAATTTCTACTGTTAAGAAGCGAATTGCAACGGACTTCCACCAAGAAAAATGCCCCCACTGACCTCTATAGTTCTTCCCAAACCCTTCAAACCAAAATGAATCATGTTTGTCAGAAATTCCATGTTGAAAATTCTAAGTTTTAGCTAGCTCTTCACAGAAAGGCTTTAAGCGAGGACCCTAATGTTTGAAGGTTAATTAGCTTCTTAACAGGCAAATCAGAGTGCCGTGAAAACACAACACTTCTAGGAGCAGAAAGCCACCACACAGATCCAGATTACCCCAGACCACAACAGCGAGGTGTCCCACCCAGTCTCAGCACTTAACATCCTCAATGGAATTTAATCATATCCTAATGCAGGGTGATATTCAGGCAATCACATACCTGGGATACCAAGGCCAGAGACCTTCGGTAAGGCAAAAGCCTTGCCTTCTAAATTAAAACACAACCCCCACACTTAACACTTCCATAAAATATGTTACAAGTACCAGGATAACTGAGACCATGGTATCTAACACAACTTTCCTTTTGGTATGGGTGCTGGTGCTCTTTAGACCATGTCCCCAGCATTAGCACGGGGATTTTTAGCTACACCACGGACTAGTTGGGGAAACAGATCCAGCTTTAAAATGTCACAATAAACAAAAAAATATTTTAAACTTAATTTTGTTTCCACTATCATGTTGCATCACTATTGATCAAAATCTCTGCCCTGCAGAGGGACAAAAAAGAACAGCCAGATGCAGGAAAAGTGCTTTCTGTGGCACCTGTGCTAACTTACGCCAACAAAACATTAATTTCAGCTGTTCCATTTAGGTCTGATGGAACAGAATGAAGGTCTAAAGATGCTTACAGGTAAGCTGTTATGTTGCAGGTAAATTATAAACAATAACTAAAACAGGCAGTCATAATTTCACTATTACTTTTCCCCACCACTTATATCAATTATAAGGATATTACAGCTCCTGAAGAATCATTTTAATTACTTTAATCAGTGGAAAGCTAGTCATTCTGGGGAATAACTGGGTTATTTTCCTTTAATTATTTTTTGTTTTCTGCCAGCTAACAGGCATCAGAAAGTTTTTTTGTATTACTTTGAAACGAAGAACTTTGACAGTAACTAGAGGATGAAACCAAAACAGAGAAAAAGGTCTTTAAAAGGGATAGCTGGGTGCAGCTCAGAGACCTTGTTGTTGGGTTTGATGGCCTTTGCAGGCATCAGATATAGTTCCCGCTGAAGACAGCTCTTCCCTGGAATTGCAATTTCTCACTTCTCCTTGATGTCATTTCACAATTCTTATGACTCTTGAGAAACAACACCACTCGCTGATCAATTACAACTGTTTTTGTGCAAATACCTTTGGAACATTTTGTCCCACTGTCCCAATATATCTTACAGTCTGGTTTTATCTTCCCTCTTCTCTTTTCCTCTCTTCCTCCCCACAATCAACTGCCCCCCTAATAACTGAGCCCATAGAGTATTAAATAAATTTTTAACTATTGCAATATTCCTACCGATTCAGCAAATCAAGCCAAAGCCTTAAAGGTCATTTCACCACATCACATCACAATTTCTCTGGCTCTCCTGTAAGCGAAGTTTCCTGACAACTAAAGTATTTCACAGTCCCACTGTTCCCCCTCCCCCCTTTCATGGTGTCCCAGACCGTTCCCTTAGGAGTTGCACTGGAGTTCCTCTGATCACAGAGGGAGGACTTCGGAATTTTTTATCCCCCCGTACTCACTGCTGATAGAAAACTCACCATCTCTCCGAAGTGCCCCATGACTTCACCAGCAGCTCTCAATCCAGAGCAGGAAACTGTAGTTTGGGATGGGTCAGAAGGGAAACCTCAAAAAATCCCCATTCAGCTCAGACTAAAAGCTGCAATTGAAATGCACCTGGAAGCCACTCTGCTCCATCCTCTATTGTTTGGATACCCGGGTCCAGCCCCTTGTAATTGATGGCATTTTCAATCCAAGAGGCTCCTGACTCATGAGTCATCCTACACTTTGATGAGCAGTTAAGTCCACATTTGCTTTCTCAAATAAGTTTGAATTGAGTTTGGTGGGGGTTTTTTAGTGTTGGTTATCACAAAAAAAACACCCCATAACCTAACAACTGCAGACAGAGAATAAGAAAACTAAACCACACCAAATAGAAAGCCAAATTTAAAGGAGAAAGTATAATTCAGGTACTGCAAATGGGCTAGAACAAAGTTCAGCTCGCTCTTGCTCAACCTGCTTTTTAAATTTGCTTTTCTCATTCTATCCTTCTCTTCATCTAGCCACTAATCAAATTTACTTTAACTCAATTTTGTTCCCACCTTCTTTCCTACTCCTTTTAAATCCTCAGGACACACACACACAATGGGAATGAATCAAATCAATTTAGTGAGAGCTGCTTTCTCTGGTTCAGTTCAATAATCTTTTTACTCCTCTTCAACCATATCTTCAGCTTCCAAAGATTCAAGATCCAGTTTTGTTTCTCTTTCATTACATTTTGGGAACAAATCCTTTCTGATTCAGTTTGTTCCATTCTTCTTTACAGGTATACCCTTCCCTGCTGCACCAGATAGGTGCTTTAATAAGAATGAATAAACTCAGAGGATGGGAGCAGCAGAATGGATTCACTGGAATTAGAAAAAACAAACACGAACAACCAATCTAAGACCTCCACAGATTTAATCCTGGTTTCAATCAATGTTTTCTGCTTGCTTAAATCTTACATTTCAATAGCAGCTGTATCCTACAGCCCACTTTTGCTGCTTGGTATTGTTTAATCAAAATGATAAATACCATCTTTTAAGCATAGTTGGCAGGTTTTCTGAACAGGACAACACACCACTCACTTTATTGGTGTGATGTTAAAGGTGTGAAAAGATTTAACTGCTTTTTTATTCAGCCAAGAAATGCATCATTCTTAATCCTAAAAGAATTAAGGAAACTCAGGGTTTTATTTGTATTTTATTTTTAATAGGATGTAAACTAAAATTTAGCTACAAAGAATGAAGCTAACATTTCTGATTGTTTATTTTAGTATCATTTAACTAAAAATAGGCTATGCACTTAAATACTTGATTCTTTTTCTTTACTTATTTTCTTTACTATTTTATTATAAATACTAAGTAAAGAAAAATACTGATTGAACACAATCAGTAGCAGGGAGCTAAACTTGCATCTATGCTTCAAGATTTTGGAAGTAAAATATCTGAACTCATACCTATTCTTTTATTTAGACAGGAACATATAAGACATTGATTTCTGAAATCCAAAATATTTTCCTAGCTTTTTGTAAATTACTCTATTGACTGAGACAGCTGAATAAACTGGAATGAAGAAGGTGTGAATCAACAAAAGGCTTGCCATTACTGCTAAGAATGGATTAGGTACTTAAAACTCAAGTTTACCTGCCCGTGATTGATTCCATGATGTAGGTTCTATGGCAGAAAAACACACAGTATTTTATACTTTTCTGCAGTTTCCTGTACCTTGGTAAGTTATAGAGAGTTCAGACTTTAATGGATGTATCATATTTTAAGTAAGTTTTTCAATGAAGTTAAATACTTATTTAAAATACACCTAATCATATCATCACATATTCAGATTTTTATATTCATCTGCACAATTTTGCTTATTTAGCAAAATATCATTACTTTAATGTTCTGTCAAGAGTAATTACTTTTAATTCCTCAGATTCAGTTTTCCTACAGCTACCCAAGAGTTACCATATCTGTTATTACTTCACTGCCTGAGCCTCTCTCTCCAGAGAAAGAGAAGAAGTTATAGTAGTAAACATTGCGTAAATTAAACTCAGACCAAATTCTAAATTTAAAGAACAGTTTTAACCAATTTTTTAGACTAGCAGTGAGGATCTGCTAATGCACAACAGCTGGGGACAGCTATTTAAACCTAGGAAATGAACAGGGAAATATGTTAAGGAACATGAGGAGCCCCAAGCAGAGTATATGAGGATTTGTTCAGATAACCATTTTCAGACCTATGAATCAACATATGCTTCTTTTACATATCATTATGAAGTGTATCCAATGCATGTACACCTCTGTAACTTCTTCTGGCCTAAACATTACATACATGTTTCAGACATGAGAAAACAAACTGGTTTTTGAATCTATCTTAAAATTGTTTAGGAAAAAATAAATATTCAGTCTAAACAATGGTTGGTTTGCTTGAGTATGCATTTTCCATGTAAGTAAAAGTTGCAGGATTGGCTTTGTATTCTTTTAGAAAACAGAAATGGACATCCTACTACTTAGCAAGACACCAGCATTTACTTTATTCTGAATTGTTTCAATTTTAAACACCTGGTTTTACACTTAGTGTTGCGGTTCAATCACACCAATGCAGTTTGAGAGAGATTTTGCTGACTACCAACAACACCAATGCATCAAACTCAGAAGAACCAGATCATACTGTGACACCAGACGGAATCTGAAAAAATGCTCAGCTTGGCACCTGACAAACAACTTGAAATCCTGCTGGTAAGCACTTAGTTATATCGTTGATCCAAGAAGATTGAAAATACAGTAAGAGAAAAAAAAGAGTAAAGAGGACAAGAGGGTCAACAGAAAGGAACAATAGTGTACACTCTGAAAAAGAGCATTAAAGACAACTCCAAATCCCTTGCTGTGTTCAATTCTCAAGGTGGAAGAATAGACGGTATGTTTTTTTAATAAGGGCTTAAGGAAATATTGTTTGAGAATAAGGATTAAAGCAGAAGAGAAGAGGGAATAGTGTCTGTGAAAGAAGCCATGTAAAAAGAAGGTGAGGATTAGGATGGAACAAAGGGTATGAAGGTTGCACATAGAAAGTACTGTACAGCAGTAGTGTCATCAAAGAGACAAGCAGGTGACTTTTTAGCACAGCATGCAACAACAGATTTGTAAGTGACTTGGAGTAAAAGGTGGGAGTAAAATGGCCAAATGGAAAAGCACTGTGAATGAAGAAGTGGGGGACAGCACCACAAGCATAGCAGTTGCCTGGCTGATGCTGCATGGTACAGTGGTTTGAGACACGAGTT
The DNA here is from genome assembly GCF_041296385.1 of Aphelocoma coerulescens. NCBI lineage: Eukaryota > Metazoa > Chordata > Aves > Passeriformes > Corvidae > Aphelocoma > Aphelocoma coerulescens. Next base: position 79,262,407 of record NC_091015.1, read on the forward strand.
CCTGGCTACACTCAGTCAGTACTCACAAAGGATCAAATATGTACTTAAGCTCCAGAGAAGATTGTGGTCTAGCAGATATGCTCAGAGTACAAGTAACACTCAAATTTCACTGATGTCTACATAAAACTCAAGTGCTCAAGACGTGTGTAAAAATAATTTAAGCAATTCTGAAAAAAATAAATTAGGAAAAGGGCCATTTTGAGAAACAGAAATTCACCACCACTTAGTTGTTCTCTCAGGCTAAACAAGAATTATTTCTACACAGTGAAACTGGACAGCATTGAAATGATCATCTTTAAGTATTGCCTTCCAGAAAGGTAGTGGTTTTTTTTCAAGAACAGCTTTCGGATATTTTGTGGTATCTTTTCGGTTGTGCGATATATTCTGAATACCTCCTCCCCCCAGCAGCCATTTTAAGGTCTGAATTTGAATTCTCAGCATAAAAGAATGGTTTTCATTATTTGTCTTGCAGTGCAATCCTTACTGTGATTCCAGCTTAAGGATCTAGTGCGGGTGTAAAAAGGTAGATGGACAACTACATTTCATCAAACTTTCCCATAATCTGGCACTGACAGATTTGGGTACCCTCCATCAATCTTTTGCACCTACTTTATTTTATTACGAAGCTTTTTTGAGCATTATTTCTTCACAGCACTGAGCACATTTTGAGAACATAGCATTCTAGAGAGGGTTTCTCTGATTCCAAAACACTTTGGAAGCTTATAAACAAACAAATTCTTGAAGACAAAGCAATTACTTGCAGAAATGAAGTTTTCTTGGGAAGGAAATGGAGGAGTAAGGTTCAAAAGCCCTATAAATTGTCTCAGCTGCCAGGACAAAACAATTATTTATACCACTGGAAAACTGAGAGCCTTCTAGGCAATCTTTTGCCACCTCTCCATGTCCATCTGCTACCACTGGGACACAGATAGTATTTCTTTGAGAGGATGTTTAAACTCAAGGGCAGAATTTAAGGAGGTACTAAGTGCTAGCAGTGAGAATGTAATCTAGTACTCTGATTTGCTCTTAGAGGAGGTCACTGACCTGCCTTGGAGAACAACACAATTACAAAGCATTTTGAGGCCAATTTATTCCTTTTGAAAGCAGATGAGGTAAGTGTGAAAGAATTTCTTCATCACTTTGTTTTGTTTTCTACAAAAAAACTTTGAAAAATATGTGACAAGAGGACAACAAGGACCAGTTACAGCCAGATGCCCCAGCTGAGAATTTATTCTACTGGGAATGAACAGAAGCCCTTTAATGGCAACTTGCAGAAAAGTGTTACCCACTGGGTGACCTGCTACCTGCTCTTCCTTGCTTCTCTCCTTTTAAGTATTTGTTATTCTTTTTAAAGAAAAAAAAAAGGACACTGGCATAGTTGTTGAACAGATGTGTATTGTACTCATTCATAGAACTAATTCTGCTAAGAAGGATATTACTTATATTTTTAGTTGAATTTCTGGACCTGTTTAACATACAGCCATAAAAACATTGGAAGCAACAAATGTTGTCCCCCCCCCCCCATTCCCACTGCAGTATTGACTTAATACATATGAAAACTATGGCTTACCAGTCAGGAGAAACACTAGTTTTACATCAAGAGAGTAGAGAAATATAAGGAGACTAAAGGCTGACACCAACCTGGCCCCCATGCAAACCCCCAAAGAACCTGATCATCACCATCCTCTGCAGATTTCCAAAGAGCGAGCCAAAAGATCACCCAGCTTCTTTCCAGGGCTACCAGCTTGTCCCCCACCTAGACAGCAATGAACATCCTGAGAAGACTGGACTCACCACAATGAACTCCTGTTTCACATGGTTCCTTGTGCCTCTGGTTTAGAAATAAGCATGCTAAGCCTCAGCCAAGCAGGCTGTTGTGCTGGACATTGTCCCCAGAGATACGGCCAGGAAAGCTTCAAATGCAGGATTAGGCTGTGCTGTAAGACTGTATCAGACAGGTGACCTGATGGGGGGCTGCCTTCAGCTTATCATTTCTAAGCATCAACCTGACCTTGCTCATGCTGGGCAGTCCAAACTAGCTCTTTTATGTTCTTTGTTTCTCCTGCCAGGGAAGGGTTTAGACACATGTTGGTTTACTACAAAGGATGAAAAAATAATGTGTCTGAAACATTAACCAGCATTCCTCTAGAAATGTATTCCTAAAAAATTGCTTGAGGCATTTTTAGAGCAGGCTTATAACAGGAAATAGCAACTTGCTGGACTGAGTCATACACATCACTTGTGTTTGTTTGAGAACCCCCTGCTGATAGCAGGCCTTGTTAAAGTATCGTCTGTGTCAGCAAGGTACAACCAAAAGGTACCAAGTCCAAAAGGCATGGAGTTCTTCTGGTGTATGGCATAACAAGGATATTTCTGAGAAACATTTGTGCTGTGTGTTCTTGGGAATAAGAATGAGAAAATTTACACACAGATAGCCCTGAGTGGTAGGACTGATTATGCAAAATGTGGTTCTCTGAAAGCGGCAGAGGCCCTGAAGTGGAAGGCAATGTAAATGAAAAATTCCTCCCACAGCAACATCAGTTTTTAGTATTTTGTTGGGGATGTGTGGTGGTGTGCTTCTCTCAATGTACCAATGTCTAAGCCTTTCCAACAGTGGAGTAAGAGCTTTAAATTAGATTAAAATCCATCAAAGCAGAAAATTCTGGTTGTATGAGATCAATGTTTGTATGGGCAACTAATTTCCAGAAAGGAACAACTGAAAGGAATTGGTAAGAAAGTGAGAAAGGTTAGAAACTGATGAAAATTTTCTGGTTTTATTTCCATATAAGCATTTACATCTAGACATCCATTACCCATATATCCACATACTAACAAACACACCCCTTCCAAAAAGAAGATTTTGCTGTTAGGAAAGGTGTGGAGGATGAGCACTGCTGCAGCTGACAGTGACTACAGAGTTCTGAATGTATGTGCAGATTAGCACTATGTACCACAAGAAAAAAACTAGTCTACTGTCTAACATTACTGTCAGTGCTCTCAGAACTGTTATTACCAGGACAACAAAGAGACCTTTCTCTTTTCATACAGTTGGTTTTTCAATTGCTCAGCCCAATTATAAAATCTTGTGCTTTTACAAAGTAGGCACCAGAGGGAGATCTGCACTTTAGTTCAACTATGAAATAATGCTGGCAGGAGTCATTCAAAAGTGGACAATCAAAGCCTCCTGGCCAATATGCTCTAGGTGGTTCTGGGTGAAATTGTGGCTAATAGGAGCACTCAGAGAGGAACTGGCACAGGCAGACTTCTCTTATTTAATGGCCCAAAAAACTTCAGAGTGCTCCATGAAGAAAAGCCAAGTTCCCAAATTTCAGGCTGTAGATGAGTATACATCAACCAGTTTGAGCATAGCTGGGAAGGACCTGCTCTTTGCCACCCACTGCCCGCAGCTTATCATCACATCCTGCTGATGGTTACCACTTCTCAAATCTTCTGGCTGAGCTGCATATATAAGAACTCCCTAAACATGTCAGTCAAAATAAGCTAGATCAGCTTAAGTAATTTAAATAACAAATCTTTCCTAACATGGCTCAATTTGACTGAATTGGATTAGGGAGAGCTCCCATGAGCAGCTCAACCAGCAGACCAGAGAGGGCACTAACCCCAGGTAGAGGGCAGTGATGAATGCTCTGGGGGGGACTTGCTCTTCCGTTGACAAAGCTACTGCTGAAGAAGGAAGTAAATATATATATTGTAGGCAGGTTGCTGCTGTTTTGTAAGAGACATCAAGAGAAGCTATATGGACAGGAAATATACTACTCTCTTAAAAACAGGTACTCTTAAGTTCAAGTGGCAAAAGGCAGGGAGCAATGGCTTCCAGAAAGCAGGTAAGAGCCCACAAAATAGATCCCATGAGCATGAGGTTGAGCACACTAACTGTAATCCACGTAGACAAAGAAAAATAAAAACCTTGTTATGAATTACAGTTCTGCTAGTATGGAAAAAACTCCCAACTCCTTACCAATACAGCTGGATCACAACATCTATCATTTGAAACATAGCAATGCTACTTAGAAGTAGTTCCCCTACTCCATAATTTTTCTCACTATGCAAAGGGAAAAAAAATCAACAAAGTCATCAGATCCTCATATGCTTTCCAAGTTAAGAAAATTATTGAAAAATAAAGAGTAAATAGCAAATCCTGTAAGAAAAGCAAACTTTGACCCTGCTCTCTTGTGATAAAACAATAGGTAGTCTTAAGCCAATACATTTCTAGCAAGTTTTTTTTTTAAATTTCAGTATTGAGAACTTTGGCTTTGCAATTTTGTTTTAAGAAGATACAACTCAAGTTTTTAATTAACAAATTCACTCTAGATGCTTCCAACCAATACAAAAATGTTGGTATTTCTACTAGGAAGTTATTATACCTTTAATGTAATTTTCATGCCACTTTAAAGATATTTCATGATAAGGGAGTTGGTAGTGAAATAATGGCAAATTTGAAGTTTCTTTACAATGGCAGTCTCCTTCAGAAGTTATACCACTTCCGAAGTTGTCAGCAGCTTCAAAAACGCAGCAGATTAATAGTCCGAGGACACTTTTTCACGGCTGTTTAAAGCAATACTCATGGGGTTGCCAAAATTTAAACTGAACCTGTTTGTGGAAGAAAATCTGGCCTCAAACTAACTCTATTAAGCAAAACAGGAGGGGAAAAAAATAATTGGGAGTTATGAGGGAGACTTTTCAACTGGATAAACTCCCTAAGCTGTCTCTGTATGGAATCCTGACTGTCCATGTTGGTAGAGGGAACACCCAACTGAGGAGATGAGGAGAGGGCAGGATATCAACATATGTTGGCTCAGAAATATGTGGGAATCTCTAGTTCTTGAGAATAAGGACAAAAAGAGAACTTAAACACGGCAGGTTTTTGCTCATGGCTTCTCCCCTGGGAGCACCAAAGGGGAAGAACCCCTTCCCATTAAATTCATCCAAAAGGGTAGATTAGCTGTGCACCTTTTAGTTCTCTGTCAGTTATGACTGCAAATGGTTTTCTTCCCTGACCACAAGACCTATGATCCAGTCTGTGCATAAATTAGATACAAAGAGAATTAAGAACACACATTAAGGCAACCCTTAATCTGACATTTCCTCAATTGAAAGTGTTTCAATTTGTGATGTAAATAACAGTATTTTTACAATGTGGTACAAAATCTATAAAGAAAAAAAAAAGATGCTTAGGCATAGTCCTTGAGTTTTCCAGATTTATCTAGTATATAGGAACAAGGGGCTAACCTAAATGTGGTTTGTTTATATTGTCTTTATCAGGCAAGCAGGAGTAATCATCTCATAATTTGGTGGATGCTGAATGCGAAGTTTCTTTCCTTTTTTTTTTTTTTGTTTGTTTTGTTGGGATTTTTTTGTGGTAACACTAATGCATTGCCAATTAACTGTATCACAGAGCAGACTGGGTATAATTACACTTATACTGTATCACTTTTTTTTGGTCAGTCAAATGGTCTTTGTCAAAGTACTTATTTAAAAATTATGGTGAACTATTACAATGTGCCCTAACATAAGGAATGTCTGTGTGTGTGGTTATGCTTTCCAGTTCATTTCCATGAATAATATTCAAAGGTAGTCTGGTCTATTCTCAGCCCAGCACCAAATCATCAAGTTATCACAAAATTTAGTACATCGTACCTGCCTTCTGTTGTCCCACAAACATTAGTATTGGAGCAGGGAAGTGGTGGAAAGAAAGAAAAGATTAGGCCTGACCCAATTTCACCATTTCGATAGATACAGTGAGTAAACTCACTAACTGCAAAAGTGAAAAGAAACAAAATTCATAGGGTTTTGCATTCTGTGCAATTCATAGTTGTTTCTCCTATTTGGGTCACGTTTCCCTACATGTTTTTCACATTGCAAGGAATGATAATTAAAGAGGTAAGATGCTTGTTTTCTTCCCAAAAGGATGCAGTACACACTCATGTACATACACACAGTGAGCATAAAATATACAGCATGTCCCAAAGAAATCATATAGAATCTAGACACACAATACACAATCTCAAGAGTCATATCATAAAATAACATTCAGAGATTGCCACAAAGAACTACCTATATAGACACATAAGCCTGTTAGTGATGCTCATTTTTGAAGTTAAAATATATTTTCCTTGATGTATCATTTGCCAGTCTAATGTCTTTGAAAAATGAGATATCTTAAATCTATGATACATATAGGTCTTGAAAACAGCATTTCATCCCTACCAATATTTTTCAGTAAGACATTAATTATATTACAAATATATCTTGTTATGTTAACTTAACTTGCAGACATAATTTAGGCAACAACTTTACTGTCTGAAAGCACTGAAGTAATTCAGAGACCTTTATCATAATAAAAAAAAACAAAATCAGCATTTAAACCAGAAAAATCTAGAATTCAGGAAATCAAATTAAAGATTTTCTGATAAAGATTTTAGATGCTCAAGTCAAGCATCCAAAAGAGTCCAGGCAAGCTCAAAAGTTACATATTGAATTCTACTGTACAACTGCCACAAAACAAAACTGGAATAAAACTTTAAACCAGAGAAGTGTTCAAGAACAAACTTTGAAAAACTGTATCTGTATCATTTGGAAGGAAGTAAGATTTTATACAGAGCCTTCACTTTTTTCCCCCTAGATCATAACAACCTTCATTTCACATGCAACTCCATCACTTGCCCACAGTTACTCCTGTGCAATAGTGCTTCTGTAGTTTAACAAAACAGAATGTAGCAGATAGTGACAAGTGAAAAAAATCTACATCTGAACTGTTAAAACGAATGTAGAAATTGCACAAAATAAACAAAAACTGCAAAAAAAGGGGATTCTGACATACTCACCTCTACATTCATCAAAAAGAAAGACCTACTTAGTCTTTTTTACACTGTTTATGAACTAAATTGAAGACTAAACTCAATAGCTGTGACATGGTTAAAAATAGCTGTATGGCTTTAGCACAGCAACTCATACTGCTCCACAGGAAGAATTATTCTCCTGGTCAAAATATTTGCCTTTTCAATGAGCTGAACTTTCAGGTCATCTGTTAACAATGTAGATTCTTTCCTGTCTAGAAGAACTTTATTGTCTCTCCTTTAACAAATAGCAGGGTATTGTTCCCAGCTGGTTGCTAATTCATACAATTAGCATGGAAAAATGTTTCTAAATGCTATATGGAAGATATATGTGTTGCTTGGATGATCACATATTTTGATTTAATAAATCTCATATTTAGTTCCTCTGTATGTGTAAAATAAAATTTAAACTCACATTTATTATATCGTCTCATTACATCCCTAACCTTCCTTTTCCCCCCTCTGTTTTCAGCCTTCCCATCAAAAACACAGGCACACATTACAACGGAGCACATGGTGCCTTTGATGCTGAAAACACTTTTCAGATCAGATTTTGTAGATGACCTGTAAGTAATGACCACTTAGTCAGCCTTCCTGCATAACAGATAATTTCACTCCAAAATTCCTGCATCAGGCCATCATATTGTGCTAGAACTAAAGGCATCTTTTTGGAAAAATTCACAGCTTTTTTTTTTTTTCTGACATATCCAGAACATCCTTAAATAAGTTGTTCTGATAGATAACTGACTTCAATTTTAAATTCATTATATTTCTAGAAGAAATACACCTGAGCTCAGCTTTGAGCTCCTGCATTTTGTCATCCAAAGCCTACTGTACCTAAAGGACTACTTTGTCTGAAATCTTTGCCCAATATAAGTACTTACAGGCCATTAGTCACCTTTGCTAAATACTACACAGACTGAACTTCTCCAGGCTCCTGCTGGACACCAGGGCTTGTTGACTTATTTGTTTTTAAGGTTTGTAATTGTCCTGGATGTATTTTTCTGAATCTGTGTAAGGTCATCTACGTTTTGGGGGTTTTTTCACTTTAAGCTCAAATAAGATGCCATTTTCTAACATCTCACTAGAAGCTACACAGCAAGGTAACAGCACCCCTAACTCCACTTGAGATCCCCAATACTCAAACTGAGAGACTGCAATGTGCATTTTAGCTACTGTATTTTATCACCAAACTAGTCCTTTCCAAAGCACAACTCTCCATTCTGCATGTATGATCCTACTGCCTAGACAGATATCTTCAGCTGTATTAACGTATGTTCAAATGATCCCCATTAACTAAGTACAGACCATCCCTCACACTTATGAATCCATCCATTTTTGCACATATGCATTTTACCAGAGATTGCATTCTATTTTCCTCCAGATCATTAGCCAAATCCTCAAAGTAATGGGCTGTGAAAAACTTCTATAAAATCCAACATGAATGTCCTTAATCTATTACTGCTTTATGATCTGTCATTCAACCAGTTTGAAATGCATTTGATATGGACCACATTGACTTAGCAAGGAGATAGTTTCAGAAAACAGAATACCATGCAGTACTGTATCAGGTGCTTTACAGACACTTACTGTACCTACATGAGTATCTTTGTCAATGAGAGCTTTCAGTCTCAGAATAAAGAAGTAAGTGCAGATCAGTTCCAATTGTCATGAACACCTGGGCAAGGAGTGAGTCAGCTTTCTTTAATTTTCTGCTAAGCAGTTCTCATTTCAACCTTTTACAGTTCTTTTTGCAATCAACATCAACCTGTCCAGTCTAGTATTTATGTTACATCCTGGCCTATCCTATCTAATTTACACTTCTAAACAATTAACACAAAACAAAATACAAAGCACAGTACCTTAAATATCTTCAGTTGGTTGGGGTTTCTGTTTGTTTGTTTTAAATCCTGTCTCCTGTAGACTAAGTAACAACTTAAATTTGTTTCCTTCTATCAGAATAAAGAAATATTTATTTGTAAGTCACTGTAAATTGTGAACAAAACATCCAGATTTCGGCCAGAGAACAACCACAGTCTGACTCACAGCACGTTTTTAAAGAATCATAGAACAATATTTTTTTCAGTATTTGTCTTTTCTCACTCATGTTCCTATCCAGTAGACGCATGTTGTTACTGGCATTTTTTTGCTCTCAATAGATAAGAGAATGTTCATATTGTTCTTAGCCCCATTGATAGAAGGTTTATGATTAATGTCTATATAATCTACTATGACTGGTCTTTTTGTTGTGACAGCTAATAGCCACCTCTGTGCATGGTATTTTCTCTTAACCTTCATACACTTGAATATTCACCTCTGCCTTATTATACTATGACAGTTTCATACCTATCCCTAATGACTTTTCATTGTAGGAATTAGAAAACACCTGAGTAACTTTTATTTGAAAGTAATATAACTTTGAGACAAAACTGCATTCTCTATATTTTCAGTAAAAACTGTATTACATTATTTTTAGGAAACCATCCTTCCAGAAATAGAGATTATGTATTATTGGCAAAGCCAGTATTGGTAGAACATTGAAACAAGCAATGATAACTATTAGTGCTGATTGTTTTCATGCAAGTGATCTTATATATCATTTCACTTTTGTCAGAAAAGTAAAACTGAAGAGAACAGAATTGCTTTTTCTCAGAAAATATGATTAATTACCTACACATATTAGTAATTCCAAGAAAATGTTAATAATCATCAGCTAATGTAATCACTCTGAAATACCAGTGCATGGTTTCTTTGCATCTAGACATTTAAAGAAAGATTACTCTGTCACATAAATCTAAGGAAAATGTGTCTTACTTCTAAAAAAAGAAAATGTCGACCTTACAGAACTTTGAGGCAACTTTCTATCCTTAAGTGTATACTTTATTTACTTACTTTATCTTGTGAAAAATCAAAACCAGAATGTTTTATACCTTGTCTTCTGTGTGTAATGAACTCAGTGTCTAGGCCGAGTTGCCTGTTAAAACAATGTTGGAACTGAGGAAGAGTGGAAGGGGCAATAATAATGGACAATTTTATAATTTGATTCTGCTCTTACTAAAGCGTGGCACTCAAAAATTGGCACAGTGAAAGTGTATTTGACTTAGTAATTTTCACATAAGTAGTCCAAAGTATTTGTTGATTGTTTTTGGGTTTGTTTTAAATACTCTGTTGGCAAGTAAATAAATTTTAATATATTGGACTGAGTTTCTAGACAATGACCAGCAGGGGATTTTTTTGCTGACTGTAATCTTGTTTTCTACTTTTAAATTATTTATTTAATAATTTGTTGGTTTGGGTTTTTTTAACTAAATGAAGGGCCAATGTCAATGGCTGGAAATACCATTAAATTGTACTGGTTTAGAAGTTAAGTATAGCTTTAAAACTTATTGCTACATGCACCTGTTAAAACAATGAGTCATCTGAAAGTACATTCAGGCAATTTTAATTTATGTGTGCTACACCCCTGGATAACCAATATTTTAAGCTATTTTATGTTTTCAAACTGCATACAAATGCAGATTTGTAATAAGTATATTAAATATTTTAAATAAAATTGTCTTTAAAATGCTGAATACATAGTCTAGTATTTTATAATATTTACCATACAGAAAAAATAAATTTCTTAATTACTAGCTATTCCTAAATAATTGACTGAATATTTTTACTTAATATAAGCAAAATAAGGGGCTTACACACACAAAGAACTGAGAACATTGGATTTGGGGCACTTAAAGCACTCAGCTGCTTTCTAAAGCCTCACTCAATTACTATCTCTGTGTTCCCAAACACTTCCATAACACAGCACTAGCCTTATAGTCTTTAGTATTAATAGATATTTTTCTTTCCTAACCATTTTTTATTTATATATTGGACTTAGAGAGCAACACAGTTTACTTTCCTTATCAGTTTTCCCACCTTCACATAAATACACTCAAAACGAAAATAATTTGCTCCTGCTCATGAAACTGAAACCAAAAGTAATTAAAGCCTAAGTTTTTCTACCCAAAAGATATTGACAGCACTTATACTCTGAACTTTAATTCCATTGGAGAGGCTATAAATAATCTTTATGAATATCAACATTTTAAATGAAATGCAGCTTAAAGCAAGCTCAACTACAAGGAGACATCCTGTCTCATCCCACTCCCTGCCCACTGCCCTCTCAGTGAATTACCAGAATACTTAGAAATAAATTATACTTTTTAACTATGCTTGTATGTCACCTGCATCTTCAAACTGGGTTTGCACAACAGCCTCAGAGCATGTTACAGTACAGTCAAGGTGGAGAAGGAAAACACAACCTTACTCTGCCGCACAATTTTCATCACTTGCATGGCACACTAAAGGCAATAATTTTCAGCAAGCTTTGCAACTGCTATGGTGAAAGTAAAATTCAGGGAATTGTAAAAGTTTTGCAACACTGAGAAGAAACTGGAATCCCAAATTCTTGCAAGCACGCGTTTGCCATTGTCACAAGAAATGGAAGAGTAACCAGCCGCTAAAACATCCGGCACAGCGTCTTCTGCTCTGACCGTGCTCGCCTACCAGCCACTGCAGCCCCCTTCCCCCAGGAGCGCTGCATGGGCTGCGTGACCTCAAGGTGGAGTCTGGGGACACAGGCTCTGAGTCAGCTCAAGCCAAGGGCAAGAAGCTGTGCACTGCACTGCAAGTCTGTCCAGCGAGTTGATCCAGCTGAAAATTAAGCTTGCAGTTTGACAGATTCTCTCTGGGTTTTTTTTTTAAACAGAGCCAAGTCATTGCTGCAACCATCCCCCCACATCTAACCCATTTTCTCCTCTCTCTCTTCAAACATGCCATATATTCCAGTTTCTTCCCTTGAAGTGGCACCTCTTGGATTTCAACCTTGACCAGCCAATAAACTGCCAGAAAACTATTTCTATAAAAGCAGTGGGCAACCTTCAGCTAGGCAAGCTTCCTTAATGAGCATTCACCTCACCTAGCGACAGAAATCAGTGTGGGTGCAAAGGAAGGAGGAAGAATGGGTGGTTTCCTGGAGAAGACAGTGGTGGCAAGCAAGGCTTGTGGCACTTAAATTTGTTTAAGCTGTAGAGAAGAGAGCCCTAGTACTCACAGTTGAAAGTGGACAAGGAATAGACAGTTTCCTACATGATAAATATCATTCTATTCCAAGAAACATTAAGGGAAAAACCAACACAAACACTGTCAGGACACACAAAGTTTTCCCCCTGATCTCAAGGCTTGCTCATGGAGGCTGTTTTTTTGTGGTCATCACTCAGAGGCTCAACAGCTCCAATAACCTTCCACACCTGCTTTGTCATCCTGGCAAATACATGTATGGCCACGCACAGAAACAGGCTGAGGAACTGCTTCAACCAAACATTTCTGAACCAGAGTTTTTTGTTTGGTTGTTTTTAATTATGCCAGATCAATTTTCCAATCCTCCTAAAACATGGCCAAGCTACTGCTGTGGCTCAAGCAGAAGGGACAGCTGAGTGACTACTGAAGTCAATCATAAAGCATAGACACCCAAACATCTTCTGAGATTTAATGCAAAAGGAAGTAAAATTAAAAATTAAAATTAAAAAACAATTATTTTAAAACATAATTTGATCAGTTATTGTCACTCAGATAACAAACCTTAGCTTACCCCATAGTAGCTCTGTGCTGTGCCTAAACCCTTTATGCTTCAACAGTACAATCCCTTAGCAACATTCACCTACTAACACAGTTTACAGCCCCTAGGGAAGGCCTATAATGAATGAAAAGTTGGGTATTATCCTGCATTAGGATCAGAAGACTGTAGAAAAAGGAAACAAAATCTTACTGCTTAGGAGGCCATATCTAACTAAGTATATTTAACTTAACTGACTAAATTAACCCAATTAGCCTTTCTATATTTTTTTGCAGAGGAAGGGGATGAAGTCTATGACCTTTTAGAGAAATGTCACTTACATGGTCTAAAGGGTCTTCTGGCCTAAAGTCCTCACTGACTGCAGAGAATATCAAAGATAACACTGCATGCAAGTTGAATACCTCTCTGCAGTTAGCCCCACAAAAACCAAACCAAACACCAACATAAAAGGGGACAGGTCTGTCGGTAGCTTGTACTTGCAGCATAGCTTCTCTTTATCAGACCAAATTAGCCGGCTCTACTTTATTCTAAGATGTTCTGACAATATTTACGTGGGGGGAAAAAAGAAAAAAAAGAAAAAGGCTTTATTCTGCTTGTGCTTTGGCTTGGAGACTCAAACTTTGTCAGGGAGATGAGCAAATGATTAGCAATCATCTCTGAAATACCCAGTCTGAGTGATATGCTCAATGCTAGACTGTGACAGAGAAAAGAGAGAACTACATTTTTTGAGACAGCACTCAGGTGTCGTAATGATGAGAGACTCCATTTTTACTCAACAACGCCTGCCTACCCATCTTTCCACAAAAGATAAAGCAGTTTTAATGCATAGGCCTTTCTTTCACTATGTAACCAAGTTCCATTCTTGCAGAAAAATAAAAAACATCCTCATTTTACAATCAATAGACAACTAATTCCGCACTGAAAGTGACCTTTTCTGAACAAGTTGGATGGAAAAAGAATTTTCTGGTGATTTGACTGAAAATGAGAGAGGCAAGTATTGAGAAGACATTGGGAAGGTAGAACTCAAATATTTAGTCATTCATTTAGTGAAAAGCACAAGATAAAATTCCACTGGTTCTACAGTCAAGCATAAACTTCTTCTTTCCCTTCTCATAATTTACTGTCTCAGTATACTTTATTTAGCATATAGAGATATAAAATCCCTTTCTCCAAATTAATCACTTTTAGTCACACACTTTTAGTTCAAGCTTCATAAATATAAACAAGTGCACATAAGAAAAAATAAAGAGCCAAATAAAGCATTATTTTACTAATAGAAATAATAAACCCATATATAGAGATATATAGGCTAGAATGATGACTCTCATTAATTCCCATTAGTTTTGCTTGACAGTAAAAATGCCATATAAAGAAATTACTTCGTGTGCATGCAAGGAATCTCTTTTGTTACATTTCTTAGCTTTGATTATACATATATAGAGATATATATACGTTCAGGTGTAAAGGATTGAATTTTTCAGAAAACAGCTTTAAAACTAGTTTGTAATTACTTGAGTAAGGACCTTAGTGTTGGGTAATTCAATTAATACTGAATATATTCAAATAACACCAATAAAGAACTTCGCGTTTTACAGACCAATACTAGCATTATGTTTTAGTAAGATCTTCACTTGTACTGAAAAAATATATCTCACATTCTTTAAGTATAACTTAACTGATAGCTGTCCATCATTGCTTTCTTTTCATATGTAACCAAAGGTACGAAGAACAGAGCATAGCAAGTGATTTCATCTGGATAAATGTAGGAAAATAATATGGGTGTAGATATAAATGAATAACAGTAAAGTTTCATCTGTCACTATGAGTGGCTCAAAACCTAACATTCATGGGGACAGAAACCATACCACATCCCAGGGCTCATTCTATCTCCCCACTAAATCCATGTTTTGTGGCATGCATAGATAACCTCCAAAACACCATCTTATTCAATATACTTGTTCTGCATCACACCAGTTTCAGAGCAAAACTGAACTTAAAATCTAAATCGATCCTTGTAAAGAACTGGTTTTAAAGATAAGGTGTTTTAATGATTTTCCTCAATAAGCATTTAAAATAAAAATCCAATAAAAGACAAGCAACCATGTTATTGAATCTTTATTGATACGAAAGTAGAGAAGCATGGTACAGTTTGCATACAACTGTGATGTGTATCCTGCTGATGGAAAAATGAACAAGATCCCATCTTTGTATGGTTTTAAAGTTTGTTAAGTAGTAATCCTTTATATCCATTTGGTTTCTGTAGTCATAGACATAAGCTGTCAAATCAACAACAGCTTGATGCAGCAGCTTCCATGTTTTAACAGTCCTACAATATTACATCTCAAGGAAGCATCCTTAAATACAGTGATTTCCATCTTCTCATTCAGAACTTAATATTTTATTCTTGGGTGGTTTAAATAAATAAGCACAAACCCCAAGAGAGCTGATGAGTACAATGTGGGAGAGAGAAAAAACAAATCAATTAAGGAGCTGCCCTGATAGAAGAGAGATGCCTCTAACACAAGTGAAACAGAACCTGAAACACTGATGGATCTTTTGAAACAGGAAGCTAACTTATTTGCCTTCAGCATCTGGAAAAAAATTCTTTGTTGTTATCGATCATCATTCCTTGATGACTAGGGTAAAAATATAGCTCATTCCAATTCTCTGGAACCCAATGCCTTCAAAAGTCATGATGATAAACTTGTCCTAGACTTCCATATTATAGTGTCTTACCGAAGTTTTTTTCAGATTAAAACCAAACAGAGATCAAGTGTTCTTTTTTCTCCCACTCAACAAGAACCTTTTTGTACAATCAAATCAAAACCTGAAGTACACAACATTAAGCACATGAACCAGATGAAGAAAAGAACAAATTTCAAAGCTGGGCTGTAACCTTCTCTACATACATATATTACAAAAAACCTCGTGCACTGACAGCTTAAATTTTATCTTTGAAACTTCTGACTTTGCTATATCACAAGTGAAAATTGATTGACTGCTCTAAAACTGCACTCCATTAAATCATCCATTACACTTGGGAATGCTTGGACATCTAGTTAGTTACTCCTTCAGCTGCAAAGGAGGGTGGCAAGCTGGGGTCGAAGCATCATTTTCAGGAAACAATAGAAATTGTTTTGCTGGAAATGCTCACTCAACTGACAAGTTGCTTTGAATATATCTATTTAGAATAACTATATTTACAAACTAATTCCACAGAAAAATACACTAAGAACAAAAGCTCAAGATTTGCAGTCTGATGTAAACATCATTGCTTTGTTCTTAGAAAGCACTGCTAACCCAAGATCAAGTTTGGTCCTTATCTGTGACCTAAACAAGTGAGAAAAAACGTGCTAGCTCTTGAAAACATGAGTGGCCACCTAGGAGTTACGGTATAAATTAACTATATGGAAAAAAGACTGGAGAGGAGAAAAAAACACGTTTTTTTCCTGTTTTCCGAAAAGTTTTCCATCAGTCTTCCTAATTTTATATATTATACTTCAATACAATCTATTATGGTTTATACTTACAAAACAGTAGTAATATCAAATAATGAGATTAATTCCTAGAGTTATTATTACAAGTGCTATTATAATTTGTTTTATTTTGTGGGCACATTCCTCTCTCCAAATTTTCTAGGCGGAGTGTACTCACACAAAGCTGCCAGCTAGACCTTATTTTGGGATACAGTCCTTAAGCACATCATGTCTGTACTGAAGACTCTGTAGGTATCTAGAGCACACTGCTTATGGCTTGAGGTTTTACACAGAGTTACTGTTTGTTTTGTTTGATCACATACACTAATAATCTCTTCTTGAAAAATATGAGTTCAAGTTAATACAGAATTCAGCAGTACCAATGTATGTGTGGCCGGCAGCCACAAGCCCCTGGCAGATGTGCACAGGTCATGAACGTGGGCTCTGAACATATGGGCAGCTCAGGTCACGCTGCTGGTATTTTATAACCAAGGCTGAAATCTGCCTTGTCCCAACAAAGCCAGCCATGAAAGCTCCCAATGACTATTGCTGTGCCACATTTCCCATTTTTGCTCTACAGTAAGACATTACAGACCTGTGACAGGAGTCAGGGTGCTGAGTTAGATGGATCTTTAGATCTTTTAGATGGTGTGTCAGTACATAGACTCTTACATTCCCATTATTTCTTGCAGACACAATCCCAGGTCTGTTGGTTTTCACCCTGTAAGTGGCGTCACCACTAGAGTAAAATGGAATTGTCACACTGTGCTAGCAAGAGCTATGTTTTATACATACATAGAACTGGAGAAAATCAGGTGCTGAAATCAAAACACAACAAATGACCATGATTTAGCAACTAGCCAAACTATACTCCAGCCAACTCTCACAAATTTACTTTGAATTGTTTTGTACCCTTCATATGTCTAGTTATTGGTAACAAAAATCGATATCCTGATGATGCTTCACTGAAGAACTGCATTTAATGGAAAGAACTTCATAAATTACAGACTTCTGAATGTCCATTGAATACAACATTCAACACATCATAGTCTTGAAGGTATTTTGGAGTTGATATACATCCATTTCAACACACTTAAGAATGTACCTCAATGGTTCCCCTACATACCTATTTACCAAATGTACATCTAACATTTTTCTGTGATAAATACCTCACAATATACTTCCCACAGCTTGCTTTAAACTGTGGCATCTCCAAAGTAAAGCCAATTTTTTTTCTTATTCCCTAAACCAAGCAAATTTCCATAATCCAGTATTTTACAGGAAGTGGAGATGCTCAGAGAAGTATTTAAATGTCTCTGCAAAATGAAAATCACAAAGTCACTTAAACAAAAAAACCAAACCCAACAAAAAAGAAAAAAAAAAAAGAAAGAAAAGAAAATTTTAAAAAATATGTATCTCCTTCCTTCCCTTTAATCCAGGATATTAAAAAAAAAACCCTGAGTTTTGATTTTTCATGTGCTACTATGACAATCAGCAAAGAATAAGCATTAACACTTAATTTCCTTAAAAGGCGTATACTTTCAGAAACTGTGGGGGCAGAAGAGTTAGAGAGGCACAACTACAAATGTGGTTAGGCCACTTGAAATACATACCTTATCTTTCCCCACAAAAGAAATGAAACAAACCCTCAGACTTAACATGGCCGAGAAGAAAGATTTGATCAGAGCTTTACTAATTTATTGTATGTACTGTGATTTATAAAATGTGAAGCCTCATTGAAGAATCACAACAAAACTGAGTTACAGTAGTTTCATTATTCAATACTAATTTACATTATTCAACTAATTTACAGTTAAAAGATACTTAGAAAATAGTTTATTTATTTTGCAATTAATGCCACCAAAGTGACTTTAAAGTAATTTAAAAATGTAAAGCTATGATTAAAAGTGTTTTTTAATCCATATCCATTCTATGTATTCATACATATTAACAGATGCCTTGAAAAATATCTGCCACAGGTCGCCATTAAGGGACACATGTAAATCTTCTGAGGATGTTTATGAAAACAGTAAATATTTTTGCCTTTATAGTGCACTGAGCCGGTAACATACCAGTTTTCTTTTCCTCTAAGTAATACAGAGAGAAGTTCAAAGAAGTAATTTCAAAGAGCACAAAATTCTTGTGTGTAAATATTAAAAGCTCGTCAGAAATTAGAAATATAAAAGCTCTTCTTAGAGAGATACTACAGTTCTGGAAAATACAATTGATAATATAAAATACCAAACTTTTAAGATATTTTCTGGAGTAATAACATACTGTCAGAGAAACCACATGGTATGTTTAATATGTGACTTATAAGTATTTTATTCTAAGATTAAAAAATAATCAACTCTGTATTTATTGACCCATAATATCTATCGCATGACATCCAGCCATTCAAAACCTCAAAGGCACAGATGAGAACCAGGAGAGACTTGTGCATCCCTTTTTATCCTGCAAATACAGTTTGTAGAGCTAATGCTTCCAACAGATAAACAAAAACAGTACACTGCCCAGTAACAGCAGATTTGGAATTTATTACAGAAGAATAAGAGTGGCATTATAGGGCTGCTTATCTGTTATATCCAACAGATCTGCACATCCAGTTATCACATATTCTGGTTGAATAAGATGAAAGCAAAACTGTTAGTAACTTGGTTTTTTCTACTGCTTTGGCACTGATCAGAAATGCTGCGGCAGTCAGGAAGAAATGGAGCTGCACCTACTGAGAGGTCTAAAAGGAACACAGCATCACTGATGCTGTTCCAGCTACGCCAACCTTCCTGAAGAACAAGGGGCTGTGGCATGTCTCATTAAGTTCTTTGTGTCCGATAATTTATCCTCATTCAAGAGGTACTGAACATCAGCATAGTGGAAGCAACCTTCTGTGATAGTACAGTCTTGCAAGTTGGAAGTAATTGTTCTGTAACTCTAAACATGACTGGCACCACAGCAGTAAACCTCTGATTGACCAAAAACTCAAGAAATTAAATCACAGTAAAAGACAGACTGTGAAGGTCAAGAATTATCAGAGCCTCACTTGCTTTATGGATAAGGCATCTCTCCCCCTTTCCCACTTTCTCTCCCTTTCATTTTTTTTTACTGTGATGGACATAAGCAACTCAAAGTAAGTTATACAGAAAAAATAAAAACTATTTTTTCACTATATTGATTTCGTATGTGCACATACAAAAGAGTTTTAGCATAAAACCTGCTAAGACTTCTCCTTATCTGCAAACCATTTGCGTTGTACATGGGACACAGACAGAGGCTCATTGCTTTGCTTGCATGTGTTTGAGCTCACCCTGGGAGCAGCCCCAAGCCTTGCCAAACCAGAGGCACTGCAGAGGGCAGGGCACACTGGAGTAAACCACAGGGCCAGCTCAGGCACTTCCCCTGCAGCAGCACCAGAAGACGGGGCACTAGTCCTCAATTTTGTCCAGAGTTCTGGGGCTAACTCAAGCTGGTGAAAAGGAGCTTGGCAAGGGTCATGGAAAAGTCAAGTTTCTTGCACTAAATGTGATGGCTCCATTCCTGCAGTGCTCTTGTATTCGTGCTCTGGTTTAGAGAACCAAAAGTCACCCATGGAAGATGAACAGCTAATCCTCAACTCTATTTTAAGTCAGATGTGTAGGTCCTAAGGGGTGGAAGCAACACAAACACATCTGATGTAAATTCCTAGTCTTAGTTAGGTAGGGTCAGTCAAGTAAATCTGTCTTCTACCTCTCCTGAAACAAGCAGTAACATTTCCACCAGTTGTCAAAATAAAATCATAAAAAGTCAGGCATTACACCTCAATGACTATAAGACCCTCCTTATGAACAAGATCTTTAACCAAGGTCTTGGGATTCAGCTCATCAGAAACAAGCAGCAGAAGACAGACCCCAAGACAATCTCGACTTCCTGCAAGACAGGCTGAATGAAAACAACTCATTTCAATGAGGAAAAAATTGGCTATTGCCTGAACAGCCAATTCTAATTTGTTGTTAATAATAATTTTTCATCAAATACCCATAAGAAATTACAACAAATTCCAAGCTGCACGCTGTAGGTAATGGATTTACCCTTTCAGTTAACTTAAGCAAAACAAATGTTTAAACTTTCCAGTAGATGGACACAAAACATGATGAAGATTCAATCACTGCAGTGTTACCAGGGCTGTGAGAGAAACTTTAAGTGGGTAATTCGTATGCAGTATCAAATTTTCGACAAAATTACAGCATTCCTCCAGTTTTGTACACTCTGTCATTTAAATACTAGCACAGTAGATGAAGAACATCCCACAGGACCACTTCTTCTGAATTGTGGCCACTACTGTATATACAAAGTTTAAATTTTCTTGGAATACGTGTCTTTGGGCTTACTTATTAGGTGATTAAACCTGACACATAGCTTAATGCAAGGCCACAGAACTTCAGCCAGTTGCTCCTGAAATTTGTTTCAGTTTGTAATTTCACTGTATCTGTATAATTTAATGTCAAAGGCTTTAGTACTAAAAATAAAACCAAAAGTACTGAATCATCATTGGAAGTGGAGTATCACCTTGAGAGTACTAGACTACACACCAGTATGAAAAAACACATGCTTTTTGCAAGGCAGTGGAAGAATTTAAAAAAAAAAAAAAGGTATTTTCCATTCTATAAAACATACAAAAGTGTATAATTTTGAAGTACAGGACTTTCAATACGTTAATCTATAATATTTTAATGGAAATTGGTTAAGACGCCTTAAAACACTAGGTTTAGGAGCAATGTCCAGCTGAAATACATAGTGAAGAAAAGGAATCAAGGCATAGGTGCACTAGCAAAGTTTACACAAATGGTTTTGCTTACTTATTAGTAAAACCCAGTAAAAATGTTTTGATATGAGTCGCAATCGTGGCCCAAGCCTAGTCAGAGTTACACAAACGGATCCAGTGGGCCATGCACACTGTCAGTGGTACCAGTAGTTCCCTGAGGAGAGACAGAAACACTCAGTAGAGTTTGACTAGATACAATGTCCAACAGCAGAGAACTTCAATACATTTCCACCTCACCTAATACAAAACCAGGTTATTAAATATTATGGGAAAGACTCTTCCACACTCAGCACAGATTAGAAGCTGTCTACTGACCGCCACTTGGTACATCTGACCTGCTGGCTAGCACACAGTTGTCCGAGGGAGCACTTGTATGGAAACATTTCCACATGTCATCAAACAAACTTGTCATGCCAACCACAACTCAGGATGACTTCAATCCCAAACATCACTGCAAGAGTTTGCCAAAGGAGGTCAAGGGATTTGACTGCAGAGAGAGCAAACACAGTCTGCTTCTGAAAGAACCTTGGAAAGAAGGTGGATACCCTCCCTCTAATTACTTTGAAGATGATGAGAACAAGTAACAATGTTTCAATTGGCAGGAAACAGGTCAGTAAACCAAAGGAAAGTTGTCACACTGAAAAAGAAGGTACCCTTACCATTTTCCCCAAGGCTGTATAAAGGATTTTTCAAAAACCACACTAACAAATAGCAGCAGGCACATACAAAGAGAGGTGTCATAAGATGTCAACACCTATTGAAACAAACTTGGGGAAAAAAAACCCCACGATGGCACCTTTTCCTATGTTTTTCTTTACCTATCTTGTTCACCAGTTTCTCTATGTCTGTCCACCTCACTAACAAACACGCTGTCCCTTGAAGAATCAAACTTGCAAAGAGAAAAACTATGTTATTCGCCTCATCCACAGAGGCTGGCAACATTACTGATCGTTTCATTTTCCATCTAGAAAAAAGAGTCTCTTCAATGTTTTTCAATAAAAGTTTCTACCCCAGTTTAAAAGAAAAAAAAAAAAAAAAAGAAGACAAAAAAAGAGCAGGTAGTCATCGCCACAACCTCTAAAATGCATGGGAACAAATGACATTGAGGATACACAGCCAGCCCAACAGCCACACTGCCAGTCCATTAGTACATTTCAGGGTCTTGATCTTTGAACTCCAAATCACTGGCCTACACAGAGATCAGCTCCTTCTCTTCAGGGATGACATCCAGAATAAAAATAATCCCACAGACAAGTGAATTCATTAAGTTCTTGTTTTTTGGTTTTTTTTTTTTTTAAGAAAAATGAACTTACCTTCATTTTTTTGTAACATGATTTTTCATTTGTATTTTGGAAGAACCATGACACATATCAGTAGAAATAGTTGGCATTCATACTTAAGCAAACAATTGCAAATAGATTACACAACTTTTTTTTGATCAAGACACCAGATCAAGACCCAGAAGGAAAAATGGAAGTATAACAAATGGATTTCAAATACCAGATTCAAAGAATATTGTATTGCATGAGTTATAAAGAAGACAACCATGAAACAGAAGTAAACCCACAGTCAATAACATGGGCATCTCATATAACAGTTTAAATTACTTAACACTTTTAACATTTCAGGTCAACTTGCAGCTATGTCCTTCCCAAATTAGTGCTCGCTATATTTAAATTATTTATGATTTTACGATTTTTCAGACATGGCTAGAAAATTCATTATGAGACAAAACACGTCAAAAATGAACAACAATTTAGAAAAGAGACAGCTTAACCACATGTGAGTCTAAAAGCATTAACAGTTTTGGCATCTTAACTAAACTTCGCATTTGTACGACTAAAGTATATGTCTGATTTTCAAAATTTAAAAGTATCTCTTCAGGTGTTTTTCAAAAGCGGCTCTTGTGCAATGGTCATCATGTGCCACCTGCCTACAGGACGACTGTGCCTGACAGACTACTGAGCCAACAAGTCGACATTTTGAACACAATTTAAGACAGCCAAGAAGAGTCATGCACAATGGTCATTCTTAGCCTCAGTCCAATGCCCAGCAAACAGAATTTTCCTGGTCATTTCTTTGCACCCATCAAAACTGTTATCTCATTGTCCATCTTTGATCAAACACAGCAATACACGAAGAGCAAGTATTGGCCACAGCACAGTCTACAGGCCCAACTCCACAAACCCAACAGAACTTTTTCCAAAGTCAAAGCAAGTTTTTTGGCAATCCCTTGAGACGCAGAGTGGTTCCTAAATTTCTCTCCTACTTCCAGGGATGATCCCTTCAAGATTGACTTAAGCCACATTATGAGGATGGGGAAACTTGCCAAAGCAGTTAACCATGGTTTATCTGTCTTGGGAACACAGGCCTTCGGTCTTCTTTCTAGTCTACCAGTTCAGCACCTCTGCTTGACAGTCAACTTGCTTAAAATACAAGCCCACCTGGGGCACCTTCCACTGACTTCTACAGGATCTGTTCACCCATGGCATCACAGACATAACTCCATTAATGAGAGATACACGTGCAGTAAGACATCTTCTGTCAAGCCTCCTGAAGGCTATCTGCCTCCCTTTAACCTTAAGAGTTCCAGCCTCTGGATATATTTTTTTTTATAGATCACTGCCTCGATGCATATTAACTATGAGATAAGAGCATTTTTGGTATTGGGAGGCCACTTCTCTACCCAAAAGGCAAGAACAGCTCCAAAACAACAACGGCTTTTCACTCCCAGGGATGACTTCTTGTAAAAATAAAAACAAGGAAGTTGAATCCAAGAGAACCATGATGCTTTTCAGTAAAGGGCAAGGATGTGAAATTGCCACACATAAGATAGGAAATTCAAAGTTCGGCTGTCACCTTGTTCCTTCTTCACCCCAAGACCTCCCTCTCCCGTCAGCACACGCTTTGACCACCTCCCGAGTGACGAGTGAAGGATGGCGTGTCAGAGCCTTAACTTTCAATCTTTTTGGCTTCCCTCGCAACCTCAACCCTATCGCTGGAGCACGAAGAGCCGAGGAGTTTAAATTTTAATATTTTGCATCGTCGCAGCTTGCTGCACGGCCAAGGCACACGATGGTGGCACAGGACTTTGGCATGGACATAAATCCAAGAGGAAAGCCCCTCTGCCCTACCCCCTCTCCCCCCCGGCCCGGACAGAGGCAATAACTCGGCTTTGCTCACATTTTTGCACAGCGCCGGGCTCGCACTTCGGCGTGCTCGCTGCCGGGGCTGTCAGCGCTGCTCGCCCCATCCAGCACCCCCCTTCTCCTCCTGGAGTCAAAGTGTTGTGTGAACGTGGGGAAAGGACTGGGGGGGAGCGCAGGCCACGGTAACACTTTGCCGTCTCCTCCGTTCAGTCACATTTCCGTCCTCCTCCAGCAAAACTGGGGAGGGAAGGGGGGGCGGGGGGCCAGGCTGGGCACACACGCAGGCGCTGGGCCCAGCGGGAAGGGGCAGCAGCCGCAGCAAGTGTGGGTGACAAGCCCGGCGGCTCTCCCGGGGAGCAACAAAAACGCTCTCGGGTGCGGTGGGGTGGGGTGGGGTGGCCAGCGGGGCCGGGGGCAGGGCCGGCGGGGCTCGGGGGCTCTTACCTCGTAGAGTTCCTCGGAAGCCATGCTGGGGGAGCCTCACAAGGTGGAGTTGGGTGCTGGTTTGGAAATACTTTTGTTTCAGTTGGTGTCCGTTTGGCCTCCTCCTCCTCTTCTCCCTCCTCGTCTTCTTCTTCTTCTTCTTCTTCTTTTTCTTCTTCTCCTCCTCCTCTTCCCCTCCTCCTTCTTCTCTTCCCGTCCTCCTCCTCCTCCTCCTCCTCCTCCTCCTCCTCCTCTTCTTCTTCTTCCTCCTCCTCCCTGCGCGTCTCTCTCCAGCGCAACTAGCAGCTCCGCTCGTTAAATGCCAGTGAGGTGCTCCTGTTCCTGCCCCTGCTGCTGCTGCTGCTGGCGCTGGCGGCGGCGGCGGCGGCGGCGGGGGGGGGGGGGTGCGCGCACGGCAGCTGCGCAACTCGCTCGCTCTCCCCGCTCGCCCTCGCACACCCCGGCGCGCACGCACCCGAGCGCGCGCCCGAGCGCGCACCCGCGGGAACACGCAGCGCGCGCACCCGCGCCCACAGAACTCACACGCGTGCTCGCCCCCCCGCACCCCTCCGTCCGCCGCCGGCTACACTCGCTCGCTCCCTCCCCAGGAACACTAATCGAGCGCAGAGAGGCAGCGCCACACGCGAACCACCGCTCTCCGCCCCGCCGGCTCCACCAGCCACCCCCCCCTCCCCCGCCCGGCACCATCCTCCTCCTTCTCCTGCTCCTTCTCCTCCTTCTCCTCCTCCCCCCACCCCATCCCGGCTTTGATCTCCCATTGTCTGCTCAGCTGAGCCCGGCGGCGCGCGGGGGGCGGCGGGGGCGCGCGCCCGGGGCCGCGCCCGGGAAACCGCGGGTGATGGGGGCGGGAGGCGGGGGGGGGCGTGGGGGTGTGGGATGTGCCCGCGGGACGGATGCGGAGTTTGGAGCGGGGCGGTGGTGGGAGGGCGCGGGGCCCCACGCACGTGCGGGGCCCTCGTCACGCCCCCGAGCCGCCCCTCGCCCCCGTCCGCCGCCGCCCGTGCTTGCCCCTCCGCGACCCTCCGAGCTCCGCTCCCCCGCGAGCTCCACCATCGCCCACTCCATCGCCCTGCAGTAGTGCCATGCATAACGCGTCTGCACGCGCTTCTTCCCCGTCCAAACTTCCTTGGTTGGATGCCTTTGCCGTAAAAGAAACTAAGCAGCCCTCGACGGTGGCTGCCAACACCGGATATGTGCCTTCCATCTCCCGACTGACCGTGTTTGCCAAGACGGGAAGGCCCCGCCAAGGCCTCCCTGGTATGATGGGCCAACAGAAAGTAGCTGAGCTGTTGACTTGCTTATGAGTCCAGCGTTAGTTACACCCTGCAACCTGTTCTTGTCACCTCGTGTGTCATCTGGGGGTGCCTCACATGAGATGCTGTGTAGCAAGCCATTAACTTGACGAATGGAAGGCTTAGTTATGCAAAGGTAGATGTAACAAGTTACTTCTTCAAGAGAAAATTCTTCAAGGCATTGTTTCTGATCTCAAAAGGGCTGATGGGTGGGACAAAACCAGTGTCAGGACAGGAATGCTGAACCATGTGTTCTGTCATACTGCAGCATTTGTTCCAGCCAGTGTTTCCTATTCCGTGCCACACCAGGGAGCCATACTCTGCCACAGAACAGCGCAGGTTGAAGCAGAGTTCCTCACATTTGTGTAATCAACCAAGACATTGGGTCAACTCATTTTTGATCAAAGTTTTTATTTTTTTTTCAAAGTCTTTCAAGGGTGTTTCTAAAAAACCAAGAAACTCCTCAGTGTTCTACATTGATAGACAAGTTTTGGACCACTGTCCAGCAGATACTCATTCAGAAAATGATCTATTTATTGGCTTTGGATCATTTATGTACAAAGAACTGGAGATTCTTTTCTCAAACTTGATTAATCTGCCCATTCTTTATGACAAATATGTCGATGTCTCCCAGGTCAACATCCTTCATCTGGATAACTGAAATTCTGTACTGGACTTCAAGATGGACATCATTTGTGCAGATAAAACATCTAAGAACTTTCATACTTTTCATACTTTCCTAATCTTTAACTAGTCCACAAAAAGGTTTTTAATTTACTTCTTGACATCTTCAAGGGCTGGGCTTAATCTAAGGTGGTGAAAGAGGGGGTCGTTCAGTGATAGTAGCAGGATCATTGGTGGAAGGATGGGCCTACATACGAAATTAAGATGGTTAAGATCTGTGACTGCCTTCATGAGCATTTAATCACCATTCCTAAGAGGTGGGCCAAATCCTTTGTGAGCTGTACACAGTGTAATGTCACTGTTGTAGCCACCCTTTGAAGGACAGTCTTTGAAGGTAATCGGTATTCACATGTTAGCAAAGAGATGGCAGCAGTGTTTGCTGAAGATGTTACTTTGCTTTGCAAGGGCAAAAAAATAGAACTGAACTGTACTGAGGGTCTCACCATTGCAGTAAACTAGGTCTTGGGCGTTCTGATTTTTTGGATGGTTCGAAAGAAATACCGTTCATCAGTACTTCTCCATTTTTAGTATTTCAAGGAAAGAGCCAAAGCTCAGAGTTAACACTAGTTTTTAGTATTCTCACCACGCTCCACAATTCATCTTCAGTGAAAGAATTTCTTCTTTTACCCATATTCATTGCTTGCACTGCCATTAATTCCTTTTTGCCTTCCATTGTAACCTTTTGTTCTTGTTGCTTGATAAGACTTTTCAGGAGAATCAATCACACTATTCAAAAATACCATGTGGCAGTGCTATGGTTCAAGCGTCTGAGATGTACCAGGTTTTTGTGACTCATTTTTGTGGTTGTATTTTGCTACACAAGGTTTCGTGTTAGCTTGCTCTCATCTTGCTTTCTCTAGAAGAAAAATCAAGTTGTCCAAAGGTTGCATGGTGAATTGTCTAAATCATTGCTTCTGTTTCATTTCTCAAGGTGTTTCATATGTTCCTCACTGGAGGCAGAACGCATCAAATTTCAACAATATTTTGTTTGTTGAAACCAACCTTACTGCCAGCTTCCTAAATGACTTTCCTAACATTGCATATAAATATTTCCAGTAGAGAAGCTGTATGGAATGCAGTAGTAGAGCAGTCTAGGAAGACTGGAAAGCCAGGCCAATTTGAGTTCTGACAGTGGTAGCAAATGTTTTCAGGGGTGGTTGAACAGCCTCAGTTAATCCAGCTTGGGAAAGAACCAGACAATGTCAGCCAGGCAGGAAGTTTTACAATGTGCATACAGAGCTTCCAGTTTGAAGTCAACAATTGCTTTAGAGGCACTCCTGGTAAAGTCAGGAGGACAATTGTTCTTCTGTTTCACAGAATAAAGAATGTTCTAATTTATGGGCGAAGTACAGATCATGGAATCAAGTTCATTTGAAAGGTCAACTCCATTTTGACCATGTTGTATGCCACTGTAATGTCTGTAAATGTCTTCATAGATGGTGGAACAGATGAATTTGAAATAGTTGTGGTGGTAGATCACAGCTAGCTGAAAGTTTACAGGATTGAAAACATGGAGATCTGTATTGGATGGGAATGGATCTACATCTCTAGGATTTGCTCTAACCGAGGGATCACAGATGTATTTGATGTGCAAAGATTTATCCACAAGATTGTTAACTCTTGATAATAAAGTGACTATCAGTAACTTCTGTTTGGTTATATTAAGGTGATTATCTGCCTTTTAGTACTTAGGCTTAGAAATGAACCATTTAGTCATTGAGATACAGCCAGTGATTAGCTAAAGGATTTCAAAAGGTGGGATTGATATGGCTAAATGGGATGGTCTGTGCTGTAGGCACTAGCATCTGATCCAATCATCCTATGCTACTTTTTCACTGCCAAAGGAAATATAGTCAGCATCGTTGGTGGAATTGCCAGCATGCTTCATCTCATCCTAAAGCAGATGCCTATGTCTGATCAGATGACTCAAAGTCTAAATTTGATTTACTTTGTTGACTTTTACTGATTGGAATTATGTCACCTATTCTGCAACCGCTTAGAGAAAGTTGAGATTAGCCCTACTCATGTTTCCATAACCCAGGCTTTCTTGATCTAAGAGAACTGGATGGTTTAAAACTCCATAATGGACAAATTATGTCGACAGTTTAGGTCTGAAATGCATCATATCCATTTGCACCTAATATTTTTTTGCTCCTATTTTTATCCAATGCGTATTTTATTGCCCTCAACTTCTGGGATGTGGTTCATCCTTGTAATCTGTTATTCTCTCTAAATTCTGTCCCTCTGATTTTCCTCACCTCTTCCTCATCTCCCTCTCAGTCTGTTGTCTTCTAAGTGGTTCTGTTGTCTTCTGAGATGTTTAAGTTAAAATGGAGAAACAGAAATGCTAGAAAAAAGTATTTCTTGCAATCTGTACTTCCAACACAAAGCTGAGATTTATGTTTCCCATTCTGTAGTGGGTGCAGTTCCAAGAGAGGCCATGTCAGGCAGACAAAAGGGGTTAGTTCTTCAACACATGGAGGAAAGTGGGGTCACTTGAAGGAACAATTGTTGAACAAGATTCTTTACATAATAATCTAGGACAGAGGACCTCCTATTTCTCTAAACTACTGAGACATTACTTCCATTGATCTGAAAAATATTGATGCTAGATTAGATTAAGACTGTAACACAATCAAGTTTAAATAACTGAAGAAGGGAATGGCAATGTTTAGAGTAATAGATTCTTGGTAATTTTTTGACTGACATTATGGTATTTAGTTCTTTATTGATAAGGACAGTTTCTTTCTCCAAATTTTTGCTTTCAAAGAATGTGATCGATACACTACTGTTTCCTTGTGGACTTGAATGATAGACTCAATGTAGCAGTTTTTTTAAGAACCAATAATTTTTCTTCGCAATATGCCCATTAAATAAGGGGGGGCTTTGTTATCCATTCTCTACCCATGTAGAACTACGACATGAAATTACAGCAAATATTGTCAGAGTTGTCCACTGATTTCTGCCGTTCAGTTAAAGAGGCCTAGATTAGAAAACCTAAGAAAATATAGTTACCTTTTATTTTTAAAGTAGCATTTTTATTGGCATTTGTTACAGGTGTAAATACTAAATGTTTTGTATCTCTAGCTGGATACCCAATATGGGTTTCCAAAGTTACATTTAGAACCACACTTGGCTATGTTTTAATGGCTTGCTTACTATCAAACAGAAATTTTACAACAGAATTAGGACTAAATTATGTGGGACAGAATGCACATTTTATCTACAGGACCTGCTTTTCTCTTTGTGCATTCTCCTGACACTTTCACCACCCACCTTTCTAGTTCTGCAGCACTTGAAACTGGAATCTTACATGCAATAACTTCCATCATTAACAGACATAGCTAGCCCTGACTATGGGCGCTGTGAAGCCAGTGAGAACAGAGATGAGATCAATATCTTTACGTCCCTGGTTAGTCTACATATGTTCTACACATTCCTGATTTATTCTTAGCAGAGGAATTGTGCCTTGAATGAGGCAGAAGCTCCACGGAAAAAGCTGATTGGAGAATACACATAGAAAGTGAAGATGTACCAATATTACCTTAAAATGAGTTTATGTTTAAAAGCCTCAAACTCAAAATCTAAAATAAAAATAATCTTGTGCAATCACATTGCTCACCCTTTCAGCTCACCCTATTGGTCACCAGCAGAGTTTAGATGTTTACGTCCACATCAGAGATAAAAAGTTATAGCTACCTCCTTGAACTCCTTGGCTCTATTCGAAGGAGTTCTGTCTTACCACTGGAATGTAGCTTTCCTTGCCATGGTGAGGATGAGAACAGGTTTATAAAATGACTAAGAAAATCCTAGCTTAATAGTTGGGTTGGAATGGGAGCATGGAGTGAAGCTGAAGGACAATTTTATCCTTATGGAACTCTTTAAATGTCTGATCAGCCATAACAATTTGCTCATTCTCATAGTCAATGTAATGATCATTATGAAGCATGCATTCCATGAAAATTAAATTAGGGACCGTCCTCTTCAGTTTTTGAAAGGAGGTGTCATAATCTAAGAAAGCAGTAGGTTGAGGACTGATGCAAATGTAGGTACCATATCTGAAAGACAGACATTCTTTGCTTTTCTCTTTGAATTTGTAATTTGTGTTCTCATGACTAAGTACACTTTTAGAATGAGTAAGTATGTGGAGAATAGGGACATCTGAAATTCTGTGTTTTTACAGAGAATGCAGAGAACCTTACAGATTTTTAATGAAGTACATATTCTATTACAGCTCATGCAGGATATATTTGCATAGAGAATTTTGGAGTTTTTCTGGTTATGAGCATCATATTTACAGGTTGACTTTTCAAGAGTGTAAATATCTTCATCATTTTTTTTTCTCAGCATGGCCTATCAAGTCTTTTCCAAATCCTATAAACAGTGTCATCCAGTGAAGAGAATGTTAGTTTGGGTGATAAACTGTTAGCTGTTTTCCTTTAGGAAAATAAAGACATTTGTAAACATTGAGAAAGAGCAGGATGTTTCTTCTGATAATTGGAGAAAGATTAAAAACCATCATTTTTTTCCATTCAGATGAGAAAAATAAAAAAGCTTAACTATCTTTTCTTCTTAAATAACTGAAAAAGGGAAAACTGAGCAATGTAGAGGAAAGTTATCTTCTAAAGCAATAGAAATGCATTTTTATGAATAACTAATATGAACTTAAGGTTTATGGTTTTTTTTCAGTTTGAGGATTCAGCACCAATTTACTGGAAACAGCCATGAGATAGGAAAAAGAGCAATATAATCAGCAATACTAATGACAGGGGGTACAAAAACTGAACGGTTCACATGGAAACCCCCTGACAACACCCAACTGCTCCCTCCGCCATGCTATGCCGAGTCAGAAGGGAGCCCTTCCCCATCCCTGGAAAATAATGAGAGGTGGTACAGAATAACCTCTGGGTCCTAGCCATGCCCCTCCTGGCTGCTGCGAAAATTACCCCTGTCCTCGCCAGAATCAGGACAATTTAGTCTTCCTGTAATCGTCATAATATAGATTTATTCAGTACACTGCAGTGCAGCCTAGTTCTACCAGTACTTCTTACCAGTAGTTTGACTCATATAATATTATGCTAATGTTAGGCTTAGTGCTTGAAAAACTTTTCACAAAACTGTGCAAGCTGCCTTTCAGCATAGAGAAGAGAAAGTAAAACGTCTACTTGATTCATCATTAGCCTGCAGATTTCGCTGTGGATTCCATATAGCTTGAACAAAAATATTACATTCTGTAAAGAAAGGGGTGCAAAAGGTAAGGAATCTTTAGTGGGTCTTCTTGGAGTTGACTCACAAACAGTTCCCTTTTGGGGAAGCGTGTTCATGTCAGTATATAGCTTGTAAAATTGTGACAAAGTGGAAGAGGAAGTGGTCTGAATGCCTTTCATTTTGTTTCCTTTCTGTGAAGTTGTCTAAAGGACTTACTGATTTGCCTGATGGTCCATAGATGAATTAGTGACCTTTTGCAATAATTGTGGCAATATGAAAGATCAAAACTATGCTACAGCTTCTTGAGACTTACTTAGGCAATGGAAATTAATTTATTTTCTAGGGATAGACTATGACAGTATGACCCTTTAACACAGAAGCTTAAGTCAACAGTCTACTCCTCTTGGGTCAGTTTACAGATGGACATTTTGCAGCTGAGAATTGACGGATCTGAAATTGCAGATTCATGCAATTTTAATCTTTTCAGGTAGCCCCCAGTAACAAAGGCTGGCACATGCAGTCAATAGCTTTGTTGTTTAGACTGGCGGCACTGGAACAAAAGGCCTTGTTCCAGAAGTTTGCCTGTATTAGGATAGGCTGAATTCTACTGGATTTGCTCTGTTGTATTTTAGCAGCTGCTCGCTGGTGATCATTTGGTATCGTAATCCAAGTTTTCCTATCAATAGACAAGGGTAAATTCACTAGTAAACGCTTTACTAGGTTTTGCCATCAAGCCTCTATGTCATCTTGGACTGTGTTCATTGTCCTCACACAAGGAGATTGTGTTTTAGAAGGACATGGATATATTTCTATCAGTCTTTCTACAGGAATGCAATAGGGAATGAGTTTTCCTCTAGAAAGCCAAACATTGACACAGACATGATGACTATCTTTTATTTTGGTATTAATTATTTTGTGCTGCAGCATAAAATTCATTATTGTTAAAAGCAACAAAATAAAGTTAATTAATCAAAATTATCTCAAATCATGCCTAATCAAACAGAGAAATTAACTAAATGCTAATCATGTTACTGTATTTATGTCATCTTGGCTCACTGAAGTTACAAAATCCTAGTCTGTAAGGAACACCTGCCATTAAAAGTTCCCTACATCTGCCTTTTGTAATCTTCCCCTAAGATCACTAGGAAGCAGTGAGGAAAAGAAGTGAGCAAAGGAGATGTGAGGACACTCCAGTGAGTACTTTCTCAAGTAGTCAATCCACTGTCAAGTTGTATTGTTGGCACATCCCAATTATGAGAAACTACAAAAGCTATTCAAAGAACAACTTCTTTTTTTTGTTTTCTTTTTCTTTTTTTTTTTTTTTTTTGGGTTGTTTTTTTTTTTTTTAACATTCTTCTGGGAAAAAAGAAAGAAAGAAACAAACAGAAAAACCCCAAACCCAACCACAAACTGAATCTTTTCAGGTGAAGTATTCTTTCAAAGAATTCGTCAAGAGTCATATATTGAAAAGTTGCAATCCAAGTGGTTTAAACTCAATAAAGATAGCAATGTAAAATGTCTTATATTAGAATGCGTCAGGCAGCATTAACTGTAGGCATTACTATATGTATTGGCTATAATAAAACAGTGTAACGGTCCCCAAAGATACAATCTTAGATCATCACAGGCATGCATAAGCACTACATATTATACAGTTCTTGAAAATAAATATGAGATGATGCCATTACTCACAAATAGCATAGTTATGAATTAGTCAAGCAGATCGGTCCAAATGAGTGCAGAAGATAGTATCATTATAACAACATAGTGTTGCATCTTTTCCATATAATGCATACATCAGAGAGGAACTATTTGAAAAGTTTTTGAAAATTTGTAAACACAGTATTGCAACTGTCTGAATCTTTTGAACCTGTAAAAGCTGCTCTCATTAACCTGACTGCAATAGTTCAAGGTTCAGACAAGATGAAGGTTTGAAAGGAATACCTGTAAAAGACCTCAACTACTTGAAATTGTTTCTGTATGTGGAAGTGATTCTAAAGTGCAACAAAGTATTTTCTACACCTACAAAGTCTGGAACATTGGAATTTCCCAAAGGAATAGACTGCTTACTAAAAGCTCTGCAGAATGGCAAGGGAAAAAACCCCTGTGAGACATCAAAAATGCATCACAAATCATTTATATTTCTTTAAAAACTATCTAAGTCCAGAGCAGAGAACAGTAACTGTTCATCTTCCTGGCTCTATTCAGAGACTGTATCGTGTGGAGCATGTCAAGGAAACTGGAGATGGCATCACAGAAGATATTTCCCTGCTTCTGCAGGAAACAGGAAAAGCCAAGGACTCAGGGCCTACTTCAAATTCTATTCTTTACATTAGCTGTTCTTGAGCATACTTGAAACATGCCAGAGAAAATCATCAGCAAGTAGCATATAGTAAGACGAAACAGATTTTTATGATTTGTGAACATACACCATTAGTCAGGTGATAATACTCTCATCGACTTCAAAGGTCAAAGTTTTATAAAGCAACTTCTAGAGTCAGCAAATATAATTTTGCTGAAGATAAGTATTCATTCCTAGGCAGAGAATGTATATGTATTCAAGGGGTAATAAACTCAAAAGGGTTGTGGGTTTTGGGGCTTTTTTTTGCAGAGATTTGTAACTATAAGAGTAGACAGTGGAGTTGGTATCAGCCTTTCCCAGAATCCTAACATGTCATTTCCAATGTTACAGGAGTGACTTCACCTCTGGCTCCTCTCTGACTTGTCTGATCTGGGTTTATGTTTGTGTGCAATCTTCCTTTTATTTTCAGTCAGGAGGCAAGCGCTATCCTGTATATACTAGTGTCTATCATGCTGCAGATCTGACTGGTTTCAGGCACCTGTTTTTCTTTGATATTGACAAACAGCTCCTTGAAAGAAGACATCTTCATTTAGCAGTTGGAATAAAGCATGAGAGAAAATGAGATTTTAGAAACACCAATGAGCCTAAGCACATATTTAGTTCAATTTTGGTTAAGGTCCAGCTGGAACCAATCCACTGCATAGAGATATGCAGAAATAACATAGTCATGCTGATAGTCATCAAATGGCTTCTCACAATTCCTCCACCACCAAGGACAGGCAACCTCTAACAACTGACACAATCAGCTCTGAAAAGGTGTCTTGGCTCAAATAACCTGATTTACAGGAGTAAGTTTAAAAAACAGTGGCGATATTAATGATAGTACTGCTCCATTGCAGGAATACTCTCATCCACAGAAGGTTAACCCAGGTGTTCACATGTCAGTGTCTGTCACCTGGCTGGAAGTGAAAATTCTCATCAAGATCTGAAACTCACATGTCCAGTGCCTTATGTATAGTACAGAAACCTCATATTAAAGACAGATCCAAATTCAGCATGAAAAATTATTCAAAGACACGCCCGCACTCATCACTGTCACATTCCTATTACATTGTGTAAGAAGAAAACAATATCTGACAAAAATAAAATATTTATGAAAGAACTGACTACAGAACTCTCACATTTATCTAATAATTTAAGGTCAGTTAAAATATGTGTTTAGTGTTATCCTGGAAATGTCACATAAGGAAATATAATACTAGTTTTTGTACAGAAAGCTGAGGAGAAGAACAGCTGTAGGTGTGTTCTCAACAGAAATTAAACAACACAATAATTAGTGAAGATAAATATATATATATATATTTTTTTTTTTTTTTTTTAAGTCTACTTTCCACCCTATTTATTCTGGCCACAAAAGTCCTCGCCATCTTCCAACATGGGTACCTTCTCAGTAACATGAAACACAATTACATTGCTGCTGATGAAAAGGCAGCAGTGAACAAGGTAAGTAGATTCATTTTCTGTCCAACTGGTTGAGGAGAATTTTTGACCCTGTCAGCTAAATTGGAACCTCAGGGTGTATGGGGAATTTATGACGCTGAAGATTAATAACCATACTCTATGCAATTCTTGACACACTGAAAAATATCCAAAACAGTATTTGCATGGCTGTTAGGATCCTTGGGTTTTGAAGAGCAGCCCAAGGTAAAAATTTGTTTTGCATTCTAGGATATAAAGAAAAGAATTTTTGTTTTCAGCAGAATGTAAACCTTAAAGCAAGACATCTATGCCATACACAGATTTTCCTCTTCACTATAAATAGTCTTCAACATGTACACTGATGTCCTGCTGATTCAAGCTTGCTGAAGAAATGCAATTTCTATTTAAATCTTGTTAGGGAATTATAAATATTTTTTTGGGAAGTAATTGGCAAAAATTAAAAGTCTCCACATGGATATTACTTCAGAAGAAAATCATATGCCTGGAAGGAGGAAAAACAATTCTATTCCTTTGTGGAATTTCAAGTTCTGGCTGTTAAGAGTCCATTAAGGTAAAATTGATGAGAAATTAAAATTTTTGGATTATTGACAAATGGTAATCAAGCATCAACATAATTTATTTCTGAGTCTTCTTCTAACACACAAAATCTGAAAGATCACTTGTAATTTCTTGGGGTGTTTTGGATTTTTTTTATCACCTTGTCTTCTGTGGTAATAATCCTGAAACAAATCCTGTAATGTAGACCCATGCCAGCTTTGCTTAAATTTGTTCTCATCTCTTCTCTCCTGCATGCAACAAAATCAAGTGAATGGACCCCTACAGTTTTCTATTAGTGACAGTAGTAATTAGAGATATGGAATCATAGAACCATAGATTATCCTGAGTTGGAAGGGACCCGGAATAATCATCAAGACCAACTCCTGGCCCTGCACAGGACCATTCCCAAGAATCACACCATGTTCCTGAGAGCATTGTCCAAACACTTCTTGAACTCTCCCAGGCTTGGTGCTGTGAGCGCTCCCCTGAGGAGCCTGTTCCAGTGCCCAACCACCCTCTGGATGAAGAACATTTCCCTGATATCAAACCTAAACCTCCCTTGACAACTCCAGGCCATTCCCTTGGGACCTGTCACTGGTCACCATAGAGATCAGTGTCTGCCCCTCTGCTTCCCCTCACAAGGAATTTGTGGACTGCAATGAGGTCTCCCTTCAGTCTCCTCCAGGCTGAACAGACCAAGTGACCTCAGCTGCTCCTCATATGGCTTCACCTCAAGGCCCTTCACCATCCTTGTAGCCCTCCTTTGGATGCTAATAGTTTAATGTCTTTCTCATATTGTGGCACCCAAAGCTGCCCCCAGCACTTGAGGTGAGGCCGCCCCAGTGCAGAGCAGAGTGGGACAATCCCCTCCCTTGCCTGGCTGGCGATGCTGTGCCTGATGCCCCCCAGGACACGGCTGCCCCTCCTGACTGCCACGGCACTGCTGATTCATGTTCCACTTGCCATCAACCAGAACCCCCAGATCCCTTTCCATGGGGCTACTCTCCAGCCTCTCATTCCCCAGTCTGTCCATACATCAGGGTTGTCCTGTCCCAGGTGCAGAATCCAGCACTTTCCCTTGTTGAACTTCATATATTTGGTGGTTGCCCATCTCTAATCTGTTAGGCTCTCCTGCAGGGCTTCTCTACCTTCGAGGGAGTCAACAGCTCCTCCTAATTTGGTGTTGTCAGGAAACTTACTTAGTATTCCTTTGAGTCCTGTGCTCAAGTAGTTTATGAAGATATTGAAGAGCACTAGGCCTAAAATGGAGCCCTAAGAGGAACCTTGGTCTAAAAGACTAAGACTGGTCAGCTTTGACTTTCATTCAGAGGTGGACATTCTCAGTCAGATTTCATAGTGAATAGAGTTTTCAGGCACTTCTAAGTTTTGAGGACTTCATTGACTCTTTAAGAGTCCATTTTTGTTTCCTGGCTTTTGCAAGAGGCTTTCTCCTTTAAATAGCATGAAAGTCATTCTTTTCAAGATCTTTTAAAGATCTTTTCATGATCTTTTTAATCTGAAGAGAAAAAACATTATCATTTATAATAGTGATTATCATTATTGTTATACACAGAAAAAAATGGGGTTTTTTTAAACGTGAATTGAGGAATAAAGTTCCATACACATTTTTCCTATTCCATTCAGACTTTGTCATCTTAAAGAGCAGGTGATAGATCTTCTGATCTCAGGAACTTAGTCCATTGAATTCTAGAGCAGTACATTTGCACTTCAGTATTTGCTAACAATATTGTGGAAGCCCACACTGCCACCATTTTATGTGATTTTGCTCAGAAAACATATTTTAATTTAGTTTAATTTGTATATGCACTTGAATTAGAACACATAAGTTTTGTTCTTTTTGCAACCCTAACCAAATAATTAATTGTAAAAAAAACCCTTTCAAATTCAGTCTGATATAGATAATTTTTTCCTAAGACTCTTTTCACACTGGCTTTTTTATACTTTTTCTATCTATAGAGTGAATCAAGAAATACATAATAGAGATTTCCATCGCTGTCCATACTACCAAGCTGCTATAACTTGTGGCAAGTAGCTTTGACATTTCTGGTTTTCAAAGTGTGAATAATGTGAAATTTGCTCTTTAGAGATTTTCTGTTGATCTTTTCAGACATAATCTCCAAGTGCAGGTGGGCATGACATACGTGGTGACACATTCAAACTATTTTACCAGATAATGCAATGAATTCATAGAAAACAATGACACATTGCAAAAAAGTCTGTACAGTTTGTTCTGACACTTTCCCTGAAGCCTTTTCTAACTCATTCTGTGATACAGCAGTATCCACAGAATGTGCTTTCAAGTTACAGCTCAACAAGCCTTTCAAATGCATCGGTGTTGAGTTTTTTACTTCTAATTAACTGGGCATTTACTCACTTGGAGCAACTACTTTAGTGGTGGAACCATTTTCTAAAACTTACTAATATTCACAGGAATTTCAGAGAGCCTGCAGTATTGCTGACAACCCATGAAAATTGGTGTAAATAATTTCCTCCTCATTCACAGGTGAGTCTAACTTTTGCTCAACTAATTTACAACTTCCATAAAATAATTTTGTTTGTGTTTTTGTTGTAAGTTTCTGTAATAATGATTTAGAAGAGGTTCTTTTGATCAATACACATTCAGTTGCAGTTATCTTCCAATGTGTCGTCTGTTGCAAGATAAGCATATTAAGTGTGTATCACATAAATCATATATATATAATGCATAACAGTTTCAAAACACAGAAAAATGAGCATGTTCCACAATTAAATCACTAGCACAAGTGTCTGATGAAAAGAGCTGCTAACTCACAGTCTTGCTAAGGCCTACAATACGTTTCTTCTGCTATGTACCAGAGCTAGCAACAAAGACTGAAGTGAATTAATCCTATTGCTCTGTCTTAAAAACAAAATAACTAAAGCCTAGAGCCTTCCACTTCCATTTCATCCATGAAGTTAATTTTTGGCTCTCAAAATTGAAATTCAACCTTGTTAGTTATCACTATAACATACTTTTTTCTGACTACAATATCCTTTGAGAACATGAATACAACTGTCCTTTATTTGGAGAAAAGCGGGACTAATAAATTGTACAAACAACACAAAAACTTTCCATCATCCATATGCTCAACTTTACAAGCGCAAATAGAAGTCATCCTACTCATCGATCTGCTCAGCTTTGGTGATATTAAGAGTAGCAAAGGGAGAGCTTCTTGTTTTCTGGTCCAGCCTAAAGAAAATCACTTTCGTAAAGATCAACTTATTTGTGCAACTAGCGAGTTCAGTATTCTCCTCTGAGCCAGGCTGTGACCAACATGACAGTACGGCCAACATCTATCATCCCCTTGGTGACAAGATTGGTAATTTTCAGAAGTCCACCCTGCAAATGCAGCTCCAGCCTGCTCCAGTCAAACTCACTTTACACAGGTACACAATCTCCAAGTAGATACACCCATACAAAGGAAATGTTTCCTCCATTAGTTTGCTGATAATGAATTTAGTTGCCAAACCAAAGTCCACTTTCTATAAAGGCAGAGTGATTCTGTTGACTTAGGGCCATCTTTTGCAAACTTCATGCATTTTCCATAATCAACTATTAAAATTTTATTAAAATTTATACAATTCAATGAAATTCTGAGCACAGCAACATGAATTCTGTAAGTGGAATTTCAAGTAATTAATATAATAGTTATTTTTAAAAGCTGAGTGGTACAGACTACTCCCCTTCTCCCTCAGAGTGAAAAAGCAAGTACTTTTGCATTACTTATAGTGGTACAGAGACATTATAACTAGTACAATACAAAGAGTTCTTTTTGCTTTGCAGGTGCCAATGAGCAACCTCAAGGGAATATTCAAGAATCCTTGGTGTGTTTAGAGTTTTATTGCAGGAAAGCTGTATGATGTAAGTGCCTTTCATTTCACTCTCTTTCAGCTATGGTGCCTTTCATTGCTTGCTTATACCTATAAAACACACATACCTTGTGGTTATGCGATGTTTTTATTGTATTTTTTTATGTTCTTTGTACACTAATGCTTCGTCCCTACCTTCCCCACTTCCACTCCCAGTTGGCCTGTCCCAGATGCAAGCTGCTCCCCCGGTGCTCCCAAAAATGGTTATCCCCTCCCCTTGTTCTGGCACCTTCCCTATCAATCACCCAAACCCCTCCCGGAGTTCTGGACTGTCCTGTGTCTGTCACCAAAGCCCTCCCTAATTACCCTAATGTGGTCCCTGTCAATCCCCTGAGACCCTGCCCCCTCGGATACCTCCCCTCCTGGAAATCCCTAAACCTCGATGCCCGATTGGGGCATGTGACCCCTCTCCCTCCACCCACCAAGACCATTGGACCAGATGTGAGTCCTTCCCTCCAGCATCCCTCCCTCCTAATCCACCTATTGGTCTCTAGTTCGGTTACTCCTCCAGTTCAACCCCCCTTTATTAAGGTGTAGCAGCAGTGCAATTGTTGCTTGTTCGCTGTGGAGTCCCTTCAATTAACTTGGATTACCTCCCGTGGCAAGCCTCCCCGCTACTTTTTATCTTTCCCTTCGTGGAGGGCTGCTGACTGCTACAGTTTCTGGAGCCTTCGCTCCCCTGGGTAGAGCAGAGGCTTCAGAGGAGCAGCCTTAAAGCTCCGTGCCTCCAGCTGCTCCCCGCTCCTGCCGCACACCGCTGGAGCCAGCCTGGGCAGCGGACAGCAGCGGTCACTGCGACAATGCCTCTTTGTCCTTTTTTTCTCAGCCTTTCTAAAATACTTAATCAGCGATTCAAACGAGCTTGTATTCTACTACACATGCACAGGAAACCCTAAAAGAACATTATGAAAGTTGTAAAATCAAAAATTCTGGAGCTGCTTTAAGGGTTAAAATTTTTAGTTACAGAAAGGAAGTTCCTACAAGTCAATTAGTGAGTAACAGCATCAGTAAGTCATCCCCTCCATAAAGTCCATCAATGGCAGGGAAAGACAGCATCATTTCAGGTCTGATATAAGTGAATGCAGGAAGAGAGAGTCCAAAAAAATTGAGGGTGGAGGTATTGCCTGCATTCACATCTGTCTCTGCTGCTGCTTCTGCCATGTTAACTTTTGTCAACATGGGCACTTGAGTGGCAACACAGTAAATCAAGTCAGCTTGCTGATCTTATTGAAATCTATCTCTGCAAAATAGTATCCAGTGTCTGATTAGCTCTGAGTTGCATCACCTCTCCTTGGGTGGGTCCATACTCCTTAGTACTGAAGCAAGGAAGGGGCAGCCAGAGGCAAGAGAGAAAGCATGTTCATTCTTTTCTGTGGGAGTATGATCTCAAATCCACTGAAGACCACATACTGAGTTACTCAAACCCTAGTGACATTCCCAAGTGTTTGCTGACAGCAGAAGAATGTGAACAGTCAAGAAACCTGGGTTCAGGTCTAAGTGCTGCCAGGGTGTGATCTAGTAGGCAGAGGACTTTGTCCACCACAGGTGGATTTTTACTGTCCCTATCCACTCAAATCTGTCCAGCTGGTCCTTTTAAAATTTTTTTCTTTAGAATCTGAGTATAGTCTCTCTGTCATTCACTTACTGCCAAAGTGACTGGTATGACTGCAATTTCAGGATTCTTCTTGAAGCTCCAGACCCCCAACTCCCAATCTGTGTTTTTGGCTGTGGTTCACCAGCAGTTTCATGCTCTGGTCAGAGTGCTTTGCCATTTGCAGGATTAGGAGCCCTGTCTCCTTGCTCCCTATTCTGTATAATTCGCTTCAAACACACACACGCACGCACAAACACACACAAGGTCACAGCCTCTTCTCGCAGTCCTGCTACAAATTTCCACAAACGTTGTTGTCTTTTCCACTCCCCACTTCCGCGTCTTTCATTCCTTCAATTCTTGCTCCAGTTTCTTTATGTAGTCTCAGGACTCCCTTCAACTTCCTGTTCTGTTTCAGCCTTCTCATCCACTAGGTATCTTGGTCCCAAATTCACTTTCCTGAAGCTGATACCCTTTTCTTAATTTACCAATAACAACAATCAGTTGTCTTGTCCCCAAAGTCCATGCAAACTCCCCCAGTCCAAGCTTTTGCTACATTTGGCATTTCAGACAGATTAACTTTCCTTTTTTTTTTAATATCAAGAATATCAAGACCACAGAGAAGAGTCTTCCTGTTTCCAGCTCTGATGCCAGCTCCTGCAGTGCTCTACAGCAACCTGGAGCAGCAGTGACAGGGAATGTCCAGCTCAGCACCTCGGGGCAGAAATACTCTTAAGAGAGTAGCTGTCAAATTGTGGTGAGGCACTGCTGGGCATGAGCAAAGAGTGATTCTCATAAAAGGCTTATCATTGTGGCAGTTCATCAGGGAGATTACAAAAGGCTCATCCCTGACACAGAAGCTATTTTGCTGCCAAATTTTGAGTCCCTCACCCACATAAGAAATATATATGAACATCTCATATAAATATAGTATCTTAAGCAGGTCACAACAATTTAAAATAAATGCATTGAAAAGAATGCATCACTTATCAACTGGTAATCTATTATTCCTCAGAGAAAAGTTAAGAAAAGAATACATAATATATTATTTTCCAGTGAGGTTTAGAAAAAAGCTGCTTAGTAATCATCTAACATTTTTCACTATAATGGTGAGAGGGAGACATTCCATTAGTCACTAATGAATAGTTATTTTACAGTGGAAATATTATAAGTTTTTGTCACAACAGTTTTATTTCTATTTTAAAAGAGTTACATGCTAACTTATTTTTTTTGCATTTGCATAACAGAGAGTACACAGACTATCAGCTACTGCATTTTGTCTGAGAGCTGGTTTCTTAAGACGCATCCTGGCTTTGTCCAGGTCTTTTCCACTGGAGTCTTGCTACCTGATTGAATCCTAACTGTTTGTCTACATGGAAGAAAATTGCTCTTATATTAATTATATAGTTGTGTTTTATAAGGCACTGTCTTATAAGGAAATTCCTCATTTTGGAAATGAAATTGTTTATATTTGGTAGCTTGATAAATTACAGCCTATGTGATATATTTTATTCGAGTCTCTCTAATGACCGATACATGTGTTAAATAATTTCAAATTATATTAACCGAAGGCTGAAGATCTCCGAGTTCCCTAAAATGTAGTGAGAATCAGCAGCAAGGTAGCAAATCCCATCATGTTGCCTCTGGGGGAAAGGCTGTGGTGTGGATGTTTAGGGACAAAGGACTAAAGCCAGTAGAAAAGCAGGCTTCCTGAGTACTCCCCCCACTCACTAAAGAATTTATTTCTACATAGTTTAGCCCCCATCTCGATCTATGCAAATTAAGAAGTAATTTTTTGTTACAGGCAGCCTCAGTCATCTCTTGACATGTTCAATTACGTGTTTATTTTCACATTCCTGTTATTTTTTTTGAAAACTTTAAAGCCATCTGGACTCAAATTTGGACTTACCTTTTTACAGAAGGTTTGTTTCAGTTTGAGATTCTGGCGAAGTTTCTTCTGAAACAAAATATAAAAACTTTGTGGATTTTTCTCCCTCTGTGTTAGAATAAAACTAACTAACTAGATGTTACATTCCAGTAATTTTGGATGAAGAATTGAATTTGGCAAGGTTATGACTCTTTCTTTAAAAATTCGCTCAGTAATTATTAGGCCAAATGGCTTTCTTTGGAAAAGCCTAGAGAGAATTGCTAGCTAAGTATGGTAACACTCTTCTGTTTCACATACTTTTGTTTTGGACGACTTCCTCTCCAAAGCATCTCGGCACATTCCCGCTCAAAGTTTTTGGAAAATCTAAATGCTAAATGAAGCTCCTGCTCCTTGCTGTGTGTGTATTATATATGTCTACACATAAACACTGATAGCAGGAAAACTATCACTCCTTTGCTGTCAGTGTTTCCCTAGCATCATTTCAATCCTGTATTTTTTGGTCCCTTCGAATTTAAGGGCATTGTTAGTATTATAGATTTTCAGTGATTTTATGTGTAAGTACAGCTCATATTTGGGAATAATGTAAAGAGCCACTGTGTAGGCTGAACTTTAGTAGGTAAGTTTTGCTGCAATCAGTTTCCCTTCTTTTCAGTAAAATGTTGCAATGAGGATGCACACCTGGGACGTACATGTGGGATGCCACATGAAAACTTCATGATAGAGGATGGCTTGTTGAATAAACTGACTGAGTGAACTTTTTGTATGCGATAACTTTTCCATCTGGACAATTCCTGTAAAGTTGGCCCGATGACAATTGCTCCAGTGAAATCTGGATGTCACAACTGCTGTTATTTATCCTGTTATTTATGCTGCTATACTGCTGTTATTGACATGCAGCTTTCCTACAATTTAAAATGTATACCTATTTTATCCCAGTTTCCAAACAAAACTGTAGTAACCAGGGGGGTGAGGGGTGAAGAAGAAGTCTACAGACACACATCTCATTGAGGAAAGGTAAATGTATCATTCTAGAGGCTCAGAAGATGTATATGCCAGCACAGCATTACTTCAGAACATAAATTCAGGTTCTACTACTCAGATCTCTAATCATAATTCAGTTCTGCTTTTTGCCAGAAACTCGGATTAGGGTAAAAACGACATTAATTTTTAACCTCCAATTATGTTGCTGGTCCATGTTATAACACAGCCTTACAGTCTTACTAGCACAACAAAACTGGGCAGTGAACTCCTATGAAAAATGCAGAAACGAATGGCTCAGAGTGGGGTAGGATAAAAACTCTTCCAGCTGGTTTTGCCACCATGAGAAAGGTCTGTGTACTGAAGTCTAAGATGGACTACAGCAAAGACTGTACGTAGTAAACTGACAGGCCATGAGGCAAACATCTCCTGATCATTACAGTAAGAATAGTGACTGTAAGGGGGAGACCTAGATCCTTTACTGGATTTTGAATGGATAATATTTAAGAAAGGGATCTTAGCCCCTCTGCAGTAAATATGAAATAGCTCATACATACCACTAGGACATGTATTGAGAAGGGTCAATAGAAATGAACAGAGATTTTCACATGAGTTCT
Organism: Aphelocoma coerulescens; assembly: GCF_041296385.1. Lineage (NCBI taxonomy): Eukaryota > Metazoa > Chordata > Aves > Passeriformes > Corvidae > Aphelocoma > Aphelocoma coerulescens. The sequence continues at coordinate 79,307,251 of NC_091015.1, forward strand.
TGCGGGTTAAGACAACCTGTCTACCTAATGTGTTCACCGACCTTTATTCAAAATCTGAGTTTTCCAAACTGCACTGTCAACGTGGAATTTAAAGCACTCTTGCTAATAAAATCAGCTATTTCCTGAGGAGAGCTACATCTGAGGAATGCTTGGACTAAATGTCTCAAGATTTTCCCACAGAAGAAAGTGATTCATTGTCTGGACACATCAGCATTCAGTTATTTATATAGACTTCAGAACACACTGAAAATTGAAAGGTGTTGTACTGTGGGCATTGCATATTGGAAGTGCCTTAGTCAAACGATCCTAAGTTTCTACCAGTACTTCTGCTTCAGCCTCTACTAATGCAATTTTCAAGACAATGCACTTATGTATGTAAATCAAGCATCTCGTTTATGAAAATTAGTCCCTTTGAGCAGAAAGGCAACTGAAGCAAATTACCTTAAACTTGCACTTTTTAATTCTTCCCTAGGCATGTAAATTTTCAGAATAATCTGGATATGCACATTGATTAGAAAACATTTTGAAATATTGGCTCTTAAACCTGAATTATTGGTTTCAGGACAAATGTTCCTGAAAGAGCTGCTTCAGATTGCAAACTACACATATAAAAATTCTTAACAATGGCAAGATTTGAATTCATACTATCCGAGTCCTGTTTGTGTTTGATGACTTCAGCATGTTACCATAAGTCACCTATTTATTCTGTACTAGCCTGCCTTGCAAACAGGCTTGTAACTGGACTCCTACTCCTTTTGTACAAGTTATTTTATTTGTGTCATTAGCTAGACTTGACTCCCTCCTTATCTCTTCTCAGGGTCTTTTAACATTCTGCTTTCCCTGTGGAATTTCACCAGATTTGAAACATAATTATTCTAAGAAGGATCAGCATTAAAATTTGGGCCAAAATGTCTGAGAATATTCCTATCTTGATAGCAGTGGGATGTTACATGAGTGTTTTAGAGAAACTGTGTTTTTAGAGAGTCTTGTTCAGTCTCAGGTTTTTATCATAAACTTCAGCTAGATCCTTTGTAGGTTAGAACTGTAGTACGGCAACACATAAGATGACAGACACGTAATCACCAACACCCAGCTTTGTTATGCTCATTAGATCCAACCACATTAGGTACTTATGTAATTTGTGATGTTACATTATATATGTAACATAAAACTTGATGTGACATGAGAATAAGGGTAGGGAGAACCTTATTAGCTGTTGTGTGATAGGACAGATTCCGCTGACATGCTTCTTCACACTCATCCTGGGGAATAATGTAATGGCCTACACTGTGCTACAATAATGAGATGCAAGCTCAGGTCTGTCAGTGCAGTGCTGTTTTATTCCAATATTCCTTTAATACTAAATATCTTTCAGTTAAGAAGAAAATTATCTAATTTTGGATGTGTTCTGAGTCTTAGCAGCCTTTAGCAGAATCACCTTCCTTCAGTTTCTCAGCCTATCCCCAATGCTGTTTTATGTCTGGAGAATATCCCCAAATATCAGCAGCACCTATGTAGTGTCTCACACCTCCCTGCAATGGGCTTCCATTGCAGAAGTAATGAAATGTTTCTGTTTCTAAATATACAGATAGCAGATTCTGCAAATCTTTGTCCGTTGGCTCCAGAACAATTGTGGATAAGATCGATGAAGAGCCAATGAGAAAAAAAAAAATATTTTAGAGGCTTGAGTTGCCCAGCAGACTATGAGGAAGTGTGCATCTGGAAAGGGAACCTGCATAAGAGCGCACAAACTGGCTAGACCCTGCATATGGCTCTTCAAGTGTGAGTTGTATCCAACCAAGTGGGATGGGTGGCTGTTTCTGCCAGTTTATGTCTCTACCAGATGAGCACAAACACCAGTGCTAATGATTAGCCTTTTGCCCTTGTCTAGCAATTTTCCCAGAGTAGCATCATAACACATGCAGTCTCCAGATCAGCCACATGATTTGTTTGGGATGATTAGATTTACATTCTCTCCTGAATAATGTGACTAAAGCCAAGCACAAAGATAGCTACATTGTCTACACCACACACAGTTTTGACAAAGCAGTTATCTGTTTCTGAACCATATCATGTTTCTTTCCTGGTATTTCTTCAGTGCCACGACTTCTAACCCATGTTTACTTCTCCATCTCTATTGCTCAAAACTTAAAGGTTTTGAGCCTGACGTGGAATGATCATTTTTGAAAAGAGCCTGACATGGAATGATCTGTGTTTTCAGTAAAACAGGATTATTTTGAAGTAATATATAATTCATTTTAGAAAGCAGAGCTCTGCAAATTTCACAGTGATGACACATCTGGGAGGACAAAGCAGAAGTTAAGGCATAAGCCTGGGATAGTAGCCAACATATGCATGAGTATCAGGTATGTATCATAGATAGTTTCCATATTCACTGAGTCAGCTTCTGTACCCTTTGATGTAGGTTCCTATATCTCTCAGGTAAGTCATCCACAGATTCCAGGGCTGTGGGTAGCATACAACTTTACGGGGAACTTCCTTATTCCTATACTAAAAACATTTAAGATTGGAACGTTGATAAAATTCATTGCATGTCACAGGGAGGCCTTGTAAACAGATAACATAACAAGCTGAATTGTATTGGGTATTCTAAGTGCAGTCATAACTCTAGAGGCACTGAGGAAGTATGGGTTCTTTATGTCATGGTCATGATGTCACCAAAAAAAAAAAAAAAAAAAAAAAGGGTTGAAGTCAAGCCAGGACTGATGGCCTTGAGCCCTGTGCTCAAATTTGCTCTAACACACTTAAAAATCTACTACAGCAGAACTACACGTGTAACCTTTGGGTTGTCTGACTACCTTTTCTTCCTGTCTCCTCCTGTTTTGTAATCTCTTCTTTCTCACCTTTTGAATCACAAACAGAATCTGTTTGTCTTCTTCCTCCCCAGTCTCTTCACTTCCTTTGCTACCAATACATATCCTCCTCCCCAACAATCCTAACTACTTTACTTCCTCTGCCCCACTTGTTTGCTATCCACACTTTTCTAATACTCTAATCTTAGAAGAATAATTGTTCAATTAGCACAGTCACTTTTCCTTGGCAAGTTAACCTAATGACTAACTTGTGTGTGTGTATATATATATATATATGTTTATGTTTTTTCCTACCTGTGAGTTACTTTAAAGTCTTAGTGGAGTTTCTGGTCAAAATAACCCCTTTTTCTGAAAGTGAATGAGGAACTGGCAATAAACACCTTTTGACTGAAATAGTAATTACCTAATTTTATTTACCAATGGTGTATGAAATTCGAAATGGCGGTAGAAGTCCTCTGACTTGTCAATATAAGTGCCCCAATTATGTAGCTCCTTTGGCACCTAGTTCCCCTAAGCAAAAAACATTTCTTTTTCCTTCTTTCCCTTCTTCAGAAAAAAAAGATCAGGAGTGTAAAGAGGGGATAAAGAACTGTGCAAAAGTGAAGTGCTAACTCCGGGGGAGATCCTACCTACTTCATTAGTCCACAGGGCTATTGGATAGAGTTTAAGCTGTTCCTAACCTCTACAGTAGGGACTGAGTCTAGAAATTAATTTGGAGGGTATTCTTGGTAATGGTCAATATTCTATTCACTGCAAGGGGAAAAGGAAAGAAGCAGGGTGAGAACTTGGCAGTAAGTAGACTTCATTGATTAAACAGAGCTTGTTTCTTATGGTCTACTTCTTCAGCAGCCCACTCAAGGTCACAGAGCTTTAAAAATGACTGCTTTAAAGCTCTAATTTTGAAAGCTCATCTGGTGGGTTGGTTCTTGACAACACATGATGCCCCATTAACATCAACTGGATTTTGTGCAGGTGTAAGAATCTTCTCAAGAGAATCTGCCCAGTATTCATTGTTGAAACAAATTATTTTTTAGCAACCAAGTATGTAATTTTCCTACACATAATAACATTTTCTGCATCCTTTGGAGAATTCCAATCCATCCACTGGAACATGTTGATTCCTAATGCCAGTTTTAAAGGCTAAACCACTGACATCACAATTATAGAGATGAACTGAAATACAGTTGTAAAAAGCTAATGGGTCATGGGTGTGCCATTTCTATAGTGCTGGGAGATAAAATGTGTTTGCACTATTTCAATATTTATTAGGGGGAATATAACTTTTCTGAGAGCCAGATTCATTGTGAGGATAGAATTCTATTCTCAGTCTTTCCACTTTCCAGATGGAGACTGTGCTTTTAAAAGTGGATAGGAGCCTCCTCCCCTCCCTCCGGCTTAATAATTTTCTCTGACTTTGCAGAATTGTGACTTATGCAATGTCACAGAGAGCCAATGTCAGAGCTGCAAATAGTTCTTCCATCCCCTGACTATTAGATCACTGTTCTAACAGTGCACTGGATCAAAGGTAGGTGTGTTTTGAGGACCCTCCCTTATCACACTTTTAATTTCATGTTGCAACTAAATTGGCATGCTCCTAGAGTAAGACTCCTTTGAGAAAGCTCTAAACAAGCCAAGGGAAAGTGGCTTATTAAAAATGCACTAAATGCTTCACAAGTGTTTCTCTTATGATTCCCTAACATCTTAGATAAAATATCTCTAGCTAAAGATAGCAGGATATATTTCAAAAAGTTTTTTCTTCTGAAAATAGGATTTAAGATTCATGCATGAAGATTATACTCTATTTTCTGCCTCAAACAAATGAACTCAAGATATTCTATAGGTTGTGAAATTTTTTGAACACTGTCTACAATAAGCATGGTGAAATGATAAGTCTGTGGGGATTTCCCTAATATCCACATAGCTGCTGTAATTTGACTTTTTAGAATATTACCATATACTACCAAAATCTTTTCATCCTATTTATCTTTGGGCAAAGGCTGGTAACCATTACAAGTTAACAGTTACTACGTGAGTAAGATAAAATTTGATCCAGCCTGATTTCTTGTCTCTCTAGTCATCTAAAAGTTATTTATTCACTTTTAGCTAGTCACATAAGTCTTCTTTAATCAATGAATAGAGTTAGGAACTTCAAAAAGGACTCAGCTAATGCCCTTTAGACATTTATTCTACATTTTGGTTAATCATCGTTGGGAAGTGCCAGTCTCTCTCTGTGTTGACTATAGAGGGAGCCTTGACAACTCACTTAGATAGGAAGAGTCTAGATTCTATATGATTAATATTAGTGAGTTGAATCCCACCCTTAGTGAGATCAGAAAAAGAGCAGTCTGATGCTTTTTAATGCGTTCTCTTCTAACCTTTGTTGAAAGTCACATGAGCATATTAGAACCATAGAATCACAGAATGCTAAGGGTTGGAAGGGACCTTAAGGATCATTTAGTTCCAACCTCCCTGCTGCAGGCAGGGTCACCTTCCACTAGGCCAGGTAGCTCAAGGCTTTGAACACTGCCAGGGTTGGGGCATACACAGCCTCCCTGGGAAACTTGCTGCAGTATCTCATCATCCTCACAGTAAAGAAATTTTTCCTAATATCCAACCTAAATTTCCCCTCTTTCTGTTTGTACCCATTAGTCCTTGTCCTATCACTACAGTTCCTGATGAAGGATACCTCTCTGGCTTTCTCGTAGGTCCTCTTCAGATCCTGGAAGGTTGCTGTGAGGTCTCCATGCAGCCTTCTCCAGACTGAACAACCCCAACATTCTAAGCCTGCCTTTATAGCGGAGGTGCTCCAGCCCTCTTATCAATTTTGTGGCCCTCCTCAGGACTTGCTCCAACAGTTCCATGTCCTTCTTATGCATTCCAAGTGTGTAACTTTAGAAAAAAAAATAGCATAAAAACATACATAACCAGAAACCTTGCTGCTTTAACAGATGTGTTTTGTCAGACAAATAACCAAAATTCTTAGCCTATTTGCTTTAGTCCTCAGTATTCTCATCATCTCCAGTTAATTTTGAAGTTATTAAAAAGAGCTTTTGTAAGGATATCAAATGACAGAGATGATTCCAGTTTTGTCTTCAAGAGTCGTGTTGGAAGAGTATTAACTGTACATGTGAACAATACGTAGAACAGACCACTTCAAAACTCTCTGAATGTTTACTGAAGTATCTATTTTTCTTCACCATTCTGTACATCTGAAAACTGTCAAACACTGCTGATCCACTCATCTCCAAAAATGGTGACACAGAGATGCCTAACCTTTAGTTTACAAAGATATGAAAACTTTGATTTATGAACCCTATGAAGAGAGGCATTATTATTTACTATATTTATATATAAAACGTTGTAGAATAAGAATATATAAAAGGTCCACCATACCAATAAATTGTGCTTCGATCTAATGCGTTGAGTGAAATATTTGACTTTTATCACTGATGTCTCTGTAAAAGTATAAATGGAAAAAGAGGCAGGATTTGTCTGACCAGAAGTAGATGTCAACAGTGTCTATCTTCAAACTTTTTGTCTAGACTTCTCTTATAATCAATGAAAGAGAAAATGACCCTCCTAGACACCATTTGCTTAAGCATAAGGTAGGTATCTAAAATAGGTCAAATGAATCATTCCCTATAAATTCTCTTTCTTTTTTGACTTGAATCAGCCCAATATGAGCAGCTCAGATAGAAAGGCTTATAAGGTAGAATTAGGTGAGATTGATCATAAGCCTTGCTGAAGCATTATGGTTCCATTATTAAAGGTGGGATTTTGAGAGAAGTTGATCTGTGTTAAGGCAATGTCGAAACATTAAGTCTTGTTAGTCCCTGACAAGCAAAATCAATCACTCAGCCCTGAAGTGGCAGCTCTCTGGAGCAGACAACTAATGTCAGAAGCTTCTGATGAGGTGCTGACACGTACAAAGGCAAGATTTCCGGATGGTAAAACACCTACCAAATTGTTTGCTCTATTCAGCTTCTGAGCAGACATTTGTATTTTATATGGCTTTCATATTATCTATAGACCTCTCCACACACCTCAAAAGAACTGTTGGCTATGGACAAAGGAGGAGCCTGTCACAGACTGGATGATAATAGGGAGTCATGAAACACAGAATAGGATGTGAGTGAACAGATTTTTTTATGTTTACACACACACATGGAAGCACTGGTCAGTAGAGACAGATTCAACATTATTTTACTCTGTGTCATTTTATCTTAGACCTAATGTGCTGAAGAATTTGCAAAGAGGATGAATTTGGTTCATTTTGTCCAGTTGAAGAGAAGTGATAGAGCAGCTTCATGGGCACCTGGCATCTGGCCAAGGTTAACCCACCAGCAGAAGTTAATAAAGAATATATTTCTTTGAGACTCATTAAAACATCGAACTTTAACTGAGCTCCCAAGTGACAAAGATCAATCATATCCTTCTAAGTTGTTAATTTCCAATTAGTTAAAAAAGAACATACCCTTTCCTACCTGAATGTATCTCATATTGACTTTAAACTCTAGATTTCTATTTACTCATTCAGCCTAGAGTTTTATTTGTAAAAAGAGAAGTTTGAACACCTTACTGCTGTTTACAGATACCTGGATGGGGGTTGTACAAAAGAGAAAGCTACACTCTTGGAGGTACACTGTAAAAGAGCAAGATACTATGGAAATGATTAGACACCAGAGCAGCTGTTTGGAGGGGACAAGGTGGTCCCTCCTACCACCTTGGAGGGATGCAAGACCCATCTGGACACAGTCCTGGCAATCCTATTCCAACTGGGTCTGCTTTGAGCATGGGGCTGGACTAAAGATTATTGGTGGTCTGTTCCAGCCCATGTGATGTTCAGTGACACCTACGTATCTGGTCTTGATTTAGAGGGTTAAAAATTCATGTTATACTCATTAATCATTACTATTTCCACTGTGGGAGCACCAAGGACTCCTATACTTACCATATCCACTAGGGCATGAGGGGTGGTCATTTGCTAGGCTATCCTTTCAAACCTACGAAGCAGTAAAGGAAAACTCAAGAAAACTTCTATAGATAATCAGTTACAGAAAAAACCTGGCATATAAAGAATGAATGAAACAGCTTGAAAAGTGGTAATAAGCCTGGAAGGCATTCTTTAAAAAAACCCAACAAAACCCACCTAATTCTTTATGAGATCACCAAAAAAGGAGCTAGAGGAGAGAGTCAAAAAGGGAAGCCTAGAAAATGGTCTTTACAGCAATAGTGTGTCTATTGTTTCTGTTAAGAGCAGCAGGAAAAGGTTGTTGGGTTTGAAGGCAAAGATTATAAAAATTTGGTAAAAACTTAGAACTTTTTAGCTCCAGAATCAAGATGCAAAATGGACATTTGATCTGATTTTTGGACCTAAAAAGTTGTTTGCATCACCTGCCTGTCTGACAAGTCTGGTGATCACACTATTCACAGCAGTTGAAAAGGGAAGTTTTAAGGAGTGACTAGGGAAGAAAGGAGTGTGTGACATGCTTAATCATAGTGCATTTGAGCTGATAGCTATTAGATGTTGACGTTGAGAGACAAGCCAAGATATTATGGATGAAACAGAGGTACAAATTTGTGTCTCTGTGGAAATGGCCGTTGTGTTAGTGGATGAAACTACTGAGACACAGGCAGACACAAAGGAGGGAAAGGAGCCAAAATCAGAACTCCATACAATCATGTATGAACACAGAGGGTCCTTGAAAGTACAGACTAACAGAGTGATTGGCAAGAGAAACTTGAAAGGACAAAGCTGATGCAGTCACTGGAGCTAGGGAAAGAAAATAATTCTAAAGAGGAGTTTCACTATTGTGATAAGGGCAAGAGACAAGTGAGGGTGGTGAGGAAAGAGGACTGATTTTGAGCCTCAAGCAGATGTGGATCAATATAGTAATACTGACTGTAGGTTCAATTGAATGAAAAGGTGAACAGAAAGGTTCTGAAATCTCAGATGAACTGAAAAGAGAGTGGAATCAGGGCATGAGACACCTGACAGCAATTGCAGTGTGATCTTTGGGAGTGGAAATAGGGAGGAAAGACTGGATTTTTTTAATGAGAAAAAATAAAACATAACCCTTATTGTGGATGAAAGGATGAAGAAGGAGGAAAAGTGATGAGAAAAGCAGGGAGATAATATAATGGATAAGAATACATCCTGATCTGCAAGGAGTCACTAACAGGGTCAGAAGAGGTCATCTGGTGAGAAATCTGATTATGAAGAAGATATAACTGAAGCAGAGGAAGAACAGACTAGCCAAAATGAAGGAAAGAGTACCCCATTGTTTGTAAATTTTCTCTTGGATTAAACCAGTGACTTCCATCTCAGAGAAACAAGGAAAAACATCTGAAGAAAGGCTTACGAAGCAAGCTATAGATAAAAAGACATCTAGAATATGGGAGTGGAAGTCTGTTGAACTGGACAAGTAGAGTTGTTCCAGTTGAGACAGCATAACTGAAAGGGGGAAAATACGTTTTTATTACAGGAAGTTGAGCTGTTCACAGACCTTTTCACTGAAGGCACCATACAGCATGAACAGAGGAAGCACAGAAAGTCTGGCCAAGGAGCTGGCATGCTGTGGCAGCTCATGTCTTCTGTGACACTTCTAGAAACATTTCATATTTTCTTCAGATCTTTATGAAAAATAGTGGCTTTTATGGGACTCAGTGTAGCTCCTTGATGAATACACAAGTTATCCCCACAATAGGGTGACAATTCACCATTTACTCTTACCAGATGTTGTAAGGGACCTTAAAAATCATCCATGTTTTTAATCTTACCTATTGTAAGATTCTTTGATGTTTTTTGTTTTAAGCACAAATTGCTTCAATGAGAGTGCTATGCACGACTAAGTTAAATTCCCTGCAGAAATCTCAACATATGATATTATCACTGTACCATTGTCAGCAAAGTCTGTAATCCCTAATAAAAGTTACTTTTTAAGAGATGTACATTCTACAAGTCATGTTCACTTTGTATTAATAAATGTAGTGAATTCTAAAAGTTTCTGGAACAGACTCTTCTGACAGTCTTGTTTCCTCTGACTTGCCTATTGACCACAGGATTTTGAAGTACTGATAGGTCAAACACTTGATCTCCTTTGGAGTGTGGGTGTGAAACTGCAGATACCTGTATGTGATACTCTCTCTGGCTTTGTTGGAATGTGGAGAGGCTGGGTTTCTAATATGGGTTTTTTTTCCTGCCTTTTTGTCAATACACTGTTACCCCCTATTTTAGGAACAGAGCAGCACAGCAGGAGGAAACATTATGTGGAATGTGCCTGCCATTCTGCTGGAAAACTGGGCACTACCTAGCTGCTCTGAAGGCAAAACCAATAGTTTACATATATATTAAAATAAGTAATCAGATCCAATTAATAATCAGATCAAATTTATTTTTTTTTAGGACAACAGGTAGACTGTGTCTTAATTACAGGTGCAGTGATGAGGGAGGCAGACAATAATTATCTCCTGTTAGCTCTCTTTCCCATTTTTATATACATAAGCAGCCAATCGTGTATACAACACTCCTTCAAATATAAGTGCTTATTGTTAGCCAATAACAAGTCAAGAAAGGACATCTAACACGTTAATTGACAAATACGAACATTTTTTTATGGCTGGAGAAACCAGTGTCTGATTCTGCTCATTCAAAACCCTATTTTAAGATTTGTCTCTTCCATGAAAACCACAGGAATTGAGTCAATTATTTTTTTTAAGAACCCACAGCTGTTAATTGAGTTATCAAGTTCTCTAAATGCTTGAACAGAGTAACCACTGGCATTATGGTTATAAATCTTGAACTGCATCCTCTTTGTTCCACTTTTTACATTTCCTTGATGTAGCTGGAATTTAACATATACAAGTACAGCAGACTACTGTTTGCAAATGGCCATGAGATTGGCATAAGGTCTGGTCACGACAAAATGTAAACAAGGGTCGTTGCACTGGATGCTATTTATGTTACCTTCTTATCACAGTACTACATGCTGTGTAATCAGCCAGATTTTGAAACCTTCCTGCAAAATTAGAAATCAGTAAAGGTTCACAAAATGGCCATCAAGTGTTCATTGCTGATCTTTGTACATACTCAGTGCTGTCAAATCCCATAAATTTTCCATCCTTGAGTAGCATTTGCAGGATATTTAATTTAGACTCTTGTGTTTGTTCCTCCATCTTCTCAGTGACAAGATTATGGCATATGCTTTGGCCTCATTCTTAACCTGTGTTCTAAATACTTCTGTTTTCCTTTCTGGTTAACTTTGGAAAGATGGGTCTGACTAACTTTCTGATGAATGTGGGCATGTAATACCCAACACTCTATTCAGGCATTTGATTTTGAAGAGGCTTAGATGTTTGTTTTTACCCCTTTTGGCTTTCTAGCTTTCATGTACATGTATTGTGGTAGAATAAATTTTCAACTGAGAACTGTTAGGTAACCCCTTAAACTCTAGGTTCTTGATAAACAAATCTTGTTTAAGCTGATAAATATAGATGATAACATTTCAAAACCTCCTTTTGGATGTTCTCTTGTCTTGCATGGATATATTAGCTCAATGCTTAATAAGAGTAAAGAAAGTAAATCTAATATTATGAATTGTTAGGGAAACACCAGAGAATACAATGGAAAAGTTTGTATGCCTCCATGATGCACTTGTTTCTAGGATACTGCATGAAGACCTGCTGACCCCTTTGGCCAAAACCCCTCCCCTGAAAAAGTGGAAAGTAAAATTGGAAAAGGTTTAGAAAAAGGCTAAAAGAACATGGGAATAGCTTTTGCAGAAGCAGCAAATAGGTAGATGAGTGCTCTTTAACCAGGAAAAGATGTTTGAAGAGGAAATGTCAGAGTCTGGTAAAATCCTGACTGGTATGGACAAGATAGGAAATTATTAATTATTCAGTATCTCTTCAGATACAAGAATTAGAAGGCAACAAAAGAAGGTGACAGATTCAGTCTAAGGAAGAAGTGATTCTTCACTAATCATGTCTTTAATCTGCAGAGTTGTGAAACAGTGAGAACTACTGTTTACATTGAAACTGCCTCAGGCTCAAGGTGTCCCTAAGGTGCAAATTGGAAATACAGAAATATCACACAGGTTGGGAGTGACCCCTTCTAGTCCCACACCCTGCAGGCCCAGATAGAGGAGGTTGTCCAGGACTGTGTCTAGATGGGCCTCACATGTCTCCAAGGTGGAGATTCCACATCTGCTCTGGGCACCTGCTTCAGCATCTGACCATCCTCATAGTAACCTGAGTGAGAATTTCCCCGGTTTCATGCTATATCTTCCTGTGCACCTTCAAGAATAAAGTCTCTGCCTGAGCTATCTTGAAGTTGAGCTCATTTCCAGCTGTTAATCAGTTGGCTCCCTGTAGTGCTGCGTGGGGCTGTTCCATTCTTGGTGCACAACTTTGCCTTTGCCTTCAATGAACTTCATGAGGTTCTTCTCAGCCCGCTTTTCTAGCTTGTATACCTATAAAGTTACACAGGAGGCAGGCATCTTATTCAATAGTCCTAGTTTTCTACCATCTGCAAAATTGTTGAGAGTGCACTCTAGACCATCATCCAGCTTGTCAATAAAGGTGTTGAATGTTCTTGCTACTGGTATTTGCCTCTGAGGGATAATGACCAGTAACTGACAGCCTGTTGAGGTTTCTTACTGATGATCACTGGGCTTCAAGTCCCATGGTCCAGCTAAATTTTTACCCACCTTATCCAGTCCATATTTAACTTGTCTAAAGGTTGTTATGAAACACCATGTCTAAGATCTGCTAAAGTCAAGGTGTAGGACGTTTCCTGCTGTACCATTATGCACACAACCTGCCATCTCACTGCAGCAAATGAGTTAGTCAGACATGAATTGCCCTTGGTAAATTCATGCTGGCTGGTCCAATCATGAGTCTCCTTTCTGTGGCTGGAAATAGTTCTCAAGAGGATTTGCTCCTTTACCTTGCTAGGGACTGAGGTGAGGCTGACCAGTCTGTACTTTCCTATACTTCCTGCCCTTCTTAAAGATGGTATGATGTTGGCTTTTCTCAATATCCTTTGCTGCAGATCTGGTCCCATAGGCTTGTACGTGCCCAATTAGCTTAAGAGCTCCCTAATTGTGCCTCCCTCTACACTCCCACTCTCTCAGTTATTAGGCGGTGGAAACTGGGCTGTCAGAGGGAAGATCTAATCAGTGAAAACAAGAGCAAAATAACATTGAATATCTGAATAGCCTGTTCCATGCCCTTTCTCACTAAATCTCTTCCCTCGTTAAGCACCAGGCTTCATTTTCTTTGTCCTTGCTTTTTCTGCCAGCATGGTTGTGGAAGTTCTTATTCCTTGCCTTTCATATACCTTGCTACTTTCAACTCCAGTTGAGCTTTGTTTTTCCTAAATCCTTTCTTTCTACTCCAGAAATGTATCTAATCTTTCTGGGTAGCCTTCCTTCTTTGTCCTGTCTTGTTTGCATTTGAGCTTAGTTGGGAGTTCTCCAATCACCCAAGCTATCTTCTGTCATACTTGTTCAACTTTCTGCTCATTGCACTGACCTTTCTTGCATTTGAGGAAGTTCTGTTAAAAGATGGACAGTTGACTTGGGTCCCTTTGCCCTCTAAGGTAGTCTCCTATGGTATTCTACTGAGCAGATCCCTGACTAACCCAAAACTTGCTCTTCTGAAGTCCGGGGTTGTGAAACTTCTATTTATCTATCTCCTCTCCAGATTTTTAGCTCCATGATCTAATAGTCATGGCAGCTAAGTCAGCCCATCTTTACCTAAGTGGCTTGCCCGTGAATATGAGGTCCAGGAGAACACCTTCTCTAAGCAGGCCCGTTATAACCTGTGTCAAAAAATTGTCATTGATGTGTTCCAGAAACCTCCTGGGTTGCTTGCCACAGCCTTATTGTGCTTCCATCAGGCATTGCAGTGGCTGAGTACCTAGATGTGCAATCCTGAGGTTTCTGGATGCCTAAAGAAAGCTTAATTTATTTCCTCTTCTTGATCAGGCAGTCTCTAGCATGTTTACCACAGCATCACCTGTGTTGGTCTGTCTTCTTGTTCTTAGTCATAAGGTCTCAGCTGGTTCTTCACCTAGTACAAGGCAAAGCTCCATGCACTTTAGCCACTTCTTTGCATAGAGTAGAAACCCTCCTCCTTGCTGTCTCAGCCTGTCTTTCCTGAAAAGCCTGTATCCATTTACTGCAGCATTCCCAACCTGTGAGCTATGCCACCATGTCTCTGTAATCCCAATGAGGTCACAGGTCTACAACTGCATGAACTGCTAACTCTTCTTGTTTGCTCCGAGGCTGTGCGCATTTATGTACGGGCACCGAGACGGGCCCTAGTCATGCTGCTTTCCCAGAGGGAGTGTGATAGCTTCCCCACTCGTGTTGTCTCCCACATGCTTCCTCAAATTGCTGGCTGCTGGGAGAGTATTTGGAAAAGTATCATCATATGTTTGTTCCATTTTTGTACTCTTCCCCAGACATCTGCTTTTGATCATTGACCTTGGTGTGTACCTAAAGAACTGCCACCAGTAGGAGGGATTGCGTCTCTTAAATTCGGATGTCAAGAGCAGGACATGAACCCAAGTCTCCACAAGAAAGCCAGAAAACATGCTGCAGAAAACTACCTTTGAGCCTCAGACCTCCACCTGCCCTTGGCAGCCATCCCAAAGTGGATACTGGGCTACACAGACCCAGAATTACCATGCGCATACTCTTGGGTTGGTGCCCAGAGCAGATATGAAAACTGAATTACTTCTTTTGTTCCTTTGCCTTTTAAGATAATACTTGATTTGGAACTGCTAAAATTATTGTTAGGTGTTTTTCATAGTTGTTTTATAACTCAATCTTTTTGATGCTGAGTAGTCCTCCTTTATTTGCATGCATGTTAATTGAGCTGTCCTCTAGAAAAACTATGTTCCCAGCAGTATCCAGGTCTCCGAATGCACTGTTGTTGAGCTAGGCAATGTATGTGTTGCAGCAAACCCTGTCATTTTTTTCATAATGAATGAATGACAAAACCAACAGAAAATGGGAAACAACAGTTTCCTATTTGGCAGTGCCTATGTTAAACATATTAACATGTGCTCACCTTGATTCTACCTTAGGCTGAACCTATAATGATCTTTTCTTGCATACAGAGGATTTTTTTTTTTTTAATCTCCATGACTCTCTTCATGACTGCTTTTAGACTGAAAAAGTCTGGTTAACACATGACTTTCTGAATCAAGCCTTGACTGATCATCCTCTTGCTTTTTTTTTTTTTCCATTCAGGATGATATTGTTGGAGATTTGTTATATACATAATACGCATCAAATGCTGCAAAGGCATAGGTAATTTTTTGGTATTATTTTGATTGTGATGTTGTTTTCTTATTGTTCTGCAAACAAAATAAGATTGATGGGGCAAACCAAAAACAAGTGTCAAAACCTCTCCAAACAAGTGTTGATTAAGAAATTACATGATGAAAGTGCTAACAGTATGTCATAAAGCACAGACTAATGTTTATTAGGGCTAGTAAAAAATAACAGACAATATCAAATGTGCTTTTAAATACATTTACAGTTTAAAATTTATGGACTCTGGTTGTCAAAGTAATGACTTCTGGAGACAGTCCAAATGTCTGCATTATTAATAGAAGATGTCCTCAGCTCTGTCTCATTAGATCTTACTCTTTCTTGTATTATTTTGAGCATGCAACCTGGACTTCAAACCCATCCAGTTCATCAGTTTTTGATCCCCCTGAAACTTCTGCTCAGAACTTCAAAACAAAGGGTCATTTTTCCTAAATTTCACACTGTTGAATGTATTCTAAGCATTCTACAGAAAGTGTGGTGGAAGCACCTCATCTGATAATAAAGAAGCTGCCCTCAGCATCTCTTGTACAGCATGCCTGGGCAGGCCTTTCTCAGAGGTGTACTTCAAAAACAATGAGTGGAATGAAGAAGAATGCAGAAATGGGTACAGAAATACCAGAGCTGTGTTCACCCTGCTTACACCATGATCTATAAGCCCTGAAACCTGTACAACGTTGTTATTGGCTTTTCAGCTCCAACTCTTCCACTCTACATGCCCACACTACTCACTCATGTAGACGTAGCATCAGTAGTCCCCCTTTTACAGGTACCTTTCTCATCTCCCACCTCTTTAAACTGGCAGCTCCATCAAATCTTCTGTACACTGTACACAGACAACATCCATTGTACTTGAACAGATCTTCTCTCATCTTCACTTGATCTGACACTGACTTAAACTCTGTTTTTAGAATAATTTAAAGACAGTTAAAACATCTGAGTCTTACATGAATAGGATACATTTGGGGAAGGGAGAAAAAAGCCAGGGCATTAAAAGAGAGAATAATATGAAACCAAAATAGCTTTAATTGAGACAATTCAAGGTACCATTGTGAAAATTCAGATGTTGCCTGTTTTTGGAAGATACGTAAATCAACACAAATGAGCTAAATAAAAATGGTCATAGAGCCAGTGGGTAATTTGTGCACAAAGTAGATGAGGAATACCTTGATGTCATAATTTTGCATCTCAATAGCAGGCTGAGCCTCCTCCAGTGTGTCTGCTGCAGACTGTGCAACAGGAACAATGTTGAGAGGAGGTATTTCAGTTTCAGTTCAGTTTCAGTTCTTTTTCCACAGTTTCCAGACTCTTGACAAATATAAATTGCACACATTTTCTGTGACAGGGAGAATGTTGTATAAGGTATCACAACCTGATTTTTTATCTACTATTTATTTAACTTTTAATATTTTCATCTCTGAGAATCATTGGTATTCCTCAGAGTCTAGGAAATGGATTTTTAATTAGGTACCTAGAAAATGATTGCGGATGATGGATGTGAAGGTGATTTTAGTATTCTGTGTGACTCCTGGCCAATGATTTTTGCACTGTATTTTAAGCCAGGGTTTATACTCAGATACAGTCAGTCCTCTGGACCGTCACTGCGCTGTCTAATCTGACTTTGGTCACAGGAGAGAAGAAAAGGAAGAGTGAGGTGAGTGGGAACAGTAATTTCCATGGGAGCTTGCTTGGGAAGCTTTATTTCTTCTTTCTGGAAGGCCAGCAGGACTGTAACAGCAACTAGGTGTTTCTACTTGGCTAGCATTGAGAAATGTCTTCCACAACAGAGAGAGATGGAGGACTCTAGAATTAAATGAAGTTTTCCTTTATTCCGTTCCTATTACCAGGATGACACTGAGAAGAAGCATGGTGATAGGGAGAATTGTATTGGGTCCAAGAGCTGTTTCTCCCCACCTTGCCTGGGGGGGCAGGGCCCTGGAATCAGTAGACAATTTTGCCTCTCAGCTGGAAGAAGAAGCTGGTATGGACACAAGTCCTTTGGTTGCCATGACCTTTTACTTCCATCCATTCCCAAAAGGCACATACTTACCACACATAAGCTGAAACCCTAACTTGTCTCAAAGAACTGAGCTTTACAGGTTGGCAGATTTGGGGGAGTGATAAAGAGGACAGTCAAGCTAAGATTCAATAATGTGAATGTAAATTGAGCTACATTTGGGTTAGACAACTGAATCAAAAGTAAAATGTAATGAAAATATGAAAAAAGTAAATTGATACCGAAGCTAAAGGAAGAGGTTCCTCTTAATCCTGTTCAGATGAGCCTGCGCAAGTGTTACTTACAGCCTGAGTTAACCAACTATAGAGGTTGCATGTTGAGCAGTTGTGGTTCCTGCAGTTCTCTGCTTGATGTAAAATGCTCTGCTGAAAGTCAGGATATAGCAAAGTGGGCCTAGCACCAGGCTTAAAATGCTACATAGTATCTCCAGTATAAAGGATAGGCATATGAGGCATATACATCTGAAAAATGCTGTGTGGGTATACCATTAGTTGAACATCCTTAAGGAGGTCAAAAGCAGCAACATGCAGGAGTTCAAACAGATTAGAACCTGAGTAACACAAGCCCAAGAAATCCAAGACATATGAAATCTATATTTACAAAAATAAAGCCAAGGACTATTGCCTCTCTTAGGTCATATAACATCTACAGGGCTGTTTTGAAGGAGAAATATACAGTGCTAAAGTGCAAATGATGATGTGGAAGATGACCTAAATATAGGAAAGGGCAAATAAATATTACAAATTAGCCATGAGGGAAGGAGCAAGGAAGAGGAAAGGAATCAGAAACTTTTATTCTTTCATGTGGTTATATAAGAGGGCACTTTAGTGAAGAAGGGACAGTAAATTAGTAAAGAGGTTGCAAAATACAGTCCTGTGAGAAAGTTGCAGGTGAGAAGAAACAGTGATATGAACTTAAAGTCTTTCTATTACTGCATGTTAACTGCCAGAGTGCACACTTGCATTATTTAGTAAATGTGAGGTAGTCTGTGCTTCAGTGAAAGATGTAAATTACATTGCTTTATGCTGCACAATGGATAAATGCAATAATGATACATGAATCTGCCATTTTCACTGTCTTGAAGTAAGTTATCCCCCTTGTTTACCTCGTGGTAACTTATTGTTGTGACAAAACTCCGAAAAACATTGAAGTAAACTATTGGAATTTGGGTTATAGTTATTGCAATGCTA
This sequence comes from Aphelocoma coerulescens, assembly GCF_041296385.1. Classification (NCBI taxonomy): domain Eukaryota; kingdom Metazoa; phylum Chordata; class Aves; order Passeriformes; family Corvidae; genus Aphelocoma; species Aphelocoma coerulescens. The sequence continues at coordinate 79,325,633 of NC_091015.1, forward strand.
CTAAAATGGGATATCAGTGTTTTTCCTCTAAAATTTTTTGAGGCTCTAGTCTTGTTGCCAGTTACCCTCAAAGCACTTCATTTTGTGCTTTTCATTGTCAGAAAGGTGAAGACAAGCTGAATCCTTAACTGTTGCTAATTTTAATGATTATATGGGGAATTTTTTCCTTTCTTTTTTAATCCTACCACCTGGAAACGCAAGGATCTTGATACCATTACCACCATTACCACCATTACCACCTGTCAGACTGTATGGAGAGGAAAAAGAAATAAACATTTTCATGACTGGGCAATTATATATATATATATATATATATATATACAGGCAGACTGATCCACCTGATTTCAGTGGTATTATTTCTGTATTACACCAGCAAAAGCGAGACGAAATTTTATGACAGCCCATCTCTGTACCACTAAAAATGACCTAAACCCCCTTTCTGGATAAAACCTGTATGTTAAAATCTTAAAGGGATACCTGTCTTTACAGTTGATATTAGAATGTCTTTTCAGTCTGAGTTGTCTATTCTGCCACAGGCTAGCTGGAAATATTTCTTTTCCACAGAAGCATATGGTCTGGCTTGGAGATTGATAAACCTCATGGGGTAGCTCCTCTCTGGTTAGAAGGTTTTTAGAATATTAATACTGAGAATCTGCATGTAAGGGAGACATATGGGAACTATAAACTGAACTCTCATTCAGATTTTGAAGTTTCTATGTTCTGGCGGCTTGAGGGAGCCATGTTTTCAGAAAGCAGGAGGCGTTGGCCATTTGAAAATTGAGATTGTTTTAAGGCATCACAAACATGATAATAAAGTTTACTGCTCATTAAAATGATCCAAACAAACAGTATCCAGGTATGCTTAAAAATATTTCTGAACCTCAGATACATTTCAACTAACATGTTGTTCCTATTTTTAAAAACTGAATTTAATGCTGCACATTTTACTCCAGTACTATTGAACTACAAACAAATAGTTTTCAAACAGTAATGTATTATGTCAGTTTATCTCTTTTTAGAGGTAAGAAGGACAGAAGAGATGCTAAATAATTTTTTGAAACTTGACCTACCTATTACATCTTTCTATGTAAGGATTATGAATGTTTGTTCTAAGAGATTCTAGCTTGTTCCACCAACACAAATTTACAATTTTCCTCTGAATTGTGTGTCACGTCCTGCGTTCCAGGTACCTTACAAAATACCTTATACTGTCACAAAACTGTGGTAAAATATCTGTTCCCTGTACTCTGGCAAGAGAAAATAATTGGGGGCAGAACACTGTGGGTTTGGTTTTTTAGCTTGCAGTTTTGTACATGTTGCCCACTTTGATCTGAAGTGCCCTTTGTGTCTAACTGTGCTACAGTGACCACGGTTGCATTTAGGGCTTACTTCAGGTCAAATTAAACCAATGCTAAAACTCAGAAAATTCTCTAAGCATAGGATAAAACTTTCAGACAGGCATAGTTTGAATTTGAGACTTATTTAAATCAAAGGAGTGTAAAATAACTGGCATTGGTTTAAGTAACTTGAGTATTTAAAAATACACTGAAAATCATCTGTGGATCATCTGTCCTTTTAAAGGACAACATAGTGTTGACTAGAACACATACACAAATATATCTTTGAATTTACATAAGAAATTCAGGCACAGTCCTATATCTCATGACTGTGAAATTAAAAAGTATTTGCAATCCTGGCAAAGAAAAACAGACCCCAGGTATGACTGACTATCGTGTTGCTTACTTTGATTCCTGTCTCAAACTATCCACTTGTTTTGTTAATCTTCATTCAAAGCTTTATCTCAAGGCCCTTGCTTAGTTTTTTCCCCATAACCCCAGATGCAAAAATGCACACCTTCTGTTGCAGGGCTGCATTTTCTGCTCTGTGCCACCTGAGAGGTACAAGGACATAATCTCCTCCTTTCTGCCAAATCACCTATATTGGCAGAGTCTTATCTGGCTATTGAAGGCCAACATCCACTGGAAAAAAGAGTCTTGGGATTTTCAATAGTAAAAATAATAACAACGGTATTAATAACAGCAATAATACACAATTAGGAACTTCTTTCTTATTTGGCATCACTTGGAGATCAATGCTATTGCTATCAAGGTAATCCATAGAGTCAGTGCTGCCATAATATTAATGTTGCCACTGACAAAAAGCAGAAGCATCATTTCTTGTTACCCTTAAGTTCTATCCTGAACTCTGGTTCACTTTGCTGAACTCTGCTCACTTTATAAGATCTGATGAGATCTCATACCTAACTGGTGTGGCACAGACAAATGAACGAAAACACAAATATAAATCTGGGAGATTTCTCTTTGCAACTGTAATGCTTTAAGTAGAAGCACTAAGCTGCACTTATCCCATTTGAATTTTTCTTTTCCAGTCTCTCCTAATAAGGATCGCTCATATGAGCTAAGTATTTCCCTCGGTAACCATCCTTGCATTATTAATAACCAACTCAATTTTGCTTGCTGAACAAGAGCCCTCCTTTAATATGTAAGGTTAGGTTCAAGTAACAATCCTTCATGAATGCATATATTATCAGTCTTTTCCACTAATTGGTCTCAAAGTATGTCATCAATCTTATCACCAAATCAACATGGTTTGGAGGCTGTTCTCCTACTCACATGCTAAAGTTTAGCTAAAGGCCTGGACAGACAAGCAGGAGAAAAAGCTGAGACAACAGAATATAGCGTTAGCCATGGTACACAGCCCAAACAGTAAGAATGAGGAGACACAAAGCTGTCTAATTCTCTTAGAAGAAACACACTACAGAGAATCACAGAATTGTTAAGGTTGGAACAGACCTCTAAGATCACTGAGTCGCACCATTAACCCAGCAACGCTGTGTTCACCAGCATGTAAAAAAACATCAGAAGCTGAAATCAGTGATGGAGGCCCATAACACTGGACATAATCCTTCAGCACCCATTTTGGTGCAAACAGTCTATCACCAGAGCTAATCTCTGAAGGATATGTGTTTACATGTTTCTGCTAATTTTCAGATTATCAAAAATTAGACACATGGGGTACAGAAATAGATGTTTCTGATTGTAAGAGGATTATTTTGGTAGCCAGCACTATAGTAAGTTTACTTTTTCTTCACTTATTATATCTAGATAAATAGTCACTATCTCTACAGAGAAACTCTATATAGTCAATGATAGAACAGGTCGCAGAAAGCCTGTGCTTACTTCAGACTGGTTGGTTTATGTCAGCTCAGAATAATTCTTAGTTTTATTATCTCTTTGGAAGATGAGACTCTAGCTTAAAGTATTTTTTTCCTGCACAACAATTACTTTTTTTATGATATCAAAGTTGATCTCAGTTCTGATGAACAGTGTAACTGGAGCCATGTGTCTGCCAAACTATGGTCACCCACTTGTGCCAGAGAAATTTCCTTCTCATGAAATTCATTTCCCTCAGAGCACAGCGCTAATATTTCCTGTGTCACAGAGAGGTGGTGTATTGACATACCCTTGGGACAGAGTTTTCTTTCAATGGCACAAATGTTCTGTCAGAGGCTTTGGCAGATGTAATGCGTGTCTATTTTCTACAGGTAACACACTTACTGGCTACCACCTACTCATTGACAAGAGAAAGGTCTTCTAGGGCTTTAACACATGAACAAGCAATGTTTAACACCTACATCAAGCACTGCTTCCTGCTCCTTGGACACCACTGACACTTTGGATATCCTCGGCATGCCCAGAGTCAGAGGCAACTGTTAGATCTCCTCTTGCAGAGCTGAATCAGTCTACTGACTTGTGAGCTTTGCACCTCCAGATCTCAACCTCTTTGGCAGAGAGCTGGGCCCTACAGGACAGATCCAGGCACCCTGGTGCTTAGGTGTGTTGACTCTTCCAGGCAGTCGAACATGACATAACACACTTGCAGCTGAAGCACGCAAGGTTGAAAGCCTTGGGTCAGGCCAATCCTTCACCTCCCAGCCATGAGGAGGACTATCTGCTTGCCCAGCCACTTGCCCAGCCTGCCATGGCAGGGGAGGCACACCGGGTGCCTGCAGGGTGCCTGAGGGTGGGACTGTGGGGCGCAGCCCTGGAGGGGGTGGCCAAGGACCACTTCCTTCATGAAGCCTCTGGCAGCTGGGACCGCAGGTGCTTGGGGTGCACAAGCAACAACTTGTGAGGGTGCAGCCTGGAGAGCTTCATTTTCAGCTGGCTAACCTCTTTCCTTGGCAAGAGGCAATGTTTCCTTGTATTTTTTTTTAAAGAGAATGAGAGAGTGCATGAGAGAGCAAATTATTTTCCTCCTCAGCATCTATTCTAAAGCCTGTAGAAGGCTCTAAAACCTGTCTGCATGTGTAATAGCCTGTTAGGATGAAAGTATTTTCTTTTGTGGTGGAAACAAAGAGCTTGAGGCTTTTGATTAGGCATTGAAGCAGTGGGGTTTCACCTTTTCTGGAGGAAATGCATAGCAAGAATGCCCACTCTACTTCTTCCTCCCTGCTCCTCCCAGCTCATCTTTGGTCTCTGGGAAACACTTGAATCAGCAGTGCCAGCAACTCCCCCGCTGTCTTTGCCAATCTAGAATGATCAGTGACAGCTTTTGTTTAAAATTTCAGGATTTAAGATCCCTTTTTTTTTTTCTTCAGCAAATGAGAGGCATTTTGTAACTTGTATCCTAACAAATCCTCAATCCTCCAAGTCTTTTCTCCTAGTGTGAGAAAGATTTTCCTGGTTTTCCACTCTCTCTCTTAACAAGTTTAACGCTGCTTCTCAGAGAGTTAAATTGGTTTTGTCCAGATGGACACTGTTACAGGCCTCCTTTATAGGTAAGATTAATTTTATTAAAATATAATCCTCCCATGCTCACATTATCCCCTTCAGACATTCTCTTTTAATCTTTTGCAAAGTAGCATTAAAACAGTTTCTGGGATTCATTAAGGATTATATTAAAATACAGACACACCTTTTTAGGCTACAACTGCCGAGAAAAAGCAAAACTGGGATTTCTTTTACTTGGAGACCCTCTCTGAGCCAATTAGATGGGAATGGGCAAGATGCATTTGCCCCAGTCCCATCAACACAACAATTAGAGGAGCACAAAGTAGTCCTGTGACCACTCAGCTGCTTTCCTTCTGGGACAGGGATGCAGGTTATTCTCTGCTTCTCAGTCCTGGAAATCAACATGTATTGCTCTGCTACCTTGCTTTGAAGGAAGGTCTACAGAGGCTTCTGTGATTTTCCATTTCATCCCCATGCAGCACAAGGCCTATGCACCACTTAAATCCTCATCAAAATAGGGCTTAGGTAATACCCTTGGCAGAAGGGCAAGTTCCACCCACATTCCTCTGTGCTCATCTGGGCTGGAGAATCAGAACTGGAAAGCTGCGTGTGTGTGGTTTTTTTACCACTTGGAACTAAATACTTACTGTGCACCTATTTCATCTTTGCTCCTGGTTCTGGTCTTTCTGTAAAGCCAAAAACTACACCAGTGAAATCTGTTTATGTTTTAAATTTAGAATTCCAAGTTTGATTTGAAAGAATAAAAATGAGAAATCCTTGCCGTTCATTAATCCTTAACTGAGAGTAAGCAGAGAGACTTCTCAATTACATTGTTCACCCCAAAAGAGGTTCTCAAGTTTCCCAAACCCTGTCATCCTGTTCTGAAACACACACATGTTGCAAAAAGGTAAGTAAATCTCTTTTGACTGGCTTCCTGATTTTTGGTAAAGCCCTGCAATATATGTACTTTAGTATTAATGGTAGTCTATTAAAGTCCACTTTGTAAGTGAGAAATAAAGGGAATTAAACCTATGCAGTAAAGGCAAAGGCCTACTTAAAACTCAAAATAGAGAAGAACGTAAGTGCAAAGAGAAAATCAGTGTATTTGGAATTATTTCATCTTTTAACTAAAATATAAAACATTGGCTATAATATTATACATTTCAGCATGCATTAAGCCCTGAAGAAAATAAGATACTTGATGTGGTTTTGCAAAAGTCATATTGCCTAATGTTGTAGTACCTCTGATACTGATACACCTCACATGATTTGTGAAAAACATAACATTTTTAGCAGAAAAAGAAAGGTAGTCACAGGTATCTAGGAGACCTGAGGAAAATCTGAAAAAACAGACACTGGAAAGAGGAAATATTAAATAAGAGAGGGTGTAGCAGCCATGTTTAAACAGAGATAGAAGAGCTCATGGCATGGGTTCCCAATTGTCTTTTGTATCTTCTGCCACTGATAAAGGCAGATTTTCAAAGCGTTTGTAATGTCGCATTATCAATGCAATTAAATCATAGTAAGATCTCACTTAGTGAAATAACTTTATACTTTGTAGTGGTTGCTTAAGAGATCAGATCTAAAACTGGAAAGCTCTTCAGTTACTTTCTTCAATCTGTCATTTTGATGGGAATGAATTCATAAAGGTCTCTGAAATTATCCTATCTACAAGTATTTGCTTACCTAAGTTTTCAGCTATCCCATGTAAGCTCAGATTCAGGCCTTAACATGCTATAAGCAGTGTGTTAGCAGTTTTGGTCTTGGACAGGTCCATGCTAATGTTGGAAATCAAAATCTGCTCCATCTTCCTCCCATAATAAATACCACATTTGTAAAATAAGAGTAGGAGTCTCTGTGACAATCCCTCTTGACTGAAACATAAACCTACTCCACTATCAGCTGTGGATCTGAAGAAATCTGTCTAGCCCCCTGTTCATTATTCTTCACCGAGGAGATCATCCGGAATGAAACTACTGATGCATTGGATCATCCCATCCCGCTCTCCCTTGCATCATGTAACACAGTTGCAGTCATGTAGCTATGCAGACTCCTTCAGAAAAGGATGGCAGCAATCTGGTAGGTGCCTTACATGACGTTATCTTGGCAGGATAGAGCTGAAATTCCCTAGTATGCCCAGCTCCTGGCATCTTTAGCCAGGGGTATCTTGGGTTGCCACAGCTACGCTCTTACCAGAATCTCAGCTAACTAATTTAAAATCAGTCGAAGAGATTCTCGGCTCTTTTGCTTAGATACTTCACATCCTAGAAATAATTGCATATCTGTAATACAGCCTAAAAGATATTTTAGCTGCCTTCAGAATGTTCTCTCTTCTGGTTGGGTTATATTTACATTGTTACCCTGAATTCCCTGTGTGCTCTTATCATTAAAGCACATTGTCACCATGTGACTGTACCTGGACATGTTTCTATGGCCCTGTATTATGCCCTGGAGACGTTGTCACAACTCCATGCCACTGGTCTGGCTACTGAAGGGCAAGTACTTCCAGGTCAGATAGTATGGCAAAGTTTTTGCAGGTAGGCTTTTTCAAATCTTCCAGCAGAGTTTGAAAAGTTATGGTTTTTATTTGTCTACTCCCATCTTTCTCTTTAATGTTGCTACACCTGTGCAAGCAGAAACAGAATGGGACAGTGCAGACCAACTGCATTTCAGAATTTTGGCACAAATTTAACTTGGTATTCCTTTGTACACTTATGTTCAGCCTTGTTTTTCATGAATCAAGAATGTTAAACAAATTTCTTATAATGCATGCTAGTCCGTATCATCAAAGGCTGCCGCAGAGGCTGCCTTTTTTTTCCAGCAGCTGCTACTGCTAAAAAACTGTTTCATCCTGAGATCAAAAAATCTGCCTTACCTTATTGTCTATTGCAAAGATTTACCAGCTGGCTTTGTCACCTGCTTGCACTAGGAAATTACTGTCATTATTCGGAAAATGAATTTTCATTGTGATGCAAACGTATTATAGACACACTTTTTCTCTCAGTTGTGAGATATATGTGTATGTATGAGTATATATGTCTATGTTAATATCTTTACTACAAAATATGTATCTGAATAATCCAATAACCTACAAGAAAATTCTCCTGTACCTTTCTTTACAGTTTCACTGCAAAACCACTACCTCCCGCAACAGCCAGCAGTAACAACAACATCCCTTTGTCTTGCACAGTTCCCTGCACATAACACTTCAAGGAGAACCAGCCCATCAGCTTGGCAAGGGGAGGAACACACTGTGGTGAGCTCTAAGCCGTGCACATGCAGACTGTCAAAAATGATTGACTTTGGACAAGTTCTAAAGTTAGTGGAGGGAGAAAGGGAGGAAGAAAGTAAGTATTGATAGATGGTGTAATTGCATACGGTTAGAAAATCTTAGAAAACAAGGCTAAATATGAGGCATGGGGAATGAAATGTAAGCCATTCAATGAAAGCTGTAGGAGAGAGTTGAGAGAAGTTCCAACAGGCAGAGACATCAAGGTAAATGATAAGATGTTAAACATTATCATGAATGGAGAACTTGCACTGCAGGTCAATCTGCTGCTGTTTAACTCTCAGCTATTAAGAGGATAAGGGATGAACAGATAAGGCTTTAGAAATAAAAATCGTATTTTCACATCTCTGTTGGTGAGGACATCAGTGATATTTCTGGGCTGCTGTTATGCTCTTAAAGGTAATCAAGTCATGGTATTAAAGGTAGTGATAAGCTGGAAAAGAGGAACTCCCCAGAAACAATGCTATTCACATTGTAATTGAAAAGAAGTTAGAGAAAAAAGCATAATAAATAATTAGATCTAAATACTAAATCTTATAAAACACTGTTAAACAAAAATGAACTTTAAAACAAAATTAGCATTTCTAATAACATATTTTTCTTATTTTTAATTATTCCCTCAGCCAGCTTTAGATATTGTTATTGGCACTAAGCAAGAGTTGCACTGCATCTGCAGGAACAGTATGGTCCCAAACAATCTGGAAATGCTTCTTTGCATCTTAATCTGTGCTTCCTGGTGCAGGATGATGATGATGCTAGGCCCTCCCTATGGACTTGAAAGGAACTCTGGAGGCATGCCCCAAGAACATGTCATCGACCTTTGTCTCCTCTCCTCTCCTCTCCTCTCCTCTCCTCTCCTCTCCTCTCCTCTCCTCTCCTCTCCTCTCCTCTCCTCTCCTCTCCTCTCCTCTCCTCTCCTCTCCTCTCCTCTCCTCTCCTCTCCTCTCCTCTCCTCTCCTCTCCTCTCCTCTCCTCTCCTCTCCTCTCCTCTCCTCTCCTCTCCTCTCCTCTCCTCTCCTCTCCTCTCCTCTCCTCTCCTCTCCTCTCCTCTCCTCTCCTCTCCTCTCCTCTCCTCTCCTCTCCTCTCCTCTCCTCTCCTCTCCTCTCCTCTCCTCTCCTCTCCTCTCCTCTCCTCTCCTCTCCTCTCCTCTCCTCTCCTCTCCTCATTCCCCCTCACCATGTGAAGTGTGTAACATTTACTCCAAGTCAGTGGGAGGCAGCCAAATGCTGTGGCTTTAGCTCCAGTATATTGTTGGTGTATGGGTGGCTGTTTCACTCCATACTTCCCAGTCCCTTGATATGATGGTAATGTGGATTCACCATGGTGACAGAACCAGCCTCCAGGAACAGAGATGTATTTCCTGTGGGAACAGAGACTGACTGGCTTGAGGCAGCTACAGGGATTGGCTCTTGACAGCTGCGAGACAAAAATACGCCTTTCTCAGAGCTTCCCTATTGAGTTGGAGGACCAGGCAGCAATCCTGATGGGACACATCAGGAAATACATGACTTTTCAGTGGGCTCAACTAAGAGTGTAGAAAACTGTCTAAGAGTAGGGGAATGATAGGATATTTCACTGGGAGCTTAGGCGTAGGATTTGAAGAAAATGTTTGCACTGGGGCATCTGTTTTACTAGAGGCTGAGGTGCAAACAATTTTTAAGAATGGAAGTGGGTAGCATAGTGAAATCTTTCAAGATTTGACTGCCACGAAAGACAGTCCTGATCTGAAAAGACTGAGAGCTTCTGTTTTGAAGAGCCATTTCCTTGGTGGTTTTAAGTATTTTGGTTTTACTTACTTTGAAGAGGTGGCAATTGAACTACCATAAAGCAGTATCATCTCATTTTGTTCATAAAGAAACAGGTTCAGGGGAAGACAAAAGTGGTTTGGTTGATTCATCCTTGACATCAGAATCTGACTGCAGACAAGGAAAGAAGAAGAGTTTCTGAGATAAGGGACTAGTCTACAATGGGAACGATTTGGATTCAATTGTTCAACCTTCATCCACTGGTTTCAGCCATTCCGCCTGTTCTCTCATGGCCTGTTGGTAACTTAAAGTGTTCAATTTCTCTATCTTCATTACTGATGGAACATAACAACGAGATTCAACATAATTTCTCTAGATCTTCATTCCTAATGCAACATAATGAGGCTATTGTAAAAATAACTGCTTTACCCATGTGGTGAAGTGATGAGAGAAACCAATAAAACATGAAATGAAAGTTCCAAGGGAAAAGATGACTGATTAACATGAAACCACATAATCCTCTAAACAGCTTCATTTATGACTGGCCTGGTGCTGACTATTCACTAGCTCACAAAAATAAATTTACCAAAAATAATGCAATAGTTTTACCAGGATTTCTAAATTCAGTTACTATTGCATTATGTCACAACTTGGAAGCCCTCTGTCAGATAATGTATTGAGTAATTATTTCACTGCTATCAGATAAAGATGTACTTGAAGTGTCTCTCAAGTTAAAATATCTTGCTTGTATTCCTGCTGAAATATAAAGAACTGGGCTCCTGTCTTGACATTGCTGGATTCTTTTCTCTAACCCTGGAGCCTTTTCTTCTCCAGGCTGAACAACCTCAATTCTCTCAGTCCATCTTCACAGGAGGGGTCCTCCTGCCCCTTGACCATCTTGGTGGCCCTGCTTTGGACTTGTTCCAACAGATACACTGGTCTTTCCTATGCTGGGGCCCCAGAGCTGGATGCAGCACTCCAGGTAGGGTCTCACCAGAGCATAGGGGAAGAATCACCTCCCTTGCCCTGCTGGCCACACTACTTTGGATGCACTCTAGCATAGGATAGGCTTTCTGGGCTGCAAGTGCACATTGCCGAGTCATGTGGAGCTTCTCGTCAACCAACACCCCCAAAAGTAATCTCCAACAGCCAGAGAGTACTTGTAAAATAACAAAATAAAGCCAATAAGGAAAATCAGAGGTATTGCTACTAAAATAATGTCTCTCCAGAGATACAACTATTTGTTCTTTAGTATCAGAGATCTTCTATACCCCAGCTCTTGTTTGAAAGCTAAAAAATACCTCTTTTGAAGTTCATTAGCTTTCCATTTTTAAGGTGGGTAAATTTAGACAAAGGACTTTATACTTCTAATTTAAATGCTAGAAAATCTGGGTACATTAACAAGCTTCACAGCTTAGATCAAGTCAGTTTAAAACCAATTTGAGTGTAAACTACTACAGGGACACTTTATTTCAGTCAGGTATATACCTGTTCCAAGTGGTTTAAAATAAGCTGAAAGAACAGGAGATTAAGCTAGCATTTACACAAATGTTGCATTACCTTAATTTAAATTGGAGTCACTTTCTTGGCAAGTTCTCCCTAAAACACTGCTTTTTTTCTCAGGGTAAGCCTGACTATATTAAGTAATACAACTATGTAATGTAATGAACTGCCACCCTTCAAGTGGAGGGTACTGCCTGTTTTAGTTGAAATGTGATAATTGGAGTGAAAACCCTACCATAAACATGGCATAGAGAAGATTAAATGAAAACACATCATTGATGGGGACATGACTTCTACCTGAAGGCTTTAATCTAGTCCTACTATATAAGAGCAAGGGAATGAGCAGGGGAAAGAAGAAGAAATTGATTTTCAGTTTGAAGCTATTGATAGTTCATGGGCAATTACTGATAATACGCTATTCCATAAGCAGAGGAGCTAACAAAGCCAGCTTTCTTATGCAGTTGTGTCCTATGTGCCCTTTAATAGTTAAGGACAGGAATCCCAGCTGCCTTACTGGGTTTTGACTCTCCTATGTTCTCCCCCTACATCCCACAGTATCCCTAGCTTCCTCCTATATGAGAAGAAGCAGCAGAGACAACGGCTGAGATGCAGCTCTGTATGTGTAGGTAGGTCAAATATGATGTACACAACAGCTGCAGGATCAGGAGGACAAGCAGAACTTGTAACTGTTGGGATCACACTGTACCATATCCCTGAAGGGGCAGTGAGGAGAGAGTGGGAGTGCCCATTTGACCCTCTTTCTGCTTATTCGACAATCTTCAGGAAATTCTGGTAACTGAAAAACTACAAGTTTTCTTAGGCTCCTTCTAACTTAGTTTAAAGCTGCTAATTGACTAAAAAATAATGGTGAAATGAAAGGCATCTCGGTCACAGGCAAAGGAATACTTTGCACAAGCTCACATATATGTTTAGGTGTTCCAATCATTTTCATATATATGGGTATCGTGATGTTTTGCAGGTGGGCACATTGAGGAATGAACACATTATGTTTCTTGCCAAACAGAGCTTAGCTAAGACAGGCCTGTGAGGGTAAAATGCAGTTTCACTTCCAGTCTTGTGACCAACCACTGGATAATGTTGGTCTTTGGCATCCACTTCCATGGAGAGATCAATGAGCCCACTTGCACTGCGGAGATGGAAAGACTGGTCATAGTAGCTTGCTTGTATTTTTATTTTAGAAAGCAACTTAACATGACAAATGGGTTTCCAATTTTCAGTTGTCTTAGCTGCAGCAACAATGGAAGCACTGACCCAAAGATAAAATGTCAACAAAAATTCACGGTTACAGAACAAGACCCTTCTGGGAGACCAAACTTTATATCAATATTTGAATTTATGAGAAGCTGAGAACCTGTTTTTATCAAAAATATCAAAACATTTCTGCTCTTGATCTAGAATTATTTGAAATGGAGTTATTTAGCAGTTTTCTAAGCATTTTAAATTAAAAATCATGGAAAGACTTATCCAAAGCTTTCAAGTTTTTTAAACTCATATGAATTAATGTTTCCAAAATGGTTTGGGAACTACATTTAAAAATGTCTTTGTGCAAAAATTATTTGTTTACCAGTACTGATAAGCAGTGTTTGCAAAGGCAAAATTTTTGACAAAACTTTCCATTATTCCATTAAAGGCTCTAATGAGCACTTGTTGCAATGGAAACCAGACAGGGAATTTCCTACCATTGGCATTAATTCCATCAGAATTGTCAATGAGCAATACCCAAGATCTTTCCTGCTTTCAATACCATTGATGAGGGAGGTTTTGCAGACCTGGCAGTCATCTGCAAAACCTCACCGGGATGAAGGGTTATACTTTGAAATGGTTTTGATCATTCCTGGCAGAATGTCAGCTACTCCTTTGACTCATGACCTTTCACCATTCCTATTCAAGAGCACTCCAGCAAAATTTCTGGGAAAGAATGTGCAATGCCCTGAGCTACAATGCGAGCAATACACTGACAGCACCCAGCTCTGCACCTCGAGGCTGGCTCGCTCCCAGCTGTTCTACTGTCTGTAGGAAATTAGAAGCCTGCTGAATGAAAGGCAGATGGTGTGATGGACAACCTCTGATCCCTATCGGCAAGTTACACAATGTCGACTGGTAGATCTTTTCAGTACATGATAAAATGAATTGAGGTTTCGCTGTCACCAAATTAATTCTCAGTCTTAGTGCTTGCAGACCTTTGGAACTGAAGATGGTTTGCTAGTCCTATCTAAAAAACTGGAAAGTAGTCGTGCTGTCAGACTGATTTGACACCCTCTTGCTTTGTTTTTGCATGAAAAAATTGTCAGCCAAAGGGAAAAAGTCTGATAAGTACGGTGAAAAATATGCAGGCATATTTTCATAGTCTAACGTTAGGTTAAAGATATACATACAAAACCAGCAAAGAAAAATGAAAAGTAACTTTGAAAATAAAGCCAAAAAATTTCCTGAAAGTAAGAACACAGGAGTTTATTAATCAGTAAACTAAATAAGAATAAATAGCTTCCAAAAGAAAAGAAACCCAGAACCACTGTCCATGAAATGAGTAGAATTGTAGGCTAAGACACTAGTTATTCTTAATAGTGCAATTGAAATCTATTCCTATATACATAAAGTAATTTATCTTCTCTTTATAATACTAGTCTTGGTGAAGTGAGGAACGCTTAGCATCAAACTCAGTGACTTATATTCATTGCCTGGAAAAGTACGGTTGCATCTTTAATCTGTACATTTGTATAGTCTCTAGATGAGGCCAAGACTGCTTTTATTACTTGAAAAAAATAGGTCTTTGCCTTATATTTCCTCAGTGAGAATTTCTAGAAGATCCATCCTGGCAGTTTGCACATTTTGAAATAAAGTGCTGGATGATCAGACTTCATACTTGACAATACACTTGAGTAAACTCAGGTACTTTTAATAGGGAGTTGGGAGGCAAAAAATTTCTTCTCTTCCACCAAAACTGCCTAATGGAATGCCTCTTGCCTCGTGTTCAATTACCAGTGTCAGAGTTTCATACAACCTTGATGTTTGACCCACCACAAATGGTGTGCATTTGTACGGACGTGTGCTTGTAGTGAGCTGAGGTTGTAGCTACCAGGCTTGGCCGGTGCTGAATGGGGAATATGCGGAGACAGACTGTGTTTGTCATCAGCAGAGAGAGTTTATGGCATTTTTCAGAGCTGCAGAGAATGTGATGGCAATTGTTTACCTCATTGTTTCCTATGTCAGATAGAGCGTGGCGATAAGTGAGAACCAGGACACAAGTGGGAAGAATCTCTTTTACTCAGGGTCTAGTGTTGGGAGTCTCTTGTTTCCGAATGGGGTGTGTCTTCACCTGCTGCTTCTCTTGTTGCCAGGAGGGTCAGAGAAGATAAATGAAACAGAAGAGCATTCCAAGCTCTCGTTCAGGCTGTTGTTGCTAGGTGGCTTTGGTTCCCAAACTGGGTATCTCCCTTGTTTCTGTGGCTCCCAGAAGGGACAATGAAGATGAACGACATGGCAAACTGCTTTATGGCTTTCATTCAGGCTTTGACGTTGTCCCCATTCTGGTGCAAAATTCCTCAACATCTGAGGAAAAGAAGGAAAGTGCATAGTGTGTCGAACTGTGTATTAAAGAAGATATGAGGGTAAGATTTCCTACAAATGTTGGAGTTTGTCCACATGCAGAGATATGTTTGGATGTCATCAGCCTTCAAGGCTTGGTCCCAAAATGCTGTTATTTAGATTAATGGTTTAAGGACCTATCATCACTTTCTTTCCTGGACTAAAGAAGAAGGCAATTAGCTTAGAAAGGAGTGCTTTAGGGGTGAAAAACATTCAGCTCTGCTACAGCCAGCTGAGAATGGGATCAGGGGAGGCAGGCTGGGATATGAGGAAGAAATCCTACTGAGAGGTGCCAGTGGGAGCAGCATGTTCTTTTTTGTTGTTCCTGGTATAAGATATCCAAGGTCACTGGAAATTGTAGAACTGGCTGTGAAGCTTCCTGGTATTTGAAGACCTTCAAAAGTAACCAGTAGAGAACAGCTCATGGCTAAGAATCAGACTACTGCCTGTTCCAAGGAAAGAAGTATTCCTTTATGTGTGTATGTTTGTGAGCAGGCCTACACACAGGCACACACTGTGGTGTTACTTCTGGATTGCTTCATCACAGTTTTATTCTTTATTTCTCTTATATTTGTAAAAAGTTATCACCTTTAATTGCCAGCTTTAAATGAAGACATGGTGGTTGAGGTCTGGGGACTAGATATTCTGCTTCAATTATCAGATAAATAGTTTTGGGGGATAATATTAGGGGACTTGACTTTTCTTCAGCCACAGCAATAGCCTAAGCATCCCACGCTTCTGCCTGCTGCCTTGCACTGCACACTCACTTGTGTTAATACCACTTTTGATGGAGTAACATGATGCCACTTGGCAAAAACAAACAAACAAAAGCATTGGAGAAGTAAGAATGCTGTTTTAAATCGGAATAAACTTCAAGTCTACCTTGCAAATCACCTTGTAGCTGCAGGAACAGCTATAGTGGCACAGCTGAGAAGCCAATAAAGACTGCTCAGGGAGGCTCCAATGGCCCAAAGAAACACATTACTGTGTTGAAGTAGATAAGCACACTCAAATTGTTTAACTTTGGCATCTTAGTTTACAAGCATTTATATGTCAATTATGGACCCAAAAGAAGATGAATGAATAGCCAGAAAGGGGGAATCCCTGTTTTGTTAGTGGTAGTCACTGTACTAGTTCAAGATACATTGTGAAAATCACCCCTCAGTGTTAAAGAGTTGGTAAAAGTAATTTTTCTGCCAGGACAGGGATTATCTTTTTAATGTGTTTGTAAAATACCTGACACATGAAGGGTGGGGTCTTCCTCTCACAGAAATGGCAAGAAGAATAGAGAACTTCAGGAAATCTTGCACTCAGCAAGAGGAGCTTAATCTCATTAAAGGGACATGAGGATGATACACTGTGTAAACTGATTAACATTTACGCAGAGAACACTACTACTTGTATGAGATTTTGAAAAAGGATGCCTATTTATAGTGTGAGGAAACTGAAAAAAAATCGCTTCTATTAAAAAACACCCCAACAAACCAAACCCAAACCAGACAATAAAAGGTGTAAGAAAAACCATGTTTACACTGTTGAAGAAGAGTTCTACAGTAATGCAAAATAGGCCTCCCTCTTTGCCTTCACATACTGAATTTTTCTTTCTGGGTATTTCTTATAGATTGAGTGGCTTAATAGAATAGAAAACAAAAAGATAAACAGTCAAATTACTTCAGACATACTTAATTGAAACTTAATTTAATGCTTCTGAAAGGTACTGGATTAGCAACATCGGAAATTGAATTATTCATCCACAGAACAAGAACTTTCTGTGCAGTACTGATGACAGCTTTTCATCTAATCCTGCGAACAGGCCTCCACAAGGAAAGGCAGAAAATGTTTAGATGAGAAATAGAGTTTTTTACTTCTCTGATATTACAGCAGCTGGCACTTTTTATTTGGGGCTGGTAATAGTTGTTCACTAGGATCTGAACTGAAATGATTTGCTTATTTCTTGTTTGGTTCTGGAACATCCTTAGATGAACTGAAGTTCCTAAGGGCTCCTGTTACTGAGTTATGGTGAGTTTTGGCTGGTGACCTACAGTGCAAAGGACTTAGTTCCCATTACTGACTCCCTCAGCAGTTTGCAAACTATTGTTTTGCCAAATTAGCATTTGCTTCTGTTACAGAAAACTATCCACAGTTGGGATATCCTTGTAATTTTAGAGATGAGATCAGATATAATCTCACACAAATGTGTAATAATATAATCAACTTGGCTTAGTTTTTAAAGGTATCTTCAAGGACTTTTTAATGGCCAGCACTTCTTCTTAGGTTAGTTTTGCACTTCAAAAAAGGGGAATTAGGGCATGGTCAGACAAGCTCTGGCAACTCTTACTTTTGTTTTTGCAGTTTGAGAAATTACTGCCCCCAGCTCTCTGTTCAGGCTTTCTCCTCAAAGCTACCATCCCTGCACTAGGTTTTGCCTGAGACATGAAAATCTGTTTCCTTTTGCTGACTTAGTAATGTGCCTAGTAACCTCCAGGAGAGACCAAGTGCAGCTTCAGTGAAATCTGCCATTGTGGAAACAGAGAAATGTGAGGCTTATGTGCCTCAGCTTGGCCACTGTGTACAGGGGAGGATCTGGAGAAAGCCAAATCAATTATGACACAGCAAAATCCAGGGAGACTCTTGCCAGCATGAGCAGAGGTCACATCTCTATTGGCTCCTCTATGACCATCCTTTTTGTCATAAAGATCTATGCCTATAGTCTGTATTTGATTTTTTTTCTACACAATTCTCTGGTATAAAATAGCCTGTATTTCCCATGCTTTGGCTATTTCCACCAAGTGGAGGAGGTCCCTGTTGCTCTCACCCACACTCTTTCTAACTCTGATTGGCAAATGCGATTCATCTCTGGCAGTATCCTACTTTGACTAAACCAAATGGCCAGAGTTGGTGCTACCTTTATTATTGTGCTTCAAGGTCCTCATGAAAACATCCAAGCAAGAAGGATCCTAATTTATGGACAGGGATAATTTGCACATAGATGAGTAGGCTTTTGTTCATAACAAATTTTAAGCATAGCACAGAATTTAGGCAAGGTGGATAGGTAAAATAGTCTGTTAGGAGTGAGAACTGTCACTTACACTATTGAAGCACACAGTTTAGATAGGTAATTAAATTGTTCACCTTGATCAGGAAAAACCTTGTGACACTTTGAGAATGTCCTATTTTGTAGTCAAGATATAAAATGTTTCCTAATGGGAGTGAAGTTTATGAGGGGAAAAATATTTCCTCTGTGAAAGGATATTTGTGAGAGGAATTTCAATTGAGAGCAATACATTAACAAGAAGTTCTCTAAGCATCCCTTTCTGTAGTGGTTTACCATGTGTGATGGTAGTTCTGAAAGAAATGCCTGAAAAATTAATAGGAATATATGATCAATTCATTGAAATGTGTAAGTGAAACCTGAAACATGCTTAGTGCTCATGCTTCAAGCTTGCCTGCTTTCAAATGTTCCATAGGGTCAAATTAACTACTGTGGTTTGCTGTCAATGACTGGCAGCAGGCATATTGCTCAGTAGATCCAAATATGACATTTCAGATTGCTATTTAATCCATACAGAAAGGAGTGATTGTCACGTCTTGATATATTTAGTATGGGGAGATTGATAAAAGTTCACTCTGCTGCTTTTAGAAATAATAGAATGTTATTGAATCAAGTGAGGCTCATGCAGGGTGTGCTATTGCTGCTGTAAATTAGAATTACAACCTGTATGGTGACAGGTTCATGGTGGAATTGTCTCTCTAATCTCATGTTGTCTTTACAAAACTGCCTTCCAGGAAAGGTATGCATAGTATGAAATATTTCTGTTCCATGCACTTAATGTATGAGTAAAGTATGTGCTAGTGCTCTCTGGGAGGCTCTAGAATCATAAAGATGTAAAATATATGTTGGATTGTAGTTTTATTAGACTGCCCAACACATGTTGAGCAACAATTTATAAAATGGTAATATTTTTTTTTCTTTTCAATGTTGATATTTTAGTCTTTTTTTTAAATTCCAAATTAAAAAGAAAAGGCAAATTAATGTCATGACATTTTTTCCCCTTCTTTTTGTAAGAATATACGCTCTATGCTATTGCACTTTCTGTCTCAGTCTGTACAAGTGCTTCTTGTCCTAGAATAATTTAGACACCACTGACCAATTTCACTGAAGTTTTTTTTTTTTTTGCAAGGGGTGGGCATTTTATAGGTTCTAAGTTGCTACAAAGTTTATAAAAAGTTTTGACCAAGTAGAACGGACAGATCGTTGTGACAGAGAACTTATAAATCCCTCCATAGCAGGAAAGGTGCCATGTGAGCTCAGCCTTGGCAGACCAGACAGGATTCACATGCAAGATCAATCTTGAGATTCAAATGCAAAGTAAATCCCATTTGTATCTGCTGTTCACAGAGCTACCTGTTGGTTGATCAGCCTTTGCTCTCCCTCTTCCCGCTAAATGTCTCCCTTTCTGTGGTGCCTCAAATCAAATAGTCCAATAATACGTTTGGGCAAATCTAATGATTCACTGGCTAGGGAAAGGGGGAGTGCTACTCCTTCCTTGCCCTGCCCCTCCCCTCTCACGCCGGTGCCCCGGGCATCCTGTCATGTTCCCTCCCGTGTACTGCGGGTTCAGCTCACCGATCCTAGGAAAAAATCATTTGCTTCTCTGGAGCTTTTTTTCTGGGTTACTGAGTGGAATTAGTTCAGTACGTGTCTTGTGAGTGCCAGGACTCTCACAAGGGAGTGGTGAGTGTGTTGTAACAGCAGCAGGGTAGCAGCAGTGAGCTGCTAGATTGATTCCATTTGATTGTTGAATTTTATTTGAAGGCTACTCTGCTTCTTCCTGAGATTTATCCACACATGAGGTTTTGAATTGATATTGTATCTTCAGTTAATTTGACTTGGTTTTCCTAGGAGTGTCTGTTTCAACATGAGACCTTGCAGCTGATAAAAAAGCAGGCCACAGATAAGGTGTAGAAAACACAGACTTTGTCTAGAAAAGAGAGAATGCTGGAAATTCACAAGGTGAAAAATCATGCCACAACCATTTACTGCGTGCTTTGACGGAGAGGGCAATCTGGTGCATGTAGCTACACCAGAGAGGCAGCCAATGTACCAAATAGCCACATCACTCCCCTGCTGGAAATCCTTGCACCCAAAGATGTCAGAGGCGGAAGGTGGTACAGCTGCCATTTGTTACTCACGGTCATGACTCTGGCAGGCAATTACCTCTGGGCCTGTTCTGAGACAGTGTTATTACCCTGGAGATGTGTCCATTTAGATTCTTAAAATGATCCTATTGTGGACAAAAAGCTGGGAATACTATTATTGGAAAGAGAAAGGAAAGAGAAAGGAAAAAGGAAAGAGAAAGAGGAAAGAGAAAGAGGAAAGAGGAAGGGAAGGGAAGGGAAGGGAAGGGAAGGGAAGGGAAGGGAAGGGAAGGGAAGGGAAGGGAAGGGAAGGGAAGGGAAGGGAAGGGAAGGGAAGGGAAGGGAAGGGAAGGGAAGGGAAGGGAAGGGAAGGGAAGGGAAGGGAAGGTGGAAGACTTCCCACAATTAAATGTGACGCAATCACAATTGTAAAGATATAATTTAAAAGCCACAGAGTTCTAGCTAATATTTAAACTGATTACGACAGCTGAAAACAATAATGATTCTTCTACAGGAGAACTAAATATTTCCAATATTGGTAAAAGTATTTCTAGGTGAAACACTTCAGGCATTGACATATTAGACACTCAGGGATTAAGCTGTATATTTATTTAATGCTTGGCTTTGATGTGTATAAAATAATGATGGCAATCCTTTGCAGCCTTGAGCAAACTGGACTTTAAGGAGTGGAGAGTTCATTACAGTTTTTAGCCTTTCTTGATGAGAGAGGTTCCCAGATCCCACGTGTGCATGTATGTGTGTCCATCTCTTGTTCTCAATTATGTTGATTGATTTCAACCAAAGACATCAGACGGGTGATTGCACAGAAATTAAGAACTTTTCATGAAAACAGGCAAATATAAAAAGCACTTGCTAAGCGCAAGTATAGAA
The DNA here is from genome assembly GCF_041296385.1 of Aphelocoma coerulescens. Taxonomy (NCBI): domain Eukaryota; kingdom Metazoa; phylum Chordata; class Aves; order Passeriformes; family Corvidae; genus Aphelocoma; species Aphelocoma coerulescens. The sequence continues at coordinate 79,346,561 of NC_091015.1, forward strand.
AATTAGTTCAGCTGTTACTACATCCCTGTTCGGAACCCACATATCCAAGAGATACAGGCTTACTTTATCCTTGGGTAATTAGAAGTCATCCCTTTTTAGACACCAGGAAGTCCAACCATGGTGCACAAATCTGTAGGAAACAAGGCTTCTGCTTTTCACATAATCAGTTGCTATATTACTGTAAAGACACAAACCCAGATATTTTGCTTTTCATGCAGCACCTGCTGCAGTATTTGCATATTTCTGTGTGTTGGGGGTTAACCCCAGTACGCAGCCAAGCCAGAGCCAGTGCAGTCTACCAAGAATACTTTGTTTTCAATTTGGTAATGAAAATTCCTGCCACAGCCAGTTTTGTAGCTGAAGACTATGACTAAGTGAAGCAGCATCCAAGTCAGCCACACCACACAGCAGAGGAACATACGAATGTGAGTGCCCCACAAAAACATAATTTATACAGAACAAAGGAACCTTTACAGGCTACAAAGCATGATATGAAAATTGCAGCTGCATCAGCTGCCTTTGGATTCCAGTTCTGCAAATTGTCTAAACTGCACTTTGTAATTAAGCACCATTATCAAGCCACTGTTAAAGAAGATATATTGAAGGTCAGAAGCAAACATAGCAGCATGAAGCTCCTGAAAGCTAAATTTCCCAGCTAAGGAGCAGTGTGAATTGACCTGTATTGCTATGACCAAAATTATTACCATTTACAAACTTGCCAATTTAACTTTATTTTGGGTATCTCTGTGCTACATCATTATTTGTCACATAAACACTCTTGACTGAGTCCTTGTAAATAAATATAGTAGGGTGGTAGAGCCTATTTCAGATATCAATTCAGTATCTTAACGTTTCTGGAGATACTGTAGATTAGAAAGGCTGAAACAGAAAACCAATAGAGACTTCTGATCTTCAGCAAATCAAGACCTGTCAACATGTTGTGGTGCTCTGGACAAAAGAGGTGATTACATTCTTTTTAATCTATAAGGATCCTCTTTTCACTGAGGTGAAATTTTCCTGCAGGAAGCTTATAAAAATTTCACATTGTGTAGGACCACTGATTTCTTTTTTACATTTAGAAAAAGTAGAATCAGATAAAGAAGGTCTTCTTTTTATTTGTTGTTCACAACTAGTTTCAGTTTAATGCATTTAAAGCTTAAAACTGTGGACTTACCAACATACATATATTGATGTCTACTATAAAGAGCATGTATTCAATTTAATATTACCTCAATTAACTATTTGCATCTCCTCCATAACTTTTCATTTATAGTGCATTTATTGATGGAAGTATTTCACGGTAAAAAATCAAAGAAATTTGAAGCATTTTGTTGTGGTGAAACCAACACAAAATGTATTTAGCAGCAGTCAGGATTTACAGAACAGGACAGTATAAGAGAGCCAGCTTTATAAATATAACAAGTTTCATGTTGTGGAAACATTTCCTAGTACCTAAGGCTTGCCTGAAGCCCCAGCCCCTCCTGACATCTGACAGAGGGTTCACATCTCATTTCTGCCCTAGTGGCTAGTCCTCCTAGTCAAGTGTCTAGTCAAGTTCCAAATTTGGACCAATTTAGCTAATTCTAACAAATCTTTATTGACACAGAAGAAAGAATATCCCAGTGGTTAGCGTGGTAGCCACAGGCTACTTCTGTGATTTTGAGCAGTCACTCAGAGGCAGAATTGTTAAAAAATGTAGTAAGTAGTCAGTAGGATTTCCAGGGCCTGTTTGTCATAGAGAACAATGGAAATTAGGTACCTGATGCTTTCAAAAATCCTGTCTTTGTGTCTTTGGCCAAGTCTAAACTGCAGAGCAGTTTGCAGTCCAGAGTTCTACATCTTGTATGCACAGATTTTCTTCCTATGGAAACCAAGGCATAGGGTGGGGGAGAGGGGAATGCTCCACTCAGAGATCACACTTGGATACAGCTGACACACTGGAAGCACTCTTGCAGCATTTGATGCAACTTCAAATACCTGCGCTGTTTTAAGCTTCTAAACAAAGTGTCAAAGTATGTTAAAAATCAAGCTCCTTTTATTGCTCTGGGACTTGTTTCCCCATCAGTGGGACAGAGAGAATAATTCTTTTCTCACATGGCCATTATAAAGAAAAATACATAAACAACTTTGCAGAACTCAGAAGCCATACAAACTCCAGCCAAGAAACATGTGACTCAGTCTGTGCAGGGACTGTATTACCAACAGGGGAAGAGAAGGTACTATTTGTCCTCCTAATAATGCAGCTTTGTGCAGCATGTAAGTCCCCATTCACAGGGCAGTAATATTCCTCCCGGGGATCTGAGCAATAGGTAGAGTCTTCCTGTTCTGGTGTCACTAACAGGCTGCCTCTGACACCTTTTCCATCCCCAATGGCCATATAAATTCTCACCAACAACTGCAAAAAAACATTTGATCTACCTTGGATTTCCATTTTTCCAAAATAACATCCAACTTACACCCAGTAAGTACTATGGCTAAACTCCACTTTTTTGCTGAACTGTGGGAGTTATTTATAGTGATATATGAGGAGGACTTTTGAGAATACAGTCTCTATAGAAACTGGTGGTGGACTAGACCAAAGAGGTTACTTAGAGGAAATTCCCTGCTCTTCTGTCTTCATAGATGGTGCCAGAAAGAGCTTGAACTCCTTGTTGGCTGGGAGGGCAGGATGTATTTGGCATATTTGGTATTATTAACTTCTCTTCCATGAGTCAAAATGTAAACATTCATGATTGACAGTATTTACTTACTTACATAAAAAATATTTTTGCAATTGTATTTCAGCTGGTTCCATGTGTTCACATTACTTACATTCCAAAAACACGAGGGAAGTTCCAGTGCACACACACAAAATTGCACTAAGATGGTGTTAAGGTTGCTGACTCTCATGCCTAAATAACACAAAAACTAAAAGTACAGGAAATCCTGAGTTAAGGCTCTTTTACAAACTTTAGACATAATTTCCTTTTTCATACATAATACTTCCTTCAGTGCTGGTGGAATCAATTTGTGGCTGGCTGTTCTGGCATTGGGACAATGATGTGGCAGCGGAATACAGCAAATCTGTGCAGACCCATTTCACTTCCACTTATATATGTGGTATTACCATAAGACCAAAGCTTTTAAAAGCAAGTAGGGATTTTGAGTACTTAAAGCTGAGATGTCTGAAGTGCTTTCATTTTTGGAGATTGCTGCCAGAAGAAAAACTGAAAATCCTTTTAAAAAATTGGAAAATCCTACATGGAATAGGAATCCTGATAAGAGATGCACTCTCAGGTATTGCCAGTCATGGTCAAATTGCTTGCTGTATAGAGATTTTAACAACTTTCCAATCCCTAGTAATTCACTTTTCTCAAGGCACCTCATGAAATGCAAGTCTTACAATAAATATCAGCCTTTCCCTGAAGGGAACTCCTGCTGTGAAAGATAATAGTAAATTGCATTAGCACATTTCCTGTAGCCAAAAGGGTCTGCACTACGGGTGCAATCATTAAAAGCCCCTCACCTACTGAGGTGCTATCAGTTTGGGAGGCAGGTTCCATACTTTGAGACCTGCCAGTGAATTCAGCTTGCTGCTGGGAGAGGAAGCAATAAGTGTTTAGATGCTGATAGCAACATTCCTCACTATTTTAGAACAGGAAGTTAACAAGCAACTTGTAGCTAGAATAGCAAGGAGTGTCCCAGTAGTCATTCTGGATTTGGTTACTGCTTGGAACTTGCCCAGCATAGCAAGGACAGTGCTGCAACACATGAGAACCACCATCTTGTGTTTTTTCATTCTCACTTGCCAACACCCTCCCCCCGTCCCCCCCCAGCCCAGCCTCCTTTGGCACTGCTCTGGCACCAAATAACCTGATAGCAGAGCTCTAAAAGACACCCATGACTTTGGCGTCTTGAGATGTTTTAAAACATATTTAACTGTACCTTCTAGTCTCAAATAGCGCAAAGTTTTCAAGGCTTTCCTTAACAATAAAACCTCATTTATAGAATGGCAAAACGAAACCTGATTAACTAGATAACAATAAAGATTATATATACACTGAAAGTGTTCTGTTCACAGAGTAATAACTTACTTGATTAATGGACCATAGTGAAGTTGTTTCCATTTCATATTGCAGCTAAGATGATGCAGCACTGCAGCTGAAGGGGTGGAACAGGTTGTGAATCCCAGTAAGTCAGTGGCATGTACTCGCTCTGGTTCCTGCATATCATACCTAACAAAAACATAGCTGCAAGGTGAGTCAGTTCAATTGGCTGATCCAGTGGAAAACTAACTCTGAAAAAAAGGGAATAGCTCCTCACTGGGTCAGAATGCTACATCAGGTCCCTCTGATGCTGCATCATTTAGATCTGGTAACAATGGCAGAGGGAGAAAAGGGCAAAGCAGAGCCATGTTTTCCACCAGCTGCCATCAATAGAGTCGCCTAGCTATAGCATGAAAACTCACTCTCAGACTAACTGGAGAGGATGGTGCAGTTTGGTGTAGGGACAGCTGGCATCCTCCTCTCTATGCACAAGTGAAAGCAGTGGACCACAAGGCAAACAGAACGGAGTGCCACCGTGCCCTTACCTGTCATGCTGAAAGCAGGCTGTGGCAGACTGCTGAGAAGAGCTGGTCTCAGGCTGGCAGGCCTTAATTAAGTCAGCAGCAGGAAACGGCTACGACAAGGCCTAAACACCTGAGGGATTTAAGAATAGGCATTGTCACTTCACATTGTCACAAGAAGCACATTTCTAACTAGGATGGAATTTAGAAAAGCAGTGTCAGGAGCCATCCTGCCCCATCCTGTACAGGAGCTGAGCAGCTACGTTTTGCAGAAGTGCTGAAATGCCTGTCATATGTAGTTCCATTCATCATAGACCTTTTAAGCAGCTTGGCTTATATGTGAAAAAGAAACCCGTAGAGATGTTCACCCTTGACAAAAAAATGAGGAAGTCATTTCACCTGTGTCATCACAGTTTGGCTACTTGTTCTAGACAGTCATTACTGGCCACACCAAGAAAAGCCTTGTGTCATTCTTTTTCCTTACTTTGCACATCTACATTAGATGAAACGGACTGTGCTCCACAAGACACTTACTTCTTCCTTTTGACAGTAAAGGGAACTTAGGGTGATTAGCTCAGGTCAGGTGTCAGTTTCTGACAGCAGAAGTTAAGTGAGATGCATCTCATCTGAGGAGCTGTCACCTTTGTCCAGCTGTAGATGATGACATAACAGGGTAATAATGATCCAAATATTCAGGAGTAAATGTAGTGTGACTCAGAATTACTTGGTTATGCTACTTCTGTGACCCAATTCCCTTAGAGGCTTTCTCTACCTAGTTAACCTCATATCAATCTCAATGTGTCAAGACAAAGCTACAGAAAATTCCTATCTGCCTTAACTCAGCACTGTAAAGGAAGACATGGACCACACTTTCTGGATTTCAGTAACAAAACTTTGGTAATAAAGGATCAGAGCAATTAATTTCAGTAACCTTTCTGCAACTGTCTTCCATGTTGCTTTGTTCAATTTAGTTCTAGAAGTTTAAAGAAGCTGAATGTCTACTGTTTTTGTAGGCGTCTTTGTGAATCTCATCATCAGGGAAATGTTCTTCTAACATTTACATGGAATGGCCTCTCATTTAGTTTAAATCTGCACATTCCTCTTATAGCTTCCTTTACAGCAGTAAATAATCTTCCCCTCTCTTGGTACTTAGATACTCCAAAGATTTTATGCCATCACTATGTGATGCTTGGTACTCGGTGATTTGTGTCTATATGTGTGGATGTCTTTGCAAGACAAGGCAACATTCCAATAAAGTACTACTTTGAAGAATATTCCCTAAAACAAATTAGCTTATATTAATCCAGTTTAAAAAATAAATCTGTTTTTAATTTGCAATCATAGATGCTTTGACCTATGTGAAATTTATCAATAACTCCTGGAGCTTTTACAGTCAATCTGGGTTTAGAATTCTGTCTTCATACCAGCCACTGGTATATGAGAACAGCTCAGATGCTGCTTCAGATTTGCCTTGTGCTGAACCTTCAACACTCTTTGTTGATTTTCAAGTGTATACAATATGCACTCTAGCTGTCTTTTTTTTAAAGCAGTATGAAAAAATACAGAAATCAAACCCAACCGATAAGTCAATGGAACCAAAAAAACGGCTCAAACACACAAGAGACTTGCTTCATCTTGACAAGCAGAATCTGTGCATCAGCTGAGCACTCAGTATCCAGAGTCTTAGACCATAATAAATGCAATGGAAAAGGCAGTGGCATGGGGCTCTGAGTCTGAGGTCTTGACAACTGACAGTATATTTGGTATTTGTCTTAAAATCTCTGCTGCTGGTTTAAATTCGGAATATGGTTTAGATAACATGCAAGTGAAGTGAATTGACTTTATAGTTACAGAAAAGGACTGAAAAATGTTGCAAAATATCTCCAAAGCTCAGAAACTGGAAGAAGAATCATGACTTTCCCCAACTGTCTTTCAATCTCACAAATTTTGTGTCACTTTCTTGAATTTTGAGACCAGTTTGAGATCTCTGAATGGCTGGAGTTATCCACATGGCAATAGTTGAGCCTATTTCATAATACGTAAAATAATGTCCTTTTTAACGAAAGCAACACTTTTAGTGTAGCTTCATTGCGCCCTCTTACAACAGCTCTGGTATGAAACTTCTCACTGCAATGACAGCAAACCCATGAGTTTTTCTCTGATGACTATACAAAGAATTTTTTCTCCAAATTTTAATGGACAGGATAATATAGACAGGGCTGGATGCACACATTTCTAGCAAGGTTGTCCAACATTTCCCATTATGAGACTCTGTTTTCAGTTATTTGTAACTCTGCCAAAGTTTAATTATTTGCACCGAAATTTTCCACACTAAGCATCTGCACAAGGCTGAATTTGGTTTTCTTTGGAGACAAATAACTCAGTCATTTCTGAGATCAAGACTAAGGGAAGATATGTTTTGGGTTTTTTTGTAAAAACACAACAACATTCTGGTGAACCTTTCTGGGGCTATTACCACTTGTAGAGTGGCTTAAAATTAGGTGAAGGTTTGCCTTTGTGTCAAGGATGTACTTCTCTCCATCCCTTAATAGAATTTGTTAAATTTGGCTAAGTCCTAATCCTTTGAGAAAAAAGAAAAAAAAAATGCAGTTCACACATGCTCAGTACAGAAGTCTCAGGTATCAGCAGTTGCATTTCTCAAAGATTCTGTAATTATAGAACATGTTCCAGACTGAGGCTGAGCAGGATTTTCCTTGCAACTACAGCTCTGCGTCATACTGGGCTGCAGTCCAAATCGGAGTGCAGAAGCTCTATTTCTTCCACCTACTCCAAACAGGAAGTGAGAAGGAGGAAGCTGCACTATTTAAAAGCAGAGCTTGCAAAAAGCTGATCTGCCTAGAGATGAGGAGCAGACAGGAACCAGGATACCAGAACACAGAGACAGAGTGAAAGAGGACAGAACTGAGATATTTATGGTGATAGAGACAGTAAACTGCACATGGAAATGGCGATGAAGAGATTCAGAGCCAAAAAGAATGAAAAATGTTAAGAAGAGGAAAAAAAGTTGCTAAAACATTGGCAGCTGTGAGAACTGAAGGATCCACTGGGTGAAGGATTGGTGCTGGACAACCTACAGAAAAATTTATGGCTGAGAAGGAAAAGGGGTTGGGAGAGACAGAATAGATTAAAAGTTAGAAAGGAAAGGACTAGTGGAAGAAACCAAAATGTGCTGAGAAATGGAAATGGAGATGGAATGAGGACTGAGGTTAACAAGAAATAAGACTGAGGCAGTGACTGGTAAAGGCAGAAGTGGTTATGCTTTGAAGGAATAAATTCAAGCATGATTCAAGCATCCACTCATGCAGATGACTATTCAATCTGGACCTTGTAGTAGAGCCCAAGAACTTTGACTTCAACAATTCAGTCATAGTTCAAAATGTTAGAAACTGTCCCTTAAAATGTGGGGATTTTTTTGGTTTTTGTTTGGTTTTTTTGTTTGTTTGTTTGGTTGGTTGGTTTTCTTGCTTTTTTTGTGGTTTTTTAGTTTGGTTTGGTTCGGTTTGGTTTGGTTTGGTTTGGTTTGGGTTTTTTTTATTGGCACCAAGATAGGACAGAAGATATTCCTAGTTATTCGGTTTAAATGTCGGGAGACTATGCAGAGCATCTACATTTTCCTAACCCATTGATAAAATCTGCACATTTAGGCATGACAGCTGGAAAATGTGGGAGAATTTTTTTTCTAACATGAGAAAACAAAAGAGAAACTTATCTACACATGGAAAAGCAACAAGATTTTAAGAGTCCAAACCAAGGGTTTACAATTTAGGAAATGGAAAAACTAAATCTGTACAGTCATGGAGACTGTATGTTTGCTCTTTTGTGTTTAGGTGGACACAATTGCACAATCACTTATCTGTTTAATTTGTTTTACCATGGCACTGTATACCATCTTCCTCAAAATCCCTGTGTCGTTCTTAGCAAGCCATCTCCACCAAAAGCTTTTCATAGGTGATGCCTCTTTGTCTGGGTGCTTCACTCACCTGGGTTACAATGATCTGACTTACAGAAATGTTGCGCACTTGAGGAGTCAACAGGAATTACAACTTGAATAAATAAAGTGCTATGTTATGGCTCAAGATCACACACCTTGAAGAGAACACTGTAAACTACAGAGCAGTTTTAAGCTCACCTCTGCAGAAATCCGGAGGAGCAATATCACTTTAACTCCTAGAAGTGTTCCATAAAATTATATGTACTCATATTTGTGAGGCACTCAGACAGTACAGCGACGAGAACTACTGGAAAGATCAGGAGGAGATTAATCATTCTGTTGTTATATAAGATTTTAATACTGTGAAATAAACAAGGCAAAGAGTCTCATACAGAACAAGGACAAGAAAATAAAAAAAACCCGAAATATATTTTTAAAAGTACCTGCCCCCCAAAGTGCTGACTGACGCTTGGATCTTGAAGGAAAAGCCCTATATGAATATGTAACTAAAGGGAGATGAGTAAAGTTTGCATACAACCTGACTTCTGGCATTTCCTACATTTTGATAACTTGACTTTGCAGCTTTAATATAAGTCTGTAATTCAATAAGTCCTATGCAGACATACATATCCTTAGGAATCCTGCATATTATAATCGCCAGTCTCACCAAAACTCCAAGATGGCATTATAGTTTTCTTTTACAAAGCTGTTTGAAAACAAACATACTTTTTTATTTAATGCTGTATGTACTTAAAATGCTTCAAAACCTTTCTCTTCCCTCCTTTCTATTTCCACCTCTCTCTTTCATTTTTTACAAATGCCTTCTTTCTTCAAAAACTGCAGGACTAGCTCTGGCTCAGACAGCTGCAGAAACAGCTTGGCTTCAGACATTTACCACAGCAGATTTGCTTAATCAAACAACCATCAGAGCAGCTTTGTTCCAAGCAGTTGCCAAAAGCCTGTCATGCTACAACTTCAAAAAGCTGCTCCAGCAGCTTTGCTGCTCACCAGAGATGCTCATCATGCATGGAGGTGACATAATACATTTCTAAGTAGGAAATCCAGTGATATTAATGTTCAGTGTATTGCTACAGTTTTATCCATCTAATGAAGGTATTTGTAGTACTGAATGCATTACTTTAGAGTCCTTGGCCACTTTATCTACTTTATATCTTTGACAAAAAAAAGGTGTTACTTTGTCCTAGATGCTTTCCATGGTTGGCCTCTGTCCAAACATGAGTTATTTCAGAGTTTGAAGAATTCTCTTCCAGCAACTTTGAACGCAAACCCATCAGAATCAAAGACTAGGAAGCCTGCTATATGGTTATTAGATTCCAGTCATCACCAACAACTGTAGCATTTTTGCAGTTTTGATAGATTTTTTTGTTTCACCTGTATTAAAGCCTTCTGTGAGAGCAACTCTACGACTTCCTGAAGCAAACCTACCTTGGAGGGTCAGTACCCCTACCTTCAGCAAGTTTGTCTTGCCTCCATGGACTGGTAGACTTCCCTCTAAAACACTTCTCTCTATAAGTCTTCTCTCCTTTAGGAGACACAACAACAGTTCTTTCAGTCTAGGCTCACTGAATGTGCTGGTTTTTGCCTTGCAATTTTTGTCACTGCTGTTCTCTGCATTGCCTTGAGTGGTCCACTCCTTTCTTGAAGAGCAGTTCCCAGAGCTGGACATTGTAGTCCATCTGAGACCTTGACAGCTGTGAGAAGAGTGGAAGGATTACCCTCTGTGATTTGTAGGCTGTGGTCTTGTTAAAAGGATTCTGCACGTAGTTAGAGCCAGAGAGGACAAGTACTGTATCCTAAAATGTCACAGATGCCTAGATCTCACATGGGAATACTCAGTAAGTATGCAGAAATATATTAAGTCAGCTAATAGGATTGAATTTTGAACATACAAAAGGCTCTGGTAAGTATGAATATTTGTAGCTTTAAAAAAATATACACAGCAATTTCTCTTAGTGGCACAACTATCTGAGAAATTAAGCACTGATCCGTTCTTGTGAACCTACATATTTTGGAATTTTGGAAATAATGGCTAAACCAATAGCAGCTAAATCTTCAGGTTTAATTCAAAAGATCTGTGTTAACTTTGCTAAAACTCTCATTATTTCTCAATTTTCTTTCACGCTTTTTGCAAATTATATACATTAGATGCCTTGTCTTTCACAGCAGGCATCATGTTTGGGCATATCTGTCACACTAGGCATTTTCTGTCGTGCTTCTTTCCTCTAGACAGTCTTTGTTGGGTATGCTTAGCTGTTTCTACTCATGTTTTGAGGATAGGATAGGATACAGTATTACTCTTTAGTTATTATATCCATGGGGAGATGCAATTTTATGTTTATAAGATTGGTAAACTATACCTTGAAAGCCGGGGAGCTTTTTCTAAGGGCCATTCAACTAGAGCAAGTCACCAAATCTCTTTTGCTAGTGCCACTTCTTGAGTGCAAAATACCATCCAGAAACGGATAGCACTTCTGTTCATTTCAAACTTTCCTTCTACTTGCTCCTTCCTTTCATTATTGCTCCTTCCCTTCATTATTTGAAATACAGTCTTGGCAGAAAATTATCTTCAAGCCTCTATTTTTCATTTAAGATATGGATGACCACATTTCTAGGTGTTTTGTGTTCCACTTGGGAACTTTAATCACTTTGGAATGAGAGATGATAGAACCATAGAATCATCAAAGTTGGAAGAGACTTTCAAGATCATTCAGTCCAGCCATCCACCCAGCACTGCCACTGTAACCTTTAAACCACTAAACCACCTCACCCAGCTCCACATCCAGACACCACTTAAACACCTCCAGGGGAGGTGACTCCACCACCTCCCTGGGCAACATAGCTTGACCACCCTAACAGTGAAAAATTTTTTTCTAATATCTAATCTGAATCTCTGCTGTCTCAGTTTAAGGCCATTTCCTCTGGTCCTCTCACTGCAGGCACAGCAGAAGAGACTGGTCCCCACTTTATTAGAACCTCCTTTCAGGCAGTTGTAGAGAGCAATGAGGTCCCCCGCTAAGCCTCCTCTTCTCCAGGCTAAACACCCCCCGCTCCCTCAGCTGCTCCTCATAAGACATTTTTTCTAGACCCTTCATGACTCTTGTTGCTCTTCTCTGGACAATGTAAGGTATTGGTACAGTACCATTATAGTTAAGTGCTGCATATTAGAACTGAAATGCAAGTCTATTCCTCACTTGTTGCTGAGTACTTGTAGCATTATGAAATTGTAGCATGAGATTTTCGCTGGTCTCTAATTACTGTGCTCTTCATACAAGTAGCATAAAAATAAACAGTAAGATTTAAGGAAGATTTTACAGTGAATCATGTTAATGGTGGAAAATATTAAAACTACGTCTTATTATTATAATTTATGTACTACAGAAGATCCTCTTGTGCAAGAATTGTGCAAACACACAGTAAAAGGCCAACCTTATTCTGAAGAATAACAGCATAGCTGTTTTTTCTTCTCTTTTTTCTCTTTTTTTCTTCTATCATTTCCATTTTAACAGAGGAGGAAGTTACAGCATGAAAACAAGTTACTTGCAGATTAGAGAAATGTGCAAGAGACAGATTTTGAATCCTGAACCACCAAGTCAAGTCCAGTTCTTTAACTGCAATTCAACTGCACAAGGTACAGCATCAGGAAAACAAGATTTAAAAACCTCAAACCTTCCATTTTAATAATTCCATAACTGTCCTATCAAAACCATCCCTAAACTAAAGTGAAGACTAAAGAGCAAGGACAGAGTAAGAGTACAATAGAATATATTTCAATTATACTAAAGTCCTACCAGTCCATTAGGCCTGGGAAAAATCTTATCTCAGAACAATGAGTTATAAACCAAGATTTAGACGAATGGATAAATTAATCTTTCTATGGGATTAAATCTGCAGGAATCACCATGACTGTGTGTGTCTGGTAACCTTCGTATCAGCTGTGCTGATTAATTTGAACAGAAATAAATCAAATGGAGTTTAACTGAGAAATAATTACGGAAATTGGATTGTATGGCAACAGACTAGGATCTGCAACTTGATAAAGCATATTGAAGTACAGCTACTACAGAATAGTCAGTGGCTAGGATTCTGCCTGATCTGCAGTTCATGGGCTCTAGCCCATGTTGTTAGCCAAAGTCAGAGTTTTGATCTTCTGCAGTTTTTCCACACCAGCTGATTCCCAGAAGATGTATTCCTTGCCAAAATATCACATCTGTGGAGTTCAGCCAGTTACTGTGTCAAGTTGACAGCTGAGAATACAGAAAAATGGTGGTTATCCTCCAGGTAAAGTGCCTTGTTTTGACAAGCTGCCTTCTTCCTGTCTTTTGGTCCCTGAGAGTTTGAAAATTACTGTTTATACTCAGGTAAAAATGTTTTCAGTTTTTTTCCTCAGAAAAACTTAAGTCTGGTGCCTTTTCCCACAGCATCGTTCTTCCCTTTAAGGAGAATGTGTCTGATTTCAAAATCCCAGCAATCCATCTCTCCCAAAGGAGCAGATAATCCAATGATCTGTCCCTTTCTTTGAGTCCACTCACGTTGGCACTAGCCCTCTGAGCCAGCCACCACCTGTTGTGGTTGGAAAGGACCAGCAGCAGGGTCTCTGACTGGCATGCTAATTGCACAGCAGAGCTGCACTACCTTAGAGCCATTCAGGGTGTCTGTAAGCTGGAGGCAGGTCTCAAAGGACCAGCAGCTGGGGACTACAGGAGACCAGTAAGCACTGGACAGGGGGAAGACTATTGGGGGTGCATCTGCCTTACAAGCAAACATCTCTCATGACAAAATTACTGTCTTACTGAGAAGATCTTGTGGATTTTCAGGCACTAAGGGATAGAAGTAAGAAAATTAACCTAATGGCCCAAAGTTCTGCTCCCTCTCAGTTTTACTTTTCCCGTTTAACACTGCCTACTCCAGATGCATATGACCCCATTATATCGTCTATGGTTTTTTAAGGAGTGTGGCTACTATGAGCTAGATCCCTGAGGAATAGGCCTCCTCACATTGCACATTTTAGAATCTGGCTCTCAAGTGTCATATATCAACCCTCAGTTAGATGCCTACAATGCTCAAGGACCCAGGGCATTCTGAGCAGAAAGCCAACAAGGTAAACAAAAAATAGGAAGAGTATAGAGACCAATGTCTCTGAATGATTTAAATACTTAATCTCAGGCTGTAGCAAGAAACTTCCCTCTCTTGGTATTTACTAACTACCTTGAATGCACAGTTAAGCTCACACTTTTCAAAGAGGGGCCTAGCCAGGATCTCAGTTTTATCCAATAGCTCAGTGGTTAGTTTGATGACAAATAAAGAGCCTAATTCCTCTTGTTGAAGCTGCTTTACTTCACTGAGAATAATTAAATATTCATTGGGCAAAAGAGAGAGCAATACGTTATTGCCTAACATTTGAGGCACTCAGCTACAAGAAAAGAGGCCTCAGTGCCTGCGTCGATGAAATTTTAAGTATCCCATATTAAGTAATCATGAGGGCAGGGACTGAGATTCAGTTCTCTCTTTACTTAGGTGAGAGAGCTAACCACTGAGCAGTATTATAACACTAGCTTTTATATTCCTTTGGTTTCTTCCTTGCACTTTCTCTATTCTAGCAAATATTTTGCTACACTATGCACATTGGAAAAGTATAGAAATAATGGATGCTGAATGCCTCTGCTCTGGAAAACAGACTACGCCTAAAGTTAAAATGATCTTGAAAAGTGGGAAATACCTATTAAAAAGACAGAGGCATGAACAAAAGAGATAGAGTCTTCCACGTCTTAGTTCAACTCTTTAGCTGATAAATAAAAAGACAGGAAGAGTGATGAGAGATCCCTGGCCATGTTTATTTTTTGGCCCAATCCAATATGTCTGTACTCAGAGTGTTTTCTGGATTGGATTTTGGATGCAAGCTAAAGGATGGGGTATCTTCCTTGAGAAAGACAATGCTCAGACATCAACCCTTCCACTTGCATTAATGTAGCCAGTTAGTAAATATCGTATATTAAAGCCCATGGACTTAGAGATTTTATATGCCTCCAGGCAGAGAAGCATCCAGGTGAGAACTTTGACTCCCTATCTTTGGGATTCAAACATCTAAATATTCCTGGGGATCCACTATATACACAATATTTGGTCATAAATGTCTAGCAGGTACACTTTTGCTTGCTTGACTTCAGTATATTTGCTTTGCTTGACTTCAATATACTTCATTTTTTAAAGCTATCTATTTTTTGTCAGATCATTTCTGGGAGCCAAAGACCAAATAGCTGTTTTTAATTTAGTGACTAGGTAAAAAAATAGCTTGAGAAAAATGATGGGTTGTCCTGCTTAGTACTTGGAGTGTTGACTTAGTAATAGGATTTCACTTCTTATTATTTTGACATTCCTTGCTAAGCTTCAGTAGCATGTGTATATCACCTTCTCTAATGGTGTCCCAGACTAAAAATTTTGAGTTGCGGTGATACTGTATTTCATAAAAGAAGAGTCATATTCAACTTCAATAGGGTGATTGTACAAGGTTGGAAGCACTGTAGAAAATCAGTGTATTTCTAATTTCATCTGAGCTATTTTCATTGGGCTTTGAAAAAATGGATGCTTTATTTTAAGGATCAGCTAGCACACATCCAGTGAGTCCATACCCTAACTCTGTTTTGATTAGAAATAGATTTGGACAGTGCATTGGACTATCATTCAACTGTCCTTGGATTTGCACCAATCAGCTCAGCTCTTGTACAAAGAACCCATCATCTAAGTGAGAAAATAGGGCATCGGGGAAATTCACGGATACGAAATAAGCTGAAATAACCGATTTTATGTGAATATAAGGATCTGCCTACATGGTTAAGTGGAACCAAAATAACAAAATGGCTCACATATTATATTCACAGTTATGGTAGTTCAGATCTTCACGAGTGCTATAATTTTAGAACAACAGTGCTCAATTGTGAAACACCACAGATTTTAAAAGTGCAATTTTTAGAAAGAGGGCAATCTTTTTCTCAATAAAAGCACTCTCAGACAGTCAAAGTCCTACATTTAAACAAGGCCAAATTAGTTTCTCATATATTTGGCATTAGCTGTTTATAGGAAGTTAAACAGACACATTGAGTACAGTAATCAAAGAAGGCTGATCCTGAAAGCTCTCCAGCAGTCCTCTGCCTTTGGACTGACAGTGTCTATATTCTAAAGTTTAAAGTGTTCCTCTAACTGGAATGTTTGAAAAGTGAAATGAACCTAAGAAGAAAGTTCAGATAACACTAAAATGTTATAGTAAAGTGGGAAGACGCAAGCAAGTCTTTAATAGCAGAATATGATGTGATTCATGGGTAAGCCAAAACCCCCAAAATATTAGAGCTATTTTTCATTTTGTGATGAAATAGAAGCTTTACAAATACTTGTATTTTAAAACCACTTTATTTATGTTTGCTGTGTACTTAGAGATTTCAAATAAATCTTTTTTGGTTTTGAAAAATTTATTGGGTGGCTGTGATGAAATGGGTGTGGTCTTTGGCCATTAATCATAGGGTTCAATTTTTCGCCAGAGCATCTTTTCAAACAAATATTTGAGCTGAATAAGCATGGATAAGGAATGCATAAGCAAAAGGAATTTGAAGCTGACTAAAATTATTTCCTCTTTCAATTAAGTACATTTCACTTGCCTGACTGCTCATACTACAAATGAATCACCATTTCTTTTAGGCAATTGAGATCAGACTTTTTCCTTTAAATATAAAAAAAAAATTGTCCCAAATATTCTCCTGTAAAATGTCTCTTTTTTGGGGGGATTGAAATCCTCATCCTATATGTACTACAGAACAGCAATGGAGAGATGCAACCTAGGTCACTGACCTCAATAAACACTGTCTTGCCTGAGCTTGCACCTGCAAGTCATATCAAGTTACTCTCAGGGAAATACTGTCTTAACTTTAAGAATGTGCATATTTTACATTGTCTGCTGCAGAACTTGAGTATATGTTAATAAGCTTCTTTGCACAGGGATGATTTCCTGAAATGGGACCAAAGTCTGCTATCAGGTGTTACAAGTTCCACAAGTTCCAGCTCAGCGCAACCTTGAAAATGTTGCAAGAGGCACTTGTGACAATCCCCTGGCTGCACCTTCTTTAATTAATCAAATAGATCCTATAGCCCAGGAAAGTGAGGAAACTACAGTTGGAGGAGCTACCTTCTGGGGGCAGGGGGGGAAGAGGCTGAATGCTTCAGATAACTCAAGGTATGACAGCAACTGTTGTAAAAATGGTGTGTGTGATTAACCCAAAGCTCTATGTCAAATCCCAGCATAGTCAAGTACAAGCATTACTGCATAGTCAAGGCTTAACCAGTAATTTGCAACGTGTCCTTGGGCTTAGATGCATTTGTGTCATCTTCTATAATAAGCGGGGACAGTCCTACTTAGAGCAATGAATGTTTTTAATGATTGAGAACCAAGTGTTTTTGTAGCAAACTGCATTAGGGATATCTCCAAGGAAACAATGGGTTTGGTTCCTATTTGCACAGCATAACTTAGAGCTGAGTCTGTTTGGTGACTGATAATGGTTATCACAACTATCAGCTGTAAAGAGGTATTGGGACATCCTTCCTGCTCCATTTAACAGCTCAAGAGAATCACAATGCTCCTAGACACTGCTGCCACAGGGAGAACCATGGACATGGGTTCACTACTTTATAAGGAACTTTATTCTCATACCTGCTGAAAGTCCTGCTTGCTGAAAAGTCAGAGTGATGATATGATTTTTAGTGTAATGAATAAATGAAGACTCTCTGCAACAAGCTTCAGGCTCAGCCTGGAAACATAGAGAGGAGGAAACTCTCGGTACTACTCTCCTATCAAATGGTGCAACAACTCAATAGAGGCACCTGCATGGGCTGTGCAAGCAACGGCACAACTTGCTGATGTATGAGGGAGCTGTGTTACCATGTTAGGACTTCACCTGACAAAGTATTTTGACACAGACGAAATCCCTACACAGACCCTGGTATATGTGGGAGCACGTAGAAATATCACTGAAATTACATGGTTGCTTCCATGTCAAGCATATGCTTTTTGAATTGTGTTTATTTTCACCTATGAATATTTACCTTGGTGCATTTTAGAACTATACATAGACAAGCTTTAAACACAACACCAATATACACTAATAAGCTAAGTTTGTTTTGGGGTTTTTTGGAAGCTGTTGGTATTTGCTAGCTTAAAATTTTCTCTTCTTTTAGTAGATGCCAAGGTAATTCTTTATACTGCCATGCTAATTTCCATTTCGAGGAACTGAAAGTTGTGGTTCACTAATGTTTTGAAACTTTCAATTAGATTTTCAGATACAACTAGGCCTAGGGGTAAACTCGGGAAGAGGCATGTTTAAAAGTTCTTCTCACCCCAGGATTACAATACTTTGTGATAATTCAGGTTTTAAAAACTGAAATAACCCCCCAAAAATTAGACTTAAATGTATCTAATATACTAGAGAACTAAGTAGCATTAAGTGCTGCCAGCTGAAAGACTCAAGTATAAAAGTGATTTGAGACTGCAGGCCTCAAGCCAGCGGAAGCTGAAAAGCTTTGCAGATGTGATGTGGTCATTCTCTGTTGATGTCGGTGGTCATGCTGTTATCACAATACTGCTCCCACAGCTGTCATTGGAGTGATGTTGGCAAAGCCTTTGCTGGGAGACATCTGCCTTGGTCTTCTAACTGGAGTTGAAATGCGATGATGACAGCTGCACAGAAAGTGAAGAAAGAGGGAAGACAATAGAAATCCAAAAGAAATATTGAAGATATAAATGGAAGCAACTATGCTAACTACTGTCAAGATTCAGACCAGAATTTCAGAGGAGTTAGAGAATGCAGCTACAGAGATGCCATTTTTTATTTCAGTAACAGTGCTGTAAACCTGGGATTAGGTTAAGTGACTCTTTTTTACACCAATGCAGTCAGAATCTGCCTTGGATCCCTAAAGCAAATTCAGTTCACCTTCCTGGTCTATTTATGCTGCCATTGCTCTTCACAGCAGCATGCCATGATCACACAACATACACATGACATTTTATGTCAAGGCTACAGAAGAAGCTGACCGCTGAACATAGCAGCAACTTCTATGAATGTCAAGAGAAGGGAGGTTGCTTTCAGTGTACTTTGATCTCAGTGTACCATTTTTCATTGAAAGTATAGCAATGATGGATCATTTTTTATCTCTAAAACACATCCACTGTTCTGGCAGTTAAAAAAACCCTATTACAACACATAGAAAATGGTATTTTTGTTGAGAACATCAGGTCTATTTTTTTCTCATTGCTCCATATGTTAAGCCTTACTTACATGTAACTTAGTCCCAGTGGAAAAGATGTTGTGACTGGTATGTATTTGTTATAAAGACTTGGAACATAACAAATACTTTAAGAGCACATACATACGCTAGATGAACTCAGAGAAATACCAACCATTCTTCTAGACTGCCAAAATCATGAACAGACTGAGGCATTGCTCAAATATGACAACTGACAACACCTCACATGCCAAATTGAACAACCACCCTCCACACACACACTTTTCAGGTGCAAGGGATGAAATTGCAGCCTAAAGCTCAGCTCTCTGCTGCAAGTGAATCGAGCCCTAATGCAACAAAAGCCCACCTCTCTCCACTGCCCTTACAGCTCAGCTATTACAGAATCTGTACACAAGGGCATCCTTGCCTCTGTGCTGGCTACAGACTGGATGGTGCTGGAAAAGTGGACTTTTGAGGGACACACACCTTGAATTTGCATGACTTAGAACAGATGGAGGATAAGAACAGCCTGCTGTGCATGCGACATTACCTTACCTAACCGTATGTGGCAAAATGCCAAATGTGTGGGTGTCCTGGCCCTCAAATATAGGAGGAGAATGACTGCTACCTTTACAGGCATAATACCTTGCTGTATTTTCATGTAAGGAAAGCATTTGGTTTAGTTCCTTTTCTGGGGCTGGGGCTTGGACATATACACGATGGTACATGTACCATGAGAAATAACAGTAGCACTCCTTCACAAAAAACTATTTTTCTAGGATGCCATAGTAGCTGTGGCTGAATACTTGGCACAAAACAAACTATTTCATCACAAAGTAGATGTATGTGAAAATATGCAAAAACACAGGGGAGACAATAAGAGAGTTTGCACAGACTTCCTAGTGTTAATTTAGAAGTTTCCTGCAACAAGCTAATAATTAATAAACACAATAGTGAAAGAAAGTAATGGAATTGTCATAATCATAATTGCAGTACCAAATTATGCAATAGTTAGTTCTTATGGTTATCCCATTTTGTAGGCAAACATCTGTTAATGTTTTGGGGTTTTTTTCTGTTTCTGAGCATTCAAATCTTCCTACTGAGATCTGGCTTGGACTATTTCCAGAAGCTCCTTTACAGTTTCTGTTCCCGAAACACAGTGGTTTTGTTGTGGTGGTGTTGTTCCTTGGTTTCTTGAGGGTACAGAGGGCCATGCTTGTGTTTTCTAGCCCAGTTTCTCTCCTCACATCCAGGAGTTCACTCTGAAGAGCTGTGATAACCAAATGCAGGAGATAGAAGAACAGGATCCTGTTCCCTATACATGAAAGTTCTTGATGTTCTCTGGCTGCCCTTAACAGTGGGTCCTAATTGTGTCAAGAAATGTAACAGTGAAGATGCTGTTATTTTCTCAGGATGATGCTTTAGTGCCTTAAATGTAGATTATTATTTGTGAACAGATTCCCACAATAACTCCATGTTCACCTACGTGCTTCCAGAGACAGAGCCCCTGGGCTTCAGGTCAAGCCTTCATGAGCAAGCTCGTGTCCACCTTCAGTTTGTTTATCACCGGGGAACAGCAACAACAACAGCAGTATCAAGCAAGAGGAAACGCAGACATCCTCAGCAAAGGTGAGAAGCCTTGACAGTATTAACTGAGAAATGGAAAACTGAGTTAAAAACACTACATATACTATAGCAATGACTAAACATCAGAGAATAATTCAAGAGCCTTGAACACCATACCAGAGGTGTTATTGAACTGCTCAGATGCAAGGTCAGTCTTATATAGAAAAGTAGACACAAAGGAGTTAACTTGAGAACAAAATGCTTGTGAGCAATGAGACCTTTTCTTTTTGAACGGAAAATTCCGTGCTTTCCCCTTCTGGTTGGCCTGCCGTAGCGGATGTGCTTTTGCAGTACAGCATGTACAGTGCATAAGCAACTATTGCCATGCATGGTTGGCTTCCAAATCAGCAGTGCTTAAAAACATGAAGTGCAAATTTGGTTCTCTCTTCTATCTTGGGTTTTGTTATTGTTGTTTGTTGTTGTTGTTGTTGATCTGAAAGAGTATTTGCTCACTTTTTTAAAAAAAGGAAAGATCTAATTTTAACTAAGTGGATGTATGCCTCCTTTGTTTAATCAAAGTACTCTTCCTTTCCTTCTGATGTCCGTGGCAGACAGTGGGCAGTTTCCTGTAAAGAAACAGCACTGTAGCTGACTGTGTCTTCTCCTGAACACAGTAAATATCATCTCAGACCACCCCTGGAGCAATATCAGAAGAAACAGCTCCACTAGGACAAATACAGTAACTATTCTGCCCAGGCACTGTGTGAAACCTGCTCTAGAAAATGTAATTAAACTGACTGACAAGCAAGGATCAGCCTGAGAACTTCACATTTATCATGAGAGCAATCATCAATCCTAACTAGCAAAATATATCGTTACCCACACTCTCTTCCCAAAACAGAGTAGCTTGTTGGAATTAAAAGACATGGTTATAGATATTGTTTATATTATTTCTGTATCTACATGTGCTGGTGGCAGAGCAAGACACTCAAGAGGGATAGCAATAAAAACTTTCAGTGTGAATGAAGATGATCATTACTCATAGCCAAGCAGCAGGTCAGTATGCCCTTGGACATGGATAATGTTAAAAATGTGGAAATATTCAAGAATGGTCAGAACAGCTGTGAAAGTGTGAGGACATTGCTCTCACAAAACACAGGGACAGGATGACAGCAGGGAAGCTCAAGGGAGGGACTTCTTCACATTCAAATCCAGCCTCTCTCTGTAGCTGTAATCTCCTGTGCCAACAGATTCACACATACTGTGGCTGCAGTTTAGGTGAGTCACACATACCAAACAAGGAGGACAGACCAAGGTTTTTCAACCTTTATGCCTATGTATAATTATAAATGTGTGTCTATACAGCAACATTTTGGATTGTTTTAGTTATTCAGTATTCATAAAGAAGTATAGGAGAATTGAAGCAGGTATAAAAACCCAAAGCAATCTGTCAGAAGAAAATGTGTGTGCCAGACTCACTTCATCAGCACATAAAAGCCCATACAGTCTCTTAATTGCAACAAAGACAGAAAGTCCACAGCCCCAGTTGTTTCTTCAGACCTAACTTCATTTGACTTCTGGGCACCCGACCAATGACTACCCCTCAATCACTCATTCTTGCAGGTATGGCCTCTTGCTAGTAAAAATGATCACACCATGGAAATGAAGCCTTTCCTAGTATCTTACCCCATGTAAGAAGGGCGGACACCCAGTGTTCTCTGCTTTGTCAAAAGGCTTTAGGAGAAATGAGAAAACTTGTAGGACACATCAGTACAAATCACTGACAAAAACCTAGTTCATACCAGCCCGGCCTTCACTAGGATGAGACCAGTGGAGACTTGCTAATGAAAGCCCTCTTGGCATCTTAGGTTTCGGAAAGTGCATTGCAATAGGTAACATGTCAACTAACACAATGCTAAACATAGTTTTGCTCATATTGCAGGAAAGAACAGTAATGTTTAAAACTGTGTCTGCTGGTCAGAATTACTCTGTGAACTGACTGAAGAGATACATGAATAAAAGTACTGTTCCCCTTTCTGTTCCTACTTGAAACTTGACTATAGCATGGCTGAAAACACATATGTTCTTTCTCACAGTGAGGAAAATGCCTCATGTCTAAAATGTTCAGACAACAATCTCTCGTCTGTTCCGTACTTACTAGTTGCTTGACTCTAATAAGGTTGTTATTAAAACAACTCAGTTTAATGTCTTTCATGTTGTATTGACTTCATGTCAAATAATGTTTATATAAATAATCTTTGAGGCATGGGAAACTTGCAGGATGTTTTCACAAAGTCCTTGTAGTGCTTGTCTCAGGAATTGTGAAGACACATGATGACTACAACAAATTCTAAATAAAATGCAAATTCATGAAAAAGAAAGTTTGGGGTTCTTTTCTTCAGAAATGTTTTGCACTTCATTTGTAACAGGATTTAAACACACTTCATCCATTCCCACCTTTCACCAGAAATCTTGTGCTCTTGGATATCAGGGTTTCTTCAGTTTTCATTATTAGCGATTCTACCCACCAGAGGTTTTCCTATTTTCTTCAGAATTTCTCCTTTTTCTTACTTTCCAAAGTTCTTACTGAAAGCCTTCAACAAATCAAATACTTGTCAGCAACTTCTTTTATCTTCATTTTAAAAACCTGTCACCTCTGTTTCTGTAGAATGATATTTTAAACTAGTCTAGAAGAGTGATTTATAAGCTTAGAGGCTGCTTTATTTGACCTCCTTCACCTTGAAAGGACGTGTAAAAGGAAACAGAGATTCATCTTCTGCCATTTCATGACTCCCAAGCTCCTTTTCATTGAGAGCAGGACATGATCATTTATCCTGAGTAAATTATTGCAGGTTGCACATGCTCTACTACCTCTATAATATATTGTGTTTTAACTTATGTTTTTCTCAAAATGTATTAATGTTAGATGCAGTATCTGGTAAAAACCTTCATTTTTTCCTTCTTTGGTGACTTTCCAAGGCATCAGTACTTGCTTCTGCCTTCATGAGATTTTACTTTGTCACTCACATGGCCAAATAAACTAAAATAAATGAACCTAGTTTTTTCTTTCAACCTGACAATCTAGATGGAAATTATGCAATGGTGGAAAGGCAGTTCAAAAGTTTTGAACAAATACATCTCTAATAAAGTGTGGCATCTGTAGCAACAACAGTCAGATGCAATGAGTCATGTTGGTTTCAATGGAATAAATGAGACTTCAGTCATAGGTGTTAATGTGTTCTCCCCAATGTAAAGAGTTAAACCATTTAACATGGTCTGTGGTTTTAAGTAAAGAAATTTTAGCCTGCTCAGGCACATGGCAGCTGCACTAGAAATTCATGCCAGATCTGGGAATTATATTGATTAGTATATACAAAAACAAAACACAGCATTTGGAAATTGAAATCAAGTGGTTAACAAGACCAACTTAATCAAAATCTGTCAGAGTACCTTTCCTAGACACAGGTTATTAATTTAGAATCCATTATGCTATCCAGAAGTCCTTCTTATCACAGCAAGAAAGGCTTAATTATCTTATTCATCTCTAGGATCACGACTATGGGAGTAAAGATTGATTTGCTGCTTTTGATAATAAATATAGACAGGAAAAGCAGAAAGGATAGGAGACTGGAAAGCAAGGGAGGTGTAGCTGTTGCTGAGGTTTTAAGGCAATGAAACAACTGTGTAGTCTTGGAAAACAGTTTGGAGTAGCCGTCAGCGTAGTAACTGCTGGCCAGGAGCACAATTCCTGCCTGCATGGGACATCCCCTGCCTGGCCAAGTCAGGTCTCCTTCCTTCTACTCATCATCCTGCCTTGGTAGAGCAGCACAGGCCAACTCAAAGCGCCGTTAAAAGCTGAGTGGCAAAACATGAGATCAAAAAATAAAACTAAGGGGAAGAAAGAGACTTTAAGAACATAGAAAGTCAAGGCAGGACATCCTTTTTTTTTAGCCAGTTTGTTGGGAAGAGCCAACAGTCTTGTTTGATGGCCTGGATCTGGTGGAAATTGCCCAGTGGGGGAAAAAGTTAACCAGTGTCCTTTCCTCAGGAAGTTCTTCAGAAACCTCTTCCACCATAATGATTCCTGCTATTTTGCTTTTAGAAGGTTCAACAGGTGATGTGAGATTGAACAGGCCATCCCTTCTGTTCTTCATCCACCTGTTTGGGTCCACTAATTTGTCCCTTTGCCCTTATCTTACCTGCCACATCATCATACCACCCTTGAATAGAAGAAGATCTCTCTGAATGAGTGATAGTTTTTCAATTTCTTAACCCTTCGCTATTTTTAACTCTTAGAGTTCACTGCAGCACTTTGTGAACTCCTACGGATTTCTCAGAGATGATTTCATATTTATAGTAGGCATTTCACATTTATAGTCTCCAACTATCACACAGGTAGGGAGAAGTCAACAAGTAACAATTTGCGTTTCATTTCAACCAGGGATGCTTACTGGAATGTGATGTTCCACCAGAGAAATCAAATACCCTAATAAAGCAGGGAGGAAACAAAGGATTGTGTTCTAGCTGTCATGGCTAAATCTGGTTTGCATTTCAAGAACAGACTTTAAATTTTCACCAAACACCATAAATTTCAAAACAATCCAGCCAGCCTTCTAGGCTGGTGAGTCTTTCTCCATGGTGAATGTGTCCAATTTTTCATAACACATTCTCTCAGAGATAGCAGCCACCTGGAAGTCAGTCTTATGAAAGGTTTTCTTCCCTTTAATTATAAAAATACCCCCACAAATTCATCCCGTGCCTATCAAGCTGTTTCCACAACCCAGTCCAAACTGATTTATGAAGGAGCAAATGAACACATTCTTACTATAGTCAGTATAGCTATAGTTGATTGTGCAGTATCAAGTGCTGCATTTTTGCAGTTTAGGTACCAGAATCATTAATTTGATCTGATTTACACTGATGACATTCAGGGCTGTCATTCCTATGATATAGAAACTTGTCATTGCCAGCTATTTAATTTTGTAAAGACATTACCTGAAATTTATTAGTAATAGGTCTTAAATGGCAATTCAGTCTTAAATTATGGGGGCAGTGAACACCCTTGAAACAGGCTTCCATTTATGTCTTGGATCGTGCAATTGGGCAGACTAAGAACATTCACAAGGAGAGCTGTAGCTGTTCAGCTGAGCTTTGCAGCTGCTTCCTTCAACTACAACCAGCAGACAGAAATATTCAAATTTCCATAATGTGAAAAAATGAAAAGGACTGGATCTAGAAATAAGGCTGGGTTTTCCTCTTGCTTTAATGCATGGGTTTACATAGACACAGGTGAGTTCTTGCTGTTGCCTGCATGAGTTTTGCTATTGACTGCAGTAGCTGTATGGCTGGTCTTTTCGACACTAGGGGGTGATTGACTAGTTATTTAATTAACTAGTTTAAGCAGCATTAACAATAATCTCAGCAGTACCCAATGGATTTTCTGCTTTAAATATACTGTGCACTTCTCTCTATTTATAGTAAACACCAGCAGTGGGATTCATCTGTCCAAATATAGATTCTGCATTGTAGGTGTCTGTCTCTGAGTTAACTGTCTAGGCTCCCTTTATAGTCAAGGGAACAGGCCTTCTGAGGGCAGAGCTCCTCTCATCCCATTTCCGATGTCTAAAATAGATTAAATGAATCACCTCCATTTAGGAGATAGAGTAGGAAAGCCTATTTCTGTTCATTCACTGTGGAGGGAGTCTTGACACCTGGCAATGGTATAGATGCTTACCCTGTAGGGGCTACAACACAGAAGGATACTTCCTGTCCTAAAGTGATACCAAGAAGATTGTGGCCACCAAGCAGCCCCTATGTTCCCTCAGATGAATAAATCATCACTTTGCTGTCTTTCCATAACCTTAGCCTCTATCTCCTACATGATTCATTGGGAAGCAGGGTATGTTCAAGAATGGTATTTCAGACCCACCCTTCTTGCTGGCTTTCACTCTTCTTCCCATAGTTTCAACTCCATGGACTCATTTTACTGACAAGGAGGTAATGAGCTATTGAAATGAAACAGTGCTGCTGTGTAGCTGGTTGAGGAGATCATTGTTGAGCAATGTAACATGCTCTTATCCTTTGTCCCAGAGGACTGAGCAAACGTTTTGTGAGGCAATCCCATTTACTGCTGATGCCAATGCCAGGAAATGAACAATCTGTGTTAGCTTTTGACTTTTAAAAACAATGGGCTGGATGCAATGCCCTCTGAAGTTACCAGGAGTCTTGTTCTTCCTTTGTTTTCAAAGGGCATGGGGTCAGGCTCAACACCAGGAGTTTATTTTGCTTTGTTTTTACACTTAATGAGAAATAAAAGTTAAAAGCAGGTGTAGTTGTGATTATGAGCAGTTGGTCTGTACAATGAAAGGAGAGCGTGATTTTTAAACAAACGACTATCAACTTTCCTATTTAAAATGTTTTTGTACTAATTGCATATGGAATTTTTTAATCACACATGTCTTAGTTTAAGGTTTATATAGATTATTGGCCTCTGCATTATAAAATTTAGACACACAACAGTTTTGTTATGAAGTTCTTGTTATGCTTTTAAAGAGGAATTTCCAAAATACATATGTGTGTTTCTGATCATTCGTGTAGCAGTACTTTACAATCTTCCTCCATTTTCCTTCTCCCCATGTGAAACCTCCCCCTGAGGACCAAGCATAACCCATGGTATATTTATGTATGGGGTATAATGCACAGGCTTCTGCTTTCACTCAGAGTCTGAAGAAACGACTGTTACCCAAATCCAATCACCAATATTTCTAAAACATTAGTTACCCTCAAAAGATGTTTATGTAGTGCAGCAATGTTACTTTCTTTAGTTTAGAGGCAAAAATTTAAATTGTAAAAGAACATAATTGACTTATTCATGATTGTATGGATCCAAGAACTGTCATTCCTGAGGTTATGTCCCATTCTTTTAGGCAGAGAACTATATACCCTCTACACTCTGCATATGTATATCAATTAATGGTTATATTAATTGAGGACACTCCTTCCCTGTGATATGGCTGACTTGTGGGAAGGACTGGTTTGCAGGGATTCTAATCCATAGGGACAAGAACCACTTCATCCATTTAGATGATCATGGCAGCATTGAGGCTGAGCATGGAGCTGCAGCTGTGCACCTTTTGTGCAGATGGCACAACTGCATGCTAGGGCTTGGACTGTGCCTGCCACACGACTCACACATTTGTTCACCAAACATAGTGTCCTGAGGTTACAGGAAGTGGATGGGTCTAACTGGCAGTAAGCTCTTCTTCCAGAGGCTTTCTTATGTATGAAAACATAGACAACATTTTAATAATCTAACATCATTCTTAGTATCTTTCAACACCTTTATTGTAAGCCAGAGGGATGATGGAGTAAACTCTCATCAAGATTTGCAGATGACACTGAACAGGGGGAACCAGTTGACGCACTTCAGGGTAGGACTGACAACCAGACTGACCTAGAT
Source organism: Aphelocoma coerulescens (assembly GCF_041296385.1). NCBI lineage: Eukaryota > Metazoa > Chordata > Aves > Passeriformes > Corvidae > Aphelocoma > Aphelocoma coerulescens. The sequence goes on from NC_091015.1 coordinate 79,374,365, forward strand.
AGTCTGGAGGAACTGGTCGACCACAACCATATGAAATTTAGCAAGGGGAAAAGGAAAGTCCTGCACCTGAGAAGGAATAACCCTGGCAATGATACAGGCTGGGTACTGACTAGCTGCAGAGCAGCTAGTTAAGAAGGACCTGAGAATCATAGGGGGCAGTCAGGATTAGCCAGCAATCTGCTTGGCAGCTGGGAAAGCCAACAGCATCCTGGGCTGGTTCAGCAGAAGCACAGCCAGGAAAGTGATAATCTCCCTTTACTCAGTACTTGTTAGACAACGCCTAAAATACTCTGTACAGATTTGGATTCCCTGATACAAGAAATCCACTAACACACTGAAGCACATTCAGTAAAGGGCTACCAAGATGTTCTAGGTTTTGGAACACTTCTCTGGTAGAGAGAGGCTGGGGAAATGGTGGTTGTTCATCCTGGAGAAGAAACAGCTTTTGATACATCTAACTAGCAACCTCCCAGTATGCACAAGGAGGTGGCTTTAGGCTCTTCACTGCAGCCCATGGCAGGAGGATGACAGACAATGGGCATAAACTGAGACAAGATATGTTCCGGGTGGATATAAGTACAAACATTTCCCTGTGTCAGACAGAAAAACAGGCTAGCGGAGAAGCAGTGCAGTCCCCATCCTTGGAGCTTTTCAAGACCTAACTGGATAAATTCCAGAGAATGAGAATGAGGTAGGACTAGAGATATGATACTACTTCCAACTTGAATTATCCTACAGTTTTATGGAACAGAGTTGTCAGCAAAGATTTTGTCCGTGAAAAACCAAATATTTCCAAGTTGCAAACCTCAGAAAGGAGCATAGATGCATACTAAAATCTTAGAGCAGGCACATTATGCATCCTGTGCAGAGCAGTCACTTCCTTTATGTAACAGTCTTTGCATTGTTCCTATTTTTAATTCCTTTATTATCACCAGTCACCACTAACACAAGGAGTGAGACAGAAGGAGTATGGACTGCCATACTGCTTATAATGGCTTTTGGATGCACTGCAGAGCACACAAAATTACTTCTGTTTATGGAGAGACATTCTGGCTTCCGCCTCACTACAAAAACATGTGCCTTGCTTATGCAGAATCCTCACATGTCTAAATTAATTAAAGTTGCTGTATTTCTATCTAGTATTTCACAGTCAGAAGTGTGTGAGCGTGCACAGTGTGACACACCACAGTGAGTCTGACACACTGAGAGGTATCTGAGGTGCAACTGAGTTATTGTGCAAGCCCATACCATCTGTGCAATAAAAGAGAAGGCCTGCATATGGCTATTTCTCCATGTTCTACTAACCAGGCCAGAGGCCTGGACATCTTGGCCAAATTGCCATATTTATCTTTTTCCATTTGGACAATAAAATAGAAAAATTGACACAAAGAAAAAGAGGATGGAGCAATGAAGATGTAGGGGATCCCTAGAACAAATGTGCGAGGTCATCTCTCTCCATGATAGCCCTTACAATTTTAAGACACACCACTTCTGCTTCTCATGCTGAAGAAGTGTTACCACTGTCTTATCCAAGGATAAAAGTAAGTCACAGAACTACAGCTTTCATTTTCTGTTCTTTTCAGTCCTGGCATGGAACAACAGTGGAATTGAACCCATGTTGGTGGGATGTGCCAATTTGAAACAAAGTCTCAGTACTATTTCCTGCCCTGGCTTTCCTGCATCACCTTCTTCTGCCTGCTGCCAGGCGTCTTCGTCTGTTTGAGGGTAGCTGTTGTTTTTCAGGGCTGGTGGGAAGCATCACTGTAGAGCAGATTGATTTCCAGATCCCAGAGCAAAGCCAGTGTCTTATGCTTAAAAGGCTTTCATAGGCTTTCAGCACAGCATTCTCCCACAGGGTCAATACTCTCTTTGCTAAAAAAGTGAAAAGGGCAGTGATAAAGCTGATGAGTGGTTTGAAGCATGTTTTCTTTATTCAGGTCTTACTTACACTCTGACTCCCAGAAGCCTTTATGACAGTTGTGAACCATTAGCCTCATCCCACCAGAAGAACCAATGAAATAAAACAGGAGGAAAATGTGAAAGCAAGGAAGTTCTCATTGAGTTCTCTAAAAAGCTTTGGGCTTGTCTATGCATGGGTTTTTGTGCTGATCTAACAAAACTGAACTGGGGTTGCACCAATTTAATTAAATCACTGCAAAAGCTGTGCAATCTAATCCCTTGTTTTGGCTAACACCTATGCTACTCAAACATCTGAGCAATAGCTACATAAAGAGCTCAAAGACATAAAAAAAGACTCAAGCTCCAGTACACTAATCTCAGTTTCAATTAAAGCCTAAGAAAGTACAAACTTCATGACCTATACTTCCTTGTAAAGCAAAGAGAAACAGAGAAAGTAGTAGATATTCTTAAATTAAAGAAACAATTTCCTGCGAGGGAAAGCCTAAACCAAATCAAGTAACTTTCAGGTCTTCTTCCTTTGTAAAGTAGCACTAAATGGCAAAAGTTTTATATATGTGTACATATATATATATGTACTGCAAGCCACCTTTAAGAACAGAAGGAAAGAGTCTCCTTGACGATACTGCATGAGTCCCTTGAGGCTTTTCCAACACTTCATTTTAGTCATCTGGAATAAAATATTGATACATAGTCATCCCTTTCAGAAATTTCCAGAGAAATTAACCCACTATTACTCACATTGTACATCCCTAGGGAGCAGTTTGGTTGATGCTTTTCTGTATAGTGGCTCCTGCCATGCTCAACAGTGCCAGACTTGTGTAGACCATCAAAGCTTTCTGAATAATCAGCAAAAAGGGATTGTTTTCTGATTTTGCCAGTTGGCAGCTGACAGTGGCTCTAATGGTAAGCTGGCCACTCCTCCCCGTTTCATTTTCCTGTGAGGATACTGAAAGGGAAAGCTCAAAGAACCCATGAGCACTAAATTAGCTAAGGTGGAGGTTATCTGTTGATTTCTGATTGCAGCAAAAACAGACTGAAAATCAGCATAGTTAACTCACTAAAAATCAACAAATGATGGCTTCTGTTGATCTGCTGTGTAAATGAGGAGGGGGATCAGGAGCCTTTCTCTCTTACTCTCTAAATACAGACTAAACAGAAACCCTCTTTGTGCTCCCCTAAGAATAAAAGTGGGATTGGGAGTTAGAGTATCTGGGACTGGCTCCAGGAAGAATATATATTGCCCTCCTTCACAGTTCTGTAGCTGTTGCTTTGTCTGCACAAGCCCCAGCTGGGTTCCCTGGAAGCACACTGACCATCTCATCTCATTGACAGCTCATCTCATTGATTATTGCTGTGGTTGGGGGCATCCCTCCTTAGCTTGCCACTGCCTTCTGCTGCTGCAGCCCAGCTTGGAGGAATTCAGCAGCCTGAGGAGATAGCTTTGCTCCACACTCACTAAACACACAGTTGGTCAGCTACCTGGGCAGTGGATGAATCATTCCCTTCTGGCCCAGCTGTGCTCCCACTGCAAACAGCGGCACCAGCTACAGCAGTAATGGACTCCTCCACAACATGCAGTGCTTTCTCTGTTATCTGCAAGATAATGTGGAATCCTTCAAAGCCTTATTCAATAATCTTTATCCCTGTCAATTCCATTGCTTCCAAGTTCACAGAATATTTTTTTTACTCTTTCCTTATGTGCAAAATTTTTGCTTGGTCACATCTGTGATATCCTTTTGGGTATGATGGAGTTATTGAGGAATAAGTGTAGTCAGAACTGGCCTGTTCCCATTATTTTGTTCTGACGCACATCTGTTAACAAAGTTTTGTGCCGTTTCCTGGCCCCTATCTCTTCTTCTGGCCCTGTTTTCATTATTGTTGTGAGACATGATGTATGTATCAAAGTACCCTTGTTTCCATCAGAACCTTTATATTTTTTCTTTTGCCAAATAAGCATTTCTTCAGTGTATAGCACCAATAATGCTTCAGCAACTTTAATTACTTGCACATTACAAGCACAAGCACTTTTTTGTTCTCTGGTGAACACATCCACTCCCCTTAAAGCCTTTGCACATATGTGCAAGAAGGCACAGATGCAGACCTACATTGCTCTTCCAGTGGAAAGAAATTATCTCTGTTCAGAGAAATTTTCTGTGTTTACTGAACAGACATCTTTAGGCTCAGTTATTACAATGCTCCATTATTTCTTTTCTTGCAGAATGGTAGGGCTGTCAGAGACTTAGGTAAGCCTCATTAAGCAACTCTTGCAGTATGCATAATCCTTGTGATGGAAGTTATAGGAGTGTTTATGATGTTCTTATATGAATCAATTAATTATGTGACTTAAAATGACTCACCATGGTTCTGCAGCATTCACTTCCCATCTGTGTGACCTTTGTTCCCTGCACAGGCATACTGCATCTTGTTCCGACAAAATTCTGAATCTGGTATATAACTGACAAGAATTCCATATGACTTAGATCCATCACAAAGGGAGAGTGTGCCTTAGGCTGCAAGGTGTGTTACTGTGCTTTCAAAAACACACTCACAAGTCATCTCTCCAAACCGTATGGAGTATCATCCCTGGAAGTACTAGCATTAGTTATTCATCAAAACAGCTACCACTGAAAGGTTATGTGTCTTCACAGCTCACTGGTTTTATCTAGTCATAGAGAAATACCTCATACAAAGCTCCACTGCCATCCTGCCCATCGGTGTATGTACCATTGCACACAATAACGTACATAAACATTCCTCACTCTATGGAGTCGTCACCTTTGTCTCTGTATGAGCAATGTCATGTTCTTAGTCACAACTAGAGATGGTAGGAGGGGCAGTGCTGCCAGTTCATTATGAATCTCTTCCCCCACTGTCCATCAAGGAAACCATGACTCACGGCCTATGCAAAAAGTGTGGCACACTGTTTTCATGGCAGGAGCATTAATTCATCCCTTTTTCCTTCACTATCTGGAATGTGAAGAGTGGTGATCCACTGTAGAGACAAATAAAGCCAGAATCAGCTGAGCTAGGTCAAACCAAGTTATTTGGGCTATGACTAAGGGCTTGAAGAACAAGCAGAAATGCGTCGCTGACTGCACTTACACAACACAGCAGGACCATGGCAGGAAGCTCTAAAGAGAATCTGTGTGCTGCCAGTACAATAATTAATTCCTTAAACTGCACTGTAATTCTGAGACAGTTGAGTAAGCATCTTAATATTTCCTATTGAAAGGGGAGCAAATTTCCCAAGAACTTCTATGAGAAGTTTTCCCATTTTCAGCACTTTTAAGGTACAAAAAATTAAATATCACCACAGTATGGTAGAAAAGCAAAACAAAACACATGGGAACATTTTATACCTCCATAGCACTGGTAATAATTATTACTTCATTGATAATCCACAGTCCTACATTCAATAACACCACTTGCCTTATAAATTAGGTAAAAATTCGTAGAGCATATCCTAGAACCATTATAAAACCCCCTACTTTTAAATAAAAGGGACTGCTAACTTAAGTAATGACTATGAGTACTCCATAATTATCATTGTTTTGAGAGTGCATGAGCTTAGCATTTTTAATATCATCCCTTCACTTTCTGACACGCTCTCAATATGCACTGTAGTAATGGTGAGGATGTTACAGTCCTACCTCCCACTTTAGGAGAAATAGAAAATACTCCAATTCTATGCTGCTAAGAGCCAAGTGCCACATTTGAAAACAATACTGGCTAAAAATAAATTTTATAAAAACTCAGAAAAAAAGAACTTTTTCAGTTGCATGAGTTCCTTCATCTGTTTTTTAGCACAGACCCCATATGCAGTTGTTCCAGCATAAATGAGGGATTAGCCAGGGGATAGAAAAGATGCCAGTTACAGAGATACCAAGAGTTGTTTATAGTGAGCACTGCTGCTGGGAAAATGTATGTGCAACTGCAGATAAATTCAGATTGTATTATTTATATATGAAATGCAGTTCTTGAAATGAAGTGGCTACAGAACACACATTGTCCATCTCTTCTCTCACCAGTACACCACCAATGCTTATTTCACAGACAGCTATTCCAGTTAAGACAGGCAGCACCTTGGGCATTGCTCACAAAACAAAGGAGAAAACAAGTTGACTTGAAGGTCATACGCTGTCATCTGCACCAAACCTTGCATGAGAAAGTCAGTAGTAATACAACGTATCTCCTACAGGCTGAACATTTCCTGGCTCCCTGAGAAAGAAGCACTCTGAAAACATGGATAGTATTTTCACTGCTGGTACATGTTGTAGCAATCAACCAAGGAAGAAACTGCTTGCATGCTGTGTTATCAGTGTATGTCTGTATAGCTGTGCTGCTTCCTTATTGCTGCTCCTGCAGATTTCATCATTGCTTTCAAGTGTATGATTAAAAATGTACTATACTGGGGCTGCAAATTAATCATTAAGTTTGAACTGCAGTCAGACAACCCCTCCTAGTTTACAGTCACCTAACAGTTCATTCTGCCAGGTATTTATTTCTTATATCGTTGAAGATGTCTTTCAATGTCATCTAGGAATGCCTTCAGAAAAAAAAAAAAAAAAAAAAGAGATATATATGCAGGGCCACTTGGAATTGTAGTGCTGTGAAGACATTATGAATGACTGTTTTGGCAGACATGAATCCAAGACTACTTTTCCCAAAGGAAGCAAACATTGAAAACATGCACTTTGCCTGGCCCCCCTATGGATAAGTCAACAACTTCCTATGATGATTCACTATGACTTAAATCTGATGATTCACTAAGACTTACATCATCATCGCTGTTGTTATTTACACTGAGAACTCTTCAGAAGAAGAATTACCTCTTGCTGTATATGTGCACAGCATCTGCTAGCTGCCCCATTAGAACAAGAAATTGCATTAATACTTAGTTAATATTCGTTTCCTATAGCACATTTCTGTGCTTATATGGGGGAAAAAAAGGATGAGAGAGCAGGTACATGAATTCCATCAACAGCTCTTGAGAAACACATGAAAATATTTTGAATGTTTCTTCAGCACACTGTAATTTCCACACATACTTGCATGTCAGCAGGTCAGTAGTTGCCTAATGCTGAAGTAGTCTCCAGCTGAGCACCTTCATTGGGACCAGCCTATGTCTGTTGGGAATCTGACACTGATTAGTGCTTTCATCTTTGTTGGGGTCTCCCCGCCCACCATGTAGTCCTGGTAGAGGGGCCCTGGGGGGAGACACGGGGTTTCCCTGCCCCTGGTCAGCCTCGTTCCCCATTGGTTGTTTTGTGTTCCCCTGCGCGGGCAAGGACCCTCGGGTCCCGTGATTGAGCAGTTCCTGGGCAGATTCCGGCCATGCGGCTGGAGAAATAAACATCTCTGAAACATCTACCAAGAATTGGTCCATACATATTTCTTTTCCACAGGCCTTGTTGTCTGATACACATGTTGCAGTGTTCCCACTGTAACAAATGGTGGGTAATGCAAGCAGAACGATCCCCAGTCCCTAAGGACAGCGACTGATTTGTGAGTAAACTCTGGATTTCTCTTCTTGTTTTGTTTTGCTGTTCCATCTCTAAACTATGGAGGAACCATGGAAGGACTCTTGGCTCTCAGAGCCGCATATAGACATTTATCTTAAACTTGAAAAGATTCTTGAACGATTTGTAAATTTTAGCTTAATTCAAGTTCAAAAGGAACTGAAACATTTCCTGGCATGGTTGTTTAAGAACTTTTTCTACATTTCTTGGGATTTGATTCTTACCAAAGACTTTTGGAAGACCGTTTGGACACAGTTAATTTCTGAGTCAAAATATATGCCGATGGAAGAATATTTTTGTGAATATTATTTAATTACTGAGAGTGTTGAGCAATGTCAGCTGTGTCCTGGAGAAGGGAAGCCTGCCTCAGAGACCGTGTGACCGTGGCCATGTAGACCAAGCGCTCTCCAAGCAGCAGCAAGGCACTTCCCGTGCGCGGGTGGAGCGATGTGAACCTGCAGTGTTGGCAGTGGAGCATGGTGTGGCGGGAGCCCGCCCGGTCCCGTGCAGTGCGTGGTGGAGTGAACCCCGTGAGAGGAGCGGTGCACGGGCGGCGGCTGGCAGTGGAGCGGATCCGCGCAGCTGAAATGCGTGCTGGAGCAGGGCACAGGGGGGTCATCGCTCGGGGGCCCGGCCGAGACGTGGGCGCGGCCCCAGGCAGTGGCAGCAGAGCTGAGAGCAGAGGCGGTGGCGCGCAGGGAGCTGAACAGCCCAGCCTGGCCCGCATGGCCCCAAATGCGACCCCGGGAAGAGCGCGCAGGTACAAGCAGCCCCGACAGCCCCAGCAGCCCTGGCAGTACCAACACAGGAGCGAGCGAAAGAGAAAGCAAAAACACAGCAAGACAGAAAACAGCAGCCACTCGGACAAAGGAAAAAATCATTGTAGCCAAGGTTTTAGGAATAGTAAACTGGTATAATGTTAGACAAAATTATGGTTTTATAACGAGATGTGACAACCAGCAAGACATATTTGTTCATAGAACTGCTATTAAAAAGAATAACCCTGAAAAATACATCCCAAGTTTAGGAGATGGAGAAGTAGTAGAGTTCAAAATTGTGCAAGGTAGAAAAGGGTTACAAGCAGCAGAGGTCACTGAGCCTGATGGTGTTCCTGTAAAAGGCAGTATATATGCTAAAAATCGTAGTCATGTTAGATAATATCTGCATTATGAACAGTCCCTACAGTCTCCCTTTCCTAATCCCACCTTTCCCTTTTACCCTATATCCTATTACTCCCAGTGTATTCCCAATCTGTTTTTTCAGCCATGGTTTCCCTCACAAAACCATGCCTTTGCAATTGTTTCCCCAAAAATCCCTTTCCAATGCCGAGTGGGAGATGAAGAGGGGGAGGGAAGAAATTAACTATTGTTGTTTAGAGTTCCAACAGGTACAAATGGAAGAAACCCTCTCCTGCCTCAGTTTCCCCACAAAGCATGCCTGGAGAGTCCTGTCTCCCTTCTGTCAGCCTTAAGATGTTCCAAAGAATCTGTTTGGACATTTAAACACTCAGGAGGGTGGCTTGTTTTGTTTTGAAATGGTCCTTGTTATCTCTTGTTTATCCAGTTGTTTTCAATGTTAAGTTTAATATCTCTTTTTGTTAAAAATAAACGGGTGAAATGTCGGGGACCCTCCCCCCTGCCATGTGGCCCTGGGAGAGGGGCCCTGAGGGGAGACACGGGGTTTCCCTGCCCCTGGTCAGCCTCGTTCCCCATTGGTTGTTTTGTGTCCCCCTGCGTGGGCAAGGACCCTCGGGTCCCGTGATTGAGCAGTTCCTCGGCAGAGCCCGGCCATGCGGCTGGAGAAATAAACATCTCTGAAACATCTAGCAAGAATCGGTCCATAGATATTTCTTTCCATGGGCCTCCTTGTTTGATACACGTGTTGCAGTATTCCCACTGTAACACATCCTGGAGATCTAGTCTTATAACAAAAATGTCTCCTTCCTATTCCCAGAAAAAACATTCTCCATGTAACTTATGACTTGAAAACATGCCTGTCTGACCAGTCAGTGCTTTGAACTAGGCCAAAAAACCCCAGATGTCACCATCCCCATACTGATTGCGCTATTTCTGAGCTGAGCTCACATGGGTCTGGTGAATGCTTCCAGAATGGCCTACATTAGTTTGATGTTCCAGCTGACAGCACAGAAACTCCAGCAGATACCACTTTTTGTTCCTCGCCATGCACAGAGTAAAAGCTGAGCATTTTCCCTGGCCTCCATTTTAAGAAAAGAAGTTGGCAATGACGATGAAAATTTTCCTAGCAACTCAGCAGGAAATAATCTTTCCTCTCAGAGTTCCACAAGGCTCTGAAGGACTCTTCAAAATTTTCTACAGCTTCAGAGATAAGTGCCCAGGGAGGAAAATTCTGCAGTTCTACACAGCATAAGGGCAGGCTGGGAACAGCAGTGAAGTGAGACAGTCAGAATGGACATAGTGCATCATTAGCACTCACACATGTGCTTTCCTGATCAGCCAATTCCACAGAGTACACAATTCAAGTGAACCATTAATTCTTCACAGTAGAATTAGAGGTCACCTGCATTTTAAAGCACCATTTTAGTGAGAGGTATCTAACAAAACAAGAGCAAAATAAATACTTTATTATTAGTGGTTGCAGTCTCCATTAGATTCATCAATTTAGTAATCTAATAAGTATTCTCCCATTCTTTTGTACTCTGCATAGGAAAGAGTTGCAAACATAAATACTGGGACAGAGAGATATTGTACATGAAATATAACTTACTGGTACTGTACCTAGAGAATAATATCATACAATAAATATAGCTTAATGTACATTATCACTGGCAGCAGGAATTTGCAACTGTGGAAAATGTCCTGATTCCACAAATTTATGACACCTGTGTACCATAAAGTTGACTACACCACACTTTACCATTTTATAGGTTTTCTTTTTTTTTCTAATAAGAAAGTCTTATACAGCTTTCCTTCTATAGCAAGTCGCGTAAATCGGGTTTCCACTCTACTAGTGAGTTCACAGCAGAGACACCTCCATGGTACCAAGCAACTGGCTTATTAATCTTAATGGTGTGTTAACTTGCCCAAGTTTGTCCGTTGTAATATTTAATTTGCTGTCCTTTTTGCTATAGTAAGACAGAAAACAGACATAAAATACAATATTCTACTAGCTGTGAAATAACATGAAATACATGTGAAAATCACAAGTAAGAAAGCCAAAGTCAGGCAGAGAAAACATGCAATCCTCACTGCAAACCAAGATGCCCTTTTCATTTAGTTTAGACATTTACATATATTAATGTTTTTTTGTGCTGAGATTCCAAGTGCCTTAAGATGGAATGAAGTTTAATAATTCATTTATTTCTATGAAGAAAAATAAGCTTTCTTCTGCTATTTATAACTATTATAGTCAATCCCACTTGGTGGTGGATAAGGCTGTATGAGGTGTTCAGTGCTCCACTCTCATCTGCAATCAGATTCTCACAGTGGATCAAATTCACCTCAGACCAATGGCCACCCTTGATTTTCAGATAGTTTCCTCTCAACTTTGAAAGATAAAAAAATAATACAAAACTTGGAAAGAAGGAATCATGGAGTCATAGAATCATAGAATGGTTTGAGTTGGAAGGGATCTTAAGCACCCTACACCTAACCCATGGAGGACCCCACACTGGAGCAGGTGGATGTGTCCTGAAGTAAGCTGCATAGATAGCCCACGTACAAACAGGGTCCTGGTGTGACTTTCAGCCTGTGAAGAGCGGGTCTATCCTGAAGGACTGCAGCATGTGGAGATCCCACACTGGAGCAGGCAACCAAGTGTGAGGAGGAAGGAGCATCAGAGAGGATCTCTTATGGACTGACTGCAGCCTGCCACTCCCCATATCCCTGCACTGCCCAGGGGGCAGGAGGCAGAGGAGCTGGGACTGCGGGAGTGGTGTTGAACTTGGGAAGAAGAGAGGTGAGGGTAAAGTTTTTTTGGTTTTATATTTGTTTCTCACCATTTTACTCTAATGTAACTACCATCAAATTAAATCAATCTCCCCTAAGTCGAGTTTCTTTTGTCTGATGGTAACGGGTAAGAGATCTCCCTGTCTTTATCTTGACCCATGAGCTTTTCCATCTTATTTCCTCCCCCTGCCCCATTCAGGAGAGGACAGAACAAACAGCTGGGTAGGCAACCAGCTGGTGCTGGTTCAGGTAAACTCAGCACAATGCATAAGAACTTTACAGTCCTGGAAGATACAACATAGATAAAGTTAAAAAAAGACGTGGGAAACAGTGTAAGTACATTAAACTCTAAAGTAAAAAAGAGATGACCTTCTTTCTGTCCATAATATATGAGGAGCTTGTCTCTTCACAACAGACTTGTCCTTATTCTGTACAGTAGAAGTCAACTAATAAAGCATCTATTGAACATTTCCAACAGTAAATTTCTGCCAGCTTTACTTCTGCTCAGTAGTCCCGCTACTGGTCATAAAGTTGGGGGAATTTGGCCTTATTCTAAAAACCACTATTTCTTGGAGATATCCATTAAGATTAGTAAATAACTGAATATTTTCCAGTGAAGCTTCTTGTATCAAATTCAAAAAGTCAAAATACTACACAGCAAAACAACATTTGCAATTGTTCTACAGAATACTCCTAATAGAACATGCAGCACTGGACTTCTCAGTATCACTTGATTTGATCTTGGTTGAAGAGCCAGCCTGCAGAATGAAGTTGAGGAACATGAATGCAAGTGAAGTTCAGGTGTCTGGTAAAACACACTTAGTATGATTGACGATGGCATGTAATTCATACGAAAATTCAACTTCTGGTGCAATTGTCACAGCCTACATGTTGATTAGGCATAGCCAAAGATGTAGGATTAATAATAATTCTGACCTGTAATACCTCAACGACTATCAAAAAATGACAGATCATTGTTGCACAAAGCAAAGCAAACATTCTTCTGTTTTTAAATTTAAAGTCAATGTATTCATGCTAGTCTCATGACCTTTCACTGGCATAAATGTTCGCAAGAAACCAGACTGAAAATGTTGAGTCCAGTGTGATCCTGGGATTAGAATTTTAAACTCAGGCACAGTATTGTGGCTCATATACTTCCATATTTGCAAACCAGAAGAATGGAAACAATGGTATGGGACTTTTAAAATCAGTTTATACTCAGATATGAAAAATATCCCTGGAAGACTGTTTGCATTTCAGCCTCAGAGTCAAAGACATCTGCACTAATATTCATCAAATTGAATAATGGGAACAAGCAGTGAAATCACAGCCTATTCACTGTCAGCCACCGAGCAGAAAGAAACACTAAATTTCTTGTCACTGTGTTGGTGAGTGCCAGCAAAACACATTTGGATAGCAGAGAAAAATGTCCCATGATGCAATTGATCATGAACATTAAAACAAAAAAGACCTAGTTAAAGGTTTGAGGATTAATGGCAGCTGTCACAGCCCCAACTTCAGCACTATAGCTTGCAACATGTCGGTATGACATTTATAGTAATGACTGAGAGTAAGTGTAGCATGACCTTTACTCATCAGCCAAGAGTAGAATAATGAACACTGTTAAGGACAGCAGAGTTATAAATCAATTATGCCCAGATCAAAAGTAAGATAGTCATAACATAAAAGGTCATTTTTTTCAAAGGAGGAGTCCTGAATTTCTCTATTTCTGTTGTTTTCCATGCTTAACTTGTATTTTGAAATTATCATTACATGATAAAAGCATGAAATTTCTACTGCATAAAAAAGGAAGGCAATTCAGCCAGAAATAATTTTCTGCTATGCATTGGCCCTTTCTATTAATTGTCTATGGTTGATTTTATTATCAATGTGAGGATTACAAAAATAGTGAGGAAATGCAAGGCCATGTCAAAAATTCCCATCCAGTCTCAAGGGATCTGTCATTGTTACTCTTATAATCTCTATTTCTATTACTTCTTTCTGTGGTATCTTGTGAAAAACCTATATATTCCAATGGATCTGCAAACATTGGAAGTTGGTGTCATTGGAAAAATCAAATACTCAACACTCCTGTGATTTTGGTAAAGGTGCAATAGTGTAAAACTGGGAGCAAAAAATGATGAATAAGCATTTCCACTTTATTTAGGAGAACTGTAAACAGCTATTCTAAATCCCTGCTGCTGTCACTAAAGTAGAGTTCAGGGGATGCAGGAGACCAGTGGGCAGTCAAATTATGACAGAGGTCCACTGTTATTGCATTAATACTATAGTAATTACGGATGTTTCCTTCCAAGCTCACATACATATGCAGCCTACAGGCCTTTATTCTTTATCTCCAGAAATGACAATGTGACTGGAGTGCCAAACACAACCTTTTCCCTGCTCATAGTTTCTGACTTATTCTTTCACTCCCAGCATCAACTCCAGTGATTGCCCTAGGTTAATAAGTGTGCCATGTAACTGTACTAAAGGATTCTAAAGGAACTAGCAGGAGACAACTGTCACCATGGTATCAAACTGCATGTTCTTTTTCTTGGAGAAAAACATTAGTAAGATTGTACAGAATAGGTGGGAGGGGTAGAGTTAGCAGCAGGAGTAATAGGTTGTCTGGCATCCTGAACTTAAATGAAGGAAAATTTTTGAGAACCCAAGACTTAAGGAAGCACCTAACAACCCATTCCCACTTGTGTTCACATATTGTCCGTAAAGTCTAAAACACATCTACTGAAAACAAAACAATTAAAGGGTTCATATAAGCTATTCAGCTGTGACCTGCAGTAAAAAACTAAGGAACAAATACACTTAATTCATGCAGTCATATATTTTCCCTGTTCTATTATCAGTCTCCATGCTCTCTTTTGGAACTTAAATGAGTTTGTCCTGCTGCGTGCTAGACCTAAAAATGTATACTTTTCTTTCAGACAAGATACTAATTTGGCCAGGAAATCAAACTCCTGCGTTCAACCTCTTGCTGAACAAAGGGCTCTGAACAAGGGAACTTCTAAGCCTGATGTGGAAACACATGATAACTTTCTCAGAACAAATACCCAGACTCTGAGGGAAACATCCAATTAACTTTCTTTATTAACAGGTAATGACTAAAAGCAAGCCTCTAACAGCAAATATTCTTTACCTGTAAGAGATTTAAAACCTAAAATTACATCTAGATTCATATACTCAATTTTTTTTCTGTCTTTAACATGTACAGAATATCATCCTTTATGAGAGTGGTGAATATCATATGAATATACAAATAGCTTTTTTAAGGTTTTTCTCATCATTTCTCATCAAACCTCATTAAGGTTTATCACACTGGTGTGTCTCCTGTCTAGAGAGTAAGGCAGGGACTTCTGCAGAACTGAGTACATAAGTGAAGTGGAAAAATTACAAAAATAGACAAGAAGTGGATAATTCTGTAAATATTATCTCCTCAGCATATTCAGCTTTGCAAAACTTGCAGAACAGCTGCAGATATACTGCAAGTTGTAACAATCTAGTAGTTTTTACTCTACAGATGCATGAACTGAGAGCACTTTGATGTCTGATATTTGGGACTGACTTTGTTCTGTGACTTCTGACACAACATTTTTTATGTGGATTGATAGGAAAAACATGGGCTTTATAATTAGTTAGGGATAACTGAGGCTTTCATATGTTAACATGGCAAAGTAGTGAGATAAATGGAGAAAGGAGCACTTCTCAGAATGAGGAAACAAAAAATGTTATCTTGAAGGTATTTATAATAGAAATTGACTTCACCCTCTTTGAAATTGATGCTGAAGATGTAAATATTCATGGAGAAAACTAATAATTTCAAAAAGGCAAAGAAGTTCAAACATTCAAAATTTTTGATTTTATTTTCAATGACACTAAGGAAAATTTATCAGAAAGTGCAAGAGGAAATTCTTGAGCAAGAGCAGTTCTGATTGACCAGAGATGATGCTTTCAGTTCAGTCAATGCTGACTTTTGGTGACTCCAACTATGGTTGGTAGAAGGCAATAGGTACCAACCTATCTCAAACTCTTAGACTAGGGTGGGTCAGGTTGTACTTTGAAGATGCTGAAGGAAGCTTAAATGAGTAATTCAGACTAAATTCCTAGCTTCTTAGCTCCTAAAATTGAAGAAAACAGATCTCATGCTAAGAATGTTTCAGCAGTTCTGCTGCTGAACATCCTTTCCCAATCAGCAGTCAGAGAATATCCAAGCTCTAGGAGACAACCCTTGTGCTTAAAATAAAAAAGTTGCTCTGGTGATCTGATCACAGTGATTTAAATATGTGATGTGTGATATCATGATTGTTTTTTAGGTCCTTCCCATCTCATTCATGTATTTTTAAACAAACTAATTTGGTGAGAGCAAATATAAATACATAAAGCGAAAACCAAGCTAAATGTTCTTAAAAGGCAATGTCTCACCTTGGCCTTTCAATCTTTCTAGAATTATTCCTATTGTTAATTTTTACATCAGATTTCTATAAATTACATCAGACTGTTTAATAAAACCCTTTGTTTTATTTTTTTATCCCCAGAGTATTTTCTTTTACTTCCTTACTCTGGAAGTGCTGCTGGTGCTCTAAAGATCTTTGTACGTTTTATTTCCACAAATGGTTGTTCTTAATCATGGTTGTTTTTTAATAATAAATTAAAATTATTTTCTCTTGTGCAAAAAGGACAATTTTGAAAACAGCATCAGTTCTTACCACTGCCATTGTTGTAATATTTACCATTTGAATTGCCTGACTCTCAGTGCAACTTAACAGCTGCCCTCATAGGCCTCTTATTTCATTGGTCATTTACATCATGGAAAGATGGTAAAGCTCCCACATTTCCCAAGTGGCATTTCAAGTGGAATGTGTGTCATTTCAAGGTGAACTACTGGGTGTTCTACAGAATTTGGTTTTAGTGCAAGGAACTTTAGTGTTTTCCTTTGAATTTAGGGCAGATTAGGCCTATATTAAAAGTCCTATTGGACTTTTCACTTAGTGGACAACAGGGATGTCATAAAATATCAGGATTTGACATTAGTCCACAGCCACTGGGAATACAGTCCTGCAAAGGGAAGACCTCCCCCTATCTGTCCACAGTTTACAAATTAGCTTCCTGATCAGATCACCCAGACAACTGCTTAGAAGAATAATGGATCCAGCTGGTGTACAGAAAGTTTTACCAAACAACCTGTTAGAAGATTCTGTAACAGGACCACCCACATGACAGGGATGCTGTGAACAAGCATCTGGAAGGCATTGTATTTTTAAAATATTCATGAGGAAAGAATGTGTCTCCAATCCAAACAATTACACAGATAAAATATTGTCTGTACCAGTAAAAGGCACTGGTTCAGCAAGTTTTCCTGAATCTAGATCTCAGGGATTTAATGTCTCCAGTATTGCTGTATTTCTCAGACTTCCTCTCATTGCTTGAGAAGCAGGTGTAAAGCACTTCTGCAGGCTTCCTGACTACACAGTGCTGAAACTGGCTTCCCAGATCTCTGGAAAATCCATGGATTCTGTGTGAGGACATGGAATGGAGCATTCTGATTCCGAAAGAACAGCTATTTGCTCATTCTTGGATAAAGGGTCTTTGGGGAAGGAGTTCTTCATAATCAATTGACAAATGGCTGCTTTATGAGATGACAGATGTCCATTTACTCCCAAATTCTGACTTTGGCTCTAGGTAGTGCAGCTCACTCCAAACACCCTGTTTTTATCCCCTGTGGAATTCTGTCAATCTCTGTGTAGCTTTTGTGGCTGAAGCACATGCTCTGTGAACCTCATCCTTGGTAATCAACGCTCAACAAGGTCTTTGGGTGTGTGTAGAAGACACCAGCTTATTAGATTACCCCTCCTCCATTTCAACATTTTATGCATTTTCCTTTCTCTAGATACAACCATTTCATCTTCAAGACATTAACTGGGAATCCAAGGCAACTACAGCAATCTTCTAAGAAAACCAAGAACCCCTTACCAATTCAAGTATATCTGCCAATTACATGACATCATCTACACAAGCTAGGAAGCTTAACTCTCTATCTCAGGACCTCAAACAACAGGAAGTTTATGGACTGGATAGAGCCTGTCAGAACAATTTTAAACTAGCAGGTCGTTGCCTGCTAGATTACTTATCATCATTCATAGATAAAGAGAGTGACAAAGAGAAACAGCAGCTCTATGGACCTTTCTGTTCTATTAGCCTTTGGAATGAATCTGTTGCTCATTTGCCCATCAGTTCTCATGAGACTGCAAAAGTCATTATACACACCTTTTAGCATTGTTGTTACCTTATCTAGGGCCTCAATTAGTCTGATTTAATTACTTTTCATAGTGCTCCCTTTTGAGCTGTACCTAATGTCATTATAAATTTCACATGAAAAAGAATTGGATTTTTTTTTTAAATAAGGCTTTAACACCTATTCTTACCTTTTTTCCAGGCCTCTGTTGAAACACAAATATTCAATCAATACAGTTTTAGCCAGGTCATACTGCACTGTTTTTCATCTCCTCTTTCTTTTAAAAATGGCCATAATCTGTTCACAAGGACTTTAAAAACTATTTTTCTAATCCTGTAGATAATTTTTATTTATATAATTATTTGGATTGGCAAAACGTTCTTTCCTCTGAATGCCTTCTAAATATTTTGAATTCCAGGTGCTTGTTCCAGATGCTTCTGCTGCCTTAGCCATGTGTTCCGGCAGCTTTTACACTTTTATTTGTTTTGGTCTCGGCTCTGTTTTTTCTATGGATGAAGGAAGATTCAGTGCTGAGATACTTTGCTGTGCTGAGAGCAATACCATCTTGCCTTGCAAGCTGTCTTCTCTCTACTACATGCCCAGAATGCATGTGCCATCAGCTGCAGGGAATGCATGTTTTCAAAACAATCCCTCTACCTGCAGCACCTCTTCATGACTTGTCAGGTTGCTGTGAGCCATCCTAGCAAAAGAAGTATTGGCTTAGCTTCTTCTCCTGTTTAATTCAACCACCATACAGAATGCTTTCCTAGATAGTCTGAGGTATTTTCTGGTTGCTGAGCTTCTCTCTCCCAAATCTTTGGTTGTGCTGTCTTTGCAATCGCTTCACTACTTTGATCATGTTCTTGCCTTGCCAGCAGACTTGGCCTGTTTATACTTTCCTTGTAACATTGTATTTTGTTGCTTTTCCAGCTTATCTTTGTTTATGACTTCCCATAACTTCCTCTGAAGTATTTAGTATCACTTTCTCAAATATTTCCTATACGAGCTATAGTGAGATTTCTTCATCATCCCAAAATAATAGCCTGAAATGCACTCTCAGCTTCACCTTGCACAACTCCTTTGCCAAGCAATCTCAGCACTTACAAAGGATCAGAGAGATGGCAACACCCAATCATCTTTCTGGGCTGTATCTTACTCTTTCTCAGAACAGAAGAGAACAGAACCGCTCATGCTCACAACCCCACTGTACTTCTATAGATTGTAGCATTCCACCATGACAGTCCATATCTTTGACTAAAAACAATGTGTTTAATGTGGTTTTTGGTCTGACAGCTTCATGCATATGTATGTGAGAGAGCCAAAGTGATACTGTGTGTGACATTCATAAGCTGGCCGTTCATTGACTTTCTATTTCTTTAATTCAGCCCTTTAATTTATACCATCAGCTAACAGATTCTGGAAGCTTGTCTAGACTGTGGCTTCATCCACCCTTCTTCTCTGAGTCTTGTGCTGCGTTGGATGGTGTCTGCACCAGAATATCATACCTGTTCAGAGTTCAGTTTACCAGCTGGAAACATGCAGTACCAATTTGCCTAAGTAACAGTTTCCAGTGGCTCACTGAGGAAATTGTAATGCTCCCTACTTCTGTATCAATGCTGTTGACATGTTTTTCTTGCCCACTTGACTATGTGAAGCTGTATAAGTGTAATTTCTTATTGTGACCTCTCCTATGTTCTGTTCAGATAATTCCTGAATTCTCTAAACCCTGTTGCATGTTGGCATGCTATTGTAGTATGAAGCAATGTTACACAACTGGTTGCAAATGTTCCAGTTTTAACTTTAACCCAAATATTTTGACCCTCTTAAGTGTTAGATTTTTTTTGTTCTAAATTTCATTTTGCAAAGACTATTCTGTTTCCACTCTGAGTCACACTAGAGCAAATCAGGAAATGTCAGAATCTCCCAAAAGAAATAAAAGGCAGGGTTTTGACCAGACAAAAGTCACTTTCGACTGGTCACTACTAAGTTACTGACACAAACAAAAGTATCCTTGCAGTTCACAAATCTATATGCAAGCTATATCTTGATGGGTAGTTAAGCTGAGATAGTGCTGCTCTCTCACTGTGATTCTAATATTAATGGTCAAAAAGCCAGTGATGTAGCAACTTCCTGCAACATCAATCTGATCACAGCAGGCTCAGTACTGCCAGATTTGCTACACAAAATCCCATGAATTTCTATGGGCTCTCTCTCAAGTGAGTGTCTGAGGAATAATGAAGATATGCAGAAACTTTGCCTTTGAGAAGCTGCCATGAGGTCCCCCTGACAAGATAATTCTGCTTACTCTAATTTTCCTTCCTCTTCTAGAGGAGACAAGGGGGATATCATACTCTTGCACCCAATGAGGTGCAAACTGAACCTTACAATTTTTTCAGCAGAAGCACTGCCTTTCTGTGCTAGGGAAATAAAGACACTTTCCTGTATGTAGACTAAGCATCAGAAGTGTGACAGAGCATGGGCTGGAGTCTTCATCCGCTCATTTTCCACAATGGAGACTTGGCTGGGTTGGAATGCTCCATTCTGGCCTATTACAGTCACATTCCCTTCCCACTGCTCTTGGGAAATCAGTGGCTGGGGAGGATGGTGTCTAGATCAATAGGTTACATACATTTTAAAATAAGGCCAGGATGCAGCCAACACATATAGCTGGACTTGAGAATTATGACTCCGATGTTAAAAAAAAAGAAAGTGTCTGAAGCATTTTTGTCATTCTGAAAATGTGGAAAAACTCCTATTTCTATCGATCTCTTCGACATTCCCTGGAGGGCAGTGGGAAGACTGAGCTGTTTGTGCAAGATACCATCAACCATGTGAGTGTCTTTGGGGAATGAGGCATCGAGCAGTCTGAAGGCACAATCAACCTGACAGCAAGGGGCGTTTGAAGAGTTGTCACTTACTTCAATATCAGAGAGTAGAGAGTTATATATGAACCAGCAGAAGTTTGTATTCAGTCTAAGGGTTTGATTCTCCTCTCACCTCAGTGAAAGTGTAGAGAAATCGCTAAGAAACCAATGGTGTATAAACAGTACAAAGATGAAAAACAGAGCAGGAGGTATTCTGTAGTTTGTGGGCCCTGATTATCAAATCTGCAGTATTACAGCATGACAATTTCATTCAATTCAACAGATCAGCGTGAACAAACAACAGAGAACCAGATCTAATAGCCAGCAGACAGTGACCCTAAAACCATTCAGGCCAAACTGTGTTCACATTGACAGTAGTGAAAAGACAAGCAGAATGCCATGGATTTCAGAACCTGGCCATAAGTCTCAGAACCAAGAGACAGTGTGTCATTCACACATGCCAGGTGCCATTTGCTGTGTACAAAAACAGCACATGTGCTGGAGCTGTTCTTGCTGAAAAAAGACACAGTAGCTCCAGGTGCTGAGACGCAACAGCAGTGTCTGCATCTGACACATGCAGCAGTATTAATATGAAGAGGAACTGCAGGTATTTTCTTCCAGGAATCATCAAACTGTTTAAATTTAAATCCAGGCAAAATGGCTAAAAAGTACGTTTTTCAAAAAATCAGAGTGAGTTTAGCCACTGACACTTTTCAAAACTGAAGGTGTTTCATGTCATTTGTATCCCAGGTTTGAATTCTGCAGGTTTTTTCATACTGGGGCAATGAAGCTGGAGGGAAATCACTTTAAATAAACTTGCCAGAATCCAGGCCAATGCACTCTGGCCAGGGCTTTAAGTATTCTACTGCTGATGGGTTTGCTGCTAGAAAATTGGTGGGCAGAAACATTGCTGAGAAAAATGTTCACACTCTGTCTGAAAGGAAGTTTGAAAAGTAAAATAGTCTGTCCTAAAACAATACTGCTGGAGAGTTTGACAATCAGTAGGTTTGCCCTAGAGAATCCTTTATTTTTCAAGTCTGCCATAGCAGTTCAGTACTATGTACAGCTTATCTTCAAGGTAGACCTGAAATAAATTTCTTGGTGAAGCATAGGCCTGGCAATGCTAATCATTCAGCATTAATTACTTAGATTGGAAAATAATACTACTCAGGAACTAACTTCTGGTTATTGATGTCTCTGTATCGCATATTAAAACCAGACAATCCTCCAGCAGACAGATGTAACAACTGACACTCCAAAATGCAGGTGTAGTCTGCTCTCTACATGAGGGGGAAACACGTCTTACAAACAAGCATATGAATGGCATTATGACAGCAGGGCTTGCTGTAAGAGAGATAATATTATGCAGCCTTGTTGTAATGGCATCTCCATGACAGGGAGAAAACAGGCCAGGTACGAATCATGGTTCTTGAGAGTAACATCAGCTCTGCTTCTGCACTTAGCTGGTGTGTCTCCCATCATGAGCGTTTCCACTTAAGAAGAGTGAGATCAAGCTGTAACCTTGTTTTTTTTATAAGACATGCTTAGGATGACCACAGTGGTGAGGAAACTAGAAGAAGTGTGGTGCAAGACCACTCCATCGAGTAACAGGTTATTGCTCACTGAGAATAAGCTGGAAAGCAAGAAGCAATGCTGAGGGAGAAAGCAGAGGACATGGTCTGCACCATCCTCAAAGAGGAATCTCAGTAACTGGTGTTTCTGAAGAGAAAGTCCTGGGTTATGCAATGAACTGCATCTGTAACTTGAACCAAGCCATTTCATTATTTATTAATTTTACACTTCTGTTTCAGTATGTTGGGAACCCATCTTCCGTCCCGTATTTTACAACTGCCACTTGAAGTCTCCCTCGGTTCCCTTTTCCTCAGTGATAAACAACAGTTTGTCTTTAGATCCAGGATAATGGTGTTATATAATAGAGCTACACAAGGAAAAAAATTACTTCCACTCATTTTTCAGGCATCCCTCCTGTGATGTCTGTATGAACCACAGATTGAAAACAGGCTCTGA
This sequence comes from Aphelocoma coerulescens, assembly GCF_041296385.1. Classification (NCBI taxonomy): domain Eukaryota; kingdom Metazoa; phylum Chordata; class Aves; order Passeriformes; family Corvidae; genus Aphelocoma; species Aphelocoma coerulescens. Next base: position 79,396,869 of record NC_091015.1, read on the forward strand.
GTTTTAGGCAATTCTCTCTAAGTACCACATGGAGGTGAAATTATAACAACTTAATTGATTTACTATGACAGCTAAGGGACTGGAAAAGAATAATACTATTCTGTGGCCCTGCTGTCTGAAAATGTATGTAATAAAGAGTATGAGAACACTGGTTTTGCTCTATTCAAAAGCATTGACCAGAGTAGCCTCAGATAATATGCTCACAATAGAAACTTCCTTTATCAGGATGACACATTTGTGCAAAGTGAATTAGGAAAAAAATCTTGCCTGATACTTTTCACAAAATCAACTCACTCTAGTTTTACAACTATTTACAATGACACTTTTAATAAATGAAAGACATCCTCTCAGATTATGTTTCACAATAAATAATTGTCCAGAACTTTTCCTGCCTTCCATGACCTTGGCAATGAATACAATGACAGAGAGAATTCCTCCATGACAGTTTTATATCTTAGGATTCATAAGGAAGATTTTTGTAGTTAAATCACCTGAAAAGCAATGGATTGCACAGACTATAAATCAAACTATTTGTCAAAAGTCAGAACAAGGTGTTTCGTTTATTTCTGCATTGGCTAGCAATGAAAACACCTTGATCTGGGGAAGGAAAGCGTGAGAAGATCTTAATTTCTCTATTTTTTTTCCCCTCTAATTTGGTAATTAAGATCTCTACTATCATCTCAACAAAATGGATGACCCTTGCACCAAAAGATAACTCCTGTCTCAAGGGAAGGCAATGCTCTTGACAACTGTGAGAACACTGTCAGCTGGCTCTAGATGGATCTAGATGCAAACTTTCCCTTTTTTTTTTTTTTCTGAGTACTAAGCTATGTTTTTCTTACAATAAATCTTTATGAAGTAATTATGGACCAAAAACTAATTCTGATTTTGACTGATTTACTCAACAGGTCTGATTTCTATAACAGGAAAAATGAATATTCCTACTGGGCTATAACAACAAATGAATAAATTCAGAAAAGATGCATCATTCTTTTAAATGGATCAGTAAGAGCAATTTATTTGATCTCACATTTATATTTCCAGATTCCAGAACTTAAGTAGCAGGAGCATTTCAGCATCAAGAGACTTGTAACTCAGTAGCAGTTCCAATCCTTATTTTCCAGGTATTTACAAAGTTAATTTTCAACAATGCCATGTCATAAATATTATAGATACTAAATACATATATTCTTAGGGGAGTTTTGTCACCAAGTCTGTGGGAAATGATGCTGGACATCACCATGGCTAAACAAAAAATACTCAGCTAATACTTGGCAACTCAGACTTGACCCTTGGCTAAAATAAACATTTTTGACATCTCATAGGCTCTGCTAGGCTCTTGAATTAATTAATATAATCTATTAATGCTTATATAAAACACCAGAAAGAATTGGCATTTTTGACCATATTTGTGAGATATGGAGCACTGAAGACTTATGTGTCAATTTTGCATTGATATAAAATCCTGTTCCATCTTATTGAAATCTCAACTGGGATTACACAGCTGTAAATTCTTACAGAAGTTTTGCTGCTGAGTACATCATATCTAATTATCCTGCCTTATCCTAATTATCTTTAATCTGTCCTGTTTGGAGCAGCAGTTAAGAGGCAACACAAGTGGATTCCAAAGGCATTAAGTAAGAATTTACTCTGATACTTATGTGGCTTAAGGCCCAATTATAGTTTTTGTTCAATAATTTACACTTCATTACTAGTAATGTTCAGTAACAATGTTCTGCCCCACACTTTTTAAAAATTCCAGTAAGTAAAACTGTTTCCTTGGACTAGGCCCACCCTGATTGGGACAGACTTGCACGCCAGAAATAAAGCCATCATGAAGCAGGAAGGAAAGGGGGCTTAGCAGACAGGCTTGCCTGTGGAAGAGAGGAAGGGAGAGCGTGTAGCTAGGTACAGATATCCACACTGACGCTGGCTGGGAGGGCACCCGGGCCCCTCTGGGGGCAGGAGGAATGTTTGGTTGCCCCCTTCCTCTGCCTGTCAGATCCCCAGTGGTTGCACTGGGTGCTCCCTCTCTGGCAGTGCCACTGGCTGAGGTCAGGTCGTTGCTGCAGAGCATCTTTCGATTGCTCAGCCTGTGCATGTCCCCGGCTCCTTCCCTTCCTGTTCTGTCTCCTGTTCACCAGTAGCTGCTTGCCTGGCACCTGGGGAGGAAACACTCAGGCTGTAGGAGGGAAGGGTTTCCAGCAGGTACAAAAACAGAACCTGCAGACATGGTGAATGGTAGCAAAAAGCAATGTACTTATTTCTTGTCTCTTCCTGGGGAAAAGTAATGGGAAGAGCATGAAGCCTGGCTGCATGAAGAGCTGGCCAGTATAGTGCAGGTGCCAGAAATAGGTGTTTGCTGACTTATAGAAAGATTTTACCCCCCAAAAGCATTGAATTTCAGTGTTAAGAGCTTTATTCACTTTTCCCTCTAAAGCATTAAATGATTCATTATCAAAGGAGAAGTATATGGGGCACAAGCCCAGTTCACCTAAAAAATTGCTGCAAGAGAATAATCAACAACAGGCACCAGCTCAAGCCAAAGGAACAGAGGCAGCAAAATAAGACAGCAGGAAGAGAGACAACAATCCAGTAGACTTCTTATGGAGAGAGGTACAGAAAGAAGACTGAAACATGCCTGGAGACAAGGATGTTATGGATGTTGAAAATAAGATTAATTTCATCTCCCAGTGCTGTAGCTGACAAAGAGAAAAGGAAGAAAAAAGAATATAAGTAGTAGTTCACACCCCAAGTAGGAATATCCAGACTTGCTATGAAACAGACTTTATGTAGCACAAGTTTAAGGCCTGTTTTTGTACTGCAAATTGCATGTACTGGGTTGCTTTGCTTGCAAGGTGAGATTAGTACCCTCTTTGACTGTAGCAGAGCTGTGGGGGCACCTGGAACATGCTGTAATGCCATGCATAAGCTGTCCCTTCAACCTGTAGCCACTTTGCTGGATGTTGGTGATGTGATACAGGCACAAGGAAAAGTCTCCCTGAAGCCTTCTCTTCTTCAGGCTGAACAACCCCAACTCTCCCAGCCTGTCTTCATAGGAGAGGTGCTCCAGCCCTCTGACTGTCTTCCTGTCCCTCCTCTGAAATTGCTCCAGCACATTCACGTCATTCGTGTGCTGGGGACCCCAGAGCTGGATGCAGTACTCCAGGTAGGGTCTCATGAAAGCAGAGTAAAGGGGTAGAATCACTTCCCTCATCCTGCCTGTCATTCTTCTTTTGGGTGAAGCAAGCAATGCTGATGAATAAAAAAGCATAGCAAAAAAATAGCTGTTGAAAGCAAAAAGAAAATATAAAGGACACACTGTTTCTGAAGATTGATAGCCCTGAAAAGCTCTCTGGTCTCCCAGGAAACCTCAGGTCACATTATGCCAAAATAATGCCCAAATAACTTGCTAATTTAACAGGGCTCTGCAATGAAAGGGGAAGAGTGCTTGGGAGCAGCCACTGTCACCTAATTGTGGAAATCTAAGAAAAAGAAGATTATAAGGATATAAGTAACGTATATAGTAAAGAGTGATCTTCCCCTTATGACAATTCTCTGCCTTCTGACTGTAAACCATTTAGGAGCCTTCTGTGTCAAATCTGCATTCAGATAGCATGTTCCTTGCCCTGTGAATGTGTCTGGTCCTTTTTTAATCCAGTTCCACATTTTCAGTCGTTATGCTCTTTGGAGTGACACAATTTCATCAGTTTACCTTATGAGGCTGACATGTAATGCAATCACAAGCAATTAGAAAGCATCAGAAACTGATTTTAGTGACCAGCTCAAGATACTGAAACTACAGGATGGTGATGTGAGGTTGTTGTACCATGTTGTCTGTTTGGAGATGATGACAGCCAGCAATTCACTCATTCAAGATGAATGAAAGTCCATAATCAAAATTTGCATCAAGTTTTCCTCAGGAAGTTTTTGGTTTGGTTTTGTTGTGATTGTTCTGTTTTGCTTTTCTTTTTCTGTAAGCAACAGCAAATGAGCCCTGTATAAAAATCACTACATGTATCAGATGATATGAGCAGGAAATATTTTTCAGAGTAGGACTACAGTGATTCGACACAGTCTACACAGTAGACTTCATCCCCAAACCACAGTATGTTCATATTTGCAACAGCAAGGTCCAGCCAGTTCAGTGAAGCACTGCCAAAGGTGGGGTATCATATGGCAGAAAATTGCTTCAGAATCATTTGCAAGAAAAAAATGATGGAGAAGGCCTCCTGCTAACAGAGAGAGCAACGTATTTCAGGTTGAGGTTTTGTTTAAAGGAAATCAAGCCTTGACTCTGGTTAATCAAAGGAGTATACCTACAGAATAGATACTCTTAAAGACAGATTTAGAAGGGTATTTAGCTGTTTAGTAATACAAACAGGCATCTAGTGTATTGTGCAGAAGAGCTTAAGCACTTAAAGACCACTGGCTTTAAGTATTTCTGGGAGGAGTCTAGTCCAAAAGGATATTTACATCACTCTACAGCAAATACCTCTACGGCAAATACCATTAAGTTGGTTGCTTAGGCATAGTAAATGTCTGGCTACAATACGAAATGTATTACAAAGAGGAAGTAGGACTTCAGCTGACCACAGGTAACCCAAGAGGAAGCCTTACTCCTATATACATAGTTATAACTGCAATGTCTAACTTTCAAATTATGACTGTTCATGAGAAACATTTTTTTAACTTTTGGCTTCTAATGCAGTACCATTTTTAACCTTGGCTGTTACTTTGAGAAGAGCTTTCTGGATGGTGCCATCTGGCTGTCATCAGCTACTGCTCAGTCGTATGCAGTTGTGAGAATATATCCTAGGACAGCAGAATATTCTATTCCATCTAGTTTTAAGTTCATGCTTCATAATAGTGTAATATCTGATAATTTCTTCCTGTTTTCTCTGGTAGCTTTTAGTTATTTTGATTAACTGATTTAAAACTACACTTGTAATTCTTTACCTGTAAATGATGTCTTTTTGCCTATGCTTTATCTTTTCATCTGCTACAAAAAACAATATGATACATTTTATGTGACTGACTGCATTTAGAGTTTCGGTTGTCATGAGTGGTACAGACTGAAAAGATACTGAATAATAGTATACATAAATCCCTTTAACATGCCAACAGTCTGTTTCTAGCATTATCCATGGATGAATATCAGTAGTTCATAAACCCCGAATAGCTTTTTCCTCTGCTCAGAAGTGAATGTGCATCATGGTAGAAAGATAAAAATTTATGAAGATTATGTGATTTTGCCTGTATATTGCTTTTTGTCTAGATGAACCCCAGTTAATACAAATTTATCAGCACTATAATTTGTGAAAATCCTGCAGTCAGATTTGTTAGCCTGGTCTCCATGCAATGTACAGCATGCCATTAATTTAAATGGCGTGGCTGTACATGCACTTTGCATATGTACTTTCAGACTCATTACACAATATTTTAGTGTTTGTTTAAACTACAATTACCCATAGATTTAGTCTGAACTGAATCACATTTTTCACTGAGGGAGATCGCAAAAATACACAGGAGAGCTTAGCAGAGGGAATGAATTCATGAATTTTTACAAAAGTACCTAGGCCTGGACCACTATTTCAGCACACCCACATTTTTATTAAGTGTTGGACTTGGATCTATATTTGGCAGTTCAGGCTGATCAATAAAATGAGAGCTTTTCCCTACATAAATGTTGCACCAACTGAACCACAATCAATGGTTTAATTTAGTGACAGTGGTGCAAATTCCTTTGTGCACATGGCTGAAAACCTCAAACCCTGCAAGGAACTGACTGAATTCTGACTAATTTGCGTTAGATTAAAACCTAATCAAGAATACCCACATGGGATATTTGTAAGAATTTAATTAAGTTTTAAAACATATATCTAGATAAACAGATGCAACTTTGTGAGCAAGTGGGCCTAATACTACAAAATTATACTGAAGTAATTCTTCAAGTCTTTCAGCCTGTTTTCAAGAACTGCAATTTTATCCTTAAATTTACTATAATTCTGATGAAATAGTTTTTGCTGCATGTTGATCAGCTCTTTGCATCAGACAGAGTAAGAGGAGGAAACATGAATAAGATTTATAACAATTTCAGCTCTATTAGCCATTATGCTTTCAGTTTTTCATAAGCTTTAATAATTGATGTCCTGAGAATAGCAGATGGTCCCAATTCTTTTTAAAATACTGTAGTAAAAATATGTATTTTTTTTGTCTTCCAATACGACACCAAATGTAAGTGCTTCTGGCTCCAGCACTCTCCTCCTTTCTGACTTACATTCTCTGGTTTATTACTATGACTCTGTTTTAGCTGAGAGACAAGTTGAAAGCAACTGTCAGTCCAGACAGAAGCACAGATATGAAATTTCCGTTTAGTTTTAAACATGCAGACAAAAGGACAATTGAGTTCATTTGAATCCATATATATCCCGTAGTTTGGAAATCTCACTGATTCAAATTCCAATGAGGAAGACTTACCAGCATGTTATTTCTTGCCAGTATATCAGTTCCTCTAGTTTTTCTCTCCATGTAGCCACCCTTGTTCCCAAATCAGAATATCACCCGTGAACAAGTATTTCAGGGTCATACAGTCGCCTACAACTGTAGTAGCCATAGAGTACTTGTATATCTTATAAAACTCCACAGCAGTAGCACTCTGTAAATACAAGGCACCACAGACACTTCTCAAAACCTTCTGACAAATGTAAGGCTTGGGGTAATTCACAGCTACAGTGTACTGCAGGAAAAAAAATCAACATATTCATCACTGTGCTATGATCCTGCAATAGCAGAGTAGTTCCTAAACAAAACTTCTAGAGTGTCATGGAATGCAGGGAATGGCCCTCACAAAAGAGAATGGCAAGAAACCCAAGATAATGGTCCCTGCCAATCTCTCCTAAATGAAATGTTCTTCTTTCACTCTAAATCTGTCTAGTTTATTGCTGAGTACATGAGAACAACACACAACTTTCTGATCTCTACAGGCAACCAGGGAAAGCCAAAAGGTGAATTTTTTACTGTCTAGGGATTGAGTAGACCAACAGTGAAACAGTCTCTCTCAAATCAGTGATTTTTGGAGGTACAAATACATTGGGTACTCATACCCAGAAATTTACTCTTCCCATCATACAGTCTTTATAAACTGATGTTTATAAAGTTCAGTTTTTAAAACATGATTGGCTATTGCTTGCAAGGTCACTTCATGTTATGCCCTAGCAAAATGTTAGGACTTTTTCCTCATTTTTGGCCTGAAGTTCTTTGATTTTATGACAATGTTATTATTCAGCTTTTCTCCTTTCTTATTATTCAGCTTTTCTACTTTCTTATTATGTTCTACAATCTTTTAGTAGTCTTTTGGTCTTGCTTCCTCTGCAACTATTCCATTTTAATCTCTTCTTGAACACATGAAAACTTGCATGCAATACTGCAAAAATGGTCTTCTTGGTGCTTCATACAATGCAACTCCTGCATTTCTATCTCTACTAGAAATACATGAGTCAAGGTGTCCTAATACTGCCTTTCAAAGATGCTTCAAAATGGTCAACAGCTGCCCTCCAATAATCAATACACCAAGACCTTTTTCTTCCACCTTATTCCCTGTGATGGATGCTACTTTTAAGCAGTGTGTGCTGCTCTGTTATATTCCTTTAAGAAAGAAAGAACTGATTCACATGGGCCTTGTGGAGAGGAGGAGACTGCTCTTAGCTTCAAGCAAATACCTGGAGGAGAGACATTTCCATGAAGGTAGGGTGTGGTGGGTAGAAGAAAAGGCAAAAAAAGTCCTACAGAGCAGCAAAGTGGTGGAGAGACTGCTTTCTAAGGAGCAGGAAGCAGAGCCAAGGCTAGAGCTCTATTCCTTTTTCTTATGCTCCAAGAGAGGACCACACAGAGGTCTGGCAACCCAGAAAGCTGCTCAGTGGACTGAAATCACAACTAGAAGAAAGGATCCAGACAACAAAGTTTCTGTGGGCAGGAGGCAAGTTGTTTATAAATTCTTTCTTACTTCTGTGCCAGCTCACCTAGCCACTGAACTGTCTTTGTGTAAAACACAAACTGTTCTAGTGTACATGCAAATTAAACCTGGTCTTTTGAGAATGAAAATCTCTTTTTTTTCTACTTTGGAGAGTTCATTATAAGAAGGATGTTCAGGCACACCTGCTGCAAAGTTCTGGCTGGGTTAAAAGCCCATGTGTGCATGACTTTGTGCTGCTCAACCCCTACCATTTCTGCCTCTTGTCCTTAAGCCAAAAATTATTAAGGAGTGTAGAACAAATCTCAAGACTGTTCTGTGAGGAAGTGTCAACAGATTGCTGTCTTTGTCTTGAGAACTTCTCTTTTCATACATCGAAGTCTCATGCTAGTCAGCACCTTATCAACCTAATCAGCTCTTGTGACGATCCTCATAATTTCCACTTCAGTAATAATTTGCCTTGGCACTACAACAAGTGCTGCTTTAACATGAAAATTCAGGCTATCACACTGTCCCTGTGTAAAAGGTCAATTATCTTACCCCAAAAAATTACAGTCTGACACCATCTTTATTTGATAAAGCCAGGATTATCCCACTTTGCATTTGCCTTCAAGGCTTTAATTATTTTTTCTTTTAAATATTTTCTAACACTTTATACAACGTTGCATTCAAACTAAAAGACTCAGAGTTATTCATGTGATTCCTTTTCTCCCATTTCTGTAGAATGTAAAAATGAAGGGAGATAGAGACTATATTGACATGAATACATTTATTCTGTCGATAAGGAGTGAATTTGTATTCAGTTGAGAAGAGTCATCTTTTATCAAATTTTTGGCTTCTTTTATAGGGATAATACAATGTGATCCAGGCTTCCAAGGTTGCCAAATCTTCACCTTTGCAAGAGCTGCCCACCTATATGCCAGGTTCATAACAAATATAAAAGATTTCACAAAGAACTTCATTTCAGTAAAGCCTCATTTTTCAACAGAACACTGTGTCAAAAATATTAATCAGACCATGCCACAGATTTTTTTTTTACTATATAGTCTTTTCCATCATCTCTGTGGTCTTTATGACAAGCTTAACTGGCTGAATTTATGTTGTTTGGGTTCTCATACTGTGACCATAACCTTGCCATCTAAGCTACTGTTTAATCTTTTTAAGTTTTGGGTAAACATAGGTTAATGTCACTGGTGCATTATGTAAGATGCTTTTATGGGGTAGTATTTCATTAGAAGACAAATATTTAAGAATCTTTCTGTGTATGAATTATCTTCATTTCAGTAATGTTCACAGTGATTGATGAGTAATGTAAGATGTATTGTCATAATTTTATAAACATGTTTTCAAAGCACTTTTCAATATGCTCAAGTTCAAAGAGAATTAATGGTGAGGGCAGAAAAGTGGCTAGAGACCTCTCACTTTTTATTTCAATGAATATTTGGTGATGTATTTATTACGCTATTCAAAATGTTTATCATATTGTGAGTAGATCCATCTACAAACAACATAACTTCACAGATTTTAAACACAGGAGGGAACACTGTAAGACACAATATTGCACTACTGATTCCCTGTGCCACAAAAGGCTATAAGTCTCATAATTAATTATTACTTCAGATCCAAGAGCATACTTGCTTTTAAAATTTCCAGTGACACATCTCTTACAATTCTTGCTTAGATGTTCTGGTACTGATTTTTCGTATCCCAAGACATTTTCATTTTATTTCTAGCTGTGACTTTCAACATCAGATCATCTTATATTTTGCTTATCAGGTATAAGAGCTGCCTTCTAGTGTATGTTTTTCACAAACAGCAATCAAATCTTTCATGTACCTCTGCATCAGTGAGCTTTTTCTCCTTCTCTCACTGTAAGTCATGCTTCTCTTTCTTTAATCATCTGCATCTCTTCCAAAGTGACTATTTAACATTTTTCTCAAGAGCATATTTTGGATAGAAAGCATTTTGGTAGACAGTGCATCAATGATTACACCAGTGCTAACTCCATTAGCCACTGCATCATACTACTGAGATTTTTTTCAGTTTAGTATTGCTTCCAACACGTAATGTTTTCAGTCATTACTTTCCCTACTACAGTCCCACCTTCCGTAAGGGTGGCCTATATCTTTTAAGATGTCTGTACTAAAGCACATTTTGTTTGCTTGAAGATGGTTACCAAATAATTCATGTCACTCTCTTGATGTTCTCTCTTTATTATAATTCAGCACTCCCCCACAACTTCAGAAATGTGCAGATTTTATCAGTAACCACTTGATGATGATTTGCCTTTTATAGTAAATATTTTTAAATCAGTTTATAACCTATCATATCGACTCTTTCTTGGGTTACATCTGCAGTTGATGAGCAGTAAAAGTCCATACAATGAATCACCAAGACTGATCAAGAGAGCAGCTTGTATCAAAATGTGTTTAAGTGAATTTGTACTTTGTGTAACAAAATTTGGCAGGCTGTGACCAAATCCTTTAGTGCACTGCTTCTGCTCAGTGATTCAAGGCTGAATTTTAAAATTTGAGATTAATATTATGCTTTAAAAATGTATCCATATTTTCAGAGAAAGCAATCACTCCACTAAAAAAAGATGAGGTCATTTTGAGATTGTGAACATTTCTGCACATAGCAATAACTGTCCAAATAATCTGACTTTCCCAGTAATAAAAAACAGTGACTCAAGGACCAAAATCCAGTGTTTTTGAAAATATTTTAGCAGATAACATCTCTGTTTGTATGTTTCAGAGGTGCAGAGAGCCTGGAATGGGTGTGGTGGAGCTGAGAGCACCAGCCGCAGGAACCAGTAGAACCAGTTCTTCTCTGTACAGCCTGGGAAATCTTGCCTTCAAAGACATGAGTTGACTGCTTTTACTAAAATATCCAGCTCACATTCAGGTAAAACTCAGACATAAATTACTGTCTACTGGGGCCTACCTGCATGTAGGCCATTTTCATAAGAGCACACCTATTCCTACCATGTGACAACAGAATTGGACTAGCATGTTTTGGATATTTCTCCAGGTATGAAGCCAAAGTCGGCCATGGCAAGCCTTTTTTTTTTTTTCTTCTTTTTATACTGTAGGGTTGTTGTTAACTGGGAATCATTCCTGCCAACACGTGTCTCATCCCGATCACAATTCCATTGTAAATGCACTGCTTATAATGCACAGTCCAGGTCTTCTGCTAACTGCTGATGTTGGAACTTCTGTCATTTATTTATCCCACTATTTAGGTTGTCTCCATCTGTCTTTCAGAGGGAGAGTGATTTCACAATGTGTATGCTTTTTATAAACAACAGAAGAAATACTCTTTTTCAAAAATTACATCTAGTTAAATGTGGCTGAAAACCAGTAGATAGGAGCACCTAATTTTAAAGCTGTAGCATTTAAACATATAGAATGCTAAATAAAACCAAATATGTGTTCTTCTCATTTGACTGTACTGTGGAAACTGCAGTTAGGTTCCTGTATTCATTGCTAATGACGGAAATACGAAAAGAAATTATATCCAGATTTACAATCTGAATTTTAGTGACAAGTATTTTCTTTGTGTCAATCTAAATGTGTAGATCAATTTGATATTGATAACATAGTCAACATGTGCTTTATTTCATGTTTTATTTCATTTACTATCTCTTCTCTGTATAACTCATAAAAATAATTGCTGTGTTTAAAGAAGGTGCTTGAAAGATAAAGAAACGGAGCCATTAAACCCAGCGATGATGTATAAAAGGAAAAGTCCATAAGTCATTACATATGATACTCAGGTCAGGATAGACTGACCTGAACAGCTAACCACGTAGTAATTATGTATTCATTTCCAGCAATCTTTGGATTGTTCATGGATTCTCTCTTCATGCCTAAGTTTGTATGGTTACATCTTGCACTCATCCATGCTGATGACAGTCATTCAAGAATAAGATAAGGGGATCTATCCTACACGAATGTCCTCCATGGGGACTTCTTTAGATTGCTGTGGTATTTAAAAAGGCATGTTTTGTTTTAAATGACAGAGACAGTTTGTCAGGGAAATCCTTAAAGATTAGCTGTTAAGATAATTCACAAAGCAACCAAATTAATCAATCAGATCCTGCATTGTGGGAGGGAAAAAATTACTATAAAGATAAATCTCAGATGTAGGAAAAATTTGTTGCATTATTTAAGACCTCAAAAAAAAATTACTGAAAGAAAATATTCTCCACCTGAGATTGAAAAAGGAGAAATAGGTCAGCTATAGACTGTAGGTTTGAAAGAGATGAGCTGCAAAAGAAATTTAGGACAAGAGGCAATTGCATTAGACAATTAGAGGAATAGGCAGTTGATCAGCAGAGACTGCAGCTGGGCAGCAGAAGTATTACGGACCACAAAAAATCCCTTCCTCTTTTTTCATCAATTTGCTTCACACTTAAGTCATCTTCTACTGAATGGCTAGGAATGCATAAGAGTGAGCTTACTTTCCTCTAAATTGCTGACAGACAAGACCTAAAGGATGAATCTGAGTCCTCCTTTAAGGCACCTGAAAAAAGACCCATTATACCTTGATTCATATGGAACAACTCACTAGGCTGACACCCACTCATTTCCTGTCAATCACAATGCAGGGGAGTTTCCTGTTTAATCACTTCTCAGATGGTCATAATTTTGGTAGGTTCATCCTTTCATCTTCCTGATCACCATGAATTCAACATTAGAAAACATCTACGAATTAGGAGTTGCTGTATGGTATGTACAAAAAAAATGCAGCTGGATCAACAAGAAGGCGGAAATTATAAACACATAGCGACAGAATATGGGGAAACTGCACAGGTAAAACCAAAAAAGAAATCCCATTTTTACTGAATTAATGGAGACAGAGGTAGCACATACACTGTAAGACGTTCACACGGGAAGTCTAAAGACAGAAGAAGATTTAGGGTAAAGAAACCCAATACAATTAACATCCGCTGTTGCTGATGAAATGAAGATATATAGTCAATTTGGAATCCTAAAAAAACACCCCAAACTGTTGAAAATAGTCAAAATTAGGTGATAGAGTAACTCTTTGCCTTACTAGTCTGTTCTGGTTCCATGTAAGAATATGGACATTTATTCATAAACAAAAGAGGTAGAAAATGAATGTAAATTTAGAGGATGGTTCAAAATGGTTGGTGCCAATTATCGCAAAATCATGGATGTGTCTAACACAGGTGGCAACATGTAGGATGACAGTTTTATCCATAATAAGGCACATCCTGTACAAGGCTCCTCACAGTACAAAATTGTTTTTCCAGAGACAGCTTTCTATTCCACATAGAAAATATTTTCCATGAGTCATTTTTTTTAAATGTGAAAGAGAATTAACTTTGATTGTTCTCATGTCTTTTTATGTTTGCTGTCTAAGAACATTTAGGTGATATAATGTCTGCAGAAAGTAAATTTTAAAAGCAGTCTCCCTATGCTCTGTTCTTTGCTGTACATAAAACTCTCCAGTATCCTCCATGCCCACCTAGTTATTGTGTTGAAGATTAACATGATGCTCAGAAAGTGCATAGAAATTGACAGAAAGCAGACAGTAACTGCAGAGCTCAAGGCCTGCCTTCTCTGTGTCCTAAAATCCATACAAATCCCTACAGCTGAATCGTATGCTATTCGTCTTTCACCCATCAAATGCTTTTCTGCAGCACTAGCCTTTCCCATTAAGAGTACTAAGGATGTTCCTTATTTGTCCAATCCAGCACAAAAAAGAGAGGCTGTTATTCAGACCCTTGTGATCAAGATAGCTGAACAAGGAGCGTCTGACCTCTCTTATTACTTCATGACAAAAATGACTTTGACAAAATATCTGAAGATGTCACTGAGGCAAAAAAGTGTTAAATAAAGTGAGCATGCATGGTTGGTCATTGAGAACAAGGGAGGCTGAAAATAGAACCTGCTTGTGAAAAGAAGCATCAGACTTCAGAAACAGCACCAGAAAGAGTACAATTGAGACAAAATGAAACTGGGGGAAGATCAGGGAGAAACAGCTTGAGAATTGTGATCTTTCAGAGGGAATGCATAAAAAAAAGCGCTGTGGTGTTAGCTGGTGATTAGGGAGAGCACTGTAACAACAGTAGTGAACCTTTAACATGTAGCCTGACATGTAGCCTGACATAGTCTAGGAGAAGGAGGTAGTGAGGGAGGACAAGAGATCTTTTTGCCTTTTGTCAGGTTTCTCATTAGCTAATGCCACTGGCAACTAGCTTCAATCAAAGTATTTCAAGGGTTTTACGTTTCATCCAAGCCTATTAAAGGAGCAGTTGCTCACATGAAGAGTCTTGAAAGAGTTTTATCCACCAGCAATGTTTACTGTCTCTTTCCACCAGAATTTAGCATGAAAGTTGCACAATATTTCTAGAGCAGATCTATTGGTTCATTGCATGACACTGCCCCATCGCAGGAGCTGAATCTGGCTGTTTTCTGACCTTGTGCTCAGCTCATCTACCTCATTAAAATGGGATAAAATGAAGCTAGCAAAACCCAAAACAAAATTCTTGATTGGTTAGAGAGATGAATTGGCTCAGTCTCCATCTGGAGGAATGCCAGAGCCAGAGCAAAGGAGGGAACGAGACATGCAGTAAAGAGGGTGTTGGAGAGAAAGGGGCAAACAAGACTGATACATTTTGTGACAGCTGTATTGTGAAAATTCACCTTTAGAAAAGAGGACAGCCACTGTTCCTATGCACCAAATACCTTGATTTGGTTTTAAGTTTTAAAACTGAGAGAATTTCATCCTCAAAAAAACCTGGAAGATTTAGTTATGATATATAAAAACAAGTGGTGGTAATTTTCCATTATGTGCTTTAAGAACATGATGGAAAAGAGGACAAAATTCAACACATGAAAACTATCACTGAAGTCAGAAACTGCTTTACACTATTTTCGTTCTGGAAACTTTTAAACCTAAAAAGGACAACAGGATGTTTTGTTTTATGAAAAGGTTTGAAAGAATTCCAGTATAACTACAACAGACAACCCCTCCCTGCAAAGACAACGAAAACAAGATGACATGAAGTATTTTAAAAGATGGGTTACTAAAATTCAATTCTCAGTTCGCTGTCAAAATGCAAAGGGTAAGCCCACCATTTTGTCTTCCTTTTAAACTCTCATTTTCCTTTCTTTAGGTCGCCTTTACCAGCAGAGGGAGCAGGTGGAAGAGCAAATGGAAAAGGAGCTGACTTCGATTAAACTTTGATCTTTGCTCTTTGTTCCAGACAGAGAAAACAAGGACCAGTTTCAGCAGCTGCTGCTAGCGGGCCAGAGTATCCACAGCACGAATACACTTGTTTTGCCTGTGTTCTCCCTTCCTCCTCTTACAGTTCCTGGTAGTAAAGTGGTATTCGAAAGCCTAACTGTTCCACCAGTCCTGTTTAATTTTCATCCCTGGACTGGCAATATTTAGCAGAAAATTGAGGCGGAATTCCAACTGATGATATTCTAAATTCACCTGCACATTACTCACAGCCTGTCCTATAGCTTGTAGCAATATCACTGCATCTTAACCTCTTTTCTAGAACTGGGCTCTACTGTAAATCTGGAAACATCCAGACTATTTGTGTAAAATGAAAACTCGTAAGGAAATTTATGTCTGAATAATGCAGTGCTAGTTTTGATCTACTGGAGAAGGTTTTCAGTTCACCTGCCTCTCACAAGAGGATTTTATAAGCTAAAGTCTTCTTCAAAACAATATTTTTAAGCCATTAAATGTTTTATCTGAGAATGTTCATGTTCTCTTAAAAACACCTCATTTTCTCCCCACCTCTCATTTCTACCTATTCGCAGTTAGCTTCCTCTGCACCATTTCTGAATACAAAATGGACTTTATACCTAATAATGAAATTAAGCCAAGTACAATCTCTTACTCTGCATCAAAGATCCTGCAATTTTTTCTTTTTCAGAATAACTCAGCATGTAGAAAGAGGGGGACTAACACTTTCTTTTGAGAGATAAATCTTCTGGCAACATGAGCTTTATTTTCTTTAAAGTAAAAGTAAATGTATAGGACATGCAAAAGATGGTTTAGAGGGATCAGGCACTGTTCCTCCCTCAATAAACAGGAGGCGGTCCAGTGGGATCAGGTCAGAGATTTAGGGAAAAGCTTTATACCATATTTGTCAGAGAGACATTCCCAATTAAATCTTACAGAAGCAGTTTAGCACTATCAAGAAGTATACAGGTTTCTCTCAGTCCAACTTGAGATTGCTGCTTCTTTCTTTTTTTTTTTTTTTTTTTTAACTCAGTCCCATGGGACTTTGAGCAAGAAATAATTATTCTGTAGAGAGTAAAGGTGAGAACCAAATAGGTCTGAAAATAATGCTGTTTTCATTAGATCAAAGGTGAGTTATTACTATAAAAAAGTAACCACTGATCAGTTTCTGAAATTTTGACTAGCACTTTACAAAAATGATTTACCACATGGCATAGAGGAAATGGGTGGCTTTGTAACAACTCCCACAGCAGAGCTATACCTGTGGTTTATCTATCCTTCTCAATCAGAAGAGATAAACAAGGCTTTGAAGACAAAGAGCGGTGCCAAAGCCCTTATGTCTGTTGCTGTACCTTGAGAAGCCCACAAAATCATCAAGAAAACTCTCTGTTTTGAGCTGGTAGGTAGTTATTTAGAGACGGTACAGAGACATTACAAACAGCTGGAAGAAGAGCCTTTAAATCTGCCCTTAGAGTGGAAAAAGCTGTGCAGAACTACAGCAGATATTTGCCTGTATTCCTCATATAAAACTATTTCAGGCTATATTTGATAAGATGTTTGATGATGTCATGAGTGGTAGATCTTGGGCTAATCAGGTTAGATTTATTTTCTAAAAAGTTCAGACAGCTATCATGGATTAATATTAACATCCCATCTACGCTACAGAGTCCCTATGAAACCATTTTTCTCTAAACAGAAAGTTTTGATTGACTGACCTAGCTGTACATTGAAAATTTTAGTCCAGTAGTTGACAAGTTTTGTCCGGTTTTTGACTCATCAGTATTTTCTCATGGAAGTGAAGATCCCTGAAGTGTGAATTCAAACTGACTGACAATAGACTTGCAAGTTTTAGTTGCCTTTGTTGGACCACTCAGAAGTACCTGAGCATGGGCTGAAAAATCCCTAAAATGTGGTCATATATGTGAAATAGTTACAAGTATAATCCCCTTCTACTTTTTGTTTACCCTCTTTCAAGGAACTATTCAGGAGTGTCTCTTTTCCCTCAGTTTGTCAGGACTGTATTCTTGAGGAACAAGTGGACTGAAGACAATAGCTCAGAAGATAAAACTCCTTTTGCATGCAAATAGTATCCTCTTACTCGGTACAATCCCAGATCAGTCTAATCTTCACATTATTCTCTGTTTATAAAATAAATTAGAATAAACTGAAAGGACAGATCACCTCTTTAAATTGGAAGCACTCCCTCTACAGGGCCATTCAGAGGGGAACAAAGGAACTTGAAACGTATCGGCATCCAGTTTCCAAAGGAAATTCACGGTCAAAGTTAAACTAGCCCTATTGCTTATGCAGTTAGTAAGTGTCTTAAATAGGTGGTGAGTGCTACCTCTTTCATTTGGGGAAAAGAATATATATTTTAAGTGAATGCTGGCCCTGGTATTTTGTTTATTTTCAACTCTCTCTCTGTCCATATTCCTGATATTTATTTTAATAAAACTAACACATTAAGGTTTTCCTGGTGGGACATTGGTAACCAGAAATGCTCTACAAGCCCTGTGGAGGGCTCTGAGTGGATGGTCGCCAAGAGGCCAAAGATAAAGCTGGGATTACTGGTGTCTCCTCTAAATCACCATTTAAGATCTATGGAATTAGTTCATATGTTAATGCTGCATACATTAATATTCAATAATGTATCTTGATTAGCAGATTTGAGAAGGCATGCAAGAGCTCAAAAACTGATACTTCTGCAGGGCAATTCCTCAAATATCTTGATCCGTACACTCAGACCAGCCTGCAAAAACCAGGTGGCATCTATGCCAGAGAGGTAATTACCATGCTGTGATATTGCTCAGTGCTTGCTACAAAGCATGAGGATATCTCATCCTTCAATGGATCTTGCTGACAATATTCATCTTTCTCATTGCAGAGATTGAGGATTTTCACTATGATTGGGGCATGTACAATCTTCTCTTGATAGCCCACAGTGAAAACTAAGGAAAAAGATAAAATTTGATACTGTCCTGCAGCTGACTTCTATCTACCAGCTTGGCACAGCTTACTGGTTCTCCAGTGAAATGGCAATCGAGTTAAATCTAGCTTATTTTTTCAACTACTGCTCAGAAGTCTTCATGAACGGTACTCAGCAAACCTTAAACTCAAAGAACTACTTCTAAGCTATGAAAGAGTATCAGCTCTTTTAAATATATACATTGATGATCTCCCTGACACTTGAGCTTGTAAATAGTCTGGGTATTAATTCTTATGACTTTTCTGACCTTGAGCATAACTTTAAACATGATTCAGCAGTAACACTCATAACTGGCAGTTGCAGTTGAATGCTTTGCTACTGTAATTTCTCCTGTAATTCAAGTTTAGTCTCTCAATAGAATACAGTCTATATCTTGTCTATCTCATAGTTTCTCTTAGTAGGTCTCTGACTTTCCCTGTCTGTCTGATAACACTTGCTGTCAATGCCAAGACCTGCCCCAACCTATTGACAAATTGTTGTGACTACCATGCACAATCTTCAAACATTTGCTACCACTTTGCTACTCAGAAGAGAGTATAGTTTTCCAATTTTGGCCCCCTCACCTCATGTTACATTAGCCAATTTGCAGATAATCACACCCAGCATTTTTGTCCCATTGACTAATAATGTCTTACCACATTTTTATTCTGAAAAGTCTGGAGACAAAAGGGTCGTGGATATCAAAACCTTGACCGACCTTCTGTTGTATTTGAAACTCTCCCTTTAGCCCTCTGTTTAGTTCAACTTGCCTAATATTCTGACATGTTATATGGTCAGCCCTGTTACTCTGGCATTTTGACAGCAGAAAACACAGACCTTATTGACAGCAAACTGATGAAAATCCTACCATTTGACAACCACATTTCATGCTGGGATCTTCCTAAAATACTTCCAGATTGCTTGAAGATAGAATGTTGCTACCAGATTATGTTATGGCATAAGGAGAATCTGAACTGCAGGTGGAAGCTATGATTCGCAACATACAACATACATTTCCTAATCAGATGAGGTCTAAGTGCACCAGATTCTGTCTCTGAAAATGCTGACGTTTTATATGACAAGGTTTGCATATACTAGTATCTCTAGAATATTATTTACATGACCACTCTATCACTGAGCACATTAAACAACTAAAAGAAGTCAGGGGAAGAGATGCTTTCAAGGAGGCCTAGCATATGTATTAATGTTAGGAAATTATTATGGTTCAAAGATTAAAATTACTGTGCAGTTGGTCAACATCTCAGTCTCATTTGACACTGGCATTCAAATCATGAACCCTGATCTCTGACCAACAGGCAGGGCATTCTGTTGGGTGGTCACATTGTCTCATTTTGTATTTTTAGTAGATTTTCAAATCACAGATGTTGAGCATATCTACCTCTTCAAAGAGCCACTGGCGTCCTATCTATACAAGGATTTTGCTGTAAAATACAGCTGGAACTTCAATTTACAATATGCTAACTACTTCATATTGTGTCCCCCATCAAGGCTCATTCAAAATCACACAGGCATCAATTGCAGAGGTGGAAAGTGAAAGAAAGAGCCTTCTGTGCTGATATTTAATAGTATGGTGCACTAAAACAAGAAACACACAAACCTTGTGTACAAATCATTTGCTTTCACATTACTAGAATACTATTTACAGTACAAGAGGAAGAATAACTACAAGTTGTCATTTACCCTCAAAGAGCTACAATGGAGCTGTAGATGTGCTGAAAAATGCACACATCTTTAACCTCAGCTGGACTGAAGCCAGCAGTGCCATAAGGAAATAAGATAATGAATAAAGGCTTATCTCTACATTGCTAGACTTGTCTGATGACATCAGGTATTTAAATGTATTGGTGCATATGTGTACTTGCAATATTCTAGAGGAAGTGTTCACTACAGAATCAGAAACTAAATTTCTTCATATTTCTGTGGTTCATAACCTTTAATCATGTTACTTATATTTAGGAAGAATTTCTCTGGAGTAGTGTTCAGCTGATAACTTCTTCCACATGAGTCGTGATAATGTCTGTTGCTATTTGCATAGCACTGGAAATTATAAAGATGAATAGGAGTGACCCTTTTACTCATCAGGATGTAGTTTGTTCTGTTATTTCTTCTGCAGCTAATTGGTACTCATTGGTAATTGAAGCTTCCAAAGGAAGCAGAAGTCTGAGGAATAGGGGTATTTCTTGAATTAGAGAGAGTTGATTAGTTCTTCACATTATTAAGAAAGACGCTATAAAAAATAAAGTGCAAACAAATCCCAGTAACACTTATCAAAGCAACTATCAGGAAGTGGTGAACAATTTTATTAACTAGCTTTTTTTTCAGACGGAGGTTCAAGGGCTGTTTTAATGTAATATGTAATTTGGATTTGAAAAAAAAATTTCCATAGAGGGACATTTTTTCTTCTTCACATCTGCCAGAACAAAATTTATTTATGCATAAACTTGGGTTTTACTACACAAATCTTTTATACCTGAGATTTTCTGGGGACTGTCACCTATGAATACAAGTTTTAAATACTTTGGACAAGATGCTTAGACTCCTATTATGTTTAAATAGCACTGTCATACATGAAATCCCTATTTGTGCTTGGTCTTTGCATATTAAGTGCTTTAATTAATTAATTTTGAGTTAAATATTTTTTAATTGAATGTTAAAATTAACCCATCAGCCCAGGTACCAAAAATTAAGTTCCATTAATCACTTGTACACCATAAGAGTTATCTTTCTTGTGTTTACTGTATACTTTTACAAGTGTTTTAAGATGTGTTGGATGTATTATTTTTATGTTTTTACTTGTACTTTGGTTCCAAGGCAGATTTCAAAACCCCAGTTCCAACAAACAGCCCAGCCCCCATAGCCATTACCCTGTAAGCTCCATGGCAACCTGAATTTTAATGACCCTTATCTCAACTAATACCACCCCTCTGACAAGGATGAGCCATGGGTGGACAGAGATAATCTGTCAAAGGGAAAACACCAATCACCTTAAACTGAAGGGGCGGGCTGTGGGCGGAGCAAAGGCACTATAAAACAAGGAGTCCTAGAAAGGCACGCCCCTTCTCTCCAGCCTGGAGGTGGAGTTCAGTGCTGGGAAGGTGTACTCCTATCAAGGAACTTTTAGTAATTTTTTTTGGCTTTTGGACCAGCCAAAAGCCAGCCTAGCACTGCAAGCCCTTTTTCTCTGCCTGAGGTCTAGTGCTGTTTCAGCTAGAAGATCTAAAATCCCTGCACTCCTGGGGCATACCATCTACCGAGCCATAGGATCCCAAATTTTTATATTTTGCTAATTTTTGCAATTTTTCAATTTTTCCATTTTTAATAAATTGTTTTAATTTTTAACTAAGAGTTGTCTCATTTCTCACAGCACCTTGTTTCTAGAGTGACTCCAGTGGAGTGAGATGCAGTATGGTTCGTCTGGATCTGGCAGTGAGTGGTTTACTTCATTATTAACATCAATATATTTCAGTTCTGCCACCAGATGCTAAGCAGTTACAGAGTTTTTTAAAAACCAATTACAATAAAATCAAAGCAGAATCCACTGATATGGTTTTGTTTACAAAAGCTGAAGTCTGATATCGTTATTCATGTGACAACTGGTTCATATTCAATTCACAAGCCTTTCTACACATAATCTGTCTCACAAGCCCTGAAACAGACCTGAAGACGTACTAACCGGGCTCACTTTTTCTCTGTTATCTGAATATTCGTTTAAGAAAAGGCTATAGATGGCTTATTATGTGACATTAATTGCTAAGCTGGGAGTCGTGTGTGCAGTTTTTCTAAGTCCACAGTGAATGATTTGTGGCAGGGCAAATCTTTATGTGAGGATATGGAGAAGGGGAAAACCAAATATTCTCGACTGTAATTGACTATTAAAATGATTGAAAGTCAATCGGCTTCTAGCCTGTAGGCGGGCATAGTTTTATTTCATTCTTCCCCTTTCCTAAAGACAGCAAGAAACAGAAGATGTGATAATAGTGAAGAGACTACAGCTCTCTGGAAAGCTTAGGAATGCATTATGTGTGGAATGATTTCAGTGAGCTCAGAATGTCAGCTCACATGTAATAGCAGATTAAATGAGAGTGCCTGAAGTACTTACAGCTCCCAGCTGCCTGCCTGCTCTTTGCTGGAGGATACTGCTTCACATGCAAGGAGAGCTGCAAAGGCTGTGTAACATCTCCCCCATCCTCATATTTACAATGGTTTATAGGTGAAGGTTAGGGTAAATTGAAACCAGAGCTGCTGTGCTGCAAGATTGTCAGGCTCAGAGGTTCTTTTGCTGCCTATTCTCTGCACCTATTCCTGCTGTATGTCCCTCAACAGGACCTGCTGAAGAAGGGTTGGTACAGACTAGGGTGACCTAAGTGCTGCCTGCCAGTAGCTGAAAAGAGCCTATAAGAAAGGTGGGGAGAGAGTTTTTGCAAGGGCATGTAGTGACTGGACAAGGGAAATGGCTTCAAACAGAGAGAGGAGGTTTAGATTAGATATCAGGAAGAAATTCTTTACTGTGAGGGTGGTGAGGCGCTGGCACAGGTTGCCCAGAGAAGTTGTGGATGCCCCATGTCCGGAAGTGTTCAAGGCTAGGTTGGATGGGGCTCTGAGAAGCCTGGTCTAGTGGAAGGTGTCCCTGCCTGTGGCAGTGGGGGGTTTGGAACTAGATGATCTTTAATGTCCCTTCTAACCCAAACCGTTCTATGATTCTGTGACTCATAGGGAGGTGGCAACAGCTTCTGATCTGTCAGCTTAGTTTGACACCACTGGTGAATCAACACGACTAGTGGACAAGCATACCTATTAACAATTCCCCACTGCTGGCATTAGTGAATTACTGACTGAACAGCCTGTTCAGTCTAGATTTGGTTAACTGCTGAAGGACCTGAGAGCTTTGTGAAATTTCCATGGCCCAAGGAAGCAGAAGAAAATAACAACCTTGGGAGAGTGAAGGAGCTCCCATCTGATGTTCCCTGTCTAATACACTGGAGCAAAGGTGGCTTACAATGCAACCAGCACAGCAGATGGGCCTTACACCATTTTATACATCTATGTTTGCACACACACCCACACCCACATTTGCATTATTTCTGTGTAAGTCTGTGTTAGTGTTTGAATGTGTTTGAAAGGATCTGTTAAACTCTCAGCAAGTAAGAATTTCCTTTCCCCTGTCATAGAAGATTGCTTTTTTCCCCCTTTGCCATTTAAATATTTATATTGCATTTTGGAATGAATATAAGCAGCTGCAAGAAGGAAAATACTGCCCCAGAAATGATCATCATAAGAAACTGGTAATGGGAACAAGGTTAAGGAGAGTTAAGGCAGTGCAGAAAAATCTTCATTAAGAACTTTTAAAAGAAAAGGTTTGTACCTCAAGATCACAGTGAATCAAAAATAATGACCATACTCTACAAAGGACAAAAGCCACCAATTTCTAAATTATCTGACTCAGATGAGTATGACTGCAGAGACAAAAGGCCTCTTAGTTTAATAGCTGTGACAGTAGCCAGCAGCAGATATTTCAGAAAGAATAAAAGAAACAGAGGAAAAAAAGAATGATATTTTTGTTGATATTTCCCCCCAGCTGCTATAAATTGGCAATGTGATGTTGCAGGGTTCTTCCAGAAGCATCTTTCTATGACACCTCTCTATAAAAGACCTATTATTTACCTATGTATCCTATACCATAAATCCCATGAATTTGCATGGTATGGAGGTCAAAAGTACATGTCCTTGAATCACAGTGGGAGTCTTTCCTTCTCAAGGAAGGTAAGATTTAAACAAAAGAACTACAGAGAAGCCATAAACTATAGTGTGTAAATAGCTTTAAGTCATCTTAAGTACTTCAGGACAGTTGGGCAATAGTATCTACCATTAGAAAACTTTGGCACTGACAGGCAGATTGAGAATGTGTCATATCAGAAATCATTGAGAGTTTAATGAAGTTGCATTTTTTCAATGGAAAGCTTTCTTGTAGAGGAAATTTTTTCAGTAACACAAACTACAACCCTGCCAGGAATCCAACTGTGGCTCAGGGATGGTATCTCTTTTCCCTACTCCATCACTACCCGGCCATTGCCCTCCTTTGGCCCTTGCCGGCCTTCTTCCTCACCTAGAGGGAAGGGCTTTTTCAAAGAGCAAGGAGCGGAGAGGCCAAGTGAAGAGCTCACCCTTCTTTCAGGAAATTGAACATCCAAGGCCAGCATTTATTCTCAACAGGGACTATTTTAAAGATCCAAAAACATCACTGACAAAAAGCTTTCCGAACATGCAGCCTAAATTTTCTTTTTTTGGTATGAGTCAGTTGCTTCTGGTTATACAATCATCTGCTCTTCAGTCCTGTGAAATTTCTTTCTTTTTGTATCCCCAAAATACATTGATGGTTTCCTTTAATTCCCTTTTATGATGTATTTGAAAAAGCATTATCTACATAGAGATGACATTTCAAGTCATGCTATCATTTGATTTTGTTCTGTAAGCACTTTAAGAGTGTAAGAAATCAGAGACAAAGTCAGATGACAGGTCTTCACACATTTGTAAGATTCAGGGGAATTCCGGGGCGAATGTGTTAGATACTAGTGCAGATGTCCTTCTGTACTTTTATTTTTATCTCTTTAGTAGCCCAGAGATCCCTAAAGGCCTGAGGAACTACTGCATGAGGTCCAGCCCAAGCCTTACAGAGGCAATCTTTTTCTAAAGGTCTCAGTCAATAGTTTGGACAATACTAATTACATGATTACGATGGTGAACAGTGCCATGAAAGGGCAAAGTCTGGCAAAAAGTGATTGCTTAACATAATAGTCACTATGACAGCAGTGACACACATTCTAATCCTCAGGTCAGAAGCCTTGGTGGATGTTTCAGAACAACCCTAAAGGTGCATACCCATGCACACGCACCTGTGCACAAACATATTTCCAAGTTTCTTCTTAACATGATCTTTCTAACTCCCCCATGCTAATAGCTGCCTTTTAACCTTTTCTCCTTCTTTTCAATCATGTGTTATTATGTTCATAGTACAAAGTCAGTTAGCTTGATCCAGTGAGCTGTGAAAATCCAGACCCAAAACTAACATTTTCCCTATCACCATGCAAAACAAGACTAATATTTCTTTTCCATAATTTTGAGAAGTTTATATATAAACCCTGCATAGCTCTGACTTTTGCTCCTGGTGTACTTTGCTGAGAAATAGTACATAGGGGTTTTGTCCATGATCACTCTCTTTTCTTTTCTTTTGGTGCCAGCACTTCCCTCCTCTCCTTTTCTTTCTCTGACATACATGGAAGTCCCTTTCATTCCCATTTGGTGGCTTATTTTTCTCTGTATCTATTCAGCTCTTCAAGCAATTCCTTTCTTTTGCTAGCTCTATCTAATAGTCTTTCCTTTCTTTGCTCTTTTTACCCCCTAGGCTGGTTAAAGGCTTTTCCTTTTTTTTTAAACCACAAGTCTTCTGGAGAGCAGACAGGCATTCTTAGATAGGCTGTATGCATTCAATCCAACAGCATGTTATTTCATTAAAATGACTGGTACTGATGATAGGATGTTTGGATGGTACTTCCTCCTTGTCCTGGTTTGCTGGAGTTCACAGCTTAATTATGTGATTTGAGGGACAAATGGAGGGGGCTGGGAAGACAAAATAACTGTCCCCTGTAAATATTAGGGAGGTTGAAAATGGCAAAGAGAGCTAGAAACAACCTACCCTGAAACAGAAGTACTTTGATTTACAGATTAATGTGATTTTACTATTTTTGTGACTGCCAGAGTGGGTGACCATAACCACAAACAAAGAAAATGGAAATCAGACTTAAAATGGAAAGCTATGTAGAAGGTTCTTGTTATGTCACTCCCTCTGGCAGAAAAAGCAGGAAGACTGTGCTCAGATTTCCCAAGATATTAGACATGTGGTGGTTGTCTCAAATGTTGCTAATACAGCTATGAAAATGCTTTCTGAAGAGTGCTTTCTGTCTTTTTTTCTTCTGTGAATTGACAGTACAGCTTCTTTCTTTCTTTTGCATTTTTCCACCCAAAATATATTTAGTTTGAAGACATTTTCCAGGCTCACCTTTTAAAATAATTTATTCAGAGTAGTCTGAGTGTCAGCACAGCTAAATGTATAGGAGAACTGGACACAGTTACTTATGTAAACCTCCTTGAAAGACTAAATATTTCCTGGATCAGGTCCTGTATTTGTTACATTTCATTCAATAAATAAATAAAGAACACTAGAACTTACCATGAAAACTGAAAAATGTTTCACTTTACAAAACAACCATTTTAACCTCCGATCATACTGTGGAAAGCAGGTGCCATTTAAAATCCAGAACACTGACTGTGGTTTACAAGAAGATCATTAAAAGGTCACACTGATCTCAGTGATAAAACATAGTACTGCTACCATGACTTTTAATTTTTCTTCAATAACTATTCTCTTCCTGTTTTCTTTCCAAGTTTGCATCTTCCAGCCTAAAATTTCTCAAACTAGTCTTCCAGATCTGATGGATGTAGCTACAACTCTGTCTTCAAAAAACTGATGCCAGACCTACTCTCTCTGTTTAATCCAGCAGGGTGTAAGGGCTGTTTCAAAATTGAGTTGATTTTGAAAAAGTAGCAAAGAAAATGCCGGAAAAAAAGCAAGAAAGTGTTTAAATACATGTACTTCTTTGGCTCACAAATAGCTGTGAGCACTCCCATAGCGTGCTATACATCTGTTCCAGCTCTGTTTTCTCATATCATAGGATTATCTGTTCTATCTCAGAGTTGTGACTCTTGGATCTACAATGCAACACTTGACATCAGTTTGGCTCATGGGGAGCTATCTTTCTCATTATAAACTAATTAATCTTTTGAAAATTAGTGTTCTACTTTTAAAAAAAATTGCTCTAGAAAAAAAAAAATCACATTTCCAAACATGAAATACATACCCTTTTGTCTGCTTTTGCAAAAAATTAAATCTCTCTTATCCTGGAATAATTTTAGGCAGTCATCATATCACACTGAATTGTCTGCTTCAAGAGCTCTATTAAGAACAGGCAAGCTTATTTGAATAATGCAAGAACTGGTCTAACCCTAACTACTAATCTCAAAATACCACCAGACTGAAATTCAAAGAAATTCATCCAGAGCCAGCCCTTGCATGTTTCCCTCACCCACAAATATTTTCACCTACCTCAATATATCTTCATTTTGGACAAAACTGGGAGGCAATGTGAGCAGTAATTCCTTTCTTTCAACTGAAATCAACAACAGAGCGATTCCCATATTTTTCATCCCAATCACTGGAAGAGGTGAAGAGACAATGCCTATGAAATGTCAAAAAGTACAGATAAATTTCAAAAAACAAACAGCAAAATTCAAGCTTCCCTAGGCTCACCATCAGTGTATGATAGATGAGAAGACATTACCTTTTAAAAAATTTCAGAGCAACAAGAACAAAAGAGAAAACAATTCAGCCAGCAGACAGAAAATGAAAGATTTATGACTTTTCCTAACTATATTAGAGACTATTATGTGAAAGACCTTATGCAAATACTTACTGGAATTTTATATAATATTGTCCTCTGGCAGAATTTTTTTTGCCTTTCTGTGTGTAGCAGTCAAATAGAGCTTATTTTACATGCCCATCTAGCAGAAATGGGAAATAAAAGGAGTTTCCCTCCACATTTCTTTTTATAACTGGAAGTATATTTGCTTTTTTTCAAGTTTTATAAGCACTATATTATATTTTAGCATTGAAGACAGTGGGAGTCTTGCCTGCATTCTCTGTCAGGACTGGGCCTATTGAAATTTCTGACTGGAAAAGAAAGAGTCCTACACAAAAGGCTGCAAAACAGAGACCTTATATTCAGCCATAAAACCACAAGACTGACTTTGCATTTTGTCTATGACTATGAGAAAAGCATCAGATGAAAACTTAGCAGATTGCTCCATGGGAGGGTTCCTGATAACTGCAAGCATCTGCCATTAACTAAGGGTCCAAATCCCATCTGATGATCTCAGGCCTGATGGGTACTGATTCTCACAGGGCATTTGTTATGAGAAAAGACAGGATTATGCTTATTATCCCTAATTTGACTGTGTACATTTCTTTTTCACCCAGCAGCTCAAGTATCAGCCCAATGGAGTTAGTAGGAGTACTTCTGTATACTTTAAGCACGCTGGATATGTTTAATATCTGTTGGACGGGCAGTAAAGAAAGCATATATGGAGATTCACACAAGCAGTGTAGTTAAGCTGCATACTAGAGAGTAAGACTAATTAAATTTAGTTGCACTAATTGTTCTCTTGGCCTTGTTTTTTCTCTTCTAGATGACTGTTTCTAGTAAGAAAACACACATAATTGTAGGCAAGTCTCCTGCTCTTAACTGTTGGGATCAGTTTTTCCTGAATCCTTTACATTCTTCATAATTTTTGATGTTTGAGGTGAGTCAGTGCTGCTCAACCACATGAGTGTCTCTCAGAACTCACACTCCATGAACCAAGTTCAAGATTTAAACAAAAAATGAATGATTATCCAAAAGTGACCAATGTTGTTTACATGGAAGGTTGTTTTTGATGCCTCTGTTTTGAAGCTGCTTGATTGCAAGGCAAGTGCTGCCTCTTTTGCTGAGCTCCTGTATCTAAGGGAATGACCTTGAAGAAAGGCCTTAACCCTTGGCCATGTTGCTGAATCCTGAGCTCAGGCACTTTGCAGCGTTTCATATGCACTGATAAGTGCACAAGTGTTACTGTTATCTTCAGTTCTCCAGAGGCACGTACCTGACTGTGGTGACATGGAGCTTGGGGGGTGGGCACAGCTAATGAATGTGTCTGGAGATGGGAACAACTGGAACATGGCAGGTTCCAGTGTGATGGATGGGATAAGACATAAGAATTTCTTGTTTGCTCAAATTCTGACTTTGCTCCTACCGCTCACCTGCCAGTGCAACTGTTTTGGAGACTTTGGGTTTGATTTTCCTCTGTACTTCAGTGTTAGTACACAAGCCAGAACACTGCAGCTCTTAAGAGTGCTTTACAGCACAATGGCATATTTTAAAGATGACAGCATTGTGAACTGTTCCAGAGGAGCTATTTGGCTTTTAGGATGACTGCTCTAGAAAGAATTCTGGGCTTAACAGCGCCAGGAAAAGGGGCAAGAGAAATACAGATGCTGCAATCTGGTTACGGAAATGACAAGCTCCTGTGCTGTAGTACTTAAGCACAGTCTCCAGCCGACACCATTTATGAGCTGTTACATACGGCTGCAATCACACACAGGCTCAGCGAGGCTTTCCATAGGGCTCGCATTTGTTTTCACATTCGCTTTGTAAATGAGCTTGTAATGTGGTGCAAATGGTAGCAAATGGACGTTAAACGAGGCTTGTATGAAGACTGATCCTTTGTAAATATATAGGCTATTTTAAAAGCAAATAATAAGAAGGCAAGCTAAACAACAGCAGTCTCTGCAACAGAAACCACTGAAAAAGGAGTTGTTTTACATATACAGCATTTTGAAATGTGAATTTCCTGTTTAATCTGTCTTCAATCCAGCCTCAACTTCTCTCTCCATACTAAAGCTGCAACATATTTTATATTGCCATGGATACTTTGGACAGAAGACAGTGTGCACTAGCAATCAAATTTTCCATAGGAAACTATTCCAAGAACCTGTCCCACACTGCAGTGCTCATACAGAGTTTTTGCTCAACCGTATACAATCTTTTTCTAAAGGCTATGGCTAGCTGGGACCTCGGCTGCCTGTCTGCAAGTTTGGAACAGGCCCAAGGCATTACCACTCTCCAGGATAATTACTGCTAACTTCATTTTGCTATCACTTGCCATTGCTAGCTGTTTACAGCCCCCTAAGAAGGGTCTGATAGGCTGCAGGAGGACAATCTCTTTAGGGTGCAAAGTAGAAATACAAGTTGACATTTTAAAAAGTCATTGGGAGACTAAAATACAAGCAAATCTTAATGGTGGCCAAATAGATGTGAATTACATGGAGTTGAAAGTATTAGAGACTTAAAAGGGGAATAGTAAGGAGAAATTCATATGATGTAAGCACCTTACATAGGAAAAAAGGCCCAAAAATATATTGTTGTGGGGCTTTTTGTTGATTTTTTTTAATAGTAAAAAAAAATTTGCTAGGTTAGGCAAATTGAATAATGGACTTTTACCTGCCTCAGAGGTCAGGATCTGTTACTTCTCTTTGTCTGTTCCTCTTATTTTCTTCTCCCATAGCAATTCAACCTGACATCTTTTGTCCCATCCAGTAGTGAACTCCCCTCAGAGCAGCATTCATTTATGGATTGCAAGGTTGAGTCCTTCTTAATACTTCTCCCTGTTAACAGTATCATAGAAATGTCAAGATTTTTGAATGAGAGGTCAGTGGGGTTCTAGAGATGGTTAGAAGGGGTCTTCTCTCAGTAGTAGCTATTTACCTTTTCATGCCTAGGTAGTCCAAGCTCTGCTGGAGGCTGAATGTGCAGCAGCTGAGGCACAGAACAGTCCTTTCCCCAAAACAGCCTTTTCACTCTACCTTCTGGCATCCAATGGCTATGTGCATGCAAGCTCTGCTCTGTGATGATGCTGTCCCAGAAGAATCGGTAGAGCCACAAGGAGAGTGGCCCAGCCAGTCTCCTTCCCCACTGTTGGAGCAGTCAGGTCACACATAGGAGTATCCTAGCCCTCAGGAGGACAACAGGTGGATGGCTACAGCAAATCCAGGGCTGTCAACAATGGGTCACAAAATTAGAGTTACAGATACCATGGTACTAAAGTGCTATCACATATTTAATAACTGTTTATCATTGTCATCAATTCAAATACCTCCAGCTTAACAAAACTTAACACTCCAGATTCTTCTTCCTGGATGTGAACAGTCTGCATTTGTGCCTCACCTCAATTACATCTACTGCCTTTGAGGGCAAAATTCTCTTCTGAAGTTACAGAGTTCTTGCCTAAAGCAGAAAATTTTCACCTATTTCCCATGAAAATTTTTTAAATATATCTTTCATTCAATATTGATACCCAATTGATATCCAACTGATACTGTAATTTTCATTGAACTTCCCTTCTAGTTGAGCATGCATTTTTTGGGTGTGCAGAGAAATGTTGGGTTTACGCCACACGATACAGCTGTTTGAGACATTCGTTTTGCTGTACACAGTTCATCTATCTAAAACAATCTTAACAACTAAGGTTGCAAACACTTTGTATTGTGTAGTCACTTGTAGAAAACTCATTTCTCAGTCTGCTAATATTTTGGCAAAAAACCTATAAAACAAATAGTTACCATACCCTCTCTTCCCTTTGCATGCGACATTTCTCCCTGCTTCCCTTCTAAGAGAAGCAACATCTCCTCCTGGCTTCATCACATGAAATGCCCATTAATATAGGAGTGAAAACTCTATTTAAAGCTTTTGTAAATCTCAGCCTTTAAACCTTCATTGACTACTTTCTCACTTATCTTAGATTTTTTAAGGCATCCATTCCTTTCTTTCAAAAAGAGGTGTTTATTAAATATTGCTCATCTTGGATTCTGGGTGAAAGCTTTATGGACAGCAATGCCTCTTAATTCTTAATTTTTCTTGCCAGCATACATTCAATTTTTTAATGTGACTTTTACCATTGGCTTCTAAATATTTCTGAGAATCACTCTCTAGTTCTTGTACTTTTAATTGGTCACATAAAGGAACCGCCTTTGCCTCTATGAATATCATCTTGGTTGAATCCAAAAAGCTTCCCAGATCAGATCTATCAGGAAGTGTTCAGGCCATCTGAAATCACTGCTATAAATTTAGTGGTAAGTTGATATAGCAAGATGCTGAAGTATATGTATTATCCTTCAAGATATTATAATATATATGTAGTATGTGGTATGAAAGAGTAAATGGGGTTTCTAAAATTGTGATTCATCACCCTCTAAATATTATTCCAATCCAGTGCTCTTAACAAATTTGCAGACTTTCTAAATATCCTGCTCTGGACAGCACTCATCTATCCTGAGCTCTTGTCAGCTGAACCTAGGACTTCATTAAAATTCACCCAGGAAGTTTACTTCCTCTTTCCTGCCTGCTAGAAGAAAACTAAAGGGCTTTACAAAGAAATTAAAAAGAAAGAGGAAATATTTAAGACAGGATTTTAAAATAATTTTCTCTTTAGTTAACATTTGGTCAGAAGCATCTACATCCTTCATCTAACAACTTGATTTTTAAGACAAAAATTGAGCCAGTAAAATTGCCACAGCCCTCTTCCACTCAAGAAAGAACAAAGGCTCAGTTTCCATGGTTTTAAACGGTTTTGTTTTTTTCTTGTAACAGAAAAATGGCAGGAATCTACTACTGGACGTTTTGTAAAGTCCTCTTTCATCCAGATCTTTGAAAATTTATAAAAGTAATTTTCCTTGGTTCTATCATTCTACCACTATTATTTTATTCTTTTTCTATTATTATTTTCAAGGTATTGTTCTTTTTCTCTCAACTTAAGGGTCAAAAATATCTATAGAACATTGAATATTCTACAGTAAGGATTTTATTTTAATATTAATTTCATTCTTTGAAAGAGCTGCTGAAGATCTGGCTTTTCTCTAGGTCTTGACAATGTATTGTGATTCCACTTTTTTGGTTTCAGAGCATTTTCTAGTGTATATAAAATTGCTGATGGAAGTCACAATTTGCCTAAATTTAATTCCCTGACAACATTTCCTGACTATTTAACCCATTCCTCTTGTCACCTTCCCAGGAATGAAAATATTCCTTACTGCAGAAAAAAGAATAAAACCTCAATTTGTCTAGGTCTCTTCTAGAGAGGGGTTGCCAGCCCTTTCTCAAGGGACCAGTGGAAGGTTCTTGACTGAGAACATGGGTGAAGCTGTGACCCTGTGACATATTTGTTGAAGACTGGCATCTTGGCTCACTTCTCTGCTATGATTGCACCAGTGTTTTCCTTTCATCCTCAGAAAATCCCTTTTCCCACATGCATTTCCAGGAGTTTTGTTTCATCTCTAGTATTTCCTGGGATGTTTCCCCTTTCACATCAAATTCTCTTCTTTATATAGGTCTTCTGTCTTAATCAGGTCCATTTGTGACATAAAAAAAAAAAAAAACCAAACCTGTGGTCTGTTTATTCCTGTACTTAAATTTCATCTTTATTTCACCTATAAGTTTGCTGTGCAGCATCATGGTGCTGTCACTTGATGTCTACATCAGATTCAGATTGTATTTCTAGACTGTTTTCCAACCCCACTCAGTTCTTCAGGGACTTGATCTCTTCCTTTTTCTTTTTTTGTGATGTGGCCTTGACATAAAATAAGGTATTTGAAAGGAAAATGCTATATTTTATATTTGCTGTATTGTTGCTGTTCCAACACAGTCCATAATATTGCTCACTTCCTCCTGCTCCCTTAAAGCAGCCAGAGATGGGCCCTTAAACACTTCTGGTTTATGTCCTCTCTGCAAAAAGGCTACAGAATTCTTCAGAATCTTAACCTTCTGTTTAGAAGAGCACAGTCTTCATATTATTAATTTCTTGGCAGGGGTACAGAGAGCTTTTTGGGCTCAGCCTACAATGATTGCTGGATTTGTTTCCAGTTGCACAAAAAAGTGAAGATTTCGCCTGAAATATTTAATAGGAACTCCCATCTTTACACCTCCTGTGAACTTCCTCTTCTCGCTCATATACTGGTTTTTCTTCTATGATTTTTCTCTACAAACACCTTCTGGTTTTACTCTTGGTCTAATCTTGATTTATTTTGCAGCTTTGTTCCTCGCTGAAAGATTTTCCACTCCTCTTACCTTTTTAGACCAGTGACCCTTTCCATTAAATCCTTCCATCAGATTTAACCACAAAAATCCTCTCCTCTTTGGGGGGATTTTCAGAGATCTGATTTTCTGATATCTTCCTGCTGTTAACTCCTCAAAGTCTCTCTGGTAACTGGGCTTGGTTTTGTCATTTTCCTTTTTCTAGTCCCTATCCTCTTTTCCTCTACAGCAACCTTTTCTTGTAATTTGGGCATTATGTGCTCTTCTGTGCTAAGGACTTCCAGGAACTATTTTTTTTGTCATGGGGTGAAAGAGTAGGAGGAGAGATAGTACAGTTTTTTCCTAGTGGTCCCCTAAAGAGAAGAAGACAGGGAGCAATGATATTTCCAAATCACATCATCATCTCCTTGAAGCTCTAGTTTGAGCAGCCATCTGCTCCTACATGCCCTGGTGGTCCCCTAACAAACCATTTGTAATGCATTCATGAGGTCAAAATTACTTCAGCTGAAGTCAGTGACATGGTTTATCTATCCAGGGAATGTAAAAATGCATAATTCAGGCATTTTGTTGTGGGACTACGCAAACAGCAGTTGCAGAAGTGCACACAGAGGCAGTGACAAGCTAAGTTTGAGTTCTGCATTGAACAATTTATATCACATTCCTTTCGTGTTCACAGCTATTTCACACCCCTAAACAGCTATAATTCCTCTGAAGCAAAGGGGCACTTAGGTGACAAGTCCCCGTGTGAAGGACACACAACAGGGATGAAGAGTAGCTTTTTTCTCTCTTCATATCCCAGGCAGGATATGGAGTCTGCACAGCTCAAACCTGTTCTGAAGAATTAGGCAGTAATCTGTCTCTTTCCTCATGCCCTACACCCAGTTAATATTAACACCTTTTATTAAAAGCAAGGAACTGTTCATTAACAAATCTTGATGGGCATCCTCCAACTTAAGTTTTTAATTTTAAAGGAGTATCTGAAATCACTTTCACTGTCCTCACTGTGACAAGTGAGACTGTGCTCCTATTTTTGACAGGATGACATTTCTGATAGAAAAGAGAAGCCCTGATTCATTTGCTCTAGGATAGCATATGGTCCAGTGATTGGACTGCCACCATGGGATGAGAGAGATAAAAGTTGGGATTTGCTGCCACAGCTCATTTACATCAGGACAATACCTATCAAGAGTATACTGCTTAACTGTCTGTGCCATATGATGCTGCTAAATGCTGCCTGCAACCTGGTGAGTATCGTAGGGACACACCATAAAAGGCCCTGAGGATTGCAGAAAAGCAACAGAATGAGGAAATCAGAGCTCGGACTTCCTTGTTTAAACTCCTTTCACTTTGTACAAATCATTAAAAATCCAATATGGCAGAGATTCTTTAGGCTTTTAGTTAAAAGTTTTCAAAAGCTTTTGGCTTTTATGGAATGGGAAACATTTTGAAATCTCAGATAATTAAAACTGGATTTTTTTTTCTGTTCATTTTTTTTTCTTGAATACAAAGTGAAGGTAAACTTCTTGGCTGGCATTCAGAATGCCTGGATTCAACTCCTGCTTCTCCTGGGGCTTCCTATGTAAATTCTGTTGTCTTGCTTTCTTCTAGTTGAAAAAATGGGAATATTTCCTTTATACGACTAGATATCCAATTTGCATCTTTGCCTGCTCACTTCTTTCTGTGTTTCTGTTATGGAGTTTTTCTTAAAGGGTTCTGGATTTGAACAAATCCTTTATCCTTTCTTAGAAGTATGCAGAGATGTTAGGGAATTTTAGATAGTAGTAAGAAGAAATATGCCATGCTCAGGCCACATTTCAAACTTCATATTGGAACAGAAGCATGACACAGTATCATAAATACTGGAGATCTCCTGAGCTAGCCCAATTTGGAGGGATCCAGATCTTTCCAATTATCTCAATTATTTTGCATTTTAGAAACTAGGAAAGTTGAAGTTTTAAAAATTTATCCACCTCTCAAAGCCATTCTGATTCATTACGGATGCATCAGAGAAACCAGATAAACCACATTTCTGGAACAGTAACTAATCCTGCTACTGCAGGATTTGATTGTAAACTCTCATTTAAGAAAACATTTAGACCTGTGTTTCAGTCCACCTTTCGGGATACAGAACATGATAACAAGCCCTCTCATGTGAAAATGTTCTCTGGAGTTGAAGCAGCGTGTAGTAGCCTGATGTGGAAATGTGCTGAAGAGATTATAAAATTGACCTTAAGCTTGAGTATAATATGCCTTTATCTGATGTCATATAATGATATGTACTGATTGTGGTATAGCTGCAAGCTAGGTCTGAACTTGATTCCTCCTTAACTGGCAGGTCTGGTATTTTATCTGGGACCACTTCAAACAGCCCTCCTGGCCTGGCTGTGGGTTGCCAACCCTACATCTACTCTGGTTCCTGTAGTAACACAGCTGCAAGTGGAGTTGGCTTGGTTTGCTGCTCTGAGTAATATTCATCCTTCATAGAATAGAGAGGGGAAAAAAAAAAAAAGAAAAAAAGATAAAGATTTGTCTTCCCTCAGATCAGAAAGCTGAAGCATTTTGCCCTGTGGCCACACAATCACTACACTGAGAGGAAGGAAGAGTGTGGGAAGCTACAGCTGCGGGTAATGGATGGGGACTGCTCATATTCTCAGCAGCCTCCAGTCACAGTGTATTAGGTGTAATGTGAAACTGCATCCTTGGTTGCTAAGAGAGAGCTCTGCTCGCTTCCTTTGAAATAGCATGGTAGCTAAACTGCTCAGCAATACCAATGTACATCACATATGGGTGCTATTACAGGCGATCTCTGCCATTCAGACTTCACTAAACTGAGCAACTCGGTTAGCAAAATGCTAACTGCTGCTTCCTCTGCTGCTTCTCTCTGCTTTGCCATCGTGGTCTTCTCTGTGTTTAGTCCATACCGCTTGAAGTAATCTTTTCCCTACCTTATGGAAAAATACTAAGGCTTCAGCTAACTCCCTGGAGAACACACGTCTGAAAGAAATCTACTTAAACTAGCAATGACCACATTACAGTCTTAGGAATTTTCACTAAATCTGAGTGATGAATGGTCTCAAAAACCTTCCAGTTGGTATGGTTTTCCTATCACTATTACAGAAGTCATAGACATATATTGAAAGACACACATTGAAATTAAGATGTGAGAGCACATGGTGACTACAAAAGATACCTTGATGTTTTCTTAAGATTTTTTTCCAGAATTATGAAAGTCATACCAGTTCTGACATGAATGATCTCAGAGTGTGAATACTTTTCATAGAAAAATAATGCCTCAATCATTCTGGGTTTTTTTGGTTAATCTATTTGAAAGTCAACATTTATGCATTTTTTTTACAGATGCTCATTTGTTCTTGTAAGTTCTTCAAATCAAATTGGCAAATGATTAGTCTTTATTAGAGGATAAGACTTTGCAGATGCAAAAGGGAATTTAAAACTTGCTGTACTGCATCCGTTTTGTGACGTTGAGATCATCATGAAGACAAAATGCAAAGTTATTTCGCCTACTTAATCTGACGCTTAAGCCAGCTTTTGTGAAGTGTCCAAGTGAATAAGCATTTTAACCCACTTTGCTCAGTTAATTATAGCTGCTAACATCAGTGACCACAGTGGTGCAGATAGCAAGATAGTTTCCATGCTATAACACTACCTCAGTTTGTTCACAGCTTTCTGGAAACACTCACTTCTTGAAATGAAACTTCTTAGTCTTAGTTTCTGTCTGAGGGTGGTCTGTCTTTATAGAGAAGAATTATGAGGTAGTGTTCAAATGTATGGAAAAAGGAAGCTATAACAAAATGTATTCATATTTCTGTTTAGTTGCTCACTTTTGACACGTTCAGAACGTACAGCCCAATCCAAAGCCCACAAAAATTAATGGAAATAGCCACAATAACTGCAGTGAGCTTTAGATCAGGTGCACTGTATTTAACAGAGTTATCCTTGTTTGGTTTAAAAGTAATGCTGGGGTTTGAATCAGAGACATGCTGGCCTAACAGAAAAAACTATGGCAGGCCTGTTGTTTGCTAAACCTGGATATGCTGTTTGCAAAAAACTTGTCTAGACATAGAATATTGTTATTTACAGCAGTAAATGTCAAATCAATCTATTTATATCAGAAAAAGGAAATGCACAAAAAATGTCTTTCCCAAACCCACACCACTTTAAACTAGTAGTCATGTTGCTACAAAAATTACATGTTCAACTCAGAAGCAGGGAACAGCTGAAAATCCTTATTTACAATGAATTAATGTTTCTCTCATTCAAGTTACTGGGCCCTCTTTATCAGTGGGAGAAGGGCAAGACTAATAACTAATGCTTTTGCAAAAAACCTTTTCTTTAGCCCATATTTGTACAAGAAGTACAGCACTTATTAGCTGAATAGCTATTAAACTTTCAAATTCTCTGAAAAAGAGAAAGAACCAGACCATTAAGTTCTTCAAGCTGAAGAACTTTCAGATAAATCATTACCCAAATATCCAACATTAAGGAAAAAACCCCAAATCTATGTGCACTTCTCTCCCACACACGTGTCTAGTCTATTATTAAATCCTCAATGAAATTTGCATAGTTACAACCACAGGCAGTCTCAGGAAATGCTAAATGTCAGCGACAGGAACATCACTTAAGGTGGCCATCCTTAAGATAGATCAGAAAACACAAAGGGAAGAACAGGAATTTCTAACAGAAAAAGTCGAGCACTACAGAATTTTCTCTGCAATCTTAAATTTGTGATTTCCCAAGGGTTCTCCTCAGCACCTTGAAAATTCCTGTATCTAGTATACAGAAGTCACCTAGGTGCTTCTTTAAAGTCAGGAGAGACCAGCACCTCCATAACATTTATTCCTGCCTGTCACAGGATGAATGCCTAAGCTACTGAAGCATGGTACGAATCCAGATGACAAGTCCACAGAGACAGATAATTTTCAGATGCAAGAGGATTTCTCCTTCTTCCCCTCCTAAAGACTGCCTGTTTCTTGTTTTTTCAACAGTAAGACTATCCTTGACTACAAGAATAATAGCATGTCCCTACTATATAGGATTAGATAGGATAGAATCATACATGTAAAGGTGGAAATATAAAAAACAGGTAATTACCTAGAGAAGACAGACAAACCCCACAGGTGTAGCCTGATAGAGAAAGGCATCTCTCTGTATGTCATTATATATGTCCATTTAAGAGAGCAAGAAGAACTGGTTATGTAGTCAAGCACAAGTATCTGGCTGCAGGATTAGGTCATGTCACCAGCTCTTTCCCCTCTCTGTCTTTCAGGTTAAATGTTTTGCTCACAACTGCTGTTAATCTATTCCCTATAAAACATTTATAGTGAATGTTGTATATGCTGATATTATTGGAAACACTAATTTTCAGACGTGCCAACTAGATTATTTCAGCCTGAATGTTGTATTAACATTGGTCTTTCCACTTAATATCACTATGTATCTACAACACACAGTTCAAACCAAAGATGTTTTAAAGTGCATATTCAGTACTTGGCAAATAGACCTCCTAAAACACATGGAGACAAGCCTTTTTATGGAAATCATTAGATTATTTCTATGAGCAGATATTCAAGACAACATACTTTGTTCAACATTTTTGTTCCTGAAAACACTTGCCTCGCCTCTTTAATATCTAGGAAGCAGGTGCAGATATTTTTAAAAGTTTGTGTGCAAATTAGGGTAAAGAGCAACACCTTGGGACATTAATGATATATTAACATGCCTCCAGACCAGTATTATATAAATCTGGGGTTTTTTCAATGTATTATCAAATCTGTAGGTCCTTTCAAAATTTTCATGCAGTGTTTTGTGGCTCTGAAAGTATTCCTGATTTTTTTGGCTATGTTTCACGAAAGTCAACACATGCACCTGTTTAAAACACAGCAAGAATGTGACTGAAAGTAACCAAAAAGAAATACTGGAGACATGCAGCGAAATGACTGAGGTTATCCCAGTTTCTTCGATCTTCACATTTACAAAAAGCATTTGTATTCAAGACCCCAAGCGAAATTCTTGAACTAGAGATCTTTAAGTTAGTGGCTTAGCTTCAATTAGCAGCTAAATAAAAAAGGCCAGATTTTCAGACATGAAATCAATAGAAACTCCAGATACTTAATTTCAGAGGTCTGTAAATCAGTCCTGGGTGTTTAGATGGATGAAGATAACGACCTATTTTCAGAAGAGCTAAATGGTGTCAATTAGAAACAAACATAGTTACCATCTCTGAGAAGCACACCCTGTCATTATAAGGTATTAACCCACTCCTTTATATTTGCCATCTTTTTGCTTTACAATAAAAAGAAACATTATTCTTGCAGCAGAACAGATCCATCCAGCACCTACAGAGTATTTCTAACCATGGCTGAATTGTGCCCTTTTGCACATTGATACAAAGCAGGAATACATTTGCTGAAGTTAATGGAATGACTTTCATATTTCTTCAGGGAAAAAAACTCCAATTTCATAGATTTTAAATTGTATTTAATTTTCAATTTAAATATAAGCATGCATTTCTGGAATAGGATTGCTGTAATATTTCTGAAACACAAAGAGAAAGAAGAGATTGCAGCACGGAAGGCTTCAGCTGCAACAAGAAGTTTGCAGCTTCTGCTGCAAACAATAAAGCCAACTCGATTTTACAGGCACTGAGTTCTTTCATGATGTTACCAAGGTGTTCATACATGAAACAAGGCTAAAGAAATTTTAGCCTATTAAAAAGTGTATCAGCTGGAAATTCCACCTAATTGATTATTAAATTTAGAAGAACAAAACACTCTATTATTGATTCTGACTATCAGAGAAAGATTTAGCACAAGTTTTTAAAAAGCACCACTCTTCATGCAATATACTTGGCTTTTCCCGATTTTACTGCAAAGCAGAAATGCGACGCCTTTGGTAGATAAGTGGAGTGGTGCTAATGTGTTCAGGACACCACAAATTTTGCTTCTAACAGAAAAAGGTTCCATGGAAACCACTGAACACTGATGAATATTTGACAATCATCTATTTTTACTCCTAACAAGTCTAAACACCCCAAAGATAATTTTACCTTGGTTTTTTCAGAATTTTTTTTCTTTGCCATTTGAAATAAAATGTGATATTTCTAATTTATCAAATGGATTTTCTCTGCCAGTGTTAAAAATGTAAAAAACAAAGTTCTCAAAAATATTAGGAATAAAGATTTGACATGGAGACCTGGGATTTCTTTCGGTTCTGCACAACACTGGGTTACTGTCAAAAATGCATAAATAAGTAATTGTAAACCATGCAATTAAATTTTGAAAACACATGTTCAGAAACAAGAGGATATTTTATTCTCCAAACATTCCCAAAGGATTTTAATTCAGCATGCAAGCTGTATCAGTGATATTAATCGTTCACCCCCAACCAACATTAATGGTTAATCTCTTCCAATGTGAAGAAAGTAACATGTCCCTATTTCTCACTCCCTTGTATGGGTCCACATAAAGGTTGTCTCCCTTATTTTTTATTGAGCATTAAATCTCTGTACAGAGTAGAATAGCAGCATGTCAGCTATGTTGCTATGCCATGCCCAGCATAAAAGTCCTTCTGAGTTTTACAGTGGATCTATGTAAAATAATAAACTGTTCTGGAATGTTAATAGATCAAACAGATAGTAGCAGAGAATAGAAAGGGACATCTTAGGGTGTCATATCCATTTTTAAAAAGCGTATCTGATGCACAGAGATTTAAAATATTTCAGTAGCTGATAATGGAAATCTAATTAATATAATGAAAAGTTTATCTTTCTCCCAGTCCTTAGAGTTTCTTAAAATCCTAACCCTGCCACCGGTGAAGACAATGAGAATCTTTCCATTCACTTGAAAGTGCTCTGGATTCAACCCCAACATCAAGCACACCTGCTCACTTCAAGCTAGAATTTTTCTGGGAATTTTGAACTTTGTATAATGCTCAGACTGGTTTCCCTTTTTATTTCCAAGCTAAAACATTGTGCCTCCAGAAGTCTGCAGTCTCAGATTAGTTTTCACAGGTATCTATGTTTCACATAGGGCACTATGACCGCTGGATGTAGGAGAGGTTCACCCTCTTTAATATTGCCTATACTAATAATTTCCAAGGGTTCCATACTTATCAAACTAAAACAGTTGTGGTTTAATCCCAGCCAGCAGCTAAGCCCCAGGCAGCCACTCACTCAGTCCCACACCAGTGGGACTGG
Organism: Aphelocoma coerulescens; assembly: GCF_041296385.1. Taxonomy (NCBI): domain Eukaryota; kingdom Metazoa; phylum Chordata; class Aves; order Passeriformes; family Corvidae; genus Aphelocoma; species Aphelocoma coerulescens. The sequence continues at coordinate 79,439,000 of NC_091015.1, forward strand.
GGAGAGAGTCAGAAGATTAAAAGCCAGAAAACTCAGGGGTTGAGATAAAGACAGTTTCACAGGGACACCAAAGCCATACACACAAGCAAAGCAAAACAAGAACTTAATTCACCTCTTCCCATGGCCAGGCAGGTGTTCAGCCATCTCCAGGAGAAAAGGGCCCCATCACATGCAATGGTTGGGAAGACTTGGGAAGACAAACACCATCACTTCAAACATCCCCCCCTTCCTCCTTCTTCTTCCTCCCACTTCATATATTGAGCGTGATGCCACATGGTCTGGAGTATTCCTTTGGTCAGTTGGGGTCACCAGTCCTGGCTGCGTCGCCTCCCAGCCTCCTGTGCATTCCCAGACCCCCTGCCAGTGTGGCAGTACAAGAAGCAGAAAAGGCCTTGTCTCTGTGCAAGCCCTGCTCAGCAACAGCAAAACCACCTCTATATTATCAACCCTCTGTTCAGCACAAAGCAAAAACACAGCCCCACACTGGCCACTGTGAAGAAAGTTAACTCTACCCCAGCCAAAACCAGCACACTGGTTCTTGAATAAAAGAACTATAAATAAAGCCGCTGCTGCTGTATTTATTTTGTGCACATTTCATCTAGGTGCATAAAATTGACTCTGTGGTGCTTCTCCCAGGTTATTACTTCATGCAACCTGACCTTCTCCTTGGAGTTCTGCACCAGTTCAGACATGTCTGTGCTGTTCCAAGGAGCAATGGTTTTGGAGTCCTTGTGAACAAGGAACTGAAGCTTTTGGTTTTGGTTTGTTGATTGGTTGTTGTTTGCTTTTTTTTGTTTAATTAAAGCATCTTTAAAACACTGCATAGAGTTGATGCATTTGTGTGGTTTTTTCTCTGTTGTCTTGGTCTAATACCATCTTCATGCTCTTGTTTTTTATACTGTTAAGTTTGGCTTCCCAGTTCATAAATTTTTCAGGACACACATTTTTTTTTCCCAGAGAAATGCACTCCTGTATATATATGCATGCCTTAGTCCAGCACATAACAGTAGTGCTTCTCTAATGCAGAATGGTTAGCAAGACCTGCTCAGTCCAATCAGTAAAAAATGCATATCTGCACACCTTGTGCTACAGGCTACTTAGAAGACATGCAAATGTCATGTTGTTTGAGAGATTTTTACAATAGATTTGTTCATCATCCCTTGCATAGATTTTTGAGTAACCATTACATTTTTCATGCAAATTTAGAAACCTCTGCAAAGAAATCCAATCTAAGATAATATCTAGCCTTCGCTGTCCCTTCTCTTTCTATTCAGTTAATTGATATTGTGATAAACAAGAGATCACCCTAACACAAGGTGATATTTTTCCAATAGAATAGAAAAGGTGACAGTGGAGATACTTCACTGTTTTGCATCCAGTAGCATGTATTATTAAAGCATCAACTCATATCTGTCACATGAAGTCATATTTCTTTTTAATAAATTAAATAACTTCAAGTAGTGTTATTGTGCCATGACTTTCAGAAGATTTGTCAAGAAAGAGGCATCTTTGACTATTCACTTAGCAAAGGAGTCACACTGTGATATTCCTGACAGTTTTGGGACAGGGGAATAAAACAAACTTCCCTCTTTTAAATCATACTTATATCCCCAATAAAGCCCAAACCCTCTTTGGGCAACCCCAGGGCTCAAAAAACACAGCTTTGAAAGAGCAATCTGTGCATTGAAATGTAAATATTCACTACAGTGTACTGTACACAGGAATTCTGAAGGAAAGCAGGATGCTGAACATATTTATTCATCCATCATTACCCAGAGTTCTCAGTCGGCTGTTTCAGAGAAATGCTTTTCAGTTTGTTTGAGTTCTGGAAGAAACAAGGCTTGGGCATTGCTTTGGAACAGGCAAAGTTCTTTTCTTTGCTCTTGTAGAGCACTAAAACTCATTTGAAGGCTTGATTCAAGAACAGATGAGTCAGTACCTTCATTAACAGATTTTAGACCTTCATACAAAAGTTGCAGGTTTGGTTTTATTGGGAGAAGTAACAGAGCTGTAGGCCCATTCCCTCCTCCCTTCCATTAGCACAGTCTCACATGCTACAGCTGTGGTTGTGCAAAGGATTTAAATCAGTTCCATTTGTATGATCAGACAATGCATTTGGAGATGAAAGATGGGTAAGTAAGTGCCAAGCATTGAACGCTGCTCATGTCTGAGAGGAAAAAAATCACTGATCTGTACAAGACAGTCACTTTCATTTTTAAGGAGTCCATTTTAGATGATATTGGCAAAACAGAGTAGAATTTTGCTATAGCTTATTTCCTCATGTCACTGGTTTTTTTGGAAAAGAAAAACAAACAAACAAATCTATGCAAATTTAATTGTATGTTAGCACAAAAGGACTTTTAAAACAGTATTTAATTCTGTCAAAAAAGAGCATGCCTTTTAGGGAAATAAAATTTTGTATCAGCATTAGGTATTTTTTAAAAAAAAGAATGAAACTTCAAAAAGTGTAGTAAAATTCCAAGAGAAAAACTATAACATCATGTTTTAAGGATGTTGAAATAAAACATTGCCTTACTTTCAATTAACAGTTTGGCAAATTTGTGAAACGTTGGTGTTACTCCTACTGTCTTCTCTGAAGGAAATCTTAGCTACAGTAATGCACCCAGTTCTCTTGAAGAGTCTTTAAAGTAATGCAGTTTACAATCTTGTAATTTTTTCTGCCAAAGGGAGACAAATGTAAATATAATAATATTCTGAATACCATGTGCAATTGTAAAAATGAGCCATTCTTCTTTCTTTACAAAATGTTTAAGAAACATAAATACCTGTGAAATAAATAAAAAAAAAAGATATCTTAATAAATTCTGAAAATCTTAACAGAACACTTGAACTGAGAAAATTATGGTCACATTGCCTACTGTTATAAAGTCATGACAAAGCCAAACCAGACTCTTTCAATATAACTGAAGTAGGTTATATTACTGTTTCTGAACTTGACTTGTTGATTCCTTTCTTTCAAAATTATGGCAAGTATCTTTCTTAGTAAACTCTATATAAATACTGTCTTTTTTTCAGCAGATTTTCTGCCTCCTTGTGTTCAGAATCCATTTAATGGCTTTAATGGCAAGACAGTTTTCACTGCTACTAATAGTTAAGATTCCGCAGTAGATTTTTTCTTCTTGTGAACAATCAACACGATTTTTTACAGAAGTCAAGAGATGGAATAGGTCAGAAGTAAGAAGCAATAGCATTTGACCTTCACAAGGGACACCACTAAAAGCCATCTGTATATTTTAAACAAAAAGGCAGTTTACCTCCTGGTGCTGTTCTTTGAGGTAGAACCTGTACGTCTGCAAGTCAAGAGCAAAGAGGCAATGGGAAAATAAGTAAACCCAATGGAAAAATAAATTATCTGTGCTGCAGCTATGTATCTTTACACTTCTTGGTCCAGTGACCAAAATTCAGTTGAATGAACTATGAAAGCGAAGAGTATGTTCTTGCAGAGCACACAAGAAAATAAAATTTTGAAGAGTGGTGGCAGAGTGGGTTTGAAAAACAATTACATGGGGAAAATCTTTTAAAGAAGAGAACCTTTTTGAAAAGTAATTTTTAAAACTTTGTAACTATGATAATCAAGTAATTACTGAAATTTGGAGCAAAATTCTGATGGTCAATTTTACTACAGGGCTGAATTGTCAAGAATTTCAACTGGGAATGCACTGAAACACATGCAGTATAACAAGTTTTAAGAGAGTCAGAATGTAAAATACCTGTTCCTGCTCTAATGGGATGATTATAGGCTGAGTTTGACATGGGATGAAAAGCTAGTACTCCATCTAAGAACAAATCCAGAAATTAACCTGGTATCTGGAGATTTCAGAGAAGCCAATGGTAGAACAGGAAAATGTTATGGTGATGGAGGAAGTACATGCACATTACACGGATGTTGGAGACAAAAATCTAAAAAAAGACAGCTAAGAGAGAAAAAGAACCACTAAACTTGTGAACAGGAAAAAAAACCCCTTACTTCTCTGAATATAATATACAGTGACTTATGAGGAGGAGTTTAACCCAGCTGTAAACTTTAATGTTCAGGAGAATTAAATCCTCAGCTTTGAATAACATTCGCAGTAAATTAAAGTGGCAGTTATGCAATGTCTGGAGTACATCGTAACCACCCCATGATTACCATACCCAGCCAAACCCTGTCCCCAGGCAGGCAAAACTTCTAAGTGGGATCAAGGTTTTTATCCAGTGTTTACTCTCCTTCGACCTAATTCCTTTCACCACCCTTACTTTGGAAGTAAGGGGAAAGTTTTGTTGCTGTGAAAGCCAGTGCAGATATATGGGACAAAATTAAGCCTGATGTAACTCAGATGATGTCACATCAGGGATGGATTTGTCCAAGAGTGTCTGGGGAAGGTAATGCTCTTCCTGAACTGGAGACAAGTGTTAATTCATCGCAATTCTTTGCTGCAGCTACAACTGCAGGTCAAGCCAAGGACCTACATGACCTACATGCAGTAAAGAGGGGACAACAAGTTTGCTGCTGCTGGGGCAGTACCCCTTTTGTACCTTTACAATAGTAACAACCTGTTAATTTCTATCCAAAGATTGTCACATTTCTTTACAAATGTGACAAAAGCTCTCCTACCAGCCACTTTCTTTTTGGGTCCCCTCTGCTCCAGGCATTGCTGATAAAACCTTTTGGTTGGTAGCATTTCAAGTCAGCAGGAGCTGCTGCAGCTCACAAACTGCAGCTCACAAACTGCAGCTCACAAACTGCACCTCAACATTCCCTTAGCAATGGCTGCTGCCATATCTCCTGCACTAATCACCTTCACATAAACAGGGTGATAATGTGCTATTTTAAGGGGTGGATTCTGCCCTCTTACCCCAGTAGATGAGATGGAAATGTCGTGGCAGCATTATAGCTAGTATGAAAAATGCCGTCTTTCCGGGAGTGCTTGCCTCCTGCATTTCAAGTGTTCCTTGTCTGAGCACATATCCCCATTGAAAGCTCCATGCATATACAGATGAGTAATAATGACTTCTTATTTAATGGCCTTTCCACCCAAGACAGTTATTAATGGTGAAAAGAATTTACTGCAAGTTTGGCACATAAATTACAGGAGAGCTACAGAAAGAATCTCTATGTCCTGGTGACAATGCCATGACACCTTGCAAGGAAGCTCAGGCAGCAGCGTTATGTGTCTCAATTGTAAGGCAGACAGGATAAGCTGCTGAGTGCAGGGAATGCTCATCTCTGGAGTCCTTGCTAAGGAAAATACGAGGGCATTGACAAACCTGCTGGAGGAAACCTCTGGTCCTCTGACACAGCCCTATCCTCCCCCAAACCAGAAATCAGGAGGGCAGAAGACGAAAACGAAGTTGGCTTTACATTGCCTTTCTGCTTCCATTGCCATAGGCTGGCTAATGGGCTGCTTTATTCTGAGGCAAAGATAAAGCATGGTCTGTCCTACACCTGGCATCTCTTGAGCACAGCGTGGCGCTCTGTGCACAGGGCAGAGTTTGTCAGGTGCACAGTTTGTCAGGTACCTTCAAGTGTGGTCCCCTACTGCTGGGGTACTTCCAAGGGGGCTAGAAGTGAGGTAATGATGTGACCTACACACCAGCTGAGGAAGTCCTGCTTCTTGATCCCTGGCTGACAGCAAGGTCAATCATCTGTACAGCCATGAATGAGTCTCATGTTGCTTTTAACCCAAGAAAAAGCTGGAAGAAAGCCCCACTATTAAATTGCACTTGGATAGGGACACAAGATTAACTCACAAATCCCACCAGTATTGATAAAGTCAAATCATCAGAATCCTATCCAGCATTTAAATCTTATCTTAATAGTATGGTTAATAAGTTAAGCTTCCAGTCAGCTGTAAAGTATGCAAGCTTTTAGTTTCCCACTGGAAAATGTCCCAATTCTTGTTCACAGTGTCAGATAAACCATTAATACACCTGCCCTTGCTGTTGTATTACACAGCCTTGTAATCTATTCAATCCCTGTCCAATCTCAGTGCTTTAAATGCTGTGACCTAGGCTAGTTGCTTTTCCTTTCAACTGAAATAAAGAACTCACAGCTCTTCTGCTCTTCTTTTCCCTACTCCACACAAGTCTGCATTTTCTTCCTATTCCCAGCTTTCAAGTGAAATTCATGGGCTGCAATGCCATTAATTCCACCTGCTTTTCCCATATGTGTCTTTCTTGATTTGCTATATTCCTCACTACATGATGCCCTTCCAAATCCTGATGTAAGGAGGGGGTTTGCTTACTTCAGCCAGCAGTGAAAGGGCTAAAGCCATGAAAAGCAAACTGATGTTTTCTTCCCATGTTGGTTTGTCTTTGGGAAGTAGAGATCATAAGAAGCCTTCTTCCTCTTTCCTCTGAGAATATTAGAAAATGTCAGGTAAATCCCAGCATTGGTCAGAAGGATAATCAGAAAGTGGAGAATTACCAGACAGGGTGTAAAGAATGTAATAGAAAGCAATTTTATGCTGCTATATGAATCCATGGTGCACTCACAGCCTAAACAGTGAATTTCTTTCTGATCATTCTAACCCATAAATATTATAGTAGAATTAGACAAGGAATAGTAGACAAAAGAAAAGATGATAAAAACATTGAAAGGCTTTGCTCAGGCAGAGACTGAGGCCCTTCAGTCCAGAAAAAAGTAAAATCCAGGGAGATTAGTAGATAACTACAGTATCTTGGGTGATAAGCAGAAGAACTATACACTGTTTCTCAGAAAAAGAATAAAGCAAGAGGCTCCCAGTGAAAATTGCTAAGCCTCAGGATTCAAAAATCACAAAGGAAAGTGTTTTCCATGGACTGCAGAATGAAGCAGCGGGACTCATTGACACAGGATGTAATGAAGGTCAAAAGGAAAATGGTTAAAAAGGACTAGTTCACTTCATAGAGAGGTCTACTGAGTCCTGTTAAATGTGACAGGATGAATATAAGACACAAATCTAAAAATCCCTCATCACCTATTGTTAGAAGATGGAAAGGTATACCATAGGAAGAGCATATTTACCTTGTTTATTATGTTTCCCTAAACATCCATTACCAGACCCTCTAATAGGCAGAAGGGTCACCTTTCAGCCTTATCTAATTGGCCCATCTTTGTGGGTTTTTTCTTTCTTTCTTTCTCCCACTAAGACTGGAAGATGTGTAGAAGCTTCCCACCTCCTTTACTGAGGCTCCCAGAGGAAGGCATGCCAGTGGGACACTGTGGAGCAGAGCCCTTGCTCTGAGATGCTAGCGAACACTCTGGCTCATGACATGAAAATTGTGAATCCCAGAATATATAGGTCGCTGTCACAGCTCTGCCCTTGGCCTGCTGCCTGCCTCACTTGGTGATTATCCCAAAGCTTAGTGTATTCTGTGTAACACATTTACAGAAGAAAAAACACACCTATGTAACCAAGAAAATAAGGATTTCCTATCATGGGTGTCAGTACCTTGGGAGATTTCCAAGTAGAAGAGTAATCCAGAGATTTAGGGTGATAAACTAGACACAGAGGATTTTGTTACTTTGTATTCACCCATTTCGGTGCCTTGGTTTTCAACCTAGAAGAGAATTATTTTGGGGTAAGTATTTTTTGTTGTTCTTTTCTTTTCTTTTGCTTTTTAATCCTGCAAAGGTTTTACTTGGCTAAATATGTCAGATGTTTTGATAGCAAGTGAGACAGAAACCATAAAAATACCTGAACTTATAATACATGCCTACAAATGGAGCTGAAGTCCAGCTCTGACATTTCCAAATGGGTTTTGATCTCCCCCAATTTTAATGCACATAGCCATTTTAAAAATAAAAGTGAAATCTAGCATGGTTCACTAAGAGTACTTCTTTAGAAGCTAGAGGGTGGATTTGCCCCACTTCATATCAAACCGTTTGTACCAGATGGTTGCAATGTCAATGTAAGGACAAAGTCAATGCAGATTTTAGAAAATAGCAATGTTGTGGGAAAAGTGCTCCCTCTGGTTATTTTGCTGGAGAATTATTTGCTTACAGCAGAAGAGAAGTAGGGCAGAGGGCAGTTGGGTTTACCTTCATTGTTTTCACCATTACAGTCAGGACGAGGATTGTTTGTCAAACAGGGTTTTGTTCCCCCCCACGCCCCAAGGGCACACGTTCCTGACACACTGTGTTAGTTTTCTGAGGAGGTGAGGGCTCTTTCTCAGAGGCCGTGCATTTTCTGGTTGCGGTAGGGAGGGGAAGAACACAGTTTCCTTCCCAGTGTGGGTTTCAGTCAATCTTTTTACCTGCTACGCCAACCATATTGTTTAGGAGCAGAGACCCAAAATGACAGACGTGACTGAGGCAGCTGCTGGAGCCAGCACAGCCTCCTTCAAACTCCCCTGAACCGACACAACAACAGTGCAGCGTGCTGGCAGCCCTGGAGGATTACAGCATCACCGCTGGCTTGCTGTTAACCCTTTGCAGCTCACAACCAGCCGAACTATGGCATGAACTGGCAGGTGACAAATATCGACGGCATCCAGCACCCGCAGGCAAAGCGTCTCTCCAGCAACGGGACCTTAAACAGCAAGACATTTGTACAGTACCTATTGCTGGTGTGGCACAGCCAGCTCTACCTGCCTTAAAACAGTAACAAAAGAGAAAACTTTCTTCCAAAATTTTGCAAATGGAAAGTAAAAGCACAAACGCGTCATGCCAAGACATTGTGTGGAGATAACAGCAGTAACTTCAAGGGTTCTCACTTCAGGAGGAGAGTTAACATAAAACATTTGTGCATCAACACAGGGAAGTAGCATGGGCATGTTCTGGGCAATGTCATTTAGACTGAGTGAGCAGATACACAATATTCGAATGTAATGTGCTTGATTGCTGAGGAGACTTCACAAACTAGTTGTTGCCATGTTGGAAAAAAAAAAATAGTGTCCAAGAGAAGTGCTGAACTGAAACCCCCAGAGATTAAGAATAATCTCAAAGCACATCTTTGGGAGTGTGAGAAGTCTGGAGACTCCTGCACCACAACCATGTCATGATTCCAGGTTGCCCTCCCAAGATAGTGGATACTAATGGGTATCATTATGATACCTCCCAGTTAATGGCAATCACAACTCTGACTGCAATACTTTTGTAGTTCAGAGCAAACACAGATTGGCAGTGCTATGTCTACATTTTGCAGGGATTAACACACCTCCCTGTAATGACAGTTTCTTACAGGAATACTCTACTGGCAGACTTAGCAAGGACCAGGAAGATGGACTTCTGCCCATAGCAAACCTGAGCTGCTTTTGACCTTGACAGGATAGGCTGGTTTTCTCTTAATACATGTTAATCATTGTATCCTATATGCTAGGCAGTGCAATAGAAAAATCGTGGACTTTTGTTACAGGCTGCACACTTAACAATCTGCAATTCATGATCAGGAAAAAATGGCTGTTTTCTGTGACAGCCCATAAAGAGTTTACAGATAACTGACATGAAAAGTCAAGACTATCCTACTGTCAGTCCTAGAACCTGTTTGGTTTCAGACCATGACATGTTCTTATTTAAATGATACCTTTATTATTGTTTATTTGATCTTCATCACCTTTCTTCCTCCTTTGACACCTAAATGTCTACATATCATCTGGTCTTTTTAAGTCTGTATTCAACATCTTACCCCTTCTTTCCCTTCTTTGAGAAATTGTCTCCTCATTCCTTTTCATAGGGATGAGAACACAGTTCATTCCCCATGACAGATTTTTTTCTTTTGGTTTGGTGGGTTTTTTGGTGCTTTTTTGTTTGGTTTTTTGGTGCTTTTTTGTTTGGTTTTTTGGTGCTTTTTTGGTTTTGGTTTTTTGGTGTTTTTTTGTTTTGGTTTGGTTTGGTTTTTTGTTTGCCTCCCATCTGAAACTACTAGTAAAGATGACACAAATGATGTAGGGTAATGCTGGTTGAACAACGCCACACTACTAATTAGTCACAGGCCATCTGACATCCAAAACTCTTCTATTCTTACATTTTTATTTGAAAAAGAAGACCTTTTTCCCAAACTCCCAGATGCACTAATCCATGAAGTATTCCAACAATGAGGAAGTGAATATTTAATTACTTTAATTCTACTAGTTTATTGAAAGCACAGTTTCAAGCAAGTTCATTTTACGTGTGGTGATATTGAGGCCATCGGTTTCAGTCCCCAGGTCTTGTCACAAGTTCTGAAGCCAAGAATAGATCTGGGTTTAAGTTGCATTGTTTCGGTACATTAAAATTCTGACTGTGTCTAGTTAACATTGTTCCTAACAAGTGAAAACCAAAGCTCATCCTGTCCCTCCTTTAATTAAAAAAAAGAAAGAAAAGGCTTTCCATGTTTTTGCTGCAAATAAACTATATTGCAGTACAAGCAAAGCACAGCTACTGATTCTATATTTTGTCCAACCAAAATAGGTCAGTTAGGAAGCACTCCAAAGTTGCACAGAAGTTGGCATTTCTGATTATTCGGGCTGAACGATTCCAACGGGCCAGTTGTCAAGTACAATTTGCAAAGGCTCCTGGCACTCTGGCCGGGGGGGAGCTCCCCAATTTATGTTATAACACAGACAACAGCAGTAACATTTTAATCAGATGGTTGAGCCTGCTGGGAAGCTGTTATAACCCATTGTTATGCCCAACAGGACTGCAGTTGGGTCCGGCTGGGGAGTCCACAGTGGGCTGTGGTTCCTTAGTGCAGCCACCATGGATGTCAATGCAAAATTAAAGAAAAGATGTTTCCCCTCTCCCTTGACACACGCTACAGTAAGTGACTGTAGTAAATTCCTTCTGCACAGTACTCTAAGCTATTTTAAGAGCTATCTGCTCTGCAATTAGATCAGGGAATACCTTTCATGTTAACAGGGGAAGTCGCAATTAGGAAGCGGAGACAGGGGTCTCTATCTGGAGGACTAACAAGACATGGGTGAAAGATGGATCCTGAGAGCTCAGTTTGGGCAATTAAATGTGTGTTAAGCACAAGTTCTTCATCTATACCAAACTTCTAAGATATGCTAGGCAACACATTTTTGCAACCAAGATTTTAAAATCAAAAGTAAGGGTTTTGATGGGCTTTAATGTCAAAACCATTCTGTCTTTTAAAGATACTAAGGAACAGAAGGGCAACAATATCAGCCTTCATCTCATGGTCCAGTTGAGAAGGCCTCAGTATAAAACCAAAAATACTTCAAGAATAAGAGAGGAGGAGCAAGAAGAAAGAACCATAGGACTATGGATTTGGCAGAAAAAGAAGTAATGAATTTAAGAAAAAAACCAACAAAACACTGTTAAAATGGAATTAAAAATATATAACCTTGAAATTGATATACTATAAGTACAATAGTTCCTAAGTTCATGTTTTAATTACATGAACTAGTATCTTTCTTGAAGCAATTATAGTATCCCTAATTAAATTGTGGTCTTTTACAGTAATATCAATTAGCTCTTTAAAAACCACATTATTAATTTATCAAGAAGACAACTTGATAACATAGCAAATGCAATGAAATAGATCAGTCTGTAACACCCACTGCTAGAGGGAACAGACTTCATTCAAAAGTAAATGGACAGTGAATCTCCACTAACTTCTGAGGAGCTGCACAGATCCACCCCTCTCAGGATGGGATCTGCATTCTTAACATCAAAACTTTCTTCTTTATCTGCTTTTTTGCCTGTTTTCTATACGCACAACCATGAAGAAAATCATATTGTCGTAGAGTATGACGTGTAATGAGGGTCTATTATAGTGGGTTTTTCTTTGCTGTAAAATGCATCGTAGTGTGTCTGGGCAGAAGAAAAGGGCATAAAATAAGTTCAGAGGGAGAATGAGAACTGAAATTAAAACAAACAAACAAAAAAAAGTAAGAACTTCTTCATTGAAAGGTACTTTAGATACTGACAATGAAGTTTCCAGATGATCCAGAAAAGAAAGGAGTATGGGAAATACCTATAGAAAGTATTTCTGAACAGTAGATGGTTGGGATGGGTGGTGTGTGTTTGACTGCAGCTACTCTGTGGAGTCATAAAGGAATACGAGATAACTGTTTGATCTGCTGGTGGGTTTGGATGGCAGAGATCTGTCTGCACTCAATATGGCACTACTTTATGGGAAGGAAGATATACAAATCCTCTGAAGAAGAGGAATACAAACAAACAGTGCAGAGGGAGAAATATGACAATCTTCCCCTGGTGCCACAGAATTATGCAGCTCCTCATTTACCAAATTATTACAATGGCAACTGTGTTGAGATATAGATAGATATAGATATAGATATAGATATAGATATAGATATAGATATAGATATAGATATAGATATAAATGTTAGTATTTTTCTCAGTTCTGTTGTTACATCTCACCAGTTTCATTACTCCTTTCTGTTTCTTCTTTCAACCAAATTTCTAACCTCATTTCCTCCAAGCATTCTTCTAAAGACAATTTCTTCATCAGGGCCCCACAAATATCTTCCTGATTTGCAAAAGTGCCATCTGTATTTACACACGTTTGTGGGTCAAAAACCAAGCTCCGAATCACTTCAGCATGTGCCTGCAATGACTTGCTGATGTTGACATACACCCACTTTGGGCCACGCACAGCAAGTGTAACGTAGAGCTCCATCTGCTGCTGCAGGGGCCTCTTGGATCATCACCACACAGATTCCTGCAAATGCATTTAGGGAGGACACAAAGATTGTGTCACTGTACAGTCTTTGGGAGTTCTACACATCTGGCATTCATGTAGGCTCCCACATGAGCCTTTCTGCTTTGCTCTTATGCCCAGGATATTTGGGCAACATTACAAATATTGTATATGAAGTCAGTCTCTATCAAATGAAATCTTTGGAGTCACAGAACTGGTATTTTCTGCTGGGAAGCAACAGCACCACTGGAAAATTTCTCATTCACTTTAACCAAAAATTCAGAGTGCTTTTCCGACAAAAGTCACCTGAATCTTCTGTAATGTGAAGTAGGAAAATGGTTCCCACTCTTCCAAATATCTTTGAAAGAAAGAGGGGTATGCAGGCAAAAGTTAAAGTAGTAACTAGATATTAGAGACCCACAAAATATTACTGCAGAAGCATGAATAATACAGCAGGACAAACCTAGACAGAAATTTAAAATATAATTTTGCTATGTTAAAATTTTCTCCAGGAAAATTCTCTTTCATTACAAGGAATCATCTACCTTGCTAGACTATTGCCGTTCTATTACAGATGTCTGAAGAGAAATCAAAATAAAGCTATGAAAGTTGAAAGTACATATTTGGGAGGAAGGTTTTTGTACTCTAACTGGCAAGAATATTTTGGAAACTAGACAAAAATTTTCAAGGAGAACTGGCTTTTTGCAAATCTTATCAAGAACTGTGCTTTCTAAATGATAGTAATAACAAAGAAATACACCATGCCTAGGTAGAAAATTGTTTTCCTACTTTAAATTTGAAAATAATCACAATGTGGAACAATGACTTCAACATAGCTGAAACAATCTGTCATTGTCCATGACAGCATTCCAGATAATCAGATGAAACTTCAATCAGTTCCCGGTTTGGATGAAATCTAACATTTCTGGCAGGTTTGACCCTATAGAGAATGTATAAAATTCTGCATCTTCTGCCCATATACTGAAAATTATGCATTTAAGCTATCTCATTTTGCAGTTAAGTCCCCAAACATGACTTCTCACGCAACAGGATCAGGAGGCTGTAAGACTGTGAAAGACTTCTCGGGTAGCACACAGTCAGCTGCTATCACAGCGCAGGGGATTGCAACAGAAACTTGTACAATACACCAAGAAGGGTGATAAAAAGAGGAGAAAGACGTACTAAGCTGAAATAAGTGGGATAAGTACATAAATCAAATTCTCTTTGCCAAACCATTTTGACCAAATCCAGGAAAGATGGAAACAATTTTGCAAATGGCAAACCTCCAAAACAGTGATACCTTACATATGGTTCAGGGAATGTTTCCTTTGAAGTTAAAAGGCAGCCAAGTGTGAAATCTGTGATCAATATAGGAAGCAGAAGGAAAAAGCTAACCAGACACAAACAAAAATTCCTGATGGCGTTTTAATTCCACATGCTTTAGACAGGTCCCAGGGAAAAGACCAATAACTGTATATACCTTAAATAAACTGCATGCAAAATATGCAGTGTTCATCCTTTATAGCATACTTGCTTCCCTTATCAGTTAGGAACTCCTTTATTTTAATTTTCTTTTTATGCTCTGAAGTTTTGAAAAGATGAGATTTTATAAAATTAAATAAATTTACTCTTCTTTGCCAAGGAGTACTGCCGATATTTTAAAGAACATTCAGGAGCTTCATGTAGCTACAAATATTTGCTCCTGAAGCGTTTAGCAATTTTAGGAAGTATCATCAGCAATTAGAAGAAGAATGCATTAAATCTGGAATTAGGTGAGATAAAACTTTATACTGTTCCCACTGAAATTTCTCATGGTGAAGTATTGGCTGCATGATTTCAGGAAGGCCTGGCTCCCACTAATACAAATAATCCAGTTAGGGAAAGCTTGGTGGATTGTCTGAAACTACCTAAAACTAATTTTGGCTCTATTATATCTTTCAGAAATGAAGTATTCCCAGCCTTGACTAGAGACAGACCTAAGGAACAAAGCCGGGCTCCAAAGATCAATTTTCCTAAAAACATGGCAAACATTTCAGTTTGTTTCTCTGATTTGTTTTCTGAAAATGAGATACAAAATTTTTGAATATGATATCTTCTGGCTAATACCTGTTGTGTTGCCATTTAAAATGGGAGTGCTTCAGCACCTCAACTCAACACATATTTAATATCCTGTCCACTTTTAAACAGGTGAACAGTGTTATTGATTTCAATAGTATCTCATATGTCTTTTAACAAGGTAGGGAACAGAAGAATGGCTGACCTCCCAAGGCAAACTCAAAACATAGACAGCAGTCCTTTCCAATGTGCACTAAGCTGAGTAGGCACAGCAGGAGGCTGTTTAGGCAAATGTTACTCCCCTTTGATGAAGAAAGATTTGGGAAGCGTGGTCAGTCTTGTCTCAGTTCCTGAGAATAAAATGCAGGAAATCTTCCTGAACATCATTTTTGGACAAATGGAGGAGACAAATGAAGGAGATGAGATGGCTGGTTCAATAAGGGCATTAAAGTGAATGTCATTTACTTTGCCTTTAGTAAGGCTCTCAACACAGTCTTCCAGAGAATCTTTTCATCCTATCTGGAAAGGTATGGCTCATGTTCATGGAAAACTAGTTGGACTGCCAGCCTCAAAGAGCTCAAAATCAAGGGGTTGTCAGTTACTAGTGATGCTTCTAAGTGTTGATCTTGGTAAAGGTATTGCTTAACAGCTGCCTTAAGAAGCAGGGAACAGCCAATCACTGTCTGCTACCAACACACTGCTGGCAGTAGGAATAGTCTTGGCCACAAAGCCTCAAGGCTCCATGGAGATGGACACCATCCTAGTATAACGCTCTTGACTGGTGCCACTAGAAGGCATATACAATAATTGCATACAGAAACATGACAGCACATATCCAATACATAAAACTTACTTCATATTTACCTCAATTTATTTGCTCTTCATCTGCCTAGACATGTCAGAGCAGGGAACAAATCTACTTTTTAAGTTTTTTGAAAACCAGCAGCAAGTGTCTGTTGTGACTTGGATCTTGGGGAAGTACCAGGTGGAGCACATTAAAGTACTTACGGCCACATATTAGGAACCCTTTCTGATTTTCATAAAATGGCCTCCTTGATTTAAGATTAGAAATCCAGGATGGGATTTTTTATGGCTAGGCAGACTCATCCAAAATGTTTCAGATCTCTCAAATTTATAATATGCCATTTAATTTTCATGGATTTGATGCACTGTTTTGACGTGTTTCTTTTGCAGAAGTAAATAATGAAAAAGGTAGATTAAAATCATCACTTTTCCTTTGTCTTCCATCCTCTGTTCTAGTCTTTTGGGTAACTACAGGTGTCCTAAACATTTTCTAAAGAGCTGGCACTGTGCTGTGCAAGTCAGGGCATCATATTTAGTTTTTGTAACTTCTCTATTCCCAAGTGACCAAGCACATTTGTCTAAGAATGTCTACTGTACATATGAAAATACGAAGGGTTTATTGCCATTTTTCCATTTGTTTAAATATATGAATAGTATCCTAGGATATCTTATCAAATGTTAATTGAAGTGTTGGGAAGTAAATCTCTTTAGCAAAGTTATTTTTTAAAAATCTAGAAAATAATTGGTCTGGGAATACTCTTCATTACTCTTAGGGAAGAATAAAGCATTTATAAAAAACCAAACAAATCTGTCTGCATGACAGATGGTGTTTGGCATCCTTCTTGACACATACCTCTTCAGCCTCTGAGTACTGTAAGAGACCTATGTACTAGCTTGAAAACAAACAAGTGGGAGGCACCAAGTCAGAATAACAATTTAATAGGGAAATTAAAAAAAAAAAAAAAATAAAGGCAGAAAACACTGGGTTAAACTGACAGAGTCAGGATACAACCTGACCCCCTGTCAGTCAGGGTGGCGGTAGCAGTCCGATAAGATGGTGGCTGCAGTCCTCTTGAAGTGATGGATGTGGTTCTGTCGAAGCAGTGATCCTGTAGAAGGGCCTGCTCTTCCTCAGAAGGTCCAGTGGTGGCTATGTAGCTCCTGTCCTCTGGGAATCCAGTGGAAAGGTTGTCTCTGGTGTTCAGAATCTCAGATTATATCCAGGATGGAATGCTCTGTTCCTCCTTCTAGGTGGAGCATGTCACAAGGGGATGATGAGTCATGAGGCCAAGTGTTGATTAGGCTCGTTAACAGAAGATAGTCTGGAGGGAGTTATCTCTGAGTCATGCGGCAGGGCATTGATGGGCCATTAACAGAAAGATAGTCCAGAGGGAGGGGGCAAGGAAACACTGCCCCACCTGATTTCAACAGCTCATGAAGATGGTAACAGAATACACTGCAACCCAGGACAACCTACTCGGGCTTGTAGCCTATTAATTTGCGTAGGTCTGTTTGGTGGTCTAGGAACACTGCAGGTTTTGCTTGTTCTCTTTGTATCTGCTCTAAGCCTCCATGAAAAACACATTGTGGGCATTGGATTAGCAGCTTCTCTATGCTACAGGTATCCAGACAGGCTTGAGGTACACACAACTCATCCTAAAGATCTCGTTCATACCAAATGCAGTAATCTACAATAACACTTACAACAAATAGCTTTTGAGACTGATGTGCGACTGCTGTGGAGGGCACTGTGGATGAGAAGTATGGCATTCATATCCAGTTTTAGGTGTGCTTGCTGACTTTGTATCACAGGTATGCACTAATGCCCTTATTGATGAGGAAAACCTTGGACATGAACCATAAAGCATCTGCTGCTGGCTTCTATTAGAATGGAGCTTCCTGAAACTATAAAATAACAACTCTCCCAGTTTTTCTATCTTGTTTTAATTTGAATTCATTCTTTCAGGAAGGAATTGAGTCTGATCATTGTCAATGCAAATAAAAGACTCCTGCAACTTACCACTAAGAGCAAAACCAAAGCAAAAGTAACTGCCCAGAAAACGCAATTATACCACCTTTGTGGCGTCCTGAGTAATACATATACTGTAAACTACAGATTACCAAGACTGTGCAATGAATTTCCAGATCCCTCCTAAGGACTGTCAAAAGCAGTTGCTAATACCACTAACATTCATTGACTTCAGAAGAAGTGTAATCAGGACAAAAAGAAGCACATCTAAGCAAGTATATATTGTCTTTTAAGAGCATGACTACATCAAGACCAGAAACAATACATTGAACTTCTAATCCAAAGAAAAGAAAGTATAATTTGCTCCTGTTTTGTTCTTTTCTAAGTACATATGAAGTAGAAATACAAAGGGCTAAACAACAATATATACAACAATGTATATTAACATAACAGCTTTTGATAATTCCCCTTAAAATATAACTATACATTTTTATCCATGTAAACAATATCTTATGACAAAACTTATTATTTTAAGTGAGGTTCCTTCAAAAAGAACATGTAGACTTCAGCTGGCAGAGAAAATTTTCCAATAAAACTGAGGAGTATCAAATTTTGTATCCTGTACAAGGCTGTGGATTTATCTTTACAGAATACTCAAAGGGCTGACTGAAGTCATCTCCTTATTAATGAACATCAGGCTTTGCAATTATAAGTGGGAGTCTTTCAGCCTCTGAAGTTTGTTCTCCGAACAATGTCCTCTCAAATTAGTCCTGCAGTTTACAAATATTAGTACACTTGGATTTTAGTGACTGAAGTTCATGATGCTTTCTTAAAGTCTTTCACTGCCAACTAGTGATTGGGGAGACAAAATAACATGCATTTGAAGTGTACCATACTTTAAACATTTAAAGCAGTTTACTTAAGGGAAGGCACAAATACCTGAACACCTGTAATACTCCATTTCTTGCTTTTTAAAAAAGGATACAAGGGCACAAATTGGTTTATGATTTGTTCATAAAACTATTCATATAAAATACAGTTATTAGAGGTTTCAATAGCTGAGCTGAGTACAAGCCGTTCTTCTTTAGTTGCATTTATATAATCCTTCTGGAGGGCAAGTCAAAGAACTGGGGAAGCCAAAGAATTCGGCCTTAAATTTATCAAAAATATTAATACTCCTGGAAAGCTAAACAATAATCTGATTGCAACCATGGGACAATCTACAATAGTCTTCTGGCTCTCAAGGTCTTGGCCCTGATTACACTTCTATCAGCAGCAATGATGTGTAATTCAGCTGGAGGCAGTGTAAAATGAGTAGGTGAGACAACAATCATGCCTTTTGAGTCCAGTATTAACCTCTTCACACTTTTATTTGAAAAAAAAAAGGTTTTTTCCTCTTGATTCATATTACACTTTTCTTCCTAGATATCCTGGCAGAAAACCAGTCTCTCTCTCTCTTTTTTTTTCTCAGAGTTACATGGAAATTACACAGCACATACAGAAGCTGCCAAGGACAGCTCTAAATGTCATAACAAGCATCATATTCCAGTATTTCTTAACCAGCCTTGATGTAATGCAGGAATGATCAAATGGTCTTTGGCATGTGCAAGTGAAAGACACATCAATCTACCACGTCAAAGCTACAGCAGGAGGAAGCTGGTGTGAATGCAAGGAGTTTACTTTCCGGGAAATATTTCAGCCTTGAAACTCTGCAAAGAGGAAAAGAGTGTACTAGAGGCCAGGCTGCTGGGAATCTAGGCAGGGACAACAGAGAACCATGATCACTAACGAAAACGAAACAGGAAAATGCCTGTGACCTCTGTTACAACACAGAGCACCTTCAGTCTCAGTAATGCTGCATTACTGACAGGTAAAGTGAGCATGAGTGTCTGGAGGAATACTGATTAAAATAAAATACAAGCCATCTGAGCCCAGTCTTTTGCCTCATCACCACTCAGAAAGCTGGACTGGATCCCTTACCCCATTGCTTCCTTTGTGACTGTCAGACACAGCTCCATTGTCAAACTGTACCTCATGTAAAAGTGGATGAATCCCACATTTAAGAACAGCATCAGTTTGCATTGGTGTGTTCAGGAGACTTCCTTGTCATTCCAGGAAGTAGCAATTACTACTCTCATGAGAACAACCTCAACAGTTTTAGAGAAAATTTCAAAAGAGAGTGAATAAATTAAGAAAGGACATTTTTAACTTTGGTCTGTAAAAATCTGAGCCAAAATCCACCAAAGACAGCAGGAAAACCTGGTGCAGAACCTCTGCTGGTACAGCTACATCTGTACTTTAGATGCAGCCTGCAGACAAGAGTGGCTCAAGGGACTAATTTGGAGATTGCTATGTTGTTATCTGTGATATCAGCAAGCTACAGATAGATTTTGAAACAGCATTTTTCTACCACAGTGGTAGTCAGTTGACAACAGCAGTTTTTTCCAGGAAACTTTATGAGAATTCAGGAGAAAATAGGACTGTCCTTACATTGATCTATTTGCAACACATGTCCCACAGCTTTTTTAGCATCTCCTCCCACTATGGATCTTACTTATTCATGTATCCAGCCTCATTTTACTGCATCTCAGACTCCTATAAAGGCTTTTGCATCTTCTTAACTTTCATAATTCCAAAAACTGCTTTCAGGAAAAATAAGGTTTTGGTCTGCTTACAAGGACATTCCTACTTGAAGTAAGATTTTTAAAGTACTAAAAGCCCTGCAAATTTTATTTAAATGAAATGTTGAGCCACCCACAATGAGTTCAGAGGTAGCCAGTTTCTGCTGTGATTTACTTCTTTGCACAATGGTTGAGATAGATTGAGACAGAAAGGGCAAGTTCTTACTGCACCAGCTATAGCAGCAGAGAGGCTTCAGGGCACATATGAAGGGAGGGAGGGAAGGAAAGAAATTAAGAGGGAGGAGCACTGTTTTTCCAAGATGGGAAGGGGATAATAAACTCTCATCTCCTTTAGCAGAAAAACACAGGACCAGATGGAACATCATAAGTTAATGTGTTCAAGTGCCCTGCTAAGACATTCCTGCTAACCTCAAGGTTATTCTATTGATGGCCAATTTATGCTTATTTGTTCATGGGGAAAGGCTGGGAAGATGCATTGCCTCTCCCTTATTTAAAACTCAGTGCTTGCTTGTTGATAATAAAGGCAGATAGAAAAAGATGCCTGTTTCATTCTTATTTAAGCAACCCTTTTATCTAATTAAATCCAGTTCGTGTGCTTTCCTTCCTCCCTCCTCCCAAATCTTTAGAAAAAACCAACATAGTCAAGACCTTCTTTTCACTTTCACTTTGTTAAAAATGTTGATTAAAAAAAAAAATAGAATTTCCTTCAAATGTCACTGAAAGTTAAAAATAGGAAGGTATCAGAAAAGGCTTTTATAGTGCAATCATAACAGTACCACATCACTGTTGAGCACCACAATTAAAATGATCCATTATGACAGTGATGTGATACATCTCTGCCTTTGGTCTTTCAGGAAGTAGAAAAAAAAATAGTGCAATTTTTGTTCTGTCTGTCAACCAATTTTTCAAATGGGGTACTCATATACTTTGAGATGCTATTCTTTCCTTTAGATGTTGTGATACAGGTATTTTTTAAATACATTTTTGAGATGTTAAAATAACATTATTATATAGCCACCAAATCTGCTAAGACAAGAAAAGTAAGACTAAGACTCTAGGGTACATAATACTTATAAGTGGATCCAAGAGCCACAGTTTGTTTGGAAGACTCTGGCCAGGATAGTTATGTTGCCTTTTGCGAATTAGGTAAGAGTTGCAGGTGTGAAATTACTTTTGTTATTTAGATAATTAAATTAATTTAGGAGACAAATTTGTGCTGACATTTATAAATATGGATGCCGCTACAGTTCAGACTGAAAATGAAATGTGAAAACCTTTCAAAGCTGAAGCATCTAAAGAAGCATTTCTGAATTATAGGAATACTGTATTTTCTTTAGAGTGAAGGGCCATCAGAAGAGAACTGTTTTCTTTAAAAAACCTGTCCTGTTACATAATGCATAAATGGTTACAAGGGTTCAAAGTACACTAAAATTTAAGCAAGTTAATCTTAATTTATAATCAGTTTTAATAAGATATTAATGAATACTTTGTTCCTTTATTCTATGTGAATTAAGATCAAGGAAAATTGCAAAATTAAAGGAATTTTTAGATGCATTTCTTAAGTAGATAAAAGGAAAAAAATTTACCACTGCACCAAATCATGAATATGCAATGAATTACACTAATGAATATAAACCTAAGTTTAAGGTATTTGAAGTACTGTGTTAAAAACTGCAGAGACCCTGGTGGCCAGCCTGTAAGTCCCATGCTCTTGAAGCTCCCCTCCAAGCCAACTTGGACATGGAATCATCTCTTTGTGATATGAATGTTACATAGTCCAAAACATTTGGTCAGTACTTCTTTGCAGAGAGGGCTTTGGGAAAATGCAGCTTCTTTTGTAATAGTTCTTTCTGCCAATACAGATGACACAAACTTGCATCCAACAAGATCAAGGTGTCTACTTCAGTATGACACCAATGGAAAAACTGGTATAGGGAAAGATTAACCTCAGGGGGTAAGAGTTTAATTACTGCTTAAGCAACACAGCAATTTGCAAAAGAGCATGCTACCAATGTGTTGCATGAATCAACACTGAGTGGAACTTCAGTATATAATAATGACATTTAACTCAGAAAGAAGGCAACAGAGGTAAAAAAAAACAACAAAAACCTCATAGCTATCTATAGTAAGTGAGACAAGGAGTGAGGAGGGATGACTTTTTTTGCCAGGGCAGAGTGCCTGGCAAAATCATTACATGTGAAATGGAATATTTCGAGAAAAAAAATAAATTCCTGATGTTAATTGTAGAAGTAGGAATAACTGGAATACGGGACAGGATAAAGGCCTTTTGCAGAATATGTACTACTGAAAAGACCCAAAAATTGACTGAAGAATTAACTGAAACCATTAGAATTTTCAGGTTTTCTACCACCTAGACTGTAACACTATGACCTAGACAGAAGAGCTCTGTGCAAGACTTTGTCATCCTGCTGAAGTCAAATATCCATTGCTCCTTCCTCATCCACAGATCTAGTCATTTCATTATAACACGAATCGGGTTGGTCAAACGTATCACCCTTGGTAAACCACACTGTCTGTTCTCAGTGACCTTCTTCTCCTTCATGTGGTGAGGATTGGCTTCCAAGAGGACTTGAGCCATAATTTCCAAAGGATGTAAGCAAGGTTCGCCCATCTAGTCCCCATGTATTTTTATGGGTTCAGATTTCTTCAGTGAACCCTCACTTGACCATCCAACACTATCTCTCCTATTTGAACACGTCTCTGGGCACAAGGCTTGGGAAGTGCTGATAAAGACAGAGGCATTTTTTAATCTTCTTCCACTAATTTACCCAGCACATTCAGCCACGGGCCTACATTTTCATCATTTGTTCTTTTTGCTGCTAAAGTAGCAGTAAGCATGCCCTTGATGTTTATTGTCTGTTTCAGCTCTAGCTGAACTTTTGCTTTCCTACTGCCACCCATGCCATCATGGGCAGCCTCTATATTCTTTCTTTGTAGTCTGCTTCTGCTTCTTATGTATGTCCTTTTTGCATTGGAACTGAGCCACGTGTTTCCTATTTTGTCAAGCCATGATACATATTTTCCTGAGTCCTGGCATGGGCAACATTTTGCTCCTTATCAATAATAACCTAAGCTCCTTTGCACTTCCGTGATGTCTTCTACAGGATCTCACCTACCAGCTCCCCATGAATAAGCCAAAGTCTTCTCTTCTGAAGTTGAATTTCTCCCTTGTTCTTTGCCTACCTCACCCCACTCAGGATCTTGAACACTGCTGCTCTATGGTCACTGGGACAAGTCTACCACTGACCACATCAAGAAACTACATCATCTCAGATCATAGTATTCAAAGGGCTGAGATACTCAGTCCTACAACACAGGTTGTAAAGATCACTCCTGTAAGGCTGAAGTCCCAGGGCTCAGAATACTTGCAGAGGAAAGTTCACTGTGCAGCAAAAAATGTGTTCATTTTCTTTTCCTTCCTAAAAAATAGAAAAAAAAGCAAACACTGTACAGCATGTGTATATGGATTTCATTATTTAGGGGAATTGATATCAGCTTTTGCAAGATAGAGTTATCAATTCTGGCATGTCACATAAATATATTTATTCTTTATAGCATAGGGCACCAGAGGATTTTGAAGCCATGCTCTTATCCACTTCCCTTTAAATACCCAGCAATGACAACTGTACCAGTCTCCTATGAATTCACTGGCAGCTGTTTATTCCTTTATGCCTCACTGTCTTTCTCCACCCTGTTGTCTCTTAAATTGTAAGCTCTTTGTGGCAGAAAAGCTCTTTGTTCATTGTTTTGTGGTGGGTTTTTCTGAACAGCACCCAGAACAACAAGGAATGAGGTTCCTAAGCTTTACCATAATACTAAGCAACACATGTTCATAATTTTTTCTATTTTGGTATCTTTACAGGTGACATTTTAGACCCTTTTTACCCAGCTCAGCTAGACTCCAGAAGCTGCTCCATTCACATCTTCACAAAGATAGTGGTTTCAGCTGCAGTGAGCAGAAGATTGATCCAAATAATCTTCTTCAAATATGTGCAATGTAAATACTGCCCAATGTGTCATCTACAGATATAATCAGCTTTCTGAAGAGAGACAGAGGCACAGAAAGATGACCATGTTACAGGCTGCTTTTGCCAGAGAAAGAAAGCAAACTGATCTTTGTTACAGTGAGTTGTTTTGTTCAAAAATAACAGAAAAACAAATCGGAAAGGACACGATGTTGTTCTTCATGATAGAGGAAGACAGTTCTTACTAACTTCCACTGAGGGATTGACATATTTGTACTTCAGTTTTTACAGTACACGCTTGGACCCAGAGAAAGGTTACCTTTCCTTTTTGAAAGCTTTGGAACACCAGAACACCAGTGTTTCATCATGCCTTCAGTGACACACAGTCATGTAGAATAAACTTCACCTTTAAAAAAATTGCACTAACTCCACAAGTTTTTACTTTCTTCACCATCCAGGAAATAGGTACACAATAGGTACACAAACAGTTTGTCTCTAAAGGCCTCAGTTCTTTTTTTCACAGGTTTTCACAAACTGTTTCTTCTACAATTATTTGGTAAGTTGACTTCCTTCCAAAGCTTAGCAAGTGCTACCTAAAATGCCACTACATTTAGTGGCATTTTAGAAGAGAAGCAACAAAATAACTCTTGCCTCTGGAGATGACACTACTCAGGTCACCAGAGAGGTGGTCCAACAGTACTGACAGTCACTCTCATCCCAAATGCTTCAGTGTTTAAGAAAATGGTCTACAGCTCTGTAGTCTATTCAAGCATAATCAAAATAGCCCAGGATTACAAGAACACTGATGAATGGTTCTGTGTTCTCATCTGTGTCTGTATGTCAGACCAGTTTCGTTGTGGGGGTACTTTGAATGGAACATCTTTTTGTTCCAGTAGTGACTATTCTGAGTAAGATTTGAATAAATTAGTCTCTCCTTCCACCAATGTGAATAAATTTGCCAACACTTTTAAGCATCTGCAAATAAATAATAAAAAAATGACCTTTCATGAAGTCTGACTTGCATAACATTTTGTACTTTGCGTGTATTTTTCTTGCGAATATCTTATGCTCTGAAACCTGGATGTATGCCACATGACTCTGTCAAAATTTAAATGATTTAGTCCTGTATTAAATATGTCTCTAATAAACTCCTGAAGCAAATTCACCACATTCACCTTACACCATGACATTCTATCAAAGTTCTAAGAATTAAGAAACAAGTATTATATCTAAAAAGCAGCAATAAAGCTCTTGTGACTTGCACATGCAAAACATTTAAGGTGTGCCTCTCAGAATTTATTTTCATAATTTAATATTTTGTTCCCAAGTCTGCTAATTTTTCTGGGATGCTCATAGAAAAACACTTTACTTTAAGACATGACTTCTTTTTAACGCATGTGAAAAAGAAATAGCTAGATAATTTGAGTTCATTTTTAGGGGATTCTGCAAACCACGAAGGATTCTTGTGCGTCATCTAACAAGGCTGGCTTTTCATGTTTGTTTTGCACTGAGAATAGAGTCCCTCACGTCTCTACTACCTTGTAGTACTCTAGCTATTTCCGCTAGGTCTCACAAGGGGAAAGAAACTAATGGACCAACAATTTTCTACCTCGCCCCATCAGTCTTGGCTGTACCAGGACACCATGGGGTGAGACAGAAGAATGTGCTGCCTTTTCACAGCCAAGATCAAGTCCCTTAGAGTGATAAAAATCACCAGTGGTGACAAGTCGATTTATAGGGATGATCAGAGGCTTATGGTTTACAGAGTGGCTTTTCTGTATGAGCAGCTTCTCTGAGATGGTCACCAAAATTGGTAAAGTCAGTGTTTTTCCTGCATCTACTGGTACTGCAATTATTTCCATAACACTAACAAGTACTTGATGTTGTTTACAATAATAGTGAATGCAGGTTTGAAGGGTAAGTGCCAAAGGTATGGAAATAGAAACAAAGAGAGACCTAGTGCATGCCATTCTAAATGAGAACATGTAACATAAAATTCACACAGCTTCAGAAGATCCAGGTGTCCACCTAGTGTTCCTCCAAAGCATTAATTTATGGGACACTCTCCCAAGAGCTCACAGAACTTTAATCACATTGCAAATTCATGTTGCCTGAACATCTGAACTAGACTTAAATAACACAGATTCAATAAAGTGCTGCTCCCCGTTCTCAGTGAAATGATGTTCAAATATTACAGTGTCAAAAGAGCAAGGCAGCTACAATTCCAACTAAGAATAAATTTCCAGGAAGTGGCAAATTTCATGTGAAACAACAACAAGAGACAGAATGTTTCTTTTGTCAGACATGAAACAAAAGCTTCAAGGCACAAAGGAATCATGAAGGATTAATTACTTCACTGATACTGTCTTCCCGAAGTGGGCACTTCAGCAAATCAGCAGTACTTATGATGACATCTACCAAGAAAAATGTAATACCACCTTCCAGAATTATTCATTTTCACAGACTATGTTTACTGAAACATTCTTTGTTTACTCATGAGATTGTGGCAAGGAAACTTAATATTTTTGGATGTTTCTTCTCGCTATAATGCCCATATGACCATATGAGTAGAGGCATCTAATAAAAGGAACTGGATGCTACAAGTGTAATTACTGAGAGGGCCAGACAAGCTGAACTATCCAGGATGTCTGTCTACAACGTGCATACAGTAACTTTGTCAGCTAGCCATCGAATAGCCTACATGCATCGAAATAAAAGATTTTAGTTCAGATTGTATTTCAAAGCCCTTTTGAAAGTACTCTTAGTCCAGATGGTAAATAATGTTTCTCAGACTTTAGGAGTTTTAAAAGGATTTAGTTTTATAAGAGGATAAGCATCACAGAATTGCTGACACCAGAGTACTTGTATATAGACATTTGGCTAAACACAATGCAATTGAATAATTATTCTGAACTCTTGCAGATGACGGAGGCTTGGGATTCAAAGAGGCCAAGAAGATTTTGGGATCTTGTTCAAAATATTCATGAACAACTGGATGGATCCAGCAAGCAGTGATTAGGCCGTTGTCAGCCTGTGAAACTAGTTGGGCCATGTTTTATTGGAAGCAATGAGAAGACAGCTTCCAGATCTGCCTAGAAAGAACAGAGAAACGTAGTAAAACACCTACTAGAACTTTACAAGGGTTTGGACTTTATTTGAAAGAGAAGGGTGCAGGACTGTCAGGAAATAATGTTATCGTCAAACAAGACAGATTTGTTTGGACCGTGTTAAGTGTTGCTTTAATGTCCTTTTCATTGCTTCAAGGACTGCTCTCCTTCTCCCATAGTAGGCTCAATTTCTACAGAGTGTGATTAAAGATGCAGAATGAAACAGCCGCAGGAAAAGGAGCAGCAGAGAATGCGAGTTGTGCTAAAACCAGCCCCTGGCCAGATTGGTATTATTGCTGGCCTAACTTTGAGCCAAAGAACAAATATTGTTAATAGTGAATTGCAGAGTTTGTGCAAAGGTCATTGACAAATCAAAACAGTGCAAAAACCTAGAATTGATGTGGTAATCCATACATGCTGGGGCACGGCAATAAAATGTGCTGACAGGTACAACAGAGACTTACAAAAGTGTTTGTTTTAGGAATGCATCTGCAGATCACAATATGATAGATAAATACTTTATTGCAGAGCTTCATCAATAAACTGCATTTCATTAAATGCTTGACCCAAAAGGACAATTAAAAAGCATAAGCATGACAAAGGTATGTAACACTTCTATAATACTTAAACCAGTTCCTGTGCTTTATGACAGCCAAAGAACACTGTGAGGAAGCCTAACTCCTCAAATTATCTATGGAGGAGAGACGTATGCCTGTTAATTCGCTCTCAGTAGGTATAAAAAAATCAGTCACTTCTGAAGACATTCCATCAAGAGGAGTATAGGAATGAAATCCTGTATAGAATACCAGAAAAAGACAGAGGGAGGGGAAAACTAAACCAAAGTTTAATAAGAAAATGTGGTCACTTGTAATCAATACCTGCAAAGCAGTGACCAGCCTTTGCAGGATTCCTGTTTACAAATTGCATCAGCAGTGTGAGGGAAAAAGGAAAACACTGTAGTCTTGGCAAGCAGATGAATTTTTCAGCAGACCTCTTCTGGGCTTAAGCAAGTCTGGAATTTCCCCTGCTCTGTCTCAGAATTTGCAGGAATTCCGATGGTATCTGTATTGTTGGGGCATAGAATAGTTTAGGTTGGAAGAGGCCTTGCAGATCATCGAGTTCCAAACCCCCTACCATGGGCAGGGACACCTTCCACTAGGTCAGGTCGCTCAGAGCCCCATCCAACCTAGCCTTGAACACTTCCAGGGATGAGGCATCCACAACATTTGAGCAACACATTCCAGTGCCTTACCACCCTCACAGTAAAGAATCTTTTACTAATGTGTAATCTCAATGCACCCTTTTTCAGTTTGAACCCATTTCACTACGAGTGCAACAACTGATATTAGTGAAAGCCATTAGCAATTCTTCTGCTCCAGAAATTTTCCAGTTCACTCCAGACAGCTCCTGCTCTGCAAGAGCCACTTATACTGGCTTGTACCCTATGCAAAAGTAAAGCTGGACTTGGATAATTTCTTCTGGTAATAGACTTAGACAACTGGCTGGGTTGCAGTAAATTACCTAGAACATAGAGCTGTATTAGCTATAAACTTACACTGTTCAAATAAACAGTGAAGTAAAGGATACTAAAGATCATTTTAAAGTGGACTGGTGGAAAGAAAATTAGTAGGTTGTCTCAAGTTTACATTTAATTCCTTATAATTAACTTAGACATCTAGTGGTTGTTCTCCAAGAAGACAGATACTGTGTTTATTTAAAAAACAATGGGTATGTGTTATATTTCTTAAATCGTGTTAAGAATCTTTAGTTACTAAAGAAGCGTGGCTTAAGTATTACAGCTTGTGTTTGCCAGTAGGGAGGAGGGGAATGATATTAGAAGTATGCATCAATGTTGCTATGATCCAGGTTACCAAAGACTACTTAACCCTGGATGTGGAGTTAAGCATCATTAGAATTTATGCTTCAGATGTGACCAATTGCTAAGATTTCTGATCTTACTTCATTTACTTACTGGCATTGCACTGCACCTTGCAATCTGAAAACTATTCTATAGGAAAGTAAGCATCTACAACACTCTCTTTTATCTATACTCAGTTTAATTATTTGATAGACCATGAATCATTTGATTAGGTTTGCTTCGTTTGGGTTTTATATTGTATTAGATTATCTGTGCTGCTCCAGTACAAAGGATGCCGCCTTAACGTCTTCCTTGTCCTCGTTTTCCAGTGCTTTACCACGAGGAGGAGCTGTAGGGAGCCTTGTAACGAAATGGCAAATTTATCTTTGAACACACCCACAGCAAGCATTTGCTCCAGACTCGGCCACTACTGGTACAAGTATTTCAGACAACTGCTTACAACTCTTATGATCAGGATAAAGGCTGCACTAGACTCTTGTCCTCTGAAATTATCCAATGTGATTTCTATTCTTTAAAAAAAAACTCAACAATTTTAGGTCACTAATAAATAGATTTAGCTATTTTTCTTTTCTTTTACTCTTTCTCCCAAATACAGGATGAGTGAAACTAACTGTTAGTGCCGAGATTCATGCATAGTCACGTGTGTCCATGCAAATGTCCCTTCTTGTAGGAAAGTCTACCAGAAGCTGAAATCTATATTTGAACTGGCTGAGTTCTCTCCAGAGAAGAAGGAAAAAAATGAATTAGCATATATTACACTCTAGTGTCTTCTAAAAATTTAGTGTACTCATTATTTATAAATCCCAGGGGAGAAATTAGCAAAGAATTTCATTTGAAGCCTATAGAATTTTATGTTATTTCCTGCTCAGTTTTACAGCAGCTTTACTATTTAGTTATAGAGATGTAAAACACCAACAGCATACTGTGAACATCCTCTTCAAAGCAATCATGACAAATATTTTACAAGCCAACCATGCTCTGAAATGTTTCAACTTTTATTCCTAACCCAGATTAATGGCAAATTTCTTTATAAAGCAGGAAAGGATGAGAAAATTACAATTTTTTCACCTGTTAACAGGAAATACATACATAAAAATTAAATAATGCCACTATATCTTTATTCTTTTCATTCTATTTCTGTTTCATCATTTAGCCCTCTCTATCATAGAATGA
The DNA here is from genome assembly GCF_041296385.1 of Aphelocoma coerulescens. Taxonomy (NCBI): domain Eukaryota; kingdom Metazoa; phylum Chordata; class Aves; order Passeriformes; family Corvidae; genus Aphelocoma; species Aphelocoma coerulescens. The sequence continues at coordinate 79,469,205 of NC_091015.1, forward strand.
AATACTTGAGTAATTTCCTGATATTTCTCCTCTCCCTACCTTTCGTATCATTCTCTTTTTTACAATATATGAGCAGTAGAAATCATCTCACTCTTCATGTCTGTTCATCCTCCTGCTTCTCTGCTGCATGCTGCTGTCTACCAGCATGACAGCTGGTGCCAGTGACTGGTATGATCTGGACACCTACTTGCTAGGAATTAGAAATAAGCTTGGTACAATTCCATTGCATGCCTCTTTAGGATTGCAAAAGAAATCCCTATTTCCAAATGTAACATGTTCAAATATATCATCCCAGGATATTCAGTAAAAAATAAAGTTTTATTTTAATTGCAAGAACTTTACGATTTTGCTTTCAGTGACATAATAAATGGGATAATTTGGAGCACTGAGATGTACCACTAACAGCTTTTATCACTGAAAGCAATGAATCACTGTCACTGCTGAGGGTCTCTAGGCCATCACAGGAATTGGAGCCATACATAAAAGAGCTGCTGTCATGACCATAACTGCATACATCAGGTACTCTCTCCATAAACTAACACTCTATTTTCTTTGTGTACTGCCAAAACAGATCCAAAATCAACAACCAACATATTTAGAGTCTTCAAAGATAGACCAGTTCAAATCTTCTGAGAGGCAAACTACGGCTCTGCACCTTCCAAGTAATTAATATTTTAACGTTAAGGGAAATATCTGCAAAGCACTCTCCACACATGACTAAAAGCACTGGGCAATTAAAGGGTATTCATTACATACTGGAGAAGGAGAACCATTATCCTTTCCTCCAACAAGCATTTCCACCATGACAGAGATTAAATTCTATTGACTTACTGCAACAACACAAAATTCTTTGTCAGGCACAGTTTGCCCCTCTAATCATGAGGCAACACTTGTGGCTCATGGTGCTTATAGCACAGTTGGGATGCACAGATTAAGTGCATATGTGCAGGAAGGAGGCATCATGTTTTCCAACAAACTTTACCTTGTTGCTCAAGAAACAATTTTGCTTATCGGTACAAAATGAGTGCCATTAGACTGAAGGATGGTAACAACTTCTACTCTTGGCTGCGCCAAATCCATTGTAAGGAGCTTGGGTTTCTTTTCTGAGCAGAAACAATCTTGATCTTCATTTCAGCTACAGTTCACGGCCATTTACTTGTTATGCTCAGGTTCTTTCCATAGGAAGCCTCAGGGCTTCCCCAGTTCATTCTGTAATCAAGACAGAGCCCAAGTTCTCACTTCATTCAAAGTCATAAGATTCCTGATTTCCTTAGTGGTGACTCCATGGAATGGAAACGTAGGTAACAATGGAGAGCCAGATCATTATCAAATGGATAAAGACAGGTAAATGCTGTGGTCTCCATTACAGCGACATGATTTAAAGGTTTTCTCTGTGATCTAAACAGCTATGGATTTGCATGAAAACCAAAACATTCTAAAACCTAGTTGGAAAAAGGCATTTCTATAAACACTCTAAGAGAAGCATCTCAACTGTGTGGATTAACCTGCCTTAGATAAATATTGAACAAAATTTTTTAAAGCAACTAGTAACACAGGAGCATGTCTGAGGCTGGGTTGGTGGAGAGTAGTGGAGAGGCAGGAGAATATAGACTGAGGGCAATTTGAGAAAAGGAAATAAGAGGTATAGAAGAAAAAACTACAGGAAGAAAAGCAATAACTTACTTAAGAAAAAACAAGGGACACTAGATTTTAAGTATCAGGATTTCATAATTTTGACCAAGTATAATAAATAAATTGACTTAAATTGACTCTCAAGTTACAGGACTCCTTAAGGGGTGAGGTGTGTGTGTGTGATTTCCCTTAGGAAATTACTCCTATTATTCTAATGATTAATAGATTCATTTATATGACCTGCTTATCAACCCACTTTAAAACAGAAAATAAAACTTTAAAACAAATTAAATAAATCAGTTAGGCTTTACATCATTTCAAAGTAATATACCCCTAGTATCAAACCATCCAGGTAGCAGGTTTACTTCCTCATCCTCATAAGATTCATATGATATAGAGGCATTTCAATCCAATTCAACAGATGTGGACAAAGATGTAGAGTCAGCTCTGTTTTATTTGCTATTGAGCACAAAACTGATGTTATCAGAGAACTATTATAGCTCAATACTTTAGCATATCTATTCAAAATGGAATGAATACCATATAAAATTTTCTAGAGTGAATTCATCTGACTTTTTATCATCCAGTCACTCAATATCTTGATGTCCTTATGCACATCTTTTCCATTGGCATGTATCATTCCTGTTGTGTTCCTACTGTTCCTACTCCATCAAGAGTCGTTGGGCCAGTGGATGAGGAAAGAGCAGTTCATGAAATATGTTGTCCTGGTTTCAAGTGGGATAGAGTTGGTTTTCTTCCTTGGAACTGGCATGGTGTTGTGGTTTGGATTGAGGTTGAGAAAAATTTTGATAACACATGGATTTTGTTTCTAAGCAGTGCTTACCCTAAGTTAAGGACTTTTCATTTTCCCATGCTCTGCTAGTGAGAAGGTGCACAAGAAGCTAGGAAGAAGCATGGACAGCTGACGTGAGGTGGCCAAAGGGATATTCCATACCACAGACATCATGCTGAGTATATAAACTGGGGGGAATTGTCCAGGAGAGGCCAATCACTGCTTGGGGCTGGGTATTGATCAGTGGGTGGTGAACAAATGTGTTCTGTGCTGGTTCTTGGGTTTTACTTCTCTTTTTGTTTTTTCCCTTATCATCATCATCATTATTATTATTAGCTTCAGTTATTAAGCTGTTCTTACCTCAACCTGAGAGTTTTAGCTTTTTTCCAACTCTCCTTGCCATCCTATCAGTTTCTGTGTGTGTGCTGAGTGTTACCTGGTTGCCAGCTGGGGTTAAACCAAGACATACATACTGACTAAAATTGACCACAATTTCAAAATTAAACTTGCCTTAAAGCAGAGACAATGCAAATAAGAATTACAAAGGAAAAATGTTATGTATTAGAGTAGCTTCCAAGAACACCATCAACACCCCAGAAAATCACTAGCTCAAAATTAAAGAGGAATCACCAGCCTCTGACACCTGAGTTGTGCAAGCAGTTCAAGAAAAGCTCCTGACATGGACCTACACCATACCCTTGTCAATAGATTTATGGTGCCCTGGAGTCTGCTAGGTCATCCAAGCCCTGGGCTGTGGGAGGAAATGAATTAGCAGGACCCGGTCTCCAAATTAAACTAGGTACAAGCCTAGTAGAATGCCTACAAGAATGCCCTGCTGCATTTAACACCAACCTAACTGTGATTTACTGCTAAAACTCCTTTGCTGACTCTGGTCACTATGTGGAAAGGTGAAGTAGTGAAGGAACTAAGTCTTACTAAACATATGGATGGAGTCCAAATGTAAATGTTTCAGCAATCATGCCATCTCAAAGAGTGACTATGCTCTGAGCTGTGTCAGCTCCACTATTTTTGTGGAGAGAGTAAATCAAATTGGGAGACTGGTCCAGCTAATGGGTCTTCTTGTATGGGTTATTTTTTAACTGGCTCAGTTCTCTGATCTGGTTCACTGAATGCCCACACAAATACTGGTGTCAGCACTGCACAATGGGCTGTGCAAGGGTGAGCACAAACAAGCAGAAGTAAAGAATACTGCTGCTTACAGTCCATCAAGGCCCAGAGAATCTCACACATGAGAAAAATGTTTACTACAACAGTTGTTTGATAGAGGACGAAGCTTGTGTTGCAGTCTTTTGCTTACTGGAACCATTAATAGTTCCACTTTCCTCTGTCAACAAAAAAATGTGTAGGGATTTAACATCTTCCCCTATCTCTCTGTCAAGTTTCATTTTAACATGCTAATTGATGCAGATTACTGTCGCTTTATAATATGCTTCCTAAAGGAGCCAGGTAACAGCCCCATTTATACCTACTTACAGGTATACTGCCTTCTGCAAAATAAAAACATTTTAGCAATATAAACAGCCCAAGACAGAAAGCATACCAGATCCCTCAAGGCTATGACAGAAACCAAAACAAATCCCCCAGAGGCAGTGCATTAATGCTTTAATGTCATAAACTGATGTAACTGCTGCTGAAAGAAGCAATCCCACTGCCTGTCAGGCCCCCTCACATCTCCCTCCTTGGCACCAGCATGAGCATGCATTCATCTGTGTGATGAAAAGGATAAGGTGTTTGATCTGGGTCACGATTAACCTTTATTCATTTACTTACTTGGGTTTTGCCTGGTTAATTGTAACTCAGATCAATTCCCTGAACCGGGTCAATGCGTGGCCATGAAAACAGCCCTGTCAGCAGAAAACAAGGCATGGGAGTGAACTGGGAGGGACTGAGGAAAATAGAGGAACTGCTCCTTTCAGTAGCAGTGTTTGCTTATTCTGGCTTAAAGCTAAACTGTGAAATGATGGCCCATCATAGTTTGGGTTTTTTTTTTTCAAATGAAAGAACAAAAACAGGAGTGCCAGTTCTCTGGCAAAAGGGTCTGATGAGCTCACAGCCAACACCTGCATCATTTAAGGGTTCAGGAAACTAAAAGGGACTCCAGCTTAAGAAGATTTCAATTCCTTTCATTAACAACAATTCTGCCATTTGTTGATTCATATGTTAAATAAGATTCCTGTAACTACATCTCCTGATTTAATTCCAGGCAATAATGTTTCTTTACCAGGTGCTTTTAGTGTGAAAAACCAGTGGAACCCAACACATCACTTTAGACACATTCAAACAGGATTTTCTCATTTCCTGCATTTGCAGATTATTTTTAATGGATATCTTGCCAAAGTACTGACAAATGAGATATGATATGTAACCCTTCACAAACAGTTGTAGCACTTCAGAACAGGAGGATGAGAATGTACACATTCCACTGATTGTGAATAGGAGTTGCAAATCTACAACATATTTGAAAACATACAGGTCTTTCAAAAGCTAAATACCTAGATTTGTGTGTTACCGTGTAAAGCTCCACAAAGTATCTTTGAGATTGCATTTCATATTATTTCCTAAAAAAAAATATTATTTGCAATTGCACTTTTGTTTCTGTTCTGGTTAAACATCTTTAGAATAATACTCCTATGCCACTTAAGTGCTCTTTCAATAAACCAAGCAAGCTGATGAGGAAAGCGTAGCAACTTCTGAACACCGATACGCTGGTTACAGAAAGAGGCCTTGAAACAAGATTGCCAAGTAGTTTCTTTAAACCTGCAACCATGACTTGCAAGAGCAGCTAAGTGCTGGTGTTACGAAGCACAAAAGTGATGATGATGATGACTACAGAGTAAACAGCCTTCTCCAGTGTCTAAATACTGTAAGTAAATAATGGATGACCAAAGTAAATAGGAATCTGCCCATGTTCTACCTACAGAAACTTGTACTAGACCCTGTACAACACAGGCACGTCCTGCAACTGTACTGTAAAGGGATCAGAAAGACTGTACAGTGAATTCTGTAAATTCTGGAAGAGCATATTGAGAGATATTACAGCATGCAGAGAGAAGAACTAAGCAATAAAAATACAATGTGAAAGCTAACTTTATGGCACACTTGAGGCAAGTCCTTCAATAGCAGTATAGTGCCTAAATAATATACAGTAGTTTCCAGACAGGAGGCTTAGCCCCCCAGATAGTCCTTTCAGTGAGGTAGACCTAAACTTCTAGTCCAGTACATAGCATCTTAATAAAAATTATATGTATTGTCCAACCTTACTGAATGCTGAGAGTTTTGGAAAGATTCATTATTCAAGACAGAAGAGATTATATTTTTATTAGATGAGGATAATCTGCAGCTAGATGGGATACATTAATTTACATTCGTGGTAAAAGAACTGCAATGGTTGGGAGTAACAGGGATGTTTGGGGATGGAACATTAGGGTAAAGTGTGAGAAGACAGAGACAGCTCAAGGCAGGTACCAGGTGGTCAGTGGAGGCGACTACTGAGAGTTGTGGACCAAGAACTTGGTATTTTAGATCCAAAGTAAGTACAATGCTGCAAAAAGGCCATTACTCCAGAATTAATGATTGCATGAGAATGAACCAGCAATCCAGCCAAGAAAAGTGGAGTATAATTTGTTAGCTCCTGATTAAGTCTCATGTTTATATTTCTCTGCTGGTAAAAAACTCTGCTTAAGTAAATAGGTCAAGGTCTAATTCCTTCTTGAGTGTCAAGAACTGAGCATACCTTTGATGCTGAAGAAAAAACAGGGCCCACGTAAACAGGAGGTTCCAAAGCCATGCTTACAAAAACATTGGTGATTAATGTCCTTTGCTAATACTGTAGTTTTGTACACTGTAGCAGCAAAACTATGAAAATCCCTCTCCTGTATGTCTGAAACAGGTTGTCATCATCAGTGCAAAAATCATGCTAATATCATCACAAAAGTAAGTCCTGCAGGATTTATTAGACTGGTTTTCAACAGGAAAACCATTTGTTATGGAAATCAAGTTCTGAATAATAAGTACACATCACATCTGATTTCTGGATAAACACTTCCATCAAAGAGAGAACAGCTGCCTTGTCATGGTAAAGAATTGTAAATATTCAACTCCTTAATACTGAGTTCAGTCCAGTAACATTACAAAAAGCGTATTTTGGAAAATCGTCAGGAAAAACAATCAAACACCCAACACAAAGACTACAGAAATTATTGCAAAGATGCAAGAATTATCATCACAGAAAAAAAAAAAAAAAGATGATAAAGATGATTGTGCTGGTCAGACTGTAGAATATTGCACATATGAAGAAGAAGAAGAAGCTGGTGATCCAAATTTCTTGAAGAAACTGGTGATGTAAACAATAGAGTGATCACCTCAGTGTATCAAAATCAGCTTTGATTGTGTCAGCAGTGTTCCTCCCTTCCAACACAAAGTTATGCAAGAGGCTTGTATCAACATGTCAGAGAACCTGCAATTAGGCTGAAACAGCACATAAGTATAGATTGCAACAGGCAATAATTCTGCAAACAAAACACCAGGGTCTGGTGGCCTGAAAACTTAGTGCATGATTTGGTGTTTGATAATAAGGGCCCAGTGTTTTCTCTAGCATACCCATACCTCATATTTATTATGACAGGATGGAATTGGCAAAATGTACCTGTGCCCATGTATAAAGGGATAGAACAAAAGTGCATAACACTGAGCCACACTGAAAGTTGTAAGGTTTGTGACCTTCCTCCCCCAGTATCACACTTCCAGGAATAAGAATACATCACAAAGAAGAAACAGTTAAAAACATGCTAAGAAAAGAAACCATATTGCATATGTAAGGAAAAGATAACACCACCTATAGGGTAGAAAGAGGTTTATGTAATGAGCTTCTCATAAAATTGGGGGGGGGGGGAGGGGAGGGGTGGTTATGTATTAGCTCACCTGAGCAGTCAGATGAATGCTAGGAAGTTGAGAGAAAGACAAAAGAAAAAAGAGAAAAGAAAAAAGGGAGGAGAACACCTGGAGATATAGATTTCTAGAGACAGACACATACAGCAAATTGCACTCTTGTAGACACAATACATGGATTGTGATCTGCATCTTAGAGAGGTGATGAGAAAAAGAAGTGGCTGAGGTCACGATTTCTCTATGGCCCTCTCTGTAAGCACTGAATACTGCTGGTGTCTGTATTTTATCCTGTAGTATACAATCCATTTTTGAATGCAAAGATGCCTTTTGCAGTCTTGAGGCAAAACTGAAAGATGTTCATGCATTTTCAGAAGTTCCAGTGGGACATTATTAAAAAGGTTGGCTTATTTAAACTGACATACATTCAGCATAAAGAAATTAAGCAAAATTAAGCTGCTAGACGGTAGCACAAAATGTGAAGATGAACTAAAAAAGGAAAAGAATATGAAACTTTTACCCAAGGATAAAAGTGCAGCCAGGAAAAAATCTTCATCTTACCATTAATAATAAAATGCTAGAGAGGACATTGCCATGAGGGACTTGTTCGTCAAACAATAAATCTGAAACTAATAAATCATTGCTAAATGAGTCCTCTAGGGAGCCCTCTCTAAATTCATTACTTTATTGCTAACAATACTACTACAGTAAACTTTCAGTTGATATTCAGTACATTACATTTCTGTAGTGATTTTTCTGTCCTTTACAAATAACAAGACTAAAATTGTTGTGTTCATAAGGTTTTGGTTAAAAAAAAAGTGTTCCTATAACTTGACCAAAAAAATGCTAGCATTTTAGAGCCAAATTCTCCTCTTATTCACAGAATAAGTCTTGTTCCTATATCTCAGAGCAAAACTTAGCCCACAGTTTCTCTTTACATGTTCAAAATACTGTCTCTAACAAGTTACATACTTGCAAGCCATGAGTTTTGCTTGATTAGGGGAAAATAAGGATATAGATCAACAAGAGTGTTTACTACAGCACCTTCAGGAGGGTGCTTTTAAAGTCTTCTACAAATGTGAAATGATTTCACTTCACAGGCCTGTCTAGCAGAGATGGAAATTGCTACTGAGAGGATAAACCACAAAGACATACCTGCTTTAAGTAGGTCTGCTACAACTGTAAACCAGTAAAGATTGTGTCTGAAATTGAGAAATGCTAGGATCTGTAATCATGAGTAAAAGTCAAGGTGTATCAAGTTCAAAGAAGAACACCTGTTCTTGAAACCCAAGGCAACGTTAGGAAAAGTCAGCTAGGTGTGATTTGACCCAGGTCACACATCATGACCTTCACAGTATGAGGGGAAAAAACTGTGTCACCCTGATTGTTAGTCTCTAACAGTTACATACTATTTGGAAAACTTCAATAAAACATTTAAGGAAGGGGAACCCCGCAGGTCATTAGCAGCTTCAAAACATTTATCCTTGAGGAGAGTCTTAAATGCATTTACTTTTGGGGGAGGAGGGAGGGGAATCCCCAGGACTAAAAGGTGATTTTATTGGATGTCTTTTGAAAGGACACTAACAGAGCTGAGTACCGGAATTATGAGGATCTTCAGAGCACATAAGCAAACACAGAAACATCTTTCACAGAGCAGATAACACTGGCAAGGGAAAATTAAATATATCTTCAGGAGATGAAGATGAGAGACCAAAAGCTGAGAAATAAATAGTGATATCTTTTAAGCTAGATGGGGCAGACACTAGTGTTTATTCTGCCCTTACACAGTGCCAGTGCCACTGAGGTACAGACACCAAGCCAACCAGCAGCCTGCCAGGTGATTTGTGGGCACAAGCAACAATACAAACATTTTAGGAGCTACCTAAACAGAAAGTTAGTACAGTAAGTGGCTCTAATTAATGATGCAATGCCCACTACAAGGGGCTTTTGGGGGGACTGAGGCAAGCCCATGACTTTTGCCCATGAAAGGGCTCTGGTTTCATATCAATTCATTTTCCACTGAATGCTATGGTGACCTTGGCCGCCCACCAGGATTGCACCACAGCTGGTTCCATTTCTGACCCTGCACAATTTGCAGCATGTGGAACTGCCTGGTCTTCTTGCTACCCTTGCTGTGAGTGAGTTTAGGGTCCTGAGCAGCTCCTAAAGCACCTTTAGACACTCACAAGTTTAAGGGACCAGATGGGATTTATCCAAGGGTACTGAGGGAGCTGGCTCACTAAGCTGCTCTCCATCATTTATTATCAGTACTGAGGGAGCTGGAGGTGTTTAGCCTGGAGAAGACTCAAGGGTGACCTTACCGCTCTCCACAACTGCCTGAAAGGAGGCTGAAGCCAGGTGGGATTGGCCTGTTCTCCCAGGCAACCAGCGACAGAATGAGAGGACGTAGCCTCAAGCTGCACCAGGGGAGGTTCAGGTTGGACATTATGAAGAATTTCTTCACGGAAGAAGTTGTTAAACATTGGAATGGGCTGTCCGGGGAGGTGGTGGCGTCACCATCCCTGGAGGCGTTCAAGAAACAATTGCATGAAGTTCACTTAGTTCACTTGGCGCCATGGTCTAGTCGACAAGGTGGTGTTGGGTCATATGTTGGACTCGGTGATCTCAGAGGTCTTTTCCGACCTAAATGATTCTGTGATTCCCGGGCATAGCTTCGAAGCACCGCCACCCACGGCAGCACCCCACCTCTTTCACCGACAGAGCCGTGACCCTGCTATCGGCACAGCCCCGCCCTCAGGCCGCCCTCCCCGCGGCGATGGAGGCGGTGATCCACCCCCGGGTAGAGGGGGGCGGCCGCCACCGCCCAGCCCGGGGCGCGGCCTCCCCGGCGGGGCGGGGTTTGCTGTCTCCTCCCCCCTTCCGCCTTCTTTTCCCCGGTTATGGCGTCCCGGGCCCTGACCTTTGTCTGGAGGCTGTGCTGGCGGTCGCTCTGCGGGACGAGGTGAGTGCCGATCGCTCCGGGGCTGCCCGGCGGGGCCCCTCACGGGCCGGGTCGGCCGGGGCCGGCAGCTGCGGGCCGGGGGCGTCCGTGCCGGGGGCTGGGCAGCTCCAGCTCCCTCCCCTCCCGGGGCTCGGCGTGCAGAGTAGGTGCTGCCCTGCCCGTGCCGCTGGATGAGCCGGGCTGGCGTTCCCTGGATGGCCCCGGCGTTAGTGCCCCGGGCCGGGCGCTGCTCTCATCCCGAAAAACGGAGGGGGGGGAGGTCTTTCTGCTAAAGCTGGGGACACCTCCGGCCGTACCAGCCACCTTTAAGCGTTTGAACACAGCGTGGGAGTGGGAAACCTGTGTTTGATGCCTTCCTGAGGCGAATGTTTAACCAGCAGAAAAATTGTTGGTTAGGCTGGGGGTGAGGTATCCAAAACCGTACTGAAATGTAGAGAAGAATGTGTTTTGGCCTTTTCTTGTTTTCTGTATTTTATTTTACTTTACCAGGCCCATAGGTCATATAATCATAGAATGGTTCGGGTTAGAAGGGACCGTCCTCTAGTTCCAACCCTCCTGCCGGGGCAGGGACGCCTTCCAGTAGACAGAATTGCTCAGAGCCCCATCCAGCTGGCCTTGACAAAATCAAGCTTAATTGTGGGTCCAGCTACTTAGTTCTTGCTAAGACTGTTTTGGCTTTCCAAATAGTTATGCAGTATCTTCTACACTTTTATGTATTGTATACTGTCTCTAAGCTGATTCCAAATAAAGTGTCACGTGCAGGAGTGTGCACTGCAGCAGCTGTGCACCTTCAGGGTTAGCTGGGCAGTGGAAAGCAGAAGGGATGGCTTGAGTTGCAATTACACTTGGAATTGCATGATTAACATTTTCATTGAAAATGGCTAAATTGGAAATTCCTCTATAAAATTGCTTGTATGTGAATAAGAATCACAAAGTATGCTAATTCGTAGGATTTCCTCTTCCAGTCAAAAATAGGTTAATACTAAAGAAAAAGCAAGCATTTGGTGTGTTAAATATACTTGGTAAACAAGTTCCTAAATGGGATAGTGAAGCAAGCATCATTATATCAATAGATTTAAAGATGTGTGATACTCTGATTGTTAAAAACATTCATATTTGACTGTTAAAATGCATGCTTTCATACATGAAATGCTTTTACTCAAGTATCCAAGTCAGTTAGACACGAGTGCATCTTGACCAGAAGACTGTAAGACATTTATGCATTAAATTGTAATATTTTTCACCCAAAGCTTTGTAAGAAATTATTTGAAGTTAAGTACATGAACATCATAAGATAGAGGGAGAAAAAAAGAGAATTGTATGACTTCTACCCTCATTTCAAAAAAAGAACTCTCTAGGCAAGCTTTCTCAGCTAAATAATATTTATTTAATGTTGCTAAATTGTTACAGTGAGAGTGAGGGAAAGCAGTTCTAAATTGGGAAAACATGTAAAAGACTGGCCTGCTGATCGTCATTAGGCTGGTGGAGTCACATCTATTTGAAATGGCAAGATTCTCTATGAGATAGCAGTTCATACATCAGTATTAATAATGGGTTCATGCTTTTAGTATTTTAATCAGATAGGAAAGGAAAGTAGTGCAATTTTTCCAATGCCAGAGCATCAGACAGATGAGCTTTGTTTTCTGTATTAGCAGTATGCAAGCAGAATTATATCAAAGACACTAGCAACATTGCTGTGCCAGTGAATTTAGGAAGCATTTTTTGCAGTCTAAACTTGGAAAAAAGAGTCATATCCTTGGAACATGGAAAGAGAAAGACTTGTACAAATATAAAGGCAAAATGCAAGGATTCCTCTTACTTTGTTTTGGTTTGTTTGTTTTCCTAAGCAAGACATTAATAACCCTTTCAGAAATGGAATTGTGAGTTCCACAGGCTCTTCTTTTCCTGCCGTGTTGCAATATGTTATATTTCAAGTTTAAATTCGTTTGAAGAGGGGGAAAGCTGACGCAAGTGCCCATTCAGAAGAGTCTTACTGGGGCTGTACGTACTTGACAGTCTTTGCGTTCGGATCTTTGAGGTTGGAGGCCCCACAACACCACTGCTGTGAAGCCATATCTGGCCAGGCAGACCACTGGGCACTGAATGCTTGCTGCTGGGAATCCTGCATCTGTGCTATCCTTGTTCTGAGGGGTTCCTTTGGGCTAGTTGTCATGCGATCCCAGGGCTGAATGCCTGTCTGTGGCTGGAGGATATCTCCCAGTTTTATGTAGTCTAGAAGGGATCTGACTTGTATGTGCCAAGACAGCTGTGCAGCACAATCCAGGGGAGTGGAGTTGGCAGCAGCTCAGAGACTTTCTCCAAGAGCACTCTCCTGGTCAAACTGAGACAGTAACATTGTCACACGCAAACTTCCAAGTGTAGTCCTTGGTTCAGCTATTTCAGCAGCTTTAAAGGAGGTCAGTTCTTGTCAAAGACCAATTTTCCATGAGCTACTCTTTTATTTCTCAGAAAAGCCTATTTCATAGGAATACTATTAAATGCTGGTCTTTAAGTAAAGTGAATTGAAAACCAGTAAATTTTCTCTTACGCTGTTGGCTTCTTCTTGCTTTTGTAGCCGTGTTGGTCTCTCCCTGTTGCTGATTCCTGCTTAGAGTAAATCTCTCCTTACTACAGTATCTAGTTTTCAGCTTGGGAGGCAGCAGTCTTAAGAGTTCAAGTTCACTTCCATCTGTCTCTTGAGCAGCATTCCAAATCTCTTCTTGGCATCCCCTCATCATCTGACAAAACATCTGGATGTTTACAGCGCACCCACACAGCAGGAGCTCAGGTGCTATAAAGTTCCAGGACAATACACAACAGTCCTTATTCAGCCCTCTTGTACTTCTGCCTGGGAGTTAAATGATCCTGCTCCCTGAATTGCTTACCCTTTATTTGGTAGTGCAGTTGCATTTGTTGGTCATTTTATCAGGGGCCCTTTGATACATTTATGGCAAAGCAGGACATTATAACCCTTCCATCTCCTCCTTCACCTCTGTCTAACTGCAGCCCTGTAGACACATAGAGAAGAGCTTTGGCTCTTTTCTGCCTTGCCTCCCACTAAGCCAGACAGATGTAAAGTCCTGGGTCTTTAGGGCCCAGAAGCTTTGTCTTTGCCCTGAAACTGTGCTTTTATGAGGAAGCTGCTCTACTGAGGGTGGAGGAAGAACTGATCTCTTGCAGCTGAGAGATTATTTCTTGCTTAATCAAATGCCTGTGCTCAGGCCCTCATTCAGTGAGAAGCAGTTCAGTGTTCCAGGTCATTCCCTGAAAAGGCTTCTTGGTTGCTGTTTATGTTGTATCACCTGCATCACAGGTTTTTGTTTCCTTCTTTTTAATATGTGAGGAGAGATAATACTGGGGGGAACTGTGGACGCCAGCACACCCAGAGGACATGTAAGCCTTGCTTTGTGGAAAACATCTTTGAGTCTACTGTCATCCTGGAGGTGACAAGTAAGTCTGGTGGTATCCCCTTTTCTGTTCTGTTTCTTTTTCCGGGTTTGGCCATGAGGACCTGTTTGGCCTCAGAGAGAGTCTGCCTTGTATCCCTGTGGTGGGAAATGTCTAGTCCTTTCTGTCAATCTTACTCAGATAGTTGTGATTGGGTATGGACATACAAATTTTAGTAGCTTTGTTTGGATGTTCTCATGCTGGCTGAGCAAAGAGGACACTATTGCCTCTTCACCTACTGACCTCCTACCAGGGCCTATTTCTGTATTGCAGCAGCTGCTTTCCTTTTCTTTCCGGCTGTCTGCTGTCATCCCTAATCCAATTCCCTTTTACAAGGAGGACTGGGTTTTTGTAGTGTTGTTCTCAAGTAATAGATCAGACTATATTCTTAAAAACTCTGTTTGCAAACACTCCTGAGTCTCCTGCGGGTCTGTACCAAAACCTCTGGTGCTGGCAGTAGAAGTTGCTTTTATGCCTGAAGCTTTTCCCCAGATGTAGGTGAGTTGGGTCTTGTTTCCCTCCTGATCTCAGTGTGGTATAGGCAGCAGATGTCCTGCAGCCTCCCAAACATCTGCCTGCCAACTTCCCCACCCACTAGCGGTTGAGTGGGAATGCATCCTGGCTCACTGACATGGGAAAAGTGTCCACCTACAAAGGCTGTGTCTTATGCACAGTACAAAACACATACCCTGATCCTACACCACAAAAGCCCTGTGGAGTATGTTTTTACTCCCTGTTGCTGTCTAACACAGACTCCTGTGTTCTGGTTTCTGAGTCTCTAAAGCTTGTGCCTCTTGGTGCTATATTTCAGGCTGTACCAGTGCACCTTGCTCGACTCTTTGCTATTCCTATCAACCAAGATCTTTTTCTATGACAGATTTCCGTTTATCAGCTCTCCTTGGCTTATGCTGGATTCTGTAGTGCTCAGGTACTCTGCTCTGCTCCTCCTGCTCGAGATAACCATGCTTATCTTTAGTAGGTCAGATCTGTAGTTCTAGTTGATGTTTGTGATCTGAGTTATGTGGGTCACAGACCCTTGCCTGGGCACCAGAAAAGCAAGCAGAGCACATACCTGCCTTGATTTTAAACCTACTTTTCCCCCAAGCTTAGTCTTTTCTGTCTTGGTGCAAGTCAAGAGGAAGTTTAGAGAGCTCATCATACTTTACTTACCTTTTAAGTAGTAATATTTCTTTTGTTTTATGTATTAAAGAAACCAGCTTCTTTCCTTTCTTGAAACCTTGTGCCATTTGACTTTTGCAGTAAGCTTTTGCAGAATACTGGTAAAATCAGCTGCTTCTAGCATTTGTAAGGTAACTTTTAGAGTATTTCAGAAAGGGTCTTTATACCACCAATGGATCTTGAATTTCTCTTTAAGGCCTAGGATTCTGAAACACAGCCATTGGAATAAACTAATCCACTGTGTTTTGAATATTGGCCTTAACTAGTCAAGGGAAAATGAACAAATAACTCTCTTAATGGGAGGTTTTCTCTGCAAATACTCATGTTAATTGCAGGGTTTTTTTGTTTGCACATGCTGGTTTACCAATACAATTTAAAAGACAAAAGGTAGTGGTGAGTTGATCGGATAGTTTTCCAGAAAAGTGTCTTGGTAGACTTACGTGCTTATTTAAGGACACTCTTAAACTGTTTTGAGTGGAAATACACACAGTGCTTAAAATCAACAAAATGTAATCCAGAGCAGCAAGCTGTATGTAACTGAGCTGGATTTCACAGTTCATAGCCAAGGTGTCTGGAAGTCTTGAGGATGGATCGTCTTGGAACACGGCTTTCTGAACAATCCCAGTTCTCTAGGACTCTCTTCAATGTGAGATGCTCCATCTTCCTGGTTCTTTTCTGGTCTCTTCCCAGTATGACCATGTCTCTTGTGCTGTGGAACTCAGGAGTGGATGCAGTAATCCAGGTGTGGCCTCACCGGTGTTGAATAGAAGAGGTTCCATTCTTAATTGGGAATAAAAATGATTTATTGAGGATTAGAAATATTGTGTTGTATGATTCTTTGCTGTTTCTTTGGCCCTCCAAAAGAGTGGCTACTGTTTTTCTGGTAAGGTGTTGTGATAATATTTATTCTGGTATAAGGTCTGGTGTAAGAAGTATATAGCTTATAGAATGGTCAATAATTATTTAATAATTTGATCCTTAGAAGCTAACCATTAATTTCAAATATGCTGTCATTTCATACCACGATACACATGCTTGTAAAATGCTGACTGCTTCAAATGTGTCAGTATAGTCAGCCTGTTTCTGAAACAAAAGAATCTTTGTTTGGTTTTGTGTTGTTTTAGTTAATTGCCAGTAAGATGCCAGATAAAGCACACTTTTATTCAGAGGAAGAACTTCCAAGTTATACGGGCTGTCTGCCTCTTTCCCGGACCAACAGTTCTTCATGATCTCTACAATGATAGAAGCCACTTTGACTCTACCCTTGTTGCATCCCCACTTATAACTGGCACAATTCAACATGATCCTCTGACCTCTGTCTTGGGAGCTGCTGCTTTAGATGCAGCCTTCCAAATGCTATAATTTAAGCTTTTTACAATGTCTTGGTAAGACATGACGTCCCCTTTAATGTGTATCATTTCCATTTCAGTTCATAGGATTTTTGTTGAGTAAATTGCCCCAGGTCTTTAAAGACAACCTGTTGTTCTGTTTGATTGTGGATGCTGGAAATACTGACAAGACCAAGAGCAGTGTGCTACTTTGTGTTTAGAACTAAAGTGTTTAATTCTAAGCTGTCTGAAAGAGCTCTGGATTTGTACAGGGTAAGCCATTGGCAAATACTACTTCGTTACTGTTTTGTTCAGTATTCTTTGTGTCCACCCCCGTTGTATCTAGGTGTCATGGATTCAGGAGAGAAAGTAAGCCTCAGAGAAAAATTTTATTTCCTTTCACTGATTCAGCTGCACTATGAGGAGTGTCAGTGTGTGTTCTGATGTGGGTAGGAGCTCCAGCAGCTGGTTGTATCCGCATCAAGAAACCTACCTACGTTGGCTGTTAACATTAAACTAGCTACATGTTTTCTTGCTCTTCATACAACCAACAAGATTTGTCCCTGCAAGCCAAATCAAAATGGCTTTTTCCTTTTTCCATTAGCAACAAAATTATTTTGAGTATTTGTTCATAACATTTTGTTAAGTCACTTTGGATAAGGATGTGTAAGGAACCCATTTGAGTTTGCTGCTCTCCAAATGCTGCAATAAACTCTCAGTGGTTCTCAGCAAATGTCACATGTATGAGTATTGCAGCTGTATATTTTTTATGCTAATGTTCCTATTTTTAACTTTCAAATGTGTTTCACAGGATATCTATCTGTAAATCTTCCTGCTCCTAGAGGTGTCTTATATGGACTGAGAATATACAGGAGGTTCTCTCATGCTTTAGTCATTCACCATGTCCAGGCAACCTAAAGAAAAGGTTTAGGACTCTGTTAGTTACTCTGCTGGAAAGAGAGAATTCTTGTGGAGATTTCAGGAGATGATCCTAGTTTCCCTTCCAGCAGCTGTGATGAGAGAATGAGTAAAATAAAACTGTGCCTGTACAGAGCAGAAAGATCAGACCATTTCATATCTCAGTGAATGGTAATCTAGAGCCTTCATTCTTAGCTATTCTTTAATATTGAAAAAAGAAACTATCAAGCACAGCTGAGCCACTTGCACTAAACAACAGTGATTCAGCACTTCAATTTGCCAACAGACACATAATTATCCTCCAGTTTTTATATGTCAAAACAGTGTAGGAGTGTAAAATAGTAAAAGCTGATAAGGATTTATACACAAAACTTGTGTTTAGAGCAACTCTTGAAGCATCCTAATGTAAAGGAGAAAAGAATTTGACTCTCATTTCTTTGTTTATTAAAGTAGCAGTAAGCAAATTGTTTATAGAGTATTTGCACTGATGTTTTCTACTAGTTAGGAGCATTGGAAATATGAGAACACTAGAAACATTTCTATTGCCTGATAGCAATAAATTTTAGTTTACTCCACACTGCAGTATAGTGGGGTACAGCCAGGGACTATGCTGGTGGAACAGGAAGGGATGGATAGTTGTTTCCTTACGGCTTGGGGATTTTTTTAGGAAGGCTGGAGTTCTGTCTACTGAGTCATCGTCTCCTTCATGGTATTGCCACAGTTAATAAAACTTGGTATATTTCATCCCCAAATGAACAAATGCATTGATTTCTAGAGAATAACTTCGATGCTGATAAGACCCCATGGATGGAATAGGGACTGTGAGCACACATGCAGGAGCTCTGGGCAAATGGAACAGCATTGTAACCAGCCACTATTAAATTAATAAATGCTTTTAACAAATTTGTTCTAACATGCTCTGGTCAGATCTGTTGCTATCTGAACCCTTTGTGCCCCACCTTGGGCATCAAAAAGGCCTGTTGTGGCTTAACCTCAGCTGAAGTACCATGAAGCCACTTGCTCACCACCTCTCTTCTCCTAGTGGTTACTCCACGTTTCCCAGTATAAGAGAAGAAACTTGAAAGGACAGACCTAGAAATAAAAACCTGAAGTAATTTGCCTTTATTAGTGTAAAAATTGTCAAGCTGAGGTTTCTTTTAGTATTATAGTGTCACTGCCTACTGCACAATTCCTATTTGTGAGAAAATCTGTCTATACAACTTAGAGGAAGAGTGTTTTGCAGCCAGAAGTCTAACAGCAGCAACAGGCATCACTGATTTGATAGGTACACTTAAAAAAATAATTTAGTAGCAAGAAAAGAAAAAAAACTCAACTGAAAAAAGTGTATGGTGAGAAGTAGTGTGTATATTTAAATGATCTCAATTTCTTTGGGAGCAGCCTGTAATAAGATGGCATAAAGAAACTGCTACAGCCAGAAGAAACTACCCAGAATTTATCTGTAAATTTACCTTCTATGCTCTCCATAGCGCTCCTTTTTTTTCCAACAGCAAAGGAGCATGAGTGTTCCAAACATGCCACAGGGTGCGCAGTTTGCTTTAGCATTTTCAGGTGCCTCTTCTTTTTCCCAGCTCAGACCTAGGTAGCTTCTATGGGGTGAATAACTGGAGAGATACAGCAGAAATGAGCCCTCTCCACTTTAATCTGTATGGGAAAAGCTCTTATATTGCTGTGTAAGTGCTCGGGCTATGTAAAAAAATATATGAGTCCTTAATGTTACATTATTATCTGTTTGGATTCAGTAGAATGTGACCAATGGCATGATGAATGATAACTTGGGGAATCTGCAGATTAAAATTTTCTAATCATTTTTGTGTTAACAGCATAGACAATAGCTTCCTCTTGTCAGCAAAATGAAGTACAACTTTTAAATTTACTGCTTGAAGAAAATACTGCAAGTGAATATGGAAAATGATAAATATTATTTTCCTGGTTACCAAGGAAGCGTGGTACTGCTAATGCTTTGCTCATTGTCATTATTTGTCAAACTTTCTTTTTTTTCATCTTGTTAGAGATTCTGATATGAAGGCTTGGGAGGCGGGGTGTGAGCAAAGTTGGTGTGTCAGGTTAAATTTCTTTCTTCAGATGGTCCACTCATTCTCTCATGGTTACAGTTTAAATACAGGTTTATATTCCCCTCACATACCTCATTTCCTAGCAGTTGCTGCAATTTCCAGTGGTGACAAACTTTCCCACCTGCTCTGCTCCTGTGCCCCTTGATGTAGCTGAACTAATAATCCAAAGTTGCTATTCCTTCTCCAGATCCCTTTTCCCCTCTGGGGAGAAAAATCAGGATAATTTAAAGAGAGGATCAAAATGAGAGAAGTGCTACTGAAAGAGGGGGACTGAAGCCTGAAACTGGTTGGAGTGGTACTGTCCAGGCAGCAGCAGGGAAGGACTGCCCCGGTCACCTTGGCAGAGAGCACACATGGTTCCTCGCTGTGGGTGGATATGTCCCCACAGCAGGAGGACAGGGAGCAAGGAGGTCTCATTGAGTTGCTCTCCTGTGTGACTTCAGAGCACCCCTAAGAGCAGTTGCTGGTGCTCTTGGGATAGGTTTTAGGCTCCTGAACCTTGTAGAACAACTGAAAGTCTGGCTGGCACCTGCAAATCAGTTGTGGGCTGGGCTGGGAAACATGCTCTCTCTTCTTTGCAGGGACTCTGGAGAGGCATGCAGTCAGTAGCTTGTGTTAGGTTATAACCAAACACTTAGCAATTTGAGGTTTGTGGGAATTGATTGCTTTGTGTCATAGCTAAAAAAAAAACAACCAACAAAAACCAACCCATACAACTCTTCAAACAATAGCAGCAGCAAACCAGTATTTCATTTATTTTCTCGTAAGATGGAAAGGACTTGAGCAGAAATAGCAACACTTTATGGTGCTATAATACCCTTTGTGTGTGGGAAATGGCAAGGGTTGGTTACCATGCCCTTCACTGTTCTGCATGAGGAACATGTGGAAAGAGCAATGGAAAAAAATGACAGCACCTTGAGATAGTGATCATGGCAAAGAAGGGATATTGCACACATTACCTGAAGTGTTACACATAATGGACAAAAGATGTTGCAGGATTCATCCAAGTGACAGTTTAATGTGCTTCTTGCTTCTGTCTAACAATACTTCCTGTTCTTTTTCATGCTTGTCTCCCTAAAGCCGCTTAAAATAATGTAAAATGACCATTTTCCATTTCAGGAGTTTTAAACCCACCTGTATCTATCAGCCGCTGCTTTTAATCCTAATGGGATTTATAACTGCTTTTCTATGTGCTTTATTTCCCCAGGATCTACTAACGTTTAAGAGAAAACTTTTACTAAGTAAATGGAAGATGGATTTCAGGTATATCCATCCCTTTCTTTTGCTGAATGTATCTGATGTTTCCTGTGCAAAGAGATCTTTTGACTTCTGTTTAATCCTAATGAGGAAACTGCAACGTTGCTTTAAAAGTTAGAAAGTGAGCAGTCAGTATTTTACAAAATGTTGGCATTTTTAACTCTTTTAAAGTCCTTATGTAAGTGACAGAACTACACAGAAGTGAGAGGCCTGCCTTTAACAGGCTTTGCAGTCTTTTTGTGAATCATATAAACAGTGGGAAATTACTTTCAGTGTAATTGAAATCTTAAATTTAAGAGACTTACATTTGAATGTTTATTGGGATGAGAGACATTTAAGTGAACAGGTAAAATGAATAGGATGAATGGCGAGCCTCCAAGATATCCTGAACGACTGAATGGCAACAAAGAGATGTCTGAAGCAAGGGAATAAACATGGAATGATTGTCAGCCTGGATGTTTCAGGTTCAGGCAGTGATGCCCAGGATTTATTTCTTTTTTCAGAGTGTACATCTTGCGAAGTCCCCAGTGACTGGTCTTGCAGGAATACGCAGGCATTTGTCATGGACTCTGACTGCTCTGCCAAGTTGTGACTCCTCTTGCTTCTGTCTCTCTGGTGGGGGCTGGCTTTTTACCCCGCTAGGGGAGGTTACCGAGCCCTCACTGCTCTTCTGTGCGTGCCGCTACAGCAAAGGTAATTTGTAGCAGTGGGGCAGTGGCAGCTAATTGTCCACAGGGTGCAGGGCAGTAAACAGGAAGCTTTGTGAAGGAAATAATTTTGCTGTGAGTAGATGAGAAAGGGAAATAGAGAGGGGTTTTTGATTGCCTTTCCTAGGTTTCTTTTTCTGCCTGAATTAAAAGCTTGTATGTCAGGTTCCAGGCTCTCTGCTTGCCTTGCTTGGTTTCCACAAAGTGTGGCCGCTAAAGTGGGGTGTGGATTTGCTCAGTGAGTGACTAAGAAGGACTCAGTATCACAGCAAGACAGCAGCAGATGGAGGGAGCAAGTTGTCCCAAAATGTACTGCAGCAGCCCCTCCTGCTTCTCCGTCCTTGTGCTGCAGCAGCCTCTCCAGCTCCTCTGCCCTTGGGACTGTGGCACAGCACCACTGCAGTGCCAGAGGTGGCAGCGCTTTTGTGCGTGCTGAGAGGTGTCGAGTCATCTCCTCACTCTGTGTGATTTACTTGGGATCGAGGAGCTCTCTTACTGCTGTTGGTTGTGCCTCTGAAGAATGAAGTCCTGTCCAAGATGAATTAATTGTGAAAGAACTTAATTTTTCCTTTGTGTTTTCATCCTTTGTTGTTATTTTAATAGAGAAATCATAGTAATCAGCTTAGCCTTAGCATGTCAAGAATTGATGAGCATCTCTGATGTGTAGGAAATGTCTGTTGAGATCAGAAGGCAGAGGGAATGGAGTGAATCATCAAGTCCTGCAGAGAACTGAGCTACAAACAGCAATGAAGAATGAAAAGATAAAAGGCCTTTTCTTATAAAAAGACTTTAATAGGTTGCACAATCTCCTATTACAAATCAGTAGGTAAGGAGGAAAAGAAGAATGAAAGATAAAGTATTTGAAGTGGATAGTTTTACCCAAACATTTTTTAACTTAGAAGCAAAAGTGAATATAACCAAACAGCAAACTTTTTCTGAGCCTGGACTGACTGAAAGATCATTCCACTTTTCCCCAGCCAGATTTTTTTATTCACCTAATTGTTTTCTTATTCTCTTCTAACTTGTCTACTTTGCATCCATAATAAGGAAGAGAACCATGACCTGCTAAATGCAAAAAAAAAACAAACAAAAAAAACCCAGGCCAACCTTAATAGCAAATATTGTGTACATACCTTCAGACTGGCTTCTATGGCATTCTCCTCTCCCCAGCTGCTCATCCTCAACTTTCATTAATTTATGATCATTATCAAATTGTATATAAAAGAGATTCTTAAAGCCTTTTTATGATATTGACCACAGCCAGGCTGGAGTGAAATCCAGATTGTCAAACATGGTGTAAACCCAAATCTCCATTTTTAAACGTGGGATCTACTTCAGTCACTGCCTAGACTGACAAGAAAATTTGTAGCAGATACATAGATCATCTTGGGGACAGTAACATTCCAGTAATTCCAAAGATCGCTAGCAAAATCAGAGGGAAAAAAAAGCCAAACCAAAACAAACAATTATTCTTCCTGCGCTCTCATTTCTTCTTCCTGTAAACGTGATTTCAAAAACATGTTTGGGAATAGGATCTGAAATGTTCTGGGACTCTGGAGCAGACTAATGAAAGGGATGCAGTATTAAAAAACTTGTATCAGTATCCATTTAGGTGCACTTTTTCCTGTTGAAAGTATTTTATTTGATGCTGGAAACGAAGTCCACAAGTTGGCTAAATAATCCCCAGCTGTTTAAGGGATGAACTCATTAAACTCTGACAGAGGCTTCTGAACACACCAGCTTGAGCATTGGTTATAGTGAGAGTTGTTAACCCCATGTTTGTCTGGGTGTGCTGCTATCTTAATAAAAGCTTACAATGCATCAACTCAATTAAAAGGACTTTCTGTTCCTGCAACCTTTTCTGCTGGCCTATTCCATTTTGTATTGTTCAGATAGGTTTCTTGCTACTGGCATAAGATTTTGAAGCAAATTTTGAAATTCTTTTACTTCAAAGGAAATTCTGTGTATATAAAAAAAAAAAAAATTCTTTCCATGTCTGTCATTCAAACTTGGTATCTCCAAAATGTCAGAACTTAGATTTTATTAACGAAGAAAGGCTGTAATAGGACATAAAACCAACAGATCTTATAAACATTTGTACAAGACACCTAAACCATCTAGCTGCATAAAATGAAAGAGGAATAAAATTAATGGGGGGCAGTTCACATTCTTCACACTTTCTGCCTGCAACTTTAAGGCTTGCAGCAGAAATTGAATTTTCTTTAAGAAATAAGAGCAATGAGGATCTTTTTGAGGTAGGCTGTAGAACATCTTTAAAATTCTCATTAAGCTGTATAAAAAGGCAGAATTTCCATGGTTTTTAAATGATTGTCCTGTAACTGAAATATTAACATTAAGTTGATTAAGCATTCTGTCAGTCTTCATTTGAGATATTCATTAATTTTTCAAATGAGACTGATTATGAAATCTATTATGTATGATGTTCTAACAAGACAGGTGTGTCTGTAAGTTAGAGTAGGGAAAGTTAAGCTATTTTTCTTTTTACTAGAATAGAGAAGGAAGGTTCACACATAAACTGCAAACATTTTAAAAATAGTAAAAAAGCTTAATGTATATTGCCATTTAACCAAGAAAAAGGCTGTGACAACATGCTTTTGCCCTCTTGAAATAAGTCAAAATTATCGGACTTCTTGGCTTTTGATACCAAACTTTACTGAAATAAAACTTTTTACAAAGCATTATAGAGTTGGGTTAGGTTTGGTATTTTTGCAGGAGGTTTTGATGGAATTGCCTTTTTCTGGTGGGAAGTTGTTCTCCCAGAATATTTTGACTGCCTTTTTTTTTTTCTTAAGTGCCTACAAGCTTGTTTACAGAGAGTCTTTTTCCAAAGAACATTTTGAAATTTGTCTTCACTTGTGCTGCCCTGATTGGAGAACCAGGCTTTCAAATTGAGATGTTTCTAGCTAGAAGCACACACACTTGAAAAGATCACAAAGCAGACAGGCTGCATCCTCGTCTCAGTTCGTGGACATATAAAGCTGCTAATCATAGAATCATTTAGGTTGGAAAGGGCCTTTGAGATCATCAAGTCCAACCATTAAACCAGTACTGCTAAATCTGCCACTAAACTGCATCCCCAGATGCCACATAGACACATCTTCTAAACGCCTCCAGGTACAGTGGCTCACTCCACTGCTTCCTTGGGCAGCCTCTTCCAGTGCCTGGCCACCTGTCTGGATATTAGGAAGATTTTCTTTGCCAATCTAAACTTCCGCTGGTGCAACTTGAAGCTGTTCCCTCTCATCCTCACAGTTGTTATCTGTGAGAAGAGACCACCTCCCAATTGGCTACAGCCTCCTTTCAGGCAGTTTTAAAGAGTGGTAAGGTCCCTCCTGAGCCACTTTTTCTCCAGGCTAAACACCCCCAGCTCCCTCAGCTGGTTCTCACAGGACTTGTGCTCCAGACCCTTCACCAGCTTTGTTCCCTTGTCTGGACACATTCCAGCACCAAAATGTCTGTCTTGTAGTGAGGGGCCCAGAACTGAATGCATTATTCAAGGCGCTGAGTACAAGGGGGTGATATTTAAATAATTAATAAAATTTAATGATTTCCAAAGGTTAATTATATCATAGCAAAAGCAAACTTCTAAAGCAACTTTCTTGTGACTTTTAATATCGTTCTTGTTGTTTTGATTAGTGTTGTATGTAATATTTCACATTTACTTTAAATGTCCTAAAAAGCAACATATTTGTTTCTCCTCTAGCCTTTCACAAAAGTCAAATAATGGGATTTTTTTTCCCCACTTACTCCCAGGCCAACACAAGCTGTTTGCACTCCAGCGATTCACCTGCACATGACTGCAGCCACCATGCAGGTCAGCCAGAAGGACTTCCAAAAGGCTCAAGAACAGCTGAAGCTTTTGAAAAAGGATCCTGGGAATGAAACCAAGTTGAAACTCTATGCTCTGTTTAAACAGGTAGGCTTGACTTGACTTACTTTGTTTGGTAAGGAGCATTTATAACCTGAGGGGATGGACCTGTAAAATTTATTTAAAATACAGGCTGTTCAAATGTATTGTGTGTTAGCAGGCCCTTGATTTTACGTGCTCAAATTCTGTTCTTGAAATGTCAGCCCCTTAAAATGCCTAAATTCTGAGGGAAGCCAAACCTGTTTTTTCATACTTTGAGTAGGAGCCTTTATTCAAAGAAACAGAGCAAAATTACGTCCATTGTGGGATGCCTTCCATATAATAATATTGATTCAGCTTTGGAAGATGGCTTATGCCTAGGAAAAAAAGAGTAGGCTGCATGCTTCTTAAATTTCTTGTATCTACAGTTATCTGGGCCTATAATATAGTGGTGCTGACATTTGACAGTTGATTTCTGTGGTATTTTCCTCTCTTTTTTTTAGTATGGTCATTGTAGGTTTCGTTTGGGGTTTTTTGTTTGTCTATTTTGAATACAAGGAACTGTTCCTCCACAGTTTGAGTGAAGGTTATTCTTTACACACCATGAAAGGGGACCTTTCTAGAAACAGCTTTATGTCCATAGCAGGGCTTGTATTGGTATTTTGGGGAAGTGTTGGTGGGTCAGGACAGGGTCAGTACAGGCTGTGGCTTGTTATGTTGAGGAAGGCAATCAGTAACTCATTTCAAAAAACCTTAAAGACAGCTGATGGTTCCAGGTAGCTTTACTGATTAATAATAGTGAGCTCATAAATGTACTTTTTCTTTCTTTCCTGCCTCCCACTTGAAATATTTCTTTCCAATAGTTTATTTTTCTTCAGGAAAACTGATCATAGAATACTTTAATCAAAGGTTTAAATAAGTTTGTTTCACTCTCTTTTCAGGCTACTGAAGGTCCCTGCAATGCTCCAAAACCAGGTATGCTGGACTTTGTCAAGAAAGCCAAGTGGGATGCGTGGAACTCTCTTGGCAATTTGTCTCAGGTGACAAAATCCACAATTTCACTTAGATACTGTGTAGATTACTCTATTAAGTGTCTGGTCTTTAAGTGAGTGGCTGATGACAAGAACATGCTAGTTGAGCAACTCTGCTTCAGCCATCAAAATGTTTCCCTGTATTCCTCAATCACTTTTACTGCTTCAGTGTTTGGAGATTTTTTTTTTTTTTAAGTGTGTAAGCCTAGTTCTACCTTATTGCTGACAGCTTGTATCTGTGTAAGAGATCTTACGTGGTGGTTTTCAGTAAAAGTAGTGTTCTTTTATGTTATGGTCTATTCTGCTCTTGTCTTTAAGAAAGATGGATTGAGCTTCTCAGTTCTTACAACAAAACCCAAATCTCTCAGCATATTCATAACTTTGTCATTTTAAAATGTCAGTCTCTTACACTGTTGACTTAAAGACTAGGAAAAACTGGTGTATTGAGAGCCTCTCTTCATTCTTTCTTTCTCAATACATCTTGACATTTTTAGTATCTTTAATAACCTTTAGAGAAGTCAAGTGAAGCAAGCTGGAAGAATAAAGATGCAGAGATACATAAGCATTCCTTTTTCATGCAGGCTTTAGTAAGTCTGCATGTAGCTACCACGGTTTCCTCAGTTGCTATTAAATGAAGGAAACAAACTTTTCAAATCAGCTGTGTCAGTGCTGCATTAGGCCTGCTGATCAGTAGTAGTTGCTGAGTTCAGTGAAAAAGATTCTTTAATATAGAGGGGTTTTTTGTATTTTTTCTTTTTTTTTTTTTTCTAAACAAAGCGTGGTTGCATAATTTCATGAATACAATACACTGTTCTGCTTTGGGTTTTTTGGGGTGCATTTTGATATTTTTTTTAGCTTGGGGTTTTGGATTTATTTTTGAGATGGCCCTTGCTGCTTTTAGGAGTAGTCAAGAAATACTTAAGGAGAAGAATTGGCTCCTCAAGTTAGAGCGGAGAGTGGATAGACAATTTCATGTGCTACTCATTATGGATTATAGAATTGGTCAAAGTATATTATCCTTTCAAGCCAATAGGTTGTAACAACCAAGTACTTAAAATTCTTTTAAATCACTGCCTACTTTAGAAATAGGGAGACAGGATTATTTAGGCTTCTGAGTATCATGTTAGTGCTAAATGAAAACTTGTTAGTGCAAGTGAAAACTTGCTGTCTTCGAGCAGTTTTAAAATGCCATAAGATCCATTTCAGTGCTCTTATTTTCGGCAACACTATTCTAAAATAAAAACTTTGGTTAGAGAAATGTCCAGCTGGAAAGCAGAAGCAAAGAATCCACAGAAATGTGTAAATGCTGGCAATATGACAAAGGTGTCTCTGGTAAGCTTAGGCATGGATGGGGGCACTCTTCCAGCAAAATAAATGTCATTATCCAAGCATCTATGCACTTCTCTTTTGTGAATCTATTCCTCCTGCTTTTAAGGTGACTTGAAGCATGTTCTGCAGTGTTCAAATAATGCATGTTCCCGTCCTCACCCCCTTAATTAGAACATATTATAAGAGAGATTTTTGTTTTCTTTTGTCCTGAAGCAGTCACCTTCCCCTCCCCCTGCACCCAGGTACCCATTTTATTAATACTGTAACTGATTCCAATTTTAGCTTTTCATAATCTTATGTGTGTTATTTTCATCCTACCTTTTTTTTTTAGTATTTTTTCCTTTTTTTCCCCTTTCTTTTTCTTCCGTATTTTTTAATTTCTTTTCTTTTCTTGCAGGATAATGCCAGACAGAAATATGCTGAACTTGTCTCAAGTCTGGTCTCTGCAGAATCTGCTAGCCAGCAGAAAGAGGCTTCTCCAGAAGAGGGCAGACACGATGGCTACGAAACATTAATAGTTACTACCAAAAACAATATCACGAAGATAATGTTTAACCGACCTGATAAAAAAAATGCTATCAACCATCAGGTAAAGAAATGAACTTGGGAGGATTAATGATTTATTTCTTTCTGGATAAGCTACTTAAATCTTTAGAGTCCTTACTACAGGTTTAGCAGAACTGACTGAAGGATGGTGGTCTGAATTTTATGAGGGATTAGTATTCTGACTTCAACAACAACCTAAGGAATAAACATCTAGTACAAAATGAAATCATTCAGCTAAAATTTTACAAATTAGGCTTTTTTGTGTCTCTTGATTTCTTTCAAACTTAATATAGGACTATGGTCTGCACTAAATTAAAATGGCAAACTGCAGGAAGACTGGCCTGTGTTTTGCATGCGAGATTTGGCTGCAGCCTTGAGTATAAGAAAGCATTTGTGCAGCCTTTGGCTCAGCACTGCTGCATGTGTGTGTAGGTGATCCTCTGTTTCCCATAGTTACCTTCATGAGTAAGTCCCTCCTGTTGGAAGCATCATGATTATCCTGGTTCACAACTGCAGAGATACCAGAGCCGGGTCTTCACCCCACTGCTGCTGATTCTTTAATGTGTTATTTTGTCCACTTAAACTGCTGTATTGAAATTAGCTGTTTCAAGTCAGTGTTTGTTTCTGCAAAGGACCTTATTTTGTCCTTTAGGTTTGCACTGGAAGTTTTGAGTATTGCAAGTGTGTGTCTTTATGGTCAGAACTTCTTCATGTGTAATACCAAACTTTTTGCGCATAACAAATTTTTCAGTGCTTAAAAGGATCATAGCTAATCTGTCTCGAGTTCCTTGTTGTCAAGTGTCAATCTCGTTTTTATGTTCTTTTGCAGCATCACATTTGTACTTTGTTGATTTTCCTTTTATGCAGATGTACAGAGAAATTATCAAAGCACTTGAAGAAGCTGGAAAAAATGATTCTACCATAGCAGTTATTACTGGTATGTTTTGTATTATACCAAAGTACAGTACTAACATGAAATACCTACCTGTGCTTAGACTAAGATAAAATTAAGAGAGGAAATTCTTTCCTATATTATAGACCAAAGATTTTCCAGAGTGTTTTGGCAGCTTTTCTTCGAGCTGGTGTTTCAAATTCTTAAGTAAGCTTGCCGTTACATCAAAACATCTTTCTCAACTGAGAAGATGGACATGGAATACTCCTAAGGGCTTTATTACTTTTGAATAGCTGCCTGTCTGGTCCATCCTCATTGCAGAGAAGTGTCTTCTTAGGAATTTAGCCAAAACTTGAGTTTTGGCTGGCAACTAAGTAGTGGGAATTCAAGGTGAATTTGGGCTTAAACCTGTTTACTCAGAGGTAATTGCATGCAAATTCTTCTCCACTGTCTGCTTTACCGACACCTGGTTCCCATTCCCAGGATGCTGAATTTCCTTTCAGTAGCAATGACTGGGCACCACAGCTGTTACAAGATAAGAAGGGTGATTCACACAACTGGAGCTGGAAAGTCTAACACATGTATAGCTATGAGTCAAGAGCAAACACCTCTGCACAAACCTTTCTGTTCCTTTGCACACAGTGAATAAGAGCACTGCAGTGTAAAGTAGGTCCCATCCTGTGGATGTTCTCATGGAACATAGGGAGATTTAGGCAATTAAGTCATGCAGTCTAGCTTTTAAATGCTGCTTGCTTTTTTCGTGGTGCCTCAGACTGGCTTATACATTGAATACCAGCTTATCTGTTTCTTACTGAAGAATCCATCTTCCAGTACAGTGATGGCAATGCAGTGCTGTCAGTCTTATCCTTAGACTGCTGTGCTTTTTTCTAAATAGATCATTAAAAATGTGAAACTCTACCACATATTAAATAGGTTATTCTATCTACTTTTGATTTCTTCATCAGTTTGAAGGTGGGTTAAGGGAGATGCATCAACAGGACAATTTCTATTGTCCTGTTTAAAAAAAAAGTTTCTCACATCTAATTACTTGAATGCTTGCAAATTGACAGAAAAAAAATACCTGGGGAAGTATGCAGGGAAAGAAGTAAAATATTTTTTCCATCTGACACTGTTACAGAAAAAAAAAGAAAATCAATTTTCCCCATCAAATATTTCACAGTTAATATTATTTGGCTTTTTATTGATTGTTTTTTTCAACAAATTGACAGTCAGAAACTTACTTTTAAACCACAGATGTCCTTTAAGATATTGTGTATACTTTGAGAAAATCCCTCTAATTACTTAACGTTAGACACTTGGGATGAAATTCTTTTGTATAGGTAATAAATGAAAGCTTCTCTTCTCTTTCCTACTCAGAAACCATTGGTGCATTTACTCCTATGTGTTCTCTGCAGGAAATGGAGACTACTATAGTAGTGGAAATGATCTGAATAATTTCACTAATGTCCAGCCTGGTGAAATGGAGAAGATGGCAAAAGATGGAGCAGTATTACTCAAGTAGAACATCTTGGTTTCATATATGCATGAGTTACTGTAATGGGTAAAATATAATTTGCAGGCATGGTTAGAAAACAGCAGGGACCCAGTTATGCTACGATTCATCTGTTTAGGTGACTGTGTCTAAGGGTGCACCGTGTGCATAAACACAAAGATGGTGTGGGAGGAAGTGGTATTAATTGTATGAAATAAATAGATTAATATTAGAAGTCTTTTTAAATACAGTGATGCTGAAGACTTGATTTCATTTTTTAGTCCCCAAAGTCCATGCAGATATAATGAAAAAAACATTGTTTTAACTGTGCATGAAAAAATTGTGGGGTTTTTGATATCCAGCAGTGTCTACACTAGCAGGAAATGCCAAAATACCTTCGCTGTCAGACGTCTTTGAATAGAGACAGGTGTAATGAACTTGTTCAAAATTGCCCAGTAATTCTGAGATCTTGGTTCTGCCTTTAAATTTGAATTTGCCTGTTAAATGAATTTCTTTTCTAAGGCCAAGAAGATCAGGGATATCATCTGACACAAGGGGCTGTTTCTTTTTTTCCCCTGCTTAAGCAGATTTTGTCTTCTTTTTTACTTCTGTATGTGATAATTGCATCTGAGAGATGCTTGCAAGTTGGATTGTTTCCTCAGGCGCTTGCAATTGGTGAAAAAGCTAAAATACACAGAAAAATAGTGGTTTTGATTTATGTTTTAAAGATGAACTGCAAGTACTCAGTTTTGCAGCTTTTACTTAGGTGAGCTGTCTCTGTGGGTCACAGGTGCCTCTCGAAGTGATCACGATGCAGTGTGAGCCTGTTGTGAAGATGTTACTCAGTGGCACCTGGCAAGTGTTCCAGCCTGCAGTGTTTTGCAGGGTGTTCAGCGCAATGCAGTCTCGTGTGCTTTGTGGTATTTAACCTTGCTCTTGTGAGAAGCCTGTGTTTGCTGGGCTGTTACTTTTGCACAGGCACAGTGTTCCACTACAACCAATGCACAGAGATGCCAGGGAAATGGAGTTCTTACAACACTTTTGGAAAATGCTTGATTTTGAGAATTCATTTCGCACCTCTTGGATGGAGAAGCAGCTGTCAGATGAAGCAAAATGCTGTTTCCTGAGCCTGTGCAGAAGAGCACTAGGGAGTTCTATGCTGTGGTAACATCACAGTGTTGCTGCCTGTTGGGGCTTCACTGCAGAACAGAGTCTGTGAAGGGAATGGCCATCCCATGGGTGGAGTTGGGATGGATGTACAGGCAGAGGGCTCTTGTCAGTGACCTGTATTCAGCAACTGTAGCTGAAGAGGAAGACACTTCCATAACTTGATCGCAGGAACTAGAAAAGCTCTGCTGACATGTACATGTTTGATTCTTAGTTGCTAAGGAAATGCAGCTGTTTCAAATAGCTCTTATTTTGTTAGAATTCATTTCTGAGAGGCTGAAAAACCAAAGACTACGTAGTTTCTATCTAGCTCTTGGGTTTTGTTATGCAGTGTCTAATCACGTGTTTTGAAATTTGTATCTATTGGATAAAAAACACTTGAGATGTGTCTCTTACATCTTACACCTTCTGTTTTCCCTTCCCTCTAGAGAGTTTGTGGGTCATTTTATTGATTTTCCTAAACCACTGATTGCAGTGGTAAATGGCCCAGCTGTTGGAATCTGTGTAACAGTCCTTGGTCTGTGTGACCTTGTCTATGCTTCTGACAGGGTAAGTACATGGCCTATCCCAAGACAGTCTTTAAGCCTCTGTCTGTATTAAATATTATTTGATTTGGGGTAATCTTAAAGAAAAGAACACTTCAGAAAAGTCTAAAGGTTTTGTACATCACATCAAGAAACACCTACCTATATTAATTACCAGCACAGGGGTACATCAGGCAGTGGTTAACATGCATGGAATTTCCTGTGCTGTAGTTACGCTTATCAAGTTACTGATTCCAGCTTACAGGCTCTTTTTTAAGAGCCCCTCTTCTAAGCTGATGTGAAATGATGTTTGTAAGGCCCGTTTTAGGTGTTAAAGGGGGAGAAAAAGTTTGTTCTGGAATGGAAGTTGAGTAACTGGCTGAAGTAATTCATTACAGATCACTTATGACCGTGTCACTCCTGTCATGTGCTTGTCTAATGTGCATGATTTATTCAGTCAATTATGGTCCACAGATCTCTTTTTTTCCTAGAAAAGTGTTAGATTCTCCCTCTTTCGCCCCTCTCATCTGATCTTCTTTTGCTACAGGGTGAACCTGTTGTTTCTAGTTCTTCAGTTTAAAGAGCAGTCTATATTCATCCTCCTTTAGAATAACCTTAGCCATCAGTGTACTTA
Source organism: Aphelocoma coerulescens (assembly GCF_041296385.1). Taxonomy (NCBI): domain Eukaryota; kingdom Metazoa; phylum Chordata; class Aves; order Passeriformes; family Corvidae; genus Aphelocoma; species Aphelocoma coerulescens. The sequence goes on from NC_091015.1 coordinate 79,501,909, forward strand.
GCCTATTAGATATATCTCAGGTTTACCTTCTCTTCTCAATCTTTTCCCTTTTTTGAGCTAAACAGCTGCTATTTGTTCAGCTTTTCCTCATGTGGCCTGTAGACACATTCCTGTGGACTCCTTCCATTTGCTCTTTGTCTCTTTAAGTGTAGTGGTACAAGCTGGACACATCAGCTCGTGTCTTACTGACATGAAATGGAGCAGAAGAACTTCTCCACGTTCTGCAGGCTGTATTTCTGATTTGACATCCCACTGTGTTGGGTGTCAAAAATCAATATGTTGATTTACATACTTGTGGGCTGATCTAGCACCTGGATCCTTTGCTATAAAGTTGCCAGTAAAACAGTTTTCCCTGTCGCGCGTCATATGCTGCATACCAAGTTGTTCCTGACAAACTTTAACTTGTCCATATTCAATAGTATCTTCTTACTTATACCTCTCAATTTTATTAAGACTATTTGGAAGTCTAATCACTTCTGCTCAGCATATCATCTCCTTACAGCCATGAGTTAGTATAGATTTAGTTGAAGTTTAATTCAAATAAGCATGAAATGTTTTGTCCTGTTAATATTATCCTTCTTTCTTGAATGGCTTAAAATTCATACTTGAACCTCCTTTACTGCCTGTATATATAGTCACTGATAAATGCCTTGCATTTCTATTGTTTTTTAAACCCCTGCATGTTTATATTAGTTTCATACTTACTGTCTGACATAGTTTTCACTTTCTGTGTGTCTGTGTTTAAAGTCCATGACAAGCTCATTATTTAGAGCCTATTGGTACCTTCCTACCTGCGCTGGGACAGCTTTTGCTTGTACCCTAGGTAACAGTTCTTGGAGGATTTCTATAGGATCTGAGCTAGACTTTCACTTAGATTATCCTTCATGACAATTTTCCTATTATCTTCAAGTTTATTGAAGCCTTCTCAAAGTTGATTGTTCTCTGTTCTAAAAGATGGTTCACTGTTCAGTTCTAACTTGCCATTATGGTATTATTTTGTATGACCCCTTGCTGCATTTCTGGCACAGGCTCTTTTTAGATTTGCTTAAAATTTGGGGAAAGAAGATTCAGTGACTTGAATTTTTCAGGAGAAGAATAAACTTGATGTGCCTTCAGGAAGGCAAAAATTCTGTTTGCCTCCTAAGTTACTTGGAATACGTATTTAATAACTTTTAAGGCAGATGTACATGAACATCCTTTCTGTAAAGACTTTGCACATTAGTTTCTCTAAGTGCTGTATTCAAATAATGTAACTCACCAATAGGGTTGTTGGATGAGGGAATGGAATTATACAAGCCAGCTCTGGGGTGCATTGAAAGGATGAAGCAATGATTCCAGATGGTGCTTGAAGCCTATTATGGTAACAGTTCAGATGTGTTTGGTGAACTCTGTCTCAGTAGAAGATCTAAAATGAAAATTAAGTGCTAGTACTTTAATTCCATGCTGTGATGTAAGGTTTCCTTTATTTTGTTCCTTTTTTTTTTCCAGGCTACATTTCACAGCCCATTTAGTCAACTTGGGCAGTCCCCAGAGGGATGTTCCTCTTACTTGTTTCCAAAAATCATGGGCTTAGCCAAGGTAAGAATGACTGCACTGCTTGTGGGATCATCTGACCTCGTGTGTTGGTATTGTCTGACCATGAGAGCAAGTGTGGTCTGTCCATCTTTTATTTTCTCTGTCTGCTCTAGAAATAAGGAAACTACATAATAGTAACTTAAAAAAAAAAGTAGAAAGAAAAATGAAGAAGCAGAACCCAAATTTCTCAGAACAGCATAAATCCTTTCTTCTTCTTTTGATATCCCACAGAAAAAGTCTTGGCAGTTTAAAATACTTATTTGATGTTTCATGCACTAATATAATGTATTTTTTTGAACAGGGTTTAAATCTGTAAAGAGCAGAGCAAGTGCTTCATAGACATCCCAGTACCAAAAGTATTCTATTCAGTGAGACACAGCCTGCCAGTACATGTTCTAGAAATCTTGGAGTCACTGCAAAAGTGAACAAACATATTTATGATGAGGTCATTTCAGATTGCAACCTTGGAGCTCTGCTCGAAAAGACATGTACAGTCCATGTACAGTAGTGAACAGTAGGAGCTGTAGGCCAGTCCCTAGTGGTGAAGCCCAGGCATTGACACTGGGTGTGATACTTGCTTAACTGCTTTATTACGGCCTGAATGATGGGACTGAGTACCCTGCTCGAGCAGGGGCTTTGAAGTAGACAGTATCTACCAGTTCCTTAATAATAACAATAATAATCATCATCATAGTAATCTAGTCTCTGTTCTTTTCAGAGAGCAGATATTAACAAGCAAGAGAGTAAAATGAATGTGATGTGGAAGCATGCAGCTTCCCTGTCAGATTGCTCAAGTCTTGTGTCTTATTGAATCACACTTTCTTTTTGTTACATAGGCAAGTGAGATGTTGCTTTTCAATAAAAAGCTGACTGCAGCAGAAGCCTGTGCCCAGGGACTTGTGACTGAGGTCTTCCCTGACAGCAGTTTCCAGAAGGAAGTTTGGGCAAGATTAGAAGCTTATGCAAGCCTCCCCAAAAATGTCAGTATTTTTCATTTTTCTCCACCTTGTAAGCCTGTAGCATTCCCAGTTCTTCTGCCAAACCTCTCCTGTCACTTCATTTCACTTCATCCTTAATTGAAATAATGAGGATCATTATATTTTCCCTCAAGCACAGATCTCTCCCTTTGCTGCTGGGAAACAGATCCCTCTCTTCTGCTCTGTCTGCATCTAAGATAGTGCACTGTCCAGAGAAAGGCAGTAGCTGAAAAGCCTTACAAATTAACTGATTGCTCCACCTGTGCAGTGTCTCTCTGAGTGCCTTGAGTGGCTTTTCTTAGGTTTTTATTTTGGCAGTAGTTTATATTTAAGAACCTTACCACTGGTTCTGCAATATTAATTGTACTGTGTGCACTCTGGGTGCTCAAGAAGATGCTGGGTGGCTTTACTTTTTGCTGAATTCAGTGATCCTGCTCCCTAGTTTAGGGTTGGCAAGACTACTGAAGTCACAGTGGTCTTGTGTTACCTTGAACAGGAGGAGACAGATGTGCCAGCTGCTGATAATGTGGGTTGCATTTGACACTGCAGACTGTTGAATGGGTTTTGTTTCTTTTGACCATCTACTCTGACAATGAGCACTTAGTGGGCTGCTGGTTTGCTTCCCATGAGCCTTCTACACCTTATTAGCAGTCTGGGGAATTAAATGCAGTAAATACTTCCAGGAAAAATGTTGACTAAAAGCTGAGAGATGTGATGTTATTGCAGTTGGGTTAGGATTGCAGTGAGGGTCTTGTAATATTTCCTGAAGCATTCAAGTATAGAAACCCACCCTCCTAATGTACCTCTCTTTATTCTCCAGTCCTTGGCAGTGTCAAAGCAGCTGTTACGAAGTATGGAAAAGGAGAAGCTCCATGCAGTCAACAGTAGAGAGTGTGAAGTGCTGACGGAGAGGTGGTTGTCTGATGAATGTGTAAATGCTATTGTCAGCTTCTTCCAGAGGAAATCAAAACTCTAATCTTCACCAGTAGAATAATTCACCATCGGGCAGTACCCTAATCTGCCGTCATCGTTAATGAACTGTCTCTTCAAATAATAATTCTTATACCTTTTCATGTGGTATATCTCTGTTCTGAGTACTGGGTTAAACCTGGTTCACAAAATTAATACACTCTTATGTGCCTTGGATCCATTATGGATATTTAGGTTGGGGAAAAAAGGTTTGTTATTCTGTAGGCACCAGTGATGTTTCTGAATAATACTAAAGCAGATTGTCTTTCAAAAGAATCAAGAGATTCTATAGCACCCTATTTTGATAGCTCTTCAATAAGTACCTTATGCGTGATTCTTTTTATTTGTCTGTGGGGAAGGAAATGCTGTATTAATGAAACAATAAATCAAAATATTTAATTACTGTTGTGGTGATTCTTATTCTTCCTGTGAAACATCCTCAATGAGAGGGCAAGTAGTTCGTGGGAGCCCTATTAATATAACAGTCCTACAAAAAAGCATTCTATTGACTTCACATTCAACTCAAAAGATTCCTTGATCAGTAGATGCCAGTGTACCTCTTATAGCAGTGGGAGATAAACCACTGCTCTCTGTGAGTAATGAGAATAAATCAACATTACCTCTAGGGAATGGAACTCCTGAGTGGTTTTGGTTAACTTTTGGAAAAGTTAAACCATTGTCTCAGATCACTTAGAAAGTTCCGAACTTCTATGTTCACAAAATGTTTCTTTTGAATTAGCATCTTTAGTAATTTATACACATTTTATAGGTGTCTGGTATTAAGTACAACAAAGTCTGATGAGTCTCTTAAGACAATTTCTATTTAGTCCATACAACAAAGCAGCATCTTGGGATAATTTCTGCGGAAATACAGTCACTTATTAATTATATCTATTATAATTAGATTGTGAGAATTACATCAGCGTTCCTGAACATTCCCTTCCAAGGTATCACTGTTGGCTGGTGCCCATTTTCCTAATGGGGGTGCAATGTACAACAGGATTCAGGTCCTGCTTGGCACAGTTATAAACACACCTGCTCTCTGCCACTGTGCTTGTGTAGAATCACAGGTAAATAATCAAATAGATCACACGAATACCAAGGACAAGAAACCTGCACCTCATTTCAGAAAATAAGGTGTTCTAAGTTTACACTGATCAGACCTGCAACATTCATTGATTATATTCATTATAGTTACTGCCAGTACAACATCTGTTTGACTAAGAGCACATTTGAGACCAACAATTAGAAAGCCAGAGTCTGTCAGAACCCACAAAACTCTGCATGGAAGTGATGTACTCGGTATTTTCAGGCTGCATCATGAAGCCAGCTTTTGTGTTTCTAACACTGAATTTACAGTAAATATCGTATGACAACTCTGCTGTGTTGAAGTGCCTCTCCCTTGTTCCACCTGCATGTGAACACTTCCATGAAAGTAATGTAATAGATCTCTGATCTGATCAAGGACATAGAAAGTTTTCAAACGGGTTAGAATTTATGATGAAAAACTAAACTATGATCATCATGAAAAGGTTTCCTGCATCTAGAAACTTTCCTGGGAACTTACAGAAAATTATGCATGTTGCATAATCGTGTAGAAATCAAGAAAAATGTTCCCATTTGCAAGATTTTTCTCGAAGATTATTTTTCCTTGATTCGCACGTGAGCAAACATTGAAATGCACTCTGTATTGATATTACATATATATGTAATATCAATACCAATCAGTATCAATACATTTTAGCCATAAGTAGGTGGAGTAGGTCTAGAATGCAAAATGTAAAACCTTGGGGGGGAAAAAGCAAGCCCAAAACCTTTGTCCCTACCTAAAATTCCCATCTTGTTCATGCAGACCCAACACCTGAGGTCTAAACTAAGTTTACTAAACTAAAACTAAAACTAAACTAAAGTTTACTAGACTTAGTAATCTAAGCTAAAAACTAAGCTACATGTTTGTAGCAGGTTAAAATTTTCTAGTAAAAGATCAAAGGGAAAAGGTGAGTTGATAATTTCTGAGAAGTGTTTTCACATGCAGTGTATCTCTAATTGGTTTTCTTTTCTTTGCAGGGCTCTTGTGGACCTTTTGCTTAATTTGAGGCAATCTGAACATCAGTGTAGCATAACAGATGTGAACTTTGTTGGCCAAATAAATTAGGTATCCTGCTTTATTTCATATTCTGTGTGCTTATTCTGAAATGAATTTCTGATATTTGAACAAAATTTTCCTTACTTTAGCTAACTCAAAATATCAACAAAGAATGAATGTTCTATGCCTGGAAGAAGACAAGTGAAGGTGAAATTGCTCTGAGCAGGTAAAATAATGTTTTAATAATTATATCAAGTTCAGTTGAGTAGTTCATGTCATAAGCACCTACCCAGGCCAAACAGGGGAGAGCAATGCATGCAAAGACATGTTAGCACTCTGGAATTAAATATCAGTATGTAATTATGAGTTTATGTACTTTTTAATTGGAGCACTCAACAGGTTTTTATTAATTGATGTCAATTTTTTGTCATTAAAGGAAGGGCATTTGGGAGGTAAAAACCAGTATGTTCCAGTAGAAGCCTTGAGTCTCCTATTGAACGTGTTAGTCTGTTGCACCCTGAAGATGCTTGTGGACATCGAAGTATACAATTCATTAACCCCATTATTAATATGATTTCTTCAGTAAATAGTCTGCATTCTCTGTCTGATTGCTGGTTTTAGTTATTGATGAAGTAGGATACAGCAGGAAGGGAGGGTTTTGCCTGGCTGTTTTTTTATTGCTGCTGGGCTTTCTCTTCCAATTTAGTTGAGACCCTAGAACTGCAAGAACCACGTCAGTACTTTCAATTTCAAACAACATTTCTTGTGCACCACGTATTCTAATCCACAGGAAATGCTTATGCAGATTGAGAACTTCAACCTGAACTTTGAATAATCACTTACTTATCTTGTTTTCCCTGAATGTGTACACAAATAATGATATCTCCAGTTTGTATCCCTCATGATAATGAGGGATATGAAATGTGTTCACCTTAATTAACATTTAGTGATGTGTAGAGTTTCATGTTTGCCAGCCACTAAAGTACCTATTGCAAATGTATTTTTTAGTATTTTAGATAAAAGTAGTATAACTAATTCACAGATATGAAATAAGGAATTCTTTACCTATTGATATGAATGTTAATTTAAAAATCTGTAGAAGATTTGCATAGTTTAAAAAAAAAGGAATTAAACTACTTACAGAAATTCCATGGAGTTTGTAACAACATACCTCAAATTGGATAACAAAACAGTTTCTAAGTTGCTACAATTTGCATTGAAGGGATATTTTTGCTGCCTCACAGCACTGCTGAATGTTGTTCTATTTCTTTTTGACATTTAAAGTGATGAGTGCGGAAAATTTTAAAACTTTTTTTTTTTAAAGCATCTGAACAACAAAAAAAAGCCAACTTCTGACCATATTGTTCCATTAGTCCTGATCTTTTAAAAATGTGTGACTTTACAGTTCTTTTGTGATACAAGTACAGAATGCTGGTTTTTTTTATCAAGGTCTGCCATTGTAAAAGGAATAAAAGAAGGTACAAGTAAGTACACAAAATTAGTGGAGAGAATTTCTTGGAAATCTCCTCCCTATTCTGCTCTGGAGTAATAGAACAAAACATTTTGTCAAGGACAAACAGTATCAAACTGATCTAAATTCCTTCAGTAGTGTGGCCTGCTTGGTGTGTAAGTGGACAGCAGTGAATGTCATTTCAGTTTAGTAAGGCTTTTGTGCTGTTCTGCCGTGCAGCTGCAATAAACAATTCCAGGAAATGGGATCTAAATTAAATCACAGTTGTAGGGTTGTAGAATCAGCTGAAACACTCAACTAAGCAGCAGTCATCAGGTTATCAAAGTGAGAGGGCATAGACTGGGATCTGCAGGAATTACAGAACAGTTTGGGCTGGAAGGGACCTTTAAAGATCATCTAGTTCCAACCAAAGGGATACCTTTGACTAGATCAGGTTGCTCAGAGCCCCATTTCACATCACCTTGAAGTTTCCAGGCATAGGGCACCCTCCACATCTCTGGGCAACCTGTTCCAGTGTTTCACCACCCTCATTGTAAAAGTCTTTGTTCTTAATATCCCATCTAAACCTGCTCTCCCCTTCAGTTTAAAACCATTACCCACTGCATATGACAACATACCCTGCTAAAAAATCGAAGTGTGGTAATGGTGTGCATCTTCACATGCACTTTTTACTGGAAAAGCACACAGAAAGAATTTTCTGCTGCTGCTTTTGCTGATTGTGTTAGTAAACGAGTTGGATGTCAAAAGAAAACATTATTTTATAAAATACATGGCTAACACCAAGTTTTAACAATTGTGAACTGGATTGTTCATAATCAAAAGGATGAATTTCAGTCAAGAGAAGCACCTTTCCACTGCTGTATTTTCTTGGATGATTCTACCAATGATTAAATTATTGTCTAGCAATGCTGAAATTGGATAGCCCAAGAACTGACATAATTGCTCTAAAATTGTTACCTCAGAACCATTTCAGTAAGGATTAACTTTTTAGCAAACCTTAAACAGGTTTGTTTCAAATTCAGTTCTTGCTAATCTAGCCATCAAGGATGGACAAATTCTGCAACATGAAGTAAGAACCCAAAAAACCATTCTGTTAAACACTTCTGTTTCCCACACCCTGCCCTTCCCTCATAGTTCTTCATCTCTGAGACTGTGCTCTCCCTTTGCTCTTGCTGGAAAACATGAAGGTGATACTAATGGGGTGGAGAGGGGAGTTGTCCTAAGTTTTGCTACTATGTGCTGTAGCTAGCAGAGAGCACGTGGCCAGGTTTTGGGAGGTTTTTCTTTTTAATATGCTTTTGCAAGTTTTTTGTAAACTCTGTATTTCAAAAGATTTAGGAAGAATCTTTGTGATATTACATCTCCTGTTACAGGACATTCTTGTAGCAGCTATGCCTTCTCCTATAGTAAATCAGGAAAGCAATGGAAGTATGTGTGATTGTCTCTGCTCAGGCAACTAGAAACTGGGAGAACCATGAACCAGTGGCTTCTGCCACTCTCTCCTTCCCTACTTCATAAAACCCTGTGGAAGTCCTGTGGCTTAAGAATTGCTCAGCAAAGGCAGATAGTATTTTACCTCTGTGATGGGTACAAAGCCAAGAAGCCACTGAAAATTTTTAAACTCTTGTCCCTTAACATTCAAAACCAGCTTAAACAAGCCAGTTTCCCCTGTGCCTTTCAAGTTTCATTTCCTTTTATCATTCCTATTGCAGATGAACATCCTGATAACACTCTTATTTTCTTCTGGCCAGTATCTTATCACAGGGTGTTCATCACAGGGCACTGGGCTGCTCATGGTTATGGGAAAAATTAGATTGGAGCTAGAACACTTCTTAGACCAAAACCAGACTGCGGGGTTGTGATTTTTGGTTTATTTATTTATTTTGCCTGGCATCTAGCTGTGTTACAGAAGTTGGGATAGCTTTTAATTCATAACATTGCAGCACATACTCTGAACAAGACCATGCTTTGCAGCAGTCAAATTTCTGTCACTGAGGGTCAGCTGGGTAGCAGGAGGGAAGCCGAGATGTTGGCAGTAGTTTGTTACTTGTGTTTTGATGTCTTGGTTGCTCTGTTCTGTGATCAGTATACTAGAAAACCACAAACATGTTGTGAATCCAGTAGGAAGAGTACAGAAAAGGTCCCCAGCCTCCCCCTGGCCCTAGGAGCATGAGAAGCAAAAGTGGGTGTGCACCTTCTTGTGGGAGTCTGGAACAAATGTGGAAGTCGGTTACACAGGATTAGTTGCAGTCTTTGGAGCAGAGCATCTGTGAGATGTCCTAAATTGCTCTCAGTTTCATATATTTAACTACTGTGTAATTTACTACAGGAAATGAGGGTTTCTGGATTATTTTAAAAGAGAAAAACCTCAAGAAAAAAAGGATTTTGATCTAGGCATTATTGGGGATTTTCATGTAAGCATAGCTCAGGTTTTTTATTAAGGTCTTATAAACATAAATAGATTGCAAATTACTTGCAAATAAGAGTGGATGTGGTATATCAGCTATAATGAGCTACAGAGCAATTTGGGTCAGCTTGTGAAACCACCCATTTCCTACCCTGTCAGAGTGCTGGGTGTTCTCTGTAAAAGAGGAAGGGACCTCTGTGCCTGAATTTGCTCTGCCAGATTTATTTAAGCCTCCTAGGGGGAGGAAATGGATAGGCATTCTGTGCATTTTAGATTTAATCTAAAAACTCACAGAATGACCAAATTGTCACTATTCTGTGTGAAGGAGATCACCCAAAAGAAGACTGATTGCAGGTAGTCCTCACGTTCAGCCATGATGCAGCATCTTCATTCAAGAGACAGAAAGGAACACACCAGTTTAGGCCAGCTGGGTTAATCTGTCTGGATATTAAATCCAAACTAGATTTTATGAAATTATTTACAGAATTCTGTGTGTTGCCTTCCTAGTTGCCTAGTAGATACACAAGTAACCATGGTATGGAGGTCAGCTTGGCTTTAGTTGAGCAAAACTTTGTTCCTGCCCCTGGAAAAGCTGCAGCTCAAATGTCAGATTGTTTTACAGAGTACCATGGTAACATTTTTAGAATGAGTTTTGTTTTAGCATAGGAGAAAGATTTGTAGAACATCTGAGCTGTCCCGTTTATGCAAGGAGTTTTCCCATTGGTAGTTAGGAGCTGCTTGAAAAGTGAATATGCAGAATGTCAAACCCAGACCATTAAATACCCTTTTTCCTGCTACTACGGAAGATTGCAGAAGGTGGTTACCAATGAAGAAATTCACCTGCATCCTCTAAAAGACCATACTTCTGCCTGATACTGTGTCAGATTCCATGACAGATCTGCCTCTCCAAAGGGAAAGGCCTAGTGTAGGTTTAAATTGGCTTCAAATTGGCTTAAATTGGCTTTCAAAGACTTGAAGAACACGTCAGTTTCACTACGAGTCTGTGAAAATGTCCATTTCCTGTCCCAATAGAGATTAGGGTTTTAACTTGTTACTGGCAATCAAGAGTGTTCTTCTCTGCCTTCTTGTGCCCAGTAACCTTTGTTATCAGCTCCTTTCTTTTTAAAGCTGTACAGACTTTCTTTGCTTACTCTTGGTAGCTACTATCAGTCCCATTCTTTAGACTGGGGGTACTTGAGTTATCCTCAGTGCCCCCCTCCTAGTTTCTTTCCACAAGAACACAAAGCCACCCTTCATTGCACTCTCACTTAAAAAGTCACTTCTGAGATTGAACCATCAACAGTTACTCTATCAGTTATGGCCTATTTGTTTATACCTGCCCATAAGAAGCTTTAAATTATTTCTCATTAACTTAAACCAAACACTGAATCTCTGTAAATATTCATGTGTTTTCATTATTTTATAAACAATTAGCTCATACCTACTTTATAGAAATATCTGGGCCACAATCATCAAAATCAATGTTTATGATTTATGACTAAGACAGTGAAGAATTCAATAGGTGTATGATGGAAGGAAGGCCAAGGTTTTACATTTAGAGTAAGTATTGTCACTAGTTAAAATTAAGTTTTAATTATCTATGTACTTAGATGAACAAAACTAAGACATGGATGTGTAGAACACACATGTGGTAGTCTCACTTCTGTACCCACACACAAATATACTTAATAATGTGATACATAATTTACAAGTTATAAATAATAACACACATTCCCTCCCACTTCACTATGCTGTTACTCCCAGTCTATTTTTTTTCCCCTTATAAAGATTAATCTGTAAGTACATACCACTTCCCTCTGCTGCAATACAACGCAATTCTTTTCCCCCCTGACTCAATACAGGTCAATACCTTGCTATAAAAGATAAAAAAAGGCACAGTGAAAAGTAAAGTGGATTCACATGAAATCTCTGGTGCTTAGGGAGCTTCCAAAACCATGGGAGGCACAGAGACACAACTTAACAAAAGCTCAGTTTTACACATTCAGGAAGACTTTTCCCAGAGATTCTCTAATGCCTCTGATACTGAAGAATACAACCCCATTCAAAGAACTATACTTAATTTCTAGTGCCTTTAAAAATTGTTCATACATTTCACAGCTTTGCAGTAGGAGATGCAGGCACAATGGAAGACAGGATGCAGGCAAGTTTTAAGCACAGTTTATTAATTTCAAGCAATTGCCACTTCTCAACATTCTCCACCCACGTTACAATTTTACACATGCTGTAGAAGATCCCTCTATCTCCAGCAGTATCACAGTCTGGTCTGCCTTCTGTGTGGGGGTCAATACACACATAAAGGTTCTTCAGAAGTTTAATGCCACTTACCCTATGTATGGAGATAAAGTATTATTAAAAAGGTTTTAAAGGAATCATTATCGACTACTAAAAGCTCTTGAACAGTAATTAATTTTTAAAGTAAGTAGTAGACACCAAGGTAATAACACATTCTAATTCCACAGGGCTGGAATCTTGTTTTTTCTGAAGGCTTGGAAAACTGAGTATGTTAAATGTGAAGCTCCTTGTCACCATGAGGGAGAAGGAAACAGAAATCAGCACAGTAGATTTAGCCAAACTTTCTGTATGTAGGACCTCTAGCAAAGACATAAGTTAAAAATTCGTGCTCAGGAGGAGAACATAAGTTATCCTCCCTCTTAGATGAGCTGAGAAATTGTTCATTCTGTTGCACAGCTGTTCTGTTTGTACCCAGCCACAACCATGAGAATTCAGCTGACTGTGGCAGCCACAGCTACTCTCCTCGCCCCAGAGACCTCAGGCTACAGGGACAGGCATTGCCTAAAACTGGAGAGGGTCCTTAACAGCGTCAAAAAATCCTCAAGTCCAGAGGTTTTTGAAGCTAGAACTAAAGATTTTTCTATTGTTGCCCACAAGCAGTATCAGTTGGATGGGGGACTGAAATCCACTTGTTTTAAATAACCCCTGCCAGTTATTCTCTGTATCGATAATTAAGTTTGACAGAATTGAAATAAATAATGAACCTACTGAAGTTAAAGAAAAAAGTGCATCATCTGCTTAAATGTTTACTGGTTAACACATTTATTTTAACCAAATATAATGGCCAGATTTTCTGCCTAAATGTCATAGACTTTGTACTGCTCAGTCTATCATTTTAAGAAAACTACATTTAAAGAGTAATGCTTATTTACCTACATTTAATTACAATAAAAAAATCTCTTCAACCAGAAACAAAACAATCTATGTAACAAATTCTAATACAGTAAGTATGTTTCAGGAATTATCAGTAATGCAGCAGTGTTAATCAATTCTATATTGAAATGCTGGAAACTAAAAGACTGGGACAGAATTAGATGAAGAGCATTTTTCATATCTTTTATAGGACAGAAACCTTTGTTCATGTCTTCTGGTAGCCTTCATCTTCTTTTGAGCTGCACCTACAACACAAAGAACAAGTAAACGAGCAACTTTATGCTTCTCCAGAACAGCTTAAAACAATTCTGTAGGTATTAAGGGGCATCTTTTCTACTGCTTTGTTTCTGTATCACCAACTCATTTCATTGTTTCATATTCCTATTTTAAGAATAAAGTACAAAGCAACAGAAAGAATAAGCTATTACTACATCTGTGTAAAAGTGCCCTCAGAAGTGCTACCTATGTTGTAAAAGTGCAAGTTACACTTTCTGTATTTAACTAGCAAGCAACTAGTGTTTCACTAAACATGAAAGCTAACTTCTTTCATTTCCTGTATGAAAAAGATACCTTAAATATGTGGAAATAGGGAGAGATTGGTTTTTATTAGTAATTTTACAATATAAATTGAGAAGAGACAGGTTGAAGGTTCCAAATAGGCATACAAAACCACCCATCTCCTGCTCGTTTTCGTAGTTAGTTCATTACACCTCCTGGGTGGGGTATTCCCCACCAGCAGAATGACCTGCTTTGTGGCATTTTTCCTCATTCTTGAGTGCACTAAGAGTGCATGATTGTTGCCATTATGTACCTAGATGGATACAAAAATCCTTCTTAGTTCAAAGTATTATAAAGTACGTGAAACCAGTGGGGTTTTCACAGCCTGTCAGAATATATTAATAAAAAATGAAAAGATGAACTTCTTAACATCGTCAGAGAACATTAAAACAGCAGTATGGACCTGAAAAAGTTGTTTCTGTTTTCCTCACCCTGTATAACCAACTCAATTGTCTCAAGCTCTTTTAACTTGTTGCTAAATGTTTATCTACACATGCTGTCAGAAATAACCTTGTTAGGAAGGTGAAGTTGGTGTCTCAGCAAATCAGACCCATGGAGTAGGCGTTGAGTGGCCTGTGACTCGCTTTCCTTTTTTCTCTTTCAGCACCATCAGAAGGAAAAGTGAGAAAAACAGCACAAACATTAGTTAAAGCCTGAATTTAATCCCATGTCCTACAGGAATAATTTCATTACAATGAAAGCAGACAGACAGTATCTGTAGGGTTTTTTGCTTTGTTCTTAAGCAGTGATAATTATTTATCCAATTAACATAGCCTATAGCTCTCCCAAAGATCATAACATTTAATCATCCCTTTAATTAAATGATTAATAGGAAATGCAGGGCCGGGTCTTACAAATTACCTGATTTACCATCACTGAAGACAGATTCTTTTAAAAATGGCTACAAATGCCTTGTTCACAAAAGACTTTATTATCTAATGATGCATACTGAAAACATACAGAAATCTGCATGGTCCACTTTACATGCAGCAGAACAATCTTCACTTTACAATAAGTAAGTGTCAACTGTTTTATGCAAGAGACAACACTTTAAAGTCACATTTCTTAAAGAAAAGCTTCATTTACAAAAGAAATAAAAGGTAAAGAAGCAATTACCGCTTTTAAAAAGCAGCTGCTTTGTTCAAGAGTGGAAGGTTTATGCCTGTATTGAAAGACAACATGATCACAAATAATGAAAACAATGAACAAATGAAACACTTTTAGCATAAAGCAGTACACTTTCAAAATGACATACAAATAGTTAAAAATTTCATTATGTTGTCTATCTATCCTTTAGATATAAGGTCTTTCGAATGAGATCCCAACGTATGTAATTACTAAATGAAAACTCTTCTGTAAGTATTGGTTCTATGTCATAGTGAACTGTATTTAACAAAATGTATACAAAGTCTATAGCAAGTTGATTAAAAAAATTAAAGAAATAAGAAACAGTACACTGAAGGCGCTCTATCCATCAAGTGCGCTCTCTCCCAGTTTTAAATGTGATGAACAGAACAGAAGTTGTAACTATGCCACGGTTGCAATGCCAGAAAATAAAACAAGATCATTTCTCAAACATGCAGGGAATTCTGCCACAATGCTATTGTCTCTCATTTGTCAGTTGTTCCAGTAAAATAACAGCTTAAACACCGGTGATGTTGATGGGTTAGCTTACCTTCAGTGTACTGAAAGTTGTACACAACCTGCTTTAAAAGAGGAGACCATCCCTGCGGGCAGGCTCAAGAAGGAACAGACCCCCTTCGGCACTGACTACACCAAGGGCATGCTGCTGTGGCCTGCACACACACACCTAGGAAAATGTGAATATAAACAGCATTTATGCTGGCCATTTTGTAAAGACAAAAATGAAGCCAAGTCTGCTAAAAACAAATCAACCACCCAGTATTACTGCTCTCTTTTTTTTTTTTTTCTTTCTTTTTTTTTATAACAGATGCTTTTTTCTTTTTATAATATATACGAACTGCAACCATATACATTAGCATTGTACTTTTGTGCAGTCTTGGCAATTAAAACAGTTCTACAGTGAAAATTTTCACATAAGACACAAAACAGAATTACTCTAACATTTCTAAAAGAAATATCAGCCTTGATGTTAATTCAAATGTATCATTTCTTCCTCAACTTTGCAGGGGAAATATTTATGTTTATATACATTAATAACTGCTGTGAAATTTCTTCAGTCTTTGTATCTTAATTAATCAAACCCTTTGAACTTCTTCATCTGGTTTAAATTTTCTCCTGGATGAAGGCGTGCTGTAGAGCCTGGTTGATGCTAATCCGTTTAGCTGGGTCTAGCATTAGAATCTGGTCCAACAAGTCCTTTAGCTGGTGCACTTTTTTACGCTGGTCTTCAGGGAGTCGTTGGCACCCAATCAAGTCTGCTAATAGGTCCTTGGTTGGATTAATGGTGCTCATAACAGTAACCTTCTCCTACAAACACAAAAATGGCAGCCTTGTAGAACAGAAGTAATGCACATACTCCCTATCCATCCCTTTTACAGCTTTTCTGCAGGCTTGTCTCGTATCAGAGCAGCAACACCCTTCCCCCACACGGCCTCATAAAATCATCACAGGGCAGAGAAGAGTGGAAAAAACACTGCTGGGGGGAGGCCACCAACACAGGTTCACATGAACCTAACATCCCAGTTAACTCAGAACATGGAAGTCCACATGGAAAGTCCTATAGCTGACCACTATTTTGTGATTCTTCTTAAATATATGTCAAAAATATACCAAAATTAATAGTGACCTCATACAATATAACCATATCATACTGAAGTTAAACATCCTTCTACAAAACGAAGGCAGAATTTCTTATACTAGTAATCTAAGGACAGATTATATGGAGGTACCCTGTATATCTACCAGATTAAATTTAGATTTCTCTTAATTGTGTTCCTACATCCCAGGAAAAAAAATCTTTTGCCGTTTTGTAACTCTGTAATCTGTCCACACTGCTGCAAAAGGACTTTCTAATAGCTTATAAAATCTTGTTTTTAATTAAGAAGCCAAGGTACATTTGAAAGACTGTAATAGTAGGAAAGCTTGGAAAAAGTGATGGGTTAGTCAACACACAGGGGACTTACCCTTTCCGTCACTTTATCTACTTCTATATACATAAAGTTGAGATTTTGATCAAAGTGCTGATCTTTGAACACACCTTTTCGAATCATCTGGAAAATGAGGAAGAGGCAGGAGTTTCAGGCAACTTCTCTGTGTCTTACAAATTTCACAATTAACATCAATGTCTACTAATTTATTGCAACATGAGTAATTTAATACTAATAAAAAAAATATATCAAAAGGGACAGGAATAAATGTTGAGATTGAAAACAAAGATACAGTTCAAACCCCTTGAAAAAAGGACACAGTATCTTTTATTGACTTACATTTTTTTTTCAGGTCACTGCTTAGAAGGTTTCTGCTTTCACTTTATACTTAGTCTATGAAAAAGAAGCTGTATACTTTCACTTCATAAGATTTTAAATCAGTATAAATTACACAGTCAGAGCAAAGTCTATTACTTACTGTTAAGAAAAGATGTATATGATAAGAAACAGAATTCCAGAAGAACAAAGAATGTATCTTCTACTGTTCATTATAGCAGTTTCAGATATTAAGTACTTATTTTTCTTACCTTGTTTGGCATCTTTCCTTTGAGATCCATGGCAAGTTTCAACATATGATTATTGGTTTTGCCAGGAAACAGTATTTTTCCTGTGTAAAGCTCATATAATGTGCAGCCTACAGACCACATATCTATACCATAGTCATAGATTTTTCCTATAACTGAAACAGAGCAATTCCAGTTAATTCCATAAAGGCAGACTTTGATATAATATCACAAAAGCAGACAGATGAAAAAATCCTTATTTGTAAACTATATTGGTGCTGCTCCTCTTAGGAATAAAAATGTACCATAAAAGAAGGATGTAAACCTTTTAGCTTTTAAAGCACCCCTACTTTAGAAGGGGAGGTTTTTACCCTAACACCTAAACTGATCAGCTTTAAATGAGCAAAAACCAAGTCAGAACAATACCTCTAAATTGAAACATAACTATAACCCATCAGTGACTTCTCACTGAGCTGATCACCAAAATACATGAAGAGTCACACGAACATGCCTTCAAAGCCTGAATTTTTGACAGCCATCATACTTCCAGAGTCATGTTTTGCTAAGACTAGAGAATAAATCCAAGTCAAATTTTCATCTGCTAATACTGGCATTTCCTGGTATGTGACAGATGCAGCTAATCCAAAATGTACTTACTGATTTCTGGAGCTCGATAAAATCTACTAACTAGATACGGTGTGATGTCATTATCTGCGACATGTGAAGCTGAGCCGAAATCACAAAGCTTTAGTATTGTTTTAGACTCGTTCACCTGAAAGTTAAAACATAAATATCCATTAGCAAAAGAGAGGCATTAAGGACCTTTCCCCGTCATCTCACTCACATAAACAAAATCTCCATCCAGACTCACACAACCTACTTCCATTTTGCAGAAAGCCAGAACATCTTTCAACTATTGATGGGAAAATTCCAAATATTTCTCCCATGAGACATTGTCTTATTTTGGAAGATCTGCTTTCAATGAAGATGGAAGTGGATGAATGTTTGTTTGGAAAAGATTTTATTTAGATGCTGTATTATATTTCTTCCTTACTATTTATACCACAGTATCATTTTATATCAAAGTGTGAACCCTTAACATTTTCAGTAAATTTGACTTCACCTAAATTAACAGAATGATATGAACTTCAAATACTTCATTTTACACTACAGACCATGCAAAAAAAGTTTTAATTATTTGTTACTTACCAAAATATTATCTGGTTTAATATCTGCATGTAGGATATTGCATCTTTTAAGAAGTTTTAAAGCCAGGAACAATTGCTGGCTGTAGGAACGCACAGCTTTAATATGGAGCCCAACATCTTTCCCATACTTCTTCAAAACCTCTCGTAAATTCATACTGTTAAGGGAAAAGGGGAAAGAAAGAATTGGAAAGAGCTTAACAAAAAAACCATAGCGGCCTCAAACTCTGAGACAAACTTGAACAAACCAGTTAGCTTTAAGTATTTTTTGAGAAAAGCAGCATTCGACTTAACATACCACTCTGTGAGCTGCAGAATTGAAATAAAAAGGCTGGTCAATCAGATCTGTCCTATATTGTGTAATTACTTACTAGACTGGACTTTACTTAGTTCAGAGCATACTTTTCAATCAATATTGACTTGAGAGGATTTATTTGCACATGAACAGCATTTTCTTAACAACCGTAAAGCCTTTGTACCCATTTTCTTCAGAAATAAAAGAAAAAGGAAGCATGCGAAACATAAAAAGTTGAGGAGTTTTTTTGGTGACTTAAGCAGCAGATGAAAAGACCATCATTCCAGGACAAAAACATAATTGGATATAAATAAGGTACAAGCGTGTTATCAAGAAATAGTGCAGCACAAGACAATAATTTGTTCTAAAGTTAATTAATGAAATATGATAGTAATCTCACAAACTTTGCATTGTTTCAGTATATAACTTATGCTCACTCCAAATATGGCAAAAATTGAAATATGACATACACAGAAAACTCAGGATATGAACAACTGATGTCTCTAAGTAGGAATGGGGACTAAGGCAATTAATGTATCTGGATCTACCATAAAACAGTATTTACAACCAACCTGTCACAAGAGCTTAATTACTTGAACAGAAAGTGAGCATGCAAAGAGCCACTGTAACAACTTTCTTCCTTAGACTGTTACTATATAGGTACTCTTCACAGAACAAACAGCAATTCCTGAATCTCTCTGGGAATGCATTCTTAACAGAAACCCTTAAAATGATGAATTATTAAAACTAGTAAAAATAATGACATACACAAAAAATCATTAAGTAGTACCAGCGAGAGGAACCATACATGATCTTGTTTCAAATATTTTCTAGGCAGAAAACTCACATGCTAAAAGTAAATCAGAAATAGTTCAGTACTTTGTGATTTGTGCCTGCAGACAATTTTTTTTTGTTTCAAAGTTCCTTGCATTCTTGAATTTTGGCATGAGAACAAGGTATCAAAACAACAGCCAAACCCAGCAAGGTAAAGAATGCTCAGTAGTACTTTACCTTTTACAGACAACCCCAAACATTTGTCACCTTACCTGAGTGGCTCAAATACCAGACAGAGATGTTGTTTGTGGTAGAAATGCCTGAACAACCGTAGACAATGAAACTTATCATCAGGATCAGCATCATTGAGCTTCTTTAAAAATTCCAGTTCTTTTAGGCCAGTTTTTTGCCTGAAAACAGAGAAATGTGATTATAAAACAAAATCAGTTAAATTCTAATATTTTTTTAAATCTAGACATTCACTTGTTGGTTATAGTTATCCAGGAGTGAGAAGTGTCTTGTCATTACCTAACATACCACAGCTAAAAAAACCAAAACCACAGCAGTGGTTTGCTGTCAGTGACTCCACACTGGGTAAGTTTATTTACTTCTTGGATCTTCACTGTACCTTTGTAACCTACTTATCCTTTCCTTCTCATTCTCAGTTGCATGTAAGGCTAAAACTGGATTTTGTCCTGTAATAGGATGAATTTTAAACAGCACTCACTAGAGAAGCTTACTTTTTAAAAAAAGTACTTTGCCACATACAACAGTATTAAAAGAAGATTTAAACTGAACTGACTATGGATTCAATTACACATCCAAGCTTATTACCTGTACAACACACCAAACTAAAATAGCTTGATCACTCTCCCTTTTGCCTTTAAAACTTTTTTAGATACTTATTCACGTAACTAAAACATATCCAGTTATACACACAGTAAGACAACTTTTAAAACTTCCAAGGTGAAAAACATGGAAAAGATTTTCATTTAGGTTGTCTTTAACAGAAGAGGACATAGTGACTGTATAAACACTGCAGCAGATGGTAAAAATGAGTATTGTAGACAAGTCCTCAAATGACATCGTTTAAGAGATCTTACTTCTTAATGTTGACTCATTCTGAAAGACCTCTTTTTTTTTTTCTATTTCAACAGTGAGAGTCCCATCCTTTTTTATCTATCTTGTATACATGCAAACATTTAGATAATATACAGAAATAATTAAACGTATGGAAGTCTCTTTGTAAGTTGCAGATGACTGACTGGGATCCAACCCATAGCCTGCCAAATAGATTTGGTCCATCGAAACAGTCCACAACTCCCATCTCAAAAAATGTAGGGCTCATAATTAGCTGTAACCTTGTTTCTTGCTATCACTGCTCCCTGCGGTTTTGCAAATGAGAAAGTGCCTGATGAAAATGCAAGTACCCTTCTTCCCATGATAGCTGTAAAGAAGTGTGGATACATAGTCCTCAAGCGCTTCCCATTATCTGGCTCACATTAGCAGAAAAGGCAGGAATCACAGCTGTTACCTGTTACTTCACTTGAAACAAAGGGAGATTCAAATCACATCATGAAAAACTTCCAACTGTTCCACGTGCTTTATTACCACCAAACAAAAACATTACTTACATAAGTTCATTGTTCCTGATGATTTTCACGGCTACTTCTTGGTTTGCTCTGGCCATGTCCCTGGCTCGCACCACGTTACTGAAGACTCCCTGACCAGTGTAACCATAGACATTGTAACGTTTATCTAGAACTTCACCTATATTAACACCTGAGGGAGGAAACCAAGCAAGTTCAAGTTACAAGGGATAAATGTAATGGAACTTTTCCAGAAAAATAAACCATTCCCTACCATTCAAAATATGAGGGCAAATAGCAAAATCCTTTAATTTCATGGTGTGCAATGTTTTGTAGCACCTAGCTTTGTGGAAATCATGGGGAACAAAGGGTGATTCTCCAAGTCTGGAGTCTTTTCAAAACTGAGGTTAAAACCTGCATGCTCATTTCATCCATTACATTACACACTCAGAGAGGGCTGTGGGATACATCTACATTAGAACAAAATTTCAATACTTTTATACATGAGAATCTTCTCCACTCAGCACCCTCACTCTATTTGTCCTTGCTGATAAACAAACACAACTCACGGTAATAGCCTTCTGCATCTGTCCAGTTATCCCTGAGATTGGGGTTTTCTTTGAAGTCTTTTCCAAACCCAGCAGCCCTTAGACGAGCACTCTGAAATAAAAATAAAAGTAACAGCTTTGCTTGTGTGCTCTGTATTTTCCCTTGATGTTTATTTACCAAAGCCCTTTTCCCCTACTGAACACTGTTTCTCTCCACAATACAAACACACTTATCTTGCAGGAGAGAGAAACAACTTGTTATTTACATATCAGTATCTAAAGACTGATGCAAGGAAAGAGGATGAGATCAACCAACAGAACTATTATTAAACATAAATGGGCAAAGTTTCAATTAATACAAGGAATTTATACAAGTCATGTTAGAATGCACATTTTGGACCATCTAAGTAAGACTTCTTATTTACAGTAAGTTTATAGTAAAAAAATATAGCAATTTGCAAGGAAAACACAACTGTTTAAGCCTTGAATTTCTGTTCATTACATGCCACTTGTTTCATACTGTTATACATACAACCGTAACACTTCTACAATTGCTGTTGACATCTCTTAACAGACTGGACAATATTTTGTCACAAATTCAAAACTATGAGTAGTAAAGTGTATCTTCAATTGAACAACAGCTTCTGGAAGGGGGAGCTGCTCACTTACAAGCCATGTAAATCCCCACTTGTAACTTCTGAACTTTTAAAAATGCACCCTCACACACACACTACCCTTCAAGTATTCATCTTTTTCCAAGTCAGAGGGATACCAGTGTTACGAGAGTAAAGCTATGGCAGCCTATGTTACATCCGCCATAAAAATTCTCCAGCTAATTTGGTTTAAGTTAAGAACAAAGTTCTTGTCTTTACTTATTTCTCAGGGTTGTGCATCAGCAACAATGCAGAGGATCTATAGAGAAAGGCACAAAAAGTCTCAAAACTAGTCACTGGACTGCCAATATCTGAAGGTCACTGCAGGACATTTAGAGAAAAGGTAACAAAAATGTGTTAAACGAGGAAATGTATCTTTTCACCCCAAAAAAATCTCCAAACAAACCACCAGACTACTCCAACATAGCATCATTAGCCAATTTCAGTATCTTACACATTTTTTAATTAACCATGAACCTCTGGAAAAAGCTCATATTTAGAACATTGCAACATGGTAACAATAATAAAAAGCTGAACTTATAAATAGATTCATGTTTTTACCACGTCCATTGTATTCAAACAGCAGGTGAATTGCCAGTTGCTTACTCTGGTAAAACTGCCACTTATTTCAGCAGGTTTTATTCCACTGAAATACTAATTAAGAACCAATTTGCCTGCCTTGGGTGACCAAAAGATTAACAACATACAAGTCACTTAGCTGCACACGCCTTTACAAAATCAAAGTTCTCCCAACCCTCAGGTGACAGTGACTCTAACAAAAATCAAGCAGAAAAAGTCATACATTTCATCTCCAAGAATTACCTACATCAAAGTATGCAGCGAACATATCATCTGATTCTGTGAACATATCGGGAGCTAGCAGCTTCTTCTGAGATGAACCTTAAAATGAAATTTAGATTACTCAGCATGAAAAAAGACGTCAAATGATAACTGTTGCCAGTATAATTTGGCACTTGGTATCTTTACAACATAGTCTAAGATCAGTATATTGGCAAACAGGTAGCTCTACTAACGTTTCTAGCAAATACCATTTCACATATTTGACATTCTAGAATATAAAACTCAGACTAGCTAAGTTCTTCAAAGCACTCGAAAATTTATACCTCCTTGAAAAATTACATATAATAGCTTTCAAGTAAGCATAGCAGAAACAAAAAAACTACATATTTACACGCTCCCTACAAAGAATGCCTATATATATGTACGTATAAAAAGAAGTATTAAAATGACTATGTGTATACATTCAAAAATACAGTCATGTTTTCAATACACAAGTTAAGGCTTTTCTGTTAATCACAAGATGTTTTATGAAAACCCAAAGTTTTAAAGCCCAGAAATTCTTTCTTTAGAAAATGTTTTCTCCAACCCTGCCGAAAAGGACCCAGTGTGTAGCTTTTTGTTAAACACAAATGTTTACTACGGCATTAAAGAGAAACATTTTTGTTATGGGCAAGATTATCCCTCTCTCACCTTTTAATCATCTTTAAATCCCAAAGACATTTTACTTGGTTGATAAGATAAAAGCAAAGAAATATAAATTAAGTACACATTAACAAAAGCAAGCAAACTTCAAACTATTTCATTCACGCACACATTATGGCAGCCCTTTATGAACATGGTAAATCAGAGACCCTCCCTTCACTATGCAATGGAGAAAAATAATTGGCTAATTCAGCTCAGAGGCTTCAGGTCTCGTGATGCACACGGCCAACCACTTCCACACCAAATAACTAGACTGAAATCTGACAGCATAAAAAAATCATCCAATATACTGATACCACTGTTTCAAGGTATAGACCTGTCACCTGACACTTGTGGGGAAGCAGTTTATACCACTGTTTTGAGCTACAAACCCTTCCAGAAACTTCCTCATATTTTCCTTTTAGCTCCAGTTACTGGGCTACAATGAATTATTGAGTAGTTTCTTAGCAACTTATTACCCTGGCCCTGTAAGCAGTCAGGATAGAAATAAAAAATTACTCTTGCAGAGAAAGACAGCCCACTACTTTCAGCTGTTGTTACAGCCACCTCCAACCCAGGATCTTACCACCCAGATGTGAGTGTAACTGATCTGGTCTTAAAAACCTTTTTCACATGCCTATGTGGAAAACGCCTATGTAGTTAACTTATATTTTCATATGCTTCAGTATACAAAACTAGAGAGCAGTACATGCTTTGACAAAAAAGGAAAAACACATTGTCTGTTAGACATAATAAGTCTAAACTTGGGGTATGCAAAGAAAGTCCTAGACCAGTTCTTTTTACTGTTCTTATTTTGCAGGAGAACAATCTGAAAACACACAACTCAAGGGAATGCCAGAATAAACTACAGAGCAGTACAGCAGTCCCAAAGAGATGCAGCTTTATTACTTTGAAGAGAAGCATCCACTAGAGACAGTGTATTCAGCCCCCAAGGATACGTGTGGCGCAGGACATGAAATACAAGCTAACTGCAACTCTTCCTCGGAGGAGTTGGGCAGGCTCCACAGCCCTTGTTAAACAGTGCTATTGCAATTAAACTGTAGAGAAAAACCAAAGCAGCTTAAACTAGCTCAAGAATGACCACACAGCAACTACACACACCTTTGACTACTTGGAAGATGGACAGTAACCCACTTTCCAACCACAAAAAAATCAGCAGACTTTCAATACTACAAGGGTGCGCTGGGAGATGTTCCGCAGTCCTTTTGCTGCAGGTGGCACAAGGCAGGTTTTATATCAAAATTTATTTCAACACTGCTGTACAATAGAGTACATACGGGGGGAAGAAGAAGAAGGAAATACCTATTTCAGCAATTAGCTATGCTGCTAAAATGGACTTAACAGCAATGACCCTCAAAAGCTTTAATAATTCTAAATTACTACAGACCCACCTATATTCTTCTGTCACAGTGGCTTTGACCAAAGAAAGGTATAAAAGGAGCATAATTTCCAACCCACAAAAAATAAAGTCTAGGACTATACTAAGCTTCTAAGAAAACAACATGCCTAAGTGAAAAGAAAAATTTGGAAGGGTAATTCTTAACCATAAAGACATCATTATTTGCTCTTCCAAATCTGAAGCACAAATTGTGTTAAGAGTTATTAGAAATATAGAGAACATGTTCCACTCATCCTTCCTAATGAGGAAGATTTATTTTAATGTTATGTTTTAAGCACCATAATATTTGTGAAAATGTTCATAAATTCCATCCCAAAATTCAATCTACTTCCAAGTCTGGAAGTATGTGAGTAAACTAAGCCAAGTGTCTGAGCTTTCATAAATTGCATTAAGAGAGATTTCAGAACCTTACCATTGTTCTGTTCAACTGTCATGAGGTTGTGCTTGGCTTTCACTGATGCCTCAAATGTGTCCACATTTTCCCGTTCATACTCCTTAACATCAGCAGCGACCCTTTCTAGGATGTCGTCAGGAGAATTTGAGCGACTGCGTGTGCTACTTTGAGGGCTGCTTGGTTCAGATGGCACAGATATGTTACTGTCTTCTGTCTGGCCTTTGTATTTCTAAAAAGAAATTTAATTCTTAATCTCACCGTCACACCTTATCACAATTAAAACATTTTCATATCCACCCTTTCAATGGTCTGGGCTTTCAGCTGAAACCTTAATCTTTGCTTTCATAATCACATATGTCTCTAAAGACAACAGATTATTTGCAGAATGGGATACAACTTCTGAAAATTCATTTTGTCACAACGCACCACAGCCCAGACCATAAGACTGAAACATTCATGTGTGTTCTTTAGGTCTTTATATTTCTGTAAAAAGCAATTATTACTGAATATTAGTTATTTCATTATGCACAACAAAATGTCAGCAACAACAGATTTATTACTAAACTGTCCTGGCACACAAACACTGAAACAAAGTCTCTGAGGAAAAATTAATTATTTTATATCCTATATTCTAGAATATTTCTCAGTTTTATTAGTGTTATGGCACAGAAGAGTAGCTCTTAGACTCAGTTTTTTAATGTGAACTGGAAATCCTATTTATTCATTCATTCTTGTTGAAAAAATTGGAAAGAATTTAAAAACTTCAAACATCTTTGCTATTTTTGTACCCTTAAGTAATATGAAATTATACAGACCTCACTTCCTATCCCAAAAGTTAAAAACCAAGATGAAGAAATGCTGCTACTACTCAGCTGTCAAGGCTGAACTAATCAATAATAAAAGCAGAGGTTTTCTGTTTAGGGAATTCAGCTCTGCGATTTGCTTCCTGCCTGCACCAACATCAGGTGTAACCAGTCTTTAAACAGAATTTATATCGTTTGGCTCAGTCATAGTTCTGAAGGATTTTACAATGGGCTTTGCACAAAACTCAAATCATGGGCAGTATTTTTAGTGCTACTTAAAATAAGCAGTACACTAAAGCCAGGGACTTTACCTGATGCTAAATAAATATGCTACAGCATTTTGCTTGCTATGTTCTGATTGTGTGCCAAATCCCACCTTTCAAAAGAGATACCTGACTTGTACTGTACAATTACACCCCCTTTGGCCACAGCTCCTTTCAGGGGTCTCCATCACACATACACCTGTGCTTAGTTACCTTGTTACCTGGAATAAGAAGTTCATGGGAACTCACATGTGCACTAATACATTATCTGCTTTTAGGGAGGAACCCATGAGAGAGTGGCTTTACAAAATTTTGGAATCTGACAAAGACAACTTCTACTTGAAAGAAACTGACCAGTTAGGTTAATTGATATATAGTTATATATATCTGTTACACTGACATTATTATATCAATGATACAGCTAGAAAGAAAACCTACAGATGAAGATAACTAAAGAACATTTTTGACATGTCTTAAGACCGTCAGAGAATGTTTAACTGTAGCAAAAAATGACTGTAGCAAAAAATGACTCACAGAAGTGTCACTTCAGTTTTAAAAACAATGCTGTGACAATAGAAGTGTAGAGTTTAAGAGAGACTAACATTTACAATGAGCTAACTGGAAAAACACAGCAATAGGAATTACTATCATAACACAGCAATAGGCAAAGAGCCTTCCTTTACCCTGACACTACACTAAAACCACAGAATTAGTTCCTGTGACCATGTACCTGAACAATTGCTTGCCGCTGTAACCTCCTTTGTCTTATCTCTGCTTCTTCATCCTCTTCTTCCAAATCAAAGTCTTCAAGACTACAAAAATACGATTTTTTTATATAACTTCATAAACATGTAATTATCTACTGTATTTTACCAAGTGCAGTTCCTTGGCATATAAAGCACAGAATATATTAAACAATAGCTGTTCAAGTGACTCAGAAAGCAATGGTGTATTAAATCCCACTGCATATATTTACATTTCCTTACAAAGAAAATTTATCTCTTGGTATCTCTTTGGGACTTTCTGTATTCCATTTTTAATTGCAAACAATTAGCAGCCATCTTTCAAAAGACAACGAACAAAAAAACCTTGTTCCTTTTCACTGAAGCATCATTCTTCCTTAATAATTTGATTAAGAATGCATACTCTTGCACAACTGAATAAGCAGATGTTGAGGAAATATAAACACAATTTGCAAACAGCAGTTAATCCTTTCAGCTATTAACGTTTTTCCCCAAGCAGTAAGCTCTAGTAATCAGACCAAAAGTTTTCACAAGATACTGATCAAGTTGAATTTAAAAACCTAATGATATATCCTCCCCTCAGGTCTGCCCACTAGCCAACAGGTCTTGCTATTTTTTGCATATTCCAAAGTTTTTCAGATCCTCCCAACAGTAATCTGACAAGATCACAAGTACTAAGACACGATTATGGTTTTAGGTGACAACTCAAAAACTACACCATGAAGATAAATGTTAGCTCATTCCTGGTATTAGTGGAACTATAGGTTTTAAATAATCAGTGCAAGTTAGAAATATATTCTTACTTTTCATCTGATGAAGACTCCTGTTCAGCTTTCATGCCCTCAGAAAGACTACCTTTAAATTTGTCTTCTTTAACTTTGCTTCTGCTCCTACGTCTATGGCCACCACGTGACCTGGACCTCCTTCGAAGGCGAGATCTACTTCTCCGACCTCTATCCCTGTTTGATAAGAATAAGAGATTTGGATTTGGGGGGGGGTTGTTTTGGTTTTTGAGAAGGAAAATCTTTTCAGAAAACATAAATATACACAACGATTCCAAGTAATAAAACAATTTAACTCATGGAGGACAAAATTAATTTAACTGTGCGAGCACATATTAACATGGACAAAAAAACCAGCACAGTCTTTTTACATGTAACATAGCAATCCTTATTCTTCCTGTAATCTTACAAAACATACTTAAAAACACAGGGTGTCTTTACCTCCTTCGAGGAGATCTGCTCCGCCTTCTGGGAGATCGGCTACGTCGAAGGGGTGTTCGAGATCTCCTCCTGATGGGGGACCGAGACCTTCTTCTGGATGGGGACCATCTGCTGGGTGGGCTGACATCCTTTGATCTTTCACGTCTGGACAAAATGTCATCCCTGGTCCGTGTTCTTAAAACAGAGGAAGAAAGTGGTAGTAAAAATCAGGAGCAAGCCGAAAACAAAAAAATCCGTTCTCTCTAAAAACTCCCAAGAAAAGTCTTACAGCAGGCGAGGGACCACCAGATGGGCTTCTGAGGGAGCGATGGATAAGAAGGCTGCAGAGCTGGCTGCCCCTCCTGCATGTCTCTTCCCCACTCTGGGAAGTGTGTGCCCATACAAAGATCTAGTTCAGGACAAGTCTGGAAACAGCTCCTTAATTACTACCACAAAGCTAAGAGGGGTTTTAAAACAATGCTTGTGTTTAGGTCCTACATAAATAGTGGCCTGTTTTCATGTTTACCAGAAACAGTATTGAAACAATACATAAACCCCAAAATCTTATTCTCGAGAATTATTTCACCACCTTCCAACCATGGTATTGGAATTTAGGCTTAGGATCATGCTACTTCACATCAGTGACAACACTGTCTGTTTCAATTTGGGCACTACAACTGCATGGCTTCAACATTTCACACATTCTAAAACAGCAGATGAAAACCAGAATTCTTAATTAAAATGCAAACTAACCCTTCTCAAATAAAAAAAAAAAAATTCAAGTCTGATACTATATACACTATTCAAAATTTGTTTATTCTTGTCTATACAGATTCACAATTATCCAAGAAAAAAATCCTTGATGGGACTACTACATTAAAAAGCTTAATTGCATGATAGCAAGAGTTCAATCAAAAATTGGAAAGAATATGAATTAGAAATTTAACAACTGTTCTAATGAGGCTGCATTAGAAATTGGAAAATAGTTTCACACTATTTCAAAGGAAATGTTGCTACGCTATTTTTTTCCTGCTCCTTATTTTTGATTTTTTTTTAATCAAGTTGGAACAACTTATTACAGGTGTTATATCTCATTAATGAACAAAATATCTTGGAGCTGAAAGACTAATTCCACCCATTCTGTGATTTTTTTCATTTGTTTCATCAGTTTCAATTACCTTAACTACAGACAATGATCAGACATACAGAACTGATGAAAAATAGTAGACAGTGGAGCAAGAGGAAAATTTATATGTGAAATTTACTTGTGAAATTTGCATGTGCAGAGTACTGGCAGTTTCTACAAGGAATTACTGTACTCAAATGCTGGAGTAGGCCAATACCTTTAGCCCAATTAATTTATATAATGTTCTTGTGAACAATATTACATAAAGAGTCACACACAGGATGAAGAGTTACAGGCTTCTTGACTAACAAAGCAGTTGTACTGCCAAAACCCAATCAAAATATCTGTTACAAAAAATAGATTAGTTCAGGGATCACAGGGATGAGATAAAAAGCAGAAGCTGATTAAGAATTCATAGTAACATCACATAATGAGTAACTCCAGTCAAAGACCTGAGAAGTGTCTTACAAGATTAGAATACTGGAAACAAACTTAAAAATGACATTACTGGGATTTTTTTTTTGTTAAAACTGTTCA
Organism: Aphelocoma coerulescens; assembly: GCF_041296385.1. Lineage (NCBI taxonomy): Eukaryota > Metazoa > Chordata > Aves > Passeriformes > Corvidae > Aphelocoma > Aphelocoma coerulescens. Next base: position 79,531,806 of record NC_091015.1, read on the forward strand.
TTAAAGCTCCTGAAATTCTCTGGCAGTTTGAGTAATTACAAGTAGTTAAAACTTGAACAGCAGTTTGAGTTAGTTAAGGTATCTTACAAGGAAAGATTATTTCTGCTGATCTGCAAACACCTCCAGCAAAAAATATTTTAGTAGTCCCCCACTCACATGCTGCTCACCACGCAGTTACAGAAGTATGAATTTGACAGCAAAATTCTAGACACATGCATCACTTGAAATAAGTGTCTAGACAACCAATTCAAACTGGCTGCAAAGCAAGCTGTCAAGAAAAATGAAAACTGAAAGATGTAAAATGCTACAGAGGAAAAGTCAACTACTATGCCAGAAAAACTCAGTGGCTGGGCCGACACATTCCTGATTTACCAAAAAGCAGCCAGATAAACTGGCAGCATTTACAATACTTGCTTGATCAGGTTAACACCACTGGGGCCATTCTCCAAAGTACCCAAAGATAGCCCATACCTGAAACCAGAGTAACCTTCAGTGCTTCAGGCTGAAACTTCCACATTTTTAGATGCCCATTTACCAAGCTTGATCTTTTACTTAAATTAGTGGTACATAAGTGCTTCCAATTCCAGTTTTAAATTCATACTTCTTTGTTCTTAGTTCTCAGACTGGGTGAAGCTAAACCCCCCGATACAAAGTTTTAAGTTATTTATTATCCAATGCTTAACTCTTCTACCTCTTAAACTTCTTACAGCTAATGAAATAACTTCCAAAAATGCATACACTTACATTGGTTCTCTTCTTGGAAACTTGCCATCCAGGCATTATTAGCTTTCAAATTTCAAGGTAACTGCTTTCATAGGCTAAATTTGTCTTTTAAAAAAATGCCAAGACTACACCGATACATTAAATAGATTTCCATTCTTCTCCTTTAAGTGTATGCAAAATATGGTAATTATATATGGCAGTCCAATAACAAAGCAACACTAACATCCCGCTAGCAAATGAAAAACACACAATATTTTAAAGAAAAAAAAAGACTCTGAGAAGGATATCTTGATATAAAAATTTGCTTACATTCACACATACTGACTCTATCCATCATTAGGGCTTTTCTTGAGGGGAAATAGGGGCTAATTACCCACTTTTAGCCAACACTAATACATAACACTGGAGAGGATTCACACTCCACAGAAATATCAGAAAGCAACAGAACTATTGACAAAGAAACAAAATAGAAGCCAAATTCTGAATCCAACCAGCAATAAAAAGGAGAACACAGTTACAAAACTTGTTCCCAGTAATGGTGTGAGCAGCAAATAACTTTGCACTTTAGCAACCACAAGATGAATTCGCATATCTGACAGCTGGGAGGAACAGTTTTCTAAAAAATTGAATACATACAAAGTAAGCTTATGATATAATGTACAATCTGATTATCTTTTAAAATACCCATTTACTGAATAAAACAAGGAGATAAACACCAAACTAGAAGACAGTTCATCCTGTAATGTATTTTTGTGATGGCTCATGACATCTTTAAGTTACCTGGGAGAAGAAAGACGCCTCCTTTCTGATTCTCTTCTTTTCCTTTCTGCAGATCTACTCCTCACTCTTCTAACCGGAGACCGGGTTCGAGAGGGTGATCGACTCTGTTTAGATCTACGATCGTTAAAGAGAGGGGATCTGCTTCTTCTCGACTTCTCACGCTGTTTGGGAGATAAGCTTCTTCCTTTTGGGCTACGGCCAGGTCGTCGAGGGGACCTGTTTTCTTTCCCTGAAGAAGCATCTTTAGAAGGTGATTTAATTGGCTTTTTTTCTTTGTCAGTCTCTGATCTCCTAGGTTTTCTATCTTTGGACCGTGATCTTCTATCTTTGGATTTGCTTCTTAGTTCTGCTGGAGATTTAGATTTTCTACCACGATCTCTGCTTTTGTTTTCATTTACAACTGGAGATTTTCTGCGGTCTCTTGATTTACTTTTATCATCAGCCTTATTTCTATCCTCTGGAGGAGACTTAGACTTTCTGTTTTTCTCCTGAGATCTCCTCTTAAGTATTGGAGACCTAGATTTCCTTGTCTGATCTTGAGACTTACTCCTCTTATAAGGGCTTTTGGATTTCCTCCTTTCTTTTGACTTGCTTCTAGTAGTCTTCTCTTTGACTCCATCAACTCCTGCCTTGGATTTCTTTTTGTCAGATCTGTGCCTAGTCCTTTCTTTTGATTCACTTTTACTTGCTTTCTTGGAACTAGTTTTATTATCCACAGGTTCTAATTTCCCCTTAGTATTTGACTTTGTTGTAGGTCTTGCTCCATTTCGTGCTTTTTCATTAATCTCCCCCTCTTCCTCAGATCCTGACTCATAACCTTGTAATATTAATCCCATCCCAGACTGGACTTTTCCTTCCATTAATTCGTTTTCAAGTTCAGCTTTCAGCAATGCTCTTTGTTTCTCTAAGTCTTCCAGAGGAGCCAAAAAATCAATTTTAGTTCTTTTAGCTGGTCCATCTTCTTTGTCAGAGGCATCAGCCACCTCTTTCCATTTATGTTTCTTATGTTTGTGTCTGTGTTTATGTTTTTTGTCCTTATCATCTTCTGAAGAATGTTTATGTTTCTTATGTTTACTTCGGTGTTTGTGTTTCTTTTTTTTGTGTCGGCTGTGCTTGTTTTGAGGTTGGTCTGCCTCTGATACTTCCCCATTTTCTTCATTCACACTTTTCTCGGATGCCTCAGCATCCTCAACCCTGCAAAAAACAAAGAGATCACTACTATAAACTCACTGTAGTCCTTTATCTCATGTTAAATAGACAACCTTTTATGATAGAAACTAACTGGCATTTATTCACCTACCTTTGGGAAAATTAAAAATGCACCACTAATTTAAGTTATAACAGCAGATACACTTCCTCAGGAACAGCCAGCTACGGCTGCAGAAAGAAATATTATGGAAGGAACAGACAGCAAATGCACTGACAAAACCAAATGTGTGGATGGAATCAATGCTTATGCCTTTACGTTCAATTCTGACCTATCTGTTAATAGCATACAACAGTGCTGAACATTTATCTGTCAGTCCATCATTGTCTGTCACTTTCTGCTCCACTCCGACACCTAACCCAAGCTATGCCTTTTAAAAGTATTTTCAAGTGGCAGAAAACAGTTGTGCTCCAAAAATCAAAATTTATTTCAAGGTCTGACCACCTAATGAAACCTCCTTGCAAAATCTCATGCAGAGCTGACTGACTCTCTTAGCTGCAATTTTTTTTCTCTAAGTGTACACACCTGTTAGAAAATCAAGGAATGTCCTAACATGTTGATATTATTTATGCAATACAGGGAACACTACTGAGGAACAGGATAAATTCAAGAAGTCTAATTTCAGAGCAGCTTTCTGATAGTATATAGCAGGCTAGCAGCTTCAAAAAGATGTGGTAATCCTGACACCTGTAAAATGCCATTGGCCAAAACAGCTGAAAATAAGTCTACAGCAGGTTATTAATATAATAATATACAGTTTCTTCTAAAATGAATGTTTTCAATTAACTATATTTCTTCTAAAATGAATGTTTTCAATTAACTATATTTCTTCAAACAGCAACTTCAAAAAATATAAAATTCGGTCCTGACATTACGCATTCCCTTGTATTATCTTCCATAGACACTGAAACTGGCTTAACAATAGGGGTTGTTACAGTGTTTAGCAAATACCTCCTGAGCTCCTTCAGAACATCAAGTTACTGTCTGTGGTAATACAGACATTTGCCTTTTGAAATCTGTTGCCAACAGTCTTGGAATTTACTCATTAATACTTTAATAACTTAAACATAGCACTTTGCTGTATCCCAAGTCTCATTAGGTGAAAAAAAACCCCCCAAACATGACAGTCAGGAGCAGGGGGTGAACGTACACAGAAATGCGGAAATTATCTTCTGAACTCTACTAGTTTCATACGACAGCTGTTTCTGAAGAGTATGATCAATAATCTGATAGAATAAATGTATCAGAGATATTCTAAGCCAGACTTAAAGGACAGCATCTCACTATGAATTTGATTAGTGTCTTCCTAATTAAGGACAGGATCTTCAAGCAGCACACATTTACTCTCTCCTGCTTGAGTTAATGCAAATTCTCGTACTAATAAATACAGCTGACTTTTCTGCAAAGTACACTAAAATTATTTGCTAAAATCATTAACAGCTTAGTGCTCTGAAATAAGGAGCTTCCAAAGGGAAAAAACTGTTTGAGTTAAAAATATAGAATATTCACAGACTTAAGTCAAAATGTTGCTTGTCTTTTCTTTTACACTTTTATTACTACTTCTGCTGATTCAAGGCATACAGAAAGGTGTTTTTCTTAATTGCTACCTCCTGACACTCCACAAAATTATAAGAGAATATCAGAACAAAAGAGGAAAAAATGGCTTTAAAAGATTTTATTTTATGTTGCACTTGGCATAAAAAAAAAAAATCTTAAATGCTAAACTTCTTCAACTTGGATTTGCTACCTGTGACGTTAAGTGGAGAAATGCCAGAAGGAGAATTTTAAGGGAACTATGTGCCTTTCAAAATTTCTTTTAGCTGGATACAGGATGCTGTGTAAATCCCCAATTAACATATTAAGGGTACTTCAAGACATCATAAAAGTATTAAAGACCAAAAAAATCACGTCCATTCAATCTGTTCCAGATAAGCCTTCCTTCTCTTAACAGCAGAAAGTGACACCAAAATCTTTAAGGAAGTAATTTTAAAATATTGCATGTATTTTAAAGTTATGCAATAACCTCATCCTAAATTCTAGAAAAGCCAGCTGGCAGCAAAGGTGCCAGATGAGCCACATCATCCCAGCAGTATCTCAGGCCACTACAGACTGCCAATACAACTGCCAGCTGTCTTTGTAACTCAACAACAAAATTAAGTTCATTAATACGCAATAAATAGTTCAAATTTTCTTCATGTACAGGGATAATTTATTTCAAGTCATTTCATTGAACTGTGGATAAACTTTTACATGCTTCAGAGGTATAGTGATGTGGATGAAAAAACCTTCTAAGAATATTTTAGAAGGTGATGAGGCAGTCTACATGTTTAGGTGCTAATGGCTTTAAATAGAGAGGAACTGTGACATGATCTTGTTAAAGCCCTACTTTTTCATATTTTTTAATTCAAGAAGAAGAATTACAGGAAGTTCATAAGGATGTGCAAAGTGATTTCACCCATATTTTCCTTCACACAGGGCTCTTATCATCAGCTTCTATCTTACTACTTTCTCTCTACAGTACTAAACCCTCTTCTTCATGGGCACATGTTTTACAAGGCTTACATGTACTCCCACTGCTTTTCCTCACCTGTTTTCTACTCCCAGGATTAACACTAAAATCAAGCTTCAAATCAAAACTTTTCAAGGCAGAAAAAATACAGAAAGCAGTTTATATGGCTAAAATATTAATGTAGGAAAGAGGAGAAATAGAGTAAACATTAGATCGTTAACTCCCAGCAGAATTTCCAGAAGACTGTGTTCACGAGCTCCTGAGTGTGGACAAACCCAAACCCCACGGCACTAACCGGGGTGCCTGGAAAACGCACGCCCGGGAGCCCCGTTCCTGCGGGGAGGCGACAGCGCGATCTTCGCTTCCCAACGGGAGCCGGGAGTTGCCAGTCATTTCGAGGGCTGGAAGGAGGGGCTGGCGGCAACAAATCACTTTCTGCTTCCACCAGCACGGGCACTTTCCATACCGCGAGAGCGGCCGGGGCCCGGGGAAGGAGGGAGGGAGGGAGGAGAGCTCGCCGCAGGGCGGGCAGCGGCTCGGCGGCCCCGGGGCAGCCCCGCGGCAGCCGCTGGCCCGGAGCCCCCCGGCCCCGCTCGGACAGGGTGTTTTGGGGTGCGTGTGTACGTCTGAGTGGCGGGGGGATCTCGGGGAGCGCCGGCCCGGATCCGCCTCACGGATGCCCGAGCCCTGCGCGCCCCGGCGGGCAGCGGCCTCGCAGCCACGCGGAGGATGCTAATCCCTCCCCCGCGTCCCTCTGTCCCACGTCCCCCGCGCCAGAGGCAAACCCGGTTCGCCGGCGGCAATCCCGGTTCCCCGCGGCCGGAGCGCCACCAGGGCGGGAAGGCGCACGCGGGACTCCCGGGGACACGCGCCCGCCGCCGCTTCCCTTCTCTTCCCCCCCACCCCCCGCGCGGCCCTCCCGAATCCACGGGCGGATCCAGCGCTCCAGGCCCCGGCGTGCCGCCTCGTCGCGGGGCCAGCGGCGCCTACAGCAGCCCCTCTCCCCCGGAGCGGCCGCCTTCCCCCATCCTCCTCTCCTTACCCCCTCCTCCCTCGCCACTTCCACCCGGGCCGCTTCTCGTCGTCCCCGTCCCGTGTAGTGTGTCCCCCCTCCCCAATCCCCTCGCCCGTCCTTCTCCCTCCAGCTCCCTTCTCCTCTTCCCCAAGGCTCCAGGGCGAGGAGCCTCCCCCCCTCCAGCCAGTCCTTACTCAGGCGGTCGCTGCTCGGGCTCGGCCGCGGCGGCCATTTTGAACTTCCGAACTCCTTCGCTGCCGCCGCCGCTGGGAGAGGGCGGGGGGGGACGCGGGGCCGGAAGTGAACCCCGCGCGCGGGGCCGGGAGCGCGCTGGAGGCCCCGCCCCCCGCCTCTAGGGGGGGCCGAGGGGAGCCGGCGGCGGGAATGGATGCGGCGGCGGGACTGGATGCGGCGGCGGGACTGGATGCGGCGGCGGGACGGCGGGTTTGGATGAGGTATTGGGAGGGAGCTCTTCACTGGGAGGCACTGGCACAGGTTGCCCAGAGGTACTGTGGATGCCCTATCCTTGGGAGTGTTCAAGTCTGGCTTGCCTGGAGCTCTGAGCAGTCTGTTCCAGTGGAAAGGTGTCCCTGCCCATGGCAGGACGTTGGAACTGGGTGATCTTTAAGGTCCCTTCCAACCCAAGCCGTTCTGCGATTCTATGATCCTGCTGTAAGGCGTTGCTCCGCTTAATTTGCCTTTCCGGGCTCGGCCTGGCTGTGCCGAGCTGCAGGGAAAGGGTCGGTGGGGTCTGGGTGCGCTGTGGTGGCTCCTGGGCTGGAGGGTGCAGGTTTCTCACCAGCGTTCTCGTCTTCTAAAAGTAGTCTTAGATTTAGGATCACTGCTGCCTGTCTCCTAACAGGAGCTGTTCTAAATTTAACACAGAAATGCCGTAATCTTGCTAACCTGTAGTTCATTTTTAGTTTCAACAGGTGATTTGAGCAGTCATTTATGGCATCATTTTTCTCATGCAGGACCCTCACTTCTTTCAGATAGTCGTAAAATCTGCAGACATCCCTAGGACTGGAATCTGAATCTGGATGTCGTTGCTCCCCGGACTTTGGATAAGACGCTTGAAATCATGAAGTGGATTTTAACTCTTTTGTTTATTGTCCTTTCACAGATTCATAGAATATTTGGAGTTGGAAGGGGTCCACAAGGATCCTCGAGTCCAACTCTTAAATAAATGGCCTGTACGGGAATTGCACCCACCACCTTGGTGTTAGCAGAACCATGTTCTAACCAACTGCAACTACAGAAAATTAGTTATTTGTAGTTATTTAACTACAAATACTAATGTGCTCTGTCAATGAACCCGCACATCACCGTTGGGACATCACAACATCCCAGCTGTGTGCTGCTCTGCTTGAGGATTTTGAAGCCCAGATTGCCCTGTCTGGTGGAAATATTTCTGGTGGAGATTTATAGGTACAAGCTCTGCCATTTCACAAGCAGGATCGAAAGTAAGATCAGGATACACCTGGCTCAAATGCGTGAAACAGATATGGCATGTCGAATTTCGGGCTGTTCTAAATTGGACCAAGGTAAAAATGAGTTATATAGCATTGGAGATGAAAATAATGAAAACAAAGAAAATCTTGCAAAAAATGACTGTCTTGTTGTCTGTCTTTCAGATGTCTCAAAATAAAGAGTCCTTGCTGTTGTGTCATGAGCCCAAGCATAATCCTCATGCCTCTCACTCCTATGAAAGGAGCACCTTATTTGGAGAAGCAGCATCTTTTGCTACTTAAGGAACCCTGCAGTGCTGACTTCTCTTCCATATTCCAAGGGAAAGGACAGATAAGTCCAGTCTTTGCCTCTTAGCATCTGTCACATTTCCAGTGTTAGAACTCAGACATTCGCTGGGGAGATAAAAACCACTAAGACTCAATCAAGGTGTAAACATCACAGGAAAATCAGTTCAAAGCTGGATCTAAAGGCTCAGCTCACCCTGTGGAAAATGCTTGTGCCTTAAAGCTGGGTTCTGAGATAAGGCAGCCTTTCTGCAGTGTGTGCAGTGTAGCACTAGAGTAGAAAGATGCTGAGAAAATCCTTTTAAAGGGTCATGATGTGGATCGTAGCTCTAAATGTGTTTATTGTCACATGACTGAGTAGATCTTAATGGAAAACCATTGGAAATCACACATGCGGCTAAAAGAAGCCTACCAGTGCCTCATCTGTAGAGGTGCTTAAATATCACTTTATAAAGTGCCTGGAAAGTGCACAGAAACAGCCATCAGAGGAAACCTCATCTCAGTGCCCATCATCTGGAACTGAGCAGATAAGAAATCTTCATGTAGCTTGCTTGGCCTTATCAGGATATGGTTACATGCCCACACAGTGATTTTACCAGTAAGTCAGATTTTATTTTTCACTCTCATCCAGTTGCCTCCTCAACTTAAATTTATTGCTGCAAATAACTTTATTTGGTCAATGCAAAATTTATTGTAGCCTTTCAGTATGAACTGTAAATGCTATCATCAGAAGCTACTGTAAAACATCTTCATGCTGGTTTGAGCAAAGAAAATGCAAGAACTGTAAAAATTCTAAAAATATGTTGTAAATGTTCACATTTTGATAATGTTCATTCTGCAAAATCCTGTCTCATTTCATATTTTGAATTCTGAATATTTTGTGGGTAGTTTACCATCATATTCCAATAATTTCAATATTAGTAGCTTTTTAATGACTCTTAACATTACTGTGAAGGTACTACTATCAAAGTGAATGCCTTTTATCTCTACATTTTGTGACACTTTTAATAGCTAGATATTATCTCCATTTATAAATGGCAGACCTTGACTAACATAGTCTGTCTCCTAAAGCACAAAAGGACATTATTCCAGTATTCTACTTCTGTTCTCCTTTGCATTAACTACAAATGTTGCTTTTGTACCAATTACACTTTCTCCTCGTTGCTTAAATAATGTTTCTGTTAGTAATTTCAAGTGCTCTGCCCTCAATAAAGCTATGCATCTAGTGCTCACCTGCATGTCTGTAGGTAAAAATCTTGAAAGATTGTGTACAAAGGTAGTCTGGGCATTTTTCTATTTAACCATTCAGTATTGCAGGTGGTTGTAGTGATTTAATTGATTTTAGCAACGTTTCCGTGGCTGATGCTGGGATACAAACCAAATTCTTTCTTCAGGGGTTGAGCTACTGAGTTGGTTCTGATTGCTCAGTATGGCCAAGGGAAAGAACAGGTGATTATGAAATAAGGTGATGGCTCCTGGGTGTGCTCTGGAGTTTGTGGCCATGGTCAGGTAAGGGAACAGACAAGGTTAGGAACATGAAGGAATGTGGAATGACAGGGCATCCTGTGGTTGTAGCCAGGCATCTGTGTCATGATGTAGGGTTTAGATTAGATTATGAAGGGTTTTGATTGAAAGGTTTAGGTTGGATTACATGTTATGCTGTCTAGTTTTGATGCCTTTGTTGTCTTTGAGATACATGAGCTTTTTCTGAGGCTTTTACTGCCTGACAGGGTGGAGATAGAGTTTTTTAAAAGGTTATAGCAGAATTTCTGGAGGAAAAGTAATTGAGAAAGTGGTAATTTTTGGAAATAAAAGCAAAACAAGTTTTTTATTTGCTTCACAATGGCTGTAAGCCAAGAACAAGGCTTCAGTCCAGTATAACTTTTTCTCTAAGGGGGTACGCACATGGAAATACAATTGAAATTCACAGTATTTCAAAATAGAGATGACTACAACAGTGAAAAAATTTATGAGTGCTTATATAAACCATCTGGTTTTTAAGTGAAAGGAGAACTGCTTTTTATTAACAAATTATAAATTGTCTCTTGAATGAGTAATTTCATTTCTTTTGGGTGGGAGGCATAGGGATCAAAAATCCATCTTCCTTAAAACTGTGATGAGGAAACCTGGGGCTGGGTTTTCTGAGCTGCTCTTTTGACAATTCCCTTTATGTCTGGGGGTGATGAATTTTTGAAGATTATAATTTGCCATTCATTGCTATGTTAACATGCAGATAGTTTACTTAATTTTAGCTTCCTGGTGAAAAATTTAATAGGTTAAATACTTAATAATTTTTTAAGCTCTTGGTAGTGTTGTGGAATTGTAAATATTTTATATTTTTTCTAAATATTGCTTACATTTTTGTGATAAATGTGAGCAAAGGAAAAACCTTTCTAAATATTTATTTAACACCATGCTACTTTCTATACATTTTTGAGGTGCAGAAAAAACAAAAAAGAAACTAAGAAAACTTCAACTTGGTAATGTTTTTCAGAGGTTTCATTCCATTAAAGGAAGCTTTACTGTAACACTTTTAGGAACTGCTGTCTGCTGATTTATTGTGCTTGTGGAGCTGATACAGTGAGTATGAGAGCCTTTCTGCTGGCTGTGGGGATAGTTTTTGAAATAGTTTTAACCATAGCTTCTTAGCACTAAGGTTGTGTTTAACTTAGTGTCAAGTTCTCGCTGTAATTGCTAACGTTAGTTGATACAGTATGCTTGTTGTAGCTTTTAACCTTCGTGAAAGCCTAACTGGCTAGTGGAAAACAATGTACAAATTGAATCTTATAAAAAAGAGTTCAGAAGCTGCTGAAAAGTTGAGTGATTTTATATAAAAACCTTTACAAGGAAAGGGTTAGTGGTCTTGATTGCATTTCCCTTTAGACAGAAATCCTCTGTCTAAAGCTACAGCCTCCAACCAGTACTTTCTCCAGACCAAATTTAGACTGTCAGCAGATGTGCTCAGAAGAAAATGGACATGTAAGTTGTATTATGTCTGCCACTAAAAATAATCCTTTGAAGTTGGGGTATTCTAATGTATCTATTCCTTCAATATTTTTCATAAGCTGGGTAATTGACATGAGAATAACTCCACTGCAAGTACATATTTTGCTAACTCATTTTTAATTGTGGTTTGAAATCTTTGAGAGCTCCTTGTTACCATGTTTTGTTTTGGTTTGCTTTTTGTTCTGTTTTGACATTGGAAGTGCATTAAGCATTCTTAGACCTGAGCTAACCTTGGATTTGCTGCCAGAGTCCCCATGGTCAAATTATATCTTCATAATCAATAGTTGCTCTTTCTTCTGAAATACTGTGTATCTCAGACAAATTTGGCCTCATGTCACTTAAATAACTACAAAATACTTTTAAACTACATAGGAGTTAAGTTTGAACATTTGTGTTAATAACTGTTCAACCTGGAGAAATGTCTTTCTTCTATGATAAGTTAATGTATTTGCTCTGCTTTTAAGCTATTGTAATGAACTGTGGCTTTTAATACAACTAAGGAATGGATCAAGGTCTGCAAGCATCTATGCAAGCAGAGATACTGTTTCAAACTATACTGAATGGAAGATGTGAGACTTTTTTTGCAGTTATTTTCCTTTTTTTTTTTCTTCAGTGCTAAATATTTGCTTAATACAAGTGTGCATGCAAGTAAATTTGTTTTAATTGGTGGAAGAAGGCTTTAAAACTCACTAAAATAGATTAGAACTGTGTTTTGAAGGGCAGGGAAGAAGGATTAGGGACTTCTTAGAGTTTGCTTGAGGACACTAAACAAAGATCTCCATCTTTCCAAGGCAGTAGGTGGGGTGGGATGTGGCAGCTGCATTGAGCTTGCAGCTGAGCAGCGCTTGAGTAGGTAGAGGAGAAAAGAGGGCAACATTCAGGGCAGGGAATCTGGATGGCAGGACATGATGAGATGTTTGGGTTTTGAATACTTCTTAGGTTGATTAGAGTTTATGATGAGCTCATTTTGGCAGTTGATAATTGCTTGGTTGGATAACTAGTTGTTAGTTTAAAAGGAAATTCTGCCTTGTTGTTAGCAGCAAGTCTATCTTCCTTTCTCAAGAGTTGCTTCATCTTACTCAGTGAAGCTTTATTTCCATCTTGCTTCATACAAGGAAGACTTTATTACCTCACCATTTTGTTATTTGTTATGTTGTTAAACTGGGGGTGGGGATACTGTACCACGTAGAATGTCAAAGCTGAAGGATGCTTCATTGTCTGAAGCTTTTCTGGCTTTAGCTTTGTGTCAGTGTGACTGGAGTAACACCAGAATTGTAATACTTTTCATGATGACCATCCAGGTTCAATACTCAATTTAGATTTATTTTAACCCGAGGGTTTAGTCTCTTTTGATTCCTTTTTGGACATTTAATGATGTCAGAAGTGCAAATCAACAAAAATGATTCAGCCAATTTTCTAGAATGCCTATGGGGAAAACTTTCTGTTCATGATGTTTTCAAGTGGAACCTGCAAGATTGTGGATACTTTTCATTTAAAAAGCCCTAATAGTCTGTGTCTTCAAGGAAATATATAAGCATTTTTCCGGTGGTGTCTTCTGTTAGAACAGCTGAAGGGCCACACTCCTGATGCAAATATCTGTTGAGATTTGGCCTTTTCAGTATCTCTGAAAAATGCAGTGATCAATGACAGTACCTTACTGCAGGAAGCTAATTGTGACAGACTGTTTTAGGGAGGCAGGGACAGGAAGCAAGAAAACTTGCCAGTTTCCTTTGGTACCTGGCTTGCAAAGGTTTTTAATTCTTTTGTGGACAGCACATAAAAGAAACTGGGTACTGAAGACCAGTGGGGCTGGAAGACCTGTGAGATGTTGCTAAAGACGAGATGAGGAGATGGGCTTAAGCAGAATTTGGCGTGTTAGCAAAAGTGATTATTGGGTCAAGGCAAAGTGGGCAAAGAGTAAAATAATGTGGAGTCTCAGAAAATGAGAATAACTTGGGCAACAGTTTGGTCTGAAGTGGACAGAAAGGATATAGCCTCAGACATGTGAATCAGCATTAAAACAAGAGGGTACATAATCACTTCTATTTACTAGTGCTGCCATTACTCAAATGACAATTAGTTCAAACATGAGAGGTTTCTGGTATGTGTGTGTATATATTTTTATATATTTATTATTCCCCATTGTGAAATCTGGCATTAATTCTTTAATTTCTTAGGTATTTTGATTCCAAAAATGAAACCTAAACCTTGTTGAATGTTAAAAAGAAAATAAAACCACACAAAAAAAAAAAAAGGGGGTTGAGAACTCTCAATACAGGTCAAAATGCCAAGCACTCATCTTGTGTGGGTGGGTACACTTGCAAAATCTTCAATTGCCTGATTTGCCTGTATACAAATTTCTGCTCCCAGTGATCCTTTTGAAATTCAGTGTGTAGAATGGGTAGTGCTTCATTAGCCTCGCTTTATTCGTTAGAGAGCAGAGTAGATACACAAAAAACAATGAGATTAAGGTTACCAAGGCAACTTTGATTTTGACAATTCAACTTGAATTTTGGCAATACCTAATTTTTATTTATTGGCTTAGCAACCTTAATGAGTTGAGGCTTTGAGTTTTTGAATGTAGCTTTTATTTTATGTGGGAAATACATTGGGAATCTACCTTAATATGCTAAAATAAATCACCAGAAATGCTATCTCCTTTAGCAGTATGTACTGCTGTATGTTCTGAGTTACTAGGCTGTACATAGCTATGTATGTGCCATACAGTACATGGCTGTATAAAAGTTCATGTATTTCTTCCTTAGGTCCTGTGACATGTAGACCCTTTAGAGTTACTGGCTCCTGCTCCATCACAACATCCTTACATGTGTTGGTGGCATCTTGACTACTGAACCACGCTGGTGTACGTTGAATTGGAGGGTCAGGTAAGTGTTTATTTATGCTTGAATACAGCAAATAAAAAAAGCGAAAAGGTTCTTAAATAATTTTCAATCTGAGTGGTCACAAAACTAGCATTTATCCTCCCTTTTCTCTTACTCACTAGAGACTCCAGAATCCAGCAGTATTGGTAATCTGATGCTTGCTGTGTCATCACATTAAAAGGATTGGGCAATTTAATAAGACTTGGTGACACTGGGTAAGGAAAAGTGTTTAATTTTTTCTTTCTATAATCAGCAGTCTGCTGAAATGTCTCACATTACCAAATTCTGGTTTTTACAAATACTCTTCAGAGTTGGTACAACTGTTTTGAGATTGATTTATTTGTATGACAATTAACATCAGCTTTTATATCTTGTTTGTAAGCTTTTGGGAGAGTGGTGAAAGGAGAATTTTTGGTATCTTGGCTAGTGCAAAAGCAGTAATATACAAACTATGTCAGGACAAAAAATATTGAGTCAAATTAAGTTATTCTGTGCCAAATGATACTTGCATAGATGAAAGTATTTCATTTACTCTGAAACAAACACTGGGTATCTTGTCAATCATGTCATGGGCTTAAATTTTTTTTCCTAATTTTGCAAAGTATGGTATATATTTAAAAGTGTATGCAGGATTGTATTTCTTAAGCTTATATCTTGGTTTGACATTTCACTAATCTTTGAGTTAGTCTTAACAACATAATTAGCATTCTATGCTATTTTAACAATTTTTAGATATTCATAACATAATGAAAGTAAGTCAATTCCTTGCAGCATAGTAGCTGTATTATGTAAAAAGTTTGGTTGTTCTTTATCTACATGTATTATGATCATTGGAAGTTTAACTGAGGAAACTTAGAAAGGACAGAAATGTTAGAAATGTGCATTGTAGTATTGATGCCTTTTCTTGGTCTTAAAATCAAGAGTCACACACGGTTAGAAGGGGAAAAGGGATTTTACCTTGGTATTTATTTTAAGGATCCTTAGGTGTACGTGTCCAGGTCATGTGCATCGAGATGCACCCCGCTGAGTCTATCTGTGTCTCTCTTTTCTTCTGTCTGATCCCGACCCCCTCCCCAACATTGGGTATAACATTATAGGTTTTACTAATTAGCATATCTATCAAAGATTCCCCAATGAGAGGCTCAAGTGAGCCCCCCTCCCCAAGGAACTTTCCCCTGGATGGTTCTATCTTGGTTTACAGAATGTGTTCTGGAGAGGACCTTGGGGTCTGGGGCACACTGATCTCGGGATACGAAGCTTCTAAAATGTTTAGTCTCTTAGCTTGACAAACAAGTCCAAGAATGTAGGCAAAAAGCACTAGGAATACAGAAGTTGTAAAAAGGTATAACAGGGGTATAAAAGAAAAGGCAAAAATCTTCATGGCATCAGTATAAAGGTTTTATATGATAAATACACTGTAGTCTGGTAAAACAAATGGATTCAGGTCAAATGAGAAACCTGAAAATCACGTTTCTCCTTCCTGCATTGTCACTTTTAAAAAGAAAGGATATTTATTGTCATGGCAAGTATGTCAAATGCAGTAGTAACTTTTCAAATGCTGTCATTTTTGTGATTATAATTTGTGCTTACCTAATTTTGGTTTTATCTTTCATTGTGCCGAGCAGCACTTTAGCAATTTTATAATGCAAGTGTGCCTCTTATAATGATAATCTGTACATCCAAGGTGTGTGTGAATGGCAGTTAAACATTTCTGTGTATCACTTGCGTGTTCATTGTATTTGCAGTATATGCAAAAATAAAGCAGAGCAGTTCTTTCCTCAAAATTACTTATCTTTAACTTGAATCTAATTTTGCCCTACAGGTTAAAAAACCCTCAAACAACACAACAAATGAACAAAAAAAACCAACTCAAACAAATGACTTTTCTTGAGAAGCTCTATTTTATGTGTGTTTCACAAACATAGCACAGAATGAGGAGCAAGGTTTATTTTCTCTACAGCTTTGTCTTTCATCACCTGAAAATTTCCTATCTCAGATTTTTAAGTCTTTCCATCACTGATGGTATTATAAAATAATGGTATAGTGTATTTCAGGGTTCTTTTTGAATTAGTTTACTTAACTTATTTCTTAATTGGTGGCCCAGAGAAGAGTTGAAGGAGCATATGGAAAATTACAGAACTTCTGCAGCCCTTTTGTCTTCATTTTGGGATCAAGTATTCAAAACCAGACATCAGTTGAGTGGACATCACAAACAAATCCATCATGAAGAAACAACAAACCCACAAATGAAAGACAGAAAGAGAATAAAGAAGCCTGAAGATAATCCTGTGTGTTTCAACACAAAAGCAACTTGAAAGAAGGATTCAGGCTAATTTAAATGCATTAACTCCAGTAGGTATGATCTGTATCATAGCAAAACTTGCTATTTTCTTTCTTCATTATACAATATTTGGTAATCTGGCACATTATTTATTTGCTGATTTATTTACATATCTTTGTAAGACAGTTGCCCTTAACCTGAACAAAAATAAGGTACTCTTTTCAAACAGCTGCCTTCTACTTGGTTTGGGATAGTACCAGTCTTGGGAACAAATTACGCAGGTGCTGATCAAAAGATGCAGCTAAAGGGTTTCTGTTATAGTTTGTTTCAAGCTTGTACAAGTTTGTTACAAAGTAGAGCCACTGAAACAGGCTCTTTCAGGAGCCAAGAGAGATGCTGTGAGACTTCTTGGAATCTGACCAGTTAACTAGGTGGAAAAAAACAGCTTTCTTTGTAGTCACGGCTGAATTTTTAGGAGGAACATTAACTGAAGCACCAATTTTATCAGTTAGCATAAAATTCTACTTATCTGCACTTGTAAGAGTTAACACCAAGACTTTCCCTGACCTCAAGTGCATCCTTTCTTCCAAACAGAATTTGAGAAGGCATTTGATGCATTCCTGTTATTCAGAGAAGATCTCTTTTTCTTTGATAAAGAAGATAATAATCTCTGGTAGCCACCTGTCCATGAGTTGACATTACAAAATATTCTGATAACTTTTCTAAAATTTAGGTAGAGAAGCTTGTTTACATCTCTTTCTCTAGGTTTCTTCTAAGTATGTGCATTTGGTTTGGGATGTGTTCTCTTTTTGTTGGTCTTTATGGCCAGACATATGACTGTTACATTGTCAGAAAACATTTTTACAATAGTTTAACTAGAGAAATAACTTTATGACTTTCACAGTTGTGTATCATAAATTAATTCAAATTGTCAAAGTTTTTTTCCCCAAATGGCTTCTTTATCCTGCTGTTTTCTAGGACTTACTATTGTCTAGTAATTGTCTATACTGAATCTGGCTTTTCTCGTTTGGAGTTGTTGTCGCTCACATGGAAAGAAATAAATACATGTTTTAGTAGCTTGCTGAAATTGGTATTATAAAAAGAAAGCAAAAATGGAATTTGGGTTTGGTTAGTCAGAGGTCTAATTGCTTGAAGTGAGCTAGAGCATTTTTGTTAATAAGTAGGGAGCAGACCAATGTGCTGATGATGTACCTTGCACATAGGCATCTTTTGGGCTTTTTTTAAATGAAGCAGTCAGTTAACAAAAGTTGTCTCTGTTTGAGTTGCAGAAGTGTAAGGTTAAGCACTTTACATCGTTACATCATTACAATGGTTACTTGTGAACCAGTGGGGTATGACAATCCAGATTTCATCTTAGGTTTCGTAGGAAATCTGTCATCTGATGTACACACTGCATCTCTGTTTTGAAAGAAAGAGGAGCATTTATGGACTGTCTGGAGCTCTCCCTGGAAACGCGAAGATTAAAAACTTGAACTTTTCATACCTCGTTCTGACTCGAGCTTTGCTTGACTTCTGTACAGCAAAACAAACTTCATGTCAACACTGTTCCTTTCCTACAGCCCCCTGAGGTGCAAACTCATAAAACTGGCATTAGCCATAGTCCCAGCCTGCAGCTGTCTCTTAATTCTTTCTGCTGAAGGCCTTGTCCCCACAGCAGAACAGGATCTGTTGGTAATCATGGCCAGCTCAGTGGTGTGTCCTGCAGCACAGATGGAATAGCTGATGGCAGAAGGGCATAAGGGTAACCCTGCTGTGCTGACTGTGGCTCTGTGAGCATGGGCTGTGCCCTGCACAGAGCTCCGGAGTGCCAGAGCAAGCTGCCTCATTTTCTCTTTGTCCCACAATTGTCTTTCTTTATGCCCCTATTAACAGACACACATGGGAAGTATATTTTAGATTCTATGGGTACTGTGAAACTTCAAGGAATTCCTTTAAAATGAGAAAGATCTGCTGCCAGGTGGTTACCAGCAAAGTGATGGTAGCAGGACCTGGAAATCCAGCTGTTTTCCCGGGCGCCCTGTGGCGCTTTGTTTGTTTTTCACCATGAGGGGGCAGCAGATGAACAACATCACGCGGGCTGGTTTTTACCTTTCAAACGCTTTTCCAGTGTCCCCTCTCTGCCTGTGAATCCCAGCAGGGGCTCCATACCGATGGGAGAGTTTAAAATTATGATTCCTACCTGGAATGTACAGGAATGATTCCTGTAGCTGGAATGTATGAATTTGAACTCTTCATTCTTTTCAGTATTAAGCAGTAGAATTGACTTAGTAAAATCTATCTCAAGTTTATAAAAAGGGCAGTTCTATATTGAGACTTAAGATTTTTATGACTATGGCATTAGGTGTGTATATATTTTAAAGGATAAAATAACCAATCATCCCAACCCCATGTGCTTATTAGTTAGTGTCACCTAAGTTTTACTTAACATCTTTCAAATATTTATTTTCTATATTTCAAATTGCATATTACAATTAAAAATAATGTTCTCACAGCCATTCTTCTCCCATCAGAAAATAAAACTGAGAATACACTAAATCTAGTGATGCTTTTCATTTGTGTGTAATTAATGTGTTCATGTACAAGGATGGCTTGTGACTTCTGCTGACAGAGCATGGGAGTTAAAGGCCTCAATTCACAGGCAGTACTGGTGGTGCTAAACAATAGAACCAAATTTTATTGCCTTATTTCAGCCACAAAGTGCAGTTTTATCATCTAGAACTTTATGGAAGTGTACCATATTATTGATTGGGAGTAGAGTGGGGTCCTTTTTAAGACTGTAGGGAAAATGGTGATTATTACCTGCCATTGTGAATTTTTGGAAGTGTGTGTCTGTAATTCTGTTTAAGTTACAGATCAAGTAGTTAACAAAAAGCCACAGAGAGAGGGCAGTCAAGCCTTTTCAGCTGCTGAGTTTTATCCAGGAGTTTATATAAAGAAAGGAAAACCATAGTGGCATCTGTGAATATCAGCTCCTAGTATCAGTGTTCAGAAGCCTAACTGGGAAGAATGAAACTTAAGATTCCTAACAAGACTGGTAGACTTGCCTTAATGATTTTAATTAAAATTGTGTTGTAAGGTATGTGGGACCTTTATGGAGCCTAAAACTTTATCAAGTGACTTGACTTTTTTTTCTTTTGTGGTGATTTTTTCTTCTTTGAAGATTACAAATATTTAAGAGAAGAGGAGGAAATAATTATGAAGATATATTCAGAATGGCACAACTTGCCTTTCAGAGTTGGCTTTCATCTTGAAGTCCACTGTTTAAATCACAGATTTTTTCATATAGACCCCATGGTTCTACTGAGGTCACTGATTTAGTACCTTCTATGCATCAAACACTTCAACTCCCCTGAGCATTTAAGGGGAGCATTCCCTTATGCAAGTTAAGGGCTTTTAATCTTGGAGCAATCTAAGCTTTATTTTTCTGGTGCAAGAAAGATCCACACAAATAACTGAGGATTAAGTTCCCTTTTGCCTGTTTCTTGTTTTGAGTACTGTTGCATAAAATAACAACTGTATGATTCACTCTTACTTTGTGCAGTAATTAACAGGAATAGTTTTACCAGTAGAAGTCTTGAGTATAGTATAAATTAATTCCATAGTATTCTAAAATACTTTGTTTTCAAAATAGCTGGACTTTGCAAATATGTTGTGAAAACAGCTGTTTTCCTTATAGAGTGTTTAAAGAATGAGTAATCCTGTTTATTACATCTAATATATGAATGTACTACATGTATTTGGGAATAGTATTTACACAGCTATTAATTATTTACAAGTATTTTGCAAGGACATTGTTTCCGTTTGCTGAGTGCTGGTCAATAATCTGGATAGATGTGTATGCACTTTTATAGCTTGCTATAGTTGGTTTTCACAGGACAAGGATTTTAAACGTCTATGCTTGTATTTCTCTCTTTGAAATTATTGTGTGTTAAAGATGTGACTTTACAGCATTAAAGACTTGTGTTTGAATTTGTGAACAGCCAGTGCTGTTCCTCTGTTGCTGAGGTATGCTAAGCACAGCAAGGAGGATAATCTAGAACATCAAGGAATTTGGGATAACAGATCTGTAATCTGCATCAGCCTTTTCAAATGTTTTCTGTTTCCCTTCCTAGGAATCATCTCTGTATATTAGCACATATGTAATTTTCATATGGAGGTTTTTTTCCCCTTTTTAAATAAATTCTGCTTGCAAGCCTGAAAGAGTAACAGGTCATATAACAGAGACAAAAAATTTCTAGAAAGCTTTGGTGGACCATTCAAACATCAAAATAGAACAATCCAAGATGATCATGTTGCATTATGCAGTATTGGCTGCTAGGAAATTAATTTAACACGGCAAATGATGTCATTTTGGGAATATAAATAATTGAAAGATAATAAACTAGTAACTGAAGTATTTCATGGTATACAGGTCTGATAGGAATCTTTGTGGTCTTTTCTTTCCCATAGTGGTGTCAATCTTTCCTAACTAATAGCCTTAAATACTCATGATAAAAGCCATTAAAAGCCTAAATTAACACAGTAACTGAGAAACATAATCCCTTCCAACCACCTACACAGGAAGAATAGATGATGATTTTCCAGCTGTGACAAGGTTCATTTCCTTTCTGACAGGAAGCATTCTTATAGTTAGCTCTGTAGAAACACATGGGAATGGATGCTGGCATCAAAGCCATTCCCTGCCAGCACTGGGAGTAGGGAACAAGGTCTCTCTGACACAGCAGATGCAAACACATACAGGTGGATTGCATGGATGTCCTCTTTATGTTACCACTTACGTAAATTGTTTAGGGAGGAAAAAAAAAGTACTCTACAGTTGGATATTGAATGCTGTGAGGAGTGATTTTTTTGGGACATGAAAAGGATTTCTAGAGAAAAGGGGTACTTTTTCTCCCACTGGTAGTTTTCCCTCTTACATTGAATATGCAAGAACCAAACACTGTGATCCTGTTTTTACAAAACAAGCAAATTTTTAACTGAAATTAGTTTTTTATGGCAATTAGGGATATTGATCTTTAAGGATATATTTGATTCTGGTTTAGAATTTGTGTTCAGAAGGCACCTATGTAAAGATATAAATACTGCAAGGACAAGGACAGCTTATGCTCCTGGCTTGTTAACTGAAAAGGGTCTCTTTGCTAGTTCAGAGGGATGTGGACTTTAACCACGCCTTTTTATCTCTTTGGTGCTCTGTGGCCAGATTAAAAACAGGAATAAAACTTTTAAAACTTTTAAAATCAACTTGCACATATAGGCATATTTCTAGATTTTCAATATCATAAAGTTGGGTTTCCAGTTTGACTACATTCCCTTTCATTTTCTGGAAAGCTCCCTACTTCAGTTTTTTGTTTTGAACTTTTTTGAACCTCTGTCAAAGGCCTGGTCTCTGTGACTAATGTTCTGTAGTCCTTTCTGACTCAACCAAGTGATTTGTTAAAATAGACTTTGCATTGCTGTGGTTATACCAAACCCATCATTCTGGGGGGGAAAAAAAGGCAGTTATGTTAGAATTTCTAAGTTACACAGAAGAAAGTACCTTGTAGCACTGTCTGCTTGGAACTGTTGGATCCACTCCATCTTGTTGGTATTTAAAAAGTGAAGCCTTCCTTCTTTCTTCTGAACTGAGCATTTTACAGGATTACAAAATAAGTTTAAGTGAATGCATAGGATGGAAACAGGCTATGTTGTGTTAATGCCTTCCTGAAACCTCCTCCTTGATGTGTGCAGTGAGTGGGTGAACAGGACAGTGGGAGCCAATTCAATGCTCGTGATAGTACTTAAATAAAACAGCTTGGGGATAACTCATCCTATAGGAGCTGGCAGCATAGTGGATAGGGAACATCCACCTTTGTCCACAGTGGCAAAATTACCTTTCCACTGAGTTGAAGAAACAAAATACTCTTGCAGTCACTCGGCAGGAGCGTGGCATTCCAACACTTGAGTGCCGTGGGTGGTGCTGCATCCCGCAGCGTTGGAGCTGTGGCATCGCACACGGTGGCACAGGAGAGTAGGCAGATGTCTGGCAGGAAACACGAGTGTGAAGGGGGCTGATAGACGTCGCTTGCTACTGGGACAGATGGCTCTCAATCTCTGTGGTAGCAAGTGTGCCATGTCTTCAGAGACAGGCATTTACTTTATTAAATATTCTTAGCTTATGTAGAAGCCAACTGACAGGGCTTCAAAAGGTACAGGAGAAGGAGAGTGATGGGCAAAACAACTTCTGCTGGGAGGCTGACAAGGCAGTGTGGCCAGGATCTGTTAATGGTGTTTAGGTGCATAAGTACACAAGTGTCCAAACCTTTGCAAAATAAATTAAACTCTTGCAAAAAAATGAAGATAGTCACTGTCTAGAAGAACGATTGCAAATCTAGAACTGTCTCCTATTCCTTGTTGTGCTGCTATGTGACCCACAGTGAACACATAACTAGTTTTAGGAAGCTACTTATTACCTATGAAAACATAATTTACTACCTTGACAGCTGCTTGTGAAGATGATATCAGCCTCTTCCTGTTCGTTTCCCCATCGACAGTTGGAGGTAAACCTAAAGAATGCTGGCTATGTAATGGTCATGCAGTGCATTAATTCTTGAAAGATAACAGTGGTAGAACTGGTACAGGAGCGATACTTGTAATAATGTTGGAGTGAAATGCTGTCTTGAGGAGAATTGTTACTATACCAGGGTTGGTGTTAGGTTCAGATTCTTAAAATATGTTCACTTGTCATTATTTTTTTTAAACTCAAATGTTTTCATTGGTATGTTTTATTTTGGGATGTAAAAATGAAAATAGGTTTGCATGTGTGGGGCTTATCCTCTAGTCAACCCTGATCATTCTGTGATTCTGTTTCATTTTTTCAGTCTGTGCTTTCTTTCTGATTAGGTTCATTTCAGGTTCTCCTCTGTAAGACTAATATTTCAGAATTTTCGTACAAATACAAAATAAAACATTGTAAAATAGAATTTGTCAGTGGGAATGTAAATGAAAGGGGTGTCCTGTCCTTTAAGAATGTACCTCTCAATGTTTTTGTTTTTGAAAGTCACTTTTCCTTTGTATTTGTGACCTAAATGTTGTCCTTGATGTCTTTACAGAAAATTATTTGTGTGTTTTCTTCATTAAGTTAAAATGATTTTACCTTAATGTGATTTCATATTGCTTTTTGAAAATTTCCTGTTCTGCTATATTCCCCTTTCTGGAGAATTTTTCTGATTTTAATTGGTGACATAGAATACACTTGAAGTTGTCCCCCTGAACTTTGATTCAGAAAAAAAGATCAAAACTAAATCTGGAAATGGTTCTGGCCAGTCTATCTTGGTTAGACTTATGGTTGAAGCCAAATTTAGATGCAGTAGGTCTGCTACTGGTAAAACAAACTTCAAGGTTTAACTGCCCAGAGCAGTGTCTAAGATGATGCTTTATTAGCAACAGGATCATGTGAAAGATGAGCTGTGGCTTGGAGGATGTGCTGTAAATGCTGATCCCCTGACATTCTTCTGGATTCTCCACACACACTTGGTGTTTGGCTGGAAAATACAACATCCTTCCTATTTGCTTTTCATTTCCTGATAGGTGATAAGCTTTATCAAGTGTGAGCTCTGCTCTTGTGCCACTCTGGTGGCACTTGCAAACACATACAAGTGAGAGGCCCTACAAATTTGGCCCTGCTCATAGAGTTGGTAGGTGTAAATAATCCTTCTGTCAGACAAATCCTGTAAATCTGGTGGCTTTTAAAGAACAACAAAATCCCACACTTTGAGGTATGCACTCTTACTGAAGTCAAGCATTTATATACATTCCTGTTGGGACCCTGGCTCTGTGAAGACCTTTTTGCTTAAGGGAATTGCTTTCTGGCTCTTCTTTACAGCTCTCCCTCTATGTAACTACCACATAGACTCTACGAAAAGATGTATGGAACACTAGTGGGATAAATACAAAAATATCCAGTAGGTGACAGTATCAGTGCATGTGTTAGAAGAGATACTGGGACAAGTGGTAGTAACTTATGTAAAAAAACCCAAGAATGTGTTCATTCACTAATTGTATGTCTTAATTTGGTGGTCTAGGTTCACCATGCAGCTTTTTCACTGATTTTGTCTGCAGCTTTGCTTGTAGTATTTTGATTCCACGCCCCCCCCCCCCCGCCCCCGCTCCCGTGGATCGAGGAAATGATCGCATTCTTTATAGTGCTAAACACATCTCGTTTTGCGGTGTTGGTGGGGCGCGTCATGTGATGAGTGGGAGCATTAGCTGGTCTTAGTAAAGCTGAAGAATATGTTCCAAGTATGAACTTAGCAGCCTCAGTGGATGTTTAAATGTTAAATTCATGTGTGTTTAAGCTCTTTACACTAAATAATGTATTCTTTGCTTCTTTTATTTCTTTTCCTAAAGCTGAAAAGTTGAAACTAATATAAGCTAATGTCCACGAGTCACTTCTTGAGGTATGCAGTGGTTGGTGGAGAGATGGTTTAATTAGTCTGGGTTTGTTACTTACACAACAACAACAAAAAAAAAATAAAAAGCTTAATCTATTCTGGTTCTTTATCTGTCATAATAATGGTGGTTCTCATTACAAAACTAATGCTCTATTTGGAGAGTCTTTTGATGTCTGAACTAAAATCTGGAAATGCATTTATCAAAAGCGATAAAATACCTTGAGCTTAAAGTTCCTTCTTCACCGAGAGCTTTTCAGTATCTGGTAATGGAATAACAGGCTAAAAGGCTTTTTCCTAGCTTTTGTGGCAGGTGTGCAAAAATGCAGAATTGTAAACATTATCCAAATGTTGTAACAAAAAATGAAGGAAATTCATACAATGGAATGATCTCTTACTGACCTTGTTACAACGATTTCCTTAGTTATTAGATACAACATAGTGACAGGGATCCATACTCTTTAAGTCCTATACTACAAAAAATACTTTTAAAAATAAATCATTCTGTAATATCTGTCATGATATTTTGTCTCTTTTTGCAGTATTACTTTAGAAGCACATACTTTTTCATTTACTTGTAATAAATCAGCCCAACTGTTTCCTTGCTTGCAAATTACCAGTGTGCCTCCTTTCACCAGCCTGCTTTGCCCTGTTAGATGCATGTTAGCCATCATAATACTATAAACACTTGCATGCTCAACTTCTGCTGTAAAACTGGTTCCATTTGAAATTGACAGAATTTTTCTTTAATAAGTCAAAAACTTACAATGACAATCTATGAGATCAGGAAGTGAATAATTTAACTAGTGTTCATTAGAGTAAACAATTGCACTGTCTAAAAGTACTCTTTTGTTCTATGTGAAATCTGTTCTTAAAAAAATGTTTAGTTACTATCTGCATAATGTTCCTGACTTAAATAGTTAGAGTATTTGAAATTGCCACTTGTGAAAGAGTTTGCCTGAGTTGGGTAAATACAGTTAAGGTTCTGGTTTTGTTTGGTTTTTTTTTTTAAGTAGCTTCTTTCGGGTCTGTGTTGGTCTTAAGATTTTTAAGCACAATAAAATCTAACAACCCCTACTTCTGAAATTGTATCAAAAATACAATAAAACTTAAGAATACTGAAGAAAAAAAAAATCTAGACAAACCCAACCCAGTCCCCAAGCATACACTTTGCACCCACACAGAACCCATTGCCTGATTCAGTGGGCTGTGTTCAAAAGCGAGGTGTAAAGGGTAGGAATCATGTGCAGATCTGAGTGTAAGCAAGATGAAGGATGGCATAACTGCAGTGATGAAATACAGAAACCTGTATGGTATTCTCATATAGTTCATGAATAAATATAAATTGTTTACTGATACTCAATTAGAAAAGAGTGCATTTCTACATATGTGGATACATTTATATATGTGTATGAATATGTAACTGGGCTGTTCAAAACAGTCTTTTATTTTAAGGCTTTTGTCTTATCAAGAGCTTAAAGCTGAGTTGAAGATGGGACATAAATTTGCTTGAGATATTTGCCATACTTAGTGACTTGGGAGAGGCAGATGACTGCTTCTGATGGCACAGAAACGGACAGGTTCACATTTTTTGTAGCTTTGCTGTCAAAGACTGCAAGAAGATTTCCTGAAAATTGTGTGTTCCTGATGATAGTAGAGATGGCAAGGGTTCTGTGCTTCTTTAATAATAATATAAGGGGAAATGTTTCATCTTTTGTATAAATGTTAGCTTGAAAATGGATTTTCTTTGTCTTCTAGACCAACCAATTAAATTTTTTGTTAGGTGGGAAGGAAAAGGAGGGTTAAGGTATTCTTTTCTATTAAGCATACTTGTAAGGAAGTCTAGGGGTTTTTTGCTGCTTGTATTTATGTAATAACACCACCACCCAAGTACCACTACCCCAAATAGAGAAAACCCATAAATATTGGCATTACCAGCCATGAGGTTTTTAAACTAGTGTGGTGTATATATCAGTCTAAAAATTAGGTTTAGCCAACTTAAATGGTTTAATCTGACCTCTCTGCGGGTCCCCTTCTATGCTCATTGAAGAATGATGGGCATTCCTGCGAGATATATTAATTTCATATGAGACATCACTTAAATGTGTGGGCTAATTCACCTGTTAGGATTTCTGCCTATCCATATCTTACTGCCTTCCTGCAGTTAACTTTACAGGGGAAATCTAGAAGGTAATATTCCTGTTGGCTAACACTGTGTGGGATGAATCCTCCTCTAGGTGATTGTTTCAATATCTTACCTTGTAGGTCTGCAAAGAGTGCTACCAAAATAAATGGATCCTCAATATTTGTTTAAGTTCAAACTTAAGGAAACCTTAAGTTCAGAGAAGCTTGTGTTACAAATTGGTAGATTTTGGTGTCTCATAGTTTGATGTTAGGGCACAAGTGCTGAGACTAACCCACAAGTCACAGTCTGGGTTCACTTGTAGCCTGCGTACAGCTGTATTCTTGGCTGGTCTTGCATAAGGAAAGTGCCAGAAACCAAAGGTTTAGATTCTAAATTTGGTATTTCCTGAATCTGAAAGAACTGAGATTTTTATAAGTATCAGATGACAATTCCACTGTCTCAGGGGAGGATTTTGACCCATAGTAAATGTGTGGCAAACCTCATGTTTTTATATAGAATGAATCTTTGACAGTATTTGTATTATGGTTAAGTTCTTTATTTTGAGGTATGTCCCTCTGTCATAATGCAGAATAGGTAGAATAAATGACAAATGCAAGTTCAGAGCAATTTGCAGCTTTCACTACATTAAGCTGGAATTACCTGCACATGCAAATGTGTGCATCTCTGGTGTAGTTGGTTACATGCTGGAGCAATTGTATCTGAAGGATCCAAATGCATGTAGATGCTGTTAAGACCAAAAAGTAAATTGGGACACTTGTGTTTGTAGGAGTTTAGATTTTTTTATTGTCTCTATGGAGGTTTTATTTTAAAAGAATAGCTATATCCACAGCTGGACAACTGAAATAGAAATACCACTGAAAGCATGCTGCAGACTCCACTAACTTACTCCAGTGGTAGGGAAAAAAGTGGTGAAAGGCATCATCTTGCTTGTGTAAAAGGAGAGGTGCTTTAGGTGTAGGATCTCTCACTTGGGAATATGGCTAAGCTGTAAGTGAAATTGCTTGTGAGAGCTGCTCTGGGCTGGATCTGCTACTGGACCGAGCCGTGAGATCTTCCAAGGGATGGCTCATCCCCTGACCTACTGTTTGGCTGTTCTGGATTTGTGAGCGCTCCAGCTAGAGACTGACAGACTGCATTTGTGCAATGCTCACTCACTGCCGCTGGTGGTTGTAATCACTGATACATTTCTGGTTTATTACAGCTTTCAGAAGAGCTTGGACCTTCACACAGGCTGACATCCCACTGGTGTTGAGGTGTTTGGCTCTAGTTTTTGCTGCTCTTCTTCCTCTGATAAACAACTTCTCTGAAAATACATTAAGAAATACCACCTGAGTTCAGAAATCTCCTTAACCAGTTCCCAGGCCATCTTAACCCTCAAACCACTCCCTGTGGAACATTAGGTTCTTAAACTTCCACCTGAGCATTTCAGGAAATAAAGAGGTTGTTGGCATTGTCAGGCTTTTGTGCTGAAAGACAGGGATTATATGTAAGAAAAGAAAAAATAGTTCTTTTGTGGCAATTAAAAGCACTTAAGAGTGGTCTTTCCTGAGTGCTTTGTGTGGGATATGGTACTGGTGGTAACTCCAGTGTGCTGAGAGGGTCATGGGGATTTGTCTTGTCCAAAGGATGAACATGTTGATTTCTGTTCTGGTTACCTCTAGCTGATAGGTTCTGCTTACTTACAAATGAAGAGTTTGACATTTCAAGGCAGAATTAGTTGAAATGTGCCAAAGCTGACAGTGAACCCTACAACTGGTTTCTTCTTTGCGTCTTTCATTTTTAATACAGTCTCTATATAAAACAGTAAATGATTCAATAAAAACTACTGATGCTGTAGCATTCAATGGAGGAAACAAAATTCATTAAATTTCTTCATGGTTACTTTTTATAATGAGTATATTATTATAAGCTCATCCAATGTTGAAATAAAAATATAAATTATTGAAATATGTTATCAAATAAACTTAAAAATTCGGTGGTTAAGTATACTTGAATCTTATTTAGCCAAATAGAAATTGCTCTTTAAAATGGTTTTACTCTAAGACTCCACATTTATTATTTGACTGTGGTTTAAAAAATCTGTGGGGATAAAAAACCTAGTATCACAACTTTATACCAGACAGAAGCACTGTTCTCTGAAACACAGTTGTGAAGAATATACTACTGCAACAGGATAAAAGTTTCCTTTCAGGTAAGTTATAGATTTCTTGATTTTCAGGAAAATGTTAGTTAGAGAGTTATGTGGAGAGAAGCTACTGGCAATTTGTAAGTAGAATCTCTGTGAAGGAATTAAAGAATAATTTTTCTAAGAGAAGAAGATTCTCATAGTGTAAGAAACTGATGAACATCCCAGGTCTCATCTCCCTGCTGTACATTTGGCACAGAAAAGGTTGGAGATGCATACCGAACATAAACACTTGGTTCCTCTTCATCTGGAAGAATAATAGTTGGACATTTGGAACTGAATACGTAAAGTGTTACTATAATGGGAAGTGTTTTCTTTCTTTAAAATGCTGCCATGTGAATTGTATTAACTTGTTTGCACAACATTCAGATGGTTCTTTAACTTGAAATTGCTTGAGTGGTAAGTACTCATTTATGACAACAGCAGTACTTTATTCTGAAGAATTCCGGCAGCTTTTCCCTGACTTTGCTTTGGGGAACTGTTTTGATCCTTGTTGATGTTGGGCCCAGAGGACACTGACGTAACATGTTGGTTGTTTAATAGCATTTAGCAGTGGCAAAGGGATGTGAAGGAGATGTAGGTATGTGGAATTTAATTAAACAAGTTGGAATTCAGCCAAAACTCAGATCAACAGTCCCAATCTTGCAAAAAGCAGGAGGAGACTTGTAATAGTTGGTAAGTGAACTGAGCTTTCATTTTGGTGTCACCTTGACAATTGTGTTGTAAGCAATCTGCTTTTGTAGGGAATTTATTCAGTAATGTTGTGAAGGATGGTCTGTACCACTTACTAAATTACTAGTAATTACTGGAGATTACTTCTGGCGGCATTCTGCCCTGTTTTTATATCTTTCACATAAGCACCAAGCTCAATCTTAGCATTTGAGAACAGGCAAGAGTAGCTTGCAGTAGCAGAGCTGCAGGTGCAGTATGGTGCAGTTGCATGCCCACTAGAATTTTTAATATGCTGGGGGTTTTTTTCCATTTTTTTCCCCACTGTTGTTCGAGCAGGCTGTACAATAAGCTTGATAAATTAATTAGAAAGGGGACCTTGAATACAAAATAAGTGCTTTATTTCTTTTTTTTTTTTTTTTGTATGTTTATTACCCTATTGTAAGTGGGCAGAAATATTCAGTATTAATTAGTTTACTGAAAAGACTGCTGATAACAGGTTTTGTACGTACAAGGTATGATTTATAGAGCCAGATTCTAATCTGTTCTTTTTCCCAGCCGCAGGCAATATAGTTATTCTGAAGTAAAGTGAAATATTTCGGTGTGTCCTTTTAAGTGATCTTTCAATATGAATATGACAGGTTCTACAAGAATTATTTCTTTGCACTCTAAAAAACAAAGAAAATTTAGATGCAGAAATTATTAATCTTGACATATTTCTGGTTTGCTTTGTTAGACATCTTGGAACACCAGCCTTTTATCAGAAGTTCACACACTTTGGTAATTTGGGAGCTGCTAGTAGTAGAAGTCTAATGTGGCTTTTCATGTGTAATTGTGATTGAATAATATAAAATATTTTAAATGTACTTAGACCAGTAAGCAATTTTTTTCTAGTCCAACTTCCAGGTATAGTAGAAATCTTCCAAGTCTACTCTAATTCCAAGCCAAATTATTCAAGGAATATCTGAATTTGTATGCTTTAGTTTCTCTGCAGTCCAGCAAATAGGGATGTGCATAGCTCTTTGAATGTCAATTTCCATGAGTCTGAGAGGAACCCAGGCTAGGTCTTAAGGTGTTGACTGTGCTTCCTCTTGAACAAACTGATCCTTGCATTCACTGTCCTTCCTACTTTGCTATCGTGAAAGACCTTTCATAGAGCAGTAGCTCCACAAAGTGCAGGCTCAGCATAGGTTAAGGGCTGTAGCAGAGTTGACAAAAGACTCTTGTGTTATATTCAGGCAAAGGTTCTACTGCTATAAATAATGCATATTTTAATTGGAAACTTCAAATGGAAATATCCATCTCTAAAGGCTCATTGATTTCAGTATAATCTCTAGGGGCAGATTCTGTTTACGTGCTGAGCATGCAACACATTCTCCACTTTTGTGATTGGTTTTCTACATCAGCACTACCTGCACAAGTGAGCTCCTTCCTATAAATTAAGACAAATGTCATATCTACATAATCATCTGGGAATTTTTATCACTGTATATTATAAAAGTTGCGTGAAACACTATTACAAGACTGTGTACCCACCGATGTTAAGAATTCTAGTTTCCTTTTCCCTAGGTCGATATTAATTGGAGGGTGCACCATATCTATTAAATTTGATTATTAGTAGGGAATGAGTTTAAAAGCAGATAATAAACATTCATTTCTTGCCAGATTTTCCTGGGTTTGATCACACTGTGCCTGATGTTAACCACAGGCTTGGGCCTCCATATACAGCTACACTGTCTAGGCTGATACCTGGCTAATTAATGAATCTGGAACTCTAATCCCATCCAACAGGATGGGCACAACTTTTCTTACTATTTTAATTAAATTGATTTAAAACCACGCCTTAAGGCCTCTTCTAAACATAACATCCTACTGACTTCACTAAGGGTGTCTGACAGTTACCAAAGTGGTGTCTAAGTGTGTGACTACAGATGTGTGTGAAGGCTAGTAGTTTGCTGTGGGCTAGGTTGATTTTTGCATTAATTTGGATCCTTTCTGTTTGCATGCATTCATCAGTCTTGTTCTGAACTCATGTAACAGTGTCAATAAGAATTTTGCAAATTTTATTAGTAGTTTATAGATATTAAAATAATAAATGAACCCCTGCCACACAACTTGCAGAATTGTAGAAAAAAGGGAAACAGATTAGGGTGGTCAATGTAATTTTATTGCTGTCGACTTTGAGCCCCCTAATCTGTTGTGTGTGGGCAAGCCGAAGCAACTTACACCTAGAATGCATCTAAGTTGTACAATTTAGGAATACAATAGGATTTAAATGTAGAAGTCCTGAGTGATGTGGAATCCTTCCAGAAGTGCCTGAAGGCTGACTTCGGAAAAGGCTGTAGGAACACCAGACCCCAAGCTTTGAGTGCCTATAGGCACCCCGTCTTTCAGCATGACTATGTACTGAGTTACAGGTGAGCCAGGTGCCTCAGAGTGCCACCCAGAAGATGCTAACATTGAGTAGGGAGCCTGCAAGAGGCAAGGTTGAACACAGGATTGGCTTTTTACCCCCAATCTTCAGACTAAAGTACCTCCAGCTGGTTGTGGTTAACTCATGAACTCTTACCTCTTGATGGATGGCTGGAGTTTGTTTTGACAAGACACAACCTGGGAAAGTCCTGGTGCCCCTAATCTTAATTTATTTGTCTCTGTGAAGATGGTGTGTAGAGGTTTAGAAGACTTCTTTGTACAGTAAGACAGTGTTTTGTATTCTGGGTTTCCCAAGAGAGTGCAAAAGGGTTAAAACCTTTTGGAAATGGGGTTTATCGAGTGCTCCTATGAAAGTGCTATGCATGAGGAGACCAGGCTTCTAATTTCTATTTCAGAGAATTTTCGAATATTCTGTATTGAATGGAGCAGGGTTTAGGCCACATCATTCCATGTAGCACAACTTAAATGTTATGTTGTATAGACTTTCTCTTATTTTTCTAATAGCTAATAGTGACTGAATTAGTCTGTTAGCAGTGGTTAGCATTCTTCTAGGTTTATGGTCAGAGCCCTTTCTTTAGGGGTGGCGGAGATTACATAAGGCAGAAGAAAGTTTTTAAATTTTTTCACTGAGGCTTCAAAGCAAGTCCAGGGCAGAAGTCAGGCAAGGAACAACAGTTCTGTCTTGTTCATGAGTCTTTTCAAATATACCTGTCCTCTTTAGCAGAGTGCTAGAAATAGAGAAGAAAGATAACTTCCTTCCCTTCTTTCTCTAGAAGATTCATCCTGAAAACAAATTCAGGATAGCTACTAAAACTAAAAAGTAGGAAGGAGAAGTCTGAACCAGCTAGAACTGCTCAAATCTGATTTTTGTTGAAGAACTAATAGTTAATGCTATTATATGTGGTTACCTCTACATTCTGCAAGGCAGTGCATTGTATAAGTATATTATTCTTTTCTGCATCATAAATATACAGGACTTAGTGGTATACATGGTGTACGCTCTTGGATTGCATTGCACCTAAATCAGTGTTTTTAACTTCACATTCCTGTTCCAAGGTAATGCTACATATAATGGGAAACCTAAAAGGCCAACAGAGCAGCAGTGTTGGCAGAAAACATCTTGAAAACATTTATGGATTATGTTTTCTCATTTACACTGTATTTTCAAAATAAGCAGCTCCCTGTGGACTCCTAGACACAGAAAACGTGTTCCAAGAGATGGCATGTGAAGATGAACTGACAGAGGTAGGGTAGGTGAAAGTCCCACACTGTAAACTGATATTCAGCATTCTTTTGAGTCATTGCCCTGATAACTCCACACCCTCTGAGTAATGTGGTCATACAGCAGTGATAAGCCACCATAGCCCCTGGAGAAGGAAGCTCTTTTTGTGTTCCCAGCCAGGCCTATGCAAAGGTATGCCCATAAGCTGTTGCTGAAAGTGCTGGTTGCATCTAATTGGTGTTAATTTATTCCGGTCTGAATTGTATTGAGAAATAGCTGTTAGCAGGAGCAGAAGAATTTTCCTCTGTATAGGTATCGATTCAAGTCTTGCTGAAGGACAGTGCGCTGCTGTGCTTGTTAGTAATTCTTATCCTCGGAGCAAAGGGATCTGTAGCGCTCCTCTTTTGTGTCATGAAGAATATTTTGGCCAGAATTTATTATTCCTGCCAGTCTGGGTTGGCAAGAAAGTGTGGTTCCCTGTCCCCCTTATGTCTCCAGTGGCCGTGCCACTGAGGTTACTCGTACTAGCAGCTCTTGTCCAGAACCAGATTGCTTAGGGAGTTGTTCTCAGATTTTTGCTACTGACGCACTTGTTGTGAAACAATGTCTCTCTCTGGCTCCCAGTTTGTAGGGGTGGGTGTGTCCGGTGTTAGAAAAGGCCATGCACTGGTAAATAGCTGCGTTACTGTTTCTTTGTCGTTGTTCTTTCTTCGTACGCAAGTACAAGGAAGCAACAACCTAATATAATGTTATAACCTAATACTAAGAAAACTTCACTTCCTCCACGATAGTCGGTGCAACTGGCTCAAGGCGTTTGATTGTTGTCTGAATTTCGGAAATGATGTCTTGGTGATTGGAATGCCCTTTCTTCACTTGCCAGCTGCTGCACAAGGGTGCCTCAGTTCCATTTTCGTGTGCCAGCTTTAATTTCTGTTTCCTTAACAGAAAGTGAGCAATGCAGCACACCTTTCCTAGCATGCAATTAATCTTGCCTTAGTCACTGCTGGCAGAACAGGCAGAAACAGATAATTTGATAGAAACTGTCTCTAATTAAACTGAGGCAAACATGTCCTGTTGAAGATTTGAGGAAATCCCTTCAGGCAAAAAGTCTGCTTCCTAAGGATGGACTTAGCATGGCCTTCCTTGTATTGTACTTTCCTTCCTGTAGATGACAGATATGGTTAAATGCTGGTACCATTTCCACAAGCATGGCTTTACTCCACACCCTGCTACAAGGGGTCACGCTGGCTGTGGCTGATTCTTCCCAACCTGGTCTTGTACTAATTTCAAACTTTCCTGCAGCCAGATGTGTGACTGAGCTTTGCAAACCTTAGTAGCCTAAGAAGTAATGCATTCCATCTACAGTCTGGTACGTGGATACTTTCTAGAGGCAATGGGGATAGTATTTGTTTCCTGGCAGTAATCAATCCCATTCTGATTGGGGTGGTGGGGTAGCAAGATGTTTGCTTCCTAGGTGTAGGCACAGCAGGAAGTGTTCTAAAAGCCAGGGTCTCTGCTCTCTGCAAACCCAGCCTTGCAAGAAACTCTGCTAGGGATCCTTTTCAGTTATATTTTTAGACAAATTAAATGCTGTCAATAGTCAAATTCGTTATTAAAACTCCTTTTTACAATAATCTGAAAATTCTAATGGTATTTAAAAAACACCAGTCCCTGCAGTCTTGTGCTCATTGTGGAATTTGGGTAAGTAAAAGCAGTATTGTCCATCATGTTTTTCTCTAGTGTGTTTTAGAGAGCTACTCAGACTAAGATTGGTGAAGGAGTCCTACTACATGGCAGATTTGAAGAAAAAGTAAAACAATGGTATAGATTTTAAGGGCAAAAGAGATCATAAGAACGTCTCCCAGGTAGCTTATCTTCTGACACAAACATGGCCTGTATGCTATCTGTAGCCATAGCACAAAATTGCTTTTGCAGTATTCTCACTTAAGCAATTTCATGAACAGCAAAGCTACTGAAGCCTTGTTTCCAAAGTGTGTATATGCATGTTTCATGTTTCATGTCCTCCCATGTGGATTCTCTGATGTCTTAATTCTGTGGCCTGTTCCTCTGTGGGAAAATAAGAGATCTATGGGTTAAGAAGAGATCTGCTTTGTTAAGGACTGGCTGGGCTGTTTAATATCTTTATTGATGATCTGGATGAGGGGACTGAGTCTACCCTTAGTAAATTCGCAGACAACACCAAGCTGGTTAGGATTATTGATCTGCTGGAGGGTAGGAAGGCCCTTCAGAGGGACCTGGACAGGCTGGATCAATGGGCTGAGACCAACAGTGTAAGGTTCAACAGGGCCAGTTGCCAGGTCGTACACTTTGGTCACATCCCATGTGGAGCTACATCGGGCACTGGTGAGGCCACACTTTGAGTACTCTGTCCAGTTTAGAATTCCTCATTACAGACACTGTAGGAAAGACATTGAGGTGCTGGAGAAAGTCCAGAGAAGGACAACAAAGCTGTTGAAGGGGATGGATGACAAGTCTGATGAGGAGTGGCTGAGAGAGCTGGGGTTGTTTAGCCTGGAGAAAAGGAGACTCAGAGGTGACCTTATCATAGACTTAAGCCATGCCAGGGAAAGTTTAGGTTGGACATTAGGAAGAATTTCTTCACAGAAAGGGTGAATAGACATTGGAATGCACTGCCATTCCCATGCACAGGAAGGTGGTGGCGTCACCATCCCTGGAGGTATTTAAGGAAAGACTGGACACAGCACTTTGTACCGTGGTCTATTTGACATGGTGATGTTTGCTCATAGATTGGACTAAATGATCTCAGGGGCCTTTTCCAACTTAACTGATTATTTGTGTGATTCTGTGATCCTCTCTCTTTTGGCTCTTTTCACAAATGATTTAAGCATTTCATACTTAGCAACCCCCTCCCTTTTGTTGAATTTCATTAAACTTTGCCACTGGGTACCAGAATTGCTAAGAGGCAGTGGACAGACCTATGTTTATGCAGAGCACAAAGCCAAGTTTTATTTTCATAGGAAGCTTGGCAATAAATTTAGACTGAGGGGTGTGGTGATGTGGTAAGAGTATTGAGTAATGACTGATTGTATAGTGTGGTTGGCCCCAAAAAGCACAGAAAGACGCCTGTGCTCGATCTCCCACCTTGCCTGTTCTCTGTAGTCCATTTCACAGAACTCCTGCTAGACAAGAGATGGCTTGTTTTTTATGGAAACACTGTGTCATTTAAACCTAAAAAAAAGAAGTTTACTGCTTCAGTTCATAATCAGTAATAGCAATGGGTCACAGTTAAAATGTTACTTATTTTATTTCTAAATTGGTGTTATTTTTTGCTTTAACTTTTTACTATTGATTCTTTCAATGTTTTCCTCTGCTAAGTGAGACAACCCTTGGAGACCAGCTATTTTTTACAATGAGGGGTGTGTGTGCTGTAATTGGATCATTCATGATTTCATTTTTTGATAAATGAAGCACATTGAATTCTTTGGGCCCTATGATAGGGCATTTTTTCTAGCCATCATATTCTGGCTCCTCACTCTGTAATTGCAATCAGTGTGGTCAAAAACAATCTCTAAATTAATTGTCAGGTTCTGGCTATAGTATGCTTTCTAACTGGCACAGATCCTGGAGAAAGAGAGCAATATCCAGTTTCCTATCTGCTTTGCATGATAAAAATGCACAATAAAGTAAGGATGGCAGCATCACCTAATTTGTTGGGGGTTTTTTTCTTTTTTTTTCCAAAGTGGCTGGGAAGATGCTACTTCAGTACAAGCTGTAGAACCAGCTAATTTGAAGTTGCATTTTTATATTTATATTTAGTTTTCCTTTTACAACTCTTGCATTCATTAGCAAGCATTTGTCAAACTATGCTGTTCCTTTGAGATCCTCAAATGCCCTGCTCAAAGCCAAGCACTGTATGCATTCAGGAAGATGTTGGTCTATCACTACATGTTTCCATTTTTCTCTCTATGAAGAACAATTTAAATTTATTATTGCCAGCTGTTTCTTTATACAGTGTTGTGCTGTGTTTTTTTCTCATGTGATTAGTGATCCTGATTGATTCAACTCCTTGCCCTGCACAGGGATAGCATCAAGGCTGCTCTGTTATGTTAAATTGCCTGGCAAGCTAGCATCACAAAAGATTTAAAACCGTAAGCAGAAAGAGCATGTGTTTGACCGGATTTTGCTCTTTTATAAATCCCCTTTGAAAGAGTAATTTATTTATTTATTTATTACAATAATAAACAAATGTGATTAAGTTTACAGCCTGTCTCAGTTTATCTAGTGTGGTCATCCTCTTGCAATTTTCTTGAGTAAATACTTGCACCAGTTTTGTTTGCTTGCCCCCTGTCTGATGCATGAGAGCCTCATTTCACTGATTACTGGAAACCTCTTGCTCCCAGTCAGTTTCATGAAGACAGTAAAATGCTTAATCCTCAGTCTCTGAGGGCGATCAGAAGAGTCAAGTTAACCATTTCATCTTATGGCTAAATATTAATTATGCAGAGTGTACTAGTATCCTTTTTTTGGAAACATTTTAACCTAAAGCATTCAGTGATTAGTGCTGGCAGGTCATTTTTTTTCCAGTGCTGCTGCAGAGCGAAGTTAAATTTTGCTGGCTGCATCTGTGCCTCTAGCTGGGTGATGAGTTGTATAGGTTTAAGACAACAATACTGACAAAATGGATGGGTTGAAAATCAGATTCTTCTGTTGTTACAGAACAGCTAGGCTAGAATGAAATGGCAGTGGTTCAAGCTCATGCTAGACAGACCATATGGTCCTTACAGTGAAATGAAGTGGTGTTGCCTATGTGTATTGCTAGGCATAAGGACAACTGCTCCAGCTTTCAGAACTGCTGGCAGGAGTCCTACATGGAAGAAATGTTCCCTTCCTCTATCCCTTAAAAATCATTTAGGAGTGAAGCCAGTGTCCCTGCCTGACTCATGCTGGAGCAAAATGTACTAGGAAAACATGCCTTTTATAAAGAAGTGGACATCATTAATATATTTCAATTATATATGCAAATTAGTTCTGAACTAATCAGCTAAAATCACCACAGAACTATTGCTTCTGAAATACAGGACTGCAAGGGATCTCTTGAGTGACTGTGTCTTACCCCTCCTCTCCCAATAATTAAATGAATGCTGATTAATTTATCAAATTCAATTTTGAGAGTTGTCATTTTCCTGCCCTATTGTTTCAGAGCTCTGATTCTCTCCTACCTTAATTTTCTAATTCTCACCACAAATTCTAGACTTGCTTGGTGATGCCATTAATGGCTTTGAAATTTTTGAGAGAAATAGCCAGTTGTTTTGTGTCTGGGAGAGGAGATGTGGACATGACAAGTGTGTTTTGAGTTAAAAGTGCTGGTTGAAGACCTAGCTGTTGGTGACTTAGAGCTACATAGTAGAAACAGTAGTTTTTCCTGCTTGCAAGTGGTGAGTGAGCCAAGTCATCCTCAGGCAGAGGAAGTAAACCCACAGTCTTCCAGGAAATCATCTTCTACAGGCTCTTTCCCAGCTTTACAATTTGCATGGCCTTAACAAGTGACTGTACAAACCTGAATTGGTAGATCTCCATAGGAGATTTTCACAAAGCCCATTGTCCTTTATGTGGTGCTCTAACTAAATCAGAACAGGGATAAAAACAAATAAGCCCTGCTGCGACTCAGGCACGGCTAAGTCCATGGCAATTGCAGTCATATGCTAAAGCAAATTGCTCAGACTGTGGAAAGTATATCTCTATACCCTTAATCACCCACTCTCACCCTCCTATCCTTACACCCTCTCTTTCATCCTCTGGATCCTTCTCTGCTCTTTTCAAATCATGGTGCTATTAGTTCTGGTGCTGTGCCCTGCATACTGGGCAGCTGAATGAAGTGTGTGTGCATGTCAGAAGGCAAATCTCACAGGTTTTCTTTGGCTCTGCTTTCTGACTCCTGGATTTAGCTATTGATGTCATTTGCTGAAAAGCAGAAGGGATTGAGCCGTTAGCAATAAGCCATTTCCTTCTGTTTTTTATTTTCCTTTCATGAAATGCTTTCATGCTCTTAAGCAGAGCATTGATCCTGCCTGAAATTGTGTTTTATGTTTGCTGTCATCCAGGAAAGGAGAGAACAATTCAAACACCTCTCCATGCAGTGACAACTGAAAAAAAATTGGGAACTACTATGCAAGTCTGGAAAGGGGCATGTGGCTTAGTGGTTTTGTCAGTGCTGCCAACGAATTTAAGGGCCTGGTTTTCATACTAGCACTGTGTGTATGAGGCAGAAGTAGTAGGAAGCCCACAGAGCCAGAAGAAACTAATATCTACCTCAAACTTTGTCACTGATGAGACTCTCAAGAGAGTAAGACAAATACAGTGCTGCTAGAAGGGGGTTTGGGACTGTGAGAAATGGCATTGTGTTGTGCAGTTTGACTTATATAGTGTTGGTTTTTGAGGTCAGGTCTGCAGCTGGTATAAATCATGACAGTGAAAACAAATGTTGATGCAAATTTTCCTTGTAATCTTTAATTCATTTTTTGTAAATCATATGGCAACTGCAAAACAATTTGTCTTCATTAGCATGAGGCAAAAATCCTAAACACTGGGATAATTTAAGCAAAAAAACCCCACCATGTCTTCAGATAAAGATGTAACTTAGATCCAGCTGCAAACCACTCAACCTTAGTGGAAAGTAGTTCAGAATTCTGTATCACAAGTACCAAACACTGCAACAGCATGGGATTTAGAGCTAAGTGTCTTCTGCTTTTGCACAGCTGTAAATTTGG
Source organism: Aphelocoma coerulescens (assembly GCF_041296385.1). Taxonomy (NCBI): domain Eukaryota; kingdom Metazoa; phylum Chordata; class Aves; order Passeriformes; family Corvidae; genus Aphelocoma; species Aphelocoma coerulescens. The sequence continues at coordinate 79,571,814 of NC_091015.1, forward strand.
ATCATATCCAAAGACGTTAGTGGGCTTGCACTGTTACTGCACTGGTGTAAGGAAAGAGAATGGTCTGCACTGGAGTGTCTGGGCCTCTCCTACAGAATCACAATTCCTTCTCTAGGAATGGATCTATGTTGCAGACTTCTGTTGACACAGCAATATCATCCAGGGATAGGAAATGGTGTCGTCTCTGGCTAGTGGAGCCAGGCCAGGAAAATCTCCTAATACAAATGCAATTACCCAACGTAACTATTATACAGTTACAGGGTGACTTTCAGAAGGGTTGCCAAATGCAGTGGTTCTGCTGCTCTTGGATTACATCCACACAAGGGATCCTCTGCTGGATGCTTTGGCTGGAATGGTTACTCCAGCAAAAGGTCATGTTAGTATAGATCAGGTACACATCTTTTAAAACCTGCCTTCTTTAGCAGTTAATAATTAGTAGGCTTTAGGCAAATGGGGGATCTGGGTTTTTAGGCAAACTGTGGAAGACAGGCTAAAGGTGCCCAAATGAACCTGTGTTACACGACATCTGTGAAGCAGTAATTTCAGCCGCCCCCCCCCCCCCCCCCCCGCCTTGGAAACACAACATTTAAGAAAAATTTGTGGCTTACTCATAAGCTGTTAGATTTGTTGTTTTGGGCTTGGGTTTTGTTATTGTTGTTATTTTGTTTGGGTTTGTGGTGGTGTTGTTGTTTTGTTTGGGTTTGTTCACGGTGATTGTTGTGAAGATACCAGAAGACATTATATTCCCTTGGTATAATACCAAGGGAAGTAGAAATGTTTTGCAGGGACTTTAGATCATAACACAATGTTTGGGTTTGAATGAGGGGGAAGAAAGACTGCATTGATTTGGATATGTATGTTTATCCTGCAACCTCACTCACAGGGCTTTTGAAGCCCATCCATGAACCCAATCCCAAACCCACATACTTCCCTGGGAATAGCAGATGCTTCACATCTAAAAGGGCTCTTTTCTTTCCCATTCTTCTTATTTATGGAGTCTTTCTCCTGGTCTGGTGATCTTTTGCCTAGTTAAAAATAAATAGGGTCCAATAAATGAATAATAAACAGGGCTAATAATAATATTAAATAAGCAAACTTCTCTCTCAGAGAAGAAAAATAGAGAATGAAGATCTAACTTTTTCTAGCTACTTTCTAAATTTTAGCAACATGATTTGCAGTACTGCTTCCAGCACAGAGATTCTTAGAGAGTCATAATTCTTCTGCTTGGTAATTTGTTGTGGTTTTGGATAATCTAGGCATTGTTGCCAATGGCAGAATGGGGGAAGTGGGACAAATTTGTTCGTATGTGCACACTAGCACTTGCATTCATTTCTGGCTTATATGGGCCTGGAAGGATTCACATCACTCCCCTCCAAGTATATGGCCTCCATGTGTTTGGGATTTGTTACATTCCTGTCAGTGCAGCATAAATCCTTATTAGGTTGGTCATAATGTTTCTTACTACTCAGCTGGGCATGTATTTGAAAACTTTAGCCATTTGCTAGTAGAATTTGGAACTGACTTCTACTGAAACACGTAATAAAGCAACCTTTGAATTTTTAATACCTCTTATTGCATAAGTTAGTTTAATTAGTTCTGTCCCTTCACACTGACTTGTTAAGACATCTCCCTTAATATGTTGCCAAATTAAGATATTGCAGAGAGAAATATTGGAAGAGAAGGAAAAAAATTTCTGCAGCCAAAGAGCAAGAGAAAGAAGTTTCTGTATATGTGATCTCAAATGACGCTGACAACTAGTGAAGTACCACCAGGAAAACTGCTGCCATCAACACTGCTGGGAAGAGCTGTGGTGGAACATCTGGTTCTGGTAGGCAAAAGCAAGAAACCTTGACGCTCTGTTGCTGTGCAACACATCTGGAACACTTAAACACGTTTTTAATGACATGAATGCAAAATGATGGAAAATGAGGCTCAGCCGTTTGTTTTAGTGTAACACAGTAAATGATCTAAGGGCCCAAACCAGTGATGCAATAAGCCTTCTCCAAAATCCTCCAACAAAAGCAGACAAGAAAAGTGACCTTTTGTGGATGGACTCCCACATCCACTGTATGTCCAAATATTTCATAGGCATGCACACCACCTAATGATACATAGGGTAAGCAGTAGCAAGATAATAAGCTCCTCTCATGTGGTGTTGTATTTCCCACTGATTCATTTATTAAATGCCTTTCACATTGTTCCCCCCACTTTCCCCTGCCCCTAGCCCTGGCCATTCCCTCTGGTTCTCCCTATTGGTTCCTATACCCCAACTCTGCCCATGTACCGCCCCTGCGATCTGAGAAAATCCCCTGCGCCCGGATCACGAGGTCTCTCTGCCTCTGGGAACCAGCGGGACAAGATGTAACCATTAAAGGTCCTCTGAAACCCCCATGGAGAGACCCTCCTGGCCTCCTTTGCCATCACTGGGTTGTAGAGCTGACAGCTACCAGAGCAAAACCGCGGAGCCGTCTGAAAGGGACTATGGGAGAGCGAAATGGTTGCACTGCCCTAAGCAGCTCCGCTGAGCTCTCAGGGAAAGCTGCAGCCTGCTGAACCAAACCTAGCATTACAACACTCTCACTGATCCAAAACTATCATCCTTGCTATGTTTTAAAAAAAGTCTTTAGAATTTCTGCCATGCATCTCTAAAGGAAGTAGCCATTTGTGGGGATCAATTCTGATTTTAGCTTTCAGGTTTTCTTTTTGTTGTTACAGTGTGTCTTGTGAGAGCAAACTGAAAGTGATTTGAAATCGGTTAGTATGGAACATCCACTGTGGTTTGGCATCTCTTGTGTTTCTGCTTGGATTAGCATGCCTATCACAGGAGACAAGCAGACTTCCAAAGAGCAAGGGAAGGGAGCAAGGGAAGATGAGTTCTGATTACGTCAGAATGGACTTTGTAGAAAATGTTACAACTTCACACAATTACTAAGAAAAGGGCATTTTGATTTGAAAACTCAAGACTTTCACCTGAATCTTACCAGTTGGTCAGTGTGGTTGTCACACTGTGTTAAGAACGCCCTGCAGGAAAGAATTTAGTTTTGACAGCTATTATGTGATGCTGCTTGCATCACAAATATGCCTTTAACTCTGAGCTTGCTCATAAAAAACTGAAAATGCCTAAATGTACATGCTTGAATTTGCTTCTTTCCTGGCATGAAAAAGCAGCCAGCCAGCCCTTTGCTCCTAGATACCACTGATTAGGAAGATGCTCTTTACTCAGAGCGTGGTGAGGCACTGGAACAGGTTGCCTGGAGAAGCTGTGGGTGCCCCATGCCTGGAAGCATTCCAGGCCAGGTTGGAGGGACCCCAAGCAGCCTGTTCTAGTGGGTGGCATACCTGCCTGTGGCAGGAGAGTTGGAACTAGATAAGGTCTCTTCCAAATCAAACCATTCTATGTTTTGTGACAGTGAGCTTGGGAATTTAATCTTCCAAAAGAGAGGGATGTTTTGCTATCCAAGTGAGTTTTATGAATTCAAATAACTGTACAAGTTGGAGATCTCTTTATTTGCTGTTGCTCTAAAATCTGATTTACTGCCAGCCTAGAAAGTCCTCTTATTACCAAACTTACTCTCTCCCTTGCTATTGATGGAGAGATTTGGAAACTGGTTCACTCTGAAAATGTGAAGTACAGAGCATAGCTTAATAACCAGCTACCTGATGCTGTTACCAAATCTCTGAAAACTGGAATAACACCAATTTTTCTGTGTTAAAGAGGTCATCATCTATTTAGGTGCCTGGAAGGCATAGGGGATCAGTCCTCCTAACATGGCCCCTGATTTCTACAAGCATGTTGCTAATATACAGTCACTACATGCATATTATTCTTTGTTCACTACCATAAAAACCCTGCCTATGTTCCCCAAGTTCCTAAACTCAGTACTTGTTTTGGATGTAGCTGCATTCCTGAGCCAGATGTCTTCTCTTTATCTTCTAACATCCTTGCTTGGAGAACAATTTCTGCGTGCCTTGCTTGTCTGCTAAAAGTGTGCAGAGTGTCTTTGCTAAAAGATCGCAGTTACAGTATCTTTCTACTAAAAGCTCACGATTACAGTAGAAATTTAGTTAACCTTTTTGGTATCAGGGGAATTTTATGTGAGGATGAGAAGATGAGACATTTTACTACCTCAAGCAAAAGAAGATACAGGTTTTAAAGCTGAGTTTTAAAAAGAACTGCCAAAGCTTGTGCTGATCTAATATGATGAAAAAACCTGACCAGCTCACCTGCAAGTGGAAAACATCCTTAAATAAAGTTCAGGAGGCCACTCCAGTTTACTGACTTTGAAGGTACAAGATCTGTCCAGATGTCTGAGCTATGTTTGTAGCATTTGGGAAAGTGTATTTTCTTAAAAGGTATAGTGTTGTCCTGAATTACTCTGCCTGGAGGAACTCTTGTCGTTCTCATTAGCTTGAAAAAAGGATAATGCAAGCCAGAGGCAGACATGATACATCCACCTCTCTGAAAGGCCCTGATAGTTCATTCATAATGTTCAGGAACCCTGTTATAAATGCTCTTCTGGGTTTCTCCTTTGGGGGCTCTTCCTGGTACATCCTAACTCGCTGCAGTAATTTGAGAGCATCCACTGTGACTCTACAGGCCTAACAGAAGACCTACCTTGGAGATTCCTGTTAGCTTTTGTAAGTTTGCATTAACAAAACTAGAGTTCACGGTCACTCTAGCAGTCTTGCTTCCAAACCCTGCCCTCAAAGTCAGTGATGTGGAATGACAACCTTCGGCCCCACCAGGTCATGGTAGCGGGATAGGCTGAGTCAGAGTAGACCAATTTTCACACTACGTATTTTTGAGGCATTTGCTTTGGTGCTGCTGCACTGGGTGAGAATGGGCACGGACAAAGGTAGAGGCAGCTCTGAGACATTGCTGGCCTGCATCTGTCCTTGTGTAAGCAGGTAATGTTCTACCAAGGCAAAACAGGGCAGGAGAAATTTCTGCAGCATAAGGCAACAGCAACCTGGTCTTAACTGCCTTTCGTTTTCCTAAGTCTCACATTTGCTTCAGTAGAATAGACAATTGTATGAATAGCCCTTCACTGAATCTTTTTGTGATCTAAAAATTTCTTTTTAAGTACTATGCAGCAACCAATATACTTCCTGACAAGAAAAGTGTTATGAATTATCACCCTGGAATAGTGGGATTTAAAGTAATTGAGTTTCAAGCTCAGGCTTTCTGATCCAAAGCTCTTGGAGTGATACACATCTGCCTTTACAGACAGCAACACCCAGAGATTAGAAGCTGATGCAGTTTCACTCCCGTTCTCTCTCAAATTAGTTCCCTCTTCATGTTGATTTGGAAGTGCAATTGCAAGGAGGTGCAACATAAGGTAGTTGGTAATTTTGAGCGGTTTGGGTTCCATCTTCAGTCAATCCCTATTTACTTGTTTGTGCTGAACTTGTTACAATGTGTCTGGATAAGAAACAATTCCAGAGTAAAAGGTGAGCGGCTTTCAAGTGAGCTACACGTGTAAATACATTATCGGTGGGAGCAGAATGGTGATGGTGCCTCCACTGTCACACTGTTTGCCACTTTGAAGGGGCCTGTCTCCCTTTAGTACTACACATAACACATTTTGGGAGCCCCATTGCAAGTAAAACATTTTCTATAAAGAAAGTTGGTTTGCAACTTGCAGTGGTCAGAACTGAGGCACACAGTACTAAGTCCCAAGCTCTGAAGCAATGAGGATGTCCTCAAAATATACCAGTGCTCTCCAGAGCTCTTTCCGTCTTGCAGACATATGGCTAATGTTAAATGCTGCTGAGCAGAATGCTAGAACTATGCTAAAAGATCAAATTACTCAAGATCCTTCTTGTTATGCAGTGTATATTAAATTATGGTTTTTTCTTGGTTTAAAGCAATTTTTTGGTTATATTTTTGCTCTGCTATTATTCCTTTTTTAAAAACTTGCAGTGGAAGGGAATGCAGAGTTTGAAAATTATGAATGGTAAAATTGTTATTTGCTGAAATGTGGGGAATTAATTTTCTGTTCTGGGCCAGTTTGTTTTGACATCTGGGAGGATGCAAGTTCTCAGCTGATTGTTAAGCCTTATTTCATGGTCTTCAGATGGTCTAATCCTGCATTTCCTTCTTTGAATCATACTTCTCACACTTGTTCTTAGTTCATCAACATCTTTTTCTCTCTTGAAGTTCAGCAATTTTTCAAGAATACAAGTATTTGATTTTCTTCATTAGGAAAACAAAAAAAACAACAAAGCAAAACCCAACTATCTTTTGTAGCATTTTTATACTGATATTTGACGTCAGCAAGAGACAGTGGAAACATATTTGACGGAAACAAAGATCATTGTTAGGAAGAAGTCAAAGTATCATCTGAAATTTTGGTTTCTGGTTGTAACTGGACTGGCAACATGTTAGCATAAACACAAAATTAAGCATAAGCTTGAATTTTTTACTGAACTGATATGTTTTTTGGTGCCAGGAGGGAACAAGTTCTCAGAGAACTGAATTAACAGTCTCTCAAAATTCTGTTTCTTTTGCATATACTGTTACTGGTCATATAACAAGCCAAATTCTCTCTGCATTTCATTAGCTTTGCCCATGCATGCGTATATAAAGAGTATGGCAATGCCCATTGAGCAGACAATCTCTCAGTGCTGCATTGTGTTTGCACATGCATGCATAAGAATGTTGCTTTTTAATATAGAAAGACTGCTCTTACGTGGTCTGTGGTGATGTTTGTGTAAGCAAGCAAGGCTTCCTGGCTTGTCCTGTCTCCTGCTGCCAACAGCCCTGTCTCACCATTTGTCTGCATTGGGTGAAGGGGTTTGGCTTCCCAGATCCAAAACTCATGTTTCTCATCATGGGATTTCTATCTTAAAAATTATCTGCCAAGATTGTTCAAAAATGAATAGTTTTTCTACCCTTGTGATGTGTCTTATGGTTCAGTCTTTTTCACTTAGACCCATCATTTTAATTCTATAGAAAAAAGTGCTCAGGTGGGACAAAATGACACAGATCTGTGCAGCAAATGGTGTTTGTAAATAGGTATCAGTGTGACACCCAAAGAAATTAAATTATTTTAAAATATTACTGCATTTACAGACATCTTTTCTGTAGAGGGAACAAAGCCAGGTCCTTTTGTATTAAACAGCACACGACCAAATCATTAGGAAGTCTATTGGAGTGTACAGTGTGGAGGAAACATGATTAAAAACCCTGTTGGGACTCCTGATGTGGATTTTTGTGTAGGAAAAGACACAGGTGGTATTTAGGAGTGTGAACCAGTAATTAAAAGCTCCATAATATATACATGCTTGCACATATAATTAAAACCTTTGTGGTGGTCACCTTAAGTGATGGAGATAACCAGCAGAGTAAGATGATGCTGGACAATACGTGTACAATTTTCCATGGACTGAATGTGCTTTGGCTGTGAGCTAAATGATACATCCCTCCTGTTCCAGTCTAGAGACAGCTGTGGAGTGGGGCTGACCTTCCTTGCTTGTGTGATAGAGTTATCAGATAGGTGTTATCAGTGGAAAATTACATCAGCACTGCCTTCTTCAGGTCAGACATTTTTTGAACACCAGTTTAAATACCTGTCACAAGAGAAACAAGCATTTTATTGAACTGTTCAACCTGAAGTCTCTTCTAGACATCCTTGCAGACAAACAATGCCATTCTCCACCAGCTTTCCTCAGTATCTCACTTCCCTGTGGGGTATTTCTGTTTCTCCCCTGGGGAAGCTGGTAACGCTGACTCCTCTGCAGAAGCATGTGCTGATGCCTTCTGAAGTCAGTGGGCATCTGCTTATTTAATCAAATTATTATCAAAGCAAACCCTCATCTCAGGCAATTGCAGTGCTTCCTATAGCCAGTAGGGAAACATTAACTTCTGATCTGGCAGGTTTTGGGCACCATCTGCCCTGCCAGGCTGTCAAAAAGTACAGCTTAGTAACCCAGCTGGAATTGTTTGAGAATATATCATGGATAAATATGATCAGAACATGGCAGTTGCTTCTCCATCCTCAGTTATTGTTCTAAAGCAGGCTTTCAGGAGGTATCCAGCTGACATGGAAAAATCTTAGAGCCCAAAGTAAATACACCGGGAAGTGGTGACTCTCCACATTTCCTCTGATGGGCTCCATTGTTATGAAGACACTGCTCTTGGAGGGAAATGACCAGGTAAACCCTGGCCTCTGTCAAGTAGAGTCCCAGGTAGTTGCATGGGCAGATAAATGAGCTGGCAGATAGTGCTTGCCTGACCAGACCGGAACTGACGCTCTAAAAGTCAAAGTTGCCATGACCATACAGCAGTTTCCTCTATCTGAAATGGAATTCTTGAAATCATTTGGGTTTGAAGTGCTCAGAAAATCAGGTTTTATCTGCCTGTAGAGAGCTGGGGGCGGGTGGGGGGAGAACAACGGGTTTGATTATTTCTCTGCTTTTAGCTCAACTGTTCTGTGTTATGAATTATTCATGACATCGGTGTATGGTACTGCTGACATTTGTCGTTGCAGGTTTTATTATATGCAAATGTGCAAGCCCCTTTTGCAGACACTACACGAGACTTTTTTTCATTATGTGAAAGAGTGAATGTATAATTAACAGTGTACCAGTGAAACCAGCACTTACTTGGCCTATCATAACAGGAATCTGTTCTTGTCTAATAACGTTTTCAGTTCATCACACACACTTTATCTGCTTGCAATACGAGTAATAACCTTGTCTTTCTTGAGCCAGATTCAAATGGTGCTCCCCCCCTTATTGCTCTAAAAGTAGTCAGAACACTGTAGAACATGGTAATTTAAGCTACCCCTGTTCAGATATTGCTGGCCTCTGCTGGTACATAAACATCGGGCTTTCATTAGCCATAAGCATGAGAATTTAGCTCTGAATATGGTTATCCTGATATATCTCTGGAATATGTCCACTGGGAGCCACAGCCTGACTGCAGATGTTGGATTGTACCTGGAGTGGTGGAGAGAGTGTGCCTTGGGAAATGAGTCAAAGCAACTGGTACTCTGTGAATAAGGCCCTAGATTTATGTGTATATAAGAGAGGATTTTTGGCTCCAGAGTACAAAATTGTACTCAGGGGATGGTGTTTTCATTGCATTTATTTTAAGAAAAATCTGCTGTTGGAGCAGGAGCAATTTAACTCTTATTATACTCATTTCTGTGAGACTCACTGAAATATTCCCTACTGGAATATTATTCAGATGGGGCTTGTTCTGTATAAGTCTCTTCATCTATTTAAAGTTTTTTAGGTTAAAACCTCATTGGCTAAAGAAATCATTATAACAAGCACTTTCTATATGTCAGATTTCACCCAAACTTTCAAACTAACAAAAGAATATTGCCCTTTCCCTGCCCCTTTGTTCTTTAGGTCCACGTTCACCCTTTCAACACAGTGCTCAGATAAATAGATTCTGTTTGCAGCTCTTTGCTGGAACAGCAGGGGAATAGAGAAGAAATTATTTATTCAAGTTGTCATTACTTCAGCATGGGGGAAAGAACACCACAGTGCTGTGCTTGAGAATCTTTCTGGGGCTGCTCAGTCTGTGTCAGGGACTGAGAGGAGGACCAAGCCAGCCCATGAGGAGCACAGACACACTTCACAGGAGTTTTCCTCCCCTCAGTCTGTTGTTTCTGCAAGCTCAGCAGTAAAGGGAGTCAGAATTGGGAAATTTAAATGTATGTTTTTTAAAACATTCTATGTATACTGTCTTAAACTCTGCCATGACTGTGCCAGAAGGCAAAGCTTCCTCAGAATATTTGAAGAAGTGTTTCAAAACCTTTTTTCCTCCCTCAGTTGGAGTTTTTTGATTTTTGCCAAAAAGGAATTTTTTCAATAAAAAGGAAAGTGTTTTATTCTAAAGTCCTTACAGCAGAAAATCATTTTGTTTGTTAAATTACAAAGAAGCTATTTTACTTCAGAAACTCCATTCTTGACTTGTTTAAAGTCTCCATGGAAATAATTTGGGGTTATTTTGGTTGGGTTTATTTTCAACAGCTAAACTAATAAACTAAACTAATAAAATGCAGTAGACTCTTAGGAATATTCTGTTGTTGGAAAAATATCTTAGCAGATGAAGCCTTCCCTGATCTGTGATTTCATCTCATTACCTCTTCACACAGTACCCTCAGCAGTGCTCAAAAGCCATTTACTGCACTGAAACCAGATTGAACCCTGCTGTAACTCCTGCAGCTCAGAGGGTGAATTTGCCCTCTGAAATCTCCAAGGCAATTTAGCAAATCTTATTTGCAGAAGGGATCAGATGAGAAATTGTTGCTGTTTTTTTTAATCTCATTCAGTTTTCCAGTTGAGATGGGACTGTTTATCCCCTGTTCTGCAGCAGAATTTTCAGTGCATTGTGGAGGTCACACACACCCCACCTCAGCTGTGTTTTTTACCTCCGGAAAGAAGGAGTTCTCAAAAAGGGCACGATTGTTACTGCTACTTATATTTATGCCTTGAAAGAGCTGCCATTATGTAGTAAATTACAGTGTTCATATATGGGGTTGGGACCTTGAACAAAAATAGAGAGTTTTCTTAATCCTGTTTGTCAGAGGCAAAGATTAAGTGTAGATGATCTACTAAAAGAAAAATGGAAAGAGTGTCTGGATTTGATCCTAGCCTGACGGAAGTGCTAAGCTAAGGATGGAGCTGTTCACTCTTAAAGGTGAGTCAGAGATTCTCCTGGAAAGCACTATGGCTATTGAAAAATTCTGTAGAATTCCTCAACATATGAAAATACACACATTCAGAGACATATACACAACACACAACATTCAGAGAGATATAACTGAAGCCAAGCAGAATTCCTAGACATTTCTGGCACTGTTGCACAGAGAAGTCTTTGTGGTGTTGTGAACAAAAAGTATTTAACCTCTGGCAAAAGCAGTTTGCAAGTACCATACATTTCAGAGTAAACAAAGGCTGTAAAACGTGGCAAAGGGAGAAAATGTGACATTCCACCCACCATAACCCCAGACAGTCTCCAACCCCAGATATTCTCCAGGGACTGGGCAGTGCATCTGGGACTTCTGAAGCATCTTTTGCATTGTAGCCTGAAATTTAAAACCCAGCACTATTTAGATATCTCTGAGCTACTGCAAGCTGCTCAGGCTGATGTAAAAGAAGCTTCCTAAGATTAGTCCTAGTACACAGTGGGTTTTGCCATATCTGGCTGTAGTGGAAATTATCTACAAAAATTTATAGGGTCTGTCTCAGGGATCAAATCTGTTTGACATGTAGGAAGAGCCTGGATGGTTAAAAGAAGCTTCAGAGGTGACAAGTGTGTTTTGAGCTTCAAAGCCAGTTGGATCAGCTGTAGAAGGACAGAAGTAAGTCTTCTGCTCAAAGCATTTGAGAAATGCAACACCAAAAGGTCATGGTTAAGTGTTTATTAAGATATTACAACTTAAGTTCACACACCTGTGACAGAAAAGAAAATGTGTGGCTTGCTTATAGTTGGGATTGTTAAAGCCTTACAGTCAACAAATGCCGAAATGCAGCTTATTTTATTGCCTCTGGAAGTGATCACTGTGAGTAGTTACAGTGATCAGCAATATGTGGCCTTGCTCCTGCAGGAAGGGGAAGTGCTTTTTCTGCTTTGAAAAATCCAAGAGTTGACTTCAAAACAACTTACTGTACATCTATTGCTATGCAGGAGTCAGAATTTGTCTACCATATGCTCTGTAAAAAGCCCCAGATGAATTTGCTGAGACGCTCTGAGAATTTCTTTCTTTCCAAGAAAAATCTAGTAGTAAACAAAAGTGGAACAATACAGACAGGCTGTACATTGCTGCCAAAATCGTTCCCTCTTCAACCCTGGGAGAGAGGCAAAAGAGAGTTAAAATCCATGCCAACCTACCAGCCAGTTCTGGAGTACTGCTGCTCCATACAGCATAGTGCTCTCACCACAATTTCTGCTCTGCCTTTGCTGCCTTTTTCTGCCATATGTAAAAACAGACCCCTACTTACGCTTAGGTATTGGGGAACAAAGCAAATTGTAGTGATAATGTGCTGCTTTATATACCTATAACCTTTGAAAAGGGACTTTCTTCCAGAAAATGATACAATGTTCTACCCTGGGCCCCAGATTTCCCTACCCAAAAAGCCAAGCTAAAAGTCTCCAAACAAAATCAAGTTCATAAATAAACCTTCTCTTTCTTGAAATGCCACGCCAAGCACAGCTCCTATTCCACAAAGACCACTGCTGACATTCTTTAGTGGGCACTGACTTGAATGTCTTAGTGTGTTTTTCTATTTAATTCTCTGCTTTTCTTCTGCTGAGCTCTCTCATTATCTGTGGTTCTGGTCTTGCTCATCTGCATTCAATTTATTTTGTGGTTTTGAGAAATTCAGTAGTTACGCTGAAAGCTGTGAAGGCCAATAATTAGTTACAAATCTTTTCAGAGAATTCTTCTGAAAAGAGCTCAGTGCTTGAGAAAGGTCGTGAACAAACAGAACTGGGACCCAAAATCTCTTCCTGCCACACTTGTGTAGGAAACTCTACCAAGGCAGTATTCCCCTTATTTTAGCAAGGTGCTCCCTTGCTTGTGGCTGACTTGATAAAACACAGAGCTTGATGCACCTGGCTGCTGTTCTTGGCTCAACCAGTGAGCTGCTGGCCAACTCCTCTACCTGTCCATGCCTTGTCCTCCTCTGAAGAATGGGGATGGTGCTGCCAGCCATCATGGCATGCCTTTGGAAAGTGCTCTGAAGAGAAAGTGAGAGTGGACAAATGGTTATTCAAGAAATAGATGGTGAAATATCCTTCAAATGATAGGATAATGTTAACATTTTTCTAATGTAATGTTCGATTAGCTAGTAACCAGAGCCCTGCAAGGCAGGACTGTTTCTAAGTACTATTAATCATGTATTATTACTTATTACTAATTGATACTACTTTTTTAGACAGGCAAAAGGGCTTGGAGCTAGTTAAATGTGCCTAAGAAAAGGATCCTTCCACTGAGGGGTTGAGATTGGCAGGAATTGCACTTGGGGATCAGCATGAATGCAGTCCTGCAGTTTGTTGTTGTTTCTGACAGTGAAGCTATTGTGGGGCAGGAAGGGAGGGAAGGGCAAACAACCACAGCTGGAATTTTCCCTTCTGCACATTGCTTGCTCCCTCTCTGTGCCTCACAGCCAAACTGCAAAGCTCTCTAGAGCTGGCAGTAACTGCAGAAGGAAGTCCTGGGTGCAGTACTATCCCCAAGGTTGCTCTGTGAGAGTGAATTTCAACATCTGCTACAGCAGCAGCTGAGCTTGGATCTCAGCTTTTTCACTTGTGTTCATGTGAGCACTGATTTCTTTTTGACTGACCCTTTTGGGCTGGAGGAGAGCCCAAGCTAAAATCCCATTTGTGAGCACTGTCCACTCTTAGTCTCCTAGGGTCTGAATGGAGAGAGCCTGTGTCTCAGACATTGTGGAAGTGTTGCCTCTAGAGCTCATTGTGGTTTGGCTCCATTCCTACATTGGTTTTAGCAGCCAGCAGATTTGCTGAGGGACTGAGCAATAGATGAACCTAAATTATTGTAGTAATTTGAAATTTTGAGGCTGAGAATGGGAGGTAAATCCAGAGATGTTCCTGTTGTCTTCTTCTAGCAAACATTAGATAGTATCCAGGGAAGATATGTCAGGCACAGAATTCAAGCCCCCCCAAGTGGTTTCTCATGACCTTTTGTTTTGGATGGTGACTTTTAGCCATGTTTTGGTTAAATTTCCTTTTAAGTTTAAGTTACCTGTTGCTTTTCAAGAAACTTAATGGCTTTGTGAAACTATCAAATGCTTGACAGCTCTCAAAGCCCCTGTTCCTCTTCCTCTGTAAGGTTCAATGATTGTTAACAATACAGAATACTGGAAGAGGTCACTGCAGACTTCACTAATCACATATATCAAATATTCAACATCCTTTCTTCCTGGAAGGAACTGACAAGAGTGTTCTTCAAGTTAGATTGGATAAATAATGAGAACATTGCTTCTATTTTTCATGAGTCAATACAATAATGTGTCAAAAGATAAATATGTTCTCTATAAAAATTTTATTGCTTGTGCTACAGGGAATTTTTTACTTCACTAATAATAATATTTAACAGATGTATATGCTATTTTATAATTGCATAAAGTGAGATAAAATGGCAGTGCAGTGAAAAAAGTGTTTTTCAGGACTAAAAGAGAACTGTGCCATAAGATCTGAAGTAACAGTGTTGTAATGAGACATCAATTAATGCGTGGGCCACTGCCAGAGGGGGGACTGGAGGCAGAAAACATATTTTACAAAAGCCAGTTAAAGGCTTACAGAGTCTGAGTTTCAAGCAGAACCTGAAGAGGCTAGCCTAGATGACAGGTAATATTTCTGGTTATATCCTTTCATGGAGATACAGAGATGGTTTCATGAGTTATCACAGGGCTTCGTTACTCAGGTGAAAACTCCCATGCTATAAAAAAGTATTTTATAATGCCAAAAAGGTGGTCCTGCAGCTCTTATGGTTTATGCTGTAATAACTTCAGCATGTCTGCAACCCTTTCCCTCTGAGAACCACTCTAGTGTCTCTTGAGCAAAAGCATCATGATGTATGGTTGTTCACAGACCTAAAAATGACAATTACTGCTATAGGTGAGGATGTATTTCTTGTGTTTATCCATCCCAGCTAATGATTTTTGAGGGAGATAGTTGGGACAGAGAAGAAAAAAACAACCAAACAAAAAAGACAGGGTGTATTTTTAAATGTTTGTAACTTTCCAAAGTTGGGTTTAGCACTGAAATCAAGATTTTTCTTTCTTTTATGTTTGTTTTGTTTTTTTTTTAATTAATAAGACCTCTGTAGACATTTTGCTCTAATTGGCAGCTGCAAATAACTGAGCAAGAAAAGAACTTAAACACAATAGAGAGCTGCAATAGGCAGCCAAAACTGTGGGTGGGCCTTCCACAGAGCTAAAGAAATGAAGAAAAAAATGGGAAAGTCAGCCCCCTCTGAGGGACCTTTCTCCAAAAAGCTTTTATGAGATGGGGATTCAGCTACCAGCGATTGAGGAGGCAATAATCTGAATGACAAACGTACTGCAAAAAATCTGTGTCTCTACTAGCACAGCATTGCTTTCTTTGTGCTGGATGCTTGAGAGATTGAATTCTGTAGTGCTATTTTTTGGTGGCAGTTGTCTTTGTTCACCTGATGGGCCAGAATTTGCAACTAATTTTGGAGTAGTAAGGTTCACGTTGGTGTGGTACCAGTCAGTGTCTGCCTGTGGTGGCCTCAGCTCTTAGGGCTGGTGGTTCACTGGTGTTGCTGATAAAATTGAAAAAATAAAAGGGGTCAGCAGAACCCATCCAAAACAGGGAGCCCTTCAGAGAGGCTTTTGATTAGTAGTTCATTGGATTATGGTTGCTTCATTTATTACTATATTTTTACTCTATTAGTTTCCTGTCTATCAAAGCTGTGCTTTCAAAAGCAGATATGAAGAGACTTTTAGATGCCATATTACATGTCAGAGATTTTAAGACTTGAGAAGTAATAAGGACCAATAAAAATGCAGTTTTATTGCTTAAGCACTGAGTCTGCAGTTTGATCAGATTATATGGGCCTTTCTTTTAAACACTGACAAGTGTGACTGCAGTGGCATATATCTCAGCTGGGTTGAACCCCAGAGATCAAGACACATGCTCCAATATTTTTGCAGCATAGTTTGGACCATTCTTAGGAGTGACCAAATGCTGCAATAGCTTCTTTTAGTGTAATGGTTTATGAGTCTCTGACAGATACATAGCTTAAAGCTAGGCTTTTCCTGCTCCAGCTGTGCTTCTAAATAAACATTTTGAAGGTGCTGAGTTGCTTAGGGGACCTCCAGCACTTTGTGTGAACTGGTGGCATTCAGCTGAACTGACAGCATTAGAGGAATTCTGAAAGCAAGTTTGTGTGAATTTCCCTGGTGCTAGTCTTTTATAACACATATAGGTTTTTAAATCTTGACTCATGTTATTTTTTTCCAAGAGTTAATTGCTTCCTTGTGAAAATCCCAGAACAAAATGTACTCCCTACATTATCCCTGGAGAAAAGCAGAATATACATTTCTTGATGTATCTTTCTTTTTCTGTTTCTTTATTGCTGATGGTGTCATTCTGTTAATTTTCTTCACTTCTCACTGATACAGGTGAATGAGAAAGGAGTAGTGACCCCTCCTCAAAGTTGCCATAGAAAATTCGGGCACTTAATAAATCCATGAACTGGCAATCAGAAGGCACATTTGTGGAGTGGCCTCTATGACTGTGGGGACAAACAACCCAAGTAGTTGGCCACCTATGCAGGACAGCTCACCTCCAGAACAGGCTTGTCACAGGCAAACCCTCTTCCCCTCTTGGGAAGGGTCCATTGGACCATTCTAACTGCAAGATCCTGTCTGGTGATGGTTTAGGGAGAGTGCAGCTGAAATTGGTAAATTTATGACAAAGAGAATTTTCAGGTAGTTCACTGGTAAAGAGAAGCATGTTGGAGCACGTGGAAATGCTTTTGGACCTGGTTGGTCAATGAGGCCTAATTGGTTAGTGTGTGCTGATGCTCTCTTCCACAGGGTAACCACACCATATATGGCAAGAGAAGTACGAAAAGCTCATTTCTAACTCTACCTCAAAAGCAGATCTATTCTTTGATCCTAATCAAGGTAGCTATTACTGTACCTCTGGCTGAAAACATGGGGAAAATTACATTTCTTAAATTACTTATGATCATATTGATGCTACTGCTATTACTATGATTAGAGCAGCTCATGGGTCTGCACAATCTGGCTGTAGCCACTACTGCTGCTCCAGACAAAGACTATTGCAATTTCAATGTCACCTCATGGGCAGGAAGCCAGTTTGACAACATTAATTCTGAGAAGTTTGAGTACTCTTCCCATTTTATCAACACACGCGAATGTTAGTAGTGGTTGTAAAATTATGCAGCCTTAAAAAAAATTCCCCACACATGCCAGTTCTATTATAGACCCCATCTGTGCATCTACTGGTTCAAAACAGAAAAAAAAATCCCTTGCCTAGCATGTTGATCAACTAATTATTATAAACTACGTCTCGCAGTAACATTCTGTTTCAATGGTGTACAGCTGTTTCTGTGTTTCTTTTGCCTTTTTCTATATTTTCCCAGTCATCTTCCTTAGTGCTTTGTAGCCAGCGGAAGAATTGATGAAGTCTTTAAAATATTTGATCTGTAGTCTTGATAAAGAACAGTGCACTCAGTCTTTCAAACCAGCTCAGTGGACTTCAGATCAGTATCTAATCATAAAAGCCAAAGAGCACTGAAACATACCCTCTGCTTTTATGCCCACAAAGCTACGGACTTTTTGTCTTCTTTTCAAGGCCCACAGAGATTTAAATCTGCTTCTCAGGCTGTCCTGTGACGTGGCAGGATCAGGCAGGTGCTTCAGTAGCATCAGAGCTGGCTTATGAAGCTTGGTCCCTGTTGGGCCAGGTTGGGGTTTCATGAGCTGTGTGCTTGGCAGCCAGACTTGCTCCATCTCTGCCTACTTTCCCCTTCTTTCCAGGCTCCCCACTCAGTTGTGCTAACACAGTGACTGGTGGAATCCCACCCTAAATACGCGTGGGGAGCCAATATGGGGTATAACTCCTTATTTCCCTCCTCCTCCCCAAATTTCCATGCTCCTTTTTTAAGATGAACTCTTCCCCTCACTGATTTTATAGTTTGTCCATGCAAAGGGAGATATTGGCAGAGCTGAAGACAAACAGCGTGGGGTGAGGAGCAGGGCAGACAGGGGAACTATTTGCAGGGTGTTGTCTCCCAGCCAATCAATGCAGAAGCCAAGTAAATGAAGTTAAGCCAGAAGACTCAGGGTTCAGCATTTACTCTGTGAGTATTTCCATTGAAATTGCTGCTGCTGCTGCTCCCAGGAAGAAGTGTGAGCACAGTCTAACTACATCAGCCCCCGGCTCCACGGCAGGCCCATCTGGTGATGGATCACTTTCAAACATGAAATAAATTTGGATGGATTTATGCTTTACCTAAAAATCATGCAGTACTTCCAGAGCTGAATGTTCAGTTGACTCTGAACCAGGCAGCATTAGAGCTGTGTTTATTTTAGTTGTTTGTCTTTGCAAATCAGCTCAGACTGAAGGCAGAGAAAGATCTGCATGAATGATTGCAAACAAAAAACTGCTGATTTTCCCAAACTCTAGTTAATTGACCATCCACCAACTCTAGGAAAAACAGACAGAAACTGTGGCCAGACAAATGTTTTTTAAAATAAAATCCTTGAAACGCCAATGCAAAACCTGCAACACAAATCTGTAGCAACGGCCGTCTTTTGGGGATCTTTAGTATTCAGTCAGAATAGTCAGCAGAGCAGGGCATACATGACCCTTAGACCTCACTTCATGTTGGCTGAGAGCCACCTAATTGTTATACATTATAAACATTGCCTCCTCTTGCCTGGCACTGACAGATTTTCCCACAGTAGGAAACACCAGCAGCACCAAATGTTTTCTGACGGTTTCCCAAAGAAATAAATTGTATCTGAAAAGTCGAGTCCAAGTGGCAAGCCAAGGAAAGGCCTCTACAACAAGTCATCTAGAAAGGACAGAAAAGCCTCTGTCAGGGGAGGAAGCCCTTTGCCCTGAGTGTCAAAGAGTATCTCTGAGGAAATGCCCGTGGAATCTATGAATGTACCCATGGAATCTTCCTGTCATATTATTACAATTTGGACTGCAATTTTATTGCAGTGTACAAACTAAATCCAAGATCTAAGACTCTGTTCCCTGTTGGTCTCTCAGCTGTTCACATAAGAGGGATGAGGAGAGAACACAGAAATGTCCCCATTTGCACTTCTTGTTTGAAGGCTGTATTGTGCAGTCTAGACAATGGGGAAGATTAGTCTGCTTGAAAGACATTGTATATTAAAGATAATCTTTGAGCAGTGGCTGGTCTTGAGGGAGGGATATGAAGCCTCTGTCAGTGCCTGAGGAAGAGAGCGCCTGCTTAGTGTTAGACTAACCCTCACATGCATCTGCTGGCCCTGATCTCCAGGCTGGTGATGCAATACATGTTCCTCTTCAACTGCTGGAAGAAAAAAGCAGTTTTGCGCAGTGACTGTGCTGGGGTTGTAATTAATTCTGAATTTAGTGAGAAAAAAATTGTTAAATTGATGAGATACTATTTGTCAAACTCCTGCTTTCACTGTTTCAGGTAAGAGTTTGCTCTGTAAAGTGAGGCACTTCAGCCTAATGAATCTTTTTTTCCAAGACAAAAGTTATTTCAGATGCCCTGGGAGCCAGAGAACATTGTCTTTGCTTGTCCTTATGTGTCACAGCTTACAGAAAACTTCCCTACAAATTAAAGATGTGAGAGCAAACATCAAAAGCCATGACTACTCCATGTGCCTCAGGAAGAGAACATGCGACATCAGGGGAGATCTCTTTGATTATTTTTTCCCAACAGTTTTAAATCACCCCACAGTTTACAATTGCAGGGGTATTCCTGCAATGACTGAAAGTACATTAAGATACTTCCTCTATGAAAATAGTGATATTTTCTCCCCACCCTTTCAAAGTAGACTCAGATCTTCTCCCCTCCAGTTCCATGAGCATTGTAGCTGGCTTCAGTTCCACAGGGAGCTTTTCTTCCTCCAAGTGTCTTAAGATATTTCTCTATTTGAGCTTCATAGATGTGAGCTTCATAGCTTCACCATCCAGAAAGTGTGTGTAGCAAGTGCTTGCCACATCAGGCAGTGATTAGAAATTAAATAGCTTAATCCTCAGCCACAAACCAAATGGTGTGTATGAAAAGGAGAGGCGTTGCACACTCCACTAAGACTCTAGTCACTCAGGAAGTACACCACCTCACTTCATGCACCATTTTTTTCTACCTCAGGCTTTACTGTTATCACTCACTACATCTTTTTTTAAAGCTTACAGGTCATTGCATGAGTCATGCCTTAGTTGAGGCCTCCCTTCTTGAAGGAGGATGCTGTTTCATCATGGCTGAAACAAATCCAAATCCAACTGTCAGTCGACACTTGTTCCCACCGCAGCTGGCTCTGTCGTCAGGCAGTGGAGTGGTTCAAAGAATTGATCTGGCTAAAAATGAGTTTGGCAAAAAGTAAAAAATTAATCTCCTTGAAGTGGCTTGTTTTCTAGTTGCTATACTACTTATTGCTGGCACAAATTAAAAGGTGGAGAAACAGTCTACCAAGGCCGAAAATCTGGGTGATTCAGCAACCTGCAATGTGCTTAAGGTCAGTTAGAGGCAGAGTGATTCCATTCTTGCTGTTGGATAGGGATTTTTCAAGAGTTATGGACAGAGAGTTTCTTTCTGAATGATGGTAAAGAAGCAGAATTCTCTGAGGAAGCAAAATCAAATGTCTTCATCCTTGCCTCCATCAGTGAGAGCTGTAGGAATGTGATGGGAGTCTTCTGAAGAATGAAAGCACAGAATCATAAAATCATAGAATGGTTCGGGTTGGAAGAGATGTTAAAGATCATCTGGGGGGAAGTTCCACATTCCACTAGACCAGGTTGCTCAAAACCCCATCCAATCTGGCTTTGAACACATTCAGGGATGATGGCATCCACAAGTTCTCTGGGCAATCTGTTCACCACCCTTAAAGTAAAGATTTTCTTCCTAATATCTAGTCTAAACTCATCCTCTGTCAATGTAAAGCCATCATCCCTTGTCCTATCACTTCATGCCCTGACAAAAAGTTCCTCTCCAGCTCTCTTGCCAGCCCCCTTTGGTACTGGAAGGCTGCTCTGCTGTTTCCCCAGAGCCTTTTCTTCTGCAGTCTGAAGAACCCCAACTCTCTCAGCCTGTCTCCACTGTCCTGTCTTTAATGTGAGTGATGTTCTGTTTGCAAAGTTCGGAGCAGAAATAGTGAGCCTAATAGTAAGTTCCAATATTTTGGTCCACTCTGGGAGAGCTGAGACCTTTCTACTCACTTTTCTAACTTCCTGAGCAAGCATGGTGCTCTGGGGAGCTCGCAGCACAGAGAGCAGCTTGCTGTATGACAAATAGGCAGGAGAGCAGCTGGGGCTTGCTGACTCAGCTGTAGCAGCTCCAGTACTTCCTCACATCCTGCTGCTTTGCATCCTCAGCACTGGTGTCACAGCTTTCAGTCACGGGTGTGTCACCTCCTGCTGTCCTGAAAGGCAGAAAGGGAGCTGAACACACACACACACACACCCCCACACACCCCATGCTGTGCACATGTAGGGCCACGGCCGCCGCAGCAGCAAGTGAATCCTGGCACTTGCACAGCAGCAGTGCCCTTATGGCTCATGCAGCTGCTCTGCATCCAAGGAGGGATGTCCCCTGTGCTGCCATGGCAGATGTCAGACATGGCAATTTAGGGGACAGGGTGCCACCACAGCCCCAGCCAGGAGGCCGTGAAAGAAAAAGCACAAAGCAAGGCCGCATCTGTTCTGAAACAAAGGACATCTGTCCCTGGCCCAAGCAGCTTTCTGGCATGATTTCACAAGGACAAAGGCTCAGGTTGACTGATACAAGGCTGGGACTCAATAAAACAAACCATAAGGTCTTAGGCTGTCCAAATGTGTGCTGACAGTGAAACGGCACTCTGGCAGGAGTGAGGTTTTATTCTTCCATCTAAGGAAGTGGGTAGCACAAGATGGGGATCATCCTGTGCACTGCCTTTAACCACACATCTGCCCATGTGTTAGGATCTCTTTGCGCTTTTTGAAACCTACACTACTATGAGATTATAGACAACAGATGTTCTATTCAAGTAGTTTTGTGTGTGACATACTCACAGCAAGAAAAGTTCTTTTGCTTCTTTAGAATCTGGGTTCATCCATTCCGTTCTCCAGGTTGTTAAATTTTACTTACAATAACAACTTATTTATTGAAAGGCTGCAAACCACAGATGTGCATCTGCCTTCCGCATGAATGCGAGTCTTACATGAGAAAATCTTTTAGAAAGGACAAACTTCAATAAAGTGTTTGGGAAAGAAGGTGACCATAGCAAGCTCTAATTATTAACTTGCTTAGCATCATTGTTAAACAATATGCTGTACCTCCTTCCATTCTCTGCTGGTGCCAGTAGTGGCTGTAATGCTTTTTAGCTGGGGAGAATCACAGCAGAAAATTTTGTAACTGAGTGTGTGTGTGTAGGTGTGCACACCAGAATAATGCAGCGGAGATTTAGTGGAACAACATCACAAAACCAGAACAACCTCGGATTGCATTAACAAGATGAGTCTATTTAATTGTTATATACTGAAAAACAGAAGCAAGTGACCATTAACATTTTATGAGCTTGTA
Source organism: Aphelocoma coerulescens (assembly GCF_041296385.1). Lineage (NCBI taxonomy): Eukaryota > Metazoa > Chordata > Aves > Passeriformes > Corvidae > Aphelocoma > Aphelocoma coerulescens. The sequence continues at coordinate 79,594,076 of NC_091015.1, forward strand.
ACTTTTCCTTTTTATGTTCAGCCCAAGCTACTGCATGGCTGTCTGTGAGGGGGTGGGGAACAGCCAGCAAAATCCTCACAGCTGGGCTGCTGCACAAGTACACAAACGCATGAGAACTCTGTAATACATTTAGACCTTTAAGAAAACCCCAAATCTATGGAAACTTTTTACATGGTACTTCTTAATCACATGCTGGCTCCACTGTGCTTGCCCATGCTTGATAGCGTTGAGGCAGAAAAACACTGAAACATTTTAGCCTGGTTTATAAAGCTCTGGTGGGGATGGTGTAATCACTGTCCTGCAGGTAAAAGCCTCTGACTTTGCATCTCATAGTGATAGCTGTTGAACCTGTTGGTTTGCTTGGCTGATAAGAAGCTGATTTTCTTACTGCGTCTTTGAAGAAAAAAGAGAATAGAGTGTATTCCAGGGAATGAAGACCAGAGGTTTATATCCTTACTCTGCTCATTGACTGGGAGACATGACTGAGAAAAAAGAATTTCAGAACTGTAACATTCTGCTAGATGATTTGAAATTCTACACCTGCTGTGGCATCTGCTACGTCTGCAGTTTTAACAGGGAAGTGTGAGGCCTAAAATTCACACTGGGATTGAGATGAAGTCTGTATATCACAAAATACAGAGGTAGAATAAAGAGGGTAGAAATCATTCTTGTGTATGCAAGAGTATTCAGATATAACTTCAAATGTCCAGCCATGGTATGAGAAACTGCAATGAAAGAATAGTTAAAAAAGATCTAATTTTCAACTGCTAAGGGAAGATTTTCTTCTACAGAACAATTTGTTACATACTGCTGTTTGATGGCTTTTGAAAACACAGAAGTTTTCCCAGTTCCTGGCCACCTCTGGCTAGAGGCATGGCCCCCAGTTAACACATGCTGAGCATAGGAGAAGGCAAAGCCCTCCTCTGGATCATCAGGTTTTCATCTGAACCCACTATTACTGGCAAAGAATGAACTCCTTGAATGTTTTTACTGGCTCCTGCTTGGGAAGCTGCTCTTGTATTTAATTCAAGGCCTCCACAGATGTCAATATGCTCCATCAGCAGATGAGATAAAGACATCAATTTGGGCATAAAACCATCAATTTTGTCCTAAAGCAGCTCTTTAGAAGTTTGAGGGCCTGGAAAGAAAGTTTAAAACATCTATGCTAGTGCCACCTTCATCACCATCAATCTCAATCTTGTTTTGTTCTTCAGTAGTTATAATGATGAATCAGATCTGGGAACTTATTTGTATTAAAAATATCCTGATTTAAAACCTGGAGCAAAGTTATACCACCTGAGGTTTGTTCAATCACGAGTTTCTAATCAGTGTCCTGGCACCACTGAAGGAGTGGTGAAGTAGTGGAACTGAATGGCTGTGAAGGGTGCAGGAGCTGATGGAGGTTCACATGAGCACTGCCGCTAAAGGAGACACGCAGGAGCCATGGTCTGGGTGAATTGCAGATGTAACTTGTGATGCAGAGGCAAGCAAAGAAAGACAGTCTTGGATTGCCATTAATTAGGAAATGCAGTGATAGGCCTTAAGCTTCTACTACAGACCTGAGTAAATTAATCTGCTGGAGATTTTTCATTCCTCAAATTCCTCAAACACTCCAGTAGTTATATATAGCCAAAGGTTTTGGAAGGCTGCCATTTATGAGGAAAAGGACACTATTTGGCACGTACTGCTACTATGACTGGCACTCAGAGAAACTAATAATACACAAAGTTGAAGTGATGTTGTATATATAGGTAACAAATTCTTCAAGGATTTATCAAGTGTTCACTCAAAAGATTAATATAAGTTTATTTTGTTAGCAAAATAAGAAAAGATGGATGTGATTTATTCTGGTTTTGAACTGTGACTTGGCTACTCTCTCCAGCTATCTGAAACAAAATAAGAGGCATTGTTTATTTACTGGTTTAAAGCCAGTTTCTTGCACTGAACTTTCCTAAATCTTGTATTATAAGGATCAGCACTTTGCAATGTGTATTTTAGCCTTTTGATATGTATTTTAGATTGTTGTTTCAAAAATAAGTGCCTTAAGTATTCACAGTAATGACTTGAGAAAAATGAAGAAGGTTCATGCCTCACAAAATGTCATTCCCACTCTTCTTAGCTAGCCTTAGCCCTCAGCCAAAATTTGTATCCAAGTTATACACCACACCCCAAAGAAATACTAAAGTTTTTGTAAGAGGAAAAGAATGCTTTGGGATCGCCAGAATAAAAGCTTCCAAAAATATCTTGGCGACTGAGTCATAAACAAAGACATTCTGTAATGGAGGGATAAGAATCATGGGGATTAGTACCAGATCTTGCATGTTTCTAATTGTTAGGACTTCTCCAGTCCTGCTGTGGTGGTGAACAAATGCTCCAGATGTGAACCATGGGCACGTTCACATCTGCTGAGTCCAGAGATGTCCAGGCTTAGACTTGGCTCTGGTCCTTGTTGCTCTCTTCTTTCTCTCCAAGCTCTGGAGCCAAATATGTCAGTTCCCTGAATTGACACTGAGACTTGAAAGACCCTGCTGGCTCCTGAAAATCCTGTGCCCTAAAACAACATCAGGATGAAGCTGTATGGAAAAGCGATTGATTATTAATGCTACAAGTAGCAAATAGAACCCACTGTTTCTCCACAGGGTTTATCATCTGAGTTATTTAAACACCCTCTGGCTTGTCTACTGTCACCAGAGAGCCCTCCTTAGCACTGGATGAAGAAATTTGCAGTTCTCTTGCTCATTTTTTGACAGTTTTTTGATAATATATTGAGCCATTTATTTTCTGGTGGAAAGTCTAAAAATAAACACTGGAAATTCTTAAATAAAACCAAGCAATTTTGGAAATTTGAGTGCACTGCCCCCCTGCCCTAAATCCTTCATCACTTACAGTTGCAGATGGATGGTAGTCAAAAACACACTACTGTTGTTTTCATGTTTGGTCTTTAATAGATCTTTCTCTCTGCATTTTATTCTTCAGAAACTTTCCTGATGGATGTGACAGAAATGTGAAAGCTGTAGATTTTATTTATTTATTTAACTACTTACCTTGCCATTAAGCTCCAGGAATGATCATTTGCTTTCCTCTGAGAAGTTGTTCATTGTGTAACATTAATTATCCATGGCTGTAGAGACTGCAAACCCTCTAGTGGCCCAGTGGCCCCTGTGGTAAATGGTGGAGAAGCCTCATCATAGTACACATTAGCAATATTTTAGTTAAGAACTTCTCAGCCTCCATTAAACCCCCCCATTATTCAGGATTTCTGAGCAATCTATAAATATTTGCTGTGGTAAAAAAGAACTCAACTAAAGAGCTCCTATTTTTCGCTGAAGGTTAGGTTTGGTTGTTTGTTGTTTCAGTTTTCATCTTCTTTTAAAGAGATGCTGTCAAGGTTAATGGAACCATAATTTGACCTCCCTTTTTAATACTGTGCCTGTTTGCCCTGTGTGTGTGTTTCCTTATATGTGACCATTCCCCTGACAAATGTGTCACAACGAGTCACTGCAAAAGGTGGAGACAGGACACTAAAATTAATTGGCAGCTCGTACAAGACTGAATTCAGTAGTAGTCAGGCACAGTCTATCTTCTGTCACAAGGTTCTGAACCTTTGTTAAAAAAAAGATCCTGTAATTAATCCTCAGTGCCTCTCTTAGGGCTTAATCATGCGATGGGATGTGCCTACACTGCCCTAAATGCTCAGTGAATGGTGTCATCATCTCCTGCCCTGACCCAGCAAGGCACTTTAGCGTGGATAGCTCTTGTGACACATAGGTCTGGTGGGTTTGTCTTTTATGAAATGGTGTGGAAGTTCTCCTAATGAACACAGTGATGGGTTTTTTTTCTGACTGTTCATAGTGCAGCAAGCGTCCTAATGGAAGCAGTCAGAATTATCATCAATCATGGTGAACCTAACTGAGCTCCGCTGGCCTTATTGAGGGGATTGGAGTAATTACTTTGAAGGCCAAATCATGTCTCATAAAACTCCTCTGGTGAAGAATACTGCATGTTTTAATTAGTGTTTATTGGTGTTTATCTGCATAGCTGGCATCATGTAAATACATAGAAGCACAAGGAGGGGAATGCCTGTTTGGGCCTTGCTCATCTGTCTCTGAATTGGGAAGCAGAGTAAGGGGCAGGCTTTTAGCTGTCAAGCTTTGCATTGTCAGTGTTGCATTCTACAGTATTTTACAAATACCTATTTAATCTTGTTTAAAAAAAATATTGCTTAAGTTCCCTTGGGGTCTGAGAATATTGCAAATTAAGGTCACAGTTCAATCTAAATTTGGCTCATTTGGGCATATAGAGTAGAATAAAATCTTTGTTGACTCTTACGATTTCAGTGCACATGACACAACAGATACATGTCTGGGGTTCTAGGTTGCCCTCAGGGGGTTCCAGTTATCCCTGGCTGCCTCAACACAGTTCTGGGTTTCCCTCAGGGATTCACATTTCTTTCCAGTTGCCCTTGGGTGCTCCTTGAGATTCTTCAGGAGTTCCCAGTTACCCACAGTTTCCACCTGGAAAGGGTTCTTGGTTGCCCTTAGGGGTTTTCAGTTGCCCCCAGCTGAGTTCTGGGTTGTTACCATGCTGCTACATGGAAAATTCTGACTCTGTATAAGGAAATTTTTCTACTGTGGAGGTTGACAAACACTGGAATGTGTTCTTAGAGAAGTTGTACACTCTCTACCCTTGGGGATCTTCAAAACACAGCTGGACAAGACCCTGAGCAACTTGCTTTAACTACATTTGCTTTGAGCAGGAGGTTGGGCTGGAGACCTCTAGAAGTCCTTTTCCAACTGGAATCACTGTATACTGATTTTGAAGGAAAGAAGGTATTACATTTATTTCAGTAATTTAATGGGGCACCCTAGGTCTTGTGGTTGAAGTTAAAAATAGGGTTTGGAGTTTGCCCAACCTCCAATCAATCACATCTGTGTTTCCAGCTTCGCTTGCACAATAGGAGAGCAGCTGCTTTCTTGGTATTATTTTAGATGGTGCCTGGCTGTGGGAGGTAATTGCAGTGATACAGAAGAAAATTATAATCAGATTGTCACATGGAAAAAATGTTCAGTAATTGTAACTTAGATCGTGGCCAAACTTGACCTTAGAAAATCTTCTTTTAGGTTCTTCTATCCTTCTTATTCCAAAGGAGCTGGTTCATCACAGCCTTGCTGGAGTTCAGCAGCTCCACTGTTAACTATGAAATTGTATCAGTGTATTTAACTGGAGGACAGGACAAGTGTAGTGAGCCCAGGAAATGCCAGACACTTGCAAAATAGTATGCTATTAAACCCGTATGTATAACAGCTTTTCAGTGACAATTTGATTTGACTTTGTAATTTTTTAAAAAGGAGATAGGCTGGGTTTGTACCACTTTATTAAATGTGCTTGGGAATGGTCCCAGCCAGTGAGGCCAACTGGCATGGAACAGCCTGCATCTACACTAGTGGACTGGGTTGGCCTGTGCTAGGTGGCTGAGAGCCAACTGCTGCTTGGGTGTGGTTCCTGGCAGAATCCCGCTACCAAAACAGGTCCGGAAGCTGCTTGGGAAAGTTGGAGCAGGCTACATTCTTGCCAAGGAGCTCTCTCACAGTTTATTAGAACAGGTAACAGTGTTGGAGCACATAGGCACATTGTGGACATGCTTGAATTTACTTTAGACTCAAAGGCAGATGGGCTTTTTTGCTGCAAACAATTTGTATATTTCAGATAGCTCCAGAGGAAAAGACCTAGAAACAAACATTTCTTGTTTCTATTGTCGTATGAACCCAAGTAAGCATGAACCACAGACCTTAGAAAGGCTGAAAAGTACAAAAGTTGACAAAAGTTAAAACCCATGGATGTCACTCGTCTTTGCAGTGTGTGAGTAGGGCAGTAACATATGTGTGCAGAAATCTAATCTACAAATGGTGTACAGTGGGAATTAACCTGGTCAATAACTATTCTTAAGGATTGTAGTACAGGAAGTGCTCAAGTGAAGCAATTGCTTGAGTTAGGCATGAGGCATTTTTCTGTTCTGAACTTTATTTCAAATTACCAATAGGGAACAATTCCCTCTGTTTCTGATGGCTTCAAAAAACAACCTACAGAGGAGGTCTGCCCAATACCCTGAGGATGTTGCTGACACTGTGGTGTAAAGAACAAAAATCAGATGACAGTGGAAATCTCTTAGCTTTCCCCTCTTCCAGCTTGGAGAATACATCCTTGCAAAATAGAATGTCATCAGGAGGTGATAAGCTGTTTTCCTGGAAGGATGCCTAACATGGCAAATTGATAGTATCTGCTGTGGTTGCATCGTGTTACCTTTGGAACTGAAGGAATCCTTCCTGGGGCTGTGGAAACAAAGTCACTCAAATGATTGCTGAATAGAGCCATTTTGCTTTTCATTATGAGGCTATTTCTACATCTGGACTGAGAAAATATATCCACGGTCTTTCATAAACTGTCTTTGAGAGCTTCTGTGCTTGTCCAAGGATGCTCATAGGGAAGGAATGCACAAACTTTTCTCCAGGGAAACACTCTGTGGACAGATGGCTACAGAAAATAGTTTTGGCTACTTGCAGGGGTTGCATCAGGGCTAATGTAGGACGCATCCCGGTGAGTGGCAAACACTGGGGCTGCAAGGATGTACAGCCCGATGTTCGGCAGGCCACGCACCATAGTCTGCTCCTGCCTAAAGAAGGGAAATTCTGTGGACTTGAAAAGGTCCATTGGTTCCGAAATATGAAAATTACTCCTCTGGAGCTGTTTTTTCTGCTTGCTGAAATCAGCACATAGGCTTTCACTTGGGATCTCCATCTTTGCTTCAAGCCCTTAATCCCAGGTTCAGGGACAGAAGCAATGTTACCATGACACAATGGAAATCCCACGAACCTTACAATTTGTTTTCTATCAACCTCTTTTTGAGACTGGTATTAAATTATGACACAGTTATACAAGCTATAACTCGGACAGAAGAGGCACATAGTGATGTTCTTAAAGTCTTTTTCCACAGACATAAAGAGTGAGTTTAGTTACAATGTATGCTCTAAATCTTGTTGTGGTTTTCTTTACAAGTTTTAAGATGGTCCTCAAAAGTGATCCTTTTTCTCTCTGTTTTGTGGTAGTTAATTTTAATTCCAATACCACATATAGTTGTGATCACTGTCTTTTCAGAAAGGTGAATTGAAGCTAGCAGATGCAGAAAAGGACAGTGAGAAAGATCAGCAGAACAGGGATCCTGCTTTACAGTAGGAAATTGAAGGGAATGATTTGTTTAACCTTGCAAAACAAAAGCAGAAATGGGATATATTTGCTGTCTGGAAATGTATCAGGTGGGTAAATACCAGAGAGGAGAAAAGGAGCCATGGATGCCTTAGAATACAAATGACCAGGAATAAATTTAAGCTTGAAATTAGCAAATGGGTTTTAGGCATTTGAACAGTAGCTCCACAAGCGGGATTCATGACTGCTTTCAAGATGGACCTCGCTGAGGTGATGAATGGGAAAGGGTGGTGTGGGTATGTGTATTAGCAGTGGCCTAGGCTGAATGTCCTGCTGGGTGCCTGCTCGTTCTGTCTTCCTGCCATTACTGTGCTGAAAAGTTGTTGGAGATAATACTGTGATGACAGTGAGATACACATCCAGCAGATTTCTTCCTTCTTCATCTGGAGTTTCTCTTCCTAATTTTAAATTCTCTTTTGGTATGGGTTGCAACATTTGCTGGTTTGAATGTTTGCCTTAAGGAAAATATCCTAATACTTCTAGAGATGGGCCTGATATGTTTTGAGGACAGCACATACGTGCTCCAGGGCAGGAAAAGCAGCAAGGACAAGCTGGGATTTTTTTTTGGCCCTGGCCCAACTCAGTCATTCCAATGAAGTCAGATCCAGGACTTGCCTCCCATAAAGACTTTTGGGGGAGAGAAACCCACAAAACATGGTTCATGTTGCTTAGGATAGATTTGCAGGAGCAGAGAATCTGCTCTTCCAAGGTGGTGGGTGCAATTGTAAAAGAGAACAGATTTCTTCAGAATGTGAAGAATTCAGGGATATTTGAACAGGTATTGCTACCTGCTGTAATGCTGGTATTTCCCTGCCAGGTTTTCAGCAAGCAGAATTGCTAGAGGCACTGGCACCTTCATGTGAGCAGCTCTTTTGTATACCTGAGGACTTCTACACAAGGGATGTTTGGGATGGCTTTTTCCCCTCAAATTGAGCCATACTGGTGAATTTCCAACCACATATGATGCCAAAGCAGATTATTTTGTGTTGTGGAAGTAAAACAGAGCTAAAAGAGTAGGTTGAGGCAGGCTGAAAGAAATGAAAATAAAAGAGATATAGTACACTGGAGACTTAGGCTGCCCTAAAAGCCAGAAGAATGGGATCCAGTAAGTGACAGTCCAATTTCATTTGATGTTCCCAGAAGCTGTGGGAAGAAATTATCCTCTTAGAGCAGAGTCAAGGTTCATTGAAGTGGATGAGAAAATTGGCTCAATCACACCCAGAGGGTGTCAGTGCCACAGTTTGGCAGAAAAACTAACTAGAAGATGAAAAGGGTAGTGTCTAACTCATGAGTGATGACCAACACATGAGCAGCTGAGGCACTAAGAGACCTGTATGACAGATCCCCTGAGCTATGAGGGGCTGGAAGGGAAAGAAATGCCTTGAAACACTCAGGGGAAAATTACTGAAAAATAGCCTTCAGTGGTAAATGAATCCAAATTTTAGAGAATTTATTTTTTCTTGCTCCATTATTATTTTGATATACTTTTTTTTCTTGTGACCATTTCAAGGAGAGCTCTTTCCTAGCAGACATTTACTGGAGACACTGACATCGATTCCCATTGTGTTCCAGAAGCTGTAGCAATTGGCAACAGAGCTGCAATCATGGATGAGTTAACAATCTCCAGGGTGATTTGAAAGTGTTCAAAAGGAAATGTGCCCCTCAGGCACAGCCCTCCGCATGCAGAGCATGCTCCCACCATGACAGTTCTGCTGTAAAAATACAAGTCTGCCATTCTTGAAACTGTTTTCTTGGTTGCACATACCATAAATGTGCCGTGGGTCAGCTAATTCAATTTGGCAACACAGACACTGGTAAGGGAACAGAGATTCAGAAGAGGCTGTGTGAGACATCCAGAGGTGAATTGTCCAAAAGATACAGTGACCAGATGAATCTGCAGTGCCCCAAGAAACCAGCACTGGCTCACCTGGGCTCTGCATGCAACATCATCAATAAAACCTTCATGTGTTAAATGAATTGGAGGTTTGTGGCATGGGACAGCTCAGAGCTCCCAGCTTGCCCCAAATACGTAGTAACTTCACATCTGTGCTCAGATCCATTGTGTCGATAGAGTGAGTCACGTAGAGTGGGAAATAGGCAGACTAAATCTCTTTCACAGGAATAAATTATTCTCGGTTTGGAGTGCAGCTTGTTAAGTGGTTGGGGAGAAGTTTGGCCCTGAATTCCACTTCTTTCCTTGCTTGTTTGCTTTCTTGCAGTACTATTCCCACACTTTTTTATAGTGTGTCAAAACTCCACGATACCTCTTCCTGCCCCTGGTGCTTGGATAACACAGTTTTACATATACTTCCTCCAATCCAAGTAACCTTTTCAGTTGAGTATACATCACATGACAGATAAGAAAATGCAGCCCTTTCATTCTACTCATGCTTTTAGTGCAGACTTCTTGGCCATGCTGGCATTAATATCTATTCTTGCCCTTGTCTTTTTGTCTTCTTTTTAAAATAGAGATAAAATAGAGGAAGTTTCTACTTCACAGGATTGGGGATTGTTTGAAGGTTAATTAATTAATATTTGTTAAGTATTAATGGGAAGACGCACGGGGATTATTCCGTTCCAAGTGAGATATTTGAATGAATATCTACAACAGCCCAACATGAAGCAATCAGAGGAACTTTTTTCCTCTGGCTGGCATTCAGTCAAACCAGCTTAGAATCCTCTCATCCCAACTTCAGTATAAGGCTTTGAAGAATATAAGCTGGTAACATAAGGTTGGGCCATTGCAGGAAGCAAAGCATGCATTGCTAACTCCTGCTAAATAAAGCAGATGACTTTTCTTTTTTCCTTTGTAAAGACCAGGTTCCCTTATGGAAAATTTAAAAAAACCCAACGAAACAACACCAAGGTAACCGATCTCATTCCAGCACTTTCAGGTTTGGTTTCTATTGCTCTTGGATCCTTCCTGCTTTCAATTATTTATGGAACAAGCTGTGAGTCACATGGTGGAGCTGGAATGATTCAGGAATTTGTTAAGCAGAGAGAAACAGGAAAAGAAGGGCCTGGCAGTTCAGGCAAATGACATCAGTGCTTCGGCATCTTGTCCCAGGCCGTGGAAAATGCTGTATCTCTGCGAGAAGGATTGCAGAGTGATGCTCAGAGGCAGGAGTGGCTTGGTTTCTTGGCTGGTATGCAAAATAACACTAGACATAGTCTCTTAGGGTTTATGTGTAACAACGAGTCAAGTGGGAGATACGGGTGTGTAAATTGTAGCAAGGAAAACAGCTTAGAGTAGTGAGAAAAATTTCATCCAAAAGGGTGATTATGCATCTGCAAGAAGTACAGAAACTGTAAGGAGTGTCTAATTTTCTTTACATTTCTTAGTTGACTGCCAGCACAGGTTTGCTTGGCTGGATTTTCTTTTTTTCCATCTTAAGAATAGGAATTATACCTATGTGATAATTCCTGGGAACTGTGCAAGCACAAAGATAGTAAAAAATTTATCTGTTTCCCGGGATAATGAAAAAAAAGCTGCCAGGCACTCATTGCAACCTAATATCCCTTATCCATGGGTTCTTGAGACGGTGGTTCTGGTACCTTGTGAGAGATTAGCTGGAAAATCTTGAGATGCTAAGGTCGCATGTTTGCATTGACATATTTCCCTTTCAAAGCAGAGCTTTGGCTTAAGGACCACTCAGCACGGAGCTGATAAGAGTCTCTGAAATCCAGCACATTGCTATAGCTCAGGAGACAGTGCCAAGGACAATGGTTGCCTCTTCAGCTACTACAATACAAGAATAAAATAAAAACCAGTTGCAGTGCCTGGCAGGAAGCATGTCCCAATGAAAAAGTGATGGAGGTACACCAGTGAGGAAAAAAATCACCTATGTGCTGATTTCAAAATTGTTTTTTAAACTTGATTTCTACTGTTATCCATGTCCATTGTGTCCTCTTTTAAGGAATGTATGTACTTACTGTTAGTGTGAGGAATGAGACAACTCTTAGTAGAAATTAAAACAATTTATTAAAACAGAAAAATTGAAAAATTGCAAGAATTAGCAAAATATAAAAATTTGGGATCCTAGTGGCTCAGGAGGTATGCCCCAGGAGCGCAGGGATTTGAGATCTTCAGGCTTAGACAGCACTGGACCTCAGGTAGAGAAAAAAAGGGCTTGCAGTGCTAGGCTGGTCAAAAAGAAATATATTTCTAAAGGCCCCTGAAAAGGGGTAGGTTTCTCCAGCACTGAAGTTAGCAAGCTGGAGAGGAAGGGAAAATGAGAGGGCATGTCTTTCTTTTGCTCACTTTTATAGCTTTTGCTCCGCCCACAGCCCGCCCCTTTGGTTTAAGGTGATTGGTGTTTTCCCTTTGACAGATTATCTTTGTCCACCAATCGTTAAAATTCAGGTTGCTATGGAGCTTACAGGGCTCCACAGCTTAATGGCTGTGGGGGCTGTGCTGTTTGTTGGAACTGGGGTTTTGAAATCTTCTTTGGAACCAAAGTACAAGTAAAAACATAAGAAAATACATCCAACACATCTTAAAACACTTGTAAAAGTATACAGTAAACATAGGAAAGATAACTCTTATGGTGTACAAGTGATTAATGTTTGAAAAGGGATTTTAACTGGGGAACTTTTAACTGGGGATTTTTACTGGGAAGGGCACAAATGAACAGCTTGGAACGAGTGAAAACCAAAATAATAAAACTTGATTTGTGTACCTGGGCTGATGGGTTAATTTTAACATTCAATTTAAAAATATTTAACTCAAAATTAATTAAAGCACTTAATATGCAAAGACCAAGCACTAATAGGGATTTTATGTATGACAGTTAGTAATGACATTTTACTGACATAATATAGTAATCTGAAAAGTCACACCTTGTGGCAAGCTGGTGAAAAAAAATTCTACATCACTAGGCTTGAAATGTAGAAAATAATGGACAGAATCACATTGATACTGTTTGCTCCATTATGGCCTTCTTGCTGAAAGGACTGAAAAAGCCCAGCTGTAGCCTCTCCAGCACGACCCAGATGTTTAGCCTCAGTCTAGAGACATGGAAGCCCAAGCACTGACATTGTGCCAGTTCTGGGAGGAGGGGGTGTGTGCTCCCAGGGCTGCTGCCACCATGTCTGCTGTAATGCCTGTCCCTCTTCCAGCCTCTCTATAATGTGCTGGAGGAACGTGGTGTAGGAAAGGCTACAGAAAAAGGAGGTACAGGCAGTTAGACTGCTCCTCTGGCATGTGGTTCCTCCCTACCTCCCTAACTGTGCTCATTTGCAATAGGCACAAGCAGTGCTGGAAGTAAAGCAGCGGCACGGCCAGACAGGTCAGTGCGCAACGTCACCGGCAGAGCCCTGGGACTGAGCCAGGAGGAAGGCGAGAGGGTGGAAGCAGGCAGTGATAATCATAGCACAGGTGAAAAAAGCTCAGCAGCAGGAAGGTGCAAGTGTCCCAGCCTGCTGGGAGATGCATGTTTTGGGGTGAGGCTGTGACAGCTGGTGGATAGCACGCAGCAGCCGTGGTTTGCTAAAGCAAGCTTCCCTGGCAGCTGTGGTGGGCAGCAGGGCTCTGGTCATTGCCTGCAAAAGGTTCTTTAGGAAGCTGGTTGGTGCTGAGCACCTTCTGCAGGTGTTCTTACAGAAGAAAATCCCAATGGGGAAGACACTGTTTTCTTCTTTTCCTCCCACAGTTCCCTCACAGACCAGCATTGGTTTCTGGAGGAGCTTTTTTCCAGAGAGCAGCCCCTGTGGTGTATTCAAAGCCACCGCCAAGAGACTCTCTCTGCTTGGTGCCTGCCAGCCAGGCACTGCTTTCCTTTGTTCACCTTCAAGATATGGTTCAGCAAGACAAAAAGGGTGGTGCAAAGACAGTATTGAATGTCATCTCTTTTGGAGGAGAGGTGACCATCCCCATTAATCCCTTTCCTGCTAGCAGCTTCAGTGCCACTGCAGCAGGCAGGGTTGGCAAGGGAAGGGAAATAGACTCATGAAGCACTGGGAGGAACTCTCAGGAATGAGAGTTTAAAGTGTTTAAAACCAGCTTAATTAAAGCCTTATCTTCTGTCACTGTAGGCACAAGTTCAGATTACAACAGTAATGTTACTGCAAGTATAAGGCTGAGGAGGGAAATGCTGTAGTGATGGAGGGCTTTCTGTAGGGGTGGGAAGTTGTATTTTCCCTTGGGAGTTCAGAGTTAGCAGTGGGAGCTAGTGAGCACTGTCATTGCAGCAGCAGCTAGTCAGAAACCACTAGACCTTATGTGGGTTAGTCATGTCAAGTCACAAGATGTGACATTGACTGGTGACTCCAGAACACACTGCAAATTGCTTATTTTCATATGCTGAAAGCACAAATAGAAGCAATTAATTTCCCTTTTTCTTGGTAAAATAAACTGAGAAAACAAAACTGTTTTGACTGGATAAAATATTTTGGCAGCAAACAAGTTTTGTTAAGGCATTTACATTTCTTCAAAACTCATTTAATTCCTTTCAAAAATTATATTTAGAAAATTTCAAAGATATAAAACAATCCGGACATTTGAGGGTGTAAACATAATTGTTTTGGCTATCCTAGTTTTTCCCCCCATTGGATTTAACTTAAACTGTCCTATGATCTTGTTCCAAATTTGTAGGTCACTTCCTCCTTCCACAAAAGTTCATTTTCCAGTGAAGTTTCATATTATATTATATTACATTTATTTATCTTAGTATACTTCAGCTATTTTAGCCCCAATCCAGTGTGACCAAGCAGCATTGTTATTCCTCTGCTTTAGTCACTCTTTCCCAAATAGGAATTCAGACTGCTATACATGCCTTTATGTGTAATTTGTCTTTACCAAAATCACCCACTTTGAAATTCTCAGGAACACCTGTCTCACTTCCTAATTTTAAAAGTTTGACACTTTGCCCACGGATGGGTGTCCGCAGTCCCAGGCCCTTTTTCTTCTCCATGAAGCAGTAAATAAGGCTATTTCTAATAAAGTCTGTGAGCTGGCACTGATGCCAAATTTGGATCTGTCTGCAAAATCTCTTTCAAAGGAAGCCCTTCAAAAGCAGAGTGATGCTAATTATTGTTGCGATAAAATTCATATGAATGCTTTTTTTTTACATGAATTGAAGGTCCAACCTGCATTTAAGACCATGGGATGGTGTTGATTCTGGACATTTTGAGTGGTGTTACATGATACAGCTTTAAAGGATTTGTCTAACAGCACTTTGTAGGGAGAGCCATAACTGTGGGGGAAAAAAAAGAGAAGCAAATAGTTATTTTGCATTTGAATCCTGCCATCCAAAAGGAGCTGGATTTTGCCTTGAATGCATACATTATTGGAGAAAGTCTGCTCTGAGTTAAAAGAATAAAATGTCTTATGAAAACTGAAGAACATGTAGAAGTTTCTTGTATACCACAGTGTGAAAGAGAAGGATGGAAATTGAATAGTTCCTGTGTTTTCAGCCAGGGTCCTAATAGCTCAGAAAATAAATGACTGATTTAGTGAAGGTGAAGTTGGTTGCAATGGGAGAATAATTGTAATTACCAGTAGAATACAGAGCTTTCACACAAGGCCAATTAGAGATGTCTCATAGCACCACAGCTATTTTTAATTAGCCATGTATGTGGGAGAGAGAAAAAAAATCTTCTATTTAGGTACATTGTCTGGCAGCAAAAATTCAAGAAGCATTAGCTACATGGCCTTTAAGCCAGAAGAGTAGTTTTGATCCTTTCCCTCAGACAGCAGTAGGTGGCTGTAATTAATTTCCTCTGGTCTGGGTTTTTCTTTGTAAAGGCATTATTGATTTTTTTTGTTGGTGTCAGCTACTGGTAGCTTCATTTTCATCCCAAAATGTCCACGTCCTTTAGACATCCTCTATGTTCCTAAAAAACCCATACTTTCTTCTGATGGATGATGTGCAGCATCTGGCTGAACCCAGAATGTGGACAACCAGCTCAGACACCCCAGACCTAAGATTCTTCTCTCTAATGAAAACGCCCATGCGAGAACCTGGGGAAATTTTGTATGGGTGATCACTCAGAGGTATTTTTCTTCCTCATTTCATTGGTTCATTCTGCTTCTGCAACCTGTTCCCGGGAATATTCAGAGAGGAATTTTACTGCCTTGAGTGCCCATGCTGTAATGCTGTCAACAGACACAATCAGGCCCATGAATTAAAATCATAGAGTAATATGGATGTCTCAAGAGCTTTGCCTGAAACAGTAGCCATTTAATGGTCTAGGTGAAGATCTACCCACAACCTTTCATCTGTCTTGACCAACTTGAATTCATGTATGCATTCATTCTGAACAGCTACACGAATATAGAGAAACAGTTATTAAGAGTGTTTGAAGTCTTGTTATAGGACAACAATTCCCAAGAAGTGAAAAGATGAATGCAATAAAAAAAAACTCCAACCATTCTTCTTCCAAAGTATTTCATAAACACTAGCCTGTTCTCAAAACACTTTGGTCAATTAGAAAAACTTCATCCACAGTTTACAAAAGATGGATCTGAATAGCAATGAGCTGGAAATTTCAATGAAGCTCCCACATATTTTCCTTGGCTCAATGCAATTTACTTTCCTTCCAGGCACCTAAATGTTTGGTGCTTCCTGTAAAAACTACACTGTAGGCCTTTTGAGTGCATAAAACTGGTGTTTCCAATGCAACCTTGGCTATTATAAACATACTGATCTTTTATCGGGTGCTTGACAGCTGCTTAAGTAATTTTTTTTCTCCAGGTGGTGGTGCTTGATAGGCTGTCTGCAAAGAAGAAATTTGTCTTCTTTTCCATGTTGCAGATTCCCCCAGAGCCTTTCTGCCAGCTGCAGAAATAACCTCCACATGGGCAGAGGCTTCCTAGGCTGACTATCTCCCTCCCTTCTTGCCCAGCAGTGTGTTGCTCACAATTCCCACTGCAGATCTGACTTTCCCTTGCATGCACTGGTATCCTTCAGCCTGTAACCATAAGTGTCTTGTGAAGAGAAAATGCATTTGATTCAAGTTACTGACATGTTTGGAGTTGGATCTATTTTGTGAGTCCGTCTAGAAATGCGTGGAGTTTGCAATGTGGTATGCCTATATGGGAAAGTAGACACCCAGATTAATTTTGCCAGGATTTGTTCAGGACCAGAGCAAAGTTGTGTGACTGCTTCTTTTGGTCTGGCCCGTGTGCCAAATGGAAAATAGCTGCTGTGGGGCTGGGAAAGTACCTGGAATCTTCTAAACATTCATAAAAATTCATTTCCCAGGGAAATAAAATATATGCTGGCAGCTTCAGATTTTCTGGGTATTGTTTGGTTTTTGTTATCAATTTCCTGATAAAATTACTCCTTTCCCAAAGCATACAGTACCTTTCTCATGTCACTGCCATTACCAGGGTCTGCATCATTGCTGCAAGTGGCCTTTATTCAGGGCTTCAGGCATGTGCTTAAAGCAGCAGGGTGCTTTGAAAAGGACCTGAGCCTTTATACCTGAAACCAAAGCCAAATCATATTGCCTGGCTCTTGTACTTCTCTGCAGGCCTGCACTGTGTGTGTCCCCACCTACGGCTCCCTCCCATTCCCTGTTGCACGCTCTTGGTTGGGGTGTTCCTCTTCAGCAACAGCCTGCATCTCTCAGGGACTGACCTTTTGCAAAGGATCTCTGTTCTGGCAGGGGTTTCATACAGAACGCTTTCAGGGAGTCTGGCTTTCCTTCCCCTGGAAAACTGTGCAGTTCTCCAACATTTCATAGCACTGTTGGGAATCTTGAGGAATCATTTCATCTTACCTCTTGCTCCTTATACATGATCCACAGTAGAAAAGCCGTGAAACTGCAACTCTCATGAAAGCACTGCCTCTGAAAACCAGGACCAAATACCTCCACATAGATAGCAAATTTTCTGCAGTCTGAGGTTTTCAAGGAGATTGTTTCTCAAAACAGTTTAAAGATTCTTTTACTAGAAATCTCATGCTTTGATCATATTTTGATGTTCCAATGACTATTTTTTTTAAATCTACAAACACTTTCTTAAAAGAAGCATACTTTATGTTGCAGAGCTCTGCTAACATTCCTGAGGAGTTCATGTTCTATTGAATAACCCTATTGCCTGAGTGATTGTGCTATTTCTTGTGCACCTCGTTTTTCCTTTGATCCAGACACATAAAGGAATGACCTCCAAGGGGCTTTTGGAGATGACAGGGATATTTGAAGATATTTAAAGGATATACAAAAATAAATTGCATTTCCTTCCCAAACAGTTGCAGCTCCAAGGTAAATACTTTGCATCATTACCATTTGCTCATTATTTGAAAAGACTACTCTGCCTTTGTGTTTTGAAACAAACTGGATTTGGTGGAACATTGGACAAATAGCAACAGTTTATCTGAAGTACTGTCTGTACCCTCCTGCACTTAATCAGCTCTTTGCTCCCTCTGCTATGGAAGAATAAAGGGGTGAATCCCTTAGAAAAAAAATAAAATGCAGATTGCTAAGTTTAATAGTGCTGGCATTGAACAGGAGCCCAGCCTCAGATTTTACAGGTTGTTGTGTGTCCTCTCACTATTTGCATGTCCTCTGTGTTATGGAGATCTGAAATTCACCTCAGGCTGTGACTCGGCTGAAATCCCCTTACAAATCATTGAGAGTTTGCTTCACAGACATAAGTTACTTTTGGAAATTACTTTTACTGCTCTCAGTGCCATGGAAATATCACGTCATTACCTTTAAAAATTTGAACTGTGGTGCTTTTCTCTGCTTTGTGCTCAGCCCTCCCGCCTGTAACTGGATCCACTAGAAGTCAATTAAGTTCTTGTGTAAGTTATGAAGCTACCTCAAAGTTTGTATTAGGCTAGCAAATAGCAGCTGGAGTAGGTAACATTTACTGATGACTCCTTTCTGCCAGAGGGGAAGATGTGTTTACTACCTTCTGGGAAGGCAGCTGAATCCCTCCAGGAGGTACTGTCACTCAGCACTGCTCACCAAACTTGGCTCTCCCACCTCTCCTGAGCAATCCCTGTGGTTACCTGTGCAGGCTCTCTCACGGTGTGCTTGCTTTGATGCTAAGAGACAGTGATAATTGCAGCATTGTGAAATACTCAGAAGATTGGCTTGGCTGAAGGACATAAATCTAGGAGGGTAAATGCTGGGATGATGAATGAATTCACAGACCAAAGGATTCCCATGTTGACGTGATAGGAATAAAACTTCTTAACTCCGAGTACTGCAATCTCAAGTGAAAGGAAATCCTGGCAGTCTTCCATGAATGACGTGTTCAGACCTTGTTGTTTTCCCTTTGCTTTGTGATCCATGCGGAGGACGGAGACCGGGACTAACCCTCTTCCACATGAGTCAAAACAAGAGCTTGCGTGGTGGCTAAACCCGTGAGATCACGGAAGGGAGCAGGAGCAGCTCGGGGTTATTATTTCATCCAGCTGGCAGTTGCCATAAAGATCACACAATACAATTATCTCAGCCTCCAGGAAAGAAGCAGACACTGATTCCCCACTCTTGACTGTGTAGCAGAAACACTGGAGACAGTCTTGTCTAATTTCTTTTTTTTATTCCTAATAATTATGGTGCGAGTTCTGTATCCTGATGAAACTTTTGGACTAATTACTTGACACTGAGTTACTGAAGTCGATTGAAAACAGTGGGTAGAGAAACAGAAAACAGAAGATGTTCTTCTTAATTTGACAGCTGCTTCCCAAACTAGAGTAGCATGGTCATGAAGTTTTCTGCTCACCTGCAAGCCTCAAGTGAGGTTTGAGGTTCTTTGAAACTTACATGAACTGCTGGTGAGAGACAAAGCACCAAAAAAGTCACAGAGAAGATTTTAAGTGACCAGATTAAAAAAAATTGACTGTGCATCTCATGGGTTTTCCAGCAACTGTTAGCAGTGTAGCTGACATCACAGGATCATAGAATTGTTTGGAAGGGACCTCAAAGATCATCCAGTTCCATCCCCTCTGCCACAGGCAGGGACACCTTTCACTAGATCAGGTTGCTCAGGGCCCCACCCAACCTGGCCTTGAACACTTCCAGGGATGACACAGACATAGCTTCTCTGGGCAACCTGTGCCAGTGCCTCACCACCCTCGGAGTAAAGAATTTCTTCCTAATATCTAATCTAAACCCACCCTCTTTCAGGGTAAAAAACAACATCACCCCTTGTCCTATCATTACACGTCCTTGTAAAAAGTCCCTCTCTATCTCTCTTGTAGGCTCCCTATACCTACTTCTGGGCAATGTGTAGAGAAGTTAAACCCAAGTACACCTCATAATTCTTCCTGGAGTGTATTCTGAAGTCCTTATAAATTGCAAAATTCAGCCTAGCTAATCCAGGAGCCTGTGCTCCCTGTTTTTATTATAGTTGTCCCTGGTGACTCTTTCAATTACAGGATTGCTGTTGCTACTCCAGCATTGTATTTATCACCATCATAGGGTGCTCCCTAGACGTTGCACTAAATAATATAATGGTAGCCAACAAACTCCTTTCTCAGAGGGTTAATGGTTTTGAATAAACAATTTAACCAAAGTGGGGAAAAACCCCAGCATATATAAATATTTAGCCAAAGCAACAGTCCCAAACATAGACATTTCTCTCCCTTCCTATAGAGCAAACAAGCAATTCACAGGTCTTCTGAGAAGGTGCAGGGTACAATTAATCATGTATTTTGTGTATGAGATAACAATTCATATTAATGAACCATTCAAGTAAAGAAAGTGGCTTTGAAACTCCTTCTATGCTGGTGTGACTGATTTAAGAAGTTGTGGGTGACAAAATGAGAGGATTCTTTTAGATTTCATTTCATTCGAGAAAAATTTTGGATGGTATTTGTTCGTGGTACCCTTGAGTAGTAGTCAAAGTATTAATATAGACTATTATTTTCCTCCCCTGTGGAAACACTGATCGATCTGTGTTGGAAAAGCAATGTTCAGGCTCTTGCAAACCATTCAGGAGCAGGGAGTAGTTGTTAGTTTTTCTATAAAGAAAGCATGTGATTTTGTGCTTGAATCCAGAGCTGCACAGGAAGGGTTCTCAGAAGTTAAAGATGCTAAATGCAGAGAAACAATAAAAATTAGGGGTTGCCACTCCTCACTTTTCCCCTGTAAAGATCACTCACCATGGAGAGCACAGTTCAAAATCAGTGTGGCTGTACAGAGCTGTGACTACATAGGACGTCACTGCCAGCCCTACCCTGTGGGGTTCACTTTGGGCTGAGTCACTACTGAAACTACAGTGGCCTCTGGACTGCTGAAGGAAGCACCTGCCTCCCATAGCCCATGCTGGCTCTGCAAAACAGAAAAAACCATGAGGCTGGAGGGCAGGAGTCAAGGGTGAGAATATTTCCATGAATTAAGAAAGAGTTTTGAGGCCACACAGATTAGGAGAGAAAGCAGAGAACAATACAAGGGAAGAAAAAATGAAATCAAGCTTTTCCCAGAGTTTAGTTCTCAAGTATCCATTTCATGATTATTTTTTTTAATGTCATGTGAACTTCTTTACACAAGTTTGCATTACCTGAATGTTAACTGTATTGATTTGAATGTGCTTATAAATAAATCATGATGTCACCAGGCTGGTGTCCGGCTCTCATGGAGGAGTCCATAAGAGAGGAACCACCACAGCAGGCCCACAGCAAACAATCTGAGAAGGGTATAATCTTGACTGCCTGATCCGAGGTTCATGACAGAGGGTGTATGCCAAAGGCTGCTGACTGTGTGATGAATGTTTCTTTTGGCTTTCTCTGTGGAACTTGGTGAAGAGATGTGTTGTAGCTCTTGATCCAAGAGTTGATAATAGTGAAATTTGTGGAAATACTCACAGCTTTTTACCAGCTAGGCTCGTAGTTCAATGCCTTAGAAAGCCTCGGGCAGCCTAGAGAGGTAGCACGGGCAATCCAGCATTTCAGTAGCTCTGAAAGCGGCAAATGGTAGCTGCAAAGCTGATACCACCAGCAGAAGCAAAGAGGGAGAAATATAGCCTTCGGTTTGCCTAATTCCTGCAATTAGAAGCTTTCAAACAGAGACAGAGACACAGATGTTTGCAGAAGGATTGCAAAGCCAAAGAGGGCGGGCCCCCTCTCAGGTCGTCCTTCTTTTATTTGGAGAAGGGGACAGGGGAGGACTGGAGGCAGACCTTGGGTGATCGGCCAATCAGACACTGCTAAAGAGTTTGAGTTACATTTGGTTTTGCCCGCGCTTGGAGCAAAGGGGTTCAGAGCACATGGCAGAGGCAAGTCCTGGCTCGTCTTGGGGAGGGGGAAGGGAAGCTCAGGACAGGCAGCAACAGAAATTATCCAAGTCAACCAGCTGCAAACCAGAGGAGGAGGGGAAGGGAAAGTATCCTGTTGTGATGTAAAACTTTGTCCTGGTTTTGCCTGGGGTAGAGTTAATTTTCTTCCTGCTGGCTGGTATAGTGCTGTGGCTTGGATTTAGGATGAGAATAATGATAACACACTGATGGTTTAGTTGTTGGTAAGCAGAATTTACAGTAAGTCAAGGACTCTTCAGCTTCTCACCTAATTCACGCTGGCCAAAGAGATATTCCACACCATATAGTGTTGTGCTTGGTATATAAAAAGAGAAAAAACAGTACAACATAGACAAGCGCTGTTTCAGAGGCTTCAAACCAAGATTTCAAATGAATGTGGAAATCTATCTTTCCTTTTCTGCCTCAGTGCAGGAAAGCTCCAGGGGAGCTATGCAAGAAATGTTTTTCTGATGGAGGTTTATTCAAGAGATTACATTGCCTGGGGTGGGATGAAAGACCCATAAAATAAAGATATTTTAGGCCATGGAGGACCAAAGTGAAATTGACTCTGGAGACAAAGGGAAGGCTTCTTGTGGATTTTGCAGGTTGTCTTGAAAGACAGCCCTTTTGGGCTGGAGATATGAAGACAAAATCATGGCTGACTTTCTCAAAAGAGAGTAAGCAAGCAGCTCAGGAGAGAAATGGGGTACCTGCTGAGGATGAGGAGGCACAGCAGAAAAGAGAGTTTCAGAAGGGCAGTGGGACTATACCAGTGTATGCTGCTTCCTTTTCTGCGAGATTCCTTCCTGCAGTACAACAAATAAGACATAAGAGATGCTTGGAAATCAATCTTTTAACAGAGACCTGAGATTTCCAGGTTTCCTCTGTTTCCAGGTCTGAGATTTCCATTAACACGTTGCAGCAGAAACAAACTCTATGAGGGACTGCTAACACAAGCGAGACATCCACTGAGGTTATCAAGCCGAAGTTAACCGTGGTGTGGACACTGTTCCAGCAGATGCAGAGGAAGTTACACAAAGGCTGTTATTTACCCTGGCATATGCAGAGTCCTCATTGTGCCTTATTCAGGAAACTTCAAATGTCTCAAGGGAGAGGAAAGACAGGAAGTTCCATGCTTTCCTTTGCAGCTCAAGGAAATTACCAGAGCTTGCCCTGAAGAAACCTGCAGCGAAGGCTTGGCTGCACTGAAATTAGTGGCAAAACTCGTACAATTTTGTGCTGCTTCACATCTGGTGGTTTTTTCCTGGCAGTTAACTTCTCTGACTACTTGTGTCACACCTTGAATCTTGCTCATGACTGCATGTCTATTGCTGCCAAACTGGAAAGTGCTTCTCGTGGGCCAATAGATTCTTTGCAACCACCTCCTTCCTATTTCTTACTTATTCTTCTTGCCTCCTGTTATTTCCTTTTCCCCAGAGTGAAGTTACAGTTGCACATTGTGCTTTTCCCATGTTGCATGTATGCTTGTGCTTTCCGGGTGTCAATCCCCAGGTGCACACGGTAGTTCTAGGTGGGATCTGAAACTCTAAGAAGGTGGCCCACCTCTTCTTGGAGTTGGGGTCTGACCTAAAAGAAGCCTTGAGACAGCTCTGGGAGCTGTTGCACAGTGACAGTTGCTGTCATGGAAGAATTTTCTGGAAGTTTTTGTAAAAGACAATCTAGAACCATATTCAGATTTACTCCTTGGTTTCCAGCTCTACAGCTCTGTGGCCTTTGTGAGATGGGATGGAGTGCAAAGGCTTACCCGAAATGCCTGTTAATCTAAACCTCATCTGAAACAAATGCATTATTTCGAAAAGGCTTGTCATTTTATATCCAGTCACTGGTGCTGGCTCTTCCTTCACACAAAACTGTCTCATCTTGTTATGCATGCATATGTACATTTAAGAGGTCACCTACTAAGAACTGGCATAATTTGGTTTTTCATTTGACCTACACGCTTTGTTGATCCCATAGGCTGTATTTCCTGGGATTTGGGAGGAATTTTGCAATAAAGTACTTATTGCAACTACAAACTTTCTGTGTGTCTTACCATCCTCCTTTCCTGAATGCCTGTCCCACAGCTGCCTGGCAGGTGCTGCCCTTTGCCCTGCAGCAGTCTTGTCTGCTCTCACTCGAGGGGAACCTGTCTCACTGCTCCTTTCCTCTCTTCCCTCTTCCATTTTGCCAGGGGGGTCTGATGTGCCCCAAACTGTCCAGTTCTCCCCTATTCCATTTGGCCTTTAAGGGTGTTTTTAAGGGATGTCAGGAGACAAGCAGAATTCAGGTAGGTAGGGGAGGAGAGATGTGGCAGACTGGAGTACTAATGCCTGCCACTGTGTGATCTACACAACTGCAGAGGTGGCCCGGGCTGCCAAAAAGGTACTGGCCATTCTTTATCTCACTGTCTTGTTGGGAGAGGACATCAAACCCATTCCATCTCAAACCAATAGACGTCTCTGGATTTTCTTACTGTGTTTGAACTCATCATACTCAGCAGTGATGGAAGTAACAGAGTGCCCAAGAACATCAGCCTGATCATGGGAAAATTGTTTCTGTGAGCCCTTCTGCCTCAGTAGCTCTCAGTCAGTCCCCATTACTTGAGGTATCCAGGGCCTTCCCAGAGACCCTTTTGGTTTTAAAGCAGCAGTAAGAACTGAACGCATACGGATGATAGGTCTCAAAAGGACACGCTGGATGTATTACAATAAATGCTTTCTGTTAACAAAGTTTTCAGAGAAGGCATTCCTATGGTCTTCCTCTTGTATCCTACAACTAGACTGTCCTATTACGTTTGCAACAAAAATGTAGAATGTTCAGGTGCCAAGAATGCCTTTTCATTGGCTTTGTTAACCTTTCATGTCTCATTTATAGGAATCATCTTTTTCTTACATTGTAAGCTCTGATGCTCGCTTGCATTATTAAATTCACCAGGGCCGAGTTTACAGGTGATGGGTTTGCAGTTTTGCAGCTTGCAGAACTCCCCAAAAGCAGTAGGCCAATATACAGCAGTACAAAGAGATTTTTCTTATCTTTCTTCCTTGTTCCAATTCCCAAAAGTACCCACCAGCAAGCCCAGTGCACATTGTCTGGTATTTCCTAATAAAAAACAGCTTAAGCTTATAACTTAAAATGATCTTTACATGATGGTATAGTCGTGGTGTCCCCTTACGTGATAGTATAGTGTTATGTCTCCTACCATTAGACTTAGACTTTCAAAAGAGCTGACCTGTAAATAAGCTCTTTTTGGATGAAGTGTCCAGAGCTGAAAGCTAAGTCTGCCACTGCTGCAAGCCCCAGAGCACCAACTGTCTTTGGTGGCAGCAAGCTCAAGTTGAAATACTAAAAGGTTGTTCTTAAAAACTTAAAACTTTCCATGTTATTTTATTGTTATGCTGGTTTAAATTGTATGTTATGTGATGGCTGGCTAGGAATTATCTGAGTTGTGAGTATGAGTTTGTCAAAACACATCAATTCATCTTTTGCTAGACAAGAAGGAAGTGACATAGCAGCTATCAAAAAAACTCCCAAACCTGTCCTTGCAGAGTGTCCTCAGAAGAACCCTTCTCAAAATACAAAAACGTGATTTGTATACATGTGAAGAATTTCCTTTTCCTTTCCTCCTCACAGAGGTGTTCACTATGTTTCAGCATGCCGAGGTTGGTTCTGTGCTGAGCTCATCTTGTACCCAAATACCTCTCTTGTCCCCAGTAACCAAGATTCAATTTGAGAGTATTTTTATTGATGTACGAGGACAAAATCCCATCACCCAACATGGGATGTTAATGCAATTAGAGGGATACATGGCTTTCCTCTGGATTTGCATTCATGAACTAAAGGCTGATCTTGACTTTGAAGATATTCCAGATTCATTTCTGATGGCAATCATCACGCTTGGCGGGAGTGAAATTACCTCCTTGTTGGTGAAGGCAGAAGTCACCCACAAATCTTGACTGAACACACACCAACCCATGAAATGTGAGCTCTTCAGTTAATTTTATTGAAGAAAGAAGCAATGGGCAAAGTTTAATCTTTCTTTTCTTATGGGTCTGCTTACAGAAGAGGGCTACACTGTGACTGAGAATACTGTGTCTGTCTCCTGTGAACAGGAGTAATTTCTTATAAGGTGTTCTGCCAAGCAATCTCTTAAAATCCTTTTGCACTTATACGGTGCTGTCTGAAAGGAGAGTTAATTTTCTGCAAACATGAATAAAATCATGAAAGGAAATGAATAGGATAATAAAATGATCTTGAATGTCCCAAATTTCTAATGGAGAAGATAGAAGAGTAAGTATATATATGGGTATAAAGAGACCATTATTTCATCTTTATTCTTTTTTTTACATCTATTACTTTTTATGCTCTTTTTTCTGGAAAATATTTTGGATATGAAATTGAGGCAAAAAGCTTTTAACTGGTTTCAGAACAACCAGCCAAACAGAGAAACTTGCTTTTCTGCTTCTTTTTGTAACATATCTCAAAATGAAAATGTAAGCAAATGAAAGTGAGAAGAGTTTAAACAAAAATTAATTTTTAAATATTTTTCTTTGGACCTGCAAAGAGAGGGGAGGCTGCTTCTCTGTGAGGAAAATGCTGCTTTTATCCTCCTTTCAGCTTTTGAAGGGGAAGGTCTTTGTAGTATTTACCACACAGGAGGGATTTATTGCCCAAAGCTCAGCACAACTGAGAAAATAATTTTGACCTGATACATAGAAGTAATGTCTAGACAGAGAGCATTGAAGTGCTCAAGGGGAAACTCAAGAGTAGGAACCAGTTATGACAAACTGAGCTTTTGAAGTGACAAATAGAAGCAAACATGTAAAAACTGAAGATCTCATAAAGTAAGTGTGAGATTTGCTGCTGACCTAAATGAAACTGGACCAGCTAAATTAGAGTGTATTTGTTTCTGCTGCCCTCCTCTTCCGAACAGGAGCCAGAGCAATTGCTGGTGGGGCCATGCTATGCAATCAGAAAGGTGAAACCACCTTTTTCATTTGAGATGGGTTTCTGAACAAAGCCAAAGCTTTCTTCTTTTACCTGGTCCAGTTGGAAATCTGGATTGATCTCAAGAATTTTCATTAGGATGACCTAGAGGTTAATGAACTGCTTTGTGTGGGCAAGTAATGTATTAAACTAGCCTGAGCTCCGCAGGCAGCTGAAGGGAGCTGTATTTCTGGGGTCCTGAATATGCCATTTTTTGGAGCATTTTGCCTTATCAAATCTAAACACTTATTTGATGGTATTGTGGATTGTAAAGACACCAAGTTAAGTGTCACCTGCTTCTGCAGGAATTGAACTGAAGAGTGATTTCACACTATCTGTGCTTCTGAAATGTTACAAGTGAAAATCTGTTATTTGGATGAGAATTTTGATGACTACAGAATAGAATTATCAAAGGCAAAGACCTATAGCCAGTTGTCATTTGCACCCCCACAAAATATCCTGAGTTCTTGATCTGTATCAAAGCATTCAGCCTTTCTCTCTGCTAATCCACTGAAGAGCCTGTGGCACTGAAATTGACTCCAGAATCACAAACTAAGGAAAGTTACTGAAATACTGGAGTTTCTTTGACTAGAGAAAATAAAAGATGAGGAAGGAGCAGGGAGGTTGTTTAACAGGAACTTTCTTTTCTATCTTTGTTTAGGCTCTGATGGTTTGGGGATTTTTTTTGGTTTTTTACTAGAACATCTAAATGTTTACTACGACAAATGATAAATCCTCATGATCTTAGGTAAAATGGCAACAAGAAGCATGCAATATATGCTTCTCAAATTTCTTTCAGACCATGTTTTTCCTGCTGCTGCATGGTATAATAACTATTTAATTTTGAACAGCAGTAAATTATTGAAGTTCATGAGTTCTGATGCATTTTCAGATATCAGCTTTAAGACTATGTGGATGTATTCTACACAGTGGAATATCTTGCACCTAAGCTTTTTGGTGCCTTTACTTTGGGGGGAACTAGAGCAGCAAAGGGAGAGCATGAGTCTGGAAGTGTTAGGTGATCCAGTGCAACATCCTGTAATAATATCCTATTATGCTTGTCTGAAATGATTTGATCTCTCTTTTTTTTTTTGGGGAGGGGGGGGGGGAGGGGGGGGGGGAGGTGGGGAGGTTTGGACTGTATGCAAGGGGTTGCCAGCAAATACACTGTAGGTTTTCTGCTTCCCACCACGACAAGAAAACCATCTCCTTCTTTTTTGATTTCCTTTGTCTTCCTTTACATGCAATTTGGGGAGGTGGGGGAGTGAAATAGATGTCAAGAAACTATCTTCTTTCATTTATTAGGCCAAATGACTTTTAGAAGAATTAATTTAGTCCAAAACCAGGATTGACTGACACTTGAATGACTCCCTTATTACTCACAGTCAATGACCATAAGAGTTACACATCACTTGAAGCATGACAATAGTTTTAACAGAACATGTTTCCGGCTCATACTGTCTCATGCTGACTTTCAAGAGAATGGCTCCATCGTGTATCACATGACAAGAAATGACCATAAACATGGCAGAAGAGAAGATGTTGATATTGCAGGCTTTCACGTTTCTGGTATGTTTAATTTGCTTTGTCTGCAAGGAGGACATTTTAGGTTTAATCCATTAAAGTAGGTTTGTAGAAAGTAGAAAATTGAGGTAACTTATGGGGCATGAGAACTGCACAAGGAGAATGTCTGAGAATAAATCTAAAATGGAAATGTTTGCAATGTCTTGCTTAGGGCACAATCAACATAACAAGAACATAATATTGCCTGTTGCAAGAGTATGTAAATTACTTGGCAAGTGTAATGCACTGTATTGATGTATTGGTGCTCTTGGGTTGTGCTAGAGTCCTGTATCAGAAGTGATGAGAGATAAGAAGGAATGGCCTGAGATACTTCTGAAAAAGCTTTTCTTAAAGTGTGTTATTTTTGGACAGGTCTTGGTAACAATCCAGGGCAGAGGATCTGATCCAACCAGAATTACAGGGTTACAGGCATGATAAAAACACAATTTGCAAGCAAGGTATGAATGCCTAACAAAATATATGTGATAAGACTTGATAGCAGTAGCATTAAAGTATGCTTTCTTTTGAACCAAGTGGTAAATATTTATCACGTCTGAGCTGTATCAGTGATCTCCAGTGTATCACAGAGCATGCCCACACAGCCTGACACATGATGCTGCGTGGGCATGACAATACGTTGTCAGGAGGCATTGCTCAGGAGAGTGTTCACTTCAAGTACAATGAAAGTGAAATTGCTCCTAAATGCAGTTGTGAGCAGCTATTGCATCACTCTTTGGACTGTATGCAAGGGGTTGCCAGCAAATACACTGTAGGTTTTCTGCTTCCCACCACGACAAGAAAACCATCTCCTTCTTTTTTGATTTCCTTTGTCTTCCTTTACATGCAATATGGGGGGTTTTTTGCAGAGGAACAAGATTTCACTTTTTCAATGTTTTTTGGGTTTTTTTTCTGTTGCTGATTGTTAGTAGGAACACCAAAAATTCACACTGGAAACATTACAAGAAAGGGAAAAATTAAATCCTTCAAGTGCTAATAGTTCCTTCTTACATTTGTGAGGATGTATGTACAATGTAAAAATACTGGTTTTCATTTTTGTCTTAGACAATTGTTTGTGATCATTTGCCTTCTTTCCCATTATAAACACTAGATTTGTTTCTGGCACATCTTTCCCTGTCTGGAAGGACATGTTTGAGACACACAGCACTCTCCTGAAAAGCATGCAGGCCATACATATAATAAGTTCTTCATTAGCCCCGTTTATAACTTCAGTTATAGTGAATGATATCACATTTGCTCTGAAGTAAAAAGTTAAATTATCCTTCTGTTTTACAAGGAAAAGCTTTTTAAACCTCTTGTAATTACAGGCTGCTAAATATTATCTAGCATTGAAATTTATTCTACTTGAACACACAAAAAATTATTTTCTCTTTATTGAAAATTCCTGAGTTATTTACTTAACTAAAAACTTGAATGCTTCTTTAAGTATGAGTGAAACAAAGGAAGACTTTTTCACCCAGAGATTTTCCTTTTAAATGTGGGAATTGTGTATAATTGCACACCGACATTAAAACGAAGCCTACACTAGAATAAAGCCAGGTTCAAGCCCATGGAGTAGAATTTTAAGTGTGAAACCTTATGGTAGAGCCCTTGACAAATTCAGCAAAGCTTAAATCTTATCCTAAGGCTTCACCATCTCCTTCATGGTCATGACCATTTCAACTTTAAAACTCACAGGAGCTTGAGATTTTTATTCCCCCTTATTTTGAATGCTGGAGCATAATTACAGTCCCTGTGCTCCACATTCAATTTTTTCTATTTTGCAAAAGTGCTAAGACTTCAAAGCAGAGAAGACTCATGGGCAGGGCTTTCTACCACAGAACTGCTGAAGAAAATGCCATTTTTTGAATGGCTGGTTTCTGAGAAGGCATTATAATACTTTAATATTTTATTCTGCATGCTGTAGTTAAAGCTCTAATCCTCCTACAAATTCCCCAAGGCATTTTTCTTGCAGGGTGGAGGGGGTTCATTCTGGAATGCTTTTTAAAATACAGATGTGTATGAAGGAGTATTTAAACTTGCATGACCCAAGCAGGAATGGGAGTTAATTTGAAAACAGAGTGTAGCATTTCAAAGCATGGAATGAGGTAAGTTTTCAGCACTGAGCTTGCTCATCAACCCTGTAAGTTGCCGTATAGATGGTCTTTCCAGATCCAAAACCTTTCAGTACACCCAGGATCTAGCTAAAAACACCTCTTATGTGGAAACTGATCCTGCACATCTTTCTTGGGTTGGTCATCAGCAATCTAGACCATTATGAAGAATAAAGCCTGGCCTGTGGGTTTGGATGTTGAAGGAGCTAATGGAACAGCATGAGCTGCAAGTGGTTTCTGACTCTGTTCGTTTAGGTGAGAAGGCAGTACTGTATCTGGCTCTTTGAAGGGACATGCAATAAGCACTCCAGACATCTAATGCACATCCCCATACAGCTGAGAGGACTTCACAAGTCCTTGTGCAGATGGTGGAGAGCAGCCTTCCCTGCTCAGGTTTCAAAGCCTCCTTTGGTCACCTTATGGGACACATAAATTTAGGAGCTGAGAGTGTTATGAAGCTTCCTACCTATGCCAACAAAGAGTGATATGCACTACCTGTTTTCTTTTGATGCCTTTTCATTCTTTGTAAGCCATACCTAAGCTGATTGCTTGTTTTCCCCGTACAGTTGTTTATGCTGAGATTCAGCTGGGCATGCATTTCTCAATCCTTACGGTGTAGATTCAGAGGGATTTCTTTCTTGGGGAGTTGTTCAAACTTGGGCCAGTGTAAACAAGGTTAAGAATCTCCCTGGATGACACGAGTGGATTTAGTCTGGTTTATGTTTGTAGAGCAGATATTTTCTTGGAAGAAACAGGCAGAAGTTCTATTTCAAAAGCTTCAACAGCAGTTAAGCTTTGATGATACACTCCCTTCTTTGCTTTGCTATGAATACCTGCTGGAAGAAAGGAAAGGGTTTCTTTCTTCTAAATCCCAAGTACATTCATCTCTGAAGTGACTGGTCAGGACAAAGTTGTAGTGTCAGATAATGACATCTGAAGTAGATTTTAGTGTAATTGCTCAATATTACATGTCATTGGGGAAGATGGGGGAGGGTTGGTTTTGTTTTTATTCATTGCATATGAAAAATCCTGCTTCCAAAAACTTTTCAGTTCTTCTGTGGCAAGGGGTGGTCTGGGGTTTTTAAAATTTTTTGGGTACACGTCTTGCAAATTTTATTGCTTATTAATTTGTTGCAAAACGATTTAGGCTAGAAAGGACCTCAGAAGGTCTGTAGTTCAACCTACTGCCCAAAGCAGGGTTAGCAATGAGGTCAAACCAAGTTGCTCAGGGCTTTATGCAGCCAGGTCCTGAGATCCCCCAAGGGCTGAGATTGCACAACTTTTTGGCAACTGAGCCACTGCCTGACTGTCCCAGCGGGGGGTTTCCCCCTTCTATCCCTGTTTTAATTAGTGGCCATTGTCTCTCTGCTGTGTACCTCCCTTCTTATCTCTTCTCAAAAAGTGCAGGATGTCTACTCTCAGGTACCCAAAGCCACCCCTTCTCAAGCCTGACAAGCCACAGTCCACCAATATCTCCTCACAGACCTGTGTGACAGCTCCTGGCCCTCCTGGACTTGTGTTCTCACCCTGGGGCCAGAACTGGGTGCCATGCTCTAGGTGCAGTCTCATGAATGCCAAGTAGAAGGAAAAAATTGCTGATCTGTTGCCCATGATGCTGCTGGCCACCTTGGCTACCAGGCAGACTGTGGTTGGTGCCCAGGTCACTGTTCACCACCACACTGAGGTCCTTCTCAGCAGCACTGCTCCCCAGCCAGCACTGAAATCAGAGATTTTTACTCAGACTATTCCTCCCTGGTGCAGAAGCAAGCCCTTGAGCTTTCTGAAGACTATTTCTTAATGAGTCAAAAGCTCAGGGACCCTTTCTGAGCACAAGAAACCTGTGACCTAATAACTGTGATGAATTCCTTCCTGTGGTCTTTCTTCTCCTTGGGAACAGAAAGTTGGTGATGATGCTTCTGTTAAACACATGCACTCCAATATTGATCTCTGTGGGAGACTGATATGCACAAGAGTTTCTACTCCACACTATGTTTCTTGAATCCTATTAGGGAAAGCAAAGCAAAGCACTACTTCTATTTCTAAAATTGTAATTAGTTGTTAAAGCCTCTGTCACTTTTCAGAAATACCATGGTGCTATTAACAGGGCAAAATGTTAGGCAAAAAATGCCCTTTAATTAGTTATGCAGAGATGAACTCTTAATTCTGTAACTGCTGTCTGTGCTTTATTTTGAAGGAGCAGGGAGGCTGCCTGAAAAGGAATAAAGAAGAAAGAAAGTCTGAATTCTGAGCTCAGTTATGCCAGCTAGTATGCAGGGCAACTCGGAGCCAAATCTGTTTTAGGAAGGACTTTAAGATTTAGCTTGTTAAATCTGTACAAAATGAATTACTGCAACAAAGGAAGAAAGCAAGCCTTGTGGTGACAGGACAAAAAGGGTTTTATTCCTTTTTCTTCACAGAATTTCCTTGGTGATCTTGACATTTTTAGGCTGTGTGACTTGGTCAAGCTTGAGCGCCTGTGGGTAGGCACCAGACATGCATGTGCAGGGATGCTTCCAGTAAGCAGCCTGATTTTTTAGAGGGTTTGATCATTAAACCTTCCAGTTCTCAACAGGATAGAGGATGTGCTCTGCTTGGCCTCCCAATTTATCTGATGTGCTGTGGTCTGACTGGGTGTCCCCAAATAAGCAGCTGATGCTTACACAACCACATCTGTGCTTCATGCTTTCTTGCAGGAAAGAAGCACTGATTCAATGCATGGTTCTGCCTTAAATCCAGGATTTGGGCCTCCAGTCCTGTTCGCTGTTTTCCAAATTGGTTTTTCCAGTTTCTGCATCATTGGACACAGCTGATATCTTGGATTATCCAAGTCCTGAGTGGGAGAATCAACTGAGTGTCAGCAATCTGAGAGAAAAATAAAAGATAACACTTTATATTTTCAAAGAGGTCAGCCTCAAATCTACTGATTTTTTTTATGTCCCTTGGCATCAGAGGAAATTGAGCATGATTTGAAGAGGAAGACCTTTATAGGGAAGATCTTATCACATGAATCGGAGCAATCTGGAAAGCATTATGTATTTTTAATAGTTTTATACTGACAATGGTGGGAAGTAAACTGGAGGCAATGGCAACTTTGTATGTTTTATGTATTCTGATATTTATTTCCCTCAGTCATGTGCCTTCAGTCTCTTGTCTGGTAGTAGCAACCATGTGCAGGGGTAGCTACTCAGGCTCAGTCTTTCATGCTGGACAACTTTTTCATTGCTCCAGCAGGCAAAGAGGGGATGCTTTTTCTGGGAAAATTAAGCCAACTCATTTGAGTACCGAATGGTTTTGGAAAACTACTATGGGATTGGTAGCTTTTGGGCTTACACTGGAAGAAACTGCTTATCAGTTTTGAAGGTTGTGATATAGCATTGAGAGGGTTGTTAAGAATAATTACTCTAGGGCCAGCCAGTTTTGCCCTCTTGGGTGTTATGGCATCACCAATCCCTGGTACTAAAAGGAGGATGAAAAAAAACATTTTTGGAGAAAGATGAGCTCTTCTATTTTAAAACACACTGTTCTTGAGTTGTACTGGTAAATTTCTTTGCAGACCTTCCACCCATCTGATTTTCTTTTAAAGGGAGATAAATCTTGCTAGCAATTGTCAGAGAAGCTAGAAGATAAATTAGTGTGTGATTTTCAGCACTTAGCATTACGAATACTTCTCTGCTGTAACTGTTATGTGTGGCTGTTACATACTGGCACCTCTCAGCAGAAGA
Source organism: Aphelocoma coerulescens (assembly GCF_041296385.1). NCBI lineage: Eukaryota > Metazoa > Chordata > Aves > Passeriformes > Corvidae > Aphelocoma > Aphelocoma coerulescens. The sequence goes on from NC_091015.1 coordinate 79,627,903, forward strand.
CAGCAATGCAAAAGTGTATTTTAACAAGTCTCTGCTGCAGCACCATTGATTGTAGCCAGCTATTGTCCTCCTGAATCTTGCTTCAGACAGGGAGTGAGAAGTTGCCTGGGATTTTAGGCCCAGACCTTTTTGATGGGAAGCTGGGGAACAATTAGGAGGCATTGAATCTCTTCCCCCCCACACACACTTTTTAAAAATTGTAAACTGTGGAGACTGGGAAGTCAAAAGAGTTTCCCTTGTTTTACTCTGCTGCTGTGCAAGGGGCTGGCTATATATACCATAGTTATGTTCTGAAATGCTTTGTAGACAGGGATATTTTTGGCATGGGGTGGTATCAAGCCACTCTAAAGGGAGAAGTTGCTCAACTTCTCACTCAAAAGAAGGTGACATTTGTGAGCTGTGGCAAGGCAGGAGCAAAAGCTTGCTGTTGCCTCACCTGCCATGACAGGCTTGCATCCGTCGGTCACCTATCGGAAACCACAGGACTGGCAGCTCCCCACAAGCAGATGGCTGATACTTATGCTGTTTTGCCTTTGTGCTCTTTGCTTCCTGTCAGGACTGGTGCATATAAGGCCCTAATATTGATTTTTCTGTGCAGCTAAAAAGACATGAAAGCTGCTGTGCTTTTGAGGGCTTAGACTGTCAGTTTTCTTATTCCCTGTAGGTCTTCCCAAGGTCTCTCATCTCTTTTTCATCTCTGCAGATGCCTCTGTCTTCTCTAGATCCTTCCTGGTGACTCCTTTTAGGGAGGACTAGAAAGCTGAAATTCTGGTTCCATTGAAACATTTTGCTATAAAGCTCCAATTCTGCGCTTAATTCTGCATGGGCTTAATTGGCATCTGTGTTTAATTGTGCTGACACATAGTTATACATGGGAGTGATCACAACTCCCCAGTGATTTGCACCAATGAATCTGTGCTTCTGGAGCTACATCACTCCAAAATATTCAGAATAACGTTCAAGTTCATGGGGAATATCTTTGGGGATGAGTGAGAAGGTGTCCCCCGTTGTCTTCAGTCCTCACAGAGACTGTTACCCCTCTATTCCCATCCAGCTCCCCAAGCTGAATTAAAAGAAATTTCTTGGACCAACTAACAAATCTTGCTTTGCATTTGGGACCCTGTCAACAGCCAGTATCCTTATAATATTAATATTGCCTTTAATTCCAAATCTTTTTGGTCATTGCACAAGCAGCATTTTGAGGTTTCAATCACAAATGTTAAGAGAAAGCAACTTAAAAGCAAAAAAACCCCAAAACAAATCCTCACAAAGCCACCACCTGTTTTTTTTTTTTTTTAATAAACAAAACATGCACTGGCAATATACACTGGCAAATGAGTTTCCAAAAGTAAATACGATTCAAAGAAAACCTCACATAATAGTGGTATTTAACTAACTGTATAGACCTCTCATTTAATCTGAAGTTATTTTTAGTAGCTCTAGCTGCAGTAGTTACTATGAGATGACATAGGACTGGGATTTAGGTCTGGACCTTTTTTGACAGGAAGCATAGGATCCCCATAACATAGGAAGTTCACCAAAGATTAGGCGAAAAAAAAAATAATACTACTTTAGCAGCTACAGGTAACCATTCTAGGCAGTTTTTGTCACCTCAGCTTGAATTAGAGTAATAGGAAATAAGAAAACTGAGAAACCTAAGTGGTAGGAGTGGAAAAACAAGCCTTAATATTTGGTAGGCAACAACTGAAGAGAAGCAGCTCGATCAACAAGCTAGCCCATAGATGCATTTTTTACCATACATTTAAGATAAGATTGTATTATCCTATCTCTTTGACTTATGTAATTAAATCATTTGATGTTAGTGATGGCACTGTTAGGTCTGGCATAAAAGAAGAATTTGGCACCAAGACGGTGTTCCCACAAAGAACTCGTTGTTCATGCAGAGGTTCCCATCTGCAGAGTTTGTGAAAATGTCTGATAATTAGGCCCTGAATTGAAGTAAAGTAAGGTTTTCAACCCTCATTGGTAAATTCCCTACTAAAGTTCTTCAGAACCCTTTTTCTTTTATATTTAGATTCTTAAGATTTCTTCTTCTGATATTTTTTTCTTCCAGTCAGACAATATGCATTTTCCATCAGAAGTCTGTATTTCATCATTTGTTGCTTACTCATTGTATTGAATCTATTTTATTTAAGTCAAAATGTTTTTAACTACTCCCATCAAAACCTAGTTCCTCTCTGGGAGGGCTCCTTGAACTCTCTTAATGGCCACTTGTTTTCTGGGGTCACTGATTGTATGTACAGCTGCCAACTTCTAATGCTGTTAATTTCTATTTGTTGTAGTTTCACTGAAGCAGCAGAAGAGATGGCCTTGGACTAAGGACTGTGTTGCGATCATATAGTGATGACAAGGGGTAAATCTTTGCTGCAAAGGCCTAAAGAAAACATACATTGCATTTACAGTAATCCTGTGGTAGGATATTGCAGCAATTCCTTTTGCAGAGCCTTCACTTTCAGCAGAAATTGAGGATTTGTACTTCTGACATTGACTGTAAAGACCCTCCCTCTCTCACAAGATGAGTTGGATTGGTGCCCCATGTTGCAATGTTTGTTGGCTCTGACTCATGGGATATGACAGCATTGTGTGCTGAAAACTGGAGTCCTCTGTAGATTTTTTTAGCTGGTCTAATTTGGACCTCACTGAACTTAAAAATTAAGGTGGTGGCCAGGGGGATTAGCACTGGAATACAATGAGCTTTTACCTGCATGGTATGGAAACAAGAGCAGACACTGGCTTTGCATCCATCTTCTCCCAAATAAAACAAACAATATATCATTAATGCTGAACCTAATAGGATTTTGTACTTGAAGCATCTGTGCAATGTCCAGAGGATTTTTAACGTGGGTAGAGGTTGTTTTTCCAACAATTTACACTACAACCTCTGTATGTCTTTTGCTTCATTCTTCATGATTATCTGAGGCTTCACAGTGTTTTCAGTTGAGAGTCCCTGGTTGATGTTCCAGAAAAACCATCACTGTCCTATGCAAACACAAAAATTTAGTAGGTTTTTTTATTAACCTCATTACATTGAAAGTGACAAGAGTTGTCCATCAGAACTTGTCTTTATAAGGAGAAGGTGCTGTGCTACCTTTTGTGACCTTTTTCAGTGCGTGTTAAGTGTTCGTGAACCCAAACCACAGGAATGTTTAAGGTCTCTGGCCTCTATAATGTGACAAATCATAATAAGGACTTTAGGGAAAATACTTATCATATGTCCACTTGGAAGGGAAAAAAAAACCCATAAGGCCAACACAGTAATTGACTTAGAATGTTATAAAGGGAAGTATCTTTTCTCATAGAGAAAAAAGGCCTCGATTCACACATGAGCTGTGCCAAGTAGAACTGAGGAATGTAGCACGATAGTCCTAACAGATTCACTACAGGCCTCGTCCTGAATAACGAGAAAAAGAAACAAAGATGAAGGGGGCAGGGAAATGGTTACCTTCTTGCTCCTGGGAAGAGTTAAAAAAATAGAGTGCTAAGCAATATAGGGAAAAAAAGGGAAAATAGTCACATATTATTCATGCTTCACTTGTGTTTGCTACATTCACACAGGCATATTAAGCATGAAAAGAACTCAGAAATGTAAATAGAGACATTCATTGTGTGGTTTTACTTTATTTTTTAAGGAGGAAGGGAATAGAACGAATGGACTCCCCACTCTGCTCTTTATCAAAAGAAATCTCTTCTGAAGCCATTCTGATGAAAGCATAATTAACCTTGTTTTCATTAATGGGTCTTTCCTTTGTGGAAAGAATGGGGCAGAGCATGGGCCACCCTTGGCGATCAAGGAAACATCATAAAAATTTAGGATGAGGTTGTTGTACACAAACTGAACTATCAAAGGTATGATGGGCTTGAATTCAATTCCCGCAATTATACTAATGATGCAGAACGTAGCCAGGCCAAAATAACTCAGGTAATTACTTAGCATATTGCTCTAGTTTCTGCAGTGGCAGTCATTGTTTACATCCCTAATTATGCCGTGTAGACACATCAAATCACTCACGCTTGTTTTGACTTGAAGTATTTGAAGCAGCAAACACCGATGAGCTGTATCTCAGGGATGCTGCTATGTGAATGAATGCAGTTGTTCATCAGGCTCAGGGTCCAACTCTGCGTGTCTGTCATACTCAGAATTCCTGTTGCTGTGACTCCCTTATGTATTTCTTTCATTGAGAACTTCTCCTTGCCTTAAGCAGATGTTGAAGGGCTCCTTATTCACATAGCTGAGCACTTTGTGTGCCCTTAATTTTAAGAGCATGAATAGACCTACTGCAGGTCAGCAGGACTGCTCAAATGTTTTATGGAAGAGTTACTGCTGGTTAGGATACTCTCAGAGTTTCAAGCATCTAAAATAAGAGCAATTTCTTCTCCTGGGGTAGTGGAGCAAGAGCAAAGGAAGAACTCATTTCAATTAACTAACAACAGCAGAAAAAAATACCCCGTTTGAGTTTGTTATCCACCACCTACCTCTTTTAAACCGAGTGATTTTTCTCCACAGGAATGGGGGGGGGGGGGGGGGCAGGGGGGAAATGGAAGAACATTAGAACAGTTTACCCTTAAACAACAAAGGAAAAAGATTTGTTAGTGTGCACATATAGCTCTGGTTGGGCATTTACACCTCTAGTGCTCATATGCAATGTCATTGGTTTCTTTCCCCTGGAAAACAGTATGTTCTCTAAGGGTTGTATACAAGTTCTCATGCCAAGTGCTACAAATACTTCTAACTTTAGGATGACCTGTTTCTGCACTCTTAAGCAAGCTGCCTTCTCTGCTCTGTGTCTCAGTCTCCCCTTCTGCAGACACGGAATAATAATGTTCATCTAGTTTAACACTTTAGGACTTCCTATTTCAAAATGCAATACAAATTTGCAGTCTTAGACCACTCAAAGGATCATTACATGCTGTACTGAAGGCCAGCATTGTGGACATTTTTATTGCCCAGATGGCTGATTGCACTAGGCTAAGAGTCCAAAAACACAGATAAATTTTGTCTTGCATATTTTTATGCCAATGGTTTTCTTAGCAACCTGTAGGTATATTTACTTTATTTTGCTCTGCTGAAAACATAGTGAAGATATACTTTCTATGTTGTCTCCGAGAAAAAGGCTCATAAAGGGTAAATTGTTCTACTAGAAATACTCTGCTATTAGATGAAGTTAGTTTACCCTTTGGCAGGAATATACCTAGCTTTCAACTGCAGTTACAGCTCCTTGAGCATTTATAATACACATTTTAATGGAAGGAATTTCAGGCTCTTCTATTAAATGCAATTCAGTGTCAACTCTGAGGGAGAAGAAGGGGTCTTTCAAGCATTTTTTTACCCAGAAAGCATGTTACAGATTCTAAAAATAGGCTGTGCATACATTAATGGCTGTATTATTAGGTAGCCAAAACTGGAAAGATGTTGAGCACTTTTTAAACTCCCATTGGCTCCAGGAGGGCTCAGTACTTCACAGAATCTGCCTGAGGGAGAGAGAAGAAGAACAAAGTGAGAATACACAGTCCCAGCAGTGCTCTGGCTATGCATGCAAACCTTTTGCAGTCAAAATGCCCCACTGGAGCATGAAAGGATGTTTCAGTCTGTAGCTCATTTAATCAAGGACTCCCCCTCACCAGAGGTGTTCAGAAGGAATGGATCTTGTCACGTGAACTAAAGGCTAAAACAGGAGAGGCTGCTTTGACTTTGGATTGTACATTGAAAAAACCTTTTAGCAGAATAGGGCATGTTGGGGGAGAACAGAAAAAACCCCATGCCCACCCCATGTTGTTTGCGGCTATTACAGAGGAGAGGGCTGCTTTTTTAAGCCCATTATTTCCTTCCACTTCTTGAGTAAGTGTATAAAGCTTCAATCCCTCTTGCTTTACAAATTATTTTGTTGAGCAACAGACGAAGATTTTAGTTACTCCAACACTGCACTGGTAACAGAGCCAAACGAGCTAACTGAGCTTCTTTGCAAAGACTCTGGTCTCCTGTGTTTCCAAATCTGATAGCTGAGGATGGAAACGTTACCCTATTCTTCAGCGGAGTGTCCAGGACATCCATGTTCTCTTGGCAGGAAGATTTTAAAAAAAGCACCAGACAAGAGCTGATGGATGACTCCAGTTGTGGTGGCCTTTTGACTTAAGTGACTTCGGATATTGAATAGTAAGGACCAATTATTAATGGAGCCAGGCACCTTGGATACAACTTTTGCTTCCTTGTGCAAAGGAAACCTTGCACAACCAGAGAGCCTCTTAGCCCATAGCAGGCATTGTCACCCTCCTGCCCCTCCTGGACACTTCCAGGGGGATGCACCAAAGCTATTCAGACTGATTTTTTTAGATCAGCTTTTTCCAACTCTTGAGTTTTGGTGGCAGTATCAGGTAAGGGAAGTACTCCCCTGTCTGCCCGTCTGGTTATTCCTACTCTGTACCTTAGTACTGTGGGTTTAAGCCTGATCACGTGGCAGGGGTAATCACTGTGGTGTAGAAAATATCACTCTGACAGTGTTGCCAAAGCCAGGCCGCCTGCAGATCATAGCCTGCCTCCATCCTTGAGTTTCAACTTGGCTCTTCCATGAGAAGCCTCACCTTTAGGTGTCCCTGCCCATAGATACTCACCATGGTTTCAGGTGGAAATGCATGTTGGCTGGCTAGTGGCTGCTACTGTTTCAACAATCTATTTCCTTTCAAGAGGTCAAAAATCTAAACTGAAGTAGTGAAAACTGCCAGCTTCACTGGTCATGCTCACAAAATATACGGTTCATTTATTACTTACGGTGAAAATTTCCTTTATCCCTTGTTCGCAGTGGTGGATATTCCTTATTACTTAGCATAAAGCCTACTGCCAAAAATGATTTAAATTATGAAAATAGTAGAAAAGCCTCTTCCTCCCCTGAGAAGTAAATAGTTCCTGGATGTGGACAGAAAGTGGGTGAATCATCCTGCCTCTGTGCTAAGGGTGTTGAAGCCGCAATGGTTAAAGGAGCCCAAAATTACTTTGAAACCATGACAGGGAGAGATCTTCTTAGATATTTAGATGACGTTCCTCCTAAATGTAGATACAGTCTGGGAGACAGTAATTCTTGGGGACTGTAACTGGTGAGGGCAGAAGAAAATGCTGCAGTGGACTGTAGGCTGTAGGACATGTGGAGAAAAATGTAGGTAGTACAGAAATAGCCTTTAGAATTCTTCATAGCCTACTTCTATATGACAGAAGGTGAGTATCCCTATAACTTTCACTACACTGATGAAGAAACCTTGAAAAAGCAGGGCTGACATGTCACAGCACAAGGTTAGAGCTACAAGCTCATTTGACTTCATTTGTGTTTCTAGCCATGGTTCATATCACAAATATAAGAGCCGAGAGTTACCTGCCCTTGAGCTTCTTAAGCACCGTGATTTGGCCCTGATCTCTTTTCAAATCCAGGCAATTTTGCTGCATCACCTCGATTGTGTTCGCATTGGTTGAAGACCTGAGAATTTTCTTTGGCCAGAGCCACCTTTACAGGGCCTAAGTCCTTTCAGCAAGCTTATTAACAGTATGTGGTAGGTACCCTGCATGTATTTTAAATGAATGAAATAGTTTACAAGTTTGTGAAAGTAAAATGCAAGACCATAAAATTGATAGGTTAAAATCAATCTAATAAATGGCCAAGCAAATACATGCATTCCCATAACCTTTTATGACTCCAGTGAGAAAGTAAGATCACAAAAATGCAAGTAGATAAAACATAGGCTGTTGGCATCTTTATTCTCTAAAGTGCAAATGCCAGTAATGACTTTTGTCTCAAAACTTAAATATGGAAAATAGTAAAACTGCATGTCACACAAGAGGGAATAAAATGTGTTTTAATAAAGCACATCTTTCTACTTTATTTAAAGTCAAATACATGTTCCTATTTTCTGCTGAAGAGCAGTCGTGGCACTGTGCCTGCATACACGTAAAAAACTTGTCAAGTGTAAAGGCCCAGCCTCTCAGTATTTTTAAAAGTGCACCAGAGATACAATTTATATTCTGACAATAAAAAGAACTAATAATAAAAGATATTTTCACCTGGAAGATGTCTATGTCCTTTGGGACTATCTGGCCTTCCTGAACATCCATTTTACATTCCATGAAGCAGATAAGCTTGTGAATTCCACCATCCTCCTCAGCACACCACTAGTCTAATGTGAACTCTTCTTTTCTGTGTGTAAGCATTTTCCAGGAAAATTTTTCTGGAGCCACACAGTAACAGATGTTTATTACTAACCCAACTTTAATGAATATCAGTTGTGCCCAGATTTAATGTCTGGTCAACATTACACTGCTGTAATTAGGGGCACTCCTGACCCGGGAGGGGAGAGCACATGTATATGCATGTCCTGCCACCTGAGCTGAGAATGAGATTAGATTGTGGGGGGCTACCAACTTGGCCCCAGGCAATGAGTGCCAGAAGTACTCAGTGGCAGGATTTAAAGCTGTGCACAGTTCTACTTTTCACTCCAAAAGGGGATGTTGTACTTTTGGACTTACTGGATTAAGGGTTTTCTGAAACAGGATCATACTCACAGGGGAATAACAAACTGACCCTGCATGTTCAGCATTACGCATAGGAGTACTTCTACCTTTCATACTTGTAAAATTCAGCAGGATCTGGCATCAAGATGACATTTTCAAGCCCTTTAGGTATAGAATTTGGGCTCAATTCCCATGAGCATGAAGTGACAGGCACACAGGGGTGTGCATGATTTGAATATTTTAAGTAAGTTGGAAGCATGGCACCTGTCAGACTAAAAGAGAAAAATAGAACCAAATATTTAATGCTTAAACCTACAGGATGGCACATGCCAACTTTGGCCTAAGTTGAGAACCCCCAGGCAAGGCTTTGCAGAGTCCCGCTGAGGCCAGTCCTACACGGTGCTGGGAGCCTCAGAGGTTTATTGAGTGGCACACAGGTCGTGGGAAGGCCAACAACAACAACAATCATTCTATTGCAAAGGCAGAAAATACCAGTCAGAATGAGCAGAAGTCAAGTTCTTTCATTGCTTAAACAGAAGCAGTGCAAGGCTGACATCTTTGAAAAAGGGGGGGTTACTCTCATGGTTCTCTTCCTAGAAGTTTCGCTTCCTTAGGGTATGTGGTTATTTCGAGTCAGCGCAGCAAGTGCCAGAAGAGAAGGCATTTTGTTTTCTTGTTTTATTTTTATATTGAAGAACAGGCAAGACCACCATGTACTGGAACAAAAGGAGGGATTACAAAAGCCAACCCTGAAAAAAGGAGCTGTGTGGATATCTTCCTACAGTGCAAAGTATCACAGTAATTCCTTTCCTGTGAAGCCACACTGAGCTCTCTGAACAGCTAATATGTGGTACCTGGGACATGTCTAGCCCAGCAGTGATGTGAAAACTCTTTTTGTGGTAATCCAAGGTGAAGTGTGTGGGCCTCTACCACATGCTTTGCTCTGTGAAGGGCTACACACCTCTGTATGGGAAGTGAGTGCCTTCAGGTTGTTTGCCTTGTCTGTTTTGTATCACTAGGAGCCTGGCATTGTTCTCTATGAAGTCGGTTTGGTAGGAATAGGATCTGCTCTGTCATCTTGAGTATCACCCACCTGTTTTCAAAACCACAGATTTCTCAAAAGAAATGTCTGCAGGTGTTACAGAACAAGGCTGCAGCACACAGGCACGTGCCTTTCTGTTCGGAGGGATGGGGCTCAATTGTTTGCATTCTTTATACATGACTGTGCTTCAGAGAGAGCTAAACCCAGTTTTGTTATGTAGAAGCAAAACAGAGAATATATACAATTGGGACATCATTGCATTTGTTGGAATTGCTTTAACATAGAGGCTGCTGGCACTGAATGATGTAGGCAGCTACTTGTAATGTTATCTATTGTTATCTATTGAAAAGAGCATGATTTAGTTATTTAATTACACATTTTAGAGAAAAGTATTACATATCTTTCACCTCTGTGCCACCCCATCACGCTTATTTGTGCTACCCTAAGCAGATCCAGCTGTGATGCTCCCCAAGCACTGGTTTTTGGCTGATCCTTGTAACAGGGGTCTTGCCTGCGGGCTCTGCTGGTTTTCCTGAAAGGTTAAACAGCACCTGAATTGTTACCATGGGAATTCCTGGCCTCCTGAGCCACCGATGTCACTCTGGCAGAAACTGGCTTAAATTTTAAAATACATAGTGTGAATGTAATGACCTCTGACCTCCCCAAATTATACAAACAGGAAGGGTCTCTCCTGCCCCGGGCCATGGCATGACCCAGGGAAGTCACTCACCGCCTGCTTTGGCCCTGCCGAGCCACCCTGCCTCAGAAAGCCTGGTGCCGGAGGCCACTGCCTTCCAGCAGGATCTAGTCCTGGATGATGCATCCTGCATCACAGCACTGTCATTTGCTTCACCTTCAGTGTCTACATCTTAACCCTGCAGCTTGAAGGCATTTGCAGGTATCCAGGCATCTCCCACACACTTCCTTGCTCTACAGTGCAGCTCCGGTTTTGCCAGATGCCTGCTGCGGCCCCCGCCAGCTCTCCCCGTGCCCCGCTCTCTGGGCGTTCGGGCAGTGCATGGCGTGGGGTCCCGGTGGGAATGAGGGACTGTATTTGCAGCACAGACCTCCCCATCTCTCTCCGGTATGGGATGCTGCTGGAGGCTCCTTCAGGGATGCCATCCGGCCCGACTATTATCAAAATGCCGAAGGAGTCCCAAGCACCAGCTGTGTACTCCCTTCCTCCTGTTTTTCCTCTCTGCGCTGGCCGCCCTCCCCGCCGGAGGTGCAGGTTCGGTTGCCGGGGGCTCCATCGAAGTTTCCCGGAACACAACAGGGGCTCTGATCCGCCCTGTGCGCTGCTGGCTGCTGACAGCCTGGCAGTCTCCCTCTTCCTCCCTCAGCTGGCCGGGACGGAGGCTTAAAGAAAAAAAAAAATAAAAACAGAAAAAAAACCTTCGGGGTTACTGGGAGGGGAAAAAAATTCCTCGTCATGTCTGCGGTGTCTACGAAAACGTCCCGAGAAGGAAGAGGAGGATCCCGCCCCCCCAGGGTTCGGCGGAGGGGGTGGGCGCTGGCTGCGGGGCCGGGACGGGGAGTATCCCCCCGCCTTGGACGGGAGGGACCCTGCCTTCCTTCTGCGAGGAAGAAGGGGCCGAGCCACCCTGCTCCCCGCCCCGGAGGGGGTGAGGGCCGTCCTGCTCGGCACCGGGGGCTCGGCGGGGCAGGGTGCCCGGGCCGTCCCCTCGCTGCGGCCGCCGTCTATGAGGCACTAGCGAGCCGCCCTCCAGCGCCGGGAGGCGACGCAGCCCCGGCGGGCAGGGCCGGGCCAGGGGGGCCGTGCGGCGGGTGGCACCCCCCTTCTCTCTTCCTCCTCCTCCTCCTCTTCTTCCTCCTCCTCCTCTTAACTTGGCCACGGCGGCGCGGGGCGGTGCGCTTCGCCCTGCGCCGGCGGCGGGGGATGTGCGGGCGGCGCCGGGATGGCTTCGGCCGTGTTTGAGGGCACCTCGCTGGTGAACATGTACGTGCGGGGCTGCTGGGTGAACGGCATCCGGCGGCTCATCATCAGCCGGCAGGGCGACGAGGAGGAGTTCTACGAGATCCGCACCGAGTGGTCGGACCGCAACATCCTCTACCTGCACCGCAGCTACTCCGACCTCGGCCGCCTCTTCAAGCGGCTCCTCGACTCCTTCCCTGAGGACCGGCCCGAGCTGTCCCGCTCCCCCTTGCTCCAAGGTTTGAGCAGCCTCCGCGGGCCTGGCGCTCGCTGCTCCGCGGGCGGGCGGGTTTCGGCCGCCGCCGCTTCCCCAGGGGTGGAGGTGGCGGGGAGGACGGAAGGGCGAGCGGTCCCTCTCGGCGGAGGGAAGCGGGGTGAGGAGCTGGAGCCGCTGAAACCGGACGGGGCGGGGGGGCCGAAAAACTGCGGGGGCGTTTTGCGGTCGGAAACTCCTCCCGGGATGTTGAGTTGTGTTTCTCCTTTTTTTTTTTTTTTTTTTTTTCTTCTTTTTGCTTTTTTGACTATACGGCTGGAGCCGAGGGCCCCCGCAGGAAGGAGACCTCAGTATCGCTGCTGCTGTCTCCGGCTGCGCGGCCCCGGGCTAGGTTGGGCTGGGGGAGCAGAGGGGTCCCCGTTCGCGCTGCTCCTCTCCGGTTCCTCTGGGCTCCCCGAGGAAGGGCTGGGGGGTGGTTATCAGGAAAAAGGGTGTAGCTGAAAAATCTCCGCATGTTGGTATGTTGTTTGCCACAAGGAGATGGCAAAAAGAAAAAAAGGGCTGCGGCGCTTGCCAGGGGAAGGAGCAACTCTGGGAGCTGGCATAATTCCTCGCATAACTTCTGTGAAACGGGAATTGCACCAGCGGTTGTAGAGACGTCTGTTCTCTTCCAGTTTCTGAAGCGGATTAACCAACTCGAGGGATGTTGCCCATGCTCAGGCCTTGCTGTGCAGAAACAGGATGTACCCAAGCTGTCTTGGGGGTTTGGTTTAATTTGTTTAATGTTTGGGATATTTTTTAGATAGAGTTACGTGTTCTACTCTGACGTATTTCAAGTATGTAGAGTGGTGAGGAGCATCCAGTCATCTGAAAATGGGTGTATGCCTGGCACTTCCAGTCTCCCCACTTGTTTGAGTTACCATGGAAATGGTTTGATTGAACAGGGGAAACCCGATATTCTGTGCCTGTTTTTTTTCTGTGAGAGGATAGGGAAGTTTTCCCCAGCTCTCACTTAGCCTCTCACCTTGCTAGTGGGACTCCCTTGCAGAGGGTCTGCTTTTTGCTCTTCTCGGAACTGGGTCTGCACCTCTCATACTGGTGTAAACCCACCGAACTTCATTCCTGGGCCGTCCCTGTGTGACAGCGGGCTCTGTTCCCTGCCGGTGGCGATCTCTCCCGGGCTGACTCCCCAAGGATGTTTTCTGACAGGTGTTTATAGTGAGGCAGGTCTTTTTCCATGGTCCTGCCAGATGCCTAACCTCTGGTGGTGGGCTAGGTCTGCGTTTTTTATATGCCTCACATGAAAGAGCTCGTACCTTTCCCTCTCCCACGCTTCCTTGTGTCGCGGCAGCCGCAGCCCGCTCCCCGGCCTGTGTCGCCCGGCGCTGGGCTTTCCCGTCCCCGCCGCCGGGAGGTGGCAGCTCGGCCCCGCCGGCCCCGGGAGCTCCGCAGCCACTCGCAGGCCCCGAGTGCCCTCTGCAGACGGCGGGGATGGGCGCAAGGGAGCCGGGGCGGCCGCAGCCCCGCAGCCCCTGTTCGCTCCGGGGTGCGAGCGGGAGATGCTTGCAGGGCTGGGTGCCGGAGGGGGGCTGTCTCCTCCCGCTTGGGTGCAGGCTGGGAATGGGGCTGTTCCTGAGGACGCCAGACTCCACCTCTCAGCCCTGGTGTGTGCCGGCACAAACAGTGCCTCATGCATTTCTGTTGCTGACCAGGGATCTAAAGTACTGCAAAAGCTTGTTACCCACCCAGTGTGTCCAACCCAAAGTACTGCAAGTGTGATTTTTAGTAGTGCTGAGTGGCAGTAAATTCTAAGCAACATGGTCTTCAAGTGTATGTGGCACCTGGGCCACGGCTTTTGAGGATATTTGGGTAGGTTTGGAGCGAGCCTGCCTGTGGCGTGCAGAGCACAGCACCTGCCAGAGTCACTGTGACTTAAAATTGACCTCCCAGGGTGCCAGTAGTCCTTCTTGTTGGCTTTATTGGGCTCTGAAGAGTAGCTTGGCAGCTGGGCTGGGGTGCGTGCTGTGTCTGGCTGCAAACAGACTCGATCCTTGGCCTCCTGCCCCTCCCAGTGCTCCTTCCCCACGTACAGGAGCCACTCCTTATCCTAAAGCCCATCTCATTCCTCAGCGCCTCTCTCAAGCAAGCATGGTTCCTCTCCTGTCTCAAGGTCTGCCAGAGCTTTTGCGAAGTGTTAAACTCTTTTCACTTCTCTCCAAAGCATTATTTGTGCAGTTTGAGCCAGATGGGATTATAGTCCCTTGCACTGGCTTTACTTGACAGTCCCAGGTAGATACACCATTCATGCATGAACAACTGAAAAAGATTAACCATCCTCAGTGTAGCTCAATCCCTGCCTAAAACCTAGACCCAGCAACCTTGACTTACCTTTATCTCAGGAACAGGCGCACTGACTTCAGTAGAATTGGGAATGAGCAAAGCATCAGTTCAGGATTTGAAAAATCAAAAGTTAATATAAGCAGATTATGATCTGTTTAGCTTGTTGAGGGGGTGGGGGTTAACTTTGCAACAGAGACAGAATAAAAATCAGGAGTAGTTTCTAAGCAATTACAGCGTGCGTCACAATTTCAGCAATACACTATTTGAAATTATGCTGCTACTGCTCTAAAGAAAATTACTTTGCAGAGTATGCTTCTCTGCCTAGAGAGCACTTCATCATATCAACATTTTAAATTGGCTGGCCACAGCCTCTGATAACTTGACAAAGTCGAGTTTAACTAAGTGACACTGATGCAAAGCTTTGTATCACAGATTTGTATTTGCAAGAAAAGATTGCATGGGGCATGTCCAATCTTTACAAAATTCATGGGGTAAGCATGGTTAATGTCCTGTTTAAAGGCAGATGTCCTGCTGCTTACAGTGAAGCTCAGTATATGAAACCCAATAAAAACAACTGACAAATGCCCTTTCTTGTGTGTGTTAGCATTTAGTCATATACATTTGTGTGTATTTTTATGTATATACAAAGGTATATGCATATGTATGTGAGTTTGTATATATGTGTGTGTTTCTTTTGGTCTTTATGAAAGAAGGTGAATATCAGCTGTGCCTTTTATCTGGAGGAAGTGATAAAGTGTTGCAAACCAAATTTGCATTGCATTGAAGGACTCCAAAGTCCCTACAGATTTGCCTAAGGAGCATTAAAAGGTCTAGCATTATCCTACAGCTCAGTCAAGCTGCAGTGTGTTACATTTAAGTGATACGGTGAGAATGGAAGCTTGAGCTATTTGATGTTATTAACTTTTTAAACGAAGGTTGGGGTTTTTTTATTTTAAAAACGTCAGCAATTTCAGAAAGAGTTGGTTGTTACCTTTATTGCTGGCTTCAGCACAGTTCATGCTGAGCAGGAGTGTGCTCCTTTTCTTGCTCAACACGAGGAAACCATCCTCTACATTCCTTTCTTGACCCCTCATCCTCCTGGACTGGCTTCCACAATGCTCTCCCCTTCCTTATTTGTTGGAGCTGCTGAGTGCTTTGAGATTGCAGAGGAGAGGATGGGACGTGTAGCTGTCTGCAGTGGCTGTTCATCTTAGACTTTCTTTGATGTGACAGGATGGGAGGTCCCAGGAGGGAGTATGGCATTCACATAGTCTGGTCTTGTCTTTGATAACTAATAAGAGCACGTGGCAGAGTGCACCTTCTGCATCTGGAGTGTACAATGATGCTAAAGGCCAAGGACGTTCAGCAACACAAGGCATCTCACTAGGAAGCTGGTAAACAAGGTTAGATACGTGCATAC
Source organism: Aphelocoma coerulescens (assembly GCF_041296385.1). NCBI lineage: Eukaryota > Metazoa > Chordata > Aves > Passeriformes > Corvidae > Aphelocoma > Aphelocoma coerulescens. Next base: position 79,643,364 of record NC_091015.1, read on the forward strand.
CTGCAGGGTGACTAAGGATAATTCACTGTCATGTTACCAGTAACTTGCCAGTATTTTATTTGTCTTTGAAATGTGCCTGTCCCTTGCTCTAGGCAAATGTACAAAACAGGATCACAGGAAAACACAGGCTCGTTCACTCCTGCAGTGAACACAGCCTAATGTTACTAAACTGTCTGTTTCTCTATGCAAAGTCTACTTTTGAATTTAAATCAGTTTTCATGAGAAAGGCAGAGCTATGGACTTAGAAGCTGACTTAAATTTGATGGAAATAGAAATAGTTGCAACAGACCAAATAGACAGCAAAAGTGAGGTATAAATCTGGAAATGGACTCTTTCTTTTTTTTCCCCCCTACTATTTTCTCTAAATACTACTTGTGAGGAGGTCTCATCTAAGATTTATCCTAGAACTTGAGCCAGCTTCTATGCAGTCAGCAGTCACATACCTCACTCACCTCTGACTTCAGTGCGGGCAGAATCAACCCCTTAAGGAAGCCAAAAGAGCAAATTAGCAGCCTTTCAAAGTTGGGATTTGTTTTGCCCTTGGAGTGGCAGGGTGGCTTTTGACAATCCTCCTCTGCACTTGTTTGTTGCCTTTGTTATCAGAACAGAGGCTCAGATGCTCTTCCAATGTAACTGTTCATATTGTACCTATGGGTAGTGCCTGGTCCTGCTCTGATACTCTGAGCTGCCAAATCAGAAACTGACAGATTTCTTTTATTACTAAATGGGCCTCTCTTCCCAAAGTTCTCATCTTCCTCCTTTCTGTGCCTCCTCTGACTCATTCTGCTCTGTCATGGCCATTTTTCCCCTTGCTCTTCTTTCTGTTGTTTCCTCTCTGCTTCTCCACGTTGCTTTCCCTGAGCTGCTTTCTGTTCCTTTTCTTTGCCTCCAGGTTCCCCTCACTGGTGTGCTGCCATCCATGATTATCTATGGCTCTGCAGGACTCCTCTGTTCCCTTCCACCTTGCTGTCGCTCAACCTCTGTCCATCCATAGAAGTTTTCCAGTAGTGGTGGAGATTTCCTATAGAAACCTTGCACCTACTCGTAGCGTAGAGGCAGTCACTTCATCTGCAGCAGACCTGAGCAGCCCCTCACAGAGGATCATTATCAGCTCTAGCTCCGAGCCTTGTGCCTGCCTCTGGGGTGGCTGCTTCCTGCGGGAAGCAGGTGATCAGCTGCTTTTTGTGTTCCAGTGGGAAACTCCTCCAGGGTTGCCATTGGAAGGACATGCACAGCACAGAAGGCAGTTCCCAAAGAGCCAGCCCAGGAACATTGTTTGCTTGCAAATGTTGCATTCATAACTTAGTTTTCTATATGCTGCATTACAGAGTTGTTGTTGTTTACAAGGCCATCTGGGAGTGTGATTTATGAGAAGAGGGAGCTCTGCAGAAGCAGCATAGTGGTTTCTATGGACAGCAGCTGTTTCTCGGTGTTGTGACAATACAGATAAATACACTGCATCTATTGTGCTCTTTTCATTGTTGACATTGTCAACAGTTCATTAGTGGAGCTTGCTCAGAGCTTGTCTGGCAGACAAAGGATGCAGCTCTTGGTTATCAGGCTCTAGCAGAACTGTATAACCAAAATTAAGTTTGTGGCTTCTGGGTTTGTTTTTTTATCAGCTGAATTTCATGGTTCATTTGTAATGATGGAGATAAATGAAGCTGGCTGTGTTGTTATAAAGCTAGACACAAGTTGCCTTTTTGTGGTGAACAAATGTGTCAGGGAAGTTTTTGGTGGAAAGGAATGGAAACGAGGTGTGTTTTTCATGACATTTCTCACCTGATAAGAAATCAGCACTAAAAATGGTTGTAGAAGCTTGCATTTTCCATCAGGGTTTGACGGCTTTGTTCACTCTTACGTGTCTTTGACATCTTCTTCTTTCTTGTGGCTCATCAGGCATCAAGACAGGGAACTCTGTGGGGAAAGCCTGTCTGCTGAGCTCTGCCACCAAGATGTGCCATCCCTTCCAAAGATCCTGGGAGATCCCATAACTAATAATAGGAAAACCCATCATCTTGAGGGTCCGGGTTTCTCTGCTTTTACCTTGCCTCTTTTCTTTGCATGGGTGCCTGAGTGTGCCAGAGTCCTCAGGTGATCATGGTGACAACTTTCACTCTGGAGCATTTCAGTTGGACAATTGTTTGGACAGGACTTTTCCCCATCCTGCATCTGCTTCATATGAACTGCAAAAGAAGAAAGGTGTGGGCAGGGTTTTGAAAGCTCTCCCTCTTTCCGCAACAAACAGATTTATCTCAGTATCTTCAGTATGTTTGTTACTACCTAGTGGAACTTCTGAAAATATGGAGTGACTCACATGCATTTTGTTTACTGATACCTCTTGTAAAAATTTTGTTCCTCATTATTAAGAAGGGCAGCGCAATGTGATAAATGTCAAAAGTCCACCTCCCTACACCCACCCCTCTTTTCAGCTCTGCTGAATCCTTTTAGCTGCTCCCTCAGTAATGCCACCAAGATGGATCTTGTCAATGATACTGCATCAATAGCAAATCCTTTGTAAAGCCTGTAGTGACTCCTGTCACATGAAATGGATGAACTTCCCCACAAGGGGAAGGGGCAAGTGTGTCTGCCCCAAGAGAGGGGTGTTGTAGAATTAGCAAAGAGGCATCAAAGAGTTGTTAGAGCTGCCAGACTTAAGTCAGGCCAGTGCTGTAGCTAGCTCTAGGATCCTGTCCCTGGTGATGAGAACCAGATGCTGCAGAAAACGGCATAAATAACAGGCAGAGACCAGAAAAGTGACAGTCCTGGTCTCTGGTAATTGAAGATCTAACATCCCTGATTGCCCATAATTATCTGCCCTTCTCTGGATCTTATCAAGTCTTTGGACTTGAAGGGATTTCTGTGGTGTTATTTCTGCAGTTATTGAAGAAAAGTTGTGTGAAACAGGCTTTCCCATCTGCTGTTTTTTTTTAAATTTCCTGCCTTTACATACCCCTGGATATTTCTTTGCCCTTCAGCAACCTTTTATCCTCATCTCCTCCATCAGAGAGGAGGCAGCTGTTAGTGGGAGGTGGTTTGGCCTTTTCAGAATCCAATCTGAGGTAGCTAATGCCACAGTTATGCCAGGTGGCAAGGTTGAGGGAACACATGTTTGCAGTGAGGAGGGATGCTACCTGGGCAGCTGCTAGGATGAGCAAGGTACGGTGGCCATGAAGCAGGGGAAAATGACAGCTGAAATGGTGTTGAGACAACCCAATTCAGCAGAGAGAGGAAATAGAAAGCAGTGCAAAGGACCAAAACAGCAGAAAAAATGGGGCTGGGCTGTCCTTCAGCCCTGATCCATGTGCCAGATGAGTGGCCTCAGTTTCTGCATGTTTCTGTGGAGTATCTGTCTGTGGGTCTCTTTAGAAGTCAACTGGATATGGTCCTCAGCAGCCTGATCTGACTTAGGATCTGGGCCTTCTTGGATGAATCAAATTAGACTCTTTTATTTAACATTATTCTGTGATTTTGTGTACCTTCTTTAATGACTAGGACCTTCCTTCTATTGCTCCATCTACCTCCTGGATTGTGTGTGTGCACAAGGGTTAGAACACATCTGAGGGGAAGGAGGAATGAGGGAAAAGGATAAAAAAGTTTTAGCATTGCAGTGTTGATGAATACTGTAACTGGGGAAAAGGAGGCACATCTCCCGTTGAAGTCTGGCCAGGAGAGAGAGCAGAATAGCAGTGTTCCATGCAAGGCAACTTGCATGTCTTCCCTAAAGATTTGAAATCCTTAACTGCTGCTTGGGGTCTTGTGCAAAGAGAGAAGGATGGACTCATGATCTGAATCCATAAGCCTCAAATCCTTCTTGGAGTGTAGATTAGCAGAACACAGTAGGATTTCTCTCTCAATTTATTGGTTACTCCTTTTTTCCCTTTGATACCTACTCTACAGTATTCCTATAGGGGATGGAGAGAGGATTAGATGAGAGGGGCTCAATGCAACTTTAATCTTCATCTGTGTACTAAAACACACAGCATTTAGGACTATTGGCATTCCATCTTTTACATATTCGGAAATTACACCTCAGCTTCTGCTCTTGCTCAGCTCTCTGTACATATAGAACTGATTTTAAGAAAGTAGGGTATCTCTTGGACATTCTTTACTCCTGTCCCTGACCATAAACAAGAAGTGTAAACCTTCAGATTGGAGCGACAGGGTTTGCCCCTGGTTTGAGATCATGTGTACATAGTGACTTGTACATAGCAACATATCTCCAGAAAAACAGACTTCTGTGTGTCATCGTTGACATGACATAGGAGACTTGACTTGGGCATGAACTTACCCTTCCTTGGAAGGCACTAGAGGATTTTTGAGACAATGCTCATCATGGACACTGACTGTCAGGACTGCTCTGTGATTTCATGATGAGCCATGAAGCACATGCAGCAATTCCTGTCCTGCTTCCTGTGCTAGAAGGACAGAGTGGATTATCTGTGGTTTTTAGGATGTCATTAGTTGCAGATTTGGTGGTTCACATGGCAGTAATAGGACAGCCCTACCAAGGCTTGTGTGTTTACATCAGGAGTTGGCTCTCAGTTCGTTCTTCTCTGCTGCTGAGCTCGTTTCCTGCCTGTGTGCAGCTCTGGGCCCCTCTCCCACGCTGTGAGTCAGTGTGCCAGGTCCACAGCTGCTGGCCTGCTCCCCCAGCCTCCTGCAGCTGCCCCGGCACCAGGGACCCAGGGCAGGAAGAATGTTACAGGCCTCTGGTGCTGCTCATGCTGTACTTTTCCAGACATGCTGTTCTGCGCAAAGTTGCTACCTACGCTTGGTCTTGAGCTGAAAGCAAATCCTTTTCAGTCTTAAGGACTCTGCCTGGGGCTCTTGGTCTGGAAAGGGGCAGAGAAAATGTCGAAGGGATTGAATGAGGTCACTGACTATGTGGGCTGTGTACACAGCAGAACCCTGCCAAAGCAATGTCCCAGGCACAGGTGAGTGCCACCCTGGGTTAGGCAGTGTCATCCCTCCTGTCACCCAGCCTGTTGGCTCCCCTGTGTGCAGGGTGAAGGAATCTTAGAAGTTTGTGGTATTTGGCAGCAGGGTTTGTGGTAAAAAAAGGAGCCAGTGGGACTCCAGTTTACCTCAAACCCTATAAACAGAGGTGTTCGTAGCATTTAAATCACTTGAAATAATAGCTAATTGTCCAAGCACAGTAACAATGGGTAACAAGGCAGAGAGCAAAGTTTTCCTGGGAGGAGTTTATGTGTGTTTTCCATTAGCAGTCAGACAAGGGCCAGAGCCGAGGAAAAGGCATGAGAACAGCCTTTCACCATGACCTCACTAACAAATTTCCCAGCTCTGAGCTCAGCTCTGTTGCATGACTGAACAAGTGAAGAAAAGACAACTGGTTCCAGGATACTGGTTACTTTACTGGTATTTTATTTTTATTTTACAGGAAACGGAGTAAGGGTTCTTGGGGAGTAAAAGCCCCAGATGGAAATACAGGCTAGACATGTTTTTATGGCCCATGGGCAGAGACAACAGCCTTGGAGAATGTTGTAGCTGCTGTATGGATGGTTCGTATGTGGCCAGGGTGTTCCATGCACTCCAGATGCATCCACCTTTTGGTGTATTTGTGTCAGGGTTAATGAATGGAGGCAGTGCTGGGCTCTGTCTGTGGTGTCAGCTGGCATGTCTGTGTGTCTGTTTGTTCAGGCGTTTCCAGCGTCTGGAGAGCCCACATCAGTCTCTGGCTTTTTTTCCTCTTTCTTTCTGCCTCGACAAATATTCCAAACAGGAGAAAGAAGACAGGCAGGGGAGAAACCCCCACAAAGTGAAGAATAGGCCTGGAAACTTGGGTGCGGTTCTGTGACCATTTTTTACACTAATTCAGATTCCTCTCAAACTTAGTATACTGCCTGGGTGAGAAAGGAGCTGGTATGGGGCATCCTAGCCTGTAGTCTCTTGCTTCTTCTGTGGAGTCTGCGGTTTCCTGAGGTGAAGCCTTTGACAGGAGTGGTTTGAGGTATTCCCTGCTGCTCACCTAATTGTGCTGGCAAAGCAGAAGCAGCTCTGTGTTGTGGTGTGGGAGAGGAAATGAGGTGCAGGGGAGGATGGGAGCACCTTAAGCCAGTGTTGACACTAGAGACTTTACCTTGCGAAACCCCAGTGTTTCTCATGCACGTAGGTGCTGTGGTTGATGACAGCAGCCAGTTACAGAGTGCTGAAAGGGATGGAAAGGAGGGACCAGGACCTCCACTCCTCCTGGCTGCTTGGGCAGGCAGTGCCTCACTCTGGTTAGCGTGGCTGTGGGGTTGGGAGCAGTTCCTCGGGTTGTGGGATCATGGTCTATGACTAACTGAAAACCACAAGAGCATCTGTTAACTTTTAAAAACAGAGACTTGTAGAATTAAGATAAATGAGGGCCTTACAAATTTCATGGAATTGCAGAAGAAATTACAGGTTTAAAAAAAATGCGTGTATATAGCCAGTCAAGTGGTTTCTGTGTGTTTGGGCTGTAGATGTACAAAAAGAAAGGCTTTAGCCTGGCCAAATTGAACTCCCTGTATGGAGAATTCATTTAAGGTCAGCAGCTTTACGCCCCAAAGCTGTGCATCTGTAATCATTAAGCACAGATATAGGAAGCTGTCCAGGCAGATGTATCACCCTCCTTCCTACGCTGTCTGCTTTTGGTTTTGATATTACTGAAAGCTTCAGTAAGAAACAGTTTTTATGGTGTCAGATGTTACAAGTCTTCTGTGCCAGTTTCCAAGTTGGAGTGTGGGTTTGCATTCTGGTGTCTTTCCAAGAGGTGGAAGGAGATAATATACCAGGGCTGGAAATTCCTTGTGAATGCAAGGAGCTGTAAAACCTCCCCCAGGGTGATCTGTGACAGTGCAACAGGCTGACAGCCTTGTCTGACTTCTTGGTGAAGCATAAAAAGGCCGTGTGGAGCTGCAGATGCTTTCCCTGATTACTAATGAGAGAAATCCTGACTGCTTGGCTGGTTTTCCTCATGGAATGAATGCTCAGGGTTGTTGCTGAGGTGGTTTAGGGTTTTTTTTTTCCTTTTTCTCCACCTCCCAGTCTGAATATCTTCATTTGTTTGAAAGTATCCCTCTTCCTAGTAAAATACTGGTTCCAACAGTGAGTGCTTATCTGGGAAAGGGTCTGAGACTGAGGGCAGATTTGAGAGGGAGCAGTTGAATGCTGAATTCCTGGTGGATTGGCAATGAGGTCTTCGTTTGCAAGGTGGGAGCCACAGCTGGGCAGTCTCTGCTCTGACTATATCAGTGTTTATGCAGAGTGGATCAAGACCAGCAGGAGAAGTGGAGGCACCCTATGGCAGCTGGCATCAGGGTGGCTGGCTCTTTCCTCTGATGTGGGCTCCAGCAGGGCCAGCAGTGTGTTTCTAACATCATGGGTAGGTGTCTGAGCTGTGGGACCATTGGCAGATTTTTTTTTCTTTTAGGAAAGGTGAAAGCACTTTCATTGAAAATTTGAACTTGATTCAAATGTGGGATGGGAACATATTTGTGGAGGGGTGAAGCAGATCCACCCGAGCCTGCACACACCCTGGAGTTAGGAGGATGAAGGGTGCTGGTCTGCAATTCATCTCTGTAGTGTCAAACACAGCCCAGCTGATACCCAGTCTGTGGACCCATGCAGATGAGTTTATTCACATTTACAGCCTCTCAGAGAATTTCCAAGCAAAGCTCCCTGACTGTAGTGTACACCAGCCAAAGCAAGACACACACCACCTTCCTTACATGTCTGCTGGTATGCATTGCTCTGCTGTCAGGAGAGAGGCAGAGTTGTGCTGGGGTGAGGCAATAGCCATGCTGAAAATACAGGCAAAATGAAGGACTGCTGAGGAAGAGAAAGGCTTATACAAGCAGGCAACTTTTGTGGGACAACTGTCAAGTAAACCTGGTTGCTTTGGAGACAATCTCTGTTTTATTTAGAGCTGTAACTGGAGGAGAGCTGACAGCTTACTAGTCACACTTTTGTCTGGGAAGTTTGTATGGGATTGTATCTCGCTGGTAGCAAACAGCAAGGACTGGTGCAGACTGAAACTTTGTGGACGTTGTTCCCACACTGCATGTTTGATGGCTCTATGTTTGTCTTTTGAATAGGGAGATGAAGATACACTTACTTTAACACAATTGTAGTATATTGAAGTGCTTTCTCACAGACTGCTTTGCAGATTTTTAATTTTGATGGTTTTGATTTATTGTGTCTTTTCCAGCTTTTTGTTGGGTTGTTTGTTTGGCGTGGCTTGTTATATTTAATAATTTCTCTTGTAGGTATTTCATTTTCATGGGTGTATCATTTTCATTTTCTCTAGGTATTTAATTTTCATGGGTATATCCTGCTCCTTGGAAAAGATACACAAATGTAGAGGTTAAATGATAATTTGGTTAGGAAAAAGTAGATTGCAAATATCAGCAATAAAAGGCCCACTAGAGGGATGTGAGATTTTGAGGGTTTACTTCTCCTCATATGCCCTGAACATGCATATAACCTGTGCTGTATTTCCTTCAGTCTGCTAGAGGTGGGGGAAATAACAGGTGCCCTGCAGGTTAGACATACAAAATATGGTGTTAGTGTTTAAGATCGCCATTCTGAGAAATTCAATATTGCATTGTAATGCATCATTCTGGATATTGGACAGTAAAATTTTCATCTTAATCCCTCCTGCAGCACTGATAATTCAGTGACTGATGATATGAAAAAAATCCTAACAGTGATCTTACACTTGAAGAACATGACACTGACCACTCTCCTTGGACCACTCATTGGGGCTTACAGTCAGAGAAATACAAAACTGCCTTTTGTTTAGCTTGTGTTTGTTTTTTCTCTCTTATTTGTAGGATGTGTCTTTCAGTTTTCTTGGGTTTTCTTTTGCTTTTTATTTACACAAGAAAAAATAAGGACGAGTAATGGTTCTTGCAATCAGAAATTGGGCTGTTTATTTATCACTGCTGGAAATGCTGTGTAGTGAAACTGTGGGTGAGGGAGTAGGTGGTTCTACTTCTGCTTGTTTTGCAATTCCTACATATGGTCATAAACAGCTGAGTTTGTGTCAGGCTTGCAGCTCTGCTTGTAAACTATACCCACCTCAGTTTGGGGTGCACACTTTACCATCAGTTGCATTAAAAAACATTTCTGGGAGGCATATTTGAGGTTGTTCCACATCTTCCTGTGGGGCTGCTTCTGGCTGCTAAAGTGTGAGTAAGTGTGCCTTTGTTTATGCTTATGATCTGTTTACTTTGTTTCTAGGGCTTATCACAATAAAAGAAGCCCATGATATAGAAGCCAGACTTAATGAAGTGGAAAAGCTTCTGAAGACTATTATAAACATGCCCTGGAAGGTGAGTTAGCCAAGTTCCAATTTAGCCCAGCTTGACTCCTCCCTCATGGTGACATGCACTCTCATGCAGATTAGAATGTGATGGGCAGGGTTGCCAAACTCTGAAGGAAGCAGCAATTTATTAACTTGGAAAATGCTGAGTGCCAGAACTGTGTAATGATGCCTCCAAGCTGTCGCTTGTAATAAGTTTTCCTGTCATACTATGAAGGGGTTGAAATGGAGAAGAGGGACAAAACAAACTACTGGTTAAAAATGGCTGTCTTTTTTTTTTTATTCCTCTCTTTTTAAGTATTCAAGGTCTGAAGTTGTCCTCACATTCTTTGAAAGATCTCCTTTGGACCAAGTTCTAAAAAATGACAATGTCCATAAAATTCAGCCAAGCTTTCAAAGTCCAGTTAAAATATCAGGTAAGAGTTGTTAACTTCCTGCAGCTGACACAAGAATTACAGAATGAAAATTAATTTATTTGCTGTTCCCATTATTATTTCTCTATCAACAATACAAAATATAGTTCTCAATAGTCTGCTTTGTGATATAGAACATATAATTAGCCTTGATATACTATGCAACGTGCATTCAGGCATTAAAGTGGCAGGTGAAATGGGAGGCTGACAAATGCAATGCAGTGAATGTGAGGAAAATGCAGTCCTTACTGCATATCATCACTTATGATGGTGCTGTTACCACTTAAAAAGGAGATTTTGAGGCTATTGATACAGTTCTGTGGAAATGTAAGCTTGGTGCCTAGCAATGGGCAAATACCAGCAGTGAGACTTAGATTCTATTACTAGAAAAGGAGGGGGGAACAGAGGAGAGGAGCACAACCCCATCTTGAATACAATATGCACAATTTTGGTTTCTCCACCTCAGGGTATAATAGAATTTAAAATTATACAAATAAAAGGTGAGGATCTAAGTTGTAGAACAGCTTCTCCAAGAAAGAGGTTAAACAAAGAGGGACACTTCACCTGTGAGAAGAGATGACAGATAGGGGTATGATGGAAGTCTACAAAGTTGTGAATAGAAGGAGGTCAATTACCCTGTACTTTTCATGACAAAAGAGCTATAGTTATCCAATATCAGTGACAGACAACAGGCTTTAAGCAAACAAAAGCAAGGTTGTAATATTGTTTTGTTTCGTTTCCATACAAAGCATAGTTAAGGAGTGGAACTCATTGTCATAGGATATGGGGAAACTGAAAGCAGAAGTGACTTCAAAAGGGAGTTAGACAAGCAAGTGGAGGAAAAGTACATTGAAACCTGTCGCAGGTGGAGACATAGGAAATTCCTAAACTACAGATTGCTAGTGGGCAAAGTGCAGAGCCTGTCCTTGCCTATTCTTGTAGCTTTTCCCCTCTTCATCTGCTACTGACCGTTGTCAAAAGGCCTGTGAACTTCTGGTGTGCCTGGTTTTGTATTTCTGCACTGAAGTATTTTGCTTGAGCCTAATGGCAACTCCAGGTTTTGTGTCACCAGAAGAGCTTATTCAGGGTTAATTAAAGTGGAATACTACACAGTCCTCCAAGGTTTAAAGTGTCTGGCAAGGAACTGGTATCAGTTTTCTTTGATACTTGTTGCAGTATCCCCACTGCAACAGATACTAATGAAGTATCAGTTAATGGCCAGTCAGTGTGTCAACATGCCAAAGGTGTTAACAGTGGAGTTTAAGGCTTGATCTCATACACAGGGTAAACAATTAGTAACTGATCCTTAGCTCTGCTTCTAAATGAATCTGTCTTCTGTTAAAAAAATATTCCTTTAATTGAATGGAAGATGGTTTATGAGTATTGTGTAGCACAGAGCCTCAGTGAGAAGTGTGGTCTTGCCAGCCTGTCTGGGCTGGTGCCTTCTTGTAGGGTGCCCCAAGCCCAGACTGCAGTGCAAAAAACAGCCCCCAGGGCCACATTGCAAAGTGAGGTGATGCAGGTTTGACTTCCTGGGTACAAGAAACAGGAGCCAACATGCTTATCTCATGTTCCACCTGTGGCTAGGGAGGTTTGGATGATGTCTTCAGTCAATGTGGAAACCTCTGGTAAACTTTCTCTTGTATATGCTCTTGCCATTAGTCATCTTCCAAAAGCTGCACATGGTCATACATTTTACTCCTGAACACCAAGAAATGTTCTCAGGACAGACACTTGAAAGCACATTCATGGGTTTTGTCTGAAGTATCTTGCTACTCTGTGAGACCAGAGCTGCAAAATGGATCCTAGATCGTGCCCATTATGAAACAAAGGAACTACAAACTAAATACTTTAAAAATGTTTCAAGGGGTGACTGCTGTTGGTGTTTCCTTGCTCTTGTTGGAAACACCAAATACCAAGAATAAATGTCTTTGGAATTGCGTAGGTTACATGCTGGAGCATTGCTCTGGTTTGGGGCTTTTTGCTGTGTGGAATGCTTTCATACACTTTTTGGGAGGGTGTGCACCCCATCAGGGGACATGTACTCTGTGTGTGCATGACTGAGTATGGCACATGGTGGGTAAAACAGAGAGAAGACAGTCAAGATGAACCTCAATTCAGACAAGGGGGCCTGTCTGATGGACAGAAGTTAGCAGCAAAGGGAGCCCTCCTGACAGCCTCTATGTAGAGGAGCTATGGAAACTATCTCAGCTGAATAATAGCATGCTTTAATTCTAAATTATTGTTGGTAGTGATGAGTAATACCTAATTAACTGGAGGAAGATTCTCCTACTATGCAGCTATGCAAAAGCATCTTGTGGTAATTAATTTTGTCATTCAAGTGATTGCTGCCATTAATGCTAAGAACATAGGTGGAAATTTGATATTAATTGGTATTTGCCTCATCTGGATGTTGCACACTGGAAATGGTTCAGTATCTGGCAGCACTGTCAGTAGATGGCAGTAAATGATAATGGGTAAGGCAGTTCATGCAGCAGTGAAACGCTGTTCCTCTTAGGTCAAGTCAAGGACACTAGGAAAATACTGGCATTCCTGTTAGTGCAGCTTTCTACCTGGCTTGTAGTCTTGGAAAAGCAGGCAAAAATGTTTTGTATTCTCTGAAAAAACAAACCCCACATGGTCGTGCTCAGAGTGGAAGTGATGGAGAAGAGAGAAAGAACTGCTCTCTAAGATGAAAACTGAATTTGAATTTATGGTGTAAATCTTATTTTACGTATATGCTGGCTCTAGATGAGTCATGTGAAGTGTGATTCTGCTGGGGTTCAGTGTTTTCACAACCCCCAAATGTATTCTGCTAAAGTGAGTTGCAGTAAAATACAGACTGAAAGTCAAAGATGGCTCTCAAGAAAAATATGGAAGTGAGTTCTGGCTTTACCTTAATGTAGAAACATGTAAATGTTAAAAAAAATTACCTCCTCTCTCCTCTCTCATCTCCTGTTTGTTATATGAACTGTATATGTAGCAGAAATTTGTTTGTGTGTGTTCTGCCTACCATATTTTCTGCCACAGACTAATTTTTTTGTTGTGCTGATAATGCAAGGCTGTAACAGAGGGTCTTGGTGCCATGAGGCAGACCAAGAGTTATCTTACTTAAGTCAGTGCTGATTTTTTTAAAAACATGCATTTATTCTATTCTGGTGGTCCTAGCTTCATCTAAAATTTTGTGACTGAAAGAAATCCTTGTGACTTGCCTAGTTTGACTTTCCATACAGCACAGATGTGGATTAACTTCTCATTCACATCAAATACTATTCTTTAATTATCAATCCTCCCCATGGTAGTAAGTAAGTGGAATTAGGTGTAAATTTTAGATATTCTGTATTGGAGGCTTCTAACACCGTGAGAAACAAAATAAGCAGGGTCAAAGGCAGTGCAAAACATGGTATTGCTTTACATGACTTAGAGTTGGTGATTGAATTAACTTGTAAGGTCACTTTTTAATTCCCTTTTTATGTCTTCTTTATTTTTGCTTAACTGGCTTAAGCCTGGGACTGTCTAAGAAAAATACAATTATGATTTGGTAGATGCTTTGTGTCATGAATTGATTAGGTGAATAAACTTGCTTGAGCGCTGGCAGCTTGCAGATGTAAGAAGCTGTGAAACCAACCCTTCATTCCTGCTTTCAGGTGCAGATTTTCAATGTCATGCACACATCTAAGTTCATAGCCATGTCAATTACATATGATACACAGTTGTTTTCCAGCTTTTTTTTTCATCTTGTTTTCTTTCTTCTCCCGACAGAAATCATGCGATCAAATGGATTCTGTTTAGCCAACACTGAAACAATAGTCATTGACCACAGTATACCTAATGGAAAAGAGAAGCACCTGGATGTAGATTCAGCAGAACATTTGTAAGTGGAGTTTGAGCAAGAGCAATGCTGTCACCTTCAGATAAGCTGTAGCTTCCCCACCCCCCTAGCAAAATGTTATTGTCTGTCTAGGAGCAAGACTGGTACAGCTGTCATCCTGACTGGTTAAAGGCTACTGAGCCTGATTGCTTACACTTCACAGCAATTTCCTGTTAAAGTGGATAAAATGAGATAATGATTGATCCCAAAGTGCTCAAACCTCTCTGTATGAAAAAAGAACTGAGGTTGCCATAGGGGTGCTGCCAAGGGAGAACAGAGTTATTTTGTCCTCTCATGACTGTGATGAGAGCTGGTTTGAGGCCAAACTTGGAAACTCAAACATCCTAACAAATGGCATATCCTGCTACAAAGGGTAGTGAGATGTTTGGGAAGCAAAACACTGTCCTCAGAGGGGAACACATCCCTGAAAGTAATTGAACAAAGGTCAGCAGCTGCTCACCTAGGACTTGGGGTAGCATGTGTATTTCCTTAGGGGAAAGGCAAGTTAGACTGTTCTTATTGTTAAGTTCTGCTTCCTCATATATGTAGGTATTCTGGGGCCAGAAACCTGTAGCCAGGAGGGCTTTTATGGCTATAAACTAAAGCACAGGAAGTTTTACCTCAACATGAGGAAGAACTTCTTTATGTTGAGGATGGCAGAGCACTGGAACAGGCTGCCCAAGGAGGTAATGGAGTCTCCCTCTCTGGAGACATTCCAAACTCACCTAGATGTGTTCCTGTGTCACCTGCTCTGGGTGACCCTGCCTTGTCAGAGGGTTGTAGTGGATGCTGTCCAGAGATCCATTCCAACCCCAACCATTCTGTGATTCCTTGATTCATGCAGGTCTTAAGTCAGTGACCATATTCAAACATAGTATTGATGGAAATCTGCTCCTACAGATTTCTGTCATACCAGGTGATACTTCAGTGAGCTTCAGGTAGTGAAGCATTTAAATATTTTTGGTGAGGAACATTAATCTACTTTTTCATTAGACCAGAAAAATTAAGGAAACAGAATACTAAAAGCCTTGATCTTTGAATGCTGTGATCTATATTGCTATATTTGAAATGTGGTCATTGCCAGTCTGTAACAAGGTTTAGAGCTTGGCAAGACTTTGTCGGGGCTGGAGAGTATCTCTGGCTCTGATATAATTTCTTGAAGTCTTTTTATTAACTTATCACTTAGCGTTTTGAACCTTGACCTTGCTAACACCATTTAAGCTTATAAGCTTGTAATAATGAGGCTGAAATGGCACACTAGAGGTAAGGCCAATTCTGGAAGGCCAATACCTAGAAATTATTATATGTTATAGTTCACAGTGGATCAGTCTTTGTACTGAGAGAAATCATAGGAGAAAATTACCAAAGAAAGCCTTTTCCTGCCTTAATTGACTATTAAAAAAATTGATTTAAAAAGTATTTATAACTAGCTTTGATTTTAAAAATGTGCTCCAGCCCAAGCAAAACTTACCTGGCATCAGAAACTGCAATTATCTGTCATCCCATTAAAATCAGAGACTTTTAAGGCCAGAAAATACTAATGTGATAAAAACTGAATGGCAGGCATAGCTTCCCAGAAACTGGTGGAAGAAATTATTCTAGGGTAACAGCCTGACTTTGTGCATTTGTGGTTTAACTTTCCAAAGGATGTGAAGTCAAGAGTCAAGAAGCTAATAAATTGCATGTGTGTGTTTTATATGGTGCCCTAAATTTTCCCATCCTGCAGCTGTATTTTATAGCCAAGCGGTAATAGCCAGGAGATAATGGAACCAGTGTAGCACAGCTGTTTTGTAAAAATTGAACCTTTTTCAAAAGCAGAAATTTTCTATACTGTTGGTTTAAATGTATGTTATTAGCCCAGAAAGGAAACTTTCAAATCTGTCAAATCCTATGCTATTCCTTTTTGGTCTCAGTAAAATTGGATTTATGGTGTGTTCTACCCTGAAATCAGAGTTAATTCCTTGTGACTTGATATCTTCAGATGGGAATTTTTTCCTTTCAGCTGCATTAAACTCTTTATGACTTCAGGGTTTTGGCTGCTGCTGAACTTGAATGGGACATTTTGCAGAGCAAACCTGTATTTTTTGGGAAAAAGTGCTTGAAGCTTCAGCAGGAAGTGCTCATTCCCTATACTGGTTAGCTGTGGTAGCCTGCAGTGCTACCTGCCCAGTGATCCATCAGCTGAAATGTCTCATATTTGTTGCAAAAGAAACCACAGCACTTTTCCAAGTTGCAGTTGCTTACTCTATTGTTCTGAAGTAGGTATTTTCTGCTTCCTTCATTTTCTCTCTGATTTTAGTTGGCAGTACACCATACTGTTGCAAAATGCGGTGAAGCCAGTATGCTCAGCATGCATGTGGCATAAATAGTCCTTCTCTGTGTGGCTCTTGGAGAGTAGTTCTTTTGAAAGAAAAAGGTGGTAAATAAATGCATTTGAACTTCTGCTTTGGTTTTGTTACAGAGGTACCTTTCTCTGCCAAGACTGTTTGCAATTCCATCTTCTAGGCCAGCAGCAGAGTCTGTGGCATTGGATAAGATTCCTTTTAGGCAAATTTGCTCCAGTACCTGAAGGAGGCTTGCAAGAGAGATGGAGAGGGAATTTTCATGGGGGCATGTGATAGGATAAGGGGGGATGGCCTTAAGCTGAAGGAGAGTAGGTTTAGATTAGATATCAGGAAGAAAATCTTTAGATAAGGGTTGTGAGACACTGGAACAAGTTCCCCAGGTTGTGGATTCCCCATCCCTGGAGGCGTTCCAGAACCAGGCTGGATGGGACTCTGCACAACCTGGTCTAGTGGAAGGTGTCCCTGCCCATAGCAGGAGGGTTGGAACTGGCTGATCTTTAAGGTCCCTTCCAAACCAAACCATTCTATGATTCTACAATATGTATATCTTTTAAATACTTCCAGTGATGCTGACTCAACCACTTCCCTGGGCAGCTTGTTCCAATGCTTGATAACCCTTTCAGTCAAGAAATTTTTCCTGATGTCTAGTCTAAACTTTCCCTAGTATGACTTGAGGCCCTTAGTTCTCGCCCTGTCCCAGGTTACCTGGAGAAGAGTCCAGCCCCCCACCTGGCTACACCCTCCTTTCAGGCAGTTGTAGAGAGTTATAAGGCCTCCCCTGAGCCTTCTCTTCTCCTGCCTAAAAAACCTCAGCTCCCTCAGCTGCTCCTCATCAGACTTGTGCTCCAGACCCTTCACCAGCTCTGTTGCCCTTTTCTGGACATGCTCCACCACCTCAATGTCCTTCTTGCTGTGAGGGGCCCAGAACTGGACTCAGGATTTGAAGCGTGGCCTCACCAGTTCCAAGTACCGGGGGACAATCATTGCCCTGGTCCTGCTGTTCACTATTTCTGATACAGGCCAGGATGCCATTGGCCCTCTTGGCCACCTGAGCACACGGTGGCTCATGTTCAGCTGCCGTTAACCAGCACCCCCAGGTCCTTTTTTGCCTGGCAGATTTACAGCTGCTCTGCCCCAAGCCTGTAGCTCTGCATGGTGTCACTTGTGATGCAAGTGTAGGACCCAGCACCTGATCTTGCTGAAGCTCATGCAGCTGGCTTCAGTCCATCAATCCAGCCTGTCCAGATCCCTCTGGGAAAGCCTTCCTACCCTCCAGTACATTGGCACTCCCACTCAGCTTGGTGTCATCTGCAAACTGACAGGAGGTGCACTCGATCCTTTCATCCAGACCATCAATAAAGATATTCAACAGGACTGGACTCAAAACTGAGCCCAGGAAAATGCTACTTGTGAATGGCTACAAATGGATTTAACTCCATTCACCATCACTCACTCTTGAAGCCCAGCCACCAGTTTTTTATCTAGCTAGCCTGTTCAAGCCATTAGCTTCTATGGTTGTTCCCTTTTCTTCCTGGTGAATCTGAGTAGCAAATCTAATGCATTATCAGAGGCTAAAATGAGAAAGAATTTTGTCTCACAACAGAAGAAATAGGTTCTTGCAAAAGGTGGTGTGTCTGTCAAGGTACTTTGAGGAAAAAATATTAAGGGCAGCAGTTTGGACATTTAGGAATCTGCAGGTCCATAGTAGAGCTGCAGAGTTTGAGAAAACGACCTGTTGGTAACAGCACAAAACATCTTGACTGTTGGTGTTGTATACAGCTGCTGACTGTAGTAAACAATCCTGGTTTATTGAGTTTGGTTTTGTGTGAGCACTCTAGAGCAGTGCTTTGCAGACTGCTGTGCACACACTTCGTTTTCGGTGGCAAGAAAAGCTTCCTGCTGAGCCACAGCATCTGACTTCCACTCCTTTGCACCTCACATTCTGCTTGTAGTAACCGATCATTGAGGCTGGAGAACCACAAAATCTGTAGGTTATTTCGGTCATGAATAATGTAGCTTTATGCTGACAAGAGAAAGAGAGCAGAATCTGAATAGCCTCCTTGACTCCTCTTCCGCTTTCTTCACTGTCTGCCCCACTGGTATTTCATAATCTGTTGTTTCTGGATCACTTGAAGTCCATAAGAAAGCACAACGTGATCTGGGAAGTGTTTGCAAGATACCAAGTCAACTCCCTTGTGCACATGTTCCCACACACGCAGGCAAGCAAACAGCCTGGAGGGACAGGAGGAATGAGGGTAATAAACGTTCAAAGTTCAGTCTCATTGCTGTTTCATTTAAAGTGAAGAGCAAAGCATCAGCACCACAGGAGAAAATCCATGAGTTTCTGCTCAAAATAATGTTCTCTATTTTGGTTCTCATAGTTTAAAAAAAAAAAGAGATGAGAAGGACCAGGAAGGAGTATGGAAAAGGAAGAACTGTGGCCATACATTGCAGGATGTATAGCTCAGGCTATCCAATAACCCATTATACTTCTAAATAAAGTTTTGGGAAGAGATGGGAGTGGGAGACTTACCTGTTTACCCTACCACTCTTCTTCAGGTCCTCTGAAATACTTCACTCAGGAAACCCTCAGGGTGAGGTTAGAAGGATGTCTGCAGTTTTTTCACTTATCTAAAAAGTCTAACTAGTTTATGTGTAAGTGAGATGCAGTTTTAAATATTAATTCTTTTAAAGCTCATCTGTTTATCTGCCATTCAGAGAGCCGAAGTAGGCCAGCTAGGTTGATAAAGGTGTTAGAGACAGATGCTGAAAGTCATAGCTAGGTTATAATTTCTATTTCTATCTTGTGCAATTTTTCAGTTTCTATTTCCTTTTATTTCTCACTCTATCATAGTGAATGAAAGTTCTTTTAAAATATTAAAGAGAGTTTGAGAAAAAGAAATTTTACAATTCTTCAACCCCCTTTTAGAACTGAGCTGAAATTTAGTTCTTTGCCTGCAGTGACTGCCTTTAAGTATTAGGCTATCTAGGAAGAAGATGATGTTTCTTACTGCAGAAATTCAAGCCTTCTTGGAATGGGAATGTGTGTAACTGAGAAAAGTGTAGATTTTAACAGCTTGATGCCTTCTGGTTGAGAGTAGGTAAGAGACAGTGGGTAATCCTTGCAAAAGTTCAGGTTATAAAACAGGTGTTGGGAAGTGGGGAGGAAAATACCAAGACAAGTGAAACCAAATTTGAGAATCTCTTTATATTTCGAGATCCTTTGCTTGTCAAAACCGAAGTCTTGTACCATGGGAAGGACAGCAAGACTCTGGAGGAGGGATGCTATAGCCATTTTTCCTACCTGTGTTAGACACTTGACCTCTTACAAAAGCCAAACCCAGAGAAGGTGCCTGTGAAGTGAAAGGCTGAGAGTCCAAATTCAGATGGGAAACAAAGGCAGTTTCCTTTTCACTTTTTAAGTGAGAACTGAGGCGTTTTGTGTTGTTGCCACATGCTGTAGGAACAAAATAGAAGGATGTGGACTTCAACTGCGTGATTCACTCTTCCAACTCCTTCCTTCCTTCCTTCCTTCCTTCCTTCCTTCCTTCCTTCCTTCCTTCCTTCCTTCCTTCCTTCCTTCCTTCCTTCCTTCCTTCCTTCCTTCCTTCCTTCCTTCCTTCCTTCCTTCCTTCCTTCCTTCCTTCCTTCCTTCCTTCCTTCCTTCCTTCCTCACTAGTAGCTTTGAAAGTCAGGGGTGACAAGATTACTTGCTTGCGTGCACCATGGTTCTCACTGGCCATGGTGCAGCATAGTCATATGCATTTAGTCATAGCCACATGATTCTAGGAGGAGAAGGAGGTGCGGATGGGATCAGCTCCAAGTACTTCTCCCACTCCCTTAGTACTTTTTTTCCAATTCCATTGATTTTCTAAATGACTTAATGCCTTTTGGTGTTTTTTTTCATCTCTCCACAGGTTTGAAAGTGTTAGTGACTTTACCTCAGAGCTGGAAGACAGTGATGATCCAACAGCTTATGTCACCAATTTGACATACTACCACCTAGTCCCATTTGAGACTGACATTCTGGACTGAGGCTGCTCAGTGGTGCAGTCAGCCAGCATCCAGCCAACCTCTTCGTCCATAGGCTCTGCTATCTCTGGCGTTGCATCTCTGTGTATAAGGCTGTGCAGACAAGACCAACAGCAGGGAAGCTGCAGCAAGAGCACCACAAAGCTGGTTTTGTAGTGTGGTCCTCTGTTGTGTGTTATCTTGTAAGGAGACATCTTGTAAGGAGTTATCTGCTTTGCTGCTGACAACAAACTCACTTTCTGTGAAAGCAAGGCAGTAGAGGCTTCCTGGGGATCAAGGAAATCTCTGCTATGTCCATGGGAATTGCCACCCTGATGCAGCTGTAGCACACTGTCACCTGTGCTCCCTGTGGTGCAAGTTGAGGCTTCCTCTTTCAGGATACCACCAGAAACTTCCTCAGATGGCATGACCACACTTTTTATGCTTTGTAAGCAGGAAGACAAGCAAACCAGCTGAACTTTGCCAGTTCCCTCTGCAGTTGCTTAATGGAGGTCTCGTGGGTCGCTTTTTGCTCAGCTACCGGATGATTGGTGCCTTACACGAGATGTCAGAAATACCATTGAGTGCCTCCAGGAAACAGAACACATGAGCTGACAGCTTTACTTCTTTTAATCATGGGCTTTTGTATAATCACTGAAAGGGCGACTGCTCCTTCCTGGAATAGTAAAGCAGACAGCAGCTGGCATTGCAATGAACTGTGCATGATGTTTGGGTACCCGGATGATTTCAGAAGTCTGAAAGCTAATGGGAAAGCTGAGCTGCTCTGCTAAGAAGGGTCAAGGCTATGGCCGGCACTTTGATAATTTTTTTTTTTCATGTGGACCAGCATATGTGAATGGTGCTTACAGATGTTTACATCAGAGAGATAATTCCCTATGCATATTTCTTCCCAGAGGATGGGAAGGAAGACACTGAGATTTACGTTGTGTTTGGACTGAAAAGGAATGATAAGCTGCAGTGTGCCTACAGTGGTAGGAAAAACAGTCTCTCCATTGCCACCCTGTCTCAAGGAGTCTGTCCAGCTTTCTGAGATCTTCCTGGAGGGGTCAGCTGCAGGCCTCGTTGTTGTGTAATGCCACAGATTTCAGCACAGATAGGACAGTGGGAGCAAGAGTGGGATTGGGCCCTGCAGCCTCTTGACTGTTGAGTAGTGCAATGTTAAAGTCTCCTCGGGGTCTCTCCCTTGCAGAGCACCCCAAATTCCTGGCTCTCATTGTGAGTGCTCAACACTCACCAACACGACCTTTCATTGAGCTTTTTGCCATCTTTTTGCAAATATTAATTTGAAGGGATTGAAATGGGAAGAAATGCATTTTTGGGCATGTTTCTTGGAAAAGAGGCTTGCTTGGTCCTGAAGAAGCTGATATAACTCCCTTCTGCAGACTTTTTGTTTCTATCTATAGAATAACAGTCAAATGGAATTTGTTAATGTAAATAATAAATTATTGAGAATCCTAATTCTTTTACACAGTATGTTTTTAAAATATATTTTAATGAAATGAAATAAAATATAACTCACCTTCAGTACATTTCTGCAGCTTAAAACAGTGCCTTCTTCTTTTTTTCTTTTTGTCTGGTTTTGAGTACACTTTCCCAGATATGTCAAATCCTCTTTCTTTTCTTCCTAGTTTTTGAAACATGCTGAGTAATAGCAATTTCTGTGCTCCACATGTTACTCATACTGGTGTGTATCTATGTGAAACTTCTCTGCCTAGCTGTTGATCTTGGGTCTAGGTGTATGTGGTTTAATGCCACTAAGTTTAGTGGAGGATTTCTGTATTTTCAAGATCATCAATGAAATCAAATCTGGCCATTATTCTTTTTGAAAATAAAGCAGATTCTTATAAGGTAAATTTCTGGAATAGAAGGGAATATATTATCACTCACTCAAAGACTTTCTGAGCAGCCTCTTGTATTAGAACTGGGAAGGTTTTTTTATTTGTTTTACTCTCATTGGTTTTAATTCTTCTGCCAGTGCTCTTAGTTAACTGTGATGAAGTAGAAATAGCATCTGGTAGATGTGTATTGGACTGGATATTGGAATATTTTATTTCAACTCACGACCTTGCTGTCAGCCTACCATGTTGCTTTGGGTAATTCTACTTCATCTCTCTACCACTGAGTTTTCCTTGACTAATATTTTGGAGAACAGCATCATTGACTTTTGATGCAATATTGTCCCCATCATTCATTTAAATTTTCCTATGAATTATTGACCAGATGGTAAATACTTCTCTTTTAAAGCACTTTAAATTGCATGAGTTAAAAAATAAATAGGTAAATATTGCTAATTTTAAAAATGTACAGCCACATTCCTCAAATGAAAGCCAGCTAGGCCGTGTGCATTTCCAGTTTCTCAAGCTGAATATCAGCTGAATATGAGGGTCAGTGGAGCAGGGGCTCCCATGGGGCTGTCAGGGCAGAGCTGGGCAGCTGCAGCCTGTCCCAGCACCCTGCCAGGAGCAGGGCACCGGGCACTGGGGCAGCATCAGGCACCTCGCTGAGGATGGGAGTGGGCCAAGGACAGGCCAGGACATGGGTCTGCTCTGGGGAACGGGAGAGCAGCCCTGCTGTGGTATTTCTGGGGCAAAGCCTGATGGGCTGGGAGGGCTGACATGGGGTCCTGGGCCATGAGTAAGTGGGGGAAATCCAGGGGCCATGAGGGACCTGGAACCCACAGGCCCAGATGCTGGATGGCCAGGATTTTTGTTCTGCATGTTTTGGAAGTACATTTATTTTTGCCAGGTACCCTGATATTCTGGGGACATGAAACAGTGCAGAATTCAGTTCTTGCTGCATTATGCATGCAAAAATTGAACAAACACATACCAGTCTTTCATAATTGAAGAGAAATGTAGCTGAAATAAGATTCCATGTCTTAGATTTCTAAACAGGACCTTTCCCCTGTGCGCCCACTGTAGCTGGTAAAATCCCCCATGCCCAGATCTGCAGAGCCCTGTGAGAAGTATCTCAGGGGATGCAAAGTGCTGCCATCCAGATCTGTGCTCTGTGTGGTCCTCCAGAAGTGTGTAAAATTAGCATAATTACTCGTTAGTTAACCTACTGATGATTCTAAAGGAAGTGAGTGGCACAAGGATTTTATCCCCAAACCCCTCTCCACTGAATGCAAAGGCACTTCCTATGTAAGGCTTGTTGAAAAGCTGGTCTGTGTTTTCTCTGCAGCTTTGGCTCCTGCCCTTGGCACAGATCATGGGCATCATGTGTACCAGTCCTTGCTATGAGCTGCCTGAGCAGAACAGAGCTGAAGTGTGCTGGTATCTAGGGAAGGAGCAGGAGGTATGTGTCTCTTGGCAGGAGCAGTGATGACAAAATCATTTGGTTTTTATTTCTTGAGTCATGAAATATGCTGACATTATAATGTTGCCAAATCTTAGGAGAGTTAGGGAAGACAAAGAGTATCACACTCTGCTATGTTTTGCTCACCAGCCTGCTATTTTTTTGTTGCATCCACTACTTTTTGAAAACTCAGTATTGGATTCCAAGGCCATCCTTCATAGCAGCAATAATGTGTAGCTCAGTATCAAACTCTAAAATAAAAAAGGAGAAAAAAAAGAACATTTTTAATTGTTTCCTCTAATATCCAGTCCTGCTCTAGTCAGCTATCTCTGAGCTCCCTTCCCCACACATACACAAATTATTCAGGCTATTTTACTGATCAGCTTTCATCAACATAATTGCTTTCTTGTGGAAATATTCACACCCTGAAGTGCAGTTCTCAAGTTTTATAGCACACAGAGCATTCCCATTTTCAGTGCTGTCAGAGAATTTCTTCTTGCTCTAAACCCATTCTCTTTCTAATTAACTTTGTTAGTAATACATACATTGGGGGATTTAAGTAAGGCAAAATACCAAGGTAATAAACATAATATATCTAGAGCTAAGAAATGGAGAATTTCTATTTACCTAAAAGCAGCAGTGAAGATTGGCGGGATGCATTTACAATTGAACTGTATGAATTCAGACTTTCCTGGGCTTTCTCAAACCCTGTTATCATGCCTGTTTCTTACAACTAATGCTTCTAACCCTGCTGTGCTCTGTTGAGAGAAAGAACAGCTTGAACTTCAGTATCACAGAAGGGAAGATGGAACACCAAGAGCTGGCTGAGACAGAATTTTGGAGCACTTAGTTTTTGTCCTAGCAGGACATCTAGCATGCAGATGCCTTGCACTGCAGGACAGGGGTTGCTGCAGAGGTTTGGGTTGTCATTCTTCACATGCTGCTATTAAGGGAACCTACTCAGGTAAGGATTTAGAGAAAATCTCCTTATTCTCTAAAGATGCCTCTCCTAAATTTTCAGAGTAATAAAGTTAATTTCCTGTTGTCCTGTGAGGCTACCTACATGACTGAACTGAAGAAATGGCTGATAGGAGAAAATTTCTCAGCATCACAAGTGTCCACTTCTGCCAGAAAGTACTGGATTAGAGCCCAGCCCTGACCTGGACTGTGGAGATGCCTGTAACCATCCATCTTTTAGTCCTCAAATTCTGCTAAACAATTTTCAGAAACTTTTGAATAGAAATGACAGCTGATATAGTGGCAAGAAGAAAACCCAAATGTGAACAGTGAATCTTGATTAAAAGCACCCCAGCATCAGCTCTGTGTATGTATTTTGAAGTCAACTTCAAAAACTGGAAGATTGGAAGATTCTTCACTAAAACCTTTTACCGCATCTGTTGGCACTCTGTGTAAGACCTTGCACATCCCTCTGATGCAGCTGTTTCTAACACAACCTGGCAAAAGTCAATGCTTGGCCACAGTTGCAGATGTGTGTTTACAAGGTCTGTGAGCCACTGAGCTTCCTTTGGCTTCCCTGGCAACTTGCAGGAGGCTCTCAATTTCTTGGAGGCACTGGTCCTCTCTACAAATCTCAGTGCTGTCACATTAAAATTCCTCCAGCATTCTGAGGGGCTCCAATCAGCTTTAATAATTTCCATTAGTAAGTTAGCTCCATTTAACATCACTGTTTAGTTTGGAAACCATCTGCAAGTAATCTTGTTTAGCTGTATCACCTTGTACTGGGCAGGCTGGAAATAGAAATAATTACATGTACCAGAAGCCAACTTTGTTATGTAAAATGGAAAAAAAAAAAATCATCAGCACCACCAACAGCAAAACAACCATTGTCCATTATTTTCCCCTGTAGCCATTAAAATTAAGTTGAACAGATTCCATGACTTCTGAATGAACATGCGCTCATTTCAGAAGAGAAATGTCCCAAGTTTTGCCAAGTTTCCCTTTGTCTTATGAGAGCTGGCTTCAATGGTTGAGTACAGTGATACCACATGGTTCATCTAGCCATCTCGAAGTGGCCTTCAGATAGGAAAACAAGCAGCGGGAGTATGTGAAAGGGAGGGCAGGAGGCACAGGGATGGCTTGGAAGGAAAGGGGCTGAGAAATAAATGAAGGATTGTAATGCAAACAGAGGAGATCTGCCAGGATATTTCAGCCTTGAAGCTGAAATAATTCATCTTTGTCAGAGTGCTCTGGCCTGGCAGTGTCCAGGTGCTGAATCACAATGTTCCTCACCTGTTATCCTGCAAGGGATGTTACTAGCCCTGGCTGGTTTTGTTGAAAGGAGGAAATGTCTGTGTCTGATCAGGTGCCTGTGTATAAAGCAAATATGCTGAGCTTTTTGGAAACAGGTATTTTGCAGCAACAAAATTTATTGTGGTTGCCAGTTTAAAGCACCACACAGCTCATGTAGAGGGTTTAGGAATTCAGCTTCTGTTTCAGTTAATCCCCCATACACCTCACTCTGCATGCTTCATGCCCATATGGGTAGGATTAAAAATGCAGATGGCTGCAGACAAGAGCCATGAGGGCCCTCACAGGCTTGGATTGCCTCGACCATCCACCTCACCTGGGAGCTCACCCACACCCCCCAGCCAGGGGCTCTTCTTCAGCTCCATCCAGGACCTTTAGCATTTTTAAGGTGGACTACAAGAGTGGCTGCCTCTAGTCCTGCTCTGGAGTTGTGGGGATTTCCAGGGTTGCCTTCTGACATGAGATGTGTCATACCTCATGCTCAATAGGTGACTGATGTTGTCACCACCCTGCTTCATTCACAGTGAGTTCCTCTGTTTTGCTTATTATGACAAGCCTCATCTTTACAAGCATTTCCTGATATGAGCAGGATTTTTTTCCTGTTCCAGGGAAATACTTCCCAGAGATGTCTACAGAGTCTACATGCCTGGGGACATATTCTTTGTGCAACACGTGAGTTGAGAGTATGGTTAGCTTGTTGTGGAAAGTATAGTTGCTTGATGCCTCAACTGCTAGAAAACACTGGTGTGATACCGGTATTTATTATAAATTAATGTTGCCCTGGGTTTTAGAATAAAATTACATCTATTCACATGTAGATTCCAAAAATAATCAAGTTTAATGGCTGGGGGATTTGCTTGTGTTTCTTCTCTAATTCCAATCATTTGTAGAAATCAATGGACAGTTCACTTGAAATTACTTATTGGCATTCTCTCTCTGTTGAGTTAGTAAATATCTAATCCAACACACAAGCTGACATTATAACAACCACAAATTAGAACCTATATTAGCCATATAACCTGTGGTTCCAGGTGGTAAATATGATCATTGCCAGTGAAAGAGTGGAGGTGTTCCCTAGCAGGAGATACGCAGAGGTCAGGGGTTTGATAGGTGTGACATCACCATGGAGCCTGCACAATCACCGGTGCTGGGCATGTTGAATGAGCAAGCAATATGTTTCTCAGAAAGAACAATTTTTATCTCTTTTCTACTTAATTTCATAATATCCTGGGGTTTAGTTGTGGACAGGTTAAGAGGGCTGGCAGTCCCATTCCTCAAGTTGAAGAGGCAACAGGGACATTTACCCAATCAGCACTGAAACATGCAGAATGGCAGCTTCTGACCTGTGAGAAGACTCGTGATTCAATTTGTCTCCTTTGTGCTTAACAACCTGAGAAATGATGAAGGTGACAGGCCAGCTGTGGAGGATGGGTGATTAGATGCATGACTGAGGGGAGAAAAGGCTGGCTGCTAATGGGTATAAGCAGATACCAACAGAGGAGCAAGAATGCCAGTCAAGAGATTCAATAACAGGTACTATAGCAATATGTAGTGAGCCTACAGGGCTTTGGCTTAAGACATCTGAGGCATTTAAGTGGAAAACAGACATTATTTTCCATAGGGCTACTGTGCCAGACAGGGTTTTTATGAAGGAAGCAACAGGACAGAGAATTATATATCTCAGTGAGTCAGAGGAGAGGTGCAGAGGTGGACGTGATAAATAAAAAGATGGAATTCCCACTTTAGACGGCTCTGAGATTGCAGATCCAGATTTAGGGTTTTAGCCTGATCAGGGAGTATCAGGCACTGTAGTGCCTAGTAGAAGAATAGGTTTTTTTCACCAATAGAGTTCTTCAGGTTAATGAAGGAAGCAGGATGCTATTAGAATTTAATGTGCAAGTTTATTAGGCATCTAAATGGCGATTCATTAATAGCTGCGAAGGAAGATGAATATCTTTCATTTTATACGCAGTTAGATGCTCTTACAGGAAACCTCCCCTAACACACTTAATTAGTCTGAAGAGGGACATGATGCTCTCTGTGTACGGTCCTGTTATCATTCCAGTCGCTGAAGCAGCCTCCAACCTGACAAACATCCAGTGGGACTGCTGTGATAAAAATAGCTGCCCACTGCTTACAACTGCAGCAGAGGGCACAGCTGCAGATCAGACACACAGACACCTACAGCATCGTGGATGTTGAATTCTTGGTTAAAGCACATGTATGTGGCACACATCTGGAAGCAGTGTTACTCTGAGCAATTAAAGCCTGTAGTGAGCTTTCTAGAGCATAGGAGTGATTTGCCCAGGTGGGAAAAGCAACTTCCCACCTGGTGGTTGCCACACTTCAAAAAGTGGTGAAATTGAACTTCTGCTTGGATCAGGACTCAAGAAGCCTCTGCTCTGCACAATCCTGCATGGTATTTATATACCAAGCCATTTCCAAGTAACTCACCTCTAAATTAGTGTCAGCACAAGTCCTGTAATAGGATCTGCTACTCACCCAATGTAAATGCATTACCTTTCATGCACCAGCCTGTAGATTGAAGGTAAGGGTTTTGTATCTCTCTCTTTAGATCCAGCACAACAATTTAAACCTTTTGAATGGCAAGGCCCTGGGAGAAAGGATATGACACGCAATGAAAAATACTGACTCCTTAGGCCATCTTCCTTTGACTATGGCCCGTGCCCTAGGTTTATGTAGTGAATATTAAGCCCTTTCTGGGAACCTTTTAGACCAGGATTCCAAGTCCTTATTCCATTTAATATTCAGAGCTGAGGAGTGTCTTGTGATCCATTGTAGTTATTATTAACAATAACCTCTCCCATTCTCTGGGTAGATGCTGTATGAAATTCCCTGTTCAGAAGCCAAGTCAGGACATGTAAATGCAGGACTAACATTAAAAGCTGAACGTGAGAAAATCACCATGTTTGTTTTCATTTTACCCTGTTAATACCAGTGCTGCTTGATCTCATAGATGGCACTGGAATCTGATTTAAGATAAATATTTTAAGCAGCTGAGTTAAATATTAGTAGACTTGAAGGTAGGCATGACAACTTCTTTTAAGAGCCAAAAGTTGTAGAGAGTTAGGTTATATTAATAGGAACTAATATGAATGGGAAGAAGAAAAGTTGAAACTTTTCGATACCTTCCTTTGTAAGATTTACTATGTTCCTAAAATCATTACCAACATAATTGTTTTAAAACAAATCAAGCCACAAATATTGTTTCAGCCTCCAGGCCTGGTTTTCCATATATTTCTATACATGCCATTATGGCAAGGCTTTTCTTAGGGCAATTTTTACCCAGAACAATTTCATTATAAGAAGACATATTCTGATTTTTCTTTTTTTTCCCCCTGGTGTTTGTATCACTGTTTTTCTCCCTGCTCCTCTCTTTGTCACTTCACCACCAAGAAGGCTGCAACAAAAGAGAGAAGAAGGAGAGAAGGGGGAAAAACATGATTTAAAATGCAGAGCACCATAAAACTGCATTAGTTTTCTTAAACAGAATCAGGAGAAATGATACTTTAATATCACAAGTGGGTTTTATGCCAATAAAACCTGATGTTTTGACAACCTCTCTTTCCGAGATGCTCTCCCTGCTTCTGCTCCCCTTGCAGAAGTTCACTTACAGCTTGCTGAGACATGACTATAGAGCTTAGATTGACTTTTATTTTTAACTTTTTGTGCCTCCGTATGCATTTCAACAGTTATCAACACTGCATTAGCATTCTTTTTAAAGGCTATCTAATAATTAGAATTGTAGAAGAGAATTTTCTAAAGCATAGCCAGTGGAAGACTACAGGACATCTCCTTTGTAGATTGGCATAGTAAAATTGTTGCCAAAACCCAGATTTTTTAAAAGGAAGACGTGCTAGCTGAGGCTACAAGCTGGCTACATTGACACAATATAACGTATTATATTCACTAGTAAATTTTAGGTGCTTCAGCAGGAGAAGCTGTTTTCTTCAAGTTTCTGAGTGTATCTTGACAAGGCTTAGGGATGATATCTGATGCCCAACCACATGCTTGTTTCCTTATACGTTGAACACAGAGGAGGACCATTATCTTTCCTGTAGATTTTCTACAGAAAAACTCATCTTGTCCTTGCTCTGTAAATGAAGCCTCTTTCCTGACTTGCTAAAGTTAATGGTGATCTTCCAAGTTTTTCCAGCTCTAGTCAAGGCTGTTGCTGTTGACATTTCTTACAGGCAGAGGAAGGAAGGAAGGAATTCGGAAGGAAGGAATTCGGAAGGAAGGAAGGAAGGAATTCAGAAGGAAGGAAGGAATTCGGAAGGAAGGAATTCGGAAGGAAGGAAGGAAGGAATTCGGAAGGAAGGAAGGAATTCGGAAGGAAGGAAGGAATTCGGAAGGAATTCGGAAGGAAGGAATTCGGAAGGAAGGAAGGAATTCGGAAGGAAGGAATTCGGAAGGAAGGAAGGAATTCGGAAGGAAGGAATTCGGAAGGAAGGAAGGAAGGAAGGAATTCGGAAGGAATTCGGAAGGAAGGAAGGAAGGAATTCGGAAGGAAGGAAGGAAGGAAGGAAGGAAGGAAGGAAGGAGCATTTTTGTTCTCAGGAGAAAAGTTTAATCCCTTTTAAGAGCAAGAGAAACTAACAGGGAGCAGTTAAGCAACCCCAGATCAAGGTCACGCACAGGGAATATGTGTGGCGTACACAGTGGCTGAGCCTCCTCTGCTAATACCAGAATAAAAAAGGGACCTCCCTTTTTTTCCTCCTCTCCACATCTCTTTCCAAAGCCATTCCTCAGGTTGAGTCATCATGGGTTTGAAATTTATTATGATAATACAATACAAATATGAGAATCAGATAGCAAAAGAAATTGGTAGTCCTTCCAGCCTGTCTGCCAAGCAGTAATGGGGCTGAGGCTCCTCCACAGGGGACGGGGAGCCAGGAGTGAAGGTGAAACAAAGTAGGTAGGACAGTGCCCTCATGAAGGGTCCCAGGCAGACAGAGCAGATGGTCTGGGTGATGGTGACCAGGTGCAGCCAGGAGTCCAGCTGGACACATGAGTCTGTTGTGACAAGGAAGTGCAGGGCTGGGAAGTTAAATTATTGGGTCAGGTTTGGGTTTGTGATGGGCAAGGGTGGGCTCAGGGCCATCTACAGCATAGCTTGGGCAGGGACCAAGAGCAAGGGCTTGAGTTTAATACACTGGAAGGTGCAGAGACCCCCAGCAAGGCTTCTCCCAGCTCTGCTACCAGGACTCAGGTCCAAGGTCACACAGCTGAATGACTCAGAGTTGGCCTTTAGCAGTGGCCCTCGGAGGGGGAGGAGAGGCTGCAGGGCCTAACACCAAGAACAAAATGTTCACCAGAAGGTTGGTAGGGCCATCTGTTAGCCATGTGGATAGGACTACTGCAAAGATGTGTCTTGGTTTGAAAGACAGGTGTCTGCTAAGGAAGGCAGGAGCCCCCCTTGGAATGGCAGATGCAACCCCCCTTCCCTCCGAGTTATTATAATTTTGAAATCAAGGGCTTTTAGGCAAAGATGTGGGAAATAGGAATAACAGTTCTTTACTATTATATATCTATATGTGTATAACCAGTCAAACAAACAGCAATAACTCTGGCAGTAACAGCAAACAATCCCAAACCCAGTCCCAGCCTTCTCGGCTGTCGGGCCCTTTCCCCTCGGGTGCAGTTCCGCTCGCAGCCGGCAGGGGCGCTGGCGGCTCCCGGTGAGCAGGGCAGGTGCGATGGTTCCCCCGCGGCTGCAGGGGGCGCTCCGGAGCGAGCTCGGGGAACACGCGGCACCGGGGCCCTGGGATCCCGGGGAGGGATGGAACAAAGGCTTCACAAACCCCTGGGCAGCTGATCCCGGTGTCCGGCCGGACCCTCGGGAACAGCAGGCTGGAGCAGCAGGCTGGAGCGGCAGGGACGAGCACGAATCCCAGATGGCAGATGTGATGTATCCAAGCGGGGAACCCCCCGGAGGTCTGGGCAGGCGGGGCGAGCACGGCTACAACGCAGCAAAGGCTCAATCAGCAGCGGGGCAGGGCGGCCACAGCCCGGCCTCCAGCGGGACAGGGAAGGTGGGCCGGGGGTCCTGGGATCTTTCTCCGCAGAAAGAAAAAAGGCCAAAAGGAACCAGCAGCTTCTCTCTCTGCAGCTTCTCTCTCTGAACATGGAGAGCGAACTGACCCCACACCCAGGTGAAACAAAGGAGTAGCCAGGCCCACCCCACCTTCAGTGGGCAGCTCTTTTGTCTTTCCTTAAACACCCAGCGATTTGTGGTCTTAGTAACAGAATGGGGGAAAATTTCTTTAACAGAAAAAAAAAACTAGACCTCTTAAAACCCCAACAAGATGATAATTATTTGCGTCTGCTTACTGTAGAAGAAGCTGGGGAGATTCCCTCTGCCATTCTTTTTAGCAGTGATTCAGCAAATGCTCAGCCTAAAATCCAAAGTAATTCTGGAACAGGTTGAGGTACAAATAAACAACATGAAAATTAACTGATTGCCAGGGCTCATACTAATCACCCAAGTGCTCTGGAGGAGCTCAAGGATAGACTGAAGAATGATCTCCTGAATTTGAGAAATGGATAGTAAAATAGCAAATGAAATTCAGTGCAGGTAAATGTAACTCCTGGGTAAAAGTAATCCTAACTTCACATATAATATTCTGAGCTAACACTTTGT
The DNA here is from genome assembly GCF_041296385.1 of Aphelocoma coerulescens. NCBI lineage: Eukaryota > Metazoa > Chordata > Aves > Passeriformes > Corvidae > Aphelocoma > Aphelocoma coerulescens. The sequence continues at coordinate 79,675,564 of NC_091015.1, forward strand.
TATTCTTATGTAAGAGTGAAACTGTGGGTTTGTAATAGTTCCATGAAACCATCAGCTAGTACTCAGTAGCAATGGAACAAAAGATTAAATACTATTACTTTGTGGAAAGAGAACAGAGATAAAAAAATCTGACTCCAAGGGTCACCCCCCCCCCCCCCCCCCACAGTTCTGGTCTTCTCATCTCAAAAGTATCACAGCAGGAGAAAGTCTGAAGAAAGGTCATTTGTGTGAGCAAAGGTATGAAATGGTCTCTTTGAAGGAATGGTTAAGTAGGCTGAAATTTACACTCTCCCTTTCCCAGGATGGATGGATGGTGTGACAGAGGTCTACAAAATCATGAGTAGCACAGAAGGGGGAATGGAGATTGACTTCTTGTTATTTCTTCTTGCATGAGAGCTGTGGCCCATCAAGTGACACTAGTAGGAGGCAGGCTCAAAGCAAACAGAAGGTGGCTGTTCCTGTGGAGTGAATGAGGCTTGTTGTACTGCCTGCCAAAGGATGGTTTGGAAAAGAGCCTGGGAAAGTGTTTGGAATAGAGCTTCTTTGAGTTTTACTATCTAGATAAACCATAACAGGCTCAGGGAGTCCCTTAAGGCTGGGGAGACTATTAGGGTGAAAGTGCCTTCCAAGTGGCACTTGCTTTATACCTCATTTACAGGCACTGTTGGAAATGGGAAACAGGACTAGGTGGACCAAGGTCTGCTCAGATATGACTCTACCTTTTCTGTGATTTTACTCACACCTTTATTTTTTATTTTTGAAGACAAAAGTCTAAGTTACTATTTTGAATTCAAAGTGCATCTGTCCTAGGCATGATGCAAGGTTGTCATATACTGCCATGAAAACTCACTGTTGTGTCCTTAGATCTGCCAGATCTTCAGAAAAGCTTTGGCACTGTGCAAATCTTCACAGAGTACAACAGCAATGCTAAAGATGAAACAGAGGACTTTGTCTAATGCCAGCTGTCCAGTGAGGAAGGTCACCAGTCCCATGGCAATCCCTCCAGCGCGAGGATACTGTGGTTTTATCCTGTCTTGCATCTACGAAGACAGGATGCTGTCTTCCTCTTTGTGTGTAAGCTTCTTAAAATATTTGTTCCTTTCCATTCTTCTGCTTTCGTGTTTTGAGGGAATTTGCCATGAGTTGTTTCCATGGTTACGAGGATACGGCTGCTCTTGGAGTGGGAAATCTGTGGAGAGCAAATAGAAATCCAGTGCATCTGGGACAGGGTAAATGTGCTTTGTATCCATAATGGTCATTCCACCCCAGTTAGAAGCCGGTATGAAATTGGAAAAATACATGTTATCCTTAACCCCCTTGCCTTACCTTGAAATGCAGTGCTCTCATTTACCATTAGGTCTTCTCAGATTGCTGAAAGCACTCTGATTTCTGTGGTCCCTTGGGTATTAAAGGGCAGGAAACAGGCTGTGTTGCAAAATATGCTACTAAACCAAGTTGTGCAATTTTTTTGTGTAAGAAAGAAAATGGCTTTTTCTTTCTTATTCAGTTGTACACTTCCATTTTTTTTCTTTTCTCCGAACAAAATGGAGGAAAAGACCGTCATTTTGGAAGAGATGCCAATGGTTCTTTCCTTGCCTTTGCACTCTTTGGTAGCATTGTCAAATACTTGTGCTTCTGACCAGCTCTGCAGATCACTTGGTTGAACCCAGGAATAATGCTGGGCACATCTACAGGGGTACAGGGCACGCACGAAAATCTTCCTATGAAGAAGCTGTATCAAAACAGAGTTTGTTGTAAACCTGAAGCCAGCCTCGGTCCCATGACTGGCACTGAAGAACCCACTGCCTCTGCTACGAAATTTGAGGAAGACTTCACCAAAAATGCAGAGGGTGAATTAGCATGTGTTTCTGAAAAGGCCAGTACAGAGCCTCTGCACACACTTGTAGCCTGGAGGGAGGACTTAGGAGATAACTAAGCCACCCTTTGCAAAACCTTTTTATTCTGGAGTGGTAATTGCCGATCAGGTGACTTTGGTTAAGGCTCTCCTACAAGTCCTGACTGTAGTGAAGAGAAAGGAAAAGCAATAAAGGAAGCAAAATCCTACATTAGAAGTTAAACTTGGTGGTTTCTCTTGCTCTCTTCCTCCACAGATTTTAATTGTAGTTCTTTGCCACTTTAATGCATAACTGCTTATCTGAGCAAGCATCAACACAATTTTAAAGGTGAGTGCAGCTGCATTTTATAGATGCTGATAAAAATGCTCAGGGGACTAACTGATGTTCCAGGCAAGACTATCAAAGGATTTATTCTAATTTGTCTTATTTTCATCAATTGTTATAAATCCTTCACTTAACTTCGGTAAAAAATGAGCCTTTTGCTAAATACACACAAAATCCACCCCATTTTTAAAATATATTTTTCTTATAAGACCCAAGTTGCAGATGTCTTTTTGTTTGCAACTTCTACAGTAGAATTCTGTAGTACTTGAGAAAAATTAAATGAGTTTTTGATAGAAGAAGCAGCTAAACATTTAGGGGAGCTTACCATGCAGTAGAACATTGCAAATGGCAATAAGTATTCAAATCTCAAAGCAAGATATTTCCAGGCTTCCATATTCCAATAAAATGATTAAAATGAAAGCCTTGCTATTTATAGAGGGTGGCAGCTTAACACCACAAGATATTCATATTTAATAGTGTGCTCTCGTAATGCTGCCAGTGCTGAGGAGTTAAGGGACTGCTTTCCATGATGGATGGGTTTCAGCCAGGCAGAGCCTACTGCTGATGCTCAGCCACCACAACAGCCACCTGCAAGACACAAGGTTCTCCTGACAAGGCAGAAGCCCCTTGATGGGGAGAATTTGTGGCTGATATTTATTAGTTTTCTTAACCACCTGACAGATATGCCTATGGTATCGCTTTTTAATGCTGCTGGCAGTCACAGGGCACAGCTGTAGCCACACTGAATTTAGAGACAATTGGGACAGCTCTGAGATAAGTAATAGTAATTGTGTGTGTGCCTCTGTCAACTAGCATTTGCCTGGCTCTGTGGTGTTCTATCCCTTTTACTTCACAAAAATGCAGCTTTGCCTTCTTCTTTGATAGTCATGCAGCCATCCTGGAAAAGTGTGGGGCTCTCCTAGTTGCACAAAAATTAAGCTGGACCTTTAGGCGTTGATGGTTGAGGGTACAAAAAAACCCCAAACCACGTCAACAAGCAAGCCAAAACCACTTATGCAAAGCACAGTTTAGGTCCAAGCAGAATCTCTAGCTGGTTTTTTTTTCACCATAATACTCTCTGAGAAGAAGTTCTGCCAGCTGCATGTTAAATGAGATGAGTAACATCTGCCACATGCTCATTAAACATCACATATATATGATACCAGGCCCTCTGCTGAATCTAGTGCTAATTAGGATCTGTAATGAGAGTTATTCTCCTTTTAATTAATATGAGCAGGGTAGATTTTCAGTAATATCTAAGTGAGTGAGGAGCTTACATCTGCTTTTCCAAAAGCAGCTTAGAGAAGCATTTCACTGGGTTGAAATGTCATTCAAACAGCAGCAGCAGTGGCTACTTTTTAAACTGGGACACAGGCCTGGCTGCACTGGAACTGTTGACAAACTTAAGTCTGTTAATTCTGCTACAGCAAGTTTGGTTATCAGTGGAGTGATGTGATGGAATTCCTTTCACTTTCTTTCCTTTCTTCTGGCTTGCTTTCTCCCCTGAAACACAGGTGACTATTCTGGACAAGTGCTGCCCTTGAAAACTGAATTTTGGAAAAAAGCCAAGGTCTTGATCCAGCTCTTAGTGCAGCAAGCAGGAAGATGCCCATTTATGTGAGAAAAGCTTCAGATGGCCCATGACAAAAGACTTATTGGAGCCTTTTTTAGTAGTTAAGTTTGCTCTGATTTCTTTGTGTAATAACTTTGTCTTAAAAGTGTGCAGTTCACAGTCTGATACCAATGGCCTTTTGCAAGGGACAGGGAATAGGTGTTTTTAAAATAAATCCAAATATGTAGAGATCAAGAGTTCTGTACAACACATAAAAAACAGTCTTTAGGAGAAGTACTAGAGACAGGGCTTTCTAAAGGCAGGTCAAACACAGGCTCAAGGAGTGGTTATTAAATAATGAGAAAAGCTGCTCTGTTAGAGCCACTAAGGATCTATACCATACATGTACCAACATATGGTCAAGGATGCAGCTCAACAGTGGGAGATATGAAGGTCTGACTTTTCCAGGCAGAAACTTGCCCCTACTCCCCTGCCAAAACCCATCCCAGAACTCCGTTTCTAATGCACAGGCTCCCTGTCATGGGAGCTGGGGAGAATGCATGTGGTCTGGAAGCTGGGAATACCCATGAGGTGTGGATTAGACCACTTAACCCAGAGCCAGTGAAGTGAAGACAAGCTCTAAGTCATAGCTGAGAGGTAAGATTGCATTTCTGAGGAGAAGCTGGCTTCAGCAGGAAGAAAGATCCCAGCTCCTGCTGAACCCCTGCAAGCAGACATCCTGTTGCCTTACCCTGCTGCAAGCTCCTTCCAAGGATCTTACTGCTGCTGTGAATCAGGCTGTGCCCTCCGCACGTCACTGCTCCAGGCAGCAGCACCTTGTCCCTGTGCAGGAAGGTTGGAACCAGCTCCTGCAGCTCCCATGAGAGTGTTCAGCAGCTCTCCTGCAGTGAGGGGGGCACAGCATATGTGCCTCACCTCAGATTGCTCTGCTGGTGTTGCCTGATGGAAAGAACTCCTGGTCATCCCAGGACTCACACAGGTGAATCCACTTTGTGTAGGCTATGGGCTGCTGCTGGGCAAGGAGGGTAAATAATCTTTAGCAATATGCTAAAGGGTCAAAAGACTTTGAAGTGCAACCAGCTGCTGAAGCAGAGTTGAGCATGTCTGGTGCTGAGCTGATTGGAAAAACCACATAGGCATTTCCTCCCTCTGGCTTCAGCTTTATCATTTAAGTTACTACATTTAGTGAGGCTTCAAAAGCAGCAAGCAAACCCACAGAGGTAGAGCAGAGGGACAAATGTGTCAAAAATCAGATCAACAGAGCTATTCCCATCTGATTTTTATTGAGTATTGTGGAACACATGGCTATTGTGTAAGAAATAGCAGCTGAATTACTAGTAGAGGTATTCCAGCCTGTTTGGAGAAAAATAATGAGCTTTTGATGCTGTTACAAGGATAACTAATTTTTGGTTTAAGGTAGGCTTAAACTAGCCTAGCTAAACAGATCTAGCATTTTCATTTAGAAATAAATGCCAGAAAAAACCCTGATGTGCTGTGTTTCAAATGAAAAGGATGTATCTCTGTTCAAAGGAATCATAGCTACAGTTTTGATTTGATCTACCAGCATTAGCTGAGTGCATGTTCTCTAGAAAATAGGTCACAGCAAGAAAGGCAGTTAAATTTAAAGAAAAGAAATATGAGCAGTAGTGACTAGGGAGATTAAGGTGTTCAGTAGAGGAATGGCACTCCATGACAAACAGCCCTCTTTCAGTTGGGCATAAATATTAATGCCTTCCACATTCATGGTAGACAGAGCCTTTTATTAAAACCTACTAAATAAGAAAATTGCAATCTGCATTTCTTAGGTTGGAGGCTTTGAGCCTACTGTGACTGCCTAGTAGGAAAAATGTAAAGCTACTCCTGTAAATGGTCACTCTTTGATCACTTGTGAGTGGGGAATTCCAAATCTGATTTGACACATCGCTTTTCAGGACAGTGGAGTATTAAATAAACATAAAGTAAACACTGCCATCACTTCCTTGCTGCAGGTATCATTTGTTCAGTTGTTCTATTCCCCATTCTAGCTTGCCCTCCAGCTTTGTTTCTGTGCCCATGCTGCAAGAATAGCCAGGGCTCTTGCTTCAGTGTTCCCCTTTCCTAGTTAATACATTATCTCAGCTGTTTCAGAACTACAGTTTCGAACATTTTAGGTGATATACTCAATATTGTGATTACATGTTGCTCTTGTTTGCAATTATACCATCATGATTACAATATGGCAGTCTGGAAAGGGTCCACCATGTCATTTTTATTGGGGTAGCGCTGTTACTAGGGAAAATTTGTGTTTAGGATTGCCCTTTTCTAGCATGACTAAAGGAATTAAATTCTTCATAAAGTAAGATATAAATATTTGAGTTAAATATATGTATACAGGAATACATGTATATTTGTGTACATATATATATATGTATATATATGTGTATATTTGAATATTCACCAACATTTCCATATGCTGAAGAAGCTTTACGCTTTAAACAAAGATTTTGAGAATTTGGATACAATTTCTGGGCCAGGACTAAAAACAGTTCATTTCATTAACTCTGTCCCTACCATTGTGTTTCTTGGCTGCTTCTAGCTTTGCATTCTTCCCTGTGGAAGGGAGCATAAGACTCAACACTTAACGTGTTACTTCAAACATGAGGCATATCAAGGCATGGACTTGATGGAATTTCTCAAAGGTATTGCTTTTTCTGTGTGTTTGTGCTCTTGTATGAAGCATCAACAGTGTGCACTAGGAGCTAGCCTGGAGTTTAACAGGTAAATTTAGAGAAAAATTGTAACCTTTCATCAAGAAACCAGACTGTTTCTATAGTTTTGTGCTGGCTGATGGACCTTTATTAGTTTAAGCTGGTAATGTTGTTATTATGAAAGGAATTGGTCTTTGTGATAGCTTTAGGAGGCTGTGAATGTAGTGGGAGTTGTAGGAGGAAAAGCAATCATCTCATTGATTGAAGTAATCAATGAAATCATCCTATTCATTCCAGCTGTTTCAGTCATAAGTGTGACATTATTCTCTCCATGATCTACCAGAAAAAGGTATTTTTGTGAGCATTATTCAGTCAGAGGCTTTGCAGTAGGTCATGCTTGTATGTTGATTACTGGTGCACTCCAAATTCTGGTGTGCCTATGCAATAGCTGATTTGGGGTGGGAGGTTACAGCTATGAGGAAATGTTTGCAGAAAAAGCATTTTTACTCTGAGCAGGACTAGAGCTTTGGTGCTAAAAGTAATTTGAATAACAATGAAGATCAGTGTCAAACTGAGTGATGACAAGAGGTTTACAACCTCCAATAAGCAAAGTGGCCTCAGGACGATGCAAAAGTGAGCAAAAAAGGAGACATGTCCTGGAAGGTCTGCTTCCAGCTCTCCAGGCAGAGAATTCAGTGGCAATCTCTGTGTAATGGAATCTGTGACCAATTGCTTCTCCCCAAAGAAGCTGGCCTGAAGGTGGGGAAAGCAGGCATAGGAATGGTGATCTTGTATTCTGGTTTGCATCCAGTGGACAAGCCCTTTATAGGGAAGGCATAGGAGTGCTACAAGAAAGAATGCCATCTTCTTTCCCCTGAAATGCAAAGAAATCCCACTAGATTCCAGAGATAACCCACCCTCTTATAGTCATTGGACCAAGCCAGAACAGTTCTTCAGAAACAGTTTTCTCTTTTAATCTTGCCAGAAATTTTAATTCATGCAGGAAAAAGAGTTGGCATTCACTACTAATGTTGACTAGATATTTCTCATTTATTACACTGTATATTTTGCTTCTCAAAAGCAAAACCAAATAAGTCACTTTCCCTGTGGTTTGGGTTTTTTGTTGTGTGGGGTTTATTGTGGTTTTCTTGGTAGCCTGTCTGTTCAATAATTTAATGACTCATTAAACATCTTGGAGGCAGAAACCATCATCTTGTACTAAAGCTAATGCAAGTCAGTCCTTCCTCTTGGCCAGGACATCATAGTAACTGCAAAATACTGATGTATCATTTGGAATACGAGTTTCCAAAGAATAAGTCAGACATTTTCTATATCCTCAGAATGACTCTTTTGTGCTAAGCAAAATGTTACAAACACTGAAACTGTCATTTCCTAATATCCACTTCTAAATTTTCTAAATTCTCTCTCATCTGTCCCTTCCACTTAGCTGTTCTTGTTTGCTGTTCCCTAATGACTGGCAGGTTAACAATAGAAGAAAGGATAGATAAATTGTCGTAGGCTGTTGTCTGGACAGTGTTTTTGAACAAAGCTCTGCTCAGAATTAAAATCCTTGCATGTCATGTCCACAGCTACAGAGACTGTGTCCAGCAGCCGGCCTCCGTGAGGTCTTCCGCTGCTGCTGCTGCTGTAATCTCTGAAGTCACTTGGATCTTCTGGACATAGGTAAAGTTAAAAATCCCTTTTCAATACACAGATACCTTGTCTTAATGTGAGGAAGCTGGATTCTTGATGGACACATTAAACTGCCTATTTTGCATGCCTTACAAGGCAGAGGAGAGGACCAAATTTAGATACTTCAAAATCCTAGTGGGTGTTTTCAGTGGGGTGATCTTCATGGAGAAAGTTAAATGCCTGTAGTATCTTCTTATTTTTCAAAACTAAGATATATTTACTCTGTGTGGGTTATGTTTCAGTGCTTTATTGCCTTAAAAGAGATTTCATCAATGTATTTAACAATGTTGTCTATAGCTCTCATTCAAAGATCAATGCATAGAGTTAGAGATGGAGCTGAGCCATACACTGATGTATTGGAGCAGTCTTCTGCCATTTCAAACATGTTTCTAGATCATGAGCAAGAAAAATCTTGAAAATAGAAACTTCTAACTTTTTATGGCTATAAACAAATGATCATATACCTAGGGTCTGAGTAAGATGAAAAGGTGACTAATTTTTTAGATAAAAGAGGATATTTGTAAAGAAAAAGCTCCTAAAATGAGCTTGACCTTCATCTGTAGTTTCATTGTAATGTGGTTGACACAGAACAAAAATAAAGATGTAGTAGTGCCCTACAGCTGAACTTTCTGGTTGACAGCATTCTGGGGAGAACTGTAATTGCTTGAGACTTGAAGTAGCTTTATTTGAACTAACTTCTAGCTGTTATAGAAAATCATTTTGAGAACCTCACTCTCCTTCTGATCATTAACCTGGTATTTTTTGGTTTGGAATGGCTGTGTTTGGAGTACCCTCAGCAAGCACCAGGATAAGGAGCTCATCAGGATCCAGGTGTGAATGGGAAGGTAGACTGAGGGGTTGGGAGGGTTCCTAAGACCCGTTTAGCGTGTTCTTCATGCTGTATGGAGCAGATCGGACCTGCAGGTCTGAAAGGAATGCCTTCAAAGCAGGTTCTGATAGCAGAGCCCTGTGCCCTGGCCAGAGGATAGAGAGGTAGTTTTCCTGAGGTGTCCTGATCCCTCAGTTCTGGTTTGGGAATAAACATTTATAACAACAACTCCACCAGCTGCTGCAGCAACTCCTTCTGATACACCAAGCTGAACAGGAGGTATCCCCTCATACTGAAGAGGCTTGTGTGCATGGATTTCTTGGGCCAAGTGAAACATATTCTCCTGCAGAGAACTGTACAAGTGCAAGGAGGCCCTGCTTTGCTGAGGAAGGCTGGCTGACTCTGACCTCACCACCTCTCTGCACATTTATTATGCATTGACAGTCAGTGGGATAGTACTTTGTGAAACAAGTAGTTGGGATAACTAGGGATATCACTCTGACACTTCCACTTTCAAGACCAGCAAGTGAGCTTTTCTTTCTTTCTTCTTTTTACCAAAGAATGAGGAGGTCAAATATGCCAGTATTGATTTTAATGCGTGAAGCTCAAAACATACACGTCAACGTATCGATGCACCTTGGACACAGATGTGTATAAAGGTCATTTCACAGGCTCGAGCAGGAATCGCAGATGGAAGTGCAATTGGATACCCAAAGATGCACATTCCCCAGGGAGAGACAGATGGCACTACATACATGCAGTCTGCTGTCTACATGTCCAACTGTCTAGTCAGAACATGATGGCATCTTACCTGTCAAGGCCTGTTTAGAGAGAGGATAAGCCCATCGGCCCAGCTGTGTGTCTTATATGGCCCCAGACTGAAAGCTGGTGGCAATTTAGGAGCTTGTGTGCCTGGATGTGTTGTCCAGCATTACATGGTTGGCTGGCAGAGTACATTCTCTGGAATTAATTTACAGTGAATCCAGAGCATCAGATTAAATAACAAAGATAGTTGGGTAAATAAGGTTTCTATTTACACAGATTTCCTTTCCTCCCTCAAAGTTGTTTCCCCCCCACACTGAACCTTGGTGCTTTCATGGAGTCACTCTGCTTGGACTTGTCTGTACCTAGATCTGGCTGCATGAGGCTGCCTGTGTCACAGACCACAACTCATTCCCTTCATCTTCTTCATCAACATTGTTCGGCCTCTGATCAGTGAAGTCAGTCAGCCACTGATTTGCACCAGTTTTGGTTTTCATGCAGTGGTGCATGAGGTTAAGTAGGTAATACCAAGGGAGGTTTGTTGCTGCTGCACATTCCTTTCACGGATTTACTTTTTTATGGAAACTGTTTTAAAATTCTCTCACACAGCACTAGAAAGTGTCTTTTCTTCCAGAGGTATGATGAAAAGTTAAGTAGGTCATTTTTTATCTTGAAGATATAAAGCTGAAAATGAAAGCTTCTGAAATAGTATCCACTTGGTAAATCTAGCAAGGGGTATTTTTGTCATGGCTTGATGATGCCATCAAATAGAGATAATGCTGCTGCAATCTGAGATTACTCTGTGGCACTGGGTCGCTGTTGGTTCTTGGTTTGAAGTAGGCTTTCAGTGCTGTGAATTTTCAGCAGCAAAGTGAAAATATTGTCAAACTAAAGTTGGTCTTCAGTGACTTTGACGAACAGCTGAACATGTGTGTTCACCTCCTGCTCAGTGTTTGCTGCACCTTTCCTTGTAAGAGGGGTAAAGGCGGAGAAAATTGGAAAGTGGTTCAAAGGCAAGCCTCGCATTTGAGTGGGAATAGCCTGAATTGTTGGCTGCTGAGCAGTCTCCCCTGAATCCCACCAATCCCAATGGTCACTTCTTTGTGCTATGTGCTACCCAAATCTGGAAGCTTGGGAGATGTGCTTTCCAAATCCAGCTATTTAAGGAGCAAGATATAAGCTTACAGAAAAGTTCTGTTTTTCTTACTGGCAATTATCTTCTGCTGAGTGCTCTTCAGGAGCACAGCAGAAGGCACGAAGCATTCCTCTTCTGAAAAACAACTTGTTTATATGTTTACCCTGACATTGCAAATTTAGGTCAGAGAAGGTTGGGCTTTACGTGCTTTTTCAAAATATCTCTCTCCTGTAAATATGAAATAAATATTGTTCATAATCTTTCAAGCAGCATACATACATACATATATACATATGCACAAGTGTATGCATGAATACACACATCTTTAGAAATAAATACATCCTTTTTCTACCACTACCTAGTTCTAGGAGTGTTCCATCCATCCCAGGGCGTGGCATTTACCAGCTCTTGTCCCTGCTATGACACAAGTGCAGCTCAGAGCTGTGTGCCTGCCTAGGATGGAGAAGAAATATTCCAGCTATTCCGAATTTTCTTTCACTGAAATAACTCAGAGAGGCTTAAAGCTTATGTTAAGTGTGGGTGGACAGATGAGAGGTTGTTGGACACCAGGGCTCCCATAAGACCTGATAGGTATGTCATGTTCCCCTTGCACATAAGGTGGTCACAGCCTAACACAAGGACAATTTCTGTCTGCATTTTTGTTAGGGCTGTGCCTGCCTCTGTGTAGCATTTTGTCTTCATTCACAGCACCTCCGGCTTTCTGGCTGATGATTTATTTCAAGGAGCTGCACCTCCAGCTGTACAGACAGCTCTTTCACCTCTGCATCCTACCATATGCCGAGGTTTGTGTTGCAGTAACCGGAGCACACTCTCCTAGAGTGAAAGATAACTCATGACAGCTTGTAAAATCCCTGCAGACATCTCTTAAACCAGACTGCTTGCTCATTTTAGTTGTAAGCAAACACAGAAGACCACAAAGAGAAGGGAACTGGCTGCCCAGGTTAAAATGACAGGATTAATCCCACCTCCAGCCTCCACCGTGTTTTTGTCTCTTCCCCCTGCTTGGCACTGTTGCCGCTGCTTCAAATCATGAACCCATAGGATCTTCTTTGGATCAGCAGCCAGCCATGTTTAGGACATCATGAAAGGCATGGTCTATCCCCAACTCTGTTTCTGGCTTGCAGTGTGACCAGGAAGATCGCTTGGCTCTTGTGCCTCAGTTTCTCTTGTGAGAAATGGAAATGGTGATATTTCTCTGAAGGGCAACATGAATCTATGGGCAGGAAACACTGCAGATAAATCAAATCTTATTGTTGATCACTAAAATCTTGTAGACAAGAGTGATGGGGCAGCACTAAGAGCCACTGGTATAATGCAGAGATTTCTAGTTCCACTGGGTGGCAGCTGAGACTGAGCTTAGGTGAGGAATAATTCTTTCTCCTTGGGGTTAAATGTGGTGACTTCTGTACTAGAAGAAAACAGATCCAGAACCAAGCCTACTGCAAGGTCCCGATGCTGTAACCATCTAAGATGGCAATTTTTTTTTTTTGCTTACATTATTTGAATCCCTTGTTTAATACAGACAATAAAACAAGATCTTTTGAACCAAAAACTCCATCCAACCTCCTGGTTTTGCATTGCCTCTTATTTACAATACTTTTAAAGGCTTATGAACAAAAGCCGTATCAGCAGAAGTCCACCCATTTTTCATTTGATGTATTTCCTATTGCAATCTGTTTGAAAACCAGGCCATGAGAAATCATGTCTTAAAACTGTCTTTGTTGAGGAGGCAGATAACTAAACAAATACCTTCTGTTGTGCAGAGTGGATCTTATTGCCTACAACCACCTTCTCCCAGCTGTGTCAGGCTCTGGCAGAAACCAACCATCGTATAAAGAGCCACTGGGCTGAAATGGCATTCTGGCAATCCTGCAGTGCTGCTAACAGGGTGCTGTGGTGGGCACTACCCTGAAGGCACAATTCAGAGCACTGTGCTGTAAGGGAAGGCACTACACTTTATCCTCTGCCCTGTCTGGCATTATCTACATCCTCCACCACTCTAGCCCAGTGTGAAACAATATTTCAGTGGTCTCTACCACTGTCCATCTTTGTTCTGCTCCCTTGGGAAGTAGCTCTCCGGTGTTTGCTTGTCCCTTGGTGCTTTGTACTGTTTGGACCTAACAAATGGATACCAAGCAATGGAGGGTACTGAACCATTCAGTAGTTGGTTTTTGCTTTTCTGTTCAAAAGGTAAAGAAAAGCCTCCTATGAATGATGGCAGTCTTATGAATTAAGCTACAAAGCTGTGGCAAGAATTATTCAGAGCTGGTTAATGATGTATTGGTGCTTCAGGAAGAACTGCTATCTATGTCTCCAATGGAAAATAAGTCTTATTAACCTTGCTTGGTGGCTTCCCTACTGTTTCTTGAGCATCTTGTCCTTTCAAGGAATTCTTTCACAATCCCAAGATTTCTTTTCATTTGGGTGCTGGAGGAAAAATCACCTTCTCTCTCTCTCTCCCTCTCTCTCTCTCTCTCTTTGTGCTGCCTCAAAGTGGGTCATGCCAAGGACTTTGACATAGAGCTTCTCATTTTCTACTGCACGCTTACCTGCAAGTGCCTCACTTAAAGGTTTCTTATTTTCTCTCCTGTTCTTACCTCAGCAGTTCATTCAGGGAATGCTGTTCATTGGATACAGTAGGTAGAAAGGGGCTGCAGAAGCTCTCTAGGAAGAATCCCTGTTTCAGAAGAGCTAGCACAGCTATGCAAGGCAGGCAAAGGCAGCTTTCATAGGAATTGTCTTCAGGGTGGGCAGAGTGCATGACAGGAACAGCAAGGCTGGTGTATTTCTCCTGCCATAAAAGAGCCATTCTTAGCTCTGAGAGATCTAACACCTGGGTTCTTCTTTGCCCTGCAGATTTGGGCTGCAGACGAGAAGCAGGCAGCTCTCAGCATGGGTGCAGGAAGCCTCTGCAAAGCTGTATAAATCTGACCTGGGTGTCAGTGTATTTGCTTAACAACATGGGAGGGTTTGGATGTGAGATGGAATGCCATGTATAATTAGAGTTAGAGAGCATGGAGGCTCATTCTTGGGGGTTGAGTGTTAATAAGCTTTGACAAGAGTCACAGATGAAAGAAGAAATGGTTGCAAAGCTAAAAAAGGTCTGGCTTCAACCCTGAGACATCTTGCATGTTCCCGCTGAATACATGCCAAATGAGCATGCAAAATAATGGGGCCCCTTTTTTTTGTGTCTGAATTGATTTTTGAAAAGCATTTGATGGCCGGTATGGATGGGCATGGGCCCATCCCTCAGGCCTTCAGCGTTACAGCAACAAGAGGGCGGAGATGTGCAGTGCAGTGCAGGAGCAGGTGCCCTGAGAACAGAGTGAGTTTAGCTTTAGCATCTCTTTCTCTACTGCCCTGTGACACTGCCTTACATCAGGTGAGTAAGAAGCAGCACAGGCTTCAGCAGTGCAGGCTGACATTGTGCAGGTAGACAATGAGGATGGTTTTACACTTAAACTTTATAGACCACTTATTGCTGCTGAGTGGCACACTAAAAGCTAAAGAACAACAGAAGCAAGGTAGTTGGATTCGCATCTGTTGCACTCATAAAATCGTCATGTCAAGCAGTACTAATAATACAGTGAAAAGTGAACAGTAGCAATGAAACTGAATTCTCTGCCTGGACAGCATAGACTGTCCAAAGGGAACCCCAGAAAAAGAAATTAATCCAGGAAAAACTGAAGCTAACTTCAACTCTGTAAAGAAATCTAGCTGAAACAAAAGAATAATAACTCAACATAGCTTGGCATATAGCTGTGACACCTGGTGTCCTCCCAAAATAGTAGAGGACTTTAAAAACTTTCATCCATGAAATGGAAAAAAATCCTCCACTGATGATGAAATTGAGAAAGAACTGACTACATGTTCACTAAGCTGAAATACAACAGAAGTGCAGCATACAAACTCCCTCTGAGAAGCTGTCAAATCCAGCCCAGTGCCCTATGAGGCAGAGAAAAAGCCTAAAAACCTTTATAGGGAGAAGCAGAGCCAGTGGCAGTGGACAGCAGGAGGAGACTTCACCCTGAACAGCAGTGCTGGCCTAGGGCAGGTGCAACTCAAGTGTGATAGAAAAAGTGTGAGCAGAGCTATTCACCTCTTGAGAAGTTATTCTGTTTTCTTGTGAACATCAGCCCCTCCTGACACTGCAGACTGTCATGGTGCAGTACAATGCCCTCACTCAGCCTACTTCAACCCCCTCCTCCTTGCTTTCTCCCTCTGCTAGCAAAGAACAGAGCAGTAAAAGAAAGCAGCTCCAAAGGCTCTTTGGCTCCCTGCCCCGACCCTGGCAAGCAGCTGTGCAGTGTCAGGAGCCTGAGGTGTGCCAGCAGCAAGCTCTGCTCTGACACCCGGGCAGCACAAGCTTGCCTGTGCCACACACCCCGGCCTAACCTGAGGGCACCCTCCTCCCCAAACAGGTTTGCCAGTGAGTCCCAGGCTGCTTCCTGCTGAGTCTGCAGCAGGTATTGGTCTTTTTAAACAAGCCAAGATAGATAAGCAAAGGGGTTTGATACCACTTGTTTTTGCACTATCAGAACTATCAGGTAAGAGCATAGGGACTGTCTTCCCTAGTGGTCCGCTCCCACCCTAGGAATCCTAGAGGAAATATTTTTTCATTAATGTTATTTAATGTCATTAAAATTAATTCTATGGACTTATTTAACTAGGTTTTATAGCTAATTAATCTGAAGTTGGTGGTTAGAAATAAAACTAGTTTTACTAACGGGATGATCACCCTACCAGGAGCACTTGCGTTTAGCTGAACTGCTTCTTTTGTTTCAACTTGTTTTCAGCAATGCCAGCTCCAAGCTTCTGGAAACATGAACCTATTCCCTTGTGCTTCATAAGAGTAGCCACACTGCACAGACAAGGCCGTAATTAGTGTCTGGGACAACCACAGGAGAGAAATATGTACATGAAACCCAACACTTGGTAAATCCTCTGGACTTAAGGCTGGGGGTCTTTGAGGAGCTGTGGGATGATGGATTGCAAGGAGTATCTGTGCATCAAATTATTCACTGCTGTCATTTCTCTCTGATTCCTTAACACATTTTCTGCACGTTGAGCTGCTTTTAAAAACGGAGTCAAGTACTGCCTGCCTCACCCTTTTGATTACCACAGGGACAGATGGATCATTCACTTGTGCATTGCTCAACATTTGAAACCAAAACCCATGTAATTGGAGAAGGGGATGTTGGGCTGATCTCTACAAATAGATGAACTGACTTAACTGTAATCAGTTAAGGAAAACACCAGTTGGCAACACAGTGTTTTGGCTGATAACATTTATGTCTTAACTTGGTAGTTTATGAACCTGAAACAAAGTTTTAAATTGATACGACATCTTACCAACTGAAAGGTAAATTGCTCCAAGTCATAACTGATATAAATGATTGCACCCGTGTTTCCAAAGGAGTTTCTGAAGGATTAACTGAATCAGTTTAATTGTAGATTGTAGTTAAACTGGTGGGATATATTTTGTGTAAAACCCGTCCTTGGGGCTGGGAGGTTTCGTGGTGGATGAGGTGAAGATTTGCACAGCAGCACACGGGGAGAAACATCAGCGACTGGAGCTTCACACATAGATCTGCTTTACAAGGAGATCAGTGTGTGGTGTCAGCAGAGCACCACTTCTTTTGCAGTTGTTGGAAAGACACAAAGAGCTTCCTAAAACCAGAGGAAAAATGCTCACAACTATGCAACACAAACTGCTAGTACAGTATAGTTAAATTCTGTTGCTTCCAGTTTCCTAAAAACATACCAATGTAGTACCTAATTTTCATCAGGCTCTGGTAGAGCAATTACTGCTTATCTTTGCCATCTGGAAAGATGCTTCTGGATCCAGTTATCCTGTGAAGTGTATGAATTCTGCATTGTGTGCACCAGCTCCTTCTGACAGATGTCTTTCTGTGAGCATATCTAATCTCTATCAGACTTGCTCTGAGCGTGGATAAGTATTAATGATTTTTAGATCCTAGCTTAAGAAAAAGCAGCCAGGGTATGCATTATACTACTCCACTGTCCCCTGACTGAGGCTGTATAGGTTATGCCATACACATTCTGTGGTGTGGTATAGTTTCCTTGGAAAGATAACAGTATTTCACAGAAAGCTTTGAGTCAGTGATGTGGAAAAGAAAAACGTCCTCAATGCTCCTGATGTGTATGGGCAGAAACAGTAAGCAAATATTTTAAGGCAGTGGCAGTGAGAACACAGATCACACAATTTGTAGCATATTTGGAGAGTATAGATCAGATAACATTCCCTTAGGCATCCAGATGGATGGGGTTCAGAACTTCATCTTGAATATTGATGGTAATGGGAACAGCTGTTCACTACCATGTTCGAGTGTAAACAAGGTGTGGTTTAATGGGCACAAAATCGTCTGTTTGCAAAGAGCAACCCAACCTTCCCCACCAGATGCAAGCTCCTAGGGCAGGCTTCAGCTGAACCTGGCCTGTGTACCAGACCCAGCCTCACTCTGACCCTGCACCCAGCTCTGTATACGGGAGGACCCAAAATGTGGCTCTGTGGGCCTGACTTTCACACCTCAGGCTTGGGCTCGACAGCACTGTCTGTGCACCCAAAGCCGAGTTTGTCATCATCTCAGCTAGCACAAAATGCAATAATCTCTTTTAGATCATGACACACAGATCATGCACTGATCAGTGCTATCTGGTACCTTTGATAGTCCTCTTGGCAGAGAGCTTAGTGATGGATTCGGCATAAAGATTAATTTCTGTTGAGTCAGGGAAGGAGTAAGTGAGAATCTGGACAGCTCACACTCATTCTGTCTGTGGTGCAAGGGTTATGGGGCTTCTGGCCTTTTTTGGTTCCATTGTTTTGGTGGTTGGTTGGGGTTTTTTTACAGTTAAACAATTTCAATGAGCAGGATTAATTTCACTACAGTAAGTAAAAGACACCATACCCTTATTAACAGTCTATTGGCCTGGACTTTCTTCCTAAATTACCATATGACAGGATGAGTGTCAGTTTCTGAGGAGTCAGTAATAGAAGGTGGGAAGCAGTGTGAGGTACTCCCAGTTCACCCTCAGTAAATTGACTGAGCTGTGTACACATTGCACAGACAGAGACTGTTCAAGAAAGGCATCAAGCTCCACTAGCTCTCACCACAGAACCAAACTCATTAGGAGCTTGGAAGCCTCAAAGGATAGTCCCTTGTCTTCTTCTTACTTTAGCTATGAAACCCACAAGAAGTACAAAACAATCCCTGGCTACAGAACATTGTCAGCATCTGGTGTTTTTAGGGGAAATGTCCTGTGTTTTTCTCCTGTACCTCTGGTGGTACTGCGAAGTTGATAATCTGAAGTATGTTTACCATTGCATGTAACAAGAATTTTAATGACATCCTATTTATATCATAAAAGGCTCTGTGCATGTGTCACCCTTGTGTTTTGATGTAGCTGTCTCTCAAATATCTTCTGATAGACATCTCTGCCAGTCATTGCGAGGCAGTAGGAGTAAAATCTGCTAGGACATTTAACACAATACTGAGTATTTTTATTTAACTTGTATTCCTGGCTGTGTAGTACTCCAAACTACACTTCACTAGTCAGGTTTAGAAGGGTTTTTCTTCACCAAGAAAGGGCTATGCTACTGTGAGATTCTTACAGTTATCTATTATCACATGATGTGCTACAACCCAGAGACCCACACCCACATGTGGAATAACAGCATTTGCAGTCTGCATGGACCAGACAAGATAAAGAAATACTAAAAATATGAGGGAGAATTGGGACAGAAGGACAAGGGTAAGAGCAGTAAGAAAAAGGGGTGCATGGCTGTAAACTCCTTCATGAGTCATCTCATGCAGTCCTCTGGCTAATCTCAGTGCTCCCACCATGATTCAGGGTTTAGGAATGAGGATGCAAATGCAGGCAGCCAGCACAGGCCCCTTGTGGCTACTGAGCAGTTGTGTTTTCAAATCATCAAAACAGAGAGGAAAGACCCAGCCCTGCCATTAGTGCTTTGTTCCAGCTTCTGACCCAAGGAGCATGAATGAGGACAGGAGATGATTGTTCTCAGCAGATCGCCCCAAACTGGGAAAGCAGCAGATGAAACAGCTGCACAGATATCCAGGATCCAAAACAGAGTTCCCATCCCAGCAATTTTTAGGAAGGCCACACTTTCTTCTTTCACATTTCAATATTTCTTTCAGTGACATCTCTCAGAGAATGAAATTAATTCTGGTGGATACAGACAATAGTTTAGTTTGCAGGTGCTGTAAATAACTTTCTTTAAGAATAGTGATATATTATGTTTATGCTGAAACTTCCAGGATGAAAGGGATCTCACTGTGACATAGAGATTGTACTTACAATAGCCATCACACAGAGGAGGAAAGGACAGCTAACCCAATATCACACAAAATCTCTCCATCACAGCCGGGAAGAAAATAGCAATCTGTTGGTCCTTGGTTCCCAAAACAACAAGAAATATTTTCATAAATGGACATGACTACCAACTTTTGTACATCTTTGTGCATTAGTAGCTGTTTTGTATGTAGTCTTTTTTTTTAGATGAGTTTGTCTCAATTGATGGAGAAGTTATTACTCTGTATCAGGTGCACTGTACTCTGACATAGTTTTCATTACTTTCATTACTGCCCTTTCCCAGCCTTCATTTTCACTGCAGTTTGGGGTTTTTTAGGTTTTATAAGAATAAATGTGATCTGCCCTAGGAAGAAAAGACACAAATTAAACCAAATCTTCACAGTGCAATTAATCTGAAATATCCTATCCAGTATCCAAGAATGATGGTCACTTTAAAGAAAGGTATCTGTCTTTTCCCAACCCTCTTTTTTTTTTAGTTTTCAATTGCCGTTAAGGCTAATGCTCTTTATTTTACATCTCTGTGTAGCAATTTAAAGCTGTGCCAAGTGAGTATATTAAAAAAAAGCCTCCTATTTCACCCTGACAAAAATGACTGTACACAGTGTGGAGTGATACAGAATTTTTTTCTCCGAGCTGACTGGGTCTATCAGTGTGGAAGATCGAACACGCTGGCATTCAGCTCTGTCAAAAGCGAAACTCCATAATGTGCTCTGTTTCAGCAAATACTGATCTCCTTTGTTGCAAGGCTTTCTGTATGCATCATCAGTCACTTGACATTCTGTGTACCCTAGAAACCCAGAAACAGCGACATCAATGCTTACTTGTTTATATATTTTAGGAAACATAATTTATGGTTTGACTTCAGTCCCATAACTTCACAAATTAGCTTTCAAGTGCCTGTTTCATCAGAGAAAAACTGGAGACCGGCCAACATGCCCATGGCCTTACCATTTTTATTCCTTACTCTAGTGACTCAACTCACCCACACCACTAGGACCTCCATGGTACTCATGACCTCCCCAAGGGCTGCTAAAACTATTCATAGCTACCATTCACAGACTGACTGACACAGAGGACCACATTCACGAGACATGGCTAGAGCTAAGCTACTTTAGCTGTAGGCTTAATCCAGCAGATGGAGCAGCTGCCTGACACTGTGGAAATAGCCTGTATCTTTGTCCAGGGCAGCATGATCTGGTGGCCTGGTTCACCTGGTAATTATTAACTAAAATGTGGTCATTATTATTTCCTAGCATTCACAGGCAGGAGAGAGAGCTCTGCCCCACTGGATATTTTGAAAAACTTTTACTGCTTCCTGTGCTTGTGTGCTCCCATTAAAATAGTTCCCAACTTTAGAGTTTGTCATTAGGCTCTTAGAGCTGGCAAGGCAAATGGTGATCTCTGCTGTAAATCTAGAATGTCATCTGACACTGCCTTGACTGATGGAAACTGATCTGAGATAGAGCCCAGTGACAGGCTTAAGAGAAACCTGCTCATGCTCTATAATTATCAGTGACTGTAGTGAAAGGGAGCCTGATGCACCTTGTGGAGTTAAGGACCCCCAAGTAGTAATGACAAGACATGTGGATGCCTTCCGTATAAGCTGTTCCACATCATCCCATGGGAATGGGAACACAAGGCAAAGCCAACATTCCCAAAGTTTTATGTACTGCTACTACATTTCCCCTACTCCACCCTGGAACACTTTTCAGCCTTACCTACTTTTTCTGTCAACCTCCTTAGATGGTGTCATGTTTTGTCAACTGGGTAAAGTGCTGATACATTTATTTCGATCTTGACATTGTGACGTGTGCTTTAGAGACAATGACAATGACAGACAAACCACGGCATGACAGGCCCTCATTCTCATGCTGTTTAAATGTGTACTTCTTTAGGAAACCAAAGAGGAGTAGATAATGACGCCATCTGTACCCTGACTACGAATCTGGGCCTGTGAATGCAAAAACTGTAGCTGTCCTGATTGTGGGAGCTATCCTTTGTCGTGTCAGTGCTCCAGGTAGCAGGACTGTATCCTCAGACTGAGCACAAGGGCGATATCTTTGCATCCTCTCAAGCCCTGCTCAAGAAGCCCAAGCAGAGCTCGTGGGGCAGTTCAGGTGTTACAAAGGCAGTGTGCTGCCTTTCTCCGCAGAGGCAAACTTGGACTACCCACTAACATCTTGCCCACTTGTGCAGTTTAAAGCTGTTCCATAGACGTGGAGGGTTGCTACCAGGGCAATAAAACCTTGCAGAGAGGAAAAATTGCTCATTGCTTTTCTTCTTTATGACAAAACAGGCAGAAGTCCTTGGAGTGGTCTCTATCTGTCAGTTTGGCATATTTAGCCAGCAGAACCAAGGAAAGCTCTACCAATGAAATCATTCTGTTGTGGCATCTTTTCTACAAGCACTTGCCAGCACATTTATACCTCTATCAAACATAAAGGTCACGGAGACTATGGATTAGTTTTCAGTTACAAGTGACTGGTTGTAAATCTCCTCCTAACCTGGAAACTACTTCTGGAAAAATCCTGGACCCATTTCCCATTTGTTTTCTAGCCATGGGTTAGTGAACACTGTGGGCTTGGTTGATCCTCTGCCCACAGTATCCTTGCAAGAGTTCGGGCTAATGTCAGAAATGAGAGCACTTCCTGGGCTGCTTCTGCTCTTTCCAGGCTTGGACTTGAGATTTCCAGTGTATCTGGAAGTGATGCCCATTTTCTCCAGCACAGAGCAGAGCTCTGCTTCCAGAGGCAGTGTGGGCCTTTGTGATTAATTCTTTGGTTAAAGCCTTGGTGCCTTTGATTTAGGTTTTTTACTTCTAAGACGTCTTCTCATGTTGCAGTATTAAATATCTAAACCCCTCAGGGATTAATTAGCAATAAGTGATACAGGATGTGGTCTGAAAGCTGGAAAAGAGAACTATATTGACAATATGCAGAGACCATGTTTGAGACAAGAGCCTGGTGTTTGATGGAGCCCTGGCTCCTACTTGGAGGATTCCAAGTAGGAATTCCTGAACATCAGGATAAATTCTTCTTAAAATACATCCTCCTTTCTGATTTTCTGTAGTGTAGCTGTACCTTGTCTTGACTGGCCATAATAGAGAGTCTACTTTAAATCCTGATTTTCAAATCTCTTTAGTCATCATATAATAACATCTTAGAAAAGCAAAACTGAAGGCTATATTCAAAACAACTATCATGCTTTGGCTGTTTAGCTCCTGTTGTTTTGGTAATTGCAAAAAACAAATTCATAGTAGATCTAATTTCTTGATTTTCTAATTAGCTACCTTCCTTACACTTGGCAAAAGGAATATATTCCTTGTGGTTATATCAGCAGTATTCTAAAAGCTCTAGTGTATTTCTCTCTGACGCTCTAAAAGCTAAGCTTTAGTATGATCTCAGTACAAGCAACACTAAAATCCAGTCTCTGCATTTTTTCTCAAGTATTGTCTAAGATGCAGTCAAGTTAAATCCAGTGGACTGGGCCTCCCAGGGGGAGCCTGTCCTGCCTCTTCACATCTTTACTCACTTTTCTGACCAGCCAAGGTGCCAATTAGTGCCAGCTGCCAATTTATGTTATGGAAGCTTACCCAGCCAGAACCAAATGGAGGCTAAACTGCCATGAGGTGACACAGATAGCTTTAGTGAGCCAAGCAGCTCCTGGAAAGGTGGTGTTAACCAGGCATGCATGTGTCTCCCAGCCTTTCTGTGTGGGTTCCCTCTTAACACAGCTCCTCTTTTTGACTTCTGTCAACTTAAGAAACCTGACAAACACAGCCAAGCTGTAAAAATATCAACTGTTTGAAGAGTTTTCTTAAGGCAATAACAATGCCAAATGTCTCCCCTTCTCCCAAGTGATGCTCACACTATTAAAATTAGCCTCTTGGAGGTGCAGAGCATTTTATACCCAAGAGAAACAGTGTAACCCTTCCCAAGCTGACAAGCCATGAGAAGTTCTATCTGACATTTTATACTTCTGTTTCTCGGTCCCTGTGCAGAAATAAAGGGTAAGCAGATACCTAGTGGATATTCCCAGGAAGTGAGCCTGTCAAGCTGCACAGGAGCTGCTTCAGAGAAGTTTGAGTGGCTACAGCTGATTGTTGCCATTTCCTACCCAGGTTGTGGCCTGTCAAGGTGAGCTGACTCATTGCAAGAGCAGGATGGTTAATTCTTTTGGAATGAGAAACAGGCCTACAGATTTTCCCCCAGGATGAATGAAAGCTCTACATTGTATACACAGATGTTTAGGATGAACTGATTTCCAGCCTGGTTTTATTATCTCTTAGCAGACCTTGACACGCATCTGCCTGTGCAGTGAATTGTTGTTTTTCACTGGTGAGTAGGAATTTCTGAGACACTGATCCTTGCCAGCGAGATGACTTTGCTTACCCTGACATGTCTTGTCCTTTCTTCTGGGGAGTATGTATCATTTTAATTCTGATTTATTTATTTTTGGTTTAACATAAAGAAGATGAAACACTTCAACTTAGTATAAAGGGTTTCCATAGTAGAAATTGTAGACAGTTTGGCAGGATATTTTTGTTGTTGGGGGTTTTTTGGGGTTGGGTTTTAGTTGTTTTGGGTTTTTTTTTGGTACAAACCAAGCAGTGAACTCTAGCTCTAGAAACACCAGGTTATAGAAAGCAGAAAGGTACATGGAAATGTTCATTGGCCTAAATTCTACAATGACTTAATTCTGATATGGTTCTACTGGATTTTCTGGAGCTCTCCCACTTGGGCAGAATTTCTGATCACCCAAGACTTCTTCCATTGTAAGCAGGGGGTAGAAATGTTACACAAAAGCACAGTGAAAGCCAGGAACTGGGGTGGACTATTTTTATGGTGCCATGTATCTCTAGGAGCTTTACGGCTATATTTATAGGCAACCATCTATGTCAAGAGCCATTTTGTCTTTTGCCTGTGACTTGAACCCAAAACTTCCAAGGAGAAGAGCAAATTCCAGGCTGATAGTCTTTTGTTGGTGCAGCAGTCTCAGATCAGACTGTGCTGTCTGTGAATAGGCTGAAGAAAAATCTATAGGGTAGAAAACAGAATGGTTATTAAAAGCCTTGGCAAGGGTCTACAAGTCTTGCACAGCTCAGGAAGCTGTTGAGAGAAGAGTGAGGACACTCAAGCATGGGGCTTTTCTCCTGAGATAAGGTGTAAGGCAGGAATGAGAGACAACCATTTGCTCGTGGAAGAGCTCTAGAGAGGAGGTGAGCATGCTGACTGCAACAGATCAAGAGAGGCTGAAGGAGCAGTAAGGTGAAACTTGGTGAGAAGTGATCATGAGGGAAAATCTGATGCTTGGTGATGCCTCACCGGTTAAGTCTTTGCTGGGCAGCTGCTTGTGGTTGTTCATGATGATGCAGATCCCTCAGCTGGGGAGAAAAGCCCCTGCTTCTGGATCTCACAGCAATGGATGCTGTGCTTGTGGTGCCTGCCCTTAGACTTCATGTTTTTGGAAAGAGTTGAGACTTGGCCAGCGGGCTGAACTTTCTGCTGTGTTAGGGCCTGATGGATGGAGAGAAGCTGAGGTAGGTGCTGGGCAGACATAAGCTGTGCCCTCTGCAGGGCTCTACTGACCTGCAGGTAGATTTGATTAAGAGATCTTCCTCTCTTGTATGATGAGCAGCAAATTTCTGAGTCCAAAGTCCTCTGTTAAATCAGTGTGTTCAAAATACAGACCAACAGAAGTCTCAGAAATAATGTCATCTTCCATAAAATATGGCCGAAGTTAATGCAGGTGCTGTTCTGAATGTATGATAGCAAACACATCCTTAATCAAAAAAATTGAAAGGAATCTCTTGGTTTAGGAGGAAAATGTTGATTGAAAGCAGCTAACGTGAACATACAGAAACACACCCTGTTCCCAAAAGGAAAACATTTTAAGTCTACTGCTGATTTTGAAGAATGCATTTTCCAGATTGTTAGCATTACAGGGAAGTAGTGGTCTTCAGATATACTTGCACATGCTACCAAGTTTGAAATTACTTTTCCTTGATACAAATGTGTCTATATGTAGGCCTAACTATAATCTGCTTCTTTAAAATCTCTATTGCCTTATAGTAAGATGAAAATTAGATAAATGAGTCTGGCTTTACAGTTTGAGCAAAGGTTCTTCCTGAATTCCTTATGATATAATGAACTATTAAGTACCTGGATCAGTTTTGCTGAACTAGTAAGTTGTGAAATACCTTCATTTTATTGTGCTGCCTTAGTAACATCTTGCTCCTGTGTGAAACTCAAAGATGCTTTAATTTTCTGGGGTACCTTAAAGAGATACAGGCAGAGCAGATGGTAAAATGTTTGTGTGCTTGACAGTGTCATCAACACTCTTAAGAATGGTTGAATATCTAATACTCTATTAGGGTCTATGAGAAATGACTCTCCAAGTAAATCTTAAATATGTTACTTTTGCATGAATAAACCAAAATACATCATAAAGTTTTGAGATGTCCAAAGGCCAAGCAATAATAGCTATCATTTACTTTCTGCTCTATATTCCTTTTCCAAAAGCCTTTGTTATACAAATTCCTTTGCAAGTACTTGCAAAATTTGCTGATAAGGAAGGGCAGCTGGTTTGAGTCCTCCTGACCACTTCTTACTTCTTTTTCTTATCTTTGCAATACTGTGTGGCCAAGTGAAAATCTTGACTCCTGGTGGAAAGAAAAGCATGTTTGTTTGGTTTTTCCCTTCAGGTTAAGTTTCTAATTTGATCAGTTATGGTGACACTTGAATGTGGTTGCATATAATTAAAATTCTGTGTGTGTTTTTGTTTTGTTTGGGTTTTGTATTTATTTTATTGGCCATGGCTTGGCTACACTGGTTCAGCAGCTTTGTAGCAGGACCCTGAGAGCAACTGACACTGAGAAGAGGAAGAAAGAAATCATGAAATTTGCAGTGTACCAAGCTGCATGTGTTGTTAGCATTCTGCAGCGTCTTTCTCCAGAATAAGGTAGCATCCAGAAGCCTCTCCCAGGATTGGCTGACAATGTGAGAATGCAGAGTGGTCTAACCTGCCCAGCACAGTGCAGTGATCCTGGAAACAGGTCAGGAATGATGATCATGAAATGACTGTGATTACTGTCTTCGTTAATGAGGCAGTCTCTTGAGCAGGATCTAATACTTCAGGACTTAGACTAGCTTGAAGTCAAGACTGCATAGAAAGCCTAGGGATGCAGAAATCTCCCTTGAATATGTAGCAACACTGAAAAGATTTGATATTTTTTGTTAGGTTGGTCCTGAGAAAAGAAGTAATAGTACAGCTGAGTTAGCTATGAGGATCTTTGCAAGCAGTAGTGAGAGGCCAGAACATGCCATACTCCATAAAAACACTTTTAATGAAAATTATTATAGGCCTATTTAAGAATTCCAAAGTTATTTATTGGAATAGGTTGGAGTGGAACATTTTTCCAGGTAAAAAGAAGATAACTGTCACTGAAAAAGAAAGTGAAAAAGCTTCTCTTGAGAGTAACTGAATAAAAATTGTCCAAGATCTAGATCTCAGCATAAGAGTTGCTGTTGAAATGGTGTGTCAGACCGTAGTACAAGCAAATGCAAGAAGCCTGCTTGCTCGTTAGCTTTTAATGCTCTCCTCTGACACTGGTTTGTAGGTATGGTGTTTTACTTATTTATGCCCAAGGTGATATATGTGAATGAGAGGTGGCAGCAGCTGCTGAATAATGGATGAGACACCCGAATTCTGCTGGTGGCAATTTCCAAAGCATGGGGAGTTGTGCTGAGGGCTTGCTGCTCCCCTGGCTGAGCACTTTGCTATTGCTTCCCTGGCAACAGCAAGAAATTTCCAGCAAGTCCTGAGGTGTCTCAGTGAGGAATGTCTTTCTGCAGAGTGTACCTTGACATCTTACATCACAGTCTGTTTCATTTTCTAGCTGATTGCTCCCGTTTCTAATGAAGAGTCAAACTATCACTGGTCTGCAAGAATAGCAATCTCCCTTTTCCACTACCTTTTGCAGAGGTTTCAAAGTGCATCCTGAAAGCCTTTATGCACAATTTCAAATGAATAAGCTTTGCTAAGAAAGACAGCAGAAATGTTTTAATTAGAGTAACTTAATAGGCTGGCTGAGCTCTGAATACAACAGTGGCAGGAGATCACTGAAAAGCTTCTACCCTTATCTGGCCTTAATCATATATCTTGGTTTCCAGGGCACTTGAAGTCTTTATTTCGAATGTTTCACAGATTACACTGACTAATATGAGAACAGGGTCATTAGTGTAATAAATCCCAGGTAAGTGTACAAGTAGCCTTAGGAAACCTTTCTATATTTGGCCTCTACTAGTTGTTGTCGTACAAGTCTATAAAAAATAAGTGTTGGCATCTAGTGTAGGGTACTGGTACACACATGTCAAATGCTAATGCTGCCATTTTTTCCAGCAAAATGAGGCCAGGCAGTCTTAACTTTGACAATATGGCTCAATACCATGCCTTTCTTGCCCTGGAGGAAGCCAAGCTCTTCCTTGCTGAGCACCTGTCTATAGAAGACAGAGAACACTAAAGGTCTGATTACAGTTCAGTGACTTGTTCACACACTGTTGGATTTTTCTCTCCACTACCTGAGGAACTTGAATCTATAGCAGAGCTGACAAAATAGGTATTTATAGCCTCATTTGTAGGAGGGACAGGAGTTGATTGAGCTACAACAGCCTGGTTAAAAACACCTGACCATCCCACAGGCTGTGGTCAAGGGCTCACTCTGCTTCCTGTTTTAGCCAGGCAGGGCTTGACCTCAGTGGGACTTCATTTGCCTCACACATCTGATGACCCCTGGGCTTGCAGTGTGTGTGGGAGGGCTGCTGGCTGGCTCCTCTGTGTTTTGCTCTTCAGTCCTGAGGGCTTATCTCAACGTTCACTCCGGATAGGAGGGTCTGGAAAACATGTGACGCGGAGGAAGAGGAACCAGACGATGGTAAGACTATCAAAGGTACAAACCAGTGACATTTTGCAGTAAACAAGCTGCCCTCTATCTGCAGCTGCTGTGCTAGGCACATTGGTAGGGAAAGGATTTTAATTCTTACCTGCCTAACCCCAAACTGCTGGGGATATCCCACAGTACAGCAATGATGGAGAAACAGTTACCCTGCCTCAAGTAAAGTGATCAAATAATGCCCAAGGATGTTTGAAAGCACCCCAACAAGATTATTTAGCAGGCCTGCCTTTGGGCAGTGTGATTAAACTGCATCCTAATGAGTTTGTTGTTAATTCTACACTAGCTTGCTCTGTTGCTGTAAACTGATGGAGATATCTCTGCTGGCTCCCTTGCTCTGGCACACAAAGGCTTCTCTGTGTACATGTCTGCAACAGTGTCACTATTTTCTTCCTTTTTTTTTTTTTAGTGCTTCACTCCCAAATGATTCTGGACAGATTGTTTTTCCCTCTGTATAGCTTTGTAAGGATAATAAAGTAGCAGAAGCAGCAGGGGGCTGTGAGAATTAGCACTCTGTTCCTAGCTTTAGGATTAGTGACCAGATGCATGAGAGGGACCGACTCAGGGAGTGCTGTTCCCCCTGCAGTCCTGACATGGGTCCTGCTCTTAGGCTGGGACACAGCTCTGCTTTCCTTAAAAACCAGAATGGCTAAAGAAAGCTGAAAAAGGGTGAAAGGGGCAATGCTAAATTGTGCCTGTGTACCCTGGGTAATCTCAGAGGCACAAATTCACAAAATCCAACACATTGATCCTACGACACAACAATTACCTGTCTATGACTCTGTATGTGTCACCTTTCCCATTACTTTTCACATGCCTGGGGAAGTCTCAGTTCATCTCTGGCCAGTGGGTTTGACAGCAGCTTCTCCCTTTTTTTGGCTCTCTGGCATGTGCCCAGTGCCTGAGGGGGATGAAGACAGTGGGGGTAGATCCCGTAGAGTGTAGCAGCACCAGCACTATGGCAGAAGGGAGGGGGGTTGGAAAGCCTTTTTGTAGGACAAAGTGTAAAGGATGGCATCAAAGGGGCTAGGGAAAATAGCCATTTTCTGCAGACCCGTGGTGGCACCCCCCTGACCTGCATAGCACTGCTGGGCAGGCACTTTTGATACCGCAAAGTCATCTTCTGTGAACGGGAAATGGGGTGTAGGGTTTCCCTTCTGGGAAGGGAAATTAGGGAGTTGTCTGAGAAAATTGGCTTCCTTCTACGTTAAGTTTTAGCATGAATGAGGAAGGTAAATTATGATTAACCTGGAATGAAATATTTGGGGCTGGAAATACCAGCTTCCTCAGACCATCCAGAGGCTTTCATTTGGTTGCAAAGATGTGTCTTTCCTATGTACTCTATCTGAAATTTCCTATTGAATTTTTGACAGCTTTCAGAGCATCACAGACCCACTCTCTTCCCCCTTGCTGTGGAAAATAAGGCTTCAGTGTCTTCTGATCAAGACAAAACTAGTAAAAAGGTATAGGGAGTAAAGCCTGCTTTCTAGTCGCTCTCTTGCATGCTGGATTTACTTTTCGAAATGTCTGTCTCTAGTTACTGCTCATCCTTCCTGTAGAGAAGGTGGCTGACCACTGGCCCTGGCGGGACAGGTTGCTGTGCTCCAGAGAAGGAAGCTGGCTGCTCACAGATACCTGGCTCACACTAATAAGGCTGCTAGCAAACATTTAGCAAAAAAAAAAAAAAAAAATCTTTAAACAAATATTTAGCAAATGTCCAGAGCTACTAGTGAGAAGAAGGACATTTCTGAAGCAGTTTAAGCAATTCTGATCCTTTACAAGGTAGTGGTGGTAAGGGCTGAGGATGTATTCCAGCTCCACCATTACAAAGTATTGTTTTCATCATCACACGTTTTTCAGCGATATCCCACCATGTGTGGCTTCCCTCTACCTTTAAAATTCTCCTGCTCACCTTTAACCCACAGCAAAAGTGCTGATTCAGCACATACCATGTGCTGTGGTGTACCTTGCCCCCTTAAACTGAATCAGAGAGAATGAAGAGCAGTTTGGCTTGCTTTACCTTCTTAATCTTTCCAAATAATAATTTTGATTTAATCTGGCTTTCCTGCTTACCCAAAACATTGGCTTTTAACAGTAAATTAAATTAAAGGGGAATCCTGCTTCTGAGTAAAAAGCTAGTTTTAATTGTATTAAACATGACTGGGTTTTTTATATTTTTGTACTGATTTTTTTGCTTTTGTATTTATTTTTGCTTCTACCCACCTACTTCAGCTTTCAGGAGGGAACTAGACCACTTGTCCAGCTAGCAGTTGTTTCCAAAGCCCAACTGCAGGCTTATCATGAGGCATTTTTGAGGGACTTTCCCACATGGACTCCTTCGAAGCCTGCCCATGCTGTTCCTCCCCAGTCTCATCTGTTTCACTGCAGAGTTTACTTTTTATCTTTAGTATAAATGGTCATTGTTCAACAGTAGAAAATAATCAGGCCACAAAACCTGGCTTTGTTCCATCAAGTCAGGTGCTTTTTTTTATCCTGCTTGGGAATGAGGGGGGGCGAAAAACCAACCCCTCTATGTTCCAAATGGCCTTGTGTTCCAATGGCTCTTTCAACATCTGTGGCGGTTTTTTTGCCTTATGGATGCTGATAGTTGCTGCTGAAGGAGAAAAACATCTTATCAGTGCCTCTCAGGGCTGTTCTGAGGGGAAGACGAGGCCAACCATGCTGGCAGCTGCTTGTGTGCAAAGGTACAAAAACCTGCTGCGCACTGTACACGTGCCACAACACAAAGGATGGTTACTTTTCCCCTTTGGGTAAAACAGAGAAATGCTACTTCTGAAGTGAAGGGGAGGAGCTATGGCTTAGGGGAAGCGTGATACCTTCAAAAAAACAAACAAAAGCAAATGCACTCTTTTTTCCTTCCCTCTATCTGATTTGCTAATAATGCAACTTGTCCAAAGCTGTAAACAATATTTGAAAGTCTTCCAGCCTCTTAGATTGAAAATGTCAAGAAAAAAGTAAAAGGGGACAATTTGGCAGGAGTGCTATGGAGCTCTTCCTTTACTTCTGGAAAGAAGTTCAGGCAGCCCCAGGGACACTCATGTTATAGTTATTAGTCACCCCATGTGCTCAGTCTTTCAGAGGCTCTGTTTATTCTTGGTAAGAAAGGGGAAAGTCCAGCAACAGTAAATCTGGAAACATGAACACATGCTTTCCTATTTGCTTGGGGTTTTATTCCTGGATTTAGCTTTTCTGATGATATAAAAATTAGAATTAAGTGCTCTGCATAGTTAATATGCTATTGTTTACTGCCAGATAAGACTTTATTTAACAAAGATCTTATTTTCTTCCTCCTTGTCCCTACATGCATTTAACCTTTCCCTACTTTTTAAGTGCCTAGGGTTGCTTTTTAACAGGTCTGACTATCAGCATTTAGAACAGGCTCGGGTCATAAAAGAAACACAGGAATTAGCAGTTGTTCTCATTGAAATTAGCTGCCACTTTTTCAAGTGTTCTGTTTCCTTTCTTTATTTAAAATTTAAATATTTGTTCATAATGTCCCTGTTTAATTACCTGAACTACACAGATATCTGAAGGTGTGATATTCCTCCCAGTGGGATAAAAACTAATGCAAGCAATGCGGGTACTGATGCCTCCCAGGGCTAGTCCTCTGCTGAGGGTTACTAGAGAGAGTTCAGCTAAAAGCCCTCTGAAAAGGAGCCAAGAGGCTGACCTTGTAACTTCAGTGTCATGTCCAAGAGGAAGGTGCTGAGAGGATTAATCTGTCTTTAAAATAGAGAATATCAGTATTTTTAGAGAATCTGGCTTTTACGTTACATCTGTTTTGCTCGTAAACTGACTCTGGTCTGATATTGCAGAAGCTTGACTGTTGATTTTCCTGCAAAGCAACTCTGAATCTCTTCACCTGGTAAGGTTTTTAAAGCATTGCGGTGTTTGAACATATAGTTCATGTCTGAAAGATCCAAGCTGAAGTCGTTTTGCAGGCTGGATGAGTTTGACTATTCTGAGGGTCCAGAAGATGGGGTAAACAGGTGTCAGACTTGCATCACCCTGATCCAGGATTTTCAGTAGCAGTAAGAAGTTAATGGCAAAATGTGAAAGTTCAGACCTTCCAAATGCTTGTTTTAGTAATTAATTGATACTGTGTGGGAAATGCACACTGAGCATTGCAGCTCCTAGGTTTTGTTTTATTCTGTGGAACTGAGCTCATCCAGCTGGCAGGGAGAATGCCTTTTAGTGCAGTCCTTCACTTGTACTTTGTAAGATATTAGCAGATGAATGTCCAAATGAAGAGGAGGTAAAAATCAAGACCAGATCCTCATATGTCTTATTAGTCATGAGAGTAAATAAATTTAATTGAGGGGTTAGAGTGGAACAAAAACAATAAATGAACACTAATATTAACCTAATTTTTATATGGTTGTTACTGAAAACTATGGGATCTTGCTATGTAAGACTTATTTCAGATCCTGAAATTCTTTCACTTAAAATCATTAGGAAATGCTGACCTAGCTTGTATCTATGAATAGTCTTCTTGGTAAGCATTCCAACTTGTGAGCAAAGGCTTTGAAATCTTCCCCCGCTTGTAATGGAGCTGAATGGGTTCAGCAGTAAATATGCAACAAGTGTACAGCCCGTTTCTGCTCTTTGCTCCCTCTGGAGTCATTTAAACGAAACAAATTCAGTGCACGCTAATGAAGTGGGTAGGTAGCTATTGCAGCTTAATAGCTTGTGCTCAACCATTTTCCTTGGCAAGGAGCTTAAGGAATATTTCCAGCAAGGTCATGATATCTTCATCATGGACTGTTATCAGGAGTTGCATTTCCTGGTGTCAAGTCCCAGTGCTGAAGATACACCGCCCTTTGGAGCCTGGGACTGCTCAGGAGACACAGAGTTAAACACACAGCATTTCTGCTGCTCCCCACAGCCCGTTGTTATTGCTGCAGCCTTCTCCACTTGCATTCAAAATGTTTTCCAAACAGAATATTTATTGGAAATTTTTCTGCTTGCTTTGCATTTTGTTTTTTTAATTATAACTGGCAATTGCTTGCATCTAGCTTGACAATTTTTCAGCAATGCTACCTCCTTTCTTCATTTTTATTTTAGTGGGGACTAGGGTACAATTGTTCTGCTCGTGCTTCCTCCTGAATCTGGTGCTCCATGTCCAATGCAGATGCCTGAATAACACATATGAGTGTTGAGCAAATTTGCTTAGCTAAAAGAATTATGAGAACATGTGTTCCTTCGGGTCATGTCCTGTCCTCTGCAACTTGCCCAGTTCTGCTGTAGGAAACCACTGGAGGAGGAGGTAATGCAGGAAGGTCTAAAAACTGTTCCTCACTGTCTGTAGGTAAAATAAGTGGGGACAGATTCGGGGAAAAAATTATAATCACGGTACTTGCATTGTATTCATACACCTTGAGCCATGAGACTGTTGAACGCTCCTCTGCAGAAGAGGACCTGGGCTGTAATTTGGCCTGACCTCATGCCAGTGCTGCTGCAGCTGATCTGGGCAGTGCCCCCAGCCTAGCAGTGCCACCTCCCCTGCACAGTTCAGGCGCTCCTTGGTTGAGGCTCCTTGTGCAGGCAGGAGGTGGGGACAGCAACAGTCTGAGCCAGAAATGCTGCTGGGATTGACTTGGTGAGCTGTGCTCTGAAGTTCCCCTACCCACCCCCTGTGCAGATCTTACGCTGAGTAAGTGTAAACAGTGTGCACCTCCTAAAAAAAGGGACAAAGTCATCCCTCATCTGCAAATGAATGACTGTGTGTTACCTTTTTGGTCTTCTAGTGATCTTTGGCAAGTGGTGACATAAACTCGAAATACATGCTGTGGACTGAGGAGCTGATAATACCTTACCTTCCAAAGGGTTTGTATTCATAGCTTGGCATCTCTGAGGTTTGTCCCTCCTTTGATGGTCCTCCATCATCTACCAAGAGGGGAGTCTGCATGGCACCATTCTTTGTGGTCAGAACATTCTTGTGCGTTTGCTTAGGGCATCTCCACATGTTTGGACCCTTCCTCTGATATTATAGGTATAATAAGCATATTGAAATTATCTGAAGGAGTCCCTAACTACTAGAGGTTGAAAAGGAGGTAGATAACGTGACAATATATGCCCCTTGCTTAGGGAAACTATAATGCTGAAAATTTGCTTAGTGTCCTCTAGCTGATGCTGTCTGTTTAGTTCTGCACAATTTTCTTTCTAGCTCAGTGTGAATGCACGCCCCTCCTCTAGAAGATTGATTATCTAGAAATCATTCCTGAAAGACTTTTTTAATTTAGCTTCAACATCTAAAGGGAGCTCAAGTTCAGATGCACAATATGATTAAGTGCGGTCTAGTTTCAATCAGAACCTGTTATTCTTGGCAGACAAACTCCAAATTGAAAAGGAGCAGGGCATTTCTGATGAGCAGCAGACTAATTGAAAATTTGGAACACAGTTATTTAGTATCCTGGGTCAAAGTCAGTCAAAGGCTGAGCTAAATAAAAAGATCTTGAAACACATTTAGAATATATTTTAATGTTTAATTGCTTATTTCAGAAAGCTTCTAAAAATTGGTTAAGCTTTAGGAAATCAAGCCAGTATAAAACCAGGATTTCTCCATTACTTTGCTCTTATTTTTTGTTGGGGAATAAACATTTACATCTGCAAGTTTGGGCACTGAAGCCAAGCTGACAGGCCTGTAGTTCCCCAGATCCTCCTTCCAGCCCTTCTTGTGGATGGAAAATAATTAGCAATAATTGTGCCTCCGATTAACCTTGTTGGCTATGATTCTGAGCCTGTGCAAGGCAAAGCCCAAACATTATTACATGGCCAATGCTTCTACTAGTAACTTGTTCAAATCTGTAGACAGGGCTGGCTATTATTTATAACAGTTTCTATAGTTGAACTCTCAAGAGTTACTTTTTTGCCTCTCAGAACAACAGTACCTAAAATGTTGCACATCAAGCTCTGCTTTGGAGGTTGGATTTACGTGCCCTACCTTTTAGGGAAGATCACTGATTTCAGGAGTTCTGCACAGTCCTTGCAGCACCTGAAAACCCAGCCATTGCCATCAATGCTCACACGTGGATGCAGGGCCTGATTTTTTAGCCAGGTAACTCCAATGTCTGCATCGCATCTTACAGCATATTTCCCATCAGCTCGATAGATTTGGTGCATTCTGGTTCTCTCCAGGAAAACACCCAGCTCCTCGGAGCCTCTCCCCAGAGCCATCACGTTCATAGTTAATGGTCTTTGGCCACCTGAGAGCTATGACAAGAGTTTTCTACTCTTTCCACTCCCTGTAGGTAGCAAAGTGCTACCCCTGGCATGGCTATCCGTAAAAAGGGCTGTTTTTCCACCAGTGGGTGTACTGTGGTCCCTTTGTGGAGCACCTGATTTCACTGAACTGTAGAGGAACAGGAAGCAGTGGTGGGGTGTGGATCTGGGTGCTGCACCCTTCAGTGTGCTGATGCTGAGACCATGCACGGTCTGGAGTGAGCAAGGAAGAAACAGGGATGGGTGCCCATGGTCTCAGCGGAGAAAAATGCTGCAGAGGTCTGTAGCACCTCCCACAAATTGCTGCAGTTGTCAGGACTCGCTGCTGTTGTGAAGCCTGCTGCTTGGTGGTCTTCTGTCCTGTTAAAGCAGGCATCAATGGGCTGCCTATTCCATCCTCATAAAGGAAGCCTGTTTTGCAGAGGACATGATGCAAAGAGCCTGCAAGCTTGAAATACCTGGATGTTTTCCAATTTCTATTCCCAGAAGTCTTGTTCTAGCAAATGCTGTTGAATGTGCACACAGTACAAGGGGGTGCAGGGAGAGGCTCAGCAGGAGATGGGATCATACAAAACATCATCAGTCTTGGAGTGTCACAATTAAATAGTCTGCACTAGAAGTTTTTAAGTAATGCTGGAGTAATTAATTGTTTGTGGAATCCCATTACCTGACAAAGGCTCCAACCTGACTCACATATATGATCAGCTATGCTTCTGCATTTAGGGGCTTATTTGCCAGTCTTGCTCTAGTCTTGCATTTGGTTTTCAGGAATATTCAACTCGTGTGAGAGCCACTGGCAAAAATCCAGATGTTGGGAGAATCCTCAGCCACTCCAGCAGATGGATACTCTTCATTTGTCGGTCTAGCACAAGGGAAAATGAACAAAACTTTCCCCCTTTCTCAAATACCCAAAATTTCTGTTTCCACTGTCTGAGTTCACAGCAGTTGCTAGTCCTTAAATTGTCCAAGATTATAATTGTTTCCTGTTTATTTAGGTTTAGACATTCATAGACCCAGTTTGAAAAATTACTATATCAGGGCCAAGTAATGAAGTTTGCTAAGGGAAGTCTTGCGGTCCAAGAAGAAGCTGGAAAAAAATTTCCCTCTGCTTTCACCAGCTGGGGTTGAACTATTGACAAGTACAACAGAGCCAGGCTATCTCCAGCCTCAGTTAATCTCTTTAAACCTCGGCATGCAGAGATAGGCTCCTTACCCATATGGTCCTGGGAACATGGGAACAAAAGCAAATGCAAGGCACACCTGAGGAGGAATTAAAGAACCACCTTGAAAAATAGGAGAATTGGACAAAATAAACCATAGCAATATAAACGAGCAAAGGAAGAAGAGCACAAATGCATTAGTCATGTTTTAACTGCTCTCAGAACCCAGTATGCTTAACACTCTGAAACAGAAACCCCAGCATTTCAGTTCTGAACATTAGCAAGTTTAAAAGGAATGGAGTGAGATCTCCTGAGAATGAAATCGTATATTTTTATTCATATGGTCAAACAAGTGTTTTTCCTGTTCACAGTGCCTCCTTCATACTTTATTGTGTTCAGAGCTTCTAGGCAAATTCTTTTCTAGAACAGTGGAAAGTTTTGCCTGGGTTTCAAGAAAGCTTATTTCATAGTGCATGACCTGAGTGTGCCAACGTGTTTTTAATTTACAAAACCTTTTGAGTGAATAAACTTGAGAGCTGAACAAGAGCTCTCAGGCTTGAATATTTTCTTGTTCCACAGAAGCCATACATCAGAGGTGAAGACACCTAGAGAACCACTCTATCCAGCAAAGTCACAGGTGTCCATCAACAATTGGGCTCCTATCTTGAAATCATTTTCATTTCTCTGCCAACAAAATCTGTAATTTTTCATGTCGTCTCTTTACCACCTCTCATCTTCTCAACTCCCTTTCTCCCCATTTTGCAGCAAACATAAAGGAAATAGCCAAAGTGGGATTGTGTGTTTTGCATTCAATAGATGCCGTGATCTGACCACAATCCCCCAGTGACTGTTCATTGTTCTTATTCCTTTGGCATATTGGCTGTGCCAAAAAACATCGTACTCTGTCTGCTATCAAAGGACATTTCCCCCTCCCTTTCCTTCCTCCCACCAGCTTTCTTTTTCACTCATTCCTTCATTATGCACTGGTAGCATTTCAGCTTTCAGGAGACTTTGGCACAATTTCTGGGCATCCACTTTGATGTGCTCATTCTTTGCACCCCGTTCTGATTTGGAGGCATCAGGCGCCTTGTGCATGATGTGCTGGGGATTTTGTGTGGTAGTCTTTTTTAAATCAATATCTGAGTGCATTAATTGCAGGCACAGGGTTAATGCTGTGGGATCACACATGACCTGTAATTTTGCTCAGTGTTTCTTATCTCACAGCCTGCAATTCTAATCAAGCAGGTTTGCTGCCTTTATTATGCTTCCCATGAGGTGTTGTTTGCAATGATATTTTGATGATGGAGAGAATTACATATTGGGAAAAACCTTTATTGATTATAAATACACAGCTGAAATTAAATGGTACTGCATGAACAGCAGTTGCTATATGAAAGTGACCAATGATGTTTTAAACTGAAGTGACATTTCCAACTATTTTCTTTGGAATTAATGCCTAGTGCTTTATTTAGTTATTTCACTAAGAATATGTGGAAGAATGTATTTCTATGAGTTTTAAAAGTACTTTTTAGCAGTAGATTAAGATGTTGTTTAAAAAGGGGCCAGAGTGATTGCCAAGCCTTTTCATTTCTGTATCACAAGTCTACTCTTTCTGACAGTTGCTCAAGAGCCTCTCAAAGAGAAAAAAAAGAGGTCTAGAGCAAAATCTAAAGTCAGAACTCTGTGACTGGAGGCCTGAAATTAGATTTGGGAGGTCAGGCTGATATTTTGGTCAGAGTCCAAGCTGTCCAGTATCAGCGCCGCAATACTATCACAGATATCAATGTGGCTTATGACTTCAAGTCCCAGAACCAGCAGGACCTGAAGAAGCTGTTCAGCCTCAGAAGAAACAATCCATGCCCCAAAAAATTTTCAAGTGAAGTGAAAAAAAACAATGAGAAAGTGGTCTAAAGGAAGAGCAAAAACACAAGGGTGACAAGATTGTCAGCCCGGGAAGCAGAGATCTCGAGGCACATGAACTCAGCCATCCAAGTGCTGTGTATTTCACGTGGCAGAGGAAATGGATGAGATTGGATCTGTGCTGGCTGTACAGAGTTGGATCTGGTTATAGGGGGCAACCCATGGAGAAAGCATGAAGATGCTTATTCTACTGTCTAATAAGAGGACTGTGAAGTGGCCTTTGCCCATGAGAAGCAGAAATTCAGAGTGATGTGCTCTTGTAGAGAGGCTGGTGAGTGCCAAAGACTAGTGGGTTTTGTCTCTGTACGTTAATCACAGCTTGGAGAGAGCTTGAGTGAACAGTATGTCTTGCTATACTAATTCCAGAATGAAGCATAATTTCCTTCTGCAATGCTTCCAGTCTCAGTGCACTTCATCAGAGCCACCAGTCTCTCAGATGAGCTCAGTGGGAACAGTGGCATTTCCAGCATCTGTTGAGCTGATTTTCAGCCCTCTGCTGCCAGTAGATTCTGTAGGTAACAGTGGAGACAGCAGAAATATCAGCATCAAAGGGAGGAAATTCAAAGAATGAGTATTTGAAATGGGGTTTTTAAATACAGTTAGTTTTCATGTCTGTTCACTAATCCTGTATTGCTGAGAGCTGATACTTAAACCAAGGGTCACTGAAGCAGAATAAATGGGCAAAAGTTTTTGAGCAACACCCTGAGGAAGTAGAATCTCCACTATCAACTCTGTACTGTTGGACTAAAGTGGGAGCAACTGCTCTCAAGTTTAGCTGTGAGCAAGGGTAGCTGGAAAAAAAATTTCTTTTAGGAACACAGGGTATCCACAGTGTGCAGGACTTGACTTCTGAAGTGGAGACACGGTATTGGCAGCACTGACAAGCTACAGCTATGGAGGGAGTTTTGGCCTTGCCTCAATGAGGGGAGAGCTGGGAAGAGCATCACACATGGGAACATAAGAATGGCCATTGGGCTTGAAAGGCTGAGCTCTACAATTGCTCTGAGCAAAGCTCCAGACCCACATAACCTCAGCTGCGTTCTACAGTCAGTAACTGTGGAAAGCTTATAGTTTTTGGATTGCTTTGGTGATTACCTGTGCCTGTCGCATGGCCCTGCAGCTGAATGACAAGATCACAGGACAAGCTAGCCATGGAGAAAACTGACATTATTCCTGGCGGAATATCATGCTGAGACCCTGGCTTCCTGTTGCAAAAACAGGAAATGTTTTCTTTCTGGAACAAGGATGGACTAGTTTCAGTGCTGGGGCACATTCACAAAAGTCCCTGCACCTTTACAATTGGGCAGTTTTCTGTTCCCACTGTCCCTGGAATAATAGCTAAAGAGAGAAAAAGCTTTTGAGTAGGTTCATTTTGTCTTGCCTGTAAAAGACTGAGACCCTGGGGGTTTGTATGCTTTGGTGTTTTGGCCAATCCACTCCTAAATGACCCAGCTGGTAGGACTGTTACTAGCTATTCAGAGTCACCACTCTGTAGAGTGCTTCACTGTGAATGTTTTCAGTATGGAGCTTAAATTTTCCTTTTGGATTCCCCCTGCCTCCTCCTGGAGCACTTACAAGACAACCAATCAATAGCAACATTAGGAGTAGGGATGGACAGGTGGTCCTTTCCTCAGCTTCCCAGCATTGACCTGTCAAAACTACTTGTCTAGTTTTCTGTTGTGAGCACCCCTAGGTGTGAATTGCTAAAGAGGCTTTTTATGAGCAGCAATGAAATGGATTGTTTCAGATAATTTGAAAAATTTACAATATACATTGCTAAAAGACATATGCTTTTTTCCCTTCTTTATGGTTTGCAACCTCTGGATCTTTATTATAAACAGAATTAATCTGTACTGAAAAAATGGGAATATTGTCCACTCTTCTAACTGAGGGAATCTGGAATATCATCTATTTTGCATTAGTGATTTGCATTTGTGGGATGATGATGCAGAAATTGAAAGGTTCTTGTTGAGGTATGTGCTGACGAGTTAAGTGTTTAAAACATCTCTGGGGCAATGGAGTTACCACTGCAAGCTTTGAAAGCTGTATCACAGAACAGAAATACCTACAAAGATTGAATACAGTGTATACACAAGTTCTAGGGGTTCCATTTGCTTTATTTTTTAAGCCACATATGGCTTCATTTGACCATAGTGAACGACATAAATTATTTCTTTTTATATTATTAAACATTTCAAACCATTATCCCTGCTCAAGCTTAACATATATACACTCCTGCCTCATAGGTGCTTTCACCAAGCTGAAAGTACACCCTCTTAACAAGTAAGCATGGCTCTCCAGGCAGAAGTCCAGCCCTCACAGCAAGCCTTATCCCAGGCAGGAGGAAGCAATCAACATCAAGATCTCCACCGAGCAGAGACTCACAGAGGGAAACTTGTTGCTATTTCACTCTGCAGCTGAAGAAACATACAGTAGTGGCAGGGAGCCTTGGGGCAGCTGATTTAAAGACTGATTTTGCAAGCTGTTCCTTACTATCAGGCATTCATAAAATTCATCTTGAATAACAGATTTTCCTACTGAACTCTTCAACTCTCAGCAGAACAGCATCCTGCTGACTGGACATGTTCAGACCATCTCTGGAGCTACATCAGATGGTACCAGATGCACTGAGATCCAGTGAGTAGAGTCTGGGGTTTTTTTCCCTGTCAGTTGTAAGAATCTGCTCTACTCCTTTCCTGGGAACTTTGCTAATGTGAGAAGCAAAGGCTCTCCCCAGAGAGAACCTTCCACTGCCTTCAGCTCTGTACTGAGAAAATGGGGTAGGATTAAAAGAGCACAATTGCTCCTGGGCAGTTGGTTTGTGGCCAGCCACGTGGTAGAACAGCTTGGACATAAATTTTAATTTAATGCAGGGCTGCTAATCAACATCAAACATGAGAATGTCAGTGGCTGATAAATTTAATTGGATGTTTGTTTAAGAGCATTAGAGGAAGTATGTGTTTGAAGCATCAAAGAGTAAGTCTTAGAACTGCAAACAATACTCTGGTTGCATTTTTGGGAAGGGCTGTCACCAGATCTGTGCTTTTTGGCTGCTGCAGCCATACCCTATTGCATCAGTTTCTGAGTTTGCATGGCACTTACTAAAATACACGTGTACATAAATAGGTTATAAAGCATAATATGCACGTAGGTAAATACATTTCTGAAGAATGATATTAAAAGAACATTGTCCTGGTGGGCAGCAAAGAGCTATCTAGGCACTGCAATCATCAAGGATGCCTGCCAAATCCTGATTTGCTCCTCCTGTCATCCCACCACCATGTATCGTGGGCACAGTTCTCAGCTGATCACACGCTGCATTCCTCGCAGGACCGTGAATGCAGAGAGCGGCTCTGGTGAGAAGCTGTGACTGTGGGAAGAAGCCAGTTTCTCCAAAGGAGGGTATATGTGCTCTTTCTGTCCGCAGTGGGTAGGACAAAACTTTTGAGCCATGGCAAGGAAATGTAGGTTAGGCTTCATGAAGAAAATGCAAACAGTTCTGCAAGCAGCAAAATGCTGACATAGAATTACCTGGAAAGATGGTGGAATTGCTGGTCCTGGAGCATAAAGTAAGGCAGAGCTACCTCTTTCTGCATTATGGGAAGTGAACAGACTAGATGGCTTCTATGTTCTTTCCACACATTTCCATCCCATTGACTGTGAATCCTTGTTTTCTACCTCTTTTTCACTAAGAACTGAAGTTAGAAGAGACATGACAAAGGGACAGGCATTGGTAGAAGGGGAAAGGAGCCTTTGGCAGCTGAATATGGTCCTAGAGAAAGGCATCCTTTCCCATCCTGCAAGGCACTGTGGAAGTTTTGTGGCTTTCAGTTGTTTCCAGTTGGCATTTTGTGTGTGCCCACATGCAGTCTGATGTGAAGGATTAAACATTAAATGCTTAAACTGGAATAGCAGAATATGCACTCTGAATATGTGATGTTGACCTTTCCAGAAAGCTACATCTTTCTGTGCATCAGCTGCCTTTCTGAAAGTGAGGGTAATACAGCATTTTCAGTGGGATTGCATAAGTAGGTTTGTTAATGCTTCAAAGCACTTGGATGCTGTAGGGATGTGTGGTGAGGATGAGGCCATAAGGAAATGATGAATTTTGTCCCCACAGTGGGGACTGAACAGTGCACCATAAAGAAAGCCAAGGGCTACAAGCTGAGTGACAAGAAAACAAAGTATTGAATGACTGTTGAGTAAGAGACAAACTTTCATTCCTTGTGTTGAATGAAGCAGCAACACCAGGGGAAAAGTAGTATGGAGTATTTTACTGAAGACTGTTTAATATTTCAGTCTCCTATTGCATGAGTATTAAACTGGGTGGCTTGCCTTGCCTTTCTGTGAGGAATGTAAAGCATTCCCATGCTACACGCAAGCATCTACCTTAAACTAAGAAATACAAACAACCCAAACTACAACAAAAAATTCAGCTCTGTAAATTTGATGTCTGTGGGATTTGTCAAGTGGGGGATCCCTCAGACCGGTACACAGATGAGATGACAGTAGTGGCAAGCTGCCCTTCTCCAGGCTAGTCAGTGATAGAGATCTGGGGCTCCTTTACCAGCAGTTGGACAAATGTTGATGCATAGCAGGGGAACAGTGGGATTTGGGTAGCCTGACCTTATCCCAGATTTGGGAGGGAATACACTGGAGAAGACATAGGCTTTTTTTGGTCCCATCCTTGTCCTATCCTTGTTTTCCCTGAAAAGTTTTTGGTACCTTCTTTTACTGTCTTGGGCTGTCCAACTAGACTGGATCATCTTAGACATAAATTTAAAATATTAATGACTTCTCATACCCCCATCCTGCAGAAATGGCCAAACCATTATGCTTTTTTTGTGGGAAGTGTTGGGCTTCTTACAGGCAGTTCTGTCTACAATATCCTGTCACTCTGTATGTACTTGCAGAGATGGCTTGAGACTATGAGGTAGAAACTGCAGGAAGCTTTAAAATCTCTTGCTGTAACAACTGTGGCAATCAGCAAACCTAAGTCATGCTCTGACTCCCAGATTTTCTCTGAGCTTCAGGAACAAATGTAGGGCTTCTGTCAGTCATCTAAGAATTGCTATGCATGGTGTAACTACGTGCTAGAAGAAGAGCCTATTAGGCTCTCCACCAAGATAATACTGCTTTATTTATTTTAATCATTCTATTAGTGATTAAAATTCAGGAATAAAGCTGAGTCTTGTCACAGTGCTCCTGTGAATGTACATCTTTCTGGGGAGAGCGTGGAGTGCTTTGTTCTTCATTCCTGCAGCTTGTGTCCAAACATTCCTACACCTTTATTTTGCAGGCCATGATCTGGGATGACATAAGATATCAGGCACTGCCACAGCATGTGGGAAATGCTGTGATTCCCCAAATAAAATACACTGTGCAAGGGACAGAATGCAAGGTATGGGTTCCCACATGGATGCAGCTGG
This sequence comes from Aphelocoma coerulescens, assembly GCF_041296385.1. NCBI lineage: Eukaryota > Metazoa > Chordata > Aves > Passeriformes > Corvidae > Aphelocoma > Aphelocoma coerulescens. Next base: position 79,719,499 of record NC_091015.1, read on the forward strand.
CATTCAGATATGACAAAAAAGCATAATGATGGGCTCCTGTCTGATCATAGCTAGCCTTTCTTCAGCCTCTTCAGGAAAAACCTGAAAGAATGATGCAACCTCCAGTAAAACACATCTCACTTCCTCTTGCTGTCCATCTTAGGCAAATGATGCAACACCTGAGGCTGTTGACACATTGAACTGATCTCACAGCTGAGTAAGGAGGAGGCAGTCAATAAAAAGTGAGACTATGCCCACAACTCAATTCAAATGGCTTGATTTTTTTATATAGCTTCTTATGATTAAATATTATTAGATCAGCAGAAAAGAAGACCAAAAGAGATTATGTTCCCCTGGGACTCCCTAATTTTAGATTACGGAGTGAGTTAGTCAGATGAGAGACGCTTAGAATGAATAGGATCATCTTTCTGTGCATGCTTGGGAATTCCTTGCTTCAATCACAAAAAACCCCACTAATTGAGCAATGGCAAAGCAAGAGCTGAAAGTCTCATTTCAGTCAATTTCTGCCCTCACTTACCCCAGTGCAGACACATTTCTGCCTGTTGCCCAGGCTCAGCTGCAGCCAAGGACACAAGGTCATGCCAGGAAAATCTTTATGGATCCTGTTGATACTTGCACTGCAGAGCAGCCTGCCCAATTAGAGATGGAAAAATCCATATTTTAAATATTTTTTAACTGAACATTTTGCATCTAGTGCTTGAGACACTGTAATTACAACAATTTGTCACTGTCTGTAGTGCTGTTTCTCTGAAAAATAAACAGAGATCCTACAGTCTTCCAACATGTGTTGACTTTAATCAGCTTTTTCCTGATTATAACTATCATCCTCAGTAGGTATTCAGTTAATGGTCCCTCTTTCATTGTGAAGCTTGAAATAATAGTATTTGGAATATAATGAAATTAATTTCAAGGTTTCTTGCTAAACCTATTGGAACTCTTTTTTAGTTCAAACAATGATATTAATGATACTTTGGAGGGAACATGGAGTTCTTTGACATTGGACTCCAAGACTTACTGGTTAACAATAATAAAATCTCTGCAGCATGATAAAAGCTAGGCCTCTTGAAAAACATCTTCAGGAGTGGATGATTGCTCCTCTGGGAACATAACTCCAGCTCTGTCAGCAGGGCAGGGCAAAGCCATCTGTGACTGCTGCACTACCAGTGAACAAGGAGTGAAACCTAAAGCACCAGCATACATTCAAAAGCAAAATCCCATAAATCAAGTATGTGTCCACAAAAGAGGCAGGGAGAAAATGGCAAAGGTATTGAATTAGCTCCAGGATATTGTAACCCAAATCTTAATAGAAACCAAGAATTTCTAGGCCAGGTATCTTTTTGAATAGCCCAGTCTCCAAAGCAAGCCCTCAGAGTCACATTAGTGTGCATGTGAACTGCAAAGGCTTTGTCATGACAAAACCTCTCACCTGAAACAGACAGCACACACATGCTCCAGCATCTCCTCCCCGAGGATGACATGTGGAAGAATGTACAAGAGACCTTTCCCATCTCAGTCCCACCCTATTCTCTAGTAACTGCATGGTGGCTTAAGATCTGAAGCATAATAATATAATTATTTGTAACTTTATTCCCAGCAGTCACAGAAATGGTCTAGTCTCTCTCCGAATTCTCCTGTGATCACTGACACCCTGGGGCACAGAAGTTCTTGCTCTTTGTGAAGTCCTTGCCCTCTAAATTTTGTAGTCAGCACCTTTTAGAGCCATCAGGTGTCTCCTTGCCATTGTGTCTCTAGTTAGAGAGAGCAGGATTTCTACACCTTGAATCAATCATAGTTTATTATACTTTTCCTCTCCCATTTCTAGCTCCTCCTTAGAACAAGAAACACCAGGAGTTTAATCACCTAAACCTGAGCTTTTCTAGGTCTTTGACTGCCCCTGCTTTTCCTTTTTGAAAAGCATTTGGTTATTCAACAGCCATTTTTTTTAGGATAAGCAGCACTGAGCATGCTGTTGCAAGAGGCTAGCCCATTCATTTACTCATTTGTCTTACAACAATATGACCTTTTTGGATGATAAGCTTCATTTCATTGCTTATTCTTGTTTCCTTTTGACAGGAGTTGTAGATTGAGCATAAAACTTCACTGAACTATGTAGATTTTAAAAACGTGCCCGTTTTTCCTAATTTAACTGTAAGTTAAGAATTAAGAAAGAAAAATCTGGGTAGAGGGAGAAAACCAGAATTTATTTCTCATCTACCCACGTGGCAGTTTTTACTGTTCCATACAAAGTTTAAGGACTTGACCCACAGATGTATTGTCTTGATCTAACTAACGTGTATGCTTGAGATAATTAGGAGCAGAAATAGGCCATTGGAAGACCTACAGATTCTTATTTTAAATAAAATCCATGCCAACATAAAAGTCTAAGATAAACAGAAACGCCAATCTTGTTTTCTCTTCTCATAGCATTTTCCCCCTATTACCGCAGGCCGGGTTCTTACGGTATATCACCGTGTCCCGCAGCCATAGGGAGGAAGGAGGAGAGAAGATCCAGCAGGCAGGAATTGTGCAGCAAGATTGATTTCTTTAATTATTTTACAAACTCTTTTATAGACTTTTTTCTTCTTAGTCTAATTGGACAAAGGACCAGCCACCCCTTGGGGGTGATTGGCTAAAATCCTAAAACATCCATTGTCAAAATATTTTTCTACTATACCATAAACAAGACTTCCCAAGGGTTCAGGTGGCTTGGTTGTTTACATTCCCTGCTACCTCTTCTGTGAGAGAGAAAAGTCTCTCACGGACTTAGAAAATAGCAAGAAAATCCTTGCTAGCAGCATTTTTGTATCTACCTCCCCCAAACTTTTATTTCTGTAACTTGGCAATCCTGCAACAGGTAAGAAGTCACAGAGTTTGAGTCAAATTATGGCCAAACATATAAGATGCAGAATCCTGAAGACATTTAACATCACAGCATTACTAACCTTTAGTTTCATTAAGATCTAGTGGATAATTTTACTTCCAGGCTTTTGCATATAGACATGCATTTGGATGGCAGGACTTGTGATTATAACTTTGTGCTTATACAAATACTGACAGTGTATCAACCATCCCCTGGATGCTGTTTTATAGTGTCAGAAAGTTTAATGTTTATTAATCATAGGATGAAACAGAAATGTGAAAGCAGTACTGCTTCTCAGTAGCTTCTCAGTTTACTGTGCAGTACTCACAGGCTAAAATCCACCTGAAAACAGAGGAAGGCTCATACAATATTCAGGATCCAGCAGAGGTGAGAAATTACATGCACAACAAGCTTGGTAGCCTGCCTGAGTTTTGCACAATGAGGCTTGGTTCACAAGAGCTATGCCTGATGTAGGATTTAATAAGGCAAGTGAAAGGAGGGGGTGATGGAGAACCTCACCTAAACTAGATTAGGATGCTGGGCTCATACTGCTCTGCAGACTGGCACAAAGCAGAGCATTGACCAGAGCCAGCAGAAACTTGTTTCGTTGGTGGTTGCCAGGTAGCGTAAGCCTTCTGAAGGGTTTATTATCCAAGTAACAAAAGAGGAGGGTAACTTTTCACTGACACAGAAAGATTACATTGCTGAGGCTCATCTCTGCACAGCAAATTTTTTCCTGTTGTTGCTTTTTTTCTGTCTTCTTCCAAGTACAAATAGAGCATGTCAGAAATGGGAGAGGAAAAGCAAAGCTCAGCCTGTAAAAAGAGTGGAAACTTGATTTCAGAGTGATTTGAAGATATTTCAGAACTTTTCAGGGACCAGGAATCTGTAAGTGTGAGCTACTGCCTTGTCCCAGGACTGCATTTAAGATTGCTGAAGTCAGTGAAGCTGTGGAGTGGTCTCTTATCTGTGGAGAAATACGCATCCCAGAGTAAATGCTTTCACGAAATAATGGTTGGCATGTGATCTCCAAGCTCAAAGTCCCAGTTCCCCAGGGTAAGGGACATGGCCAGCATCTGTATGTTTGGCAACAGCAGGACACACATTTTTGCTGCCAATGCCACCAATGCTTACAAGGACATGAGCAAGTTCACCAGGGAAGGGAGCAGATCAAAAGAGGTTTCCCTGTTTTTTTATCAACTGCTTGCATGACCTCTTGGCCCATCTATCTCCATCAAGGATCACATTTACAGCTGCAATGATTTTTTTTTGAGCTGCCTGCTCTCAAAATGCAGCCTCCTCCTCTCAGCTATTTTCACCTTCACATAGCTCAAAGTGAGTGTTGGATGTGGTAGGGATGAGTATGGTATTTATACCTTACAAAAGTCTGGAAAAGCCCAATTGTCTTTCAGTCTTGTCCCCCAGAACACCAATATCTCAAACTGACAGCTGTTACACAAACCACATGCTTTATTCTGTCAGTCTGTGCTGGAATTACTGACCACAGCTGGACTCCTGTACTTCAGAAAGGCTTGCTCCAGAGCTTGACTGTGTGTTGGGTGAGACAGGATCTGACTGTTGTAGGAAACAGGAAGGCAGAGCAAGGCAGACACAAATGCTGAGATGGTACCAGGAGCTGGAATGGAGAAATTAGTGCCATGTCTGGGCTAGGAATGTAAACAAGAAAATTATAGCAGGAGAAATTACTATAGCAAGCTAAGTAATTATGATGCAAATCAGAAATAAAAAAACCCAACATTACTGCATTCCTCCACTAGCTGCTTTTACTTTTAGTTTTCTATCCTCCTTCTGTGGTACACAAGAGTTTCCCATAAAGAATAATTTTTACTGCCATTATCAAAATTGCTGACAAGGGAGAGCTTAACTTACAAAATAATTGCCTCTTCCTGCAGTGTCTTTGTTGTCCCACTCTGTGTAGCATCCGAGCCTGGCCACAGACTCCTGTGTAAATCCTGCTTCCAGGATTTTACTCTGCCTGGTGGCTACTCTTTCTGCCATTCAGTAGCAAGTCACAGGCACTGAATGGTCAAAAGCGGTCCATGTTGAAATTCATTCTCCTGAATGTATTATACTTGTCCTTGAAATGGTCAAAGGACTTTTGTCTTCAAAGCCCTCAAACCAGTAAGTCCATTTTGACCAAAAGGCTCTGAGGGCAAGGCTGCCTCTGGACGCTGTCAAATGACATCCGGTGCTGTGTGAGCACACCTGGCTGAGGGCTTTCATTCAGTATTGTGAATTAATCCTGGGAGCAGAAGGGCTTTTGGGGGGATGAGAGGAAGGACTTGGAATTGCTACCATTTTTTAATTTTTTTTTTTCTGCCTGCTAAGGATACTTCCTATGCAGGCTGCTTTTCACATTGTGTTTTCTTCCTCTCCCTTGGGACAAACACTGCTTTTCTTTACCCAAAGGAAGGATGTAGTTGCTTACAAACTTGGGGAAGAGGGAGGTTGCCTCTGCTGTCTTTGTTGTATTCATTTGTGGGTTTCGTAGCCTGGTTTCTTAAGATAAGCAAAACCTGAACAGTCATGTTTCTGTCTGGCTTCCTACACAATTATTCTTGAATTTGTTGACAAATTTCATTCTCACTTGATAAATGTTCTTGAGATATCAATGATACTACATTTCTCTAAGTTTTCAGGAAATAGACGGTAGTTCAGCAGGAAAGATTGTGTTAACATTCTAAGGCACAAGCTAATGAACTGATCTTTCATGGCAGAGAATCCACATGGAAAAAAATAGATGCCTGTAATTCCTCCATCTGTGGAGCCACTATAGAGAACAGGCTTATATGCCAGAGGGTGTACAAAAATTAAATATTGTATTGTCAGGATGTGAGAAGTACTAAATTATATATATATATGCAAATGGAGCATACAGGGTGTGCTTTGGAGACAGGGTGATGGTGCAGCCACTTCACTCAATGGGCAAGAGGAAACACAGCATATTCTGCAGCCCTACTTGTGCATGCAATGGACAACAACACTTCTTGGCTACAGGAAGCCTGCTGAGGAATTTGGGGAATGACTACTTACTAATCTTAATGAAGAGACTTGGGGAGGACTCTCCAGCTTTCTGACTTAGTTTTCATATTTGAAAGTGAGCTGCTCTGAGCTCTGCTGAGGGTGGTGCCAGTGCAGCATCTGTGCTATTCCCAGGCTCGGTGTTGCAAATGTTAATCAAGAGCAGCAGCATGAAGGGCAAAAGTACTAGTTGTAGAAAAGGACAGAGGGTCAAAATCACTTTTGTCATCCCCTATAAATCTCACAATTCTGCCTCTAGGACTGAAATCTAAAATTGCCAAGTGTGCAACTTCTGTGTGTAAGAGCACAAACCTTAAATTGCTAGCACTGCAGTACCCTGCACTTGAAAACCCACTGGCTGTATTTTTAACTACACTTAGGTTGCATGCTGTCAAGGGAAGTTAGAAATTCTATCTCTTTGAATTCAATGATATTGATGATGCTTTAAATATCAGTGAGGTACTTTCTCTGCAGTGTGGCGGCTTCTGGATTTTTGTGACTTTCCAGCACATGCAGATGAGGAAGCTCTGTGTGTTTGTCTATCATATACTTATCACCAGTCATTACAGAATTATCTCTCAGTATTATTGCTCTAATTTGTGGCAGCTTAGCTAAGACAGCTGGAATGTTTTAAAAACTGTTTTTCAAAAGAAAAAGGTCATTCTGGTAGAATAATCTACCAGATGTCTGTAAATAACAGTTACGATGAAGCTACTTGTGGGCTGAGGACAAGTTCTCCACTGAGACATGATAAAAACGGGAACATCTGCCACTGTCCATGCAAATGGCAGGTCCCAACTGTGTGTGACAGGGGAAGGAAGGGAAAGGCACCCTCAGAGGATGCATCTGGCTGAGGTGAAATATCATACTGTTGCAATTAATGAAAGAACAGGCACACTTGCCCTGGAGTAAATGTTCTGTGGTCTAAGATACCTTCTTTAGCAGAGTAAAATATCTGCCCTACTCTGATGCTCTTTGAATAAGACTATTAAAACCACTGGTATAGCTTAAATCTCAAGTTCAAGGCTGCTCAGTGCTTAATTGGTTGGGTCCCTTGGTCCCACAATGGCTTGTGGGAGGACTGATACAGACTTCTGTTCCCACACTAAATCCCTGATCTTGCCCCCTCAGGGATATGTGTTTATGACCCCATAGGTCACTTCAAATGAAGTACTTGACCTGAGTGATGGGACTCAGCCCTGTGGAAAATACTGCACAGGCAGCACAATGTCTGTTGGGGGAAGAAGTAAATCTTGTTGTTCCTAAATGATCACTATAGTCAATTTAAGAAGGAGTGCTTATATCCTGAAAAGTAATTGCCGTCCAATGATTTTTGCCCAGCCATGACCAAGCACTTTCTCTCTAGGAGCAGCGGTGCAGAAGCAAGGGATTGCTTGTCAGACCTCCAGCGGAGAACTGGAAGATTTGCAGAATAAATAACATCAAAAGCCTAATCAAAGTTGACTTTTTCCTAGTAACACTTCAGGATCCTACTTCATTTTTGGCTGTTTCCAGCAGCACGCAATTAGTGATCAAACCTGCCAACCTCTGAGAGCTGGACCATTTGGATGGAATAAGTGGGCTTTATTGGCTGTCTCTTGGGGACTCATTATTATGCTTACAAAAATGGACAGTACAGCACAGTCTGTATTCTCAATATATTTTACTGTAGTTCCACCATAGTCCCAGAGTCACTGCACCAATTACAGAGTCTTCTTGAGTGGTGTGGGAGTGCTAAAGGGGCCTGGGAGAAGGCTTTGCTCAAACACAATCCTTGGGTCTGGCAGTTCTTGACTTTCAGGGGGAAATGGAGTTAGAGAAGGTGGATGGGCGAGGAGAGACTTGTCTGGTGTGCCTTACACCCCTGGTACTGGCAAACAGAATCTCTGGATCCTCATGCCAGACTTGAAACCATCATGGTGTGGGACCTTTGCAAATCATCGCTTTCTGTGCCTCCCCATCACTCCCTTTGTGAAATGACCCTGGGGAATATATGACATGACAAGCTGCAAAGATTAGCCTTTGAATGCAGGTTTATGATCTCAGAATGAGACTTGCAGTCCCTGTAACATGTAATAGTGAGCAGAGTGGTGACCTGAGGTTTATTTTGTAGTTGTGTATGCGGTCTAACAGAGAAGGCTTTTATTGACATGTGCTTTGCCTTGTGGCAATTTATCCACCGGCTTAACCTTGTTGTTGAATTTTCACACATTCAGCTGCTATCTGTGTCCGACAATGGATGTCACCCAACTATTCCCCAGCTCACTGCTATGCACTAATTAGTTCAGAATACAGCTCTGGTGAAACTAAAGCCTAGTCCTATGTGGAGATGGTAAAAAGTGAGCTGAGAGAGAAGTCCAGGGGTGTGTCACAATGGGCCCTGCATCAAGGGACAAAACAGCCAGAATTTGTTTACAAAGGACTAGCATTCAGCTACTGAGGATTTAAATTCTTATGTATTGTGTAACATACTGGTGCCAACTGCTTACCTGAAAGAGCAAACAACAAAATTCAGGGGCACAGAGACATATGCAGTTTTCCTGCTCTACCTTAGAGAAAATAATTTAATGTTCCATTTAGAAAAAAACCTTTCATAAAAACGATTGCCTTGTAAAACAAGAACTTAGGGCCAGACCACCACTGGAACTACCGTGTTACATTAATATTCACTGGATTGCAAATTCAAAATGTTACATGGGTCTTTTTTACCCTCTTGTTTCAAGAGCTTTTCTCCATCTCCACAGTATACAAATTGAACATGAGAGCAATATTCAAAGTCTAATCTGTTGAGCTCAACTTACCAGTTTACCAGTGCTGAACTGATAAGCTTCACCTATTGTTTAAGATGAGTTCTTAAGTTTCAAGGAAACAATACAAGCTCACTCATACAATTGCATGAAATACCCCTTGGCCTGTGGAGACACTCCTGCTGTGTCTACTCATATTGCTTTCATCTCATCTGTTTCAATGATATTGTCACCGTTTGCAGACAGCTGATGACACCAGCTACTTATCAGTCCATTTCTGCTCTTGCTGACAGCTCAGTGTAAAGGGATGTCTGAAAAGGGATGTGCTGGTTTTCTTTGCATGTTGCACCTGCTGGAGAAGTTTAATGCACCCATACAGTTACAACACACAGCTACACACAGTACATTTAAATATTGATAGCACATTCAGACTAAAACTGCAAAATTCATTTGTTCCCATTCCTTAATTATTTCTCAAAATGCCAGGAGCTTGACTGAGCTATGAAAGTGTAAGCTTGGGATCTGCATGAAGCATTGCTGGCTTTCTCTTAGCTTCAGCAAACAAATAGAACTTGGAGTGCAATTCAGTCCTGCTGAGAGTATCGGCACAAAACATATGTGTCTTGAACACCTATTCTGAGGACTCAGCTAGGACTTAACTGGTACATTTTGTAGTAGATCCTTACTAGTCATGAATTTCACTTCAAGTGAGTACAGCTCCAAACTCAGGATTTTGTTTGTTGGATTTAGTTTGTTTTAAGACCTTTATTTTTGCTTTCAATGAGAACAAGCCGAGTTCTTTTCCCTGGCATACCAGGAGAATTGTTCTCAAATTCCCAGCGAATTATGCTGTTCAAATCCTTTAAAAATCCCGAGGTTTCCATGGTGTCACTAAAAGGAAGGCATCATTAAAAGGAATGTCATTGCTCTTGCATAAATGAGGGTAGAAATTATTCAAAGAAATTTCATTTTTACCATCTTCCATGAGCAGTGAAAAAAGACCAAGAAAGTCCTCACTTGAGTGCAGTGACCCCAGACTGCGTCTTTAGCAGTGGCAATTAGAGAAACTATCTTTTAGTTTCCTGGGTTACACTATCCTGCTGCTATTTCTGCTGCAGAGTAGAATGATGCTTTCAGATGTGAGCTCCAAAAAGAGAGGTGGACCGGATCCAGGGCACACTGAACTTCTATCCAAGTAGCACAAACCTCAAGTGCCATGCTACCCTCCCCTCAGGACAGCTGAGTGCACCTCTTTTTCCAGGCCGTGAATGTGCTGGTCCTCTACAGGTTGGCACTGAACCTAACAGGTGAGATAAAACAGGGAAAGTGCCACTCCACCCTGTGTAGCTAAATTGGGGGTTGCACTCAGCAGGCCTCTGTGCCCAGCACAGCTCCTTGGAAAACCTGTAAATTCATGGGCTTTTTTTCCAAAGGACGCCTAGAAGGCATCACTGCTGAAGGCAGTGACTGTCATGACTAGTTTAATTTGTACTTTTGCACTCTAATTCTACTAAATTTAGCACCTGTGTCTGCTGGAGGGCATTGGATATCAATGGGAAATGGAAAATAATTTCTCTGGCCTTGGAGACTAAACCTTATAATGATGACAGAATTTAGTAAATAGATACTTTTTTCCCCTCTCAGGAAAGAACCCCAAAACATTATCACAAACATCTGGAAACAGCCAATGTGTTGAATATCTGCATTCCATGTACAGCCAGTAGAACACATGGCATTACTGAATCATTTTCAGATCAAGTCCCAACCAGGATTTTACAGACTGATCCTATTAAATGCCACCTATTTGTTATCTGGAAGTAAGAACAAGGTGGGTTTTGTGGACTCTGGTAGAAAGTCAAGGTCTTTTGGTCTTTATTATCTTCTCATGCTGTACATAAGGACTGAAAATTCACTGCCAGAAGGTCCCTGTGAGCAGGAGGATAGACATGTCCTCTTCCACTATTCTCAGGGAGGACAATACAGTTAAATAGTTAAATGTTATTTTCCACACTCTCTCCAGAGACTCATAAAACTTGTCCTCTTCAGGCCTGAAGGAGTACAGTCTCCTAATAGTCTCAGAGGAATTTCAGACAGGTTGTCTCTCCCCAGGGTATGAGCCAAGTCTTAGTAACACAGTTGTTGGGGTTTTAAGAGGTCTAGTTTTTTTTCTGTTAAAGGAATTTTCCCCCATTCTGTTACTAAGATACAAATCGCTGGGTGCTTAAGAGAAGACAAAAGACCTGGCTACTCTTTCGTTTCACTTGGATGTGGGGTCAGTTCGCTCTCGGAGTTCGGAGAGAGAAGCTGCAGAGAGAGAAGCTGCCGGTTCTTTTCTTTCTGCAGAGAAAGATCCCAGGACCCCCGGCCCACCTTCCCTGTCCCGCTGGAGGCCGGGCTGTGGCCGCCCTGCCCCGCCGCTGATCCGAGCCTTCGCTGCGTTGTAGCCGTGCTCGCCCCGCCTGCCCAGACCTCCGGGGGGTTCCCCGCTTGGATACATCGCATCTGCCATCTGGGATTCGTGCTCGTCCCTGCCGCTCCAGCCTGCTGTTCCCGAGGGTCCGGCCGGACACCGGGATCAGCTGCCCAGGAGTTTGTGAAGCTTTTTTTGTCCCATCCCTCCCGGATCCCAGGGCACCGGTGCCGCATGCTCCCCGAGCTCGCTCCGGAGCGCCCCCTGCAGCCGCGGGGGAACCATCGCACCTGCCCTGCTCACCGGGAGCCGCCAGCGCCCCTGCCGGCTGCGAGCGGAACTGCACCCGAGGGGAAAGGGCCCGGCAGCCAAGAAGGCTGGGACTGGGTTTGTGATTGTTCGCTGTTACTGCCAGAGTTATTGCTGTTTGTTTGACTGGTTATACACATATAGATATATAATAGTAAAGAACTGTTATTCCTATTTCCCACATCTTTGCCTAAAAGCCCTTGATTTCAAAATTATAATAACTCGGAGGGAAAGGGGTTACATCTGCCATTCCAAGGCAGGCTTCTGCCTTCCTTAGCAGACACCTGTCTTTCAAACCAAGACAACAGTCCAAGCTGAAGATCCCTGGGATGTGTTGTGATACATCTCACTTTTCCTTGAAAAGTGAAGAAATGAAGATGAAAAAAAAATTAAAAGCTGGAAGAGGCTGCCACATTAGCTCTCAAAAAAAGCTAATTCTAATAGCCAAAAAAGGCTATTCTCTCCTTGCTGCATCCTCTCCTCCTGGACCAAGTCCCTGAGGGAGGAGATGTAGGCACATTTCTCCCCACAGATCCAAGACAAAGTGAAAGGACTCTACATCCTTTCAGCTCTCCTGTGGCTTGGTGGGACCCCTCATCTCACCAAGGAGAGTGCGTGAGGAAAAAACGGTGGGAGCTGTGCTTCCCTGGGGCTCGGTTTTGCAGATTGTTACCCAAGACTCACCATGCCAAGACACAAGGAATGAAGGGAGTCACTTCACTCTGCCTTCTAGGTCTTTGGGGAGTTCACTTTGCAAGGAACTACAGAAGTCACCTTTCCAGTACAATCCGTAGCTAAGGAACATGATTTTTCTAACTCACCACATCCTAGACCTTGACAAAAAATACAGTGTATGTGTGTGTGTGAAGCCAACAACATAATTCATACTGGCTGGATACTGAAGATCTTTTAGAAAAGAGATGTATTCTCGTTAAGATCCTGAAATCCTACACTATTCTTACTGTTTAAAGAATACAGAGGAAAGCACATGCTTCAATGTGGACTGTACTAACAGGGCTGACTGAAAGGATAGGGTGGATAGATGTAACAACTGATGTAAGGTAACTTTGTGCACTCTGTGCAGCTCTTTGGAGGCATCCAACTCTTACCTTCAGCTGTAGAAGTATGGTAGACTTCTAGCTTCAGGCATCCCTATTGGATTTAGACTAGATGCTGGGAAGGCAAGGGAGATTGGATAGTGCTCAAAATTTCCCCCACCACCAGGGATTACAAATGCCAATTGCCTATTTGGGACTTTGAGGTACTTCATGGTACTTTGATGGTACTTTGTCAGCCATAATTTATGCTTTGCTTCATCTACAGCTCAGGAAAACAGAACTTTTCTCTGTTTACTCTGGGGTTTTTTGTTTGGTTTGTTTGCATTTTTTTTTCCAGCAGTGATTCCACTATTCAGAAACCCAGTGACAACAGACTTAATTTCTCTAACTGCAAATTTCAGGTGCAAATTACTTATAACTAAGTGCCCAGAAAAAAGCCTTTCTATTGTTTTGGGGAGAGGGGGGAGGGGGAGAAATACTGCTTGAGGCAAATTCTAGAGGTGTTGGGCTTTTGTATATCCTTACAAAATAGATTAGATTCTTCAAAGTGAACAAGAAAGTTGGTGATACATTAAGTTTTCTGAGTTCCAGAAAGGAGAAGGGAAATGGTAACATCCTGATTGAAATACAACGCACTTTACTTTATCTTGAAAAAAAAAGAAAAGAAAAAGAAAAAAATCTTACTGGCACTGACCTTATATGCTGAACAAGATGAAAATGCATCCTTAAGTGGAGATGTAGACTTGAAACTCTGTTCAGCTGCCTTGTGGGCAAGCAGACTGTGACCTCGGTGTTTCAGAAAGTCTCAACAAATACTCAACCTCATTTGTTTAAAATGAGATAATGGAAAAATGGAAACCATGGCTCTTAAAACCACAAGGGAAGTTTCAAAAAAAAAAAAAAAGGACTGAACTGTGATGGGCAAAATTATAGCACTTTGTAAGAAAGTGCAAGTGGTGGGTAACAGCAGGAATGCTCCCAGATCATTCACTGTGTTATAGAAGGTGTTTTCAGGATCTGGATTATTCTTGCAAACACTAAGATTTACCAAATTATTGAGAAGACTATTACAATAAAGCTTTTGCAGTCAGGCTGTCGCGGAGGGCTGTAAGCTGGGAATTTGGCACACAAGGAAAGTGTTGCAGAAAGTATTTACCCAGGGGATACTTCTGAAATTGTTAATAAAATCTGAAAACAGAACTGTCTTGGTTTGAAAGACAGGTGTCTGCTAAGGAAGGCAGAAGCCTGCCTTGGAATGGCAGATGCAACCCCCCTTCCCTCCGAGTTATTATAATTTTGAAATCAAGGGCTTTTAGGCAAAGATGTGGGAAATAGGAATAACAGTTCTTTACTATTATATATCTATATGTGTATAACCAGTCAAACAAACAGCAATAACTCTGGCAGTAACAGCAAACAATCACAAACCCAGTCCCAGCCTTCTCGGCTGTCGGGCCCTTTCCCCTCGGGTGCAGTTCCGCTCGCAGCCGGCAGGGGCGCTGGCGGCTCCCGGTGAGCAGGGCAGGTGCGATGGTTCCCCCGCGGCTGCAGGGGGCGCTCCGGAGCGAGCTCGGGGAGCACGCGGCAGTGGTGCCCTGGGATCCCGGGGAGGGATGGGACAAAGGCTTCACAAACCCCTGGGCAGCTGATCCCGGTGTCTGGCCAGACCCTTGGGAACAGCAGGCTGGAGTGGCAGGGATGAGCACTAATCCCAGATGGCAGATGTGATGTATCCAAGCAGGGAACCCCCCGGAGGTCTGGGCAGGCAGGGCAAGCACGGCTACAATGCAGCGAAGGCTCAAATCAATGGCGGAGCAGGGCGGCTGACGAGAACAGCGTCCCTCTCCATCCAGACTCCGGGAACTGACTGTCCACACACCCAGGTGAAACAAAAGAGTAGCCAGATGCACCCCTCCTGTAGTGGCTAGCTCTTTTGTTTTTATTAAGTACCCAGCAATTTTTCCCCCAGCAACACGTATGGGGAAAATTCCTTTAAGAGAAAAAAAACCCCAGGAGAACTGAAAACCCCAACAAGAACTGACTTAAGTGTTTCAAGGAGAGGCTACAAATTGGGACATGAAATGTAAAATGTTACACAGTTTGTTCCTCACTACACAACACAACATCCTGCCAGCAGCAAACCCATTCCCCTTCTGAAAACTTTGTTACACCCTTCTTGCTGTGTGAGGTTGAAGGAGGTTCAGAAACTCAGTAAATACTGACAGTCAAATCAGTGATGGAGTCCATACACCCCCACCCCGGAAGAGCTTAAATTTCCCCAGGATATTGGATTAAATTAAAAAGAGGGTTGCAAGTACAATGGGCTTCATCAAGACCATGTCAGATACCCTGAAAGGAATAGATGTATTAATAAGAGAGAAGGAATTCACTTGTTCCCATCAACGACCTGATGGAACGCATCAACCAGAACAGCGTGAATCCCAGAAATTCCTTCTGAGGAACTGGAAATTTCCCAGGAAAATGCATAGAGAACAAGAGACCCCCAAATACCCACACTCTACAGAGTACATGTCTAAATTCATCTGCTCCCAGAGATGACATGTAACATATGGCAGCCAATCAAAACCCCATCAGAGGCTCTCAAAGTTCTTTTAAAGCCTGAGAATGTCACAACATCAATTACACTGGCTATGCAAGATGTGCTACAGATGTATGGGTTGGATTTCAACCCCGTACAACTGGTGACTCAACTTTCCCTATTTCAGGCCAGCTATCAATTTGCAGAAGGTCACTTAGGTCCATTCCAAAATATTTTTTCTTCAGCCAAACCAAATGCTGACTGTTTTGCAAAAAGGTGAAGCTGACATTAATGTTTTCCATGACAGTAGCAGCCAGCCCTCAAAATGGAAGGAATATAGATGCCTAGTATCAGTCACAACTCAGGACCCTGCACCTTACGCATGAAAAGTCTGATTTAAAGCTCACAGGAGTTTTAGGTAAATTCACTTAAAGAAAACAGCAGCCCCTGAACTTTGTCCAATTTGGACTCCATTCTTCTTGTTGTGTTTTTAAAAGAAGTAATTATTAGCTTTGTGCCATTCGTACTTTGTCCACTTTTAAGATGGTGAGGAAAAGAAATTTTATCCTAAATTTTAAAACTTACTATCCATAATTTTCTTCATATTTTAATAGAGGCCAACACTCATTAAGCATTGCACTGGTTTGCTTTGAGGTCTTGGAGCTGTGGGTACGATGCTTCATTCCCAGCAGAATGAACAACATCCTTTACATCTGCATTCACCAGCTGGATAAAGGTTTGCCCTCAAATCTGAAAATAGTGGAAGGATATGTTTAAGTATCTAAGAAGAAAGCTTTAAAATAACTGACTCCAGAACCATTTTCCCATAGCAACATGCTTTTAAAAATAATTGAGAGAGGTTAACAGAGAATTCCTGCATAATTACACAAATACATCTTCATCTTTTACCACTGGGTTCTTAATCACAAAAGTGTGTTGCAGAGAAGCTGAACGAGGCACCAGTTAATTGTCTGCTTCAGGTAGGCTTATGAAACTAAGCAGGAGCCAGTGAGGTGCCTGGTCAGGATAACAGTCTGGCACTGAATAAGCAGATCATGAGTAGGTCAACACTACTGTGAAACTAGCCTAACAATCTCCCTCCTGCCTAAAGCCCAGGAATAGTGTTAAAGCTAATAACCATACAGAGCCTTTTGTCAAAAGCCAAATGACCAGGAACACTTGATCCTTATGGAAAGGAATTGGAGATAAGAAATGTCCTGCTTAAGATAGCTGGCAGGACAGCTAAGCTGCACAACACAGGCTTTTGCCAAGGTAGGTTTGGGCTCACTGCCTATCTCATTCCAAACAACCACGAAACTGGTGGAAACCTTTGATGTTCTCCCATGACGCCGCCGTCACAAGTAGGAGCCATTTGCAACATCCACAATCACCAGTACAGACCTTTTACTTTGTAAATGCTGGCTGCTTAAAACGCATTGCCCAGCTGATGTCTTCTTGAGGAAGATGGCTGGACTCCTGTCATGACTGAAAAGAATGTTTGTTTGACACCAAACAGGTTTGCCAGCAAGACTCAGCCTCCTCCTTGCTGATTGAGTCCACCAGGATTTCCTGTTCTGCTGTCTGACCATCCATTGACCAGCTGAATGGGTAATGGGAAGCAGGGAAAGGCCACAGCAAAAGCTGCTCATGAACAATCCTTTGTTATCTCTTAATCACAAACAGAAATCTTGTATGGATGAAAGTAATTTTGTTTTTCACCATCATCCTATACAAGGTTTGTTTCTTCATGGTATTGTTTACAGTCTGCTGTTTTCTTTGGGTTTTTTAAGCCTGGGGTTTTCTGTAGCTGTTTGTTCATTTTTTAAGCCAAACATCTCCAAGCTGACTCCTTCCTTGTAACATTTCTTCTCAATCCAGGTGTAACCTCTCATTCTCTGCTTGCTGCTGGCAGCTTTTCTATCCTAGCAAAACATTTCTAACTAGATGTCTGCAGCTGCAAAGGAACTTGAGTTTCCAGATTGTCTTCTGTGTTTTCAGACTCAGCATCTTCACTGGGCAGCAGAAGGAAAAAAGCTGGGACAAGTCTGCAGTGGGTTATTTTTTGCAGTATACATGGTATGACTAATGCTTCTTACCTTTCTTTAGCTAGCTGGGTGTGTGCTGAGCAAACATCCTGGCAAGCTGCATGTGTCAGCCAGACCCTACCAGCCCAGAACAAAACTAGCTGGAATTTCACCCTTCACTTCAGATGCACCAGATCCTGAGGCTCTAGTAGTGTAAGATACAGAGCTCTTTGGATGAACAAAGGGGGCCACTTCTCTCCTTCTCTCGCTTTCTCTCTCTCTCTCTCTCTTTTTTTTTTTTTATTTCAGTAGTCCACAGACTCCTTGATTTCAAGCTGCATAAATTCAAGTAAAAAAACTCCATTATGACAGAAGTGCTTGGCATTTCCAGGGTAGTGGTTAACAGCTCAAGACAACATTGCTAGCATGCTGTAAAGTGGGTTTTGACCTTTATGGGGTAAGGTATAAATCACTGGTTATGCCTGAAGAGACAAAGTCTGCCAGACTGACCACACTGCAGAGCTGTATTTGCACAAGCTGGCTTGGGTTCCAAATAATTACAAACTATTTAACTGCAGCAGTGAAAGCCTCTTATCTTTCAAATCTTCAAATGTTGATAGAAAATACAACAAAAATATTAAATATTGTGTTATGATTTTTCCCCCAACCTCTTTTTTTCTCTTTTGTTCTTAAGACCATTATTTTGTTTCATAACAATTTTCTTGAGCAAAATCAACATGCTCTCTCCACAACTTGAACTAATTAATGCTCTTATTTCCATTTTAAGCCTTACATGCGCTGTCATATTTGGTTTGTATGTAGACAAGAAAGAACATACTCTTCTCCTTGACATTTTGAAAAAGAATTTATTCAGGAGAACTATGAGCTGAGCTGTGAGCCACAGGTGCAGCTGTCCCCTGCAGATGGGAGAGTAGATGGGCAGTGGGAGAGTATCAAGGGCTTCGCTTATTCAGATCAAATTTAGCAAGGTCTGTGCAAGGAACCCAGTAATTTCTGGAAGAGAGAAGAGTTGGAAGGGAACGGCCAGCTACTCTAACAGCAATCAGGTCTTGCAGGGTGCAAGCAGCAGTGAGTGCCAGGCAACAAATAGACAAGTGTATATGTGCCAACATCAGTGACTACACAACATGGTTTAATTGACACTTTGCCCCTTCTCAGCCTCTCCACATGTAACATCCAGTTTGGACCTGTGTTGAAGGATAGAAGAAGAGGCTCAAGTCTTGCTGTTGGACCTTGGAGCTGGCTCCCAGCCCATGTCAGCATTGGACTCAGGGCAAAATTGTTTGGATGCTAGGTGAGTCTGAGCTTGCATATACAATATAGAAGCAAACAGGGAAAGAAGAACCCCGCCTCAAGAATGCTTCTTAACCAGGTGCAAAGGGGAGAAAAAATCAAAGGCAAATATTTGATGTGCAAATAAGGTTCTTGATTATAGGTTCCATTTTTATTAAGTGTTTCAGTTAGATCCTGCAGTTTGGAAGACTTGGTGATTCATACATTTTAGACAATTAGTCTTTGAGCTGCCATCCTTACATTTGTTGGGTTACTTTCTGTAGAACATACATGTGCTTGCACAGTTAATGTGCATGCAAGGTGTAATTTATCTGTCTGAGGACTGCAGTCTGAGTCACTGAGTTCCCTCAGGGTGTCCTGATTCCTTTCCTTCAATAATCCTTCAGGAATGTCCTAGGTGCTCTTTGGTTTTTTGCTTTCCCTTTGGAAACTGAGTTATACAGTGAAAGCAATGGTAGACATCTGCATGTAGCCGCTTATGACTCCCATTATAGGTGAAAATGTACCCAACCTACTCCTGAAATAAGTATTACTATTTCAGCCTCAGAATTTCTGTTAAGAATCTGTCAGCAGCCTTAGAGGAGGTTGCAGAAAATATATGCATATATTTGCACCAAGTGGTTTTTCAACATCAGATGTTCAGCTACCATGTTATGACCAAGGGAATGTAAAATTAACGTTAGAGACTTTGGTCTTTTGAAACAGAAATCCAGCTCAAAGCCTCTTTAATTTAATTGTTCATTTAATTTCATTTATTTAGCTCCAGCATTTGAAGTCTGTTTAAAAAAAAAAAAAACATTGAAGTGACTTAATTCCTACTTGCTTTCACTGCATTCCATTGAGGCATTCAAACAAGCTGTGTGTAAAAATTATGTACACTGTAGAACTTGTCTTGTGTAAGCACTCATTAGGTTTTTGCATTGTTTTAATATATATACAGAGAAAAAAAGCTTTACATTTAAACACCACATTTAAACACCACAATGAATGCAAAATTAGGCAGTTGAAAGTCAGAAATCACACAAGGTAAAATAGCTTGTGTAAGTCTAATTTGGCTTCTCTGTGTGTTCAGGTAATGTCTGTGTGTTATACACATATACATATATATAAAGTGTATACTTGTGTATGCCCAGTGAGAAAAGCCTTTAATTACGTGACTACTTTTTTGTCTGCAGAGTGTTTGCTTTATTGAGTGAACAGGATAGACCTGCTTTACATGTGGGTCACCTTCCTGAGAAGGCAGCTCTTCCCTATATGGCACTGCCTCATTAATTGTAGAGGCAGGTGAATCACAAGTGAGGTGGGAGACTGGATGAAGAGTCACTGTTTCTCCAGAGAATTAAATTCATAACTTAGAAAGTCAACTGGCTGGCTGCTGACAGCCACAGAGGTATCTGAGAGAGCCCCTCAACACTCCTCAAGGAAATTATCAGGGCAAGGTTATGCAATTCAAGTTGCTGTTCTGAGTGAACCTCACTGATTTACATGACTGTAAAGCAGGCAGTCCATGCAGGAACTGCCCTGAATGCAGGTTGGAAGGCGAACTAATTTCTAGCTAGGATATAATCAGAGAGCTGGTGGAGGTAAACTCTTCTGCTGGCACCAGTGAGAACATCTTGGTTCAGATTGTGAATCTCTGTCTTTCTTGCTGTACAGTCATTAAGAGTCCACATCAGTACCATTGTACTCTATCATTAGCCAAATTCATAAACTTATTTTTAAAAAAAATGTAATATAACAAAGTTTGCTTTCCTTAAATCCAGGTTAACTTACTCTAATTATCTTACCTAGTTTTAATTCTTTATTAATCCAGTACTGCTTCAGCTGCTCCATCACTTTGCCCAGGAGTGATATCAGGCTTCTCTCTCTTCCTCAAAACACTATGTGATGTTATTCCAGTTGCATTTGTCTAATTTTGTGAGTGCATGCTTTAAGACTCTGGAATTTGATTTGCAAAAGCACTGCACAATCACAGTTGCCAACAGGAGCCGTGCTTCAAAAATGCGTAATGCTGCAGCATGCTCTAGAATGCTAAACTGCTGTGAGCTGCAAGTACCCAAAACATCAAGGTTTTACCTTAACCTATCTGCCTCTGAGATTACCAATATGAGAAGAAGGCAATAAACCTTCCCCTTACAGAGACACCATGAAAATAAATGCGATAGTATTTGTGAAACACTTGGATACTTCAAAAGGGAGAATTATAAGAAGTCCTGTGAGGACATTAATCATTAGTTTTTGAGAGGAGAATGGAAGACAGTGCATTAAATACGTCATGGGGCTCCATACTGAACAAGGAGAAAACAAAATATTGAAATGCTTCTCATTAAGACACGGATTCTCAATGGTATTTTAAGTGCTGAAAATCAAGCTTCTTAAGTGAGCATCTATTCTTTTTAAATTTATTTTTATTTTTACCTGAACAAAACAGGAGACCTGCAAGAAAAATTGTCAGCAATTATGTAATTATAGGTTGTAGCATAATGCACTATTTGTTAAAGTTTGCATCAGAATGCATGTGCGCTAGATCTAGGGCACAAATTGACATTGCCCAAGCAACCTTAGTTACAGCATTTACCAATGTCAGATTGCTTGACTTTGCAACACATATGATTTTTTCCAGTAATTAGTGTGCAAATAATTTCCTCTGGTTTTAAGATAATACATGAAGTCATCCACATTCCTCAGCATGCTCATATCCCTAGGAGACAGGGAATGGGAACCCTTCTCCTGCTGCATCTCTCCCCATATGGGGTAGATACCTCTGCCAGCAAAGTAAATGACACAAATAATAGGTTGTCATCTTTTTTGAATCAGCGTCAGGAGGGATGAAACTTCTTGCCAGTGAGTTTCACCAATGTTTGCTGACATCAGAACAATGGTGAAAGTCAAATGCTGTTGATTCAATCAGGATCATAAGAGTGCAGACTGAAATAAGCACCGGGTTTTCTACCTGTTCCCTAGGTGGCTTTAGCCCCTTTTACCACTTTCAACTCATTCTTCTTTCTTTTGGTTTATCTTGCCTCATCCAGCTTTGACAGTACTCACCTGACCCTCCTGAGCTGAAGAATTCCCTATAGCATTCTGATAAAGCACTGCACATCCAGATCTGACCGCATAGCCAATCCTGCTCCAAGAGAAGGGGAGACTAGAGACATCCTGATCCTTTTCAACTTGAATTTTCGTATAATGCTATGAAGGCACCATGCTTTTCTCCAGTATATAAATAGTCTTCATTCCAATAGGTAAGTTTATTAATCAAACTCAGTACCAAGTAGTTTTGGTTTATTACACTGTCATAATTTCACCTCTGCAGTAGAGGATTCCTTTAGACAAAAAAGGCAATGAAGCATGCATCCCATTAAGCAATATAATATAGCTACGGTTGTTGCTATGGAATGAAGTTGCTGCAAATTCCACATAAACCAGGAATTTATGCCAGGAGTTCTTCAAAGTACTGTGGCTGGCCTTCCAAGAATGTGAAAATATTAACGCCGAGGGAGCTTGATTTTTTTTTCCTTCCTTTGTGTAAACATGATAATATTTCTCTGGGTCCTGGCTTGAAGCCCTCTTGAGCTGCAGTGGGTGCCAACAGACAGGATGTTTGTTCTGCAACAGGAGGCTTGTTCTGCAATAGGGCAATCAAACTGTTCCTGTCAGGCCATAGTCACCTTCTCTTCCTCCACCCCAAACTGTTGATGACCCAGGTCATAATGGTACATAATTTTTCTAATATAACTCAATGAAAGTGGATAAAATCAGCCAAAATACATGGATTCATTCTCTTCTTTAATGCAACTTATCTTTTAAACTGTATCTTTTTGTAGAAGGATTACCCCAAAGATCCTGTTTCTTCTCTCTGAGGTCAAAGAGCCACTGTTAGAGAAACCTTGCTTGATCACAAAACGTAGCTCCTCATGAAGCCTTGCTCAGGAGAGAGAGAGTCTTGATGCTTAACTTCAGCATTTGTTCACCTGTAGTTTCTGCCAGACAGCTGGAATATTCCTTTCAAACATTTTTCATTTCCTTATTTAAACTAAAACCAGTTTTCACAAGAATATGTAAAGGCATTTCTCTTATTTGAAACATACTTTTTCCATAAGGTTTTGCTTTGGTAGTAGTTATTTCATAAAAAATTTATTTCTCAGTTCCTAGATATGTGTTTTCTTTCCTCTTTTGTCTACAACTTTCTTCTACTTACAAACAGTCTCTTGAGGATCACTGTTTCAAGGGCAGAACTCCTACTATGTAAAAATATGTAACCCTCAGGAATATGCTATCTTTGAAATTTTTCAGTTCCAAACAAAAACTCAGGATGTAGAAGCAGCCCAGAAAACGTGTTTGGGATGAAAATGTTTGATCAGCTTGAGTAAGGGTTGTAACTTCTCATTACAGGCTTTTCATTGTACTGTATGATTTTGTTCTCTTTCTACAGATCTACTACACCTACTTGCTTCTCTTAAGGGCTCTTCTTTTCCTTCCCATCTCTTCCCAGTTTTCAATTCTTTGCTTTCTTCAGTCAAACTTCTCTTTCCTCAGAACTTCAACTCGAGACCTCCATTCCTAAAGTTCTCTTCCCCTCAACATTTCTCTGCCAGTCCCAAGCCATGATGAAGCCTTTTCCCCTCTGTGGGAAAAGACAGTGAGTGGTAGCTGGGAGTTTCTAGAAGACCTGCCACAAATGATCCCCGTTGCAGAAGAAATTTCGCAATGTTAGGAAGCAAGCAATTGGGCTAATCATGAGCTCACAAAAAGCAAGCACAGAGAAAGCAGATCAGGTTTCCATGGGATGAGTGCAAAGTGCTGCTTGGCAAGAATAGGTAAGGACAAACACAGAAAAAAGCCAATACAACAAATAAAACTTAACTTGCAGAAGTATCCCAAGTAATGAGAAATCGTCCCCTAAGTACATCAGTGGTAAGAGGAAGTCAAAAGCAAGTGGATTACTCATCAGAGAGAGAAAACTATTGACTGATGCCGGAGAAGGCTCAGACTGCCTCAGGCCTTCTTTGCACCAGTCTTGGCTAAAAGAGGTCACTTGTGATCAGGTGACTGACATAATACACATTAATGACAAGGGAATAAGGCTTCAGCCCACGCCGGGGCAGAACCAGTTACTAGAGTACTTAGGTAACCTAGAGATGTTCAAACCAACAGTGTGGCTGCACTTCATGCCAGCGTAGTGAAGGAAGTGGCTCAAACAGCATTGGAAACACTAATACTTCTCTCTGAGAATCCAGGGAAGATGGCCAAGAAATAAACAAACTGATGTCTATCTTTAAAGGTGGCATTTGAAAATAAATAAATAAGCCGGATTTTCACCCCTACTAGAAAGCATCTAGTACAAATAGATACACAATTTGTAAACAGGTAGAAGGAAACAATAGGATAAGCAACTATTAATACGAACTTGTCAACTAGAAACTGGAACAATCTGGCCAAATTTCCCTTGGCAACGAGAAGCAGACCATGTTATGGAAGAAGGGAGCATGGACTCTACTCATCTGTGCCTTGGTTAGGCTCTATGCATGTGCTTATGAGGAAGGGAGTTCAGTTTATTTGAAAAATTTGGGCAGGGGGTATGAAAGTTTGTAAACAGCTGTTGTCAGTGGTTTACAAGCAAGAGGGTGGATTATAAATGCAATTCCAAAGAGGATGGTTCGTCTGCAGCCTACAGAGCTGGCATTAATTGGGGAGCAATTGCAAACATATCAGAGGATGAAATAAGAATTCAAGATAACACTAAGAAGTTGCTTGGAAAGCAAAGAACATGACTGAAAAGCAATGAGAGGAGTTATTTTTGCAAGCAGGGTTATCCCCTGCATGCACAGAGAGTGGGTCACTGCTCAGCACAGGCTGCAGGCACCAGCAGAGGTGAGACCAGAGGAGAGCTGCAGGCAGTCAGGGGCCAAAGAGACTGCAGGAGAAGTGGACAAATTGCAGCTGGTCATCGTAAAGAAAACATGGCACAGGGAGGTGATGGCAGCCATCAGATGTAAAAGGACACTGCAACACAGAAAGAGGAGACTTCCCTTGGCAGAGACGACCACATTCACATTTCAGCAAGGAATATTCATAGAGGAGGATGAAGTGTCACCTGGAGAGGCTGTAGGCCCTCTGAAGTACTGAGTGTTCCTCAGAGCAGAACTGAGGGAAGCCCCACAAAAGGGACACAGAGACACACTGAAGTGGTGTAGATGCAAAACTGGTGTCCTCTGTAAGACAAGGAGCTGAAGGGGGATAGATTTAAGGCATTAATGGTGTACAATAATTTGCTAGCAGAGACCAGGTCAAGTAAATGAAGTTACACCAACAACTTGCTCTTCCATTTATATTTGGCAATGACACCCATCCTCTTCTAATGCACACAGGCATTTTCTGCTCACTAGCTGTGTTCATGTGTACAAGCATATATTGATCTGTTTTCTTTCCTTCCTTTCTTACAAAGGAAAAAATAACTGCACAGTTCGGTAATGCACAGGCTGTGCTCCACGATGAAAATAGTCTGAGGCACTTACACGCTAAAGTAAATTTAGCTTAACATAAAAATAACCTTCACAAATTTTAAATGCCTGTTTTACAATTAACGTCAGGTGCTAACAGGATATAATTTTCTTCAAAGTGTGTACTAATGTGACAGGCTGACTGAAGCGATGCAGGCACGTCTCCTCGCAGCCATCTAGGCCTCAGAAATGCCCCCTTCACCTTTCGGTTCTTCCCTCCAAGTCTCGTCCTTTCTTCAGCCACAGGGTGTTCCTGCGGCTCGGCGATGCGGTGCGCTCCCGCCCAGCCCGCTGCAGCCGCGCTGCGTTATTAAAGGCACACATACCGTGTAAATAATTGATACGGAGCTAGCTCGCTGTGGAGCGGGAGCGCCGCCGTCGCCGTCGCCACCGCCGCCGCCACCGCGGCCGCCGCCTCCGCCTCCTCCCCCAGCCCTCGCCCTGCCCGCTCCGCCGCCCTACCTGCCCCGGCCCGCCGGAGCGCAGCGCGGCCGCGGGGCGGCGCGGAGCCCCCGCGAAGCCGCGCCGCGCCCTCCCCGCCCCGCGGCGCCGTCCCGCCCCCGGCGGCGGCGGGTCCCTGGCGGGGGGGCCGGGCCGGGCCGGGCCGGCGGCGTGGTGGGAGCAGGTGCGGCCGCCAGGCACCGCGGGGGCAGAGCGGGGGGCGGTGGCGCCGGCGCCGGGCCGGCAGGTGGGGGCTGCCGGGAGGCGGAGGGCGAGGAGCCGGGCGGGTTTGCCTGTCCGCCTCCGGAGGTGCGGCCGGCGGCACGGCGCGGCGAGCGGGCTGCCGCGGGAGGCGTACGGCGGCGGCAGCAGCGGTGGCGGCGGTGGTGTCCGCATCCGCAGCCCGGGCCGCGGAGGGGTCGGCGGGGCCCCTTGCTGCAGAGCCAGATGTGCGGGACGCGGGGCTGCGAGGGGTCGGCGGGGAGGTGCTGGGGGCTGCCGCCGCCGCTGCTGCCGCGACCGGGGGGGAGCCCTTAGCTGTGCGGGAAGTGGGAAAGCCGTGTCGGGAGCTGTTATTTTCTTCTCCTCCTTCCTTTGCCTTCCCTCTTGTCCCTCCTCCCCCTCCTCACCAAAACCGGGAGAGGAGGCGTGTTCGGTGCCTTGCTGCACCGGTTTTGCTTGGTTTGTTGTTGCAGGGCTTGGTTCGCGGCGTGGCTGGTTTCTTTCTTTTTTTCTCTTTTCTCTTCCAACCTCCCCGCCTTCTCCCTCCTCTCCTTTGGCCCATTGCATGCTCGGATCCGGCTGGATCCTTCCTTTTATTTTCGGCGGTGCCTCTCGGAAGGGGGAAGGGAGAGCTGGGATGAGTGCAGCTTGACGCACAGGCGAGGAGAGGGGGGGCACCGCCGGCAGCTGCAGCGGTTCGTGGCCGCAGGGTGCGGGTGAGGAACGGAGCGAGCGAGGGGCTCCCTCGGTGCCTCCCCCTTTCTTCGCCCCTGTCCTTCCTCCCCTCCTCCCTCTCTCCCTCCCCCATCGGTCTCCTGCCGGTCCGGCTGGGAGCGTGTGTGCAATATCTTACGTTGCAAGGTGTGTGTGTGCGTGCGCGGAGCAGAGGGAGGGAAGGACTCGCGAGGGAGCCGGGGCTGCCCCGGCCCCCCCCCTATGTGAGCCTCCCCGGGCGGCTGGATGGCGATAGACCGACGCCGTGAGGCGGGCGGCGGGGTCCGGCCGCTGCCGGAGGAGAACGGCTCGGTGCCGGGGGCCGTGGGGGGGGGCGCCGCCGCCCCCTCGGGGCCGCCCCCCGCCAACGCCGCCGGGGCCGAGATCCAGGCGGTGCCGGTGCCGCCGCCCGCCGCCGCCTGCAGCCCGCTGCTCCTCGACTATGACGGCTCGGTGCTACCCTTCCTTGGGGGGCTGGGCGGCCGGTACCAGCGGACCCTGGTGCTGCTCACCTGGGTCCCGGCTCTCGTCATCGGCTTCAGCAAGTTCTCGGACTCCTTCCTCCTGGACCAGCCCGATTTCTGGTGCCGGGAGGCGGACGGGCAGGGCAACTGGAGCGGGACCCTGGCGCCTATCCACGCCAACCACAGCGGCAACGGGAGCATCTTCCCGCCGCCCGTGCTGCCCACCCCCGCGGGGGGCAACGCCAGCGAGTGCGGCTGCCGCGAGTGGCACTACCGCATCAGAGCCGGCCTCGTCCAAAACGTCGTGAGCAAGGTGAGAAAGGCGACTTCCCTCGGCCCCCCTCCCTGTCCAGCCCTCACGGACCCTCTCGGCACTCGCTCTTTCCAACGCAAGGGCAGTAGCTGGACACGATACGGATCTGTCCTTGCGTGCTGTAGCTCGGCCAGTCAAGTCCCCGTGGGTTACCCTCCCACCAGGAGAAAATAAATCCCACACCCGCGCAGCCCTTTCCGTCCCTGAGTGTCACACCAGGTGTCCAGCCTGTGGACTTGTACCCGCACACTGCAGCACTAAGCTGCAAAGTTATGTCCTGAAACGGGATCCTGTGTGTCTCCTTGGGTTCCTGGCACTGTCCTGCTCTCTCTGGGTGTCTGTGGGAAAGATGTTGTAGGCATGTGCCCAAGCTGATAAGTGGAAAGTGTTGCGGAGAGGGCTCCAGCTGATCTTCGTGCAAGTATACTAAAGCAGCCCTACACATCAAAAACCAGGTTGATTTTTGGGGAAGCTGAAGAAATGGTGACTGTTGTGAGTAAAATAAGACAAAGTTCTCATGAATTCTTCCGGTTTTGTACTTATTCTCTTGAAAACTGTTTTGGCAGAGCAGTTAAAGAAATGTCTCACACAAGTTGTTTTACTCCAGAGGCGGAAAGTGCATGCCGCTCTGTTTTGTGTTTCCTCATGCAATGGCTAAAGTGGAAAATTTCTAGTGAAGAGAACGTGTCACTTTCTGCTCTTGCTTCATGTTTGCTGAGTAGTGCATATTAAAAAATGACCTCTCCGTTTCACCTGAAAGCTTTTTCTTTTTATAATATTGGCCCTGTGAAAGCCCCGCTGGCTGCAGATGGGCGTTATTTATATTAACAGGCAGCTGGAGCTCCTGGAAATGTAAAATGAAATGGTTACACCAGGGTAGTAGTTCCCTTAATCTCAAGACCCCCTCCTAAGGTCAGCAAAAATTACTTCCTGCCTGGAAGCAGTGTTTTGTCTTAGCGGTGTTTATCTAGTTGGGATAAAGAAACACAGCAACAATCAGATGAACAGCATAATTGTGCTTTAGTCAGCCAGCACGCACTTACATTGAATCATTGAAAATCATTTCAACTTCTCTTTGTGTCCCTTGAAAGAGTGTGCAACAGGGAAAAAGCAAATCCCTCAAAACCTTGAACCCAGAATGGATTAAAAAGGGAGGTAACCCAGCTACACTCGTTTCATGAGAGAAACACAGGCACATGGTGGGTGTGAATGGTTTGTGACACAGAAATATGTAAGAAAATTAGATATTTAGGAACATCAGATTTTCTTGTTTACATCCAGAGACTGAGCTATTCATATTTTTTGGCAGTTAACACTGAAGTTTTAGCATGAAAAAAATTATGTTGAAATATTTTCTTTTAGTCTGAACTTTAAAAAAATTTTTTTGAATATTTGAATCTTTTGAAGGTCATTGTCAAGTTGGCCACAAAAGGTCAAGGGAGAGTTAGTTTGCTGTCTTGCATGCTTCTTTAGAGACAATAAAAAAAGTGTTCTTTGGAAGAACTTGCGGTAAAGGGCAGATCAATTTTAAGGGATAAACAAACATCTGTGGCCCCTGCTGTCTTGTTTTCTATTAGAAAGAATAATAATCATCTTTTGAGACTATGGGTTTTTCCAGTGTGGACTTTTTATTTTTATTGTATGTTCACTTCCAAAAACCTAGCAGCTTTTTTGCTTTGGTTTGTAATCCCATGTAATTATAATTAGGTTGTTTTCTCGGGGTCAGGATTCCTCCTTAGTTTGTGCTTTGGTTTTGTTTTAGGGGTTTTCTGGGTGGGTGTGCTGCCTGTTTTTATTCTAATGAAGAAAGAGAGGAAAAACCCAGACAGAACATCAGCATAGCTTGATTTGGACTTCATTTCTTATCAATCCCCAGGAGCTCTGATGCTGTGGGAGCAATTCTTGTAACTGCTGACTCCTCTTACATGCATCTCACTGTCCTTTGTGAGAAAGAGCTGCTCTGCATGAATTCAAGAGACTGGATGTTTAGATACCCTTAACTCTCCTCAAAAATACATTTGTTTCTGTAATGTATTATGCAATGTTCTCATCTTTCTAAATAGAGTTTTATTAAATCTTAGTCTAATATATGCTCATCTGTGTAGTAGCCAGGGGTTATATTGAAATATCATCAAGAGAGCCAAAAGTATATTAATAAAAAATGTACTTTTGTTTGGCAAGTAAATCCTCTTATACTTATCTTCAGTGGTCTGAGCTAATAGCTGCTGGATGCTCCATCATTGCTTTGTCTTCAGAAACAATGAAACAATTCTGGTTATTTAGCACAAAGCATATTTGACGTATGAGACATCACTGTTCCCCCTATTCCTCAGGAGCAGGATAGCTGTCCTTAACTGTGTTAAATTCCACTGTCTCCATAGCCTCTCTTCTAATGCTACACCCTTCATCAGATGCTGTGCCCCTGTCCAGGCTTTCTCAGCTCTCCCTTTCCCAGTGCTCATTTTCTCCCAGCCTGTGTCATGCTTGGGATTGATGGAGTGGAGGTCTTGCTGTTTCCAGCCCTTCTCATTGCTTTGTTTAGCCCCAGTTCTTTTTGAGTGTTTGCTGCAGCCAGGGGTGGTCTTGTGCCTTCCTTGAAGACTGGCATTGCTGTGTTAGACGCTGTCATTATCCTGACCTCCTTGACTGAGTCACTGGGAACGGTGCTTTTTATAGTGCTGCCAGTCATTAGAACTGGAATTGGTAATAAAGGACATAGCGCTTATTATTTAACACTGCTGAAATGCATGTAGTGAAGAGGTCAGATGCATAATTTAACCACAGGGATTCCAGTGGCCATGTTAAATCACCCTTCTGAGCTAATGTCCTGACGTGGCACATAAATCTTGGTCTTTAGCTTGGTTTGTACATAAATATCTTCCCAAAGCACAATTCACTTGTAAGGCTTTTTCACTCCTAAGTGGTTCTTTGAAGATTTTAATTTATTCTTTATCACAATATCAACAACACCATACTGCTATAAAGAGAGTGCACGTGTATTTCGAGAGGTACATCCTAAACTAGCCTTTAGGCAAAATGCTAGTTAAAAAAAAGTCTTTTTAATAGTCCATGTATCTCACCAGTGTCCAAAGGAAAGATGCTGAGAAATGCCCATTTTATTTTTTTTCTGTGGAGAAACCTGAGATCTCCTTTTAGCCATTTGCAAAGTGGTGCTTCAGGTAAATTATTAGCATAACACAATGAGCAACATAATGACAACTAAATACACATAGCTATGAAGCTTAGCAGGAAGTTGGGGTGTGTACTCAGCAGGGACTTTTCTAACTCTCGTTAACTTCTGTAGTGCCTGCATCTTCTGACCATCTGCAAAGCCAGCTGTTATCTTGGAAGCTGTTATCTTTTCATGGAAGCTCTTAGTTACAGGATTGATGGTTGTTGGTTTTTCCCCTCCTTACTAGGATGACCCGTCCTCTGTGTTTGATTGCATTAAGTGGTGGGGTTGTTTGTTGTTCTGCATGATGATTTGTATAATGGAGACCAAAAGCTAGTGATGGGCAAGGACTGGGCTTGATTAGATTGCAGAGGTTGATGGCACAGCATCCTCCTATGTGCTCTTGCAACGTTCCAGATCATTCCACCTCTTGGGATTGGCATGAGAGGGAAGTGGTTAGTTGAAGGCTGCATTTTAATCACTCAGAGCAATTATGTAATAATATTTCATGTCTAGTCACAAGGGAATCGCTGTTGTGGCTGGTTTTATGCTCCAGATGCCTTGTTTTCCTGCAATACTGTTCGTTTGGCTCTCAACGTCCCACTTGATTTGGGTTGAGTCATCTTCCTTCCAAAGTAACATGGCAATCATTTTACCTATTTGCCACAGCTTCAAACATTCTCATGCCAGTTTGGCTGAGCCTCTAGCAAATTGTCCCTGCCAAAAAAAGCAGAGCTGAAGTCAGAAGAGCCAAGTGGTCCAGGAGCAATGATGTCTTGGTGAACATGGATTGGTTGGGTCTGTGACTGGTGCTCTTTGCTCCTGCAAGGGGAGATACCTGTGCTCTCCCAGTCTTCCTTCTCCTTGCTTTTATTGCAGTTCTGGCACTTTTCTGGACACACCTTCATCTGATTCAGCTTGTCAGCCTGGTAGAAAACTTCCTCTTAAAAGAAATGTTTTCTTCTTTTCCTGAGTGTTCTACTGGGTGCATAACGTGCTTTAGTCTGTGGTGGTGTCTTGTGGGATTATTGCAGGTATCCTCAAGTAGCCAGAAATGATAAAACAAACAAATTTATTTGTGATAATAGTAATGATAAATTTGGCACAGCTGGCAGAATATTTTTTGGGGTAGAGGATAGGTGTACATTTTAAATGGGCTTTCAGAATATAATTATTAACTACTTTGAAGGGATCACTCTGACAAGGTCCTTCCCAAAATAAGAACTGTGCCACCCTTATCTCCTCACATTTGTGCCTGTAATCTCATTTGTTTTCTACATATTCTCCAGTTGGCTGGTCTCTACAAAGAGACTTTAGAAATACTGGTGCTTCTTTTTTTTTCCCTGCAACTGACAGGATTTGTCTTGTCAGTGTTAGTTCCTGGCTGACTGGCTTCTACCTAGTCCCAAATCAATGAAAACCTTGAGTTATTGTACCCACTGTGGTAGTTGGGTCAGAAGTGGCAATATTGAAGCTACTACATCACTTTGTTTCCACTGAACAGATTGAAGGGGGTGTAGGGACCTACAAGGCAGATACTTGCAATGGGCAGAAAGTCTATTCTAAATTTCTTTCAGCCAAAGCTTTGGAATGACTCTCAGCTTCTAATGGGTGTTGAAGGGGTCAACAAGTCCTTCTGGTCAGAGGTATCCAGAAATACTGCTAGACCAGAGCAAATGTCTACTACTATTTTATTTCATGTCTTCCTCAGCTATGTGAGAGATCCCAAACTTTTTTTCTTCTTCCCTCTGCAAGTTAGCTGATAAAGAGTCTGTGGTTACTGCTCTAAGCCTTCAGACTTCAAAAATCTTTTTGTTGAAGAGGAAGCAAAGGGGAGCTGTTGGCTTGTCCTCCTGCAGCTGCCTTGAGGCCTGCTTGCACACACTGAGTGTGGTGATGGAGTCTCCCAATTATCAGGGTGCTAGCAAACAACACCCTGAAAGAACGGGGTGAGTTTCTGGCTGAGTGGCATCAAGGAAGGGGATGGCTGTTTTGGGAGCAGCACATGCAACTTCCCATGTGAAGAACTGTCCTCTGCCTGCAAACAGTAAATAATCTGATGTTTGAAATAATCAAGTATGATATCACAAGGCTTCTTGTTTAGTGAGCCTAGCTACCGGTTTTACATATTTGGGGGTGTTATGTACTGGCATAAGTGTTTTGAATCAGTTGGTCTAGAAAACAGAGACTGGATTAAGACTGATACTGACATCAGAACACAGGTAGTGTTAGGGTTTTTGTCTGGCATGGATTCTTTTTCACTCCAGGAAATGTACATAGAGTTCATGTTTATTATCACCCTTAAGATAAAGCGTCTCAGATACAGGAATCTGATTTCAGCTTACCATAAATAGTTTGTAGCCCTGCTAGAACTAACAATGATCCTCCAGAAAGGTAATTCCATATCGAAATCTTTTAAAGACATTCTCAGCTTTCCAAAACTTGCTATTGAGCTTTTCATAGCAGTAATTTTTTCTGCATATGTCAAACAACTGCCTTTTTTTTTTTTTTTAGCCTCCTGGATGGACGTGATGTTTGAAATGCATGGGGTTCTGTTTGTTTTTGTTTCCACTTCCTAATACATCCTGTATCTCTGTCACATAATTTAAATATACCGACCCTGCCCATGTTGTGACAGAAGTTGCTGGCTGTGGTGAATGTTTACCAGCTGTGCAGGCAGACTAACCCCAAATTTCTGAAGTACACTAACAGTTTTACCTCTTCTTACCCTGGCTACAAGACTGCAATTATAAAAGGTGACCTTGTGTTTTTTAGAGCATTTGTCAAAGAAAGGGACTGGCACTCAGGAAGGCGTGTAATTTGGAGCCAGTTCTGATGGTAACATTGAGATGAGGCTTACAGGACAGCCAAAATTCAGGGGTTCACTTCTTACTGAAACAACATCTGGAATAACATGAGATTTATGATTTTCTTGAAGTTCAAAACTTTGGTTGTACTAATGGTGAAAAGTCTTAAATTAAATCTTTCCAAATCAGTTCTAGAGAGCTGCTAAATTTAGAAAATGCTGAAAGAGATACAGTGCTTTTGTGTACCTCATCTGTTGTTTTCTCTATCAGTCTATTTTTTCCTGCCTACCTGGCATCCCTGCTCAGGACAGTTACTCTCACTCCCTCCCTTTCATCCTCCTTCCTCTTCCTGCTCTTCTTCAGCACAGCCAAACTGGCGCTGGCTTACCCGCAAGTAACTGTGGAATTAATTAGGCTGAGATCTTGCTACAGAACAAAGGACTGGGGTTTGCTGCAGACAGTGTGTAGAAGATCAGAGTAGCCTGTTGTAGGAACACGCTGCAGCTTTGCAGCAGTGCTGAGTGTTCAGTTCTTGCACCGAATTCCATCAAAACATCTTCTCTCAGGTTTTGGTCACCTCAACTCAAGGGTGTGCTTAACTCTTGTAACGTAATTTATTTTTCTATTTTTTACCAGCTGACTTTTGACAGCAGATGACTGTGTGCATTCTGAATACCATTTTAAAGTCAAGAGGGAAGGAAGGAACCTGAAGGAGGAAGAAAAGAGTTTCAACACCCTTTCAATCCACGTTATATGGGTGTGTTGCAGAGGCTTCCAGGCAAACCTCATTTCAGTGTCTGATAACTGCTCAGCGCTACTGAACTGCACTGGTCCACACCCAGTATGGGTGCTGGGGAGCCTGCCCCCACACCAGCCTGTAAAAACTGGCAGGCAACAGGAATTAATATGTATGTTGAGTTGTTCCTGCTGATCCAGGCCATGTCATACCTCCTGGGAGCACACAATAGGTTTGTAGCTATTCCCACAAAGAAGGATCAGTGCTGTGCTTGGTGTGACTTGCATGCTTGGGCTGGAACCTCCTGCCTGTCCTGTGAGCTGATGAGGAGAGGATAAATGTGCTCTGGGCATGATGGGCTGAATAGGGAATTTTACTGTGTAGTACAAGGCTTTGTTGGGGTTTTTTATTTTTTCTTATAACCTGGGAGAGCCCCAACTGCCAGTTGTTATACTGAAACACAAGAACAAAAGATTAGATAGGTGGATGTATCCTGATACTCATTTCTAGGATGCCTATCTACATCCCCAAGGAGCAAAACTGTGAGAATCAGGAATGCTGCTTGTGAAATGCAGGGAAGCGGTATGTTCGCCTTCTCCAGCAGCAAGTGATTTATAGTTACCCTTGTGCATTGTTTTAGAGCAGGGTGGTCTGGTTCCCTAAAAAAGGTTCTTTGCCTCCAGACAGCGGTGGAGGAATTCTTTTTGGCCCAAGTACGGTCTCCCTGCTATTCTACAGCACTCTGGAGCTGCCTGCTTTCCCCCTGGCCTTCAGGCCAAAGTCCATGAACATGCAGACAGTGTTGCAATGTCTACCCTACAAATATAATTAAGGATAGGGACTGTACATTAAACTGTAAGACCTTTCCCCTGCTGTGTCTTCCAGGGCTGTGTAAAACTTTTTCTGCTTGAACAATACAAGCTTGACAGACCAGTTTCTCCTTCTGATTTGTAAAACAAGGGGAATATTTTTCTCCCTTCATCTCTACCCTTAATATTTATTTAGGTCTGAATTAGTACCAGACCCTGGGGTTTTTTTCCCCTCTCCTTTTCTTCTTGCCTGAGTTGCAATAGCTGTAGTTTGCAAATGATGAGAGGGCAAGGTCACGGCAGCAATAATTGCATGTCAGAGTTGAGGCATCTGATCTTTTTATCTAAGGTGGCAAGTATGTCTCATGAGCAATGACTTTCTTCTCTTGTCTACTGCTTCACCCTTCTCCATTTCAGAGTTTTATGCCATGCTTGACATTTTCTCTTTTTTTCCCCCCCAGGATTTACAAAAGCCCAAGAAGATAGTGAACTAGGTTTTGCCATGTCAGCCCTCTCAAGCCTGCAACATGTTTTGTGCATGCGTGTTTTGGAAGCCTGAAAAATACCAGTCCACAAAGTATTAGCTTATTCTTGATAATGAGATGATAGTGAATGTTAATATTTAACTACAATGTTGCAGGGGTTTTTTATGCGTGGCTTCTATTTACAGTGCTTAGACCAGTCCTAAATACAAATTTGATAGCTAGTTTAACTTTTTTAGTCTGGTTGCAATGTCAGTCCCAGCACAAAATACTTCTTCCGGAATAAAGGTGGCTGTCAGCTGAAAACTGAGGAATGGAACGCAAATGACACTTTCCAGTGTGTGCATCTCAATTCTAGGGATGGGCGTGGTTACTCATGGTCTTTTCATGCAGCCAGAGGGAGGCAAACAGCTGCAAGGTCTTACAGCAAAGACTAGATTTAAAGTCAGTTTTGTGGCAAAGTCTTCTAATCATGTCAGAATACATGTAGAAAAGTTACTTAGTTGCAGCACAGAGATGTAAAAGTGATGTTGAAATATCCTGATGCTGTGCTGTGGAACATTTTTAATATAGTGTTATGAATACTGTGCAGGAAAGCTGCAAGCAAGATTTTGTATCACCCAGCTCTTTGCTGTTAGATGACATTATGGAGTTGGGAAAAACTAAGCAGATCACATCAGCTGAGAAACAAGTTAGTTGACTAATCTGTGGAGGGCGAAGGCTAGAAAAGATCTAAATGTCTCAGAATAAAGGGAACTCCTACTGAAAATAAAAGAAGTAGTGATGGAGAAGTGGGTGGTACAAGGATGCTACTAAAGTTGGTTTAATCATGTTGAGTATTCAGAAGATTGTCATCTGATTAACAAATAATATTTTAATTGTTAGCATATTAGCGATTATTATTTACTTAGCAAACTTCCTTCTTCCCTCTCCCAGGGGGGAGAAGAAACAGATCTGTGATGAGAGCAAGTTTGAGAATAGAAGAGCTAATTGCTCCTGATGAAAGTGTGAAGTTGAAGGGTAGGTGAAATTTTTTGGTTCTGCAGTGTTTCAGGTGGCATTATCTTGGGATTCTGTCGGTGTGCCCGTTGGAGAGCTTGGAAGGTCTTTTTTTGCTTATGGCATAGACTAAGGAACAATTTAGTGCAGAGCACTAAATGCAGAATCTTTTCCAAGTTAGTTTACTGGCATTGAAATGGAGTCAATAAGTGTCCTTTTGCATACTTGAAATTCTGAGCTTGTTTTGTGATTGCAATGTTGCTTGAGCCTTCTCTTCACACTGGGGATAGGGCCCTTAAAGGTAAGCCATGACTGAAAGGCTTTAGAAAGACCTTTCAGCTGCCTGGGGGGGAATGGAGCCCAGTACATACTGTTTGTGAGCAGGACAGCATCTCCCTGGGGGCATAGTGGGCACAACCTGCTTACCCCGAGGTAATTCATGTAAGAGGCAGTGTGTCTCTGCCTCTTCAGTGTCAAGCAGCTCGAGGAAACACATGCCTTAGGTTTCCCATTATGATGATGGAGCCAAAGTCTGCACACCAGGAGGAAGTGCTGTGTTCTGTATCAGTGTTCACACAGTAATGTGTGGCACTGAGCCTTTGCGCTTTATTTTTAAGGCTGAAATACCAGACTAAAAAAAATATGCACTTAAAAAATTAATGCAGAAATTACACAGCTACGTCATGTATATCAGAAAATTGTGGTTTTGAAGGATGTATTTCAGCACCTCAAACTATATTAAACTTCAGAAACCATTAAGGAAACTTGTGAAGTCCACAGTGATGCAGTCCTGTACTATCTTGTGGGGATGGAAACTGTTTTCATAGGTTCATATTATGCTGCACAGTCTAATTATATCTTTCTTGGAAGACAGCTAAGCATGTGTCCCCTGGCTCACGTGCCACCCCCTCTTTCTCTCCCCACTTCTCTCCCTCCCCATGTCCCCAAAACCTTTGTCTTTGTGGTAGTATCAAAAGTAGTTTCTTTGCCTTACTTTTCAAATGGTGCATTGCCCAGGTGGTCAGTCATGTCTGCAGTTAAAGCAATCTGACAGTTTCTGTGTGCACGACCTTGTGTTCACTGTTCACAAGTCATTTTTCTGGGCTGCAGCTTTCCTTGCCAGGTGTCTGCTGTGGTCAAAAATGGATTACTGGTTTCTGAGAATGAAAAGTACAGAAAATGGTGTTTCCACTGCAAGAAAAACAAATTGGATAAGAAGCTGAACCAAACAAGCCCTTGCATCTGTTGAGTTAGCAAACTCCAGTGTATGGGAATAGGGACCCCGGGTTTGTTAGGAATGGGAAGAAGGTAGATGTTGAGCTAAAGGTCGTACTGTGGTACCAACAACATTTCTCTTGACACCTGAGTAAAAGTTCTCGCAAATCTGGGTGATTATAAACCTCTCAAAATACCAGTGTGTACTTGCTCAGTAAAAATTTTGTTTTGAAGTATTGAGGTTCTAAGCACTTAGGCTCTGGTCAAAGATTTTCAGCAAAAGCATCCACTTATGATAAAGCTGAGCAATGTTAGATGTACTTGGCTTTTAGAGGTCTAGCATCATACAGAGAGGAAGTAGCTTCAAAGTGAGGTGTTGACTGTGTGTTGGGTTGAGGCAATCCTGTGTAGGTGTGGTGTAGGCATATTTAAGTGGCTGTTCAAAGAAAACAAACAACAAAACCTCTCAATAGCTGGTTTGTTGTTTTTCTTGCAAGCTGTGTTTTTAATGACTCTTCTGGTTTCCAGTCCACTTGTGTCTGATTAAAAACATAAGGAAAGCTGTAGTTTGGAGATGCTTGGTTCTGAATGTGGCTGGTTAAAAAAAGAGAAAAGTTATTAATTTTTATACCTTCTTTTCAAGTCTTCCAGGGTTATCTCTATTAGTTTTTTACTCAACTTAATGTTCTTATTTTCAAATGTGACCTTGATATTTCCATCCAGCTGATTGTACTGATGGTCACAAAAATGCCATGTGTTCTCAAGAACACTTTATTGACACTTAAAATACAGATCAGAAGTGCTTTATCAAGCTGTGATCTCAAAAGAGAGGAATCCTTACTCTGAACCCTGAAGGTTCAATAGTTTAAATGCTCTCACATTGCCATGGCTGAGAAGATACAGAGAAGCCTGTGGCAGTAAACTCCCCACACACACACTTTAGGTGTTGCAGTTGGGCTGGAGCATCCCTCTGGGAGGCTTCTTTTGCAACCCCACTTGTGTGGTTTTACTGCACACTTATTTTCTGTAGAGTTGAGCATCACACCACTTTCTGGATCTCATGCACTTTCTTTAAGATTAAATGCAGCCAGAGTGTCATCTTTGGCCGGAGGCTGAGAAAGGGAGGAGAGAAATGATGTCCCTTAGCAGTCTAGAGGGAAATCTTGGTACATTGGTGTCCTGTGGCGTAATTATGAGTATTACTCAGATTATTCAGTTCTGTGAAAAGGAATTACTGGTAGGTATATTGTATTAGAATTACTGCCTGCTTTGCTTTCCTATTTGTTTTGGGGCTTTTTTTTTAATAGTGCTTGGTCTACTGACTTGGAGCTTTTCCTCCAGGAAAAAGTACCTGGAGACTGTTCTGCCTTTCTTTACGTATATTTTATGAGAAACATAACTGTATTTTTTATTATTTTTTTTATTTTTTAAAATAACTTTGGTTCAGGTTGTTGAGGTTTTAAAAAAAACACTCTGAGAGAATTTGAAGGCATCATAAAGTTAAAGTCTCACTGGATAAGGTATTTACATAGAGGATGGCATCTACTTCTGGGCAGGGTAAATTGAGAGAGTTTGGTTATAAAAAGGTGAAACAGTTAGGAGAGGAACAATGAAAGATGAGACCGAACACAATTCAGTGATGAAGAATAGATTCTTATTTTCATTTATTGGTCCTAAAATCGTTACCTAATAAGCTGGCAAACTGGTGGCTTTTCCCCAGGCAGGGTTTGGTGCTGCTGTGACAAGCTGTGGCATACATGATACATAGAGGACAGGGCTCCCCAAGTGGGGTCATAGGTGGTGTGGGAGGCATCAAGATGGAGTGTGTGAAGGCTGACATGGCAGCCAGGTGCTGCCTGGCTGGGGAAGGACCAAGGCTGCAGCTTCATGCCTGGCTTAGGGCCTCCCAAGGCAGCAGCTCTGGTGATCTTCTGGTCTCAAATTGCTGCAACCGTTGCAGAGAGCAGTCACAACAGAGCTACAATCCACCTGGAGATGGTTTGGGGAATGGGGTGCTTTCTTTCAACTGCAATCTGGGCATTGATCATTGGAAGCAGACTGTGAACCTGTAGTGTGTGAAGAGGGGGTGTGTGTCCAGTTCCTCTCTTGTGGGCTTTTTGTGCCAGACTCTGGGTTAGTGTTTTACCAGAGCATCTCCCCTGCGTTCTCATTGCTCTTTTTTGGGACAGAAGGGTCTGCCTTGTACATCTCATGATATGGTGGTGAAGGTAGAACCAGCCAAATCCTCAATAGGTATCTTACCTTTTAGTAGTGGGTATTCAGTGTGCTTAGGTACCACAGACAACATTATGGCCTCTGGAGGACAGGGGCTTTTGAGACAAGAGCCCTTAATTCAGACAGCTTGTGTTTGTAGTTACAAACATGCAGCACACTTTACTTTTGTAACTTATAGCAGTGCAAACATTGATGCACCGCGTGAGCCCTGTCCAGATTTTCACCCCTCATAAAGAAGTTACATGATGCTTACTGTTTGGATGTGTTACCTTTTGCCAGGTGTCTTCCCAAGCATCCCATGTTTTAAATAGTCCTCCATCTTAACGTGAATTATAGTGAGTCACAGCATGGGTGGTGACTTACTGATACCAGTTAAACATTAGGCTCCTGAAGGTGTGAATCCTTCAGTTTTGGCCAAAATGTGCTGTCACAACATGAAAAAACCACTTGCAATATATTTCACATCTTCATAGGTGGCAAATTCTCTACAGTGCTGTACTGCTATGAAAAACAAGCTTTTGTTTTTTAATGTTTCTTTTCCACGAGCATATTTTATATATAGTTATTTTTGTTTTGGCGTAGCAATACAGTTCTTTTTGTTTAGCAAGTCACTTTATCTGATCTGTTGTATTGGGAGTATGGATGGAGGACAGAAAGCCATACAAAACCCAGGGGCACACAGAGAATTCCCAGGGAAAGTTTAGTAGCATCCTTTCTTCAGGCTCAGCACTGTGAACTCCCAAGTGGGATACCAGGGGATTCAGCCAGTGCAGTTTTAGGATTTAATGGTCTCCCTGCTTGTAACAGATTAATCTACCCTTTGCAAGATGTGATAGAGGATTACTGTCCAGTCTCCAGCCAAAACAATCTGCTAGTGCAGATTTACTTGGAGTGCCACTTGAACTATCATCAGCTCTGCCCACCCCAGTGTTTTGTTCTGCAGGGCCATGGAAACGCGTCACTCCTTTCTCTGTGGAGAAAATCTGAGTGTCATCTTTGCAGGATGAAACTACTGGCACTTGGAGCAGGACCTGCCATGGCCCTGGGCACAGCCATGTGTGGGCACATGTCAGCTCTGTTCTGCTCTGCTGAGCCCAGGGGTGTGTAAGGGGAGAGGCAGCACTGATGTTGTATAATGGGTCCTGCTTTATTTCTACCTCTTCAAAGCTGAGGCTTTTCCATGGGGAGGGGAAGGGGGAACACAGGTCTCAGGGAAAATTTCTGTGCTTTCAGCATGACAAAGCTCTGCTGGTTTGCTCTGCTGCTGTGTTAAGATGGGTGGGGATGATACATTCACTATTAAATGTGTCCTATTAATGTCATCTTTACCTGATGCTGCTTTTGACTCCAGCATCCATTTTTCTTCTCTCTCCTTATTCTCGTCTCCCTTTGCAAGTTGAATGCCCTGGTGGCACCTACCACTGTCCTGCCAAATTTATTTTGGGTAACCGCTTCATGGTGACCTCTCTCTGGTTTGTGACAGCTGCCAGAGGAGAAACCAGGATGTAATTCAGCTCTTAGTACTGAGCAAGTAATTTGGGGTCGTGGCAGACTCTCTGGAATTGTGTGCTAAAGCAACTGTTGATGTATTTCACTATTTGTCTATTTACAAATTTGGAGGGTTTTGCAGACGGAGATATTTTGGGAAGGTCAGGGTCTGTCAACACCCACATGAGTCTGCCCATGTGGGCTTGGGGGTTCAGCTCTGATTTCTGCTGGCCTGCAATGAACATTTAACAGAGGGCAGGGAAGGGTCAGATGCAATGTTTGCAAGGAAATACATGTTTTTATTTTCAGAACAGCTGGGGAGTTGGACAATAGCCTCAAAAACAAACAAACAAAGGATGACTTGCAGATAAGTTATCAAAAGGAGTGGGTGTGTTTTGGGCACCGCTGAAGGACGAGCTGATAGACTGACTTTTCTCCTGCTTTTAAACTCTTAGTCTCTGTGCCAGTGTGCCAGAGGGGTTTGACATCTGTTGTCCTGGCCTGAAATTTCTCTACAGCCCTTCTTGAGATTTTGGCTCTTCCAACCACAAACCTTTGCCTGTGTGTAATCTGGTACTGCACGTTCTCTGCCTGGGGCTTGTGTGATGGCCGGCTATCACTGGCTAGCAATAGTAAGCTGTGGAAATGGAAAGGTACCAGGACATCTCATTTTTCTTTTTGCACTTGGAGGACACTACTGTCCCTCTGACATAAATTAATATAAAAATTAATGATTGTATTTTTAAATCTGTTCTCGTAAAAATATGACTGTTTTTAATAAACCTAATTTTTTATCTACAAACAAAAATGATTACTCAGTTTTAAGCATCATACACCTTCTGGCTTGTGAAAATGAACCTGGAGAATTTTAAAGCCTCCTTCTGCTTCAGATGTATCTTCCAAATTTTGTTGTGTTTGCAGCTTGTCTGGGCAGATATTTTTGTTTGCTAGCTGGAGATTGGTTCTTGAACTGCTAGTATTAGTGCATTTCCTCTGCTCGCTTCTGAAAAGTCAACATTTTTGGAGAGAGCAATTCACACTGCCTTGCTGAGTTGTTTGCTGCAAATTATTCACAGGTATTTGGTGGAAAAAATCCTTGCTCATAATACTTGCTTATGGTTCTTTAGTGCCTCCAGTCTGTAGGGTGGAAGATGAGACATTCTATGTCCCAACTTCTACAAATCAGTGCAGTGGGGAACTCAAGATACATTTAACTTAAACAAAAAGCCTGAGCCTGAAGGCTGGCACATTTCTTTTGGCCACAAAATTGCTATACCTCTTGGTGAGATGGTGTATTGTAGTGAGGATATCTGTGGTGTTGGACCAGAGAAGGGCTGAGTCTTGCCTTGTTTGTGGAAGGGCTGCGCATCATGGAAATGCTTAGAAGTGCAATGCACCTAATTGAACTCCTCTGAGGGAAGTTTTTTGAAGCTGGATCTGACTTTTAAAAATAAATTGCATACTTTGTGGTTTTGGCTATGAAACTTCAGTTACTGGTGTCAGAAGGGCTGCTACTATTACATTACACACAAACAGCCATTTATTCTGCAAAGTTTCAATTCTGGAGTATCTGACTCTCCAAAGTTAGCTGTACTTACTTGTCATGAAATGTGTATGGCTGCCATTACCATCAATATTTGAACACTTCACAAACCACGGACAAACCTATCCTCTTATATTTATTCAAGGATATAATAGTAACTATCCACACTTTACACATAAGAAAGATTACATTACATGTCTGAGGGCAAAGAGGATGCTGGGCTAAAGCCAGGAATGCAGTCTGGTTCTTCTGGTTTCTTCTGCCTCAGAGGAAAATGGCTAGGAGTTTAGGGAAGCCTTACTAGAAACCTTGTTTTTCCTATTTTTCTCGTGGGAATGAGGCAGTGCCCTAGTGGCAGGTCACCTGAAATGGTCCATTTCCCTTTTCTTTGGACAAAAAGGTTAATTTCAGTATCAGCATAGCTTTATTGTCAAGGTTCAGATCCTGTCTGGTCTCTGAGCTGTGAAAAGTCACTGTGGGGCTGCTGTCCCAAGAAGTTGCACAGCTGCACTGGGATTTCCAGCTGCTCTGTCTGGCTCCATGCCAGGACTGGTCCTGACAAGCTGTGCCTTTATTTAGTCTTCATCCCCCTTCCACCACCTAGGGAAATCAAGATGCTTTTCTGAAAGCAAAAGTGTCTTGACACTATAAGAGCCTGGAGCAAATGGCCATAAGGGGTCTGTGGCAAAGCAGCGGCTTTTCCCCATGTTTCCAAGCAGCCCTGAGGAGATTAATTGGAGCACTTGCTCTTAAATTGTGGGGCTTGCTGCTGGTGGGCTTCACGGGGCTCTGGTAATAGGTGTCTGGGGCTGCCATGGTGAGATGCTCCAGCAGCAGCAGTGATACTGCCAGTGCCTGCTGGAGATATCCCCTTAGGCTAAACTCCTGTGGCCTGGAGAGGGGGACACTAAAGTGTTGGATATTGTCATCTTATAGCTAAGGATCTGATAAAACTCACTGAGGTAAATGAGTCTTTGATTTGCTTCTTGACATCTGGGGTTTGACTTGAGGGGGAAAGCTTTCCTCTGCTATTTCCTTGCATTTGTGCTAGGATTGACATTTGGAAGAAACTCTACACTGTATTAGTATGTTTGAACACATCTGAGAAATTAATTTATTTTGGTTTATCTGTCTCTTTTTTTTCTTCCAGTGGGATCTTGTTTGTGATTCTGCCTGGAAAGTCCACATTGCTAAGTTCTCCCTGCTTGTAGGATTAATCTTCGGCCACTTGATAACAGGATGTATAGCCGACTGGTAAGTGAAAAATCTTTTAATACGATGTCAATAATAATAATAATAAATAACAGTATTAAATATTGTTTTGATTGCCATCCACTTTGTATTCATCAAGAACCTTTGCATAATGATTTTTGAGGTTCTGAAAGAACCATGATGGACAAACAGTGCAGAAGTGTGTTAATTGGACCTGAGTAACTTTTATCAAGCTAAGTAGCACAAACGATTTGATATTTGACTTACTTATTTCCAACTGACACAATTTATTGCAGCTGTAAAGCTAGTATGGAATTAAGTATTTTCTAATTATACATGTGAATCCTTTAGCTTAGGGTTGGTTTTTGTTTTCTTAACCAAGTGAGAGGACCAAAAGAAATTGAAAGCAGCATTGATTTCATTGAATACATGAATAATGTAATGTCAACCTCATGCTTATACGGTATCTTTTGGTGAGTTTAAGGCTGTTTTTTGCAAACCTTTCCATTGTTCTTTTTTTAAAGTTCTTGTTAGTCAAACATTGTGATGTAGTGTTAAGGATTTGCTGACTTACATGCTGCTACTATTGGGGTATTAAACTTAAAAGACTAGATCACAATTCCT
This sequence comes from Aphelocoma coerulescens, assembly GCF_041296385.1. Taxonomy (NCBI): domain Eukaryota; kingdom Metazoa; phylum Chordata; class Aves; order Passeriformes; family Corvidae; genus Aphelocoma; species Aphelocoma coerulescens. Next base: position 79,763,781 of record NC_091015.1, read on the forward strand.
TATATTTAGGCAGTTAAAACATTATTGGATACCCCAGTGATGCTGAGGGTTCAGCTTTTATTTTAAAAGATGGTCTTGTAGTGCAGAAAGGGGGGGGAAAGGATTACATGGATGACCCAAAGTGATTTCAGTGGAAACTTGAAGCATCTGAAACAATAGCTCTACAATGCTGTCCCACTCACTTCACTGCCTTCCAGCACAGTTGCCAATGCTGGTGCTTTAAATGGCCCCAAGTTAACTCTTTTGCCATTCATTAAAACAGGAAAAAAAGAAGAGTTGCCTACTAGGGAAATCTTACAAAACCTCAGCAACTAGCCAGTCAGTTGGGAGAGAAAAGCCCCCCTGCATCTCTGCAGTAATTTGGAACGAGCATTCCCAGCAAAATTGCATCTTAATTCCTGAATAGTCGCTGAAAATTTTTGAGCAAGAGCGGAATCATGACTTTTCAGTGAAGTAGGGAACACGCATTAAATGCAGTTGAATTTGATTAAAATACCACAGTAGAATGGGGCTCTAAGAACTCATAGAAAGTATAGAGGAGAAATAAATGAGGGATCTTGCTTGGCTTTCCTAAAAAGGAATCAGTGTGGAGAAAGCAGACTTATTACCAAGTTAGGAAAGTGCTGCTATAATTGACAAATAAGCCACAAATAAGTGAACAACTTGTTGCCTAAGGCACTGGCTTTGAGAGAGAATTGCAGTAAGCAGATTTAATAGCTCTCTGCCACCAAAAGGAGCATCCTGTGCTTCCATCCATTTCTGTCTCCAGTGTGTACTTTGTGCTGCCACATGAGTTGGTTGGACCCCTCGACAAGCTGCTTAGCTGAGCTAATGCAGCATAAAATTACCCTGATTTTCAAACATCTAGAAATGTCTAGTGAATTTAGGAGAATTGGTTTCCAGCTGTGGTGCAAAGGAGAAAAAGGATAACTTGGTGGCTGGAGGGAACAATGACCTTTTTGTGGATGACTGGAATGGACATGGCTTGCTGCCACCAAAGTTGGTCCTCATACTCATGTTTGGTCCACATTGCCAGCTGATGCACCTGACACAGCAGGGTTCCTGTGTTCAATAGGTTTTTTGTCATTTAGCAGTAGCATTGGGGGCTGGTAAAAGAAGACCTAAATCGAATTTACTTTGCTATTTAATCACAGCTTGAATTTCTGCTAAGGTGTGGGGTTGTGTAAAGAGGTGGATACAAAGGGGTTGTACAGATTGTACCTGGTAGAAAGAGAAAATTTATTGGAAAAGGATGTCAGTCCCAAGCAAGAGCAAGAGAGATTTAACAGAGTAATGTATAAAAAGTGTTACAAAATTTCAAAATCTGTTTTCATTTCACTTATATACCACTCTCCAGTTTAGATAATTAGAAGATGCTTTGGGGTTTTTGTACCATTAGGAGCTTTGTTTTTCCTTTTTGAAGACGCTTTTAAAGCTGAATGAGGCAAAGGCATAGAGTGTATTAAGGCAATTTGCTGAGTAAACTGAGTGCTCCATGTTCAAAACACAGTAGGTGTGCATGCTGGGATAGCTCTGTATGGAAAATCTACAGGAGGAAGGTCTGCAAACATGCTTGGCTGTGGGAAGACCAGCTGTGTCCGATGCCTGAATAAGTTACTTGCTCTACAGGCAGACAGTGCTGCTGGCAATTCTGCCTGCTCTGGACAGAGGCTGTTGAGGTTTGTGTGGAAGGCTTCCTCCTGGACCAGGTGGGCTTTGTGTTCATGTAGCATCAAGACAGTAGGTCTGTACATCTCATTGCCCAGTAGTGCCCCTGCTTTGCACCTGCTCTGATGCCCTTTGGAGCCTTTGAGTCAGTTCCAGTCCCAAACCCAAGAGAGAGCCTGCAAAGAATGGCACAGGAAGAGCAATTTGATCAGCTATGAGAGCAAAGCTTAGTTATCACAGGGTGGCAAGGTACACACGTAGGAGTATGGGAAGAGCAGGTCTTGTCCTCAGTCCATTCACTCTCCCCCTGTGGTGCAACTCTGACGTTAGGAATATCATTTTGATGCATTTGCTTATCACACCATGTGGGCTGCAGATTCTTCAAAAGCCTGGGGTTGCTTGTATCCCTGGTTATTTACCTGTGCAGGCAGCATTTAGCATTTGATCTAGATAATAGCATGCAGTGTAGGCCGACTTCCGTGATACAGTAATCTCTCTCTGGAACAGTTTGGATGGCAGCAGATAGGATCCTGGGGCTGTTTTACCAGGGAAATTGTGTATGGTTTAATTTCTCACAAGCATTTCCATGTACTGTTAGACACATAATTCTGTCTGCATATAAAAGGCTTTTTTTTATGCTCTAAGACACCATCCTGTCAAAACACTGCTGGATCACCAAATATATGGCTGATAGCTGCCCTGAAGCTTTGTTTTTTGAGAAGCGTGCTGCATGCCTTGGTGAAGAAGATGACTAGTTTTGTGCTTGTGAGGAAATGCCTCTTACCAGAGGGCTTATCTGGCCTCAGTTGGTTTTTACAGGCTCAGGAGGCTCTTGGTTTTTCTGATTTTTTCATTAGCAGCAACCATTCATTTGCATAACTTGTATAAGGGTAGAAGAAATTCTGTGTCCTAACGATGGATAACCTTGAGTACAGAGGAGGGGAGGAAGGGAACTGAAGTATGCTAAGCATGAGGTCTTTTTCAATCAACATCAGGGAATGGCAGGTCAGGCTTGTGATGAGAATTAAGTTCCTAATTCTGAGTGTTTGCATAATGCCTTTCATCTGCAAAACACTTCCACAAATACTAATTGGTATGAATTACAGTTTGGCATAACAAAAACGGGGCTGCAAAAGTCTGTACAGATAACACAAAGTTCATAGGCTTTTTTTTTCTGTATTCAAGGTTTTACATGAGGTATTTCCCCTCCCTGCCCAAGTGCTTTGTGTTCCATAAACACAAAATCTGAAGCACACACAGCAGTCACTGCCCCAGTGTCCAGTGTGTCCCCAGCATGTTGTGCATCAGAGTCAGTGATTCTGGGTTCCCACCCTCAGCTCCACTGCAGCTCATCTTCCAGTGGGCTGTGCTTGTACCCTGGAGAGCAGCCTGCTTTGACCTTGCTTTCTTCAGCTTGCATGTTGGTTCTGTTTCAAAAAGCTTTGAATGGCTAATGCCAACAAGTTAAATCTTTGAGGGGCCCCACAGGTGATACTAGAGCTGAAAACAATAATAAGCCTGTTTTCATCCAAGGAGCCATAACAACACTTTCTTAGGTGTCACTTTGAAAAAAGCCTGAGTGATGGCTGGTGTACTCTTCCAGTTGCCAAAAATGAAAAAAATTATAATGATGTCTCTTTCTTAGCCCTTCACTCCCTATTTTATTTTAAGTACTGCAAAACCCAAAGTTCTAATCGTGAATGCATATATATAATGTATTTTATAACTGCTGGTGACAATCTGCTGAAATAATTGAATAGAAATGCTACAGCATGTGAAACTGGACTAAGTTGTGAGGTTTAAATGCTCTTTATTGTGCTGACATTCAACCTGATGGCTGGCTTGCAGCTGACAGTCTGCTTTAAATGGGTCTGTGAAAGCTGCCTACGAAAAGCAAGTTCATGTATTCTTTGTGAAAATGGCATATGGAGCTGACTAAAAGGGATCCTCAGTTCCACTGGAAAACTTGTGGGAGTTGACAAGTTGAAAAATTTTGGAAATCTCCACATAATGATCCAATTCTTGCTTAAAAATAGCCATGTGCTCTGGTGCTTCATATCATTCTCCCTGCACAGAAAGAGGGGAGAGAAAGGGGAATTATAAACACTAAACATATGAATAAGATGCAAAAAAATCTCATGTTCCTTGGACATGAAAGAGCCAAACTCTGTAGCAGCTGCCCCCACATCCAGTGATAGCATAACTCTTCCTCCTCGTCAGCGCTGTACCAATACATGCAACTACAGGTGGCAGCAGCAAAGGAGGGCTGCAAGTCCTCTGCCCCTGTTGCCTGTAATGATTTTTGAAGTGCTTTACTCCTCACCCTACCCTCCTGTCAGGCTGGTTTTGTGGGTCTCTTCAACTGGTATGGGGATACAAGGTGGAGGGACTTGGAGCTCACAGTTTTCCTGTGAGTGTTATTATCTTCTCCCTTAGGCTCAGTGAAATGACATGAGCCCTATTTTGTGCTCAGTCCATGTTTGTTAGGCTTCTTCTCAAGAAATGAGACCAAGAAAAGTAGTTTTTTGAGCTGGCTGCTCTTGTAGATGAGACTGAAAAGCACATGTCTATTGGGAAGAGGAGACCTCTGAAGCTCATAATATGTTACACCATACAGCATATAATACCATATATCCTCCTGTGCTACTACAGAAAGCTCTGAGAAGTTGATTTTCATCTCCAAGGGACTTATTCATGGCCTTACAGTAGCTCCTAGATGCTTCCTTGTTTATCTTTGTTGTTTTAAAAATGCTGGTTGAATCAAGCACTAATACAATGTGCTGTCTCAGCTTAATCCTTTCTGAAATGAACATGTCAATGCAAAGCTGGCAGAGAAATCTGGGATTTAGTAAGAAAAAAAAGAGAAGACTGGAATAAGCATTAAAAATGGGTGGCAATATTTGGAGAAGTTTGCCTGACTTGTTCCCTTCTTTACCAGTTTTAATGATCCAGAGTTATGTCCATCCTGGTTTTTAACACTGCTTCTCCATACTTCCTTATTTTTAGGGTTGGTCGACGGCCTGTACTGCTCTTCTCTGTCATATTCATTTTGATATTTGGACTGACTGTGGCACTCTCAGTGAATGTGACCATGTTCAGCACACTCAGGTTTTTCGAGGGATTTTGCCTGGCTGGAATAGTCCTCTCCCTGTATGCACTGCGTGAGTATTCCTTCATTGCCCATACAGATGTGTTTTTATCGAGTAGTGGTTTGCTGTTCTCTGGCTTCCTGCTTTTGTTCAAACAGATCAAACCAGAATCATATAGATTGCAAAAGCTTTAGCCCAAATTTTGGTAAGGAGGATTTTGCAGCTCTTTATGTTGCTACAAAGCAGTCTCTGAAGCTGTCTCAGAGCTCATTTTAAAAGTTATAAGGTGGTTTGTGTTTGCCTGTTGTTTTCTCAAACCTAGAAGTTACCTGTGTCATATCTATAACATGTAATGGGAGTAGATTTCACCCTGCAATATTGAGCTCAGTGGGAGACTTACCACTTTGGCTGCCTCTAGCAGTTTGTACTCTGGCACTTTTTCAGAACTTCCTCTATTGCTTGCAGAAATATCCTGTGTCCCTGCCTCAGGATTGTAAAGTTACAGCAAAAATATGTTAGAACACCCTGAAGTCCTTTTATCAACTCTTTTTATTTTTTGGTTGGGTAGTTTTGGGTTTCTGTTTGGTTGTTGATGTTGTTGTTGCTTTTGTCTGTTTCATGAGGGGGAAAAAATCTCTGAGAGAAACTTGAGGGAAAGCATGTAAGAAATACCTACATACTCCCATCTGGGGTGACTAGTAAACTTATAGCCAGAACACTTGAAAACCCCCTCTGGAGGCCTTGCCTTTGGAGAGTACATCCACCAGCCTAATTTGTGTTCCTTGGATATGTTCCAGAGATCATCTTCCACTTCCTTGGCTGTTTGTAATTAACAGGTAGCACCACACCAACCGAAGAAAACACAAAATTTCCTCCTCTTTATTATGGCTCTGGAAAAGCATTATCTAATTATATTCTGGAAGCTGCTGTACAGATCTTCATAAAATTTTATTTACTTGCTATTGTGGACAGTATCTAACCCATTAAGATTTAGGACAGTATCCTTACTTTGCACAGAGTATTTTTTAGTATTAAATTCCACAGTTTTTGTTTTATTTTTGGTCTGTGCCAAGGGGAAGATGCCTGACTGCAACAGGAGTTTGCTGTGTATTGCACTTCACTGTTATACCTGATATGGCACCAAAGATACATAATTTTTTAATTCTCTTGCCTTTGCTCATGTAATCTCAAGTGAGAATTTTTCACCTAAAAATGAAACTACCTCTGAAGACATTACACTTTTATTGGGAAGTAATTTAACCTGTGTAGTTCCTGTGGAAGGGGGCTTCAGCCATTACCAGTGTGATGCTCAGCTGGATAATAGGCTTGCCAGGATTTTTCATAGCCTGGTGCAGCATGTTAGTTTTTCTTAGTTGATGGGGGGGTTTTTAACTTTTAAGAGACTGTAACTGATTATTTCCATAAGTAAATGCCAACTAAGTAAAAGTTTCATTATGGGCCTTTTTATGATTGGAGTGAAAGAGTGTATGTGTTGCTTTAGACCAGACAATAGCTTGTCAGCCCAGGCTTTCATTCAGAAAATGGGATATTCTGGTTGCTTCATGCACTGCTTGGTCCAGAGCAATAATTTGAGTATGATATTTTACCCCCACCCCATCTAAAATTCAGATGTTTGCTATAACCACTGCTGTCTGAATAGACAATGCCTAAACAGAGCTAGTAGGTGTTAGGAGAGATCCCTGTGAAATCAGCTGCAGGCTGAACATCAGCACACTTCCGTGGCGGTGAGAAAATGTGAAAGATGCAGCACCTGTGCCTCTGATAAATCTTCTGACCTTCTGTCTCAAGAGATGAGGAAGAGTGGGTTTTTACTGTATTAAATACTTTATTTTAAACAAAAGTTGTCATCTTGGTATAGGGCACTTGCAGAGAAGTAACCCCTAAAATGTCAAGAGTGGGAGTAGTAGGGTTTTCTGTTTGGTGGTGGTTTTGATTTCAGTCCTCAAAATCTGTTAGGCTTCCTCTCAGTCTTTATTTACTATCTTTTCTGATGGATTCAGAAAAGTGTGTGGAGTATTCTTATGGTTCATAGCCCCTCTTCCCTTTCCCTAAATGGCCTTGATTTCTTCCCCTGGAGACTTGTTGCCCCTGAATTCCCAGCTGGCTGCCCTGAACAGAACAATGGAAAGTGGAAAGTTTGACCTGTTTGTTGCAGCCATTGGCCAAAGTTTCCAAAGCTACCGGGCAGAAGAAAACTGCATAGGCTTGCATAGCCTGCAAAGGTAATTAGTCTGCCTCTGGGATCCTTTTACACTGTGTTGAGCCTGCTAGTCATGCTTGGATTTACGGCCTGCCTGAGGGAAATTGTAAATAACAATCAGAATGCTTTGGGAGTGGGAAGAGCACCAAAGTGCTGTCTTTAAAACATAGAGCTGCCAGGATTGAGTTGCCTTCACCATTCAAACCACACTCTTCTTCGTAGCCTAGTGCTGTTTTCCAAGCTGTCTGCCCTAAGGTGCAGAGTGCTCCAGGGATGAGCCCTGCCTTCTGTGGGGGGACAGCATGGAGCTGTGCTCCTCTGAAGGCTTTCCTCAGTGCTGTGGTGAGCTTGCTTCTTGTGGCCTCCAAGTACAGTCTCTTGCCTGGAGCTGCTCAGGGCTTATCTGAAGGAACCACCTTGGGATGTTGATTCGTTAAACTGAAATTTTTTTTTGCAGCTGCCATAGTTTTGTTGGAAGAGATGTTTCAGGTGAAATTTTTAGTGAAGCTGCAGGAAGAGACAGGCTTTGTGCAGGTGATGGTGCTTGCTGTGGGTGAGGAAAGCAGAGGAGAAACGAGCCCAGGACTTTCCCCTCCTGGCTGCTGTGGGTCCTTGCGTCATCTAGGAGAATGAGAGGCAGCAAATCTGAGCAAACACATGCAGCTTTAAGAGGCTTTTCTTTCATGCTGATGTGGAACATGAGGAGCCTCTACTGTCTTCCAGAAGTGTTTTCCTTCCTGGAAACAGATTTTCCTACCAATCTTCAAAGTGGGTTCCTGTGCTGAGCAATTAACACATCTCTTGTTTGGTGAGGGACCAACAAGAATCCTCAGGAAGCTCTTCTGGGGAATAATTCCCAATATGCTACACTCAGCAGTGGTGCGATGCACAGAGCTGTAGCTGCCCGTTGTGGTATGCTGAGTGGGTCCCCCACTGTCCTTGCTGAGCAGATTTCTGCAGTAATTGGCCATCTCTTGTTGGAGGAGGGTGCTGGGACCAGTGGAAAAATCTCCTGGAGAGAGAAATGGTGAAGGGATGCTAAGGAGCACTCTGGCCACAGTGGTTGGAAGGGAATGTATGGCCTGCCCAGCAGCTAAATGTAGAAGACAGTGTAGACTGGGGGCTGGAGAAAGACAGGTTAAGAGAAGGCAGAGGAAAAGCTGTTTTTTTCTCAGAATGCCTTTTGTTTGGATTTGTTGCTGTGTGCATATCCAGAGAGGAAGGATGGGCATTCTGGACCTGCTAGCTCAGCATGGATGGATGCGCAGTGCCACAGCCTGCTGCCCAGCTGAAGGACAGGAGGTTTGAGCTTTACCCATTGGGGTAGAAAGCCCTGAGATGGCCCTGAGAGGAATTCTTCTTTGGACAGGCTGAGGGAGCAGAAGAGGTGTGGGAGTCCTGAGCAGGGTCACAGGTGCCTGAGTAATGCCTCTGCTGGTGCCTGTGGATTTGCAGCAGGTGAGGCGTGCCAGTCTCACTGCAGATAGCTCTGCTTGCTGGTTGCAACTCACATGGGGCCAAGTGCATTCAGCAAATGTGGAAGTCGTGGGAAAAAGCAAATCAGATTACTTTGAGGGTGGGGAGGGTGTTGCATCTGGGTCACTTTCATTTCACTGGGTCATTGCCTTGGCGCTGGCCACAGAGCAGCCTTTTCCTGGGTGGTTGTGGAGAAGGGCAGATGCTGCAGCTGACTCAGCACAGCTCCCTTCCTTTAGGGCTCGCTGCCATCAGCTGACACCAGAGCTCTCATGGCGGAGGGCAGGAGTTTCCCGTTCACCCCCTCTCCTTTCACGTGCTGCTGCCCAAGTCAGGCTGGTGCCAGCATCTGCCTGAGCCTTCTGCCAGACAAGCCATCCACCTTCCTTCCGGAGACAACCAAGTGTGCTGCTGTCAGTGGGATATGCCCTCTGATTTTGTCCCTGCTTCCTTTGGGAGATCTACTGGGCACAGTGTCTTCTGTGGTGCCTGAGCCTGGGGGACAGAGTGGGCTCTAGATAGAGGTCTCACACTGGGCAGGGCCAGTAAATAAATGAAGGGAAGCAAGCCTTCCCTTCCTGCTGTTCATGTCCTATGCTGTATCTGTTTCCCTGTCAGGATCCCTGCTTTTGTCACTTTCTGGAGCCAAAGCTAAGACTTTGGTATTAATTAAACTATTCAAGGGGAAGGAGAGGAAGGGAAGAGATATTTTTCTGGCAAATGCTCCTGGAAGGTTTAAAGAACTTCCCATTAAAGTGCTGTATGCTGTCACTAATGACTGTACCTGAGCTCAGGCAGCACAAGCCATGGTGTGGATTTGCACACAATTGCAGGCTGTTCAGCAGTTTCACGGGTGACTGAGCTACAGATTATGCTACAAAATTAGAAAGTCTAGACTTGAATGAACTGGTAAATAAGCCTGGAAATAGCTGTGCTGGAAAGAAGACGACATCTCAGGTTGGAGCAAGGAAGCAGGGGTGTCCCTCCGATGCATAGTAGCAGAATGAGTGGGCATATTGCTTCTCTTTCACTGTTGGGAGAAAAAATGTAGAAATGCTGTTGAAAATCATAGGTCGTGTTTCAAAAGCCTGTGGAAGCTTGGCAAAAGCTTTCAGACCAGTTAGGATGTCCAGCTGTGATGTATCTTTCTCATTTATAGCTAGGTCAGTCTAACCTGTTACTCCTGTAAATTACACAGGCAGTGATCTGAGAGGCTAAATGTGGCTTCTTGAGGTTTTATTTTTTTTAACATGCATCCTGGAAAGCTAGAGCAGCGTGCTAGAAAGTTTTCTGTTGACTGAAGAATGAGCGAGTGCCAAAATGGAGCACCTCTGAGTGTTGGGCTGTAGTGACATCAGATTTGTAAAACAATTTTGCTTCCAGTCAGGTGTTAATAGAAATGGTGAGATGTATCTTTTTTTTCTTTTTTTTTCCTCTTTTTTTTTCAAAAGTGCATAGGCTCTGAAATCTGGGAGCATTCCAAGTTTACAATTGATTTCATTCTCAGTTTTCCTCTCCTGACTCTTCAGTAGCAAGCATGGCCTTGGCAAGGCAGGTGGAGCACTGGAAACTGCAGGCTTTGAAGCTATTCTGTGTAATCTGAACTGGCTCAATAAATAACCCTGCAAAGCATTCCCAAATCAGAGGATGTGGAAAACATCTGATTCCTTTCCCAGTGCATTGACATGTGAGTTAGCTCTGCAGAAACGTGCAGTTCTCTCCACTGACAGGTCTGTGATAAGATCAAGGTTGTTAAGCCACCTACCTTCTGTTCATGTAACCAGCCTTCCTTTGTCTGAGTCACTTGATGCAGTTCTGGTAGGAGTGATCACAGAGGGATCCACTGAAAAATCTTAACTGGCTCACCTTAAAGTGACCATTAATTGTTAAATTATACGGAACCACTTTGTTTATAGAGCAGCCACATCACTGAGATGGGATGTGATTTTCTGGAAACAGCGCCGCTACAATTTTGGATAGCTTTGTGGGAGTACTGTTAAAAAAAAATAGTATGCAGTAGGGGCTCTCCAGCTGCTCAGAAAAAGTGCTGTGCATGCCTTTTATCAAGTGCCTGGGGGCTCAATTTATGCAAGAGTGGAAAAGGTTATTGGAATTACAGTACTCTCCTTATAAGTATAAATCTTGCGTGTTCCATTGCTTCCCTCACTACAGACAAACCACAACTCCTATAATCTGTTTGCCTCTTTTTCCTCAGTACTTCCACTGAATTTCCTTCCCTTTTCTGATGGTCAGAATGGGTATAGGCCCTTCGAGGGACACAATGTCTGCCATTAGGGCGTGGACTCTCATCCTTGTTTTAACCCCTACACACTGTCTTCTGGAGCAGAGGTGCCCTTCAAGCATTGCTAACATATTGTCCTTAATCCTGGAAAAACTGTACCAGTGAAGGCAGCCCATTTAATTTATATCAAGTCTTCAAGTATGCCAAAGGAGAATAGAAGTAGGCTCTTCCTAAAGCTCCTTGGAAGGTCAAAAGATATTTGTTTGATGCAGATATTGCAGCAGAATATAATTTAAATCAATTTTTCCATTTCAGTTGCTGAAAATCTTGTGTGTTGTCAATGTGACAAAAAGCCTAAGGAATTAATTTTATTTGAGTTACTTTTTGTATGACTGGTCAATTGTGAATGCAATTAAGATGGAACGCTGCAGTTGTTACACTTGTGATGATGACAATCAGATGAGATTAGAGTACACTTGCAATTTCTCCGGCTCAGAACACAGCTTGCATTTTTACTATTTGAAGTGTCTGTCTTTTAATTGTTCCAGACCAGCTCCAACAGTCTGGGTATGCTCAGTCTGCAAAATCATACCTTCTGTCTTACCTTCTTACTTGTAACTGTTCAGCTCTGTAATTACACTTTTAGGGACTTTTTTAATTGGTGTTTTTTTAATCTGAGCAATGTCAAATAGATTCATAAGTCTGTTGCACAGCTAAAAGCTTGCTGCCACTGAAAGGAAATGAGAGGAGTTTTTCTCTTCCTCTTCCAAATTCCTTTGCATTGTCTCAGCTGCTCGTACAACCAATGACTTTAGACTATAAGGGAGTGTTTAAAATGGATGGTTAAATCCAAAAAGTTGCCTTTCACTTGCAACTTGACTCAGCTGAAGTGGTGTTATAGCCTCACTGTAAGAATAAATTGTAAAGTGTCTGTTCCCTCTGCTGGTTTGTTGGTATTTTTTCTGTAAGACAGCTGCTAAATGGCTTTTTCTTGCTACATGGATCCAAGCTAGTGTTCTGTGTTGTGTAGGGTGGCTGGTAGCAAAAGCTTCCCGTAACATGAGCATGCATCCATGCAGGTCATGTCCAAGTGACTTTGATTTTCCAAATCTTTTTAATTTTTCCTAGCAGGAAGCTAAATTTTGGACAGAGAACGTCAGACAGAAGTTGTACATACAAATCCCGTTGTGCTGATACTGTTGGCTTACTGAGTTTTAGCTGCCCTGTTCCTCATCTGTGTCCCAGCATTTGGCAGCACTTGAAAACAGGATGGGCGAGTATTGGAAATGAGACGAGCAGTGACATTCTCAGGAGTTGCACTTAAGGCAGACAGCAATCAGGGTTGGATTTGTTTTTTCCCCGGATGCTTCTTCCAGTGAGGGCACAGACATACATACATTTTTTTGTGTGTGTGTGTGCCAACTTTCTGCTGCAGAAGGAAGGATGCATAGGTTCATCAATCACCTCGGAATGAATAGTGCTTTACTTCCCTTTCCTGCCTATCCCTACAGGTTAGCTTGTCAGGAAAACAAGCCAAGTTGTAGCAACAGGATGTGCATAGAGGAAAAGCCATGTGTATGTAGAAGGTGCATTTGGAAGTTATCTGTAGTGACTTTGAATGTCCAAGTCCAGCAACAAATGTCAGTGCACAAATTCACATAAATATTTATGTACCTTTCCAGAGGAACCATAATTAAACAAGAGTAGCCAAATTCCCATCCCCAGTACGCAGACATGACTCCTATTTTCTCACTTACAAATAATGTAACCCTGTGGGATTTTTACTAGTTCAAGTTAATTAAATTTCACTCAAAGCATGAAATTTGCAGGTAGTGCTCATTGCAGTAAATCTGCAAGTGCATATTATTTAGTCAGATACAATAAAAAGTTCACTTTTGTTCTAATTCTTCATTTTATTTGTTGACAGTGTACAGAATTTAATCCTACATGCTATACCAGTACTCATATCACTAATTTTTCTTTTTTTTTAAAGAAAACTCCTTGATGTTGCATTGTGAATGAATTTGTTCATAAGTTATATGCTGCAGTTACTGATCAACCTAAAAGTATGAGCTATGTTTTTGTCTTTTGAGAACATTTGGTCCCTTCTAAAATGACTTGTACAGACACTTATGTAGCTTTTAGAGATAAGTTGAGACCTAAGTGCTTGCTAATATCTTGGAAACTTGTTTGTTCACATTCTTTGAATTCTGGTTATGGTATGAATTGTGAGAGAAGAAATCAGTTTACTGAAGTCTAATGAATGACGTGCAATTCTTTGCAAGCACTACTTCAATTTTGGATATATAAGCCATATGTCTGCTTTAGTCATCTATACATCCAGTAAGGAATCTTTCAAGTGTTCTTTCAACAGTTCTTGAATTTAGGCCTGGTAAAAAAACCCCAATGGTATTCTAGAGAAAAAGGGTGCTTGAAGAAGGTTCAGTGCCTTGGAAATATGATGAAGTGCCTGTGCTGAACTGTCAAAGAAAGCATGGCCCAGTACTTGCATCAGAAATTCTGTACCCATGTCCTTGCACCTCTCTGGGTGATGTCCTCATCTCCTGGATGTCTCAGCATTTCTCTCTAACTGGCTTGTGCTTGGAGGAATTCTTGGCAGGCTAACAATTCTTGTGGCTTCTCCTTCCAGCTTACTGCCCTATTCCCTGGCAGAGACCACCCTCTTGTACAGCAATGCCTCGGCCCTCTCCCTTGCAGTCAGGCATTTAAGTGCAAATACATCTCCATCAGCGGCTTAGCTCACATAATCAATGTGCTCAGTTAAGGACATACATTTCATTCTGCTGTTGTTTATTCTCTGAGGAGAATAATCTCTGGCAGAAGCAGCAGGGGAGCGCAGTGTTTGCGCATGCCTCGGCTGGACGGGGACCTGAGAAGTGCCGCGGTGCAGTGGAGGAGGGCAAGCTCTGCTGGAGCACTGTGCGCTGTAACTGTGATTTTGTTAAAAATGCAGACTGGAGAACCTGTGTGTCCTGGTACTAAGACATAGGCAGGTTATTCTATGTTACTGTTATCCAGACACTTGAGATTAACTCCCTGGAGAAACTAGGAGGGCATTTTCTCTATGAAGGGCTGAGTTCAGTGGCTATTTATGCACCAGGGTTGTTGTCCAAAATAAATAAATAAATGGATCCCTAGAGTTTTCTGCTTGATGTGAAACTGCTGTCCAGAAGGAACAAAGTGTCAGCCTGTCAGCTCTTCAGGGACTTTTTCCAGTTCTTCCTGGAAAAAGTTGCTTCCACTCCGATTTCAGTCCTGGACTTGTAGGTATTGTAGCTGTCTCCTGGATATGGAGCCTTCAATTAACAGAGTCAGAAGAAAGAAAAATAACAAAAAAAGCACAGGAAGCAGAATCAATAGTGTGGTGAGGCAAAAAGCAATATAACGGCAGAATTTCTGTGGGTTTTTTAAATTATTATTATTATTATAGAAAACAAAAATGGATTGAAGGCAGGAAAGAAAAATAAGAGCAACTTAAAGATTGTGTAATGCTGGAAGCATCTTATGTGGTGAAATAACCAGTGTCCCTAATAGCATCCCAGTTTTGTTTCATTTATAGCTTTGACTTTGAAATGTTTGGTTGGGGTTTTTTTTGCCTAGAACTTGACTGACTTGTTTTTCAATGCAGAAAGCCAAATCTGTCTTTCTAGGAAGCTTGAGGAAAATTAATTAAAGAGCTTTTGAATTATAGATCCATTAAAAATGACTGCTTTGAAAGATAAATAAATAAATAAAACTGTCAGTGTTTGTCATCTGTTGAAAAAAAATTGTTTCTCTTGTAGCTGTACAACAGAGAAACCCAATTAGTGCACTCCAATGCTTTGGAATTTGGGCAGCAGAAGCTTTGATTATATCAACCTGATACATATGACTGTACTCATACAAGTCTTTTCATGTGTCATGTGTGAGTTTAGAATTGTGAATCAGCTTAAAGTGTTGTCCCATTCTGTTTTTTTTTCTTTAATATCTGTGCTAAGTCTGGAAGAAAATCTACAAAATCCAATCTGCAAAATCCGATCTGCAATTGCAAACCTTTAACCTGATGGATTTGACTTTTTCAGGAGACAGACTTCATCTTTTTTGACTGAGTGTTGTATTTCAATTAAAAAGCATTCATGCAGGCGCCCTTCCTCCCTTCCTAACCTTTTATTTAATGGTGGTCTTTCCCTGAGAATAAGTGTTTCATGTGGGTCTAGGGGTTGGTAACATGTGCCAAAGCAGAGAAAAAGAATAGCCAATGCATGACCCAAAGAGGGAAAATAAAAAACCAGAATATACCGTATGAACCACAGCTGACTCTTCTCTCATGCTGTGATAAAAGACAATGTGACAGATATTTTTCTAAAATAAGAAATCTGCTCCTATCCAAAGAAGAATAATAACAGCAATTAAAGACTTTGTGTCCTAGTTGTTTTGGAAACAAAAAGATGACCAGACAAAGCTGGCAGCATGTCGTGTTAGCATATGTGACTGTGAGCAGCACTGCTGCCTCGGTGCTGTCCTTCGCTGGGATCTTGGCTGGGAGGTTTTTGTACCTAGTGGGACTTGCATTGGCCACACCAGTGCTTTTTCCTGCCAGGACAGCTTTGGGTTTGACCTCTGACTAGGATACATTTATTTACCCACAGTCTCTGTCCCTCCTTCAGGCCACAGAAGCATGTTCTGCTTGCCCAATGCCACTCGGCTGCCAGCCAACAGCTGCAATGTGGCTCTGCCCATGGCAGTGCTGTGCAGGTGGAATACCTCACTGGAGCAGGCTTCTTCGAGAAATAACCCACCTGCCTGTCCAAGCAGGACAAGGCCTTTTATTTATGTGTCTGATCCTTTCTGCCCTGATTCTGGGAGTAGTTAATATCTCACAATGACTGCAGGAGGAACTGCCTGGAGCTTTTACCCTGCAGGAGAATCTGACAGCAGCTCGGGGACAGCCTAAGCTGACCTGACTCTGCTGTTCTGGGTATGCCCATCCTGCCCTGGCTTGGTGCTCCAACCTACTGCTGGCCCTACAATGAACTGAGTCAGCAGTGTAAACAAGCAGAAAACTGTTGATTTTGTTGTTTGGTTTGGTTTTAAGCCAGTTTCCCCCCAGTCTTTCCCCTCACAAAAGCTCACTGCAGGGCTGAGTAAGCATAGGCAGACAAAGGTGGAGAGAGGGAGCAGGTGCCTGGGGAGTCAAGGAGAGAGGAGGAACTGCAAGGGCCGTCATGTAAATTTGCCTTGCCATAATGCCCTGCTGTAGAATCAGTTTAAGAGCCCTTGTGGCTTGCTTGTAGTGCAAATGAATCGATTCTTTCAAGCTTACTGCAGCAACCTCGGGTCAGGAAATTCGCTTTGTGTAAACAGATTAGGCTGTTGCAAGTAGTGATAAAGCTTGACTTTATTCAGTGTGGGTCATTCTTGAATGTGGGATTTAAAACTTACTTCTTGAATGTTTTTTAAAGATTAGACAGTGCTTAATTGCATCTTGGCGGAGACAGCAGGTCTAATACATTGAGAAACATATGTCTTGGAAAGGTTGATACTTCCTTTCAGGATAGTTGTCTTTGAAGTTGTAGCAAATGTAAGTCCTTCCACCTTTTCTAGGCACTGAATAACTTCGAGAAAAGCAGATAAACTGGCAGCAGAGAAAAGCAATTCTTAAAAATAATTCATAGAGATCTGTATGGCTTTAACTTCATTTATGTAAGCTTTCAGAGTGAAAAGCCTGGCTTTGGATTTATTGAAAACTTCTGAAGCTCAGTTGGAGAACCAAATATGACCAGGTCCTGGTTACAAGATTTCCACTTTTCTGGCTGGCTTTTCTTAGCAACATCCAAATTGGTGAATAAATAAAACCCTTCAGTCTGCCAACGACAACAAAAAATCTGTGACTCAGACCAAAACATCTTGATCATGAACTTGGCAGTTCTAACCTTGAAGAGCAAAGAAGCAGACCATCAATCTGATATTTCAGTACTGGAAAGAGTTGCTTGAAAAGATTTTTTTTTTGTTGCTGTCCCATCAGTTTTACTCAGTTAATTTTACCTTTCAGTGAGACTAAATTTTATTTTTCGGCTTTGGGATAAGAAAAGATTAGGTCTTGAAGCGAGGGGCAGAGATGATATTTGTGTCTAGGATAAAGATGCTGAAAGATGTTATCTGTGCTGAATTGTCTGACGAGCTCCTATAACCTTGGTCTTACACTCAGAACATTTGCAAAGTCTTTGGGATTGTCACAGTGCATGGGTTTTTTTGGTTTGGTTGGTTTGAGGTTTTTGTTGTTTTCTTTTGTTTGTTTTTTAATTTACTATTTCTGCTTTCTGAATTAATTTTTGATTGCTAATTAGGTGGTTGCCTGAGAATGTCTGACTACAGCATGTCCACTTCTATTTTAAAATGTACTGTGTAAAATAGGAAATACAAAAGGAGGTTTCTGCATTTATGTGTTTAGGCTTCAGCTGTGTCTCCTGTTTGTTTTGTTATAAATGGCAGTACTGAAAAGAGTGAGTTTCACTTTCTCAACACTGGAATGAAATAGTGCTTATTCTTTGGAGAAGACATCTATGAGAAAGGTACACTGTAATACTTGTTATAACATATTAGGAGTGTTCACTAAGATTCATGTGAAAACACGTTTTTCCTGATGATTCTGAACTGGAATCCTGGTATGCAAAATGTTATGCACAATTCTAATTTCAAATAGAATTTTAGTGACTTAAATAAAAGCTATTACTGCAAGAAGGCTAAATGCCAAAGCAAACAATCTTTAAGTGGATTTCTTTTATACTGCATGGCAGTTACACTTGTACAATGTGTAATTGGTATGAAATTATGCTTCTGAAATGTAAACCTTGAGAATTTCAAGACAGGCATTCAGTGTAAAATTCATTAGGTTTAATTTCACTTAACTGTAAATGTAAAACTATTACACATTTGAGGAACCTAAACATACAAATTGTTGTTCCTGCATGTTCTGCAAAGTGGTGAATAAGGACAGGAACAGGATGTTGTTGGCAAAACCATTCCATGTTGTCTGTACCTGAAGAATTGGCCACAGCAAGGGTACCTCTGAAACCACCTAATCCTGCCCCAGTGCAGGTACCTGTTGAGAGAGGTGCTGTCAGTGTGGTGTGGGGCTGGGAGCCAGCAGAGCTGCTGCCTATGTGGCTATTTGCCCATTCCTCAGAGAACTGGTGCTTCCTGAAGGCCTTTAAGGAAAAGTCTTACTGCATGGGAACTGCACTGCAACTGTGATCCTACCAAGATACTGATGTTCTGTAATTATTGGATATAGAGTTCCTGTTAATGTGGTCACCACATAGGAGAACTGTGTTTGCACTCCTGTAACTGCTCCTTAACTCCCAAGGTGAACCCTGGGGAAATCCCAGCAGCTTCTGGTGCAGGGAGGAGCAGCCCTGCTCACCTGCATCCCTCTCTGCATCTGCTTCCTCTCTGCTGGCTTTATTCAGACACATAATCCAGACGGCAAATTGACCAAAACTCCCGTTGCTGAGCCGGTTTTCTACTCTTTGGTTGAAACATCCATTTAGGGAGCAAACAGATGCAAATGTTGGAGGTAAATGTCAGAGGAGATGAGAATTTTGTGTGGGGGTGGCAAACTGCATCCTGACCAGAGTTATCTCCTGAAGCTAAATCTGAAAACTGAGCAAAGGTGTGGCAATACATTACAGCTCTCAGAAAACACTGCCAGTGTCAGAATTTTCTGCCACCTCCTGAATTTTGCCAATTTGGCTGGTTTTGTAACTGCACTCAAAATCAGCTGCACAAGGTGATGTAGCTTAAACAAAATAAATCAAAAGTACTTCTTGAAATATTACTCCCACCACTGTCAGTTCCTCTGCTCTGTTTTTTGACAGATCCACCCTAGGATTATTGTGTGTTTGCAACAGCAGTGGAATTGGTGCAGATAAGGGAACCATAACCAGTAACGTGTTCTTTCTTGTACCACATTGTCTCTGTGCCTTCAGGATGAGCTATACTTAGATGAGTTTCTTGTGTACTGTAGAGTACACTTCAGGTGGAGCACAATCAAAAGGGAAAAAATCAGAGCATCATTCTGTGAGGAAAATTGAATTCTTGAAGTGTAAAATTTTCTATTGGCATCACACAACCTGTAGTCTGACATGGCTACAGTCTTTGGACCCCACTAAAGGAGGTTAAAGAAATGGTGGGTGAGGACTGGTGCATGTATGGATTCCAGCTGAGCTGGCCACCCTCCCATGGACAGCAGGGAGAGGAAGAGACTCTCACTCAACTGTCTATAGTGGCAAGGTGTGGTCTTTTTTCATTTGGAATTCTGGAATACTAGCAGCAGACCTAGCAAAGATAGATGAGTGAGTGAATGGCAGCAGGGTCAAAGGCACATGAATCACTAAAAGAAAAGTATGGCATATGGGGGATGTGTCTTAGAGGAGAGGAAGATTACCTAAAAATAAATATTTGGAAATAAATAAATAAATATATATATATATATACACACATTTCTTCTTTGAAAACTGTACTGTGATAGACACTTTCTACAGAAAATATTTGGCTTCTCTGGCATTTCCCTGTGCTGGAGAAACCATGGATGTTTTGTTCTGGATCA
The DNA here is from genome assembly GCF_041296385.1 of Aphelocoma coerulescens. Classification (NCBI taxonomy): domain Eukaryota; kingdom Metazoa; phylum Chordata; class Aves; order Passeriformes; family Corvidae; genus Aphelocoma; species Aphelocoma coerulescens. Next base: position 79,783,085 of record NC_091015.1, read on the forward strand.
CATTTAATATCTGTGCTCTCTGGAGATAATGCATTACTTTCAAATGCTATATGTGTTTTATTCCTCATGTCTGGATTCCTGGATCATGTTTTCATTGCAGATTCTTTCCTTGCTAAACTAGTCTGTTGTATCATGGGAATCCTTAAGCAATAAGGACAGATTAGGTGAAAGCGTATGTCAAAATATTAAAATTTCTCATGGGATAGAAATTCCCCATCCCACGCAGACAGCATGCATAATCTATTGTTGGCATAGTCTCCTATGCAATTCCTTCATATCTCTTCCTCTTCATCAAGTTCTTAGTGACCAGAGAGGCTTTCATAAAGCACTGTAATCCAGAATGGCCTGAAACTGGCACATGGTGTGACTCCGGGGGATGTCCTGTACAGGGCTGAGCTGGGCTCCATCCTTGTGGGTCCGTTCCAACCCACCACATTGTGTGATTTGGTGATACTTGTGTGCAGCATGGATGTTTGGCGGGAGAGGCAGTTGCTCCCCAAATCTGCAGACATTACTCCTGGTGCCCTGCACACTGCTGGAATTTACTGAAACAAATTCCCAAGTGCTGGCATGTGCGTTTTCTTCATTTCTGTTGTATCCTTTTTGAGGAGTTGGAAGCATTTAGTCTTTTTACATACCTTATCCCACAGATAAGGAAGACAGTGTGGTGAAAAAGCACAGTGCAAGCTTAGTTATTCATGTGATGATAAAATTGGTATGAGATCAGGCAGTCAATTGACAAGCAGAAAACACAGGCTTTTTAATTCTGGAATGCTTGAGTGCTTGGTTCTTTTTGTAATGTCAATGTGACATAAGAGGAGGCTTTTGTATATCTGCATGGTCTCTTGGGCTTGTCTCGAGTGACGGAAATTCCTTACGGTGGCACCAAGCAGCTTCGCAGTGAACCTGGAGCCTGTGGCATTAAGGCCGTGGCCAACTGACCACTGTCATTTGCATTGCCTCAAGCACCCTGGCCGCTGCTCGTGGAGCTGTGGTGAGGGACACGGAGACAGCCACGCTTTTGGGAATGCCTGCTTTCAAGATAACTCCAAAATACGGGCTGGCAACCCGAAATCGTGTGTAAAGCTGTGCGCTGTGCAGTGCCTGGCCAGTGGGTCCACAGACGTGTGACACAGGAATGTTTCCTTGTATGATAGCCACAGACTGATGGAATGTGGCTGGAAAGCACAGGGAGTGTGCGGGCCGGGTAGTGGAGGTGGTGTTTTGACCTCTGGTCCCGTCTGTGGTCTGTCTTATGCTTTCCTGAAGTAGCATACATTTTGTTTTCTGGTCTATTGTGTTAGCCAAGGATCACATAAATCGTGCATGTGTGGATGTTCTGTCATTAAATCATAGTAAAAAAGCACAACAGCAAAATCAAAAGTCCTGGATTCTGTTAATGCAGTTTTCAAATTCCCAAGTTGGAATGTAAAACTGGATTTTTTTCTTAGCTTAGGAAAGTCTTCGTGTTTAAAAAAGAAGAGGAAAAAATATGAAGTCCCAAACGGTGCTATTGCCTCTAAGTGTTGGTATGGAAAAAGATTATGGGATGCCCTGCAGTCAGCAAATCCCTTTTGATCTGGTTTGAATGCTCCTCACCTGACCAAAAGCCCATAATATATGTGTGTGTCTGCATTACTATTGATCCTAATTTCCGGGCAGTGCCACTTAATGGCTTTTGCTTGTTTGGAGACAGGCTTGGGCTGACTTTCCCAGCCGTGCCAGTGCGATCTGTCCCTGAAACGTCCTCCACCCCAGCAGTCACCACTTCTCCCCAGAGCACCGTGCCGCTGGCGCTAGCATTGCTCACCGCACTTGGCTTCTTTCTTCACACAGCTCCTTAATGAAACACCTGATGAGTCAGTGTTAACTAATCTCACTTGGGTGTATGGCTGTCACCTCCCTGGAGAAGCTCTGTGTCTTGAGAATGCCGTGAACCAAAGAGAGATGGTTTGCACTCAGCTGCAGCTTCTTTCTCCACATAATTTTAGAATTCGGTACCTGTAGGGATAGCAAATTGGAAGGGAAAGTGGCATAAGCAGAAGGAAATGTATGTGTCTCTTGCTCCCTCAGGCAGCACTTTTACATAAGAAGGACACTTTAGAGATGCATATTGAAATTGATTTCATCTTTCTGCCCCATTAAACAAGCAATTGGTTTTCAACAGCAGCTCACAGATGAATCTGAGTCAAAGCAGGATGATTAACTGGAGGACAGCCAGCTTGGCCATTGTTTGTCCTCTCCTGTTTAATGCTCAGTGTATAGTGATACACACATCAGAGACTTCAAGCTCCTCCCTTCAAGAGACAATACAGTAAATTAATCTGTTGAGAAATTGCTGAGATTCCAGCCTCCCTACCAGCTTTTTCATTTAACCATGTTAAATACTGCTAGCTGGAGTTGCTCAACTCAATGACACAGCCAAACACTGTAAAACATTATTTTTGCTTTTTTGCATTTCCTATCTATAAATAGGTGATTTGGAGTTCAGTTGGGTTGAATATACTGAGATGAAACTTAGTTCCTGTCAGTTGATAACAACTATTCTTCATTCAAATGTAGAATACACTCTGCTTTTACTCAAAAAATTTCGTGATCTTTGCACATATATATCAGCAACCCCAAAACTACAATGTCCTGAGGGCACATGTGCCCATCCCTGTTCTGAATATCTGAGTTTCGGGTATTCTAGTGACTAACCTGACTTTAGAAAGGAAAGGATTTTAAGGAGTGTCTCTTCAAAACTCCAACAGGCCTAATATCTTATAGCCCAGTATTTGCCATCTAAATTATTTTAAAGAAAAAATAGATGTACTTAAAAGCCCTTAATCATTGTCATGATCCCTCTTTTGGTTTATTGGTCAGGGAAGCAAACATACTCTATTTTTATGGGGGCTGACAGGAGAGAAGGTAGAAAGATAAAGGAAAATGCTACTGCTGTGGACACTGTGCCTCTCAGCCAATTTAAACCACCATTTTAATCAATTTCCCTTTGCAAGAACGAATTAGAAAATATAACTTGCTGTCTACAGGGAAGGGAGAGTGAATCTAAAAAATTGAAGTTCAAGATTATTGGAGCTCTTATCTGTCTATAATATAGGTATATGTCTCTGAGCTGCTGAGTATTTTTATTGCTGCTGGTTTAATAATTAATCTACCCTTTGGAAGCTGCAGGCTTTTTGCCTAGGATTAATGCACTCTTAACATTCCCATGTTTTCTACCTTGTCCTGAAAGCTAAGTGGTACCACAAGAATCTGCTGCACGGGGCTTATTCTATCTTTGATCATGTGTTCGTATGTCTTCATAGAAAGCATCTTTAATCCCTCTCTGCTGCCAGGTTCAGACATAAAATCTCCAGTGCTGTTCTGTAAATCTCTCTCACATTAGCTTGGAGGCCTGGTCCATTAGCAACTAGCAATGGTAAATGGCAGGTTTCTCCAAACTAGGCTATGAAAGAAGGCATGTGCGTGACTGAAAGGGCTGTTGCATGCCTGTCTCTAGCTAGGAGTGGGGAAATGCGTGCCTTTAAAACACAAGTCTTGCTGCCTATAGGATAAACTCCTTCCCCCATGTCAATGACTGAGTCTGTTCAGGGCCTTTCTGTGCTTTCTTGGGAGAGACCTCACTTGGTGAGATGTTACTTAGATCTGTCGGCAGGCACTGCAGTTTTTTGGTGCCTGTACGCTTTGTATTTTTCCTGTCCTGTCTTGTTGGTGTAGAGAAGTGCTGAATCAGTACATAATGTCTGCCACAGTGAAAGTGGGGTGAAGCAGGATGCTCAGCTGCTCCCATTTGCTTGTGAAGATTCCATTAGGTTTCCTGATGGTGTTTCCTGAAATGAGGAGCCCTTGCTTTGGTCAGGTGGGAGAATAAATACTGTGTGCCATGCTCTGCCCTGTTCACCCTTCTGATTTCCATTAAGTGTGAGTGATGCCTGCCATGGATTGCATGTTGTGCATGCTCCAATGTGCAATTCATGAAGAAAAAATCTCCATCTGTATGTTGAGCATCATGCTAGGAAAGATGGGATGAAGGAAAATGTCTTTTATCCTTTAAGGCATGTTTGGTGTATTTTTGATCCCTATGATAAAAGGGAGAAGGGAAGTGAGGCTGGGATGTGGGATAACAGAAGTGTGGAGAGTGGCAGAGGCAACACACATCTCAAGGTAGCTTTGGTGCTTCTAAGAAAGAAGTGTCTTGCTGAAGGCAATTGCTTTGGGACAGCCAGTTGTGCAAGCCCTCCTAACTATGAACGGAGGGATACTTCTGTGGGAGAGTGGATGAAGCAGAAGGAATGAAAATAGGAGCTGCTGAAGCTGCATCTGTGCACTGGGGAGAGGGAAGGACAAGGAAACAGGGTAGAAACAAGTAATAACAGGATTCTGATTCAATCATGTATTTCTGAAACACAGGGACTGGAAAGAGAGGTGGAGTCCTGATTTCTAACAAGATTCGTTTCCAGCTAGTACATGGAGTGACTTAGTGGCCAGTATAGCCTTTTGAATCAATCCCTTCCCTGTTGTGTTTGCACTTGTGTTTTTCATATATGCAGAGCTTGAATTTTGAAGGTGTCTTCAGCACCTCCAATTGCATCTGAACAGTCTTCCTTGATGGGGGATGGTTTTTTTTCCTATTTGTAGCAGCAGTCTATGCAGTAAAAAGCATGTGATGTTTACCTTTATGGCTGCAGCCGTGTTTTTAACCCAGGTTTCCAGAGGCAAAAGGTTAAGTTTTTCTGCCTCATTGAACTGTTTTTAATTCAGTTAGGGCATTCTTCAGTCTCCAAACGACATGGTACAGGTTGTTTAGAAGTAACAGAACAGCGTGCTTGTACCGCCCAGCCTCGCCAGTGGGTGATTTTTCACTTAAACCAGGCCTGTGCTGCTTTGTTCCCTGTGGTGCTGCTGTAACTGCACACACAATGAGCACTGGCTACAACTGGTGGCTGGGAGAAACACTGGTACTATTTTTCAATCTGGAGTGCTTCTTTCTTCGTTTCTGTCAGACTGCAGCAGAATATCCACCGCTAATGCAGGCGTGCCCCATCAGAACAAAGTCATCGCCATTCCCATGGCAATCATAGAAATACAATGTTCTTAATTTTATTTCAACTGTGGTTTAACACGCAAAATTCTAGGTTTGCAATGTTATACAATTTAGCTCGGTTTGTTGCTGTAGCAGTGACATTTTTAGTCATCAGAAATACTGTTTTTTTGTTGCAAAGCCATATGGATTTTACATTATAAACAGTGATTACTAATTTTATTCTCTGAAATTTAGCTTTCTGTAAGGCATAGTTGTAAAAAATCAGACCAAAGCCCTAATAGCTCACAGTTTAGTTGTGTTGGTGATGTGAAAAACCGAGTTGGTTAGCACAGGCTCAAGTGCTCTTCCTTCCAGGAGCTGAAGAAGATGACTTGGTGCTGGGATTAGACACAGCTTCTCTTAGGGAACCAGTTCAGTGTAGAGCACCCACGGATTCACAAGAGGTTTGTTTTGAGACAACACACTATTTTTTTTAGAGCACCCAGTCTTTAGCCCATCTGCCTTATAGGGATGATAAGGTGTCCCTTCTTGCTTCCCTTCAAATTAGTCTTTATCCATTCTCCCTGTCTACTTCACATGCACCACACAACTTACTATTGTCTGTAATTGCTATTTGAGCTGTTCTCAGCTATTTATTTGTCTTGGAAACTGGCCAGTGTTTTCCATGGGATTACTTCTCTTTATTATAGTTGTTATAGTCATGATGGTTACGGCAAAGCAACGCAATGGTTGGGTTTGGGGCAGCAAAGGCTAATTCAAGTCTCAAAACCTTGGTTTCCAGCCCAGAAGTACACACTGCCCCATCCATGGGAGACAGTAAGTTCTATCTCTTGCACATATGCAACTAATGTTTTGTCTTCCTTGAAAGTGGGAGGGTTTTACTTGCAGAGATCAATGCTGGTTTGTGATTAGGGAGTGTGTTGTACGAGACAATCATATTAATTTTTGGTTAACTGACAGCAGAACAGAGTAAAGCAAGCTTTTGCCTGGTGAAAAGGCAAAGCTAGCGTAGAAGGATTACCTTCAGTGGTCTGGAAATGCCTAATTTATGGGACAACTTTTGTCAGTAAGAGTGTGGGCAGATCTAATTAAGCAGCTCTCCCTGGACAGTGTTTCTCAGTTCACTGCAGTGGCTGGTCCGATCAGGTTTCTCACTTGTATTGAAACTGTCCTAGAGTGCCATGAGTGCACGTGTCAAACTTTGTCCCTAGCCAATGGTTTTGTTTATTTGAAACCAAAGTAGTCCAAGAAGCCAAGTTAACTTACTGTGGGTTTCACCCATGAGGTTTCTGCTGCTTTTGGGTTTTTTTTTTGCCCATAACAAAAGCTGGTGAAGTATAGAAAGAAGTCTCTGTGACCTCATAATTGAATAAAATGAGACTGCTAATTGTGTCTGGGAGGATTGTTAGATTGTCATCAATATTTCTCATCGCATTTAAGCCCACAGACTTTCTTTGTTAAGAAGAGAAGAATTCAGGGTGGATGTCACTGCAGTCTATAGACTTTACTCCTTGCTTTCTTTTTTTGTGTGTTTCTGCACGGATTTATTTGGGAAGGTTAATTGCTGGGTGAAACTATCTGCCTTGACAATCAATGGTTCTGGGCAAACCAAGGGTTGTAATTTCATTATCCCACAAATGAGACTTGAAAGGTTTGCCTTATCTTTGCTTCCCTTGCCCTCTGGACAGAGGCAGGAAGAGAGCCTGCCCTTTGGGTGGTGCCTCCTTGTTCCCTGCCCCCGGAGGAGTGGGAGGTCTCCTAGGAGGAGGACCACAGAGGCCCTCCATGCTCTGTTACAGCTTTTCAGCAATCCTGTTCAGAAATGCAAAGAGAGGAGGAAAGTGCTGTGCTTTGTTGGTATTTTGCTCTAACCAAGCGGGGGGGAGGAGGAGGAGGAGGAGGCAGCTCGATGTAGATTGCCTGTTGTTCACCCTCATCTGGCTTCATTCCTCTGCTCTCCTACCCCCTCATGCCTCTCCCTAACTTCCTGGCAGTCATATTCCATGGCATGCTCTTTTCACCCCATTTCAGACTATGCAGCAGTAGCACAAGAGAGCCTGTGTTTAGCTGGAGTGCTGTATCTGAATGCTGTGGAAAGTATTATGACAGCTGCCTATGTTTGAGACTGTGCTTGGGGATGTCTCAGAGGGGATCTGAGTGGCCAGCACCCTCTGAGCTGAGCAGCAGAGCTGTAGGGAGGCTTTTAGGGGTACAGGAGGGATGCTGTAATGTGAACTGCATGGAAACACAGTGGCTGTCAGTGCCGTGGAAATGTTTCTGCAGAGCAGCTTGTGTGTGTTGATGTTGCAGCAAAGCGAGTCTAAGGATATCCATGAAATGGAAAAAACTTCTTTGATGTCTGCCCTGTGATACAGAGGCCAGAGAGAGCTGTGGTGGCAGCTGCATCATCCACCTGCAGAAGGAATACCAGTTCTTGGGGAAATTTTCAGCTCTAGGAGCAAGGTGTTTTCCTTCACTGCCCAGCTCCTTGGCCATGCTGTGCCCCGCAGCCAGCCCGTGCCTGCATTATTGTGGCCCAGCATCCAGTACCAAAAGCCATTGAGAAGAGCTGTCCTGGGGAGGCCACTGGCACTACAAGAGGCCCTATTTTGAGTCAGCGTGTTGATGCTGTGCTGCAAGTGCATCTTGTTCAAAGGCTGTACTAATTATAAATTGGTCTTGGGAGATGAGGATAAAAATATCTTTAGTCAGCCTGTCTCTGTAAACAACCTGTGATGCTATTTGGAAATGTGGTATGGTTTTCATGTTGCAGGGAATGTGTGTGCTGTGTGTGAAGGACTTCAGCAGCCACAGTGCAGAGCTTCTTTGTGGTCAGGCTGACAAATAAAGCAGGGAAGGAATTTTTTTGCATGCTAGAGATGGCAAAGTGGATATTCATGACATTCTTCTCCATGCAGTTAGGGGAGAAATTCGAGTTTACCTCAAGATTGTAGGAGGAAGGGTGTTTATTATACCAAGCATATGCTGTAATAGTACCTTTTTTTTTTTATTAAAAAATGCCCTTGAAATACCTTCTTTGTCCTGGCCATATGAATTTGGGTGGAATCTCTCCTGTGCATTGCAGGAGAGGATTTGCTTCTGTGGTGCAAGAAATCGGCTGGTTCAGTGCTAAATCAAATGCTGATGTGTACTGTCATCTGCAAGGTAAGGTTCCCTACTGGGAAGGGGGTGCTGGTGGCAAGAGGAAGAGCCGGGTGCCAGCTGCCAGCGACAGACACGCAGGGAGCACCCATGAGCAAAAATGATGCTGGAGCTCCATAACAGGACCTGTCTGCACAGCTGGAAGCTGCTCCAAAGTGGCGGCGAGAGGAAACCCCCGCAGCCTCCTCTGGCTGTCTCAGGGCTGATCCTGACAGATCTGTCACTTGGCTCCTGGTGGTGCCGAGTTGCCTGTGAACACCCCTGTGTTTCATGCAAACCTTCCAATGCATGCTGGGTGTTTGGGGAGATGAATTATGCAAGCATGCTTTTCAGGGAGGTAAAGGCACTTTGCCTTTCCTTTGTTCTTCAGCTCTGCTGTGACTTAAACCAGGGTGGTGCAATGGTTACAGTTTCCTTAGGGTAATGCATCTTGCTGTAGGTCCTGGGCTGCCTTGTGTTCTGCATTCTGCTTTTTATGAAACAGGGAATATACGGGGAGAGGAGGGAGCAGCAGATACAGCCCCTTTTGGGTGTCTTCCAGTTCAATACTTAGGAACCACCTCGACAGTCTTGAGGAAAAAATGCCTGAATGTGAAAGGGCTTGCCATTGGAACTAAATTATTCATCAGAATATTAAAAGAAGAGTGTGCAAAGATGTAAACTGAGCACACCCCAACGCAGGCTGTAACAAACTAAAATTATAGTTGTGGTCTTGGGAAAAGACCACACTCTCAGTTAGCTCAGTGCTGGCAGCTGCCTGAGTGCATACAGCATCTTCTGCATGAGAGTGATGCCAGGCATTCGTCAACTTTGTACTCATTTTTCAGTAGCTTAAATAAAATAGGATTTAGTCTGTATTAGCAGTAGATAACAGCACTGCCAATTAATAGGGTTCTGTAAGTCTGGAACCTCTTTGTTCCTGTTGTCTTATAACTCCCTCAGGTTTTCTCATTTGTTTTTCTCCTTGCTGTTTGTCCTGTGTGTATATCAGGCTTTCCTGAGATGTCAGCCTCCTCTCTGTCTCCTTCTTGCATCAGCTCTGTTTTCAGCTGTTAATCATATATGCTTGTATCTGTCTCCATCAGTGTTTTAAAAATTGATGGCTTCCTCTTTTAGTTCACAGACTCTCTCTTCTTGACCATCTGTGTTCAACAGTCTATTTTCAGACTGTTTTAGAGGAGGTGATGGCCTTGCCTCTCTTGCTGGAGTGTGATCATTGCCGTGCATCTTCTGCATTTCAGAGCAAGAGTGAATGATGTGTTGAGAGCTTTAGAATGAGTGAGTGGCAAGGTTTTCTTCCTGTTTATTTTGGTCTTCTTTAATGCTGTTGTGGAAAGAATGGGTTCAAGAAGCAGGTCTTGCAGGGTTTTTTAAATCCTGTTAAGTCTGTTTTCTCTGTCACTAGTAGTGCTTCAGGCAATATCTTTCTCATGAACGTGAAGGTCTTGCCTTAACTGATGACAAGCTCAGATGTTACAGCAGTGTGATTTAATTCTGAGAAGCGCTAGGGCTTGAGTGGAAGTCGGGCTGCATTCAGGGTAGTAGTAAATTTGCTTGAAGCTGTAAGGGGACGTGTTTGCAAGGTTGACGATGCTCTTCTGTGCATTTCTCTGTTCTCCCCTCCCCCTGACCCCACTTGTCTCTCTCTTTCTCTCTTATATTAATTAATAATAATCATTGTGTGGGTGGGGATTTGTAGAACCAGAAATGGAATGAACTAGAAATGACCCAGGAAACTTCTGCCATTGTGCATGTATATATAGCTCCTAGACAGCCACAACAAAGAAGATGCTGCTAATTATTTTCCAAGTAACTTTGACTGAGATATGAATAGAAAAATGTATGTGAATATTTTTGGAAGATCATCTGAACTAAAACTCTAAATTTAGAATTTGCTTGATCTGTTTTTAAAAATGTTCAAGAAAGCTTTGACAGAAACTTTAAAAAAAGAGAGGGAACTTTTCTCTGAGGAATGTAAATCAATTTCAGTTTTAAATAAAAACCTGAAAAATTTGGACAGGATTTGTATTAGATATACTTGAGAAGGTTGGGGGAAGTGTGAAAGAAGTCTTTTCCTGATAAATTGTTCTGTGTGTACTTGGTACAAATATAAATATTTCATATGATGCAGAGCTCATCTGAAGCAATAACAGGAAAAGAAAGCCATACAGAGAGCTGTAAAATATGCTGATTCAGGGATAAGAAATTCTTACTTGAAACATTCAGGTTGTGATAGTATTTTAGGCTTCCTTCATTTTTGATAAATTTATTTATATTCAGTGATGCTTCTTGGCAGTGTCTTGATTTCCACACTGCAAGAGTCTGATTCTCAACCAGAAAAATAACAGTGGAGGAGGGAGAGCAGGGAGGTGTAGGTAGGTGTACAAATAATGTGTGAATGGCTTTCTGCAGAGACGAAGGCTATCATCCAGGTCCTACAGTGGAAGCCACAGGTCTTTCTCTATATTATATGTAGCCTGGGAGATATTGCAGAGAGTTCATGTGAAACTGGGAAAGTAAGTGCACATTTCTTTCCCCAAAATGATTAGGGTTCAAGTTGTCCCTGCCTACCTCTTCTGAGAAATGTGCCTGACTCCATCAATAACTGAGTAGTTATCTTTGTCATCTTGTGTTGCTGCAGCTCTGAAGTACTCTGATTTTGTTGGATGACATTCTGTTTGTGTCCTTTGAACATCTTTCTGGTTCTTCTGCATTTTCATATCATCTTGTGTCCTGGGACAATACTGTAGTTGGTTGCTCTAGCCTGGTTCATTTCTAGTATCTTTCAAATTGCAGGAGCCTTCATTTACCTCTGTCCACTATCTGCTGAGTTCAGGCTCTTCCTTATCTGATGTAGTTTCAGCTTCTTGCTCTTAGTTCATGTTCCAGCTAATTTGGAAATGCTCTGGTTCTCTGTCACATTTAGCTCTTAAGTCCATTACTGTTCATGTGGACCAAAGGAATGGGATGAAAGAGAAGTGTCCAAATCCTCCGTGCTTGTGGCTGCATCCAGCAGGGCCAGAGCCCTCCCTGGAGGTAGGGCTGTGGCACTGTGACTGAAGAGGTGTACTTTGTGCAAGGATCTAAATTGTTACTGTCCTCTTCCTCTTGTAAAAGGATAATGTTCTTGATTGTAGTGTCATTAAGGTTGGTTTTTTTTAAAGCAAGAATTAGTGGGATGTTGACCAAACTGCTGTCGTTTTGCTTAATTTTTACCTGTTCTTTGGGTTATTTCAGAAGAACTGAGACGAGTTTCTGAGGGAAGACTGTCATCTCAATCACAAAGCCTTTCCTTAAATTAATGGGCTTTTCTTATGGACTGCCATTCAGAAAATGAAATTTTTTTTCTTTTTTTTTTTTCTTTTTTTCCTTCAGTCTAAGCTGTAGCCCAAGATGATGTGGGCAGGTTGGCTGTGGGAACAGTTAAGAGCTTTTATTCTTGTGACTTTAAAATTTACAGTGTTATTACATTACAGTTCATGTGCTGGCCTGTAAGCAGTGATCTGATGTGGTATGTGAAATCCTTCTCTCCCAGCAGCTTGGGCACTCTTTGGCAAGTATAAGAGCCATCTGAAGCAACTGGATGCAGACTGGCAGGTTGCTTCATGTAGAGCTGAGGTGCACATAAACTGCAGTTGCATCATGCTCAGGGTGAGATTCTCTGCCCACTGGAAGTTTTTTTATGTTTGGGGAGAACAAGTAGCTGTGGATCATAATTGAGAGGCATCAGCAAACTCTGATCTTCAAGTCTATTTACTTGCAAATGAGAAAGAAAAAACTCTAAAAAAAACCCAACACAACCCAACCAAAAAAAAAAGAAAACCTACAAGAAACCCTCACAAACCCCACAAAAACACAGAAAAGCTTCCCAAACAAAGCTTCCCACTGCATGTGGGTTGGCTGTGGGTTTGTAGGGTTTTTCCTTGTTGCTGCAATATATATTTTTTTCTGTGTTTATTGTTGTATAGTTGGCCTTGTGAAAAACCGGCATGTTGCATACTGAGTCTGTTATTTAACTGAATTTCCCATGCCTTTTTTATTAGTAATCATCATGTACCTGTGAGCAGGGAGGTGACACGTTGGAATGTGCGAAGTGAAAGAAAATGCAGTGAAATCAGAAAACTGACAGTAAGGCAGGAGTGCAGGGAAGACAGCTTGCTTGGCTGCCAACTTGACAAAGCATGTTAGTTCACTGTAGTTTTCTTTTGTTTTATTTGTTCTTGTTTTTGATTTCCTATTTGAGGGAATTTGACTTCCATCTCTACCTGAAGTATTCATTATTTATGTAAGGCAGCACTGTTAGTCCTTCAGGGTAAGTGCTTATAGCCCCTTGTACAAGGACTGAGACTGACAGAATTGATGCAGAAATACAAGTATCAGTCTGGATGTGCCTTGTGCTATAGGTTCTCTGTACTCTTTTGGGCATTGTCACACCCAGCTTAATGCAAAGAGCACTGCTTCTCCAGTGTGTCATGGTAGGGTGTTTACTCTAAGCTGCTTCTCAGGTGCCCAAGCAAAATTCAGTTTGCTGGCTTATTTATACCACTAAGCCTTTGGAAAGAATGGGGAGAACACTTTGTTTCACTTTCATTTTGCCCTGTGCCAGACAGAACTGATAGACTGTGACAGTATTGAAGGAGCCCTGCAGAAGGCAGAGCATCCCTGAGGAAATGGGGAGGAAAAAGAATTCTTCCTGGTGTTGTGTTTGCAGTGCTAAGAGTGTTGAGCAAACATGCTTGCAGGGATTCAGCAGTTTGCAAGTAGTAAGTATAAATGTTGGGGTTTTTTTCCCAGGCATTAAGTACTGCATAATTAAAACTTCGTGAAATTGTTGAACCAATTTATATACCTTCTCAAAAGCAGGGGTCAAGCTTTCTTGGCACGGGCAAACATTCAACACTTCTTTTTATTTAATCCAAACAATCTCTCCTGCTGTCAGCCAAATTGCCCATATCATTTCATGCTCCATGCTGCCAACACATTCTCCCTTCTCCGTCATAAATATGATCTCATATTGTGCATATACTGCAGATTAATAACTACAGATTTTTTTTGTGAAATATCAAACCAACTTGATCTGAAGGAAAAACAATTTTCTTTTTGATGTGTATTTTGATATTTGATATATATATTTTGAAGCTTTCTATACATTCCCTATATTAACTGATTCCATGCTCTTAAGACGAAATCTGCCACTAGAAAACAAGCACAGAATGTAATGGAAGAGTCATGAGCAGCTTATGGTAACTGCGAGGACTCAGTGGACATCAGAGTATAATATCCACCCTTGCTGCACCAAGGCTAAATTACAGATATTTTTAATGGGTTGGTGGATAATTTTAGCAGCACAGGTCTTCAACTGAACTTTTTGCATGTGGTTCTTTCAGGCAAGTTTTGCAGCTTACTTAAGTTGGAGACAGAGTAAATTAATCAAACCAGGCCATTTTAAATGCTCTGACAGGTCTCCAGTGCCAAGAAGGGCAGAGCACTCAGTCTTGAAGGTGTGACAGCTCCCACAAAAGCAATGAGCATTTCGTCTAGCAGTATCCTTTCTCTGGCTTTGCAGTTTAAATTAGCTTTGTAACTTGTCTTCTATGGCTGCATCAGGTGGAGACTTGCCTTGTAAAGTAAATATCTTGAATGAAGTCTTGCTGTGTTGTTCTACTACAGACCACAGTCAGAAACAATACTCTGAATTTCCCACCTTTGCCTTAAATTTTGTGTGTCTCTAGGCCAAGGTGCTTGTTGTTCCATGTAACTTAACTTTTTTAAAACTTGTTATCCTAAGAAAAATCAACTCATATAGCCCATTCAGTCACAGTGTATCCTCCTCCTTGCCCCACTACTTTCTCCTTTTCCCGGTGTCTGCGTCAGTTTTGAGCCTGTTGAGCAGATTCAGTCACACAAAAGGAAGCGAAAATCCTCAAGGTTTTTCCTCAAGATGGAGGAAGGACCTGGCGCAGTTCAGGCTTTGTTAGTGGCTCTGCTTACAGGAAGCTCCTTTGCTCTGGCAGAAGCTATCCAGAGAGAAGGATAGGACTAGAGGACCAGCACAGCTAGGAAGATGCCTGCCTTCTTCTGAGCCCTAACTTGGCGTGGAACCTGGGCTTACAGACAAGGCAGTTTGGGCAGCCCCAAATACCATATATACCATGGTGAGTCATGGATCATTTCTGGGGATTTGGTCCAGCCTCCTTTATTTGCAAAGATCTCTGCCAGCAGCACACCACAAACTTGGCATGCAGCTCCTCCTCATTACCTTGGCCTTCTTTCTGAAACCAGGCTTGACAACTGGGGAAGTCAGAAGGAGAAATCAAAGAGGTTCTTCTGGAACTGGAGAGGTCAGCAGACCTACAGTGCAAGGTATATTGGCCCAGATTTTTGTTTTGTTTTGGGGCAATACCATCCCACCAAATCCAGCACTCTTGGCATTTGGCACCTTCAGAGGCCTCTCAGCTTCAGCTGAAGGGCAGGAGGAGGCATTTGCATGTGCTTTGAAAGTAGCTAGCTAAATAGGTAAAAGCTCATAAGGCATTTAAGCTTTGGTCACCATTGCCAAGTTTCCACATATTTAGAACATTGAGTGCTCCTGTAAACAAGATGTCAGCCCACGCCCTCCTTCTGTGTAGGTGGCCACTGAGGTTTCCCATAGAACTCTGTACACAACTATGTGTAACCAAGGCAGTGAGTGACCTGATAACTCGGTGAACTAGACTCTAATGGTCAAGCCTTGTCACATGGCTGACAGGGCTGGAAAATGCTTGAGTGTGTCGAAGCTTCCTGGACAAACTGCTGTGATGTGAAATATTTCCTGTTCCTGGAGCAGAGGAGTCCCCTAAAGGCAACTGTGTAAAAGAAGCAGCACAGCCTGGAGATGAAAGGAAGTGGCCTCTCCTTTAGGTTAAATAAGTAGGTGTGGAGCTCTGAGGCTGGTAGATGTTCTGACTTGGTTCACGGGAGACTGAAACCTGTGCTGGGCAGAACTTGGGATATTTGGCTCATATGAAGTCTTCTGGAGGTTTGGTGAGTGGTGCAGGTGGAGGTAATCCTGTTGGTCAGATGTGGCTGGTGCCTGTTGAAAAAATACATCCAAGCGTGGCAGCTGAGTTGAGCCAGGGGCAGCACAGCAGTCACAGTGGTGTCTCCATCCTCTGAGCAAAGACCATTCTCAGACAGGACTCCACATTTTTCCTGCCTGAGCAGGCTGTTTGTGAGAATATGTAGTCTTTGGACTTCCCTTTGAACATGAGAATGAGAAGAATGAAGACTGTGTCATGATCATCAAACTGAGCTGAATTTGTGTCTGGCAATAGGACTCTGTGTTGGGAAATGGAATGAATCTGCTTAGGGATATATTTAAAGAGAGAAACTGTAGTGAACCCACATGCAAGTGAATTTATATTTTATTTAGTGTATTTAAATATATTTGTTTAATCTCTCTGACAAAAGTATAATTTTCTCTATAAACGTATTTTACCTGTTTGCTTGGTTTTGTGTGGTTTTAGATGTATGCTATCAATTTTTGTGTGAGATATGAGCCTGTTTCTTTTTTTTTCCTTTAGTGCACATTAAAAGTGTCATACAGAGTTGTTTCTGAACATTGTTTTTCTTATATCTCCAAATATAAAATGTTAAAGTGGTAAAATAAACAGCCCCCCCCCCTCCAAACTAACAGAGAGAGAGCTTTTCTAGCGTTTAAAAAATTTTAAGAAGTTATAGCAGTGGTCAGGCCTCCCCTCACTGCCCCAGAGCTGCACAGCTCTTTGTCTCAACAAAAATCACATCAGTAAAAGATAGTTACAGTGGGCCAGAATATTAAGGTTGTGAGTTTATGATTCAGCAAATCTGGATTTAAGATGGCTTTTGTGGGATCAGAGGCACTCTGCAACCATGTGAGCTTGATAGGTTTATTCAGTACAGTTTCACTCTGACAAATCTCCTTTGCACACACAAAAACAGATGAAGTATATTTTAACTTTTTAATATCCCACGTCCTCCTCAGAAGATGATTTTGATCCATTCTCATCTGTCTACCACTATGACTGTACCTGTCAGATATTGCTGTCCTGCCTTGGACAGTATTGTCCAAGCCTGTGCAGCACTGAACTTGGCTGGGTTTTGTAAGAGAGCCGTGAGTGGTTTTGCATATCTGACTGTGATGTTGATGCTTTTTAAATTTTTTTTTGTTTTTTAACTTAGTACTAAGACTAAGGCTTTGCTGGCTGAATGAAGCAAGGTCTAAAGCTTTGCTTGATTGGTTTTTAACATGGCTGGTGACAATCATCAACATCTGAGCCAGAAAGCCTTCCTGTGTCTGTAATGAAAGCATGGGCAGAGCAGTTTTAAAATGCAAGGGTCTTGAACATTTTGTGTGTCAGCCAGAATTCAAGAAGAAGTTGGTGGAAAAGGGAGGAAATGAAGTAGGCAGAGTGCTTCATGTAATACCCAAAATTGCAGTGTCTGCTAGTCGGTGCATGAGGTGGTTCCTGTTCCTCCAAAATCCCAATTTTGGATCTTAAAGTACACAAGGTATTTGGTATGCAGAATGTCAAGGATTTGGCTATAGATTTTATATTCTTGCCTTCAGACAGCAAGGCTGAAACTTTACCTTAAAGTTAGAATTTCATTATTTAAGGTGCTTTTCAAGAGGAAGTAGGTGATCACTGGCTGATAGTAATTCAAATGTGTTGACTTGTAAATAAATATGGTTATCACACTCATTTGGCACTATTCCTGGAAAACTGGGTGGGTGCATGCTGCATGTGTACACGTGCTCACTGAAGTAGTTGTAGGGCTCAGCGTACACTTGCTCAGATCCCTGATTAATGGTTGTTTTTTTCCTTGTGGTCTTTGCCAATCTGAGCTTGGATGGAAAATTGAATTAAAAAGCACTTCATTTAAAGACTAATTATTAGTGAAACAAAAGCTTGTTCAAATGATGTTCTCTTTGAATGAAATAGAAGTTTACCAAAATATGGTTTTGCTCTTTCAAGTTATCATGTCATTAAACAAAGGAAGCATTGTGGTTTTTTGTTTCTGGCTATCATGTCCTTCCGAGTTTAGATATAGCAGATAACTTAGTGGACACCGGAGGGAAGAAAAGCATAGGCTTTCCACATCCTGAAACTTCTCAATTCCCATAGCTTGCTTTCAGAGGCAAGTTCAAAGCAGACAGAAATATGTTAATTTAAACAAACTTATATTACAAACTGTGTTTTGGCCATTTGGGGAAAAGTTTAGCTGTCAGGAGCTGAGTTAGACCTTCTGCAAACTCTTGTTTCAGAGCATTTGTCTATGGCTTTTGCAAGCTCAGTGTCTGACTTGCTTCAAATCTTTGAGAAGCAAACCATTGTTTCTTTGAACAGTGTTTTGAATTGATACAGTTTTTATTTCTTTAGAATTAATCTAATTTATGGTACGAGTACTGTTTTTCAAATGTAGAATTAAAAATACTTTATTTAGAGATTCAAATAGAGCTGATATAATTCCAGCTTTAAAAGTGCAGAAAAGTGATTTGTATTTAAAGGGTTCCCCCTCCCTCCCTAAACCACCACCCACCCCAGCAGCTCTTGCCTTTGCCTGTTAACCTTTTTTTAAAATAAAAATCAGCTAACCTGGACTATCTCCAGACAAAAAGCTACCCATCTGGACAAGTTTTCTAGAAAGAAAGACTAGTCCTACATTTTGCATGGCAGTATTGGAGATAAAACTAAGTGGCAAGGGAGTATGTCTGAAAATAAGGTGAGGTTTTCTTGGGCTATCTGGTGTCTCTGCAGTGCACATAACTTGTCAGCAGGTTAAAGCTGAAGCCTGTCATCAACTGCTGCTTGTGTAAGAAGGAGCATCATTCACCCCATCTCGGGAATGCCCGGGTCACCTCAGGGTGTGGGAGAGCAACAACAAAAATGTCATTCAATGTGTTTCACTTTCTAAATTTACCTTTGTACTTTATCTGAATCCCGTGCTGTGCAGTAGTTCTTGCATTGGGGAAGACTATTTGAGTGGTGTTTACAGGGAGATTGGCACAAATCCTCTGTCAGGAGTTTGGGAATGAGAAAGGTCAGTGTTTATCTGCGTGGGCGGGTGTGTGCCCAGTGGGGAAAGAAGAAGCAGTGGTGTAAGAAGGAATGACAAGGGTTTTTTTATTTTATGCACTGAATTTCTCTAGGAGGAAAAACCCCAAGTGGTCTCAGTCTGAAGTGTTGTTCCCATTATTTAACTGTTCCTTGATTTTAAATTTTTGTTTTAATTTTTTTTTTTGAGGTGTCTGAGTAGAATTGCCATGTCAAAGGTCACCAGCTTACTTCAGTGCACTTTAGGATTTCAGCAAGCTTTAGACATGATTTAAAAGCGTCTCTGTCAAGGTGTACCTTGTGATCTCAGGTGCTGGAAACAACTTAGCCACAGCTGTAAAATTGGTACAAAGGATGGTAAATCTGTACCAGAAGCAAGGAATGTCTGGGCTGTATGGTATTTGGCTGTGGGAAAGGGCCGGATGCCAGGCTGCTTGGGATGCAGTTCCTTTGGAAGAGAGAACTGGGATCTCTGAACAAGGATGCTTCCCTTTGCTCACTCCATGTCTCTACTCAGTGCAGAGACCTGGCATGCTGCCTGGTCTTGGAAATAAGCAGTACTGCACCAATGAAATAGGCAAATCTTGTATTTTGGCTAGTATCTCCAAGGAAGAGAAGTGTCTTAATTCCTTCACATCACCACTTGTGTTTCTTGATTTCCCATGCAGAATGCATCCTCCATTTGGTTCCTGAGAAAGAAATTACTTTTTTAGTCACTTGCCTTTGTGTACTTATGATATGTGGGAGAGGAAGATCTTACTCTTTGAAAGAGCTATCCCAGAGGAGACTCTGGCCTCTCTCAAATAGGCATCTGATGGTGGCTGCTGAAGCATTTGAAATGCAAACAATGGCATGGCTAGAAACACAGCATCAAGCATCCAACACAGAAGCAAATAGGAAGAGGGAAAGAGGGCAGGTCAGGCTGCTTGTTTTGGAGGATTATTTATTAAGACTCAGATCTATGCCTTTGGATTAGAAGCAGATTTGGCCCACAACACTAAGTCTGTAACACCACAGATTGGTATGCCTTTGTTTTCTAATATAAGATACAGAAATCTGCTGTGTTGCCAGCATTGTAAACATACTAAGAAGTTATTTCTCTATTGCCTCTCCTTATTTTGTTCCAAAGATGTTAAGCCCCTTAGTGTCCCAGGGTGTTAGGTTCACTCCAACAGACATTCATGTTTGGAGCTCGTACAGCACTTTGTAGTGAGCTTCTCGTGGGGAATGCAGTCACAGAGAACTTAATTTTTTCAGCCATGGCTTTGCTTTTTTCTAATCCTATATAAAGTGCATTAGATCTTGGGCTTTGGATCTTCATACCCTTCAGTGCATAACTTATTATAGGGATCAGTTAGTTCAAGGAGTAATATGTGTGGGAAATGCTGGTACTGTAATATTAGGCTTTTGTGAATTCTTTTCTGAAGTGCTTCATCTGAAAATCTGTAACACTTGCAGACATCACTAGTTATCTTAAAGCATTATAAAAACCAGACCTTCCTTACCCACCCCATCTCATCTACATTTGCAAGTGTATTTGGGAATTCAGTGCTTCGGTTGCTCTCCTGACAAGGAATGTGGTGAGGATCATATTTCACGAACATAAGCGTTTCCTCTGCCATGCCTGTGGTGCTTTGGTGACAAACATCATTCCCCAGGGCTCTACAACCAGTAGTCTTTCTGGCACAACTTAACAGCTTGCTGTTGAGACAGTAGGGACATGTGGTGTGGCAGGGTTAGCCTCGAACTCGGGCATTTGTTTTGCACTTTATAATTAGAGAAGGTGCCTCTGATTGCTGCCATCCCTGCTCTCCCTGTTTCATCTCCTGCTCCCACTCTTGCTGTGTGCCCTGTTCCCCACATGGCCTCCATCATCAGTTTGGTGTCAAAGCAGCCCCAAGACCTGGGGCAGGGATGAGAGCCCTGAGTGGGTTGGCACCTGTGCAAATACCCAAAAACATCTGTGCTAGAGGGATGCTGCTCACGATATGCATGGCTTCTTCCAGGTGACCTGTGGCCAGATCCAGTGTGCACAAGGTGTTCTCAGACATGTGCATTTGCAGAACTGCCCACTCCTGATCTTACTTATCAGTGCCTAAAGCATGCAGTAGTTTTGTGGGGTTTTTTATTTAAAAAAAGACAACAACAAAACCAACCAAACAAAAACCCCTCTTCAATGCCAAAATAATTTTCTGTTCTCACTGCAAAAAAAAAAAAAAAAATCAAAAGAGGGGAGAAGTTCACTTAAGTGGAAGAGCTGTAGTCCATTTTCCAGAGAAGGGGATCAAGTACTGTGAGTGTCTCGGCAGCAAATAGCACCGTGTTAATCACACCCCAGAGAATTTTGCAGTTAGCTGTTTTCCGATGTTTTTAATTAATGCAATATCTTAGTTCAATTGAATTCAGAATGAAATAATGTCTCAGATATTGCTTGTTGCTCTCAACTTCTAGCCATCTGAACTTTGGAAACCTTGCATCAGCTGTTGTGGGGCCCAGCTTGTGAATTTTTAGGAGACTGCATATATTTAATTAACCTGGTTTTTTGGAGAGTGACTGCAATATAAGTCAGCTGCATTCTGATGCTTACTGATACTAAAGCACATGTAGTTTCCCCTTCTACTGAAGCATTATAAATTGTTTCCAAAATCCATGGGTCAGCTGTAGTTTTCAGTCAGAAAAGTCAGGACATGAAGATGAAGTACTCTTCCCCCAGCCCACCAACCTTTCTGGCAAAATGTGAAAGAGAAGCCCAGACTACTTCATAGTGAGAGTGTTGCAAGCCACATTCATACCTAGGCAAATTCACTCTCTCATTTCAGAGCAAGGATTTTTTGTTGTTGTAATTTGCTACTCTTCTGAGCTGAAAAGAAAGCATTGCAGTGGATTTGTACAAAGCTGCTCCACCTTGTCCCAGGAGCTGGCAGCCCCTAAGCAAACAGAAAGAGATTGATGCATATTTTGAGAGTCAGTGGTTTTTGTGTTAGGCTCCTTTGGTGATACAAGGTAGGTAGTGGAAGTGTGGATAAATATTAACTGACTGCATATGCTGCAGCACATAGTCATTAAGTGGTTTATGTGTGAAACCATGGAAAGAAGAGGCTGGAACAGAGAGACTTTCTTCTGTTTGATGTGAAACACCTGGTAGTGAGAGATATAATCAAGAGAAATGTGTTCTTAGGGTGGTTGGATATACACTGTACTCTTGTTTTAATTAAGCCTTGTCTGTTACACTTGGTGATGCCTGCAGTGGTACAAATGTCTGTTAGGCTCCTTTAACATTCAACATGTTTTGTTAAAGCAGAAATAGTGTGGTCAGTCACTAAGTGGAAACATAACTGAAGCCCTGGGTCCAGGCTAACTTGTTGCACAGGCTGCAGGAGTGGTTTTAATATAAGACTCTCCTGCTGGGCATACTTTCATTAGCTAGAAATGCTTGGAGATGCTGTGATAATATGGCTCTTTCAATATCAAAAATAATGCCCATAATTATTTTTCTGGAGCTCATTCTGATGTTGGCCAGTTAGGTGTCTTGTTGCCTCATAGGTTTTTTTCTGTCATAAAAAAAAATTAAATTCAGATATCTTTATAATTACAAATTCCTATCTGTCTCTGAAATAAATTGTGCCTTCTTTGAATGTTTCTAGGAGGTTAATGAATAATTGACTACTGAGTAAAGGGAAGATCCTTTTAACAGGCAATTGAATCTGGTGTGATGTATGAAAATTAATGGTTAGGCTTAGAGCTTTAAATGTGATATAAATATTTACAATATTTAGACATGAAGATGTCCTAATTAGCAACAATTTCAAACATTGTTATTTATTTTGCACGCCTCTCAGTGAATTCAGTTTCCTAAAAAATGAAGCTTGGAGTTTCTGTATTTAGGACCTGTACTTGAATGCAAGGACCCTTGTTACATTATTTGTGATTAGGTGAGGGAGAGCAGGTCTGGATTTGGGGTTTTTTTCCTTTCTCCTTAACATTTTTTCCCTCTTTGTTATGCTTGTGCAGGCATTTGTTCAAATTGAAAAGTCAGCTCTGAGTCTTTGTACCTTCTAGGAAGGAAGAATGTGCAATGATTTTTAAAATAGAAAATATTTTACGTTTGTTTCTTTTATAGTTGCTTTTATATGTTAGTTGCTGATAAGTCAGTAATAAATCAGTGCCAGCCCTGCACGCCTACACTTTTCCTTCTTTGAACACAGCTTGGATATTTTTTGCTCCCCCCTCTTCTCTGTGTGGTGAACTGCACAGGGAGTTTTCCGGTGTTGCAGAAGGATTTGGAAATGAAGTTGCTGGCCACACTTCAGATCTTAGTCTTCTTTGCTGTTTGCAGATGATTCTTTGCCAGTCAGCTGGGTCAATATTAAAACCAAGCTGTGCTGCCTAGAACCGGGAGACTCCATCTATATCAGTGTTTCCAATTTCTCATATCTGGAGTTCCAAAATTGGCTACAAATTGAGTTCCCTTAAAGGGAGGAAGGCCACAAGTGACAAGGCTCAGCCATGTCCAGCCTGCCAGTGAACTGTGCTGCCAGCCTGGAGCAAGACAGGGGCTGATGATTTGCTTTGTTCCCTTTGTGTTTACCAGCATTTGTCTTCTCCTTTTAGGGGCTTGCATACCACTTTCTGCCAGTCGTGAGTGAATATATTAATGTGGTTAAGTTGTCCCTGGGTGGTGGTGGTATTGTTGTTATTATATTTACGTGTTGTTCTCAATTCCACACCCCCTAAAAAAATAGTATTTTCTTTTTGCTTTGATTTTTGTTTATGTGATAATGCAGAAACATACCAGGACAGCAATGGAGATGGCAGCCTGACAGTAAGTAGCCCAGCGATTCTCAGTCTTTCAAATCCTCAGCCCTTCTGTATCCATTTGTTTCCATTTCAAAGGTGGTCTGCCTTGTAGTTGACTTTATTTTAATCAAATGCATGTGAGTACAGGGCTGTGTTGTGGATGTGTTATTTATAACCCTACAGTGTCAGGTGCAAAGTGATCTGAGTGACAGCTTCTGGTCAGGTTAAAAGAAAAACCACCGCAGGGTGAAGGTTATAGCAGTGACTTAACTCTGTGTAGGTAAAGGTGCAGGTGTGTGATGTCCGGATTTTGGGGTGAAGGAAACTTATTGCTGGTAGTGAAAACGTTGGAAGCTGGTTGTCTGTTGTTGGAGTACCCATTCTCTGTATTTACTGGCAATTTTCACTTGGGCAGTGAATGCTGGAAAATACAGCCAGGGAGGTGAGGGCAGGGGAGTGAGCTTTACTGTATGACAGCACATCTCAGTGCCCTGGGAGCTGCGAGTCTCTTGCTGGAGAGTGAAACAGAGGGCAAAAGCTAATGAGCTGCTTTGCAATTTTTTTCTTCATAAAAAGGTCATTTTTTATTTCACTACCAGTGCACTTGTTCTGCACAGCGGGTGCAGGAGGCAGAGTGAGCAAAATAACAGGATCCTTCCCCACTTGCTGCTCCGGGACAGGGTGGTACCTGTGCTCTCTCCCAGCACTGTGCTGAGGTTGTATACAAAGCTGCACAGGTTCTGTGTGGCTTGGGCTGCTCCCACATTTGGGGTTTCTGATGCGGATTTCTGGCACCTCACTCATCTGGAGCAAGTCAGGGTGTTATGTCACCCAGCCTTTGTGGATGCCTGACATTTCCTCTCCTTTGGGCAAGAGCTGGAAAGGAAGTCAGTGTATTTAGAAAAGGGGTTTTTTTGTTTACTTCTGTCTATTCATACTCTTGGTAGAAAAGATATTCCTGCTTCTGTGTGAAACATCTGGCTAAATTGTAACTGTGAGGAAGTGGCTGAAGAAATGGCTTAACTGAATTGTTATTTAGTCATTAATTTTGTAGCTCTAATTTCTAAATTCTATATTTCATTGTGGCATAGCCATATATAGCCTCATATTGCTGTTAAAATAAGCAAAGAGTGATAATAACACAAGGCCCCATTATTAAAAACCTGAGCTTACATTTGGTGTTCTGTATTGAGGCAGGCAGTGCCGCAGGAGGGTTCTTCCCCATGCAAAGCCCTCAGGAGCCACCTGGAACAGACCAAGTGCTCAGTGGTTCCAGCCTGAATTCCAAGTTTTCCAGTTCCTCCAGCTCTGGCCCTGTTTTTAGATGAAAAAAGAGTGATTAAACCTTCCCTGTGTCTGGGAATGTCATGCAAGTGAACAGGGAGGTGTAAAGAGATCTGCTTACTGTCCAGTGCCAGAGAGCCTTGTGCAGCAGCTTTCTCTAGGGGTCTGGAGAAATTCCAATTTTGATTAGAAACATCACCCAACAAGACAGGGGAGCAGTTTTTGTCTTCTCTGCTTCTGTAAACATATACAAATGTAAGCAAACATTAATTTTATTTTTTTGAATTATGTGTCCACAGTCTTTGTTTCAGCAAAAACAGATCTTTCAGATTTGGTGATGCTTACTTCCCATGTAACCCAGGATGCCTTTTGGATATAGTTCTTTAACTGGTAACTTGGTAAAATCTGGATATAAGGTACAAGGCAGTTTTCCTAATGGGACTGTGCAAATCGTAAGATAAGACTGTAGTCAGGAATCAGTTCCTTGTTCCCACAAGTGTTTGAGAAAGCAGTGTGTAGGTTTGTGGTGTGAATAGTCTGGCAAAGGGCTCTGCCCTCTTTTCATAGGGATGTTTTGCCCTTGAGCCGTGTGCCTGGCACTGCTCTGGAGTCAGGGAGAGTGTTTCTTATTCTGTTGGATGTGTAATTAACTGACTTGGGAAATAGTCAAGCCCCTAAGACATTCCTGTGTTGCTTTTGGGGGAACACATACCCACAGTGTGCTCAGGTTTGCTGTGTGTCTGCAGGTACAGGGACTTGCCCTGGGAGCTGGTGTTGTCTGATCCCTGGAGCTGAGGACCCACTGTCACACCAGAAAAGGCAGGATCGGCTATGGAGGCTTTTTTCCTCCCATCTCCCAGCATTTTTCTCATGGATAGAAATTCTCATGTAGTTTACCACGTTCCTTTATGTGGTTGAATATGGTTAGGACTCAAATAGGTGTTTGAGTTGAAAACTGATCTCAGCTCTTGTACTTTTCCAGTTCAGCCCTTTTTTTATCCCCTTGCTGGCTCTGCAAGAAGACAAAGGAAAATTTGGAAACAGTAACTGAATTATTTCTGTTGTGTCAAGCAATGGAATGATTTATTCAAAGCTGAGTGTGGGAAGGAAATCTGATACACTGAGCCAGGGGCAATCCTTCTGTTCATTATCTCTCCCCTCCCATGACCACAGTCTTCTTTTTGTCATTCTTTCTCACTCTCCCACCTTCTATACATTTTTCTCTTGCTACAAGAGGGTGTTAAATATAGGAGCTTTTTTTGAAGTACCTGAAACTGTTCCCTGAGCAGGGATGATCTAACACCACACACAGTGCAACTCATGCATAGGGAACAGCACATAAGATTCATGTTGTCATTTATGTACTATAAGCAATCTAAGTATTGATGCACAAACAAAAATACAATTAGTGGAGAAACTGCTTGCAGTGTGCATTTGTCTTCAAAGTCAGTAGCAGAACTTACAGCAGAGAGAACCTCCCTAAGATCCTCTGACCTTAAGAGTACAGCTTGACTGTACCTAGGCAAGGTGAAGTCTACACCAGGCTCTGTCAGGTGGTCTCCTAGACAGCATTAACTCTACCCGCAGCTCTTATCTTTGTACCATCACAGGTACAGCAAAGCACCACTTAACAAGAGCTTGAATTTGAAACAGAAAATAATGTAGAGAAACTTAGATACTGCTAAGAGAAGGTTAACAGTCATTCATTTCTCCAGGTGTGGGTATGGGCATATATCTTCACAATTTTAGCTGTAGCTGTGATGTGTACAAAGTCTACTACTGTTGTAATACAGAAGACGTGAAATCCGCTTTCATGAATTGCAGCTGGATTCTTTCCAAGGAGCTTGGTTTCCTTTTAATGTTGGGTTATTAATTAGCTCAGCAATTCATTCTGGTTTCATTTGGAACAAATCAGCAAGTGTTGCCATATTTGAACTCTTCTGTAAGTGGCAGGAGTTTCTTGAAAGAGGTCTTTCACCGCAGAGAAGTGAGCATACCCCATGGGAGGATGGCTTCTACTTGCGAAGATCCCTCTATTCCCAGCCTGCTTGCTGGCTTCCATAGGAGGAAGATGTGAAGAAACATGATCTTTCTCTTTTCCAAAGGTATTACAAAAAAATAGGAGACTTTCCATCCATTCAGCAAAAAAATTGAGCTCTTACCCCTGTTTTAACAGGATACATTAATATTTGAAACTGATGAAGCTACATATTCATATTGACTGTGAGAGACTCTTGAACAAACTCACACATTTTTCAGGGTTGAGTCTAGATAAACTTTGAATCCCAGTGGATGGTTTTGGGTGGTCTGGTTTGGTATTGCACAGATATCCTTAGCGCAGCAATTTACATGGAAATATGAGATGCTGGAGGCATTGTAATGCCAGTTCCCTTTTTATTGTTCTTCACCGTCTTGTCAGATTTTATCAAATAAAAGAATTCTGGTACTTAACAGGAAAAAAGTTTTTCACACGTGGTATTTGTAAAGACAGCAAGGAAGAAATTTAAGGAATATTTAAGCTTTGGCAATTACAAGGTCATTTTAATTATGTATGTGACAGCAGCATTTGAGGGATATTCCATTGTGCTCACCTCCGTGTGTGTGCAACTACAGGTGTGTTAGCCTGCTGAGTTACCCTTGGCTTGAAACAGAGATGTGCTTGGAGAGGACTGGAAAGGCAATGTTCTTTCCCTGACAAGTTTTGTGTGCTGTCACTGAGCCTATTGAATTATGCTCTTTGCTGCAGAAGTGCCCACAAACCAGCCACAAGCAGACCCCACTGTACAGAGCACTCTGTGTGCACAGAGGGGTGGAAAGTGTTCTCTACAGCACAGAGATAATGCATTTAACATAAGGAATAAAAGCCTGTAACCAAGAACTTAAGACTTGATTTGAATGAAAAATGAAACTTTCATTGCTACAGGAAGCAGGTTTTTTCCCAAGGTTGGATGTTATATCTTTTTCCCTTTAAAATCAATTGACCAAAAGCAAATCTTCACTGGTCTTTCCTCTTTTTGCCCTAGAATATGTTTTTTCTTCCCTTATGGGAATGTTACTTGGAAGATAAAAGCTCACTGGGAAACGGAAGGGAAAAAGTAATATCTGCACTACTTCTAACTGTGCACCATCTGCTTTTATATCAGGAGGAGTTTTCTCACCACCTATACATTACCACAGCCTCATTTTTCTTTTTGTATCCTCATGGGCTTAAAATTAGAGGAGGCCTGACCAGGGGCTGTCCTGCCTGTGCTTATTCAGGCACAGTGGTCGTGTGCAGCGTTTGGCATGGTTCTCTCTTGTAGGGCGGGCATCCCCATTCTGTCTGTCGCCTGTCTTTGCCTTCCCCAGACCTGTGTCAGGGTTAATGCTGAACCCCAGAGACAGGGAATTATTAATGCAAAAGTCACCCCTTAGTCTGAGTGGCACCTCCTTCTCCAGTGAATGCATGTGTTGTTTAAAGCACCCAAAATATAGCAGCCCATTGGCTCTGAATCCCTGCAGGTCCCCTTTCACAGTGTTCATTAAATAGTGTTCATCACACTATCCAGAGTGCGTGGCATAAATCTTTAAAAACAAGGGTGCCCTGGGGGCCAAATGTGTGACATCCTTTCACAAAGAGGCTCACTAATTGCTTCTGATTAAATCGCCGGCACTTCTGCTGGCCTTCAGTGCACGCTTTCAGCCAGCGCTGCGGTGTTCCGGGCTCTCTCCGACGTGGTGATGCCACCTGAGCAATTCAGGTCCTCTGAGATGGAATGGGTTATTCAGGGCATCACCCTGATTTCCACTGATTGCATCTGACATCACAGGGGGATCAGGGGAGGAAAAGGAACTTGGGGCTTTTGCCTTTACAGTTATATCTACACCTTACACGTGTCCATAAATACGTGTGTGTGTGTGTGTGTGTGTTTATATATATGCACGTGTGTGGGGTTACAATTGTATTTATGAGAGGTTAATAAACAGCACCCAATGTTTGCTTAGACTCTGTGTATGTAAGCACGTGGAAGGCTTGTTTTAAAGTTGACACAAGTGAAAGGAGCAAGATGCTTTCTGGGGCTTGTGCCTCTGGGTGTGCAGTGCTTCAGACAAGCTGTCTCCCTTTGATCTGAAGGAGGGGGTGCAGGGCAGGCAGAGCTTTATTATGACCTAAAAAGCACCAAGTACATTTCTTGGTCCTCCATTTAGTTTTCTTCCATGCTTGTCTTTTCTGTTTGATAAGCTAGGCTGCAACCAACTCAAGTCTCCCGTGTCAAATTCTTGTTAGCAATATGCAGTTCTGCTGAGAATGTGCTCAAATCCAGGGCTCAGCGCATTTATTTACTCATCCAACAGTATGATGGTAATGGTGAAAAAATCCTCCTTGGAGGAGCACCTCACGTGGGACCAGCGCTTGCAGAGAGAGGGGCTGCCCTGCTGTCTCAGTGAGCTGGGAAGCATTTAATAGACCTGAAACAAGGTGTTAGGCTGTTAAGTCTTTGTTCCTGCTTCTTTGAGGATCATCATCCATCTGGAGGTTGCAAACTGAGCTTTTGAAACAGCTGCTGTTGGAATATTTTTTGCCAGTTGGTAAATTAAGAGATGTGCAGATTTCCAACTATTGAATTTTTTCTCTGTTCTTATTTTAAGTAGCTACAGTGTTGTTAAAAATTCACTAACAAATACAGATGCAGATCCCTTTCAACTAAAGCATCAAAGAAAATGGGCTCCTCTGATACATCTCACACCAGTTTTTGTTTCAGCTCCTCTCATACACTCCTGTCAAAAAGATGCCAATAATGATTTAGATCCTGCTAAGAGAAAAGGTGCCAGCTGTTGAGAACAGCAGAGGTGTTACGTTTTCAAAACATTGCTATGACTGATTGTGCATTTCCTTTAGAGAAAGCCACTTTTTTGGAACAAGAAAGAGTTTTGTGAAAAAAACCCCAAATATTTATATGGATTTGGAGAGTATCTCAAGGGGGGTAGGAAATTCTACCATTCACCAATTCTACCTCCACTACCATGGAGATGCATGAGAATTTTTTATAGAGGGCAATTAACATATATAGAAATGTATGTCATGGTAAAGCTTTTTAATCACTTTAATTTCATTTAAATTAAGTCATCTTTATACTGAAATTAGTGTGTTCTGTATCTACACATTTCTCATGCTCTTTGTCACTGCTGTTTAGGTTTCCAGGGGCATTCTCCTTGTGTTGTTTCATAATGCTGTTATTCACATACTGGAACTGTCACCAAAAGTCAGTGTTGACTGGGAGCTGCAGAGATGCTGCTTCTTATCCTCTGGAAGTAGGATAAATGGCAACTGCAGTACCTAAAATGTGATTTAACATTTCTTTGGGTTTATTACTTTGTGAATGGCAGGCAGCATGGTGTGTTAAAGGTTTCTTACACAGCCAGCCTTCTGTTTTGTAAGATGTTGTTTGTCTTGTGCAATGTAAAATTTGGCAAATACAGATGCCATGGCAGGAGCGGAGGAATGACACGTGCTTCTTTCTCTGCCACTGAAGCTCCTTGGGAGACAGCTTGCAGCCAGGGCATGGTTGCAGACATCTCTGCATCCCACACACTGGTCAGGCAGCCTCTGCTCAGGGTCTCCTGTCCCTGGAGAAGCCAAGGTCACCCTTGACCTGCCCTGCTCAGCTGCATATGCATCGTGCCTGGGAAGTCCACAGCTCCTGCAATTGAGGTAATGAGGATTGAGCAAACACCCTGCATTGAACCCAACCTGGCTCTGTGTTTGTGGTCCAAACCCTCCACCTGTGGGTAGCTACAGACTGTCTACAACTCAGAGGAGAGCTTCTCCTAAAATATCCTGACACAGTTGCGCAGTACCAGGCCTGAAATAGGGATGGTGTGTTACTCATTTGTGCCTTACAGGAGCGAGTCAGGCACGTGGAAAGTAAAGAGAGGGAAAGTTGCACCTTGTGTTTTAGTTGGATTGTGCATGAGAGGTGTAGCTATATTTGCTTTTTTCATGCTATGCCTCTCTGTGAGGCCCTATCGTGTATCTAAAGGGTATTTTGCCTAGCAGCAGTTTTAGCACTATCCTGGTCCTTGCATACCAAATGAACATCTGATTTAATTTTGGTAAGAAAGAAATCTGTTCTGAGTACATATTTCCCCATCAAGATGGCTCCATCCAGTAGATCCAGGCTATCCATTGAGGTCAGAAATTAAGTGTGCCACTGCACGTCTGGTGAGGTGTCATGCTGACTGCCTGCCTTGGTGCCAGCCTGACGGCTCCATCAGCTCAGCTTTTGTCAGTGCACAGGCGACTGATTTGACACATTTTAAATGTGTTAATTAAATGGTGGGCTAGCATGTGTTTGAAAGAACTCTCACCAAACCGATGATGTGTAGAAAAGTACCTTTGAAGGAGCACCTGTGTCACTTCACAGATGTATTTTAGAGTAACTTCGGTCCTGATGTGCTGTTGGGGGAAAATAATACTATTTTCTTACTCGGCCATTGGAGGTTCAGTCTATTACTGTTCTCTTTGCTTGGAAGTGGATTGGATTTCTCCAGAGAGGATATTAGATTTTTCCTTCCCTTTCACTCTGTCTCTGTCCTGTGCTTACATCAATTGGTGGTTGTCTGTGCACTGCTGTGTGTGTGATAACCTTTACTTCCACGAGTTACTTCATTTGCTGTTCCCTAATAAACTGTATTTACACGTGATGCTTCTTTCCTCCTGGTGACAGCAAAGGCAATCAAGATGATGTGTTCCTTGTCTAAACTCAGCCAGGAGTGAGTGCTGGCTTAGCCTGGGCCGTTTCAGCCAGGACTGAATCACAAGTGTGGTGATTGAGAGATGAGACGTGTATGTAGCCCATAGGTAGGGCTTGCAGCTCTTAGAAATTTGTGTCTAGTAACCAAGGGGAAATTTGTGTATATAAGCAAATATGCTGGATTTTATTTTCCTGTCCCCCTAGCAGCCAGCTGCGACCTTGTCTGGGAGTTACTGATAGTTTTTGCTGCAAATTTATCTGATCAGCTAGCCAAAAGCTGGCTTTGGGGCCATGTTATTCTAGGAGTATTGAGATTATTTGTTTACAGCAGAGGGTAAATCCCACAGAGAGTGTTGGAAGAAGACAAGGTCCCAGAGGTTTGAGAGAGCTTGGTGGGAATTAGGAAACACAGCAGCAAGCAGGGACAGGGTGACCTCCCAGCAGTCTTCAAGATCACTGTGACGGAGGTTCATCGTGCCAAAGGGGTGACCTCAGGGAGCATGGAGGTGGTGGGACGTGCTGGAGGTGCTGAACAGCTTGGGAAACTAAATTCTCTTAGAGATTTTTTTTATTTCCTTTTGTGCTCTGATGAAAAGCAGAGTCCAAAATGCAAAATTCTTTCTCAGGGTCACATCCTGCACTTGATTTTTGGCTGAGCAGAGCAACTGCTGGGGCTGAGGCAAACACAGCCCTGGTGCTGTAGGATGTTACTGCTACTGGGAATTTCTGGTGTCCCACATTTTACACCTAAAGCTATGTTGCCAGAGAATTCCTCAAATTATGAGTGTTTTTCACCTGAGCCTCATTATTTTCCTCCCTTTTGGAGCAGAGGAACATCTTAGAGGGGTGCTTAAATTAAGGGTATTGGGTGTGCAGTAATATGGGGGAAACTGTCAGAAATTGGGGGATTTTGTTTGGGGGTTTTTTAATATAATGTGCAAATGTGAATTTGAATCTAGAATCAGACTGTCTCCTTGGGGATTTTTTCAGTGTGAATGCTGTTGGCCAGACTTCAGATGCTTTGTCTTGGCCATTTTCCCTAAGGGATACTCCTATATAATTACAGTCTTGGTGGCTCACAGATGGAAACTGGGCAAAGAGAGAAAACTGGAAAGGCACAAAAAGCTGCTACCTTGTGGTTTCAGATGCAGCTAACACTTGGGCTGCAGAACAAGAATTGCTTTGTGTTTTGGGTCTGGAGATGGGCGAGTGAATGCTAGAGAATTGTTCAGGCAGTGCAGTGTGGCTTCTTTTTCCTCTTGACATGTTGTTTGCAAATGACTTAACTTCTTTATTTTTGTCTTTAAATAAAACTGTTTGCCTTTCATCCTTGTGCAAATATTCTGAGAATAAATGTCAGCCTTTTAAGACAAATGAGAGGGTTTTGGAAATCTGAAACAGATCATTACCAGTGTGCAAGTGGAAGATCAAGTGAGAAAGGACAGGATGTGGCTCTTAGTCTCTCCATGGCAGTGACAGCTTACCTGGTGGGATTTGGAGGAGGTAGGCTACGCAGTGCCGTGCTGTGTGGCAACATGAGCTGATGTTAACCTAGTGATACTGCAGTTCTTTCCAGTCTCCTGTCTGTATGTTCATAGACTGCTTCTTCCACAGCTGCAGGTGGAGAGGATGGGACAGAAAAGCCAGCTGGAAAGGGGAGAGGACAACATTTCAGATGTCAGGCTATGGCATACTTAAGTGATTTTATCTCCATTTCCCATCTTCTTTTACAGAAGAGGCTGCCTGAAAAACTGTTGTAAAGGATGATATCAGCCCAGTTTGTCCATCCCAGTGCCAGGGAGAGAAGCTGTTAGCAAAGACAGTTTGCCCTTTCTGATGCAAAGTCCTTGTACCTCTTGTCACCAGTGCTGGTTGCATACGCATTGTTTAGCCTGGTGTCTGACCTGTGGTTTTATCATGCCTGTCTCTGCTGATGCCCAGGGCAGTGACCTCTGCACAAGGCAGTGGGGCTGAGTCCCCGGGGCACTGCAGAGGTTTTTCACTAGCTCCCTCACTCACACCCCAACAAGTCTGAGAGCTCATGGGCATAACATATCTGGCCCCAGGACCCGGTTTCCACACTTCCCAGCCAAAGGTATATGCTGTGCAGTGAGTCTCGTGTGTTGTGTCTGTGCCTGTGATGCCTGTGGGGCCCAGGTCTGGAAAATACCTGGGGTAAGACGGCTGCCCTCAGGCTGGGTTGTGTTTGCAGTGTGTGGAGTGGTTTTGCCACAGGGGTTGTCTGGGTCCAGCTTGTTTGTCCACTGTTGCTTAGTGCCTATTGACTGTGAGAGAGCCTGCCCATGTGTCCTGAGCATGTCTGATTTCACTGCCCAAGTACTGCAGGACTGCTTTGCATGCATGTTTTAACTTGCCTGTACGATCACTTGCCGGGGACTTAGGGAAATAAGGTCTCTGAGTTGGATCTGCTGCTCTGACTGAGCTGCATAGAGTAGAAATGCTGGGCAAGGAAGCAGAATCCTTTACATGCGTGTCTCCTTGCCCACACAAAATTTTGCAAGTAGAGCAAATGGATGTATCTGGGAGTTTCTGGTATTGAGGATAATTTCCATGGTTAGCGTGTATGGCAAGGGCTTGCTCCATGCTTCACGAAGTAACTGAGATGGAAACTTTTTCATTGATTTGGAAAGCTGGATCTTGCTTGCTCGATTTGCCATGGGTGGGTAAAGCTGATCTCAGTCTTGTAGTGATTTTGTCTGAGTTGGTAGTTTTATCATGTGAATGGAGAGGAAATTGTTGCAGCCACAGAGGCTTCATGCCTGGGTGCATGGAGGCCTCAGTGTGGGCATCAACTGGATGCCTTTCCTGCTGCTAGGGCACAGCTGCTGTGGAGAGTGGCTTTGCTGCAGAGGTGGGAAAGGGTTGACTGATAGATGCTTGCTAAAAACTGCAGTGCTGAATCTTTTATTATACAAAATTGAATCCAGATATATTGGAAAGTCAGTAGGCTGTCCTAATACCTAGAACATTTCAACAGAGATGTGATATTTCATATGCTGCTGCTGTTGCTTGAAAGTCACGCTCACCCAGCTACAGCAGGGATTATTTTTTTGTCATCTCCAGCTTTTTTAGAGGAAAGGGCAGAAATTGATCATATGCATGTGATAATCCAGAGAAGAAAATAGATGCTAAACAATCTCTGAAGCCATATCCTTTCTATACAGTGAATAACTGCTGCATGTGGAGTTTTTTACTGCGCACCAGTGATTTAAAAAATATACTTTTATTATGTGGACACCTCTTCCTGACTTTATATAAAAGTTGATATCTTGGTTATTTTTATTTTTACCTGATACTAACCTGAGCAATGCAATTGAAATGACAAAGCCTTACATATCTAATGCAGACTTCCCATTTCTATAGCAACAAATCTCAACCTTGTACTTAATGAAGGAATATTGGAGTGTGACTTTAAGGTTTAGAAAAACAAACAGAAGCAGTTTATATTTGGAGATTAGAGAAATAAAACGGAAGTGATCTCTTTGCATAGAACAAAAAAAATTGCCTAGGCTTGAGATACTTCATTAGTAAGAATGAAACCATATTAATGTCATAAGGAGCTCTGTGTTTTAATCTTGTTTACCAAATTAAAATGTAAAAGCCTTTTATAGCATACGAGAGTCTTTGAGGGCTTTTTCTCCCCGTTTTGTTTCCAAAGCTGCTGTGTTTGTGGTTAGGCTAATGAAAATTTGGGCTGCCTGACAACAGATATATTTTCCTTTTGTATTGGCAAAAATCCATTGGTAGTTTTTGTATTGGCTGTAAAGAAAGGGAGCACGTGTTGTGTTTAATCCTACATTTGATCTACAAGGTAGTTCCTGGTCAGTTAGTTTAAATCTGTGTTACAGTGATATATGCTGACAAGCTGCAGATTAGAGAGTGAATGAAGTAGCAGCTGTCATCTCTTTCTATTTTCTTACAGTTTTTCAGTTGCTATTTTAATAACCACTGAATTCTAAGTTAAAACAACCATAGGGAACACCCCATAGAAAAGCAACAATGCTGACAGCAACATATCACGAATGTTTACAAGCCTCTTTCTGTATCAGCATTCCAATAAGTGCTACGCAACATTTGTGGCAGGTTTATTGAGCTAAAGAATTAGTCTGTGCAAGTGAATGTGGGAAAATGGGAAATATGAAATAGAGGCTTCTATTGCAATCTTACTGGTGAAAAAATTTCCACAAGCCAATCCAATTTTTGTGTTTGCTGTTTCTTCTGCGACTTTTTAAAATTTTGTTGGTAGGCTGTGATTCTGATAAATTCATTTTCTGACTGAATAAAAGATAGCCAGAATTCAGGGTTTAAGGAAACATTTTATCTACTAAACTGAGTTTTATCTACTCTCTTGTCACAAGACAGCTGAGGCAACCAAAGACGCCAGTGATGATGGTAAACTGCCCTACAGCAAAAGGAAGGATGGAGGGCAGGATAAGACAGATGGGAGGTTGGCTTGTTTGAAAGTTGAGCAAGATAAGCTATTGGGAAAAGCAAACCCAGAAACAACACGCTCAGCAAAATCCAGCTTGGAATTGGCTGAGTCGGAGCATATTAAGCTGTGGGCAGGTGGCATCCCGTATGAGCTGGGAGCCTGCATCCTGCTGAGAGCTGTGCTCTTCTGCCTCCCAGCAAACTGTTTGGAAAGGCAGGGGGTGTCTCTGAGAAGTGTGAAAAGGCATGACCCAAGATCTTTGGCTTGTGTTTAACTCTACATTCCCCTTTAAAAATAAGTACATTATTATTTGGTAAAATGCTTCCCTAGGCAGAGACTGAAGGAACTCTGGCAATGAGGATACAGCAGGTATATGGAGATTGCAATGTTTGCACCCCAGACACCTGTTAATGGGCTTCTCTAGAGCCTAAATACGGGAGGAAGCAAAATTTATTTGATTCTGCATAACTTTGACCAAAGCTCCTGAAGGACATGAACTCCCTTAAAGTTTCCTAGAAATGTTTTGAAGGTGTCTTTGCTGGTGGGGGGCTGATTGTCTGTGTGCTCTGTGTTTCAGGGATAGAGCTGTGTCCTCCTGGGCACCGGTTCATGATCACCATGGTGGCGAGCTTCATCGAGATGGCAGGGCAGTTCCTCATGCCAGGGCTGGCTGCCCTCTGCAGGGACTGGCAGGTCCTCCAGGCTGTCATCATCTGTCCCTTCCTGCTGATGCTGTTCTACTGGGTGTAAGTATTTCTTCCTCCTGCCAGGTCGAAGACAGTGAGCTCCTGACGCTGGTCTTGGGAGATGCTCTGCTCTTGGGAAGTGTGTGTGCTTCACAATACCTGTGAGCCTTTCCCTCTGTTCTTCCATTCACCTTCTGCAAAGGCTTGACTTTGAAATAAGAAAGAGTAACTTTATAATCTGCTGTAGTGTGCACATATACTACATCCTGGGCACGGTGGGCATGTGGGAGATAGCCCCCTTTCACTAAGGTGAAGTTGCATTTTGTTATTATTCTGGCTGTCACTTCCCCTTTAAAGGCTAAAATAGCTCTTGAGAGGATGCATCCCAGCCTAGCTGTTGTCAGATTGTGACTGCATGGCTATATTTTCCCTTAATACCTATGTTGTGGATCTGGACTGACACTGTTTGGTGTCTTTGATCCAAGAAAAGTTACAAATAACATCTGTCAGCCCTGGAGCAAGCACACTTGGATGTTTTGTGTGCATGAGGTAACCAGCCCTGAACTAGACTTGATTTTGCCCAAATTAGCACATGCTCTGCTGAAGTCTGGATGGCTGGGCTGTGCCAGGCAGTGGCTCAGGATTGTTCCTACAAGGAATTCCCTACTCCCAACTGGTCCCACTCCTCTCTGCCTGTGGCACTGTGGTGTTGGTATGGCTATCCTGGGAGAAGTAGGATGGCTTTCACCTTGGGAATAGTGCCATGTCCATCCCCACCATGAGTTTATAAACATTCCAAAAACTATTTCTTTGTTGTTCTGTCTTAATAGTGACACGCAGTGGCGGCATAAGACAACAGAGACTTATGAGAGCAGTGTTGTACAAAACCATAACAATAAGAGCATGGTAGATCATTAATTTGAAAAATAACACTAGCAAGTCTAAAATATTTAGTTGTTGTACACTGAGAAAAATGAAGAAAAAGGCCGCTACTCTGTGCAGGACCAAGCTTGTTATGTACCATGCTGAGCTAGGCTGCTAGCTGTAATGCCTGACAAGTTACAACATGTAAAAACTTGTTACAGTATGTAAGAATTTTTAACAGTTATATTTTTGTGTTAACTTCTTACAGAGCCCTCCCCTGTTGATGGTGGTAACCCTCAGTGGGGATTTCACTGCTTATTCCCAAGGTAGACATGCCTCAGCATGGGCAAAATGCAGCACTCAGGAGAGTTACAAGTCCCTTGCAAGATAATGACAGCAGAGGTGGGGGTGTTACCCCTGTATTCCAACATACAACATTTAAATAGCCTCATCTTGATAGTGTTAATCTTGATGAATAATGAAGAGTGGTTTTGTTCACCTGTGATGCTGTTCTCCCCTCCCATACCTGCAGTATGTTATGCACATGCTGGTCTGCTCCAAGGCCTCCTGTTGTGATGCCCTCCAGCTGAAGTGCCTGATGTCCACCACTGAATAAAACCCAATATCAAGCATGATGTATACAGATATTTGTGTCCATAAGGATGGTACAGTAGTATGGAGATGCCTAATGAACACGGGGGATGGCATGGAGAGCAGACATCCCTCAGCAGTCTTCTGGAGGCCACACATTTTTAGGTGGCTTTGGCAGGGTCACGTACATTCCTGTTGAGAGGTCATTCCTGGGTGACATTGAAAGCAACAGGAAATGCTAGCATTTATTTTGTAATCTGCAAGAGCTCTGTGGCTTTTTAGCTGGGCAAGGCAGGCAAACCAAGCAAATGAGTCCCCCTGATATATTGTGGGACATAGCAGCTTGATAAATAGTGGTAATAGCCAGAGGATCAGGATTTATGCAGCCCAGGGTTTTTGCATTTGCAGAAATGAACCTTGGTTGGGATGCCTATGTAATTATATTGTCAGTACAGTATGTGCTTTTCTCTTAGGCTTTTCACTTCCATCTGTTGCATGTTCTCTGGAAAGTGTTTCCATTTTATTACCTCTCTCTTTCCTTCTGAATGGAGCGTGCGCCCCCAGCATGTGTTACAGATAAAGGAAGAAAACTGATTGGTAATAAAAGAAGAACTGGAAAACTGCACTGCTTGTTAATTCCGCATCGCGTACCCAAAGCAGTGAGTCCAATAACAGATGCTGCAAATAGCCCCTGCACTGCCTCCTCCTTCCTCTGTTCTCTCCTTGCTTCCATCTCCTGCTGTGAGAGTGCTGTTTGCCCCTCCAGGCTGGGGCTTAGCCCTCTTCCCACCTAGGGTTTTGCTCTTCTTTAGGCTACATGCCCATGGCAGGCTATACAGTCCCCAGAAGTTGCATGGCTCAATGGATTGGGAAGCTGGGCACGGATGGGGGGAAAGAGAGAGGCAGCAGATTTGTCTAGGAGGGATGGGCAGATGGGCTTGGATACAAAGGTATGGAGCAGACATCACTACTGGGCTCTTAGGTCATTCTGGAAGGGCAGAAAGGCTCCCATGTAAGCCCGACATGGGCACAGGGGTTTGTGACAAGTGTATAAAGATAAGTTAATAGAAGTTAGACTCCTTTCAGGTGTGCATGTATTAGAGCCATAAGGGAAGGGGAGCTCCAGTTATACAGAGACCTTATTTCCTCTCCCTTGGAGGAAGGTAGCTTCAGACAGGATGCCATGAATGTCAGCAAAGGTATCAATAATTTGAAATAAACTCCTGCTTCCCTCTGATGAAAACTGGAGAAATGGGAAGAGGTGGTTGGTTCTTTTCTGGTGCTTTTAGACAGGATTTACCCTCACCAAGACACAAAGTTGCAAAAACTGGGCTTGTTGCCCTGGGACAGACCCCTAACTGACAGCACATTACAATCTTTCCATGGGAATCCATTTTCCATCCATCTGCACAGAATCACAGTTCTTCTTCCAGCTACATGTGGTACCTTCCTGGTCTTCGTCTGTCAAGGATTCTTCTCTCCTCTTAGGATTTCTGAATCCTAGGATCCTTTGTCCCCAGTCTGCCTTCCACTCATCCCCCTCTCCTCTCCCAAGCAGCAGCAACTGTGGAACAAGAGATGAATGTATAACCCTACCCACACCCTGTTCTTTTCCTCAGCTGTAAAAGCATGGCCTTTTCCTTGTTGTCTTGGGGTGACGTTATGATGTGTATCCCATATCGCTGCCTATGCCCAAAATTAATTTTTGTGCCTTTCTGTGCCTCTAAACTGAGCCTGAGAGGGGGAAGGAAAAAACTGAGCAAAACTTTTTCAGGGCAGTTTGCAGCTTGTTCAAGGTCACACAGAGATAGCAGGTTTTTTTTCAGCTGCGGGAGGAGAGCGAGGAAGCACCCGGCTTGCTGCTTTCCAGTCAGCTTTTGGCCAGTTGTTTCAGCTTCTTGTTCTCCGGAGAGAGAGACTGAGAGTTGGACTTTGTTTTTCCTTCTATGGAATTCCGGATTTTCTCCCTTTTATACTGGACTGTTTTTTTCAACCTCAGAGCACATCGGGAGGACTTTCCACCGGGCACAGAGGGCCTGGCCCTGGCCCAAGCCCCAGCGCCGAGGAGACCAAAGGGAGGACTCTTAACACTTTCCCAGGTTTTTTTCCTCCACAGTGAAACATTTTATTATTTAGCCTTATTTTCCTTTTCCCGTGTGTTTGGTAAATAAATAGTTTTATCTTCTTCACTTTCCTTCGAGGAAAATTTATTTTTTTCCCGAACCTGGGGGGGGGGGAAGGGGTAGTTGTGCCTTCTCTCAGAGGATATATTTCTAAATTTGGCCAAACCGGAACACTTGTTGATGGAGGAGGTAGCAGACAATCAACCAGCTATGTGAGGAAAATACTGAAAACCAAAGTTCAGCAGGAAGGAGTGCATGCATTGGCTATGGTTCACCAGGGACAAACTGCCTGCACACCTTGGAGCAGGAACATTGAGGGAGCTTGGTGTACACCTCCAAGGGAGAGAGGAAACAAAGGATGGAGTGGCACAAAGGGGTTGTGGCCATGCTCTGTTTAAAACAATGCAGCTGATGGGAACTGTGAACCAAAGGAATGACCCAAAAGGTGACCAAAAGCTGAACTTCACCACATTAGCTTGAAAATATGTACTACTTTTCACACTGCCACCTTTACTAATGATTGAAGTCACCCAAATTCCAACCTAAACATGAAATGACATCAACTGTAAGTTTACCTTTTCCTTTCCCTCAAAGAAAACATTATAAATGCAGCTTAATTGAGGAAGGAGGTCAGAGGAGACTTCATCTTTGTATCCTGGGACCATCAATGGGCTGTACCTGTCTCCTCTCTCATCGCCTGTTGTGTAAGACTCGAACACTCAGAAATACCAAGTGTTTCTTCAGGAAATTCAAAGAGCAAGCTTGTGTTTGTGATCATACTTTTAGTGCTACTTAGTCATCTCACAACTTAATGCATCTGTCAATGGCTGTGTTATTCATACTTTAGGTACTGGTGTGTGCTTCCACAGACAGTGTATTTATCACCAGCAACCTAAGAACCTGCATTCCTGTTGCTTGATAAGTGACACTTTTGCACCTGGCTGTGAGAGTTACTGAATGTGACTGGACTTCTGCTCTGGCCATGAGAGTCCATTGGGTGCAACCAGACTTGGTGTGTTACACTGTTTGA
Source organism: Aphelocoma coerulescens (assembly GCF_041296385.1). Taxonomy (NCBI): domain Eukaryota; kingdom Metazoa; phylum Chordata; class Aves; order Passeriformes; family Corvidae; genus Aphelocoma; species Aphelocoma coerulescens. The sequence continues at coordinate 79,823,929 of NC_091015.1, forward strand.
GAATTTGTGACCATCGTAGTTCTTATTGAATGCGACTGGACTGATGACCTGAACTCAAAGCAGCCCACGAGTTTTTAAGGATCCCGTAGGAGCAGCTCACTGCTCACACTGAGTGATGGAGTACCTGAAAAATGCTAGGCTTCAGCACTTCCAGTTTGAGAAACCTGCAGGAGCCAGTAGATAAAAGACATGTTTGTTCCCACCCTGTGATGCCCATCTTTGTGGTTCCTTTCCTTTCCCTTGGTGCGGGTGGTCATCATAGGACTTGTTGCTTGGAACCTGTAAGCAGACTGCTAAAAATCTGAAACTTTTAGGCTGGTGGCTGGCTTTACCCTCTCCAGGGGCAAGCATGCAGAGATTTTGCATTCAAAAGGTCCTTAGTACTTCCAAAAAAATGCTTTTGCTTTACAAGACTTTCTGCTGGAGAATATGCCGAAGCATCTGTGCAGCACAAGGGGTAGGAAATAATCTGTCAAGCTGAATGGCTGTCATCATGGTTGTTATATATTTTTATTGGCTGATATCATTTAGATTGCAGTCTGCCTGATTTCTCTCCTTTTTATTTCTTCTTCCAAAAATACTTTCTCTGTCTCAGTTGGAGGTTTTGCTAAGGTATCTTCCAAATTGTATCAACCCTAAGAGATAGTACAATAGTGGTGCAATTGACTGCTTAGAAGAATAAGAACTGGGGAGCATCCACAGCAAAGATCAGTGCTTTGTGCAGGAAATTTGAGGTTATATTACATATATGAAACAAAAAGTAGTTGTTAATTTTTTTTTAGTGAAGTCTTTTTGAAGAGTAGTGAAAACGGGCTCTTAACGTGAAAAAAAATATACTTGGAGTGAGATTTGAGAGTTTTCATGCCTATAAAAGTATGGGAGGTTTTGGGGTTTTGTTCTAAGAGCTACATATTTCTTTTGGTTTCGTATTAAAATAAACTCATTTGGAAAAAAAAGGAAGAGTTAAGCTCGTGAATCTGGTTAATATCAGCTCTTGAAAGAAACAACTGGATGGAAAGTGAATTTCTTAAACTGTGTGCATGTATATATTTTTAAGGCAACTCAACTAACATAATATTATCTTTAGCAGGAGAAGCTTATCATCCTAAGAATTAATTCTTCTCTTTCATCTGTCTTTAAAAGAGAACCCAAATTACTTCTGTCAGCTGTTTTCTTTCTTTGGTCTGAATTAACATGTGCGAACTGCACATCTCATTCATTCCCTTCTTGGCAGCAAATGTCTATTGCAGACAGTGCTGCCTCTTCCTCTCACTTCTTTCAAGTTATATTAATGGACAGAGCACCTGTCCTATGTTACAAAATTCCAGTGTGTCATATTTCCATGTGATAGGATAGTTCTTCTATCATTTGTGAATCAGGGTAAAAGCAAATATATCTAATTTGCACATTCCAAATCAGTTTTCCCTCTTTTTTGTTTCATAAGTTATTCTTCTGTATTTTGAAATAACTACATGGCTTCTGAGTGGTTAAATGAGCAGCTAAGACTCTACCAGTTCATCCTCTGACAGAAACCTGGAAGCAGTCCTAACCTGTTTTCCCTCTTTAAAGTATTTTCCCAGAGTCCCTTCGGTGGTTGATGGCTACACAACAGTTTGAGGCATCCAAAGAACTGATCCTTCAGTTCACGCACAAGAACAGGATGAACACAGAAAGCGACATCAAAGGAGTGGTGCCTGGTGAGTAGGACAGACAACTACAAATCCCCCACTTTTTTTCTAAAGGCTGCACATGACATTACCACCCAGAATTAAATTATCTATTTATTGCCTGTAAATCATCTCATTCATTCATTCATTTATTCATTCATTCATTCTGCTTTTCTTGAAAATCCATTCCAAACTCCAGCACTGTGTTAAAAGCTACATGGCCTGTTGAACAGTCCTAGTAATTATAGTCTTGTCTTGCAGTGCCGTGTGTCTTTAGAGACATCTCTTGAAGAATTTTACCACAGCTACAAGAGTGCGCCTTCAGCTCTGTGTGCCTCTGGAAACTGTGTTTTAAGGAAGCTGCTTGCTGGGATCCTGCCCATCACCCAACACTTATTCTGTTGGTTTGGAGAAGCAGCAGCACTCAAACCCCCTATTCTAAAGTGTCAGCCCCATGGGAAACTTAAACCACATTACAGTTTCTCTTTAAAGCTTTGTTCCAAGAGCTGTTTTGCTTTCCTCTCCTGTGTCATCTGAGTGATGCTGCTTTAGGGATGGGGGGGTTGCTGCAAGTAGCAGCGGTAAGGTGCAGTTTTTGCTTGAGAGTCTAAATTATCAATTCCTTGGTGTACTGATGCTTTTAGAAAGAGCTGGATCCCCTCATCACCAGAACTGTCACTGAAATAGCCAAGATCCTGTCATGCAGGTTGCTTTGCAGAAGAGACTCTGTGTGTGTGTGTGTGTGTGTGTGTGTGTGTGTGTGTGTGTGTACGCGTGTGTGTGTGTCTAATCACAACAAAGGCAAAGAGTTTTGGGATCTTCGTCTCACCAGTGCACCTGTCAGATTTGGTTCAGGCTCCCCTTTTCCTTCTCACAGTTGACTCTGCCCATAAACACCCATTTTGCACTGTCACTTGCAATCTGTGTCAGACTACCCACTTGTCAGAAAACGGTGGAAACATTTCTTTTTCTTCCCCCACTTTTCCAACCCTACCTGCTCTGACCCCAGGGGCTGCAGGGAAACCTCTGTCAGTAGCTCTGCCAGTGGGTAGAAGTGATGCTTGTGCACTTGTCTGATCCTTGTCGAAGGTCTCTGGGGTAACTGCAGTTTCAGTCAGTCGGCGTAAAAGGCATCAGTCAGCCCTGCAACAGGTTTAATCCAGGATAGAAAACCATCACCATTAACATCAGTGCCTAATGAATGAAGTAGTCTCCATCAGCACGGGATCAGAAGCCTGGCTCAGAATCTCTGGTATACATACCCAGGCCTTTGGTGTGATTTTTGGTGCAGTTGGCACACTGATGTTAATTAGCTGGCTTGCATCTAATTGTGTGTCTGGGGTTATAGTTCCTGGATCTGCATCACACAACATGGCTTTGCAATGTAAATGCTATTTGTCTGGTAAAGTTCTGAAAAGCATTAGGGGTATGTGAGTGGTCATTAACCTGTTGATCTGCTTCCCTACCACTTCATTTTTGCAGGTCTTCCTCAGAATAAATGATGGACCTTTAGAAATTATGGATCTCTGAGGCAACAATTGGCCTTGGAGTTTCCCAACCAATTCCTAAATTTGGCTTTTGTCAGTCAGGTTCTTGAATTTGCAGATGAAATAAAATGTATTTTAGTGGAAAGAAAAAACAAATTACCTAAGTTTCCTCTAAGGAAAATAATAAAGACACAACTGTGTGCTGGAGGGATTTATTTAAGCCATGTATAATGATAATGCCCATGGAGGAATGCTAAATGTTGAAATGGCTTTATGACTATTATTTGTGACTGATAACTTTTCCCAGCAGTTTCATGGTAGGAGTACACTCCTGTTTATGGAGGGGACTCCCTTTCATGTGAAAAAACAGAGCATTTTTTCACGTCTTGATACTATGGATTATCTGACTGCAAATACATTTAGATATAGCAGTTGTGAGTACAACACCTTTTTCAATTTGTAAATTATTCAGAATATGGTTATTTCTGCCTCCTTATTGTTGATGAGATTGTTTGGGATATTTTTGGTGTTTTTTGTTATTTCTTCCTTCGCTTTTTCTCTTTAAACTCTTTCTGCTGCCTCACACTTTAAGGTTTTTCTGATGCAACCCTGGAGCTGCATTTTTGCAAGGAGAGTAAGACAGGAGCAGTATCAAAAGGATGAAATAAGATTAGCTATCCAACTATTGAAGGCAGGGCCACCTCTCTCATTCTGGGTGCATGGGGATGTTGATGGTCTGAGTGAGGACAGGAGAACACTAGGATTCTTGAATTAAGAATGTGATCAGGTTGCAGGCCTTGTGTCTTGCAGTGGGTCAGGAAGGAGGAGGACCCATTTCTCTGGCCTTGTGTGCTATAATAACATGCCCATAATTGCTCTAGCATGGAATGGGTAAAAAGCTGGTACTTGTCTGGGAGAAAGGATGCCATTGAGCCTGGTGCAGATATCTCTTGTTTTCCCTTAACTCCATTGTAGAGCTTTCCTATCTGTGTGGAGGGATTTCTGTTTGTGATTTGTTTTATTCTTTGTTTTCCATCTGAAAGGGCTGGAAACTGTTTTGCTCTAGTTAGGGTCCATTGTGTTGCTGTTTATTATTCCTCGCTGCATTGTTGTAACAGCCTCCTGTGATTGAATTACTCCCAATGCATTTAAATGATAAACTGCTCACTTGCAGTCCCTTCCAGCTGAAAATCTCACTGTAATTTTATTCATACATACCAGTCAAATTAGTGTATCCAGTATAACAGATCATTACAGAAGTTACAGGAGTTTCATATATACCTATTTTGGTACTTTATATGAGTTCCATAATAAAAAGAAGCAGCATTTGAGAGGGTGAAGTATTTCTGGGATGCAAGAAAATTTAATTTTTAATTGCTCTCTAAGCAATGAGCAGGCTGATTTTCCTTTCTGAAGAATCACACCATTTCCACTGCCTGCTGAAATCTTTTGCTCGTCCATTTGGCTACACTGCCCGTAGTGGAGAGGCCACTAACCCTCTGCAGGGCCTCTTTGCTCCATGGGGAGGTGGCCCATGTGTTAAGTGGGGTGAAAGAAAAAGGAAGCAAAATTTATCTGCTGTTTTTGACAGTCCTTTGGGTTGAAGTGGTTTGCCAATGCTCTCCTGGGAGATGTCTAAAGACAACAGCTAAAGTCCAGACAGTGATCCAGCTGCAGCTGAAAGGTCTGGCAGCTGCCATAACAACCCCTGCCAGGAGAAATGAGGGTGAGCAGCTGATGGGCAATGCCCAGCCAGCAAGATGGAATGGGAGTGTGCTTACATGGGAAACAGAGTGAGACAAGGGATGTTGATAGGAGTCTAGAGTGTTGTAAATTTACATTGCCCTTATCTTCAGTAGCCTGTCCCAGAGCAGATGTTGGTTGCATAAAGGGACCATTTTCCTCAGCAGCTTTAGGTGGCTTTATTTTTGAGTGCTTGGTATACCTTGTGATTTTGGGCAGGAATAATTTGATTTTGTAATGAGATTTTTGGGTTTATGTGGTTGCATTTTCTTCTTTAATGCTTAAGAAACATAGGTGTGCTAATCAGACCTGGTTATCCATAGTATGTTTTTACTCAAAATTTCACCAGTTGGCTTTAAACTTTGTCCTCTTTTAGAAATAAAAATTAAAATCTGTTTTTGCATCAAGGAAATTATTTTTATTCAACTGTGTATTGAAATGTCATTTTTAAAACAGGCTTGCTGAATTTTGTTGACAAATATTTCAAAGCATTACCTGAAAAGTCAGCTTCAGTCATGAGCAAATTAAATATTTTGATAATATTAATTCAGTACAGGTTTTTCAGAGGTTTTTCTCAGAAAACTTCACCATCTCTTCCTTGTTTCCCTGTGGAACAAGAAACAAACAGACATTTCAGTCCAGCTGTGGGACAGTCATTTTGACCTTAGTGACATAAATGCTAAGGAAGTATGAAGATTGTTTAACAAACAGAAGAAAAGAGTGTTTAGTGGCATTGGAAATCCCAAAGCACCAACCATCCTTACACCTTTCTAGGGTGTGTTACACTTTAGCTGGCTTTCATTATTTTTATAGAATGCATCCTTTTTCTTTGTGTGGGGGTGAAGGGTGTGTTTGTTGTCTGGAACTGATTGCTGCAAGCTGACCTTGGCTGCACCAGCGCCCAAGTTTGCCATGTTTGAGTGTCCTGGGAAATGCTCTGCTTGAGACAATGCTGGATCAGCATCAGAAGCATCAGAACACCTGATGGTTCTATGGGAACCCACACCTGTGTGGTTCTCTTAGGCTTCCCCTGTGCGGGGAGACATTTCAGGTGTTTCTTAACGTAAAAATAACTGCTTGACCAGGCTAAAAAACAAAGCTCCCTTTTTGCTCTTCTCAGCATGGAAACACAAACCAGATGTACTCCTGTGGGCAGAGAGGTTATAGCTGTTCCTCCCCAAGGCTCCTTCCCTTCTAAGCTTGGAGAAATAATATTGATGTAATCACAAAATGTGGGCAGCAAAGATAAAGCATCCAAATAGATGCCAGTTTAAGCATGCAGGACACAACATGGAGAGGATGAAGGGATACAGTGGTGATCAGTACTCTGTGTGTGTATGTGTGTGGATTGCAGTTAGGAAAGCTGTGGTTTTCAGGGAGTTTCCCTCTGAAGAAAAAAAAATAATTATCTTTCACCTTTTTTGCTGCTGAACAACATGCTGCCATGACTTTTCTTTAAACATAAGCTATTTTTCTGTTTTGTTTTGCTATATATATTTTTTTTCCTAAGCATGAGGCTTGGATCTATGTAATTATATGCTTTTTCCTTTTCCACTGGGTAAATAGCAGAGGGAAGGGTGAAAATGCCTTATGTCTGAAAGTCGGTCTCTTTCCCTGTAAAGCTTTACTCAAACCCTTAGACCATCACACCTATCACTACACTACTGGTTTGAAACTTGTGATAGATGAAGAGTGTATTAGCTGGAGAAGGAAAGCAAGTTTCCTGGCACCATAATACAGGTGATTCCACGTGATTGTGGTGTACAAACCTGCCAGATGTCCTCTTTTGCCAGATCCTCTTTCTTGGGTGTTTAATGGTGCCAAACTTAAATGTTCCATGCAGCTCCCAGGGGACGGTCAGGTGAATGTGGGAAATGTAGTTAAAACAGTTCAAGGTGCTGTTTGAAGGCTATGTGTCAGCCACAAAGATTTCTATTTCAAAATTAAAAAGGAAAGCCCAGCCAGCGCTTTCTGTTGCCTTCTTGTATGTTAAAGCACCTTTCAGGATGGTCTGGGTTTCTCCTGCTGGGTCCCTGTTGTCCGGTAGCAGGAACTGATGGAGTTTGTGCAACTCTTTCAGGATGTGCCGTACATGGTAGTGAATAACAAGAATGAAACTGATCAGTTAGGTCCTCTTCTCCTGGCTAGGTGTAGAGGAAATGGAAGAGGAGAGCCCATGCATGCCGTGGTGATGGCAATTGGAAGGGTGGTAGCAAGGGCGGTAGTGATATCTGACAGTATCAGGTCTGGGAGGAAACAGGGGGAAAAGGGTGCACTCTACTGAGAATGTGCCTTTTGATGCTACTGGGAAAAGCCAAGTATGCTAGAAAATTTAAAGGAAAAAAAAAAAAAAATAAGAGTGGGCTGTCAGCCTCTATTTCAGTTTGAATAACTCCTTCTCACTAGCTGAGTCCTCTGCAGACTCTCACAGGCTGCACTCCCGCCTGTTGATTTGCGCCCCACTGGCACTTTGGCTCTTTGTCCACAGTGCTACCTATCCTCCCAGAGCAGCCAGTTTTACAGGGCAAGAACAATGTGCAGAGGGCTGGCAGCAAGCACTGGTGGTGCTGGCATTTCCCCAGCCCACAGGCATCAGGGGGGAGAGGATTGGTGAGTCTGGATGTGGACATGAAAAATGGGAGGGGAGACCTCAGAAACCAAGTGGAAGAGGAGAGCAGTAAGAGGGGACCAGTGGACAGAGAAGAGAGGAAATAAGAGACTTTAAAAATTTGTGGGAGCAAAGAATAAAGGTAGGTGGAGGGGATTTAGGCAAAGGCAACAAGAGGCTGGGGGGAAGTAATGGAGGAAGAACATTCCGTGGAGGAAGAACAGAAGAGAGCTAGAGCATGGAGACCAAAGGGGCTGCAATCATTTGCTTCCCCCTCCTTCCAGAGCAAGCTTTCAAGCCCTAGGATTCAGTTTCAGAACTCTTCTTTTGCAAAATCTGCTCCTAAAATGTGTGTTTCACACCTCCCTGCTCCCTGCTTGCTTGCTCAGCCTGCTGAGGTTCCCTCCATAGCTCCCACAACAGAGAGCAGCAATGCACGTGTGGGTACCTGCAACCTCCTGATGGCCACAGCTCCACACAAGGACATTGGAGGTGCTCTTTGTGTTGTTGTTTGGGGTTTTTTTTTAATGTTGATGATGTTAGAAGAATGTAAGCATTGACAAGTCACGCTCTGGGAAGTGCAAGAAGTCAGGTTGCCTGGGCAACCCCTGCTTGGCCTCCTGGCATGAAGGCATGATGATACAGCCTTTAATAACATGATTACGACCTATTTTTTCCACAGGGCATAGGATGGACGAATCAGTGCATAGGATGGACGATGATGTGGGAATGAAGCTGTTGTCTGTTCCTCATTTGTTGCAGAATTTGGAAGGTGTGTAGTGAATGAGGCAGAGGGTTGCAGAAGGAAAGAGGACAGTGTTGGGGAAATGAAGCTGAATACCTCCTGAAGAGTTGTACTCATTCTTTGGGTCTGTCAGAGATGTTCTTGTACAATGATGGAGATTTCCCTGGAGTCAGGCCCTTTCAGTGCTGTCACTATAATCACAATTTCTTCAGTGTCTGTCTCTACCATGTAATTCTGGGGCTTGATTTGCAGAAAGCTGGGAGCATTTATATTGGCACCTACAAGAAGTATTGCTGCATGATTTTTTCTCATTATGGACACAAATCCTCTCTGTTTTATCTCCCTGCCTGCAAAACAGGAGTAATCCTTGCCCTTAGTCTTACAAGAAGGTGGTAGAGATTATTTCATTAGAATTTATGAAATACATGTATATTCTGAGAGCACTGTGGGAATGTCTCTAAAGAAATCTATGATTTTTTGGTTCTCACTGGGAAGTTTGGATAATGAGGCTGAGGGGCACATGTTGAATGGGAAAGGTAGAGTTGTCATTAACACCTGCCCCCTGGCTGACTGCAGTGAGCATTCTGGGGGAAAAACTAATGTGTGGTCATCTAAATGCTGTATCGTAATGCACATGAGCAATTGAAGATTGCAACAGCAACTTTATGTCTGACTTTTTGATCTTTTTTGAATGTAAATAGAAATATAGGATTGAAATAAATCATTGTAATCAGTCCTTAGCTATTATAGTCATAGAGTTACAGAGTTGCTCTTGTGAAATCAGGTTCACTTTAAGTGCTGTTAGTATTTATGTCCAGTGCTTTTGTTAGAAGTCCATTCCAGTCTCCATATTCCTCTTCTACATTTTAGCATTCAATTCAAATACACTATAGCTGTCTGGGTTTGTTCTTTTTTCCCTTTCCCATTTCCTTCAGTCTGTGCCTATCTTAAAACTCTTTTTCTCTTTTCTCATGCTATGTGAGAAGAGAGCAGCCCCATTCCTGTGCTGAGATGAAGTTCTCCTCTTTCTCCTCTCCTTTTACAAATGGATTTCCCAGAGCTTTGGTTTCTCAAATACTGATGACCAGAACTGTAAGAGAATTTCAGTATTCCATTGTCTGAATTGCAAATACCTCATGGCTGCAATAAACTGGCGCCATATAGTCACTTGTGTTCAGGTAGTACATAACCAAGTCCAACACAGGTTTTGCTTATCTTCCAGCAGAAACATTATTCCTTAATCACTGAGAATTCTGCCTTGCGTTTCACATTTTCTCTTGCTTTTGCCACACACTGGATCTCAAGCTCACCCAGTTCCCTCTAACAGCCCATTTTTATTTTGCTTAGTTGGATAGTAAGGTAATGCCTCACTTTGTCATCAGCAGATCTTATTTTTGTACATTTCTGAGGTTTTTGCCAAGCTCCCTACTCAGGTTATTAAACGAGATTTTTTTTTTTTAAATAAGACAAGTCACCCCACTGCTAGTGTCCTGCCATCCACTTATGATTTCCATTTTTCTATCCCTTATTGCTCTCTGCCTATCAGTCAGAATTTTACCTACCTCATAATTTCTGTATATGACTTGAGAGCTGGACAAAAGTCCTGGAAGGTGTAAATAAACCTGTGTACCAGTAACTCTGTCTGCCTGAGAGTAGATTGCTTCAGCTCTGTGTTTTGGACTGGTCCACCTCCTGCTGCAGAGCTGTCATGCTCCAGGATTGATTGAGCCTCTGTGTTAGGTTTCCATAGCTCTTTTCATGTTCAAAGAGCTACTGACAGTATTGTTTAGCAGCCAGAAAAATCCAGCAGAAGTCCATCACCACAGGACACTTGTCATTTTGGACATCATTTTTCAGCGGCTTGATTTGCACTTTTGTCTGTTTTGTGTAAGCCAAGTGATGCAGAGATGGGTGGCTTCATCTGAAGGCTTTAAAGATACTTTCTGATTTGGAAAGGCATGCTTCTGAAATGCAGAGGGTCCCATGAGAATTCAGCAGCGTTGCAAGATGGAAGCTGGTAGGGTTCCCCTTCTCATGAGACTGCCAGTGAATAGTTTTAATTTCCACTGAGGTATAAAGAGTTAGCTTTTTGACAGTTTTCCTACTGAGTCCCTGAATAGGAAGCCTAGAGTGTGTGCACGCTCTGGAGTATGGGAAAACTTATTAGGGGCCTCTGAATAAATGGATAGAAATATTTTTATGTTCCACACTCTCCCTTTTGGTAAATCAAAACTGAAACATTTAATGCAAATTCCTTCTGTATTGGTGACTTCACTGTGAAATCAAGTAATAAGTTGGGGGTACAGGAGTTTTTCTGGTGTTAGTCCTGAGAGAGCAATAATTTCATTCCATGAGGTTTTAATAGGCTTTGGCTTGACTTTTAATACCTTAACTTTGACCTATGAAGTCAATCAGCTTGAGAGCTGTCACTCTCCTGATGCTCATCACAGTCAGAGCAGGTCTTTTCACGCAGGCTCCCTCCAAAGACAGCAGGTCACTTACATGAGAGCCAGTTCTGTAGCTGATGACTTTTTTGCAAGTCACATAGCTTATTTGTTCCTATTGGAATGATATTTTGGTTGTTGCAAGTCACTGATTTTGCAGTATGGTGGGGATTTTTGGTGAATATCTCACTAGTATTTATAGAAGCAAAGGAGGGAGAAAGTCATCAGAAAGATGGATGGTGTTGGAGACTCGGAGACAGTCATTCATCTGAAGCAGGTGATTTAGATTTGGAGTTTTAACAACATTGTAGATGGATGGAGGTGTAAATAGCTGGTAGAGCCAGAAGGCTCTCATTAAAAAGCCAAGTTCTGTTTCCATTCTTTGGTGTAAGGTTTGAGACCAGGTCATTTTTCTTTGGTTTTCTTCTTTCCCCCCCCACACCTTTTCCCCCCTTTTTTTTTAATGCTTGTAACACTGTTACTTCTGGAATTTTTGTATAATGCTGCAATGTATCCATGGAGTATAAATCCCATGAAAGCAGAAGCAAGGGTCCACTGAAGAAAGACTGCTGCATGAGGCAGGGTAGAGAAGGGATGTACCCCTCTCATGTGTGACCCTCACTGCAGCTGGAATAGGAGGTGCTGGTCAGTTCACATACCCAACTGAGCCCTCACTTGAGGGCAGAAGAGCAGTTCAGTGAAAAACACTGATGGGAACTAGTTCAGAAGCACTGATGTATGAGAAAGTTTAAAAGGGGGGGCCTGAGTGCACATAAGAAGGATGTATGACAATAAATAAAGAACATATGGATTATAGGAACCTCTGATGTATGAACAAAGCAGGAGTGGAGGGCAAAATAATGTTTGGTTCCAAAGAAAAGTGTAGCCAATTTAAGTGCTGCTTGTCTTTATTTTATTAGGTTGTGGGTCAGTAAAGCATGTATTTACAATAAAATTTACTCTCTGTCCTGAAAGAAAAAAGTAAAAATTTCTCTGAGAAACAAGAAACAAAAACCACCAACAGATTAAGAAAATCGAAAGAATATAGCATAGGTACCTGTCAGAGGATGAGATGTTTTACCTTATAGGCCAGATCTGGTCATTCTTAGACAGTTTGAGTGTGAAGCCTTTTTTCCACATGAAATCTGTGCAATATGTGTTGTTTGGGGAGTGATTTTCATTTTTGCCCTTCAGCTGAAACAGTATACACCCATCAACAGCCTTTCAAAGCCCTTGTGCTTCTAGTGCTTGCTTTGACTTTTTTGCTGTAGAAGGTTTGGCCTAGGCTCAGTTATGGGCTTTACAATTATGTTTTATCTAACTGCTTCCATTGTTCTGAATTATTTTGTTCCCACTTATTCCTTCCTAGAATCTTGCTTTGTCAAAAATGATTTTGACCTTGTTCTTTGAGATTAGGTTCCTTTTTTTTATTGCTTATATTTTAATATGGCCCCGATCCATTGCTGAGCCTGCAGAGGGTTTCTGTAATATAAATATTAATTTAACCAATTTCTTCTGTTGCTCCACCTCAGTTTTTCTGGTTTTGTGAGCTTCATGCTGCATAGATTCTGGGTAGAAATGGCCATTATCAGGTTGTAAGGAAAGTAGTATGGCAATATTCTGCTTAAGTACAATCACTGATGTAAAATACCCTTTGCTGCTTTTGTTGGAAGCCTTCCCACTCTAGAGAAAAGATGAGGAGAGACCTGTGAGCAGTGAATAGCTCAAGTATTTGCATGTAAATAGTGTTTGTTTGATCTACTATTTTTATGATGCACTTTTCAAATATTAGCTGGCAAATGTGGTTTTTGTTTAGTTTGTAAATTCTGGTGACTTTTTTTTTTTTACCCTCCCCTTCCCCTCCACCAGCTTGCTTTTATTTTCTCCTGTCCTGCATCTCTTTAGGAAATTGCTATTCAGCAGAGTAAGGCAGAGGTCAGGGCAGGCCAGTGTGGGCAACTGAGGACACCCAAGCTCATTGCATATGCACAAAGGGAACACGTGCACCCTTCACAGCCGGGCCACACTGCTGCCTTTAAACACAGTCAGGCTAGAAAGCAGCAGTGCAAGTCTTTGCCCCAAAAAACAGTCCTAGTCTGTACTCTTGGAGTGCATTATTTTTGTGATGCTTCTTTATAGCTACAGTTTCTCCCGCTTTTATTGGACTTGTTGCTCACTGATCCGGTAGCTTGGAAACAGTGGCTACTTTGGCACGCTTAGGTAGGTGCTCAAGCTCTAACTTAATGATAATTGGGAAATAAGCAGTGCCCTTCATTATTGTCCCGTGCCAACAAGGGTATCAGATGCAACATTTGTAAGGCTTTTGTGTTATTTCAGCATTGCAACGAAAAGTTAACTTGAAGCTGCCCAGCACTTGAAGGACATGGTGGGGCTTTAGTTCTGATATGCAGAGACACCATAGCTGCTGATGCCCAGTGGTTTTTCTTTAAGGAAATGTCTTAATGCTTAGGACATCTATCAGAAAAAAATTAAATATTTGAAAAGGGAGTGGAGTGGAAGATGGATGAACTGACATAATGTCCTAGCCATTTCATCCTGAAACCTGCATTTGAACAAACTTCAAAAGATTGAAGAATCTTTTTCCCATGAAAAATGAGTCTGAGCTCCAGTCCTTTCCATGGCTTTTTAGGTATGCGTTGCACAAGGGCAGCAGAGCTTGTAGCTGCATGAGTGCAGTCCCTGTGGAGGGGTTTGAAAATTAACAGAATCCTGAAGTTCTTCAAGAAATTTGCTATCATGCTTGTTAAGATCAAGCTCCATAATGCTCCCATTTTACATAGACATTTTTAACTGGGAGAAGGTTTGGAGTGTGAAGGAGTTCTTAGGCAGTTCTTTTGCCCCAGGAAGGTGAAGGGAAGCCTGGAAGAAAGGAGGAACCTGTGCTGGACTTTAGGCAGGCAGTTCAGTTTTTTTATAGTTCCTGTTAGTGTAATCAATTGTGTTCTGCTCTCCAGAACATCCCTCAGAATATCTTAGTTCACAAGTAAATGTTCTCCTTCTCACTCTCCTCAGTGAAATGATAATTCTGATTTGTTTTTTTCAGAGCTAGAAAAGGAAATCACCAGGAGACCGAAGAAAGTCTGCATTGTTAAAGTGGTGGGAACAAGGAACCTGTGGAAAAACATCGTAGTGTTGTGTGTGAACTCGTAAGTCCAATCTCTTTGTTTAAATAGTTGTGTGGTCAGTGAACTAGAGCAGCAATGGGAAGTGATGAGGGAGTTCCACTGTTTCCTAGTGTGGGACCCTTCACTAATGTCTCTGACAAATGATCCTGGAAAAACACCAGCTGTTGCAGGGAACTATATTTTTATGGCAAACATGGAGGAACTCACTGGCTGTTTCAGGAAGCAGAACCACATCTTCTCAGGTGCCATGCTGCAAGCGCATTTCTGTCACCAGTGGTCTCGTGTGGCCGTGTGCTGGTAGGTGCTCATGCCTGCAGACATCTGCTTGGCATCCCAGGTGGGAGTTGTGAAACCATTTATGCCACAGGAGTGCAAGTTCAAGTTGTTTACATCTGATAGGTCTGCGGTGCAGCAGATGATGTTGCTGGCCAGTAAATACAGGCCTGCTCCCTCGTATAACAGCTGTGCTTGGTGGGTGTTCAAAGGCAGATTACAAAGTGCTCAGCACTCCCAGATCATGTACAGGATCTCACACAGAACAGTGTGGTGCTTGCCTCCTAAGGCTTTGCTTTGGACATGCTCACGTGGGCAAAAACAAATGTCAGCCTGAGGGTTTTGCAGGTTACAGGCTCTGAGACCTTCTGTCCAGAACTCAATACCTTGTAAAGAGGAAATGCATGGGCTTGCAGATTCTGGGAGGGCACCAGCACCAGAACAATTTTCTAATTGTTCCATCTTGTAAAATGCCCATTTGAATTTTTCATGGGTTTTTTTTTTTTTCAGATGGGAGGTGGGCATGGAGAAGACTGGGAATCCCCTTTCTCTGCTAGGTTTCAAAGTATATAGCTCTCTTTTGGCTTTTTCTTCCTCACTTCAGGGCTCGACTGGGCAGCTCTCACTCCTGTTAATAGGCTTGTGGATCAGTCATCATCCAGAGGGGACAGCCCCTGTGCTGGGCAAATAGTCACCCAGAAGCACACAGACTTCAGGGGTCAGTCTCCAGTGCTATTGGTTGCAGACCCAACTCTGGTTCTATGAGTTTTGTGTCTCTCTTCCATCCACCAGTGAGGGACTCCCTCTATTCTGAAACAGTGCTTTCTCCTTAGGCTCCCCAAGTACATTTAATAGGCAGTGTTAAATGTACTTGTGAAAACATTTTACATGGGGAATTTTCCCCTTCTCCCTCACCCACATTAATTTGCATACTTGGAAATTCCCTAAAGCAGAATGAGGCAGCCCAAAGAATAACTTCTGGCATTAGCACATGGAGGCTTGGAGGCTGTTTGCCATCCAAGCAGAGCATGAAGCAAATGTATGTCTGAGGAAACAGATTTTATGTTTGTTTTTAGGGGGTGAAAAAAAATACTTGATTTTACTTCTGTTATTCCTGTTAGACAGGGCTGTGCTGAATTTTTAGTACATGGAGAAGGAACCTTTTGCAGAGAACAATAAGATATTAAAGGAGTCAAGGATTTAGTTTTAAAAGTAACGATTCTGAGCTGCTCACCGAGTTAAGACAAGAGGGTAATTCCTAGGGAACAGGCTGGAAAGCAAAGTCCAAATGATACAATAATTTAGTTTATAGGTCGTGGCCTCAATAGCAACTTCCACAAGTGTGTTCACATGCACAGAAGAGAAAGACAGAAGAAGCACTGGTCAACTCTGCCCTTTTATTACTATTGCTTTGCTGATTAATATATTTCTTATGGGAGGAATCATCTATAATCTAGTTATCCAAAGCAAATGTCATTTTTCTGTAACAGCAAGTGCTTGTACTAGGGTTTTATCAGGGGGAAGGTGTTTGGTGTTGAGGGTAGGGTTTTGAACTAGAGCATCGTTTCACAAGGTTGCATGAGAAGCTCTTCAGGCCCTGGGCTGTCACGCACTCACCAACTGCGTATCTCCCCAGCTGTTTCTATGCTTATTTTGATATCCAGTTTACACTGACAGAGCTTCAAATTCCTGACCTTCAGGAGGATAGAAGTGTATCAGTGTAATATACCTTTCATCCTTTTTTTTTTTGGAGACCTGGATCTGTGTCTCCCACTTTCTCAGGCACTATTAATTTGTGCCATGAGGTTTGTCTTGTGTAAGTGCCAGGGAAAGGAGGCTCTTCCTGGCAGAGCTACTTGAACTGTGATGGGTGCAGTTGAGAGCATTGACCTCTCCTGTTGCACCCCTGCTGCTATTTTGTACCACATCAGAGGTGATGCCGGGGCTTCATCCAGCCCCCTGCTCTTTCTTCCTTTTTTTTTTCTTTTCTATTTTTTGGAGGTGCAGAGTGAGACAGGAGAAAGAGGAGTGAAATGCGATGGTAAGATGTCGATCAGCAGCATCTCAAAGAAGGCTTTTAAAGAGGAGGAGACACATTGCTATAAAGGGAGGTGTAAATGTGTAGACTGAATTGGAGCTTATTGTTTCATAACTCTAATAATCATTGCAGCACCTATGACTTCAAATACTCCTTTCTCAGGGGTTTTCAGTTTTAACAGGCTAGCTTGAGAAGTGAGATGTAGTGTTTGTACTTAGTATGACCAGATGCCACAGACAGGTGGGTGTTCCTGGTGTTTTGCTGTCCAAGCACACAGGCTACTTCATCACAGCAGTGCTAGCTCTGTGGCTGTCAGCAGATGCACTGGGAACGGAGGGATGTCCTTCTCTGGGAATGGGATTTCTCAAATATAGTAGGAAAACCTATCATGCACTAGGATTTCTTCTAAAGTTCCCTGTGCCCTGATCATACCATGAGCAGCAGCTATGTGAATAAAGCCAGCAAATATTTGGTTGAATAGAGATTTTTTTTCTTTTGCTTCTTTTCATCATTGCTTATTTTTACAGTAGCACCTAGACATAAGTTTCTTAACTTAAGGTGTTTTATTCCTGCTTTAGTATCTCCCTACACTGAATTACATTGCAGTGTGTGTTCTGCCCTCTCAGCAATGGTCTCTCTTTCCTTCCCCTGTTACCTCCAGGCTGACTGGTTATGGCATACACCACTGTTTTGCAAAAAGTATGATGGGGCATGAAGCGAAGATGGCAATTACCCACAACTTCTATGCGGACTACTACACCATGGCTGGGATTGCGCTGGCATCCTGCCTGGCCATGTGCCCTGTGGTTGGGTTTCTGGGGAGGAGAGGAGGACTCCTGCTCTTCATGATACTTACAGCTCTGGCATCACTCCTGCAGCTGGGCCTTCTCAACTGTAAGTTGGAGATGAGAGCTTTTCAGGACCATGCAAGCTTAACATGCAAATAAGGCACCAGGAAATACTTGCATTTCCTTTGCCTTTCCCAGATTTGTCATGTCAAACACCTGCCTAGTTTGAGAAGCTGAATTTGTTTGAAGGTTTCCCCAAACACTTGTTTCTCAGGCTCATTAACTAGAGGCATTGTATTCTGGATGATTCCCATGGTGAAGCTTACTGAGCATTGGTGCTGTATCCGGGGTTGTCGCTGAGAAAACAAGCAAGGAAACAAGAAATGCTTTTGATTTTATTTTAGTGAAATAGCCCCCAGAGAAATAACTGGATAGGGATTGGGAAATAAAAACTTTCCCACTCAAGTCTGCTTCTCAAGTGGCCTCTAAACCATGCAGAAGTTAGAGCAGTAGGTGTATGTCCTCTGCCAGCTCTTAGAATCTTGTTAGGAATAGGTAATATACAGGCAGCATGGAGTTATGCAGCTGAAAAACCCTACTTTTAACACAGTGAATATGTATAGTCCATATGAATGTATACACATGATTTTGGGAGTTGACACAGCATTTCAAATGGGTTGTTCTTGCCAAAAGTGAGTGTGTTCCACCCATTCCTTTGCAGGCAGTAACTTTTGTCTGGCCCTTTTGAGATGCTTCAGCTATTAAATCTTCTATAGAAATATTCCCTTTCCTTCTTTGATTTTATTTCATTGTCTTCATTTTTTATTGGTTGAGGAGATTCAACTTGATTCATCAAGTTGAAGCAGAGGGAAGGTGGGATGTGCCTTGCCACTCTCACACTTGCCAATCATTAGATAGATCCCTGTCCCATGAAACCTCACCCCAAGGAAGGGGGGAGAGGGTTGAGACAAACTTTGGACAAACTGGATGTGAGACGAACATCAGAACACTGGTTATTCCTGGTTTTAATTTATAAGTTTAGAAATAATTGGGGGCCTTAATAAGAAAGAGCCTTTTGCATTGAGGGTAGAAAGTTTTCACATTTCTGCATACGCTGAAGGCGGCTCCGAACCAACAGGAACTGTGCACATTTACAGACTGTGTTTCCTGGAGGCATTTACTAAGTTAACCTTTAGCAAACACACTATTTGTGGGAGTGTAGGAGGCAAACAGGGAACCTCTTTCATGACATGGAGGAAACTCCAGCATCGTGTGTGTTTGCTCCCAGCTTGGCACAGATGTTTACATTCCCTTTGAGCACATATTTATCATGTCCAGGAATCCCAGCTGAGAGTGGGAGAAGTCCCAGGGCCCCACCTCATCCCCAGTCTGTTGATGGACTGAGCCCATTCACATGCAGATTCACTCCGTGCATGTGTGCAACCTCCCAAAATTCCATGTTCTTCTGGTGGTGTCCATCAGGGTCTCTCTACATTACATTTGCCCATTTTATTTTTTTTTTTTTTTTAAGGATGGGAGGTGTTTGTTGAGGCTGTTGAGGTAATAAACACACACTTGCTTAGTTGAGACGTGTGGCAGAGCCTTTAGTCTGCTCCAGAGCCACAAAAATCTGGTTGCAGTTTTTCAACAAAAAAAATTATGAGGGAGGTGGGAAGGAACAACACCCTGTAGGACTCATTACAACCTTTTCCATAACAGGTTTAGGTGGTTTTGTGAGCCAAGTTGCTAAAACTAAGATCAGGCGTGGCTTTAGGTGCTTGGTGCTGCATTGGCAATCTCAATGCAGTGCCTTCATCAGCCTTTCTGACTCTACTCTTCTTGAGAAGAGGAGAGAAAGGCATCCTCGAACTTCAGAGCAGCTCAACTCCCCCCAGTTTCCCCACTTTTCCTCAGAAGAGCTAGACAGTGTTTGGAGAGAAGCACTGATCCTGCTTATTATGAAATCTGTCACAGCACCCTGCATGGTTGTTGGGTGTAATTGGCAAATTCATCAGAATTTGAGAATGGTGTGAGAAAGAGGGGGATATTCTCCACCAGCCCCAAACCTGCAGCAGACCTTGAAGCTCACCATGTTTAACCCTTCCTGTGAACTCCGGCGTGTCACCTTTGGGAAGTCACAGAATCCCGGTGGGAGATGACCAGCAGAGCTGTGCCCAGCTTGTGCTGCTGCTCAGTGCTTCCATGTGCTCCTGTGTGGTTAGAATTGGTGGCTAGTGTGACACATGGAGCATCAGCTCATGGTTTTGGAGAGGAATAGGTCTCCCAACAGTGTGACAGCGCTGATGCCCAGATTTTGCTCTCTAACCCAAGATTCTGTTGGCCATTCTCTCAGGGCTGCAGCAGGAGGGCATTTTCTGTTCTCCCCCTTCATTAACAACAAAGAGGCCTTTGTGTTAATCCCAGCAGTAATTCTGGGGCTTTTAAATATGCTTTGCTGCTGGTTTGTTATCACTGTCTCATTACCATGCAGTCTTCCAGCTGAGATGTGCCTGGAAACAACATGTCCTATCTGGTGGCCAGGGAAAGATGTGACCTTTTTGGCATGGGAAAGAATTGGGAGTGGGGGGTGGGGCTAGGGTGGCCTGTGGGATTTACCTTTTTTCTTTTCTTTTGGATAAATGAACATATAAAAACAGTATGTTCTTGTTTTCTCTCCCTTTCTCTTTTTTATCCTTCTCTGACTTCTGTGGTCTTGGATCCAGTGATTGGAAAATACAGTCAACTTCCAGACTCAGGTATGGTTTACAGACAAATCTGCATCATGTGGGAAGCACTCTCCCAGGTAGATACAAAAGGCCTGGGCCAAAGCACCTAGAGCAGAGCTGCTGCCACAGAGGGGTGCAGGGGGAAAGCCCACTTCTGTGCAGTGCCTTGAGACCCCACTCATGGGCAGGGTCCCCTCCACACAGGCTCACCTCTGCATATCAAGAGAGGGTGCAGAGGTCCCCCAAAGTTTGAGGTACAGGGTAAGGCTTTCTCAGAAAGCCTCCTCCTGAGAAGCAGCCTTCCCAGTTCAGGAATCTCAGATTTTTTTTTTTTTTCCGAAAAGAAAAGGGGATTAAAACACCTTAAGGATGCTTTTGATAAGGGGACTTAAACACCTCAAAAAATTCATTCCCAAGCTGAAGTACTGTAAGAGCAATGCAGTGGCAAACTACAGGGGAGCAAAATTTACCTTTGTGTATCAGATTTGATGGACCTGTCTTGTCCAGCTTTTCCAAGGTCTGTTCTGCTGAGCAGTCATGACCCCTTGAGGGGGTCAGTGGTGTAGCCTCACCCACTATGCAAGAGTGGTCAGAGACCCATGGTTTTCAAGGTGCTGTGCTTACCTCCTCATCAGCTGGCAGAATTTGCTCTCTCCCCCAGACTTGGGGTGCACTGCAGAAAGGGCTTAGCCCTGAGCAGGCTGTAGCACATTTCAGGAGATGTAACCAAAGAGCTCCCAAACATCTTTTGTTCTCCTGAGTGCCAATATATTCAGCAAGAAAAAAAGCAGGTGTTAATTTTCATTGGATCCAACCCAGACAGTATGCTTGCTTGGGACTGCACTCTGGTGAGCAGTTCTTTCTTCAGGCAGGCCTTGGGGCTTGGCTGTAGAAAGGTGGGGGAGCGTTGGCTGCAAAGTTCCAGTCCTTTCCCCAGTGCTCTTGTCAGGCATGATGTGTTCCCCTAGTATGGTGCAATATTCTCTGTGAGTGATGTGGCCTCCTTGCTGGCCAGGACAGGCCACATGAGCTCGTACAACCCTGATCAGATGTCCCACCCCTGCCCACAGTAGGTGGCAAGTGGGGATCAAGTGAGACATCATCATGGCCAGAGACAGTTTCTTTGAGCTTTGTTAAGATTTACTGGGGTTTCTCCAAGTGCTTGATAGACACTGTT
Organism: Aphelocoma coerulescens; assembly: GCF_041296385.1. NCBI lineage: Eukaryota > Metazoa > Chordata > Aves > Passeriformes > Corvidae > Aphelocoma > Aphelocoma coerulescens. Next base: position 79,844,771 of record NC_091015.1, read on the forward strand.
TGCTCCCAGAAACCTTGCTGCCATCCAGCCATGAAATGATTGAGCAAACAGCCCTGATTTAAGGGAGTTCTTCACCATCCTTGGCATCGGCTGTTCTTGCCCAGAGTTATTCAGTAAAGGCTGTCAGGCTGGGAGTTACAACGGAGTTTGCAGACTGATCACATGTAGGGGCTTAGTACAGAGATGGGAGCACTCCTAGTTCTTTCCTCTCTTGTCCTGGAAGCCTCCTCAGTGACCAAGCTGCACTGTACAAGACATTTGGCAGCTTGAGGAATGTTGCCTGCCTCCACTTGTCTGTCAAACATGAGAGGGAAGAGGCTGGAGCCTAAAAGGTCTGTTTTTTTTGTGGGTTTACCTTTTCTGTGGTGGCTGAGCATAAAAAATTCAGACATCGCTGCCTTTTTTTTCATGTGTGTTAGTATCTCAGGTGCTTGGGGAATGGATTTTATAAATACCAGTTTTAAATTAGTATTACAAAATTACTCAAATTCTTGTCAAGGGAGAAGAGGAATATAAACCTCTTTACTTGTTTTCTTCCTTGGAAGTTTGACCTCATTCTTACTTTTTATGAACGCACTTCTCTTGCCAGGTATGAGTGACAGCGTCAAAGACAAATTCTCTGTTGCGTTTTCCATCGTGGGTATGTTTTCTTCACATGCTGTTGGAAGCCTCAGCGTGTTCTTCTGTGCTGAAATCACACCCACAGTAATCAGGTGAGATTTTGGAGCCCCCTTCAAAAGATGGGGACAAAATTATCCTCATTTAATTGATAATGGGCTGTGTAACTTAACACATTGTATGGGAGGGGAAGCCCCATGTAATTGGAGACCTCACAGCAACTTGGGGGCCGCTTTTTATAGTTGCTGCAGTCAGTCTGCCAAAGTAAATGTGTGCCTGTGTATAGAGAGGCTTTGTTTTCCATGGCTCCACCTTGTGTCCCATCGTGGTGATGATGAGCAGGCCTGGCAGCACATGAATTGCAGCATGGTAGGGTCTTAAATATTCAGCTGCATCAGTTGGTGTGGTTGAACATCGTCATTGCTTCACCAACTCTGCAGGGTTTGTTCAAGCAGCGATCTGGTGAGTCTGCAGCTTGATAGTAAGAGAAAAGTTACATGAGTGTGCAGAGGAGGACATAGGTGCAAGCAATCCCTGCTTCCATAGGGCAGGTTAACCAGGACAGCTGCAGGGGTGCTTCGGTGGAAGGGAGGTGTTGAAACATGTGGTGTAAATGCTTTTGGTGCACAGAGGTCCTCTGCAAGCCTGCCTCTCTGCCTTTATTGCAGATAAGGTTGTCTTTCTCTTCACATACAGATCTATCTTAGCAAAGGCTCAAAGTTTTTCGAAAGACGAGCCCTTTCGTCCTGGGAAATAGGAGAAATCAGACAAATTATCTTTGTTGGAGAGTTTCCCATAACACATCTTTGTACAGTGAGGGGCTTGTATCATTTTATACACACACTGTCACCTTTCACAGCACAAAGGTTGTGCTTCTGTGTTCTGGATTATGCTTTCAGCAATGCCACAGCAATTCAGGAGTCCACTCCGACTCCACTGGATTTCCCAGGAATGTAGGTCATATGGGTGGGAGGGAGAGAAAGTGGAGGAAAGAGGATATTTTTTTGTCCCCTCCAAATTATAAGCCTTTTCAGTAACTTTGTAAAAGTATTATTGCAAAACTGTCATCTGAGTAGCCAGAGTCTCCTTGCTTCATGGCCTTTTTTTCAGGCTATCTAAATTTGTGAATGTATTTTACGGATAACATTATTTCCACAGGAAGAGACAGTGAGCAGTGAGATTACACAGCAGCCCAAAACACTAACAGCTATTTATTTATGTGTGTGTCAATCAGTTTGGTGTTTGTATGCCTCTTTAATTTTCTCCTTGTCTCTGTTTGGAAGACACACAGATAAGGAATTGACTGTGTCAGCCAGAAGAGAATCTGCCAAGTAGGGTCAGATGTGCAGTCTGAACTTAGCAAGCTTTTTTCCCTTAAATCACTTACGTTGCTACAAGGAGGGGGGAAAAAAATCCTGGCTGGGAGCCAAAATTCTGCTTCCCCTGATTCTTCTGGGTAACACCAGACGAGTGACAACAGCTAGATATGCCTCAGGATCCCTGTTTATTTAGAGAAATGATGACACTCTGCACTGCTTTGCCATCCTACCACCACGGTAAGATCCACTCAGGGTTGTAATTAGGTGGTGTAGCTCAGGACAGTGCATAAATCTGTCTCAGGCAGAGGTGTGATTAAGCTGCCTTCTGTCTTGTCTTTTGGTGGGATCTGGCTATTCCCCCATAACCTGCTCTCCAAAATGCCACCCTGAATGCCCTTTGGGGGTTGGAACTAGATGATCTTTAAGGTCCCTTCCAACCCAAACCATTCTATGATACTAATATGCTTTTGGTTGGATCTCGAGGAACCTTAAGGAAAAGGAAGGCACTGGGGTTGTCTCTGGGGTTTCCATGATCAAATCCATTATCTGCAATCCCCCATCCCTGAGGGCAGAAAACAGCATTGCCATTACCCGGAGTAACAGTGGCATAATAGCAAACCCACAGCACCCATCCATCTCTGCTGCTCTGGTGTTGAGATGAATAGTTCCAGGTGGAGAACAGCCAGATCTTCATCGCCAAGAGATGCCACCTGCTCCAGCAACATGAACAGTCCACACTGTTCCACACTGTCATGTGTCACAGAGGGGTCCTTTGGATCTGCACACTGCACCCCAGTCTCCTGGCAGTAGGCAGGGGAGCTTCACCAGGAGCTACCCTTCTTTATACCAGGGTATAAAGTACAGACCTTTGTCCCAATGCTAATTAAAGCACCAAGTGTCACTGATAATCCATATGGAATAACCTTCCCACCACTACAGCTTGCATGTCTACTAAGTAGGAATAGTCTGAACAAAATACAGAATGTCCTCTCCTCATCCTCCACATACTTAGTTACTATAAAGTGGAAAATGGTTCTGTTTTTTTCTCTCAGTGTCCTGCTTTTGTGCCCACACAGCCAAAGGAATTGAGAGCGGGCAGCAATGGCTGAATTAGGGTCTTTTCCCATTAGCAGCTGCCTCAAGCCAAATTTCCGGTTGTTGAGGAAATTTTCCTGTCTGACCACCCAAGAGCCACTCAGCAGTCACATTCACACAGAGGGTCTGCACCAGTTCACAGCCTCTTGCCTTGGGGTCCTGCCCCCCAGAGCTCAATCTGCAGCTGATACAGGATCTTGCACACCCAGCTACCTGCACTGAATGTTTTCCTCAACACGGTGGGATGCAGGGCTGTTTACTGGGACCTGAACAAGGCCTGGCTTCCCAAAGGTGGTGCCTTGCTCCATGAGGCCAAGGGTATCCTGATGTGTTACTGAACCTCTGGCCTAGGGACTGAGTGCACAAAATGTCATTTATGTATGGGCAGGGAAAAACTGTGGAGGTTTTCAGGGACTGACTTTGAGAAGTGGCTGAACTGACTGGGCAAAGCCTGAAAACCTGGTCTGATTTTAGTGCAGGAGGCTGAAGCAAGTGCTCTCCCAAAGTCTCCTTTAACTTGGGCGTCTCTCTGGCTCTCTTGTACTCTGAGCCATGTCATGTGTTGACCCATTTGCTCAATGCAGTCATGGCTGTCCAAAGACAGGATTAACAATTCTCTCCTGAGGAGTGCTTAGAAGGCCCTTCCCTTAGGATGTCAGTGAGGATGTCTTGCTACTCTCTGGAAAAACACTGAGGTAGCAAGCAAGGAAATTCTGCCCCATGAACAAGCAGGACCTTTCTGAGGACAAAATTTTGAACCAAGGTCCCTTTGCAATTTGCCCACATTGGGACCATAAACCTCCTGCAAACCATCCCTCCCCACTGTCAGTGGGTGAGCAGGGGTTGGGGAAGTGACCCTGATCCATCATCCATGGGGCCTTGCCATGGGAAAGTCCCCCACAGCAGTCACTGGCAGGCAGAAGTGCAAGTGAGAAAGCTGGGACTCACTGTAGGTGCCAGCAGCCCTTACACTCCCTCTTCAGGCTCCACTCTGCATCTGGAGAGTGTTTGAAGTACAGACGGTGGCCCCTGCCGTGCTGACAAGGAGCAATGCCCCAAAGCACTCAGAATGTTTTTCTTTTCCACCTGCTGCCCCTTGTCACCTGCAAAAACTGTGAATCATGAGGGTGCTGCCTCTCTTGCCCTGTGGCTCTTTTCCTGATGTGCAAGGAAACAACAAAAAATTCCTGACAGTATTTTCAGTTTTCTCCTTTTTTTTTCCCTTTCACATTTTCACATCTGTAATGTAGTTAGAACACTTACCAAAATGTACTTTCAAGCCTTCTTCTGCCAGGTTTTGATGGCACTGGAAAAAGTAATGCCTACTCTAATTACTGACGTCATATGGAAAAACTTCTTTCCCCCCTGCAAATCTGAAGCCACTTGACCCATAAATGACAGAGCCGTCTTTGTTGTTGCCTTTTCCCGTTTTCTTTCAGCTTGCTTGATGTCCTTCTACAGCAGCATTTATAACTCACCTCAGGTCCTTCTCAGGGGGGTTGAGATACAATTTAGCCATAGCAATCACTGATGTAAATGAGCCAGGCTTTTGTTGCTCCAGGGCCAGCTTGGAGAGAGATTTGCCATGCATTTGGGACTGGTTCTGTCAATTACTCATGTGAGTGTATTAATGAAGTTGCAGGGAGGCCAGTTGCACAATAGTTGCATTCAGCTGGGTTTCTAAATTGCCATCAGAAAGCTGGCAAGTTTTTAATAAGGGCTTTTGCAGCATTTGGGGAAGTCCCTGTTGTCTGTGAAAGATGCTCTGCTGTGTCTGAAGAACTGGAACATACATATGTGAATTTTTGATCCAGTCACTGTCCCAAGAGCATCTTTTGAAACCTATGTTTGCTGTCCTTTGGCTGTCAAGTAAGCAGCAGTGGATTTTGGAAAGGATTGAGTGAAGATTAGCTTTAACATGGTGGTTGGCCGAGTGAATTTGGCATTCGTAGGTTTATGGTACATTGATTTCTAGTGTGCTTAATAGTCAGTGAAACTGGTTTTTCCCAAGTATTTGACGTAAAGCAGTCCATTTGCCTTCTGCAAGTTGTCTTCGTAAGAGTCAGCTTTTGCTGATAGTAACAGCTCTGCATTGGGCTAGGAACTGAACACCTGAGCCCCTCTGATCTCCAGAGGGTTTGGGAATAGAAGGCATTTCCCAGAGGAAGTGCAGGAAGCGTCTTGCCCACACAGGCTTGGTAGGCAAGCAGGGTGCCAGTGATTAAACTTACAGGGAGATCTCCCTCTGCAGGCAGCAGGGTCTTTGGAAGATAAAGGACAAGATGCCACTCTCACAGATTTTGTTAAAATGATTCATTTAAGGCTGACACTGCTGGCCCGAGACCTCAGTCATGCCACAGCAGGAGGGAATGGCCTGCCCCAGAGAAACACCCGCAGTGCCACTTCTGTGTGGGGTCACCCAGCAGAGACAGACCCGGTATTGTGAGGTGTGCCAGGCCTGCCTGCACCAAGGCCTGCAGAGATGCTGATGAGCAAGACAAGGAATTGCAAGAGAGTTTGCTTGCATAGCCAAACATCAGGAGAGACTACTGAATTGATCTTTCACAAGCAGCTTCTGTGCCTCTAGCTGGAGGAAGATGAGTCTCTTTTTACACTTTCTTTTTTCCTGAAAATTACGCATTTTATTACATCATCAGTGTGTTGAGAAGTTCCAGCCACAACATGATTTTGTGTAGAAAATGTTTCAGCACTCAATGTTTGGTATAATGGATCGAGGCAGTGGCTTGTAAAGTCTGATCTCCTGCCTCCACTGCTGAATGGTGCCAGATACTTTAGAGGCAGCCAAAATTGACTTCTGCACTTACTGCTCATTGGTGGGTCTTGTGCAAGTGGAGAAGGCTGCCATGCTAAGCAAGATCTGGTTTTCCCTCACTGAATGTGGGAATACTTGGAACTGGGAGTACTTTAGAGTGCTGTCTACACACTCAGATGGTAAATCTTCTTATGTGGGGGCAGTTAAATGGGTGTGAAATGATACTTGAGTGTAATTGTTTTCCCCTCTGCTTCTGTTTGCAGGGGAGGCGGGCTGGGGCTGGTCCTGGCCAGCGCAGGCTTTGGCCGCTTGACCGCCCCCATCATGGAGCTCCACAACCAGAAAGGCTACTTCCTCCACCACGTCATCTTCGCCTGCTGCACACTCATCTGCATCATCTGCATCCTGCTGCTGCCAGAGAGCAAGAACCAGAACCTGCCTGAGAACATCCCGGATGGGGAACATTACACTCGGCAGCCCCTCCTGCCACACAAGAAGGGGGAGCAGCCCCTGCTCCTGACAAACTCTGAACTCAAGGATTACTCTGGCCTCCATGACTCAGCAGCTGTGAGTGACGGGATCTCGGAGAACACCACTGCCAACGGGATGAAGTCGATGTAACTGGGTGGATTTTTTTCCTTCTCCTTTTTTTTTTATTATTTTATTTCCCCTTCTTATATTTCTTCTCTTCCTTTTGTATTTTATTTGATGCTGTTATGCAGGAGGAGTAGCACTTTGGGCAAAGGTGTTTTGCACAGATTTTACAAACCAGTGATGGAGCAGACACAAACTCTGCTACTAAAGCAAATTTTGGCATCTTCAACAGTTGTGCAGATTACTCTTGAAAAAGTTTTGGGCGAAAAGACTCATTTGAGAAAAGACCTGGCTGGCGGTAGCCCTTCAGAACTCTTTTTTTCCTGCCATTAAATATGTATATTTATTTTGATTTATTCTCAAGAAGCACTTTATTTCCTTTTCCTTTCATAGATCACAAAAATGAAGCCATCTTATAAGAGGTGCAGCCATTCCAAGAAAGAAACCATGGGGGGAGGGGGAGTGTTGTTTTCTGTTTTGTTTTTGTGTTTCTTTAAAGGAAAGAGGGATCCACTGCAAAGTTGAATTGACTTAAACTTAGACTTGTGCAACATTCTTCTGCCTGTCTAGAAAGTCCAAGTGCCCAGATTGCCTGCTGTGTTTGTATACACTAAAAAAAAAGAAAAAAAAAGAAGAAAAAGCGAAGAAAACCTGTTGTGACTCAAGCTCTGACTGCATTTTAGGCAGCTTATATTTGTCTTTATAGCTCATGTGCACTTAAAATTTACTTTCTAAATTAGTCCTTTTTTGTTTTCACTGAATGCATTAAGAAAATCCTACCCAAACAAGCTGATTTTTCAATGAGAATCAGCCTTCTACATTTTAAGAGTATATTAATCTATTTTAGGTGGTTGCCACTGGTCTTTAATAGTTACGTAGATGATGCAAATGGTTTGACTAATGATGCAAAAATGAATTTTGCCAAGAATGGCTATAATTATCAGGAGGCCCAGGATCTCTGACTGCTCCAGGAAAATAGACCAGCAGGGATAAAGAGGAAGGAGGATGGGCAATGATCTGTACCTTTTTTCTAAAAGGCAGCACAGCAGGGATTTCTGCTCCTGGGAAATGAGTGTCCTGGTATTGTCTTAAGTGTTTTTAGAACAAGGGTTTGGATTTTCAATTTAAGTGGACAAACTGCTTAAATGACTGTTGGAAAGGAATGAATTTATAACCTGTGAATAATGACTTACTGAGCTGTCTTGGGCTCTTAGAGATGTGTTCTGGTTCTGACCCAAGAATATACAATGAACTCACCCTTATTTCCCCACTTTCCCAACTGTTCCTGTAAGATTTTAGTTCAGGAAAAAAGTTTACTTAAATTGGATCAATTCTACACAAAGTGAACATCCAGTTTACCTCCTGCTGTGCAGATGGCACTTTGATAGTGGCCACTTGACTTCCCTCCTCCAGCCCCCAAACCAACTATTTCCTTCGGCCATTGGCCTTTGTTTCTCACTCAAGAGAATATTGTGAGGATGTAGTTCAGTGCAAGGACTCTGTAAACAAACAGCTTTCTTGCATTGTAGTTAACCCCCCCTGTTCTCCCTCCCTCTTTTCCTTTCTCACTCAGGCTATCCATTAGTGATTGCTCGGTAGTGCAGACCTTCAAACAGAGCAGCAGGATGTCAATGTTGTACTGAGTGTCTGTATGATTGCCACTTTGTTTGATGTACATCTTGCGTTCATATGCAGGGGAAGTGCTCATTTTGCACTTTCCTCCTCTACCTTCCCTTCCCCTTCCTCCCTTGCTGTATATATTGTCGATTAACTACTGTACCTAACGATTTCCATCCTCCATTAGGCTGCCGATGTCCTCTTACAGTCCCCAATAAATCAGAGATCCAAGCTCCCCGGCAGGCCATGCAGTAAAGTAGCACAGCCTCAGATGCTAATGGATGCAAGGGGACAGGTAGACCTGCAGAAACGACAGAGGTGGTTGTGTTCAGAGTAACAATGTTGTCCTAAAGCTGCTAATTTCCACAGAGGATGATGTGGACATTTGGGTTCCTCATGAGCCTGGTAAGAAACACTGGACCAGTTGATGGTAGTTTCGCCCAGAGTTACACTACTGGTTTTTTTCAGCTTTGCTAGACTTGCTGTGACAGCAAGAGCCTGATCTTCCTTACACTCAAGTTTTATTGTCAGGCTTGAGTGCAGCTGCTTCTTTTTGTTCTGTGCCGAGACCTTTGCAGTCTGTGTTCACCTGAGGAAAGAACCCAGCCCTTCCCCACTTGTGCAGTATTCACGTGCCAAATTTGTGCAATACTTTTTGCCTTCGATGCGAGATGCTTGTCGCAAGCCACACACATTCGGGGATGAGAAAACGGGTTCATGACAAAAAATTGAAGAAGCAAAACAAGGCTTCAGGGAAGAGAAAAAGGGCCTGAGAGTGAAGAAGGTGCAAGAGCAGAGGCAGAAAGCAACATCCTGCCGTCCAGTGTGCTGTGGAGCCAGTGGCTCCTTCCTTCGTGGTCTTCTTCGTGGCCCGTGTGCTCAAGCTGCGGTACAGCTCTTGCAGACCATCCTCAAGCCTATAAACCTGGCTGCTTCCAGCACTGTCAGTGGTCCTGGTGAGCTCACCGCTGTTGTCCACAGCGCTTTATCGTTTCCTATTCTGGTGGTTGCTCTCCGATGACAGACAGGCACAGGGAAAAGAATAGTTGTTTAAACATGTCAACATTTAGATAGTACATACACTAGGTGACAGGAACATGCAGCAATTTTTTTTTTTTTAAGAAAAAAAATCTTACGAAGTGGATTTGATTTGCTGCTTTTTCAGTTTTTTGCTTGAAACCAGGTAGTCGGTACTGATCTGCAATGAAGGGAGCCCCAGCTTCTCTAGTTGGTCTGGCCCTCTGCCTCTGTCATAACAATAAAGCAAAAACTAATTTCCTGCCTTGGCAGTTCCAGTTTTGCTCCTTTTCCTGAAAACATGAACACTTCTGTGATGATTATGTTCTTCCACACATGTTCATGGAGTTGGAAAGCTTTCACTAAACCTATCTTGTATGGAGGAGTCAGGTACCAGGTGATGCAGCAGGGCAGAAGGGAAGCATGGGGATGCTTGCTCTGCCTTGTCAAGTCCTGCAGCAGGACAGGGCTCTCAGCTGGGTCCCAGCCTCCTGCACCACTGGCTCCTTGGCCATGTCTCCTCTGCAGCCATCACCAGGAAAGGCTTTTCTCAGGCGGCTCTTTCTGGCCACCACAACAGGGGAAGCAGTCCAAGCTGTCTTGTCCATTTTTGGCCTTTTTCTGTGAACCTTCAGTAACCTCTAAGCCCATGAGTAGATTTTTCTTTGGGTTTACCATTTAAGGGCTTTCTCCATCTTTGTAAGTTCAAACAAAAATGTGAAGTGACATTATGCTTGATCTTGGGGGTTTTGTCCCCCTTTTAAGGTTTCAGTACTGCTTTTGTTGCCAGACACACTGCAAATGGATAACGACAGTCACCTGTTTGCAAGTGCTTTGTGGCCACTCTGAAAGGGGGTTGTGTGATTTACTTTTGGGTTTCACTAAGCAGGCTTTTTTTGTTGTCATTCTTTTTAGTGGAAGTATTTTACTCAACTGTTGCCACTTCCTGGAGCCAAACACTTTATTGGTCACCAAATTGGAAGCAGAAGTGCCATTAACTGAACTCTGTGAATGTCAAGTCAAGTTGCGCCTGTAGCTGGCACATAAGACAACACTATTGAGTGGGGGGATGATCTCCCCCAGTGTAACTTTTTTTTATTTTATTTTATTTCTTAAGAAGAAAATGAAATTACAAACCTCATCTTAAATGTATTGTGTAAAATGTTTTGGGAAAGGAGTACGGTGTGTTTTGTCTAGTGGGTGAGATCTCCCTCCCCATTTCAGTTTCTGATGAAGTTTTAAAGAATCGTGTTACTGTATGTTTTGATCATGAATAGTCTGGTGGTGCTTCCTCATAGCACAAGCTTAAATCACGTACTGAAAACAGTCTTACAAGCTAAATGTCTGCATGATGTTACATCTGTTGTACCTACTGAGAAGAACTTTGTATGTAAATGTACAGAATAAAATGACGTTGTCCCATCAGTTTGTTCTCCCTGGTCTGGCTCCCTTGCAGTGACTTCTCAAACACCAAGCAGCAGCTGATGCCTCAGCACACAGCCCTACCCTGCTCTACAAACAGAATGAGCTGTTTGTAAATCAGGCTAATTAAAGCAGCACATTGATTTGCAACTAATTATCCTTTACAGTCAATTACAGAAGCATAGTTGACTCTGTTTCCTGGGTGGTGTAAATTAGAAAGAAAATACCCTTCAACAGTTGCTTTTTGGTATTCTGATCTTGAACTGCGGCCAAGGACAGGCAGCTGTTCCCACCAGGTAAGGAGTGGCCCTCTGCACCCACACCAAATCTGACACATTGATGCCACTGGGGTTTCTAACCCTTTTGGACCAGAGAAATCGGCAGCAGTTGAGCTTTCTACAGCAGCAGCCTCCCAGTTAGTTTTTAATGCTGATTGTGGCACCACAGCAAGGTAAATTCATCACTTTTCTGTAGGTGCTTAGGACAGTTGTCTAACAGCAGCACTAGCAGTTTCAGTTTGTATCAGAAGCTGATGCTTGTGCTTGAGTCAAAGCCCAACTCAGAAAGAAAAAAAAAATAACCTGGGTAGTTAACTCCTAGCTGCCATCTCATTAGACAAAATAGTTCATGGATCTGCCTTCGAAAGGATACCCATCCTACCTGAAAGCAAGTCCACGGATGTAGCAGCAGGATGTTTTTCAATGGTGGTCATGGTAGTAGACCTCTCTGATTTTATGTATATGCTCAATTTACATCTGATGCTCTTCTAGCAGCCTGACAGAGTTATCTATTACTCCAGAAGTCAACTGGTGCTTCTTCCTTCTGTGTAGTCCTCAGGGATGCAAAAATAACCTTTGTGAAACCCTGCCACTGTTCTTAGTGCCCAAGGGATGGAAGGAAATCCAGTGTTTAGCACCAGTACTACAACCAAGAGGGGCTAAAAGGAGAAAAGTAACACTCATGTCACAGCTTTACCATACAAAAATGTGGGGTTTCTTTATTTGATCACTAAAAGCTGCTATATTATGTTCAGTGCTAGTACATAATAGATTAATTCTACAGATAGCATCTGGAACTGATTTCCCATCAGATCCCAGTCCTGCATGGAGGCCAGACATCACGGGCACTTTTACAATGATCATCATCCATTGCAGCATCCATTTGCTATCCTACTTAGCAGGGTAGCAAAAAAAAAAAATTTGCTTTGAAATTGAAAATTCAAATTCTGTTTGAAAAAAAAATTCAAGCCAAGTGTATCTATATTTAATAATAACCACAAATTCAATCAAGATAAAATAATACAAAAGAAATATACTAACTTAATGTCAGTGTGAAAATTGCAATCAGTTTTTCTGAAACAAAACCTTGATCTTCTTTTACAGTGATGTGCAGTCAGAACTTCTCTGGAAAAGCTGTCATTTCTTCTTTGATCCTGTTTTCTATGAGTAAGGTGAAATTGCTGTCTGTGTTTTGAAGGTTGTAGCTGACAAATATCTGCTTTTTCGTCTTGCTGGCTAAAACACAAAACAGAATAGTCAGCCACAGTTTATTCTTATATAAAAGTAATGATGGTACTTGAGCAAGCCTCTTAAAAAGCTGCACCATGTAGATTTCTAAGATGATGTTCTCCACTCCTGCTGTGCTGAGTACAGTTATAAAGGAATAGCAGAACAAGTCCCTGACCATTGGGGTATTGGGCAAGACTTTGCACACAGAAGTGAACAATGTAAGACTGGTGACTGTCAAGTCGTTTTTGACCGGACACAAGACACCATTAGTCACTGGAAAGCCTAGCAGTGCTTTTAGTGGATTTTTGGACACTTCTTAAATATCTTACATTGTAAGTGAAACCACAGACTGTACTGGACTCTTAGCACTGAAATTCAGAGCTGGTAAATCTGTGTTGTGTAAAACATTAGAGGGAAAGCACACAAGAAAGTGATTTGGCCCCAATTAATTAAGTTCTGTTTTATTACGAACCCCTTAAAAGGCCCCAAAAAGCTATGCACCAGTTCTGTCAATTTTGCTTTACTTTAACCTTTATTCACAGTGTCCATGAATGCTCCAAGAGGCTGGAGAGCTTTGGCTGAACATGATGAAGCCAAGCACAAGTTCCAGGCTAGTGTAATGACAAGTACCTAGAGAGAGGTGCTACAAAATTAAGAGCTGCTTTCCATGACAGAGCTAATTAACAGTGACAAATAAACCTGTCCAGTGGGACAAGAAGACTTAATTATCAGAGTAGAAGAGATAATACCAACAAGTGTTTTATAAATAAAATGGCATCCTACTTAGATTTTACCACAGTAATATAGCAAATTTGTGGCTCTCTTTATACTGAAATTCAACTTTGTGAAAAATGTAAGCACCATATAGGAAAAATAGGAACTAAATTTAAATTGAGTTGTGTAAAATAGAAGACAAAAAATAGTATTTGGGTCACGAGATATTCTTGTCAGGGAATGAGCTGGGAGGTAATGATCCCAGACACAAAGCAGACTGTTCTGCTGAATATTCAAAAATATCATCTGAATTTTTAAAACTTCAAAATAGAGACATTGGGGCTTCTAAGATCTCAACCCTTTTTAAATAGGAAACTAAATAGTTAACTGCAGAAAACCCGTATATGTGTATGTATGTACATATAAAATGTAGTTAAACAACTCCTTAGAGGCATTTTCATTATGCAAATTAATTTACTATTTTCCATTCTAACAGGTTACCAGCTTCCTGACTCAGTAAGTAGAGCTGCTTCTGAAATGCAAGGACTCATTTGCCTTTTAAGACTTGGCACTACAAAATGCTGATATAATGCAGCGTGGTGCTCTGATTGCAAAAATTAGCACCTGGCACTAGATTTTTGTGGTATAAAGCAGCATGTTTTGTAAGCACTAGTGCTTCATCATCATGCCCTCAATCAATGCAATGCTAATTCTGAACTAATTAGTACCATTATCCTAGCTAACAAAACTATACAGTGCACTGCAGTGTCAAAACTCAACTCCTTAATTATGTTTGCCTATAGTCTCTGGGATGCTGTTCCAGTTCCCAGGAACAGTGGGAATCTGTGAATCCCTCTGGGCTGCCTGTGCCAAGGACCTCTGCTCCCAGGGCTGTGCCCCGGCTTTGAGGGGCAGTGGGACCTTTTCTGTCCCGGCTTCCTGAGGATTCAGTTGGACATGTGCACTCTTGTGGAAAGGACAAAAGAGGGCAGATCTTATGCCTCCATGGAAGACCATCTGCAACTTCAGAGTAAAGCAGAAAACTGCAAAGGCCAAGGCTAACCTAAAAAGCCCTCCAGCAGGTCTGCTTCCCATGCAGCCTGGTTAATAACTCCTGTTCCACTGGCTCTTCAAAGTGGAGGAAAAACATCCTTGACAGCCATTGTCTGGGGTATGCTGAATGCCAGGAGAAAACTACAGCAGCACAGATCCATTCCTACAACTTCATGTACAGGGCAAAGGCCCAAATCAAAGCTTGGAGAGGAGCCAGCAGGAGCAGAAGAGGAAGAACAAGTGTTAGGTGTAAGTTTGTAAACTATTCATGCTGCAAAAGAGGTGGTGGAAATGAACAGCGCCCAGCTGAGAAATACTCAAGGAAGAGGTTGATGTGATCTTCACCAAGAATCTGCCAGTCCCTACAGAAGGAAGATTGGCACTAATCAGTACTAATCAGACATGGCACTAATCAGTACTGCAGCTGAAAGCACTGTGATTTCAGGATATGCAGGTGAGGGAGGCACTAATGGACAAGGACTTCCTCAAGAATTGGCCTCCAGCATCCTAAGAAAACAATCTTAGAATTCAGGTTTATTGACTAGTGAGACACATCTGATGCCAAAGCAATCAGGCAGAGTGCTGGGAAACAGTCCCTGCACCTCATACAAGCAGATATAAATAGATATATGTAGAAAGGGGAATAGGAATGAGGCATATGTGTCTTCAGCAACAGAAGGGAAAAAAAATTGGAAATAAGGAAGGAGATAGAGCCAATACACGAAATGCAGCCGTCGTGGCCAGGACCCCTACCAAGCTATGAAGAAAACAAAAGGAGAATGTGTGCACTGATGCACAGCAGCACTGAAACTCCTGCTCCAGGGCAGGAAACCTGACATTGCAGGAACACATGGCAGATGATGGAATGCAACTGGCAAGTATAAGAAATGGAAATAGTTACGTGCAAATGGCATTGCATGCTCGTCCTGTCAGTGCCTGTGAAGAGAAGAAACTGCACGGAAAAAATGGTGACAAGCATCAGGAAGGGGAGGGGAGGGGGGGAAAAACTGCCTGCCTGAAGGTTACCACATGTCAGGATGGTTAAAAAGGCTACCTCAGAAGTACAACTACAAGCCAGGCTTGGCTGTGAAGAGCATCCCTGCTATTACAGATTTTGTGAGAGTAACAAGGATTTAAGTTCCCAGATGAAAACTAAACACAAATAACAGCAAAGCTGGGTATTTCTAGCTGAGGTGGAACACAGATTTCCTTACCAAGCGCTTTGTGAAACAAAGATACGCTGATGCTTGTTGATGATCTTGCAGTTCCACTGGTCTCAGGATAAATAAATAAATAGATAAATAAATAAATTTGGACTAAGTGACCATGAGTTGACCTAAACTGCTGGACTGACAAAAGCCAGACTAAATACTAAGGTGTGGGATTTCAGAAAGATGTATTTCTTTTCTCAGAAGCTCAAGTGAAGAGCAAGCACAAAATAATTCAAAGCCAGAAGTGTATTATTGACTTTCCCCTTTGAACCAAAGGTGAAAAAGCTCTATAGGCCTTCCTCAAAATAATATACCTTAAGCAGGATCACACAAGCAAGAACAGTATATATAAATAACATGAAAGGGGCTGACTAGCAAGGAAACCTGCAACCCCGTGGATAGATGGAATGGATACAGAGGAACATGGCCCAAAAGGCTAGCTGGGCCACAGCTGGCTCAGAAGTTTAAGATGAGATAACAAAAGACACCTACAGGCACAAAGACAGAGAAAATAGGAAGGTGCATTATACTCCAAGGATAAAGAGTAACCTATACACCAGTGCCAGGCAACAATATCAGTTCTCAGTAACAAAGCACAGGAAATTAGTAATGGAAATAATGAAAGCACCTTAAGGAAAAAAAAAAAAGAAAAAAGACAGCAAAACTGAGACAACTCACTAGAATAAAAGTCAAGTGACTCAGGCAGCCTCTGTCCTAGAACAATGAGGGAATTAATGGAAGAAATGGCAAGTTATTATGAACTTCTGCTATGAAACATGTAATAAATCTTTAAAGAGTGAAGATAGCAAGCACATGTGCAAAAAATCCCAAAAGGAATGTGGGAATCACAAAGATAACTTAGAGCTGTCAGCTGGGCCCCAATGCTACACAGAAGATTAGAGCAAGATTCAAAAGAAACGAGTGACAAGGAGACCAAATGGGAAGTGGACTAAACTATTACACTTTATCCAAAGTAAATCCTCTCTGACTACATTTTTACTAACTGACTTCCTAAGGATAAGGCACTAATTACAGATAAAGAAATCATGTTATCCAGTACCCCATAAAATTGTTGCTTAAAGCAGAAAGGCTTGAACTCAGTGTGTAAAGAAAATGGTGCCACCAGGGTCGACTAAAACAGTGTTTATTAAAAGAGAAGTTATTGTGAAGAAGAAAAGATACTAGTACTGTTTTTCAAAGATCAGTCTTGTGAGCAACTCCTTTTTATATGTGGCCATGGAGGAGAAGTAGGTGTAGACTCATGGAAGTGCCTGACAATACAAACTCAGGACATACTGCCTGAAACGGAGATCAGCACACAGATCATTAATAATTCTGTGGCCTTTCCAACTGAAACAGAAGATGTAAGGTGAGATTGAGCAGCTCAGCATGTTGCTTTTAAAACCTGGTAAGAAGCACATCAGCAGTTCACCAGTTGGAGCTGCATCAGCCACTGGTGGGTGATGATGAGCAACCAGCATGACACAGCTGTCAGAGCTGTGAAGGTGCTAGGATGCATTAGGCCGTGTATTTTTAATATCTTTAGTACAGACATGGGAGTTTGCAAGCTGTCATTAAAATTCAGGATTTCAGCGACTGCAGTAGGTGTAGCATGCTACACGTGATGGAAAAGGAGGCATCCCAAGTGGTGCCCTTTAGGGTCAGGCAGATCAAGCACAGCCATCTGTGAGACAACCCTGGACTTCCCAGGCCAGAACTTCTTGGAATGTGGGGGCTAAAAGGTGCTAGATGTGATGAGGACTGGCTTCATCTTCAGGTAAAATGCACGTGCCTGGCATGACGGCCACCTCGCCCACAGCACGGCAGTGTCACAGGTTTACAGAGAGGAGGTCACTTGAAACTCAACTCCACAGGTGCAGCATGTGCTGCCCCTGCCTCGCACCCACAGCCAGGATAAGGATATTAAATAATTCACTCTTGATAGTGCACAACATGCCAAGGCCGCTGACTCTGGTGCCGCAGACTCGTACACGGAAGGAAAAAAAAAAAAGGAATCGGTGGATTGGATGGAGGCTGCCGCAACCTGCAGCAGTGGAGGCTCTGTGTCCACCCAGCCCGGGCTGGTGGCTCAGGGGCACCAGAGGCACGGCCCGGTCCCGACCCGCCGGGGCGGCTCCCCCGCACCCCCCGCCCGCCGCGCCCGCACCTACCCAAGCGCTGCGCCAGGCAGGAGGAGGCGGTGTCCGAGGGGTCCCCCAGGAGCGAGGCGGCCACCGGGATGCTGTCCTGCAAGCGGAGCACAGCACAGGGCACGGCTTAGTCCCGGCAGCGCGGGTTAGGGGCGGCGGGGCCACCCCCCAGCGCCGCGGGGCTCCGAGGGGCGGCCGGGACCCCGGCAGCGACACTCACACGGGGGCTGCACATGGCGACGGCCAGGCTGGCGAGGGCGGGCGCAGCGCCCACCCAGAGGAAGAGCGAGTCCCGCAGCCGCATGGCGTGGAAGTGCACCCGCTGCTCGCCCAGCTGCCCGCTGAAGTCGTGCAGGGCGATGCCGCCCGCCGCTCCGCCGCCGCCCGCCGCCTCCATCGCCGCTCCTCCCGGCGCGGCCAGGCCCGAGCACGCAAGGCCCGAGCGGGAGGCCGAGCCCGGCCCGCCCCGCGGCCCCGGGGAGGCGGCGCTCGCCCCGCTCCGCCGTGCCCGCCCCGCCGGGAAGCACCGCCCCCGGCACCGGCCCTGCGCGGCCGCCCGCCCCTCCGGCTCCCGGGGATGTACGCTTCCCGCTCCCCCAGGGACCACCCGGACGCGCACACGGCACACAGATGCGCACACCGGTGCCCGCACACCGGTGCCCGCACCCCGCTCCCTGCACGCCCCTCCCTGGGCCACCCCTCCGTCCGTGCACAGACGCCGCTAGGACGAACACGCACGCCCGGGTACAGCCCCTCGGGAGCGCGCCTCCACCGTGCCCCCTACCTCCTGAACTCGCCCTCCCCCCGGTCGGTGCACACCCCCTCCGTTTCCCACTATTCCCCTCCCACCCTAAAAGACACAGCCCCCTCCCCGTGCGCAGGCACCCCTCCGGTGCACACCCCCTGTGCGGGAACACACCCGCGGCCCCGGTGCGCACCCGCTCCGTGCACGGCTTCCCCGGGGCTCACACCCCTCCGGGCATTGCCCCGCTCCCCGCCTGGGAGAGGGATACAGCGGAGGCAGCCGCAGGCATGGGGAAGCCCCACTAGGTGGCAGGTGAACCCTTGCGTGCGGAGGCGCGCCTGGCACTGCGGTGGCTCCGGGGAGTCACCCGAGAGGAGCCCCGGGGTTTGAGGCTGAAGGGATGGAGTGGTGCTGTGCAGCCTCGGGAGTGGGAGGAAGGTCACGGCGACCTTGGTTTCATTCAGCTGTGGGGTTTTCAGCATTGGGGATCTACAAAGCGAGTGATTCGGGTTTGCATAGCTCTGGAGAATATGGAGCCGTGAATAATTAAAAGGCCTATTTTGTGTGTGAATTTTGTGCTCATCACTCTTTCAACCGGAGCACAGCAAAGTCGGTCATTACTGGAGAGGATTTTCGGTAACTGTACCGTCTGTTGCTGATAAGAATATTGTCGGCTCCCTGATGGCCGTGGACCCTTCACAATTGGAAGCATGTATCTTCACACCACCGGCAGGGCAATCGTCACTGCATAAAGAACAAGCAAGTTAATGGTACAGACTGGCCTTTTAATCAGCATTTCCTCTGCCTCCAGTTCCCTACATACCGCTAGAAATCAAAATTTCCATTTCTGAATGCTAAGATTTTAATTTCCCATTGAAGAAATGGGTAGGGGGAAAGGAACCCTTCATCACTTTTTTTCCCTGAGCCGCTCCAGTTCTCCTGGCATCTGCCAAAAGGAAATCCTTAGCCCTGCTAATTTCTGCCCATGCTGCCACACTGACACTAAGTCCTGGGAGGCAGCTAAGCCCGGCTCAGCTGCCATACCCTGACATCCCATGGCACAGGATCAGCTTGAAGAGAGGGGGGGTCGCACACCACCTCCCCTGCCCTACATTTGTCACTTGCTTCTTGCACAAAGCATTATGGGATGTATGGTGTCAGCCCCCCCACTCCGTCTGTCTCCTGCCTCGCTGCTGAAACAGCATCAGGCCTGTGCTGGTCCCCTCATGACCCCCACTCCACAGCCAGTCCCAACTCTTTCCCTCGGCATGAGCTGGCCTCCCACGAGGTGAGGTACTGCAAAAGCTGAGTCTTGTGTTGGGGCTCAAAAATCAGCCTTTCCCTGTCCCTGCACCCTGTTGCAAACTGATGCTTTGCCTGTGGCAACTGTGGAATCAGGCAGGCAAATAGGTGACAAAAGCCACCTTGGAAGGGAGAGAGTGCTGGCTGCTTGCACCAAATGCTTCCCCCTCTCTGCTTGTTGCAGCTGCAGGTTCACTCTGCACTTAGTGGGTAGGTAAGGCTGCCAGATAAAACAGCCAGGAGCCAGCAGCATTGCAGGACTAAAAATCTAGGAACAGGATAAAACATCTGCTGGGAACCACACAGGTGGTGGTGGTGAGATTCCTGTGGCTAGACACCTGCAGGTGGTGGAGGAATTTGCCCCAGGCTTGCTTGATGAGTGGAGAGAAGAGTAAATATTAGGGCACAGTTCACCTAAGCTGCTTTAGGTCTCTCTTTGGAGAGAGAAGAAACCTCTCTTGCCTGTTTTCCACTGGCTTGAAAGGCAGGGAGGGTGAAAGGTAAGGCATTGCACAGCTCTGCAGACAGATTTGTTCATGTAGGCAAATCCTTCTCTAAGTGCCCAGAGCCAGTTTCTTTGCTGTGCTGGGACAGAGTTAGTTAGCTTCTGCAATGGAGTCCTAGTGGATCATCTGTTCTAACAAAGTTCCAGCCCAGTGTGTATCTTCCCCCAAAAGAGAAGTTTGGGCCTCCTTGCATGCTAAACCTTTGTTAAGGTCATCTGCTGGACTGAAGTAAGAGTTTTCTTCACTGTCCTTTCCATGTCAGTTGCAAACCTCTGGTGTTCCTTCCAAGGCTGTCTCCAGGCTTGCTTCTCCCTATGGGGAACTGCCCCTATTTCATCACGCTGTGATCTGTTCCTCTTCTCCTCAGGAGTCTTCTCCAAAGTGCTTGTAACTTCCCTTATCCTAAACCCTGCAGACCTCCAAAAGTAAGTCACAGGGCTCCTCTGCACACTAGCAGTTCTATGTATCTAATGCTTTTCTGCGAAATGCAGCTGCTCTCTGTAAATCGTGCTAAGTCCTTGTTTAAGCTCAGAAAAGGAAAAACATTCATCTAGTGACTAAAATGCTGGTTAAACACTTTTATTTGCAGTGCAGGTGTGTGAGTAGAGCGTGCAGAACCAGACCATAAAGTGTGAAATGAATTTTTTGATTACAGCACTGCCAGGTCATGAGAATCCCTACAAAATGAGATGGGAAAGCACTCTATATGTCTATGGAGCATCTTGCATTTCCTCTAACATGCTCATCTTTTTTTTTCCATGGCCTTGAAAGCAGCACCTGTAAGTCTGCCTTGTTTTTCAGGTATGAGGCTAGAATGAGCCTCAGCTGTAGTGAGATACTGGAGAGAAAAATAATGATAAAGCAAACATACCTTAGCAAAAGCACTGCATGTTTATATAGATGTGTACATATTGCTGCTCAGGTGAGTTCCAAGCTCCAAGAGATGTGGTTTAAAGGTATGTATTTCTATGCACCTTGTTCCTCTCCAAAAGTGAAGTTGCCCATAAGAGTCACTAGATCCTAAACCTTGATTTTTTCTGACCATCATCTCCCTTCCAGTACAGTTTTAAGTAAGGAGTTAATCTTCTTCCTGGTAACTGTGGAGTCAAGACATGTAAAGCACATAGTTGTGAGCTGGGATATCACTGTAAGCAGCAATTTTTTTCTGATTCTAGAATACATTCTGTGCTTTGGCTCCTGCATGAATACATGAATAAAGTGTGAATTTGACATATGAAAAGGCAGTTAACCATTAGCATGTGTCAGTGAACTTCCTGTTGATGCCTAGGATGTTCTAGTCTTCTTGATTGTCATCCTTATGAAGAGGCATAAATGGCTCTTGATAAAGCCAAGCAAAATCTTCCAGCTGCTCTGCTAAGGCTCCATGACACCAGGCTGCTGCTGCAGAGCTGTGCTGCAGTCCCAGGCTTTCAGAGATTTACTTTGTTTGAGATTTGGAGACTTATTTTATGTAGACTTCCATCAGTGGCATTGATAACTGAAGGGGCTCTTTTCTCTCCCTGTACCATTGAGGCACCTGAGGAGCTGGAAGAAACACTTCCTTTTTTTTTTTTTTTTTTCCTCTCCATCATTGGATTGTTTTTCTCAGCTGTATCCATCCTCCTCTGTAGGTTGTTGTGCCACTGCTCAAAAACTCGTGCTGGCACCATGGATGGCAGAACCAGGAAAGCAAGAAATGGAGGAGTGTCTCTGCTTACACTTTACAGTTACCATGGTTGTGATTCTGTGTCTGTCTAATCCAATTTAAGGTGGGGCTGACCCAGTCCTTCTTTCTTGTGCTCATCTAATAGGATGATTAGTCAGCCTGGGGAACCAAACTGGTCAAAACCTTTCCCTGGGATCCTGGCATGGCATATTGGTTAGATATGATAGGAAATTGTTCCTGAATCATCTAACCATGGCCATAGGGGTAACCTGAGGACTCAAAACACTTTGTCAGGTGTTGATCAGCCTGACTTCTGGTCCCAGAAAAGACATGGAAAGAGAATACAAGCTGGACCTTCTGAAAAAGTTGCAGAAAATCAAGGAATCAGACTTGTGAACTTGTGTGAAAATCAGTTTAAGAGATCTGCAAGGGGACTACACCAAGTTCATGCTATGAATCTTGCAATCCAAAGCAATATCAAAGCCAGCCCTCTCTGAAAAAAAGTCTGAAAACCACTAGTAAGCAGATGCAAAATATAGATGTACAAGCAATTCCACATCTGCAGTAGCTGTATGAGAGTGTTAGTGGAATGGTTACAACACATCCTCAGCATACATGTTGGTACCTAGGCAGGCATTGCTCCAAGGAAATTCAGTTCCTGATTTCCAAAAGACTTGAGGTGCCAGGTTTTTGGGGGGGTTTTCTGGAGGGGATTTGTAACCTCAGCTGTTAGGATTTCCCTGCAGGTGGGATGAAGCCTGGAATGCTGGTGGCACAGCAATTCTCTGTGTGTTGTGATCCTGTGACCCTGCACAGTGTGCTTGATTAGAAAACATGTCTGTTAGGTTATGTGCCTGACTAACATCGTGGCCTCCTACAAATCCCTTCTACCCTGCTTTATTTTGCTCCTCTGCAGAGTGGAAGAGTACAATATCTGTTGCCTATCTGCCTGCAGCCAAACACAACTCTGTGTGACACACAGCTCGTAAGGACCTTCGTGAGCCCAGCCTAAATTTCTGCTGTTATCAAATCACACAGTTTCCTTTCATTGTCATATGAGTCATTGGAGGAACTTGTTTTAGATCTGTTGGAGCATTTGAGATGTGTGGTTTTGTAGCTGCTGGACGGGAGGCACTAACACAGAGTGACTCATTGCTCCCCTTGGGGACAAGAGGTTTATGCAGTCGACTGGAAATCATATTTTGTATGCAGATAGACCTCTTCATGGTGGAGAATCCCAAAGCATCTTACCAGCACCGTCTTTCCTACATAAATGTCAGCAGCTGTAGTGAGATCTACAGGAGCAATGGGTTATTACACACCTGTGACCTGACAGGGAAGGGCACAGGTGTGAAAGCCTAATGGAACTGACTTTTTGAGAGGCTGAGAAGGGAAGGAAAAAAAACCCCGTAAGATGGTACTGAAAAATGTCTTCCTTTATATTGCTCAATTCAATTCCTTGATCTTATATGACATACAACACACCTGGTGAATCCTGATAATCTCTGTCCTTGGGTCACCTAGCAAGATGCAAGGCCAGGGTACAGAACATGGAGAGGTTATGTTGTGTCCTTGAACCAGAGGGAACATCAGTCTGCTGCAGACTCAAGGGCTCCCTTGTCTCCTCAGGCTGCAGAGAGTCATGGTCATGGAAATTACTGATTCAACGTGCAGCACTGGCAGCCACCTAAACAAAGGTTTGACTGAGATTTAGGATGCTTTGGGAGTGGAATGAAATTCCTTTTATCAATAGATAGTTTGCTGTTGCCATGGTTATGGAACTTGCTGCACTTCTGGTCTCTTCCCCACCCCTCTGGGTGCTTTCCCTCTGCTGATGCCAGGATTTCCATGAATCTTCTTTTGCTTCTCACACTGAGCCTTGGACTTATTAGTCTCTGTCACAGGACCCTTAACCTGCAGGTCCAACTGGACGTGCCTGCATACGGCTTCTTCCATTCCCCAGCATGCCAGCAAGGGCCTGCCTCTCAGTCTGGTTCTCCAAACAGCCACTCTCTTTCATTATTTTTTAAAGTGATGCGATGGCCTTTTCATTTTTCCATTTGCAAGCAAAACTAGCTGTACAAAATCAGCTTTGATTATTTTGCATCCCTCCTCCCTGAGCAAGGAGGGAAGTTAACAAGCCTGGCATTGTCCCTTAGCAGCCTTCCAGTCTTCACTCAGAAGTTCCTCAGCTCAACCCAGTTTTTTCTCTTGGATTTCCTTCCTGCTCTCTTGAACACAGTGGTTTAGCAGAAAGAGTATCTCAAACAATTGTTTGTACCTTGCTAGAGAGCAGCAAATGTAACCTGATCCATAAGGATATGGCTGCTTTGCCCAGGATCTCCAAGCTCCTAATACAGTTCTTGAAAAGCATGCTTTAGATCCGAGATTTATTTTATTTCCTAGCATGTCAAGTATGACAAGTATGTCAAACAGCTACTGCTACCACCTCCTCAGTGCACCTGATGTTATTGATGTTTACATAGAGTATAACTTCCACAAACATCACTTCAGTGGTCTGTTTCCAAATTCCTGAGTTTAAAACATTTAAAATGATATTTCACACTAGTAGCCAAAGACAAGGATGTTCCCTATTTGCATGAAAACAGAACAGACAGAATAGTTTCACTGTCAGAACACACTACCCTAGGAAAATGTTATCAGTCCCTTTACTGTATTTTCAAAGTATGACCCCAAGGGGCTCAAACTGCATCTTCAAAAAGCTGTGTCCTGCTCTTGAACAGCAGCTGAAAAATATCCTTCTCTGCTGCCCCTCAGAAAGCATGAGAAATTATCTCCCTTTTCTGCTTTTGTGTTTGAAAAAGCTGGTGCCCTGCACTGCTGCTGCTGTTACAGTGTCCTGGAGTGGATGGTGGTCTTCCTTAGGATTGAAAGATTTGTGTGTACATGAAGTTATATGTTTCTCATGAGGCACACACTAATCAGGTGAAAAGTATCCCTAAGTCCTGTGAAGACCCATAAATGGGGAAATGGGAGGAGAGAGCAGGACAAAGGAATTCATGCCATTTGGGAGTGATATCTTTTTTTAATACCTTCAGAATCTGAGCCAGCTTCTACACAAATCTGTTGGAAAAATACCTGCTCCTGTGAGCAGAAGATAAACTTTGTAATCATGAACCTCACTTAGCCATTGTCTAAAATGCTGCAGGGTGTGCTCAGAGGTAGTGCTGGATGGTTTGCTTACCTACCTGCATCCCTAACTGTGCCAAGGTGAGGCCTCAGCCCATAAAACCCGGGCAATTCTGCTGGCACAGGTGAACTCCCTACCCCACTCCTCTACAAGCACCTATCAATCACCTACGCTGATCTCCCCGAGAGACGATGTCAGCGCTGGCGCAGTGGTCCTGTTCACCACACCCCAATTTTGCCGCCTTTTCCTCATCACTGCAACTCCAGCGCAGGGATTCCTTAAAGCAAAAGGGGAAGGAAGGGCTGGCAATGGTGTTTTCATCTGTGCTCTCTGTTCTGTCTTGGTGAGGATGCTTCCAGCTTTAATAAACCAGACGATCAAAGCCTTTGTGTAAATCCTGCCATCAGGAGAACGATTGTACTGCTGCACTGACAGCACAGCGCAGCCCTGCACAGCTCCCCCAAATCCTGCTCTTCTCAGCTGCAAGCTTTTGACTCCCAGATCATCTCCCTCCAGCCCAACCCGGGACGGCAACTGGTGCCAGGGAGAGAGAAATCTCTCAGTCATTTTCTTTGCCAGTAAGACAGAGATTCAATATACATATGAGTGATCTGGAGCCAGTTTTTTTTTCAGCCTTCAAAATCATATTTCTTTTCTTTCCAGTCTTCTGAAAATGCGTATCAGAGGCACCTGAGAGGCCAACTCGGCTGCTTGATAAGGTCTTTACAATTAATTTGCACGACCATGTCTTTAGCAAAGGGAAAAAGAAAGTGTTAACGAGTTGACAAGCACACTCTTTCTTACAGCAAGCAGCGCTGCCAGCCGCAATGTAACTGCAGCGAGGAGAGAGCAGGGTGGTGGCAGAAGACCTTGAAAAAAATTCTTTGTTCAAAGCGGTTACAAAGACTCCTGCTTCCCTGACATGCCAAGTCCGAGCTGCTCGAGGGAGGCAACGGTTTCAGTAGAAACTCGACTTAGTAATGATGTAGGGCAGTGTGTTGCTATCAGGGTTTCAAGAATGAGTCGTTGGGGTGGAAAGAAAAAAATTTTAAGCAAGGAGAATCGAAACAAAAATGGAGCATTGGCTGGGCATGTGGGTCCTGTAGCTCTGCGGTTCCAGATTCTGACCTGACGGCTGCAAAGGAGGGTCTGACACCGGTTCTACCCTCTGACACTGCCATTTGCAACAAGATCCTCAAACGGTGCAAATTTTCCCCATCTTACTTCAGCCTGAACATACACACACACCGCCCCTCCCCAAAAAATCCTGCTTAGGAAAGAAAGGACCAAGACCAGATTTCAAGAATAACTCAGACAAGCAAGTGAATATTTTCTTTCATGCCTTGCTCTTTTGCATTTACTGAATTTGTTCCACATGAATGTAGAAACAGCTGCATCAGCAACAGTACTGAGGCTGGAACCTTATTAATATTTATGGCTGGCAAGCAGAGCACACAGGAATCAAAATGCCTTCCAATCATTGGTTCAGGGACCCCAGTGTCCATTCAACATCATGCCACATTTGGTGGCCAGGCAAGAGGATTTATTAGAGAGCAGATCAATTTCTCATCAACGCTCTCACCTGGTAGTAGGCAAACTGCCCTTTGCCTCTTCTTACCTGCTCTTTGCTTCTTGTCATTCAGTAATTTCCTAATTAGAGAAACCATTTTTCATTTCTCTTTTGCACTTTTGCAGTTTATATTCCCACGTATTAGATATTTTTGAAGACTTTATAGATGCTTGAACTACTATTATTATTATAATTTGCTTATATGGGGCACACCCATTAACCTTATTGTGAACAAGATGAACCAGGAAATAACACTGTCACAGGTCCATTATGTGCTAGGGGAGACCAAGTGCACGATATGTGGCACTATGCACATGAAAGGTGTCATGTGGTCCCGGGCTGTCCTTTAGAGCCTCCTTTGGGGCTTCTTACTGCTGTAATTTTTGCTGACAAAGTGCTACAGTGAGAGTCCTTAAGCTGAGGCTGGGGGGTTTTCTTTCTGAGAGTACTGAGTGGGGTTCTGGCTAACAGCCTTACTCCAGCTTTTGTTTTGTGAAAGCAATCCTTACGTTGTGTAATAAAGAGGAACTGGTGAGCAGGCAGGTGCTCTCGGAAAAAATTAAACAGTCACAGAGTTTTAATTATTGGCTAGGAATAATGACTTGGAGCAGCAGTAAAAAAAAAAAAATATTGCGATCTGGCTGAAGCCTGTTGTGGGGAGGATGCAGCAGAAGCCCTTGGCCTCAGCAGGGATGAGGCCAGGGATGCCCCAGGATGGGCAGCACTGGCAGGGCCTACGGGGCAGCTGCCCTGACCCTGGGGCCCTCTGGCAAATGTGGAAGCACCATAGGGGTGACCCTGCTCCCCTGGGATGCTGCCTGGGAAGACACATGGGCTGCGGATACAGCATGTCCATGGCCCAGATCTCACCCACTGGAGCTTGTTGGGTGACCAGAGCCCACTCAGCAGACAGAATGGTGTGGGGCCACCACTGGCAGTGTAACCACCCCTCACTGTCCAGTCCTGGGTCACCCTGGGCATGTCTCATCGGGCACACATTGGCGTTAACCCTGGGTACAGTGGCCTGAAGACAGTTTGGCCTTGATGAGCTGTGCGGTTTAAGCACTGCACTGATGGGCAGAGACAGACTCTGGTGTGCTGACTGGACAGCTACAGGCAGAGGGAGGAGGGCTGGACTTTGCTGCTCCCATGAACACACCCTCAGTGTTGATGCATTGCAGTTTTCTGTTGCGTCTCTGCCTTCTTCCTTTAGGATCTCACAGCTTTCCATGCTGGTGTTGATTCTACCCTGTCCTTCAGCCACTGATGATCATGTTCCCATAATCTTCTCTCTGCCTGCATTTGTACATTTTCATGTGAGGCAGGGGGTTGTGCTGCTGGCTTTCCCATAGCTTAGCAATTTTCTCAGGAGCCTGGGTCTGGGCAGTGCAGGTGGGCTCTGTTATAGCCAGGGGTTTTGTTGTGGGCAAGGGTAATGAGGGTTGCAGCACACAGCTGTGGCTACTACCAGCCATGTCCTTTTCCAGCTTCTGGCACAGCTGGCTCCAGCCACTGACACAGACTGCAAGCAACCTGTGTGCAGAACTACGAAGACACATGGAAATGGAGATACTCAGCACAATTTTGTTTGCAAAATGTTCCTTCTCCATCTGCACCACCCTGAGTTCCTCTCAAATGTACACGGGGTCCTCCCAGCCCACCCCTCACTGACCCTCTGCTGAGTTACAATGATTCATGCTGAGAAATAAAATATTGGTTCGCCCTAAATGACCAAATGAGCCCCCCTAGATGTCCAGCTTGGTCTGTGGTCTAAGACTGCAACTCATGAGGGTCCAAACTTCTTTCTAATTTCTGTGTAATACTGCATCCCTCCCCTCAATACACTGAAGGTCTCTGTGTCTCTCTTGGGGGTTTGGGCATCGCTTCAAGGTCTGTAAGGAATTTCCATCCTTCTGAGAGGAGCCACAGAAAAGGAATGGGATCTCTGTGAAAAGTGATGCTGAGCCATGGGACAGATGTAAGTTTCTTTTTAGAAAAAAATGTTCTAATGACCCACAAACTATACTGCAGTACATCCCACAAAAGCATGTATTTTCTATTATAAAGTAAAATTACTCCTTCCCTTGGGCTTTTGTTAGCCGGCTTTTGCAACCTTCTGCGTCTAGCAAGGAAACGAGGACTTTCTTTCATCAGTGACCACTTCAATGGCAGAGGACAGACGCTCTGACGGTGATCACACCCAACCTTGTAGTGGGAGGATGGGAACCACAAAAGGGAACGGGGAGAGGCCACATGAGACAAAATTGGGTTGTTCCTCTGAGTTTCATTAAACAAACTCTTGACTGTGATTGTGTTATTCCTCCTCTCTAATATCGAGAACGACTGTGAACAACCTTGCAAGTTGGCATTTCATCCGCCCTGCCACTGTTTCCGCAGTCCCCTACCCACAGTGCTTTTACATCCTGGGAAATCAGCCTGGCGAATGAAAATGTTGCAGGCTTTTTTTTTGTTCCTTTCTCTTTTTTGTGCAGCTCGTTTCTGCCGAGGGGGGCGGTTGCCGGGGAGATGGGGATGGAGGAGCCCAGCCAGGGCCGGCCCCGGGGCTGGGGCAGGGGCTGCGCTGACAGACGCAGCAGTGTGAGGCAGATCCAGAGAGGGGGAAGAGAACACGGGCAGCGAACAGCTGAACACTTCATTTCCCTGCAAATAATTCACAACAACCTGTGCCGAACCTGTGAGAAACCTTCTGTCCCAAACACTCACCTTCGAATTAAAACGGACTTTGCCTAAAGTCTCCTGAAGTGATTTGGACGGCTGATATTCACTTCCAAGGAGTCTGGTTTAGGGGCTGCAGAAAAGCTAGACTTGGGTTTCCTCTCTCATCCCTCTGAAAAGCAGCTGTAAATTTTAGAAATATACATTTCACCTGTTTTATTTTTCTTACAATCTCAACACGTTCTATGCAGCAGATATACTTTAGTGTCCCTGCTTCAAAAATGTGTATTAGTTTATTTTAAGGCAAGGCAGTTGGGGTGGGTTGCTTTCCTCCACTGTAAATAATCTGTTTTCCTTGAATTGGATTTTAAAATGGCTTCCTTTGAAGCCTCAAGCTGTTAGGAATGAGCTTAGTGTAGGTATGGAGGATGTGTAAAATCAGCTACTCCCCTTCATACCGAAATGTCAGTAATTCTCCTAGTAAAAAAACTAGTATGCAGTGTACAACATGCAGGATACTTGGAAATAATAGTAGCAAACAGTCACAGTACCTGTATTTTGCACCAGCTCTGCTGTCACCGAGTTTTGCTGTGACAGGATTTTCAGGAGCACACCCGTCTCAGCCATGGGAAAGACTGGCATTACTTTGAATCATTACCTGGAGTGGTCAGTGGTCCCCTGGAGCTGCTAATCTGCAATCTATTCTTGAACAAATAATTATAGATGAGGATGTTGATTATGCAGTTAGCATGCCACGAGAAAATGTTTGCTTGGAATTACAGCTACACATTGTTTGCAAAGCGTAGTCAACCAAATAATTAAATTGCTCCTGGCTTAGGCCAGTAAAAAGAGATTTCACAGGGACTGCAAATGAACGGATTAATTTTTCTCAAAATCACTGCTGAAGAGACAAACGTGAGGGTGTGTTTTCTAGCATGCCTTTTGGAGATGGGATACTTTCTCACCGTAAGGCAAACAAAAGAAAGGTGTGGATGCGTTGGCATATCAATCAGAGGAAACCGGATTGTGCTGCAGATTGCCTTGGAAGAAGGTAAAATCAGATCTGGAGTAATCCATAGGCAGGGTTATTGAGCTGCATAAACCAGGTTAGAGAGATTAGGGACATCGGCACGTGGATAGAACAAAGGAGACAGAAAGAAGAAATATCTTGAAGAAATATGGGTTGAAAATGATGATGTGCTTTAATCTGCACCTCTAGAATAGCTGAAGCGTAGAATAGACGAAGTAGCCTTCATCTAGCGGGTCACTAAAGCGGGGCTTAGTGGAGTACCGCCGGGCGCTGGCTACGGGGAGCCCTCCAGGGCTATCCGGGGCTCGGAGCAGCCACCCGGCGGGGCCGCACCCTCCCTCCGCTGCACACGCGCACCGACACCGTGGTGTCAAACAGGCGATGCCGAGGAGGAGCCGCCACGCCGGGCTGACCGCCCCGAAGGGCACCGGGCACGGCGGGAGCCGTGCCGCCCTGCCTGTGTTCTTCCTCCCCCCGACCTCCTCCTCCTCCGGCGGCGTGGCCATGTGCCGTGCCCTGGCCGCCGCCGCGGCCCCCGCCTACCCTCCCTGCGGCCGCTGTAATGCCCGCGGTGACATACGGGGCTGCTCGAAAATAAACTGGGGACCAGAAATCATCTCTGGGGACCACATGTTCAAACCCTCCCTGCTCCCCCCGCCTTTCCTTTCTTCATCCCTCAGCATCTGTAATCCGCAACGAAGAGACGAAGAGCAAGACCCGCTTGCGGCAGAGCTGAGGGAACCACCCTCCCCGAGCCCCCCGGCCCGGTGCAGCAGCACCCGCGCTGTCTATTGTCTGCCTGCGGGTCGCTGGTGGCTGCGGCCGGACGGGCGACAGCGCGGAGCGGGGCGCTTGGCTGGAGAGCGGCTCCTGGCTCAGCTTCGGGGACCCAATCCGACCTTTTTAGGCATAGAAAGAGAGGCCGAGCTCGGCACCGAGGAGGGGCAGGCGGGGATCGCTCGAGGACAGGGCTGGCCGACAGGAGCTTACACTTTATACCGCACAGCCCGTGCTGAGGGGAAACCCACCCTCTACTCCTCCGTGCCAGGGTAGATAAACCGGGTCAGGGCGCGGGGCTCCTGACCGCCGGTGCGGGCTTGTGCGGAGAGACGGGCGGCAACCACGGGAACCTGGTGATTCCGGCGAGTGCTCGGTGCCCCCACGGGGAAGGGAGTCTCCCGCCGGCACCGTGCGAACGGAGACACGGGCGGGGGAGGCGGGGGCAGCCGCGGGATTCCCCCTCCCTCCCCCCCCCGACGGCAACGCCCGCCGCTGCGGCAGGGAAGGCTGAGCGTCTCGGGGAACAAAAGGCTGCGGCGGCTGCGGCCGCGGGAGGGCAGAGAGGGGGGACAGCGGCCGCAGGGAGGTTCCGCGGTTCACACGTGGGCGGCCCGGCTCGGCCGCTCCATCGCGGCCCGCGGCGCCTTTGTCCCCGCTGTCAGCGCCGAAGCGGGGCGGCGGTGGCGGGGCGGCGGTGGCGGGGCGGCGGTGGCGGGGCGGTGGTGGCGGCGCGCCCCGGCCGCTCCCGGCGGCCCCGCCCCGGCCCCGCCCCCCGCGCCTGGCCCCGCCCCCGCGCCGGGCACAACGCCGCTGCCGCGCCCCGCCCCCGCGCGCCCATTGGCTGCGCGCCCCTCCCGCATGACGTCACCGTGGGGCGGGGCGCGGCGCCCGATTTAAGGGACAGCGAGGGGCGCGGCCGCCGCAGCGGCGAGTGCGGGAGCGGGCGGAGCAGGCGGCGGGAGCAGCGGCGCGGCACCTTCGGACACCGGCACCATGCGTGAGATCGTGCACATCCAGGCCGGGCAGTGCGGCAACCAGATCGGTGCCAAGGTACGGACCGGCGCCCCACTCGTCCGAACAGGACTCCGCGCGTGGGGCGGCGCCCGCTCAGCCGGGTTCCGCGTGTCCCGGGGAGAGCACTGCCGGGAGGGAGAGACCCCCGCTTCCCGCTGCGGAGCACCGTCGGGCTCTCCCGCCCCTGCGAGGGTCCGCGTGGAACGGATCCCGGGTGTTGCATCTTAGTGGGGAGCGCAGTGGGGCTTTTACTCCGTGGGCGCGGCACGCCTTGGGGAAGGAGGGTACGGCGGGGGCTTCAGCTGCCGTCCATCAGCCCCTCGTGGGCTGCAGGGGTCCCGGGAGGGCGGGAGAAGGGGCGCCGAGCCGGTGCCACACCCCTCCCGTCGGTGGGGGGTGGCGGGGGGGTGTGACGGGCGCGGTAGCGGCTCCGTCTGGCCGGGGGGCCGCACCCACGCGCGGCGAATCCCCGCCCGCCACGTGGCGGGGATTTGGCCAGGGGGCGAGAGAGGGGCGTGGCGGCGCTGACCGCTCTCCGATCCTCTCAGTTCTGGGAGGTCATCAGCGATGAGCACGGCATCGACCCCACGGGCAGCTACCACGGGGACAGCGACCTGCAGCTGGAGAGGATCAATGTCTACTACAATGAAGCCACAGGTAACGCCCATCTGTAATGAGCTTCCCGGGGGAGGGGGCATAGGACGTGCAGGCAGGGGTCCCCCAGCCCTCCCCGCAGTGGGTGACGCCCCAGCACAGCTTAAGTGGCTGCTTTGTTTTCCCGTCCCTGGATCTGTCCAAATTCCCACACACTCCATGTCCTCAGCAGCAAATGTAGGGAGGTAGATGGGAGCACAGCAGGGCTCCTGTGACGCTGGCTGCCGACTGCGGGGCTGTAATGCCGGTGCTGGTTCCTCCCACAGGTAACAAGTATGTCCCCCGTGCCATCCTCGTGGACTTGGAACCCGGCACCATGGACTCCGTGCGCTCCGGCCCCTTTGGACAGATCTTCCGTCCCGACAACTTTGTCTTTGGTGAGTGACTGCGGGATGGAGGAGTTCCAGCGTGGGAACTCCACACACAGGAAAGACTTGGAGCAAGCATGCGAGTGACCTTGGGGAACCTGAATCCCCACAGCAGAGTGGGGATGGAAGTGAGGGGAGGAGCCCCTAGGGAAGGGGCAGTGGCATCATCTCTGTTTGTGCCTGGGGCGCTAATGTGGCACCTGGCTTCTGGTCTGCCCTTAGGTCAGAGCGGGGCTGGCAACAACTGGGCCAAGGGGCACTACACGGAAGGCGCTGAGCTGGTGGACTCTGTGCTGGATGTGGTGAGGAAGGAGTCGGAGAGCTGTGACTGCCTCCAGGGCTTCCAGCTGACCCACTCGCTGGGCGGAGGCACGGGCTCCGGCATGGGCACCCTCCTGATCAGCAAGATCCGGGAGGAGTACCCCGACCGCATCATGAACACCTTCAGCGTCATGCCCTCGCCCAAGGTGTCGGACACGGTGGTGGAGCCCTACAATGCCACCCTCTCTGTGCACCAGCTGGTGGAGAACACGGACGAGACCTACTGCATTGACAACGAGGCCCTGTATGACATTTGCTTCCGCACCCTGAAGCTGACCACTCCCACGTACGGGGACCTCAACCACCTGGTGTCGGCCACCATGAGCGGCGTGACCACCTGCCTTCGCTTCCCCGGCCAGCTGAACGCCGACCTGCGCAAGCTGGCGGTCAACATGGTGCCTTTCCCGCGGCTGCACTTCTTCATGCCGGGCTTTGCCCCGCTGACCAGCCGCGGCAGCCAGCAGTACCGCGCCCTGACGGTGCCCGAGCTGACGCAGCAGATGTTCGACTCCAAGAACATGATGGCCGCCTGCGACCCCCGCCACGGCCGCTACCTGACGGTGGCCGCCATCTTCCGGGGCCGCATGTCCATGAAGGAGGTGGACGAGCAGATGCTCAACGTGCAGAACAAGAACAGCAGCTACTTTGTGGAGTGGATCCCCAACAACGTGAAGACGGCCGTCTGCGACATCCCCCCGCGCGGCCTCAAGATGTCCGCCACCTTCATCGGCAACAGCACGGCCATCCAGGAGCTCTTCAAGAGGATCTCGGAGCAGTTCACGGCCATGTTCCGGCGCAAGGCTTTCTTGCACTGGTACACCGGCGAGGGCATGGATGAAATGGAGTTCACGGAGGCCGAGAGCAACATGAACGACCTGGTCTCCGAATACCAGCAATACCAGGATGCCACTGCTGATGAGCAGGGCGAGTTTGAAGAGGAAGGAGAGGAAGACGAGGCGTAAAGTTGAGATGGGTAGGAGTTAAGTATAGTCTGAGCAGGCAAGTATTCATTGAGAGAAGGAATCTGTGCAGTTGTGCTGAAGCATGCATTTTTTTAATTTGGTGCTCTCCACTGTTGCTTCTGTCAGCAGTTTTGTATCCTTGACTGTCCAATGTAACAGTAGTTGCAAAATACTTCAGAGTCTTCTGTTGAAATGGTTAACTTCTCAAACATAAAGGCTTTTTGTGTCCTAAACTGTCTCCTCTACTTTATTTCTCTCTAGATTAAGCAAGTAATTATTTTGTAGTTTTCTGTAGTTTCACTTCTCTGTTTATTCCTGAACTTCAGTGAAAGGTTAAGCTCAATAAAACAAGAATTTTCAGGCTGTGAATTTAGCACCATGTGGAAACTGTAGTAGCTCAGCTAAAGATGCCAGGTAATTTATGGAGACTCCTGTGTCTAATAGCTTAGCTAATTGTTGGGGCAAAATCTGCTATAGCTGATAAAAACAAGGCATTGCACTTGAATCGTGCAACTCCTCTTTATGGACATACATGGTAGAGAAGTCAGAGAGAAGGTATTGAATTCCACATAACAAACTGTCAAAACTGATTTGACAGGATAGCTGCAGGCTTCCCTACTGCCATTCAGCAGCTTATTTATCTTGTTCCAGGGACTATAGTACAGGCATATGGGTGGCTGACTGTGATTTAACTTGATGCTGAGCTCGCTTATCTTCCCCTCAACTCTCCTCTCTAAATACAAAAATTCCATGTAGAGAAGCATAGGTCTGTACTAGCAGGCATCTTGGGAGCTCAAGTAAAAACCAGAGCTTTTTCTCTTCAAGAATAAAATTTGCGTTTCCCAAAAACAGCTACTAACCTGCCCTTAACTGTAAAGGGATTGATTCTACAGGGTGATCAATTCCCTTTTGGAGATATGAGGTGATGGGCAGATTTCTAGGCTCCAAAGGGTGTCCAGAGCATCACATACAAGCTTAGGCACCTATAGATACCCTGACAATAGCTGTCTCCAAGTTACATGTTTACAGGGCAGTTGTTTGCTCCTGGTCCCCGCAGCAGATGAACCTCTACCCGGGCAGGGGAGAGCAGTGCAGCTGCACCCTGCTGTGCATCTTTGCAAAGGTAAGTGCGGTTTCTTTACAGTGAGGGAGGGGGGGATTTATGTTTCTGTGTTCTTATAGGGTGCAAGAACGCTGAATGAATCTACAGTATTGTTAACAGCAGTTAGCAAAGTTTCATAGATCCTGTTACTCTTACAAAGCAAGAGTGAAATCCCTTGTGGAGTTTAGCAGTTACCAATATGAACACTTAGTCCTTAGTGCATCTGAACACCGCTTAAGGGAATGGTCCTGCACTAAAAAGTGTTGCTAGGAGAACAGCTGCCAATGCTACAATTACTGCAGTCCTTACTGCTCTGAAAGAGCTGGTATTCACATGTGTGCAGCCTCTATTGTGATCCTTTACTGAAATGCTTGCAAGGCATTACTGGAATAAAGAATTAAAAGGGAGCTGCTGTGCATAACTAATATCTTGCCTGTTTTGAGTCTGCTGCCTGTGGACACTGCTCTGAGTGTGCCCTGTTCCTTTGCTGATGGGCCTGCTATGCTGGTGTGTGTGGGACAACAGGCACTTGCTAAAGCTTTTCCTCTCATCTATAGATTTGGTTTCTGGTGTACAGAGGAGTGAGAAGCACTTAAACTGCCTGGACTGTCGGTAAACAAATACAGCTGTATATACCCACAACAGTACTTGTATTTCTTAACACTTGAGCAGTTCTAGGATTAAACATTAGACAAATTGAGGTTGTTTCAGTAACTCAGTTAGTACACGCTGCCTCAGGCCCTTTGAGGAAATAACACTGTATCTGGTTGCCAAAGTAACCTTCCCTTGAAATTACCTAGCTGGGTTGCACTCGAAATTGTTGATCACACAGGTTTGAGTCAGCGAACGAATCTAAATAGTTTCACTAAAAGAGGAGACCTTGGTCTTTGATAGTAAAGATCTTCCTTTCAGCTGTGACACTGTAGCAGGTTTCACTAGTATTCAACATGTCTAGCATCTAATTCTCAGTGTAATTACACTGTCTCTAGCTAATCCTTAAATATAGCTACCCAAGTGACACATTTCATTACAGCTCCCTTACTAGAAAGCAGGACACCATCCTACATGGCTTGCTGTTGTTTGTAGTCTGTTTCTTTTTTGTTGTTGTTGTTCTAGAGGAAGAAAACCCATAGAAATACTCTAGACAGAAATGTGTCCTTTCATAAATCCTACATGTCTTATTTGCCAGTCATAATAATGAAAAAAAAAAATCAAACTATCATTTCAGTAGGAGTTGAGAAATATAGAAAAATGGGATACTGAAAGACTTGAAGGGAAGGTTCAAAGCTTGGTAGGAACAGTGAGTCGAATATAAGGGAGGGTGAGTCTCATCCTGGGACTGCAGCACCTTTTTTTTTCCTTTGTATCTTTGATCTTTAGTTGTATTTATTGCCCAGGAAACCTTTCACTATAAAACCTGGAGCTGACTGCTGTATGCTAAACAACAGAGGTGTCTTCACAGGTCTTTGTGGTTGCAATTTTTCTGTTTCACAAAGAAAGCAGAACCACTGGAAGGATTTCAGATTAGGTTATCTGACTGCCTTAACCTCTCCTGGGGGTAGATTTATGTTTGTCCATGTGATGAACAATACATTTAGAGCTAAAGGTCTTGCATGAGGCATCCTGTTTGGAAGAAATGGGGATAGATAATACAAATCTAGTGGCGTGCAGATTAAGGCATTTATAATGACTGATTTGTGTTGAGATATAAGTTAATAATATAAAGCAATGTATTTTCATTTCAATAGATCAGCTGTGGCCTAAAGGGAAGCATTCTCCTCTGTTGACAATTAGAGCTGATGGTGTTGGGGAAGGGAACAATCTCTTTATTTATTTTTAAAAAAATTCCCTTTGTTAAGTGTGTGGAATTTTTAAGCATGTTAGTAGAATGTCTTGACCAAGGCAATTAGTGCTTGACTGCTGTTAAGTGCAAGAGGGTAAAGATACATAAGGTTGTAAAAACAAGTAGGTGCCATGTAGGTTTAATTTAAATGGAAACGGCATGAGTTGTGGTAGCCTTGGGATGCCTTCTCTCCTAATTTCTCTTCCCTATTTATTTCTCAAACCTCAATCCAAACCATTGTAGCAACAGTGTTGTGGAAATATAATCCAGTATGTGGTCTGATATCTCAAAACTCTTAAAAGGATTGTAGGTTTACATCTGTTTTCCAACAGATGTTTTCCAGTCTTTCAGGTGGGAGCAATAATGATTCTCCTTTCCCCAAAATACATGAAGTGCCTATATAAATCAGAAATTGGGTTGCATTAAGCATGCAGTGGTCCTGGTGACATGATAGTCTAAGAACCAAACCTGAGGCCCATCCTGTTGGCAGGTGTATCCTTCCAGAAGGTATGAGGTGAAGATCAGAGTAAACCAAAGTAGCAATAGGATTTATAACCCGAAGAAAGAAGATAATCCAGATGTTTGGGTCTCCTCTCCGGTGAATTCCCTGCAAAAATAGGGCAAGCCCCTAATCTGTGCAGGGAAATCTGCTCATGGATGATGATACCATGTGCTACATAGCTCAAAACAGTGTGGTGATAGTAGGTTCTTCTACATGTGCAAGTACTGTGAGCCTAAAGAAACTGTGATGGACTGACAGTCCTTATGGGAAGGTGCTGCAATGCACTACTGCAAAGCACAGCTCTGGTGCCTGGAGCAACTCTGGCAAAGTGGTGCAAGAGTGACAAGTTTTCTTGCCCCACTAGAAAAAGTTGGGGCCTCTAACAATACTCCCTGCATTGGAGTGAGTTATCTTCTTGTTTCCTTTGTCCTTTGTCTTCCCTGTAATCCCTATAACCAAGTTATGTGTAAGATCAGGATAAAACCCAGTAATGGGTTTTGGTAGGGCAAGTTTCATGGTTGTTCCACTGAAATCACTTTCCAAACACTTCCCTCCCTCCCACCCAAAAAAACCCAAACCCAACCCCCCCCCCCACCTCATTATTTTACTACTACTTTCTTGGTTTTGTTTCTGTTTTTTAAGAAGTGTTGTTAATCTATATTAGATTCTGCCTTACAGTGGGAGGTGCTTTAATTACTACTTTCTGTTTAATGAAGCCTAATATTTTTGTTTGCTATAGCTATGAGGAGCTAAAATCTTCTCTGAAGAAATCATGTGACTACCCCCTATTATTCACTCTACAACTTTTCTCCCAAAGGATGTTATTCTACTTTTCCTCTCCACATTGAAGTATAATGAGCAAATACTTTTGGTATGGTAGCCTGCACAGGAGTTACAGGTAACACCATTCCCCTGAACCTGCTCATTGTAGGGAAGGCACTGTTTTTTGTTTACAAATAATCCCTTCTCAATCTTCCCATTTGGTTTTTCAGCTGCTTCTGCATTTCCACAGAACAAAGCTTGTGACACTTTTGATGCTTTATATGTGCCTGGGGTAATCTAAGTAAGGTTATTTTTGCCCCCATCCAGTCCCTTTCTTCAGCTCAAAATAAACTTCTAAAGAGAAGAATGAGCTGATTCTGTGTGTGACTAAAAAAAAAAAATTTTTGAGAATTTTTCACTTTCCAGTCTAAAATCCATTCATGCTAAGCACCCACCTTTTGATACTTCAGCAATCACCTGTCCTGGTCTGTTTGTTGTTTATTAAAATGGGAAAGAGCAGACTGTTCTCAGATGCCCCCATTTAAATGGGTCTTGTCTTTAGCTTGCCTACAAGAAAATTCAAAATGGAAGCATTTGGTCACAGGAAAGTGCCTCAGGACATGATGCATTTTGGAAAAAGACATTTCTTGGCCCTGAGTCTCCTGGACACTTGTCCAGCTGGAGCCCTCTGAGCATTGGAAACCAAGGCAAAGGGAGGGTGTGAGGGAAGCTGTGAAAGCCTGCCCATCCCCAGACATTCTGCCAGCCAAGGACACGGTGCAAATGACAACTCCTCTCCCTGAGCATTTTAACAAGACATGAACTGTTTCCCTGCTTCTAGCTTCAGTCCTATTTTAAGTATTTTATTTGTGAATCTGCCAGAAAGAAAAATTGTGTCTCTTTGAAGTGTGTTTATAAGAAAGCTATCTATTTACAGTATCTAGGTAAAAAAGAAATAATTTAAGAGTAGGTCATTCCCTCCTCCCCACTCAAAGTCATTTTTCCCTTATGGGCAGAATTCCACTTGTAAGGGAAGAAATCAAGTTAACTCTGTTAAATTCTTGTTTATTATCATTTGGTTCTTGTAGTGTAGAGATTTTCTTACTGGTCTCAATTTACCCATATGTCATCCTTCATAATCATGTTATTTTTCTCACTTGGCTTCCTTGGAAAGCTTAAGGCATAGGTTGTTTTTTTTCCCCCTTTTTGGCAAGAATGCCTCTGTCATTGCAGGGAAAAAAAAAAAAAGTTAATAATAGTCCAGTTTAAGCAGAATGTGAAAAAAACACCCTTGCTCCAGAGAATGAAGTGGCTACCCTGGCAGAGGTTTTGTAGCTTATTCAGTAAAAGGTTCTGTGTTGTTTTGCAGTGAAAAATGTTTCCACACTTTCCATAAATGTAATAGAAAGATACTGCCTGCCTCCTTAGTGAATAATTAAACACAGGTTTCAAGCAGAATTCAAATGGTCTCACAACAAGCTTTACAAACATTTAATGAAATTCAAGCACTGACTTCTTACATCATGCTTCTCTGCATCCAGCATAATGCTGGTCTTACAATTAATAAATTAATTGTATGGCTGTTTTTTTTAAAAATTTCAGCTGAGAAATTTCCAGCTCCACCCTAGCAGGCAGGGATTAGCGATTTTTGTTGGCATTGAGAAAACTGCCACTTCCGCAGGCAGGGCTGATTCAGTATCCTCCAGCTGCTAAGAAGGATGGTCCTATTCCCCTGCCCCACTTCAAGTGTTACCTCTGTGTCATTTTTCCTCTGCCAGCTCCAGGGCATGTCTGACCCTTTCACCAGTCTTTTCCTCTCCCTTAACTCCACAGTTAAGGTCAGAAAACTGAGGGGGTGGAAGAAGGTTTTTCTTAAATTAGGTGGTGTGCCAGAGGGAGAACTTGTGCAAAGAAGGGGGGGAAACGTGGGCAGCTGGAAGCAGGAGAGAGCAAAATAAGGTATTTGGTTGATTCAGCCACCTAGTGCAATACCACCCTGAATTCTCCTGCAGAGAACCTGGGCAATTTTAAACAATGTACACTGAATCCCACCACGAACTACTGCATGTCTTAGCAGACCTCACAAGATGTGGTTCAGTTTGCCCAGTGTCAGTTTGAGTTACAAGTAACTATCGGATTGCAAGAAAGGCTAAGGAACAAAAGAAACAGTAACTATCAGATCAAAGTCTCTATCTGTACCTTGTTCTTGATGACGTGCAGGAAATTAACTGCCCTGGAAAACATTATATCGGCATTTCATTTATACTGATGCTGGAATCTTAGTCTTCTTTTGACTGGAGGACCCAGTTTGTAGGGGTATCAGACGTGTTTCATCTGCTGAGCAATCTAAAAAGGTAGATGCAGCCTGGATGGGGGCAGGAGCCATCTGGCTGCTACCCCATCACATCTGGTATGCCAAGAGGAAATAATGAGAGGCTGCATTGTTTTGCCTTTCTTCTCAGTAAATTGCTGCCTGATGATGATGACTACATTTTTCCCTTTTTGGAATCATTTTGTGACATATGATCGTGTTTATTATGGTACCTTTGGAAGGCAGACAAGTGGGGTTCTGTTTACTGTGTCCTGTACAAGCACATTCACAGAAACGCCTGACTCTCAGAGGCTATAATCTAAATTCACAAGAGGAACCATATGGTGTGGAAGAAATATTAGTTTCATGGAGAAACAGTTTTCTGCTCTAAAGGTGCATGGGTTATTTTGGAATTGAGAGTGTCCCAAATTGCTCTGTAATGTGATTTTTTTCTCACACATTTATCCTCTCTCCTCTTTTGTTCTTGGCCAAACACACAGACTCTCAGGTATAATAAACAAGTTCAGAGGGCTCTACAATGAAACTGCTTTTGCTCATTCATAAAAACATCCTCAGTGTTGTTGTACTTAATTGCTTCTAGTGCCTGCAGTGAGCTGTAATACTGAAATAAAATAGATTTCCCTTTTAGGTATTTTATTACTAACATTAAAATTACTTTCACAATTATTCTATCCTCTTGTGGGCAGGATATTCTTCTATCTTAATGCACATTGCAAATGATTAAGCATCAGGTTCTAAAGGTGACCTCAGACAGTCCTCATCAAGTGGGAATGTCATAGTTACCAGGTAGAAGGCAAACAATAAGGTAATGAGCAGAGCCTGCTCATTTGAGTACCAACAGAAAGGCTCAAAAAGCCATGAACAACACATGACATCGTCCATCACAAATGAGTGAGAATAAAGCCATGGGCAGACATTTTGTGTGCTTGAGAAGCTTTCATATTTGTACACTTGTGATTCTTTCTCAAACAATGGGAAATCAGGGACAGACATGAAAATGTTGTGGGATCCCTGTTGCCTGCCTTGTGCATCCATCGCCAGGCTCCACCGTTGCCTTGGAAACTGGGTAGGCAGGGTTTGATGCAGGCAGGGAGGAGGCTGTGGGAGAGTTTCGGCTGCCGAAGGGCCCATGGGTGTTCCTGGGCACGTGCCCTGCCTTTGTATGAATGGGAGCATTTTGGCTTTCATCTGTGATTCTGACAACTTAGAATTTATAGAGCTATATTAAAAACACCCATAACAACAGGGAGCTCCCATATCTATTTAAGTATCCTTGATGGCTACGATTTGTAAAAGTGTTTACCATAATGAAAGATTCTGAATTGACATTCAAGTAGTTGACATTTAGTTTGGTTCACTGTGTGGTCATGGATGTTCAACATTGCTGAAGATGAAGGAACTTGTACACATAAATATGTACTTCCCTTTAGGGATTCAGAATGAAACCTGGAGCTGCATCCCCACCCTGAAAAAAACAGTGGGAATCTACAGAGACCAGTACTATAGTATCTAAGAATTGGTTTCCTAATAAAAGCTCAGAATCCTTAGTGGAATAACTATAAAGGAGGTCACTGTGTGCCCGTGGGAAGAAGACATGTCAGGGAGTGTCCAGGTGTCTTCAAGAGAAGAATCATAATGCTTCAAGCTGGGCCTTTGTGGCTTGTCAGGAATACTTTGGCACCTGAAAAGCTCTTCAGTGTCTGTGTGGATCCCTCAGAGATGCCAGAGAAGCAGCTGTGTTGCAATTCCACCAGTAGTGAGAAGATGTAACTGCCTGCTGCTGCCCAAAAAGGTGGGTTATGCCTATAGCAAGTACAAATGTATATGTACAAGTTTTATGAATAGTAACAATGGCCGCCTGTGATTAAGTGTTACTGAAATATGTCAAAGGAAAATACTGACGACAGCTGGGATATAAAGAACACAAACTTCTAAAGAATTTGGTGAAAAGATCTCAGTGCCAGCACAGTCCTGGATAGTTAGCGATTGCAAAAGCCACATGGAATAGCACCACACTTAATTCCCAGTGTCGCAAAGCTTAAGCCAATCTGTGCTCGTGACATTTCACAGCAGCTGAGGTTTCTGCACTGGGGAAGAAAAAGAGCTACAGTTGATAAGAAAGTCAATTCACTGGAGCACACTGAGAGCCACTTTTGAAAATACAGCCAAAGTACTTTTCCAAGGTCACAGCAGCCAAATTCCAGGCAAAGACATGGTACTTCTTTAGCCACTAGTATTTTCTGCTGTAAATGAAAAAAAAAAAGAGAGCGAAACTGGTGACATTATGCATTGATTTATATTGTGTTAAGCATAGCTAACCTGAGCATTATGTGTAAACAATTCTGATCATTTTGACTTTATTTTTGATAGTGGTAATGATTTCCCACATCAGTTGTTACCTCACCTTTGAAAAAAATCTTCCTGTTTTGAAAGTGTTGTAATTGCAATATAATGTTATAGTGTACTGTGAAACTGAGATGAATAAACTGTCACTCTGGTGTTGCTGATCACACACAGCCTCCCACTCCTTTCTTTGCCTTTCATACAACCACAGAACTGCTGAGGTTGGACAGAACCTCTGGAATCATTAGTCTAGTCCATTACTTTGCCCGAAAAGGTCAGCTAGAACAGGTTACTCAGGGTTGTCTCCCCTAGGGTTTTGACTGTTTCTGAGACTGGACACTCCACAATCTGTCTGGGCAACCTGTACCAGAGCAAAGTGGTTTCTTTTCTTATGTTTAGGTTTCTGTGTTTCAGTCTGTGTCCATCGCCTCTCCTCCTGTCACTGCGCACCTCTGAGAGGAGCCTGGCTCCATCTTCTTTACGGCTTCCCATCAAGTATTTATACACACTGATAAGAATCCCCTGAGCCTTCTCCAGGAAAATCGGTCCCAGCTGTCAGCCACTCCTTGTATGACAGATGCTTCACTTCCTTAACCGCCTTCATGGCCTTTCATTGGACTCACTCCAAAATGTCCATCTCTCTCTCATACTAGGGAGCCCAGAACTGGATGTAAAACTCCAGACGCGTCTCACCACAGCTTATCCCCTTCCCTGACCTGCTGGTAACAATCTTCCTTAAACAAGGATGTTGCTGGACACCCTTGCTGTTAGGGCATGCTACTGACTCATGTTCAACTTGGTGTCCACCAGGATGCCGAGTCCTTTTTGGCCAAGCTCCTTTCCATGTGGGTGGTCCCCAGCCAACTGCTTTAAGGGGTTGTTCCTTTCCAGGTACAAGACTTCACACTTCCCTTTGTTAAACTGCATGAGGATCCTGTCAGCCCATTTCTCCAGCCTACTGAGGTCACTCTGGATTGGCAGCACAACCCCCTGGTGTATCAGTCCCTCCTCCCAGTTTTGTATCATCAGCAGACTTGCTGAGGGTGTACTCTCTTGCCATTTAACTCACTAATGAAGAAGTTAAATGGTGTTGGCCAAGGATCAGTCAGTGGAGTACAGCACCAGTGGCTGGCTTCTGAATTTCATGTTGTTGATGTCAAGCTGTTCAGCTTGGCAGTTCAGCCAGTTGTCACTCCATCTCACTGTCCATTTATCTAGGCCATACCTCATCAACTGGCCTACAGGGATGTTACAGTAGACAGTTCAAAAGACTTCACAAAATAAACAATGTTAACTATGCTGAGCCTGTTGATACTTGGCAAAAGTTTGAGAGCTTGCATTATCATGCTTTCCCCTTGGCACTTCAATGTTGTGCTTAAGGTGAACTCTCTCCAGTTCTATTATTCTGAACACAAGGTACATAATTTTGCATCCTCTTTACCAACCTATTCCTGGCTTCATTGTGGCTGTCATCTCCCTTCCCTGGTGCAAGTGTAAAGCTGTCCTCAAGGCTGACCAGCTGGGTGGCAAAGCTACTTTCACTTCTCAAAAAAATTAGAGCTGTGAATCAAGTAATGTTTTATAATCAAGTTCAACAGCTTCTGCCCA
The DNA here is from genome assembly GCF_041296385.1 of Aphelocoma coerulescens. Taxonomy (NCBI): domain Eukaryota; kingdom Metazoa; phylum Chordata; class Aves; order Passeriformes; family Corvidae; genus Aphelocoma; species Aphelocoma coerulescens. Next base: position 79,889,099 of record NC_091015.1, read on the forward strand.
ATCCATTATAGACCCTGCTGAAATTTGTTTCAGATATTCTCCTTGGTAGCAGTGCAGATACAGCTGTGTATTGCAGCTGGTTTGATTATATTCTCTTTGCCATCCTTGAACTGTCTCTCCTCCCTTGGTCATCCACCATGTGCTTATCTCGTTTTTTTTCCTATGAGAGATCAAACAGAGACACCACAAGCAGGATTCAAAGTTTTCCAAAATGAGATCTGTGGCAGGTGTCTGGTAACACACAACATAACTTCACTTATAGAAAAGAAAGATATCCCATTCCTGTGGATGTTAAACTGCTATCACTGCTGGATAACTCCCAGAAAAAAAAACATTCTTTAGCAGCAGCATAAAATCTCATGCCAACCCTCTGTGTTCCTGAAATTAGAGCCCCATATATACAGATTGAGCAGCACTATCTAAAACAGTTTCATGCTTGAAAGTAGCTGTGGGCTTTAACATCACTACCCAATCTCTGCTTGTTTCAGGTGCCCGAGCTATGGTAAAATTATGCTTGTGCTTCAAACATATTGAAACATGATTAAGCAGGCCTGAGCTAGAAATACAGGCTTGAGGGTGCCAATGAAACTGAGCAGCATGTGCTTTGCTGCTGTGGCGCAGTAGAGGCGAAGGAAGCGAGAGGACGAGTTCCAACAGGTGTGCAAAGAAGAGTTAGGCGGTCTTGTTTTCTTTTTCACCTCAAGATGAGCCATGTCGTGTCCGATTCCTGCCTATTCCCCGACGGCTGAAGGCGAGGTTCCCCCGGCGCCCCAAGCCAGCAGCATGCAGCACGTGGAGGGGCCCGTAGCCTGCCGCCCCCAGACCGGACCAGCCCGGGGCGCGGGAGACAATGCCCGGGCCGGGCCCGCCCCACGCCGTTCCCGCCGCACGTCACCGTGGGGCGGGGCGCGGCGCCCGATTTAAGGGACAGCGAGGGGCGCGGCCGCCGCAGCTGCGAGTGCGGGCGGCGAAGGAGGCGGCAGCAGCAGCAGCAGCAGCAGCAGCAGCAGCAGCAGCAGCAGCAGCAGCAGCAGCAGCAGCAGCAGCAGCAGCAGCAGCAGCAGCAGCAGCAGCAGCAGCAGCAGCAGCAGCAGCAGCAGCAGCAGCAGCAGCAGCAGCAGCAGCAGCAGCAGCAGCAGCGGCAGCTTCGGCCACCGGCACCATGCGTGAGATCGTGCACATCCAGGCCGGGCAGTGCGGCAACCAGATCGGCGCCAAGGTACGGACGGGCGCGGGCAGCGGGGCGCTCCTGCGGGTGGCACGCAGCTCCGTCCCGAAATGAAAAGCGACCCGGGGTTTGCTGAGGCGCTGTGGCTCCTGCCCTTGTGCCCCTCGGCCCTGCCGGTCTGAGCTGCCGCGGGGCAGGGATATGCCCGCGCTCCCGTCTGGCGTGCCCAGCCTCCCTGCAGGCAGCCGCGGCCATCCGCCGCTGCCTCGCCCCTCTGTGGCCACGGCGCCGGCTCCCGAGGGCGGAGGGAACGGGAGGTGCTTCAGTGCCACGGATTACCCGTCACCACCGAACGTGTGCAGGTGTTGCCATCTTGTAGTGACTAAAGGGTCTTAAGCCAATGCTAGACAATGGGAGGACACCAAATTGATATAGCCAGAGGTGGTCATCCTTTGGATACAAGCTACAAAGGAATTAACTTGCACTTCAGTGCTCTGGCTGCTCGTCTGCCCCCTGCTAGTTCAGCTGCTGTGGCCAGCGAAGCCCTTGTGCACTGACTCACCTTCCCACCCAGCAGCTGCTCTGCCATGCAAGGGAGTGGTCAGGGCCGTGGAATGCATGGGCTGCGCTGGGGGTGTGTGATTGGCACTGGCCAGCTGTTTCCACTGGAACTGGCTAATTGCCGTTTTTCAAAAATTTCCTCTAGTTCTGGGAGGTCATCAGCGATGAGCATGGCATTGATCCCACGGGCAGCTACCATGGGGACAGTGAGCTGCAGCTGGAGAGGATCAATGTCTACTACAATGAAGCTGCCGGTAAGTGTCTGCTTCCTCAGATGTCCTTAAATAAATGAGGCAGGCATGACAGCTCAAGGAGGCTGGAAAAATCCCTGAACAAGAGCTGTCATCTGCCAGTGACTCCTCTAAGAGACCTTTGTTCTCAGAAAGGCTCTGATAACATGGTAGTCTTGATTGTGACAGTGCCTCTCCAGAAAAATGTAGGGAGGTGGATGGGAGCACAGCAGGGCTCCTGTGACGCTGGCTGCCGACTGCGGGGCCGTAACGCCGGTGCTGGTTCCTCCCACAGGTAACAAGTATGTCCCCCGTGCCATCCTCGTGGACTTGGAACCCGGCACCATGGACTCCGTGCGCTCCGGCCCCTTTGGACAGATCTTCCGTCCCGACAACTTTGTCTTTGGTGAGTGACTGCGGGATGGAGGAGTTCCAGCGTGGGAACTCCACACACAGGAAAGACTTGGAGCGAGCATGCGAGTGACCTTGGGGAACCTGAATCCCCACAGCAGAGTGGGGATGGAAGTGAGGGGAGGAGCCCCTAGGGAAGGGGCAGTGGCATCATCTCTGTTTGTGCCTGGGGCGCTAATGTGGCACCTGGCTTCTGGTCTGCCCTTAGGTCAGAGCGGGGCTGGCAACAACTGGGCCAAGGGGCACTACACGGAAGGCGCTGAGCTGGTGGACTCTGTGCTGGATGTGGTGAGGAAGGAGTCGGAGAGCTGTGACTGCCTCCAGGGCTTCCAGCTGACCCACTCGCTGGGCGGAGGCACGGGCTCCGGCATGGGCACCCTCCTGATCAGCAAGATCCGGGAGGAGTACCCCGACCGCATCATGAACACCTTCAGCGTCATGCCCTCGCCCAAGGTGTCGGACACGGTGGTGGAGCCCTACAATGCCACCCTCTCTGTGCACCAGCTGGTGGAGAACACGGACGAGACCTACTGCATTGACAACGAGGCCCTGTATGACATTTGCTTCCGCACCCTGAAGCTGACCACTCCCACGTACGGGGACCTCAACCACCTGGTGTCGGCCACCATGAGCGGCGTGACCACCTGCCTTCGCTTCCCCGGCCAGCTGAACGCCGACCTGCGCAAGCTGGCGGTCAACATGGTGCCTTTCCCGCGGCTGCACTTCTTCATGCCAGGCTTTGCCCCGCTGACCAGCCGCGGCAGCCAGCAGTACCGCGCCCTGACGGTGCCCGAGCTGACGCAGCAGATGTTCGACTCCAAGAACATGATGGCTGCCTGCGACCCCCGCCACGGCCGCTACCTGACGGTGGCCGCCATCTTCCGGGGCCGCATGTCCATGAAGGAGGTGGACGAGCAGATGCTCAACGTGCAGAACAAGAACAGCAGCTACTTTGTGGAGTGGATCCCCAACAACGTGAAGACAGCCGTCTGCGACATCCCCCCGCGCGGCCTCAAGATGTCCGCCACCTTCATCGGCAACAGCACGGCCATCCAGGAGCTCTTCAAGAGGATCTCGGAGCAGTTCACGGCCATGTTCCGGCGCAAGGCTTTCTTGCACTGGTACACCGGCGAGGGCATGGATGAAATGGAGTTCACGGAGGCTGAGAGCAACATGAACGACCTGGTCTCCGAATACCAGCAATACCAGGATGCCACTGCTGATGAGCAGGGCGAGTTTGAAGAGGAAGGAGAGGAGGACGAGGCTTAAGCCCTCTGGTATCAAAGGAACTTCTGTAAAGTGGGCATGCATCTGAATGACTTCTGATAGTGGTGGTGAAGCATGTTTTCTAGAAATTATGTACCCAATTATCCTCTCAGCATTTGTGATTTTGGCAGATTTCTCAATGTAACACTTCTGAATCCTAATTCTTACAATGTTTTTTGTCCTTTAATATTAAGAGCACATAAAGGCATGCATTCTAGATCATGTTTTCTGTCTTTCTTAATACCTCTATTGGACAAAGAACAACTGTTCAGCCTGGGTGGCAACAAGTAAGCTTAAGGACATGTCAGAAGTCTTGCAGTACAGTGGTATGCTCTGATCACTGAGGCTTACGTGTTCTTGAGACATATCCTTCTCATGCAAACATGTTTAATGTTTTTTTCTTACAGGACTCAAACCTACCTATAACTTCATTGAAAATGGAAAGCCAACTTATATTCCTAAACAAGGCAAAGGCCAAGCACCTCTGACTTGTTTTACAGTCCAAGTCAGCGTAGGAAATTTTCCACTTCTCTGTTGAAGTCCTCCGCAAAACGCAGGTGTAAATTGTGCTTTCCTTCTGGCATCAGAAGCAACCTTAAAAGAGGAGAAAAATCAAACACTGATTACACATTTTATTCTGTGAGTACAGGTAATTAAAATACTTGTTGCATCTTCCTTGCTCTTGGTTACCCAGTAAGTAACTGTAGTAACTCTTATTTTAAGTACTGTCCCTCTACATGTGGTTCAGAATGTGAACCACAGCAACAGTTGAAGCAATAACCATACTATTTGTCCCACTTTGGGGAGGATAAAATAAGCCAAAAAGAAATTTTTGTCCTAGGCCCAGTTTCTAGAAACTTTTCTGGTGATCAACACAGAAGATAAAATTCCAAAACTTATGTAAGATGCATCTTTGAAAGGTACGTAAAGTACCTGAGCACTTTTGCCTCTTTCAGAGAACAGTAGTTGTGCTGGGCAGTGAAATGCAGAGTCCTTGTCATGACCCAAACTTGGTTATTATTTGTCTCATCTTTTTGCAAAAAGACAATCCAAAACTAAAACCATTCATCCATTAAAATAAGAAGGGAAGTCAGAACTTCTCTGGCTATACCAAAAGCTTAGAAGTAGTACCTGTGAATAAAGTTAAATCTTTGTAATACAAATATGAGTTTGACATGCCTAAAATTCCACTTGCTTTTGCTTTCTATCTGAGACAAACTTTATACACCAAGAATGTATACTTATTTATATGGGGGTGGGAAATTCTTTAAATTGTTTTGAAACTAAGCAGTTTCAACAGAGCTAAAACCATTCTGACTGATACTTTGTTGCCTTCATGTCAAAGTCCCACTATAACAAGAGGGACTGACCTTCTTTTGGTGGTGACAAGTGCTGTTTTGTTTTGGGAAAAGAGCAGCAGCATGTGAAACATACCCAGCTTTTCTAGTGAATTGTCTGAATTTTATTAAGTCTGTTTCTTCAAAGACTAAGCAGCACACAGATGCACAAACCTATAGCACTGTGTATGCTATTTCCTACTGCTGGTAATGCCACCAAATTCCAGCCATACCATGCAAACGCAGAATGATGGCACAGTCTTCCACCATGAGAGAAACAAGCAATGTACCTGCACTATAATCAGAAGAAGCTTTTTCTACTTTACTACTAGATAAAAATCAGGGCAAGAAAAGCTGATGGTAGAAGCATGTGTTACTGAAAGCAAACTGAATTTAAGCTTTTCCTTCTACTTCACAATGGAAAATGTCATTTCCAATACAATCAGAGAAGAATGGGACCATGTACCCAAGTCTTATTTTCTGAGAACACCATTAATCTGGTTTCTTTTCTGACAAATATGCATACAGGAGAGCACTTCAGCACAAAGACATGCAAAGAATCACTGTTTTACACTATACTGGATGGCAATTTCTAACAGTGTTTCCTCTTTGACTAGTCTTCCAAAGAGAAGCTATCAGATCCTTGTCTAGTTTTTTTTTTGGGATAATTTGCCTTAGTCAGCATCTGGAGTATTTTGGAGCTTGGTGAAACCAAGCAGGATGATAGGTGTTCTGAGCAGGGCATGTAGGAGTAAGGAACCAGCAGACATGAAATAAAACACCTGCATGTGATTGTTAGGAAGATCTCTTGTTCTCATCTTTCCTGTGGCAGCATGCATTACTATGATCAGTGTGCCTGACTTTGAGATAATATCATTCATTTTTGCAGTGAGATAACACCAGTGAAACAGTTCCCTACACTTTGTATTCATAAAAATGTGTTGCCTTTTTTTCCCCCCTCACTACTTCTGTTCTCCAGTGCTAATCATCACAGTCTGCTATTAAGTAGTAATAGAACGCTTGCATTTGTGTGCAAATTTATGAGGAGAATTCAGCTGGTAAAATCCCAGCTTTTGATAGGAAGCATTTCTGGAATTTTCAAGTTGTGCTAGTTTTGGCTGGGATAGAGTCAATTTTCTTCACAGTAGTTATTATGGGGCTGTGTTTTGGGTTTGTGCTGAAAACAGTGTTGATAATAGATGTTTCTGCTATTGCTGAGCTGTGCTTGCACAGCATCAAGGCCGCCTGTGCTTCTCGTACTGCCCCACTAGGGAGGAGGCTGGGGGTGCACAAGGAGTTTGGAGGGGCCACAGCTGACCTCAACTGACCAAAGGAATATTCCATACCATATGGCATCATGCTGAGCATACAGAGCCGGGGAAAGAAGGAAGGGGGATGTTTGGAAGGATGACATTTGTCTTCCCAAGTAACTGCTATCTGTGATGGAGCCTGACGTTCCTGGGAATGGCTGAATGCCTGCCTGCCTGTGGGAGCAGTGAGTTAAGTCCTTGTTTTGCTTTGCTTGCATGCATGGCTTTTGCTTTACCTATTAAACTGTCTTTATCTCAACCCATGAGGGGTTTTTTCATTATTATTCATCTGATTCTGTCCCTGAGCCCATGAGTGGGGGAGTGAGTGGTACTGAGTTGTCATCTGGGGTTAAACCACATCACACATGAGACAGATGGTGCCCTAACATTTTTCTTGTTTATATAGTAATATTTCTGAGCACAGCTGTACAGCTTTTTCTCATTCTGCTTTTCCTAAAAACACTGAAAATTCATGGGACAGGTGGAAACAGAATCTCTGAGGTTGTTCACATCAGTAGGGCAGAGCAAACAGAAGTGAACTGTGCTTCTCTCTTTAATAACTGGGAATCTCTCTCCATTCATAGCATTTAAATTCTCTGTTGAACTGAATGGGACAGAAATGAGGTCTCTTACAGCAAAAGGAATGCAATGGTCATAAAACAAGTTTGCTTGCTTTGATGAATCTTAGGGAGTAGTGGTTCTGTTTGTGGAGTGAAAAGAGGAAAATTAACTTAGTTTCAGAGGGCTTTAGGAAGGAACTTATTAAAATACTGTATTCTTTATATTGCAAGAAAGGCCCAGCTACCCTGTTTGCACTGTAATTTTCTAGGGAAGTTTAGAATAGCTCTCTGTGTGGCAGAGACAGCTTGCCCAAATACCTTTTTTTCTTTTTTTTTTTCCAAACACTGTGTTTGAACTGCTTCATTTCTCCAAAAATGGTATATAAAAACTCCATCATTTAACTTACCGAGAGCCTTTGATGTGCTTATGAATGTATTCTGCATGAGCTTGTGGGACCAAAGGGTCTTTCTCACCATGAATTATAAATGTGGGACATTTAATATCTGGCAGCAACTGTTGGCAGATATTACCTAGGGAGAAAACAAATGAAGGTTACACTTTACTTTAAAATTGTATGACAGATGAAACTGCTTCTGTAAAGGACTCTGAACTCCACTGGGTTCTGGCTACTGCCTCTCCTTGTGGATAGTGTGTGATTAATCTACAGAAGTATGTAAGCAGGACTATAATTAACATTTCTTACTCCAAGATGTTACTTCACTGCAATTTGCTCCATTAATGGATAATAGGACAAAAGGATAGAGAGAATGAAGTACTTCTGTTCCACATTTCCCCCAGGCTCTCTCTGACTCTTCAAAGCTGATACATGAATCTCCTTCCCAGCTTTGTTCTTCTCAGCTTTAGAGTCCTATGGCTCTCAGGTTAAGCTGCATTTTGTTACAGTGGTTGTCAAGTCACAAGATTTGCTACTTTTTTTTAACAAATTAACTTAGGCTGTATTGATACCTGTTGCACCTCCCAGGCCCTTTGCTGTCTGCAATGCTCTAATGGATTGACCCTGGCTGAGTGCCAAGCACCCACCTAAGCCTCTCCATCACTCCCCTCTCCAAGTGGACAGGGAAGAGAAAACAAAACAAAGGGTTCCTGAGTTACAAGGATAGGACCAGGAGAGAGCACTCACCAAATACCATCATGGGAAAAACAGACTCAACTTGGGGATATTAATTGAATTTATTACTAACAAGATCAGAGTAGGATAATGAGAAGTAAAATAAATCTTAGAAGCTTCTTCCTGGGTTCTACCTCCTGCGCCCTGTGGTGCAGGGAGGTGGGGAGTGGGGTTATGGTCAGTTCATCACAGGTTGTTCCTGCTGCTGCTCAGGGAGTCCTTCCACTGCTCCAGCGTGGGGTCCCTCCCACAGGAAACAGTTCTCCATTAACTTCTCCAACATGAATCCACTCCACAAGCAATGGTTCCCCACAAACTGCTGCAACACGGGTCACCTTTCCATAGGGTGCAGTCCTTCAGGTACAGCCTGCTCCAGCATGAGTCCCCCGCTGGGTCACAAGTCCTACCAGGAAAACTGCCCTACTGTGAGCTCCTCTCTCCATGGGTCTGCAGGTCCCAGCAGGAGCCTGCTCCAGCACAGGCCTCCCACAGGTACAGAAACCCTCGGGCATACATCTGCTCTGGTATGGGCTCCTCCATGGGCTGCGGGTGGATCTCTGCATCTCTGTGGCCCTCCATGGGCTGCAGAGGCACAGCTGCCTCACCAGGGACTGCACCACGGGCTGCAGGGGAACCTCTGCTCTGGAGCACTCCTCCCCCTCCTTCTTCAGTGACCTTGGTGGCTGCATAGTTGGTCCTCTCACACATTCTCACTCTGCTCTTCTCTGGCTGCAGTAACTTTTCTTTCCTTCTAAAATATGTTTTCACAGAGGTGTTACTGCCATCACTGATTGGCTTGGCCTTGGCCAGTGGCATGTCTGTCTTGGAGCAGGCTGGCATTAGCTCTGCTGGACATGGGGGAAGCTTCTAGGCACCCTGCAACCCCCCAGTACCAAAACCTGGCCATGCAAACCCAATACAAATGCATAACAATTTGATATGAATTGCAACTAAAACTATTCAAAGGCTATTTTTCCTGCCCATTCATAATTTTATGCTTACTAGTCATTAATCTCACAAGAAGTAATTTTAATGCTTTTGTTTAAAGACTTTTCTGAATTTTCTCCCCTTTTTTTCCTCATCCCTTAGTTTCTAAACTCGTTGCCTAACTTCTTCCCATGTTCTTGCAAGGGAATCTTTGGGCAAAACATCCTTGATGAGCTTTGTGTCCCATTTTAATTTGAGATAACTTTATTTGTAGTTGTCACCTTGCAGCTACCAACAGCTGTAAGATTAATGCTCATCCATGCATGCTTTCCTTAGCTCTAAAGTCAGAGGCTGTTTGAGTTTTAACAATTGCTTGGTTATTTATGTAGCCTTCGTTTGCAGTACTACTAGTGAAATATTTACATTTAGAACATTTTACCCATAGTCCTCTAACACTGCAGAAATGTTGACTGTTTTTCAGAACAAGTACCAAGTAAATTGAGGTTATTTATCGAGGGAGATAGTTGGCAGTCAAACTATTATTTCCTAGTTTTCAGTCCTAAAACTGTTTTGTAACATAACCACTAAATTGTATTTACTCTAAAAGCATGGAACAGCAAGAAAAATCTTGGCTGTTGAGACTTTATGTAACTTACTCAGTTTCCTTAAGTGTTGGCTCCTTCTAAAAGGTCATTTCTTATCGTATTTCACACTAAAAGCTGTCTCATTCAGGGAAAATAATCTAGTTTTAAAATCAGCTTGAGTTTTTGACCAACATTGGCTTTGCTGTCCTCCTTTTATCTCTGATGGGTTTTATTAACACCTTTTCTTATATCTGCTGTATCTGCGCCTTTGTTGCAGTGTCTTAACTTTAATTGCAAGGTGGCCTGTTTGTAATCTAAGTTGGAAAACGGGTTTTTCCCAGCAAAAAAGCCTGCAGTCTGATAGCTGCTCATCTCTTGTAGCAAACATTAGGCTTCTTCCAATATCTGACCCAGTTTCAGCATCTAGGTAATTCAGTTCCTTGTTACATGTTTCTAGGTGGCTTCTTTTTCACAGCCACTTAATCTCATAGTGTCTGAGGCACGTGCAGGCAGTGAAAGGATGTCACAGCCACAGATTCACCAGCCTGGGCTTTGCATATAAAAATAAATTTTTTTTTAAGAAGAAGCATTCCAGAAAGGGTAAAATAAAATTGGAACATAATTTGTTACATCACTTTACTGGGAGAAATCCTAGTGCTGCACTGATCCTATACAAAATAATTATGGAAAAAATATGACATGAAGGAACGTTTTTGTTGTAGTACCTGCTGCCTGTTAATGCACATCACCTATCTTTCATTATGGGAGCTATAGGAAAATGTGTATAAGAGTTACAAACTCCTTTTTTCTGTATTATACATTACTGCTTTAGGCAAATTAAAAGCAAATTTCCTCTGAATTAAAATAGAACCACAGATTATTATTCATAATATCCTTGGCTGAAAAGGTCTATGTAGAGTAATTGCAGAAATCTTCAGGGATAAAGAATTATATTGTCTAGTTTACTATTTTTTAAATTATTTTTAAACACCTGAGCTGTTTCAATAGTGTCTTTAAAATGCTTTTTTTAAGTTCTGAGTTCTCAAAATCTGAAGTCCCTTCTTTTTTAACTCACACCATACTAGGTTTGAAAGAGTTTTTCAGCTCCATTTTGCAAAAACTGGAAAGAGCATGCCTTACTTTTGGTACATCTTAACTATGTCACCAAGAGATAATCCTTGTACACAGAGACAGAAGAGGAGAAAAAGATTCTGCCTGAGCAGAATCCTTTCTGTTTAGCCTGCACAAAAGCAATGACTTAATAATGCAGTTTTGTGGTGGAACAAGAGGAGAGCCTCAACTGCTAATGTTTTCCATAAATGTTTTTCTCCTGCACCTTTCTGGTTCTGTGAGCCATCTACAGAGTAATTGTGTTACTCCTGAGTGTGAGTCACACCCAGCTTTTAATGCCATATGCAGAGTCCTTCCTTTACTGCTGCTAGAAGTAGTTAGATTTTTTTATCCAGGCCTGCCTGCTATTCTAATTGCCTCAGTTCAATGCTGTGAAAGCCTCACCATTTGAATTGTCAGCAAATCGCGATATTCCATCTACCCAAGCCTCACAGGTTTCTGCGAAGTACTTGTGTCCGTACAGCTCTTCCAGTGGTTTCTTGACCTTTTCACTCCATTTTGAAACATCTCGGATGCCTACATAAAATAACATTGAAATATGTTATGTCCTTTCCAGCAACAAGATAAAAACCCACACCTAATATAGGGAAGTTTTCAAACCAGACTGCAAATATGTATTTCATTGAAACTGCAATGAGAATTTTAAATCGTAGTACAGAAAGGGTATAAAAAAGACAGTTGTGCAATCTCTGCTGTGGTCTTCTGAGTTGTAGAGGAACATCTTGTCATTATGGTCACAAGGAACAACAGGAAAAAAAATAATAATCAAAGGACTCAGAACCATCAGAAGTTTTATGACTTTCTGGAAGACTTTCATAAGAGAAGTTCAAGGGGTACTTTGTATATGAAAATGGGAATGTTTCATAGCAGACTGCTAGACGTGGCAGTTCTTTTTTATATCCTTTAGCCTTTTGCATTGATTCATGGATGGAAGTTCTTCCATGGCTCCTACCAGCTCTCAGAGGAAGGAAGCTCTTACTAAGACATTCCAGCAGGCTGACATCATGGTACATTTGCCATAGTTTTACACAAAAACAAGTGACTCCACTTAGTAGAGTCCTGTGACTCATGGCAGGCTGGCTAAAGCTGTACAAATAATTTGACATTTTAGTTATTTATTTATCAGTCTTCTATTTATTTCCCTCTAAAATTTTCTGTACTGCTCACAAACTACATATCCAAAAGGGTTATTTTCACTAAACTATATTTCAGCTGTACAGCTTTGTGCTAATAAAGTCTGAAACAAAGTTGTAACCGCAGAGAACAGGACAGTACTGAATCATCAAACAGCAATATATGCCACTAGCAAAGGTTTTAACTGGTTTCAAAAGGGAATTAAGGGAAGAAAGGAGTGAAGTGTTAATTAACAAAGAGAACCTGTCCAGCGAAATGACAAAGGTACCAGTGACTGAAAGTGTTTTATAACAGCATCTAACTGAAAATGAGTCTGTTCACCCCAGGCTAGATGGTACTTAACAACTGTTTCCTTTATAGAATCTACTGTTTTTCATCCATGGGGCTTGCATTAACTTAAAAAGAGAAGGGAGAAGCCAACGTTGAAAGGACCAAATCAGCACGTGTCTCTCCTGTGAAACTCGGCAGCTGAGGTGCACTGATGAGCCAGTTGTAGAAGACTTGTGCTGCTACTCTCAACTCTATCAGCCAGGGAGAGATGTTGAAAGCAACAATCCACAAAGAGGACAAAGGCCAGCATTGCAGTGGGTGTTCCATGTAAACAGGACTTCTTTTTGTTGTTGTTTTTAGGGTTTTTTAAAATTTTTCTTTTACATTCTAGCCTGTAGTGCAGGGAGGAGATGTGCATTTCATATATGTACAATAAAAATTTAATAAATATAAAACATGTAGAGAAAGAAAGCATTTTACAGAGCTAAAAAGCATTTTGTTTTCTGAACTAAAAACTATATTACTACTACTACCACCACTTTTAGTGTTAGTATAGGTGAGGTAAATACAGATGGGCAATACCTACACTTGTAATTTTGCTGAAGCCAGATGCATTTCACAGCTGATATAAATCAAACTCCAGTCACTAAAATGAAACTATACCAGGTTACATTTGTTGAGCCTACACAGTTAACTCTTTTCATTTCTACGTTCAAAAGGAAATATGGTCCCTTTCTGAGTTCACCAGGCATTTCTTCTTACTTTCCTTTATAGCGAGAAGAGATCTCAGATTCTATTTCACATGAGTGGAATAAGGATCAGAAATCCCATGTTTCTTTACTTTGCAAAGGTTTTCTAATGATAATAATTAACTCTAAAGGAATGCAAATGGTAAAGACATCTTGGGACATTTACTTGAATTATTAATTTGCTTCCTGAATTTAAACGGTAAGTTATGAAATTGTTTTCTTACTGTCTATATTATATAGGTTCTAGAAGCAAAAGCTGTTAAGAACTAGCCCAGTGCTTATCTGTGGACCTGGTTTAAAAAAGGTTGTGCAAGATATGAGGTAAGAAATCAAACCTGGGGTTTGATAGTATTATTTGGAATTTATTTTTAGGAATTTGTTATAACAACAAAAATTTGACTTTCTGAAAACTACTGATAATCTATTATAACTTCTGCTTTTCGTCAGGGTAAGTTGGTAAGGGCTTGTCAAAAAATCTATTATATTGCCCCTAGAGTAACTGTTGGAGAGTTTCTCACTATAACTTTAACCTATCCCTATACCTCGCAACGTAGTGAATTTTGTGTTCTGTCTCTTTAGGTTTGTTATGTCCTCAGCTCTGTCTCCACTTAGCTGTTGCATGACTAAGATTCTTGGGTCAAGTAGAAATTAAAATAATTAATTTAGAATACAACATGCAGTTTATACATACCATTGTAAATTCTCACATCCTCTTGAGTAACGCTGGCATTTGCTCCCCAGACAACCAACTTGTGGATAAGATTTGGGTACTTTGCAGCTGCAATGAGTGCTGTAATTCCACCATCACTCCACCCCAGCAAGGAGAACTTCTTAAACTTTAGTGCCTTGATTCATACAAGAAAGTTACATGCAAATCACCAGCTGGTTTTACAACTAAACATCAAATATTTCTTGAAAATTAACTGTACAGTTTTAGGCACAACACACACAGCTGAACTATAGTTAGCTTTCATAATAAGATATCATTTTCTTGCTATACATAAAAATACTAAAGACCAGGTCAAATATTTAGAAAACAAGAAATTACACCTGCCATTTCAATTTTCTATAACTCTTTAATGAAACAGGCAGTAGTCCTATTAGATTCTTGCTGCATTTTAAAAAGCCCTCCAAAAAAAAAGAAAAATTGATTGAAAACGGAGAGTAAAGACCTTTTCAGAGAGCCTGATGATATGAAGAATCTGTGGGTTCTCTTGGTGTGAGGTTGGCAAAGACTATCACAGGGTGGATGGTAAGCAATCCAAGATTAGGCTAAACTTAAGAAAAAGAAAAGTTTAAGACTTGAAAAATGGAAACCAGCTATCGGATTTACTGATACTAGCTGAGCTAAAAAAAAAAAAGTGCTCTGTAACAACCAAAAAATACTTAAAAGTATTTTCTAAAGGATTGTATCAATTTTTTGTTGCTAATTTACATTTTCTGAAGCTTTTAAGTGTATATTTTAAATGTTACTTCATGGTGAGTTGCAATTCGAAATATTAATAATGAAATTCCTCCTTGAAAAGGAAAGCATAGGGCAAAAAATATGACAACCAAGACCTTAATTAATTCTGACCACTGACAGGACCCAAGGGAATGGCACAAAGCTGAGTTCGGGGAGGTTTAGGTTGGATATCAGGAAAAGGTTTTCACCCAGAGGGTGGTTGGGCACTGGAACAGGCTCCCCAGGGCAGTGGTCACAGCATTGAGCCTCACAAAGTCTAAGAAGCATTTGGACAATGCTCTTAGGCACATGGTGTGACTCTTGGGGTGTCCTGTGCAGGGCCAGGAGTTGGACTCGATGATCCTGATGGGTCCCTTCCAACTCAGCATATTCTGTGATTCTGTGATAATGCTTTCTACTAGAATTTGAAACTCTTGTTTCCTCATAAACCACTATATGTGGTAGGGAGTACTGGCAGTCACAGGAGAGAGGATTTTGTGTGTGTTATGTTCAGTGGGGAAAGAGTGGGGAAGGTAAAGGCACTCATGAGAAAATGCATCTGAAGGTTGTAGAGGGATGATATTCAATGGTTAGGCAATTCTTGCAGTTTTGCATACAGAAACTTCAGTTTGTGAACTCATTCACAAGAAAATATATTTCAGTGGTTTTTGCTTTTGCTCTGCAGAAATTACAGCCTTTTAGATGCAATTAAGGAGGATATTTTACTTTTGGAGGGAAAAGAGCAAGTTAGTTGAATGGATTGCTTTGGTATTTGGTGGTGTTGGAAGTCCAGGCCTGCTCTGTTGTAACAGAAGAAAGGAAAAATGCAGGCAATGAGAGAAACAACTACAGAGAGAGAAAAAGATGTTTCTACTGTGCTTGTAAACTTGATGCTCAAGTGAGGCATAACTTTACTAATCAACTCGATATTTAGCAGACTTCTATCCCTATTAGGCTTTTCTGGTTTTGGCTTCATCCTTGGTATTCTTCTCACTGTAGTTTGACCAATTTTAGATTTCACTCTGCAAAGCTGTAATTACTAAACAGGAAACAAATAAGGTAGGGGAAAGAAAGGGACATGTAATGTAAGCATGATAACAAGAAAAGGGACATGATAGCAAGAAAAGGAAACTTTGAATTTTTGCAGCCGATCAGAAGTTGGCCCTGGTCTGCTGAAGAGGTAGTTAATCCGTGTCCAACTTTCATTATTGTGCTGCTGAAGGGCTCCTGGTGTCTTGGCAGGTTTTGGGGGTTGGCAGCAGTGCTTGCAGAGGTTAAGTTTTTGATGTTGCTGCTGTTCCCCTACTGACAATAGCAAATTATGGAGCTCAAAGCTGGCTGATGGATGGAATAACTGATTAAAATTTTTGTTCTTCATGACAGGTTATTTGAGATCTATTTGCTGCCAGTATTTATCTTGTTTACTAGCCTTTATCTTGATGCATTCTTTGGGGTATCTTAGGATGCCTTTCCAGCAGGAGAAATTTAATTTATCCTTTGCAGCCTTCAGAAAAACAATGTGATACAACAGCTGTGCTGGATAAGGTATGCATGTTTGCTTACTTTAATTTTGAACTACTTACAGTACAGGTTGCTAACCTAACATGGGCAGTAACCTGAAAGCTGGTTGCACAGCACAGTTCTGTGGGTGATTTTGTGCTGCCTTCACCCCGTGAGTGAACAAAATTTCTTTTGAAGTCACCTCCTCTGTGCAGGCCCGTGTGAAATGCAATCCAATTACCACATACAACAGTGAGCTGCAATACAACATCACTCTGCACTATATGTAAGTTTTTACTGCATCACAGGGAGTGTAGCATCAGCAAAAGTTATAGGTGATCTACAAAAACATAGAGAAGCCCAAGATCATCCTTTTGCTAGGACAGTAGCTTTGAAGAGTAAGAACTTCTTAAATATCAACACTAATTATTTCCCTAGTAATTGTTTTAATGCTATTGACTTTGCTAGCATTAGACATTGGGGTGGAAGATAGCAAAGTGGACTTAGGTGCATTATACTCCTTCTATTTCAAGCAAACTCCTTCACAGAACACAAAGAGGGATACAGAACAGTGTCTTCTGCATAAAGGTGCTAAATACTCTGCAGAATTTCAGCTTTCGTTATTTCACAGAAACCTTGCATCACTCACATCTCCAGCAGAGATACCAGAATCTGAAGGAGACTAGAACAAAGGTTCTAAAGGCTCACCCATATGGATGTGTTTTTTGGCTGATTGTAGGCAGGATGATGAATGTAAACCATTATATTCTGGAAATCAGAGTTGGAATGATTCCTTGGGATTTGTGCTATCCTTTATAACATCCTAAAATAGAAGCAAGTTACCCACGCTTGGTAACGTTTTAGTAAGTTGTTATTATATGCTTATATTGAGAAACATCTTCAAAAAAACAGGATGCTATGTCTCATTTGCTTTGGCAGCTCTAGAGATTGGTAGGCTGCTGTCCTGTTTTGCTGCAAGCTACATGGTTACACTCCCTTTGGGGAAAGCTCTGTTTAATATTTTGCATTTATTAGTATTTGAACAGAGACAAGAAGGGGGTTACAACCATTGAGACTGCAAGTCTGTCACCTATTCATGGCAGCATCTTTATTTTCTTTGCTAGTGTAGCAGAAAAAATTGAAGATTT
This sequence comes from Aphelocoma coerulescens, assembly GCF_041296385.1. Taxonomy (NCBI): domain Eukaryota; kingdom Metazoa; phylum Chordata; class Aves; order Passeriformes; family Corvidae; genus Aphelocoma; species Aphelocoma coerulescens. The sequence goes on from NC_091015.1 coordinate 79,905,959, forward strand.
ACAGTACAGAGAGATTGCTTTTATGGTTAGAGGGCAAATCTGTGTCTTAATCCCGATTCTGCTGTCAGACTTACTTTGGTTTGCTGTGCAGAATACACCAGGAAGGCCACATTTCCAGTTTCAGATGGGTTTTCAGCAAGGTTATTGTTTATTACAGAAATACAGTTGGACTGACTGTCTGAATCTTGCCTCATATTTTTGAATTTTAATGCTCTGCCAACTCTCTTAACATGACCAAAGAGACTGTACAGCTTAATATAAAAAAGCCAGAATATTAGTTAAAACTAAACCAGAAAATAGTGTCAGCAGCTATAGGACAGAATAAAAGAGGAACACAGAAACACAGATTTGAATAAAAAATTCTTTGAGAAGGAGAAATAATAACAGCTTTAGGCCATATTCTTTATAACTGCAACTGCTGTATTAGTTAGTAAGATTTGGTATGGTCACAGGAAGACTTTGATTTCTCACAATGATTTCAGTAATCTGCTCTAAAATGCAAAGCATCAAATTAATTTTTAGAATCAAATGTTTCCTAAATGGGCTGCTCAAGGCATAACACCAAGATTCTACTCAATAGAAAATTTTCTATGAGCCTTTCAGTATGGTAATCCCTTCAATTAAGCTACTTCACACACTTTGTTTTTTACACACACTTTACCTAAACTCACATAGTTCTTGGCTGCAAACCTCTTAGGGTAGGGTCTTGGAATAAAAGCATATTGCTTTATATTAATTCCCACATTCCCACTGCTGAATCTCTATGCACCTTGCAGAATAGGTGGAAGAACAAAATATTTTCTGGAACAGTGTGTATATGCTCACTTTTAAGCCTTCATTTGTATGGTCTTTCCATAATCTGCTGTCTGCTGGAAACAACCTTTGTCCTTCTCAAAATTTAAGGAAAACAGCTTTAAAAAAAAAAAAAAAAAGGGAAGAATAAAATCTCATAATAGATTTACCTGCATAAGATCCACAGCATCTTTTGCATCCCTCTCAAAGAAATCCGGGGGAAAGTCTCGAGATGGAGGAATGGACTTTCCATATCCCCGAGGATCCCAAGCAACAACTGTGAAAAGTTGCTTATTCATAGATTTAAGCTGTGGCCCAAAATCAGTTTGACCACTCCCTGAAACATTATAATTTTTCAATTTTATTAACCACCATAATGCATACATAGTATACATACTCTAAAGGGAAATTGGGGAAAACTTGTAACTTTATTCCAAATAAGAGATTATCCAGCGAGTGAAGTACTCTTCAATTGTAACTATCCATTGCAAATCTTAGACAGGAAGTATCACAACTAAAATCTTTAGAAGCATCTGCAGTATGTTCAGAGCAAACCATTTCTGGTAGGTATGAAAGGTTATCAAGAACAGTGCTCTCACATGTGCTTAAATACATTACCTTAAACTGAGTAGGGATTTATCTTTAACAGATTTAAAGCAGTAGCATGGTCATTGCTGTTTACCTGGACATCACAGGTGAAACTGAAAGGGCAGGAATATTCTGCTAGAAATTTGTAAGTGAAAAGCACCATGCCAGATGGTTGTTATTTGATAAAGCACCTCTATGAGAATATTGGTGCTCAAAGCTGACCTTTAAATACTTTGTTTGCTGAGGGGACTGTGGTGACACAGAAGCATAAAATTGTGTATTTTGATTTTTCTAATATGTAAAAATAAGCCAAATACAGCCAATTTTTCTGAAGCAGAACCATTTCTTTTATTAATGACTCAGACCTTCAAAGGATTTAAAAATGAAGTACTCCTGTCTATTGCACTAAGCTGTCTACGAATGAAGGTAATCTAGCATGAAGGTAAGACTGCAGTTTGTCTTGTGTTGTGGTCATGTGGTAACAGTATTAAATGCTATTTAGGTAAAACTTGTTCAAATTTAATGTGCTGAAATATAAAATTGGCCATCCATTGCTATATTGTGGATTACATTGCTATATCCATTTTGCTATATATTAAAAGGGCCATTTAAAGGCATTTAATGTTTTTCTTTCTGTTTACTTGGAGAAATCTGTCCTCAGATACCATCAACAGGTCTAAGTTATAAAAGAGGCTGTATACAGCCTTCTCTGATGAACTGATTACATACTGACATGATCTCTTGCAAAACCAATTAACAGCTAGTCAGAAGCAAAATATCAGGATGTTAGAAAAATGCCAACACAAACTGATTAATCTCATATTCTTACAGAGGCCTTGTGTGACTTCTGCACCTCCAAGAGCATGCTTGTTATACAATATTTTTATCACTTAAAAATTACACAAGACTGAGAGCATATATAAATGCTGTGTCCTCTTGGTTTTCTTAGTATTTTTGTAGCTAGAAAGAGATAATATCTCTTTTGTTTGAATGTAGTCTACAAATAGTCTAGAGACTAATTCTGGTGACCTAAAAGCACTTACCTTGTTGCCACAACAAACTTATTAGTGTGTTAATACTGTAAGTAGCATAAAATAATATTGAAAACTTAGTGTCAGTTTTCTGACAAAGGGAAGAAGGATGCATCGGTCAGAATGTGAAGTTCATTCCCACATGTTGCCCAAAAGTGCTAAACTATAAACTTTATAAGGCTAAAGACACTAAGCCTAACTGTTTGCCGTAATGCTAATTTCACAATAGCAATGTACACATAATAACAACAGTAAACAACAACAACAATAATAATATTGTTCACAACTGAAGAAATACATGATTTCTATTTAAAGCGTTTGCACTGGCAACATGATTGCCAGTTTAAAAAGCTGTTTAAAATCAATAGGTTGAAACATATGACTACTTGAAGGACAACTAGCATTAATTTTTTCCACCCTCTCCTTGAGAATTCTTTGAAAGAAAGAACCACTTCATGAAGACTTGGAAATGTTGCTGCCAAGAAGGACAAATGTTTCCTGCTCTTCAGCTCCTGACATTTTATCATCTTATCCAGCAATTCTATTAAGCATTAGTTCAACTCTGAGCACAGAAACAGTCCTACTGACAGCCTGCCATGAACTATTGGTAAGTCTGATGGGCCCTTTAGAACTGCAAGAACCCAGAAAAAATAGGCTGTGTTAATTTTAAAAGGTTGTTATCAAAAACAGTGGTTTCGATGGACAGACACCACTTAGCTAGCAGAACCTGTTGTCCATTTCAAAAAGCCATTGAGAATCTTAATGATGTTGCCCTGAATAAACAAAATGTGAAAATACATCTTCAAGCAAAAAAAAAAAGTTTTAACAGTGACTTTTTCACAATAAACTGCAAGGGTTACATTATGTCTATTAATCCAGTTGGAGTCCATCCAGCTTCTAAAAAGGAATGCATAATTCAGTCTGTGTAACAAATACAGCTGACCTGATTTTCCCCCCTTCTGCTTTTTTCCGCCTTGTGTAGCTATTTGCCACCTGTCCTGGACGCCACCTTTGCACAGTTAAATCCAAAAGTGGAAGTGACCACTAGGTAAGTCAAGACATTGTATAAAAGGTGCCTGGTGAGATAAATGAAATCCTCTAAAAACTGTTAACTGATGGCAACAACTCTGCATTTTCCCTTCTAAGTATAGCAATTTTTTTAAAAATGAAAACGCTCCATAATCAGATGTTGAATGCATTACAAATATATTTTTATGCATTCTTGCTTGAGACCAGATGGATAAAGAGGTGGTTGCTCTACAAAGACAAGATAAAATCTCCAAACCTAGCATTCCTGGAAGCAGAAGAACTGCATGGCTTCCTTCTCCTGTTTGCTGATAATGCAGGTGGACTCCATTCACCTGGATTTTGGCAGATGTTATTGAAGTACTAGGGATAGGGAAAGAAGAGAGAAATAGGAAAACATTCAGACAGTTTTTATTACTACATAGTCACTCCAGGAATACAGAATAATTACTTTTCCTAGATATTAATGACAGTAGTGTGAGATTTTAATGGATTGCTTGCCTTTCATGGGTGCACAGAAGACTAAAAACAGCTTCTCAGGAGCAGAGAAGTATTCAGTTGTGACCACTATGTAGCATTCATACCCAGGCTAAAGGATAGGGGGAAAAAAAAATGTCTTGATGGTACAACCAGGAAAATATAAAGGCAGTTTTACATGGCTACAGAAACATTGAAACAAATACGTCAGAGAGGAGAAACCTCATTCTGTCACAGCGTAACTTTCGAAATGGCTGGTGTTCACCTTGCTGTTACTAAACTGAGCCTCTTCATCTGCCAGAGAAACCACAATCTATTGTTGCTGTCCCTCATGAACCACAGGGTCTGCAATGAAAACCACTTTGAACTGAGATGAGAGCAGAGAAGAAGAATGTGATAATAATATTTCTGTCAGTGTAATCTCACGAGGAGATAATGCTTAATTGGAAAATACCACATGAGCAATAAATCCACCTAGTAAAATCACCAGAGAAACCAACTGTACAGGCCATCTCTCAGCCCCAACACTCAACCCCCTACACTAATATTCAGTACAAAGCAAGACACGTGTAAGCAGATAAGTGACCTGAGAAACCATGTCTAGATACAAACACCTAGTGAGAAAGCAGAAGTAGCATCGATTCAAAGTATCTTCTTAACAGTATAAACCATTGCATCTGTTCTCCCAGGCAAGTTTGTGCTCTAACAGTTGCGAAACATCTTTTCAACAGCCTAACACATTTTATTTAAAGGTAATATAATAAAAATCTTCTCATTTGGTTACCTATTGATTAACCCTAATTTTTACTAGACTGAGTATTCTTGCTCTATGAATTCAATCACTGTGGATTTCATGTGCATAGAGACATGTTGTTTTCCAGTCTTAGATGTAACAATAATCTCTATTACATGATATGCACTGGGCAATTCATTAAAAATTCAATTTTAATATATAAAGTCTGAACTACTTACAGTATGTACAGAGTTGAAAGTGGTGGATTAAAAGTAAAAACAATCCCACTAATTTAAACCCTTTTCATAAGAAAAATGAACAATAGCTTGCAAACTCAGTGTCCCAATACCTAAGTGGAAGTTAAGCCACAGAACCTGTTCAACACAAAGCCATTTTTGATTTGACATAAAATCTTGTGTCTATGTAACCCATGCCACATGCCTGAATAAAAGCTGTGACTGTGCAGAATAGTATCAGCTCCTTATGTGCAGATCCAATTTAAGAACTGGAGTGCAAATGCAAATCTGTGGCAAGAGCACTCAAAGAAATTCATTATGCCATTATAACTTCAGTGAGTTCTGCTGAATTGCTATGCTAATATGATCCAAATTATTAGTTTGACTGTAATGCTAGACCTCCTTAAAGTCTTTTTATCACATTTGATGTGGTTTATACACCTCACAACTCAAATTCTGCATGTAGCACTCAGATGGCTGCCTTACCTCCTTTATGAATACTGACTTTCACTTTCTTCTCTTTATAAGGGTTTTTTTAATTCTTCATATGCCATCTTTTGGTTTGAATTTCAACAGGTATTTTATTATAGTTCTCACCACAGCATATCAGCACATCACTCTCATTGAATTTTAAGAATTATGTGATCTTTTTCTTTATGAATAATAACTGCCAAAACCACTTTCAGTTCCTAACAAAACAGAAATAATCAACATTTTGTTACCTTTTTAAAAATAGGTTAGAGATGTACAGTTTAATAGACAGAGTTACATATGCTGCTTTCCTGACTCAGATTTTTTTTCCACATAGTTCTACGTTTTTAGGATTAATTATTAACATCAGGGGCTTGAGAAATTTGCTGAATTTGCGATGTTTTTCCATTCTTGGATTGTGTCTCAGTGTGAAGTCCACTGAAATCCACGAGTTTCACACAGAGGATATTTTCAATACTTTTTGGACTAACAACAAATGAGTTGGGTTTCTTATGTACTGAGAAACCGGCAACACCTAAGGCAGACTTGGTCTTCCCAATATCAAATTGCTGTGAGCTTGAAATCACTTCATAGTGTGCTTGTCAGCAGGATGACTTCACTTCTTTTAAGTTTTCATAAAGAATGTTTTTTCCATTGGTTGACAGAATTGGAAAATGTGGTAAAGAAAAACAAAACAAAAATCCCACCCTGGTATTTTGAATTAGTAATGTCAAGGTGTATAGCTCTTTGAGGAGCACTGGATACATACTGCCTGTGTTTACCAAGGCAGCACAGATGCAGAGTGGGCAGATCTTGTACTTCACCTCGTACTCTGTAGGAATGCACCTTAATCTGGGAACTACCTCTGTTCTAGCTGTGCTACAACACGACCCAGTCTTTATCCGTGCAGGGGAAAAAAATTACGGTACTATGTCAGTTTTCCTCAACAGGATCTGCGGAATAAGCAGTGTGATACAGATTAGATACATGTGTTCTCTTTGCGACTTCGGCGGCCTGCAGGGAGCCCCTTACCAGCAGCAGGTGGCCACAGGGGCAGGCGGTCAGCGGCACGTCCTGCCTTGCGGGAACCACCAGAGGGGAGGGTCACAGGCACAGGTGACCAGACGGGGCTGCGGAGCCTTCCTGGTACAGGTCCTTGCGGCACAGGAAAAGCAGGAGCAGGCTCCTCGGGATACCGCCCGAGTCCCCACCTTGTCATCCCGCCCTCCCCATCCAGTCCACACCCCCTCTGCTAACACATTGTCCATCCCACCGCCCGTCTGACAAATACCCCCTTCCCCAAGCCGCGGGAGGGGAGGAGGGAGCTGGGGAAAGGAAGAAGGTGGCGGCTGTGGATTTTACCCGTAGCAGGCGGCCGGTCCCCGGGCCGTGAGCGGCGCTGCCCGGGCGGGCGGCTGCAACTGCAGCAGCGCCAGCGCCCGGAGGGCCCGGCCCGCGCTCCGGCAAAACATTCCGCACAGCGAGGCCGGCCCGGCGGGGAGGGAAGGAGACGGAGAGGCCGTCCCACCTCCCCTCCCATGCCCTGCCCCCGCCAGGGCGGGATGCGGAACCGGCCCGCCTCCCCTCCCGTTCCCTGCCTCCGCCGGGGCGGGATGCGGAACCGGCCCGCCTCCCCTCCCGTTCCCTGCCTCCGCCGGGGCGGGATGCGGAACCGGCCCGCCTCCGGGATGCGCCGGAGCGTGCGGAAAGAGGGGCGGTCCGCTGCCCGTGCTCTGATTGGTGGCCGCCGCTGTCACTCAGGGCAGAGCGGGGAGGGTCTGGCTCCTGGGCTGTGGCCCCGCCCCTCGGCGACCCTGATTGGCCACCCGACGGCGGGAGCTGAGGGGCCGGAGCGGGTGTTGGTCCTTCCTGTCGGGTCGTTTTCTTGGTTCTTGCTCCCGCCCTGGAGCCCCGGAAGGGATAGTGCTGCCCCCGCTTCAGAGCAGGAGGCGAGGCTTGAGGGCTCTGCCCTCTCCAGCCGTGTCCGAGAGTAAAGCAGTGCCCAGCGCCGCTCGTCTGCACCGTCGGCCGTGGCGGGGAGCGGGGTACTGTGAGCGCCTTCGTGCTCTCCAAGAGGCGGAGACGCACTGAGATACGGCAGCACCCGGGGTGTCTGCAGGGAGCGAAGATCCCAGCCCTCGGAGACACGCGGGGCTTGAAGCCATGAACTGCCCCTCCAGCACTGCCCGTGATGCAGAAACTGCAGGGACTGTGAGAACATGGAGGATACGGGGTCATCTGTGGCTCCAGGTCTGCCTGGAGAGCTGTTCTCTGGGCAGCTGGGACAGTGAGGACAGCTCTGGGGGCTGCAGCTCCCCTGTGGCGGTGCCTTCAGCATCCCAGAGTCGAGGCATTCCCAGGCCCGTGGCAGGAATGATTAACTCTGCTTCACCAATGTTATTTGTAGGGCCTGCTTGTGGGGAACATCTGGCCAAGGGCTTTGCCCTGACAAGTGCCCGTACTGATCAGGGCCAGCCACCTCTGGAGCAGCCTGACTGCTTTTGTTTACTGTAGCACTTAGCCTGGCTTTCTTCTGGATCTTCTTACAATTTGCTCATAAAACAAGAAGGAGACCAACTGCTTTCCTTGGTGTCTGTTTTCCAAGTGTGGAGGAGAATGGATGAGCCTGAGTCACAGCCAGCCAGGGTGGTGGTGAAGGTAGTGAGAAAAATAGCAGAAAGCTGCAGAGCTGGTACAAAGCGTGAAGCAGACCTAAAGGTCTTCTGCCTTATACCTGGACGAGAGGAATTTCCTCAAGACAGGTCGGTGTTAAATATTCCAGCCCAGCAGAACCTCGGTGACAGCCCGGAGAGTGAACAGTTGTCAGCCTTCCCACCCCATTGCCATATGTGTACATGGGACTAACAAGTCTTAGAGGCAAATGACAGTCATAACAAATCCCAGTGCATAAAGAGATTAACTCAACTGTGTAAGCATACTGGTTCAGTTTATCCCCTGAGCAGATCAAACTATTTAAGATTAAGGTCTTTAGTATGGATAATTACAAGCAATCCTTCATCAGGACAAGCTGCCTTCACTCTTGCCTGGTGACATTTACAACTCCCTGCAGTTTCCTTGGTTCCTAGGCTACTTTCAGAGGCTCATCTCTGTTGTGAGTCTCACCTTCTAAGTTTCTTTCTGGTGAAAAATGAATGGAGGAGATAGATGACTATTCTGTGTTTAGGACAAAGAAGTAGCTTGGTCTACTGCTGTACAAATTTAATATTTTTTTTCTGAATTTTGCATTTTCTGTGAATCAAAAGAGGCTTCTATCTCATGTGTCACTATGAGCTTTCAGAGGGAAAACTCTCCAACTTCATTCAGGTTAAAATGCCTTTCAATCTATTCTTCCTCTGTATCGACTTCCTACTAAGGCTGAAGGAAACGTAGCAAATTCTCAGAATGTGTGCTGAAGGATAAGGTAGAAAGGATTCGTCATACAGCGTAGGGGAACTGGGAAAGTTTCAGATGGGTTAGCTCTGTTGTCAGTGTGACAGAAATTGAGAGGTGCCTCTGTAGAAAAGGCTGTCACAGTCAACCTGTTGCACCGTGTGTCATCTCCAGCTGCAATCACAGCTCTGGAGCATAGGAGGCCTGTAAAGCGGCCATTCCTCTCCCAAGTGCCTGGACCATGCAACCTCTTCCACAGGCAGTGTCCTGCCTTCTTTGGCCCAAAGAGAGAAAAATAGGTGGCAGTTGGGCAGAAATGGCATTGGCAAAAGACCCTTTTTGTGTGTGTGTGTTAAATGACTGGCATTGTGAGGGGTGACTCAAGGAGAGTTTCTCTCTGGGCCCACAGGGCAATGGCCCCAGGTACAGCTGTGGAAGCAGCACTCTGCCAAGGCTGAATGCAGGTGGTGGATGATCCGAGGATAAGCAGAGTGTAAACTTGCAGATTCAAACTGTGTTCAACGTACTCAGTTCACCAGACCATCCAGTCTTGTTGGTAAAACAGATTTCCACATAATGATGGGCACCTGGGAGAATACAGTATTTCAGTTCAACTATTTCCTCAAATATGTTTTCATAACTTACTGGCTGAAAGGGGACAAAAAGCTTTGAGCAAGCCAGACAGAGGCTGCTCAAAGCTTTTTGGCTTGCTTTTACACACATGAAAGAGTTGGAGCACTAGTTCTCCTGACTACTACCATAAAATATTTTTATTTGTCTAATTACTACTCATGGTTCAGGCTGGAAACTACCTGTTTCTGGCCATTTCATAGAGAAGAAAAGAAAAAAGAGAAAAGGAAAGGAAAAAGGAAAGGCAAAAAGAAAAGGAAAAAAAAAAGATGATTGGAAGAGATAGCACTGCTCTGGCAGGCATGTGTCCCTGAGGACAGATTTTCCTTTTAAATGTCCCTGTCATTTTTTTGCTCCCTTTGGTGGTGCCCCATCTCTTCACTAGGGTCATCTACTACTGGCAGGGTTTCCCTCATATCCAGGTAAGGCTCTGGAGGGCATCACTGCTGCACTGTGAGACTTTGTCACCTATGATGAACTATCACAGTCCTTGCAGCCGGGCTGCACTGTTGGTGCTGCATGGATTTGTTCCTTACAAAACTGAACAGCAGGGGAAAAGTTTTCCAAAACTTCTTCTAAGGGACAAAACTGCAGGACAGTGAGATTTTCAATGTCTGTTAAATTGCAAGGAGGAGTTTTCTGACTCATGGTTGGATAGAAAATATGTATCTACTATTTTTGTAATTCTGCAGGTGGTAGAAAATCTAGAAAAGACCTAGTCAGTTATTGACATAGTGGGTCTCTTGAGATCTGCTGGAACATCAGGCAGAAAGACTAATTCCAGTTCTCAAGAGGCACTATTTTCACCCACACATGGGATTCTCCTATCAGGAGCTCTGATCCCATACAAGACACCGGAATCATTAGGATTATCAGGGATTTAACCGTGGAGTTTTCAAGAAGGAACTCATTTATCAGGGCCATCGGAGCACTAATAGGCTTTAATGGCCATGATCAGCCTCAGCTGGGGCTTCTCCCACACCCTGGCTCATGGGTCCTGGAGCCTAATTTCAGTTCAGCACAGTGCCATCAGTCCCTGCCTCTGTTCCAGCTGTCTTACAGCCGTGTCTGTGACTTGTTGAGGTCTCCAGTGATCCCAGGTACTGTTGTAGACTTTGCTTCTTGAGTCTGTGAACACATTGACTGATCATTTTTTCCTCATTTATTTTAGCTGCTTCTATGAGGTGAAATATCCTGCTACTTCAGGCCTGTTTTGTTGCTTGGGCTCTTGTGCCTCTGGGATGTTGATTGTTACATTTTCACCTTAGGACAAAATCTTGTTGCTTCAGCTCCACAAAGAGGTAGTGGGGAATTGCCAAATTCAGAACAAGGATGTGAAAGTGCTGATACTTCTGTGATTTGGTATTGACCTTCCAAACAAAACACACTGAATAAATACAGCATGACTTTTGAAGCTGGAAGTGTGGTGAATACAGCATGTGGTTTTGTAGCAGGAGGCCTATTTAGGTAGAGTATTAGCCAAGATGAGAACAATCAGACTTACATCACAAAGGAAAGGATGCTTTGTCATAAGCAGAATAGCTCATAGAAAAAGATCCCAGATACCTTTACTCAAAGAACATTTCAGACTGATGAAGAATCTAAAACACAGACACAATATTTAATGATTTTCTTTGCTTGCCTGCAGTTTTCTTATGCTAGCAAAGGATAGTGTCTGTCAACTTAAGCAGTGTCTGCATATCTTTCATATGTTCATGAACAACTGTATTATAAATCTGACAGGCCTGCACTTGGGCACTTCAGTGGAAGGTGGTGTTGTAATTTCAAAGCTGAATATAATCTCCATCTTGTAAATCCAAGCATAGTCTTGGTGTAATTTCTGACCATATTTAGGACATTCTAGACACAGAGACTTGAAATTACTCCAAATACTCTAGTACAAAAGAGGAAACAGCTTGTCTCTTGGAGTAGGCAAGAGTAACATAGAAGATGGTTCTTGATTTGTTTATGGAAGAGGTTGTGTGAATCTGTTTTGATGAACTTGGTGACCAAGGCATCCTTTCCAGTGCTGCATTTAGTTCTCTCAACTCATGAGAGAGGGGTGTGTGTGGGGTGGACAGGAGTTGCAACCCATCATTCAAAATCCAGCAGTATTACTGGTTTATTAAGGAAATTAGTAGGGGGTTTTGTTTCAAACAGCTCTTATCAACCATCTCTCTGAGCTCTGTAGGCTGCAATGCTCATTATCAGATCACATCTTAGGTCTGGCAGAAGTTAGTGTCTGTACCAAAGACATGAGGAAACCATGCTGAGGAGAAAGGAAGTGACCTACTTAGAGTCGTAGAGGAGGGGGAAACCCAGCATAAGTCAGAACTCTGGTCTCCTTTGTTTCACTCATAGGCAATACTTCCTCCAGCACAAAGATAGCTTCTAGTCTCTGCAACCTAGACCCTGTTCTGATCCTAGCTTCCCCCTTCCCTTTTTCCCAGGGGCTGTATTAAGGAGCTGCACTTTCACTAGCTGCTGTTGTGTGTTGAGGAGCAAATGAGCGTGGTTGGCTGACTCCTAATGCTAATTGGTATGCTAGAGGGAAAATCTAGCATGCTGCAAGGAGCACTTTCTGCAGTTTGTAGAGACTGGGATGAGAAAGGGGTAGGAAAAAATGCCTGGAGGGCACTAGGATCCAGTGAGGACAGCCCTCCCAAGTGCTACTTAGCTCTAATGTGTCCCGGCCTGTACTGGATGATCCTTCCTACTTTGTTTCCCTGTCGCTCCTTCTCATTGTGTACATGGCTGGGCATGTTTTGGAGGCTCAGGGATTCTCACTCTATTTTCCATGTGCCTCCATGCTGAAAGATGGTTTTCATATCTGTTGCTGGTTGGGTTTGTAACCGGGCGGAAACACCAATTTAGTGTAGTGGTTTGGTCTAAAATACTCATTACTGTTTATCTTCTGTGAGATAAGAATTAGGAGAAATGCAAAACAGGCACCAAACTGGAAAGAACATAAAGAAGTTTATTAACAGACCTAAAAGAAGGAAAGAAAAAAAAAATTATACCACCTTCAGAACTCTCCTCCTCCCCCCACCTTCCTCCCTTCTCCCACTGACAATGTAAAAAGACAACCCTTAAGATGTTCAGTCTGTTTACCACTTCCATAATAACCTTGTTCAGTCCATTTAGAAAGAGAAGTCTCTTCTTGCTCGTGCTATGAAAACAGTATCACAATGAGACAGCCACCCACTTCCAAATATTGTTCAGTCCATTTAGGAAGAGGAGTCTCTCTGCTCGCAATGTGAGTCCCTTCCCCCGACCTGCAGCTTTTCCCGCAACTGCTTTTGAGGGTCCACTCTTGAAGTTTTTTGGGGTACAATTTTAAGGTTGAGCCGTTCAGAAACAAAAACAACCAGAGGCCCTTCTCCTTCCTTGGGAGCAAAGGGTCTTCCTCATCTTCATCGTTAGGACTATCTCTGGGAGCATCTCTAGGAACTGAGGTTTTCTCCTTTCCCGTTTGGAGCAAAAGTCCTCATCTGGTTTATCTCTCCCTGTCCAAACTTCTCATGAAATTACAGCTGCGTCAGCATCTGCTTATTGCTTACGAGTTGAACACTCCACCCCCCATATCTTCATGAAATTACAACGGGATACTCTGATATATCATAGCTTCACAACAGAATTTCAGCTTTAAGCATCTCCTCTCTCTCTTCCCTCAGGTTTTCAGCTCTTCACAGCAATAAAAGGGTTAATCTCACCTCGGCCTTGCAGCTTTGCAGCTGGAATGTTGAATTTTTCTTGAAGTGGAGAGGGGGGAGAGCCAAGCCACTCTGGCTGCCCACGGCAAGGCAGTGGGGGGGGTTCCATGGCTGGAACAGGCCCATCGGCTCCAGGCTGGCCGTGGCCCGGCCCGGCCTGGCCCAAGCAGGGCCTGGTCGGGCCTGCTGGCCCCTGCACGGGGCCCACAGCCACCTGTCCCAGCGCCGGAAACGAGAGAGGGCTTGGGGGGGAGTTTGTCTATTCTTAAATGTGTATCACAGAGGGGGTCACAACTTTAAGTGGCTTAAAGAATTGTCCATACTCAAACTGGCCAGCTGATAGGTTCTATCAGGTCCCAGAGGAAGCTGTAAGCACCCCTCAGCAAGGACATCCCTTCCGGGACTATGCTTGCTAACCTATGACATATCAAACAGTGGTGAAAAATCTATCAGAGAAAAGTGACATAGTTTACTTAAAGCTGCTCATCAGTCAGAGGCCAAGTTCTTGAGTGTTGCTTCTCCTTGGAAACTGTCCTCTGAGGAAGAGGAACTGTATGTAGCCAGTTTGGTTCAAAGGTCACATATCAAATACTTGCAACAATGTCCTCTCTGAGTTTTTAATTCAGCATTATTAATTGGTATTATTTAGCAACTATTTTTGAATGAGTAAAAATTCCTCACATTCCTTAGCTGCTTGTACACGGTTAGTGGGGGCATGGTAACAAAATTAACCAGATGAATTGCTCTGAATTACATGGACTCAGTGCTCTCTGCATTGAAGAGTTTCAGCACAGATTAACTGCTGTGTGACTACTGGGCAGGGGTTGTACTTGAGTAGTATTTGATCTAAAGTCTCCAAGCACTTACTGTCTTAAAATGGGAAAACATAATGTCCTTGTGCATAAGTAGATGAGTTCACCTGTTCTTCACCTCCTGTTCTTCAAGGAGAGACCATGAGGAGGAGGTCTGCTGCTGCAACCCCTAGCCTTTTCCTCCCTGTCTTGCACCTCACCAATCTCATGAAAAATCTCTGTAAGGCTGCTGCATTACTACTGCCTCTGCCCTTGAGGCTGATAGCTTGCCAGTTTGATGTGAAATTATTCTTCTGTCCTTTCTCTCCTTTGTTTTGCTGTGAAATGTATCAGATCTATGCCATAATACACGACTCTCTTTTATCCTTGTCCCCATTATTTTCCTGCATTTTTGATCTCTCATGAAAGCCTGCTTTTCAAAAATCAGCTCTATCCTTATCTCTCTCTTCCATACTTAATGGTTCTGTAAATTTTTAGGTTGGGCAGAGCACTAACTCTTTCCTTGGACCTCTTGTACACCATTTGCTTTTACGTGTCACCTAGATAACCTTGTATTGAGACTTACAGCTTTGATTTCAATTATAGCCATCTTAAGAAACAAGACCAATCTTAATTGAGATACCAAGAAGATCCACAGAATCCCTAGGTAGTTTATTCCAACAGTTAATCATCCTCATGATTAAATATGTATTCTAATTTGGCATGCCTGGCTGCAGCTTCCAGGCATTGTGTCCTATTATGTGGTTTTCCACAATATGCTAAGGGACTTGTAGTACTTTAGCCTTTCTGCCCAGGAAGCTGAATCTTCTCTGTGATCGAGTTCTGCAAGGGCTGTACTGAAGGAGTTTGTCTCTAGATGAGTTCAGTTGTTTGTTTTCTGTACCATCTACAATGTCACATGAACTATGAGTACTAGTCTAGAGTTGGACTTGACAAGCACCAAAGCTAAAATGACCTTCATCTCCAATATCCTACTTTAAAGATCTAGGACTGCCTAGGACTGCCCTATGCCTAAGTCTTGTTCTAAAATGCTTCATGTTTGTGCTCTACATCTCTGTTCTTGTTGTCTCAGAAAGTAAGGTCCAGACTTGCTTTAATAATGAGCAAATGAAGCATTTAATGTATGTCCATTAAATAGTCACCACTCATTCTGAGTATCGAATAAGACAAGGATCTTATCAGCGAAGAATTGTGTATTATATAAATAAAGACTGCAGATATGGGAGATTTTAAAAACCAATGAGGGCTCGAATCAATGTACCAATACAGTCCAACCAAAGTTAACAGAACATAAATTGACTTTGTGATCTGTTTAGGGATTTGTTTCAGGAAGTAACACCGTAGCTGCTGGCTGTAACTCTCTGCAGACTGACATAGAGAAGACACTCCCTACCCCATTTCTCTATCTGCTTAAAGGAGAGTAATTTTTTTTTTTCTTGGGAAGTGTATGCTTATTACATTAGATAAACCACATCATTCTAGTATACTCAAGAGTATAGAATAGAATAGAAATAGAAATTTATAGAAATTTCAAATAGAAAATTTAGCATGTTGCTAAAACTGTAAGGCAATGCAATAAACTTTAAGTAGGTTTAAAGACGAAAAATATGTTGATGCTTGCTTTGATTACAGTTTCATTTTGCTTCCACTAAAATGGTGGGTGCTGTATCAAGGAGCAGAAATCCATTCTAACTACACTTCCATTAAGTTATTAGCTTTTTTTGACAATTAAAATGAATAGTTATGAACATTAATCAACACCTAGTGCTTTATGTACAGCATAAACTATTACCTGCTCCAAAACATCTGCTTGAAATATCTGAAAATCGGATGGAATAGGAGGTGGTGTCTCTCATAGGAAGCGTTTGGCATAATTATTCTTTGGGCAAAAGACTTCCAGTAATTCTTCTTTCATAGATACTACACGCTGAGATTATGTCAATATTAGGAAGTCAGAGTGACAAGGAACGTTTCCAAGCACTGGGATACCATCACCTACACTACAGAGCTGTTTCAGTGTTCCCCAAAAACAACCTGAATGCTGTGAAATAGTCTTTGCACAACATTCTTGAGGTTTAAAGAATTTGTTTTCCTGGCAGCAGGCTGCAGCATGTCAGTTTAACCTCAGCACCCAGTAACATTCCCAGGCACATTTGATCTACTAATATAAATACAGCCTGAGGGATTCAGAAAGTAGTGACACTCTGAGCCCCCAGAGCAAGTAGGAGAATGGGTCTTCAGTCAAGAGGTAATAAGGCACTTTTCCCTTCCCAAAACTCTTGTATTCCTGAGTTTTTACTTTGGATTGCATACTGATTGAACTTATTTTTTCACTATTTCATAAAGCAGATGAGACTCTTACCCTGTAAAATCTTTTCTACCAAACAATGTAAAAATATAATGCAACATTAACCTATAAAATATCAATTGTAGACTTTTTAAGCCAGAAATAGGTTTTGCTTTTATTTATGCTGCTGTTCTGCATAATTTTAGACATCTATATTTAATAAAAATTATAAAAAGATTTGAAAATATTGTTGACTTATACCAGTCACATAATACTGGCATGATAAGTATTGGCACTTCCGCAAAATGTAAGAGCTGATTTTGGTTTCTATACAAGTTTTTCAAGGAATAGGTTAGTCTTTACATATTATTACTTATTTGTTCAGAACTGAAGAAGAGTACCAACATGTTTCAAGATTATAATGTAGAAATTTTGTGTAATACATTCTCCTTCAATTGATATTTGTCTTACATTTTATTGTTGTCATCTTTGGACAATCGTTATGTTCGGAAGGAAGATGCCTTTTTTTTTATCCTTTGGAAGACCAAATATTTTTGATTTATTGGAGCTCTCAACCACTGAGAACTGGTTGGTGGAAAAAATATGTTCCAAAAGTTTGTGCAAAAAGGAGACCTCCGGAAGGTCTATTCTCAGTAAACTTATTCTTCTTGGATTTGCATCAAACTAGTAAGGAGATCCAGTCTTTGGCAGCCAAAGAGGGCCTTGGCAAGTTTTCCAACTGTAGCACCTTTGGAGCCTTCCCTCATTACCCACTTGAGCAGCATTTGGTAAACTTTCTCTTTTAGTCCATCTCGTTCATAGTCATGATCAATTTCATCAATCTCGGGATCACCAAAGCCCAGTTTCCGAGCACAGTGCTTCCACTGCTTAGCCAGATTTTCTCTCACTAGATTCAAATGTTTTTGTGTCAGGGCAGTAGTATTGTCTGCAAAAAGAAGAAGAGTGTAAGAAAATGGCATCATTCAACAGTTTTTCTGCTCCTTTCACTCTCTCTCCTGTCCTCCCCCAACTATTTATTGGTAATATATGGAGACAGAATCTTAGTGATGCAATCAGAAGTGGATTTCATGGAGGCAGCATAACCCAGTGATGGCAGGCAAGAAATGTCCAGTCAGAACATGTGTATTCACAGATCAGTTGCTGGACTTGCTCTTTGATCTGAAGCTATCATAAGTTGTTACTTAAACCTGCAAGATTGAAAAAACCCTTCCTAGAGTTCTTAAAGAGTTGTACATGTTTTATATTCTGAGACACAAATGGTTTATTTACTGAGGAATACACAAGGATGGTTTTAATTCAGTATTGACCAATGAAAATAAATTACATTTCAAAATCTTCCAACTTCTACTGGAATGAAGTTGTTGTGGCTCTTGAATATATGGTTTAACTTTTAGTTTTCCCTGTGTCATGTCAGGCACTGGACTCTATGATCTGCATGGGTCCCCTCCAGCTCAGGATATTCTGTGATTTAAACTAGAAGTCAGGTGAGGCTCTCAAATTCTGACCTTGCTTCTACCAGTTTGAGTGTTTCATACGTTCCAAACCAAGTGATTCTCAGATAATTATATGGGCTGAATACATGAAAACTAGGGAGATATTTCTCTTACCAAATATACCCCTTGCTTCATACTGTGTATAAATTTCTTCCATAGCAACAGGACAAGTGCTGACATGCTGATTGTGCTCATCAATCTTCATGTGATTGTAGGATCCAATTTGAATTCCAGAGCTGTTACTTATGTTGTATTTGATTGAATCTTCTGTATAAGGAACTTTAACACAAATTTACAAATATCAGCATAAGGTTCAAATCTCAAGAAGTAGGATAAGGAGGAAGCAGTTCTACTAATAAGGGAAGTGATATTCATTGCACTGGATGTAGAAATACCCATTTACTCGCAACTGTGCTGAGAGTATTTTCACTCTGCAGTGTGACACAAATGTACTTTAGTGAAAGCCCAGTCTATTTTAAGACAGAGTGCCACGACCAAGCTGACAGTTACTAGACTGTAAATAATGTTCTCTGTGCCTTGGGAATGCATAGTAGCAGTCTTGCTTTCTGCTGCCTAACAGCTTCAGGAGGTCAGCCTTGACTCGAATGCTCTTTTCGTTTTATCTTAAAGCCTCACTTCTTCCTCTCAGCTTTACTTTTCATAGCTGTATGTTCAGGTTTACAGTTATGATTTCTAAGTTCTGTGAGACTACAGCAAATCATTTCATGTTGCTCCTAAGATATGATTAGTTAAACACATAATTTGATCTTTTTCTTACTGTTGTTTGATTTCCACATGTAGTGTGAAACTAAGTCACTATTCATGTTAGGTCATGTCAGTTTTCTGTTCTCTGGACAGTGTTTTCTGAACTCTGCTTGGATACTCATCCACTAAACATTCTAAATCTAGTTTAAATGGCGAGTCTCATAACCTGGGTCTAAAATTGAAGTACAGATACTTAAAATGATACACCAAGCTCTGTATTTAATCACCTGAAATCATGATTAGATGTACAAACACCCTTGTTAAACACTCAATTGCAATGTGAACTGTGAAGATCTATAGTTATGTATGAAAAATCTAAGTGCACTTAATATATGCTAACCTGAGACTGCAAGTCAGAAATATTGTAAGTATGCACAATTAGATTGTTGAAGTTGTAAAAAAGGAATGTATTTTATCATGTCTCATAACATCTTAACTTCTACTCATAACATTATGACTCGTGTATCCTTTTTTTTTTTGTTTAAGAGCCAGAGGACTCAGGAAATATGTTCATATTTGTAGTTAAAAATATAAAGAAGCCTCATGTTTGCTATGTTCTTATCTAGTAACAAAATTAATTTAGCATAAGATATGAAAATGTATACAAATACTTTGTCAATATTACAGTATTAACAGTAAAACTTACTATGCTTATAAGTCTCCTTTCCCAAGCCTTTACACTTTGCAGCTTGTCAGGTTTGGGTCATCATTTAAGGGGTGCAGAGTCAAAAAGACAGAAACCTGCTCTTCCAAGTTTTCTTTGTAGTGTAGACCACTTAGAAACTGGACAAGCCTTTGAAAGGGTAATTAAAGAATTCGAGTGCCCCAAGCAACACAACTTGAAAGGAGCATATATTAACAGCTCCTGAAGGACATGACATGATTTTAGGGGTTCAAGCCAGTAGAACTGTAGAGACCTGTGCCCCAATGAAAGCTGATAACCATGAAGCCTGCAGCTAGAAATTTGTATTAAAATCTAAAGCAAGATAGGACAAAGTGTCCCAAATGTGTGTGTGGTTCAAGAGCTGGGCAGAGTGACAGCAACTTGAAGTTTAATCTAAGGAAGTGACTAGTTCAGGTGTATAGGAGATCTTGCAATGCTCTCATATTTTAGAAGTTCTTACATAAAAGAATATGTTGTCCTTGATTTATCAAATACACATTTAATGGTGTGTTTAGGTCCTGCTAGAGAATTAGTTTTACATACTGGTACTGAAAACTTCAGCTATGGTTAGAGGTATTAAGCAATAACGTAAATTATTTCAAGTTCCTGAAGTTTTTTGCTTTACTGGCCAGGATGCAATGCATAGCCTGTTGGCTACCAGGGCAGATGAAGGCCACAGCACTTACCTGGGCTTACTCTGGATGCACTAGGATAGTATGCAAATGTTCCCCTTGTGAAAGAAGTGGAATCCCTATTACCTGTACAAAGAGGAAAAAAACCCCAAGAAATGTCAAAAGCATTATATAAATAGAAAAGTAGATGTCCTTAACAATTACTGCCATATTTGTAACAGTGTGAGTATAGAGTGCTCTTAAATACAGAGATGAGAAGCTTTTTAATTAGCAGGGTTGTGTCTCCTTGAATAACTCTAGTTTAAGCAATGATCTTATTGTGGTTTTGCTCAGTTAATAATAGCCTTAACCATCTTTGGATCTCAGTGAGGACAATGGACTTTCATGTGGGTGTAGGAATATCTGGCAGTGTGGAATCACAGCACACTGCAGTTACAGTCTGAGCTGCCTTGTATCAAGTATTCAAACTGGCAAATTCCAAACTCCCAAGTGTGAGTTTTTGAATGCTCACAGATGAGCAACTCATACTGGGGCAGCAAGAGCAGCTGGGTTACGGTCACCCAACAAGTCAGTGAGGAGCTGAAATGCAGCTCTTGTGTACCTCAGTCTGGTATCTGCTACACTGCTTCACACAGCCTTCCTATAATAACTGTTTTCTTTATTTTTTTCGAACAGAAGGTTTTCCTTTATGAGTGATGTGGCCAATTCTAATGCCTGCCTTCTGACATGACAGCCCTTGGATTCATTTCAGTAAATAAACTCACATAAACAACTAATCACAGCCTCTGCATAAATAATTTAACAGAATAACACTATTCTGGCGTTCTGCCTGTAAAAAGCCAGGGATCTTTGATTTTCTTGTGAGATGACCTGGAAAATAACACCATGCTAAAAATATCCAAGAGTAGGAGCAGACATCTCATGCCATCTCTAGTTCCTCAAAGTTCTATCTTGTAGGTCTCTAGTTACCACTTATTTATATGTTTTGTCAATGCCCAATATTCTCTTCCTAGAGAATACCTAGAAGGTATTCTCTATACCTTTCTACTCCATGGCTTACCAGCAAACACCAACAGCTCTCCCCAGCACCAGGCAGAGCTCTCTGGAGAAACCAGTTATGAGCCTTAGCTCCTTGCTGGTGCCCTCTGTTCTGGAGTCTCTCAACTTGCTGCAAATCAACTTACAAAATACCCATCTGTTTTCTGAAATGCTATAAATGTTGTTTCTGCATGAGCAGAACCTATGGTATGAATGTTACGGTTTTGAGAGTCAATGTTCTCCTCAGCTTTCCTAGAATGACTGGTAGCAGCTCCTGGTTTTGGGAGCTGCTTTAGCAGTACTTGCTGTCTGCTCTTCCTTGGCTGGTAGCTGAAGAGTCACAGGTTGGGTCTCGTGCTCTTCTCTTACACTGATGCTTTAGAAATGGTTCATTTGAAATTGACAGCCTGACATCAGTGAAAGCAGCATAGTGAAGTCAAAGCTAGAGTGTTTTAACTTTGAGTAAACAAAGAGAACCTAATGAAATAAATTCATCCTTGCTATATTACAGATCAGCCTGTAGAGACCTTCAAAAAGCAGGTTGTTCCATGAGCTACAAAACTCTCCTGACACTTCATTGAATAGTGGAAAAGTATGTTTTCAGAAAGATAGGTGTTGGGGAAAGAGGAATCTCACCTGTATCTGTGTCTGAATTCTTTGAATACCAATTTACGTTGGTCTGTGATTGCAGGTTTTGTCCAGATTCTGGCACAGGAGGTTTACTTAGGCTAAAGTTACTGGCTGAACCCAATCCATAGGCATCCTCTGGGTTTCCTGTTGGAAGACTGTTGGGATATGGTCCATAAAAAACATCTACATTTCCCCGTTTTGGTGTTGTTGCAGCTGCCCGTGACCAGAAATTTGGATCCATGTTTGCCCAGAAATATGGATTAGTGTTTGATGCTGGTTTTGCAGCTCTTGGATACAGTTCACTTCGTTGAGAAGTAGGAGGTGGCTTTGCAAACGGATCGCAGGAAACTCTCCGTCTCCTTTCCTCCTCTATCATTTCAGGGCTGTATGCAACAGATGGAACTGCTTTATCCATCCGGCTCCCAAATGCGTGGTAGTTGTATTCATGCTGAAGTTTTTTTTCCAGATTATCAGCAGGTCCAAATGAGGTCTCACAGCTCTCAACAGGCTGGTTCTCAGGGGAAGCAGCAAACAGGGCTTCATTAACCTGACTGGTCATGGGACCTTGAGAGCTATGTAGAGAATTAGGCTGATCTGAAAGGGAGGAACATTAAATGTTTGAAAACATTCAAATGCAAGTATTTAACTTGTTGCAATGATACTAAAATCTATTAACCTACTTTATTATTATGGTATACTAAAAGGTTTAAGTAAAACATTACTTCCAGCATAAGACATTCTATAAAATAAAACACAGCTTTACTGACAAGTAGAACAGATTTTTATCTAGGAAGTACAGGTTTGCTTAAGCTATCAGTGTCAAAATCTCACTTAAGTAGTGTAAGAATTCACTGCATACTCTGCTTATATTGATATCAAGTTTTCAACCACTGAAAAAAACATTCCTGAAAGCAGGGTCAGACTTGCAGGGTCTGATTTACTGGTGTGTCTCCACTGGCATTAACTGGAGTTTAGTCAGTGCAAAACTGAAGTGTAACAGGATGGAAAATAACACCACTGTAGTAATAGGTGTAACTTCATACAGCAAAAATAATTAGTCATTAAAATCATATTTAAAAATGATGATGTAAAGTATCCTGTATGAGTATTTCATGATGAATACTCTGGTCCCAAAAAACACGCTTTTGCAAGTAATGTCTACCAGATAAAACAGTTTGTGTCATCTACGTTTTTCAAACTAATTCTCAGTATCAAAGGAAGCTCTACTTCAGCTTTGAACTAGATGGAGTTATAATATGTATGATGTTGTAGCATTCCAAGGCTAAACAAGAAACATAAAAATCTGCTTGTTACTACTTGTACTAATACTTTTAAAGGTAGGACTACAGATGCTTTCCTAAGGTTCTGAAAGTGTCACGCTTTTCTAGAAAATATCGTACATTGCTTGAAGCAAGGAACACTTACAGAGCACCGTAAAACTGGAATAAAGTGTATGTACTTCTATTTAGCTCAGATAATGCCTGTGAACTGAGGGTTTTTCCCCCCCAAATGACATTATTTCAGCCCACATTAGGCAGGACCAAAACAAGTTCCTTTGGATGGCTGTATATTAGTACACCTTCAGTCTGACTTGCTCTGCTTGTTTTGCTGCCGCTGCTAGAAAGGGAGTGGGAGGAATGGCTGATACAGAAATAACCCCATCCAAAGTGACAGCTCTTAGTAATTCAGTATTAGCATAAACTGTATGGCATCTGTTCTCCAGGGCAAGCTTGAGATGTATGAACAGATCCTGTGGGATGCCTTTCACTACCACTGTCTGAGTAATGCTCTTTGCCTAGAGGAAAAAAACCCTGCCTCAGACTGACAGGCTGTCAAGATGGCATCTTTCTGCAGTGGAGATTCACAACAAAGTCTTTTATACTTAAAACACGAGAGCTTCTGCAATCTGCAGCAGTCATACATGAGTCTTTCTGCTCAGGAAATGTAACTACACTCACTTAAAAATACAGCAGAGGGGTTGCCGTAAGTCCATCAGTTCTACTGAGGAACAATTGTGGCAAACCTAGCTTTGGGGAAGATTTATTAGTTGCATGTTACAGTTTAACATTATTAATTTAATTGTGTCTTTCAAGTGATGTGATTTAACTTGGCAGCAGTTTATTTCTACTGGATTTTTTATTATTTCTTGTAAATCAGTGTTGCAAATAAGATCCTGTGTCCCTTGACATTAAGAAACTTTGGTAAGAAAATTCCAGATACACTACTACAAAACTCTATCATCACATTTTAGAGAGCCAGCTCTATAAAATCACAAAACATGCAACTCATCTAAGATTTGATGGAAGTATGAGGAAAGGAGAGAAAAAACTACCTACTAGTGTTCCTCAGATTCCTTAGAGAGCGAGGTCATAAACAAAGGAATACTTTACAATTATGTATCCTGGTCATGTTCAGATCATTCATAAGAAAGGATGGAGAGGGAAAAAAAATGTCTTAATGAAATTAAAGCCTGCAAACCAAGCAGTTGGCATGATTAAAAAGATGAGAGGAAAGATCAAGTAATTATCAAAGTGACCATTGAAAAGCTTTATGTTAAACAAAATTTTTGGCATGGAAGAGGAAAGCAGAAGAGTGTAAAAGGAGATGGGTTTGAACTGTAGATGATAGAAATTTTGAAATAGTAAGTGTGACTTCTGGGAGCAAACAACATCTCAGTGATTACAATTCCTTCTGAGATGCTGAATAATTGAGTCTCTTAGTAACCCTTAATGGTAAGGTTACTTGCTTTGTACACAATTTTATCTTTGGCAAAATACACAGAATAATTACGTGCTAGTGGCTTACCTACTTGACCAGTGCTGGTATCTTCTGGTACAGCATCTATTTGAAGGGATTCCATCCTATTCAGAAGTTCATTTGACTCAGGCCACATTTTCTGCATGTGGGAAGGAAAAAATGATCAAATTATAGGCAAAAGCTTAACCAAAGGGAGTAGAATAGGAAACCTGTAGAATAGGAAACAGCACAGCTTCACTGTGAAGTGACCTGGATGAACAGATTCTGTGAGCCTCTGGGAAAAGATCCCATACTCTTGAGGAGAGCACAGCCTGATAGAAAATACCCATTGCTTTGCTACAGGTGGGCAAAATCTTTTCTTCAATGAAGGGAGGGAGGACTGCAATGCAACCGCAGTATATAATACTCTGGGTTGGCCAAACAATAGCCTTGCTTCCATGAGAGTATGAGCTGAATCCAGAGTGGCTCTGGATTGTCTGACTTGTATTTAATGGCCAGACTTTTGGCAACCAATCTCAGTGAGGGGATGCTGCTGAGATAAAGGTAGCAAACATGCATCCTGTTCTGTGCGTCTATATTTAGTAAGTTCATTCATCAACAGGGAAGAAGAGGTGAGAAATAATGAACATTCAGGTATAGACACATTGACTTTTATGAAGATAGTAGGAACGAGGAGTTTAGAGGAAATTTTCAAAAAGAAGCAGTCCAATTTCCTTTCTATAACCCTCATCCTCACTTCACCAGAGTGAAGGCAATGTCTATTCCTGTTCTACTCTTTTTATGTTCCCATTACTAGGCTTTGCTGAAAGTAATTTTTTTCTAACCTGGAAAAATTATTTCTCAACTTCATCTGAAGTGCTGCTTACTCATAATTTCCAAAAGTAGAGTTTGTGTGGGTTTTTTTTTAATTAATTAAACCCAAGAAGTACTTTCATAGATTAAAAATCAACAATTCCTATCTATCTCTTACCAAAAAATCAACTTCCTTCCAAAAGCAAAAGGTGAATTTCTAGCACACATTACAACCATAGGTCCTTAGAGTTTACTTGAGTGATGGAATTGTTTGAACAGGAGGGTTGGACCAAATGACTTCTGGTCTCTTTCAACCTCAACCATTCTGTGATCCTTTAGTTAGGAGGCTTCCATGATTGCTGGGGAGGTGGCAGGGAGGTTATGCCCAAATCCTCTAACTCATGTTGTACTAGTAATTCACGTAAGTGACTTGGCTTGGATCCACTACTCACAGTCTGTGCCCTGATTGTAATGGGTGCTTTCCTTCCTGAGAAAGTAATAAACTCACAGCCCGTTTTCTAAATAGTCATTTTGTCCCTATGGTTTCAGAGGTGCATCTGCAGAAAGCTAATGCATCTAGTAAAATTGGCCATGGTCCTGATTTGGGACTGCTATCATGTATTGGACATATATACAGTTCACATTGGGAGTTTGATCAAATCAGTCCAAGAAATCTGTTTCATCAATTTCATTTTGCAAAATTGTTGCTTTTTGAACAGTTACTGGTGCTTTGTAAACATCACATGAAATGAGTAAATTTCATTTCCACAATTGAAAACTTGGTGAGAAGGAAGCACTTTAAAAAAAATTGTGAAAGGATGGAAAGAATGGTTTCACAAGGAAGTTTGGTTTGGTTTTTTTTCTTAGTTAAAAATACTGTCTGTATTGTCTATGAGTGAAGTCTGTATAGTCAAGTGATTAAATTCATAAAAGCTATGATAAAAAGGTTCCATTATCAGCCCAGTTGCTCAAGAAGTTCTTATTTTCAGTCAGGAAATTATTCTTTTTATCATAATTTCTAAACTTACAGCCAGAAAAGTAAGAGAAACCAATTTGGATGCTCAGGAAAACTATCTGAATTTAACTTTTACCTGTTGATATTGCTGTGCTATAGCTTCCTGGTCTCAAGCAGGCTGAGACTCCTTTAGACACTGCCTGAAGGCAGGGCAAAAATTACCAAAAATTTACAAAGTTACTTTAAATCAGATTCTGCCACTTTTGAATTGCTAGAAATAACATTTTATTTCATGAGTGAGACTTAATGGATGTATGAGGAGCTTTTGCAAAGTATCATCATAGAATCAGTGTGTCACTCAGGTGGAAATAGACCTTGGAGGAATCCTCAGGCCACCTCCTGCTCAAAACACAGTTGCTTATGAAATCAGAGTTGGTAGCTCAGAGCTTCGTGCAGTTGGGTTTGAAAACCTCTAATGAGGTGACTGGACAACCTCTTCAGGTAACTTATGCCACTGCTCTGCTGTCCACAGAGGGAAAAGTTTTGGGTTTTTTTTGTTTCCCTCTTACATCCAGTCTGAGTCTCTCTTATTTCTGTATTTGTCTTTTTTCTCTAGTTCCTCACACGATGCGCTGCTGTGAAGAACTTGGCTTTGTCTTCTCAATAAACTCCTCACACATAGGGGCAGGTTGCTATTGGTTTATGTCCCCCAAAGCCATTGCATGTCTGGGCTTAAACAGGCACATCTCCTATGGCAGGACTAACAAGTGCTGAGCAGATCTAGTGCCTGTGACACTGCTGGTGCCAGGCAGGCTGTGGCTGGTGCCCAGGTCACTGCTCACCACCACTCTGAGGTTCTTCTCAGCAGTGCTGCTCCCTGGCTGGGCAGGGCCTGGTTGGCACTGAAGCCAGAGGTTATTTAATCTGAGGTGCAACATGTTCCACCTGACCTTTCTGAATTTCACAAGGTTTCTGTTGCCACATTCCTCCAGCCTGCAGCTACGAGCCTTGTCCTTGTGACTGTATTGACTGGTACTTGTAGTTTGGTGTCACCTGCACACCTTATGTGTGCTCCGTCGCTTCTGTCAGGTCACTGAAGGGAAGGTCCCAGACACCTGCACTACTGCAGCTGCTCCTGGCCTGCAGGTGAAGTAGGACCCATCAACTACGCTCCTCTGGGACTTGCCATCCAACCTGTTTTCATCTGCTCATCCAGACAGTAACGTCTGAACTTTGATACAGGAGTATTTTGGGAGAGAGTCTTGAAAACCTTCCTAAGGTTGAGATAAATGACATGCACTGCTCTCCCCTTGTTCACAAATCCAGCCATTTTATCACAGAAGGAAATCACGTCAGTCAAGCATGATCAGTCTTGAAGTGGCAGAATCTGACCATAATTGGGGTTGGGAAGAAGCAATGTGGGGAACCGACACTTTAAAATGCTTAGAAAGCTACTCACTTTTAAATTCTTCAGGTCTTCTTCAATATTTTTTCCTAGATTTTCATAGTAAAATGGCTTGTATATTTCACTGATTTCTGCAAAAAGTAAAGAACTAAATGAAAGTGGTTTTCAATGGAAAGAAAAGTGACTTGTACTGTTAATGATCTTGATGAATAAAGATTGAACAAAGACTTCTGTGAAGTCAGAAACAGGAAAGTTGTACATACATTTGGAATTCACTCACATGGTACATTTAATCTTAAAGCAGTAACAAGAACAGGATGACTTCTAGGGATTAGTTGTTGTTGTATTGCTTTTTGGAGTGAAATCTCTGTCTATGATCTGTAGCTGAGAGCATCTTGACTTGCATATGGGAAAATCAGGAGCTAAGAGCCAATACAAGCATAAGATTAATCTATTAGCAGTTAATTATGTATGTTAAATATGGAGATAATAGGTGGGTTCCTTCTGGTATACAAATTTCCTCTGAGTATTTAAGTACATGCCTGCTGTATATGAAGCTGTTGGTGCCCCTGTCTAAATACAAACCTCAGTTTCCTGTTATATGTTGGGGTCTTTTCTGTGGGTTGGGGTCGTTTGTTTTTTTTTTTTTTTTATTGGCACTCTATATTGAGGCAGAAAGAAGAGACAATGAGATATAGAATTTTGACTTATTTGCTGAATGCTCTTAGTCTCCTTCCCAGACCATTCAGCCAAGACTTCTACTGATTGGAAGTGTTTTGGCATCTGACCACATGAAAAGATTATTAGCTAGTCAAAGTCAGTTGAATTGCTTATGGAAGAATAACTAGGAGAGCTTTTGAATCTAGAATATTTTTAATAGGATCCAATCATGGTCAAGATCTACTGTATCACTTGATGTTAGTTTTTCTGTAGGTTTCAGCAGTAAGATTATACTATGCTGAAGAGAAATTATCAGGTATAAAGTGTCTTATTTAGCTCCATCCACTTACTAGGATTTCTCAAACCTGTAAATGCTGGATCAGATCCCATTTTTGGTCATAGTACAGAGAGCACACTTTACAGAATATGTGAATTGCTATTTCAGTTTTCAAAAAAAACCCCTACCTTATTTCAAGAGGAAAATACTCAGGTTTGTTTTGCTGCATTATAAAGTATCAACGGACACAAACAAAAATGAATCCCAAGGTAATGCCTTACCTGCAAAGGTTGGGCGTTTCTCTGACTCTTCATCCCAGCATTGCTTCATTAAGTCAATAATTTCCACTGGACATTTATCAGTGATCTCCTTTAAGTCTGGTCTGTTTCCATTTATGATGCCAAAGCAAATCTGGGCTTCATTTATACCATCTGAAAAATAAAATTTCCCATCAGGTTCTGCTCGTGGATTTTGCTACCTTTCCGTAGGTAAAAGAAACAATGAAGTGGCTCCCTGTGTGTTTGTGGATATGTAAAATATGATTTCAAAGATGTCCAGATTACAGCTAAAAATCTTTCATACTAGTGAATTTGAATCCACTGCCCTGATTTCCATGGATTAGAGAATTATTTTAAGATGAATGGATTTACTTTTGTATGTAAGACGTGTGCAGTGTGAGTAAGGGTGACAGATGTAGCTCTCTAGAACCTGCATCTCAGGTGCGTCAGTTCTGCACTACATACGAACACAAAGATGGCCACACAGGCAACATTTAGCCACTTAATTAGCAACAAATCCAATCAAAATTATAAATGTGTTACTCCAGAATTGCACAGTTGGCTCCTATTGTTCTCCATAAGCCCATTGGTGCAGGTTAAGAAATCAGCACCACGCAGCTGAGAATCGGTTACTGACTGCGGGATCATTCCCATTTCCACGTGTAACTAGCCCACCTCAGGAAACAGTGTCTGTCAAAGTTTCCATCCTGGCCCACCTGAGGTTTGCCTAATTTCTGGCACCAAGTCTGGTTTGTGCCCACACCATGTAGATGTGAGTAGATTCAGCTCATGGCTGCATTTCATTCAGACGTTCTTGTCCATGCTTAGAACTCAGGAATGATACAACTAATTCCTGTCACTGGCCATGAGGTGCCAAATCGGTGCTACTCTAGGCCATGGATGATTCAATCTACTAATCTTAATTTTATAATGTGAATTGCTTAATATTTGTAACATTTTTCTGATAGCATCCTTTGAGAAGTAGCGTACTTTCGTATGGCTCTTTGTTAGCAAAAATTGCCCAGATCACAATGCCAAAGCTGTAAACATCTGATTTCTCCACTGGTTTTGCGTTAACACAGCGTAAATGCTCCGGGGCCATATAGAAAAGAGTCCCAGCATTGTTCTGGCAAGTGCTTTTGATTTGCTTCTGCCGGAGAGTTTCTTCTTGGGTCAGCCTGCTCCAGCTCTTAAAGGAGGCAACACCGAGATCTGCAATCTGAAAAATGAGACAAATCAGAGCTAGTGCTCTAATGAAGAGGAGATAAAGAAGTATTGCATGCAGTGCTCAATTTTATCAAGACTTAATACTAATCTAATAACTTATCTAAAAATTAAATATTGAAAAAATACAACTAAAGAAAGGGAAACAAACTATTTGATTTTTTTTCTTGTTTTGGTTTGTTTGGTTTGGTTTTTGTCCTAAATAAGGTATCACAGCCAATTGCGAGCCATTAGGCTGAACTTTTATTATTGATTGTGGAATACTTGCACAATGCGAGGATAGAAGAAATTTGGTTTCACTCATATTGACAATCATATTTGTGGTCTGCTGGCAGCACTCATGGAAGAAGAGAAGATTCATATGAGAAGAATTTATGAGATAGGCAGATGTGCCTCCTCCCTCACTGCCCTTTCCATTTAGATTCCATTTAACTCAACCTCCTTAGATCTTACTTCAGAAAAGGAGAAGAGGAGGATCTAAAATAATGTGATATGTATACCAAGGAGGCATGGAAAAGAATAGGACGGAAAAAGTTAAAGCAGAGATACCTGGGTACTGTGTGCTTGACAATGTGACATTACTGAAACTTTAATGTTCAGTTTTGCAACTAGACTAATGGTTGCTGGTGAAGAAAGTAATCCTTCACTCCTTTCTCCTTTTATGTGCTCCCTTTGCTCCTCTTGTTCCAGCACTGATACTTACCTGGGAAGACCCAGTGCAAGGCAGTCAAGCAGATTGCTGAACCAAGTGCTCCCCAACAGAAGGGTAGCACTGCCAACAAGGTAAATGGTAATCTGCTGGTTTGGCTTCCTAAATCAAGGCACGGTGTTCAGATTAGCACCAGTGCTAACACAAGGGAACAGGAGGTCAATAGGAGAGGAAAACTGAAAGAAAATGGGCCTGTCTCTCTTGGCCACAGGCAGCTGTCAAACAGAGTTGTGTAACCCAATTACTTCAGATAAAAGCAAGGTGACATCTTGCCTCACTTGTAACTCACTTTTCTCTCTTATTGCCGCTAACTAGCTTATTGTTTCTCTTGAATTTCTGAAGCCTTGGGCTACATTTAGAGGTTGTGTATTCAGAGGAAAATGTAGGTGACCTTCTGAGGAAGTAGGAGTCCAGCTTCATGTCTGCAAGTGAGAGGAGGTCTAGGGATAGAGAAGGATATGACATAAATCTTTCTACATTTACGATTTCCTGGAACAACTATTTCCCTTTCTAATTATCAAAAAATGTTAGACACATTCAAGCAGATCATACAACAGCTGCCTTAAGTTATACTTTTGATGAAGCTGCTTAAGGAAGTCTCATCTGATTCTAAATTTGATCTTGAGCTCCAGATCAGTTTGTCATGAAATATGATGATAGCCTAGTTTGGTCCTGTCCATATAAGCAAGCGGAAACCCAAACCCTCATACAATTTACCTTTAAAGCAGATCATTATGGGGTTTTTATTTTTGGAAAATAAATACATTTATAATTCTTATCTGCAAGGTGCTCATACTGCACTTGCCACTATATTAACCTTGTGAAAGAACTTCTCACTAATTTATGTGTGAGAAGTAGAAAATGACAGAGCTCTCTTCACAGAAATTTATTCTGTAGTTTCAAACTGTAATGGGGTGATTAACAACTCACCTTGACCAGAGACATGATATTTGATGAGGACTGCTGCAAATTCCCCTCAGGTTTATTCCGCAATAGCCTCTATATCTATGTGTCTTGATCCAAAACCCCACTAAAGTTAATAGAAGTGCTTTGGAATAGGCTTATAAACCATTCTTTGAAGTAGTGTCCTGATTCAGTTTTTTTGTAGCTCCTGGATGTCATTTAAAAATGATGACTAAGGGAAAAGAGGGATACAAAAGAAGAAAAGATAACAGGCAAAAGAAGGAAAGGAAGAGGTGAAGGCAGGAGGAGAAATTACAGCAATAAAGGACAAAAGACATTATCCATAAAACGTTCTATTTTGTTTCAAACTCTGTATTAACATTTGTTTTATCTTTCTAGTCGTTATTTATAGCTCATTAATTCTCAACAATATATTTTTTTAATGCCCTTATTTATTTTACTTTTTTTCACAGTTGGGGGAATACGGTGCAAATCTCAGACTCAGAGGCTGTATAGGCCACCATCACCATTTGTATAGGCCATCAATTCAGCGATCCACGGCTAACACTCTCTTAGTGATAGCTCGCTAAACTACAAAGGCAGTAATCTACCAGTCCTACCACATTAGGAACTCTAACCAGCATGGCTGAAATGGGTTCTTCAGCCCAAATCACCAGCCTTCTCCATTCATGTTCTAACAAGTACCTTAATGTGGAAGTCTCTGTCCACAAGGATGTTTTCTGGTTTTAGGTCTTTGTGTACAAAGCCTTGCTCATGCAGATAAAGCATTCCTTCTGTGATCTCCAGCACGAAACGCCCTCTCACTGACAAAGGTAGTGAGAGCTAAAAGAAATAACAAGAAGTGCCATCTATTAAAAAATGCAACTACAACAATCAAATTAAAACTCAGTCTTTAAAAAAAGCTCCTCAGTCCCAAGAATACCTCTGCTTAAGCTATGGTAAGAAAAACCTGCATCGCCAACAGGTTGAGGGAGGTGATTGTCCCACTCTACTCCATACTGGTATGGCCTCACCTTGAATACTGTGTGAAGTTTTGGCCACAATTTAAGAAGGATATAAAACCATTAGAGAGTGTCCAAAGGAAGGCACAAAGATGGTGAAGAATCTGGGGGGGGAAGCCGTATGAGGAGGGGCTGAGGTCACTTCGTCTGTTCAGCCTGGAGGAGACTGAGGGAAGACCTCATTATGGTCTACAGCTTCCTCATGATGGGAAGTGGAGGGATTGGCACTGATCTCTTCTCTCTGGTGGTCAGTGATAGGGCCTGGTAGAATGGCATGAAGCTGGATTAGGTGATGTTTAGGTTGGATATTAGGAGAAGGTTCTTCACCCAGAGGGTGCTTGTGTTTTTTGGGGTTGTACTGTGCAAGTTGGACTTGGTGATCTTTCAAGGTCCCTTCCAACTAGGAATATTCTATGGTTCTAAGGTCCTTCTTGGATCAAAATTTTGGCATTAGCAATTTTAGAGTCACTCCGTATTTACAAATATTTGCTACATATTTAGCAAATTCTCCATATATCTCAACAGACACTTCTATAACTTTTTAGTCTGTAATTGGTTTGCTCCTCTATGATGCACAGGAAAGCCACTGTCATTTTCTGCTGTCTCTAGAGAAGGCAGTGCTGCCACTGGCTTTTTAATACAAGAAAAAAAATAAGAAATTTAAGACTCCATTCTCTGGCAGTAACATCCTGTCCCTTTCAAGCAGCTCATCAACCCTAAGGGATGAAGTAATTGACTGCTCACATTCTGTAGCACTTTCATCATGTTCCCCCGGTCCACGTACTCCATCACAAGTGAGTAGTTTCCGTCTTCCAAAATGACACCCAGAAGTTTTACCACACGGTCATGCTGCAGTCTGCGCATAATCCTGCCTTCTTCAAGAAGGGAAATGTTGTACCTGTGAAACAGAAATTACCCTGAATTTAGGTGCCAGCCTAGAAAGAACAAAGGGATGAAAATCACACTGATTCATGATGAAAACCATGGCCAAAAAATGTCAACATTCTTAGAGCCCCTGCAAGATTAACCATACCTTCAGCTGATTTTGAATTGATACAGCTTTGTTCACGCCAGGTTATATTCTCTAAGATTCTGCTCAAATGCCTTACACAGAGACTGTCTGCTCAACCTGATTAAGGCCTGCTTTTCAGAAATTGCATAAGCATTCTTCTTGTCGGTACCTGTGGATGCCCAAATCTTTGAACTGGGGTGAGATCTGGGCAGGGCTTGGAAAGAGCCTTGGAACAAGGAGGATCAAGATCCACTCCACTACTTCTTGTACAGGAAACTTATAGAGTTCTTGTTTCCAAAGGGCTTCTTGTTCAAAATGGATTTATTACACATACACTCTAAATGATTACAGCATTTACTAACAATTACTGGTTTAGGATGAATTCAAAGCCTGCCTCTTTACCTGGGCCTCAGTACAGCCCATCAGTAATCACATGTACATAGCTGGGAGCTCACTAAGGGTCTTAAAAAAGAATAGTATCCATTACATAATGAAGGGGTGATATTTTTATTATTGTTCCTGTTCTAGTCATCAGACAAAAGGATGTAAGAAAATATTGAGACTATACTGCTTGCTAATGCTTTCCTACCCTCTGACTTAAAAGGAAATTGCTTTCTCTATCTGTGTTCATCCACATTTCTAGAGAAGAAACTGGTTGTTTTGTTTGCATTAGGCTCAGTTAAAAAATTTAATAAAGGCTTTTGGTTCAATATTTTAAGAAATAACAAAATTATGAGCCTGCATAGTGAGAAAATGAAAACACAAACCCAAAAATACACTTGGCAGGCTTGTCCATTTTACCTGTGGTTATTCCAAGCGGTCATTGCAGGCTCCATACTATTAGAATATCTTAATTTTTGTTCCACCAGCAAAATAAAAACTCAGTTAATTTATTTATCATAACCCAAAGTAGAAAAAACATGGAATTTTGTCTCTCTCGAGTGGATGACTCATGGGAGAGTTTTAGTATTGTTATGGCTGTCAGGTAGTAGAGCTGCAATGTGACCTGAATCCACCAAAATCAACAGTTAATTCAATCTTTGAATTATATCAGTGGGCTTGGCTCACTCTGCTCTTTTTCAAGGGTGGGAGAGTTACATTCCTGGTACTGACACACATGGGGTTGGAGTCCTGCTGATAGTTTATGTGTGTTCCTAGTGGACATCTACAGTTGGATAATTTCATTGAAAACATATCTGCAAGTTTGAAGATACTGTGTGGCCACTTAGTTCCTGCATTTCCATAAGTGTGCAAGAATCCTCTTGATTCTTAACAATTCATGATAGTGCTCACCCTGTACCAAAAACCAGGAACTTCACTGGAACAATGAGTTAAAACGAAAAAGTTGTCTCGAAAGGGGAAAAAAGTAAAATTTGCAGGACAGCTGTTAGCATTGCACATACACTATCTCCATTCTGCACATACACTATCTCCAGAATCCAAAGACCTGAAGTTATTACACTCTATTTAGGTTTATCTTAGTTGAATTTAGAGGACTTAGACTAACTGAAATAAAAATCAGAACTGAGATCTGTAACTTACTCACTGCGCTGTGGTCCTGTATACACTTTTTTTAATACTACATATCCATGTTTCTTGTGAAAGCATAAAGAAATTGTTCCAAATCCTCCAGCATCTAATTGTTTTTTTTCAAGCAAATCCTTGGTGTCCATGTGGATGTCTTCCAGAGACATGGCTGCAGTCTTTGTGGCTTAGCAATTAGAACAAAATCAAGTGCCCTTGTGCTTCTGGACCTGTAGTATAAAGGAGGAAAAAGAAGTGTCATTAAAAGCATTTAGCTGTTCCACTAAATAAGTATACATTTAAGGAGTGGGACAGAAACATAAACTCTCACAACCCTTATGAATGCTCAGTTGGAAACCAAAAATGCTGTGGTTCTCACAGAATCACAATGATTTATCCTGTCAACCCACTACAGTTATATTCAGTTGATGTAAAACCATTTCTTCACGTGAGGATCTCAAAGTGCTGTTGATAAATAGTTTTTAGCCATACAATATGCAGTAGATCGGTACTGTTCCTACACTTCATATGTGCAAAATCCAAACCCCAGAAAAATCAAGAGCCACAATCCCAAAGGCAGGTAGTGCCTAATGATTCTGATAGGTATCTTGTTTTCTGAATTGCCTGAACATGGGCCTGTCAGGTGCTCAGATTCTTATATAACTCTAAAGCTACCTTTTAGGCATCTTTGCAAACCTAGCTCTAAAGGTTTTGCTTAAAGCTTAAACCAAACAACCAAATAAAAGGTTCCTATGGAGGGTGAAATGAAGGACTCAGCTTCTATGGGAAACTTATTTGCACATGAACTCAAGGAGACAAGTGCTAGGAAAGAATATGTATGGCAACTTCTCTTCTGCCCGTTAAAGAAGAGGAACAAAGACATTGTGAAGGCTTGTAGTAACTCCTACATGCATCAAGACAAAAAGAGAGTTTGGGGGATCCTACAAAATACGTAAATAATAGATAAGTAATAGATAAGTAAACACCAGCGGAGGCCAGATCCGTTGATAAAGCTGTGGTATTCTCTTGCCTAATATGTTTCCCAGGCCAGCCCCTGCCTTCAGCACATGCCAGCAAGCTGCTTTGGTAGCACTGCTGCAAGCCAACAAGCTCTGCTTTTTTTTCCCTCACTAAGTTTTTAACTTAAGCACCTTACATCAGGTAAAGAAAGAGTTTGCTGAAAAAAGACAAAGTCCAAGAGACTGGCAGGGCTGTTCATTTTCCACTCATCTTGGATAACAACGACACAGACAGAGCTGGAAGAAAGGCACCACCTCTAAGTGCCACTATCAGCAACAGCAGATTGGCTCGTTGGGGTAACTAAGAGCTCTAAATAGTGTAGCAAAGGGACTCCCAAGTTTTTCCAGACCAACAAATGACTGCTAGCTCCTGTAAACTACTGTGTGCCTGTATCATCAAATCTCTAATTGAAAAGATTGCTTAATGTTGTTGTGATCACCAGCTGCAGCCTAATTTTGACTGCCTCATTACCACAGCCTCTTTGGGAAGTCTGGGAACTGAGGAGCTAGTGTGTGTGGAAAGTAGGTATCTGAGGGAAGAGAGATGTTTCAGTGCAGAGCTGGAAATTGTCTGATCAGTTCAATACTGACAAGTCAAAACAGGGAAGAGTAAATTTAATTTTTAAAAAATAAATAAATTGTGCCTGTAGAAGAGTTAGAGCAAGAGCTTTCTCTTCAAAGTAGAGACTCTAGGGGCTGCTGTAGTACAGATAGGGAACAACCTCTCTACACCCAGAGCAATGTCCTCTCTTCAGACTTGTCTGCTTTGGCTTTCCTGACTTCAAAAGGATGCAGGCTTTGTTTTGCTGCAGTGCTAGCCTGCATTATGAGCACTAGACTGCACATATGGCTGCATTCACTTAGTAAGAAGGTAAGTCCTGCTATGCCTAAAAATGATTAGAGGAAATTTTTCTTGTGTTTTGTTTTGTTTGTTGTGGTAGCTGGGTTTTTTTCTTTTTTTTTTTTTGTTTTTTTTTTTTTTTTGTTTTGGTTTCGGTTTTTTGTTTTAATTCCTTAACAGCCTATCAAATAGTAGGCAACAAATGACTCATAGCAGTGCCATTGCTGCTTTCATACCTGAGATTTCATCTCCCTGAAAGTTTCTGGTGATGGTTCTCTGGATTTCTTGGGGTGGTACTACTCACTTTTGTGCAGATGGGGTGGATATCACATGTACAAGGGCCTTAATTCAGTCATGAGAGTCAAAAGTGGCATAAACTAACATCTGGGTCTCCCTTTCAAGAATTGGTTTGAAGTCACTTGTGTATGTTAATTTTTCCATGCTAACAGCAATTATGCATCTAGGTAGTAGTTATAAGACTTCCATGTGCTTTTCTTGTGAATGCAAAGTAGATGTGTATTTTTGAATGGTGAATCTTTAAAGTTGCATTAATACCACAGATAGCTTGGGACTGGCATTCAATACCATATAACCTGGCAAAGAACAGCTCTGCCCAAAGCTGCAACAATACAGAACCTTGTTCCTGTTTACATTGTTAATTATCTGTTCCTACCAAGCCACATGTAGTCACTATAACCAGAAGTCTTGGAAATTCAAAAGAAGTAACATCATAATTATCTAAAATCATAATGTATCTGCTGGAGTGAGCTGGGTAACATTCAAGAAGACAGAATTTTCTTATGAGGTGGGAGGGAACCTTCCTCCTTGGGCATGGTAGGATGCTACTACTTTTTTTGCTGTTCTTATTAAGTAATGAGGTACCCTGAATAGAAGCTCTCTAAGATCTAATGACTTATTTCAAACCCAAAGTTTCTGTTTTGTAGAATGACTATCACAGGAAAACAATCTCTACCCAGGCTTTACAGCAAAGACTACTTATTCTGGTATACTATTTAACATGAAATATTGGCTTATGATACCTTGAAATGTCAGATGACAAAAAATCAAGGACGGAAGCTCAAACACTCAGGTTCATTCCAACCTTACTGCTTCTTATTGATACAGGGTAATTTATGTGTATCCTCAGTACTTAGGACACACCAATTCATACATTATGTATCTGTGGTTAAGAGAACAGAAATTCTGTAGTTTGATTTAGCCTACCCTTAGAGAAGCTATGCATACTTCTAGTGGTTAATTTATGTTCTGTGAAGTAGCCCTCATCTGTATACTTGATTAATTACAAAGCAGGTTTTTTCATATACTACTCTGAACATTTGTATTAGGGTGGGTTCATGTTTACCAAGTGCCAGCATGTATTATGAAAATTTTGAATACTGGTTTCTCAAAGAGAGGAATTTTTGTCCACCAGTATGACTGGTGTTCCTTAGAGAGTTCCTTGTGGCATTTTTCTTTTTAACACCATGGTTACATCCTCTCCTCTAACTCCTAAAGGGCATATAAATTCACAACAATCACACCCTGGACATTAGGTCATTGGGTCATATTTCCTAATCACTGTTCAAAAGTGCTTTCCTCAGTTCTAATGATTTGTAACTGATCTGATGCAGATCTGAGGGGACCTGCACAGTTAAGGAGGAGTGCTGAGCACATTAGCACAGTAATATGAAAAAACATTTCTTGCAGCCTTTGTAGTCTAATGATGCTCACAGCACATAAGTTCTTCAGAGGTGCTACAAACTTTAATTGGAGATTAGCACGTTTACAAGTGCCAAAAATCGTGGCCACTGTGTTATCAGTCAGTAACAGAAAGGAATAAAGAAGAGAAGCCAAACTGGTATTCCCAAATGAGTAACATGAGAAATAGAAGGGTTGCTTACAGCTGATGACAAAAATACTGCATGTGTGAATGATGTTTCAAAAGCTGTCAGGGCATCTCAGATCTGCTGCTGTAACTGTCATAACCCACTTCATCTAAACCTTTCCCTTCTGCTCCGATTTTTCAGCTGATGCATCTTTTCACTAAGGAATGATTTTTTTTTTTCTATTTTCCTTTTGGAAATACCGAAGAAAATACCCGTGTCAGATCATCATCATGTTACAGAAAGGATCACGTGGGAAGGAGAAACCGATACAAGGGAAACAAAGGTGTTATGCAACACAAGTTTTCACACGAGCAGGGGCAGCGTGGGAAGAGGAAAGGATGGGGTCTGTGCAGTGGCCTGCACCCGTGCAAAGGTGTCACAGTCGGTTCTGGTCACAGAAGTGTGCATTCCGTACGGAACCGGGGCAGGCTGTCTCGGCTGCGGCGCCGCGTCGGGCCGTGGCTGTCAGAGACGGGCGCCTGCAGCCGCTGCCGGGCGCTCCCGCTCAGCCCCAGCGCGGCCCCGCCGCAGCCGCGGCGCCGGGAAGCCCTAACGCGGGGCTGCTCCGGCCTAGTTCCTCGTTGGTTGACTTGCCATGTCACCCTTCTCCTCCCGGCGGCTTCCTGCCGCCGCGCCCGCCTCCTCCCGTACGCACCGCTCCCCCGTGCCCAGGAGACCCTCCTCGGTGGGGCGGCATGGGGGGATGTAGCGCCGCAGCCCCGCCGGGCCATCCCGCCTCGCAGCCCGGCAGCCCCCCGGGCACCGCCACTCGGACCCGCAGCGGCGCCTTCGCTCGGCAGGGTCGCCGCGGTGCTTTCGGTTTCGGCGCGGCGGCGCGGCCCCCTCCCGCTGCCCTCACTGCCGGCGCTCCTGCCTTACCGCGCCCCGGCCGCTCTCCGTCCTGCCGTCTCCCCGGACGGCCCCGGGGTTCGCATTCACGGCCCTTCAGTAAGCGCCTCGGTCCCCGGGCTGCGGGAGGCGGAGCGAACGCGGCAGCTGGGCAGGCCCGAAGCGGCGCGGGTGCCGCGCGGTGACTGTCCCCGGCTGAGCTCTCTGGGCGCGCTCCGATCGGTGCCGCGCAGTGATTCGGTCACTGGTTGAGTGCTTTGCGCACTGTGAATCGTGAAAACCTGGCGACGTTATCAAGACTGACACCACCTGGGATGTTGAGGCGTGTTGGAAATGCCTTTCTCTATGGAAGATTTGGCGCTGGAGATGTGGGGATTTTTTTGTTCAGGAAGGATGGAGGCAGGCGTTTCTGCTTGTCAACAGAGTCACTGTCACTGATAACAGTCGCTGGGGACAGCTGCAAAAATAAATAACCAGAAGGATTGCAGTAAACCACCTAGTCCAGCCTCCTCCGGAGGTCAGGTGTGTAGTTAATACAGCTTCTTTGCATGAGGGCGATCCCTTTGCCATTCTTCTGTGAAAAAGATGGCGATGATGAGTGTCTCACGGTCTTTACCATGATCTTTCCCATTCTGGCGAACTGTTGCATTCCCCACGGTGCTTTAAATTGGCAATAATAGAAGAGCAGTAGTGGATCAATGTGGTAGGGCAATAGCAACCCAGAAATCATGTCTTTCGTTTCTCCCTGTGATGGTCAGCAACACAGTATGTGAACTCCTAAACCATCCATCTACCCTTATCTGCTCTTCCAGGGCTGGCACCATCTGCTTCGTGCCTTGGGCTGGCCCACACGGGCATCTGCCCGGAGCCGGGGGCTCCTCCCTTCCAGCTGTCTGAAAGGCGTCTCATGGCAAATGTGAGGAATGAGACAACTCTTAGTAAAAATTAAAATAATTTATTAAAACAGAAAAATTGAAAAATTACAGAAATTAGAAAAATATAAAAATTTGGGATCCTAGTGGCTCAGCAGGTATGCCCCAGGAGCGCAGGGATTAGAGATCTTCAGGCTTAGACAGCACTGGACCTCTGGTGGAAGAACTTGCAGTGCTGGGCTGACTTTTAGCTAATCCAAAAGTCAAAGGTAAGAATTATTAAAGGCTCCTCAAAATGAGTAAGGCTTAAGCACCCAGCACTGGCGCCCACTACAGCTCATCTGCAGGGGTCTCTGCATGCGTCGTTGTTTTATAGTGCCTTTGCTCCGCCCCAGCCCGCCCACAGCTCGCCCACAGCTCGCCCACAGCCCGCCCCTTTGGTCCAAAGTGATTGGTGCTTTCCTTTTGACAGATCATCTCTGTCTACCAATAGCTCGTCGTTGTCAGGGGGGTGGGAACAGCTGAAGGAAGGGTGGTAACATGCCCTCATTAAGATTCAGGTTGCTGTGGAGCTTACTTGCAGAATAACGGCTATGGACTAAAAATAGTAATTGGCTGTTACGACTTGGGTTTTTGGAGTTAGTCCCGAGACTAAAGTGCAAAGCAAAACCCTAAAAAACAATATTAAAATACATCTAATACCTCCCAAAACATCCACAAAAGCAGACAATGAACATAGGAGAAACAACACTTACAGTGTACAAGTGGTTTAAAGTTTGAAAAAGGGATTTTTAACTAGGAAACTTTTAACTGGGAATTTTAACTGGGACTAGTGCAAATACACTGTTTTGAACAAGTGAAAACACTAATAATGAAGCTTGATAGTGAAAACCCTAATAATAAGGCTTGATTTTTGTACCTGGGTTGATGGGTTAACTTTATCATTCAATTAAAAGAGCTGTTTAACTCAAAATTAACTAATTAAGGCACTTAACATGCAAAGACCAAGCTAATTAGGGATTTCATGTATGACAGACAGGTGGGACACACAAAGATGCGGGCGGCTGTGGGTTTGGAGAGGTAGGACAGCCTTGCTGATCACTTTCAAGGGGAAGGTTTCTCTCTGGGTATCGAGACTGCCCCGTGTTGGACAAGCTGAATAAACAGCTTCCTTCCAAGACCTTGGGGGGGAAAAAAAGCAAAAAAAGCTGAGTGCAATCGTTTCCCCTCAAAAAAAAGCTGACAGTGGAACTAGTGGAACTGATGCAGGACCAGCACATTCCTGTTTTCCATCCATTCTGGATCAGCTGGTATTGAGACAGAACAGGAGTTTAATGCTCTGACAGCTCCCGATGCAAGGGTTGAGCACACCTACTGTAAAGAGGAGACTCAGGACCAAATGCTGAATTGCCACACTGAGCTCACTGGAGTTTGAATGCAGCAATTTTGTGTCCATCCACACTGTGAGGTATCTCAAGGAGAGCATTATTGAACCTGCAGTCCAGAGAGTCTGGGACATTGTCAGCTAAATAAAGCAAATGCAAATACAGATGTGGTATCTCTGGTGGGCCAATTGTGCAGTTTTGGTCTTCTCCTGCAATCCCAAACATTACAGAAATCTTTTTTTAACATTTGACTTCTGAGGTTTTTTTTCTTCTTTCTTTGGTTAGTTGGTTTTTCTGGTTTGGTTCTTCTGCTGTTAAGCTTTGCTTTGTGTATGGGTCTGAAGGTGTGGTGTGAAGGCAGGAAGAGAGATGGCTGAATTTATAAGAATTGCTTGGTTAAAAAGGTGTCAGCCTCATTCAGTGGTGATTTGCCAACAAGCACTAGGCAAAGAAAGA
Source organism: Aphelocoma coerulescens (assembly GCF_041296385.1). Classification (NCBI taxonomy): domain Eukaryota; kingdom Metazoa; phylum Chordata; class Aves; order Passeriformes; family Corvidae; genus Aphelocoma; species Aphelocoma coerulescens. The sequence continues at coordinate 79,948,214 of NC_091015.1, forward strand.
AATTGTCATTTATTTGTATGTGCTTAGAGGTCGGTGTTGCCAGTTACAACATTCCTTCATTAAATGAATAGGGAAAATAAGCCGATCCAGAAATGCAATCTGAATTTACAGAGACATGTCTTAATCCTGATTAAGAAGGAAAGGTTATCTTGAAATGGACCAAAAGATTGGTACATTTTTAGTACTTTTCCCAATAATGACTTTATCTGAGCAGCAGTCTTCAATTTTAGTATTAATGAAAATTCAATAAACCTATTCATTTTCTTTTAACTTGAACTGAACTTGCATTAATCTCAACCATTCACATAGTTTGTATGAAAAATCTCAGCCATCTTATTAAAACAGTGCTACCATGTGTGTGGGGAGCTGGCATGTGTCTGCCAGATAGTGTCAAGCACAGGATCCTCAACATCCAGGTCAGTCTGGCATTCTTCATCTAATAGTTAACCCCACTAAGCTCTGCAATTGATCCAAAGCAGTAACGTTGGTTTGACAGCTGCAACTTCTGCTTTCACCTCAATTTCCTTCTTTCCTGAATAGCCTGCTAACTGAACACAGTGAATAGAAGGATGATTTCTCTTCTATGCAATTTTAAAATTTGTCATCAAATTTCTCTTGGTAACTTTAAGTTGTTCTCCTTAAGTCTTTCGGGCACGAATCTGCTTTCCCCACAACTTAGATGTATAACACTTTCTTCCTTATTCCCTTTCACTTTCCTTTTCCTATAACAGAGCCATTGAGCCAAAGCAAATTTCCTGCTTCTGCAATGTAAAGACTTTGGCTCACACGCCCTGCAGCAATCTGCAACAGCTTGGGGCAGCTCTGCTTCCTGGGGAATGTCTCTGCTAGAGGTGGCCCCTCATATGGGAGCAAACAGGAACACATGCCCCTTTCCCTGTGGTGGCAATTCCCAGTCTGGTATATCAGCTTACACTGAGCCTCCAGAGTCTGGGCTCAGCACATTTATCCAAATAGTCCCTAAGGAACTGTAAAGCTGGGGTGTGACAAGACTGCCACAAAGCAGGTATGGCAGATGCACAGAGGCCTAGGTGTCGTTTGACAGTGACTCGGGAGACGGATTCTTATTGAGGCCACATTCTTTTAATATCAAGTGCAAAGACAGCTGTTGAGTGAGCTGGTCAAAGCTAGAAATTCAGTAGCTAAGCAAGAAACCCACCCTTTGCCATATGCATAAACAGGGTTAACAACTCTAATGCACAAAAAGAATCCTGCTACAGTTCCAGGTAAAAATCCTGGCTATTAAGAGCAAGACAATTCATTTGTCCCATAGATCCTGACTCGTAGACAGACAGTGCTCCTGCAGGTTTTTGGGTTGGCACTCTGGCTCACCAACTGCTGGTGCTGGAGATCTCCAAGGAAGCCCATTGATGCTGATGCTGGAGAGGAAGCAAACACCCTCCAGACCTGTTAGAAGCTCAGTGGGACGAGGAGCCCGGGCCCCGGCGGGGGGAAACAGTCAATCCAATGTGGTTGATAGAGCAAACTCCATAAAACTCCGTTTATTAGCAGTCCAAAGGCACTTATATAGTATACCAGCTTGTTAACTCCTAAGTGGCTTAAAGCTTATCAAAACACATTTCTATTTCTACATAATTGGACTTAGATTGGCAAGTTTCCATAGTCTTGTTATGATCAAAAGAAGTCGGTGTCTCTCCCTGGTTAGCTCCCGGATAGTACAGTTGCAAGTTTTCACTCCCTCTCTGTTCCTCAGGCCTGCTTGTTATCTTTCACACAGGGACTTTCCCATGGAAAGTTTTCTCACACACAAGCCTAAAACTTCCAGGCCTATTGTTTGCACAGTTCTTTTATTGATCCCAATAATTCTATTTCCCAACACAGACCCAAACACCAACACTGACTGGTGTGAGAGGGCAGGAAAAAACCAGGATTCCTTTTTCTCTCTACTTTGATGATGGGAAGCTGCATACTTTACAAATGGGAGCTGTAGTCTACTAAGGAAGGCAATTCATGCACATACCATTACATTCATATTTATTTTTTCCCTTTTCTGGTATCTGTCATAGTATTACCGCAGGCCGGGTTCTTACGGTATATCACCGTGTCCCGCAGCCATAGGGAGGAGGAGGAGAGAAGATCCAGCAGGCAGGAATTGTGCAGCAAGATTGATTTATTTAATTATTTTACAAACTCTTTTATAGACTTTTTTCTTCTTAGTCTAATTGGACAATGGATCAGCCACCCCTTGGGGTGATTGGCTAAAATCCTAAAACATCCATTGTCAAAAGATTTTTCTACTTTACCATAAACAAGACTTTCCAAGGGTTCAGGTGGCTTGGTTGTTTACATTCCCTGCTACCTCTTCTGTGAGAGAGAAAAGTCTCCCACAGACTTAGAAAATAGCAAGAAAATCCTTGCTAGCAGCATTTTTGTACCTACATCATAGCTTTACTATTGCCTTGTAAGTATGTGTAAAAGCCTAAGGCTGCCCATAAGGGTTTCCACTGGTTGAAGACACTCTGTAAGGGTACATCCTTTTGCAACACTACTCATTATGTGGTTTTGTTGCTCCAAGGCACAAGTGTAGTGCTCCACAATCAATCTTGGCCTTTTAAAGGTTGAGTATGGGCACCATATTCCCTGGTAAAGGAAAAAAAGTGGCAACCGGTACAGAAAGTGTTAAAATAAACTTGGCCATGGACTTTACTGTTTGACAAGCAGCAATGGTATAATCTGCCATGAAATACCATGAGTGTTATCAACCACAAGTAGGCAGGATGGCAATGTGAGCAAGGAGAACTTCACAGAGAGTTTTGCAGCCATCCTTGAAGGGAATCCCTTGGGAATCAGTGAAGATAAATGCTATATTGTCAGTTAAACTGCTAGCTGCAGTATTCAAAATTCTTCAAATGTATTTGAGTTAGGACATTAGTGTTCAGGTATTTAGATAGAAAATCAAAAATAATTTAGATAGATCAAAAAGAATGGAGAAAACAAAAATCTTCTCTCTGTAGTCTCGTATCTGAACACTACTTGAAATACCACGCAGGAGAGCAGTCTATGGGTTCTTCCTTCCAAAGAGTCTTCAGACGCTGGCTCCAGGCAGTCAGCATCTCCTTCCTCTTCTCCCCAGAGACACGCTCTGGAGCATAGGAGATGTGAGGTTCAAGGACTTTGACACCACAGAAGTGCATGATTCCATGCTGGATGCAAAACAAAGAAGGAAATGCCTCAGGAAATATTTACTTTTTTACTTTCATTTGAAGAACATGGAAGATTCAAATCTGTTCTGTTTCTTTGACCCAATATCAGTCAGGTTCTCGAAACCAGTGCATTTATCAGGAGAAGGAAAATAAATTGCAAAAATTCACTACCTATCCAGGCAGTCACTATTGAAGGCATACAAGACACTGAAAGGTAAGGGCAGCTTAATTTATTCTGCTCTGTGGAATTTATTTTTAGCTGCTGTTAATTCCACAGAACTGTCCTCTTTGGCAGCTGTTCACTGTTCAGTTTGCAAGGATCACAGGCGGCCAAAAGTTCGTTTTCCAGTTTGAAACTCCTCAGATTGGTCTCTAACTGCAGTGTGTTTCACATCTACCTCTAAGATGGGAGTTTTTTTAACCTTTTGCCTCTGGCTTAGCCAAATGATTCTGTAGGAAGGCTAGTGCCTGTGGAATCAGCTCAATGTGCCATTTCCCCTGTGCATATTTTTGAATTCAGAGTTGTGATTCACGTTTTTGCCATGTTGACCTGCAAGCTCTGCAGTTGGACAGCTCCTCAGAAGCAGGCAGCTGGTAACTGTGTGGGGAGGAGACCATGGAATTTTAGCTCATCTGTTGTATTGTATCAGGAAGAAGCTGGCAAAACATCCCTTACCACCTGTATTTCCCAAACCATGCTCGGCACTTCTGATAAAAGAGTAGCAATTAGAAGAGGAATGCTAACTTTTGTGTATTGATTGTTACTGCCAGGGGAATGTGTGGCTCCCCTCCTGCCTTGCATTCTACATGAATTGGGTAAGCATGGGGAACAGAAATCCTGTATGGCTGAGCTAAAGGAAATCCTGTAACAGCAGGGGAACTGAAAAGGCTGACAGCAGAAGCTTTCCCCAGATTCCAAGCTGGAGGAAGAGGGACAAAACAACTTTAAAAGTCAGTGTACTTTTAAAGTAGTCCCAGGATTTTAGGTAACAAGTTTATGACCTGCACATCTTTGGAACTGACAACTTGATTATTTCTTATTATATTCCATATCAAACAAAGAATAAATTGTTAAAAATAGTTGGAATAATAAAAATTGACATAAACAACAACCAAGTGTTCATATATTATACCTGCATGGGCCACAGGACACAGCGAATATCACCACTGATACCTTCTTTTGAATAAATCTCTTGGGGGCCTCCCGTGGTGAAAGAAAACAGGGATAATTTGCCCTAGAATCAGGAAAGCAGTGCTTGAATTAGACATGTTTTAGGAAGAGTGACCAAACAGTTCAAGAGATATTCAGGGGAACCTGGACAGCATGAATTTCTAGAGGAAGGGGTGTCCTCTTCCTTCCCAGACGTTATAACGATTGGCAGCTGTAAGGCAAAGATCGATGTCACACAATTACATCAACGGACTGAGTGCTCGGGCTTTGGGCAGAGATGGGTTAAAAAGAAAACGAATTATGTGTCTGACACCCTTGTGTGAAGGAGAGCTGATCCTTGTTCTTCCTTATGCAACGTTTGGAAAACTGTGGCTGGAAAGCCCTCTGTTACTGTGGAAATCTTTATTCCTGTCCTCTCTGACTGCAGAAATTTTTGCTAAAGTCCCCCTTCAAACTTGGCCGTGCTTGACCACCATGTTTCTTCTGCTTCTGTGACTGTGGTATTAGCCATGTACTCAGCTTCTCTCATCTCAGTTTTAGCTTCTGTAATCGAACTAGTATTTTCCCAGTGCAGTATCCCAAGTGTCTTGAGCCTGTACTCTATGTGCAGCTGTAATCGTTGGGGATTATGCCTCTTTATCTCAGCAAGGCTTTTTTGGTTTTTTTTAGATTTTATTTTTTTAATTTTAAATGTCTGATATTTGAAGAAACGGAAATGTTTGAAATTGTTAAGAAGATCAGAATTAACAGAGAGTAATATGCAGTGAAAGAAATGATTGTTTTTTGATGCTCCATTTGTTACTAAATAAGATCTATCAGACACTGGGCAAGAATTTTCCAGGGATATTCCCAGTGCTGTGGAGCGAGAGATACTGCTCTTACCAAATGAAATGCTACAGAGAAGAAAAGGTTCAAAATAGATAGTTCTGACAGAGGCTCATACTCTGGGTATATTCAGATTTCTGATTAAGTTTTATAGTTCAACTTTTAATATGTAATCCCAGAACAGGACTTTGATACCTCTTCTATTGTGTCAGTCATTACAGATAAGAGCAGTCCTATGGTGGTAGGAAGAATGACAGGCTGTTGTTAGAGGAAATGGATCGACTTCAACAGTTTGCAAGCTGTATGTGATCACAGTGCACTCTGATACTCCTAATAAATGACGAAGCCCAGATAGTAGGCCAATAAAGATCTCTAGGAGATCGCTTAAATCTTCAGGAACTGCTGCAGCCTCCTTATTTTCCTATCCTCCAGATAGTGTGAGCAGCCCAGAAGGTTACACAACACGTTACTGAAGCATTATCTCAGAGCAGTAGAAAGTGAGAGCTCTAAACAACTACAATGGAAAAGAAGGGTCAAGGCCCCAAAGGACATGGTGCAAACCTTGACCTTAATAAAACAATTCCAGAGACGTACCTGGAGCAAACCACCATCATAAGCCTTCGACAAATCATAAGCAAAGCCTTGGACCAGGACTCTGTCCATCCAGCCCTTCAGGATCGCAGGCATGCTGAACCAAAACAAGGGAAACTAGGCAAAGAGAAAATTTCCTGGTTAGCACAGAGAGTCTGGGCCACCCTTAGGCCTGGTTTCCAGGACAAATCCTGTCCTCTGAACCTGCTCAGATCCCGCACGTGCCTTCTTCCCGCTCTCTGTCAGGAGAGGCAGTAACTCTGCTTGGCAAAAGGAGCTGAGGTGCTTGCTGTTTGCAGGAACGTCAGGGCCACACCTGAGCACGTGCAGCACACCAACACTGTGCTGCATGTGAGGGCTCCCATCCAGATTAAAGCTGGAATTTGATGAAGTAGGAGGGTGCCACTTAGTTCAGATTTACGACTGTACAGAATCATGTCTCCTATGGCTGAAATGCAAAAGGATCTAATATCTTATTAGCAGCATTGACATCTGGTGATCAGTTCTGATCTGACGGTCTGCTGACAAGTGCCAGGGGATGTTAGGAAAGACTTCTTTTCAAACCCTGCTGACATCATGACCCCAAATCCCTTTACTGAGAAGAAAAAGATGCCTTCAACAGTTGGACCCTTGGTTTCTAGCTCTTCCAGTTAGCCCATGAGACTGCATCCCAAAGCTATCATGTCTTTGTGGCGTTATCTTGACTGCTTTATGGGCTCTTATACTAGGCTGCATCACTACTCCTAAACCTTTGTACACACTGCACACAGAGGAAGAAATTCTATAAACACGTAACCACATGTGGCTTAAGTCAAGGTGGAAACAATGTGGACACAGGGCAAACAGCACAGTCACTACAAGTGGTGAGTTTAGTCTGTGGCAAGTTGTGAATTCCTTTATGATGTCCCTTAGAGGCTTTTTAAATTTTTTTCTTGTCTTGTTTTTTTTCTGCACCAGAACCCACTCAACTCTTCAGAGCATTCTACAGACAGAAAGTAGAAAGCAACCACTTCCTTCAGGCCATGCCTTACTGTTCTCATCTGGGAAGCAAGAGTGTGAAAATGACAATGACTTACAGTGAAATGCTTCATTGAGATATGGCCCCATCCTAAATTTAATCGAACACTGGACAGAGGAATATATCTCGAGATGTCTAAGGCCAACAGGCACACTGAGAAATGTAAGGCTACTATTTCCCTTCACAGTTCTTTGGGGTTTGTAGACACTGGGGACACCGCTGGCACAGCGGGCCATAGAGATGGGCTGTAAAGATCCATTAGCAATTCCCAGTAGTGCTTCTGCAACTTGGCAACAAATGAGAACAGTCTGCTTGGGAAAGCCCAATTCCCTGACCTTGCTGGCTGCCCCCAGCTCCTTGCCCAGAAAATAATCCTTGCTCTGCTTTCTGCCAGCCTGCCTGACATCCATGGTCACATACGACATTGTGCATCGAGACAGGAGGTTTGGCCCCGTGTTGGGGAGTTCCTGGGGTTGCTGTTGTTTCAACCTGCATCACTTTGCTGCTCAGTTACTGGATTTGCTGTAATAATGACCCAGGTAATTGTGCTACTGATCTGTAACTTTTACTGTACCGTTACCTAGAGATAAAATGACCACCTCAACTGAGTTCTGTTTAAAATAATGACCTGAAAAATCAGCAGGTCTGCTTCCTGCACCTTCTTCTGCTCTTCAACCACGTCTTTGGACAAACCTCCTCTCTTGTAAGCTTCCCAGGTCTCCACACCGTAATTGAACGCTTCTGAGTTGTGCAGGTGATCTGTGGGTAGAAGTGAACAGTCATTCCTTGCTCCATATCCACTATCAGAGCCAGATAAGAGTTAAATACAGGCTGCAATCTAAAGTTCATTTTTGGGAGCGGACTTTAAGAAATGCTGATGTCATGTCAGTAAGTTTCTTATTAATCTCTTGATGATGCAAGGGCTGGAGCACCTCTCCTATCAAGACTGAGAGTTGGGGTTGTATAGCATGGGGAAGATTTTAAGGAGACTTTCTCCAACCTTCCGATATCTGATGGGGGCTTACAAGTCCTTGGTTTTTGAAAAAGGTACATTTCGGCTCGTCTCACCAACAATGTCATTTCTTGTTGCTCTGGGCTCAAACTGCATGGCATATAAATCCGACACGGTGACACTGCAGCCCTGCTTGGTCAATTCTTCCACAGTAATCTTCAACAAAGACCCGTTGAAGGACTTGGGCTCTTGATGTGCATAGACTATCAGGACTTTCTTCCCTGGAGGCAGAAAGAAAACCGGGAGACCCTTTGGAATTTAGGAGGCAGATGCAGAAGAGCTTGTAGAGTTGGGGCTTGTCCCTTGCTTTTTCTGTAGTGTCTTTTCCCATGGGCCCAAAACCAGTGAAAGCAGAGTGACCGTGGCAGCATTTGACTCCTGCTCAGCAGCAGTGAGTGACTCCTGAGGCACTAACTGCTGGATGTGCCCAGCCCATCAATTCTGTGCTACACTGGGCTTCCCTAGGTGGAACTCAGTGGACAGAGGGAGTATTCCATACCAGGTCACACTGCCCTACATCGGGAAAACACTGCCCCTCCTATTCAGTCAACAAGGAAAGAGGAAATATTTTGTGTGCGGTAGCAGGTTTTTATAGCTAACCAGACTGGTAAAGTTATAGGGATTATTGAAAGTGACAGGGTCTGTAAAACATGCAGCTCTTGCTTTCTAACTGCCAAGACCAAAACTCAGGCATCTCCTAAGCTCAGTTTCTCTGGGACATAGCTTCTGGATGCACAGCTCAGAACAACACCTGCCAAGCGACAGGCAAATTTACGGTGTCAGGGATAACTAGGAGAAGCCGAGCTGAATATTTGATGAAATAACAGCTCATTTTTAACCTAAATGACAAGGGCTAATTATTTCTCCAGGGTGCATAGTGTCCATGAAACAAGAGCTATGCAAAAAAGACTAATAAAACTTGCAGGTCAAATGCTATCATAAATTCAACACGCGTACACAATTTTTAAACCCCTGTATATATCTTATTCTGGAATACCAGGAGTAATCACCTCTTTGCTGTTCCTGCCAGCTCCCAGCAAACAGGGAGCTCAGTGGCTGGAGATGGACAAGCTCCCCAAGTTGCTAAGTTTGATTCCACAAAGCTGCCAGATTTTTATCCCTTTTGATAGAGGTGAGGGCACTTGAACACACAGTGTTTGGAGAGGCTGGAATTTTCCGAGGCATCACTTACTGAGGTAATTTCAGTCGTTTGGAAAACTAAGACCTCAGTGTCCCAAGCGAACGCGGCACAGAGGCCCCATCCCTGAGGTGCCCAGCGCCCAGGCCTGCAGTGAGCAGCATTTTCATTCGCATTTGCTCTTACCTGCCATTGCTGGGGTGCGCTGGGGAGCTTGTTTCCCGATAAGCCGGTACTTCCTGAGAATTCAAGTGAGAGATTTGCTGGTGAGAAACACCAGGAGCAGGTGCGAGGAGAATCGCTGTTGTCAGTGAGAAATGTGCCAAAGAGTGTGAGTACAGGCGCTCACGCACAGAAGGGCACTGGCCAAGCGCGACCCTCCGGGCCGGGCCGTCGGCATTCCTGGGGAGCGGGAGGGAAGCCCCCGGCTCTCGGCCCGAGCCCTGGACCAGGAATTCTCCTCCGGCCGCCGGACCGGCACTTGGCGGCCGCGGCACGGCCCGGGGCTCCGCCGGGTGCATCGCGCCGCTCCCGGTCGCGTGCCGCCCTCTGGAAAGCGGCTTCGGAACAGCCCCCAGCGCCAAGGTCCAGCGCAAGCTGGATGCCCTTACCTGCTCCTCAGGTTCCGGAGCATACCTGCGGCGAGACTCGGAGCGCTCCTTCCCGGCGGCCCCGCTGCCCGCTCGCCCCGGGCCCAGGGGCAGCGCCGGGGCGGGATCGGAATCGGGATCGGCACCGCCCACGGCTCCGGCACCGCCCACGGCTCCGGCTCCGCTCGAGGGCGCGCTCGGCCGGGAGCGCGCCTCCGCTGCTGTGACCGCGTGTGAGACCTACAGCATCTCTATATATCCTTGTTATTCTGGGTCTTTGCTCTTCTCCAAGTACAGAGCTCGTCCTTCATTTCTCCCAGCAACGTAGTATGTGAACTCCTAAACCATCCATCTACCCTTATCTGCTCTTCCAGGGCTGGCACCATCTGCTTCGTGCCTTGGGCTGGCCCACACGGGCATCTACCCGGAGCCGGGGGCTCCTGCCTTCCAGCTGTCTGAAAGGCGTCTCATGGCAAAGACAGGTGGGACACACAAGGATGCGGGCGGCTGTGGGTTTGGAGAGGTAGGACAGCCTTGCTGATCACTTTCAAGGGGAAGGTTTCTCTCTGGGTATCGAGACTGCCCCGTGTTGGACAAGCTGAATAAACAGCTTCCTTCCAAGACCTTGGGGGGGGAAAAAAGCAAAAAAAGCTGAGTGCAATCGTTTCCCCTCAAAAAAAAGCTGACAGTGGAACTAGTGGAACTGATGCAGGACCAGCACATTCCTGTTTTCCATCCATTCTGGATCAGCTGGTATTGAGACAGAACAGGAGTTTAATGCTCTGACAGCTCCCGATGCAAGGGTTGAGCACACCTACTGTAAAGAGGAGACTCAGGACCAAATGCTGAATTGCCACACTGAGCTCACTGGAGTTTGAATGCAGCAATTTTGCGTCCATCCACACTGTGAGGTATCTCAAGGAGAGCATTATTGAACCTGCAGTCCAGAGAGTCTGGGACATTGTCAGCTAAATAAAGCAAATGCAAATACAGATGTGGTATCTCTGGTGGGCCAATTGTGCAGTTTTGGTCTTCTCCTGCAATCCCAAACATTACAGAAATCTTTTTTTAACATTTGACTTCTGAGGTTTTTTTTCTTCTTTCTTTGGTTAGTTGGTTTTTCTGGTTTGGTTCTTCTGCTGTTAAGCTTTGCTTTGTGTATGGGTCTGAAGGTGTGGTGTGAAGGCAGGAAGAGAGATGGCTGAATTTATAAGAAATGCTTGGTTAAAAAGGTGTCAGCTTCATTCAGTGGTGATTTGCCAACAAGCACTAGGCAAAGAAAGAAATTGTCATTTATTTGTATGTGCTTAGAGGTCGGTGTTGCCAGTTACAACATTCCTTCATTAAATGAATAGGGAAAATAAGCCGATCCAGAAATGCAATCTGAATTTACAGAGACATGTCTTAATCCTGATTAAGAAGGAAAGGTTATCTTGAAATGGACCAAAAGATTGGTACATTTTTAGTACTTTTCCCAATAATGACTTTATCTGAGCAGCAGTCTTCAATTTTAGTATTAATGAAAATTCAATAAACCTATTCATTTTCTTTTAACTTGAACTGAACTTGCATTAATCTCAACCATTCACATAGTTTGTATGAAAAATCTCAGCCATCTTATTAAAACAGTGCTACCATGTGTGTGGGGAGCTGGCATGTGTCTGCCAGATAGTGTCAAGCACAGGATCCTCAACATCCAGGTCAGTCTGGCATTCTTCATCTAATAGTTAACCCCACTAAGCTCTGCAATTGATCCAAAGCAGTAACGTTGGTTTGACAGCTGCAACTTCTGCTTTCACCTCAATTTCCTTCTTTCCTGAATAGCCTGCTAACTGAACACAGTGAATAGAAGGATGATTTCTCTTCTATGCAATTTTAAAATTTGTCATCAAATTTCTCTTGGTAACTTTAAGTTGTTCTCCTTAAGTCTTTCGGGCACGAATCTGCTTTCCCCACAACTTAGATGTATAACACTTTCTTCCTTATTCCCTTTCACTTTCCTTTTCCTATAACAGAGCCATTGAGCCAAAGCAAATTTCCTGCTTCTGCAACGTAAAGACTTTGGCTCACACGCCCTGCAGCAATCTGCAACAGCTTGGGGCAGCTCTGCTTCCTGGGGAATGTCTCTGCTAGAGGTGGCCCCTCATATGGGAGCAAACAGGAACACATGCCCCTTTCCCAGTCTGGTATATCAGCTTACACTGAGCCTCCAGAGTCTGGGCTCAGCACATTTATCCAAATAGTCCCTAAGGAACTGTAAAGCTGGGGTGTGACAAGACTGCCACAAAGCAGGTATGGCAGATGCACAGAGGCCTAGGTGTCGTTTGACAGTGACTCAGGAGACGGATTCTTATTGAGGCCACATTCTTTTAATATCAAGTGCAAAGACAGCTGTTGAGTGAGCTGGTCAAAGCTAGAAATTCAGTAGCTAAGCAAGAAACCTACCCTTTGCCATATGCACAAACAGGGTTAACAACTCTAAAGCACAAAAAGAATCCTGCTACAGTTCCAGGTAAAAATCCTGGCTATTAAGAGCAAGACAATTCATTTGTCCCATAGATCCTGACTCGTAGACAGACAGTGCTCCTGCAGGTTTTTGGGTTGGCACTCTGGCTCACCAACTGCTGGTGCTGGAGATCTCCAAGGAAGCCCGTTGATGCTGATGCTGGAGAGGAAGCAAATACCCTCCAGACCCACACACCAACACTGACTGGTGTGAGAGGGCAGGAAAAAACCAGGATTCCTTTTTCTCTCTACTTTGATGATGGGAAGCTGCATACTTTACAAATGGGAGCTGTAGTCTACAAAGGATGGCAATTCATGCACATACCATTACATTCATATTTATTTTTTCCCTTTTCTGGTATCTGTCATAGCTTTACTATTGCCTTGTAAATATGTGTAAAAGCCTAAGGCTGCCCATAAGGGTTTCCAGTTGTTGAAGACACTCTGTAAGGGTACATCCTTTTGCAACACTACTCATTACGTGGTTTTGTTTCTCCAAGGCACAAGTGTAGTGCTCCACAATCAATCTTGGCCTTTTAAAGGTTGAGTATGGGCACCATATTCCCTGGTAAAGGAAAAAAAGTGGCAACCGGTACAGAAAGTGTTAAAATAAACTTGGCCATGGACTTTACTGTTTGACAAGCAGCAATGGTATAATCTGCCATGAAATACCACGAGTGTTATCAACCACAAGTAGGCAGGATGGCAATGTGAGCAAGGAGAACTTCACAGAGAGTTTTGAACCCATCCTTGAAGGGAATCCCTTGGGACTCAGTGAAGATAAATGCTATATTGTCAGTTAAACTGCTAGCTGCAGTATTCAAAATTCTTCAAATGTATTTGAGTTAGGACATTAGTGTTCAGGTATTTAGATAGAAAATCAAAAAGAATTTAGATAGATCAAAAAGAATGGAGAAAACAAAAATCTTCTCTCTGTAGTCTCGTATCTGAACACTACTTGAAATACCACGCAGGAGAGCAGTCTATGGGTTCTTCCTTCCAAAGAGTCTTCAGACGCTGGCTCCAGGCAGTCAGCATCTCCTTCCTCTTCTCCCCAGAGACACGCTCTGGAGCATAGGAGATGTGAGGTTCAAGGACTTTGACACCACAGAAGTGCATGATTCCATGCTGGATGCAAAACAAAGAAGGAAATGCCTCAGGAAATATTTACTTTTTTACTTTCATTTGAAGAACATGGAAGATTCAAATCTGTTCTGTTTCTTTGACCCAATATCAGTCAGGTTCTCGAAACCAGTGCATTTATCAGGAGAAGGAAAATAAATTGCAAAAATTCACTACCTATCCAGGCAGTCACTATTGAAGGCATACAAGACACTGAAAGGTAAGGGCAGCTTAATTTATTCTGCTCTGTGGAATTTATTTTTAGCTGCTGTTAATTCCACAGAACTGTCCTCTTTGGCAGCTGTTCACTGTTCAGTTTGCAAGGATCACAGGCGGCCAAAAGTTCGTTTTCCAGTTTGAAACTCCTCAGATTGGTCTCTAACTGCAGTGTGTTTCACATCTACCTCTAAGATGGGAGTTTTTTTAACCTTTTGCCTCTGGCTTAGCCAAATGATTCTGTAGGAAGGCTAGTGCCTGTGGAATCAGCTCAATGTGCCATTTCCCCTGTGCATATTTTTGAATTCAGAGTTGTGATTCACGTTTTTGCCATGTTGACCTGCAAGCTCTGCAGTTGGACAGCTCCTCAGAAGCAGGCAGCTGGTAACTGTGTGGGGAGGAGACCATGGAATTTTAGCTCATCTGTTGTATTGTATCAGGAAGAAGCTGGCAAAACATCCCTTACCACCTGTATTTCCCAAACCATGCTCGGCACTTCTGATAAAAGAGTAGCAATTAGAAGAGGAATGCTAACTTTTGTGTATTGATTGTTACTGCCAGGGGAATGTGTGGCTCCCCTCCTGCCTTGCATTCTACATGAATTGGGTAAGCATGGGGAACAGAAATCCTGTATGGCTGAGCTAAAGGAAATCCTGTAACAGCAGGGGAACTGAAAAGGCTGACAGCAGAAGCTTTCCCCAGATTCCAAGCTGGAGGAAGAGGGACAAAACAACTTTAAAAGTCAGTGTACTTTTAAAGTAGTCCCAGGATTTTAGGTAACAAGTTTATGACCTGCACATCTTTGGAACTGACAACTTGATTATTTCTTATTATATTCCATATCAAACAAAGAATAACTCAATTGTTAAAAATAGTTGGAATAATAAAAATTGACATAAACAACAACCAAGTGTTCATATATTATACCTGCATGGGCCACAGGACACAGCGAATATCACCACTGATACCTTCTTTTGAATAAATCTCTTGGGGGCCTCCCGTGGTGAAAGAAAACAGGGATAATTTGCCCTAGAATCAGGAAAGCAGTGCTTGAATTAGACATGTTTTAGGAAGAGTGACCAAACAGTTCAAGAGATATTCAGGGGAACCTGGACAGCATGAATTTCTAGAGGAAGGGGTGTCCTCTTCCTTCCCAGACGTTATAACGATTGGCAGCTGTAAGGCAAAGATCGATGTCACACAATTACATCAACGGACTGAGTGCTCGGGCTTTGGGCAGAGATGGGTTAAAAAGAAAACGAATTATGTGTCTGACACCCTTGTGTGAAGGAGAGCTGATCCTTGTTCTTCCTTATGCAACATTTGGAAAACTGTGGCTGGAAAGCCCTCTGTTACTGTGGAAATCTTTATTCCTGTCCTCTCTGACTGCAGAAATTTTTGCTAAAGTCCCCCTTCAAACTTGGCCTTGCTTGACCACCATGTTTCTTCTGCTTCTGTGACTGTGGTATTAGCCATGTACTCAGCTTCTCTCATCTCAGTTTTAGCTTCTGTAATCGAACTAGTATTTTCCCAGTGCAGTATCCCAAGTGTCTTGAGCCTGTACTCTATGTGCAGCTGTAATCATTGGGGATTATGCCTCTTTATCTCAGCAAGGCTTTTTTGTTTTTTTTTAGATTTTATTTTTTTAATTTTAAATGTCTGATATTTGAAGAAACGGAAATGTTTGAAATTGTTAAGAAGATCAGAATTAACAGAGACTAATATGCAGTGAAAGAAATGATTGTTTTTTGATGCTCCATTTGTTACTAAATAAGATCTATCAGACACTGGGCCAGAATTTTCCAGGGATATTCCCAGTGCTGTGGAGCGAGAGATACTGCTCTTACCAAATGAAATGCTACAGAGAAGAAAAGGTTCAAAATAGATAGTTCTGACAGAGGCTCATACTCTGGGTATATTCAGATTTCTGATTAAGTTTTATAGTTCAACTTTTAATATGTAATCCCAGAACAGGACTTTGATACCTCTTCTATTGTGTCAGTCATTACAGATAAGAGCAGTCCTATGGTGGTAGGAAGAATGACAGGCTGTTGTTAGAGGAAATGGATCGACTTCAACAGTTTGCAAGCTGTATGTGATCACAGTGCACTCTGATACTCCTAATAAATGACGAAGCCCAGATAGTAGGCCAATAAAGATCTCTAGGAGATCACTTAAATCTTCAGGAACTGCTGCAGTCTCCTTATTTTCCTATGCTCCAGATAGTGTGAGCAGCCCAGAAGGTTACACAACACGTTACTGAAGCATTATCTCAGAGCAGTAGAAAGTGAGAGCTCTAAACAACTACAATGGAAAAGAAGGATCAAGGCCCCAAAGGACATGGTGCAAACCTTGACCTTAATAAAACAATTCCAGAGACGTACCTGGAGCAAACCACCATCATAAGCCTTTGACAAATCATAAGCAAAGCCTTGGACCAGGACTCTGTCCATCCAGCCCTTCAGGATCGCAGGCATGCTGAACCAAAACAAGGGAAACTAGGCAAAGAGAAAATTTCCTGGTTAGCACAGAGAGTCTGGGCCACCCTTAGGCCTGGTTTCCAGGACAAATCCTGTCCTCTGAACCTGCTCAGATCCCGCACGTGCCTTCTTCCCGCTCTCTGTCAGGAGAGGCAGTAACTCTGCTTGGCAAAAGGAGCTGAGGTGCTTGCTGTTTGCAGGAACGTCAGGGCCACACCTGAGCACGTGCAGCACACCAACACTGTGCTGCATGTGAGGGCTCCCATCCAGATTAAAGCTGGAATTTGATGAAGTAGGAGGGTGCCACTTAGTTCAGATTTACGACTGTACAGAATCATGTCTCCTATGGCTGAAATGCAAAAGGATCTAATATCTTATTAGCAGCATTGACATCTGGTGATCAGTTCTGATCTGACGGTCTGCTGACAAGTGCCAGGGGATGTTAGGAAAGACTTCTTTTCAAACCCTGCTGACATCATGACCCCAAATCCCTTTACTGAGAAGAAAAAGACCTCTTCAACAGTTGGACCCTTGGTTTCTAGCTCTTCCAGTTAGCCCATGAGACTGCATCCCAAAGCTATCATGTCTTTGTGGCGTTATCTTGACTGCTTTATGGGCTCTTATACTAGGCTGCATCACTACTCCTAAACCTTTGTACACACTGCACACAGAGGAAGAAATTCTATAAACACGTAACCACATGTGGCTTAAGTCAAGGTGGAAACAATGTGGACACAGGGCAAACAGCACAGTCACTACAAGTGGTGAGTTTAGTCTGTGGCAAGTTGTGAATTCCTTTATGATGTCCCTTAGAGGCTTTTTAAATTTTTTTCTTGTCTTGTTTTTTTTCTGCACCAGAACCCACTCAACTCTTCAGAGCATTCTACAGACAGAAAGTAGAAAGCAACCACTTCCTTCAGGCCATGCCTTACTGTTCTCATCTGGGAAGCAAGAGTGTGAAAATGACAATGACTTACAGTGAAATGCTTCATTGAGATATGGCCCCATCCTAAATTTAATCGAACACTGGACAGAGGAATATATCTCGAGATGTCTAAGGCCAACAGGCACACTGAGAAATGTAAGGCTACTATTTCCCTTCACAGTTCTTTGGGGTTTGTAGACACTGGGGACACCGCTGGCACAGCGGGCCATAGAGATGGGCTGTAAAGATCCATTAGCAATTCCCAGTAGTGCTTCTGCAACTTGGCAACAAATGAGAACAGTCTGCTTGGGAAAGCCCAATTCCCTGACCTTGCTGGCTGCCCCCAGCTCCTTGCCCAGAAAATAATCCTTGCTCTGCTTTCTGCCAGCCTGCCTGACATCCATGGTCACATACGACATTGTGCATCGAGACAGGAGGTTTGGCCCCGTGTTGGGGAGTTCCTGGGGTTGCTGTTGTTTCAACCTGCATCACTTTGCTGCTCAGTTACTGGATTTGCTGTAATAATGACCCAGGTAATTGTGCTACTGATCTGTAACTTTTACTGTACCGTTACCTAGAGATAAAATGACCACCTCAACTGAGTTCTGTTTAAAATAATGACCTGAAAAATCAGCAGGTCTGCTTCCTGCACCTTCTTCTGCTCTTCAACCACGTCTTTGGACAAACCTCCTCTCTTGTAAGCTTCCCAGGTCTCCACACCGTAATTGAACGCTTTTGGGTTGTGCAGGTGACCTGTGGGTAGAAGTGAACAGTCATTCCTTGCTCCATATCCACTATCAGAGCCAGATAAGAGTTAAATACAGGCTGCAATCTAAAGTTCATTTTTGGGAGCGGACTTTAAGAAATGCTGATGTCATGTCAGTAAGTTTCTTATTAATCTCTTGATGATGCAAGGGCTGGAGCACCTCTCCTATCAAGACTGAGAGTTGGGGTTGTATAGCATGGGGAAGATTTCAAGGAGACTTTCTCCAACCTTCCGATATCTGATGGGGGCTTACAAGTCCCTGGTTTTTGAAAAAGGTACATTTTGGCTCGTCTCACCAACAATGTCATTTCTTGTTGCTCTGGGCTCAAACTGCATGGCATATAAATCCGACACGGTGACACTGCAGCCCTGCTTGGTCAATTCTTCCACAGCAATCTTCAACAAAGACCCGTTGAAGGACTTGGGCTCTTGATGTGCATAGACTATCAGGACTTTCTTCCCTGGAGGCAGAAAGAAAACCGGGAGACCCTTTGGAATTTAGGAGGCAGATGCAGAAGAGCTTGTAGAGTTGGGGCTTGTCCCTTGCTTTTTCTGTAGTGTCTTTTCCCATGGGCCCAAAACCAGTGAAAGCAGAGTGACCGTGGCAGCATTTGACTCCTGCTCAGCAGCAGTGAGTGACTCCTGAGGCACTAACTGCTGGATGTGCCCAGCCCATCAATTCTGTGCTACACTGGGCTTCCCTAGGTGGAACTCAGTGGACAGAGGGAGTATTCCATACCAGGTCACACTGCCCTACATCAGGAAAACACTGCCCCTTCCTATTCAGTCAACAAGGAAAGAGGAAATATTTTGTGTGCGGTAGCAGGTTTTTATAGCTAACCACACTGGTAAAGTTATAGGGATTATTGAAAGTGACAGGGTCTGTAAAACATGCAGCTCTTGCTTTCTAACTGCCAAGACCAAAACTCAGGCATCTCCTAAGCTCAGTTTCTCTGGGACATAGCTTCTGGATGCACAGCTCAGAACAACACCTGCCGAGCGACAGGCAAATTTACGGTGTCAGGGATAACTAGGAGAAGCCGAGCTGAATATTTGATGAAATAACAGCTCATTTTTAACCTAAATGACAAGGGCTAATTATTTCTCCAGGGTGCATAGTGTCCATGAAACAAGAGCTATGCAAAAAAGACTAATAAAACTTGCAGGTCAAATGCTATCATAAATTCAACACGCGTACACAATTTTTAAACCCCTGTATATATCTTATTCTGGAATACCAGGAGTAATCACCTCTTTGCTGTTCCTGCCAGCTCCCAGCAAACAGGGAGCTCAGTGGCTGGAGATGGACAAGCTCCCCAAGTTGCTAAGTTTGATTTCACAAAGCTGCCAGATTTTTATCCCTTTTGATAGAGGTGAGGGCACTTGAACACACAGTGTTTGGAGAGGCTGGAATTTTCCGAGGCATCACTTACTGAGGTAATTTCAGTCGTTTGGAAAACTAAGACCTCAGTGTCCCAAGCGAACGCGGCACAGAGGCCCCATCCCTGAGGTGCCCAGCGCCCAGGCCTGCAGTGAGCAGCATTTTCATTCGCATTTGCTCTTACCTGCCATTGCTGGGGAGCGCTGGGGAGCTTGTTTCCCGATAAGCCGGTACTTCCTGAGAATTCAAGTGAGAGATTTGCTGGTGAGAAACACCAGGAGCAGGTGCGAGGAGAATCGCTGTTGTCAGTGAGAAATGTGCCAAAGAGTGTGAGTACAGGCGCTCACGCACAGAAGGGCACTGGCCAAGCGCGACCCTCCGGGCCGGGCCGTCGGCATTCCTGGGGAGCGGGAGGGAAGCCCCCGGCTCTCGGCCCGAGCCCTGGACCAGGAAT
Organism: Aphelocoma coerulescens; assembly: GCF_041296385.1. NCBI lineage: Eukaryota > Metazoa > Chordata > Aves > Passeriformes > Corvidae > Aphelocoma > Aphelocoma coerulescens. Next base: position 79,967,590 of record NC_091015.1, read on the forward strand.
TCTCCTCCGGCCGCCGGACCGGCACTTGGCGGCCGCGGCACGGCCCGGGGCTCCGCCGGGTGCATCGCGCCGCTCCCGGTCGCGTGCCGCCCTCTGGAAATCGGCTCCGGGGCGGCCCCGGCGCCGCGGCCCCAGCGCAAGCTGGGTGCCCTTACCTGCTCCTCGGGTTCCGGAGCACACCTGCGGCGGGGCTGGGAGCGGCCCTTCAGAGAATCACGGAATGGCCTGAGCTGGAAGGGACCCAGAAGGATCATGGAGTCCGACTCCTTATGGCGGTCCGGCTGGGCCGGCCCTGGGGCAGCGCCAGCGCGGGGCGGGCTCAGGATCGGCGCAGCCCGCAGGCACGGCTCTGCCTTTTTTTTTCTCTGCATCTGGTTTCATTTGATACCCCACAGCTGTAGTTCGTGCACTGTGAGTGGCAGTGAAGGGTCAGTCCGTGCTCTTCCCCTCTGTCCACTGGTGATTTTGTGGACTTGTAGCATGTGCCGGCTGAATCACCTCTTTCCAGGACTGTTCTTCGGGGGTGATCTGTGTTCAGAAGCTGCTCTGTACTTTCAGTCCTTCCTAGTGCTCTTCTTCGCCCCTTTCCAGTTCTGCTGTATCATTTCTTGAAGCGAGGGAACCAGCTCTATGTATGGTTTTCACACTGTGGACATGCCTTGGATATGCCCAGTGGACTGATGATTTTCTGCTCTGTGGTCCTAATAATTCCTACTGTAAAATTTGCACTTTTTTTGACTGCTATGGAGTGTTGAGCTGATGTCTGTGTGGAATTATCATTCATAAATAGAAGATTTTGCTCCTGTGTGGTGATAGTCCACTCAAAGCCCTTTATCTTAAAAGTGAGGCCAAGTGGGTTGGTTTGTCTCCCATAAGCATCTCTTAAGGTTCAGAGAGACTAAAAATAACTTCCACTTGTCTAACCTCCTGAGCAGCATTCAGAACACTGTGCTGGTCTTAGTTCCCATATAGGTTAGAAACAATCCTTGTGCTCTATTAACAACCCAACTATTGGAGGAATTTGGCAGAGGTTTGTGGCTTAAATACTATTCTTCAGATATATTATATGTACACCTCCCTAACGGTATCTAAAATACTTTTACTATTGATTTGTAGCCTTAAACCCTCTAAAGAAAATTAATAACTTCTATTCTCTGAAAATCTAATAAAGAAACTTGATTTTCCTTTGATTTTCTTGGGGCAGGCATTGGACACAGCTGAGGAGGGAAGAAATACTTTTTTTTTTTTTTTTTTTTTTTTTTTTTTTTTTTTTTTGTACAGCTGCAGTATTTGCTTATTGGTCCACTTATTTAGAAAGTTCATGAGTTGGATTTAATTCTGTCTTCATCTTGAGGGAAATCAAACATCCCTTCTTAAAGAATGACCCCCACAACTTCAGGTTGTTTATTCTGGAGTGGATACATCATCAGTTCTTGTTGAAGCTGTTTCACTGCAGAAAAATATCTTGTGTTTTGGTGAAGGAAAAGAGAGAAAGCAGTCATCATTTTATTACTTAGACACTGGGATCACCTTGGAACAGGAAGGGTCCAGTCTTCGTGTTAAGAATTGCTGAAACTTTTAACATGCAACAGCAGTTGGGTGGTGCAGTGACCCACAGCACAAGGTCAGGGTAACCCAGGTTTTTGTTACTAAATGCTTTGGGGAGGTTTAGAGGGAAACAACTCTGAATGATTGGTAAAGAAATGCTTCCTAATGTCCAGTCTGAACCTGCCCTGCTGCAGCTTTGAACCATTCCCACTGTCACTGGATCCAGGAGAGCTCAGCACTTCCATCCAAACTACTCTGAAATAGCCAGGTTTGTTTCTTCAAGCCAACAATGAGTTGAGTCATAAACATAATCAAAGCCATTATAGATGCCACTGTAAAGTACAAACACATGCAGCACTTAGGTTGATTGATTTCTTCAGCAAATGAACTAGATGGAAGTTTCCCCCTCCCACTTTATCAGATGACACAGCACACAATGTTGTGATCCATAATAGCTGTTGTGTAAATTTGTGTGGAAATGCTGGTGTCGTATTTGTGTGTGTGTGTGCATTTTCTTCAATACACATTACATATTGTGGGTTAGAGTGCAAGGTATGGTTGTCTATCTTAGAGAAGAAATTAATTAGAATAAATGAAATATATTAGAATATAACAATGCAAGAACTACTTTAACTTTTCTTACTACTTTTCCTAGGATTAATATGAAGTTTATTGTACACATTGTTCCGTCTCTGGAGTAGCATATTAAGGTTTTAAGATACCGTGTATCTAAAGGATATTTACTGTGCCCTCTAGCGCCCAGTGCGAGGGTTTACCTTTACAGCAGAAGTGAAGCCTCCACCAAGGATGAGCATTTAATCGCTAATGCAAATTCTGTCCCAGACAAAATGTTTTAAGAATCTTCCTTGCCAGCGATAATAAGCAGCAAGGAAAAACGATGCTAACAAATCGTAAGTGGAAGAGAAATCCTACTTAAGATTCGTTTTCTGTGACTTTTGCAGAGAACACAGCCACTGGAGAAAGAGTTCTAATCAGTGAGTACTGTGGTTCTGCACTGAAAAGGAAGAAAAAAGGAGAAACAAAAATCATATCCAACAGAAAACAGGTCTGCACCCCCATACATGTCACAATAACACCGTAGATATTCCTAGGCTTGTTCTGTCAAGTAGTAAAGACGACAGTCGCTCTTGTATCGATCTTTCTCCGTAGAGCAGAAAAGCTGATGGGCTTGTGCAACAGGAAGGAAGGAAGGAAGCAGGAGGACTGTGTGACTAACAGCCTCTCACTGTGACCTGTTTTCTTCTCAGCCTGTCTGTATAGTAATGAGTAACAGAAATTGAAAATGGTAACCTCTGGGGTTAACAAGTCTATAATACAGTCTCTAAATCAAAAGCAAACCAGGAACGGGCTAGTGTCCTGGGAAACAGCTCTTATCAGTTGTTTAGCTTATTTTTAAACTTTGTGATGTTAAATATTTAACACTACAAAAGTATATAAATGAAATATCTATCTAAGGTTTCTATCTGCTTGAAACTTTAATTGCAGCTTCTGCAAGCAGATTTTTGCCAGGGTCTAAGAGGACTAGTTTGTTCAAGTACAGATTTGTTACTTTCAGATTGTTAATCCCTCCTGTAATTTTTGACTGAGGAGTCTGGCCTGAGATACTCTTTTGAAGAGAGGCTGAAATTTCAAATCTGACTGTGAACTCAGTCTTTTTGGGTAAAGCACAGCAGATCTAGGATTTGTCTTTGCATCTGAATAATGAGAATCTTTGCTAAATGTGACTGTCTTCCTTTGCCCCGTTTGTGATAGCAAAAGGCAATAGGAAGTGTCTGCACTCTCCCTCAACTACTTGTGGAATATTTAATGTAAACATAGAGTGAAATTAATATTAACTGGTACTTAAAGAGGTAATAAATAAGCAGTTAAATTTCAGGACAAGGTACGTTATTGAGTGTTTGAACTGAGAGTGGCAATACATTAGCTGTGCTATTAAAAAACTTGAATACATTTGAGCATAGTTTTCTGAGAAGGTACTTTAAAATTTGCTGATATTCTACAGCTCTACCTATTTGACTTTGAACACAGATTCGAAATAGAGTTTTAAAGGTTGTGGTTTTTTTCAGAGAAGAGGTGAAAAAGGGAGTAAGTAGATTTTCCATGCCAGTAATTCTTCCCTTAGATGAAACAAAAACTTGGGACACCTTTTTTCAATAGTCATTGTGCATCAAAGTTACTTTCTATCCCTCATGTAAGATTTACATTTGTCTATTGTGGAGAAAAGATCATACATCATGGTGGCATTCTTTTTCATATTCAAGATGATGCTTCTTTAGATTTGAAAATTGATGCTGGAAAGGAGCCCGGGTGCTGGCTGAAGTCTGCTGTGGTGGGGGATAACAATTCTGTACAGCTGATGAATACAGAGAGGCAGCAGAAGGTACATAAGGTGCTTCTGGTGAGTCCAGTGATATGGGACATAATGTATTTCAGAAGCAACTAATTTTAGATATTCTTTGCGAAGGAATTTTTACAGGTTCCTCTTGCATGCCAGAGTACTAGTCTGAAACATCTGCTGACAGTCACTCTGTGCACCTGTAGACTACATGGGGAGAAGAGCCAGGGAAATGAAGAGGGAGCACCCACTTGCTCAGTGTGCCATGACCTTGTCCTGGCAGTTTGTTATGGGGTGTACCCATGACAGTAACTTGGTGATTGCTTCCCAGTTACTGTTGAGCCTTTCATTGACTTGGAATCAAGCTATAATATGGGATCAAGTCCTGTACAGGAACACACCATCCTGTGATCTGAGTGCTAGCCATCCTGGTAAAAGAGTCATCAAACGAACATTGTTTTAACACACAGTGTCCTGCCCAGGCTCAAGATTAACAACCTGGCACTGGTAATAGTGAGCAGCTCAGTGAAAATTAGCTAAAAAAAAAAAAAATCCAACTACTTAGCCAAAGTTCAAAAGAAAAAAAAATCCAACTACTTAGCCAAAGTTCAAAAGAATAATGTTATGCAGAGGACATAATTCTAGGGGAGACCCCTCTGAATTTCTGCCAAAACCAGACTCCCTAGGGCTTCAACCGGAGCAAAGCAACGTTTCATTGTCTTCAGTGCCCTGACACCAACTAGTTGAGCCTGCTGTGAAGGACGGAGTAGTCAGGACGGCGCTTGTCCTGCCGGAGCCCAGCTGGGGGTGCTGGAGAGCCGAGAACGGCACCGTGAGATGCTTTAAACGACTTGAGCCGCGCGGAGCAGCAGATCCCCCCCCATACCAGCGTGTTTTCTCCTTTATCGGGGTAGTTGCAAAACAAACTGGGAATTAATCAAAATCTTTCTTGTGTTTGCCGGGAGTGGCTCTGCTGAGCAGCTGTTTTGTTACCTCCACCATCCTTTCTTGGTCTATTTTATATGTCAGATAAAGAATCTAGATATCTTGAGTTTCACCTGTACATTCAACAGTTTACCCATAGAACAGATATTGTCATCATAGTATTTGATACAAATGAAGAATAATGGTTTTTATTTGATGGATAGGCAAACTGATGCTTAGAGACTAAGGGAGACTCAACAAAAAGATACAGCCACCTCCAATCTGCCTATGGGCAAAATTTCAGCCCTTTAAACTGTGCATTGTCCAATCTGTTATGCTCAAAATCCACCTGGAGCAAACTTTCTGACTTAGGATTTGACCTGGAATTTTGTAGGTAATGACTGTATAGCGTGAAATACTGGGAAAGTTCCTGGAGCCAGAACTGGGATCCAAACTTCTCTCTGCCCTACCAGGGCTAGCCAGCAGGCCCCAGCCGTGCTGTGCAAGAGCTGCTGCTGCTGCCTCAGCTCCCTTCTGCGGTGGGAGTCTCTCGAGCACGGACGTGCCTTGCCTTCCCCCCATCCTCACCTCCTGCTCTTCTGCAGTTTCGTGGGACTTGGTAGCTGAGGTGCCCTGAAGTGTGAAACCTGTGATAAAATTCTCTCCAGGGAGACAGGGTTTCAATTCCATTCTTAATCACTGGGCTATATCACAGAAGGGGAAAAATAAAATAATCAGCACGTGCACACTTGGGAAAAGATATGTGCCGACTGCTGTGTATGGGAATGGAGGCCTGTTGGTAGCTGTCCCCTTGGGATGTACCAAAATGTTTGGGGAAGCAGATGATTCAAGACATATTCCTGGTATTACTTGCTTTTGCATTATTGTTGGCTAGCTGCAGATAACCTCTCTCACTGTGGCCCTGTGACTCCTGAGTCCAAAGCCTCTTTGCCTGGATGTCCATGTTGGCTCTTCTCTCTCTGTCAATGGCCCCAGTGCAGGCTGCAGCCAGCAAAGGGGCTGTCCTGGGGGAGCAGCTGGGGTTTGGTTGGTGGCCCCCTGGAAAATGATTGCTTATACCCCAACCTCTCAGCCCCTGCCAGGTCAGGGCCCAAGTGCTGCCATGGGCTGCTCATGGGCTGTGATTCTCTTGGATAAATACTAGGTGTATAGTATTAATATACAATGTAAGCCTTTTCAGGGCTGGAGCATTACTATATCTGATAGCTACTCCTGCCCTCTTGGGATCCCAGTCATCAAAGGTGTGAAAGGGTAATCTTCACAGAAATGCAGCATATATGCCTCCTCCCCATGCACGGAAAGGGGGAAGGCATTCCCGCATAAGGAGGTGTTCTTCCAGCACACGTGCAGAACCCAGCTTGGTAAGCTGCCCTGAAGGGTAGAAGGTTACAGTTTTACAGAACAACCAATATGAGGTTTTGGCAATTGGCAGAGTGGAGGTTAGAGCAATGCAAAATTACTTACTCATACAAGTTGTTGTTAATTCAATGATTTGTCTGTGCTTAGTGTTTTGGGAGTTCTGGTTTGAGAAATACTAAGTTTGTTGCTATAATGTGAACTAAAACGCACACAACTGAGTGTGCCCCATTACTTCAGATTGCTTCTAGCTTGGTCTGCATGATAGAGTTGGCAAAGACTTTTGTATGGCTCAGAGAGGTCTGTCCCATGCACTAAATGGCATTAGTCATACAACTATATGCATGCTTCTTTTTTTTCACGTTGCTGTGGGGTATCCCCGTTTTCTCCCAGACCTCCTACGCAAAAGGTACAAGCACAAACCTACTTCCCTGCAGCACCCTAACTAGTCATGCAGATCCACCACTGCTGTCACAGAGCCCTCACATTTGAGAATTACTTCCTTGCCATACATCTGTGCTGCCCAGCCCCTTCCCCTCCCCCTTTCTTCTTTGCTACCTGCAGTATTGCAAGCCCCAAGAGCAATGAGCAGAGCTGAGAAATCCCCCAAATTCAGTTATCCGTGCAGCTACTCAGCATGAATCTCACAGCACTCACCATGTGCATTGCTTCCCCCACTGGGTTTTTTGACCTTTTCTGTGGCCTATTGTCATCTAGCATCCTGTGTTCATGGTACCTCACAAGCCCAAATAGTTTATTCTGGGATTAATTTCTGTGGTTCAGGGGCTCAACCTAACGAGCAGTGTAGCAGCAGTCAAAGCTGACAGCAAAACCCCAAGTAGAAAACTGAAAGAGAAATTAGTTCCTTTCCCTCTCCTCTCTCTGAAAACTCAAACACTGAACTAAAGGATTCTCCATACATTTTTGGATAAAGAGACATCATAGCCTTTTTTTCCCCTTTTAATTGCTATGTTCCATAACAGAATCCCTCATTACTGCAGTTTTACCTCGGGGGAAGATAGCATAGCAGGATATGTTTAATTTCTTGCCCCCTCTAATGACTGCAATGATAGCACAATTGTTCCTGGAAAAGTGTGCATTAGTGTTTGTGATAGTGAATACAAAAATACGAAAAATTATTGTGGTTTAGAGCCAGGGCAGTCAGGGGAATATGTGCAAGTCTGGGAAGTAAGAAGAATTCATTTCTTCCACTGATAATCTCCTTGACCAGGGGAAAGTTGCATAGACCCCTGTTTTGAACAGTCATTCACTTAAGTCAATTAATCTTGATTTTTGCGTGTCTATCTTGAAACAGATGGGGTGGGAGCACCAAAGGGCCACTCAGCCCTGTCTCAGCATATTCCTTAGAGCACCCTTGGCAGTAGGCACTCATGAGAGCAAACTCAGATTGGGCACCCAGAAACAAAAAGCTACTTTTGAAAGAAGGGCTTTAAGGCAAAGGTTATGAAAATCCTGGTTATCATGAATGCTTATTTCAAAAGGTAGGTTAGTGCCCAAAATGTGTGTTCCAGGAGAGTGAGGGGAGGAAGGGCGTCTCCTTTGCTGCTGCTGTTTCTCTGGGGAATCATGATCCACAAGTAATATGAAGCCTGACAGCATTCTGCCCTCTGGCTTGAGAAGAGGCCAAGGGAGATGAAGCTTGGATGCTCTCTGCTCAAGAATACCTTTGCTGTGACCGAATGTTGCTCCACAGCAGAGCTGGAAATTATGATGGTGGTTTAGAGCTGATCTTAGGAGGCCTTGCTGCCACGTAATAGGGTTGTCTCTTCAACTGAGGTTTTTTTAATTGTAAGAAAGGATATGAAAAAATAAACATAAATATGAGAGAAATGGGAACAAGAACATGCACCACGTTTTCCTAGGCTGTGTACATGAGTAATGGAATTGAGTTTAAAAAGATAATAAGGTAATAGAAACCTCTGTGGATAACTAGTCATCTGCTTTATTAGTGATCTGATAGGATTTGAGCAGGAACATTTAGCCTGGGACTAACAGAAACTAATTTCTTCCCTTTTTTTCCTACCAAAACCTTTAACCAAGACGCGCTTACACCGCTCTCCTTCAAACATCTCTGTTTCATGGCCGACTTCAAACTTTTTACTTCATCTGTTGCAGTACAGGCAGATTTGGATATTACTGAATAAATAACCTGATGGTTTATGGATCACACTTGAATTTCTCTGAGCATTGCTCTAACAATATCATAGAACAAACACTGAGCTGCTTGCATAACCTCGTAGGTGTTGGTGGTTATGCTGCAGAGGCATTTAGTCAAACCATTCTCCCCAGCAATATGTTCTGAAGCATGGTGGTGTTTTCAGGCCTGCTGGAAACAGGCCAGGCTTTTGCTGAGCCTTACATGTGCTGGGGCATGACTTGGAGTAAGGCTGTGTGAATATATTGCCTGCAGTGTTCACTAATTTTAATGGTTTCATCCCTTGTGATGTAGTGACTAATTCCTTTGTGTGCATGCACATGGCAGGAAATGCTCCTAAAGCTCTTCTTATGGTTTCTGGTGAGGGCTGATACTTGACTTTTAATGCCCATGTCTTCTCTTCATGACATTGCTTCTGGAAAGTCTTGTTCTCAAAGAAAAATTTCAATTTCATTTTGATTGCCATATCCAGCCTCCTTGCTTGACTTGCCACCCTGGAGCAGTATAAAACCTAAAATCATTCTTTCACTATGTTAAAATGTCTCTGGAGAAGAATGACACCTTAATAGTTCTTTGTGTAGTAAATAGCATTGATTATTTGCTTTCTCATTTCCACAACACAATTGTACTTTGGAAAACTGCCTGCTTACAATTACATGCTGGGATTCATAGAAGAGATTATGAAAATTCCATGTGTTTGAAACAGATGTGGGAATACATGCTTGTGTATGCCTCCAAGATCTGTGTGTGCTAGCACCTTGCTGACAATTTTTTTTGTATCTGTATCATCCTACTCAGCACTTGTACTGAACAGTTGTACTGTTCACCTTCCTCTAAACCCCACTGCAGGTCTCCTCGTGGGGTGGAGAGTCTGTGTGATGAGAAGGAAATGGCAGTGGTCTAGTCAGATGTCTAGACTGCATCATTTTTTCCTGGCCCCCAGCAGAATTCACAGGTGAGGGCTGTGTAGAACAGTTTTAGACTGAAAGCCTGTTACACGACATATTAACCCCTCCGTGCTACGGGATGTGTTGTGTAAAGGGTGAGATGGCTCAGAGGCAGAAGCATCTAAAAAATGCAGAAATCATGTTGCACTAGTGCTGCCATGTGTTAGAGATGCTGCTCAGGATGATTTCTTCTGCCTTCCCCTGGAGTTAGAAAGACATATGCAGAGCCAAGGGTTGAGCTGCAGCTTGTGCGAGTTTGGGCTTTGGGTTTTAAAGATTAACTCTCTTTTTCCCAGAGCCCAGGACTGTGCAATATCATGTGCCAAATCATAGTAATAATATTGGTTCTTAAATGAAAAATGTGGGTGTGTGGAGAGAAATGATTGTATGTAAGTGATGTCATACAATGTGAAAGAAGAGAAAGCGAGCCTTTGTTTCCCTCTGTATGTGATTTTCCAAATAGAGCAATCTTATGCTGCATTCCGAGATAGTGCAGGACTAACAGGAAAGCAGCTGTCAGCATGAAAACCAAGGACAAGTCTTCTGTAAGATCCAGAAGAAAACCTAAATAACTTGCATGAAACTAAGACTGTGAGTCTTAGTAAATCTTCCCTATTGATAACAAATGAAATAATTATTTTGTCAACATGGCTCATCCTAACCTGGGTAAAAATCTTTACTTAATCTTAACATCTGTGGGGTACAAGGTTTAAGCACTCAGCTGAGTTACCTCAGTACCTAATGTCAGCTTTTACTGTCTGATAGCCTGTGTTTATAAAGCCAATATATGCAGTCCAAGATGCCATTTCTGTTACATGCATAAATATCTTAAATTTTACAGGCAGTTTTTTTAATATCAGAAGTATTTATACAGTTTAAGAGGCCCTAGATTAACATTAATTAAAATAGCTATGCAACAGTTACTGCAGAGAGTCTAAGTGCAGCTGCAATTAGAGACACCTCCTCTATAAAAGAGAAGCCAGAAGATTTTAACCCAGTTTTTAATGAAGTTATATCTCAGTGTCTGTATTACAAAACTCCACCTTGGAAATTAAGCCATATTCAGAAAAGATCTCACATCTTTATCTCATATTTGTAATCTGGAAGATGGAAGGATGAGCTGAATTTCTAGGGATTTGAACTGCTACTGTTGCTAAATCTAACAGGAACCTCGTGTCAGAACTTCAGTGGACGTACCTCTCCAGTAGCTGCCTCCGTAGGATTTGATCCATGGAGCACTGTAGTATAATATTCCTAATAAATAATATTGAGACTTAATCTCTGTCAGTCAACACTTTTATGGAGGAGCTGTTATAGAGGAGTTGAGCTCAGGTCTGCTCTATAGTGTCCTTCCCATGTAACTACTGGGGGGGGGGGGGGGGGGAAGCATGCAGCAAAAAGCTTTTCAAAGTGCCCGCCTTAATACTGAACCCCATGAGTGAAAATCGTGTGTAGTGAATCGATTGCATCAAACTGCAGCCTGATTCTGCAGCTTCTCAGTTTACAGTGCTGGCTTGCAAGAGCTCTTGCAGGAAGAGCTTGTGAAAAAGGAGAAGTTTTTAAAAAGTCCTGTCCTTCCTTCCTGCCTTCCGGCCTTCCTGCCTTCCTGCCTTCCTGCCTTCCTTCCTCCCTCCCTCCCTCCCTCCCTCCCTCCCACTGCTGCAGAGGAATCGAAGTCCTGCTGAATACTTGGGGATTTGATTGACTTTCTATTTGCCTTGCTGAGGGTTATGCTGGAGGCCTGCGAAGAGAATAGACTTTGAGCTCACTTGGAAAATGCAACAAAAATGGTGGAGGCTTCATGAAGGGATTAAAAAGGGACAGAGATCCTGAGGAGTCTGGCAGCCATGTAGAAGCTGGTCCCAGTGTATCAGTAGTGTGGTATCTTAGCACGTGTATTGTACAGCTTTTGAAAAGGAAGTTGTGAGAGAAAGCAAAGGGAGCACATACATAATGAAATTACATTATGAGTAACAAAAGTACCACCGAGCCTGTGGGCCTCCCTTTCTCCAGGATCTGTCTGAGCCTTCATTTCCTTGTATCTGTATTCTGTGACTGGGCATTGTTTCATTTCCATGCCTGTTTAGAAAACCCTTCCCTTTTTGGTGGCCCAGAATGTCTCACACATGAGTAGTGCCACGATGTTCTCTGTGGTGACTTACCAACACATTGGCCAGGAGCAGCCCAGTGCCAGTACTAGCCCAAGGATGCCAAGGCTGGGTAGAGGTAGATAAAGATGGAAGAATTGGGAGATGAAATGTGGGGGAGCTTAGGAAAGCCTTCAGATGCTCCTGGGGCAACAGAAGAATGGTGGAAGCAATTGCTGCTGTTTCCCTGATGGTTGCTGCCTCTCTGAGTACCCCCATCCCTTCATCAGTAACCTGCCTTGCTTTCCAGGGCTTTGAACAAGACAAAATTGGCCATTTGGATATCCCTCCTGAACCTCATGCATAACGTCTTTCCCTTTAATTCTTCAGAAATTGAGTGAAGCTGTACAGTTCTCATTTTACTATTCTTATATTCCCTACGAGTGCTCCCTGGGCCCAGCATGGTCCCAGCAATGGGATTCTGTGTCAGCTTTTCCAGCAGGCAGAGAATTGACCACACTTCTATTGTTATTTTAATCCAAATTTCTGAGGAAATGCCAAGATCCATAATTTTACCTCAAAAATCTGAACAGGAACATCATGCTGTCTTGTATCAATTTCAGTGCCTTCTTGTTGTTCTATTGCTTTAGAAGAGCTTTGCCTGAATACAGAGGTATTTCCTGGTAACTGAGCAAATCTCAAGTTTACTGATGAGTGTGAATTCTTGCTGCCTTGAAACATGAGCCCTCTGGGTTGGAATGGCTGAGTTCTGAGAAGAGAGGAGAAAAGCTAAAAAGCTCATCTCTTAAGAAATTGATTTGTGGTTTGAAGGAATTCTAGAAGTGTGTGGGGAGATGGACATGGGATGAAGGCTAAACCAAAACTCCAGTAATTTATTTTGAACCCAAATTTAAAAAAGAAAAAAGGTCCTAAAATCTCATTATGTCCCTTTATTTTTGTGAATTTTCTAATTGTCCTTTCAAAAAAATTAAACTGGTATGATTTCCTCTTGATCTTTCTTGAGTTCAACTTGTGACTGTTACTAGAAGGAAGTCTGCTGCTGATGTTTCACATGAAGTTATACTGTATTGCTGATATGTTACAATTTATACAAATTGCACTTCTGCCAATTTCTTCTGTGCTCACCATAAGAGCTGAAACTTGACATCAAAGACGGATCAGAAATAGGATAGTGGTGTACTGATGGGCTGCCTTTGATAGGTGGTTTTTTTTGTTTTTTGTTTTTTTGTTTTTTTTTTTTTTTTTACACAGATGCAGTGTGCTAAGAAATTTTTCATTGAACTTTCTGTAACTCACTCAGTTTAATGTCAAGGGTCCGATTTGTAGGTGCTACTCTAGTCCCTTTCAGACCTGGCTGGAAAATCACTGTGATAGAGAAGCTAGGGATTTCCCCATCAAGGGAAGACCCCACTTGATGGTGAAGCAAATCTAGACCCTTAAAGACACCTCTTGTTCAGAGTCATGTGAAAAAATTTACCCTCTGGCATATTGGCTCCAGGAAAATCATTATCCCTCCAATTCTTCCTGTGCAGTTAGCGGACTGGGTATGTACAGATGTTACAGAAGGCACCTCTTCTTGCCTTGTTGCTTCAGGTGTGTGCCAGACATAGTTTCTTCATACCCAAGTCTCCACTGAGATAGTAAGATTAAAACCAGCACATCTCCAGTCACATAAATTTGGCTTAATTTTCTGTGAACTTCTTTTCCTTTTATTCAGTACATATATGTGCATATGCCTGTATTTACATGAAAAGCATGTACTCTCATATGTAATAAAAGTAAAGGACAGAGTATAAGGCCTGCACAAAAGCACAGAATTATCTTTATTTTTTTTCCAAAGTAGAATTTTTGCTAAATATTTACATTTAGCAAATGCAGCAAAGATTAGGTAGCCATTTTTCCAAAATTTATATAATGCATATTTCCAAAAGGTCCAAAATTTTGATACGTTGACTGCATATAAAATTAAAAAAACTTGAACTGAAATCAATGCATTTCTACTTGTTCTGTGACCTTGGGACCTTTCCTGGCTGCTTGGTAGACTCCCAGATGCTTTTTACAGAGAGTTTTTCCTCCATCTAGAACTGTAGTTCTTCAGTTTTTTATTTGTAGGGCTTACAAAGTTTCCTTTCTAAACAATTCCTTTACCTCCCTCGCATTATTAGAAAATTTAATTTCATGGAGATCACTTGGGAGACTCAATAACCACTGTTTTTTGAAATATTGCGAATATACAGTAAGGTCAATTAGTTATGTAAATTTAGGGGTTTCCTGGCAAAGCTGAAAGTAATCATCCCACACTTATGAAGTTCCATTTTTACCAGGGATCTAATGGCTTGCCAAATATACAGGAAGATGATAAATAATATTTAATGTGGTGAATGATGGTACCCAGTCAGCTAGAGAAGAAAGTCCTGAATGAAATTGCACTTCAATTTTATTTCAAATTAATTTAAATGGGAATCCATAAAGAATGGTTTGAATTGACCACCACACTGACTTTTACAGCCAACATTTGCTAAAACTGACAGAAGATCCCTGACATGTTTTCAGTCCTTCACAGGGCACAAGAGCAGTGTTTTCAGCTCACTGTTCCTGAAGGGAGGCTGACTTGGAGAAAAGAGTGCTCCCATGCAGGTCCAAACCCCGCACTTGCATTTTGGCTTGCTTGACAATTCCCATGCAGATATGAATGAGGTCCAAGGCTGTGGTATGGAATTGTTCATGAACGGTTGGTTTCACTGTGAACTGTGCTCTCAAGCAAGAGCAACATATTCTACCAACATTTTCTGGTAACCCACAGCACCCACATCCTCTGCAAGTGAGAGGCAATAGGTAACAAGGATGATAAAGGTGCTGCGCATGCTCCCTGCAACTCACAGGTCACAGTGAGGTTATTTAATGATGGAATACTCCTAAATGTTACTCGGCCCCCAATGCAGGGCAATGCCTCTTCCCTGCACCTGGACTTTTTCTTTGAAGAGCACATAAAAGGTTATAAACAGAATTTTATGTTTGTTTTATGGTATCTGAATTACTCCACTAGCACAGTATTTGATATTACTGTACTCTGGTGAAAAACAAAATTGTTCTTGCATTCGACTTGGCACAATGATGAAACAAGTTGCCCAGCACTATCCAGAGGAAGCCTATGACAAAACAGCTTTGGATATCTTGCAAATGCCACAAATTTGAGATAATCTTCAATCATTTTGTGCTTTCCTCCAGGTTTTGAGTGGGAGGTAATAGAATGACAGCAAAATGCAATGTTGTAAAGAGAAGTTTCTCAGGGACCAGTCAACAAACTGATGACAGCAAAAAAAATAGAAGTGGCCCTGCTGTGGAAGGTTTTGTTTTCATTCTGTGTGCTAGGAGGAATCTGCTTCCTGGTTAGTGTGTTGAAATTGTGTGGCGTTTCTTTAAATAGCTGTCATTATCTGGTGCATTTCCTGATCTAAAGTGATTTGAAAATCACTGTGGCCCTGCTACAACAAGTAGATGAACTGATGTTTGTATCAATAGCAAATAGTTTGTATGAACCCTAGAGTGCCAATGGAATTTCTTTAGAAGATGTTTGGCTCGGGCATGAAGGAAAGGCATATAGGTTATCTCAAAGGTTTTGGAAAATGTAAGCTGCTTGGTTACCCCCATCTGTATCTGGTAGTTGGTCATTCCCTTCTGTATTTCAGGACCACAAGAGACTGAACGTTCAATGATACCTAAAGTGAGGCTAATTTTGGTTGGAAAAGACTGTGACTTGCCTTTCCAGCAGGCTTTTTTTCCCTGATGGTAGTTTCTGGGACTTTTTCTTCCTGAAAAGTTGTTCTCTGTGGCTTGCGTCTCATCATAAGCTTTCTCTCCAGTGCCCATCTGGCACTCTCAGGAGCTAAGCCAGCTTTCTGCCTTGTCTCACTACTCCCACTCAGAAAAGTTTTCAGAGCAGAGTAGAGTTGTGCATACAACTGCAAGGGGCTCCCTTTTCTTGACCTAGCACAGCACTGTAGAGATTTTCCACTCTTTTTGTGTGGGCACAAATGCTTTGTAGTCTGGTTGACAGGTCCAGTGTGGCCACGTAGGGAAGGGGAGAAGGTTGCTGTTTCTTCTGGTTTTGTATTTGAGTTCAAGTGGCAAAAAAATCCTGGCAGACTCTTCACTTGGCACATAGCTACTGGTTTCCCAGAGTAAGAGACACATCATGGCTGGTGAAAGAAAGGTTCACCTGTCTGAAGTCTGAAAATAAATCCTTGTTTGTTGGTGACAACTGGCAGATGCCTTCTGGAGGACATCAGGAATGGGGAAGCAGAGGTCTCTGGGAATTTGTCCTTAGAACAGGGTGACTTGTAGAGGGGGAACAGAGCAGCAGATGGTGGAGAAGAAGAGTCAAATCTGTTGAGGGGTTTTGGTATGGGGGCATTAGACCAGAGGCAGCTGCTGGTTTCACCCATAACTGTGCTACACATGGCAAAGTTATTTGAAAATATAATGTAAGCATATTTGAATAAAACTATGCAGCATTTACTCTTGCTATGGCATTTAGTACTCAAATTTGCTGCCTAGCAGTTTGATATGAGTTATGTACTAAAGATTGGTGTGGCAACAGTACGCTTAGGCTTCATGTCAGGCTAACCAAAAGGTGCATTCTGATGGCTCTTGCAGAGCTTGACTTGGGTCTTTCACTGAGGTAAACTAAGGCATGGCCATTTGGCATGATCACCACTTGGATCTGGGGTGTTTTTTCACTGAGGCTTTTTGGTGTGTTCAAATCCACAATGGAGCTAGACTCTAGGAGAGGGATTACAAACAGATTACAGTTGAAAAGGCTTGACATGAACACCTGCACATTGATCTTGCTGCAGTATATAGTATAACAGTCATATTTCTTTGCCATGGGCCTAAATATTCCATTATATTGTTTGTTCACTGCTTACTTCATCAATCTGAAGAGAAGGAGAGCATAATATGAACCCAAATTTCTCTAGGCAAGAGTGGTTTGGGTAAAGTCATGTTCAGTCTCTAACTGATATTCATTTTACTGCTTTATTGTCTTTTTTAAAAATAAAAATGTTTCTTAGTGCAAAGTAGAAAAATAACTCTTACTCTGACCAGCATTTGTACCTTCTAGGATTTTTGGTTACAAGATTGATTAAAGTTCATTTTTTTCTTGGGTAATTAAGTTGCTATTAAAATATCTGTACATGCAAAAGAAGAGAATATTAAAATTGAGTTATTGAGATTCATGTTCTTCATTTTTAGTTTCTTTAATTTTCGTATTTTTCACTTAAAAGTCAGTCCCTTATTTAGACTGTGACAAGATATATTGACAGACACCCACAGGAAACTATTAATACAGATTTTTTTTTTCCCTATGGCTCTTTCTCAGACATTCCTTCTTAAAATAGGTGGAGAAAGTAATAACTTAGCATGGATTAGTATCTGTGGCATAATGATCTAGTAGAAATTTTTTTTCTCAAGATGCAGTATAAAGACAAGAAAGGAAGTGGGATGTCAAGTGAGAAGCTTCAGGAGCTGATTCAGAGATAGAATATGTTTGTTATTAATTTCAGTGTTTGTCTGAATCTTCATTTCATCACCAACACAAGAGAAAAGGCAAAACTGGAATTACAGGTGAAAGAATTCATACTATGCAATGTACATCCACTGAATTGCAGCTACAAAGTTTACCCTTAAAAGCAACAATCCAAAGTAAAGACTATTGGTTGCACTACTTCAGTGTAAACAAAAGATGTCACTGTCAGACACAAAAAGCACTGAGGTAATTAAAGTTTGTTCTGAAACTATTCAGCTCTTACCATTAAGCTTTAATAATGATTATTTTTAGTTTCTTTCTTTCTACAAAGGGAAACCACTGAAGACACTGTGTGAAACTAATTAATCTGGAAAAAAACCCAAAAACCCTACCCCAAATTCTGTTTTAAAATGTTCCTTTCTTGATAGGAATGCGTACAGAAATGCTTCCAAGTTCCTGTAAATGCCCCCACGTTTCACACATCATATCATGTGAAACTGTTCTTGACCCCAAAGAAGATGCAGCTGAATCATTAAACCAAAATGAAAGAAGAAGAATATGGAGAATAGAAAGTGTGTGAATTGTGAGGACAGAACATAGTATAAAGTGGAAAAAAGAGGAGGTTTCAAAGTAGTAGGTATTAGAGAAAAAATTACACCAAATGAAGAGATTTTCTTCTGCCCTCATCCATGTTTCAGTGAGGTTAAACTAAATGCAGTAGAACAATGTCTAGTGCAGCACGGATCTCAATTTTCATGATCCCACTGATGTCAAGCTCCTATTGACTCTTCCAGAAGTAGGACTGGATTCATGTGTTGTAATCAGGCTAAGCAACAGGGCAGCATTTTCACAAAAGGAGCAACATTAACAAGAAAAATGCATCTGCAGACACAGCCAGACCCTTTCCAAGGTCAGTTGGACTGACACATCCTGCCCTCTTGTTCTGGTTACTTCCTCCAGAGATATCTTGGGCTGGATCTGAAAGCTGTTACATGGGCCAACTGTCCCTGTCCCAGCTTTCCTGAGAGTTTCATCTCTCCTCTCTGCTTCTCAAGTGTGATAGAGCAGAATGTGGTCCTCAGATTTTCCTCACCCTTTATTGAGGTCAAGCTCCCAGAAGTCCAGGCCATTTTCTCAAAATCAGTATTAGGCAGAAATGTCATATCTGCATGCATGATCCTTTTAATCCCTGCTTCCACTTCTGATTCTGCATGCTCTGCTAGACTATTGTGATTCTTGTACATATTTTTCAGTCCTTGCTTTTTGTGTTGCTTTTTTTTTCTTCTATCTGAAATGTGAGCACAAGATTCAGAGAGAAGGTAGTTCATGGGAAGAAAATTGTCCCTCTGTTAGTCCCTTGGGGAATCTTTTCAATGCTCAGTACAACTGGAGACTTGCATTTATTTCTCTGTGAGTCCTGTCTCTTCTGGGGAACTTCCCCATTTTGGGGGAAATCCACATTCAGCCACAGCTGGGGGAGTCCCAGGCAACTGGACAGGAGGTGAGAGGGGTAAAGGACCTAGAAATTGCTTCAGAGAAACTAAGGCATCTCTGTAGGCAATCTTCAGTGCACACCAGTAGATGTAACTGAACTTGGAAGATGTGTAGACTTGAGATCTAAGCCTACTAGTAGTCCCATGGTGAAACAAGCTGGCCGTCTTGGTTCCACTTCCTGGAAATAATGAGTTTGGAAAGTTGGTGAAAGCAAGTTGTGGAAAGTAATGGGAACTTTTGCCTCATAATGCAGCGGGGAAAAGCTAAGTGAACATGTTGAGATTTCATCAGATGAAGAAGAGAGGAAGCTTCTGATATTTGCAGAATTAAAAAATAAAGCTTAGGTTTACTAGTTGGGATGTAGGAATTTCATGTACCAGATTGGGTCACAGACTGGTGAGACATTATGCAGGGAAGACATCTGTATCTATGTATGTGTCAACACATGGGCAGGTACAGTATGACAGGAACCAGGCTGTGTAGCTCAGCTGCTTGTGAATATATCTAGAAATCAAACCCATTCTTTCCATATTTATTTCCAGGTCCAGTTATAACGACAGATCACTGCGCCAAGTTAACTGTGGACATCATCCTACGCTGTGTTTAGGGTGAAAATCTGTATATAAGTTTGCCTCTATTTAAGCAGTTTGTTCTGTGAGAACAACTCAGAAAAAGAAGTAATTTTCAACCTATCCAAACCAAAGGAAGTTTTTCTATTTCTTTCACAGGATCTTTAGACCAAAATATAATTTTCTAGCTGAATGATAATGGAAGTGTTAGTGGTTTGATCTTTCTATAGATGAAGGACTAGAAAAAATGCAGTGCTGTTTTTTTCCCATCTAATGAAAACTATAATGTAAATGACAGCAGAAAATGTATTAAGAAATAATTAAATGTTGATAAAAATGTTGATAAATTTTGGATCCTGTAAAAACTTCCCTGAAAGGTGAAAAGCACAGGTTTCTTTTATTTCCCTTACCTTGGCACCTCCTTAAACAAATCAGGTATGTCACTCAGC
Source organism: Aphelocoma coerulescens (assembly GCF_041296385.1). NCBI lineage: Eukaryota > Metazoa > Chordata > Aves > Passeriformes > Corvidae > Aphelocoma > Aphelocoma coerulescens. Next base: position 79,987,065 of record NC_091015.1, read on the forward strand.
GTGAGTGTAGTGTTACATTAAATATATCACGCCATACAGCATTTAACGAAAGCAAACTCATTAATTTAAATTCAGAAAAAATCTAAAAGTCAAATTACTTCTGCTTCTTAAGAAGTTTGCATAATATGCAGGATTTTTATTTCCTTAAGCTATTTCTATCATTGCCACCTTTTCTTAAATTTTTTACATATGTTTCTGTATAGTAAAGTGGTTACATGGTATATTTATAAATGTTCTTCAGTTACCAATTCACATTTTTATTTTCTAGCAATTTCAGGATATTCCTCTGTAGCAGTTCTTTCCAATTACACTGTTATAAAATTTCAAATATAGATCAAGAATCATTACTGTTTAAATAAATCTCTATTTGCAAAAAGCCTTTTTTTCCCCTGCTCATGCAACAGCATAGTCACTTCACTTGGCACTCATATCATATTCCAATAGTGGCATATGTAGACATTATCTCTGCAATGCACTGGATGCTGATTTATAAAAAAAGTATTCTAAAATAAATCTGCTCAGGTAGAAGTGTTAGGGAGCTCCTCAGAACTCTTAATTTGTACTGTATTTATTAACTGCTTATTCATTTCCCAGGTTTCCAGACTGAGAATACTTGTTGCATGTACTCATTTTACTGGACTGTTGTGGAATATGGGATGCATCTGCTCTAGTAAGTAAATAAGATTAAATTTGGTACACAATTATTTGAAATGCACAAGAATTGACAAATCTTCGCCAGGGTACTTTAGAAGTAAATTTTATTTGGAAAATGTGTAATATAAGGATTATAGTATTTAGGAACTATGTACAGTACCATAGAATAATACAGGGACATATATTTGCATATATTTTTATTAAAATTAGAATTTTTACTCAGGTATCATAAATCCCTTTGCTGTCAAGGTGGTTCTCTCCTCTTGGGGCTTACAATCTCAGAGTAAGTCAAAAACAAAACAGTGGAACACTGTCTGGTAAGGAAGAGGGAACTTGAATTATCTCACTGTTAGCATAACTAGGACTCACAACAAAGGAGCATTTTACAAGGAAACATGAAAGCACACCTAAGCAGGGTAAAAGAAAAAAGCAAAGGTGTAGATCTCAAAATGTGACAGGTGGCTGTATCACAAGATATTTGAAAGGACCTCTCATACTCAGCATTTCAATAGCAAACATGCAGTCAAGTAGATTAGGGTCTAGACTGTGATGAGTCCTACAAAGAGAAGACTGGTTGGGTTAAACTTCATATGATTTAAAAAAGCAAGAATAAGAAGTGTCTCAAGAAATGAGATTAAATAAAAAATCTTAATGCAGAAAGTTTGTCTTTGCTGAAACATTGCGTGGTGCAAGACTGTGTTGCCAAAGCTAGGAAAAGAAATTACTAGGGGAGAATGATTAACCATGTTAAGCTTACACTGATGATTACACAACCAGAGTGAGCTGTTGGAAAGGCAGGCTGACTTGTTAGCTTGGCTAGAATGATTCATGCCTGGAGTGGAAATGTGGATTTGTAAGCGATGAGCATGAAGTTGTTACGTGCACCAGGGGAGTGATTATTCAGAGATAAGGGGCAGAAGAAGAGAAGGGAACCAAACTCAGGGTTTGACAGAACACCCCATCCTCTTTGCAGTGCTGGGGTGGAATGAAGATGCCTCCAAAGAGCTTTGTGAGCTGTTACAGAGGGTGGAAGAGAATCAGGAGAGAATGGAGACCCTGAAGCCAAAGAGTGTGGAATTTTCAGAAATGATGTAGTTGTGCCAAGAACAAGCAGCAGACCAAGAACGGGAAGCCTGCAGTGCTAGAACTGTAAGCTGCAGTTAAGGAGTCACTAGAGACTATGATGAAAGCAGTTTAGTTGAACTCAATTGCCAGGAACTGAACTGGGGGAGGCCTGAGATGTAATTAAAAAAGCCAGCTCTAGACAGTATGCTTACAGGTGCCATGTGCAACATACCTGGAGTATCCAAAATTATCAGTTGCATGTGTTTGCTAAGTAGAGACCATGTTACTAAATAATTGTAAAAGAAAGAGCTCTTCCATGTTTCAAGTATAAAGCCTGCAAGAAATAGCTGTAGTTAGTTAAGGTAGAACACTGGTAGTGTAGGATGAATTAGTTGAAAGAAATAAAAATGTGTGTATAGAAAAAACACCTGAGTAGATGCTTTGGAAAAAAAGAAACCCCATGCAACCTGAAAACCTCACTGATGCAATATAAACTAATCAAAACAAACCCAAACAAATAATGGTACATAGTGAAAAGAAAGAAAAATAACAGCGATATTGGAAAGTAACAAGTAGAAATAATTTATAGAGTTCAGGAAAAATACATTTTAAAACCAACAGGAAAAGGTATGTTTACACTGCACTGATTTTGAAGAGAAAAATATGCTGCTCACATTTCTATCAATGTCCTGTATGTGAGTATTGGCCATAATTTTAGGCATTTTGCCTTATTGATAGAAACTGTATTTATCTGCTTCCTAATGAATCTTATTCCAGCAGAGATGAGAGAGAAAAATCTGTAGAAGTAGCAGAATTAAGAACAGAATATAATCAATGTTATTTGTGTTGGGAGGAGAAACAGACCGACAAGAAAAGGTTAGAAAAAGAGAGGAGGAGAGTTGCAAGGAAGTCCAAAAGAGACCAGGAGCTGGAATAGGAAAGGATCATGATGACAAGACAAGATGTTAAATGAGGAAAGCAGATGAAAATTTACACTTGTGAGGTGCGAAGAAGGAGAAAGCCAAAGAAAAGGCATGAGCAATTGAAGGTAAGCTAAAGTGAGGAGGAAAATCACAGTGTATTTAATCAGTTATCACCAGAAAGAAATTGATGGCTTCTGGTATGATTTAGTACATGTTCTATGACATCCTGAAAGTTCTCAACCAGAAAAGAGACCCGTTATATTAGACACTAAATAGCTGTAAGGACTCATTTTAACAGTTTTTCCTGCTGGGCCTTTTTTGTGTGAAATCAATTTCTTTCCACAAGTATCTTCTTTCTGATCACAAATTCCAGATCCAAGTTTACATTTGCCTTTTTCTTTTATTAATATTTTTTTCATGTGAGAAAGATGGTTTAAAGCCCTTATGTTGTTCTGGATTGTTTGTTCACTCTCCAACTGTCGCTTCACGAACCTACCCTCTTATATTAGAAAGCTGCTGATCATTACTGGAATGAGTGATATTTCTACACAGAAACATAGTGAAGCTGCATTTCATCTTTCCTTTCTAAAATGGTATCAAGAAGCTGCTGTCACTATAAGCACTATAAGTTCAGTTTGCTTCAGTCCTGTTAATTCCGTCTTCATTGCCTGTGGTGAAAGATCAATTTTTTCTTCCTTATTCAGACTAAAAGTCTTCTGGAAATCACCAGATTTGTTTGAATGTGGTCTGTATCTCAGATATAGAGGTAACATTTTAGAGCTAGCTTCACAACAGAAGCCTAAAGGGATAGATCTGAATGGTGAAATGAAACTTGGGAGTACTTGGAACATCTCAAGACAACAAACCAAAATCAAATATTTTAAGTTCTAATTGGAATGCACCCAAAACCAGCAAAATGTTTCAGTCAGGAGCAAAGGGTGAGAAAGGCTTTGGGAAGTTCCAGCAAAAGCTGAGATTTGATTAAAGCTAATCTTGAAGTTCCCCCACCCACATATGTCACCTGATATTCAAAAATACTCTCAGGAAACAGAAACTGTATGGAAGATTTTAGTTTCAGCTGCATTTCCTAGCCTAACTTATAGGACCAAGATGAAATGACAGAAGTTACTCTTATTGATTTTCTTAGAAAGTAGAAATCTCTTCTGAAAGGCTGAAGCACAAGGAAAGATGCATTTCTTAAAAGGCTGCTGTTTAAAAGCTGAACCAGTACAACCTGTTGGGGGCGTTTTGTTGTTTGGTTGTTTTGGTTTTTAGTCTTTTTTTTAAGATTTCCATTTAAATCTCTCCACTCATTTAAAAGAGTAGATATCCAGTTATGCCTTGGAAACATATCATAAAATATATTCCTTGCTGGAAAGATGTTAAGATTGTCATACCCAGAAGAAGGTTAAGAGAGAGTTATCCTCACTTTCCTGAGGTACAGTTTTTACCTTTTGGTTATGTTTACCCTTTAGACTTCAGTAGGTAAATAGATACCAATGGCAGGCTTAAACAAAGAACTCTGCTTTCAAAATGTAAATTAGATGTCTCAAAGTCTTCATATATTCCAACTGAAGCAGTGCTGTCTAATCTGTATGAAGCTCTGCACTGTGGACCAACTGAAATTCAGGAAACAACACAAAGTTTTATGAAACTTATATCCACTATCTTTGCTACCACCCTTCCTGTCATCCAATAGTAAGGATGTGACACGAGAACTGGAAGGAGAGCTGACCATGGTATTAATCTTCATTTTAGTTTATAGAAATTACCTTTTTTTTAAAATATGTCTGAGAAGTCTTTTAACAAAAGAAAAAAACAAATGGAAAGCAAAAAAAAAAAATCTGTGAAACTGTAGAATATCTCAAGTGAGTCACCAAAAAGTGCAGAAAAAACCCCAACCAAATAACCCCCACAAAATGATGTATAGAAGTAGATGGAATACTATAATATAAAGCTCACATCTCTGGAACTCTATTTTAGGTCCCTCATTACTGAAAGGGAGGGCTGAGTGTAAGAGATTTGATGTACAAAGAAACTGCAATGTTTAGATACAGCTTGATTATGTAGTCTTACAAAACTGGATAAGTAAAAGAAGGTAGCTAACAGTGAGATTGAACTGAGGATGTTTGTCTTGTCTTGAGGACTGAGAATGAGGAGAAGGCTTTTGGGAGAAAGGCTTGAAGTTCTGTCTGTGTTGCCTTTATGCTGGATGGCTAGACACCATGAGAAAATACTGAAAAGAGTATTTATTAAGAAGGCAGAAGGAAGGTTCAGGAAAAAATTATTGTGAAAGGCCAAGGCTAGCAGGGGAGAGCTAGAATAGCTGCATTTTTGTGAGATCTCCCTTAGCAGGGGGTGATATATGGGAAAAAGAAGCAAAATCATCAAGTTCAAGACTTAATTGAATTTGGAAGGGATCTCTGGAGGTAATGCAGTCCAAGCTCCTGCTCAAAACAGGGAGCATGTCACGGACAGATCAGTTTGCTCAGGCCTTGCCCAGTTGGGTTTTGGTTGCACACAATCTCCTTGGGCACCTGTTTGAGCGCTTAACCACCCTCCCTATGACCAGGTGTGAAACTCTAGAAGACTGTGTAGGATGTTGGAGAATGGTACCATCATTTAATTTTAAATGGATGATTTCAGCATTAGTGCCAGAAGTTGTCAGTGAATGAGGTTTCAGACAAGGCAGGTCAAAAGCAATTTTGTATAAGCCCTTGAAGTATGGCACAGAAAGAGTTGAGACTTTTCTAAAACATTCCTATGAGTTCTAGGGATAAGAAAACTTAAAATTTATTTTCATTGGTAGATAGACAGTCAATTCTTATGTGATTTTTGCAGCTGTTAGCCCTTTCAATGGTTGACCTGTCCACATTTCTAAACCAGGTTTTTGCCCCCGTTTGTCTGATATGTTCATAGTCAGATACCTTTCTCAATGTTTAAAATATTCTGGGGAATCAGAGACAGAATTAAAAAGAAAGATTTAATTAGCCAAATGCTTTCAGCAGCGGGTCTTCTTTTGGAGGTTCTTTTTGGCCCAATACAAGATGAAATATATATAGTGCACAAGTGTTTATAGTGCACAACCATCACCCAAACTCAAGGGCAATAAAAATACGGTCGATTTTGTTGAAAGCAGAGTTAGGCTGACACTTTGCAGTTTTGAAAATTTTCTACCCACAGATGACAATTGAAACACTCAGAATATTAACTGTGATGGAAAAAAGTATAAGTAATAATATTTGAGACTGAGAGTTACATTGCACAACTAGTAATGCCAGGTACTTGTATAGGTGCCAGATCAACTCAGTTTTCTCACCTCTATGCCACAGGCAGTGGGTCACCCTGACCAAGGCAAGGCAGAACTACTTTATTATCAAAAGGTGTCTCAGGGGGCCACAAAATAATGAAACAATAGCTTGAATGTCACAGGCACACAGCAAGAATGAAAAGCACGTATCAGATGTATAGCTAAACAGCATCCTGGATGTTTATTCAACTGCTAAGTAAAATTTATAGTAGAAGTAGTACATTTCAGGTCCTAGCGAGAGACATGCACCTTGTCTAAGTTTAGATTACCTGCTGGAGTGTACATTAGCTCCTCACAAGTTTGTGCATCTAGGCTTCACTGCCAAAGTGCCAGTGAGCATAGTTGCGTTTTGGGGCGAGACACCAGTCAAGCTGATGTTTGGATGCAGCTAAGGCTGGTGCTTGGTCTCAGGAACTGGATAGTTTTCTTCTGTTTCTTAATCTTGAAGTAGCTTCAAAGCCTGTCTTTCATTTCCAAGGACTGTAGTGCTTCTGACTTTGCTGTTGCCCATGCAGCTGTCACCATTTCTCCTGCATTTTTACTGAAAGACTTTTCTCTGGTCAGCCATAGGCAAAAAACCTCTGTACAAAATACAGAAGCTGTTGTACTAAGTGATGATTCATCAATGCAACAGAAATTGACAAGCAAACAAATTTACACTTTCTCATTTCACATGGGCAGAGGAAAACAGTTTCTTAATTTTAAGAATTAGCATCAACACTTTCAGTAGAGAATCAAGTATGCATTGAAGGTGCCAGACTGCCAAGTGTGCCAGAAGGTGCACAGAGACTGAAATCCTCCCTGTAACCACAGAAAGGCTCACAGAGGGGCAGCATGTAGACTTCCCAAACACAGACATACAGCAATCTTGTTCTGAGGCTATTATTCCTTCCATCTCTCCCTCCCTCCTTTCCTAGTACTAGAAACGGTTGAGTGACCTCTTCTATGTCAGCAATTTGTTGGAAACCTTTCAGACTTAGGGGCAAGTGATACAGCTCTGCTGATTGCAGGCAATGTTGCACTTGATGGACTGGAACTGGCTGACTGCAATCTTGTGGTTTCCAATAGAACATAAACTACATTGGGAGTTTTTGAACACAGAGACATACAGTAGTTTGATTTGACTCAGCAAAATAAACCTTTTTTATGAACATTTTATTTTGAATTCCTTTTACAGTCAGAGAGACACTGAATTTGCAGCATGGGCAGCCTGTCATAGCCCCTGTTCCTAAGAGCTGATGCTTTGCCCTGTTCTGTTTCCTGAACTGCAGAAAAAATTATTTCCTATCATTTGTGCCCTAAAATGATCCCCACTGTTGGTGTGAATAAATCAAAAGAGGTCTGCTTGTTTCAGACAGCATTCTGCTGCTCCATAGACTGTCCACCAAAATGTCAAATGGAAACACTTCTGTCGGATCACTCCCATGGGTGTCAGGTGTGTGTAAGTGGAGGAGGATTCAGCAAGGAGAGGACAGAAGGGCCAGGGAGTGGAACAGCTGTTATTTTTTGTGAGAACCTTTTTTCCCTTGAGCTTCTTGGGATTGTTATTTCAGCCAGTATAAGACACTGCCACCCAGACTAGCACCAGCTCTGCTGCTCAGCTGTGAGCTGTATCACATGTGACAGAGTCTTGGGAAAGCCAGACAAGCAACTACTCACCCCAAGGAATGTGTAGCTTCCACTACATGTTCCACTAGCCCTCCTACTTCCTACATCCTTCCTTCTGAGTATGACAACATACAAAGAGACATGGAGAAAAGTTAACTTGCTCATCTTTCTATGTTACTTCTCTGTTTCCTGTATTGAAGGAGGCAACGTATTTGATTAATATAGATGCAAATGCATCTGTCATAAACCTGCTGACCCCAAAGTGTGGAATGAAGGTGAATCTGGTGAAGATGTTTAGATTCGTGCATTGTATGTGTAAACTTCTTCAGGTTTAGAAAATCTGTGGTTTTTCTTTAGCTCTGGCTTTCCAGGCCTGTTTTCTGGGCACCAAATCTCTGGAAACACTTCCAGGAAAAGGGATCTTGTGGTCCACCTGCCCAAGCTAATTTTTCAAAGCAGTTTTGTTCTAGCAGCTTTTGACTCCACTATTTCTTTCCTACTGTGATATTTTATACTCAACTCTGCAGAAAAGCTGATGCCATTAAGCCAGACCATCCTATTGTTCTGCAGTGCTTCCAATTTGCATGGAAAATTATTCATGTTAATAACTCCCCATTGTTCACGTCTTATCTTCCTCAGTCATGTCAGAGAGCTACACAATGCAAGCCCTGCTGTCACAAGGTTTCTGTACATTTAAAGGCATGAAGTGATTTGCCTTCAGTGAATTCAAATGAATTAAAGGATTTTGGGACTTAAGTAAAGTCAGACAGAACTCTTAAGATTTTCTTAATTTCTCCTCAGGTCACATTACCTACCTCTGCCTCTGCTAGCAGTCTTTGACCCAAATACTCCTGCCTGTGCTACTGCTGAGCCTTGCATTCCAGAGGATGGCCACCTGTTGTTCTGCACGGCAATGGGAGGTGCTCAGCTCACAGTGCAAGGGAAAGGTACTTTGGCTGCTGTCATCAAATTAGGATATTGATTACAGATATCACTTAAAATTCAGCAAACAATATTTGGCCTACCCTTGCATTTGCGGCAAAGGGGTTTGCCTGTTTCTACAAACCATAAGGATAATTGCTGGTCAAGTAAAGGTAACAAGGCTTTTAGGTTTATTGTCCTTTTTCCCCATTTGTACATACAAGGTTATGCTCTGGATAAAAAATAATGGCTTTTAGCAGTTAGGTTCATAAGCATGTTTTCTTAATCATCAAAAACTGCTGGCATGCTCATATTACAACAAAATAGGTAATGTTTGATGTGTATAATCCAAACTACAGAACTACAACTGATATAAGATGCAGTGTCTTGTACATAATCACAGAAAACTCGTAAAATGTTTTTAGAGTATAGAGGACTGCTTTAAAAAGCATCAAAGCATCTTTTCAGTTGCTGTTTAAAACCACTCTTGTTTCTCAGTTTTTAAGCACTATCACTCAGCACTGGTTTTGCTTCCTAATGTTGATTTGCTTTGAGGTGAGCTTTTGTTTCACAAACTTTGTGAAACACACCTGTTTAAACACTTTGGCAATATGGAGCAAACCTGAAAATGGCTCAGTATCTATTATTTCATAACTGAAACCCAGTCAGGTTTCTTTTGTATTTTAGTATAATATTGTAAGCCACACAGGAAACCTACCTTCATTTCTATAGTGACTTATTGTAGAATATTTGTTCAGATATTATCAACTATATAATATGTTAAAATTACTCAGTGTTGGCACCACTCCTAAATACAAGCCCATGTACACGCATTATAGCTCTATTCGGATATTAAGAGTATAAAATGAGTTTCATTTTTTGACAGATGACAAATAAAGTAACCATCAAAGTAGGTGGAATAATAATCAAATGAAAAAAGACACTGTGAAATTTCCTGAAATGTCTTCTTCTATTATTTACAAAAAGATAGTCAAGTGAATCTTGTATGACAAATGGTGTTCCATTTCCTACTGAAATCACTGACTAAGCTACTCTAACTTCACTGGCAGCATAAGCTGTTCCTGTTAGGCAGTAAAAATGCAAACCCTGACTGTGCCTTCATGGACTTCAGTATAAACTTACATTAACCCTACCCAAGTCTAACTGGAGTTTGACTATTGCATTCCCTCCCACTGGGTTTGACTCTTTCTGAACAATTGTTCACTATGAAGAGACAAAAGTATTCTTGCTTACAAAACTGGGTTCAAAGAAATGAGTAAATGAAAAAAACCCTTAGTAATTTCTACTAATAAGCTGAACATTCTGCCCATGTTATCAGCATTGCCAGACGGATTTCAGTGGAAATATGCTGCCTTTTCACAAGTAGTGCTCTGGAACACTACACTATTTTCTCAGGTTAAGGGGAAGTTTAAACATAAGGAAGACTAAAACTTTCTGGTCTCAGAGACAAATATATCTCCTTGCTCTCCACCATTCTTCCCACTCCATTTTCCCAATTTTAAAATGCATTTGTGTAATGGCATTTTTCAGAAATCATTTCACAGGATCCCAAATCTCAAAAGATTTGTTAGAAGGCCTTAGTTTGAAGGAAGTTCCTTTTGTGAATTAGTAATGGGTTAGAGGATGAAAAACAAAGGTGGGAGCTACTGATCATTTTTCACAATTAAAGAAATCTGCAAGAGGAAGGCAAGCACAGGGGACCATGCCAGGTCCTGCATTGTCCAACACATTCACAATTGGGTTGGAAAAGATGGTGGATAGCCAAAGTGGCTAATGACACAAAGTTGTTTCCAACAGTCAAAAACAAAGTCTACCTGAGAAAGTAACACAGGGATCTCACATTATCAACTGACTGGGTAGTAAAATAGCAGAAAAATACAATGCTGATAAATATAAAAGAGTGCCTATGAAAAAAATACAGCCCTAATAAATGCAAACAGTTCTGAAGGAGCAGTTGTCACTCAAGAAAGAGATCTTGCAGTCACTGTGTTACCACAAAAACACCAGCTTAACATTCAGTCCAGGGACTGGGTGTGCCCTTGGCTCACAAACTTGACCTGCTGGTTGCCAGAAACTGGAAGAGATAAAAGGGGAAGGAACCTTCTGTACTCACCCTGTTTCTCATAGGTATCCACTACTTGCCACTGTTGAGAGAAGATGGAGCTGTATGGATCTTTGCTACGGCCTAGAACAGCTGCTCTTATATCCTTATGTCAAATGAACAGTTTGAGAGAGTAGATCTAACCTGGAGGCACAAAGGAAAGTGAAACCAGAGGTATACAACCTGAGAACCAACGTCTCAAGTCCCAGGCAAAGGACCAAAGCATTCAGAACAAACAAAAAAGCCTCAGAAGAGACCACAAAGAGACCCTGGATTAACCCTTGACAGCTTAGAAGCTTACTGGGTGTTCTGGTGTTTTAGCATGGGGGTTGACTGACAGTCCAAAATACAACAACAAAACATCACAGAAACACCTGAAGAGCTCAGAGACAGACGTAGCAATATCTCCTGGAACTGCAAGGTGTCCAGTAGATGCAAAAAGAGACAGACATCGGCTTAGAGAGCAGAGTGTAAGCAGAGAAGACAGTATCAGCAGTTTCAGTAGTTCTTCCCTTGGAAGGAGGCACTGATTGAAAAGAAGACCAATGAACTGCCAACCTGAAAGGAAACAGTAGCCATCCCAGACTAGTAATGCTTCTGTGACACAACTTCACTGATGATTGTGCCTGTAGCGCCAGACAAGGCATATGGGATATTATAATGTCTGGAAATATCTTTGGTTTAATGACCATTAATTTACACCATGTGCAGTGGATTACAGATTTACATATCAACATATTTACATATCAGGTGTCCATCTGTACTTAACTGGGTCACATCAGTGGGATGGTTTGTCAGCAGTGGATACTTTCCTCAGGAGACACAGTGCTCAGCAGGAGATGATGTTAGAAGAACAGGTATTTTCAAACAGCAGAATTTGAAGTCCTGTTGTTACTGCTTCCTGAGCTTGACATGATTCACATCCACAAAGGCCCTTACCCATTGCTGAGAGTAATTGCAATCATACTGACCCAGGGTGTCTCAGGTGGCCATACACTCAGAGAGAAAACAAAATTTTAACTATAACTTGCAGAAGGCAGGCAGGCAAAGTGCAGAGTTTGCAGCATAACCTGAGAACATCTTAAGGGTTTACACCTACACACTCCAAGAGGCAGGTTTCTGGGCTGTAAGCAAGCTCTGTGCTCTGCTTCCCACTCATCTCCTGTTCCTAGCTGTGCTACCGACCACTCCCAGACAGCACAATGAAGTGTCCTGGACATGCTGAATCCCAGATGCACTGGAGCCAGAATTTCTAGGTAACCACATAGCTTGGAAGCAACTTTGGAGCAACTCTGCTGCCACAGTCAGATAACTGCAACAGGCTAAAATAATGAAACCAAGTGAAAATTCTGCAAGAGAAATCAAATATTTAATGCTGGATGAAAATACTCTTGTATCAAGAGTGAGCCACTAGTAAAAGCAACAGTGCAAGGGCCTCACAGGGTAACTGAATGTTCTTGGAGAATGTGGTCACTAGTATTTGGATTAGTTTTTCATATGTGGTATTTAAGGGCTATTATCTTAAATTTCGGCCAAGAAAACATAATATGGAATTGAGAACTGTTTTCAATTTTTCCAACACAGGAGATCTTAAGACAAAACCCATTAAAGAGAAGCTATTGGGAAACTGGCCTCAAATTAAGATCTCTGCCCAGCATTTTGCCTGAAGGTAGGCCCTGGTTACTGAATATCACACTCTACAGTGAGTATCATGTGATGATGGAGGGATGGGGAACTATCTCCTGGCACTGACCACAGCTTTTTGTGCAGTTGATTCAAAGATTCCTGCTGATTTTGGGGGGTCAAGCTCTAGTCAAGCCTCTCAATGAATGGATGAACATCTCAATGATGTTCACCAAATTTCAGTGGCCACATCAAAAACTGACCTCTTTCTATTCTGAAGACTTTTCATGGATCTTACCAGAGGAGTCCAATGGCTATAATGGTCTGTGGCCTTCCTCCACAGAGGTGTTGTGAAGGCTTTGTTGTGTTCCTCTAGGATTACATGTATATGGCCTGGAAGCAGAGGTTAGGCTGTTATAACACGATTTTTCCATTTGAGGACGCTTTGATGTGTGCCCAGAGAGAGGAATACATGCTTAACTTATCAAGGGAATGCATTTGGATATTTTCACTCACACTCAGCAAAGAACTATTCTTAGTAACTAATAATATGCATGTGCCTTTCAGCATGCTCTTTGATAGCCTTGTTTCTATTCCTTAGGGATCTAATATTCTACCACATCTCCAAAGAATCCTGGAGTAAAAGAAAATGTCTTATTCTTTTTGTAACACGGCAGTTTCCTGCAGTGAAAAATAAACAGAGCTGCTGCAAAGACCAATTTTTTTCTTACAAACACATTCGAGGTAAAGTTGTAAAGCTGACCTGATAAATATGTGCAGGGCAAAACAGTACAAATGCAGGGTTAAAACTGCCTGCTATGAATGTTAAAGAAATTATGTATTTTTTAGCCACTTACTGAAATCAGAATTTTCAAGGGCTATTATTTTTTTCTATCTCTATTTTCTAAATGTTGAAACCAAGCACCCCACAGCAGTCCCAGTACTTCATTTGCAATCCCTCATAAGTTTTAAGGTGGATTAATTTGTTTTTGAGCCTGAAGTACATACAAACAAAATTAGCTGCTGGCAGGTTTAGAGACACAGAAGTGGAGTAATTTGGTATATGGTTGCCATGGCAGCTAACCTACGTCTAAATTACCCTACAAGCTTTTCTCAGCCATTCTCTGGCATTGTTCCTTCTGTCTGAATTGTTGGTTCCTTTTTTTTTTTTGAGCCCTGCCTTCTGCAAAGCCCTTCTTTGTGCCACTTTGGTCTCATCTGCTGGCTCAGCCCTCACATCCTGGCATATGCTACAAGCTGCTGAATACTATCCATTAATGGAAAGGGGAAGCAAGAGGAGTACAAGGCAGAATTTCAGTCTTCCAGCTACTCTGCCTGTTGAGAGCAGCTTCCTGAAAGCTGATTTTCGCTGAAGTAAACCACAGTGGTAATTCCCTTCATTATCAGGACTTAAAGCTTGCTGCAAAATCATTGATTTTGATGAAGCTGTTGCAGATTCATAGAGTTATAGTAAAAGCCAAATTTGGCCTTATGACAGTGAAATTATCAAATGATTCATAAACTTTGGTCTTAGGCTATGTGGCAGTAAATCAAGGTGTTATCTCTTCTATCCAGAGAAAACAGGTTTTGACATGCTTTGGCAATGTTTATTACCACGCAGAAATATTAAAAGAGAGGGCAATGAGTCCTCCAAGCTCTTTCCCTACCATTGACCTCCCTCTCATCACAGTTAGAAAACAAACCCAGTGCTATTTATGAATGCTAAAGTTTCATTATTTTTTTTTGGTGAAACAGTTCCTTTCTGTCAAATTGCTCTGTTTCAGAGGAAAACCATCCCACTGGCTATTTCTGACCAATCATCCTTTTTATCTCCCTTCTTGCCACCTCTGAGAACTAAATTGTGACGCTGCTTCCCAGGAACCCAGCCCAGGTCTTATCAGTCCCTGACATATCACAGATAGCTGACATGCCTTCTGCCTGTGGCTGCATGTGACCTTAGGGTTTAGAGAAAGTGAGATCAGAAGATAAGAAGTAGAGAGTATATACTTACTTATTTATAACACAGTAAGCTCAACATACTGTCAAAGCAGAAGTTTTATAGAATTTTTAAGAAGGGTCAGTTTCGTTATCGGTTTGGTTGGGTGTTAGTTTTCAGGCAATTGCCTAGAAGATGGTCGCTGCTGTTGAAGACTTGACATTGCCACATACATTTGTGTGTGAAGTCAAGAAGTGGGGATTACTCCATTTATGATCCTCATATCACGAAGAAGTAGCAAAATCCCTGGATTTGTGGGATTACAGGCAGTGCTAAAGTGATCTCTTTTCAGGGATACTGATTGAAGACTGAGATTCAGCAAGGGCTTTTTGCTTTTTTCTGAGTTCATTAATTCAGTCCAGTCATCTCAGGATACCTTGCTTTTTAAAATGAACTTTCAATATATTAAAAACAGTGCAGATACTAAGCACAAGGAATAAGATCTTGATAAGTGACAATAAACACTTTAGGAGGATTTAGGCCCCATTTAGGAGGATTTAGGAAGACCTGCCCCCATAAATGCATTCTGGGATATTTTATTAAACAATTTGCTGAAGAACTAAAACAATCACTTTTTGGAATAACTGGGTAAGAGAGGCAGGTCTGGTAACAATATCAGAATTCCCCCTGTAGATCTGTGGAGAAGCAAAGGGTATACTATACACAAGGGTAAATGTTTAAGAGAGAAGTGGATTTCCTCTCACTGCTTTTTAACCTTCATATGTTATCTTTTTCCACTCCAGTTTTTGCTCTTTCACTGTAAAACGTTGTATGCATGCAATAAAAGTTTAATATCAGAAAACACTGCAGGCTGAAGTAGGCATCCTGAAGAGAGCCACAAAACTTGAAATTAAAACAGAGGATCACACTTCCAATTCAGAAGAATGAGGATGTTTAGCACTTCCTATTCAGAAAAATAGATACTAAGTTAGATATACTTGTATTCCATCTGTATTGCTTAATATAATAATTTCACATGAACTGCCCATGCACTGTACTTTTCCAAGGCTCTTTGAAAAAAGAAATATTGTTATTTATGTTTTTCAGATAAAGGAACTGAATTATGAGGAAGTAAATTGATGAGCTCAGGCTTCCAGCAAATTGACCACAAGGCCTTCCAGTTATACTGGACCTCTGAGCACAACACAGATCCCTGCAGTTATTATGGATGTTATTTACTTTTTATCCTTCTTGCCAGAGTTTCTGACAACTTTCACTTTGGGGATACAATGTGTTTAGTAGTTATTATGGCAAGCTGTGATTCATACTGTTTGGACCTCATTCATTTTGCGTGGAATGAGAATAAAGTAAATTACATTCTGGAGAGCTTTGCTAATGAAATATTAAAGCCAATATCTGAGATAAAGCTCATTGCTGTGCTTTTCAGCAGTAGGCAAGGAGAAGGGCAGTACATTAAATCTGGTGCCTCTTCTTCCTGGCCTTACAGAGAGACTGCTCTGATGTTTTTGAGGCTGATGATTATATGATACACCCCCAAATTCTGTTGAGCCTCAGGGAGGGAGAGGTTCAAGAATGGTTTTCCATCCTTTTACATAGCTAAACTGATGGCTTAACTTCTGTTGGCTTTCAGGCGTGTCACTGGCTTCTGTGGGAACAGCACCAGTTCTTGATCAGGCTGGTCCTGATCCCTGTCTCTGTGTGCACTGATCTGACTCCATGGGGAATGGGTTTCTGACTCCCCAGCTTTCTACAGGGTTTGTTCTCTAATTAGTTTGGTCTTGGGTCAGACAGGTGTCAAGGGTTGCCTAAGGAAAGGGGAACAGAGGTGCTGTCAAGGGTAGCATGAGGATGAGTGACTGCCTCTTTGGCAACACTGTTTGCCAAACTGTTTGACTGCAACTGGAGGTTGTGAAATTGTTCCCTTGGAGTTTGCTTTTACTGGCAACCACTGCCACTAGGTAAGAGTCCTCCATCACTAACCTAGGTTTCCAGAGTTCATCAATCCATTATTTCATACCTGGCCTTGCTGCCTGTTGGCTTTACCATGCTCTCCATCTTTCACCCTTTCACTACCTGTGCTGGACTGCAGATGCCCCTGACCTGACTAGTCCCACAAAGTGTGCCCAAAAAATGACATCTTCACTTTTTACACTGATGCATGTATAAATGCACAGGGAATCTGATGGTGGCCACACAGCAGCATCCTTTGTATTGCATTTGAGCCACTAAGGATTTCAGGTTTTTTAGGCAGTGTTACTGCACTGGTTAATGGGAGAGACCTTACGCAGTAGTATCCTGCCCCTGCATATTCGAACTGTGTCTATCCCCTATCAAATTAGCTCTTGGGAGAGATTTTCCCTCACTAACCACCAGATCCCCATCACCACACCTTGGAAAAACATCCCCATGGTTAGAGGGATGCAGCTCTATCATGTCACGCTTAACTGTGCATTAGGGAGCAAAGCATGAGGGTGGAAGCAGTGAGCATGGCTTTGAAGCCACGCCTGCCAAGGCTCAGCAATAAGCATCTTTCCCTGCCTGAGGAAGATGGTTGGACCAGACAGCCTCCAGAGGGGTCTTCCCATCTCAATCCCTTCGACCTTGCGATGTTTGCTTCAAACTATTTGCTCTCTCCTGTGTGCCTGTCTGTTTGAGTTAAGGACACGAATGTCCTTTGTCTACCTGTGATCGCAGCTTGCCCGCAGCGCGGTTGGGATGACGGAGCAGGAACCACCGCAGGTGCCGTAACAGGGCACAGGCGGCTGGGCGAGGCTCTGCTCGGCGCGCAGCCCCAGCTTCACGCGTGGCCACCGGCACAGCGGAGCGGCACGGGCTGGGAGCGGGAGGCTGTGGCAGCAGCCCCGGCGCCCAAGGCCTGGTGCCTCCTGCCAGAGTCCTTTCGAGGCCGAAACCAAAGCGGTTCGGGATGGCAGAGGCGGGTGGGCAGCACCTGCCCGTTCCCGCACCGGACGCCGCAGCCCTGCGCTCCCTGGGCACACCGGCGGCGTGCGGCCCGTGCCGGGGAGGGACATACACAAACCGGAGCCGCTCCTGCCGCCCCTCCGCCCCCACCGCGGCCGGCGCTTATTCATCCTCGCCGGAACGCCCGCCGGGCGCCGGCGGCCGCGGCAGGTGGGGCAGGTCTGCGGCGCGGGGGTCGCTGGGACGCGTAGTTCTCTGGGGCGGGCGGCGGCGGCGCGGCGCGGCGGCGCGGACTACAAGCCCCAGGGCGGCCGGCGGGGGCCGCACCGCGCGTGGGGCGGCGGCGGGAGGTGGTTCCTGGCAGCGCGGCCCCGCGGCTCTCGCCGCTCCCGAGGGCGGCCGAGCGGAAACCCGCCCCCAGCCGCCCGGCATCCAGGAGGGAGACGGCCCCGGCCAGGGCGAGAGGGATGCGCCTCGCCCTGTCCGACAGCGGCGAGCAGCGGCCGCCCTTAATTAGCAATTAGCCCGTCCCCAGTTCTCCCTCGGCAAGCACTATCCCATGTACGCCGACCCGCCGCTGGCAGCAGCGGCCGACGGCTTCTCCCGCGGTGCTGGCGTGCGGGTCGCTTAAGCCATGGGGAATGGGATGAACAAGGTAACGCCGCTCGTTGTTGTCGCCGTGCGCGAGTGCATGTGCGCGGGCCAGCGCGGCGGAGCCGGGGGTGGCGGTCCCTCCCCGCCTCGGGGCGGGCGGGATGCCGCGGCGCCCCCGCCTTTGTCTCGCCCCTGCGCCGTGGGCACCCGCTCCAGGAACAAAGGCTAGGGCAAGAGGGCTTTCCCCTTTGGTTTTGGGGGTCCCCCACCTCGGGGCGAGGGCGGAGGGACGGAGACCGCGGCCGCGCCGCTCCCCCGGGACGCGCCGCCTCCTCCTCCCCAGCCGCAGCGCGGGCGGGCGGGCGAGAGGGGGGCCCTGGTTTCGGTGATGCGCGTCCGGGCTTCCCCTTCCCGGGCAAAGCGAGTTCCCGACGGGCGGCGAGGACCGCCGTGCCCCCGGCCCCGGGCTTCAGTGCTCGCTCTGTCCTCCAGCCCCGGGGGCTGCCGTGGGACAGAGCCGGCATCCCCGGATCTGCGGCAGGACCCGGGGCATGGGGCTGTCAGCGAGCGCGGCACTGAATCTTGTCACTTGGACAAAGCTCGCTCCGCTCCCAGGGCACGGAGTAGCCTCTGGACGCGGGCTGTCGCTGGAGGGCTGGGCCCGGTGCCGGTGGGACAGGAAAGCGCTCGGCCCCAGTGGAGATCGCAGTGTGGAAGGAAGATGGATCTGTTTTGCAAAGGGTGTTGGCCTTTTGGCAGTAGGGGGCTTATTGTACGCACCGATTCCCCTGGCATGTCATGGTGATTATCAAGGGACAACTGTGATTTTTCTCAGTATCTTCACCCCTATTTAAAACCCAGGTTTGAAAGTGTGGTGGTAACTAGCCTTTTATATATAGCTTACTATGAGGAACAGAAGTTGAGTCATCTCCTCTGTCTTACATCCTGCTTTGAGTGCTTTGGGAATAGCTTTGCTGTGTGCGTGGCCTCTGACAAAGCGGAGAAGAAGAGCTAGAAATAGCTGCTCACATGTTGTCCCAGTCTGACATCCTTGGCCCTGGGATTCAGATTGATGAACATCCAGAGTGCTTAGTGTGCCACCTGGAAGGGGAAGCCTTTTCATCCTATAGGTAGAGACACTGAAATAGAAACCTTCGGCAGGGAAAAGATCTGCCTGCTGAGGAATTGAGTTAGTGCATAGGAAGTAGAACCTCCCTTGGTCCTTTTCTCAGTTTCTGCTTTCAAAGTCTGGGGATACTGCTGTGATATTAGCCACTCATTGATATTAGCCTTCTAGAAATGGCTAGTTAGGAAGAAATACAGCTAAGAAAGACTCCTTTTAGGCTTCTGGTATATTTGTAGTATTTTTCTTGGAATTTTTGAAATTATCAGAACATTTAGAGGGACACAATATTGGATGCTTAAGTTGCAATGTGGGGAGAGAAAAAAATAAAACCAAAAGGACAACTCTCAGCCCTTTGAAGCTGCATTACATTTTACTGTGATAGGATGTGGGTAGGAATTGGCAATCTGTGATTGGCCAATTTGGTAATTTTAATTCAGTTAAATGTTGCCCTGACATGTACCAACTGGAGCTTTCAGGACAAGCATAAAACTACTTGGATTTTTCTCCCCTTTCTTATGGCTGTATCCAAGAGGTTGAGAAGTTCAGCATTTTGGAAAGGGTTGGATCTTTTAAGGAGGTTACAACCATGCTGGGTATTGGCCATTAGGGTTTATTTTTGTAGGGGTCCCACATGTTGGTCTGGTACTTGCCACCTTGAGAATGTGCCCCTGGATCATCTCTTCCTTCTGATCTTGAGTTGGTAAAGCTGGAGGGGCAAGGGGAAACATGAAGCCCTCAGTGCAGATGTAGGGGGTATTTGCTTGTCTTAGTGTAGTCAGTCAATACAAATTTCCTTAGTTTCCAGCTGAAGTGTGTTTTTTGTGGTAGAGCTGTATACAGATGGTAGGAGAAAATAATCAGCTTATTTGGTGGTGGATTACTTCATTTAAGGAACCCCTTTGTACTGCTGCCAAGGGAAGAGGATTAATGATGACCTGTAATGGGTGTGGTAAGAAAGAGCCCTAGGGACTGCTACAGCCTCTGGATGCTGATCCTTTCTCAATGGCATGGTTCCCTCCTTATTTTTCTGTCATGATACTGATGTATTTCATAGCAAATAGCAATTGCACATGACTTTATGTGGCCATTAGAGTGATAAGGGCTGGAGGCCTGGCATTCTTTTTAGGTGGGGTTTATCTCTTATTGCTAATTTTCTCTGTAAAATTAGCCCGGTCTAGTTTTTTTCCTAAAGCCCATCCAAGCCTTCTCATACTCATATTTCCCAAATTAAACTGAAAGCATTTGTTCATATATACCTTTCTTATTCTGTTTAGAGAAGGAGAATCGGCTTGTGAATGTGCATTGACCTGGCTAGTATTAATTTTCAGTACTTTACCTTTTTTCCTTATATTTTTAAGATGTATATTTTACAGAGTAATGGGATCTGACTTAGGAAATTGTTTGGGTGGTCTGATTTGTCCTCATGCTTAATGTCTAACTCTGACTTGTATTCAAAACTCAGGTTGAAGTCTGTGGTTGAAATGCACAAAGATGTTTTCCAAGAGCTGAAGTCTAGTGGCTGAGATGGTGACAAGATTTGACTATCTGTGAACAGGATCTTGGTGAAGAGCTCTGTCTGGGGTTTAGTTGTTGTTCAGTGCTGTTAAAGTTAACTGACAGTTATTCATGTAAACTCTTCAGAAGGTTCGAGTGTTATCTCTACAAGAAGGGCAGATAAGCCCTGTTTGTTGTAGGAGTGGATTCATAAGAAATTTAAACCACTGTGGCTAGTTACAGCTGAGGTAGCCAATTTTATGGAAGTCAGAGAAGCTGTGCCAGTTCTTGTCAGCAGCAAATCCCCCTCCCTGATATGGGCCCCTCTCCTGTACTACTGGACAAAGGTAGGCTTGTCTTCTCCTTTTAGAGTGCCTGGCCATCTCTGAGAAAGCCCCATGAACTTCTCCAGAGTGCCCATCAGTACTAACACATCTAGAAGCAGTGTTGGGCAAGGAGTTAGATGCTTTACTATAAGCATTTGTCTATATAGGAAACAGCAGCAAAGTAGCCCTTTAAGCCATTTTCCAGAGAGATGTTTTGTCAGAGAGGACTGACAGAAGCATTAGCAACTCTTGTCTGTTCCAGGGCTCTGTCTTTGTGCAGGATGGAGAACATGAGCTGCTCCCATGTGAGGTACAAACGAAGACAGGTGTTGGTGTCCTTTTTCCATGGTCGTGCATTCTTCTACATCGGTTACTTACTCTGTGGTCATTTTCTCAATGTTTCGGATCATAAAAAGCGGCTACTGTTTTTATTCATAAAGTGGTGGTTGAGAAGTTCACAAAAACAACCACCTTATTTTTCTACTCTTCTGACTCCCACCCCTTCTCTCTCACACGCCCCTAGCAGCCATCAGCCTTCATTTTGCACGGCCTGGAGTTGCAGTTGCTGAAGGCAGTGTGAGATGACACAGCTGAAAGTTCCCAGCCATAGTCGAGTGCTGAAGTATTAGTCAGCATGACATGAAGATTCACTTCTTTCCAGGTAGCTTTCACCCATAGTAATGTTTCTTGCTTCTAGAATGACTAGTACAACAAGGGTAACATCTGTCCTTGGTTGCACAGTGTCCTAATTACCTATCGAGCATACAGCATTGCATCATGATACACAGATGCAGACTTCTGGATTTTTCCTCCTTTGCCAATAAAAAAACCTCATTTCTGCAACCCCCCAGTGTTTCTCAGTATCTTTAGTTTCTAATGTCAAAGCTTAATGACTGTGACTGGAAATTAGGCTTTTATTCTCTCTTGAGAATGCACATCTGATGCAGATATAATGTCCTGGAGTCTAAAATGCTATCGTCTGCAGCAGTGGTGGTGTGACAGAAGATTTGTGCTGCAGATAGGAAATACCAGACAGCTGTTTTAAAATATCAGAAAAACTTTTTTCTTTTTTTTTTTTTTTTTATTTTTTACTCTTAAGTTGAGGAAGCTCACTGGGGTGATCTCATTGGTGAAATTCATTCATAACTTGAGTCCCTTTTGCTTTAGAACATGATTTTGTTTGCAGAATTTGGCCTCTTTGTCACTGACTCGAGTACTGTCCTTCTCTATAACAGCTACAGGCTGCTTTTTCCTAGCCTGGGATGCAGCATTAGAGCTGCACTTCTAGCAGTGTCATCAAGAATGCTTGAAATATTGAATTGTCACTTGAAACCATGAGTCTTGTACACATGTAAGGGGACAGCAGGATGTTGTAAAGGTTCCTTTTCCTACATGATACCCTGGCATCGAAAACTGTCCTGGGGATTTTGCTGTCTTTGTAAGAATGTTGAATTTGTACAGATGAAGAGGAAAGGAAAAGGGGGAAAGCTGTCCAAGTTTATCTTTGCAAAATGTACAGGTGCCTGTTTGTACAAGACTAAAGAACTGTTTTCTTGATGAGCCAGTGCTGTAATCAGCCCTTAATTTGCAAGCAGGGTCTACAAGCAGCGAGATACAGCAAAGGTCCTGGAGAAGGCATCTTTCAATACTGGGGGGGAAGAGTTGAGCCCTGTGTTTAGAGCCGGTGTGACACAGCAGGCAGAGAGTGATTGCCCAGCAAAGCCTAAAGGGAGGAATGTTTGCACAAACCAAAGCTGTAAGGAGTGCAAGAGGTGCTGCAGCCTTTCTGTTTTCTGCAAGGCTCATAAATCACAGCGAACACGACGCTTTTATCGGAGGAAAGCCCTGAAGTTAGGGCAGGTCAGAAGCTATTTTACAGTCTCTTCTGCTGGCCCTGCTAACCTGTGCATGGTGAGCTGGGTCGCCTTTCAGCAGGAGGGCTGCAATGAAACGCAGGCTGTGGCAATAATCCCTGATGAAAAGTCCTTCATGACTTTCGGAACTTCGCGGCTGCCGGATTGAGCTAAATGGGTGGAGTTTTCCCTTTAAATAGCTGTGCCTGAGAGGCTGTTGCTGCTGTTGTGGTGACACTGGGGTGTTGCTAAGGCTACAGGAAGTCAGTGCTGACATATCTGTATTGGTGGTATGCTTAGCATGGACTGAAGAAAAATGGATCATATGGTTTCACCACCACAGTTCTGATCTCCTCAAAGGCTGTGGGTATGGGTCAGAGACTTCAGGTGGCAGAGAGCAAAAATCTTGGCCAGAAAATGTGTGTTCGGTGTGCCTGGGTTTTTTTTTAATGTCCTTACTGCTGTTCCCAAGTTGAGAGGGTTATGAGAGGGTGGGAGGGGTAGCACTACAGTGTCACCTGCTTCTGTGTCGGTGCATGCACGTGCTGGTCCTTGGGCAGACCTTGAAACTCGCCAATTAAAGCATGTCCTGTAACTGAGACCCATGCGGGCATCTGGGAGTGTGGGGTGAGTGGGTAGATCTGGGAGAGAAACATGCCATTCACGGACTTTCAGCTGTTCCTTTCTATGTGAACACACAAGTGGCTGTTTGCAGTGATTTCCTCTAAGAGCCCCACAGTGCTGCAGCCCTGACTTGCCTGGCTTTGCACTTCAAAAGCCTCGAAGGATGTAATTTTGCAGTGCTTTGTGCATCTTCCTCAGCAACTTTAGGCAAATCACCTTAGCTGTGTGAAGTTTCATCATTAGTTCCATGAGGGTAACTCTTACCCTGCTGCGGGGGGCAGGGGAGGGCTGTGTTGCAAGGCCTGCTTCATAATTTGTAACCCATATTTGCTGTCCTTGGAGAGCTTCCATTAAGTTAGAGTCCCCACGATTAACAACCTGCGTCTGCCAAGGAATGCTGTCAAAGCTCAGCATGCCTAGAGCTATCTGGTTTGAGAAGGTTGCAAAGAGGCACAAAATGCTGTCAGCATGTTTTAGATTGCATTTGACAATAGACGGCTAAAGTAGTATGTTCCATCCTGTATGCAAATTGAACTTTGTCAAATTGTCTTACCACAAGATATCTATATTTGATACTATATTTCTTTCTCACAGATTCTGCCTGGCTTGTACATTGGCAACTTTAAAGGTAAGATTAGTTTTGTCATTATCTCTAGGATTACTTAGCCGGGATCTTAAGGTGTGGTTTTGCAGGCACTCAGAATTCTCTGGCATCTCTGTAGCTTTTTAACCCCATCTTGCTTCACGTTTGGATTCACCTGGTAGCACTTAAAGAAGAACTTGTTTGCTCTCTCATCTGTGTGCTGTGCTGCAAGTACTTTGAGAAAAGTGAAATGAATACCATCTCCTCGGAGCATGCTTCAGCTGGAATTCTTAAACATTGGCCTGCTTTAAACAATTCCCGTGCTTGGCAGGCAACCCTGTGAGCCAGGCAGATTCTTCGTAAGGCTTATTGCAAGCCCTCCTTAAAAGTAAAGGCTTACTATGCTTCCCGCTCATTGCTTTCATTATTTTGGTTATTTATAACAACTTCTGAAGAGTTCTGTTATCAGTGCTTGTGAGACTGATAGGTCTGCTGGTTGCAGCCTGACCACTGATACTCACACCGTCTCTGTTGCAGATGTAAGTTTCTATGGAGTTTTTTCCTTTATGCATGGGGTTTATTTTTTGTGTACAGAAAAACAGACACATTTAGAAAACACAGGAAACTTTACGTAGACATCCAAATAAATAGCCTGTTCTCAAAGCACTCTGTTAGCTGCAGTTCTGGCTGACTCTCCCTACTCAGAAGTAAACCAGTTGTGCATGTACAGTTGTTTTGATGGATGTAGACCCTATATTTCCTATGCTTGGGTTAAATAGCAAAACAGGGCTCACAGTGGCTCCTGAGATATCCTGTCCTTCCTGGGCTGTCTGATACCACACCCAGTCTGTTAAGACTGGCAACATCTACATTGGATTTAGATGGTGCTGCACCTTCTCTCTGCCTCATGCCCACCCTTCCTTCCTTGCCTCCCTATCCCAAAACGCACAAGTTCAGTGTTTTTTGCCTGATTTACCTGCCTCTGGATCTGATGACCCATACTCTGGATCCAGTGCTTGCTGGCCCTTGGGATGTGGAGCTCATCACTTTGGAATGCAGCCCGGGGCTACATGTGAAGTTAAAAGGTGCCTTTTGCCACATCACAAACACAAGCACAATGGCTACTGTATCAGGGAGTTAATCATGCCATGGTAAGGAAAATGAGAGGATGGAGATGATTTCATGCTGATAATGGAAGGAGAAAAATAAAAAAAGTAGGAAAAAAGGAAAATAAGGCCAAGAGGGTAGTTTTGAAAGCCCTTTGGGTGGACCACTGCATGCTCTGATGACAAAATTAACTGACTTGGTCACTGCCATGTTGCTTCCTCTTTTTCTTTTCTGTTCCCTAAGTAATTGAGGCGAGGGGTGGAATTGGGAGGATGTTGGATAGTGGGGTCCTTCTGGTTTCAGGTAGTCAGGCAAGGTGGGCAGAATGGGTGCTGGTAACATGGCTCCCAGTCCCTCTCGCCGTGGCCATCCCGCTGGTAAGCCCATGCCAGTCCGCCCAGGGGAGCGAAACTCAGCCGGAACATCTGTTTGCTGGTGCAGTTCTGTTTTCAGTGGAAGGGAGTTGGCCAAGGTTGTGGAGTGAGTCAGCATCTCTGCCCATGTAG
Source organism: Aphelocoma coerulescens (assembly GCF_041296385.1). Taxonomy (NCBI): domain Eukaryota; kingdom Metazoa; phylum Chordata; class Aves; order Passeriformes; family Corvidae; genus Aphelocoma; species Aphelocoma coerulescens. Next base: position 80,012,383 of record NC_091015.1, read on the forward strand.
GCCTGTGGCCCTCTCACTTGTGCTGCGCTGAGCGCTCTCCACGTGCCTTGGGAGCGGCCCGGGAATGGCACGGCAGGTCACGCCTGCACGGAGAGCAGAGTCGTGGAGGTGGAGGTGCTGTGAGTGGGCAGTGTTTCTGGGAACCTCGCTGAAAAAAAAGCAGAGGGTGTAATGCTTCTGCCTACCTCCATAAAAGAGAGTAAAGACGAGTTGGCTTTAACCCCAGTGTTTGTGTTCTGGAGTCTGTTTTTAAAATTAATTAAAAACACAAACAAAATGTCCGTTTATTTACTGCTATGACCTTTGCTCATATTGCGTTTAATGACTGCGTTCTACCATCATGAGTACCTGTTATAATCTCAGATAAGCTACCATACCTGGAGAGGAGAAGATAGGTGTTGCAGTACTTCACTAATACAAGAGCATACTTTTTAAATTCTTAGCCTTTTCTGCATCCCTTGTCCCTCAACACCCCCTTGCCTCACTGCTTAGGAGCAGTTGCAACAAGCTCTCTGTGCAGTGAAGTCACCCCATTTAGGAACAGGTTGTTGGTTAATTACCAATGTATTTTTCTGGAGGAGTTTGATCCCCGTGTTCTTGGGGCGTGTTCTGATTTGTGGCACTTTTTAAAAAAGTGACTGATGAGCGTTGAGGCTGCCACGAAGGGGATCACTGACTGAGAAATACACGGCAGCATGTGCAGTTGGGATTGGTCGGAGTATCCTGATTTGGGCAGCTGAAATGACTAGCTACTTGTAAAGACAGGGATTTACACAATTATTTCCTGTAATGCATTTTTCTTCAGTTTAAGACCAATAGCTTGAGTTGAATAAAGTTGCATCTTGTCTGTAAGAGGAGGAAACACTGAATCCCTGGTGTTGTGCATCGTACCTGGACACAGGGCTGAATTCGTGGCACTGTCAGAGTCCCTGAGCAGGGGTGGAGAGGAGTGAGCTTCTCCTGAAGCTGAGTCAGGGGAATGCCTGTAAATCGCTCTGATCTGCCCTCTGGAGGATAGCCTTTCCCCAGTGGCTCCTCAGGGAGCCTCTGGGCATGCACAGTTTCCAGAGCTATATCAAAATGCCATCCTACTCACACTTCTGTCTCACTGCTGCATGGGAGACCTCTGGGAACACTGGCAGACTGGGAAAAGGCACAGTTCTTCCAGATGGGTGCCTTTCTGCTGAGTGAAAGTGGGATGTTTGAGATGTTAAACACTAATTCTGGAGGGCTGTTGTCTGGAGAAGGCATTCAGCAGTTGTTCTGATTGGGGAATTATTATTCACCATTCAGCTATATTTCTACTTTTAGGCCTAATAAACTTAAAAACAGTCTATGGCAGAGCAGTGCAAATTCTGCATTTGACTGGGAGATAAGCTGACGCCCAGGAACAGCTTCTGAAAGGAACCTGTGGCAGAAATGGGAGCTGAGCTTGCTGCTTCTGTTTCATTTGGTGCTGCACAAACCTCTAAGCACATAGACTGGGAGGGGCTTTAGTAACCACCTTGAGGGTCTTTAGGGTAGAAAGTTATATGTAGTGCTGATTATGGAAAGCACTGAAGTATCTCCTGAAATCCCCCTAAGTCCACAGGGCTTGAGTATGTCTCTGAAAAACTTTCCTGAATAAGCACAGATCTTGGCATGTGTTCAAGTGCTTTTTATCTTACAGGCTCTATAAGCATAATTCAACTCACCAGTAGCACACGAAAATTGTGGTATGCTCCCGAGAGGGTGTATTTGAGATTGCACAGCTAGAGGGCAGAAAAATTCAAGAAGAACCATGGATGTGCATATAAAATACCAAGACTGAGTCTGATCTGAAAGCCCAGAAGGAAACAGAGCTCTTGGAATTCTGTGACAGTGAAGGAGGAGTTATTTCTTTGCAATTGGGAGAGTAGGGGGCTAAGAGAGAAAAGTGAGGGAAAAGAAAGAGGAAGTTGACTCTTCTTCCTGCCTTTGGTTTTGGAGAAAATTTGGTTTGTTTCATTTGTACCTTGCAGATGAAATGCCGTCCTCTCAAAAGACAAAGTATTTATTGTGGGACTGCGTGTCCACTTGTCTTCTGCTCTGGAAACTTGATGTCCCTTGAAAGTCACCTGTGCTCACAACAAAAATGGTTGCTTTGTTCCTTAAGGGATTGACAGGACAGGCTGTTTCTCTGCACATCTGAAAAAAAAAAAAATCTGTTTTTTCTGATAAGAGATTCTTAATGGGTGCTCAGTTTGCTTCCAAACCAAGAGGTGTGGCAGTAGCAAAAACCAGACTCAAACATGTTAGTACCTTGAATGTTAAAGAGTTCTTCCTTGTGTGTAATCATTCAAGGTTTTTCCCATGGAATATTTGGGGGCTTTTTAATCTGAAGGGGAAAGCCACAATTTGAGGTTTAATTTCCCCCAAAGAGTCCAGTGTTGCTGTGGATGATCTGGATAGTCTTGGGAAAGTTTCTGCCCTTCCCATTACTAAGTGTATAAAAGGGCAATGCCCACCAAGTAGTTCTGCTGTGTTTCTAGAGTCAGCCAATTCCTGTTCTCATCTGCTTAGTATTTTTTAAAAGTTCCATTTCCTAAGGCTTTATATCAGATACTGAAAACAGGAGAGGATGGAGATACCATTCCCTTTTCCAGGTTCACCTTTTGAAGGAAGACAATTTATTGGTACTCTATTAAACAGAGTACTGACCTCTTTTCCCCCTTTTTCTTGTTCCCCAAAAAGGTCCTTTTTAGAATGGGAAAAAATATGTATATGAAATGGAGACAGGAGATGTGGAGTTTTTGTACATGTGCACAGTTTGTGTGTGTGTCTCCGTAATTGCACATAACTGGATTCAGGAACAAAACTCTCCTGATGGGAAGCCATTCTCAGTAGTAGCTCTTAGTGCTCTGAACCACTGCAGAGGAGGTTCTTCTTTAGGTGGCTGTCTCTCTGTCTAGCTCTCTCCAAAGTAGAAAATAAACTGTAGACAAAATTTTGCTTTATATAATAAAAAAATAAAGATCTGGTGATGATGAAATTGTCGTCTCTATACATCTGCAGATTGAGACTTAGTACTATTGTACATACTGGGCTGACTTGCCTTGTCTGAGAGGAAGTCCTTATCCCTCACCTTGCATTTCTATGGAGGCACTAAAATACTGAAGTAAGAGAGAATGGTTGTAGGTACATTTGAGACTTGACCAGTGTAGAATTGGAGTCGTTCAGTCACTGATGTGTCTTAACTGGAGTGGTTGGAGCTGTGTTGTCTCCCTTTTGCTGATGGGGGATGAAAGCACACTGCACTAGGTGATTGCTCCCCAACCACGCAGTAAGGCTTCCCAGTGCTGCAGGGAAACAAATTCTGACAGGCCCCGGTCCCTGGTTTTGGTGACTTTGGCATTGCTATTGCAGTTAAGTGTTTGCAGCTCTCTGCATGAGTAGAGGTTAAGCTTGGAGTCATAGTATGAAACTGAGGGAAAATAGGCTAAATGTAGGAGGGAGAGAGGAAGACTTCCCCCGTGTGAATTGTGTCATTTTGTGTGAGGAGAGAGTTTCCCAAAGGCTTTACTCAAAAGTCCCCATCTGCATCAACTGAGAAGCATTTTTCTGTATCAAACAGAATGTTAGGTAACCTGTTGTGAAGAATAATACCACATTTGAGGCACTCTTTAGCGGATGCACAGGAGGAGCTCTGATAGGTAGGTTTAATCTTAACATTTGAAAATGAGGTGTTTCATGCTGTGATTTCAAAACGTGAGCCTGCATGTGCTTATACAGCACTGTGCTACAGCAAAGAAGTTAGAATTGCTGTGGTGATGGTGGTTCTTTTGGTTTTTGGTGGTTCTTTACATAACCTCTAATTTTTTTTTGTTATTTATGGTATGAGACTGTGAATGACAGGATATCTTATCTGTACTGGTGTTTAAATAGCTTTATTGTAGTATCTGTAGAGACTTAAGGCAGGTGCTGGGGAACCAGGGGAATTTCCCGTTTGTAAACTGTTAGAAGTTTAGATCCAGATAGTAGCTGGGAAGCTTTTTCTCCTCTGCTTTACTGATTTGAATGGTTATTTCTCAAATATATTAAGGACTTGCTGGCTACCCTGTGACATAGGTCTGGGGTGGCCATTTCCAGCTTGTTTCTAGGAATATCTGAAATTTCACTGTATAGTTTTGATTTGCTGAAATTCCTTTAGCCTAAGTCTCGGTAGGCTAAGAAGAAGAACTAAGGTACTTCAGTCTTTTTGAGTTGTACTGTGTCCATTAAGCCTTTCATACTGGTTCAAAGCAGTCAGCATTTAATTTGGATCATATCTTCTTTTATAGCAGTTCGCCTTGTGTGGCAAGACATTTCTTACCATGTAGGTCATACTGATAATTAGAGATTGAGGTCTCATTGTGCTAGCTGTACATTAACACCATGAGTTCCAGCTAGCAGGCTCTGAAGTCTGCCCTTAATCTTTGTAAGATAGAAACCAGTAATTTTTAGGGACACTTAGACTGGTTTCTGGGCTTCCAAATCCTTGTCTGCTTAGGTATTCCCTAAAGAATTGAGACTGTCCTGCAAACCGTGAAAAAAATCTGAGGGTCAGGTGGATTAGAAGACCTCGCCTGGCAAGCATTAGCATTTCTTCTTTGAAATGTTTGCTCTGAGATTTTTAGGAAATTTTATTTGTTCTGTGAAGCTAGGCTTTAATTCTGTTTCAGGAAGAATTTGTGTTAATTCTCTCTTGAAGGATTAGGCATCTGTGTTGATCATGCAGGCTTGAGCAATAGTGAGTAAAATCCTTGCAGATTTGACTCTTTTCTTCATTTTATTAGCTGTAGAGAAGCTTTCATAATTGGATTAGGTTCAAATTTTATTGCTTGTTACTGTGCTCACTTGGATCTTGTCTATGGGGCAGTATAATTAAATGTCCAGCTTCTCTTTGTGATGCAGAAAAGGCACTGAAACTTTATAGTAGGTGGATAAGATGACACGAGATGCTAATTGAACTCTTGCACGTACATAAAGAATGTACAGGTGATGCTATTGTTATTTTTGTACCTAGAGAGAGCCGGTTTGAAACCTTTGTGGTCAGTGCTCTTTTTTCTGTGTGCAACCAGGCTAATGTGAACAGATTGTATGGGCAGATTTCAAAGGCAGGTGTTCACATCACAAAACCACTGCTGTACCATTCTCTACCATGGTGTGCTGTGCCATTCTCTAGCAAAAAGGTCAAAAGTAAATGGACACAAACTAACTTTTACCTGTATTGGTGGTTCTTTCAGGTCATTTTCTGACATGCTGATAGTTTAGTATGGGGAAAGTTGCTCACTGAAGACAGCTAATCTATTTTACCTTTTTTTCCTCATAGAATCAAGCCTATGGTTTTGCCATATCTAGCATGAGATTTTCAGTCGCCCCAGTTATCTTTCCAGTTTTGAATGTCCGAAACCCCTTGGTTACAGGTCTAGGAACTACCTTTTCACAACTGCACTTCCTTGCTGTAGCATTTTGCTTTTTCATACATTTGATATCTTTATAACCTGTCTCTCTTTAGACTTAAAATTATCATATGTATTGGCTAAATGCACCTTTTCCTCTACTGGTTCACAGAATGTAAGAATCTTGTTGTTGTCTTGGCTTGTCTGTTGAGAGCTCAATTCAAGTTATATGGTTGGCTTCCCTTCTCAGACCTGGATATCACAAAATCTGTCTCCCAAGTGAAAATGTATCCCCTGAAGGGGGATTTGTGGGCAAAGAGGTCAGATATTTCTTGTACAGCTCTGAGTGCATGTTCATTTGGCCATCACCTGCACACAGGCATGCACAGACTTATATTTCAGATGCAAAATACATGAAACTTCTGACTTGAGAACACATTCCTGAGTCGCTTAAGCTTGGTCTTTATATAGTATATAATTTGTTTTGGAGTTAGAAGTGTGTCTTCCCGTTACCCACTCTGATGACGGTGTTCTAGAACAGCTGCATCTGGGGTTTTGCCTGACTTTATGAGCTTTAAAAAGAACTGTGTCAATGATAAGTGACTTTTCAACATGAACAATGGAAATGCTATTTCAAGAAATTAAAAAAAAATTATCTTCCTTTTTCCCCTCTATCACAGATGCCCGAGATGTAGAGCAATTGAGTAAGAATAACATTACGCACATTCTTTCCATCCATGACAGTGCCCGCCCTATGCTTGAGGTAAGAGTTGTGGAGGACTCCACAGTAAATCCTTACTTTGCAGTTACTTTGTTACAGTCATCTTGGGGTTAATTTCTTGTTCTGTGTGATGGGCGTTCTGAGACTGATTTTCTTGAAAGCTGTAGTTTTGGGATCCAGCCACAGGTTTTGTTGGTGCTGCTGTTATAACAACAAGAAATCTAACTGACAAAGGAAGAGAACTACAATGTCAATCTGTATAACACAATAATGGGATTATGTTATTAATTTAATAGTAAAGGTAAGTTCCCTTCTTTGTGGAGTTTAAGCATCACAAAAACAACATTCCTTCCCCAGTACTAGCCCTTCTTTGTACTTGGGCCCCTTCCTTGAGTCTTTATGGCAGATGGGTTTGCCCATAAGTCCTTTTCTATGTGAAATAGCCTTATTTAGGCTTGGAGTGTGGGAGGAACTGGTGATCCTCATATAATACATCTAATATAGCAGGGCATCTGTAGTCTCCAACACTTCAATATAAAGTATTATTCCCCATTTTACTGAAGGGAAACTAATCTGAAGACTTGTATTTGCTGTTATCTTGAGCAGGGAAAGAGCTGGGAACAGGATACAGGTCTCCTTTGTTGGAATGCTATGCTTTCTTCTTTACACCAGCTTACCTTGGAGGGGAGTCTGTCTGGGCTTTGCTACATCTTAAAATCCTGCTATTTGATTTATGTCAGGAACTATTGTCCTCTAAAATTTGTTTGTTCCTTCCCTGCATTCCCCTTCTCATGAAATATGGCAAAACTGGGGGTAAGGCAGTTGTTGGTGTTAGCCCTCATATGCTGCTGGGAATCTCTGCTTTTCTTTTTCTTCATGCAAAGCGTCTCAAGTGATTTCAGTCCTTAAACTACAGAATTTCCACTTCTCCCAGGCAAGTCAATAGGTAAGCCAAACAAGAGGTGTCCCCAGTAGTCACAATCAACCCCAGTATCAAGGTAATGCTGAGGTTGACCTTAAATTTATAAATGTACTGAAGCAGAGCTTTAGCTGTTGACTTTGTTATGCTGTCCATTTGACTTGTGTTGTGCCTGATGCTTGCTAAGTCTGAAACAGACTGAATTTCAAGTGTGCTCTTAGTTGAAGAGATAAACATTTGTGCTGAGTAAAGGAGATGTCATGTTGCTTCTAGGGTGCTGGTCCTTAAAATGAATGGAATTTTGTTTTGTTTTATCATGATTAGAAAATTAGGAAGACTGATTATGGTACAGATCAGCTGCAGCCTCAGGCCAGTGCATCTGGTGGTGGTGGTGGGGGTAGTTTTGGCAGCCCACATACCACCTCCTTGCTTGTAGCGGTGCATCTGTTTGTGAGGCTACATGGTGAATAGAACTGGGAGCTTTTGTGGTTTAAATATAACCAGGTCACCATTTCTTCCTCTAGTTACCACCACGAAAGACATGAAGGATTATGTTTACCCAGATCTGTTCCCAGTCTGGTTCACAGCAGTGTCTCAAAAGTTACAGTGTCATGGGAACAAGCAGTGGCTGGTTGAGGATGGACTTGGTTTAATTACCCCTGCTTCCAACTGTGCCTTCAATTTTCTGTGCATGCAGTATAGTTCCTTTAAAACTTCTCCCCAGTTCCTAAAGTAGTGTGAGGATTTCAAATTCCATTTGTTTGGAGCTGAGCTAGTTTTGATTACTTTATCAGTCATGGTCTTACTGTGGTGATTGTTTGTGACTGAATGCTTCTGTTTTGGAACAAGAGCCTAGAAAACTTCTGTTAGGTTTTGTTACTTCCTTTGTTATTTACGTCCATGCCATGTTGTAGGTGGGCTTGTCTACAGCTTGTTAGTCTACATTGTGCTTGGGGATTGTTCTCATGTCCACTGAAATCAAGTAGGAATGCTTTCCCTATGTGTATCCCTCATCACCTTTCTGCCCAGATTTCACTCGTGGAAAGGGATTACTTTTGTGTTCAGAAATTCATCTAATGTTATTCAGACTGCTAAACATGCAATTGCAGTGATAAGGGAATACTTTTCCCTGAGATTCCCTGTTTCATGTGTATGCTGATCACCTGTAAAAAGCTGCCTTTGCTTCTGCAGTAGTTGCCTTTGTCTTTTGCTAGCAGTATTTTATCTCCAGTATTCCCTAGTTCCTGTAGGAGATGTAGGAACCTGTAGGAAATGCTACAAATAATTAATTAGACAAAGCTTTCTGTGCACACTAAGGAAGGTAAGTGTTTTTAGACATTGAAAAGCCGGTAGTCTTTTAGTAGCATGTTATCAAAGAGAATTTGGCCTTTTCTAGCTGTCCATGGAACAAAGAACATGGATGTGTACTTTAGCTCTCAGAGGTCACAAATTACCCTCATCTTGCTTGTCCGATTTTGAAGTTTCAGTAATGACTGTTTTGATGCAATAATACTTCTGAATACAGCCCTTAAAGTGGTGCATCAGAAGTACTGATTGTGTGCCCAGTGCTGGTGGGTTAGAGAAGGAAAGTGCCCAATCTGACTTGGTCATTCATAGTCAAGAATGCAATACAGAAAAAATAGAAACAAACATCAGTCTATGCAGTGAACACTAACTTGCTACAGATTGTAAAACTATTTTCTACTGTAATAGCTCAAGGCATTGCCCCTCTCTGTGGTGTTACAGACTGTTTTTACGTGGTTGGTTGAAATGCTCCCAGTACCTTTTTAAAAGTGTGCTTTGCTGTGTGACTTACATACTGCAGGTTTTGAGTATAGGTTGCTTCAGTTCCTCATAAGTTGGTAAGCTATTAGAAAATGATTGAAGAGTTTCACAATGAAGTATTATCTTGGTTTAGGTTACATGTGCCTATTGAGATACACTTACAAAAAGTTTTCTTATAGAAATTTGGTTTTGGACATTATCTCCATCATCATTTACAAACTCTTATGGATGTCTGATTCGTGGGTGGCTTAGTTATCAAAGTTTGGCCTTAGGAAGTCATGAGTACTTTCAAGCTGGAATAACAGGAAAAAGCAGGTATAAAATCAGTTGGATTCTGAGACTTCTTACGCCTTTAGACATGGCCAGCTTGCATAAGTGCAAGACACAGAATTGTTTGTAACACTTCAAGTGATTTACACTGGAAGAAATTTGCCAAAATCTGGCCTGAGCTATCTTGCCATGTTGCCCTTTAGTTCTTTTTGTATAAACTGTTTCAAGGAAATTTTTCCTCTAATAAAACCATTTTTGAAATATATTTAGAGAGCATTCTAAGGCTGTTGCCTTAAGTGTGTTGTTAAACAGGATCTTAACCAGTGTGGTGAGAATTTTGTAGTTTAAAGATGCATGTTTATAGCTCCTGTGATACAAATATCTATCTCACAGAAAACCCTCTGCGTAGCAGGTAGCATGTCCAAGAGAAAGGTGTGCATGCCGTATGGAATCAGGTTTGTTATTTCAGATGTAATGAGTAAGAGCAGTGTCCAGCAGCACCATGTGTGCTTCCACAGATGCACAGGGGCAGTAGCCTTGGTGAATCAAGTTGGCTCCTCCAGAGCACTTTGGATGGCTGCCCATGGAACACTCACAGATGTTTTATAAGTCCACACAAAAGCCATAAACAGAGGAGAATAATTAGGTTTCTTGCCACCTGCTTTTTCTATTCTGTTTCTCAATTAGTTTAGGTTTTAAAATCTCTATTTAGGATATGAGACACTGAAAGGTAGATGGGGAAACGTATCTCCACGTTTGCTTTAGATAATAGCGTGTCTGGCAGTGACCTATAGGATCCATCCATAGGTTGTCATCTGTCTGGACTCCCGTAAGGCCTTTGACATGGTACCCCCCCAACATCCTCCAATAAATTGGAGAGATGAATGCCATGGCTGGACTGTCTGGTGGATGAGGAATTGGTTTTATGGTCACATCCAGAGGGTCAGTGGCTCAATGTCCAGATGGAAACCAGTCATGAGTGGTGTCCCTGAGGGGTCTGTATCGGAACCAGTGCTATTTAATATCTTCATCAATGACATAGACAGAGGGATCGAGTACACCCTCGGCACATTTGCAGATGGCAACAATTTTTGTTCCGGTTGCTCAAAGTATGTAAAGGTAAATCTTATTAATCTTGCCAGAAGAATCTAGTTGCAGGTCCATTGGGGTGTTAATCTCTGGATTTTCCAGGTGTTTAACCCTGTTCTGGGGGTGGTTATATGGAGATGAATGTGGGCCCAAACCAGATAGACTGTTGATGTGAATTGTGCAGCAGCTTGAAAACAGCTGCATCCCATTCTGGAAAGTGTAGGCTGTGGTGGACAGTCGTGTCTAAGCAGCTGAACTCACAAGCATCCTTAGTCTTCTCATCATTCCTCCCCACAATCACAGACTTAAATACTGGTAAAAAGAAGAATGCTTCCTATGCTGCCTTGGGCAGGGGTTGTTGTTTGCAATGCAGGAGAGAGAACAGCATGAGTCCTGGGGGAGGGAGGGGTACTGAGTTCTTCTTGTCAAACAGGTGCTCAGACCCTGTCCCAGAGGTGTCATCCCCAAAGAGGGGCAGGGATGGATAGGCATTCTGTGGGTCGCCATGTGGAAAGTCCACATCAGGACTGCACGTCATTGTGGCTGGCAGATGATGTGTCACAGATTCAGACTGGAAGTAAGCAAGACTTCGGCTGTGAGGCTTAGTGATTGCTGGAATATAGTTCCAGAGGTAAAGATGGGTTTTCTCATCTGCTTCATTTTTGTGTGGAAGTTCATTCAGGTAAGGCTGGGTTATAGCGGTCTTTGAGCTTTGCATTTTAGAGCCAGAGTGTTTCACTGTCCTTGGTCTGTCTGAGACACTTGGAGGTGCCGGTTGTGGTGACTGTTGTGAGCATTGCAGACACCTGTCCATCAGTCAGGAAATGGACCGAAACCAGCAGCTTCTTTCTCAGTCCACCACACATTTGTCAGTTACCAGTAATTTCGCTGCTGCTCTTGACCTGCACCAGAGGTTTGATCTAGGAAATGTATGAATCCAATTACCAGTAACCTGTGGTTGTGGAGTCCTTTGGCATTAATTTATTTAAAGCATTATCATTGTCAGACTGACTCCTGCTGTGTTACAGGAAGCTTTGTATGCTGCATTCATCTGGTAGACATCATTACGATCACTGTAATGTAGATCTTAAATCAGCAAGAGTTTATGTGGGTATGCCTGTACTGTCCCTGCCACAGCACCTTTCTGTTGTTCACTCTGTTAATGAGAAACTGCATTAAGAGTAGCTTTTTGCATGTGTTCTGTGTCTGTATACATCAGTTTTCTTTCTTTGTTTTCTGTGATTACAGAATATTTGTTTGGTTTTTATTTTCAGTATGTTGATTTTTTCCCCCCTCATTCGGGAGAGTTTACCAGAGCACCCTAAGAGGACAGTTATCATTTTTCTTTGTATTCTGATGCCATTAACAATATCATCTTAATCTGGTACATGCTGTCTCCATGGCAGTGGTTTTCCCCTCTCTTTTCTTGAATTTGACTACCTAAATAAGTGTTGATATGGTAGGTGGGTGGAGGGTTGGGGGGGCAGAGAAAAGCTGATTGCTGACTGAACTACTGTCTGCAGTTTTGAGCACCACAGTATAAAAAAGACATTGAGCTATTGGAGAGTGTCCAAAGGAGGGCCATGAGGGTGGTGAGGGGACTGGAGGCAAAGCCGTATGAGAAGCGACTGAGGTCACTTGGTCTGCTCAGCCTGAAGAGGAGACTGAGGGGAGACCTCATTGTGATCTTCAACATCCTCAACAGGGGAAGTGGAGGTGCAAGAACTGATCTCTTCACTCTCATGACCAGTGACAGGACTTGAGGAAACAGCATGGAGCTGACTCAAGGGAGGTTTAGGTTGGTTACCATGAAAAAGTTTTTCACCCAGAGGGTGGTTGGGCACTGGAACAGGCTCCCCAGGGCAGTGGTCACAGCACCAAGCCTGGCAGAGTTCAAGAACCATTTGGACAATGCTCTCAGGTACATGGTGTGACCCTTGAGGTGTCCTGTGCAGGTCTGGGAGTTGGCCTGGATGATCCTGATGGGTCCTTTCCAACTTGGCACATTCTATGATTCTGTGATCTTTTTTGTCCAGTCTGTTTGCTTATGCAGCCACTACAACATAAATGTACTGTGTCTTTGGAAATAAAGAACTTCTCAGCCAGGTTGTCTTATAAGGAATTTTAGATTTTTTTCTCCTTTCAAATTCTAAAATTTTTTACCCAAGTAGAAATAGGGTTTCAAAGACTCAGTATCTAAGAAGCTGAACTAAAAGGGAGCAACAGAGTTAAAAAGCTGTATGATGATCTTTTAGAACAATCTTTCGTACTCCCAGAGTAAACAGTCAAATGCATTAATAGAATACAGGCAATGAAAAGATGCTGTAACTGGAACAGAACCAGTAAGTGTGAGTGTGAGGAATAGAAGTTGAAGAAAAATAAGGGTGCTATGGGGAAGATGTATAACTTCTCTGCACCAGATTTATCACTGCTGAATGCTGTGATTTACCTGTTTTATTAGGTATTAAGGATGAGAAGCTTACAGCTGGGGAAATCACAAGAGGAAGTGCTGAATCAAGATTATGAATTAAAAACAAAGTGTACAACTGGCTGGTAAATCCAGACCTTTGGAAGAAAGTGAAGAGCTAGATGACTGAACATTATCAAAAACTGAGAAATGTTTATAAGATCAAATGGTCATAGCCTGAAGAACTGGTATAGATAATGGATTCATACCAGCTTGCAATAAGATCTGGAATTTTGCTTCATATTTTTCAAGCCTGGCTGAATGTTGTAAATCTTAATGCAGTGTTAGCTGAGCTTGATAATCTTCTGTGTTCACCCATGATTTTTAGACTATACATGTGTACTTTTTTTAGAAAAGGAAAGCAAATTCAGCTATTTTAGAAGAAATGAACTGGCAGCTCTGGCACAATGCAAGTAATCTGGTTAGCACAGTTTGTGGATAGTATTTTTGCAGCTATTTAGGTTTTGATTATAGAAACCTACAATATCTGCTGTTAGCACTTAATGTGATGAGGTTTACAATCTTACCTCCTTTAAGTTTTCTAATTCTTTCCTTCTATCACAAGTTTGGGGAAACTTCTTTCTCCCATGGCTGCACTTTCTGGATTGACTTAATATTTTTTGTGTGTGTAATACAGGAATTACCCTGTGCTAAAAGTAAAAGAAAAAAATTCTGTGTTGTGCCCCCAATTTCCCCAGCTGATAACTTTGGAAGTGCTGAAAGCTGCTTTAGTACTTTGTTCTGCAGTCATAGATTCCTAGAATGGCTTGGGTTAAAAGGGGCTTTAGAGACCATATCATTCCAACCCCCTGCTGTGGATAGGGACACCTTCCACTACACCAGGTTGCTCAGGGCCCCATCCAGCCTGGCCATGAGCACTTCCAGGGATGGGGCATACACAGCTTCTCTGGGCAACTTGTTCCAGCGTCTCACCCTCACAGTAAAGAATTTCTTCCTAATATCTAATCTAAACCCGCTCTCTTTCAGTTTGAAGTAATTTTCCCTTGTCCTATCACTACATGCTCTTGTAAAAAGTCCCTCTCCATTTTTCTTGTAGGCTCCCTTCATGGACTGGAAGGCCACAATTAGGATACCCCAAAGCCTTCTCTTCACCAGGCTGAACGTCCCAATTCTCTTAGCCTTTTATTCTAGGACAGGTGCTCCATCCCGTTAAACATCTTAGCCCTCCTCTGGACTCACTCCAGCAGCTCCACGTCCTTCCTGTGCTGGGGCCCCAGAGCTGAATGCAGTGCTCCAGGTGGGCTCTCACCAGAGCAGAGCAGAGGGGCGGAATCCCCTCCCTCTCCCTGCTGCCCACACTGCTTTGGATGAAGCCCAGGATGCTGTTGGCTTTCTGGGCTGCAAGCAAATGTCGCTGGGCCATGCTGAGCTTCTCATCCACCAGCACCCCCAAGTCCTTCTCAGCAGGGCTGCCCTTGATCTGTTCATCCCTCACTATCTGAGGACTATCCTCACACAGATAGTAGTCCAGAAACCATTTCTCTGGACTCAAAAGCATATCACAGCTTAACATGAAATGACTAAAAAGGGAAATACTGGGAAACCAATCACCTGTAATTTTTTTTTTTAAACAAAACACGAAACAGCAACATATGTTTATTCTGGACAGATGCTGCTCAGAAGTGAAAACAGCTAATCTGTTGAAACTGTATTGCAATACTGGATAGCATGCAGAAGTCTTGAACTGTAGGAGGCCTTTCATATATGAAAATTGCATCTTGGTGACACGACAAGTGAAGTCCCTGCTGGGCATGGCTGGGCAACACGTTCTCTGCACAGGCTCTGTTGTCATTGATACCCAACCCAAACGCTTACAGGAACTGTTAAAGACGGAGATGGCAAGATAGCCTTCAAAATCAGAGTTTCTAATATCACATAGCAAGGTTGTGGCTGTTGTATAAAGACCAGCTCTACAAATTCATAATTTAGTCATGTTGGACTGTTGCATTTCTATCCATAGCAGTAAACTTGTGTATCACCAGTGTTAGAAGCTGTTGGTTTTCAGCCATTGTGCTAACTTCAAGAGAAAGTGTACAAGCACTTGTAACAAAAAACCTTAACTTTCCTCAGTGATGTTTCACTGTCTTTTCATGGTAAGGGTTTCCCCTCATGAGACGTTTCAGAAGAAAATGCTGAGCAAAACAGCTACCATTTTTCTTTCAGGTGTAGCGGCACCAGATGATTCTAGTTTGAAGTAATGCCGTGTCTGGCATTGATTCTGCTTGTGAAGTTGGGAGCTCTGACTAATTTTTCAAATATTACCCTGGTAGCCCACTAAGAAGCCACCAACAGACTTCGACAAAGCAGCTTTTAAAGTGTGTCAGGCCAGGCCTTCATGATGGGGTACCCCTTGCAGGACTGCTGTGGTAATGCACTAAATTAGTTCACAGTTTGACTTGCTCATCACATGCGAGCTGTGTCAAGGCAAGCACGTTCCTGTCGTGACAGGTGGCAGGGAGGAGAGGATGAGGACTGTTTGGAGCTTTCAGTGGTGAGCTGTTCGCATGAGAGATGTTTAGACCAGTAGATGTCTGGTGTTTCTAATTGCTTGGTTACAGTGTTAACCAGAACAGGACAAGTGCTCGGACCTGCCTCTGCAGAGGAGATGATGTGGAGTGTGTTAACCCATGCTTCTAATCACAGAATCATAGAATATTTTGGGTTGAAAGGAACCTTAAAAATAATCTAGTTCTGACTCCCCTGCCATGGATGGGTAGGAACACCTTCTACTAGACCATCCAACCTGGCCGTAAACATTTCCAGGGATGGCAAGTCCACAACTTCTCTGGGTATCCTGTTGCAGTGTCTCATCATGCTCACAGTAAAGAATTTATTTCTAATATCTAATCTAAAGTTGCCCTCTTTCAGATTGAAGCCATTGCTCTTTGTCCTGTCACTATGTGCTCTTGTAAAAAGTAGCGTGAGTGTATTCCAGAGGTGTAGTTGTCATGTTCCAGCATTCCCTTAAAGAAAGAGGTGGTTGGGATATATAGTTTTATTTTAGTACTCAGAGACTCCCTTAAGGGTTCAGGGATCAAGTGTGATTGGTAGTGCTCAGATATGCCCTGACGTGCCTGGGAGCTTGAATAAGTCATGTAGTCAAGGCAGACTAACAAAGTGCTTCCCCTCAGCTGAAGTCCTGTAAATACTCTTGGTGTGTCCTAAAGGAGATAAACCACAATTTAATACAAACTCATTAGTGTTTTCTCCCACTCTGCATTCCTTCATACGAGACAGGTTAGAGTTGGAATTCAGGGTTAGAATTAGAAATAATAACTGCAGGTCTATGCAATTAAAATAAAATCCTTAACTTTTCAACATTTGCCTCTTTTATTGAGGAGAGATGGGGAAGGAGGGTTTTAACAGGACACTTTATATTTGTGACTGGCACATTCCAGCCTTAAGGAACTTTTCAGAAGTGTCACTGAGACTAGTTCCTAAGAAAACTATGAGCCAGTGTTGTAAAAAACTCTGACGTTGTATTATTCCTGATAGCACAAATCAAATGTGAGAATTCTATTGCAGGAGCATCCCACTTGCTGCTGTTCATATTGTTAATGTAATTGCAATTTCATTTATAATATTTTTCAATGCCAAGCCCTGTGTTGTTTGCTAAGGTAAATTAGTGGTTGTCCTTGGCTGGAACACAAATGCATTTTCTATGAGTCATTAATAAAATCAGCACTAATGGTGATTGCTACAGAAAGTAACTGAAAGGACAAACCGACGGTTGAACGGTTTTCAGTTTAGCAGGTTCAGTTCGATGCATTACTGGACAAAACCCTTTATGAACTCTCGTTGGTTTGGCTTGAGGAAGCTTTGTGCCGGCTGTTTCCCACTTTAGCTTTTTTGCTGAAATGCCCCTAAACAAAAATAAGTTCTCCTGTCCTCATCTGTTGATGTGACGACTCAAATAAACACATGGTTTTTGACTAACCTGAAAGAAGTTGCCAGGTGCTGGAGGTTTTCTATTTGCATCTTGGTTCACAAATATAAGTTTAGGGTTTTATGTTAAAAAAAAATTTCTTGGAAATCGTTGATGGTATCTTTACATAAATTTAAATAGAAAAGTTTAATGCCAGAAATACAATACTGCTCTTTTAAACTTTTTTTTATGGAGCCTTCCCGCCACTCCCTGCCCTTGGAGAGCAGAAATTTTGTAATTTGAGGTTCTTTCCCCCTCTCATCACCTTTTAACATCTGATACTCTAGATTCAGGCTTCCAGTGCTAACTAGAACCTCAGAAATGTACGTACAGCAGTGGTGGAGACAATGTTCTGAAAAATGTCTGTAAAAACATTACTTGGAAAACCTGCTAAACATGAAGTAATGAGTAGCATTTTTAGTCCTTCTTATTCTCATGCATGCTGTTTTGTGAGTGCTCACTCTATGTAAAAATCACTGGACGGTTTCCTCTCACATATAAAACATATGTTAATATCATTTAGGGTGTAATCAAACTGATTATCATTCTCAATGACTTCAGACTATCTTTGATCTTTGCAGAGGAGCAGCCACCCATGTAGGCACTGCATTTGTCTCACAGTACTTTTTGCACCTTATCCTGCTCGGAGCCAAAATAATTCTTGGTATTGTACAATTGAATTTGTATGTGCTCTGCAAAGGTCCTGTTTTCAGTCATTGACCCATTAGCTGACATTTGACACTTAGAGATATGTCATTTTGCTACTGCAAAATTCTACAAGTTCTGCCAAAAACCCCCAAATGCCAGTTTTTACAAGTTTAGTTAAAATGAAGTCGGAGTTTTTAAAATAAGATTCTATTGAAGTAGACTAGAAACAGAGATTTCCTTATACTGGACTGTTATGTTCCTGAGCACTGAATGGATTTAGTAACAAAGACTTGATTATCTTTTTTAAAAGCTAGTGATATTGGGAAAGTCTTATTCTTTAGTTGTACTGACTTTCCCAAATGTGACATAACTGTTCCAACCTTAGTAGCTCAACCTCTAAAATAGTTAGAAATTTGAATATTGACAGCAATTCCATGAATACCTTATTGACTGTAGTGTAAAGCTTCTACGTATATATATATATATATATATATGTATGTATGTACCCGAATCTGGTTTAATGCCTTGATATTCACTGCAGCAGAACTGACTTATTAATTCCAGAATCTGTGATTAAATTGCACAAATGTTGTTGTTGTTTCACAAATAACAGTGAATTTTAGAAATTTTACTTAACTCTCCCTTGTTTCAACTTTGACAATCTTGAAATCTGAATACTTGCTCTAGTTTTGTTAGCTCTCACTGTATCGGTTTAACTGCAGCACTCAGTTTCAGGGCTTAAGAGAGACAGAAATCTAGTTTTGGTGGTTACTCTGCTGAAACAGAGAACAAAAAAGTATATTATATTTTATTTTACTTATTTTTTTGGGTCAATGTTAACAGGTTAAATACACCAAAAGAAATGGAAGCACCGCTTTTATTTGATGTGGGCATCATTTAGGGTCAGCATGTAAGTAATATGCAAAAAGTTTGGGGGGTGGGTGGGTGTGTTTGGTGGAAGGTAGAGGTGTTTGGTGGTAAAGGTGATTGATGGAGAAAGGAAAGTGAGCAGTGATTTCAAAGTAACAAGTGGAAAGTAGTAGTGAATTGAGATGAGCAGAAAAATGCTGTGTTCAGCATGTCATTGCCCTAGGATCTCGGGTCTATACGTATGCCATATGTTTGGGATATTTTATTGCCTAATAATACACATAATGTGTAAATAAAAAGGCTGGATCAATTATTTTTTAATTGGGTACTCTGAGGAAAAATATGTTTGGAGAGATAAAGCGTGACTGACATAGCTGTCAGCTGAAGAAATGTTTGAATAACAATATATATGGAAGAATATTCAATAAATAAAGGGGATGTATTACTTCGTATATACGATTTAAAATAGTGTTTCTCTTTCCATCAGTTTTTATGCTTTGCAAGCTTTTTCCTTTGTTTTGAATAAATACCATGTTTTGAAATGAGTAGCTGCTCTGTAGCACGTAATTTAGTGTGTGTAGGTGAAGTGGTACAATACCTGTTTTGAGTTGTTCTGTCCTTCCTTCACTGAATAATTTTACAGAATTGTCATTCTTAGGGAACAAAGTATCGTTAATTTAAAAAGAATTAAATAAAGAGTTCCATATGGTTGACATAAAATTTATATTTGTCTTTCCATCTTTATTAATATGCAATTTTGGTTCAATCTGGGATATTGCATCTGCAACTGGATTCAGGTTTATTTAATGAAACTGCTGACTAGGGACCAATTTGGAGCCTGTTGAAATTTTCACAAGAAGCTGGCTATAATAGTCTTTTGATTTAGCTTACTCTGTTTTAGTCACTGTCCCAATGATTGTTGCCACCTAACATTTTATGCTTTGCAGTTTGAGAATGGCAAACAAACTGCTAGGTAAGAAAATAGTAATGTTTCTGTCTTTCTTGCGTGCTAGTACCTTATATTAAATGTTGTAGGTAGCTATTTGTTTGCTTGGCATAAACTGTTCTGCTTTGAAAGGTCCCTTTGGGACAGTTCTTCGATGGTACCTGCAGGGTATGTGCACAGGAAAGACAGTAGTGTCTTGGGGCACAGATATACAAATATTGTGATCCTGGGTAGTTTTTTTTTCAAAAAGAGTCACAAACAGCAGGGTTCAGCAATTAAGTATCTTCCTGAGTCTTCTGTGTGAATACCTGCCTCATACAATTTTGTGGTGGTGTTGTATTTCAGGTATCCAATTATGATGAATTATATTTGATCCTATTATTATAATTATTGTTTCAACCAAGAGAAGCAAAACTAGATGGTAGGGTGGGATCCTCAGGAGTTACCAACTCTGGCCAAACTGTGTTTGGTTCGAAGTTGCTGAGAGTTTCACTGTTGATTTTTGTGGGAGATGGGTTAGGTCATTGCACAGTACTTTTGAAATCCCACCTCTAACTATTTCTGAGTTGAGTGTGTGATTATTTCCTCACAGGGAGGAGTCCATCACCACAGCCTTCCAAAAACACGGTGATATGCATCAGTCAAAATACCAAATTCCAGTAACTTTGACCATCTCCTTTCTGAGAAGATTTATTAATATATTAAGCTAACAGGCTGATTTGCAAGTGCAGTAGTGAAAAGTGTGCTGTGGGCTTCACTGGAAGTTCTAAGTGCTGAAGGTGTCCAGGATCAGGCTTTGGATGAGCCATTCAGGACCATGTGTGGTCTCTCATAGGCCGGTTTCATGCTTGCTTGCAGTAGCTGGAACTAACCAGCCATGACAAAAAAAAGAACATTGCAGGTCTTAAATTTGTGCTGGTGCTACTTCTGCTTTTAGAGTGAACACGATCTGAAAGCCCCTCTGCACTCAGCCTGTGAAAAGCACTCAGCATGTGCCATAGCTTCTGAAATCTGTGGAACAACTTGCGTCAGTGCGTGCTGGAGGAGCGAACCTTCTGGCATGTACAGCACTCCAGAGCTAACCCATCTCCTGCCCTCAATTTTCAATTTTTCAATGGTATGGAGTTGCTAGAGGTGATGGGGAAAGAATAGCCTGTAAATTTACTTTCGGGTCACAGGTCCTCATTTTACTGGAGTGACTCACTTGAAATGATCCTAGTGTCCAAGATAAACCTCTCAGATGTGTCATACAAGTGCTTATTATCATAATTAATCTGGCAATATAATTAATTATCCTTGGCTCAGCAATATCAGTATTACTGCTACATTGTCTTTCTAAAATACTGTGTCTGCACAAGCTGTTTTGGATCAGCGTTTGGCTGTGGAGCCCTCCTTGTTTCCCACAATCTTTCTGACATGGTGAAGTTTGTACACCTTGCAGAGGTGTGTCATGGTGCTGGGGTCAGGATCTCTTATAAAAGGGCTTGTTCTTTGGTGTGAGATGGCAAGTGAAGAAACAAAGTGTGTAAAAGGGGAGATAAAGAGGGGGTTCTGAGCCAGCAAAGGGGTTATAGATGATGCTGCCTCAGGTAGCCTCACACTTGAGCAGTGAAAACTCCTCTCCTTCCCCAAGCTGGCAAATAAAATGCCTGGAAGGTGCAGATTGTGTTCCACCTTATTGGCGAAGGTTCTCTTGTACATAAATGTGTGACTTTCCATGTGTGGTATTGAACATGCAGGATTATTTCAGGGGTGTGCATTGTCAAAAAGATAAAGTAAGGTGCATTTCATAGTGACCCTTTTGCTTGAATTCTTATCTTTACAAGTGCATCTGAAGAATTCATAACTTGGCATCTGAGATAATTCAGAAAAGTTCCAGTGAATGATTTAGTTTCTGTGTGTCTGAGCTACAAGTTGTATTCTTGGAAGTCCTATTTGAGAAGTCAGCTAAATGTGCTTTCAGAAGTGTTCTGTTTCTTAACAGTCATAGGAGCAGAGCAGTCTTTGAAAATAAAATGACAGTTGAAATGTGCGTTGACAATGCAAAGCAGTAGTGTATGATTATAGATATGTTGTTTTAAATATATCCAGTAACATTTTTAATGCATCAGAAGTGGTTATCTAATTTCCCTAATCAGTCTTGTAACTTATTATGATAGCTGACTAAGAAAGAGAGGCTAACTTTGTGGAAGAAAAGTATGAGTTTTATGGTTGTCCTTCTTGAAGGTTTTCAAAAACAAAAAACCAAAATCTGTACCACAAATACGGTTCTTCTTTGAAATACATTTTGTTTGTTTTATCAGCTGGGTAAAGAAAAATGATTGTATGAGATCAAAATAAACTGCGTATCACAATTTCAGGTTGTCACATCTGTTCAAAGAAAGGGACGGGCAGGAGAAGCTGCAACTTCATTTTCCTGGAAATATTGGATATTTCTAGAGAAACAGATTATAGAATATTTCTAGAGAAAATAGAATATCCATTATGTTTTCAGAAAGAGGTTTAGATCTTTTTAGTAAATATGCTCCTTTTTTTAAAAGCTCACTATTGAGCCTTGGGAGAAGCATGACTAAGCTATGTGCTGGTGTCTTAGCAACAAAGAAGATGTGAAAGCAAGTGTTTTAAAGTCTGACTGTGTAGAGATGATCTCTGCTTGTCTGAATGATGGTGTTGCTTCCTCAAAATTATTAATATTCCACCAGTTTAGGGCAGGACTTGTGCAGTGCTAGATAAATGTGTTTAACTTGAATCTGTTCTTCTTGTGCCTTTTTGCTTCTTTACACAGGGAATGAAGTATCTGTGCATTCCTGCTGCTGACTCACCCTCGCAGAACTTGTAAGTATTCTTTAAAAATAAATCACAAAACCCCAGAAATCCCATGGTACCATGATGCCTATTTTAAAATTTGCTGAAAGCTCTGATTCTGATCTCTTATGAGTACTACACAGATGTGAGGTTTAACCTGTTAAAAAAACACAGTAACACTTTACTTCAGCCTGCTTTTTGTGTGTAAGTGTTCACAGGAGGCTCAGTATGCATACACTCTTCATTTGTGGCCTTAAACTTCAGAAACTCCTTAGTGAGTCTGGTCCTAATTCAGTCCCAGTTTATTCTAGCCACTGTTTCTGTAAATCTTTGTGTTTGGCTCCTCTTTTTTTTTAGTGCCATCTCCAGCCATTAATAAAATAAAATATTGGAAAGAGGTTTGAATCCTGGTGCCTCAAGGGTTGAAATAAATTCCTCACAGTGGGCCTTCAAAACAAAATCTCTGTGTGCAATCTACCCCTGCAACTATCTGCTCTGGACTTCTTGAACCTGCCTCAGAAGTCCCTGCTGCTCTTAGCATAAGCTGGCATGGCAGGGAGTTTTCTGCCCTGCAGTGACTCTTACCTTGAGGATATAGGTACTACAACTAGGGTGTCCAAGCCTTGCTCTTCATCATCTCTGCTAAAATTCACATAATGCTAATTGACTGACCCCTGGTTTTAACTGAGCATAGTAAGTCTTGATTCCAAAGAGAAATCAAACCAAAAGAACGTGGATGGTGACCAGCTCTTTCTTCTAGAGCTCACTGTTTATGTTGGGGAGAGGTGAGGGGGGTTTCAGCCACATCCTGCTACCAAGTTTTGTAGAGAAACAAGTAGTGGAAAGAGGCCTGGTAGGTTTGGAAGGAAATGCAGCACTGCTTTTCTATCACAGCAATATTCTGGCTCATGCTTTCAGGGGATATTTTTAGAGCATGTGTTTCTCATACTCTAGAAAGATTCCAGTGTGGCACTTGATGTGTGATGATTTGCCTTTTCATTCTGCATTTCTGTCATGATTTTAAGGGAAGGGGGAAAAAAAAAGCACCACACCCCACTCGCAATAAAAAACACCCTAATCCCCTAGATTTCAAGTCTGTAATGAGAAGGCAGATAGCTAACTGCCTTAGTCATGGACAACTTACATGGTCTTAATATTTAAAATGAATAAAAAGAAATAAATTAAAAGAAATATCCTTTTGGGAAGGAAAGCAGATATAAGATTAGAGGAAAACATTCACATGTCATTAATTGTTCATTGGCAATTTGAGGTCTGTAGCATTTCTGACAACGTCTTCTAAATCTCCTTCCTTTGTTAATAGAGATGTAGATCAGTTGGGAATGGAGAGAGAAAGGATGGCATTTATGATGAACATTAATCAATGTACAATTCCCTCACTGTTAAATATCAAGGAGTTCTATTGAAAAAACAGCTCTTGTGCTTGAGCTGTCTGGCGCAGTACCAAGGCTCTTAAGGCTTCAGTAAGAAGATAAAATATTTGCATGAGTATTGTTTCTGTTACGCTGCAGGCATCTAAAATACTCGCTTTGGTATCAGGTGGTTGCAAGGAAACGTCATTACTTCTAATACTGATACATTCTACCACTTAAAATAAAACTTGATGAGTAACCGATTTTGCTTCTTTTGCTTTATACAGACCAGGCCTTCAAGTAAAATCAAATCATGATGCTCACAAATAGCACCATTGCTTGCTCTGCACATGCAGTCTTCTGAAAGCAAGAGGAAGTTGTCTTTGTTCAGCCTGTGAGGACTGCAGTTTTATCTAGGAGTGGTTAACCATACTGCCTGTGCCCACTGTGGAGGGAGGGATAGCTGGGGCGCAGGAAAGGGAATTGGTTCCTCCGCAACACTTCTGTGTGTCTACCCTCTTCTTCTGAAAAGGGGATTCTGCTGGTGTCAGGGAGGAAAAAACAACCAAGCAAGCAGCATCCTGTATTGCAGGTCCTTGTGTTCTCTTGGCTATGCTTGACAGGCACAACTGACCAGGTGCACACTGCTCTCTTGTCTGTTTCCCAACAGCAAGGACCAAGTGGAAGTCTTCAGCCACTGAATTTTGGGACTGAGCTCTTAATGCACTTCAGCTCAGTTTTTCTGAAGGAAACCTCTGGTTTCTTGTATAATGCACATTTACTCCTAGAAAACTTGTTTAGTGGAGTTCTCTTCCTCAGAGGGTTGAGTTGCCAGGGAAATACAGCAGGGATTCCCCTGTTAGCACGTGGATGTTCACTAAAGTGTGTCTAAAACTTTATTTTACTCCCCTATTCTGCCCCTAGCAAGCATAGGAAGAAAGCAATAGCTTTTCAGACTCAAGGTGCTTCCTAGATGTTAAATCAATGTTTTCCCTGGTCTGTGAGAATTTTACCTTGGGCCAGTAACTGCTCCAAAAATGTCATTTCCTATAGAACTTGTCACTAAAAAGTTAGTTCTATAGAAATAGAATCTTCCCTTTCTGACCTGTTCCAGTTAATTGTCTTTGGCTGTGTGTTTCTAAGGAATTAATCTCCAGCAGTCAGGTGGTTATAATACAGAAGCCAGGTGACCTATTAAGAGGAGAAAATTTTGGTAGATTTTTTTTCTTTTACATCACCAAAGGAAAGAAACATCGAGATGCTCATCCTATCTGATTTGGATGCTGTCTTTTTAACCTTTATAAATATTTGTAGTAGTCCAACTAGCAATGAACAAAAATATAGCTCTGGTATCATAACTCTGCTCTTGGTCTAGTTTTGAATTATGCAGCGGGCTAATGCGTAAGTTTAGATAACTTTTACAACGTCCTGGTTGGGGCGTTGTACTGGTGGTTCTTCCTGTGGTGTTTTCCCACTGTGAAGATGATGCAGTTCAGGACCCAGCTTTCAGCTGGGAGATGTAAAATCCAGATATCATGTAATAAATTGTCCTGAAATCCAACAAATGGGCTGCAAATCAACACATTTGTCAAGTGCTTTCCTGTTAGAGATGATAATCAACTGTTTTGTGGTTAATGTAAGACTTGCCATTCTTCCTTGTGTCTGGCACTTGCTGCACAGCTAACTGGTCCTCAATCTTAGTTTTCATCTAAACATGATTTTATTATAACTTTGAAAATGAGTTTAGGCAACTGTGTCTGCTGGCTCCAGAAGAGACCCTGATGCCATAGGGTTGTGGAGGAGTACATATCTCCTATTCTCTTACTCAAGGTGAGGAGGGGCCAGGGTTCTACAGAGCAGCACTAATTCTAGATGTGACTATTTCTCTTCTCATTTTCATGAATGCCTATAAACACACTCGAAAGTGCTTCAGCAGACTGAGCATCAGCAGTTAGGAAGGGTGAAGAAAACTGGGTGAATGGAGTTCACGATGTTTAGTACCTTGCAAAGGTGGTATGCTCAGTCACAGATATTTTTCAAACCAGAGCATTGAAGTGTCTAACCAAAACTTGTGTGAGACCATTGAAACAAATTCACTGGTGCATGAAGCTGCCCTCCTGGCCAGATTTTCTAGAGAGAATGAGAAAAGATGAGAACGTCAGGATGTTGTCAATACAGACCAAGCTGCATCTGAGTGAATTTTTTCAATCTCAGCTAAGCTCTTCTTCATTGTGCAATAGCAAAGCCTCTTGCACACATAGCCAGACATCTCATTTGTCCTCTTAAGTTTGTTTATGTGCTCCCCTGGCAGACTGGAGCACAATGATTTGTTAGAACTCAGCCAGTGACAGTGTTTTGGCATGACAGTCTGAGTACACATGCATTTGTAAGGCTTTGTCTTCACTTATCCCACATACTTCATCAGTTCCTTGGAGAAACATAAAACCCTGAGCTGAGCTGAGCTGACCTGCTGTCCTAAAGCTTGGGATTGCATTGTGCCTTGAGATTTTCAAAATAAGTTGCTCGGGTCTTCTCTAGCTGTGTTTTCCATGTTGTATCTAGTGATGCAGGAACTGCCTTGGAGAGGGAGTCCTGGGCTTTGGGATGTTCTTTTTGTTTATTCCAGTTAGATATCATTGCCTTTGCAAGTTCTGCAGGCAGTGACACTCCGTTGCATCAGTGTTGTCCTCCAGATCGTGTTTACAGTATCAGCAGCTGCGCTGTTAGGCCAGAAGGGAAGCTTCCTTCCTTTTATGTGGGTATTCCTGATTTTTGTGTGGCTGCTGGTGCTGGGCTGAGGTTTTTTTCTTTTACCCTTGTGGTATAATATTCGCCCAGAGAGGGGAAACATCTTGAATACAGGACGTTGTGTTTCATGGGTGTTGAGCGCAATGTGCGTTCAGGTTCACCCTTGCCAACAGGCCTGGTAATGACTGCCCCCTTAGAACCTCTTTCCTCTGCCCATGTTGCCCACATTGCTACTGCTTGTGAGCTTGAATTGCAAGAGCACTCAAAGGCCACAGTGAACTCCAGCTCTGTTGAGCTGAGAGGTGCTGCTTGACACTGTGATAAACCACAGGCAGCGCCAAAGGCTTCGCAGTTGGAAAGGCAGGGTGAGCAACTTGGAACTGGGATGCAAAGAGGCAGTGCTGCATATTCACTCAGATGATGACAGCTGCCCAGTTGCTATCCTTCACTATGCCCCACTTAAAATGAAAGGGGCATGGGTAAAGGATAATGAGATTATAAACCCTAAAGTTTGCAAACTGAGTTTTCTCTACGTTTTCTCCTCTGCTGCTTTAAAACAGATGGGCTGTAGGCTGACACCCTGAATACAGGCAGAAGGGGTACTGCTGTCTGAAGGCAGAAAACTGGAAGGAACTGAAGAAGCCAGGGCTTGACTTGAGAAATTTTTCATAGCAGGGACAAAAGGGAGATATTTCACATTGGCAAGAAGAAAGTCCTAATGTTTAGATATCCCCTAGCATGTGGCTTGAAGGAGGAGTAGGGTCAAAGTTAAGCATAAGTTTGGGTAACAGGTAGTGTCTCTTTCTGAGAGACTATTTGTCTGGAGAACTGTTCGTGTAATTGTGCTGAGTTCCATCTGAAATCTGAGCACACATGAGGACATGTGAGGTCAAGTCACTGCTTTTAAGAAGAATAAAACACAAACTGAAATACAGACTCGACAGTCATCAGTATAAAGTGCTTGTTAATGTTTATCACACTGTAGTGCCCAAAGTACCAGTTTCTTATTCAGATAGAGTGGTGAATAACTTATGCCAGTGAGTTTTGTGTTTCATTGGCAGACAATAACTTTTACTTTGTAAAACCTGTATTCAGTTCTAAATTCTAGAAACAGCGTGAAGTGAGCTTTCGGATATATTTCTTTCTTTCTAGGTAGCGATTTTACTAAATACAGCACTTTCTTTATCCCCCTTCTGCTTTTGTTTTCAGAGCAAGGCATTTCAGAGAGAGCATCAAATTTATCCATGAGTGCCGGCTCACAGGTGAAGGCTGCTTAGTTCACTGGTATGTATACTGCTTGCTAAAAAAAAGTTTTTAAGGGTTTCTCTACCTCAATTGGATGTTCATAATTTTCATAAATTAGCGTTCATCTCCACTCTGTAGCAAAATCTTCTTGGACTGAATTGCCCCCTTTATTCAAAAAGTCCCAGAAGATTTGCAAATACTATTGAAGCCTTATGCTAGGACTTCTGAGTCTCTGGGGTGGGCAGCTGCCTGGAGATGAAAGAAGCCCAAGAAATTCTTCTTCACCTTCTCTTATCAAACATTTTTTAGGGATTGATTTGACTAGGGATATGTTGGCTGGAGACATATTATTTATTTCCCATCATTTTAATCACCGTATTTCTAAATGTGAGTTCCATAATCCTAATAATTTGATTAGTTTCTCTAACAGCTGTTTTGGTGACTTCGGAGTTGTTAAAAAAAATTGCCTGAACAGAAATTGATTTTTTTCCCTCTTTCTTTTCTTTAAGTTGCTGAAGCATTCAAATGTTGCATTTGTTAATAGCAAGTCCCTGATTGGAGAGATGCTCCTGGGACTGTAGAGAATAGAAAAGGAAATCTCACCTTGGGTTTTTTTTCTTGCTCTCTGCTATTGGTTGTGGTCTTTGTGCTGTATGTCCAAGGGACATATCTGAGTCTATATCTGGAATGAGAGTCACCTTGTGATTTGAACACTGGACTTGTACACAGGCCCTGAGCATAAATCCTCACTTTGGTATTGACTCATGACAGGGCTGTGCATGAGCCATTTGGTCAGTCTTGGTGTATGGAAAACAGGAATAGGTAGTCTGAATTCTGATAGAGTTTTAAAAACTTATATTTAATTTTTTTAAGTATTTCAGAAGGATAAAATGGTGAAAGAGTCTGAAAACTTTCTTTTTGCTGTGGTAAATATGAATCTAACACATCCTTTATACTTGCAATAGTAATAGTTCTGAGTTTGTCCAGTGTTGTTCAACGAGGCATAATGAATGATTCTTATTCTATCCCAACTTTTCATCTGGAGAAACTGGAGTCCTGAGAGTTGAAGCTGCACAGTGCAGTGGATAGCAGAAAGAGGAACTCAAGCAACCAGACATATGTACCTTTTAATGGTTCAGTTAAAGTTCATTTTGGTCCCATGAAATTGCAGCCTTTATTCATGGTGGAGAGGGAACAGTCTTATTTCACTGCTCTGATCTATATAAGCAGAAGAAAGAATGTGGGTGACTTATTTCTGCCTTTTTAAAACCCAAATCTAACTTAGAGTGTGTGCACTGTCCCGTCCTTTTGTGAAGACTTCATGCTTATTTCTTCCTTTCCAGTCTCATATGAATTACCACTCAGAAGCTGCTTTCTTGATCATGTAAATTTTTTCTGCTGCATTTGAAAAAGCAGCACCAAAACCATATAACTCAAATATTGTAATATTTCTTCCTCATGGCAAGCAACATGGCAGTCTGCTGTGATGTTGAGAAGTGATGCTTTTAACTGTGACAGGTGAAGTACAGCACTTCTTCAGTGTACTGCACCTCCTTTTCCGTGCAGCCTTGCAGGTGTCTCCAGAAGTGTCACATTGGTGGTTGCCTACATCATGACCATCACAGACTTTGGCTGGGAAGATGCACTGTCTGTTGTCCGTGCAGCGAGATCCTGTGCAAATCCAAACATGGGCTTCCAGAGACAGCTACAGGAATTTGAAAAACATGATGTTGATCAGGTAAATGAACTACAAAAAAGAGCTGTGAAACACAGCTCCAAGTCAGATCATGGGCTAGTTCTCATTATTTTGTGGTCTGTGTGGTTTATCTGACTCCCCATTTTTGCTTTGAGGAAATGGCTTCTTAGCCCAGCCTGCTCCACTGAGGAGCTACAGATAGATCTGAAGGTATCGGGGAATGCTGGACGGGAGAAGGGATGAAGCACAGCATCTAAAGAGCTCCTGTCCAAATGGGCTGTTAGTCTAGTGGTTGCTTCATGCAAGCTAAGACACAGTTCAAGGCTGACACCTTTAGAGGGGTAAAAGGTAAAGGGTGAGTTGCTCAGAGCATAGCAAAAAGGCCAACCTATAACTTCCAGTTGCATAGAAGTAGTGGGTTTCCCCCCAACACATTCATTTGGAATAGTAAGCAGGAAAGAAATTATCATCACAAATCTTTCCTGTCCAGGAGTTAAACTGAGTCCTCATTATGACTTGTGTGTTGTGATTCCTGCCCCCCCCCATCTTCTGTGGCTAAGACGTAATAAATTTTCTGATGTGTAGGGCAGCCTCAAATCTAACCCTTTTTTTTGTTGTTGGCCTTTGAAGGTTTTGTAGGACTAGGAGAATCGGTGGAAGAGTAGGACTGCCAAGGGGGTTTCATAAAACAAAACTTAATTTCTTACTCCAAAAAAACCCCATCCCACACAAAAGACCTGCTCCTTGTGGGTGATTGGTGACTTCCACTTATGTTACCAACCTGCTGTGGCTGTCCCCTCCATTTTCCATTGCTCAGCATGTTGTTGTTGTGTGGGCTTGTGTGCCTATTGTGCTTATTAAAAATAACAACAACAGCGGCAAACCAAAGTCGGAAAGCAAAATACATGAGGCAAAGGATGTTGGTTTTTTTATTCCATCCCTGTCATTCTGCTGCAGAAAGCTCAGAGTTTAGAAATTACCATTTGTTTTGCATGATGCAGTTCGCAACTGTAAATAATTGTGTTTTTTTAATATTTAACTGAATGTTTCCTGGATCGTTTGGAACTGGTGTAAATGGTAAAATAACTGATTTTTAAGAGACAAACGTCAGAGAGGGACTTTCCAGACTTGTCTCCTTCCTCCCTTACAGTCATTTCTACTCTAATTGATTTGGTCTAACAGCAATGACAATTAAGGCTATATGCAAATAGCCTGATAAAGACAGTAACGTCTCTCTTTTTTCATCCACCATGGACTGCACATTCTGTCTTTATTCACTGAGGGGGAGGTAGTAGGTTGCAAAAAGAAGTATCCACCTGTATTCACTGGCTGGGCTGTAGTTTTTTACTGTCTCTTAAGAGCAACCACATCCTTAGCAGGTGTCTGTTTACACACCTGATTTCAGTGGAATGGTGCCATCTGCCAAGGGCGTGAACTTTTTCAGATTTCAGCAGCATTGGGTGTTTTGCTGTGCCACTAAAGGGTGGTGGTATCCTGTGGGCTCTCTGGAATGTTGTCCTTTAGATCTTGGCCTTATAGGATGAGGTTTAGTCACTAAGGTCACAACATAATTTGCACCTGTTCCAAACTTCCACATGGTAGCCTGAGGCTTCAGATTTGTCTCAGGACCTCTAAGGAATGGGAGGAAGTATCATGTTGAGGTCCTGCCTCCTCCCAGTGTCCTAGTTAATGATCTTTGTGGATCAAGCTGTTCGTGGGCCCCAAACAGAATAAAGCTATGAAGGTTAAGGTTTGGACAATTAATATTATCCCCACTGGAACACAACAGTCGGAGTCTGTGTTTACTAGCTGCTTCTGCAGATAAGCTCTACAAAATCGAGGAATTGGACAGTTCCTCACCTGGAATTGTCCTCAGCTGGACTCAAATTCTCCAACTGGCAAAGAAGTGATGGATTTGAGTGGATAAAAAAAGTGAACATGTGGGATTGCCACTCTTTCCTGTGAGGCAGTGATAGCTGTTGGCAGGTCTAAATCAAGGAAAAGGAGTGGGGGGTTTATACAATATGTACTTATGGAGCTTGTTGGCATACAGATATTTTGTGGTCAGAAGTTGTGGGTTTAAAATGTGATCTCATGACAAAAGAATTACTTTTTGTTATCAAACACAAAGATATTGCCTCAGCCTCTGAAAGCACCTGAGCTGAAAATTGCTGCAAGCTGAAGAAATGGCCAGGGAAAAGGTCTCAGCATTATTGCCCTGCCATTGCTTGATTCTTTCCTCATCATTTACATCTGGTTACTCTTAAAGCAGGATACAGAACTGGACTGACCATCAGCTGGGCCTGGTACATCTGTTACCATGTACTTTATTCAGTCATTCATGTCAGTAACATATGGGGTCCTATTCTATAGCTTGTATTAAACTCCGAGACTACTTCTTCCTAGAAGACACCTATTAGGATATCCACACTACATTTTTTACTACTGGTGTTTGTGGGCTCAAGATAAAAAGCCTGGAAGAGTGGTTCACTTTCTGATCTTCAATCTTCTTGCAGCCTGTTGTGACTTGGGCAAGTTGGCTAATTCCTCTTATTGTTTGTGTATGCAGCAGGAACAGGGAGATTTTAAGTACAGGATGTCCTTTCCCAGCAGGTGTTCCTTACTCTGTATTACTCCAATCAGCCAAGCTGTTCCACAGAAGTGTCATTTCAGGAGATGTTAGGGGTCTCAGTGATTTCAAATATGTGTTCCTGTGCTGTGCATTCTGTGCTGATATTGAAGGACATGCAATATTTGGAATGCTTTTCTTAAACTGCGTATGATCCTAAAGGCTGTTGAAATTTTGTAGGAGAGGAAGCAGAATTACTTCTCCATCAATTTCATGTTACTGTTTCATCATTTTGTACATGTATTTTCAATTTCTGCAGTTTAGGCAGTGGCTGAAAGAAGAATATGGGGAAAACTCTTCTCAGGATCTGCAAGAAGCCAAAAATCTTCTGAGCAAATACAAAGAGCAGGCAGAGTTGCATCAGACTACTGGAGGAAGGCAGTGGAATAACAACTTCTCATCTGTGCCATCTCTCTCATACAGCAACTACACAACAGAGACCTAATTGCAAGAGGTCGACTTTTTTTCTTTCTACTTTTGCAAAACATCTTGCCATGTTTTCCATCCCATCTTCAAGACTTTCAGCAGTTAACCATGCAAACTGTTGATTTATAGAAAGCTTCTTGATGACATGATGTGTGTGTGTGTATGAATGTGTTTCACACAGTTTTGTAATTTGGGCAGGATCAAGCTCTGTTTATGCCCAGAGACAGGATCCAGTTACTGTGGCTGAGGCAGTTTGTCTGTCAGCCACAGCTATATCCCCTTCTGCCCACATTGCCTGGCATTTGCTGTGAGGTTAGCTCAACTCCTCTTGTTGTAGGCTAGCAAAGGGCTTGGAGAGATGAAGTCTGGTGATTCAAGCTGTGGCAGTTTGGCATCTCTGCACCATTAGTGTGGCAAAGGTGTTACTGCACCTGAAGAAGGGAACTCAAGTCTGTGTCTCTGCTGCTCCTGTTCACAGTCCTTTGGCAAGTAATAGTGTGGAGGTGGGTGTGAACTGGAACGCTAGGCTGAAAGCTGGAGCAGGTGAGACAGGGGCACAAGTACCTTTCCCCCAGCAGTAGCATTTAGGAGAGAAGTGGGACAGACAGCTCTGAGTAATAACACCTTCAACCGCCACAGCTGTCTTTGCTTCAGTGCCCGTGAGACAGAGCTGCCGGCAGAGCTGCCACAGACCAAGAGCAGCCAGGCTGTTACCACAGCTCAGCTGATGTGCAGTGATTTAAGCCGTGGTCCCTTGACTGTGCATCTGGTCTGCCAACGTAAGCTTTTCTGGAGAACAGTTTATCAGGGCTCCAGTGCCACTGAACTTCATTCCCCATGGAACACGTGCCTCTTCAGCACACGCCCCTGCGCACATGATAACGCGTCTCCAAAGAGTGGGCTCGGTGTGAGTGCGAGCACCTGTTTCTTTGCTTGTGCTGTGGTTTGCTCTTTGACTTCAGCTACCTCAGAAATGCTGTTCTTGTCATTGTGGTTGTAAATGCAACCTTGAAAATTGCCTTGTGTAATCTTAATCTAATACTGAGTGAAGTAAGTGGGTGCGTGTGTGTGCGAGAGTGTGCGTGTGCATGTATATTTCACAGATGTCTGTATTTCAAAAGTTTATTGTTTTCTTTTAAAATTGCCCATATTTCTCACTGGTTTAAAGACTGAGTTGTTGGAATTCAACTTTCCTGCTGTGTAAACACCACTATATATTTTGCTGTGATCAGATTTGTAGGAATGCATTTGTACAATATATTTTAAACTAGGTTGAAACTAGGGGCCACACTCTGCTCTTGGTAACATTGTGTGTTTCTGGAATGGAGCCATTGCTGGACTCAAGTGGCTTGTAAGAGTGTAACTTCAAACATGTCAGTAGGGGTGCTGGGCACTGTATTGATTGCTGATGGTGTAATGCGGGGTGGCACTGATGCCAAGATCATGATTTTTTGTCTTTGACTTGGAGGATGGAAGGCCCACTTTTCTTGAAGATTCTAGAAAATAAAAAATACCACCCAAACAGCCAAGATAGAAAACTAAAACCAAACCTTTCATTTGTTCAAATGTGGTGTATATCATGCTAAAAGCTGAGCACTGAGTGAGAAGCAGTCAGCATACTAAATAGACTGTTGTGTCTCTTTCAATTTCTTCAGTACTCTGGCCTCCCATATTCCTTCACAAGATTCCTCTACATGTAATTTCCTGCTTGCAGGTGGCAGTGAATTCTCTGGATGGGAGCAAGGCTTTTGGGTCAAGTAAACTCTGGCTGTTAAATATCTGTTGTTAAGTATTTAAAAAAAAATATGCTATGGCTTGTGAAATATGGGTCATGCATATCAATAATTGCCTAAAAGGAACAAAAGGGAATGGGGTGGAACTGACCTGTCATTTCATCTGAGGTCAAGCCTGCATCAGAGTTCTCATTGCACTAAGTGCTTTAAGTGTACTGAGCACAGTGAGAGCGGGATAATCATATCTTTGTTGCAGTAAGGGATGTTGCTGATTTGGGAGAAGTGCTGGAATTGACCTTGTTTTCAAGCTTGCAGCTAAATGAATCACTGCCTATTTGGTATATCCAGCAGCTGCTCTGTGATTGCCCTGGTAAGAGAGGTATTTAGCTGTTCCTGAAGATGTTGATCTGCAAATAATTGTCTGCTTAACAATTCCAGCCCAGCAGTGTCCACATTGGCAGTCCCTTCTGTGCTTTGAGGGTAGATGTGATAATTGGAAAATGTTTTCCTCGGTAACAGGGTCTGACACATGTTCAGGATGCGGGTCCATTTGTTCAACCCTCTACTTACAACAGGATACCTAGGGCAGCGTCAGCCCATCCCCAGAGGGCAGCTTTGTCAGGAGTATTCTGCCTATGGTCTTGCAGGTATCCAGCCAGACTGTCCTGTAGCTGGCTGCAGACACTGTGTATCCTGTAACACTCCTGGCACTCTTGTCCTTGCAGTAGTAATCCTGTGAGTGCTGGTAAGTTGGCAGTTCTTTTTACTGTTCTGACATGTGCAAGGCAGAATGGGAGATACCTGTTAACGTTCATGTGTCCAAGATTAATCTGCACTGCTTTTTTAAAATAGTTTGGTTCTCTCCAAAGAGTCAGTCCCACAAACAGGATTTTTTTTGGCCTGAATTTGGCTTTAGGGCCATATAGCCACATCAGTGTGCGTTATGCTGCAGCTCGGAAGCAGATACAGGGTAAGCTGGGAAGACGGAGGGAGTGCCATATTGTCAGTGAGTGGAAGTGCTTCTCTCTTTTTGAAAGGCAGAAGAGGTATCTTCTGTAGTCTCCTCCTTGTGTAGTGGTCTGTGTGTCCTGTATACTGCAGGTAAGAGCAGTATAAGATCAACATCTGTCTAAGAAAACTTGAATCTGGTTTGTCCATGTAGAGGGCAGAATGGTGGTTGACTCCCTAATTACCATGCGTGCAGGAGAGACAGCTACAGTTCTCACCTTTTGCCTTTTAGAGAGCAAGAGGAGCTAATGCAGACTGAGAATGTGACATGATTTGTCTTCCAACCAGCCTTTCAGTGGCAATTTGTAGGACTTTCCAGCTATCTGGAACATGACTAGACCCAATTCATCTCTTAGTAGTTCGCCTTTGTAGTGCAGATGATGCATTCAGTTGTTTTGTTTCTGTACTTCAAAACACCGTCCTCATTTTGATGTTCACTGGAAAATGTATAAAGTTTATAACACCTTATTGGATATCCAGATTTGAAATGTATAATCGATTTTTTTTGGGCTACACCTGATATCCATGTGTGATTATAAGCAAATGTCTAGTGTTATAGAATGTAGGTAATGGGTAAATGTATTAATAGTATTTATTACTCTGTTTTTTAACCTGGAAAAAGTTGCTTCCTTACATTTTGTGGTTGAGTGGGAAGATACGGCAAATCATATCTGTTTTTTAAAAAGAATAATAACTTTGGTTGCTATAATGGCCACCACCTATAAAGATGTCAGTGAAAAATTATATCAATTACTTCCACAAGTTTAAAAACTCTAAATCTGGTAAGCTTCTTGATTCTCTGTCTTCCTCTTCCTGGGCATCTTAGTGAAGCCTTGATTGCTTTTTCCAAATGTTTGTATTTAATACGTTCTACAATTTTTTTATAAATAAAATTAAATGTTAACACCTTATCTGCTTTTGTATTTCTTGAAAATCAGTAATAGTGTCCAGAAGGCTTCTACTCGCTGTTTGTATCCCTGCAGGTACAGTAAGAGTACAAGACTAACTCATTTTGGTATTTAGATTACTGCACACAGACTTCTTGAAACTTCCCCTCTCTTCACTGAGTTCTTCCAGGTCAGTTCAAGAATCTTCAGCACAAGCATGTCTTGATAGTCTCCCAAGAGGATCTTGCATGTTGCTGTCTTATTTATTGTTGCTGGCCCATCATTGCAACAGGGTGTGTGGTGAATCCAATGTTTTTATTATATTGAAATACCTTCTTTTCCATAGCACACTGATTTAGGGCTTAATCAGCTGTAAAACTTACTTGGTTTTCAGGCTGCCAGTGCTCAAGGCTCTCAGTAGTGGTCTGTCAGAGGAAGCTGATGTAAGTGGCAGATAATTCTCAGGGGAAAACATTAAAAAACTTACAGTGTAAGGGAGGAACTGCCCCATTCAAATTCCCACAGATAACACACTGAATTTCTGGTTTGACACTACCTCTGCTAAGAGGGTATTTCTGACATTTGGGCAATTGGAAAAAAAGCACCAAACCCACACCAAAAAGCCCACCAACCTGAAAGTGTAATCAGTCAGATTATAGCCAGATCTCATGGTGACTTCAGTCATTGCTGAAAGCTGAACTGTTTTTGCAGTGGGACTCCCTTATCATGAAGGCAGAATTACATGCTCAGGCACAGAGAGTTTTGAGTCTTCTTTTTTCCCTCTCCTTCCTCTCCTAGTATTTGTTATTCTATATATTACTGGGAACGTGTGGATGGTGATTCCCAAGGAATCTTGGGCATTTAACTAAGCAGTAATATCCTCCACTAGACTAAAGCAGTTGTGTCTGTAGATAGCTGTGGAAGTGATAGATGCACCTTGTTCATAATACATTTCATAATACACAATACATTATTCATCTTCAGTGTAAATGGGATGGCTCAGATTTTATTAATGTGTGTTTCAGTCCTCTTTGTGAAGAGACTTTGAATTCAGTACAACCTATGTGACACTTGAATTAGTAGTGTGATTACCTTCTCTCTCCTATCTGTTATCCATAGCAATGTCTTAGGTATATGTGCTACAGCACTGATGAGAGAGAAAACATGCTTAAAGTATAATCCCTCCTGATCTAGGAAAACCTCGTAAGTTTCAGAGGAGGGTTCTCCTATGCCTAAAGGAAAACAGCAGTTTCCAAATGAAAAATGCTCAACTGCTTTATCTTCCTTTTGACCACTTAGTACTTTTCAAGGGTAATTTTTATCCAAATCACATGCAAAAATCGTGCTGGAGCCGTGGTGCCCTATTGCTGTTCCTGACTGTGTGTCTCGGTCCCTCGGTGTTACATGTAACTGTTGTGAGTTCTGGAAAGTGGCAGTTTTGATCTGATTCCTGGAGTCCTGTCCCACCATGCAGTCAGCTGAAGGGACTAGAGGGCAAACCTGCATGTCCTTAGATGTGCTGATAACCTGGTAAGGAGTTTTGTCTTTGCCAGCAAATTATGAGAGTCCTTCCACCTCCTCAAGAAGATTGCATTGGCAGAGGGAAAATGATGATGCTCTGTAGAAAATATTAGACAGCATGAGGAAGATGATGTTGCACTGTGCAGTGTTTCTGTAGATACCCCTGGAGACACAAGGCATGTGACAGAAACGGCTAATTTTACACTTTGTTCCCAGCAGTGCTTTAAATGTGGGTTTTGTTTTCCATGTGGCCCAGCTCCTGTGCTTAACTATTTCATTGCTACATTTAGCTACTCTGTCCAATATTATTATTCTGCCCTCAGCCAAGGAACAAATTCTTTCTTTATATATTTGAATGTGTGCTTTGCTCTAGTGAATTATGCCAACTCTGGTTTACCAAAACTGAGTAGCTTGTGAGTAGCAAGGTGACTTCCTGTAGTTTCCATGTAGTGTAAATATTAGGAGTGGGCATTAATGAAGAGTGAGCAAGAGGTGTCCTTTTGCCATTGAGTAGCTGCATAGCTCAGTCCTTGGAGGAGACTTGGTTCTGCTCGTGTGAGCCAAACGCACCTGCAGTAAACTGGGACTAAAACTCACTTGCAAGCAGCCTCAAAAAGTGGGATTTTCAGCCAGACCTGAGCCCAGTTTCCATTTTAGTTGAGACAATTATGAATGTGCAGGTTTGCACCCTCCATTATTTACTGAACTACGAATAGAGAGATCGGAACCAAGACGTCGAAGCTACTTGAAGTGTGAAGTGTTTTTCGGTTGTTTGCTCAATTGGTCATTATTCATACAGGCATTGGCAAAGCAGTGTTAGACCTGGGAGGAGGCATTTACAAATGGACCCTTTGAAAGTGAGTTCTGATTCTCCTTCTTCCCTTCTTTCTCTGAAAATAAGTGAGTTTTTATTTAATTTGTCAGCAGATAATACAGCAAATGGGATTTTTGTTACAATTTATTGCATTTCTTCCCCTCCTCCCATTTTTTTACCTTTCTTTTCTGTGTGTGGGTTTGTTTGTTTGTTTGTTTGTTTGTTTTGTTTGTTTGTTTGGTTTGGTTTTTTTAAAATAACTAGTTTTGTCCCTTGAGTCAGGGTGAGTGCCAGTGTGTGGCTTGCAAACAAATTTGTTTCCTGTAAGTACGTATTTATATTAAAAAATGCTCATGTTATAAGGTTGCTGATTTAATTAATTGTATTAACAAGTACACTTTGGCTGTCTGTGTATCTGTCCTGTTACGGTTGAGGTGTTTTTTTCCCAAGCCTGATGTGTCTTCTGTTGGATGTTGTCATCTTCTGTGGCCTTCTGGCTCTTGGACAGCACTGGGTGCTTTGGATAAGTGACACTGATCCATGACAGTGTTGAGCCTAGCATTTAAAAAATTGAAAAGGGGTATTTTATTTCTGATTTGTATGCCAAAAAGCAATGTTCATTGGTGGACCGGCATCCTGTGCAGGTTACTGATTGCAAACATTTTATTTGATTCTCTCCCTTCTGTTTTAAGGCAAGATGCAACTTTGTTGAAAGTTTCCAGGTAGGGGAAAACTGTCCTGTGTTGAGAGGAAGTATATGTTGAAGGTGTCAGAGTTACGGCTGTGTACATGCATGCTCACTGTGTATTTTTCCAAGGATTGCATTTTGGAAGCCTTTGCAAGTTAAGTCTGCAGCATGTGACTTTCCCAGCAAAACAGCTTATTAAATCCCTCAGTGTCTCAAAAGAAGGAAAGAAAGGAGAAAAACAATCAAGAAATTAATATTTTTGCACGTTGGAGGCTGTGCAAGTGTACCTCTCTCATTTCCCAGCTGGGTAAGGCTGTATGAAGTTAACCATCAGTAATAAGTTTGGAGGGTGAATGGGAAAAGTTATAACCACCAGTGGCTATTAATGTAATACAGTAGTTCATTGGAAATGCACTCTAGACTCTGCTGTCACTGAAAGAATCTTAAATACTTTACAATATTTTCTTTTCTTTTAGAGTTGACCTTCATTCCCCTGGGTTGGTCACCTTACATCAATGTTTCCCTTGGGAGATCTCACATATTTCTAGCTGGCTTTCTCTCCATTAGAATTATACCTTCCTGATAATGCAAGACTTGCATAAATGGCATAGAAAGGGTTGCAAGAGCACCAGTGTTGCAGTAAGACAGGCTAGGCATTTCCATTGTCCTTTTTGAAACAACGGACTTGTGGTTTTGACTTACCAAGAAGGCACACTGAGTCAGTCACCTTTGTCCAATCCATGAAATGCTGGACTGAGAAGCATTTGGGATTCTGTTACCAAATCTCCTACAATCTGCTGTGTGACCATGCAAGTTGTTTTAGTCTTGTTTGCTTCATTTCCCCAGTAAAATGGGGAAGCAGTTATGACTTTCCCTGGTACAGCTTTGAGATGCCCCCTGTGAAAAGCACTGCCTCAGTGTTGGTTGTGTATTGTCAGATGAGGTATCTGCCCTCCATCTCAGGGGTGTTAAAATATGTTCGTAACATCAGAGATCCTGAGGCAGGGCAAGAGGCTGCGGGGGTGTCAACACCTTCATCCCACCTGCATATGAAGCACTCCACAGGATGGTGGTCAGATGAAGATGGGAGAAAATTCAAGATCTTACTGCCTCAGGAACCGTTTGCTGTACTCAACATGAATTATAAAGTGCAGATGTCATAATTTCTAAATAGAAAAAAAATTGAGTGAAGAGAAAGAGGCCCAGAGCAATTCTGGTTGTGACTGCCCTCGATGAAATTCGTCCCTCTGGTGTATCAGTTGAACATAAAATCTCAGGTAAAAATTAAATGGTTGGGATATGTAATGTGCTTGTGATTTGAAGAATGATGGGGGCAGCGGCGGGCGGCAGGCAGAGGAGGAATAGCATATGGCAAAAAATTAAAGCATTGGAATAGCTAACAGTAACATGGTTTGAGCTGCTGATACATGTGCTGGTATGTTCCATGTACTCCAGGAAAAAGTCTGCCAGCTAAAAAAAAAGGGATTCTCCACAGTACTTTGGATATATGGCTATGGTGATAGAAAAAAAGTGTTGTCCTGATTTTCTTGTTCTGGAAAGAAAGTGCATATGGTGACTACATCTAATAAAAGCTGTTCTGGCAGATGAGAGCTGGAGGAAGAACAAAATCAGTGTCTCCTTGGCCAAGCTGCTGCTGCTACTTTTGGACTGCTTCATGGAAGACGTGAATTTGATTCATTTCCAAAGACAGCTTGGAAACTCCAGGCAGCAGAGGAAGGGACTCCCCCTTGATTTAGCTGTTTTTCTCTGAATTCATTGCTCTTGTGTGAAATGCCATCAGTGCCACCTCTCAGGTCATTTCTGAGGGAAGGTCAGTGTTTGGGGACTCAGATTGAGTGATCAGGGAGCCTCAGTGCCTTGAAACCCCTTGAACTTCATGCACGGTTGGGGAATTTGCAGTGCCTGCTGTGGGCATCTCAGTTAAAAATAAAACCTTCAATTTCCAGCCACAGTAGATGCAAATTGTGTGTTGGAGAAGCCTCTGTCTCTCTACCAATGGCCAAAACCTCCTTGTCCTCTCCATGGTTGCCTCCAGCACTAAGCTGGGTAATTAGGATTCTTTTAGTCCCTCCAGGCTTTCCTCCCTCCCTTCAAGACTGAATGGAGGCGGTTGCTGGATTCTGTGCTGATGACTTGTTCAACAAAGCCGAACAGTTTAATCCATTTTTAATCTGAAGCATGTATATTAGGGTGGTTAGAAACTTATAGATTATTTACCTAGCTGAAAATAACTCGTGTGGGGACCCAGCCGTGGAAATAGCAGAGCTAAAAGTAGGGAGAGAATGGTTTGGTGAGTGCTCTGAGAGTGATTTGCCAGCTCTGATGGGAAACAATAAAGGGGAGGAAGAGACAGTAATCGGTGAATCAATCTGCAAAGCTCATTTAAAAATACCTCCTTTTTTGTGGCTTTGGTTACAAGAATGCTTTGTGGGCTGTAGAAGAAAGGCATTAGTAGCTGTTTTAAACCAGCCATATTCTAATTTAATATTTCATGAAGTACTGTGAACCTCTGTGCAAGAGAATTTCCGCCTGTGTGCTTGTTGGGGGAGAGGGAGGGCAGATGGGCAGTGGGTATTTTAAACAAAAGGTTGCAATTAAAGCAAGAAGGAGCCTTCTGTAAGTAGTGCTAGGCTGCAGTTGAGTACTTTCTCTGAGAAGGGATGCAATGACACACTAGAATCCCCATTTCAATAGAAGATGCCGAGATGATGCCTGAAGGAAACTCGACAATGGATTTGTGTGAAATGGCCATGTTCTCCTGGGAGAGGGTAATAAATAGGGTCGTGTCTCCATCCCTAGAGTGAAACCTGCACAGCAGTGAGGGTTGCCAGCTGTGCATCCCAGCTGGCTCTGTGCTGTGACAAGGCATGCCCTGGCTTCCCAGAGGGCTGATGGGTGGGACAGGCCCACGCCGTGGTTTGCTGGCAAACTGCATGAGCTGTGCCCCAGGCAACTGGGAGCGGACTGTGCATTGGTGACACTGAGCTGGTTCAGTTTGGGAGAGGATTAGCATGACCACCTGAAGGGGAAGCTTTAAACATTGAGTGCAACCCTAAGATAAGCCTTTAATGCACACTTTCAGAAGTCAATTATGCTTTTGGCAGTTTTACTTTTTGGCCATCCTTCAAAGGAGGGTGATCAATATTCTTGGTCTGTCACATGTTGTTGCAGCTTTATGGAACAGCAGCTTCACATTTCAGGGATGACTTTCACAAGGCCCTGCAGGTCCACAGTCATTCCTGGAGTGGAGTCATAGCAGTCACAAATAGGAAGACCTCTGTTATGATATATCTTCCCTTCCACCTGTCAGTAATAACAAGATGTGGGAAGAGTTTATGAAGATTGCCTTATTTATTTATTTATTTTTTAAAACAAGGTTACTGATGGAATGTAGCCCAAAGTTATTGTTTCAAAATATCTTCCCAAAAAGGTAGTGTATCCTGGCATCTGACAGTGGGAACAATAAACATGAGAGTAGTTTGAATTATGCAGGTATCTGCTGTGATCATCTTGAAGAGTAACACATAACATTTAATAGAAGAGAAAAGCTTGTAGTCATTGTATGACTTTGGGTTGTCATCAAATTTCTCTTTTTCCTACGGTCTTCTAGAGCTTTGCATCAGTGACTCTCAGTTTCTGTCACTGTTGGTGTGTTGGGCAGCCGTGGTGCACACTTGTTAAACCCCTGGAGGTGAACAGTCATACCAGATAAGCTGATCTTAAGGGGGTTTGTAGTGCTCTAGCTCAGTGAAGCTAAGAGAAAAGCATAACCATGTTTTTAGAGGAAAGCCAATTCAGGCTTTGATTTTGCTCTGTTGGTTTCCTGCTGCTTTATCACAAGAGAAAAACTCTACAAGCAAACAGTGGCACTTGTGGGAGCTGGAAGGAAAAATTGGAGGAACTTTCAGGAACTGTGTAAGTTTCCTGAGAAAGACACACTGAGGGAGAGTAAAGGTTTTTTTCTGGAATTAGTGAGAGGGCAGAAAAGATGGCTAATATTGTTTGTAATCAGAAAGGTGAAAGAAAAAGGACACTTGGAGAATTAATTACATTGACTATTGTATCTCAGTGCACCAAACCCCCCCCCAGAACCCAACAATGAAAACATGACTAACCAAACTGATGGTTCTAGTCCAGAGTGAATACACAAACTGGCTGCCAGTGAGCTGCACTTGACAGGCCAGTGGTTAGAGCCCCATTCCAGAATTTCTTGTGTGGAGCAGGAACATGAGGAAAGAGCATGAATGCATCGGTAGAGAATATTGGGCCCAGCGCTGTTCAGTATCCTCATACGTGATCTGAGTGATGGGAACAAGGATACCCTGATGAAATTTGGTGATGATACCAACCTGAGTGGGGAAGTGACACTTTGGAAGGGAGAGCTACCCTGCTGGACAGATTGGAAGAGCAAGTGAACAAGAACCTTATGAAGGACAAGTGTAATATCTTGTACCTTGGAAAACATAATCCAGGACTGTATCACGGGTTGGGATCTACCCAGCTGAGGGGCAGCTCTGTGGAAAGGGACCTGGTGTCAGTCCTGGTGAACAAACAGCTTGAGCAAAGGCTCAGAGAGGACTTTATCACCACGTCCCAGTATTTATAGGCTGGCTACAAAGAAGATGGAGACCCCTTTTAACAAGGAGTCATATGGAAAAGATAAGGGGTAATGGGTACACATTACTCTTGGGGAGATAACTATTGGTCACAAGAGGGAATCAACCACAGGAGTAATCTTCCCAGGGAAGTGGTGGATTCCCCAGCATTGGACACTTTTAAGATTCAGCTGG
This sequence comes from Aphelocoma coerulescens, assembly GCF_041296385.1. Lineage (NCBI taxonomy): Eukaryota > Metazoa > Chordata > Aves > Passeriformes > Corvidae > Aphelocoma > Aphelocoma coerulescens. The sequence goes on from NC_091015.1 coordinate 80,055,824, forward strand.
ACAAGGTGCTAGGTCATCTTGTCTAGACCGTGCTTTTGCCAAGAAATTTGGACCAGATGAGACTTGAAGCCCATTCCAAACTGATATTCTGTGATTCCATGGTAAGATTTAGGACTTGCACACTTAGGCTACATGAGCCCGTGCTGACTTCTGATATTCTGAGCAGGTCCACTTGGTACTGATATTTTATATTTTGAACTCCTGCCTATGCAGAGAGCTGAAAGGACCTGACAACCTCTGCTCCCTTAAGCTCTGAGGAGCTTCATGGAAGTGCACTAAGTTGAACAGTTTTTCTCAGTTCTGCAGGTATGACATCAGATCGTTTGTTTGTGCTCTTTAGTGGCACCAGCAATTATCCTCACCCCAAGGCACTGGAGGCATCTATGACCTTCTTTGAATGGCCTCTGTGCTCTGGAAATGTAAGCTAATATTTTGAAGTGTAAATTTATAGACTGAGAGTTGCTAAAAGGATCCTATTTTATCTCTGGTGAGTGTAAAAATTATGAGAACTCAATTCAAGAGAACCTTTGAGGGAAGAGAAGAGAATTGGTCTCAAGCAGAGCCCTTTTAATATGGATTCCCAAATGAGCCTTGGGCAGCAATAATGATGTTCTTGAGTTCCCTGAAGTGTCTCCAGACACTTCTTTTTTCCTAATGAGGACAGCCTGTCCTGCTGCTTCTCCAACACTATATATGTTCCTCATTTGCCTTATGAAAAATAAACACCAGTCCTTGGAGCTTTCCCAGACTCTACTAGAGAGGACTTTATCTGACTGCCTGACATGGAAGCACACACCTATCCCAAACATGGCATGACTGGACTACCTAGGCACTGCTCTCTGTCAGACAGTACACATTAAACAGATACTGGTCTAGGTTTCAGGCTGGAGTTTAGATGGATTGGGAACAACACCACTGAAGCTGTGTCCTGGGACTGCTGTCAGTCATATGGTGCTGCCAGCACTGTGGAGACTTGGAAGTAACTGTGGCAGTAAAGTCCTCGCCCCAGAGATGTCTCAGAAACCCAATACATGTGCCATTTTATGTGGAGCATTTACTGTTACTCAAGAAGCTTTACTGTGTCAGCAGGGAATTTTGTTTGCATCCCCTTAAATGCTGCTGTCTGTCCTTTTCAAAAAGTCTTTTACAAAGCCATTGCCTCGCAGCTGTGGAGGGAAACCTCATAATTCACAGCTACTGGGGCAGTGTAGCAGCAGGCAGCCCCTTGCATCGGCAGGACTGGGGCTCTCTGTACATGTGCAACAGGCAGCTCCTGGCCTGGACACTTTGCTCCCAGTGAAGCCAGAGGGGGAACCCCTTCCTAGTTCAGTGACAGCAGGATCTGACTTTTGAGTAGCAGTTTAAGGCCCCCAAATGGTCATTTTTTTTCTTCTAAATTTTTTTCCCCTTTCTCAAGGCAGCCAGCCTGCAGCACCAGTGTGGGAGAAAGGCTCATGTGGTACTAGAGAGATGTAACAGGATTTTGCCTTGAGATGCAATGGGATTTCATCCTGCTTCTCATATCACCAATAAATTCTCCCATCTTCAAGGACTAAGTGAAAGAAAAGGGTTAGAGAAACTTTAAAACAGTGAAGCGCATTTGGCAATATGCTTCTAACAGCAACCACTGGCAGTGACTTGTGTCATTCTGAACAGTAAGACCTGGGGAGCACTGCAAGAGGATTCTCAAGGCCTTTGTAAGGCTGGTAGGTCTGAATATCCAGAGATGCTAAGGAGGGATGAACTGTCCCATGATGGGCCAGAGGTGCTGCAATAAAACCAGTGGCAAGGTATTCATACCATCTTGCTGGGACCAGTAGCCCATGGTGCCTTCCCGCTCAGTCACAGCCAAAATTGCATTTGCTATAAACAAATACAACAGACAGCTGGGTTTTTTAAGGGCCAGTGTATTTATTGACCCAATCCACAGCAAAAGGAAAAAAAAAGAATAATTATGTAACAAAATGAGTAATGCTGAGTGGGTGAGGGAATTTCTTGGTGTTTTCTAGCATGCAGCTACCTTGAGCAGAAGTGTGTGTGGCTAAGCTTGCATCACTGACAATGTGAAAAAAATTATTTTGCTTCAAAAGGGAAGCATTCCCCCATGCTAGTAAGTCACCCTTCAGAGCATCCTTCCTGTTCATGCCAACCATGAGTAGCCATGCATGCAAAGATCTCTTCTTCTTTCACCACTAGAAAAGAGCAACCTGGTACAAAAGTCAATGAAAGAGGCCGTCCAGGCTGCATCAGCTGTCAACAGTCGCTGCAGCTGTTCAGTCCTCACAAGGCACCGTGGGCCTGCATCAACTGTCAGCCAAACTTAGGAGGATATTCAGAATTTTTCTGAGATGAAGTGAAATGAAGCCATGCAGGCAGTGTGTCTAAAAAGGGGAGTATATCCCATGTCACTGGAAGGAAAGCAGCAGTTCACTGCCGCTGAAAACTTCCCCCTCTACCTTTGCAATCTGCCCTTGGTGGTCCCAAATGCTGTTCTGATGAGACAGTTGTGGATGCAGAACTAAAGTTGCCATGGCCCTTTGTTTTCCACTGATACCAAAAGCTGCTGTGATCTGGGGTGGAGAAAGGTGGGAGGAGATGTAATAGTGTATTGTTACTCTAATTTCACATATTCATTGTTCTGGGAGACATTTCCGAAAGCAGCCAAGTTTCTTTTTCTGAAGTGGCTACAATGTCACAGTGTTGTGAAGTTTCCTCCTGTCTTCTGACAACACTTCAGCTCTTGTGTATCTCACCTCACATTTACTGAGTTTATCCTCCATCACCCAGGATGAAAAAATGCCAAAGCTGCTTTAGGCTGAAAGATGCTGACATCCCAGGAGAGAGAGGTTTCTTCAAGCTTGTCAAGTACTCTCCATGCTCTCATTCCCTCTCATTTATAAAGGTACCTGACAAGGAGGACTGTAACACAAATGTCCCAGCTGTCACAGGATTGCAGAAGGATGAATTTCCCCCTGCAGGATATTGCACCAAAGCCCCTGCCCAGCACAGCTGGCCAGTGGAGTGCTTTGTGAGGCCTCCTGATCCAAAGGCTGGAGCTGAAACCACTGGGCATCCAGTGGTTCATCTGGTACTGTGCTGCAAAGTGATTTTTGGTTGGATTTGCTGTAACATGTTTTTGAAAACTTTTAGAAAGCCTTCACCAGTTTATGTATGTGCTAGGCTGATCACTGATAGCAGGAGAAATTCTGACTTGTTACCCTCCATTCTTGCCCTCCACTGAAATCCTTGTTTACAGAGACTTGTTTCCTTTTAAATCATTCTCCTGCACATCTAATGCGGCTGACCCGCTTCTTTTCAGAGTGAAATACCACTGTACATTCATTTAGGGCTTGCTTGCTTACTCCCTATAGATCACAGCCAAACTCACATTGTGCCCCTGTGAATGACGAGCCAGCTCTCTCCTCAACAGAAAAATGTAGGCAGGTTTTTTTTGTTGCTGCCTAAAGAAGAGAAATAGATAACTGGATTTTTCTTTTTCTTTAAATACTTTAGATTATAGCCCTCCTTGCTCACTAAATATTTTTCCTTTGGGGCTCTGGGTTCCTCTTTTGTCTATCAGAAAGAAGAATGTAACAAACTGCTAGACCATCACCACCTCCTTCTCACAACAATCTGCATGTCATCACCATCTGCTCAGCAAGTCTGGGTTGAGGATTTACCCCTCGCTAATCAAGACAGGATGAAACTGAATCATGTTTGAAATTGTGAAGTTCCTTCCACAGTGTTGTATGTGCCACAAGTGTGCCTCTGGGGATTCTCCCTGTTTCTTTAAAGCAGGGAAATCCTAGTGGAAGCCACATCTATGACTTTTGTGGAACTTCCCAAAGCTCCCTTCCGAGTTCCTTTCGCTATCATTTAAATTCCTGCTTTGCACTGCTTTTCAGAAAGATGCTCCAGTTCAAAAGGACAGAAACCCCAGACAGTTTTATATTTAATGGACAATTGTAGTAGATAGTAGGAGCAGAATGGATGATACATATGTGGTATGTATCTTCTGGGTTTTTTTTTAATATCACTGCTTAGTTTTTAGTGAGTTTTCTTGTTGTGCCACCCTAACCCCTCCCCTCTCCAAGTAATTTTCTTTTTTAACTGGGCTCCTTGCAGCTCTCTTTCTTTGAAGTGGAACCTCAACCCCAAAATATACAAAACCATGTTGATCTTTTGAACCCAGGAAATTATGTGTGTTTGAACTTACATACCAAGGAACCCAAGCACATTGCTTACATTTGCTGGTGTGAAAGCTGGCAACAATTGGTTAAAGCAAAAAGTACTTGAAGTGGTCGTATATGCAGCCTCCCTTCCCCTGGGCATGGGGCTCTCACAATGTCCCAGGGTGTCCAACACTTGGAGTGTCATCCAGCCACAGACTCTTGACAAGCTCAAAATGTGCCAGGAATCAAACAATGTGTCAGCCACACAGCGCTCAGTGCTCCCCAATTCCCTGGAAAGTCACTTCTTCCTTGCTGGAGGAATGGACAGTGATGCCGTGGGGCGTCCCAGCCCAGGGACACAAGTGACAACACCCCTGTCACCAGTTCTGTACTTGTCCCACTTCCACAACCGTCAGCCTGGCCCTCTCCTTGTGTGTCCCACAGTTTGGAAATGGACTCCAACCATGGAATGTGTCCAAGGCAGGAATTCAGTTTTTACTTTGTTCTTTGCTGTAATAAATCTTGTTTAGATCAGGTACCACCTCTGGAGCAGTCCCACTTCTCCACTATGGTGAGAGTCCATCCCTAGCCTGGCCTAACCTCTGTGATCAAACTGCAACAAGTGCTTTTTTGTCAGTGCTCATCATATTTGGGATGTCTTTGAGTGCAGTTTGTAAACTGCATTTATGGGAAATACTCTGAGGACACAACATGGCTGAAGAAGTTTGGTCAGGTGGGCTGATGCTCTGAAATCCTACCTGTCACCCCATCTTTTTACTGCAAATAAAGGAGGTTGGATATGAAAAAAAATTCCTATAATTAGGATTTGCCTCTTCCACTGGATGAAGGGTAACAGAGGTTCCCAGGTGACAGTGAGCTGGACCTATTACTCCAGGGAATAGGGGACACATGGCCACGCTGTGCCTCACATCACTGGCAGAGGACCATGAATGCCTTGCCTCCATGTGAGCAGTCCCGGGCAGTCCTTGGTAGCTGCCCTGCAGAGGTTTGAGATTATTTGAGTTAAGGAAGAGGTTGTTCTCAACAGTTCCTGGCCAGCATCAGGTACTTTCCTTATTTTTTTTTATTTGAAAACTACTTAAAATTGTTTTCTTTTCCTATAGTTTTATTTATTTCTTCTTTTCTTTAGATTAACGACTGCTGCTTGCTGATGAAAGTAGCTGGAATAGCATAGTTTGAAATGCTTTGGGGAGATGGGTAGGCTGTTCAATCAGGAGGCAAGGAGCCTCCTTCCTTGAGGAAATGGAAGTCCATAAAAATTTTGCTGTTGGTTTTCAGAGGTGAAGGTGTCAACCCAGGGTTTCAAGCTCCTGGCCTGACAACTGGGCACTGGGGAAGGTCACCATGCTGCTTGTGTGCCACCCTGGTTGGATGTGCTGGCCAACTTTTCAAAGAAAAGCTACAGAACAGCATTTTTGTTTTATGTGATGTTATTTTTCAGATTTTTCAAAAAAATAGATTTTGCGGCTAATGTATTGTCTTATATTGTGGTGGACTTGGCCAGTGCTAGGTTAACAAGGTTGCACTTGCTGATTTTAAAGGGCTTTTCCAACCTGAGCCCATGATTCTATAATATCTCAGGAGTGAGGACATGTGGGGAGGAGCTCTTTCAGTCCCGTGCACAGGCTGATGTACAGAGGCATGTAGGCAGCTTAATGAGAGTTGGTTTGAAATATTCTTAGCTATGAAGCAGAGGGGAAGTACAGGAAAAGAAAACAAAACATCCACCAAATCCACCTAAAATAATGTCAACTGGCTGTGAGACTCTTCTGCTTAAAAGACATAGCTTTGCTCACTGGTTTGCTTTATTTCTAGTAGTTTAAAATGTCTCTGCAATTAGTATTATGGAAATATATGACTGGCTAATACTGTTTTGGGAGTCACTATTTTAAATGAAGGAACTGCAAATACCCTTCCAAAATGAGAAGGCAGTTCATATGACATCAGAAGTTGAAGTCGCTACGATAGAAGATGCTTAAAATTGTTTGTTGTGAATCATGTCAGGCTGCTTATAGAGCAGGTGCTTTGCTGGAATAAATCGATGTAGTCAGAAATCTGCCCCAAATTTCCACAGTGTCTCTGAATTCAGTCAATTACATCTGCACAGGTCTTTCTGATGTATAAATGACTTTCAAACTCAACCCCATGCCTCAGAGCTGGTGACTGAAGTGTGGTGTTGGGAGGCTTTAATAGTGCCCCTGTTTGGGGTCTGAGTTGTGCTGCTGCTTTGGGCAGCGGGGGACATCCTTCCACAGGGACTTGCAACCGTGGATTCTAAGGGAAGAAGACCCTGCGGTAGAAACCTGTGCCACCAGCAACCTCCATCTCAGGAAAGGGGTTTTGGGACAGCTAAAGGTGTAGACAGGTAGCTGCGGGCTTTTCAAAACTATTTTTAGGGGCTTAATGCACTTCTGAAAATGCATTTACCAATGTCATTTGCCAAGGGCTTCAGCACCAAGCTTTGCTGGGTTCCTGAAGAGCCCTGGCCAGGGTCTTCACTCGAGAGGAGAGCTGGGGAAGGAGCTCACTTGCTGCCACGCTCCTGCTCACCTGGGTCTGCTCTGGGCTGCAGCCAGAGGGCCAGACCTTTACCGAGCACCGGGACCTGCCCCCACGAGCAAACTCCCAGCAGAGCCACAGGCAGATGTGATGCCATGGCAGCCAGGGCAGTCCTCCCACCCCGGGGCGGAGCAGTGCCAGGGAGAGGGCGCCCCTCACGCCCCTCTGTAGGTTCCTCTTCTGCACCGCGGAACTCCCCCTGTGCTGATGCCTGAGGGGATTTCATGGTCTCCGGTGCAGAGAGGGCCCCTGAATAAGCCACAGTCCTCAAAAGGTCTCTGCTGCCAGACATATTGCCTCTGGCATATCTCTAACAGGTCCCCCTGGCTTAGGGACTGAGTTCACTCAGTGGTATTTTAGGAAGACAGGAGACCCTTTGTACCCAGAGAGGAAGGAAAAACGTTTCTGAAGAAAAGGAGGAGTAAACTCCTGGGTGCAAGAGCATTTAATATGTTTGCCCTGTGGCTCAGCACTGCCCCTTTCTGTAGGGACCCACTTCAGAGAGCCCTTGACAGCTGTTTTGAGGTGACATCTGTCTCTCTTTGCCTTTGTACCTTGTGTGCAATTCCCAGGTGAGTCAGCTGGGACTTCAGAGGGGTTTGGTGAAAGCAGAAGCCATCTTTCTGTGCGTTGAGGGCTTGTGAGCGACTGTTGAGAAAAACAGTCACTTTTCCTGGCATGCCTTTAGTCAGTGTGACCTTAAGAGTGTGAAAAACGGGGCCCGGCGGTGACTGCCGTGGTTAAACAGCAGCAAGAGCATTTTCACAAGAGGACTTCAGTCATTAACTCAGAAAACTTCCATGAAGGCAGCAGGGCTTTTGGGTGAGGTTTGAAAGAGTCAGGCATTCGCAATGGTGTGGAAAATGCCAGAAATGGATGAACAGGCTGTGAGCTGCTGCAGTGTTCGTATCACTAGCAAGGCTGACTGGGGAGGAGTTGTGTCTTAGGATATGCAAAAAGCACCCATTGATGCAGCATTTAATGGGGACACCACAGCCGTGTTCTTGATCAGAGCTTTCTACTTTGCAGACCAAAATGGTGGTCCTACATATTTTTGCCATCTTAAATGGAAATAGTTGATGTCCAGAAACCCTGAGTAACTAAGTCAGCAAAGCTAATGAGATTAGAATGTCTTACTCATGAGAAGACTGATTTGCAAAGGCTGAGTGTGCATGTAGGGGTCTGGCTTTTATCATCTCCTCTAACATTCAGGCAACTGCAGATAGTTTTGTAATAGAGTTCTTGCTGCACAAAGCAACCAACCAGTCAGCCAGGTAATTTCCTACATATGTACCCTCTGGGGATTTTATGATGGACTTTATCTTCTCTTAATATGCAACTTATCTACCTCTCCATCTGTACATGGATTTCTTTGGACAAGAGCAACTTTTTTTTTTTTTAAAAATACTCTCCAGCCTTTGAGAAAGAAGGTTTTTGTTTTTCTCCTGAAGGGTTTGACCTAGTGTGGATCCAATCTGCATGTTTCAACCTGGCCCAGAATTTGCTGGTTTAAGAACCACAAAGGAGAAGACATGAGAAGTGTTCCTTTTACAGTGATACATTTCAAGATGGTTTTATACTTAGTCAAATTACAGCTGGCACCCTGAATACCACACAGTCTTAACCCTGCAAATTGAAATTGGATTTTTAGAAAGTATTTCAGATGCCTTTTGGTAAAGCTGTGGTTACTTGTCTTGATTTATGGTAGCAGTCACCTCCCATCTCAAAGATATATTCCAGTGTTCCAAAGGTACCTTGGCTCATTGACTGAAAGGATTTCGTACTGGCCCTGCCAATGCTTTTTTTAGAGGATGGATGGCGTTTTGCAAACCCACTACCTGAAGACGCCTGCACTTCTCACTTCTTCCTCCAAACGTGGTGATAATTACATTTAAATTTCAGAAGATGGCGTTGAAGATTTGCAATTAATATCCTACACTGTGCGTGTGCCCGGCTTGCCGGCGGCCTGCCGGCGCAGCGCGGTGACAGATTCTGCGACCTGAGACGTTGCAGCAGAGAGGATGTGGATGGAGGTGTGCTGGGGACGTTAGAACAGAACAACACCACCAGTGTCGCGGCACGAAACACGTGCTTGAAACACGAAAAGCGGCAAGAGAGACTTTCATGCAAGCCCGGAGCTCGCTCCTTCATCCACCAGCTCCCACCACGCTAGGGCAGGAGGCTCTGAAGGCAGGCGAGCGAGTGGGCTCCAGCCCTGGTGCCTCACGATGGGCTTTGCGGAGGCAGCATCCCGTGGGCTCAGCGGGGCGGGAGCCGGAGCTGGCGGCTGGCCCTGATCCCGCTGCGGCCGCCCCGTCGGGGCTCGCTGCCTGCGGGACTGGCGCCGCTGCTGCCCCCCTACCTTGTCTCGCATTTCACACCTTTCGGGCTGCAAAACACGGTGTAGGCTGGACGGGGAGAGCCCGAGCCCCGGGGGGAAAGGAGGCGGGTGTCTGTCTCATGCCACTCCGCGATCCCGGCTCTGTGCCCCGGGCAAAGTGGGGTTGGGTCGAAGAGGGTGCCGGCAGGGGGTACCGACCCCGGGCAAGGCGTGAGTGGGTGGGCGGATGCCCCCGCGTCTCCCCGAGCATCTCGGGGGCCCGGCCGGCGCCGTCTAGGACGTTTCTGGTGGGTGTAGCGAGCTGGATCTTTACAGTAAAAGCCGCCCGGCTCTCCCTGGTAGGAGTTTCCCCGGGCTATTTATGTATGTCCGTCTGTCTGTAGAGATTTAAAAAAACCCAACCCAGCGGGGACGCGGAGAGGGCGCCGATCTGCACGCCCTCCCGCCCGCACCGTGTTTACCAGCAGCGGTATGTGTCACTGCCTCAGATGTTTTCCAGTTCGCCAAGTCCCCGCTCCCCTCCACCGGCTCCACCTCCGGGCCCGCCTTCCCCCGCCCGGCACGACGCCCTCCATCATATAAAGAAACTTCCCGGTGCCACCGGCCCAGTCGCCCTGCGCCCGGTCTCAGCAGCCGCCCGGCACCGGCGGCCCCTGCCCGCTCCCAGCGCCGCGACAGAGGTAAGCGGGGGGCGACCGAGCCGCCCGGGACCCCCAGCCCGGGCGCAGCGCTCCCGCCGCAGCACCCGCGGGCCGGGCAGGGAGGCGGGGTGGGCGGTGCGGGCGTCTCGGCTTCCTCCAGTCGGGGCTTCTCCTGTGGCTGTCGGCACCTGAGCGAGAGCTTTGCCTTTTTGTTTTCTTCTTCTTTTTTTTTTTTTTTTATTTTTTTAATTTTTTAAAAATTTTTTATTTTCCCCCCTTATTCTATTTTTTTTTCCTTAATTTAAAGCAAGAAAATAATACCCGCCCGTTACCTGCTCCTGAGGTGACGGCGTGCACCGGCCCCCAGCCCGGCTGGTTCCCGCGACCCTCGGGAGGGTCGCAGGAACGTGTGGAAGGGATCCGCTTCATGCACAGTGAAAGGGGGGAAAGTGACTTTTTTGGGGTCTTCGCAGAGACTCCTGCGGGCTCCGTGCTGGGTAGCCGTGGTCCCGAACGCTTCCCCCCCGCAGACGCACCCATGTGCAAGGGAGATGCTGGAGGACCGGGTTTGGTGTCCGGGGGAATGCTGCCCCTGCGGAGGGGTGTAAGAGGTGCGGAGCGGTGCTGCCTATCTGCCCACAGTAGTGTGCACCTGTCTGGCAAGGGGCTTGGGAAGACTCTCCGTGGGTAGGGGCAAAGATTCCTGGGTGAGGAATCACTTTATTTTGCTAGATGTAATAGGGGGGGTGGAGTGAAGTGGGAACCCACGAAACTAAGATTTCGGGCATTCAAGCATTTTTCAGATCGGTGAGACAAACCTGAGGCCGGGTCCCCATTACTGGTGCCGGTGTCCTGGCGTTTGCACCTTCCCAGTGGGCGCCCATCCCTGCGGAGCCACGCCGCTCTCCATGAATGCCTGCACCTCTGCGTGCAGCTATAGGGCTCTGCATGGTGGGCTGCAAGCTCCCACGTCCCTGGGGACATAAGTGCCCTTATGCCAGGCTCTGTGGGTTGCTGTCTTTCCACTTTTAGGTATATGCAACGTATAGATTTGAGCGTTGCTATGTGTGTGTGCTGGGAGCAGTTGGAGGGGTAGATATGTATAGGACATCATGTGTTCAAGTGTGCCTTGCTGAAGTGAGCTTGTGGAAACCAGTGTGATGTTATAGATAGATGCCATATAAGTCATAACTGCATGTGAAGCCCTCGGAATCGTGTGCGTGTGTCTGATATCACATATGTGCACGATCATATGCAAATACATTTTAATGCAACTTTCCTCTTTTGGTTGAAAAGTAAACCCCCAGTTGAACTCTCAGCAGGACAAGGGAGTTGTGCCTTAAGTCACTTGCAATAAAAATTTTAACGACTGATGTGTGTTCATGCAAAAGAGTGTCGGGACAGGGGGAAGTCTGTCAAAGTCTGCAGCACAGGCAGTGCCTGGGGAGGGCTGTGGGGGGCTGTGCCCAGTTTCCTGAGGCTCTGTACCGTGTTTCCCGGGGCCCCCAGGGTCCCCTACATGCCGTGGCTGCTGTTTGGTGTGGTGTGTGTGGCATCAGGGACCGGGCACCGCTGGTGTGTACTTTGCCCAGCACTTGACCTGTGGGTTTTCCTCTCCCCACATCCTGCCCATTTTCCCCTCCCCCACAGCCTCCCAGAGAGCTTGGACGTGTGTGGAGAGGTCAGCTTGGTGAGGCACCCCAAAACTCCCTGCCCAACCTCTGACACAAGTGGCATGAGCTTGGAGCCGGGCGAGTGCGGGATGAACTCGGTGAGCTGTGGCAATGGGAAACTCCGCCAGTGGCTGATCGACCAGATAGACAGCGGCAAGTACCCCGGGCTGGTGTGGGAGAACGATGAGAAGAGCATCTTCCGCATCCCCTGGAAGCATGCTGGCAAGCAGGACTACAACCGGGAGGAGGATGCTGCCCTCTTCAAGGTAAGGCTCAGCCTGGGCTTGGGATTGTGGAACACTGGCAGGGCAGGAGGGATGCCCCTCACCATCCCATCCTTGCCGCCTGCCTCTGCAGGCTGGTTCTGCTGGTTGGCTGCTGCTGGACGCTGCCTGGCTGGTGGCGCTGGCTGTGGCCCGGTGTCCCTGTGTTTGAGGGACAGCCCACCCTTCCATGCTTCTCTGCGTGGAGTGAAATGCTTTTGGGACTGCAGCACATCTGTTTCCAAACTCATTCCCCTTTCTTATGCCCTCTAAACTGTTTTTGATACCTTACCATGATGCTTTTTTTTAGCCTAAACCTGTAGGGAGTAAATTCATGCATAGTTCATGCACATGTAAGCACAAACACATATGCTGTTTCAAGCATTGTGCCTTGTAGTTGATTCTTTTTTTTTTTTCTTTTCTTTCCTTTTTTTTTTTTTCCCATTTTCCTGCTCTTTTGATTATCTGAAATGTTTCCAGGCTTGGGCTCTTTTTAAAGGAAAGTTCAGAGAGGGCATTGATAAACCAGATCCCCCTACCTGGAAGACAAGATTAAGGTGTGCTTTGAACAAGAGCAATGACTTTGAAGAACTGGTGGAGAGAAGCCAGCTGGACATCTCAGATCCCTATAAAGTGTACAGAATAGTGCCAGAAGGAGCCAAGAAAGGTAAAGCATCTCAAATTCTCTGTGTAACAGAATGTGAATGTGGCTCATTGCAAGCATATGAGGACTGAAGTGTGCTTTTCTGGAATGGCCCTGCAGGCTTTTTAAGTCTTTTAAGGGACAAAAATGAGGGCTCAAGTGCAGCTTGTTCTGATGGCTTGAGAGGCTGTGTCTGTGGGAGGACTGCTGGCGTTTGAGTCGGAGCATTGAAAGGGAGCACTTGCAGGAAGATGCAGACAGGCGCCTGCACATCACTGGAGGAATTGCTCTTTTAGCTGGAGCCTCCCTGCCAGTTCTGTGTAGTGAGAGCCAAGCAGGCAGCTCAAGGGACAGGCCAAAAAAAAAAAAAATTTTACATGCTGGATCTAGGTTGGGAATACAGGGAAGAGCAATTTTGAGGCAGACAGTAGGTAACTGCCTTGGGCGGGAGGAGCTGGGAGTGAGGGATGCCCAGCCTGCAGCCTCCAGGGCAGGGGCAGGGCAGTGTCTGTTCTCCAAGGAGTTCCTAGTGCCAGGCAGGACCTGTGGGAGGCAAAGGCTTGGCATCACTGTGCACTAGGCTGGGCACTGCAGGACAGACTGCTTCCCGGAGCTGACTGCAAGGGGGGCCAGGGAATCCAGTCCCAACTGGGCTCTGGAAGGCATTTTGGTCCTCTCTCTGTTCAACAGCAGGTTGTATGGATTTGTCTTTAATGTGCCGATTGCAGATTTCCTTAAGATGTGGTTGACATTTATTTTCATCCCCCTGGTGAACACAGGTGCAAAACAGATCAACATGGAGGAGCAACCATTAATGATGAACCATCCCTTTCCAATAACATCTCCTTACACTGCACTACCATCCCAGGTATGGCATTAGTTGAGTGTTCCGCTTGGTGCCTCTACACTGAGCAGGACAATTTCTGTGCTCTGTGCTGTGTCTGTCCTTGCTGGTGGGGCTCTCAGGTTCTCTCTGTGAAAAAACTTCATTATGAAAAGCGAGAAATTGAGAAGCAACTTTTCTAATGTCAGATGAGGCCACAGGGCAGTTGATTTCCCTTGGTGTTGTTTATCCCAGAGTAATAGCTCTTTTCTGTTGGACGACAGTTCCTAGTGCACTGCCATTCTGTTGATGCCAGAATGCAAGAATCCAATGAAGCCTTGCTCTTTCAAGCAGACATTTAGCAGCAGTGCTTTGACTGCCTTTTGTTATTCCACTCCACTTATTGTTTACACCAGTGGTGAGAAACTCATTTGAAAGCCTCATTGGTGGTGGTGGCGGAGTGCCATCCGTGTAGCCTGGGCACAGCTCAGACCTCCATGGGCTTTGGCAGGGAGAATCAAGGAGCTGAGATGAGAAAGCTGATGCAATGCACAGCATTAGTTTTGACAGCTGCCTACTAAAAGAATACCTCGTTAAATTGAATAGGTACCGAACTACATGGTGCCCCATGAACGGAACTGGAGGGAGTTTGCCCCGGAGCAGCCGCATCCTGACATTCCCTACCAGTGTGCCAGCGTCCCCTTCGCCGCTCGCGGTCATCACTGGCAAGGGCCCGGCTGTGAAAACGGTAAGATGCCCCTGTCTAGGGCTGCTTGCTGAGGCTGGCCACCTGGAGGAACCTCAGATTCCAGGTTTATTATTTGTGGCTTTGACTGGAATTAACAGATGTGGATGGAGAGGAGTGCTGGGTTCCCTTCAAAGAGAGCCACCTTTGTCCTGGCTTTTGCATTCACTGCCACTGAATGTGTGGTGTGTGGGCTGTACAGTCCTCTGAATTGATAGAAATCAGCCCCCAAAAGTCCTCAGCTGTCTCAAAAGCCCTGAGCAATAAAGAAGGCAACCAACCCTCACAAAAACCCCAAATGGGAACATATGTTCTTTAGCTTTTCTCTCTGATTTTGGACTTTTTGAGGTACACACCAGTGAGGTTTTCCCTCCAGCCTTGTGGGTTAGACTGGCATTATTCTCCCTAGAAGAAAGCTGGAATTATTACTTTATTTTAGTGCTGTGGAAGTGGGACAGCTTGTCATGGATTGAGACTGTCTTGGGGCTGGTACAGCAAAAACAGAATAAAGGGATGTTTCCTTCCCCAAAGATCTCACAGTACCAGAGCCACACATAATCATGGCTTTCCAATATCTGCATCCATAATAAAAAGCCCAATTTGTGAAAATCAGCAGTGCTGAAGCATTCAGGGAATAAAACATAAGAGAAAGGGAACTGTGTCCTGTAGACCCTTGCAGGATACCTCACCTGAGGATGCAGGCATTTGCTTTGTGAGGAGAAGCAGCTGGTTCAGAAGGGCAGGAAAGGATGGGAAGTGAGAAAAGACTCCTAGGAAGAGATGCTGTATTTTCAGAGGACAGCTCTCTACTGGTTTTGATGCAGAGAAATCTTTGGATCTGCAAAAAAGTAAACGCTCATTGCGCTGCAACTTTTGCTGGCAGTATTTTGGAATTATTAGGCTTTTCTTTTAGTTGAGTTATTTGCTAATAAAAGAATCAAGGTAGCAAGCAGAATGAGCTCTGCCCTGAAGTACATCCTCTGCAGCAGTGAAACACATTTGGATACTTTGCTGAATTTGTAGGCAGTTGTTAGTGGTTGATACTGGGTTTCCCACTGGGCTCTAAAATGTGTCAAGAGACATAGGGTGTTTTTTATCCGCATCACTCCAGCTCCTGATTGTGGTGAGTTCTGCCACTGGGAACGGTCACTTGCATCATCCTCCAAAGACTTTTATTGGCATTAAGAAACAGAGGAAAAACATCAATTGCCCGTGGTATAATCCACTTACTGAAAGGCATCTGTTGGAACAGTTTAATAGTAGTTCTGCTAATAAAACCCTAATAATCTCCTGCCACGAATTTTTCCTTACCTACATTTAAACAGTGTTAAGCCCAGCTTTATTGTTACACCCATCATTAGTAAAATTTCTTGTAAAAACAAATTGTTTTATGCCGGTGACTTTTAAGAGCACTGTAGTCTAGTTAAAAATGTGAATTATTTCTCTAATGGAATAACATGTTAGGTAAGGAAAAGGACTAGGGGGAATATTGAAGTGCTAAGGGACTATTTCATGCAGACCCAAAGAAAAATACAGTCCAGGTAACATCTGGAGTGACTGGTAGAGTTGGCCTACCTGGAGGAATTTGGAAATAGGACCTTTTTAAGAAGAAGGGGAAAGAGAGAGAGAGTTCCTGTTGGGGCCTAGGAAAACTCACTTTTGCATCACTGTGATTTCTGCCCTAGCTTTTCTCTTAGGATTTAGGCTGCTGTCACTGACTTTTGTTTGTGAAAACAGGTTGTCAGGTGACAGGAACCTTTTATGCTTGTGCTCCTCCTGAGTCCCAGACTCCTGGCATCCCGATTGAGCCAAGCATAAGGTCTGGTGAAGCCCTCGCTCTGTCAGGTAAGGTCCATAATCCCCCAGGCTTCCCGGGGAGCTTGACAAGAGACTCCCACTTCTGACTTGCCCAGGCACCATCCCTCCTTTCAAATGAAAGGAAAAAAGAAGCAAAAAAAATAAAAGTAACCTCTTTAGTGAAGGAATTTGGTGTATAGTTTTAAGTCTCTGTTTTCCAGGGTACTTAAGCACTTCCAGCCCCAGCTCCAAGGGATGGAGGTGGTTAAAGTTAATGGAAGTGCTTCACTGGCTCACGGTATTAGTGCTGAGGTGCTTTGGTGAGACACCAAATCAGGCCTTCCCAAGGCAAATTAGGAGTATCAGTGACTTAAGGCTTAGGTTTTCATTTAGTAGGAGCCCCCCCCCCCCCCAAATTGGTTTTACCTGGGTACTTTGTAGTGCTCCTGCTGGTGCCATCTGGCTTTGCTCTGCTTTGTTTTTCCTGGTGGAAAGAAAAAGACATTCAGGAAAGGAAAGGGAAGTTATTTCAGCCAGGTTTGCAGATGTCTGGACGCTGGGGAACTTTCTAAGTAACTCTGGGAAAAGGTGTGGGAATGTGCTTTTCACAGAAATAATGGATAGACCTGTAATGTGATACTTGGTGGGTTTCTTAAGTGGGATTGCTCTCCTGAATCAGGGTCAGTGTGTGTGCAGATGTGTGTGCCTTTGTGTGTACGTGAACATATATTGTACACACATGTATATATTATATATATATATATTCAGTGCCGTGTGAATTCGTAGGAGTCAGCCAAGTTGACCAAATGGCCATTTGAAAGCAAGGCAGGGGATTTTGGGTACAGCTCTGTCGGAGCTGGAGCCAGCAGTCACTTCTCTCCAGGCAGCTGAGTGCAAGTTTGCAGGTCCCCTGTGCAGAAGCCTTTTCTATGCAAAGTCTGGGGGGAAACACAGCTACTTCCTTATTAAATCTGAGGAAGTGCACTGAGCCGGTGGGTTTAATTGTGACGTGAACTTGGAAAATGTGACCAACATCAACTTCTTGTGTGCAGATCTTTCCTTTTAAATGGAAATGTGAAGTTTGTGGGATTTTAGTTCCTACCAAATTCCCACGCATCAGTAGCCCTTTCAATAAGATAAGAGAGCATTAATGCTACTGTGCCCAAAAAATTGTAGTATTTATATTGTTTTATATGTTTTTATATTTTTTACTAATATGAGCTTCTGGGTGGTGCTGACCATTGGGATCAGAAATCTCATGCAAACTTGTCTCTTGGCCTTAGCACAGATCTGAAACATAAAACATCCATGCTAATGCATCACAGTGATTGTTTTTTGTTTGTTTGTTTGTTTCTCCTTGTAGACTGTCGACTCCACATCTGCTTATATTACCGTGAAATACTGGTGAAGGAGGTGACAACTTCCAGTCCTGAAGGCTGCAGGATATCCCACGGCCAAAGCTATGAGGTCAGCAGCCTGGACCAAGTTATCTTCCCTTATCCAGAGGATAATGGCCAGAGGAAGAACATAGAAAA
Organism: Aphelocoma coerulescens; assembly: GCF_041296385.1. NCBI lineage: Eukaryota > Metazoa > Chordata > Aves > Passeriformes > Corvidae > Aphelocoma > Aphelocoma coerulescens. Next base: position 80,073,037 of record NC_091015.1, read on the forward strand.
ACTGCTGAACCACCTGGAACGAGGAGTAATTCTATGGATGGCACCCGACGGCCTCTATGCTAAGAGACTTTGCCAAAGCAGGATCTACTGGGACGGGCCTCTGGCGCTCTGCAGTGACCGACCCAACAAGCTGGAGCGGGACCAGACATGCAAGCTCTTCGATACTCAGCAGTTTTTAGCAGGTAATTCCCACCATGGCTTTGATACTGTTTTGGAAATGTCACCCTGTGGTCGCTGTCCACATCAGCTCTATGGGAGTGCTCTTTTCATGCTACTTTATGAATTACAGTGAGAATTGCCCCTTGATATTTCTGGGCAAATGGAGCCAAGGAGTACTTGAATCCTGAGTAATCCTATAAATTTCTGTACTCTCTGCACATTCAGTGCCCCTGCACAGGCCAGCAGGAGTGAACTGAGGCTCAGCTGGTGACACCCAACCCCCCACATTTCTATATGAAGCATAAAGAGGAACCTAGCAAAATAGTTTCTCCATAAATTGACATAGAAAAGTGGATGCTGATCTTGGATTTGCTAGTCTTAAGTCCTGGATAGGTCTGTGGTCTGCACTTGTGCTCCTCTCAGCTTGACCCAAAAAAAGCCTGAGGTCTTGCCCAGAGTATAAAAATTTCAGTAGCAAGCCTTCTTTTCAGACTGTGCCAGTGTCTAAAAGATATCTGGGAATTTAAAAGGATTTCACAAGCTCTGGAATTTCAAGAGTGCCTAATATTCTGAGCAAGGAGGTGCGTACCTCACCAGAGCTCTCTGGGAAGGTCTCATTTTGCACAAGGCAGTGCAGAAGGAGCAGGGGAGTGCTTTAGGACAGTGCCTTCTCCTTCCAGCCCATGAAGGGAAGGGACAAAGCCTCAACCCCACTTCCCAGCACACCTGAACAGTTAGAGAGAGGAGAGCTGTCCCCCCAGAGGAACTGGTGGGAGATAGTCATTGTTCCAGAGGACAGCTTGGGCAGCAGGAACAGACATTGGCCCTTTTTTGGTATTTCTGGCATCGCTTAGAGGTGAACTAAGTGGCTATGATTTGGTGTGTTTTCTTACTAAAACTGGGCATCAACACTGGCATGACACTCTCAGGGGAATAATGCCTTGCAAAATTTAAAAAAACCCCATCAAACTAAATCCAAATCAGCAGCTTTAGCATACTTTATATTCCAAGGTTGATGTGCTCTCCTAGAGAAACAGTCAAGAAAAAATGTATTTAAAGAGAGAAATCTTACATAGATGTGAGAATTGACAGTTAGAAAGGGGAATTTGAGGTCAGGGTGTTGGCTTGGGCTTCAATCACATGCTAATTTAAAGATGTATAATTCTGTGCCCAGTGATGGTTTTGGAAATCCCTTTCCCTTTTCTCGGGTGGTTTTTTAGGTGTGCTCTGGGTTCTTCCAAATGGTTGACAGGACATCTCTTTTTAGACACCTAACCCCAAAGATAAGCTCAAGCAATAGTTATTTTTCACCCCTCCTAAATTACTTATGCACCAGTGCCTGTGCAAACCCAAGTGTGTGGTTGCAGTCACAGTCTGTGGCGTGTGCAAAGTGAGTTTTTGCATGTGATGATGCTCAGTGAAGTTTGTAGGTGACTTGCTGTGGGCCTGTCACATCTGCACATTAATTGAATGTGCTGAGGTCCCAGCCTGCAGGCAAGCTCAGGGATTCCCCTGTGCTGGGAAACCGGGGCTCCCCTGCGTAGAGAGGTGGGAGATCTCTGCCAGGAGAGGGAATCTTGAACAGCAGAGAAAGGGACAGATGCAGAACTGCTATGGACCAACCACAACCCTTGGGAAACCACTGAGGAGCTGAACCCTGCAATGCAAACTGCACTGGAGCATTGGGGCCTTTGCTGAGAAGCCTCTGCTGCTGAGAAAGCTAAAATGGGGCAATAAATCAGAAATCAGGGGAATGGTCTCTGTGGAGAGAGATAAATGCATTGTAAATGTTGTAAATTGGGCTGGCTGGAGAGTAGGAGGACAGGGACTTGGAGTTTGAGGGTGGCAGCCAGAGAATGGTTGGTGGGACAGAAGGAGTGGCAGCTGGAGACGGAGTATCAGGAGATGGGAAAGGTTTGGGCAGGGACATGGGGAGCCCTTTGGTGTTGGAGGATGCACTTGGGCCTGGAAAGGAAGACAGAGCAAGTGGAAGGTTTTGGAGAAGCGCTGGGCTGACCTCAAGCCATGATTACCCTGGTGGTGGGAAAGAAAGGGCTTTCTTCTCCAGGTCTGTGCTATGGGCACTCCCACAGGTATTCAGGACTTGGAGAATTGCTGAGGCCAAGTAAAACAAGGGAGAGAGGAAGTTGAAAGAAGTTGCACATTATCAGTGTGGTTGGATTGGGCTTGGGTGGATTGTCCTTCCCTGTCCTGTACCAGCACAGAGGGAAGCAGGGTCCCATGGAAAACATCTCTTCTTTCTTGCCTTATTCCCAGAGAGCTCATGGCACTCTTCAGGGGTTTTTAGGGAGACTTTGGGGAAAGCTATGCTTTAGTCCATGTTTTAAGTGAGATGCCCATTGTTCTACTTGTATAACTGACCCTCTCAGTAAGACTGGTAGTCCAAGCCAGCGCTGGGATGCTGTTGTGGTAGCCACTGAATCCACACCTTGGTCTGAACAGCTTGCAGTTAGAGTAGGAATGGCAGGGGTGTATTTTGGGAAAACATGCATTTGTCATGTCAAGTTCAAAGGCTCTCCTTTCCCTCTCTAACAGGGAGGGTGCTCCATTATAACACATTGGCTTTAATATTAATTTCAGCTTTTTTCAGAAAGTGTGAACAGGATTATAAATGAAAATGATATCTTTATTAATCAGCTGTGTAGAGATACGACACTTAACACAGACTTTAGCAAGGATATGTTAGATGGAATGTTCTCTTTTCAGGATGGAAATGCAGTGTCTAAAACACAACATTTGGTCCACAGCACTGGAGATTTTGGTTTGAGTGGAAGTACCTTATAAATGCCTGCCCTGCTACCTTTCATAGGGGACACTGACTATTAGAATAATTATATAATTTGACCATTTCACTTTGCACAAGGCTGTGGGTTAGTGAAGAGGGTGCAGGAGCACAAAGACACAAAAGGCTCTTTTGCTGGCTCAGTACATGGCTGAAGTGTAGTCCTTCCCCTTTTCTTACCTCAATGTCCTGCACCAGGCACAGTGATGACAGTGGCTCTGTGACAGTCCGGCTGTGGCTAAACTTTGTGCCTATCAGTGCTTTGTGTCTCTGGCCACTACCAAGCCACTGGTTTCAGTGCTGCTCTTCTGTGTCTGCTTGATGGTTCCCAGTTACCACTAGTGTCTGCTCCAGGGGCTCTGCTGGCGGAGTCCCACAGTAGTACTAACTGGGAGACATGTTGGTTTGTGCAGATGAAATTAATTGTGAGACAAAGCAAACAGAAAAATTGCAGTGTTGTAACTAGCTCCCCCTGACCCGAGGGAAAGTCTCTGAACTCAGTGTCTTGTGCTTACCTCTTGTCTTTTTCCTGACCTCACTCATCATCCCCTGGAGTTACTTTGTCTTCTCTCACTGTGCTCCAGGGTCATCCACAAAGTCTATCTTACTGGTCTATACTGGTTTTGACTGGGGCAGGGTTAATTTTCTTCATAGTGGTCCATGTGGTGCTATGGTTTGGATTTGTGACCTAAACAGTGCTGATAACACAGGGACAATTTAGCTAATGTTGAACAGTGCAAACACAATGCCAAGGCTTTCTCCGTGTCTCACTCTGCCCTCACAGGCCACAGTCTGGAATGACCAAGAGTCTGGGAAGGGGCACAGCCAGGGCAGCCAACCCCAGCTGAGGGATATTCCATTCCCTATGACCTTGTGTTCTGCAGGAAAACAGGGCTTGGGGGAATTTGCCAGAGGTTGCTGTTGCTTGGGCACTGGCTGTGTGTAGGTCAGCTGGTCATGAGTGATTGCTTTTTCCACTACTTGTTTTTCTTTGTTTTGTCTTGTTTTTTTCTTTTTACCATTAAACTGTCTTTATCTCAGCCCATAATTTCTTGTCCTTTTGCCATTCTGTTTTTCTCTCCCATGCTGGAGCTGGGAGTGAGTGAGTAGCTGTGTAGTGCTTGCCTGTCCTCCATGATTATTCCACAGCACAGTACTTTCTCTCTTCCCAGAGCTGCAGGCTTTTGCTCACCATGGACGTCCACTGCCAAGATACCAGGTCGCCCTGTGCTTTGGGGAGGAATTTCCAGATCCACAGAGGCAGAGGAAACTAATTACAGCCCATGTAAGTAGGATTTCTGCCTTACCTAAAACAAGCACACTCCTTGGCAGATATGAATCTGCCAGTCAGGCTTTTGTACCTCATGTGTACTATGGGGGAGGTAACAAATTGTTGAAAGTGCAGCACTTTCCAGAACAGGGTTTAATCCCCAGATCTGCCAAGGACTGGTAGCCCTCAGTAGGGCAGAGCACCTGATTTTCCCGCTCTGCAGTGTGTGTCATTTGTGATCTGTTGCAAATCCCATCAAACCCTAAAGCTGAAATGTACCGGGAACTGCAGGGCTGTGTTGTTACCACCAGCCCAGATGTGCAGCTCCTTGGACTGCCTGGCCAGTGCAGCATGCGGTGCTTTTACACCCACTGCACCTGCAGGTGCTCCAGAATCCCAGCCTGCATCTCCAGGACCTCAGCCCTTAACGGGACACAGGGGCTGCCTGTGCAGCTTCAGGGCTCAGGAGCTGTCAGGCTCACGGGCTGACTGACCACAGTTCACACACACTCAAAGCTGCTGTTTCGGGATGCTCTCTGAGAGAGGGTGATGACGGAGACTGAGACCAGGTACTTTCTGAATTGGCTCTATTGGTCCATAAAACCACAAGACAGGTGGTAATGCACACATTGGTGGCAGGGCTTGGCTTACTGCATCCTTGATAAGAAAACCGGTGTCTCTGTTAAATTTTTTGAAAGCCCCTTCAGTAGCAGCGCAGGTCCCAAGTCAGACTTTTGCCATAAGCTGTGGCCTCTCCTCAGCTGTGTAGCTTTCATGCTGCCACACTGCTGCCTAGCAGGTCTCTGGGGTGGAAGTTGAGAAGCTCACAAATCCATCCTGAGCTGTGTAATGACTAGTTAGAGATAGCTGCCCATTCCTGACTCTCCTTCAACTCTTTTCCATTCCTGTTTTGGCTTTACAGCTTTCCATCCCTCCTTCCTAGCATCCTCTCTTCAGTCCCCCGTCCATCTCCTGTCCTGGTGTCTTCTTTGTGAGCCTGTACCTCCTGGTCTTTCCAGAGCTTTGCTTCCCCTTTACTAACTGCTCAATCTCCTCATCCTCTTGATCTGTCCTGACTCGTGAGCTGGTGGGACTCCACCATCCCACCAAAGAGTTATGCACTGGAAGCTGCCTGGCTCATCTGTCCCCCTGCCTTCCCATCTCCACCATCTCCTCCAAAACAGTGCCTGTGTCTTTTAATATGGAGGGATTGGCTGACCAGCAGGAGAGGATTGTGGACAAGTGTCATCCAGCCTGTCCTCCACTGAGAGTAAGGAGAGCTTCAAGTGTTTGTTCTCAGTGTACAGCTCAAATATTTACAGTCAGAGCCCAAAGCCCTGAGAGGGAGCGGTGGTTTCTGAAGAGACAGAAGTGAAGGCATTGTTAACTCATACAAATCCCACTTGGTGGTTGATCAAATTCCTCATCAGAGTTTGAATGAACAGAAACAAGAGTAACCTTGATGTTAGGTTGAAATCTAACTTCAGACACAGTCATTTGTCAATGTATCTCAGCTTACCAAAGGGCTCCAACATTTCAAGTTAAGTCCTCAATGTGCTTTGCAATTCAGACAAGACTCTTGGTGTGTTCAGTATGTATTTAAACACCTTGAGTGGCCATGGACATCTGTGTCCTGTGGGCATTGCTCACATCCTGGGGCTGGCTAAGGGACTGCAATTTTTGGTACATCATTTGTGTCACTACTGCAGTCCCTTTTAAATGAAGGCAGTGAAGGTAAGGAGTGGGAGGCACTTGGCAGGAGAGCTATGCTAGGCTAGGCAAGACCTAGCTTAAAACAGAGATTAGTGAGACTGCTGAAATTGTGTTCCCATTCTGGTAAGCAGAACTGTTTTGTCCCATCTTGGTCTTAACTTAGAACCACTGTAAATAACTAAGATAAGGAGTGTGAAGTTTTGTCACATGTCTGATTAACATTTTGTCTGTTCTTAAGGTTGAACCTATGTTTGCCAGGCAGCTGTATTACTTTGCTCAACAAAACAGTGGACATCTGCTGAGAGGCTATGATTTACCAGAACTTGTGCCTAGTCCAGAGGATTATCACAGATCTATTCGCCATTCCTCTATTCAAGAGTAAGATCCTCAGAAAGAGTGGTTTTAAAGGCACTGTAAAGATTGTGGAGAGTGGAAGAGCAGATCTGGGTCACGATTTGGAGATCCACAGTCCCAGCTGGATGTGTTCAGGGTTTCAATGATAGGAAAGTGAACAACTAGGACAACTGTATTGTACAATAAAAGTGACGGGTCTTCAACATTTGGATGCTACGTCTCACATAGGGTTCCACTGTTGCTGAGAATAACTCAAAACTGACAAAATGATTGCTGTGTTTACGTTTGCTTTATGTTCTCCTCGGCTTTTGAGGACTGATCCTTACCGAAGACTTAAATCCAGAGTTTACACTGTTACCTTTGCAGGGCTATTTATTTTGGATTACTGATCTCAGGGAAAGTACATAAATTTGTGGTGTTCCCAATTTGAAACTGTAGCTACTGTAGGTGGGTAGCAAACGTAGATGGTTTATTGAGAATAGCTAATACATGTAAGTGGTTATAAATTTAGATTCATAAGTGTGATGCCTATATTCTTGTATAGAATATTTCAGTGTATTTTTTGAAAACAATGCAATTCTTCAGAGACATATTTTTTTAATGCCTGACTGACATTTGTCTTGACAATGAATTCTTTTGCTGCCATTGTTGTTATTGGATTAGCCTCCATGATAGCAGTTTTAAAGTGATGCATTTATGGTACTGTGTTAAGAAAAGTGACCGTTCAACTCATATTACCTGTGAATTTAGTGGATTAACCACTAAAATTCTAGAGTCCCAAAGAACAGGTTTATAAATAAATTGCATTTTTCTTATAATTGTAAGCTACTATGCATGCATTATACATACATATATATGTATGTATGTGTGTGTGTGTATATATGTATGCATTAGAATGAAGTTGGCAGACCTTGCAAATAGCACAGGAATGGTCCCACTGCCCCTTTTTTTGATGCCACGTGCATGAGCCAGCTTAAAATAACCACCACCTCTGACTTATACAGAGCCAGCTCTGCTGTTTGTGTGCACTCACAGCTTTGTTCCAGTGGTACTGAAATGAATGTGAAGGGAGAGCTCAAGGAGAGCAGCATTTGGCCTCCTGTACTAAGACAGTCAGGGAAATAGTTGTTTGAATGTTTGTAGAATTTGATGCAGTTTGTAGCTTTCAGTGATAGGGTGCCATTAAAAAGACCAAGAGGAGAGGTCTGGTGGGTGTGTGTGTCAATGAAATTTCCTTGCTGGCAGGCAGACCATGTGATCTTAGCAGCTTTCACTCTAGAACGTGATCCCCCTGTGCTTAGCTGACATACTTCACTTGACTTCCTAAATGAGGAAGAGAAAACGGTACTTGGTCTGGCAGCAGACTTGTGTTCTAGGGACTTTGAATTTATACATCTTAAAGATGCATCCTCTTTTGGGATATATTATCCCCCTCCTTCTCCGCAGTGCCAAGCAGAATGAACAGATCAGTTCTACTTTGTTACTTGAAGGATTTTTTTTCCTGGCTTAAAGATTTTTGTAGGGGAGACCTCTTTCTTAGACATTAAAAGCAATGCTCTAGGTGACCTTCTGAGCTTCGCCTGTGCTTTTGTCCTGCACATACATTTTACTGAAAGGGACTTCTGTGTTCAGACTTAACTGGTACAATACAAATATTTGATGTGTTTTTCACTTTTTTCTAGTGGTTGTTGCTTCATATGCTCATTGCTTCAGCTCACGTCTTGGAATAAAGTTCTATTTCCCTACCAACTCGGTGCGTATGTGTTGCTTTCAGTAGTGGGACAAATCTAACACGTGTGGTTCTGCACTGTGAACCCGGGCAGGGCTGCTGGCTGTCTGTGGGGAACTCTGTTCTAAGCCAAAAGTGCAGAGAAAGGTCAAAAGGTAAGGATTTTTGTTTACGGAAATGTCTGCAGTATTAGCCACAGGTAGCAGAAAAAGGGAAAATAGGGAGGTTCCCCTTTGGCTGTTGGTTTCCAGGTCCATGGACATGGCAGCAGAGCCCTGAAGCTGGGGATCTGGTGCTGCCATGCTCTGCTCCTGCCCCTCCAGGGCTTCTGGGGCTGGGGACCGGGCTGGTACCCTCCTGCCCAGCCCAGCATGTGGGGATCCTCTGTCTGCCACTTAGTTCCTGGTTTGTTATAGTTTCCAGTGCACTTTCAAGTGAGTAAAGCTAGGAAAGGGTGAGAAGGAGGATGGTGAAGTGAACTAAAGTAGTGAAGTTGCAAATAGGAGCGAATTTACCAGGTAGCCTCTCTTTGTTGGAAACCAGGGTCCTGAGAGGGGTTTTTGGGTGCAGATTACAGAGCAAGCAAGGTGTGAAATACAGTTACGAGATCTGTGAAGCGTCTGAAGATGGGGGGGAGAGTATTTTCTCTTTTTGTGCAGACTCCTATTGACTATCTAGGTGCATTATCAGTTTTGGCTTTGGAATAAGCTTTTAATTATTTTCCTTGAAGTAGCATAATTTAGGTCTAGTGGCTGTGGAGAGGGAGGGAGAAGAGCACCATCTAATATCTGGCCAAACACAACTTGCTTAGTTTGAATGCAGAGAGAGGCAGGTGAAAGGCTTATTTTAACCGAGCAAAGAGGCTGAGATATTTCACTTGGAGCGATGGTGCAGGGGGGTGAGTGGAAGGAAAATCAAGCTGTTATTTGTACCATAAATTGTTTTGCATGTGAGGACTTAAAAGCTGCATTTACTTTTGTGATGATTTCTTACTGTTCAAAATGACTACGAATACCTTAAGTGGGGAAGAAACAAAAAGCAAACAAACAAAACAAAAAAAAACCCAAAAAACCCTGGAAACATTTTCTCCTTTTAGTATCTTTTTTACAGTCACTATATGAAAGCATTTTAGGTACTTCCTACCTCTGTTAAATTCTGTTTATAGTTTCTGAGGTCTACTTCCTTCCTGTTATGATTTCGATGGCGTTGTAAATGACATGTTTTACTCCTGTCAACACTGAAGGCATAGCTGTTTGGTTTTTTTTTCAAACGTTTCTTGTGTCATTATTGGTTTTTCTGATTTTAATCCAGCAACAGTTGCAACTGTTTCTTGAAAGGGTTTTGTAGCAGAGAAGCACCTATATTCCAAATTTGATTCTTCTGAGTAGTTTTGCCTGCTGCTGTAAGCTGTATTAGCCTTAGAGGGGTTGTAGGTTAACCAGAAACAAGGAGATATATTTTAAGCTGAACTACAGTGCAATGGGGTTTGTGGAAAAAACACAGGATTCACGTGAAAACCCCTGTGGCCTTTTAGACCGGGGAATATGCATGGTGTTTACATCAGCATTTGTCAGCAGCGTGGAGGTGGGGAAACACCACCCTCGGCAGAGGGCTTTCAGGAAAAAGTAAAGCATTTCTCTTGCACGCTCTCAGATCGCTGTCTGTGTATACTTGTAGAGAGGTGGGGGGGAGGGAGGGGGAAGGAAGAGAGAAAGAGAAAGAGCACTCATCAAAAAGGCCAAGCAGATTGAAACAATTGTATCTCTTTTCCCAGGCAGAACTCTGTGTCAATTTTAGATTAACTTGGATGGCAAGATATTAAAGATCGCCAGGGTGGTTTTTATGTGAACTCTGATCTGGCTGGTCGTAGGCTAAGAGTTACTGATTTTTGATTTAATGCTTGTGAGTTTGGCTGGCTCTGAAAAGATGTCAACAGGTCCCTGTGACTCGGAACAGTTGGGAGGTAGCTGGTGTGCAGCCATCCAAGCACTTAACTTCCAAGTGTGTAGTCAGGGGAGCACATCCTTGTTGCATCCCAGGGGAGTGCTCACATCCACTGTGACCCAAAAGCAGCTTCACTGCTGGGCTTCAGGAGCCAGCTGGCCCAATGCCTGCAGAATGCTCCATGTCCTGACCGTGCTGAAGTGACAGTGAGGGAGGAGCTAACTTAGGTGTCTCAGAATAAGACTCTTGGAGCTACAGAAGTTAAATAACTTACAAACTGATTGGATGGGTTGTCACTGTCCTTTTGGGAACTGGCAAGAGGAAAATGCAATCACCTGTGCTCAAGTGGAAACTTAAAAACAGGCCAGATGCCTTGGTTCTGGGTTTGGACTTGTTTTTCTGCTTGGCTCTAGCAGAGACTGACTGGAAAGCTGATGTCTGAGTGGCTCTGCACAGGGTGATGTTCTACAAAAAGGCCATTGTCAAGAATGCATAGAGCCCAGTCCAGGTTTTCATCTCTTAGACAGGAGTAGCTTCATGCCCTGGCAAAAAATGGCGGTGGAACACAGGATTTCATTTTGCAAATGTACTTTTATTGTTTCTGCACAGCACGGCTGCCTTGCATGTCTTTGCAGGCAGCTGGCAGCCTCCTGCCACTCCAGCTTACAGTGCTGCCAGCTGAGGCCAGACCTGGTGTGCTGGGCACTTCTCTTAGATCAATCTTCCAGGCTTCAGCTATCATTTCCTGCTCCCTTCAAAAGATAGGTCATGAATTATGCAAAAATTCTGTATTTTAATCTAAGAGAACGACAGATTCAGGTGACTTTTCACAAACCACAGATAATGCGTGTCCTCCATATTCTTGGGAAGCGTTTTCATCTTTGACCCTTGGGATTTCTCTGTTTTGGTTTTGAGACCAGTTTCTGAATTCTTGCTCTAGGAATGTCTGAAATCCAAAAACTTATGGTCTCTGGTTGTCCTGTCTGCTCACCCCAGCCTTTAATTCCTTTCCTGGCCATGCAGAAATAATGTCCATGTAGTATTGATGAAACCACCTCACAGAGGAAGTTCTGTGAATGTCCACGTGAGCCTGGTGAGGTTAGAGCAGATACTTGCATCTTATTGGAAATACACTTTCCAAGCTCTCAGCTGTGTCAGTGCAAGCACAGTGTGTACATCACCACATGCATCAAGCACCTTTCATCCCATCCTCACCATATAGTTCATCTTTCTCCTCTCACTTCCTTCGTGAAGAGCAGATGTTTAAATGTGGATTTAAAGCCCTGATTTCTTCAGGTCTGCAAGATGCAGATTTTCTCTCTAAGCTGGGGATGGCCAGCGCAGCACAGGCAGTGGTCAGATGCTTTCAGGTTCTACTGCTTCTCCAAAATTCATTAGCCTGTCATTGTCCATGGATAAGTCCTACTCATATATCAGGGACTATTTATCTCATATATGTCGTACATCAGGGACTGTTTATCTCTGTTACGCCTCCTCTTCCTGGTCTAATATGCCTTGGCAAATGGTCATGAGGAAATTTCCTTTTTTCCTGGTGGTTGCAGCCATCTAGTAATGTGCATTGCTAGGTCCCTTGTTGTGGGTCTAGCTAACCCTTTTGGCTCCCTCTTGGGTCCTCTATCAGTTTTCATCTGCACTGGCAGTGCCTCTTATTTGTGCATGCCAAGCATGCTGGGGCACAACCTTTACAGTTTAGTCTCTAGACAACACCATGATTTCTATAACTGTGAGTAGGATGTTCTTTTGTCTTCTCAGTTGTGATTCTGACCCTCAGAATCATGAACTGCTCAGCAGAATATAATCATGGCAATCATCTATGCTAGGCTTTCCCGTAGGAAGCTGGTGTGCAGCTTCTCTCCACCCGAGGCACCACATTCAAATTACATTTTCTCGAGGAGGTGATTGAATCAATGGTTTCTCACGCTCCTGTCAGAGCCATTCATAACTGTCTCATAAAAGCAAAGGCTGAGCATTTCTAGTTTCTAGCACAGAACATATAGACTCCAATAAAATTGCTTTTAGAGCTGGATGTCCTACTTTTTTCCTTTCAAACTTCTGGGTTTCACGATTTTATATCCTCAGAAACCAAAGTTATGGGTCAGGCCCTGTTACATCTGCAATAGCTCATTTTCATTTCCTTTTTTCACACATGATCAAGAGGTTTAGCCCTCTTCATGACTGTCCCCTCCCACAGAAAAAACCCCATGCAAGGAGTAGTGAGAGAGAAAGACTTCAAAAACAGGGTGAGTGACCTCATCATGTATCTGCTGTGGAGACGTCAGTCTCCAAGAAATAGGAGAGCAAGGGGGTTTTCACAACTCAGCTGAAAAACCCAGACTGGGTCTGAAGAGTTCTTGGTGCCCTCATCCTTTATCTCATCTTTTCCCAAACTCTTTGGTGACCCTCCATCCAGAGAAGTGGCTGCTCTGCGATTTTTAACATGGATTACCATCCTGTGTTCCATTACTTAACATGGACTTTCCAAAAGCAAGTGGTGAAATAAATGACAGATTTTTGCATGGGAATATTGCAAATCCTTTTTGCCCTTTTAATCCAATCACATTGTTTTCTTAGAGCTTCTTCCACCCCAGTATAACTGAACCCTGGCAGTTTTAATTGCATCATCTTAAAAACTTTATTATTTGAACTAACTAGCCGGTTTGGTTGCTGAGCTTTGTGCAGCAGTCTGTGTGGGACAGAGGCGGACAAGCCCTCTCGGTGGTGCTGGCAGGAAGCCGGAGGAGCTGGGAGCTCTGTGTCCCTGGTGCCGCGGGCCAGGGACGGGGTTTGCCTGGTGTCACTGCGTGTGGATGCAGGTCACCCGTACCCGCAGACAGCTCCAGCCTGAAGGATGACTCTGAAGTCTCACTTTCCTTTAAAACCATCACTCTACGAATAAAATGGCTTACCTACAATCCCCACACAGTTACAGGCACTGTTTAAATATAGCAAGCATCGATGTCTATCTGTAAATTACAAGGAAATGAATAAATCGAGGCGACGTAAACCACAAAAAGGAAGTTTGAGATCAGCCTGGAGCTGTTATAGGCTGGCGTCTGCCGAGGGACCCGGCCGAACCTGCACCATCCCCTGCAGTGGCGATGCCGCCGCCGGACCCGGCCGGCCTCTCCCGGCTCCCCGGCGCGCACATCCACGTGCTGCCGCTCTCCAGGGAGCTGGCCCACGCAGCACGGGCTAGAGCTGTGTCCCGGCGGCACCTGCACCCCCACAAAAGCCAAAGGCATCCCGGGCACCTGGGGTCCCTGCTGCAGGGAGGGGACGGTGCGGCGTTTTCTGGAAATGAATGAGTTCATTTCTGGGAGGCAGTGGTGGGGGCTGCTCCAGCACGCAGGGGAGTGCAGGGAGGACGAATGCAGGAAGTTGAAGCATGACTTCTGTGCTGCTTACCATCCTGCAGCCTTGCTAGCTGCAGATATCTGGCAAAGTTTTTTGGCCTGGCTTCATTTTTTTATTATGAAGGTTGATTACTTCCTTTGTTTGCAAAATTTATATCAAAGCCAGAATCATTAAGTTAAACACGAAGGTATTACATACAGTGTGTGTGTGTGTGCACGTGCAGCTAGAAAGCCACTCTTGCCCCTCTCTAATAATCTTTTACACAATTGGCAGGGTTTATTCCCATGTGACTGAGGTGCTAATGACACCCTAAAAATTTTATGAAAATATTGGGCTGGGGAGAGGAAGAAAGATCAAGTGCAAATCAGCATCTGCTGCAGACTCTCAAAACATATTAGGCACTTAATTTTTCAGACTCCACCAGGGGAGGAGTGTCCTTTGATGCCTTGTGCCTTATTAACTGCCAGAGACTGCACTGCAGGACACGGCCTGCTAATTCTGCTGCTCCAGAATTACATCTTACCTGCAAGGTCTTATGGAAAACAAACCACATACCCTAAGGGCCCAATAAACCCATTTCTCCTCCTTCCACATGCTAGGTGTTCCCAGGATGAAGGCTGTAGCTCTTGGCACCAACAACCCTTTCCCCTGGCCACCAGCTTGAGAGATATGTTGACTGTGGGCAGGGGAAGGTGAATGCTCATGTGCAGCCTCTTTTTCCAGCCCCTCTGGCACACCCCTGTGGATGGGGTAGTACTGAAATTAGTCTAGCAGGATGCAAGGATTATCAGCATTGCTCTCTACCATTCCAGCCAAACCGTGTCTTCCCCAGGAATAACTCTTCATCTTTGGACGGGTAAGGCAGAGGACAGTGGCTGCAGCCATGAACCCAGTGAATGCAAGGAGCAAAGTGTGAGGAGGATAGTGGGTTGAGGACAGTTGAGTTGCAGGTATAGCTGGGGTTCATTAGGGCCATTTAGTGAGTTCTGCCTTTCACAAGGGCCTGATCTGAAGTAGAGAAGTGGGTTTTGGCCAGGAGGAGAAGTCAGCTTGTTCTCAGAAATAAGGCAGCAGGTGCAGCATGGGGAGCAGGGAAGGCATAAAAAACATAAAAATCAATGCATAAAGACAGGCCTCCCCATCCAAAAAAAAAAAAAAAAAAAAAAAAAAAAAAAAAAAAAAAAAGAAAAGAGAAAGCTAAATCTGGCTGGAAAAAGAGGTGGACAGGTATGAGCCATGAGCTGCTGCTTGTGGCCACACAGGGTCAGTTGGGGGGGGGTGGGCGGAATGGGAGCTGTTAGGAGGGCAGTCTGGAAGAGCTCTGTGAGAGTTGAGAGAGGGTTACCACAAGGGAGTGGGCCAGGAGCAAGCCTGGAGACCATCCTAGGGGAGGATGGAGGAGGGAAAAGGGAGTGAAAGGGCCCTCCAAGGGGCAGCAGTGGGGTCTTGGCTGTGAGGGAAGGTGACAGTGGGGCTGCTAAGTGTGGGTGTAAGTGGAGAGCAAGGGGGAGTTTGAGAAATACAGTGTAGTGAGTCATGGTTGGCATAGGGGAGGGAGCTTGAGGAAAAGCTTGGAGGGAGAAAAGGAGCAGAAGGCAGCACAGCAAGAGGGATGCTGCAGCCACTGGTGCTCTTGCAAGCAGGAGGAAGGGAGGTCAGGAAAGAAGAAGAAGATGGAGGATGATGATGGTCAGAAGTAAGGAGCTTGCTGTGTTTAGGGGAGTAAATGTTAAGTGTGTGGCTGGGTCTAAAAGAGCTGGAGGAGAGGGTTTTTGGAAGGCCTTGCCAGGAGGCTTTCATCCACTCTTAGAGGATGGGGTAAAAGCAGCTCATGAGCTGTGGCTAGAGATAGCCAGAGTGAACACAGTGCTACAGAGATAAAATTAGGAGACTCGGAGCTGTTGGAGAGGTCCTGAAGGATCTTTGTGCAGAGGGACAAGGGGATGCTGAAAAAAGCAGCAAAGCCACAGCCAGTGATACAGCCGAGGTCACAGCAAGGCCAGGTGGAGAGACAAGAAGATGATGCTGAGGGAGAGACAAAGGTGGCCATAGAGAAGGAACTGAGAGCCCAGAGATCAGATAAGGAGCAGAGCATAGCCTGAAGAACGTTTTTAAGAGGAGTGAAAGTTAGCAAGTGGTCCTGATGTGGTGAAGACTTAGTGAAAGTGGGATGTTGAATATTTCCTCAGTTCCTCAACAAAGTCAAGTGAAGCTTCCTTGGCTTCAGGTAAGCATCTTCCCACAGACACCCATGTGCTCCTGCTCCTGCCCAGCCATCTCCAGCTCCATGTTTGAAAGTAGAAAGAGTATTACTTTTGGAACAAAGACAGCAGTTCCTGTGCAGTCCACCGGGGAATCTCATTAAGACTGCCAAGGGTTTAATGGGTCAAGAAGGCTGATTTTAAGTAGTGAATAGTTCAATAAATCATTGATTTTATTGCCGATGATGTGAAAGTACCAGCTGCCATTGCTAGTCAGCACTTCTTTTCTTGAAAGCCCAGCTCCTTGGACTGGCAATGCCATGACCACGCTCCCAGCAAGAAGGTGTTGCTGCGAGCTGCACGGGTGCAAGGAAGTGCCGCGTTCCCAGAATGTGTGGGATTGCTCTGCATCACCCAGTCCAGCAGAGATGTTTCCCTTTCCATGAGCATGCAGCCGAGCCTTACGCATCGATTGTCTCCATCCCCCCTCAAGCCTCTTGCACTCCTTCTGTGGGCTGGGCTGGGGGAGACTGCTCCTCTCCCCCGTCCCATGGGTGGAGGGGAGAGGCTAAATGCATCAGGCAAATGTCATTTACCCAATGCTTGAGAAGGATTCACGCTGACAGCAGTGCCTGTAAAACCTCTTCAGGCTCACAGCCCCTGTGTTCTGGGTCTTGTACAAACATGGGACAAGGTCTTCTGCCGGGCAAGAGGGAAAGTTAACCTGTCCCCAGTGTGTGTGGGGAAACACCTGCTGAGGTTTGCTAAGGGGCAGAGAAAAATCTGGGGTAGGTCCAGAGTAAGCCCATGATTAAAGGCTACCCAAAGCCATCCTTTCACCCCTAAAATAGTCCTGTGCTTATTTGTGAGAAATCATTTAGGTTTGCTTTTAAACACACTGAAGGCAGGTGAGTTTTAAGATAAGTACACAAAGCAAATGTGCCATTTATCACTTCTTACGCTGATGATTAAAGCAAAGGTTTTCTTTTCTCTCCAAGGAATATTGTGAGCTGTGTGCAATCATGTTAATGACAACAGTAACAACAACAGAATAAGCATTATTTTAGTGGAAACTGAGGTGTTGGTGAAACACAATCTAAGAAGCTGGAGCAGGACAGGGCTTGGATAGAGGCTCAAAATCCTGATTCCACTGACTTTGTGGGGTGAGCTGTCACCCCAGAGAGAAAAGTCTGTTTTTTAAAAACCAGAGATGACTTCAGTTATTTGGGAGTGGGTCTGTGGTGTTACCTAACTGCTGAGGACATCCCATGAACCTCACAGCTGCCTGCCTGTGTTTTGATGGCCAATTTGGAACTGAAGCAACTGATGTGGTGGAAATAATTATCTCACCGTCTGATTTAGTCACTCCGGCAAGGTGTTTGCAGAACGTAGCTGCTTTGTATAGGATAACAAAAAAGCAATGGGCTGGCTAATTCAATTAAAAGCAAGTAACTACAGTCTAGGCAGTGACAGCATGTGGGAGGAAGTGGTGTTGTTTCCACTGTGACTGGCAGCGAGCGACTAGCGAAAACAAGGTGGTTTGAGGAAGGCTTGCGTGTTAATGGCATTTCCCTGTTCTGTTTGTCAAGCAAAGGTGGGAATATAGTCACAATTTACTTGAATCGGTTCCTTTACAAGAATAGCTGAGGCGCTTCCATGGGAAAGGTGCCGACTCACTGCGGCACACAGGCAGCCCTGAGCTCGCTGCACAGTGCCCGTGAGCGCAAGGGGCTCGAAGGTACTCGAAGTCGCTGTGGGCGAAACAGAGCAGAAGACACCAGAGCTGTGCACAGGGCAGGCAGGAGATGGTGGTCTGTCTGAGCTGCTTTCTCTCTGACTCTGTGGCAGCAGGCTCCCACCGCCTGCTGTCAGCTGGAGGCTTCTACCTAGAAAAAGTCTGCCCGTGGTGTGGCTGATTCACTTCGTACTTGCAGCGGTCGTAGACCCACGCTGCAGCCACGGGCTCAGCAGTCTGGCTGTGGTGTTGGATCAGAGTTTTCCAGAAGTGAATCAGACTCTGCCTGATGGCTGTATCAGGTGTGATAACCCAGAAATGTCTAATAGCACCTTCCTCTGTCTCTGCCTGTCTGTGTTCACTTTGCCATCCTTACTAAGATAAAAAGGCTGCCCGTACTGATTCTGGGTGCTCCATCCTATAGGACAGCCTATGGGATGTTAATTCCCTCCTAACCACCTCAGATGACTTTGCATGAGGAGAAAATATTTCCGTATCAAAACTCGCTCTAAAAGAAAATTGTCCATAAATAATTAATTTCAGCCTTTCGGTGGCTTGCTCTTTCAGTCAGTGTCTTGAGAAAGAGACAGAACTGAGGTGCAGCACAGAGAGGGACAGTTCCTGGGCTCTACCCAGGAGGCTGGCAGTAAGCAGCGATCGCAGCTCTTGCCCATCACAGGAATGTTTTGGATTCCTGGTGTGCTCCCCTCCTCAGAGAGCTGTCTTCCTCCTTCATTGTCCTGCAGGGACCCCAGCAGGTACCTTCGATTTGGCAGGAGCATGGTTCCATGATGCCCAAAGACAGCAAGCAGTGATGGAAAGGACCTTGATGTGCATGGGAGGGAGCACTAGAGAATGGCCTGAAGGGTGAACCTTCCTCACCACTCACCTGTAGCAGTGAGGGGACAACAGAGTGGCTAGCAAGTCCCTCACCCCTTGGCGCCCTGTGGAAGCAGCACATACGGCAGTCAGGGCTGTAGCTTCCTCTGCTACATCTGATGCTACAGGAGTTACACGTCTCCAGAGAATCGAGTGCATGTGTGCAGAGGAGGGGGCCGGAGCTTCTCAGCACAGAGATTTGGCTGTGTTTGACAAGGTATGAGCTCCCAACGACATGATGCCTCTCGCACTGGAGCAGGGATTCCTCCATGGTGCTGTGCTCCTACTCACAGCGCTTACTCTGGTCTGAAATCTTCCACACCTGGCTGGTACCAAACTCCTCACTGTACTTCAGGCTCAGCCTTCTAATAGGTCTTGTTTCTCCTCAAATGCATAACAGCAAAAATAAAAAAAATGTAGCTTCTTCCCCTCCCACACCAGCTAATCTATTTTGTCAAGAGAGGGATATGCTCCAGACTTAGCTCTGTGATTTCAGAGTTGTACAGAACAGCGTAAATCTGGAAGAGCTCAGGCTTGAGCTGGCATTACCTCTGGCCCATCCTGATCTTCCCATGTTGGCTTTGGTGAGTTTTTTGTCTGCGTCTTGTATTGGTTCAAATTAGACCACAAGCTCTCTGGCACAGTGCATGGGCATTTCTCTGGCACTGAGCACTAAGATGAACTGGTGGCTCCAGCTGGGAGCTCTGCGTGCTGCCACACGACCAAGGCCAGGAGAAGGTGGCAGGGTGAATATAACAAATGCAGCCAAGAACTGGTGTTGCTATCGCACATCTTACAACACACAAAGCACCAGCACACACTTGCTGGCATGCTGTAGAGCACAACCATCCTGGGCATGCTGGGTGCCTTGGAAGACAGAGCTTGCAAGCGTGTCCTGCAAAATCCTCTACCATCAGCCACAGGGGCACCCCCAGGAAAACAGTGAGAGGAGAGGCAAAGGGTTTCCTGTGCAATCAGAGATGCCTTAATACCACTAAATGAGTGCCCAAACCTCTCCAGGGTGTTAAAAACCCCCATGACAGCATAACCCAAGGATGTGCCCAAAGCAAAGCTAACAAGAGCATGACTGTGTGATGCACATGTTTACACTACACAGCTCCAGCTGTTCCAGGGCTTTGCAGCCCCATGTACCCAAACCGTGTCCACAGCTGATGATATTGGATGTTTTGTCTGTCTGAAGTGGTTTCCATTTCCAGCCACCCCTGGGAAGGGCAGCTCCTGATGATCAGTAATGGGGATTGCACGAGCTGGGCACTGCTAGGAGGGACCAGGATGCTTCACCTGCAGGTAAAACTCATATTACTGTTGGGGGCCTGCCAGAAGAGAGAGCAGCTACTTGACCACATTTACTTATACAAAAGGGTAGTTCCTTTTGTTCTGTGGTTGGCACCAGGAACTTCACGCCAGTGATTTTTTTTTTAAGTTGTTTTTTTCTCTTACCCGGTTTGAACGGGGCTGCCTTCTGCTCTTTGTTCCCCACTGCTCGTTTATTCTCACTCACTGCTTCTGCCTCCCTGTAATTCAGCAGCACAGGCCAAGGAGGGAGGCAAGGTGGCTCACTGGTGTTCATTTTTTTGCAGCAGCTACATTGTCTCTGCCTGTGCTGGTTTGGCTTTGACAGACAGCAAAACAAACTCCTTGGCGTTTGCATGGCCCCATGTTAAACCCCTCTCCAGCCCCATGGCATGTGGGTGATGGGAAAGTCTCTGGCCCCACGCTTCCCAGCACCTCGTGGCTCTGCAGCCTGGGCAATGTTCACAGCAGCAGTACCTTGGGAATTGAGCTGCATCTCAAGTGGAAGTGTTTGTGGTTTTTCTTTCTTTTTTGCCTTTTTTTCTTTCCCACTGCTGCAACAGATCTGTCTGCTTTGCTTCTGCCTGTCAGTAAGTTGGGGCTGTGGGACAATAAGAATACTGTTTTGCAGAAGAAACAGGGAGTTTTTTGACATTTGGAATTTAGGCTTTTGTTTGTTGTCTAGTTTGGTTTTTTTTTTTAATTCAGCAAGGGATGGGGGGAAAGCAAGATTTTTCCGGGGAAAAAAGCCTCCAAGAAACAATAAAAATAAAATAAAATAAAATAAAATAAAATAAAATAAAATAAAATAAAATAAAATAAAATATCAAATGGAAGCCATTCAAAAGTACTTCACACCAGTAAGAAAGTCTGAAATCAGGAGCGGGGGTCTGGCCCAGTCCAGTGTGGGACTGTGTGCCTGCTCTGGTGTGGACACCCGTGCCATGCATGGATGCAGGTAACTCAGCAGAGATATTGAGATACCCAGACACTCCTGTCCCTGGAGGCAGCAGCCAGGGATGAGCAAAGGAGGCTTGAACTCGATGGAGAAGAGGCTCACTGGTGGGGAGGATGCCTCTTCACCCCTGCCAAAGTCAGTGACTACAAGGCTCAGCCCTCAGCCCACAGGGAGTATTCCTGGCTCTCCAGAGCTGTGCTCCATAAGTGCTCAGAGAAAGCCCAGCAGAGGGGATGCCTCCCCAGGAGGCGGGGTTGGTCCTGTGTGATTCAGCTGGAGTGTGGTTTTGGGTGCTCGCAGCGAGGCAGGGCCTGGAGGGAAAGCAGCCCCACCGCAGGCACTCATGGCAGCACAGTGGGGCTGAGTTGCTCAGGGGCTGGGTGTGCAAAGCTGGGCTTCTTCTAAAAACAGGAGACTTACTCAGAAGCAGAATCGAGGTGCCACTTGCCTTTACTCCAGCTCTTTTATATATAGTCCCCGTTTCTCCTGATTTTACTTCAGCAGTCGCTGTATGAATTGCAGCTTTGAAGTGTGTGTAGGGGAGATGCAGGGACAACTGAGTGCTACTGGCCAAGCTGGAGCTGCTGGTTTGCTGCTGGATGTGGGGTTCCCTCTGCAAGGGCTGTGTTGAGAGCAGACTTCATCCTCCAGATGGTTGTTGGGGGCTTATGTCACCTTAAATGAAAGTGGGGAGTCTTCTTTTTCCCCAGGGATAGACCAAGAGCATTTTTATTAGTGTTTTCCTTCCCATTGCTCTTCTTCTTCTTTCTTTTTTTTACCCCCCCCAACTTTTTAAAGAAACATAGTCAAGCTGCAAAACTAAGAGGTTTGTTTCCCTGCAATGCAGGATGATGCAGAGCACAGATTATTCCTCCAGTCTTTTCAAGGGAGGTGTCCGATGCCAGGAAGCATGTTAGCTCAAAACCTGTGCTCAAAGGGAAGGAAAGAGAGCAATGGTGCTTTGACCTTACCTCCAGGAACCCTGGTGCTGGAGATGGCAATAGGACTCTCAGTTTGGCTGAAACTCGGAAGATCCCCAGATCCACCAGCCAAATGTCTCGAGGAGCTGCAGCCCTCGAGAGCCCTCCTGCTGCCCTTTCCCAGCACATGCCATGGTGATGTGAGCTGGTGCTGCTTGCACTTCAAGGATTCCCAAACCAATTAATCCAGGCCTCTGTTTATGACAGCAATTCAGAACACACACAAATGGGGGGCCAGCTCCTTTCTCTCTCGCCACTTTTACAAAGCTATGGCAACAAAACCAGGGGTTTGTACCAGCCAGAAGAGAGCTTGATGGAGCAGTCTGAAGTGTTTTCCTAGAAAAGATTCACATAGACATGAGTATTTGGCCTACATGATTATAAGCAGAGATAAACAGAAATGTTTATCTCTTTTTAAACATTGAAGCTGCCCTACTTGGATTTAGGGAATTTAAAAGTAAGGGACATCTTTCCATTCTGGTCACTTTAAAGATTGAGTTAATTTTCCTTTTTCCAGCAGTAATAGTGCAACTTCCAAAAGAGGAGCACATCCTGTGTGAAGTTTCCTACTTCGATTAATAGAAACAGGACACAATGAGCACACGTGTATGAAGAAGACACACACAGATCAGGTCATCATGTTGGAGTCAAAACAGACACCAAAAAACCCAAACCCAACAAAAACCCTCGAAAAACTCACAGGTTTGATTTCACCTCGTGGGAAGGTGAGCTTGAGACCATCAAACAAAAACTTTCAGGCATTTGGTTGCTCAATTTTTATTAATGCTCTCTTCTGCTTTGCTGTCTAGACACCAAACCAAAATGAGGTTGGCAGCTGCAGTAGCTTTTAATGAGTGACATTTCTTGCCCTCAGAAGCTTCCTGTCTAAGTCAATGGGGCAAGTGGCAGAAGAATGGAAACCTTACTAATTAAATTCCTCCCCCACCACCTTTGAAAAAGCGATACCATGAGTGGTTGATAAGAAAAATGTTATGGTTTTGATAGTTGAAAAAAAAATTTAAAAACATGGACAGCATTTTTTGAATGGAGTTATATACCTGCAAGACCTGGAAATCATACCATGGACCCCTTTACAGTCTTAGGCATGGGACCTGTGTCTGCCCTGGGTACTCAGGGCTGCTGCAAGGAACCCTCAGGGTGCCCAGCTCCAGGAAGGCTCCATAACTCGCCCTCATGAGCTCACATCTCAGACATTGCCCTTGCCCAGGTAGTGCTGTCCTAGCTGGTGATGAAGGGAGAATTTCCAGGAGCTGGTGCTGTTCCCTGTTTGTCCTTGCTCACTGCCAGGTGAGAAATGAAGGACCAGGCACAGCCGCAGACAGGGCTGGCAGGAGGCTTTTCCAGCCCTGCTTTTACAGTCAAGGTCTCAACACAGTGTACAGAGATGTGGTGTTGGTGGGGAGCTTGTGGCATCATTTTACAACCTGTCACTTCCCCAAGGACTCCAAGGTGCTGGCTGGACCAATGGTGGGATGGTGCCTAGTGGCTCTGTGGTGGCAGTGAGAGGCAGCTCTCAGCCCTTGGAAGTTGCTTTTGACTGGTCAGAGTAACCATCAACACCTACTAAAAGTAAAACTAACCAAACCCAAGCCCTAGCAACCTATTTCTGTGAGCAATTGCATCCATTATCCTAATGAAGAAGGAAATTCCAGGATTCTGAACAAGGATTGGGATTGACTGGAGTGATTACTCACCATCTCCTCCCAGTGGCAGGTGCCTCTGTGGGTGCAAAAGGAGGCTAAAAGAGTTGAATGAAGGTCTCTGTCAATCTAGGGAAAAAGAGCAGAGATAAGGGATGGTTTTGGCACAGGTCTCAGAATATAGAAAGGCCTCATGGCCCATGATTCAGAGGTGCTGGTCACCACTGTAGCTGTGTCTGAAGTGGTGGGTGTTCAGCTTGTCAGAAAGTCAACCCTTTATTCACAAACCCATCACTCACAAGTCTGCTTATTTACAAAGCCTTGAACTCTTGAAGGAAATCTCATTAATCACAGAAGTCTCGGATTGCTTCTTTGCTTTGGGTTGGTTTTTCTTTTATTCCTATTTTGCACTTCACTTACAGTATTATGCAGACAGAGGAGAATATTATGAAGGCCACATGGGCAGATTTAGGAGATGTCAGCGTTTGACTTGTCTGTGCGGTGCTGGTGTGCCTGGGTATGTGGTTAGCTTAAGGAGACAGAAATGGAAGGGACAGCAAACTTGAGCAACAAGATGGGATTCCAATTTATTGGACCCTTTTTGGCTGTAGCCTGATGCTGCACCTCCTAGAGGTACTCTGAATTGCCATCCTTATGATCAGTCTTCATTCAGTACGTCCCGATATGCTCCAGGCACTTACCCCTTTACTGCTTCCCTTTCCCATTGCCACCAGCTCTAAGGCACAATTCCTCCCTCCATCTCTCATCCTTCATCCCACTCCCAGCTCCTGCCTTGCCCCCAGCAGCTCTGGGGCTCAGGCTGCTGCTGCCAGCACTGTCGGTGGTGGGACCTTCCTCCTGGCTGAGACCCCAACGGGACCCACTCCCTTGTGCTGCAACACAAAGTTCCATGCAGAGGGACTCACGAGCAGACCCCAGGGGGCTCATGGGGAGCCCTGAGTCTGGAATAAAGCTAGGGAGGATTTTTTTAGCTGTCCAGCTCTAGTGAGTGCTTGTGAGTAGGATGATTTATTTCTTCAGAGGTTTATAACTTGACAAAATTTGGATGGAAGTTTTTTGCAGGCAAGCAGCACATTCCTGACACACAAGCCAAAACCCTGCCACATTTCAAGTCCTCTTTCCAAAGCCTGGGGACATGAGGAAAAGGTCACCAAGTTTCTTGAAGCATGGAGCAGGGGAGAAAGAGTATATTTTCTTCCAGCTGAATGATCAGCAACTACTTAAAATTTCCAGGCAGAGAAAATATACTGGGGCAGACTCCAACCTGGGATATTTTAGCCCAAAATTACAAGCAACTGTAACTAGGAAGCAAGAGGCAACTGCTGGATTTCCTTGTGCCCCATTTTTATGTTTTTCGAACACTGAAAGTTGCTGTGCAGTGTGTTTGCTATGGTTGGGAAGAATCAGCGCCCTGCTTTGCTTCTCCCCCCACCTTCCTTTTTTCTGAATGAAAGTGTTTTACAAATGAAAAATGAGGTTTCCTGAAATGAAAGGTTGCCTTTTATTCTGAGTTGGCTTCCATGAAATATATTTGTGAGCCTTTCATCCTTGTTTCTGAACTTGCAGGGGGGTGCAAATGACCATACTGTCCTGGTCAGCTTGGACAGGCAGAGACCAGCGGGGCATTTGAGGAGGTTCCGGGCAGCCCCAGGGAAAGGCTTGTCACTCTTTTTGTTGCCTGTCCCCACATTCAGAGTCAAACCTCGTCTACCTCTGTTTCTCCTCAGGGTGCATTGGACACCTGGGGAGGCACAGGCTGCAGGAGGGCTGTGTCCCTGTCACACCACGGGGTCACAGTCCCAGCCAGTGCACCCTCCTCGTGACATCCTGGGGAAAGGCTTGGCTGCCTGGGTGGCATCACCCACCCCACTTGGTCACCAAAGGGTTCTGGTTCCCCGAACCACAGCGGGGGAAGGTGTTCCTGGACTGCTCACCAGGTATGACCTTCACTTGCCCTGAGTGCTGCTGGTTAAGTCGCTCTTCCTTACACTTTCTGTCTCATCTCCATCACTTTTCTCCAGGTCTTTACTCTCTCTGTCTCTTCAATGACCTCCCTTTGTGTCCTAGTCCCTCTTTCTCCCTTAATTGCTACTTTCCTGGAGTGCCACCTGGAAGGATGAAAAATGGTAAGGAGTCCCATTCCCTGGAATAAGAGAACAGAAGTGTTTCCAGAAATACAGCCTGACCTGCATGGCCCTCTGGGCAAGTGACAGGGTGAGGAGACACTGGGTATGTATTGGAGAGTGTGGGCCAAGGCCACTGTGACTGTGCCTAGGAACAGCTGATAATCATGAGGGAAGGCTCCATATGGGAATGGCAGCGCCCCAGGACACTTAGAGGTACTTGGTAACACAGTGAGCACCAAAACTCTCCCTCCCAAGGAAAAAGCAATGCAACTGTGTGTGATAAACTGTTGCATGGGTTAGGATAATAGTCTAAATGGCACACGAGCACAGGAGTTAAAACTTGTAAAAAACCCCCAACCTTGCTCACTGACTCTAACCTGTGGACTCAGTGCCACAAAGCATTGCTGAGGCCAAAGCTCCACAGGAAAATTAAAATCGTAGTAAGTCAACCCCTTGCCACTCATCTATATGGAAGTTGGGAAGAGCACAGCAGTACAGCAGAGGAAAAACCATCTTGGTGCAATCTTGTGCAGGTGGTAAGAGCTGCAGGGATGCTGCAGTGGAATCTTCCACCAGGTATGCAGGAAGGGCAGACGATGGCCCGTAGAGCTGGAGCACTTGCTCCTCCTCACTCTCAGGAAGGCATTGTGCTTTTTAGAGCAATCCTAGGTTCAGTTTTCACCCTGTGGGACAAACATAAAAGCAAAAGGATGTGTATTTGTGTCCGTGAGCAGGGGTAGATCTACTAAGGGACAGGTCTGAGGAGACTGAACCTTTGCTCACCCCTATCTAACTCCTGCTGGCCTTGTGCCCACCACACATCCTCTTCTTTCCCAGGGCCAAAATGGAACAATTTCAAATGTGATATAACAGATTGTGTAAAACAGATTCTGTTTTGCCAGAGAGAACCTTGGTTATGTTGAAGTTAAGCTGAAATAATATATTGGTGAGAAGTGCAAATTTTTTTAAAAAAGAAAAGATATTGCCACTGCAAAATCCCCTTCAAGTAATTCCCTGCTCCAACAAATCAAATACATAAAAAAACCTCTTCCCAATATAGGACCAAGCAAAACACATGAGACACAAACCCCAAAAGAAGAACCAGCCCCAAGACTCTGACAAAATGGCAGCAAGTGCATTTTATTGGAATACAAGGAACTGAGTAGATGAAAATGCAAACAAAATGCAGATATGGAAAATCGGAAGAAAACACACAAAAAACTCAACAAGATGAAGAATAGAAGGAAATAAACACTTGGGGCATCATTCCAAAAAGCCCACACTTTGTGGTGTGAGTCACTTCAGATGATGCTCCACCAGCCCACTGTGTCTTTGTTCTCCTCCCTGCTCTCTGCAGCATGATAAAAGCACAGGAAGGATGTTCCATGGCAAATTGGCCATCGGCCACTTTCAAAGGGGAGTCATTTAGTGAGATTCACTCATATTTGTATAAGCTGAAACAAAAAAAAGATCAACATGTGCAAAGCAACCAGACTGATCTTGCAAATACACTTCATCTTGGATCTGGCTGATGGGAAAAACACTCTGTTAGAGAGAATGTGACACTATGAATACAGAGAACACCTCCCTGCAGGCCTTAAACACCTATTTCTAGATGAGTATTTACCACCATGTGGTCAATCATGGCTGACCATGTCGTGTACAAGTCTGATTATTACAGCCCTAGTGTATTAGTTTTACTTTTCTTAAATATAGGCGTGTATGGGGGAGAGGGGGTGGGTGTTTGACTCGCCCTTCATTTCTGTAGCACAATGGAGCTGTCAAGCTTAGACCAAAATCTGTGAGCTGTTCTTCCCAAAGTGGTCAACCTGATAAAAAGGCTCCCCAGAAAGGTGGAACCATTTTTATCAGTGAGTGTTTATCACTCACTATTGTTGGTAAAAGCTAGCTAGTCAGACTGAAGGTCATAAGAGACAGAGGAAACCCACAACATTTCTTCAGTTATTTGGGTGATATGCTGCTCCCGGAAAGGCTGAGAAAGCTTTTGAAGACTGAGTAGTTTTTCATTCATGCGAACTGAGTAGGTTTTTTTGTTTGTTTGTTTGCGTGTTTGGGGGGGCTTTTATTTTTTCTTTCTTTTTTTTTTCCCTTTTAGACCTGTCTTACAGATAAAACTTGACACAATTCACCGCAGGCAGGAAACCCTGGAGGGTGCGGTCTGCCGGGTAGAGGAGAGGCTCAGGGCTTTGAGTATGTCACTTCCATCCCTGCCCCTGGCACGGACTCTGGTTGCTGGGGGTGAGCACCTCCTGGCTCCACATCTCCTAGGGACATGGTGGCACACCTGATGGGACAGCTCTGCTGTTCAGGACAGCCAGTGCCAGACACATGATTTGGGGGCTGTCGAAGCCGCTGGGGCGGTGTCCATTGGGTTTCACAAATTCTGGTGCTCATTCCTCCAAATTGCACTCGGAGTCAGACATCAAAGGCCCAGTGTCACAAGAAGCTACGCTGGATTTGTAAATTGAGTTTTCAGTATGTTCACAGATGGCATGTGAGGGTGGCAGAGGAGTGAGAGCACTGCTGCCTTCAGCGTAGCACCAAGCATGCCTTGTCATGTATGAGCCACCCTGACGTACCATGACTTTGCTCCAGGAGGACTGCAGGTTCATGTCTCTGCTCTTGCATCAACACATGTGGTCACAGGGGAGGTACCAAGGCTGATCTCATGTCAGGAGGGGAGCCTTGGGCACTTTGTCCCACCTCAGGCAGGGCTGCTCTTGACCCATCCAGCTCCAGACCATGTGTTCCTTGTCCCAGCCCTCTTCTTTGTGCCAGCCCTTGTGCTTGGCAAGCATCTGCTCAGTGATCTGATGCAACTAATGATGAATTCGAGGCAAGGGTGGAGTGCTTGGCCAGGGTGGCAGTGCAGCAGCCTCACACTCCTCAGAGCCATGAGGTGAAGTGTTTTTTTCCAGCTTTGCAATTCCTCAGTCCCACAGCAGAATCCACTCTGAACACCATAAGAAAAGCACAAAGAAGTGTCTCAAGAGCACATAAGCTGCATGAAGAGGCACCTACACAAGTTGTTAGAAGGTCAGAAGTTCATGTTTAAACAATCCTTAGCTGTAACACTTCATCAGTCTTCAAAACTGAAATGTTGACCTTTACCTGTCCTCAATTCTTACTTTGAGCAGCAAAACATCACTTGGCTCCTTTTTTCTGACCAAAAAAATCTTGAATTCATAGACTCAATCATAGAATGGTTTAGGCTGGACTTTAGGCCTCATCTAGTTTGAACCCCCTGGCCATAGTCAGGGACAGCTTTCACTAGACCAGGTTGGTCAAAGCCCCATCCAACCTGGTCTTGAACACTGCCAGGGATGGGGCACCCAAAACCTCTCCGGGCAACCTCTTCCAGTGTCTAACCACCCTCACAGTAAAGACTTTCTTCTTAATATCTAATCTAAATATCTCCTCTTTCAGTTTTAAGCCATTCCCCCTTGTCCTACCACTATACATCCTTGTAAAAAGTCCCTCTCCAGCTCTCTTGCAGGCCCCCTTTAGGTACTAGGCAGTGTCTCCAGAGCCTTCTTTTCTCCGGGCTGAACAACCCCAACTGTCTGAGCCTGTCTTCATAGGAGAGGTGCTCTCAGAGGAGCCCTCTGATCATCTTTGTGGTCCTCCTCTGGATTTGCTCTAACAGGTCCATGTCTTTCTCACGTTGAGGGCCCCAGAGCTGGATGCAGTGCTCCAGGTGGGGTCTCACCAGAGCAGAGCAGAGGGGCAGAATCCCCTCCCTCTCCCTGCTGCCCACGATGCTTTGGATGCAGCCCAGAACACAGTTGGCTTTCGGGCTGCGAGTGCACATTGCTGGAACTTCTTGTCCACTAGTTCCTTCCTGCACAGCTTAAACCATGGGAATCAGGGCTCCTTACCCTAGGACAACCTACAGCAGCCTACATCCCATCTTAGGCATCCAAATCTGCTTGTGAAGCTGGGTGTGTAAAACAATGGGATCAGTACTGGAAAAGCAAACACACAAGTTCACATATGCTATGGGGTGGGTTCCCAAGTACATTCAGGAGGCTGGACCGAAGCATGGATTAACACAACTCAGGTGGGTCTCTGCAATGAGTACTCTCAGGAGCAGAAAACCACACACACACAGAATGTATTGCACTGGCACACAGGCTCCCCAGGGAGTGGAGTTTATCAAGGTTTATAAAGAGATTCAGCATTCACACATATGGGACCCTAAGAAAAATTGCATATTTTGCCCATGAACTAATCCATGAACCACCTGGGTTTGTAAAGCTGTCACTGACTACATGAGCTAGAAATCAGTTTTCCCGTTTGACTCAACACTTAAATAATGACCCAAAAAGGTCAACCTGGGCAATGCTGCAGCACAAGGGTAAAATGTGCCTGTGAGAGATGTCTTCCTCAGAGATTGTACTAGAACCAGTCCAGTTGTGCTGCTGATTTTGGAAACTTCAAAACGTAGAGTAGGTTTTATCCTTGTGAGACAGAAAATTTTTCTGGGGTTCATTTTATTCAGTTTTGTAGCATTTTTAATTGTTACACAGAATCTCACTTTCTGCACCAAGATATCACCTTCTCCTGTTCCCCAGCAAGGGTGGGTGGAGATGTCTGAAGAGACAGCAACGGAGATTCCCTTTCCTGTGCAGGCTGTACCAAAGAGAGCTAGAACAGGTGTCTACCAACACTTTTTACCCAAATGGTTCAGAGCTCTCTCCAAATTTATTTTCAAACCTATGTCTGCCTGTATTTATATCAGGTTCTAAAAATACGTAGCACCGTTAACATTTTGAATTTTAATTATCTGCTGAATATCTAAAAAGATAAGCTGGAACGGGAAGCCCCTCTGTGAGCAGAAGTACAATCTAGTTAAATGAGTGAAATTTATCAGAAAAAATGAGTAATGAGCAGTGAGAAAGACTGTCTCATTTTGCTAATTTTACTTTATAAATTATCTGATTTGACATTCTGTGCTAAAAATCTGCTTATGAACCAAGAAAAGTGAGGCATGTGCTCCACTTGGTTGAAGCAGAATCTGTGGCTGCAAAAATTCAGCTGCATTAGTACTGCAGCATGAAACCCTGTACCACCAAAACAAGGCCTCTCGTGCTTGTTTCTAGATCACCGTGTATTTAGAAACAAACACGTACACCAGGCTTCAGGTTTGAGTCTATGCTGAGCCCCCTGGTTATCTGCAGTCACATCAGAACTGCAGTAATTTCACCACACAGGTGTCATCAAAGCACGGAAGCAAGCAGCCAAGCTCTCCTTTCCCCTACCTGCACCCCATTTCAGGAATAAAGGAAAAGATAATTCTTAATCCTTAACTTGTATTTAATGCATTTTTCATGAGCTATATTGAGACCATCAGCCCATTCTATTTGTGCACTTTTGCCTGGGAATGGCAATGAACTTTTAATATTAAAAGTTTTTTTTCCAGAAGAAAGAGGTGAAGGGCTGCCAGAATAGGCTATAAAACTAAGCATGTGTTAACAGCATCTGTTACAAATAAGGCTGGATTCCACTTTCCATTGTCTTACTCCTTTTTCCTCAAGTTGTTTAAATTTTCCAATTCAAAAGGAATTTGGCTGAAGATTTCCCTTACTTGGTCTTGAGCTCAAGGAGGGCTGCTTGCAGAAGAGTCGTACAAAACCTATTACAAGCCTTTAAATACTGAGGGTATGAGAGGAAAGGAATACAGTTGTCTTCTGGGATGTTCAGACTAGAAGTAATTAGGTACAACAAAGAAGCCCACCCAGTCCCCCCATTTGTTCCCCAAAAACTCCCACAGCAGATCTGTTGGTACTACTGCTCCAAAAGCTGTTCTGTGCAGTGATAAATGTCACCAACTGTGGCATTTAAGTTGCTCACCAAGGCACATTATTTTAATGGACTTCAAGGTTGCACTGGTGATTCTCCAAAGGAAAGCCCCCTTGGGTTGTCACGTAATACTGAAAGGAGTATATAATTGACATGTATACGTAGTATATAATTTACATGTTCTGAAATAAATATACCATTTTGGACATGCTCTCCTAATACCTTCATTAAAGACAAGGTTTGGATCTCTGCAGCTCAAAACAGCACAGGAGAAATGGAGCTGAATTGCACATATCTCCTCTTTAACCCTTGGCAGCACTATATAAAACCAGAACTTAAAAGAGGTGAAGACAGAAATGGGTACCGTGTTCCTTAATGAAACTGTGTTCCCTGTTACTCCCAGTTTTGCCTTTCATTTCATGCCAAAAAAACTCTAGTAAGCGATGCTAAGTCAGAAAACAGCCTGTCAACCACTTGAAGCCAAAATACACTTAACACGTAACACAGCTTGTGCAAAATTATTTTTGCCTATAATTAACCATCTAGCTCCCTTCTTTCTGGCTCTCTTTAAGAATGCTGAAAGAAGCAAAGTGTCCTGTGCTAGCACTGCAGAAGCATTCCTAAGTACAGCCAACCTCATGTGGGCACACTTCGTGCTAATGTTTGACACAGAAGAACAGCAGAACTGCTAATGAGGACGTGGCAGGTAAATTGAACCATGTCTTTATCACTATATGGACGGGCTGGAATGTAACTAGGCATATTTTTATCCTTGAACAGTAAACACACCAAATTCTCTCCTAAAAATCTTTTAAAAGAATTTACAAGTTACAATTATTTTTATCTTCAGGTGTGGGTAGTCACCCAGAACTCCCCTAGTTACACAGCTAGACCAGAAATGCCAGAAGTCCAAAGCTGTACTTGAAGTATTTCATTATGTTTAACAAATTTCCAAATATTTCAATCTATCTGAAAGCGTGACTAATTCAAATCATATTTAATGCATGTGCTATAGCTTGTTTTGACAGTAGTCAGAGTCTATTACTAACTCCTGACTGATGCTAAAATTTTAAGTGCCATGCAGGAACTACAGTTCCTGAAAACCAGAAACAGATTGCAGATACTATGTGTCCCTCAGGGGTCTCTCCTTCTATCCCTGGATAAGATGCACCTGATCAATCAAATCCATAGAGCCAAAACTTTGCAAGGTTAAAGATCCAGATGTGGATTCTGAAACTCAGGCTTCTGCAGGGGCACTGCATTCAATTTTCAGTTTCAATGTGTCCTGATGAGGTTAAAGATCTTTTCCTTCTAATTTTTATATATGTTATAGAATGAAAAGAGCAAAATAGCTGTGATGTTTATAGTGTGGAAAACATGTAAACCCCCTCATTTCTAGTGAGTCCAGAAATCTGCTTGGATACAAAGATCAGTATTTGCACCCATTGATACAATCAATATTGTACTATTTAATATCGTCAGGAAAAACACAGCTAAGAGTATTTTAGCTGGACATATCCAAAGCTGTTGTCTGGAGTTGACTTAAATATGGTCTGGCAGTAGGTTTGGAAGTATAAATCCCCTGTGCAGGACTATCTCTGATGATCATGGTAACCATGGCAAAAGATTCTTGAAGCTTCCTTCTTCATGAGGCCAAAACTGTATCTAGGAAACTGCAATCTTCTATCTTCTCTTGGATTAGAAACAGAAAATGTCTATCAGTACCTTCAACATTAAGGAGGATTTTAATTTCAGTACATTCAGTGTTAAAAAGGAGTTGAGTTTGTGAATATCTCTACAATAAATTTCCTAGGGCAGTGCTTAGCTAAGTATTAAGACTTTTGCAGAGGAGGGATTTTGTCATTTAGTAGGTTCAGCGAAGAGCTCCACGAAATTCTTCTATCATGATTTAAAAAATATTGCCATTATACCTGCCTTTATATCAACAATCAAGACTTACTCTCTTTTTTTCCTGAACATACATAAGAGCATTTTTAACTTAAGTAGAATCAGAATAAACAGTAATTGTTTTCATTTCTTCCCCAGACTTATGTTCTGTACAGTGTTGCACTAGTTTTTATAGGCCTATTTTATCTGCATCAGACTACTTACCAATAGAGCAGGGAAACATGCTGTTGCTTCAGAAACGTTTCCTTGGCTCTGGATGGCAAAAGGCTGCTTGTGTAGAAAACAAAACAAAAATCTCACCTTCACCATAAAGTACTCTCTCTTCAGGGAGATGCAATAATTTTGGCAAAGGTTGAGAGATTGGACCTGTTTTACAAGGCCAACAGTCACATGTTATTGAGCAGCCATAAGCCCCCTGCAAAGCACAACTGCTTCTTATTTCCTTCTCTGTTGCCATACAGTGAAATTAAACTGGCAGAGTCCTGGGAAGATGCAAGGGGTTTAGCACACAGAATACAACCTGCCCGATCCTCAGTCATCTCATGCCTATTCTCATCCTTAAAATTCAGCACAGGCATGAAAAGTAGCAGGACTGTGGTTCTTTCTATATTACTAAAACAAATGGCTTTTAAAAAGCTATAGGAAGATGTTTAACTTGGACAATGACACACTATGAGCACATTTCATAAACAATTTCTAAAGAACGTCAATTAAAAAAACATTTTGTGAGTGAGACAGAACAGAATTTCTTCTTTCATGCTACTTATTTGAGCTATTCCATTAAGTTAACCCCCAGATATGTAATGATTTTTCCTTATTTTTTTCCCATCACTTTTATGGGGGATTAGAATATTTTTTCCTGTGTTGTTCCCTAATTACACTGATGCAGCATTTGTTTTTTATTTCCTCTCTGCCTACCTCTTGAACTACTCACGACTATTCAAAATACACGTCAAAATATAGTAATAGAAGAATGCCTCATTATCTCCAGAGGCTGAATATTTCAACACAGCATCTTATGGTTGAATCTTCTTGTAAGTCTTTACCTATTTTTAATATAAGTCTTGTAAGTCTTTACCTATTTTTAGTGAGATACAGCCTTATTACTTCCTAAATTTCTCTCTTATATGAGAAATAAAGCTCTCTAGGTTTTTATTTCAATGACAATTTTTTCCAGTTTGTATCTATTTTGGATTTTTCTAGAGGTTCAAAGTTAATGTAATAATTCAATTTATTTTCCCTTGTACTGTTTTCAGCATTTACCTTGCTTTAAATGTCAGAGCCTTTCACTTCTGTTACTTTGATTTCCTTGCTGTATCTCTTCTCTGCAAGCCGCAACTGATGGTGTATTCTGGTGTGGTCTCCCCATCTTTTCCCACTTTCAACAACACTTTTTAAACCTAATTGTATCTTCTAACAGTTTTTTATTGCAAAACCCACACTGACCACTTCTTGTTTTTTGTAATCTTCTTCTCAGAGGAACTGCAGCCTGCTGTACATTGGCTATGAAGCCTCAGCAGTCCCAACTCCCCTTCCATGCAAAGGGATTCCAATACCTCCTGTTGCAGCATGATGCTCGCCGACTTCCTTAATCCACAAACTGGATTTATTCAAATGCAGTGCTCTGACTTGACTGTGAACATTAATTCATATCAGATGGAATTCAAGGAATATTTTGATCGATTCCACGTTATTCTCGTTGCCGTCAATGAGATGTTCTGAAGTGTAAGTTGCTACAGACTACACAGAAGTCTGACTTCAGGTTTTAAAGACAAGCAACAAGCTGTTGTAATAAAAGATGAGTAAAAGAATGATCTTACAATAAAGAGATGTCTGAATGTGTGTTAATCCAGTACAGACAATAGAATAGGTTTTCAATACTTAGAACATGTCTGATACGAATACAGAAATGGTAGATTAGCAAAATTCAAAGAAATCACATTTTTTTGGAAAGTGAGGGATTCAAGAAGAGCTTATGACCATATTTCTTAATATTTTATTATTCTGAAGTGAAATCTTTTACAGAACTGGATGACTATTTCAGTTACTATCAGCAGTTGGGACTATGACCACCTTAGAACGGACAACAATTAAAACAACATCGCTCCAGGTGCTTAATGATAATAACATATATTTGAAATCTCACACTTCCATTCAACATGCTGCTAATACTTACACAGAACTTTTTAACAAGTGACTACATGTGCATCAAACTTTCTCCAAAATTACGTATTATAGGAATTGTAAACTGTATTTTTAAAGCACATAACTGAACTGGCAAAAGAAAAGAGCTAACACTAAAAAATTGTTTGAAAACTATGCACTATTCATGAAATGATTTATTCAAAATTACTTTAATTACAGGAAGAATATATTATTAATGCATTATTTAATTCCCAGCCATGATATTGGTTATAAAATTAAACTGATTTGTTACCCCCCAAAACAATGGCAGCCACACTGTTCTTCTCTCCTGAATCCCTATTTCCCCCCATACAAATCCAATAACTAGTGGTGAACAGAGGAAAAGAGGACTGACTAACAAGAGGAAGACAGTGGTAGTAAGCCTGTAAGAGCAAGAAAAAACAAGAAGAGTAAGAAGGAAGATGCAAAACAAATTACATATTGTGCTCTCCTTACTACGTGAGAAGCTATTAACTATTCTACTCCTTAACACCAAAGAATATTTTACTTGGACATTTTTTCTACTAATCTTATAAACTCGGAGTGCTTTTCTGCTAATTGCCAATGAAAGTGGAGCTTATTTCAGATGTGACGGTTACCATCAATATTCCAATAAAAGGGAGAAACATGAGAGGCAGCAACATATTTAATTAAAAATAAGCAAGAAAATAAAAGACCCCAAGAAATCAGACTTACAAACACTGAAACTGTAGATGAGAACAGAAAAAAAAAAAGTTATCATTTTTAAATGCAAAAGAAGCAGTGTACTTAATATGGTATCTGGACAGTTTTTAGTCAGCTCTAGGGGGCAATGCTCATTACATACTTCTCAATAGTTTATAGAATTTAAATCTTCCAGTCACTTCAGTATTACTCTACATCTAGAAATTAAGATTGATACACTGAACAACATGAGTAATACTCAAATTTAAGGTGACATTTGCTAAAAATACATTTCAATGTATTTTTAACAAGCGAAACTGAGACTGAAGAACAACGATGAATATTTCTTCATGGACATGTGTATGTAAACAAAATTGACTTAATTCCCTCGACAAAGTGAAATACAGTAGACAGAAGGCCATTTTATCGAAGTACATAGGAACAGAAGTCTCACTCAGCAGGACATCCCATAACATTACTGAAAAAGTTGTATCTCAATTTCTTTTCCAGTGGAATTCCTTTTGTTTTCTTTAGGGTGTTCAAAGGAATTGAAGTAGTCCAGAAAAAATGGACAATGTTTAAGCACATTTGTCTGCATTGTGCTGTTGTCTATGTTTTCATCATGGCTGATGAAGAAGCTTGAAAACAGGTCAGTTGCAAGTGCATGCTGCTTTTGAATTTGTTTAGCAACTCTTCTAGTAACCTGTAAAGGGAAAATAGTTACAACTTTAGGAGATTCTGAAAAGGGAACAATTACTGTGAGTTTTGACTATTCTGTCTGGGACTTCAGGTACACTGTCTGCTTTTCTTCTGTGTAGCTGAATTGCAAATTTCAGTTCTCAGTCTTGTCTTTGGAAGTTATTTTGTAGATTTCTCTTAAGTATCATGACTGAAAGATCAGAGATAGTATGACTATTCTAGGAGAAACATTAATTCACCCCAATCATGTGGTTTTGTCCCTAATAGATAAACTGTGTACGAGTTCATTTGGAGGCATAAAAATGGTTAATTTAGATCTACTGAGCTGTCAAGAAGGTACCTGGTGCAGTGAATAATATTTATTATAATCCACAAATGAGAGGTGTAGGAGCAGTGGTATTGATGGGCCTGTCGTAGAAAATATTTACTGTAACAGTGGAGATGCATTAAGTTATTTTACAGTCTTGGCTGGGTGTTTTATTTTCTCCTTTTTCTAGGGAATAATGTGATCTCTGAACTTTCTGCCCATTTCAAAAACAAGCCACCTAGGGCAGACATGTATCACCTGAACTCTTTGGCATGCTGCACTACTGAACAGCCAGTAAGAGAGAGAAAAAAAAATTACACTGTGTGGCAAAAAAACCCCAAACTAGCACAAGAATAACAACTTAAACCAAAAAATCAGTATCTGCTTCCTCAGCGGGTCCTCTGGAAGATGACCGTGTCCACGTTGATCACTTAGCATCATAGCAGTGATTGTCAATGAACACACATAAACAGCTCTCAGAGCACAAATGTGTTATTTTACACAAATACATGTAGGTTACAACGAGCTGCCTGGAACAATGACAATTGTCATGTTATGACCTGGGAAACAGAACAAGTTCTGCACTGCCTGGGACTCAAAACTCTGAGGCAGATGTAATAATGATGCAGTTCTTGATTCTCATCTGTCTCATGAAGCTCAGATGCTTGTAACTAAGTGAAAAAAAAATTTCTACAGGTGTTTTGGAAAATTTGAGTTAAAAGATCTGTCCTTACTCAAAACTGATGTCTAACTTTAACAAAGCACAAGAGCTAAGTAAGATGAGGAGGTATCTTTAGACTTGTGGCTAGTGAAGAGTAGGTTTGACTAAACAGACAGAGGACAACTGAAACAAGGCACAGCCCACAGACCATGAGCTGCACAAACAGTCTCTTTATGTGTCTACAAAATATTCTAAATTTTGACTGCTAAGCGCAAACTGATTTGATGCAGGAAAGTGCAATGAAACCAGTATCTAGTTCAAACCATTTATACTTACACTACTCTGCTCATTACAAATCTGTCCTAGTTTTACCATACCACTCTTTATTAAGCTGTGCTTGTAAAATAGACTACCAAATACTAGGCTGGATGCAGCAACAGAACCTGTTCGTCAAAGGTTGTTATAGTGGAAAAGGAAGAGCCCAAAATTCCTCCTCCTGATGTTAAGAAAGAGCCAAAGACCTTCCTTATTTGTTTTTAAAACAAAACACGCCATTTTTGTGAGTTCTCCATGTATCAGCTTGCAAAAGCCTGACCTTTGTTCTCGGCCATTTTTTTAATTACTGCTAAATTCGGTCATATAATACAATGGAACTCACAGAAACCTTAAGATTAACAAGGAAGGCTAAAATAGACTGATACTACAAGACAAATACAAAGCTGCACTGAACTGATAAGACTAGGATGGGCAAGCAGGATATGTCACAAAGCCATTGGCTCTTCTGGGTAATTTAATAGCCCATGAACAAGGCAAGGACTGAGCTTATTCTTTACTCTGTTAACAGAGGCCTCTGCTCTGGAATTTGGAAGGGTCAAATACAGTGAAAGTTAACCCTCCTCTAACAAAGTTTTCTTACAAGTGTAAAAAGCAATGGCTCCAAAGACCATAAAGGAAACAGGAAGGTGTATTGTACTCACTTTCTGTCAGTTCCACTTGAGAGCTGAGGCAAGGCTTCCAAAGCTTGCTTAAAGCTTGACCTGCAAGGAAAACAAAAATACTTATATTCTGCTAGTAAAAGACTCAGCATTTACAGTTTCCCTCTGTAAATTCTACAGAGAAATGCTGTATTTTATCCATTAATTTTTTTCAATAAATTGACAGAATATTTACCTGAGACCTGACATTCATGTGCAAATTGAACATGAAGTAGTGATGGGGTCAAGCAAGTATCTTGACATTCCTAATGCAATGTACATCATACATCAACAGGAAATGTTAAAACAGCAGCCGATTTAAGACTGTGCTTGACATCCTGGACTGTTCAAGAATTAACAGGCAGTGGCCAGCCTGCCTTCTGCCTGAAGTGACCACCAGTGTATGAAGAACAGATAAAACATCGATTTTCTCTTTCTGTGCTTAGTAGGGCCACTGCATTCTGCCTTACAGAAAGGTGCCTACAAAGAGAATTACAGTAGGTTTGCATTGAGGTAACATAGAGTCATAGAACAATTTAGGTTGGAAGGGACTTCAGGTCCAACCCTGATCTCAAAGTAGGGCCGATTTCAAGGTTAGAGGAGGTTTCTTTGGGCCGTTATCCAGTCAAGTTTTGAGTAACTCCAAAGATGGGGTTACCACCCCACTCTGGGCAACAGATGTGGAACGGAAGTGAGGGAACAATGCAGGACCTGCATAGATAGGTAGAGTCTTGTCAGCAAAAGATTAATATGGTGACCTGTGGCAACTACTACTAGTGACAAGTCCAGGAATAAAAAAATCTCTACAATGCTCCATCTTTCAGGGTTCACTGCGTTTTGCCCTACGATGATAATAGACAATATAGTTTCCATTTTATCCAACCTGAGCCAGTGCCAAGTAGTGTTCTTTTAGAGGCCTTTGTCACTATCAGACACTCAGAATAGGGAAGTGAGTACTCTGAGCTGGATTGCAGTGACACCACAGGACACTATGACACTGTGAAGACACATTAAGACTTGCAAGATCTACAAAACTGTTGATTAGGTGAGATGACCAAATTGCCACCTGCAGGGACACGTAATGCAAATCTTACAAGAAGTGAAGGTTATTAAAATAATGAATGAATCTGCCCATATCCAATTCTCACCATAATCACCTAGAAATTTCAGTCAATCAACTTTACTCAAAACTTCTGACAGCTATCATAGCCTGTTTTTACATGCCTTGGCTGCATCAACCACTATTGGTGCTAATGCTTTTCCTTCTCCCTTTATACTAATGTGTGTGTGTCCCCCACACTATTTATCTTTGGTCTTGCCTCAGTGAGAAATGATAAATTGCTGAAAGCCTTTTGAAGGTGCTGATTCTAGGAAACAGTGTGAACCTGAACTCCCTTTTCCTGATTAGGTGTGTGGAGAAGGAGTAGGGTATTATATAAGCCTATGGAGAGCCCTAATTCTCCATATCCCTGTAAGGGGACCCTGCCAGTGTCTGGATCTGTAACCTCTCTCATGACTCTGGGCAGGTTATTTGTTTTATGCTTTATGAGATTGCTGTAAAAAAATGGATAAAACTCATCAACAACATCTGCTTGTGTCTGGCTTTAGCATAATTATCCTCAGCAGCTGTACTGCTGTTAAGAAGTTTTACAATTTTTTTTTGGTGGCAAATAATAGTTTGTGTCTAAAAGTCCAAGTAAAAAACAACAAAAAAATAACAATTTTCTTTCAACGGATAAAATCTTGCTAGTCATCTGTTTTTCGTATATTTACCCAGTAGATCACATACTCGAAGCAAAATTTCTTCATTCTGAATTTACATTGTGTGTTTTTT
Organism: Aphelocoma coerulescens; assembly: GCF_041296385.1. NCBI lineage: Eukaryota > Metazoa > Chordata > Aves > Passeriformes > Corvidae > Aphelocoma > Aphelocoma coerulescens. Next base: position 80,113,312 of record NC_091015.1, read on the forward strand.
GCATGTTTACCAAGGATGCCATTACACTGCAAAAAGTGACATTACAGCACATCTTACTTGCTCTCAGGTGTTAGGTATATGGCCACGGTATCCCTCAATGCACAGATTTCAAGTTTTGCCTAAAGACAGAAATACAAAAATTGAAACAATGACACAATGGCCTTTCACCAAGTGTATACCAGTATCCCAGAGCTTCACCTTCTTGAGAGGCAAATACTATTGCACACTGCAGTTGTAAGCAGTCTTGGCTTTTAACAGTTTATTTCCTGTACTCTTTGTTGCCTTGCTGCTCTGTCAGGAGACTGCTCAAAGGAACAATTTCATACTTTTGATTCAAGCCAAACTGTTTACGTAGTCACTGTGTAGCAGTCAAACACTGGTTTGTCTTTCAGTAACAGCACTAAATCTTCAAATCTGTTCCACCTTTTCTGTACTGTGATAGAAAGACAGAAGAATGCAACTTTTGGGTTTTTTTGTGAAATACAGTGAGCTTAACTTCTCACAGCACTGCTTAGCCAGGGAGGAAGGAAATACAAAAGTACAAAAGTCTGTCAATACACATTTTATGCTTGCTTCTTCTGTTGAATTAATTTTTTTCCATCAGATGAGGAAGTAGAATGATTGTACTTTGTTTCTTGTGCGTTGCCAGGTGGGCACAAGAGTTTGGGGATTTTATTCCTGTACTGTACTGCGTGCTCAAGTATTAATTTTCACTTAGGCAAACTGTGGAGGAGACTGAACTCAAAGATTAAACAAATTTCATAGATCATCCTTTGGTCTTTGAAGAGCAATCATTATCATCATAACTTTTATATGAAATAAAAACATTCTGCAAGAGATCATTAAGTAATTTCATTTAAAAATATAAAGTGAACTTCATAAAAATTCACATTCTGTTCTTTTAAGCAGAAAGATGAAATTTAATCCAGTTAGACATTACAGTAACTGATCTACATTTAGACACAACAAGTGACATTAATCTTCCAAAACAGAACTTTTAACAATGCAACACAGACAACTAATTCCAGTTCTAACGAAAGCCTTTGACTTCTAGGTATTTTCCTCACCTCTGCCCCTAGGTAGGAAGACAGCTAAAAGTAATGGTTTTTTAGAGCCAGAACTTTCTGGCACAAAATATAACATAGCCACCCACCAATTCTATACTCATAACTTTTTGCAATGCAGAATAGTTTACCTCTTTTTTGTACCGTGCTCCAAGCTCAAGCGTTTTGGACTTTTTGAAGTCCTATACTTAAGATTCTGGAGTCTTTTTTACATTTTAGGAGGTACCAATAACCCATTCTCAAGTACCACAGCCTAAGTAAACCTGGTGGAAGGGCGAGCCTGGCAAAACTGTGGGTCATGGGATGGGAACACAGAGTGAGGCTTGATTGAGAATTTTTTGTTCAGCCTGACAAGGCTCTGGTGACTCTCACACTGCTGCTGTCTGTCAGACAGGATTTTCCATGTTCAGAGGAACAGAAAATGACCATGAGTGACAAACTTACAGTAAGGAGAGAAAACCCTTTCAAATATGGGTTTAGGCAGCAAGTCCCTACAGTAGGTTGTTTAGTCAGACAAAAGGGATGTATTCATAGCTTTGTTGTTATTCATGGATTTGTTTTAAATAGGGAGTCAATCTTACTCGGCTGGAATCTTCCCATACTAATTCTCTGTCCAATGCCATTACTACCAGCAACTGGAAAATAAGGCTTACAACTGGATAACTATTTTCCTATCATAATGCAAGAATGCTGTCATGTACAATGAAAATAGGGAGTTTGCTCTTTTTCTGTTACAACTATAGCAATCTGATTCAAAGGGATTTTTTTAAAAAAGGTGTTTTTCTTGGAGTCCTTTAAAGCTTACTCAACAGCAAATACAACTACCAATCTAGCTGTAAATAAAGCAAGCAAAGCTATTCTACCCATGTTACAGCAACAAGGTATTGTAGAGAGAATATAACAAGTGACTAGTTCTGCAAAGTCTTACAAGATCCTACTGCATCCTGTTTTCAAGATTTTTAAATCTCAAAATATCACTACATTTTTTCTTTTTTTAAAGTGAATTTTTTATGTCAGGCCAAAGAGAGTATTTAACAACATTTCAAAGAGATACCATTATGATGCTTTTTATCTCATAGGATACAGGTAGCCTTTCAATCCTGTCTGACACAAAGATAACTCTAAAATATAATCAAACCCAAGAACCAGTATCCCAAAGGGTATTCATCCATAAATCTGAAATAGGTTGTAAACTAATCCTTTTTATCTCCTTGCTTTCACTGCTACAGTAAATCAAACAAACACCCAGATGATACCTCTGTTACTCTCAGTTTTCTAGATTCAGATGTTTGACAATACAAAGTATTCAGGTACCTGTAAAGCTCCATTTTTGCTGAAGGATGAAACACACTGCATCAGTCGACTCAGTTCTTCAGAGACTGCTTCTACAACCCTTGACATTACCCGAGGAACTAAGTCTTTGGAAATGGTAAACACCTAAGTTTTATGAAAGAAGAACCATGAGCACAACATCTACATTAACAGAAACATTTTCAATACTAACATTTCAATAAAAAACATAAACCTCTTTGACTGAAAGGTCTCCTTCATTTTTATCAATGTACAAAAAAATTTCAAAAGCAACTAGAATACGAAGGATGTCTTTTGATGCTTGCCCTGCACTTGGACCAATCCCCTCTGTTAATAGCAAAGTTGGCTATATGATATGTGATAACCTTGCAATACCAAAAAGCAGCTAAACTTCAAAATATGTGCTCTTGTCTGACGGATGCAGGTAGTCAGGTGGTTGTCTTGACTTGACAGACTGCTGTCTTGTAGATAGCACCTTTAATTCAGAGTTGTGTGACTAACACAATTACACATTCAGCTACTTTTTACCCATATATTTTGCTATTTCTTCTAGACTCCTTTATATTTGACCACTGTTGAATGGCTAGTGTTGTTATGCTCTGTGGCAGAGATAAACATTTGACAGCCTGTGAGAGTACCTGAGTGTCAATGGATTTTCATTTAGACTCTGCCACTGCTGTCATTTATTAGTTCCCTGGCAAAAAAATTAAACCTTACTGGTTTTCCCATCCATCAAGGCCACCTTTTTAACTGCTTATTTGTATAACCTTTTAAAGTGGCACTTTCAGAATAGTAACTGCAACACAAAATTATTAGATCTATGCTTGAAGCAAAGTATGAAGAGACCAATCTTCCTTAAAGGGAGCTTTACAGAAGCGAGAAATTGTTGGTGGATTAAAAAAAAAAGGGTATGATTTTTCTACACAGAATTGGGGAAAGTGCAGGCCAAGAGGCTGGAATATAGGAGGAAGTGAGATTATAGGTTAGACACACCAAACTCGTGTCAAAGCTTAAAGGTGATGATAAAGCTGCACAAAACTGCACAGGGCTGGGAGAGAAGATGACACAAGAAGCTGAAGTGATGTATGGAGTGGTGTATGCAAGCTGAAGTGTGTGACTGGAGCAGTGCAAGAAGGAAAATGAATGTATAAAGTTTTGAAACACTTCCCCAGTTTCTGCTTTGAAATGGTCTAAAGAATTAAGTAGTGGAATGATTGTTTTGCTAGAATATGTTTGCTTTTACACAAAGTTTAGATCTCATGTCTGACAAGGACATTTAGTAACTGACAGAAGATATCAATACATATGTGTAAAAATAAATTAAGGAAAAAAAACCCGAAGAAAGAAAGATTCCTACAGAGTTTTCAGTGATTAAAATTAAGAATTGTGTACCAGGCATTCCATAAGGCTGACCATTCCAAAAAGCAGGTCTGCACCACAGGCTAAGTACACTGACCACATAAATGTCAGCTACCATCTGTTACCAGTGCTGGAAAGGGGTTATCTTACTCAGCACCAAACACTGCTGACCAATTCAACACAAACATACCAGGAACATGCCCAAAGATCATCTACTGAGAAGAGAATATTTCTGCCTGCAATGAGCACTCTTGAAGTTACTTTACAGAATCCAGGAAAAATAATTCTCAGCAAGGGTGAATCATCACAAATTTGCAATAAGAAGCCCTTATTTTGATTTCAGCTAAATTTGAATTCAGCAGTAGAGAAACAATTTCCTTTCCATTTCAGTCTATCCTTGCTGTTCATCTGATGGTTAATTTTTGCTGTTTCAAACTACAGAAACTTGCAGCCTTGCTAACTAAACTTAAACCTGACCCAGCTTATAGAATTTCACCAGTGGAAATGGGAGTTTCGTCTTGACACATGTTCTCATATTTCTGTAATATTCTACATCTAGAAATTTACAAGGCAATGCTATTTAGGCCAGAATCAGTATCGGTCTCAATGAAGAGAGCACAGCAACACACCCTTCTGCTGCAGCATTTTAACAAGTATGAATGTTTACAAGACTAGCTCAGTAAGTCACAAATGCCTCTGAATTTTTTAAAGCAAACTCTCTAATTTCCATTTTAATCAATTTCCACTACCCTGTAAAACAATATTAAAAACTATTACCATGTTGGTATATGTTTTTAGTGTTTCTTATTCCCTCATTTGGAAGCATTTGGTAAAATCACGATGCTTCTGTGTAAATGCTTATGCTATAATTTAATACTGAAATTGTATCAAAAACACTGCAAGGCAAATTTGAAGTTCCTGAAATATTTTGCTTTATATGAATCCTTGTAATTTAAGAAGTAATAAGATAAGTAGAATCCTCAAGTGAATCTCATTATATTTTAATTACAGGGAAAAGGTAGAGCAGCCATACTTGTGGTATTTTGGAAGGTAAGAGTAATATTATTACCAATGCTTCTACCAGGAGCAATGGTATTCTGTTAACACTCTTGATGATTAGAAGGAATGATTATGTAAAACACAGGCTCTGATATAAAGAACCATAGAAAATTCCTGCATATTATCACAAAAGGCTAAATAATTGCAGCTCCTCCAAGCTTATTACATTATAAGTAATGTTTTAGCATGCACTCCCTAGCCTAGGTAGCCATTACCCATCTAAGTATTTCAAGCACTATTTGTGCTGTACAGAGACTATAAAACTTTCTGAGTTTAGCTTTCCTGTTTCCATTGTATGTAGAAGACTGTTGGATTTTCACTCTGAGTTGCATGTGTTGAACATTTCTTTCAAGGTGAAACAGAAGTTCATTTACAGATGTTTTGGAAAAGAAAGGTAATCAGAGAAAGAGAGCATCATAACTACCTATATATCTATATATTATCTGCATGGAAAGGGAGAATTTAGCTTTAGAATTTGGCTTTCCTCTTTATCAGATAATGGAAACAAAAAGGTGTAACGGAGTGTTACTGAGGATAAACAGGAACTGCTCATCTCCTTCTGCCCATAAAAAAAAGTTATCAGCTGCCGTAACAGGCTGGCTAAACCTAATCTAAAACACATCTGTAATGAAGACACTTCAACAAAAGGGTGAAAAACCCTGGTGAAAGGCAGGATTTAGCAGGAAAAATACAATGAAATCATATGAATATAAGCACGAAACAATCTGAAGTTTCTCCTCACCTCTGCATGCACAGCAATGATATTCACTAGTGCTTCTTTCAAATAGTTTCTGACACCTGAAACAAAACAAACAAAATAATTACTTTCATTCTGTTGTCTCAACAATACCATAATATTCTACTGTTCAATACTGTACTTTTTATTTTCATTTTTTACTACTACTTTTGCAATCAGAGGCAGAAAGAGAAAGTTCCATAGCCACACCACCAGTCTATTTCCTTTTTCAAATCAAATGGAGAAAGGCACATTTCCTTACAGCAGAAGGTTAAAGAAAGTCAGTAGGTTCCTGTTTTAGTATTCTTCTCTAGCAACATAATTTCACCAACTTTGCAATTTAACAAAAAACTAGCATTATTAAAAATATATTCTGGATGTTTTGCCATGGCAGATAACATGCACCACAATTTGCTAGGTTCTAAAGAACAAAGACCAGAGGCTTTGTTTGTATAACAGTCTTCAAGAGCTTATTACTTTATCAGCTTCTCTATCTGTGAATTATTATAGCTAGGAATAGCAAGGACTTGTTTCTCTGAATGCGGTTCAGAATATATTACTCATGGCAGTTTATGGGAGATGTCATGCCTTAGTAGAAATTTCCTTTTGGGGAGGGTAGAGAAGTCAAATAAGCATTTTCTTGCCAAGCTTATGAAATGCTTGTCAATTTATACTAAGAAGTGAATTCTAAACAGAAGAACATCCAGCAGGGTGTGCTTTAGTTAGGACAGGCTCTTAGTACTCTCTGCTGCTGTAATTCTGTAACTTTCCTGGCCTGTACTCCAGTCATCCAAGATTTAAAATAGACAAAAATCTAAAACTGCCTCACTTGTTTTTATGGCCCCTTCACTTTGTAGGCAAAGGAAAATTAGCAAGCATTTAACTCATTAAAGCATGTATAAATGCTGGAAGTACAAAATAATGAGAAAGGGTTACTGATCCACATGACCTCAACTTCTGATTTGGATTATTCTAGCACAAATCAGAGAAAGTGCAATGACCACATCACTCCCTTCAATATATTCAGTTGACAGTAAAATATGAGAATCATGGATAAAGACTGGTGAAACCACACAGCTTGAAGATCACAGTGTGATTAAGGCTGCTGCTATAAAAATTACAAAGTGAACCTTTAATCAGTTCATCTTACTTGCTCCACCTTTCCTCAGATAACACCAATGTACAACTTAGTCCTGCTACAAAAAACAGCTTTAAAAGGGGTTACCCAAGATCATCAGAACAAGTTATTCTGTGAGAAGAGTAATGTCTCACAACTGCCACCTCAGTCATGCTCACATCTTTAACCATTGGTCCCACAACTTGCCTCAAGATCTAAAAAGGTGACACTTCTCTTTGTTAGACAATTACGGACAAACATTTTATAATAGTAGGACTCAAAGACAACAGGATCCACTTGCATGAGGAACAAATATCTAGGATGTGCAATGGGACATAGCCTGGGCGTTAGAAAAACACAAGCCTTTCTCCACACATTCCAAAACATCTCTAGTGCCTTTTTTCTTTACCTTTATTATTCTCCTTGAAAAATCTCAGTAGTTTTTTTCCATTTAAATTAACCCAAAGACAAGTCAAACAGTATTGTACACTAGGTTGCAAATTTAAAATTTCTTTCATCTTAGCAAGAAAGTGAGGGAGGAATAAAGCAATACCAGAAATTTTATGAAACTGACTTTTTTTTCTCCTGCCCTGTAACCTTGCAAAACAAAGCAAGAATGGTACACACCAATACTTGAACCACACCAAAAGATCACAGGTATATGTGGAAATGCAACACCCCCTTCCTTTTTCCTCTTCTACTGTTTTCCTTCTTTTACTTCATTCTGCCCCTGTTTAAGTCCCCTGCATGCTTCATATCATAGAGGGAAAAATTTCTATCACATCCCAGAAGCAAATACAACTTGACCAGACCCTGAACGATGGTATGCAAATCACATCATGAGGTATAGGGTGAATCTGGGAGCTGATTTGCAATTAACCTCAGGGTGCAGAGTGTTGCTTTTGGTCTGTAAACCTATGTGGTATTCAGCTTTTGTCTGCCTACCAGCCTCATCTTGTGACAGTGGGATCTTTCATGTGGAAACTGTGATTTTACTTTTGCACAAATGCTGCACAAAATTAAGACTTTGACAGTCTCCCTTCTCCAGGAGCACTGTCATGGCATGTTCCTCAGTCAAACCAAATTTCAGTCATGACCTAAGCAGCATTTCTTTGGCCCAACTGAGTGTTCCCTAATGAAGTATCTCACTCAAACCCTGCTACTGCTGGGGAGCTGTAGGAAAGTACAGAGAGGGGGCTGCCATGTCAAACAAAGAGGGCACGTGTGTCTCCTGCAGAGGTGGGCAGCAGGCTGAGCTGGGAAGAAGAGTTACCAAGGAGGTAAGTGAAAAGCCAGAGTGGATAGAGACTGAAGTGGGTTGTGTAAGAGGGTGTTGTGATTCCAAGGAAGAATCCTCATTTCCCACTTATCCCACCTAAACCCCCGAGGTAGCGTGCCTCTTCTCATGCATTCACGCAACTTGGCTCAGGGTAGGAGCTGCTAATTCTGTTGGCTGCTGTGAGCACTCAAATTAAACAGCTTTTGGCTGTACTGGTAAAAGTTGGCTATCACTATGTCTGCAGAAACCTTCCATAACATATTTCATAAAGAGTTAGTCACTGAGTTGCCATAACTGTTATAACTACATAAGAACTGTTAATTTCTAAAAGCATGACATAATAATATCAGCAACATTAGCTCCAGGTGTTGAATGCCGTTGTCTGATGGTGCACAGCTAAGCTAAAATGGTTATTTATGTCAGAGCTCAGAATGAATAGAGTAAATGGAATGGAGATGGACACTATGACAAAAATGAAGTAGCAGTAGCTTAGTATTGCATATTGCTAGCCTATCCCAGCTGCATGATAAAATTGTTAACTTAAACCTCAGTGAAAGAGCATAAGCAGACATATTTTATCTTTCATTCTTATACCACACACAAGGACAAATGGGTGAACTAAGAATTTAAAGGAGATTAGTGCTACTGGGATTGCAAGAAATAAATAGGGTTTTCCTGACCTTTCACAGAAGGCTCAGTCCTGCAGTGACTTCAGGATCAGGGATCAGTATCAGCACAAACATTGCCTCAGTTTCTTAGACAAGTTTTACAATTTAAGAGCAAATAATTCAGCACAAACAGTGCAAAGCTATGCAGTTTAGAGACAGTCCATGTATATGAAATTGTAGTTACCTTAATTGCAGCATTTAATAACCTCAAAGACCTTGTCTTGGTAAGCGAAACAAGCCAAAGACAGAAAGAACATGCAATTGCACTCCAAAAATGCCAGTTAGGGGAACCAGACAGGGAAAGAAGGGAGAACTGTGCATGTGGAAGAACAATATAGGCACAAGAAAGAAAGAAAGGTATAAATGAATTGACCATCAGTGGAGTTAGGCTGGAAATTATGTGGTTTTATGACAACCATTGCTGTCGGGGAGTCAGTTTCCTACCATGAATAGAATATAAGCAAAACGGGTATTTCCCAGCCCTTCTTTTTGTCTTATTTGTGAAGGACTTAATTTTTGGATGTGGAGACAAAGCCAAACATATCAGAATGTCAGGACCTGCAGGCATAGTTAATAACCGTACTATATTTTGAAAAGTTACGATTAAAAAATATCCAGTTTCTGATTTATATCACTGCACTGTTTGTGGCAGTCTTTGTTGAAGCAAAGTATTACTCTTCTGGAGTATGATTCACTGGAAATACAAGCAGTGGCATCCAACTGTGAATTTGTTGTGAAATTCGTTTCAAAATGAAAAAATTCTGTCTAGAACAGAATTTTTGTGCAGCTTTCTCTACAACTGTTCAGCAGCCCACGCAATTACAGTTTTTGGGACACCATGCTGCCAGTCCTATTATACAGCACTGAAAGCTAATGCACCATGTAACTGTAGGTTGCAACTATTAGGCTAATCAAGTGAAACATAACATTCTTAAGTCTAAAATACCTCTTATTTAGCATATTGAAGCACAAATACAATGCCTTTCCATTGCTTCTGACAGAAATGTGTTAAAGAAAGGCTCAACAAGCCCTTGCAATTTCTCTGAGGAAAATGTTATTATTCTGTTACAACATAAATGCATTCCACTCCCACTCTATTCTTAATACCAAAGACTGACTTGCTGGAATTCTAGCTGCCACTAACAAAAGCCCCAGCATTGCTTTAAAGAAAAATGGATGAGAAGACTTAAGACATAAAAATGAAGGACAATTTCAGCCATCAGCTATCATAATGGCAGACAGAAACTTCAGAGTAGCATCTTCCAATTCTGGACCTTCCACTGTACTTTTTACTGGAGAGACATATAACAAAATTATCCACTAATCTCCAGTTTACACCACCTATTAATTTTATTCCTTTTTTTTTTTTCCACTTAAATATGTCAGTCTACATTTCAAAGCAATTTTAGCAACACTGTAAAGCCGTAGCAAGGATGACTCTGTGAATGATGGGAAAAGCAGAAGGGAAAAAGGTTTGTGGTTCTGAGGAGTAACAGAAACCAAACTTTTAGCTTGCCAATGGAGGAGTATTCAGGAGATCTTCAGATGGTGTAGTGCTACCAGCTGTCCCACTTGTAGTTCTCAGAGATATGTTTCCCCCAAGTACTTATATGACATCTTTATACTACGAAACCCCCAAAGTGATTGAGTAAGCATGCAAGAGCTGGGACTCCAATACCACATGTGTAATTCTAAAACACAGAGAGGCTACAAAAACTTGCATGCAAGAAAAGAGCAAAGCTTGCACACACAGTAAAACGGAACTCATCAGGCTGCTTTTTCTGTGCCAGAAGCTAACATGGGTCTTCAAATGTTCCCAGTCCTTCTACAGTAAATTGATAGTGAGGGAAGATATGAGCTTCAAACATTTTTTAAGCCTTCTGCAGACTCAAGAGTTCAAAGAATGAACTGAAGTTCAGTGAGGACAACTGAAACACGGGAAATTTTAACCCAGGCATACTGGGTTGGGCATATTTTTAACTCTTGTGAGATTGGAACCTCATTTGAGTTTGGCTACTGGGAATCCAACCTTGCTGCTGCCTCTCACCAAATCAGCCTTTTAGCTTGCCACTCATGCAAGAAGGAGAGGAAGATAAATGCACAGAACCATTTAGAAAAAGCAGGTGATGTCAGCAGGTACCTCTGCTTATCAAGCAGTAAACCAGACATGAGGATGAGATGCTATGAAGGGTTAAAAGAAAAGAAGAAAGTCCTGTGGTAACTTTGGTTAAAGAGAAATCATGCAGGATTATTGAAAGCTACTGCTCCTCTGTGGAGGAGCTAGAAAAGCCATCCACAGGAAATTTTACAGTTTGACAGCTGTCACTCTTTCTTTTTTTTTTTTTTAAATAAAGCTGAGAAGATTGAAGAGTTCGTAATACATTGACTAAGCTACCAGTCCTGTTTCACAACTGAATTGACTGACTTACTAGAAATCTAAGCTCTGAGGGACTGAAACAGAAATGAGTGTTGGGTAGGCACAGAGCCACCAATTTAGGGAAAAACAGAGAGCGTTCTGTAGGAGGTCAGTACTTAACTGGGCAAGCAACTGCTGCTGGTGGTAGCAATATCTCTTAGTGCTTCTGAAAAGATAGCACTAAAATTGTTGGCTTTGAGGCTTGAACATGACTTGGTAGAGATAGGAAAACTGATGCCTGGGAGTCTGAAATTTTGCATTTTAAAACACATCCAATTGTATGCAGTATTTTTTACAATTTATTGTTCTGTTCGGTGGGTTCTGCCAGTAACAGTCTGAAACCTCTTTTTTTTGTGATTACTTTATAATGAAAACTTTCCTGAAAAAATAATCACATACAGAATTTGGTGATCCAAATTATATTAATTAGATTAATATTTTTCATACCCAGCTGCAGAACACCAATACCTGCATTTTCCTGGACATTTCATTTGCTACTCTGATAGTAAATTTAGAGGAGGGTGAATGGAAAAAAGTATTTAATCTGCTCTGTTCTAAAGGAGGAACTGGCTTTATTTTTTTTCTTTTTTTAATATATATTCTTTTCAGTTACATTACATCCTATTGCCAGATTTAAGCAAATCGATATTGGAAATGTTAATTTCCAAGCTTCAGATATATCATGCCAAACTTTACAGCAGCTCACACATGCAGCATTCTGAACTGCATGTCAGTTAAACTCCTGCAGCTCTTCTGTAAGTTTTTAATCTGCTATGTGAAACTGCTGGAAAAAAAAAGCTGCACACATCTACTGCAAGTCGTTAATCAGTGCTGCATAGTGCACATTAAAAAAGAAACTAATGAATGGTATCCACAAAGCCATGTAACTTCTTTAAACAGTCTGATTTTAACTGTTAAATTTCCTCTAGGTTCTGGCTGCATCACAGCTGCAACAGCAGTATTTAATACCTGCTTTAACTAAAATGATCCTGGCACCATTTCTAGTGTGGTCACACTCTTCCTCAATGCACTTCCTGTTACAGAAGCAGTGCTATGGGCTAGCAGGATTCCTTTTGGGATGGCAGACAATTATTTGTATTTCTGCAGCCCTTGAAAAGGCAGAGTGTGCTCTGCAACACACCAAGTGAGCACTGTCCTGCCCTGTGCAGTCCATGTGGGAATTTCAAGCTTAGATGGATGCCTCCTGACAAACCAAGCTGCCCAACACACACCACAGAATTCCACTTTTCAATATAACCTGAACAATAACTTCCAGCTAAAATCAAGTAATCTCTTTCTGAAAACCCAAAATATAAACAGGTAAGGCAGGAGAGGTGGGAGGGGGAAGAGGTTCTACAGAGTATAACACTGAGGTCACAGCAGGTCAGTACAGCAGTCAGCACTGCCTCCATTCAAAAGCTGCTGGAACAATTTTAAAAAAGGTTATCTGTGCAAATGCGTCTTGGTATAAAAATTTTAATTTAAGAGATCTACAGATAACTCCAGGCTTCCCATACTTATGGATGAGACACCTCCATCTATCAACAAGGTAAAGATCTATCAACTACCTTATCCCAAGAAATGAACAGGAAGCAGCACAGACTAAAAGTGAAAATTCAAATGAACACCAAAATATTTTTATTTTTAGGGTGCAGGATTCCAAATAAACATGACTTATAATGTACCTTACATGTAAAATATTTCAGGACTCAGGCTACTGGACCGTGAAGTACATATAACAAAAACCAGTTTACACTGTGTTGGCATTGTGAAGGTATTTATCAAGGAATATTCCTTATATGAAGGAATAAACATATTACTTGAATTCTTCTGAGCACTTAACTTGGATTTGAGGAAAAAAAAAAAAATATAAGCAATTTGGATTTCGAATCAAGCACCCAGGATAACATGAAACAGGGTGACATCTGCTATCTATGAGGACCAACAGCACAGCACACCTGAGGCTGCATTAAATGCATTTGAAATAAAGCATTGGCCCCCAAAACTATTCAGAAATTTAATATTTATAACCAGGGAAAGTTTAATGTGACTGACAGTCTGTTAAATTTTCTATGTTCTCAGAACAATAAACTATATTTGCCTCATTAGAAAATGCCCTAAATTATTTAATGTTTCTGGAAAATTATTTTAAAAGCTAGCAACTATTTGCAATTACTACAGTAAATGTGATACCTCATTTAGAAAAGTAGTCTTTTAATTTCCAAGCAGCCTACACCTCTCAAGATAGTCCCTGAACCATGGAATAGACAGAAACCTAACTTGTTTGCAGGCATGAGCCTTTCATGAACTACAGCACCGGTACATGAGTATGTCATGCTATTTTACTGAAGTGCCCCCACCCACACAGTGATAGCATCTAACCTGACACCCCACAGATGTTAAAAAAAATATATATTAAAAAATGTAGAGATGTGACTTTGGAATTTCCCCATGGACATACCAAAGCAGCTCACCTCTGTTCTTTACAGCAGCACAAAGGTTTCTCCCTTAAAAGACAGTTGATAGGAAATCAGCTTCAGATAACGGTACTACGAGTGGCATGTTTTCTAAATTAAGGCAGATAGACAAGCCTGCTTGTTTCTTCCTAATTACTAAAAATACATTTGCTATCATGCTTTGTTGTTTGTCCTGGACAAAAACATTTCCAGAAAACTGCTTGCAGGATGCTTAGAGCAGAACATATACCTGGCAGTAGCTCTAAAAATACAGGAGCTCCACCAGGTCACAACCTTTACCACCACCTAAGTGGCTTTATTTGTTTATTATATTCCCTCCTCATTTTGACTCACTAATATTTTTCAAGTTGATTTTAAAAAAGTTAATAATTAGCAGCTGTCAAAAACCAAATAATAAGCATTGCAAATAATGACTTTCATTTACTTATTACTTCTGCTTCGCCCAAAGAAATACAGATACCACCTCTAAGAGAATTAAATGGACATTATCATGTTCAGTAAATTCCTTACTTCACAGTAAGATTTATGCAGTCTGATTAATAACATTATTTCTACAACCTTCAAACAGGATTATATGTATTTTTAAAAATGTGTGCATAGTATATTAACAAGTAAATACAGCACCATATAAAATAAAAAGGTAAGTTAGAGGAAAGTAATTATTTAAAACCAGTCTAGAACAAGATATAATTACAGCATTCACAGAGTTTTATGGATCCATACGATACACCTGAGCCAAGTTAAATGTCATGCAACTGCTCCATTGTCATTAAAGCAGAAAAAAACCACTTGAAAACAGGGACTCCAGAATCTCACTTCAATTTAAACAAGAATGTAAAATTTCTCACTAGGCCACTTCCTGCTATTGCTGGAAACATTCCCTCCTTTAAACGGAGATGGATTTCAAGGTACTGTACTTAATGTTGTTTTGAAAGTACATTAAGAAGAAAATGTGAATGTGTAGGCAAACTGGAAACTCTCTGGAGAGATTACCCACTTATTTAACCACATTTCCTGTTTTTTAACCCATTTGTCCTAAGTCCTTAGACTACTGACAAAAATAGATAAAAGTGTGCTATAAATAGTTCATTAGCAGGTTTTTCTCGGTAAAACTGAAAATGTTTTGATAAATCTATTGTTCTTACCAGCTCCATACTAATTAAACTGTGGATCAGATTAATGTTTTCTTGAAATTCTTGTCTGCATAGCTCACAGTAATTATAAATATAGAGTGCCTTAGGAATCTGTGAAGAAGTCCCAAGAACTAATAGTGACCTAAAAAATAGCTATCAGTAATTGAAATTTAATGAAGAAATTACTGTTAACCTATGTGGGGAAGTTCTGAACAACAGTTCTGAAGCAAGGGAAGAGGCTGATCGTGCAAAGTCAGAACCTTCCTAAATATTTTGAGATCTGAAGGCCAGAACGTTACATCTTTGAATTAGTCATCTTGCACTTAGTTTCAGCCATGGTACTATGTTGATCTAACACAGTGAATGTCATTAGAAGAACCTGACATAAGTAGCCACAAAACTAATTTCTAAAAATATTAAATGTGAAGGCTTTTCAGACTTATGTTACCTGTAGTCTTTGAACTATTCTAATTCAATCAATAGAAATTATGCCATGACATACAAAGAACCTGAAAGTTTCTGTTTCAGCTGCCTTGGAGGAGCAGGAGCTCTAAAGACTGCCAATACTGTGATTAATACCGGTGCCTATGCATGAACTTCAGTCTACAAGAGCAAAACACTAAGAGAGTAATGCTGGTTCTGTGCCTTCTTGCATAGCCCAAACCAAGATGTCTTTAAAATTGAAGCTGCGGAGGCTGTTCTGAACTTTCTGCTACCCCATTCAAACCACACAATGATCTGAGGGACAGCTGAAGAGGTCTGCTGCTTTCCTAAATCCCATGGCTTCTGGGATGCGATAAAATATATTTTCCTTTATTATTAAGAAGGAGCAAAATCTGTAATTGTGAAAGACTGCAACAGAAAATACAAAGCCCAACAGTGCTTCACTTGGGAAGGAGAGTAATGTGTTAGCCAGCATCAAATATTTAAAAGAGGTGCAGGTAGCTGAAGGCCAATTTGATATGTACGCATGTTTTCGGGAGAGTTTTGTTAAGAGATGGATTTATTTTCACTTCTTCCACCAAACAGCAAAAAAGCATTTTACCAATTCAGACCTGAAGGTCTTGACCAAAAGATGCTGCATATCATACTTAGAATTGGACCATAAAGACTGTCCAACTACTCAAATTATTGCAGAATCAGCCAAATTTTGACCAGCTAACCTGGCAACAAGAAATGTAAATGGTGAAAGAACAACAAACAAAAAAGCCTCAAACCCCCTTAAACTAAAGACTCCAATGCACTAATGTAAAAAAAAATACCTACTTCAGAGTTTAGAGCCATTCACACCTCTTCACCTAAGCATACACAGGTATCAACTCACCCAAATCACCACTGGTAAAGAAATTCATTGATGATCCTTAGATGAACCCAGTACTTGATATATGACCCACAGAAATTTGTCTATTTCTTGTTGTCATTTAAGTAATAATAACATGGTCTGGCAGAGCTACAGCCTTTACAATGCTCTACAAGTGCAATTGCCCCACCAATGTGTGGCTGTAACCCATAAAAGCAACCTGGTGTCAGAACAAGAATACAAACACTTCAAAGGCCAGAGTGTGCTCCCCTATAGATTTAGCACTACTTAAAAACTACCTTACCATTTCTACTTCAGCATTAACAGCTTTGGGGATAATGAGTCTTTTTTTTCTGTTGTTGAATTAAAGTGGCTATATGCTTGACTTAAGGGGAAACCCAACAGTATAAATTAATTACAACTATCAGATATTAAAATAGGTGGTTTGAGGCAGATGAAAAAAGAATTACACCACAAGAAAAGACATTTCACCCAACTAAAACATAACATCCAAACCAAACCCATTTTTCTTCCTGAATGGAAAAAAAAACAGGTTCTGAAGAATGAAATACATGCTTGAGACACTTAAGATATAACAAACCCTCCTTCTTGACACAAAAATGAATACACCTAAGGATGACTCAGTATTACCTGAACTTCATCTACCAGCAATTCATTCGCTGTAGGATGCGGCTTCATTTTCCAGAAGAAAAATTTTTAACAAATTTCTTCCCTCTGCTCCCTTTGATTTTCAGTATATAATAGTCATAGCATTATGTATCTCAGTTCTACTATCACTAGATTTCCACTGTAAGAATAATTTTAATGCTAAAGGATTTTCTTTTGATAAAACAGAGACTACTAAAAGCTAACAGGTAAGGTGCTGAAAACAGGGCACAGTCCCTGGTATGATTAGGTTCCCCACTGATTTTAGCAGTTTGTGAATTCTGTGTGTATCCAGGAAATGTACCAGAGTGGAAACTTAATGGCTCTTTCCTGGTCACAGAACATTCTTAAGTTTCCAAGGTTTGTGGGCAAAAGAAACAGAGGCAAGACAAAATTCAACAGTTTTTTCATTAAATAAATTTAGATTATGCTGATCAAGAAACTGCTCTGCTGCTTAAAAGCTCTCTTCCTATTTTTTTTTTCAGAGTGAAAATAATGGAGAAACTGTGAAACAGACCAGCTGGTGGGTGGTAGCCAAATGAAGAGCATCATCATCTTTTAAAACTAGTGCCTACATTCTTCTGAAGCTTGGTACTCATATAATTTCCAGTACTGTAACCTGTTTCCATTTATTTTCCAAATTCTTCACAAGTGAGTCTCTTAAGAAAAAAGAAACCAATTGTACCCCTTTGACATAGGCTTCCAACAGCCTGAGTGTGATAACTCATCACACTTGGAGGTCCTTGCCACTCCCAGACCTCTCTCACTTTACAGAAGTGAAGTCACACATACAGTGGTGTCAGTGTGGAACAAACTCAGCAACATGGACTAACCCCTTCAGATGGCCCCCAGACGTCCCCACACAGGAAGATTTACATCATGACAAGAATGCCAATTTAAAAAGGTGTTTCAGAGACAAAAGAGTGTAGCTGTATGCACCCCATGAAGATACAGGATGACCAATTCAATGGGAAAAGCAAGTCGCTTCTTTAATTGTAAGGTAGACTAAAAATCAACATCTCTATCAAAACTAAGAACAGTTGAATCCAAAAATCTCAAGCAGTATTTCCTTTCATTAACACAAACCAAGCATAGTCTGCAGGAATATTCATTTATTTCTTTCAAACACATCATTTTTAAGGCACCCTGAAGGTGTCCTTTCATGATTTTATAAAACCTAAAATTATTAAAACCTTTCAAAACACAGACTCACTCAGGAAACTATGTGTTCTTCTCATAATTCCTGAAGTCACTGGTACTGTAATAATAGCCTGTCAAATGCAAAATGACAGCAATTTCATAAATGAAGAATGGGCTTAGAGATATACTATGTTTATGAATTTACTTTGGCTGTCATTCAAATATTATTATCATAAAAAATGAGAAAACCGAAGTCAATTGATCCAAAAGAGGCTAATTTCACAAATAAAGTATTTGGAACAATACAGACACTAGTAATTTTAGTGTCCAGTTTTGCTCTGCATCTCTCTAACCTTCAAGTTACTGAAAAAATTTTAATTACCCATAAAACATACCCTGCATTTATTACAGTGACTTAAGACAGATATACTTGGGTAAGTAAAAGAAAAGGCAAAATTGGCAAGAGAAAGTAGAGTATGGACATTTTAAAATATTTTTTTTTAAGTAAGCAACTTCAAAAGTGGTGCTTTGAGAAAAAGCTTATGAGCAGCATTAAGAGGCACAATTTTCATGTTTTCTACAGTACGTTTTGTAAGTAATAATGATGATTTTTTTGGAAGCTGCTATTTCTATTGAATTATACAAATGTACAAGGATAACAAGCAGGAGGCAATGCATAATAAAAAACCCCAATACTTCTGGAGCCTGATTCTGCAAAGGTCTGTGATGCTCTTAAAAAATGCAAGGAGTCACCACACTGAAAGAAAGCACAGAACCAGTTCTAAGTATTTTCAAATACTTTCTTCCATATTGCTTTGTGTACCAATTGTACATGAAATAATGAAAGTGCATGAAATTTTTATTTGTCTTTAGTAACTAAATTCAGCAAACTGGCAACCAAATCAAAGCCACTGTATTAACTTATAAACACTAATAGGGAGCAGTATTTAGTAGGCATGATGGAAGTATCGAGTCATGGGAAAAAGCTGACTGCAGAAAGGGACTGATTACAGATACCGTGGATTCTTTGGAAGATGTAGTAGGAGGTTGAGCTCTGTTTCATTTCACCAAATTCTCAAACCTGATTTCTATGGTAAAATCTAGTTGTTGTTTGTTTGGTTCTTCTTCCACAGACTTGGCAACTTGGGATGACCTTGAAGGGGTAGTCACCATTTTGACTTTCAGCCAGTCCTTACTTCTACCAATGTACGTATTTAAAAATGCAACACGTACTGCAGTCAAATGCATGTAGATCAGCATATCAGGAATAATTACTCACAGAGTATACCTTAAATTTATGGCAAAAATTGCCCTAAGTTGAATTTTATGTATAGCTTTATTTATCTGTCTGCTTAAATAACCAGTGAGTTGGAACCAGATAAGAGCAGCTTTTAGATATGTTACTGCAGAAAAAGAAAACAAACCAAAACCCCAGAAACAAAACCCCCCAACCAAATCCCAACAGTCAAATAAAACAAAAAACCTTACCCCACCTTACTGGCTTCTAGTCTGCTATGAAAAAGGAGAAAATGAGAGAAAATTGTTGCAAGACACATACAGTATTTGGTGAGATCCCATATTAATCCTATTTATTAGTATGAAGGTGAGAACTTGCACTGACTTCCAGTTTTACTATTTAATTTTTTTTCACTTCCAAGCTTTACTGAATCCCTACAGCATTTTGAAAAGGGCATGGATTTGAAATAAAGAATGTTTCTGCATGACCTGAACAATAGATTCGTAAAATTATTTAATTCAAAATCAACATTTGGAAGCTATCTTGACTCAGGAGTGACCCACAATAACTGGAAAGCTTAAGATTTTTCACACTTCAAAGAAAAGGCTTTTAATATTTTTGAATTACTTCAACTGCTGAACAAGCCCAACACTAATTTCATCCACACATCAATAAAGTTTAAGTGTTTCATTAAATTTAAATTGCTATTCGTTGTGTAAAGAAATTTTAAGCTAATGAAATGTTTTTTATTACAATGGATCTGCTGTACTGTTAGAAGCTGATCATATTTTCCCACTTAAAAAGTAAGACTTCAAGAGCTTGATAACTTGGCTACTGAGAGAATATGCTCCAGGCTGAATTTTGTATAGAAGTTTTGTATAGAAAGCTGAGGCTTTTTGTTACACTAGAATTTTTAACTTAAAAACATGCACACACCCCTGGGCAGAAAGTGTTATGAAGTACTGAGGAGACAACTATTTTCCCACTGTACTAGTAGGCCTCTGCAAGTCTGTCCAGTGGCAAGGTTCATTTTGGAGACTGTATTTTCATCAGTGTTTGTAAAATGTTGAAACGACGGCATCCTTAACTACCGCATACATTCAGCGTTTAGAAAATAATAGCTTTTACTACTCCTCTTTCATCTTGAAATCTGTATTGTTTTATGCTTGACCATAGACCCCTTAGGCAAAACTTCAAACCATAACCAAGAATGTGAACTGACCAGTGGGTTCACTAAGGGCATCAAGGTTATCAACCTGCAGAGTTGTCTGGGGCAAATTCCAGATGTTTTAAGATGATTGCATCTGCACAGGAGGTAGTATAATACTGTATTTTATATGGCCCTTGAAGAACCTCTACCACAAGACACTAAGCACCTTTATCAGGGGAGATCACTCACTGTTATGGATTGTTTCTAATGAGTACCTACATGCTAAAGGTTATTAAGACGAAACCATTCTCTAAGCACAACACTGTGAATTATAGAAACCACATGGGCAGGTACATGCACAGAAAAGTCTGGTTATTTTGATAGAGCTTAGTTTATTTGGACCAATACCAAAGTTTTAACCTGGGACTTTCCATTTAAATATCACACATAAATCTCCAATCCTTTATAATTTGAGCTAGAGAACTATGACTTAGCTACAAACAGCTGCAAACCAACCTCTACTAGAGGTCAACCTTAAATAAGGGCCGCATTCACCTATGAATAGGTAACAACAACACAATTAAATTTCCCAAATATTAATCATGACCAATAGATACTTCTTGATCTCACAGTGCTACCATGCACACTGCCTTCTGAAACTGTGATGATGACCCCAGTACAATCTGGGTAAAGATTGCCAGAGGGACTTGGAAACAGTTCTGAGTACAAGAAGAGAGGAGTCCCATGATCTTTTAGCAGCTAACACTACCAACTGCATATTCTGAGAGAAAGAGAAAAGTATCTACAATTAGCACACCTAGGGAAATAAATCTTTGAAGGAAGAGAATAAATCCAAGCTAAAAAGCCTAACCAGGAACTCCAGAACAGAGCTGATACCACAGTTTGGGACTACAGGTAATTCTACTTTTCATGTGACTTACCTTCCCCACTCCACTAGTTTCATTACACCACAGTTTGTTAAAGACTGCCACAGAAACTACCTTGAGAATTACCAAGGTAATAAAAAAAATCTGGTTTCTAAGGGTAACAATTGAAGGAGCAGTCTAACACAGCCCACTCAAACACCTCATTCACAGCCAAGGTTTGAATGTATTTTGGCTTATAACCCAACTAGTAATCAAATAAAACCAAATAGCAGTAATAGTGACTATTGACTTGGAGTTCTAAGCTTTTTTGCCTATGATCTTCTCATACTTCCCTCATCTCCCTAGTCTTCAGTTCTGGCTTCCAAACCCATGTAAACCAACCCCATTGAGTTTTTCCTCTCACACGTCCATCCACTCATTTCTGTTCAGTTATCTAACCTGCAAATCCAACCTGCCTGTGCTCCAAAACTGTTCCCTGCATCATTCCATAACATTGGGGCACCCCAAATAATCAGTAAACCTCACAGGAAACAAAGGTGCCATTTGTGCCTATCAAATACAAAATAAACATGAGAACATTCACTATGCCAACAAGCTAGAGCATGGAGTATTGTTTTGGTGATGATACAATTTATTACTACTTTTGTTTTATTGAAAGGGTTGAGGCAATACAAAACCTGTGTGGATATACCCTCATTCATGCTTGTAAATAAAGGGTGCTGGAAGAGGGGGGAAAAATGCTTGCCCCTTCTCCTGCATGCATTATCATTGATTCCAATCAGCTTTCTGCTTTGAGCAATGCAGGGATTAGATCCTATTATCAAAGACAGTCATAAAAATACTAAATGATATTAGAAGATCTTAAGTGTTTCTCAAAGAGTATGCTTGAGGGGCTAAAAAAAGTTTAGGTCTCCTTGTAAAAAAATCAAAACAAAAAAAACATTGTTGACATTAACACATCCTCACAGAGACTGACTGCATAAACTAGAAAATGCTGAACTGATGACAAGTATCATACAACTTCCTACAACTGTCTAGACAACAGAAGAAACTTCTGAGTTGTCAGACATGTCTGATAAATAAATCCTCTGAAGTGGCAATAACTATAATCTCATTCAGGAATTAGAGTGACGTGTAATACCACCAGTTAGAGCAGGTATGTGAGCAGACACAATTCTCAAGCTACGAGACTGGGCTGCCATCTGACCAAGGAATCACAGCAAGACTTCATTTGAGAGATACAAAGATGTTGCACTCATGCTCTTCCTATCTCTAAAGCAATATAAAAGAAGTCTGGTTTAGGTCTTCAAACTTTCAAATGAGACAAATGCTTTCCCAAATATGTTATTTCCCTTTTTAAAATACACCTTGCTTAAACAGGCAATTTTCAAATTTGCAGACCACTTTTATTTTGTAGTTTGAGAAGAATGCAGATTTTCCAACTTTTATTGAAAAAATACCGAAGATAAAATGTTTTTTGGAGCTTAATTCATGGAGATTAATAGCTTTTAGCAAAGCACAGACGCAGACAGAAATGCCACAAGGTATCCTATCAGGAAGTTTGACAGATAAAGCCAAAGAGAAGCTGGAAGAGTGATGGACAGCAGTCTAGTAAGCAACTACTGATAGGCTTAATAACAGAAAATGCCATAAATCAGAACTGTGAGTGAAGGCAGATATGTGAAAAGCAAGAGGAAGCATAAGGTATAAACCAGTTAACTTGCAGATAAACTCTACTGCATGCTTGTACATGTGGAGTCTAGAGCTTCTGAGACCAGCCAACAAAAACTTGAATCAAAATTAGCAGCACAAAATCTTGCATGCAAGAAGTTGGAGAAGCACAAGAAACTGGCAAGCTGAAGGGCCATTGCCTTCTCCTGTTCTCATCTTTTGCAAGGACATAGCGGGTACAACGTGCATTCCATTTCACCAGCTAGAATAATCCTTAAAATTTACAATTCAGACACCAATATAATATGACAACACAATGTTGACAGAAGTGAGAAATAGAATGAAACCTGAATGCCTGAAAGTGAAATTGAAGAAAAATTTCACGTTAAAATCAAATCACAAAAATGAAGGTATTTTGAAACATGCATTGAAATTTGTGCTTATGTTTCAATCAGCAAATTAATTTTTTTTACAAAAAATGGCAAGGCTACAATATGAGGGCCCCCGGCTTTACAATTTTAGTACATGATTCTGCTCTGTGAAGAATTATGTGTAGTAAAACAAATGCAAGAACTGTAGTCATTCAACGCATGGATTGTTACACTTGCTGATTGATCGGTCATTTAGGGATGAATGAATTCAACTCATCCTAATACAAATTTAATTGTTATTTGGTTGGTATTTCCTTAACAGAAGCATGAAACATCCATTTACTAATGTATGTTGCATGAGTAGTTAGCATGAATGAAAAACAACATATTTTAACTGGACTATTTAAAGACTACTATGTGTCAGAATCCTTGTGTCATAAACAAACTACTGGTATTTTGTAACAAAAGCCCCCAAACTCACAAGACCTTTGGCAACTTCATTTGCCAGTGTAGAATACTCTTTTTACTTAACATTATATGCAACAGACCTGCAAAACATCATTGTTTTCTTTCTGTTCACATACATGGTATATTATATCCCTGAATCAAAATACCAGAATTTGGCCTTACTAAAGCATAAAAAGTCAGACAATTCCTAAAGAGAGGACATCAACAGTTTGACGACTATTGGAGTTCAAAATCATCTACTTTATGTAAGTAAGATAATTCTGAAGCCATCCATTTGAATGGTTAGGAGAAATCTAAAGGGTTACAGAGATTTCAAACAAAACTATTTTGCACATTTCAGTCAAAAAGTAATTGCTTATTTCTAACAAAAAAAAAAAGGAAGAAAGAAAAAGAAAATGATTTGTACTATATCCAAATGTTTTTAAGATGTAAATGCACTTGTCATCTTTCATGTAAGCAGGGTGCTGGTGCCCCAAATTAAACAAAAGAAGAAAAGTTAGGGTTGACAAGTATGTCGCTGCGTAACTACAAATTAAATATGCCTTTTGATATTTAATTTTTAACTGTTGAGTACCTTTTCATCAGGCTATTGCCATTAGAAGTTTTTTATTAGATTAATAAATTAGACAAATAACAGATAAAAGATGTGACAAGTATAACAAATTGATTTAGCAGATCTGACGCACTTAATCTTTTACTGTAATAGTGGCATTTGATATATTTGAAATGTTTCAAACAATGATCCCTTAACACACCAAAGAAGAAGAAATTCAGATTTAACTCTGCTATATTCAATTTACGCCAAGTACAGAATGAATATCTAAAAACCACAACCAACTTCCAGTTGAAAGTGCAAAATCACCTAAAACTTTCAAAGCTCTGTGAAATTTTATATACTACAACCCCCCTCCCCAACATCTGACAACACAAGCGAAACACAGAAGATACATATTTAAACAAGATTGTTAGAGCAGCAGCTGAAAAACTGTATGCTTGTGAACTCCGAGTGAATGCTGGCTAGACTGCACAGCAGCCAGCATTTCAAAATAAGTTATGAAGAGATATTATCGTATCTGAATTCCTCAGAAAAATAAATGAACATCAACCTTTTGTGTGGTAAACAAATCCTCACATACTACAGTCTTTCATAAATTAATATAGTAGTTGCATATGTAAACAACTTAAATATAATCAAACTTGCCATATTATGAAAAGTAATTTGAGATTTGCATGCAAAAGCTCATTAGTTTAGTGCCTTCTAACACCAGCAGTCACACCTTAGATCAAAATAAAGAGCCAAATATAAAATTACTTTGTGCACAAGCTCATTAATAATCAAAAAGACTGAATGCCCACATACCACAACTACCTTTGCTTGTATTGCACAAACAATACACAGAAATCTCTTCTATCCAAATTCAGAGCAACCATCTCATTCCTTCTCCAAAAGTCTACAGCTTTGCAAGTAAAATATGTAAAAATATAAACAAAAAGCTGCCTAATTTTGTCACATGAATAAGACATAACTTATGCTTTTTAAGCTAGAAATAAAAAAACCCCAACAAACACAATTTACTACCAAAAAAGAGAAGTATGAACAGGAACAAAAAGCCCCCTTGTATGTTAAACTATCAGATTGACCAGTATACACAAAAAACAATCTAAAAACATACTTGGCAACTGATTAACACTATGTTTCCTATTGTTCCTTTCATCTCTTTTAATTATGTTAATAATGTAGAATAAATTAGAACAATGTTTCAAACACGAGAAAGGAACTAAACTAGATTTCACTGTTGCTGCATGTTAAAATTGAAATCTGTTGTAGACTCAGAAGTCTACACTGAAACTAAAATGAAAACTTAAATGAGTTATTTATTAACAATAAATCTAATTAAGCAAATAAAACTGCCTTCTAACACCAGCAGTCACACCTTAGATCAAAATAAAGAGCCAAATAGAAAATTACTTTGTGCACAAGCTGACATTCAGATCTCTCATACTGAAAAGAGCATGCATGTTGAAAAACTAAACAGTAAAAATTTTAGCACATAGGCTAAATGAAAATTTGCCCCATGCAAACAATTGATCCTTTTTTTATACTTAAAACTATAACAAAAAGCATATGTATAAGGAAATATCTGATAATTATAGGACAATTGCCTAAATGAGCAAGGCATAAGCTTCTTCCACACTGACAGAAACATGGTACCACACTTGAATAGTACATATTTTTCAAAGCTTCCTCAAAAGACAGGCCTCTTAATTTTTTCTAAATTCTTCTTCAGAACTATTCATTTAATGTTCTTCTCATTCCTGTATTTTCCTATGAATTTTATGATGCAAGGAAGTGTTGTCCTCAGTACTTACAGACAGATTCCTGCAGAGCTGCCAATGATAAATAGTGTCAAGGTTTTGGGATAAGATTTTTCTGAATGTTCTATACCTTACAAGACTTTAGCTAGTCAAATTAACCATGAATGTTCAAACTGACAGGATTCAAAGGAGGCATTTTAAAGATAAAGACAAAAACGCTTAAGTGAGTTATTTACATGACACAGCAAACTCTGAGGACAGAAACCTACCTGCACCATTTTTCCCCACCCAGATTATGCTTTATTCACTTCTCGAATGCTGTAACAGCTCAGGATAGATTTTTGCCTGTATCAGTTCCACTTAATATAAAAACCAGTTGTATTTCCAAATCAGCTGTCATTTTATGTAGCAAGTCAAGTGCACTCATGTGGGAAAAAATATTATTTAAAGATGGAATTATAAATTATTGCATTTGTGTAGTTTTTCTTTGTAGATAATTTTTACTGATATGGAAAAGAAAACAAACAAACAAATTGGAAAACAGAGAATTCCCTTACTGCATTGGTCTACATGGCTAAACAACAATATTGGCAATAAATAGATGTAATTTCTGTACCGGAAATTTCTGTGGATTTGATTAATTTTGCTGATGATATAGACCTTGACTTTTGAAGCCTTGATTCTCAAAAAGAAAATGTTGATAGCACTGTCAAGGCAAAACATTTAGGCTATTGCTGTGCTACTTAGTGGTATTGCCTATATATAGCATTGCCTGTAGTGATACTTCAAGTATACAATAATTCATACATAACTTCTGTAAGCTGTGCAAAGAAAGTAATCAGTAAAACAAATAGGCTGTTATCCCTAGAGGATGAAAGTGCAAGTTTGAGGGGATTTCTTCAATTACACAGCAGCCTCTGGTAAGCTCACTTGTCTAGTGAGTATCAGATTTCTCTGTCCTTTTATTTGCACTTCAAGCCTGTCTCTTGTTTGAACAGTCCCGCGCAATCCATTAATTTACCTAAATAAAAATGGATTAATTAATTTCATTTCTAAATCCTACCCTAATTTATGTTTTTAACTTGCTCACCCAGTCCCGGTTTCCTACCTTGCTCCACCTCCATTCCTTACTTGATACCAGTCTTCATGACAAGCTTTTTGTTCCAGTCTCTCCCTCTCTCGCAGTTACACTATTTCCTATCTCAGCATTAGCATCCTCCCCTGAATTATTCCATCTACCCAAAAGCATTACTTCCAATAGTCCAGATCAAGTGTCCTCTGCAGAGAGCTGTTCAGAAACAGCCGTAGTCTTGAAGCTCTGGACTGGACAGCAAATTCACCACCAGAAAATTCTTAATCTTGTTCCTAACCAAATCATGAGTGTTTTCATATGCACGTTTTCAAAAATGTCCTTTGCAAAAGATGTATCATGGCATCAACATGCTCCCATTCTGGTGAGACTTTCAGTGGCCAGATGGGTGCTTGAAAGTTTCCGACTGAATCAGGGAAGTTATTTGTCTTTACCTTACCTTTTAAATATATGCAAATTGGTGTTTTGACCTCTCCTTTCCCTTCAAAAAAAGAACTGATCTTGTCAAAATTTGTCTTTTTACTATCATTAGTACTATTTGAAAGCTAATGCAGAAACAGCACATAAAAAAACCTTCACGCCAATCTCTAATGTCCCAGCAATCATCCAGCAAGGATGCAATACTACACATCACAGATAGCACTACTCAGGAACACAACTGAGGTCTAAAGAGCTTGCCTTGCCATTCTTTTTTTTTTTTTTTTTAATTTTTAAAAATTAAGGCTATGAAATTCAAGATCCAAACC
This sequence comes from Aphelocoma coerulescens, assembly GCF_041296385.1. Taxonomy (NCBI): domain Eukaryota; kingdom Metazoa; phylum Chordata; class Aves; order Passeriformes; family Corvidae; genus Aphelocoma; species Aphelocoma coerulescens. Next base: position 80,140,973 of record NC_091015.1, read on the forward strand.
AGGCAAATTAAACAAATCAAATATTTAAATTTTGCAGTTGTAAAGATTACTGAAAACATGTAATAGTTTCTAATATACAATTTTTTCTTAAGAAATCAATATGACACTCTTTAACAAATCCTTGAGTGAACGATGTGTTTGGCTCAAGTTAGGCCCACTCCCAGTCATATGTATGCTATTTCAGTTTAATAAAGTAGGTATTTTTCATGCTCTTGGAGATTAAGTGTAACATAGAGCTTTGTTTGTTTTGGGTTTTTCTAAGAGGAAAATACAAAAAGATAGCATGTCTACTGCAGCATTAACTGCATTGTTTAGATTATGTACAAGTATATTTTCTCAATTAAAAACTTACTGTACAATTTAAAGTTGTTTGTGACTATCAGTTTATTGAAAAAATCAATTATATGGCTGTTGAGTGATCCTTTTTCTTTTATAAGTTGAATACTGGAAAAAGTCTGATTCTCATATGCCTCACAAAGAAGCTTTTTTTCCTCCAGTTCTTTTCAATAATGAAGTCCCTCTACCTGCATGAAGAGGTCACTTATTACTCACTTACTAATTTTATCTTCAGGGCACCAAATATTTCCAGGGTCAATGAACCATTGCTATAATCAAACAAACTGAAGGTACTCAAAGTTACTCTTTGTCCAGGTTTTGGCTGGGATAGAGTCAATCTTCTTTCTAATAGCTTGTATAGTACTGTATTTAGTATCAGAATAATGTTGATAACATAACCGCGAATCAGGTGCTGCTGAGCAATGCTTACACTAAGTCAAGGACTTTTCAGTTTCTCATGCTGGCCTGCCAATGAGTGGGTGGGGGTCCATGAGAATCTGGGAAGAGACACGGCTGGGCAGCTTTTCCTGACTGGCTAAAGGGCTAAAGGATATTCCATACCATATGATGTCATGCTCAGTATATACACTAGGGGGAAAGCTGGCTGGGGGCAGACTGGGCATCGGTCACTTGGTGGTGAGTGACTATTTTTCATTTGCATCACCTGTTTTTCTTTCTTCTTCCTTGTGGTTTATTTATCTGTTATTTTCCTTTTCATTAAAATTTATTATTATTATTCTTTTATTTCAATTATTAAACTGTCCCTACCTCAACACACATTTTTTTACTTTTACCATTGTGATTTTTTCCCTCACTCCACCAGGGCAGGAGAGGAATGAGAGAGCAACTGTGTGGTGCTTAGTTGCTGGTTAATCATGATACTTTTATACCAATAGTTAACAGAGTACATTTGACAGAGGTTAATTAATCAGAAAGGTAGTTCATCAAGGTGGAGAAGCACAGAAGAAGTGTCTATATGTTCCTTTTTAACATGTCTAGCTTGGGGATTAACAAAAAAACCCCAAACAACTTTTCTACTATTTTGAATTGGCCAACACTATCATATGTAATCCTAAAAGGGTGTCTCTAATATTCAGTCTTCAATTTTTGCTGGGAAGTTCCAGAGACAGTATGTAAACCAACAATAAACAGGACAACAAGAAGGCTAAGGCCCACCTCTATCAGAAATTCAATATTCCCTTTAAACAAAAAAAAGACCACAAAATAATCCTAAAGGCAATGTGAGCCTAGTAAATACATGCCAATGCACTAGATCAAGAAATGAGAATATAAAAAGCTGACACAACTTCTTTGTCTTGGTTAGCTGGTGGGAATCCAAACGTGCCAAGTGAAAACATACTTCAAATATGATGATAAGTTATGAATTATTCAGACACATTTTTGAATGTGCAAGATGAGTATCTAAGTTATTTCTGCAGTACATTGTATCACAGAGTATATTCTGAGCACAAAAGTACTAACAAGAGATAGAAGAGACACTTATCTCTAAAGCAATAAACTCTAAGATCCTTGTGCTTTTAAGCAAACAAGCACCTGCAGCTCTTGATTCACAGATTGCCAGTGTGCTTCTTGTAATTACCTCCATATCCAATTTTAAAATACAACAGAATTTTTACTAAGTCTGCCATAGACAACTCTATGAAAAAATCAAAACAAGAATGTACAAATTGATTAAGACAAGATCACCTTCAAAATGCCATGTACTATGTCACTGCAACTAATTTCTACTTGGTATTAACCAGGCATATATGCGATAGGGGATTTAAATGCATTGGTTTTACATAGGACAAATTACATGTGCACAGGACCTAAGTGTGCAAAAAAGACAGACTCATTTATATTATGCTTCCTCAAAACAGAGGATCTTAAAGAATCTGAATAATGACTAACATCTCAGTCATTTTAAACACCTTATACCTGCCCTTCAATGGCAGTTTGCTGAACTACTGTTATAATGTGCATTTTCTTATAATTTTACCTTTTCAGAACTGTAATTACATCTATTATCAAAGTAGCCAGATTCTATTAGAAAATATCCCAAACTACCTCAATGAATTTCATTAGAAAATAGCAAAGATGGCTTTTATAATTCTTTCTATTATATTCAAGCAATGAAGCAAAATAATCACAAAAAACAAGTATTAAAGAGATTATCAATAATGAAAGCAGCTTTAATCATTTGGGGGTATTTGAAAAATGATTTAGGAATTAAGTAAAGTCTGTGAGAAAGAACTCATAATGAGAACATGTCAAAAGTTAAAAACACCGACTAGAAAAAAGTTTTTAATTGTACAGTATATTTTAGCTCCTATCAATCACTGTTAAAATCATTTGAGTTTAATAAGCAGGTATTTACCTGTTGGAATGAGACAATCTTTCCAGTCAAAATATCCTGCATAAATGCCAGGTTCTAATGACCCAACTATTGGATCTGCCTTGAATTCAATGTACATTTCAAACAGTCTTTGATCCAGCTCTTTCAAGGATTCCATACTAACCTAAAAAATTAAACGAAAAAAAGGAAAGTGAAAGAACATAGTAAACAGTAATTAACTAAAAGAATTTAATCACACAGCCAAAAAATTTCCTCCTGTCTTCTTTAATTTCAGCAAAAAGCAGCAATTATTGACACATTTCAATTCATAATTATGTACATAAGAACTTCCATATTATCTGTCCATCCTACCCAGTATAATTTTTTTTCCTGATTGTATTCAGCAATAGACATTTTCGTGAAAAACACAAGGAATGCCTAAGTAGGCAGATCATTCAGTAACTGTCTACTGGCACGATTTTTTTTTTCCTGCATGTCAGGAGGTCCTTATCTTGCAAAGTAAACAATTGAATTTTGTGAACGCTTTAAAATATGCCCATAAAAATTTCTGTCATTAAACATTAAGATTTTTATGTAATACTTTAGATCTATAAATTTTAATTTTACAATTTCTCATTGTGTTTAAAAAATACATGATTTATTAGGAGTCTCTGTCTTCTGAAACTGAACATATGGACTTCCCCTCTCTACTTCAACAAATCTCTGTACAATAGAACCATAAGCTGCATCTCATTAACATCTACAGAATTCTTCTCTTTGACAGCTCTCCATGCATTTTTTTGTAATTCACAGAACTCAGCCACTCTGAAAGCTGAGGGGATATGGACAGTTTGTTAATTGTATCTGAACAACTTTAAATTTTATACAAGGCTTTTTATTAAACACAGGTATCCCCTGTAATTACAGCTTCTAAAAAAAAATTCTGTAACACAATGTGGAACACCAGTACCTAAATATAGTAATGGATGCTAAATGCAAATAAAATGAAATTAAAATTAAGCTATAAATATCATGTGACTTCTGCTGAAATGTATGTACCTATATAAATAAGAGCTTAAGCAATACAAAAATAAAGCTTTTAAACTAGTGTTCATTTTCCTCAGCAATTAGGGGAAAAGGCACACATGCACACACACACATGCACACACATATATGAACAATAATTTCCAGAAGTAAAGGGGTTTAAAAGTGAGGTCTACTTTAAAAGCAGGTCTCTAGATCAGACTGGGAATTCAGAAGAAGAAAAGACTCCTTACCATTCCTTTCTAGGGATTTAATACTGCAAACTGCAAAATAAGGGTTGAAACTTATTACTACAGGCATGTCTCTAAATTGTGTTCTATTCTGGCATGCCTACATTATTAAATGAAGAGAAAAAGGAACTGCAAGATTTGAGTCAGGAACAGAGGCAGAGAAGTCTTCAGGAATGAGATCACAAGCGTAAGGGAAAACAGTTGTTACTGATAAAAGTTGATGTTAGGAAAGTTGGAATGGTGAAGTAGGTGCTCAGAAACAAGACACACCACAACTTTCCTGGTTTTCTAGGTGATGAACCTTCTTTGATTTGTCACAAGAGGATCTCTATCCCAAAGGCAAGCTTTCTATAAGGCATGAGAAGATCAAGGCTATTTTCTTCCTGTTTTCCTTCTACCTGACTGCCATTTTAAAAAAAGAACACATTTAAAAAGGTACAGAAATCTTGCTCTTTTTTCCTCTTACACAGGTTTCAAGACATTTGTCACTTAAATTTCTTAAGATTAGGGAGAATAACAACCCTTAGACCATCCCTATTTAGCTTTGAACTAGGGGGAAAAATAAGTTTGAGTGCCAAGTCCCTGCAAATATGCACCCATTCAAAGAATCTGTAAAACAACTGCTTCAATGTTCCTTAGCAAAGTGGTTTAGAATTAAGGAATTCCACTGTCCACTTCTGCAGCCATTCAATACAAAAGATCATCTGCACATTCAGTACAGGTTTTTTTGTTTCATACAAGTTATCTTCAATCTGTTTCAGGTTCAATACACAACTAAGATAGTGGTAACCTGGTTTTTCAGGTGGTGGAAAGATTGCAAGAAAGAATGAACAATTAATCTGAAAGTATTTTGAGCCCAGGACTGGGGGAGAGAAGCAGCAGAAGTTCTTAACATCAACCATCTACACCCATTTTCCTGACCCTTAAGTGGGTTAAATGCTCACAAAAATTATACAATTCTCACATTGTTTGTCTTTCTGCTATGAACATTCGTGTGATCACAGTTTTCAATTCTTGCATTAAAGTCATTTTGAGCCTCTACCCTTCCACCTTATCTAATTATCAGAACTGTGGAAACAATTTTATTCAGAAGCTTAATCAATAAGCTTGGATGAATTTTATGGAATACATCTTTTTTTTTCCACTTCCTAATTGAATAAACTGATGATAAAAAGTTGAATTAAAGAATCTCCACAGAGAAGTACAAGAGTCATAAGTATGTGCCAAGGTAGCATGTGCTAAAAGCACAGTGTAATGTTTGGCTGCTTTATGTAATTTTGTATTTGGAACACTAAGAAAAAAAATTGAAATAACCATATAGAATGTAAGGAAATGTTCTTGGCTACCATTTTATAATTTCTGTACTTCAGAATATTAGATGATAATCATTTCCCTACTAACAAAGGCAACTTTAAAAAGACCAACCTAATGTAAGAATAGTTTTTTCCTAAAACACAGTACAAAATTCACTTTAAAATTAAATTTATAAAGCTGACAGAATTTAAAAGTATAATTTAATTTCAGTCTTCTCAGATAAAAACTAGTCCTTAAAAAAGTTTGCCAATTCTTTATTACAATTTTTTTAATCTAATATTTAAATAAATTAAAAACTTTCAGAAGTTTAGGTGACAGAACAAAAAACTGAAACAATCAACCCACCCCTCTAAACATCTGTGAGCTTCCATTGTCATTAAAAATAAAGGGCTCAAAAATTGCCCTTTTATGATGACTATCTAATTAATCCAAACCCTCCCAGCTGGCATTACCAACTGACGTGTCCCATACATGCAGTATTGCACCAGTCAGAGCTTTCAAAGGGTTAAAGCAGATTGGAAATTAATCTGCCATTTCAACACCTGAATTTGGTAATTTCTAAACATACCAAACTTTTAGTGGCAATACTTTGATGTGGCTGTGCAAGGCAGGGTGTTGAACACATACATAACAGATGTCTTAGCTGCTTACATACACAACACTAACTGTATTGAGCTCAACTCGGTAGCAAAAAATGGCACTATCCAGAGTAATCTTCTATATTGTGCTAACCATACAAATCACAGCAATCCCTTTCAAATGCTATTCAAAACTATTTAGGCTGTAGAAATTCAAGCAACATTCAGGCATAATGGGACTAAGTATGTACTACATAGTTGAACAATCAATTTGAGTGAAATACTGTACTCTGTACTGGAAAAGATAACATTTTACTTCCAATCAACAAATATTTCTGTAAATAAACTAGCTTTATGGTCCTAAGGATTAAGTCACAACATTTCTCATAAGAAGTGATTAATCTTTACAAAAAGGCAGGAAAATGAGACAGCTACTGCCACCCACTTTGACATTTTCATTCTTTGAAAAAGAAAAAACAACAAAAACCCCCCCTAAAACACAACAAAAAACCCGTGAACTAGTTTATGAACAAGAGCTATCAGTAATGCAGATTTCCAGAAGAAATAATTTATCAAGTATATTCCTGAGATAACAATCTTTTACTCTCTGCATTGAGAGAACACAGTGACATTAAACAGCTTTACTAAGAAATCAGATAAGCTCTGCCATTGAACACACAAGTCCTGAACAAGAGCTCACATTTTCTACACCAGCTACTTAAGCCCTGTAAGAACACACAGAACCATATCCTTGTTGTTGTTGTGTCCAACTGATGCTTGGAGCCCCACCCATTTATGGAAGGCTCACCCAAGAGTCATTTTGGATGTCTGGACACTTGCACCTACTTTCCACAGAAAGTAAACCAAATAAAAATCTTCAAGCAATGCTACTTCATTCCAGTGCTCTCACTTACTTGAGTTATTTTATCAACACCTTGGAAGCCATGTTTCTCAAAGTGCTCAGCTATATTTAGGAAGGTATGACGTTCCAGGTAACGGCAGTTACTAAGCGCAATTAAAAGTCTCTGCTCCTAAAAATTTAAGAGAAGAAAGAGTATACTACTTAAAAAAAGAAGTATCAGCATAACCAACACTGTAAATGTATACAGAGTACTTTACTGACTCTCTGTGCATAATAAACATCCTCATAAATAAAGTGGGGTATGAAAATACTTTTGTCAATAAACTACTGAGAACTGAATGAGTATCAGGTGTGATGACTGAACATGCTTCTTATAGGATCCGGAGCATTCATTGGAACAGTTGTGACTAATACAGAATTGTGGTTAAGACTTCTTTACAAAAATTAGGTTTGGACAGCTTTCCAGGAAGCTGTTTCTGGATTTTACTTTGTTTCAAGAAATACACTAAGAATTATGACCATCATAAAATCAACTGAAGATCATCTTCACTTTCACATGAAGCTGGCTAAAACAAGAGAAGCAGGTACTGAACAAATGCACTCAACGACTCTAAAATACTAGAAGGCTCTGAAGTACGTTATATAATTCCAGAAATTTGAAGAAATTCTAGGTGGTTATAACTTAAGTCTGTTCTTCAATGATTTTTTTAACTACAAGGGAGACAAATATATTCTGGAGTTGAGATATCACAATTGCCTTTCCCTGATCTTGATATAACAAGATACAGTTTCCAAACAAAGAACCAAACAAGACAGAACTATTTAAATAGGTTGGGTCTTCCCTCTTCCCCTCTCCTTCTTTTGATTGCAAACTATTTTTCTACCTCAGGTAAAAGTTAAAAATGAACCGAGAAAATATTTTGAAAACAAAATTATCTGACAATGAAGTCACCATAACAGCACTGATCTGATTAAAAATGGTATTGGTTTTCAGACCCAGAACTCCTGACAGTTTTGTATTTCACTAATATGATGACTAGGACTGAGAGTTGCCTTCTACTCTAAGTTATAATCAGTCAGTATGCAGACTATTCGAAAAATGAGAATTTAAAAAATGCAGTGACCAGTCTTACTCCAATTCTTCACTTTCTCTGTTCTCATTCAAGAAAGAGAAGACAAAATGTCTTGTGATTTGCATAAGAAAATGATACCATGGAACCATGGAAGCCAGACATTGTCTAAAATGATAATTTCTTTTTTAAGTATTCGTAACCTATGACATATGGGAAGAAGCCACAGACACAACTTAAAAATTAATTATTAATTAATCTATGTGTTGCAAGAATAAAATGATATAAAGAACTAGTTATTGTAGTCTACAATTCAGAAACTTGCCCAAATTTGGCAATCTGTGATTCTTTATTGTAGCAGAAATTCTTATTGCTCCTGTAAATTAGGCACAGTTGGGCTTCTACAACATTTAAAGCCTGTACTAAGGAATATTAATTTCAGAAGAGGTTCTCATAGGTTTCTTGCAGGTGAAACCTAAATTTTTTCATCAGCTGCTTAACCAGAAGAAAGTGCATTCACCAAAGTGTCAAGAATATTAAAAATCTTCTTCCAACATCCTAAAACCCCAAAATCAAACAAGCCAAACAAATAACCAAGACTTACTCTCAGTAAATTTTCTGGGGAAAACTGTATTACTGAATATCTGTATCTTCACGGGTTCTAAAAAGTAACTAGTAATCAGACTGATTCTACTCTAAAACAAGATCATAAATCAAAAGTCAAATCCTCAGCTGCAATTTTCACTGGCTTCTGTGACACCATTTTAGTTTCTGAGGACCCACTTTCAAAAATCATTTTCATGAGTTACCTTAACATAGTACACTAAAATACCATAAAAACCAGTGCTTTCAATAAGAACCTTATAGCCTTGTATTTTCTCATGCTGATGTGTCTAGGAAATGCCTGTAGAATACAAAATTGTTCTCTATAAAAAAGGAAAACAAAATAAACAATATTTATAATAGCATAACAATAAAAAAGAGCCACATTCCTGTATCTCTGAGAAATACTTTCACATCAGCTTTTAGAAATAAAAGCCAAACTTACTGAAGAAAGACTTGACTCTTCATGAATGCTTCCAAACAAATCCGGAGATGAAACATCGACTGAAAGGCTAGGAATATTGGTTAAAAAGTAAGTAGTATAGTGCTTTTGATTATTTGATACATGGTGGATTCAGATGAACAGGAATGAAATGGAATCTTGTTTCAAGCCCCTCTTACACTAGATAACAAAGCAGCCCATGTTCAGTTTTTCCAAGATGCCCACAAAGCCTGCAGGAGGAGATTGGTGGTCTGATAGTACCATTCTAGCTACAGACCTTTCAATTCCTTCCTAAAGCATTTTTCTTTTCTATAATTTCTCTGTTTTGCCACAGATTCTGTTTTTACACCTATCCAGCCAATGGTCATCTGAGTAGGAAGAAAAAGAAATTGCATTAAAACCATAGTTAATTTGCCCTTTCTAATGCATATTGCTGTATTTGCCAAGTCTCTGGCTTTTCACAAACCAATGTTTGTAACTCCTGGAAGCTCAGGCTACTCTGACTTGTTTTGATCTCTAAAGTAAGTGGCTCATAAGCATTTATTGAACAAACAACTTTCATGAATTTAGCAGAAATACCAATAGAATCAGTAAAATAAAAACAAGGGAAGAAAAGATAGGCAGGGGATGTTTCACCATGACTGGATGTTACTTAGTGACAAGTGCAACTGATTCCATGTAAAGTCATGTCAAAACCAACACATCTGCTTCAACAGCACACAACTTCTGTCACTGAATAAAATGGTATAAGTACTGTAATATTGATTATCTTGTACAATCTTTATTACATGATGCCACACAACCTTTTTTGACATAAAAAGTACCTGCTCTTATTCCAAAGCATCAATACTCAGAGGCAAAAGTATTCACAAGAAATATGAAATACAGAAAGGATAAAACCACACCCCACTGAAATTAAAGACTTGCATCCACAATTTCAGAATACTACACATAAATCCTATTTCTTTTTACTTACTGTGATGTATCTATGTCACCATCAGGTTTGGTGCTCAGTTGTTCCAAACAGTCTATAAAGCCCTAGGAAATAATAAAGCACGATCTAAATTTTCTGCCAGAACTAAAAAAAGTTCTTAAATTCACTTTTACTACAGTCAATAAAAGCAGAATAATCATCATCACCTTTTTTTGTCTTAAACCTTACATAAATACAGTAACATTTTAGTTACTACTTTTGAATGCATATTTTCTATTTTGTATGCATCATAGTTTACTTGTAGGAAAACACAGTAATTTTCAATACTGGTAAGTCATTTTCATGATGCATTTCTAAAATGATGCAGTGATGATCTGCTGATTAGCATGGTTAACAGTTTTCACATGTTCAGTCTGAACAGTGGATCCCAACTAAAAATTGCAGAAGCCTCACTAGAATCCTTTTATTGCTTTGGCTCATGATTTCTCATTTGAGGAGACTATTAAAATGCTTGAGAAACCTAAAGAATGCTATTATCTAATTTCAAATCAATTAAAAAAAATCCGATTATGTTACAAAGAACACTATTTTCTGATACAAAAATTAAAAGCCAGATCTTCAGCTGATGAAAATCAGCATCTCTCCTCTCACTGCAGCATATAGATGTTAGATGGCATCAGCTCAGCACGTGTCAATTGTCAGTAAAATCTTGAACAATCACATTCAGGAAAAAACTTGAATATGTCACTTACCCTCAGAGGATTTGCCATCACCAGATTTAGCTAGTAAGCTCTACCTACTTTTAAAGTCAAACATTTCTCAGCATGCCTGAGTGTACCAGAGGAACAACACAGTCATCAACTTAAGATACCTTTCGGGAGGTGGATAAGGTACAACGCACACATTTTTGATGGTCATTTGTTTTGACAATTTCATACTTCAAAGTGCTCAAGTTACCTGCATGATCCCAATGCTTAGCTGGCACACATCCTCCTGTGTTTTCTGCTGTTGGAAAACCTGCAGATGCAAGCATATTATTTCAGCAGAACAGCTTCACATGGCATTATTCTCAAGGAAGGCTTGAGTAACTTATCCCTAAAGAGATGAGACAATTAAAGGAATGGCTGCTGGGACACTGTTTTCTTATGCATCAATTTCAATTTTTCTCCATCCTAAAGATGGGAGAGAGAATACAAGTCCCAGTAAATAGTTTGATAAGCATGAGGAGATAACATAGTAAAAAGAAGGAAGAGCTTGTACACGTGATAAGTGTCATTGTTGGCTAATGGAATTGCAGCAAAAGCTCCCAGGATATTTCAAGGTCTTTATGTCCTAAAAAGAAGGATTCATCATGCAGGTGAATTCACTGCAGATTCTCTTCAATAATGTTCATTAAGAAAATAGACAAGCTAGTCATAAAGATTAATGTGAGGACAGAGAAAAAAAACCAAGAGAGTTTGAAAAAGTGTTAAACTCCCCTACAACACTGAAACCTGAAAGAAAACATCAATGCTTCAATCAGTCAGGGCCTCAAGGCACTAAGTAGAAGGGGACAAAAAGTTGAATTTAAGTCCTTCAAGTAATTTGGATCCAATACTGAGTGAAGAGTAACTCCTAGGAATGGCCTCTCCCTTTTTTATTTTAGATTTAATGTCTACTGCTATCTGAAAATAACGAGTAGCATTTTTTTCAAAAGAACAGCTTTAAGGATTTAAATATAGCTTCAATATGCCCCATACACACAAATTACCCTTAACAAAGGAAGCACAAACGTAAGTCTAAAACCTAGCACAAGTGAAAAGGTGTACATGGGAAAAAAAATAAAGAGGAAAGTTATATCCTTGGATCATTCTCTGAAAGTTCTTTTAATATAAATTACTACTGGTTTCAGAAGAAGGACAAAAATGAAACCATAATTCAAAACTTACACTGGCTTCTCCAGGTTTGCAGTCCAGCACAGTTTTAAGAGATTGCAAGGAATGAATAATGCACTGTTCAAACTGGGATGGCTGAAAGTCAAACAAGTTGTTAGCTGTAGATATGCATGCTAAATATATACTACACAAATACATAAAAACTTAAAAGCTATATGGTAAGCTCTCTACTTCCAAATTATCCCAAATAAGGGGTGGGGGAAAAATAATTCACACTTCATATATTACCAGAGGATCCTTTCATAGTGATACACTTTTGTAAGTAAGTTGTCTACAGAACTATTACCATAGATCAATGTACATTTTTTTATCTGAATGATAGACTTTAACACCAAACAGCCTCATATAAAAGCCTTATGAAAGCTTTTTAGAGCTGTTTGTAGCCTTACAGATGCCTGTTGACACACTCTTTCCTCCACTCCTTGATCTGAGCTGGGATAGAATTTTACTACAGATGTCCAGTATTTCTGCGTTGTATTTCAGCAAAAGGTTTCTAAGAAAATTGGACTGAAGCTGCTTTCGAATGGAACAAAAAATGGTTTGAGGGGCTGTTGTTTACCCTCAGGTTTCCAAACCTGAAATATGAGTGTCTGGATAACATGTATCAATTTCATCCTGAAAGTGCCAACAAGTTCACAGAAGAGTCATCAGTCACTTTTTCCTTCTCTTTCTCTCTTCCTTTTTTTTTTTTTAATGCATCTGTCTGCTGGTATTGGGCAGGAACCTGTTGTGCAGGGCAATGTGAAGAAGTCACTGCTCCAGAAGAGAGGCATCCTCTTACCGGATTTGGGTCAAAGAAGTGGACAAAAAAGTTTGTAAGTCCTGTGAACTTGCTTTTCATTCACTAGATAGTTTATGGCATGCCACCAACTTCAGGCTTAGGAGTAACTTTTATTTCTGTAAATAAGAGGTGGAGGTGGATTGTGAAACTGATGCTCACATGGCAAAATGAAAACCATGAAAAAAGCCACTAAGACAATCTGTATTTAGTATTTTTGGATCCCTTAAAAGAAAAAGGCCAGTAGTAAAGTGCTGCTCTTGGGTTTTTGCTTCCACACTATAAAATACCACATCTCAGGAGAGGAAAGCTGTTTAGACATGTGATTCCTTGGATATTATGAGGCTGAGAAAACCTGGTTCTGTGTCTCACTGCATCTTTTACCTGGAATATAAATGATAAAGGGGTCCTCAACCAGTATTTCCTGCAAACTTAAAATCCAGTTTCTACCTCATGCCTAAAATGTCCCCAGAGAGACTGCCTGGCCCTTTTTTATACTGTTGCTCTATTATTACCACAATGAACTACCACAAAACATAGTCAACTTCCACCTTTAAAATTTGGCATGTTTCAACCATGGCCTCAAAAGGTATCTAGGGAAGTGTTGTATAGAAGGAATGAATGGATGATTTCTAAGTACAAAAAAGTCTTAAGCAGTTTTTCAATAAAGATGGGTCAGGATACAACACAAGCATAAAGAAATAACACTTTTGTGGAAGAACCTTCCCCCTGCTTTCATTCAGTAGATGAACACAGTGAAAAACAGAAAAGTTAAGGGACTTGCCCATGGCAGCAGCAACTGAAATCAAGACCAGAAGCTGTAAATCTGGTTATAGTACTACAATTGACAACAACACTTCTTCCTACAGTATGCATATTGTGACTGCTTAATGTACTCCTACTCAACTTCAAACACATATTTATAGAAGCAAATAAGAAGAACTAAAAAAGTCTGTGGAGCATTCCCTTAGATAACATACACAAAGCAACTCTCCCTCCCACAGGCCTTTTCTGCTTTCGCAGATTGTTTTTAAGTCACACCTACAACCTATTTGCTGTGTTTTAGGCATTACTCATTACTGTTTATTTCCAGAAAGCATCTCACTAATTTATCTGAATTTGGTTTCAAGTCATCGGTTGTTTGCATGTAGGTAATCTCCTAAATTAGTTGCTTTTCAGTTCAATTTCTCATTATAAGTGACCTATTTATTTAGCTACAGACCAGTTCCATGGTAGTGTGCCTACTAAGTTTTGAAGCATTTTGATGTGAACTGAACTTGTGACCTCAAGTATGATTTTTTACTTTGATAAACCATTCAAATATGTAACCATTCAAACAATTAAAAAAATTTTTTTAGCTTCTCATATTTTCATATTTTAATAAAACTACAGACACCAGTCTGCACGCATACAGATGAAGTCCAAAGTAATTTAAATTTCTAAGAATATAGAAATCGTTACACATGCAAAAAAAAAAAAAAAACAACCCAGCAAAGAAAGTGCGTACAAGACACGAAATATACCCACCAACGATGTCAAACCTTCGTTGTCAACAACCCAGTCCTCCTTTTCAGCTAATCTCTTTATATCTGTAAGACAGTAATAGGGGAAAGATGGAATGGGTGGGTGGGGAGAGAAGGTATAAATTTTCATTATTAAAAACTCCTTGAACTTGAAAAGATAAACCACAGACACTGGGACTGCAATGACTAGGCATACAAGCAAATAGCACTACAAGCTTCAAAGCCTTCAGCATTCTCAAATGACTAAGAATGGAACTCACACATGGTGTGCTGGTGACTCCACACAGAGAAGCACATCTATGATACATGGCAGGACTTGCATGAAGCCCATCATTTACTGGAAAGCTTAGAATTAAAGGAATATTGTGAAGGCTTTGGTTTGTTTTTATTTTGTAAATTTTTAATCACAATATAAAATACTTCATTTAAGAACCCAAGCCTCTAGCCTATTACACTCTAGCTCTTAATTAAAATGAAAGAACAACTGACTAGCATTTTAGCAAAGACAGAAGGGACAGCATATAATTCATATTCAGAACTGTAAAAGAGGCACAGGGTCCCCACGCAGGGTCAAGGATTCACAGTGCCAGATTTTCTTCAAAAATACATGAAGAGATATGCAAAAAGCACTCTCTTCCACCTCCCAGAAGGTGTTAACTTACACAGGCTTACTATACAACTACTTATTGGGATGTGAATCCAAAACTTATGCACTATAAAAACACAGTTCCTCTAGGGATGGCATGCATTGTGCATCATCACTGTGTTTTGGGCTTAATCGAAATGTAAACAGAACAAAGATCAACTGTGTGCAGTTTGTGGGGCTTTGATATAGTTTTTCCACACACAAAGTACTCATCAGAAGTGCCTGCACACCATGAAACTCCCTTTTAAATGAGAAAAAATTTCAGTGAATTATCATCTCTTCTAAAAATCCAAGAAAGGAGGATAACTAATGCATGCTGAAAAGTATCTTCAAAATCTTAGTGCTTTCTGCAGCTAAATTAAGAAGCTTAGTTATAGTGTCATACTCTGCAACTCTCATGGAAGTATAGGCTCAGTGAGGATAAAAGGCATTAAGGGATTGTGCAGAATAATTACACTGCTCACTTTCCTACTTAATTCAACTGTTATTCTTCTAAGGGTTTAGATTGCACTGGTCAGCCTTTACCTGCTTTTGTGGCTGCTCAGTTTTGCATTCTGTTCTTAGCTAATACAAATAAAATTCCCACTAAATTTCTTTCTCATATTTCACTGCTCATCAAATTCCAGTCAAATACAATCACGTAAACCCCCTGTCTAGTCTGGCATTCACATAATTTCTCTTTCATGACCTTTATGACCAGTGATCACATAACGGGAGGGAAAGAACACAGACTGCCTTCTCAGGGCCAGTGTGTGTATATGGTGTTTATCATAAGACAACAAAAAAACCCGGTGCGTGGGCAGATTTACTGTATTTGAAAAGCTAAAGTGTTCTATTGAATATTTTAACTACATCTGAGTATTTTAACTACAGCTGAATGCCTTTACCAACTTACAACATGCAGCAAAAGATGAGACTGAAGTTTATATTGGCACGTATATTTTGAGATATTTATAGGGGTGAAATTCAAGTTCAGGAGGAGCTTTTTTGTATTGCAGATAAAGCTATATTTATGTATTGCAGATATAGCTACTTCTGAGATACATTTACATAGCTCCATGAGAATATCCATTACCTTTTCTTTCACTCATTCCCCAATAATAAGAGTTTTTTCAAGGGCCCAATCAACCTGGTCATGTGCAGAAAAAAATCCCCACTATCTAAATACATACCAGAAATACAATTTTTCTTCAGTAGGCAAAGAACAAAAAAACCAGGCCCCAAAGATACTGCATGCAATGCATGGAATGAGAGTTATGATACAAGCAGGCATCTGTCCTCCTGTTTGATGCTATAGCCAACACACAGAACTGCTTCACTGATAGGGGATAGAAGCAGCGCTCGAGGAAGGCTGCTGTTATGGCTAGACAAAAGAGAGCGACATTATCCAGCCAATAACACATACCAGCATCTCTAAGGATCTGATTTCTTTTGATTCAAGAAAGAAAAGTATGAGTTGCTTTTATTAAAGACTAAGGTGCAGACTACCATAAGGGTTTTTCCTACACAGAATGTGTAGCCAGCAATCAAAATATGCAGAGCAGAAACTCTGCATCCAAACAAAGAACCGGGCTATTGCCATGATGCAACAAGTAGGCAAAACTAGTAAGACAACAGAGTTTTTCATCACTGATCACATATTGGAGCTCTCTGGACTGTGCTAGAGAAACTAGGTAGGTAGGTCAGAGATTGGATAAGCTGAAGACTGTCAAGAAAATGGTTGAGAGCTACTTTCTTCCTTTGAAACAGCAGGACATCTGAGGAATCACTCACAGTTCCTGGACAGAGGAATAAGTCAGTCCAATAAGACCATCCTCAAGTCACAATTAAAAGAAAAAAAATCTCTTTCACCTATCATTAAGAAAAAACAAACAATTGAACTCAATTGGGCTAAGGGATGAAAAGCAAAAATGACTTTCTCATACTTTAAGTGAAATAGTGATAATACTTTACAGAGTTTTACAGAGTTTTAAGGAGACGACAATGTATGAACTTATCTGGCTGGCTGGCTTGATATTAATGCAGAAAAAGAATATTAATTGTGAAATGGGATTTAATAAAATAAGAGCCAAGAACGCAATTCAGATCAATATTGTAACAAATAAACCATAAATACCTAATGATTTGTTGTCACCAAAAGTTTAAAGACTTGCTTAATATTGCCACCTATGCTTGGCACACTCAAGCGTAGAGTAAAACTCTTACCTTCATGTCAGCCTCCATAAAATCATATGCTAAAGATCAAAAGGGACTAAAATAAAATATTAAAAAGCCCTAATTTTTTTTAACATTGAGGGTAAGTAGTCTTTTGGAAAAAAATCCCACAGCCCTGCTAAGACAGTTAGTAGATCAATCTGCCCTGATTTTAGGAGAGACATTTATTTCTGGAAGATCTACTTCATTCAAATTTAAGTTTCAGAGTTGAATACAAGACAGCAGGAAAACTGGCCTCTGACGGCCACATTAGATTTAGAGAGTCACATTAGATTGAGAGAATATGTTACTGGTCTTCACAATCCAGACATTTATGGCAAAAGTTGTGTACACAGTAGGAAGCCCTGGAGATTACATTAGTAAAAAGCCCTGGAAACCACACAACTAACATACCTCATAAAGGGCTGCAAGATTTTTTTTTTTTTTTTGTCCTTGGGGGTAGGACACTGCTTATTTAATGCTTCATGTTATAGAAAAACTCAAGAAAGAAAATATATTTCCAACATGGAAAAGCTGCATCATGAAAAAAATCACTTGTGTTGTAGAACTGTCTCAACCCTAAAGAAACAAGTCTAACCTACTCTATTTATTAGACTGAGGTAAGAAAATACTCATAACTTATTTCTGGAAGAAAAATGGAGTATTTGAGTAACTCTTGCGAGAGACTACAGAATCAGATGAGTCCACTGCCACTACAACATCTGTAATAAACATGTTATTTTCCAGAACATGGTTTGGCCTAATTAGAGGCAAAAGAATGACAGTAAGCAAGGAGACCTGCAGCCTTCTATTACCTTCAGCTGTGTGCTGTAAGGTCACGATAATGCAACGTACACGAAGGTCCAGAATAAGATCCTGGATGATCTGAAGCATGTCATTGGGTATCTCGAGTGCAGTAAGAGACTCAGAACTAAGCCTGGAAAACAAATAAAGTTAGATGGAAGTGTAAATCTGAAGGTTTTTTTAAGCTGATATAACTACATTGAATTTTTCAGACATTTTCTGCATATATAAATACAAGAGCTCCATTCTCTGTGTATCTTTGAAAACCAATTATCCCATTCTGAGAAGAACAATTATTATTTAATTCTGAAGACTGTAAATGCAGATTTTTTTTTCTCTAAGTTTACGATAATGTCATCACAGCAACATACCACCTTTTTCTACCGTCTTACACTTCCCTGCTTGTCTTTTTGCATCCATATCCGGCCCTCTGATCCAAGAATAATCCTTTTGGAGCAGAAGCAACTGTTTTTTTCTGTTTGGTTTTTTTTTTTTTTTTTTTTTTGTTTGTTTGTTTTTTTTTGTGTTTTTTTTTTTGGTTTTGTTTTGGTTTTTTTTTGTTTTGCTTTGTTTTGTTTTTCTTTTTAGGTGAATGCCTAGATCAAATACAAGATCTACAACAGGGTTTATGAGATATTTTTTACTTGCATGAAAACAGTAACAGTGATTAAACTGCTAGAGATGGTGATGTGGCTGTGCATCAGATTGCTAAGAATATACACATTCAAGGAGCCAAAATACAGCCTACTGCACCATAAGCAGAATTAATTCACTGTTTTGCTTCCAACTCTGACCAGGTACAAATCACGGGTACTACAGGTAAGGATGGAGACATTAATTTCTGTTTTTCCTTTAGAAATAGTAACACAGCAGCTGCTTGCAAGAATTAGCATTTCAGCTTTTAACGAAGAGGCTGCCATTGTGCTCAGACTTAGTCAGGGGCACAGAGGGAGGTTCACTGCTTTTATCCAACTCCTGGATATGTAAGCAAGGACAATTCAAAGGCAGTCACTGCCATCTGCCCTAATGATACTACTGAGGAAAGCACAGGTAATAGAAAGTGCCAAGGTGGAAGAATAGGAAGGTACAAGCAAACAAGTGGAACATTTCCAGTCATCCACCTGTAGGCTCCAGTTCCATACGCCTGGTACTGGGCAAAAAGCACCAAACCCCCACCATTAGCCAGACTGCTCTCTACCCAGGACAACTACTGAATTAGCAGATTAGAAAAATCTATACTATCTCAGCCAGTCAGGAAACAGAATGTAAATACCCACCTGTGAGAAGTTTAAGTTACTTTAGACTGCACAGAAGACCTGTACTTTAGAGTTGATTCCATTGAGCACAGAGCTGTCACATCCCTAAAATCATCCTTTTTCTCATACAACACACCCTAACAAATGCATACCTTTACACCTTTATAGTAAGGCAAAAGTCTTGCAGCAATGGCTCACTTGATTGCATAGTTCTAATTTATTCTCTGGAACCTATTCATACTGGGCTGTGACAGGATGGGGTACAAGAGAAAGACTGTGCTACCACCTGTGTGATAAATACAAATATGTATGTGTGATATCAGCTGTGTGATACATACAAACGAGCAGAAAAATTAAGATCACACAGATGTAACTGCAACTCCTTATTATCTAATATTGTGAGCTTTATCACTTTAAAATACAAGCAGAAAGCAGTAAACCATTTGTAAACTGACAGAAAAGAGTAAAATTGTCATGTGCTTCACAATGACTTTTAGCTACAAACTATGAAAATAAGGCTTAAGCTATTACATAACTTTGCAACAGATAAAGGCCTTAGGCAATGTGTAGACTCTTCTTGGGAACAGCCCACCTTCATAATTAGTGTGAGTCACAAGATTTTTGTCAGACTGTCAAAGTGTGGGGGCTTGAAAATTAACGTACTTGCAGCACTTGCATAAACTTCTGACCTGGCCATCACCGACCAGGACCCTATGATAGCATGTTCCATTCCTCTTCTCCAGATACCCCTTTTCTTCCCTACTTTTGATCACTTTGCAGTAAAGTCTAGCCCACTTTACTCAAGTGCCATCGCTACAAAAACAAGGTGGGGAAAGGAGTAGGAGGGAGAGAGGATTTCCCCAGATCTAAGTTCAGTTGTTCATTACAAGGGTAGTGCCCGGAAAGCAAAAGGAGATTCTCTGAAAGACAGTCTTCATACAGGCTGTAACCTCAGCCTGGATCTTATCTCAGAAGGCAGGAGCATGGCTAACCTTTAGAGAATCTGTTGGTTACATTTCCAAGCCAGTATTACACATGTGCAAGTGCTAAAGTCTATAATTCTATAATTTGAGTGAAACTCATGGCTTGCTTCCCATAAAAGGGCAACACTGGTGCCCCTTCATATCCTTTCATCAAGTAGCAAGTCAGATCCAACTTAAATTGAGAGCATTCCACAAAATTCAGCCAGAACAAACTTCACATGGAAATATTTTTCTATGCGGTTACAGTACAGAAAATTTAAGTGACAACAGACTGAGAGAAAGTGTTAAACAGACTTGACAACAGGTGCGGATCACCCCATCCACACTAAAAATATCTATACATGATTCTACCCCCCCTTTCTTTTCTTCATCCATGCTTTGCCTGTTACCTGCCTTGAAAACTCTAGATAAAAAGTACAGTATCATACCCAGGTACTACTCAGAAGGAGTAGTTACTTTCAGAAGATAGTGACAATTCCTGTAGTCCCCACAGACAAATGCAAGCAAACTCTTCATATTAGTGAGTCATTTTGCGATTAATGAAATCTGATTAATTTTATAAAAAATATAAGCAGAGTGACATTATAAGCAGGAGTATCACCTTCCATTAAACAACTGTAATGATACAAGAGTAAGAAACATGATATTTTCACCCATTTTGGCAAAGATGGGAAGACATGTAGCAAATGCAGCAAATAATTGCTTTCTACCCTAAGGAATCAAATCCTGTTTCATTCACTGAGTGTCTATGCTGTGCCAGGCAAATATTTTATTCAAACTTTTTAATAAGATGCTATGGGAAAAAATGAATATATTATTATGTAATAAGACTATATCATGAGACATCAATAATTACACTTACACATAGAATCCTAAACGTGACATAAGCAATTTTTTTGCAATCCTATTTTTGAAAATGTTAACATTCTCAAAACTTAGGGTACTTAATGAAATGAACAAAACATTTTGTCTTATAGCACACAGATTGCAGGAATAGGATGATTTTACGGGTCCAGAGACCCATTTACCTTACAGTCTGGATAACATGTGTTAGCCACTGGCCAGAAAGTTCAGATTTCATTTCCCAGCCACCATACTGTCTTAATTCTCCTTCTCTGAGGCTGAATGGAAGCAAGGCTCCACGGATAAGTTTTACCAGAGAGTGCATCACTTCCTGAATCATTTTCTGCATCAGAAGAAGGGAAAGAAAAATCAAGGAAAGAGCTCTTCCAAGATGCTTAAGCAGCCATGTACTTGCTATATACAACAGGTAGCAATGTTAGATTTACAGATGGTTCCATATGGTAGAGAAGAGAGGACAAAAAGGTATGAGGGTACACAAATGATTTAAGAAATTTTATTTTTCAAGGTGACACTAAAGAATCTTGCCATGAAGGACAAATGAAAGAAATTAAGGTTCTGCCCACCATATCTCCCCCAGCTACTTACCTTGAAATCATTTTGTCTTTGCCTAGCATTTTTCTTCGATCTTTCCATTTGGCCAGATTTTTCAGCAGTCTTGTGAAAATGAGAAAATTGAAAAGTGTAAGTATCTTATAACCACTGTTAAAATAATTCTGAAAAAGGGGGTTTCAAAGTGAAGAAGTGAAAACTGATGAGTTTATGATGTAATTATAAAAACTAACTCAGGGCATTTTACTAAGCAAAGACCATATACATATATCAATAAACTCTACTTACTGTAGGTAAGTACCCTAATGTTTAATTCTGAGGAAAAAATGTGTGCTTAAGACAGAGACAAGAGTAAGAGTAGCTCAAGCAGTACAAACTTCCTGAGGTCAAAGTTTTCTCACTGCAGTGTTAGTGAGATCTAAAACATATAAAATATAGTCTAATTGTGCATCAAGTTTACATGAAGAAACTATTTTTTCAGCATGCAAGCTGACCAGAGAAAGACGCCAATGTGAAGTGGGAGACAATTTTTGGAACGACAATTTGGAAATGCAAGATGTGAGGGGGAGGGTTGCAGGGTTTTTGTTTGGTTTTAGGAACAGTATTTTGTTACAATGTTCTTTAAATAATTCAACTAATTGTAAAAGAGACTCTGCAAAATAAGCAGCATCTTCTTTTTCACTTGTTTGAGAACAGAGGAGCGTGAGTACACTTTGCATGAGACAGTTACAGTTGAAGAAAAACATGGTTTGACTAATAGTTTTCCTGTTTGTAGTTCTACCCTTCTGTGGAGACTACTGAGATCTCAGTAGAGCAAATTATATTGAAAAAGTTACTTCAAATCCTATGTGAAGTGCAGACATTGAATTTTTTACTTAGAAAATCTCCTATTCTATGTTTGTACAGCAACATCTACTGGACAAGAAGTGCAATAACATAACAAGAGTGTTCTCAGAATCTTACTTTCAAATAATTCATTTGAAATGCTGTGTTTTTCGAAATCCCTATTTAGTTAAAGCATTTAAGATTTCTGAGATAAAATAAATAATTTTAAGTGAGCAAAAACTGGAGAAAAATCAAACTGCTTAACAGTTTTGGAAAATGCATAGCCATAAAACTCTTGTACGTTAAAGCTCTGAATCATACCATTGCAGACAAGGAGAACAACCTTCAAATTATTGCTGCATTTAACTTCCACTTCTCTCTTTCAAGGCATTAAAAAGAAAATAAGTTGTATTCCTTGAAACTTCAGATAGCAACTTTAAATTGACATTGGCTTACAGCTGGATTAAACAGAGCAATTCATAGATCTCTGATTTTTTTTTTTTTAGTGGTTTTGCTGAAGACCAATCTTAAACCTTTCCTGCACAGACAGACCAAAACCATCTTGTGGTAAGATCAACGGTTACTACTCACATTTGTGACTTCACCTAGAGTGATTCAAAGAACTCAACTTTTCAAACTGTTGAAATACCACACACATTTTTAACTGACAATGTTTTAAGGCATATAGCTAGCCTTTCAGAACTAAAAAGAACCCCCTCCCCACCAAAACCCTACAAACTGAACAGTAAAATACAATCTTGAAATGCATATGTGGAGATTTTCTTTCTACATTTCTAAAAAATCTTGAAGACTTGAATAAGCTAACTGGAATAACCCTCTATATCATTTTTCATAGGATATTTCTTAAAAAATGTAGCAATTGCCTTGCTTCCTGAATGGTGATAAATAGCACGCACCCATGGTAAAAGAATTTTCTTAGTGGACAATTAAAATCTGTACTGTTTCTGACAGAAAAACACAAACTTTCAGTCTTGAATGCACTGTGATGACAGATATTCTTAGGTCTTCTAGACATCTTCTAGCTTATGTCACCCCCTTCTCTCGCTCATCCTCAATTGACTGTGGCATGCACAACATACAGGAGGAGCAGAGGATACCGACCTTCCTATCTCCCCAAGAATTTGTGGGACCAAAGGAGCAGAAGAAATCAAATGTGTAGGGATTAATCTCTCAGAAGTTCAGAATTAGGCCCAAAAAAAGAAGAGCATATGTACATTACAGACTAACAACAAAACGACCTCTTTTGTTTTAATACATTTAAACAATGTTTGTTCAGGCAGGACAGAAGATCACTACATTTTCCACTTGCAGTCATTTTCATGAGCAGGATTTCTTCACCTTGTTTACAGTTCAAGTCTCTGTTTCTCTAGAAATTGCTTTCTTTTTATTGTACACAGAAAAAAAAAATCACAGTAACTTTACAGGTGAGTTTGTAAAGTTTAATTTTCAACAGTACTGGTGTCAATAAGAAAGGATGTTATTTCCCTTATGAAATTAATTATTTTTGTTGAAGTCAACAGTACTAAGGTTTATTCTTGATTTTACTTTCTTCACTGAACATTATGAGTAGATGTCCTATCTTTTGATTTTTATCATGTAAAACGAGGATCACACATATCATCTATTTCACTTAAGCTATAATGCTCTGTACATTGCATTCAACATCTAAAGGGCTATAGTACCTATTAGTATCATCATATGAAAACAGTATATTGATTTATAAACAGTGGCAATAAATAGATAAATTAATTCTTTAGTTAGAGAAATAGAAAATGAGAACATAAGCTTCCAAATGTTCTTTATTGAATGCTTTTGTTTTTTCTACTAAAGCTGCAAAGAATAGTAGATAGACGCGCTGACTTCAGAATTTAAACACAGCACAACATTGTATACTACAAATTAATTAATTTATCAAAAACTAATTTTCAAAATCTGTTAAGACTGTGCACATAAAACCAGCATGGGTCATAAATAATTACTTTTGTTTTTCCCCTTCTTCTTGGATTATCAAGATTTTATTTGCATGATTTGGAACAATCAGATATCTAAGCAAGAAGGAGTACCAGCACAAGTAGTTGCAGCTGACTAACCTTCCAGACTAGACTCCCTATAATGTGTCTGTGAATTCTGCTCTGTGCCTTGGTTATTTTGCACTTCTGATCTTGAACCTAACCTCACTTCCAAATACTTAGAACTGAAGAAATGAGCACTCCTTTTCCAAAGAAAGGAAACAATATTTTTTCTGTATGACTCTGTCTTTTACGTATCTCTACCCTTCATGCAATGTGCTATTTCTTCAGATCACCAATGAAGGGCCAGCTATGAGTAAGAGGTGAAAGTACACAGGTATTATTGAGTCCAGCAACTGGAACACAGACACAGACACACACACAATCCCCACTGTCAGAATTTGAAGTAATTCTACTGTATGCTTATGGTCTTTTAAAAGAAAAATCTCTTACTAAAATGTCATTACTTCTACCAGGGAAATACAATACTTCAAATATAAGTAACAAAGGTCTGTAATAATTATAAGTCATTTATATAGAAGAATCCATACCTCACTGAATAAACTTCCATTTACATAAGAAACCCAGAGCTTCCAGAAGTTGGGCAGCTGACTTACAACAAGTTTTGTCAACTTTTCAACAAATACAACTTGCTGAGGAGCTTTGTATCGCCAGGCTAAAAGGGAAAGAAGGGATGGAAAAAGCAACACAAACATTTTAAAAAATAACAGTAGGAATGTACTACTAGGTTGCTGCTACTTTGTATTACACAGGTGACTATCGAGTATATATAAAACCTTTTGGGTAGAAATAAAAAATTTAAAGCCCAGTCCATACACGTGTACACTATTTGTACACATACAAGCTCCTTCTTCTCCTCTCATATGCTTACAAGATGCCAGC
The DNA here is from genome assembly GCF_041296385.1 of Aphelocoma coerulescens. NCBI lineage: Eukaryota > Metazoa > Chordata > Aves > Passeriformes > Corvidae > Aphelocoma > Aphelocoma coerulescens. The sequence continues at coordinate 80,166,009 of NC_091015.1, forward strand.
ACCATGACAGCATCTACAGAATTGTTCCCCTTGCAGGAGTATCTAAGGCAATCCACCTAAAAATTCATTCAGTCTTCTGTCTTCAAACCACTCTAAAAAGTAAGGTAACATGAAAGCAATCAAGACATTAGAAAAGTTTCAAACGAAATCTTGGCAACAGATAACTTTTTGCAGTTTCCTCTGCAATGGGTGAAAGGGGGTAAAGAGAAAGCTGAACAGAGGCAGAAATACTCATTAACACAGAAAATAAAGGAAACCTTGTGAAATACTCTTCCATAACCATCTATGTTCTCTGTTGAAACTTTCATGATTACAATGGTTTAACAAAACAGGGTATCAGCACAGCAGTGGTAAGAGACTTGTATTTGACTTCAAGAACTAGTCTACTTTGGAACACTTGGACAAAGAAATCATATAGTTTTTGAAAAAAACACAAAATAAATAGCCAAAGCCCCCAAAAACCAAAATAAAACCACTTTAAAATGGCATGTTTGTTGGTGTGGTGGTTTTTTATGTACAAACTCAGGTCTTGTACAAATGATAAATTTAAAAATATTATCTCATCCTATATAACACTGTGGAAATGCTGAAAAACATTGCATGAAATAACACTTTTTCTATCTACTTTACTACAGAATGTTGCCTACACGACAGGATTTGACCATTTAGGCAAAAAATAGCTGCCTAATAGCACATTACATACTAGTAGGCTTCACCAGAGCCTCACTATTTTACTGTGTTGGTAGACAACCTTGAATCTTCATGCCTTCAGCAGCAGCCGTTTGTTGAAGTGTGGATCAAGTATTGGGCCATTTCTTTACTGGAGAATTGAATGTCTGTACTACCCACTTTTTCTCGTGGCCAAAAAGTTTAGGCAGTTTGGATTAGTACTTGAAAATAAAATCGTAATGGAAGTCCAAAATTTGGAAAGAAGCTCTGACATAACTCAAGTGCAACTGTGCTGAGAGTGATGTATCTGTTTAGGAGGCATGAAAATGTCAAAGCTCAACTGGAAAAGCTCCTAGTGTGGACACGGATAAGATACTTTCACCAGCTTGGTTTGTGACTGTCATCATAAAGAACTGGTCTAGACCCAGTGGCAGAAAAACTCTTATTAACAAGCTGTGACTATGTCAGGAAGCTGTGCAACACTGCTATAGCAGCAGAGGCTCTGTAACTTCTACAAACCCCATCTTCTAACAAAAAACAATTCAGTTCCTTTGAGAAACCATTTCATCTTTGCCAAAAGCTCCAGCACAAATCCAAGGTTATAACCAGGGATGTCTGCTGGTTACTGGAAACATGCTGGCAAGACTTACTTCATCTATGAAAATCTTTTCCCCTCGAGGAAGCATACTTCAGGCTTAGTCCAAGCCTGCAGACAGCAGATACTTCTTAGAAAAAGCTACTGCACATCATATCAAAAGGTTATGGCAACAAATTCAGGATATTTTTATTTTGTTGCTAGAGAAAGCTCTATACTTTATTCCACTGATTCTATTATAATCTCTGCAATACCAATCTAAAGATGAAACTAGAGCTATTGTCTGTTGTTTACATATTCTCATGAACTTATGCTCAAAGAGCTGAAAGTTATTTGAATGCTGCAATTTTGAATTCATAGTAATTTCTTTAAACAGTATCTTGGACAATCACTGTCAAACATATTGGAGGAAAAAAACCCCAAACACACTAAATCACCAAAAAAGCCCAGAGATACCATTCCTTAAATTTACCAAAAACCAAAAAGATCCACAAGCAAACTGAAAACAGAACACATCATGGCACAATTGGAACGGCAGCCCTTGCACAGGCATCCTAAATGGTAGGTTTGCTTTGTCTCTCCACTCAAAGTAGAACAAAGATGGCAGAGCTATCAGTGGTCACGTGCACCTAAGTACCAAGGAACTCAACTCAGAGGCAACTCATTCTAACTCTAGGATATTGGGACGGATTATTATACTGCTCCAATTCTCCAGTTTTCCTTTGAATCTTGGTTTAAATTGGTGTCTACAGAATATGCAAAACTTGCTGAAAACTTACCTTTTTCAGTTTGTAAAAAATAACAGATCCATAACTAAGACTCTAAAAGCAAAATAACTGATTGAAGTGGAATTGCCTGCCATATATGCAATTAAGTCCCTGCACATGCAAAAGAATTCGAACAAGTTAAAAAACCCCTGGATTTTGGATGTTGCTTGCTGCATTAAGTGTGGCATTTGTATTGTTAGTGGATGGCATTCAAAAACAACCAGCAATTTACTGTTTTGCTTTGTAATGCTTGTTAATCAACTCCATGCAAGGCTTTGGGCTGAGAAATGACAAGGGTAACAGTAAGACAGTTACTTCAGTAAGAAATTATCTATTCTGTGGAAAACATGTTTTCTGTCTCCTGTGATATCACCATTGAAAGATTCCCGAGAAGGTTGTTTGGACAAGGGTACTGAGGAGACTTACAACACAGGAGGTCTCAGCTGGCTGTGGACAGACAGACTGCTTGAGCTTAGTCAAACATTTTGTTTCCCTTTCTGGGTTTAGAGAATCAGAGATCCAGATATGTGAAGTCACAGAAGGTGCAAATGCAAGGAGAAGCATCTTAGCAAAAACACACAAAAGGTGTAACAAGCAAAAGGTAGTAGGTGGCTATGCATGCAAGAAAAAAGATCTGGTTTTGTAGAAAAAAAAGACTTTAACTACATTCTAAGAAGCAAATTTTGAACTTGAATTTGAATTTTATGAACTGCTCTTTACTTGCAGAAAAAAGAGGAGTTCTTTAGTAAGCAACACTGACGTATGAGAAGAAAGATTTGTAATTCCTAACAATACAAAACAAACACACGGAATGTGGGTTCTTGTTTGGGTTTTTTGACTACACCACACACTGGTCACTGGCAGCTGCAACTTTGTGTTTTCAAATAAAACAGATGCCTACCATCATCACGGCCAGACTGAAAGCTGCTGCCCCTTTTCAGTGAAGCAGTTTGACTGAGATGGCCAATCGGCGATGGACGCACATCACTGTCCAGGTCTAGCATGGGGCTGTGGAGCAATGCATTGCCTGGGGAGAGGGGAAAAAAACCCAAAAGTCAGAATAATTTTGCACATCAGTTGATATGGAACTGCATGCTGCATGTGGAATTCTAACTTAATTCAGTGATACAAATGTTATCTTACAAAAACATTCTTAATATTGCTTTATTTAGACTGTTTGTTCCTCTGTATCAATACTATTAAATACCACCACTATGGATGCCTGTAGCAAAGCCAAAACCACAAGTACCATGGGGAAAATGCCATTCTTCGGTCTGTATGTTTCTCTGTTTATAATTAATGCCCTAAAATTAGTTGCTTGAAAGCCATGGATAAACATGTATTTATGCCATTAGTGACATTGCCCACTCTTTTTTCCTGGTGTGCGTCCTAAATACACTTTTCAACAGTCAAAGGTTCTTTTTTTGTATCCAGCTGAAGTAGTTAAGGGCAGAGTGATCAACTATTACTCAGATGTTTGACCTTGACAGAGTTCAGGTAGAGAGAATCCATCCATCAGGAATCAGATGAACTAATGGCACCTTTCCTTTGTAAATGTCCTTACTTATATGTAACTACAAACCCACAAAATTTTTTCCAGTGTATCAAACAATTATTTTTCACCTTGGGTGCCTGTCCACATGTAGGTCACTGTTCACACATCTAAGCAAGGGTCCAATCTGAAGGAGGTGGATACTTGGAGTCTAATGTGAATTTTGAAAAACAATCATATAGGAATAAGAGGACTGTGATGATTTTTTAATATACTGGGACACACTACCAATATATTTTTTAAAGTCTAAATTGCTGCTTTATGCATTTCACATTATAGATACATTTCTGAAAGTAGTCATCAAAAATTATTTCAGCATTGCTCAACTGAGCTGTAACAATTAAACTTAAATGAATCACAATTAACAGTATTATAGAACAGCCCAGGCTGGAAAGGATGTCAGAAGACCATCTAGTCCAACCTTTCATGGGAAAGGGAGCCAGGGTGAGATTATCTAGCCCCCTATCCAGTTCAATCTTGAAAATCTCTAGTGATGGGAACTTTACAACATCACTGGGGAGGTTACTTCAGTGACTGATTGTTCTTAATGCAAAAAAAAAAAAAAAAAAAAAAAAAAAAAAAAAAAAAGTCTTATATTGAGATGAAACCTCCCCTGGTAATTCATGCTGAATTTTATTTTATACTAAGAATCTCAGCATTTCAGTTTATATTGTTGATCTTCTCCATCGATACCTACATTCACTTAAAATAACAGGAAGGTCACATAGGACGACCACCAGCTGTAACACTGAAACACTCAGATTCAGGAGTAACACAAAGCAAAAATGATTCAAAGCACATTTATTCTGGTGTCAGAGCAGCATGGCAGAAAAGATACACCTAATCCTTTTAATTCAACAGCTGGGGCTTAAAGAGCAATATAAAGTATTGTGACACTTATCACAAACTTCCAATAGGTGACAGTATTGGGTTTTATTTCATTTTGAAAGTATTTTTTTTTCTCCTATAATTTTTTAAAGGCTTTTAAAGAAATTTCCTGTGGCCTTTCACTGCAGCATTATCATTACCAAAATACCTGTCAGTTCTTCTGTTCATCTTATTAGTGTTCATAGTATAAGACACATAAGTAAATAGATCCAATCTGCTACATCATTCACAATTGTGATTGACACACTCTATTAACTGACTTAGTGAACTCATCCCTCCGATCTTTAGGCTGTATTAGGATTCTGTTCACTATTTAACTCCTACACCACTTATTAAACACATCTTTATGACACCTTTAAAACTGATGAGTTTTCAGCAACATAGAATCTGCTGCAATGATTTAAGTGTATTATTCACTGTCACCACAAACAAGATCTACAGTGAGTTTGAACAAGTGTTTGTGGAAAGACTTTGCCTTTTGAAAGAATTAAAAATGCACAATAATGAGAAAGCAAAAAACTAATGCTTTGCAGTAATCAGCATCCAGGAAAACAATCCAGTCATCTTACAGAATGAAGTAAAACCAAAACAAATTAATTCCCCTCCAAATAAAACTTCAGTATCTTACAGAAATTCTACACAGAATAAAAAAAAAAAAATGTAGAAGGCCCTGAGAAATTTTAAGTGTCTCACATAGTTCCTGGGATTTCAGGAGCACTTGAGTGAGATTCAACATATTTGCACTTTATATGGGAAAAAAAAGGTATGCCAAGAAGGCTAAGTCAAAATTGTCACAGGTACTGCTATTTAAAACATAATTTATTAAAAAATCACCAGCAAAAGTATAGCAATGTTATTTTCACAACAACTACAACAACAAAAAAATCCCTCTGATCTCTCTGCGTAGAATTAAGACAGAATGTAAATAATTTAAGACAGAATGTTAATATAAGGAATGTCTTGTAAACAGATGGTCTCTAAAAATGACAGTGCCAATTAAAGCTCAGAATTAAGAAAAACAGACACACTTACCAAAACACCTTAATGTGAATTAGTTCAATTAAAACACTTGCTCGAGGTAGCTGGATTGCTGCTGATGCACTAACCCCATGCACCCCAAATGGTTTGTATGTTCACCAGTAACAGAAAACATGTAAAGAACACTCTCTTGTTCCACCAGAAAAACCACATCATCAGTTTGCTGGTGTACCAGGAAAAGAAAGTTTAACATGAACTAATTTTTTAATTGGTTGTCTAGCATTACAAGCAAGTATAACACAGCAGCAGGGAACTACAACAGCACATATACCCTCAGGACTAATAAACATCTGGACTACATTAGCAAAGCTGATCTTGCTTTCACCCTACCAGAAGATAGCGCTTGAAGACTGCACACTAACACATAAATCTTGGAAAAAAAGTGGGAGTTAACTTACAAACAATTTTTTTTCTATCCCAACTTGTTCCCTTTCTGGAGCCAGCAGCTTAAATTTAGCAGCATAATGTAATACAGTGAATTAATAGTAGTATGGACTGGAGACAATAATATTTATAAACCTAAATAAACTAACCAAATAATAATTTACTGCCCACTCAGTATTTGATTTGTGTACTATTTTTACATTCCTAGATCCTGAATGTAGGACAGCAACAATCTAAAGTTTCAAGAAATTAACTTTTTACTGGGCTAACAGGTTTTAAGATGTATAAACAATATGAAAAAAATACTCCTGGTAGATCTTTACTTTTAAAAAATACACTGTATCTTTGAAGCCACACAAGTATTTTTTTCCAAAATACAGCATCTACATGGAGCATATCTGTAAATGACTCTAGTGCCAAGTGTATATTTAACCAAGATAACACAGGAAAAATAAATGTACTACATTCTCTTCTTCTATCCAACAGTAATGACAAAACAAAAGTACACTTAACACCTTATTACATTTACAACTGTACAATCATGAGAAAATCAAATGCAAAGTTTTAAGGATCTCAATACTGCTTTAGTTTTTTTTCTAAGGATTTTACTGGCTTTCAACTTTTTGTGCACAGATATTTTGAAGGTGCATATTCAGATGCTGTGTGAAATAAAAATATTTCAGTGGTTTTGTTCACACCTCTTCTGTTCTAGTGCAGTAAGATCTCACCAAAATAAGAATCTAAAGAACACAGTAAAAAGCACAATTCTTGCTGATATTATTTCTCTAATTTGTGCTTCCACTTTCTCTAAATCAAAAGTCACCTGTGCTGAACCCTAACTGCAGGTTTATCGTACTACAGAGTACTTCTGTTCCTATGGTGCCTATAGCTTATGTAAAAATCCCAACCCCATATTTTGGATTGTTACCTGCAAGCTCTTGGCATACAGTGAGTTACAACCTCCATTAAAAAGACAACTGACATGAAATCTGCCTAAAATAGATTTTTCCATGATATACAAACCAGTCAATGATTTAAACTTTTAAAAGTTGCATTACTTTCATATTTCTAAACTACGACCAAACTGAGTGTAAAAATTGTTCTGCAATTTCCATTGCTACACAACTGCCTGGGCTTTTCCCCCCTCTGAGGGCTGGGAAGTGGAGGTTTCTCGAGGGAGTCACACATCTCTCGCCTCCCTCAATAGTCCAGCCTCAGCCACTCTGCAATTGTGCCAGCCTGGCGCATCAACTACATGACTTCCAGTAAAGATTTTTACAAAAGCTGCTGGTGATCAGGGGATAATATAGTGACAGTACTTCTGCAGTGACAAAGAAAATTTTTAACAAGTGACCAACCTTAGGCTAAGCAACTTTTCAGTGAGATTTTCTACATTAAGTCAAATGTCAGTCATTACACAGACTTGCTCATATACAACAAGCACACGTACACACAGCGTATACATCATGTGTATGAGCAAGATTAATTAAAAAAAAAAAAAAAAGAGACCCTGCAAGATGTGCAACCAGGTGAATACAGTTACTGTATTTTCTCATCCATTATGTATCTTACAGTGAATTTTCTCACAGGCTACCATAGCAAGGGAAGGCTGATCTACAGCCCCCTGACTCTCTGAAGGGCGGCAGACTTCCTTACCAGCCTCAAACACCTTTGAACATTTTTTCCTGTGCACAGCGGGCCCTTGTCCTGTGCTACAGCCTGACCACCCACTGTTGCTTGTTGACCAAACACACAGTGCCTGGAGCCCGCACCGACACAACCAGGATAAGATTCCTTTCAAGGACACCGCATTGAGAATTTCAATTTGTCTAGGCAAGAAATTAGGCAAGCAGAAGAAATTACTGAAAAATTAACCTGCTCAGCAGACGAATAACTGCATTTTATTCTTTTTCTTAAGTACTTTTTCCTTCTAGCCTTATATTTTATAGTGGTCAAGAAGAAAATGGGTTGTTTTTCTAGAAAAGAGATGAGCGTGCAATATTTAAATTGATAGAAAAAATGGTTTTGGGAGACATTTAAAAATGAATGCTTTTTTAAATCTTAAGGTTAGTCTTCATTATTGCAAATAATGTATTAATAATGAAACTATTTTTCAGTTTACTACAAAAAGGGTAACTGGGCCTATTCTAGTGGTGTTCTAAGTATTTCACAGCCTAAGGCCTTACTGTCAGCCCTTCAGGCCAAAAAAATTCTGAAACAAGAGCCAAGCATTCAAGTCCAGCACATAAATAAAAATGACTTCATTTTACTAGCACTAGCTCCAGTGGACATTAAGATCATCAGCACTTTTGGAAAAACTCAATTTAACTCAATTGCCCGAATAAGGACTAAAAAAACTGGAGCAAACACAAAGGTAAAATTCTGGCCACTGTAGAGTTTCACTCTATCTTCAGTCATACTAATCTTTTAAATTTTGATTGTAAGCTAGCTGTGTTGCTTTTTAATCCCAATAGTTACTCTCTTTATAGTACTTTAATACTATTTAAATTATTATATAAAATACGAATGCCCCCTGAACAACTTAAGATGCTGGATTCTACTAAAAATTCTAAATTACAGCTAAATTACAAATACAGGTAATAAAAGAGGAAAATGAATCTGCTATCAGTTTTTGTACTGATCAATTTTTATTCTCTGTCTCACTTTTTTTTTTTTTTTAATTAATAACCCATTAAGGGTTTGCTTGACATCTGCTGTCAAAAGGGTATTTCTGCTATGGACAGGGGATGTGGTTTAGACATGAAATGGCTCCCAGCTGCAAGAATTCTTCTTCCAGATGTACAGTAAGCAAAGGCAATGGAAGAGAACCAGCTGCTAGGATAACAAATTGAAAAGGCCCTTTTGACACAAGCCTTGCCGGCCTGTCTGATCTAACAAAGATGGATCATTCATTGCAAGGTGAATAGAATCTCAGTGTGGCACAGAAGAAAGAGCAACATGGTCTAAGCATCCATTTCTCTCTTTCACACTAAGTACAGCTGCAGTTACTCTGGCACAGAAAAACCCTGCAGAGTTTTTAACAGTATGTGGAGAGCTGTGCATCATACTCAGCACTGCAAAAATTAGACTTTTTTCCAGCATTAAGAACTAAAATAGTAATAATTTTAAAAAATATCACAGTGACTGTACTAGCATGCCTCTGTTTGGAGAGCTGGCTCCACACTGGGAACTTTAATAGGTTGTATATTGTATATTTTGTAAGCCAAAGGGCAGTAGAAAAACCACACTACAACCATGTCAGTGTTTTCATTTACAGCTGTAGTTTTTAAACAGGTTAGCTATTAACAGGTAACTTATTTGCAAAAATATTACACAATATCTCAAAGATTTGCATCACAGATGAGTGATTTAGGTTGCTCAAAGAAGACAGGCAAAAGTGGTTTTAATAAGAATTTGTAGGAGTGAGACTTGACAAAGTTTGCAACAACCTGTTAAAGAACTACGGCTTTCTCAGCCAGTTTGACGATAACTGGATGGGAGTCCCTACCCATTTTAGTTCAAAGGATCATGAAACCTACTAAGCCACTATTAAAGTCTAAGCAAATAACCACTGGCCACACAGAAAACAGTCTTAACCTCCACAGCTTGTATCCCTGATACTTGCATTAAGAATCCCATTGCTTAACTCCTTTTGGCTATCTGCCCAGTGCCTCAGGCAAATTTTAAACTAAACCTCATTTATTTACATTTATTTTCACATCATTTTATGTCATTATGTTCTCCATGTTTCCTGCACTCCAACAAATCTGGGAAGCATAAACCATAATGAAAAACTACAATTATGCTTTAATAATAGAGGAATTACCAAGTATAGTTACAATTAAAAAATACGTAAAATCTTAACTGAAGGAAACCATTTAGTATACAGGTACCAGAACTGAAAGTCCCTAGATGTCTACAAATCACAAGATCAAAGGTCAAAAGCAGCAATTCTGGCTTCAGCCACTACAAGGCATAAAATGCCAACACAATTCAGTTTACCATTCAAATATGTATTTCTAGAGATCTAATAAATACTGTTTTGAGGGAGCATATGTTCTTCCATGGTAACCTTTATATTCATGGCTTGGAAAAATACTCTTTTTCCATTTTTTTCTGTCTCACGCATCTCCTTTTTAACATATCTACATACTAAGTAACAGCAGCAAACTGGCTTTACCTACTTCAGGTCCTCCCTGGACAAAAACAGTGGGATATGACCAGATAGATAATACTAATTCATCTATGCATCAGGAAAACTTCATAACCATAAAAAAAAGTTTCAAAAACAATAAAAGAGCACAACTGCCTATTCCATTAATAAGGCAGATAGCATTTTAAGTTTTCTATTTAATGCAATAAATCCCTATATTTACAAGCACTACTACATAAGCAGAGCTAGAGCTCCGGCCAGTTGCACATGGGTCCCACATCTACAGCGGCACTTTTAATAGAAGAATCTGAACATCAGAGGAACAGGAGAATGGCGTAAAACAAGGACAGGAGCATGGGAACTCTATGCTTCAGGTATCCCCTGTACTGCCTCACTACGACTTTGGCTATGCTGTTTGGTCTCTTTGTGCTGGCTCTTTATACTTCTGTGCAGGAGAAATTCTGATCTGCACTTTCACTCACTCCTTAAAACATGTGGGCTTGGATTCAAACAGTTTCTCATAATATGAACATCACATACCTGCATTTTTTTTTGCCTCATAAATGAGGAAGGTCTGCTACAGCAAGAAATAGATAGGCTAAAGGCAATGATGGGTGAGTAACAATAGCCATATCTTAGCACATAATGAAACATTAATCTGCATAATGCAAGATTAATCAGCAAACCAACAGGGTTGTTTAGACTGAGGGGAAACATTACATCCATACACATACAGAGTTATTGCTCAAGGGAAATAATACACTCCTGAATGCTGCTGTGAAGTACTTCATACACAGGAGTTGAGAGAATTTCCCGTCCTACTTGTACCCATTGAAATAAATGCAACCAATTAACTAATGATCAGATTACTGTATCTGTTATGATTAATGTCTATAAAAATCAAAGGAAAGATTCAATTAAACAATTTGCTGCTGGCAGTTGAGAGCTTTTTAAGTCACAACGCCAAATTATTTGACAGAGCTTAGCACAGCTTGATATACCCTTTCAGGTTTTGGAAATAATACTAACACAAGCTGGATTAACTGGAAACAGACAGTATTGGAAACACACAGGATTTCTGCTGACCCCTGAAATAAATTCTGAGAAAGAACTCCAAGATCATTACAGTCCTGTAAACTTGCCATGGTTCCTTCTTGCAGGTTGCATCAGAGACTGCCCCATGCTATGATACTAAATGATACTTTGCACATCTAGGACATCATTCCAATTGCTGAGTATTTCTTACAAAATAGAGTTCATCTCTGGTAATATACAAGCCCAGAGCTTTTTTAAAAAAAGTTCTTGTGATACTACTGAAGGATTAACACTTAGATCAAAAATACATACTTAGATATCAACCTAAATCAAACATATTTAAATATATCTCTAACACAAAAATTTGTGATAGCACCTTCCAATACCTTGGCATCTAAATTAGCTCACTCTTCTCTTTCAATCTGCAGACCCTTGGAAGTGCAGCTATTAACAAGAGGGCAATCATCAGGTGAAGACCCTAGAGAGGATGTTAGAAAACTAGACTTAACTTCTTGTCAGTATTGGGAATTTTTCCTGACTGCCATTACTATTGGCCTGGATGACATAAGTCACAACCCCTTACAGACGGTAGGAGATGCTATTTCTATATAAGCAAACGAATTATTTCAGTTGTAATGACTAATGGGTCAGCCTTCTAGTTGTGTGGAGACAACTGGAACAATTTTATCCCATATAATATACGACTTATACTAGTGACTAAATTTGGAGTAAGTTCTCCTTAGAATTCACTTAGGATTGTGTTTTAGCTTGTTTAGCAAATAATTGCAGAGTGAATCTTCTCTTCCTGAATACATCATGGCCAGCAAATAAGTTCTTTGAGAATATCTGCAGTTTGACAACCAGCTGCAAAAATCCTATCCAGAATGTCTAAGGGTTTAAAGAAACCCAACCTTATTCAGGTAAGAAAAGCAGAGACTTCATCTAATTCCAAATCCATTTCAAGTAGTAAAAGTCATGTGTAATGACTCAGAGCACAGTTCTCCTTTCAAAACTAATAAAATAGCAGCAAAAGGCTTTGGCACAAGCTCAGCTGAAAGGCGAAAAATTTTGCAGAAATGTAAAAATAGATACAATCTGCTAACTGAGGTTTAAGTTTACTATGCTGAAAAGTTTTGACTCAATCAGTTTGAACCCACAGATTCAGTTAGCAAAAGAATTAAGGTAAGAACAGCCAGAAATAGCTGGTATGCTCAAGGTAGAGCTACAATTACTGTCTGCTTGTTCCAGCATTCATAATATGAAGACTGCCATCTGCTAGAAACAATGGAAACCTAGAAAAACTTTCACGCCCTTTTCATTGGAATATCAGTCTTATGAGCCATCTCTTCCTACAAATTCTTGATAAACAAACAAACAAAAAAAATCTTTTTTTGAAGCACGTGTTACGTGGAAGACTTAAATGTTTGAAAATTTATTATTATTTTATCTTAGAAAGAGCCTACGAATTTATGAACATATAAATAACATTTCTAACTTGTTTAAGTTGATTAGATTCCAGAGTCTTGCATAACCAAACTGAGTAAAACTCCACACTTTCCCTGTTTGAAAAGCATACACCTATTAAAGTAGATTAAAATGCATGCCATGTCTCCGATCACAACCAGCATTGCTCTACGTGGTAGTTAAAATCAATCCTTCTGCGTTTTTTTTTTCTGTCTCCCACCTGGTGTATGCCAAAATTAAAGATCTATGGAAAGCAAAAACCATGCTTAGCAACTTTCCTTTGTCCTACTAGATACTAAGTGAGAAATTCAATCAGCTAGGATTGATTCTTCAGTATTTTAAAACCTGTGCAAAAAACTATAATCAATAGAACACCACACAGAAGGCTGGAAGAAAACAATTGGAATTCGATGAGCTGTTAGCATTTCTTTCATACATGCACAAAATATTAACTATCGATACATGCATTTGCTGGGCATTCGAGTTATTTAAATTCTTCTGTGAGCCTAACAAAGCTGTAACTTAACAGCCCCTTTGATATTAAGGCTGAGGTAAGCAGTTTTTCGTTGCAAGAAAATACCAAACAGGTTGAGATTCTTCAAGACAAATCCAGGAATTTAGACGCATTTTCCACTTATTCACTGGAGCCTGCACATCAAGATTTCATAGACCACTAAAATGTTTCAAGCACTAGGTATCTTTGTCTCTATTTCTCTTGCTAAAAAGATGAAAAATGGCCATACAAAATTTTGCAAGTGAGAGAAAAAGGAAGCTTAGAATTATTAACCATGGCTGTTTTCACAAGTGAGTTTTGCTCCTGGTAACTGAATGTTGTGAGGCTGGTGGCGACGTCTCATGAGGGGCTTTGACAAGGAAAGAAGATGGGGAGGTTTTGGAAATGTTCTGATTTTTGACCAAGATGCCAGGAAAACAATTTGGCATTCCAGCCGGTTCCACAGCACTTCACACTGTGCAGTGGAACAAAGATGGTCTGCGCACACTTTTAAGCTAAAACTTACTGACATCGCTGTCACAATTGATGTACCCTGTGAACTCCATACCTCATGTCACAACCTCTGCAACAGAGAGTTAAAGCCTCCTGCAGAAAATTTACAGCACATTTCTGCAGCAGCTCCAACTCAGAAAAACCTTTGTGGTTTCCCAGAATACAACACCTTATTTGGCTGGGGATATGCATGCACTAACACTAAACATGGGAGTTACCTATAAGCCAAGGGATGCCAGATTCCAATATGCCTATTCATTTCAGAACTGGCAGCAAACTCTCTAAGACTTCTTGAGAAACAAGGCACTGCTTCTGTTTCCTAATTTGAAAATCCAGTTTTCAGATTTTACTACTAGAAATGTCAGGCCAGCTGCCTTCCAGCTACTGGAAGGCTTTTTATACCTGGGCTAATGTGATAGATCATGTTAATTTGTAGCTAAGTTGCTGCCACACCTGCAATACTTACACTTTTCTTTGAGGAGCAATGTTGGCAAAGACAATACAACTATGTATTCATATTGGTCTTAATAATAACTTTGCCTAAATATTCCCTTTGTCCACCTCACAGGTCTGTGCAGATTCAGTGTAACCTGAATTTTGAAACTGCACACAAACAAGGAACAAGAGGACTCCATAATATCACTCACTACATATGAAGGAATTAAGCATTATCCCACTGTGCCCCAATGTCCTGTGTATCCATATACTAACAGAATATCTTGAGACAAAGAAATCTAACTGGTAGATTCAGAGAACAGTCCAAACTTGATATGACCTCAAAGAAGTGTTTCAAGAGGACAGTAAACCACGGATAAATGATTGAAACTTAATGCTTTTCCTATGTAAAGAGCTTAAAAGTCATAAGTTAAACAAAAAGAAAACTCCAACTACTGTTTTGTTTTTATAATAAAGAAAAAAATATAAGTCAGTATTCAACTTTGCAAAAAGCTATCTAAATTGATGGGGAATAACTAAAATATCCTCTGTAGACTAGAACTTGTCAAATAAAAGGCAATGCCAAATTCCTAAATGTCAAATATACATATATATATATATATATATATATAAAGGTAAAATAAAAATGTATCCTTGCCTTTTTGTTCTTTAACATAGCTCTCCTTACAGTTGTGCATGAGCTGCAGAATCCACTGATGTTGAGCACCAATGCACTGCCAAGCTGGGTCCCCAGGCGCATGAAGATCAGAAAGATATCTGTAAAATCCAGTCCAAAAATCACAGCTCTGACTTGACACACTGAAGGCCTCATTAAAACAGACCAAGGATGTAGTAAGAAATACTTTTTCTTTTTTCCACATAATTTTAAAAATTTAAGAATAGGTATTAAGATACACTCCCATCCACTGCAAACAGAAGTTTTGCATTCTCCCTTTTTCAATTAGTGAAGCAAAATTCCACCGAAAAATTTTTACAGAAATAAAAACCCACCTGTATCTTTAAGATCATATTAATGTATTTCCAGTTGTGCCTCTAGTAAAGTATGCAGGAAACCAAACTCTTTATCTGCAAGGTTGCAGTTTAGTGCCTCAGATTTGAGTGGAACCAGTGGCATCTCAAGCACATAAAAGATGGTATTTTTCTTCCTACTGTATATGTCCTGATTGTATCATCATGTAATCTTAACAAGCAATTACAGAAAGAATTAATTTCTGGTAGCTCATTAATTTTAGCACATGCATGCACAAACGCATGTAAACCAAGTTCCTGCTTGGCTTTTTGTTTGTTTGTTTTGGTCTGGTGGTTTTTTGTGCACACAGTGCCTGAAAAAAAAGAGCAGGGAGAGAACAAAAAGGATTGGGGCATCTAATCTGCAGAAGCAAAACAGTCTTTAGGGAGAGAGGAGTATTAGAAGCCAGCTGTTGTGATTTTGAAGAGAACACAAAAGAAATGTAGTCTCATGTACGGCACTCAAGACTCTGACAAAGTACTTTCAAAAGGGTATTTTCAAGAAGTGGTAGCTGCTCTACTGTTTAAGGCACTCTTATATTCTGCATTAATGAGACTCAGGATGGATTAAAAAATTCAAGATGCTTAAGGTGAACTATACTGATACGTTATCTCAAGCAGCGCAGGGAATGTTTAACTCCCTCACAAACGCTGTTTTACTACAATAATACCTAATGTTAATTAGGACTGTGTTGAATTCTGTCTTCTTTGACAAACGTCTGCAGCACTTGAACAAAAAATAAACTGTCAAAGTAGGATTGGTTGGATGGACAAGAAAATTACACAACTAGCCATTTTGACAGGGTGACATTTATAAATTATGAGCTCAAGTCCTTCTCAGTGTTATGTTGGGCTTTAGTCTTTTCTTAGACACAAAATTAAAAAAAAAATTACCACTGGTCATGAAATACATACATCTACTTGGCTGTTAAGTGCTACGGTAAACTGATTCTGAACAGTATAAAATAATTAACAGTGTAAATATCCTAATAAAATGAGAGGAAAATATGAATTGAAGCCTAATCATAAACATTAAATATCTGAAGGAGAAAAGGACAGTACTTTAGGTTTTGGTCAGCCTTCAACTTCAGAGACATACAAAACAAATGTATCAAGGAAGAAAAAACTCTCATAAAAATCACAGGGTTTATGCAAACTATTTTACAATTCGTATTTTGTTAATTTCATTTTTGCTGAAGTCCTCTGAAGAAAATTTACTTCATACCTTGCCTTCAGAAAATTTACACTAATATAACCATGTATATTTAGAGTATTGAAACTAATGTAACAATTTTGTAGGCTGGGATTCTGTTGATTCATTAGAACTAAATTATTCCACATTCATCCACTCCCTGCTCTTCTTCATTATACTTTCTACATATGGAATACATTTGGTTACATTAACACAGTCTGCTTTATCATAGGCTGGGCTATTTTTAAAGATTCAACAGTTCAAGGTAGAGGGGCTAGAATAAAAACCCACCTTAAAAGCAACCAACCAAAACAGCCAACCCCAAAAACCCAACCAAGAAATAATAAAACACAGTCCAAACCAAAAAAACTCACAAAAACCCCCAAACAAAACTCAACCAGAATCAAGCACATGTACAACTATGAGTCTTTCAAAGAATCCTTGGAAAAGGTCATACAACCTGGCTTAGGCTAAGCAGCTGCTCTTTAAAGTTTTCAAGTGATGCAGAGAAAAGGACTAGCCAGTGCTGCCTTCACAGACACAAAATGCTTAACTATTCATCTTAAAAAACAATTCCATTTAATAAGCAATATTTATGTACCATCCAGAAGAATGAGAAGCACTCTACATAAATGCACACAAGTCACTGTACTCATAAACTCTCATGATGCAAAGGGACCTAAGACCCCAATACCGCACTTGGGCCTGTGTGGCTGGGCCTGGTGCACACACAAAACACTCAAGACCTTGTGCAGGTGTCTGAATTTTACAAATGCTTCCTGCACAGCACATTTGGTCTGCTTCTTTTAAGATAACTGATAAAAACACTGAGATTGTCAAGACACACTAGGAGCACTAGTAGCAGCCAAACCTCAAAAGCTTTCTAAACAAAGCCATCAAATGTTCCAGAGCACTCTAAAGTTTGGCACCAAGGTCTCAAAGGTTAAAGTCTACATCAACTGGTCTCAGTAGCCCTACAGCAGACACTAGCTTTGTGAAAAACAGCAAATCTATAAATGTTAATGAAAACTGGGGAACTGGTTCATATTCATGAAATACAAAGGAACTACATTGTTTAGCCTGAGCAGTAAAAGAGCCAATTCCACTTTCAAGCAACAGAACAGTCTGGATTAAAACCTCCCTGTTATCTGACTCAGGATGATTCCATTTCAACATCAAGTCAAGCTGAAGTGTAAGAAAAGTTAATAAGGAATCTATTTTGAGGTATGCAAACTAGGAGTAATCATTTCAAACACAGCTTGCAATATGTTGGTTTAGAGAAAGCAACAGAATTTCAACATGCCTTAAAGATTTAAAAAAATTAAATTCAAATCTTAATTATGGTTCATGAAATTGTTCTCATTCAAGAACTGTTTTTCAGTCATTCAATAAACAGTCCAGTTTGCCATTATTTATATAATCATAAAGTCTCAAAATACTCACAGCTTTAAAATCACTACTTAGACCACATTAAAACTAGTCACTACCCCATTTAGGAAACATTTAAATACACATCTAACACCATATGTCTTATGAAGGCACTAGTCAAATGATTACCTTATATAACGTTTCTGATCATGCAATGTTGACGGAGTTTCAAGCAACTTATCCAACAAAAGTTCTCGTAAAGCTTCAATTCTGGTTTCAACTTCAGCATAATCTAGGAATAGGGAGCAGAAATAAATCCAACGTGTCCTTCAGCAGTGTTATGAACTGAAAATTATGTTATTTTTCTAGGGTATCAGACACTTCTGGAGTTAATGTGGAAATCAATATAAATCATTTTATAACAAGCCACATCTGAAAGTATTATATATGACAGCTTTACAAACCCAGAGAATTAGACTTTAAAGTCTTTCCAACAATATATGAGAGAGATACTCAAAGTCACATTTTAATTACTGTAATCTTTTTTTATGTCCAGTAATATCAAGCCTGAATAAATAAATAAAATTGGCTGTGATTTCACATTTTGTAGTAAATACCTCACTCAGAAAACTTGCCAGAAATATTGCCTAGAGTAATTGGCTCCTATAAATCCATAATTTGTATGGATGAAAATCTGTATCAAACCCACATAAAACTCTTTGGTCTCCTGTGTGCATTTTAGCCTTTAAGTCAAAAAAACCCCAAAACCACTAAACAACAGAACCCATATCTTACATTTTTTGAACACTTGAACCTCTGTCTTTCCAAAGAGGGACTTGGCTTTTTCGTAGTCATTAATAACCACATCGTAATCGCCCTTAAAAACAAAACCAAGCATTTTCATTTGTTAAGAGAAAGACTAATGTTAACAGGCTACTTTCAGCAAATAGAAAACTAATTTTAAAGGATTATACCTTCTGGATATTTCTTTCAATATTTAAGGGAAGATTGAAAAGAAATTTAAAGCGCTGAAGAACATTAAGCGCATTTCTCGTTGAATCGGCTTTGTCCTTGCGACCCAGCACTTCTTGAAACAAGGTATCTGCTGTGTTACTGGCTCCTATTTCAAAAAGGGTGACAGTAAGAAAAAGTAGAGTCAGTAATCAGTTGAAATCACAAACAGATTTTCTTTATTTTAATGAGTTATTCAAGGGTTTTTTGAGAGCAAATGAGTAATTATTGCTGATTTTCATACTTTTTTTTCCAATTGTGTTAACGTTTTACAACTGCTAAAATTCTATTTCAAAGTGAATCACTTAGCATTTTAATGTGGTAAGACCCCTGTGAGATTAAAAACAATCACTCTTTCCTATTTCAAATGCTTAGCTTTGCTGCAGATATCTTATAGTTTGCTTTGGCTCCAGATGTACATTTTACAACCAAATTATGCATCTCAGGATATAGAAAAAGTCATAGAAAGTTTTATTTTTTAAAAAAGTATAATTTCGTTTTGGTAATTAATGTCAGAGCTTCTAAGTTATCACTGGGTTTTGCAAACATTTTTTTTATATTTTCAAGTCAAGTTTTAAAAATGATTAACAATATTTGAGCCACTTGAAAGTACCAAGGGTTAAGACAAAGACAGTATCATGACTAAAAAAGTCTAACTAGCTGGTCACTGTAACAGAATGAATACAAGTTGCCTTCATATCGCATTAAAAGTCTTACAGGCTTCATCACACACAGGATGAAGCCTTGGTCAACAATTTCATATATATTTAAGTTTCTATACCATCTACGAATACTCTTCAATAAATACATTAAATATAGCCCTAAAACTTTTTCTATCCAAACTAAAAAGCATTCTACTTTCTAATAAAGATTGCTTCCTAACACAGAACAATAAAATTTCACTTATTGTAGAGAAGACTTACACTGCATGTGAATATTTGCATTTTTCAACTTATGACTTACTTTTAATTAACCAGAAAAAAAAAAAAAGAAAAGTGGAACTGTTTCAGCCTTTTTGATCATTGCGTGTAGAAGTTTCTACATTATCTGGTCTAGTGACTATACTTTAAGCAAAGATGAAAAAAATTACATCAGTCTCGCTGGGTGGCTTGCATGCCATTTTCTCTAGTCAACACTGTGGGTGGCCTGCTCATGTTAAAAGTAGTCTTTGTAAAATAATTGTTATATCTAAATAATGTTTAAACTTTGTTGAAATTTTGAAGCCTTGATGTAAAAAAAGTTTTGTCAGGACATCTATTTCCACCACATACTATTCAGCATAGAAGACTTTAATCCATTAAGGAGAAATGCACAATGAAAACAGTTAGCTGGACATTTAAATACAGATCACTGTTAAAGTATGATTTTTCTCAAGGTTATAAGAAATGATTGTTTTGTAAATAGTAAGTAACATTTTGTTTGTTTGAATTCATATGTTTCTTGTCCATTCTTTTAACAGCCCAGAAGCAATGTGCTGTAGCTGGGAATTGAAGTTATATTCACGAAGTTGTTATTTTTTATTCAATGCAAACCTTTGTTAAAAGGTAATAGACAACTGCAGGAAGAGCACAGTGACTTCTACCTTCATCTCTTTATGAACTAGTTTGCTGTACAAATCTTCAATTCAGGTAAATGATTCTATTTTTTTTCCCCTAAGGGTACTTTTCTGTTTTGTAAGAAATTGAAATATATCAAATTACTTGTTAATGTCTTAATGAAATTCAATACTTCATGCAAAACAGGTCTATCTTTTTAGAATTAAAATATTGTAATATTTCTTCCCTCCTCATCTCTCCAAGTCCTTTCTACAATAACCTTTAATAATAATCTTTATCTCTTGATTACTGATGAACCATCCATGGAAAAAGTTTCACTTCTTATATGGACTAACTATGTTTTCAAAATGGATGATTCATCTATAGTGCATGAATTTTTTTACTTCAAAATAAATGTCTAGTTATCCAACAGTTGTCTGTCATAGAGCCTGACAAAAACACTACATAAAGGAATTTGATTGATCTCCTTTAATGTACAATTCTTCATTAAATTCATTATAAGACACTGTATATTTTTAATAACATAAATTTAACTGCTAGTTTAGCAATTAAATTTAGCAAAAACTCCAAAAATCTATAATTCCAGCTAAAACACCAAACTGTTCTTCTACTATCCCAGGCCATTTCAATTTAATAATTTGGAACCCTCTTAACATACATTCAGATGATGTGGAAAACATCCTCATTGTTAAGGGTTTGTAACCAAGCTCATGCAACAGCAGTTGTCTCTCAAAACATGCACCTACAGTCCATAAAATTCAAAATTCAACTAAAGAATTGAAGTCATTTTTGAAAGCAGTCCTTGTTACTCATGGATTATGGAAGCTTTTCAATGGTCAGACAAGAAACAAAGCTTTGATCCTAAACTACTTTGCATAATATTATTTACTCTTTTTACATCCTTGTATTCCTACTTCCCTGCCTCCCACCCATCGTGACTTGCAAAGTATTGTGAGGAAAAGCAGCCAATTCTTTTCATAGCAGAGCCAAACTTAAAACCACTCTGAAGTGTCTGGCACAAGCTCCTCTACAGATACAGTTTGAAAAAGACAGTTTGCATTGTCTACATACGGAGTTCAGCCACCATTTATCAAATGAAACAGTAATTATATGTTATAGGTAAATTTGTCTTATATTAGTGTATATAGGAAAATATCACAAACCTAAATTTTTGCTTTTTCATTTAAAATCTGTCACATGATTTAGTACAAGGGAAAGTGCTCTCCAAGGAATCTGTGCTTGGTGCATGACATGGCATAAATACAGAGTACTAAGGATTGCACTGGAAAATTTCAGCAAATGCTTCTTTTTCTCCTACCCTAGATGTACCAAATATTATGCACACGTAGAAAGACGCTACAGTCTTTATACAGAGGTGTGAGGTTTTATGTGGTGTTTTTTGGTGATTTTTAAATTTTTTGGCAGATTGTTTTTTTTCATTTCAGGCATCAAGATGAGGGAATTACAATGTTCAAACTACACCTTTATTGCGAGCATTAACGAATCCCTACTGAAAAGAGCTAGAGCTGTTCACAAAACCCCCTGCTTTCTTTGTGCTCCCCACACAAACACACATACAGTCACTGCTTTCTTCATACAAGACAAGAAAAACAGTGAACTTCCATGTCACTTTCTTGATTTCATAAAACACACTCAGACTTTCCAACACTGAGTCAGCTATCTGCATGTCATTCCTGCTTATTGATACAGCACTAAGGGAAACATCCCTTCCTCTGTGAAAAAAATCACAATGAAACAAAGTAAAATTATCTTGGCAGAAGTCCCAGAATTAGAAAAAAAGAAAAAAAAAAAGAAAAAAAAAGGAGTAACTTTTTTGATCTTATGAAACATACTGAACTGCAGCACATTCAAGCCATCTCTCTCAATTGCAACCTTTCAGCTAATACAGAGAAAGAGAAAACAAAGTACTGACAGCTTTTCAAGGTTTCTACAAAGAATGCTCATGCCAAATAGTCTAAATGCCAGCACATTAAGTAAAAAAGATCCTGTCAATAGACCTTGTTATTGCAAACAGCTTAAAAATTGGGGTTTTTTCTGCTTTTACTTGAACGTCTTACAGTCCTGGTAATTAGCTCAGCTCATCCTTCTACAGTTCTGTCTATCCATATAGTTCTTCTGTTTTCCTTGTCCACTCAACATTGAGGTGCCACCAAAATTAATCTAAAGTAAATACTTTAGAACATCTTTATTTTGATATTTATTTGCTTTGTTATCACAAACACTGCCAAAGGTCATGGCAAACACTGCCACTTATTTCAAAAGATGCATTATCACACCCTGGAACCACTATCACCAAACAGGGAAGGGCACAAGAGACTGTACTGTTTTCTACTTTCTACAATATTCCTAGGAAAATATTAAAGCCTGTTAGAAAGTCTAAAGTCCATAAATAGTTGCTGCTGGAAGGACAAAACTTACTGTTCAGTACATTCTCCAGTTTTTGCGTCATGGATCCTTCTACTTTTTCCGTTCCATCCGCTTCCAGTTTTTGATGGATTGCTGGAATAAAGTGTCTAGTTAAAATGCAGAACATTTTAATAGGTGGGAACACATTACATCAAAGTGACACTTTTAAACATTTTTAGAATTAAAAATAAAGTGTTATTTTTCTTTTTAGACACAAAAAAATACAAATATGCTTCATGGCAGCAGAGTCTAGTGGAGGACAGGGCTTAGAGCCAGACATTGCAGAATTTTAACCATTACTTTGACATAGACTTCCTTTATCTTGTTGAACGAGACAGTAATGCTTAAGGAAAAAACCCACAAATACGTGGACAGAACAATCTAATAGGTATTATAATCGAAGTTAGCCACTTTTTACAGGTATTAAGTAAAATTTGTATTTTGAAAAGTACCATTTAAACACATAATACTTCTGCTTTGTAAGTCACAGATGTCACCAAAAAGAAATTACCAATAATTAAAGGGTAGAGAGTCACTGGGAATTTGGATGATCCCAAAATCAAGTGCTAGAACACTCCCCAATTACTTCTTTTCATCTATAAAAAGACACTCCTAAAATACAGTTTAAGAGTTTCTTGGAGCATTAACCATTATCATGATGTTTCTGTGTAATTTTGCTCAAAACAACAGGAAAACAGAGGGGAGGTTGCTTTATATATATATATATTTAAGATGCTATTTTTCTCCTGTCCTAAAATGCCAAAATCCTGAATTCTTATTTCTATATGGTATTACTAATGGATGTGGAAATGCCTAGTATGAGCACTAATTTTCTCTTTTACTGTAATTTACTCTAATTTCTTTTTCAGGGAGGGGGAGATTTAACAGCATGGCCTGATGACACCATCTCACTCTGAAAATATGAACAGTGAATGTAGTGTAGATGGTCCTCTCTTCTATGTCCCCTCTCTCATGCAGCCCTATTTCCCTCTTGTACTGTTCAGCACAACCAGAACAAACCAGTACTTCTCTTTTTTTTTTTTTAAAGCATTATTCCTGCATATTTGCAGCACATATAAAGTATGATTTTCCTTTCAAATTTTTAATTTGTTAACATGTGCAAAATGTACTCTATGAAATAGCCATCAGCTATTTCAGCTTTATATATATTTCAGCTTTAGATAAATTTGAGGCTTAAAAAAAGTCCTACTGCTTTCTCCTGGTTCTCAGTAGAATGGAGAGAAGCTAAGATACCCTTGAAAACAGCGATACCTGGTGCTTTGAATAAAGCAAGTAATGACATATTTTAGTTCAAACCACAGATACACTTCTGAAACCAGACTCTCAATTGCCACAGCTTATCTTGCTCTGGTTTGTATGGCAGAGCAACCTAAGCTCCTCAACTGGATTCTTTTAAGGTGAAACAACATTAGAAGAAGCACTCCAAGACTACACCTGATGTGCTGAAAGAGATATCTGGAATTCAATCCACTGGATGAGACTTGAACTAGGTCTGAAATACTGTCATAAACTGCACATACCGTACACAGAGAGATGCCACTGCCAACTGGTTTCCTCTACAGTGCCTACTTGCCCATGCCATGGAGATGCAAGATAAGAAGTGAACAAGGACAGGAACTACCTTTAGGAAAGGCAGCCCTGTGGCCTCAGTCTTACTGCAAGGAGTGAGTGAGGGTGGCTATTCTGAAACAGGATGCCCCTTTATAGTCTCTAGCCTCTTTCAAAGGAGGAATTTTCTTGGGGGGGAGATGAAGGTGACAGGTGAGTAATGCCAGTGTGTAATAAAAAAAAAAAAATACAAGAGCAACTCTATTTTTGTTCTTGAAGTCATCAGAGGGGGAAAAAATCTAACTAGGACACCATATTTCTTAAGACAATCAAATGAACTAAAACTAACATATTCTTGCGTATTTTAAGGACAGAGGTCTGTCTTAGATGGCGTGTTAACTGTCACACATAGTTTGTGTACAATGTGGACAGCACTTAACAACAAGAATACCTCTAAAATTTTATAGCAAAAACATTAGTGGCTCTAATAACATTATTCCATTTGTATATGTCAGTTTCAAACAGAGGCAGCCAATTACTGTAGTGCAATTAATGCTACATGCTGAAAAGCAAGTTCAGCACAACAGCAACCACAACATAGACATTTTAAAGCCAAATGTTGCAAGTACTATTGGAAACACATCAAATTGTAATGATTTTAATTTACTTATTTTGTAATCACTCTATGAAACATACTTTTGGAAAGATACTTTAAAAACAGATATAGACAAAAATCTGAGTTACCTACTACCTCAGAGATTTTTAAAATTCAGCATTTTGGAACCATTAATTACATACCATTAATTGCTGACCAATATCACATAGCTTCTGAAGGGGGCACACCTACGCATTTCCAAAAGTGACCTGTAATATCTAAACCTCTATCAACGCATATATATCAGCAACGGAAGGTAAACACATGATGAGGAATTCCTTTTTGTACCTAAGTTTTGAAAGAGCATTATTTACCATGTTAGAACTTTCAAAAAGTCTTGAAATGTAGCTTCTTATGATGAAGGCAGCTTATTTAGAAATTTTATTATGGTCTTTAACTAGCTGCTGAAAGCTAAAATACATCTTCTCTAAAGCCCTTCTCTTTGTCATCTTGTTCAGAAAAGAACATACAATAGCAATATACTCTTCCCTCCTCTTCCTTTAAGAAGGCAGAAAACAATTTTTTTTCACACTGGTAGCTTTTGTGCATAGTAACCTGGAATAAAGTATTCAAGAATCTTAGTTTGAAAGTTTTGATGTTGGAAACCCAGAAGAATGGCCCCACTAAATCAATCCATAACGCATATTCAGACAGAGAAAAATATGTCAGTGGGGCAAAAAACCAAAAAACCCCCAAGGTGTTAAGTTTCAGAAAGGTGGAAAGCACTGCAGAGTACAGATAAAGGCATATTAAGCATATGCAACTAGGAGTGTAAACCAAAAGGCATTTCTGAACCATTGTCTGAAATAAGGTATTTTAGGACATTCTGTAAAGTCTGAACCTACTTAAATTACACTCTGTTTGGACAATAAATTTATTATATTTCCTTCTTCATGTTTAAGCTACTTTGTGTACTGAAGCTATTTTTTACACATTATATTCAGATTTAGCAACAGGTACATTCATTGTGTTCCAAGGCTGAGTTACAAAAGAATAAAAAAGTCTTAAGCTTTCACAGCGAAAAATGTTATGAAAAATGCTTTCTAATAAAGTCTGAGCTTACTTGGTTTGCATCAAATGATTCTGAAAAAGCTAAGTGCATGTCCCTTCCATGGGGACAAGACAAAAAGTCCTGGAGTTAGAAGTTTAGACAAGTAAAACTATATGCAGTCAAGAAAAGTGTCTGTAGACCTCATCTGTTTGGAAGGAATCTAGAGATACTGAAGTTATTTTTTTCTACTAAAGTGCTAAACACATCTAAGAGTGGAATGACACTGTTAGGGACAACCCCCGTTCTCCTGCACCCACATGCTTCCTTCTGCTGGATCTGGCAATCACACAGCTGCAGGGCAGCTGTAATGAGGCAATTTGGTGGAAAACTAACTCACTAAGGAAGAAATGTTTCTTTACTGATCAGTGAGCTTGTCTAAACCTTGCCCCAGTTGCAGCACTGCAGTATAAGGAAAGAGAAAGGAGCATATGGCCAAGGGAAGGTGGAAAGCCATCCTACTCTTCCCACACTATCTTATATACTTATACTATAAGGTATTTAAGATTACCTTCAAATCCAACTTCTTACCCTCAACTCATCACTGGCTACAATAAGAAGAGTAAGGAGAAAATTTAAGGTCTTTGAATGCTTGGAGTAAAGGATGGATGGGATTTTTCTCAAACTGCCAGTTACCCTGGATTTACCTGACACAAACTATACAAGTTAGAAAAGCAGCTGGAAACCTAGCAGAATCTGTTCCTCATTTTTTGGAGCTTTACTGTAAGAAGCATACAATAAATAAAAATGAGGAAAGGCTAGGTCTAGATGCTTCAACTAAGGCCAGATAATTAACTGTATTTTGTATCATCTTTGCCAGTAAGTGTTCACATTTCCCAGCTAAGTCAAAATATTTAAAGGCTTGCAAACTTCACAGCTGCAGGCAGACACTAATTAGTAATAGCAAAGAAACTAAGTTCAAAACTCACAACCACTAGGCTGTGACTAAATACACCAGAACACATGCAAAGTTCAATATGGCAAATAAGCCATAATACAGGCCTTGTAGTAAAATAAATAGCAATTAATTCATTGCTACTTGTGTTGAAAACAATTTTATTTAATCTAAGAAAGGATATGGAATTTTTTGGTAGATTTATGGAAACCATAAATCTAGTAAATTAAACCACACTTGCCAGGATCATGCAGCTTTTGCTTGACTTGCAAATTTCATACTTGATTTCCTCATTAGATATTTTTAAAACGTGTTTTGAGATAGGCACCAAGAGTGGCATTCTCAAAAGCTCCTCATTCTAACTCAGCTCAAAATGACACAGATGCACATTTTCTACCATTTTCTGACTAAAAGATGTCTAGAAATGCATTGGCATATCTCAAAATCTCATTCATTTTCAAAGAAATGTAGTTAAAGACAAAAAGTACCTGAAATAAATCGCATCCTTTTAGTCAGATGCAGAAAACAGGAGTGGAAAAAATACAAAAAGGGCAGGGCTGACTCAGCAAAGTATTTCTGAAGATCTGATGTGGTAACTGTAAGAACCTGGCACCAAAGAACATCAATGGAGGAATGAAGAACAATGCATGAATAAAAATGCCTTTGGTTTCCTTTATTGGAAGAGGAAAGCTGTCGTGAACAGAGCTCTTAAGACATTACCCTATGAAAACCTAAAAAAAAAAAGCTGTTTGTTTCCTATGGCCACTAGTTAATAGCACTAAGTCTAGTTTGGTTTGGTCATTCCTGCAGTGTCCCTTGAGAATTCTAGATATTTTTGTACTGGCATAGCAAACTTGGCTTTGTTTTGGTTAACATTATTAATCTTAGCAAAAATGACAAAATACTGAACTAAATGCAGTATTGTCTAAAGTTGCCTTTTTGTGATTTGCTTCTCTAGCATTTACTTCTTCAAGCTTGTTTACCCAACACAGTGGCAAAAATCAAAGAAAATAGACAGCCTTAACATGGTAATTTAAGCTAATTAAAGCACAGTGCTAGGAATGGAGGCTTTATTGATATATAAACCCCAAAAATTTTAGTCTAAAAACATTGTGAGACCAGACAACTTGTTCTCACTTGGGCTTATATTAAAGCAAGTCTTATATCTGGGCAAATGTCTTGGAAATAGACAGGAAAATGTGGCTTATTATTCTGCCTATGGATGCACTAAAAATTCTAGGACTAGAACCAGGCCTTTGCCAGAACACTTCAGAATGAAAGAGTACAGAACATGCTGTTCTCTCTTTACTGGTGCTAACTTTCTGCATCTGTGAAAGGTAATAGTAAAAATAAAAGCAGCTTTTAAATGTTGCATTTAAAAGGGGGTATGGAAATCAAAATGGAATAACGTAGCACGAAATTAAGGTGGTTTTAAGGCTTGCAGGGTAAGTCTGGGTCAAATTTAATCATAGGTAACTCTTTTGCACACTTGCAATCAATTGCAGAATTTGCTGCTTGAAAATTGCAATTGCAAAATTTATTTCTCTTTCTACATGCTTTACTATTTTTCAAATTAAAACAAAATAGTTAACTTACCTGAAAAAAAACAAGTTCATAAAATATGACAGCCACACAGTAACTATAAGCTGCCAAAACTGCATTCCTTTGGAGAAATTCTGCTAGAAATTAGCTCACATCTCTGAAACAATAACTGATGAAGAAGCTACATGAGCAATCAGCATAAAAGCAGGTACAGGTTCAGGCAGAGAATTTTCACTACATCCTGTGGCAATTCCTGCTGTTTCACATGTTCTCTGATCAGATTTTCTCTTGCTTGAGACAAAAAAACCCCAACTCCCTACACAATAACATGCTAGAACTTGCACGAAAGGAAAGTTTGAGCCTTTTATCAATCATGGTAACTTTTGCTTTTATAAAGTTGCATTAGATAACAATTGGTTTACTACAAAAATTGACCATAGGCATTGCATGAAGAGGAAGCATTCACCCAAAACTAAACTATCTACTGTCACTTAGATACTCTATGGCACTCTTTGTCAGCTCATCTTTCTCTCATAATACATTTCTCATTTTAATGTCCCTCTTGTTATTTAGCGCTGCAAGATCAGAACACAAGTTTTCAATGAGCAAACTTCAATTAAGTTTAATTTAGCACACCTATTTTTAGATTGCCTAATATAGCACGCTACTTTTTCATTGTGCATGCTGAGAAGGCCTATAAATGTAAGGACAAAATATGAAGCAACGATAGTACTTATTCTTCTCATTCAGCTTTTGTCTGTAAGTGTAGCACAAAGATGATTCAAGTATTCAGACAGGAGCACCCACTTGGAAAGCCAGACAGTGAGCAGAGAGGACATCAGCTATTGCTTCATGATGACTACATGGAGGCATGATACTAATTCTTTACCTGAAAGAATCTAACTTTCACCTACTATGGGGCACACACATGCAGGGGAACTGCCACTCTGAAGTGACCGACATGCTCTCAGATATGTGCCCGATACATGCAGCATCATTTTTTTATTCTTGCCAGTTTGTTTCCATGACCCTGTTCTTTCTTATCCTCTACAAGTTATCATTTTTAAAATCACTAGCTGTAACAGCAGACTGTTCTTACCCTGCAAAGACAATATTCTATCACTTGAAGTGGGATGAGGAAGGTAACAGTAATAGACACACACCACACAGAGGATTAGACACAGAGCTATTCCAGACATTTAAAGTCACCTGCACAACATTTAGGTAGCAATCATATATTTGAATTTGATTTACCCAAATCCATATGTTTAACAAAAATCTTTAGTACTTGAAATCACATACACCAGTGAAGTAAAGCAAAAGTGTGAATTAGATTTGTTACAAAACAGTGATATGACAACAGCAAAACCTGGTATACCATCCAAAAAACACGCTACCAAGCAAAACCAGCCATGCACTAGCATTGAATTGGACAAAAGAAAGCCATTTCAAAATTAATCATCAGTTTAGCTTGCAAGCAGAATCACTAATGAAAAATTGGGTTGGCTCTCCATAATCTCTTTAAATTCAAATGTAACATAACTCCTCGAAAGTCATAAGTAAAGGGACAAGCATCAGTTTTTAGCTTCTCAAATTCCCAGTCTGACTCAGAATTGAATATATAGCTCAGGTGGTATTTTTTGTTTTACTTTCAGAGAAAATGAATTTAACAGACATAATGGCAGCAGCACAGACTTATTCAGCCTGAATCCAATCCTGGAATACTAACATTCTAGACTAAGCCTTAGGGGATGAACTGTAAAAATAGTCTATAGGAAGAAAAAAACCAAACCCAAATGAAAAAAACAGCCATTGCCCAGATTAGGATCATTTCAGCCAGGTAATTTCAGCCAGACTATCCTATCTTATGTATCAAGAAAGGTAGTAGACAAAAGGGCAGCTATAGTCCAAGGTCCCTATCATGCAGGTATTCTTACAGGCCACATATCTGAACAGGAGTGGGAAAGGGCAAAAAGGAACAGTGCTGTAAAAGCTAGCAGTGCTTCTTTTGTACAGACATCTTCCTGAAAATCACGTAGAATTTATTTTAGTTGTAACTGCAAAAAAAACCTGTTGCCATGGTGAACTAGAGAGCCAAATCTAAATCTCAAATTTGTTCACGGTATCTGTGTTTTAAAGACATCACAGCATCTTCTTTACCTGCCAACAGAGATCGCATACTTACATGCTTTTGTATAAGTGAGAGACTGAATTTCCCTATTTTTTTCCTTTAATTTAAATAAGAAGAAACTGCAGCCTTAGGTTCATTGCAAAGAGTATTTCAGAAAAAAATATATTGAAAGAAAACTAATTTGCTAACTTTCCAATGACTTCTGCATGGGACCTGATTTGCCCATGACGATAAAATATGCCTTAACTACAAACATATAAACAGCCACCGTTTTAGGAATGCTGCTTTCTAGGTTGCAATTAGAATTACAGGAAATGAACCAGCTGAACTCTCTGATGCTGACAAGTGGGTCAAGTTGAGATAAACCCTGCTCCCTGCAGCTCAGTTTACAGCTCCCTTCAGCTGACGAAACAAACTTCCCGTTGAACATCTCCTCTGCAGAGTCACTGTCAAACTGTCAGCCAAGCTAACAGGCAGAGAGATATGGGGATCTGATAAGGCTATTCTATTTTCCCTGAAATTAAACCAAACAAGGATGGGTTCTGGTCTATTTGAGCTCTTATTTTCTTAGTAAGCAACCTCTAAATCACAAAATACAATAAATATCTTAGGACTGCTTTTTATGCTTTCCACTGATTATTTATGAAAATATAAACACTTATTTAAATGTGTAATAGTGTCTGACAGTACAATTAAGACAGTACAATCAGACTGTACTTACTGGTCCCAACTAATAAAAAAATCTGCAAAATAATTAGTAATTCAGGGTTTCCTTAATCAAGGTAACATATTTGAAACAAACATTGTTAAATGTCTGTGAGTTAAAAAAAGTATGTATAAAAGCTGTAGAGGAGTATGAAGTACCTGGAAAAGCAAGTGTTATACCTCCTAATGTGATCCCCCTATGAAAAGTTATCCTGTACTAATTTAGGGAGACTTAAGAGAAATAACTGCTCACAAGTAGCTCTGTTCTATAACAACAATGCAACAGACCTGCAGTTTATGAAGCATAACCACTGGGGTTAGAAAATGTGTTCTAAGATATCTGAAGGGGAAAATTGAGAGTCTAAATTTTTGCCCTCAAAAAAACCTTATCTTCAGGAAATAAATTAGATTTTAGAAATCTTCTCAAAGGAATAGAGTTTAAAATAATATAAACCAAAATAAACTAACTCAGAAAATTTAAATCATATTGGATGACAGACAAAATGTATTCAGTAAGGGTTTTCCCTTGAGTCACTTTTCATCTGTGACAGTTGTATGCTCAGCATCAAAGAATAAAAGTTTGCAGAGCAATGGCTATGTCCCTAAGAGTTTGTGCTGAATTGCTCAGCTTTCAAATATAAAATATTCCTCATGTAGCTTTGTTGAAATGCATACAAATTCTAGTTGCACTTTTTTAAAGGAGAAAATAAGACATAAAAATTCACCCTTGCATGTGTAAGGGCAGAAAAGTGCCACCACATCATCTTGCACAATCACTGTCTAGTCAGATGATATTTTTAATTTAATGTTCTTCTGTTAAAAAGCTTGCATTTCATAACTGCATGCTGCAGAATTAATGAGGGGTTTGTTTGCTTGGGGGTTTTTGTTTGGTGGTTTGTTGTTGGTTTTTTAAAATCTGTATCTGAGCTCTTTCTCTAGAACAATGCTAATAATGCTTACTCTTAATTCTCAGCATCTTTCACTTGAGAAAACTGTAGTAATCAAATGTTCTGGAAAAACCTCTGACATCTGGGCAGGAGTGCTAGACGATGGCACCAAAGAAGACCTTTTTTCTTCTTACTACTGTAAGCCACGTCCAACTTAACAGTTGATTGTACCCATCACAAGTCCAAGTCTTTAAAAAGTTATGCAATTTTTCCAGCTACACTCTCACAAAAATATCCTGCATTAAGGAGGAAGAATGGGCAAATAAGTATTTCTGCATGCAAAACTGAAATTCGTAAGCAATAAGAGTGGGTTTATTGACTGAAAAGAAGCAAAAACTCTTTTGCACATGCATTTAATATGAAATTTCAACAGAGAAATGTGTATTAAAATGCTACAGAAAGGCAGCTGTGACCTGTACTTCATCCTCATTAAGAATTTGGATTTGGAATTTAAAAACTAAATATTATATTGATGATGCCCTTAAACTTCAGTGTTACAGTTTTGAATTTATAAGATATTGAGGCTTTAAGTCTCTAATTTTCTTTTACAACAGCATCAAGGCCATTCTTCCATTGTACCACTTTAACTCACTGTATAAGAACATAAGATGAAAGTGTGTTTCCTTTTGAGCACTAAAGGGAGATCACTGAGGGGAAGACAAAACCAAGCCATTTTGGTTACAGACAAAAAGTGACATCAAGAACCACTTGAGTCATCCCAAATCTAAGTTCATAATTTATCGAAAGGACTGCACTGATAAACCCTGATTTTAGGTAAAAATAACACTGATAAAGGTAAAATATGAAAAACAATATTACAGCTACTATATATATTTTTTTAACTAAGACCTTAGTAGTTAATAAAATAAATGAGATTGCTTTCCCTACCATTCCTTTATTAATATTTCTCACATTTCTACTTGCATGCTGACCTCCTCATTTATCAGAACATCAGTCTCCAAAGGCAAAAAGCCTATACTAAGAAGTGGAACAAGAGAAAATTACTCAGTTGTGCTCAGCTTTTTTAAAACCTCACAACATTTATGGTTTGCCTTATCTTTCTTAAAATCCAACTAAATATTTGCTGATCCAAAAAATAATCTTACAAGGTAACACTGTTAGCACTACTTTGTATCCAGAGCAGTAACTTCTTGAAAACAGAACTCTCAATCTTTTAAAGTATTTAATATTCCATATGTAAAGCAGATTTGATTGTGAAAAACAAGCCATATTTCAATATTTATTTGGGATTATGTTTCAGATTATTTGGGATTCTGAACTATTCAAGAAAACATAGCATTTCCATATTTTCAAGACGTGTAAGAATTACAAAGAAATAGCCTATTATTTTTCCTAGCATTTAATAAAAACTCAGCTCAAAAAAGGGTTAAAGAATGCCAAATAACAGTTTTTCTTAATGTCTTTTCTTATGAGCTTCACCACATTCTCCAGGTTTTCTGCTAAATTCTTTAATACTTTTGTTATTGAACCTAGTTATATTTTGGCCAAAGGGGTCGATGATCAGGATAGGTAATCAGCCTCGTGGTAAATGACAAACCTATTGGGGATGGTTTCCTGGGCACTGTTACTTTCTTATCCAGAGCAGAGCCTCACTAGACAGGACTACAGCAGCCCACAATGAGATTTGACCTGAGAGACACTTCATGCTCTAAGACTGTGTCTGTGTGTGTCTATATACAATAAATAGATACATAAAAATGGCAACTATGATAATCTCACTGGTGTGCTGCATTCTCCCAAAGGCAAGCAGAACAGCAAGGCTCTCTGATTGCCCAAAGTAAGAGGTATACTCAATACTCATCTAAATAGTACTGTCTGACTATTGAATAATAAGGCATCATAAAATCAAGTTTTTTCTGTTGCTCCCGTTTGTGTCATCTTAACATTAGCTCCAGCTTAACACTACTTCTCTTTCCTGCATTTGTGGTCTAAGCAATTTAATCTAATTCCTCCAGTTCCTGTGAGATACATTTTGTGGCGTCTTTTGCAAATATACCACAACAATCAGCTAGCCACTTCTAGCTTGTGACCAGCATAACACAGATTTTGGGCTCATGATACAATTTTAGTACAGACTGTGAAGAGAAAGAATATTTTTAGTATTAAATTCAACCATACATGCATATAAGTCTTTTCTTTTATACTGTACTTAGTAAGTGCAAAGCATCTTTACCTGACAGAGCATCTTGCGCTTCAAAAAACGTGCTGAGACCTCCTTTCACATAAGCTAGACTCCCTTCGTTTTTCTTGTTGGCTTGTTTCTTCAAATTCACAACAGCCGTTTTGAGCTGATCAAAACTGAAAACAAACAAGAAAACCTCAGTGATGTTCAAACAATAAAGTCAGCTAATGAATAAACAGAACAAAGTACTTGGAAAAGAAAGCAAATTACTTTCAGAACAACTACTAAGGGACAGTTAATTGCTAATGAGTGTGCTTTTCAATAATGACAGCTCATTCTTAGTCCAAGATCTCGGTTTTTTAGTTTCAACCCTAAAATGGAGCTGCTATCACTTGTGATGGAAGTCATTTCTTTATAATACAAACTAGTCAAGAAGTTTCTTCTGAACATGCAATATTGCTTTTACTTAACTGTCTGTACTATATTAAATAGGTGACAGTATAATTCACTACACTTAGTACACGGTAGATTAACTACCAAGGTGTTAGAAGTTTCTTTAGTAATGATATTTAGCTCTGCAGCTTCGCCCATAACCCTTTCTCACTTTTGTTTTTGAATTCATTCAATATTTTTATGTTGGTTTGGACATACAGTTCAAAATTGAATACCATATTAGTGCAAAATAATGAAAAGCTAAACAGATTCCTGCTTAGGGAAGTACGGTTTCTATACGCAATCTACTGAAATATTTGTGCAAGACACTTCATAGAGCAATATTAATTGCCAACTCATCACTGTTGTTTGTATGGTAGCTTTCTTTTTATCTTAGATTCATAATATTTCTCAATTTTTGCCAGTTTACATTTGATTTCACATCTGTATTTTCTGCAAGCACCTGCAATTAATTGAAAAGTCTTAAGTTGTGAATAAATTTTCATTAATTGTATATAATTTTTTTTTGTTGATGACGATCAATACGATCTCAGTAGTTATATTACTGAATAAACTATAAAAACACCACCATGAACAAGTTCAGAACTACAAATACAGCACATGATTTTCAACCTTAATGTCTTTCCTCCTACCTGCATGCCAAAGCCATCTCCCCAACACAAAAGAATTAAACAACAAACTGCACTAATCCGCTGTGAGGAGAGGGATCAATGAAGTAGAAAATTAAGACATAAGACAATTCCATGAATATTCTGCCCATTTCAAAAAGAGCTGGTAGAAAAAGGCACATAAAGAGAACAAAACAAAGTTTAGCCCTGGCAGTGAGAAGGCTATCACCACCTGCTGGGAGACAAAGAACACTGGTGTACTTAGAAGCACTTCTCTTTTCATACTGATGATCACACAACATTTTGCCTAATTTTCTGTTTCCATCTGCTGGACAGAAATCACATTACTCATCACCTGGACTGGTCCACTTGGGCATATGAGAAGTACTTACCAGCAGCATTTTCAAAGTAATAAAAATCTGTACAGTTCTCCTTTTAAGCACTGTTTTATGTTATCTGATGATCTAACAGTGTGTCAAAATAGTTTATTTATATTTGTCAGGATACTGCCAGGATTAAAAGAATTAGTAAAAAGGATGTTATACTGATTTCTTAAAAAGAATGTCCTTCATGGAAAAAACAGACATAAGCTAACCAAAATGTCAGTGCACCACACATTTACCATTTCTGATAGCTAAGGTTATGTAGGGGACAAGAACTAAACCATTGCTGTGTTTCTGGAAAAACAGAACAAATTGTATGGGACAGATAATTATACAATTCCAGATTTTTTAGACTACACATTTTGAAATGGGAAAGAAAAAAAAACCAATCAAAACAGTTTTGCTGCTTCTTTACTTAAAGAGATACTTGTAATTAGATTCAAAACACAGCTGGATTCACCCTGCCCTTTAAGCATTTATTCCTGTTGAGTTTTACACTGCTTTTGAACCTTCAACACTAAGATTTGGATTTCATAAACCAATATAAATGGAGCTAATATGCAAAAACCTCCAGATTTCATTTAAAAGTACAAATTAACACTCTTTATTCCATTGGATGGAGGAGATCATTACTTCAAACTGTTGACATGCAAGGACGTAAATTGATGGAATTTTTTTCAGCAAGAAGGATTAAGTACTTAAGCTGATAGTGGACAAAGTGTTAAATACGTTTTCTCATTTCTAAAAGCACTTAACTCATTCAAGCTGTGTAGCCATCGACATTTATACACTCCTGGGCTTGTGGCTCAGCTCTCACATCTTTCCTTTAGCAGTGGCCATAGCTGGGCAGAGCACTTCAACTGCAGCTTTACCAATGCCAAGTAGAAGAATTATCTCCATATCTTACCTAACATAACACATTGCTGCTGAAGATGATCACCCCAAAAAAAGATTTGCACCAGACAGCCAACTGTTACAAACACTGGATTGTCTTCTGTATGACTGCTTTCCAATCCCAGGTGTGTACTCCTCCTGCTTGCCTCCCCCACACCCCTCTGAGTCTTGAATTCAACTACTTCACAATTGCTACAGCCACGGCTGCCACTGGTTATCACATCCCCTGCCTTGCCTGCAAAAATCAGATTTAGAATGTAGCACCCCTGAAAGCCCACACCGCCACTATGTTAGAAGTCATTCCCAGAACTCCTCACAAGCCTCCTGGGATTGCTGCCCCTCCTGTAAATATGAAGGGCATTAAAGTCTTGTACAAGAACCAAGGTCTGCTCTCTGGAAACTTCCCCAAGTTGCTGAAGGAAGACTTTGTTCACTTCCTCATTCCACTGCGATGTCACCTGTTCCAGACTCCTGAGAAAGAGCTCAACCATCCTGCTCCATAACAGGGACCATGTATTTATTCCAGCTGTTGTTCACATGAAGGTCAAGTCCCTCTCTTCTTTCCTGGGTACCTTTTTCAGGTGGCCTCTTACTATCCATCACTAAATACTAGGTACATGAGCTATCCCACTTTATTCCAGTAGTATATTTGTCTAATCCCACATGGAGCCCTGTCTCTTACTTTTTTCTCAGGCAGCACAAGAGTGTGTAAAAGCACTTGAGGTTAGACACTTCCAGCTAGTTTTGTAACTACCTATAGCACTCTTAATGCCATCACTAAACCCACAGGTAGCACTCTGTCCCTTCATTTAACTGCAGGCTGTTATCACTATCCCTTGATATGCCAAATTTGAAGTTTTTGTCACCAAAGTGCAAACCTGCTGACAAAGATGCTCCCACACTCCCACCCCACTTTTTCAAAAGAATTCCATTTCTCACTGGTAGTCTTTGTCCTTTAGTCATGGATCTGGCTATGGAAGTAAAAATCGCTTCCTTTGAAACCAGGAGTACAGCCATGTGTCCCTATCACCTGACGCCTTCCCCTTCATGCGTAAATCAAAGGGAATACCTAAGCTCCCACACTCTCCACTGTTGTGCCCAGTCTGCAATCTGCCTGCAATCACTCGTGATCTGTTCTACATCTTTCTTGGCGTGTCACTGGTGCCCACATCAATGAGCAACAAAGTGGCAACAGTCCAGCAACCAAACATCAAGAAAATTTTTTACAAACAGCTACATCAAAAGCTGTTTGCTCTTTACCACTTAATTATCCCCTCATTTAAAAAAAAAAAATAAATCATGATCCCCAAAGTTATCATATTCTGACAGACAGAATTAATTTGGAATAACTCCTCTTAGGTATTTGATTTCAAAAGATGCTGTCACTATACAAGTATTAGGTAATAATGTCCTCTTGCTGTTGTTCTGGCTCTTTAAAGTA
Source organism: Aphelocoma coerulescens (assembly GCF_041296385.1). Classification (NCBI taxonomy): domain Eukaryota; kingdom Metazoa; phylum Chordata; class Aves; order Passeriformes; family Corvidae; genus Aphelocoma; species Aphelocoma coerulescens. The sequence goes on from NC_091015.1 coordinate 80,203,992, forward strand.
CCATCATTTTGAGAGGAAATTTAAGTATTTCCCAAGCAGAGTAATGATTATTTCTGGAGCTCCAAAACCCAAATATCCTCCCACCTCCAAAACCAAGAAGCAACCCATACCTTTTTCCACCAGTAGAAAACAAAATTAAATCAATTTGTAAAGTAGTATTTCCCTTTAAAATACTAATTGGAATACCCAGCTGAAAACAACAAAAAAAGCTCATCTTCTCTATTAAAAATGGCTTCCAGTATTATCTGAACACAAGCAGATAAAAGTTTTGGAACTCAGTTATACATGCAAAAATACATTTATATAATGCGTTCATGTAAGTACATACTATGAACTATATTTCTAAATCAAGATCTTAATTGTCAAGATTTTAAGGGATTTACCTCAAAGATCCTACTTGCTTGTCCAACTTCTGCTATTACAGTATTTTCCACAAGTGTTAACTACAACCTAATTGACACTAACAGTTTAAGTCACCTGTTCAGTGCCCATAACCTGTGTCTGTTCATGACTTAACACCTGGAGTTTCCGCTCAAGGCCATACTAACTTCTTGATTCCTAAAGTTTGAAGGAAGACAGCTTCCATCTGACATGGGGAGACAGGGAAAAACAACCTCCCAACGCCCATCATAAATTAGGTCTGGTTAAAAGCAAGGTCTTTCTCAGAAGCACATTAAGCAAACTGGTTGATTAAAGTTGCAAGCCAAGCAGAAACACCAGAGACAATCGTGACTACAGCTCTAGTGCTGTAAACCAAACCACCATTGACACATCTTCTGCATAATGCAATACCATCAGTGACTTGCATTTAAAACAATTGTTTATACGATAGCAACAAACCTTGTTGTCGAATGATTCTCAATCAGGTACCAGGCAGCAGAAAAGTTTTCACTTGTGAAATCAGCGCTCATCCCAGGAAAGAGTGACTCTAAATCTTTTTGAGGAAATCTGCCCCTGAAAATGAATATTCATTTCTTCAGTGAAACATAGTCTTGTGAACAGTTTACAATTAAAAGAGTCACAAAAAACCCCAAACTAACAAAGCCCAAATCATTTCCCTCTAAGATGGAAAATTTAACTTGTATTTCACCTTGAAATTAAAGCTGCTATTACAGACACATGTAACAGGACTGGGAAAGACTGAAATCTAATCTAAGTAAAACTAATTTTACCATTTTGATTTCACCACTACACATAAGACAGAAATGTTATCTGTACAAAATATTTTGATTTAACTTTAAAATGGCAGGACATCAAAAGTTTGACAGCTTGTAAGTGATCTCACACAATTTTTGTCTATTAGCTCCTGAGCAGAAGTCACACAGAAACATTAAAGGGAGATACACAGAATACACTTCCATTATATACAAACACTGAAAGAAATACTGAGTTAAAATAATTCTATTGCAAAACAGAATACACTGTTCACCATACACCAAACAAAGGAAAAACAGGCTTATCTCAAGTGACAGCCAGCAGGTTTTGTTAGTTTTTATTAAGTCTTACAAATGCATAAAGAAAGCATGCAAGCCAATTCCTTGTGAAAACAGACTCTCTAGAAAAGCATTTTTAAAACTACAAGTAGTTTCTAAGATACTCATCTAGAAAATGTATTCCATTTACTTTAAGTCTGTGTAATAAAAATATTTAAAGCACTTTTTGATTAAAACATGACAACCTTCATCCCTCAGTCCAGACATACACAACACTTGGCCAAATTCATCCCACCATGCACTCAGTACACCACCAGGTGCACTCCCTCCGCTCATCTTCACCACCAGCTGCATCCCATCTTCAGAGACTAATTGTGGCAAACAAATTCACTTTTTGTCAGCCTTAAATGGATCAGTCAGTGGGACTAGATGGCCTTCTGTCTCTTCCAACTAAAATATTCTCATCTATTTCAAAAATTGACTGTGTCGCTTTTGGATCACAACATCCAACTCAAAAGACAACGAAGTCCCTCTCTGATGCTCACAAGCGAGGCGAGTGTTGCTATACAAAGTATACTGTATGCAAATGAAAATCTGCCATACTTTGCATTTGACAGCAAACTTGGGTGGGAGTAGAAATCCAGAGTCAGTTATAAGAATTACATTTAACACATATGAAAAGCCATTTAAATGGACACAAAAGCAGTGATTTGTTAGTTTTAGTTCTTTTCTGTAATCTAAACATGTTCCAAGATAGCTGTTTTTATTACAAAAAGCAAACAGCAGATTAAGTGAAACAAATCTAAAGGCGGGCACATTAAAAAGTACAATTATATAGAGAGGAGTTGTTTCCTGGAAGTTTCTTTTCATATCCAAATGGCCATTAGCACAAGCAGGTACAAAGGACCTACGTACATAATGACATGGTACAGAAGTCTTTCATCAGTAGCACCTGATTACAGCAGAGGCATGAAACAATACTTTCTACAAACCAGAAAAAAATCAAATGAGACACAAGGAAAAGTGATGACAGATATGAAAAGTAGAGATACAGGGAAAATAGTGTGAGAAACAAATGTAGCAAGCAAAAATGAGGGTCCCAACATTTGTCTGTGTTCAATGAAAAAGTGATCATGTTAAAATAAAACTTTAAGACATAAGTAGTGAGATTCAGGTTTTTCAATGACCTTAAATTTCATGAATGACAGTAAACAGAAAATACTGATGGATGTAAGAAGAAGAAAGTTTCAATTTATTCTTCATTTAAAGACAATTTAGGATACCTTATTTTACTCTCAAATTAGTGCCCAGTAGGCAAATGAACTTGAAGGATATTACTTCACATGTGATACACAGTACAACTGTAGAAAAAAGCATTTATATTAGATCCACACATGGTGACATCTTTGTGGACAACTGTACTTTTAATGCTACAAAATAAAACTAAGAAAACAAATTTGAGTTTTCAAAAGAGACTTAGACATTCTGTGCAAGCACTATTTAAGTGAATGCAATCAATACAGAAGGAGAATTTCGCTCATATTTTCTGAATTTCCATGTATGTTCTCCAAAACCAAAAGAAACATATATAACACAAAAAGCACACACACTCAAATATACCATTACCAAATGCTACTCATTACTGCAGGTTTATAAGAGATATGCATGACAGTTTAAGCTTGTGCATGAGCTATACAATTCCTACGGGAGAAAAAACGAAACTATTTTGTAATGTGTATATAGAGAAAGACCAAGATAGACATGTAACCAATTACTGCAAATGAATCTTGTCCACAGACAGCAGGACAGAAATGAAGGAATTTTTTTTCAGTTTGATGTTTGACTGCCTTGAAAAGTTATTAGGAGCTTTTTTCCAACAGATGTATTTGTGTAGAACCATAAATTAACAATGCTTTTATCTGTGCAGACATATTTTAGACATAGTCACAACAGACTAGAAACATGAATGTGAACGTGTGAGGTATGTTAACAATATGTTACACTCTATGGTTTTGTATCCTTATTTTTATCATACATTTTACCAGTAGTTTTTCCACTAACAGATACGCTACAGCTTGCTACATAGAGACTTGCTACAGCTGTCTTCAAAACAAAGTTCTCACTAAAATGCTCAAACTGAAAGCAACTGTATTTCTAGAATGTCTGGCCAGATGCATCTAAAAAGAGACTGACTCCACATACACACAAGTTTGTTTCATTAACTTCCATTAGTAAATTAAATAAGTCAGTTTTTGGAAGTTGCTCTCATGAAAACTTGCTTACCGTTTACTTATAAACAAGCCCATATGTGACTTGAGAAAGTATTTCTGGTTTATTCTTTTCAACATTACGGGGTGAAGATGAACTAGTAGCAAAAGCTTAGATCATGATGACATGCAATTAAACTGTAAATCATTTTTCTGTTGACTTTCTTATTATACAATAATCACTTCATGAAGAATACTTAATCATTATTAAAAAGTAATCACTGTAAAAGAAACTGGGAACCTCAAATTAAATCCACAAAACCTCAGAAAAAGAACAGTGAAGCTTACCACCCTTGACAACCCTAAGTATTACACTACCTTTACAATTTTAGCAAAGGTACACATACTGGATTTGTATAGTAGTACTTTCTGATAGGCACACTATTTTACCTAAAACAGAACTAGATATGATACTAGATCTATAGTTAACATTTTAAAATAGTCTTTTTCATCCTTCAGCAACAATTTTAAATACAAAAGAAACTGAGATTTCACATAGTGGTTATATTAATGAGAAGTATAGTAAAAATACATTTGGTTACAAGCCACTCTACACTTTCACTTCCCTCAAACACATTTTGAGTATAGCTAATACAATCATACAACATTTGGTGTAGTGGTCCTTGCTTCCATGTAAAGGCCACGCACATTGACTTCGGATTCAAAACATGTGGAGTACAATCAATTCACTTGTGCCACAAGTGCCCGTCAATAGAAGTCCCTCCTTGCTACCTACCCCAGGCTCTAGGTTCTGTATAGCCTAATAGCAATAAACCTAATTTGACAGCACAGGATACGTGGACCCTTACAAATTCTTCTACAGAACTTGTGCCTATACAAAGCATTTATACTCTCCAGACGTTTGTTGAAAATCTTCATGGGGAAATCACAGCCTCCAAGCAGCCACAACCAAGTGAGAGCAACAGGATGCAACAGATACTAATTAACCAAGCCTGACAAGAAATGCAGCTTAGCAAGTTGTAATTTTTTTGTAAAAATTGTTTTGCTTCCAGAACTTCAGAATCTCACAGTAATAATTTCAGCATATATGACAATATTTGCAGTTTAAAGGTGGGTCCCAAAGCAGGATACAGCCACCACAAGGTAACTTGAAGCTCAGTTCCACAGAAATTTACAGGGCAAAAGGAGCAACTTTAAATAAACACAGATTCTGAATAGCAACCAGCATAAACAAGCTCCAGCTAGAGCTGCTGTACACTCCCCCCTCTGTCTGGTACCATTCAGACTCCTTGAAGCTGGCTTTGTACCAGCTGTACTGTGTTAATAATGCATGCAAAAAGACCAGCATAAGGGACACTGGTGTAGACTAAACACGACAAATCAGAAGGTGTTAACAAAGGTCTCTCCAACAGCAACAGGACAAGGGTGCACTCTGGCAATTCCTCCCTGGTAGCACTGGGTTAATTAGAAATATGAAAACAAAGTGGCAACTGTATTTTAGAGCTGGAAGAATGTGGTAAGAGAAATCCACTAAGAGATTATAGACTGGCAGCTGCAGCTGATGCATCAGCCTAACAAGCAGTAAGTGCTACTTTATTTTTTAATGTCATAAAGCTAGGACTATACTGCAACTCTCTTCTGCAGCTTTCAGAATTTTTTTGCATGCATCTCTGTGATCAAGTTTCCACATGCCCATCCCATTCAATGATGAAATTTACTGCATTTCCATACAAGCCATTTAAAAAGAAACATCTTGGCCTCCAGAAAGTGTTTTCTTATCTCATGGTAGCAAGCTGACGTTTACCATTAGGTGGCAGCGTAAGATCATCTGCTTCCTTCTCCCAGATGAACTGTTTTGGAAGCTGGCGTGGGAAGAGGGAAGCATCTGTATTGAGTGGGTGGATACAGAAGTATGTGGAATGTACTTAGCATGTCAGCCTTTGCTTTCATGTACGAGATGGATCCACCAGAGCGACCTCTGCTACATGCAAAACAACAAACACTATTCAAAAATTTTCTAACCACCACTAGGTCTGACTGATGTTACTGTTCGGCAGAGGATGAATTTTCTTAAGTCTGATAGAGTAGTAAGAGGAGTCAGGGAACCCCTGGTTAAACAAGCACTTGTCATGCGGGGGGGGAAGTATGTGATACATCAGAACAAGCAATTCATTCACAAATCTCACGTAGATCTAAATTTTCCATCAACGTATTTCAGCCAGTGTCTACAAGACACAATCTCTCCTAGAATGATCTTGTGTTACCAACCTGCTTTGGTAACAACTCCTAACTGCTAAAACCAACCCAAGTACTGCCACATGGCTGCTAAGGTCAGAATTTTCACACCAAGTTCCACATTTCTCTGACTGAGACAACTACTCTGCACACTCTTTTTCTTCCTGCAACCTATTTAAGACTTATCCTGGAAAAGCTGGCAGCCAAATGCTTGGACAGGTGCATTCTTTGCTGGATTAAAAACTGCATGGCCATGCCTAGAGAGTGGTAGTGAATGGAGTTACCTCCAGCTGTTGGATGGTCACTGCTGGGATTCCCCAAGGGTCAGTACTGGGACCAGTCCTGTTCAGTATCTTTATCAATCGAATGTACTCTAAGTAAGTGTGCAGATGACACGAAGCTGGGTAGGAGTATTGATCTGCCGGAGGGTGGGGAGGCTCTGCAGAGGGATCTGGACATGCTGGATTGATGGGCTGAAGCCAGTTGTATGAGGTTCAACAAAGCTGAATCCTGCTTATGTCACAACAACCCCAGGCAGCGCTACAGGCTGGGGACAGAATGGCTGGACACCAGCCAGGCAGAAAAGGACCTGGGCGTGCTGGCTGACAGTGGCTGAACATGAGCCAGTGCATGCCCATGTGGGCAAGAAGGCCAGTGGCATCCTGGCCCATATCAGGAATAGTGTGGCCAGTAGGAGCAGGGCACTGACTGTCCCCCTGTACTCAGCACTGCTGAGGCCACACCTCTAGTGCTGTGTCCAGTTCTGGGCCCCTCAATTCAGGAAGAAGACTGAGGTGGTGATACGAGTCCAAAGAATGGCAGCGGAGCTGGTGAAGAGTCTAGAGAGACAGCTTTGTGAGGAGTGGCTGAGGAAGCTGGGGCTGTTTAGCCTGGAGTAAAGGAGGTTCAGGGGTGACCTTACTGCTCTCTACAGCTGCCTGGAAGGAGGTTGTAGCCAGGTAGGGGACGGCCTCTTCTCCCAAGCAACCAGCGACAGAACAAGAGGACACAGCCTCAAGCTCTGCCACATGAGGTTCGGGTTGGACATCAGGAAGAATTTCTTCCCTGAAAGGGCCGTCAGGCATTAAAATCAAGGTGGTGGAGTCACTGTCCCTGGAAGTGTTCAAGAAATGGCTGAATGGCACTTGAGGATGTGGTTCAGTTGACAAGGTGAGGATTGCTCAAAGGTTGGACTTGATGACTTTGAAAATCTTCCACTGTAACAATTCCATGATTCTATTTTATGATTCAATGTTTCTGTAAGTGTTCCTGGCTACATCTGCATAACACCACAGCCAGGAATACTCCCTGGGAAGGAAGGTGGCATAGAGCTACTTTGCACTGAAAGTCAGCATACAGATAATGATAGGACACTAAAGCTTTGTATCAGTCTTTACCCCATATTAAAAATTAAAAACTAGAACTCAAAGATTTTAAATAACTATTTTCTGGTGGGAACTGAACACCTCACGGCATACACACAATAGGCACTAAGTTACAGCAACGCCAAAAGACCCTTATCTGATTGGATCAGCTCTGTGCTTCAGAAGATGAATGAACAACTGCTAGGAAGGCAAGAGAACAAACATGTGCAAACACCCTTCTACAAATACATTTGTCACTTCAAGGGTCACAACCACTGAAACACAAGAACTAACACGTTCAAATTTCATTATAATATAAATTACTTTTTTTATTAGCAAGTGAGATTCTTAGTTATATGACCCAAGAACTGTAATTAATTATTAGAAAATATCAAGAACTTATCAGCCAGCAATATACTTACTACTTGCTAAATTTGCAGGCTGAAAGAAGATGGTCTGAACATTATGTATACATGTAACACTTAAAATATCTTGACTACACATGTAAGATTTAAAATATCTTGATTATGTAAAAGAACAGCCAGGAGGATGACTGCATATACATAGTTGCTTTTTTTGCATCCTTGCAACATTTGAAGATGAATATGAAAAGACAATTCCAGTGCATATTTTGAGTATATATATGTTACTCCTACAATATATCTATAGGCAGTATTCTAATTATTAACAGAATGTCAGACCCACTATTACATATTTCCCTTAATTCACAGTTCAAACCTTTTTTCACTTAAATCTCAGTCATTCCCAATTAAACTCCAATCTTCAATCTACTGAGCTGAATAACTTTTTTTTGTCCCTGTGCATGACTAATAATTTAACAAAATGCTGTACTGAAGCTCTTCTGCTCATTACTTACAAGGTCTTTTTTCTATTATTTCCAGGTCTCATTTGCAGCAGCTTGAAAGCATCTACCTGAATGGTTCGCAAACTACAATTAATTTTTAAACATATTTTAATTGGACAAAGTACCATAAAAAAAGGTTTAAAAATCCACAAAAGGAACTTTTAAAACCAAGCATAATCAATATTTAAAAAAAACCCAAAACAACAAAACCCCTCCAAAAAACAATGAACTCATTCCCATGCTGCAGCTTGTCTTTTCTGTATCATTTGCTAATACCTGATAACCACTTTTTACAGGGAGGGCTTCTTTCTCTTTCAGTCTGTAGTCTAACCACCTTCCTCTGCCTTCTCTTCAGTGTGCTCCTATATAGTTCATTCATATTCCATTTTATCACATCTATTTTTCACTGCTTTTCTCCCTGAGCTTCTTGATTAATGTTTTGTTTGTTTACCACTATTTGCATAGTACAAGGTGCTCCTTTCTCTTCTGTGTCAGCCATCATGCTGCAAGTGCAAGGACTGTAAATCCCACCAAGTCAGACCAGTGCCAAATGTTTCAGCTTCAAAATTAAAATACATCCCAATTTGTACATGTTTAAAGAAAAAGTTCAACTAAGCCAAAGGTATGAAAAAAAGAGAGATCCGTAACGTTGCAGGGTCCCATCTGCAAACACAACAGTATTATTAGGATCATATTAGGGTGTCTTTCATTTTAAAGCATCCTAACAATTTTTATCATTTCTAGTGACAAATTATTCCCATATCTAGTAATGGTTATTGCTACTTTTTTGCTTATTCACTCTCTTAGATCACAATTGCCTTCTTTCACTACTTTGTACAACTTCTCAATACACACCCATCACATAGATAAAGTATTTGCAAACGTGAATTTAGTTAAACTATATGGTATTACAGAGTATTTTATAGAAGTAAACATCACATTGCTCCAATTTACCAAGAAAATGATGAAAGATTTTCCATTGAGAAGGCACTCTTTAATTAAACCCAGAATGTTCATCTATAGTCAGAACTATTAACACTGTGCTGTCAATCATAGCACGAGGGCAGACCAGGCTTTTCCTCTCTTTCCCCTCTCCACAATTTAACTCCTCCATTCCTCCACACAACTACTTGTTATACTGATCAGTGTTCCATCTCTCATACTGGTGCTTGCCATAATCTTCCTGCTTCACCTGCAATGAACCTGGGAGTTCAAGAACAATGAACTAGGCTTGATATGCTTGCCCAAAGATTTCCTAATTCCCTCCTTCTCCAAAAGGTTATTTCCTAGCTGTATTTACGTGTTTCTGATTATTTCTTTTCACACAAAACCAGATGTTTCGTAATACATTTTCTAATGCTTTCAGAAGAAACATTTAAAATATAACATGGTTGGTTTTCTATTAACAAACATCCAAATAGATAACTCTAAATTAAGCAAATCCTAAACTAATTCTGCTTAAGTTTCTATACGATAATTCTTAATCTATCATATTGACAATGTCTTAACTATAAGAAATACTAATTTTGGCTATGAAGTCAAATACTGCATTAGAAGTTTTGTTAAAATCAGAACAAATTAAAAAGTAACTGTGTCATAACCTCTGTATTTATAGAAAGACATATGGTGAGAAGACTGTGGAGTGAGGACTATACAACAGAACAAATTATCTTGACTTAAATCCCAGATAAAATATTGCAAAAGTTGTTGCAGGGGTCAAGAAATACAGAATTAAAGCAGAGAAAATTAGTTTTAATGTCAGCCAGTCACAAATGCTTCTTACAATGTTTGAGAACATATATAAGTTTTGAGATTAAGTGTTTCACTGAAAAAAGTAACAAGACAAAATTAACATATCACCATTAACATATAATTTCAAAGCAGACTTGCTACAATAAGATTGATTAAAACTTAGCTTTATGCAATAGAATACATCAAATGGATTAAAGAACAAGTTCCAAAAAAAATCAGAGCCCAGAACAAATCTACAGAGAAGGAAATACGAAAACATTTGTAGGTAAAGTTTTACCAGAGCCCAAATTACTCTTTCATCAGTATTTGTATCATCACCAATAACAGCTTTATCACTAGTAATTTTTTATAAATAATTGGTAGGAAACAAAGACTGTCATCTAGAATGAGAAGACAGACTTGTCAAGGAAGGAACAAACAGAGAAATACAGGCAAATGCAAAATGATACGGTTAGAATAAAGGAATCCTGGCCATGCCTACAGAATAATGACCAACCATGCCAGCAGCCAAAGTAGTGACTCAAAGAAAATCAGCTAACAAAGTACTCAATGCTAGCTGCCTGTGCAGCACAGTGGTAAAAAGGATTATTAGGTTTTTAATTCACAAACAGGGGAAGGAGAGTGGAAGAGTGACAGAAAGTCTTCTAGTAACACACTAGAATATTGTCCATAGTATGAAGGTCCGCATTTTTCATGGATTGGAAAACTGAAGAACATGGAAGAATTATCTGCCAGAAGTTACACCAAAGGCTAAAGAAAAAAAGAGATAAAATCTCCATCTTATTGCAAAAAAAAGGCTTAGGACTTTGAAAAGAAAGAAAAATATCTATTCAAGCTAGGAAAGTAATGCCAGGGGCTAGAAGGTGATGTGGATCCACTTCAAATTCCATACAGATTTTGAGAAAGTGCAGCTTTCTCATCAGAGTAACTTAACAATGGACATTGCAGATTTTTTCCAATGCACTGCCCCTCACAAACAGATGACACCTTAGTAATAGTTTAATTTTAAATCACCTTTTGTTTTGGAGAGCTGAGAGATGTACTCCTAATACTATTTCTAAGAGCTGGGCAGGTTTAAAGAGTGTCCCATTTAAAGATCCCTAATTTCATTTATCATTCACTATAAAGTTTCTATTTCAGGGAAAAAAAGTCATAAATTCCACCATACTTAAGAACTAAAGTAAAGACGACTGTGGGCTGGAAAACAGTATTAGTATTTCAATAAAGTAAACTAGCTGATGTGGCATAATAAATCACATTTTACAGTGCAATTTTAGCAACAGATAGCAATCTAACATCCTTAAAAGCCCCATGAAACTCAAATGCAACAGTAGGTATTCCATAACTACAATATATAAATCTGAAGCCTTAGGTTATTTAGCAATCCTCAAAATCTAAACATCACTGGGGTTCAATATATCAGGCTTTTAGATTATCTACAGTTCTAATTGATGATCCAAAATAGAGGATTATGGAGCAGGATACAATGTACACTAACAACTCCGAGTACCAAGTAGAATACTAGCAGCTACTAGATGTATGAGTTTTTACATCCTTCCCTGCCCTGAAAACCATTAAACTTTCCTGGAATTCACAAAGACACATATAGAGAAAACCACTAAAAAAGTGGATTAAAGGCATTTGGTACTCACTTGTCTATCTCAATACCAAGCGGATTAGCTGGACGTAGGGACAAGGGGGGAATCCCTTTGTTCCTGTCAGTGCGCATGTCATAATAGTTCATTTCATCCACCCAGACAGCAGACTGATCCAAGATACCTAGAGAAAACAAAGCACAGATCCTTAAAACAACAAGGGCAGTCCAGCACCATCAACTTCTAACATACTGAATTAATTTGAAAAATCCTGATAAATATAAAATGCATGCCTAGGTAATATATTGAAAGATAAATGGCAAAACAACCTGGATGCAATTATGCTAAATTATTTTATTATAGCTGCTGAAAAGGTATTCATGGCTGGGCATCAAACATTACCCTCTTGCAGAGTGCAGTTTCACGTACATTAGGAGTGCTTGCCTGACCACAAAGTATTAGTATTTTCATTCCTGCAAGTATTTTGGTATCTATCCAAATCTTGTTATCTGCTACTTTCAAAAGAGCAATTAATTGAAAGTGTTCTCATTTGCATATTTTAGGGAAGATTCCTCTTCTGCCTCATTTGCTATCCAAAAGGTAAGTGAACTTTGGCCACATGCCAAGACAAATGGCTTCAAGGACACAGAACTGGCTTTGTTTCCAATGCCTCAGCACAGACAATGCATAAAGGTGAAGCACAATACGTCCTGGAATCTCAGCTGAAAATGGAGCCAGTCATACCCTTGGCCTTGCCCACCTTTAACAAACCCATCAGATACTCAACACCAGAAGTTACTCCATCCCCACACTTCCCCATATTTTCAAATATGAATTCTCCTCTCTCATCACCAAAAGCTTCACTGTGTAACATTTGCACTTACACATTTCACCTTTCTATTATTAAGATATTAGTGCAGCTTGGGAGAAATTACATGTTATTTAACTGTCACTGAAAGGCTGAGAATAAAAACCTAAAACAGTTCTTGTGGGAACTCCTGCGTTAGAAAAGATAACTATCCAACTTCACCAATAAGGGGTTCTGAGAGAAACATTTTCAATCCACAGGGTATTTAGACTGGATTCTAGGTTAAGCAGAGGTCCTAGACTGCTTGGCAAAATAATTTCAATGGTTAAGCATCTCATGAGAAATACTTAAGACTTTTTGTTTTGCAGGATGGTTTGAATTACAAATAAGAAATGGCACTGAGGACTCAACTTTCTTTAAAGGATTAACTGCCAGCTCAGGATTTAGGTGTAAAGCTCATGAGCTGGCTCAGATTTTGTATTTATCTAGTACACTTAAGAGTAATTACTGGATCTGTTATTAAGTTTTTAAAAATTTTAGAAGTTTAGTACTATTCCTTAAAGAAAGGGCTACTTTTCATTCATTACTGAGGGTTTTATCAAGCCATTGAGAAAGGATTCATTTTACATATACCCTGAGTTTCTCTCTCTCTATATATATATACTTGCACATTTTATTGATATACACTGCATTTTCTAAACAACTGAAAATTTTCCTGAGGTGGATCCATTTCAAATATACATTTTATAGAAAGAGGCATTCAGTCATGTATTTACTTAGCAAAGAAGATAGATGTGGATTTGAACAAGAAATATACCTATTTTTTCAGGTTTAAGCAGTTTGAAAGAAACAGTTGAAGTTCCTTTGCCACCAGACTTTGTAGTAACAATAATGTCTCCCTTGTCATTTTTAGCCTGTCCAACTCGACACACGATTTTACTGGCAGACATCCATTCTGCAGTGAGGAGACAGTTGTGCCCACAGATTGTTAAGCCTGGGAAAAAGAAAAAAAAAACCAGACATATACTACTGTGAATAGAAGTGTCTTTTGAAATTCTGCAATGCAAATTCATTTATGATGCTTCATGTATTTTATGTAAATATATAACCCTTCACCAGTCCCCTACAGTCAGTTACAGTCAAGGAGCCACAAATACATTTTTCAGATGTTTCCTAGGTGACTGCAGGTATTTTGTCCCAGCAACAATTCACGAGACACAAGCAGTGCTGTTTGAAATTTATTTTAATCTCTTCCACCACTTTTGGGCTACTGTGACTTTTACTTAATGTAGTACAATAGATTTTCTGTCTGCAAGACACTAGAGAACTGCTGCTCAGTATTGTATTTCTGTGAAACTTCCTCTAAAAGCTGCACGCAGCAAATCTTTCACAAGTTTAGTCTGTATGACTTGGCACAGAAAAAAAAAAAGAAGATGCTGCAAAATATTCACAAGAAACAATGTTTCTTCAACTTTATTTGTTTAGCAGTACTTCTGTGGACACAGAAGGCTGTTTGGGTTGAAGTAGTATTAATTGACAAATATTCTGTCCAAATCCCTTCTGTACAAAATCCATGATGCAAGACTGATTCTGATGAATAAACTGCCCTTGTTCCATGGAAGAATAATCATGTAATACTCATCTATTCCCTCTTCTACACTTTCTCACAAGAAGGATGACAGGAAGGTCTTTTTTCACAGGAAAAGACTGTGACATATTAAAATATGTCAAGCTTGAGTGTTCAAGAACACCTCTTACAATTTAAGAGTCAAGGTGCACCTTAATGTAAGGTCCAAGACTTCCTGAGATTTCACATCAAATTGGTCTGATCAAGCCAAGAAATCACCACCCAGCTGATTGGTTCTGGTCAGATCAGGACTCTGGATGCTGGAATAGATGGATTGTTTTCTCAGATCTAGAAGAACAATTTCCATATTCCTAGCTGGAGTTTTGATGTCCTGAAGAACTGGCAAGATCCTAACTGCTCTAGTATCTAATTTGGAGAACAAATTCATTACATTCTTCTCAAATTTAACACCCTTAGCTAGAAACATTTTGCCTTATGTCTGAAAGGACAAGGCTGTACTAGTGTGTTGGCTGAACTGGAGCATAAATTTGTCAGGCAGAGCAGTTTCCCCCCTGTTGGCTTGCCTTTTGTTTTTAATTTCTAGAAAGCTCTGACCAATTTAGAAAATACTTAGAGACAGAAAAGGGTCAGCATATGTGGCTCAGTATCAAAGCTTCACACTTATTTTTTCTCACAATTTAAGTCTCTGACATGACACAGCAGACAAATTTGGCAGTTTTCATGGCTGTCAGACATAAAAATGCATTACTCCCTGCCAAAAACTATCTTGAAAACGAAATAAAAAAAATAAAAAAATGGAAAGGCACTGAATCTTATTACAACTGAAATTAATTTTACTTGAGAAAGGACAGTAGATTTGTTTCTTAAATATTCTTTCTGAATTAAAGGGGGGGAGTGGCATGAAAGAGGATATACAGACAAAAAGACTTAAAATAAAAACAGTATTTTGGTTATTTAGTCATAAAATTTTAACCAGGTCAGGTTTTAGTTTCAAGAGGGAAAGGAAAAAGCCCATACATTATGATGCATATTACATATATGCAATAATATAACCTTACATCATATTGTTATAATTTTACATCTCTTACTGTTTTATGCTAGCATCTTCTCTAAAGGAAGAAAGATTGCGACAGGAACTAACAGAAATACTTTGCCCAAATGATTCATACAGATGTTTTCACCACATATTTTCTGAATTCATGGTTAAATTAAGTAATACTTTAAAATCCAGAACTAAGCTATAGCAATTTAGTAGGGTAAAAAATTTTGAACAACTGTTTGAAGATCCTTGTATCAATTATTGTCTACTCATTAGAGGTTCCAAAAGCTCTCAATAGAGCAAGATCACAAGGTCCAATACTTCTAAAATAGCAGGAAATGGCTTTTGCCTGTATCTTAAAAATGCAAAAGAAAGTTAAGTCTCTATCAACATTTTATATACCACATGAAACACAGTAATGGCACAACACAATTTCTAAAACAAAGGCATGTTGAGGGAGAAGTTTTGATAGCACAGTTACCACATTTCTTTCTCCAGAAATAGGAAACTTCCCTTTAAATAATATTTAATTTGAATCTGTTGCATGGTACAAAGAGCTCAGAGAACATCATTCTCAGCTTCTAGTTTTTATGTGCCTTTCTATAAATAGGCATAAGTAATACTCTTATTGAGACTTTCCGATTTTGGTTAAGCTTATATATGGACAATTTTACAATGTCTGAAAAATACAGCTGCAAATGTCTTAAACGACAAACTAAACCTTGAAAACACAAATGTTACAGGTACCTCCTGGATTTGACATTTTGTACCATGAGCTATAAAATTACAAATAAAAAGTTTATTTGGTTTCAAAGATACAAAGAGATTACTGGAAGGGTCTCTCCTAAATGAAACCAAAAGAATATTCCTCTACTATGTGATACTCTTTTTATATATAGAAAAAAGTTTCTTGCTTTTCATTTTATACTAATGCATCTCAAACTTTATAAACTTTATAAAGACCTCACTCAAACTCTCATGCCTACAAAGAAAACCTCACTTTCTCAAGTATTTCCATTCAAGTCACAGGGAGTATTTACATGCCTAATTTAACCATTAAAAGAAATCTTTACATATCTGGGGCCTTAGTTACTTACTGGAGAAAGCTGACAACTGAGCTAAGGAAAAAATAAGGCAATGCATTATTTATTTTTACCTCAAAGCATAAAATTGTTAGCAGCTGTGTGTTACCAATGTTACTCTGAAAGAAATATAAGTAGAAATATTAGCAGTTGGTCAGCTGAAATACTGAGGTACAGTTCAGGACATGTCTTCCTTCCAAGAACGTAGCACTGATCATTTCTAAGAGGATCATACCAATGAACTAATGAGGCTATTGAAATACATCAGCCACACAAATACACAGACATATACTCACCCCTAACATCATCAGTTATTTGAGGATTTCTCAATATGGATTCTATAGTGTACTCCAACCTCATCTAGCAGCTCAGGAAAATACTACTTCCCCTTTTGAGAGACAGCAAACTGAAGTGAAAAACTGTAGTAGCTGATGCTTGGCCATAAAGCTCATTGTGGTGGCCATGAATGGAATTTGTGAATCTTGGTTTACAGCCATGAAGTGAAATATTTTTCCTAGCAAAGCCAAACAAAATTCCAATGGCCTTCAGAGGAGTCGTGATTCCACAACAAATTAGACAAATTGTCTCTAACATGACTACTGAAGTACACATAGGCATAACTTAAAAAAGAAATAAAGGAAATTCCAGTAGTTATAGTTAACTTGGGTTTCCAGAAGATTTTATGGAGTCCCTCTCGAAAGGCTTAAGAGAATGAACCAGCTATAGGATATGAACCTCTAATGGATAAATAGCTCAGCGAGATAGAAACAGGGTTACAGTAAATGAGGTGTTTGAGGAAAGTTTCCACAGGGTTTATGCCGGGATTGCTTATGTTCAGCACATTTATCAATTACAGATAAAGAGGTTATAAAGCTGGCTGATGATACTAATTTATTCAGTGTAAAGACCATAAACTGCAGAAAAATGCAAGCCAGAACTTATTAGACTGAGTGGATGCACTATAATGTAGATGCCATAATACAACAGCTGAAATTCAATGAACAAAGACAAGATGTATGCAGGCAAAACCTTAAATTCACAGATGGCAGGCTCAAACTGACAACTAATCCTCGTGCATTTAATTATGGAACTATAGTAGACAGAACAACAAAAACATTAGCTTGATCCCTAATAGGAGTTATACAGAAAACAGAACTCTACAGACAAAATACAAAACAAAAGTGAAAGTACAGTGTTATGCCACAGGGCATTCACATCCTGAACACTGCATGCAACCAAGATGTGTCACCCACGACTGGTAATGAAATGAAAAGAAATTTTCTGAAGAGTAAGAAGAAGGGCCAAGGACACATGCAGAAAATTTAAATAAGCTAAGATGTTTCAGCCTGAAAAGGAAGCAACAGAGCAGCAATGGACAAGCTCTGTGACCAGGAGAATCAGTGAAGAGGTCTTGTCCCCTCCTTCAACGGAAGAGCTATGATAATTCAAATGAAATTACCATGTTAAAAATCAAAACAGAAATGAAAAGGGTTCTTCACATATTTTGTAGCTAAATCACTGAACCTGCTTTGTCGTAACTGCTACAGATACATAAACTGACTTTACGCTAATTCAAGGAATAGCAATCCCCAAGGACTTTCTGAATACATTGAAAACACTTCTGACATGAAAATTTCAATGCAGAAATCCTCAGTTCCTGAGAATGTAACAAAGGAGCATCTCATTACGTCTACGCTCTTTCTAGTACACTGCACTAAGCATTCACTCTTCATCTTCATGTTCAGCACCGGATGCTGAGTCAGATTAAGGGTTCATCTAAAAAGGTACAGTCAGTCTGTTTAGTTGCACACCGGGCAGCACCCCTGAATTTCGTGGATTCCAGTGCGTATTTGTGTAAAGGGCATTCCTCATAGCATCCAACATAGATTCTACCATGCAAAAAATTTATCTCTAATCATATCCAAAATGTTACCTTCTGCAGTACCAAAAGGCTGTTTTTTTGACTTACCTATGAGGTCTGTAGGTCCAGTCCCCAAATTTTCTCCTCTAATTGTCACTTTTGTCCATGAGATGCCTTCATTGGGAGAGATGCCAGTTACAAGTGGGGGCTGTCGTGCTCGAGACATGATGGCTGTTCAGTTACTGCAATCTGAGCTGCTTTTATCTGTTCATCAAGAAATAGCAAATTAAAAACCCACTAATTATATTATGTAAAAAATTATTAAAACCATTTCAATCTGTTCTTCTAAATTGGTAGGGAAATATAAATGTAAATATGGAACACCGCTCTGAAAGCCTCTTTTGACACATAGTCATAAAACAATAAAGAACACTTATACCTTCTTTGCACTTCTAAAAAAATTAAATATAGCTTTCGGAAAGTGAAAGTATATTCAGAAAAATATTAAACCTTCAGAATGCTTAATGAAGCTATATACACAGACTTCAAATTACATTTGTCAGAATTCAAATGAGTCTATTCCAACATCTATTTAGAAGTTATTATTGTATTCCTTAGAAAGTTCAGAACTGGTAATCTGGAAAGATAAGTAATAGACTATGATTACAGATTTGGATAACTTCTCCATCAAAATAAGATTTACTGGCATAGACAGTCCCATGTGAAAAAGCCTTCAGCACTTATTTGTATAAAGCATCTATGTTAACATGCACTGAGAAAATTAGAACATGACTTGCAAACACTACACTAGCAGAGATCAACAAAACAAACAATATTAACAACATATTAACAAAAATGTACATAAAATTATCGAAGAACCATTTCCAGAAGAGTATTCCTTTGTGCCTGAAATTGAGTCAACTCAGACCAGTTAAATTAGCTCTGTCATTAATAAGCTCTGCAGCTCAAACACAAATATGGTACCCATGTTATGTGGTCTACATTTAGTTTACTATGCAACTGATCACAAAATCCTGTTGTTTATTAGCAGTTTCCTTTGTGCAGCTCTGCAGCTATAAACTGCTATAAGAAGCTGAGTACATATATATGATGATATATATGATGTATAACCTGAAGGATATCCCACAAACTTCTCCATATTTACAACACTTAGTAAACACCATCACCATTCCAAACCTCAGTTATACATATACAACACTTCGGTGTAAACCATTTCTGAAGTTCAGGTTGGTAAAAAATATGTGGAATATAAGCCAAGCTTCCTAAGGTTGCTCTTAGCTATTGCTTTTTGAATTGAGATGTATTTTCTACTTTTACTTGCAAACAGTCAAGTCCATGAAACCCAGAAACTCTTTAAACCATCTCTAACAACAAATTGCAGCAAAACTGCAGTCTCCAAGCACCTGCAGTTAAGAAATACTAGAATTAAGACATACTTGTTTCAGCTGCTTCTGCATATACAAAATACTTTCATTGTACCAACATACCCCATGCTTTTACACAGCCTCCCCACGTTTTTCAGTGGTAGTAGCTAGATCTGACATGAGAATCAAAGAATCTGACTAGATCTGACTGGTTTCTTTCATCACGTTCCAAAGTTGGAACATACACTGAAAATGAAGATGGAAATAGAAAAGGCAGGAATTGGGCGGAGGATCTCATGCTAAAAGTAAAAATACACTGCCCTCAGAACAGGACCACCTGTCTCTCTGTCCATAGCACAGATGCATAGGTCACCTACAATAAAACTTTGCATTTTTTTCTGATCCAGCTTCAGAGCCCACAGCCACACCTGAAGTCACTGTGAAATGCATCCTGAATAGGAGAATACTGCACAATGCCCTGAAATATTGAGGTCCTAAACAATGTCAATTCTCTAAATACGTCTGATTTTAAATGTCTGTTTCTTAGTTTCACATATTTAAAATAGAAATGCTATCACTTATCTCCAAAGCTATTTTTGAAAACAAATTCATTAACATAGAAAAGGCATTTAGATACTTTGAACACAACAGAACTATTAATATCTTCAGAGAACTTTTCAGACTGAACAGTGTGCAATTAGTAAGAGATGCAAATTCATGTTGAACAAGCAAGAGCATAGTAAGCTGCAGGATGTGAGCCATGTCCAGTGTATGAAGGAAGGCTGATAAGGGCCCATGATAACACACACAATGTATATCTAGTTTGCTTTTGTATCTTTACCTGGCAAACCTCATAATATTTCTTGACATTAAGAATGACACAATGTGTTTAATAAAGCACTGGTTTATCTTTTTTTTTGCAAACAACAATCTAATGAAAAAGGAATTAAGTTACATAGCAGTATATGGGTACTCTTAATAGTCTTATATGTAAAATACTGGAACCTTTTACATTAACCCAACATGAGGCTAGAGAAGCAAGTAGTCAACAGATGCAGACTATAACCATGTGGATAGAACAGCACTGAAGGAAAGAACTGTATCAGCAGATTACAAAGAAATCAGCTGACTGAATCTCCAGCTATGGAAAAGAAGGTTGTGCTCTGCACTTGTGCCCTACTCCTATTTCTTTCACAGAACTGGCTTCTCCTCCTCCTCCTCACACAGAGACTGTCCTTCAAAACTGAGGCCAGGTCCCCATCTTGCAGACAGACTGTCTCCTGCCCCTATCCTGTCGATTGTCCCTCTGACTTTTTACCCATAAGTTCAAGCAGGGAAGGAAGAAGGATGTTACCATTCCATCCTCCTTCCAAATCCCGACACCATGGTAGTTCCTCTTACCCCGCATTCCCTACTCCAAGCCTTCTCATGCAGATATCCCATCTGCACTACTACTGAGCCACTTCCTCACCACCGGTGAAAATTATAGACCTCATCTTCTGTCAACATCCCTAATCCTGGAGTCATAAGGTTTGCTCAGCTTTCCTCTCATCTGTGCTGCATTCAAAACTACATCACCACACCACTGCCTGACAAAACAGTGGGCAGCACAACAGAAATAAGCTTCCCAGCTCTCGTTGCCAAACCTAATAGTGCCTGGAGGAAACAGAACACGAAATTACAAGGGAAGTCTTGTTTATTCCTGTACAAGATGCATACACACAGAAGTTCAAACCTTTCAGAATTTGAAGTTTCCTCTGGAGCTCTGGGCATAAATGATGCTAGAGAAGAATCAGGTCCCTAATTTTACCAAGAGGGAGGAGAACAAACTGCATCTATTCCTCATAATCTTATCTTACAACTTTTCTCAGATCCTCAGCAGAGCTCAAAAAACCACAATAGCTGTAAAGGAACAGTGGTGTTATGTCCTCCCATGCACATAAACACCTTCTGCAGGAAGCAACATGTGTCTAGACACCAGTTAGTCAACATAAAACACCTCTTTTATTTTTAAGCAATTTTTGGTAAACATTTATGTGGAACATTAATCAGTAACATTGACGTAAAAAAGCCATATTCAGGAACATCAGGTAATACAGAGAAGAAAAAACCTTGAGAAACACAAGTAAAATAGAAGCTACTGTAGTAGCCATATTATTTGTGTGGTATTATTTGGTTGATCCCTCCTCCCCCGCCCCCATGTTATAGTTCCCTTGCATCGCTGCTATTGTTGCTTTCAAAATACCTAGGCACACAGGTAATTGGCTTGTTTCAATACCAAAACTCAAAAGTAATATTACAACATATTTTACTGGATTTCGGAAATTGACACTAGATCCCCCTTCATGATGAGCTAAATAAATGTAATAAAAATGCTGAGCCTCCTGAGATCTAGTATTTCTTCTAAAGTATTTCCATACTTACTGCAGAATTGCTTTAAAATACCTCACCGGAATGAGAATACCGCAGTAAAGCTCAACACATTACAAAGCACTACTGCACTGAGATGCTCTATTATTATTATTATTTTTGAACAGCAATTGCATTCATTTATTTCAAAGACTGGAACTCTTTGTAATATGTCATTACTATAAATATCAAGCAAATGCTTGGGAGCCTTCAATTCATTCATAATATTTCCTCTCCTTCTTAGGACAGATGTCAATAGCTAACATGACTGAGGTGCTTACTGGGAAGCCTACCCACTATACTGCTGTGGCAAGTTCTTAAATTTATTTTAAAAATATTTACAGCAAATCTGACAAAAAATTACTTTTTCATTTCACAAAACAAGACAACCACCTAAGTAAAAGCTTTTGTTGCAATTCTGTATGTTTCCCTAAAGATAAAATCTATTCTTTACAAAATATGTATTACACATAAAATAGTCTTTTATTTAATAACAGCGCTCCTCCTGAAAGACTGATTCTCATGCAGACAAGCAGAGTTTGCAGAAAGACAGTTTTCTATACAAGATCCTTCCTCTGAGGAGCCAGACTCACAAAGAGGTTTCAACAAGACTGTTTTTTACAATGGACAATCTTCTACATTAGCAGAGGTCTCCTTCCCTCTTTATTTCTCTCCACCCTTTATTTTAAACTTAATTTCCTCACAGTATCTCCCCAACAATTTAATGTGGATATCTGATTGACCGCTTCCATGATCTTGCCCATACTATTCTATTATTCTGTCACAATTCTTGTCATAAAAAGCACAAGAAGTTAGAAAATGTCTGTAAAGACTACCTACTACAAAGTCCTCTTGAAAAATGCCTTTCATAAACATCTTTTTCTCTACACCAGCTTCTCAAATGAACTGCCCTCTCACAAGGTTTGGTTAAAAATAAAAAAATCCAGACAATTCTGAGCATTACAAGCTTGCTAAAGAGAAGACATCTTCTCTCTTTATCCTAAGAAAAGCCACTTTAAAATAAATAATAAAGCAATGAAATATGGCCCAGCATAAGGGAAAGCACAAATCTATTTGTTTTGGGTTTTTTTAGTTCTGTAAGCCTTCAGTTTAAAGTTGGTTTGAAATCAGAGTTCTTACATAGGTTTCCTCATTCAACTTTCAATGGCAAAGAGCAGAAACCCAAAGTAAAATGCCAATAGCTGCCATACCTGTTCTGTAAAGCAAAGTACTACTTTCTGCATTTAACTACACTCTGGAAGTACCACCAAAATATGAAATACATGAACAACCAATGTTCAGGATTGAATTATATTAAACTGGCTGGTAATTTCAAATCCCAAAAGAAAACTACAAACATCCTGAAGGCATGGAACTTTGGAAGATGAGTAACATTATGCTGCCACCTTACAAATTTTACCAGTGGGAAAAATTAGCAGTTGAAGTGTTTTAAAACAAAGTTTCTGACTTCTAAAACAAAATAGCAAGATAGTTCCAGTGACTGAAAAGTCAGTTTAATTAAAGTTTCAGTGATGCTTTGTCACAGACACTGAACTTAAAAGATTCTCTTGGAGGAAGGCAGACTCAAGGTCAATTCAAGTGCCATAGTCATCTAGCAAAGGGAATCAAAGCAGTCAAGAAGGGAGGGAAGAAAAACCCAATTTGTCATCATCGAGAAAGTCTCAGTTACAAGGAAGCATTTAAGCTGTCAGGTATCAGATACTTACTTGTTCTCACTCATACATACGTGACAGAATACAATTTAAAAAGTTTTGAGGCGGGAACAGCAAAGCATTACCCATGTGCAAATCACAGTATGCCTCAGATGTTGTTGTTTACTTAAAAAAAAAAAAAACCACAAGAAAAGCAACCTGAAAACAATAAGTGAATTACGCTAACATCACGGAATTAAATGATTCCCAAATGAAAAGATTTATGACATGCCTTTTTAAACAAGCAATAAATACTCACATTCCAGAATGTAGGTGATGGCCTTTTCACCTTAAACTACACAAACTTGTGCTTCTAGTACATAAATCTAATAATTTGTTTTCACTAGAAAACCCAGAGAGTCCTGAGTACAACACACTATGAGAGAGTCAGTGAAGGGACACAGCAAATGACCCCAAGAAGAACGACAAAGCAAAATGTTTCCTAGATGTTTGTACTCAAAACCATTACAAAACGATGAAAAACACTGTTACAACCTTTTCTGTGCTTTATCTTCCCAACAATATAAATTCAGACAGACAATCTACATAAACCAAGAATTAAAAGCATCCAAAAAGCAGCACTGTGAAAATAACTGACATTTATTAACCCCTCTGGAGATCTTCAGTGCCCTAGAATTTCCACAGCCTTCAACACTGCATTAATAATATAAAGTCCATTTCTGCAAGCCTGCCAGAAAAGACTGGGAAGTGAATAAGCTAAACAATGCTGAAATTCCAAGTGATATTAAGAATCTATGCATGTTTATTTAAATAATAAAAGAAGACTTGTCAATTTAAACAAGAAGTGCTCACGAATCTTACATTTAGGGGGAAAGAAACTCTTCATAACACCACTAAGCTACTTATAATGAAAAGATGAACAAACATAAAAAAGTGGGTAATTTCACCATCACACAGAAAAAACAAAGCCTCATTTGTCTTGCCCTGTCATATCCGGCATGTTGATTCAAGCCAATATTAACACTGACAAACATGTTAACCTACAGGACATCATTACATGCCAAAAATCAATTCCAATTTGGGAAGATGTGCAAATTTTGCAACAGAGAGGGCAAACAACAAAAAAGAAAAGACTTGGAGTATTAAATGACATATGATATCCTGTGCTTTTTCAAAAGGCTCCTGAATATTCCAATCAGCCACAAAGGGCACACTAGACATTTTAGTCTTAGGGTGGCCAAGGAATGAGCGCAGCAGTTTTGCTTTCACAACAGCCGTCCTCGCATAGTGCCTTCAATATCTCAGAGGTCCCACTTTCCTTAACCCAGCAAGGTACATCTTCATGGCGATGTATCTTGACGGAGTGAAAACAAAATAATCACAGCACTCAGCGATGCCATTAACATTTCTGAGTCACAAGGGATTAAAAGACTTGGACCCGGGGCAGATGCTGGGAGAGCCCTCGGCAGAGGAGTTCAGCGCCCGCCGCAGCCTGGGCTGCAGCTGCGAGGGATTGACACCGCTGACGGTGGAACCCGGCTCGGGAGAAACTCCGGGCACAGTTCCGGCATCCGAAATAAATTAAAGTAAACAGTGTTGCTCTCTCTCATCCACCCTGTTAGCAGCCTCTCGGTTGAGCTGGAGACCACACACCCAGACCACACAGCACCAGCTGAACTCACTCGCACGCAACATCTAGAAGCTGTCACTCTGCTGAGGCATGAGGAGGAAAGAGGGGGGCCGGAGTGCGAGAGTGTGTGTGTGTGTGTGTTTAGAAAAGCTGCTTGCTCTCTCCTCCTATCATTACAGCTGGTTATGTTTTGTGCGGTTGGGAAGGAGGGAAAGAAGGGAGGGATAAGAAAAAAGACCTATAAAGCTCACTAAGAAAACATACTGGCCTTGGCCTTTTGTAGTAATGATTTGCACTCCTCCTGTACTAGTTTAGTAGCTGATGAAGGGCTAACAAAGCATCCATTTAACATCAATTAACCTTCTATCTATCACATGTCAAAAAAAAAAAAAAAATCTAGACTAGTATAAATTCATTTCCTTGTACATTTTAAATGACAGCATACTGTCAGTTACAACATGAAAAATACCTATATATTGATCTATTTTTACATCAGGAGTTCTGAGATGTTATTTATTTGGAGAGGGGAGAGATTCCCCACAAAGAACAATCAACCACACAGATGCCACTATGATATCAAAACACCGAATTTTCTCCAAAAACATTCCATTGTAAAATGAAGTTTTGTTCATTAGCATCGTATACCATAAACAATCTGAAGGAAGTTACTGAGCCAACATTCAGTTTGTAACTCATCAGCAAGAAGTAAAAATAGGAAAACACTAAAAATAGATTAAACCCAACAATAACCTATAATACAGATGATCAGAGACTTTTAAAATGGGGGGGGATTTCTTTGTTTCTTTTAGCTCAGAAAATCATTTCATCTGCCAATTATGTCACCTGTTCAAACAGAGAAAGCTGAATAAAACGTTTGAAGACTAATAAAATCTATTTCAGTGAGTCTACTTGAAAAAAGATTTACTTCCCTCCGCTCTGCTACCATGAGCACACATACCTCCCCCATCAAGCTCACCAGTGCACAAATTTAATTTAATACATACACATCTGGACAGCCCAGAACCACAGTCACATTTTCACCTCAGTTCAAAATCTTTTTACCTAAGTGACAATGACAATATCCAAGTGCCACTATTAAACAAAACCATCAAAACTACAATAATCCAAATGTCAGTAACAGTCTTATAAACTTGAAGGAATATATTTTTGGTTTTGTGAAAACGCTGAGAAAAAAAATCCAAAAAAAAAAAGTCACCTTATCAAATATATTTTAAAAAATGTTAGCTTCAAAGTTCTGTAATTTTACACTGAAGATAATTTATTCCCCCAATTTATTAATTAAGTCAACCTGCTGGTTTATACCAGTTTTTGAATGTACACTTTTGCTGATATAGTCAATGTTACAGCACCTATTCATTACCAAGACTCAAACCAAACCAATTTAACTTTTCTGAATGTCTACTTTGGTCATACTGACTTGCCTAGAAAAGGGCAATAGCATACAAGAAAATATAATTAAAGAAAGTTTGAACACAGATGTTTCTCCCCAAAATTTCTGCTACTTTCATTATAAATTACATTGCAACTCTCAAGAAATTGATTCATCTACTGTTTAAAAGCTTCTGTATTTATTACGTGACACATCACTATAATCTAGCAACATTGTAAAGAGAAGTCCTAAACATCTACATATAAACATATATGTAAAAAAGTCAACTCAGCTTTATACAAAACCATATCACAGATGGCCATAAATCTCCCATTAATTTCTAAATTCTCACAAAGCACATCTTCCTACATCTGCTTCTACCTCCAGCATTCAGCAACATTTGCTTCATCCAGAAGTCATTATCCTACTCTCCTCCAGTTAAGCCATTCATCTGTCTTTTGTTCTAAAGTTATGATTAATTTTTTGTACATCATTTTAGTTAATAGGAAAATGGTAAAAAATCTTCATACCTCATTATCCTTCAATCTTATGTTATTCACAGGCAGAAATTAGAAAACAATACTTCAAGCATCAAAAACTTTCAAATGTGTTTATGCAAATGCATTCAGAAAGATCCAGAAGTTCAGAAAAATAAACTAAATGAATCCCAAAGGGATGAAATTTCTTTTTCTAGAGAAAAGAAACAAGACACCACAGATTTTTTTTCTAAGCCCTGTAACTATACACAATATTCTTTATAAAAACTATACAACCACTGCAATTACACAGTTCACATGGTTAAAGTTTTAACTTGGATGCTTGTAGGTAGGACTGCAACACTAACATTTACTGTGTGACTTTTTTGGCAGTTCCTTTTGTTTCAAAAATATTTAAAAGATGAGACATACACTTGTGTTACTGAGATTCTTGTATTTTTCATGTTGTCTCCCCAACACCTCTTTCTGGCCTTTGCTCAGGAAAGTACTCAAGCCATACACTACACCATTTTTCTCACTTCACATGGTCCAACACACACTCAAGTACTTCCCCGACATTCTGTGTGCACAGGTATTTTTCTAGCAAAAGCGTGTCTTTGCCTTACATACTCTAAGTCTTCATTTCCACTCATCCACCTAAAATTCCATCTCCTGTATGGAGGTATCATGCTTACAGAGTATGTGGTTGTCTTGTGAGAAACCCAATCTCCCCTGCCGTCTCTGCTAAGGAAACATGAGAAGAACTCATCTGCTATATACATAGCTTCTTAATTTTTTGCCAAAAATCCAATGTACAGTTTTCCAGCAAGAAGCAAAGTACACCTGTTAAAACCACAGTGAAATTCCAAATTTCACAAGACTCACAGAATTCTTAAATAGAAACCTGAAAGTAACTGCTTTTTTAATTGAGACATTTTATGAGTATCTCAAAAAATCAGTTTAGTTTGCCCTCAATAAAAAGGGGCTATTTAAAAAGGAACTTTTGCTTAGAATAGCCTTAAATCTCTAACTAATGCAGGCTTTTTGATGAACTTCCAAATACGGGATATATCACTTTTGGGTTAACAACAATGTCAAAAGGAAAAAAAACCCTAAGTCTAAATATACCTAAAAATCCTTGATTTATACTGTAATCTGATCCACAGACACTTTTACACTGCCAGAGACCCCACTGGTTTCTGCACAATATAGCCTAAGCTCTGCCTTTGAGAATAAAACTGAAAATCTGGGAATCTGCAGTTCCGTTAAGGTCAAGGGAAAACCAGACCCATTAAGGACTTGGTGTCTCAGAAACTTTGTTTTCCTTAAAAACAAAGCAAACAAAATTAGAAAGGAAACATGGGCTTTCCCACTCACCAAAGGGCTCTCACAGTCATCACCAGGCGTAATAACAGTATTTTCTAATGAAAATGCTCAACATACTTTCTGCAGATTAATAACGTCTGTAGTCAAGAAAAGGCTACACAGACCAAGTTCTTTTTGGAGAAAAAGCACTGAATACTTCCAAAATGATATAAAAAGTACAATTACAAAGAATTTCTCCAGAGGAGTGAGGTGTATGACTTGGTGTTGTTTAAAATACTAAATACGTAGCTTACCTTTCCCTATGCAAAGCCTGTAACATGGCAATTACACAACTAATAGTTATTTGCAGGCACTTCTGTCATTCCTTGGTTTCTAGGGAAGTTGCTTTAGGGGGTTTTTTGAGGTTTTTTTCCCTCCAGGATATCACAAAAATGATTTTTTCTCCCTCCTGCCTTTCCATTCTCCTTATAACTTCTGACACTGGGAGAATAATCCAAGTGCTTTTCAAATGAAATGCTGATTGAAATTCCTTAAAATAATTTTCAGGGTAAGGTACAAAAATTTTTATCAGCCAGATTTTTGAACTCATACTTTGCAAGCTGTAAACACAGACCTTTGCTTTCATGTTCAGCACAAAAGATGAAACATGAATCTGACAAGACTGTGCTGTGCATGTGCTGTCTCATCATCCCTCATCCTCCAAGCACCTTTACAAACAAGATTCCCTCCATTACCAAACACCATATTTCTCCCCTGGGAAAAGTAATTTGAAAGACAATGTTGCACAGCCCAGATTTACAGAATGTAGGTGGTCCAAGACAGAAGGTCAAAGTTAAGCTGAAGAGCTAACATCTGACTTCTGCTAAAAGATACTAATTCAGCTGTTTTTCGATTTTGAACCTTCAGCTGGCTTTTAAGTACGGCAGTAGGTTCCACTCTGTCTGAAAAACTGACATAGAAAATAAATTCACTGTAACATGTACAGTCTTCTGAGTACTATTTTCAAGTCCATGACTGTAAAATGAAGTACTTCTGACTTCTCCTGCAGAAGGTTTTCTTTGCCTGTTTGCACAAATAAATAGTGACCTACAGGCATTCAAAATACATGCAGGTAGTATCTGTATGTGCTTCTCAGGCTTTTGTCCTGGTGTACAAAACTTTAACTGTATATTATTTCATGGATATTTTCCCTAGTTGTCAGAATCTGTGTTTTTAAGAACACCTTTTATATTCAGTCTTCTGTGACCATCCTATCAAGATAAATAATTTTTTATTTTCATTCCTGGTTGGTTTCATTTTTTTTTTTAAGTGAAGTCAGAAAGCCGAAATGAGCAGAAAAACCAGAATTAAAATAACTCAAAACTGATGTTTAGTTTCAAGTACAGTGATTAAGACTTACTGAATTTACAGCTAAACATACCACTACATTGAAAGAAATGGATTAAGTATGGTTTAACATATCTGAAAGTTTTGATTAATAAAAGAGGTCAGTGGCCTCCGCCTTTCTAGTCAACCTACTTATTTTGCTTTAGTCCAGCTTCTGTGGGAAGAGCAGCATAATAAAGAATGGACTGTATCAGTGGGCACAGTTTCTTTCTAATAGGACCTCAGGAAGACAATTGGTGAATTACAGATTTTAATGTCTTTATTGTCCGATCTTGCCTCAAATGCTTTAACAGCTAGCATAAAACCCTTGATGATACTCACAGGAAATCCTACAATTTAATTTTTTTTACTGTTCATGACTTAGAAATTTACTTTTTTTTTTATTAATTCATTTGAAATTTCAATAACCTAGACTGCTACTCAGCTCTAAAATATGAAGAAGCAATTATAGCATTAAAAAAACACTCAACTATCAAGTCTGTAAAAATATTTCATTTATTGAATGAAGACCATAAAAACACAGGACAACTTTACATTTTTTTTTTAAGAAAAGCCAGCATAAGTTTGATGGATAACAAGCTTTTAATTAAATTGTTTCACCTCTGACACATCCTAAAAAATTATGTTTTCCATAAAGAAAACTGCCCTTACCATTACAACTTAATTTTCACTGAGATAAGTCCAACCGGTATAATGAAAATAACCGCATCTGTTTTAAATGATGTTGCAGACAAGAGAAATCCCATCTAAGCAAAAACACTGTTGTCCAAGGAGTGGGCATAAACCACAAGAACTGTAAACTAAGCTATCCATAGGAAAGAAATCAGCAACGAGACATGCCTCTTGCTGCTTCTTGCTGGGTCAGTGCAAGCTGTGATAAGATACTATAAAAATAGGGAAGTAAGATTACAGAGTATTCCTTCTTCAGGTGAGCAAAATGTAAAGGAAGAAAACAGACCTGTTTTTCTAAGCCACAAGTTTGTTTATTTACAGTCCTTTAACTGTTCTGACAAGTTTATCATAAGCAAAAACAAATTATCAAAAGCAAAAACAAAACAAAGTTTACAGCAATGAAACGCAGAGAAATCACTAAAGGAGAAAAGAAACTGTTTACTTGTTATAAGAACGATCAGAAAACCTGGAAAGCTGAAATAAGATTATGATTTTAGCTACATTTGAAATAATGAATATTTGGAGCTTAGATTCAATCTGATACCCTGTCAGAGCTAGGACGGCTTAATATTTTACTGGCTTTTGACTCAGAGCTTTTGAGCCTATGGCTAGAAGCAGTTAGCCTGCAATGAGCGAGGAAACTGCAGAAGGAAGACTGTTTTAAAAAACAGTAAAACTGGACAGAATAGAAAACTCCCTTTTGGAAACAAGATCATCCCAGATTTCAGACATCTACCCCTTGCTAAGAGATAATTTTCAGGTTCCTAATTAGGATATTGAAGAGGCAAGGAGGAAAGATGTTTGGTCACCGAGCTCATGGACACTTGTGGACTGCAAGACAGTCCAAATGAGGCAGAAATGGAAGACTGGGTACGAAGTTAAAAAAAATTAAGTCCCAGAGAAGTGTAATACTTCCAGACAGATATGAATGAAAGTGACCATCTCTCAACCAGCATGTTACTTCAATTCCTTCCACATTCCTTTCCCTGTTATTTTCTTATTGCACTTGTCTAGATACCCAGTCATTTTGGGAAGTTGTATCTGAAACTTGACGGCACCACTAAAGGTGAAGTTAAAAAGAAAAAAGCTACCCCCCCCCCCAAAAAAAAAAAAAAAAACCACCAAAAAACCAAAACAACAACAAACCAGTCCTGCCCAGCTTTTCAGCAAGTCCTGCAAGTAACCAGCTTTGACTCACCTCTCTACCCTGCTTATTTCCTCTATCCCCCACCCAGCACACCCACACTTCATGGAGCCTTACGACTCCATCATTTCACATGGATCGGACTGGATGATGTCAGCAGCAGTTTTTGCCAACCTAATTGACTCTGGGACTTCGCACAGCTCTCGCCCAGCCCGTGCAGCCCAGCGGGCCCCGGAGCCCCCGCAGGCCCCTGTCATTCGCGAGAGGCAGAGGCTAAGGCCACGGAGCTGCTGCTGCCGGGCCCTGGCTCGCAGGGACGACGCCACCAGCGCTGGGAAGGGCTCCCCGGCCCGGGCCCGACCTCGCACGGGCCCGTCACCCAGCAGGACGCCGTGCGCCCCCGGGGGAAGTCGCAGGTGGCAGGAGCCCCTCGCCCTGCCGGCAGTGCCCCGCCTCCTGGCAGGGGACTGCGGAGGAGGAAGAGCTGCTGCAGCCAGGAAGTCACCGGGGGGGAGACGGCCGGAGCCCAGCGACGCCCCCTGCGCCCCGAGAGCCATCGCCGACAACTCCGTCCCCACGGGGCCGGGGCGGGGACGCGACGCTCGACCCCGCCCGGGGAGCGGAAGGCGGGGGGAGGCCGAAGGGAGGGGAACGGCCTCCGCCCCGGGGAGGCGAGAGAGGGGGGAAAGGGAGGGGGCCGGAGCTGCCCCGCAGCGCCCGGCGGGGGCCGGGCCCGGGGCCGGTCACTCACCGCCCGCCGCCGCCGCGATCGCATCCGGCACCTGCGGCCGCCCCGCTCCCGGCAGCGCCCCGCGCCCGCCGCCTGCAGGCGCCGCCAGCCGCCGCCCGAGCAAATCGATGGAGCGCCGAGCCACCGAGGCGGGCGGCAGAGGCCGCGGGCGGCAGCCGCCGTGCCCCGAGCTCCGCCCCGCGGGGAGCTCCGCCTCCTCTCGGAGCCCCCGCCTTTTCCCCGCCTTCCTTTCCCGCTGTTTCCCTCCTTCCCTCGCTCCCAACATTAAGCGGGAGATCCTAAAGGCGTCGGGAGAGCCGGGAGTTGGTCCCTCCGTGGATGAGGAGCAAGGGAAAAAAATAGAAACATTATAATAACAGCGTTGACTACAGACAACAACGACAGGACCCGAGGAAACGGCCTGAAGTTGTGCCAGGGAAGGTTTAAGTTGGGTATTAGGAAAAAGTACTTCACCCAGAGGGTGGTTGGGCACTGGAACAGGCTCCCCAGGGCAGCGCTCACAGCACCAAGCCTGAGAGAGTTCAAGAAGCATTTGGACAATGCTCTCAGGCACATGGTGTGACTCTTGGGGATGGTCATGTGCAGGGCCGGGAGTTGGACTCGTTGATTATTCCGGGTCCCTTCCAACTCAGCAGAGTCTGTGATTCTGTGAACGACAGTAATAAATGGTAAAAAACCACTCCCGAGCACTGTCCCTATGGGCAGAAACTCACCCAGCGGTAGTGTGGAGACTCCCAGCCTGAGGTGTGAGGAAGGCTGCCCAAGTTCCCTCTCTGGAGTCATTCCAAACCCACCTGGACATGTTCCCGTGTCACCTGCTCCAGGTGACCTGCCTTGGCAGGGGGGTTGGACTGAATGATCTCCAGAGGTCGCCTCCAACCCCAACCATTCTGTGATCCCGTGAGGGGAGGTGCAGAAGAAAGAGTGGTGGACAAAAGCCCAGGCACAAATACTCAAGCAGTGCTGTCAGCCCCGAGTAACACAAATCCGTCCTCCTTTAGTGATAAACCAGTAAAAATGTTTTTTACCAAACTTGTTGTCTGCCTGGGGGGACTCTGAACACAGGTTCTTTTCCATATGGAAAGAGTCAGGAGATCTCCTTTTTTACTTTTTGCTGGTATTGTTCGATACTTGGTTGCAAAAGCAAAATTCATACAAAATCTTACTGGGAAGGAGAGGAAAAGTAATGAGAGGAAAAAAAAAAAAAACAGAAAGGAAGAATCCATTCCTCAGTTTTGCCAACCCAGCCCAAAGCAGGACATTAATGGGAAAACAAATTACCTTCCATAAAACCTTAAAGCACCATAAAAAGCATTATGGCCAAACCCCACAATTTTCCTCACTGTTTTTTCATAGGTTAAAGCTGCTCAGGTTAAATTAGTAGACTGGAATATGTCATCACATGAATAAGCAATACTTTTCTGACTCTTTCCTCTTCTCTGTAAAACATTACACAGTATCTCTCTGGGGAAAAAGAAAAGCAGATGGTACCTATCTTTGCTATAATTATTTCCAAAGTTGTAACTAGTAACTCTGCAGTTTTCTGCTGAGATCCAATACAGAAAATGACCTCCTTGGTTCTCCAAGAAAAGTAAAGTTGGCATCAGATTTTAAAAAATGGGCAACTTTTTGCCACCCATTTCAAGATTATATTTTTCCTCCATGACATCTTGTTTGAATTTTCTCCTTGAACGCCTGTCATCAGACGTGCCAAATAAAACCACTTTTTGAGAGGTTTGGCGGATGCAGAAGGCCCCACCTAGCACACTTCATACCTGGGCCCCAGCCCAGTGCCCTCTGAGAGTGGATACCTGTGCCCAGAAAGCCCATTGACTTTTGTGGGAGTCCATAAAGGGAGCTGTCTCTCCAGAAGGTTTCATAATAAACAACCATGAGTTCAGATTTAGTTCAAGTGACAAATTTCAGCGCCAAACTGAAGTTTGGTTGCAGATTTGATTGAATATTCATCTCTGTTGTAAGTGAAAAGACCCTAAATAGGTGAACCATTAAGAAGAGGGAATCTGAACTTGAAAAGAGTCAACCTCCCTGATGTTAACCCCCCAAGTGAGGACAAGGTAACAGATCTTTTGCTTGTGAAAACATCACCTAGCTTTTGGAGACTTTAAGCTGCTGTTTCTAAAAGGCTGCTGAGCAGTGTTTTTATGCAGATTGTGGTCCTTGGTTTGTCAGAACCAGGCTAAACCCTACAGGAACAGAAGCCTTATAAAAGGCATATGTAGTTTCTTCACAGGCATCCACGCAGGCAAATCCTCCTATTTCTACAAGCAGCATCTAGGAGTCTTATGATCTATAGGGGCCGTGGATAACACTGTCAATGAAGAACTTCCTGTGTGGTGCACTTTGTTAAATCTGCTGTGGGTGGTTTCCCCAGCTGATGTTTAGTGACCATCACCTACCCCTCCAGTGACTCCAGAACAAAGCTGACAGTGACTGACTGCAGACGTGACCCTCTGGAGAAAAGAAACACACCCCACATATCTCTTTAGAACAAAAGGAAGAAAACTAGTGTGGTTAATATATATATATATCTGTCACATATATATGACTTATGATGTATATACCATAATATATAGTATATATTTGCTGTCATACATAATGCTGCTAATATAAATATATTACTCTATGGAACTCCAGATGCTGTTAAAGAGATTAATCTATGCAGTTAAAACTGAGGAAAGAAGTGACAATTTGTAATGTAATGACCTGGTAAATAGTAAGTGTTATACCTCATAGAGGTCACAAGAGTAATTGCTCATTCATGCCTTTTTGTAATCCATTTATGCAGATTTGACAGTGATCTGTAAACATTACATCTCTCTACAAAGTTGGGTAAACAGATTTGAAAGCCAGAGAGATTATTATGATCATCTTGTCTAACCTGAATATTGAACGCTATAGAATTTCCTCCAGCCATTCCCACACCAAGGTCTTTCTGTAGCTGTTTTTTTAAAAGGCATCCTAATTTTATTTCAAAGAATAAAATTTATTATTTATTTCTTTTGGAGAAATGGCAAGTCCATCATTGCACTTTTGAAGATTTATCAGTAGTTGCCCTAACACATAACACACTACCTTAACGTGTAAAAAAACACTGATAGAAATGTAAATGTTGTTTGAAAAGGTAAATTCATCTAGCTGCAGCATCTGTCCATTGCAAGCCTGGTTTTTGTTAACCGAAATATCTTTCTTTTGAAGATGTTTGTAAAATGCAGCAGATTTACTCCTTCACCTTCTCTTGACAAACTGTATGGATTAACTTTGATTCTTCACTGTATAAGTGCTTTTCCAGAACTGTTTTCTGAATGCCTTCAAGCTTACAGCTATTGCCTGATTTTTTTTTGACATGTGGATATTCAAACCAGATCTCTTCCTACTTCTGTTTAAATTTGTGAGGTGAATATTATAACCAGGGAAATCCAAGGAACAGAAAAAAGCTAAGAAGCATAAGGTTGAAAATGACATTAAGAAATCACCCTTTCTAGTCCTTTTCCTTGCCCCAAGA
Organism: Aphelocoma coerulescens; assembly: GCF_041296385.1. Lineage (NCBI taxonomy): Eukaryota > Metazoa > Chordata > Aves > Passeriformes > Corvidae > Aphelocoma > Aphelocoma coerulescens. The sequence continues at coordinate 80,239,607 of NC_091015.1, forward strand.
CAGGATCAACTCCTGTTTTGTTGTAACATAACTGTTTTTTCAATCTTGTTCTCAAAGGCTTCCCAGTATGGTGCTTTTGCCATCTCCTCAGGCAATCTTTCCCAGTGTTTCTCTACCCTTATCACTAGAGGTCTTTTTTTCTAATGTATGCTCTGACTATATCCCCTACTGCAATTTCAGTCCATTAGTGAAAGGTCTGTCTTTGCTGGCCCAGAGAATTGACTCTTTGCTTCCTCCCTGTAGCAGTCTTTCCCATATTTAAAGGCCCTGTATCTTCTTTTCCTCATTATTCCGAACAGTCCCATTAATATCCTGATATTTAATCTTTTCTGAACTGGTAATCAAGCTTGAACTCTCCTGCAGTCTTCTGCAGACACCCAGTGTTATTCTGGAAATGCAATTCCCCAAGCCAAGAACTATTCAGGTGAAAAAGTTCTGAAAAAAACCCCAAACACTAAAATTTAAGCTGTACCACGGAGTAGCAGAGCAAAGTAATTGCTTTGCCTATTTTTCAGGCTCTTTTCCTGTTTCTACCCCATTTGTATGGCATTTTCCTTTTTACAACAGCATAACAGTTGGTGACTCGTGCTTAGCCTGTGATTCACTCTACATTTTTTCTAGGCAACTGTAATCCTGTTTACTTTTCCCCTTCCTGTATCTGGGGAACTGATGATGCTATGTCTATTGCACCTATTGAATATGATCTTTTGTGGTTTTCTTAAAAAAAGCCAACCCAACACCAATTTGACAAATTCCCTCTGAATTCTAATTCTGTTCTCTGACACTCTTCTATCTGCTCTCTTCTTCATGTCCTCTTCAAATACATTAAGCTTAATGTCTACTCTGTTCTTTGGATGTTTCATAAGGAGTATCAGACACAGGATACCTTGAGAAACCTTTTTCAATACATCTCTCCATTTGATAATGGCCTCATTTTTCTAATTCCTCCCCAGCTCTGCCTTTTCTGACACCATGGGGTTTTCAGTTTGGACCATATTGTCTTTGCTTATTCACAAGAAACATTGTCTAAAGCTTTACTAAAATGAAGAGATATGACTTTTTAATACTTCTCTCCTTTGTATAACATCTATTACCTTATTGTAAAAGGAGGTCTTATTGGTTTAATAGGATTTGTTCTTGACAAATCCATGTTCATCATTATTTGTCTGTGTTGTAATGCATACAGATGGTTTGCTTCATAATTGCCACAAACTGAGTTTACCTGATCTGTAACTCACCAGCTCCTCCTATTTTTCTATGTGTAAGTGATTTTAAGCGTGTTTGAAATTAAGAGGGATGCTTCCATGACCATGTTGCATCTTCTGAGCTGGAGATTGGTAACCTGCCAAAGCCATGGCAGTAGAACCAGGAGCAGAGCCAAGAAGCCCAATCCATCCTTGCCTGCTCTAATAAATCTATAATTACTGCACAACCTTTCTTCATCTCATTGGTTCCACTTCCCTTTATTTTCTTGATCTGTCAATGGAACATCCCTGTAGATGTTGGTTTCTAGCAGTTGCCATAGATTTTATGAAAAATTCATGCAGATACTTCAGTTTCCAAGAAGATATACTGCATTATATTTTGCTCCCAAGACCAGCTGCTTTCTGCTTCCTCCTAAATTGAAAATCACCTGGATCTGTGTTGTCAAACCAACATCCAGGAACTGATCTACTTAAATCTTATGGTTCTATTTCTTTTTTTAATACATAGGTACAGAAATAAATTCTTTGACCTTGGCAGCATTTTGACCATTATCCAGGAGTTTAAGCCAGAGACTTTCATTACGAAGTGAAATATATTTATCTTCACTGAAAGGCGAGAGAAAAAGAAACAACTTACTGATCAGTGTTTTCTCCCAGATGATTTCTGGTATGCTTCAAGAGAAACAACATATAAATTAATGCACACAGTATTTTGAGTTTTCTTCCAGAACATGTACAGTCACTTTTTCCACATCAAACAAAAAATATAGTCTTTGCACTTTCAACCATTTCCAACAGTACACAAAATTCTCTCACTCTTTTACTTTCTTGGCTAACACCACCCTAATTCTTCCCTGTCAAGGCTTATCCAAGGAATCTGTGCACTACTGACCCAGAGGCATTATTTCTCTAAACAGCACCAATGAAACAAATTACTAAATTACTTTGTGCTGCTAAAAATACTTAATGCTGTATACCACAGCTCTGTCAAGGGTGTCACTACCAAGTTGCATCAGTTTAAATACATCTTGGGACCAACCTTTCTGTACTATGTGTATTTTAAAACAATAGAAAGGGAGAAGTTGAAATCTAAACCAGCATAAAAATTTCCCACATTTCTTTCTCAAAGGAAAAAAAAAAAAATCCCACTTCAAAGGCTATTTGGCAGGTTTTGTCCCTCAAATTCCAGGTGAGATTCTGTTTCTCTTTTCCACAAGAACAAACTCTGGCACAACTGCTTTAATTTCCATACTTTTGGGAATAAGCAGGGAAAAGCTATTCATCAGATATTTTTTCAGACTTCTGAAATCATGTTGAGTGAGGGCAGAGATCAGATCGCCTGCTCTGAATTGGGCTGTACCCATGGGACCATTCATTGCTGCCTGAGCACTCTCCCCTCCACTGGAAGGGAGTGTATCTCTGCTCCAATAGCAGCCAACACTTCCTAATGTGTCCAAGTAAAAACCACCTGGAGTAACAAAGAACTGTTACTTAACTATCAGTTGGGCTCATTTTGATGTAACCAAGTTGTTTCCCTCAAATTCAGGGGCTCTGCAAAACTGTATTTATTTTAAAGGAAAAGATACAGGAATTTTTGTGTTAATGTTACAAATGAAGATTCCATTTATTACTAAATACCTTCTTGTTTGCTTTTCTGTGGTGATACGATGCTTTTACTGTATTTTTTTATGTTCTTTGTACACTAATGCTTCGTCCCTACCTTCCCCACTTCCACTCCCAGTTGGCCTGTCCCAGATTCAAGCTCCCCCGGTGCTCCCAAAAATGGTTATCCCCTCCCCTTGTTCTGGCTCCTTCCCTGCCAATCACCCAAACCCCTCCCGGAGTTCTGGACTGTTCTGTGTCTGTCACCAAAGCCCTCCCTAATTACCCTAATACGGTCCCTGTCAATCCCCTGAGACCCTGCCCCCTCGGATACCTCCCCTCCTGGAAATCCCTAAACCTCGACGCCCGATTGCGGCATGTGACCCCTTTTCCTCCACCCCTCGAGACTATTGGTCCGCCTAAATGTCTATCCCTGTCCCTATCCCGTCCCCAAAGACCCCTATTGGTCCCCTGTCAGGCCGCCCCTGTTGTACCACCTCCCTTTATAAGTTGTTGCACAGGTCTGAGCTGTGCTTGTGTTTCTTGGACTCCCTTTGGGCGATAAGCCTGAAACTGTATCCAAAGGCCAAGCCTCCCCGCAACTTTCTATGCTCTCCCTCGTCGGGGTTGCTGACAGCCACGGCACCTGGAGCTTCAGCTCCCCTGAGCAGCGCTGAATTTCAGAGGAGCAGCTTTAAAGCCAAGAGCCTTCGGCTGCTCCCTGCTCCTGCCGCACACCGCAGGTGCTGGCTGGGCTGAAGAGAGCGGTCACTGCAACACTTTTCTTTTTTTCTTTCTTCATAATTTTCCCTATCTGTCTCTCTCTTCTTCTTTGCTCTTTTCTTTCTTCCAACCACCTGATCCCTTAAGTCTCCTAGGGTGAAAAAGAAAAGGAAAATTACAAAATAGGGCTCAGAAAAAGGGGACAAGAATGGTAAAAGGCATATTGATAAATTATATAATCTAGGCCAAGTATAATTGTTTTTTCAAAACTTAACATTTTAGATAATTTACATTCAAGTTAGTATCACAACTATGCTGTTAACAAGAGGTTGCATTTTACATCAATTAGATACAGCTATGAAGTTCTTTTAGAGACAAAAAATATTTCAGTATCTCAGACAAGCAATTAACATTAAAGTGTGAATCTCGATCTGTGCCTTAAATGTATGATCATATGTACTAGATCAGACAGCTTCATCTGAAACCTGTTAAACACATGACAATATTTGACTTTAATGAATTACAGTTCCAGTCTGTAGTGTTTCTTAGTGACATTTATTCTTAGATGCAGAAGTCTTAAGAGGTGTTTGGCCTTGACTTCAGATCTTCAGCAATTTCCACAGAAATTCTGAGGAGAATGTTAGCCAGAGTTTTAAAACACAGAGGCCTAAATTTAGACTGTTAAATCTGTATTTAGCCCTGCAATGTGCTGAGCTCTTGGGCTGTGATCCAAGAAAGCACTTATGAGTTCCCATTAACTTGAAAACACTTTCAGGTCTATTATTCACTTTACTGAGCTCAATTACTTAAATTCATGCATGCACATTAAGTAGCCTGTTGGACTTAGCCTTATACAGTCCCCAGTTCAGTTCAGCTCGTACCTGAGACCCTGATTCACTTTATGCTTTGAGACACACATTTTAAAATCTGGTCAATATCTGAATACATTTAGAATTAGTATTCTGTCTTGTTTCTACATAACTATTATATAATAATAATAATAACAATAACAACAACAGTAATAATGATTATAATAATAGTGTTTTGCACGCCGAAATCCTGCTTGTGGGAAATATTTAACCGCTTCTGAAAGTGTGATAAAAGTTGCACCACAGTGGTTAAGAGGGACAGGGTGATGAATAGGAGACACTATAACAAAGGCATTAGGAAGAACTGTAACACTGAAGACAATGAAATATTGGTATAGATTGTTTAGGGAATCCACTGAACCTTGTTCATTGGAAGCCTTTAAGAAGTGGCTAAAGCACCTCCAGGAACAATGCTATTCCTGGAGCTATAGTCAGTCTTTCCTTAAGAGGCAGGATGTACTAGGCACATTCATAAAGTGCCTTAAAGCTCTGTGCAACTTCTAAGTTTCAACATCAGGCTTGTGTTTGCTCTTGCTATGTACTGGCTAGCCTTCTACACTCATATCCATACATCTGCCCACTTAGGACCTGTGTCATGATTCAGTCATGAGCAAGCAGCAGCATTAAACAATTTATTTTTTGATTGTTAAGTATTTCTAGTCACACACAAAAAAAAAAAAAGATGGCATGTGAAAACTGGCTAGAATAATTTCCTTTCCATTTGTCCATTTCTCAAAGCTATCAGCTGCAGTGAAAGACAACATCAGTAGTGATCTGACAGAAATCCTAGTGTTTTCTTTAAAGGCATTTGCAGAAAAAAAATACAAAATCAGAATTAGAGAAGTTAATAGTGGTCATTTGTGAATGTGACAATCACATTGTTGTTCAGCATTGTGGGAGATCCAACCTCTGTGTGCAGCAAACCCACTTCTAAAAGTGCCCCATGTGACTACCACATGATCCCTCCTGTTCTGTGCTGTGTCTCAGTTGTGCCAAATGCCAAGCTGATGGTGTGACTGTATCCTCAACAAGGTAGAGAAACCCTCATGTGGGAGAGACAGGGCTGGAGGAGCACCGTCTTCTTCCATTTCAACCCATCTTTCCCAATCGATTACTGCTCTCATTTACAAGGCAAAATTAACCAGCTGTAAAGAAAAAAGCAAAGTGCTCAATTACTCACTTGTGTTACCCTTCATAGAATTGTGGAATGATTAGGGTTGGAAGGTACCTTAAATATCACCTAGTTTCAACTCTCCTGCCAAGGCCAGGGACATCTTCAACTAGACCAGGTTGCACAGAGCCCCATGCAACCTTCCAGGGATAGGGCATCCATAACTTCCCTGGGCAACCTGTTCCAGTGCCTTACCACTCCCACTGTAAAGAATTTTTTCCTACTATCTAATCTAAACATTTTAATTTGAACCCATTCCCTGTTGTCCTGTCACTACATGCTCTTGTAAAGAGCGTTGCCACATCTTTCCTGTAAGTTCTTTTCAGATACTGGAAGGCTGCAATTAGATTGCCCCCAAGCCTTCTTTTTTCCAGGCAGAACAATCCCAATTCTCTCAGCCCTTTGCCTCAGGGAATTTGTAATGTTCAGATGAACCAGAACTCACTGTTAATTGTAAGGAGGCACAATATGCGCCTGCAAGATACACTTTGATCGATTGCTACACAACCCTTAGCTTGGGGCACTTTTTAACAGCCAAAATCAGCTTTCTCACTGGAAATGCATCATGAGGGAGTTTGGAAATAGGTTTCAGAACAGGCTGGAAAGGTCCAGTTAAAATCTGAACTTTCCCAGTGGGGAGATCTTGACTTTTCAAAGAAAGAAATGGACATGTGGATGAATGCTTGGGCTGACATTTTGATTTGAGGTTGCTTATGCTAAAAAATCAAAACCCCCCCCAAAACCCCAACAACAAAACAAACAACAAAATCCCAAAATAAAACCGCACAATAAAACCCCACAACAAACCAACCAAACAAAAACCCCCACCCTGCTTATTTTGTCACTTTGCTAAATTACAAGAAATTCTTGGTGCTTGACTAAAAAGTCTCCAAATGTCAGAGTTATAGATAAAACCCCAAAAGGCATCCTGAAAACTCAGAAATAGGGGAGACATTGTGTTTTCTCAAATTTCTTTTCCTTTCAACATCCAGTTTTATCTCCATTCTGAAACATCTATAAATTCAAATAGTTGGGTAATCCTAAAGATGTGTGCCTGTAGGTAAAAATAGACTCCATCTTCAGTTCACTCTTCCTCCAAAAAATTTCTGAGATACAGATCAGCACCTTAATTGCATATTTATTGTTAAACATTTCCTTATGCCTGAATTCTGGGAACAAAACATAATTCCCAAAAGACTTCAGTAGTTGCACTTAGTGTATTAAAAAAAATGAACAGGATTGTGCCAACCTTTAGTTTTTGCACATACAATAAAAAATTGCCATAAAACAAAATAATCAGGCATGAAGAGAAGAGAATTATGTAGACTTGAAATTTTGCTATGGGATTGGTAGATTTTTTTAAATCAGAACTTGAAATTTACAACAGGTACTCATGCCCAAGCACATGCATCTTCAAGCATGGAGGTAACAGTGACATATTAACCATGTCTGCTGTGGAATTACATTCCTGCAGAAATCCAGGGAGGCAAAGCACAGCGCTAGTGCCAATGGCACATCCAGACATAGTTGGAATTTTCCTAGAGAGTGCAGGGGGGCTGTTTCTCTTTTCCCTCCACACACATTATGTAGCTATTGAACTCTGCAAGACTTGCAAAGAACACACTTTATATTATCTTTTCATTTCCATGGCATCTGTACATTTAAAGTTTCATGCCTCATTGTGTCTGCATGTGATCATCTTGTACATGCATTTAAATTGCTTCTCTTGCCTCTGATCTGGAGAGACAAAAGCAACATTGAATTCTTTTTCCATTATATATTTTTACAAAAGAACTACTGTAAAAATTAATCAAAGATATGCTGCTTTTTATTGTTATTTTTTCAATTTTGGGGGTTACTTTTCCTCATATTGCAGTGGTTTTGAAATTGAAACGTTGCACTGCTGAGAAAGTGCCATGAAAATATAACCCACTACATTCCAGGAAAATAAATAAGCAAGGCCACCCAAATTTTCAATTAGTGCTAGTGCAGTATGCAGGAAATGGCTGGAGAACCGTCAAAGGCAGCCTTAGGCTGGGTCGTGGATACGGAACAGTGACAGGAAGGTTTGAAGCAGGAATACAGGCTCAGTGTGAAGATGGCTCTTCTCCAAGGAAAACTGCATACTAATAGGTTAATACTGATTTCCTGAAACATACAGCCTGGGTATTACATGCTGGAATTTACATTCTGACAAAGGCAATTGCTGAGCCTCAAGACTTTGCTTTTTTGGTGATGAAATAACACTAGAAAGTTCAAGCTGCATTATATATTTCATGTTTTAAGCTTATTAAACATTCAAAGTACAAACTGTGCACATATTTTTAAGCCACCTGAAATAGCAACAGCCTCACTAGTTTGGGAAACTAGTATGAGAAACATTACATTTCAACAGGTCAAGCTTGTTTGGAGTAATCCCAGCAAAACATACTGACCAAGGTGGAGTGATGCCACTTTTAGAAAAAATCTGCCTGGAATTCAAAATTACTGCCCAATCAAGCAGGAATCACTTTTCCTTTAGCACAGCCTTTATGGACAAAGTGATATTTTGAAGGTATCTGGAGACTGAGTTGGACAAAGCACTTCAGAAAATAAAGAACTGAAAATCACAAATGAAGATTCTATCTCTTTCTGAAAATCAGAGGAAAGGCTGACAGAAGATGCTGTGCCAGACCTTCATCCTGACAGTAACCATCTAAAACAAGAACAAAATTCATAAAGCAAAGAAACTTAACAAGAAAGACCACTCCAGATAAAGAATCCCTACAAGTGTCCTCCTGTTTCACTCTATCCAACTGATGTTGCAAGTGTCAGCTGAGGGTGGCACTGCAGCATCACAGGAGACCCTCATCCCCTCAGCCAGACCCATGTACTACCTCAGCTGTCTTTATAGAGGGTGGCTGGCACAGGAGCACAAAAAACATATGCGGCCATGAGTGGAAGTGGGGAAGAGATGGTGGGTTCTTCACCGGCATCAGCAGGGCCTAAATTTTTCAATTTGTCCATCTTAATATCAGCAGGTATGATATTTTTAGTCATGTTTTTACCATAATACTGTTGCAGGCATGATCCCATGTCACAGCAAGCAGCCAGCAGTGTCCAGCTGTGCTGCCCTGACCCCAGGCACCCACTTAAATCACAGGCTATGCCTCTAGTGGTTGATCATATTTATTTATGAGGTACACGCCATTTTCATTGTGTTTCACTGGACAGAAAACGAAAGGAAGCCATCCTGCAAGTCTTTTTAACAGTTCTAATTGCATTAAAGTCACTGGGAAATCTGCCCAGATAGAGCCTGGAAAAACTGGGCCACAAAAAGAGACCCTAATTATTTGCAGTAGGAGGCAGAAACAATCCCTTTTCAGTCCCTGCCTCTCCCTTGGAAATGTTCTGTGGGATTGAATTTGCTGAAAACTACTTGGGGTCCATTGAATGATGCACTTTCTACTTCTTCTCAGGGAAGCTGTTTTAAATAAGCTTTATAAAAATTTTAATCAGCACATAGTATTTTAAGTTCTGAGTACCATCCCTATCCTGGAACCCTTTTAGTTTAACGTCAGTAATTGTGCCACTTGCCTCTGAAAGAGAAATTAACAGAGCAAGGGAGGAAGTGGAGGGAATTTGGGGACTTTACATTTGTGTTCACACATAATGGTACATTTTTTGGTCATATGTGATAATTATTTAATCAAATGGAATTTTCCCTGTGGTGCTTTACATGACACTGCTGCCAATCACCCCAAAGCAAATAAATCTTTCAGGTGGTGAAGGGAGCATTTACTCGCCTGTCTTCTGGAGAGCTGCATGCTGTGAATGCCGAATAGCACATCTAATACTACTGAAATGATCCATGGGCAGCTATGTGGAATAGGCACCAATTCAGGGCCGACTTTATGCATTTTGGGGAGTCTAGACAACTTTTACAGAAACTTGGATATCTGTGTAAGGCTGGATATATTCTCAATAATTGTCCTGAAGAAGATGCTCTGCTGAACTGAGGACACACATTTTAAGAAAAGGTACTTCTTCCCTATAGGAGGAAGTGCCCCATTTTTTTTCCACATGAACACTCAATCCATGATAAATGTTTATAAATTTCCCCTTCACCAAGTTTCTTAGCTGCTGGAGAATAAATATTTAAAGAATCACAAATGCTATAATCAAAACCATGTAAGATGCTATGAGAGTGTTCCCTTTTGTACGAAAAAACAAAGGAGCTCAAGCGTGCAGAAAACTTCATTTGCCTGGTTTGAAAACTGATACACTGTACAATACAGCTTGTTTTATCTTTGTGCAGTATTTTTATAACAATACCTTAAATGCCATTGGCTTAATTCTTACCATACTACTATAACAAATCTATGGAAGCTCTGCAGAAGACCAGTGGAGAGGAGGCTTGGGGGTCGCATCTGCAGGCTACTGAAGTCTTTAGCCTCTGTTTGGTGAAGTCCTGGGGATTAGACCCATGTTTGAGATTAAGGACATGCCTAAGTGCCTTGCTGGATGGGACCTTGAAGGACTGAACCCTTTGCTGGCACTCAGGACAGAGACTTTCGACACTGAACAAAATCCTTTGGTGGAATAAGTTATTATTAATAAAAATAAATTTAAAACACCCCAGAAAACCACATTTACTAATTGTAATAGGTAAGTAACACCTGTAATATTCTGAGAAGAAGGGGGCCACCTGATGGAATCTACCAACTGATTTCAGAATTATATACATAAAGTTGAACAATAAGACTTTTAGTTAACTCACTTGGGTAAAAATCCTGGTTCTGTGGAAAAAAATGGGATCATTGCCATTTTTGACATGGGGCCAGGATTTTGCACATCCCTTTTACATGACACAGGCTGATTTGGAGCCTTCTTCTGACTCTGAATTTGACTCTAATATTAAGTTAAATGGCAATTTCCTATGGCCAGTGACCAAATTATCCAATAATATCTACCTAATACAATCAAAATAAAAAAGGTGGAAGTCATGTTATTTTAATGCAACTGATTTGCTTCCTGAATTTTAATCAAATGGGACAGAAGGATCAAGTTACTCAGCCAAGAATTTACAATAATTTAGAAGTATTTTGAACACAACCACGCACCTTTGCCCAGGTAGACCTTTCTCAATTCTATGTCTTTGTCTCTTCTTTCCTTCCCTATAAGTATTAGGGGAAAAAAAAGAGGCAAGAAAAGCTTTTCTATTTAAGAAGGCAGGAAAATCTAAAGGAAGTATAACCACAATACCTCTGGACTCCTGGAGATCAAAGGTAGTTTCCTGCTTTCCTGTCCAGATCATCATACAATTGCTCTGGGAAAAAAAGAACCAACCAAAAAGAAAGTGTAGATAATAAAAGGTGAGGGGACTGTCCTGGAGACATTCCTGTGCTTGGGCAGTCACCTGACTGCCCACACACTCCTGCAGCAGTCACACAGCAGATGCATAACCAGCACCCGAGCATCGCAGCTCAGAGTTTGGGCCATAGCCCCCATGCATACACCTGCACTGAAATCCTAGCCCACTGCCAGGCTGCTTGCAAACAGCGCTGACTTTGGCAGAAGCAGAGCATGATCAGGAGCAGTTTTCACCTTCCATGTTCTGTATGTTCGTAATTTACTGTGCATTAATGCCAAACATTCCTGTACAAGTTCTCTTTTCACCAGCAAGAGGCATACCCATGTATTTGAGTCTGGGGAGAAAGAGAATCCTGTTGTTGAGGTCAATGTTTTATTATTTTTGTTTCACTTTCAGCCTGCAGGCATAAATGCTACATTGAGAAAAAGAAAATTTGAGAATGGGGTCTGACTCTCCATCTTTGCTATCCTTAATTTTCACAGTAGCCACCAAAAATGAAATAATTTAACCATATTTTTTTCACAATAAATGGCTATGGATTAATTTCAAATCCAATGCAGGAGCTGAAGAACTAGTAGGAGAAATAGGTGAAAAACTAACAGACATATTCAGGGTTTTTTTGTGAAACCACTAATGAAAACACAGGCCCTTAGCTGAGTTACCTACTTTGTTGCTCTCTGATACATCACTTCGCATTTCTCCTCTCTCAAGATAAATCACCAAAGTAAAAGACCTCTATAAAAAAAAAACTAGCTCAAAAATAAGTGGGGTAAAAAACAGAGGAGGAATTAGGCATGAGACCTTGTGCAAATTATAACAACTTCTTATGCACAAAACTATTGTTTATTTGATTTATGTTCTGTTCAATCTTTCTGGTTTTCAAAAACCACCAGAGGGAGCCCCAAACCTCTCATAAATATAAGTAAAGGCCTGTTGGAGTAGGCAATGAAAAAAAATTGAGTAAGAATTAAGATGTCTTTGGGTTTCAAGGAAGTACACTTATTGCTTATTCACCAAAATCTGCATAGATGCAAAAGTTCTGGACAGTGATGGGTGAATCACATAGAACTCTATTAGAAGAGTCTTTTAAACTTGGTCCTGACAATTATGAATACAACCCAGAATAGCCTGAGCATGCCAAGAGATACACGTTTAGAGGTGAGAATGAAATTATGTAGGCAGCCATATACCATCCACTACATAATCATTTAGGAATGTACTTTTGAGCTCCACTTCTGCATCTGTTCAACACTATCAGGTGCATTAACCATAAGTGAAGTTGTTTATGAGACGGCCTCAGGGGTTGCTTCTCATGATTGCTGGTGTTTACTCCCTTATAAGTGCTGGTGGCTAAGGTAATCACTGGGGAGCCCCCTGGTCTAGTGCAAGGTGTCCCTGCCCATGGCAGCACTGTTGAGACTAGATGATCTTTAAGGTCCTTTCCAAGTCAAACCACGCTATGATTCTGTGATACTGTATACATCTTTCCCTTGATGAATAGTCACAGGTTTGAATTGCAACATTTTTCAAAACAAAGTTCAGCCCTGGTTCTGGAGGTGCACAAGAATGTAATTGCCTACAGCTTTTACAGATGTAAATGTAGGGCATTATTTTCATCTTTTACAGCAAATATTACCACTTGTCTCACTCCGATGTCCTCAGCAATTTCCCAGTTCTAGCTCTGTAGTGCTCTGGGGAAGGAGTTGCTTTAAACAATGCCTGAAGTGCTTGACTAATATGCAGTTCTGTTTACATGCACACTACAAATAGACTGGTCAATGCCATAAAGCAAAAGCCAGTAAAACTTGGATTGGTAATATTCCTGCAGTGCCCATCTCAACTACACCAGTGAGTTCTGTAACGCTACTGATCTCAACAATAAAAGGGTCTAATTCAACAATAAAATGAGCACTCTATCTGATCTACCATACTGGGTCCATAGGATAACTCATTAAAGATACTTAAATAAAAAATAAATAGAAGGAACAAAAGGTAACATCGTGTTATCTCTGGTTCACTTCCTTTTAGGAGACACAGCACAGAATTGCAGCCAGTTTATTATTTGAGTACTCTGCACGTGAGGGATCAGTTAATTAAAAAAAAAAGAGGATATTATTAGAACATCATCATTAAAGGGGGAAATTGTTTGAAAGCCAGGAAATTCCTCGTTTAGTGTTCACAAAGTCCTGACCGCTACAGCTTCCTCATTAGGAGAGAAAACTCACTCTACCAGAGGGCACACAGATTGCAAGGTGCAAAAGAGGATGAAGGAAAAAGGCTCACTCCTACATCAGGTAAAAAAGGGCATCCCATCACTGGAAACTAAGTCCACCCTGACAAAGTTTTCTGTAAGGGACCAGTGCAAAACCCCCAGACATGACTCTCATGTCACATCTCTGATGAAACCCCATAAAAACCAATCTACATCTGTTCTTACTTCTTTAATATGACAAAAGATAGCTATTTGAAAAATGGAAAAACAGGGCGAAAATCTATGTTTTTCACCCAAATTGCAGATACCCTTCCTCCCCTGGGACCATCCCCAGAAGGGCTGCATCCAGGGCTGGAATGCCGCGGTAGGTGGTGGTGTGCCCATGCAGGTGGGGAAGGCAGGGTGGCCATGCCAGGGGCTACTGGCACAGTGGCTGGCACCCCAAGGGGCCTGACAGACCTCTGCTGTCTGGGACAGCAGCTGGAGTCACCTCCAAGGTGCAGGCATAGTGCAGTCAGGCCTGTTGTTAAGCCTCAGAGCTGTCTGTGGTGGGATGCAGTAAAAATCCTATGCCCAGGAGGCAAGCGTAGGACTGTTGCTGTTCCTGAAACTCAGTGAAAACGCCAACATCCAGCCTCAGGCTCCTTCCTCACCCCCATTCCCACGACTCGGCACAGTTGGGGATCGCTTCTGCTGCCTCGGCCGGCTGTCACTCCCTGCCCATCTCTCTTTGAGCCCATGAGTCACTTCCTCTCCTCAGATCCCACCTTTCAAAACTTCCTTTTTCCTTTTTGGGGGTATGTGTCTGAAAGCCTTTTCTGAAAGAGGGCATTTGGCTTACCGTGGACAAAAGCACCTCTGGGAAGCAGCATGTTCTCCCGTCTGATGACACACAGCCAAGACCTTACAGTCCCATTTGTGTGGTGCCCGTGATGCTGGCATGCACAGCTCTGCACTCACCTCCTCCAGTCCTCTGCCCTGACACGCTGCAGCTGTGGGGTCTGTCAGAGGGCTTCTTGCCCCATACCCTGCCTGGAGGCATGGATAGACAGAGGGAAGAGGAGAGAAAGGAGAGGCCCAGCTCACCCCAGTTTCCCTTGCTGGCCCCAGCTGCTGCCTCTTGTTCAGAGAGCAGCAGCCCTGGGGTTCAGTCACAGCTGGAGAGAAAGCAAGAAAGTAAAACAAAAAAAACCCTTTGACTTAAAAAATGGAGTTCCTTTCTTTTATCCTTTTTTTTTTTTTTTTGAGCTGTTGGGAATTCAGACAATGTTTTTCTCTACATCCAAAAAGGTTAGAGACCTGTCTCTTGGAGAGCAGCAGTGAATCCCCCCAAAATCAGTGACAGCGTAAAGAGGTCCTCCACCAAGCTAGTAGTGCCATACCCCTGGAAGCTCCCACATTTTTGTGATACTCCCTTGTGTGCAATAAAGAGTCCATGTATTCCTGTCCCTCACAGGCCATGAGTACCAGGAAAGTGAAAGAGGAAAGAGTGGGGATGCGAGTGGAGAGGTGTGTGGGGTGGAACCTGTCAAGGTTTGCGTGGTGGTTCAGGCACAACTTGTTCCCTGGGAGATTTCTATGCTATCAGACAGATAATCATATTGGCTAACAACTTAATCTGCTGCTACAGAGGCCAAATCTGCCTGCACTCAACAATTCAGCATGAAACTGTTAGTTTACTGTCCTATTTGTCACTGTATTTTCACGATTATGCTGTTGGATGAGGGTCCTTTGAGATCTTTAGCCTTCAAACTATTTGAAAGAATGTTTTTTGGTTTTTTTTGCTGCAGGACCTCTGAGGCCTGTTGTTTTGCCTACCTGTCAGGCTGTTATTTCTTCTTTGCCCTGTGGCACTATTAGGACAGGAAGTTATTTGGGCCACATCTCAGCTGGTGTAAAGCCACATCTGGAACAGGGGGCTATGCAGGTTCATGCTGGCTGAGAATTTAAACTAATTTATAACAATTTTTGCTGTGGAAGAGATCCTACATTTGAGTTTCTTTACAGCAGGGACTCACAGTTTTCATGCTGATTTCATGCCATGTTAATTAAGTTACTGGGCAGAAAACTGCAGTATTTAAATTAAGCATGCAAATGGATGTGGTGTTGAAAGATACTGTTTTGTTAGTATCTTCCATTCTCAAACGTTATGATGCTTTTCATTGCCAAATACACCCACACTGAGAAGGAACATGAAGAAAATAAACTGTGTGTATAGATCCCCATGTGTTGCCATGCTGGTGTTACAGAACTGCATCACTCCAGGTCAGGCGGTTTTGACCCTGGCCAGTCTGCCATGTCTGCCCCAACCTGACACTGTGACTGAGGACTTGATGGACCTTTCTAGGCAGGAATAAAAAAGTAGGAATAATCAATGCTTTTTACTTACATTGGGTGGGCAACACTAATACAGATAGGAGAAAAATTTTCCAGGGAAAGAAGTGCCAATTTTACATTGAAAGATTAATAAATAACCATAAAGTCAAAATAGGAACGCATCCCCTCCACCAATGCTTCTAAAATGTTTTTATATTCACAAGGTTTTTAAAACACAAAATCCACAAAACTCGTCTTAGTCCTAAGTCTAAACAAAAATTTAGTTTTCAGATGAAATTTTTTCCAACACAGCATTGCTGTAAATTCCTTATCAAGAAATAAAAAAGAAATGGATTTCTCTTTTCAGATCAAGAGAGCAGCTTTGGTAATGGCTGTATTCATTCATCTTTCCATTCCAAACATCATCCATCATGCCTTACATCCCTTACACTGGACTGCAGAAAACATACCACACATTCTACTTGGAATAGCAATGGATCTTGAACAAAGCTGACTAAACTCAAAATTAAGTTTTCAACAACTGCATGTTAAAAAGAAAATCAATGAAAGAAAAACAGCGAACTCTACTGAACAAACATCCCACAGTTAAAAAAAATATGTTTTGATTGATGAAGGAAAAAGCCATGATGTTTTAGGTGGCTTAAAAGAAATTTCAAGGATCATATTAAAAAGAAAGTTGGCATTCTATTAAAATGTAGTTATCCCAAGAGATAACTGGAATACACTGGGAAACGAGGACATAGTCTGGCTTTTCCCATTTCTCAAAGCAGTTCATTAAATTTTCTTTTCTTCATCTCATGTCCCCTTTGAGGGAGTTTTACCTTCAGGATCATCAACTTTCTTGGTTGTGGAGCAGCTCTAATCCACTTACTTGATCCTCCTGCAATCAATTAATGCCATGCTAATCCTGTGCTGGCCAGGCACAATGTGGAAAACTAAATGTATCACATTATCTACAAGAAAAGTATTCAGGAATCTAGATCTGAATCCAAGACACTTTTACCTCTACAGAAAGGTCAGGATGAAACACTCAATAAGATTTATGATATCTATGAAAACAGCAAGGTAGGCTCTAAGGAGAAGCAATATCTTTCATCAGATCAACTGATCCAGCTGGAAAAAGCAGACAACTTCAGGCACAGAGACCCAGTGCAACTATGGGCAACATCTGATGTTTAGTTTAGATTAGCCCTGCAGTGAAAACAAGCCTTTTAGCATTGGGCACTTACACAAATAACCCTTACTAAGATAATATTTTATACTCTTTATGAAAAACATTTTCACGGTGTAATTAGGAATAAATTTTCTGCTTTTATTTTTATTAGAGCAACCCATAGGAATTTGTATGCTAGAACTAATAATGCAGATGCATTTGTCAAAGCTAGTTATATTTGTAGTATTGGAAGCCTCTGTCCAGTCTCACAGATTTTTAAACTGAGTACATTGATTCCAGAGGGTTGATGGTTCTTTTCCAATGACTTAATTTCTATTCTTACAGACAGTATGAATCACATTCTTTCATGAGAAAGTGTAGGTCAAAGGAATTACTGTGAAGAATGCAACTTCCTTTTGAGTGAACTTTCCAAGTGAATGTCTTCACTTACCTTACTTTGGACACTACTCTAAGGGCATCTCTGCAAAGCAGTACCTCTTTGGGAGAAGCAACCTGCTGCTATTCTTTCGTGTATGTACCTGAGCTTGTTTATCTACTTCCATTCCATTATGCAGGCAACAAGATGGCACAAGTGCTCCCATGGGACTATGATGCTTGTGTATGTCATCCTCCCTGAATTTTGTCCTGAATTTCCGCTACTCCTGTGCATTATCAGTGGGATTCTTGAATATTTATGCAGTCCTAGTTGTCTACAGCTGGAAAAACCCATGGCAGGTTCCTCCCCTGTGTGTATTAGCTACCATTGCAGTACTCTATCCTATTTTATTTCTCTTTCAGATATAGAAAGAGGGGTGCAGTGTAAAATCATGGAGACAACAAACAAAAGAAGCCATAAAAACACTGAGCAGCTCAATGCAATGGTATTGTTTTATTCACAGACAGCCTTGCCAGCACGAAGGAAGTGAGGTGTGCTCACACTGAAAAGAAACAGACCCCTTCTGTAAGGCCAGGGCCCCAAGGCTCCTGCTCGTGAGGCTGCTGGTGCTCATGGCTTGGGCTCTGGAAGAAAACTGCTGGGACCTTCTTGTCTTACCTCCCTCCTGGGCAAGCACAGCTTCCTCCTCTCTGGGTGGTCTTTCCAGCAATGGAGGTCTTGTCCTTCTGCTCTGGTGTGACCCAGGAGTGAACTGAGCTCATTAAATGTACTTGCCTTTCCTTTGAAAAAGAAAGGGTGGAAATAGATAGATCCAAGTTACGATGATAATGCACCGATATTAAAAGAATAAAGACAGTGCACTTGTTTGTAGAAAACAACAGCATTTCATGTCTGTGATACTTCTTTCTTGAGAGGCCACAATTGTCAGATCAAGCATTTCAAGACACGTCATTTCCAGAAGAGAGGAGTTAGACACACTCTTGATCGTGTGCTTCTGTTTATTCTGCGTAAGGGATCTAGGACACCTGTGTTAGTTTTAAAGCTACTACATGTACAGCACTTGACTGCTATATTTTGGCAAGTCCCAGCTGTTATTTCACATGTGTGAACTAAGAAAATACCCAAGGTAAACACAGACTTAGAAGAAGTACCAAAAACATTTACAATAAAGTGCAAGTATAGCCCAGTATGTTAACCTGCTAATATATACAGTGTGCTGGCCCTGATCTATTTCCCTTTAGAGAGAGCCAAAGGAAAAGAGATGTAACAAAGCCTGTATGAAGCACCACAACCAGTTACCAGTTATTTCTCCTAAAGCAACAGCACCAATATGAATTGCTTTTCTCTTATTTTTCTTTACTTACGGTTGTTACCAGCCAGACTTACTCAAATGCAGGCAATGCAGAATAGAAACATTTTTTTTCTGTTCATTTTGTGCATCTGACAGCATTTAATTTAAAAATCAGTTTAAATCCAGATTACTTACATGTGTGCACATGCTCACACTCCCCCTCTACAAACACAGTGTTAAAAGGACATTACTGATGATCATTTATTTTTCTCTGCTCTTGCTGCATTTCATAATATCCCTTCTCTCTTGAAATACTGCCAGAGAAGATTGTCTTTAATAGACTTCAATGGTGTCAAAAGAACCTCAGGAAATGAGGACTGAGGTGAACCTAAGGTCCACTGTGTGCCACCAGGACTCTGATTTATACATACTGCTTTGTACAGGAGGCAAAGATCTGCATCCCTGATGTCTTGCCCCCAAAATCCAATATTCTGCCCGCTTTCTGTCTCCTCTTATTAAAGCAAATTTTTTTGACCTGCTTGGTTTCTTCTCCAGAAGTGATGTTCTTCTTTTACAACCTCCTCTTGCTCACACTGAGTTTTGAGTTATGTCTCAGAAACTCCTAGATATCATTAGAAATGAGTTTTACTAGAAAAACAGGGCTACTTTATCTCCATGATTTCCTGTATATGGGTCGCATCCTTTTAAGTACAATCATCAGCTCTGTAAATACTATCCATAGAGGTAAGCTTTCCAGCTGCCTCCTGACATGTCCTGACGTAATCACCCTGTAGTCTGTGAGCCAAATCTTCTATGGGGCAAACAAATTTAAAAAAAATGAGCTATTGATTCAAATTAAATGAGTCAAACAAGGAATTTCCAGGCAGCCTGAACCCAGAGTAATGTTTCCTGAGGTATTTCAGACAGGAGCCTAGCAGGTATGAGAAGCTGTAGTAAAAAAGGTTAACTCTTCATTAGTGACAAGACTAAAATTTTTTAATGTGATTGCAGCACTTTGTGTATCCAGGGTCAGCTCAAGATCCAAAGGAACGTTTCCCAGTGTTTTAGCTGTCACTTGCTAAATTAGTTCCTGATGTAAATGAGACCTGCTCTGATGCAGTTATGCAAGCTTGCTGTGTAATAACCACATGCCATTTTGTGATTAACTAATTTCTTGCTCAAAAGCTTTCAGGAGTAAAAGACAAGTATTGTATTTGTCCCATGTTTGACATGGCAACTTTCAATTGAAATATCATGTCCCTCTAATTATAGGTGCTTCAAACTCAGTAATGTTTTGCTTACATCAGTCACTGATCATTCACTACTTCCATTCATCATAATCCAGGATTGCTCTAGTTCACTCAGCAGTAATTCTAGCTGGCTTTCATCATTCCCATGGAAAACATATACGAACAATTAAATCTCTCAGCAGAAGGAATCAACCTCATCTGGAGATTTATGAAAGTGCTGCAGAAAAAAGATCATGTATATATTTATGTGAACAATAGCAGTGAATAATTATGTAAATGTCTGATAACAATACGGCTCATTTTGTCAATGGTGAAATGCTAATTTGATTTGATTCTTGAGAACTTCCTGGATGACCTGAAAAAAAGGAGAGGTGGGGAAAAGACAAGGAAAAAGCACATGTGCTTATCTCTAGAAGTTCATAGAAAGACCCAGTGCAATCTAGAAAACATTCCTTTACTATAGTGATATAACCATGAAATATTTAAATATAATATCTAGAAACAGCAAAGTACACCCCATTACTTTAAGGCAAGGAGAGCAGGTGCTCAAGGCAGAGAAAATTTTACCTCATTTCACTCATTTCTTACCCTTGCAGGTTTGTACATGCTGGCCTCTGATCAACAATCTGCACTGTCCATTCTGTTGCCCCTGCTCTGATGATTTGTTTGAAGTCCTGCAGAAAATCTGTGTGAGGGCAGGCAATGAAGAAAGGTGTTCCTGTCCCATGCTGTTACCATGAGACCACCTTCCTATGTCAGAACCTGAAAACATCACAATATCAGGTGAAAGGCACTTTTATAGCTTTCCATAGATTTTAGCGAGCATAGCTTTGCAATAGTAGAGAACAAGCAGCAAGCATAATGGTTTGAGGGCTGATAGTTTTCATGAAATAGTTACATCATGTTGACACTGGCCTAATGTTGTCTTTACAAGCTCCCATTGCAATGATTTATGCCCTTCCAAGCCTCGAAAGAAAGAAATGAGGCTTAGTTAGCTTCCTAAAGGCTACAGTTGTGCTTCTATAAGGAAGGAATGTAACTGGTGGGTAACTGTCTACGTGTAGATGTTACTAATGAAGAATTGTAAGTGGTGCTCATTTTGTGTATGCATGGACAGCATGTAGTAAAAGGAGCAAGAGAAAGGAGGAGATGCAAAGCTACAGAAAGAAATTGGCTTGGTTGAAAGACATCAAAAAACTGCTCTACAGTACAGAGCAAGAACAATAAAATAGCAAAGTAGGATTTGATTAAGCTAGTGCACAGGCCTCTGTCCTATAGACTACTGTACAAAACCAATCCTTGTGATGTAGATTTCCCTCACGATGGAAAGTTTTGTAACTCACCAGCAAGAGACACTTTGATGTAAAAAGATACTTAGAATCACAGAATGATTTAAACCTTCAGAGGCAGGGCTAATGTTCAGTCAGATTTAGTATGCACACCTGAAGTTCCTAAACCAAGGAACCCAGATTTATTTTAATTCTATCCTTAGATAATCTCTCAGTACTTCAACTACAGCATATACAAAACAACTGAAAATGGATAAACAGCTTAGCCCTCTTTGGGCTCCCAGTGGTCCTTCCATTGACTTCAAGGATTGTGTATCATTTGCTCTTTCTAACAATACAATGTTCATATAGTTAATGATATATCATCTATGCCTTGATCCTTCTAGCTTGCAGACATAATGGCTGAGAAAGAGGAATTGATTTTAATTTTCTGCTTTGCATGACATGAAAAAAAGATTCTTCCAAGAACAAGTAGGTACTAAGAGAAAGCTGTTTTGGAGATACAAAGCCTTATAAGGACTTTTCAAGGAGTGAGATCCATGTAGAACTATCAGTGTTATGAGAGATTAGCACTGAGTAGAGCAGAGCAGGGATTATGAGTTAGGAAAAGAAAGTGCCGAGTCTTAAAAGAAACAATCTATCTTTATTGCCTTTTAAATCAATTAGGGATCAGACCACCAGCATTTCTACATCCTGCTTTTGCTCATGGCACTCACAGATTGCAAAAATGTTGACATTTCATGTGCACTTGATAAGTTGTCTTTTTTTTTAAAAATAAGAACATTATTTTTTCGATGCATTGTTTTTTATAAGTAGTGTTGTAACAGTGATGATCTAAGGGTAAAACCAAGACCAGATGTAGAGAGAGGTATTGTCTTTTATTACAGTAACTAAAATAGTTGAAAAAATAGACAAGATTTAGAACATGACATCACTCTGCAGGTCAAAGTAATAAAACATCCTCAATTGCATCAAGCTAAACTGTGGAAAGAGATGAACTATAAGGTGACAGTCAATGACCTTGTTGTTCAGGCTTACTGGGAGAAAGAGGCATGAAACCTGTCTGTCATCTGCCCTGTTCAAGAGGAGTCCCTCTTTATGATTCCTGATTCTGAAGGCATTTGGGGATTGTTGTCCCCAGAGACTGTAAGGGACAGGACTATTTTTTTCTCTTTTCTGAGTCTCATGCATGACAGGCTACTTTTGACAGTACTTTTATACCTGCAGTGGGAAGTCAGGAGGCAGACAGACGTCTTGCTGGTTGATGCACACATTCAGGATGGATTTAAGTCTTTGAAGGAAGGAGACCTAGAAGAAAAGAATCACCATCTTTATAAAGCCTGCAGATGGCATTGCTCAAGCAAGCATGTTTGAATTCTGCATGAAAAGAAAAACATTTCTGAATGAAAACTATCCAAGCAAAAAAGCTCCTAACAGTTGGCATCTTCTGCTTTCTAGTATGTTTTGCCTTAGATTCAGCTATACTTAGTAACTGTATATAAAACAAAGCTTTGTGTCCTGAAACCTAACTTTGTATCCTTGCTCTGTTAAAGTCAATAAATAAATAGGAACACTAACAAAATGTTAGAATTTGGATGAGGAAGCAGTGATTTAATAAACGGTACTTAAGTCCAGTCTTAAAAATAAATGCTCACTGTTTGGAGACTATTGTGTTCCCATTCTAGTGTAATTAACCGAGATGTGATCACAAATATTTCACAAGGACACTAATCCAGCCAGGCAATAGAAGCAGTGCTCTCAGTGGGCCAGCAACAATGACTGAAAAGGAAGGTAATGGCAAGTGCTGTGCATTAGAAATCAGTGCACAAATATTTCAAAGTTCTGCAAAATTACATGCCAACAGTGATCAGCCTGAAAAAACAAACAATGATTTTTTTTTTTTACCTCAAAAATTACACTTAGGCAATTAACTTATTTTTTTTTCTTTTTTTTTTTTCTTTAAGGCTTTTTTAGGTAGATAATATTAGCAATGTTTTTCTGTTTATCTTTCTGTATATACTTTACACATCTATAGTGTGTGTGAATGTGTTTATGAATATAGTTGTAACTTAGAAAAATATGAATGCATTATAGTACAGTAATTGTTATAATGTTTAATAATGATATGCAGTGTTAAATTATAAATAACCAGCATTTCATGTTCCTCTAAGAGAGAGGGAAAAAGGATGAGCAGCCAACATGTCAGGCCTGTTGCTGTTGGTGGCACCTCAAGACAAATTTTGCTATTTCTGAGGCTGAGGCCCTTTCCAGAAGCCAGCAGGAGACTCACACTGAGCCTGCCAGGGCACCCAGTAATGACTGCAAAAGCCCATCTGCCACAGGGGCTCCCAGCCTCAGGTGAAACCATAGAACCCTGAAAGGGGATGTGGAGCAGCACAGCAAGTGATGGAGACAGGCTTCAGTCCTCACTGGCTGCTACCTTTTCTATGGAATCCTTTTCCCTGGGTCATTTCTGTTAGCCTTCAGTGATGTATTGCAATGCCAGTATATACAAATCACTACAGAATAAGCCACAACTCTTTGGCATCCTGATCCTGATCAGGACCAGGTTTAAACTCCACCCATTCACATACCTGAAATAATGTGGGCATTTGGTTGCCTGCAATGCAAGTTTTGTCCTCAATTTGATTTGCAAGAAACCCTTGCAGTAAAAATACATGTGCAAGCTAGGTCATGGTGTTGTTCTGGGGGAAATGGAGAATCTGAAAACAAAAACATCTTTTGCAAACTAGGAATGATTTCATTGATATATAAAATTATCTTAGTGCTGGTTTGTCTCTGTGAGCTGTTTGTGTGTGTGTGCACATGGTACCTTGGCATAATATTTACTGAGTCCAAACACATTTTTAGCATATGCTTAGCTGCTGGTGATTTATTTTCTGGATGTCATGGTGTCATTAACAGGTTAATGCTGGGGGTGGCCAAAAAAGGGGTCATGATGTGCTCTCCTAATTAATTGCCTCCTTTCCAAAACCTTCTCAAGTCTGGCAAAGTCACAGGATTGCAAGGAGAAAGGTAAGCTTAATATCCAGTGAGGCAAGGGAACGTCCAGCCCCAGGGCAAAAGTGTGCACATTCATCCTGTATCACGAGTCTGGGAGGGAACAGTGCCAGACCCTCAAGTCATTCTGCAGTACAGCAGGCAGATTACTCTTAATACAAAAAATGTAAACCACAATAAATGGGAGCAGATTTTAGCTATGATAGTCCATGTAGCCTTCAATGCATGAGTTAGTTCTGTGATGGAAGTCTGAGCTGTCTGCATTGTTGACAGATACATTTCTGTTCATACGGGTGGTTTTATAAAAAGTGATGCTCTAAATAAAAAAGTATAGCTTCTCCAATTCAGATTCCTGTAAATGAAACATGTAATTTTAACAGGTCAGAAGATTGCATTCTGCTTTAAAACTGTTGCTATATTCAGTTCCAGCTGAAAAAAAAGTAGCTCAGGTCTATGAGGTTTAACATATATGAATTTTATTCTGTTTACTTCTTCTTTAAAAAGACGTAAAGCAAAAGAAAATTGAAATACCCTAAGTCAGAAAATCCAAAAACCTAGCCAAAAGAAATGTATCTGTCCACTTCTTAGTGAATTAATGCATTGTCCAAAAAAACATGTGCTTTGTACATACATAGGTCCTTCTTGCAGTGGTTCCAGCTGTGCAGTGTAGAACCACCTGGAATAACAATGGAGCCACTAGAATTACATTTTATGCATATACAGCAGCCAGGATTGGGTCCTATCTACATACAAGAAAACTTTTGCTTTTGAAGATGTTCCCAGCCAGCAACAGCTTTATGAATAGCAAAAGTTGCAATTTAAATACTTGAGTTGTGTCTCACATCTGTTTGGGTCCAGGACACTGTAATTGGTTCTCTTGATTAAATCTACTGCATGACAGGGAAACCCTATGAAAGAAAGTCTGTCTTTAACATTCCTGTTAGATGGTAGAATTTTATACGTATTCCTTACTCTAGCCTCCAGTGGAAATCACATTCTTTGAGTTATGGATAGGTCCCAGGCCTGAAGGGAGCCAAATTTCTGTCTTCCATTACCCAATAGGAAATGGGAAAAATTAAATGTACGTGGAGTGGTGCAGTTAGTCAACATCACATCTGAACCCTTCCAGTAATTAAACAGAAAGAGTTAGAGGAGGGAATGAATAGGGAAATGACTATGCTACAAAGCATTTTGCAAGAGTTTTACAAGAGCATAGTCCATTAAGTGATGATAAGAAACTTGACTGGCAGCCGGCAGGAATATTAAGTGCATCTGTTTTAATACCTGTATACTTCTAAAATATTCCAAACCCCACTCGCCCCTTTTATTTCCTTGCACTCATTATAGTGACAAAGCCACCTTTTATATTTAAAAAAAAAAAAAAAAAAATAAATTAAATGTCTGTTTCATGCCTTCCAGAGTCAGGGGTTTTTTTTCTACTTTTTAATATGATTAATAACTCTAACAGGTATTTTCAAAGCCAAACAGCTGGGTTATTGCTCAAGAAACAGCTGTTTCATTGCTAAATATATCCTTATTTCACCAGCCATCAGCTTGGTGAAGCTTTGCTGGTTACTTGCCTTTAAACATTTTCTGATAGTGAGAAAGTCCTGGTACTTAATCATAGCTGGTGCGACAAAAGCCGGAGCTACTTTGAAAAAGTAATACACGGAGAAAAACATTGGCAGAACACTTTTTTCTTTGAGGGTGGGGAGGGGTTTTTTTTGTCTCAATGCCACACATTAGGTTGCAACCAGATGTTCATGTTATAGATCCTGCCTGGATTAAAAAAAAAACCACACACACAAAAAACCCCCCTTTTTATTCAAAAATGTCAATATCGTTTAACAGCAAATGCAATATAATTACAGTATTCAATAAACATTTAACAAGACACAGACATTTTCTGCAAGAAAATATTACTAGAGTGAGCCTTTTAGCAGTTTAGCAGTTAAATTAGTAATTTCTTTTATAACATCTGGTGAGCAGTCTCTAATTTCTAAAGTTTTGGAACAAAGAGACATCGGGCAGATTTAGAGTTATGAATAATTTGCCAGTTGTTTACCTTTATGCCAATCTAATTCTCCACTGCATAGATGCAATTGAATACATTACAAATGTGTTTTCCATAAAAATCCCTAAAATGCAGGAGGGGGAAGGTAAAGAACAAGTTCAAGCCACTCTTCACAGGCACTGCCACGCCTGTTGCCATCCTCCTCGGCTCTCTCAACATGTGATGGAGCCTCAGGACCCCACTCTGAACTCCCAAAATTCAAGAGTGTCTCTGTGCACTAACTCAAACCAAAGCAGTTGACCTTAGTAGAAACCTTTCCATAAACTGTGTGGATTTGGGATCAAGTCCAATGGGAAGCCCTCATGGCAAGAGGAGTCTCTCAGGAGGCGGGAGAGAGGCAAGAGGTCATCTGGGTGGAGGAGAACGGCCCCAGCCACCTGCTAATGTGTTTCTGGGGACATGACCCATGGAGTAGGAAGGCTTCTTCCACAAGGAGATGCTGCCAAGCCACTAAACCCTTCGCTGTGATGAGAGATTTCCCTGGGTACAGTTACTCCCTAATATCCCAATACTTCTTGTTCTGTGTTTTTCCTGACTTGGCTGAAGATCTTGGATGAGTTTGTGGTGATTGCCCTCCCCCTTGCAGCTCAATGCTTGCCTGCACTGCAACTGCAGTGGCTGCAGTGATACCTCCTCTGCAGGACTTAGGTCAGCTCACCACATCTAGTGTGTGCCCACTTCTGTCCACCACAGGAGCTGGATCCATCCTGCATTACAGCCTCTGCAATCCTGTGTGTTGGGAGAAGAGTGCCAGCCCGAGTAACTGACCTGCACCCAGCGCTCTACAAACCACATGCTGGAAACGGTCTGATAAACCTTTCTCTAAGTTGTGGATTTCCAGAACACAGTTAATTTATTGCCCCTTATCTTGAATGGGTGATAGTAAGAAGTTAATAACAATTACTCTTTGTCGTCATGTCATCCATCAAAGATACAAGAGTTTTGTATATTTTAGATGAAAGGTTTAATTATTAGCCTATTTCTAAGAGCCATAATTTTTATTCTTTAATCCCAAAAATTAAACCTGCAAGATTTTTTAATGTATGTGTTCCATACATGCTCATAAAACTTCTGAAAAATTTTGTTCATAAAGATGGTCTTCTAAAATATGCCTCCTGTTTCTTAAAGTATCAATGTTGAAAGCCCAGAAAAAAATCTCTTCTTGTGGGCGCTTTTGTTGTGTGCTGTGGCAAAGCATGGCTGGATCTCATTTGCCTTGTGTTCTCTATTCAATGACATCAGCTGAGACTGGTGCAAATATAGGCCAGAATGTTATCTGATGTAAAGCACAATAGTGAATTTTTAACCCATCAGATCCTTTCCTTTTTCTGCCTGCTTTTTTTTTTTTCCCCCAAAAAAAGTTCAGAGGAGGCACAAATAAAGCACATATACTTGTGGAGGTTTTGTGCTTTGCTAGATGATCTAGTGCACTTCCAGTTCCCCTGCAGGTCATGCAAACATAAACAGTCCTTAAAGAGGAAAGAGAGAGAAAAGAAGAAACAGAAGCTTAAGCTAGGCTTTGTTTTGCTCTCAGTAATTCACTTCCACATGTGAGAAGTGAACAATATTTTCTTCTATAGCCTTAAACCCCAAAGCAAAGCTACATAGCAGAAAGAAATAACATGTTTGCAAACACCAAACAGCATCCGAAATTAGAGGCAGTACAAACCATCTTCTCTGTGGAGAACAAAACCACTTTGGATTGGTAGGGAAGGGCACCCTGAATTCAAAATCTGCTAAAGCACAGAGGGACTGAAGAGCATTTCATGCCCTTGATGGTAGAGGATCAGCTGTTTGCAATGATAAAAGTGCATAGTCTGTCCAAATTCTGTGCTGCCTTCACTGCCAATGGTTCTTACTCTAATGACAGTCAACAGTCCTTGTGACCACTGCAGGTAACAGGACTCAGCCTTCTCATGCCTGTAGGAGTGCACCTCACCGCTACCTGCTAGGCCAAGAAACAGGAATGCAAATGGAAATAGGCAGAGTTTAGGATAATTAATTCAGTGAGATGAGATAATTTTAATGGTGATTTTTTTGGGGTGGTGGTAGTTGTGTGGGATCTTTTTTTTTTTCTTCATGATTTGGCATTTCTCTGCTGCAGAGCAGCAGAGCATATCTGGGATGTGACGCTCTGTGGTAAGTGCTCCATCCAGCTGCAATATAAACAGAGCTTTTCACGGCACATTCTAAAGCTGTAACATTAAGGAGAATAATGGACGATGCCTTTTGATATCTTTGTGTAAACGAAGAATTTTATTACAGTGAATTACCATGTTAATTTATGAAAAGTAAACAAAACCAAGTGCAAAACTGATTCAATGTATAACCTAGCTTTCCTGGTGCCTAATGAGGTGACAGTGATGGAATCAAAACAAATATCTTTATGTTTCATAAATGTAGGGAAAAATACTTCTGTGTTTAATCACTGCCTGGAGTCACTGACAATGCTGGCACACCAACACCACAGGTTTTAAAGTAACTAAAAGTCACTTTATCTAGTGGCTGAGGATACAGGCAAACTCACTGTGGACCACCATGGGTTGTAAGATAACAAGGATGCAGGGAAATGGCAGATAAGGTTCAGAAGCAGTTGGACCATTCTACACATAAGTAATATACTTTGCCCCTGTCATTGTTCCCCCGTTCATCTATAAACTATTGCAGAAGTAAAACTGCAAAACGCTTCAAACAGAGCACCTCTCTCAGGCCTGAACTTTCCTTTGACTTCCAAGGTTTTTTTTTTTGAAGAAG
This sequence comes from Aphelocoma coerulescens, assembly GCF_041296385.1. Taxonomy (NCBI): domain Eukaryota; kingdom Metazoa; phylum Chordata; class Aves; order Passeriformes; family Corvidae; genus Aphelocoma; species Aphelocoma coerulescens. Next base: position 80,268,308 of record NC_091015.1, read on the forward strand.
GCATTGAAACCTGGGCCCATGGAAGACGAAGTGCTACCATTACCCCTAACACATTATCCATCTCGAGTTGGCAAGTTTCTTCCTGTGATAGTATTAACTAGGTGCAGGTCCCCTGATGGGCCATTTCTCCAGAAAACTGTGATCATGGGAAAAGATACAGCCCAGGGTAAACCTTCAATAGGAACATTGTCCCGACCTGTCTGGGGCAATTGGGATGGATTTTTAGCTCTTTACACGTATGCTCTCAGATGCCCAAGAGGTGTATGCATATTTGCTGTTTGCAGACATTTGGGGTTGAAGTGTCTACAAGGACATAATCAACAGGTTATGGTGTGTTGATAAATTCCCTGCCTGAGGATGAGACTCCACAACAGCTGCACACTGAAGAGTGTTTCTGTGCACAGATAGGAATTGACAAACTTGGTTCTTCAGAACCATTTCCATTCCAGTTATATAAACTGCCATGCAATGCAATAGAAAAATCAATACCCTACCAATTAGTGAACAACATCTGGCTAAATTTATCGTGGGTCCAAGAGATGTGACATAAAATTAGCTTAATTCTTATGTCTGTGGATTGGACCTTTATGCTCTTAAAAACCATCGGAGAGTAGCCATTTGTGTCCTCTACACCTTATGAGCTTTTCCTGGGAAAAAAGACAGAAGGCACAGCCTCCCTAGCAACACTCTTTCCCCCTCTCTTGTTTCACAACAGAAATATTTGCAGTGAAAGTAACTTTTTTAATATGGAAACTTAACAGAGAATTTGGGGATCCCTGGCAGAGCTCAGCATGGCAATTTCAATTGCTCTCTACACAGCCAAAGATTAATATCATAGCAAAAGCTGTCAGGCTGGCAGCAATGACAAAAATAGAGCTGGGAAAGAGTCCACTTGTCACTGTCCATACATTTCTTAATCTGATCACAGGAATCCATGGTGTTGGCAAGATGCTAACAAACAGTCAGGGCCTTGGACTCAGCCTCTTCTTGAGCTGCCAAGACATAATCACTCTAACATCCTGGACAGCCTAAGCCTGCCTTCTTTTTAATAAGCTCCTATATAGGGAACCATTTATAGATAAAATAAAGGAAAATTATTGTGCTCACTTTATATTCCTGAGAAGGAAATAGAAGCAAAGTAAATTAAGTCCGATTTGCATGGACTTTTGAACATGTACAGTTTTGGATATAAGCTATGGAGCAGACATAGAATGTTGTAGCCTTTATAGTCAATATTTTATTAAATTTTTCCTTGTAAATTTTGCTGTGTCTTTATTGCATTCATTCAATAATGGGAGAACTTTCCTGTAGCTAATTCTGTGCCTTGAAATTTCCCTTCTTGTTAACTTGTGACTGCAGTCTAATGCAAAGAGTGTCTGCCATGCAATACAATAAGGGTAGATTCAGGTACCAAGGTGACTGTATTTTTTATTAAAATACCATTTTATATGCTCAGTTTCAAACTGATGACTGCATCCGCAACACCTAATTGCCACCAGTATCTACAAATACTTTGTATTTAATGAAAATATCAAGCTACGTTCCTTATTTCAGTTGAAGCAGTAGGTTGTATTATGCAGTGTAAAATCCTATTTTATGAAATTTCATAGAAATACAGATAAAACTTTGCACTCTCCATTCTTTTTTAAACTTTATACTCTCCATATTGCAGGGCTTTAATAATTTTTTCATGGTAAGTTTCAAAATGTTCCTGTTGCATCAGGGAACTAAGAAGTTCCATTGTGGCTAATTTAACACCTGCAAATTGCCATGGCTACCAACAAAAAACTTTCTAGCTTTATAAGGTAAGTATCTATTTCATATTTTAAATCAGTAGTAGATTTGGATCCACTAGTTGCATCTTATATTAAAAATTGTATTAACTTTATTCGTCAGCACACCATCAGGGAGAGTACAACTTCTCACACTTTTTAAGGCCAGGAAGTAAACACCTTCGTCAGCCAAGGCTGAACTTCCTCATGCTCTGCTACATAGATCCTCACCTAATAATGGCTGAATTGGAATTTTTTTAAAGATCCAAGATGCTTTTGCTGCTTACAAGAGCAAACAAGAAAAAAGTTGAGCTCTTTGAAGATTTTATTTGAAGACTTGGTTAAAACAGAGATCTGTGTCATCTTTGGTTCTGTCTGTCACTCCACAGCTGCATCAGACATGATTTTTGGTAAGACCCAGCAAGGATCTGGAGGTCGTCTTATGTGCAGCCACATCCTCTATCCCTCAACTATCCTGTTAATGCAGCTTTGGACTTGGTTGAGGCAAAGAGCCTCGTCTGCATGAGGTATAAAATGGCCTGGTGTTCACAGCCATGTCATCCATGCCTAATGGAAGGTATGACACATGGACTTTAGCTTGCCTTATAAAGCAAAATCAATTCACAGCAATACAACCCAAAGATTATAATTCTTCAAAACTCATAGGACAGGCAGAAGCCATAAAACTAGGATTTTTAGTGCCCAAAGATATCCTTCATATATCTGCAATGTGAGTATGACATTGCATAAGTGATACCTGACGTAAGAGCCTACCCCCTTTACAGGGACAAAGCTGGAACCCAGCAGCTGGAATACCTGCAGAGGTGAACCCAAAGGGTCTCAGTTTCATCCTTATTCCATGTGAATTACACCTCAAGAAGACAATGAAGCTCCATAATTTGCAGGGAGAGAGAGCCTGCCTCCATCTCTTAAGCAAACAATTTAAAAAACAGTAGGGGTACAGCTGCCAATAAAAAAGCTTTCTAATTCAGTGATTTAGTTCTGGGCCAAATTCTGGATTACGTTTCTGTGATATGACTGGTTGAGTTCGTTACTGCAGAGGCACTTGGTATGAAGAGAAGTGTGGAGAGGGCATGAAGAATGACTGAAAAGGCAAAACAAACTGTGTCAAGCTCTCTAACCTCTGCTTTGTGCTTTGGCTGCTTCTCTTGGACAGTCTTACATCTCTGTGGGTATGTGTACAGAGTCCTCCTTTCAAAGGCCGCAAACATTTTGCAAATGGCCCACTAGGAGAAGGCTGTAACAAAGCCAGATATATTCACTTCATCCTTCTGATTTAGTGGGAGTTGGTCAGAAAGGTCTCATGAAAAATATACAACACTTTCAGACTGGAAACAAGAAAAAGGAAAAGATCTTGGAATACATTGAAAGGAGAAATGAGAATACAACTTCACTGATCTCTTTGATAATGAATCCAGTAGGAATGTTACTTATCTTTGTATGTGAGACAAGATTGTGGGATTTCCTTTATAGTAAGTCCCTTCAAAAATAGGAGACTGCGACATAGCAAACTGGTGCTGCTGATTCAGATGAGGAAGGCTGCCTTGCATGTACTGGATGTATCTTGGCAATCCTGAATGGAAATTTAAAAAAAAAAAAAGGAATGGGGAGATGCTTTTTGCAGGACACATAAATGCAAGTCTACCATTCCACTGGGTTTGGTTTAGTTCTACAGATTTTCTCTATTAAAATCAAACCCAAACAAAAGACCTAATTCTTCTTTCATTTATACATACATCATGTAAGTAATATGGCAAATCCACTGAAACTAATGTTTGTGAGACTGAAACCAAGTGTTATACACACAAAAGATGTGCTTAGGTCCTGTGTACCAAGGCAGGACTGGATCTGGACATATTTGTATAATATCAACTCTATATAACACCCATTCATTCCTGACTCAGAAAAAAAGCCCTGGCCCCTCAAAAAAAGAGAATAAAATCCTTTCTTTAGGATTGCACAGAATTCATCCCTAGAAGAAATCTTGGTATTAAGGTGTATTAGTCATCTTACTTTGTTCTATATTTCCTCTCTTTTTAAATTTCTTCTTCCTCTCTATAACTATTTCTCTGCCTTCTCCTTTTCCAGGCACCAAGTGTCTGTCTGCTTCAATGAACTTGCATTGATTTCAACTTCTCACAAATCAATTTCTTTTGAAGAATTTACACTGACAGAGTTTCTTTTGTGGTTTTATAAAAAACTGAACCAAATACCTGTTGAAAATCTGAAAAGCTTTGGGTATGGAAAGTCAAAAACCTTAGGTGTGCTGAAAGGCAATAAAAACGCCTTTCTGCTCTACTTTTTCCAAGAAAACCTGAGAGAAGGTGTAGATATATTTCATGCAATAGGGATTCTTAAAAGTGGACATGTAGTTGCATTGCTACCTTTTCTGTGACAGTTTGGAGACACGAGCTTCTTTTAAATGTTAAATATTTTTTCTTTGTGTATATAGAGACCTTTTAGTTTTAAGTATTAAAAAAAATAACAAAACCAAACGAACAAAGATTCCATCAGGACGACAAAAAGCTGCACAAGGATTCTGAGTCGCCTTTCATGCAGGGGGAGCCTGAGATCTAAAACGGCCGGAGATGATGGAGCGGGGAAGTGGAAGCGGATGCCCGGAGCAGCTGCAGGGATGCAGGGGAGGGCAGGAGGGGCGGGGGCAGCCCGGTGGCCACCAGGGGTCAGCCGAGACCTCCCCAAAACGCCGCCGCGGCGCTCGGTGCCCCGGAGCAGCCGTGACAAACCAGCCCCAGGCCGGGGGATGTGGTACCCTGTTCTGGCAGGGATTTCTCGGGCTGCTGCCTGCACGGAGCGCACTGACACATCCTTTTATTTCCATGTGCATTTATGACGCGATTCCACTCGCGAGTGTTGCACTCTCAATATCCACTCTCAAGGGTTTCAGTTTGTGCTGATACAGCACGGCAAGGTTTATTTTTTACTTTGTTTTTTTCATACTCCCACGAGAGATGTATTTTGGGCTGCAACTTCGGGGCTCAGTGAGGAGCAAAGCAATCCCAGCGGCCAGCAAACTGACTGTGGGAAATGTGTCTCTGTGTCCCATAACTTAGCCAGAAGTTATGGATATAGCAGGTCAAAAACATTTTCCAGAAATTATGGATATAGTCATACCAGGTGCCAAATTTGTGCTTTTAAAAAAATTCAGTTCACATATAGCTCACTTTGTTTCAGATCAAATGCTTCACTGAACTAAAGCTAAAAAAGAAACACAGCTAGCCAAACAGCCCGAGATCACAACCCTACAATAACAACCCAGGACACACACACAATAGAAAAGCAAAGCTTCTGCAGCAGCAAGGAAACAGACTTCAGTCTCAAGCTTCCAGGGGGGTTAAAACAACAGTGAGTTAAACGTGCAACTTTGCATAATAGGAAAATATCTCAGTCTTATATTCCATGAGTCAAGAGTTGCAGAATCAGAACACAGGAATTGTGTGCTGTAACTGAACCTGCATTACAAACCCCACGTTTGTCTGTGTGTGCAGACCAGGGTTTGCCAATGCCAATTCAAGGAGAGGACCTGAAATTGGGAAGAATGCTTATGCACACATACTAGAACCTAGGAAAATCCCTGAGACAGAAATATATAAAGCAGCATTTATTTAAACACTTTCCTGAATGAGAGCCAGTGTCTGTGGTAATGATTAGAGGACTTTAATGATCAAGCTATTTTAATTAATATTCAGATGGTTTTATTTTTCATGGAAAGAAAATATAAGCTTACAAATATCCCCCAACATAAACTTTTTTTCCTTACATAAATAATTGGGTTTTTGAAGAATGATTTCTTTCCTAACAATTTTTTATCAGAACAAAAATTAAAATGCCTCTGATAATCAAGCAAATTCAAAAAAATAAATCAAATGCAACAACAACAAAAAATTGTTTTCTTATTTTCTGACTGACTCTAGAATTGTGTGCGTTTGGAAAAAACAATTCACTTGCACATTTTGACCACAATTTAGAACACTTATATATTCCCTCCTGCTGGGATAGAAACCGTTCTTATTATTAAATACAATAGCTCTGTAAATATAATAACACACTTTTAGTATAATGAACTTCTCCACATTCAACCTTTTTTCCTGCTCTCAGTGATAATGACTACTTACTCTGAGTAAAACATTGCTTGCTATACAGCTTGTTTGTACAGGATAAAACAACATCATTTTTATCTAAAACACAGTTATAGCTTTATTCTTTCTCAACTAGAAAACCAGTCATATAATTGTTTTAAAACTGTTTATTTCAGTGTTGGAGACAACAAAAGATGACCTCCAGATTACAAAGCTCTGTCTCTGTAAGTGCTCATAAAATGATGTAATTCAGAAACATTTCTGCCTGTTCCTCAGGAGGGGTGGTTGGGATCTAAATTTGAGTCACATCATGCTTTATCCAGAATTTCTCAACAGAAGATCGGGAAAGAATCACAGCCATTATTCTATCAAGGTAGCAATGGCCAACGTAAAGGTAGGATTAGACGGACCAGGCATTGACCTGCCAAGACTGGACATAAATTCAAAGCTTATGACACTAAGTAGATTAAAGAGTGAGGCGACATTACATGTGAAAGTTACAGTGAACTGAATGTGATATTTGCAAATTCAGATTTCTTCCAAAAGCCATTCCCCATTTGACACACATGTATGTGTAGATGTTTATGTGCTACACATCTGTAGAAGTAAAGGCAGTGAATTTCCACGATATTTTTCTATAACAAACTGAGCCAGCTCAATGGGGTTGTGCCAATTAATACCGGCATGTGGGTTCACTCAAATACATTCCAAATCAGACACTGCCTTTTTCCATCAAAGGCAAGGGACATGACCAGAATACTTTTAGAAGGATGTGTTTCATGGGAAGTTTCAAAACTTTATTGGGAAACATTGTTTGCATAAGAAATGGCTCAGAATTGAGGAACTTTTCAAATAAAATAAAGCAGACTTTAGGAGTTTTGGAGGACTTAAGACAAAGTAGAAACTTGTGTCAGAGCAAGATTTCAACAAGGCTGCTGTGCACAGGGTTTGTAACAGGGTTCAGAGGCAGCTGAATGGTTGAAGAAGGAAGTTTGTTTTTCTTGTTTTAACCGCTTGGGCACAGCAGCACTGCTGGGGTAGAGCCCGTCCTATCTGCTGCCTGCGATGTGCCTCTCTTCCCAAACACGGTGCAAAACACGTCAGTTGTTACTGGCAAAAATTATGACTTTTTTCTTCTACTGGAGAATTCTGTTGGCTCTTCTCCACACTGCTCTGCTTCCAACTCCCTTACACCTTCCCCCGAAAACCTCAGCTCTCTTAACCCTTCCTTCAGCACCCAGAAGTGCCTCTGGTCCTTGTACTAATCCCCTCTCATTATAGCTCATTGCAAACAAGAGGTGGTGAGGAAAGAGGAATTGGAAACACACATCTGAAGCTTTCAAAGATAAAAAATCCAGTAGAGGTCTGAAGTGGAAAATTTCAGCCAATTCTACTTCCTTTTTTGCTCAACACAACAGCTCAACTGACCCAAAGCTTTTAGGAAGCGTGAGAAGTGCACAGTTCAACGACAGCAATGACTGCACACACAAATATAAATATACATACATACTGGTGTGTGTGGATCTTTTCAAAAAATCTGCTGCCACCCTTCCTTTACTGCTGTCAGTGCTTCTAGCTGTGTTCCTAGACAAGCCCTGTTTCAGACTGACCTCTGCTTCCCAGCATCCCAACAAAGACTACCCAGGTGGCTGCCCAGGGCTGGGGTAAGGAGTTGTGCCTCTCTCCAGACAACGTGGATGTTAGGAAAGGAAGCTGGCACTAGTGTTTAGAGACACCATTGATAGGGCTGAGGCAGAGGTCCCTAACAAAGAGGATACTCCAGCCTGTACATGATGACTGCTGGAACATGTCCTACATTACAATTGGTGCCCAAGAATCCCAGCAAAGGATCTATACTTCTACAGCCAGAAAACAACCAAGAGGTAAACTACAAGGATCCAAGGCATACAGCATCCATGTGAACATAGTTATTCAGACAGACAGCAAAGCCATGCTGCTACTGGAGCATGAAGCAGCTCCAAGGGACTTAACAGCTGTCAGTGCAACAAGTTGGGAGGTTCTGCCAGGCAGCCAGATGCTGTTGGGGAAATGTATCCAGTACAGCTCAACATCTGCCACTGAAATGTAGGAAAGCACTGTAATATGGTGGACAAAATGCTTTTGGGGCTGTACCCCACCCTTCTTTTCAATTAGTTGGGAAAAATTCTTGGAAAGGTGGGCTGCTGTAAAGGACAAGTCTTGTAACACAACTGAAGAGGAACTTAAGCATGTTATTTATATATTTACAAAACCATATGTCTCTTATTAGGGCTTTTTATTATAAGACCATTGTTTGAGAGCTGGGAAATATACACTGAAATTAAACCATTCAATATTAATATTATATTTATAGTATGATAGATATGTGGGAGGGGGGGAGTTTTCCTATAGGTGATAGTGTCTGAACCTGCTCCCAGTTACATCCAGGCAAAACTCTCATTAATATTAATGAGAGGTGAATCTGACCTGGTGAGAGTCAGCTGGACTTCCTCTGAACTCAGCAGGTCCTGAGTAAAGTCCAAATGATGATTCGGCTCATGGAAGCTCATTCAAACCCACTTTTCCTGAATATGATAATAAACCATTTTCTCTCCTAGGTCAGCTTCAAGGAAATTTGTATCCTCTCATGCTTATTTGTGCCTGGATGAAACCAGAGATACCCTGTTGGTACATTAGGAGTAGAGTTTGCTACATTTCTTTTTTCCAGTTTCTGCTTTATTCATTAAGGACACCAGCATCCATAAATGCCAGTACTTTTTTGCTGTTTTCTGGGAAAGGTCTGATTTTTGAAAGCATCCTGCATTTGCTGCTCCTATTGAATTTTCTTGCAATGAGTGCTCAGCAGCTCTAAAGGTCTCTCTGGCTCACAGAGGGACACAGTACACAGAAAACAACAACCTGATTCAAAAAAGCCCACAACCCCATCTAAAATCTTAATATTCTTTCCCTGTTCACCCAATGCTTCAGAACATGCTGAAGTGCTTTGCTGGGAATTGGATGTGTCTAGTGCCAAGTACTTCTCACAGTGCTTTGGTGGGTGGTGGATGCTGAAGCTGAGCTCCCAGAAGGCAGAGCCCACGTCTCCAAGGGGGGCATGGCACCACACCTCATGTCCCAGCCTCAGTCCCTGAATGATCTTGCAAAGACCACTGGAATCATATGAACCCAGACAAACTAAAACAATACCAAAATGCCCTCTTCTCCTCTGATTTGCACTTTGAATGGCTCTCTGCAGCACTGCTAAACAGATGAGCAGCATTATTAACAGCAACAGGAGAGAACTACGCTGTGCCGGCATTTCCAACTCTTTCTTACATGGGGGGCACTATGGCACAGCCTGCAACAGTTCCTTATCAACAACTGACAGGCAGAGATTTACTGTGGAGAGGGGAAGGGGCAGAAGGAAAGAGCCTCTGCCCTGTTCAGGTGGAGTCAGCCAGAGCAAAGTTCACTCCATACAACACAGTTGTCTGCCCAGCACCTGTTAAAATGGGAAACCTGAGCTTGCAAGTGCCACTGTGGGGAGTTCTGCAGCACAAGAACAGGACAGCAAGCTGTCTGCCCTGCAACAATTTGATTTTGTATTAACTTAAACAAACTAGGGGCCTCTGTATAAGTAAATAAATAAACAAATAGAGGCTGTGTGAGAAAAAAATGTCAATTTGTATTAATTCAAATTGCCTGGGTTATTATCATTTGAGAGCTAAAATTAAAACAAGCATAACCCTAAGAATAATTTTAGAGGGTTAGACCTTAAACAGGAAATAGGTAAGTAGCACTGAATAAGTTATTTGGCACAAATATTTAGACAGTCAGCAGCTCACAAACCATGGGCAGGTAGAAATTCTTGCTGGTGGAAACAGAACACTAAGACCTGTCAAGCTCAAAATTTTGTGTTATAACTCCATAACTGCTAGGTTTTTTAGAAGCTCCATGGGTTCTAAGAGGTATTCTAGTATAAAATACTGGTGTTTCATGAAGAGACGTCTTAAAGGCTATGGTTAGGCTAGAGACTACCAAATAGGATGCATATTTCACCTGCACAGCCCTGGACACAGTAAAGACCTTCAATGGATCCTCCTTTGTAACTGCAACTAGAGAGGCAAACACTCTAATCAAAATTATAAATAATAATTTAAAAACTAATCATAGTTTCCATTCATTATTTCAACATTTTTCTCAAACTGGCACATTGGAAATTTCTGCCTCGTTCTTATTTTAGCTAGCAACATGTCTTACATGCCCATTCTTCTAGATTACATTTACATATTTATGAATACATTTCCAGGCTCTCCAGAATTGCTGCTGACTCACAAGTTTCGAGGAAAGCTTGAGTAGCAAGAAAAAGAATTTTAAAATAGTCCCCTTCAGAAATGTTCAAACACCTTAGAATGGGAAAAAAAGGGCAGCGAGCTTTCCAAGTTGCACCTCTAGACCTCGAAGCATTTCAGCCCCTCAGATGGTTTTCACACAGTGTTTTTCAGGGTTTCAAATTATTAGAATCTGAATTGAGAGCAACTCTAAAGCACGGTGTGTAAAAGGCTTTATAAATTAGGTTAGCCTATTTTTTTTAATCCAACCTGTGCTTGGAAAACATTCTGGGCAAGATGGAGTTGGCTGACTCTATAGCCATGTATTGTACAAGCAGGCATCACACAAGCCAGTCATGTATAGCCAGGACTCCTAATAGTCTTCAGCTTTCAAAACACTAACCTCTACTGAAGGAGTGAAAGGAGCTGCCCTGCTTGTGTGGAGGGAACCTAACAAACACACTTTGATACTTTCCAGTTTATGGACATCAAAAAAACCCCACAGCTTAAGAAAAAAACCAAAAAAGCATTGAAATGTTACTCGCAGTGTAGCCCTGATTTTGAGAACCTTATTGATGAGTATGGAAGGTAGTACATGCACTTTTGCTTTGCTTTCTGTGAATGGAGGATGAGCACTGACATCTGATGCTTGTTAAATGCGGGGAATAGCACCCTTGCTCTTCAGGAGTGACATTTGCATCAGAATTTCATGATATTAAATTCCAGAAGATGCTTTATTTTTGACCCATACTCGTTCATAGGAAACTCTGAGCATACACAGCAATGAAGCAGCTGGCCTTGGTGCTCACCTATGCCTTCCATTGACTGGGGATATGTTTGAAGCCAACACAAAGAAATATTGCTTTTGTTCTTGTTTTCAAACACTTCCAAGGGGTCTCGACACACAACAGTACCATGCAGGCACGAAGATGAATGCATGAGGGCATGAGGTGTAATGAACCATATAACTGGGCAATGGCTTCAGGAAAAGTTTTGTTGGTATGAGCAGTAGCCATTATCTTAAAAGTTCTTTTTAACAAACGACAAAAGCAAAACAATGCAGTTGGTACAGCACTTTTTGTTTTGAAGTATCCCAGAATATTCCTCAAAATAAGCAGCCTTTAGACTGCTGACAGACAACTCAGAGTATGACAGCCAGTTCTCACCAAAGGCAGAAAGGTTAGACCGGTTACAGAATACAGCTACTGCTTTAAGATCAGTCCACCAGAAGCCATCTCTGTTGACCTAATTATTCTGCCTCCACTGAAACTGTTGGAAGTCTCTGATAGACTTCAGAGTCACCAGAATAAAGCTAAACATAGTTTTACTTCTGAAAATCACATCCATTGTGACCGCATTTCACAAAAAAGGATTTTGCTCTTTATGCCAAGACATCTGCACAGAGCTTAGGGAATCCAATACTGGGCAAGCTGAAACACATTTATTTTATTTACATTAAATCTACTACATAACATCTGGGCTTAATGTAGAAGTACATCATAGCAGACAAAAACATTGCAATCAGAAAACAGCCCCTAATCTACCCTAGCACCTTCCCTGCACATAAATAAATTTGCCATTTACAAAAAGTCCAGGTCAGAGAAATGAGTATAAATGTCGTAGGCTGGGTTTGTCAAGCTGAAACTTTTCAAACCTTTGAAAACTTGTGGCCAGAAGGCAACACCATGATCAGCCACAGTGCTTTCCTGCAAAACATCAACCCTAGGATTTTACTTCACAATTTTTGTAGGAAATGCAATAACTTGTGGTAGAAAAAGAGAGTTTAAGAGTTTGCAGTGAATAATTGCACTGTTATAAAAATATTTATAATTATCTTGAAATGAAGCTACAAAGCAAAGAATTTCTGCATTAAAGGTTGGAAAGAGCCTTAACACGCCCTCTTCTTTTTTCAACTGGCCACCTTTAGGATACTTGGTATTGACCCATTCAAAAAGTTAATCAACAAAGAACACACCTGCTGTGCCAGAGGTTTTTGAAACATGTACAAACTCTTTCCTACTTGATTTTTTTTAATGTTCATATTTAAAGGAAAAAAAATCCAAAATGAGAAATAGTTTGCCATTTCACTTCTCATTTCAAAATTCTTGTCTCCATAAGAGAAATTCATTTTCCTGCACATTTTCTTTGGCAGAAAAATAAAATATTTCTTATTCATATTCCACAGATGTTAAACTGCGATTGCTAGTATTGTTCATTGTAGAATTACAGACTGCTTTTAATGCTTAATGTGATTTAGCAGTTTTGACCTAAGCATGCTCCTGTCTGTGAAATACGTTAGCATTGAACTGATTTAGAGTAAAAAGATCTAGTGTTGTGCTTTTTTGAACTGATGTGTCTGAGCTTTTTGTTTGTTTCTTTTTGAAGCAATAATTAATAGAAAGAGCAATAACAAAACCAAAAAAATCCAAACAGAAACCCCACCTGAACAAAAGTAATCAAAACAACTGAAATTTACACACTGATTCATGTCAGGAGGTTTACCTCAGAGATAACGAGCTTCTCATTATTTCAAATAGATTTCAAGACTGAATTGTGTAGAATTGGAATCTTTGGTGGTATGACCCAGACTTTCACTTACTTTTATTCCCTTATAAATTTCTACAGTTGATTAAAGTATATTTCAGGCTTCCCAAACATTTCCATCAAAGTTTCTTTGTGTTCATGAAATGTTCTTTATGAGAATGCCAAACCTCAAAGTATATCCTGAATCGCTGGTTCAAGCAGCTTTTAACATTTCTTTGGGCCCAGGTCTATGAAGTCCCCAGCATTTATCTGCAGCTCACTCAGAGGCCTCATTAACCAGATGTTGTGGGCACCAAAAGATTGAGCAGTCAAACCTATATTTCTGGTACAGCAGTGGAATGGGAGGCACAGTTTAAACCCCAAATGCTGAAAACTTGTTTCAGGAAGTTACAGGGCTATTTTGGGCAAAAGGACAAGAAAATTCTGTAACACCAGCCTATTTTACAAAGTCCCATTAGATCATGAAAACTTTTTGGCTCCTAAGAACAAACCCTCAGAAAAGAATCTCAATTACCTTCAGATGCACATGAGTAACTCATTGGTTCCAATAAGGACCAAGCCTGTGCATGTGCTTTTTGGATATCTATGGACATACGACCAGGTGAAGATGCCAGCAGATTTACATGCTGGATGCAGTTCTGCTCTTTGGTAGAAGGTGAAGAAGAGCACCTCTTATTTTGGAAACAGCAACTATTCCATGAGCACAGGAACAGCTTCTCTCAAGGTGCATTCTGGCTAATAGGAGGAAACCTCAGATCTGCAACACTCCTAGTTTTCTATAAGACAATGTGCATTCATTGCAACCTTTAAATCAATGGCAGAACAGCTTTGCTTTGCCTGAATGATGAACAAAGATTGTTATTTCTAAATTACATGCTAAGAAAATGAAATTGCTATATGCTTTCCTGAGGTTTGAATATATTTCTGAACTGAGATCTTACACTGGAAATGACAGAAAAAAATTAAAGAGAGAAAAATTTTAAAATATTTTGAATATTTTCTCATTCCAGTGCAAGAGAAATTAAGTTTGACTCTTTGTTGTTATTTAAATATTTGAAAAATATTAACTAAATATTTAATATTGAATAAAGTATTACAATAACTTTGTAATAATAATACTGTTGTTTTACTTTAAATCTGGCTAATTTTCCCCCGGATTTCTATGAAGGTCTGCTGGCATGATGCAGAGGGATTTTAAGTCTAAAGAAATCAGAAAAAAAAAGGATTAGCAATTGCTACAGCAAAACTATAAAGCAGGAAGAACTTATTTGTGCTGGATTCTAATGCTAAGTTAAGACTACTAAATAAATCAGACCCAGGGAATATTCCTGGCCTAGAGGACAATCTGATTGAATCTGCGGTATTTGGCCTTGGTCCTTTCTACCACCCCACCTTTGTCCTTTGCACTGTGCAATGGTGGCCCTAAGACATAGATCCTCTTTTAGTGGGGTTTTTCATCCAGTATGCCTGAAATAATGTGCAGGCCCACCAAAATGGTACTTCAATCTTGTGAGTCTGATGCATGTGTTTCATGAGGACACAGAGATGCTGGAGGGTGCAGAATCTGCTGAACCTCAAAGGTCTGTCCTGGCAAGAGGCATTTAGATTTGCTTCAGGCTTATCTGTATTCCCTATTGAAACTGATTTCTGCTCCCTGCTTTCCCAGTGCCAGGAGTAGGTATTGCCTTAGAGAGCACCATACAGCATAGGTCAAAACAACCAGGGAACGTACTCAAAGTTAGGAAGCATGGATGCTCAGAAGGCAGTGTGCAAACACACTCCCTTGGACAAATTTTATTTAGCAACAGAAACAAAGCCCAAATATTTAAAGGAGCTTTACCACGCCCACAAGAACTGTGGGCTGTGATAAAGGGCAAAATACCATTTATGGAAGCCCACTTGGCTTTTTCAGCAATCTTGTTAGTGTTACAGCCCAGCTGTAAGGAACACACAACCAGCTGTGTGTGAAGGAGGCCCTGTGCTCTGGGGTAAGGAGAAGGAAAGGGGCCACCCAGCCAGGACACCTTCCTGGCATTGTCCTGCCCTCCTCCAACACAGCTTCTGCCACAACTTCTCCACCTCTAAATTCAGGTGATCATCCTGTCTAAAGGGATTGGAGCAGGGGTTGGGACTGTTTCATGATGTAAAGATTAACATAAAAAAGAAGGTGCTAGTAGTTTTGAACATTAAAATGGTATTTGCTATCAGTGATAAAACTAAAATGGATTGTAATTTGCTTTCTACAAGTGCTGTAATTAGGATTCTATTTGCTTTTGTGTTCATGTATGGAACAACATTTTATCTTTTGAGGAAGGGGCGGGAAGGTGCATTTTCCATTTTTATATGCATATATCTTTATCGATCTTGTAACATTTACACTTTTTTTCTTTATTGAATACCAGGTGAGCCAGTAGTGCCTCACCTAAAAAGGCATTCTTTGCTTTTTTGTTAGACTTCTTTTGTGTGAAAATGCCTGCATAGCCATCAATTAGTATTTAAACGTTAGGAGAAAGGTTTGAAAGCTCAGATAGGAAGATACCAACATAAGAAAATGACCCAGGGCCATCCTCAGGGCTGATTCTAACTCTGTGACTTAAAGCATATCACATTGGCTCACAGTTTTGAAAGGTATTTGAACTCATAGCTCCAATCAAAAGCAGTAACTTCAAAATAAATTGTTAAAATAGGAAAAAGTTAGGACTTTCACTCAACTAAACTTAGATCTCAAATCCAGATATGAGTTCTAAAATGTCTTGATTTCTTTTCCATATTAACTGAGGTTAGTATGAGTTATGCTACTGTAAACAAAGGAAGAATTTCACAAAAAAATTCTGTATGTTGTGGTTACATACACAGTTATTCCCTAAAATTAGGGGTAATTCCTCACAATAAATAACACCCTAAATTAATAGAAAGGCAGAAGTTTCTTAAAATAAGTCCGAGGTGAATTGTATGGAGTACTGTTAAAGTATAATGGTAGGAGTCCTTTGTTCCATTCATAATATATCTTTTCAGCTTAAAAATGAATAATGAAAGAACTATTATATTGAAAAACTGTAATGCTTACAGCAGATGTGATACATTTTCACTGTGGTCAGAAAATGGTCTGCAGATAAATTGGCTGAAAGTACCTTTGGCTACTATCTTTTTTTTTTTTGTTTGAAATATCTTTTATTCCAATCATTTATAAATAAGTTTGTCCTGTCAGGTTTTGGTTTTTTTTTTTCCGAGAAGTCTGAGGTGTGCTTCAGCAGTTTTATCCCCTTAAACTGAAGGGAGCTGAAAAGAGGTACAATAAAATTTTCTCCTGAAAATGGATTAGGTAGCACCTTCTGCCTACTTTCCTTCTTGTCAGTCTCTCTGAAGTGGTTTGACCTTCAAATTTTCTGGGACTCCAAATGTTGAACTCCCTGAGCTCCTTCCTTGGAAGCACTAAGGTCTATGGAGGCACCATAAATGTTGCAAAATACACCTTCTGGGAGCTTCCACCACAATGCAGTTAGGGGGATTCAGACACCACTTCTGATGGGCGAGTGGGAGGAAAGAGGACCTGAAGACTTGTGAAGTCAGAACAAGCTGCTGCAGGCAAAGCTGTTCCCTCTTTCTACCTCAATGATCTGTAATTTCTCAGAGAAACATTCCACCACCCCATGATCTGGAACATGAGCCAGACTGGGCCCTTTGGGCAGTCTTGGTGCCATGTTTGGTAAGGGTTTCTGGGACCTTGAACACTTGGGTTGCCCCTTGATGCGCCTCTGGCATATCCTGCCAACCTACAAGAAAGGAGAGGCAGACACACATAGCAACTGATGGGATATGCCTTGCTTTATCCTGTTTCACATCCCACGCTATCCCAGCTGATGAGGGCTGTTGAGGTGAGCCTCATACATCACCTTCTTCCCAGCTACCTCCCTCCAACAGGTTTATCCATAATGATCAGAGGCTTTCTTCAAAGAAATTGTTGCCAAAGCCCTGTCCAAACAGCTCAGCAGATAATGTCTGACTCATAACATATCCGACCCATTAATTTTGCTTTTAAATGGTGTGACCATCTCTAAGAGTACACTAACTGCTGTCTGACAGTTCAATGGTAAGACAACCTAATAGGGCTTCATTTTCAAAATGTAGTTTTTCTATTGTATTTAAAAGAACTAACACAAAGTCTTCTAGCTGTTCAAACTTCTTGCCTTTCATGGCTGTGTTCTCTAATCCTCCTGTTATGAATGATCAAACAGGAGAACTAGACTTAAATTCTTTCTAACTCTTGTTATTTTATATACCTTTAACTTCTCCCCTTTAAAACTTAGAAGATAATCTTCTCACTGTCCCTTTCCATGTGGAAGATAATGCAGGTCTCAGAACATCTTGGCAGGATCGGGGTTATCCACGTACAAAGTTTGCCAAGAAATATGCAGCAGAGCATATTCTGACAATACAGTGAGAAATTTTTGAAACTGTTGAGCTGAACCACAAAAAACCCCAATCTCCTTTCATTACTGTGTGTCACAGGACAGCTGTTCCAAAATTTTTTGCCCTTTAGCATCCTATTTTGTTCTGGGACAATATTCATATTTCATTAACTTCTATTTCTCATTTGCATCATGTGCACATTAAGATACACAGTACATCACAAAATATTTCTTTGTTGACAGGCAGCTTATTTATGGCATTATGATACTGACAGTGTGGCACATTTCATGGCACATATTTTTAGTACTTAGACATAGGTAATATTTAAAACATCTATTTTGCTATTATTGAATCTTCCCACTCCAGAAGGTTGAAAATTACCAGAGAATTCACGTTTACAAGTCTGACTTTCTACAACTACATTTTAAACAACAGTGTTGGTTTCACTTACTTCTGCATAAATTTCTACCTGTTTCCTTGTGTAACTAAAATTCTAATCAAAAGAACCAAACTTTTAATATGAGCGTTCACTAACATTCTTTAGTAGCCAAAGCCATTATTTTAGACACTTTTAAAAGTGATATATTCCAGGGAATGGTGAAAAATTACATGCAGAAAAACATGCTGGGTTTTAATGTTCCTTTAATTTCAGGGTTTTACTGAGGTTTCTGGTTCTGTGTGTTACAAAATTTACAATAGTGACAATACTAAACTCTTTTAAAATTTCCTAGTTACATTCAGATGTTTACCAGTTCACAAAAAGTTTCCTCAGAGTGAAATGTAAGCTTTTAAGAAAGTACTTCAAAAGAATAAAACAAAATACATTGTGGCTGGCCATCGTTATCCAGATAACAAAGAAATTAATTCATTGTTTTGACAGGCCAGTGAGTAAAAAGTAACCAAATTTTTGGGGAAGATAAGTACTTAATACAACACGTGATTGGTATCGGCTTTAATTTGTAGGAAACATATAGTGAATCCAAAATAATTTCAAAGTAAATCTATTAGAAAGCTTATGGAGATTATCAAAAGAGTTTTTTTTTAAAAAAGACTGCATAGCTACTCTTGCTTCCAAACATCATATGAAATATTTTCCTACTGCAAGCACACAAAACATTGAAAGCAAAAAATGTTCTTTACGGAATAAAGCACAATAAATTCTGTAAAGACCTAGAGACTGTGCCACTTAGGGAAAAATTGAGTACAGAGGTTGCAGCTTTATTGTTAGTCTGCACAGAACTGTATTTTACTTAAGACAAAGTTCAACTGTGCAGTGAGGGAGAAATAAACAAAAGCAGCCCATTTAATGTGCACTCTAACAGCTTCCACATAAGAGAAGAGGAAAGATTGAGGACTAAAGGAAAGAGCACTTTGCGAGGTGTGTGGCACTTGGGGAGACTGCACTGCTCCTGGGGAGGAGGTGACACCTCTGTCAGCTTTTGCTTCAAAGAGTTGACTAGGACTGGCCTTGCTAAGAGCCCTCAAATGTCCCCTCAGAAACCTCCCTTTGCCCTTCGAGGTGGGGCAGGTGCCTCCCATGACCTTTGTGTTTGCCTTCCCCACCCATGGAAGAGGCAGATGTGGTGGTGCCTCTATTTTCTCAGCTCAGAGTTAGGTGGAGGTCCCAGCCATGTCTCTGGGCTGAAATTATTATTTTTACCTCCTCTTGGGCTTCAAGCTGTTCTGGGTGGACTCAGAATTTAGGAAGACTGGTGGAACTGGGGCTGGTGCCCTGCTACATAACTGGAAGAGCAATGCTGCCATACAGTCGTACCCATGCATGGAACTCCCTGGGCAGAATTGCTACCGACCAGATTAGCCAACCTGTGCTGTAGAGGGAAATTTGAATCATCTTTCCAGGATCTAAGTTTATAGAGGAAATGGGAAATTACTCTAACTGACTTGTGGCAAAATTGAAGCTCTAACTTCAAAAAAATACCAGTCAATCCAAGAAGCACCAAGGAAGCTAACTGCAACAAGCTGGTGCACAAAGCATAAATGCAGCAATTTCAAATAGAAAACACTAACAAATTTGAGTTAGTACAGTTAGAATCACCACCAGCAATCAATATTGATATGTCACAGCTCTTTCCACATGACAGCATTGTGTATTTAGCTAAAACTGTAATTGTTCTCATATGAGGAAACTCAAAGTGAGGATGAATGAGAATATAAAATCTGCAGAATGCTTTCAAGAGATGCCAAACAGATCAATGTCATAAGAAGAGATTGATTTAGACAACAAGATTAACACCCAGAACTAGGAAGCACTATATCTCATATCCAAATAAAGAAATGGAAGATTTAGTAAAGCAAATAACTGGAGAAAGGGACACTTACTGACCAAGTTAACATATACAAGAGAAGATAATTGATATGAGCAAAATTTGATATTATGATTCAATTTGCCAGATAAAGAAATGCAGCACAGACCTCATTGTCAAACTAGAACACCTTCTCTTGATGCTCTTGTTTGGCTTTGCCATCCATGTCACTATTAAGACAAAGTGCAGATGAACACAACACAAGTATCACATGATTTGGCATTACACCAGGAGACTCACAGAAATAGTGAGTATAATATATAGCTCACGTGCTTGATAATTTGGTGTACATGCAAGTACAGACAAAGATTTTGGCCAGAGCTGCAAAAAAGAAGCAAACATATGTTTTTGGAAAAGAAATTATCTGCTACAACTGTCACACCCCCCACCCTAAATGAAGAATCCTCACAGATCTCAACTCCAGCTTAAGTCTAAATGCATGAATCTTGAAATATTGAAGGAATCTCAAAATATGAAAGGAATTTTATTGTCACAACAGGCAACAACTAGATTTACCTCAATAAACTGCATTTGTTCATCAAAAGTCTGTATTTTAAGAACTAAATTACAGATTTTCAACTTGATTAGCATTTCCATGTGGATATATGGATCTGAAGGCCGGAAATGCATCAAAGCTAAAAACAGGTGTCTGTATACTTCTGAAAGCGAATAGACATCTTAGAGAACAAAACCATGGCAAATGTAAGGATGAATCTTAACTTGGCTGAACAACCAAAAGTTATTCAGAGAGTAGGAGGAAATTTCCAGGATATACATTAAGAATGAATATAGAACATCTGCTTGGAGAGGGATATACAGAGGAGCAGGGCCAAATACTATTATTCAGCACAAGAAAAATTCATGGGGCTTCATAATACAAAGGACAGAGAGCAGCCAGTAACAGACTGGACTGGCAGGGGCCTTGCTCGTGCCTGTAGTAGACCAAAAAGGAAAGCTTCACCTGTGATGTAGGCTCAGATGAACTCTGACTGGACTCTAGTAATTCAAAACTGCTTGCTGGCACATTTATTTCCAAATGAAAGAAGAAAGTAAAAGCCCTTTGATAGGGCAGTGGCTGTAATTGTGGTCCTTATGATTTTACTGACCAGTGCTGTGAAGTTCTTCCCCTATGTTAACTCATAGCCAGGAGTAACTCCAGATAACCAACGCCTCCAATCACCAAGAACTGCAGCTCTCCCCTTTGTCCAGCCCTTTATTTGTAGCTCTTGCCTGTGCTGTTGCCATCTGGACTATCAGATGGACTACCAGACTCCACAGCCAGGAGTAGGTGGTGGAAAAGCTCATCCCCTCTCCCTTCCTCAGAGGAAATGGGAAAGCCTGTGAATGAGTAATAAGCTAAACAACTGTATCTCTCATTAACCACACTGCTGGACAGCAACAGCCCCTCCCATTGTACCAGCTAACACTCATGGAAATGGTCACTGGTTAATTTTCCAAAGAGGAATTTTCCAAGCAAAAATGTTTAATGCAATCTGACCATCCCTGAAGCTGCTCTAGCAGGACTTGTATTATGCAGTATAGGAAGGATGAGGATGTTCATTTAAAGCCCCTTTAGAAAAGCAGCTTCAGTTCTACTTCTTCGGAGAGTAACAGAAGGAACAAACTCTCACTGCCTCAGGGAAATGTTCCCAGGCTGTTCTTTATGCACTGGCCACTGCTGCCCAGGGGTGTCCTAAGTTTGTAACTCTTGACCTCAGCTTCATTCTAACTTCACCATAATATGGTGGTGTGATTACATAAAATATATCCTGGAATTCCCCAAGGCAACACAAATGACAAACCTGCTCTAGTCTTCCCATTTGGAAGAGTCTGATTGCATCAGATGAAGCAATTTGATATTCTAACTAATTTCTAAAATTATGCCTGGAGACTTTTGTTTGAGTGACTACTCCCTCATTTACATGAAAATTCAGGACAACCAAAAGAAAATGAGGTCATAAAACATGCAACAGATTTGCTCATCCCTAAGAGAGAAACTTGCCAGTATGATTGCAAAAGAATAACCTGCCATAATTTGTCTTTCAAGGATCTACACCCTTGTTATGGTCTGAAAAGTAAGACAACCAAGACAAACTTAAGGTGTTTGTCAGTTTGAAAGGGTCCCCCTCAATACAATCGAGTAAAAGTCTCTGTGGGTACTTTTCAGATTCCTGCCCATGTTCTTCACATGCTAACTTGGGATTATCACTTGTACACTTATATGTTGAGGGACCAAGTAAATCCCCCTACTATCTTATTTTTACTGGGACTGACCTCCAAACAGAACAGGAAATCTCTTTGTAAGCAAATTCCCATAACCAGTCCCCTTGCTGTTTAGTCTGCATTGGATTAAGCAGTGCCTTGCTTGCTTCTTTGATTGGCAACTATAGTACTATAAAAACAAATGTACAGAGCAAATCTCACCAGGAAAGCCTCCCAATCTACAGACCCTTTCAGCTTTATTTGGACTGAAACTTGATGATAGCTCCACTAGACAGGAAACACTCTCCCCTCCTTTCTAATATGGCACTACCAGGAGGACACATTTTCTCACAGACCAAGAAGCAGAGCTGAGAGAGGAGAGAGAGCAGCAACACCAGAGACCTCCTATAATACATGCCTCAAATTCAAGCTGTTGCAAGACAGCAGAAGCTGACAACACTATTTATTTAACCTGTATTTAATTCTTTGACTGAGAAAAAACATGGTTTACACCATGCTTGAAATTGGGTGAGATATGGAGAAAGCAAAGCAAAAGCATGCCAGGCATTTAAAGCCCATCACATGGCAGAAGCTGGAGGGAGCAGACACTTGAACAGCAAACCATTTTGTTTGTTTTCTCACTGGACATAACACACTGCTTGTTAATGATGCTTTGCAATTCTATATCACCAGGAAGCTCCTCCTTGTGACTAGGACTCTGCCTTTGGTGATGTAAGAATTCACAGATATGCAGAGGGGGTTGTACAGCACTCAACACTAACAGAAAATCTTAAGGTAAATACACGTGACAGAAAAGGAATTAAGCACATTATCCTGCTGTTCTGTAGCATATCTATCAGGTCATGATATTCATATGAAGTGGTCACATACTGAAAAATCAAAGAACTGAAATATTTACTTTTGAGACCAAATAAGAGATGCCACATAGTTGAGCTAGCATTAAACAACGGAGCCACCCGCAGGTGAGAAGTGCAAGTCCTGCCCTTCTTACACTTGTATCATGTCATATGACTCTGCTCCCAAACTCAAACCTCACCAGACATGCCAGCCAACTACCCCAGTTGCTTAGAATCCTAGAACATCCTGAGTTGGAAGGGACTTACAAGAATCATTGAAGTCCAACTCCTGGCCCTGCGCAGGATACCGCAAGAACAACACCATGTGCCTGAGAGCATTGTCCAAACCCTTCTTGAACTCTGGCAGGCTTGGTGCTGTGACCACTGCCCTGGGGAGCCCATTCCAGTGATCAGACACCCTCTGATCCAAACATAACCTCTGCTACCTATTTAACATTGGGCTATCTGTTGGGAAGTTGTGGATTCACCTCCTGCTGCTACCAGTACAACCATGGTCAAAGAATACACGCAACAACTGGAAACTGTACAGGCAGGTATATGTGTTTGTGTGTGCACAATGCATCCAAGTCTGGATGGCCACAGAAAAAATTTCTTCTGCTCTTTCTTCACCAAAATAAAAGATGGATCAGTAACAGGTTTGAAATTATGCAGTCACCTACCTGTGTACAGCAACTTGAATCCAAGGAGTCCTAGCACTTTGAGAAAGGCAAATTGCAGCTGCACGCCTGCATCACTTGCACTCCACCTGGGAATGTTAAATGCTGGTGCCCAGCGATACCCAACCAGGGTGAGGCCTCCTTCCTAAAAGCCCAACAGGAAGAACACAAATAAAACTTCTGTGAGATTCTAGAACTTTTTTTAACTGAAGAAGTGGACATGGCCACTTACTGTGAAGCAGCAGGGTGCTAAATCCAGGAAACACCAGGAAAGCCATGGACTCTTCCTTCTTCCTCCCAACCCCAGCTATATTCTGACTTTTTATCTCACTTTCCTTCTGCTGACTCTCCT
Source organism: Aphelocoma coerulescens (assembly GCF_041296385.1). Classification (NCBI taxonomy): domain Eukaryota; kingdom Metazoa; phylum Chordata; class Aves; order Passeriformes; family Corvidae; genus Aphelocoma; species Aphelocoma coerulescens. Next base: position 80,291,877 of record NC_091015.1, read on the forward strand.
AGCTGCTCCATTTGGCATTTGCTTTATTGTTGATCTCCAAGATTTCATCTGATGGGGTGAAAAGCAGGAAGGGGTGAATGCTTCCATCGCATTCACCTGATTCATATTACTCTGGAGAACATTTCCACACCTGCTCTCACATGATCCATCTGAAGGCAGTTAAAAAGACACTAGAAGTACCTTGCTGGCAAAAAAGTAGTGGTCTCATGTTGGCCTGCACCTTCCTTTGGTGTAGGGGACCTACATTAGCCACTTCTTGTGAACATCAGCTCCTGTGCAAGATGGCCACAGGCTGATTTTGCAGATCACCCACTGAACTTCTTTCCTGAAAAAGAAAGGAAAAAAGTTAGGCTTCTTGGTTAGTTTTCCGGGATGCCTGAAGAAAGCCTTTGCTGGAGCTGGCACCAGCCCATCCCCACCAGCAGGGCTGCTTACGAGGCTTTCTCCCAGCCAGCTCTGAAGGTGGCTGGATCCCTCACGGAATGACTTAACTCACTAAACCTGCAGAAGGCTACACCTGCCAAGGGTGTGAGGGGGAATCTTTCTGGCATTTTAGGAAGTTGAATTGCCTCAGCAGAGTCCAGTGATGCCAGAACTGCCACAAGAGAGGGCAGGGCTCGTGACTGTGGGGTGAGGGAGAAGGGCCTCCCCCTTCTTGGCAGCAGGGATGGGTGGTTTGGCCATCCGGAAGCACAGCCTGAGACTCCTGCCAAATGCCTGGATCACCGGGCTGGAGGCAGAAAGCTGCAGTGCTCCCAGGCCCTCCCTGCTGAAACTGGCACTGTGCCTGGCACCCCAGGGTGTTAACTGGGACAGGGAAACAGAACTGCTGGCTGGACAGCAGGGCACAGGAACACTTGCCAGCTGGGCAGAGCTCCAGCGACGTCCCTCATGCAGCCAAGAGAAGCAGGTCTACACCCTGCCAAAGAGCATCAGCCTCATCTGGGGAAACCCTCATGACGCCCTAGACTAGGTAACAATCCTTGCCTTTAGCTTGGAGCACAGCAATAAGGAGGGGTGTCCCCTCTCTGGCAGAGAAAGGACCTAATGTCGGGTGTCCTGTCACTGTGGAGAGCTTAGACTGAGGTCAAAACACTGTTTCCAGCAGCTGCACCACTTTTTGGGGTTGTGGGATATTTGGGGTGGCTTTTTTGGGGTCAAGGGACAATTGGAGCTTCTCAAAGTGCATTTGTCAGAGCTCTCATTGGTGGATGCCATCAGGGGTTAAACATGAGCTGAATATCTACTTACTAAGCTCAGGAAGGGAAGAGGAAAATAAAAAAGAAGAAACTAAAAGCAGAGGCAGTCCCAGGCATGCCCAGGAGCAGACCTTTGGGCACCTCAGGAATTTTACTGGCAGGGACGTAGGCACTTGCAGACTTCAGACGCCTCTAGGGTTAGGCAGTAGCTGAACAGGGGTTTTGAGGATCTAAATATTGACCACAAATGCCTACGAGGCAGTTAGGCAGAGCTTACATGCCTAAACCTTTTTTGTGGCTCTAGCCCTAAACTAATATTATGGAAAATACCAGCAATTATTAGGGACTTCTTATCAGATTGGATACATAATTCCTTTGCATAACTTTACCATGGCCTCATTTATGTGGTGCTTAGAGAGGATGAATACCTGTTCTGCATGAGTAATTATGCCAAAGGCTCGTGTGAGGGAGGTAGTTTATGACCGCTGAGTAAGGCCAGCTATGTTTACCTACACATCTACAGCACTCCAGCTAAAAATTGGTCTTACCGCTAAATCTCCCTTGTTGCTTCATTTGCCTGATTGCAAACAGATCCCAGAATATGCAGTTGCACTGGGATGATTGATGCCATGATGCTGCAGTGAAAAGGAAGTATTCTTTTAAGTGTTATCAAGTCCATGAGCATAAGCAAAGCCATGTCACGTGACAAAATGTAAATAGAGCATTTCTTAGAAAAGCCATTTATTTGCCTCCATGATTTATTATTCAATGACATGTAGGCTATTTTTTCTTTGTTACTGGCACTCATGCTCATAATAACAAGGTACTTGACTTGAAGGTATTTGGCCAACCTTTCCAAAGTGCTATGTAAGCAGTAATCAGAGAGAGTTAGGTTCATGAGTCAACAAATTGCTCTCCCATGCTGATCAAACAGTCTTGGCATCTCTATAAAAAAAATACAAAAGCAGATTTTGGGCTGGCTTACCCAGTTTTCTCTCTGAAATTATTTATTGTATTTGCATTTGGCAGAGTTCAGGCTTAAAATAACCAAAAGTGACAGTTGTTTTAATAATAAAATTTTACATGTGATTTTCATTTACGTTTAGAAGGATAAATGAGACAGCAAGTTAGCCTCCAAAGTTTTTGTTGCCATAAATTGGGTTTCACTTGCTCAACCTAAAGGCAAATGATGCTCTCATTTTACACTATACCCCCACAGCCTGCAGGAGAAAGCAGTCTAATATTTGTGTCAAAGCTAGTCAGATATCAGATCAGTAGAGCTGGGGTTTATTGTGAAAAGCTTTTATTCCAGCCTACACCAGGTTATTACTAATAAGGCAAGTAACAATCAGATACGATGCACAAGCTGCAGACTTTACCAGGAGAAGGAACTCAAATCTAAGTGGGATTTGTACTCGATTTCGATCACGTATTCACAAACCGCGGTCCTGAATCCAAAATACATATTCCCATTCTCAATCTTGCTACTTCCCTGTGTAAATGAATGTCTTAAAATGAAATATCTTTAGTTGTGAATCAGCTCTCTGCTTCCGTGTGCAAAGTGGGTAGAGCTGCGTGAATAATTGCATTTATTTTCACTGTGACTGCTGAACTCAAAATATTTTGGAAGCTTGCATTAAACAGATGCAACTTCCCTCTCTCCCCTTGCTCCTAATTTTTTTTTCCATTAAACGAAAAGAGGACAGCCTCACGTGCACTGAAAAACTCCTTCTGACCCCCAAAATGAAACACTTCATTTCTGGACACATGTAGTAAAAGCAAAGGAAATTAAAAGGCTAGATTTCATAAAGGAAGAAACGGTGCTCTGCCCCTTCTTATTCAGTAGCCAGCATGCAAGAGACAAATACTTTGGTTTCCTGAGGTCTTTGAAGCTGCCACGTCCTGTCCCTGGAGATGCCACTCACCATGCCTCAGCTTAAGGAGGAATCTCTGGGCTGTGGCTTTCCATGCAGCCAGTCTGCTGTGGAGCTTTTCTCCATGCTGCCTGTTTGTGGTGCCCCAGCCATGGAAGCCGCTCACAGGAAAATGAGGTGAGCTGTCACCACCTGAACCAGCTGCCTCCACAGCAGCAGCTTATCCTGCTGCAGACAAGATGCTCCCCCAAGGTACAGCTCTGCAGGTGGAAGCTCTTCCAAGCACCCTCCTTTTGGTTCTGTTTTGATTTGTCTGTGTAGTAAGCTGTTCCCTGAACCCAGAGGCTCCTTTATTCTCCGTGAGGGAGCCCTTCCCATCAGGCTACACAGCTATGCTGCTTTTTAACCAAAGGGTTACTTCAGCATTTGGTTTCTACCAAAGTGCTGTTAAAATATTTTCACTTATTGCAGGACCACAAACATCTGTTAATTATGGGTCTGGGGTTTATTTATTTATTTATTTTAATAGCTAGGTTTTATTGACCTTCACTTAAGCACTTTTGAATATTTTACCCCATATAAAGACTGCTGTGTTGAAAAGTGCTAACAATTACCATCATGGGAGTCTTGGATTCAAAGACAGTTTGCAGACCTCATTAAGCCAAGGAGTTTGCCAAGTCCAGTCTTTTCAGTTCAATGGAAGCAACACTTAAGTCCCTTCATGTAGCAAGGCAGCTGCAAGCAATGGAGGCTGCCTGGCATGGGCAGAGAGAGCTGAGCTCACCCAGGGTTACTGGTTGGTCTTGGTACCAGAAGACAGGGACTCACACTGGAAACAAAGGGAGCTGTGAGAAGAGCCCTAAAAAGCAGCAGGATGGCAGGGCTTTTTTTGATATCAGTTTTGAGATCAGTGAAGCAGAGTCAAGATCTCTGAGCTAGACAAAAGCCTCCTTCCTGGTTGTTTTGCATCAGGGGAAACAACTTCTGTATAGTCTCTGTCAAGAAGTGTAGTTTCAGTGATAAATCTTGACCAATGCAGAGCAAGACTGGCAAGGTCTTCCAAGCCAGCTAGTGATGGGTTAGCCTGCTAGGAGGTCTGCATTATGCCATTGCGAATTCTTGCCTCGTATGCAGGAGAAAAGCAGATATTTGAGAAGCTTCGAAAAAGTAAGATAAGCAAAATCAACTCTTCAAAGAGAAGTAAGATGCTTTAGGCATTCAGCAGATCGAAAAGCCAGACTCCATATTTGCATACTAAACATGGAGGTAGGAGAATGCCTCGGGTTAGACAACAGTGTTTCTATGCTTTTCAGCTCTGTGTGTGAAGGATTGACAACAGGCACTCAACTACATCAGTCTGAGTGAGGCAGATCAATCCTACACTGTCACAGGAATATGCACAGGGCAAGAGCAGTTTAGAAGCTTTCAGTCTAAAAGAAGTGAGAAGCATAGTGGCATTGGTATTCTATCAGGGAACTCAAAAATAAGAACGAAATGCACAGATCCACAAAAGAACTGAGGCTTCTGAATACAGCACTATTTAGGCACCTTTTGCCTGTGAGGGAAAGGAGGAGCTGGGAAAACACGACAGGTATCCTGATTGCCAGGCCAGTGCTGTCCACAAAGTCCATCCTTCATTCATTGCGTCATTCTCAGCTCAGGATGTTTTCAAATGAGTATTTTCAAAGGACAAGTCCTCTTTCCTCTCTACTTGAGGTGAAGTTACAGAGATGAACCCTTATATTAGCTCAGCACAATTCCTCAAAATTTGTTTGCCCGAAACCCCTCTATCATAGTAAGGATTCTCCCTACATCTGTATTCAACCACACATCCTTCCAAGCAATAATCCAGTATGAAAACCAGAAGGTGCCCAAACACAATTTCCAAGTGCGATACCTTATTGTGGCATGGCTATTAACAAGTTTTATAGAAATAAGAGAATAATACAAGATTTTCTATGGAACAAAAATGAATGATAAAATCCCTTAGTGAACATTTCTGAGATATTGTTTTTGCCTTTAATTTACAGCCTCCTAGTTTTTATCTCCTCAGGTGGGATTTTACAAATTAACCATAGGTAGAACACACCCCACTTCATAATTCCCTTATCTTACTTAAACAGGAGACAGATAGCAACTTCTATACATGCTCACTCCTTCTAATAGAAAACAGTGATATAATGAAAATTTTCTTATCACCTCCAGTTCCCACACAGGTGTTCTTGGTGATAAACTACTGAATGATATAAACAGTGATTTCAGGTAAAAAGTAGCAATTAGTCAAAAGGAAACGGAAAAAAACCCCCAAAATGCAAATTAAACCACATTTCTTGAGTAGGATTTGGAACTGAAAATACTCAAATACAAGAGTGTATGAGTGAATTTTTTCAGTGAGGCACATAATCCCTTGCACTTCCCTTTAGTAATGCTTGCTTTCACCTCTCACAACCCATAGGCAACTTCTCTTCCATTTTGAGATGATCTTGATGGGCTATTCGGAGATATGATAAGGAACTGTATGATATTCCCTTTGGTTTTAGCCAATGCAGGCTTGTCTCCAGTGGGTGCTATCACAAAACAGCTGTTTTACAGCTATTCCTGAACAACAGCGGTGCGAGAGTAATTCTGGAAGAAGGATTACTGAGTAAGATCTCTCCATTTTAGTTCTCCCAGGATTGTTTCTTCAGATGTAATAGAGAGCATTTAAATGTATTTAAACCAGCTAAATTGTGTTGCTGCTATTGTGCAATGAGTGTATTGAATACCTCAGGTTCACAGAAAATTGTTTAAGTTTGTGTTCTACATTGCCTTTGATTATTTTCATTTTTGTATTCCAAAGAAATTCTGTATTTTCTAGCCATTGCTAATTCCTTCCAAACAGACCACTGGAGGCCCAAAAAAAAATGCACACCTGTTGTTGCAGAAGTGCATGGCCAAGTCTTCGCTCCTGTGAAGGCCACAGCTTTCTGGACAGTGTCATTAGGGACAAAACTGGAAACCTCAGTATGTGATGCTATTTTCAAAAATCCACCCTCTCCCAATTTTCCACCATCTGCATCCATCTGTGAGGGAGCATGCCACTGCCCAGCTGAACAGCATCCTTACCATATCTACTTAGCATATATTGCTTTCTCAAACCCTCAAGACAGATGGGAGTAGGAATTTAGACCAAAAGTGCCACTGGCAGAACAGCTATTCCAAGGGCAATTGTACAGGGTATCAAATATATGTTGATTATTCCTAAGCATTCTTGATAACCGTCAGATATGCTTAACACTTCTCAAGAAATCTTTCCATAGGAGTAGGACCCCATAGGTATAATTTATTATGCATTAAAGAAAATAGCATAAAGCTCCTGAAGCATCTTTGCATTCTTGAGATTTGTTGCATTATTTTCATCTGGAGTAGCCACAAGCAATCACAGAAGTATTTTTCATTCTTGCTGCAGTTCTTGTAATGTGAGTGTTGCCTGTGGATTTTGCCTCACACTCCAGCACCCCTAGTACTGTCTCATGTCATGTCTTCCTTACTGTGCTCAGTCAGGGTCCAGTTGGATGCCACCATCTGTCACAGTCCACAAGGAGGCATGGGGTCTGAGAGTGGATTCTCATGAGAAAGACAGTAATGTGAACAGGAAATGTCCCATCAGGAATCCTTTCTTGGGACAGGCTCCTGTGGAAAAGAACAAACCCTTATTGTCACTATTGCAGCTTTAGCTTTATATTCTTGTGCTCATCCTTTGATTCATTCTCTCTCCCCCCACTCTATTCCCATCTGATGGGTGGGAAACAGGATATTTTGTGAAATTCTTTCCTTCCTGTGTGGGTCTACATGACATCTTTAATTAGCAACTCTCTGCAATGGAAGTGAACAATTAAAAAGCACAACTATCCTGCTGATGAGATCATAATACAGTGGCTTTTGAACAGGTATTTAAGGCATCACTTTCTGTCATTTACAAAGATCATTGATGTTATTATTTAAAAATACCACACACCAAAAAAAGTCTTAAAACACTTCCTCATAGAATGAGTGGTCAGGAAGAGCTTTACAAACATTGTCTGTCTTTGTGTCCCCCTGAAGATTTTTTTTGTGTTGCAAAAGAGTGATGGGAAGGAGACCTCTGCCTTCTTCCATGGACAGAGCTTCAGCCAGCTGGCGCCTGACATTTCACCTGGAATGAGTAGGAATACTTGTTTCTTCAATAATCTTAACTCAGGAGCCAGTCAGAGTGATGTGTCCTTCTACAGAAAACCACAGTGGTTGAAAAGATTTTTCTCAGGGTGGGATTTGACACTATGGAGGCACAGAGAGCAGCACTGCTTTGGAAGAAGACCAAAATAGAGGCAAGCCTGGCATGTTCAGAGGACCTGGAACTGATCCTTCCTTGCCTTGTTCTGTAGACTGGTAGGTTTAAATGCTTCATGTGGCAGGACTGCCCTTAAATGTCAGCAGTCCAAGTGATAGCCCTCAACTTCTGGATGTCCTACAGGGTTGGCCTATCCCTCTCTCCCAGATCTGCCATGATGACATTTTTTTTTCCCACTGCTGACACTGTACAGCCCCAGGGGACATTAAGATGATCCTGCTTTCTGGTTTTCTTTCTATTTTTCCTTTGCTTCTTTTTATTAGTTTGAATCTCAGATATTTTACCTGGCACCTGAGAAAACTAATTCACACCACTGCAGAGCAGCATATGCATATGTTTATTTTGTGAAAACAAACAGTAACTACACAAGAAGACAGATCAGGGAAATACCAGGATCTCTGAGCCAGCATGGCATTCCAAAATTTGGGTCTGTGAACTATGAAAACAGCAGAACGAGATGTACAGGGTTGTGTTTTTGCTAAAATATCTGTCATTTCCCAAAGGTGTCTGAAGGTCGGTGTGCAAATCCATGTGGGATCTCACCAGGCTCTACATCACATCTGAGAAGACACAGACAGGAATAAGAATTTTTTTCATGCTGAGCTCGTGCGCCAAATCTCCCAGCTGCTATCTCACTTGTCACAGCAACAGGTTTGTCCACAGCTGCTTCACAATACAAAGCAGCTGCAGGCACTGCCTCCTCATTTTCATACAGATCTAATCATGAAACAAGAATGTGCTTGGTCATATTTGTGCTGGGACTGCATGTCCTCAGCAAAGTTTGCACACCCCGATAAATTGGCTTGCAGTTGAAAATAGAAACTACTACTGCTAATGACTGAACATATAATTCTGAGCAAAGATTACCAGTGTGGGAATATTGCTAATGGCATTAAGTGTCTTTATCGCATCTTGTAAAGTGTTATCAATCAAACTACAGGTGTTAAGCAGGTAAAAGCTGTAGTTTGAGGCAATAGATAAGAACTTTTCCCTTGGATCTTAAGCACTGTTTCCTACTAGACCTTTCCTGAGAGAAAGTGTCAGGATATCAAAGGGGAAAATAAAGATATATTTTTAGGCCTTGGGGCAAAAGAGGGAGGGGATTTTGTAGACAGTTTCAGGAGAAGCATTATCAGCCTCTCAGAATGACTTCAAATAGCAATCTCTTCCCCAATCATAACCAGATGTTTATTATATTTACCAAAGAATTTGCCTCTTTTTTTTTCTTAAATAAAAATTTACTAATAATATTAAAGCTATGTCTTGTGAACTTGTGAGGTATATGTGGAAAGAGAGGCAAGCATATTTGAGCCATATAGCTTACCATTTACCATAGACACCCAAAATAAATGGGTGGCAACATTGCACTGGGGCTCATTTGATGTACTGGGATCTAATGCACATCACTTGGTTTGCTCCCAGCTAGCGTTATGCATATTTAATACACAGAAGGTAAAGAAATCAATTTCAAGGCTATAACCGAAAGCCACTATAAAATTCCACTATTACTGCCATGCTGTAAATTACATATGTTATTGATTCCTCTGGCCTCTTTTACATGTGAGGTGACTTGGTGGGTTGGGGCCTCAGCCTTTTACCTGAATTCAGACCCTGCCCGAGGAATCTGTTGGCCTTACTCTGAGTCTCCTTTTGGAGTACAGAAATAGCTGCACTTATAGCAAGGGAAAAGAAGATACTTATGCCTAGTTCTAGTTTGAATTACAAGTTTGTATTTTTGGGAGCTGAAAATCTGTAATTCAGAGCAACAAGGTTTTTTTTCTGAAACAAATAATTTTTTCATAAACAACTGTATACGTTCTTCCTGGTCCAAAAAAGAGAGGGAATTACCAAAAGGAAAGATAGATGTAAGAGTTACATGTCCTAAACAGCTTAAAACCAGAGGGAGAAGTAAAAGCCCTTTTCCCTGTGCAGTTGGTCAGAGGCTTCAACTCATTTTTAAGGCAGCAAACCCTTTGATAGTGATTTTACAGTCTGGGGTGTACCCAGGGACCTTACTTGGGGTGGGCACCGAAAAGCAGAGGCCAGAAACCTGGCCCCACATTTCGAGTTTTGAGTTCCAGCTGCCCAACCTGAACTGTAAACCATGGGAACTGCAAGCCAAAACCAATCATGAAAAGAGAAGTGAAAAGAAAGCTCTCCTAGGAAAAAGATCTGCAAAATACTGTGCATATGACCTGATATCTGATAGCTGATATCTACCTTCTAACACAAACCACTGCAGATGAAACAGCCAATCTCCTCACGCACAGGTATGTTTTTAAATGAGCTGATTTTGTCTGGATTTCAGCCAGAAGTTTAGTGTACTAGGGGTTCAGTTAAAACATTTTTAATAATTATCTCATATTGCCGTGGTCATCTCCTATGGCCACTCAGTTTTCACAGAGAGTGTTAACAGTATTTTTTTATCTAATGGTCTATTAAGAAACACAATGCTCCTGGAAAGGTGAGAATTTTTTTTGTGCCTAAACTGACAGTATATCAAAACTCAAATGCCCACTCTGAGCCCTTTGTATGCTGGAGACAATAGACCTGGACTTGTGAACCCAAGCTCTGTCTGTGCTGTGGTGTGGTCCATATGTGGAGGAGCTATCTTTCCCGATGCTCAGCTACAGCATTAAGAAATACATGCCAGTTAATTTACCCCATTTATTACCCAAATCCAACAGCAGCTGATCAGCCTCTGAACTGAAGAACTCAATCTCAGTTACCAAGATTGACTGATTGGAGTAATTGAAGCAATCTTATTTAACATTTGCCTTAAATGATCTGGCAGTCTGATTCAGATAAGATTTCAAACAGTCTCTGTGCTTTTGATCTCAAATTAGCTTCAAGATTAACTCAAGCTTGGTTCAGACACAGTAAAAAAATCTCTCAAGTGTATCTTACACCATGCTCAAGCCCTCTTCCTGATTCCACCAGATTAATTAAAATCTCATTTCAATCCAGTTGTGCTAGTGATGGTCTGAACTGTAGGACAGTGCAGGGAAGCTGAGGGGGGAAGCAGAACAGCACTTACAGAAACTCCTGTGGCTGAAGAGTGGTTGCAGGAGGGAGAATCCTTGCTGCCGCTTTCTTTTAAATGCTGTGATTTCTTGTCTCTCTGGTACACAAAGAAAAGTGTCTGTGAGCAATAAGATCAAGAGACAACATGTCCTTCCACCACAAGTGACATTAAATTAATTTATACAAGACAGCAGTCAAAACCCATTTCTACCAGGGAAAGCTCAAAGTGAGCCTGAGCCTTTAGGTGGCTTTCCTTCTGCCTTCTGTTCACTTCACAGGACTGCTGGAGACAGAAATGCTTCTGACATTTTGAAGGCACACTACACGAGAGGTATGATTTCTTTTAACATAGAAAGACCTGTTTTGTTATAAGTATCTGCTTTTAACAGCTCTGTTCCTTTGTGCATTCCTTTCCCAGGTACAGTATAAGTGCTCCAGGGCAACTCTAAAGACAATTTTCAACAGTGGCTTAGGAGCCTAACTACGGGTTTGCTAAACAACATAGCTAAGCAGACAGACAGATGCCTGTTAGAATCAAGTTACTTCTGTAACTAAACTCATATAACAAACTCTCCCAGGCAGCTTATTTACAATTTGAGAGGAAAACATACCTTTGAAAATTGTTTTCTGAAGGTATTCTGGCTCACATTTCTCTGTTCGTGATTAGGCTTTGTGGTATTAATTCCCATGGTTTTTTTAAGTTAGGGAGGTATCTAGGCTCAGGTTTCTAGAAGTACATAGGTGTGAATAGCTGCAGACATTTGCACTGGTACCTCAGGCTTGCTGAAATACGTACCTATGACTTGCAGCTCTCTATTTATCATTTACCTTTTGCTACTGTTGAAAGGGGCAATAAACACTTGGAAAAAACGGCTCCTAAGTAGCAAGACTGCTTCAGAAGGTGAGTTTGAGGTTCTTAATTCCCTTAGGAATGCTCCACATTTTTTACCTCAGGTCTACAGAAGTGTTTGTGTATCACCTAAACCACAAAGCCTGATTTTGATTAGGCTGTGGGTACCACTGCTAGGTTATTGTTTTAAGATAGCATCGTGGAAAAACTTAAGTTATAACTTAATTAATTCAAACACTATCGTTAGTTTTGAATGGAAGCATTTTATCCAAGCAAAGGATCACCCCTGAATGACTGTATTTGTACTGCAGAACCACCAGGGCTCTAGGGTTCAGCTAAGGTCTGCATTCAAAGTTATTGCATTAACACTTATGTTATACTGCTGCCTACAGGTCCATATTTAAAATTAGGGTGTTATGCTAACTTATGTTTAAACAAGGCTCCTGTTCCAAAGCTTAGGGAGCAAGTAAGATAAGAAAGGTATGGGAGAAGCTGAACCCGTTTTAACTTTCCATGGTTATGTTTATGTATGTAATTGAATGCATTTCTTCCACTGCCCTGAAGCCACCACAGAGGAGCTGGTTTCGTAGTAGAGCTAAATATGGGAATGTAATTCAAAAGGAAGACAGGGATTATGGCAGTGCATGTATTAGAGGTGCTGTGGAGGAAAGCACAGTGATACCTGGAATGGCAGCCCTCCACATGACAGATGGGTAGGTATCTGATGATCTCTCCTGTGGTGTTTGTTGCAAACTGTGATTCCCACTTGTGGAAACTGCACATTTTTTAAAGCAAATGTATATGTATTTTGAGGTTGGACACAGAATATAAGGACTGTCTTTTCCTAATTAGTAGTTTAAAGATCCCTTACAAGTAGCCTATAAATCTCAAGATCTTGTCATATTGCATCTCACTACTGTATTGGGAAAAAAAATTACATGCGCAACATGTTTCACCAAAATAGAAACATCATTCTTGCAGAGGCTGGAGTGAGGAGGGATAGTTTTCCTTTCCAGTTCATGTGCATAGTTCTTCTTTGGGTAACCAACTTAAATTGCTACACACATATTTTGAATTTCAAAATATTTTCTGAACACAGGAAGAAGAAATTTCAACTTAGTGCCTATAGGGGAGCCAGACACTTCTGCAAGCACTTCCTCTTCTCCCTAAGCAACTGATTGATTTTGGCAACTCAAGATGCTGGTGGTTTCAGCTAAATCTAACAGCAGCTGAAATTATTTTCTTCCACATTCTGTAAACTATGCTATTTTTGCAAAAGGAGACTCCTTTATTTGAACAATTAGCAAACTGACATTTCCTAAGGTCATGTAAATTAACAGAAATGTTACCATTTAGCACTTAAAATCCTCTGCACCCCGGAGGCTGGGTAAGGTATTAGTCATCTCTAATTAAAGTTGTCTAATGCCAGGCAGTCCCTGGTGACTGCCACAATACTGTTTCCTATGTAACTGTTGGTCAATTTGTTGCAATATATCATCAGGATTACTGAATTATTAGTTATAATTACAACTTCAGAGTCAATAGCAGTGTCACAGCAAGGGTAAGTAAATGCTAGAAAATTATGAGGGATGGAAATACCTTTCTAACAGCTACATCATATCAGTAGTACAGAGACCACCCACTGTAACAGCTAGGCACAATGATAAATTTCTACTCGGAGAAGGTGGAGTTGGATGTTTTTGCCTTAATGTTCTTCATTCATCTCAGTGACATCCCCTGTAAGCTCCTCTTTGATTCCTGCCCACCAGCTGCAGAGTGCACATGTGAGGTAGTTTAGACTGGCTTTTAAAACCCATAGAATCTGCCAGACTAAATTTTATAGCACCAATGTCAAACCATTTGCACAGACCATCCCCAAGGATGCATCTCCCAAAGCTCTGCAGGTCATTTTCCTATGGCACTTTGGTCACCCCAAGTCCCATTTTTGCAAATGGTCTGGGGGATCAGGAGCCTGTCAGACAGGTACCAGTGCTCCATTCTCCAAAGGCCACCTCTCCAAGCACCATTTACTTTTGATTCCTGATATGGTTGGTGGGTTATGACCTCTTGGAGAATTTTCCCCTTGTGTATTTCTGAGAATGGCAACAGGAGGTCCTCTATGGAAGAAGTGTTATAGAAGTGTCTACTGCTTTTCAAAGAAGAACATAGTATTTGCTGTTACTACTTTGACTAACATGAGAGACACTTTTCAGAACTATTCACAATTTCAAAGGATGCATTAATTTTGTGAGAAAAGAAAAGGGGGAAAAAAAAGAAGTATTTTTCTGCAGGTCAAGTCCAGGACTTCCAGGAAATCCAAAGAAAAAATATTTCTGATAAGACATTTCAAGTTTTACTCTAAGTTCAAGGTGTGCTGGGAAATGGACTGAGAGTTCAGTGTGTGGAAACATGACCCATAAAGTTCAGCATATACTGCAAGAACCAAAATCTAATTAGGGGAGTTGGTCAGGCTTTTAACTTATCTACCTAATCTCCAACCACAGCCTCAAAGGTTGAAAATGTGACTCCATCTTTTAAACCAAGAAACAGGTCATTAAAATTCAGGCTGTACAACTAACATTGCACTCATTTAACAAAACAAGAGTTCAAAACATAAGAAGTTTAACTCCACATCAGAGACATTTCTGGAAACCGCAGACTTAACGAGCTATCTTCCCTCCATTGGTTTCAAATGAAACAGGCACAGAGGCTTTCTTTGGCACAGCCTAACCCTGTTCAACCAGGTGTGGGTTTCAATTAAGTTACCCTTGTGCAGGAACTTGAAGGCAAACATTTGTAAACTCTTTTTGGTTTGTTTGTTTGTGTTTAAAAAATGTGCCCACAGTGGTTGCCCTGCTGAAACCAGCCAGGATGGCTGGAACAGCAGCCCAGAGCCAACCAGCCAAGTCACAGCCCTGGCTGCGTGTGAGCTTGTGGTCTGCTCTCACAGCCCTTAGCCTGACTCAGTGGAAAAAAAGAAGTCTGTGGAAGCTCAAGCTATAGCGGGATGACAGGTGACTTCTGGGGAAAAAAACTACAGCTGTAGCTCTACACCCATCTCTGGAAACCTGGCACAAGTCATTCGTGGGAGAGAAGGTGTCGAGAAGAGCTGGCTCAGTGATAGTGGAATAAGTCCATTCCAAAACTGTGCAGGTTTCCAAGTTTTTCGTATGGTCTTGAAATGAAAACAAAAACTTTTAAAATGGAAGGGTGTGGAATTGTGTTGAAACATCTATTTCTGAGTTAGAGAGATCGAGTTTACAGATCAGACATAACAGGAGACCTCAACCTGGGATACAGAAATCTCCCCCTTCATCAACACCAGCACCTCTGCAAAATGTTTTGGCATCCAAGAAGCAGCATATTTTTGTTAAATATATTTCATCAAACGTGTTCTGACGAATTCCAATCTTGAAATGTCATTGTGTCACCAGTCTGTGGAAAGATCAGCATTTAAAAAAACCTCATAAAAATAAAGGACTGGAAAAGAAGCTGAGGTACAGTCACTCACTCAAAAGACATTTGTCAGCAAAATTAAATATAAGTTCAGGCATATTCTGTTTCATCACATACTGTTCCTTTTAGGGGTGAGGCACTTAAGTAATTTCTCTATTTTGGAATGAGACTGCAAGACAAACAGTTTATCTTCAGTTTGGCAAAAGAAAGTTACATTAACGTCTATCAAGATGAAAGTGGCGCAAACCAGAATATTTTACAGCTTAAATAGTGACTCTGTTCTTCAGCTATGCGTAAACTATTCGTCTCACAGGATGCAATCAAATGTCAGTGTCTCGATATGGGTTCCCAGTACTCTGGAAAACACAAACCCATGTACTTTATATATGTACACCTATATACACACACACATGTCTATATAGTGCCTATATAGATATGCATATACACACATAAATATAACGTTTGCATGTACACACACACACACACAGATGCAAACCACATCTGGAGTTCCATTAAAATATTTCTCCTACCTCCTCAATAACCGCAGCTACAGTAATCCCTAGAAGGAACAGAGTAGGGCTAAGGTCAGCCGTCTCTGATCACCAGTGTTTGTACAAAGTGATTTTATGTTTCATTTGCACTAGAGATTGATATGGAGTTCGAATTTTGGCTCAAAAGAATTTTTATGGAAGAAAAATGTTTGGAAAGTTGAAAGATTTTCCCAGAGGAAGGTTCAGGGAATAAATGAGAGCTTATTTATCTTTCTCGAGACTTTTTCAAGTTGGGAAACAGGGAGAAAATTCCCAACCTCGCTCCTCACACCACTGCATTATCAGGTACACAAGAGAGTCTGTATTGTATTTTTTCTGCTGAAATTAACATAATTAAAAAAAAAACAAAAAAGAAGGAAAGCATAATTTGTAAAAGTCAGTCTGCTCTTCAGTGAAAATATTATAACTTTTTCATTTTAAGAGTGTTACCATCTTTTCACCAAGATGATTCCAAACATGATTTACATTTTCCATCAATTTTGAAAGAGTATTTAATAAACACCTTCGTTTCCATGAGAGTTCATAGTTAGGATTTTTCTTTATTTTTTTCCCCCAAATGTTTTTATTTAAACAAATTTCAACCTGTTCAAGCTTGAATTTCGGATACTCTCAAAATTCAGATTCAAAACTTCAAAGCAAGCCATCTCCACAACCATTACTTTTGCAGGATTTTGATCAAAGCCATGGAAATTCCTGGTTCCACCCCACAATAATGAACCAGCCTAGGTTTCATTTGAAATCCAGCTCTGAGGAGCTGACTTACCTATCTGGTTTGCAACAATCCTGCTGTCTGCACCTGACCCGAGAGCATCTCTGCATAGCAAAGCTCTCCTCCAACTGGAATGCATCCATGTAACACAGTCCCCATTCCCTCGATGTGGGGGGGCACCAATGTTTGGCTGTCAACCTCCTGTTTACCAACATTCTCCAAGTTCAGAAAGCTCTTTCTTTCTGCATCCTGAAGATCAAGGTTTTTTTTTTTTCTTTAGCAGTTCACTAGATAGCTGTGTTTGCCTAAAGAGACCCTCCCACTGCTCTTTTATCCTCTGAAGGCAGGCCAATTTTCAACTACAGCCTGATGGTTGCCTGGATTAACCTCTCCCTTGTTTCATGAGGCTTAGAAACCCCAATACACCTTTCAAATGGCGTGTCTGATCACACTGCTCTGGCAGATAAGCAGAAAATTAGAATGAGCTTCTCCAGGTAAGTGCCAGCATGAAGGTACCATCATCTTCCAGGGGGGAATGCCTGGCAGGCAGGCATGCAGGCAGGCAGGTTTGGAGATCAGTTATGATGGGGACACAGAAAAGGCAGCTGTGTAATAGCACAGTAACAACACTCTTTCAGTGCTTCTGCCAGGCAAGGCTGTGGTGCCTCCTTCTACAGGGAATTTGGGACAAATATATTGACAGCCCTTTTAGCCCTTAAATATTGTACGTAAGACATTTAGGTGGCTGTTGAAGATGAAGTTACCCCCACCTTGTTCTATATAGCTTATATTCAAGTATTTTATATTTGAATCCTCATGTTTCAATTCAAGGCCTTTATCCTGTAAGTTTTCCTACAATTTGTAGGATTTTTTCCATCATGCTGGTAGCCTCTTCCTCCTCTCACCAACCATGACTGCATGCCACAGTCCTGTGCAATAACATAGTCAAAATATATGGGTTATTGCAACTTGTTTTTTAGTTTCCATCCTTTATGTTTGTACAGGTCCAAATGCAAACTTCACTGCACAGAAAAATTTGGGTCAATTGGTCCAGACTGCTGTCACCAACTAAATTGTCCTTTGAGTGAGGGGTGACATCCAGAACAGCCATCTGAACTTTCCAAACTGAGTCTGGGGATCTAATTACTCCTCTGGATACCTGGCTTTCCTGAGGCACAAGTTGTCTTTCCTAAATCAAGATGTGTTAAAAATAAGTACAATTGAGAGAAAAAAAAGGAAAAACCCAAACCCAAAAAATACAAAACAGAAAAAAACCCCAACAACTTTCACCTTGGCATTTAAGGTGATTTTTTTTTTAACTACAAAAACACAGGAGTTCAGAATTTACCACCAAATCCCCACTCTTTAGGTCTGCATTCTCTTGTGTGCCTTTCACAGCTTTCCCCCAAACCCTAACCAGACATTTAACCATCTCCTGCTGAGGTCAGTGGGATTTAGGCAGATCCATGCCCCTGCAGCATGCAGGAACTCAGCTCCTCTGCACTGACAGCAACTCAGCTGCTCAGATTCATTCCACACTGTGGCCTGCAAAAGAAATTGTTTCAAGGTGTACGAAGCTTTTGCTGCCTGCTGCTGTTGGCAGGCTAAAACTGCCATGGAGCTGTTGCCAGGGGAAGGAAGAAATAAAATCCCCTCAGGAAAGAAAAGAACACACAGGTAGAGAAGGGGGAGTGGGGTGGGAGGCGTGGGGTCCCCCCCTGGGACCCAGCCCTCATTTGGAAATAAGATGAGCTTGCTGTTGGCACAGTATTACAGCTGGTGAGGGGTCAGTAGCTCTGACCGAGGAAGAGGTGACCGGTCCGGAGAGATGGTCCCGAAAGGGATCGCCTTCCCGAGGTCCGGTGTCTTCCCTCAGCTGGTGGCAGGAGGGCCCGTGCAGAGGCTGTCAGCTCTTTAGTGATTGTCAGCTTGTGATTCCAGCTCAGCTCTGCAGGGCACCCCCAGGCCAAACCAGACCAGAGAGAGACGAGAGGCTTGTGTGGCTGGTTCCTCACGGAGGTAGCTTTATTGTGGGTCCCCTCCAGTGAAAGGGAAAGCCAGGGATGAGAACTCTCTCTGAGTCCCACAGGGGCAGAGGGCTTGCTTTTATAGGGATACAGGGGATGGGTGAAGACCAATGGGTTACAAAGGATCTGCATAGGGTCTCCTAAAGGATTGTGGGTCTGTCTTTTCTCGCCGTGACCAAAGAAGTGGTTGCCTTTCCAGGGAGTCCTGCTGGGCGATTGCAAAATCACTTATCTCAGCAGAGATCCCTCCAGGGCAGGGGCTGGGCATACCCCACAGCACAGGGTTTGGCCAAGCTTGCTGATCCTCCTGGGTGCACCCGAGCATCCCTGTACACGGATGGCTGTCACACGCTGAGGAGTGTTCTTGCCCCGCTGAGCCTTCAGTGTGAGGCCTCCTCGTGAAGGTCTTCTGAAAGCAGTGACTCTTACTCCGTGGCAACTTGTTGTCTAACAGCACTTCGAGAAGGGCACCCAAAATTCCTCACTGTTTGGGAATACGAGTGACTGTGTGGAAGCACAGCCCTTCTGCTAGTACCTGGGTGGCAGGGGAAAAGTCTTCCCTAGGTCTGCCTCTTTTTCCCAACCCAAAACACACTGAAGTGCTTTCTCACCCACAGTGATTTGCTGATACCCATTTATGGTACAAGAAACTGGACTACAGACGATGAGGCAACAATTTTAAAATCTATAAACCCCCTGCTTATCCCCATGCAGCCAAATCTGCCTGGACTGTGATGAAACAGCTTTGAAAGGGAGGGAAGCCACACAGGGGCAGTAAGCTGAGAGATGGGGAGCAAAAGCCATGGGAAAGGTCTGGAGCCTGATACTCCGTCCCTTGATCTCAAGTCTTAAATTTTCTGTTGTACCTATGGTTTCCCCAGAATATTTTTCTCCAGCTAACACAGCAGGTATATCCATGCTCGCATTATGGTATCAGGAATCAAATGAAAATCCAAATTTAAGAGCTTTAAATGTTAATGAAATAAAATGGCTAGATACACAATCTTACTTTCCTTCATTCATTTTGAGGTCATGCATATATCAAACTTCCTCTTCTGTAACTTCTCTCACAGTCTCACACAGAGCCCTCCTGCAGATAATCCCAGCAGTAACAAAACAATGCTGTCCTTGCTGAATGACAGCACCAATTCTTGTCACTCCACTGAGTGGGTGCCTAAAGCAGGCACTTTGGCTCTCAATTCATTGTTTTCTCATCACTCCCTGAAAAAACATTACACCTCCCAAAGAATGAGACTGAGTTTCAAAAAGGGATATTCCCTAACACAAGATTTTACAATTCACGTCAGTATACCATAGATTAAAAAATACAGTTTTTCTTACCTATCTTATTGAATAGACTTTTTCAAACTATTTCAATGGATTATTTGCCCCAGAGTTAGGTCCAAACCACAGTTTTATGCAACAAAGCTCACTAAAAGACAGAAAAATTACATTAAGTTTACAGCTGGTTCATACACTAGGCATATTTTCCAACTAAATTCTCTTTGATCTCATAATGCAATGCTTCATTTTGAAGCAAGTTCTACTACTACTACGACTCAAAAAGTGTTGCCCAATGTCACACAGAGACTATTTTTCAAATATTAATTCACAGCATTCATTTTAAGGACATGTTTATAGAGGTTGAAAGGAAGTTCAGATAAAGTTGTTGCATTGTGGCAATATATGAAATGAATTGTTTTAATAGGAAAGAAGTTTAAGATAATCTTTCAGCCCTGTTTCCTTTACTGGTTTAACCCCTTTGGTCACATCTGTGAGAGCAATGCTGGCCACTTTTGTTTATTTTTCTTTAACTGAAAAATTTTAACCCTGAAAGTAAAGTTAAGGAGAAAAAATTAGTCCAAGGGGATGCTATGCCAGTGTGAGTCCTTTTCCAGTTGCAGATAACTCAGTAAGCAAGTGAAGTGATGATTTTTGCCTTTCTCCCTGAATTTCTGTGTTCCATTTGTTGTACCCACCGTCTGCAAAGAGAAGACTGGCATTGCCATATGCCAACTCCAGATACACATAAATGGAGGATCTAACTGTAGCCAACCAGAAAAACTGTAAAGCTGATGGAAACAGGACAGACCTGACAAGAAGAGAGGAAATCCTCAGAGGAGCTGTCAGGCAGAAAACTAGAAGTGAGGAGATTATACAGCACCAGCACAAGTACAACACTACCTTCTTAAACCATAACATAAATATTTGGATTTTGGTGGTGAAATCAGAGCAGAGGTCTGAAATCCAGAGGCTGCTTTCAATCAAGATTTCCATGGTTTCTATGTCTTATGCAGATAAGAAGAGAGGTTCCATTCCTGGATGACTGCCAAATTGTCCTTCCCCATTGGTTCCTTTTTTTCCAGCAGAGAGGGCTAGACAATTAGATATACAGTTGCTTACGATTTTTTTTCAAATGCTAGAAATTGAAAATAAGAGGCAGACTAGCCAGACAACACCAAGTTTCTGCTGGTCCCTTATCTAACAGACCCGAAACCTGTTTTCAGTAATGTCATCTATGTTTGTCTCTGAGATTTTACCTCTCTCAGGTCCAGGACAGAGGCCTGGATCAAAGGTCCCCATTTCCCACACAAGTGCTCCACATGGCTGAGGAGTCTGAGAGTGCAGTGCTGCATCTGGGGTCTGAGGTGGCTAAATCAGGAGCCTTGGAGCTCACCCAGGTGCCTGCTTTGTGCAGACATGTCACCAGCATGTCCTACATCCATCTCTACAGAAAGGGTCTGGCAACATTCACATCTGTCCTCCTGCTCGTCAGGTACAACGGGTCCCCCCCAGGTTCGTGAGAGATCCCTGCAGAGGCTAAGGACTTCCACGAGGCACTTGGACCATGTAGGTACAAAACCTTTCCTCAGAGACTGCTTCTTATCTCAGACATTGCAAAACATTGTTAGCTCAGCTACAGGTAGTCAAACCTGACTGGAAGGCTTTCTGTCAGTTTGCTTGTACCTGGCAGCCTCTGCCAGACCACTCACAATGACACCCTGCAACCACAAAGTATACAAGTCATAATGCACAATGCACTTGAGCATTAACAGAGGTGTTACAACATGGATTTAGTTATGTTCATCACGCTCTCAAGGAACCCTTGCAGACGTCAATGGGCTCTTAAAGATTTAGAGTAATACTAAGGAACAAACAAAAATCCCACAGCTTCATTTCCCAGTATCAAAGAGAGAATTTGCTGATAGCACAGCAGCAAGCCACACTGACTGTGAGCAAACAAGCTCATTTCTGCATTGCCTGTAACTGACTTTTGTTGAAGTACCTAACTTTGATCTTTGATAAATGAAAATGTCGGCAGGTAGCTTCTTTTTATGCTGTTTCTGGAAATCCTGCACATTTGAAAATTTGGTGAGCTGGCCTAAGATATTCATGAATGCTGACATTTAGTTCACAGTTACTGCTGAGGTATAACCTGAGTTATTTTTCTCAAGACAGCAGTCACATCCAGTTCTGCAACTGAATTGATTTTAACATAAGTCAAAATATTTTTGTGTTTAGATACAACAGAGAATTAATTATATGTATACCTTTTTCCAGCAAAAGGAGAGTTTATGTCTCCAAAACTGAGAGCAAATGTTCTGTGGTGTCTGTCTCCAAAGCACCTACGTGTGAAAGCAGACACTTCAGTTGTGTTAGCCCGCACAAAAAGGCAGCTGCTGGGACCTACAGTATCACTGCTGCGTTGGCTTATTCATTAGAACCTTTCCAGTTCATTTTTGAAAGTGCTGTAGAAATAAAGTGAAGCAGCCGTGCCAGGGGACACCTTCGCAAGGGTACAACTTATACAACTTCCTTGTTTTAATTATCTAAGTGGTAGGTGGGTGGAGCACCTTCATAATTTGCTTTTCTCTTTCATTGCTGAAATAAAATATCTGAAATATCCGAGGGTGCTGGGAGAGAGGTTGCTCTTATTGCATTCTTTTGCAGGCAGCATGGCTTTTTCAGGAACACCTGTCTGCACGAAACTCTGTAAACGCTTTTTAACAGGTCCCCAGGTAGTAGAAAGAACACAGCTGCTAAAGAGCGTTAATGGCAGCACAGCTGCTTGGCTGACAGAATTGGAACCAGCATGGTGCATGTGCTGGGACTGTAAACAGGAATGAATTTTCCTAAAAGCTTTATAAGTAAAAATGTTTATTTTTGGAATATTAGCAAAATAAAAGGAGTTACGATGTTCCTTTAATTTTAAGTCAAAACATAATGACATGCAGCTTTTAAGGAGGTTTGTTTTATAGCAAAATCTCAAATTAAAACAAGGTTGCTCTGAAACAACTTCAGACATACCATGGATTTCTTCCTGGATGTATATATAAAACATGCTTGGGCATTTATTTTTTGTCTTTAACATGTAGTAAAATTGATCATGAAATCTTGCTTTCCACAAACCACGCATGAGGTATTGGGGAACACCATTCTGTCTGCCAAGCCTGTCACTGATAGGTGTGTGGTGTGAGAAGGCACAACAAGGTATCTGGAACAGGTTATTCACATGCTAAAAAGATGAAATAGAGATCTTGTTTCAAGGACAGGCACCAAGATGAAGACCCTTGACTCCCAGCCTTCCCCCAGCTATAGTCTTCCTCTCTGAGCCTTCCAGTGCCAAGAAAGTGCCCTCTTAAGACAACCTCATTGCAGGCTCAGAGATGAAATTTTGAACCCAGACAAACACCAGTATCAGACTAGTTGCAAACAACTTAAATTCTTTTTGGAGTGCTAGTAAAGCAACACATCCTTTCTGGGAAGTTCACCTAAGGATAGCAGAACACAAATCACTTGCTACTCCCCCAGAGCACTTGCAGTGCAGCATGCCAGCCTGGAGGATGAGCAGTACTTGCCTTGCCCTCTTGAAATGCCATCCCTACCTTTTTCGGAGCAACAGAGACATTCTAAAATCCATCTAGACTTTATCATGTTTCTCAAAGTCTCGGAAAGGTATTTTCCGCTCTACATGCTTCACCAGCATCTCATCAAGGGATGAAAACAGTGGGTCTGTCACTTGTACATAGCTCTTCACAGCTTCCCTTCTTGAGTCTGAAGCTACGCTTGGTTTAAAGTTATTAATTGCCTTTTTCACAGCTGGCACCAGCAGCCTTGCATGTTGACTCAAAGTGTGATGTGATAATTAGGCAGGGTGAGGAATCTTTGGTAAATTTTGTTCTTTGGCACTATTTTGCCTTTGATCTTTGCTGCTCTCCTTTCCAGAAGAGTTACACCGTTCCAGCAGAAGCCAAGGGTGGGCCTTTCATCAGCCTGAGGGAAAAGCTTTGTCCTGTGCCCCACGGCACTCTGCTCTCAGTCTTAAACATCCCATTTGGATGGCTGCTATGTGCTTGCTGGAGCGCCTGTGAGGTGCCTACAGTTGGAAAAGCACGTACGGTGCAGCCTCCACCAAAACACAAATTAAAAGAGAAGCAGGAACAGAGTTCAGTAATGAAATAAACAAGTAAGCAGGCTTTTAACAATGGCATTTCTCCATTAACTTGATTGAAACTTTGTATTTTACTCTACAGGTTAGGAAGGCCATGGCACGATAAATGTAACATCCTGTAAAACCTATGTCCACTTCTCTCTTGGGCTCCAGAGCTGCCCATATTCCAGAGTCGTGCTGGCAGTTAACTTGAACATTCTGGTGAATTTATTGGCCAATTACAAATCACTTAACAGATGGTGTAGAAATAGTTACATAAATTCAGGAATAAATCCTAGAGCATTTATACACCTATAAATTAATCACTTTCCCAAAGGTTAATTCTTGGGCTTTTGTCACTTATCATTTCTTTGAGATCGAGCCTTTCTACTTGCCACAGCCTATTCCTCTCCAGACCTGGGATGGCATGAAATTCAGGGAGACAGTGGGCACACCTGAATCTCATTAATCTTGTCCCTGCCATATTGTTAACAACACTGGGCTTTCAGCAACACATCAACACAAGTCAAAGAAAAGCATCTGCCCCAGGAGACGTAATTGGTAGGATTTTTGCAATATTCATTGAGCAAATAAATGAGAGAAGACTGTGTAGCAATTCACTTTTTCCACCCCAGGAGGAATATGATTGCCTGTTACACTGTGATGTGTGTTGAACCATGTCCCAGAGCTGTTTTGGTACTAGAAGTTAGGCATGGGTAGGACACCTGCAACACAAGTGTGTAACTATGCACATGACAATGAAGTTAATGTCGAAGTGGTCATATGTGAAGAAATGAACTGTGTGATGTGTCATACATAGAGTTACTTTTCAAAGATGCTTTCCCCAAGCCACTCTCCTCACTGTCCCTTGGTCTTCCAGACTGGGAAGGCTGAATATTAACTGCCTGTTTTGCTTGCTGCCACAGCTCTTTTAATGGTGGTAATCAACAGAGCTTTGTGCACATCATCTTCAGTTTCTTCTGGGCAAATGTGCGAAAATTCCAGTAGGAGATTTCACGTGACTGCTGGGAGGCTGATGCTGGTGCAGGAGCAGGTATCTGGCTGCTCCATCTCTTATCTGATGGCTAGCATGTTGCTGCTCTTACCCCAGAGAGAGTTCAAAAGAGTAATTCCCTTCAGGGGTATTAGACCTCCCTTTCACACACAACGGGCTGAGCCACAGAACTTTTTTGCCCTCTTATGCCAGTCTGCTTTCCCCCTCTTCCACACTGCACTCCTGGCTGCGGCCAGCCATATCCAAAATTCAAGAACTGGGATGAAAAACAGCAGCTCACAGGTTTTTATGAAACAGCCACAGCAACAGAAGTACAGAAGTGGAAAGAGGCAAGGAAGCCCCTTTCTTCTCCTGAGCGCCTAAGGATTATGCAGGATACATGATCAGGGCAGGTTTTTTTGTGGATTGGGTCAAAATGGTAACGTTGTCCCGAGAAGCAACAAAGGCAACACAGTGCTGGGTCACACTGACACTGGGCTGTCCACGGACTGGAACAAGTCAGCCCTTCCTGTTCTTCTGTGGCTTAAGCTTCTGCAGTAATTTTAAAGGATGCTTCTTACAGAGAGTGTCCCCATGGCAGTGAGACAGGCAATGTACTGCACTAGGTAAAATCCAGCAGCACTCTAGGATAATCATTGTTTTCCAATGAAGTTAATTTAAATACATTTTCCTAAAGAGTGGCTCCATTGTAACTGAGACACCATACATCCATAGCACATACGTGCTAACTGCACGTCTTCCAGGCTCACCATTGTGGGGGTTTTTGTGACATCTCCAAATTACTTCTACTCCACAGGTACCACCAATGGTTGGACTGATTGTCATGACTTCAGTGAATGGAGCTCAAATAATTTCTTTTCCTACTGGGGCTTTTGTCTTTGTGCTTTTAGTTTTCTATGAGGGTATCTTCAAGCTTCTGTCAAACTCCTGTTACAGGCAGCCAGATAGAACCAGACATACAATAAAGGGCTCATCTGTTCCATGTTCTAATTTAAGCACCTATGTTCACTGGACTTTGAGCGCTATACACATGAAAGAGAGAAGACAATTCGATGGTGGGAAAATGGCCCACCAGAGGCTCCACTGGGGCTGAGCCTCTCTGAGATTATTCTGAACTGGAAAAGGTATAAAAACTTCTTTGAATCTGAGAGGGGAAAAAAAGCAATCAGAATCTCTTCTTGCTTCTGACAACAGTGAAGCAGCTGGTAGATTTTCAGATTTCAATTAATCCAGACAGCAAGAAGTGAGATCACATCACAAAAAGACGAAGCCTGCTGTACACCAGTGGGAAAATGAGATCTGAGACATGGCAATTCTTGGACGGAGAATACAAATAGAAGGAAAAAAAAATGCCTGTTTGCAACTGAGCCCAGGTTGTGGCTATCCTGTGGCAGAACACTCGACAGCACATAAACAGACCTTGAAAATGTGCTCAGATTTACCCAAATAAGAGAACCCAGTGGACCTACCTGAGAAAATTGATAGATGACAAAAGAGTGGGAGCAAAAGGCAGCAAGGCTGTTTAAGTTGGAACCCAGCAAGAGATGGCCCCTGTAACTTGAGACACTCTGCCAGCTAGTGGTTACCATGATCCTGCCCAACAGCTCTGGTCATATGTAGCACTTCCTATGACAGGATTTCCTCAAGCTGCACTTGGGTTAATTACAGGACACAAGAATTATACCAGAACATGCAAGGGTTTAGATTGCCTGGATCTACAATAGGCACTAAGTTCAACAGAGACAGCATTCTTTGACTATGGGAAAACCAGTCAAAGAACACGATTTGAGCCTGGAGGAAATTTTGGGGAAGAGGGGTGCTAGGTTGACAATAACAAGAGTCTGTGTAAAGCAGGGTGAGGGGGTTTCTTTAGTTGAGTTCTGCCTCTGACAGACAAAGGAGACATAAAAATATTGCTCAGAGTAACGAAATATGTATTGGGAAATTTGTTCCTCGTTGGTCTGATGGAGCAGGGACGGTGTAAAAAGTTGAAGTGCTGGAAGAATTAAGATGTTCCAGAACTGCTTATATATCAGAAAGCATAACATTTAAATTGTTCAAGGAAGTTACTCATTCAAGTTCTGACAGCAAAATACAGTCCCAACTGACAACTGATAGCTTGAGACATCAGGAGCTCTAGCAGTGAAAGAAGACTGCTGCAATTTTAAGCCATGGTTTGAAATATATTTGATATTTTTACTGATAGGAACCTTATGAACTTCAAATTGACTGTAAACTCTTTACTATCTTTGCCAGACACACATTTTGAAAAAAGCGCAACTATATTTACTTTTTCCCAGCTACCAAAAAATGATCTGCAAGGCAAATTTAAGTGAGGCTGATAGCGCAGGCATATGCATTTCAGCCTTCAAGGGAAGTCTGGGGTAACAAACTAAATTTGGTGGGAGCCAATCTAACTTTAAAAGCCTTGTCTAGATGAAATACGGACCATGAAATGTGTTCTTGCTGGAACAACTGCTCAGGATGTGACCCCACGGAGAGAGTGTAACAGCCTGTGGGTTGTGTTACAGCTATTGGGTTGCCGGGGTTTTAAGTGCTGTTACTCCATTGAAAAGAAGTCATGGGACTGAGAACTGTGCTTTAAAGGCTTAAGCCACTCAGGCAGAGACTCCAGGTCTGGGTTGGGACCCTGAGGCTGTCGTCAACACTAAGCACAGCCACTTGAAAATGCATACGGGAGAAAATAGTTATTTTATAAATGCCTTCAGAGCCTATAGTCTGTAGGCCAAAGTCGAGTGATGAGATGCTGCTGCTATTCAGGATCTCATCACTGACATACAAGCATGTCCTCGGGCAAGTGCCTCCACTTTCAGTCTGCTTCAGGCTCAACATCTGGAAAACTGAGAAAATTTGATGGGTTCCATCAAATTTAGAAATTGTGCCACATGATGCTACTGATAGATGCCACATGAAGCTACTGATAGCTGTCAATGGCTCTGATTTTTCTGAGTGTGAAGTTCACTAAATGCAGAGAGTGGCTGACAACAACAAGTTTTGGATCAGGCTTTAAATAAAACCTGTATTACTACTGAGTCCTGAAATGAAACTTTTTAAAGCAGCTCTCTAATGTGTACTAGTCTAAACTGATAAGTTTGTAAAGAAGCCACTTGGGAATTCCTTCATGCAACTTTCCCAGTCAGAAAACACTAATTTGACAAAAATTATTGTTATTGGTTTGGGTTTTGCTTGTTGTTTTTTTTCTCAAGAAACAGTCACTTCAGATAAATTTCACAATGTAGAAAATATTAACGAAAATGCTTCCAGAGCAACAAAATAATTTGTTTGTTTTTAAGAAAAGTTCACACGATAATCTCAGTTAAAAATTATTTTTTCTTTGAGAAATCTTCACACCTACCTGGTAGTTATACTAGCAAAGTAAGTCCACAGCCCAAGGGAAAAATTTCTGACTGACTGCAATCAGGATGAAAGCCATGGTTACAAAACCAAACTGGGGGACAGGAAAGCAGTTCCTGGTCCAGTACTAGCCATGGTAATATCAAGCAAGGTGCTGCATAAGCACAGAACCACCCCTTTTTAACTCTTAGTATGCTGTGTTCAGAAAGAGCAGGACTATTCATGTTGGGAAACTGAAGACATGTTGAGCATCTACAGAATGGCATGGGTAAGTAATTGCTTAGTCTCATAAAGTTAAAGAATCTGCTAGTGATAGTGAGGTAAGGAAAAAGAAGGAAACCAGCAAATTTAGAAATTGTGAACCCATAACTGCTTTCTGAATTGATTCTTTTTTTTTTAAGAGTTTGAATGAGACAAAGAAAGGAAAGTTACATACTGCTGTGGGTAACAAAGCCAGCAGGAAATATGGTTAGCAGTCAAAAGAACGTACACGATAACACTTGCCCAAGTTCACACGCAAGAACAAAATTTATCTCCTCTTCCCACCACTGTCAGAAAAATATAAGGTCCAATGAAGAGTGTCTGCAAAGTGCTCATATAGCAAGGGTTTAGAAAAAGTATTACAGCACATGAAAATCTGAAGGACCAGAGGCAGATGTGTACCTTGATTCCAAAGAAGAAAGTGAACTTGAGATGAAAAAGAGAGATTTGCCTCATATCAGTCAAATAGAAGGGGGTACAAGCCTCAGCATTAAAATCCGTGTTTCAGACACCTATTCTGATCTCCAGGCTCCACTCAGCAGTTATAAAGGCAGAGGCTGGGCTGTGTGTATGGTGTCTGAGGGCAGCACATCTGTATCTAGTACAGGCAGTCTCTGAGTCCTGGTTTCACCAAGAGGACACTCTCCAGAGTCACCTTTCTCAGGTACTACAGTGCTTCCAAATTGTGGTGTACTTTTAGTGAGAATTGCCTTTAGATGAACTGTATGCTCTCAATATATGTAAAAAACATGGTGAGGATGCAGGTTCCAAAGAGCCTTTAAGTTTAAAAATACTTAGGGGCAGGGATCTGCTTTGGAGCCATGTATATTAAATAAAGATGAGCCATAGCTTGCAAAGGAGTGGCCTGCTTGAGTCTTCATTCATGTCATAGATTTTATGAAAATCCCATTGCTCTTAAAAAAGAAGAAATCTAATTATCACATTTCTATTGTGTCAGTTACTGTAGTTTTGGAATTAGGCTTCAGTCCCCTTCTCTTTTAAAATTATTATATCTACACTTCCTGGCTTTAACTGGATGAAGAAATGCTGAAATAGAATGAAAAATTGCTTCTTTTGAAATATTTCCAATCCAGCTAAAAGCTGTCTGTATGAGAAATCTTTCAAGAAAATCTGTCCTCGTCTTATATCCAGCTGGGCTGCATCCAGTTTCAAAAGTACTTGCTGATGGTGGGAGAAAAGTATCTGGATACGGACAGTTATGTTATTTGAGCCTCTGAATTTCGGATTGTGAATACAAACAACTCTAGAAACACCAGAGAGATGCGTTAAGGCCAATAACAGAAGGGAGAGGTGAATTGAGACAGCTTCCTCTCCTGAGGAAAGGCCACCCAGCCCTCTCCAGTCCTGCTGTTACCGCCCTTGCCACTTCCTGCACTTCCCAACCTTGCTTTTCCCTCACCTCTGCTCTTCTCATAAGCAGCAGCTCATAATCCCCTACATGCTTTCTAGGTGTTTCATACACCTTTCTCTTTTCTTCATGTTTTGAAAGTGAAATCTGTCATTGCAAGCACAGAGCTCGTCTATGTCATTCAAAGCACCTCCTAAAACTCTCCTCTGCCATCACACCCAGAAAAACCTGGGAAGAGGCTCCCAAGGTGCTGCTCCACAGCCCAACATACAACAACCATTGGTGTAGATGTACTGTTTTCCCATGTTCCCTCACCTCTTGGTAAGCACTTACTTGGCAAGCCTGAAGGAGGCTCTGTTTTCTTTCTCTGTTTATACAACACTGAGGTTCTTATCTGTGGCTAAGTCTCCTTGATCCTATCGTCACACAAACAACAACAGGTAATGATTTAAAAAAAAAGCCAAGCAAAACCACAAAGCTTAGCTGTTTGAATTGCTTTCACGCAGTGCTGAAAAGTTATTTGATAGTACCAGAAGTGACAGAATCTTATTATTATTTTTTTATATTGCTGTGTTGTTCCAGGGTTTTTTTCAACAATCACTGTCAGTTCTAATTCTCCAAACAGGCAAAAATTTGGGTGGAAATCCTGTCTGCACTGAAGTCAAGAGACGGATTTCCATTGGCCTCAATGGGCCTGGAATTCACCCGGTCACAACCTAGAGAAAGAATATTTGTAGTAGCAAACCAAATAAATATATCAGTGTTTTTCTGTGAAAAATCAATTTGAGACCCCTTTTTCCTGGCAAGAGTTATGCATAGCGATATAATATGAGATACAGCAGTACTTGGAACAGGAAATGACTGTGGACACATTGTCAGGGCAGTGCTGTGCTATGCCAATGGCTGAAGCAGAGAAAACTCATAAGAATTCGTTAAAATACTCCAGGAAATAAAATAAAACAAAATAAAAAACAAACCCAGAAATAAAACAGAGTGCACAATGAAAATACCAGAGTTTAAATTTCTGTGAGCTTGAGAGGAAGCAAAGAGATGGGAAACTATATTGAAAGAAAAACAGCACTGCATGTTGGGTGCCAGTGAGGTGCCAGGTGTTGCCCTTTGCAAAGGAAAGAAAGCATCTTGACAGAGATTGTCAAGAACTAGAACAGCAACACAGCAGAGTACCTGAGGGAACAACAACCCTACAAAAATATCTTAATATAGAAATTGGGTTCAGAATGTAACAGCTTTGTTAACCATCCAAAGATTTTCCTATTCTACGGAATTAATATCAACTGAAGCATAGGCGTGTGTACTCAACAGATCACATGAAACAGAAAAGGACTCTTTCATGGATTATTAATTACGTGTTTGTTTCTAAACATGGGCAACTAACCCTTAAAGGTGGGAGGCCTATGCCAGAAGTACTAGAAGCAGAACATCCCTGTGAATCAAAGGACATAAAAGATGTTCTCTACATCAGATATCCATGACTTTTTCAGGTATTTAAAAACCTTGTTTAAAGAAACAACTACTCATTATGTTAAGTTCTGACTTTAACAGGACATTGTATAGGAGTGGGTAGTTAGCAAGTAGTAGAAGTGAGAAATAGCCCCGAAACACGAAATATCTGTGTACAAAACCAGTGACTTTGTGCCTGAGTGTGACTGGAGGCACTATGCTTGTATACATGTGACAGTCACATCAGTTCAGGATTTTGGAGGAAATGACTGACCACTTTCTCTCCTGCTCACTGATAATTATATCAAAACATTTGTCTCACTCTTTCCCTATTTGCTTGTTGTTTGTTTAATTAGAAGTTTAATATACTTTTCCCATTGAAAATGGTAACTTTTTGCAGGAGTTCTAAAAGCCATGCAGACGAAAATATTTCAGGTGAATAATTTTATGATTACATGTGAGAGAATTACTACACTGGCTTCCAACAGAAATGTTGAATTCCCATGACAATTTAAAGTAATTATTGGAGCACGACACACATTCTTGTAACATGAGCTACAACAATGCATAGTTTATATCATATAATAGGGGATATATTTGTACAGCATAAGAACATCATCAGAATCCAGTGTTTCATCAAAAGTGTAACAGGCAAGGTTCCAAATTGCACTCAAACTGATGATCATTTATGTCATATCAGTCACATTCAGTTTGTAATATGCTTATTCACTGCAGTGCATGTTGCACAATTATAAATGTTCCTCATTCCAATGTATTGTATAATGAGCTTTCATCTTTTAATACTTCCTTACTTCTTCTGGATGAGATACTA
Source organism: Aphelocoma coerulescens (assembly GCF_041296385.1). Lineage (NCBI taxonomy): Eukaryota > Metazoa > Chordata > Aves > Passeriformes > Corvidae > Aphelocoma > Aphelocoma coerulescens. The sequence goes on from NC_091015.1 coordinate 80,323,680, forward strand.
CCAAATAGTTTCTGTATATATGCTTCTAACTTTTAAGAAAATTTTTTGTGCATTTGATGTGTACCTGATATGAACACTCTAGCAGAGGGTTTTTGCTGGCAGAAACTCAATCTTTGGGCACAGAGTCTGTGAACAGATGTGTGTTATCTGTGCACACAGACCAGATCTGTTGGGAAAGCAAGCAGTACTCATGTGCACTCCACTCTTATGTAACAGTCCAAGTCATCAGCCCAAAATGGACTTTAAGGGCAAATGGACATGCCACATAAAAGAACATATTTTTTAGCCCAACTGCAATCTTTTTACTGAAGTTTTGCTCCATTTCTTAAGATGTGGCTCATATACCTGGGTTTTCACTGTTGTTCAAACTCCTGAAGATTCAAGCTTCCTTGCTATCCAAAGAGCGACTTCTATTTTCTTTAGCTTTTAACATATACTTTGACATAAGAATATTTTTCTTCAAAATATTTTGTAAAAATACAGAATTTTTCATGAAAGTGAGTGACTTCTGACTATCAGATCCAGAACACCAGCTGCAATGGATATCATGGCATGAGACCTTAATTTTGTTTCCTTTCTCATGTAAAATCTCCCCTTCAGCTCTCCCTCACAGTCCCCAGCTCTACAGAGTGTACAACATGGGTAGACCCTACATATGCAACTTCCACCCAATAGATGAATGCACATTGACCGCTGTATCCCAATTCTTTATATTTTAAATACTTCTGATTTTATTTTTGCAACCATTTTCTTTTTTTTCTCTCCTTAACCAGATCAAGTGGAGGAAAAAACCTAATGTTGACTTTTTTTTTAATATTAGGAAAAATAATTTTAAAATTAAACAGGATAATTGAATAACAGCTTGTCCTTTTCCTCCTTCCTTGCATTCCTTTTTATCTTCACACCACAATTTTCCTTGATTCAGACTGTTGTTATATCAAGCTTAGCCGAAGTCCTGGTAGCAACAAGGGTTGTGAAGAGATACAACCAATGAGAAAGAGAACTGTGCTGTTGCCTTTGTGACACAGAGGTTGCTTTATTTGCAAATTGAGAGAGTCATCTTCTTTTAATTTGTGAGAGGAAACGGGAGAAAGAATAAATGATACAAATAAAAATGCCACGTTGCTACTATGTGCGTAGTCATATCATAAGGAAAAGCTCCTCTGGCAATGAAATTTCCAGGGTTACTTCACACCAGTAAAAGCAGGAAGATAACCTTAGACAGAAAATTAATTTGTTTTTATTAAATGCAGCTGTTCCTCAGTTCCTATGTAAAAAATTAGTGCTATATATTAGCTGTAGTGCTTGCAGTAGGAGGAGTGCTTGCAGTAAGAATTAGTACCAGAAATTTTGTAAGCGCATGCTCCCATCTTCTAGGTTTTTATTCCACAGCACATGGAGTGTGTGGTTACTGTATCATGTGAAGAGCAGAACCAAGATCTCACAGCAATGACCTGCGTGATACCCACTGAGCAGGCAGCACCAGCACAGCTCTTGTTAAAATGACCGCAGACAGAAGAATTCCCATAAGGAGCAAGAACAAAGCAACAGAAGCAGAAGAGAGCTTAATTCCACAAAAATAAACCTCAGGATATTGGTACACTTTAGAACTTTCTACACTTGGTGTGAAACTGGCAGAGGGCATGAGGAAAGCTGTTTGAGGAATAATGACAGACCTGTGTTAGAAACAGGACATATGCCAAAATAGCTTTGAGGGAGAAAACAATGCACATTGTGCAAGCCTGTAAAGGCAGATGAGACTTTGCAGGTCTATAAAACACAACAAAGTAGTCCACACTAGTGGGTATGGAGATTAGAACCCAGATATCTCACTGGTTAGAGCCTTTGTTTCGGTTGAAAGAAAGGGAAGTATGAAAGTATTTTATATTTGAAGGACCTGAGTACACAACATCAGAGATACTCTGCTATCAAAATTATTTATTTCAGTGAGCAGAACCGAGGAGGGAAACATAACAGAAATGTGAGCTTATGAGGAATAGCTGAATTAAAGAAACCCACAATCTTGAAAAACTTTGTAATAGCATAATGTAAGAAGAGACACTGTTAGGTGGGTTTATCTCTTTCTCTTATTCACTTAGATATTTTACTTTCAGTTCAGTTATTTTATTTTCTTTCATTATTCCCTGTGGAGCAATAAAAGCACATTCCTGGCAACTGAGGTTTTTGCAGGATAAATAGATGAGGAAAGCCGTTTCCTTACACAATCCTAACCACCCTTTGTATGGTCTTTTTCAGATACTGTTCATGAGAAACTGTATTTACAACAGAGGAAAAAGTCTCAACTCATGAGCAAATAAAGACACTCTTAGTGTCACCAGTCCTTATGCTGAGATCTCTCAGCCCTGAATACATCAACAAAACTTCCATAATCATCAGGCTATTATAATTAACATACTATTTAAGTTTACATATCAGTGAAAGATGAGAGTTGTGATACACAGCAAAGTAGAACTCCTGCCACATGGCACCAGAGTAGATCTAGCAAAGTCAGACCATTTATGAAGTCTTTGCAGCAAATGTAAAATAAATCATCCTAAACTAACACATCATTCTTGAATTTAGGTCAAGGTGTGTGTCAAGAACATACCCAACAGCTTTCACTTAGAGCCTCTGCAGATTCAAAAATGGTGACTCATTTTCAACAGTGATCATGCTATGATTGTGTGCAAAGAGTACCACAATATAATAGATGACTACATTAATCTGTAACATAAAAGGCAATGGAAAAAAAAAAAGAGGACTGCTGACCAAACAGGGTTTTGAGAACATTTTTTGATATCAGATACAATAGTGATAGGCAGGTTAGCAATATATGACGAACAGGTAGTTAGTGTCTTAGAAGCACCAATACTTTGTTAAGCTATAGATTAGATAACAGCTTGGTCTCAATTGGTTTGTCTGTCCCAGTATTATCACCTGCAAGCCGTGGCAGAGGGAGCATGAAGACCTTGTGAAGAGCTTGGTTACCTAAATATTCTATTGTTCCACTCCAAGAAATACTTGTCCTGGTCATTTTTTTTTTAATGATTGATACAAATGCCACACAGCAACATGCCCATGATAGTGCTTTTGAAGGAGATGGAAGTCCTTTGCACAGCTGTTGTCTTTTGTGGAGTACCTTTGAATTTAGAAGACAAGATTACTTGGCAACACAGTCCAATTTCTATTCAGATTCAAGGTAATTTCTTACCTGTAGAATGCTGACAAGATAAAGAAGATAGAGTAAAACTGGAAGTAGAAATAAAATAAGATCTTTTATTGAATATGTTGAATGGGAAGCCTCTAGCTAGAACAAATCAATGCCTCAGTTCTAACTCCAACTGTTATTATCTTTCATAGGCACAAAGAAATTCACCTCATCCACAGACATGAAGATGGAAAAAACGCTCATTTTCTAAGTAAGAGGGGGTGGAAAGCAGCCCAAACCCCTCATTTTCCTCCTCATCCTACAGACTACAGAGCTACAAATGTCCCTGTGTCATCCTGTCAATACTGATGCCAGTGTGTACACAAACACATCTGTCTTCTTTATTTATTCAGTCATCAAAATTCCAAGTCTGCAAGCTAGTCATAATTATGCCTTCCAAAGAGGCAGGCACCTGCCATTTACTCTACCTTTTTCAATTACATCTAATTGAAGACTTGAGCTCAAATAGAGGAAGGGAGACAAGAGTTCTTCAAATTGTCTAAACACTCTCTGTTGAGTAGAAAAAGAGAGATTTCCTACCACAGCTCAAAAGAAGTCCTCCAACATGACTGGCATAATAAAGAACTGGAATATGAGACGCATTTCCTTCCTCTAAACACCCTACCCCATGAGGATGTTTTTTACACAGGGGATGGCTCACAGCCAGAAGAAAACCCCCCTCACCCCTACCCTCATCCCCCACCTCCTATCACTGCAGATAGAGAGAATTTTTGAGAACAGATAGAGAATAGATAGAGAATTTTTTTAAGTATAAGAACTTATCCTTGGCAACTTCCAGTAATTTTCTCCTTTCAGGAGCACCCATATGGTGGAGGACAGCATGTCAGAAAAAAAAAATTAAAAAAAGAAGCCAAGTTTGTATGTGATGATACAGATGAGATGACTGATAGTATATGATCCTCTATGAGCACAGCTGTAAACCCCTTGGCAACAGTAACCTGATAGTCCCTGTGCTAGAGTAACCTTCTAGGAATTGAAGAAGCTAGAAAAAAACCTCCAGCTGGCTCCACTTATATAAGGGATGTAATTAAGCTTAAAAGAGAGGATGATTTCAGCCTGTGTGATCTGCATTAAGAACAGGTCCCTGAGAGCATTCTTGAAAAGGTACTTGTGGTACTTGCGTTTGTACACACACGTGTCTTGGGATTTTCCTTTTCCTGAGACAGTGATACAGAAGTTTCCATCAAGAGAGAGTAGGAGGGTGTCATTTGGAGAGAAGATGGGAAGAGGCAAAGAAAGAAATCCTTCTATCATGTGATGAAAAAGGTTGACCATGTTGGTTCGCCCCTCAAATTCATAGACACGAAACTACATATTGTAGAAACTAACATAGTGTTAGTAAATGAGACTACTTATGCTAAAACCAAAATGGCCAAGTGGAAGATCTCTCACATTTATTAAGGGGGAGCCAGTGGTAAGTCGTGTAAGAGGAAAAGCAGAGTAGTTAAAATATAACAACCCATCGTCAAATTAGTGATACATCCACAAAGATGCCCCAGTATAATCCTTTCATTTATAATCAAAGCTAAAAAGCTATTTGTAATCTAAACAGAGGACATTACTATATCAGAACTTCCTAGCCCCATTACCACATTTCTAAGTGCAGAGTGAACCTGTAGTGATCATATGTTTAATTTTAAGATAATGGATGATGAGAGACATTTAGCCACTGAGGACTCTGTACATAAGAATCTAAGCTAGATAAATGAAATAGAAATGCTATTTAAAACTTCATGAAGTTGTCCTGGCAAGGAAGAACTCAGCTATTTTCCACTATTTGTATCATCTGCTGGAAAATGCAAAGAACTCTATCAAGGGAAGAAGAATGGAAGATTCCCTTCTTCTGTCTTTCCACCCTTTTTTTTTTGCTTTCTACAGAGAAATGTAGGCTGATGAAGTCATCATTAAACAGTCTCACAAAATCACGGTGATTCTTTCAGACTTTCCTAGACATTCCAGAATACCATTCATCAATGGGTTTTGTGCAAAATGCAATGTCATGGGCAGGAACCTCAGGGGCAAACACACTGCACTAACTCCACCAGCAACTAGCTAAGCTGTGTGCACCTGCTTCTTTTATCTCCTGCTTTGAGGGGTAAGAAACAGAAAAGAATAGTTAATTTGCTTTCCTAGCTAGATGCTCCAGTAGAAGAGATACCTGCCAGGCCACAAAAGCACAGTAAGAAAAGAAGACATATTCTGTGGGTTGTAAGTGTATACTTTCAATTTTACTGTGTAGCCTCTTTTTGTAATATATAAAGAGGATGAGAAGAACTTGATTTGTCAGAGCTATCGCTTGAATAGCTCTCCTTATGTTCATCTCTAGTATTTCTTTTTGTAGCTCTGCATATTTCTTCTCATTCTTGTTTATTTCTCCTAGTATCTCCATCTTTCATTAGTGTTTCCAACCAGTTCCTGAGCAGATGACACTGCCTCTCAGGCAAGGCGACAGACATTCAGCTAATTATTTTCATATGTGGATACATATTGTCAGTGATGGAGGTTGCCAGATTTGATGATACAAAACATGCAAAGAATCATGCTCAGTTCTTCAGGATTACTTAAATGCTTTAAAGCAGGTGAAAGACCTGGTCTTGGTGTTTATAAATGAAATAGAAGCACGAATTCGTTTGAGAGACCACTCTACTGGCCAAGAAATGCAAAACTGGTGAGTGACCTTAATGGAGTGACTTGAAATATTCACTTGGCTTATTGGCTGCCCTGCCAATTCATTCATTCATGCCCCTAGGAAACTGAAGCATGATTTCACTAAATACATGTCATGGTTTGTGTGCAGGTGTAAGGGGATACATGCATGCAGTAAGCCTGCACTCTTTCCTTTACCTTGCTAGCATCACCCTCCCTTTCTATTGCATTTTACCAGCCTGATGTGAAGAATAAAGGCACTTAGTTCACTCTCTTTCACTGACATGAGCAAAAAGCCTTGTTGTTTGACAGCACAGGTTAACCATGTCCACAATGATGACTAAATCCAGGGAGAAGCTGAGAAACTGTACTCAAGTCTTTCTCTCTCCACCAAAGGTCTGAGCACTAGCCCAGTTTAAGATGGGGGGCAGGGGCACAGGGAAGCAAAACTAAAACTACCTAAGTGTGCTTAGGTAGATAGCAAGTGATGCAAGTGAGTAAACCAAGATGATGTGGCACATTACTGTTGCAGTGACTGAGAAACATGAGATTGCTGTGGTGGGTTCAGGACTCTGCAAGTGTATTTCTCTTACAGCACTGAAAACAGAATTCAGACCTGTTATGCACAAATGTTATACAGAGCTAATTCTTACCTTTGCAACAAGAAACACTGCGAGTAAATTATCTATTATGTTCATGTCCATTATTAGACCCTCTTTCATCCATGCACCACAAATGTAGAGCCCAACAACACACACTGAGCAATAAGAAAAGCCAGAACTCTTTCTATATCTCTTGTATTAATATATTTAACACATTGTTATTTACTGCACTTTACCCTAAGCTGGAATTCACTGCTTCACTATTCCTTTTATTTCATAGCCACTGTTACTTCAGTGTTAAAGTAGTCTCTTGGTCACATGCTTCAAATAATTAGGATAATTAACAACATTTGTTGTTTGCCTCCTACATGAGTTGGCTTTTTCATTGCTTATTTTCAAGAGCAGAACCCTGTTCATTCTTTTTCTACATATAAGATCTATAGTTCATTTTTTTTTAATTCAACATAGCACAATTAACAGAGCTTTTGTAAAAGCCTCAACAGCCTCACAGACCCACAGTCTGTGAGTTAGACGGCATTTAATACAGTGCAAGCAGAATAAATAAAAGGTAGGCAGGGTAAACTGAACTTTAGCCTCCAAAGCATGTTTTTACTCTTAGAATGGGACAATCCCCTTTCATTCATGTGGAAAGGGGAAAGGAAAGCACAGTATGTTCCTTGGTGCAGAATGAAGCTGCTCCAGAGCTCCTGCTGAGGGCTGCCCTCAGAGGGAGCAGGGAGCCAGGGACACTTGCATCTCCTGGACAAGAGAACCTGGGTTCACAGGCAGCCTGAACATGTCACTTCCCATCAAAAACAACACTGAGCTATTGAAACAACTAAAAGAAAGATGTGGCAGGACAAACACAGCACGAGCTCCATGTGAGACAGAGGACTGCTATGATGATACCAAACTGCATTGCCACTGAGCTCTGACAAGCAAACACCTGTCATATGGAGGTAGTTTAAGGAGTTACCTCATGTTGTTACTTCCAAATGTACAGTGCTGCTTAGGAATATTAATGTGCTGGCTCTGTGCAGCATTGTACTATGTTGACATAACCTTTCTTTTTCCCTTACTTGATGTGTTCTCTCTTCCCTCTTTAGCCTGTTTCATGTTGCTTCAGATTCAATTTGTTTCCCGAGCATTTTTTTAAGGAGCTGAACGAAATGGGGTGGCACAAAGTTTCCCAAGGCAGTATTGACATTCCAAGTGTGGTGCAATGGTGTAATGTGCAAGAGAACAGACTCCAGATATTCACTACAGCAAAAGGCAGGTTTGTTTTTTCTAGAAATGTTTCATTTGTTCTAGCAGGTGTGTCTGATACCTTTTGCATAATGATAAACCCACACACATTCTTCATGCAAATAGTGACCCAAGAGTTGCTCTGAGTTGCTTCAAGTAGTAAGTGCGTGTAACAACCTGCACTTACATACACACTGTATGTTTATAGAGTGTTCATACAGTGCAAGGTAAACAGAGCCCATTGTGCCAGGGCAGGGACACACAGGGCTGCTGGAACAGAGGTGTCATACCATGGCCAGTGCAGTCAGGATCAGCCAAAATTGTCAGAAAATCTCTTCAGAGGTACTGGGAGAGTCATACATCTTATCTTTCTCCTCCCTTCTGCAGCCAGAAAATATGTTTCTCTCACATGTGTTATTTGAAATGCCTCACCTATATCAACTGTTCCTGTTCCACAAAGGTATGGGAGCAAATGTGGAGGCTCACCAATCTGGACCTTACATGCTGTGACCACTGCACACTTGGGTACCTCCATGTGCCCCATTGACCTGCCTTGGAAACTCAGCCTTGGTCAGCAGAGAGTTTCTCTCACTATCTCACATCTGCTAGCTTTCTCTTTCCTTAAATCTTCCAGGTGCTGTGCCTCAAAGATCAGCAGAGTACTTCTTATATCAGCTCTCACCATTAATTAGGTCAGATTATTACTAGGAGCTTCTCTTTTTCTTATAAGTGATTTGAACCCAGTCCTGATATGTTGATAGACATTTTCTTAATAGGAAAAGATAAATAAGAATGTTTGTCCAAATGGTTATTCTGGCAAACTTGTCTGTGAGCTAGCTTGTTGACAATTCTTTAATCCGCTGCACTTGAAGGAAAGTGGAAAGGAAAGAAATAAAAAAAAGATGCATTTCAGTTTGTGGCAATGTCCTAATGCACCTAAGTCTGCTTTTTCAACACAGAATTATCACTCTAGATGTAACTCTGATACACTAAAGCATTAAAGTATCTGAACTTTCTACCTTGAGCCAGGAGGTCAAATCAGTACCCATGTTTGATGCAGAACCTTCACAACATCACGGCACCTGTCTGAGCTTAGAGATTGTGAATTAAAACAGATGAGAGGCAGATATTTGTTTGCATCTCTGTTTTACCTGCTCTTTGGTGTCTACAAACTGAGTTTGACAGTAAATAGTTTAGCTTCACCCATTTGATCTTGCACTGAAATGAACTCAAGTGCTGACATCGCTCACCTCGGAGTGTTAACTGGAGCTGTAACCACCCGAGGACAAAGATCCTGATATGCTTTTCAGACCACATGGCCCACCTCAGTGTTTTTAATGCGTTCAGGACAGTCAAACATATACCTTTAAACAATGTAAGTCATCTACAGTGGCAATTTAAGTTTCCAGGTTTGACTTTGCACAGGAACATGCAGGGAGTGCCCAGTCAGCAGAAATGTGTTTGCAGAGGCTGGCACCCCTGCATGGAGACACGGCATCTGTGTGAGCTTCCAGCCTAGCAGCAGCAGCCCTGGTCCTCCCTGCCTCTGCTCTGCTCCTGTGCTTCCAGGAGCCAGGGAGGATATGGAAAATGGGCTGTAACTGCAGGACTTTAGGAGGCTCTGAATGGAAGGTTCCCCACCATGACTGAGGTATGGTCCCTTGGGAGATTGACTTTGTTTTCAATGGGGTCAGGATTTCATCTGATAATATACTTACCACTCTAAAACCTGCTAAACTGCACAGACATTTGATAACCGGATAATTAATAGTGTTCATGCACAGAGTTCCTGTGAAACATTGGACTCCCACTACAAGTCAATAAATATTTATGCCCATTTATGCCAGCTACAACATGCCATAGTAAGCAGGGTGAGTAAACCCAGAAAATTCACACGGGTTGCCTGGGACAGATTCTGACCTCTACATCTTCTAATCCCTCAAATATGTGATGAGTTTTGTCTTTCCCTGTGAGCAGTTTCATTCATTTCATAGTATTCAGTTTTAGTAAAAGCACTAGAATTTGTCTCAGTATGACTAAGAAAAGTAGCTAATAATTGTCATCAAGCTTATCTCTTTGGCATTTTAGCTTGAGTTCCTACTAATAAAGAACTATTTGAGATTTTAACAGAAATGTAAATGTTGAAGTTTCACAGGTCATTGAGTTTTATAATATTGAGTCATTGGGCTATTATACATTGATCGAGCAAATAGCAAATGGTGTGACTTGCCAAAGAGCATTATTCAAATATTGACCATGAATTGATGACAGTCGGCTACTCTCCAAGGACTACAAAAGTTAACAGGAAATTTCTACCTGAGGCAACTGCAAGCTTCTGCCGTAGGACAGGCAGTTTTCTGGTTCCTTTTTGTTGCCATCTTTTTTAGTCTCCTCTGCTACATCCAAACACTTATCATGAACAGAAATGTACTTGGAGTAAATGCGTTCATTTATGTAAATTTTCTTAGTTCAGTTTCTCAGTCATCTCTTATTTCCAATGATCTGTATTGATTTCTTTAATTAATCATATCTACTCTTCTTCTTATATTTCAATATTATTTTATTATCATGATATAATATTTTTTTAGTTATACATACATATGCTTCCACCTATAAAGGGTGGATGCAAGGACAGGTAGCCTGGGAGGAATACAGAGATATTATCCAGCATCATGTAAGGAAAGCTAAAGCTCTGATAAAATTAAATTTGGCCAGGGACATTAAGGTCAACAAGAAAAGCTCCTATAGGTACATAAAAGGGAGATTTGGGAAAATGTGGTCCGTCTCCAGAGGGAAACAGAAGACATGGTTACCCAGGATATGGAAACGGCCTCAGTCTTGACCAGCAAGTGGTCCAGACACACTGCCCAAATTGAAGAACCCGAAGGCAGGGACTGGGAGAATGAAAAATTATCCACTTTAGAAGATCAGATTTGAGGGTATCTAATAAACCTTAAGGTGCACAAGTCCATGGGACTTGTGACAAGATACATCCACAGTTCTTGAAGGAACTGGCCAAGAAAGTGACTAAGCCAGTACCCATCATATTTGAGATGTTGTGGCAGTCCAGTGAAGTTCCCACTGATTGGAAAAAGGGAAACGTTGTCATCAGTTTTCAAAAGAGAAAAATGTAAGACCCAGGGAACCACAGGGTGGTCAGTCTCACCTCTGTGCCTGGCAGGATCGTGGAGCAGATCTGCCTGGAAACCATGCTAAGGCATGAGGGAAATAAGGAGATGGCTGGTGACAGCCAGCAAGAGCAGATCAAGCCTGACAAATCCGGTGGCCTTCTAAGATGGGGTTAGAGTGCTGGTGGATAAGGGAAGAGTGACAGACATGATGTACCTGGACTTGTGCAAAGCATTGACTCTGTCCCACATGACAGCCTTGCCTCTGAACTGGAGGGACATGGATTTGACAGATGGACCACTCAGTGGATAAGGAATTGGCTGGATGGTCGCACTCGAGTTGTTTTCAGGGGCTCACTGGTCCAAGCAGAGATCTGTGACAACTGGAGTTCCTTGGGGTTGGTACTGGGACCACTGCTGTTCAACATCTTTGTCAGTGACACAGACAGGGGGATCAAGGGCACCCTCAGCAAGTTTGCCAATCATGCCAAGCTGTGTGGTGCAGTACCTAAAGGAGACCTACAGGAGAGATGGAGAGGGACTTTTGACAAGGGCTTGTAGTGATGGGACAAGAGGGAATGGGTTTAAACTGGAGGAGGGTGGGTTTAGATTAGATAATAAGAAGAAATTCTCTGCTGTGAGGGTGGTGAGACACTGGAACAGGTTGCCCACAGAAACCGTGGATGCCCATCGCTGGAAGTGTTCAAGGCCAGGCTGGATGGGACTTTGAGTGGCCTGTTCTAGTGGAAGGTGTTCCTGTCTGTTGCAGGGAGCTTGAAACTAGATGATTTTTAGGGTCCCTCCCAACCCAACCCATTCCATTATATTAAAAATCCAGGAATGCCAATATATGCAGTGTACTGCTCCATTCTAAAAGGTGATTTGTATACAGTACAGTGCATCTTATCTTGAACAAAGAATGCTAAAGTACAAGCTTCTAACATGGCCTTATTTGCTTTTACTTCTCCAGAGTCATAAGCCTGATCCCAATGACAACATTTCAGCTCAGATAGGAGAAACTGCTGTTGAGAAGACCTGGTCTTAAATCCGACCTTTTCCTAGGACACAGGACACCTTGCAGAAGTTTCAAAACCTGGTGCTTAAGTAAGACTCTGATGCAGTTGTGGGTAGGAGCTCATTCTGTTTTTCAAAATATACAGCAAGAGAGGGTTACTTCTGGTTTGTCCACCTGGCTCTGAACCAGTGACCTCACCCATAGCCACAGAGGAATGGGCTTCGTTCTCCTCCTCACCATAAAAGAATTTGAATTAATTCCCTGAAGAGCCCATAAGGCAGTTTGGGAGCAATGTTCTTTCCTATGAAAGCTATTCCACACTACTTGGAACAACCAGATATTGTCTTGGCCAGAGAGAGTGCTCTTGGACATTCAGCTGGACAGAGGTAATCAGTGGGTCAGTCTCTTCTCTACTGCCTATTTCACACTTCTGTACTGTATGTTTAATAAAACAGGAACTGACCTCAAAGTATCTTCTCTCCCATGTGAGTTATTAACATGAGATCATAGAATCACATTCAATCTCCTTCTTTAGTTTAATTTCCTTCCTTTTTAATCTAATGGATGTTGAACTAGTCCATAAAAATCAGCCCAATTTCAGCAGAACAGCTGTGAGGATGAAAAGACACTGTAAGAGCTCACCCAGAGAAGAGCTGTGGATGCCCCATCCCTGAAAGTGTTTCAGGGCAGGTTAGATGGGCTTTGAGCAACTTCCAATATCACTGAACGAGACACAGGGTCCAGGTTCCCTGTGGCAGAGGAGGAACCTGAGCTCAAGCAGTCGCGTTTGTACCAGGGGTCCCTGCACTGAACACATGCCTGTTAAGCAACCTCTCCACACAGACTGTGGCCAATTAGGCATTTGGAGAGCAAGCCACTGGATCAGGTCCTGCCCACCATGAGATGAAGAGAGCAGCTTATTCATGAACACACAAGCGGTTTAAGCATGAGACAAGAACCAATTTGCCAGTTACTCTGACTGTGCTGGAGGCCCTCGGCCAAAGCCAGGTCTTCGGCACGGACCAGCAATCAAGGTAAGCCTCTGGACTTCCCCTTACACTAAAAGAGGGCAGCCTGGCCACACTCGAATCTGCCCTGCTGCTCTCCCCAGCTGCTGCCACACCACCAGGTAAACAAAAGGATCACCTCCAGAGCCAGCTACACCAACATACCTCAAGAAGTGTTCAGTCACCACCAAGCACACAGTCACAGAGCAACTGCAAATAAATACCTGTCAACACCTGAGCTGTGAATATTGCATTGCTATCCTTTGTGTAAAATGCCCAAACCTTTCCTTTGTATTTTTAGAGATTTGCATAATTCTTTTCCAGCTTTCCTTGGAATTCTAAGCCACCATCTAGGAGGGTTGATATTCTGCTCCTGGTTTGGGAGCAGAAGTGTCTCTGGAATAGCTTTTGCAGTTTTCTGCCAGCAGAGGATACCCAGGACCAAAGCTTCCTACAGCCTTGAATGCAGATCCTGCTTTGAGGCTACGTGTATTCACTTCCGCTGTCTTTGAACTAGGAGCACACAAGACCTGATGCCTCACTTCAGTCATCTCTATAATATGGGGAAAACACATAAAGCTACTTTTGAAACGTTACCATTTTCATTCAGGCTTGCAATGTTTTCCAGCAGCAGGAATTTTGTACTGCCAGTCTTTGAGGTTTTAGGAACTACTGCACCTTGCCAAGAACATTTCTCATGACACAGGCTCATGATGGATAGATCAATAGATTCTTGAATCCTCATATCCTTTTCAAATTACTACCCGAGATATCTACCTGAGTAGGCCATCTTATCTGATAACTTAAACAAGCAACCTGTCTACACTTTAATTGTTATTGAGGATTAATGTTGTTTATAAAATGAAATCAATACAATCTCTATTGCTTATTAACTGAAACATTCTAGGCTCTGCTCTGTTTGCTTTGCTTTTCAATTAGTTTCTATTATTTTCCCTATTGGCTTTTAACAAATAGCTGTAGAAATAAACTTAATGGTTGTGAAACTGTTATCAGAGTCAACAAAGTCCCTTAATGGAAAGTCTTGTATATTTAAATGTAAAAAAGAATCCACTGTTTAATCATTTGACATTATGAGATAAGTTTATTACTATACATCTGTTCTGTGCTGGGCCTTGCCTTTTTTTTAAGCTAAGCAATAAAGAGTTCTTAAGGGTTCTCTAAAGTTCAGATGTCAGAACTGTTAAGTTGGTTGCTACATTTAAGATGAACAAGCTCCACAGTCTAATTACCTTTTGTTAAAATATTGCAAAACTGAAAATGGGCCACAAAAAATGGGATTCCTAGGAACACAATAAATATCATCCATTTACACTGCAAAAGTGTTCTCAACATTATGCAACAATTATTTGAAACATCTTACAGACACTGCTCATGCTTCCTCTGTGACCCCAACATGCAAGTGGACTGGGTGGCAGATGCCAGGATTTTTTCCTCCCCCTCAGAATGGAAGAAGAGCAAGAAGGGTTGAAGGATGGTTTCCCAACTCAGGAGTAGATGTACTCCTGAGTCTGAAGTAGGATCCAGAAGGTCAGCAGGTGAATGCGAAGGAGAGATGGACAGGTAGAGTAGTTTTGAGGGTACTGAGGGGATGATGTAGGTGACAAGTCCCACTATATAGCGTGACAGTAGCATATCTCATTCCAGCTAGCATCAAGATGGTAAAAATCTGTTTTCTCAGTCATTACTTTTTGCACCTTGAATGAAGAAAACTTTTCTTCCACATTACTCACCATGTAGGTGGCAGAAGTGTGTTTGCTGATGGGTCTTTCAAGCAGAACTCTCAGTCTATGGGAATAGAGTTCCACCACGCTCGCTGAAAGTTGTACCTTTATGGATCTTTCCTGCACTGCAGTTTCACACATCACTAGTCATAGCCAGAGACACCTGCAACCCACACGCTCCTGGCACACTGTTTGTGGGCTCTCAGCAGTTTAGCTGGACGTGGTCATGAAGCAAGCAAAGTTACAGGAGAGTGTTACATAACGAAGTGACGAGTTCGCACAGGCCGGCAGCTTTGCCTGCTGCTGCTCAAACCACAGGCACCGAAAACAAGTGGCACAATTCCTGCACTTCTCTACAAAACTATTCTGCTTTGGCAGTGTCACCTCCACTTTGTGTTCAGTGACATAAACGGAGAGCTGGTAAAAATGCAAGACATGGCTGAATCAAGCTCCGGAAACACAGAAACTTTAGGATGCAAGTGTATGACCCCCAGCATAGGTTACCATTTTGCTTCTGGGAGCGTTCTCAGAACTACACACAAGTAAGGAGTTCTAAAATCTACTGCAAGTGGTGTGTGAGCTATCCAGTGCAACCTATCTCAGGAAAAGCCTGTGCTGCCCTGGCTTCAAATGACTCTGCTTGCAATCACCAGAACTGTTCCTAGCCTTCACACAGCACAGACACATTCCAGGGTAGGGCGAGGCAAATGGTTATGAAGCTTACTCAGGTGTCATTTATTTCATGAAAGTTTGCTGGTTATTATAATCAAATGTCAATTGTCTGTAGTTGTGGCATGCAATGGAAAATCCCTACTTAGGACATGTTCTGCCACTTGCTGGTGAAGTACACTAACCCTCAACAATGAAGCAATACTGAAAAAATAGTTTTGACATGTAAGCAAGTCTAGGAGTATAATTAACACATATTTATTTTGATTTTTCTTCTTATGGTTTTGCTGTAAGGAAACCATCCTATATTTTAAAAGAAAGCTTCCATGCAGAATTAAAGAATTGTTTCTACTCAGTTCATTTATTAATCTAATTACTAATTAATAAAACTTTCTGCTTTTATGGCCTTTGTTTTGACTTATCTTCACAAACATAGATGAAATGTGCAGTGACCTTGCAATACACAAATATATCAGTGGCTTGTAAGTAAGGATCAGAGCATAGAACATAACTTGATTAACCCCAGATGCTGTTAGAAGACATTCTCTGACAGGGAGCTTGCATTCAGAGCTTCAAAATTAAGTAACAACTAATTTTAAGGGGATTCTACTTGAGAGGAGTAAAATTTGGTGTCAGAACTGTGACTGACCATTGACACTGGGCTGCATGGGGCAGGGAAGATCACTCAGTATTTTAATTCTTTTTTTTTCTTTCCTTTTGAATGAAGCAAACTAATGGATTTTTACACATGCGTACTAACCATATTATTCTGAGGAGTTACAAAAGTGTGGAAATGGCTTGACAATGCTAAAATTGATGAAGTGAGCTCTTAAAGAAAACTTTAAAAAATTTCCAGTAGCAAACATCTTTTTAGCATTAGAGGCTGTAAAAAATAAAAGCACAATTACAGTTTGCATTTTGAAACTGAGGATGAAGAAATTCATATCAGAATCTAACCTCTGGGTCAGCTTGCACATAGATGCAGCAGACTTGCCATCACTTGCATATTGAAGTTGAGGCTGATTTACTTCCTGAAAAGATGGTACAGTTCAAGCAGTCACTCTGGGCTTGATGCAGAAATCACATCACATGTGCATTGTGCCGTTTTGTGGGTTGTTCTATGCATATGGAAAAATATTATCTGTATCTACCCTTAAACTCTTGGAATCTTGTGGAAAGAAGAGAAATTAATAGTATCTCAGCAGTCAAGTAATCAGTGTAGATTATGAGAAGATGTACTTGAAAAATTAAGAGGGGAAAGGAAAGGGAGGAATTTCCGCAAGGATTACATTAGCATGCCAAGTTGGTCTAATATTCCTCATTAGTTTTTGTATTCTCTGTGCACTGTACTTTTTTTATAGCTGGCCTACTGTAGATGAAAATACACACAAAGAAAATGTGTAAAGATTCCTTGAGCCTGTGCCTGAAGAATTCTTACAATTCTGAAATTATCTGCACTGATTTTAACTGGCACACTTATGATAAACACCCAGATTTTATGCAGGTTTTCTAGAAAAGCTGAATTAGGCTGATTTGTAGTAGTCACTCCGGTGATCACATCAGCACTTTTAAACACATGCACTGTCACTTCCCGTAATGAGAAGTGACATGAACATGAGACCCAGTGGGACTTCTAATTTTTTTTCCAACCACTGACTGTATGTATCACCCATACATGTATTCAGAGAAGAATAGAAATCATGGAACAAAACTAATTAAAGTTTTACTGGGAATGAAGGTCCATAACTCTTAAAGAAAGTGTAGATGTGTATGCACCTCTATAAAAATACAATTATACATGCTGGCCATTTTGAGAAACCACTTAATTTGCAAAATTATTTAATTCTGGGTATTCAGATCATTAGCAAAAGAGGACTTATTATTGTGTTTATTGGCATAATAATGCACTTTTTAATACTTGCTTGTGGAACTGTACAACCATAGTACAAACGTTCTGAGGATTAATTATTCTGAGGATTAATATTTTCACAGCTTGAACTAACATGATTTTAGCTATTATTGTATTACAGCTCTCCCCTTTACCATCTGCATCTATTCACTTCTTTGGACTCCTGTGACTACATTTTAAACAACCCTGACCTTCATTAAATTACTTGGTTAAGGCTGATTTAGGGGCACAGCTTTATTATTATTAATATGCACGCCAGTAGGAAAATTGGAGAAATGCTCTGCAAAACCAGCATTTTATTTAGTAGAGAGAAGAACAAAGTATTATGGTTTTGGTACAAATATGCAACTCTTCACTCATAGGATGGAGAATAATTGGTTAGCAGCTCTTCAAAAAAAGGATTGCAGAGTTATAAACTGCAAGAAACTTGAAATTACAGTGCTGGACCTGTGAGCAAGATTAAACATGGTCTGAAATTTTCAGAGAAGACATTTCAAGAAAGCTTCTTATAATGATATACTTCATACACAGAGCACAAAAGGGGTTGAAGTTCAGCACCTAACTGGCAAACCTGCAAATTATTTTCAGAGAGTATTAATGGCAGTGGTTGACAGTTACTGCAAATATATAGGAATAAAATAACATGAGAACTCAACAGAATATACCCCTAAGTACAGTTAGAGACACTAAGTGACCATAAATGCAAGGTATACTACCAAACTTACAGGCAAAATATATTTTACTACAAAATGGCCAGAGTTCTGTATTGGCTTGCACAGAACCATAAGGATCACATCCCTGCTGGTGTCCTTCCAGGGCAGACACACCTCCCTCTCTAATCAGCTTTTGCAGTCTTGGCAAACAAAAAAAGCTCACTACAGTCACACAACCTGCGGTAGAGAGGTGCAGAGCACAGCAGCTCCAGGGATCACACAGACCAGAAAGTATCATTCAGATGTCTAGGGCACATACAAATATGAATTTTTGGGCTTATTCTCTTGAATGGTATGTGTCTCTATGCTTAAAATAAGTCATGTATTCCAATTAATTTTTTATATAACATGAATAATTGTATTTGATGTATTTTTTATGTAAAAAGAACTCAACGAAATTTAGAAAAAGATCACTTGGCCCGTGTTTAGACTGACAACCCAAATATCACATTCCCCCTCTGGATCCAAGCTTGCTCAAAATGTTCTCAGTATTATTTTATTTGGTTTGATTTCTGTCCCACTCTCCTAAAGAAAAGCAAGTAAAATGGGATCTCACAACACACACTCAGAGACACCAAGTCCAGTTGCAGTAAGTCAGCATCCACCTCTTTGAAAATATCAGAAATGCCTGCTAACAGTTAACCAAAAAGTTACATAAAATGCCAGTATGCACAATTAAAAACTCTACTGAATGCTTGGCAAAACAGTGGCCATTTCTCACAAAAAGCTATAAATAGAAAGAATATTGAAGAAAAAAACAACTAAACCTACCCAGAATGTCTCTTTAAATGGCTTATTTTCATCTGAAGCTTTATTTATTTGAAACAGAATACAAAAGGATACAAAACATACCTTACAAAGCTGATTAAACTTCACCATGGGTCACACACCTAGATGAAGGGGTATTTTTCTTTTACCTCCCAGATCAGTTCTTGTGAATATTACTTTGTAATAACAACCCTGGAAATGACCTAGGAGCCAAAGAACCCTGCAGCAAGAATGGAAAGGGTAATATCCTCTCCAAGCAGACCCAAGGATCCTTTGGTGAGATGCCAGTTCTCTGGTGGAAAGTACCCACATTTTTCTGGATTGGCCTGCATCTCCAACCCCTTCTCTTTTCCTACCCTCTGGCTCAGCAAACCACTTTCTCCCCAGTCCTCCCTCCACAACACCGCCTGTGCCAACATAACTTCAGAGCCTCCTGGGGGAGTGTTTTGGCTGTGCTCTTGGAGGCTCAGTGCTGAGCCATGGAGAAAATAGCTCAGGAGCAACTTCTTGGAGAGTGACTGCCATGCTCAGCACTACAAGGGCACCTTGAGTTCTGCACGGAAGGGCAAAATTGTCTTCTCTGTGGGAACAGTGAAGAGTTGGTACCCTGCTCCAAACCCTCAAGCTCTGTGATGGCTGACCATTCAAGGCCATTCCTGATGGACCAGATGGAGAGGGACCCATGCAGGTGTTTGGTTTCATCATTAAAAAAGCCCTGTACGAACCAATGTGACTTTTCCCTTATAGCATGCTTTTGTATGCGCCCCTGAACACTGCTTAGGACACTGCAGGACTGGATCCTAAGAGAGTGAATGCAATTTATGACCTATCAGAGGAAATAATCTGTGTATTACATGTATTGTTGGCACTAGCCTGGAAAGAACATGAAACAGGGAAGACTCACTGAAAAAGACAGTGAGAGCACTGGAAGATATGAAACTCTGAAAGAAAAATGGCAAGCACCAGTAGCAGAAGCAAGCTTGAAGTGAGAGAGGACAACAAACTACATGAGTATTTGTGATGTACTGTGGCTCAGAGAAAAAGATCCAGT
Source organism: Aphelocoma coerulescens (assembly GCF_041296385.1). Lineage (NCBI taxonomy): Eukaryota > Metazoa > Chordata > Aves > Passeriformes > Corvidae > Aphelocoma > Aphelocoma coerulescens. The sequence goes on from NC_091015.1 coordinate 80,343,404, forward strand.
ACAGTTTTATGGTGTGCATACTGAAATAGTACAGCCCAGAACAGACACAAAATAGTATGGGCAAAAGGAACCTGAGTAGAGCATTTATCTGGGAACTGCTGCCTTGTGGACAAAGAGGGACAAGTTGAAAGAAGCCTACCTTCTATGTGTTTGCCTGACACAATTTAAAGTGACTGAATCCAAAGTCTAATACTTGGACCTGCCTAGCTCCAAATTTGATCAAAATTCCTATGATGTGTGCTTACTTTCAAGTGCCCCTCTGATCTCACTGAGATTTATCATATTGTTGAGGTCAAATGCACATTGCTGTGCTGTACTAGGACAGGGCCTGAGACATGAAAAAAGACATGGAAGTTTCCTGAAGAATACATATGAAACCTTTACTGTGACTTAAGAAATTGTTTCCACCCGCTGGATTTCTTTTCCAATGCCTCCAGCTAAATTAAAAGCAGAAAGCAGACAATTTTTCAGCAGCTCTTTCAGCACATTATAATTAGAGCTCATTTCATCATCTTAAACATCCTTTAGTCAAATAAATGCTGATTTGAGCTGCAGCATCAACAACTGCAATGAACTGCAGTTATACAGAAATCCTCATGCACGTTGCTTCGTGCTAAAATTGTGTATATTCCCGTGGCCAGGACCAGGGCTGTGACCGTAGGGTCCGGACTGTCACCCCGGCACCTGCTGTGTCTGCTGGCTGGGTCACTACGATGCCCACAAGTTTTTGTTATTAACATTCTCACACACACTTCTGTCCCAAGTCCCACATAAGTCTCTTGAGTGATGATAATTAATTATGGTAACTCCTGCTTAACTTTTTTTTAACTTTCTTTGATACTCTCTAAAAATGTTGGCATAGTAAGCTACTAAATGTACATTATTTCCAATTTGCTGACACAGTATGCAACCTAGAGATACCAAGATCAGAGCTAAAACCATTCCCCAACTTTTAGGTCCCTCCATATTGTAGGCTTTTAGAATAAACTTGGACAGACAAACCCTTGTTGCCATTGTGTAGAGAATTACTATTGCAGTGAGGAACACGTTGGTGCAATTGCCAGCTTGACAGACTGTTTATGTCAAACCGTATCCTGTAAAGGGTTTCTACAACAAACTCCTCCTGAATACCTTGGAAATTCACATAAAGAACTCCTGCAGGATTTGAGCTCTTACTGATTTCCCCTCTTTTAAATACCTCTGCCATACTCTGTGTCTATGCTGGAAACAGAGCAAAACCATATGAGAGGAGAACAGCAAAAAAGAAAAAAAAAGTGAAAGGTGGAATTTGATGGCCCCTACAGACCTGTAAGTCTGTCTGCTGTTGTATGCAAACACATGGAAGTAGACAGAAAATAGCACAAAATACAGCTTGGGTTGATTAAAATGGGGCCACGACTTTTAATCTTTCTCTCAGAACTGATTTTCTTGGAAATGTGGCAGATTTACGGCAAGTCCTATAAAACATCTGATATAGTGGCATATAGGAGCTTGCTGTTTTAAACTAGGGAAGATGTGGATTAGCAGAATTATAAGGCAGGTAAGGAGATATAGGGGATATAGGAGTATCCAATGCTGAAAGGGAATACTGAGAGAACTCAATAACATAAAGGAAATTGGAGAGGCTGTAATACTTGAGAGAGAGGCTTGATAACTGGAATAAAATTAGCGAGAATAATATTTAGTGGTTCAAAGCAGAAGAATCTCCACTTGTCAGGTGACAAGTATTTCTGCTGTAAAGAGATTTAGTTGAGTCTGCACCTACGCTGGGATGCAGGAGATTTGCTTGGAGCATCCCATCATTTGCTGCTTTCTTATGGCCTATGCACCTAGATTGTTCCAAGGGGCAATGGCTGTAAACTGGAAGAGGGCAGGTTTAGATTAGATTTTAGGAAGAAATGATTTACAGTGAGGGTGGTGAGGCACTGGAACAGGTTGCCCAGAGGAGTTGTGGATGCCCCATCCCTGGCAGTGTTCAAGGCCAGGTTAGATGGGGACTTTAGCAACCTGGTCCAATGAAAGGTGTCCCTGCTCATAGCAGGGGGGGCTGGAACTAGATGATTTTTAAGGTCCTTTCCAACCCAAACGATTCTATAATTCTATGATTTCCACCCCAAAGAAACAAGTTGAAGGCTCTGGAGGTGTGAAAGGATGCATATTTGGGTGTCTCTGGACATAAAGGTAGAATGCTGAGAAGCACTCCCTTTGCCTCCCTTTATATTTACACATGCAGAATGGCACTGAGCTGCCAGCATGAATGACCACGCATTCCACTGCTGCAATATGATCATGAACTTTCTGGTCAATCTGCTCCAAAACCATTTAGTGCATTCACAGTAATTTGGATTTGCAATTCCAGCTTGAAATAAAGTACATGAAAGTGTGTTGTTCCAGACATCAAAGTTAATTGGAAGCATTCTGGATTTTGAATGGTAGGCTGTAAGAAATGATCTTAGTACAGGTTCCTAAGAGCTGCTGCTGCAATCCAACAGGGCACCATGCTCCAGGCAGACTCCATAGGGCTTCAATCTGGCTCCCTGAAAACTGCTTTCTGGGGTTCACATGCATTTCCATGGACTTTTATGGACCAGCTCCGACACGGAACTTCAGTGTTCAGGATTCTCTACGTAAGTAAGTGGCTGTTGCACGAGCAAAGAGATCACTGGAGCTGCCAGGCAGGTTACCTGTGTGTACAGCTGTGAGGTGTTGTGCAAGTACCACTGGCATGGGTATTTGCCTATGCAAATGTAGACACTTTATGGGGTTCATCTAAACACACAGAGCTCTAACAGTTTGTCAAGTCCTAGGAAAACTGTACAGTTGGTGCAGTGCAACCCTTGGTGGGAACAGGACTATTCCTTTCCAAACACTGACGGAACAACTACGTCTTCAGTTAACAAACCTTAATATAACAAGAAAAAAAAGCCCATATAAACTAAGAGAAGATGTGAGTCTGTATAAAATTTCCTCATCTATTTCTTCCTAAGCTAATCTCTGATAGGTATCTACACATTGGCCACACACCAGAATGGGCAACATTGTGAAAGACATGCATGCTTTACATACAATGCATTGCTACATATGGAAAACAAGTTCCATGCCCTCACTGCCAGAGGACAGAAAACAACATTTTCTTTTTCCTAAAAGATCATGAAACTCAAGAAAGGGTATCCTCTTTCACAACGTGGGGAATTAAAAACCTCAACAAGTTTCTGAATTAGTAAGTCAAAGGGAAGGGGGGGGGGGAAGTGCAAAACATCATCGCCCCCAGTTCAAAAGATTTGTATTTTCTCATTTCAGTTTCAGTTTTTTGTTTTGTCGTTGGTTTAGGTAGAAGGGAGATCAATTTAAATTCACAATTACATTTTTTTCCTGAAAATATTCTAAGGAGTCACTTTAACAAGATCAGAAATTTTCCCAAACATTCTTTGAGTAAGAAATCAAATCTGACAATTTCACAAAAGTTACACTAGTTTTGACAAACAAGAACTTATCCATCCCCCAGAGAAGAGGCTGTCCCAGTTTGTCATCCCAACGAAAAGGCAGTTTCCTGAAGAAATTCCAACCCACATTATCAATTATGCAAGTCCTGTGCTTTTGCAATGTCCATCTCAGTAGACTGAATCTAGGTGGAGAGTAACTCCTGACATGTAATCTTGACCTAACGATTTTGTCTCCATAGGAAACTATACCTAAAACTACACATGTAAACATCACTTCAGTCTATTAATACAATCTGAAATATTTCATTGGATAAATGGAATAAATTGCTGTCATTACCTTTATGCCTGAAACCTTCTTCTAAAAACGAAGTGAAATTACTGAATAAAACACATCCAATTACAATTTTTTTCTCTCCTAATCTGTCTCTCTATGACTAAGCTAACACTTGCCTACAAAGGTTAGCCTTGGGCTCTGTTGTACAGTCACTTCTTCTGTGTTTCAACATGCTGAGAACTTTTTTAAACTGGAAAAAAGGTCTTGAGCCAGAAGAAGTTACTAGGGTTACTGTTTCTTGACTACTGTTGATATAAAAAGATTTAGATATTTGTTAGGGTAAAACTATTCAGAGTAACAGACAGAAGAAGCTGTGGATGAGCCTATCTAATCCTTCCTCTGTATAAGAGCATGTTAGACTTTATTACTGATGTACTGAACTTACCCTCAGTGGCATAGGGGTAGCTAACAATTCCAACCAAAGTGCAAAGGAAGGGTGATCCAAGCATGCCAGAAACAATTGCTAGTAGGACTGCACATAGAATAAAACACTTTCCTCAGAAAACTGATGTGTCAAAAAATCTACCTGATGCTCAGCACAAGAAATGCTTTTTCAAAAGTCAGGACTACAAAAGAACTTCTGGGTGTCCATGGCCTTCTTAGTATTTTTCCATGCCAACCTTTTTTTGATGCAGGCCTTTCTCTTATATCCTTTAATTCCTTTCAGTCTCTTGCTCCTTCCTAGTCTTTGGCCTAATATGTACTGTTCTCTGACCTGAATTCCTAGATAGACCCTTTCTTTTTTGGTTTGTTTTCCTTCCCATGCCCTTTACCATAATTTTTATTTCCTTTAAAAAAATTAACAATTCTGGTTATTTATGAACCCTGGAGTATCAAAATTTCTTGAAATTGTGGTTGGGCATTATTTTCATTAACAGGATACTGTTCTGAAGACTGAAAAATCAACATCCTTTGAGTATTAATTAATTCTATTTTTTCGTGGCTACTTAAGATAATTTTCTGAGAAAAAGAAAGGGTAAGATTGCATGGTCAAAACTATTAAATTACATGAACCAGATTCTTCACCTCATGACAGCTGGCTATAAAGTGATGTCCTCACTTTAAAAGCAAAAGCTCCAGGTCAGGAATTCACTAAAATTAGACACTGACCATTGCTTTTGAATGCTTTCCAAATATCTGTGATAATTGGACTACCTCTCTTAATAAATTTAGGGGCCTGATAGACTGGAGCTAGAAATGGAAAAGCAGACACAAAGTCGGTCTTCAGCATCACTGAGTATAATGAAACAGCAGCTTGCAAAAGTGTCTTTGATCCAGGAGCTTAGGTTAAACTATAGTAGGGAGGGTTTATATCATGTTAAGGACCATACAGCAGAAGAAGACCAAGGCCAGTTCTGGATTGGGATATTTTATCTTTACCAGAATCTAGTGACGGAATTGGAATCCTCTTCAGGAGCCAAAAACACAGTCCTGAACCACTTCTGCCACTCATAGTTGGCAACTTTGATCTGCTTTTGTCTTTGCTCCTAGAGAGCAGCATCTTGCATGCATTCCCATCAATACAGACACAGAAACTTTTGAATTATGGGTACCTAAAATTATGGGTTCCTAAATAAATAGTGATCGCTTAAAAGTGGTGAACTAGACTAACACACTCGATTGAATCAGGAGTTATTAATCTGCAGTTCTTGGTGTTTTTATTTATTAGTTCTAACTATTTGCAGCCTTTTCTGAACAGTGCTGGGTATTTTTTTCTCCATTTGAAAAAGCTCCTTGCGCAGTGTTACAACAAGCTTCTCCCACTGTTTACATCTTCCATAATTTTTAGCTAAACCTGTGCTGGCTGCTGCTTCTTGTGCTGTTTTACTAGATCCAAATATCCAGAGTTTTGGGCATCATGCTCATGGTGCCTTTTGTTAGTACAGAACAGAGAATCACACAGAAATGGAAATCAGACATGGATCTTCCCTTTTCCAGCATGCTTCATGATGATACCCATGAGTTTTTACCCCTTTAACAGCAGGAGTAGGAAACCACTCTCCATCTCTATTTGATACAAATTATTGCAAAGAGCACACAGTATAAAAGATCATCTACAGCCTGGGTCAATGTAGGTTTTGCATTCAGCTTGTGCACATCATATCCACCACCGATGTAATGAGTATTTGGTTGACTCTACTGTACCTTGTGAAGGCTTAGAGTTAAGAAACCCTGCCCTTGAGATTGTGTGTTGGAAGGCCTACATCTGAAAACATGTTTAAAGCTAAAAGGACAGCATAAATGTCCAAGCCAGGCAGATATGTTAGAAAAAATTGCTACAGCTGTCTCTTTAGCAGCCCAGAACATAATAAATGTTCCAAAGGACATGATGCATGTCCAGGTCACAGCTGTGCATCCCTCCCCTCTGCAGCATGGATGATGGCTGCTGTAGAAAAGCAAGGGGGCCTTAGCTCCTCAGGGGAGCAGTTGCATTTTGACAATAGGACACAACCTGCTTACACATATCCTACAGGAAAAGAAGGGATTGCAGGCCAGGGAAACCACTGCACAACTAACCATGCTTTCCCTAGAAGAGTGGTCATCTCCAGTCCATGCATCCACTTTTAGAAAGCCAACAAATGCCAACATCTCAAGGAAAGAGTGAAGTGGTGTTTTTGCAGAGGATTAGGAATAATGACCAAGCAGTCAATAGGACTGAAATATTTGCACATGCCCAGGACCACTCCGCAGAGGCAAGCACATCTTCATCTTTTACCACACGGGCTTCAGTGGAAATTCTCCTGGTTTTGTCAATCACAGCTTCATAAAGAACAAGGCAGAGGATGAATGTGCCAAATATTCTGCCCCATTCATACTGGTCTTGCTAGCTCTGGCCCATACAGAATGCTATCAAGATGTCCTATGTTTATGTGTATGTAGACTCAGCAATGTGGTGGTAACAAGTGCTGACAAAACATCCTTACTCCAGTCCAGTCCAGTCCATCAGCCCTCCCTCTGTATCTGGCTACTTCTTAGTAAAACAGTTCTGGAGAGCAAGATCTTCCTTTATTTTTGGAAAATAGTTTTATAATAATATTTCAGTAATTAAGGACAGAATTCAGTTAATAGCTGGAGAAGGCATTTTAATTTATTCAATCTGCTTTTAAATGTCAGCAGTGACTGCACATTTGAAGTTCTGTTGGGCAACTGATTCCATAACCACATAAGCTAGTGGTAATTAACCTGCAATCAGGGTAAGACAAGTCAAGTAACCTACCAAGGTGGATCTTAACAAATGATCAGAAACATTAGGCAAAAAACTAATGGTGGCTAACGGTCACTCAACACTAAAAAAAAAAATAAAAATTCATTAATAGGAATGAACTAGTTCCACTACAGCTTTGTTCTTTGACATTTAGCTTTTACTAAGCAGAATATATTGGAAAGGACACTTGGGCTCACCATGAGCTTAGAAGTAGGAGCCAGACCTCAGAATTTTGCCAGTGGGAATTGAAAACCAAAAGCAGCAACACGCAGAAAAAAAAGAATTTCAACCCCTTTGCCCTCAATGGACAAAAATGTTTCTTCCTTGTTTACTTTTTCTATCCAGAAAAACAAATAAATAAAAAAATAAACCCAACCCAAACTCAGCCATAGTGTTCTGCAGGTGACCTTCATGTGCTATTTGCAATGTAGGAGGAGGCTGGAGGGAGGGGGAAGAGAAGCAGTAACTTTCATGTGCCTTTTTGTGGTAATCATCTATGCTAACCCCACTGTAAGTTCTGTAATGCCTATTTCATCTTCACATCATGCAAGATGTCTGAGTCCTTTGAAACAGAGATAAGTCACTTGCACCTCAAGGGCGCTACGCTGCTAGTTGTATCTAGCTGCATTTAAACACTGGAACTTCTTTTCATCCAAAGGGAGAACAACAAAATGGCTTTTTGAATCCTGACTCACAAGGGAGAGCCACTTTCTGAATCAGTGCTACCACCTTTGGGTACCTGACTCTTCCTGGCAAGTGCTGCTTCTCTATAACCACTTGAGTGCCCCAACACTGAACACTTCTGAGCAGGGAGGATCAGATCACTGAGGAACAAGAAATTAAAAAAGCAAGAAAAAGCAAAAATAAAAATAAAAAAAATCATAGTTTATAATAAACACACTTTAAAATAATGTTTCTGTTCATTTGAGAATAATGGGTCTGAAAAATTTCAATTTCTGAAAGCAGAGAATGGGAACAAGAAATGTTCCAAGATGACATAAGAATCTGGCAAGTTTACCTGTGCTCTGCTTCTTCTAGGACTAACATGTGCAACTTTCCATCAAAGAGGGGGCAGAAATTTCCTTTATTTTTCCTCTTTTGGTTCTCTCCCTTATATCCTGCTGTTGTAAGGAAACATCACCCTTTCAAGCTCTATGAAATACCTGATATTATTCTTCCAGTTGAGAATGGATAGGATTTTCATAGAATTTCAGCTGTCACAATACTTGATTACTAACATATATAACTGTTGAAGGAAGCCAGATGGAAAGTACAGACGTTTCCTGCTTAAATACTGAACAAAAAACCTCACCAAAACTGGCTTAAATTGATGTCCATTTTTGTTATAACAACTTATGTTTGTTCCATTTTACATATCCAATTTCAGCTTTCCAATTGGAAAACTTCAAAAGAAAAAATATTTTATGGAAATATTTATTTATCGGTGATTCCCAATTTTGCTAATAAAATAAGGGATAAAAACTTAGCATATGATTACAACATTAATTGTCACAAAGTGATGAACCTTGTGATAAAGTTAAGTAGAATTCCTAAATTCTAGACACCTCACTACCAATGAAATCTACAGGTATGAAGTCCTTTCTTGGCTGTATACTGTAGGGTGGGTGATTATTAAGTTAAGCCAGGATTTCAGTTTGGGTTGGTTTCTTTTCAGGTTGTCCCGGGAATGATTACTTGTCTTGCAAGGTTCTAGTTTTGATAATTGGCTTGCAATCATTACTGGCACAAGTTTCTCAGGGGATTGACATTTCAGCAATACTGCACTGAGAATTCATGCAAATATTTGATAGACTAGCAAGACGTGCTAGAAGCAACCAAAGGATGCAAGACAATCTAGAAATGCAACATGATTTGGCAATGGAGAAGCAGCAAGAAAGAGAATGAAAAAGATCCATTTATCTAATAATGAGAGGCACCAGCACACCCACTTCTTTTCTCTCTGCTTTCACTCTCCTCCTATAAACAAGCAAACACCACCCCTATCATCTTCTGTAACAGACTTTGTCGTAGTCTTAAATACTTTAATATATACATAGATGCAGTGGGAAACTTTGTTGTTTCTATTTTGCCAGCAGAATCCACATGCTCTGTTTCCATATCTGCTTCTTTGAACGCTTCTCTGCATGATCTGCTTTTCCCCAATATGCAGATTTCTTGCACAACCATATCTTCCTTTAGAAACCCTCCTATTCATAGGCATTCTTTTTCATCCTTATTCTGCAACTATCCCTCTCACAGTCGAGTTCTGGAATGCTTCTTTCCCTCTGGCCGTGGTATTCATTTATCTCTTCTCAGAGACAGAAATTACTTCATCATCCCCGAATGCAGGACTCTAGGCACACGTAGACAAGAGAACTATGCTGTTTCTTACAGGAAACTATTCCCAGGCTGCTTACTAAGTCTCATGGTCCTCTGTAACAGAGACTAAAGCAGCCAATATACTAAAACCATAGTGATTCTCCAGTAATTCTCATCTGATTGGAATTATCCTGAAAGACATACCCCTAAGCTTAAGTGACAGAAGACAGTCCCAAAGATGAGAGACAGGAGAATTTTCCCCAGGCCCAGACCCCATTCCACCATTCTGAAGGAGCCTTCTCAATACTGCAGATTTTTCATGCTTTAATATAACACTTTTTAAAATAAAGAACCTTCTCTCCATACTTTAACTTCCATGAATATCAAGAAAGAAACTTTTTATAAGAATCAGCCAAGCTTTACAAGACTCATTGTAAGAAAAGCAGTGCAAGCTCGTCTCAAATTTGCAGGGCCAGCTCATGTCCCACAAGCAAAACCAGCCTTTGCTTTTCTCTGTCTGTCAGTTTCCCAAGCCCATTCATCAAGTCTGGTCTCATTTTCTGAACAATACAGAACTGTTTGAGCAGTGTAAAAGCTGTTTATATGTATTTTACTTTATTTTAATAACAAACCAAGAAAGGAAGGGAACTGAGAAAATGAGAATTCCTTTGTTTGAAGACACCCGAACCTGAAACCAAAAAATTCTGTAGAAACCAGCCATCTCTATTTTAAGGTGACAAAATATTCAGGGCTGCAGATCATATGTTTCTCATTTCCCTGTGGCTGCTCTTAAACTCTGAAATAAGATTAGATAAAATTGATTTTTTTTTTTTAAAAGCAAAACCAAAGCACGCCACTTCATATTCACAGTTTAACCACATGTCAACCTTAAAACACTTGTGTTTTCTAGCCTGTACCTATCACACAGGTTAATAACTAATCTCCAGAGGATTGGAACAATGGCTCCTTTTATTTTTAACATTTGTTAGTACCAGTTCCATCTGAGGAGGAATTGCTGGGGAATTAATTTTTCAGAGACTCAGCCAGAGTAGGGCAGGGGCAGAGAAGGAGTGCAGGCTGAAGAAGAAGCTGATTCTGCTTTGCTGTCTAGTTCATGGTTTCCATACACTGCTGGAGGACTATGTGGCTATGGAGGATAAACCACACCCTCCTAGAGGCCAATTCATTGCTGGACACCTCAGCCATAAGCACTACGTAAAAAGTAATGTTAAACACAGCTGGGCTGCAATATGCCCTTCTACTCAATTCCAGCAAAACTCAGAGGACACGCCACGTGTTGCAGGAGATATTAACGCCGTGTAACATGCTGAACTGCAAGTTTAAATCTGGATGTCTGGGCAGAGGTCTAGACAGCTCTTCCAAGTCAGCTAAATAGTTTGTTTCAAGAGCAGAGAGTTAGGTTGGTTTTCCCCCAGGAAACAATGTTTTGTGACACCCTCCAACACAGAAGCTGCACGATAGCCTGACGCACGGCTGGTTACAGAAAGCCAGCCCTATGGAGCAGAATTTCTGGAGAGCTCATCAGATGCTTCTGGCAACTACCTGCCAACTGTGTTGCACATGGACAACCTCATTAAATTCAATTAAGCAACCTTGCAGTTGCAAGCAGGGCAGACACCCTAGCTGGGATTTGAACAACTGGGATACTGCACCTGCCTCCAGTCAAGCCCAGGATTTGGATTCATCATCTTTTATAAGCAGCATATGCACCTACCACAGGATGCAAGAGTCCAACTTATAAGTTGTATTCCTTTTTTTTCAGTTCACCTGATGGCTGATGGGTGTTACTTTTCCCACACCTTGCAGGTGTGCTGACTTTGGTGGGAAGCAGAATTGGATGGAAAACCAAATGTAGCAACAAACCATGGAACCGTTATTCACTGTCTGATGGCAAGGAATAGGCATAGCTGCCTTTGAAAGTGCACGCCTAGCCACATAATCATTCTACAATTGCTTCTTAATGCAAAGAATAAAGCCTTTCACCTCCTTTCAGCCTTTTCCCATGCCCAACAGTACTGTTCTGTAATAACTCATCTCTGAGTAACAAAGTAAACAGCATTACAAAATAATTTCTGAAGCCAAATATCTGATAAAGATGATTAATGCCTCATGAAATGCCCAAGTCATATTTGCAATAATTGCAATATTTGAGATGGATAAGAGGAGAGAATTATAGGATTTGCTGTAAGGCTGAATTATCTACAGGAAGTTCATGTGAAAGTCACGCTACCATCTAACTCGCTGGTACCTGCCAGGCATACTCCTTAACAGCTGGCTTATTTGTTTTCTGGATTTTAGAATTAGAACAGTTAGAGTTTTGAGATAGATTTTTTAAAGCTACCTTCATAAATACCCTCATTCTTGAGAGAGACTGTATTGGTCTAGAAACTGCTGCACAATTACAGGAATCTTTCTCAGTGAACAGGGTTTTGGGATATTCTTGAATGGCTGCCCAAACCAAAGTTTCACAATGTTTGTTCAAGACAAAGTTTGCCAGCAAGTACAATGTACTTTCAAAGAAAAGTGATGTATTTCTTCTTCTGAACAACTTACATGGGTATGTTCTGTAGTTTCCCAGCACGACAAAAATCTAAACCTTTGGCACATGCTTTGGGGGAAGGTACTGTCTTAGAGGCCTTAAACCACTTCACATTATATAGTCCATAAACCGTGAAGAGAATTATGGATAACTTCCTTTTTTTTCCTATGATGGGATAAAAAAACTCTTGTTTATAATCACAGATTGTCTCAGTAACCAGCTAATACACAATATGATAACATTTGATGAAAGAACAATATGAAAGAGAAGACATTACTGTTGGCAGCCACCTACTCCAGAGTTTTCATACTTATTCAAGCAAAATTATTATTATTAATATTATTATTACATCATTTTTTTAATAATGACTGAACACTTTGTAAGGATTGTTAAAAGCTAAATTCACAACTGGAGTTGTTCTGACTGGACATAACTGTTTTGTTTTGCTTTCCTGATGCCTTAAGGTTCTCACTTATAGTCAGTCACTTCTCTGGTGCTAATGAAAAGCCTTGCTGTAAATACTCCAAATTAATTATTATTCTGTGACCACTCCTATACCCCCCAGCCCCAAATTGCACCAACATGAACACCAGTGGCAAACAAGCACAAACAGGGCATGAAAAAGGTCAAAGAAAATTTGTTTTCAACTTTAAATAAGTATTTCTCTAAAACTCTTCTCAGCACCTGCTGAGTCCTTATAGCCCCTAGAATTTTCTGTACTCCTGAAAACTGCTTATTTCACACAGAGAAGCAAGGAAGAAATATCTGGAAGAGGAAAGCTGGCACTGAGGAGGATCCTTCTCCGGCCATTGGTATCTATCATGTGAAACTTCAGGCGCCCTGGAACAGTCAGAGTGTAGCGGGGAAGAAATGTGGACAGGCTTCTCCCTCCATTTCTAGTGCAAACAAGTAGAAACAGGGAAATGCCTTGCAGGTCCAAGTCAGCACAGATGGGTGCAAGGGGATATGGCTGAGCCACCACACTGTTTTGCACATTCAGTTTTTATAGCGGGCTACACAGACACCTTTTTCCTAAACTGCGCTGCAATATCCAGTCGCTTGCAGCTACCACCAAAGAGCCTGGTGGTTTAGCACATTCAGACTGATATCCAGACTTGTTTTAGCCACCAGAAGACTCAATAAGTAACAGAAACACTCTTACTTGAGCCCTTCCCAGACCAGGAGATGCAAAATCCCAGACCAGGAGATGGAGCATCAGCTCCAAGGGCTGAACACTGAGAGCAAAGCACAGTTGCCAGCACTTCTCTGCCCAGTCACAAGTGCTGTGGCAGGAGACACTGAGAGAATCAGCACGGCCTTCATCTGCTCCTCTGGTGTTCCTCTCATTGATTCTCCAGAATGCCCTTGAATCCACTTCCTCCCTTTTTAGGAAAGAGGGAAGCTGGTCTGAAATCAGCTTAGTCACAATTGCTGGTGCGGTTGCACAGCGCTTGCTGAAAAGAAGGGAACCCTTCTTTACCCACACCCAATCTGATATTACACTACCCTGGTCTATAACTACACATTTTTGGAAGTTCTTGTCACGAGTGACAATTTTGTTAACAAACACTATGACAAAAGAACTTTAGAAAACAAGCAAGCACAAAAACTTGAAGTAAATGAGACTTTGGAAACTATAATATTTCTTTTGTTTACAAGGAACAAAGAATCTCATGTGTGTCAGGAATAAATAGAAATCAGCCTCCAGCCTTCACAAATGAATTATCATGTGTAGAAAACATAGTGTTTTTGTTAAAAATAAAGATGTAATTTGCAATTAACTAAGGAACAATAACTATTTATTCTAGAGCCAATCTACTGAGGTTTTTAAAACTGGCATATTCTGATCTCATCTGTTTCCCTATGGGCAAAGAAGCCAGTCTTGAACTTTTCTGTTGCAGATCAAAGTGACGGCTACAAATGTTAGTAAAACAAAGTCTCCCCTAGTGTCAGGCAAAACAGGATAAAAAGCAAACAAGCAAAAACTTCTGCACAAAAATATAGGACAAAATGGGAGAGTACTTCTGCCATGCCAAGAAAGCTGAACATCTATGAGATCTTGGATTTCAACAAATACAACATTATTATGATAGGACACTGGTTGCCATATATGTGTCAACCCTCTGGGGAATCCGATTTTTATTTTCCTTCCTGTTCAAGGGACAGTTGTTCATATATTTATTTGCATTGCCATAACGTGGAGATGCAGGCTGTGATCAGAGGTCCATTGTGTAAGGTGCTGTACACACAGTTTATCAAAACAGCCTCCGCTTCAGAGACCCTCCAGTCTAAACAGGGAAATTCTAGAAGTCCCGAGGGGAAACAAAAGCTTGTAAGGTTTCCAAGAGAGAACCAGAAAGTCTTTGGAAAAGCATCTTTGGGTGGCATTTCAGACTAAATGGAAATCTTGATGTTCTCATTTCAGTGATATATTTCCTTGGGTTTGTGTCATTAGGAGTCTTCTCTGTATTTTCTCAGAAATTAGATCAAAACAGTTGCAGATAATAAAACTGAGGCTTGAAGATTGTACCCATAGCAAAACCTAGCCAGAGTACCTTTCTATCAGAGAATTAATTGCTTAATGAAGTCTCACAATTCCTTCTCAAACATCAAGTACCAGAAATTCCTAATTTACTCCTCATCTGCAAACATTACAAACTAACTCCTTGTTACTCCACTACTTGTTCCATCTTTCTTGAAAAGCAAAGGAACTCGCAAAACACAGAAAACTTGTCCACATGAATGACTGTCACATGGGGGAGAGAGCAATAAAAATTCTGAAGGCAAGTCCACTGGGATATTTTCAAAATTAAGGCCTGAAATATCTTGAGAAGGACACTTTGAAAATAACCTTTTCAAAGAACATGATTCCCAGATTAGTTTATGTAAAAAAACAAAAAAAACCAAAACCAAAACAAAACAAAAACAAAACAAAACAACAAAAAAAAAAACAAACAAAAAAAACCAACAATAAAAGAGCAAAACAACAGAAACAAGTGTATTCCTATACAAATTATCTTGCATCCATTTAGAGACAAAATTATTAAATATAAGGCACAATGAAATGTCACCTTCTAAATATAAACATGCACTAGAAAGAGAAATGTGGACATTTTAAGCAGAAAAGAAATAAATGGTGGGCAGGAGACAAGGTGTTTAAGGAGAAACGCTTTACTGGGATGCCACTGTTTGAGGGCATATTCCCCCTTCTCTGTTCTAGCAAACAACAGGATCAAGCAGGGAACACAAAAACTCAAGGGTAATGCCAAGATGATGCTTACCTTTGTGTTCATACAGAATCACAGCACCACGAAGCCCCTTGTCTTTGAACCTTCTCTCTTTTTCCAGCAACAGCACACTCCCTTTGGTCTCTGAATGGACTTCAGGATTCTCTACAAGTCTGCAAAGAAAGAGATGGATAGACTGAAAAGATCCTTGCTCCTCAGCTGTGTAGAGCTTCATCACTTAAAAATTATTTCTCCTAAAGGGGCTCTAGATATGCATTAAACTTCTGCCCCACATCCTGGAAATCTTATAAGGAGTGTTACTTTTGCTGGATGTGCTGGAGGGCAAGCTGAGAAAGAGGAGAGAGCAAAAAAGCAGCACATTTCTCACTGATTATCCAGACCAAGCTGCACCCCCTTAGCTTTCCACTGTGCATATAAGTAAAACATATTTATATTCACATAGAAATACTGCTGCTAGATCAGAAGACAAAACTCTGACATGGAAATTCACTGAATTATTAGAATTTAAGGGAGAGAAAACTGTTACAAAATTCACAAGTAGTACTTAACTGGTAGAAGATGCAAATGCTAGCCATTTTACCACTTATGTAGATGGGTTCTGATCTTATGTTTCAACAGTTGCACATAGTAAAAATACTTCACTAAGGTCAGATTGCAAGTGTTGTTTTTCTTCTAAGCAAATAATGGCATAATCTACTTCGGCACTGCTAGCTGTTAACAGCACCACAAAGAATTTCTTTTTTGTACACCATCTTCTGAGTTACAAAAAACGTTAATCCCTGATAGAACTGGAGGAGCTAATTTTGTAAAAAGCAGAACACGCCTGATTTAGTAAAGGGATTTCTGTTCTGAAGCTTTCAAGTCTCTTGTTCACCTTCCTGCCAATCACTGAAATGAATCAACCTTGTAGTGGAAGCGACATCATCTAATCTGGGGAGGAAAAAGAAGGGTACACAAAAAGCTACTTCAGCAGTACAGCAGCCCAGCATGCTGTGTTCCAGACATGAGACTCTAAATTCTTTAGCTGACAAATGACCTTAGAAAGTACATAGATGTGAAGAGCAAAGGGAGGTGCCAGCCCAAAGTATTTGAAAGAAACTGCAAGTCGGGGACTCAGTAGTAGGCAGGCTGACCTGGCAAACTTCACCACTGCCAGTTTCTGGTAACCTTCAATTTCAAAGTAAGGAAGAGACTGCAGAGTTGTTGGACAAAATCTGCTAAAGCATTGTCATGTAAGTGTATTTAGAAATTTTGCTGACAACAAATTCCAAGACAGGAAGTGTTTTACCAAACATGGCTGCAATACTCCTTCAAACCAGCTGCTGCACCCTTGTGTGACTGAAATAGTTCTTAAGACAGTGGCTTCTAGGAGATTTTTTCATTTTTTGGTTTTTTTTTGTTGTTGGTTGGTTGGTTGGTTTGGGTTTTTTTAACTTAAACTCTGGTTAGCAAATTGAATCTAAAATATGCTGAATTCTTAGGCCACTGCCATTCAAGGGAAGCTAGGGATTTGATATGGAACAATAAATTACTGAAAGTTTTAAAATCACTGGAAAAACCACTGACACTTTAACAAAGCACTGAAGAAATGAAAACCTGGAATCTCATACTTTTAGTCTTTATTATTACATCACTCTTCACCTGACCATGTTACTTCTCCCTGTAGCATTAACTTGATCTACTATGAAACCTATACAGTACACAAAGAGGTTCCTATGCTTTGGATCAGCTGTTCTAATCTAGGAAATTCTTTTTTTGTAGAGAAGTTTCAAGACTTTGAGAAACGTGCAGCCTTTGTTATAACTCATATAGGAATAAATTTAAACTCTAAATTCACTACATTAAACCTGTTATTGCCAAGGACCACAATGAAGAGAGAGATTTATTCTATATGCTTTCCACTGGGGTCAAGGATTAAGGTCATGGTTTATGGTTGTTTCTTATGTAATGAACATGGAAGATGCAAAAGGATTCCATTTTAGGACAGAATTAAAATGATTGATTTAATATACTAAAAGCTAGTGCATACTGTGTTGCAAGTCCACAGTGCTCCACAGTGTCAATTGCTGCCTAAGCCATTAAAGAAATTAAATGGATTAAGTTTCAAAAATAACCTGTGAGCTATTGAGAAACAATTTCTGCTGCCCCTCAAGACAACCTGTGTATTACCTGTCATGAAGATTAGGGTAGCCTGAAACCCTCCCTGGGCTGTATGTCGGGTAGGAACATGCACCTCAAGCCTTCCAGCCTAAATTTGACCTTGAACCACCAAGTGAAGCTCTTCACTTCCTTCAGCTTCACACAAAGACCACATAATGCCACAATTTTACATTCTATGAGTACCCACACGGCAGACCGACTGCAAAACTGGCCTAGGCTTATGCAAGAGAGGCAAGTTAATACTGCTCTCAACTTGTAGCCTGCATGGAAATAAACTGTTATCTGCCCAGCTACATACAGTGCCAAAAATGTCTCACCTGCACATTTCCTGCATGTTTTTTTTTCTTCTGGTATTCTGGTTCTGGTATTTCTTAGCCTATTATGCTGTAATTGATTACCATCACCAGGGAGATAAAACAGCTCTTCCCTGACAAGTATGGGAGAATTGCAGGGATAATTAATTAATATTTTAATATGCAAATAAGATATTCCTTTACAGCTGGAGTTTTTCATAGTATTGTATAAATTATAAAAAGGCTTAATCTCTGGTTCAGAAATCTCACAACCACAAATCACAGGAGGTTGGAAGTGCATCACTGCTACTTGCCCTCTCCGTGCACTATTTCCTTAGATGTCCACATTTAAAATCTTTGGAGAAAGGATTCAGGGATAGAAGAAAACTAATCTAGCATGGCACAGGCATTCCTTTTAGTAAGAGAGCACAACTTCAGGACATTTTTACACTATTTACTTTCTTTTCTTCAAATGCCAGTCCTGTTAGGTTGCTCTTCCATTAGGGGTACAACATGCAAATGGATTCAGGGCTAGAGAAAAGGTTACTGAAAAGGAAGCTTGATCCCACCAGATCATACAAAGCCAAATTCTTGATTTTAGTAATGGGCTGAATTCAGCTCCAGGAAAAATGACAGCATAGATATTGTGACAAAAAACAGCCCTAGGATCCCATTATGAGGTAAAAAATGAAGGAACCTGAAACAGAAAACTGGGCACTGTCCTGGTCTTGTGATTTTTTTTATATTTAATTATTCCCTCCATATAAAATTTTCAGGCATTTTATAATAACAATCCATCAAGAAATAAAGATTCTTTTTATTTGATTTTTTCACCTTCTGGGAAAACTAGAGTCTGGTGTTCAAAGACATATCCAGTTCCTCCAGTGGGTTACCTTTTCTTCTCTATCAGCTGCCCCAGTCACTCCACTTACTGTCTCTGATTCCGCACTTTTCTGCAAGCACCAGTTCTTCCAATCTTTAACAACTCACATTGGTAAGTTTTTGCCTAAAACCTAATATGAAAAAGAAAAGAAAAGCTGGAAGACTACAAAAATATTCCTCCAATTTTGAGAAAAAGAATGCTTTTAACTTTGATATAAATTGCCATCACACTTCTATTAAAAAAAAAGGGGGGGGGGGGAAGGGCAAAACAAAACCACAGACTTGTGTGTCTCAAGCATTTACCACTGGTGCTTATCCAGGCTTTGAAGGATGGTTTTCCCATGGTCCCATATCTCAGAAAGTCTTTCTTCCATGCTTATTACAGGTGCCTAATAGAAAAAGAGTTTGTGATGGTACTTTTCCCCTTGACTAAATTACTTTTTCCTCTGCACATTTATTTTGGAAAAGCCGTGGGAACTTATCTTTGAAAATTCTATTCTTCCATCAAATTTAGCTAAAACACTGAATTCAAAAATTTCTAGGGGGGGTTGTTCAAATGGATAGAGTACACATAAGTCTACAAGCCCAGAGGCAGTAGTTTGGGCTCAGCTCTCTAAGAAATACAGGAAGAGAAGAAATCCATGCTCAAAGGTAGGCTGAGAGTCCCCTGCTAAACTGGGCTGAGAGCATTAAATGGTCAGGCCATCAGAGACAAGGTGACACAAGGCCTACGTAACCCAGCTCTACCACCAGCAGGAGCAACAACCAGGAAACAAGCAGGTGGGAGGGGACAAGGAACAAAAGGAAAGAAAAGGAAAAAAAAAGCTTTGCTAGCTGATCTAGTTGATTGATGTGATTAATTGCCACCCACACAGGTAGGTGTTGCTACTGTTTATTTAGCATTCTGCCAGCAATAAATGTTTGGGACTCCTGGTTGCTTCATGGACTTTGTCTACCTGGAAGTCAAAACTAGTTGTATCTTATGCATCATCACTGACTAAACAAAACATCAGGAACACAGGATAAACAATCTTAAACAGCTGGATGCAGGGACACTGCATGCTCTCCCTACCTGCCAGGGAGCCAGGAGCATCCGGCCAGCTCCTTACACAGCTCCTTACACAGCTCCTTCTCTTCTGCTATGCCTCCTTCCTCAGAAAGATGCTGGTATAGCACCAAGAGACTCATGGCTATGAATACTTCTAGAACTTTGTGAGCTTGAAGGTTTAAAAGTATCTGCTTTGTGTGCTGTTACCGCTGGCAAAGACAAAGCAAGTGGGGAGGGCAAAGGAGAAAAAAATGACCTATCAGGACTGTTCTGCTGAGGAAAGAAACTGAAACAGGTATGGCAAAAGATGTTTTGGAGCAAGAACCACTTTAACTTCGTTTTTTGCTTCTACTTTGCGTCTACTTAAACATCCTGCCTGGACTGAGTTTAATAGAAACTGCTGCATTTACAAAGAATAGGTAAAATGGAAGACTATAAAGTACTCTAACTTAGAATAAACATATGCAATTTATTCCACAAATAGAGATTTTGAAAAATCTTTTCCAGCTTCAGTCATGTCTGAGAAGTATTTTTTGAAAACATCTCTGCAAGAGTTCAAATGTTGAATGACTGTTCTCTTTTAGCTACTGGCATGTGTAAAGATATGTTACCATTCTTCTGTCAGTTAGAGCAGCTAGCATTTCAAGTATCAGTAATCTGTCTAGCAATCTGATTTATTCTCACCATTTTCCACATATTAAACATAGCAACAGTATGCACCAAGGAAACAATAACTAGAGCCATGTCAAACATTTTTCTAAGGTTTCATTTTCAGTCTAGCCAACAACATTTTTTCGTCATGTCAGGACTTCCCAGCCTCTCACCAAGTCTGTAAGCACATCTCCTTTAGTAACACACAGAGCTACATGTCTGTTCTCAGGAAGCAACATGCACTTAGATACTAGTGCACTAGTTCTAGTGCAAAGGAAAAACCTAACTATAGGAAAACATACTTTCACAGTAATAGTCAATGCCCTAGAAGAGAGGAGACATAGGAGAAAAAAAGGCAAGTTCATCAGCAGATCTGTTAAAAAAGAAAAGCCATGGAAGGAGCTTGGAGCACTTTGTGTCACGCTGCTTCAATGCTTTATCTTGGCCAGGGAACATACTGAGTGTGGCTTTCCCAGCTGAAAATAGGTGTCTATTGTTTTCACTCTTGGTTAGAAGCCAATTAGTTGTCAAACATGGTCATCACAAAATTGCTAGTGTGCATGGCAAAGCAAAAAATACTTTTTTTACATGTTCACTTTGTCAGAAAAAAATTATAATGCAAGAATTTCCAGCAAGGATGGGGTGAGAGTTATATCCTTGTTCACAGGGCAACCAAGATGCAAACCTTCCTGTTCAGCTAGGCTTGAGCTGATGAGGAAAATGGGTGAGGATTTATAGAAGACTCGTGTGTAACATCCAGAACAGGCATTACACAGAATGTTTTAAGTACTACAGGACAGCTCCTCTTACATAATTACACCACCCCCTGATATGAGTTCTAATATATACAGTCAGATGCTGAGATTTTTCTTTTTGTTGTCAGTGACATTTGCAGAGGACGTGAAGAGAGCTGCGTTGTCACAGGTGAGTGAAGCCAAAGCTGCACAGTACCAGAAAGGATCAATCCGCACTAGCACCGAGCAGCAACAACAGATTTGAGATATAACACGAGCCTGCTTCCACCTATTTGGATTGCAGCATTCTTTCAGCATGTAATTAGCACTGCTTACCTGTCTTAGCCAATATTCCTCTGCCTAATACGTGGCATTAAATCTAATCACCCAAGTATCGCAAATGCCACATTTCCAGTTCAGGGATATACAGTACCCAACCACCCAGTCCTTCATACCAGCCAATGTGACTGTCAGCAGAACAGTTTTCAGTAAGAACACTCAGCACCTCCAAGCCTAATGAGCAGCTGTTTGGGCAGGGGTTTCCAGGCTGCCCTTGGAGCCCAGCTGAGCAAGCTCAGGTGTGGCTATGTCCAGCCTGCCAAGACCTATCATGCCTGGGGCTTCTGAGACTGGTCATTGCATGTGTACGTGACAGTGAAGGATGATGAACCTCTGATGCATGGCTGACCTTCCTTAATATTGCTTCAATCCTTAATCATTTGCTTTGCCTGGCCACAGCAAAGCTAACCATTAGCACTAGAGACAATGGCTACTGAAGGCACAAGAGCTCTGGGCTACCTGTGTAAATAGATCTCCAGAAGGTTAGTAAAGGCCAGTGACCATTGTGGTCTACCAGCTTCTTGTGGTTTAAACCCAGCAGGCAGCTCAGCCACACACAGCCACTGTGGAATGGGGAAGAGCATTGGAAGGGTAAAAGGGCAAAACCTCATGGGTTGAGATAAAAACAGTTTACTAGGTAAAGCAAAAGCTGTGTCCACAAGCAAAGCAAAATAAGAAATTCATTCACTACTTCCCATCAGCCATCTCCAGATGAGCAGGGCTCCATCACACATAACAATTACTTGGAAAAGCAAATGCTGTAGCTCAGAATGTTCCTCCTCCTTCTTCCTTTCCTGAAAGACCTTGTTGTTGGGCGTGGTGCTGTGTGGTACTGGGATAGGCCTTTGGCCAGCTGGGGTCAGTGGCCCCAGCTGTGTCTTCTCCCAACTTCCTCATTGTTGGGGCAGAAGGCAAAGCAGAAAAGGCCTTGATGCTGTGCAAGTGCAGCTCAGCAATAACTAAAGCACTCCTGTGTTTTCAACCCCTTTCCGCACATCCAAGAGAACACCATGCAAGTTACTATGAACAAACTTAACTCTTTCCCAGACAAATACATAGTTTAAGAACAGAGTAAAGGGAGACCATATATTTTGCCCATTATAGAGAGATAAAGCCATGCCAGTGTCAGACCTAGATGTGACTCCTCCACTCTGGTGTTTTTTACATCCTACCAAGGATAAAGATCGCATACATCTACAGCATCAATTTTTGTTCCTAGACAGGCATTCATTTCCTAAGACCATCAAGTCTGCACAAGGCTGCACTTGCCCTACTGCCCCTTGGTAGGCACAAACTCTTCCCTGTTCACTGAGCTGGTGTGCCTCCTGATCAGGCAGCATGTCCTGGGTGAGACAAATCTGCTTTGGAATTTGCATTTAGCCATAACCCCTGAGCACTGGTGAACCAGTCCTTTCCACCAAGGCGACATCAAATTCCTATGAATGCTTACGGAAGGAAGAATTAGCCCAGTAAGTGCTTGTTTTTACTTCATGTACTGTATATGAAATTAAAATGAGGGATACTTGGCCTCTTGGCCAGGTTTAGCTGGAGGTACCCAAACCAAATACCCTTTTCCTCTTAGACATCTCTTTTATGTTTACCACAAGCATATGTTACACATACGTTTGTGTTCTCTATACAGTGGCAGGTACCATGTCTAATGCTCTGTTCCCACCATGTGCACAGCTGAATTTGTATATTACACAAAGCATGCCATCTAAGTTTATTTTCAGTTACTTAAGAGGATGTTTCTCCCTGAGGCACAGTTTCTGTTTAGCTTGTTTAGATGCCACAAATCCAAACCATTGGGAAAAAAAAAAAAAAAAAAAAAAAATATATATATATATATATATATATATAGTTGAAGAGCATAAAACCAGCACTGTGAAAGACTGCCCCTGGGAGGGAGCAGATGCAATGCAATTTTAAAAATTAAAACTCCTGCAAACAGTTTGCCAGTTCTTTTGATGATGAAAGCAAATTTTACTAAACTGACAGCAGATGATTTCCTGCAACTGCACCAATGTCTTCCTGCAAAACAAGGCCAATAAATAAGTACATATTTAAAGACAAACAAAATTGACACATTGATACAATGTTAAGAAAGGCATCAGGATCTTCTGCCTCCTTTTTCACAAACCTTCTTGTGTCAAGGCTTCCTTCCTGCAGCCAGCTCACCTTCACTAATATCCTCTTGCCTTTGCTTTTCTCCCAACAGCAGGCCAGAGGAAGGGACAGTCTCCCCTAGTGCAGTAGGTTAGTTGCTCTCATGTCCTAAAATAGCAAGTTGTTCAACTGACACAAAGGAAAGAAAACATCCTTGCATCCTGTCTTGCTGCCAGCTTTCAAAAGGTAATTAAACATCCCCCTCTTTCAAAGAGCAGAGTTCTCCAGAATCACAGCGTTTGAGCTCTGATGTTGTCAAACAACAGGGGGTTGCTTAAGCTTTGACTGGCCTATTCAAAGACCTACAAGCAATTTAATGGGAGCCCTCCTTAGTGGTGACAAAAATGTTCCATTATCTGCTTCCTACTTTCTAGATTACTTGAGTTGATGGGGAACTTTAACTCCCATGGTCATGAGAGCAAAACCAAGCCGCTTCAGGCAGACTCACATTCACCTGTATTTTCAGTGCAAAGAAGAGCTTTCCTGTGCAAAATTTAGTGTTAGCTTGATCATGTAAATTTTGTTTTCCCCGATTCTGTTCTATTCATCTGCCATGTCTTTCTTATCCTCAACAAATTGTAATACCTAAGTGTTACAAAGAGCCAATCCCAATTCCAAACTAGGAAATTGTTATCTCCATGTGTCCCAAGATCATCTGTCCACCTCAGTGGAATTGGCTCTGAAAGACCTGCCTGGCAGTCAAGCCCTACTGGTATCCAGCGCACCATGTATCAGTTTCACCTTCTTCTTTCCTATCCTGCACAAGAGGTGCTGCAGAGAGAGAAGAAGAGAGGAGTCAGGTAGGCAGTGCTATGCTGGGTGAGAACTTCTTGCATGAGGAAAATTTCCTTGCTTGTTTGCAATCCACTAGAAGCAAAAAAAACACTAGGGAGCAGAATTCAGCTCAAAATTGATTCTACAATTCATATTTGTTTTCCTTTTCTTTCCATTTTTTTTTCAAACTGAGTCCAAAAACAAATGCTGGATCAAATTCTGCAGGCTGCAAAGCAGTAAACAACCCACTCATTCCAGGGGAGATCTGCTCAATTAAGAACCAGTAAGTTCAGCTCTGTTTCATAATTTTATTGTTCACTGAAAAGTCCCAGAGAAGCAAAACTTCACAGCCAACGTGAGACGAAGGAGTTATACTTTTTCTGTTCTTGGACTCACTCAGACAGGACTCATTAAACTGTAAAGTGGAAATGAGGCCCCTGCCATGCCATCCAACGTTCAGCCACTTGCTTTTTCTCAAATAAAAGGGGAGAAGAGCAACAGACTGCTTTTCCTCTGGAGACAACCCTACAGCAGGCCAGCTAAGGGGCCAGCTGGCTCTAAGCAAAGCTGTAGCTTCTGCATTTTGTTTTTGCCTCAGTGAGATCATTCTCTGCACTGCCTTCCCCTCCTTCCAGTTTTCCTCTGCTTAGACTATGTAAAATAATTACTGGCAGGAAACTTGTCTCTCCGTTTTTTTCCCCTCTTCCCCAGATATCCAAGGTGCAATGATGTTTTGGGGAAATCCAGCAGTTTGAAAAAAGAATAAAACCCCCTGTGTTTATCTCCTTCCACAGCTTAGTCATTACACGAGTGTCCTCTTTGCTCCCCTTGTGAGGTGAGAGAGAAGACCTGGGGATACCAAAGCTTCTGATTGTGTTACAATCACATGAAGCAAAACAGCCTGTCTAAGTCATTTCAAGACATCTGTGGTGTGGTGAGGATTAGTGAGCATGTTGTCTCAGCCCAGGTAATAAAGGAAGATGCTTAAGGCAGCAGACTCTGCCCCTGCCTATGCTAGAGTCTGGGAAAGCCAAGGCTGCTGCTGTGGGCAGGAAGTGGGGGTGTAGAATTACCACACACAATGCAGGGGTGATGGACAAAAGAACAGTCTCCCAGAAACAGCTGTTACTTTCCCCAGATTCTCATCATACAAAAGAAGGAGTGGCAGCCAGCCTGGATTTTCTTCAGGGCACTTCCCCAGCTTGGTGGCAGGAGCAGACAGGCATTAGCTCTTTCACCTTGGGCCAGCAAGTTTAATTCTGCCAGACCTACCAAAAAGATGCCTGAACTGGCCATGCTCAAACACAGGTCAGGGTCATCCCTTGGGAGCTTCAAGAAAATCACAGCAACCATAATGGCCACAACAAATTAAAGCAATGCGTCAAACAGTTGCCGACATTTCTGGAAAGTACCTTTGGATTATGCTTCTAGCAAAACACATCCTCACCAAAACCACACAAGTTCTGTAGCTGTACAGGGTGAAGGGGTGTTTGGACTAGTTTTTTATTTGTTTGGTTTGTTTTTTACACCAACTGCTGTAAACTTAGAAAGGAAAATAGTGCGATAAACTAGAAATTACTGAACACATATTTTTATTACCAGTCCAAAGGGCATGGCCAAGTAGAGGGCTGCTTTGTAAGTTATCTGAGTGCATCCAAATGTAACACCAAGTCTGAAAGTGATTTATGAAAGCATCAATGATATATTGACATGGCCCCAAACTGGGCTGTCGTGGCTGTTCACATCACTCTGAGATAAACCCACCAAACATGGTAGAGTAACTTTGTATCAGCACCAGGATAAACAAAGAGCCCATTCCCTGAAAACCTGTATTTACTTTTTATGAACTCTGTAGGGGGTTTATTTTCTATTCCTCTGGAAGAAAGAAGGGTCACCCGGCTTTTCATCAGGGCCTCACAGACTCCTCCTTTTCACCCATGACTGTGGGCAGTGCTAACCCAGCACCACAAAACAACGCAGCTAAAGCCATCCCAAACTACATGACCTCCTCGGGACCAGAGTACGAAGCTCTTTCTCATGCACTCATTTCCTGGCTTCCTTCTTCCCTCTGTGCCTGTGTCCTAGATCCCACCACAGGAAAAGCACACACAAGGCCACAAGGGAAAGTTTTTGAATCCAGTTAAGACGACAGAAATTTTGATGGGTTTTTTTGCTCTAACTGGCATGAGTAAACAACAAGATGGAAGCCAGCAGGAATCTCTTCCACCACCCTGCAGCATCTTCCTCTGAAATGGGAACTCACATGTTTTTTACAAGCCTCATAACAAAAATATCTAGATCCCATTTCTGAGATGCTTTTTTAAAAAACTGGGCTTTTGGATTGAAACAATATAAAACATACAGGAACAGTAAGATACAACTTCCACAAACACATATTAAATCAATTGAGCTGAGCTCATTTATTTGACACTGATCTGGCACAGGAAAAAGTACGACACAACATAAAGAACTCAACTCTTCTTTTGTTCATGTCTCACAGAAATCATCCATAAATCATTCTGGCTAATCAATGTCCTAAATATAATACAGACAGTAGCTCCAAACAGTTGATTTCTCTACCATCCAGTATTTACCATTTTCATGCATTGGTTTAGCTTATGATAATTCTCCTTTTTAGCTCTTAAATCTCTGCTTACCTGCTCATCTTGATTGGGTATTGTGTGATTTCTTTTTTAATTTATTATTGTACAAAGTAATTCATCAAAGAAAGGCAGAAGCTGGCAGTCAGACCATTGGGGTTTTGGTTTTTGTGGTTTTTTTGGTTTTTTTTTCTTTTTTGGGGTGTTGGGGAGGTGTAACATGAAAAAAGGAACTAGATATATTAAACATCAGACTCCTAACCCTTCCCACCAGTTGTATGAAAGTGTATTTTGCACATTCAACTGGTTTTGAATAAGATTGTTACTGTTCACGAGACTGGTTCTATCGCTGCTGCCTTGAACATATATCAGTCTAAAATGCAAGATAAATTAGCTTAATATATTTTTGAAAGCTAGACCTACTTTTCTCTACCCTGACCTATTTTTAATAGCTGTAGCAGGAGGAGTTCAAAGAAAAGTTGCTCTGCCTGGAGCTGCACCTTCCCAAGATGATTGCATCACCAGCAGCCACAAGAGCTCAAGAGTCAAAGCAGCAAACTCTTATATGAGCTGTGAAATATATTCTCACACTTGAGTTCATAAGCAACAACATTAGCAGGCCAGACTTTGTAGATGGGGTGAAGTGATAAGCAAACCCCTCCTTTCCCTACTGAGAGTAAGGGAGTCAGACTCTTCACTACCACTACTGAAGGCAAAATCTCTCCTCCTTACATGAGTGATAATGGTAGGACAAGAGGCAGGGAGGAAAAGATTCCACTTAAATGAATCTGAACTGTAAGCTGGGCTGTTCATTCAAACACATCTCACCTTCACAGCCAAAATCTCTGTTTGCCATTACGGGTGTCCCACTGCTGCAAATCAAAACCTGGAACTGGTAAAGTACACAAGCATTATCCTACAATGAGAGTACTCTGTCTTGTTCAGATAAGGGAAAGGCAAGACTGTGGCAAGCACATGAGAGAAAAAGCACAAACAACCAGCACAGCTGAGCAAAGGTATTACAGAAGCTTCAAAGGAGAAACCACAGGAGATGCCACAGACCAAATTTTCAGTCCATGCAAGTCAGCCAAGCTACAGCAAAATTTGTATCACATCAGACCTGATGAAGAATGGCTGCACAATCTGACATGCACATCACCCCCCAGATTTGATTCTGAAATAACTAGCTAATATTACTATTGAAATTAATTGCTCCTGAGTTACCACATCTTGTGTATTTTAATTTAAGCAGGTGGAGGATGCCTTCACCTTTAAAACCTGTGGTTCTCCACCCTGCAGTAAATCCACTCAAAGCACAGCAATTAGAACTCCAAGCTCCCAAAGGCAGATTCAAAGGATCTTTCAAGTGTCCTGAGTGAAAGCCACAGGCAAAATTTTCTACAGGGACAAACAGGTGAGATCCCATTAAAGTCTGCACCACAAGTAATTAAAGCAGAACTATGGTGATGAGCATACAGGCAGCAACTGGGACATCTGTAAATGTAAATGTATGCTGCAAATATTGTTGGTTATGAAAAGCACAGTGCTGTAACATGATTTGAGATAGTGATATCCTGTTTGGGTCAAGTGGGAGAGTCAACTTTGTCTTGTCAAGTGAGATCCATTTTTAAAATTTCTCCTGAGGCGTTTGCTTCCTTCCAAAGGCTCAGCAATTTTTAATATATTCTCTTCCTTGAAGATGTGTTTTTTGTGAAAGTGATGAGAGCATACAGCACCACTCCCACCTTTTCCAAGATTGCTTTTGGTGTTATTTTGATGCCTCAGGAGTCTCATTTCAGCCTTATAATAACCCACTTACATATGAACAACTCGTAGTTGTCACTGAGTGATGTTTCATATCTCCAGGCTTCCCATACTAAAAAACCTTGAAGCTTATTCTCTGTTTACATTTCTCTGATGTGGGGCAGTGGTGCTTTCCTGTACACTGCTTAAAATTTTCCTTCCTAATAGATTGAATTTGCCAGATCCTTGCAGTTGTCTACACGTATCATGGGAAAGGTAAAGGCTTAGAGGTGAGTGACTCCGTGATTTGAGAGGGGTGCTGACTGGACCAAAGCCTACTGTACACACATGTCCTGCCACCCCAGGAGCCCCCTGAGTGCAACAAACACCACAGTGATGCTGTGGTGTCAAGAAGGACTACTTGCAAGCACAAGCATGCCCTCAGCTCTCCTCAACACAAGCAGGGGCAAGGAGACCTCGGCAGAGATGGTGAGTCTCCAGGGCCTCTCACGTGGTCTCCCGTCCATGCCCTTGTTTGGATAGCCAAGATCAGCTTAAAATCCCTGGGTGGAGGTCTGTTATCAACCACGGTTTTTGTAAGGAGCTGGGAGAGTTATCTTGCCACTAACTGCTATTTGGTCTGATATTAAACTAGAATGTATCTGTCATTGCAAAGAATTTGCCCTGCTCTTTGATATATGCTGCTTATCCAGTGCTACACCTCTGGTTTCAAATTCCCTGAATAAGAACTGGGAATTTACTGGGTGGTACAAGACACTACAATGAGAAATTTTTACTCACCATAGCCTTGGATAAAGACAAGAAACAGAACCTGCACAGATTGTAAGTGGGAATGTGGATAACACAATTCATTTTTTCGCTTCTCAAGCTGAATATAATTTTCCTCTTATTTTGTTTAGCTTGGCCTGCCCAAGACTTAAGAGATTTCATTCACAGATGCGTAGCCCTTATGTCTAAAAAACCTTCTAGATCACTACTTTCAATCTCTCTCATAAATCATTATGTTTCATACTACTATTAAATGAAAAGTTTACTTTTAACTAACTCATGTTTTCTAGAAGTATTTCTGATCTAGATTTGAAGGAATCAAGAACTAGTGTATCCCCAGTTTGTTCCAGGGTTCAGTCCATCAATTCAAACTGAAATGTTCTTTTGTTTGTATCTTAAAACACCTGGATACAACTTTCAGACACTGGCAGCTGCTAGGCTATTGATTGTTCCAGACCAATAAGCAATCCAATAAGCAATTTCTTGTTCTTTTGAAGGCATTTATCCACTGTATTTTATTACCTTCTACTCACTTAGTAAGATATTACTGGAAGTTTTTCTGATTCTTCTCTCATTTACACAGAAAATGAGGAATAACTTGAAATTAATGTCATTAAATTTGTCATGAAAGCAGGGATAACTGAGTTACAGAGCTTTTGACTGGTAAAAGTTTAGAAGGGATGCTATGTGTTACTCAGACTGATTTAATCAGGTTAATCTTCCTCTTCACCACCACGATGTTATGTTAAAAGAAAAACATTTGTGTTTTGAAGTAAACTGCTATGGAGAAGTCTCACATACCAGATATTGCTTAAAAAGTGGCAGCCTAGCCAACACTCCCAAATAACCTGACAAATCAGAGAGGTTTTGCCATATTCTTGCCACAGAAGAGATGCTCTTCGACCTGTTCACTTAAGGGATAAAATGGATCTCACTGGACACATTCTGCAGTGAAAGTGGGCAGGAGGAAGGTAACTCTTCTGGCTATCAGCAGCACCCACTCCAGTAGGGATATCAGATCAAACTGGAGGAGTGAGAAACACCAACGACAGAGCTCAAAGGTGATGGGGTATTTTTCCCTCATCACCTTTGGCTACAGGTGACCCCCCTGAGCCCAAGTACAGAGAAGCTCTTGGGTTTGCAGGTGCTCTGTGTACAGGGCATGCTGACTTTTGGAGAGGCAGAAGGAGGTATTCCAGCTTCCCCCAATAACAAATGAAGTTCAAGGGGGTGGCAGGGTAGAAGGCAGAAAAGCCACCTTTGCAGTTTGAATTTTCTGTTGGATTTTTACTTCCTACAAGGGTTAAATTGCCAAGACAAATCTTGTACCTCCTTCAGTTCCAAATCCCTCTGGCAATAAAAAAATAAGGACTACCTACTTACTCCTTCCTAAAAGGAAAGGCTATGCATGTACAACCACAGGAATGAAAATCTCTTGTATCTTCTATCCTGAGATGTTGAATGGGAAAATATGGTTACTACAACTCCCTGAACACAGCACAGCTTCTAGCACTGCTTCCCCACCTCACATCCCCATTCCCATCTTGTTTTGAACCTGCAGCAATTAAATAAAATATATTTGCAAAGGAGTCCTGTGCTGATGGAAGGGGCACATGTCACTGCTCACCTGATCACCTCCCTCACACCCCTCTGGTAACTCCTAATCAGCTGATATACCTCAGGAGCAGCAAATGAGCTAAACTCTGATCTCAGCCAGAGCAGTCCAGCTTTACTGGTTTTGATGAAATTCTTCAGGTATAACTGCTCATTGAAGGCCTTCATATTAAGAAAAACTCTTACACAGATGTTTACAAGCTCATTCTATGTTCTTTTCAGCACAGCAGAGTTCAATGATTTACCACTCGTGCTTTCCCATCTTTCTATCTGACCCTGCTGTCCAAGTAACATCAGATAAACTATAGATGTTACACAGATTCAGGCAACCCACCTTCCCCTCCTTCAGGATTTCTAAACAACCTCCTGATGCACTGGGTGGAGGGCACATACCAGAGTGGGGTTTCTTCACATGCTCAGCTCCCCCAGCAAAATCCTTTGGCTCTCTCAAGCAATTAGTATGGCATTAAACACACCCTTTATGTTTGCCATGGCACCCTCAGATGAATGCCTGGATCTCAGTGCTTGGGCAGAGGCAAAGGCAGCTGCTCTCACTGTAATCACAAGGGCTTGATGTGCTTGTGGTCTGTGTGTCATCATGCTCTCTCTGACATGTGCTGCCAGTGACACTGGGGAACAAAATGATTCCAAGTAGCCCGATGTACACAGAACTGAGATCCAGAACAGGTGTGAGGAATGGCATATTCCAGAAGCTTACACCTCTTTGCTAAAAACAACAAACTAAAAATCATTTCCCCTACTCACAGACCTATCCCAAGGTGCTCACCCTTAATTCATGTGCTACCAGGGACCTTTTCTACCAGTTACTTCCCCTTCAATTCTCCCTCAACTGCTCTCCTCCACCCTGGCAAAACTGAGCAAGCAACCCAAGAGCAAACAATAAACTGTGACCTCTTTTACTCCATCCACTTAATACATAACAGACTTTGCATTCCTGTAAGACTGTCTGGGAAGTCATGGGGTTTGGTTTGCATCTACCAAGGGCTGCCTATAGTTTAGCTAAAAAACATGCAGACACATATACACGTACATATACAAGTATGCACATATTTTTACCTCCCTCTCTCTATATATAAAAAATAAGCTTCACTATGTATATATGCATGTATATGTAGGCTAATCTAACACAGGAAATTTCCAGCTTGGGGTGAGAGGAGGAAATCTAACAAACAGATGACCCTTTTGACCCCTGGCATACCTGTCTTTTGTAGGAGGGGGCTGTTAAGGAGATATTTTACACTTAGTTGTATCTTTGGGAGACACAACTACACACACACACACATGCAAACTGCTGGCTTTGAGCAGACTAAACTGCAGAAGAGAAGAAGGAAATTTTTTGGGGGAAAAAACCTGTTCTAACAGAAAGCCAGCATTACCAGCTTCACAGGTATACTTCCAAAGCTTTTCCAAGGAGCTGGCAGGGAAAAAGAGAAAAAATATCTGTGTAGGCAACTTCTGTGTAAACTTCCTCTGAGAGCCCTGGAGTTTACAGATGTTGGAGGACACAGCACTCTCTCACCTGATTAGAGACCCTGTTACCCTCTGGTCACCATAGGGCAGATGCTTCTTCACTTCTAGAGATCAGACACATCCATTTGACCCAACCTGATGAACTATGCAAGCATCCAAAAGTTAACAAAAGCAGACTTCATCACTCTGAGGAAAGCTGCTGTGTGACTTCAGATTCCTATCTGAGTTGTCCCTCAGTAGAACATCTATCACCTTTCAAAGAACCATTTGTAAGAGAAAGATCACCATCTCTCCTACCTGCCTGAGTTAGACAAACATATTGGAAATCTTTTCACTGAAGAAAAGCAATTAAGGAAAATATTTCCCAGGCAATCCCTCAAAAATAGAGACAAGCCTTTTTCTGGAGTCGTTTTATTTCACCACCTGTTTATACACAGTCTTAAAAATCTTATTGAATGATTTTAGCAGATTTTAGATTTTGGATTTTTAGCTGGATTAGTGCTCTTGGTGTGTGTAATGTGCTCATGGCAATCTCAAATCACTTTGTAGAAGCTAACAAAGAACATTAACCCTTTCAGCAGACAAGAAAATCTGAGTACAGAAAACCTAGAGGTGCACTGAGAAGGCAAGAGAGATCAAAACCCTCTAGTGTGAACATTTAATGTGTTCAATATATTTTACAGTATTTCAAATTTTTTGAATGAGAAGTATCACTAAGAACCTTTGCATAAATATCTGTAAAGTCATTGTTACTCTTTTGAAGATGTCCTTTGAATAGTGCTTCTTTTTTCAGTAGTTTCATTCAGAGATCAGGCATTTTTTCATAATGGGAGCATTCAACATGCTAAAAAAATGCTGCAACAGTTTATAGAAAACATAAAAAAGAAAAAGGAAGAAAAGAACACAAGCACTCTTGTCTCGCCTTAGGGCTCTTTGTTTATCCAACCTGAATTTAACCATCCCGTGGAACAATCAGCCCAGCCTATCTCTCTAAAGACAATACTTCAGCATTAATGCCAGCCAACCTGATTGCAATCACTAACCTGGATTCAGCCCCAGTTTATGGAAATGGCAAACTAAATTTTACCAGCAGCAGAATGAGCTAACACAAACACTGTCGTGAAGCCCTGCCCTTTGTCAACACTTCACTCCTGTCTCCAGTCCTGTGTAATGGATTTGTCATACGTGTTTCCACATATCTTCTAACTGTGCTAGAGAAATTATCACTTCATTGCATCATACCAGCACTAAAAAGGCAGAAAGAAAAAAAGAACTGCAGCTTGACTGTTAGAATGGAAGAAGGAAGCATTTTACTACAGGTATTATACAGAATCTGTACAGGAATCAAGACTGGAAGATGTTGGATGGCATGCAAGTTGCAGTAAATAGTAAAGAATGCACTCTGTGTTCAGTTAACACTATAGCTTTTACTGATGTCCATTTGAAACATTTGTCTATTTGCTTTCTTTCCATACTTGTACTAGCCCATTGTCCCAGGAAAATCAGATTAAGAGAGCAGTTCTGCCATGAACACAAAAAGGCTGGCAACATCTGTTAATGCAATGCTGCTGAAAGAATAGCTGACTCACAGATAGAATTGCTATGCATAAAGAAAAAAGGAAGCATAGGCTTATATGATGATATTTGTCATTCTAGCCAAAGATTGATAAAGGCTTTCTGTCAAATCTTACCAAAAAGAGAAGGTTTTCCCCTTTGAAAGCTTTTCCATATTTCAAAAGCTAAAGAAATTGTAGCTAAAAGAGGAGACCTGAAAGAGGGGAATTTTTAAAGAAAAAATTTCCTCTCCTTTTTCCCCTCCCTTGCTGAAAAATGGTGTTGGAAAGACATAGATATATGTAAGAAAAGTGGAAAATTGTACTTTTGTTCCCTTAAATTCTTTTGCCACGGTTATTAAAAAAACCCAAAAAACAACAAAAGAAAAGGCAAAAGAAGGACAAATCCCTTGAAACATACATTAGAAAGGAAGGAAGAAAAAGCAACAAATTTCCAAATGATTCCTTCAACAGAAAAAAAAAAAAGAGCCCTTTTTTGTATAGAATTTTTCCCATCAGAAATAAAATTTGACACTGTCATTTTCTTTTTTTTTAATGAAACAATGTTCCCTCATGCCTAACCATGCTTCTAACAACTTGCTTCGGTGGCCTTAGTTTGCACACATTCCCTCCTCCTCACTCTTTGGAGAGCAGAGAGATTGCTGCATCCTTGACATCTCGTGGTGATGTATATGAGGAGGAGGAGAGAAGATAAGGCCATTCACAGTATCAGCTTGGAAATCCTGCTTAAATCTCTCTTCCCATCAACTCCTGCTTGTTGAGCTCCAGCCTGCACAACTAATGCCCCTGCTTCTCAGACAGGGCAAACAGCAGCCTGATTCTATAACTGGGTCTCATCCCCATCCTACTGCAAGCTCACCTGCGTAGATGGTGTTTCTCAGAGGTTTAGGGCCACTGATGCTGCTTTCCCTGGCTTTTGTTGGACATGTCAATACTATCTTTCTATGAAAGCAGGAGTATTCACTGAGGAGTGTGGTGTTGCTCGCGAGGAGGAAGAGACCTGGAAACCAGCCTGGAGTTATAAGCAGTTGGTGCCTCTGTGGAAGAGCAGAACTTCCAGTTGATGTGCAGAGCATTGCTACATGCTTTCCACTTCCTTTTATTTCCTCTGATTTGGCTAGAGTCCTGGTTCAAAGGCATTAAAAATGTGACCTAATTCTGCCCACATCGACCCTCACAGTATTCATAGTAACACCTGTTTCTCACATTTGATAAGCCCAGAGTGACCAACTACAAAGAGCAGAAAAGTTTCTCTGCAACCGCCAAGAATTGCCCTAAGATTTCACAAAAAAATCAGCCTGTATCCTGCTGGAGAACTGCAAGGAAATAAATGGTGCCTTCTAAACTGGCATGCCTCCAAAGGGCAGTAACTGAGCTTTACTCTTTCAGTTATTCCCATTAGAAAAATTATCAGAAATGTTTATTCAAGAGTGAATAAAATGCTCAAATCAGATAGGCTTTATCTGATAGTAAGGTATTGACTGACTACCAGATCACATGGCAGAAAAACATTTTTTGTGGATGTGGTAATGTGTCCTCACCTGAAAACCTCCAATTAAACAGTGGGGTGGGGGACCACAGATAAGAGCAGCAAAGTCACGTAACACAGAGCAAGTCTCTTTCGTGAAAAAAAGCCACAACTTTTGGGCAACCACCTACAAACAGTTCTGCCTCAGCCATGGCAAGGGATCCTATTGCCTTCCAATGAATTGTCCCCTGACTGCATTAACCAGGGCAGCTGAGTAGGAGCAGGCATTTCTGTACTTTATTTCTGTGACTCCTATTGCAAGCAAGACAGCTTCTGCAAGACTTCTACTATTTACATAAAATTAATAAAAATAGGGGGGTTTGTTGCATTATTTAACTAGTATTGTGCAATTTATCTACAAGTTTTAGTTTAGCTCAGAGAAAAAGGAAAAAAACACTCTACATTCTCAGGAGACATTCTTTAAAGTTGTTAGACAATTACATGGCAGTAAAGTTTACAAGAAGCAATTTACTTTCTCTAAATTCAATATACACTAAGTTGCTGGCAATTTTCAATCCTGTTGTATCACTGCTGCTTTAATGCTCTGTGGAAATAGCAATTTCATTGCTAACCATTAATCTTCAAATATTTTTAGAAGCTTATAAGAGTAAGCCTGGAAAGTCACAGTATCAGAGAGCACAGGGATGAAATAGACTCCAAAAGGTCATCTAAGCAGGATCAGCAATTCCTAAAGCACTTCTGGCAGATGTTTGTTTATCCTCTTCATTGGAAACTGAGGTGGTAAAGAGACAAACACACAGCAAACCACTAACAGAGACCAAAGACTTCAAACAGAGAAATATTCCAGAACATACTTTCCTCACATGGATAAATTTCCCTTTTAATCACACTAGAAGGGTTATCAAGCACTGGAACAGGCTGCCCAGGTAAGTGGTGGAATCACAACCTCTGGAGGTAATTAAAAGATGTGTGGATGTGGCATTTAGAGACATGGTTTAGTGTTGGACTTGGCAGTGCTGGGTAAATGGTTGGACTCCATGATCTTAAAGGTATTTTCCAATCTAAATGATTCTATGATGAAGTAAATCCCTGATATTCTTTTTGAAGATAAGCCAAGTACATCTGCAGCTGTCACTCGCCTAAAGGCAATGGCATATTGAGATAAAGCATCTGTATTCAGCACCACATGTTGGCAACAGCTTGGTCACACAGGACCCACATGGAGGAAGGAGGCTGCTCTCTAACCATTGTTTCAAGTGGGATACTGTAGTACTGGATGAATGAATGCCAACTCAACAGCTAGACAGAGGTTCCCTCATCCAGTGCATTTACATGGTTGCTTTAGCCCCACCACACCTGTGCCAGGCTGTTCCCACACCCTTGGGAGATATGAAGGGGCTCTTCAGGAAGCCCACTCTGCCCTAACTGCTGGGCACTTTGTGTGCTCCCTGAGGAAAGGCAGGGAAGGGCTGGATATGTATTTGGGAGACAGAGACAGCAAGAGCCCTACAGTCTGCAAGGCAGGTCCCCAAAAGGACCTTCTGCTTCAGGACACCTCCTGAGAAGGTCATCATAACAACCCAGAGCTCTGTCATGTGGATCCAATTTTCCAATTGTCAGACTTTTTCCACCCAATTAATAATAAACCTCAGTGTTGCCATCATCTTCACCATCAGCCTTGTAATCCACCTCAGGTTCACCAAGGTGAAGCCAGTGAAGAGGGATACTATTTTATTGTTTAAACAACCAATCCAAAGAGAAGCTGGATATCATTACAGTTACACATTGCACATATATCTGTTCCACTGAAAAATACAATTCATATTACATAAATGCATTAGCAGTATCGTATTTATATAGCAGCAAAGAAAATTAAGAACGGCCCTAGCAAGGAAAGTATTAATCAGCTTGTTCTATCAAGCAAGTAACTTTAAAACAAATTGTAGCAGCCTACAGATGCTTTTTTGCCAACCAAGAATTGCTTATCCAAACACAGATAACTGACATTTGAGTCAGAAATTTCAATGATATGGACATTTTAATGAACATTTTGATACTGAGATTTAAAGAGGCTGTAATTTTAATTAGAAAGAAAAAAACCACTTGGGATTTGAGAAAGAAATTCCCAGTAATTAACTTATCCTTTGCTTAAGAAAAAGATTTTTTTTTTGGAAGTACATTGCGTTCTCATCCCCAACTGGTTCCACGCACTGCTCCAAATGCTAAATATCTATAGAACAGCTCCAGCTTTGAACTATGCTAATGACCAGACATCAAGAATTTTTTCTGGGCATGAAAACAATTTCACTCTTGGACTGAGTCATCTGAAGGAGACATTGCTGTGTTTGCTATCTGGAACAGTTTAATGCAGAAGTAGAGGACTTCAATTAA
Source organism: Aphelocoma coerulescens (assembly GCF_041296385.1). Classification (NCBI taxonomy): domain Eukaryota; kingdom Metazoa; phylum Chordata; class Aves; order Passeriformes; family Corvidae; genus Aphelocoma; species Aphelocoma coerulescens. The sequence goes on from NC_091015.1 coordinate 80,381,251, forward strand.
AATCATTTTGGCAAAACCTGCATGGCTTTTGGAGGGCTTCACTTTATGTTCGAGCTGGACTTAGATCCCAAACATTTGCAGCAGACTGAAGAATGCCTGTTCTCTGATGCAGTGAGGATTAACCTCCTGCTTTGTATGCTCATCTGACGAAGTATACAATAAAAAGAAAACACAAAGTGACTCAAAAAAAATCTGAGTACAATTTGAATTAAGTCAAGGATTACAGTACACAAAGCTCCCTTGCCTGTTACACATAGTAATAGTAGCACAGACACCATGATGTCTGTCAAAGATATCCTAAATGTATCCTCACAAGCACAGAAAATGCAATGCCCTCAATGGTTAAAATTCTAATTATCTTCTAGTGGACACCAAATACCTAAGGAAAAGAAGTGGTACTTTCTGGATTCTCCATGCCAATACCATCAGGTTTCAATACCTCAAAGACTTTGTTTCACGGGTAGTTTCTCATGCAATAGTGTTTCTTTGTTGCATGTGGATTATTGTAACACTTCTAGCATCAACTCAGAGGGGGGAAAAAATGCTTTCCACAAGGCTTGGTTTTATTCCAAAGTAGAGAGAAAGAAAAACACCCACTGGCCTACTTGAATATTGAAATAGGTCCTTAGCAACTGGAGCCAGCATGACCTGGAGTTTGTCAATGCTGAACACTAGCACGCAAGTTCCAGTGGGCTTACTGTTCCTCCTGCACCTAGGGGTAGTTTTTGGCCTGCTCACTTAAACCCTCACTACACAGCTTGGCAATGGATTCCAGGCACCGAAACTTCAATGGCATTTTAGACACAGGGGTTTAATTTGGTTTGGCTTGGTCTGAGCTTTAGACACTTGCCTGCCATGCGGTTTGACAGAAGGCCCCTGCTCAGCACTGAGCTGCACCTCCTGTCCCCTATCGCTCCTGGTACTGAGAACACAGCTGAGAATCAAGACTGATGATTACTGTGAGAAAAGTTTTCTTAATATAGCAGGTAAGCAGAATATTCAGGTGCCCGGTCTGCAAGGAAACGAGACACAATTTCTCCAAATCAAGTCCTAGCGCAAACTGCTTACCCACAACATTAAACATGCTGACAAGGTATGGGCTGAAATTAACACCATTTTTTTTTTTTTGCACAGCCAGAATATAGGAGTGACATGCCAAACCAGAGGGTGGAATTAGCAATTGGTGTCACTTGGCTTCACTGTTCAATATGCATACATGAAGAGGCATGACAGCAGATCCAGACGGATAACACAAGGAAACAGTCAGTACACGGTGGGATCAGTATGTTGTGCAATTTAAACAAACAGTGTCTAATATCAAGCAGGATGAGTCATGAGCATGCAGATGATCCCCAAGGTTTCTCAGCGAGCAGATGCGGATCTCTGTGCTTCTTTCACGAGTGTGCAAAAATTATCTTTAAATGCAAAACTCCTGCATTTTTTGTGTCATGTTGAATAAATCAAATAGTGGTATAGTCCTTCTTGGACATGGCATTAGGCAGCTTATTATGACATGTGACTTTACAACACTCACAGTTGTCAGAAACAGAGCAGACCTTGCATTGTGGCATTGTGCCAGAAAGTGCAAACACTTAGTGTTGCAGGGCAGCATTATTTCCACTGCTGGTTCAACGTGTAAAATTACTGGGTAGGCAGAAACACAGGCTAGATAGAAAACTAACTCAAATGACAGCTAATAACTGGTCCTTCTTATTACAAAGTACAGTTCTGTGGGTGGTGATACGCCATTCTCATTAACTCAAACCAGAGGGAAAACTGTAAACACATACAGTAAACCAGAAAAAGAGTCTGAATTCCCAGATTTCAAACCCTTGAACAAAAAGTTCAAACTCAATTGCTCAGTCCTGGGGGGGAAAAAAAGACAGCAATGCCTCCAATTTCAACGTCTAATTAGAGACTTCTCTAATGCATCCAATACTTATTTCAAGGTATACATTTATGAAGGTTTTCAGAGAAACTGGCTCATCATTGCTTGAATTAGCTTGTATTCTAGTTTGGCTTTCTGTAAAAGAGAAAGGATAATACACATGTGTGAATGTGTACATGGATTTACTCTTCATGTACAAAGGTCCTGTTTTGTATCTGAGTACCATGCAAGAGAGCAAAAAGAAAATATCACAGAAAATCGTAATTGAAAATGAAGAATAGACATTTAAACGCCCAAATTCACTGCCTGAAATGTCCTTGCTTAACCATCTATGATGTGTTCCGGAGGCACGTTGCATCAGTGTTTCACAGCATACATTGCAAGACCACGTGGAGGAACTACTTCTCTTCAGCCTAAGAATATGAGCTGTTTATGTGTGCAATATTTCACCATCCACAGAAAGAGAAATATTAACACTGGCTATCCTAGTAGAAAATCCATCTTCTGATTTTCAGCTGCAGAGATTTTAAAGACTTTGTAAAAACTTAAAATCTTTGTGCAAACTGATAGTTTATGCCTAGATTCATCTAGGACAGAAGTGTTTGTAACTGCTTGAAAGAGATGGAGAAATACTATAGATTTCTTCAAGGCACAAACTCTTCTACATGTTCCATAGCTTTCCAAGCTCTACAACAATCCCCTGGACTTACACAGACTGACACTATTTCATTTGGTCAGCTATGATATACACAAAAGAATTAACTTCCCTCTGTGGTAAATGAGTATTAATCATCCTTGGACTACTCCAGAGATGTACTCTCCACCAAAAACAGCTCATACAATCGTAGAATGATTCTATCCTCCTTGGACTACTTCACAGATGCATTCCACTAAACACATCTCATACAAGTGGCTGTTCTAGCTATGGTATACCACGACTCTTTCTGAAAACAAAAAGACTGGTGGAAAACTGGGTAATGGCATTAGGCTACAAGTCCAAACAGTAAATTCTGATCAACACTCAATCCAAAGACTGGATCTGCAATCTAGACACCATAGAAAAGGTATAGTAAGATTGAGAGGGAGAGAGGAAATAGACAAACAAGCATAAATGCATAAATTATATATGCATATATTATATATATAAAGGCATCTAATCTATAATAACTGCCTAAAAGACCATACTCTCCTGAAACCTACATATGATGCTGCACTTCTTTCTGAGAACATGCATTCCCAAGTAAGGGGGTGGAAGCTCAGGGACTAGGCTCTGCAGAGCAGTATCTATCACTGCTCACACTCTCCTAGACAGCACATCAAACACAGAACATTCTGCAATCCCAAAACTTCACCATAACTTTTACTTTCCTGATTCTGGAGTTGAGAAAACTCAAGGGTTTTCTCAGGGGTTGCTCTGCCACAATTACCAAAATCCTTGAGTTATGTTCTGTCCAATGCCCAAAAAGTTTCACTGTCTCCCTGGACAGGGAAACAGACAGCAAGTTGTGGTCTTAAGGCTTTTATCATTTATTGCCCAGTTTCTTTGTGTCTTTTAATGCTAAAAAGCCAGTAACAAGTACTCGAGGGCACTGAAGCCTGGCCATTCTCCCCTTTTGATCTAGGATGAATGAATAATCAAGTGATAAATGGGGTGGAAATTTAGATTAGGTTTTGCCTCTTACCCTGGTCTGCCCACAAACAGGCTGTGGTTTACACCTGGGTATTCCCTGTCCTGTTCAGACAGAGCATGTGGACAATTTGCTGTAACTAGCTGGTATTTGTAATTCAGCCTATATATACAGGTCATCTGGAATGTTATGCTTCTCTTCCCTGATGAATTAACTCCTAGAGGTTGGCTTCTGGTGGGAATACTCATGGTTCTGCATTCATCATCTGTGCTAAACACTCACAGCTTTCCTAAACATCCCTGAAGAGTAAACACACACTGAAGAGCTGGAACACAAAGAAAGAATTTGTTGAAAATTTCTAATGAGACTTTGAACCAAAGAAAGTCATTTGCTTTATGTTTATGATTAGCACACTGAGTTCCTGACCTGGTCAGACCTTAAGGTGGTACCACAGAGTAGATGTTAATTTGCAACAAATAATAAATCAAACTGGTCTAGTTTGACTCACCCAAACACCACAAATAAAGGGCTGCTACTGAGGCTCTTCCCTGGGCAGTAAGCCAAGAAATCCAGTGCTGTGTCACTTTTATCCACATTCCCCTCTGCATCATCAGTCTGGCTACAATCGGCTACAATCCTACTGAAGGTTCTTTGCAAGAAACCTACATGAAATCTCAGTAAGGAAACATCTGCTGATCAGAAGATGTCCCATGACTCAAGCCACTGCATTCCCCACTCCACAGACGTCTGCTTTTCAACTAAATGGATTCCCTCTGGAATACAGGGACAGATATACAGATGAGGTTAATAGTGAGACTCATCTCACCTGGATTTAACCATTTAAAAGATGTCTGGGTTAAACCAGCTGTCCAGGTTCCCTCTCTAGTCAGTGCAAAGAGCTACCTCTAGGAGCAGATTGAATCCTTGTATTTTAGAAAGCCAGAAAACAGCTCTCATCTCTTTTCTGTAGCCCTGATCAAGCTTCCCAATAAGACTAGGCCTTGGATATGGAGATAGCACTCTGTGCAATGACAAAAGTGCCTGATCCATCTGAGAGAGTAAGATTGTGAATCTCACAAGCTACAAATTCCCAAAGAACAATCAATTTCTCAACAAGTACAACAGTTCTAAAAAAAATTAAATACAGAACATCTTTCATGGAGGGAAAAAAAAAAAAAAAGACAAAAAGACCCCAAACCCAACCCAAAAGCCAGGGTGGAAGGAACAGGGAGAAGAAGGGGCAGTAATAAGGAACAATTTTCTATAATACTTCCAAAAGAAAAATCAGTCATCATATTATTGCAAGCATAAGCGTGCCTTTTATCCATCATTGCAGTAGAGTGATAACACTTTCAGGCTGCTTCCCCTTAGAGTCCCAAGAGGAAAACAGAGATTTTTGCCAAGTCGCCTGTTGCTACTTTTTATCCTGAGTGTTGCCTTTCATCATTACAGAATGGGAATTCTGCCACTGATTTCAAAGACTCTCATGATCATAATTGTAACTTTAGCTTTATATTAATGTACATGTGTTTAATTTAATTGCTTTGTTTAAAGATAAAAGAAAAAATGGATTTCAAATCTCCCAACTGATTTCACTGCACATGTTCATAGTTCTGTAGTTAAAAATCTCATGCAGCTTTTTCCTCCCCCCACGGGGAAACAGCAATATAAGAACCACACCTATCTGTGTAATGAAAATAGCTATAAAATGTTTACATTTTCTCCATTGTAATGGAAATTTCACACTGTTCTACTGTTAAACTGATTTCTCAAGTCCTTATAATCTAATGTTTTAAAGGTAATTTCATGCAAATCTGTCTGGAGAGGAGGCTAGAAGCTTAACCACCCTTAAAAAACAAGGGAAAAAAATGATTTAAGGCCATAGCAGTGCAGGTGTAGATCAGTGCAGTTCTGTTAGTGGTGTCACATTAATTTACACTTGCATAATTTGTTTCAGAGACAGTCATTCTGAGGCAACATGTGACAATCTGAAATCAATTTTATAGAGCACCATAACACGTCCAACTTCACATTTACATAGATTGAAAGAAGGTGAGCAGATCATGCTTATGCATGCAAAGGCACACTTAGCTCACGTAGAGATTTCTCTCAACAGCAATCCTCTTCAGACTGGGAGAGGCTACACACATTACATTCATTGCATTCATTAAACATTCATTAAAACTTCTTAACACAGCGCGAAGCTTGGGGTGCTGTGCAGCAATAAGCATGCTCCCCACCCTGGCTGGTGGCCAAGAGAGCAAGGATCGATCTGGAAAAATCCACACCCAGCTTGCCTATGAGAAAAAAAGGTGATTTTATTTCCTGTAATTAGCAGATATTTGAAGTACAGACAGAGGAAAGGAAAGGTTGTCTTTCGGTCTTTTTTGTTTGGTTGTTTTTTTCAATCCTAATTCAGTGTTAAGGACTTGAGAATTTTATCTAAAATATCTGTGGTGATCTCAGTGACTTTACACAGTCTAACAACCTTTTCTAACCCCAAGACTAAGACCTAAAGAATGGGTAACAAGTGTTCTTTTAATCACAGCACATCCATGGGGTGGGTTTTTTTTGTTAGGGTTTGAGGGATGTGTGTTGGATTTTAATGCGAATAGCTAGCTTTTGCTTTACTCCATCTTTAAATGGGGCCTTCACTTTTGTATTCAGTTCAAGTAAGAAATAAATTCATGGTGTTTCAATGACTCTTATCTTGAAGTATTCTCTTTAATTCATATTTAATGGATTGATCTACTTTACAGAGAAGAGCTGCTTTGTACTTTAATGGTAGCAGCCATGAACATTAACCTGAGCCCAGGTAGAACACATGAAGGAAGCTTGACAAAGTTCATGACATCTGCCTAGCTGTAAAAAGGCTTCTGCACACCTGCTCCTGCTTATAAAAAACACCAGATAGATCTTGTGAGTTTCTTCTTCCTTCCCTCTCATGTAGGCTGTGACACAGTAGAACACGTTATTTGGTGTACACTAAAATACACTGCTAATGGAACAAATGGGACTGAAAGAACAGGATAATCAAATGATTCTAGTCACGTTATTACCTGTGCATTTAAAAAATTGTTGGTTTTAACTTATTATGTATTTATTACTTTTAAAAGGTTTCTTATTGCCAGAGTGAGCCAGAGTACAAATAGGATGAAAGCAGTACAAAATGTAGTTACACCAGAAAAAGATGAAGTAGTTTCAAGAGAAAAACTGCACATTTTCCATATACTCTGTTCTCAATAGTTCAAGGTTGTTGCAAATCATCATAATGACCATCAGACCTGCATTTTCACATTACTTTAAGCACATATCAAAGTAGAGCAGGTTTAAGAAACTGGAAGTCAAATAGTGTATTATAAGCTCATATTAAAACTACCTTAAATCAATGCTGCTGTAAATAGTTACTTTGACGTTCAGGAACCAAATGTAGCCTGAGCCAGCTCTGGCCATATCACTTAATTTGGCTCCTTTGGTTAATGAAAATCATACATTTTATCTGCCTGTGGACTGCTCACACTCAGGTGAACCTGTTTATCTTTTCTCTCAGACTGCTGATCTTCTCAGAAAATTTTACCATATAGAAGTAATGGAAATAAGACTTTAATGTCTGAACCAGCAATTATCAGTTGTTCCAAAAGCTTAAGGTTCCAAATATTTCTGAAAACAACTATTCTTGTGCTAGGACATGACACAGGCGGCCAGCATATCACCTGGTGCAGCACAAGACCTTATTTGTGTGGATGCAAATTTAAAGTGGCAGAAATACCCCCACTGGCACTGACCTCTCTGTAATGGTCACAATCTGGAAAGCGAAAAGACTTTTGAAATATGTTATCTTTCGCCTCCTCTTTGAACTAAGTTATATTTATCTGTTTTTCTTTGGCATGTGAAAGAAGACTTGTAGGGAAAATCCTCCTTTCTCCTTTCATTTTAATTTAGAGGAAATTTTGGAGAAAATCACTATTCTGTTGGACAGGCACTTTCTTTGAAAAAGGGGGAGATCACCATAATTTCCTGGCCACTCCACTGTCCTATGTACAGCCTGCATTTCAAGGTCACAAAGCCAGAAGTAACACTAATGGTCTCCAAGTTTCCACAGCTAACTTTACCCAGATCTTGCACCCTTTCTGGAAGCCACTGACTCCAGGTCAGCTGAGTGGAATTCTGCGTTGGGAGTCTTGTGCAGGACTCCTGCCTGGACAGCATGTCCCAAGCAGGAGAGCGTTCAGTGCGTTCATGCTGCTGTCCAGGCAGAGGACCCTTCCCCAAGGGTCATCCCTCCTGTTTTCTGACCTGACACCAGGCACAATCTAAAGGCAAAGAAAACACAGAACATTGGGCTGTTCCTACATGCTCTGTGGGTGCTCTGGAGGGGCTGGAGACAAACCAGGTACATCTCATGATTAAGGCTGACTCGGAATCTCTGTTTACAGGGAGAATGATGGAAGAAAGTTAATACAGCATACCCTGAAGCCATTATAACCTTCTGCACTGGAGAATCCCTTTCCTGCAAAATGGAAAAGGATTTGAGGCTGCTGTAATCAGAAGAAACAAGAACAGAAAGCACTGGGAGTCTATTTTCTTTTCATAGCAGATGCAGGAGTGCTTTTATGTTGTGGTGACTCTAAGTGACATCTCCTGTACTGATCACAGCCTCCACTCCTAATAAAGTCATAGCTCCTTCCCCTAAACCTACTAGGTCTCAAAGCAAAAGGGGCACTAGCACAGTATGACTGAAAGGCAGAGAAGTCAGAAGTCATAAATCTAAGTGGTTGTACGTAAACCTTTGTTTATACATTCTCTTCCTGGTTCTTCAGCAAGAAAGTTTTGTTGGGAGAATTAGTTTCTGTATTGCAATTCATAATATCTACTTACATATAAAGAGATCTTACTGTACTTACAGAGCCTGACTCACATCTCTCTACACAAGTAATAATTTTTATGTTTCTAAGGGCCATAGACCTCATTGCCCAAGTAGCCATCATCATTTAGGTAACAAAATTACTACAAGAGTTAAAATTATAAGTGTGAGGAAGACTCTAAAAATTATGGATCCGGAGAGATAGGATATTTCTTTGAGCCAGCCCTGTTACCAGACTTTATTTAATTCATGGTCATCCCTTTCAATGCAGTCATACAACAGGCAACACCTACAGATGCAAGGTCAGGCACTACTCAACACTTCAATTCTTTTTTGCTCATCAGGCCGTGGGTAAGGTTCAAGCTCAGTGATGCAGTTCAATTTTCAGTACTTCTCAGGTAGCTGGGCATGCTACAAGACAACCCCCCTTCCTGCTAAATACCAGCACATTCTTAGACAATTCGTCATCCTGAAAAGCAGCTGAAACAAATAAACAGTCTGCCTGAGAAGCAGAAAATAGTAAACTGATTATGGGTCAAATAGCAATAGGTGTTTCCGGCTCTCTACATACTGAAAGCTCTCTACTTACTTGGGGTTTGCCAACTGCTCTAGAGGAGAAGCTGAGCTCCATCATTCATATGTTCTGTGCTCTCATGTTAGCCATTTCAGTTCCACATGTCTGTGTTTCCACACCTGTAGGATGCAGTGGCAAATCCTGACCATTTTTCCCCATGAACTGGTTATGTATGTAACAGTGACCTATTACCAGTAGCTGATCAGCCTCCATTTACATGTCCCAGGGAGGGCTTTAGCCCAAACTGGTTTCTCCATGAAAAACTAGAAAGGGGACCTTCCATTGCATGGTGGTACTTCCAAGCTGCAGGACCATCCTGCTACATTAGGTATGTCCTTCCTTACATGGATCACACTCCAAGGAACACTGGCTTCTTTCCCTCCCCTGCGTGAGCAGCTAAATGGTGCCTGTAAGCCTTGCTGAATGATCTTGCCTTAGAGAGAAGCTTTTTGTTGCTTGGGAGGAGAAAGGGGCTAAGACTGAAACTACCCCCACCTTCTACTGCTATAATCTTTTTCTCCATGATACACAGGAGTTGGGAAGAATCTGAGGACTTCCTCAGTGCACTGTTCTGAAAAAAACACGTTATGTTACTTAACATGCTTCCGTGGTCAGGTGTGTTTGGATTAGGTGTGCACAGATGGGGAAAAAAAGCTGTATGACATTCAGCTGCTATCTTCTATCTGATAGCATAGGATATCAGAGCACTGCATCTCATAGCCAGTGGCAGTTATTTGTGAAAGAATGTAAGAACAAGGCAAACATACAGCAACATACACCCAACTTGTTATTCTTCTGGATTTTGGAAATCTGCGGTTTAGAGACATTGCAAACCCAGGGGCTGCATGTAGCCTTTTGGGCAAAGTAGCTCCTCATGATCTGAGATATCCCAATCTTTTTTAAGTGAATGACAGAAGTACATAGGCACAAAAATGTTGCTAAAACAAATATACCCTCTTCACACTAGCATGGCTTTGGTATAATGGTTGTTTGCTGGGGAAGATAGTGTGAAATAATGCCTCTCTGCTCTGTGTCTTAATTAAGATGAAAGCAGGAGGGCATGAAGAAAAGGAAGAGATGAGTGATGTCTCTGTTTTCAGATGAGTTAATCTAAGACAAGCCAAGCATCTTCAGAATTCAATGGTTAAGGAGTAGAAAAGAGGTAAGAAAAATAAAATTTTCCAAATTACTCTGAAGCCCGTAAGTGAAGCTATTTAAACATCAGACTTAATTCAGCAGTTCAGAAAAGTGTTTCATTGTACATTGTCTCTAGTTTTAGTTTTCTAAGGCTAAATCATAATTTCTGAGCTCTTGAAAAAAGCAAACCAGTACCAGCACTGCTCCAGGTATCCAATTTAACTTTCTGATGGCCTTACTCCTTTTATTCAGATTTGCCTGCTGAAAGCTTTGTGCTTCACAGTCCAATCACATCATGGCCACATGATGCCTCGTTTTGTTTAGTCTGTACCCCTGCAGCCTGCCAAGCCTAACCTTCACAAGTCTATGTTTTGTTTTGTACTCCATCGTCTATTTTGCCTAGCCTTTGTTCCCATCTCAGTTGCCCTCCACATCTGTCAGAACAGTTGCTTTGGTCACTTTCTCAGCTTCACCCACGCCATGCTCACCTGACCCTCCTCATTTGGCACACACAACCGGCTTGCCTTGACTCTTAACATGGAAAGTCCATGATAAATTAAGTTTGTGCTGTCTATTCCATGAAAACCTTTTTGTAGACTTCTCCTGCCACCCCCTTGTCACTTTCTTCCAAGCACTGATACGCACAACATCTCTGCACAACTCATTGAAGAAAATCCTTAAATCTACCACTTCCTCTTCCTTCGGAGCTTACTCCATGATGAATGGGAAGGGCAGATGGTAAGATAGGATCTCAGTTAATAATCTGCTGTCATTTTTGTGTCTGCATGTACATGATGTTCACATCACTAGCTCAGGAGAACATATTCCCATGTCACCACTGATGGATTAATTCCAAACACATCAAAGAACTTCTGTATCAGAACAACAACAACTGAGCAGCTCTGGGATAACCAGGAATGAAAAGTCAAGCATAAACTATGCAAGAGCTGTATACAAATTCTCTTGAGAGGAGTGTGAGCAACAGGGACAGTCTTCTAGAGACAATTAGACAGTTTTTTAAGCTTGATCATTTTTAGATATGCCCATAAAGGCACTGTTTTGAGAGACCCTGTTCATCTGACACAGTCCCCTTTTTGGTCAGAATGGCTAACAGAAATGCTTAAATTAACTGAAACACAGCTCAATATAGGCTATGACACTAATACCAGTTTTTACACAGGTGAAATAGAGTCTCCATGATCAGCAGAATAAAAAACCCAAAAATGATCACAAAGAAAGGGCATGAACTTAGCTTTACAATCTTTTAGTTTTACTGTCTCTTCAAATTGGCTCACAAAGAAGAAAATTCAAACGCTTCTGTAGGATTAGAGCAGAAGGCCACAAACAATACCAAAAACATCTTCAAGATTTGTCCTATAGAGATTTTGGGCTAGGGTTGTTCAGATGCTATAAATGCTCCTGTAAGTAAATAAATAGCAAGGACAAGAATTTATACAGAAAAAAACCCAGCAAAACCTGCCCAAAAAACTTCACCACCACCCCCACAATTATGCCTACTATTCACAGATTAATCCATGCAAGGTTTCCCTAAGTTCTATGTAATGAAGCAAACCCAAAAATATATGATCTAGAAATTAATGAGATCACTGGTTTCAAACCTCTAAAATGGCTTGAAAAGAACAAATTTTACTTGATAGCTAAATGTGATAATAGGTTAGCACAGGAGAAGAAATGTAATGCTGCCCTGGAAGAGGGGACAGACTTTGCATGGAAATTACCTTCCAATTGTACTTCTTGTCCTGCATACAATAAAACTGAGGCAGGGAGGGAGACACAGATTAAAAGGGGCTAGACGCAGAGATCCAAGAGTAGCTGAAAGTGGAAATAAGTCTTGATGGAGAGTTTGTTTGTCAACAAAAATCCTGCCTCAGGAATCAGGCAAGTTCGATCTTGCTGGGTGTACGGGCAACATTTGCTCTCTGTGCCCATAAAAGGGTCACCTGCACAGAGCTGAGATGGACTCGTTTCGCAAGCAGAAAAACTGCCCACCTCTTCCCAGGTAATTTCACCTGGAGTAGTTTAGCAGCAAAGGAGCTGACTTACGTTTTTCCCTTTTCCACACACTGTAAATGCCTGACTCATGCTTTTGGACAGGATGAAATGCAAAATTTCTAAAATAAATAAACAAATAAATAAATAAAGCTTTCCCCATCTCCCACCACCCACCCATTCCTGAGGGATGACTGGCTGTTTCATAATCAGGAAATGTGTGAACACTTCGGGGGTGGGGAACAAAACAAGATCTCATGAGGTTGCAACCCTTTTCCAAAGGCTTAAATACACGTCAGATAAGAATCTAAAGAGACAGGAGAGTTCCAGACATCTTGAGCTTTACCCTTCATTAGTTTCTGACTCAACTGATTTAGGTGCCCTCTTCAAAAAGAGGAAGAGAATGCACCCATGTGGACAACTCTGTTCCATTATGTGCCATGTTTCAGCTTGAAAACTACTTATTTTTTGCTGCAGAACATCCCAGTTGGCATTTCCCTGCTTCACAAATTCAATTAAAACAACCCTATAGCAAACTACATTTAAGCCAACCCAACTATGTGGGTTTAGGGATTTTTTAGTATTATTATTTTTCCTCTGAACTGACATTTACTTCTTTCATTATTCTCTGCTCTCAAAATCTTCTCCTTCTACCTCTTTTTACTGTGTCAGACCCTTCTGCCCTTACTCCAGCAACTTTCCTCCATTCCACTGAGCCCTACAAGAACATTGTTAGAAACTTTTCAGAGGTCATTCTTGAACAAGCTTGAGCTATGTTTTTTTTTTTGCTCACACCCCCTGAGTGCTTATATGCCAGAGAGTTATTAGCACAATTCCCACACCAAAGGTACTAACATATATGGATGCTCAATTCTTCCATTTGCCTCCCACCCTGCAGCCCAAGTAACTCAGTAATTAGCATTCTGCTTACATCATCAAGGAGCAGAAATACTTAGGGGCTATAGCAGCTGAGGAAAACAGAGAAAATGCAAAAACACAGAGAAAGAGATTCCCACAAGAGAACTTGCCCGGTAAGAAATAGCCGGAAAGGGAGCAAACCAATTGGAGGCCACATGAGATGCATCACCCACCCTTTCTGCCTGACATTCATGCTTGTACTGTCTGAGTAAGATGCTCATTAATCCCAGGATCCCGAGTCTGGCAATTTTAGCTGATGGGTGAATTGTCGTGAAGTTTCCTGTCAGCTGCTATTTGCAGTGATTGCGCTATGAGCTTGACATGCGTTGCATTGTTCAGGCTGGTTTTGTTCTTTTATTTTGCTTGGGCTGGTTGCCTCCTGGAACCTCTACTCTGCCTACTTCCTGAGGATTAAAGCATGTCTTCTGGGCAAGGAGACGCAGGGACCACCTGCAGATTCTGTTTATATATCCAGCCTTGTAGCCTGATTGATCTCACAATAGGACTGCATAATGTAAACACTTCATTATTCCACCGAAGGATATGTGCTCTACCACCTATGGTCCCCCCAACCAAGAGTCAGTTTTAGACGGTTAAAATTTGTTAAGCCACACCAAAAGAAGCTAAACAAAGGAAAATCCATCCTAGCAACATGTTTAAGTTTTTAAGTTAGACTAATTAAATGCAATTAAGTTGGAAACTTTAGCCTACCGCTTTATTCCAGGATTTTGCCACCAAGCCTCAGAAGTGCTCAGGTCTGATGCACTATTTCCGTGTGCCTAATAACAACCAAAACTCAGGTTATCAATTCAATGGGATTTATTCCCCCTCTGGGCATAAGACACCCCAAGTTCAGCCTAGGGAATTTCTTTCTTCACATGGGGGACTGGTGGGAGGCACAGATCCACCTATAGAGAAATGGGAGCCTGAGGAGTCACCTCTCCTTGGCTGTTTTCAACATGGCACCTACTCACTGTGCTGCCTCCTAACCTGATGTTGCAGAGGGGCAAGGGGAGAAGGCAGGGAGAACACTTTTCTGTTCCTCCCAAAACACAGAAATGAAGAACATCAGTGTTTCCAAGTATTTCCTACAGGACTTTTGTAGCAGTATTTCCTTTTGCCAGATGAGAAACTGAGAAAAAGAAGCCAATGCCCACCTGCAGATTTTGGGAGGGCAGTAATGATCTGTACCTGAAACAGCATCGAGAAGCTTTTGCTGCTTCCTACACTGAAACTTAAACCACCTTTCCCCCTTTGCTCAGGAACAAACACCTCCTCTTACTCAGAGCCAAAGGAGAAGTCAAGGGCAGAGCCGTGGCCATAACATTGCATCTCCTGAGACTCAGGGTTCAGCTCTTATGAGCATTTCAACATCGTTCTTGTGGTTTACTTCCCTTTGGGAATTGTTTGTTGGTTGTTTTGTTTATTTAACAGCCTTAATTAAAAACTAAAGGCACACCCAGCTAAAGCAAGGCACAGTAATCTTAGGAACTGCCCAAGTTCCTCAAGAGGGAGGAGAAGTTTACTCTGAATTTATCTAGGTAGATAGAAATAATAAAAGAACAGAAAAACACGGAGTACGTCAACGTCTGTAATGCACTCTGCACGTATCTCAGACTGCTCCTGAAAGCATAAACAAAACTGATACAATTTAATTCAGCTTTAAATAAAACAGCCCATTTTGACTAGTAAGCAAGGCATGAACACACACAGAGTGTCAGGGTATCTGCTGAATTGGGCATTCACAGGTTCAGCACACAAAACAGCCAGAAGATCTTGACTGAACAACAGACACAAGCAAGGCATGTAAGCACTTACTAAGGTCATTTAAAACACATCCACACTTACTGGCTTTATAGAACTAGAGCTTAATTGTTCAGCAAATTACAATAGTTTGGTGCTTACACCAAGCACTTTATCAACTGAAATACTTTTTATTTTTTTAAAATTTATTTTCTGCTTTGAATCACATTGTAGACCTTCAACAAGACCTTCTGTGAAACTTCAGAGAGCTTGAGTGTGCCTGAAAAATTGGTGTCATTATCCTGTTGGCTAGTGCTGACTCCCATATTTTATGATGGGCACCTAAATTTAACTCCCTAAATTCACACAGAGATTAGTAAGTAGGAACAGCTTGAACTCTGACAATTCTCCAAATCCCTGAAATAATCCTAAGAGCATTCCAATCCTAAAAGTGGGTTCTTGTCCTTCTAATCTAGACTCCTAAGAAGAAAAAAAACCCCAAAAACTTTAGAATTGGAGGGGAGACCAGCACAGAATCTTTGCAAAAGGACCTATATATGAGAAGAAAAAAATTATTTACATTTGACAGGGAACAGATATAGCCAAGATTTTAAAACTAGCCCTAGCATCAGACCAGGAGGGATTACTGCTCACAGGTTTTGATAGATAAAGTAGCTTTAAAAAATGCTCTGGGCTAAAATTTTCTCTGAATTTCTCTTAGCACACTTCATCCTTGGAGGTTTCTTTTCATATTCAAAACTGTAGAGTTTATCCTATCTTTAGCAGCAACTTATTGGAGGAGCAGCTTCTTACTGTGCAAATTGTTCCCTGATTTTATTTGAGAAAGTCCTTATACAATGAAAAAGAAAGGAAATTGAAGCTGACTCTAAATCCTTACATACACTGTGCTGCCTCTCCAGCCTTTAAATCAAGGGAAGTTAAAAACTACTTGAATCAAGAGCAGGATCAATCCCCCTTTTTTTAAAAAACTCACCAAAAAGTGAAAGCCCAACTTCTTCCCAGCTGACAAGCCTTCACATCTGGCCAGGCCAGCTCCTGCCATCGCATGCAGCTACTCATGCACCCAGTTGTTACTCACCTCTCTTGCTGCAGGACCAAGCCATTTTCTCCTGAACCTGCCAGCACTGTTCAAGCACAGAGCCAAGACAGCAGCTCTCCTTGAAAACTTCATTATCACCATCATTACACAACAGAACATGCTTGATGCTTGAAAAGGTGTCCATGCTGACCCTGAGGAGGAGAGGTGCTGCTCAGAGGCCTCAGAGAGCTCTGCAGGAGAAGCTGGCTCTCCCCTGCTACCCCAGCAGGACTCAGCAGATGAACATCATCAAGTCATTTGAGCTCCCCAGGCCTTGAGTTCTTTGTCTGCCAGCAGATGGATAAAGGCCTCAGCACCACAAAGGAGACAGACAAGACTGTGCTTTATAGTCTTCCTAACACAACCCAAAATCTTCTGGAAAAGAGAAATTCCTCTTAGGGAATAGGTCTGTAGAGGTTAATAGAGATTTATTTTTTTTAAGAGTTGCATGGCTATAATTCAATTCATTCTGACTAATGTGTCCAAACTTGTTCCCCATGGTCTTTTTTTATGCCCAATAGCTTTTCTTTTAACCTGCTTTCCCTCTCAAAACTTTCCCACCATTTTAGGATCTGTCTGGCACTTCCTAAGTAGATAAAATTTAATTTATGATCTCTCCTAAGTTTGCAGCAGCAAATAGTAAAAAATATATTTTCTCTATCAGGCAAGGAAATCCTTGCTTATCTCTTTCCCCCCTTTCCCCCAACAGGAAGTGCTGGCAGAGCTGGTCAGCAGAGCTGCTGTTCTCAGCCCACGTGCAGCACACAGCAGAAAGAGCAGTGCTGCCAGGTTGGCAGCCTCCGCTGGAACAGCATCTGTCTTACAACAGGCATTTGGAAAAAGGGCTGGAAATCCAAATCTGTGGAACATCAGCTTTATTAGAGATGAAGCTAGGCTACAGGTTTGGAATCCAAATCTGAATTTTTTTCCAAACTGAAGAACTGGGGACTTGCTTCAATGCTTTATAGAAACAAAGAGCCATGAGGTTTTGATCTGAACCAGAAAAGTCAGGCCTGTTCAGAGCCTGGCTTTTGCTTTGGGACCTGTGCCTAATCACAGCTGGTTATAGAGTGATTACTCAGCACTGCTTGTCCAGTTCATTCACATCTGTGCTGTTATGTACACTTGGCATTCTCTAACAGTTATGTCTGTGAGCAGGTAAATCAAAAGGGTTTTTTGCTTTTGCATAAAGAAAAAAAATGTTGGATGGGGAGTTGGGGGGATCACCTGAAACATTTCAGTTTCTAATTTCTGACATCTACAGAGAGCCACAAGATGTGTTTTGTGCAAAAGCAGAGATCTTAAGTTACTTGAACTGAGCTGCTACTGGTATGTACCATGCAGAGTTTTCCTTTGTTGGTGCTACCGCTTTATAGTGTTCAAAAATAACCCAAACAGGTTAGGTAGTAACCAAGATATTATCTGAGTAAATTTTACCTCAGGGGATTCATTCAGAGTAAAAAATGTTTTAGTCTGTCTGCACGAATGTGGCTCCAAGGAAGACTTTACAAGCAAACAAGTTGAACGGCACAAAAAAGCAGGCAAATGTAGAAAGGGGGGAAACGAACAGACAGAACTGCAACACATTTTAGTAGCTATGTTTTTAAATACCTTGTACTGATATTTGTTTGTCTTTGCAAAAAGTAAAAATACATCTGGGCTTTTGTAAAAATGACAGCTTGCCTGTTTTGGTTTTGTAAGAGGCACAGGCAGGTCCAAACAAAAATCCCAGAACCAAACACCACTTGTGGTAGGAAGAATCAAACTCCCAGAATATAAGCACTCCTTTAATTTGGGTACTTTACAATCCAAATCCTCTTGTGTCTCAGGATTACACTGCTGGGCATTGTCTGACCATAAAGCCAATTTAATTTTCTAGGGCATGGATGATATTTCAGTGCTTTTGAGTTGATCTAGAGAATTTTACATCACTTACTTCTTCCACTGCCAGTTTAATAAGGAAAATAACTTAAGCCAGAGGTGTCTATGTCCCTTGGTAACCTTGATCTGCATATACAGCCTCTTGTGCTCACAGCAGCCTGGCTTAAGTTAGAAGAGAGACAGTAGCTCACTTTCTTCCTGCATTCTGACCCATACCCTTCTCATATCTGCAGATTCTGCCTTCTCCCCATGCCGTACGCAAGACCAAAACTTCAGGACACACACACACACACACGCACACACTCTTTGTATCAGCACTCATGTACTTTAGTATTTGAAATCCAAAGAGGAATTATGGAGAATTACCAAGATGTGTCTTAAAGTAGCAGAATTGAGCAAGAAACCCACCTATGCACCCAGATCCAGTGTTACACCAGCAGAGTGGGATTATAGATAAACTATCTAATATGTGCATTGTAGCTACTCTTTTCCAAATAGAGCAAAATACAAATTAATAAATATGGAACACATTTTGGCATGACACCCTTCATATCTTCTCTTCACATGCATGCTGACATTAATATTCTTTTCTTCACCTCTAAATTTGCACAGATGCTCACAAACAGGCAGTTAGGCAAATCAGTAAGTGTGTGTCTCTGTTTATATGCAATTTATAATTACTATCTCAGATTGCATATATCTTTTAAATGCCTTCAACATACATGTGACATATTTTTATGTATTTGTCCACAAAAAAATATATATTTTAGTATATTTAGGTATATCTAATTGTGTCATGCTAAAAATATTTTGCCTACTGTCTCTTGTAGGTTTCAGAATGCATCAAATCAAAGGGGAAAATGTCAGAAAAAGAGAATTTTAACAAAAATCCTCCAAAAGTTTACTAGCCAATCAGGGCAGATGAACAAAGCCATGGGATTTAAATCACCAGCTATACAGCTCTGGCTGCATTGTTTTCACTGTTAGGCCAAAAAAATTCCAGTCTCTCCACTAAGTTTAGTATTGTGCATGGGGTATACTAGCTCTTACAAGAAACTTCTGGACTGAGTATGCCACCAACACTAGAGGGACAGCAAGAAGAGTCCAGAACATAGTACTATCAGAATTATTTGTGGCCAGCCATTAGCAGATAAAATTTGCTTTAAAATATTTGTTCTGCTAAGTATTGGCCAGCATGATAAGGCAACCTGTTAAAAATTTTGTTCACTGTATTTCTCCAAATCAGTGACTTCAGCAGGCCTGCAGCAAAGCTGGACTGCATCAACATACTTGTGAGCCAAGCCCAAGACAAGTTCAGTGAGAGAGTGATAAGCAGAGGCAATGAAGTCAGGGCTGTAGTCAGGGACTTGTCCCAGAGGGCTCTAGATGGGTGGTGTGGGCCCAGATGAAGCCCAGGAGGAGGTGAAGAGGGGAGCATCATGAGAAATCAGCAGCCCAGAGCTCCCTGCCTGACCCTGTTTTGGTCAGCAGCAGCCACAGCCTGTGAGCAGGACTCTAATCCCTGCACAGCTGGGACACTGGCACTATTCTAGGACACTAGTCCAAGCTGTTTGGGGAAGTGGTGTAAATATCCCCATTGTATAGATGAGGAAATAAAGTCTGCAAGAAAAAAATGCTTTACCATGAGGACAGGAGATGTAAAGATTAAAATAAAAAGACCACCTTGTTACCTCAGGTCAAGATTTTCAGGTACTGAGATCACTGTGTGACTCTGCTATTAGCAGGAAAGGAATAGACCCTCAGAAAACCCCTAGAAATCATAGATATCATTTCAGTACCCCATGGTGGGGTAATTTACTGGGTATATTTCTCTATACTTGTTCCTAAAGGCCTCTGAATATGCCCCATACCCAAACCTGTTCCAGTGCACCAGTACAGTTTATGGTAGGTGCATTTGCAAATTCTGCATTCACTTCAATTTCTAGCTCTCTTTCAAAAGGTGTATTTCTCCCCAGGGGTTGGTTTTGTATCCCTTCAGAACAGAAAAAATAATGAACTGATAAGCAGAGGTAAGGAGGACCAAAACCAAGAAAACAAGCCAGCTCTTTTTACTACACAAAATAATTTCTTCATTGCCCAAAATGTGCTTGCCCTTTTAATCTTAAACTTCACCCATCAGTCATTCCTGTCCCTGAGGAAAAATTATCCTGGCAATTTCTGTATATCAAGGAGACCACGCTTTTGTTGTTTTTAATTTTTCATGATACCTAAAAGGATGGTGAATTCTACGTTATTTATCTGAACAGAAGAGTAAGATCACAGCAATGGCTGCAGAAAGGAATATGTATGGGCCACTGTGTATGTGTTCATTATCCTGCCCTTTTTCAGGGGAAAGCATCCTGAGGCAAACCCATTTACCTGAATATGAGTTGTAGACTCATTCCCCAGCAGCAGTGAAGCTACACTAGATCTTCACCCAGGGAAACAACATACACGAAACAGGGCTCTAATATCTACCCCCATCCATCATGCTACCTGTAAGAGAGACAACGCTAAAATAGAGCCATGGTTCCCAGTGTAGGGAGTTCTTTGGTGTGAACTGCACTCCCAGGAGAAGCAGCCTCACTTGAAGATTAGAGCAGGGCATTGAAATCTGCTGAAAAACAAAATACCCTCACTTTTGTCAGAGTGGGAAACTCCAGTGGCAGCTCTACCCTGCTAAGAGAGAAAACTTACAGACATTGTCTCTGTGCTGGGCCTTCTCTTAGAGCTGAAGGGCCTGGCAAGGACATCTTCATTCCTACTGTGCTCTCTGTACTTCTGTAACAAAGAAGAAGTACCTAAAAGTGATACTAAACCTGGAAAGGCTTCGGGTCCCCCAGCAGCCCTTGGAAGACCCTCAAAAAGAGGTACAACAAGGTTGGCTCCTTTCTTCTCACAAAGACAATCTGTCTGTCAAAAACGTCTTACTTCTTCCTCTCAATCCAAACAAAGCTTTCAAGGACACTGATGAGAAGAGGTCCAAGGGCACAGATCCTTTCAGCACCTGCACTGGCCCCAGACAACAGTGTGCAGAGGCAGTGATGCTCTCAAAATCTCCCTCCCAACTGAGGCTCAACAGCAACATTCACAGAGGCAGAATTTCTCCAACTGATTTGAAAAAACAGGGTTTTTTGTCAAGGACAGCTGTCAGGCAGGAGAGTCTGTAAGTGAATTAGACCTTCCATACTTGAAAAGCCTCCTGTGTGAACAGCTTCATTCTCCTGGGATAAAGTTAAATAGGTGCTGGCTTCTGTTTGTAAATATGTCCAAGGTGGTTCACCTGAACAGTATTCATGTCAACAGAGTTTTATCACCCTTAAATTGTTTTTCATTTGCCTACTCATAAGCCATTCCAGGGAATGCTTATGGTTTACTTAAAGCCCAGTAGTATTGGGACAAGTTGTATAGCATTGATCTTTCACATTTCCTTGATCAGCTTCATTTACTGCACAGAACCAGGCAGGTCTGCCTAGCTTTGACCAAAGGTAAGAGAAAACTCTTTTCTCCGGTGTCTGACTGAGACAGCTGCAAGGCCAGTAAATGCCTTATGCAGTTATTTGAAAATACTTCCAGGCTACTTTTGCAAAAGATGCACCCTGAAAATGCTAGCCTAAATAAATTTACCAGCTCCATCTCTAGAGCTGATATATTTTTGAGCCAAAAATATTTATTGCAAATGGCATTTTGTATAAAAGATTGAGAAGGTTTTCTCTGTTGTCACTGGACTAAGCTTAAATGCTCTGTTCAACTGCAAAATATCTCTGGGAAACAGCTTGTGACAAAGAAGCAGTACCTCCTTGTCTTCATTTGGCCATCTCTGGAGATGAAGACTTTAACACTGTTCTGAAAATTTTTGATTACCAGATGACTTCAACCACAGAGAAACATGAAAAAATCTTTCCCTAGTATTTCCCACTTCCCCATCCCAACAGGTCTTTTCTTGGTCTTCTCTGCCCTGGCCTGTTTTTCAAATTTCTATGGATGTGAGCTGCAGCAGAAGACATCCCATTACATGTAGTCTGCACCAGTGAAGCACTCTTCACCCAGGTAAAAACAAGACTTAGGCCTCTCTTTACTGCTCCTACCTGTTTTTTATATTCAAAGGCTGCCTTAATCCTTTTGGCTATGACACCAGCCTAGGTAGGCCTCTGAGGTCAGTTGCCTGCTGATCTGAAATCCTTGTCCTCCAGACTCCTTCTCCCACCCCAACATCCCTTTCATCATCCTGGCTCAGCACTTCTCTTTCCCAGGTGCTTCCATTTGCACTTGCCTGTACTCACGTGCAAGGCTGTTTCACAAGGAGTCTTGGTGACTCTACACACCTTGTCCTCCTTAAAACAAAGCCACAGTTTCCTGTGTTACACTACCCACTTGCAGACCACACAACAGCTGTCTCATCTTTTTGGAAACTATTAGTTTATTATGAATTTAGACTAAGTATCTAAGCCAGAATAGGTCACGGGAGCAAGAGCTATGATGTCCCAATGAAATCAAGCTGTAGCCTACAATCATTCTGACTCAGCGAGCAGTAAACTGGAGCTAACGCTTGTGAGCAGGGGAATGTGTTTGCTACAAATACAGCCTCTTTTGTATGTCAGGCATATTTTACTAACACATCACTGTGGAACTTAATAGTCTCACACAGTCATTCCCAGTAAACATTGCTCTTCTCTCACTGGCTTATCTGCACAGCCATCTTTTTGGTTTCAAAGTTGCATTAGTAAAAGAGAAGGAAGTTTTGGAACACTTCATGTCACAGTGAAAATAAAATTACCCGCTCCTGAACCAAAATTCTGAAATTTTCTGGAATAGTTTAAATAAAGCACGCTTTAATTTTGAGTAACTTTTTTCCCTCCTGGAAAATTCCTTGAAAGTTATCCCAATTTGGAGGTTACTGTAAGGAAAAAAATTCAGTGAGCTTTCTAATATCCTCTCCCTGAAGTATAGGCCAGGCACACTCCAGTTATGGTTAGTGTTTCTCTGTGCCAATCGTTTCACACAACAGATCTTAGACAATCCCTTCTGTCCTTACAGAGCATCTACTTACATCCTTAAGCAGAAAATAATCAGATTAAAAGGGATTAGAAAAAGGTTACATGAAGACAACTTTTAAGGATCTCACAAGATTTTTTTTCATAATAGTCTAACTCCATTAAGAAAAAAAATCCATTTGTAAGTGGTTTTGTCAATGGTGGGAGTTGGCAAGGAAGACAAGGAGCTCAGCTTTAGCCAGGTTACACAATAACTTGCTACTATTTGTGGCTGGCTCCCAAAGGGCCAAAGAAATTAACTCGTGGTTAGTTAAATAACAGTTTTATTAAAACAATGATCAGATCAAATAACTGGCATGTATGTGCAGGAAGTCTTTCAAAATACTCAGGTCCTGCAAAAGAGTCAGATCAAGAAAATATCTTTTAAATGTCTGATCCCTGAAGTAACTGAGACCTGTAAAAACTGGATGCCTTAAAAAGAAAAAAGTTTTTTTAAACCTTAATCCCAACATTCTCTCCAAAGAATAACACAGTTCTCTACTTTCTGTGTTTTCTCTTCATACAGATGTTTTCATTCCCTTGTTACAGTAGAGAAATTATTTTTTTTTCTGTGACCACAGCTCTCTTTTAACATTTTATTTTTAAAAAGAGAAACAAATGAAAGAGATTTAAGGCTGTGTGGTTTCATATCCCCCAGTTGATTTGTCCACTGAAAGGAGCAAGTAACTGGGAAAGAGGAGCGCTGACTGAAGAACGAGCCCTCCAGAAACCCCACAAGTTGCAGAGAACTGCAGCTGCAGATAACCAGATGAGAGTCATAGCTCCTGAGGGTGCCTAGTTCCTTTTTTGTGGGGGTTCAGGAGTCACCTTTGCACACTCACAGCTTTTCATGCCAGAAGGGCAAATTCATTTCCAAGTTATTGTGCTGCATCTGGATGATGAGACAGGACAGAGAGCACCATGGCTCCCTCATCCCACACCTGCTGCAAGAAGCACTGCCCTGGGCTTGGTGGCTGTGGAGTCAGGTCTATGGTGAAATTGCTCTGAGCAAAGGTACCAGCTTCAGTATGAGAGGATCATGGCACATGGAGCAGACTGCTCCTGAAAAGGGCCAAATTACCTCACAGGGTTCAACTGGAGTGTGCAAAGGCAGGACGCCTGCAGGCAGCTTTTGACCCTATTCTCTGTGCTTCTGATCCATGAGATTACTTGCCCAGTGGAGGCTTTGTGACTTTTGGGGTTTCAGAGAGCAGCTTGAGGTACTGAGAGTGGTTTATACAAGGCACAGCACAAATGGATGCTGTCAGCAAAGTAAAGTGTGCTCAAAGAAAACAGCAATGTAAAGAGTGTCTGGTTTCTTCTGAGTTTTCTTAAGTGTAAACAATGCACACTCTTGTGGCAGATATCCATCTTAAGGAGGATTGCTGCCCCTAATCTGTGCTTGTTTCTATCAGTTTGCATTATATTCAGGTAGCGGTGAGCACTGCCTTTTGGGTGGGTATAGAGTACTTGGTGAGCTTTTTGGATGAAGGGCAGGTAAAAACTTGCTACGTCTTGTATCCAAGATTCGAGTATTTACCTGTTGGAGCCCTGCATATTAAGGCCCACGCATTTACACTGCAACTCAACATGGAATTTTAATGAATTCATGGACTCTGAAGGCCCCCACCCACCTCTTCTCAAACAACTGAAATCCTCTGCATTCCTCTCAGCTGTACCTGCTCGGCATGCAATGGCAGCTGATCAGACTGCGAACAAACAGGCCTGCTGCTAAACACAGAGAAAGTGACAGACATTTTCAGGTGCCATCTCAGCCATCTCTCAAACCAGAAAATGTCCCTCCTCTCCCAAAGCACAAGAGGATCAGAAATTAACTCAGAATTCTCCCCTTCCATCATAGGCCTATTATGGCAGTAAGTTACACAGCACCACAAGCCAGGCTTGATCCCTTTCATCTTCCTGTTAAAAAAACTACTCTTGCTCAAACACAGAATGTTTGTGGTGAACATAATCAATCACTAAAGCAAAAATGAAAACCAGCAGTGAAGTAGATCTTTGCAGATCCTTGACCAGATTTACCACGCTGCACATCATCCACATCCAAGGGAAAAGGGATGCAAATGGAAGCTAATTCCCAGTATGTGGCAGAATCTGGTTTTGCAACTGATGTTGTAAATCTCTAAGTATAAAGCACTGTCTTAGCCCATGGGGAGGGACTATGCTGCCAGCAGTTAGAGAGATAGAGGTAGAAAGAGTTTCTATTCCTGTATCTCAAAATGTGATGAAACACTGAAAAGATAAACTCTAGATATTATCAGTCTCACATATCTTGACAGATAGTACTGGAAAGGAACAAAAAAAAGTCCTATGAAGAAGAGAGGGCAGCAGAGAAAAGGAATGGCTACAGCACTAAAGCTGACTTCTCTTCATCTATGTCTTGCTGGAGCCCAGGGAACTCCTCTCCATTGGCAACAGTGGTACACCTTCTCATGCCAAGACATCCTGAGTGAATTGGTCTGAAAAATCCCGTAACAGGTAAGAGGATTTCAGTTAGGATAAGATCCGACATTCCAAAGCAGGCTTCTTAAAAATACAGCCTGCCAATGAGAGTCTATACCAAATTTTGGATTAAGAAACATTGGACAGGTCTCTTCTAAATCCCAGGATCAGCAACAAAGGAGAAGGAACAGGGTGAGTAATGCATGCAAAGAGCTGCATTCATATTTGAACACAAATCAGAAATGTCTGTCATTAAAGAAATTCCTCGGCCTCTATCCCACCCTAGGATTCAGACTGGATAACATAGCATAACATAGCAAAGTAGGATTTATACCTGTGCACATTGACAATAACCTGCTTTCCCCACTCCAGGACCTGGATGGCTGTTTCACTGACACACACAGAGCACTGGAGACATTCAGGTGTAGCAGCGTTTTCCTCCTCTTCAGCCACTCCAGATAGGTGAATCCCACAGTTACTAAATTTTTTAGCAAGGGCCTTCCATTTACTTTTACTTATTATAACTAATCTCAAACCTATTTCTCTCTGCATCTCTCATTTTATGCCTTGTGTTGTCCAGGTGTTTAGTCCTTCTACCATTACCTCCCAACTCTGTTGCAGCTAGTTTCACTACTTTCACTAGCACACTTCCATTTTCTAGGCAACAGTCTCTAATAAAACAAGCACAGAAGACTGGTCCCAAAATCAATCATTAAGAAGAGCTTTCAATAACAGCTTCCCTCCAGCTGGAAAGGTCTTTTTTCACTTAAATCTGCCCTTTAGCTTACCTATTAGTCACAATTTTACTGGCACTACTCAGCATGTCTCTCATTTTCGCACACTACACCATGCTAGGAGCTAAGCAAGGAGGACTGCATTTCCATGACTAGAAACGCCAGTGCTTTTATTGAAGTGACTAGGTTTACCTAGATCATGCTTGATCTTGCCTCCTGTGTTTTCTTTCCTTTTTCTGCTACCTTATGTCCTATTTTTACTTTTAAAAGAGTAGAGTAGTTGCTATGAATAGCCTGTACCCCAACAGGGCCATCCTTGCCCATTTGTCAAAGACAGACTCACATTCTGCAGCTGAACAGGAGCTTTTTTCCTCTGTTAAGTTTTATTGAAAATATTGTTCTCGAGCCTGCAGTTACATGGGTCAGTTCCTTCAAGATACCAAGATGACAATAGTCCAGCCATTCTCCAATATTTGATTTGAGTTGTTTCTCCCACTTTGGCTGAAGCCATTTCATTTTCCAGGTTTTCATAGCCACTAAAAACCTGCTATGCCTGAATATTCAGTATCAGCATCCTAACTGAGACGGAAACAAAATATCTGATAAATTATTGGGCCATGACAAACTACTTTCTTTTTTCCCTTTTATTTAAGTGGCTGAAGGACCTTTTGCTATTTAATTTCTTTTGCAGAATCAAACTCAGCTTGTCTCATGCCAATTCTCATTATACCCACATATCTCCTGACCTCTTACATGTGGCTTTTTTTGCTGACCTGTTCTTTTTTCTACTCCTTATTCAGTCATATCTGATAACTTTTCTTCCATGTTTTTCAATTCACAAGACATGCCTATTCCAGAAAATTTTTGCACCTTTGATTCAAAGAAGGACCAGCTCTGCTTTACAATTCAGTCCTCTTGAGCTCTTCAGGCTTTAGCTAATTTCCTAAACGTATCAAATGCCATCCATCTAGAGCTGAAAAGTTAAGCTATAGATCTGCACTTGTTTATCCTTCATTTTAATTGAAACTGAAATCCCTCAAAGCAAGGTTATTTTCTACTTCATTCTACAACTCAGTGTCGGATCTAAAAAAGTATTGCTTCCTGCTGTCTCAGTGACTGGTAAGGAACCCTGCTGGTTATTGCATTCAGAAATGTCTGAATTTAGCTATTTGTTCCCCTATATAATCCAGGAAGTCAAAGCTTCCAATAACGACAGACCTCTAACAAGCAAGATTGGTATCTACCAAATCCAGTTCTTGAGGTCATTGGCACTTCCTCAGCAATCAGACTCCCCAGAATATCTGTGGCTCTATTAGGTTGGTTATTTGACTCATTATCTCTCCTTATTTACCTCATTAAAGGCTTACAGTAACATGAGACTGTTTACTTCTGTCTTTCACAAGTCAGGTGTGCTTCAGTACCTGCGCTTCAGCTATTCCTCATCTTCTCCTTCAGTAATTGTTTCCAGACAGAGAAATACACACACAGCCCCTGCCCAACCTTCTCTGCCATGTCCTTAAATATTCACTTAAACCCCTCCCACCATTTCCCCGTGAAACTTCAGCCCAGTGATTTACGGCACATACGCTCAGTGACACGCCGTGCCCGAAAGTTTATGTGAAGTGCCTCCTCAGTCAGCAACCACCTTAGCATCTTAGTCCATGATTGCTTTGCCATCTCTGTTGCACCTCAGTAGACATACTCATCTATCATCTATCTTCCTTGACAGAGTTTTTACTAAAAATAATTTTAAAAAGGAATCCTTCTCACTCCCCAGGTACCCAGACTTTAATTCTGGACCCATAGAATCTATTTCTACCACTGACTCTTGGCTATTCAGCTCATTTCTTACCTAGTAAAACCTCACCCCTCACTTAAGTGTGATGTTGTCCACAGATTGATTCTGCCACAGCAAACTGCAATGAATTTTGGCCAGATTTTATTTCTGTTTAATGTACTTATTTTTTTAAAAATATAGGTACCAGCTATTCATATTTTGATCTCTGCCTCTGTGCTTTATTTTCTTCCTCAGTATTCCCAGGTATTAGCAAAATGAAATACAAACTGCCCAGAGAGAGGACTCTTTTATCTATCTAATAGGTACAGTCCAGGTTGACTGGGATATCTTCCCAGAGAGATAATATTTTTTACATAATATCCTTAAGGTACAATCTTCCTTATTCCTACTTTAAATCAAATATAAAAGTACTCAAATTCTGTCGAATTTCTTCCTTTAACACAAATAAAAATAACTGTGTTTGGCAAACAGGTTGTCTATTCTCATTCTCTCTGCTGGAATTTCACCTTGCGGGAGCTCATGCAAGCCGTTTTTTATTGGCTTTGGTTAATGTAAGTTCAAATAAACTCAATGCTCAAAGCCAAACTTTCAAAAGGTGTCATATATTTTGTCTGCTTTGAACTCAAGGATTTTGCAGGCTTTCCCTGTAGATCTGCCAAGGTTAGCAGAGTTCAGAGAACCTAGCCCAATTTGCAAGGCTGTAACAAAACCTGACATGGAGATTCATCTAGTTTGAATGTTTATGACAATTGCTTTATACAATTACCTCCTTGGTCCTTCTGATACCCTGAAGAAAAGCAACAGGAATGGATTTTCCAATAGTGACACCTGCAGAAAACTGTGTTGGGAATTTTAAAGAGCTGCATGTTACACACCTGTTGCTGTTGTAGCCATCCTTATTTCTTTTTTACAAGGAACTGCTGCTGTTTGAAATGAGCCACAAGTCAGATTCTGAATTTCAGCTCTTTGAACTGTGAGTCAGTTTCATACCTGCTCTAACAACATTGCTTCCAACACAGGTCTGACTGCTCCCTCTACTTCCAAAGCCATATTGGAACATGGTATCTTGCTCACGTGGCTGGCAGTAATTTGGACTGTTTTGTTATTGCATGTTAAACTGCAGGTCAGTTGTGGTCAACTGCGACCTATATGTTGTACCCAAAAAATGTCTGGAGTCACACCTGAACTTCCAGATGAGACCTGCTGGCATTCTGTGAGATGTTCTATCATTTTGGCTCCTTATCATCATCCAACAGATCAGTCACCTCATAAAATCTAATGATGATCAATTTTTTTCCCAAACAAGTCTAAATTAATTACACTATTCCTGGACTGCCTGCAGGTTGGAGGTCAAGAAGTGACACATGCTATACACATATACACAAAGAAAGGAGATTCCCTCAAAGCTCTACACTGAAAAGGGAGTGAAAGATGGAGTTCATTTACAGGTTATGTCCCACATCTGACTGAAAACAAAGAGGAACACAAACCATAACCAGCAGCATTACTAAGGATGCATATACACAGTTGGAATTTCTTCCTTGTCCTCACCTTCCTGCGTTCTGTACTGGCCATTTTTGCCTGCAGTGGACATACACCACTATATATTGACCTGGTCTAGGGGTACACCTGGTCTGGCCATATTGTGTACTTCCATTAATAACAAATTATAAAAGGGCTGAATGAAGAATAAAATTCACTTATCACTTACTACAAAAATATTACTCCTGAAATATTAAAAAAACAAAGTGGAAGCTGAAAGGGCCATAACATGTGACTGCCTAGATGATTCTACAATATACATATAGGCATTCCAGAAGTGCTCTGTTTCAGGCATTTAGTCAGAACCACAGAGATCACATCTTTACCTTGTGTCTGTTTCCACAAAGCACAGACAGTACGGGTTGATTCTGTGAAGTAACATCCCAGCCCCTCAACTTGTCCACTGTATCCTCAGTAAAACTGAGGGTAGAGAGCCTCAAAAATCCCTATGCTACTGCTGAGATCTCTGTTTGCAGATGGCATCCCTGCCACACAGTAGGTTCTCTTTGCCCTCTGCACCATTTAACAAGAAAAAAGCAATTTAAAGAGGACAGGAAATCACCAGCGTACTTGGTTAATCAAATCACAGTCCACTGCCACCAATACATTTGCTGATCTCTTTAAAGTTGAGGTGGGTGAGGAGCAAAAGAAAACAAGGAATAAACTGTCCTGTTGGAATGCAGTTTTAGCTCATTAGCTGGTGTGTGTTGAGTTGAGTCCCTTAGCTAGATTCTTAGGTATGGACATATGTGAGCTGAGAAATATGTAGCAATCCTCTGTTAAAGGCGCACTGGCTTCGGCAGTGCACTGACCTCCCGAGCCTTTCGGTAAGACATGCTTGCTCACTCTCGCTTCTCCTCGCAGATTAGCTCTGTCTGCTCCCAGGCGCCTACTCTCTCTTTCTCTACCGTGATTAAATAAGCTCCCTGTCTCTCCAGGCTTGTGCAACCGCCTCTCGCTTAGTCACCTAAGCGCTCTACAACACCCCAAAGGAGTGGAGTCAGCTGAAACAGGAGCGTTCCCAGCTCTGACATGCAAAGTACTTGCACTCAGTGCTAAATAAACTTGGAAAAATGTTCACAATGCAGCTGTGCGCACAAGATGCTGCAACCTCAGGGCAAGAATAATTATACACAAACAAGATACTTAGGATTTATGTTCCCCTCAAATAAAAATGTGTGCTGCTCATGCCAATCTCAGCGCTTCGTGGTATGCCTGCAATTTGAGGCAGAGGAACAGATTCTCTGTTAGGCTTAAGAGATTAGATACCATCGTTGCTTTATTTTCCAATAAACTTTAGAGGCATTCTAAAGCATTGTGGGTACACATTGATATGCTTTCCACTGTACAAGGATGAGTATTCATGGGAGGTCTTTTAAATGCCCTGTTGTGTTAATGGTATTTATTTGGGCAATTTTCTATTGGCATATGTTGATGATTCCTTTTCAGAAGTTACAGGGTTAAAGCTGAAGCCCATGGGAATACCAGACCAAAACAAAACTGAGGAAGTTTCAGGAAAAAGAAACATGTATTCCTAGACCATTCCAAGCAAAGGTTTATCTAACTTGCCCCTTAAATTCTCTCATAAGGGAGAGCACCAACTACTTGTGCAAGTAGCCTGTTGCAATGCTTAAACATCTCTCAGTAGATGACTACTTCTCAATTGAATTCGTTGCTAACAAAATCAGTATTTCCTCTTCTCAGTGGACACAACTAAAGATTGATCACTTTTTCATAATGACTTTTTAATCATGGTCATATTTCTCTTCTCTTCCTGAGGGGAAAAAACCCCTAAAGCCAATTCTCTGATCTGTTTCATTTTTAAAATCTCTCAACACACTCCTTGTCTTTGGATCTCTTAAGTGTTTGAGTGTGCCGCATCCATGGGCAATGCCAAAAAAAATCAAAGAAACCTGTAGAAAGAAGTCTTGTCTGCAATGGGCCTGAGATCTCTCAGGAGTCATTCTCTTGAACCAGACCCGGCAGTGAACATATGCAGTGATATTTCATTATACTCCCATGCTCTAACAAATCCCACTCTAAAAATCAAGGGAGACTCCCTTGAAGTTGCTTTTATACCTGTTTTGTTCTGCAGTGGAACTTGAAATGGTGTGACTTACAGAGTTGAAAGGAGACTTTGCAAGCTTTGTTAAAGTTGCTGCTAACAAGGAAAACTCAACAAACAACTTCAGGAGTACTTTAGTAAGCAATTGCTCGCTGGTTGGAATGCAAGTTACACCATGTTAGACCCGCTTCATATTTTGCCCCGAGGAACGAGCGAGCTGGGTGGGAGACCGACGGGCATTCCCATCAGCCTGTCAGGCTGGACAAGCTGCAAGAACAAGCCATAACTCTGATATTTTTGCCTTCCCTTTTTTGACCTCAACTATAGAGAAGAAAAAGTTAATGCCAGTTTCAACTTTTATATTTAGGTCAAATTCTGTTCAAATGGTAAGGGAAAAAGGTTCAGGAGTTCACAATTTTCTTAGCCAAATAATGAGTACAGAATTTACATTCTTATGCTTAGAAGACTTACACAAGGATATGCAAGTGATATGTGAGCAGCAGCTGGCTCTTCACAGAAGTCTTCTGGAATCAAAGGAGGGAAGCATGTCACTAACAACTCTCACTATCTCATTTTTAATATTCTGTCTGCAGGTGGCCACCATTTCCATGGTCCAGTCCTGTTCCTTGTCATACCTTTTGCTACATGAAAAAAAAAAAAAAAGAAAAAATAAGTATATATAAGTATATTAACCAGGCATGGGAAAAAGATTCTAGCCCCAAAACCCATGGCAGGGAGGAAAATGTTATTTTCTGCTGCTGGCAATTTTCTTTGGGTTGGCAGAACATGTCATTTTGACTGTGAAAAGGAGCACATTTACTGAGCTCTGTGTGCTCATCATGGTATCCTTGCCAGTGCCAATGAGCAGCAATTCAGAGCTCAACGTGTTATTGAAAATGAATCCATTACAGTTGTCAGGTACCAGTCAATTTAA
Source organism: Aphelocoma coerulescens (assembly GCF_041296385.1). Classification (NCBI taxonomy): domain Eukaryota; kingdom Metazoa; phylum Chordata; class Aves; order Passeriformes; family Corvidae; genus Aphelocoma; species Aphelocoma coerulescens. The sequence continues at coordinate 80,413,559 of NC_091015.1, forward strand.
ACCCTAGTGAAAACTGGTCAGAAATTGAATGACTTTAGAAACGTATACATTTTTGCTTGTTTCAGAGGCTCAAATGGGCACATGGAAAAGATACTGTCTTCCAGCAGCCCATTTTGCAATTGATTAGAAATCAAATCCTTTATGCTTGAATCAGGGTGAGGAAAATATTTTGAGACTGCAGTTTGATCTGAGTGTTGCTTTTACTTGTGGTTTGGCAAAAGACTCTGAAATGCTGTTAAATCAAAAAGGCAAAGAAAACCTGCAATTGCCGTGTCTCTGCTTATAAAAAAACATTTTAAAATAACCACATGCATCACTCACTACACAGATGCCACATTTTTCCCTACCCTTATTTAATAGCTAGCTGTCAATCTACGTTGAAGAGCAGTTACCTGACATTACCATAATAATGCTTCAAAGCTTCATATTAAAGATGGGTATCTTCCTAGGCAAGCCCATAGGGGTAAAGAAAAAAAAAAGCCTTTTCTCTCTGGAGTTGCAAAAATGCAGTTCTCTGAGAGATGATAGAGTGCAGCCAGGGAGGAAGGACAATCACAGATACTCCTGACTTCTCTTTACTGTAATTAAGCAGAGAGAGATCAACAAATCTGTATCTGCATAAGACAGGTTTCTCATGTCTATTTCTATTAATTGTGGTAGAGAGGAAACTAAATGTGAACTGAGATCTCTGGCCATTAGCATAACATAAACACTTCTTCCATCTTCCAGGATAAGCATTATGCTTCTCAGGACAGCTCATGCACAACCACTTTGATGTTTAGTCATTCTCAAAACGCGCTCCTTTCACATGCTCCTGCTGTGAGCAAACACTGCAATGAAAACTTGCCTGTGTCACAGGTTTGGGAGATGGTGCTGTGTGTACAAGCCAAAAAATCTCAGTATCTTTTAAGCTGAGTTAATTTGATATTGAGTAGGGGGAACTGGAGCTGACATTCAAAAGCACTGCTTTCTGAGCAGGATTAGAGAGAGGTGGCAGGAGCCAAAGACTGGCTGAACATCTGAGACACACAATTAACTCCTGTAAGTGTGAGGCATGGTGAGAAATCAAAGCATAGAAATCCTGTGAAAAAGGGCCCAGGTGCTTAGGGGAAAGAAATGACAATTAAGCAAGGGCTTACCAATATATTTAGAACTTTTCATTCCCTCTGCAACAGAATAGGGAATCTCAGGACCTTACAGTAGTTAGAAAGCAGAAGGCAACAGCTGCTTCACAGGAGAATTTCCAACACCAAACACCAAGCATATCCTCTCTTCTTCCAGCATGGATTGAGACTCCTGTGGATGAGTCCCAGAGCAAAAACTTTCCTTAGAAGCTACTGTCAAGAAATCCATTGACACCAGCCTCCATGCTCTGCAGATCCCTCACGCAGCCTCCTGTTGACTAGGCCTGCCATGTCTCAGCTTTCCACTTAACAGAAGCTAAATGCTGCAGGAATGTAGCTGTGCCAGTCTTCCATGTTGTGAGAGAGGATTGCACAGATCTCTGATACATGAGATTACACAAAGGGAAGCCACTGGGAAATGGTACAAAACTCCAAGTGTCCATAAGAGAAAAAGGAAGGATAAAGACAAATTTTCTTCATGAACTCACTCCCTCCCTCCCTCCCTCCCTCCCGAGAGAGAAACTGCCACTTGCACTGTTCATCATGAGACGAATATGCTCCTGTGAACCATCTTCTAGCAGCTCTCCATGCTAGCATTTGTCACCCTAGTGAATATCCTTCTACTTTTCTTTCTCTGAACATAATATCAACCAAGGATGGACAGAAGTGATATTTCTCAGCACCTTCCCCCCATAGCTTACACAGACAATAAAACCACCTACATGAGAGAAACGACACTGACTCAGTACTCCAAGACACAGTATCCATTCAAGGCAGGGAAGCTCCTTATTCAAGCACAGAACTGTTGTGGGCAAGGCAGAGTATAAATTTGTATGCAACGATGTTTACTCTGATACCACTGGATTGCTTCATACCAGCGTTTTGACTGAAACAAGATGAGATAATGGGAACCCTGACTGTTGGAAGCTAGCTTGGTTTCAGTTTGAATGTAGGTATTTATTTAAGCCTTCACAAGGTTTCCTCTTGACTCTACACATAAAAGAAGATAAGTCAATGAAGAGAGAGAGCCTCAAGAGCTCAGAATGGCTTTTGTGAGCTCATGCCATGACAGGAGAAAAAACAAACACCACGACAGTTTTGGATATCATGGGCTCCTTTCACAGCAGTTCACTTTACATGCCTGTTGCCCTCTTACTCTGAAAGAGGGTTTCCCTGAAGCAGAAGAATGAGGAAGAGGGGGAAAAACAGTTTAATAATGCAAAGAAACTCTCTTAATTCTTCACACTGAGTTTTCAATTAGCATACAGAAAAGCTTCTACATTTGGAAAACTAAAAAGTACACAGCTTTGGCTGTGAGTCAGCATGAGACCCATCACACAAAAGCAATGTGTGTTCACATGCATGCATGAACATGTACACAAACACACATCTCGTTCACATATGCACACGCCCAGAGGCGGTGACTACCACTCTTTCTAGGGGAGTTTCATCTGTGTTTTTGAGAACAGCACTTTTCAGTAAGAACATCCACTTTTGAATCAGTTTTCAGGTACTGGGTCTGAAATAATAACAGGCCTCAGCAGCAAATCTGAATTCTGGTTCAATCCTCTCCTGGGCCTGACCACAAAAAAGTACTGTGTCTGGGCTTTTCTTGGATCTGTCATAGATCAGTTGTGTCAAGATTAGCTCATGAAGCTTGTGAACCAAAACAGTAACACAGCAACGAAGAACTAAGTTCTTCAGTCACAAAAAATATGAGTATTTGATGTATTGCAACAGTGCTTTTCATTAAATGCTTGCACAAAGTATAGCAACCATGACAAAATAATTTGTGGTTTATGCAGGTATATAGCCTGCATAGCTACATTAGACCACACAGGCCATTTAAATAGTGCATTATGCTAGCAAGCATTGTTACTAACCCTACGTTAAAAACTGTGGGCAGACACTTCATTAATGCACGCACAGATTGCCAGGGTATTGTGCTGTCTCCATGCTGCAAAAGTATAGAATACAGTAGCAAGATTGAGTGGGATGATGAAGTCACCTGGCAAATCTCCATAGGGTGATGCACCTAGGAGCAAATGACATAGCATCTTCACACCACCCACTGGATACACCACTGGACTGGAATTCAGGTGCAGACAGATATTTCAATGGTCCCCATTGCCCAAGCATGGACAAGCCACAAATCAAACCTAATGTGCTGTATCTGTGGAGGAAGGAACACCATTGCTATCTTTCTTAACTTCAAATTCTAGCAGAAAAAAAAAGTACTGGTAAAGCTACCGAAATTTAGGGTTACCTAACATCTCCCATTGTAAGTACTTCCTTTTTGGTTGACTTTATATTGGCTAAACATAAGGTACCAGGTGTGGCATTTCCATGGCAAGATCTACTTCCAACTATTTTTTTTTTCCTTTGGAAATTAAGATGGGAAAAGAAATCATCTCCTAATCCTGGGAAATGGAGATACCCACTTTATGAAAAAAATCTGCATAAGCTAATAAAACATGGGCTGCTTTGCCTCTTAGCTCCCAATCTACAGATAAGAAAAGGATAAATTCACTAATAATTGAAAAACTCACATTATAGCAAGAAAGCATGAAGGCAGATACAAGAACTCTTGCTTTTAGGGTCATGTAATCTAAACATTGTTCAACAGCTATTACTGGTGAAGGCTAACAGCAAAACAGAATTGTGTCACAGAAACAATCCTAAAAGTTATTAAAGAACACTGAGCTGGGGACTTGAGCTTTAACAAAAAAGAACCAGTTTCAAGTAGGAAGAAAGAAAAGGTTAATAAGAGTGCAACCTGCAGTGCTCACTCAGAAAGTGCTTTTGTTAAGAGGCAAGTATCAACAAAAGTAGGAATTTCTCAGAAAGAGGTGTTTGCTGTCTCCTTTCTAATGCATTTTTCAGATTGTGGAGGACAAAACTCCACATCTTCTTAGCAAGAAGGTTAACTTATATAGCTATATTCTATGGACAAAATAAAGCCTTAGGATGCACTGAAAACAAAAGAAGATATTCAATAACAAGCTAGAACAGAAAAGGAACAAGCAAATGATGTATTTATTTTACCAGCTACTTTTTTTCCAACTACAATTTTTTTCCCCAAGAGAACACTGGTTTCATGCTTTTTCTGCAATTACCTTTAAGATCAATTCTTTCCTGGCTGTTTTCCCTGTGTCTCCTTCCCCAGATCTATCCCCCCTGACACAAGGAGAGGCAATGTCCTGCCACGTTTAAGTGGAATGTTGACGCCCACGTGGGTGGGTGCAGAATTAGCCAAAACAAGTCCTTGCATTCCTTTGGATGTCAGCACCTTCTGTTGGCTCTTTCCTAATATCTTATTAATAGGTAAAATCTCTTTTCCAAATCAACCTTCCCCATTCTTTTATGGTATAAAAAAAACAGAAATAAAAAACTTCCTTAAAAACAGAAACAGAAAACCTTCCTTAAGCAGGTGTCCAGGCTTATTTATAGCAAAGAATTACGCTAGTTAGACAATTACAGTTTTTCAGTTGCCCAATTTAAATTCCTATAGGTACCTAATAAACCATCAAATGAAGAAGAATTACCAGTAAATAGCAATTACCTTGAAAGAACAGTACTTTAAATATTAAAGTGACACTTCATTAGTTATGCTGGCAAACAGGTCAGTTTGAATCAAATGGCTATTTTAAATTAGTGGTCCTATTGCAGACATGGGGTGTAATTTTATTACCAAATACCCAGCCAAGCTAGTGACCTTAAAAACATTACTCAAGAAATGGTTGAGAGTTAATTAGAATACTGTGCCAGGGAAAAAAAAAGAATAGGCTTGAACATCTCTGAATTCTTTCCAGGAAGGTGTTTTTAATAATGGCAGTAGTTTACACCATTTAAAGGTCCATATCCTCAAGACAAAATGTAGGCTTTTATGAAAGCAACAAAATGTAAGACTAGAAAAATATTTCCATCCCTTTTTTCCAACAGCAGCGATTTTTTTTCTTAAGAAACATAATGAAGATCCTTCAAAGCATCTATGATGGCAGATCTGTATCCCTACCACAACAGTGACTCCAAGTTTCTGCTGATATTACCTTTTGCTTCACATGCTGTAATGAGGGTAGCAACAAAACCAACAGATAAATGTAATTTGACATTACTTTTTATTTTTAGCAGTCTGTGGTGTTAGAACTTATCACAAAATCTGATGGCTAATGTACATTTTCTCTGTTGCCATCTCTGTTTACTATAATGTACACCAGAGCAAAGAGTTATCATAGTGATAACTCAAACAACTGCTACCTGTAACTGTACCACTGCAAGAGTCTCATCACACAGACAAATTCCTGTATTTTCATCACTCCTGAAAATTGTATTTCTAACCTTTCCCAGCAGAAATAACAAATAAACTGTCACAATGCAAAAGGAATGGAAGTCCCAGTACAGCTTGGGTTTTTTAGGCTCCTGTACAGATATGTTCACTTCACATTTGTCTTTTCATCCCTTCTATTCATTTACTTTAATCCCAATTTCTATTCAACGCTGTCATCAGGTACTCCCCTTTACACAGTCCTATCCAGTGTATGGATAAGATTTCTGTGATGCCAGTAACTTCAGTCACAAGCAGTGTGGATCCTAAATTCTGTCCACCTGAAATAGAGCATTTCAGTTTCTTTTATGCCATAGCTGGGCAGAATTTGTCAACTACTTGCCAGACACAAAAGAAAGAACATGATACTATGATGGAGTCATGATGGAGGATCCATGAGAACTGCCATAACTACACTAAAGTTCAACATAGCAGTTAATGCCCTCTGAGGTGAATGACTTCACAAAGAACTCAAAGGAAGATTCAAAATTGAGTTTGGTAGAAAAATTTAGGTAGTCTTTCTGTCCAAAGATGGAATCCATTAATTTCCAGGAGGTACACCTGCCAGAGGTACAGGGAAGATGACACAGCCTTGTGAAAAATCTTTGAACTCCAAAACTGTTAAAGATCTGATAATGGACTTGGGTATCAAAGGTGGGACTTGGAATGAATTTACTTACCTAAGAAGGGGAGCCCTGAGTGAGATGTGGCCTTTCCTCCTGAGCTTTACATTAAGCAATAAAGTACATGAACAATCCTAGAAACAGGGATCAAAATCCTATATTCCATCTTGTGTGAGTTCCTTAATCAGGAGGGTACACAGACAAACTTCCCTACATACCCTCAATGACTCCTTTGAATTATTGCCTGACTAGTGGAATAGCTTTTGCAGGCAAAGTGGAGAACGTTCCAACACTTCCCTTGAAGATAGGAGACAACAGTAAGAACACCTCAAACAAAGTAGGAAACTGGACTTGGATCTGACAGATCTTGGATGATGTCTAGCCACTAAGGTGTTATACAAAACATGAGAAAAATTTGACCAAAAGACCTGTGTAAGAGAGAGGAATGAGTTTTGTTCAGCAATTTCAGACCAAAACTGTGAATACCCACCAGCAGGAGACACTTCATGTCTCCAGACCTATTTCTTCAGGATATCAGGTGAGTGCCTGGAATCATGTTTGATTAGAGTGTTATGCCTTGTTCCCTAGTCCAAGAAAGTGATAACATTTCAGACATATCTTCTCAGTATTTCTTTTAGCTGGTACCTAGCACATCCAGAGGCTGCTGTCTGTTTTGGATCGCGTTCTGAAGAGTCTAACTGTCCTTAATTACTATATAGGGCATAATCCAAAGGTCTGGATTGCACTCAAGGTGATTCTATGCCTGATCCTCCACTCCACTGAGAGCTTTGCCACAGGTTTGAATGGGCCTGGAACCAAACTACTCCAGTCTCAATGAAGCTCTTAGTATGCTCCACAGAGGTCAACACAACCACCAAGTGAGGACCTATGTGTATGATTATGACTGTGTATGATTATTTTTCTGTGTATTCATGCCCACTGAAAGCTGTCCAGTAGCAGCTGAGATGGGTGAAAAGGGACACCTTAGCCAAAGCAGCAAACCCTGGAATGCTTTTGGCATTCAGGTCTCAGCCTTATCCTGGCCCCATCTAGGAATTATATGAACACCTAACAGCATCATGATTGCTTCAAAGAAGACAAAAAATTATTTCACAAGCTGGACAGTCAGAAGAACAGGGTAAGAGAGCATGTCATGCTGTGCACTCAGCTTCATCTTTTCCAGACAGGATAATATGGTATCAGACAACACCCCATTCCAAAAGGCTCTCACCATTCTCTGCACAGACCCAGTGACACAGATCCATTAGCATGGCCCTCAGGAAAACCAGGCAGCAGAGTCAACAAGCAATATTGCTCAGTTCTCCCACTGCACAGATCACTTGGGGAGAAAATGAAAACCAATTATTTCAGATTAACTGTGGACTTAACAGCCTAATTTAAGCATTCACACTAGAAAATGAACTGCAAAGTACACCTGTAGGAAACAAGGCCCTTATAATCAAAGAAATTAATTTGTTCATTTCAGCTGCGTAGTCATTGAAATGCCTATCTCATACAAATATTTGTCTGATATATTGATATACAAATATAATTTCAGTATACTAGCTGAAACACTAATTAGATTAATAGCAATATTTGCTTTATAAAGGCCTTCCTTGCTGAAATCAATTAAGAGTGCATGATGAAATTTCATTAAGCTCTACAATATGTTTTTCCACCAAGTGCAAAATTACTATCTTCCCACTATCTTATTACAACAGTGCATGATAGGACTTCTAAATAGATTCAGATATCATTGTGCCAACAGTGTCCTGTGCTTCTTTATCAGTAAGCATGGATGTTTTCCCCCCACCTCCTGAAGGAACATATTTGCCATGCACGTAAACAGCACTGAACTGATGAATGCAGAATTAAATTTACTGAGGGATACACCCGTAGTCACATCAGCCTCATGCCGCCTAGGAGGGTTCCCTCATACAAGGAGACACACCTTTCATTATGTGTGGCCTGGGCCACAGGCCCTCCCTCCAGCAAGCTCACCATACTGGGTGATAATCACCATCCCCTTTGCATCCCCTCGCACCCCCATTTTACACTATAAACTGTGAGGCAGGGACACAGGACCTTTACAAATGTATAGGTATTTACATGTTGCTCAATAGGTGCTACAACAGGGCAAAGGAGTAACCAGAAGCGATGGACAGAGGCCTGATCTAACCTGAGAGGCTCAGAAGTCAAAGAACATGTATCTCTCCTGCCCCAGAATAGTGTATTTATGGCTGGGCAGAAGAAAATTGTGAAAAAAGGCAAAGAGGTACATGAAAAGCAAAGAGATAGAAAAGTCACTCCTAGAGCCAAGCATGGCGCCAACAACTGCACCCAGACAGACAATGATCTGTGTCTGTTCTTCCCAGCACCATCTCAGCTCTCAGTTCCGCAAGCCTCAGTCTAAACAACCCAACAGGTTTGGCACAACCACATGATTTAGGAAACTGCGTCAGTTCTTCGCTCCTGAGCTTCCTCTGTGTCTCATCTCTCTCTTTATCCAGATTGCTAACACATGGATATTGAAGTGGTGAGTACAGAAGAAATACCTCTCATAGGCTAGACCAGCCCTGCTGAACAGCAACAGGTTTTATTCTAGGCCTGTACACCTGGGGGAATGAGCTCCTAATCCCACTTCCCTAATAATTTTTCCTGGTATTACATTGGCTGTCTCCAATGCCTGAGACCCAGAAGGATAATGATCAGGTAGGAAAAGAAGACACAAAAGGAGTGCCAGGAGAGATGTGGCCCAGAGATATGGAAAGAAGGTAGAGCTGTGCTACAGATGTCTGCTCCTCCTGGGAAGAGGGAACTGGAAAGCACCTGTTAAAAGTAGAATCCTCACAAACATAAAGGGGCCAAATTGCTGTAAAACAGCTGAGTAGTTCTGGAGTCAAGAGTGATCCCACAACACTGAAATCTGAGAAGCCTCTCTGCATGACAAAAATTAAACAGGTGCTTTAGTACTTACTCTGGAGAATTGACTCATGTTTTAAGTTTGCAGTTTTTAGCTTGTAAATGGAACAGAAATACTTTCTTCACTGAGAGACCCTAAAAAGGAGCAAAGAATTATGTATTTTGCTAAGGGCATAAAAATGTATTTAACAGGACCCTGAGATTAGCTCAGTTGGTTGGAGCATGGTGCTAATGATGCCAAGGATGTGGGTTCAATCCCTGTATGGGCTAGTCACTTGAGAGCTGGACTCGATGATCCTTCTGGGTGCCTTCCACTTCAGATTATTCTGTGATTATATTTTCTGATATAAATAAGGACTGGCACTTTTATAAAGCTAGGCAAATATAAGTTAGGTTTTTCAGATATTATATTTAGGACTAGTGAGAAAAACTTTACCACCTGGGAGGAATTTTATTCCACCAGCAGCACTACCACCCACCTAAGTCTGTCCATGTGTTTGTGTGGAAGACTGTCGTGTCTTCCTGCAGCACTCATGTCAGAATTAAAATGCCTTGCATTGTAGACACATTAGGAGTGCATTATCATGCTCAGCTCTTGCACACAGTGGCTCATTATGATTGGGTAACTCAGCCATTAAGCTTTACAATAAGCCCACGCTGAATCCTAAAAAGGGAGCCATATATAGGCTATGGAGGTGTTGAGTAAGAGAAGATTTACTGTGCTCTACATAATTAATTTTGCCTTCTATCTTTCCTGTATTTTTAGCAAAGCTGCTAGCTGAACACACTGAATAATTATATCCCTCCAGTGCAGTTTCATCAAGCATCTTCCAACCTAATGGAGCCCTACTGTGTTCAGGTTGTTCATGACCCTGTCACAAAGAATAACTGAAAATCCTTCATCATAAAATACAGATGATTTTTTTCTTTTTCTTTCTTCTTTCTTTTTCTTCTTCTCTACAGCTGAAGGTCCTGGTTACTTTGGAATATGGATAGGCATTGCATCAGATCCAGCATCCTCCATCATCCATGTTGCTCGTTGCCAGGCAGCTTTTGGAAGAAGCAGCTTTTGGACAAAAACAAGGGGAGGGTGGGAAGCACCCAAATAAAACAAACTATAGAGGAGGAAGACAAACAGCAGAAGAGTGAGAGACAGAGAAATTGCATTTGGGCAAAGAGATGGAGTTGGAATGTAGTAAACAAAAAGGCCTGACCAGAATCAGGTTAGCTGGTAGAAGGAATATGCTACACCGAACACAAGGGAAGAAAAAAGATCACAGCCAGCTGATCAGAGCCCAGGATGAGGAGCTAGGCAGTGGAGGACAAAAGGTGGAGAGGTATAATACCAGTCTAGTACTACTGGGAGATGAGATGCATGTGGCGGCAAAGGCCAGGGTATGGAGTTACCCTGAACAAGCTGCACGGGAGTATCATCCTAATGTCACACTATAGCATTTTTTTTTCTCTATTCTACCTCAAAATATAAGCCACCTTTTAACTGTAATTCTTGATGTTAAAAACAAGTAAGTATTTTCAGCTGGTAAAGCCAAGACCTAGGGTCTTAAAAAAATAGCCATGCAATGTTCATGTGTACCTCTTGTACACCAACATTTTAATGCAGCCTGTATTAAGATGACTACTTGCTGTTCTTTCCCTCTACTTATTTTTCTTGTGTGTTTCCTTTGATGAGTGAGGTATGAATCGCTCCAGCACGTGTCTTCAATTCTTAAATATTAGGTAGGCTGTTTCTTCCCTCACTGATTATGAGTGCAATTAAATGTATTTTTTCAAATGAAGCTGTTAATATTCATTACCAATGTCTTTCAGAGTCCTAGACTGCAGCTCAGACTCATAAGTACACCTGCTAACTATAGCTTAGTAGAGAACCCTTTTTAATGGAATTCTCCGTCTTTAAATACTGACCAAATATCACAAGAAGCAAATCCACTTAAACCTCATCATATTGAATGATAGATTTAATGAGCCAGCTCATTAACAAAACACTTCAAGAAAGAGTACATCCTCTTTCCAGGATAGCAGAGCTATTCCTATGCTTTTCACAGTTTGCAATGGGTGTTTACAGCTGGGTTTTTTCCTAAAACTAAAAGCAAAACCAAAGACAGGCCTGTATAAGCAGAGAATCTTATGAGTTTCATAGTTTTAAGCTTAACTAACCAAAAAGCAAACAAATTCATAGCGTCACTGGGAAGAAAGAGATGAGAATGTTAGGAAGTGGAGCATGAAACCCAGTATAAATTGTGTGACTGCATGCATTTTATAAGCAAAAATAATACTCTATTGAAGTATAGTTTACATAAAGGACAGGGATTCTGTCTGACCAAACCAGCTACACACTTTAGCAAGAGGGCTGTGCAGACAAGTAGGATCCATGGACCTGATCAGCTAAAAACACTGAGATGTAGTAATCTATACTATTTTTCTTGCCACAACCTAGTGGAGAAAAAACCAAACCCAAACAAAGAAACAAAAAACCCCAAACCAAACAATCCCTTGGGGTGTGTGACATTCCACTGATTTTAACAAGGGAGTAAAAAATAATGGTGACCACCAGAAATTTAATGGATACTGACCAAGGGAGATACCCGGGAAGGTTTAAGGTTAATTTATCACCAAAATGTATCTTCTACAGGGATTAAGCAAGTAAATAAATAAATCAGGTGTTGGATAAATTAACACCTCATCATTTATCATCTCTATTGGTCAGCAGATTGCGTTGTGATTCTCTCACATGCTTTCACATAACTCAGATAACTTAAAGCTATCAAGAGGGTTGAATGAGTTCTAGACCCACGACCCACTTACCTCTTTCCTGGGCACTTACTTCCCCCAAGTATGCCTCAAATGGAACAGTTGCCTGGCAGCCTCTGAAAAGATTTTGTTTCAGCACCTGACAACAAAAGGGCAAAGATGGAACTTGACTTTGGGAGGAACCAGGAAGATGAAATTCCCTCTACTAGATTATTTGGAATGGAGGCATGTGTTTAAAATACTCAAGGAGGGAACACAGTGGAAAAGAAATCCCCCAGGGCATGGTTTCCCAGAGCTCTGAATAGGTGCAATGAAAAAAAAAAAGTGATAAATCAATGACAGCTTTCAAACTATGGATGAAGTCTATCAAAAAAAAACCCAAAACAGTAGTGCTCCACTTCTTGGAAAGATGAAGAGCCTTCATCCTCATTTACTTTGCAGATCAGTCCTGATTTAAGCAGCTGATAACTAGCAACTGCTTTGCTCCCCTGTGACCTCAACAACAAAGAGGTAAAACCTCTAGGGAGCTTCCAAGCTGAGTTCCACACCAAGGAGGGAAGGGGATGAGTCCCCCCACACACACTTCTATTCAAACAGCTCTAGTATTGCAAGTATTAAGGACAAAAGCAAGGGGACACAGCAGGCCTTCAGCAACCTGGTTCAACCCAGGGCAAATAAGGGTCAGTAAAGGGAATCCTGGGAGACGTGCCTAGGGGAAAAACTGATTAGATCCATTCAGCCTAATAGACCACGTAAAAACTGATCACAGCAATAATACTCAGACAGTGATAATTGTCATCACAAGTTATCAGCAGCCATTGCATTTCAGGAATTTTCTTCACAATCCATTTCAGACACTCTCTAAATCAATTTTCCTGGCACATCCTCAAATGGTCTATTTAAAAGCATAGCAGCTGCTCAAAAAAATATAAAAGTATTTTATCTGGCCAAGCAAAAGTACACGCGGACCAATAACTTGTCCGGGATGACAATCAGCAGGTACAAGATGAAGACAAAGCCCCAGCAATACAGCTGAAGGGCTGTCACTGCTGATCTAACCCAGCTAATGTGATCTAGCAGGCAGGGCTCTGTCTCATTGGGTGAAATGCCTGAAGCACAACAGGCAAGATGTGTTTCAACCTCAAATTCCAGGAAAGCATTGTGCAAATGCTCTGCGTGGGAAGGCTGTCTTTGCATGCCTCATGTGACTGAGTACAGTTAAAATGTCCCAAATCTCTTCCTGGTGTAACTGCCTCGTTACACCAGAAGCAATCTGGCTTACAAACCTAATGATCTCTCATGAAGAAACGCTCATTAAGGCAGTAGCAAGAAAGAGAACGGCAGAGAAGAGTTTGCTCCGGAAACTCAAGTGATGCTTTTTGTGACCAAATCTTTGCAAATCTAAAGCAACATGAAGGAGCCAAATAGTATAAAAGGCATAGCTGCTAGTGTCTTGTAAGATGGCATTTCAAAGTAACAGAGAGGTTTTATACCCTCAGCCTTTTCATTAATCTGATGGATAATCTATCTTTAGATGATGTTCTAAAATACTGCTTCAATACCTGTGAGTAACCATGCCACTAGTGAAAAAACACCTTTTTGGGGATGAAAAAAAAATCCATATAACACCTCTGTGTTTCATATAATATCCACCTGGGCAAATATTCAGAGATGAGCAGTTAGGTGAGGTGATCTGTCTTTTCCTCCTCAAAGCTATGTAGTCAGTTGCAAACTACTAATATCATAGTTTCTCACAAACCATCATGCAATCTCAGTCAATTTTCTCAACTGAAAAAGGTGTTGAAACCACAGTTAAACACTGCTAATAGTTTCAAGACTTCCTTGGATTTTGCTCATCTTGGAGCTTTTGCCACAGAACAGTCAGGATTTGTTTATTAGCCTCTTGTTGGATCTGGATGAGATGTTGGCATTGGATGAACAAAATGAGAATGACACAAACAATTAAACAAAATAGAAGTATCTCTTCCAGAAAACCTTTTCAAATATAATCCACTGAAAAAGAGTTGAGTGGAAAGTCAACAATGTAGTTCATTCATATACTCCTCCAAAGACAAACATGGAGAATAGAACTGGGGAAGTTTTGGGAGGTTTGGTTTGGCTGTTGTGCTTTGTCCAATTTGGCACTTCACTGTGCATTCCTTCTCTGTCAGTCAGATGTGGGAATAACGACAAATGAGGAAAACAAGCAGTCCTCTTACTTCTGCAAGTCCTGCTGCAGAAAGAGACAAAAGTGATGGTCCAGTGAACTGCAGGCTCTAAGGTTCTTAAGGCTGTTAGGTAACTCAGCAAAAAATCAAAGGAATCCAAGTTTACCTAGTTCTTCCACTGTGACAGCTGTCTGGCAATGCTGCATCACTTGACACAGGATTTTGTCCCAAATATATCAGTGAGAGGTGAGGCTTCATGGTATCCACGAGAGCAGTTGTACCTAAAGGGCATGTAAAAGCTACAAGTCTGTAAGTAAACCAAAGCACAAATTATACTTCTCTCTCTTTGGTATGTTATCCCAAACACTTACTGTAAACAAACACCAGCGCATCTTGAAATCTCTAACCCCATGCCAAATGCAGTCACAAAGGCCTGTAAGACATGGGTTAATGAACCGGCCAAGTGGAAGGCGAAGTCTAACTATAATTTCACATCAGGCTAACATCTGCACATCTATTGGGCATGTTGATGGTAAACACAACCTTCTCAGCATAGATACTGATGATATCCTTTATTCCCACTAAATTAACAAAGATCCCTGATGCGGTTGAATAGTAGACTCACCAGACAAGTATAATAGATATGCTGCAAGGGTAAGATGAAGGACTCTAATTATCCTAATTTGGTCAAGTTTATTTGAATATCTTGCCTTTAGAGAATAAAGCCTAAGGAAGTTTGGTCCCAAATCCCACATCCCACATCCAAATTCTTTAGACTTATTTAAAAATCTAGTTCAGGAACCTTGGAGTAATTCTCCTGAACGTCTTTTGAGGCACCTGTCTGAGTGTCTGAGGGCTGAGTACCTGGCCACTTTATGGATGTTCAACATACCTGAGCAAAAATGGCTGCCCAAATAAGGGAAATGTGGAGGACACAGTCAACAGTGATTCACTAAGTTGATATTTTCTCTATTGTTCCTTGAGCCCTCACAGAAGCGGGTGGAGAATTAGGGAACTAATAGGCATAAGGTCAATGAGCTGTTCCATGAGCAACACAACTGATGTAGCTGAGTCTCCTGCAGATGTATGCCCCACACCCCCCACGTCAAACAGCTTTCCTTTACAATCCCAAAACCCCTGTGTTCCCTTCCCAGTGCTCATCTGTTAGCCTGCACAAGCAGCAGTGCATGTTCCATCTGATTTGGAGCTACACGAGCTGACTGGTCATTGGGCTGTGGTCTCAGGCTAAGTAAGAGATTGATCATTAATGCTAGTTAGACACCTACAGTCTCTTTGTCTATTGCCCCAAGACTTTATTCCCTATCTAACAAGACCAAGAAATTAAAAAACTGTACAGAAGGGATATGCCTTTTTCCATAAAGTCTTGATTCCTAGGAACCAGGTATTATGTAAGCTGAAGAAGAATTACTATGGAATGGACAAATTAATCTCTTCACAAAAACAAACTCCAAGGGCCATTCAGAGAATCCTATTTTCCTGTTCTTAAAGCTAATTTGCTTAGTTTCCCTAGAGGTAGGATTAATTACTTACCATCAATAAGAATTTTCATACATACTTTTCATTTTTAAGTCTCTGAGTTTATTCAGTGCCATCTGAGCCACCCCCACAGAGAACACAGCTTCTGGCAACAAAAGTTTCTTGTTTCCAGCTCCCTACCAAGTGTTAGAGAAAAAAGTGCATTTTCTTCTGACTGAGCATCATGCACAGCACTTTCCAGATGGCAAGGGAAAAAATGGAGAAGACCTAGTCAGCAAAGATTTAACTGAGGAAGGTGTTTTGCACCCACAAATTTGACAGGATCCAACAGGAATTGCACCACCCATCAGAAACTCCACAGATCAAGTTTCTTTAAATGAAAACTGTGAATTTCTTGCTAGAACGTCTCCTATAGAAAGTATAAAAACGGAAGGTGACAAAACCAGAGTTCTAGAAGTCTATCAATCAGCAGCTGAAAGATACTTTAAGGTTTAAATTTATTACCTTCTGGTGTTGGGGTTTTCTTTACCTTCTATACAGTATCCAGCACAATGAGATCCAGAACGCTATTCAGTGTTTCTAGGTACTACTGTATTAAAAACAGGATAATCAGAAAAGGGCACAAAATGGCTGCAAACTAAGATCATCAAAGTTTACAGCCATCTCCGTCAGAAAAAGAGGTTCTTCATTTTTTCAGATGAAGGACACTTGTGTTACACTCTTTATTCCTTGCGGCAATAAATGTTTCCTGGCAATGTTGTTACAATGGCAAATCTTGACTTAATCCTGTCCTTGGTGCCCATAAACTGAGGCAGAAGCTCCGATGGCTGAAACATTCCTAGTTTTCATGCACTACAGTTTGGATGCTTTATCTATCCATGTTACCTGCTGCTTGTCCTAATAAGCAGTAATGCAGTGTTGACTAGATGATTTTCACAAATCCAAAGAGATTTCATCAAACGTCAGCAATGAAATGCAGAGACAACCTTAAGAAATGTCAACACAAGAATAGTTTTGATTCTTAGCTGCAGGAGAGAGGTAAGAGGATAGAAAGGCCTTTATATTTTCATTGCAGCTATTGAATTTTGTGGCTTGATTCACAACGCAGGATTAAGTCACTTGAACAGCTGGTAAAGTTACTGCTACTCCAGCATCTGAGCACCACTGGAGTGTAAGGCTGTGATCATCTTCTCTGTATCTCCTGAGATGCTCCAGAGAAGTGGAATATATAGGTACATCCACCTATGCAGGAAGAACTTCTCATTAGTCAGCTTTAGATTGCCTTTCACAGTGCCATGAGGTGACAAAACTGAAAGAGAGAATAGTGAATAACAGCCTAATACTGTTAATAGTGAAAGCATCAAGATGCAAACTCCAATCAGCCTGTTATATTAAAAACTCAATGACAAGATTAATTCAGTGACATGGCTGGGAAACACAAGACCATAAAATGCAATAGATTATTTATTCCAGAGTTTGACTGGGTGCTCACTAAAATCATATATGTGAAGATAAATATTACTGATGGATTTAAGAAAGGGAGGACTCATTCTATGCATGAGATCTGCAGGGAGAATTTAGGCTTCTTATTCAAGGGTGTAAAGCAATCCACCCCCAAAAGCTTGGAAAGGGCTGCTCCTCATGTCCATGGTCATGAACAATTAAGTTGCACATTCTTCCCGTTACACCCAGCAACACTTAAGTCAGCATTCCCTGCACATTCAGTGACCAGGGAGGAGTGGAGAACAGCGGTCATAGCATTGGCAAAGTTAACTACAGCAGAGATAGAGGTGTGGAAGATTGAACCAGTGGGACTGGTGGGTCTCTGAACCACAGTGCCTTAAATTTATCTACAGGCAGGATACCAGCACTGAAATCTTAATGATCTGCACTGACGTGGCAGAATTCACATTGCTAGGGAAAACAAACAGCAGGGCAGGGACCCTTGAGGCATAATAGGAATTCTCAGCAACAGCAAATCCACTCTCATCCAAAGGAACATTTCCACGTTGTATGGAGCTCTCATCTTCCCCAGCAGTAGCTGGCCATTCAGCTGGGGACCTTAGGAGACAAGAACATTGCACATTATGTAACTGTTGAAATTTCATTATACCATTAGAGCTGATGACAGAATTCACAATTTATTATAGGCCTAGGAAACCAATGCAAACTTTCTGTTATGTGCAAAGCTAAAATCAGACTGGAACTTTTCCCAGAGTACGGGATGAACAACAGGAGCCTGAAGCTGAGTTGTCACCACCTTCAAATACAGATGACTTAATTAAAAAAAAAAAGAACATATCTGATTTGACTTTTTTTCCCCCTTACCCCAAAGTCATCACATTGGAAAGTGAACATAATTTATCTTACTGAAGAAGCACATGTCCAGGTGAATCCAAGGGAGGGGCTGGAGAGACTTGGTAATGAGCTGGAGAGGTTTGGTAATGAACATTTCCTTGCACAAGTTGCAAGCCTTGTTCCTCCTTCCGCTCTTACTGCTCTCTGCTGTGTTAGGATTAAAGAGAAGCCTTCAGTGGGCTGTAAACAGTATTTATTCCCTCACTGTGGTTCCTCTATGCTACCACAGCAGTGCAAGTCTCTTTACTGTTGGTCAGTACCAGAAAACCAGCAACAGAAGCACACCAATCCCAGCAAGGATACAGCTACACCAGTATCAGGGCATCTCACACACGCAGAACTTAATTCCACTCCCTCAAACAGAATAAGATATCCCTGGAGAAGCACTTTCATCTCTGGACAGGTCTGTCCACCATGTGTATACAATTCACACCACAGAGGGTGACCTCAAAGCCCTCTTCAAAACCAGCTTCTTGACCATACAAGCAGCAAACCAGCACCCAGAGGTGCTGACACAGCTGAAACACGCAGACCTGAGCATGCCTGGACAAACGGAGGAGGTTAGCGGACCGCCAAACGTGTCTGACAGGCTGTCCACAAACCAGTCCTGTGGACATAAGACGAGCAGGAGACACGTGCTGCTACAGTTAAGATGGTGTGCAGGCAAACAGAGACAGAACTGCAAAAATCAATTAAGGATTAGGCAATACATACATCATGGATCAGCCCCATATATTTTAAGTGATTTGCAAACAGCCTTGAACAACACCTCCTCATGGGAAATACCATTACCCAACACAGAGAACCTATTTATTTAGAGTCCTCAAAATCACCAAAGTCCCTCTTTGAGCCGTCAGTCCTGCCTAAGAGATTCACACTGGCCCCAAGCAGAGCAAAAGAATCACACTCTATTACGAAAGATCCTTTTCATTTTCTCCTTAACATTCTACACCTGGATCTAGCACAAGCCAGTTTTGTAATAAACAAGTTAATGGGCCTGTGCAAAGTGCATTGACTTTTCACATTAAAAAAAATCCAAACCAAACATACTTCTATTTATACAGTATAGAGTTGCCATATGAACTGACAGTTAAGACAAAACCACCAAGCAAGTTAATGATTTTTTATCCTTTCCGTGAAGCATCGACGAGATGGAATCCCATCTGAATCTTGGTTTCACAGCCTTGCCTTATTTAAACAATTCATCTCCTTTTGTCTCTCATTTGTACTGCATTTTGTGCGTCATTCTGTTTTTTTTCACTGCATATTGCACAATTACAAGTATTCAAGCATACAGGAGGCAAGAATAGCTTAGCTTGTTTCGGTTGCCTTACAATCAATACCTTTGCCTCAGGCACCAAAGAACGTATGAGAAAATGAGTTTTCTGTTTTTATAAACTTTGTCTATCTTCAAGAACACTTTGATCCATTCTCTTACAGAAATGAATAGGGTGGGGCCATTACAGAACAAGTAGAGGCAACAACAACGTTCTGTTAGACTGAATCTTAACTGAGGTGACCACACCAAAGGCCACCCTTCTTAATGATCATGCTTTTATTCTCCAATTCATTTGGAATCTTTATTCTCCCTTCTGAATTGAACAAATGCAAGCTTTGTGATATCTGTTCCTTTTCATTTCATGGCAGCAATGGGGTTTTTTAGCTTTGATCTGATCTAGTATGCAATGTTGTGAAGGTACTGCCTGCCAAAATAGGAAAAACTATGCAGTTTATGATTGCTGGAAGTGAAAGCTGTTTGTGGGTGTGTTTTTTGATAGCATGGTAATTCAGACCATATCCTTACCCAAAACAACTGAGAGAGAAACAGTGTATTGCAAAGCTGAAAAACTCTTTTAGAGAACAGTTTCACCACAAAAGACTGTGGTTTACATAAATGAGGATTTACAAGCCTGAGGAAGAATTGCAGACATTTTAAAAGTAACACAAGATTTTTTGAGCAGTTTAGCTCCCTTTCAATCCACCCCAAAAGATAGTTAGATCTCCACTGTGCCAACCCTTTTAAAAACCCAGCATTTTTATCAACTCTGCAGATTTGAAAAGAACTCCCTTAAAAAAAATCAAAGCTTATTTTGATCACCTTTTGGCTGAGATAAGAAGAGTTTGCCAGAATATGTACAAAGAGGAGAACATCAAGGGAAACCATAAAGAGATGGTACAGAATTCTTTTACACCACAAGATATTTCAAATACAGATCTCAGTCTTCAGCCTAGGTCTAAACATCAACACAGAGGGCTCCCATATCATCATCCTCCTCCAGCAAAAGGAAGTTTAAACTCTAAGAAGTGGTAATATCTTTATTCCAGTTACTGTTGGCTCAGAGAAGGGCATCTTTTAGTTCAATCTGTGCAAGCACAGCTGAGAGCACTGCTGCCCTTATTCCCTCACTGAGACCTTTCCTACAGTTCATTTTGAGCTTGATCTTTCTCCCACTGTTGTTGTGAAAAATCTCACTCTGATGTCAGGAGCACTGGGCATGTAGTGAAATCTAACCAATTGTGGGTGATTGCTCTGTCTCTTGTGCTTTGTTAGTTGTTTAGTAGGCATTTCTTGCTCTCTTGCCAGTTTCCAATTTCAATAGGGTACTCTGCAGTTTTTAATGGAAAACAAAATTCTTGGTTTTGGTTGTATTTTTTGAAATGTCCAAAGGCTTTCCCATACAAGAATCTCCTAAAAATGCATTTGTGTTTTATTATTTTTAATAATGATGCACTTGATCAAGAGTAGTCTACATACAGCCTTGGCTAGCCTGAACTACCCAATTTGGTTGATTTTTACCTGCTTGTTTACGATGTCAGGAGGTGGGAGTCTCCCCACTGCTAAATTCATACCTGAATATTCCTGACTATGTAGTGTGGACAAGAAGCATCACTGTAATTGTCTGTATATTATCAGCATGGAGATCATTAAAATACTTATCCTAATCCAAGGTCTTAATTCAAGTGAACATAAAGCTACCATTCCAAGGATGTAAGGCATAACCATAAACTTGTTACTGCCCAACATGCATTCACACTTTACTTATAAGCTCATAAACAAAATTATATTAAAGAAGATCCAACCATTAAAAACAATTTTTTGGTTAAAAGAAGCTAACAGAACTTGTAGGGCATTTGTTGAAGTTACCCTATACTTCAAATATATTTGTTAATTATAGTTATCAAAGATTCATGCAAATGCAAGCATGTGCCTGGAAGCTGTTCACTAACTTGGAAATGTAAGAATCACCTGAAAGAAGCAAGTTTGAGTCTTTATCACAAGAGGATCCAAGGTAGTGTATGTCTAATAATTTTGGTGGGAAACAAAAAACTTCAAGTCCAGAATGCTGGCTTCAGCTGAACAACGATTTGTGAAATCACATTACCCTTTTTATTTCTTCTCTTCCTAAGAGTATTTGGACAATTGCCAAGTTTGTTTTTTTTTTAATTTTTATAAATTTTAGCATGAATGATAGTTTCTCACAAAATTTCTATCAGAACCACCTCACTTGTACTTGCTGTTGTCCCTTAAAAAGAAGGGAAAAAAAAAAACAAACAAACCAAAAAGTGGTGTGACCCAGCAGGGAATGCAAAGAGCAACAGTTTGAACAGAATCTTCTTTAGTGGCCTATAGTCTGACAATTAGTATGGTGAGGTTGATGGGGTGGGCAGGATTGTGGTGGTTTTAGGAGTGTTTTACTAAGAGAAGATGACTTTGTAGTTACTATCTCATCTGTAACTGCAGTTATCTGTAATTCTGGTCAGCTAACACTTCCAACTAGGAAACATAGGCCCTCCCTCTGACTGAGCTATTGGAGCCATAACAGCACCTACACCAAAGGAGAGGTACTTCTCCTTGGCTATGGGATAGCAGCGAGTATGTATAAGGTAGGATCCATCTCAGACCACTTTGGACAACTACATTTCCAGAGTGTGATTCATCTGACCTATTTAAAAGTTTGCTTAACATGAAATGAATGTCATTGTAGAAATGAGTCTTTCTGTACAGTGACTAAAAGAGATGCCAGAGTGACATACTGTTGTGGTTTATGAATGATACTCCCCAGTTTAGTGCTCCCACTGAGACTCTCCATACCAAGCACCACTCACATGCTCCCCCTTCCCCTTCTGCCTCCCCCTGGGGTGGGACAGAGAAGAGAACTGGAGGCACAAAAGGTAAAGATCATGGGTTAAAATAAGAACAATTTACTGGAGACAGCAATGGCCTAGGAAAATGAGCAGTAAGAGCAACAGTATTAATAACAGAAATGAACAATTCACACAGAAACTCCCCAAAAATTAGACAATACTCAACTGCTCCCTCCACCATGCTATGCCGACCTGGGAAGAACAACTTCCCCCATCCCTGGAAAATGATGTGAGGTGGTACAGAATAACTTCTGGGTCTTAGCCATGTCCCTCCTGGCTACTGCAAAAATTAACCCTGTCCTGGCTAGAACCAGGACACATACTCAGGTGAAGTTGCCTTCATCATAAGATCAGACATTTAGTCAGCTGGATTCCACACAGATGAGTGTGCTACAACTTCTTTGTGTCATTTCAGAACCTGAGAAATTGTAATGTCTTTACCAGCAACACAGCATTTTGAAATGTCATTTCCTGGATCGTTTTGTTCCTTGAGAACGGAATAATTATTTTGCCTCTGCTCTGACTAAATGTAAATTTTCACAAGGAGAAACCATTCTTATTTTTGCTTAGCCCTACCTGTAAAGGATTGTTTTCCAGCTATGCTTTAAAGGCAGTTTAAAGGCTTCATCTTGTCATCAGTACAAATTTCTAGTTGCTGCTAATGAAGAAATATTTCTTCCAGGTAGCACTGATATTTGGAACATGATCTAAATTTCTCCTAGGAAGTAAAACACCTGATGACAGATCATCTCATAATGACATATGGACAGAGCCAAAGGTGTGGATTTAACCTTTGCCATTTGGTCCTGTCTATTACAGTATTCAAAATTAAATACAGTGACCAGCCCATTCTCTTTGGAGATGTCACTACCTTCACTTTGATTGCATTCAGACACTGGAATGAAAGAAGTGGTAATGCTTTAACATAGACGGGTGATGAGGACAGAATGCTAAATTCATAGCACCAGCTTGGTACAATTTCCAGTGGACTTTGAGCTGAAAGCCGACTGAATTACAAACAACTGAAATCATCCTAAAACTGCCCAAAGACATGTCCATCTACACTTGTTGTGTTCACATTTACCACTGCCAACACTGGCTGCTCTGAGAGCTCCAGAGTGTGTGTAGAAATGCATCATGAGCAATTGGTAGCTTACACTGCTTTACGTGCCCCAAATATCATGGGACAAATTTACTCATGACATAGTGGTTTTGTTTACACAGTAGAAAAGGTAACTAAAATTACCAGATACAGGACTAGAATATAGACCCAAAAAGGACCAAAATGCCTAAATTCCACCCACATTCGAGTGGATCCATAACTTCCATTTCAGCTGCTACCTGTATTGTACAGGTGCCTCTATACAGGAACTTTCAGTTTTCAGGACACCTAAAGCTCTGCTTTTCCTCGTGCCACAAGGCACCCCAGCCTCAACAGCACTGAGTATCTCCCACTTAAATCAACCAAAATCCAAAAATTGGTCATTCTTTTGTTCCTCTTTCCTCACTGCTTTGATCCATCAAGAGTCTGCAGGGCATCCCTACACATCAGGCACCACATAACACACATTAGCAGCTACTGTTTTCTTTCTAGATACAGACACCATACCATTCCTAGTCCAATTCTCAGATTACCCTGCTAGCATGGAATAAACTTGCCTACCACCACCACACCCTAGAGAGTTCAAATGCACATTAAGCATCTACTTTGAAAGCCCCCCAGCTTCTGAAGGATATACTCTTCTCCTTTTTTTCTCACTGGAGTTGTTTCACTCGCTGCAATGGAAAGCCCTTGCTTTCCTCTTATAACAGGGAAAAGAAAATTTTGAAGTCAGGTTCCTACTTTATGCACAGCAAAGGCGTTTTGACTGAAACAGCCCTTGGAGAGAGAGTCACTGTGCTCCTTGGAAGCACTTTCTTATTTTCTTTCAGTTCACTTTCAGTTCTCTTTAATCCCACAGCAGGGTCAGTATCTGCACTGCAGAGAGCAGATAGACACACTATTTAGGAAACTCTCTGGGAGGTGAGTTTGAGTTCCCTCAGGCAAAAGCAATAACTGAGAGAGATTTCCCACAACCTGGGGGAGTGCTTTAATCGCTAGGCTCCTCTTCAAAAGGCCACCCCCACCTACTCTTCTGCCATGTTTTAGAAAAAGAGAGAGACAAGCTCTGTTTTTGGAATAAAGGGTGTAACAGGTAGCTACGTGCTGGTGAAGATCCCACAGTATCCTCAGCATTTCCTAATAGAAAGCTGAGCACTTGATCCTGATGCACCTCACTCTTCCCACATGCCTGTATGGGGCCAAGGCACTTAAGAGAGGTGTCTGCTTACCTTGGGCCAGCCACATAAAAGCTCGGCAATATAACACTCAGTGTTGCAGCATCAAAGTCCCACTTTGGATTGAGCCTGAGGCTGCTACCAGAGGTAATTTATAATGTCAGGATTTAAAACCGTATGTGATGCTCATTACTGTAACAACTGACTCTAGCCTAACAAAAGCAGCAATGCCACAATAGTTATTGTTAAGCAATTTAATTGATCCAGACATTTATGCAGAGCCATTTACCTGTCGGGGCTCTAGGCAGAGGCTAGGCTACCCTTCTTTTCATTCCCACATTAGATGACTTATAATTTCTTAACTCAACCTGAAGGGATGTCCTCAGGTTTCAGGGCCTTCAGCGACTGTTCTGGTTGCTCATCTCCAAAACTGACTCTACATGTATATTGGTATATTGTGCTAGCCACCACAGACGACACCCTTTATTTTTGGCTGCAAACACTTTACCTTAATTGTGTATGCAAGTCATTGGTCTGTGAGGTTCACCTTACTTCACCTCCAAAGACTTAGTGAGTAAGTCTTAGTGAACTCCAAAGATTTTTGTAAGGTACCCAGAAATAGTACAGTCTTCTGTCTTCTTGTTTCTCCCCACAGATCCATGAGCAAAACCAGCAAATTCACAAGTCTAATAGGGAATACTAACAGTAATCACAGCTGTTGTTTAACTTGCATTTTCCTCAGAAGAAACAGATGATGAACAGTAGACTGGTCTATGGGTCAGGCAGGAAAACCTGTTGACCTTCTCAAATAAACTCAGATAAAATTTAGTTTTTACACATCAGTTCAAACCCATAAATTTGCTTCCTAACACAGTCCCCCAAATTAACTACCTGTAACCATCACTAGAGTCAATGTGGAGAGTGGGCATGCAGCACCAGGAAGGGCTGCTGCATTTCCAGGCAGAAATCTGGCTGAGATAAAGAGGTCTTAGCCTGTCTAAGACTGATTTTTCAAACACTCATCCCTGCTGTACATAAAGGAGAATAGCCAGTGAATGCATTACTCCAGTGAACTAACTAGATGAATTAATGAATTTTCAAAAGTCAGGTATAAATTATAAGCTAGTGACTTCAGAAGATACTCAAGGGGGGAGACAAAGTCTTGATTGCTTGACTTATGCACTGAGTAAGTGCTAGGAGAGCTTACTGCCCAAGGAAGCAAGAGGTGCCACTGCACATCCCGACAGTTCATAGAGCTCACACACTCATTTAATTCCACTTACTTTCTCCTTCTGGGCAGCATGGGATTCTACACATGTGCTTGTACATGTAAATAATAAAAGGAGACTATCTAATGTGGTAATAGTAATCAAATAACCTCTCAGAAGGTAAGAAGCATGTATGAAATATTCTAACATCAGCTGAAGTTTCTGTTGTGCAAGTACCTACCACCTTACTAGGTATAAATAAATTTCTTTAGACCTATTCTTCATATATGGGCCATTAATGTCTCCAGAAGCAACTTGCACTTCTTTTCTTTCCTTGTAAAATGAAACAGGACTTCTAGGTAGTTTTGTGGCTAAGGGAAAACTCATCTCTTTTGATGACCTAGTTAAATCGTATTAGTATCTTGCTACATTTCTATATTCTTTCTTGCTTTTAATAGCTGCTTACACAGACATACTAATCAAAAAATACATATAGCTGAAAATCTGAAGTCATTTCCTCCCCTTGTCTGTTGATGTAGTGGCAGAAGAACAGATGGTTGAAATTAAAGAGCTGCTTAGAGATAGAGCACATTAGACAAGGAAAGCAGACAGCACTTCTTTTTGAAAAAAACTTTCCTCTGAGCAAACCAATGAACAAACCTAGGTTACCAAGGAATTTCTTCCTCTAAGAAATTAAATCCAAGTTAGTACCCACTAAAAGCAAACCAGGCATTTGACTTAAGTGGGTAGAGAATCGTGCTTTACCTCCCCGTCAGGATAAGGTTGTTGCATTTTTTAGAAAAATAAGTCTAAAATAAACAAATAATTTCCTTCCAGTAGCTATACTGAATGAAGAACACCCATGCTGTAAATCACTTAATGTCAACCAGATTTATAGTTGGGGTGAATTAGATCCAGAATGTTTCATTCCCCATGTTCCTACAAAATAAGCCATATGCAAAGATGCGTTGGTGGAAAGTATGGTGAGCAAAAAAACCCGTCCAACCCTGCTGACTGATACCACGTTCATCCTATTGTTAGCAATGACATATTTGAAGTGAAAAACAAAGACACATTACATGCATTATTAGGGAAAGTGTGAGATCATCGCTGTGGACGGACAAATTCATAATTCCCCTGCCTCTTCTCTCTTGCATCGTCATATGAGGTCCCTCCTTCCATTCTTCTGTTTAGCTCTGCTCCCAGATCTTGAACTTTCTTCTTACCTATGACTACTCCAGTTAATTCTAATGCAAAATAATAGCCTGGTTATACCTGTCATGGCAATGTGACACATTTATCCAGTTTGATACATTTTTTTAAAAATGATACTAAAGATTGTACACATAGAATTCAGTGTACCAATTTAAAAGCACAAGAAGTTAAACAAAGAAATTATGCTTTCTCACTTCCCATTCTCTCACATTACAATTAATTAAAATGTATTTTAACATTTATTAAAATCAGGCTTAATTTTTATTAAATCTCCTTCCCTCCTCTACCCTCTTCTGTTTCAGCCTCAAACAGGAGCACAAACCTATTTGCCTCAGCTCTCCTCCTACAGCCACTTTAACAGGTAATTTTTGCAGTGCTCCAGAAGCTAGGGTGTATGCCAAGCTGATGAAAGAATGTGCTAAAGAAACAAATGAATACGTGCACAACAGAACACAGGTCAGTGATAGCAAGCACTGAAGAAGGAGGAAGGAAAGTCTGGCCATCTTCTACGTGAAATTTTTGAGACTGCTTATGAAACAATTAATACATGCTCTCAGTTTCACCCTTTGAGCCCCCAAGCCCACACCCATTCTCATGAGAGTTATGACTTTTGGCAGCTCTGGTAGTTCTGGTAACTCCACAGGCAGATGGGAGATATAAGTCACTTGCAGCAGCTCTAATGTTGTCTTTGCTCGAGACAGTGTATGGGACACAGAAGTAAATCAAACACAAACTTTTCCATAAGGAGCATCTGAGTACGTGAAAGTCATGGGATTGGCCACTGATTTCTATGGAACAGAAGCAGGGTCAACTCAATTTAATATATTTACAAATACCTGCCAGTCTTCCTTGGTGCAGAAAAAGATGCTAATCTCGGAATCTAGAATATAGAAAACTAAATCACCTTGACTTTGGTAAGCGCTGTGTGCCTAGTAACTGACATGGGCCTGATTCACTCAGGCTATGCAAAACAGAGGAACAGTAAAGGAATATTTGGGGCTACAGGAAAAGGCCTAGGATTCCAAGCAACCCATGCAGCACAGGGCTGACTGCTAAAGCTAATGCTCATTAAAATTATTTATAATACAAATATTTCAGAGAAGACAGAGTGGATGATTGGTCAAAAAAAATAAATTCATCATCACTTGAGACAATGACCAAAGAGACTTTTCTGTCTGCAGGATAATCACATTAAAACCATGCAGAGGAGTCGAAACTGTACTCAGAAGGCAAAAGAGATACTGCAAAGGTCTTCACTTAGACATATGAATCGTTCACAGTTCCAGGTTTTGCAAGCTTCTGAGTAATGTTTGTGTCTGCAAAACTTGTTTGACTACAATAGACCTTATTTTTGTAACTTAATCCTGTATTTTTTACAAAGGTAGTTCAATTAAAAGGGGAAGAATCAACATTTTTCTACATGAATGAAAGACATCAAAGTAAATAAAATGAAATGTTCTACACCTCTGTTACCTCCAGAAGCTAATCTTCCACAAAGCATGGTACTCTTTGAAGATCTGACACACTCCTTTTTCTCATAACACCTTCCGCATTATCTATGTTTGTTCCTTTTTCATATATTTTCTTCTTTTTTTTTTCTTGCTTGCCACCTTTTTGCAAACACTTCTTCATTCCTCTTGGAACACAATTCAGTGGTGCACTGCCTCAAAACCAACAGTGTTCAATGTCTGTCGTATCATTGCTCCTGAAAAGCAGTGCCACTATTACATGTTTCATGCCAGCAGAAGGATTTAGCCTGCTGCAGCAAGATCAAGTAATTCCAAAATTAAATGGAAGAGAAGCTGTTTCTCTCAGAGACCTTTTCTTTTTCATGAAGAAAGCTACTAGCAGGCTGTGAAAGCTTCACCAGAGATTTCTCATCACCCTCATGCAGAATGGCTCTGCCTGCCATTAGCCCAGGAGACCAGACTCCACCATTGTACTTGGTAGGTTTCCAAACCAATAATTCAGGGCTTTCTCACATTGCTGCATTTTTCTAAGAAGATCTCTCTAACATTTGCAAGGGCTACCTCATTGTCTTTTCTCCACAGCTGTCCTCTGCTCTTTACTTTCTGATCTGTGTCCACCTGTTGTCCTTTGTCTTTTGCTTGACAAGAAGAAATCTTTGAGAGAAGGACTGACTTTCACTGTTTTTCCACTGTGCACAGCACAAGCCATCGGAGCAAGCTGCAGTAATAAAGGCAATGTGTAAAGGGACAGCCTTTGGGTGGCTTTTCTAAGCTTTCTGAGAAGGTCTATTCTGATCTCACATACACAGATGGGAATCCACCAATGGGTGAGTTACAACCAAATAGGCACCTAATACATGGCATAACATAACACAACACAAAACCACTACATGAAACAGGTGGGATCTGTAGAGGTGCTCCAAAAGTCCACTCCCCACCTCCCCATCACATGCAATTGAAACTTGAATTTAGCCAGAGCTGGAACCCTTGCAGGCTATATTAATATTATTCTATTAATCCTAACCACGAGGAGAACTTTTTAGGGTTTCATTCAATTGTCACACAACAATGTCATGTTGAAAACTTCTCGTAACCTCCCTACCACAAATGATAAAATGCATTAAAGAAAAGATGAAGGTGCAAAAATTAATAGGATTGAGAGCATCAGGCTTAATGGTTGCTCATGCAAATTAATGTCAGCCTTCCTTGCACATCTCCGTTCTGCAGTGACATGATAGCTGATTTTCCCAAGGACTTCTGCCTCATTCAGTACCCAGAATTGCCAGCACAACCTCTTAGAACAACACTAAACCAGCATTCATTAATGGATTAATAGGCTTCTGTGTCATATTTTTCATTAGAGCATCTAAGGGCTTTCCAAGGAGAAAAGAAAAAAAGCAGCAACCAAATGTTGATGGATTTATAGTCACAAAACACCTTTCCTTTGAGAAAGGAAGAGTTGTTCTATATCCATCATATAGACCAGAGCTGAAATACTGGTGTATCTGAAAATTGCCCCCTAATGTGGCATTCCCCGCTCATAAACATTTTTTTCTATGTTTTTGCAAGATTTCCTATGTTTAAAGCTTATCTGCTATTGCCATAGGGACCACTCCAGGGAAGCATTCCATTCCATGGACCTCTACACACCTTGTCTCATGTGATGGACACTCACTAGAAGAGAACAGCATGCAGTCATGGGATTAGAAATTACTTCAGAACACACATATGTCTTGGTACTGCTGTAGCACTGTGCTGACAACCCTTGCTCAAAGATCCCCTACCTCTCCAACACTTAACTTTGCAACCCTCCATACTTTTAACTTTTATTTTTTGGTACATTCCTCTCTTTGTACAGGCTGTGCTTCTGGAGACATGATATGAACTTCTGAACTTTTACCCCACAGATCTGTTCTGTTTCTGCAGCCTGCAGCTCAAACCTTTGCAATTTTAGCAGGGAGTTATGGATAACTGATGGCTGGTTGCTGTCCTCAGTATGAGCTGATCAAGGCACTTCTCTGCAGGCACGTTATGCAGCCACTGAAGGATAACAGAGGACTAGGACAAGTTTGGCTTGGTCAAATTTTTAAGAACTTTTCTGTCCATGCTTTTGTCTTCAGGCTCTCTAACTTTCACGTCCAACTGCAGGTTGTCTTCATCCCTGTTCTTCTATCTGGTCTTCCTACAAGGTCAATTAAACACATATGTCAGACCAGGCCAGTTTTCCAAGTTAAGATTCAAGTCTTTGCTCAAAAGCAGTGTATTTTCCTCCTTACTTCATTCTCAGAAATGGTTGAATCATTTTTTACCAAATGTTAAAAAAATTACAACAAAAATCCATCTCAGCTGGCACAGAAAATCTGAGTCCCACTGGTTTAAACTTTGGCAATCTTATCAGCATTGCAGCAAAAATCATATAATGAATAAAGTTAGTCAGTCTTAATTATCTGTGTCATTACCTGGTCTGCCTGTAATAACATGGTAGCTCACTCTCCTGGCCTCTTCTAGATGACACTTGACTTACAATTCTGTGGGAACTTTTACTGTGTTACTATATGTTTATGTCTATCTGTCATCATTTCATTATGAAATTAAAATTATATCCCCATTTATACTTCCATCAGAAATAATGGCCTGAGAATACCCACTGTTGCTGCTGCAAATTGTAAATCATGCAATTAAAAAAAAAAAAAGACCTATTATCAAACTGAAATTGCTCTAAAAGAAGAATCCCATTTTGTCACATAGGTGAGTACATTCTTCAAATATTTCCACTGTTTACGTATCTATGTGCAATGTAGCAGTTTCAGGGGGACAAATGAGATTTTCTAGTCATCACCCCATGAAACATTCAGGTAGATGATCGTGAGGAAACAAAGCTCTTATCCCATCTACAGATTGAGCACGGAGGCACAGGAAAATTAAATTCCCTGACTAAACTCACAGGTGAAGCTTGTGGCAGAGCAGAAATGTCCTACATTAGCTCCTTAAGTATCCACCAGCCTTTTTTCTGCCCTCTATGTGTAAGTCTCAGATTTTATTGAATTTTTTCTTCTTTTATAATGGGTTTTCAAAAACTCTAGGCAAAAGCTACAATACATGATATACCTTCACAGAAAGATTAACGGAAAAATGAGAGAAAAAACGCATTTGAAATGCTCTGATGTTTTACCAAAACCTGCCTTTCCAGGAAAATATGGCTGTTTCTGCTTATTTTTGGCACAATATGATAAATTGGTTTATCTCAGCCCCACAGTGAAGTTGTTTTAGAGAGGCTAAAACAGTAACAAAAAAGTAGATCCTTACATTTAGCACCCTAACCACTTAATTATAGAGGATAACATCATGATATTGCTGGTGTTTAATGCTGAGTTCAACTCCATTCTGCCATAGGATTAGAAACATACACACACCACCTTTCCTGGAACACTTTTGCTTCCCTTTGGATAATTGCATTTCATCATGTTCAGAGCTCAACCAATTTGAAAAGCTAGCAGTGTTGCTACAGAAACTGAGGTTAAAACTAAGCTCCCTTCTCCTTTTGCACACAGAGAATTGCAAGACAAACTGTTTCCTTATTGAAAAAAACCCAAAACAAATCTCTTAATTTTAAAAAGTTATTCTAATCTCTGAAGAAACCAAGAGTGTTTCAGTATCTGGCATTTCCCAACTGTTTATTTAAAGGACAAGTTCTGCAGCAGGTTTTCTTTTGTCTCTGCCATTTCATCACATTTGGAGCGTCCCGCAAATACATTTTGTATACTGAACTCGTAGTGAATAGATCTTTAGCACGCATTCAAGGCCTCTCCACCCACACCTCATCAAAAAAAGAAAAAAATTAAAAGCTATAACTATGATACCAAACAACTGAAACATTGATGCAAACACTGCAAGGACGTACATAGCCACAGGACCAGTGTTCTTCTTAGGATCCGTTCTGGTTCTGGTTGGGATGGAGTTAACTTCCTTCACAGCTACTCTTGTGGTGCCACACTTTTGCATGTGCAGCACTGCGATGGCTGTGCCTACAGCATCAAAGCTTTACTCTCTTCCCCACACAGCAAGTAGGCTGAGAGTGGGAACAAGGTTGGGAGGGGATGTAGACAGGACACCAAATGAACAAAGGGATATTCCCTACATATGGCACCGTGGTCAGCATCTAAAAACTCAGGGAAAAGGAGCAGGAAGGGGGTCATTGGCTATCACAGCACTTACCTTCTCAAGCAACTATTACTCATGCTGAGGTGCTTGGATGGGAAGTAAGGAATAAATTCCTCTTTTCCCTTTGATTGCACACTCGGCTTTTGCTTTCCATGTTCAGCTATCATTACCTCAATCTGCAAGTCTCTTCACATTCTTTCTTTTTCTTCCTATCACACAAAAGAGAGGAACGAGCAAGAGGCAGGGTGAGGGTTGGGCTGCTGGCCAGGGTTAACCTTCCACAGGATCCCCTGTAATGGGTGTGACCCATCTGGCATTTTCTGTTAGGCCAGACAAATGCATCTCTTCAGCATAGCAAAGTAGAGGTCTAAGGGTGATACATAGTTATTTCCAGTATCAGTAGTGCACGATACAGAATGATTTAGAAATGTGAAAAAATTAACAGCTCACTCTCACCCCTGTATGTTTTTCAAGAGAAACAGAACAGCTGACAACGGTTGTGCAGCACTGTGCCCCCTGTGCCCATTTTACTGTCTCCCAGAGAAAAACAGTTAGTCACACACGCAGGAGAAGCCTTTTGCCCTACAAGCCAGCCACATTATCTTCACTTTTTCTTATCCATTTGAGCTGACCTGAGAATTGTTTTCCTTACAGGAAATAACATCTTTCAAAAAACCTTCCAACTTACATCTGAATACTAAAAATTTTGACTTATTGACATAGAACTTTATGGTTATACTTCCTGGTACTTGTATGCATTCTGCTTTATCAATCAGACTGGCTGGCCAGGCTCCTTCTCTGGTAACACCTCATGATCTCACCTTCTGGTGGCACATCATAGGGCACCATAGGGCAGAAACATTTGTCCAGAAACTTCAATTCCAATGGATAATGGAGTATACTGAAGTACCTGCCCCCACAGGTCCTGAGGAATATGACATAACATTTTCCATGTTCAGTCAATTTGCTGTTATTATCTGAAAATGAAAACTCAAATAGATTTCTATTAAACCTTTTTTTCCAGTAAATTTTCAATTCTTTCTGTTTTAATCAAAACCTAACTTCTATCACCTTTTTCTTCCTCTCCTTATTCCTAATCTTGCAATAAAAAAGAAGTGAGGGTAAGTTTCTAAGGCTGCTTAGTTTCAGGTTCTGCCTTTCCCTTAGTTGCTGACACTAAGCATTAAATTGATGGTTCTATGCATTTAACACGAGTTCCTAGTAGCACTTGGAAGTAGCATTTCATGCACATGTGGCCAGTATCTAGTCAATCTCTCCTCCACCAGTTTCAATCAAATCCTTATCTATTTTCTTACAAGGAAAAAGAAAATTCCTTGAGCTACACCACATGGAGATGATCTAGACAAAACTGGCTGAGCTACAACATACTGAGACTAACCCAAACCACATCTTCTGTGCTGTGCCAGGCACCACCCTGCCATATTCCTCCTTTACCAGCCCCGATAGACAGCTGGGTGCATCAGAGGGATAGGTCTGTGTGGATTGCCATCATGTAACATGATGATGAGGCTGTCTATAAACATGGCACTGTGTTAGAAATGCATCTTTGGCAGTCTTGTTATCTTCTCTGTTGTTTAGTTTTCCCATAAAATAGTAGCAAAAGCAGCCCTAAAACCAAACTAATGAACTTTTTCTTTTTGGTGCTCCAAGGCAAAAGCATCTGCTCCTACATCCTTCTTCAAAGATATTTACCCACCTTTTCTAAACTATTTCTTTCCACTTACAGAAACTCTGCTACTACTCCAGGCAATCACTATCCTTATTGCTACAAAGTATTCCTAAATAAAATTATTATTATTCCTAAATTCCTACTCTACCATTTAAAAAAATGCTATTAGAGCCTGATATGAACAGAGTAGGATTATACAAGATAAAATTATATTCCAATTGGTCCCCTCTTTGGCAGAGCTTTTTATATATTTGAGGACCCTTATTAAACTCTCTCTCCCTTTGAAATGCTCCATTCTTTGAATGAATTAGGGGTTTTGGCCCAATCTCTTCTTACTATTAGATTTTGCAGATTTTTGATCATTCCCTTTTTCACTCTGGATTCTCTCTAATGAGCTCACATCCTATTAGGAAAGCACAGCCCAAAATCAGTTCAAGTGCTCCAGCTGATTCCTTATCAGCATTGAGTGAAGCAGATTACTTCATGTCTTGTCAGCTGTATTCCTGTCCCAGGATGGCAATTATTTTTATTTTTCCTCTTTAAACAGCATTCCCAACTCATGTTCACACATGTGATCCACTACAAGCTGCAAGGTTTTATTCTGAAGAAGTATTTCCCAGACACTTACTTACATCAGGTAGTGACTTGGTGGTGTTCTTCACTAACAAACAGTGCTAAAGTGACACAACTAAAGGGCAAACTAACCCTGGTCAAAACCTTGATGCAAAGATCTAACATGTTACTTCTGTGTGTCCTGGCAGGTTTCTTTGTTTGCTTTTGTTATTGTGCTTTGTTTTAGTTTTATTGGGGTCTTTGCATTCTATTAGAACAAAGCTGGTGAGCAAGAAGAATATACAGAGGAAGGATCATGCCATTCAGTAAGTGGCCTTGCTGACTACAACATGCTTGCATAGCTGCTGCGTGCTCAGTCACAAACTCTTTCATGAGGCCATGAGGACTCTGTCCCTCAGCTCATCTTTGGTGGCTGTTCCCTCTGCTCTGACAGAACCATTTTTTGCTGACCATTTGCATACAAACTGCTCCTCCTTTGTACAATCCATGTACTTGCACTGGGCATGAATGCTTGACCCAACAGAGTTATCATACATGACTTTAAAGTGATAGTCCTGTGCTGACCAGCTTCTTAGATCTGAAGAGAAAGTCCTTTTTTTTCTAGACTGGCCAATGTGATCCTAGGTGGTAGTCCCCATTTAGCTGACCAGCATAGCTACTGTATATTTGTACTAACAGTACTCATTGTTTAAGAGTTCCACAGCTTGATGACCCAGAGATTTAAGATAAAATTTGGGTTCCATGAACATTCCTGAATTTCAATGCACTGGGCCACTGAACAGGAGAGACAGAAGCCTAGAGAGAGAGGCCTTATGCTTGCAAGCAGAAAGAAGTATTCTACAAACCCAATTGTCACTCATAATCAAAGCTACTGGACTGACTGAAGTTAACACAAGATCATTTCACTCAGTTCTGTAGGTTTCAGGCTGACCCTGTGCTTACTAAATGCACCTCCAGGGTTTCAGTTCTGTCTGTGGCTTTGATCCTCTATAAGCCTTGCACCTCTGATAGTGGACAATTTAAACACCTGGGTCTTAGGTGAAGTCTTCACACCATATTTCAGTTAGAGAAGTTTAATATGACTAAGATTGATGAGGCTGGTATTTGCATGGTGGATACCTTTGGATATTACTGAAGAGGCTTGAGAGACAGCAAATGGCTTCAAGAAATTTTCAGTGGCCCTGCTCCATAGTTGAGTTATAGAAGATTAAACTATAGTTTATAATCATGAAGATGAGGGGGAAAAAAGAACTTTTTCATAATAAGAAAATCTTCTTGGTCTTAGGTGGCTTTCCTATGTCAGAATGAATACCAAGAAGTTTTTTCTTTTCAAAAGAACTGTGCCATGAAACCAAAAGAATCCTCCCTGTTTATCAAGCAGTAAAAAATAACCAGTGACTTCAAATACTTCTTTAATCTCTACGATCCCTACAGAAGACTTTTCTTTTTACACATTTCAGCTGGTTTATTGCATAAATATTATGTTAGCAGTCATTCTTCAGCGTGTAGGTGGGATTGCCAGTAGGCAGAGACAGTGATAAATGAGTCTCCAGGTGTTGCTGCTCTTTTTAGAAAATCCTTTAACAAGCATTTGTGAAGATTGAGGTCATTTTGCAAACTTGTAAGAGTTACAGTAAGTTGTTTCACAGACACTTCTTTTTTTAAGAAGTGCTGTCAGAGTTGGTGAACCCAAAGTGGGTTGTATCTTTCTACTTAGATCTGTTTACAAAACCCAGGTAATTATTTATATGCATTTGGTTTTGAGGATGCATTAAAGAGGTCAGGGATGGGGATTATTAGAGCAATGTTTTCATTAATTTCTTTTCTGGCTGCAAGAAAACAAATCTTGGAGTCCTGAACTCTCCAACAAACATTTTGCACACTTGATGACAGCAAGCAGATGATGATCTGTTTCATTAAGGTAATTATTGTAAACACCAAGAAGCCAGGAGAGAAGCTGCACAGCTCGAAAGGTAAGAGTCTAAAGCCTTTCACCTTCAGACTGCAGATCCTACCAACAACCAGGCTGAACAGGTTTATTCAAGTATCAGTCCTATACTGAAGTGTCCTCCCACCATCAGTGCCCATCAAACCCAGTAACAACTCACTGGCTCACTGACTGACAAGGCTCCACGGGGAAGTGGAAGACCACACAGGGCGGAGCACTGGGATCCATCAATCCCGACGCAGGCACAGGGAACTGTGCTGAACTGAAACTCTTCTTGCTGTGATGGCTCTTCAGACAAGATTGCTGGCAGCTTTCCTCAGTATCAAATGGATGCAAATTATTCTGTGGAGCAAATCAAAGGAAAATGAGGAAAAACAACATTTCAGAGCTTGTTTAAAGCACCATGCCACTGTCCTTATCAACACCATCCTCTGGCATGGGGAAAGGCACTCGTAGTGGGCAATTCCAGGCAAACACCATCCAAAATACCATTCTGAATGCCCCTGTGCCAGAACTTGATATCAGGTAGCAAAGAGAAGTGTTTTGCAGTGAGGATTATCACTGAAGGCCTCAGCTCTAAGGATGTAATAAACACCACATGGAGGGAGCAGAGCCGTGGAAAACCGTTTGGCATTTCATAACCCAGTCCCCCACCTTCACACTTAAGAAATATTTTATCGTCTAGCATCGTGTCTTGGCACAGAATTCCACAGGCTGAGACTCTTTTGTAATTCTGCACTCTACCATGTTGGTTCCCCCCCCCAAAGAGACCTCTGTCCAAAGGTGGAACACAAACAAGCTCCATTCTGAGTCATAAAAACATAACACATGCGTAAGTGCCTGCAATAATCTTGGTATAATTTGCCCCTTAGTCATTGTCTAGTCCTATTATGTAAATTTGAAACATGCATTTTTGAAAATAAAGGGCTTCAGTAAAATAATTACTGTTGTAATCCTGGAACCACACCCAATAAACAGTTTAGCAATCAACTGGCTCCAAATATTTGAAAGCTATAAACAGATTAGTATAAAATTAAACCAGTACGGGCCAAAATCTCAGCTGCTGGTGTAAATTAGTACTGTTTGACTAAATCAAATTAGCAGTTTGATTGACTTCAATTAAGCTACGCTAATTCACAGAAAGCCATCATCTTTCTTTATGCATATTCATCTCAGAGTATGTGTATGTGTGTAAGATTTCTTTGTGTTCTATGGAGACAGTGATCTTTAGCACAATAATCTCATTTCTCTCTCTGCATATGTAGATTCATGAAACTTAAGTATGGCTTCCGGCACTGTGAGGAGAGGAATTGAAGGACTACCAGAAAAGAAAGAACTGATGACTCCAATCTAGTAATTTCAATAAACTCCTATTCATTTTCTTAATAAGAAATTTGCTTGACTACAGAAGACAGCCTGAGACTGCCCTCAGCAAGTTTCATTCCAAAGAAACCCAGAAATTATTATCCATTAACAGTTTTTGCACAATTTGGAGTAATAGCCAATTTTTTCAAAAACCAATCTTGTTAACTTCACAGTATGCCAGGGCAAGAACTGCACCTGACTTTTCATGCACCTCCCTACAATTCATGATGTGACTTTGATTTCATAGTAAAAATAAACCTAATTTCAATGGTTTTTAATGGCATAAAATTTGCCATAGAAGGATCTAAAACTGGCCATAGAAGGATCAGATGATTTAGATCTCCTTTTCATTTGGAAAAGGAGCCATTTGTATTGTACTTTCATTCCAAGCATTGTGAAACGTGAATCCTTACCATTATCCTCAGGTTGTTGGAAAAGTGGGGCACAGAGTTAGGCTTTGTGCTCAACTCAAGGAGTGGGAGAAACAGGAAGCCAGGTTTAAGAAACAGATTCTTGAACCTTAGCCATGTTCCAAAGCCATGCTTTTCCCTTAGATCATCCATACGCCATCACATTGCCAAACTAAAAATTGTCTCACCACTGCAATTCTGATGCTCTGTCTGAACAAATCTATTTATCACAGGGACAGGAACACGAGGGGAGAGGGGAACTCTGGAAGGAGGTTCTGGTGTCTGAAACGCATATTGTGTCTCGGTGACAGGACTGAGACTGACTGCCTAAATACCCTTCATGCAAAAAGCAACAATATTGCTAATAAGAAAACACAGGAGGAGGAGGAACAAACCCCACACAGCTAAAAAAAGGCAGAATGGTGGACTGAGGAAATGAAACCTGGATCTAAATTATTCCTAAGCCAATCAGACAAAAATACTTAAACAGATATGAGCTGTAAGGAAAGAATGTAAAGGTATCTGGAGAAATTTGGGAATTGAGTGGACCTAAAAGAATTAAGG
Source organism: Aphelocoma coerulescens (assembly GCF_041296385.1). NCBI lineage: Eukaryota > Metazoa > Chordata > Aves > Passeriformes > Corvidae > Aphelocoma > Aphelocoma coerulescens. Next base: position 80,452,370 of record NC_091015.1, read on the forward strand.
GGTATCTCCCCTCCAGGGCTGAGAACAAGGAGAACAGGGTTAGAAGTGGCAAAACAGCCAATAAAACTGCCAGCATAGCCAGACCATAGCTGCCACTCCTCTGTCAAACACAAAGTAAAACATCTTCCATACTGAATTTCCACTGCATGGTCTCCTCTGGAACACCAACCAAGAAACAGGAACATCATAGCCAGAAGTAAGGGAAAACAGGGAAAGAAGCTGCTCTGGAGAGCAAGCAGCCCTCCTGGTGAGGAGATCCAGGCCCTCCTCTGCTCCTGTGCTGGAAGCTGGTGCCAGTGGCCATACAGACCCTGGGTCCAATTCAGATTTCTTTTTTGGGAGGTGTAGCTAATGAGGATTCATCTCTAAATTGGAGAGAGATGGATTCAACAGGTAGAGTGTTAGTTGGATAAGGAATTGGCTGCCCAGTTGAATCCAGAGGGTTGTGGTCAATGGCCCAGAGTCCCAAAGGACATCAGTGACAAGTGGTGTCCCTTAGGTCCGTATTGGGACCACTACTGCTTAATATCTTCATTAATGACATAGTCAGTGGGATCAAGTGCACCCTCAACAAGTTTGCAGATGACACCAAGCTTGGTGGTGTGGTTGACACACCTGAAGGACAGGATGTCATCCAGAGGGACTAGGACAAGCTCAAGAAGTGGGCTCATGGGAACCTTGTGGTTTAACCAGGCCAGGTACAAGGTGCTGCACCTGGGTCGAGGCAACCCCGGTAGTGACACAAGCTGGGGGATGAACAGATGGAGAGCAGCCCTTGTGAGAAGGACTTGGGGGTGCTGGTGGATGAGAGGCTGGGCATGACCCAGCAACGTGTGCTTGCAGCCCAGAAAGGCAATGGTGTCCTGGGCTGCATCCAAAGCAACGTGGGCAGCAGGGAGAGGGAGGGGATTCTGCCCCTCTGCTCTGCTCTGGTGAGACCCCACCTGGAGCACTGCATTCAGCTCTGGGGCCCCAGCACAGGAAGGACGTGGAGCTGCTGGAGTGAGTTCCGAGGAGAGCCATGAAGATGACCACAGAGATGGAGCACCTCTCCTATGAGTAAAGCCTAAGAGAATTCAGATTGTTCAGCCTAGAGAAGGCTTTGGGGTGACCTAATTGCAGCCTTCCAGTACCTGAAGGCAGCTACAAGACAGATGGAGACGGACTTTCTACAAGAGCATGTAGTGACAGGACAAGGGGGAATGGCTTCAAACTGAAAGAGAGCAGGTTTAGATTAGATACTAGGGAAAAATTCTTTACTAAGAGGGTGGTGAAGCACTGGAACAGATTGCCCAGTGAAGTTGTGGATGCCCCATCCCTGGAAGTATTCAAGGCCAGGTTGGTTGGAGCTTTGAGCTACCTGGTCTAGTGGAAGGTGTTCCTGCCTATGGCAGCAGGGTTAAAAAACTAGATGATCTTTAAGGTCCTTCCAACCCAAGGCGTTCTATGATTCTATTGTATTCTACTATTCTATTCTAAGATTCACGAGGTGAGAAAGAAACAACCCCTCACATGCTGAAGGTTACCTGAAAACAGAAACTGAGCACTACAGCTATCACATTACTGCATTAGTATTGATCCCACACTGCTGAGTGTAAAACCTGACAACACGTGCAGTCAACATGCCAGCAGCAGGGGGGCTTTGGCTCAGCAGCCTTCATCTCTGGCTCATTTCACCTTTTGATCTGCTGTAAACACACTGGTTTGAGTGCAATGCCCCAATAATATCTGACACCTTGGGGCACGTGGAGGAACACGACTCTCTTTCTCATCATTTTTTCTTTACGGAAATAAGTTTAAGGAGGGGTCTTCCTTTCAGCATCTGTCATTTCCCAATTGCTGCTGAGTAGCAATTAACAAACATAAAAAGCTTTGTTGGGGAGCACAGCATAGGGCTTACACCCAGAGAGAGGATTGTTCTGTATGTTCTTATTACTGTGATATTCCCCATATAGAGAGATATTCCTGGCTGTGAAGGCAGGCAAAAGAAGCACATATTTAGCAGCATGTGGCAGGACAGAGAAGAAAATGCTGTCTTTGCTGCTTTCCCACTCTAAGCTCATCTTTCAAAGCTTGGGCTATTCTGCATTATTGACTACTAGGATCAAGTAAATGTTAACATCAAAAGGAATTCAATAATATATTTTTATAAAAGCGCATTTTCTGTATGGTTTACTCTCGTTTTATGCTGTCACAAGTCCTAACAAAAAAAAAAAAGTTTAAGGGCAGGAACATTTGCAGAAACAATTCTTACGTAAAGCATCGGAAATGCTCAAGGAATGAGAACTCTCAATTAATACACATGACAATACAATCCTGAATTTGTGAAGAGTTATTTCCATCTTTCAAGGAACACAACTGATTTATAAGACTGCACATAACTGGTCAAACTTTGACTAGGTATGTCACATTTAGGTGACACTACAGAGCTGCTGGCCACTTCATTACGGATTTCTATGATCTTTAAGATTTTTTTTCCCTTCCTTTTCCTTTTTTCTTCTCCATAGAACTTCAGGTTTTGAAAAGCAATATAAAAAAATAATGTTGCTGAGTTTTAGAGTTTTCAGGAAAAGGTCAACAGATGTATCTATCTAAGTTTTAACTCCCACATAGCACTGAACTGTAGGGATAGGTTTTTAAAGTCATCTGATGAGAAATACAGACTGAGAAATATATGTTGGGACTGTCAAAATACCTGGCTACTTCTTCCAAAAATCAACAGGTGATACTTGCTTAGGAACACATGAAAAATCTCATCATTTTATAATCAATATTTTCAAGCTCTTAAATTATTTTCCTAGAAAACAGAGCCCTCATGGAGTCTCACCTCTAGGACTCACTCACTGGGTGCTGAGCAAACTTCATCATTTTTGGTGCTTGTTTGTCCCCTACAGCCACAGTAAGGGTTCTGACCACCAGGGCAGATGTACTTTTCATCACAAGCCATCTCAAAGTGTACCATACCAGCTAGGGTAATATTTGGAAACTGGATTTTGCAGGGTAATTCAATTAGGCAGCAAGGGAACTCTTTGAAGCTGCTAGAACGACTTCCATTGGCTCCAGTGGACACCAAATCAGGTCTAACAAGCAGATAGACTTGTTGGACCTTGAAATGATATGTGCCTTTGAAATACCTATATATAAATATGCACAGGGACATAACCAGCCCATCTGTGTCTGCATTTCCTCATCTCTGAAATATGGATAACAGCTATTTACTCATCTTTATAGAAGGCTGATAATATTCAAAGCAATTGGTGTGATGACTAATTAGCTAATATTTGAAATTTTAAAGCACTACATAACTGCTAAGTACTACTACTAAATTAAGCCAACTGTCAGTAAAGGCAGACAGGCTGATCTTTGCTGCTTGTTGACACAAGACCAATTATAAATAATGAGTTCCATAAAGTCTAAAATATGTCATACATGGGGAAATTAATGAAAATTAAGATGAATAAAGTGGTACATCATCATCATTCAATATTAAAATTTATTGGATTTCAAACTTTTAATCAGCAATGTCTACAGTAATTTCCCTTTCTATACGCACTATAGAGCTAAATAAAGCACAGATGCCTTTTTGATTGAAAATAAGGTCTGTGTTAGCCTTTTGTCATTATACTACCCCCTGATACTGTTAACTTCTGAATCAAGAGCCCTCCTCATCAGTTCATGAAGGTCCAGTTAAGTTGGCTGCTCTTCCTACTTGAGCTATAAGACTATAACAGAATCTCATTTTTAGTAACCTCCTAATTGCAAACCTAATCCATTAATGACCACTCTGTTTCCATTTGGTTTCCCAGATTGCATCAGAAGCTCAGTTATTCTGTAGTCAATTAGCCCATGCAAATCTTTCTCTGCCACTTTCTTTCCCACCTCGTGCTGCATTGTCTTCTAGTGAAGAACCATTTCCACTAAAAGCAGAAGCCCTCAGCTATTAAACGTTTAGTCAGTTTTCATTGCTCCTGCCCTCACACTCCCTATATGGGAAGAACTGGACATTATCTCTACCTTGACAATGCCTCCTTGTTTTGTGTCAGCAGAGAATTTCATCAGTCAGTTCCAACCTTCTACACCCAAGGCATTAAGGAAAATGTTAAGAAACATCAGTCTCAAGCTGGTCTGTTAGGATTTCCACTAACAAGCTTCCACCAAACTGGCAGAACCTGTGCCATCTCCCTGGTCCCTGCCCACCTTCCTACCAGCTTCCTCAGCTTAAGAAGGAAGGTGTAGTTTACCTCTGCTATCTTAGCATTTCACTCCTGCCAGAGTAGTTTAGCAGATGAAATCTGAACATTTAAATTTAGTCTATTATGTGCAGACATTCTTTGTCATGACCAGGGAAATAGTCCAGTTTTTCAGATTCCAGAATCATACAAAACAAGTACAGTACTCTATGCTCAGCTTCAGAAATGTAGAGGTAAGTACAGGTTCTTCATAAACATTCAGCCAAAACGTTACCTACTGTGTTTCAAAAAATGGGGGGAATTATTCCTTTTCAACTGACTAAACAATTACTGGTATTTATTATCTCTATTTTGACAGAACTGGTTTAACACATTCTTTAAAAAGTACACAACTTCTTCTTTTTCACCATCACAAGTGTCATCAGCCTACCATAAATATTGTATTAAATAACTCTGCACCACAGAGAAACATGATCCTCTAAATGTTGAATCAACGTATTTGCTAAGGAGGTGTGTACCAAGTCAAGTCATCTCAACATATAACTGATCCCCCAGTGGGAAGCAAATAAACAAACAAGAAAACAGAATATCTCACCTTGGAAATGCCAGTTGATACAGCTCCACAGGCCCAGTTCTTCCCTAGCATACATCCCCCAAAAGGCAGCTGCTGCAGACACAGAGCTGCTCTTGCAAATGTCCTGGTCTACAGCTCTCGGCAAGGGTGTATGCTGGTCACACAGTCACCAGGGACCCTGCAGTGCTCCCCACCAAGACAGGAACAACCAGGCACTTCCTCCTCTCCTTTTCCTTCTTGTTTTCTAACCACATGCAACCCCTTTCTTTTTCTCTCCCTCTGGGAAGCTGGACTATCTTATGATGGCAACTGGTCATTCAGTCCCTGATTCTCCCTGACATCGACAGCATACAGACTCCAGTGCCTCAGAGGAATGCAGGTAAAACTGCTTTGTTGGGGCAAATTCTCTCCCTTGTAAGAAAAATCCCCTCCCTTAAGAAAAAGAATTTTGATTGAAAATCACATTTTGTCTGAAGGCATCCTGCTTTTTTAAGTATTATCCTTTCCTTCCCAGAAAAACATTAAATCAGCTGAATGGCTCTTGCTGCCCCCTCCACTGGAAAGAAGGAAAGTAACAACCATAGGATAAAATACAGAAGGAAAAGTGTGACTGGTGAAAAAAGAAGTGGTAGCACTGACCTCTTGACTCAAGGGCAGTGTGGGGAGGAAGGCAGCTCAGAGTGGGAGGGAAGTGGCAGAGGGAAAATAGCATGCGTATGTGCGGGCACACATGCAGATACTGATTTACCAAAGCCTAGTGAGGAGGCGTCAGCCTCCCTATCGGCACCAGTTTGGGTAGCCTGCCTTCCTGCCTCTTGTGGAACAGCCACACAGCAGCAGGGCTCTGCAGCCTCCCACCCAATTCGGGAAAGGGCATTGCCTGTCCTCAACAAACGTGTCGGCATCTACATCTTCACATGGGATAGCACCGGTACTATTGGAGAACATTGCACTACATGTGCTATTTCCAGTGAACATGCAACACTGTTTATAAGCTTACATAAGGAACACAATCTGATCTTGCATTTGTCCCACCTCTGTAGCTTCTGGAGACATGTGCATGCAGACTGACTCTAAAGCTACAAGCTTGTTTTTTCTGCAAAAGGGAAAAACAATTAGAAAAACATTGTATTCTTTGCACTTAAAAGGGCAGATCCCCTTACACCAGATACTGCTCTTTCAGCAGATCTTTGTGGGTGGAGATTTCATATCAGCATGGTTGCCAATTCCTGCCAGAGTTTCATCCAAGCCACAACATATAGAGTCAACATTAATTAGCATTAATTATTATTTATAAGAAGCAATATTATCTGCATCGCTATCATTCACACTTATTTTTATGCGTTACACAGGGTTCGTATGCATGGTACCTCACTGCCCAAACAGAACAAGATGCCATGGAATCTGGAGACTAACACACAATATTGCCATCCTTAAACCATTTTCAATAGGTCATTGTAAAAGCTAGGAGATCCCCTTTTCTGTGCTCCCATCAACTTGCCTTCTACTTTCTGTTTATAGCTATGTCAAAATTTTTCTTCTCTTTTTTTTTTTCCCCTCACAAACAGGAAAGAATAATAAAAAAACCCCAAACAACTGCCTATAGATCATAAAATAATTTTCTTTCTAACCAGAAAAACAGAAAAGAACCAACACAAGAGCAGCATTCTCTCACACCATTTGGAAACATCTAAACACAGTGTTTCCAGTACAAAACTCTCACGTGGGCCTTTTGCACTTCACTAGAATGAATCGGTTTCATACTAACAGAGAAAACATGCTCAATTAATTTATGTTGAACAATAATTATTCCTCTATCTATTTTGTTGGCACGAGTGGGAACTTTCTTAACCACCACTTTATTCTGCTTCAAAACATGTCTCCAAAACCAGAATTGTCCTGTATGAAATGGAGTTTTGTGTTAAGCAATGGGGCTGATTTATTTAGTTCCCATAAAAGTAAGAAAACTTGCAAATATTACAAAATTCAATTTAAAACAGTTAATTAGTCCAGATAGCTATTATTAGTACTATTGAAGTTACTAGTATTGTTGATAATAACTGCTCATAAATAATGATTTGCATACATTAAATTTAGCTGGAAGAACTCATGAGCATTAGCAAATCCTATAATGAGCATGGTCCATATTCTCCTTTTAATGAATTCTGTCTCACTTCCAGTTTAAATAATATTTTTTACCACTTTTTTTCTTGCTTATTTTGTTTCCTGATGCAATAGACAATAGCAAAGGCACCAAGATGAGTTCAGTGAATCCAATTTAGAAAGCCACTTTTGCACAGGGCAAGTTTAATGAAAACACTTCAGTATGTTAAAGTGAACTCCCTTAGCCAATCCAGGCTGGTTGGAGAAACTACTAATAGTCAGCTGGAACTGCTGAGTCAAAATTATGAATGAGATGGAAACACTGAACATCTTTTATGTGCTCTCATTGCTTGTATTCTATTTGAGATTGTTGCAATCACAAATTATGCACTGCTCTGAAACACTACATACTTTGACCAATATGTATTGCAACATTTTTCTGAGGAGTCACAACATGTTGTGTCACACTGCATACACCTTTCAGCCAGAAGTATGAGCTGAAAAGACCAAGAAAACTTTGCATTACCATTTGCTGTTGAAAGCCAACTTCCATCTGAAAACATTTGTGAGCAGTTTGATTTCTATTGATATGTACATTTTATTTGCTTTACTAAGAAATCAGACTAGACTACCTAAATTTTCAGATACACAAGAAAAACAACTTTAAAACCAGATATTGTTGGCATATTTCTAATTTTCCCTGTTATTCACATGTGCATTAGATTAATTTGTTCCACAAGTTATCTAATTAGAGAAAAGAAACCATACCATTTTGCTTATACCAATAGCAAGTATGCACACTACAGACATTATAAAGGGGTCCTTTTAGTTACTGTGGTTTTTTAGCTAAAGTAATGAATAACTTGTATAGAAGGGCACCTGAGAACACTGTTCACAGCGCGTGGGCAGTTAATACATAGAAAAATATTTGCAGAAATTAGTCATTATGACTTGCTTTACTCAGTTTTCTAACTCTGAAATGTCATACTCTCTATATGAAAAGACAGGAAGCATACTTCCAGGATAACAAAAGCATTCTGGATGGGAAAAAAAAAAAAGAGTTTGATCTTCATTGTATCTGTAGCCAGTAATTACCATGCCACTATATTTATACCAACAGTCAAGCACTTCACTGGCATAAACAGACACACCTCTTTCAGCAGCAGGGTTGCAATCACACATGCTGGTATCTATCTTCATTCAAAATGCACTGACAGTTAAATGTGAAGAATGTATAAATTATTGTCCAGATCTTTAGCTGGTTCATCACACAACACTTCACTGAAGTTAATAATGCCATACTATCTGATAACACATCCCATTATTCACAACTTAATTAAATTGTGCGTGGAAAGTTAACAGAAAGAGGTAACCAACCAATGCAACACAAACAACACAAAACTCAGTGTGGCAAGCTTAAGCTGGCTCTGTTAAGCAACACATCAGTAATGGTGGAAAGAACACTTTTGGAAAGCACTCAGTGTCAATAAAGACATCCTTTTCAGTATTGATGAAGCAAGGCAGCTATCAGGACACATAAAAACACGTCTTTACTCACCTTTTCCTGGAGCAAGCACTAATGTTCAAGCATTTCACAGAAAGATGTTACAAAATAGCCTAATAGGAAACGTTCTTCTGCACGAGTCGCATCAGAAAGGAGGATAAGTGAGTGGCAGCCAGGTAAAGGAAGAAAATACCTGCAGTGCTCGAGGTGGAACACAGTGTGCAGCTTTTAAGCAGCAAATAAATTTTGAGGGGCAATCCTTCTCACCTTATACGATCTTTTTGTCTAGCTCAATATGTTAAATCCTATCCTATCACAGGATGAAGTTTGATTTAATGACGAAAGTAGCTTTTCTTTTCACAATCAATTACCTTGCATAAATAATCTCTGCATAAATAATCTTAATAAATGAGCAGAGTATCTCAACCATTAAAAACTGTAGCACCTTCATTTTAGGTGCTTCCTAAGAGAAGACAGACAGCCTGGAATTCACCTTAAATACTTTTCAGAGCTCTGTAATACATGCCAGGTGGTCACCTGGGAAGCCTTAGGCTTCCTTTCAGCTAACAGAAATAGGTACTACAGGGTGAAAATCACTTCATGTACTACAGTCACTTGTTTTGGGATGAGATTACAACAATTCCCTGGTGTGACAATACATGCAGGCATTTAAAATTTCAGGCAGCAGCACTGAAAACCCATTATCTGCAAAGCAGAATCTACGTATTTAGAAATCTTCAAAGTTACAAATTTTCAGTTCAAACACACTATTGTGTCTTTGGTTCTTTGGCTTTATTTTCTTGCTGACTATGAAATTATCAATGTTCTCCACTGTTTAAAATAAAACCACTCTTCTTAGTGCTAGAAATTTCCAATTCTTTAATACCCTAGCCAATAGTTTCCTTATAACAAACTGAAACAGTGTTTATTAAAAAAAAAAAAAATTGCTTAGGCTGCATCAAATCTTACTTCTGAAAGGGAAGACTCACAACACACTGAGAAAGACTGTTTCCCTGCAATGTTCTTGGGCAAAACTCTTCAACATCACTGGGAGAGAAACCCAGCCAATACACCCTCAAAAGTACACTGCTGCAGGGAACAACAGCGCTGGCTCTTTCCTGCTGTAAAAAGGAGGTGAGAGCAATAATACCTCCTCAAAGCTTCAAGGTGTAAAGTGAACACAAATATTCATTTAAGTTACATTTTGTCCTTGCAAACTAAAAAGAGCCAGGACCTGCACTCAAGAGCTGGTCTGCGATTGTCCACGCTATTTAACTAGCAACAAGCTTCCTGACATGGGCTGTCCCCTGTAACCCAGTACTTTCTCATGCCACACAGAGGCCTCTATTCAAGAGATAACACAGACAAAGGACAGCTCCCTCTAGACAGCACAGATGAGGCCACTTCTTAGTAAGGAAGAGAATTTAGCCATGCTAAAGCCCTCAGGGGAAGGACTGGGAACTGGCCTGTTTTTACTAGCACTAAGGTAGCCCTAAAGACTGGATGGGACACTGTGGGCACCTTTAAGTGTATGATCAAGATTGTATCTAGAAGACTCACCATACCGTGGTGTTTCAAATACTAATGAATACATTCATGCACAAGAGTAATTTTCCCAAATTAATTAGGATTACTCCTATGTATAAAAGTATGCCAGCGTAGGTGTGCACAGAAGAGGTTTTGGAATGTCAGTCATCATATACCCATCAGTTAAAGCACACTTATAAATGTTTTTGTTTGAAAGATTGTACTAACCTTAATATCAAATACATGTTTTCTGGGTCTGATGACTCAAGAAGAACTTGCAAGTCTATACTTTAACTCATTCATCTTATATAAATAAACTTTCCCCTTGTGAAAGGGAGTCCTATGGCACTAATAAATAGGGATCTTTCTCAACCATACTCAGATTCTGTAAGAATCATTTAGAAACATTTAGACTAATTATTTGTTGCGAATTATTCACTTGACTCTGTCTCTTCAATCAAGAAGCACGGCTCTATTTCTTTCAGCAACACAAGCCAGTATAATAGAATACAGTTTCCACGTTTAACTGTCATATCCAACACCATTTAATTAAACTCTCAACTGGGAATAGTCATGAGCCTGGCCAAAGTTTTGAAGGTTTGATTTCAGGCCCACTGGAGTGAAAGCCCCACCTATTCAGTTTGCCTCTGCACCTGACTACACCTATTTTCCTCAAGGGGCCAACCTTTAATGATAGTACATTTAAAGGCCAAAGCAGGGGTAAGAGGGTACCAGGTGTCACATCCTGCCTTCAAAATAAACTCTGTCCAAGTCACCAAGACTTACTCACAGAGATGACTATTTTTTAAAGTAGCACTGGAGGAGGCCATTTTTCCCACAACACTTTGATAACTCTTTAAAAAAGCTTTAATCTGTGCTGGGCCTTGCTAAGCTTCTTGGCACTGACTGCGTGTCAAATGGAGAACATGAAATGGACTGCCTTCCAAACCTTCATGGCATAAATAAATCAAGTTATGAATAAGGACTCTTGTAAGGGATGAGTAAATATCTCCATTGCCTGATCCATCAGTGTCAGGTGCCAGAGCTGACACTTCTCAGATATGAATACTGAAGTCTGCAAATCTTTGAATCCCACTGTGTATCAGTCATGCTCTGTTTCTCTTTCATAATCTCCTATTCTTCACAGCTGCTAGAGGTTTTCACTAGGAAAAAAAATAAGAGGAAATATTTTGTACAGAAATTGCAAGTAGAAAGAACTTTCAAACTGATGCACCCCAGTCCCTTTAGGAATTACACACTGATGTTCAACTTTCACTTTCACATTTTTAATGATTTTTATTCAGTTTAAAATAAAACAAAACCAAAATCAACCACAAAAAAATCCCCTCCACTCCTCAACCACCCCTAGCCGTGAAAGACTGGAAAAGTATACTCCAAGAGAGAAAATGCAGATGAAAGACAATTGCTTCCAAAAGCACCATGGGAAACGAAAAGCCAGAGAACTCCCTAGCCTGAGGAAAGCTGTAGAGGTGAGCAGTCCAAAAATTCCACCAGCAGAAGCAGAAGAATTGGAGATTGTTGGGCATCCTGAAAACTTTCTACAGTCTAGGTAGAACTGCACTGCAATGGGTTCTCAGTTGGAGCTCTCTACTCCAACTTTCTCCCCATCTTCATCTCAGCTTTGCTCCCTTTTCCCTTTCCTCTGCTACCTTTACCCTGCTTGGTTCCCTCCCCCATACACTTCCATTTATTTATTTTTTACAGTAAAAATAAAAAGGTTCTGAAATGTCATTTCCACGATGAAAAAATGTCAAAACTTAGCAATACTTTTAAAAGGGAAAATGATCCACATAAAAAGAAACCCAAAGAAGCAGCTGTGTGTCACAGCAGCAATTACAATCCCAGAGAAGTTAAGATCCTGTTTGTGCTAGACTCCCTCTGTGCATACATACTTACTCCCTCCTCACGGTCCTTGCTGACTTAGAGAGAAGGAGCCATTGCATTAAAGCAGATTTGGAGATGCTTAGTAAGACCTGGTCATAAGCAAACAAATCAGGACTACTGACAGGTTTACAGGGCAGAAGATACTGGGTGTGACACACCAGAAAATCACTTGCAGACATTGAACTGGTGCAAGGCTGTGGAATATGTTTTACTTACCAGTCTTGGCCTAACACCCAGGACTTTTCTCTCCTTGCAAAGGTATGATGTCAGGCACATGGCAGTTCTTGAGATTCTGTATAAGCCAGCATTGCCAGAGGCTCTGTGCAGGTGTGGTTAACAGTTATTTAATGATTCTTCACAATTGCATGTATCTGTCTGAACATAAATACAGTCTGATCGTAATCTTTCTTTTCACACCATGAATTTGCCCTAGTGTTTCCACCCTTGCAGGTTCCCAAATGCCCAGTGTCTGTTATTACAGACCTGAGAGTCACTTCATCATTTCAAACCACTCAGGAGCAATGTTGGCCTGGGAAGGTGAAGAGAATTAAGGCAGTGTATTTAGTACAAATGCTCCAGCTCTTCGCTTAGATTCTGTATGTTTGGCTCCCTGATGACTCATGGGACTCTCCTCCCTTGCCCATGTTTACACAGTGATGACAAGTACTGTTAACTTTCTAAAAGCAAAATTATTAATAAAAAAAATCAACAGAACACTGGCAGTCCCTGGGAAAAGCTCTCTGTCTTTCTCCTTTCCCAGCAGTTGCATGAGCCTTTATTCTAAATACTAGTACAGTTCAATTAGTTAAAGTAATTTTGAGTGATAGTTCAACTGTTTCTTTTCCAAAAGGTAATAGTTTTCCTAATTAGTCACTTGCTTTGATAAGGCACTGACTTCTACTCTAATCTAAATTAACAAGACTTTATCTACCTGCATCATTTAAACACACCCTACTTGCAAATCTGGTATGACTAAAAACCATGACAAGTGTTTGGTTTCATTTTACATTTGCTTCAAAGTGCCCCACTTGGAGGTTAATTATTAATCTACTAAAGTATATGTAAAGGTTCAGGGAAACAACAGGGTTAGTAAGTAGAGCAGTAGTGTAGGAATTAGGAAACCCATGTCCTATTCCCATCTTAGATCATGTAAGTTCGGCCAAGACATGCAAAACCTGTGAACCTTTACTTAAGAGAACCAAAATAGCAACACTCTGCACAAAGCACTTTGACATCTGTAGGGAAGAAATTTCATGGGTGTGAGGCAACAGGATGTTTATTCACACCTTAAAGAGACTGAAACTCAGCTAATCCCTTAAGAACTCACCTAGGAACTGGAAACCAAGTACACAGTGCATGCAACTCAAAAATTAATGATTTTATTACATCTGCAGCAACAGAAGGACCAGCTCCCCAAGCTTTTACTTCATTTCTCTGCCCTCTGAAAAGTGGTGAAAATATACCCGATTTCTGGAACCAGTTTGCAGGACATAAATCCCCATCTCCCACCCCTGAGGTACTGCAGTGGATGTACCCTTGCTGTAACTGTGCTCCCTGTTCCAGGAGTAAGCCAACAGCAGCATGGACCAGATTTTCAAAGATACCAATGGTTCTGGAGCTGTCCAGGGGGTTGCAGAGAAGGAAAAGGGAACACAGCAAATGGAGGACAGAAAATGCGCAAGATAGGTACAATTTAGGAGTAATACTGCCAAATCCTGCCTACCACAGGAAAGTCTCACTGTGAACAGCCTGCTCCCGAATAACTCCATTATAATGCATTTCACTTGGTCTTGGAAAAAATAAAAATCAGGAAGGTTTTCACACCATTATTTATTTATAGATTTGGCTAATGCTTATATAAATCATGTGATTTCACCCAGAAATAGCTTTTTGAAAACAAAGAAACAACAAAAGAAATCCAACCCAGAAGTAAGAATGTTAAACACTTATTGCTGTTCAACTGGAATATTATTGGCAAAGTGATTAATTTGTTGATTCATGGTGCCATAAATAGTACTTTAACTTCGTTGAATTGAAACTTATCCTTCCTATCTCTAGTCACTGTTTACCCATGTAAAATATATGTGGTTTTGAGTTGGCTTAGGTGTACTCCAGCAAGGGCTAGCAAAGTTCAATGAGTCTCCATCACATATCCAAAGCCCTTCATCCTTGGGTTAATTTTGCTGTAGTTCTCTCACAAAGTTTTTCACTCTACTCTGTCAATGCATGGACTTGAAGGCAGTGAGAGGCTATTGTAACAGCTCAGCTGGTGTTTCCTCATATCACGGGCCAGTGATAGCAAGCCTCTGGCATCAATACCAAGTTTGATGCCAAGAGATATTTGGTCTGGCACCAGCAATAACAAGCTATGATGGTTTCTTTTTAAGTTTGTTTGGCACCAGTAGCAAAAACCATTCACTATGCTTGGCAGAGAGCCACAGAATTTCACCAAATGGCTTCTGCATCATAACTTCGTAGCAGGCATAACACAGCGTAACTTCTAATTGCGGTGGAGCTTGTCCCTTAGCAAGCAATTTTGTCCTGACAATTGTACCCAGGATTATCAATACATGTTCTGCCTTCCAATGCCAGTTGCTTTCTTACTGTAAGAAAAATTTCCTTGAAGAGATCCACAAGCCTGTAAGCCCATCACCATTTGGATTTTCTCTCCCTTGGTGCAGTTACATGAAACCAGGTAATCAGCCATGAGAAAAGCCTATGGGGACAGTTACTGAATTAAGACATCACAAAATATGTCGTAAATACTGTGTTGATCTAACCTCACCCTGCACTCTTTTATGTCACGTATTTCTCAGACTGCAAACCGGCAATATATTCCAGAGAGGTTCACCTTATACCAGTGTGGAACCTCATTCAAGCCCTGGAGGCTTAACACAGCACTAGTAAAAAGAAAGAACTAGCTATAAATTACCTGAGTCTTGGGACAGAGCAACCTCTATTTTGACAGCTCCTTGCTAAATGGTACAGCGCTTTCCAGTGAGCCCTTGTGGTGGATATACCTCAGTGGGGACAGTGCAGGACAAGGGCTCCAGAGAGCTCAGTTCCACAGACAGGGTTACAACTGACTTACCAAATTATTTTCAGCAGGACTCCACTCCTTGTCACCTGTAAAATGGAGAGCTCTGAGATTTCTCTGTGACCAGGATGGTGTAAGAATCTGGAATTTTTTCTCCAGTACTAAGCATTAGTAACAAGAGCAATAATGTCACTTCCTTCACAGGAGAAAATCTGTCCCTGCCCATTCTGTCACAATCCAGGGCTCTGGAGAAAAAAATTTGCTTAGAAGCAGACTTTTTTTATGGAACATGAAGTGGGCACAGAGAGGAAGTGATACTAAGCTCTCAGCATGGGAAAATTTCATTCTGAGAAACGTCTCCCAAGGAAATAAAGACTGCATGAAACAAAGTTGAAATGGAACTCCCCGTTGTAAATTCAGCTCAGTACCTGCCAAAGACATGAAAAAATCTCTACCCACAGGGAATGGCTGTCCTTGTGAAAAAGTGCCAATCTTTCCCAATGAGGGAATTCACGCAGACATGCATTCTGCTTCAGTGATCAAACTCTTCCTCTCAAGGTCTAAAGGAATTTCCACTAGCCTCCTTTCTTACAGATCGGTCTCTAGCTGGATTTCCTTCAGCTATAAAAATATACATAGTGCAATTAGCCAACCTTCACAGACTGTAGTTCATTTATGCATGCTAGGCACATCTCCTGCTGCAAGCAGCCCATCCAGAGCAAACTCTTTGAACTGGTCTATTGTTTCTCACGAAGTGTATTGCATTGTCCAGTTTGATCATTCCTGGCAAGGCAGTGCACTCCTGCAGCTTGCCACAGGAGGAGGAGAAGAGATGATGGAGCACTTTGTCCAGCTGGTGTGCTGGACATCTCAGATGCACAAATAAGCTTGCCTACCACTAACTATGGGACTTTCCCAGTCACCACAGAGACCTTTATTGACCAGTTGTTCTTACATGACCTTAACTGAAAACCCTCTCTAATCTATAGTTAGTGGTCTGGAGAGACAGAAGACGGAAAAGATAAGTAGGAAAGCACTGGGTGAAAAAGAAATTAGAAGAAATAATTTTTTTTAAACATTTAAACCAAGAACATATCGTGACACACCTTTGCACAATGTTTGCTGAACTGAAAAACCCATGTCTCCATGGTTTAAAATACCATGGAGACAACATAACTGGATCAACCAAAAATACACTCACAATCACCAGACAGGGTAGCATTTTGCTACATTTAGTAAGGAATATTTTTGTAATTGGTAGCTTGAGCAAACTGCAAAGGACTATACTACCTTATCTCCAAATACCCATTGGCACACTACTTCTGAATTAAATGAGTAAAATACTAGAGAAAATGGGAAGCAAAGTTGACTGTGTGATTTTCAAGCAACCATTTACATTTCTCCGTTTGTCATTGACTGGGTACTGTTTTGGGTAGGAAAAGAGGGGATCATACATCAAAAAAAGTCCTGCTCTGCTGATCTAAAGAGGAAGAGACATTTCACTTTAGAACAAAGAATTAGATTTTTTTTACATTGCTTCACTGGAGGTTTTTGGAGGTTTTTCTTGGGGTGATGGGGGTGGGGTGTTTGGCTTTGCTATAATACAGCACATCAAAGTGCTTTTGATGTGAAGTTTACTTAACAGAATCAGTTTTTCCGATAATTGTGTTAATCTTTATAAACCTGAAGGCGATACTGCGCCTTTTAAAAAACTATAGCAGGAAAAGACTTGAGGTTACATATACTCTCAGTGGTGAGAGATGGAGCAGTTGGATTATTTCACCACTTCTTACAACTCTGCTTGTGTTTCATGGGCAGCGTTAGCAACGGGCTTGATATTGCTCTCACTCAGGCCCGGAAGGCTCTATTTAAACCCTTCACGGACCTTTCATAAGCAGCTTCATATATTTTCTCAGGTAAGAGCCACCAGAGATTTCAAGGGACAGTTTACAACAGGCGCTGGCTCAGAGATAGCAGAGGGGCCTTGAGCCACAGCAAGAATCAGTGCTGATCTTTGAAAGATTCCCTGCTCCCAGCCATTAATAGCTATCTTTGTATTATTTTGAGTACAAGCTTCTGTCCCCTCTTAAATCTTGCAAAACCAGCTTTGCCATCCACTCCTGGTCTTGAAGTATGGCTGTGAAAAAGCTTCTGTTATGTCTGACCTGTTTACCTACAGCATTTGAATGACTTTTTAAGTTCTTTGAATAAAGATAAGAGACAATGTGTACATTTTCCACACGAATAGTGGAACGGTAATAAAATAAACATCAAAGGCAAGCTAGCAAATCATCGCTACTTCACTGCTATTTACAACAAAAGCAGGAAGAGGAAAAAACCTACCCTTGCCATTGGCATCATCGTAGAAAATATGAGTTTTGGAAGGAATGATACCTTTTT
Organism: Aphelocoma coerulescens; assembly: GCF_041296385.1. Classification (NCBI taxonomy): domain Eukaryota; kingdom Metazoa; phylum Chordata; class Aves; order Passeriformes; family Corvidae; genus Aphelocoma; species Aphelocoma coerulescens. The sequence goes on from NC_091015.1 coordinate 80,469,610, forward strand.
CCCATACCCTTAAACACAAACATTGGCACCTACAGCTAGGACAACACTTTATTGAAAGATTTCAGTTTACATTACATGGAGACAACAACAACAAGGAACCAAGAGAGGTCTCCCTCCTCTTATTTTTGTCTTTCCGAATTGCCTGCTTTTCTTAACTGGTACAGCTTTTGTGAGAATAGTGAGACATTCAGTGTATTGTTATTTCTATTAAAGTTGTCAAGAATGCAAACAGAGGGACAGAAGAACTTCTCACTCTTCACTATTCACCATGTAAGACTCACGCAGACAGAAGAAATGGCAAAGCTTTGAAACAAAATGCAGGTGTGTGTGTGGGAACATATATTCTATTCAAGAGAGATCAAGATAGAAAGTAGGGCTGTTTGTTTCTCCTCTCAGCCTTTTAAACCTGTCTTGTTTCATCTTCCTCTCCAATACTCCTTGAGAGCCAGACCACAACGGAATAGCCCTAACCAGAGTGACTCTGCATTATGTATTTATTCTAAAATAAGATTTAGAAAGACTGGTTTTGGAAAATATGGAGCAATCCAACTCTTACTCCAGGACACAAAATTCGAAGCATACATATGAAAAAATAAAACATAAGCACCACACTGGATTTCTGCTGATGTTTTTGTTACTGTTTTGCAGACGCCAGCGCTACTGCCATATGAAGTCAAATAGCATTTTGCAATTGACTTTGAACAGTGAGCAGAACAGGAGTTTTCAGAGAAGCTACTACCAGCTAGCTCTCTTCGTTGAGTTGTTCAATCTAGCATAATTTTTAAGGAGAAAAAAAAAAAAAACAACAACTCTGAAGGAAGGCAAGACCTTAAGACAACTTAAACCTAAAAATAAACCCAAAAATGATGACTAATTTTTCTAGAAAGAAAAGTGCCTAGGTAAAATTACAGAATACTTTGTCTCAAGTTTTATGGGAAATTTACAGATTCATGGTGATTAAAAAATTAAAGTTACAATTTAAAAAAAACCAAACAAACCAAAACCTACACAATATATGATTTTACTAGAGAGTGGCAGTTGTAAGACAGAGGTTACAAACACACCATCCAGAAGAGGACAAGCAATGCTGCTACAGAAACAGTAGCACACATAGAACTAAGGTTAAGGCTTTGACTAACTCTCTCATAGCAAAACTCCAAAGCATTGCCTACCTGTTCCCATTCTACCTCTGCACCAGGTGTGCTTATGACAGAAGGAAAGAGAGACCAGGACTGAAACTATTTTGTCAGGCTACATAAATCATTAGGAATTCACAACTGCGAAGTCGTGTACTATTTTCCAACAGGTTGTTGAGCTGTCATATTACAACTTGTTGCTTTATACGGCACTATTAAAATAAATCACCGCGCGTAACAGGTTCAGCTCTGCCACCTATAAGTCATTCTGCATTTTACACCTGGGAGGAGGGCCGGCTCTGCTTAATCGCGCCGAACTGCGGCTTCGTTCGAAATACCCGGGAAGGGGAGGGACCTGGCAGGAGAAAATACAAACAAGTTTCGTAAAATAACTTTCCAACAAGACCTTGCTGTCATCTTGGCTAATTACGGCTCTGATACGGCTTATTAAGGCATACCCACCTTTGCTACCTTGCTTCTCCACCCACCACCCTTTCAGATCTTTGTCCTGGCTCCGCCTCTCGCCGGCGTTATAATGGGCTGGTCTGAAAGTGGTGGAGAGACACAGAACCACAGGGGAAGGGAGAGATAATGACAATAACACTAATAACCCTAATAACTCGTCTCCTGCTCGCCTCGCAGCGAGGAGCCAGCCCGGCGTCCCGGCACTGACAGGGGTCGAAGCCGGAGAGAGCGGAGTAACCCCGACAGCCCTCGAGAGCTTCTCCCCGCGCCCGGGGAGCGCCGAACGGTAACAGCGGCAGCGCCCCCGAGGAGGACCGAGCTCGGGCGGACACGGAGAAGTGCCGGCTCCGGCAGCCGACCGCCCTCATCCCGCACCGGCTCCACGGGGGCCGCCTCGCCCCTCTCCTTCGGCCCCATGGAGCAGCGAGAGTAAAGAGCGAGAAGGACAAAAAGGGGGCGAAAGGAGAGCGAGCGCCCAGGTCGGGGAGAAGGAGGTGAAAGCCCGGAGGAATCCCCCGTCCCGAGGGCTGCAGGGCACCGCCGCCCGTCCCCGGCGCCCACCGGCCGCGAAGCGGCCAGCCCCTGCCTGCGACCCCGGGCCGGCGGGCTGAGGAGGGCGCCGAGCCCCGCTGCCCTGCCCTGACGGTCTCGCCTGCCGCTGCGGAGCTGTCCAAGCCGGCGAGGGCACAGAAAGCCCCTGGGTCGCCTCGCTGCCTCCCGCCTCCCTTCAGGCCGCGCCGAGGGGCGGGGGTCGCGCCCGCCCAGCGAAGCCGCGGGGTGCGGGGGGGCCGGCGCCGCCGCCATGAAGCTGGAGGTGTTCTCGCAGCACTATGAGGACAAGCTGGGCGCCGGCAGCGACCAGGAAGGCAGCGGCTCGCTCTCCCCTGCTCCGGCTGAGAGCGAGCTGGGCTCGGACGGTGACTGCGCGGCCAACAGCCCGGGCGGCGGGGCCGGGCGGCCGGGGCATCCCCCGCCGCCGCCCCCCACGCCGCAGCCCCCGCCACCGCCGCCGGCCGAGAGCGCCAAGGGGAAACCCTACACGCGGCGGCCGAAACCGCCATACTCCTACATCGCGCTGATCGCTATGGCTATCCGCGACTCGGCCGGCGGCCGCCTGACCCTGGCCGAGATCAACGACTACCTGATGAGCCGCTTCCCCTTCTTCCGCGGCGCCTACACCGGCTGGCGCAATTCGGTGCGCCACAACCTCTCCCTCAACGACTGCTTCGTCAAGGTGCTGCGCGACCCGGCGCGGCCCTGGGGCAAGGACAACTACTGGATGCTGAACCCCAGCAGCGAGTACACCTTCGCCGACGGCGTCTTCCGCCGCCGCCGCAAGCGCCTCAGCCGCGCCGCCCCGCCGCCGCAGCCCGCCCGCCCCGCCGGCGGCGCCCCGCCGCAAGTGCCGCAGGAGGCGGCCGGAGCGGGCGCCGCGTCCCCCGGCGCTTCCCCGCGGTGCTGCTGCGCCTCCTCGCCCTGTCACTGCGTGCCGGGAGCCAAGGAGGCAGCAGCGGGGGGCGGCGGGGCGAGGCCGGCGGGCGGCGGCGCCGCCAAGTTCTCCAGCTCCTTCGCCATCGAGAGCCTCCTGCAGCGGCCGGCAGGACCCCGCGCCGCCCCGCAGCCGCCGCCGACACCGCACGCCCGCCTCCTGTGGCCGGCGCCGCCCGCGCCCCCGCACCTGCTGCCCGGCCCCTACCCGCTGCTCCCCTACCCACCTGCCGCGCAGCCCCCGCCCGCCGCCGCCGCCGCCCTCTACGGCGGGGGCCTCCTGCAGCTCTGCGCCTACGGGCTGGGAGAGCCGTCACCGCCGCTGCTGCTGGGGGGCGGGCGGCCCTCGCTGGCCCCGGGGGAGCCGTCGCCGCTGGCGGAGCGGCCCCGGGCGCCGCTGTTCCAGGCCGGCCTCCCCAAGGGCGGGCGGGGGCTGCCGCCCGCCTCCCCGCTCTACGGGGCCCTCCGGCTCGCAGGGCCACTGCCGCCGGCAGCGGAGGGATCGGCCTCGTTCCAGCCGTACGCCGTGGAGACCCCTCTGGCTTAATGGAGCCCCCCTCCTCCCCTGCGAGGGACCTGCTCGGGGAGGCGTGGAGGGGGAAAGGAGGAGGCTCTGGATCCCGCACTTTAACTCCAGAGGCGACCACAGCCTCCAAGCAAAAGCCTCGGTGACTGTGCCTTAGTGAAATGACAGTGGGTTTAACTTAAGCCAAAAAAAAAAAAAAAAAGAAAGAAAAAAAAAAAAGGGAAAAAAAAGAAAAAATCAAACAACTGTCAGTTTGGACATAGCCATGAGCCTCAAGTGCTTCTTACTGTTCGTTGAGACTACTTGACTTAAGCCAGTCCCTCGCCATCCCTTTTCTATCCCCCTCTCTTGTCCCCACATGTCCTGCTACCGAAGCCTTGGCCAGCAGAGCGGAGGTGCCCCGCGGAGGGGCGCGGTGGCGGCCGCTGGGGGATGCGCTGTGCGCTTGGGAGGGCGGGGAGGAGGGAGGGGGCCCGGGGAGCCTGCCGGGAACCAGCAGGGAGAGAGTAGGGGAGGGGGCCGGGGTCTGCTGTGGAGCCGTAGGTCTGTACTGCAAAGCAATGCATCACTGTGCCAAAAGAAACCTTTTCTCCTGTCCGGCAACTAGCATTTCGTGGGAAGGGAGGATATTAAATTATTTATAAAAGTAGTGTTTTTAACACAAAGAGAGTGCAGCTTTTTTTAATTAATTATTGGAGGGGGCGGGAGAGGGGAAAAGGCTCAAGGAAATGTCAGATGTTGTCTCCTGTACTGGCTGGAGTTCTACATTTATGGCCAAGACCACTGCTACTGGAAAAAGAAGAGTAATTTTTTTCATATTTTATTTTTGTGTTTGTATGTAATATATGTACGTGTGCATTTTATTGACGCTCGGCCACCATGTTTTTCCATTTTTTTTTCCTTTCTCCTTTCCCCCGAATAAAAACTGCCCCCTAAATAAAGGCGGTAATAAGGAGAAGAGCGTGATGTCTGTGCTGGCGTGAGGGAGGGAAGCCTGTTGTGGGACAGCCTTGGCCGAGAAGCTTGGCTAGGGCCACGGGGGCAGCAGGGCTGCCTGCCCTTTCATCCGCATCCCCGCCGGCGGGTAGAGGTGCCACCTATGGACCCGCCTTATTTTAGTCACGGGAGATGAGAGATTCTCCTCTTGGGCTGCCGCCAGGTATGAAAGTCCTCTGCAATTCCTCGAGTCAAATCAGATTTTCCCGTCGGGACTCAGCCCTGCAGAAATGCTGGCCATTTGCAGGCAAGCTGCCTGATGTAGGGGCAGCCTGTGAAAATCCTGTGTACATCTGCCTGCCTTTTTTTTCCTCTCTTTTTTTTTTTTTATTTTTTTTTCTACGAAGGACAGCAGACGACATGTAATCCTGCTGTCATCTCTCGGTCCAAGGAAAACTCGCTTCAGGAAGGTCGTAGGCATTACCAGGCACCGGCTGCTTCTGGTGGAGGCATCCCCGCTAACACCTACGGCGGGCGAATCCTCAGCGGGGTGAAGGCTGGGGAGTATCTGCTGGTAATAGAAAGTTTACACGCGTTGCCGTCTCCCTACGGGCGTTATGTTAAGGCTGATTTGTACTGTCAAAAGTGAACAGCAAAGCCTCAGAAAGGCTAAGTCGGAAAAAGGAAAGGTTGGGGGGCTAACTGCCTGTGCTACTGAATCACAAATCAGTGCCGCCCCCGAACTCGAAGAGTTTATGCAAAAGCTGAAATGATCATTCGGGGTTCGTTGGTTCGGTTGTTTGTTGAAAATCGGCGGGCTCTTAAAGTCTTCTGTAAGCACAGGTTACCTAAACAAACGATGACAAGGAGAATTTTGGGCGCTGAATGTTCTTCTTTCTAATTAGACATATGTCTGACCTTGGAGTTTCTCTCCCACCTCTTTTTCCCTCAGCGCCGAGATTCAGCCACTGACTAGCTTCTACCCTATGCGCAAAAATTATTCCGAATAGCAAAGGTGTGTTGTGAAAGGAAAGCTTCAAACAGAACAATCGGCGGCCGAAACCAGCGATTTGTTTCAATACAGCTCAAGCAGATTTCACGGTGTGTTTAGCTCAGACCATAACATCCATCAGAACATTGCGAGAGATTAGTGACTAATGTATGAAGTAATCCAACCTTTGAAGGAATTGCTTTTTATGTACACACGCGCATGCACACACACACATACATACACACGCACTATTTCGACATCATTCTGCCTTCAAGGCTCTGTGCAAATATTAATCTACCCTTCTGTAATCTGCTCTTTCCTCTGGCTTGTATTTTACCATTTCTTTTTTATAGGAGTTCACATGTCCTAGTATCTTTTGCTTCTGTCGATCTGTAAAGGTCGTATTTCAGGGTATGTTAAAGGCATCTTGATGGGAAGTGGAATTTGTTATTATAGCCACAAGAGTGTATTTTAATCGGATGTATTTAAGTGTGAGTAGGGATGATTTGTGTGTAAACGTATGCTTAATAGGATGACATTGAGCTTTTTACTTTTAGAAAATAAGTACGTTAAAAAAGAAAAAAAAAGAAGAAAAAAGGAAAAAAAAAAGAAGAAAGACGGCAGAGCTCGAGATATCCCTTGTTAATAGGTATTCTATTACATATTTATCTTCTATGAAACTCGATTTTTGGACGCATCGAGAGAGTATGTCAACACTACAGTAGCAGGGATATCTGTGTCCTCGCGGTCCTTTCCTAGCTCTTGTTTGGATTTCCTCAGACGGTCGAGATGAGGATTTCAGTGGTTCCCGGTGCGGGGCGATGGGGGCGGGGGGCAGGTATTGCCTGCTGTCCTGAGCCCTCTCGGCGGCGAGGCTGTGAGGCTTTCTCTTGCTGAAAGGTAGGGTCTTCTCCGCCTCCTTGTGCTTGAGCATCATCCTCCTAAGATGAGGCAAAGGACGAATCCCTGTTGACCTTTGGGTGGAATTTGCCCCACTCGCGCTACTTTTCAGACCTCGCCGGCGCTTCCGAGCGAATGAACGCGTGGGGAGGAAAAAGCCGGCTGTGTGGGTGCTGTCACCTCGCCCGGCGCACACGGCAGAGGCACCGCACGCAGCCCCGCCGCGCGGGCACAGCGGCGACAGGGAGCAGCCCGCCGCCTCCGCCCGGGACTCGCAGCGGACTCGGCCAAGGGGGACGGCCGGCCCTGGTGCACAGCCATAAATCCGAGCTGTCAGCTGTGACAGACGGCTGCTGAAACACAGCACCTGTCCAAACACTTTCCAGCAGCAGGTAATCAGAGAACCGACACTTTACGTTTTTGTGTGGAACAAGCGCATTAACCATTTCACAGACCTTCCCAAAACAGCCATGTTTGTATGTCTGGGTACTTTGTCTTTTTTAACGTCTAATAAATCAGGATGACAGAAGAGAGACAAAGCCTTTTGACTTGTGATATTTGACACATCAGCAGCAAGCCAACACTTTGGCGCCATGGCCTTTCAGCCCTACCAGTGTCTGCAACACCCACAGCATGTTTGTTGAATGGGTGTAGTTTGTGATACTTGAGGGATTTTTGCACACTGCACAGGCAAAAATTAGGTCAATAGCACAGAAAGCCTGGCAGGAACAGGGAGCAAAACAAATCTCTATCAGCATGTGAGAGGACCTGAAAACATCCCATGCTGGCTGCTCCAACCCTGCTGCAGTTTCTTCATATGCCTGCTGGAAACACCAGCCTAAGCAGAATTGCACATAAATTCAGATTCAGACTGGGCTCTGGTTTTAAGTGCTTTTCTGAGGAGAGATTTGGCTGTCCAAATAAATATATTTTTTGTTCCTGAGACTCCCCCTCCCCTCCCCTCCCCTCCCCCCCAAACCCCCCACCACCATAACTCTTTCATCTCTTTTAGGCTCTGAATGTTTTAACTTGCTTTAAAGTTTATGAATATTTTATATTCATAAAATATTTTCAGCAGCTTCTCCATATCCTGCCCCAGCTGTGGCAGAGAGTGATTAAAATGGTTACCTGGATAATGTCAGTCCTAACCACTTTCCTAAATCTCTTCAAATTTTAACCTGCTGAGCAGCAGAACTGCATAAACTTCATCTTAGTGGAATAAGATCAAATTAATACAAAGGAGATGTTTAAGCAGGAGTTTGTGCACTTCAGGAATTAATGGCTGCCAAACATGAACTCGTAGAATAAATAAGCTTGCAAAAGTGCTCTGTAGATAACAGCTTGCATATAGTACATAGAGTCCATGCAGCAGGGCAATATAAAAATACTGTGCCTATTCTCCTTTGTAGTAGAGGCAAAACTCCTGTATCTCAGTGGAGGCATGCCAGCAGGAGAGCATTTTGATTGTTACTTTCCCATCAGATGAAATAACCCAAATTTTCACCAACCAGATCTGATGAAACCTGAAATTGGCTTTCAGCTTGCCTTCCAAATGACTCATAAGGTGGCATAAGCAGCCCGTCAGTATCCATAATGCTACTCAGGAAGGAATCCCCTGAAATCAGTCATTTTATTCAACAGCCATCTCAGCACAGCAGTGCTAGCTACAAAATTCAGTTCAATGCAGATCTTTAGTGAAAGCTTCTAAGCAAAAAAGTGCAGCCCTTGGTATCACACTAGATGCTGAGAAGACTGAAAGAAGTTGGATGGAATTTTTTCCTGGGAAGTTGCAGGTTTTTGCTACCCCAAATCCTTTTTCTAGAAGGGGATTCTTAAGGGCTGGATGTTTCAGGCACAGAGGACCCTTAGGAAAAAGAAATTTCACCCCAGAAAAGGCACATACGAGGGACTCAGATCGATAGGCCCTTCATTTTTTACACCGTGCCTTAAGAAGGTGAAACTTCCTACACAAGAGCAAGAACAACCGCACCCCTACATAGGAGGGTAGTGCTTCTCACCAAAGTCCAGATTTTGCACAACTCTTCGCTGGGCTAGGGGAGGTGTTTAACTTAATAACAAGCAGGAGAGTCAGTCCCTTTGTTGTGCCAGGCTTTTGGCCTTTTAAGTCTGAAGCAGATGAAAGCAAAGTTGAAATCTACCTCCAGCCAAATTCACAGCACTAAGTTGTGATTTTGGCAAGAGTGCTTGTTGCAACTTTGCTGAGCACCACAGCAGCTCTTTAATGATGGGGTGGATATGGTTCCATCTTTTGTTTACATCCTGAAGAGGAAGCTTTTTCCACTTGACTGGATTTTTCTATCCTCATTGACTCTCAGAAGTCTCAAAACCAGCTTCAGAAAAGACATCTACGGAGTGCAAATACCCCATCATAAAGTCAGACAGATGGCTACAGAGCACCTAGTCCTTTCTAAACATCCAAACATATTGATAGCTTCAGAAAGCTACTAATTCATAGTCTCCAGCCCTGCATAGGAGCTAAACATTGCTTTTGCCTTCAGGAAGTTATACCTCCACACATCTGGATGGACTAGGCCCTTGTCTTCTTTTCCAGAGCCAGAGGGAGAGAGTATGAGGAAGGCTTGAGAGAACACACTGTCATTACACATTTGTGCTCTTGCACCATGCTATTGTTTTCCTTGTTATGGCCTGTTTCAAAATTTCAGAGCTCTTTCAAGCAGCATGGCACACTAATAGCCTCCTTTGCTATGGGGAAAAACAATGTTTTTGTGGGTTCTTTCCCCTCCTTAATAGCAGAGAACATTCAAGATGGAGTAATACAACTCTTCAGTACAAGGTCTTGAGCAGAGTATGTGGGACCCAGAACCACAAGGTAGGAAAACACATAAGAGGGGAAAAATAGGCAAAATAGGTGATACCTAGTTTTCCAAATTCTGCTGTAGTTGCTTCCTGATCATAACTACTCATGGAGTACATGTTTATAAGCAGTATGTGTTAATAAATGTTTTAATAAGTATATTTAGGTGGTTTAGGGTCCAATGGGTTTATTTTAGCTGTGTTTGAATTGCTGTTATTATTTTAAGTAATTATTTGGTACTGGAGTGTAATTCCAATAACATCTGACAGTCAGCTAATAACCCTTCACATAAATAGTGTATTTCATGTTTATCCTTAATACTGCTGAAGTGGTTTTAGTCCACTGTAGAGAAACAGTGTTAACGAATAACATACCTGAGCCAAACTGAGCTTAACTGCAGTCATTCTGTGGCCCCATGAGACGTCCCAGGATACCTCACTGGGAAGACTCTTCAACAATACTGCTTCTGTGAAATTCATTTTTTTATTTAGTAGCTCTTTCAGGTACCTGCCTTAAAGATCCTAACATTTCAGCAGAAACATGGGACTCCAATTTCCTGGCCTATTACTTTATTCAGGAGCTGTTACAAGCAGGCAGATGAACTTCAACATTCCAAGTAGAAGTTGTCAATCTTACTTTAGTCTTTGAAAAGACAATTGTCTGTAAAACCTCAGAGATTACCTATGGTCTTTCAAACCAGATCTATGACACCAAACTGTCTATTTCAGTTCCTTCCACAGCATTTACTGTTGAAAATCACAGCATCTTTCTACAGAAATATTTCCACAAGATTTCTAATAAGAATGTGTAAAGATGTGAACATGAAAGTCTTCTGGAATTGCCCAGTTCACTTTCTCTCCAGTGCAGTTTATTTGTTTATTTTTAATAACATATGAAGCAAGGCAGTATTTAGTAGCTCTGTTTAAAGCAACTTAAGCAATGAAGAAGGAACCCTACAAAGATAGCTCATCTCACAAAGAAAACCGTAAGTCGCATAAGCAGGTGATAGCAGATTTTTTGGTATCATTCTTAAAACAAGAGTCTAATGCAATTCTCTTTCACCATCAAACAACTGCTGGGCACTTCATGCAGCCATCTTCAATAAAGTATCATGTGCCCAGTACTCATCCTCATACAACACCAAAGTAATTCCCCTCTCTTTGGCATACGCAAGCCTCAATTAGTTGTATGTTATCATCACATTCCCCATTAATCATTTAGCAGAACTGTACAGATGTACAACAGCAACTTTCCCAATTTTTTCCTCGTAAGTCAGTCCAGGAAGCCCCCAAGTCATTTCTGTGTTTCTCTGAACTTCTCTGGATCATCTCTTTCTGACTAATCGTAAGAACATGGTGAAGGCATAGCTTTGTGTGTCACAATAACTGGAGTCATGTCAGGTTCTTCCCACACCCCCCAGTTCCAGAAGAAGCAGGTTAAAAAAGGACAAAGGAGTTATAAATTATATTCAAAGCAGCCAGGCTAACATATGACAGCAGAGTACAGACTGCAATTACTCAACCTTCTCAGCAATAACCACAAAAAAACCCCTCAGTGTAACATCTAAGCAACCTCGTTCAGTCAGAGAAACAGCCTTACCCTTTTCACTTCCCTCTGCTCCCTTATCTTACTTGCCCTTATCCAAAGCTATCCTTAAGGAAACAGAAACAATTTTGCCCTCCAATCTAGTCTACAAAACACTGAGCACAAAAAGACAGAACTTGCCATAGATTCTTCTGATGCCTTAGCATCCTCTGCTAAGAGGACCTGCCCCAAGTCTCTTACAAACAGCATCTCTTCCAGATCCTAAATTGAGAGGATAAAGCATATAAACTGTATTTTGCATGGTCAGAGCTCCTAAACCAAAGCCCACTCATCCTGTAGCAAAGTCACTGCTGAGACCTTGGCCAAAACAAAATTAAAGTATAGCACTGGCTGTGCCATTTCCTCAGGACATTGGGCAATTCTTTGGTCTTCCACAGCTGGCAAGATAAAATACTTGTTAGAGCTCCCAAGGAAAATTCAGGTTAGAATTTTCCCATTTCACAGGAACTAAGGACTTCTCCCAATTTCTTTATTCCATACAAAGGAGATTAGCTTTATTCTTTGCTGGGATTAAGTTTTCCCTATCCCATACTGTTACCAATGGCTACAAGGGAGAATTTCCTCTTTGCATTATTATTTCTAGCACCACAGATGGGAGGTTCAAATCTGAGCAGGGGACTTGACACACTCAGCACCTACTATCGTCTTGTAATTATAGTATCTTCCTCTCCACTGCAAAGAACCAGAGCAAGGACTGTAAGATTACCCAAACTTCTATTAATGTTTGCATCAGGAAGATTTATGTTAGACACCTTTTTGTTCCTTGTACAACTGAAATCTCAAGACCAAGAGACCCTCTGTGTGAAAAGAAAGTGAAAGGTATACATTTTCATAGCTTGATTTAAATGTTGGGGAATTATGCTGGGGTTTCCTACAGGGCCTAGATGACTCCTTAAACTGGGAAACAGCTGAAGCAGCTAGAAGTCAATCAGGTCACCCACAGGTTTGGGAATACTGCAGGGGTGCCAAAGGCCCGTTAGTTGGAGGAGTCAATCAGTATAACAGAGAAGAGCATGGGATATAGTTCTAGGGCTAGTGCTTGTGCTAATTAACCAAAGCTGCAGTTTACTGTCTTACTCTAAGACACCATAAAAGCCTTTTTATTCAGGTCCCAGTGTGGTATTAGCAATAAGTAATTATTTTCACATATATGTGTATTACATTAAAAAAAGCCCCTACAATAAAACATTTTAAAGCAAATAAATTAAAAACTGGACCATTGTACACCATTATTTTAGCACCCTTTAATTCAGTGCACATATCATTGTAGTGAACTATTTAAATTAAAGTACCACAATCTTTTTCCTCCTATAGGATTCCTGCATCATCCAATATAACTAGTTGTTTGGAAAGGCAACTGTCTTGTGCAATTAAAAGGAAAATTGTTCTCAGGGCCCTGATTCAGTGGAAGTTAGGAGGTTTATTCCAAGTCAGAAGAAGAATCTCTGGGAAAGAATGTATGCTTTAAATATTTAAGTCATAGTATTATAGATGTGCATGTACACAGGAGAACTAAAGTCTTTAATTCTTTTCAGCCAGATTGGTGTCAGGATGTATATAAACCTGTAGTAAACTAAGACGTATTTTTTTTTACATTTGGAGTACTTCTGGTGGTTAGCTTTATTAGCAACACAGGCAGTTGTTACTTTACCAGAATCTATTCTAATACAGGGGACACTGCAATTGAAAAGCAGGACTCTTTGCAGACTTGCACAGCCTGTCATAGTATCCTTTAAGAAATGAGGTTTTGCAATTTCTGAGGAGTCACATGCACCCAGACTTGAATCTAACTCAGATAATAATCTAAGCCGTGGGACCCTTCCCTTTGGCACAGTTCTGCTCTTCTTTACCAGGACAAGAAGTCTGGCTTAACAGGCTGGTGCCTACAGGTCTCCCAGATGTGATGAGGTCTGACAAAACCATATCATCCTATTCATTCTTATTTAATTGCTTGCAAAACAGGATTGAACACTGCTTGAGTTCAATTTCTTTTGGTTGGTTGCTTTTGTAAGCACCATCCATCCACATCCTCTGATAGAAGGCCAGCAAGTAACATCCTATGATCAGGGGTTGTGCCAACAGCCTGGATCTATCAGCCACCACTACACAAAGTGCAGCACAGGACTATCACAGGGATCTCCATCACAAAAAGAAGGTTGGTGCTGTACACTTATTACTAGAGTACATTCCTCGAAGTGGCGCATGCAGCCCTCAGACCATACCTACACCGATACCAGTCAGTGATACCAGTTTCTACTGATAACCAGTCACATCTGAGCTCATAATACAAGCCAAAAAAGCTTGCAGACAATAAAGAAAATCTCACAAACCAATCATTGTATTTCATCACTTCATAAAATCTGTAAAACACTTCAATTGTATGGCTATTTCCCCTCAAAAGGGCTGGGTTAGGAATGGATGCACGTAATGAGCTCCCTCCTATTTATTTGATAAATTTCCCATTCAACGGCAAGAACAGACTGAGAAAAACTGAAAACATATTTCCATATATTGACTGAGAAGTATGTTCTGTTTGACTTCAGCCTCAAAATTTCATTTCACAGTGGAGAAAAAATAAAAAAGGTCCATGTATTTTCAAGATATGCATATATCTATCTACATGACAGATGGCTCCAGCTGATTTCAGCAGGAGTTCTCATGGACATTAAATATCTCAGTCATTCAGCTCTTGTTGGGAGTGGCTCAAAACCCAGCTGAGCCAGGAACTAAATGTGAGCAGCTATACATTAATCTTAATTGCTATTCTATAAATAGTCTGGGAGAGAAGGTAATGGGAAACCCCAGCCAAATTGAGCAACCAGAAGCATGAAGGGGTATTTTTGTGTCCCCTGCATTATTAAAAGGCCAAATAGGTGTTCAAATTAGAACGTTCAAACACTGAGATCAAACTGTTTTTTGAGCAAAAGACTTATTTTTGCATAAAGCCAAAAAATCATGAAACTCATTTTCATCTGATAGTTTGTTGTGTATTTTCATTTTTTTTCAGTGCATTTCTCTAACCTTGCCTTATAAGAGCCATATTTGCGATCTTAAGACACTGAACAGGCTGATTACTTGCATAATAACTGTTTTCCTTGATCTTCAACTTATTTCAAAGAACCTTAAGGCCACAGCTGCTGTAAGTTTTGATGATCCAATGGGATTTCAGGGTACTCAGCTTGCCACGGACCAGGTAGCATCCAGCTCTTCTGAGGTTCTAAGCATGCAACAGACAATTCCATCTCATACAATTCCATCCAGAACTACAAACAATGCCATCCTTACCTTAGATAGAAGAAGCATTTTCACTCCAGTGGGAGGTGAAATCAATGAGCAACACCTGGAATGTCTGACAGACCAGGTCTTGCAAGGGCACATCCCCTTAATGGGCAGAACAAAATCCCTTAAGCCTTCAAAATACACACTAATTCTTCAGGGAGGATCATGATAGGCAGGAGTTAGTCGGATACTCATGGACAAGGACACATTATTCTTTAGTAAAGTAGGGTAAAATTGCTCCCACATCTATGAGAACTGGGACCTTGGAGACAATCCTGAGGTCCCAAGAGTCATGGATTCATGTTCTTCCAACCAAAACTACTCCACAGGATGTCTGCAGAGATAGAAGCTTTGGCCAAGCCCTGCCAATCCCTGCTGCCTCTCAGGACGATCAACTGGAAAACTCAGCAGCAACTGGAAGGAGCCTGGGAAAGGAGGAGGAAACAACTTAGTCTCCTGAAGGCCTTGCTGCAGCTCTGCCTGACACCGTATCAGTCACAAGTCTAGAGGTTTATAAGCTTCCAACCTAAACACTCTTATCACCATGTGTAGCTCTGAGCCCTGGGGTTCCCTTCTGCCCATCAATGCATAGATATGTTATCATCATTTGCTATCATGTAAACTCAACTACTGTTCAAGTTGCCCTGATGTATGATAATCATACAGTGTTGATCATCCAGATCAGGCTGAAAACATACCTGAACTCCAAGATGTTTATGTGTACAGACTGGTAGAGAAGCTTGACTGGTGGCCCTGCTTGCATAAGGCTCTCTCCTTACTCTATTAGTTCTACAGACTGAACATACAGGAAACCTCAATATTTAACTAGAATTCATATTTTTTTATTAAAATTAAGTTATAGTGAGAACAAAACCAGAATCTGATTTTCAATCAGGAAGGAAAAAAAAATCTTATTTGAAATTATTCACATTTCAACTTTAATTTGGTTTATTTTTCAAAGACCTGATCAACACTGTCAAACATAGTACTGCTTTTCATTTGCTTGATTTACTCCAGTATCTGCTTTACTTAGTAACTCGGCACAAAATAAGCAGAAAAAAAATTTTTATGGATATCATCTGCTAAAACTGATAGCAAAGGGCCACTCAATATGCAATCTGAATAATACATCAAAATTTTATCTACAAATAAAATCCTCAATTATTTGGCAATTTACCATTTACACACATAAAAAGAACATTTTTTATGGCTGCAGAGATAAATGCATATTGGTATTCACTGAAATAACAAGTGTGTCTTGGTGAAAAGCTGTATAATATGACAGAGTAGAAATATGGATTACATTTGGCCACATTTGCACTATGAACACAGGGCTCAAAGCTAAGAAACAAACAGGTCTTACACCTCGAAGTTTCACTGATGCAAATGGGAGCATGAAAAATAAAGGTTTTGTATGAAAAGACTTGTAGAGCCAGTTTCTGATTCTGCAATCAGAGAAAGACCCGCACACTATAGAGAAAAGGAATCCATCCTTTTGATGTGGGAAAGCAAGGGAATGTCTCTTTCTGGACAGTAGCATGCATCTGCACCACAAATGAAAGGGACACTATGCTGTTCACCACCCCAGGGGCCCAAAAGCTTCACTTGAACCAGTGAGTTCTGGCGACATCTCCCAGCCTGTACCCATATGGGATGCTGAAAGACCCAAGCAGGGCAGACAGGCTTGCTGGACTACCACCAGCATACCCTGCCAAGTGATTTACTTCTTCCCTGGCTGCTTTGTCCAGGAGAACTCCAGCACATTCCATGCAGCTTAAACATATCTTACTAAAAATCCAAACTTAGAACCAACCTATATAGAGCTCTCCAACTGACCTGTAATTGGTGGAAAAATATCATGAAGAGCACCAAGCCAGATTGTGAGGATTGTTATGCATCTTTTCATAGGACATCATGTAATTCCAAAATCCCTTCAGATATGTCCGATACGAAAATCTGCCTGTCCTATATCAAAGAGAAAATTTGGTTTGCCCAAGGTCTTGCCTCCAGTACACCTATTCTCCATAGCTTAGGAAATGGTCAGCAGCAGGTTAACAGTCCCAAAATATTTCCTACTTCTGCATGAAGATTAGGATATTCCTAAATCAAAACAGAATTTTTTTGTTTAATAGCCCTGAAAAAACTTTTCTTTAGCAAATCTGTCCTGTCACTTTTTTGAGCCCATGCCAACTTTTTCAATTCAATTTCACAGTCAGATTCGTGTCATGTGAAGGAGCACCTCTTGCTATTTTGTTTTGAAAGTGCCTCTTGATAAGATGCCACAGGATCAACAGTAGTAGTCATCTGGGAGAAAATTTCCCTAAGCTCTTCACTCACAACTTCAGACCTGCATTGAATCCACTTAGGGGAAATCTCTTGCAGAATTATAATAAATTCATCCCTTATCCTGATCATACTTGTGAACCTTATTCTACTTTTACTGTACCTTGCTTTGCAAAGTAGAGGTGGTGGGCAAGTGTACAGGGGGGCGGAGGCCTCCAACCACAGGCAGAATTTGAGAACTGAGTATACCATGGACCCATATTGTCCAAACACAAGTGAACCAGTAGTCATGAACAAAATATCTTTACTGGTTGCTGCTGTTTTCTCCGAGTGCAGCTCAATCTGGTGAGACTTGTTTTTCATTAGAAAAATCAAAGCAGCACTCCTGTGCGGTAAGTGCTGTTTCAGAGCCTACCTGAAGCTTTTCTTTTTCGCCATTAAAATTGCTGTATATCAAAAAGCCAGATGTACTCCAGCTTTGGTAGGTAAGATTGGACCTATGTACATCATCAGTATTAGGCTGTGTAGCTCTGTTCCTTTGAGTAAGCAGCGTGTAGATCATGCAGCACACACTGTCCTCAGGTCCCTGTGAAGACCACAAAAGCCGGTGGAAGAGGGTGAGGTTAACAATAAGTCATGCTTGAAACCCCACCAGGCGATCCCCCACCACTCCATCCATACCAGGAGTAAGTAGCACATTCCATTCTTGAAACCTCATCTATCACATATGTAAGCAGAGGCACTGGCCTGCCAAAGACTAACTCCAATTCTACACAAAAGTTTCCTGGTTTTGATCTGTTCTTCTGACCCTAAAGACAGACTGCAGATGTCTTGAATAAGTAACTAGAAATTTCTTGGGTTTTGACTAGAGCTGGCAAAGATTTAATGGTTATGCAGGATGGGGCAAAAACATCAGGAACAAGAGCTATTGTGTCCATCTTTTTCACAGCAAAGGTTGGCCAAATTCTCTGTGTCCTTTCTACGAGACTGAATACTTTCTATAGTCAGAAGACCTCCTCTGTTTTAACAGTCTTTGTCTAAGAGCTTTAGTCTTAGTAGGCAAAACCACCATCTTTAAGAGTGACCTATATTTTATACAGAAGTATTCTTCATGTCAAACCTTCGTGCCCACCACTGCCCAATCTGCTGAGAAGAAGCGGTGCTGTGTGTTCCTGATTAGCTAGAGAAGCACCAAAGGAAGGCTTTGGAAGAGCTTTCTATTTCATATTTGTATCTGTGAATGAGCCAAAAGGTATTAAAACAATGAGAAGCACTTTCAGAAGAACAAATCATCCATCACACTTTTTCCCCCTTTCCCCCAACAACTGCTTTTTTTTAATATTAGCTCAGTACCAACAACAAAAAAAAGCTCATTACAAATTACCCAAGCTACAAGATAGCTAAATATTAACAAGCATGTAAAGCCACTGGGGGTAAGAGCCTGGAGCTGTATAATAATAAAGCAAGACTCAGCGAGATTCCATAATTATTTCTTACACAACCCAAGAAACTAGCTAGAGCATTTCTAAGATTACACACCTCGCTTATGATGCCTAACCATGCCAGAAATTACATAAGTCTTTTTATAACATAATCATTTATCATTAAAAAGGCAAAACAAAGGGTCATTATGACCAGAGGTGAAAATCCAAGAATCAGTTTACTTAGGACATGATCCAAAGCCCACGATAGTGATTTGCATACATTTCAACATGCTTTGGATCAGACATTGAGTATTTTCCATGTTCCCTTTTTTGCTTCTGTGGAACTAAAGGACTGGAACCATAGAGCAAATTAAAGCAGGCATATGTTCCTGTCAGAGCTGAGAAATCAAAGCTGGCAATGATTTTGGTGGTGGTAGCATCTGTTTGACATCCTTCCAGGGGAAAAAAAAAAAATGCTGGCCATCAATTCAGATTCCCAAATATAGGTTTGAATTCTTTCTAGGTGTTTCGCTTCTGGAAACATTGACCTATGCAGACAGCCCTAGAAAGAGTTGCAGGCAGCATCTGAAGCAGTTCAGATACAAGTGGATATATCTATCCCTAGGCACTTTTATGTCAAGAAAAATGCAAAACACATGACCAGCTGTACTGTTACAAGAGGAAAATTACATCTGTAACATGGGAATAGAGTCCTCAGCTGTAAGTCTAGCTCTATCCATCAGGAAGTCCCTTTGGATAAGAGCGGACACCCTAGTGAGACAGTTTATCTGTAAAGCTGCAGGCGAGGACTCTACTTGTTCACTTCCTCCAGGCAGATTAAAGGACTGTGGAGGGCACACAACTCAGTGGGGAGATACTATGAGCAAAAAGAAATAAAATAAAAAAATTCTCCCACATATAGCCATATATATTGACCTAGGAAACGTAAGACTCCTGCATAAGAAGCAAAACAAAGACTTTGAATTGACTTGACAGGGAACAGTCTGCAGGATCAGGTTCAAAAATATCTCACTGTAGAAGTGCTGCTCTGCAGGAGTTAAACATAATTCACCCAGAGTCAACAGATGGGTGGGGGAGAAAAATCACCTCAGAATACAACAGAAATCTACAGAGTCTTGAAATGAGGGGTGAATGTGGACACGGCCCAGTTGTTAATTGTTAAGTTTTCCTAAAAACTTAACAACCATTAAATGAGTCTTGCAGGATCCAGGTGCTTTTTTTCTTCCAGAAAAAATGAAAAAGTTTAATATATCCCAGAGAAGTCTCCTTGCCACTGAGGACAGTCCCTGTGAGCAGACTAACCTGGAATTTTGCTTGGTTTCTGTGCCTTGAACTTGTTTGCAACATCCACATCTCCAGGTCCTCCTCTGACAGTAACACCACCCAGGACTGGCAGAGCACCCTTGGTCTCTCCAGGCTCATAATTCTCCTTTAGCCCACAGCTCTGTCAGCCTAGTTTGTAGCCCTAAGCCCAGCATCAACCAAGAGCTGCACAGTGTTTCTCCAACACACACTTAGTCCTTCCACAGACACACTGTCTGGTTAATTAATCAGGTCAACGCTAAGAGTGGGCACCTCTCAGTAGGGCACAATTTCTTCTTGTTAACTGCTTTCTAGATAGAAGGACTCATAGCTCTGAACGGCCAAGGGTCCTGCCAAAGCATCCAAACTCTGTTTCTAAATCCTTTTAGTAGGAACTCAGCAGAGCAGAGATCAGTAACACAAGGAGGTACTGGTCTGCATGCCTTGAATTATGCCTGCAGTAGGTCTGGGGACTGAATCTACCAAGGACTTGCCCCAGAGCCCACCTCCATAGAGGCACTGGAGGTGCCCCATCTTCTGGTTCTGTGATGCCCAAATCTGACCCAGCAAGTGTGATATCTGTGTCATGCACTAGGCAAAGTCACTTTGCAACCAAGGATCAGACCAAAAAACTTCACACCCACATAAACCCCAATTAAGAAGAGATTCTTCTCTTCCCCCTACCCAAGTAATTAGCGTGTCAATTTGCCTTTCCTAAGAGCCTGTCTTCTTCTTCAGCAACAGTCCCCGGACATGCTAACCCTTTTCTACACAGACTGTAAATCTCAGATTCAAAACTTTCCCTTTTCTATCATCCACCCTTACAAAAGGAGGAACTATTCCTACAGAACATATTTGGCGCTCATTCTATTCTTGAGACACATGCTTTCAAATGAAAGGATAAGACAGAATTTGATATTACTTCTTGGACACAAAGCTAAACATCTTTTAATATGAGGGAAGTTGTAGGTACTTGTAGGAAAAGGCACTTTCTAAGCCAAGATGGGTTTATCTTTCAACAGAAAGATCAGCAGCCCTTACAAACGTTGTGTCTCTTAGATCTAGATAGGAAGAGGCACATTACTATTAGAACTGACAAAACACCCACATTATTCTTTCTCCACCATTAGCCTTAGCAACTCCAATCGAAGTGTCTAACTAGTATTGTCTTAGCCTGGAGCCAGGTTGCTGACTTTCTCTTGACTCCAGTTTCTACAACTGGTGATCGGCACACCATTAAGAACAAAAGCAAAGCAGGGCCTTTGTAGAGGTGTGCAGATAATCAAGGCAACACTGCAGCCTGCAGGTGTCTTTTAAGATAACACCAGGACACACCTGGAGACTCCTCTGTTCTCCACTCCCAGAGAACAGCACACTGGCAGTGACAGACTAGAGGATCTTCTGAAGTCACTTTAATGGGCTATGTATTAAGTACACCAAGATAAATTATTCAGGCTGTGTTCCTAACTAGAAGGAAATCATTATTTACCTTTCCTTCCCCACCCCTCTGCCTTTCTCAATAATTGAAGGACTTGGTGAAGGTTATTTGTAGAATTCTGTATTTAACCTTGGATGTTTATGTGTATGGGAAGCACTAAATACCTCAAGATTATGAACAGTACATGTAATTGTACACAGAACTGGGAGAATAAGAGAGAAATAGAGACTTGGGACTGAAAAGGAACACACAAGTGGGGACCAAACCAGCTAAAACTCATTACCTTTCTTTGATTTAGAAGCCAGATACCTTGTTAAGGTCCCATTAAGCAGCCTGGTGAGGGCAGCTTTTTTCAAGTCTATTGTCCCCCTCCATTGCTTTAATATATTCCCGTCCTTGGAGCTCAGGTGCTTTACCACCACCATTTTCAAGCTATTTCAGGTAATCCTCTTCACTTAAATTACCTCAGAACTTCAGATCCTTTGTCAGCTTCAAATAAAAGTCAGAAAGAGCATCTTCTTTTACTTTTTAACTTTTTTAAGTTAAATATTCTCAGCACACTCCAAAATTTTGACTAGTTTTGTCCTATAGTATTTTTTTATTAAAAACTCCTCCATGGATTGCCTTTTAAATCCTTCTAGTATTTACTCAAAACCAGATTCTTCTCTAACCCCTCCATTCAATTTTGTGACCTCCGAAGGCTTATGGACCTTTACTTTTATTTCCCAGAAGCATCCATTAAAGTAGGTACTCATCTCTTCTTCTCTGGAGAAAGTCTAAAATTCTTGGCATGTACTGCAATCCTTCTCTTTTGTTTCCCTGTCTCCCTTCCACAGCAATTTTTTTCTGATAGAGCAGTCATAGAATCCATCTGCCAAGTTTCTGCAATACCTCTTATAACTTATCTTTGGCTATGGTCTAAGGCTTTGGATACTTTTTGTTTTATTTGCCACAGCCTTAGCATTAGTGTAGAGAGATCCCAAGTACTTGCTTCACTGCCCTATTATTCTCAGTCCTGTTTCTCGGATGGCTTTTATTCCACCCTCAACAGGTGTAGGGACACTCATTTATTGGTGGACTCTCAACAAAAGTCTTTTCAAGCCTACTTCTGTCTAGAAATGCTTTCTCCCTGCTTAACCAACTGGACATCATCTTTTACTTCTTCCTTCTCAAAGCACACAAAGTTCATGACCAGCAGACACAGAGTAACTCCATCCAGTCCCTTTGCTCAGCCACACATTCCCCTCTGGCACCTACCTATCTCTCTATTTATGGCAGTGACAGGAGCTGTGACTCCTGGAAGCCCCAAACTTATTTCCCATTTAGGTAAGGTCACACCTGGCTGTGGCTCCTCTCTATTGAGAGAAGAAAAAGCAGTCAGAGAAATTCTATCGCAATTCACCTTCCCATGATGTCTCCAACTTAAGCACTTCCTACTGCACAGATCAACAGGGGAAGCAATCTGAGGACCATTTCTGTGCCCTTCAGAAGCCTGCCACTGATCATCAACAACTTCTCTGACCACCAATGACCTCTCATCTCTCAGTATCTTAGACACTGCACTCATGACACCTTCTGCCTTTTCTTCTAGAAAAAGTCATTCACAGGCTCATATACAAAATCACAGCTTGCCTTATCCATGCCCTCTGCCTCAATTGCTTTTGATTAACAGCACATTGGTAAAGAATCACACAACTTTAGCTTCAAAGATACCAAGAACTAACCCACAGGTTACAAAAGCCAAACAACAATAAGGTTCAAGCATACATCGGATTGCTTTCTGCTAAAGGTTTCAACTCCTTTTCTTCTTTCTCTCCCAGCTTTCCCAAGAGGGATTGGAACAACTCACACTACAGCTACTCATCAAATATTTAGTTGTTCTAAAAAGCAAGTGCTACAGCAACCTTCCTGTGTGCAAGCCACAGAAAACACCCAATTATCACCACTACCTCAACCTATGGGCCACCCTCGCTTTTATGGTTGCCTTAATCAGCAGTATATTGAAAAGAACTGTGCTGCTCAGGCTCGGAGTATTTGCAGCATTCAGCCTGGCATCACATTCCCTCAGAGCAGCAGGCACGTGCTGGTCATCCTTCAGGTGGTCTCTCATACTTCTACAAGCATGGGTTTGGGGTGGATGTTAGTCTTGTTGTCCCCAGTGTAGTTCTTAGTGCCATGGTATCTCTCCTGCAGCTGTCTGACACAGGCACAATTGGAAGTGGTGTGATGGGCATTAGTTATTGGAATGGGTTCTACTCTGTTGTTTTGTCTACTTTTTCTACACGTGGATGGATCCCTCACACTAGTTGCTGCTCAGCCCAGTGGTGGTTTCCAGGATGGGTGCCAGGCATGCACAGAAGGAGGGAGACAATATGAAGCCATGACAAAAAGAGTGATATATACTTTATAAGTTCAGTTTGTTATATATATTTTAATATTCCGGTAAGAGTTCCTTAACTTTCTGTACCCTTGAGGTAGACATAAAAGTTTTGAAAATTCGTGTGATTTTTCAGCCTCTCTAAAACTGTCCTCTTCTGGCCCAAAATTTCACCATGCACCTAAGGCCTGTCTTACATATAATGTTTTATTGTCAATGTGTAAGCATTGTGTGATTTCTAATAATATCCGCATGATACAAATGGGCAAGAAAACGTAGTAGGAGTATTAAGTGTTCATGCTATGCTGTATTTTCAGTGAACAGCAGCCAAACTTAAGATTTAATTTGAATATTGTGTTTAAGAAGAGTAAAAAGCCATAGAAATGTCACTCCCTCAACCAGAACTGGGAATTTTTTATTATTATTGCTACTTTGGAAGTAAAAAATTATTGTTGGAGGTTCTTCCTTGTTTCTCATACTCAGTTCAAAGCTGTTGACATTAATGGAAAGCTTCCAATTTAGAATATGAATTAAGTCTCTCTTTTATGAATATATTTTTATTGAGAAAAAGCAGAAGGTAAAATACCTGTGAAGACAGTGAAATTATCTCATTGGAAGTACACTGGGGTAAATAGGAACAAAGTAGTTCTTAATGAAGTCCCAAGAGGGCCCTCAATAATTCAAGTGAGCTCTTGCAAAGGGGCTTTTTTGCTGATCTAGGAAGAAGAGCAGAATGTAACACCCACTCCTGCACTTCATAATAAAACCCTCTTGAACCTCAAAATTTCAGAAGACAAGAGAGATATTGACTGTCTTTTGACAGTGTAATGCTGGCACCTTAAACAGCCACCCACATGGATAGTGTTAGCTAGCTAAAGACAGGTTCTGTGCTGAAGGACTCACAGTCCAAATAGGTAAGACAAAATGCAATAAAACAAAAGCAATCTTCTTATCCCCATTTTATGGGTAGGAAACAGAGCTCTGAAGAAATTAAGTGCCTTGCTGCTCAAAGCCATACAGGAAATCAATGTCAGAGGAAACAAATTCAAACCTTAGTGTCATGGTAGTTCCTTCCTCTTGATACCACTTTGACCATCAGGGCTGCTTTCAATTAAGCCTTTCATTGAGGACATCTCTTCCCAGCCATGCAATTTTTTTTATTGCATATCCCACATGGTGGACCTGTAGAATTACAAGTGTCTCCAGCCAGGTTCTTTACTGTGTTTTATGAACCTTAATGAGCCCCCCCACGGAAAGCCAAAATACCTACGCTGAGGGGGAAGGGAGCAGGGAAGCAGAAATAGCAGCATTGTATGCAGCTTTTAGTGTGCAGTCCAGGCTCACGGAGTGGTGTGTAAACAATCCAATTTGCCACGTTTAAGGACAGGCACAATTTTAGGAAATCCAAACACCCTGTTAGCCTACTGACCTCTAGATAACCTATTTCAGCAACAATGAGACTTACAGTGTGCTGGAGAGGTGGAGGGGCAACACTGGGAAGATGCTTTGCTGCCATAGGAAATGGGCCAAGGAAAACTCTGTCATCATTTTGATGTTCGTTTGATGGGTCTGTAAAAGGAGAAGAGTATCAGCTTGCTAAAAAAGCTGTTTCCTGACAGAGATTTGCAGTGAATTTTTCTGCCCTAGCAGCACTATCACTGAGAAGTGGTGCTGCCTCCACTTGCCTTGATCCTCTTACCTGAGAACTCTGCTTTTCCACAGACCAAGGTGAAATGGAATCCAAAGAAAAAGTAGCTCCACATTGTCCACAGCTTTTCAACCTGGAGGCACAGCGGGAGCATGCAAATCAAGCTCTTCTGCCTTAGATATGCAGTCTCAGTGTGGAATATGGTAATTCATACCAGGGGATACCAGAAATGTAAGTGCAGACACAGGATTGAAAGTGAAGGGGAAATTAGGGTGAAAAGCAGGAATGGCATTGTTTGCATGGCTATTTGACAGCAGCACACATTCAGTAAGCATCTGACTGTATAAATACCTTCAGTTCATCTTGCCTAGGATTCTTTCTCCTGTGCACAGTCAGGTGTTGGTCACACTGCACACTAAATCCTTTCTGTGAAGGGATGCTACACAGTGAGGGTGTGATACCATTTGCATTTTTCACCTAGGCATGCAGTCTTCTTGCATTTTTGGAAGTGCTTTCTTGGCTAATTCAACTGTCCCCACCCTTTAGCTAGTCTACTGCTCAGAAATCTATGTTGAAGTGACTTGCCCAGTGATGATGAAGCGGACAGAAGGGATGTTCCTTCATTTTCTAAAACCAGGATCACTTTTAGCTGCTGGGAATGGCTCTAGTGATTAAAAGGAGATTGCATGCATCAGTATTTTATCTAGTTCAATTTGTTTGTGTCTTTAAAGCCTGGACTTACTGTGGGAAAACTGAGGAGAAAGAAAGAGCTTTACAGCTGCATCAGCTTTGTGGTGGAACATGAGGGAACCTAGAACAGCACTGTTAGGTGGGCTCACCACAGTAGTGGGTAAAGAGAAACACAGTCAGGCTACAAGGAATAGTCTCATTGCAAGCCTATCTCTGCCTGTCTCTATTCAATCTTTTGAAAAAATCATTTGACTCCTTCTCCTCCCAGTCCTTGCTTGTGACATACTGGGGCTTTGTTACACCCAGCACTTGGATAAATAAAATCACCACAAATGGATCATGTAGGAACAGCAACAGCCGTGAGTACAGTACTGTAAGAGCAAGAGATTTTGTTCTTTATCACCTTGTTACGTTGGTCCTGCAAGCCTAGACATAAAAAAACACCTTGTAACAATACCTAATATCCAATATGTCTGCAGCAAAACACATTTTTCATGTATCAAATCCGTGTACGGCACAGAAAGAATGACTTGGAACGGGAAGAAAGACGGAACATTGAGCTCTAGGAAAACTCAAAGGAACATTTTATTGTAACATTTATAATAGAAATTGGGGGGTTTAGTTTTGCCTCAAGGTGTAACTTACTCATAAAAGTTCTGGAAAACCTGCTGTGTATAAGAGGCCTGGCCTATGATGTCAGAATTCATTATGCACACGGGGGCTATTTACAGCCTTGTAAAGTTGTAGACAAGGAAATTGTTGCTGAAATATTGTTTCAAAAGTTTAAAGGTAATCATTCTACTGATGTATACACCTCAGCTATTGAACAGATCTTTGAAACAGTTCCTGTAAACTGAAAAAATCATATGGCTTTAGTTGTAAACATCCACTCATGTTTCTTCATATGTGTTACGTATAGAGTTATATATATCTACAGGGGTAACTGTGAGATATTTATTTTTACGCACAAGTTATCTGCTAACTTATAAATTAAGCATATGCATAAGGTGTTCAGAAATAAGACAAACTGAAAGCAATTGTCACTGGCCTCTTTTCACTCCCCATTCACACACTTAAAAAAATAAAAAAGAAAGAAATCAAGAAAAGAGAGGGACAGCAAAGAATGAAACCCAGAAATGAACAAACGAACAAACGTATTTTCAGCTTGCTAAATATAAATATCAAAGAGACTGAAGCATGTATTTCTTAACAGAACAACTGTGGATGCATGAAGCTCCATCTAGGATCAAGCAGAATTTGATGCAAAAGTGCTGGTTAGTTTAATGTGTCAAGAGAGTCTGCAGGAGCCACTTGAGAAAGCAGTGAGTCTGAGTCTGTTACAACCAGGGCTGGCACTGCTGTGTTTAAAACTGAGGGAGAAAAACTGTTGACTGTAGAGTATGCTCTGTTTCACTTGATTGCTGCATGCTGTTTTATTCTTTGGCTCTAAGCATTTTAATTGCTGCTATAGTGATTTTTCCGTCACCCTGAACAGGCTTTGTGACCAGATGTTATTTGTCAATTGTCCCACAGTAGCTGGCAATAATATAATTACAGAAATAGAGAAAAATATGCTCAGCACTGGGGATTATTAGCCAATCCAAGAATTTCCCTACTGAATAATCTTTTTTCAAATATTCCTTCTTGCAGCAGTCCAAATTATTTTCTAGCTCTGGATGAGGTAACTTCCCAAGCATTCCAGTTATATTTATTTTTTCTAATGCACTCGTCAGCTACTTCAAACTCCACCCCAACTCCTGACAGCAAGGCCAATCGAACACCCTTTCATGGTGGTTTCATGGGGAACCAGCTCACAGCCTCAGAAATGGACTGCACCCAATGGCAGGAGCCCAAAAATAACCCCACCACTTCCACTCTTTTCAATGCGCCTGCATTGTTCCAGTCACACTGAGATATTACTACTGATTAATTCTGCTGTATAAATAATATGCAAAATGGAGGAAAGCTTTCTGCTTTCTTTTTCTTTTTTTTTTTCCTGCCTTTACTCATGTTCCAGTAAAATTTCCATTGGCTTCAATAAGCTCTATATACCATACTAGCGCCAACACAGCTTCATTAACTTATCTGGATTACTCCTTGTTTATTGCAGCAGGACTGACCAGAAAGTCAAGGTCAATAGGATAAGAAACAATCCTATTATCCTGTCCATCAAGATTGCTCTGGTTTTAGAATTGAGGTTTAGTTTTATCACTGGCTTCTTTGGTCACCTAGGCTTTTACACCTTTCCTTGCTCTCCATTTTGGTAAGTTCACTCTTTTCTTAGTCTTTGATCTCTCCTCCCTCCGTCTGCTGTTGGGCTTCCTTCTTCACTAGATCTACCCAGGGGCAGCAGGCAATTTGTCAGCAATTCAAGGTACTTAGTGATCCACTCAGATGGCAACAGAAAATGAATGTCAAGATTAAAAAAGTCCTTCAGATCTGAGAATTCCTCTGTTCCATCAAAACATGGAAGTCTCAAAAGGCAAGAGTATGCATGGAGAAGGTGATCAAGGCACAAACCAGGCAAGTTTCTATCACATCCCTCCAACCCTGTAAACCAAAGTCATCACCCATTCACTTACGCAGAAAATACTTATGCTGCCACATCTTATTCACCTGTAGCAGAGATCACCAATGCATCCAGTCTGCCGAGACAAATGCAGTCATATCAGGCCCACCTCATGCATAAATACCATTATCAAAATGGGAGAGCTAAGATTTCACCTCGGTGTTGGTCACTCTGACATTACTCAGTAGTTCTGTTGGATTTGGAGTGAGCCACAGCTGAGGGGAACATCAGGGAAAGAAAGATAATTGTACATGGCACTTGTTCCTTTAACACATAGCTAGCCTGTCTGGACTGCACTTGCTGGTGAATTTATACAAGTATTTTAGGTATATGCTGTATGTATGCCTGTATAAAGATACAAAGGTAGAAGTTGTGTGTGCGTGCAGACATACGTGTTTACATCAGTATATATAAAATCTTTTATGGTTTTCCATTTAGGAGCATAGTAATTGATAACAATCCTGTTGCTCATGACTTTCAGCTGGGAATGTGCCTCTTTGTAGGGGTAGGTCCAGTCTCTGAGAACAAATAACTTTAAGATAAAATTAGAGAGAGGTTGAAAAGAAAGCCCTTGAAATACAATCCGGATGTGCACAAATATCACTGCTAGGTATTTCTACACCCAGATGTTCTGGTGGGATGAATGTGCCAGAGTGATACAAGTGCTCAAGTTTTTAAAGAAAATGACATGTCTTCACCCTCAGCACCAGATCCATGTTTCTGTGTGCAGCTCAGAGACTTGAACCTGCTGCCTCCTGTGAGCCAATTTCCCCTTGGATCCACGCTGCACATTTCAAGAGCTGGAATAAGTTATGCTTTGGAGAATAAATTAGTTACTGGCAGGACAACTTTGGCAATGGATTCATCTCCCAATCAGTTGCTTCACTAGCATTCTTCTATCCCGGAGACAAGGCCATGTCCTCTTGGGTCTGATGTTTCTTGGAGTGAGTTTGTAATAAGATTCAATTTGGAGAGCAAAAGATATGATGTTTTCTGTCAAACAGATATGCTCCTTCTCTGTTAAGGCCTATGGGGCTTATTTTTCTTTTCTTTCTGTCACTTTCATGAGAACAGAAAGAATAGAACAGTTAGTAGTAGAAGGAGGGGAAAAGCCGAATTAAAATTAAGCAGAATTTGAATAAGTGGACTTGAGTAAGTACAGGACTTTCTATCCTCTGTACATGGCGCAGCAGAGCTGCCTTCCTTGGGGGAAATCTCTACCTCTCATCCTCTTCATGGCTGTTGTTTCACTTATTTCTTGGCTCTCTCTTAGATATCTTCAGAGCCTCCCAGCCAGTATGTCTGATATGTTGAAATAATCACATGCATGGTTAACCATAAGATGCTTTAGCTAATGTCTTCCCAGAATGCAGGAAACTAAACCTCAATCCCATGAAGGTTGGTTGTTCCAATGCAGAGTCTCTGGAAAAGGGGGGACAGGACAGAGATCTGTTTTCATGTGCAGACTGAATCAGAGACTCCAAGCAATTTCCCCCACTGAGTATTTGTTGTGCTACAAGAGCATCTGTCATTTCCCGCTGCTCTCCATAGCTGCATTGCCCTGTGGCTGGACAAACAACTAGGAGAGGACTCCTCTACATGGTGAGTAGAGTGTATTTCCTTGGACATGGCTTGGGAAGCACTGTGATGAGATCCAGAAAGCTGTAAACTCCCAGAGCATTAATTTGCCCTCCTAGCATCTTTTGTGAATGATACTGGGTTTCTGGGGTGACAGCTAGAGATGGAGCCAGGTTCTGACCATGAGAGCTAACCCTCCATCCTGAGGTCTGCTGGCCAGACCTCCTTCCCACACCTCTGCCCACCTCCTTGTATCACTCAGCCTGACATTTTCCCTCAGTCAGCATGCCTGTGGGTGCCCACTCTGCTGCCCCTTCTGATACAGACCCTGCTTTGCTTCTGGGAGGTCTGTCTTCATCATCTACAGGCTCCCTCATCAGCAGCCCTCAAGCAGGGTGGGAAGATGAAAGTATTTTCTTTTCATTTCTTTTCTCTTCATGAGGAAGATTGAAGACAAGGGAAAGGAAATAAAGAAAGAGTAAAGAAAATTTGTTCCTCAAATCCATTTTATCCTATTTTTATTTGCCTTTTTGTTTTTCTGAAGACTGAAGAGAAGGAAGAGAAGGGAATTTAACTATATCTAGTGCTGGAAAAGAGCCATTGCTTTGCATGTCACATGCAGCTTTAAAGGCTGTCTGGGTTTGCAGCAGTGTAGTAAAATGCCTTCATGACTTCATTGACTTGGACATTTTTTTACCTCTTCTCTGGTGCCGTTCAAATGGCTTTTTGCACCCAAGCAGTCACAAGCGTTTTTTCCTTCCAGCCAGAGTCAGTGCCAGGCTGCCCCTGAGAGAGCTCGGGGAAGAAGCAGCCTTTGCCCAGGCCGTGCACTGCCCAGGGTGCCTGGCATCCAGATTCCCCCTTTGGCGATGGCAGAAGGAGCCCCAGGCTCCCTGCTCACCACCCAGACCCAGAGTAAGAGGTTTGCTTAGGTCCACATAACCCGCACCATTCCTCCCAACAAATCTCACCCTTCGTCTCCCTTCGGTCCAAACAATAAAAATTTCTCTCAGTTTTAATAAAGACGAACATACAGCGTATGTGTGATGTCAGTCTCGTGTTTAAAAGACATAGCAGGTCTTTATAAGCAGAGGATATTACTCTGCCCTGGGACAAATCCGAGGCGAGAGTTTTCACTTCTGGAGTGATGTGGGATGTTTAAACCCAGCCTGGCGGCTAGAAGGACCGGGACCCGGGTGGGGGCCGCCCCTCTCCGCCTGTCAGCTTGGGAATTTATTTTCGTGGCAAAAAGCAGGCATGGCTGGCGTTATCGGTAGGGATGACATGAGAGCCAAACAAGGGGGCACTGGAAATAGGAGGGGTCCCTGCTCTTCCTCTCCATGGAGTGGCGTAATTCATCTGAATAGGGGGCAAAAAAATATCTTTAAAACATATCTTTAAAACGGTGGGGCTCAGGAGCTGTTGTGTGAAGGTGCCCAGCGGGGGCGAGGCTGGGAGCAGTGGGCTGGGGGCTGCAGGGGTCCACGGTCGCCCTGTCCCGGCAGGGGAGGGACGCCCGAGCCCCCATTCCCAGGATCCCAGCGCCACCCAGCGGAGAGGCCGGGCCGCCGCCGCGGGGCCGGGGGTCCCCTCCCGAGGCAGGTCGGGTGCCCCGGCGGTCCCCCGGTCCCTCCCTCCCCGCCCGGACACACTGCGGGGAGGAGGTGGACAGCCTGCAAGGACATCGTTTTGAAACCTCACTTTGTATTTTCCTTTTTCTGCTCCTCTAGTGCGGTGGAGGAGCTGGATCTGCCAAGCTGCAAAGCCCTAATGAATTTGGGAAAGTAAGCAGTAATGGTGTAAATGGTGTGAGAGTGAAAGTTAGAAAAAAAAAAATTAAAAATGAAAAATAAATCGTGAGGAGGGCTTTTTTGGCCGGCACTTCATGAGCCGCAAGGTCAGTGGTATAATTTTGACATTGATTATGTAGCTGTTCTGGTCTCAAGTCCGCTCCCCTCCCCTCCCAGCGTGGTGTGCGAGGATTGTATTTGAAAGGGAGGAAGCAGATACCGAAAGTGATGGCTGATGAATTGTCTAAACCCTTCAGGGACATTTCGTGCGGGGGCTCGGAGGCAGCTCATCAATAAAAGCCTCCCGGATAGAGGAGGGAAAGCGAGAAAGGGTGATGGGTGTGGGGAGGACATGGACCCTGGAGGCACTATTGCTCCCCCCTTCCCCTTTGATCTGGTGGCGGGGGGGATCGTAGCAGACACGGGGCTTTGGAGGTATCGGTGTAAAAAGGTGTGTTTGGAGGGGGGAGAGGAGAGGAGATGCTTGGATCCTGTAAATCCAAGCACACCCAAAACAAACAAACAAACAAAAAATACTAAAATTTAAAAAGTTTAAAATCGGTTTTATGGTTTCCTGCTCCCGCACCTCGAACCGGTCCTGCTGAGGGTCGCCGAGGCGGGAGGTAGCGGGACCGCGGCCACAGCAGCCGTGCCCGGCCCTAGCAGGCTCTCTCCTGAGGTGCGATCTTGGATTATTACTTTTTTCCAAACTATGTTCGTAAATCATGTAATAATCCGGCACTCAGTAACTCTGCCCTACCTTTGAGTGGGTCGTTATGTTTTATGGGCTTTACTTAAAAATTAATGCAAACCTCTCACGAAAGGAGAGGGGGGCACGGGGGGTAGGCGGCGAGGAGGAAAGGAGAGAGCGGGGAAACCTGCTCCTGATTAGTGCCTTCCCCAGCAGCGGGGCCGGGGCTGCGGGCGAGCCGCTCTCCGTGGCCCACGGGCACCGCCGCGCCGCGGGTGAGGGGCTCGCAGGGTCGCCCGGAGGGGCCGCCTTGGTGGCTGCGCGCATCGCTCCGAACCCTTCTTCCTCCGAAATTAAAACACCCTCACACCCCCTCGGATGCTGCCGATACGCCTGCCGTCCCAGCCAGCCCCCGCGAGGGCTCCCCCCCTCCTGCCCACCCGAAGGGCCCCGCTGTCTGGCGCCGGGGGCGTCCCGCGGAGCTTTTCACGCGGATTTCTGCGGGAAGAGGATACCGGCCCGCCGGGGGCGGCGGCGGCCGGAGGGCTCGGCGTGAGGGGGGAGTTCCTGGGGGGCGGCGGGGAGCAGGGAGAAAAGCGCAGCCCTCTGCCAGGGCCGGGGGCACCGCTGGCTCCCTCGCCCCACTGAAACTATTTGTCTGCTGCAAATGGTATGGAAAGTAATTAAGGTCGGCGCATGTATGAAAATTATTGACAATGTGTAAAGTTAGAAATCTCATTTGATCGGAATGTAAACTTGGGCGGGGGAGAAGCCAGTCAAAAAGGTGCCGTGTGTTCAGATCTCGGGCCAAAGCGTGTTTGCCCTTATTCGCGGCTGTCAACAGGGTATGCAGAGCAGGATCGGGAGACGGGGGGGGCCTTTCCCTACAGCCTTGCAGAGACACGATGAATCCCTACAAGGGCTGCTCCCTACACTTTTTGCACTGGCGCTGTTGGCACTTGCGCGACCTTTACCACTGGGAACCGAGCAGGATGTGAAGGGGTGGAGGGTATCGCATCCCGCACCCGTGTCTTTTGCAGCCTTCCTTCGGAGGTCTGCCCGAGCCCTCAGCCTGCCTCTTTCCCGGGAGCGCGGCAGAGCCTCCACCTGCCCGGAGCCGCCTGCTCTGCTGCCGCCGCCCGGCTGCCCGCATTGCGCCGGGACCTCACCTCTCCTCTGATCTCGAAACATCCCGCTTCTTATTTTACCCCGCGCCTGTCACGTTTTATTTACACCGACAGAGGATGCTCGGAGACAAAAGAGTATTTTTTTTTTTCTACGTCAAAGATGTTTTATATTTTTGGAAGGGTTGTGTTTCCTTTTAGAGAGGTGACCTATATCCTGACCGCTGTAGGGGGTTTATTTTGATGCTCCGGGAAGTTCAGTTGGAGCTGTGCAGAGATGGGAGGGGATAAAACCTTTAACATTGTCATCTGGTATAGGAAACGCAAAGTCTACGCACAAAAACACTCGGTGGAAGTACTTCGGGGCTGTCACAAAACCAGCGCTGTTACTACACGCGGAGCGTGTCTCTGTGCAGGTTTATTCACCGCGGTGTCCGAGCAGTCCCGGCGGGCAGAAACACCCACGTTATTTGCAGGGCGGCCAGGTCCCCTCCATCAGTCGGAGCCCCTGCTTTACCCTGCATCTGGGGGCCCCCTTTCTCCCGTGTCCCACCATCCTGGGATGGCGGGGAAAGCACAGAAGGGCTTGCGGGACAAGCTGGTCCCTGGGACCCAGCAGACCACCGGCGGTACCCCTGGAACAGCCTCGCAACTTGGTGGAATTCAACTTGGCTGAATCCTGGGTTTAGGGAGCTCAGACGGAATGCGGACACCTCAGACTCGAAGGGTGTCTGTCTGATACGGCTCCCGGGCAGTGATGAGGCTGGGGTGGGATGCAGGGGATGCAGGAGATCTTGGAGAGGCAGGGCTGGGGGGTTAACAATGCAACAAAATCTTAGGCGTAGGTGTCCCCCGGAAAGTCTAAACGCTGAGAAACTCTTTTTCAGCCCGCTGAAGAGACCAAACCTCTGTGAAAGCAAGACCTGTCCGGAGGGGGAGGATGAGGTGGGCGGCGGGGGGCGGATATTTCTCGTCGCCGGTGTTCAATGCTTGCACTTCCCCTCCGCGGGGTCCTCCGGCCCTTGAGGCCCGTGGAGTCCCGGCTCCCTGCGGGACGCCCCCAGGAGCCAGGGTCCTGCGGGTCCAGCGTGTGAGAGTTGAGTGGAGCCTCTTCTCCCACCTGCTGAGGCCGATTTTCCCCTGGAACACAGCTCCCTAAAGGCAAATAGATTCTGCTCTTCGGCTGGCTTCTCGCCCAAACTTTGTTTCCCGCCTGGTCTTTCTCTCCGTCCTCGGGCACTGAACAAAGCTGTCCCGGCCCTGAGAGTTGTGTAGCAGGGAGGAATGGGAAAGGTGCGGCCCTACGATTTTACGATTACCACATTCATGTAGATGTCCTGTGCCAGGCTTAGCTTTCTCCCATGTTCAGACACTGCCGAAAGATTTCTTAAGGTATTTCACGGAAAGCCAGCCAAATCCATGTAGCGATACCCCAGGTGATCCCCTGTAAAACGCTACGAGAAGCGCCCGTTCTGTGCAAGGAGCCTGTCTGGAGCTTTTGGAGTTGGGCTGATGTTTTGGGTTTTTCCACATGGGAAAATGCAGTGCGTTTGCACGGAATGTCCTTGTCTGCCCTTGAGATGGGAGGTGTCTCAACACCTCGGATTGTCGTGATCATCTTCCCTTTGCTTCGGGAAAGGAGAGACCGACCCTTCAACAGGACCTGCGGAGAAGGGTCCTGATGGCAGCCTTCAGGGAGATGTCTATAAAAAGAGTCACGCCTGCTGCCCATTGCGTATGCAAAGAAAAAAAAAAAAAAAAAAAGGAAGGGGGGGCGTTAAAAAAAAAGCGGAAAAACCTCTCTAAACAAACAGCGGGATCGCACGGCTACTGCCAGAGGTCCCGAGATGTCAAGAGGTCCCGGGAGCAGCACAAAGGACGGGACAAGACCGCTGAGAGTCCCTTCCCATCCCGGCCTTTCTGCTCCCTCCGCCGCGGTGCGATTGCCCCCCTCCACACCCTCCAGGTGGTCGCCCCGGGCCGCCGGGGCAGGGAATTGGGCGCTCCCCGGCGGCCGCAAGGCTCCTTCCAGCTCGTTAAAATGCCCGCATGCCCCTCATGCGGAAAGGGATCTCTGTCAGTCGCTGTAGATCGAGATCTAAATCCAGGCACCCTGGAACTGACAGTTGGAGGAAAGTCCTCCAGGGCTTAAGGAAACGCACTTTTACAATACTGGAGGGATTTGTTTAAGTTTCAGTCTCGGCTTTAATTGAAAAAACGCTTCTCATCTGCAGAACCTCAGAGGAGAGGAAAGAGCCTGAAGCACGCAGTTAAAAAACGGAGGAAAAGATCAGAAAAAGAACAAAAAGGGAGGGGGGGGGGAAGGGACTCCAAGATAACCGTAAACATTTATCTTTCATATTTGTCTCCCATTTTCTTAACTGGTTTAGTCTAACTTATTTCATTTAGCTCACGAAGCAGAGGGTACTGTGTTATGAACATGAAACTGAAACCGCAATAATGAAGAGATTTCCTAGAATAAAAACTATGATTATACAACAACATCTGAGTAACCAAATCTGCCAAAAAGTTTAATTTCCGTATACTTTGGTAAAACAAACCAGTTGTGCTCCGAAACTAGGATCAGCTCAGAAATGGATACACCAACCAAAATAAACATCTCCACAAAACAGCAAATGTACTTCTGTTTAATCACAGGCAATTTAAATCATTTTTTAAAGTATCAGGATCACGTCTTGGAGACTTTTAAATGGTGTGTTTCAAACAAGTATCTGCTGAGGAAGAGGACGTTGCTTACAGGTAGAAGATGGAATGTGTTAACCCCGATTCTCGTATCAGAACTGTGTCGAGTCAGGATTGAAGCAGCACGCGGCTCTGCCACACGGCTGCCTTTCCCGGCTTCGCTTCATTGTCTGTCCTGTCTCGCACCGCGGAGAAACCAGTGACACTCTGGTACATCGTGACATCTTGTGTTGGGAGTAAACGATTTTTCCCGCTCGACTAAAAGTGATGATCGAAACGAACTGTCTGAATCGGGGGCAGGATAGAGTGATTTACAGGCAACGATCCTTCCCCTTGCCTTTAATTCCTTTGGTCTCCTAAAGATCGCAGAGATTATTTGGACGCGTCACCTGAAGATGACATTTAGACAGACATCCCGCCGAGGAAGGTGAAAAAGCACCCTCCCTCGCCTATCTAGAGCAAGGAAAGATGTTTATATAGAAAATCACGGATATTAAAAAAAAAAAAAAAAAAAAAAAAGGCAGAATAAGTCGTTACAACGAGATCAGGAATCGCACATCGGCCTCCCTGCCTTTCCAGGGAACAACAGAAGAAAAAAAAGGATAAGAAGTAAGAAGATAGATAGATAGATAGATAGATAGACAGATAAAATTCAATTATCTTCCTTCTTATTTTTCTTTTTCTTTTTTTTTTTTTTTTTAGTTATGGGAACAATTTAAATCGATGCCTCGGGAAAGGTAAACATGGTCTATGGACCGAGCGATTATTTTTTCTATTAAAAATGTGTCGTAAACATTGCCGGGCTTGGTAGTGTTTTTCTTAGCTTATCCTCAGATACAATCAAGCCATTTTCGGACACATTCCCATGTATGTAGCAGTGGTGATCTGGAGGAAGCTGTCGACGCCTGTTCAGTTAATTTAGGTTTTCTTTGTCTAATTACTGTGGAGCTTAGGGAAAAGGAGCCGGGCTCAGGGCAGTAAACTGACACTTGGGCTCTGTGTGTGGTATCCAGGCAGAGTTTGATGGAAAAAGCCTGCTTCCACTCAACTGCAGGTCACTGTCTGGGACCAGCCCCACCCCCTCCTTGCCCGTACCCACCAGCGAGCTCTCAGCACGGAGCTGCACTGGAGACAGACGGACACACAGACACACACAGAGCACTGCAGGCACGCTGACACGGCGTCCCGCTCTGCTCGCGTCCTTCCCACCCCCGTTCCTGTGCTCCAGCATCCCTGTCTGCTCTGCCTCTTGTCCTGCCGCCGTCCTCCTTGAGTCTCCAGTTTGATTCTGGAGCCTCCTCCATCATTCGTGAGCAGGCCTGTGCCTCCGCCGGCCTGCCCCCTCCGGCGCCCCGTTTCCTCCGGCAACCACCGGAGCCACGCGTGACCCACCCGCTGCACGGGGGGAACGTCCCCGGGGCGTGGAGGGAGGGCGCATCCCTGGTCCTCGGACTCTACCCCTGCTGCTCTATTAAATGAATGACATTTTACAGGGCCATGGGAGGTGGCAAGGGGGAGCGAAAAGCCTTAAAAACCAGATGTCTTGCAGGCTTGAGGAGCAGTAAACACTGCTGCCTCGGGCTCCGCAGGGTGGGCGACCCCCTCACACCCATCTACACCCGCACCCGAGCGGATCAGCGCCCGTGTGTCCCGGGACGCACCGGCGGAACTAAGGGCTGGCAGCCGCTCGCGTCGCCTCGGGGCCGTGTCGGGAGCAGAGAGCAAAGCGGTGCCTGTGGGGCCGAGGGAACCCCGGGAAGGCGGTAAGAGGGACCAGTGCGAGGCCGGCAGCGGGAGCGAGCCGGGACTGGTGCCGCAGCAGCAGCGGCAGCAGCAGCAGAAGCAGCAGCAGCGCCTCTTGCCCAGATGACGGGTGGACAGAGGCCAGCTGGAAAAGGGGTGGTCTCTTTCTCCCCCCTCTCGCTCCCCCTCTCCCTCTCTCTATCTCTGCTGATTTCTCGGCCGGATTTAGGGGGGTCTGCGGGGAAAGGGAAAAAAATAATAGCAAGATTGAAGGAACTGATAGGCGATCGCGCTGTGCCTTTTACGCAAAAAAAAAAAAAAAAAGTATATATGAAAGAGTAACAGTGCGGAAGAGATTGGGGGGCGGGGGGCAGGCTCTTGCGCTTCCTCTTCTTGCCGGATTAGGCAGCGGGATGGTCCCCAGGTGGGGGGCAGAGGAGGAAGCGGAGCGGCGCTGAGCGGAGCCTCCGCGGGCGGCGCGGCGCAGGGAGGGAGGGGGCCGGACCAGGGCCGGGGCCGGGGCCGGGCCGGTCCATCCCGCCCAGTGCCTGGCTCCGGCGGAAAGCAGAGGAGCCATTGCGCAAGGGACCGTGGGGAGGGATGCGCAGGGCGCTGCCGCAGCCCCACCGCCGCCCGCCGCGCTGAGGAGGTGCCCGGAGGACAGCGGCTCCCACAGCCCCCCCCCCCCCCCCCCCCCCCTTCAGGGCACCTCCCGCCCCGGTACCCACCCCGCCCGGCTCCCCCCCTTTCCCTCCAAGCCTCACCCCACCCTGCCCCATTCCCCTCCCTCCGCCAGATGACCACCGAGAGCGGGCAGCAGCGGCTGGAGCCCCCCGTCCCTCTCCGCTCCTGCAGCCCGGCTCCCGGAGCTCTCCAGATGAGCCGGCCGCCTTCCTCCGCCCTGGAGACCTCCACCTCCTCTTCCTCCACCTCCACCTCCTCCTCCTCCTCCTCGGCGGCGGCGGCGTCCTCCAAGAGCAAGAAGGCCAGTTCGGGGCTGCGGCGGCCGGAGAAGCCCCCCTACTCTTACATCGCCCTCATCGTCATGGCCATCCAGAGCTCGCCCTCCAAGCGCCTAACCCTCAGCGAGATCTACCAGTTCCTGCAGGCCCGCTTCCCCTTCTTTCGCGGCTCCTATCAGGGCTGGAAGAACTCCGTGCGCCACAACCTCTCCCTCAACGAGTGCTTCATCAAGCTGCCCAAGGGCCTGGGCCGCCCGGGCAAGGGCCACTACTGGACCATCGACCCGGCCAGCGAGTTCATGTTCGAGGAGGGCTCCTTCCGACGGCGGCCCCGCGGCTTCAGGAGGAAATGCCAGGCGCTGAAGCCCATGTACCGCATGATGAACGGGCTGGGCTTCGGCGCCTCCATCCTCCCGCAGGGCTTCGACTTCCAGGCGCCCCCCGCCTCCCTCGCCTGCCACTCCAGCGGCTACAACCTCGACATGGTGCCCAACGCCATGGCCAGCGGCTACGAGGGACTCAGCGGCGGCCACCACGTCCCACACATGTCTCCCAACCCCGGCTCGACCTACATGGCCAGCTGCCCGGTGACTGCCAACGGGGACTACGGCCCCGACAGCAGCAGCAGCCCCGTGCCCTCCTCGCCGGCTATGGCGAGCGCCATCGAGTGTCACTCGCCCTACACGAGCCCTTCGGCTCACTGGACAGCCTCGGGAGCCTCGCCCTACATAAAGCAGCAGGGCCTCCCCGCCGCCAATGCCGCCTCCTCCGGCATCCACTCCAGCGTGCCCTCCTACTCCCTGGAGCAGGGATACCTGCACCAGAGCCCCCGCGATGACCTCTCAGGTAGGGCGCGGAGGGGCGGCGGGGGCGGCGGGGAGCGCGGCGCCGGAGGGGGTTTTCGCCGGCTACAAAGGTTTCGCGCGGGGAAGCCCGGACCACCACAGTGTCGGAAAAAAGAGGTGCATTGTCTGCGAGAGGGAAAAAAATACGCGTGGGTTGGAGCTGTTCTGTTTCGGGACAGGGGGACTGTTTGAGGGGGGCGGCTGTGGGCACGGCTGCGAGCATCCCTCCTGCTTGCCCAGTGCCAAGAGGGAGCACTCCGAGGAAAGCCCGGCTCCGTCCCCGCTCTGTCCCGGCTCGCGCGTCCCCCTCCCGGTGCCAGCGACATGTGCGCGGCGGCGGCAGCGGGTTTGGCCCCTCCGCCCCGTGCTGCGGCTTCGCTTCGCGGGGAGCGCCGCCGGGCATCGCCGCCGCCCCGGTAAACCGCGCTCCGCGGAGACGCGCCGCGGGAGTAATCAAATAAAGGCATCAGATATTGCCCTCTATACCCTACGGGGGAAAAAAAGGGAATTAAAAAAAAAACCAAAACAAAACAAAACAAAAAACAACCTCTAACACCAAAACCACCCGCTTATCTTAAAAAATGCTAGGGAGATTAAAGCGGATCGAGTATATTTCTGCAACCAGAGGGAAAGAGTTTTCTGGTCGCTGTCTCCCACCCCCTCACCCCCTCCCCGGCCGGTGATTACAGACAATGTCTGCTCAGAAAAATCCGAGCACAAAAATGGGTAAAAGATGTTGGGCTCTTACGGGGAATTTTTCCAAATAGCCCTTTTAAACGTGGGTCCCAGAGGTTAAGCAAACAAAGACAGTCTGGGCTGGACCACACCGAAGAGGATTTTAGCCTGACTTAACCCCTATGAGAGCGGGGTCTTGTTCAATTTTATGGGAATTTCAACAAGTAACAAATACAGGCGACCCTCAGCTCAGGGTCCCCTCCCGCCCCCTCCCAAGGCGCCTGCCAATCACTCTCATGTCCTTCTGCGAGCGCCGCAGCCTGCCCTGGCCTCCCCGGAGCCCGCTGTCGCCGTGGGGAGGGCGGGCCGCCGTGCAAGTCGCTTTGCCATCACCGCAGAAGGGACGTGGGCTGTCAGGGGAAAGAAAGCAATTGCAAACTTTGCTCTCTTAAAAACAAAAAACCCAAACCCTGAATAACCCTGATGTGCCTTCTGGGGAGAGGCGACTGCAAAGCGGGTCGCCGTCTTACCGGCGTTTCGGCGCAGAGGAGAGAGGGGACGAGATGCATCCCCAGGTGGGCTCCACTGTGCCCACAGGGCTCTGCTGCTGAGGTTTAAACCAACTTTTCGGAGACATAGGGAGTCCTTCCACGTGCTTTTTAGGGCCGGGGCGTGAGGCCGGCGGGTTCACAAGGGCATCCCCCGCCGAACTACGTACCTTCTCCATTAGGAATTTCTGCTTTGCTTTGTTGTTTTTGCTTGGATTTTTTTTTCTTTTTTTCTTTTTCTTTCTTTGGATTTTTTTTCCGCTGCTTGTTTGACTATTTGTGGCCACACAGTCCGCCACGCAGGGCCTGTGAGGCCACGAGTGGTGCAGGAGTGGGACTGGCCCGGGGAGCAGGACTGGGAGGCAGCTGCCCCCTCCTCCTGCCAGACACCTGAGGTAAGAAAGCTGATTCCTGGAAGAGAAATTTTCATCCAGAAGCAGCTCGAGAATACCTCTTCAAGACGAAAAGCAGAGGGAGAGAGAGAGCAAGGGTGCTGGTCCTCCCGGAGTTCCACTGAGGTTTCCGAGGCCTGGGCGGTTTAAATCCGAATTGTTTTTGTTCAAGGACGGGTACAGACGCATACGGACCGCTGGACGCTGTCTTAATGCCAACCACGAGCGTCCGTTTCCAGCAGCTCAGATTTAATGCCACCACTGTGCAAAACGGTGTTTTTCCGCTTGTTTTTCCGTATCTGGGCCCAGGACTTTAGTGAAAGCCATACCCAGTCCTTGATTAACTGAAAAAAAATTCAAACCAAACCCTTTATTTTTTTTATTTTTAAATTTTTGAGTGGATCCAATCCTTATTTGTGCACGATACGTAAAATCTCTGTGGCACAAATATTTCAGAAGAGTGAAAGGAGAAGGGGAAAAAGGATCCGAGCTCTTTTATTTGTACTTATAGCCAGCAATAATCTTTCTCCTCCTCTCCCCACTAAAGCAGTAGCAAGTGAAATTCGCCTTTTCCTTTCTCTTAGTTAAATGCAAAGCAAATTGCGTGGCAATCGGTGTTGATCGGTCAATAATCCTCTGCCCATGACAGCGTCAGGGAGGACTTAAAACCGTGAATTTCTATCAGACCCAAGAATAAGAGAGGTAAAAATTAGAAACAGGAGGCTGGGTTCTGCTAAAAGGATTTTGAAGCTGGGGGGCGGGGGGAGCCGGATTTTTTTCGCAGACTATTAAATCCTGCTAAATGATTGAATCAGGATTGTAATAAAGTGCCCCAGTTTATGGTGAGCATACCAGCAGGGTTATTAGAAAGCCGAGGAAATCCAGCGAAATAATCACTTTTATAAAGTGAGCTCTGCGGGGTGAAGGAGGGGACAATGCCGGAGGAGAACGGGCTGTGCGCGCCGCCGGCCGACGCCGCCAAAGGGTTCGGCTCCGTCATCCTGAGGAAAACCGGGGACGTTTCCCTCCAGTTTTTTTCTTTTTCTTCCCCCCCCCCCCCCCCCGCTTTTTTTTCCCCCTCCTACCTCCTCACTCTCCATCTCTTTCTTTTGATTTTTTTTTCTCCTCGCTTTTTTTTTTTTTTTTTTTTTTTCCCCTTGACCCTCGGTCATATTTGACAGGATCCCGCTAGCCGAGTTTGACATCCACACGCCAAACCAAAACCCTCTCTGGCTCTACCCTGCAGGCCTTGCTCGGGCAATGCTCCCCTCCCCGTCGGATCCAGTAGGAATCGTGCCAGACCAAAGATCCCAGCACTGTCCTAAGGCTCTGTGTTGGGGGTGGGGTGACGTTTCCCCTGCGGCCCCCGAAAGGCTGCCTTAGGCTGTGGGAAATTACAATGGAAATTTGCAAGGTCATTTGCATGTCGATGCCACGGATGTACTTGGCTTGTTGTTGACGAACCGTAGGGTGTATCTTATGTTTAGGAAAGCGCACACGTGAAAAGGCGTGAACGCTCTTACACACACACACATAAATAAATATATACTGTATCAACACACACATGGATCGTGATTGGAATCCAACCTGCAGCCGCTCAAGCTAGAAGCAAAATGCTCCCAGGAACCGGGTAGGGATCGGGAAGAGCAAGGGAAGGTGGCAATCAGGTTCAAATGGCTGTGGTGCACGCAGGAAAACACACAAGTGGCACCGTCTCCTCCTTCTCTCTCTCTCTCGCACACACGCACGAAACACACACTCCCTCATCTACCCCCCACACAGAGGGCTGAACTACCCCTCCACGTTGCTAAGTTCCCAGGCAGAGGGTAGACAGACAGCAGTGCGTGTGTGCCCACGCAGGAGGGATGCTCAGGGATGTCCGTGTGCCCGGGATGCGGCCGGGCACGTGTCCGTGAGCTTCCACCTCCGCATGCCGTCCTGTCCTCAGCCTGCGTGCCACACCGCGCTGTAGTCTAGAACCTCCTCGCAGAGCAGGCTCGGGGACTCGTGCGAACACGGGTGCAGCCCCGAGCCTACCTGCGGGCGGTGAGGGACTCCGGGGAATCCACTTCTCCTCCTCGCTCGGGGCAATGGGACCCCAGGTGCCTCTGCCCTGCAGCGGATCAGACTCTGCCCCCGGGGGAATGTCCAAGTCCGCTTCCAGGAAAGCCAAAGAGAGGTTATCAAACCTTGCAGGGGGAGCCGAGACCGGGGGTAAAGGGAGTGGTGTGCCAGCTCTGTGCAGGCAGCTTCTCCTTCCTGCGGGTGAGGGAGGAAGGGCTGCTCCACCCTGGTTAAGCACTCCGACTTCTGAGCAGCTCTTGTTATTTTCTTCTCTTGCAGTGGGACTGCCTCGCTACCAGCACCATCCCTCCCCGGTGTGTGACAGGAAAGATTTTGTCCTCAATTTTAATGGCATTTCTTCGTTTCACCCGTCTGCTAGTGGATCTTACTACCACCATCACCACCACCAAAGCGTCTGTCAAGACATCAAGCCCTGCGTGATGTGAAGGCAGCGCCCCAACAGAGACAATCAGGTGTCACTGAACAGAGCCGAGGTGTAGACGGACCCACACAGATTAAATATAATGTGCACTCTGATAGAATTGATAGTACACGAGTCACTTAGCAAATTTGCCTAAGGAAGCAGTGTTTTCGGTCCCGCTCCACACCCTGAAGGACACGTACAGCCGATATAATGCTCCAAAGACCTTACTAAAAGAAAAACGCCTTGCGTGATGTTTTGGGTTAGGGGGGACATAAGTGTCCTCATGCCAAGTCTGACCA
This sequence comes from Aphelocoma coerulescens, assembly GCF_041296385.1. Lineage (NCBI taxonomy): Eukaryota > Metazoa > Chordata > Aves > Passeriformes > Corvidae > Aphelocoma > Aphelocoma coerulescens. The sequence continues at coordinate 80,513,362 of NC_091015.1, forward strand.
CCTTAATCATAAACCGCCTTTCTGTGATCTCCTAAAGAACCGAGCTTTGGGAAAGGGAACAATTCGATATATTTTTATACGAGAAAGTGTCTTTGCATAAGAAAAATAAATGTCTCAGCACCTGCGAGGACTCCCCCTTCTGTTACTGCGTTAGTGGGAAATTTACTTTTTCTGTTGTGCTCTCTCCCCGAGCCCCACCAAGGACACTTTGTATGGACTTCAGCACCGACCGATTGATATTATTAAAACAGTATTGTTTAGCCCTTTCGTGTATAGACTGTAAGAAAAGTTCAATTTTTTTTTCCAGTATTGCAGCAATACAACGTTTGTTTTTTATTTTTACAAAAGTTGTTTTCTACCACAGTATTTTTAAAAAAAATTATTTTAAATAAATCTCGTGTATACTCACACACTATTGCTTTAAAAGGAGAATATATTTGCACTTATGTATACTTTTTACAGTTTGCCAAAATATTTTGATGTAAATTTCTTTTTTTCCAATAAAATGTATATAAACGACTATCACTGGACAGGCGCTTATTTTCCCTTGCCTCCTTCTGAGAAAACTCTTCCATCCCAGCATCCGAGACAGTTAAAGATGCAACCCCAAATCCTCCAGTCGGAGGAGGGGAGCGAGAGGTTGACTCGAGGAGGCCAGTGCCGTGGTCTCTGGGCTGCACGTCCCGCCGTCACCCACTTCCCACCCTGCTTTTCACCGCTGCTGGATAGACTTTGAAATAACCGAGGCAGAGGACGCAAAAGCCGGAGGATTCCGACTTCATGATCCTCTCTTCGAGGGCGCCTCGAGGTCTGAAACGCCCGCCCCGTTCTTTAGGGATGCGTCCGGGTGTCCCCGTGTCGCCTTTCCCCACAGCCCCCTCGGAGTCGCTTTGTGCCCCCACGGGACTTTGCCAGGTGTGGGGGCAGGAGCCCCCGTGCAGTGCTGGGTTGGACATGTCACAGGTGGGCGGCGAGAGGATCCGTGATAAAACCGTGGCTTGAGAAGGTGTGGGGGAAGCATTGACAGAGGTGTGGGCAGCGAACGGGGCCGAAGGGGGGAAAGGAAAAAAAAGGTACAAAAGAAAACTAAAAGGGGCCCCCGAAGTACCCCAGGCAAAGCATCTCCTGTCCTCACGATGCCGCCGTGCCCCGTGGATGGCGAGCGGCCAGGAGTCGGAGCCGGGCGCCAGGAGCTGCTCGGCCGCGCGTCCTGCAGAGCCCACGGCCGCGCCAGCCCCACGGCCGGCGGGTGCGCTCCCAAACCACCCCGCAGGGCCCGGCCCGGCCCGGCCCGGGGGCAGCTCGGCACGGCCACCACCCCTCGCGCAGCCCGGCCCGTCGGGCGGGGACAGAGTCGTCCCCGTACCCCAACGCGCCCCGACCCCCGACTCTGCCCTGCCCCGGGCCCGAGCGCTGAAAAAGGCGGAGAGAGATTCAGCAAAATGCTCTGTGCATGTGCGCACACATATGTGTGTGTGTGTATATATATGCGTGCACGCACTCACACACACACACACATATATATATAAATTATATCTATGTAATTATGCATAGAGATAAAACTCTTCATCTTTTAAATACGTATTTATGCTCAGACATGCCCTTTTCTTCCCTGAGCTTCTCAGGGCCTGTGATAAATTATAAAGTCAGTTTCAGAGTTTGCTCCGACCACAGTGCTGTGTTTACATTCTTTCCGAGGCAAGCCTGCATGGTCGTAATTTATATCCTAAACACTTGAACGTAACTTGTTTACACAGGAATGACAGGACCTCAAAGAGAAAAAAACTGCCTTTCCCTGCCGGCGGCCGGGCGCGGGGCGCCAGTGCCCTCCAGCGGCCCCGCACTGCAGCGCGCCCCGGCCGCCGGGCTCCGCCAGCTCCTCAGCTCCGCAGCCTCGCACAATGTTGTCACAGTGAATTTTTTTGAATTGTTATTATTATTATTATTTTCCCAATTTTCTGGGTGCTGTTATATACCATAAGACGTGAGTAGTGCTCTCAGTGGCTCTTCTCCTAAGAAAGGGGAAGGATTTGCTCGGGCATCCTTTGTTTTTGGGTTTCTGTGTTCTCCCTTGGTGATTTAAGACTATTAAGGTTCCCTTTTCTCCCCTTAAAAATTCTCAAACAAGGGACGTTTCAGAAGCAGTACTCTTTAGACATCAATATGTTTCTGGGTGCTGCCAGCAAAACGAGCTCAACATCTTTCTTCTGAATTTAAGGGTGACTTAAATGACAGGGAGGAAAAAAGTGGACAGATTTTTAAGTTAATTTGATCTGATTTTGTTTTGATATTTGATTTTATTGCTGTACCTTCTACCCTAGGAATTCAGCCCTTGTTTAGTCTAAAGAACTCCAGTGGCCGCAGAGCCAGTGAGAGTCATGACCAAGAGCTATGCCACTGTGAGAACAAGGTATTTACATTTTAGCCATAGAGTTAAAAATTCCCTGCGTCTTTTAACATTTGTTAAGAGCCATTGAACATACCCAAATACTTCACATTTCAGAAAAAGAAGTTCTCTGTTAGAGAACCAGCACACTAAGCCTTCTAATCACAGCAGTAGCAACGCAGCACTCATCTCTGAGACTTCTGGGGACTTACAGTATCAGAGAAAGTATCAGAGAAAGCTGAAATTTCTAGCATTATAACAAACCCAGAAATCTAGATGTGTATATTTAGTCTCAGCATTGTGAAAAAGTTCAAGAAGGTAGACCCATGCATGCATTTGCTTCTCACCTTGTAGGGAAACCTGTAGCTGCTATGCTGAAATGAGCACCAGTTGTTATAAAATATGGGAAGACCTGTGTCTCTGCAGCTCTCAGTTACTGCTCTTTTCTTTGACAATACTCTATTCTCTTCCTCTTTGTTTCTGCATTCCTTGCCTCCTAACATGTCCCTGACTGCTTTTTTCTCTATATGCGGATTGTAAGAAGCCTAAGTGATAGTTTTTTTTCCCTTTAGCTGTGCTATAGCCCAAGTAGCACCTAACAACAGTCACACACCTCTGCTGTGTCTGAAAACAAAGTCACCGCTGACTTTCAGCCCAGGGCTTCAGCCCCCACAATTACTTTGTCCTTTCAGGTGGACTTGAAGGAGGATGAGAGCAGAGAACTTCTAGGTAGACTTCTGGTCTATCCCAGTGAACAGCTTGCATATCCAGAAAGCTGCATTAGCTTTCCCAGCCAGATCAGTCGGTCTAATGCATCAGTAATGCAAACCGTGCCTCCCTAATGACCTCGGACTGCCACAGCTACGAGAAAGCTACAAGTAAATTACAAATAATTAGTCATCTAGACTGATGGCATAGCTTGCTTTTGGTGAGGTGCTGAGGTAAATGGATTGAACATAGACTAATCCAAACATTTCCATTATTAGAACACGCTAGGCAGAGTCTCCGTGGGATGGGAATGAAATCACTCTGGAGCGCCTCAAACAGTTTGCGTGTGATCCACTATAATCTTATATATATATTTTCTCCATTCTCTGGTTTCATCACAGTCTTACTGCCTCAGTGGAGGGATTTTGCTTGTGAGGGTGTTTATATTACAGAGAAAGAAACCCCACTCAACTACTTGAAAGCTGGGATCATTTGAGCAATCATTTTAACATTGGTAAAATTAGCCAAATGCTGAGATATCTTATGCGGGATGTTGAATTTCTAGCTGGTAGTGGACCAAAGCATTCTTTAAAAAAATAAATTTATCAATCCCATTAAATCTTCTTGCCCATTATTCTATTAAGACCAACATTAGATGAATATCTTGCTGCGTTTTGGCTCAGCTGGCAAAAGTACTTTTAGCCAACACAATATTTTAAGTTTAGTGTGAGACTTTTAGCTTGCTTTGGAGGCAAAGAAATGTAAAGATTTTTTTTTTTAACTCAATAACAATAAGCCTGATTTTATTGAACTAGAAAGATTTGCTCATAACATATACATGAGGTAATATTTAAATAAGACTATTCAATAAAATGCTAGGTATGTCACTTAGGCCCCGAGAAAGCAAGGTGCTGTTTTCAATTATAATTTTAATATACCTGAGCACGTGAGTACTCCCATTAAAGTCAATGGGATTATGCAGACGCTTAGAGTTAAAAGTGCTTTGCTGAAGAAGGATGATGGGACTAGAATTAAACACTAGAGGTTCCTCCTATGTGCTGCAGCTGAGGTCTGTATAAGAAAAGGAGTAGAATATACCTGATTCATACACAGGATGAAAATTAATTCAAAACATACTCCAGCTTTGAATAGAGATGTATTTTACAAAACCTGCTGGCATTAATCTGCATGAAATACTGCCTTAGCTAATAAGAACACCCGGGCTTTATTTATATATTGAGCCATTTGATAGATACAAATGAAGAAAGAGGTAAATAGAAGCCAACATATTTTTGAATAAAAGCCCAGAGGTTCTTTCAGAGTTCAATGATCTTTGTGTCTAGATTATAAAGAATTCAGAGCAGCTTCATGTGCCTTGCCAACTACTGAATAGAGCTCCAAAACATCTGTAATATTAAACAACTTCAAGCCTCCTTTTTATGCTTGTTTTCATCCAACAGTGATTTATAGAAATCTGTTGGCTTCTCCACTGGTCTTTTCTAAAAAGAAATATGCAGGGAGGAGGAGGAGGTTTTAAAATATGTTGGGAGACGGCTACCAAACTGCAGCTGGAAATTAGAGATATTTTAACAGTGGATTTAGATTTATTTAGGAGATTATGGAGAAATGCTAACTGCATTACATCGATTATTTTAAGCATTGCAAAATGAATTTGTGGTGGTGTGCAAAGTACCACCGAGTTCACAGGTAGTTTGGTGTTTTTAGGGTAATTCAGAGAGACTGTGCTGCTTCTGAGGAACAGGATTTCTTGGACTGGATCCCCACTGGTAACATTTTCCTTGCAGTAGAGTTGCAGCCCATTAATTCTTACTGTCCAAATATAGGTAGCATTAGTTTAAATTAGAAGTTTTATAACTGATTTAGCTGAGCTACTGAAATCCCTTCTGTACACAATCTTATCTCATTTTCAGAGATCCTCTTTGGATTGGTTTATACCTGTCCCAATTGACATATACCAAACACATTTTACTTGATGAAAAATCTCTCAAACTAGTTTAAAGTTACTCTTTGAGACTGGGTCCCATGCACAACAATTTTCTGATACGATGAAAAGTGTGATTTAGTTCAAACTGCATAACTGGTGTTTATGGACACTCCATCACTGTAATCCCTCATTTATACATGTACAGATGTAAGCTGCACCAATACAACCAACTTTAAAGTGGTATCAGCTCCCCAAAGCTGATTGAAACTAAACAGGGCAGTGTCTGTGCCTTGGAAATCCTTGTGTTAAAGGGCTGCAGCTTTTCCTTGTGAGATAGCTGAATGTTAGAAACTGGTTCTAAAGCATGATCAATACTATAAGTTCCTGGACAGCCTTATTTATGGAATCACGACCTTGAAATCAGGCTTTGGGCCTTCTTGAATTAATGTTTTTTTTTGTGGGGTTTTTTATCTGTATCTTCCCTTGCCAGAGATTTGTTGACCCCTGGTGGCTTGCAGAACATTTTCTGCTGGCTTAGAGAAAGTTATTTGGTTACAGGATAGTGCTTCTCATCCTTTGTGCTGGTGAGAATATGAAAAATGGGAGGGGGAAGATGCAGTGAAGGTTAGAGTCAGCAAAAGGATTCGCTCTTTTTAAAAAAAGGAATAAAGAGCCTTCAACAGGCTCAAATTAAAGACAAATTAAAAAATGTTTCCAGGTTCTTCCACTTCCCCTTCGGCATATGGTCTCTTAACGCTGGTAATGCCAGATGGTCTCTTGGCCATTAATGAAGGGAGAGCAGAGTTGTTCACCAGGGAGGAACAAAAAACATCAGAAAAGCACTGGAGGAGTGTACTTTGATTCCAGGTGACTTAACCAGCAGAGAGGTAATAGAGAGGGTGAAGATTCCCGGGTGCGATGTGAATGTTACCAAGCTGGGGTAATCATCGAGAAAAGAGGTGGAAGAACAGGAGTAGCTTCTGCAGCCACCATGGGACAGTCCACTGTGTCATAATGAAAGGCAGAATTATTAGGTCCCTTAAAAAATAGACATCAAGTTCCACTCCTCATATACTTCTTTGGAAGGATTTTATGAGAAACTCCTTTCATTGCAGTGTATGCCTTTTTCCTTTCTAAAGCAGAAACAAAGCTGCACTGGGAAGTGGGAACATTCAGTACATCAGTATATTGGTTTTGCTTAGTGTGAGGCAGCTAGGAGAAGTAGATAGGAAAAAAGGAATAGCTCAAGATAAGTGACCTCTGGTAAACAAACAAGCTTGTTCCAGGGCAGCAGAGAAGCAGGGGGTAGGAGGATTCTGGCTTGACTACCCATTGAAGGTGTCCAAAGTAGTCTGAACAAGCACTACCAGAGTGCAGGATGCAGCCAAGTTACTCAGCAGGCTCAGAGGCTCTGTCAATAAAGCAGTAGAAACTGTTTGGTGAAGCCTATCTAAGACACAGGCACATGGGAAGCAGTCCAGCCTTGCTCAAACTTCCAGCAGTAGGCAGTATGGAGAGACATGCAGAGATGGTAGTCCTTCAAATTTCTTCTTTCTAAAAGCATTATTTTTTCCTTGGAAATCAACCAATAGTCTGAATTTCAGAAGACTACTTTATCCCTGGATATGTGCCATTTCAGGCTTCCCCAAAGATGGCAAATGCTCAGCCCTGCCAACATGCTGGGAAATGCATCTGGCACACTGCAGCCCACTGCAGCCTCCAGAGTGAAGCCTGAACTTGCACCCAGGAAAGGAAAGGAGCACAGCTCTGTGCTTACCTTCAGGAAGACCATAATGAGGACAAGGATGGGTCTCAGCTGGAACACTTTACGCCTGGTGTCCATGTGTTTGTGATGGTAACAGAGGTGAATATCCAGGAAGGTGGCAGCAGCAAGAGCCTTACCTGGCCAACAGAGTGCAGGAGGTATTCCCCCAGCATGCTTTAGCCTTCAAACTCTCATCTTTTTAACCTTCTTTTGCTGTCCCCTCTCACCTTTCCATGCCTGTTGATTACCCCAGATTTCTCTGCCTGCCAAATGAGTTTATTTCAATCCTGGGACACAAACCTTGCTCCCATACTACTTCAGAAAATGGCCTTTGTTACCAAAACCATGGAGGCAAGGAATGACTGTGGTGATTCATACACTACTATTTCTGTTCTAGCATTATAACACCAGATATGCAGACCTCTGCAAGCCCTTGAAATTTCTTCTACTTTTCCCCACTGATTTCCTCCTTATTGTTACTGATTAATTGCTTGCACTGCAGTCCTGCTGTAGGACCAGGGTTTAAAGACATCCCTCAGTAGAAGACATCCACATGTACTTGTTTTCCAAATCTGAAGAGAAGAACTAGTTTTCCCAAAACCTTTTTTTTTTAACTGTAGCCTGCTGATTCTGAATTATCAGTCTCTATGTTCCCACTCACTAAAGGAAATACCAGTTTCCTCTAACTCAATTTCTGAAGGAAGGGGTCAAGAGAGAAGATGGTCAGAATAGATGAGGGCAGACTTGTAGCAACTCAGCCCATCAGACCCACAGGAGACGTAGGGAGGAGCAAGAGAAGGACAAACATTTGATTTAGCCCAGTAGAAGTGGGCTAGTTCTTTTACTTGCCAGTGCTGTGTTTGGTTAGATCCTTCTTGGCCCCATCCTTCAGACTTGGAGGGAAATGTGATCAAAATTCCGTGTTCTCACTGAGTAGAAGAGCAGCTACTGTAAGCAGCTGACATTTGTCAGTTCCAGGAGAGTCCTGTCTTCCTTTTCAACCACCACTGGCTGGGTTGGCTGCCTCTCCAGGGATGTATCTAAGAGAAGTGCAGAAGTGCAGACATCTGAGTGGTTTCCACCTGCCCATAGTTGATTCTGGATTTAAGTACCCCCAGGGTCCCCAGGCAGGAGCCACACTCCAAGGGTGAGAAACAGAAAACAGATGGTCATGTGAAACAGACCATCCCATCAAGGGGCATTTCAGGACATATTTATTAGTCAGGAGCATGCACCACAACAAAACATGGCTCTCCTTCTATAGGGAAAAGCCTTTGATGGTTGGTTAGTAATGGCTAAAAATTAGACAAATCCATAGTCCAGATAGACTCTGAGTATGCCAAAAAGGGCCGTGTGCTGGCAAACATGCTATACAGCTTGTTCATTTCCTGTACACTGTTTGAAGCAGCCAGAGCCCTTTCTCACTATTTAGTCCTTTGAATGCAGAGTAAAATAAAAACAGAAGAAGAAACATGTCGTTAGCAAAAGTTCCAAGCTCAGCACTTCAGGAGGCACTTGAACACAGGGAGAGCAGACAGAAGACCCCCCAGAGCTGGGAAAGCCCCCACTTACAGCATCTGTTCTGCATAGTCTGCTCTGTGGAGATGTTAATAAATTTGCCTCTTGCCTGCACAGCTGTCATTCACAAGGTCACTTTTTTCCACCAGAAAGAGGACCTGACAACTCTCTCATGGCCTTACAGACACAAGCAGTGTTATAGGTAGAAGCCTACAAAAAACCTATCTGTCCATGAAGTGCACATGCTTACATGTTCTTTCAGGTGGGATCATGTCAAGCTCCTCATCAGTCCAGTCTCAAAGCCCACATGGTCTAGGATCCTGTGTTTGAAAGAGGAACAGAAAATTGGTGGACTTAAACAAAGCATTAACAGCCTAACATCCCCTGCTTGCTCCTTGTGAAGTGTCCCTGGAGGGTGTGATCTACATCCTGAATGTCCTTCCTTGTTTCAAGGACAAAGTCATCACACATCATTTTGCTGGGGCACTCATTTCCCAAGATATCCACTTCGCAGTCTAAGAACTTCCGACTGAACTCAGCATTGATTTCTTTTCTGAGCCCATCGGTGAATGCTGCACACATATAAGACATTCAACCTGCTCAACCTATTCCACCAGCCCCAGGTGCTTCAGGAGATGCAAGAAATCTTGCAGCAGGCAAGTATGTGTCCACACCAACCCCTCTGAGGGGTGAGATTTGCACTCAGATTTGAACTCAGCTCTCGGCCTCTCTAGCATCCTGTGCTGGGGGATACCAGAAGCTGCTAGTCAGTATTTTACAGACACATTTCTTTCTGTGCACTTTGTCTATGTTTGTTTTGTCTTAAATGCCAAGACAGAAGCTCTTGATTCATCTTAATTAGGTTTTTATTATTTTTAAGTGATTTTATCACATCTGCACTTGTCCCCTTCCTGAGGCAGCTCACCACCATCTCCAGATATCCTAGTCCCTAGCATCTTACTGTGATCCTTTTAATTCCCACATCACAGAAAATGAAAACTGCTTGGGCAGGAGACTGCATTTTTCTATAGCATACATATTAATACCAGTTGACAAAACACCTTTTACAGAAAAAGTCAAAATAGGCATCTGAGGAAGAGTGATGGGATCTCTTGGAGGTGTATTTTTTAGAAGAACATAACTCAGCCTCTGCATGCACACTTCTCTCCATTGGCTATAAAAGAGCTCAGATGACAGGCTCAGGTGAAGATGTCTGCTCTGTGGTTAAGGGAGATGAAACCTGGCCAAGATGCCAAATCCTGAACAACAAGTAATAGACAAAATTGCACTGCTGGCTTCTAAAGTGAGGCTGTGTAGTTACCACCACTCTCCACAGGGAGCAGAAGTTTCTATCAAGCTGCTTTCAGTAGGACCCAAGTCTTTTTTCAGAGCTCGTATCAAGTGTTCCAAGTCACATGAATATTTTGCCTGCCCCTCTACTATATCTTATTTTGAATGTGCCAATAATTTAGCTTTATCTGCCATTGTATTGGGCCTTTGCCTGCTTTGCTGAAGTCTCACTGACATGTTGCCCTCAGTGAAGCACCAGGCTTCAACTAAAATAAATAACTTCATCAATTTCACTTCCTTATTACCATTCCCCTCTCCAGGCTGCCAATACATTTGTTAAACAACATTAGACCTTGACACTTCTGTGCCAACACTTTTTCAGACACAAAAGTTTGCTATTTTTTGGTGTCTCTTGCCTCCAATTTCTTAGATAGCTTTTGGTTTATGGCTTCTCATCATGTGAGAGCCTTAATTTCTTTAGTAAACACTTAACCAAGATCTTATCAAAGTTCATTAATAGAAGGATGTGGAATGCTGGAATTTTGGTTTGGTGATTTTTACTTGTTTGGTTCAGATTTTTTATATTTTTTGGTACAGAAATCAGGATGGAAATACATAGATGCAATTGCAAGATCCATTCCCAGAGTGTATGCAGTGCATTTCAAGTCCATGAATAAACTTCTTCTCATCTTAGTTACACCGGTGCAAACTAAGAAATCAAGCAACAGCTTTGTTAGTTTTGGCTGATTACTTGGGCAGACTTAGCCTAACTGAAAGAAAAACCTGCTAAAAGTGTTTCGAGAAGTTTACAGTCTGATCAGACACCATATTATAAATATAATAAGCTAGTATTTTCAATAACAATTTCATTTATAAAATCACCTTGTCCAATGCACTGGAAACACTATATACTTGCAGATACCAGTACTTTGTTACTGAATGCACATGTTAATGCAGTAGCAGTGATCTGGAGAACCCAGTAAGAAGAGATGAGAATAAGAAAGAAAACCAGCAAACATGAAGAATCCAAAGAAAATTTAAAAAAAAAAATTGTTATATGTCACTGTGTCTTTCCTTGCTGTTATTTTCTGTACAGCGCAAAACAAAGGAGGTGGGTAGGAGGAAATGCACAGGAAATTAAATAATGGAGGTTCTAAGATTCCTCCAGAAATAGTGCACACCACCCCAGGGCATTGGGAAGCAGCTGATCATCCCAGCACTGGCCTGTTTGGCCCACGAGCTGGCATGTCACCAGCCCCCACCCAGACCCAGAGCTGCCAGACATTCCAGTCTAACACCATTTCAGACAGAAAAACAGAGAGTTGTGTCCTGCCTCTCCCAGCCCAAGAGCAGAGGTGCCAAGATGATACGGAACTTGACCAAAATCTGGAAGGGAAGAATGAAGCTTAAGCCATATTCACGCGTGCAGGCCTTCTTTTGTTATCTTAACCCAGTTATCGAAGCAATGTGTTCCTGTTGATTTTTAAACCCTATTTTGTTTTGAAAAGGCCAAACTGCGTCACTGGATGCATTGTCTGGTTACAGAGCTCCCAAGAGTGGGGAACTTCCAGCCAAGGTCCGAACCGGCTCAGCAAACTGAGGAGACGTGGGGATTTGAAACCAAAGATCTAGTCTGAAAGGCGTGGTCCCAATGTGAAATGATGGAGAGCACAGGGAAGGGGTGTCCATGGAGAGGCTGCAGAGGCATGGGAAAGCAGCAGGCACATTGGCCATGGAGGGGCCACATTGACGTTGGCAGATGGATATTGGCTCTCATCATAATTTGGGGCTGTGGTATGTTGATGTGAACAAGCTTTTCACAGCTGACATGTTTTTTTCCTTTTTGACTTGCAGTTCTACATTTTGCAGACCCAAAATTGCCTGGAAAATAAGTCTGGGGAAAGTATGACATCCACTTAGTCCTGAGAGGTAACACTGAGGGGATGTATCATCAATAATGCGTCTGGAAAACAGGGAAGCCAAGAGAGATGACTAGAGGAGGAGGATTGCTTTACAAAATGCTAGCCTACAAAGGAAGACTTTTGACCTATAGGATGGGGAAACACACATGGGGTTAGGGCTGGGAAACAGGTATGAATAAAAAAAAGACAAAGGAGAAGTGGTCAGAGTCATTCTGATGGAGAAGGAGAATGGGAAACCCAAAGAAAGGAAAGCATTATGCAAAGGGCAGGGTAGGACAAAGCGAAGCTGAAGAGGCTGGAAGGAGTGAATAAATGATGATGCTGGGAAGGCCTTTCCAAATGAAAGAAGGAAGCTAAGATGGTGAACCTGCAGGAGGGGAAGTCCTTCCTGTTTGGTACATGGCAGGAGAGGAACAGCTGCCAATCACGGGAAACTCAGGCCAGGGACGGAAACACAGAAATGCATACAATAGGGGGATGGAGAAAAGACAAATCTGCATGGCAATGAAAATGATCTTTCATTTATCCTGGGCAGGACGTTTGCTGCTCATCTCTTTGGACTTTTTATTTCCCTCTCTCCAATTTCTAGGTTACTACAAGCATATAAGATCCCTGCTGGAGCTCACACGGTTTCTGTGCACAGAGGGACATGGAGATCTCAATATATGGTGTCTCCTACTAAAAACATTTTTTGCTGCTACATGGAAATGCATTTAGCTTGCATACGGATGACATTTGTAAATTCCTTCAAAGATGAGCTTTAGCTGTCATAACCGTCTCAGTATTCCTGTTTCCCTTATACCTGTAGTCTGTCTGCAGAGATAAAGCAACTGAGAAAGAATATAGATTTTCTTCTTCAGAAAATCCTTATTTTTGTCTTATCAGTGAAATAAGTACATCCTGTGCACAGAGACTAGAAAAAAAATTTTAGAATCCAAGTTGCTCAAGACCTCCCCATTGGCTTACACTGCCAGATTATTATAAAATGGCTTAAGTAAATAAATAACATTGCATTGTCCAAAAAATCCTTTCTTGGACAGCTTTGTATCCAAGCTCTTTATGCAGTGAAGGTAACATTAACATCTTCCTGGTCCTTTAAAAAGTAGTCTGTTACATTGCCATAAAAAATGTGGGGAAAAGATACTCCAAAATTATTCCATATAAGGAAAATCTGAAGCATAATTTATTACAGCCATAAATTCTCATGTAAATGTCAGCAACCAGTAGATCCCAGACTTCAGTGATGGCAACTCTCCTAGTAGGAAAGATTCAGTGTTTAGTTTGAGGCCGTAAAAATGCTCATCTGTAGCCTTTGGACTGCCTGTATTCAGAAACTGCCTCCCAGCCAACAAAAGAGACTCAAGTGTGACAGATTCCCATTAGGATTTGTGTCATGGCAACAAGAGCATTGGCAAAGCAGGGGAGTCAGCATGGGACACTGTGTGTTGTCTCTCAGCTTTCATCTGGGAAACCTAAGACACCTTTACTATGGAAACCATGTGCCACTGCAGCAAGACAACATAAGCCTGTTGCCTAAAATTGGAGGTTGTTTGTCACTCATCACTCCCGGGGTTTTTGGGATCCACAATACCTTGAGGCACTCAGTTGGGAGAAGATTTGAATTCAACTTGAAGTCTGGTACTGGAGGTGCAGGAATAACAACAGGGCAAGGGAAAGCAGTGTGTTGAAGTAAGGAGCCAGTTTCTACCCCTGGGCTAACTTCTTGTGTGTTTTTTATTTGATTAGGCTGACATGTTTCACCTGTGCTTTCTTTAGCCCAGGGGAGTAAAGTCCTCGTGCCCATGGCCACATTCATGCCCTTCTCCTTAGCTCTGTCTCTGCCCTTACCTTGGCCTGCTCCCTGGCATGCTTGAAAGAGCCCTTGCCTCTGCAGCAGGGTAATTTAGGTGCAAGGCAGGAGATTATTCATGACAAAAAGCAACACCAAGGTTGCTCCAGCTTGTACTGTGTTCAGTTACAATACAACCTGCCAAGGTAGAGATGCTTTTCATGTTCAGAAATAAAAATAACTTATTTACAGGTTAACATTCTCAAGGTGAAAAACCAGCACATATTCAGTGGAAGGAGCATGTCAGGAACAAGGATGCTTTTCTTTTCCTCATTTTCTCATTTCTCATCTCCTTTGCTTCAGGGTTGTTCTCTTTCTTTCTCTACTTCACTCCCAGCAAATTTGAAACTCTTCCCTTATTTCTGTCCCCTGTTCCCTTTCTCTGCAACACCCGTACCCAGTCCCAAAATTACAGCTTTCCAGCAGTGGTGGGAAGGAATAATGGGGCTGGCTCACACACTCAACACACAGCCCTTTCCTGGGATGATGGTGGTGGTGGGTCTGTGACTCCAGCTGGCCCAGCTCACAGGTTGTGGCTAACCTGTTTTATAGGTGAAATGACATCTTTGGAGCAAACGTTCTGGAGATGCTTACTTTGGAGCAGCAAGGCACAGTCCCTCCCTCCAGGGCTACTCAACTGGCTTTGGAGAATGAAGCCTGACCACACAGTATCACCCATTGACTTTGAAGCCAAATTCCTCGCTGATTACTCTTTTTTTCCTCAAAGATGAATGTTTACAGGCGGTAAGTATGAGGTGCTCAAACACTCTTGCTGTTCCTTCCCCACACACTAAAAATGATTGGGAATTTTTCAGTGAGTACCCTTTCACGTTATTAGGTGCACAAGACCATCAGAGAGAATGGAGCAAGCTGTATTTTTATTTGGTGCAAAGATGTCCAAAACTAAAGCAAAGATCCAGGGAGGATTAGGTACAAAAAGAGACACTGTGAAGGTAGGTGATGTGGGGAGCACCCTTCAGAAGGTCCTCCTCAGGCTTGGATGGGGCTTTGATGACATTTAGCACTCACTGAAAAAGGTCTTGTCTGCATCAGCCTATTACTCATGTCAACAGCTTGCTCATCACGTCAGCCTCAGGCCCTGCTGGGGACCCAGGTCATACACGCAGAAGAGCTGCTGCCTCAGATCTTCCTACTGGAAAGCAAATGGAAAGGTGCAGCTTTGGGGAAGAATTGGTCCCTAAACTCTAGAGGAATGGTCAGGTACTTACAAAGAGGTCATCACTGTTTTTGCAAGATCAGCCTTCCTATACATTTTAGAGCTATACATTTAGATTTGAAGCCTTAGAAAAGAAAGATGCCTTTTAAATGATTGTTTTAATTTTCAACCATATTTTAAAGCCAGTCTCCTCAGAAAGTGAAGGCCATTTGAATGAAGGTCTTAAACTTTTTCTCCTTGCTTCTCCACTTCCCCTTTCTGCTCCTGTCAAGAGTGGCTCTGACTGCTTCAGCCTTTCTTTTGATTTTAAAAACACAGATGTAAGCAGATAATGAGGCCACAGGAGGAGAATCCTTCAGGATGTCTTGTTTGGTTTGGAAATATTTAAATGTCTGCTGCATTTCCTTTGAGCACAAGGCAGGAGTCTGTGAAAGGGCACTGCTCCTTCTGCTACCCACAGTACTGCTAGGGGTGGAGAGTGTGCGTGCATGCAAGCATATGTATGCATGTGTGCATGAGAAGGTTTCTAATCTTTTCAGCATGGTTCTTTTTCCTGGGATAATGCAAAACATTTCTGTAGGTCACATTTCCCTGGAGGAAAAGATTTTAACTCAAGTAAATCAGGTGAAGCTTGTTCTATCTAAATTGTCTGCCAGTTTCACATTATTACAAGAAATTCATAACTTTCTAAATCACAGTGAAGAATGATTTTTTCATGATTTGGATAGGTTTAAGTGCTTGTGGCCATTATGAATGATAGTTGGTTGTTTTAGATTAAGATATCATAATCAAGATGAAAATTTTATTATTGTGTCCTACATAAAACAGTGAATGGCTGTTGGATAAATTACATGATGAGTCTGAGAATCAGAGTCAATCACCTTTAAGTGTGGGTGGTACAAAGCAGTTGCCCAAGAAACCCTAACACAGGAAGGGAAACATTCTTCATTTTTCTTCATGAAGCTAAAACTGTGTTGCAGGCTGCTCTCAACTTCCTATTGTCAAACACCTCGTGGTCTGACTACCACCGACGGTGCCTAGGCAGAGGTGGAATGTAACTCTGATTAAAAGGCAAGGACACCTCATGGTAGACAAATGTGCACAGAAGATCAATGGGTTATACCACAGATGGATAAATAAATTTAATATCCATTGACTTTTCATAAGATTTGAAAAGTCAGTCACATACAAACCATGGTTTCATCCAAAGATAGCTGAGGTCTATAGAAAGTATTAATAATAAAGCGTTGTATACAGAAATGTTCAAAAGAATTGGCAGTATTCATGCTAGAAAGAGTTGTGCCGTTGCCAAACATGAAAGATCACTTGTTGGCTTCACTAATCTTGTTTAGGCCCTGCAGTTCAAATTTAGAATATAGCTATTGATACAAAGAGGAATAGAATAAATTTGCAATACATAAATAAGAGAAAATTACAGTCTGATCCAAGAAATCTTATGAACTTGAGAATGCCCTGACCATGACAAATGATTGTGACATTTTGAAGTGATTTGTTTGGATTTTCAGAAATAAGATTGTTTCAAGTGAGCATAAGTTACAAATACTATTGCACACTGGTTGTGCCCACATACACTATCCCCAACATGTGCTTTTAAGCCTCATCTTAATTATGTTTTTCTCACTGTGTCTTTTATTGCCTATGCCTTTCTATGTCATTTTAATCCTTGCACACTGACATATCAATGTTTTTTTACCCATCATAAAAAAACTCTCAGCTTCCTTTTTTAGCTCACACATTTTTCAAAACAAACTAGTGGAAGGATGAAAATCTCCAAATGTTTTATTTTAATTTCTAAGGAGACAATAAATATGAGGAAATGTTTTTAATGTAACTTATTGTATCAGTGGAGACTGTATTGTAAAGAGCATTTTTTTTCTATTTCAGCTCATTGTGCCAACAGCTGAGTGATGCAGCTACTCTGCTGTTAAAAATAGTAGTACTATTACAAGTTTAAAGCAGGATACCATGAAATGCACTCTACAACCACAAATGCATTCCAAAGTGTTGTTGCTAGTAAATACATGTCCTGGGCTTGTCTTGTGGGCAAGCCAGAGAGTGGGATAAATCCATGTACTAAGGATGGACATTAGATGAGAGCTCAGTGAACACACACAGGCACACAAGCCTGCACACACACACACACACACACACACACACACACACACACACTCACACATGTATAAAAGTAAATATTTATTAAATGGATGTCTCAGTGTCAGCCCTGCTCTGTATGATGATATGATCCAAGTCTAGAAGCCGCAGCTCAAAACAAAACAACCTGTGAATACTTGACCTGGAAGCAGTGAGAAATTCTTCTGAAATTCACTGATCTTCTAACATTTAACCCTTACCAGCTCCACTTCTGGCATCTGCATGCGTATTTGAGACAGACCCTGAGTGGCAGAAAGTGAGATATAATTATATATCTCTAATAGATTAACTGCCTTAGGAAAGTAGGGCCAGATGAAATAGGATGTGTTCTGAACAAGGGGAGAAAAACCACACAGAGTACATGCTGCTCCCAGAAGGATAAAAAAGAAAGAAAACCTTTGAAACAGCAAAGATTGTTACATTCAAATTACTCCTTCCCAAGTCTGTAATTTCTCAGCTAGGTCAAAACAGAAAATGAGTGATTACTGTTACAACTGGCATACACTCTGCACTTTGGCTGCATTTAAGATACACAACATTTTCCAGAGAATCATGTTGGATAATTTGTCTTGAGTATTTTAAGCCTTTTTCACATGTCCTGAAAGACATAAGCAATAAAATACCTTAAGGAGTGCAGTGGCTGCAGAGGGGAGAAGGCATGGGCCCAATGTCAGGGCACCCGGGTGCTTTCCTGACTCCATTCCCATCTATCATACAAACTCCAGATGGATTGCTGACACCGATACTCCCCAGCTTGGCTGCCTAAAGTTCAAAATCTCTTTGCAAGAGTAATTTCCAGTGTCAATAGTACTGTTTATCTTCACACAGAAGAAAAAGTAACTGCACCTAGATACCTAACTCCAGATTGACAGGCAGAAATAAGCACTGTGGTTTGCAGAACTAAGCTGCCACGGGGTCAATGTGTGGTGCTGTACCTGTTTGCATATCTGTGCTGCCTAACTTGCATGGTAAGGAGAGAGAGTCCTCAAAGAAGTTCCTCAGCAGGAAATGTACTTTGGTTCTAGGCAGACCCCACATTCCCAGTGCCCTTGTCATCCAGGCTGGTCATCTGCTGTAATGGGCTCTCACTTCTCCTTGCTGAGGTTACTTCCTTATGGAAAACATGAGGAGAGGGAAGCATTGAGGATTAGGGGGGCTCTCACCTTGTGATCAGTATGGGGGATCTCGCATATATATAGGAAACCAAACAGCACTACTGAGTTGCCCAGACCAGACCCAAATTTGGCTTCTCCAAGGGGGATCCTGTCTCTCCCCACTGCCTCCATACACAGCCTAGGGACATTGGGCTTCCACCATTGGCAACTACCCAGTATTTTCCTTATCCCAAATAATGTGCTGTATTCTATAAATTTCTTTGAGCAGCATTCCCCTGATTTCTTCTATTATATTAAAATCCCTCAAATTCATTTAGATAACTCCTAGTTTAGCACTAAAGAAACAATCATGTAAAAAATATTACACCATTCAGCCTTCTTATAAGGGCATCTTTATACTCTTGTCAAACTTGAAATATGTGCTCTGGCCATATTAAGTTAAACATCCTTCCACTTTGTCATAAATCAATTACTTTCCTCCAGAGAATTTCTCTTTAAATTCAGGGTCACAGTTGTATTTCAGGCTCAAATTTAGTTGCTGCTATTAACATGGAAATGGACAGAAAATTTAAATTCTTCTTTGTGAAACAGAATTCCTGAAGCATGGCTCTAGCCAGAAGAATGAATGTAAAAGTAGAATTATGGGTTTCACTGTCTTTGTTCTCCCCATGAACTCTGATCCACTTACTGGTAGACATCTTTTAACCTATTGCTAATATGGAAAATGAGATGAGGCAGGGGCAATAAGGATGATCTGGAGAACTACAGTCTCACCTTGATCCCTGTGATCACAATGAAGCAAAATATCCTGGAAATTATTTCCAAACACATAAGAACCAAGACTGAGAGTATTCACTGTGTGTTTATGCAGGGCAAATCATGCCTGACTGACCTGATGGCCTTCTGCTATGAAGTGACTCGGTTCATGTAAAGTGGTGGCCAATACACCAGGTGGGTGTGGTGCCTTTCAGAGGGACTCAACAGGCTGGATAAATTGGCTGACCTGAGCCTCATGATGTTCAGTAAGGGGAAGTGCAAAGTCCTGCATGCGGAAAGGAATAACCCCATGCACCAATACAGGCTGGAGCCTGGCCAGCTGGATATCAGCTTTGCAGAAAAGGATCCAGGGGATCCTTGTGAACCCCCACTTGCCCATGAACCAGCAGCGAACCCACAAGGCAAAGAAGGTCGACAGCATCCTGGGTTGAACTAGGGAAAGCATTACTGGCAGGTCAAGGGATATGATCCTTCTCCTCTATTCAGCACTGGTGAGACCCATATGGAGCACTGGGTCTGGATCTGGGTTCCCCAGGACCAGAGATGAATGAACATTCTGGAACAGGTTCATCAGGGAGCCACAAAGGTGGTGAGGGACTGGAGCATTTCTCATATGAGGAGAAGCTGGCAGAGCTGTGACTGTACATTCTAGAGTAAAGAGGGCTCAGAGGAATCTCATCAATCTAGATAAATACCTGAAAGGAGGGAAGATAGAACCAGATCCTTCTCACTGGTACCCAGGGACGGACCAGAGAAAATGGGCACAAACTGAAATACAGGAAATTCCATTTAAATACAAGAAAAAAACCTTTTCATTTTTTTTTACTGTAAGGGTGGCCACACACTATAAAAGGCTGTCCAGAGAGGTAGCAGAGGCTCCATTCTTGGAGATACTCAAAACCCAAGAAGACCCAACCCTGAGAAATTTGCTGTAGCTGAAACCACCTTGAACTGAATGGTCTGCAGATCTGCCTTCCCACTTCAGTTGTTCTGTGGTCCTGTGACCCATGCAATCCTTTTGTCTAATCTCTCGCTGTGCACAGGCCACAGAGTTTCATTCATGGTTTCCTCACACACACGAGTCAGACATGCTAACTGAACAAACCATCACTTTTAGAGAGGCATCTGCACTTGGATATAAGATTTCGACTGATGGTAAAATCCACTATGCCCTTGGTGGAGTTATATCTCCAGTAATTTCCTCTGCTATTAAGAAAACACTCCTCACCTTACCTAATCATCATCCTCCACCATTAATATTTAACAGGTAATAATTTAAAATTTCAATCAACTAAATTAAGCCCTCATTTCTGCTTGTGCAAAAATACTGCATGCGCTGAGTTCAAACTCAGTACAGGTGACTTAAACTTTCCAGGTATTTCTGAGGGTGACACATGACCAAGAATTGAGGCCAACTATCTCTTTCAGACTGAGACAAGTTAAGGAGGGGACAATGGACTGCCAGACTAAAGAGAGAAGTAGATTGGCTGAGCAAGAAGGTAATATTTTTAAGATGCTTTTCAAAGTAAAATTATCCCCTCACTAATGAAATTACTACCCAGATGTGGGCAAAGGTTGCCTGTTTGAGATGCACCTCAGGTTCTGATGACTGCACCTACCCCTTCCAGTTTCCCCTGAAAACCCTTTCTCCCTCTCCTTAATGCCACCAGAAATTTCCTCTGCTTGGTTATTGCAGACCCAGAGCCTCTTGCAGAGAGTGAAATGCAAGCTAGACCCTGTGCTGTTATGATGTCCTTGAAGATCAGAAAATATCTGTATAGATTGTGTAATCCACAACTATTTTACCTGCCTTGAGAACACATACAGCTTCCCACTCATCAGAAAGGAGGACATCTCTGTTAATTAGGAGCCTGATGTTTCAACCTATTTTTGTGAAACAAAGGCACACATAATCCACTATTGAAATTATTACAATAGCAAACTCACATTTTCACTTTTAATAGTTCACTTTACAAGCAAGACTTTGTATTCCTAGTACTCTGCCATCCTGGTTTGCCTGGTGTCTAATCCCTACCACAGTACTTATTTTAGCTAATCATCATCATTTTTCTTTAAATAAACCCACGCTAACCAAAGTGGTGAGGGAATTAAGTACATTATTTCTTTTGTAGCCCAATATCTCCATCTTATGGTCATAGCATGTATAAGGACTGAGCTCCTCAGTATTCGTTTTACCATGAATTGTAGTGGAGACTGCATCGCAGGTAAAACAGAGTTTAGTATCTTATCTGAAATAGGTGAGATTTTTGTGGTTTTTTTTCAAAACTTTTAGGATTTTTAAACTGAATCCTTCTACTGAACCTTTTTCTTAGGCAAGGGCTAGTACAAATTACTGGTGATTAATACACTTTTCTACTTTGGCCTACGCTTGTCTACATCAGTGCTGCACCTCATAAGAAGACAGAACCTATATGGACAATACCTATACATCTGTAGGTATTGTCCAGCAAACTGTGAATTGTGTGAAGCACACTGAAATGTGCTTTTCTTCCACAGAATTCCAAAGGGAGCATAAGTCATGCCATATTTGCAGTATATTTTCATTAACGTTTGGAATCAAGGTCATAGGGGACCAGGCAAAATCAGAAGCAGATACATTGCTAAAGTTTGTTTAGTGAATGGCTTAGTGCTGTCCTAGGTTGGCTGCTCATGATCTACACAGCCTAGAAAGACCCAGCTGAGCAGAGAGCAGAGGAGATCTGGAGGCAACAAGCTTTGCAGGAAACAGCTGCTGGTAGAGAGAAGTGATAGACAACAGCACTGGTTGCTCTCTCAGAAATGCTCCCCACCATGTATTTCCATGGTGATATGGTACACTGTGGTTCACTGAGAGCAGTTTTGTTTGCATGGGACTAGAATATCAGCTCCTGTCTCCACAGGAAAGAAGGATATGAATATGCTGAGGCCTTAAGATCACATGGGAATCTTGAATTCGGGCTAGCATACCAGCCAAGCTAGGGAATGTGCACTATATATCCAGCATACCTCCATTAATGATGCAGCTGATACTACACCTCTTCTGTCACATGATATTCCTGTCTTGTCTCTGAATGGCAGCACAAATTGATTTTCTGGAGAGAGGGGAAAAAACCCCAGTTATATTGGGCCTAGCTAGCCTCAAAACATAAGCTGTTTTATTTACCCATCTATGCCAGTCTCAGCACAGAGTGGGTCAGAGAATGTGCAAACAAGTTTTTCTTTCAGGAATGTCAAATAAAACCTATTTCTGCCTCAAAGGTTTCCTCTAATCAGAGAACCAGGCAAGCAGAAAACACTGTTTTACTTACTTTGACCACTTTGGACTGCTGCCTCTTCACAAAATTCTGAACAGCAAAGCCTGCTAACCACACAGTATCTTTTCCCAAGACCAAGCATTTCTTCACACACTCGAGAAATTAAGTCAAAAGTTTATATTCATCAATACCACCTGGCAAAATTTGTACCGACAACACATTTTGAAGTGGGATAAGGAATAATTTTGACATATGAGTTAAACACTTTCTGTCAGTCTTAATGAAGTCTAATGAAAATGGCAAATAAACAGTAGACCATCCAGCTTGTCTACCCACCACAGCTCTTCTGTTTGGTCAAGCGAGAATCTGTCACCAAGTGTATTGCCAGGACTGCTTCTAATAACTCAGGACACATATGATGTTCCCATACTAGTCAGCGGCTGTGTTTTGAAAAAAGGTCTAGATTTTTTCCAAGGTACATTTTAATCCAAGCACCATTGCAAAAGCAGCACTGAGGAAAATTGTATCATAAGGAAGCAGGCAGATTCCTGCTCTCATACAGTGCCTGTGTGGGCCCAGGAATAGGAAAGGCTCTGTAAGTGGGATGTAATACTTGTGCTTGTTTATTTAAAATAGTACCTGACTACTGAAAATCTACAAAGTATGAATTACATTGAATTGAAAGATTCCCAATCCCATGTGAGCAGGAGTGAGTCCAGAATGGTTGCGTTCCATGATGCATACCATGGCCCGAGGGACCACTTCCAAAAGATGCAGGCAGCATGTACCTGTTTTCAGCAATGCACACTTTCCTCTAAAATGAGACATCACTACCTGGGCTTTATAAACAGAGTGATGGCAAAATGAAGGAATGGGAATCCATTACTTCATACTTCTCCTTATCCTGTATTTTTTCAAGCAAAATTGAATCCCAGAAGTCTTTGTTTAGTCCAATATTTACCAAAAAAACCCTGTTTTGGATTTGTTGGTTAGAGCAAAGTCATGGCAGGGGCCAGAATTCACAGCTTTCCCAGCTCTCTGCAGAGCAACTTGGCTTCCCACTGCTTTGAAAGCCAGTGCAGGACCATGCAGGTAATCCAGCATGACAGCCCAGATGGGACCTTCTCACTCGAGTCTCTATTCATCATGTATCTGTGGCTGACAAACAATTTAAGTGATCTGTGAGTTATTTCTGGTTATGGGACCTAGGGTGGCTCACACTGCGTCTAAATCTGCACTTGACAACAGTCAAGAATAAAGCTGAACCAGTACACAGCTCATTCTTGAATGAAAACAAATCAAGAGACTCAAATAACATCAAGTGTAATTGCAAGGAAGGAAGGTGGATCTAAAAGAGATATGTAGGAAGGACAGTTGCCATTCCAGGCGCTCTTTAATTGTAATACTGGTAAGTTATAACATGGTCCTAAGTTCCAGAATCACCTCCGTGTGTAATCCACACATGCACACCACAGAATAGCTGCTACACTTACAAAAAAAATTGAGCACTTTTTTACCTAGTATATCAGTAACTAAAAATAGTCAGTGGCCATTTACCACTACCAGAAAAGCTGAAACATTAGCTGTCTGTTGCTTAAGGTACAATGCTTTGAACCAAGACACCAACCACCTTGCTTTGATTGCATCAGTAAAAACAGACAGCTGATCTTCCTAAAAGGTGGTGAGGGTCATTGTTCCTTTCCCAATTTAAATCTGATTTTCTCAGTTTGCTGTAGAGAAGTCTCATATGAGTCCCATAGCACACAGTCTGGCATTCTCCCTGCAAGGTCTGCAAAGGCCTGCAAAGGGTAGATAATACAGGAACACTTCTCTTCAAGACAAGCCCCAGGGGAGTGAGTTTTAAGATTATGGAGGGATAATGCCTGCCTTGAATACTGCACTTTTTCTTCTGAAACAAGAAAAGCTGTTCACAGAGCTTCTGATACTAGAAGGTATCTTCTGGTTTCTTGTAGTTTATTCTTCTTGGTCTGAATATAGCATTTTCACAAAAATGATCATGAGTGCCATCTTCACAGTTTAAAGGAGATTAAGGGTATTGTTTCCCAGGAACAGCAGACTATAAAATATCACCACAGAGAAAATAGAACTGTGCAAGTGCTATATCTACTAGTACTTGCATTGTCCTAGTTAAAGCCTTTCCTGGCTCATCAATAGATAAATCGTTGTGGCCCGTGAGTCCTTATTACACTTAGCATTATCTATTTACACTGCCAGAACAGTACTACCATGGCAGATATATCCTCCACAGCAAAACTGGGTGTGAGACCAACTATTTATCCATTGGATTTTACAGTGAAGCTATCTCAGGAACAAAATGAAAAAATAAAGAAGGATATGTATTTTCATATGGAATAAACATCCCTGCACCTGCTCCGGTGTCAGTGGCTTCAGGATTTCGGCTGGTGTTTCTTTGCACAGAAGAGTCAAAATATTTTTGAGTGCTGTTTGTGATTTCAGACTTTTAACCTGACATAACTGAACTTCCTGGGCATTTCCTTGGTGATATTGACCTTTGTCTTGCAATATAGAAAAATCTGTTTTAAAGTAAGTATGTAACAAGATTTCAAACACTCTTCAAACACAAACTCTTTCTGTGATAGAGAGTAAAAATTCTGTTCTACTGTACAGATAAGGGATCTAGGAAAAGTGCAGTAGATTTATTGAGCTGGCTTTCTTTGAAGAGGTGAAGAGTAAAAAATATTCATGGAACAAGATAAAAACTGAGCCTTCAACTCACAGCACACTTTAGAGAATACTATGCATGCATCATAGTCAGAGAAAATGTGAAGGATACAAACCACAGGTATCTCTAAGGAGTGTGTGCATGGAGCAAAGCACTGTAGCAGTTGAGTGCGAGTAAGCATTGCTTTGGCAACTGGTGAAGCAGAACTTGCATAAAAGCCTTTTCCCAAGGAAGTGCAATAACATCAAATAATTGAAGGGCAGGGGCCAAGGCCACACGCTGGATCCCCACAGGTGTGCAGCTCAGAGTTCACAGGTTTCTCAGCCACCCTCATTTACAATGAGGGCCAAGGGGGACTCCCAAAGGTAGGTTTTGCTGAGCGCTGTTGTATTTCTGGGGCTGAATCTGCTCAGCTTTCCACATGACAATTACTTCTGAAATCTCAGAATTGCACAGGTCCCAGGGGAGAGGGGACCTGTGGTGGCTCCAAGCGTTGGTGAGGCCGGTCTCCCAGCACAACTGGGCTGCCTGAGCAGTCGCAGCTCTTACACATCCGCAGGGCACTGGGTCCTGTGAGGAGCGGCATTTCTGAAGGGGCCTCGGGAGCAGCAGGCACAAGGCACAGAAGGACTGATTCCCTAAGCCCTTGTCTTGCCTTTGCCCTCAGCAGGTAAATGGGCTGCTTTGCCCTGCCACTTGTGTAAATCCCCTTGTAGTCCCCTGGCTAGCACAGCTGGCAGGGCACAGTCTCTTCTTTTCACCCACTGTCTCCACCCGCAGGTTCGCTTTCCCGAGGGTGACTGACTCATGGGCTGGAGAGTGGGCAAAAAGGCAGAGTCCTCGACACTGGGAGACTTGAAGCAAACAAGTAGTAAAGAAACACAAATAGCTCAGGAGGTATACAAAGGATTTTTCAGGGATATCATTAAATGTGGATTCTGAGGTTCTTTAATGGGACTTAAAGCAGCCGGCATTCCATTTCCACGCACCTCATGTGTATTTTGCATTAAGCATTAATCGTGATCATTGAATATTTAGGCACAAAGAATTCATGTGTTTTCTGACACACACAGTGTTGATGTTGGATTTACAGTTAAGATATTTTAAAGATTAAGTGCTCCCGTTAGTGTTAGCAATTTAGAAGGCACATAGCTATTTCCTCTCATCTAAATATGTGATGATGCAACAGCCAAAATAAATACCCCCAAACACAATCAGGTTGAAGTGCCCATAATATCAATGAGACACAGCTCTTATATTAGTAAAATACTGCTTATAAGGGTTTGGCTGGATTAGAGAAAAAAAAAATGTAAGCATAGAGCCAATATACACTCATAAACCATTGCATAGGAAAGGGGATAACTGCAATTTAATTTGAAGAATTTTGCAAAGAGATGTCTTTAAATTAGAATTATTTAATACAAGCAACAGATTTACACTAATATAAATAATTATTTCAAATAAGCATTATTATAATTGAGTTATTAGAGCTAATTATATTTATAAAGCTCTGAAACTTTGCCTGGTGCCTTTGGAGAAACACAATACTAAGCAAAAATCTAAAGTGATGCCTTGGCCCGAAGACACATTCCCCAGCTTGGGCCATCTGGGGCTTCCTCAGTGTGAGTGAAATGCTTGCTTGGTGCAGGGCCTCTGTGGTGGGAAGAATTCACACCCTTTAAATTTTTCTGCTATGGAGCATGACTGGCATGTTTGGAAGAGAAGTAGGGAGCATGGGAAGAGATTATGGCATCTGGGGTGGTGGCCCATGTGGTACAAAACCTCAGTAAACCAATTTCATGCACCCTTCCCCATGCAAGACCAGGAAATTAGGGAAGCACAGAAGCCATCAAGCCATTTTTCCTCCCTTGCTTCTCAATGTTTTAAATGGTGTTGTGGCACAGGTGAAAATCAGCACCACAGAGCTTGGTGGCACAAAGCAAAAAGGGTAAGAGTGGTATAGTGTGAAAGCACTGGTTGTACTGGTTTTGTATTGGCTTCATCCTGTCAAATAAGGTGGAACTGCTCCTTGCCAGCCCTAATGAGCACCTTTCAAATGGTTGCATTTTATAAAATAGGAGGGCTTTTCAAGAAGTGATTTGAAGAAGGAAATGGAGGGCACTGACACACATTAATCAGGAGGCAGCGTGGAAAGAGGCCCTGAGGCAGGACTGGGAAAGCAGAACAAAAGGAACAGTCACGGCAGATCACCAAGGGCAGGAAAGAACACAGCAGAAATAAAAGCACTATTTTCAGTAAAGTATGAAATACAAAGGGCTTAAGGAGTTCAACCACCTCTGGAGGGAAAAGAAGAGATGAAGACAGCATAGACATGAAGAGCCAAGGAGACAGGGAATGAATGGTATGAGGTGGTGAGCTTGCCAAAGGGATTTGTGACAGGCCAAGGGACCGTGAGCAAAATGGGATCAGCCCAGAGACTTGGATGTGATAATTGGAGGCAGAAATTACTGGAGAAATTCTTCAAGTGTTGGCAGAGGGAACAGTAGGAGGCTATTCCCGTTGGAGCACTTGGGACAGAAGGCAAACACCATTTAAAGCAGTCCAGGGTGAAGTGGAAAGAGAAAACTCCCACTGAATGATGTCACTCGGCCTTTGAAGGGAAGGAAAAAAACAAAACAGGAATGTCAGGGTAAGAAGAGCTCAAATCAAGTACAGAAAGGGACTAAGAGTAAAAAAGATACACTTATACATGGAAAAAGACTTAGGAAAGAGAAAGGCCTTTTGACTTTCAGGAATAGAGCAACTGGAAAAGGCTTATGGGACCTGGGAGATTCTTGCCTCCTCTCTGCCACGTAGATGCAGCCCATGCACTTAGCTGCATGGGCATGGGGCCGTGGAATGGCTGCACACACACATGTGAATCCCCTCCCCACCCTGCCCTCTGTAAGGGATGTCTGCACCCAGCGTTACTGGGGACCTGAGCTGTGGCAGGGGCTGTGTGTCCTAAATGCCCACCAAGGTTACCCAAGGAAGCTGCTAAACACTGGGAAAACAAAATGCAGCACAACTGAGCCTACCACAGCCCCTCAGCTGGCTGGAAACTTTAGGCTGTGTCTTCAGCTCATACAATCTGGCATTGCTCCACCACCACCATTGGAAGAGCTTTCACTTACAGCAGTGCTGAGCAGCTGACCCTGTGTTCCCATCATTTGCAGGAAGGAGTGTGTGTATCTCTTTTCTGTGAGCCGAGTCTGAGCCCACACCCTTCACTGAGAAGCAAACAGAACACTGCACTAACAAAAGATATTACCCACCAGCAATTTAGTAATACGAAATTCCTTATATTTTCTTTTTAAGTATTTAAAATAACTACTGGATGTAAGACTCTTCAAACCCTGATTTCTCTCCCTCCATCCCTGCTTTGATTTTCTCCTCCCAGCCAGTGATGAGGTCCCAACAGTAACAGTGCTTCATTTCTCATTTTCTTTTTTCTGATTTCAAGACATACTACTTATTTCAGAAGTAACCTTTGTTGGCATCCTCCTATAGTCAGGTCATTAAACCTGTTTACATTTTCATTTAAAACCTTTCCCTGTCTTAAATGAGCGAGATAAATAGCTCTGTTGTACAATTTCTTCATTATACAGTGGTTTTGTGTCGCTTTATATCAGTGGAAACATGGTTAGGCTCTTTCTTCAGGAGTTTGGAAAGTAAATAGCTGGTGCATATCTGTTCAAATTTACTTTTAACCTATTAGTTCCAAACTGAAAGTAAAATGGGGGGGGAGGGGAATTGGTGTTTATCAAAGAAAGTAGAACAGCAAAGTTCTCTTTTATTTCTTATTCTCCTATGTAATTATTAATTCTCCCAGATTTCATGATAGTCTTTCTGAAATCTGTTACTTTCATTCCATTATTTCAGTTTCTTTTATCTTCTTCTCTACCACTCCTTAGAGATGTTACACCATATATTTTTTCCACTATATATTATGTTAATCCCTCAATCTAATGAACACCTGTAAAATATAATTCCCTCCTTCTAAAAGAAACAATGTTGAATTTTAAAAGTCAGAATCCCGCCTAGTAAACAACAAACCTCATTTTCCAAAGTGGGGACTTAGAAGTAGCCCAGTAACACTACAGTTAGCTCCTGCAGCTCCAGCAGTGACTGGGAGCTCCACGGGGCTTGGGAGCAAAGGGAAGACAAGAAGGTCACTCAAATCTTTGTAAAAGCCACCTACATGACCAGAAGGAGAACCATTGTGGACACAGGCTCTGGGGAGAAAGTGTGAAAAAGAGGCGCATAGGGAAAGCCTGAATTCTCATCCCTCACCAGGTCTGCTGGGAAGAGACCAGGCATGCAGCAAGGCATTTTCTTCCACTTGGAACAGCAGCCAGTCAAAAGCCTAGTTGCTGTGCCCACAGCAGGTATTTCCCCCTACTCCTTCTCCCTCACTAAGGATAAATGAGCAACCTGAAATGTGATTAGGAACACAAAACAGCAAATAAAAGTACCCCTTGGTTCAGCAGCCAGCTTATGAGCTGAAACGACACCAGGCCTTTTCTAGTATGGGGCCTTCCAGCTGGTTTCCCAGGTTGAGGCTGTCCAGCTTTGTGTGAATAAGAACAACCAAGTCTCAGACAGCCTAAATATCCTCCTATAGAAACGTACACCCTTCTCCCCTGTGGGGAGAGGATGAACAAAGCTTTCGTGACCCTTTCTAACAAAACCAGCCTCTGACTCAGTTTTTGGCAGAAGAGAGAGAAAGGAGGGATCCTTCTCAGTGGGGGGGCTCCGTCGAGGGAACATCAGAAGGACCCACCAGATGGACTCTTGGACTACATCTAAAGCTTTCTCACATTTCTTTTCCTTCCTCCCCGCCCTCCTTCCCCACACACACACACACACACAGGCTGTCAGTTTACCTCTTCCCTACTCATCTACAAAGTGGCTGTTCAAAGCACCGGGGCCGGTGATGGATGCCCACACGTGCACGCAGGAGCACAGTGTCTGACACTCTGCACGTGCCGGCTGCTGCAGGAAAGGACCTTGGAGACTGGCGAGCGCAGCAGGCACCAGACCCATTTTTTTCCTCCAGCCCAGGCCCCCACTGCCCATTATTCCCTTTGGACCAGGCTGGCCTGGGTGCCCTTCAGCCAAACCTCCTCCAAAGCCTTTTCAAGCACAGCCTGGGTAGAATGGGACCTTGCATGAGTGTGCTCCTTCCAATAGGCAAGACATCACACGGGCAAGGCACACAGCATGCTGTTCCTCCAATGCCACCATTTAATGCAGAGAAAATGGTGAAGGGGAAAGAGAAAGGAGGAGTGGAAGAACAGCTCTGTGCTGATTGCAGTGGGATTTGGAGCTGATTTAATGACGAAAATTACTCACGGATCTTAAACTGCTATGGTTTCCTCTTTGATTGGATGTTGGTATTCCTTTAAGCTTTTAAAGGAAAAAGTATGATTACAATATGCATTTGATAAGTGAGTATTTCTGGTTCTTTTCCATGTAATTTACCTTGTTAATCTTTATTCTCTCTCAAAACAAACAATGGTTTGACTCTTCCTCATATTGAGGGCATTAGTTTGCTAATGGGCTGAAAAGCATCAGTTCACCACTTTGAGCAGATCTATTTTCTTCAAGTTCTTGGCAAGAAAAACCCCTTTGCTTTAGAAGACAGTGAAGTGTCCTGTCTTGTCTTGTTATTCCACTGGGAACAAATCATTCTTTTATGTATGCTTTGATGTTGAAATAAAAGGGATTTTAAATACCATTTCACTGTACTGGTTATAAAAATGCTGTAATTTCCTTGTTATTTGTCTTATTGGAAGTAAGTCAGCGACAAAAGCACAAATACCATATACACAGAAACTTCCTAAATACTCCTTTTATCCACAGTGCTGTGTTTTATTGAAAGGCTCCAAACCTATTGTTTGTGAATGAAACTCCATTGTTATTGTCTCCATGTTGTTATTCTCTCTCCAAGCCTGAGTATAGACATACACATTAACTTGCTCACTCTGCAATAAATCACGCCCTCACTCAGGCACAAATTTAACAGGAGAGCTTGAGTGTGGTGTGGATCGTGTGTTTCCAGTCATGTGTTGCACTAGGGGCTGTAAAAGGCTTCTGTATTTGGCCTTGCCAACACCAATAGTCCTAGAAAGCACCTTGGTTCACAGATACTAACATCCTGTTTGTGACTCAGTGGCACTTGCACAGCAGAGGTCAGTGGACACATGTGTGAACATTTACAAGTCATGCATTAAATCCCACTTGGATGAAACTAGCACACAGCATAAATTCAGCCCACCGCAGATGTCTTGAGTCATGAATGCAGTTCATGCCAAGAAAACTGAAGGCTATCAAAAACAACTTTTATGCAAAATTCAAAACACCAAGTCTTACGATTCACTTGCACTCATACAACTGCATTGACTCCTACAAGGCTTCTTCCCACTTAGTCCAGCAAAAGCAAGAAAAGTATCAGACCTTTGTATTTATCTTCATTGCAGAGTCGTACAGAGATGTGTACAGACCTGTGCTGAGACCCAGTGCAACAGAAAGCACGTTGTTCTGTTACCTCTGTGACACTCTTCTCACAATGTGAAAGCACTTCCACTGCCAAAAGCCAGCATGACTCCCCACTGAGACATAAAGTGCATGACATTATGTAAAGGAAGGTAATCAGACTGCTAATTCTTAAATAGATCTTAATGAAAGGCAACAAAAAAAAATCAGTGTCAGGAAGAACAATAGCCACATAAGGAAGAGGAAGATACAACTTTTATTAACTTTTGCTCGCAGCCACAAAGAGTTCCTCTTCTATAATCTGCTACTATTCATAGCAAATGGGGTAACTCCTCAGACATTCATGAAACACCACAATATAATTGTACTGTTGACAGTACTAGTCAGTAAATCTTGGACAAGATTCATGGTGAAATCTAGAATAAATTGTGGTTAAGGATGTGTACTGGTCATGGACTTAAAACAGTCATTGAGAAACAATGACTACCTTAAAACACAGAAACAGGCCTACACATGCTGCTGCAAGACTAAACTGTGAGAAATTCAAACAATTCTTTTGCTTTGTTTTGCAACAAAGCTTGTGTCAGAATCACCATGGAAATAACTGAAATAATCTCACATTCAGTTCCAGAGAAGGGACAGAAAGGTATGACTGCAACAAGCTAAAGAGGAGGAGTGGAGAAGGTAGTGTGACAGACTAAAAATGTCTCAGAATGCTTTGATTTACCTTTGGAAACCACATACTGAAAAGAAAACTTATGGGCAATTATTCAGTCCGAGCTATAGGGGGCTGTCAAGAAACATACAGAATCGGCCAGGGTTGACAGTTTTAATCAAATCTCCATTTGTGATCAGTAGACACAAGATCAGTGTACCAAGGTGGAAAAACATTTTATTTTTGGATTTTCAAATACTTCTGAATGAAAGACCAAATAATAAATGCTTATCTATATAACAAGGAACTCTGTATTTTACAGGTCTTTAAAAAATGCGTCATAACATTTAACTAGTAACGTAGGCCTGGTTTGGTTATTAAGAGTACAACCATTGCACAGCCAATTTTAAACACAAGAACCTGAAATACAAAAGAAGTCCAACAAATTTTAAATCGGGAACAATGTTTCATTGTCAGTGACCAGGTTTAACAAGTGTCTTTGGTATTTAGTATCCCAATATCTACACGTTCCTTGGCTTCCCTGAGAGGCTGGGCTGCATCTGAGGCATGTAGAGACTTCCAAGCTTGTGGTAGAGCAGAAAATTCTACATTTCCGGGTGCTTTATCTCACTGAACAATACTGCCTCTTCTAGCTCGTACAGTTCTTCTCTCCTTTGGGAGGCTTCTTCTAATCTGAGAGGAGAAACAGTTTACCCGGTCTCTACCCAGTCTGCGCTGACTTTGCCTCAGTCTTGTCCTCTGTTCTCTTCATTTCCTACCTGAGAAAGGGAACACCAGACTCTTCCAGGCAGCTACCATCATACCACTCAAAAAGTGCAAACTTGAAATTGGTGACGTTAGTGCCTGCTAAGTTGCAGTATGGGACAGAGCTAGGGCAGCTTGTCTCCAGTATGGTCCTTTCTCTTCTCCTGATATTTTCCTCAGTTGGCTGACTCTTGGGGGCCCAACAAGAGAACTAGAGAGAGACTTTTTACAAAAGCATGTAGTCTCATGACATGGGGCAATGGCTCTAAACTGACAGAGGATGGGTTTAGAACAGATAATGGGAAAAAGTTTATTGTGTGGGTTGTGAGACACAGGAACAGGCTGCCCAGAAAATTTGTAGATGCCCCCATCTCTGGAAGTGTTCAAAGGGTGTTTGGATGGGGCTTTGAGCAACCTGGTCTGGTGGAATGTGTCTCTGCACATGGCAGGCAGGTTGGAAAGAGATGATCTTTAAGGTGCCTTCCAACCCAAACCATTCTATGCTCCTTTATATATCATAAGTGCTTTATCTTGTACATAGCATTAATACATAGATAAATGTTCACTTGGAGTGCTTGAGGTATTGTCTGATACCTCTGCAGGGACTGCTAATTTCTTCCAGAACTTCCACAGGCTTCCAGGTCGAGAATAGCATGACAAGATCTGCAGGCAACATGAGCCAGTGTAGCTTCCAGTAAAGTGAGGATCAGGTCCAGAAAAGCAGTGCATTTCCTCTGCAAAGGAAAGCCCCCCACCTCTTTCACTATAAATATACCAGACTTGTGTGCTTTGTTTTGAGCCCAGTTTCCTAAGGAAACAAGGTCTATGCAGTCATGCTGTGTCTGTCTGTTTCTGTTCCCCACTCCTAACTCTCATTAGTTGTCTTGACCAGATTTGACACTGGGGGCCACAGTCTCCAGTACTTCAAGATTTTTTGTACCTCTGTGACCAAGAGGAGAAAGGTGTTTGTTGTTCTTTATGTCTCCCCTAAGAGAAAAGCTTTATCGTATGCTTTTTCTGAGACAGAATCCAGAGGGGAAGAGACCTTGTGAGACAGGTTAGCAGGAAACCAGGTTGTGTTAGTTCCTCTGTTCCAGGAACTACTTGTTTAGTTTACAATCTCCACAGGAAGTATCCAGCATGACAGATACCATGCAGGCAGTGCCCCAAAATACCTTTTTGAAGCTGGATGCTTCAGTTTTCAAAAGTTACAGATCTTTTTAGAGATCTGAGAGGGTACACTGTTAGCCTTTGAAGTCTGAAGAACATCTGGTGCTTCTCTGTCTACCACCTCTCTGTCTTTGTGATGTCTTTATCTTCTTGGGGCAAGAAGACTTTGGGGTGCACTGGAGGACCTCCCATTCCCAGGTCCCCCTGCCTACACAAACCAGGCCTTGCAGATCATGCAGATACTTGCTGCTCTGCAGATTGAGTGAATGACAGGAGTCCAGTCATGGTAGCAGTTTGTATTCACCTGCTCATGTGCATTCGGCACAAATTAGAGGAAAATGAAACCTTCAGGATCCAAGAAGACAGCATTTTATAGTCAGTCTGCATAGAGCAAAAAATGCACACAGAAAAATGCAGAAAGTCTACTCTCAAGAGAGCCTTATTTGTGTTAGAGCCATCTATTAATCATAGCAGAGTATTGTGCTGTGGAGTATACGCATAAAATCATCCCTTTTTTTTTTTGGTGTAATGATGCTGCTTTATCTACTGCCTCTGCAGCTACATATAACAAGCACAAAGTCTGAGCTTAAAGAATGAAACATATACTAACAAGAAAAAAACCAACAACCCTAATTCAAAATTGCATTACTGGTTCCATACAGGATCATATCTCATCTACTTTGCTTGACAAACATTTCACGTAGATATATCTATCTTAAGACAGACGTGATTATTCATTGTAAAAATGACAGCTATTTTTATGTAAAGCAGAAATTAATGAAGTAAGAAAATGTATTGAGAGATTTTTGGCTACAGATTTTTGGATTGTGAGCATGGTGTTCACATGGCAGCTGCTTTGCTGGATACTGCCTCGCTGATGGCTTGTGGCATTGATTTATTGACATTCCTGAACTAGAAATTAAGGCAGCCTCAGGGGAGGATATCAACTGACCTGTAAATTGGAACATGTGTTTTGGGTTCTTTTGTTGTGTCTTTTTTTTTTTTAAACAGGACTTCTGCCACTGACTTCAACGTTTTCCATATAACACAAAAAAATTCTTCCACATCCCAGATGTATTTAGACCATAACAATAAATTAGGACAATGGACTCATGCTGACTTCTGTCAGTGGAAGATCTAGCTCCTGTGGTTGAATTACTTTTTCCTGTGCAGCATTAGAAAGAAGATCTACCTTTTCTTTTCAACAACTTTTCCCAAAGTCAAGATTAATTTCAAGTAACGAAAAGTGAGGTCAGTGAACACTGAATTCTATCCAGGGTATTAGCAAGTTGGTGAAAGAGCATTCTCATGGAGCTGTCTGCCACATCTGCTGATGTTCCACAACAGAAGAGACTCCTCAAAGTCCCTGTCTTGTATTACCCCTACACCTGGTTTCTACCAGTCAGTCAAATTTTGTCTGAGTCATTTACCCACCCACTCTGACAGGAGGAGCGTGGGAGCAGTGAACAAAGGGCAGGCATCCACCGGGAATGCAGCCAGAGTGAAGACTGACAGGCCATGCTGGGCCCAGATGATTAGATACTGCATTTTCGTAACCAAATTGTGAGGCAAGGATGCTGCCTGTCTTTACACTGGCAGGATTTATCCCATGATGGGGCCAGATACTGCAAGGAAAGAAAATTATGATGATAATTCTGTCATCCAGGCTACTTATGAAGCATCTACTAGGCATTTTTGAGGCAGAAATGGTATTTCTGGAGCAACAGAAACCTAAAGCCAGGAGAAAGTTCAAGGGAGCAGTTCACGCTTAGGAGTATAGTTTCCAGTGGATGTCAGTGCCTGGCCACTAAAATCCAGCCACCCTTCAGCCACCACCCATGGCAGATAGCACATGCACTTTGTGGTTTGACCTACCCTGATCCCAGCATAGGCTGGCAGACCCCCTGTGAATCCTTCCTGGGCTCCACACCTCCTCCTGCATGGTCAGACATCAGTGGTGGTGACTGGTAGTGCCCTTGCTGCATCGCACCTGTGCCCACACTACAGCTTTTGGCTTGTGTGTGGTGCTGGCAGCTCAACAACAACATAGTGCCTGGGATATGGCTGAGAAGCACACATGATCGGAGGCAAAACACATGTCGCAGCAGCCATCATCCCAGGGAAGCGCTTCACAGTACCTTCACTCCAGTTTTTATCCTTGCCTCCAGCCTCATCATCTGGGTCACTTCCCGTGTGCTCAAGCCCACAGGACAACATAGAGAAAATCACCTTTCATTTTCATTTTACCTTTCTAATGAAAAGGCAAAAAAATTCCTAACCCCTGTATTTTCCTTAAAATTTGTGCACTGAACCATTTGCACACATTACAACACTGCCTGACTACTCTCAATCACCTTAATCTGATTTTCCATCTCTGTCTTACATGGCTGTATTAGCAAGCATTATTTCACAGAAAGACCAAGTTACAGTGTTGGTTTACCATTTTTGTGCTGGTGGATGTGCTATTTGTTCCTCATCCTTCTCCAGTCCTGCAAGATCTGAAACTAAATGTTTTCCCTTTTGAGGCCCACCGTCTTTGCATTAATTGCAGTGCAACACAGGGGGACGTGAATTTCTCCAAGCAACTGCTCTGACATGCTGTGGAGTCCTCATGGTAAATACCTCACTGGTCTTGAATTTCTCTTCCCGTTGTAGATTTACTGTCTCTGCAACAAGGATATTGCAATAGCTTTAATGTGCAAAACCATATTCAGTGAATTAAAGAGTTTCTTCTTTTTTCTTTGGTTTTACAGATGTCTACAGCTGTATCCATACCAGGTAATTTTTGCTTCCACTTCTGTGGAAAAGCATCTGTTTGAAGAAGTACTGGAAACTAGTTTTTGTTTACTCAGTAAGCTCTGAATGCATTTGGACTGAAGCTAGAGTGAAAGGAAAATAATGGCCTTGATCTCTTCCTCTCCACCAAGACCAGAAGGTGAAGGAAATCCACAGCCTGTCCCTAGATCTCCACCTCCAACATCAGACAGAAGAAAACAATTGCCTTCCTTGGAGACCTCACAAAGAATAAAGCTGTAACTAAATAGAATTCTCATGCCAGCAACTTTAGGAATTACTCTGTTGTTATTGCTACAGCAAGATCTTCATTGATACTGAAGGAATTTCATGTGAATGGGAAAGACTTTGAAAAAGAAGCTGAGATGACAGGAGGGCACAATTCCTACGTCACTTCTGCTGCCACAGTTCCAGGGCCTCGTGGTCCAACCAATGCGTTCTCCAGCCTGATGACACTAGACAGCCTTTCCTTGATGTTTGCTCTTGGTTTTCTTAAGTGACTACAGCTGAGAGCCTCCAAGGTTGGGCATGGGAGAGTGCTCATGACTTATGAGTTAGGGACATCAGCGTAGGAAGAAAAGCTCATGGTAAGAATCACATGTCATCAGTTATTCAGTCATTATATATCACTAAAAAGCAAAGAGAAAATGAATTTCACAAATAGAAACACAACAGATCTTAGCATTTTAATAGCACCAACTTTTTTACTCAATAATGGTCATGCTCAGAGAAAAGGTATAGGTCTAAATTTGGCCTCCAAGCACAGAATTTCTGAATATCCAGAATAAGCCTGGATGTCTATGCTTCCCAGCTCTCAAAACCAGCCATCAGGGCCCCTTGCAAAGACCTGTACCTTCTCCAGCTCTTCTTCAAGCCAGCCAAGCTTTGCCAACTCCAACCCAAGGTGCCCTGAGCTTGCATGGATACTGCCTACCTGCCCTACATGGTGTGTGAATGGATCCAGACTGCCTCACAGGAAGAGCATGAGGGAAGAAACTGTAACTTCCTCCTTGCAGAAAAAAACCTGAGAGATTTATTATAAGCTGATGTATGTGAACATACTGGCATCACAGTGATGGCCTTGCTGCTAAGATGGAAGGCAAAATACTGTAAAGGGACATGATGGGGAATGCTCTAATTAAAATACTTATAATTTATAGGTCTACAATAAAGGCGTTTTACCAGTTCAGAGCATCAGCAGGAGTCAAAAAACTGAAGCTCCACCCATGATTTGTTATGTAACTTGCAAACGTTTATCTTCTCCAACACTCAGTTTGGATGCTTAGAAAAGAAAGAATTAAGAGCAGTAGGAGACACAATACATTAATGCTTGTAAAGTTCCTTCAGATATTTGCCCTACAGTAAATTAAAATATAAATTTTAATGATCTCTTACTTGTTGTGAGTGAGATAGATGGAAGCAAGGCCTCTGGGTAACCTTAAGGTATTGCTTTCATTGCATAGTAACAATTTATTAACGTTCTTTCATTTTCATTTCCCAAATCCATTGTAATTTACTCTGAAACATTTCTGAGTATGCGCAGTCTTTTATTCAAAGAAAGGTGTCCTGTCCCCAGCAGGCCCAGAAAAGCTGGCCCGTGATTAGAGGGATAGGTTTTTAACAATTTATAAAACATTTTTCTACAGTTTTAAAGAGATTTCTCAGTCACCTCTGCTTAGAAATTGCTCCCCACTTGAGCAGCGGAAGGTCCCTGGCTGCGCCTCCCGGCACAAGCCTGGCAGGCGTGTGTTTATGTTCTCAGCCTTCGCCGCCGAGCAGAGACTGCCAATTGTACTGCGCTGTACTTCATTAAGCAGCAGTTTTATGAGGTGGGCTGCAGCACACGGGGGACAGGCACGAGACCACCAGATTTATGGCATTTCGGTGTCGAGCTGACAGCGTGGCAGTATTCACACAACAAAAACCATATTACAAGAACGTTAAAGTGGCGAGAGAGCCCTGCCAAGAAAACACCCAGCAACCCAATGAGGTAGGAAGTTCAGGGTTAGGCATTAAAAACCCGGTATCCAGGATGGCAACATTCAGATGGCACACCTCCCCCTCTGCCTATCTGCTGCGGTCTTTAATCCCTGGCTGTGGGTTAAAAAGCCTGGCTTTCAGCACAGCTTTTAGGTGCTGGGCTCCACCACCCGTGCACAGAAGGCAGGTACCATCCCACCAACACCAGCTCCTCACCACCATCTCTGTGCCAGCCACACTGACTTCTTGGAGCAACAGCCCAAAGAGGTTATGATTTATTTAGTATCCACATGGGCATTTATCAAATGGGAAAGGAAATACAGAATGCCTTCAAATCTGTTTTTAAAAATTTCTTGTCTCTCTTGCCCATATCTCCCCCAAATGAATGGGTTCTTATTTGTCTCAGTGAGAACTACCATTTCAGAGGTACTTTCCAGAAAACGTATGGAATTATTTAAAAGAGTAGGAATGAAAGGACTATAGTAGATGTGAGCAGATAATTGAGTTTTTGTGTAGAGTGAAACTTTAAAAGATCTGGATCACAGGGAAACTCAGCCAACACACACACATGCACACACACAAAACTTTTTAGACCAATTAGAGGGAGTGCTCTCCTTCTTTAGCTTAGCGTGAAATTAATCCTGGCAGTTACAGGCTAGTGGTGTCAGCTCCATGTATCTGTCACTGATTCTTAGTCCCACAGAGGATAGGAGAGCAGATATCTCAAGGATATTTCTCTAAGGACCTTGTTCAAGAAGAATTGATTTGGAATCCACTTGCAGAATGGATTACACCAACCAGAACAAGGAACCCTGTCACAAAATTAAATGTGCAGTTAACCCATTTTGCACTTCAGCTTGACACCTTTACATTAATCCGTTCTGTAGATTAACTCAAAATCCTGATGGACATAAAGGTTGCAATGCTCAATCCAACCTCTGTGCACCCTCACAGGCCAGAGGTGTGTACATATAATTTTATCCTGCCTGCCAGGGCAGTCTTTAGATGAAAAAGAGCCCAGAGAGGGTTTCTTGGGGCCAAAGGGCACTTGATCCCTGGCTTCCTGGGGCACCCTTTACTACAGCCCCTTTCCCACAGCAATGTCTGCTGCATTATGACAGAAAAGGGCGGCAAGAAACCCCCAAAACAGATATTTCTACACATAAGAGAATTTTTGCTTATTTTTCTTGGTCTGAATTTGCTCTGTGCTATCAAAGGGGACTGAAACCACCAAAATGGGCCTTAGCTCCAGTCCCAAACTGCAATAATGCTGTGTCTCAGACAGCGGGTACCTTTGCTTCAGCAGCCTGGGTTTCATTATCTCATCCAAGAACTGCATAAGGCTTCTGTAATTTGACAAGGAAACGCTTCACATAGATACTGTGAATTGATCTTGTTTGCTCTAATCAGGCTTAATGCTGTCCCAGGGCAACCTGGAAAAATTCAGATTTTCGCACCAGCACTCGATTTCAGCAAACCAAATCCAGGACTCAGACAGCAAGTATTACCATTCTGGCATCTCCCACTAAACAAAATTAGCCCTCCTGTCAGTCTTGCAAGACACCTCACTTTGTTTCTTGTCTGCGCTCTCCTGACCTGGGATCTCTACCAGGCACGTGTAGGAGCTCACACCTCTCACAGATACCTGCAGCACACCAGGCCCCCTCACAGCCATACCCAGCATGTCATCCCTGTGAGGTACCACAAAAAGTGCTTACCTGGGGCACCTCAGGGGGCCAATTAGCTCCAGCAAAGCACGGTGCTGATGGGACTTGCCCTCCTAGTTTTGTTTTTTTGAAACTCAGTGCACTCAGCTGTCTAAACCTACTCAAAGCCAACTCAGGTGCCTTCAACAAATCACTCCATCCAAGTGCAGCTCCAGAGCTCATCCAACAGGCAACTGTTTCACACTGAGAACATCGGGCTATCATGAGTGCCAGAATAGACCCATGGCAAGGAGCAGTCATGGAGCTGCTGCCCACCATGCCTGTGTCAAAATGCAGCACCTCAGCCAAGGAGAAGGTCAGGGCATTACTAGGAAGTACTGTGGAGGAGCAAGGGCTGTGCACATAATCTGAAGTCACTGTGGGTGATATGCATGTACACACCATACATCCCACTGCTCCCCCCACTCACTCAAAGCAGAGCTTGAAACTGTGCTCCAGATCATGGAAAGGCTCCCAAGACCAGGACCATTTAGTGAAAACTCACTGCAATAATGATAATAGAGATGAGAGTTACAAATAAACAGTTCATTGGCAGAATCTGGCCAAAGCACAACATAGACAACCTACCTACTATGAAACAAATGGACAGAACAGGACTTGTGAGCTTTACAGCTGAATGGACATTTTGACCATTCAAAATGCTTTTCCCCAAGTACCAAAAAACTGACTTTGATCACTGTAAAAACAGGTCAGTAACTTTGGTTTCCTCCATATCCTTCAAGATTAAAACTTCCTGAAAGAATTGGAAGGCCAATGTCCTGCCGTCAATATGATATATTGGGATACATTTTGGAGATGACTCTTAGTGCAGTTCTTGAAACTCTCAGCCTTTGGGCTTTTTATATTTGGAGTGCAAGTTAGTCCCAGCTACAGTGAAAGGGAGTCCACCCATGAAGTTTGCATGCAGATCTGGAGTCATGGGTAGATCAGGTCAATCCAGCAGTATGATAAGCTTTTGGAGATAGACTTTATTAGCTTCACATCACAGGACTGAGAATTTTCACATCAAACCGCTCCAAAGTATTTTAGGTACCTATTGGTGACAATTTCCACACTATTCTTTCATGAAAAAGAAAGGTTTAGTGATGCTCAGCCTTAAGAAAAGCAGACTCAGGGGAAATCTCATCACTTAGGATAAATACTTGGTAGGAGGGTACAAAGAGGATGGAGCCAGAGTCTTCTCAGTGTGCTCCACTGATAGGACCAGGGAAAGGGGCACAAACTGAAACACTTGAGATTCCCTCTGAACTTTAGGAAACACTTTCTTACTGTGGGGTAGCAGGACACAGGAATAGCGAGTTAGTGCTTAGAGGTATTCAAAAGCCATCTGGACATGGTCCTAGGCAAGTGGCTCTAGGTGGTCCCACATGAGCGGGTGGGCTGGACCAGATGACCTTTAGAGGTCCCTTCCAACCTCAACCACTCTGATTCTATGAAGAGTTTCAGCCTGGAAAATAAAATTCACCTGAGGCATGAAGTAGAGCAGGAGCATCTCTTCACACAGTGAAAGTGCTCAGAATAAACCCAGATAAACCCAAAACAGCCAAATCGACACAGACATGGGAAAAGCACGTATCCACTGAGAAAAAAGCAGCAGCACCATGAATGCAAATGAAAACTGAGGGTGGCTGGTATTCAGAGGTTCATTCCTCCCCACCACACCACCACCACCGCACTGCCTGGTTCTGCTGGCCCAAAGCGTGCCGATACAGCTCAAAAAATCACTTATCCCCTCCCGGACAGGCAACTTCGGAGCTCGGTGGCTGCAGGCGGAGAGCGCAGCACTAGAGGGCACCAGCAGGATGTGGCCGCTCGCGGCTGCTGGAGCTCACCAACCTGCCTCGCCGATGATTAAGGACTTCATTTTTTCCCTCTTTTATTTAAAAAAATTAAAGAGATTTTACACACTCCCTGGAAGTAACACAAGCCTCTCTTTTACAGAGTCATGAGGAACCTTCTGTTAAAGAGAAAAGTTGGGTGCTAAGACCCTGACAGAGGTTTTGTAAGTCCTCACAGCTCTGTGGAGCGGCACAGACCTGAGGGGGACTTCAGACCTCTGGGCAGCATGGCTTCCTTCCAAATAGGAAAACTGCTTATGTAGCAAAACTGAAGTTTGTTAATTCAGAACTCCAGGTAAGGAAAGGCAACCAAGGAAACAAAGAGAAAAGATGGAACTCTGTTAGCCAGGCTCCCTGTTTCCCTGCTCTTCTCCTGGAGGATTCTTTAGCATCTGCAGTAGGTGCTGTTCTGACACTCTTGGTATCAAGGGCTACCACTCTGCAATAGCACTGGCCGGTTCACCATACCCACACACGGGCAGTGGGACTGATCACCCCAGAAAGTCCTGTGCCAGCACTCCTCGGCTCTCCCACAGGGACCTGCCGAGCTGTCACCCGCCTGAGGCAGCTGCTCACCACCCCAGGCTCATCCCAGGGGGTCACCCCAGCCAACACAAAGCATCTCCAATTTGTCATTTTCAGC
Organism: Aphelocoma coerulescens; assembly: GCF_041296385.1. NCBI lineage: Eukaryota > Metazoa > Chordata > Aves > Passeriformes > Corvidae > Aphelocoma > Aphelocoma coerulescens. Next base: position 80,556,013 of record NC_091015.1, read on the forward strand.
CAACATACAACCCCAGCCAAACCACCCTCCCCAGGCTGCTGCCACTCCTCTGCAGGCATCACCTGCTCTGTCAAGTCTCATCATTTCTTTCTCTGCATATGTGCACTCCCAGGGTGTATCTGCACCAGGAACGCCATGTCCCACGTCCCCACAGGAAGGCAGGAGAGCTGCACTGGCAGCCAGAGCTGTTCCCCACCTCCCTGTCACCTCCAGCCTCCACCTTCAGGGACCAGGAGCGGGTTTATGTGCTTGCTGCTAGGCCTGGGCTGAGCAGAGACTGCCAATTGTACTGCACTGTACTTAATTATGTAGTAGTTTTATGAGGTGGACTGCAGCACACAGGGGACCAACGTGAGACCACCAGATTTATTGCACTTTAACTTTGAGCTGACAGTATAACAGGCTCTAAGAGGTAAGTACTCAGTGCTTTATTCACTGATCTTTTGCCCTCTCCCTACATTTTCGTACAACGTTTTTTGGAGCCTGTCTGGGATGATGGGAAAGATCTGGAATAGTGAACAAAAACATGAAAAGACGAGAAAGGTAGGCAAATGGACAGAAAGACCCAAATAGAGACCCAAAGTATAGCAGAGGTATGAAAAAAGAGGAGGAGAGGTAGGTTCATGCACAAACCAGGTGCTCCAGGCCCTGAGTTAGCATGTTATTTTCTTTGTCATGAAATCACAAACTGGCCTTGTCAGCAAAGACAATTCCCTAATGGTTTCAGCCCTGTGGGACTCCTAGCTCAGTACCCATTTCTTAACAGCAACACTTCTATTTTAACAAAATAGTGAGCATAACACCTTCAGGGTTTTCGACTGGGAACAGCCCCCTGCCACCGCCATTCCGATGAAAAGTGACTGAAGCAGTGACTTCAACAGGACATTTTCACTGACGTCCTTAGAAGACATGGACTGGATTTAGCCACATGTGCTGAGGGTTTGAGGAAAAGAAATACTGCCTGGTTTTGGAACGTGGTTGGCTATATGCAGCAGGAGAATGGAAAAACCATCACACTTTTTTCTTTTTTTTTATCTGCACTTGTTCAATATTTAAAATATTGCTTTGAATCTATACAGATTTTCAGTTATTGGACCACTTGGATTTTTAAACCTCACTGACTCTCAGCCAGACTGCCTCCGTCTGCATTGAAAGGAGCCATTCTTCTTCTTCTTCTCTTTTTTTTTTTTCCTTCCCTTCAGTGAAACTGGAGCCTTTCCCTTCCCGTAACTTTCAGCTGGCTGAGCCATTCCTAGATCTCTGCATTTTTCACTTTCCAGCCTGACCCCCAGGACTTCGGGAGACACGTAAGAGAAGTTATGTGACACATTGGCTGCAGTGAAAAGCTGTGCAGCTGAAGGGAAAATGCTACAGATGTCAAAATAAAATAAAATGAAATTTTACATCTACAAGGAAAAAGTAGGGTGCAAATGTTCTGTCAGGAATGGTATTAGCTACAAACTAGTGGAAAAGCACAGACACAGAGCAAAGTTGTACTGTGTAAGAAATAAAGTGCATGTGCTATTTTTCATTTTACTTGCTTTTTCTAGAAGACCACTAGGAACTGTGTTTTAACTGTTTCAAATACAATTTTAAAGAAATAATCACATTATTAGAAAATAATCTAATTGGGTTAAAATTGTAACTTTAAACTAGTTCAAATTAACAGATGTAAATTTTTACGGACACTTTATAGGGAGCAGCACATTTTGCTTGAAAAAGTAAATATATAGCATTATTACAGTGGGGATAAAATTATTAGACTGCTTAGAGAGCTTAAAAACAGTCCTAGAACATGCTATCAAATGTGAGATCACACAAACCATTAAAATTTTAATGAGACTTAATGTTTGAGAAAGTTTAGTAAAATCCCTGGGATGTCTTATGATTTTTAGTACTGATTCATTGTAAAAGTACTGTCAAAAAAGGAGCCCCAAGTTTATATATTGCTATGCATAAGAGATTCACTAAATTAATTTCTCAGTCAAACACAGTGAATAAACAGTCTTGAGTCCTACACGGCCCAAATGTGGAAACTCACATTTTTCCCTGTACTTTTCAAAGAGCAAATGCTCTTAGATGCTGTTTCATCTAAAATAAAGATAAATCTCTCCATTGCACCAGCTTAGTAAGAAGATAGATATAGTACTGGGATTCTCTTTAGTGAAACAGAGTTTTGAAACACTTCTCCTGTAAAACATCAGTATACCATGCTGTAATTTTATTTCTGGAATTATCTGGGGAAGGGCCATCACTGACCTTACCACAAGAGCAAAGGATAAAGTGTTTTAAGGTTACAGAGAACTGTTGGTCAATTGTTGCCAGGATATTTATACTGTAATGTGTTTGGGCCTGGAGCTGTCTCTCGCCATGCATTTATATCATTTGTAGCCCAGAAGGACTGTGATTTGTGTGGGGCACCTGGCTGTTATAGGAATATGAATGATGAATAGTAAAAATATACTAAATTCCTTGACAGGTGATCCTATGTCACTGTAAAGGTTTATGGGAAAGCTTTTAATACTCTGCTGCCTCATCTGAAATAATATCCCCCCTCCACCCCAGATCTGCTAATACTGAAATTTAGGAAGGAAAAAGAAGAAAAAAAAGAAATTTGAATTATTTACATTAGGTATATAAGAAGTTGGTAAACAAGATAACCTTCAGTCTTTCCAGGATTCTTATTTTATTCAACTTTGCACAGATCACAGTGACAGATTCAGTTTCAACCAAAAATAGTTAAGACAGAGGTGACTGTAACAATTAAAGAGAAAAAAGGGTTTTAACCAATGATCATTAACGAGATCTTACTTAACTTATCAGTATGCAATAGATGAGAAGGAGAATCTTTTAAATGGTGGTGAGAAAATCTTAAAAGCTTCCATTAAGCACCTTCACATGTGAAAAAGGTTGCTCTGCACCTTGATGCTTCCATTTAGCACCTTCACATGTGAAAAAGGTTGCTCTGCACCTTGCTGCTAGACTCTTCTGTCAGTAACACACATTAACGTCGCCGGCACACAGAGAAGTCCTGCTGGATCAGCTCTGCATACCAACCCTCATACGTAGCACTCCGTACCGTCATGGCTGGGAGGTTTTACCTATCCATCAGTGGCTAGGAAATGTGAGATAAAGGGACAAAGGAAAACGCCAAAGCACGATTAGGTAATCTCTTTCCTTTACGAAGTGGTTTCTCATACTGGGAAGATGAATGGGACTCCAAAAAAGCACGTGCCCTCTCCTGTCAGTAGCAAAACATTTTTTTTTCCGAAAGCAGGCGTCCCACAGCTCTCAGATTCCTGGGCACAGAGGACGCACTTCCCGTTGAGAGAATCCGTTGATAACCATCCCCATCACCCAACAGCTACTTTGTGTCCCTCCTACGCTCGTCTGCCACAGTAACAAGTTGTTTCTCATCTTCCACTTGTCCTGTTGCACTCACCGGGGCATTTGTGAACAATTTGGATCTGCATCTCAAGGACATCTTTCAGCACCACCTATAAAAATTAAATGGATGAATCATGCACACAGGCTGTGTCTAAAGCATGGGTGCCTGTGACTCCCTAGTAATTTTACAACCTGTTTTCCAGTTTCAGCCAAGTTTGATAGGGGGGCAAACACCTCCCAAGACACAAAGTTCTCACAAGTTCTGGAAAACAGACATCCGTATAGAAGAAATTGGCAATGTAACTGCAGGAAAGGCAGCAGGACCAGCTCTGCTCTCACAAGACCAGATAACACCCCACAGACACAAGAAAACCACGTTTCACTGGGTCTGCAGCTCATGAAGATACTTGATTCAATGGCAAAATGTGTCCCTGCATGAGTGGTGGGAGATGTGCCCTGTGTTTTCTTTCCTATGGGTGCATGACCAGCAGGATCAAGCTCACACTTTCCATTCCCAGAGGTACCCTACCCCATTCAGGGACAGAAAATGTGAAAATATCTATTCCTGCTAAAGGGAATCAGTACCTGCCTGTTGGTGTGATTTAGAGGAAGCTCAAGGTGAAACTAGATATGCACCCCTTCCTCCTCCCACCCGCATGTAACCTGACTAGAGCTGCTGCCCAACTTAGCCCACCAGAACTTCAAATTTAGGTTGTTCCTTCCTAAGTCCCACATTTGCTACACCATTACCAGGTCCCAAAGCTTCATCTTAACAAAAAGCCATCTTAAATGGGCTAAGAAATGGAAAATGCTCCTGTAAATATCAGTCAAATCCAGATCCACCCACAGGAGTTCAGGAGACATCTCCAGGGGGAAGAAAACAGAGCAGACACCCAGCAGACAAAGCTCTCTGGAAGAAGGATACACAGCTCTGTGCAAACACCACATGGGCCAGGGCATCAATGTACAAGTGTGTCAGTGTCATCCTGTAATTCTACATAAACATCAATATACCCAAGGGTCTCCCACACTGGAAAAGGAACACAACTATGTGGATCATCAGTCACAAATTCAGCCTATTTTAGGTCAGACCTTTGCTCAGAGGCTCTTCCTCTCGGCTTTTCTCAGGACTATTTTTAATACACATCACTTTCTAGAACTTTGTTTCTTATGCCCCTGCTCCTGAGGAGCTCTGTCCTGTTTTTCTGCCAGAGAAATGCCAATCTTTGCCAGTGGACAAAGTGCCCTCTAGCAAAACTCCTCTGCACGTGGAAACCAACTCATCCCTTTATTTTGGATAGTACCTGGTTTTAGGAACAGGATGGCTATTATTTCAGCCAGCTCATTTTGTAATGGACACTAACTTCGCTTTTTTAAAGAGTTGTGGAGAAGTGATCAGGCCCGAGCCACAAGACCACATTGTGTGTTCACTTTGGAAATACTCAGCTTCACAGCTGTCTAGCTAATTGTATGTGCAGACTAAGAGGTTTTTGTATATAGCCATGGTATAGAGAAATAGATAGTCAGCTACACAACTACACTTTTTTTCTCCAAAACTGTCCAGAGTTTATTTTACCTCCCTGACAATGACTCTGTGATTGTACAGAAGACAAGTACAGGTAACAAAACAGAATTCACGTGCCATGCCAGCCTCTGTGACTATGAGTATCACCTCTACCATGCACCTATACCACACGAGGTATAGATCTCTGGATATGCACCTTCAAACACACAAATTTTCCATCCCTTACCTAAATGGGAATCTCTGCTAGTGGTGCCAGTTGTGTGGCTAAGCCAGTGACCAGAGAGAGACACAGATGGGAGCAGGTCTGACATTCCACCAGGCAGGAGGCAGAAGTGACCTATATACCCTTGTCAATACATTTCACAAGAAACTGCAAGTTGCTTCAGCAAAATATGACTCCTTTGCTACTTTCCTGTTTAATTTAATACAGGCTTTTAGTATCCAAAGAACCCCACTGCTTTGAAATGAGGAAACTCGGTCAAAGACTTCGGCAGTCAGCCCACAGCTGGCAAGCACAGTTCAGGCGCCTAAAACACAACTGCTCACTAGGTTTGCATTCACAGACAATGGAGCTTTTAAAATTAAGGCTTGTATACACAGGCAAATTTATCAGCCTGATTACACTGGCATAATTAGGCTGATAAATTTCCCTGTGTAGACAAGTCCTGAGACTCTCAAATTCATAACTAGGCAGGTCTTTCAGAGAGAGAGAGTGAGAGAGAGAGAGAGAGAGAGAGAGAAAAGAAGGAGAATTAGCAACTCCTGAAATATCCAAGGAATAATTTTTTTATCAGTCTCTCATTTTTCTTTTTTTAGATTCCTTTTTTCCCCTACAAGTGAAGGTATATTTCATTTCTAAATTAAGATTTGGATGAGACATTGGTGCACCAGTTTTTAGACAAATTAGAAATAATAACAATCATCAACATTCCCTCAACAGAGAGGTGTCTATCTCCAGTGTCAGACAAACCCATGGGCATTGACAGAGCCCTGTCAGGCAGGTCAGTCTCAGAATTCCAGTTCAGAGCACAGACTGGAGTGAGTTGCTCATCTTTTAGGACCATGCATCTGACATGAGACTCTCAGACACCCCTGTCCTTCCACAAGCATCGTGGGAAGCCCATGCTGTGGAGAACAGCAGTCTGGAGACCCACCAGGAGCACCTCCATCATTAACTTTCTTCCTTTCCATCCCTCCCTCACCAATGTTTTCACTCAAGAGTATCATGTAATTCCCTTTTGAAACTGCCAACTCCACAATAAAATAGATCAAGCCTCAACTGGAAACAGCCCAAGACACCTGACCAGGATAAGATCCCTCTGGTATCTTTGTGGATGGGAAGAGTCTCTCATCCCAGACACCTTTTGCAATTCACTCTGCCTCACTGTCCTGGTGCCCTGAAGCACTACTTCTGTAACAATAAGGATCATGTCAGGGGGAAGAGTCATGGCAGGACAACCACTCTGAACCTAGCCTCAAGACCCTTCCTAATGGAGAATACTGCCTGCACTCTCCTGGCTTCCCACAGAGTGATCTCACCCTTGTACTGCAAATATGAAGTGACAAGGGCTTCATGAGCTGTGCCAATACAGCTGTTACCAAGCTTCATCTACAAGTGCTGACATCAAATTCTCATAATCTCCCTCAATGGATTTGGAAGATTCAACCTTCAAGTTCAGCTGCTTCCCCAATCCAACCTTTTATCTCTTACCTATCTTCAACCTCCATCTTCTTCCATACCCCTCCTTGTCAGAAACACAGCTCTCTGTCTTGCCAGAGGCAAAGACTCTCCTGATAACCCAGAATTGTTCCTAGTCTCTCCCTCCCCTTTACACTCTGCTATCAACATAACACCAAGCAGCTCGAAGGAGAATGGGAGCCCCCATCATGCTAGGCACTGCACATGCACACGCTGGAAGAGAGACTTGTCTTCTTGATCTTACAACCAAAACAAATAAGGCCAAAAGAAATGTTATTCCCTTTTTACAGATGGGAAACCAGGACCAAAGATATTAAATGTCTAGCCCTAGGAAGCCTGCAGCCAAGGCAGGAACTGACCCCCTGTTTCCTGAGAGCCAGCATTTGGTGTCTAATCGCACATGATCAGTCTTTCCTCTCTACCTCCCTGTAGGCACGAGGAATTTGTGCTCTGCATCTCCACATGTTTCTTTTGCTCTGTACTGCACATAGCCATACACACCTAGATGGGACTCCTTAATAAATAATAGTATGTGGATTCCTGCACTTCTCTTGTACTTGTCAGCCCATGCCTCCCTTATAGCACAGGAATTAGTCTTTCTTTCCTGTATTCCCAGTGTAATTATCAAACAAACTTTCCTCTGGCATAGACTTCCCACACCAAGGACACTTTAAACCTCACACATAAATCTCTTTCATTTCAGCAGGTTTCTCTCCTGGAGAATGACATTTAATGGTGATCTTTTTTAAATCAGGTTCAGTCCCCTGTTTCCCACCCCCATCTGGTGAAAGCGACTTTCCACTTAGAAAGGAAGTCAGTCTTTGATTTCATAAATGATTATAAGAAGATTTAACATCCTCAGGAGCACAACTATTTTGATTAGGATGTATTTGCTCCAATACCTTTTCCAGCTGTCCGGCTTCTTCATACAAACCCCAAGATACAGAAATCTTTCTGAATTCACCCACAGACACTCCAGTGTGGAGACAGGCTACTTACCCTCTCATCATTTGGACTCCGGCTCCATGTAATACAGCAGAATAAAGCAGAGAATTGTCAGCACACCAACTGTGTGCTGGTCTCTGCCTCGAGCCCTGGCAGGCAGTTTGCTGAGCATGGATGTGTGCGGGCTTGTTTGCTTTAGCTCGCTGACCTCTGCTTTGTTGCTGCAGCCCTGCAGCTTGCTGAGACTGCCACCATGAAGGGCAGCTTGTCTGGAAAGGCAGGGGAGCTGGACAGATGAAGGTTTCAGAGGAGCGTGCATCCACTGTCACTGTTGCAGACAAGTTGGCATGAGTGTAACTTTTACAGGCAAGGGTAACTTTGCAGGTAATACCCATTCGTGCACAATCTGTCCCTCTTCACACTGTGGCCAGCTGAAGGAAAACATCAGATGCTGTTTGCACAGTGCCGTAGTGGGTTGGAGTTCTCTGGCTTCAAAGGCAGATTTGAACTGTAAGATAAAATTTTTCTGCAGCTTTGCTTTCAAAGACTTTATACCATTTTTCCTTTCACATACTACCCCTCTGAGGATATGTGTATATGTAAAATGAGATGGTAACCTGAGGGCCACAGTCCCAAGTCACCCTCCAGCACTCTCAAAGGCTGTCAGAGGCTCAGAGGGTTCTCCTTAGAAAACAGTAAATGAGATTCTGGGTCAGAAAGACAAGCTTTGCAGAAATTTCCTGCCTAGATCTCTTCAGGAGTGTTTCTGACTCTGCTACCAGGTCCAAAGGGGTAGGACCCAAATGTGAAATTCTTTTTTGATCAAAGTCTTCAGCAGCGCATCCTGCCTGCCAGCAGCTGTGCAGCTTCATTTCAGCAGCACTGGCTTTGTGAAACAGAGCACGAACTGTGCAAAGTCAACTTCACTTCTGAGAGCTTCACTCCTTTTCTTAACAGTCTTCCAAACTAAACCTATTCTCCCAGTACCAAAGACTCTCTTTTGAGATCTTGATAACACAGCTCCAGTTTGTAGGTAGCGCACCCACCCAGGAATACATTGATTAAGTGCAGTTTTTCTATGTTTCAACACCACATTCAGTACAGTCCCCCTCAGACATGGTTGGCCCATTGGGATTTGAGGTGGTGTGCCTGAAGACTCAAACCCTTACAAGTCTTTGCTTTCCATAACATCAGCAGCAGCCACGTCAGCACCTGTGGCAGTTGTTGTTCTAGGACGCAGAAATAAACTTCCCCATCCTACACAAATGCTTGGAATGTTGAGGCCAGAGGGATTTACTGAGATCATTTTTTCTGGCATCTAGAGCAATATGGACTATAGGACTATGCTAAGTAATTCTTATTTGAAGTTCCATAGCTGTGGTTGAACAACAACCACAATAAACATGCAATCGTAGCAAATCTACCACAATCCCTAGGAAGCTGTTCCAATGGTAAATCACCCTCACTGTTAAAAATGTGGACGTGGTTTTCAGTCTGAAGGTGCTTAGCTTCAACTCCCGGCCAACAACGTGCTGTTGTTACAAGTCTACTGAACTGCAGAACCCTTCCTATTGCACCGCTGATCCTACTGAGGTATCCTTAACTTGTGACAAGGGACTGGTTTGAAAGCTAAATGAGTAGAACTTCCCTCCTATCTTTTGCTGTCGTGAGGGGTTCTTTTTGGTTTGCTTCTTTTCACATGGTTGCTTTTGTAACTTTTCTCTGAACCTTGTCAAATTTTTTTATATTCCCCTTGAAACCAGTTGTGGAGCTTTCTGAAATGTAAGTGGCTCTCTCAACATTCACAGAGCTAAACTACCTCCTTAGGCTTTGTTCCAAAAATTTCCAAATGTGTTCATGAAGTCCTTCCAGGCTGCATTTTAACCAGCCCTGAAAGCTACAACAGCATTTCCAAATCTTTAAGACCAAAGTCATATTAAGTGACATTAAGATGAAGCAACAAGTGCTTGAACCCCCACACTAAAAAATTTAGAAAGAAGCAGTCTCACAGCAGGACCAGTGAGTGAGCAGAATGATCTGTCAACGTCTCCCATGTCTATGTGTAGGCAAGGGCTTTGTAGCTACTGTCTGCTCATTCATGCTGATGGCTGCAAGTCCATGGGGACTTTGCTGTTGTTGTTTCAGCATTTTAGCCCATTTCTTTCTATCTGCCACTTTTAGGGCCAGAGGAGATGCAACATGTTCCAGACTAGCTTTCTTTTTTAATCAAAAAACAAGCAAGTCTGCATACACCTAGGTTGTTCATGCCTAAAACACTGACCCAGCCAAGCAGAGTCAGCAGAAATAGCAGCTACATTCACAGCTGCAATACCCTTGGAGTAACACATTAAAGAAAGGCCAGCACTTTTCTAAAACCATGCATCTCAAACCTATGTTTTCCCGTGGAAACAGATGACCTTGTCTCAGCTTATTTCGAGGCAGATCCTCATGGAGTTGCCACTAGCAATATAAGCCATCCTGCTTTGAGTATCAGGATTGTGGTCCAGAACTTAAAGAGTTTTTCCCCTCTTTGCCCCTAATAAGTATTTCTGTATTAGAGCAGCATTCCCACCTAGTACAGTCAACCCTTACATGCAGCTTCATAGCCTGCGATGGTGCAACTAAAATCCCTGCCATGGCTGCCTCTTAAGCTGAAGAGCTATGCTGGTCTGGCTGCATGGGACATCTTTGCTTAAGAGAGGAGGAAGAGAAGATCACCACCACACCCCAAATCCAGTCTTTCCCCATACACAGTGCCACTGCTCTCAGAGTATTAATAAACCAGGTGTTGAAAGCGATGCTCAGCCTGAGGCACGCTCAGTGCTACACTTGTCGCTTGACCCACCTCCTCATCCTAGAGATTAATTAGGCCTGGCCCCTCCCTGCTAAATTGCCTCTCAGGCACATTGCTCAGTCTTCCTCCTCTTGCCTCTGGCCTATTCACTCACTAACTTTTTATTTCAATATTCATGTTTTCCAGTTTGTAAGGCCCTCCACTCATTTTCAGTAGGCCGCCCCAAGGACTCTGTTCCAGTAATGGGACGTGGGGGAGGAAAGATGTCTGGAATGAGGGAGGATGAGCACAGCTGGGTTGGGATGGGGAGCTGGAGCTTCCAATCTCCTCTCTCTTTGCTCTCCAAGTCTTCCTCACAATGCTGTTCCAGGTGGAATGCACTAGCTGGGCTGAGAGACAGCATCACTTCTCATCTCCTGAAGATGCTGTCTCAGCCCCGGCTGCAAGTTCAGATGTTCTCCAGCAGCAGTAGTGCATGCTGTCAGCTGTCGCCTAACCTCGGCTGGAGCTCACATCTAGGGACACAGCTGTGATATTTGGCTGCAGAAAAAGTCTTTACGCTCTAAATCCTGCCTGGAGAAAAAGGATGGTCTGAGGAATAAACCTTCCCCACATTTTACCAGCTGGCTGGCACAGGGCTATGTAACTGCTGCTGTTCCTTGCCTTAGATGCCTTATTCCTTCTGCGTATCACCTGTGAAGTTCAGACACCTCACCCAGACCTGAGGATCACACTCTCAGCTTGGCGCACCCTTGGCTAAGTTTAAATTTTTGCTCCTGTCTCCATCCCTGTTCATTTATGCCATCTGGAAAGACTGGAAGCTGTTTGGGCCAATGCCTGCCTGTTGCTATACATGTACAGCAATAAGCTCAGCTGAACCTTAACTGAGATATCTGGATGCTGTTGTAATATAAAAAATAAATACTAATTAGTAACATCAGCAGACTCAGTACCAGACGCATTGCAAGTCACGCCCCCACTATATTTATACATGCTGATATGTGAATGTGGCTGCAATGGTTAATACCCCCATATATTTGTCTGTACACTGTATTTTTCATGCAATATCCATTCCTTTCATAATCATGTGTCACTTAATATCCTGACTAAGACAGAACATTCTGTAACAAAGTAGCACGTGTTTGGACAGAATAGTGAAATTATCTTTGAAATGTAGCACAGATGGAAAGATCAGATGACGAGCCTCCTTTCCATTTCTCTAACTTCTACTCTGGCTACTGTATTTTAATATTCTAAGCCATCAACGAGTTCATTCTTCATGCTTGTGATGAACTATGCTCACTGCTATCTGATTCTTGTGTGCAGGTTGCACATTCCAAAGAAAATCCATAATGGAAAATGTAATTGCAGTAACAAGCACCCTACAGGGATGCAAAATTCCTCCAGAGGATCATCGGGGGTTAATTGGGCTCTTCTTTGCACAGTTCCACAGAGCCATTCCTATTCATATCAACTGAGCACTAGAGGGAAAGCAATAAAATTACCAGCTAAAGCCCAGGTTCCTGCCTGTTCAGTATGCCATGCTAACTTGGAAGACAGAGCTCTGATTGTATGGCTGAGCCAGAGAGGACGGCTGTTTTTAACACCCTTCTAACTTATGGTAACCATTAACTACAACCTGACTTCCCATTACAACATACCACTGTGAACACCTATTAGCAGCTAATTGAATCATCTTAAAATGGCCATAATTCAAACCTGTGTTTGTGTTTTTGTAATGGTTCGCACAGCTTTTGCTGTAGTACAGGGGAATATGCAAATCAGGGCTCTGTTTTAACGCTCATGGTGAGATGGAAGTTTAAATGGAAATCTAATGGAGTGGCAAAAGGGAATAAAGCCATATTGTATTTTTGATGCTACCCATGAGACGTGATAGGAGAAACTAATAACAAGGCTCCCTATCTCTAAACGTTTTCCAGGCGTAAGCCACTGAAGAGCCAAAAGTCCTCTCTGAGTCAACACCAACAGGTGCATGCACTCACATCTCATTTTCTGCAATTTCTATTCACAATTTCAAGCTGTATGGCATTTTCCATTCTCCCTTTTATTTAAAGAAATAAAAGTATTTCCTCTCAGAGGCATCATGGGTTGTTTTTCAACCCACTGCATCCTGAAGCCTTCAACTTTTTTTATAGTTCTTTAAATGTATTTTTTTATTGTATTATGAAAGGCAACAAAATACTTGTTTACACAGTGCTATTGACAGGTTTGTGCATATTTGCTGTCAGGGATTTTTAATTTGACTTACAGCCTTATTTTATAAAGAGTTTTCATTAAACCTATGAAGAAGTTGTTAGGTGATATTTTCTGTAGAAATAGGGCTACTTCAGATTAGCATAAATTATCCTAAACAAGCAACTCACTTTAAACCATTTACTTAAACTGAAAGAAGAATGTATTTCACCAATTGTAAGAGAATTGTTGAGAGCAGATAAAAAAGATCATACACCTCAGACAGAGGTTACTGTGTGCCCAGGGAAAAAACCTGCTCCCTTCTGTTATGGAATTATGTTATTCTGCTATGGAGTTGTGGAATCATGGTGCTTCCAGGCCCTTGCAATGCAAAGTAAGGTGCAATCACTTAAAGCTCACTCAAGGCATCATTGAGGTTTGCATCAGTTAAATAAATCCAAAGTCGGTGGGAGGGCGGGGGATGAGGGAGGGATTTAGGCAAAACTATGGCAGCTCCCTCATACAATAAGGCACCCAGCCACCATCAAGTCTGTCTAATGTAGATATCTACTTGCACAAAGAGGAGAGAATGTCCTCAATACATGTGTGAAGCACTAAACCTGTCCCACCACACCCTTTTTACACATTATCCACTGGTCAGCCCAAAAAAGGGCTTCTCAGATCGGCAGACTTGGCTTCATTGTGGGACATGCCCAGCATGAGGTGTGACCCACAAGCTGCATTCACTGCTGGCTCACATATCACGTCCTTTTCATGTTTATTAGATGGCTCAGATGCTTATGTCTTGCATCAGCATCTGATGCACACTGTAGCCTGCTTGGAATAGCCATCAATTTTCAACCAAAGGAGTTTTAAATCACCTGCCATTTGTCAGACTGTTTCCCACCACTTAGCACAAAACATTTTGATGGATAGGGAATGGTGGATTGTCTCTCCAGTGAATGTATAAGAATTATGTGTTTTACATGGCAGATGGGAATTCTTTCCTGCAGACACACATGTGCAGCCCTGCTGGCTTTCTTGGAAGCTGCATACATACTTCTGAACAAACAACCACCACATTAGTTCTCGCATGCCCAGAGACTGTGCTAGGTTACTCCAACAAGCTTAATAGTGTGCCAAAAATAAGCAACTGAACCCTTATCTAGGCAATTCTAACAACAATATTTTGAATGTCCAGCCCCCAGACCTTTGTTTCATTCCTTACTTCAAACATTGTAAAATCTGTATTTGTTTAAAAACACCAGAATTTGCTGGAGCAAGTAGCACAGGGAAGGCAGTGGCTGGGACACGTATGGCAATTGCCCTCTGGCTGCCAGATGGGCTCTCAACATGTATGTGTCTCTCCCTGGATTTGGGAAGCCCCTACTGCCCTTACCACGAGAGCTCTAAGAATTTCTTCCACTAAATCAAGCTGTGGGGACCTAATTTTCTTTTAAAGCAGAAGACCTCATACAGTTGCCCTTCTTGTGCCAACACAGTCAATGACCCAGGCACCAGTGCCGCATAGCGAAATCATGACAGGGTTGGCAGCACTGAGCTGTGGAGGGGTACAGCATCACTCTGAGCATGTTTCAAGAAGCAACCTGTTTGCTATAGAAAGACTCCTGCCATTGCGAAAAATGTCCTCATCCCATCCCCCAAATTGTAATGAGCTACCAGGTTTTGCATTTTTCATTCTAGCAAAGATGGTAAGTAACCCTCCCGAGAACAGGAAAATCAAGGGCAGAAGCAGACTGTGCGCCAGCCATGCTTTCCTTCAGTCCCCACTCCATACAAGAAAACAAACTTTTTTTTTTTTAGTTCTCAACTCTGACCTACTAAGCTTTTGGGTCATGATCCTCATTTGGAAAAAGCTGCACTTTCTCCTCTTCATCCTCCCTCTCTCTCTCTCACACACACACACTTGCACACCACAAAAATATTGTCATAAAATCTGCTGACAAAACCATGCCTGAAGATATGTGTCAAATACAAGCATCCAAATAACAGAGCCAATGAAGCATTAATTTCAATTGCAATCATAGGTTAATATAAGAAAAAAGCCCCAAAAAGCTGTACATTTTTACTAGACAGTCAATTCAACATTATATAAATTGACTGAAAATGACTGAAAATGAAATAAAATGACAGCACCCAAGAGTAACCATTAATTCAGGGTTCTTTCCTTTCCAAGTCTTCATTCATTTTTCTTTCCCTTGACTTCATACTTGTATTTTTTCTCCCTCTTTTAGATACTATCTTTGGCTATTTCTTTACCTCTCCTTTCCATATCTGCTTGACTTCCCTTATTTTCTGTGGAGCCTAACTGTGGGTTCCCCATGGAGTTCATTCACAGTCAAATGTTTCTTAGTCAGCAAAACCTTCCACATCATCACGTTTTTCAGTGCAGTTCCTCCAGCTTTCATTATACCCTTGGGCTAAGGACCATGTGAGCCCCTAGTCTGGGGAAAGGAAGTTCACTCTTCCTGCCGTCCATGACAGCTGCCTTCAAGCATCCCAGCTGGCTTTCTTGATCCCAGAACGGGAAAACTCCAGTTTAGGTTCAGTCCATAAGCAAATTTCTTTCTCCTCTCAGATATGCCATGCTGTTTAAAATTTCTATCCTGGGTCCGTTACTAGGAAGGCCCTGGTTATCATTTGCAGAGAGGTTCTCTTTACTGGGAGACAGCAACAAATAGAGATATATCCAGCTCAGCCCTAGTACACCCAGATGTACCTTAAGTCTGATGCAGAGATCCTACTTGTGGATGGGTTTTACCCTCCCCTTCCGGCCTCTGTATGTAGCTGCACCTCCTACTTTGAAAAGGAACAGAATATTACATGGCATCCCTGAAGAGCAATTCAAATTCCTGAGCTGCATTTGAGGAAAAATGTTCCTGCTTATCATGTTACTGAAATCCCCTGGCTCTGTGCAAATTCTCAGTTGACTAATATTGATTCCATAATATTTACTGTTGATCACTTTAAGGTCTTGCTGCTTTCCATCACTACTGATGGTACAGAAGTATTTTTTTAGCATGTTATTATCAGACTTCAGCATGCTGTTGTCTATCTTCTTTCGGAAAATCTTTTTCATAATATGCAATTCACGTTGTTTATCACCCCCACAACTCAAGAAACATGGTGTTTGCTAGCCCAGAAAATATCCACTGGCCCATAAAAGCCATGGCCACGCAGCATCACACATGCTAGGAATGTATTCATGCCAGTCTCAGCGGGGGCTCGTCTGCAGGTGCAAGTTAAATGATTGTTTTGGTCCTTTTCACCATAACGCATTAAATCTCCGGATCCCTTAATGCTCCCACCCAGCCTCACAGCAGGCATGTCTGCAGAGACATTAGTGTAAGCATCTTGTAGTGCTGCTGAGGTACTTAGTCAAGCGTTCCCCTTTTGGGCCTCATTTTTGCTACTACGCACAGTAACGCTCAAGGCTATGCAGCTGCACTCCAGTTCATGCAGGATCAGGTTCCCCTGCCCTCTTTCTCCTGGCTTAGCAATTCTTTTTTTTTTTTTTTCCTTTTTCCTTTTCTACCCTACACTCATACATGAACATTTCAGAGCACGAAGCACCATTAAGCTCAAAGAGAACATGCACGAGCATTTCACAGCTCTCTGTACAGCCCTTTTGCCAGCCTTTCCTTTCAAAGACGCTGCTCCAAAAGTTGACTGGAGCCAGTAAAAGTCTTCCCGTTGGCCTTGGATCAGGCCCAAAGCAAAGGACACAATTAGATGGGAATGGAGGCACTAACAAAAGGCAGCGTGCCTGCCAGCAGGCAAAATGCAGGGAGACCTACATGGAGAAAGGAGGATCTGAGGGTCAAACTTGAGAGATGAGCCTCTGTGCGGTGGATGCTCTGCCAAGCAATCTGTGCTCTTCGTGACTTCCATTCGAGCAGCCGGTTGAGGCACTCAGCACTGGCTTTGAAGTGTGAGGTGAAGACAGAGTATGGGCACTGCCTCACTTGTTTTAATCCACCAGATTTATTTGTTTAATATATTTTTGCTGTCTTGTTTATTCTTTTTATAAATCTTATTATTACAAAGTAGGATTTTTAAATGGCAGTGAAAAATATGCCGACTGATGATGTTTGGGAGAGTCAAAAACAAACCCAAATAAAAGCCTGTATTCAAACTTTGTGAATGGGCAAATGGGTATTGTTCTTCTCACTCCCCTTTTTCTTTTGGATGCACCAGTCAGCCCAGGAAGAGATGCCTCAAAGCAATTTTTCCATCTCTTTACCAACAAGCAGGGCAATACAAGAGTCTTCACAGTCCAGCAGTCCCTACTACCTGATATTCAACTTGGAAACAGTGTGTTAGCACCACCCAAGTCAAAACAGAGTCCTCACTCAGTGCAGATTGTCCATGGCTCTCTATTTTTTATTATGCTCTTTCTTGAAACTAGCTTCATTGAAAAGATTTATCTACCTTGTTTAGATCTCAGTGCTTTCTACTCACATTAACATGCAGCAAATACAAATGAACTATCTCATCCAAAAGAAAATCCAACAGATCCTTTTACCAGAGCTGCAAGATGATGTGTTTGGGTGAATTGTCTAGCAGGGTCCTGCCAGAGCTCTGGTTTGTTTAACATTTTCAACTGTTATCTGGAAACAGAAGTAGAAAAAATCATGTTATATTAGCAGTTGATACCCAGACTGGGGGAGACGAAAGAAAACAAGAAATTTATAGGGAAAATGGAAATCAATTGGGAAGGATTTGAGAATTAGGTAAATATTATCCAAATTATACAGATTTATAATTACAGATGTCAACAAGCAGACTGGTTACTTATCATGCCGGGATAGCCTAATGCTGCCTTGGAAGATACTTTGCCTGGAACAACAATGGTGATATCTTCTACCCAGAAAATGGATTGTCCATTCTTTATACACTATTTCAAATGCCATAGAAATTCATAGAGATGTGGGGATCACAGCAGGGGAAAAGCACCTACCAATGAACAGGAAAGAACACAAATGATGGAGAGACTTAAAGCACTATTGCATGTGCATTTTGCCCCTCCAGCCTAATGACAAGAATTTAGTTCAACTACTTAATGACCACAAATCTTCTGCAATGCTCTGTGCTGCTCTATTGTGTACATAATTTATGGCTTTCTGAACTAAATTTATGACTTTCTGTGTATAAAGAACGGTTCACTGCAACCCAGATTTATTTACATGTTTTAGTGGTTTGGTTCAAAATATCTTTTACTTACACTTATTACTTACACTTATTACTTACACTTCAACCCACTACACATGTGCAAAAGAAGAGGAGATAGCTAGGCAAAGGTAGCTGTCATGCACGAGGTAACTCAGGGGCATCACTCCGTGGTGGAGTCCGTGTGTGTTACAGACTGGGCTGTGTATGTGCTGGATGCAGAACTGAGCCTCCCTCCTGGAAAAGCTTTCCTCAGCACTGTGAGCTCTTGCGCTGTGAGCCATTGCAAAGTCCCAGAGACCTGCAGAGGCTGGGTAAGAGGCAGTGACCACTGTGAGCCACTGCCTAGCTGGAGAGAATCCAGCATCTCAAGCTGGTGTGCATGGGCAATGGACTCTGTCCCATATCCAGCTTGAAGGCCACCAGACAGGCATCAAATGAATATCTGAGCCATAAATTGCCCATGAAACTTCCTTACTCTGGCTGCAGTCTACTATTTGTCCCTGGCTCACCATCATCAGCTCATAGTCCCCTGTCTTCCCTGTCCTCTCTTTCCAGTGCCAATGCTGCAGTGGCTCCTGCCACACACTTATTCCCTTTGCCTCTTGCTTCACACTCACAGGGTCCCTGCCTCTATCACAATCCTTGGGCACATCCTGATCTTTCCTCTTCTGCTCTCTGAGTCTGCAGGACAAAAGTAATTACAACATCTCATTTTTTACCAAAACACTCCCAGATCCCTGTCCCAGACATTCACTTCACAATCAGCCAAGCACTCTTGGAAATCATCACACCTCTGAATCCTACAGGGGTTTTTCTCTTGCAGCCCTAAAGATACTCTGTACAGCAAATATTGCAATACAATTCTGGAGGTGTTAAGACGATGAAAGGACAAAAATCATGTCAAAATCTCAGAATGCTGCCATAAGGGTCAAGGCATGATTCAAGTGCCTCAGCACATTTTGGACAGAAGTCTTGAGCTTAACCTTCCTTGGTGGATATTCTCCACAAGCTGTCCTGAGTTGCTTAAGCAGAGGTGAAACAGTCAAGCCTCCAACTTACGTCATGGGCAAAGTATTCCATGCCTATAGAAAAACCACTAGGAATGAGATGGTACCATGGAAAACTCACTTGTTTGTGATTTCCCCTTCTCATAGTTCAGTGAATCAGTTAGGATTTGTACTCATTTGCAAGGATCCTAAGTTGGCAAGGGCCGACTGAACACACTGGGCCTTTGGGCACATCTACCCTCGCCCTGTTACTGTGTTCCTAAGACACACCTCAGCAGAATTTGCCCCCCTTGTCTCATTTCTTCCTCCTCCAAGGTAACGAAGCATGAATGTCCAGGAGCTTTACTGAGGTATCTGCACAGGCCATCAAATAGCTAACATGCTCCATGCTGAATTCCAGTATGGCACATGTACACCCCATGCTGGGTTATAGTCAGGCTGTGTCCACAGCAGTGTCCCAATTAGGGCATTGGGACCAAACCTCCAGGCCAGCTGGAAAGAGGCTGGAGAACAGTGCGCTAGTGAATAAGCCTCCTAAATGAGGTGGCAGTCAGCAAGCCATCTACTGGGTATGGTCCCTGGCACACTCCTGTTGCCAGACCACACCCAAAAATTGTTCAGAGTATCAGGTGCAATGTGCTAGCAGTGTACTAGCATGGACTGTCATCTTCCAGGGCCAAAGAAGCCTGTCAGGCATGCTTGGATTCACTAGCATAGACTGAGTGTCAGCATCTGACTTTTCTCCATCTGAATAATTATACAACATCATCCCAAAATCTGGCAGCCATAGAACTAGAAAAGGTTTGGTTTGCATCCTCTCTCTGGGAAGGTGGAAAGATATATACTGAGTATTTCCTTCCCACTTGATCTCCCCAAGGTGAGATGAAATCCATCAACACTTTTGCCTTCATCCAGTCTGCTTGGGGTAGGTGTGAAAATATACCTGATTACTTTCTTCAGTAAAATTTCTTTGGTTTTAAGGTTACTTTTGAAGTTAGTTCAGATTCTTCAAGACTGCTTCACCCACTGATCTTTCCCAGTGTAAATATGTTTTTCCTAAGATGCTAAATTACACTCAGAATTTGCTTCCCTAACCCCACTGAAGTTTAGAAGCAGCTGAATGCAGCTTTGGATATATGGCAGATAGAAATGACTGGCCTCATCCTCCTCGCTTCGTTGTAATTCATCAGTGATTCTCTCGAAACCAGAGCTGTCTGCCCACATAAGACTGGTATCACAAGAAGAGTCGTAGATCCATAACTGAGTCTGACTTTACAGCCAATCTAGCCAAATGCCCTCTTCCAGACCCAACTGTGCCATCCACAAAAGGTGCAATCTCCACTTCCCTAACCTACATGTCACTCCTACCAGCCACAGGTCTTTTAGTTCAAGAGATTCCTCAGGCATCCTTAGCACACTGCACCCAAGTAGCTCAAATGATTTAAATTGCGGGGTTTTTCTACACCAGCTCATTTGAATTGAATGGTTCAAAAAGTTTTTACTTCAGCAAATCTTCCAGGAGATTGAGAGGGATATTCAGAAGGTAGTTAGCAATCTGCAGTTAAAAATTGCAATATGTCCCATAGCTGTGATTCTTTGCTCAGCATCCTAGTTATTAACATAGTATATCCCCAGCTGCAGGACAGCTTTCCTGGGCACCACCTCCTGCACCTTCCCACCACGTGTGGCTGGAGGTTGCAAGGAGAGGAAATGCAGGGCAGGCAGCTATGCCTGAACCCTGTCACTCTCACACATCTCCTTTGCTGCTTTTTAGAGCCTCATCTGGCTTTTCAGAGAGGCTGCTAACCTTACTTCCCACTATTGAGCCTCCTTAGGCTACTGCAGCTGCTCCCAAAGGAGCTGAGGCTGTGAGGTGTGTGGGAAAGACAGGAGCAGACCCCAGAAGAGCAGGGTTCATCCTTCCCCTTCCTCCCTGTTCCTACCCAGGACTGGTAGCACTTGGCAGCATGAATAACGCAGTCCTGACCTGCTCGTTCCTGCAGCTGGAGTAGCGGCTCAGGGGATGGCAATGACTGAAGAAAAGGCTTCAAGGCAGATGGGGGAGAAGGAAAATGCACCTAGGATCTGACACTTTCTGCATCCTACTCAGACTGTCCTCAGGTTGCTCACAGTAGTCCTGGCATCTACTCAGGCTGGCAGGGAAAGCGAGGCACACAGAGGCAGTGGCAATGGGGACGAGGGACATAACCTCTTTTAAGAGACCCAAAGAAATGGGAAAGGAGAAGATGAGCAAGCTTGAGGCCTCCAGCAGCACCTGACACACCTGACTTCTCCTTTATTTACATTTATTTCCAAACATTGTCCTTAAGCTGAGCTCACCCCTCAGAGAGGGAAGTGGCTGAGCTAAGTGTGAAGTGCCCATGCTACAGCTGGGGCTCTATCACTTCTTTCCCCCTGCTGTACATCTATGCACTCACTGCTTTGCCACTTTTTGTTATTGCACCATTTACAGTTCAGGATATCTCCATCACTCTCCTGGTCTATAAGCTCAGGAAAGCCGTTGTTGTGCTGCCAGGACCCTATTTTCTTGTCTTTATCCACCACTATTTCCAATACAACTGGCATGAATGAATAAAGAGAAATGCCTCAGTACTCCTAGTCACCGATGTCCTCCTTTCCTGCTGAAGATCACTGCACATCTTTAGGTGATGGATGACATTTTGGTATCTGAAACAGAGTCATATTCATCTGTATTTCAGACTAACATGACATCAGTGAAATCACAGCCCAGACTGCAAGGTCTGGGTTTGTCTGCTTGCTGCTGGCAAGAGCATCAGTGAATAGTTACCTAACCATGGGTCAAAAGCTGTGCTGCTGACTCAGACACAGAATGGGGTTTTCAAAGTGCTCAGGGAACTTGTGTTCCAAATGAAAATAGCACTTGTACCCACAGCCTCACAGCCTCATTCAGAGTTGTCTTTGGCTTCAATAGAAGATAGGACAGCAAGTCCTTGCATTCTCTGACTCACGTGTCTGTCCTGTCCCATAGACACCCTAATGAAGGAAAAAGTCACCCAGAGCCCTAACAAGCAACCAAAAGCAGACAATACTTTACAACCACAGACTAGTCACTCTGACTCCTGAGCAGCTCACAAAGGTAACTATATTTTTCTTAGCAGAGGTCTCAAGAGATAGGGGAGGTATTATCAAAAGATGGGTTCCTGAAGGACAGACAAACACCTAATGTATCAGGCTGTCAGATCCCAACCCACCTGGGGTTTTATGGGTGAAAAGCAGAAAATAATGGGGGGGGGGGGGGGGGGGGGCACCAGCAGGTACAAGTGAGCACAGCTCCATTAAATTATCACTAGATACTTTATCTGTAGACTTGACCCAGCTGGAAAATGACCTACAACTTGTCTATGAAGTTTAAAAAATCTTAATCCATCTGTTTTAATAAATGAAGCTGAAAATGCTTTCCTCCTATTCTTTGTGTATCAAAATTGATGTATACTTTGAACTGTCATTCAAACTATGAATTCAAAGTTGACAAGAGACTGAACAAAAGCCAAAGATGTTCAGCCATGAAATCAAGTCCTATAAGATTACTGAAAAGAGCAGGACTAGAGGGTTGGCTGTTGCAAAGTGCCTTCAATCCTTTGAAGTCACTGACTTCCACTTTCTGAAGCAGTTCTTTTTCAAGCCCCTCATCAACACTTTGGAACCTTACTGCCAAGATCACAAAAAGTTCCAGGCCTAACTGGAACTCAAATGAAGCATTGAAAAACCAAACAAATAAAAGGTAGAGGAAACCTGCTTTGTCCTGAGAAATGCAGAGAAGCCAGAAGCCAGAGGAAGGGAATCAGAAACAGCTTTTTTTCACCACCAAGAAAGAAGGCTGAGACCTCCACTCATGTGACAGCTGAAGACTCTAGGATATGTAAAATAGCTTGTGGCAACAGCCTGAAAGTGTCTTGCAATATCGTATCCTCATTTAGCCTGGCCAGATGATGAAACCGCATTGCGTTAACCCGGCGGCTCACTGTGGGCATTGTGCTACAGCTCCAGAGGCTGTCATTATGTGGGGTGCTGCCTCCTGCCTCTGCTGCCCACATCTTCAGGGCTGAGTACGGGCAAGGGCCAAACTTTCAACTGGTGTAAAATGGCAGAGCCCCACCGGCTTCCCTGAGACTTCATTGATTTACAGCCGCTGAAACTATGGCCCCTGCTATGCTTAAAGTCTGAGACAGGCTTTCATTGGACACAAAAGAATCTGCTTTGGGACACTTTGAAACCTGTGCTGTGCGCAAGCAAGGAGCTAAACGATTCCCAAGATTTTCTGTGAGACATGTACAAGCACACATTGTGCACCAAGTGCAAGCAGGCTTCACCAGACACACAGACACAGAATACGCTTCCTGGGATGTGCCAGGGTGAAGAGAGTTTTCTAAGTCACTTCATTTTTACTGGAAACTCTGCGCCAGTCCTCCCACATACAACGCACTGTGCACTCCTCGTAACCAGAATTGTCTGAACTTGTGGTATTTTAATAAACCTTCCTGCCAAGCCAAAGACGCTCTACGACACATCACCTTTGTCCAGAGGAGGATCCCAGCTGCAGCGAAGTCCAGAGAGTGAGAGCTCTGCTACAAACCAACACATAGGTATGTTAAACGAGTTCTGTTAAAAATAACTTCTCTCCGTACTGCCTGGAGTGGAAGGGGGCACAGGCTGTTTTGAGAGTGCACACGAGAGCGACAGATTGCAACAGAAAATCCTTTCACTGTACACAGAGGAAAATGAGGCAGTACAAATGAATGCCTCTTTTTTATTTCATAGGGACAGGTTGGCAAAAGTAGATTATTGGGATTGGGCTGCACAGAAGAGAAGAATTTTCTTTTTTTACTGGAATCACAATTCATTTTCATTATTCAGTCACTCAAGCTTCCTTGGAAACAGAGTGCCACTGAGTTATGGCAGTCATAGATTAATTCAGCAGAAAAATATACCTATAATAACGAAATAAAGTAAAACTGGTCTTCTTGTGCAGCCCCACCAAGAGACAGCCAGACAAAAGCATGAAAAAATTGACTGTCTGGCCAAGACTGAAATTGTTGGCAAGTCTGGTTTCAACCCTGCTATTAGCTTTCTTGCAGCTGCTTCAACTACCCAAGCAGTACTGAGATAAGTGCCTTGTCTGAAGTCCTTTTTCTTTCTAATTGGGGGTAGTATATTTATTTGCATATAGCCGATTTCTGATTAAAACTTCATTTGAAAGAACTTAGGAGCTAACAGTCAGCCACCTTAAACAAAACAAAACAAAAATGAAACAAAATCCAAGGGTTTGATTCTGAACAAGACACTCTGAAGAGTTCCTGCATTTCAGGATGAGCGTCGTGCTTCCTCTGTGGGCAGAGCCCTCTCTGGCTGCATTGTACATGGGGCAATTCTGCAGTGCCAAAGGGGCAGGACACAGGCGGCCGCACAGGGAGGTGGCTAGGGCAGGCAATGTGCTCTTGCAATCTTGTTCCCTCGTGCAACAGAAGAATGGGCAGAAAAGAGTGGCAGGGGTGGATCTGCATCCCCGATACTCCTGTCCTGGCACTGCAGCTACCTCCATGACACAAGGAGCTCGAGCATAAGCGTTATGTGTTTCTCGGGGGAGAAAGGGGACTGGGGTAAAGGCTGGCTGGCACCTTGCCCCTGTCCCAGGAAGATCACGACTGAATGCTGCTGGATCGGGTCAAGGGAGGTCGTGCTCAGGGTGTGGATCTCAGGGACGTATTTCGGACCTGATCCAATGATAAGGTGTGACATTATGCCAGCCTTCAGCTCACTCAGCTCACAGGCATGCCATTAAGGTTTCCTCTCTTCGGAGGTGTAAAGCACTTCTGTTGCAAGCCCAGTAAAAGAAGGTACTGTCTCAGGGTGGAACAGAAAAGGTTATGGAAGATTTGCCAAGAAAGTGCCTGTGCTCTTCTCGTTCCAAAACACGGCAGGGCTTAAAAAAAAAAAAAATTTGAAAAGTTTCAAAAGGCATCCAGCGATTGTTTTTTAGGAAACAAAAGAAGCACTTATGGGTTAGGTTTTCCAAGTTAACTGCATTAGTAGATACACTAAACAGACAGCTTGATCTGGATGAGTCACACAGCAGAAGAGGAACAATGACCTGTGTGTTCCTCCAGTAAAAATCTTTCATTTTTTTTGCTGTCAGGAAAGACTTTTTTAAAATATAATTGCATTTGGGCGGCCAATCGGGAGGGTGTGGCTATCAGAAGATCACCCCCTCCCCCAGGGAGTCAAGTATTTGGCAGGGTGTCAGAATTTCAGGATACCCTAAGGCAGGCCACAGCACCTTAAAATAACTTCAACACACCTCATATCATGCCTGGATGTTGAATCAGCCCAGAGATGTCAATCACATACTGCCATTCATGGCAGAATCACCTTAGTTGCTCTGAACCTCACTTCTGAACTCACAACTTCACAGGAATCAGAGGAGGTGTGGGTATTATGTGTGTGTGCCTCTGTGCGCCTGTGTATGTGTGATTCCCCAGTCTTCACAATAGCAATTCCACCCTTTCAGCCTCCTTGTTGGGAAACAGACCTTGTAGAACAGCAAGTTCCTCTTTCACAACAGCTGCTGAAAGGAGGCAGCACAGCTTGGCAATGGCAGTAGGAGACAGCAAACCTGAGCCTTCCCCTTAGAAGTTTATAGGGCTTTTGCTACCGACAGGCCTGCCAGTGTGATTTAACCCCACCTAGTAATGCTCAACGTGGCCTCTTTAACTTGTTCAGAAGTATCTGTTCATGAGATGAGCAGGTGTCAGTTCCCTGAGAGCTTGGCTTGAGACACTAGGTCTGGCTTTTAGAGGGTCTGAGGCTCCTCTGGTATTACACTGTGCTCTGCTGTCGTGGTTATTTACCTGCACTGTAACACTATCCCACAGACCAGGATTCTGCCATGCCCCCTCCATATGTGCTCTAAATCCTTACTGACTTTGGTTCACTGCTCATCCTCCCTGGAGAACAGTATCCACATGCAGCACCCAAAAACAAGGATACAAAAGAGATAGTATTTGTTCAAGTGTCTGCCATACTCCCTCATGTCTTGTTTTCTCCAGCTGTAAAGTAAGGGTGACTACAGATGTGTAAAGTGCTGTGGGATGCACAGGTGGGTGCCTTGCACTTTGTAACCATAGCACAGTATGCACTGCATTGCTCTTCAGTTTAGGAACACATGACTTTCCTTGCTTCACCTTGCTGTCACCCCATTCCTGAAGTTGTGATCTAACAAATCACATCGGTTCCCATGGAACTAAGTCCAAGAAATGACTAGCACATACAAATAAAACCCGGATTACTGTGTTATTCTTTCTGGAATTTAAACAACCCACTGCTTCGTATTAGGGCAAGATTCACGGTTTCAGAGATTAACTTCAAGATTTTGTTGCGGGCTTAGAAGTCTGGAGGTTGGAGAAATTGCCTTAATTTGTGCAGACCACTAGGTGGAAGTGCTGCTCCACCTCA
This sequence comes from Aphelocoma coerulescens, assembly GCF_041296385.1. Taxonomy (NCBI): domain Eukaryota; kingdom Metazoa; phylum Chordata; class Aves; order Passeriformes; family Corvidae; genus Aphelocoma; species Aphelocoma coerulescens. Next base: position 80,582,247 of record NC_091015.1, read on the forward strand.
ACCTTGACATCCTCAAGGCCTCTGGAAGCAGCAGCCAGGGCTAGAGCAGCCCTTGACAAAACCTTTTTCATAAGGAAGCGAAAGATAAGGAACCAGAAGCCTCGGTCCTCCTTTATTCCAAAGCAGAGATTCGGTTCCGGTGCACCCAAGTATCTCAGGAAACATATATCAAAATCAACATATAATTAAATCATAACAACAAGGCTTGTGACAGCATAAAACCTAGAATGTGCCTTCAGAAGAAGAGACAGATGAAATTATCAAGTGTGCCATGACACAAGCCATTTATGAATTATTAGTAAATTATAACGCATTTTTAGGGGAGTGGGCAGAACCTGGGGAAATGAATTGGCTTTCTTGGCTTTTCTCTAGAATAACAAATGTCTTTTCTGTCCCATTTGCCCTCTCCCAATTCCCTGCTTCTAGCCTCTGCCTATAAGCCTGCTTAGTGTGAGGTAACACCATACCTCCTTCTTCTGCTCTCCCCAAAATGAATTATCTCTTATAGCAGCTGGCCAGGGCAGCGTCTACCAGAAGGTGAGTTCCAGGGGTCAAGTCCTGCCCTAAGTTTGTCTGTTCAAAGCCATGTACCCTGCAGTCTCACTCGAGGCTGACCGAGTAAAACCAGACATACAACTCACTGCATCTCCCCGCTCCCTGCTGCCTTCTCCCCCTCCTCTCTATCTGCCTTCTGTGCTTTCACTCTCTCACCTCAGCAATTTCTTTTTGCTCACTCTGAAATCCTGGGACCACCAGGCACTTCATATGTCCCTCACAGGCCAAAGGCAGAGCAGAGTAATCCTGAAGGGAAAGACAAGAAAAACGGCAACACAGGAGGGTTAAAGTCAGGCTGAACCTAGCAAGCATTGTCTAGACTTTCAGTCTCATGATTCAGTGTGTCTGATGTAAAAGTATTTAAATAAGAGTTACGTAAATAACATGGCAGACAGATAGATTATTTAATATAATCAAAGTGAGATAAGGCCCAGGCCCCAATCCTTCCCTGAAGTAAGGCTGCTTTGTGCCATCCTCACAATGCAAACAGCCCTGAGGCTGGGAGACACAGCCAAGGGAGGATCACCCCAGTGCAAGGAGATCATCTCCTGGCCTGCCACCAGCACAGCAGCTCCTGCACAGCTCTTCCATCCCTAAAGCCAAGCAAAGGGGCATTCGTGAGAAACCTCCATATCCAGCTGGTCTCCATTGCCATACTAGCACCCTGGAGACATTCAAGGGATTGGATTTGGGATCATTTGGAGCAGACTTCCTCTGAGCTACACTGGAGGCTTTTGTCTGCAACTGAGTCCGCTGGAGACTGTGACCAGTGATAATAAAATGAGCAAACTTAGTCCTCACCTCTTCACCTTCCAGCAGGGTTAGCCTCAAAAGTAGAGTTGAAAATGCCCCATCAGGTAGAATAGAACTTCCCTCTCATTATCCTGTTACCAACTTTAGCATATTCATCTGACTTTTACCTACTTTTTAATGTCCCAGGTCATGTCTGCACCACAGAAGTTGCATGTAGGATGGGCCCTGCTGAGCTAGCTTCTAATCCCCTTACTGGGGGACTGGTGGCAGCGTAAGCACAGGAGCACAGGGTTGCTGTGGGCTGCAAAACCTGCTGGAGGAGCCAGCCCTGTGCACAAGCAGCGGGGGCCCACAGCATCGCACACAAGCACAAGGCTTGCTCAAGTTTGCTGACAATGAGCGGGAGCTGCTGCAGTGCAAATGTGCCCTCGTGTGATGTAATTGCCACCAGCTCCCCTAGGACACAAGGCTTCCCACTAACTTGGTTTGTTTTATTTGCACAGTAAGGTGATGCCATTTCCTTGCCCCTCTCTTTCCCGTTAAATGTATAGGCCTGACTTGACTGCCCCTGCACTAAAACAGGCACACACAGGCAAGTCTAAGTAAAGTTTAAGTAAGGACTGTGCTGCTGGCACTTCCACAGCACCACACCCTCTTACATCTTCTTCCCATTCAGGTCTCTCCTAACTCTTCTGACTACATCTTTTTTTCCTTTTTCTTAAGTTACTTGGTATCTACTCCATCTTATCTTCTCATCCACTTTGAATGGGACCAACCAGTTCTGCTTCCAGACACAGCCTGACCCACAGATAATCCTTGCAGTTGCATGATTATATCAGTTAAAGACAGTTTATTTGGTTTTTTAAGACAGGAGAGTTAAACCTATCAGGGACAGGTGTACTGAGGCATCAACGTGCCTTGTGCAGGTACACCACAGTCTCCCTCCTACAGGGAATGCAGGGGAGTTGAAGCAATGCAGTGGAAGCCAGTGCTGGTCTTTTTTACAGATGCACAGCCAGCATGCATGGCTTTTGCACACACACAAAACCAGGATGAGTGCTTGTGGGGCCTCTCCCATTCTCCACAGTCACTCAATGGCGAGCAACAATTTAATGCATCTTCTTTCAGCCTGCAGACAACGGTAACCCTCTAAAGGCGGTTTGAACGAGGAACAGCTTTGCTCAGACTTCCTCCACTCCTACCTTCTCCCCAAATTAATGTTGGAGTAGATAAGGCTGGAGAGCACTTCCCTTTTTTAAACCTTTCCTTAGTTTAAATGGTCTGACTCATCAACAACACAAAGATGACAAAATGTCTATTCTCCCTCTCTGGCACCCCCCCCCCCAAATATTTTGGCATGATTTTGCTGTCAAATTAGGGTACTCAATCCATGCCAGTTGGAAAAAAAATAGATATGGGCTCCCAGAACACTCATTGTATATGATTAGGATTTGAGGAGGGTGAGGAGCATAACATCATCATAGGCAGAAAGTGAAAACAGCCAAAGGAAACGCCTACACTCTTCCTTTACAAAAGCTGCTTGTTGTGTCTGTCTGAACAATTGTTAAAAATCCTGGAGGGGAATTAGGAGGAAAAAGATAACCTGCTTTATTAAGAGCAAAAGATTGATTGAGCAATTGATTGCACTTAATTGGAATGGTGCGAGCAAGGGAGATGATTTCAGGGTTGGTTTTTTTTCCCCTCATCTTGCAGACAGTCCTGCCACAGAACTGTACAGGCAGGAGACTGAGTTACCAAGCTGAGAGCTTAGGTCTGCTCCTTCTCCCAGGGCACTGCTTGCCTGGCAGCTGTCTGGAAGAGCTACCCCTTCCACAGCATTGCCAATTGCAATAGTTGAGGCCTCAGAAAGAAGGAGGAACTTAAGAGTCACATGGTTAAACTACAGAGGTTGGTTTGTTCATGTGTTTCTTCCCAGGGCTTTTTTTTTTTTTTGCTTCTGAGTTATGCTCACACTTATAGGATGCTTTCCTCTCTAACAACAAGGTCTAGAAACTTTTTTTAAAGAGAATGGAAAGATTCTCTTCTCATTAATCCACTTCAGAAGTGGAATTCCTAGAAGAAAAAAAAATTCTCTAATTCATACTAATAAAACCCAGAAAAAATATATTACTAACACCTCACTAACCAAAGGGACAGAGACAAAATTCTTATGGGGAATATTTTCATGAAGTAGAGACTTCATTTTCTGGAGCTATGCACATATTAATGAAGCTGCAGCACAAGAGAGAACTAGCTCAGTGTTTCACAATCTTTTCCCCAAAACAATCCTCAGGGGGAAAATGATAATATGCATGAACAGCTGAAATAAAAGCAAACCCTGAGCTAACGCCTTTGAATGAACCGATTCCTGTTAATGTATTGTTATTACCTTACTATATATCACCTTCATTTTCCTCTAAAGCAGCAGGAAGGACAGACATTCATACTGCACAGATAAGAGTGTGATTTCCAGTGAAAACAAAGGTTCCAGCAGTTAGGTTTGTATTTGCTTTGTTTAATATCAAATTACAAGGTACGTGGGCCCCAAACTTATCTAAACAGTGCAGTCACTACACAGACTCACAGGGTCACCGAAGTTGGAAGGGACCAGATCAACACCACCTTGTTTTGCCAGAGTGATCGCCTCACACTAATAAATACAAAACCTTCTTGCCTGTGAAGGAAGGGAGTAGAACTGGATGGTCAGGATGCCCTGTGTAAGGCTGTGCTCTGCCTTCCCAGGTGCTGGCAGCTGGTACCCTGTAGAGCTGCATGCTCTGATGATGCATTTCACATCTACTAATCTCATTTGCCTACTCTAAGCAACAACAGAGGCATTACCCAAGTACTTGTAGATGAGAAATCTCAGTAAGAAAGCAAAACAAGAAAGAACGGAGGGGCACCATTTCAAGAGCAAATGGCTGATGTTGTAGACAGAGGCAATAATGGGTGGACAGATGGCCATAAAAATGGTAGGACTGAACAACTGTCTTGTGACCTTCCTGCTCACAAAAAGACTGAAAAGCTCTGTCCTTCTGCTTTACAAAAAAACCCCCAAACATCTGAAAGCAAAAACATTAAAAGGAGCACCAATTTCTCCACTACCCCTTCTTGTTTTCCACTGTGAGCCAAGAGCCACATGGATACAGCAAGAAGACTAGGGAAACAAAGAATGCCTTTTACAGTGACGTTTTTCATATCAAATTGACTGAGACAAACCAAAATGGGGAGGAACCAGCATGGGCTCATCTCTCTTGGTCAGGCACACATCTCCTGTGCCAGCTGCCTCAGTTGCCAGCCTCCTACAGGCCTACAGGCCTCCTACAACCTCTCCACAGTCACCTTCTTTTCTGTCCATCTGCCAGGAGTTACCATTTTCCCAGGTCTGATGGCTGAGCTGCTCATCCAAGTACTCCCTCATCCACTCCAGTGAAAACATGCCAGGTCAGCTAACATGGTTTACCGTATAGGTCTTTCCTAACCCAATTTGTTGGGACTGAGAGGGGTTGGGAAACCGTGAGTGATTCCACCAACAGACCTGAGAAGTCAGTGACCTCTGGCAGGGGGACAGTGATCGGTGATAGGAAAAAATCAACCCTGACAGCCAAGAGAGTTTGTGTCATTGGGCCTTTTCAGCCCTATTTGCTCTGTGCCCACCCTGCACAGGGCCACTGGAGCACTCATGCACACAATTCTCTCTTTCTTGCAAATGGCCACATCACTCCGCAGCTACAATTACCTGTACCTAGTGCTCGTTAAGTGCTTTGAAGATTAAAAGCACAGATACAAGTGTTAAATATTGTAATTATTCGTACTACGTAACATTGCTGCACTGAAAGTAGGGAGGGGTTGTTTTTTGTGTTTGTATGTGGGAATACCATGACAGCTGCTCCTTTCTGTATATGAATTGCTGCCAAGGACCTTGATAAGGGATTGTGCTTGAAGGAAAAGACCTGAGTCTGGGAGTTTTCTTGGAGTGCTGCATACCACAGTGAAATTAAACTGTGCTCTTACCAGGCTTCTACTGTCAGAGCTTATTTCTGTACGTGCTGATTAACCTGAGCTGCCTCTGGCTCCAGGAGGAGCAAGAGGTGACTCTCTGCAGCACAGCAGGGCTTGGTCCTACAAGCAGCATGCAGAGGGAAACACTCACCTCAGACAAACAATTTAGGAGCAGCCCTGCAAGCACCAAATCCTGAAGTCCGTGTTTCTGATGTATTCAGTTCACACTCAGAGCTTTAGGGAAGAGCTATCCCTGAATGGGTCCAGGGCAGACAGGAACCTAGTCTCTTCTTTCTGTTAAAGAGACCTTCTAGCACGGCAAAAAAGGCTTGAGCCTGACCGTGGCTTTTCTCACACCTTGCTCTCTTCTCCTGCACTGTCTTCCCGGCACTGACTCACCGAGCCCAAATGCCCGGGGGGAGCAGCCAGGGTAAAAGCCCCTGGCTTTATCTCATTCTTCATTATTGTCAGAAACAGGTGGGAGGATGAGGTTGTGAGAGCAGCACGTAGTTCATTACCACCTTGCTGCTTCTCCAGATTATGTCAGGAGCTGAGCTTACACCTACCTGGCTTTCTGTAGCCAAATACAAACAAGACTGGCCTGAATTTGGTTCCTGTCTGAGGACAAAGCCATGAGTGACCTCTTCAGTCTGTGGCATGGTGTTAAGTGTATTTCTGTGCACTTCTGGTCTCTGTGACACAGCACATACAGCCAAAGGCTGTAGCATTTAATCAGGCAGTGCTTCTCTACATGTACTGACCTAAGATCGAAAAGAAATCTTATGCACTGCTGTTTATATCCCTCATACCTTCCCTTCCCTGTTCTGCAACAGCCCTGACCAGATCTGAGCCTCTCTGCATGAGGAGGCGACTAGATCCCATGGCCCAAGACGAAATGATGCTATGACCCATTTCCTTCACACTGTCAGGCAGCTTTTGGGAAGAGATGGGAACTCTGAAAGACTGGGGAACAAGGACCCACCTTGCCTCCCCTTTCTGCACTCTCACCCACATATACACAATTCTGAAGACATAAAGCCACAAAAAGGATGGGCTGTTCCCATCGTAAGAGAAAATATCAAAGTGAAGTAAGCACCTAAAAACTTATCCTCTCAAAGAGGATAAGCATGAGGACAGGCAACTGCTGATGGTATGGGCAGGCACACAGTTTAAGAGGTGTTCCAGAACCTGCAGCTTCCCCTGACTCCCACAGGGCTTGAAGGTGCTCTGGGAAATCTGCAGTCCTGTTTCAGTCCCACAAAAAGCCCATGTTTTAATCAGAAACCTACTGACAGCAGCAGCACTGGATTTGGGATTAGAGATTGGGGATTGTACCTTCAGTGTTTTGCACAGAAAGTAGATTTGTCTGTCTTTTAAAAGAGGTGAGGAGGACAAAAAAAAAGTATTAAAATATATATTCACTTTAGAACACTTTTAAGCTCATGTGGCAGCTTGGGAGAAGGCAGGAAGGCAGCAGAGGATGAAGGACCAGCAAAAAAGAAGCCTGGGTGTGTCACAGGGGAAGGGAAAGGTTGTAGGAGGAAGCGTGGGAGGCAATACAGACAAGCTTACTAAATTGCAAGGCAAAATGTGGATTTTGTCCCCAAGCAAAACACCTCGGTACTGCTGTCAGGTCAAGCTAATAAAGCCAGCTCTTCAGAGACTCCTCCGTGTGTCTGTATTTCCTCTCTCACTGAGAGGAAAAATAATTAATAAGCACCTTCTGTCTGGCAATCAGCAACTATTTACATCACCCTATGTGAAGATGGCAGCCTTCCTGATCACAAAGCACACCTTCTCTTCAGCAGTGAAGCTCCTGCTCTTTCAGCCCTGTACGTAGCTGCGATCTGCAACACTGCACCTGACTCGGGAGAAGCCCCGTTCAGAAGGGGCTGAAGGTGGGCAGCACCTGCTGTAGAGGCTATAAAGAGAAACTCACCTAAGAGGTTTCTAAATTCTCAGGAGGTTGTCTGCAGGCATGAAAGCCAAGCTCCAGTACTGGCAGAGTCTTTACAACAGAAGATTTGCAGTAAAGTATAAGCGTTGCTGTCGAGATGCAAAATTCACAGTGAATTCAGTAACTATTAGCACAACTTCTTTTGTTTACTATGCAGAGGACACAAGAAAATGAACCTAATCCGGTGCTTGTCCAAGCCACTGTTAAAAACATTTTTGACAAAAGCTGACCTCTTTGCTCCTGAATAAATATTAGCAATTTGTTTGCACATTGTGCAGCCAGTTTGGTAGACAGGCAAGAAAAAACGAGCAAAGAATTTATTCGGTCATTTTTTTCCCCACACCAATTGTCAAATAAATTATTCACAAATACAAGCTTCCATCATTCATCCAGCACTAGACTAAACACTTTCTACTAAACTTAGTTTTCAGCATCATGTTTCAGTTTATAGTTACATTTTTCCCTGGGCAAAGCGAGCCAGTCATTAGACAACTATCATAGGTTTCTACTAAACATGCTTGATTAAGTCTTTTAAGAAGGAGTAGGTGGAGGAAATGGTGCTTTAAAGTCAATGGGAACATTTCCATTCACTTCAATGGGAAATGCGCTGGAAGAGATAACATTATTTTGAAGAGTTAACGAGCATATTTAAGCCTGCACAAAAAAAAAACCGATTCCACTGCTGCACACTGCACTTTGTGAGGGACAGCTTCCAGAGTAAGAAACCAATTTCAGTGCTGGAACTGCCTAAACTAGCAGTTTTCCCTAACACCACTGCATGGTTCTTCCTGGCACATAATGCACACACATGAAGTCTAGCAGCATCATCCAAGCTCTAGCCTTGCTCGCTCTTCTGTGGCTGAACTTCTGTGAGTGCATTCAGTGTGGTGGTGCTGAGCTGGTACAGGTGCTCACCTTTAATTTCTCCAAGCCAGAGCCACAACTGATGCAATTCAGTTTAATGGCTTGAGGAGCTGGCCTCATTTGAAAGGGAAAGCAGAATATGAAAAGAAAAAATAAAATAAAATATTTTAAACATTTATTTCAAGCATTAATTCAAATAATAATTTCTGGACTGATTTACTGCAATGCCACACAGCCATGCAAGGTCAGGATGACACACAAGCAAGAGACCTCTGAGACAAAATAACTACGTGAAACTACTACATTTGGAATTTTTATGGGTAGGCAAATTGAAAAACAGGCACACATCAAGCGCACACCTTTGCTTCAGGTCAGCAAGAAAATTGCGTGTCATCATTTTCTTCGAAGACATTTAGACAGATGCTGCCATTCTCCTAACTTTAGGAGAAAGAGGGACATGATGTGCTATTCAGTCTATGCAAATCCATGATGAACACTACTGAGTGCAACAGCTGTGTTCACCTCTGCAGAAAGTGATCATTTTACTAGAGTGGTTATCATAAGCCTTTCTCTTCCAAAGGAAATGTTCTATTTTATCCCCAGTCCAATCAGTTCCAGATGAATCCTTGAAGAGTATCCCCCAAGAAAATTTATGCTTATTCATTATTAGCACATCAGCTCAAGATCCCAGGCACAGTCAGCGTATAAATGTAGAACACAAGGCAGTCCCTACCCTGCTGAGATTACAATCTCAAAAGTCATAGGTGAAAACAAAACAAAACAAAACAAAACAGAACCAAAATAGACAAACAGGCTCAGCAAATGTTGAAAGCTAGAGGTGTGGTGGAGGGCTCACATTCCTTCCCTTATTGTGTAGATGCAAGACATGCCCAGCCTCTGGAGGGAAACAGATGCATGGAGAGACATGAAACTATTCCCATGGCCCAGGCTGGCCATCCCTATCACTGCAACCTTCTTTTTGCAGAAGTCGCTCCTATACAGAACAGTTGTTCCAGTTGTAGCTGTGCCCATGGTGAATATTAAGTGCAATGTATCTAGATGTAAGCCTCATAACCTTCCCTCCTTCACTCAGCACACTTGGCAGGTTCAGCTCAGAGCTTTCTAAAGGGCCAGTGTTTGGAAGTCTTGCTGTCTGCAATTTTTTTTCCAGAACCTGTGCTTTAGACCTTCAAGCTCAAGGCCTGAGTAACAAGGAGAGGCAATAACATAAAAAGCTATGTGACTCCTGCCAGAATGTGTCACTTCAAGTCACTCCATCCAAAAGCCATGAGGATCTGGCCAGAGTTGAGACCTGTAAATACAGAGATATGTGGTGCAGAGGTGATAAGAACCTTCCCTTCAAATTTGTCCCAAAGCCCAAGACATTATCTATTGAATCAGACCCTGCAGGTACTTAGACGCCATTCTGCCTACTTTTTGGATCCCACTGGGATTTAGGCTGAAAGCAGGTGCCAAGATGCTCTGACTCAGGCGGTTGCAGGCATGCCCAGCAGCAGAGCTACCAGTGCTTGGGGAACACACAGGTAAGAGACGGAGGCACCGACAGAGGCTGGATGCCTTCAAGGTTAGATGGTTGCCTAGCATGGGGCAAAGGGGCATTGCTGTGATTTTGGGCTACGTGGCCTGAACTCCACTTATGCCCTGTTGCAAGTGACAAATCTCCTCTCTGAAGCTGGCCCTTATAAAAAGCTATCCGGGTTTCCTCCACGCTGTTCTCTCCACTTAATTTAAGTGCACCTAATCAGGAAATCTACTTAATTTGAATATCTCTGTTAAAAATCAGGGGTGCTTACTAACAATGACTGCATCTTGATCAGGATGGTAATATCACTTAATTGGGATGCCTTCAGGTATCTTAGTGGTTTGGGTTTTTTATGTCTCAAGCTCAAGCTAGTTTTGTCTGTCTGCTCCTCATAAAACAGCTTTCAGTTCCTCCTTAGTAATGATACAGGCAAACGATGATGTAAGTTACTTTAACATTTTTTGCTTCTGGCTGTTAGTTGGTGTGGGAGGGGCAAATTACCTGTTTCTGTGGGTGTTCTTGCCACAGGGACGGTTACGGTAGTTGCAGTCTCCATCCCATGCAAACACTTCTGCCTCCGACAGCCTCCCTGTCACACAGCACCTCTCCAAAAGGCTCTAGTGAATAGAGAAATGCTGTTTTCTGCTACCTGGCAAGATCATCTAAACTGCAGGAAATATATCAACCAGAGTGTCCTGTACCGAGTATTCCCTTTGTAACTTACTGTTTCAATGTTTGCAGTGTCTACAACTCTTGAGAGCAAAAGTGTGTGCTAAAGGAAAGCTGTGTATCTGCCTTCTACCTAACAAACCACACTTATACCCCACAGTTATACATGTGCAATTATTTTTAAATGTAATCCTTGGCTAAGAATCTTTGCCTCTACTTTAGGAGTTATCAAGTTAAATAGAAAACTTTTTTTTCATGAACTATCGAGGGTCCTTTTCTTCATGCTACACAATCTTAAAATACCTACTTGTATTTATCAAGTGTAGTGCCTCTGAATTGGTCGTCTGCCACTGAATGTAGTCTGGCAACCTCTTCTGTTTTGCAAGATGGGAGAACTGACCTTGCCTGGCTTGGCTGATGCCATCCTCACATGCAAACATTAGCCGTGTTGCCGTCACAGTTGGCCAGCCGGTCTCACTGGGGCAGGAACTGGGACATGAGCTGAGCAGGTGAGGTGGTGACATGCCAGAGCCATGCAACCAACACACAGTGATCTAATGAAGGGGGCTAATGCCACCTGGATAAAAAAGAAAGGCTGAAAGCTTTGGTTTTATTTAGTCAAAGAAGGGACTCCGGGGAGCCACTGAAATACATACTGCCAAAGCTCTTTTCTTCTTCAGTACAACTTTTCTGTTCACATCATGCCTGCCAGCCTGTTTACAGATTGGTAGAAATGGAACTGCATGTGACCTTATGGAGGCAGAGAGGGAGAGAAAGAATCAGAAACTGCAGTTGTAACACACTCAGGAACTGAATGATGACTTCTTTTACCTTTAAATGGTATGCTGCTTCGTTTTCAGGGCAGAGACCTACTAGAAAGTGGGGCTCACCTGGGGTCACAGCCCATGGAACTCCCGCAGCTGAGAGTTTCAAGGGCTTGTTACACAAGGTGCATTTAAAACACCCCTTCTTTTGTGCATTCCCTGTGGTCTGTGGAAAATAATACTTACGTCTTGAGAGCTCTACTTTTTAAACTATTCTTTCACCTCTTTTTATTGTACTTTGCTTTTTGCAGAGTGAGACATTGTTTTCTGTCTGTAAACAAGCAGGGGTTACTTCCAGCAGTGCTCAAACAACTGCAAAGAGAGCATCTGTGGCTTCATAAAAGTGCATGTACAGATATCTAAGTTTTATTACTTATATTACCATAGCTCCTAAGAGCCTTAGAGGAGACTAGTTCTTTGGTGTGATTGTACTTCATAACCATAAATGCCTTGTAAAACCCTTGAAATGCCTTGAAAACCGTGCGTGCATGTAGCTGTGCATGTGTGTGTGTGTATATGTGTGTGTACATTTACACATCTCTGTGGCAACTCTGTGAAGGCATCTGCCTCTGGGTTTACCAGACAGTTTTACGAAGCTGTTCCTTGGAGGCTGAACACATCAGTAATTGGACAGCAAGGGGGAGGTTAAAAAACAGAAGTACTTTTCCTGGAAACCAACGCTTTTTCACTCGCAAGTTTTATTGGCAAGCCTGGCAACCAGTAAAGACATTCCTTGGCAGAGGGAAGAATATAATGGCCTGGACACAGCTGGCATCGCTCTAGCGCTCACCTCCGACAACGAGCTGCGCCCCGCGAAACCCGCCCCGCGCGGCCGCGGCTCCGTAGCGCGGCGGCGGCGGGAAGGGTTTGCGCGGGGTTCCGAACCCCGCGTGTGCCGGGGGAGAGAGAGCGCGGCCGAGCCGCGGGGAGCCGCCGGGGGCGGGCAGGGCGCGGGCAGGTGCCCGGCGGGGCTCGGCGGCCCAGGCGGGCGTGCGGCGGTGGCGCGGGCGGCCCGGGAGGGGGAGCCCGCGGCCCGCGCAGTGCCCGCCCGCCGCGCAGGTGGCCACCGGGGCGGCGCGGAGCGGAGCGGTGCGGTGCGCGGCAACGTCGTTGCTTCTTCCCCGGGGGGAAGCGGCTTTGCGACTTCCCTTGCTTGTCCGCTGTCCCCCACGCAGGCACCGGCGGCTTGAGGGCCGGCCTCCCCCCCGCAGCCCTTCGCGGGGGGCGCGGGACTTTGGACTTGCCCCCGCCAGGCGCCGCCCGCAGCGGGACAGCGCCCGGTCGCGGCTCTCAGCAGGGCTCAGCGGACTGCCCCCCACTCCGCACCCCGACTTGTTCTGCCGCACACCCTCCCGAGAAAGCTCCCAGCCCTCAAAAACGAGTATGGGAAAGGCAGGCAATTATGTATCCAGGGGCTGATCTCTATCTGCTACCTAATGACTTGCCAAGTACTTATCACTTCCCAGACTAGGAACTGTCGCTTCATTCTAATGTAAATAAACCCTTTATACAAATAAGTCTCCCTCTCCTCTCGTCTGCTAAAGCAATAGGTGGAGATGGAGCAGGACGGGGCTGCTAAGGTTCATGCTCCCAGCTTCGTTGCTCCCTGTGTGTTTTCATTTATATGAATCCAGAGAATCCAATGGATTCAGCCCCCCTCCGCCCTCGCTGCCCCTCCCAGAGAAAGGAAGGAAATAAGGGAGGAAAAGGAACACAGAAGGGACAGGGGACCTTGGAAAGTAAAAGAAAAAAAAATTTAAAAGTTCCATGTCTGGCTATCCTCTTGTCAGTCTAGGAGTGAATTTTTAACACCCTCAGCCACTCAGATGATGGCGTTTTACCACGGGATGCCAAAGCTAGAGAACCTACCAAATAATTAAAGGTTTCTTACGCACTTGCGGGTTTTTCTCTCTGTGTGTATTTGTGTATGATAGTACTTTAAAGAAAGTGCTTTCCAGCAGAAACAATACAAATAGTTTCCCACAGCCTGGTTTTTGTCTTTATTCTTGGTGCCGCGACATCTCTGGGACATAACCTGTGTCACAGAGACGAATTATACGTACGACCGCGATAATTATCGTGGGAAGATGAAATGCGCGGGCTCCGAACTCTTGATGGTCTCGGTTCTTCTTTGTAAACTAAATGCAAAATCCGCTTTTAGATACCGAACGTGAAATTAAGGTATTTCTCTCGTGAATGGCACGGCGTTGATGACTGCTGCCTCATTTACTGCAAAGGATAATTTATTTCTCAGCCAAGAACAAGAGGCTAAAGATGCCACGGGGAATGGAGTGCTCATTTTCGTATTAAGTTGTGTTATTTATGTCTCAAGATAAAAGACGCCCTGGATTGGAAAACTACCTCGGCATATTTATGGAATTGTTAACCCACGTTAATAAAATAACAATCACGCCTGTTTGCTTAACTGAGTGCCACGCAAAACAGACCTTGCATTTAGAGCTCAGCTTAATTGCACAGGCTTGAGATGGCAGAGGTGCTGGCGCAAGGACGGGAGGGAGGGAGGGATTGCTGTCACCCGTGTCCAGCGGCTGCAAACAGAGAGGAGACTTTCGGCACAATAGATTTTTCTACTGGTGAACCACAGATTTGATGCGATCACTTCCCTCCCTGCCCCTCGAAAGGATGTCAGCGGTTTTCTCCTGTGGTGTCGCCCGCTGTTTAAAGAACATGGAAAGCTGCATCCTGAGATGCAAAGAGCCGGGCTGGGTGGCTGGTTTCGGAGTTACAGGGACACGTCTATGATGCTGAAGCCAAAAGAAAGGGAGAGAAGCGAAGCTCTGACTACGACTGAGCATAAACAGCCCGGGGCTGGAAAGCAGTTCACCTCCAGGTCTTTGAGAAGAGCGAGGAGGACAACGCACAGCGAGTTGTTTGGGTCCACCTGGGCTTTGCCCAGGTCAAATGGTAGTCCCTCCGCCTACCGCTCCGGTGTCATCTTTCTTTCTGACATTTTCCTAAATAAAGTTGCAAATGACCACACACGCGAATCCTCGGAGGGTTTCAAGACCAACGCGGCTCCCCTGGCCTGGGGCTGCCCGTCGGGGCTCCCGCCCGGCTTCGGGGAGGAGGCGGCAGCGGCCGTGTCTGCCGCCCGGGGGCCTGCGGGAGAGGGGGGCCACGGAGGCCGAGGCTGCTGCCGTCCTGCTCCGGTCCTGCGGCAGACCCAGGCGGGGCACCTCCAAGGCGGCTGTCCCTCACGGAGGCCAGGCTGCCTAAGGCGGCAGAGGTAGGGCTCCTGGGAGAGGTGGCTCTGCCGTACGACCGGGTGGGTGAAGACCAAGCGCCAAGGACTCTTTCTGGGTGGTGTCCAAAAACAGCAGGGGGAAAACTGATCTTTCTGCCTCCCTAAACCCGTTGCTTCCCCCCAACACGCACGCACACAAGCCCCAAATTCCACTATGAACCTTCACAATGGTGACTTTTGTGCCTCGAGTAGAGAAATGCTGGGTTGAGGTCTGTAACTTAACACACGTTTGTTGCGTCAGTTCGCAATTATAGCATCAGAGCGGCTATTGCAAAATATATTAAATGCAAAATACTTCGGATTAGTGCCCCCCCACCCCCCTTCATTGCACTGTAACTTCTCGGTGTTACTCCAACCTTTGCCCGTGAAACAGCTTCGCTACCGTCAACATTGTCCAGATAAAATGAAAAAGCCAGTGAAGGCTCCGGGTCTCGGAGCGGCACATTACGGACGCTCAAGGGAGCGAGCGGGAAGCCCACGGAAGTTGTTTTTAACGGCAGGTAATACCGTGGGAAAACCGGATGACCTGGGCTGCATGGAAACGTGCTAAAATGCCCTTCTTCTTTCTCTTTTTCTTTTTTTCTTTTTTTTCTTTTTTTTCTTTTTTTTCTTTTTTTCTTTTTTTCTTTTTTTCTTTTTTTTCTTCCTCAGCAAAACAAGAAAGAGGTTTTGAAGATATAAAGTGTTGGAATTGACATCTAGTCCAGTGCTTGCACATTTATTAATTCTGCCGTGGTAGGAGGAAAGGGGGGAAAAGTGTAATTAAGCAGGAGCAGGTGAAAGATTCCAGATGATGAAATACAACAGGCTAAACGGGATAATGTATTCACCATTAAAGAACTGACATTTATCACCAAAAAGAGACCCGTTATGTTTGAATATGAAAAGGAGCAGATATTAAGCTACATAAATTACCTTATTCACATGACTTGAGTCTCATTTTAAATACTTTTTTTAAAATAACCAACAGATCGGTGTTTCAGAGGAAAAGTCGTATCTGCTAAAATACCACCAAGCAAATGATGCGCTTTTAGCACGCTCCAAAGGCATGATCCCCTAAGCAATCGATCACAGTAGAAAGTGTGGAAAGGGGGTTTCAAATCAGTGAAGCCAAAAGGGTCTTTTAACGTTTTTGTAGTGTCACAAGATCAGGATGGATAATTCGTCTCACAAATGCAACACACACACGTCTTTCCCGTACAAATTCCACCCCTTAAAATAGATGTGATCCCTTTAGCTGATCTATTATTAACACTAATGAAGTTTCAGAGGTATGGGCTACAAAGCGAATGAAGAGTACTGGGTCGTATTTCGAATATCTGAAGTATTGGTAAAATAGACTACTGTGAAACAATGTATACTAATTTTCCCCGTGTTTAAAGTACAAAAAGAAATTCTTCATTTTTCAAATATAAGAGGCAATTGATAGCAAAATTTAAAAAATAAATAACCAAACCATCACTCTCTCTTCTCTCTGAGCTCCCGTTAAAGTCTTACTCTGATTAGAGCCCAAATGATATTTCAGATAGTTAGACAAAGGCAAAGCAAATCAAATCTTCATAGCAGAACCGGCCAAGCAGTTTAAGGAACATTCATTTTGTTCTTCTTTTTCTCTCCTTTTTTTTTTTTTTTTTCTTTTGACACACCTGACATACCACGGAATCCACTCTGAAGCAGGCTAGGAACAAAATTGTGCCCTCTCCGTCTCAAATGAGTAAAGAGTTAAAGTAAGGGTCCTCTCTCCGTATCACATCCCACATCACGTAAAGATTACCTGAAGGGGCGAGCTACAGACCCCGTTCAGAGAAACGCGCCCGTGTTTATAAACAGCAGAGGCAGCGGGCGCTTCATTTGCAGACAGACGGGGGAAAGCCATTGGTGGCTGATTAATAAAAAGGAGCTTTGGAGTACTCGTCAAACCCTTGTCAGCCGGAGGAATGCAATCTCTTCAGAAGCGTTTGGTCAGGCAGGCAGCTGGTTGCAGGCAGGGTGGTGCTGCTGGGGCAGGGGCATCCCACCACACAAACACACACACACACACACACACACACACACACACACTTTCCTCGCTGTCCCCGCGGGCGTGGGGGGTGGAAGGCAGCTGGGGTGAGCTTCTGACCGGGGCGGGCAGCTACTGAGTCGGCACACCGGCGTGAAGCCGGCCCGCCGACACGAGCGGCAGCCTGGAGGGAATGGGAGGAGAGAGCCCGACCGGAACGTGAGGAGAAAATAGACCGAGGAGCTTACACATGCCAAAAAAAAAAAGAAAAAAAGGGAAAAAAAGAAAAGAAGACGAAAAGTAACATTCGTGGGGAAACACGCGTGGCAGAGCGCGGGGTGCGCGCGTGGGTGGAAAGAGCTCCGGGGAAAGCATACAGCATATACATATATATTGGTGAGGGCACGCACACGGTGCGTGTGCCCGGGGTGCGTGTGCGAGAGCGACCGCGAGCGTGAGGACGCGGGTGGGTGGGTGGATGGGCGAGCGACCGAGGCGTGGGGGAGTGGGGATCCGGCGGGGTCGTCGCGCAAAATTCGCGGGCGCTGGGGTATCCCCGCGGGTGCGCAGCGGCCCGCGCGAACGTGGGGCTCCGCGGCGCTCAAGGAGTCCGCGTGTGCCGGAGAGCGTGTGTGGCCGGTCCCCGAGCGCTACAACTCCCGGAGCTGCTGTGGGGATTTTTTTCCTTCTTTTTTTTTTTTTTTTTTTTTTCCTCCCTCGCTCTCTCCTTTTTTTTTTTTTTCCCTCCTCATTCAGAGCCTGGGGTGTCTCCCGGCCCTCATTGGCCAGCCCAGCTCGGCGGGGCGGAGCTGAGCCGCCTGCAAAAGGAGGAAAAGAAAAAAAAAGAGAGGAAAAAAAAAAAAAAAAGGAGACCGAGAGAGTAGAGGGAGGAAAAAAAAAAGGAGAAAACTGTAAGTGCGTAAAAAAGTTCTCGCCGTGGTGACGGATGCTCAAAAGTTCAGGAGTTTTTCCGATGCTTCCCAAAGCAGCCTGCGACTGAAAAAGAGACTGAAAAAAGGCGAGAGGGAGAGAGAGAGGGAGACTTTGCACTGGGAGATCGGGAAGGTGGATTTTTTTCTTCTTCTGCTCGCTTAAAAAAGCCAACAAAACACATCCCTCTACTTTTGTCCCTCCTTTGCAGACAACTTGTTGCAGATCCCCGTGGAACAAGGAACTGGAAGCGTGGGAGCCTCTTTGCAAAGGTTTTATTTTCTTAATACTCTTTCTGCGTTTGGAAGTTGCTTTCTCCGCTGCGATTATATTTTTTTTTCCTCCGCCGTTTTCTTTTTTAAAACATTTTTCCCCCTTTTTTGTCCGCCTCCTTTTTCCCCCCCTTTTTTGATTTTTTTTTTTCCCCTCCGCGTGGAGCGCGGGAGCTCGCCGGTGGGCTTTTCCTGGGCGAAGAAGAGGAGGCTTTCGGCGCTGCCGTCGTTATTCTTCCTCCCTTTTTCCGCGCTCCGCCGGGGGGGTGGGGGGGTGGGGGTTGCCCGGCCGCCCGGTCCAGCTCGGTCCGCGGAGCGGCGGAGGGGTGGAGGGGGAAGGGACGCGCTGTTTGGTCCGGCGGGGAGGGTGGGGGAAAGCTGACGGGAGGACATGCAGGCTCGCTACTCCGTGTCCAGTCCCAACTCCCTAGGAGTGGTGCCGTACCTCGGCGGAGAGCAGAGCTACTACCGCGCCGCTGCGGCGGCGGCCGGCGGGGGCTACACGGCCATGCCGGCCCCGATGAGCATGTACTCGCACCCGGCCCACGAGCAGTACCCAGCCGGCATGGCCCGAGCCTACGGGCCCTACACGCCACCGCCGCAGCCCAAGGATATGGTGAAGCCGCCCTACAGCTACATCGCCCTCATCACCATGGCCATCCAGAACGCTCCCGATAAGAAGATCACCTTGAACGGGATCTACCAGTTCATCATGGAGCGGTTCCCTTTCTACCGGGACAACAAGCAGGGCTGGCAGAACAGCATCCGCCACAACCTCTCCCTCAACGAGTGCTTCGTCAAGGTGCCCCGCGACGACAAGAAGCCCGGAAAGGGCAGCTACTGGACCCTCGACCCCGACTCCTACAACATGTTCGAGAACGGCAGCTTCCTCCGCCGCCGCCGCCGCTTCAAGAAGAAGGACGCCGTCAAGGACAAGGAGGAGAAGGACCGCCTGCACCTCAAGGACCATGCCCCGCCGCGACCGCCGCCGCCCGCTGCCGCCGCCGAGCCCGAGGGCGGCCCCGCCGGGGGCAGCGCTGCGCCGCCGCCGCCGCCCGTCCGCATCCAGGACATCAAGACAGAGAACGGCACGGCCTCGCCGCCGCAGGCCGTGTCCCCCCCGGGCGCCGCGCCGCCGCTCGGCGCCGTGCCCAAGATCGAGAGCCCCGACAGCAGCAGCAGCCTCTCCAGCGGCGGCAGCCCCCGCAGCACCCTCCCCTCCAGCCGCTCCCTCAGCCTGGAGGCCCCCGAGCCCCCGCCGCCCCCACCGCCGCCCCCGCCACCGCCCCACCACCACGGCCCGGGCTTCAGCGTGGACAACATCATGACCTCGCTGCGGGGCTCGCCGCAGGCCGCCGCCGAGTTGGGCGCCGGCCTCCTGGCCCCCGCCGCCGCCGCCCCGCGCACCGGCATCCCACCCGCCCTGTCCCTCGGCGGATACTCGCCGGGACACAGCTCCGTCTACGGCTCGCCCTGCGGCCAGGCGGCCGCCGGCGCCGCTGCCGGCACCTACCACTGCAACATGCAGGCCATGAGCCTCTACGCGGCGGCGGGCGGCGCCGACCGGCCCGGCCACCTGCCCGCCGCCGCCGCCAGCCCCGCCGAGGACCCGCTGCCCGAGTACGCGATGCCCTCGGGCGGCGGCGGCGGCGGCGGCGGCGGTGGGGCGGGGGGCGGCGGCGGCGGGGCGCTGGGGCACGGCGGGCTGGGCGGCGCGGCGGGCGGCCACCAGGAGGGGCACCACCCGCACCCGCACCAGGGCCGCCTGGCCTCCTGGTACCTCAACCAGGCGGCGGCGGCCGCGGCGGCGGCGGCGGCGGCGGCGGGGGAGCTGGGCCCGCTGGCGGGCGCGGCGGGCTACGCGGGGCCGCAGCAGGGCTTCGCCGCCGCCCCTCGAGAGGTCTTCGAGGCGCCGCGGCTGGGGCTCAGCGCCTCGCCGGGAGGCGGCGGCGGCGGCGGCGGCGGAGGCGGCGGGGCAGGGGGCGGCGGCGGCGGGGCGGGGGGCGGCGGGAGCTGTCAGATGGCCTTCCCCGGCAGCCAGCCGCTCTACCGCACCTCCGGGGCCTTCGTCTACGACTGCGGCAAGTTCTGAGCTCGCCCCGTCGCGGGGAACTCCGCTCCGGTCCGCACCGCGCCGCCGGACCCCGCAGCGCCCGCAGAGGGAAGCGAGCGCATCGCGAAAAGCTTTTGTACAGAGACAGCCCCAAAGCATGTGTTGGTTTGTTAAAGGACAGTGTTACTCCAATAACACGTAAGTTTTTTTTTTCTAATTGCTTTGAGAAATACTTTTTTTTCCCGCCCCCCACCCCGCGCTCTTCCCCGTCCCTTAAGGTATTGTCATGCCCCGTGTTTAAAAGGGAGCGAAAAGTCCAGCATAGAGTACCAGCTTCTTTCCCACTCCCCTTCCTCTTCTACAAGGACTTGTTTTAAAATGTAAATTGCGACATAGTAATTTATTTTTAATTTGTAGTTGGATGTTGAGGACCAAACGCCAGAAAGTGTTTCCCCCTTTCCTGAAAAGTGACGTTAAAATTGACTGAAACGCTGATTTTTTTCACTATATATAAAAAGGGAAACTGTATTAATCTTATTCTATCAATATTTTTCTTTTTTTTTTTTGTTGAAAATATTCTGAAGGTATTGCATTGTTTGTTTATTAATAAATTACCATTCAGTTGGAATGATCCTTTACATGTCTGTATATTTTAATACTTTCATTTAGAGAGAGAGAAAGAGAGGGAAAAGGGATTTCATAGCTAACTTTGTCGCTGGAACAGCTTGTTCCCCTCCGCACAAATTCCAAAGACCATTTAGGAACTGCTAGGTCGAAAATCCCTTTTCAGTCTCTTCTGCAATATGTTCCACTTAGTCAGCTCGCCTTATCCGCTAGGAAAAAAATACTTTCCCATGGCAGCTCTGAGTTGGCAAATAAACAAACACGTTTTCTTAGCAATTAATGGGCAAGACCTGGAAACATTTGACCATACACAGTAGTATGGCGACATTACGTTGTTTTAAATAATATGCCTATGTAAGGATATATTAAGTGATAACTCCGAGGTAGAAGTGCATGCACTAAATTCCAGACCATGTGTAACTGTATATGTCGAGCTATCGATCGCTCTGTGTGTGTTTCAAATGTATTTATATCCAGGATTTACATATGTACCTATATTTAAAGAAGGATTACGTATTTATTTATAGTTTCATATATGCATTGCATATTTTTCTAAACTCCACAGTGTATAGCAGATGCCAAATAATCTGTAGTACGTGTACTCTTAAATATAATGCGAGCATATAAATCACTGCTTCTTAGAATTGATAGCAAAGCGTGCAATCACATCTGTGAAGCCGCTTCTGTAACACATAGATTTAAAGTACTATTTTATTTCAGGGGGGGAAAAAAGTAGTTGGATTAAAGGGTACTTGTACAGTCTACCCTTACACCTTTATAGCTCTGCATTACTCCTGTCCTTCAGGGACTTCACTGGTCTGTGTCTCAATTGCTCGGACTGAAATTATTTTTAAAATATTTTGTGTGGGTGAATTTTTCTTATTAGTTGTTTGGGTGCTGTTTTGGTTTGGTTTGGTTGTTTGGGTTTTTTTTGGGTTTGTTTTTTTTTTTCTCCTTACCTCCCTCATTTTTCCTCCAATCGGAAAAAAAGTATATATTACCAGGGTAGCAAATGAGTGCTGCACAGAGTGGCGTCTTGTCATATCAAGAATCTTACCTTCTGGACAATTTACTATTAAGAACCTACGGGCAATGGGGATCACCTTCCCCTTTTGTAAGTAACCACCAAAATGCAATAAATTCATTAACTTAAATGAATCAGCCTTGTCAGTCAGACTTGGAAATAGGTTTATTTGATTACAGATATTTAAGGCCTAAAATTTGCTTTCAAGATAATACAGTTTCCTATCAGAATCTCTTATCTAAAGGCAACACTTAGCAGTAATTGCTGTTGCATTGTTAAGGGTTACGCTGTAAATAAATGCAAAGGTATTTACAGTTCAACCTTATTACCTCTCTTTTGAGCTGTGCTTCCCTTCCAAAGCAGTAGTCTGATGTTTAGAAAACACCTTCAGCAGAAGGAATGAACTGGAGGGAGTGTGTCATCTTAGAACGCGTTGGCTTAGGATACGTTTTTTTAAATATGGCATAGTCTTTGCTTTTTCGTGCTAGTACCTCTACAAAGATTACCGGCCTTATTTACATTTATTTGTTTGCTGAGTTGGGTACGAGAAACTCAAACACTCCATCGCCCGGTTGTGGTAAAGCTGATGAGGAGAACGAGCAAAGCTGAGCGCCTCCGCTCCAGGGACAAGTTTTAATTGCTGCTCCCCGTTTTTCACCAGTAAAGGGAAATAAAATGCTACCTATTTTCTGTCGGGCTCACTTTGTGCTCCCCATGGTGCCTCTCCCAGTACCGAGTGGGGGCAGCTAAACTGGCGGCTCCCGCCCACCGCCGCCTCCGTGGGAGCGGGACTGCCGGGCCAGAGGCACGGCGGGGCTTTCACGCCCCCGCTCCCCCTCGCTGGAGAGGGGACCCTCGGTGGGGCAGATCCCTCTGCCCCGGCAGATGGGTTTGCCAGCGGGGCGGCAGCATAATAAGACCATCCTGCCCCCCGTCATGTATTTAAAATAAAATTTAAAGAAGGCGGAGGGTAGAGGAGATTGAGTGTGCTATTTGCCTGTTATTTTTGTTGCGATCAGGCGCCGGCTTTCCTGTAGTTTGGGTTTTCTCAGCGGTCTCCAGCGGTAGGGTGTTTGTGGCGAAAATAAATAGGGGGAAAGCAGTTATTAGCCCGGCTTGTTTAATAACCCGTTGCATTGTCAGTGGTGCTGCTCGGTGAGGGAAGCTGGGGGGGCTGTGCGTAGCTTGAACAAGTGCCGTGTGTAATTACTGCTAATGCTTGGGGCGGTCCGCGGCCCTCTGCCGCGGGGCGGCCGCGCAACTTGCGCTACCCGTGGCCCTGGCTGCAAAAGGGGCGGGTGGAGTGGGCTCGTCGAGCCGGGACGGTGGCTCGCAGTCAGGGAGGAGGCAAAGGGAAACTTCCCGCTCGGTCTCAGGTAGGTCGTGTCGGGATCTTCTGCCCCCGGAGGGGATCCCTTTCCTGCAATGACGTGCGTGGTGGCGGCGGAGGTCACCTCCTGCTTCTCGGTGCGACGAGCTGGCTCACCGCACACGCGAGCTTCATCTTGAGTTTTAAAAACACTATTTTTTTTTTTTTTGTTACTGACATAACCATAATGGGGTTTTTTTCTCCCTCTCTGCACAGAAATTGATCACAACGAAAATAAGATTAGCAGTGCTGTCTGTCCCCGCGGTAGGCAGTGAAAAGTGCGGGCTCGGCCGCGGGAGGCGGCCCGCCGGGCGCGCAGTCCCGTGCCGCGGGTCCCTGCGCGACATTGCACAGATGGGAGTCGGCAACTCCGGGCTCCGCCGGGCCGGAGCCTTCGGCGTGAGGCATTGCGACTGCTGCTGGGATGGGGAAAGGCCGAGCGGGCTCGCTAGAAACCTTCCCGGGCTGGTGCAGAGCCACGAAGGGGCACGGAGTGGGGCGTCTGCCCACGGGCCATCATGAATTGCGAGCAGCGGGGCCCCACGCACCCTTGTTCCTCTTGTGCTTCCCTCCTCTTGAGCACAGGAGGCAAACCCGAGCGTCCCTTCTGACCTGTGATTGTCTCCCAGCAGAACTGGGCCTGCCCTGAACGCCAAAAGAGATGCGGTACGACCTTGCGCAGCGGTGGGCACGGGACATGCACCCGGGCAGCAGCTGAGAGGTGTCCCCGTAAGGCCTCGACATCTGTGGTGGCAGTCCCTACAGCAAACGGGGACACTTGGCCCCAGCCATGCCTGCAGAGAGGTCATTTAGGCGCCAGGTTAGCACGGCGCTTTGTGGGGGTTTTTTAGCTCAAACTGATTTTTTTCCAAACTGTCGCTTTGCTTTTCGCCTATGAAAAAACAAAACAAACCAAAACCAATTAAAAAAATCAATTTGAGGGACCATTCAATTTAGGTGGTGGTGCTGGTGGTTTCTTACTTGTACTTGCTCATCTATCACTCAAACTGTGGAAAACGTGGAGAGGAGGAATATTCTCCTTTCTAAGTTTCCTTCTCAGAATTTCTTCTTAAAGCAATTACAGTTCCTATTATGTTCTGCAAAGGTCATAACCAAAAATAGCAGAGAAGTGCATGCCAATAGTCGAGAGGACATGGATTAAAACCCCTTCCCTAACTCCACAGGCCAGGTCAGGTGGAGAACATGGTGGGGCTGTGTTGTGGATGGAGACATTTAAGGGAGCGGTTCCAAACCGCCGTTTTACGATTTCTAGGACCCTTTCTGACAGCCACGAAATTCGGGAAAGACGTTTCGAAGTTAGTGGCTATTTTCATAGCCGGGTTCAACTTCGTAAGACTATTGGTAACTCTGGGACTGCAGTGTGTTGACCAGCTGTCTGTACGCTGCTCTGACCTCCCCAAAACTACGCCGCTGGAGCAGGACGAGCTTAGAGTTTCGCCCTGGCCTCTGGAGACTTGGGTTGGATGTTTCGGGCGAGTCACGCACGGGGCACGCGAAAGCCGGTGCGGGTTGTGCGGGTTTTGCGCGTGGCAGCGCGGCAGTGCCGCTGCGCGGAAAGGAGCGGTGGCCCACAGTCGGGGGCTGCGCGCCTCTCCGCGCCCACGTGAAGGTGAGCGTGAGGTAAGGGTGCGCAGTCTTTATTACGTCGTTTGACTGCGTAGGCAAAAGCGTGCAGCGCCGAGGCGCGCACATGGCTCCACTGCACAGTACAGGAGAGCTGCGGTGCTGCCCCTGGAAGCTCTCCCCCGTCCACTTCCCGAATTCACCCATTTCAACAGCGACGGCTAATTGAACATTAGCTTTCAATTAATTTCACTCGTAAAGTAATTTCAACTCCTCCGCGTACTCAGTCCTTTTTTTTTTTCTCCGTCTCCGTGTGCTGGGATCGGGCGTGTTGGCCAAATTCACCAGTACTTCGAGATGAGCTGATCTCCTGATTTTTTTTTTTTTTTTTGGCCGGGGTCGGGGGTGTTGGGGTGGTTTTTGTTTTGTGGTTTTGGGGTTTTGTTTAGTTTTTTGCTAGGAGGGAGATGAGGAGCACCGTGGTGGGCACTGTCAGGGCGTCCGAGGCTGAGTTGTCGCTGCGCGGGCGCACAGGTAGCGCGCCGCCGGGCTAGCGCGGAGGGCGAGCTCAGGTTTACGCGGCAAGCTGCGCAAGAGGCTGGCGGGCCTGAAGTGTGGTGTAAGGGAACTGCTCGGGGCTCCCCGGGGACGCGCGGGAGTTTCATTCCGGTATCTCGGTCACAAGATCACGGGCTGGGAGGGTACCACTCACCCTTCCCGTATAGGTTTCCCCCCACCATTTTTTTCCCTTTTCCCTTCTGCCTCGCCTCCCCGGCGTCTTGTCTGTTGTGAATCCGCCCCAAAGGTGGTGCGGTGCCGCGGAGAACGTAGCCCTCCTGGTTTAATTACGCTGAGGCTCATAAAGCCATTCGCTTCTTTCCAAAGTAATAAACAAACGTCGCGTTAGGTCAAGATTGATGGTGTCCATGCAATAAAAACGGGCCAGGTCAGGAAGGAATAAAATTCAATCAGAGCTCGCGGAATCATTTTTCAGGGGACAGAAAGACAGAAAAGGAGACGGGGGTCAAGGGAGACGATGTCGCCATTCACAACACACCAGCCGGGAGGGAGGAGGGCGAGGGTTAACGAGCGATTGTTTTTTATCAAGCGGAGCCTAATTGAACGAAACAATAGCCGTATGGCGGGGGGGGAGGGCCGGCTCCTTACCCGGTAGTTGCGGGGCCGGGCGGCAGCCCCGTACCCTGGTGGAGGCAGCGGGGACCCCTCGCAGCCCTGCTGCGCCCCCCATTCTCCCTTAAAATGATAGACACGCACCTGGGGCAGCGAGCAGGCCTTGTCCTAGGCCGGGGCTGGCAGTGCAGGGAGCGGTAGCGAACGGTCGGGTGCCTGGGGGACGAGAGTGGGACACCCCCTCCTTTCCTAAGGAGGCGTCCTAAAAGGCCTGCTTGGACGGCCGGAGGAGTAAGCCCCAGATCTTCCAAGGGTAACTCCGGCTGGTCCGTCCGGAGCGGGAGCCCTCGGTGTCATTTGGAACTGACTCCTTGAGTGTAGTTCGGTGGTAATGCTGCTGGTGGCCAGCAACTTGGCAAAGAGGCTACAAGGTGGTGTTCCCCGGACACCCGACGGCCGGGGGGCGTCGGGCTCGGCGGAACAGGCCCGTCGAAGAGTCGCGGTGTTCAGGCAAGAGACAGCAGCACAGCACCGCGGGCAAGTCCCTGCGGTCCGAGGGACATTTTTTCGCCCCGGCCTGCTTCGCCAGTGTTTCGTGCTTCACGGGCCGGGAAAGCAGCCGGCAAAGGCTCCCTCCCCCCGTTCAGCAGGAAGGGTCTTTCGGGCGTTGGGGGGGGGTTCTCCCTCGCCCCCCAAGCCAACGCATCTGTTGCACACATCTAGGCCCGTGACTTGCGCCTTGCTTGGTATGCATGTGCCACAAAATAATAGCTGTTACAAAGCACTGGGATGGAGAGGGGAGGGAAGGCAGCCCGAGCTACCGGTGAGAGCTCACAAGCTCTCCGGCTCAAAGAGAATTGGGTGTTCGACAATTTTTTTTTTTTTTTTTTTTTTTTTGCCCCCTAAACAAACACAGCTTGAAACGACTTGGGTGGGCAGAAGGGAACAATTTGTGAGCCAGAGAGCAAGTGAGCTGGGCAGGCAGCCGGCCCACAACTTACCTGCTGGAGACTTTCACCTGACCTTTAGGTGTCAGGGGGCTTGGTTGTGCCGTGTATCACCCCACGTTCAGGTCAGCTGTTTTAGATTGCGTTCAGCAGAATTAAAACAACAACAATGAAAACCCCAAACTGGAATCCCCCCTCCTTTCCAGCCCCCATCACCTCTGGGGAGAATCCAGGAAAACCAACATATTTAGAACCATTAACTCTTAAAATAGCTGAATTTCCTCCAGTAGAAAAAACGCAAATTATTACACTCATGAGTTCAGGATATTTATATACTATATGAATCGATGAATAAACAGGTCATATCACTACAACCATCATCCCTCGGAAGGCAAGTACTCGGATCAGAAAAAAAATGCCATAAACGTTTTTCCCAAAACGTTCCTGGAATTTATATACTTGCCAGAACATTTAAGTGCCAAGTTTAATTTTTTTCCTTTTTACAAATTTTTAAAATAAATATTTTAAATAAGGAAAAAGAAGAATATTTTCCATTGAACGGTAATGCAAAAGTACTGATAATATCGTCCATAGCAGAAGAGAATTGTTTAAACAATGTCGGTGCTTGCAAGATTGCCCAGTATAATACGTTCTCAGTGCCGTTTTGATGAGAGTTTCGAGCGTACTCTTTTTTCTGTATGTGTTCTGTATGTGCATTTCCCCCGGTCCGATCGTGTGAAGTCAGGCTAAAGCAGAGAGCTAGCGGAGGGGCACGTCGCCCTGCCAGCCCCGCGGCCCCGGGCCGGGCATGCCCGGCTGCCCGCGGCGTGGGACGGGGCGCAGGCGGGGACGGGGCCGGGCGCTCGCACGCACCTCTCCCCTGCCAGCGAGCAGCTGCCCGCCGTTTTCCCCACGCGAGAATTTATTAAAGTGCTGGCGACCAGCGCTTCTAACCTCGCCTCTCAAGGATGGGATGGATTCAAAATCGAATAACGAATTGCAGAAAAATTACGACTTTCTCCCGACGCCATTTCCCACCCCCCAAGCCCTCCGCCGGGGGGGTGGGACGATGATGGAGCGCGGAATGCACCGGTGCGAGCTCATTAGCAAAGCAAAGGTTGCAATTAGCGTCTGCTGCTGCGAAGCAACCTCTCCCCCGCCCGCCTCTCCTTAGCCCCCATCACCAAATAATTGCAAAGTATCTGTTGATGTTTTTCTTCCACCCGTCAAAACGTTGGAGCCCTGCCTGCTCCAGGGCTCCGTCCTGGTTTTGTTGTGTCTGGAGACACTGCTCCGCCAGCGAACCATCAGAGGTGAAGGGGGGTCACAAGGGGAGGCAGGAGCGCGGCCCTGCGAGCCGACGGGGGCCTCCCCTTGCCGCCCACCCCTGCAAACCTGCCACCCACAGGCGGGAGGGGCGGCGACCCCCGTCCGGTGCCCCTCTCCCTGCGCTGCTCCGGGGCAGCCCCGAGCACGCCTTCCCGGCCGGGCGAGCAGCGGGAAGAGGATGTGACCCTCATGTCCGCCCGGGAGGGACGTGGCTGCTTTATGTGCAAGGCGTCGGGGAGAGGTGGTGGCGGCGGCAGACTCTTCCATTCCTCCAGTTTACATCTAAATTTTATTTTTCTAAATACCCTTGCAGCACTCGAGCGCGACCAGAGCCGGCCGCAGAGCCTCTTCCCACCACCACCCTAAGCTGGCGTGTTCGTGCCCGAGGAGCGGGGCTGCGCCGCCTTCAGCCCCCGTTTGCTTTTACCCTTCGGGCTGGCGCTCCAAGCTTCGAGGTGTATTTTTAGATGGCGCTGGAGGTTTTTGCTCCGCGACCCCGAGGAAAACCCCGTCACTTTGTCTCGCCGGCCTTCCGCACCGGGGCCGGGGAGGAGGGCGGCGGGCGGGCCGGTTGTGTCGCCGGCTGGCCCTGGGGCAGCGATGACCCCCGTCCTGGCCCGCTTGCAGAAGTGGCAGGGGCTTCTGCTCCCGTGGGACCATCCCACCTCAGGCCGCCGCCGCGCTCCTTGCTGTCTGCAAGCCCACGAGTGGTCGGTAGCCCCTGAAAGGCCTCAAGAGAAGGAAAAAAAATTAAAAAGGGGCTCTTGTGGTACTTTTTCCGTTGTCAAGGCAGGTTCTGGGGGAGGGCAGCGGCCCGCCTGGCCGAGGCGAGGGGCTGAGTTATGGCTAAGAGACGTGGGACGGCGGCGGCGGCGCTGACAGGCGGCGGGCGCGGGGGAGCGAGCCCGGCCGACGCTGCTCGTAATTCCTGGCGCTGCCGGGCAGGGAGCAGCAGACAGGGCCAGGCCGGCCTTCCCCACCGGGCCCCAGCCCTCTGCAGCCCGCTGGGCAGGAGCTGGGCCCTCTCTCTTCTCCCTGTCCACCGGAGTCCCCTCTTCCTGACGGGGCGCACTCCCGGGCACCGCCACAACCCAGCGCTGCCACTACTATCCCGCTTCTCCCCGTAGCAGCGGCGCAGGGTGAACCTCTCTGTCTTCCCACGACGCAGTGGAACAGGCTGCCCGGGCGGGGACTCCCAGCAGGGTCCAGGGCCCGTATTCCCGGTCCTGGGCAGCGCAGAGTGTCAACAGTCTGGCCTCGGCCACCAACCGGCCTTTCCCCTCCGGTGCCACAGCGGCTCCTGGAAAGGTTAAACCCACCTTGTCGTTTGCTTTGTTCGGTGCTGCTGCTGCTGCGGATGGCTGGAAGCTTGAGAAAGGCGCGAGAGACGGGGGCCTGCTCGGTTATTTACTACTGGAGCTGCCGTTTTCCACTAACGAAGCTGCAGTGTCTCCATACGAGACCAGGGACAGGCAGAGGGGGATTTATCTTCCGACCCTGCATGCACAAAACGCTTGACATGCACACGAAACTGATGTAGAGAACATAAGTCTATAACTGGTGTATCAGCTACATATCATCTAAGTCCCAGCTTGTTAGTGGTTTGTTTTGTTTTCCTTTTAAGTTATTATTTATTTCGTTTTCAAGATGTGATCCCGTGGTCAAAGAGCAGTACTTTAGGAGCAGTTAATAATGAGGCAGGAAGGCAGTATTGGGGGAACCAAAAAGCAGTTCCGACCTTTGCCAAATGGTAAAAAGCAGCGGGGCAGTGTGTGAATTTTGTCCTGTCATGACCAGTACCTTTGTTTTTTTTTTTTTTTCCCTACAAAGGCAAAAAGACACCCAGCACCAGGCCACCACGAGGGACCGCTTGGTCTAGAATCAGTTTTCACTTTCTCATCCTTTTCCCAACTTGTTCCACAGTATAGAGAGAGAAACCAGAGACTAAAAATGCTTCTCTGGAGTGTGCTACAGTGAGAGATGCCAAAGAAAAAAACCCTGAAGTCCAAGTTCCCAGTCCTCGGCAGAGATGTGCAAACTAATATCTAGATATACCACCAAGCCTCTTCAAGTGAATCACTGTAAGCGAAAAAAATAATTCGCAGCAATGCAAAAGTGCCTCGTCATAAAAGCGCTGGAATACTTAAAAAAATATTATTCTTATTCTTATTCTTATTATTCTTCCTCCGTTCGCCACCAAAGACCCGCCACCCGCAGCCTGTGACCGCCGGGCCGAGGCGCTGCGGGGGAGCCACCGCCGCGGCCCCAGGGCGGGGGAGCCACCGCTGGGCACGGGGCTGTGCGGCCCTGGCGGGTGTGCGATGGCAGCCGCACAGCACAGACACAGCCCTGCGGCCGCACACGGGTGGGTGCCCAGGGCACAGGGGCGAGCGCGTCCTGCAGGGGCCGTGTAGCCGTGCGAAGCTGCGGGAGAGCGCAGCTACTGCAAGGACATGAACCCACGGGAAGGAGGTTTAGTGCTATTTTACTCTTAAAAAAAAAAAAAAAAAAAGGCGCAGCTGCGGAGTCGTATCCGTTCGAGGAGAAAGACGCCCAAGGAGGCTTTTTATAAATATACCCACGCGTGGAGGTGTGCACATGGGGGTGAGTGGTACTGTGTGTGTGCTGCCATGGGGAGCTCCAGGCCTCCGGACTGAGTGTCCACGACTTACTCGGCATTGGTCTATGCTGGAAGAGCCCCGACGTGCCGTGGAAACTGCGTGCGGGTTGCAGACCTTCACACGCGTGGGGAGATGCTTGGAGGGAGAGCAACAGGGACATCCTTCTCTCTCCGCTGCTCCCTCTCCTCCCCGCCCTACGAGGGCTCGTACTCTGTGCACCTGTAGGAAGGGTCTCAAGCAGCGGCCGGGTTCCCACGTTTCTCTTTCCCCACGTGCGCTTTCGAAGAAACAGCCCCAAAGGAAGCGGCTGCTCCGGCTGCCCGGCCGCGGTCCACTCCGCTCCCCTCCGCGAGGTTCCCACGGCACCTCCGGCAAATGCCGCCCTTGGACACCGGCGCACGGAGCACCCTCCCGGCTCCTCCTAGGCTGCTCTCGAGCCCCCTCCTGTCACCCCGCATCACTTCCATCATGGGACAGCTTCCGGGCACAGCTACCCTCCCCCTCCCCCCTTACTTTCCTCCTTTTAACATGGGGGTCCCCGCTATATGAAGTTAAAAAGAAGGAGACACACTTCAAGAAAGTGGATCTCCCGTGTGTCTCCCTCGTGTGTATCTTGCTCTTTGCTCACTTCCAGGCATAAAGTTAAAATGATGGGAGTAATTGGTGGGTGGAAGATCCTAAACCAACGGGAAATGTATGGGCTTGACGACCTCTGGATAACCCAGGTACCTTGGCACAAAAAGCAAAAAAATATTTACTCACCTTGAAGTTTCTATTTTTTTAAAGCTTTTTTATTTATTTTGTTTTTATTTCTTAAGTCTTCTTTTGAAATGGTTCACGCTCCCGTCTGAGGTTTAATTATAGTAAGCAGGAAGAGGGTGGAAGGGGAACGGGCTGATTCTTGGGGGAGGGGGTCAAAAACCAAAACACCCTGATCTCCTCGGATTGAGAAGGTGCTGGACAAAAAGGCTTTCTGTGACTCATGCACACTCTGAAATGAAGATCTGAAAAACATATACAAGCCCCGGCTTGACTGGTTTGAAAGCAATTCCAGCAATTAGGAATTAATTCGGCATGGTCAAAAGGCGATTTAGCTGCAAGTTATATCAAGTTATCCAGACTTTTACAGAGTTCAGGTACTGGAAATGGGCTGCTGGGGTGGATGTAAGGCTGCAGGAAAGAAAAACAAGGAGTGCTCAGGAAAGGCAGAAGAGGGGAAGCTGTGGAGCAAGGTCTGGAGGCATGGCGAGCCCATGTTTGCACCAAAGGTCTGCTGATGTGGAGAGGGGAGGAGTGGAGGGTAGGAAAGGGTTTGTTTCTCATATGGGATTAAATAAAAATACTCTGGAGCTCCCAGATAATAGAAAGATGAGTCTCAATTAAAAATTAAATCAGTGGCTTTGCTGGCTGGTCAATTTTTCAGGTACAGTATGATCCTTCCCCAGTTAATGGCAGAAGACAGAATTAGCCCAGGCAGAGCTGACCCTGGGATGATGTGTGGGGCAAGAGGCACTGGGAGGATGTAGAGGGTGGAGGCAGGAATAAAACCGGTCTTTTACACACAGGCAGGCCAACAGTAAAACCATCACAGGGAGGGGCAGCTGCCCACCCTGGTGGCTCATGGCAGTGCTTGGCCATGGGCTGCATCCGTGGCATGGGTCCTGTGATGCCTGCTGGGTCCAGCCAGAGCTCAGGCATTGGGATTGTTCCTCATGAGCTCCACGTCAGCGTCCACCATCTCCCTCACCAGCTCCTGAAGGAGGGAGAGAGACAGATGAGAGTCCCAGTGCAGGAACAAATGGGCAGCATGTCAGGAAGGCCCCAGAGCAAGAGAAGCCCCCCTGGCCCCCCAGAGCAGAACAAGGAGTGGATGGGGCTTTGCTGGGCCCTTCCCAGAATGTGCCTTTGCTGGGCCCAGCATCCCTGGCCCAGGCCCCGGTGTGTGTCAGTGCGCTGCAGTGCGCTGGGGTGCCCATCGCTGCCACAGTGTCTGCTTTCTTCAAAGCAAGGATCCATGAGAGGCACTGAAAATGGGGTTTCTCAGTGTGCCCAGGTCACCCCACACAGATGTGTCCTCCCTCCTTTCCCCTCCCTGCAAGTTGTTTTTAGAGGACATGAACACTCATCAGGTACAAAGCACGCCAGAAAGGCCACTCACATCAAAGGTGACTCTCGGCTTCCAGTTCAGCTTTTGCCTGGCTTTGGTACAGTCCCCTTGCAGAAAATCCTGTGGAAAAGAAGACAGAGGTGCTGCATGGACCATTACCTTCTCCACCCTCATGGCCTCCCCATTGCTCCTGACTCCCCGTGAGCTGAACATGGGCCAGGCCCACCGCTGGACTCTTCCAAGGGCAAACTATTTCTCTTGAAGATGCAATTTTAGTGGAAGCTCATATGCCTATTAAATCACCAGGAGGCAGCATCCTTTCACCAGGCTGTTTCAGATGGAGAGTTATTCTTTCTTTGTGTGTACACAGAGGGCTTGAACTCCAGCCTTACAGCCATATAAAGGTGAACATTTTATAAGAAGTTATTGTACATCTTAGTCATTCTAGTGAATGAGCTGATTCAAGTTCTTTTTCCCCCCATTTGTTTAAATAATGTAAATCACAGAGCAAACATGAAAACTAGTCTCTTTCAAATAAAAACATGAGCACAGAAAAATGATGCTGAAAGACTGTTTGGATATGGGTAACCATATGCAACAGTACTAAACATCCAGCTGTTGAATGTGTACATATTTTTTTCCTAGAGTGTTTTCAGTATCCACATGCAAATGAAAGTCTAAATATCTCATAAATGAAAAGAAATTAACTTGAAACCAAGACTTTGGTCACGTTCACCTTACTATTCAAGTATCCTTAAAAGTGCTACCACACCAAAACAATCCCACAACCAGTCATCAAAAATAATGTAACAAAATTAAACAAAGACAAAAGCTCCTTTAACTGCATTTCTAATTGAATGCAAAAACTGACTGTATCTTTGTTTAAAATTGGAAGACAGTGTTTAAACAGCTATTTCCAAATGTATGTATGTTGATTGAATAAAATATATCATCTCTCTGCACAAGCTGTGTGTCTTAGTAGCAATAAATACTAAAATTATGTCTGTCTAGGTTTAAGGAAACCCAAACAAACCCAGCTTTGTGATAGAACAACAAAGCTAAGGCTGAATTCTCCTCTTGCATTTGACTTCATGGTGGTAACACAGCAGGCTTTCCAGAAAAATGCATGGACTGCCTTTCTTCTCCCTCTTCCACCAGCGGTGGAGCTAAGGAGCATTTTGTGAATGTAGATTTTTTTAACTTGTAATGTTGCATGCTACATTTTTCAGATGCTCTCTGTTGATCATATGTGGTTCAGGTCACGTTAACTTCCAAAATCACCTCATCCTGTGCAGTAAAATGTAGGAAATTCTCCTTCATAATTGTGCACAAGAAAGCTAGACAGCTTTCTTTCAGGAGAAGAGGAAATCCACCAAAGGAAATATGGCATTGAAGAAGGGGATGTGGAACAAACACGTCTACTGAGGCTTATTCCAGGCAGCAGTTTTACTAGGTCAGTCTTTAGGCTAAAAACCATTTCATCCTGCCTTCAGAAGAGAGTAAACAGATGGATTAGAACAAAACGATATGAAAATAAAAGAACGCCATGATTTCCTTAAATTAGACTAAATGATTTCCTACTGCAGCCATATAATGGGCTTTTGAAACTGCAGCAGACATTTGAGGCCAAGTCATGCAAAACCGCATCAACTTGAGGGATCCCCTGGAGGGTCGTGTGAATATGGATTGCAAAATCTGGTTTGAAATGGGAAAGATGCCCACTAACTTTGATAAAATTTGGATCAGACTCTAATGTGCTCATGGAGGTATGTCTTTTATCTGGAGTTCAGTTTAATTTACATATGCCTGTATATATATGTGTCTGGAAACAAGGAAATCCTTCATAAAATAATAATTTCAGTATAAAAACAATTGCCTTTTATTCAGCCCTAATTCAAGCCATTAGCTAGAACTGAAGTCTTTTAATATCACCTAGTTTTAAGACATAAAAGCTATATCATAAAACTTAGATTTTCATGTTTATAAATGCTGTGTAAGTAAAACTTTTACATCCACAATCTTTACATAAAAACTTTGAAACTAAGCCTTATCTAAGATACTGGCTTCTCATTAAAAAAAAAAAAAATCGACTGGGAAGTACAGAATGAATTGCCATGGCCTGCTGTATGTAGCTGCATTCTGCTTTTGAACAGCTTGGGAGCAGTCTTTTAACTGTCTTGGACAAATGCATTTTGTTAAAACAGATTATCTAAAATAACACTTTACCTAATTCCAGCCCTTTATTCAAAAACATAAACATCCATCTAATGAGTAGGCCAAAACAAGGTTGGGGTAGGCTGCAAATCAGTAAAAGTGAAGTATTTGAAGTTTTGGATTCTATGTAGAGATCACACAAACAACTAGTATATTGAATCCATCTAGGTATAAAAAACCCCTCATATTTGTTCCTTTAAAAGTTCACAAGCTTTAACAATGATGCAGTAAAGGTATTATATCTGTGAGAAAAAAAAAAAAAGAGGAAAATAATGGAAGATTTAAGATATATGATAATACAAATTCCCCAGCTGACTTGAGTTGAAAGATTTTAAGTGGCTCTCCTGAAGATGTTTGTATCCTTTTGAGAAACACAACTTTGTTAATTTACTTGAAAATAGCATTACAGACAAAATGTCTCCTAGGCACTTTCAAAAAGGTTCACTTACAGAAGCTACTTGGTACAGAGGCCAAATGAAACCATAATATTAACACCATATTACACCTAAACTCAAGGTTTGATTGTATTCTTATTAGCCAAAGTTTCAACACTGAATGGAAATGATGACTAGAACAAAGCTATTCCTGATTAAAGGATTGTATTGCAGTCATGTTTCCTGTATTTTTCTACAAGTAGCTCATAATATGAAAACAATAAGGTAATTACAATAAAATAAGAATATTAAAAAAAAAGCTTCTCTTGGAACAGAATGACGGCTTGTTTATATTGTTTAAGTCTTTCACTGAAACCAGAGATGCATCTGTCAGGCTTCCAAAAGGAAAAAATCCACAAAAAAACCACCATCCAAAAAAAACCCTCTTGTATGTTCATAATTAAAGTATATTAATTTTTCAATACCAGGGCATCACTTTCTGGAACTACAATCAGATCAGAAAGGAAGGAAAGAAGAAGGAGATTCCACTGGAGAAAACCTGGATTTTTTTCCTTTTTTTTTTTTGGGAGGAGGGTAGGGAGGTGATTTGGTGAAATGGGGGTGGTTCTTGAAAAAGAGCTGCTGCTGAATATAAACGACCCCACATACCTTCTCTTGAATGAAAAGCATCTGATGAAATGACACCACTTCACGTTTTGTATTCCTGCAGGATTACTTTTTCTGTGCCATTGTGCTTTATATACTGACAGGAAAACAAAGCCCTTTGACTCCCTGAAAACTCTGAGGATTTAGACACTGAGCTAAGAGTCTATAACCCTGAAAACACTGATTAAGGCTTTCTGTTGTTTTTACAGCCCTCAGATCATGAACATAAAATTAAGTCTTTGCTTCTAGTTATCCATTTTGTAAGGAACAAGTCCTTCTTTTCCACGTGAACAGTTAACATAAGTGATGAGTAATGACAAGTTTTAACAGCAAGCTAGGAGTCAGAAACAATATCCAGGTAAATATTTAAAGGGAAGGAAGATGGAAAAGACAGCGGTCAAATTCTCTGTTGCCACTTAATATGAGCACGTAAATTCTCCTGCGGCTTTATATGTAGCTCACTGTCATATGACTGCTTCTCAGAGAACAGAATGAGCTCCTATGGTGTGAGTTTTTCTGTTTTACATTTTCTGCAATTGAGGCTGTGTAACTGTGTAGAAAATACCCCATTATTACTAAATTTGCTTTTATGATTATTCAATTTTGTTGTCCAAATGCACACACACAAATGCATACAGATAAGCAGAGAGAAATTTGCAATGCAAATTATGCAATGCGGTAAGGCATTTTTAAATTTGATTCTTAAACCATGAGACAAAAATGTGAAATATTTTAATGTAAATATCACATTTCCCAAGCTCTTGTCCTGAGTGACACTGTGACTCCTATTTTGTCTCGTGCAGTGATTGATCTGGTTTCACTGTGCACTGTATCACTGTCTCATTCAATTAACTTTAACTGAAAATTTAAAGCCTCAAGACAATGTAAGAAAAAGGAGATAGTGTGGCCTGAAAGAAGGCCAAGGCTTCCTTTATTACTACAGCTCAGCTGATTCCCTTTCAAATGTGCCTTTACTGAAGTCAGCACCCAGTGCCAGCTTTTGCTTTCTCTTACAGAAGAATAAAACTGAGATCAAGTCCTCAGTGAAACACCTGTGATGGAATTGTGCCCAGCTCTGCTTGCTGAAGCACAGACAAGGCCTTACCTCTAAAAATAAACAAACTTGATCTAAGCACACAACAGTGTAACTGCATCTGAAAAGCAGCCAGGGTTACGTTCACAATCAGCACAACTGCTTGGAAGATGATTTATTACATCAGAGCTCCCATAAGCAAAGAGCAATGACCCGGCTTGGTGGAGGCTCTGGCTTGAGTGTTTAGTCTTGCACTCTTTTGCTCAAGATGTTTTGCCAGGAAAGATTTCAAGAATAGAGGGGCCAAAGTTCCCTGCAAACTTCACTTGTGTTTGATTTTCCTTATTTCCTTCTTAAAACTGTCAATTTTTAGCTTTAACTTATCCCATTAAAAGAAAAAAAACTAAACATAGATACTTGATTAGACTGCAGTTTTGTGTTTTCATCATTATCACAGAATCCTATAATGGTTTGGGTTGGAAGGCACCTTTAAACTTCAAGCTCGTATAGTCCAACCCTTCTGCACTGAGTAGGGGCATCTTCAACTAGGTCAGTTACTCAGAGCCCCATCCAACCTGACCTCGAAGGTTTCCAGGGATGGGGCATCTTCCACCTCTCTGGGCAATTTGCTTTAGATACTTCAGTGTTTCACCACTCTCATCATTAGAAGTTTCTGCGTTATATTTTGTCTAAATCTACCCTCTTTCAGTTTAAAATGATTACCCTATTACCCTTTGTCCTATCACAACAGGCCCTACTAAAAAGTTATATCACAGTAATGTATACACTAAGGTCTACCTTACAAAATAATCTCCCCTTTTGTGTACTTCTTGAAGCATTTTACATAGCATTTTTAAACGAGTAGTAAATCTCAGTGGTAGCACCAGCCCCGCAGTATAGATGTGCATCTGCTGCAGCTTATTGCTTGGAGAACAGCCTTGTTGAAGTGTTGCAAATAGTCAGGAGACTGCATGCATTGCTCATTAGGCAGTTCTTTCACCATCAACCTTATGCCCCATTCCCTTGTGTTCTACCACACTTGCCACCAGGCCCAGGGATGTCACATCTTAACCCAGATGCAACATTGGAAAACAGTTACTGTGACTTCTTCTGATCACTCTGCTAAGAAAAGTAGAAGTATCTCACTAAATCAGAGCTGTAGAGCCTGTAAACATGTGCCTTACTGGTGCAAAATTCAATGCACAGCTCGGCCGAGCTTGGATCAAACCCCAGAAGGAGTCACAGTAATGAGCACTGTGTCTCCTGTGCGCTGCTCTGCGTGTTCTTCTGGAGATCCACGGGACAGAGAACACTGGCTTGGCTTCTTTGCAGAGGGTAATGTTTGTTATAATAGCTATAGTAACAGGGATGAAAACCCGGTATAATTATAAAGCAAGAGACTCCTATCTCCATAGTAAATATAAGGAGACTGAAGATAAAACATATTGAAGAGCGAAGCCCAAGCCTAACAAGAAGCACAGTAAACATCACCAGGAATTTAAGATGAGCCAAAATTTGTTGTCACTCAGTTTTTATTTTTTCTTTTCACTGTTCTTAGAAAAGCAAAGTTGTGGAGCAGTTGGGGTACCAAGGGAATAGAAGAATGCCAGTGAATTTGGTTCCTGATCTAAATTTGTTTTAATGCAGCATGAACAGACTGCTTTCCACTCTTGGGTCAGCAGTCTTTTGCAGAAAGACAGTATTGTTCGCAAAGAACCACAGGAAAAGGCAAAAGGCAAAAGCAACCAATAGGCTGAAACTCACATATAACTAAATGCCATTGAAAATAAGAGGCATAATGTTTTTTTTTTCCCCCTAGCATGTTTTCCTATGCAAATTCCCTCCATATTCAGAAAGTTTAATCTTTACTAAAACCATGTTGAGGAGGAAGGGAAGGGGAAAGAATGACTTGAAAGGACTGATTCTGCACGGCGCTGAGCCCCTGTACATCTGATGGACCTTGGCAGGCTGCGAGTGCTGGGCATCTTTAGGGTAAGGTCTTATCTCGGGACCCCACTGTACTCCAGCAATAAGGCATTAACACAAACCACACAGTCAATAAAACCTCAGCACAACCTTCACTTTTCCGCCAGGAACCAGGGGCGTTAGAACAGCGGCTTTATCTTATCAGTTTGATAATCTTTAATTTGACCAGCTTCCAAAGGGTTAAGGCAAATGAACTCGGAACAGTAATAAACATTAGGGCGATAATAACAGTAATGGAGCTCCTCTCCCCCCTCCTCCTCCTCCTCTTCCCCTCCCTCCCCCGCGCCTTTTCCACTTCGCTGCTGCCTATCAGCCCCAACCGCAGCCGAAGCCAGACCTCTCTTTCAATGACAGGGGGTGATAAGAGACTCGAAGAAAACAGCAAGCTGTCTGGTCTGCTCAGGAAGTCGGGGACGGGTGGTATTGTCCATCAGCGGGGCCACGCGGCGGCCGGAGGCCGGGAACAATGCTCCGCTCTGGGGAAATGGGCTCACTCAGCGCCAGTCCTGGCAGCCCCACCGCCAGCACCGATAAAGCGCTGAGGCAGGGGGAGCTGGCCCCAGGTGCCCCCGGGGCGCGCAGCCGGACCCGAATCGCTGAGCCGGAGGCGGTGCTCCCGCTCATGGGCGCGGGGCTGCAGCCTGGCAGGAGAGACCTCGGCCCCGGAGCAAGCACCGGCGGGGCTGCAGGCACAAGAGCCCCTCACAGGGCTGAGCATTATTCAGATCTGTCCATTTGCCAAGCGAAGCCTGAGAAAACATCTTGGCCAGTGCCGTCCCTCGAGCCAGATAAAATTCCTCCCGACTTACAGCCCGATATCCCCGAAGCCAGTGCTGAATTTCACTCGCTTTGGATGCGGAGCTCAGCTCACTCATCAGGAGCCGCCCCGCATAGCTCTGTGCCAGGGCATCCCGCTGCAAGAGGAACCATGGCTGCTTTTCAGGTTGCCGTGCATGAGGCAGACCGAAGAGTGCTCCCTCCGCAGCAGGGAAAGCCCTGCTGCTGCAAACAGCAAAATTCCCGCAGCTGGCTGCAGCGAGGCGGGTGCTTCCATCCCTCGTAGTTTGCCCTAAGGCCCAATTTTGCACGCCTGGGAAGACCTGGAAGTTGTTCCCCAGCTTGGATGTAAGTGCAATTGTAACCCAGCTCATGGCTCTGCAAAGTGCCAAAGAGGCTTCCGAACGGCAAGATCATTTCTAATTCACAGGAGTCCTTCTCCTAAATAAAGCAGGAAACTTCTGGAGGAGAGGAAGAAAATCAAACCCACTCCATTTGCCACATACAGCCCATAATTATGATAGTTCAGGTATTAGGGCTGGACACAGTCCCAAAATCATAGAAAGGTCTGGGTTGGAAGGGAACTTAAAGATAATCTAGCTCCAATCCCCCTTCCACTCAACACCTTCCAGTAGACATGGTTGCTCGAAGACCAATCTAACACGGCCTTGAACACTTCCAGGGATGGGGCATCCACAGCTTCTCTGGGCAACCTGTGCCAGTGCCTCACCACCCTCACAGTAAAGAATTTCTTCCTAATATCTAATCTGAACCCTCCTTCAGTTTAGAGCTATCCCCCCTTGTCCTCTCACTACATGTTTTTGTATAAAGTCTCTCTCCAGTTCTCTTGTAGGTCCCCCACAGGTACTGGAAGGCTGCTCTATTGTCTCCCCAGAGCCTTCTTTTCTCCAGGCTGAACAGCCTCTCAGCCTGTCTTCATAGGAGGTGTGCTCCAGCCCTCTGACCATCTTTCCAGCCCTCCTCTGGCCTTGCTCCAGCAGAAACACCTTCTTTCTGATATGTTGTACCAGATCATCCAAACACACACATCACAGCTAAAATCTTTAGCATGTTTGGTAAAATGCAAATGAATAATTATCAAAGTAAGATTTTCCTACTCTTATAACAAAATATAAATGCTCTTTGCAAATGCTGGTTACAGGTGCTACCATCCCCACCGACTTCCACTGCCCTGTAGCCTGGCTGCTGAATGTGTGAACTGACCATTCCATGTTTCAAACTAACCTGGGCATTAAGAGTTGTTTGAATAATGTGGATTTTGCATGACATGGGTTGGAAGCATTTGTGAATTTTCCTTTTAGAGCAGAGGTTTTGGGGAGATTGCATATTAGCATGTTTCTTCAGGCTCCCTAGACAAATGTGTCACTGGCACACCACTAAAAATCAAGATCCTGTGAGAGATGAACCTCTTTAATATGGATGCAGATCAGCTGTAGTATAGGAAAGAAAACAGGTTTCTTCTCTTTTCACTGGTACCTTCAAGTCCTGCTTTTGCTCACTATCAGTGTGTTTTCTTCTTGCTTTATCTATTTTCCACTCTGACAACTATTTTGGGAGGGAGAGTAAGATAATAATGTCCTCATCATATGTGGTTTTATTGCTGCATTATGTATTATTTAGGTGAGGGCATGGTACCTTTAAAATTATTACATATAATTATCACCTTTTTTAATTCACTGTGATTAGTTTTGTCATCACTCCCTACTTTTCACATTTTCTGCAAGGATCAGGAAATCACTTTGTGAAGTTTTTTGATTTCAGCTGGGTTTATTGTACAGGAATGTCTTTTTCGCTGGAAATGGAACACAGACCCTGGTGTTAGCTCTCTTGTCTGACTGACATGTCAAGATAAATAGGAAAAGTGATAACCCCAGCAACCCATGATGCAAGCCTACTTAATTTCTTCTCTTATTCCACTAAAAATTACTTGATTTATAGTAACTTATACTGGAAATGTAAACAAATTCAGTTATCGTCACTGGTCAAATACAAAGGATAAGCAACAAAACAGTAAACATTAGGACACCTATCTTGCATTCTATTTCTAGATATTTACCTATCTATTTTTAGATATTAAAATCTAAATTTTAGCATTAAGCAGCAATTTAATGAATACAGATCTATGAACTCAGGATATTACTTCTTCATAGAGTTATTCTTTTTCTTATACAGGATACATTGTTTGTGGTGATTTTGCTACCCATGGACATTCACATTTCTGAAAAAATCATGGCATTTGTTATGTTAACATGAAAATTATATTAGAATATTTTTTGGAACAGTGTGCTGTTATACTTGCCCTAATAAAAAATATTAATTTATTCAAAATGGAATTTTTTCATCTAAAGAGCATGTAATTGAAAAACTTTGACTAAACCACCTATAACAGCAGTTGCTGTCTTTGCCCTGTGCTCACCTCACCACCCTGAAGTTGGGCAGGAGAGATGACACCCCCTTCCTTACCTCTTGCAGTGTTACATGAACCTCTGTCCCTCTGAAGCTTGTAGTAAGACTTGTGGGAAGAGGACAGAAAGGAGATGGATATTTCTCTCTTCCTGCCTTTCCCCCCTGCTATGGATTAGCTAGTACGTAAGAGTTAGCATAGAGGATGTTCAGTCATTTCTCAGTGTTCGAAAAGCAGTTGTAAAATACTCCCCTCCTGCAGTATGGGGGATGAAGAAGGGAGCTGCTGCTTCTCTGGACAAAGTCACAATCTGCCTTTTACTGCTGGCTGTTTTTTTAGAAGCAGCCTCCCTCTACACAGTCATAAACTCGACCTAATTTATGGGATGCATCACCTTATCCCCCACCCCTCACTGCATTCCAATTTCTCAATAAAACCCCCATCCGATTTGAAAAGCCTTTTCAAGACAAGATATCTGGAGAGAGTTTAAGCTGTGAAAAGCTTAAAGGGAGATCAAGAACTGAGATCTTTTTACCCAAGGGGAAAAAAAAATTCCAAGTCCCCATATGGAGGGGACTCAGAACATGATACTGTGGGGCTCCTGTCTGCAAAAATGAAGCTATCCTTGCCTGAACACAGTTACAAGACAAGTAAGAGTCCACAAAAGGGTTAAAATAAAACAAGGTAGGATAATTTCTGATGCTGAGTATGTCCCAAATGTATTCTCCGGTGCACTTGATAGAGAAGGAAGTCCAAGCAGCGGCCTTTCACATGACAT
The DNA here is from genome assembly GCF_041296385.1 of Aphelocoma coerulescens. NCBI lineage: Eukaryota > Metazoa > Chordata > Aves > Passeriformes > Corvidae > Aphelocoma > Aphelocoma coerulescens. Next base: position 80,624,922 of record NC_091015.1, read on the forward strand.
CATAAAAGCCTAATTTATCACCAGCCACCAAACATCTAGAAAATCATAACATCCTTTCAGGAAAGCCATGTGCAAAATAATCAGACTTGCTTTGATGAAAGGTTTAGTGCTTGAGTCCAAGTAGGACACTACAAAGAAGAACCCTTAGCAGGTAGTAGCACACAACAATGCATGTCACATTTAATGTCAAGTTCACACTTTATTTATTAAAAAGCTTATGCATTTCCTGCCCATAAACAAATATTTTTTTACTCTGCATGTGTGTTCAACCAAACCTGTTAAGACAAAACACAAGTCACTGGTTAAGTCCAGACAAGGCAGACAGCTGAATATCTCTTCTACAGGTGAAACACATGCTATTGCTGCAAATAAAGGCACTGTGCTCCTCATTCCAATCATCTCACAGTCCCTTGCAAGTGTGTTATGGATGTGGGCTGAGTATTGCCACAGCTTGTCATAGCTTTTGAAAGGATCAAGTCCTCCCAGCACGCTCAGCATCACAGCTATGCTGAACCGAGGGGTGCATTCCCCCTGACAAATTCCAAAACATTCTGCCAAAGACCTTGTCTCTCTGTCCAAGGCTCTCACTGTTCTGGCTCACTGGTTTTTGGTGAGTGGTGTAACCTGACTGTCTTGGTAGAAAAAGACTCCTCAGCAAGCAGTATATTGCCGTAAAATCAATTGGTTTCACATTTGCAAATGAAATCAAACAAGTCTGCTGTTTGTGTTGATTAGGCAGACAAAACAGAGCACAAAGCAGTTAATGAATGCCTACAAATACCAGCTACACGCTGTTCAAGATTTCTTTTTGGCTATGATGTAAGTTTGTTGGTGCATATTTAAAGATGCACAGATCCCAATTGCCATGCAGTTCACTGATCCTGCTGCTTAATAATCTGACCCTTAGGCTCCTGCTGGTCAATGGCCACAGGTTCTTCTGGTCTGACTGGAAAAATAACCGGATTTTCCACACAACTCTTGGTAGTTTGTTGTTGCATATTCTCTGATCTTCGTTAATAAAAATAACTTCCTATTACATTTCCTGCACAGGAAAACCTGAGAAAAAAAAAAATCATAGTTTTTCCTATGACATCTTTCACTTTCAGGGCAGACATTAAAATCACCTCACAATCTTCCAATAAATCAATAAAATGAATACAACTGTTTTATTTTATTTTTAAAGATCAGTATTTTGTTTTCTTCCATCCTTCCATTACTTTGGTATTTAATTCCTCTCACTTTCTTTGTTGTTTAAATCTTTCCCATGTTTTGGTGAATTTACTTTCCTGTAAAATCCCATTTATCTCTTTTTATTGTAAGATATTTCCTTCCTAATTTGGTGTGTCTCACAGTATTTTTCTTTCATTCACGCTTGTCCCATTTCTCTTTTGAGCATCAATCTCCTGCTCACAAACATCTTATATAATCTTAAACTTGGCCTTACTTTCCTATTTCTCCTTCATCCTCAAAACATGTCACCCCACACCGAGATTTTGTTCTCTTCTCCTCATTTCTACTGTAGTGCACTTTCCCTTGAATATTTTTAAAATTTCTTTTCCCCAGGTATTCTTTCTGTATCATCATAGATTTGTTCCTTTTCCTTTTCCAGTGGTACTCCATCACACACCAGTCCCAGCTTTCAGGATTTTTGTGTGGAACACTGCAGGGTTCTGGGAGACAACACATATTACTGGTAACACAGCAGAGATTTGCTGACAGGGCTGAAACTATGTTGAAATAAGTTTTAAAGAAGCAATAAGATCTCCTAAAGCTGAAAGTAGGGGTAAAAAGCAGATTCATTGACTGCTATTACTATTCACAGTAGCTGCCTATAAAATTCCACTGGTTTGGCAGTGCATTAGTCATATACACTTTAAAAGCATGGCTAATATGCTCTGTTCCTTTCCAAAGCATCACCAAATGTGTATACCACTTCTTGAAATCTGTCCTCTCAATGACCTTCTTCTCTTAAATACTTTCAATTAAAGAAGAGAGGAATTTTGGATCTATTACCAAAAACTTCTTCATTACTTCACCCTGCAGTGGTCAAACATGAAAAGCTTCATTACAGAAGGAAAACAGTTAGCATTTTCTAATGGTCCTGCTCTACTTACCAAACCTTCATTAGTTCCACAATTAAAAAGCAAGCAAGCTGTTCAGGCACCCACAGCAGCAGGCAAGGGCTCATAATACTCCAATGTTTTCACCTGTATAATGTTTAAAATGTGAGATGCCTCATCAATCACTTGACTCCTTTACAAGGAAAGTGTCTCTTGAGACCACTCACACAAGAATCATTTATTGCTGAGTTTCAACGTGAAAGACAGAGCTGTTCCTCAGATAAGTAATCCTATTTTTCATTCATGTTTTGGCAGGGCAGAGATGCCAGGTAAAGGTCCCATTATGCATTGCACAAACACAGAAATGCCAGCCGTTTCTCCAAAACTTTATCAAAGTCAAATATCACCTCCTGGAATATTCTGTTAGAATTCACCTACAGCTTGCATCTCCTTTTCAGTGCAGGTCACCAGTGAAACCTCCTGGCTTGGTTTACTTTCTTTGATGTATTCCAGTGTAATGGCAATACATGTGAACACACAAAGCCATGAATTACAGAACTTACATGTATCTACTGAGAATCTCAAAAGCAGCCGAAGAAAGCTAGATAAACATCTTGGCAGTTTCATTCCACTTGTAACCTGAGCAAGACTTCAACTAGATGTATGACCACTCAGACAAAACAGAACTGCTTCACAGCAGCACTACAGTGCCAATGAAGATATGGATAAGAGAAGATATGGATTTTATATAATTAAGCAACAATAATGACATTACAAATGGGAAGAAAGCACTGTCACCCCCATTTTATGAAGCTAGGAGGCAGGATGATTTAGGGATTTGACCAACACCTTGGAATGAGAGGGAGGAGCAAGAAGAGAACTCAGGCTGCATCCCACCACTTCCCTCTGATGTGTAGCTTACTACAGATGAAGGAGCCAAGCATTCACATCACATTGCATCTGGCAAAAATTTGCCCTGAGTGAGTCCTTGCCGTTGATTTGTAGTGAGCAGCCCCCCAGAAGCAAACTGCTCCGAGGATGAATGATCATATAGCACCCTGATGCAGCAGGTGACTTATTTAACCACATATTTCTCATTTGTCTACAGTTTAAATTCTATTTCTGCCCCATGGTTTTCTTTTATACTGTCTTTCACATAAAAATCAAATACTCATCCTAGCAATACTAAAAAATGGCCATTGCTTGCTCAACTTTTCCACCCCAGGCTCCTACGACTGACTTGAGAGTAACAGAACTTATGAGTTTATTGGGTTGTTTTTCTTCTCTAAAGACTTAATTTTCAGATGAAAAACATCCAAATAGACCAACTGTGTCTTTTACAACTAAACCAGTACACATTTTAACTGCATATACTGCAGTAAAGTCCCATAAACTTACTATTCCATACAGGCAGTGAACTGAGAGAGCTCTCACTTTTCATAGCATCTTTTGGCATAGTTTATATTTAAATAATAACAGACAGGATCATTTTCATCAACATGAGAAAAAAAGAAGCTCAGATCTAATCAAGAGACAGTTGTCTCCTGACACTGCCTGCTCTATGCTTGCTTGAGCACGTAGGCAGCAGCTGGCACTTCCACAGCTTGATCATTACTACTGCTCTTCAAATTATGCCTGTCACACAGGTTAGGAGAACATGAGTAATTAAACATAAACAGTGTCATAAAATAATAGTAAGAAAAAAATTAATAATCATCCAAAAGAGTGTTTGGGGCAACTCCCTACAGCACCTTGGATTTCTGCCCCTTCTGCTCAGACAGTTTTCCTCTGTGTACTTTTTAATTATTTCCTTCATGAATCCTTTAAGGCAAAGAGGTTTGTACAGGTGGGAAAAAAACATGTTCTAGAACCGATGAGAACAGTGATATGCAAAAAAGAGAAATGCCAATTAAGTATTCCTCAGCTACTGCAGGCTGACTCTAAATTGCTTATGGCAAGGACTTTATGCCTCACTATGAAACTGATAGTTGGAGATGCATGGATTTTAAAGGATCTTAAATGCAAAATTTCAGGAGCTGCTTGTTCCTTGTTTGAGCCATGCACTACAGCTGGTCACCTGGTGCAGTATCTCTCTTCTGGTCCATCAGCTCCTTATACCAAGTTCAGTATGTAAACCACATGCAGCTCACTGCAGAAATTCTGCAGTCCTGCAGCCTTGGCAGTACACGGAGATGTATGCCTGCTTTTGCTTGTATAGTCAACAACCAAACAAATTCCTAGCTCAGTTCTCTTAAAAAAACCAGCATAAAACAACAAAACAATAAAGACTTAGACTTTGGACCATGCTATTAACAACCCTAAGCAGGCTGTTGTAGCCTATTTTTGTGCACATGGTTACTGGAACTGAGCATGCAATTCTGGTAATTGCATACAAAAATGACCAGCTACATGAGTAACGGGACATTTGTCATCTGCAATTCCTACTGTGTAGGAACTGTGTGCAATGTGTGATCCTTCATGACAGCAGACATGCAAATGCTGTGTAAGAGCAGCACTGTTTTCAGCTGCTTTACATCCAGAATAGTTATTCACATATTTAACTAGAAGGTGCAACCAACCCAATTTACTCCCACTTGGTCTGTGTTTTGCGTGGGTATGAATTAGACAAAGTACAATGTAGGGAAGACTCGTGCCTGTCTACATAAGAAGAAAAAATAAGTGTAGCAACAAACATAATGTTGAACACATTCAAATCCACATATTAGAAGAACATTTAGAGATGGCTCTTGTTCTCATTCGGTAATTTTTGCTCGTGTGTGCCTCAAGTTACATATTTTCATACAAATTTCAGCATCTCTCTGAAATAAAGCTCTTTCTTCCCACAAACCCTAAGCCCTTCAACTTCTATATTCAAGGCTGAAATTGTTTAACTGACCTCCTCAGAGGTGCTAACTAGCATACTAAAAGTATGCCAGCAATTCAATGCACCTGCTCATGCTACTTAACAGAATATTTTTTGGGAGAAATGCTATTTCTGGGGAGGAGGGACTTGCACATTCTCATGCAATCTCCCACTGAAATCATCAGAAGCCTGGCCAAGAAGTGACCGAGTGGGCTAAATACAGCCCAGGCTTGTAATGTTCATCATCACTGCTGGTAGCATCCCACCAGGCTAAACTCATAAATTTGACAGTAGGAAGAAATGAACTGTCCCCATGTGCCAATATTCTTGCTCTTTATATGTCTGCTGGATTTAGTCCTTTTTCCACTAACATGATGGAAAGACCACTTAACAGCAGATTCTCTCCTTGGCTTCAGGGCTTGGTTTAAGCTCTTTCTTTCTCAGTATCAACAGATAGCATAGGAGGCATATCCACTTTGGCTCCTCCTTGGATAAAGTGTCGTTGGACATTCCCAGTATCTCCAATTGTGGTTATTTTTATCTTCCCTTTGATGTTTTGCTACTACAACTTTCTTCCTTTTCCACCATTACCTTCCTCCCCATCTCCATAAAGGCTCCATCCATTGTCTTCCTATTTCTCAGCCCAGTGCAATCCCCATCTTCTGCTTTCCTAAGGTTTTCTAACTTTGACATATATGAGTATACTTCAATCTCTGGTCACATTTCTGAAGAGGGCATTCAGTTAAGTTGACTTCCTTCACTAATCAGCTTTTCAGCAGAGTTTGCTTGCCAGGACTGGGGCAAATTATACTCAGATTCATTAATTAAGATATAATAAATTCCATGTACTATTCAGCAATGTGCCTTATGTGGCAATAATAATAAAAAAAAAAAGGTAGATGAAACCAGGAGACCCTCTGGCTCATTTGTGGACTCAAAGTATTTCTGGAAAGGTCACAAATCTCCAAGATATCTCCACAAATTAGGTTTTGCACTTGCATTTCTAATTTAGCTGAAAGATGTGTAAAAACATATGCAGCCAGACAGCTCCTTGGCTATACATCTAAGGAAGCTCAAAGCATAAGTTATTACTTCCAAAGTCACTTGTAACTTATGCTCACTAAATTGGCTCCAGATCCACCCTTTTCAGACAGCAGTATAGGAGTAATTTATTGTTCTGGTGAAAAGCACCCATTTTAGCTAAACCACACCCCCATCTGGGAATCTCACCAGCAGGAGTGCCAAAGGCAGAGGGATTCAGAGGTGCAAAGGGCTATTGGAGGCCGGTGAAACAAGGGTGAATAAAGCACAGTATGTAATAGTGTCTGTCAGCACGCTGAAACATATAACCTCTCCCTAACACAGGGGGTCCACAACACAAATCCGAGAGGAAAATTTGTTCCTATGGTTCAATCATCACATTAGATGAAGAGGTTTCCTTGCCTTTAACATGCATTTGATTTATACCAGAAGTCCTATGGATAGTGGTGAAATCATTGCAACTTTCTGCATGTTTTGATCTACGTCCTCAATGTGTATCTTGCTTTCTCCCATTGAGAATGTGCTGTACATAAATATGGTACAAGAGGTTTGAGAGCTCTAATTCTACACATCTACTCCAAATGCCAAGTTAATTGCCTAGCCAGTGCAGATAAAAAACCTACATAAACTAGGAGCTTTTCTCTCACCTCTTACACTGGAAACCCGAGTTGAATGAGGTACATGAGTCCAGCCCCTTGCAGTGGCAGCAGTGACTTGAAGCGATCTGCACCACAAGAGAGTTAACATTCCCATGAGAGATTGCTTCACCAGCCACCTACAGAAACACTGACCTACATACAAGGCTTTTCTTTCCCCAGATGAACTCCTGCATCAGCAGCTACCCAACAGGAACCTCCTCATGGGAGATCTTTAATAGCAGTAGCTGCTGAACAAAAGGGAACTGCACAAACACACTTGTTGCCAAACTGTGCATTTAGTTGGAAGGAGGAGAAACAGGTGGGGAAATCACTCTTCAGACAGTGTTTACTAGCACAATCAGCACCTGAGGCAGCACTTATTCAGGTGCTGAAATTACAGAGGTAAGTTTTACGATGAGAAATCTATTCCTCATATGACAGCTATATTTCTCATCATGGATCATAAAAAGCAGATGATCCATCGGATAACTACTTGATTGTAACGTGCATCACAGTAAAACCATCAACCTTCTGTTTTGTTTTATGACCCTGGTTACATCTGGAATGCTTTCAAGAAGGATGCTGACGTTCGCTTTGGGTACAAACTGACTCAGGGAACTTACTGATTTGCTACTTATATGGTAGTAGATAATAAGAATAAGGAGGAATGATAGCAGGAATACCTCCAATTTTCTGACCAGGAAGACCACTTTATTACTACCAACATAATTTTATTGAATATCCTTCTTGGACCGGACCATAAAGAGGGTTCTTAATTGTCTAACACTTTTCTTTTTCAGTCTAACAAACTATTCCTTTCAGTTGTCTATTTCCTCTTACATTAGAGATCTTTTCCACAAATACTTATTCAATAATAGTAATGATAGTAATAAAGCCAGTATTTGTAGAACTCACACAGTTCCACATTTCTGTAACAACAACAGTGATTTCTTATCTTTACACGGTATTTGATGTCAGATAATTTCTAATTCTTGTCCCCTTAGATGCAGAAAAAAAGATGAAACTACTATTCTAAGGTTGCAGAGCAAGCCACAAATAAAATTTCTGATTTATCTAAGAGTATGCAGTAGAAATATGAGCTGTGTTGTAAGCAAACACCCCAAAGAGACGTTACCAAAACCAATTTTTTGCAAAAACTTAAAGATCTGCTCTTGGAGATTGTTGTGATCTCAGCAGAGTCTAAAAATTGGAAAAAAAAGTTGTCCTTACTAATGTGCAGTCTGTCTCTTTGCTTGGCAAGATTACAACTCCATTAAACAAAGAAAAACCCCAAACTAACCCTCCAGTCTTGCACAACTCTGCCAGGAGAGCTTGCAATTTCACTGGACAACTGAGGTTGCTCTTAAAGTGTGGTGTTGATACACCAAATATTGAAATCAAGGACACTGAATCATAGCTCAATATTCAAATCAGTTCTCCATGCAGGAACAACATGTCTGTAACAAGCCAGGACAATTGACTCACTTAATTCTTGAGCTTAACCAAATGGTTTAAAGCAATATATATTTCATACTGCCCTGCAAAAACTCATCTGTGCTAGGTATCATCAAATAATTTCATTCCTTCCAAGTACCAGACTTCAGTCATTTTTTTTTCCTGACTGAATGATAAAATTCAGATGTTTTAAAAAATCCTTCTTCCCTACATGTGCCCACCCAAGCAGTAACAGCAGGCCTTCTGCTAAACCTGACAATGAAATTTGGTTTTGGAGAAAGACCAAACACGGAGAACTTCAGTGTAAACAGCAACTGTTTTGGAAAATTATGAGTGTACCAGCCTGGGGTAGGGGAGTTGTAAAGGAACACATTTTTGCCAGCTCAACAGACCGTATCAAGCTTCTACCTTCTTAATGGACCATGAGTCCCTTAAGCCTCTTATTGTACAGTGCAGACCTCCTCCACTGCACTTACAGTGGTCTGAGCAGCCCTTCACCTCAAATCTCAGCCATCCTTCAAGTGGCTGCAGAGATCTCCTTAACCTGCACCTATAATCTTGTTTCTGCCCCAGCTGATGGCAAACCCAATCCATTCCTTCGTGAGACTAATGAACCCATACATCCTGAACTGAGCACCAAACCCTCCCACTGTGTTTTGCTCAGTCACACAAATGCATTTTCCTTTTGCAATAATTCCCGTAGAGATCCAGCTGGATCCTAAGGGGTCTCTGAGTGGCAGATACCTGTCAGCAAAGCCAGCTATGCCTCTGTGTCTGCCGACTCACTGAGCTGGGTAGCAAGAAACAGAGATGAAGGGACTTATCTTTTTACTTTGCTTACCCTACAGATATTGGGGAAGAGCATGGATGAAGAGAAACAAAGATTAAGTGATGGAGGAAAGTGCTTTGCTCTATATCCATAAGGACAAAATGGGCAGGAATAGGAACTACACTTAGGAAATAGATGGGTTGTCTCTCTGTTGAGAAGTAGGTGTTCTCATTGAAGGCCCTAGAGAACCTTCTGTGTCATTAAGATGATGAAAGGAACTTTAACACCTGCTTGTCTGTGTGCAAACAATGCCCCTTCAAGACCTAGATCATGCTGCAGGTAATAAAGTACTAATGGGATGGAAACAATGCACTGGTGGGGATGAAGTAGGGCCTGAATTACAGAATGGAAAGGAGACAGCAAGCAATACATTGTCTTTCACTCTTTTGTTTTTTACCATAATTACTGAATTTAAGCTTAGGGGTATAATTAGAAACTGGGAATTTAAAATAAGCAATGAATATCTTGTCTGTATCCACAGAAAGTAAGCCAGATGCATTCAAGCGTTGCCACTGTTCCTACAATATTTAAGTTATCTAAGAGAACTGTTATTTCGCTCTGCAGAGGAGACACTGCTATTTCAAGTATTTCAATTTAAAAGTTCATATTTCACTGTAAAAATATAAGACCTCTGAAAAACAGGCCTATATCTACAAAATCAAGAAATACATTGGAAGCACGCAGTTTTAGATGCTTCTGTTACTGCAAGCACCAGCTCTCAGAAAAAAAAAAGGAAGAAATGAGCCACCTTTCTTCTTCTTCCACGTGGTTATTAATTTCCTTTATTCCAGTTGTTCTGTACAGTATGTAAGCAGTGTCCTCACATGTAGGAAGACAGAAGCTTCTGTTTTATAAGGAAAAATTCCTTTTGTCAGATAATCAAACTGGTAACTGATGGTTTTTCTACAGTGCTTTTAAGGAGCTAGCCTCCATTCATCTGCTTATGTCTTCAACTGTTAATACAATAAAAGTATGGATAGTCTCTAATGAAGGCCAAGAGAAGTGAAAGAAATTTACATGTTTTGTTTTTTTTTAAAGTCAGGATATTACATGATACTGTTTGTATCTGGGGAGGGTCCATCCTGCATCTTTCTTTTAGTACAACGTTCAAAATATGTCTTTCATGATAGCTAATTTCAGTAACAAGACATACATTTCAGTTTTTCAAGATTCTGCTCTGGGGCTTACTACTACACTTTCTCCTTGAAGGCCCTGTCTCCACCCCTGCTGCAATATCTCTCTGCCAAACTAGCCCAATGTTCTCATATTTTAATTGAGGCTAACTGGATCCATCTGCCGCATGACTCGGGGGTTACTCTGAACCTTGAATTCCATTCTTATGCCAGATCGCTGAGATTTGAGTCCTCTTTTAAGAGAATGCTGTTTTCTCTTTAAATTCTATATGAGGGAAGTTTAAATTTTAGCACAGATGTTTGCACAGCAGTGAAGAGCTGAACGAGACACTTGACACATCTCTGCCAAGCATTCTAAAGTCAAAGGTGATGAACATATGGCTGCTGCTACTCTGCCTCATAGCCTGCTTGCTCTTATTCATGATGCTCAAAGGCCACATTTTTACAACTTGCTTTTTTTGAGGCCTGGACCTGAAAGTGTGCTTTGGCTGTCACAGAGACCGTTTCTGTCCTTGAGCATTATGATGGGCAATGCCTACAAACACCTGCAAACAGAGACGAGAAGTACTTCTGCCAAGTAAGTGTCTAAAATGGACACTAATGTAAGGAGGCACTTCTACTTTCATTGCTGGCAGCCAAAGAGAAGGCAGCATTTCAAAAGTAGCTCTTGTGAGTGGGTGAGTGTGTGCATGGGGAACAATGCTCACACAAATTGGAGCGTATGATTACTTTCTCATTGGCAATTGAAGAATCACAGTATCATTTTGACACAGCTTGGCCACGGACATAGTTTTAACTGAGTAATAAACACATATCATATTACTACAAATGCTATTATAATATTGCATAGAAGTAACTCCTGTTGATTTAACAGTGCTTGGAAAAAATAATACAGCATTTGTCTCCATGGAATAAAATTCTTCAAGATCCTGGCAATTAGTTGAATGAAGCAACAGAAGCAACAAAAATACTAGAAGTGCTAAATAACTAATGGGAACCAAACTTGAGCAGCTTTCCCTATGCCAAGAACTGTAGAAACCTGATTTTGATTCTTGGCAGTTCTGTGTTTAACAGAGCTCCTAGTGGTTTATATTGGTCTAAAAATTAGGATCTCTTTCCATGAGTTCAGTCTTGTCACTCTTCCTAAAATTCAGTTTGAAGCAACAATGAATCAAAATAAATTGTATACAAATTGAACAAATTACTATAAGTGCGAAAGGTATTTGTTATGTCTTGCTAAATGCTTTGGTCTGGACAAATCTTGGGTGAAGAATTTTGAAGTCACTGTCAAGTGCTGAACTATTCCACTAGAGATCTGTCTTCTGTGCTCTCCAAAAGGCTGAAGGGCAATAGCAAAACATGACACACCTCTCCAAATATTTAAGCAACAACGAACAATGGTATGAGACAATACTGCAAGATAGTGTTGCATGCAGGGAGTGTTGCTGGCCTTGAAGTCACCTCTTGAAGTGCGGTAACACCCTAGGGTGTCTCCTGTCATTGCATCACTTAAATATGAACTGGAAGAAAGAAACTTTAGACCTTTAAAGAAACCTATTTTAAGAGAGGAATTATTAGCAGATGGAAGCTGGTGGAGAAAGGACTTTGATTTCTGCAGGTTTAATTCCCACCTGAGTTTCATGTATGTTCAAAACGGTGCCACCTCCTGAAGGGAAGGCAATATGTTAGGTCATTGCTCCCTTTAGAGCCATTTCATCTTCCCAGTGAGCATGTCCCATTTTGAGGGCCATCTGCCGACAACTTGACAACTGAGGCAAAGTGGACTTTGGTCACTGTTCTCCTGCACTGCTTGGTCCTGTGGGCAGGAATACTTGGATACTACCTGGCAGAAATATCCATGGCTCTGATTCACCGTGAAGTTTGCACAAGAGCTAGTATAAACTCTAAGGTGAATCTACCCAAGTATTTCAATGTCTTCATCTCACCGAGCAAATATTTTCAGGTATCATTCTAACTCAAAAGTTTTCCATGTTTGGTTCCAAACGAACCTTTTCTATAACATTGTTTATATTTGGCTACCTGCTGAATTAAACTCATGGGTTTCTATGAAGCTATGATGGGAAGGAATTTGGCCTACTTGCTTTAAAACAGAATGTGCTTGAAAAGATAGGACATGGGATGCAAATTGGTTGTATTTTATCTTGGGTTGTTTTAGATAAATAGGGTCTGTTTTCTAGTAGGCTGAAGTGCATCCATGCGACCACTGCTTCACAGGAAGTAAAAAGGAAACACCTCCCTTTCAACTGCAGCCATCTTACTGTGTTGAAATCCAAACATTCAGAATAGCACCATAATCAGAAACAGGAGATGCACGAGTTTAAATTACGTCAAATTCGACATAGATGTGCAGTGGGTCACCTTGATTAAGAGCACCATGTTTCACCTGCTAGAAACTGAGGACTGTGATTCCCATTCTTTGCAAAGACAACTCTGCCCACGCCTTATGTTTGCTGAAATCAGTACTGACAACACTTACTCTGCAAGTGGAATATTGCATGTGAGCAGGGAAGTAAAATCCTGCTTTATCGTGGGTGTCCACTGCTGCACGTTTTGAGAGGCACACAGCATGATGGCCCCAGGATGGCGAATAGCTCTGTTATCGGATACAGCAAGCCATGATGCAGGGAATAAATGTTTCACCAAACAGTGTAAGTACACCTAATAAAAGCAAATGCTGGGATGTCTGTTTAAGTGTGATTTTAAAATCAGGCTTTCAAGAATGTGATGAGCTAGCCTTGTTTTGCTGACATCATTGGACTTCCAAGAGGTGCAGGTTGGCGTTTTTGTCCAAAGTCAACGTCTACAGGACTTGTGGATTTTGCTGTGTCACCTTCATGCAACCACATAGGTCTGACATAGTGCTCCACAGAACCAGAGCTGAACACCTTGAGTTTATCAAGTCAGGATGTTGGCTTAATTTCAAATACAAAGCTTGGTGCACTTTCAGGTGTTTCAGAGATATTGTACACTGATCTTACATGATGTGTAAATTCATGAGTGCTAGCAGTGAATGGATGCACTAACTTCATTCCCTAAAACTGAAACAAAATTATATAGAAACACTTCATGGTACAGATTGGCTTTTTGAAGTCCTAAATGTGTTTAAATTGACGTAATTTTTGTTTGCCTTAAAAAAAAACCCAACCCACAAACCAGTAGATCTTCCTTTTAGCAGACTACATGTACACTTATATGAGTGAAAGAAGAAATACATCCTGTATCAGCGTCAGGTGAGGATACAGTCATGCACAGAGATACAATCAAAGTAATAAAATGATACAAGCATGTTTTAACATATTTCTGTTTCACTTTTCATGTTTACTTAACATCAGCACCATAAATAATGAAAAGGAATTGCCTGGCTTCAGTCTTGGTTAGCTAATGAAGTATGCTACAGTGATACAAAGTTGTTGGAATGTGTGAAATACAGATACTTTGTATTACATACAGACACAGCATCAAGACAGGAAGAGATAACTAAGCAACATTTATACAGTAAGTGTAGAAGTAAGAAAAGATTTGTTATTGACCTGAAGTTGTAATAGCTCAATACCATTCTTACAGGGAGTCCCTAGGCAGAGCTGAAAGGTTACTTTTCATTTGCAAATGTATAGAGTTGATAGAAAATAATTTCCCATGATATTCTTTTTATGATTCTTCTATTGTAATTTGTAAATAATTAATAAATACAAACTTGCAACAGGCAGGTATCTGTGGACTCTATTAGCAGTTAACAGATAGAGGCAGAGGCATTTCTATTTACAGGAAAAGCTCTTGGAGAAAATGGACCTGAATTATTCAATCATCTTTGGCATGAGAAAAAAAAGATTGTCATGAATTCTAACATTTATTTGCATACATGCAGGCAGTCCTGTATGGTTATTATGTATATGATGTCATCGTGCTTTTAAATTGTAAAAGATATTAATGACTTAGCATATAAAAGAATCTCTAGATGTCATTAGGAAGCTGTGACAGTCATTCCCCCTTTAATTTTCCACATAAACCACCAACAGCCAAAGTGGTTCTGGAGCAGACGGCTAAGAAAACAGAGTGGCAGTGGGAAAGCCCTGCTTTTGAACTCAGGTGAGATGAAAGATAATTATACTGGCTGCACTGCTGGGGTTTTTTTTTAACTGCTTGCTTAGCATACAAGTGGTGCAGCTGGAATGCTGCTTGCTGTCACCCCAGTAGGCAGACAGGTACCTTGGGTGCAGAAAACGCAGAGTTCCTGGTGCGTCTGCTTGCACCGCGGTGGCTCCGTGCGTGTTGGGACCTGCACGGTCTGTAGGACACACAGCCTTTGTGTCGGTGCCAAGGGTGGCAATATGGTCCATTTCATGCAAATGTGATACAGCTCTTGGGCTTCTGGCAGGCTGCCAGGGCAGCCCACAGCTCTCTTATGAAGATAATACCACTGTGATACTCTACAGAGATCAATTAAAATGCTGCAGCCACTTCAATGTTGAAGCATGTGGGATCCCCTAACCCAGAATTCTTAAGTATGGGAAAGATTTATGTAGTTATTGTAGCCACATGCATGTATGCACAAAAGAGCTGGAGCACTGTCAGTAACTTTTAACTGAAAGTTCTGAAAATGAGAAGATGAATACAAATACACAGAATTGGATTTTAAATACACTCTGCAACAGGTCAGTGGGACCATTTCCACTGCTGACAAAAGAATACAGCCCTGCAAATCTATCTTGCTCACTACAGTTTTCTTCTTGTACAATATTGGCAGATTAATAATTTCTTTCTGCCTTTTCTCCAGGAGAAGCCATAATTTTCTCTAATATCATAGTGGGTTTTCGTGGAAATTAGCATATTACAAAATGAGAATGGCAAATGACTCCATTTCCAAATGCCATGTTCAGCAGCCAGATTTATTAGTGGATTTGGCAGCATTTGCCAGCTCCTTTGCACATGAATAACTCTACTCGCATTTTTTAAACAAATGAAACTAGGATAAATGAGATTAATTTGCCAATAGCAAATTACATTCTATTTAAAAATAAGAATTAGCTTGTACCAAATCCACATGCTTTTGTTTATTTCCCATATAATTTATGCACAGAAACACTATAATAGACTGAGAGGATAGGTTTCAGTGCACTCAAGTAGCAGAAAATTAGACGAGTGTCCTACAACAGGGGTACCTTTCCAAGAGCCTGGTGACCGCAGAAGGACCTGGCACATGGAGATAAAGCAACCCTGAACCTCTCACAGAGCTTGTGCCACTTTGAGGAGAAAAGAAATGTGTGTTACAGTTGTCTTAGTGAACATGCCCAGCTCAGACTGAGGGAATGTAAAGCTGGATTAACCTATCCTTGCAGATAATGCTACGTATCCAGCCATAGCTGGGGATACTGGTTACGCTACCTAGTGGAAGGCAGAGTCTGCTGTAAACATGACATGAAACCTAACCAGATTACCTGTCTTATTGTTTCCTTTGTCCATCACATATTCAAACTGGTCCTCCAAGCTCCATTTCGTTCTCAACTATTGCATTCCTCAATTTGGTATATAAAGTTGGTGTAAGCATGGCACTCCAGCTCTCACTGATGGACCGTGAAAATTTTTTGATTAATACGACTTTGTACTTCAGTGCCACAATACTCTTAAAAATGTTCCCTATACCCTTCCTAAGTTTCTTTCCTTTTAAGAAATCATGATCTCTCTTCATTTCCCTGTGGCTGTTTCTGCTTCCTTCAGCAAACACTTCTTTTCCACTTGCCCTGTTCCCCTCTAAATCACCAGCATTTATCTACCTTTCTTCCTCATACACCTGTCCTTAACATATATTCCATTCATTTGTCCTACTGGTGTTTTCAGACTTTTGCTGCTTCTTCCCTTCCCCACTTCTCTGAAGGCTTTTTTCATTCTCACTTATCCACTGGGGCTTCTCCTCCCACTCTGTTATTGACCATGTGCTAGCTGATCCCTCACCCAAGTACCTTCAAGATGGGGTCTAATGCCAGTGGTGGCAGAGGGAGCATGAAGGATGCCTTCTGTCCTTGGTCCTTCACCTGGGAAGAGATACTTGGAGCACGACATAAGAAAAGAATCAAGAGGTCTCCTTACTTGGAGATGACACCATGGGTTAGGCCACCCTTCCAGCCGATAGGTCCATTCACCATTGCAAGACCATTCATCACAAGCTCTGAATAGGGAGAAGGGTAGCCAAGAACACAACAACTGCCTCTAGTGATTAATCCTTCCACACCTTTCAGGGGTGGCGAGACTTGGGGAGGGAGGGTTACTTCCCTTGATAAAGTCCCCTAACTTGGAGGTGGGATGAAAGCATCTTTCCCTTTCATCAAGGTCATCACTTGTCACCAGGAAAATTACATGCTGGCATTTTAAAGACTTTTTCTTGAAAAGTAATAAAAGTATCTAGCAGAAAAGTGATGCCATTTCTGACATTGTCTGTGTGGAAGCCCCCAATAGGAAGTACTGTAAACAATTTCCCAATCTGATTTTACACAGGCCTAGGAATTAAAAAGAAAATTTAAGTGTTTAATGCTTAAACCAAATGTTTAATTTCCAACATCCCCATAGAGTCACACTGCAATGTGGAGGTTGCAGTTAAAAGCCCAGATTCCTTCATCTTCCTGACACTGAATCTACACTATAACAAAAACATTTTGAAATTAATGTAGAAATAGTTCTAACCGGAGCATTAACATAATTTACTTCAGTCACGTTCATCAGGATCATTTATATCTTACACATGTGATGTGTAAGTATTCACTCTGCCTATACATATACAGTTGGATTTTATATATTATATATAAAAACCACTCCTTTACAAAGTATGATTCATTGGTTTAGCAGTTGATATTTTAGCTTTTCCAGTATGTTCAAAAGCAGTTTATACATTTAGAAGTATGGTGTATAATCATTACCACTTTAAGTAGGGCTTCATCCCATCCATATGAGAAGACACACTACACGTGCTAAGCTGAGCACTGAAACCGACAGAGACAATTCAAAGCTGTGGAAGAATTGTGAGCCACACTTTGGCTAACTGTTTTCTGTGCCACTAGAAAGTGGTTTACTATCTGATTTATAATTACCCACAGTAAAGTATACTTATCAAAACAAAAGAGTGCAAAATGCTACACTTTATCATGTTCAAGAGCTGATCTTACAACAGGGCGTGCCTTGGCTCAGGAGCAGAGCTATGCTTTCTCATGATTAGAAAGCAGATCCCATGGTCTGTCCTGCCACTGATCTGTAGCAAGTTGAATGGTCTCCCTGGGTTTTGGCTCCTCAAAAGGAATGGCAAATCTTACCAACCTAAGCTGTATGTTGAATTTTCTTACCTAATGAATGTCAGATAAACACAGAGATCTGCTGACTGCCAGGAATGGTCCTACACTCATCTGACACGAATGACAGGCATCCCCACCTGAATATCAGCAAACCCAATGTAAACACATCATAAGGAACATCCTTATGGAAACAGTTCGCATGCATGTGCAGAGAAAATGGAAAAAATGCATGCCCCCATCTAGAGTAAAGCTTGTGCCATATGTGATTACAAAGACTTGTAGGCTGAAACGAGGCAGGGTATATCCAACATTTGGGTCCCACATTGGCTGTTATGGATCTTCTTAATGTTGTCAGTCACAGACAGCCCACCCACACATGTTCTTTGAGACAGAGGAGAGTACACTCCTTTTTCGGGTGACAGACGTAACTGAGAACCTGCTTCCCTGTTTTGTTTGCAACCCAAGGAAATTTAATTGGACCTTTGCTGAAAACAGTTAGGTCAGATAATCACTAACCTTGCAGGCTTTGAGGTCTGTGTTGCCTCAGTGTAAGCAATGCAGCATAAGCAAACTTGGGAAGAGAGACAATGTTGATCTTCCGTACCAAGTCGTTCCTCTAACCACAAAAAATGCCATGTGTTGGCTCAGCTTCATTCAGTCCAACTTGATGGTAGGATGGAGGATGGAGGGAGCATGCTTGATGATTCTCAGAAATAACGCATCCCATTTACCACCATCAGAAGCCTGAATATGTTGAATATGAATTAAATACTCTGATATTTTACCCAGAAAAAATTAAAGACTTTCTGCTAAATGTGTGCAAATTGTGGTTTTTTTTCTAAATCTCATAACATACAGTGATTTTCACAGGAAAAAAAGACGTATGTCAATGACATACAAATCACAGCATCATCTCATTTCAAGTCCTTGCCTCAAAGCAGAATGTTACCAATGTCAATTGGCAACAAGCCATTTAAATTTCTTTTTCTGTAATGATGATTGGAAATTATTTTGACTGAAATTTCCCAAATTCTTCAGCTGGGGACGGACATTTAACAAAAGTCCAGCCAGGGTGTAGCAAAATGTAAAAACCTATTCACAAAAGAAATTTAAATTATATGATAGGAAATTTTAAATATGGTACAGATAATGCAAAGAAGGCAATACCTATTTGTTGACAATCCTATTTGGCCAGCAAACCCAGACATATTCTGTATGAAAACGTCTGTCTTAGGGTCTGAATTAGGATCAGCAGACCAGACTTGCCTGTGATTAAAATCCCTCAGGATGTCTTGGGTATCTACATTCTCCTAATGAGTATATATTTTGGGGTCTGCCTGGCAGTAATCTTGAATATTTAAATTGCCACACACCAACTTGGATAGCGCAAGGCAGGAAATATGTAATTGAGCATTATGCTGTCTCACGTCAGGAGGGCAGCCCAATCCGTTATTCCGTCTAGCGTATTTCCTCAGCGCTGTCCTGGGTCACTCAGCACTCGCTCAAAGTAACGCCTGGCCAGCAATCAGCCACACACAGTTTTGTCCTGGCCTTGACATCCCCCTTCCCGAGCCTTTTCAGTGGACCACACTCCTCACTCCAAGGAAGACATCTCCATCCAGGTTATATTGGAGAAAGGCTCTTCATCAAGTGAATTGATAGTAGGGGTGATCAAAGTCTGGCAGTTGTACCTTATCTATTGGGGATCACAAATCAGGAATGGAGCTGCCCTTCAGTTTGCTCCTCCCCACCATTAAATTACATTCAATCACTGCACAGAGAATGCAGCCCATGCGCTCACAGCCAGATGTTATCATTACAGGCCTTTTCTTATAAACTGATGCTGAAACCCGAGTGGTTGATGAGACTAGCTAAGCAGTTGTACCTTTGACCTGATTGCATTAAACTTGCCCTATCAATTTAAGCTTAGTATAAACACCATTTCCCAGAGTCCCTCATGACTTCAGTAGTGAGAAGAAGCTGACTAAGCCTAAACATTTTTTAACAGCAATCTTGTCTTACAACACCAAGGGGATTTGCCATGTATCTGGGGCTTTATAAAACCATATGAACATGCTGAAAGAATTAAAGTCCTTTAAAAAAGCAAAATTGATGGTGACAGTCCTTTTAGAAAATCAGTTTGTAGAATGTCAGCACAAGAGGAGTTGGAAACAGGACTAAAATAGTTTTTAAAAATACAACAGATTTGTGTTTGTTTCACACTGTTGTTCCTGAATACTGAGATTTAGAGTTAAAAAACAAAACAAATGAAAAAAAAATCTCAAGCTGAATTCACCCCCTATGAAAAAGAACTCCCCAGCTCTTCCAGATGTATCACCTGAGATCTCCCATAAAATATGAGCATCTTTACCCTGGCCTTTCAGATTTATTTTTAATAAAGTTTGGTCTATTTCACATTGAGGGTAATTCAGATAATCCTATCAAAAGTTTCTATGCAGCAGCACATGAGCTATAGCATATGGTACAGCATATGGCCAACAAAGCTTGGCTAGGCTGAATAAAGGGGGACAAGCTTGTAACTGTAAGGATAAGAATGAAAGCAACATCATGCTTGACTCAGCTTGACTAATATTGCCTTCCATGGAATGCTAAATCAAGGGTTTGGTACTGCAAATGTTGATAAAGCAACGGGACATAAACCAGCAGAACATGGATCTTCACCTTGCTAGGTTGCAAGTCCTCTGGCCCCAATGCAGAAAAACACACTTGAAATTGAGCAGATTCCTGCTAATTTTAGCATAAGTATAGAAGTAGTCAAAGCTCTGCAAGGCCAAACCTCTGATCCAGATTTGGAAAAAAATTGAAGAAATATCCAGGAGTGATATGACTCATTTTAAAACAGAAGTTTTGTGCTGTCTGTTGGTTATACTAGTGTAACAAACCAGGCAGCGGAACTGTTGCCAGAAGTGCAAAGAAGAAGAAGCACATTAAGCAAAATGTGATGGTTCTATGCCAATGGAAAACATGCTTCAGAGCACTGAAACATAAAGCACAAAAAGCCAACAAGACTGCTAACTTTTTTACTATTTTGAAATCTAATAAAACAAGAATATGCATGTAAAAAAAATTCAGACAACAAAAAGCAACCCAAAAACTAACATAAAAACCCAATCCAACCAACAACTACTGTTACTAAAATAATAATGGAGAAGCTTATTTAAGAACTAATTTACCTGAGTCCCTACCTTGGTTACTCTTGGAAGCAGCAGCATCTGAATTTTGTTAAACAAATGCCACTGCAGGAAGGAAATGCAGGTAAGGAAAAGAAAATAACCTGGTGCACAATTTTACATAATACAAATGCACAAAGCAATCTAGAACATAATGTAGAGTTCCTTTGTGTTCAAATTAAAGCAGGGTCCTTTTCTGCAAATAAGTAAAGTACACATTTAAATGACAAAACTTAAACTCAACATTAAAGGAAGATTTGCACAAATTGCTTGCTTTGCAGAAAGCATTTCTGTTTCTCTCCTTTTGGGATCAGATGAGACAGAACAAACCCAATGACCTTGACTATGAATTCAGAGAGGAAAAAAGAAAGAAAAGATGTCAACTATTTATTTCAAACTTGCTAAACTCATGTTGATTTACCTAGCCATGCCCTGTCATTACAAAAGGTACTTCTGTCTCATAGCTTATGGCACAATATGGAAGAATCTGAGTAGCTTTTGCCCTGCATTTGCTAGTAAGAGTGATCTAGCTGTGGCATGGAACAATATAGGCTGATTTGGCTAATCATGGAGTGGCTGGATTCTGGGTAAAAATCAGACTGGATGGCTGAGCCCAGAGTGTGGAATTAAATCCAGCTGGCAGCTGGTCACAAGTGGTGCTCCCCTGCAGTGCGTGTTTTGGGCCAGTCCTGTTTAGCATCTTTATCTATGATCTGGATGAGGGGATCGAGTGCACCCTCATCATGTTTGCAGGTGACACCAGCTTGGGTGTGAGTGTTTATCTACTGGAGGGTAGGAAGACTGCAGAGGGATAGACAGGCTGGATTGATGGACCAAGGCCAATTGTATGAGATTCAATGAGTGCTGAGTCCTGCCCTTGGATCACAACAACCCAATGCAGCAGGACAGGCTGAGGGAAGACTGGCTGGAAAGCTGATCAGGGAAAATGACCTGGGAGTGTTGTTTGACAGCAGCTGAACATGAGCCAGGAGTGTGCCCAGGTGACCTTGGCCAGGTGCCATCCTGGCCTGTATCAGCAGCAGTGTGGCCAGCAGGAGCAGGGCAGTGAATGTCCTCCTGTGCTCAGCGCTGGTGAGGCCACACCTCAAATCCTGTGTCCAGTTCTGGGCCCCTCACAGCAAGAAGGATATTGAGGTGCTGAAGCATGTTGAGAGAAGGGAAATGGAGCTGGTGAAGGGTCTGGAACACAAGTCTGATGAGAAGTGGCTCAGGGTGCTAGGGTTGTTTAGCTTGAAGAAAGGGAGGCTCAGGGGAGACCTTAATGTTTTCCACAACTACCTGAGAGTATAGCAAAGCAGGGCTTGGTCTCTTCTCCCTGGCAACAAGTGACAGGGTGAGAGAAAATGGCCTCAAGTTCCACCGAGGGAAGGTTTAGATCAGATATCAGGAGAAATGTCTTCACTAAAGGGGTGGTCAGGCACTGGAATGAGCTACCCAGGGAAGTAGTGGAGTCACTATCCCTGGAAGTGCTCAAAAAATGAGCAGACATGGCACTTGGGGATATGGTTTAGTGGTCACCATGGCACTGATGGGTTAATGCCTGGACTCAGTGATCTTAGATGTCATTTCCAACCTAAACTATTCTAATTCTATGATTTATCTTTCTAATTCTATGATTTATCTTCTAGTAACTGCAGTAACAGCTAATCTGGAGAAGATGAGGTACAGCAGGGGAATAATAACATATAAAAGGTTAGGCAACTGGTCAGAAAAGGGGAAGTCTTTGGCTGGCATGAAGCTGTTGGTTGGATTTGTCACTATCAGCCTTAACAATCTTTACAGGCACTTTCTATTAAGTCAAAAATATCACAAACAAGCTAAAAAAGGTGGATGATGACTTAAATTTGAGGAAAATTTGTACAGGGAGGCTCAGGTTAGAAAGAAAAAACTGTCTCAACTTGAAGTCTGCCACCATGGAAGAGTTGAGAGTTGAGAGGAAAAAGCTTGAGATAATTCACTTAGAGACTGAAAACAAAAGGCTCACTGTATTCTGAAACAGCTGGTGTAAAGAACAACCTGCAGGTATGAGTTCATCACAGGTGACTGTGAATCAGAAGTGTGATGCAACCATGAAGGGAAACATAATCTTAGTATGTGTAGGATGACCTGTTTCCTGCCAAAGTAGAGGAGCATTACTGCTAGCGTATGAGACACCAATTGATGTGTCTTTTATTTCAAATACTGTGTAGCATTCAAAAACTACTCTTAGTAGTGTTGTCAAAAGAAAACAAACTGGATTTGGCGCAGATAAAGAGAAAAGTTGTAAGGATGGTCAAAGGGTGCGGAAACAACCTATAACAACACAAGGACAAATTTTATTTCTTTATTTCTTTAGTCAACCATACAAAAACCTGGGAGGTGAAACAGCTACACGTTATACCATCACTTGGGGGAAGATGCTACAGCGTCATCACAGGACAGAACTATTTAAGTGAAGGACAGTGGTATAAAAGCAGAGGGATGTAAGCGTGCAAAAAATGCCAGTACAATGTGAGGTTGGTAGAAAATTCCTAGCTGTAAGATCAGGCAAGTTCTGGACTGCTGTACAGTGAGATTAGCTGGGGCTAAACAGCCTCATGACTTTTAATGTGCAGTTAATGAAAAGGGTTTTGCGATGTGATACCTGCTACAGAGACAAAATGTAAGTGTCTCCCAACTTGTTGTTAACAGCATGGCTATAATGTGAGCATCAGCATCTGGTAATGCTCTTATTCTTCTTAACGATTTAATATCTTAAATTGATATCATACTTTTCAACCCAAAGGATCCCAAAGCACTTAAAAAATTGCAATTGATGTGCAGTCTGTGAAGAGAGGGCTTAATTCACTGCAGAAACAGAGCTGCAGCACAGGTGAGAGGCAGCAGCTGTTTAAAGCGTGGTTATACTTAAACTATAAAAAAGTGTTTACATTTTATAATAGGAAGACCAAAGTGGTCTTTTGGGGGAGAAAGTATTTTCACTGGAAAAATGTAAGTACTCTGTATTTCCTATTTTCTTCTCCAGGCAGGAGCTCTGCTGTTGATGTCATGGAGGGACCAAGGTGCAGGAATCCTAGTAGAATGAAGGCAAAAGTATTTCCCCTGTTCATGCTTCTACTACTCATGAAAATAAATTTCCTATGTGTAATGTTGCAAAGTCATCACTACCTTTTTATTTTGAAGGGTTTCCTGCCTTCCTCAGGGGATATTATCTGGGGAGATTCATTAGGACTTGTTCAAACTAATCCCTCTAAATCAAGGCAGATACTGAAATATGCTTGTGCAGGATCCATCAATGGGTGGGACAAGTTCAGGCTACCTTCCCTGCAGTGCATGAAAACCCTGAAAAATCAGAATGGACCTTTTCAGGCTACATACAAAGGCTGTCCAACCCAAACCTTCAAAAATCATGATACTGGCTTATGAGTAGAATGCTGCTGTGTTCTTTCTACCTTGACTTTGGGATTGTTTCGATTTGCCTGTTTTAATAAAAACCAAGAAATCTTTTTTTTTTTTTTTTCCACTGAAGGCATGACATATAATCACACTACGTAAAATACAGCCATGACTTTTAAGGACTATCCTGTGGCTATCTTTCACCAAAAGTGGCTGCAAAGGAATGTGTGAGCTTTTAAGGCCACCAATGTAGGAGTTAAAACTTCACATCATCAGGTTCTGTTTGGCTTTTCAAAACAATCAGGAGAGTACACTGGTCATCCCATTACCACGCACAAGTGAAAAGAGATACATTAAAATCAGTTTTCTGTAAAAAGAAATCCCAGTGCAACTGTGATTCTTTACAGCTATAAAGCAGGAATAACATATGGAAACTGAAGAGAGAAGAATATTATTACTGGTAACACCTCACCAATGGGTAAATTACTAGTTATCATAGGCTCAAGAAGGTCTATTGCTCTAGAAGCTGAAAAATGAGCTCTTCTTGAAGGATTTTCAGTAAAAACTCAGCATATTTAAATGTTCAGAGCAATCTGAAATCCAGGTAAGGAGAAATCAATGTTGTGTCAAGCTTAGAAATAACTTTTTAAAATAAGCCAAATTAGGAAATTCCCTTTTAATTGTAAGGAATGAAAGTTTCTCTAGAGAAGACATGAATTAGTCATAGAGGTATCTCTTGCATGGCTTTTTTCTTTTTTTCCCCCCTTTCTTCTACATTCCATAGTTATAAATGGAGAAGTCATCTACAGGTCACACCACTGCCTCTGGTGCTACTTAAACATTTTCTAAAAACGTATCTTCACACTGGCAACACACACAACCCATGTAGGTTGGATTTGCATGAGAAGTTGTTATCTGAGCCCCCAGTTGCCACCCCAACCTCCCATCCACTTCCTCCTCCTAGCTCCCTTGTTCCCAAGGCTGGCTGGGCTCAGCTGCCTGGCTGTCACAGAACCACTGTGGGGCTTTGAAAAATTTGAGACGAGCTCACTCTTTTCCAGGAGGCTCTCCTCCCAGTGAACACATACCCCTGAGATGACTTTAGGCCACTGGCTCACCTGAACTATCCAACTAGGGATTCCTTCTAAGCAGCAATAGCTGATAGGAGACCAGTAAGAATGCTCCTAACCGGCCCGTCACTGAGCAGATTACCAAGAAAATGGCTCACAGGAAAAATACTTCCTTGTTTTGGGCTTCTGGTGGGCTCAGCTTTCTCCCATTACAGAGCTGCCAGGGCCTTATCCAGCCTTTAACAAAGGCTTCCCAGTGGTGTTCCAGCAGCCCTGGAACTTGTGTGTCCACCTGCACCTCCTTTTTCTCTTCATCTCAGGACAGTGCTGAGAAGCTGTATCCTGTGACTTTGTGTGTTGGAGAGGTTCCTCTTGTCCCCAGCCCCTTTTTGTATGAGTCTGAGTGGAATGTAGGAAGAATGGGACCTGGAGGCTCCATCCCTGGCTCCTGGGTGTCTCTCCTGGGTGCTATTTCACCATCATGTCTCAGCTACTGTCAAAAGAAAACTCTGGACAGTTTAGAAAGCTCTAGTCTTACTGTGTTTTATAGCTGAGACTCAAAACAAGCAGATTTTTTCAGCTTTGCCACGTGGATGTGTTCTGCCATTCTGGTGAAAGTTCACCCCAGCCTGGTCAATTCTTGTGCCTTTAAAAAACCAAAAATGTGGCAGTTTGCACCTGCCCAGCACAGATCTGCTGAGGATGGATGGCTTAAGTTTCTGGGCAGTCCAACATCCCTGAAACATCTCACATGCTCACATGGGTATTGGCTAGACAAAGCAAGCAGGTAATCCCTGAAAACTAAGATCTTGTAATGCCTGCATTACCAAACTTCAAGGTATTTGACCTTGTATCTTAATAAGGTTCCTTTAACTCATGTATGGATTCTGGTTTTTAAATTTTTTTCTGGTGTATTTTCTAGTGTATTTTTGTTTCTCTGTGTACACAGACAGATAAACAGGCAGTTTCTGTTTTGCAAAGCAGGAGATTCCTGCATGCTCTGCTTGCATTAAGAAGAATCTATATTCAAGAATGAACTGGCAGACAACTCTGTTTGTTGGTTCATAATATTGTAAGGGGAAGATAGGAAATCAGTGATTTTGCCTAAGGGAGCAACTTCAGTATAAAAAGAAGAGAGGGGAAAACCAGACTAAAAACTTTTACGAAATCTTAATTTTGAACTAGAAACAGAAAAGTAATGCCAAGCCATCAATTACTGTGAATACTATTTAGAACACATTTTAAAAATTAAAACTGAAATACCTTGGACTTAATTTTAAACAGGTTTTGCATGGTGTAACACCATTGATGTCAGCAGAATAATTTCCAAGTTATAAATTTGTTAACATAAGGTTAGTACAAGGTTGCAGCACAGTGGATGAGAGTTGCTTTGAAAGTGCTGTACGAGAGGGAAGGCTGTGTGCTGATGTTGAATAACCTGCTAGGAGATTGTTTGCTTTCTGCCTACACAGCCAAGCTACACGTTAATTAATGCTACCACAGAGACTGTCATCTCCTAAGGCATAGAGCAAAACAGTAATATTCTAACATTAATAATAATTAATATTCTCTCTTATGAATATTGTTCAAATAAAAGGATGTGTACCCAGACCATGTAAAACACAAAGCACCTGTTTTATTTGCTGCTCTTCTGCCAAACACAGGTAATGATTAGTAAATAACTTTGAGCTGATGAACAAAGATACGGGGTTACATCTTTAGAAAGCAATAGCAGCCTCCTCAGAAATTTAATTTGGCTGTGGTTCAACAAGCCAATGTAAACAGCCTAGACAACCATATTAAACACAGGTTATTCACACTTTTGGCCCACAAGAGTCGATGAAACAGTGTTCAACAGTCTGTTCCTGCCTCCTCAGATACACAGGCACACATGCAGTGCCAACTGTTACACATACAGCACGAGCCTTGGATGAGGCAGGGTCAGAGAGCATCTCTGAACCATTGACATCAACCAGGCATGTATTTTACAGGCTCCCTAACTCCTTCAGGACTTTGGGTAGCTGCAGAAATACTTCCAGCTCTTGCAGATTCCCACACTGAGCCAATGAAACAGCATCCAAAATACAACCTCAGCACCAAAACTGAACACTCCAGAGTTGAGCTGGACCGTGACTCAGCTCCAGAGCTGTGAGGTGATGGCTGAGATGGGACAAATACTAGGTCACAGAAACCAAATTAAGAATGGAAAGTGGAACAGAGGCTCAAAGCTCAGTTGTTATGTATGTAAACTAAGGCTGCATTTATTACTTGGGAATGAGGAAGAAGGTGGAAAGACTGTGTTTCCATCGGTTCAGCAACAAGCAGAATTAGGG
Organism: Aphelocoma coerulescens; assembly: GCF_041296385.1. NCBI lineage: Eukaryota > Metazoa > Chordata > Aves > Passeriformes > Corvidae > Aphelocoma > Aphelocoma coerulescens. The sequence goes on from NC_091015.1 coordinate 80,652,229, forward strand.
AAAAGCATACTGAAGTTGTAGGGTAAAACAGCCACAGGAGCATGGAGCAGAGTAGGCTGGAGAGCTCACGGAAATAGTGCAGGAATTAAAAACACAAAGCAAAGGAATCACTAGCTTATGCAAAGTGAGAGGGCAAAGCAAAAGAACAAATACCTCATGCTGATACCATGGGAGTAAACAGTAAACCCTGGAAGAGTTTCATGGCAAGATAAACTGAAGAAAAGGCAGGCTTTTATGAAATTTTATATAATAGTTTTTGAATGGTGACAATGGCATTTAAAATAAAGATAGTTGTATTTACCACTGGGCATGCAAATGTAGTGCATTTAGAAAAGAAGGGGACTTTCAAACAAAGGACATCTTAAGAAACAAAACTAGTGCATCTGACATACCAATAATGTTACAGAGTTCAGAAGGCTGGAATATGATAAAATGAAAAAAATACTTCAGAGAAATATAGAGGATTCAAAAACATAGGAAAAATAATTAATAAATAAAAGAAGAACTAGGAAAAAAAAACCCTAGTCTCATAGATTTGAAAAGACAATAGTGTTCTTGGATCAAGAGTACTACAACGCCCAGTGTAATATATTAGAATCTTAGGAATGAAAAATAAAGGGAGATGCAAGTAGTACTGGAAAAAATATCATGAAGAATTGCAAAGATTCAGAGAGGAACAAAGTTCCAAATCTGATAGATGTTAGAAAGCAGTGGCAAGATTTCATTTCCACCCACTGCTACCACAAACAGTAATTGAAGTAAACAAACAAACAAACCCCTTGTTCAATTATTCAGGCCAGTTAATTTAGAGTTGTTTGTTTGTGGCAGGAGACTGAGATCTTTTGTTGATATAACTGAAATCATGCCAGTTAAAAGTTAAATCCTGCCTGCTAGACATAACTTGGGGTTTGGAGAATCATGTTACATGTCTCAGAGAAAACAACCAGCCCAAACAGCCCTCAAGGATGCCACGGCTGGTGAGGGAAACTCATATCCTCTGCTGCATTTTCTTTCTGAATTCATGCTGCAGTCCTTGTTTCAAGAACACCACAATCCAAATCTTTCTGAAGCCTCAAGATCTCATGTGCTTTGTCATACAGGGACTCTAGTTTCCTGTAGCATTTTGATGTGTAAATAACATTTATTTTTTCATTTCCTCCAGTGTATTTTAGTGTGGCCCTAAATTACCATCCTGACTTATTTTCTCTCTTCCTCATCTATTCTTTAGGTAACTGTACACTGCATATGCTGCACACTGGCTAAAAATAAACATAATGTCAGAATTATATTCAACACTGTCTTTGATTGAAGCACCATGCCCTGCCTTACCAAAGACATCAAGTTCCTACTCCGTAATGTCCCATTTCTAGTTACAGCCTTCTGATGCATATCTCCTTTTTGCAGCGAGGTATAATTCAGAGAATACACCTCAGTTTTCTTGCAAGTTGCTAAAAATAGCAAAGAGTCTGTCTAGAAGAGACACCCCATTCTGGCGAAATTTCCCTGAAGACAAAAGAACAACTCCCATATTTTCACGATGGACTTGTTAGTGGGCGTGGTTGACCATTTCCCCATTCCATCTTTATGCCAGTGTAATTAAGTCAATGGGGCTTACATCAAGATAAAACTGAAGAGCATAATGCAAAGATGAGTCAGAATCCACATGCTACAAAATGTAAGAGGACCGTTTCATAGCAGGATGATGAGAATTTGGAACTTGCTTATCAGAAAACACATGCTTCAAAGTGATTCCTGATCATTTTGGAATTTCCATTACAAAACTAGCATAGGTTTGTTTTTGGAACTCGCTTATCAGAAAACATGTGCTTCAAAGTGATTCCTGATCATTTTGGAATTGACATTACAAAATCAGCATAGGTTTGCTCTATTGTTAGTCAGATCACAACTGGGGAGGAAACATGCCAATGCAAACCTCCTGAAAGATACTTCATATTTACTCTTGAACAATGTTCTGGTCTTCAAGAGGGAAAAAAAAAATTACAAGATTGACAATGGACTACATTGTTCTTTGATGTTGCAGCATGGACAAATCACAGGTGTATTACGTAAATACCTGTCAAACTGACAATTAATATCAATTAGGCTTTAATCTGACATATTACATTGGGCGCAGCAAATGCAAAATCTGTTCAAAGTAGATCGTAGATATGTACCCTTCAATTAGACATTAGGGAGGAGGAAATTCTACTCTCTGGGAAAGCACAGAATTTAACTCCTGACTTGCTAGAGATCTGTGTGGATGAAATTCATCCTTGTGAAGGTGGGCAGTCCAAAACTTTTTTGAGCCCTTGCAATTTCAAAAGTGTAAGCAGCATTTAAGTGAGAAGGAGCTGTTCCTCCTCTCTCTGTGTATACACAGTCTCAAGTGTGCAGTGTTTAGCAGCTTCTTTCTTTGACACATAAAAAGGCCAGTGTAGAGGAAATAAGAGAGACATCTCTCTGGATAAGACTTCCTGAAGCAATCACTTTGGAGTTGGGAAGTAAGAGAGTATTCACAAAGCTACACAGGAGATGGAAAAGGCCCTTTCATGGTGTGCCTCAGAGCTGGAAACTGGACTAGAAGAACGGACATCTCTTAATTTACACAGGTAAGACCTACTGATAAAACTCCTCAGATTTGGTATGTATGTGTGAACAGCTCCCTGTGTTCAATATACTGCTGGGAATTTTTTCAGGCTTCACAACATCAGACAGATACCTAAATCACTACAGTCAAAATGGTGATACGATAATTTCTCCTCAAAGTGAGAAACTGCAAATATATGACCAAAATGGAACCAAAAGTTTATGCTACAATGAATTGTCCTGGGGTTAATGAGACAGAGAAGTAAAACACTCAGTAGACAGATTCGCAGCAAGATTCTCAAGCAAGCCACAACTGCTGTTATGACTAAATATGTTCAAACCTCAAAAGAAAGCAGACATGACTGCAATATCTTGTGGCATATGAAGAATACATAAATGAGGCCAAAAGCATAACATTTGTTCTCCTTCTAGAGAAAGCATCTAACCTCTTTCATAGCTTTCTTCATATACTATGAACCTGCTTCCCCATTTTAAATTAACCTTTTAATTTTATTTATAATCTCATGTATTGCCTCCAAAAGAGGATGCTGACTAAATTTTTATACAGCACTATTTTTAATGCTGTGACAGTTCTTCTTATCCATGGACTTTTCAGAGAGCTAGCTGAAAGAAAATACACAGCTTCTCAATAGTCCTAAAATATGAAGACAGAATCCTGACTCTTGCCAGCCATCAGCATAAGATAAAATTTTCATTCATCTGACATCCCACCAGCCATGCCTCAAATTCATATGAGGTTTAGAAATGCAAACCTTCAGCAGGATGCCTTTAAATCAGCAGGTATGCTCTGTAACAGAGATTTGCAAAACAATTACACTTTTAAATAACTCTACTCTCATTTAATAAACATTAAACATAATCTCAATAATTTTAATCAGGGCTGAATGAATGAATATTATTGAAAATATCCCCTTTCATTTGAGAATATTAACACCTACTCTTCCATCCAGTGATTTCATACCCTGAGTTGATGCTACACACGGCTTTCTGAACTCAAGGATGGGAATGACTTTCTACCTCTCAGCTCAGAAGGAGTGAAAGGGAAAGTACCAGGGAAGTATATAATAGCTTTATTTTCAATTTAAAAGAAGAAGGCAAAAAATAAATGTGTATCCTGGTAATTAACTTACAGTATTTAATAAATAAAAGCTAGATTGGAAAAAAAGGAGTAAAATAAGAACTTCACACTTGAACAAGAAAGCCACTGCTATATTGGAATATGGAACTCCTATTTTCAGTTTTCTGTTTCTACAACAGATGCTAAGTTCTGCTCTCCTTTTTTTGTGCAGTGAGGTATTGTTCACTTTGGTGACTTTCTTATGTGAAGGAAAGAAAGGAGAATTCAACAATTCCCATGATTGTCTCTGGAGATGTTCAGCTCATGCTATGCATGGGTAACACAGTCTCTGTTGGAACAATGATTATCTATGTTAAAAATGTTATCTCGTGGAATCTTGTTCCACTGCTTTAGGTATGTGGAGGCTTTCATTCACCTTTACAATAAGCCTTTGACTGCTGTCATACAGCAATAGGATTCTTTGACAAAACATTCAGGAACAAGAAAATCTCTCTTCCTTCTTCAACTTGGCATTCCTAACTTCCTTGTTGACTTTCAGTACGATAGAAAACCTACTGAGATATTATTTTTCCTTCATTTTAGGAGGTGGACCTCTGGAATATCCACACAGCTGCAAATGGAGCATGCTTGTGCCCCTTGAACTTTTGAACAGCACCAGAGTATTTCCTGGTATCACAGAATCACCAGGGTGGAAGAGACCTCCAAGATCACCAAGTCCAACCCCTGCCCTAACACCACCTCAACTAAACCATGGCACTGAGTGCCACTTCTAATCCTTTTTTAAACACATCCAGGGATGGTGACTCCACCACCTCCCCGGGCAGACGATTCTAGTACTTTATCACTCTTTCAGTAAAAAAACTTTTTCCTAACCTTCTGGAGGCATCTCTGGATAGCAGTGGGAGAAGCTTTTCATTTCACTATTTTCACAAAGCATTTCAAGCTGCTGTCCTGACACGTCTGAGTGAAGCAGGAGGAGGCCTCTTGCCAGACAGCCACCCCATGGTATGCAGCCGCCTGCCGCTCCCTGCTCCGAGGCCGCAATTACACAGCCGGGTGGCGACTGCTGCCAGTGGTGTGCATGACTCCCAGAGCACAGAGACCAGGGTGAGGGCAAGCAAGGAGAACCAGGCCGTCACTGAGCTCTGTCGTAAATTCATATGAATAAGGAAAAGGAGGAAAAAAGAAAACAAGAAGAAAAAAGAAAACAAGGAAGAAAAAGAAAAAAGAAGAAAAAGAGAAAAGAAAAAAGGACTTTATTAAGAATCCATGTGTCTTAAGAGTCTTTTTAAAATAAAAATCCCACTCAAATAAACAGGGAGCCACCTAACTAGCTAATCTCAGGGTCTCAGAGCTGGTCACCAGCTGAAGCTAATTAGCTGAAGCTGATCACCATATTTCAAGTATGAGTAGTAGCAACTATGTCTGTATTATTCCTGCAATCCTTATTTTCTCAAAACCAGCATTATTTCTCTTTCTGTCCTCTGTCTCTCAGTATTATTTTCCAGTAGAATGACTGCTGTCACTGATCAAAGTTACAGTAAAAAATAAGCTAACTCACATGTATTTTATGACCTTTAGATGTTAAATGAGGAGAAGTTACATGACACTACACTATGATAGCAGGAGGAGAGAAAGAAAACTCAAAGCTTTGCTACATTTGTTAGAGCAATGTACAGCATCATCTGTTATTACTGTGTAGCTCCATGGCCAAAAAGTAACCTGAGGAGGGTTCATACCACACACTTCACATGAAATATGAGCACAAGTCTAGGTAATGTCCACCCTTCCACTTCATGAAGAGCAGAAATTCTGGGATTCATAAAGGCTCTTGAGCTTTGCTAGTGAGCCGAGAGTCCAAAGCAAATGGCATTCCCAGGAAAAACCCACAACACAGGACAGGCAGTCTGGCTTGCTGCTGTTTCCTACCAGCAAGAGGAAACAGAGCCATGGCAGAGCCATGGTGGTTCAGGTATGAGACTGTAGTTCAGAGACTGAGGTTCAGGTATGCCATACAACAGTGACCTAGAAAGAGCAGCGTGAAGGCCTGTCACAGGAAGGAAAGAGGGGATTTAATAAGTTTGGGGAGGAGAGGAAAGGGATTCTTCAGGGCAGAACAGATCAGGGTCCACCTAACATCAATCTGCCAAAACTACAGCCAGATCCTGGGATCAGCTCTGTGATACTTCAGGGCCATTGGCCATTGTTACATTATCAGTATGTGACAATACAATGCAAGGTCATGAACAACACACTGCACCTGAGTGGCCTCACCTTAATGTAAATAATTGCATTTATCTGACTTTTTTTGGCCGTGGTGCTCATATTTCAAGTCCATCATCCACTGTGTCAAGTATGAATAACATTTTAAAACAGTTCATAAAAAAAATCAACAGTCCAGTGCAGATATTCTTTTATGTACCTTTCCACAAACTATGACATATATGTCAGCTGGGTTACTTTGCAGATCTCTGCTATTTGGCTTATTTTAATCCTCCACAAGGTACTCATAACTTCATTGTTGGTTTTCCCAGTTTAGTGAGGGAAAACTGCAAGAGCTTCTCTTCTGTGTTTTGAACAAGGGATGCTTCCTGTTTAACTTGGGATTCCCCAAGAGCAGTCAGCACTGCTTCTGCAGAGATCTCTGCACCTAAAGGCAAGGTGGTCACCTTGCTGGACACAAAGCTGTATTTTCCCTTTGAGATGCGTTTTCCTTCAAAGAACTCAGAGGACGAATTGTAACATTCTTAGCATCCAGTGCCAAGACTATTGATTTTCTTACAGCTAACCAATAAACTAACCAAACTATTATATAATTTTTGACTGTACAGATCTAAAGACATGACCCAAACTGATGGATTTAAAGTAGTTCGTGGATAGCCATCAACTAAGCTGAGCAGTGATTATGAATAATGGATCCTACCCCCCATCAGTAGCTGAACTGAAATACATCCACCTAAACCACTTTTGCATTATAGAAAGGAATTGCAAAGGAAACATTGTTAAGGTTACTATAATTAAGTTCCCTTTTTAACATACCTAAAATATACAAGGCAGGCAATCTTGGGTTACTTAACTGGTGCCACCCGTTCAGACTATCACCTATTCTGTGGTTTTGCATGCATATCCCACATCCCTCCAAAGCTTTGAATCCATTACTAGTTATTATTTTGGAGGAATGTGATACATAAATTTAAACATGTCAGACACAGCATTCAACACTTCTAATGATCTATTACCCTCATATTATTGAAGTCCCTGAGGAACTTTGGCAGATGTCATTCAACCATCAAGCTATCATTACTATGTTCTAGCTTTAATCTAAAGCGCCTAAGAGCTTCATGCTTCTTAATTCATTTTCTATCTCTCTTAAGGAAAAAAAGGGGTGGGGAGAATGGGTGGAAATAGTTCACCTTAAGTGGCCTAGAGTTTGTCATATTTGGGGAACACATTTTCATTTTCCAAACTAGATCACTTTTTCTTGTTTTAGTTATAAATCTATTTCCTCTAAAGTTCTAGTGATATCTCAGTAATTTAGTTAGTATTCATCTAGAATATGTTATGACAAAAAAAAAAAAATACTATGGCACACAAACAATTTCAAAAAGCAGGAGTTGTTGATCCAAATCTTCCCAATGTATGAAAAGAAGTGCAAAGTTAACAGTTTGTGCACAAACACGTTATTACTTAGGACTCTGTCTTGCTGTACTGCCTATTTATCTCATTTTCTGATGACCTCTCCCAGGAAATTCAGAGGCATAAAATTATTAAGTAACAGTACCGCTTTATGAATACCTCACTGTTTGGGTACTTTGCTGCCTCTGTTGAAGACAAGATTGAGACTGTTTGTTGTAGGCAGTAATACCTCAAGCAGTGATTCAGGATGTCTGTTTCCCAGAGTTCTAAATTAATCTGGGCCACTGCGGATATGTATGAGCCCAGTTGCAATTCTGTGGGCTGGAACCCATCCAGTCCACAATGAAACTCCATTTCAAGAGAGGTGAATGCCTAAACACAGAGACCCTGATGCCCTATGGCTTATACACACCGTGGGCAAAAGCTGCCCAACTTGAAACCAGCACATAGCAGGTGCTGGCTGTGGCCACAAGAGATGATAGCCAGATTTTGTGCAACAGCTGAATAGTTACAACATACATTAGAAGACATGGGAAACCTGGGTCCAGTTCCCTTTGTTTCCCAGTCAACCTTGTCGTGGGCAGCATTTTTTTCATATCTAATGTATACCATTTTTTCTGCAATTTAGGCTTTTATTTTTTGTCCCATTCAATCAATACAGAGAATAGGCCACTCGCTCCCCCCTTGTAGTGTCCTTCTATTGAAAGGCTTATCATGCCTCCTCTCTGTACTAAACATATCACCAACCATACCTTTCTTTAAAACCCACGTTTTCTAAAATTCAAATTCATTTGGTTGCTTTTCCCTGAGTCAAAACCTTCTGCAATGTGGTGTGCAAAACCAGACATCATCCTGTTGTTGCAAAACCAGACACCATCCTGTGCCTTGCCAGCACCAAGTTAGAAGAAACATTTCGTGTTTTAGACACAATGTTCCTGTTCATCAGTTTCAGTGGGATACCTGCTTTTCCACAATACCCTGACAACACTGACAAGTTTTAGATGGCCATTCCCTTATGACCTCTCTAAACTACTTTGTGGAAAATGGCTTTTTACCTCTTGTTTTTCATCCCATATGGCAGATTTGGAATCTCCTCCTTAAGTCCAGTATTCTACATGCGTTCTCATTGAGTCATACCCTATTCATGTCAGACTATTTCTCCAACAGTCAAGATCACTTTGAACTCTGAGCCTTTCCTCCCACCTTGCTATCAGGTGGCTTTCTGTCCTTGAATGTTAAGATAATCTCATCTAATGCTCTTCAGATTCTACAACTATGCTGCCTGTCCCATCACTCTGAAAATACTGGAGAGACTTTTGTAAAGCCCCATTTGAAACTTGTTTGTAGGTTGATACTCTACACAAAGGCAGAGTAATAGCTCAAATACTTCTTTGTATAGATCTATTTTAAGATAATACAAGTTCTTCAGTAAATCCTCTTCCAACCTACACCCTACCCTAATCACAAATGAGTCAGGATACCACTTAGTCAATAAAAAAACCAGATTCTAGCCAAGAGACAGGATTTATTTTCTCTGGATGGAGAACATTCCTATGAAGGGTAGAAAGCTAAGTCAACAAAATAGTACAAAGGCTCAGCTCTTGCCCACAACTATCCTTTTTATGCAGACAATTGACACCAGGGTGTGATTCTTGGGAACGGCCTGCTGGATGTGGCTCCCAGCCCAGCCCAAGGAGGTACAGGTACTGTTCATGCACCCCATCTTCCAGAGCAGCACACCAACAGGCTTCACAGATCCTCTCTTGCCACCCTCACTTCCTTTCAAACAACTGTCTCTCTTTGCTCTCGTCACAGGTATATCCTGCCTGCTATACACACTTCTAAGAAAATGAGAAAATAATGTGTTGAGTGTGGAAGATCTCTTCCCATTCCCACGGCAGATAATGACAGGGTTCACCTGACAGAGAAGTTCACAGGGCCCTGTAAAGTTAGCTTTCATTTTAAAATTGCAATCCAAATGGAAATAATAACACTGGTTGTGTGTTAAAGACCAGCTTGAACTCTACCTGCAGCAGCTAGAAAGGGCACATTGCAAAGGAAAAAGAGGAAAATCCAAGCACAAGCTGCTTTCTAGCAGCAAAATGTCACAAGAATCCTTTGGGTTTTACAGTTTCCAGTACTCTTTATAATTATTTAATTAATTGGAAATCAGAGGTAATGAAGACCTGTTGTTTGACTTGTTTAAAGTCATAGAAAAGAAATGAAAAGAGTGAGTTGGATTTTTTTTCCTTAAGTTGATCAGTCTGAGGCAGGGTCTTTTAAGGTTGCTTCTGACATCCAGCCCCTTTCAAATTTGGTGGAGGGGTGTGTGTGTGTTTAAGTACTGAATTTCTATTTTCAAACCAATTAGAATGTATTATAGTATTAGATTGTTGGGAGATGAGGCCTCTCTGGGGCCACAGAGAATTTATGCACACAGATTGTCATTTTACCCTGAAGGAAAATACTTTACATTTGACTACAACACCTCCCGTGTGCCCCTTCACATGTCGCCTCACCTTCGTCTGCTTTCACACCACAGGTTCTTTAGGATGAAGACATTATTTATTTTTGCCTTGTATGGTGCCAAATATGTTGCTGGTACTTAAAATAAATAGCAGTAATACAGGCTAATTATCATGCAATTTAAGCCCTGGCAATCTATACTTGATCCAGGAAAGCCAGTTTTTTTTTTTCCTGACACTATCTGCGCTATCTGGGGAGGGATTGTGCTAATACCTTCCATGTGTGTGAAAACAACCCTTGCTAAGAAGGTTTTCATGCTGGCTCTGAATCTGATTTCACATACCCTGTTTCACACTGATGTAACTGTTTTCTTCAGTACAGTTGCACTTCATACAGAACCTTCTCCCAGTGACCCTCCATGAGCCAGAGGGGAGATATGAACCATTGTTTCTCGAGCCAATGTGAACAAAACTTATGTGACTTTATTTTAATTTTTTTTTAGTGATAGATGCTGCAGTTTTGTGATTACTTTCCAAACACCAGCTTCATATTTCCCCTGGTGCCTGAAGAAATTTGCAATTTTCTATTATTCTGTTTCCTACCCAGTACATTAGCAATTTAGGCAAATTTTGCCTTAGTTGTAATTAATTTAAACAACTGGAAATGGGTCTGTGCTGTGTGGATTGTGCTGGAGCACAAACATGTTTGCAAGAAAACAGGCTTTACAGTACTTTCTGTGCCCTGCAGCCACAGACTCCTGAGACAGGAAATCACAGCATTAACCTGATGATCAAGCTACAGACAGCAGCATCTATGTGCCACAGACTTCTGGTATTCTAAGTAAAAGGCAAAGGCAATGAAAACAGATTAAAACACAAAAATCTGGCAAGCCAGAAGAAATTTGTCTCATGCCTCTCCGTCTATATGCACACATAGAGCCATATACAGGCAGAAGTAGCCTCTTCTGTCTATATAAACTAATAGGATGATAAAGATACAAACAGGTTTCCAACTTATCACAGAAAAAGAAATGCATTCTGAAATGATTCATATTACCTTGTGGCGTGGCAACATATTATTTAATAGCAGTATAAAGTAATACATGCTCTGAAGGGGCTACGCTCACAAGAGAAGCTTCTTTTGGAGTCAGTTGCCTGCATTACATCACTCGTGGCCACATGTGAATGTTATTTGTGTATGTACTCTGAAACAAAATAAGGGGGAATAGACAAAGAGATTCCTCCCACACCCTGCATGCCAGAATCTCGTTTCCTACCCTCAGCTGGTGCTCAAGAGTCTGACTCCAGCAATAACAGTCTCCCACTGAGATTAAAGCACTGGCAAACACAGCTTATCTTGGTTAATGTATACTTAAGTTTTGTGTGTATTATACATACATATATTTACATATATAGACACACACACATATGTATATATTTATATCTCTCTCTGCCTCTACTGATACACATATTGTGTTTATACACATCTATAAATATGATATATAGGACATCTTTTGCAGAGACGAAATAGTCCCCGGATGGAAAAACACTCGTAGATGTGAGCCCAAGCAGAGATGATATTTCACTTCAGCAGCTGCCCCCTGCTCCTCTGCACCTCAGTGGACACAACCACTCTCAGAGACCTCTGTCTCTTTTCCCCAGGGAATGCTGGGCTCCACTCCTGCTGCAGAGCTGTGGCTCAGACCTGGCCAGTCACCAGTAGTGTTGTTCTCCCACCTCATATGAACTGCATCAAAACTGTCATAAAGCCCAAAGGCTCAGAGACCTATGACAACCAAAGCACCAGACCATGTTTTTGTGGCATCATTGAGCAAATGTGCCTGAAGTAAGCAGCACAGACCCTGAAGAGGCTGCTTACTGACTAGTTTGTTCAGCATTTCTTGAGGCATTGCAGCATTTACCAGATTTCCCCATGGGGACAGTCATATTGGTAAATGCGGTTCACTTGATGATCCTCTCTAAGTTTAAATTAGTCTGGGCAGACATACTTAGCAAGGGAAAAGATGAGAGAAAGTGATCCAAATTTTGTGGACCATAAACAAACACTCTTGTGGACTGAGACCAGTAGAAGATTTACTGGGACATAAAGAGCGCTTACTTACTCCAGGGTAAAACAACAATAATGTCTCTGAAATAAAGCATAAAACATCTTGGCTAGCAAATGATAGCTCATTAGGAGTGTAAAAATACAGGCATATATGCCTATACACATATAGTTGCCAGAAATTAAGGGTTTGTACTTCAGATTTATGTGACATCTCTTCATTATCAGAGTAAATTAATTTACCCTGAAAACTAAATGGATCTGTAAAATGCATGTATGCTGGTGCTTAGAAGATACAAACAAGCCTGCAGGAACCTTCATACAAGGGAAATGCTAAAACTGCCAATACTTACTATTGCATCATTTTGGAAAAAAAAAAAAAAAAGGTAAGGACGGGATGTCCATAAATAAAAGCTGTTATTTTAAATCTACTGAGAAACTTAGGTATAAATAAATACCAGTGAGTCAGAAAGTGAGAGGGAAATAGGTGGAGTTTGATCATGCCCTGTTTTAGGTGGATACAAATGAGATGGAAGAAGGGAATTAAAGCCTTTAAGTGCCTGAAATTCCAAGACCAGGATTCAGACCTGTAAAGTACTAAGCCAAAGAAACTACGCTAGCATATCTGCTGGAAAGAAACAGCAAACAGCAAAAGTACTTCTATGCTAGGATCAGCAAAGGTGGAAAAGTTGTGAAGGACACACACCAAAAAGGAAATACAGTGGATAGGTACAGATAAAAGAAAAAAGAGATTAAGGCAAACAATTGCTCTTTAACATCAACAAATGAAAACAAGTCTATGAAAAGCTGGGGTTCCTCTGACTTTGCAATACCAAATGCAACTGGAATTGCTTGGGGGTAAATATCTGCACATGAAGCACTGCTTTCAAAAATAGCAAAAAAATTTTGGCAGGTGAAATACCTCCATAATACCATACATAGATACGTGCATAATATATTTTGGAAAGAAGCAGCCACATAGTCTGAGAACATTTAATGTGAATAGCATCAGATGCACTGGTACAGAACAAGAAAAGAAAAGGAGGGGGAACCTTGAGCTCAAGTCTGCCACTCTCTTCTTAGCAGATAGTCACTCTGCTCTCACCTTCTTCAGATGTTTCCCTAAACTCAGACAGTAAGTGAAATATCATTTTACTCAACCAACCATTTCATCCTGGCAACAGTATGTACACTTCAATGGATATGTCTTGGCTTAAGCACACCAAAGTCCACTGCTTAGAATGCATCTTTGGAATGAAACTTATGTTTCCACAGTAGTCCTCACCACTCACCAAAGTTACTGATTCCAAAAACTTTTTCAACAGAATTTATATATAAGATCTTGTTTTCTGTGGTGGACTTAGTAGTATTAGGCTAATGGTTGGACTGGAGGATCTTAAGGGTCCTTTCCAACCTAAATTATTCTATGATTCTACTTATTTGGGACATTCAGGAGAGATTTTCTGAGGGTGCTATCTGAGCAGCTCCTTAACTGATATGACTTTCTATGATAAGCACCAGCAGAGATGTCTTCCCCTCATCCACTGGCTGAATTTGTTTTCTTCCACTTTGCCATAAAACAGATTTTCTCCAGTAGTCTGCAAAGGTGAACAGCTATTGCAAAATTTTGCAACTCACCGTTTTTCAGTGTACTCATGATACCACCTCAAAACGGCTGGGAAATGCTGATGGAAAAAGGGATCCCTTACCAGTAAGTCTCAGTTCTAGTCAACCTTGCTGCTTACAAGCCCTACAACTTTTCCATCCTTTAGGATGTCCACAACCTACTTTGAGTTCAGCAAGGCTGCTCATGTATGGAAGTACTGCCAGGTTAGTTTATGAAGTCATCTCTTTACACAGTTTTTTCACAGGGTTTATTTAAGGTTCTGGTTCTTCAAGTGATCAAGTGAAGATGCTAAGGAAAGGCCACATTGCATTGAAAATCACAGCAAAGACGTGAAAGAGATGACTGACTTACATACACAGAAACTGAATGGCAAGCATGGCACTCAGAAGCAGATGTGCTTGGTTGCACTTTGTGAATGCAGGTGGTGTGTTAAACAGAGCCAGCCCTCACAGTCAGAGCTCCCTGCTGCAGTCAGATCTGAATTTACCAGCACAGTGCAGCTCAAGTAAAGCAGAGCCTTAATTTTCTTTCTTGAAATTTGTGTTGCCTCTTGAACAGCACTTCACTTCAGGCTGAAAATGCATTCTGTAAACTGGAAATCTGAGTCTATAAGCACATTTAAAGAAATAATTGGATTAAAGCAGCAGGGGCCTGCAGGGACGGAAATTATCTCTCCTTTAAATACATCTGAGTGACAAAAGTAAAATGTGTGAAAAACATTTTTAATGCTGCTCCTTCAGTGCAGCCTCGCCATATGAAAGGCAACTTTCAAATTTGCAATGGGCTTTGCTCCACTAGAGATATGATAGAAGGGAGTGGGAGGGAGAAATGAAGCTTAGCTAACTAATGAGCTGGGACTATCCGCTGTTTTTGGCTGCAGAGCTGTTGCTCAGTTAAATATAGCAGTTATTCTCCTGGCAGTGCAGAGATGAACACCTCATGAAATGAATTAGTGACATTCCTCTGGTTTGATTTCTCATGATCTATAAAATTTTAAAACTGATCCTAATTCCCAGATCTTAGTTTCTGTGCCAGATTCACCAGACAGGAAAATATTAATCCGCTGGGATTTTTCAAGGAATTTTCTACATCTAGAAATGCTGAGAACATGTTCCTCCAAAATCAAGTAACAGCTATGCTGCTCTCCTCCTTGCTTTCAAAATTACTTTTAACTTCTGCAAGAATACAATGCCTGTACCACTCAGAATCCAGTGATTTTTGAAGGACAGAAAAGGAGGTAAAGCTATTCCACTTTTTTCTATGAACCCAGTTCTTCTTGGTGCTCAATCCAGCATCAGAAAAGCATTGCCTTCACGGAGTAGGACCACTGCAATTTTGAAAAGATCCCATCTGACTCCTGCCTGGGACTTTGTGTCACTGCTTTGACTGCCACTTCCCTGGGCCTGCTTTGCACCAGGGAGAAATTAAAACACGCAGTGGGAGGGTGGAGCTCAGCACGTGTCTCTGCAGGCCAGGACTTCAAGACAAGTATTCACAGGACATGAAGGACAAGGTGGAGGCAACACAACATACTGAATAACAGGGGGACAGACTGTGCTCAGAATCTGTATCGGAAAGCATGAAAAGCAAATGTCTGTGACTGTAGCTGTGGCAATCTCCCTTATCCCATGGCTACTTTGGATCCCAAATACACTAGTTTGATTTTCCTACATCATACAAAAAGAAAAAAAAAATATAAATCATTATAAATGTGGAAGAAATTGATGTCTGAATTGCAAGGTCAGAACATCCAATACAACCAAATGACATTTGTGCAACTGGGAGGAGGCATAAAGTGTTTAATGACAAGGTTCACAAAGTGAACTTGCTCAGTCTGTGGATATTTTCCAGGAAGAGAAGATCTGAATGGGTTGTGTCAACAAAACTGTCCCAAATACTTATGCCTGCCTTTAAAATTGCATTGAAAAACAAGTCAAAGAAGGTACAGCTATTAATGCCAGTTAAAGATCGTCAGATCTTTTCAAACCATGATTCTTACCTTGCTTATTTATATATAAGGTGATACTTAAATGCTGATGTCCATAAAATGTTGAGAATTGATGCAGAGCAGTAGCCAAGCTGGCTTTTGAGTTAAATTTGCCCATCTGAAAATAATACACAGAACTAGCTAAAGGTTAATACTGATAACAACATTTTGCCTCCTCAAGGCAGACATGATGTTATAAATGTAAAATTTCCAAGTTTTGTGGGGCGTGGGGGATTCCTTAAAACTGACGCATCCCTTCCCTTGGGCATTGTCAAATCTCAAACTGAACTGGGAAGCTAACACTTCTCTTCCTACACTAGACAGACTCAAAAGAGAGAAAACTCTGCTGGAAACATCTATGTTAAGCTCTGCCAAGAAAGCGTGTTTTCTCAACAAGAAGTGACTCTCTCTATTTGCTTTGTCTCAGACATGTAAACAAATTATTAACTCAACTATTTCACATTTTGGACATGGCACTAATCACAGTTGGATAATGAAACTCCCTTCCACTTTGGAGCTTACAGCTTGAGGAGCCCCGTGAAATGCATAATAAAATACTTGAGAACCCATTGAGGGAATTCAGCACAACAAATACCTGGAGGAAAGATTATAATCTATTTCCTTTCCACAGAGTCAACAAGACTAAAGACTGCCCACTTGATTGTGTCCCTTTCCTCAGGGCGAGTCAGAGATGCAAGTCAAAATTACTTTCTTGACAGAAAACACAGGAAGAAAGGAAAAAAAAAAGGCAAAAAAAGCCTGAATTTGCAGTCTGGATGGGTCATCTGGTGGCAGATGTGGTAGACTGGTGGTACATGGCATTTCTTGCTGTCTGGCTTTGCATGTGTTCAGCCTAAGTGCCCAGAGCCTGGACCTTTTTCTGAGCAAGCCAAATTACCCTTAACCACATAACCACACCGCCCCATCGGTGACCTCTCCTCCTGGATCTGGAAGGACCCACCCTCTCCGTGAAAGACAGTTAATTGCATCTCCATGATAATTTAGCCCAAAGACTTCTAGTAAGTAGAGGCTATCAATTGTGTTGAAGTATGACTTCTGCTTTTTGTGTTCCAGATTACTATCCACCAAGGATTTCCTAAAGCTGTTGGACTCTAGCCCACATATGCAAAGACAATCTGAAGTGTTAAATGAGATGCTGAGTTGTAGCTCTTGTTATGGCCAATGCAGATTATTTCCACTGAGGAAACCACCTCCTTTCTTAATTGCAGGGAAGTGTTTCACTTGCTCATTTTACAGCCAGTGTTTGCGTCGCACACGGAGATAGCTGTGAAGTGTAAAGTGAGAATTAAAAAGTTTCCAAGATTGCAAACAGCACAGTAACTTAATAAAAACTTGTTTAGGAAGCCAAGCATAATGTGTGTTATATTACACCAATCCTAGATTGAGAGCTTAGGACTGAAAACACAGAGAGAATTTAAAGCCACAAAAAGCTTCTGAAGTTGAAAACCTTGCTGAAACAACAATTATTGTTTTGTTTTTCCAAAGAAAAACTTTTATTTTGAAACTTTTATTTTGGAGAACTATTAACCCTTTCACCTCAAAATGCAAGTAATTTAGACGCTAAAAATCTTCAGTTTAGTCCTAAAGTGTTCAATGCCTCTTCTGCTTGTCTGCACAGATGTCACATTTCTCCAGCCTATGGTCAGAGCTGTCACAGAATACATGAAAAATTTTGTACTTGTACTATTTTGTGTCAGCTAAGTAAAACTTGTTATTCTCAGCTCATAGCACCCCCAATTAAAAGACCAGCATTTTATCTGAAGGTAACTGAATATGGAAATCAACAGAAAACACCACTTAGTTGCCACCTCAGCCACTATTGAAGACAATTATGCTTGGGCAAGTTTAGTTGCAGTAAATATACTACTTTTCTTTATCATGTCAACAATGCCTGTCAGTCAGTGTTAGCTGATTTGGAAAATTTAGGTCACTTCTGAGATGCTTATATTAAGAACCTTTGAATTGGGTATGACTGGTGAAATAAAATACTTGTTTTCCAAAGGATGAACATTTACAGCTGAAGTAAGCCTGCCCTCAGTGTCTCTGTCTTTCCACTGCTCCTGGCTGCAGAGGTGTATTTATACCACAGTGCTGCTGAACTGCAGACCTTTTCATAGAGATCCAGCTTTGCTGGCAAGAATTTCAAGCCTACGGGCCAAGACACTGGCCATCCCTTCCTTCCTCTGTGAGTAACCCTGGAGGGGATGCCTCACTTACAAATTCTACCCTGAAGCAGGACTTCAGATCCCAGGGAACTGCCTGCAGTGTCCCTCTAAGCCTCTATCTAATAGCAATGTGATTACTGTCAGTAATGTGGGACTGAGTTTGGGAGTGAATTAAGCATGCTATCACTGTTTTTTTTTCTTCAAAGTGGACTTTCTTAATGATCATAGCAAGTAAGTGAAAGCATCTGAATGGCAATGGAGCTGCAGTATGAGGCCTTCTAATTACAGCATTTCATCAAAGAAAAAGCAGAGGGAAAGAGGCAAAGGTTTCCCAACTGACAGGACAGAGTGTTTGTGTGCATGTGTGTTTCTTTAAATTACCAAAACAAAAGAAAATAATTTTAACTGCAATTCCCATTCTTACACTGCCCAGGCTTAGGGAAGGATCACCATTCCCTCGCCTTGCAGTCATCCCATCAAAAACCCTCACTGAGGGGCATAAAGCATTTTATTGAATGCATCCAGTCTCCAGGAAGCAGGATCCCTTTTGTGAAAACACACCATGTAAATGAGACCTGGGCTCCACTGAAGGCTGCTGTGGTCAGGATTTCAACCTCCACCAGACTGATCATTTCCATACTTTACCTCTTCAGCCACTGTATGCTGCAAGATGGTCTACAACAGGCACCAGCACCACAGTACATTAAAATTAATTTCACCAAAGAATGAATGGTTCCATTTGTAGTGTATGTCAAATGTTAAGAGATCTGTTTCACAGCCCACAACTTACAACCACTTCAATTCAATGTATTTTCCTGAGAGGATCTACGCAGTTTATAAGGCTACCTTCTCATTCTCCACTAACAACAGTTCCTAAGGTTCTCATTTCACTAACCTTTTAGTGTGCTGCTTTGGCAGACAATTACAAGCAGGAAGGGTGGGATGTACTTAATTTGAAGATCCCCAAGTCCAAATACCCTCGTAGCCAGAATATTTGTTCTAACTAATACCATCATAAAATATTCTCAAGATCTGCTCTTCTACAACACAGGTATAAATTACTTTGCTATTTTTGAGCATAACACCAAGGAAGCCAGGCAGGAAGCTCGGTAATAGCAATTATGATATCTTCACCACTCAGGAATATCTGTTGTCATTTGTAATTTCTACTGCTGAAGCCATCACTACTTAGCATCTTTTTCTAATGTTCCACTCATTACCCAACACCCATAAATAGAGGTATTTATTTTTAATAGTGCTCCCTGGTAAAATTCCCTTATAAAATTCTGCAGTTTTCTACACTAACAGTCCCTAGTGCTTTGTTTTACAGAAGTGTTAGGATAGTGCTCTGGGCAATTACTCAATAGTATTGGAGTACAAGAGTTGTTAACCTATGGCTCTGGATCAGCAAAGCTATAAATATACCCTAACACGTTATTTAATTAAAAGAATGGTAAACTTCCAAACATCTGTGTTTCTTCAGATAACCTTCTACAAATGCACCCAAACTGGAACTTTAGAGATGGCTAATGAAAACATCTATAAGGAGTAAAGAACCAAACAGAAATATTCACAACTGTTCGTAATTCTGTCAGGGGAAAAAAAGTTTCCTTCAATAAAAGGAAAAAAAAAATTGTTTTTCTTTCTATGTAGTAAACAGCAGGTTTTCTGTAGGTGCTTTCAGTCGACTCTGAAGCTGTGTGAAATACCTTGTCAAACAAATCTGAGAAAGTACCAATTTGGCTGTGAAGTTCTGTCATTTTCTGTTATGTAATCTTGTCCCTGGCTAAGCACAAGAAACTGTACAAGATACAGACTTTGCAGCTCTTAAGAGAGTGTAAGAAACACTTTCCAAAAGGCACTGTTTGAGTTCTCATGAACCCCTTTTTCCCTTTCTTTATGACTCCTCAGCAACTCAACTGGTTGCAGACTGTAGAGCTGTCCCTCCAGCTGGTGTTTGCCTCATGACAGAGTTGCACATGGATTACAACTCCCAGCAGTCACTGAGCACTGTTTAAATGGGATTTAAACAGAGAAGAAAGAGAGAGAAAGCACATGTATACGCACAACACATGCATTTCATCAAGAATGAACACCAAATCAAGTTCTGTTTCACTCACCAATGTCTGGGAAAAAAACCTGACAACAACCTACACCAAGAAGATGGACTCCTTCCCTTCTTTTCGCCAGTAGAATATTTCCAGGCATGTGCTTTTTTTGGTTTTGCTCTGTGATTCTTGGAGATGTTTTTAAAAGGCATCTCCTAGAATATAACCTGAAGTTCTGTTTCTGCAAAAAGATTGATAAGACACTTGCATGTTCAGCCAGCTGGGCAGCAAAAACAGAGAGCAGTATAGATGCTGGGCTGTAAAAAAAGTGGGGAATTAGTGTTCTGGGACAGGAGTCTCATATTTCTTTTGAGAAAAAGAAAAAGCAATAAGTAAACCAGAATTATTTTAGCTCTGAAAAGATGTAACAGTAAAAATGCAATGTCTAAAATACATTTAAAAGGAGTGATAACAGACATTTGGGGGGAAAGAAGAAGGAAAATAATGGAATGACTAATGATGCTATTGGAAAATGGCTCATTAGATGATTAAAATGCAGAGAATTAAGTGTAAGGCTAGGGAGAGTAATAATGTATGAAGACAATGTTTCTCAACAGAGAGGTATAAGTCACCCAGTGCACCAGCACATACTGAAAAGAAAAAGGACAGGAGACAAGGCTCAGCCCTGCGAAAATAGTGTACAGTCTCCACATGACATTGCCATTAGCAGAAATAAGCTGATACCTCAGCCTTCACTCAAGTAGTTTGGTAATAATAAACTTCTCTTGTAAAGCCCATTTTCTTGTAGAAGTATAGGAATGTCACAGTTTAAATGAAAATGAGTTCCCAAGCACTCTGCACAAAACTTTCTGAGTCTGTAGCATCAGAAATCATATAAAACTCCCCAAGGGTCACAGCAAATCAATGACAAACTGATCCTTAACATTAATTTTTCAATTTTTAGTAGAAAAATGACAGGATAGGTGTATTTGGATGAATTAGGTACTTGATGTACAAATTGGGGAACGAGAGGCTGGAGAGCAGCACCGTGGAAAAGGACCTGGGGGTTCTTCTGGCAAGCTGAACATGAGCCAGCCAGAGGGCCAGTGCTGTCCTGAGGGGCATCAGGCACAGCATCGCCAGCTGGGCAAGGGAGAGGATTGTCCCACTCTGCTCTGCACTGGGGCAGCCTCACCTCGAGTGCTGGGGGCAGCTTTGGGTGCTACAATATGAGAAAGACATTAAACTATTAGAGAGCATCCAAAGGAGGGCTACAAGGATGGTGAAGTGCCTGGAGAGGAAGCTGTATGAGGAGCAGCTGAGGTCACTTGGTCTGTTCAGCCTGGAGAAGAGAAGACTGAAGGGAGATCTTACTGCATTCTACAACTTCCCAGCATAGGAAAGTGGAGGGGCAGGCACTGATCTCTTCTCTGTGGTGACCAGTGACAGGAACTGAGGGAATGGCCTGAAGCTGTGTCAGGGGAGGTTTAGTTTGGCTATCAGGAAAAGGTTCTTCACTCAGAGGATGGTCAGGCACTGGAACAGGCTCCCCAGGGAAATGGTCACAGCACCAAGCCTGACAGAGCTCAAAAAGTGTTTGGAAAACGCCCTCAGGCACAGTGTGTGACTCTTGGGGTGTCCTGTGCAGGGCCAGGAGCTGGACTTTGATGATCCTTGTGGTCTCTCCCAACTCAGGATATTCTATGATTCTAGTCTATGATTCTAACTGCATCTTTTTGAAAGAGGAAAAAGCCAGGTACTATACAATCCATATAAGAGCTGGATGAAATCACATTTACTGCCTACAGTGTTTCCAGCATTTTGAATCTAAAATATGTCTTACTAAAGTGCGCCACCAGAACTGTTCATGAAGATACCTTGCAACTGCTGAAAATATGCACTGGTTTGCAATTTATAGTAACACAGTTACCAGTGTAACACTTCTATGATACAGCCAACAAGCCAATACGTCACAACATTTTTTCCACATGAAGAATAAATTTGCAGAATCGGCTAATGAGCTGATAGTGGAGACTGGAGTGCCAGATATTCTCATTTTCTTTGGATCTTCCTTTAACTGCAGGAACATGAGAGCTTTATATTTAAAAAATGTGTCAGTACAACTATGTAAGTTTACAGTTGCAGACCATTAATTTGAAACGCTAATGCAAAGAAAGAAGTGCCTAAAATTTCAGAACAGGCTTCCATTGATCCACCAAAGAGTGGAAAGTACTAATAAAAATACTGTAAAACATTTAAAGATGGTATCCAAAGAATTTCCAGCAAGAGGACGAGCTGCTTGGGTCTCAGTGAACTGAAAAGCTGTCTTGTTACCCAGACACCTATCTAGGCTTGGTATGCTTCCTTCAACTTTTGCATGCAGGTGAAAGTCAGCATTTATGGAGCAGAATCTTAAAAGATGTAAAAAATAGTTTCCCACATATGTTTATCTAAAATCTTTACAAAGATATAATGGTGATTATTATAGCCTGTTTCTGAAAATCTCTGCCATCACCCAGGATCTTCCTACTCTAGCTGTGCTGCAAATCAGAACCAAAAGAAATTTTCCTGCACAAAATGTTCATAATCCAAGGCCATGCTGCACATTACTGAAGCAGCTAACAACATGAAGTCATACTGCTACCATGAAAACCAGGCTTTTATATGAGCTAATTTACTCTGTTTCTGCTGCACTGAAGCATTTCACACTGCTGCGACTCCATTTTTCTCCTTTGCTCAGTCTAAATCTTTAGGTCAAGTTGCATTCCCATGCCCACAGTACAGGAAAGGGAGCACAAATAAGTAGAGACACAGTGCAAGAAGACAACAACAAACAACAGCCATCATCAAGACGCTCTAGAAGTTACAGCACACCACCACGAGTGTGCAGTGATTTTTGAAGGCAACGAGAGTTTTCAGGGATCTGAGGGTACAGATGGGGGAATCTGCTTTCTTTGTAGCAGCATTCAGTGGGATGTTTTGTGGAGGGGGCAAAAAAGAAGCAACAAAACAGGATGCTTGTAAGCTCCCTCTTCACAAAGCACCACCTTTGTAGGCAAAATAAAAATTAATTTGGGGTATGTGAACAAACCAAAGCAAAACACTCTATGGGACACGAGGAAATGATTTTGTCAGCATGCCTGGAACTTGGTTTTGGAGGGAGTCATCCCTGTATCTATGCCTAAGGCCATGAGAATATTCAAGGGCACTTCATATTCAAAAACATGATACTCAATGGGATTATTTCAGTTCAGGTCCACATGAGGTCTATCAGGCTCAAGGCCCTACATATTCTATTCTTTTGAAGAAGCCTAAATTCGAAGCTGAAATAGGCTCGATTTGACACAAAAGCAACACAGGAAGAGCTTATCAAAAGAGGGTATTAGTCCTTTTCACAGTGCTAGGCTTAACTGTACAAAGCTTCTGGAAATGTTTAATAGAAAAAAAGTATGTAAAAAAAAAAAGAAAAATGAAAAAGCTGCAGGCACAGCTGATGTAAATGTTTGAGTTGTCTTTTTTTTTTTTTAAATAATAATTTTTATATTGCCTAAATCCCTAAAGTCAGAGTCTGGACTCTGTCTGGAGACTTCCCAAAAATCACTGCTTGTCAACACCCTTTTCACAGAAATGAGTCTGTTTACCTCCACCAGTACATTGTCAAGTCATCTCTTCCCATTAGCATTACTGTTTAAATTAGTATCCTTACAGAAATGTCTAAACCTCCCTTCCCTTATTCAGGAATTTCTCTAATATCCAAAGTCCATGTTAAAATAATTTACATCAACAGAATGCTTTCCTTCAAGGTGCATTTCTACAGAGATCACTGTAATTGGTTAGATGGTACTTTTTATGAGAAGGCAAAAATATGGCAAGTTGACAGCAATGAATAAAAGGGAAATGCAAAAAATTCTAATTGGATATTCCTTCACTTTGAACCCTGATCCAAAGAGAACATTTTCTTGTAGAGGAACTTGGTATAAAGTTCATTTATCTGCCTTAAGAATCTCCTTATGGCTTTTGGAAGTGACACACAGGTGTGATACATCTACTGGAGCACACCAATCTCCTGAACTGTCTTTAACAGGTTACACAGGAACCCTGAGACAGCCTTTACATCACCCAGTGTTTGAGGACACTCTAGAGGTTTTGAGGTTTTGCTCTGCAAACACTGTCTGAGTTCTTGGC
Organism: Aphelocoma coerulescens; assembly: GCF_041296385.1. Classification (NCBI taxonomy): domain Eukaryota; kingdom Metazoa; phylum Chordata; class Aves; order Passeriformes; family Corvidae; genus Aphelocoma; species Aphelocoma coerulescens. Next base: position 80,676,113 of record NC_091015.1, read on the forward strand.
AGTTAAAAAGACATTGAGGGACAACACAGATTCTGCAGGTTTTACAGGAAAAAAGGTAGTCAGCAACAGGGGAAAAATTGGTATACAAACCACGGAGGCATTCACATCTAATGCATTTAGCTCTTTCTGTCTCTAGCTGTCATTGGCATTCCTTGGTTGGTGTGTGGAAAAAGAGTTATTGATTACATTCCTCTGACCACTTCAGCAGGCCCTTTCCTCTTTCTGTGATAAATAGGAGAATACTTGGTAGTCCTAGCCAAAAGCAACAACTACTCCAGCCACTTTGTCACATTTCTTAATGGTCCCCCCCAGCTCAAAGTCCTGGTAAGTCCTAAGCTGTCTGCATGCCAGTGTACAAAATGCCCATTTGATGAACTCTGGTGTGTAATGCTGATCCTCACAAAACCCACAGCAAGTGCACAAGCTGTCACGTACCTGCACGTACGTTTTTCACCCAGCAAGCATGGCCCTGAAACCTGCTTTCTCTGAAAGTATATCCCAGCTGAAGGGGCCGCTGGATGCAGATGTTTGCATCCATGGTATTCTCAGTCATAGCAAGTTATGTTATCAAGGGTATCAAAGATAATTGTCCAGGCATTACTCTGGAGTAGGAAATCCTTCACAAAGCCATATTTAAGATCTTAATGAAGTCAATAATTTTTTTTTTCCTTTATTCCATTCAGCAGTTAAGCCAAAGTAGAATTAATTGTGGTTGCTAATACTAGAAGGCAAAAATAAGAATATTTCTTGTGAGCTTTCCAGCACACAAACTGCCTGCCATCCATTACCAACTCCCTTTGGCTGTTTTTCAAGTGCTCATAAGTTTTCCCTGTGGTGGATCTCTACTGTGGTGAAAAGGGCATCTTCCTGTGTTTTTGTTTTTACTCTTGTGTCCCCCTTCCCCTTGCATTTATTTACGCCACACAGCTATTGAATTATTATAGAGGTGGGTGGTTTACCTATAGGGCTAGTCACATTCTAGTCATGACAACTTTTTGTTTATAATACCTGAGCTATCTCACTCCTGGGATTCACTTCATCAGTCAAGATTAATTTTGGCCTTTATTTTAAGCCCGGAAGCCGTCTAGAAGGCATGTAACAAATACGTTAAATACAAAGATAATAACAATAAGCACCTTGGGGAGGAGACAGAGAAAGGAAGGTCAGGAAAAACACCTAAATACTACCTTGGATACTCATCTGCAAGCCCTTTCAGCCAACTATGTGCAGGATAAAAGACTGTGGTAATTTTATAGGATTAGCCCTACAGAAGAATTGTTTTGAGTGAGGAGCAAATGTCACAATGCGTGATCAGTGGTGACACTGCAGTACAAGAAGAGGCCCCCGTAGGCTTTGTTTCATAGCTGTGAAAACAGTGGACAGAGCAGACTTGGCCCTACCTGAGCTTTTCCTAAAACCTCACACTTCCTCTGGTTCCAATTTCACCTTCATAACCCACTTTTTAATCTCCACCAACACATGGAAACAGAAACTTGGATCAAGAGGAAAATGCTGCCAAAGATTAGTGGTTTGGAAATTTACAACTGTTATCTACGGAAAAACTATAGTGGCAGGCAATTACTTTAGTCAGAAGTCTTTGCTATTGTAAAGAAGCTTCAATATATGGGTTTGCTTTCAAAATCAGAAGGTAAAAGTGTAGTATTCTATGGGTCAAACAGAAGTAAAAATAAGCACAAAAGCAATTCAACTCCTAGGTACCCAGTCTGGAAATTTTTAAAACTAAGGTCTGCAACCACTAACTCGGTAACAGATGTAGTGAATTAAAAACATGACCTTGTCATAGATCACTGCAAAAAAACCAGGCAGGTGTCCTATTTTAAACCATATTTTTTTGTTTTCATTATTGTTATTCCCCCTTTTCCTTTACGGCTAATCAATACAAAGCATGACTGCAAAGTAGTTCCCGTTCAGCAATTTGGAAGAAGTAATAAAAAGGAAGAGTGCTTTCAAAAATTACAGAACGGTGCTCCAAAGAGAAAATCTGATTTAAAAACCCATTTCTGTTCAGCAGTTGAGTGGTCTGTTTTGAATTTCAATGGCTATCTGTAGCACTGAGGTTTCTGTGTCATTGCACACAGAAAAGTTGACAAGGAATGGTGCTGTCTTACCCTACTCCTAACCACAACCTGGTAGATAAAGTCTGAAGTCACAAGGCAGCTGAGAGCTCTACGAAGACTATTAAAATGTACTGGCAAAGCTGGAAGGAAGAAATTCAAATGAGGCCAGGTTAGAGGTTTCAAAGGGATGAGTGACTGATCCTGTTTCATGTTATGCCAGACAATGCTAATAGTTTAAACACTAGCTCTGTCAAACAAGAAATAGATGTATTATTGTCTGTGAATTATTAAAATTGACTTCACCTACTCACCTTTAGAATTTTTTGACTGAAAAAAAAAAAAAGAAATCAAGAAAGAAAAAGTCTCACAAGAGAGGCATGCACTCTTAATCTATTACTAATGTCTTCTTGAATCCTGTTAATATTTTTCATATTGTCTGCTTTGGTGAGCTCAGAGACTATATGTGAGGAATGAGCAAAAAATTCCAGCTGATCCTAGGCATAAAGCTCTTAATGTTTAAGTCTCTCCTGCCCTGCAGATAATTACTGTCTCCTCTTTCACCCATCCAGCTGGGACATCAGACAATTTGGGGAACATCCAAGATGGGCAAGAAGAACCATTTCCTGGTTCATGACAAATACTGTAGATGTTTATGACACAGAGATAATTATTCTCAGGTTTTATTCAGCAACAACAATTCTTCTTCCCCCCTCCGCACCCCCCCCATTTTAAAAAAGTTGTTTATATCTACAAGGCTCAATTTCCCCTGCTATTCAACCATACAAGGTCTTCTTGAATACCAGGCAAACATTAAGAATACTAAAAAATAATTAATAATGTAAAAGGTTTTTAAGTTCCAATATGGTCTGAATCATTGCTATGGTTTTTTCCTGGAATACAAACATGAGACAAGAAGATATGGAAGGTGATCCTCAACATCACTCAACAAGCACTCCTCAACATCATCATCATCACAGGGCAGCAATAATAGCAAAGGTCCCACCTCTTCATGCCTCCATCATGAAGTTGTTAATTTACAAATGATGACTCTAAAAGTGATAGAGGGGAAAGGTGAAGGTTTATTTTTTTAAACAATCACTTCCAAACTTCCACCTCCTTTCAACTATTTTCCCTCTTGAGAGAAATTGTAAATGGTGAAGGACAGGGATGGGTCTGAAGAAAAACTCCTTGTTGACATTTTGGCGGAGACAGAAGACCTCTAGGACTAAATTAAAAGAAACTCTGACTCCCCTAGAAAAGTACCTTCCTCCCCTCCAAATCAGGATTTCCTTAGAAAAACTGAAGGGACAATTTTGATTCTTTTTAAGCAGAATATTTTTTGACTTTTTTTTCCCCACAGGTGAAGCAAAAACATCCCACAGTTTCTAGGGGAATAAACTTCAGATAACTAAAGAAATAAAATAAATGGATAGATGTCTACTGTCATTTTTGGACTGCGAAACACCTGAAAAATCATGAAATGAAAGCTTTTGGAGACAAAACCCCACACCCTCCTCCTTCCGAAGAACTTACTGTGCCTTTATGCGTTTCTCCTAACCTGGCCCAAATGGCCCTTTCACGCTGCCCTGGACTGTCCCTCAGAAGGACAACTGCACTCACTCTCATATAAAATTGATAAATATTTTGCAAGAGGTGGCATGGGATTTGAGAATCAGTGGCTTGAAGTACTATCTTTCAAGAAGAAAAATGTTAGGTGCCATGGCATACCCAGGCTGGAGACACCTATTTCCACAGCAAACCCCTGACTGGAGGACTCCATGCTGAAAAGGCTGATGGCAAGGCCTCTGCTGACCCAAACCCAGCAGAAACTACTTTTGCCAACACTACAACCATCTCATGGCTTCTCAGATGAAACACATGAACACTCTGGGGATGTCATTTTCCTTTGTACACCCACTCACCCATAAAATAAAATACAAACAGCTGAAGGCAAGCAAGCTCCGGCTAAGGCTGGAGAAATTAGAACTAAGACTGGCCCTTAATTCCAGATTTTCTGAAGGAAACCTTACCTCTGTCTCATATCCTCTGCATTCAAAAGTCATTTTTATTTTTATATAAATCATGTCATTTACAGTTCTCTGCTGCCATTCTAAAACTGTTGCAAGGGTTGAATTGGCACAGCACACTCAAAAGAAAAGGTTACAACGACATGGGAAACACAGTCAAAATGAGAACAGTATTGTTAACATATTGCTTGACTTTTAAAAACCCATTGTGAAATAAAATAAACAGCATCTGAAAGTGAGACAGATCTTCAGACATGCTCCCACTTTTGAATGTGAACAGTAATCAGGTGTGTAAGTGACCTCAAGCACCTCTGACACTAAGGTCTTCAGAAAAGCCTGATGGGAACAGATTTGTGCTGAGCCACTCTGCCAGTCTCACTGGACACTCCAAAATGTGGTCTGAGGCACAGTTTGGCTCTTTTGAATGTCTGATCTCACACAGAAAATGGGGAATAGGCTGTAGGTGGTAGAGATTGCTGGCAGGAGGGAAAACCTAGCAGTTGTGACAAATGTGTCTTGGTGCTGCCTGAGCCTTCTGTCATGGCTTTTGCCTGCTCCAGGCTCTCTCCCACCCTCATGACTTCCCTTCAGAGGCTTTGCATTTCCCACCACATCTGCTGGAGTGTTTGTATGGGACAGGCATAGGATAGGCAGTGATAAGAAAACAAGGGATGGTCCAAATGAGGGTGAGACAACAGAGAGAGATAACAAGGGGGAGGAGGAGGCCAAATGGCAGGCCAAGAGAAGGGGGAGACAAGGGGATAAGACGTGAGATTAAAAGAGACTTTCTGTGCATGAATAAACATGAATAAGTGAAGAGGTGGCAGTAAGACCCCCCACTGTCGGGAAGGCAGAGAAGAATTACGGGCTGGAGCAGTTGATTAAAACTACAAACTACATGAACTTGGTATAATTCCTTCTTGCCTACCTACTAAAAGCTACCCTAAAAGAACCTGACTAAAGAAAGTGTCTTGAGCTATTTCAGCATCTCTGCTCCCAGGCACTGTACAATGGAGCAGGCAAACAAGAATAATCAGCTGGCACCTCCTGAGCTCCCACAGTGTTTGTGCTGGCCTTCTCAGTTCCCATTACAGATGAATTGCTGTCCTTCATATTAAGATGCAGCAATGCACATAAGCACACTCTTAGCTACTCGTATGGAAACTGTCCCTATTGACTATTCATGCCCTTGAAGTGAAGCACTTGCTTGGATGCCTGGCTGAATCAGGTAGGGTCTAATTAAGGAGGTAGACAGCCTTCCATCCTCACTCACCTCTCCCTCAGCCTTAATCCTCCAGTCACCTAAGTTTAATTTAAAAATCTGTTTTCAGGAGTTGAGCCGAGATCTGTCACATCTAAGACTGCCACTAATTGCTATGTGTCAACAGCATTTAGAAAAATGAGCAATGAATCAAAACCACCAACCCTTCTGCCTGGATGACAGCTTTATCTTTACACACCAGCTTTTCAATGGGGTTGAAATCTCTTTACCCACCCAGATCGGAAAATTGCATTGCCCAAAATCAGTCAGAGATTTCTTCAGCCAGTCTGAACATTTCCAAAGAAAAACTATTTGTCTCGTAAATGAACATATGGTGTAACACCCAAGGTGCAAAAGCACTCCAACCTAGACCCCAGGTGGTAAGGACACCCTCTTCCTCTGGCCAGTCTTGTCAGATGGTTGTGGCATTAGGGGATGGGAAAGAAGACACAGAGAGTCTCGGGAAGATCAGTGAAGATGCGAAGGTCACAGATGACACATCGCTGGTTTCAAAACCACAGGAATGACAGCAGGGAAAGAGGTGGTGAAGGAAGAAGGGGAACAGAGCCAGCTGTAGAAGTTGCCAGAGAAATGTTTTGTTGGAGGCACAGCAGAGGAGGAGCAGGATGACGCAAAGAGAAGCAACTGAGTAAAGCACAGTGTATGAGCAGTGGTGTCCAGAGGGATTCCTTTACTGGATGTGCCGGTCTAATACTGATGTAATGAGCTAATTATGAAGCAAAAAGCCAGAATTCGTGTGGGAGGGCTGGAGGGGCACTTGTTAGGTATCTGCTCCCACTAGAAAGGAGGTAAGCTAGGGCTCCTGCTATGAGTCTGTTAAGAGGATTAAACAAGACACAGAGCAAGACTGGACATGAGCCTGCTGAAGCTTCTCCGGTTTGGTGACCTATTGAGAGGAAAACTTGATAGCAATAATGATCTTCCTTTCTTCTAAGGAAGAACTAAGATGAATAAAATCAGGATAAGATAAAAAAAAAAATAGAAAGCTACCTGTGCAAGGACGGTTGCATCCCCAGGAATGACAGCAGAACACAATGCCATCAGGCTCTCCCCCAACTTTGCTGCCACTTCATGATATCACTCGAGCTGTGCTGTCTGTCTGCTCTGCCATACACATGTTTCAGAGGCAGAAACACAGTGGTACTATTTTTTTAAAAACCCTTTTTCACATGCTTGTTGAGAAATATTTAGAATATGTTAAGTGCCTCTTAGATGCTATAGAGACAAGTTACTACTAATCATTATTTTACTTGGCTGAATTTGACATGTATATTTTCAGAGATACCTCTGAAATGCCTGATATGTAAGGCCTTAACTAAAACAAACAAACAAACTACTGCAGGTTTTATTAGCAGGAGGGACAAATAAAAGGAAGAGGATGGCAAAGCAATGCAGAGATAATGTTGAGATTAAAGTAAGGAAAAATATAAACATTTCGGCTGAGACAGAAGCAAAGTCAGCTTGGAGAAGAATTAAGGACAGCAGAGGCAATAGTTTTCAGATGTTGACACACATTTTCAGAAGGAAAGAAAACAGATAAGAGAAGACTGTCGGTTTTATGACAAGTCACAACTTCATTACCTGACTGCTAGAGGAAAATAGACAGGAAAATCATCTGAAGATTATTCTTCCTTGAATGCTCCCATTTCATTTTCATGAGTATTAATAAAGGCCACATATTGACATTGATGAGCAAAAAGATCCTTGAGGAAGGGAAGCACGTGTTTCCTCATGCAGATATTGGAACAGTTTACAGTCACAGGCAGCTCTGAACTTAAGAGTAGGAAATGAAGCTTGTATGAAAACTAAAGTGGAAGTGTGGGGCATTTAGGGGTTTGTGATCATGGTTTCATTAGACTCTAAATGCTCTTAAGGGGAGGAACACTTAGAGGAGTTCAGAAATGTTTTTGACTTGAAGAAAGCTGACTTTGGGAGAATGTGATATGCCCCAAGGAATTTTTACTGGAATCCTATGAAACATGGGAAACACAGAGCTGAATTTTTAAAAAAACATCTGAAGGAACTGAAATTTAAAGCCGTCCTGCTTAATTCTAAGGAGGAAAAAGGGTAACTGAGGCCAAACACAGTTAAGCAAAAATGCAAAATTTAGTATAAGTGACACACATAAGACTTGAGAAATCACACATATATATATGTATATCTATATATTTCATTTATATCAGTGCTAGAAAGAATTGGGAGAAAAATGCTTAATTGCTTAAGTCATATAACAAAAAGAAGAAGTTAGCATGCTCTTTTTCCTTTGAAGAAGAATAATAAGAGGCCAGATGACTACTTAAATATTAGCATCACATTGTGACAGTTTCCAGGCTTGCTTAAAGGAAGGAAATTTGCACTGATGATGTATGTACACCCTCAGAGTTACAGCCATGCCAGTCCATAACAAATCTGATGCATGGATACAACCTGCAGCTCCTACGCTAGGCAAGCTGTAGGACAACTGCAGAAACAGGTGGGAGGAAAGGGGAGGAATTGCCTGTAACACATGCAGAACATTAGATTCGGAGAAAAAACAACATTTACATATAGTTGGAAGGCTTCTTTTATTTTCCCCTTTCAAAAAGTGATGTAAACTCCTAACTGAGAGATATATACATCTAAGTTCTGTGATGACACAACAGACCAGTGAGACCTGGAGTTAATCTTCATTGTTGCAGGAAAATACAATGAAATGAAGCAAGCTCCTATAAAACTGTTAGCTTAATATCTGCCATGCAAAAATAATAGAAGCACTTTTACTCAAACACCTTAATGTGCAAAATTTAATTAGAAGCAATTGTGCAATTCTTGGGGGGAAATTCATGCATACAAATTAAAAGTAATTGTCCTGCTGAAAGATAAGAAAATTAAAGACAGACCCTAACTCTAAAAGTTACCCAACTTCAAGGGTTGATGCCTATGACATTATGTGCTGCAGGGCTGCTTGTTTCCAACTCACTGAGGCAGCTCATTGAACTTCAGTTCTGACTTTTGAAAGAAATTTAAAATTATTTTAACATTATTTTTGTGAATGCCAAATAGGTTATTTAAATCCAAGTATAAACTAAGTTGCCTACCTACAACATGAACATTCTGATTGTAAGTAGAAAAGACTAGTGAGGTAGTTTCTGAAGTACCTACATTTCACTGGTGAGTAAATCTTAGTGGAAACTGATCTTTGCACACCTAGAGCAGAAGATGAATGTAAAGCATGACTTTTCTAGCCATGTGCTTTAAAAGCTTGTAAACAAAGCTTTATTGTAAAATAAGTGAAAGCACCTTTCATAGTATATCAAGTCCAGTACAGAAAGCAAACCTGCCATGAAGGTCCTGTGAAAATTGTTCAAGAAAAGCAGAAGCAAAAATTTTTCCCCAATCCTTACAGCAGGTTAGCCTCCAAAAACATTTTAAAAAGGGTCAGAAAATATACTGACAGGAATTCGATAAAAACTGAAAGAAACGATACTGATAGGTTTGCATTTGGCAAGACACGAGGAAGGAAGGAGAGAGACAGGCATTAGAAGCATTAGCAGGAACAATTCCCAAGGCCAGTAAATATCAAGGGGCCCCACAGCAGTCAAAAGAAGAGTGAAGAGATTTAGAGCCAAGGCATTCAAAGGGTCTACTTAGTTTGACCAGAAGACTGTCTCACATTTCAAGGTTTCTTCTTCAGTACAGCTAAGCTTTTCAATGGGAGGCCTTGACCCCAGGGATCACTAACTGAAGAAAACAAATGTGTTTTCAAATGAATGTATTGGCACTGTCAGAACTGACAGTACACAAGATTAAATTATGTTTATTTTCAATTTCCAGAATACCATGTTAAATTTTAGAAAGACAGACAGAAATGTTTCTAAATAAGACATGAGAATCTGAGCATCAGATTTTCTGTGTCAGCTGTGATTCAACAGCAGAATTCCTCTTAAATGATCTGGCTAAGATCCCTCCCAAAATGTCAACCTGAGGCTTTCTTGCTTTCAGCAGTATTGGTACGAGTGGCAGGAGGGGACAGGTGCCATGAGTCCATTTTAGTTATTTCATTGCTTTTCCTTGCTTTCTTGTGACGGATTGGTTTTTGGTCTAGTATTTTGAATTGCATAGATGTGATTCCCTGAATGAAACAAACAGTAGTTTGTCTGCCTTTGACAAGGAATGGAAAACAAATTAGAATTTAAAAAAAGGAGGAAGTGATTCTGGGTATCCATTCTGAGATGATCGAAAAAGGAAACTGATTGCAGAAAAGGATATCACATCTCTTCATAGAGGAGTTGCCTCACAGTTCCTCTGCATGCTCCTTAAGACAAAGGTACTTCATTTTGTGCTTCTACCTTGATCATGTTTGAGCAGCTTCACAGCCTTCCTGGATTCCACAGGAACCAAGTCGGGACTGTACTAAAAGCAAGGCAGGATGGGGGTACTGGAATACAGAGATGGAGAACGTGGCCTATGACAAACCAGATAATTTCAGATAAGCATCAGACTTCTAATGTGTTTATTTCAAGGCCACATTCCACTCTGTAGTTGAATACCTCCCTATTCTTGTGTATGGACCCACTAGAAATTATAAGTATTCCTGAGGGATGTGTGCTTATGCACTGTCCCAAAACAGTATGTATAATGAACTGAATTTAAAATCCAGAGACCGTGTTCCCAAAAGGAGACCAAAAGGGACAGAGAGGAAGAAGACCATGGGCAGCACTATTTCAGCAGAATATGTCTGAGCACATGAATATTGTAAAACTACAGCAAGGACTTCCAAAGAGCTACACACTAGCTATGAATTTTGAGGAGTGAATACGTACTTGTTAGTAAGAGGTATGACAAAGCAGGAAAGTGGGTCTCACAAAGCACAGACTTGTTGGGTCAAGTGTCCTTTTCCTGTTTGGCAAGTCCTTTTGTCTCTGTCCTCCTTATCACCCTGACACCTTACCGCAGCACAGAATGACAGACAGCTCTTAATGACTTCCTAGCATTTGATTCCAACACACAGGTCCAGCCTTTTTAATGTAACATGAAAGTCTCTATTCCCCTCTGAATTTCAGTTTTAGAACCCATGCCCACTTCCACACATACAGCCCCCCACTCCCACCCTGCAATCTGTGTCAACAGCACAAAGGTTCTCTTGTCACCCCCTTGCTTGAATCAGACATCTCTTCTGAATGGACACACTGACAGATGATGCTGTGTCAGCAGCCAGTGGGGCTCCTATCACTTTCCCCAGGACAGGAGAAAGCCTCTCCTGGGCACACCCACTCCCACGTAGCACAACTGGGGCTACTGTTCCCTGTGTCCAGAAACCAGGCTTCATCCTGCACCATCTCAGTGCATTGCCACCATCCTGCCTGACCTGGAAATACTGTTGGTTTTTCCCCTCTCCTAGAATTCTCATTAGGTGATTGGAGCACAGGGGTTAGTGATTTGGTCCTGCCAGCAGCACGTGCTGGTTTAGCACCCCTGGTAGATTTCACTGAGGCATTCCTGGGGGTAAAGATGTGTTCTGCAAATGAACATTTGCTGAGTGGGACCCTACAAAGCACACAAGCACATCTAAACCAGCATTTTGCAGCACCCACAGTTACAAAGATGAAAGCTGAACAGGCAACACTCACTTTACCTGCAGTTACAAAGATGTAAGCTGGACAGGGGATACTCAGTGGTGGAGATGAAATACTATCGTGAAACACAGAAGGTGGCACTTGATAATCAAGCCCATCAGCGCCCACCTTCTGCTTTCCCTACTTGCAGCTGGAGAAGAGATGACCATATTCCCATTCACAACAAGCTGTTTTATGCTTTGTTTTGTTTCCCATATGATGTTTTAGCCCCCCCAGCACCGCCTCTCCCACTCAGGGAGGGTGACCAAAGTAGAGCAGTGTCTCCGTGAGAGGGCCACCCGCTCCTCCCGCCTGCTCCTTGTTTCTTCCCAGGTAGCTGGCTGTGAGGGGCCAACAAGCAGGCTAATTTAGAGCTCTAAAAGCTGGCAGCGGGAGTGCAATTAAGCCGTTTTCACAGACTGCTGGCCAAATGCAGCAATTTATTGGCTGAGTGATTGGATTATTCATTTGCAAAGCTAGGAGAGGGCATTTTCTTACCACTTCAGTTGGCCTGTAGTACTTGTGATTGACTGTCACATGAATCTTGCCAGTCTCTTTGCATCGTCCCACTTCATTTTCATTCTTCCCTTCCCACCTGTAAAGAAGATAAACATTTAATCAACCCATAATTACTTTAGTGCTCTGATCTTACCAACATTTGGCCTGCTTTCATTTACTTGAGGCTGGTGTCAATTCTCCCTGCAGGACAGTATAAACTCATTAGCTAAAGGAACAAAGGGAGAGTTTAGACTTGAATGAAGTAACAATGGCTTTTGAAGTCTCTTTGTTTTGGTTTTTGATTCAGTGAAAGGTCTAAAATGCAGGACTTCCAAATTAAACACACAATGCTAAGGGAAAATAAAATGCCCTGATTTCAGAATGTCTCATGTATCTGCAAATAAATATGACAGTGAGGATTTTCATTTGTGGATTGGTTCAAAGCTGTTTTCTTAAAATATTTTTAATTCTTGTATTTTGGCCAATACTTTCAGGAACTCTTTAATCTGTTAATTTTATAAACGTGAAGGTCTGTTTGAATAGCATTAAGCTGTATAATTTAATTTGTGCTTAACTAGAAAAAAACAAAACAAAAACAGTTCTTTGGGTTTTCGCTCCTACCTTGACATGGCACTCCACATACATGTAAACTCTACTTACTACCTGTGAGCTGAAAGCCAGCTCCCTTCATCCAAATCAGTTTCATATGTGCTGAACAGCCTGCAATTTGCTGTAATTTATGTGATCTGGTTGCATTGTGAACTATTTTCCTAGAGACTGTCCTGGTTTCAGGAGCAGCGGAAGAGGAATGGTTTGGTGGGTGACCAGCTCTGCCTTCGGGGAGGTCAGGCTGAAGCTTGGAGGCCTGGGCAATGCTCCCACTCAAAATAAATGCTTCAGATGACACATGTAGGAATGCACATCGATGCATCAAACTTCATCCATTGAATATACAAAATCCAGAGTTATGATTGAAATTCTATCCTCTCTTTGCTTTTTGCTTTTAAGTATATACCATGGGGCTTTGAACCAGCTTGGCATAGAAATGTGATGATGAAATCCACTTGCTTTTTTTTTATGTTTAAGTAAAATCTATATAAATTAAGTCAGCACTGTGATTTACACTCTTTAGCCTCAGTCATCAGCAAGGAAAGAAAAGCATCCCTTGCCTCCCAATTACTAATTTTTCTGCCAGCTCTTGGGATTTTGTCACAGATATGATTTCTCTTTGCTCCCCTGCTCCCTCAAGCTCTAGAAGAATTTGATTCTTTGACAATCTCAGCCTTCATTTTCAAGTTTCTAGCCCTGAGGGCTAAGGTGAAAAGTCTGAAAATGTGACCTTTGTGTACCCATGCAGGTTTAAACATTGAAAGGCAGAAGGAAATACCAAATATGCATTATTGCCAGTTTTTAAATCTCACAAATTTTTAAGCACAACTCATGACTTTTCAAGGACTAGCAAAGACTGTAGGATGCTTGATATTGGGAACATTTCACATAGAAATAATTTCCTACAAATAATAGTGACAGTGAAGACAGCTGTTAATGGGCATGCCATGATGCTAAAGATGATTTATAATTTAAATTTTCTTTCTTTCTTTTTTTGCAATTGCTCTGTTGTGAGCTCGAACAGCAAAGTTTTCATTCAGAAGCCAAAACTAACATTAGTCCCTCCCTTTAAAGGGCAGAGGGTAAAAATGTGCAGGACTCAAATGAGCTTAATAGAAAACTAACCGTCACCAGTAAAACAACAGGAAGGGCTTAGATCAGGAGACGTCAGTTGTTGTTGGAGGTCACTGAGCAGAGAACCCCATTTAACACCCAACAGGCTCCAGAAGGCTCAGCCGAGCCAGTAAAGACTCACTTAATGTCGCTATCAAAGTTATATAACAATAGAAATAGCTTAAGAAGAAATCTCCACCCATTTTGTTCAGCCCAGTAATGTGAAAAGTTCACAAGGAGGGGAAAAATAAAAAAGTACTTCTCATTGTGAACAAAGTAACATTTGATAGCTGCACTTCTAATTACTCCTGGCACCTCGATGCTCACAGCTGGGATCATCATACCGCTGAGAAAAGGGACTGTGCGAGGGCCAGCCTGACACCAGGACCAAGACATCCATTTTGCCAACCAACTCCCCCTCCCCTCTCCCTCAAACCACAAGGCAAGAGAAAAAAATCCACCAAAACCATAGTCAAATTGCAGTCAGAATTGTTAACTGGAAAATGTCATGACAAATTATCCTGAAGCACAAGCATGGTGGAAGTGGCATGGGGAACCCTCATGTTGTGCTGTGGTTTCAGCCAGCTCCAGCCACTAAGACTACCCAGCTTCCTGCTCCTCAGGGCAGATGTCCACCTAGGCAAGAAAACAGCCTTGTGTAATATGGGGGAGACACAAAGGATCCCTGGCTGAAGAAAGTCTAGCTCATCAGGACTGGGCTAAATTTACAGAAGACGGGGAGTGGATGCCCCCAAGCCCAGTGGGTGTCAAAGCCCAGAGCTCCCACACAGGTACCTGCTGGCCTAGTGCAGGCTGCACACAAAATGCTGCTCCTCGAGCCTGCAGACAACGAGCCTCGGCAGCAAGGCCACTGCCTGCCTCACATTGTGCAGCTTCATCCTCCCACTGAAGCAAAGGATGTGTATGCTGTCACAGCTGATGGCATCAGCCGTGTTCTGCACCTGGAGAAGAATGGGTGACACCACGGAACTGCTCCGGACAGAGCAGGTTTGATGCCCTTTGCATCTACACTTCCATGTCGAGAGCCTCACTGCTGGACACGGGTGCTTCGGGATTGCTCAGGACGATGGTCAGTTGTCAGCTCTGGTGGATTCCATTGCTATCAATGACCTCACAATTTTCCATAAAACTAAGATTCAAATGCATGAACAAGTTTACTTGCTTGTAAAGTTCTTCAGATCAGGAGCTTTTAAACTCTGGATTTACAGCAGGATGGACTGCACTCAATTTAAGGCTAATTTCGTATCTGGAGATCTCTATTGTTACAATACTTATTATCAGTGTTTTTGAATGCTCCTTTGGCTTTTTTTATCTTTGGAGGTTCCAATTATTTTTCATTTCCTATAACTATTCAGTAAGAGAGCAAGCTTCAAGCAATGAAAACTTCCACAGGTATAGAGGATTTAATGAAGATGACAAGCTAGGGTACCCACCTGGTAGGGTGTGAGTTGGGCAGGGAAGGAAACAGGGGAGCCAGGATAATTGAGGAAGGGTGGGAATAGCACTGCCATGGACCAAATGGTCTGGCTGTAATTGAGGAGCAAACAAGTCAAAGTACATTTATTTTTGAGGTGGTGAAGAAATCAAATAAATATGAAATTTTTCACAGAAGCACAGATAAACTGAACAAGTATATGCATTTCACCTCCTTGCTTGATCTTTACATAGAAACACAACCCATAAACATTTAAAAAAAGCAATTCAAAACCACTGGAAGCTACAGCTGCTCAGTTTCTTTATCAAAAATAAAGCTATCAAGTACACCTTTATAATGAAATAAATGCAAATATTTTCACATTTGAAAATGAGCAATAAATTAAATAAAAATAAAATTGTATGAAGATTTTGCTTTTCCTCCACAGGTAATATGATAAACAGCTTGTGTAGATTTCTCAGATCTGTGGCCTGATTCCTGCTACACACAAAATTAAGCCAAAGCACTTCATTCTGTCCTGGCACTTTGTAAACAGCAAAAACTGACACCATGTAACAGACCATTAATATCTTTTGCAACTAATATTTTGTAGGGAAACTTAAAATCTGACTCTTCATATGTTCCTTTGCCACCAACTCAACCACAAGCTTGCCAGCAGCTCTGATACATCAAAGCAATCATAGATACAGGGATTGCTTACCCATGACCTTGTGCTTAAATCAAAAGCGTGCTACCATAAAGGAATGTATTAATTTTTTTTTCAAAAGCTCTGATGAATCAGGTTTACAGTGTTTTTTTTGTCACTACTCACATAGTTGAAGCATTGTCAAGCTCAGATTTAAAAAATTTAATTGTGACTCCATATTAAAAGACAATAAAAAGAATACTTGCTAGTCTCCCTATTTTTTGTTTCTTTTTTTTTCTTTCTTCTCTGCAGTTCATTGGAAAGCTTTTGAAGATCTATCCCTTTACTCCAATTTTTGAAAGTTGGTGTTGGGAAGAAAATGTTTTCTCAAAGAATACTAATGCTCCCATGAAAATCAAAGCATTATGGAAAGAAAAGTTTCAGTTTCAGGGAAGTTCCAATAGTATCACCTGATACATAATTATATTAATAATACCTAAAAGAGAGGCTTTTACATTTTCAGAATGGATTTTTTTTTTCTTTCAGAGTGGCTTAAAAAATTCTACATAAGTTATTCTTTCTTTAAGTGGAGGTCAGGAAAAAACAAAAAAAGTCCAGCTGACCTGAAATCAGGTATTTTTCCAAATTGGAATTGTGACAAATATTTTCATTTAATTTCAGGGGTGCAAAATATGGAATTTCCCATGAAACACCATATTTCATTCTTACTCAGTCGTTCTATAGGAGAAAATCTCATACCTCTTATGTATGTAGTCAGATAATTAGATTATTATAGTCTTCAAGCCTTAATTTCAATTCTGAAACAGTTTTTGGGTCTGCCTGCAGATAAAACCTTGTATCAATAAGAAAGTAATGAAAGTTGGCTCAGCTGAAAGAATTAATTCTCCAGTTGAGGTGGGTTAAATGCCCCTAAAATATACTCTATTTTGAGAATGGTGATTTTTGAGAATGGTGATAAAACTGACGGAGTCCTAAGTGAGGATTGCTTGTGTGGGTTCACCCAGGCCAGTATTCTTCACTGACATGGCTGGGTTCCTTTCAACTACCTCTCTCAAAATGCCTCCAGTTCCTGTATGAGATTCTGTTCTCTTCCTCTTCATCTTCTCATTTTTTTTCTCATTTAAATAAAACACATATCTCTGGTCAGCCAGCAATTTTTGGTGGGCAAAAGCCAGATCTGGAAATAGCAGCTGTTTAGCTGATGACTGCTGATGGCTCCTCCTCCATGTCCCCACATGCTTTCCATTCCTACAGCAACCCTTCAAATCTCATGTGTTTCTGTAACTCAGCCTTCCATTTTAAGATAAAAAGAAAAAAACAAACAAACAAAAAAACCCCAACAAACAAACCAGAAAAACTCTTCTCCCTCGGTTCAATCTCAGTTCAACCTTCCCTGTCACTGAAGAGGCCACAGTAATTCACCTCAGAAGACCTTATAGCTTATCTGCAAACTTCTTTGTTTTAGACTGATCTTTTATAAGACTAGCCAGCATGTTAGTTAAGATAAAATTTGTATGTAGAACCAAACGACTAGAGTAAAATATTCATTTTTTTCTGAATTAATTCTAATCCTGGAAGCAATGAATATTTCTGTAACAAATGTTTATGCATTTTTATATTAATAAAAGCCACAATAAATCTTTCTGCAGCTTGAACAGGTTTTTTTTTCTATTTTTTTCTTTTTTCTTTTTTTTTTTTTTAGTTTCCACATTTGCAGACGGCATTCTTTGTAGCAGTCTGCAAAGAACTCTGAGTGCTGTAGTGGTTTCAGGCTATCTTTGCAATCCTGTTCTAATTTAATAAGATTAATGGCAGAAAATTAGTCAAGACAAGCGTTTGCCTGTTTCGTTTACCCTGCTGTAGTTCAAATTATAGGCGGGAAGTGTTTCCCCCAAGTACTACTTAATTAGTAATAAGTAGAAGGGAAAGTAAAAGAAAAAAAAAATGTAATCCTTACAGGGGAAAAATATTTGTAGCTCTGAGGCTTTCCTGTTAGTACAAAGGACTGAATTTGAATGATTCAGAGGACTATATAAATATAATTTGAAATTTCTCCCTTGAAAAAGAAATGTAAGAGGAAAAAAGCCACACAAGGTAGATAAACTTCTATGAACACTTTACAGTCCATTTCAGAGAGAGAATCAGTCTTATTGCAGCTGTACATTTCATTAGTTACAAAAATGTAGTAAAGTTTCTCTCTCTCTTATTTTGGCTAGAAGACATAGTCCTGACATGTGCTAATGACTGGTTAGGACAGAATATTATGTTATGTTCTTGGAAAGACTTTTTAGGTTGTCCTGGATTTTCAGCTGTACAAATTAATGTGAATTGTTAGGAAGACAAAAAAACCTAAAAAAATAAAATTAATATTTTGAGTTGGTTGATGAGGCAGCCAGGATTGCTCTTCCTCCTGTTCTCTACTGCAATATCATGATGTGATGCCTAAAATTTTACATTTGCAACTTTTTCTGACAAAGCCCAAAGTGGGGATGGTTAAGAGCCCCTGCACATGTGCCCAGTGTTCTCAGATGTGGTATGAGCTCTTCCACCTTCTGTTTGCCATGACGTCTAGCCTAGACATTTACTCCACCATTTCACAATTTTGAAAGGCGGATTGTACAGCAGTACCGGGAAGCTGTGCCATCACTTTTAGCAGTGGAAAAGGCTGGAAATCTCCCAGATAAGTTTTCGAGGTTGAAAAATTTCATAATACCTGCAATCCTGCAAAACCCCCCCAGAAACATCAGATAACTCAACCAAACGTTGAGGAACAGTAATAGGAAGAAAGCAGCCGTCCTTGTGGGAACTTGTTTAGCAACTGCACTCTGGTGCACCAGTTCTGAGGTGCTCATAAACTGTAAAGTAACAGATCAATGGGACTCACCAGTGGGGTCTCACAATGCTAAAAGGGAGGATTTTTCTGCCAGGCTACTCCTTGAAGAAGATATATTCAGACTGGAGGAGGTGGGAGTAGAAAGTCATTGGGGCTTTCAAGGAAAGCCAGAGGTTACCAGACGGCTGGCTAAAGAGAGTGTGTGTGTGCTGCAAAAGCATGGGTCAGGCTGACACCTGGAAAAATTATGGAGGTTCTTAACAAAACTTCCCAAATCCTGAGAAATATTTTACAGCTAGTGCAATTTGAAAGATGAGCAATGGCTACAGGATGAGCAGGGGGAAAGAATGGTTACTTTATCTGAACAGGCTACATGCAAAATGTTCAGAGTTACACCACTGTCAAAATGATCAGCAACAAAATTATCATTAGCACTCAAAATGTCAGCTCAGTCCCCATATGTATAGTTATTTATATATCACTCGTAAATGGCTTAAGGAATTAAAAATTTATTCACAGGAAAGAAAAATTTCAGAAGAACCAGGGGGACTAGAAACCCAAGCCACCAATTCTAAAGCAATTTACGTTCCTAAAAATCCATGTCACTAGGTGTCATGTGAGTTCTTATACAATTTTTAAAAATTACTTTTATTGATTAATAGTTAAAAAAGGCAACTATGCCTTTGTACACACAAAATACCTGCTCTACCTTATCATTTGGAGTTATACTGTGAAGTTTTTCTGAGAGAGCAACTTGTGACTGATTGATTCAATCCAAATACTGACTGCATAAAGCATCAAGATAAATGATACACAGTCCACCATATGGAGCCATATGGGAGCAGAAATTAAACGAACAGGACACAAAATTATGAGCATTAGGAACAACTAAATTTAAAGTAATCCTTTAATATCCCTTCTATAACAGAAGCTAATCATAAAAGTACTTTCACTGTTATTTCTGGACTTGTTATTTCCTTCAGGTTTTCTTGAGGGCTTAATTTGCTTTCTGAAAAACGCACCCTGATTTGTCACTCTTGGGAAATGCTGAGACTTCTTAGACCAACACCAAAGCAGGGAGTTCAGTTTTAAACTGATGGATAAATTTAGTGACATCAAAAGAGACTGTGATGCAGGGAACATCTGCAAATAAAGACATTCAGCTAGGTACTGAAGTTTACATATCAGTCTCTAATTGTTAGTAATCAAAATTTAAAAAATGACAAAGTTTTTCACCAACACTGCCTCATCAAAGCAACCATTACTGCTTTGGCAAACAATATTAGACAGGGACAAAGTAGTTCTCAAAATCATCAGAATTTTTACTTATATGGAGCAATTTAATCTGCAGCATTTTCCTATCCATTCTTACTAGGGAGAATTAGCTGATAAACACAAGAAATGGAAGTACAAAAAGAGGAGAAAAATTAAGAAAGACAAAGAAATGACTAGAGCTCCTACTATCTCCCCTTAAGCCTCTCAAACCTCACTACTGTTACGGTATATGGGACAATGTGTTATCACAGGGACATCTTGCAATCAAGAAATGCTAAAAATATGGAGAGAAACTTATTCCTCAAATGGAGCTTTTGGGTTAGAAATACTATTTATACGGTCTCTCTCTCCCTCATCAGAATTTTTTTCTGGAAGTTGATGCCAAAAATTGAAACCAGACTAAAAACTCATTGAGGAGAAAATGTTATTAGCTCCCCAGCCACCCACTGGCTGTTCAAATAATATTGTATATATCTGTGCACTTCTGCATATTTATTGAATTTGTCAAGTTTTTGTTCCCAAGTAAAACTTATTGGCCCTGTCAAAAGTTCACCAGCTGCACAAGTGACTTTGATGGCCTGAGGAACAGCCCTGGCGCTAGCGTCATGGAAGAGCCTGTGGCTTTCCTCTCCCTTTTCCAGCTGAGATTGGTATGTTGATGCATGGGGCCCAGAGAAGATACAGAAGGAGGGAAATTGAAAAAATAATAAACAATAAAAATATAAATTACAGAAAGCGCTCACCAAGCCATCCTGATTTTATTATATGGCCTTGAGAAGGAATTTTGTATTTTCAATCAAACTATGTGGAATATGCCTTGTAAACATTCTGCACCCACTGCTCAACATTTCTATGGCTTAGTAGGAGGAGAGCTAATAGGAATGTAGAGGGCTTTGATACATAAGCCTTGCAGTGTGGCTGATGGGCTGTCACCTGGAAAGAATAGGGTTGGTAGGTGTCACCTCCAGACCGCAGAGAATGGGAGCAGGACCGTAGGGATCTGGGGCACAAAATAGAGAACTGGACAGAAAAGCCCCTCTTGCAGGAAGATGATGATCAGCACCCTGATACTAACATCTTTGAAGGTGTTTCTCTGCCCCAAGACAGGGAGTGAAGGGGAGAACAGAGAACGAAGATTTTGATTAGAAAATTAAGACTAACCCATCTACATTTTTAACTTATGGTCTAGAGGGCAACGCTAAACCTATCTGCTGTGGCAGTCATTCATGCCTGGCAGGTCTCACATGTTACAAGTAGAAAGTGAAGGGAAGAAAAAAAGAAGAATGTAGACAAACAATACTCTGTTTTGTGACACCAAATGTGAGAGGCTAGAAATGTTCAACCCGTGGCTACTCTCTCATCCTCATACTTACACAATGGTTTTCCCAATGTGCTTAAATGACTTCTCCACAAATTCACGGACACTGTGGACCTCCCCAGTGGCTATGACAAAGTCCTCAGGCTCATCTGTTTGCAACATCAACCACATGGCCTGCAGAAACATAAACAAAGTCAGATTCAGTGCACATGTAAGTGGCCTCTTTGGTACCTGATATTGTATTACCGCATTTTTGATTTGGAAATAACTACACGTACACACACATACCCCAAGCCGGGGATATTAGCACTTTCTTTACACAGTGGCTATTAACCAGTTCAGTGCAACTCTGAAAAGAGTTCAATTATTTCTTATTACAGAAAACAATGCTGTATTTGATTTTCAATTTGTTTCACAGCAGGAGTTTCTGCAGGGGAGACTTTAATATGTTTACTTTTGAACACTGAGACTTGGTTTAGTGCTCAAGAGCATGGATTCACTTGTTTAAAGCACTGCATGAATTGACATCAATATGGGGAAAAGAGCAAAATTTTATCATGTTTCAGTCCAGAGCGCTGTTGCCTGTCTGCTACAGAATGATGTCAAACACACTGAAGCATGAAAATATGGATCCTTTTGGCTGTTTCTTCTGTCACAATTGTTTTGCCTGAGATTTTAATTAAGAGTAAGTATTTAAAAAGGTATTTAACCAAGTTAATCCAGTTTCCCTGCTGAATATGTGCTGAATGTTATATATTAAAGCACTGTAGAAGAAACTTTTTCTTTTGACACAGGAGTAGAGAAAACACTGGTGGAAAAGCAAGACAACCATTAACATCACTTTCAGAGGACTGTCTGTGCAGCAAGAGTTTCACAGTATCTTTTGAAGCGAAACTTCATCAGATTGTCAACATATTTGCATTTAATGGCAGCAGCTTTTAATTCCCACAGCAATGTCTTTCGCAGAGTCCTCTCCCACAAACAACTAATGATGGGCGGGCGCCATCTCAGAGGGTTGGCCAGATAAGTCAGCATGAAAGATGGAAAGCAGATGGAAAAGAGGTACTCCAAGACATGTCTGAGATATCACTGGAGGTATGTTTCAATTTTCTGACGTGCAAGGCACTGCTCTAGTGACTGGACTGTTTGACTGCATAGGAGCTGTAGGCAGAGAGAATAATTATTACTTTAGATCAATCAAGTTGATGCAAACACTTCATTTCCTTTGGAGAGGAAAAGGGAATACATGTATGGCATGATCCTCATTTAATAAATAACCAGAAAAGGGAAACAAAATAGTTCAACTCTCTCTCCATATGGTAAAAAGGACTGTCATCCTCTCACATTGTACTCCACGATGCTATTTGCATTGACCTCTTCACATCAGCTTTAAAGAAAACAACTTTAGTAGGTCCCTTGATGGTAGTGGATATTCTGCAAATCAGATTAATAAAAGCTTTGGGATAGCTCAGTTTCTCTTGGTAAATACCACCTGAAATATTCAATTTTTCCCCTCTATTCTCAATAAATCAGTGTCCTGCATAGAAAGGCAATACATTCCACTTAAATGGTTCTATTTGCGAGCCATTTTTCTTTACAGTTATTATTTTATGCATCTTCCAAAGTTTTGACAAAATTTTATTAACATGTTCCTTTTGAACCTCTTTTCTTCTTGAATGTGCATGGAGGGCTGGGTTTTGGGCAACTGCAGTGTAAGTCCTTGACATAAATTATGAATTGTGCTTTAGGGAGATGACCTGCTGGGCAGGACAATGGCAGCAACTTTATTTTTCCTTTCCAGGATTGAACATCCTAGCCAATGACGCAGAAATACCCAACTGCCTGATGAAACTCATCTTGTGGGGAGGAGATGTCTTAACTTGTATCTCTCATATGAGCTTTTTTGGAACAGTGGGGTTTCCCTGCTGATTTGAGAGGTCACCGTTAATCACCAACTCCTGTTTCTTCATGACTGGACAAGCTTGCAAGATTCACAGTAGTAGCAGCTGCATAGAAAGGTAACAGGAATATCTAAAATAAGTGGTTGATAGTTTTCGTTCTCCCAGCCTAGTCCCCAGTTTCACAGACCTTCAGGTTTCCTTAAGCAGCCCAGCTGAAAACAACATGCTTCCTCATATGAGAGGCCACTATTTGAGCAAATAAGGATTTCCAACATTAGACAATCAGTCAATCAGGGGCAGTGATTCTCCTCCTGACTTTAGTGGATGTTTGCTGTACATAATGAACTCCTTTTCTTGCCTTGACACTGTAGTGTCAGTTACATTGGAGACAGATACAACAACAAAACCTCATTTATTGGTAAAAATCACCCCTTATCCAGAAATGCTACATTGGTTGACCGAATACACAATATTAGCATAAGCATGTGCTATTTGACCTTTGGTAAAGTAATATTAACATGTCTAAGCAGAAGCAGGATTAGACTTCCACCAATTTTTTGCCACCCCTCCACTTTAAACACCTCAGGATTGTAATTTCTTTGACATAGATTTAGTGCGGGCACTTATGCCAAGACATTCAACAATCCAGTGAGTACTTAGAATATTTACACATTACTTTTTGTATTAATATGAAATAGAGTTGAAAGTTTCGTTTTACTTTATACCTACATGGAAGGAGACAGCTGCAAAACACTAACAAAAACCCAGCCTTTGACAGTGGGCCCAACGAGCATTTGGATGTATCAACTCTTGTCTACCATTTCAAAAAGCAAGCAATCACTGCCTTAGCAATGAGACTTAAAATGCAGTAAATTTCAACAGGATCAACTTAGAAATGATCAAGCAATGCAGATAGAGTTGCTAAGAGCAATTTTTGCTTCAAACCCTACCAGGAAAGAATGTTTAGATTAATGGTTACTTGAGAATCTATCACAGTGGGTTCTTTTATTTTTTCTGGCATTCAGAATTATTGGCACTTACAGTTACCTCAATCCAATCAGGTATGAAAAAAATTAACATGCTAAAAATTACAAAGTAAGTGATAGCTCTGTTTTGCTTTGAGGAAGGAGACCAAATGCTGTTGCTTTGAATGGGTCTGCATGAACAGTGTGTAAAAAAATGCCGAGGTGAGCCATAAGAGAGAAAAAACTTTGAATGAGTTCCATAGTCAAAACTACATTTCCTCAAGTACAGCCCATGACAAGCAATAAGACATCCATGTACAGGCAGTAGCTATATCCTTTCCCTACACCAAGTGCCAGGAATGTGATTCTCCTCACATCACACTAGTAAAGGTCCTTGACCTATGAATTTCTAGGCATTTCCTTTAAGAATTCATATTGTACCAGACTCCAGGCTGAGAACGAGAGGAAAAGGGGTGATACAGCTCCAGGTTTATTTGTCATTACTGAATGGCTTACTGGTTTTAACAGAGGGGAAAAGCTTTGTTTAAATTTCCACTGAAAGTAATTAATGGTTATTGACTGGCAAATGAAGAACAGGTGACACTCTGAATTAGAAGATAAATGATCTCATGTTCTAGCGTGATAATGGGTTAGTAATTGCTACAAAGCCTCAGACTAGTGCGTCCCATCATAATGCTAGATCATGTCCAGAACACAAAGGCCTCTGTGTGAGAGGTATTCAGCCGTTCACCTCCTGATCCAGCTGCAGAGTGATTTGCTCCATTTATTCTCTGATGGACTGCACAACTGAGGCAAAAGTTCACCCATTCTCACCTTCCTGTTCACATGCTGAACCACATGACCCATGACATGGCTGAACTGGGATAAAAACATTGCCCAGCTTTGGCTCTTGGCTATCTTTTAACCATCGCAAGGTCATATATTTTAGGAATTTTCCTAAAGTGAACTGAGGAATTGTGGATTTTCCTGTATTTCTTTGTAAAGGCTTTTATGGACAGGCTGACAGCAAGTAAAGAAATTACTTGTGTTCAGTTCTGCCACCATTTCCTGAATTTTTTGCTCAGTCCAGGTAACAAAATATGGGCAGATGTTGAAAAGGAGGAGAAAACTACCATGGAAACAATTCAGGCTTCGACTGTCTTAGAATAAGACTGCTCCCTTAATGGCAAAAGTGACAAAACATATCTTTCATATTTGAACTCTTTTTAGCTCTGGTCTAGAGAGCCACAAAGTCTAAAGGCACTTCTATGTCATTTACTTTTAAAGACAGAAACCTAACAGGAGATACACAGCTAGTCTAGCAAGCAGACACACTTTTATGATTATGTGGACTAGGCTATCTGTTCTGCATGCCTGAACTCCAGCCTCTGCCAAAATCTTTCCTCTTTCATCTTTCCCCTCTACCCTTTTCTCTATATAAACCGCTGCCAGTGGTAAGCACCATTTTCAAGCAACATATCCAAAACATGAACCAGTCTTCTCCCTGCCCAAATTTCTTTGCTTACATGGTGTTTACACCTGGGCTAGTGAGTGGGAAACCCAAGTTTGACTAACACAACCCCCCTACAGATACATTTTGTGCATGCCACTGCCATTATGGTTGTGATGTGTCTGCTTGTCTCGAGAATCTAGAGTATGTTGCAGATGTGTTTCACCATTAACTTCCAGTCTAGCACCCCAGTAAGAAAACATTTATTAACTGGGCTGTCATCCATGGATAACAAAGACCCAGTAGTTGAGGTTATGTTTAACTCTATATATTTGAGACTTTTGTTTCACTGTCTGCTCTAGCACTGTGTATTGTTAAAATGGGCTCATAATCAGGTATCTTCCCATTCAAGAGCAAAAAAAAAGTCCAACTTTTTTTAAGATTTTAAAGTACAACTGATGATTTCTGCTCTAGAAATAAAAGACAATTTTTTCAAAAGAATAAGTAAAGCCATTTCATATGTCTCATCCAATTCAAGACCCAAACCAGATATAACTAAACAGGTCCCCCAATGGGATAAATAGGAAATGTTCCTGTTGGTACTAGTTACTATTGCCCTGCACTGCTACAGAGTAGTTTTTTCCAAGCCCTATACTGTCAAAAAAACCCACCTTCATATGTATTTCTATGTGTTATGCAGAGAAATTCTGACTTCATTGTATTTGCCACACATGGAGAAAAAAAGATCAAACCAAATCAGTAATGTTTACTTTAGGAGATGGAACAGATAGTTGCAGCCTGATGCATGGTGCATTGTCTGTGAGTTTCGGAGGCAAAGAAGCAGAGACTGGTGAATGTCTCGCTCTACTTACTTATCGCTGCGGAAGGAATGGGTTACCTCAAGGCTGTCAACAATCAGGGAGCAATTTCTGACTAAGTCAGAAAACATCACCACCTGGAGAGACCCAACAGTACATTATCACCATTTATAGAAATACTGTCTTTATGGTATTCCATACTCTATTGTCTAGAAGTGGGCAGAAGCATTCAGTGGGTTGGATATGGTACTCTAGAGATCCCAAACATAGCTATCCTGCTGGGGTCACCACTGGAAGGAGAATTGAGCATTTTGGGCCAAAGATGATGAGCCTTTACAGGGATGTGGGAGCAAAGGAGAGCCTTCTCCCCATATGGCAAGCACAAAGGCCTGGCATGACTGCTGTTTCTGTGTGCATCATGAGGGACTGTGGCACAAAAGACAGGGCTATTGTACCACCTCCCTCTCTGCATTGTCCCAACTCCACGGCACTGGCACGGAAAGAGGCTGCTTGGCATCTCTCGTGCTGAGCGATGTGTGGAGATGTCATGCCCACGCACTTCCTGCCTGCCTGGGATGCGAAGCAGTTCCAGATGCCATCACCCAGCTCCTCCTGACACAACCCAGCTGACTGGCTGTGGTTTCTCAAGCTGCTACAGAACTGACCACAACTGATGTTCGTGCCTTAGAAAAGTGAGACGGGACATTGACTCAGAGCTCTGAACCCAAACTGACTCCCAGTTTATCTATTTACTCACTTTTGGAGGGGCAGAGAAGGAAGAAAAGGTGCTGCACTGAGGGCTGAGTCACCCACATCTCATTGACTTCTGCGACTGCTAAAAGAGTAGGTGTGTCCTGGGTGTACCCAGTAGGCATCAGAGTGTGTTATATAAGGAGATTATATAAAGACACAGTGAGACATATGTATAATACACAACAGAAGGGGGAAAAAAAATCTCCTCACACATGTTTTGCACACAACAGGGGCAAAGCACATATGGCTGAAAAACACCAATGAAGTGCAGCACAAAAGTGTTGTGATCAGAGTAAATTGCGAGCTGCCTCTGCCTGACAGCCAACACACAAAAGTGTTGGGCATGATCCTATGCTCCCTGCCACAATGGGAGTTCAGTCTAGAGTAATGACTATTGCTTTACTACTAGTTTCTGACAATGTTATAGGTCAAGGCAAGCACAGCAGGGAGACTCTTGCCAAAGAAAACCACAGGGATGTGCTGCCAGGCATGCCGATACTCCCAAGAAGCCAGTGACAGCAGGAATATGGCAGTATGCATAATCAATGTACTGCTACACTTTTTTCCCCCTCTAAATTACAACTCTTCTTGCTCAGCTACTTAAAAAGCAAGGGTGCACGCCCAATAAGTAAGAACCTTACTGGACTGTCACAGTTTGTATTTGGAAGGCAAACTGAAGTTCAGGATTAAGGTCATTGTCTATCATTTCCATTGGTGACTTTTCACATGCTCAACCCTTTCTCAAAACCTCCAGCAAAAGAGGTACTTCCCAAGAAGGGCAGGACACATGCCTCTTCCTTTCCTCTAAAGAGTCATCATCCTGTTTTCTCAGATTACCAAAAATCACAGCATTGGTGCAAGATCTGTTGCTCAAGGAACCTCCATTCATGGAGAAACACTTCTGAATGCCATTTAAGTATCTATCAGATCTCATCAGTTTAAATGCATTTTGATATGCTTCTTCCTTAACTGTATAATGCTGAACATAAGGACTCCCAAGTCTGTGTACAAAGTTTTTCCTTTAGCACTGTCTTTTCTGCTCCCACAGAGGAGACATTGAGTACTTATGACATGGCAGCTGCTTCTATTCAGAAGAGCGACATTTGCAAACCATAGACATCGCTGACACAAAAAGTATAAAATGGGAACAGATTTGAGATGAAAACATTTTTCTCTGAGAAAAAAACCACATCATTTCATAAGAAACAATGGAAAATTTACCTTAAGAATCCCAAGAAAGCAAACAAACAGCAAGTCTCCCAGGATATACTTATGGAGATAGTATGAGATAGGGACTCATTTTATAAACTTTCTCAGAGATTTTTAAAGTTACAGTTGAGAAATTGCCACAGAAGCAACTTGATGCTTGGTGATTTAGTCAAATCCTATGGTTTGGCTCTAGAGGTGAACTTGTGTTTAGGTCCGTGATTTTTTTCTTTCAAGTTGAAAGAGTATAGTTGATACATTGAAAGATAATAATCCTACAATTATAAAGTTACTAAGATAATAAAATACCTGGTAATCTTTGTGGACCATCTCAAGTGAAAACAATATCAATGTCTTCTGAAACAAAAGCTCTCACATCTGTAGGAAATACTAGGAAATACTGTCTAACTTCTCTCTTGTAAGCAGATAGGCCAACTGTTTCACAGATCTCAGGGAGGACTCTTGAAACTTTAGTAGGCAGTTTTATTAATAAAAACCACAAGAATTATAATCCAGATAAACCTTAAAGGTCAACCTTCCCTGTTAACGCAACATGATGTTTCTCACATGGACCTCGGGTGAACACAAAGTTCTCATTGTGTTATCAAAAACTAGATTGCTCCTTTTCTTTTTTCCTTGTGTCACTGAATGTCAAAATATTGTTCTTTCAATACGTGGAAGTATTTGTATACAGTTTTATAACTGATCTTTAGTTGTTAGCTGGAGGCAAAAAAGAAACAGTAAAGCTGCTTGTTGGGAAACTTCAACCAACAATGAAAATTAATATAGTCCTTTTTTCCTGCCAAAAAAATTTTGAACAGATTTTTAGGTCCACAATGGTTTGTTTATTCTTCAAATGGTTATATTGGAAGTGACATGTGTGACACAAAGTAAATTAATGAAAAAATACAGAAAGGATGCACATATGCTCTGTTTCTTTTATTTTAATTTTGGAGGATATTGTCACAATTGCTAACAAAGTGCTTCCTTAAATTCTGTTTAAGAGAAAAGGGAAAGAAATTCAAACCTAAGAGAGAGAGAGAAAAAGAAAAATCTGAATTGCAGAAAGTATGTGTGAGTTTTAACCATTCAGATTTGTATTACAGAGACAAGAGTATAGAACAAATACATGTTTCCCAGGCTCCACCTAGCAGACAATTCGGAAAGATATTTGACCTGCTTCCCCCTCCCTTTTTACCCTTCCAGAATTAATTTTCTCTGCTATTTTTATATGAGTGTAAGACAAAATACCTCTTCACAAAGAAGCAGACTCCATTTTGACAGGATTACTCACCACTAAAATAAAGGGTTGTACCCAGGTTGCGGTGAGGGCAGAGCAGTCTTAGGGACCCATGCCAGGAAGGGCTGGTTGGGGCCATGATCTAACCACAAGAAAACAGATGAGGCTTTCAAGTCAAGTACTGGCATGTTCACTGGAGCAAAACTATCAGCCCCAGAGTAATGATCACAATGTAGATATTGATCACAAAATGTTTACAGTGCAACATTTGACTATAAAAAGATCCTGGTTCCTGCTTCTAACACCTGTACACCTCCTATTTCTTTCCTGGATTGCTTAAACACTTATAGCTAAGCACAAGCTGACATATTCCTTTTGATGGATGTCAGAGGAAGAGTGTGATCTGTGGGCCAAAGGACTACTGATCTCCACAGAAACAAAAATGCTCTTATCCATACCATGATTCAGAAAATTATTTTCCCTCTTCAAATCTTCCTTTCCTTCCCTTCCCTCTCATCTGTCAAAACCACCTCTGCAGCTTGCTATCTACTCTGCTCCGGGTTTGTAGGTCTGCCCAGTGCCTATCCAGTAACGGGCCCTGACTCGGGTTAAACCACTAGCTGTATGGTAAAAAAATTGCTAAGAGCAGCAGAGAACTGCCAGAGCACAGGCAGATAGGCTCAGAGATAATAAATCAGCACTTCATAATGTTTATACATGTTTGAGGGTATAATTGGGAAGGAAGAAGAGCAATCCTCTAAGACAGTAAGAGTAACAAAACAAGAGCACCGAGATAAAATTTATGAACAGTGTTATTGATAAAAAATGGAGAAAGAGTGAGTTAATAACATAAAATTTACCTGAAATTTATTTTATAATTTACATTCCCCCCTCAAATTTCCAGAGTTCTTGCTTCACACTTTTGAACTTAATGCATTTTCTCCTCAGACTACTATAAGTTTCAAATAATGTTACATTCCTGAATATTAATCTAAAATAATTGAATTGAAATGTTAATTTACTTCTCTTGAGAAAAATATTTATTATCGATTGGGTTCTTAAAAATTAGAGTAATCCTTGTCTGAATAATCTGTGTAAATAAAGAGGCTGCTATCTTAAACACATCACGGAGCTTCACTTTTTGATTTTATTGCAGTTTTCAGTGCACTGGAGTTGGAAGTAAGAAAGATTTTCACCATTAAATCGTTCCTTATGAGACAGTGATAAAATTGCACATCAGGCACTGCTTAACTAACTAGAAAAAGCAAGAAGACACCTGAAAAAAAAAAAAAAAAGGATGCTAAAGTAATCTCATTCCTGGTAAAATGGATGTTTTTTCTTTTCCTTTACCAGAACATTTCAGGTGACAACATTTTGGAATTTGATGCTAAATTCTCTTGGCTGAGCACAGACTGAGACAAGCGCACAGCTTTGATGCCTCGGGGATACGGTAATGCAATACAGAGGGATTTATTTTCTTTTTTATTTTTACCTCATGTCACAAGTTCAATTTTAGGCCAACAGTACCCAAAACGGCCACCATGTGATATAGCAGCTTATGCAAAGAGTCTGGCGGTTTTAACCCAAGCCCTAGGACAGAGGAATCTGCCTCACAGACTTGCTGCCGCAGTGTTAACGCTACAGTTGCTCTGACCGAGTTCCTCCGTGTTCAGGTTGGGTACCAGCTCATGGTCTCTGCCATCCCAAATTGAGGCATGGAAATTTCAGCTAGAAAAAGGCAGCAGTAAAATGATCCCAGAATCCAAAGGATGTGTTTTAGAAGTCTGGCTGTGCAGTGCAGATGTGAAAAGGCAATGTGAAGATTGCTTTCGAGCATGCTCAAAAATACATTTGGAGGGCATTTTGCATTGAGCTTCCCTTGGCTTGCTCTGGCCATTCTGATTCCACCATCATTAGCAATTACTACTCCTGCAACAGCAGTCAGTCCTGCATCAGGGAAAGGGAAGGATCTGCATTGAAACCATAGATGTGGCTGCTCTCCACGGGCTAGTGTCAGAATGGAATAGAAAATTTTATTCAGTTTGTTCCCAGCAATAAATACAATCCTGGCATCCTGGATAAATCCTTCACATAACAGCATGTGTTCTTTTATGCACCCTGGGAGCGATTCTATTTAAAGCCATGGAATTGTGGGTGTGAGACTGTAAGCACATCCACTTACCCAAAACAAAATTAAAACCTGTCTTATATTAGAGTCAGGAGAGCTGTTACGAAAAATGCAAACCATATGAAGTTTTAAGTATACTTATGTTTTTTATCTGTCTCTGTGTAGCATATACAATTGACTTTCACTGCCTGAGATGAAGTGATGACAAGTGTTTTACCATCTTATTACAGAATACCCCAGTAGCATTATCACACTTCAACTTTTGCTCGCAATAAATCTCTGCTACATGCATGTCAGAAGTCATTGCTCATATCACATCCAGACAAAGTAAGGGCCCTCCCTCCCCAATGGACATGAACGAGACTCCACACACACTAGGTATCCTGCCATTAAGGCTGCAATAACTCCCGCAGGTCAGACACCGGGAACAACATTCCCACACGCATTACTTGGCAAGGGCCAGAGGTCTGTACTCAGGCAAATAACAGTGGCACAGGCATGAGTCATTGCAGAATGCAATGGATTTATCACCACAATGACACCCTCATCCCTTATATGCTGGTTTCCATATGCAAGTCTCATTCCATTTTTTTTATTCTTCTTCTCAGAGATTTATAACTCAACTGCTGAAACATATTTCACATGAACACAATTCTCTGTTCTGTATGTTTTTCGTAATAGCTATACCATAAACCATATTCTAATTACAAGGATCCAGCTTTACATCCAGCCTGCTTACTGGTTTCAGTTTGGTCCAACCAAATGATGAGCAGTGTTCCAATCTCAGCAGTGTTAATGACTCTCTTTGGGGCCTTCACTAAAGCATTTGATCTTAAAGCCCAAATTCTGCTGTCTATGAAGCTGGAGTCATAATATTAATGCAACTAGAGTGCTCTAAGAAAGTTAAGGGTAGCACAGACATTTCATGATGAAGTGCATTATTTATTATAGAATTAGATTTACTTTTGCACTTTTATAGTGAAAGGTGGGAATTCAAACATTCTTCCTTAATACTGACTAGCTCTGGACTAATTAAAGAAAAATTAAAGGAACAAAGACATGTAAGGATGAGAGCGCACAGAAATCATTATTAGATTACATACTCCAAAACTCAACAAAATAGACATTTCTTAAGATCGTGCACATTTTTGTTATGATGGAAGAAATAAGTGAGATAACTACAAAGGTGATCAAGATACTAATAACCAAGCTACAGTGGTTTCCTGGTGTCTTTTGCTCTCTTGCCTAAACTTCAGCAAATTTATTTTTTCCCTTTTTGCAAAATAATTGAAGGAAACTTGGAAATTAACTCTGAATATTTTCTCAGAGAAATATTCCATCCTGCAAATCATGCCTAATTCTGGCTTCATGTGAAATTAATTTCATTAATTTCTACAGCCTACCAACATAAAAGAGAGGAAAGTGGGGTGTGCAGTTCATGTCAGTGTAATAGCTCTCTGATGCCACAGTGTTTTCTGCATTTGACCCAAGAACTAGTTGTAAAACCAGGTACGAAACAAACTGTTGCATCACATGGTGAAGCAATAACTAAACTTAGTATTAAACCTCCTCACTTAGCATTCTTCCCCTTTTCAGCACAAAGAAATTACCAAAGCATGAGACCATGTGGGAAGGAAAGGAAATAAAACCATCTTGCTGCGCATCCTGGAGAAGCATCTAAAGCCTGAGACTGCTGTAGTCAGACCTCCCTTGAATCCTGCCCTCTTTAGCTGCCACCTCTCCTCAGTCCCTGTGCTGACCCCCTGAATCAAGCCAGATGGGACTGGCAGAGACATGTCAAGGAAGTGCTGAAAAGGTGACTTGGGTCTCTGGCAGCTAGTCTGGAGCTCATTTCTTTGCGAAATCTCTGGGGGCTGCTGCTTTGCAATTTCTCAGGAATGTTTAATTCTCCTCATCCCTTTGCTGAGTCTCTCTCTGGAGAGGTCATGGAGGCCTGTGACATCCCTGGAGGGCACTGCCTAACTAAATTAGCATGAGATAACTTTGGACTCTCTTCCAAACAAGAAAATACAAGGGAGAGAATTTCATTAAAAGCAGAAGACTAGGTGATCCAAGTTAATCCCAGCCCAGAGCTGCTGCAGAAATGTTCTCTGTTTATATTTTGACTTTACTTTCTGTTACAGAGTTCACTGACTATAATGGAAGCTGTGTTAAGTGCACAACTTGACCTCAGTTGACCAAATCTTAGTTTCATAATAAAGACAAAAAGTGGGTTAGGCGGCTCTAAAAGGTCTGATTAGTTACTGTTTTGCCTGTTTGTGTGTGACTACATAGGGCACTGAGTGAATGGTAGAAGATAAGCACTGATACACTTTACTCTTTACATGAGCTTTTTAATGAAGAACCATGAACACTTTAACGCACAACACTACTACAACACATAGGTGTGTAGGCTTAGCAAATACAACCAAGTCCCAAACTTGCATTTTGGGTTTTTTTTTAATGACTTGTGTACATGGAGTTTTATTTAGGTTCCTTCAATGGGTGCTGGAAAAAAAGACAACTTGGAGAAGAGGGAATGGCAACATCTGCACCCTGTCCTGCAATAGTGTTTCCCAGGCAACTCAAGGGCAGGATGAGACAAAAAGGTAGATTGACACACCCAGCAATATCCCACCTCATCTTCCAGCAGTGAAGTGATCCCAGCAAACACCACAGCAAATAGCTCCAAAACAAGGATTTGATTGTTTGTATACAAACAGGATGGGGAACAAATTAGAATTTTTTTTACTTGGGCTGAGGTTGTAACAGCTGTCTCCAGGGAAACAGGAGATGAAATAAAAATGTACCCAAAAAACCTCATTGCCTGAGCTTCATCTATTGGAAAAACTGAGCTGGTGAGACCGAGGAATTCACACTTCAAAGTACTGTTAAATATATTGGTAGTAATAAAGTGAGACCACCCAACTTAGTACAATACGAATGAAAACCACAATATTCTTACAAACATGAGATTAGAAAGGGAAATCTTTATTAAATGCTGTTTGTAAGCCAGTCCTGCATAACAGCATGCTTTGGCTATATTGGGACAAATCCTCCTCCTTCTGAGAAGACAAGAAGAAAAGGAAAAGGTACAAAAGTTCATGCAGTTCACATTAAGGACAACCCAATGTGCTCTCTCCCTTCAGGAAGGAAATATTAGTATGGCCCCTTAGCTACACTCTGAGGGCAGTGATCTGCTGAGAAACATGATTTCAAGTCGGCAGATTGTGGGGCACCAGCAGGCTAAACCAGGCTCCTTACTCCTGTCTTAATTGTGTCTTTTTCTCAGAAGGACTGCTGCTTTGCCACCAAGTTTGTACACACACAGTTAAAAAGCAAATTTTCCCACTGAGCTTTTCCAGAAGAACTGAGTGTCTGTTTAGTAAGTGCTTTTTCAAGTCTTCCTCAGAAAGATGAAACGATACGCCAAAGGAGAAAGTTATTCCAGCATGGGAGAGAGCCTGGAGAAAATGCATGAAAATAATTTCCTTCCACAGTGAATATTCTTACCCACTCCTTAAAGCTTGCTTCATCACCAAAATCACACCCTGAAATCAGGCATGTGGGCCCAAATCCAGCCCCCCTGGAGTCAGTCAAATCTTTGCTATAGACTTCTGTGAGGATGGAATTTCATTCCGTATGTAGGAGCCTGTCACGGCCAAAGGCGAAAAAGAAAGGGTGTTTTCCATGCAGGCTCTGCTTTTCTACTTTTGTGCCCCTTGGGAAACTGGTGCAATTAGATCCCTATTATTATATACTGGAAAGGCATATTTGGCACTGCATGTGAGTTTATGTACTTAAAAAACAGAGGGAAATTTTAAATATAACTTACTCTCTTTCAAACACTAGACTTTATATATAAACAGTTCAAGGCTGCTACAGTCTGGTAAGTGAATAATTAGGGGAAAATAAGCATGTAAAATATATGATTAGCTGGAGGAGAATGAGTGCTAAATAAGATTCTAACCCTTTTTAAATGCCAAAACAAGGGATAAAAATTCATATTTGTGTCCAAAAAAATAATCAAACTAACTTCAAATATTTGAATCAGAACCACAAGGAGGGAGACTTTAAACCTATAGGCTTTTGCCTTTATTGTTGGGCTTCCTGCAAATAGGAAAATTAATCCAAAGAGACTAAAGGTCTGATCTCAGTGAGTCTACTTATATATGCATTAAACACATCCTTTGTCACAATTAGAGTCACCCTTTTCATCCACCTAAATTCAGAACTCTCTGGTCCTGAATACAAGCCCACATTGGGGTTTAATGCAACTGAATTGATTTACTGTACTATTTCATCCAGGCTGATTTTCCTGGACCAGACCCATCAGCATACTGCACTGTGAGGAACAATATGTAAGGTGAGTGATAGACTCTTGGAGTTCTTACTGTAAACACTGAATTTTCTTACTTTTTTTTTGATCTACAGACAGCTCAGTTTGTATTCTGTTTCCTTAAAAATGTACTTTCTCCTCAAGTTTTAACTGGATACATTAGTCTGCATTGTCCTCAATTATCAGCAACAGTATTTTGAAGTTTTTTTCAAATAATCTGTTTTATCTCTTGAGAAAGCAGCAAGTCAATGGTGAAGAAAATCCTTTTTCAAATTCATCATGCAGAGGAGGGCACATCCTCAGATGTCATATGCATATCCTGGTATGTCAATTACTCTGTAATGTCTTTCAGATATTACTGGGTAAAAGTATCACAGAAACCCAAATAATTTTCATCACATCTGAACTTTTATATGCCTCACCAGAACACACTCAGATAGGGAGGAAGGATTTTGTCTTTATGTTGCAGGGTAAGAAAGGAAGATGCCTTTTTTTCCAACTCCCCCAGCAATTCAATGCCTGGAGGAGAAACAGGAAAGAAACCATGGTGACCTCTCTGAACTTAGGGAAGCAGCTGCCAGCTCAGCAGGAGTAGCATTGCTGATGGACTCTAGTACCTACCGCTGGAAGAAGCCTTCAAGCCTTTCTCTCTCTCCCTCCCTCCCCTCTCTCTTTCGTTTTGTCTCTTTGACATCTTCTACCTCTAAGTTATACAAATGGAAGAACAAGAGAGAACTTTCAGAAACCTCAGGAGTCAACTTGTTGTTAGACTGGATAAAGAAGTCATAAAGTTAAAGTTTCCAATTATCCATACAAAATCAAAACAATGTAATTGCTGTATTGAACAAGAAAAGCATAACTTTGTTTAAGGAATGATTTATGTATCATTTCTACTTTCTTGAACACTTTGTCTCTTGAAATATTAATGTTATTTCTCTCCAAATTCAAATTCTAAAAAAATGTTTATGCTTCTAAAAAAGATTTAAACTTGGCAGATGTGAAACAAACCTACATCTTGCATGTAGGGAAAAATTTCACACACAAGGAAAATGCTGACTTTTCTAATTCTAGATTTAAAGGTACCTTTGAAAGTTTCTAGCCAGTTATCACAATGAAGTTCAGCAACAGCTTATTTCCTCTACCTTTGAGAAAATGAAGTTATTAAAAGAACAGAAAGCAAAATAAACAGATATGGTGAGAGGAATTTTTATTTTTTAAGATTAAATGTGTGAGAGTGTCAGGAAAACCAGAACACAGTTGACATCCCGATCCTGAATATTTTATTACACATATTTAACCTTAGGCATCCAAAGGGGACTCATGCACATATATGAGGGAGAGATACATCCATTTTCCAGTACCAACACCACACAGAGATGCCACATGACACTGAAACATGACAGCTGGTCAGTTAAGGTTTCTTTTTGTTTTCCCTGTTGTGAAGCCAAAGTAAATATATCATCTTAAGACTGTGTATGAAGAGCATTAAGTGCAAGCACTTACACTTGTGATGGGTTAAGTGCACACAGTGAATCTGCTACCTTGGATCAGCTACACAAGGCAACA
This sequence comes from Aphelocoma coerulescens, assembly GCF_041296385.1. Lineage (NCBI taxonomy): Eukaryota > Metazoa > Chordata > Aves > Passeriformes > Corvidae > Aphelocoma > Aphelocoma coerulescens. The sequence continues at coordinate 80,713,208 of NC_091015.1, forward strand.
TGCAACTCTGCCTTAAGTGTCTGTTCTTCTGGTTTCTTTTCCTCTTTTATTTCTGTTGTTTGGTTTTCCTTCCCTGCCCACTCCCCCCGTTCCCCCAGCCCAAAATCTAGGAGAGTCAAGCACAGGCCTTGATTTCACCAATACTCCACAGGGTGTACACTAAATGGGGCTCTGGCCAGAAGCTTCATCAAGCTCAGACCTTTAAAGAAGTAGTTTAGGCTCTGCAGTTAAAGGAAAGAGTTGATATGGGGCTCAGAGAAAAAGGCAGATGAAGAGGAAGGGGGAGGAGAGGAGAACGTTTTCTGGCTTCTGACCCAGGTTTAAAATCATGTTTCATTTTCTTAAACAAAACCAAAACAGTCCTCCAACTTTGGGAAATCCTTAGAAAAACAACAAAAACATTGTTTCAGAAGGCAATTATGGTTGCTAAAATGACACATCATTTATGAATGGAAGTACTTAGAAGAGAGTAAACTAATTCTTAAGGACAATAGCAAACACACATTGGACCTAAATTTGCTGTTTCCTTGGCACTGTTACACTGACAATTAAATTATTCAAGATTTGCACTACTGTAACAAAAAGCAGAGCCAAGACCATTATTTCCATCACTGACAAAGAAATACTTATATCCTAACTGTGCAAAAGTCTTAATAAAACCACAGAAGGAATGATTTAATCAGTAAATGAAACACAGATTGATCAGAAAATTCCTACTAGTAGTAGAGGAGTAATAGTAGTAGTAGGAATGGAAATAATAATAATAATAATAATAATAATAATAATAGTGATAAGATTGTGGCCATACATTACAGACATACACTAGGTTCAAAAGAATGCCTCTGTCTATCAGGTGTGTAAGTCAAGAATTTTACTGCCTTGTCCTGTTAAATGTTATCTACAAAAACATAGAGCTCAACAACTGAATATATGCTTTGAAAAACTCCTGTTGTTAATTACTAAATTTGCATAGGCTAATGCGTCCAGTTTACAGCATCTCAATAGTACTGACACAGAAATCAAAATAGTAGCCACTAAAAATCAGCCAGTTCACAAGTCACACTTAGAACTGTATATTGTAATGAAAAGTCCAATTTTTATTATCTGGTAAGAGTAATATGCTTTTTTTATCATCAAGATCACATTTAAGGCTTTTCAACAACGTCACTTTTAAGGACTCTGGTTTTGAAAGTAAGCAGATAAATGCTTCCAATTGCATTTCCCCCTCCCCCCAGTCTCCTCTACTGTACAGCCAACCAAGTTCACAACAGAAAACTTTTCCCCTCCTCTTACATATTTAGTGTAAGACAGACAGACACGTTATTAGGTTTTTTGTCTTGTTTACTAATGAAACAAGGCTTATGCACTTCGTGTGGACTTGGTTGTCTGTCCAATAACTCTTGATTTCCTACTGCCTTATTCCACCAAAATTTGGCAAAGGAACAGCAGTGCCAAAAATATTAAATTACTGCAAGTCCGGCCAAAATAGGAGTTGACAAAGGGAGAGATACCCTGTTGGATCACTGAGGAAATGTAATAGCTCCTTCCTGTGTGCATGCAATCAGGGAATGCACACAGGAAGGAGCTATTACAAAGGATCAGAATGTATGGGAAACATCAAGCAGAGGTTGCAGTTCATATGATACTAGACACCCAACCATGTGTTATAAAATGAATGGCTTGTTTACAGAGCTGCATCTTCAAAAAATGAAGTTTAGACTTGCCAGCTTTGGAGAAAGATTGTGCAGGAGCACAGGCTCTGGAGTTTTAAAATTTGTTTCCTTTTAAATGTTGCTGGCCTTGCATAAGAGCTACACATAATAATTACAAATGGACAGGCTGACCACACCTTGCTCAACACACCTGACCAGCAGTATGAAATTTTGTGTGAGTTTCCCCACCAACTGCTCTAATCCTACCAAGGGAAGTGCATGGGATGCTGGCATGGAAACCCTTTGCCCCTTCCAGTCAGCTGGATACTTCAGCGTCAGTGTCCCCAAGAGCAGACTAATCTGGGAGAGGCTGAGAGCAGACCATGGCTGGTCTGGTGGGCCACAACAATTGCACATTGCTTCCTGCAAGGGTTAAGCCAGGAAACATCTCCTGTCTTATCACTGCAGCGCATGACCAGCTCTGCTGATAGCATCTGCTTGCTCACCCCTAATTCTAGGCAGCTTTACACATCAATGGTGTAAATATGACACCAAGGGGGGCACCCACTACCCTTCTGTTTTAAGTGGATTGACATAGAGAGGTTATTTTGATCAAGCAGATGAGAAAATGCAAACAAGAAAATGTTGGCAGTTCAAAGCGGCTTTCATTTCCTAGTGCTCTCTGACAAAATTAGTTGGGAGAGATTACTTACTTCCCTTGTCCTCCCCACCTCAGCCCAGAAAGATCTCAGTGTCGACAGCCCTAGAGGTTGTACCCATGGCTCTGTCTGTAGAGGCTGGACAGTGGGGGTCTTTAACATCCTGCAACCACAAGGGAAGAACAAATATCTGCCAAAGAGCCATATAAGCTGTCATCAAGGCACTTGGATCAGCCCTGATCTCACCAGCAGGCATTGCTGCTCAACTGGAACACAAATTCTCTGTACATGTGCCAAGACATTTCGTCTCTTAATTGAAGTAAAAAAGTAATATATCTGGGTCTCTAAAGGAAGCCATTCTTCCCTTGTGCAATCCCAACATACTCCTTTCTAAGCACACTGCTTCAATCCTGACTCAGACCTGGGAATGCCACTGAGGAAGAGGAAGGATGCACTGCAGCACAAACACTTGCTAATCCAGCCAGATTACTGTGGGCTATTGGGCAGGCACTTAGAGGTACACTGGAGAGTGTATCCTGTCTTTGGGGTAAGAGAAAGCTGGCAGGTCTTTTATTTTATATCACATTGTGGTATCTGCCATAATCCCTTAGAAAATGTTTACAACTAGACACTATATAGCATTTTTCCATACATCAACAATGTGATGAGAAAGTATTCATAGCTATTTGGAACAGTAAGCTATATTAGTGTCTTATAAAAAACATTAAGCCATCATCTTTCCATAATAATTTCACAAGTAGGATTTTTTTTGTAAGTATTTTTCTTCAGGTGTTGTCTGTGTGTGTTCAGTTTGCAGCTCTGTGCCATCAGAAGCATACAGAGGTTCTTGTCTCTCGGTAAATACTATGTAAATTTGTTCCTATGATTACAGCACTTGCTAAAATGAGCACAGTAATTAGGAGGCAATCCTTACTTTATGAATTTTCCATAGTAGGTTTGATGCTCCAAGATAAATCCCCAGTTCATCAAAATAGCTCTGCTTGTGCTTAATTTCAAACATACCTTTGCTCCACCACAATTAAGCAAAAGACTTGAATACATGCTTGTTGCTTGAAGGGGATTAAATCTGTTGACTTTAATTAGATTTACGCCCAGACTCAAGTTCTTCCCTGAACTGAGGCCTGTGAAGTACAGTGTTTTGAAAGAGGAAGTACTGAATGAAAACTGAGAGAGATTATTCAGATTATCATTTGAATATGAAATAATACTTCATATTTTTCATATTCTGTATGAATTAGCTATTTAAGACCTATGCCATCATCCATAAGGAAGACAGTAAATGCTTTTAATTTATTTAATACTATCCAACTCCGTTGTAAAAAATCTCACACTTATATCAAGCCTCATAAATAGCAAGTCAAACTACACAAATCAAACACTTTTCCTTGTGAATGAGTTCTAGGAGAGGATACAGAAAGGCTGTTATAGATAAAATGATATATGTTTCTTAGGCAATTATTTGTGACACTTCAGGACAATGTCTTGATGGACACATGAATCTATTTTAAAAGGTTTGGTGGTAACTTTTCTAAGCACATACTGTGTTAAGTATCTAAAAAAATTTCTTTTAAAAATACTTTTTGAATAATGATAAGTGAAGTAACCTCCATAAGAGAACTAGATACTAATCATAATTTGAAATCAGACAGACAGGAAATTGCCGCACCCTACATTAGTGAATGCATCCAGGTCCCATGGTAGTCTTTACAGTGAGTTTAGATTGTCTATGGGAAATGAAATCATGTGCCAAAGGCCAAGTAAACCCAAAATTAAAATTCACAGTTATGTCTCCCTGTTGCATTCATAATCCTGCTTATTGCCTCTTACATCATTACAAAGTGTTCTCCAGAAGAGAACAACCCACTGCTGTGCTATGCATACCACTACATGCTACAGGCTGTCCAAGTTCTGCTCCGAAGGCCAAATATCACCCACTCAGTTTTGAAAATGGTGTTCAGGGTCATCATTCATATCTATGTGGTGGTCAGACTCTGGGATACTGCGTGCCCCAGAATCATCTACTGCTAATTCCCAGGTTTGTTTTACCACAAGCCGTCTAATTTACTTTTGGATATTATATTCTATACAATGACAACAGCACTTACACTCTACACACTATTACAGAAATAAAAAGTGTCCCTTCAATTCCCCAAAAGTTATCACTGCAATAACTTGTAATGACATTTCTGGACAATGTCTTTGTGGACACGTGCATATATTTTAAATATATGCTAACTTTCCTTTTACCCATATTTGTAATAGCTACCATCTCTCCGAAGTTCACATTCAGCGGTCTCAATTCCCTTCACTGTTGTTTGCAAGAATGGGAATTAGAAACTTTGATGACCTGGTGAAATCACTCACTCAAGAAATTAAACCAAACAATAAAACTAAGTAGCCTAAATATTGTTTAGCAGAAATGTGGCACCTGCAATCCATTACTGAAAGAACTCAGTACAATAAAATATAGCGATCAAGTTTTCAGATAGCACAAAAGATGTTAGTAGAGAATGAAAATAGAGTAAGTTTATTTTCTTCTGGTTCTAACTTCATTTAGATTTTGTAGTTGGCAGCATGTCAGGACCAACAGGCTTCCGGCAGGAGATCATTATTTTAAAACATTAACTCCCATGTTAATGTTTGATTTTGCTAATGTTTAAATTGGGATGTATTTCTGAGCAGGAGAACAGAGGGATAAAAAGATCACACACGATGCTTTTTCTCCAGTAAAAGTAGCCAGAGGTGGGTTACAGTAAAAAAAATAAGCTAACATCATGTAACAGATATAATACAATTCACACAGGTAACTGCTAAATCCAAGGTGCAGGAAAGACAAGAAAATACAAAGAAAGAGCTTAGTGATAACAGAAACAATTTATTTGGCAGAGGAACCTCTGCCAGATTTCTGCTATCCCACTATTTGAGTGAGGGCTCCTGCAGAGCATCAGCCTCGAAGCTGTGTGTCATTGGAGAAGCAGTGCTCGGAGAGACCTAAACCTCTGAGCCTGACTATGGGAAGTCATCAGAGATCCCACCACACTTTTAACGAATGAAGAGGTATCAGAACCTGGTCAAGTAGCACCTGGGTTAAATAACTGGCAAGCTAGCATTGAGAGTGTGAGAGTGGAAAGTCAGAGATGAATCACAAATAAAAAGAGATCGTGGAAACAAATATTCTTGCCTCTTGAGTTACTCTCAAACTTAACTCCAAAAAATAGCTGATGATCTCACATAAGTTCACTAATGCACTAGTCAGAATAAGAGAGTAAATTAAAAAAAAAAACAAAAAACAAAAAAACCCCTACTGATTTTAGCCACAAGGGACCAAGGGACTCTAAAGTATATGAGCTAACTCTGAGTTGGATACCTCAGACATCAGAGTACACAGGACCTGCTGTGTGTAGTTCCCCACTGCGCCATCCACTCCTGCAGCCACACTTGTCCCCATCCTCCTCACACTTCTGACTGCATCACATATATTTCACTCTCTATTGATAGCTTTGTGTAATACTGCAGCCATGCCTTAAAATTCAGCTCACAGCTCATCTAGTTTCCAAGTTTTTTCATAACAGGAAATGTGATTCATACATATCTTTAATTACATGTATCAATGTAAAACACTAAGCTGTTGCAATAGAAAAGCCTGGGTCACAAAACTTTTCCAAAATTTAAGGGTGGTTTCATGGAAGAAAGGATTTCATGCTGTGATCTTCCAATGTCACTTTGTGTCCACTTCATGAAGACCATGTCTCCAATATTGATACCCTGCTACGAGCAATCATGGCACTTTTGTCCTCTGCAAGGAGAACTCTGACCAGAATTTCATACTTCTCTTTACATAACAAGGCACCCTGCAGAGAGATACTAAATTCAGATACAAATTAGGCTTCATCCATATTTCAGAGGGCTGATGTTGTTGAGTCATGCTTACGGGCAACCTAACCAATAAGAGATGGAAGAAAACAGTAAACTAGAACAACTACTTCTGAGATGACATGGACTATTCCCATAAGTTTAGTCAGCATGGTGCAAAACACAAAATTTTGTTACACTGCATCAGGAGCAAGAGTAAATATTATAATTTCCTTTCTTGGAAATTATCAAAAAGTACTGATGCAGATTTTCATTCCCGTTGTGCCTTTGCAATATGAAATGACTGGTTATTTGTTGAACAGACTGGCGGGAAATTAAAAAAAATGTAGAACATAGTAATCACACAAATACAGAATACTGCAATTTTTGAGGACTTTAATTGCCAGAGGTATAGCATTAGCAAGCTGTTTCTACTATAAAATAACTGGTTTGCATAAATGCATTGTATTAGCTAGTCAGTAGCTCAATTATTACTTTGTTGTCTTGGGTCTAAATATTGGAAGTAGAAGTGTAACTTAAAACAAGAAATATCTGTCAAGCAGGAAAACTCAAGATACCTTTTAATAACATACCAGAGAGTTGCTTTATTGTGTTGCTGCTGCTGCTTCTTTTGAACTCCTAGATAATATCAGATGAGGAACATTATACTGTTCTATGCACATTTCCCTCATCACCACACTATCTGAAAAGCTTCCAGTAGTTCATTAAGCAGCATGACTAACCTCCCTCATTTGTGGTTTCTCCATTCTCTCTCTCAGGGAAGATCTCTGTGTGCATGTGTGTGTGTGCACAGTGTTTTGGTGTATTGTGTTGGTTTGGTTATTTTCAATTTTATTATGTGCATGCTACCCTTCATTTATAACAAAGACTTTATCTCACTTAACTTCTGCATTTGTATTTGTGTGTTACTGAGTGGAGCCTGCACTCCTTGCCCTACCTCTTTGCTTCAGCACACACTCTCTTGCTGTTCTTCCACACGCCTCAAGGGCACGCAGCAAAGTGGATGCATAGCACAGAAAAGACCGACTAAGTCAGAGGAAGAGAGTGGAAGGGTGGGAGAAAGGTCTCATAAATTATGCAGGCCATGACATCACAGCTGCTGACGGGTTTTGCATTTTGTAAGATGAGCAACTACAAAAATCTCCCTCTCTGCTGTTGAAGTGGATCGTGAGCATTTGAGAGTCCCCCATAAGGGTGCATATGAAGTTGCAAAATCTGCCTACCGTGCGCAAGGTGCAATACATAGGGGTTTTGTTGCCATTACACAACTGTGTGGACGAAGATGGCTTTCCACATACAAAATGCAGATCGGAAAAACTTCAAAAAGCTAAGCCTGGCTCTTCCCCTCCACTATGCTAGCATAGTTATGCAGAGCATAACTTCACTAACTCAGCATATTCCTGCACAAGAAGAGACCACATCTTGGTAGCATATGTGTAGTTTTTTTAAAGCCCAGAGTGAAAGACATTATGATAGGCAAAGTATTTAAGTTAGAGTGCTGTAAGGATTGTGCAAAGCTATTGCAATTTTTATGCATTTGTCAAATTTGGTATCAAAACACTGCAGACAGTCTCAGTTCCCCCAGCCAAGATTTCTGGTATCATCACGTCTCTCAATTCAAGTTCATATGCATGTCTACCTGTAACAAGCAACATAAAAATGCCCTCAATTTCTGCAATTTTTTCCCCCAGTACATCTTGAAATGGCTCAAGTAAAAGCAATATTTTTTATTATTTTTTGATGGTGAAAATGAGAGAAAGAAACAGGAGATGATGCTTCAAAGTTAGTCAACAGATCAAGTCCTAGTCCACAGTGAAACTTCAGGTCTCATACACCAGTCTGCTCCCAAAGCAACATAGTTCTAACCCTAACAGAATCTGCTTTAGGATGAAAGGAAAAATTACTCTAATTTTCACTGGTGTAGATACAAAATCGGCTTAATTTCTCTTTTTTTTTTCTAAAGACAAATTTCTGTGCAACATATTGGAGATGTAGCCCAGGATTTTCTGCTGTTCGATTGCTGCCCTTCAGAATAGTTGCAGGAGGATAGGAGACCTTATCTTCTCATCCAGAAGGAGACAGCTAATGAACAAGTGAATCTTTAATTGTGTGTTGAGGATACTTCTGGGAGATTTTACTATCCCAACATTTTAAAAACAGGAAAGCCACAGTAAAGGCTAGTATCCCTTAATATGAAAAAGGCTGGGAATGGAGCTAAGACACCTGGCTGATGAGCAGGAGCCTTATGTCCTGTGAGACTCTGAGCAGAATCTTCAGGGTTTGCCTGCTGTCTTCAGGCATCAGCACCAGAAATGACACAGAGACCTGCATGTCAGCTGTCACTGCAAAGATCTCACTGAACATTAAAATAGTTCCTGCATTGGGCAAATACAATTTCTGGTGTAAAACCAGCCACTCACAGGTCACCTCATTTTCCCTTCAGCTTACTGCTGCCAGTGAGCAGATGGGGATTAAAAATAGGGGTCAATCTTTCCCCCTCATGGTGGCTCTCTTGCTTGGGACTCCACAAACTGCAGTACAGATGTCAGCAAGTGCCACAATAAACTAGAGCTTCCTCTTTCCCAAAAGCCAGCAAAGTCATTCTGATGTTGCCTACTTCAGAAGTGTCGTTTAACCCCAGCCAGCAACCAAGCTACCCCCGCTGAAACCTTCACAAGAAGAAAATCGAGAAATGAGATATTTTGGGACAAGTTTCTTAGTTACTTAGGGGTTTTTAGCTAAGCCTTCTAATAATTTGGATTACTTTTCACCTTGAAGCAGTGTTGCCTCTGAAATACTCTCCTGGTCATAACTTATTTTGTCAAGTTGGCTTTTTTTTAAAGAAGTTTCCTTGGCCAAAATATTTTTTATGGATTTAAGCTGCTACCAATTGCCTGAAAATTAAAGTGTGGGTAAAATTAAAGGTAGATATTTCTTACGACAAATAAGGAGTTTGATATCCAGCAGATATGATGGAGACTTTCACAATTGTCTTGGGACCTCAGAAATATTTTCTTTTTTTTTGGAACAATAGGGACACAGTTATTTTTCCCACAGGATATAACATCTCAGCCACTTACACCTTCTTTTGGTCTGCACATACTGTAGTGGGTAGGCCAATCCTGTCCTCCTATTCATGGATCAGACTTTTGCACCTAATGGTAAACAAAGCACTGCCTCCACCAAAGGTATCAGGAAAGGATGTTACAAAGATGACAAAGAAAGTACAAGCACAACTTCTTGAGTGGGAAATGTGTGTTGTTATAAAGCAATACAATAATAGATGCAGGAACAATTGTTTTCATAAATAAGTAGGGAGAGAAAGGCCCAAAGTAACCTGAGGTTTCTGGTGGGTTGTTTTTTTTTTCTTTTTCTTAAAAAAGAAAGACTAAGTTACATATTCTCCAGACCTTTTCTGGCTTAAGCTTAAAGGGCCTGCGTGCAGAGTATTCACACTGGGACTCTGCTCTTTTCTCTCAAAAACATTATTTCAACTATTGAGTCGTGTTGCCACTGGGAAAATATGAACATTTCAACAAAGAAAAATAAATTGCATTTGTGTTCTCACTTCAGCTCCCAGATTTTTGCTGGAGAGGAGCCAGGACAGTGTTTGAAGGTGCTGACTATCTCCTTCCAGCAAAACAGAACAGATGGGAGGGAGCTAGGCTGGGACCCTGCAGCTAGATGCAAACACATATAGGTCTTGTATCAGAGTAAGGCTTGTTCCTCCTTACCCTCTCTCCTTGGAGTACCTTGGATTTCAGAATATGGACATCTAAACACAGCAGCTAGGAGGGAGCAACGGCACATCTGGCTTGTGCAGTGCACCATGTGCTGCTGCAGTTCAGATACTCTCAGGAAAAACAAGGTTTGCTTCCCTCCTTTGCCACCTGCAACCTCAGAAAAATCCCTCCAACATTCTCAGATGTAGTTTCCTTCCAATGCAACAGGAATACCCCCTCTTCCTGGGATATAGCTGTATACCAAGGGCTCCACGATGACCTGACACTAATACTTCAGGGCCATGCAAGTGAGGGGGCTCTACAATTTGCTCCCATGCAGTGGGTGTCAGTGGGCCCTGTCACTCTGCCAGCTTCTGCAAGATGTGCACAACCACCACATTTGTAAATACAACCCTGGTGCATACCCACACAAACTATTCACAGCAGCTAGTTAAATAAAACATGGCATTTGTTGGCTGTAAGCAGTGGAGGGAGAGAGGGCATGAAACATGAGCCTAATCGGAACTGGGGAGCTGGGGTGAAGAGGGTTACAATCCACATTTACAGAACACTTTTTGAATACCAAAAGTTTTCCTCTTTATAATACAAAAACTTCGTTCACTTCAGTTCACTCACTATGAATAATGAACTGGGGAATTAAAAGCTTTAAACCTGTTAAAGAAGGAATATTAACTTAGGTATAAATATAGCTGAAATAATCCAGACAGTTTTATGACCTTACACCCCCAAATGAAGGTGAAATGCAGAATTCTTTCCCCAGGAATAGTGGTAAACACGGCTAACAGATGGAAGAGCTGAATGGAAATTTCAATAAAGTAGGCCACAAAGAAGCATTTGTAAGTGCAGGGGTGCTCACTTAAAAAAGGGGGGGGGGGGGGGAAAGAAGGCTAAAAAATGGAACTTTGTTTTATTTTGATAGAGTGCCAAAACAGTACTGCATTCCTTAAAGAGCAGAATAAAGGAACGAGTTAGACTGGCCTTCTCAACACCTCAGCAAAAGCCCCCATGGGTCTCATTTTGCTAGGATGACTATTTATATGACAGGTAAGGGAATAATTTTGTTGGATTCAGTTACACTAGGCCTCCCTGACCTCTGGGTCAAAAGAGCAAATGCAAAAGTGACAATGTGGATAATTGCCTGTTTAGGATAATGGAATACTGATTGAGGGTCAATTATTATAACACCTGAAAGATAAATGAGCTGATGTGAAAGGTTCAGCAGAGGTAGCAAACAAGAACTGTCTGCGTGCACCATGCCATGGCTAATAATGTAGAGTACAGACTGCTGCATTTGATAGAAGGGAAGCACATTTCCTGAGCTGAACTACTAAAGCCGAGCAGTTTCCAAGCCCTAAAATATTTTAGTTTGTAAAACATGCCATAAAACAGAAATTCAGCTCCACTACCCAAAGCTTCAGGATTAAGGTGATATTATTTAACATGCTACACAATTAATTTCCATTATAACCCTTGTCTGTGCCACATATCCCAGACTTATTCTTTCTTCTGTCTCCTGAGTGAACTCTCTTCCATTGCTATGCAATTAAAGAAAAACAGGTTTGACATTTGTATTTCTAAATCCGACCAAAGGGGAAACACCATTCATGCTGTCACTACAGAGAGCCACCGTGGTTCATAGGTTTTTTAAAAAATGAATTTTGTCCATAAAATGTTTTGAAACTTCTGTGCGTGTGACTGTCCTGGCTGTGCTGTTGTGCATTGCTTTTGCATGGTATGATTCTTGAAATGCTTGTTCCTCACTTTGGTCTTCCTCCTATTTCCTGTGTCCCACAAAAAACAAAGATTCTTCTTTCCTCCTCTACACATCAGGATGGTATAGGGTTTAGGCTGGAACAAAAGCATTTTCAAGGGGAAAGCACAACTGACCCCTCTTTAGGGTTACAGTCCAAGTAGAGGTCAGTCACTATTCTCTCCACTGAGTGTTTTGTCTAGACAAAAGGAGGCTCAGAGGAGACCTTCACTCTCCACAACTACCTGAAAGGAGATTGTGGCAAGGTGATGTTCAGTCTCCTCTCCCAGGTAACAAGTGACAGGATGAGAGGAAATGGCCAGGTAAGGTTCAGGTTGGCTATTAGGACATATTTCTTCACTGAAAGAGTCGCTAAGCATTGGAACAGGCTTCCTAGGAAAGTGGTGGAGTCACTATCCCTGGAAATGCTCAAAAAATGAGTAGATGTAGCCCTTTGCAGTATGGTTTAGTGGGCATGGTGATATTAGGTTGAGGGTTGGACTTGAAGATCTTGGAAGTCTTTTCCAACCTTACTGATTCCAACCTTACTGATTCCAACCTTACTTCAACTGGAAGTCTTTTCCAACCTTACTGATTAAGCAGACAGAGAGAGTTCAGATACCTAGAAATCCCACTTTGGTGTGCAGTAAGTGTTTCCAGATAATTTGAAATGTCCATCTTCTTGTAGCATGAGATGAATGAGCAATAAGAAACACATCTCTATGAACAGTGGAGCTCTGATAAAATGCTCTCAATGTGAATATTCATGTCTCAAAAGTATACCACAGCAAAAAGCATTAGGTAGAAAATATTTCACCCAAGTGAGATGAAAAGGACTCAGGAGATCTGCTGCAATGAACCCACAACTCAATGTAAGCCTCTCCCAGTGCTTTTCCATGGCAGCATAAGAGGATCTTGCCTGCTTTTTCTCCTCAGCCTCTCTGTGAACAGGGATCTTGGAAAGAGCAGGAATAAGCACGTCTCGATCTCTGTGACACAGTCAACAGAATACATTAGAATAAAACAGGCTATCAAGAAAGTGACTATATGAAATTTTAGCACCTTCAAAGGGACTTGAAGGTGACCACTGCATGAGTATAGAGGGAGGGAAGGGACATTGCCCAGTTTGGCTGCAAAGGTGTGAGTCATTGCTGCCCTGTACCTTTATGCTAGATATGATTTTTCCTTTGGTTGTTACATGAAGGTTAATCTTCCAAACTTTTAATCCTGTATTTTAGCACAAATCTATCTTTTAAAAAATTCCAGCTATAATGACTATAATGCAGTAGCAAATTAATTTCTCCCCCTGTCTCTCCAACTGGCATATCACAGTCTTATACTTCATTTATACTCATCATGTAAGCTGGAAAAAGATGAATGACCAGATCATGAGAGGAACTTGCAGTTGGTTCTCATCTCTATTTTATTTGATGAGAATATTACTACCTCATACCATCAGATGCAGGAAGAGTAATTTTGATGCCAAGCAGGAGTTTCAAATCCACAATGAAACTCCCTTTTCTATAAGGCAAAGGATTAAAACTAATCAACTTCATAACAAGCCAAGTGTCCTGCTAGAACTGCTAGAAACACCCCCTGGTAGGAACAACAAGTATGGAGAGAAAGTCACATGATTTCGGGTAAGAAAACAAAACAAAAAAATCCCAACCCTGGGCCACCGATCAAACACTGTCTCGCAGTGACTAATTTCTGACTAGAACCCTACTGCTTTGGTTTTCCTTTCCCTCAGACGAGATGAATCATTGCATGCAGGCTGACAGAAACAGAAGGCATCCTTTTCCTTCAGCTGCCAAACCCCTCATGATTTTCCTGTATGACAAAAGCCCATCCGGCAGTGATGAGAGATTTCTGAAACTACTTGAAGTCTTCAAGGCTTAAAAGATTATTGAAATCTCTTCCACTGTGGGGATAAGCTAGCTCTTATTTCAAATATGATGTATTTTCTATTCCACTGCATTCAACTTCTGCAGGGAGCATATCCCTCAAATGCTCCACAGTTCAGAAATGTCTCTCCTTTTACTCTCAAAGCTATTTATCTTCCTTGAAAATTTCCTACCTCTGTGCTTTTGTTATTTAAAACTCCTTGTAGCAGTAAAACCGAAACAAACCCAAACCTCTATAAGATGAGCTTACAGAAAGAGACACACAGTTAAAGAAATAAATCCCATGATGTTTCCAGTTCCCATGCCAACATGGTGCTTTTTGTCTCTTTGTCCCACACTTGGGTGCTGGCATTCTGAGGGGCATCTAGCAAAGAGATGCAGTGCAAGTTTCATGGAGACCTAAAAGTTCAAAGCAAGGCCCCTTCTTTCTTCCCACCCATGTATGAGGCACTTGTGCTGCTTCTTAGGCTGTCCTACCAAAGCATCCACAAACAAAACTTGTTCCTGAAAATAATTGTGAAGAACATGCTGGATATTTCAAATTTTCATAAACTGTGATAACTCCTAAACATGGGCCCGAATTCTCAGAAATTACAGGAATTGATTACTAGAGCAAAACAGCAGAGAGCCCTCTGGAAAGCACCATTATGTTTTTGTTCTATAAAAGTCCCACAGGGGACTCTTGTTCTGAGGCTTCTTGTACAACGTAATCAAGTCTCCAAGAGTAGCTCTGCATGACTACTGTGTAACATCCACCAGGTAAAACTGGAAAGTGACAGTTAAGATTACATCTGTCTCTTGAAAGAAATGCTGCTGCTGAATGACTAGAGAACGAAGTGTGGAGCCAACTGATTCATTAGCCCAACTCCACAGATTGCAAAGCAAACTTTCCTGCAATAGTGAGACAAATAGCTTAGCCCCAAAAGAGACCAGCAGTGATTTTGCAAAGTGTGAAAGGGTTGGCGGTGCTCTGATTTGGTGCTGCTCCCTTTTAAACAGCCATGGCACCTCCCAGCCTGTTCTAAAAAGGCCACTGTCCTGGAGAAGTAGGATGCGCAGGTAGTTTGCAAAACCATAAATTTGAATGGTTTTCTCAGAGCAAATTCATACCAGATTGCACTCTTTATGTTTTGGGAACGTTAGATTCTGCCTTCTTACTTCTTAGTTACTATCTGATGCTTACTTATCTGCTCCTTATGCTGAGGGCCTCTATAACATAGATCTGGAGCCACAGGAGCTGCCTCTGAGTGCTGGCATTTTGGCTGATGTTGATTCCTTGATCAACTGTTCCTTGGCATGGTACAGATGTTACAAATGAGCCACTGGCTAACGTCAGTCTGCTTGCACAGCACAAACCTCATCAGCCTGGGCAAGCTTGGACCTATGGGCCCTTTGCTCTTTCTCAACAGATGGCCACAAGTTCCCTTCCACAGGAGGAAATCTCATCAAGTCCAAATGTCAAAAACCTTTTCCATTTTATCAGGGGGAAAAAAAAAAAAAAAAAGCCCTGAAGGTATCTTTAAAGAGATTCCATAGAGAAAACAGCCCTCCAGAGCAAAGGAAAGAAAATCTGGAGTGACAGCAAACTATAAACCTAATGTATGGACAGTTAAGGAAGCAAATGAACCCTTGAGTGTTTCAAATGGAAAAGAATACCTGCCCTTTAATTAAGAATGAAGGATGAATATGATCTGTTGTATACAAGATACAGCTTGAGTGAGTAACTTTGGAACAGGTTGATAGCAAACATATCTTCAGTAATAGCCAATGTAACTAAGGCAGACCAAGTGCTGAAAAAAACCAGATTTTCTGCAAAACAGAAATAAATTCTTAACATTATCCCTCTTCAGATAACTTACATAGCTTAAAAGATGGGCATAAATCAAAAACAAACAGATCTTTATCAATAAAGAAATTGATAAGTCTACTCTGTAAGCTGACAAAGTTCTGAAGATCACTCATGAGGACTTTATGTAATTTTAAGTAGCCTCAAATTTTGGGGTTTGCTGAGTATGCTGCAAAAGACAATTGATTAGTGTATTTTTAGAGAAGACTTTGCAGAATGATAGAAGAGTAAAAGGGGCTTTTTTCTTTGGTTGTGGGTTGGGAAAATTCCTTCCCTATAATTATTTTGATGCTGTTTGGCTTCATGGCAATAATAATGATGGCAGGAGCTAGGGATTTTTTGCTTGGATGTTTTATTTGGCTCCTTCTTTTTTTCATTTTTTAATTGAGTTGTCTCATTTACATTTCAGTAAACGGAAACATCCTTCTATGTTAAAGTTGAGATGTCAAAAACGACATTCCACTAATTAGCCTGAACTCCAAAGTAAACTTTCTGGAAGGAACCTAGAAGAAGAAGCTAAGAGCTGATCAGATTATGTGCAAGAAAATGAGAGAAAAAAATTGAAAAAATTTATTTTTTCCTGTAGTTTTTGTCACTGATGCTTTTTCTCCTGGAAAGAAGAGTTTTGTAAGCAGCATCAATGTTATTGAAGACATAACTGAAGCTTCACAGTCTGTGTTATTAAAAGTAAACTTACAAGCAGATTCCTAAACAAAAAACATGCTGCATTTATTAAAAAGGACTGAAGTTAAAGCAGCATCCAGACTGTTTTTAGAATTGCTACCAATATTCTGTACTTTTTCTCTTTTTCTTTGTGAACAGTTTGATGCTGTTATGCTAAACTATTTACAGAATCATGATAATAATGACAGAAGAGAGATACATGACTGACTCAAATGATTCTCAAAGACACCCTCCCATGCCTTATGTGAAACCAAAACGTCCACGTGTAGACTGACTTCAACCATGAGAATTCTCAGTCAACACCACCATAGACTGCAAATGCACTCCAACACCTCTCTAAAGCTTCATCATAAAAAACCCAGATATATGAATAAAGAGAGACATCTGGAACAGCATCCCAATTTAGTTTGGCCACTGCACCTTAATATTAGGCATCACTATTGTCTCCAGGCTCATGTTATATGATGTCAGATGTGCTGCAAAAAGAAACTCCTGAAACAAAATTTTCTGCTGTTTTGTGACACCTTATGGGTTTAGGGGCTACTATGGTGATTAGGAGAGGAAGAAGTAAGGAGCATGAAACATCACATTTCAGAGGAAGAACTAAAATTAACATCAATAGGCAAACTCCCTGATTAAAGGGAGACTTACAAGAAGAAAAGTTAATTAGCAGTTATAGTGAGCACTTGAGACAAGTTTTTAATATACACATTACAATGAAGACATCTTTCCTGTTGTTCTCCATAAGGTTTATATTCACAGAGTTCTTTAAAACATTTCTTTAAAAATGGTGACCTGTTCCTGCTTGGATGTGCCATGCATATTCTGAGAATGTGCAGGAGAGGGAAAAATTAATTAGCAATGAACTGACAGCAATAGAAAAAGTCTTCTGGAGCATGGGCTTAAGTTTTCACTGAGAAAAGATCAGGGCTGTTTTCATCTATCGTTTCCAAAACAGTATCTTTAAATGGTTTCTATAATAAATAGGATATTGTAATATCTGAGATGTGGCTAGTACACGCTCTCTGTTGAAATATCTAAAATGGACAGGAAACTTGAAAATGGTTGGCATGGGCTCCCCAGACATGCCACAAACCATTTTAAAACCAGCATGCCGACAGGGAGCAAGGTAGACAGCGACATACTAATTTATACTTCACATGTAGCTTAATCTGCCATACCAGAAAATAGATGTTCCGTTTTCCCCTAGGGGTAAAAACATTCATTTCAACAATAGTCATTTACTTCAACAGGTCTGTATCAATCCCTTTCCTTATTTACAGAGAAATAAACTGCTTGCTGTTTAGATAACATTCTCTTCAGGGCAGGCGTAGCTTATCGGAGCTGCCTGCTGCGAGCCCAGTCCAGGCTGCAAACAATACACTTTTACCAGCTCTACTGCCTTGAAATCTGACAACATAAAGTAAAGCACAAATTGCTTTCTGAGACTTTCTTCAACTTTCCTCGGCATAGCTGGGAGAGACTCAGCCCATTTATAGCAAAAGTGAGACAGACTGAAAGTATGTGCGTGTCAACTGGCTCCTGCAGGGAAAATCCTGGCCATGGGCTGGGCATCCTGTCTAGGAATTTAACCAGCCTCTCACTGAGGTGTGACATATTCTTCCAATGGACTTTTAATCCATTCACTCAATAAAATGCACAGAGATAAAACCAGCAGAAGCCAGGAGAAAGAAACCAGTACTTTGTGCCACTCTGTTCTTTCATCACTTTCCATTCACTCACCTCTAACTCACCCTCTCCTGCAGACTTAACTCCATCACTGTGATCAAGCTCAGTGAACTCTTGGGGCAGGCAAAACAGCTTTTCTCAGTTGCTCTGTCTTTTCATGGACATGAAAACCTGCTGATGTGGTCAGCCTGCCCTAGAGGAGCTGCCCTCCGAGCCTGTCCATGTCTGGCAGGAATGGCAGGCAGCAGTGAGCGGCAGTGTCCCACCTCCAGCACCTCCAGCTGCCACCAGCCACTGCAAACATGCCACAGATGAACTCCATGCTAGGTGAACTGTCTGGTCTGCCTGTCTTTTTTTCATACCATGACCTGAGCCAGGCTGGCAGCTTTAATTATAATTTTCCCTTCCAGCTGGCCTATATTCACTTATGTTTGAGGCATCATTCTGGAGAGGTATCCAGGTTTTGAGAAGCCAAACTCTCCCCATGGCTGGCACCTCTTTAAGGTGTCTCAGAAAAAGATTCCTGGGTTGAAATTCTGCCAGGGCAATGAAGAAGGAGTTGGCCAGGTTGTTTCTAGTTGCACTGGCATTAAATAAATAAATTTTAAAAATTAAAAGAAAAGAAATCACCTTTTCTTTTAGAGAAATTAATCTCAAAAGCCCTTGGAAGTCCTGCAGCAAGAGACTCTGCTTCAGGGCAAGGGCAGACACTCTGTAGAGCTCTCCTCTCTGCTTCGATAAACAGCCTGGTCTTTGCACCTCCTGTACAAGACTAATAAATTCTATAAAATATCAAAATTACAATTACCAGGGGATGCATCAATAATCCAGGGATTTCACTGTTGGCTGTGTAGTGGCTTGGTGTGCTGTGACCCACTGCCTTCAAAATTATAATCCCTTCACTGAATGAGACACAATTAAAAATAATATAATATTTCAAAGGACTAAGTGCTCCCATATGGAGATCAGTTCTTTAACTGTTGTAATTTGCCAACTCTTAATATGCTGGAATTGTTTTAATGAAATATCCTGTGCTATTATGTAAGTACAGTATTGTTTCCATTCACACTTCTGTTCTACACAGCTATTCCAGATGTTCTACCCACCAACTCAAGATGGAAAAAAAGTATATACACATCCATTCATATTTAAATATGTATGTGTAGATGTAAATATATATGTGCGTAAAAATCAATTTAATAAAATAAAACCTAAAATTAAATGGTTTTGCATTTGAAAGAAGTTCTCTGGGCATGTCCTAATCTTCTTTTAACAAACCTGCCATCATATAACTCAAACCCTTAAATTTTCACAATCCTAAGTTGTAATAAAAATAAGAATAAAAGTTTACTAGAAGGTCAAAAACTGTCAAGTATAAGCAAAAAAAAAAATACAGAGATGAAGAAGCAGGAGAAAGGTCAAGTGCTTCTGAAAATATTCAGGTACTGTACCTCCAAGTATATTGCAGCAGTAGGTGACTGGTTACTGCTGTTTTATTTAATAAGGCTTCACATAAATTCCAGCTGCTAACCATGTGATAAGTCCATCTCAGAACAGAAGGGCTTCTATTCTCCTGCCACACTGTGATCCAGACTTCCACCCACCTCACTGGGAATTACAGTCGTACTGAGGGCTGATCCCATGGACCGTTTTCCTGTGTTCACATCTGATTATAATGCGTGAGCTGTGTGAACGAACAATCTTAGGATTTAAGGAAAAAAACACCTCATTTCATGTAACCCTATATGTGGTATGGTAATAATTCTGGGGCTTGACTGCACAGCAATTTTCTCAGTGCTCTAATGCAGTGATGGCACTTTTCTAAAACAAGGAGGGGGAAAAAAAGAAAGAAAATGCACACAGGAAGAAGAAGAATTAGATTAAAAGATTATTTATAATTTCTGACTTTTTCCCCTCTTGTTCCTTCCCTCAATCTCTTTTTTCACTGTATTCCAGTTATCCTGCTGCTTAATACACAACTCTTCAATCTGTATTAAGGGTTCAATACTTTGCAAAATGCTGAGGGCCCTAAACTTTCAGCTTTTTCCATCCATTTTACAAAGGAAAATTTTTTTTTTTTTTTTTCTGGGCAGACTGCAGCTGTTCTGTAACTCTGTAGCAGTGTCAAGTGGTGGTGGGTTCTGCCATACAAAAAAAGTATTTTTCTGTGTGAGGAGGAGGAGGTGGACTGGAAGATCCACATGGCACATTTCTGTCCAGCTTTGGCACTATGTGACTAATAGGTATATCAACTAAACAGGAATGGGGAAAAAGAAACAATGCAGATGCTGATTGATTAGCAAAAAATTGCTACTTTTTTCCCCTAAAAAAAGGGTACTTTTGTTTTTGTCTCTTCAGTCCTCTGTTTTTCCTCTTCTATGTGCAGTTTTTGTACTTTTTGATAGTTGGAAATAAAATATTTACAACTGGGAAAATAAGGAGATACTTCCTGTTTTATAGTGGAGGTTTTTGAAGATAAAAGCAGTAACATAGTTTTAGTTACATTTTTCCCCATAAAAATTGTATTTTAAAAATGACAATTCCAATGATGGAAAAAATAGTCTATAAAATATTTAGTTGTGAAAAAAGATTGAAATGAAATATTTACTATTAGTGGACACTTCTTTCAGAACAAAATAAAGGTATAAAGTGAACGCCACATTTCGTTTTACTCTTAAAAAGTATACAGACAGTGTTCTATATCAAAGCGGTATGCAGTGTTTTTTCACTTTAACATTTTTAATCTCTTTGCAATGTTCCTCTTAAAGGAAAAGTTATTTATTCCTCACACAGTCTATAAGCTTTCCTCTGGAGACCTACACCAAATATCTGTAACACAAGCTGAAACTACATTTAATAACGTCCACTATGCCAAATTCACTCTTTAAAAAGTAAGAACTTTGAAACCATTACAGCTTTAGTGTTTAAAAAAACATGTGTATTAATGGTAGGCTTTTTAAAACATTGGAAGTGCAACTTGTCAAGAGAGACTGTGACAGCCTGGGAGGGTGGGGAAGACACCCCTGACCAGTGACCATAAGGTCACAAAGAAATCCAGACCTGGAGATTCATCTGTAGCCAGCTAAATGAAGCACACCAAACATGCAGGCACGAACTAAACTATCAAAAACATTCGACCCAGCTACTTGTAGAAATAAAAATAAAATTAAATAAAAAAAACCCCAGGTGCTGTTCCAAATTCATATTTCTTTGCTACAAGCTGAGTTAAGCTCCAGCTGCAGCCCTTCTGCCTGGAGTCAGCAGCCAGGCAGCACAGCTTTCACTCAGGTGCAGCCTCCACTCGATGCTCTCAGCGTCTCCGAGCATGGGACATTTTTGTCAGGCATGATGCTCTTTTTGCATTTTTTTCCAGGGTTTGCACAGTGAGCAACTGCAGACCATGCAGTGACCTGGTGTAGAGTCACGCAGGGAAAGGGTGGGAAAACCGAAGGAGGCTTGCTGAAAGGGTGACCACAGTAGTTTGGGATGATTATACAAATGGCTCTGCATCTTTTGATGTTTCCTCTTTTCTAATAATAAGATGGTCATCTGCACGCTTTGCTTTCTGAGAAACACTGCTTCATTTCTCTCCCATAAAAATGGTCTGTTTCCTCTCAGTGAACAAATTAGAGGAAGAGACCTATAATAATTTACAGTATGTTAGACTGTTATTACTGTGCAATGATATAAAATGGTGATTATACTAAGTGAGAACTTTAGTAAAATTCTTATACTGGAAACAGAAGAGTAAATTGAGGTTTGGTACTGCATGTCTGAACTCAAACCATCCAGGGCAACATATAAATTCCAAATCCCAATCAACTTACTCATTCATGTAGTTTCATCATGATTATTCAAGCACTGAAAGTGTGTTCAGTCCATAACAAATAAAGAAGATGAGAAATTAAAAGGCTGGCTTATGTGACTGTGACAGGCACCATTTGGCCTCCTGGGCCAGTGCATCATAGTAAGACTCTGGGTCTTGCTATCGTGGCCTTTGCACACACTGAACATTTCTTAGTATGGCTTAGAACAGGAAAATAGGAGAGATAACTTGTTAGTTCCTGCTTACTACCAAAACATGAGAGGCAGAGCTCTGTTAAATGGGACCTGCTTCACAGAGCTGATAAAATTCAAGAGTTCAACAGTGTCATAGCCTGGCATCCACATTAAAACTTATTTTTTATTAGTTAATGCATGTGCTACATTTTAATGGATGCTAATGTAAATAGATGTGCTTATTATGACTTTAGTGCACTCACAACAGCTTAATAAAGCATTTTTATTGTCATCATTTATTGCCACATTCTTTTCGCACTTAGAGTGGTGCAAGTCCAAAATAGCCCCCTAGAAGTCATGGGTTTACCTAGGTGTAAATCTGTGGTTACTTTAGATGTTTATTGGCCTGAAAGGAGACTCTGGCTCATAGAATCTAAATATCACTTTGATTTAAGCCCTGCTGAGTTTAAGCAGACTGTAACCAGATACTGAAGAATCACTCTAGCTCAGGAGGAGAGAAGTAATAATTTTAAGTAGGGAAGAACTCTAATCCTTTATATAGCTTTTTAAAAAATTATTTTTAATTAAGATGTCCTGCTTGGACTACGAAATAGTTATGAAAGAAAATTAACTTTGACAAGGTTATCAAATCATTTGGCATCAGCTTGCAGCTCCTCAGTGCCTTTTACTTCACCCTTGAGAAAGCAGAGTCTGCCACAGACGCTTTTCTCCTCCTCATTTTTCAGATCAACTGTTGATGTTAATAGCCCAACACGTTGAAAAAAATGAGAATTTGCATCCCAATAAGGGTTTGTACACAAGGATACATAAGGAAGGTTTTGGGACCACACAAAGCACTGCTGAAATGCAACTGTGCCTTAAATGAGCACAGCCATGTTTAAGAGGGCAAACTGATGTCAGAGGGCATGTTATGGCCAGAAGAGAGAAATAAGGGGACCTCTCAGATGTGTGGGGAATACCAACAGAAGAACATAAAGCACGGGAGGTCACACACAACTCCAAGCACAGCTGCAGAAACAAAACTGGCCTGATGTTTTACAAAAAGTAATCAGATTGTGAGCACTCAAAAAATGCTATTTACACATCACAGAAAACAAATAATAATAAAAAAGAAGCAACTCTAGGAATGCTGTTCCCCTAAGCCAGAGTTGGTGCACTGACTAAGTGCACTTCTAAGAAGAAGTTGGTACCAGAAGATCGGATGCTACAAAAGATGACACCTAACTGAATGCATGACTCCACAGAACCTGCTTCTGGAAGGACACAACTGACCACAGATGAGCATGAGAGACCTGAGAGGACATGCACTCACACTGCCAACATTCTTAGTAGTATATAGGGACACAGATGCTGGAACAAATCACCCCAGCACAAATAAGGGCATGGCTCCATGACATGCCAGCGGCACCCTGGCAACAGCACACACACAAAACCACACAGAAAACACTGCGTTGCAGTTATCACATAAAAAAACCCCTACATGGAGGCATTTACCACAGAGCAGCTGAAATGCCGTGGGTATCTTCTGGTAATGCACTCTATGTCCAAGACTGGTGCTTTCCACAAACAGTTTTTCCTTGTGTCAGCAAGCTCAGACAGGAGAGCATGTTTTCACTCTAACCAGTCAGGGGTGCTTCTTGCTTTTTTTCTTCTCAAGCTTGCTCGATTTAATAGCTCTTTCTTACATGACTTTGCCATGACTCAAAATTTATGAAGGAAGTTTTCTGAAGTAAAGGGATGAGCAGGTGCGTGGTTTTCACTGACTACCATCAGCACCTGGCTCCTACATGTGCTGTTGAACATCTCCCCAGACTAGCTTTGTTAAGTGCCTGTGAAAAGGACGCTGGAGAACAGGCAATCCAGCTGGCACCTGCTGCAGCCAATATGCCCACAGAGCTGTGAGAAACTTTTGCAGTGAACTCCCAAATATCCTATGGATTTCAGCTTCATTACAAATATGAATTTCAATCCAAGTTTGCCAAAACATCTGCAGAGATCCATGTATCTTTTTGCAGACTTAGCTGAAAATATGACTTCAGGTAAAAGCCACAAGAAAAAAACATGGTTGCTGTTTCTTCCCAAAGC
This sequence comes from Aphelocoma coerulescens, assembly GCF_041296385.1. Classification (NCBI taxonomy): domain Eukaryota; kingdom Metazoa; phylum Chordata; class Aves; order Passeriformes; family Corvidae; genus Aphelocoma; species Aphelocoma coerulescens. Next base: position 80,737,134 of record NC_091015.1, read on the forward strand.
CAGGCAACTGCTGGCAGTTTGGCACCAAACCCACAAGTCGAATATAAAATGCAAGACAGGAAAAGTAAATGAAGGAATATTTCCTATCAGCCTCTGCAGTCCAGAGCTGCATATTGTTACATGCCTAGGAACACCAATTTGAAAGGTGGGGAAATAATGAAATACGAAAGAAAGACAGGAAGCTGAGGTGAGAATCTTCTGATGTGCTAATTAATTCTTGATTCATTCTCCCGCTGTAGGCGAATAAGAAACTATTAAAAAATTGCACAAATGTTTGTGCAAGCTGTGGGCCCAAATTCTGGTTTCTGTTAATCAGGCAGAAACCATTTATGCTGACTATGGCAGGAATAAATTATTCAAAGTGATGTAAGCCCATGAGGCACAAACGTGCCTTACCTCTGACAGAAAGGAGCGCACCAAATTTTTGCTATTTTTTTAAAGTTTAGAATCCTGAATTTGTATTAATGCAAAACAAGGGGGAAAAAAGCCTGCTTTCAAGAACACCCTCATCAGACTAATCTTTAAGCAAGCTAACACTGTAACCAGACTGAACTTAACTTTCTCTCTCAGCTTTTTTTCAAAGGTAGTGCAGGAATATTGGACAGAGAGGGAATGTAGCAAATCCTCCAATGTGAGCAGAGCAGCTTGGGGAGCTACACTCAGACCCTTTGCTTCTTGGTGGACTGGGGCTGCACATCTCATCAAAGCACTCACGTTGATTACAAGGTCTTATCACCCCCCTGCAGTCAGTCATCTGTCAACAACACAGAAGGTCACACCTCTCATCTGTCAGTAAGTGATGAGACTGAGGATTTCCCCAAATGAGGGATCTCCAGTCCCAGATGGAAGCAGCAACCCAGCACTGCTTTGAACAGGCTGTTTTGCTTGCATTTCTTGTGCTGCCCCACCAGCTTCTCACTCCTGGAGTGCCACAGCACCCCGGTTTGAAAGTTCTGAATTCAAGTCTAGACCTACCACTGACAGCAGGACTTGAAAACTGCCCCAGCCTCAATGCACATTGCAACTACACATGCAAATGGTCTCTCTGGCAGAATACCTAAATGCCACTCACCCACAGCACTACGAAAAAACCTAAGGTGAAAAAGTTGTACCGATTCCTCGCTCTCACACCTACACAGATCTTTTGTGGCCATAGATATTGAAGGTCTGCCTCTTCAAGGAAATACTTTGTGCCTGAAACCTATGCTGCCTAAGAGGCACATTTTGTTTCCTCAAAGCCAGCTTAGTTACTCCCACACAAAGCTACAAACATTCCCTAAGTCTTTGGAAATCCCAGCCTTGGTTTGGCTTTGTAGGGACATTCTTGAGAAGGTTGCCATTAAAATGGAGCATTCCCTTTTTGGAGACCCAGGCTGGGGCCTGGAGAAACACAGATCTCTGTGGCCAGGTGGAGAACTGAATACGACCTCTACATTTCACATTACACAGGCACAGCTCTCACTCCACAGTACCATTTTGCTCACAATACAAAGAAAACACATGCCATTCATTCACAGATTTTGCACTAATAATTTCCCAGAAGCACATTTTGCCCTAGGCAAAACACAATACATTTTTCCTGCAAAGAGGCTGTCATGAGCTGCATCATTGGAGACCTTTTCTGAATTGCTTACTTCTTCTAAAAATACTTATTTTAATGCAGCCACATGTTTTCAAACCCAGTTTTAGGGATGCTTTCTGAAATTAATTTTAACAGCAAAAGCAAGTTGGTGTGATGTCCATCACTTTCAAGATAAAAAAGGGGTTTGCCAGATGTGGAGCCATTTAATACAGAAATCTCTTGCATTTAAAATTTTATGAGCATGCATGTTTACTGAATCTCACCTACGTAAAATTGAGCTGCAGAAAAAAAATTACTTTTTTCACCTCCCAACTATCTCATAAATAGGAAAAAATCTGACCAAACTCACAACCAAAGGCCTAAAACTACTGAAGCTAATTACCCCTCAAACCCCTGCAGCACACAGATTTGACCAAGAAGAACCTAATTTTGAGTAATTTTTTATCCCTATGGTTCAGCAGTAAGAATTCAACCAAATTTTCTGGTTTTCTTCCATGTCTGGGCAACTTTCCAGAACTTCTAAGCCCAGGAGGCAACTTCTAGTTCTATCTAGGTTGCATTCCTTTGTGCTACTCACCTGATTCCTCCTTGATGCCTTTTGCACAAAATACAATGGCAGTTGCAATGAGAGATTCCTTCACAATAATGGTGCTGCAGTGCTATTTAAAAAAAAATGAAAATCTTGCAAAGAAACTGAGAAAGCATGACAGTACTCGAGGAATCTAGAAAACAGTTACAGGATTTTGCACACTGCATACACAGGTGCCTTTGCTGAACCAACTGATCCTTCATTTAAAATAACTTCCTCTAGTCAAAACAGTTTCAACACCTCCTCAACTGACCAGACAGGATGCAAAACATCATTCTACCAAACTTTACCTCCTTGTCATCTGTTTATTCTAGGATCTAATTAGCCCTTGTGTGCATATCAAAAGGGTAACATACACATAAGGTGGCAAAAGTCAGAAAAAAGGAATGATCTTGTTTTAAAAAGGGGCAGACAACCTAAGCAGCTCAAATGAAGACAATATGTAAAATCAATGCTCTACTTTTGAGCACCTCTAGAATTTTTGAGATAACCAAGACCTGCACAGAACCCTAATACAGCTAAGGAATTTTCTTCATCTCATGATTCACTTATTTTTTTACTCCTCCAGCTTCTTTATCAGGTTTCCATGTACCTGTTTCACTTTTTAAAGCTCCTGTTGTTCCAATAAACAACTTTCTGTTTACATACCATATGCCTCAAAATCTTTTCTTATGACATGAAAAAAAATTACCAACAGAAAAAAATACTTTTCCCTATATCCATTTGCTTCTAAGATATTTCATCTTAATCTTTGTAAGGGTTCTCTTCTAATCCAAAACCCTTGAGGCATTTTAGAAGGTAAATGAGTGATTAGAGGCATTCCTGCTGTAATTTATATGCTTTGTAAAGCCTAATTGTTCTGAGCCAAAGACCTTTTTTTTCTGAAGTGCCAAGTTTAGTAGGTTTCAAGGTGTACAGCAAGATGTATCCAATAGGTTAGACTTGAATAGATGCTGACCTATCTGTGTGTGTGTGTGTTATGCTTCATAATTCAAAATACAGAGATTTCAGTGATTGGGGGAAAAAAAAAATTCAATTGATAACTGAAAAATTCTTTTCATCAAAATGAAAATTATATTTTGAATTTACAAAAATCTTGACCAGCTCTAATGTTAAGTAATTTCCCTGAGGTCACTTTAGAGGCAAAGATGAAAGAATACAGATATTAGATCTTGTACTTTGCTATTAAATTGTAAAGCAAACAAACCAAAACCAAAACCAAGACATAAAATGCATGTTGCAGATTCACTGACTGCACAATGGAGTAGCATAACATGGGATTTTCAGTGGCACTTGCTTGGAATGATCCATAAGAGCTCACATATTGCTACTCATGTATAATAGGGACATTTTAAACCCTGAACTAATAAAAATTTTCGTACTTTGTCAACGTGCACTCTACATATTCACACACACGTGACTGAGGAGAAAACTCTGCAGGCATGATAAAACCATGCAAATCAGCAACACTAGGTGGTGGCTGTACGGCAAGAAGAAATGAGTTTGCATGGAAATGTACACATAATTTATGTGCATGAGCACACACTGTGTAGAGATGGAATATCTCAAACTAACATGCAGGAAATTGAAATAATTTATGTTTTTGCTATAGATACAATATACTTATCTTTCTAACTAGTGAGCAGCTGAAATCTTGTTTCCTCAGCCCAACATAATTTCATGCTTAATTTACAGAAAGAGAATACCCAATGACTGTCTGAAGGGAGAGAAAATATGGGTAGTATAACAGTACAGGACCTGCTACTCTGCTGTTTGGCAACCAGAGGGGCCTGTGTAGTTTCTACCCTTCAGTGCATCAGAGTAAGATTCCAGCAAAACCACATGTTAAGGGGGGGAAGAAGGGAGGGCTGGGTGTTCAGCTGAATGAACTTACTGTTACCTTTTTTTTTCTAACATAAGTCTTCTTTTTCCTGATACTGTCTGAATTTGAAACATCTAATTTAATACATTGAAGGGCCCCGTCTTCCTTTTATTTCCTGTCTGTACTGGAGCAGTCGCCTGTTTCAATTATGACTTTCTCCAGCTCCTACATTTTTCGTGCTCCAGCTGGCTCAAAGTGCACTTCCTTGGAAGGTAAAATGCACTAACTGTGCTGATCAGAGACTGATAGCTGGAAAGCCACAATATTTAATAGCTGAGCTGATAAGTGGAGGGGCTAACAAAAAAAAAAAAAAAAAAAAAAGATAAAAAAGCCCCAACCCCCTCAACAAAATTTTGAGCCTAAACAAAAGGATATTATATAGCAGCATGTTCAATTAAGGTCCCATTTTATATATATATACATATATATATATATATATATATATATATATACACACATAGAACTGCAGATTGCTTACATAAATTCATACTTTTATGGTAAATTTCACCCACTTCTATGCTTGTGTGTTAAATGTTTCTTTCCTGCTTTTCAGTCAGTTAGTGCTGACTGGGAACTAACTCAGTGCAATTATTTTAAAGCAAAGGATTGTGGGATTGATATGGCACTACTGCAAAACCCTGTCCAGCTAAAAATAAGATTGTAGTCAAGATGGAGGGGGAAAAAAAAGTCTCTGAGCTGTAAACACCAGTGAATGTATTTTTTTCTGCTTTATGAAAACCACAAATCTTTTTTTTCCCTTTTCCTTCTTACTCATAGGGCAGTTTAATTACAGTTTAATCTCTTTCAGTAAGCACCCCTTGAGACCTTATTGTCAAAGTACTGTATTATCAAGGCTACAGCTACAATTTACTGCAGTAGGTGGGGGCTCCCTTTAGAAAGGCCAGAAGGTACCAAAGAAGTCAAAAGGAAAAAAAAAAAAGAAAATAGAAAAGGAGTAGTTCACTTACTTTATTATTAACTAAGAGTGCAAAGCTTTACTGGACCCTAGAGGTCCTAGTTCAATAATTAGAGAAACTCTGTAAAGGCGATGGCCAACACTCCCCCTCTGTAACACTCTTGCATCAGTACATCTGAATGAAAACGTGGAGGTAACAAAGTTGTTCAGTGCTCCATTTGCTGTGGCACCTTAGGAACATGGGCCTGGGGAGGCAGGGGAAGACGTTAATGAAGCGTGCTGTGAGGTGTGAAATGCAAAGCAGAGATATGTTGGTTTATAGGGCAATATTGAAAATAAGCAGGAACTAGTAATTTAAATTAAAAAATAATCTACAGATCTTTGCCAGTTTTGTTTTTAAATGAACTTGAAAGTATTTCCCTGAGACGTGAGAATGACTTTGTGTGTAGAAAACCAAACTTAATTCAAGCTAGCAATGCAGAGGATGTTGCATCAGCTATTTTCTCCTGCTGTTTATACTGGTACAAGTACTAAGAAACAAATCCAACTGAGAAGAGAAAAGTATGAAATTACTTGTGCTATTGAGGAGAACACAGCTACCTGATCTTTCAGGAATGGTTTAATTGTATATTTGCATAGGCAATCAAATCATAACCCATGCACACAGGACATAAACATGGTGTAGTGAAATCTAAGTGATGCATTACTAATATCCAGGAATGATATTTTTCCAACCACTTTTTGTTAAAAAACCCAACTCTACCTTTCCCCGTCTGCTCTCTCACAAGTGTTTACTGCACATGGCAGGAACTTGTTGCCAAGCGCACAGATATGATACGGTATGCAGACAGTGACCTAAAGGGAATATTTATTTCTGTGCAGTGTAGCAGGTTATGGTTACAGCTATCAAGCTGTTTCAGTCACTGATTTATTCACCCAGAAGAATAGAAACAATATTTTGCTAAATCTGTTTCCTATTAACTTTTCCTCCCCCCTGCCACGGCCACCCCCCTTCAAGATTCCTAAAATGGATGAAGTCTCTTCTTTTCTCAGCCACAAACCAAGGTATACTGTATATAAGAATTCCCTCATCCTTGAGGCGATGATCAAGGAACAGGATATCCTGGTTAATACTAATGCAGGAAGAAGGTTTGCTCATTCTCACAGACTTTTCAACTCACTGGTGCCTTCTGAACCAGCCTAAGGCATGCTTTCCTTTTTGTCTCTGGGAAGGAAAAAAAAAAGGGGGGAGGGGGCAGAGATTATTTTAAAAGCTAAATCTGCCATGTGACAAGGTGGAATGGCACTGCAAAGCCATGCTTTGTGACAGAGCACACCATATTTGATGGCAGCAAGGAGACATGTTCTGAGTGCTGCCTGTTTTCCAAGAGCCATATGCATTGGTATGGTGCCCTACCCCTAAAAGTGCTGAAGGCCAGGCTGGATGGGGCTCTCAGAAACCTGGTCTAGTGAAAGGTTCCTTACCCATGGCAGGGAGTTGGAACTAGAGGACCTTTAAGGTCCCTTCTTACCCAAGGCATTCTATGATGGTATGGTTCTTTGATTGTATGATTCTATGAGCTGTGGTCCCAGAGCCTGCACCACTTCAGGACAGAACTGTGTCTTGAGGCAAATATTGCTAAAAGTAATAACAGTAGCCATGACAACAGAAAATGTTCCAATATCTGGCTGCAGAACGTGGAGAAACAACCAAACAACCAGCAACTGTGGGTGACAAAAAAACCCCAACAAACCCCCAAAAAAACCCATCCACAAAAAACCCCCGTAGAAATAGTAAGACATCTTCTAGTCCCTCTGGTATTTCACAGAACTGGCCTCTTAAGAACAGAAAAGCAACCCATACAAAGAAAACTCAGTAGTACAAACCAGTGCAAACTATCCATTTTAATACATGCAAACACATACTTCACCATTTCAATATCCACTATCTTCTTGTTTCCTCCCTCCTGTTAAATTGCCATCAATTAACACAGATGTTGAGGAGATAAGGTTTTTAATAACTGTCTTTATTTTCCAAAGCAAATGTTTATGCCAGTAGCACAACACCTTGCTATTTTAATCCATTTAAAGGCATTATGCAAATAGCAAGATCTAATCAAGTGACAAACGTTTAGCCACATGAACAACTGAGCAGCTTTTGGTCTTACTCCTCTTTAACATAGATGATGCAAGGGGGCTTTGGTTATGCTTGTTTTATATTGGTATAATCTCACTAATTGAAGGGGAAATAATCCTGATTTATATCCATATGAGTCTTGAGAGCAACAAGAACCACAATCATTTAGGCATTTAAAAAAACAAAACAAAACAAAAAATAAAACCAGAAAAGCTTTTCCTGCTAGATACAAATCACTGTGAAAGAAATGAAGCCAAACTTATTTACCTACACACACAGCTATGAACTCATGCAATGAGATTATATTAATTCCCCACAGTGTTGCAAGACTTCCTTCTAGTGAGTCAAACAACTCCATTAGGAGAAGGCAGACAAGGTGAGAAAGGAATTAAACTTCCACAATCAGATCAAGAATAGTGCTGAATTCATTCTTGCTTATCTCAGGGTGATTTTGCACTACTAATTTCTTTTTCCCCTCAATGTTATTTTCCAAGATTTTTTTATGATGATGTAAGCCACTAATATTTTGGCCATTTTCTGCACTGCCTAGACCTACTAAAAACCATTCCTCATAAAATGAGGATTTAAATCTTCCCAGAATAAATGCATTTTATTTCTCACCCTGCCCCCTCCTTCCCCACCCAAGGTTTCTAGTATAAATGGCTGGTAACAGCTCAATCAAGTGCATAAAAGCAATTGAATAAATAAAACTATGAAGTAAGTGTAAAATATTAGTGTCCAGACATGCAAGATGTATGCAGGTACTACGAAACTTCCACAGCTGTATGTGCCTGGAACTCATGCGGTGCCACAGGTTTAACAGGACCCGCTACCAATAAGAGTTTTATTTGCTTAATAAATTACATTCAAAAGCACAATAGTCCGGGCTCTTAGCTGTAAAATTGCCAAATATTGTCAGTGATTGCTCTCTGGTTATAAATAGTAAAATAATGTACAGCTCATTAGATTTTTGATTCCCTATGCAATTCTTTCTAACCATTACTCAGAAACATATAAAAAGCAACGCTACATGACATTTTATAGAGGTTATAAATTGCTATGAGGAGATGACATGGGATAAATCTGTAGGCAGGGTGAAAGGGACTCAGCCAAACCAAATGTGTAAATTAAGAGTTCGGGCAAAGTGTAGGACTTCATGAAACAATACTGAAATCATAAAGACAGACGGATAAGGATTAACTGCAGCAAAAAGAGGTTTACACTGATGGAAAAAACACCAACAGACCTCTCTGCTGAAGACAGGTAAGTTAGCTGTGCCTGGTAGTATTCAAAAGTCTTAAAATCAAACCTATTTCAAGTAACTTTTATGTTTGAAATAAGATTAATCAAACCTGGAGAAGCATTGTGCAATGGCCATCTCACTTATATGAGAAAAAGTTGCAGGATTTTCTATTTACTTTTCAAGATGAGTTTTGGCAGCTCTACAATAATTTTACTGGCCCATAGGGAAGATAGTTGTTTCACTGGACAATGTTCCCAGAAAATTAAACAAGTTTCTTGTTTCTTTTTAAATATAAGAACTAAATATAAGAACTCTTTTTTAAAGACACACGTAACAATGATTTTATTATGCATTTACATACTTAGTGAACACATGAAAAAATACTTTGAAACTTCCCAACACAGGGTTACAGGACTCATCACAGTATTTCCTTTTAGCATTAGGAAATCAGGCAGAGAAGCTTTTCCTTCAATGCATATCTCAGTCTCCCTGCATGGCAATAAGATTCAGAGAGTACTGCACAGGAATTCTTGCAACCTTTCAAAATTCTGGGTGCTTTTCACAGGCTAGAATTGCCTCAGCTCCCTGGATGAAATCCTGAGCCTGTGATCATTTTCTTACACCTTAAGAGGTCAAAGTCAGCAGGGGCATCCATAAGGGACATGTCCATAAGGTTCAACAGGAATAGGTTTCACCTTAACATCGAGGCACACAAGTAAAGCCAAGCACTGAGGTTTGTGTATTTGGTTCTTTCTGGATATTAAATTGAATTAATGAAATACAAAATTTCCCCGAGTAACAACTATATTGTCTCCCATGCTTCTCAGAGAGACTTTCAAAAAAAGAGCTTTTTCCTTCTCTATCTGTATAGTATTAGAGCCCTCTTTGCTAGGGCTGAAGTTGGCATTTTCTGTTCAAATTACTCCATGTTCTCACTGCTATGCAATAAATGTGAACCCAAATATCTCGGCATATGTATTTCACTGCTTGGACAATATCTAATAAGCATCTCTCCAGTATGAAATGTGACAATTCTTTTGGAAAAAAAAATATGGTGGAAAACTGGAAGATATTTTGACAACCTCATTCAAAATAAAAGACTTCACCAACTTATATCATTACAGCTGTAGTGAAATGAGAGTAAAACAAGATACAGTTTTTAGGGAGAAGCTTCATAAATTTTATGAAGCCAAATGATTAATTCTGAAAAAAAACCCCCTATTTTTTTACACAGACAGGTCTTTTTATAGGTCTTGTTCTACTTCAGTTAGTCCAATAAATGTTACTATGTTCTCCCCGCAAATTCTGCCTCATCCACAAACTTTCAACAAATATGCTTTCTCACACACTCTTCTCCTGTCTTAAATAGCAGAAAAATGCCTCACAACACGAAGCACTTTCCTCTGACAAATTAACAAGACCCAGGAAACACGTTCCCAGTGCAGTTGCACTAGCAGTGTAGTCCAGTGGCAGAACAACAGGCTGAATGTCAAGAGACTTTGTTCTATGCGTAGCTCTGCCATGATTTGACCTTTGGTACCTCTCTAACCCTTCTGTCTTTCATCCTTTATCTGGTCTGTCTATAACAGATTGACAGTCCTTTGGGGCAGAGTCTACTCTCTTCCTACATATTTGTGTACTGCCTAACACAAAGGAATCCCAATCTGCTTTTAGCACTGTGCAAACACTCAACTGAAAATGCAGCTTCTTCCTCTGGGACCTTGCAATCTCAGCCAAGGGACAACAGAGAGATACATCAAACAGATGAAAAACACAAGTTAGCTCAGCGCTGCAACTGGTCTGTCAGAAAAGGAGAAGCTGGTTTGCTTTGCAAAATATGGCTTTTTCCTGATCCTGAAGGCCACCATTAAAACTCTCCGAACATTCCACCACTGACCATTTTTCTATGCTCTTTAAGTGAAAACAAACCAACTTTGTGGTAGAATAAATGAGAGTCTCTCTCAGAAGATTTTCATTGCTTATAAATTTGCATTGTGGAACTCCAAACTGAAAATACGGTTTATTCAGTCTTTTTCCATTTGAGCAGTTGAGTTCCAGCCTTACATTACACTTTGTTGATGGTTGTTTTCATCTGTTGTCTCCTAGATCTAATCTGGGAACAGACTATCCTGCTGTTGTACACATACTGTGCCCAGACACCTGAGATCCAGGACTGGCAGACAGGTCCCAAAGTACCACCTCAACATAAAAAGGAAAAGGCAACAGTTTATGAAAAATCTCAGTGAAATAGCACCCGCCATTCTTGTTTGTACACATGTGAGAGGGGAACTAGATTTGTGTCATCTGAAAACATCTGAAGCACTTGAATTCCCTAAGAGCTACAGTGGTTATCTAAAGAAGTCTAGAAAGTCCAAGATACCTGACAAGGAAATTGTGTGGAATGTATGATAGATTTATTCTAAGGAGAAAAAACCCTGGAAAAATACCTGGTGTGAGCTGGGACATTTCCTCTGCTTGCACACATGCCATGAATCCCACCTGAGGCAAGGGCAGCAGTAAGGGCAGTTCTGAGGGAGGAATTTTGTAACCTCCTAGTGGGCTAATTTTCTTTTTTCCATGTCTGAATGAATTGGGTCCTGTCACTCTAAGACCTCAAAAAATCAGGGCCTTGTAGAACTTGCTAACTGATGTCTCTCTCATTCATGAAAAGTGCAATCTGCTTGGCCAGTAAAGAGCTATAAATATAACTTTTACCCTGCTTCTTTTTCATATTCCTGGCTCCTGGCCACCTGGATTTGAATAAATCCATCACCGGAAGATTCCACATGTTTGCTATTTGAGCAAACATCTGTTGGTTAAGCTGCTGTTCCCTTGGGAGTATGGCCTGGCTGTTCCACCAGTCAGCTTGGTGGCTTGGTTTCCCTTGTATGCAAATGCACGCTGTTTTTATGAGCTCATTCCTTTTCTCTCCAGCTACGGCAGAAGCCACATTGTGCTCAGACGTAAGCCCAAATGCTTAGCTCAGTCCTACTACTCCTTTGGAGGATTGCTAGCTTGCTGGTTGTCCTGCTGAGGTTCACTGACAATTATTTTTTTCATCAAGTGTTTTCTGAAGGATTTACTCTTTTTTTAATGGCAGGGAATAGCCTAGACCAGAAGTCTTTCGGTAAACATAGTAATCTTAAAAAATAATTTTCCATTAATTATATGTAACTGAGTACCACATGAAGTCTACTTTCATGACTGCTCCTAAGTTCTTTCTCCCCTCTTCTGTTACTCCACTGCTCCACCTTCCCTTTTGATTCACCCGAGGCTTCTCCCCCTTATTATCTTTCTGTTCCTTCCTTTACTTTCCTTATAGCCTAGGATCTCATTAACCATCTCCCACCATCTAAAATGACTGGTAATAAAGTAAGAAAGGGTTGATTACAAGATCAACAGTTGTACAACAAATCTCAAATGAAACACACACACACATACACACATATCTATACACATACGTGCCTTTTTGAGCTATAGCTTCAGGCAGTTTGCAGACCCAAAAAGACAGGGTGGAATTGGTTATAGGCTGTGCATTCATGAGTCATATCAGTGGTCTAGACACCACTGCTTTAAAACTTTCCTTTGAGGATTCAGCTGTCTATGAATGAAGTTCATAGACACCACTGCTTTAAAACTTTCCTTTGAGGATTCAGCTGTCTATGAATGAAGTTAGTCTCTGTGTACACGGCAACATCAGGTAGACATAGTACAAAGGCTTGTATTGCCTTTCTGGCAAAAAAGAGAGGATACAGTGGGAAGAAAATGTCAATTTTATTCTTCAAATAAATCATTTGATTCTTCAAATCAAATGTTAATTTTATTCTGTCCCCTCTTTTATTGACTAGTCTATACCTACTGTCAACATGCTATTTCTTCTCCTGTCCATTCCATCTTTTTCACATATGCCTGCCCATTTGAGAAAGCTCTCGTGCAGAGGATTCTGACCAAGTTTCTAGTGGTTAAATACCTACAGCACCCTATTTCAGACAATGGATCCTCCATCTCCCATTACAGAGCATGATTTTCAGGTTTAGAAACATGCTGAAATATCTGTTAATTACATGTGGTTTGGAAGTACTGAGAGTGTCTTAAGAGAAGTTTTCAAAAATGCATCATTTTTCCTCTTAACGTAGTAATGCTGGTTATTGTAATTTCAAGGGAAAAAATGATGAGTTCTTTGCAGAGCTGTTTCTGTTTTATTTTAAAAAGCAATGATGGTCCCCTTCTGAAGACATTTGGAAGGGAGGAGTCTTCACAACGGGAGTCCCTGAGGGTCTTCAGATCAACCTGCATTGGAGCAGTCACAAGATAAAGGCCAGAAGCGCTGAATGCAGAATTTACCCCATCAATCAGTTTATCTAAATAAACTCTTACTAGAGTCTGAGAAGGCCAAAGAGCAAGCTTTTATCTCTGTGGAAGAACTATTTTTCTCTTTGTAAATTTTTTGCAGTAGAGAAAAATCTGAAGGAAAGTAAAATACGTAACTTCAATTTCCCCTTTAATTCTTCATCTACTTTCAAAACATTAGTTTCTGGATTTTGCAGAAGAGAGAAGGAAACAAACTAAAAAAAAAAAATCCACGAACGATTGGCTCACATTTCTTCTAGCTATCAGAAGACATTTGCTAGTAGCCTGGAAATGGAAGCTTGTGTATCTATATGAATACTGAAGGAAAAATCTCTGAGACATGTATCCCTTTGAGAAGGATACTTCCTCATATGTTTCTTTAGACTCATGGCCTAATTTGCTGTTCAGCAGGGAGGGAGCTGCATCCAACTTCAGCTAATGTCTGCTTGTCACAATTTTCATATAAGGAGCCAAAAGCTTTGGCGCCCCACAATTCCTCTTCTTCATGTTAACTCACTTTTTGGCAAAGGGTCTTACAATGGTGCAGAAGACAGTATATTAACCAGACAATTAGCTGAATTCCAGAACTGACTGAGCAGGCAAAAATGAAAATTAGAAATCCTCACCACCAGCAATGCATTTTGCGAGCTGAGTTGTCCATTAAGCACTGTGGCCACCTGGGTTAAACTGCAATGAGCGCTTGCTGCCAGCTGGCCTTGTCATCACTTTCCCTCTGTGGACCAAGGGCTGTGCAGCCGCAGGAACAGACAGATGATAAATTGCAAAAAGAATTAGAAGACCTGTTGTCCCAGCAATTGAATTTTTTCAGGCCAAATAAATGAACGTTTTTCTCTTTGAAGGGAGCAAGGCAGCACATCTGCTTCAACCTAAGAGCAAGAATAACTGGGAAAATCTCACACCCTCACCACACATACGTGGAAGGGAGGTGCACCTATCAATCAAACACAGCTGTCTGTGCTGAGGGTGGGAAGCTCCAATGGCTGACTCAAGGAGTCTTTTTCTAAATTTATACTAGGTCTTACACTATTTTAAATAAGATCACTGTGGCCTTGTGAGCTGAGCAGATTTAAACCTATTTGGCAATGTATTCCCCCTCCACCCATTTAGGGCCAGACCCAGCAAAGCATTTCTGCTTGCACTTCTCTTTAAAAGTCTAATATAGGTCCCTTGAACTCGGAAAACTATTTTTGGGCTTAAATGCTTTGCTGAACACCAGCTGGAACGGCATCAGCTCAGCTCTGAAATGGTCCTCCAAGGGTTGCAGGGGTATAAGTGTAGCTTCGCTGCTGGCATTGCATTAGATGGACTCCTGGTCATCTCTACCAACATGAGAAGTCATAAGGGAGCCAGAAGATGAGCAGCTAATTTTAAGGGCCACAGTTATACATGGTTAATTGGTCACTACTCACACTACACCTTATACTGCTGTCAGAATGTTATTTTTTTGCCCAGACTTCTTTTTCCAAAAATGCTTTGGCAGAAAATATCACAGGTTGGAAAGAGACACAGAAGCAATGGAGCCAAACTCCTAGAATCCAAATTCCTAAAAGGTGTGTTATGGAATGAAATCTTAGAATAACAAATGAGCGTGGCTGCTTTGGAGATACTTCCCCACAGCTTGAACCGGAGATGTGGGAATGTCTATGCTTGTACTCAAGCTGTTTGCATGTACATTTAGTAGAACTCTAATATTCATCACTCGGCAGAAATTGGGCTGATACTAAAGCAAATATTTCAAGAGAAGATTTATGCCCAAATCTGCTTCCACTTAAATTGTTTCTAAAATATGAGTTCATTCACCACGTGCCTAAAGCAAGGACCAAAATGAAACAGCTGGTGCACGGGCCAGAGGAGAGAAGCACAGGCTCGATGAGTTGTGCTGCATCAGCACTCTTTTACATATGACTCTGCACTTCCGAGCATTTTGCCACAGACATGACACCGGTGGTGTAAATTCAGGTTGCTTCTACTCCTCTGATTTCCTCAGAATTTGGGATGGGAGGCTAGAGAGAGAAGGAGGAAGGTGCCACCATCATCCCCTTCTGCCACTGGGGTGTAGCAGAGAATTCAGACCAGAGGGAGTCACACATACTGCAGAATGACGGACTTACTTAACCTTTCAGCTGAAATTGATGTGAGTGATTTCACCTGCAGCAAGCCTTGATCATTCAAAACGAGCAGAAATCCCCTCACAACTCCTTTGTGGCGGTGAGATTTACAGAAGAGACATTAAATGCACATACAGTGACAGGGTCTTACTCATTTAAGCAGGACCTAAACCAGGCAAATGGTTGCATTAAGTTGACAGGGCTGCTTGCAGGGCAAGGCACACCACCGGACGAGGACCTTGCCTCACTTCTGGCATTAAATTGTCTTGCACTGTTCGATTCTACACAGCACCCCTCGCCATGCACACCACTGGTAAATCACTGGCTGATTCATTAGATGGGCACACCTTTCTACTATCTTTTACAATTTTTCTCCTCATAACATCCACCAACAACAAAGTTTTTCCAGGTTACAAGTTAACCACCTGCTGAGTGACCAAAATGCTGGCCCAAAACTTCAAACACATTCCATTACTTTCATATGTGAGTAATTTTATGCTCAGAAATAATGTCACATGAGTCATAATATCCTTTGAATTCACTGTCTGAAGGATCAGAGCCCAGAAGTATCCTTAAGTTCAACAGTTGCCATGTTTTCCTCTCGAAGAAAAAAAACAAAAAGAGAGGAATGCACTGCCTGTTTGCCTTTTTCATGAGGTAAAATGGCCAGAAGTACTGGGGGTTTTTTTATATTTGACATGCAAGTAATAACTAGAAAAATTCATCTTGTACTTGGAAAGTTTTCCTCTTACTTATGTGGATAAAAAGATTAAAAGAGCAAATTTGATTGCTTTTCTTTAGCAACATAAAACTCAGCTCAGTTTCACATATTAACACAGAAACAATTTTTCAAATTAATCCAGGCAAGTATTCAACTTATAAAATGTAAGTTACATTGGCATTCTAATAGGAAAACTTTTAATAAGAACATGATATTAAATACTTGAAAATCAGCACTATGCACGCTTGTAACTGTAACAACCTTTACTCAATTGTTTCTTTATTTCCTGTAACTTATTTGACAAGCTGGAATAGATCTTCTTATCTGAACACAGAAATATTCAGTGCTATTTCCAGACCCTTACTAATACAAATTGTACTGTGAATTTCAGAGCAGTAGTGAGAAGCTGCAATTAATGGAGAAAAAAATAAATTAGTATAGTTCATGTGAGAAAACTGTTCCAGCATGACCTGCCCTGGCTCTGATTCAAGTAAGTCTTCAAACATGCAGTTAAGTGCAAGCACAGATGTTTTTGTAAACAGCAAAGGAGTAGGCTACCCTATGAGAAATTTGTAAACTGCATTGCCCAAAATTAGAAGCATTTACCCTGATCCACACCACAGTTAATACAGAAGCTGGGTATCTGGACCTCTAATCCAGGCATGTCTTCACAAATCAGATGACCAGGTTGATCACCCTAATAGAGTTTGAAGGTTTAGGGATGCAGCCACAAGGACAGCCTGTGCTACAGAAAGCTATGTGCAGACAAAAGAACTACAGCAGCTATTTCTTGCAAGAGTTACTCTGCTCCTGGGACAATTACAAGGTATAAGTTCATTAGCCACACATTCTTTTTAATATCTTCCTGACAAGTAGTAATGACAATATCAATAGTTATAATTAACTTAGTTACAGGATCCAAAGAGGTCCTGTAAATCAGTCATCTGGAATACACCTCACAGCTTAGCTCAGCTACGTCTGGACTTCTTCAAATAGAGCTGGTTTGGAAAAAATCTGCTTCTTTGCAATGTGCGCTACCTTGAACCAAAATAGCTTTCCTCAAAGACTTCTTTTCTTCTCTCTCACCACAAAATGCACAACACAGCTTGACCAAAGGAAAACTCTCCTGCCTAGGATGATGACGACTTGTTGTTCAAATCTTTTGAGTCAAGCTGCAAGTGGGCCTTCCAGGGATGAGAAAACAAATCACTAATTCTAATGCCCTTGAAACAATTATTTTTCTCATTTAATTTCCAAACTTAAATCAACAAATATTTCAAGAGACACACACTTCTAAGTTTCACACAAAATAAATTCATTGAATGATGTTCTGTGCATATTTGTCTGAAGACTCTGCAAGAGGCTTTGTGTTTTGGAGAGAAGGTATGGGTTACTTTAGCCCTGACAACTGAAGCAATATCCAAAAAAAAAAGTTATAATTACAAATGAAAATTTGTTACAGAGATTTTATTTGTAGTATAAACGTGTGACTTCTTCTGGCCCATTACGAATAAAGGTTTTACAAGCCAAAATTCACCAGTAGCCCCAGGAGGCACACTCGAATGGCCCTAAAACTCAGCTGTGCCATCATATTAGTGTCTGAAGGGCATGAACTTACCATCCAGTGGATGCTTTCACAGAACGCTCAAGTCTGGTATGAGACAGTTGTATGAGACAGACATGCTTGAAGTTGTTTAGAATGACACTGACAAACCCTTGGCCAACACATATGCCATACTCTAGAGGAGGCACAACCAAGGAAGTTTAAAGTCATGCTTGTGGTAAAGCTGGAAGACAGAGTACCAAACACTTCTCAGACATTTGTCTCCAAGGCAGAATTCACCTTCGTGTTAACCAGCATACCCTTAGGAGTACAAATGTTGGTATCATGCATTCCAGATGTAAGACAAGACTAACATGCCAGTTCTGTGATGCAAGCCTCACTGACCTTTTAAAAAATGCTGGGAGGACAGGGGATGACTAAATGACAAGCTAGCATTCTTTCCCTTAAAGCTAAATAGACCTTCCAATAGAACCAAACTTCTGAATGCCATGGGTTAGCATAACTCCAGGTATTGTAACCTGTGCATCTTTATTGGTTAGGAGCTGCACCATCAACACCCAAGTTAGAGCTTTATCAGTTGCTTCTAGCAAATATCCCTTGCATAACACCTACATGAAATTTTAACTCCTCAAAAACTGTTTGCAAACTGGGCCCATATTGGATGAATAGCTCAACTTGAAACATATTTTCTGCTATTCTGTTGACATTAACAAAACTTAAGGTGGACTTAAGAGCCTTCCTCTATGCCCCAAAGACCAGGCTTAGTGCTATCATGCAGTCATACAAGCCATTAACAACTGTAGTAGATAATAGTGGCTTTGAAAAAAAAAATACTTCATGCATATATGCTAGCAGGTAACTGTTCTACACAAAATGCAAAAGTACCAGAAAGAAAAAGTACCTGTGACTTAAATATTTAGATTATATGCTTGAGCTGGGGCAGAGATGTGAACCAAGTTAGCTCAAATAAAAATGCAAGACTCTTGATTTCCATTTTACCAACAAAGAACGGAAGAAGAAAGTATGTTCAGATCAAGCTGCACAAGAACTTTTCTTTTTTTTCCACTTCAATCACAGTGAATGAAGAAAGCATTTTGTGACCATCTAGGAAAATCCCTTCTTTGCAGACATACTACAAATACTTTTGATGATTGTCCTGAAGCTGCAACTCTGTTCTTGTCTCCTTCATTTATTATTTGTCTGCATCTACTTGTGTTTCTATTCCATGCTTGAAAACTTTCTTGAGTGTGTTTGTCCTTTTGTACTGAGTTTAACAGTGCAAATAATGGAATTCCATTCCAGGAATGGGTTCCCAATACTACTGCAAAACAAATAATAAATTAGGCTGACTGACTAGAATAGTGATCTGAACAAAGTTATCTGCATGTTCAGGATGTGGCCCATCAGATATAATGCAAAATGAGATAGCATGTGTTATCATTCTTCAAAGTAATTTATTTCTCTACCCTCTGAAAAAAAAAAACAACCAAAAAACGCTCTTAACTTTCTGTCTCTAGACTTGAGAAATTATACAGGTTATGCAGGAAAAATCCAGACTGAATACTTTGAAAATAAAAGATTCCCCAATTTATAGAAAAATAAAAAATCTGAATGAGAAGGGCCTTTCAAAGTACAGCCCTATTTTTCAAAAATGCATGTTCCAGGGGATCACTAATATTACACTGTCCCTGATAGGACCAAACTTTACAAGTAGTCATAATGCAGTAGATCAGAGATGATGGTGATGACCTTAGTAACAGCCATAGTAGTAGTGGAAGCTTGATGATCAAACCAGGAGAATGGATGGGGCAGCAGGAAGGAGAGAAGGGTGAATAGGGAACAGATGCAGTAGGAAAAGATCTACATGTTTTTGAAAAAAAACAACAAAATTCAGACTTTATAGGCTCTAAGAGACTTTGTGAGAAACTAAAAGAGGTAATTGTTCACATTCCAAACATTTTGATATACAAACTGCACAACCATTGCCCATGAATAGCTCAGCTGTTAACAATTTTTTCCCCCCAAGAAAATAATCAGGCTTCATGCCAAGCAACTTTTCTCAAAGTGAATAATATTTTGAAAGCCTGTTCAAAACATAGCTGTGACACAATAAGTTTTTAAAGAGTGAAAGTGACTCTGAAGAAATCCCAGTCTGGGTTTGAAAGAAGACCCAGTTTATTACCCAATTAGAAAGAAAGCACTTTCAGACTTTTACTCCAGTGGAATTCTCAGAGTCTCCCAGAAAAAGCCAGTCCTACACGCACATCTGTTTCCAGTGTGATGCTGGTATGCAAACTATTGTCTATTGGAAGTGTGTTGTGGTAACGTTTGCCAGGGTTAAAGACTGGGTCAATTTGATCAAGAAGCTAAAATTAGCTTCTGTGTGTTTTCCTGAAAAGAAAGAAAAATACTGTAAAGCTCTTTGTTTTCCTTCAGGTCTTGTTCTCAGATTTCTGTTCGGCTGCGTGAACTACCATAAAGCAGACGGTTCCAAAACCTACTTCTTTCTTACTTCTTGTTTTTAATTGATGCAATAACAGCAGCAGCCATTAGCTTCGGCAGAACTGAACAGTCTGATTCTGTATTTCATTCATCACAAGAGTTTAAAATTCAATAAGGCACTCAAAATCCCTACAGTAGTAAGACAGATGCAAGGAAAAGGTTTTGGCTGGTGAAACTAAAACAAACAGAATAATTTTAGCTACTAACAGAATTGAGAAAAAAAAAACCTGTTACATTTCTGACAATGATAAAATTGCACATGTTCCTAGAAATGTTTTAGTGCTTTGTCTTTTAGTTACATGCACTTTGAACCACTTGTATGTGCAGTACTACAGCCATATATACAGGAACATTTTTATGTCACGGAATCACAGAACTGTTAGGGTTAAAAAGAACCTCTGGAGATCATCCAGTACAAACCCTCTGCCAAGGCAGGGTCACCTTGAGCAGGTGACACAGGAATACATCCAGGTTGGTTTTGAGTATCTCCAGAGAAGAAGACTCCACAACCTCCCTGGGCAGCCTCTTCCAGTGCTCTGCCACCCTAGACATAAAGAAATTCTTCCCCATGTTGAGGTGGAATTTCTTGTGGTTTCGTTTATGGCCATTGCTCCTCATCCTGTCGCTGGACACCGTGAAAGAGTTTGGCACCATCCTCTTGGCACCTGCCTTTGAGATATTTATATGTATTGATGAGATTTCCTCCCAGTCCTCCCTTCTCCAGACTAAACAGAGTCAGCTTCTGCAGTCTCTCCTCACAGAAGAGATGCTTCAGGCTCCTCACCATCTTTGTGGCCTCTGCTGGACCCTCTCCGGAAGCTCCTTGTCTTGTACTGAGGAGGCCAGAACTGGACACAGTACTCTATTTTCATAAGAAACACAACAATTAATTTATACTTAGAGTACTTAATTAAAGGAAACTTCTTTATATGGAAATATTTACTAAATTAAACACTGGTAACACTGTACCTGTTATGAAAGCCTTTAATTAAAAATATTTAAATTACTTAAAGGCAATATTTTAAAAATCACACTAAAACCATACTTTTCATAGATCATTTGGTTCAATCTTTACTGGCTTCAGAATAGCACACTGAGTTTGTGAAGAGGACCCCCCTTCTTCAGAAAGTTAAAAAATCAAGGAAAAATAATATGCACAAATTGTTCTTACACACACTCTCTAAGTGAGGTTCCTAAAATGGAGACAATGGAAATGTTCCTTTTAGAACATTACAAAGACAAAAATGAAAGGATGAGAACATACAATAGAATTAAAAGGGCCTGGAGCTAAAAAAAACAATCACAAAAGGTCCTGATCCTGTAAGTAATGTCACCTGATTAGTTTGATAAGTATGAATAATCCCAAGATCTCTAGTGGGAGCTACTTTACATGTGTCAATATTTCTAAGTTCAATGCATCAATGCACAAGGTGTAACTGTAAACACTTACTGTAAATACTTATTTATTGGTTGGAATTTCTGTAGCTTACAAGACAAAGTTCATTCTCTAGAATACGCCCTATTAAAACAATTGGTCTTTAAACTGGCTTGAAATACGTCAATATTAATGGTCACAGCCTTTTACTAAAGACTATCTAATCTTTTAACACTTAAAAATTGGTTCATTCTCATAAGGCAGTGTGGAATTATGTATTTATTTCTGAATAAGAAGTAATTTAAGAACTCATTTGCTAACTTAGAACTAAAATGCAAAGGCAAAACAAAAAAATGCTAGTCTAACATATTGTTAGTGTTCAACAGGCTACCTTGAATTTAGTGAATATGTTTTCTATTTAAACAGTTCTAGAAGCAGGACCAAACTGAAGTTAAATGAGGAAAAGAGAGGCCTTTTAAAATACTGTATGCTCATTAACAAGTCTTTGTGTTTGTTTTTGTATTAGCTGCACACATTGGCATACCTCAGTTGGTCCAAGTACAGACTTGTCCTCACACACTCACAGAAATTTATATAAATTTTCCTATAGTCCTTCAAAACTTGCAGGCAGTCTGTCTTTTAAAGACAGAGAAAGCTTAATAGGAAAGAAGTTAACATCTGTTTTTTCTGGCTTTTCCTACTGTATATGCTATGTTTCCCTAATTTTTAAACTTCTACTCTAATTTATGGATATCCCAAGTCTAGTGTATGGATGTGATATACCATCTATGTTAGTTTCACCATCCTTAAAAAGAGAACTTAAAAAACCCCAAAACACCTACTGAATTTTCAAATCTACTCCAATAAACTGGACTGAGAAGTTTACTTTTATCAGAGGTTAGCATTTTACATCTGATGTTGCATTTCTGCTAGTTCTGTGCAAGTCTGTTTGTGGTGAGCATTTTATGATGTACCTTCCCCTATTTCTTAGATACAAGTTATGCTCTCCAGAGCTGACTGTGTAAAATCACAACACTTCTGGTAAAATCAAAGGCCACTTGCTAAAGGGCTTGAAGCATCTGGCTCTACATGAAACATCTTCCTGCAGAGTTTTCCCATGGGCTCTCTGGGCCACAGATTGTAGCTGTGGGGTGCTTCTCCTTGGGGAAGAGAAATGCAGGCAGCTTTTTGCTTTCCTGGGAATGTTCACCATGTCCCTGGTTTTACTGAAGGTAAGTCTATGAAAGTTAAGAGAGCCCAAGGAATTCTGCACTACAGAGAAATCAGCTACCTGCAAATGTCTATCCAGAAAGAGAGCAACATCTTCCAATTTCCCCTTTCAAGATACATTTCAAGCAAGAGATAAACTTTAACTGTAATTTCTATGCCTGGCCCTGGTCCAGAAAAAAAATCTAAAAAATATATTGTGTGGGACAACAGTGATCTTTAGAGCTGCTTTTAGGAAGAGTTCATCTTTATTGAAATTAAAACAGGGTATAGCACTGATGGAAAATGGGAAACCAAATGCACTCTTTCATATTTTGGAATGAGTTTGTGTACATGAACGATGTACTTCTCATTTGCCAAAACAGTCTCAATTTATCTATCTATGTGCAATTGGGGTAATGAAATCAAGGGACTCACTTTTTTCTTCCATTGGTCTCATCACTTCAGGTAATCTCAAGAGGTTTACTGATTTCTTTCAGGGACTACAATCATACACTGGCACAGGTACCAGAGACAGCTGTGAGCACCCAAAATGCTCCCAAGTTGCTTGGAGGGGCCACCACGTCCCTCAGCACTACCCAGGTGCTCTATGGTTCATCTGCCTGGAGAAGTACGCTACACCAATAAATTTCCAAGACTAACCATGATTTTTATGGAGATTTTTGGGACCAGATTTTCTTCTAGACACCACAGACAGGGTATCTGGAGTTCCAAGGCTCAATTACTATTTGCAACCACCATTTTTGTACCTACAGAACAGGGAAGTAAGAAGAAACCTTGAAACTAGACCAAAACCTTTGCTAGCACTTCCAACTAGACTAGCTTGCCTCAAAAAAGCTTATCTATACATGCAGACCTTGTCTAAGCTTAAAGTAGTATTCTAGGTAACAAGACATTCCCTCACACTTTCTCCTGCATGTCATGATACATTTGCCTCTTTTTCAGCTACTGAGGAATACGCAGCCATTATTTGCTTTGGATAAGGTACCTTCTCCAAATTGTGCATTTCTCTTTGTGTGCATTGCTCTGTTATTAAGGTAATTTGAAACAGCCACGTGCAAAGTAACAAGAGAAATCTCTCTCAGTCATGTCCTCATCCTATGGGCACAATTGTGTTCACATTATTCAGGCTGACTATTATGTAATTACAGAAATGCTCTTGTTCAAGTGAAATTCAGTACTTCTTAAAACCGACAGGTTATTAAAAGACAACTTTTTAACTGCGGTATTGGCTCTCACATATAAATACTAAAAGGAAGGAAAAAAAAAAAAGATTTCTAAATTAGATTTTTTGTATTTAGCCAAAGTAAAACACAGTGGAGTACCAAAGGGAAAGCTAATGTAAAACCTGCTGAAAACTCCTGTAACAGCATCATTTGATGAGGTTTTTGAGAGAAAACATTCTGGAAAAATATTATGTGCCCCACAGCTCCCATCCCTCCAAAAATAAAACTCCCCAAAGCACTCCCCAAAAAACAGGAGAGGAGAGAGGCTATTATTTTCTAAGGAACAAGTCTCCACATCCACAATACAGATAACCTATTTACACAGTAAGGTGTGAGGGCCACACAAGGAAGGAAGTCTTCAGCTACTGAAGATCATTAGCAGCAACCAGGGAGGCCACTGTCAGGCGCGTTGGACTAGTTTCTCTGGATACTCGTACAAAGCACGGAAAATTATTGGCACCACTGGGCCTCTGCCCAGGTCATCCTACAGCTGAACACATGAAATGTTATGCCCTGAGAATGAATGCCCTGGAAGAAGCCCAGGGGTGATTTGAGCCCCTGCACACATTAATCACCCTGAATGTGGTCTCATGCTGGGATTCACAGCCAAGGCAGCCAGCAAGGTTGACTCCTCTGAGAAGGGGAGGCGTCAGAATAATATTAGAAGCATCAAATGTCCTCCCTTTTCCCTGGTATGGAAAGCTCATCTAGGAGGTGTCAGGATAAAACATGAGAGCTGCAGTTGTACTTAGAGACATGAAGGAGTGATTCACTGTTTCATGGCACAAGTGGAGGAGGAGGCTGCAATAAAAGCTTTTACAAGGTGAGATCTAAACCCTGAACGCAGCAGCACAGGATTACAAAGCCTTTTTTGTCTTTTCTCAGGAAAAAAAAATACCAACCAACAACCGAGAGAGCTGAGTGTGTTGTAATTAAACTGTAAATTTCTTGAAATGAAAGCTCAAACTATGCTCCTGACACACCTGTTTTATAAAAGTTACTCACACACATTTTTGTTGAGCTGTACTCTTTATGAAGGAATCCAAAAGACATCAACAGGAAAAGTATGCTGCAAACTGCTACCCATGAATAACCACCTTTTAATTATTAAGGAAGTTAACAAACAAGATGGAATCAAGAAAACATGGTAGCATTTCCTTCTTGTCTCTGGGAAGAAAAAGAAGCCAATAACCAAACCCTTAGTAAATATACAGTTTAGAGAAAGGTAAATTATTTTGATTTTATATAACTGTGTATAACTGTGGTGGTATACTAACTCTTTACAAATACATGGTAATTACTGTATATATTTTTTAAAGTTCTAATAATGGCAAGATTTCCAATATGATTACTCAAAATGTAATGGGTAGAGGCAGAAATACATTTGCCTGACAAGACCTGATGAGCCAATAATAACACTAATATTTCACATAAACATTCTATTCATTCAGCATTTTAGTCATTTAATGACAGCTAAAAATCAGAGGAAATCATCACAAAATGACAAATTACACAATTAGAGCACTAAATTTTCCCAGAAAAACAGGAGAACTAGAGAAGAAAAAAAGCTTTTTTTTGTGAGCTGAACATGTTCCCTTCTCCAGCAACAAATTCAGAACTACTTCTTACTTTTGCTGTTCAAGCAATTCCAATGTCAAACAATTCTGTCTTGTCCAAATCTAACAGAAATTTAGCACGAAGCCAGACCTAGCCCCCACTTAAAACCCCACAGCTAAAATGTGCTGAGACACCACTTTGACTTTAGGATAAGCAGGAATGTTTCATTGATGAGAGAATACTGTTTTTAGAGCTAGTGAGGGGTAGAACTGAATCATACCATTCTGTGCTTCATCGAGCTGCAGAATAACTTTGGGTGCTCTACAGTGCTCATACAGCTAAAACAAAACAGAACAAAACAAAACAAAACAAAACCAAACAAGAAGAAAAAAAAGCAGCAGCTCATATTCAACACTTGTTGCATGTGTGTAATGCTTGTCAAGATATGTATATTATCTAATATTGGTTTTAATGGCAACTCACTCAGATAAATAGAATATCCTCCTTTACACAAGATGCTCCTACATCTGTTTTCCCTGCACAGAAAGTCTTCCAAGATCTTGGCTACAAACAATTATGTCAATTTTTTTCCAGTAATCTCACAGAGATTTAGAAATACAATCACATGCATAAATGCTGAAACAAAGTTAGTCTCTGAAAAATTCACAGATGCTGCACACCTTACTCATTGTGGACGTTGGGAAGGATCACTTATGAGTTTGTCTTGTTCCTGTGCTCTTTTCCCAAGCCTTCATTATTGTCCTCTGACAACAACAGGGTGTTCAGCAAGATGAAATTCTGGTTTGAGCCAGCATGGCACTTCCTATTAATAGTTAAAACATTGTTGAAAGTTCAGTGTTTTTATACTAGCTACTCTCAAGATTTTCTTGCAATCCTCTGTGATGGGACATTTCTCTAATCCTTGTCACTCCATCTGTAGACCAGCTGGAGTCTTAACCTGATACGTCCCTGGTCTGATGTTGCTTTAGCATATATATAAACTGACTTGCACTCAAAGCTTTTGCTGACTATTTTAGTTCATCTCTCTGTATTTTACCTCTCGGTAGGAAAGCATTGTCACTTTTGACTGTCATTCTGCTGTCTTCATTCAAGAAGGTTTCCAGAAGAATGTTCTGGAAGCCAAATGACTTTCCTTGACTGCAGTGAGTCTTGCTCCTACCTCCCAGTAGAAAACAAATTCTCTCTGGCTCTTTCTGTTTCCTTCCTGTTTCCACTTAGCTTTTTTTAACATTCCAAACTTTTCAAGCTGTCACTTGCTGTGTTGCCAGGACCAAGAAGAGATGGCAGGACAAACAAAAGAAACCTGGCTGATGAGTAAATATTTATGGGTTCCAGCTAAACTCCCTTAGAAAGAAAAAGCTGCTTTGGGTGATTTAGGACTGTCTCAAAGTCCAAAACCTGTTCCCAGCGACTAAAAAGACCCAGACATAGCTGACAGAGTTTTCATCCCGCTTCTAAACAGGAATTAAGCACCCTTGAACAACGAGGAATGGTGCGCAAGGCAAGCCTGAGACAGGAATTTTAACAAAATGGAGAAAATTCAAACAGAAATGGAAGTGGTATGGATCACAGGATTGGCATCCTGACAGAAGGGAACAAGCAATTCTAAAATTACTTAATTCTTTTTAAAATAGGACCAGGACAGAATTGCACTGAAACATTTTCAGACTTCAAAGTCTCTCTTTGGGTGTGATTACCCTTTACTAACTTTATGAATTTTGTCCCTGAAGACCTTTAAAGGCCGGAGAACTGTCCTCAAATGTATGTCTGAACTCAAAATGACAAAGAGTTTCAGAAGAGGTTCTTGGCCTCAAGAAGCCTGCAGCTGGAGTTTGGCAGCCATCAGACCATAACATATGCTACATCTGTTGAAGAAAGTTTTCAAATGAATAATGTAAAAATGGTAGTTTGTAAAAAAGGCAAAGCTAACACAATACTGATCATTTGACCCCTACATGATGACAGTATTATGTACTTTAATTTTATGAGCCATACAAATACTATTACATATTTTAAAACATGCTAAAAAATAAAATTACACTGTGATGGTGACAGTTTATTGTTTGCAGGTGCATGGTGCTGGAGGGCCCGGCTCTCTGAATTAACAAGTGACAGCACAGGCAGATACAGACAGCTGTCAGTCATTTTGCCTAAACCAGATAAGTACCCCTGAGATGATGCAACAAATATGACAAATCAACCAGAACTGAAAAGCACAGATGTAGTCTGGAGAGTAGATCCACAGAAATCCAAAGCTCTAGGGAAAGTCTTTTAAAAAAATATATTTTTCTTGGCTATCCTTGAAAGGATGTAGCCACAGGAAACATAACTGTTCTGCCTGGTATTATCCATATTCCTGTGTAAGGTTACAGTCAGAAATTACTAGGCAAGTGGCATGTATGGGCTAGGTTGTCACAGCCTTAAAAGGTGTGATTGTCACACAGCTGACAGGAGTATTTCCATGAAGCATGAAGAAGACATGCTGGTCTCCACAATTCACTGATGTGACGTCCACCCTTGCAACAGTATTTCCTGTGAGCAACAGGATTAATGATGCCTGTCTTCTCACAGATATATAATTTTTAATGTCCTTCGCCATTTCAGCTGCTTGCTTCCTCCCTCCTCCAAAAGGTCCTGTTCTTCTGATGTTCACTATAGCACCTGTGAGGCAAGGACAGCCTCTGCCAGAGCCAGGGGAGAGCACAGGTGTATGCCATCTGACTGTGCAACTCCCGTTAAACAGAAGGGACAACAGCTAAGTTGTACTTACCATTCCCTCAGTTGGGGCATTAGTTTCAGTTCCTCTCCCTTCCCTGGCCACTGATTTTCAGACTTGAAGAAAATTAATTATCTGTGAGACTCTCATTTGTAATTGTCTAGCAAGTTCAAAAGCCCCCAGGGAGAAGGAAGGCACAGAAAAAAGAGTGTGATTGCCTAAGCCTTGTTTCCTTAGGAAACCAGCCTAAATACACATTCAAATGAGAAACACCAACTATAGGCTTTGCCTGGTCTGGTCCCTTAATCAGCAAACATGAACACTTGCATGGAAACAGAGGAGAGTATAAAGAAGTTAATTTCCAGGGAAGGTTATCCCCTTAAGACATCACTACTGTTCTTGGCCTCTTTGACTAACAGCAGTATAAATACGTGCTGCAAACGGCTCTTGCTTAGAGCATGCTTAAAATCAGACAACTCTAAACACACTCAAAACAGCTGGAAGGCTAACTGGCAGATCTGGGTGAGAAATCACTGTCTTGTTACTAATAACCTTTCTGCAATGCTTTAACTTCCCCACTTTGCGCCTGTATGAACACAAGCCTTTTGAAGTTGAGAGAGGGAAGGCAAACCAAAACAGCATCCCCAGGAGAGATCTATCTCAGAACCACCTGTTGCTCAACATGTAGAGAGACTTGACCCATCTCTTAAATCCCTAGTTCACTGAAAACACATCAAGGGCTTGAAGCCTAGCCCTTCAGATGTGTCCTTTAAACACCTTAGGGATTATTCTCAGGTTGCACCCATGCATCTGTTTTGTTGGAGTTATGATACCTGTGTATAGATAATTTCCAATTTTTGGACCAAAGAGCATGCAGCTCTACAGACCACAAACCAGAAGTTTCAGGTGGAATGTGGGAGGCCAGGGTCAAGTAATTGCTTGCAAAATTATTCCTACAGAATAAATCTGTGAATAGACTTGTAAATATCCATTTTAGAATGTTGAGTAATATGGTAAAATGTGCTGCTGTAATGTGGGATTGAACATGTGGATCATTGGTCTGTAAAACCCAGTAATGGTAGAGGTAATGAAGACTTGAACCTGTTTTGTTGACTGCCACCAGAATTTGCACATTCCTGCAAACATTTGATTGAAACAGACCAACACTTTTTTCTGTGATAACATATTTTATGAGACAAATCCTGAACTCATCTAGTAATTTGAAACTGTACTAAAAACCAATGCCTTCTCACCCCAGGGAATGAGGGTAACACTTCTCCAGCATTCCCATGCTCCTTATGGCACTGTTAAAGTCCAAGATGTCATTTGATTCCTACAGGCCTTAATGTGTCCTAGTAGCAGATCACTCTGCTGGCTCCAAATTTAAATTACTATTTAAATAAATTAGAGACATTTTAAATAAACATTAGTAGTTAAAGATTAATCACATCAGTTTATCAGGTAATGAACAAGACTGTGTGCAATTTTTGCTCTAACAGGAATGCACTCAACAGAATATTTAACTTTAATACCCACAGAAACCAGAAACAGATTTGCCATCAAACACCCTCCCTGAGCCAACCAAAGCAATGAAGAGAAGGGATGATTCAAGGTGGGGCCGGCAAAAGTGGAATCAATAAAGTCCTTGTATAAGCCCATGTTTTTTTCAGTGAACATTCTAAATGACATCGTTTTTTATCCCATAAATTTCTAAAGACTCTACTTGTAAACCTCCTATTTCCACCACAGCCATGCTTTAATTCAGAATGGAAGACACCAAAATTACATAAATCTCCAATACAAAGTAACATTTTGTGTGCAAAGTAAGAGCTGTCATGAAAAAGGTAATGAAGAAGAATAGCTTATACAGAGGGCTCTAATGCTATCCAGCTGCTGCTATATGGCACTTGCTGATAAGACTTTGTTTTAACTTTACAATAGAGAAAGTTTGGGAAAGGTTAAAAATCAAAATGCAGGAAGTAAAACTCTTTATACTTCATCTGTTACATTTCCTCCTAAGTAGCATTTATTTTCTTACATAATTTAGTTTTTCACAAAGAACATGCATGTGTGCCTTTTGTTGGGTTTTGTTGCCTTTTTTTTTTTTCTTTAATAAAAAGAGAAGAAGCGTTTCAAGTTGGGCTTTTTAGGCACATGTTTTTAGGCAGCATTCCTATTTTTCTTGGGGGCTCTAACGGAAAGGATTGTGGAAGAACAGAGTAACACAAAAACTGCATCAGAGTTATGCTTTTGGGATATTCTAATCATAACATCCCTGTGGCACTGCTACCATCCTGTGTCTTCCATTACACTTTAAAAAAGGGGATGGTTCATTCTAAATTAAAAAGTGCCAGAAATGTGTAAATAAACTCCTACTATCATGTTTCTTTCTTTTGCTATTTAGGCAACAACCACTGGGAACATCCTGCTGGCAGACATTTTGCCAATAACTGTGTTGATGACTACATTCATAAACTAATTTTTTCCACAGAACCATAGAAATAATATGTAAAACTATGTATGACAAATAAGCACAGATGTTAAATGCAGATAAGAAGGATAAACCCAGCTTTTCAGTTTTACAGAGGAAACACTTTCATGTTAAGGTGCAAACGCAGTAATAAGCTTCCCATCCACAAAAAACTAGGATGACCTTGATTAGAATCAGTCTAGAAACAAAAGTGAAACTGGCTAAATTATTTTTGTTTCCTAGAGGGGAAAACCATAAAAACTGCAAAAAATGCCCCTAGGGAGAATTTGTAGTGTTAGTATTTCAGTGGCTATATCATGAATAGTTGGCACTTTGAAATACATCTAAAATTAACTCTGCAAATTGCTTATCCTATGTAGCAATGATAAACCCCTTCCCTCTAAGTTTTTAAATTGATGCTCCTATAAGAGAGGCCAGAAGAGGCAGATAAATACCTATCCTGTGTCAAAAATGGCACAAGCTGACAGCGATTGCCAGAGAGCAATGAGAAGCTCCATTCTTCCCTTGCAGTGCATGTGCAGTATGCCATTAGTGTTTAATACATAGGCTGAAGGAGAGCAAAGCCTCAAGGAGCAGAGTGAACTACACTCTAAAAGGCTAGCATGCAAACTCCTTCACACATCATGGCCATTTACTGGTAAGCCAAGCTAACTTGTTCATACCATCCTTTAAAGAACTTTTATTAACTGTGATGACACTAAAGACATATTTCCAAATACTGAAGCCGACATCAATAATCTCTGAATCAAGCACTACTAGCATCTCCCTGGGGAGGAGTGGGAAATATGCTGTTGTAAAGACTCTTAATGGCAAACCTCTGCTAGCAATTACAGCAAGAGACAATGAGCATTTGGGAAAAAAAGCCAAGGCAGTTTTGTTGGGGCAGCTTAATGATGTAGGAGTCAAAGAGTTAAAGCGAAGCTGCAAAGTCGTGCAGAGCACTGAAACCTTCCTGTTGGGAGTTCCTTTCAGAAGGACTGGGAAAGGAACAGTATTAATAGCTATTGCTGGGCTGCACTTTCCCACAGGTCTGGACAGGATCTCCATAGCAGCTTTTGCCTTTCTGAAAGGAAGACCTGAAAGGACGGCAGACATTGGAAAACTCTGGGCCTCACAAGGAGGAAACAGGAGGACCTGAAAGACAAACCAGGGGCTGTGCCAGGCATTATGACTGCCCACAGCTGAACGGCCACAGAGGAGAAAAAGGCAAGGGCGGGGGGAGCAGAGAGGAACAGTGAGGAAGAGGAAGATAAGAAGGGAGCAAGTGAGCAACAGCAGTGCTGATGTCAATGACAGGTAGCAAGCACTTGGAGACCACTCAAACAAACCCACTTGTCCCCTGAGGAACCTGGAGAAACTTTCTGTCCCAGCAGGAAGCTTGCTGGTACAGGAAAGTATTAAAAAACTCCAAGAACCCTCAAACCAAACAAAATTTCCCAAAACAAATAAATAAAATTGCTGAAGTTTGTTATAAATCACCCCATTTTGTACAGCTGAGTCAAGGTTGTTATTCTCAAAGAGTTTTAGCTGTGTGAGGCAAGCAAATGCAAACTGTGTCGTTTTTATTACCATAATTAGGAGGACTCTGACAAAAACTAGAGAGACCTGCAAGCACACAGAGATTTACTTAAATTTCTTCATGGTGACAGTAAGTTTCTTTGTCTTCACTGCCACTTACATGATTACCACTCCAGTTAACTTAATCCAAGTTTGAGCTGCAGACCTGCAATGCAGCACAAGTTGCCAGGAGGAACTACAGTGTCAAACCCCAACACATCCTACTCAGTTACAAGCAGCAGTCAAGCTTTCAAGTCAGTCCCCTATCTCTACCACTGCTGTCACCTTGGGTAAAAAGAACTATACTTAACACTGTTGAAAAGAGTCAGGAACTTCTTCAACACTAGACACAGATATCTTTGGTTAGCTTTTTATTCATGACTATTACTTACGGTTACATGAATTTGGCGCAGTTCGCATTCCTCCTCTCAGACCTGAAGATTATTAACTCCTATTTGTCATACTTGTGAAAAATTACTCTTCTTGTATCCAAATAGACTATCCTCTGCATGATTACATGATTACAAGAAACCCTTGGTGATGCAAATTTCCAAATGAACTGGAGTCAATGTGAGAGCAAGCAGGAACAGAGAATTTTCTCATATGAGCTTCTCAAAATAATGAGACTACTTGATTAAACATTTTTAAAGCTCTATGCTCTGTTCCAGTATTAAATAATGTTCCCACATCTGCTGTCAAATCTTGCCAATGAATCTGTTCTCTAGCCAGAGCTTGTGCTAAGCACCTCCTTCTGCTGACAAACACAAAAACTATCGAGCAGTGAGTCCTAATAAGAGGAAATTGGTGTCTAGGTTAGGTGATCACCTGAAACACAACATAAGAGATTTTGCAATTAATAAATCCTGCATCAGATCTGTGCATCAGTTTCCAGTATGTGAAATCACTTTAATTATCAATGATGGTTTTAAGTGTATCTTGAAAATTTTGGCTAAAATGTTCTGTAAAAGCAAGACCTTAGCAGACTACCAAGGAGAGCTTAATCAAGACAGGATTATTCAGTGGCAAAAACCATCTTGGGAGAGGGAGCAGGGAAAGAAAGGAGTTTGTCACAATCATTAAATGCAGACATATTTGTCCATGTTGATTTCTAAATGTAAAACAACTCAAAATAATACAAAGCCACTTTTCTATTACAACTTTAAATATTCCTTACATTCATCTTCAGGGAAGAGTTGAAGATATTGTATCACGATTACCTTCACTTTTGAGATTTGAGCAGGAATAGCCTAAGGATGTTTATTTTAAACAGCAAAATGCTGAGTGAAATAAAATGAAGTCACTGTAATGATTGTGGGGACTTCTTTTTCTCTTTAACATACAGAAGATTTAGTCTTTCTTGGTATTGTGATGTCTATGAGTAAGGAATCATTCTACCTATTACTATTATGTTAACAACTGTAAACCACCTACAATTACTAGCATGATCCCTAACCTCTGAGAGGTGGTAATCCAGTATTGGTTGTTAGCTGTCAAATTTATTTCCCTTTGGTGAAATATACCCTGGATTTAATTACCAGTCATTCTTGATACTTTATGGAGTTGAGCTCAAGTACTGTGGCTCTGACATTTAACCCATGACCCTTAAATATTTACCAGCTTTACTGGTTGTGTACAATTATCCCTTCAAGTATATCTCAGATCCATCATTCTGCCCATGACTTACTACTCCAGTCATTCTAAATCAGATACATCTTCTTCCTTCCAATGAAAGGGGAATGCTAGGTTTCCATTCTAAAACATGAAAAAAATTAAAAGATGCATTTGCTAGGAATTGTGTGGTGTGGTCAGCATCTGCTAACTGCACTTTTACTGTGTTAGATGATGCCTTGCATCAGAGAGACAATAAACTTCACTCAGCGCAATGTTTGTTAACAGAAGCATCAAACAAGATTTCTGTTACCGATTATGAGCTCAGTGTTCCTCTCCAGTAACAGGAGTGGAGTGCAGGGTGAAAAACAACAATTCCCTGACATGCTTAAATGATGACACTGAGCCCACACACGCTTTGCCATGAGGTCATGTTCCCGTGGGTGAGAAGACGACAGTACCAGGGAGTAGCCGTACTTCAAACAACTCAAAAACTTCTGAGAGTTAATGCTTCTCCAAGTTGTAAAAATCCCTCCAGATGCTCTGCTTCTCTGGAAGCAGCAGCTGATGGGCCTAGAAGAGCCATCCATGCAGGAGGGAAAGGGTAACATGCATCCTCCCAGGGGCAGAATCTGCCGGCAAGGCCTTCAGGCCTGGGAGCAGGGTTTGCAGCAGATACCCAGGGCCTTTCCATGGCCACTGAAGCTTCCAAGTTCTGTGCAGAGCTGGGGAGAGAATTCAGATAATAAAATCTTGTGCAATGGCCCAGGTATGTTGTGCTTCCCTCAAAGGGCTATTGAGAGTTAGTACAAGATGATTTTAGCTGATAGGGATAGCAGGTTACCAGATAATCTAAAAACTTCCTTTGTTAGCAGCCAGCCTAGTTTAAGACACACAAACTTTCCACTGCCAGTATTGCTATAGACTAATATAAATGTGAAGAACCTGGCAAAAAGCACAGAAAAACACCGGTCAGCTGTAAACAGTCATTTTTTAAGTGCAACACGTGACAGTGTTTCATATATACATGTACGTACTCAGCTTCTCAAGCAGAATCTGAGCCTGGAAATATTTACAATTACCCTTGATTTCACTCAGCATGAGTTGTCACACCGAGGGGAATGCTCCCACGGCACAGCATTAAGCATATATGAAGTCTTTGCAGTGGCAGAGCCACTGACACACATAAGGGGATTTATAAGTAGTGTTCAGCTTCAGAATATTCCTCTAACACAGTTAATCAGCAACCTGGCTCACTACTGTGTAACCTAACCTCACTGCTTCCCCTCCAAAATACAAGCCATTGCACAAAACATGTATTAAGAAGTTTTCAGGTTAATTATTTATTTGCGTGTAGTTATCTTACTTCCAGAAGTGTTTAATTTACAGGTAATTTGCACTCTAGACAATGTATTGTAAAAGAGCATGATAGTCTAGATGCCTTTAAAATTTGCATATTACTTCTATGCATGATCTCTGAAAAAAAAAGCATTCTAAAATAATTTTTCTTCTCTTATAAATAAATATATAAAGTTTACTTCTAACAGGTTGTAGTGGTTTGGTCTAAAATACTCATTACTGTTTATCTTCTGTGAGATAAGAATTAGGAGAAATGCAAAGCAGGCACCAACTTGAATGAATATAAAGAAGTTTATTAACAGACCTAAAAGAAGAAAAGAAAAAAATTATACCACCTTTAGAACTCTCCTCCTCCCCCCACCTTCCTCCCTTCTCCCACTGACAATGTAAAAAGACAACCCTTAAGATGTTCAGTCTGTTTACCACTTCCATAATAACCTGGTTCAGTCCATTTAGAAAGAGAAGTCTCTTCTTGCTCATGCTATGAAAACATTATCACACCGAGACAGCCACCCACTTCCAAATATTGTTCAGTCCATTTAGGAAGAGGAGTCTCTCTGCTTGCGATGTGAGTCCCTTCCCCCGACTTGCAGCTTTTCCCGCAACTGCTTTCGAGGGCCCACTCTTGAAGTTTTTCGGGGTACAATTTTAAGGTTGAGCTGTTCAGAAAAAAAAACAGAGGCCCTTCTCCTTCCCTGGGAGCAAAGGGTCATCTTCATCTTTAAGACTATCACTGGAAGCATCTCTAGGAATTGAGGTTTTTCTCCTTTCCTCTTTGGAGCAAAAGTCCTCATCTGGTTCATCTGGTTCATCTCTCCCTGTCCAAACTTCTCATGAAATTACAGCTGTGTCAGCATCTGCCTATCTCAGCGCAGGTGCTTCTGCTTACGAGTTGAACACTCCACCCCCCATATCTTCATGAAATTACAACAGGATACTCTGATATATCATAGCTTCACAGCAGACTTTCAGCTTTAAGCATCTCCTCTCTCTCTTCCCTCAGGTTTTCAGCTCTTCACAGCAATAAAAGGGTTAATCTCACCTCGGCCTTGCAGCTGGAATGTGGCTTATCGCTGTTGGTCACCTGGCCTCTGCCGGACAGAGGTGCCGCTTTGCTGAATCTCGGCCGCAGTGGAGGGGGGAAGCCAAGCTGCTCCGGTCGCCCACGGCAAGGCAGTGGGGGGGGGATTCCATGGCTGGAACAGGCCCATGGCTCCAGGCTGGCCGTGGCCCGGCCCGGCCTGGCCCAAGCAGGGCCTGGCCGGGCCTGCTGGCCCCCGTACGGGGCCTGCAGCCACCTGTGCCAGCGCCGGAAACGAGAGAGAGCTTGGGGGGGAGTTTGTCTATTCTTAAGTGTGGATCACAGAGGCGGTCACAACTTTAAGTGGCTTAAAGAATTGTCCATATTCAAACTGGCCAGCTGATAGGTTCCATCAGGTCCCAGAGGAAGCTGTAAGCACCCCTTAGCAAGGACATCCCTTCCGGGACTATGCTTGCTAACCTATGACACAGGTAAATGAAATGCCTCGTGGCCCTCAAACAGACATACATACTTACCTCACATGCAAAGGAAAACAAAAGTGATTATTCAACAGCACTGGAATGTTCCAGAGAATTCAAACTCAGATACTCTCTGTTGAGAGTGACTAGTCTTCCTCCCTTTACCTATTTCTAAAAACCACAATGCAGTTTAAAAAACTGTAGAGCAAGATGACTCTTATCCTACTGAATTAGTATAATTTCCCTTCTTTACATATGGCTTCAAGGAATTCCACTGTATTTGAAAACGTAGTTTTAAGATGCAGAACAGAAATATTAGGACTCTGACGGAAAAGTACCTTGTGTGTATACTTTTTCAGAAGTAATTTAAAGAATTGTTCAGGAATCTGTTCCTGAATGCAATAATTTGAGAAATAGGAAAGGACACACTGGTATCACAGACATAGCTATAGAACTGCAAATATTTATAGGCTCAAGTCCTTCGGTTGAATCAGACTTCCTGCAAATGCCAATGCAAGACTCACTCCCAGAGCAAGAAGTCATAGGATGGAAACTCAGACAAAACCATGAAAATGCTAGAAAAAAAATACTGTATTTAATTTTCCCAAGGAATTCCTTTCATTCATCTCAATGTTAGGTGGTCCAATAAGATCAGCAGAAAAAAATCCAGATCCTTCTAGAGTAGTGCAGCATGACTCAAGCAAATATGCCCACTCTCTCTGCTATCTACAGAGTAAGTTCCCGGTAAGACAAGGTTCTGTATAACTACAGTTGTGCACTTCAAAACTTCAGAAAATATAAGCAACTTTGGATTCAATTCACACTATTATCATTACATGAGCCTTCACCATCAGACGTCTTGGAAAAACTAAACTAAAAAAAAAAAACAAACAACAAACCCCACATTTATTTCTTCTAGACTTCTCTGATTTTAACCAAAAATATAGCCTTCTCTTGAGACAAAAAGAAAAAAAACCCCACCCCCAATCTGTACAGTGTGTGTCAATCCAATGCATTTTTATAAGCCTGAGATATAAAGTATTTAACAACAACTAAAAAAAAAAAAGAAAAGGCAATTCAATCGTTATTACCAGCATCTAAATTTATTAGTGGGCAATGATATCCATGAGATTATTAACTGCATTGGAGAGGAGAAGTAAGAAGTATACCAAAGTATATATATATCACACTTCTATACCTAAACTGAGCAAATCAAAACCCAAGAAGACGACTCTAATGAGTCTATAATGGTATAGAACTGTCTTTTTAAAGACACAGCACTATGAGAAGTTGAATCTTAAAATATCTGCCACGAGGGATATATCTAATTTTAAGAAAACAGTTGCATCTAACTGACATAACGATCAGAGAATTATAGAATAATTGAGATTGTAATGGGTCTCTGGACTCATTTAATCCCAACTGATCTAGCCATATTTTCTATATAGGCATTTTCACTACATCCTCCTTTTTTCTGGTTTCTGTGTGTTCTCTTGAAACCACTCACTACGTGAATCTTCAGTCTGGCATTTCACACTTTGCAGGATAATGTGTTTATGTCTTTCTGGAAGTCCAAGAGATGCCTCAATTGCAAGAACACAGCTCCTGACAACGTATACTGTTTTTTTCTGCAATTTCTGAATTCTACATACAAATTTATTTATGGACCCTCTCTTATTCAAAAACATGTTCCAATGTTTCCTGTCTGCTCCCCTCTTCCCCGCCCAATGTGGACACAGTCTAATTTATTACAGTAGAAGAACAAATTATTGGCAACCATCTTATGCAAGGATAGCTCCCAGAATACATGACTTTCATTTGCCAGGATTGTAGTGGCTCTCAACATCCTACAGCACAGACATTTCTAAGATAACACACACGTTCAGTCAATAGTCTCTATCCCAGTATTCTTCTGCATCAGACTTGGGCAGCAATTTGATTCCTTACAAAGTATTTGCAGTGCCTAATTGACCCACTGCTGAAAACACACACAAAATCAGGCTCCTTATCAAAGGTAGGAGAAATTGCTATCAAGTTTGGTTTGCTTTGGTTCACCTTGCCTTGCCTAAAAGACAGGTTAAATTCAGTGTTTTGCATTTCTACAGTAAGAGAGTGCATTAATAGATGGAACATATGTAATTCTCCAGGATATGATAGAAAGGTTTAAAGAGTTAAAATAATTTTTAAAGTCCATAAATTCCTGATGTTCCATGAAGTCCCCATATCTATAGTTGTGTGTTCAAACTTTAATTATAGAAATGTAAACCATGTAATGTTTTCCCCTTTACAGCTGGAAGAAATTCTTGACTGAGAGCAAAAAGTAAACATTATAGCAAGGCTTGAGTCTGGATAGTACACAGAGCAATAGCTTTTCAACTGAATAGTGTCCATGTTAATTTCAGTGATACATTAATTAACCTTTCTGACATCTAAATGAATTACTTCATGGTGATCAAAAGCATGAAAGAGAGCATGGGGTCTCCAAGAGAGATACACTTTGAATAGCATTTCATTCTAATGTTAAGGAGATTGGCAACTGAGAAGCTCTTACCTCTTATTTATCCCAAAGATGAGGCCAGCTCTGAAGCAATCACGACCTACGCAGACCTACACAGCGTCTAGACTGACACAGGGGTGCCAAGAGAAACACACAGATCTATTCAACTTCATTAAGAATCAGAGCATTAAAGACAAACTGAGATCTGCAAACCTGGTGGAAACATGCAGCCGTGTTGCAAAAACTACAGAACTGATTAACTTGAAGACAGAAGCAACCTCTCATTCTGGGGTTACAAAAACCAATGCAGTTGGAAGCACACCTAATCCTTCTCCACCTCCAGTCTGATCTGATCCATAAGTACTATCCTGTCTTCTGTAGGTACATCTGAATCCCTCAGCTATTGCCTATATGTCTTAACTAGTTCGTCAATTCCAAAACTCCATTTGTTCTTTGCTGATCACTTCAGATACAAAATCAGAACAGAGGCTGTCCTTCTCTGTGTCTCCTTTCTCTTTTCTTCTTCTTTTAATAGGAACATTGTAGGATGCTCAGACAAACTCTGGAATGGTCTAAACAAGAGTTTAACCAGGGCACTTCTAAAGGTGAAAAACATACAAAAATTGAAGCAACAGAACAGATAAGATTATGTGAGAAACCTGTCAAGGTAGATATAAGGAGCAGAGAAACTACAAGCAAGGAAATCACCCGTTTGTCTTCAACCAAACTAATCCAATTTGTTCTCTCACAACTTTCAGTGCAACCTATGCTGCCGTAAGATCCCGCAGAGAAGCACAGATACCAAAATAATTTCAGCCCTGCATTGATTAGCATTGATTGAGAAACAAGGAAGGGGAGAAAGTGTACACAGCTGCTGGAGAGCTCAGACTGTCTTGTGATCATCACCACTGCTGATACTGTATATTAACAAAGCTGAATCATAGGATTGCTTGGGTTGGAAAGGATCTTAAAGATATTGTAGTTCCAAAAAATGTCTTTCTCCCTCTTTAGCCTCCAGAGTTGCTTGATTTATGAAAACTACAAAAGGTCTGGGGGCACCATCTACAACCCCAGCTTCCAATGAGGAGTGTTACAGACTTGCACTGGCATCTGGAAAACCTAAATACAATTTGGAAGAGGTTATGCAGAGTACAGGTGTGGAGTTCAATGTTGCATACTAAATGTGTTACATTACATTACAACACCATTCAGCTTTTCACCAGAAAGCTGTTGTTGCCATCTTGATGTTTCTGTCCTATTCCATTATGCACCACTGTAAATGACTCCAGTGTTTCAGACACTAGACAAGCAGTCCTACCCATTCTCTGATTCCCTCAAACAATGCCAGTCAGCAAACACTCACAAGTAGAGAGCAGAAAAACAGTTTTTGCAATTGATACTGCAGTTACATACCGATTATTCTATACAAAATCTGTTGTCTCCAAAACATCGTAAGGAAATACCCAAAACATTCTTGCATCTTCCAGCATATCCTTATCTGCCAAACAGAGCAGTAATTATTTTCCGGTCTTATTGAATTCAGTTTTCTAAATGACCATTTAAAGGCTCAGATGCCACAGAATCTGCCTGAAATGACAGATTATTACAAGGTCACTAAACAGCTCGTTGTGAACTTCCTGATATTTTATAAACTAGGCTGCCTTCACATAT
Organism: Aphelocoma coerulescens; assembly: GCF_041296385.1. Classification (NCBI taxonomy): domain Eukaryota; kingdom Metazoa; phylum Chordata; class Aves; order Passeriformes; family Corvidae; genus Aphelocoma; species Aphelocoma coerulescens. The sequence continues at coordinate 80,777,554 of NC_091015.1, forward strand.
TGTGACACATGAAGGATTGCAAAACTCCTTGCAACAAAGAACTTTTCCAGGCCTTTTCATCTTTAGTACTAGAAGTGCTTGGAGGGAGACAGAGTTCTCTGAAAAATTTGAGGTTTAGTTTTTCACAATGACAAAGGTGAACTTTAAAGAGTTTTTGTTCTTACTGTAAAACCTTTCAATATAAAGTGGAGCTGACTAGAATCTCCTGTAAGTGATCCCTGGATGAAGACATAACATATCATAATGCATCTCTTCTTAACCTTTACACCCTCTGCTGCATGCTTGCAAAACTCTTCCAAATTAAATCAGGCAAATGACAGAAAATGCACTTTCATGCATTCTTGATTGTATCATGAATGAAGAATTTTTGTAAAAAATCAGTATGTACAGTGGTACGGATATTTCTGTTTTCCATTTTAAACAAAGGAGAAATCACTCTAAAGTTGAAAAGTCCTCTCTGTGTGTCATATTATCAGCCAATAATGGCTCAAAATGCTATGATTCACTAAAAAGTTATGCTTTTTCTTTTATAGTATTACCCCCTCACCAAATCTGGATCAGAATGTTTTCTGTCTTTAGCATAGATAATAAGATCCTGACATGCTGAAATACCCTTTTAAAAACTGCCCCCCGTCACTATAAAAATAAATTAAACCCCCATACCTATGTGTTAATTGGTACTTTTTTCTTGGTAGGTTTTCAATTAATTTACAATACTGTTCTGTTTATCAGAGTGGGAGCTGAGCCAAGCCCTCTGTGCATCTGATGAGCCTCACAATAACCCCGAATGCACCTGTTAATTTTGCCTCTGGGTAAACAGTTGAAAACTCCTCAGCTATTTCCTCAAATTGGATGGAAACAAAGAAACATGAGATTAAAAAAAAAGAAAGGGCTAGATTAGGGAATTGGAGATGCATTAATTTAAGAAAGGAACAGGGTCAAACTAGGGGCTAGGAGGCTAATAAGCACAGAGCACACAGCAAGAAAGCTCACAGCAGGGTAAGAGTTCACTTAATTTATTCAAGCGATCTATTCCAGACGCAGTAAATGATACATTATTGGATCCAGACCTGCAACTGCTTACTAAGACCAACCTCACTTAAGTGTCATTACCCTCCCCTTTAGAAATATTGCTATTACCCAAACCTGTTCACAGTGAGGGCTTTACTCAGCTGGCAATCCACTAACTTTTGTTCTTTATGATGCTCCCCCTAACTCCCCCTCTCTGCTGTGGGAATTAGGCATAACAACCACCATGCTAACCGCAGAACACCCAAGTTGATACAACTCTATGAGATTTTTAGTACTTTATTACACTGAAAACCAATCCTATGGATAGCAGACTATAAACAACAGCAAACGCTCTATCACGCAAGCGGTAAGTGGTTAAGGACTTAAAGGTTTACTAGGGGGTTTCAATCAATCAAAGTCTCCTTTGTACAAATTAGAGAAAGCTGAAAAAGAAAGCAGAGAAACACTTATCATGGAGAATTTTAAAGGAACTTCAATTTTATGTCTTTTTCTTTGAACAAAAGAAATAAAGGGCAGATGGTTTTACTGTAAAAGATTGGCTACTTTTTTTCCCCCTGCTGAATTATGATTAATGCGCTTACTAAGCAGGAACAAAAAGAAGCCCTTTTATGATGCCAAACTTTCCAGTAGCTGGCTATTGATATCCTTGGAATATCATCTAATTCAGTGATCAGGTTACACAAGATTTCAGAATACATTAAAATTGTATTGTACAGACAGAAGGAGTAGGGACTGTGAAGCACATGGGAAGCATAAACCTTTGCTTAGTGGGGACTTTCTTCAGTCCTTGGAAACTGGACAAGGTCACACATTAAGGGCTATTTTTAACTACCTGTCTTCCCATCCCAAAGACACAACCCACCCTCCCGGTTATGCTAGCAGGAGCTCTAAGATGAAATGTACCACAGGCCCCTGCAGCTCTTGCTCCGTGCTTGGGCAGTCTCTGAAGATGGACAGGACTTGCCAAAGAGAAGATCACAACCCACCCCTGCTTCATGGAAGGAGAACATGGTCCATAAAGGGCTGTCCTTATGGATTGCACCACACGTTTGCTTGTTCTTGCTTCTGTACTGAATGGCACAGAGGGCAGCTCTGATGAGATTTCACAGTGTGGTAAAGTCCCTCTGTAAGACACCTGCCTTAACTTGCACTTTCCACATGGCAGGGGCAATAATGTCCTTATGCTGATTGAGAAGGAAAGGCTAATCTGTCATGAAAAGGTAACTGCTGCAAAACTTAAAAGTTCCTCCTGACTTCCCCAGGCTAAAACTTAGCCCTTCCCCAGGCTAAGTAACACTTGCTTGACACCAAACACAGGACAGCTGGAATAGTGGGGAGCTACTAAAGGTTTTGTTTGTTAAAAAGTTAATTGAGTGAAACTCATATATTCAGCCATTTGCTTCCCATGTTTGTTAATTTCCCACACTTAATAGCTTTTGCAAGGTCCTTTGCATTTCACGCTGGGAGCAGTCAGTTCTTTATCTCTGGAAATTAGCACCTCTGGAAAGAAAACAAAAGTAACAGGCAGTTCGACAGAAGCCTTTAGGATGAGAGTGTTATGTATCTTTCAGATTTGGCATCCATTTGCAGAACTGATTGCAAGGCTGATGTTGGTGTCAGCCATTACGATATTTTATCTGAAGCAGAAGACCAAGGGCTCCTCATAACGCTTTAAAAAAGATGGCCCAGCTCTGGGATTTTAGGCTGGGACACTCTAGAAAAGATAATTCCCAAAGCAGGATTCATATCTGTAAAAGTCAGAAACAACTAGCCCTAGGACTTTGCTTTGCACTCCTCTAGGAAATAGCATTAATAATGGGAGTCCGGGTGGCAATTTGCATTCCAAGCAGATCTATTCAAATTGATTACATTCAAATTATTGACATTACAAGCTTTTAAAAGGCCTCTGTAAAAGCCACAATAAAATCAGAACTGCCGTTTCTAGAATTTTTTTTTGTTTGTTTAATTGTTACTTTTTGATCTTTTAGCATTCAGATTTTCAGTATTTTCCTGAAAACCTCAAGGGCTGCAAAACAAAAAGCTGAGATCTTGAAATAATCATTGAGCTCCAGGAGCTGAGGCTTAAAGAAAACACTAGATATTGCAAGACCGACATTAAAATCATAAGAGTTGGAAACGCTGTGTGAGACTTTGGTTTCTCTTTACGTAAAGTACTGGGGAAAAACAGCACGTAAAAAAAGGTGATTAGATCCACCAGTCAGATTTATAAATGTAAGGGGGCTTAAAATAACCAAAGTATATTAGATTGATAAAGACTATTTACTATACCTGATATATCTGCAATGTGAAAAAAAAAAAAAAAAATTAGAGTATCATATACATAGACCTAAAACTAAAGCCATTAATTTAAAATTCCCCCAAGTTTGTATGAGTCACATAAGGGGAATTTTTAATTTTAGATTATTTCTCCCTTCTGATATCAGTGCCAACTCTACCCGACCCCTTAACACAATTAGCAGCAGACAATGCCACCACTGTTTCCCGGGCAAGACACAAGCTAGGAAGAAGTAATATAACAAAGCTGTTTGTGGCTCTACAGTTAAAGGTTATGTCAGCATTTTCATGATAGAAACCCTGTTCCAGAGGTCAGTAACTCTTCTGGAAAAGCTCACTCCACCGCGAAACCTGTCACAGAGGGCTCCTGCCATAAGATACATTCTTTCATGTGCATGTATATCTGTGTGTCTATATATACATGTATGTTGTGGGCAGCTACATGGGGAGACCATAATTACCATTGCAGGACACCTCAGCTTCAAGTGGAATTCTCTCTCCTCTCTTTTAACATTCAGACACACAGTGTGAATTGAAAATTGTAAGATTCAGGCCCAGGACTAGGACAGTTCATGGCAATGTGACCCTACTTGATCAAAGAGTTCATACTATACATCTCTGCTTTTTACCTCCCATGATCTGGCTTTTTAAAATGCAAAGTTTATGGAACTCTTCAAAATCTGCAAACAGATCTGTGGAGATGAGCCGACACTGCATGAAATTCTTGACACTGGAATCCTGGGTTAGTATCTTTATCAATGACCTAGAAGAGGAGATGGAGTGCTTTCTCAGAAAATTCGCAGATGACACCAACCTGGGGGAAATAGTTGATAGTTTTTGTGCCATTCAGAGGTATCTTGACAGGCAGAAGGAACAGGCCAAGAGGAACCTTGTAGAATTCAAGCAGTTCAGATGCAACCGGGACAAATTAATTGACTGTTGAAATATAGCATGGCTAGGTAGAAGCCCTGCTGAAACAGACCTCCTCCTCACAAGAGGAAAGAGTGGCAATTCTACAGAATACTCCTTCTCTAGAAGTCAAACCAGTGACAAGTGTTCCATCTGATGTCTGAAATGACGATCCTGTCATTAAACAAGGTCAAGCTAATGTAACATTATTGGTATGACTTTAATATGTTAGAGAAAAAAATTCTTAGTACAGTGGCTTCTATTGTATACAACAAATGTAAGAAAAAAGTCCTGATGGCCAGAAGGCTGAACGTGAGCCAGCTCTGTGCTCTGCCAGTGCTGGGGGCTAACAGCATCCAGGGCTATATCAAAAGTCCTATAGCCAGTAGATCAAAGAAAGTGGTAATTCCCCTGTACTTAGCACTTGTTATTCTGCATCTGGAATGCTATGTCCAGTTTTGGATCCAATAGCACAAGAAAAATGCTGAAAAACTGGAGTGAGTCCAATGAAGGACTGCCAAGATGGTCAGCTGGAGCCGGGAAAAATTTTTGTGATGAGGTGATACAAGCAGTAGAACAGGTTAAACCAACAGATTTCACAATCTCTGTAACTTGAGGCTTCTAAGACCCATCTAAACAAAGTCCTGAGTGACTGGAGTTAAGTCATTGTTGGCCCTGCCCTAAATTGGATTGGATTAAGGCCTGGTTGAATCCCTGGTTGGATTAAGGCCTCCTGAGGTCCCTTTCAACCTAAATGATCCTCTAACTCCACTCTGAAATACACTGGTGAGACTGGGACCTCACCACCCTGACACAGAAAATGGACAAATCCAGGCTGGGGATCTTTGCTTCATGAACCCATGAATTTCTCATTCTCCCTTCACTCTATAGGCTCTATAGGCTTTCTGATCATGCTCTCTAATGTGCTGCAAGGCGACAGATGAAGTGCTAGAGACATCATGGCTTGTCTACCCCTTTGTTAACATATGCCCTCGACACGGGAATAGCACACTCAGGAGGAAAGGTTATTCGAACATCCCAACACTTCAACTCCCTCTCTCCAATTTTCCTCTACTGTCAACTAAGTGAATTGTATCAAGTGCCTTATCTAGTGTTTTAAATTACTTTGTGGATAATGATCTCTGTCTTTCCATCAACCAGGAAGGGAAAATAGATTGACAGAGGCACCTTGCCAATCAGGCTGGGTGCTGTGAATCATGTGCAAGTCTTTTTCCTTGTTGTCCCACAAATCAGTGCTTAGGTGTTTGTATATGTCTCTCCTATCTGCTCTATCGAGTCAGGGATATATATTTGAGCCTTTTGAACTCTGAGAGCCCTGTAGGCAGAGTTGACATCCAGACAGTTTCACAAGGAAACTTTGGATTGGCATGAGGCAATGGACAATGAAGCAACAGGTACGTTTGCCAGCAGAGCACCTGGCTGGCAGGAGTATTCAGTGTAGCACTTCTTGAGACTGAGACTGAACGCCCTGATGCAACCATGGAATTACTCAGTTGCATTACTGTGGCATGACCTGGCCTCGGTAGGCTACAACCTTTGCCATAGTAGCTCATGCAGTAGTAGTACATACATAAAACAAAAGGTCTCATACAGATGAAAACAATACAAACGGAATTTTCTTCCAGAAAGATGTAAGAAAACAAGCTTGACTGCTGTGACAGGCAATGCTTGCAGTACATCAGCTGTGAAGACTCCTATTGGCATCACAGACTGAGATTTGAAGCACAGAAGTGATGAAATAGCTTTGAGACTGTTTACAGCAGGCGCCTCCCAAACTTGACCAGTAGCATGAGAAGAGAGATGCTTGTCTGAAAATTTAACAAGTGGGTGCTGAACATGGGTGTCAGAAGTTGGCTATAGGCAGGAGTCAGCCAGTCAACAGTAGAGAGATGACAGGGTAAATAAAACACATGAAAGGACGATGAAGTGGAGACAAGTAACCCTGGTCCGATGCCATGAAGAAAGGAGCCAACAAAGATGTGTGTGACAAGCTGAAAGCAGCAACTGAGGGAAATGATCTTCCCAGAAACATTCTGAGTGGATGTACACCATTTCATATATTGTGTTCACTAAGCCCATAGAAAATGCTGCTGCCTCATTTACGACATGAAATTATTTCAGACCGAATGTGTTAAGTAGATTTACAGAAATTAGTATCTCTTTAAGAAATGATGCACAAAGACTCAGCAAATGTAGACTGAAACTGGTGCATCTGACTTTGTCCACCTTTTTGGCCAGAAAACTTCTTATGAGCTCATTCAAAGACTGGATAAAGAAGCCATTATCACACTTAATGTGTGTCAGCCCACACCTGCAATACTGTGTTCGCCACATTGAAAAAAAGCTGTGAACAGGCTGTGGAGGGTCCAGAGAATGGCCATGAAGATAATCAAAGGCCTGGGTAGTCTGAGATGTGAGGAAAGGCTGAGAAAGAAATGGATATTTTCAACCTTGAGAAAAGAAGAATCAGGAGTGACCTTATCACCATGTCCCAGTATTTAGAGGATGACTACAAAGAAGATGGAGACTCCCTTTTTACAGGGAGTCACAAGGAAAAGGCAAAAGGTAATGGGCACAAGTTATTCCCTGGGAGATTCTGATTTGACAAAGGAAGGGAATTTTTCACAGTGAGAACAATCAGCCATTGGAATGATCTCCCCAGAGAGTGATGGACTCTCTAATGTTGGACACTTTCAAGATTCAGCTGGACAGGGTGCTGAGCCATCTTGTCTAGACCTTGATTTTAGCAAGAAAATTTGGAACAGATGATCCTTGAGGTCTCTTCCAACCGGTTTTCCATGATTCCTGGATTCTAGGAAAATACATGGCTTTGGCAGTGTTCATCTCGCTACAAGAAATTAGGGAAGCAAAGATAAAAAACAAAACAGTGAAGTTCAAATTGTTTGTGTATACCACACAATAAGAACAATTAAAAATGGTTAAATCACTGAAGCCATTTGTTTATACCAACTGGAATTAGGTAGGCAATAATTATTAACACACACCTGTAACTTTACTTCATTTTTTTCAGAGGAACTAGTATTTGCCATGCTTCCAACATTACAAGGGCTTTCTCTGAAATGAATCTATAAGCCACACAGTCTATTCAAAACATGCTCCTACTTTAACTGAAGTCTCAGACTATATTTGTCTTTATTGGTACACGGTCAAGATGCACATTTATTTTTTTTCTTTTCTTACCATTCATATGGGATAGAACAGAGAATAGATATTCTTTTTAAGCAGGCAGCTTTTAGGAAATGACATCTCAATCCTCAGCTCTGTGGTTTAACAGCCAGTGTAAAACAAAGCCGAGGATTGTTACTTTGACGAATTGCATACTTTTCATACAAACCAGTTCTGAATTGCGAACATAAATCACGTGCCATAATGTGTGCGTACACATATATACCCTCTAAAATTCAAAATTGCTATTCTGAGGCCTTTATAAATTCTGGGGATTTGGATTTTCAGGCAGCACGCGTTTACCCTATTACTGGGTCTTGATAACTCGAGGATGGACTGCAACAAAGTTCCATAACGGGTGTGGATGGGTTAAATCTGCTACTATTGCACCACTTAAGTGCTTAGCAGTTAGAATTACATGTTAGATCTCCACGGAAGGTGAGGCCACAGGGTCTAACAAGGCACCCTCCCCTTCTGCACTATAAAGTAGGTGAGAAGCTAAGAAAACATGCATGGGTCTCCCACAGGGGGAGAGAGGTGAGAAGATGCCCTTGAAGACAGCTGCAGAAGTAGCAGAAAGCCAGCCAGGGAATTTTTGAACAGTTTGGGACAAACTGGCAAGGAACTTTTCACCAGAGGGTATTGCAGGACCCGTGGGGTAGTGGAAACAGCTGAGGTGTGCCCTGAGCAATGCTTCCAAGTGAGTGTTCTGCTCCCTCTTGGCCCTGCACCAGTGCCTTGGGCAGAACTAGTTTCATTGGCCTTTACAGAGGGATGTGAATTTGTGAATTCCACCTTCAGTGCCTGTGTATGGAAGCCACAGTAATACAGTAAAGAGAGCAGAGGCTCTCAAGGAGCTGCTGTGGTATGAAGAATGAAGATCCTCTTAGCATTGCTTACCATGAGAAGCAGAGATGTATGAGAGCAACAGAAGCAGGGCTTGTAAACAGTTTTGCAGGTTTAAATGGCCCTCAAACCCATCCACAAGGCAGCCCAGAGTGATTTCACTCCCATCTAACAGAGAGGCAAAGTAATCTTACGAAGTAGGGGGAAAAAATTCATTCATAGTTCAAACTGATATATATGTTTTAAAATAATTTTCTCCTTGACATGGCAAAATAGTAGAGCATGAAAAGAAAACCTGCACTATGAAAGGAGTACCTGGTGACAGTGAGCACCAGGACTCACTTGTTCAATGTGCTGTGACTGCTCAGTATGGATGGGGACTGTCTTGGGAGAGGAGCACTGATGGAGAAGGACTTTTTCTGCCAGTGCTGCACAGAAGCACACCACATGACACAAGAGTTGTGCTGGTTCCTGCACTTCCACAGCACCACCAATTTCTAGCACTAATTGCAATACTTGGGGGCTTACATTTCCATTCAACGCCTAATTCCAGGAGCAAGTACAGAAGAATCTGTTTTCAAAGATAAATACATGATCTTTGTGATTTGCAGAAAAATGCCTGACACAATGAACCCTAAAGGCTTATGATACAGCAAGAGGACCCTTAGCAATATTATTTTTAAAATCTCCTAATTTTTGTAGGCAATGTAGTGATTTTCTTTTTAAATTCAGACTCACAGCTTTGAAAACCTGTGTGTTTCTGGTTGCATATTCATCTGAAACCAGAGCTGTGCTTTGAAATACGGTCTGATAAACACACAGAAATACACTTTTTTAAAGAGAACCTCATTTTAGTATTCTGTAATCTACTTCATTTTCTAAGGCAATAATAATTCTTTTCAGCACGATTTCTCGTGTGCCTGTCTGTATTTGTCAGTGTTATTTTGGCTGCCAGTCTGAGACACTAATGGTCTAAAAAGAGTTTTTGCTGGTTGTGAAAATCTTTAGTCACCAGACAGATAACACACATGTAATGGACTTGCTGTTAACGTCACAGTCATATACAACTGCCACTTTATCATATACTGTTTATTTTTTAATATCTGTGCATAACTATAAAAGAACATATTTCTAAGCCAGTACTGGGGTTGTCATCCTCACTGAGACCATGGATTTGAATATCCCTGTTGAGTACAAAATGCAAAGCCAGACAAAATGCAGTTATAAAGCAATGTAAGCCCTTAAGCAATAATAAAACACAAAGAAATGTACTTGAGATGTTACCCCTCATTTCTTGCAAAGCAAGCTCATATTTAAGTTCAGATGGACCAGGTTAACAATTACTATTTTTAATGTTAAAATGCCCTGGGGAAGTTATAAACTCAGCAAATATGCTGCTAAACTTACTTTATATTGTGTGCAGCTGTATGGCTTCATACCAGTGACCAAACTTCCTAAGTGGGCCAGTGAAGTAAAAGACGCTCTCCCTTCCCCCCTCACACCCTTCCCCCCCATCCCCCACAACAATGACTTACTTGTCACAGGAATTTAATTTATTTCAGTAGTTCATCAGGCTACTATTCAGTTCTGACTTTCCCTACCTCTCTTACCCTACATTTTTGCATCTGGTAAGGGCAGGATGAAGGAACAGATAAGGCAGGAGGAGTACTAAACATGAATGACACATTTTCCCTTAGAGCAATAATCATTGCTGTGAAACATAAAAGTCAGATTTCAACTAATTTTGAATTATGCTATATGTACTCCTTAATGCAGATTTATTTTATATTCACATTAGAAGTCTTTCCCCAGAACCATGCAGCATAAACAATTCCACAAAACTAGTTACCATGCTAAACCCCACATTCTTCCAGGTTTTGGTTTGGGTTTTGGTTGTTTTGTTTTTTATTTTTTCCTTCGATAGATCAACCCTATAAGCTTGCAACATTTTTTTCTTGGAGTAAATGTATTTTCCTGCATATGCTTCTGTAGCCTGCATTGGAGGTCTTAAAGGAGGAGGTCTGGCTTGTGGATTTGGGTTTTGTGAAGTTAACAAGGAGGCTGTTATGAGAAGGAGCTTTGGCATGCCATGGCTCATTGGCAGTGATTAATTGACCGACATAGTTTCACAGGATCCATTCTGACATCTAGACACAGACCTCACCTAGGAAATCGCCAAGTGGATATCGATACTGCGTCTCCAAACTTAGCATCACAAACTCTTTAAGACTATTTTAGGCTTTACTGGCAGAAACTGGCTTCTCTTGAAGCTTCAGCTAGGATAAATGGCCATCAATGAAATAATTACTTAAAAATGGATTTCAGGCTGGATAATAAAAAAAGAAAAAAAAAAATCCATGTGGTCAGAGCAATAAGGAAAAACCGTGCCAGGCTGAAATGCCTTTAAGAAAAACAGGCTCAGTAAAACAGCAGGCTGAATGCAAATTAGATAACTGCTATCAACAGTGCAGCAAGGGGAAAATGGTCTCTTCAGTCTGGTTTGAAAATCTGTATTACTTTTGACCATTAAATAATAATATAATTATTGTTGCCTCCCCTCCCCCCCCCCCCCAAATTCATGCATTTCCAAAGCTCCCAAGACACCTCGATAAATATAGCCAACCAGCTTCTAGCTAGATTCAAAAGAGATGCTTTAAAAATCATTGGTCAACGTCTGTACTTCAGTTTAAGCACAGAAGAAAATATATTTTGCCACATTATAGTAGACCCATTTTTCATTGTAAAGAATAGCTGTCTTATTCAAGATGAACCCTGATTAAAACCAGATTTTTTTTTAATTCAACAAGTTTAAATATACTATTAGTACTTTAATTTGATTTGATTAGAAGCCTTTTAAAATCTTCCCATAAGATACACATTTGTTAAAAAGTAATTCTGTGAGTCTCATGTACAAGATCAATCACCTGCCCTGTCCTATTGGTGACCGAACCCTCAGCATGCTGCTGGCAGAGAAGTGAAGGAGAGGGCAACACTAAGTCACAACGAGGCATCCTGTCACTAAGTAAACACTGTTGTGGAACAACATTAGATGAAAGGATGATGAAATAAATGCAACTATTCCAAGTTTGGGTAATGTGAAAACATACAGTAGGAACAGCTACCATAACGTTCAGTGCCTAGCCTTGAGGTAGGATCAGGTTTTCAATCAGATTAGCTGAGGGCCACTAGCACAAAGAAGGTACTTCTCAGATGTGCACTGACTTGATAAACAGTTTACAGGTAAATAAGGAAGGCAACCTTTGCATCAGCATTAATGGTGAATTAACATCTTAGCTCAGGGCTGCTCGTAACCTCAGAGTTCAGTGTGTTGGTTCTTTACATTGTAACTATTCCATGATTGGCTCTGGGAAATATTTAGTATTTATTTACTTATTTATTTATAGGGTTAACAAAGCCTACATAGCAACAAACTTACCACAGACCTCAGGTATTACAGAGAGAGGCTTCTGGGAATACTGACCATCTTCCTTTGTTCTGCATTAAAACTGAATCAGCATCACTGGAAATGCTGATTTCCTACTTTCCTTGTTCCTATGCTTGCACTTTTCAGTGCTGTTGTCATACAAAAATGTATTCCTATGGTCCAGAAACCATTTTCTGCCTAGAGTCATTGCTTAATAAAAGTCTACAGATAGAAAAAACTTATTTGCTTTAGAATACCTTTTCTTTTAAAGTGTAATATTTCAGGGAAATGTATCTGTTTCAGTGAAAACATTCAGGATGGGATTTCTAGTGGGTATGAGAAAGAGTTCAGCATCAAAATGAACACAAGTCCCAAAGCTCCTCTCCCCTCCCTTAAAATGAAATTGTTGCTCTCTGACTAGCCTTGACTCTGGTGGAGTTCTAATGGGATAATTGCACATTTTGAGAGCTGAAAACACATATTCCAATCCATTAAACTAGATTTAAAGCACCTCTTAGAAGGAAAGATAGAGCTCTCCCAAACTCTAGTCATCATTTTTATGAACTAAAAGCAAAACTCATATACAACACAAAAATTAATGCAAATCCTGTTTGTCTCAAACTAGATACCAAGAATGAAAGATGAGAACAGGCACATATTCAGCCTTCCTATAAGCAAACCATGTCTATCACAGAAAATCTGAATTCACAAGCAGGCATTGAGGTCACTGGAGCAGGAGCTTAAGGAGCCCAGACTCAGGCAAAACATGAAGCTGAAGACTTACAGTTCCAAGGAGATTATTACTGGCTCTGCTTCTGACATTATACCATTACTGCATTATACATAGATTGAAAGTTACCTCTGTGATGTGTAGAGGAAGGAGATTGATCTGGAGGAAGGAGATCGATATGGAGTATAAACAACTATGAAAGAAGGCCAGACAATTAACCCAGTCTATAAAGTTTGCAAAGCCAAAAATAACATGTTTAATTTTATGAGGCAAATTCTTACTCAAATAAAAAGCATCCTGTTTTTTTCAACTGTTTGAACTTCACAATGATTAGAAATCAAATTAGGATTAGAAGACATTGGACAAAATTTAAGCAAGAAGGGCAATACTGCCAAGACAGTGTTGGGGGCTACTGTGCAGGCATATGAATGTGTGAGAACTCTGTGCTTAAGCAGTAGCTAATAAAAAAAAAAATCATTTATGGAAATTTCTTACATGTTGTAAATAGCTTATGCATGTTGCAACTTGTTATAATTTGGGAATTTCACTGGCTATCCCCCAGCTTATTCAGGCAGAGTGTGAAAAGCAGTGTGCAGAAGAAAGTTACAAGGTCCTTTAGTACGTAATGGGGATTTTTTCCATTTTTCCAATGCACAACAAATTAATTGTCTCACTGTGGTAGTACTGAATGTAATAGGCAGTAATGAATAGCCCAAGCTGTTTTTGGTTAGATGCTGTGGTCTTGCCTGTCTCCCTGGTGTTAGGCTGCCCCTGCACATCACTGCTGAGGCGGAACGACAAAGGAACATTTTGGCAAGGACCTGTGCAGTTCTGGGGGAGATGGATCCTGCGTCTCTGCAATAAAAGTAACCCTGAAATCCATCCTACACAAAATAGAGAAGTGGGCATAAAGGGCAGGAATGTACCAAGTCTCCAGTATAAGAGATCTGTTTTGCAGAAGTTGTGTTCCCTATGTCAGCCAGACATGGGACAGGCTCCTTCTGCCATATGCTTGCAGGTGTATGAACAGAGTGAAGCACAAAGTATTTTTTAAAACTATCTTCCTCTGCCCACCTCTTCCTAGAGGTGGAATTTCTCTACAAAGGATAAAAAAATGTCATTATATTTGCAAACACTAAAACTATTTGACCCTAGACAAGATGCAGCAGAAAATTTTCTGTATACAGCAGACAATTTCTAACTGATTTCAGTAGGATCTGGATCAGGATTTCACTGAGGAGGAGGAAGACAATAATGACAAGAGGAAAGAGTGGCAATTCTACAGAATACTCCTTCTCTAGAAGTCAAACCAGTGACAAGTGTTCCGTCTGATGTCTGAAATGACGATCCTGTCATTAAACAAGGTCAAGCTAATGTAACATTATTGGTATGACTTTAATATGTTAGAGAAAAAAAATTCTTAGTACAGTGGCTTCTATTGTACACAACAAATGTAAGCAAAAAGTAACGGGAAGAGATATACCAAACAATTTCAGTATTGACTTTAGACACGCCTAACACTCCTTAAAGCTTAGTCGATGTTATCTGTGAAATCAGACAAGCACTGAATCTAATTTCTTCAGCTTGAACCTAGTTACAACCAAATAACAACCAAAATGTTCTATCTTAAGTATTTTTTAATATTTGTACAGAAGAAGTATGATATGTGCAGTTGCATTTATTTAGGAATTAACTGTTCCAAAAACTTGATCCAAGAGCATTTTTCTCCAGTTAGTTATAATAGCTTTTAATTTAAAATACCTACGCCAGTTTCTCCTGGGACTTAGTAAAAGTAACTTACTGTGTGAGTAGCAGAGTTCAATCACTACATCTGCTTGTGTAACATTAGAAAAGGTAATCTGCTGAGGATTCATGTCTAATGTGAATGTTTCTAACAGGAAAGTGGAGTCGGACAGGGTTTGATAGAGTAGCATTTGCTTATAGCAGAAATACAATGACTGTTGTAGACACTAATTTTAAGTCACATATCATTACTTGCAATTTGAATGCTCTTGAGCAGAGAAGACTTTGCTAGAGAGACTAGTACAAAACATCTAAACGAATACCATGTGCAAGAAATGAAATTCACCAAGGTGATAGAGAAGATATCCAGAGTTCTGCAAAACAGCGCAAGCAACCATGCACAGTACCTAGATGAATAACAAAATAAAATGCACCTAGATGAACCCAGTTAAATTAAAGAAGTATCTATTCCTTGAATTAGACAGATCACAATGTAGTATTAACTTGGCAACGCAAAGAGTGTAGATCCAAGGAATTGCTCCTTCACAAAGTAGAAAGAAAAATGAGGAAACTCCAATTTTAGACACTAAACTTAACAACTTCTAATTCTTATCTTTAGGTCTTGATAACCTTTGTTACCTTTATAGCTTTCAACTATGCCTACCTACAACCTGGAAAATGAATTAGTTGCCCATTAGTCATTTTCTGGTCTCTGAATGTTAAATCATACTTTTGTTTATTCTAGCCTTCACATGAAAACCTGCTGTTAAAAATGTACAGCCCAATGTTTTACTCTTAACAGGGAAAATGAAAAAAAAGTGACAGGTAAAATTAAATGTTTCAGATGTTTTCTTTGGAAAGTTACATCTCAACTATTTTGTGGGGGAGGATAAATGAGGCGAGATCATTTTAACATACTACCTCAATAATATATGCAGAGTGCCTCAGGAAATGTAAGAACTGTTGGCCCTATAAATGAAAAATTAAGAGGAAGACAACTATTTATTTCATTAGTCATCTATATTTCTACTTAGAATCACTGAACAACCCGAAGGCTCCAGCTGGCTGAAGATTCCTTGTGATCTCAGAAATCAGGAATACTTAACCAATTTTTTTAAGATAACATCCACTCTCTTTTTCCCTCAAGACACAGTTGTATAAGTTTTCTGGAATTTTAGAATATGCTAAGGTACATTTCGGTTGCTGTTATTTTCACTTAAAAATATACACAGCAGTTTTATGGGCTAAAAAACTGTATTCCACTTCCCAGCGTGTACCTCTGTTTCCAGCATCCAGCCATTTCTACCATGTATCTTTCAGTGTAATTTAGGCAAATAACTTTTTTTTTTTTTTTTTCCTAATAACTGCTCATTTTCCACTCCTACTTTTTGGAATACATTTATCAGTATAAAACAGACTATCTTAAGCACACACATCCACTATTAAAATCTAACGGGCTCCTTGGCAATAGGAACTGTGACTGCAACCTCCAGTTACACAAATGGCTTCCTTGATGGGAAAACACCTTGGACATCTGTTCATGTCTTTCATTTGGCACTACATTTGTGAAATTACTGGTCAAAATAAAGTTTACCTTTTCTAAATTTCAAAGAAGCAGACTATGATAACTGGTTTTGCAATCAAATATTTTGAACCATCATTGCAGGCATTTTTGTTTTTAAGGAGTTACAGTTACTTCTGAAAGCACAGACCAAATGTTGCCATGACTCTTCCATTTTTTTTTTTTTTTGGTTATAATATGCTAGTCAGAAAAAAATATCTGAATTAAGTCATATTTGGAGGAGTCTAACATTTTAATGAGTCTTCAAAGGGAAAAAAAAGCAACAAATATTTCAGAGCTTTTAAAACACTGATAATGACTAAAAAAATCCATTTCTAATAACCAAATCTTTTAAGAAAGATACACTCCACCTGCAACTCAAAAGGCAAAATGAAATCATATCACCACAGTGAACAAGCTTTGTCCTTACTTGTGTCTTTTAAAGATATGCTTATTCAAAATTAATATTTGAAAATAGTTTCATACAATTAAGTGTTGATGACTATAACACATATTCAGAATATTTTTTCTAAGTTATAAATAAAATTAAAGATGGATTATAGTATACCTACTTGTGCTGGGAATCATATAAATTTCTTTTTTAACAGCTATATTTATTTTTAACAGCAACAAAGAGCCTTAAGAAATCATGACCATGGTCAAGAGACACATGTGCATCCATAAATTTTCAGGCACATTTCATGCCCATGAAACTTAGTACTAGGTGCCTTGTGTGAAAAAAATTAACATGGTTTCAGAGCAAGAAAGGAAAACATATCCAGTGTTGTATTACAAACAATAAGCTCGATATTCTGTGATGCACTTAGAATAAATCATAGAGATTTGCAAGATCTGGCCCTGCAAATCTCCATCAAGCACATTCACCCAGAGTCCCACTGAAGTTACAGGGCCTATTCTTGTGAGCACAGAATAATGGACACTTTAACTTTTCAGTATCCTATTTTTTTATTATCTAGTACATCCCAGATCTGAAGGGCTATGCTTCTAAAAGCTCATGGGAGTTGGACACAATCATCCTTATGAGTCCCTTCAGACCTGAGATGCTCTACTATTTCAATCTTTTTACAACACACAAGACCAGAAAAAAAAGAAATCTAAAAGAAGTAAATATCACAGCACATTACACAATCATTATCATACAAGATTTACTCAAAAGAGTGGAAGTCAAGAAACAGAACCAAAAACCGGTGACACTCTTTACTAAGAAAAAGGGAGAAGGGCAAACCTTGGGACTTTTAGCACCATCTTTGAAATGAGAAAAAGACTTATCAGCCAGTATTCCTTGGATACTCACTAATTTGATCTCCACCTTGGCCTCTACTTCGATGTCTGTAAAACAGATTCCTGTCAGGAATTCAGTGAATCTCCAGTTGCCTTTTCTAGCATGTTGCTTTTTGACTGGACAAAGAGCACAGAGATATTTTATACACTGTAAATTCAGATGATCTTTCACCCTCCCTCCCCCTTGTTTAAATATGGTTGTTCATGTACAATTTCTTTCAGTTTTAACATAAATGTGATTTGATCTTTGGTACAGGATCAGATTATTTTGCTCCTGTTTCCAATATGTTTGCATTGATTGTGCATTATGGAGGAATGGGAAAGTTAACTTTGAAACAATTTTTCTTTCAGAAACTTGACGTCAGCTGTTACATGCTTTTTCGCAGCTTTCATACTAAGCTGTGGTTTTAACAAACTTTTGAGTGATTATTATTTGAATAATGCCTACATTTAGGACTGTTTTTTCATGTTTTAAAACTTGAAGCAAATCGCACCAGCACTTACTTGTTACTTTTATTAATGCACAGCCCTGTTTTAGGCACAGTTCTGTGCTGCTTCTTACCCTGCTGCTCCATATATGTGTTTTTTTCCCACTTCATTCGTATCCTTTTTGCACTTTTTGCGTGCTTCTTTCTGCATTCTCTTTTATTTTCACACCAGTCAGCTTTGGGAAAACTGACAGTGAATGAATGAATGAAAGTGTTGTGAATCATACCTAAAAACACCTGGTAAAGGTTTATTTTATGGCATCAAATAAAAATGCTGAAAAATACCTGTCAAATGATATTTTTTTTTAAACTAGAAAACCAGAAGCTTGAAACACAGTGGAGCAAAAAAAAAAAAAAAAAAGAAGGTGCAAATTTACAAGAAGGTAGGCAATGGTGATAAAAAGTTATTTTGCAGAAGTTAAAAAAAGAAGAACAAGATTAAATGACATTAAAAATATCCAAGTCTTCATTTGATTATCTTTAATCTAATTATAAAAAGGAGCTGCTTAGTTCCCTGCAAAACAAGGAGACCTTAGATGGTTTAAGCAGAAAAAAACAGAGGCTAGCGCAGCAAAAATAGTGCTAAATTAAAGCACTTGGAGGCCAAGGGCTTTGAACCTGGGTTTAAGCAGTCATTCCAACCTTGTGAGGCAGGGACTACAGAAGTTTGGGCTCCAGCTAACAGAGCCCTCATTGTTTCACCAGGCAGCTAGAAAAATGCTGCTTTATATCTCCTCACACCACAAGCCCAGCACACATAGCCTAGGAGGAGAAGGAGTCCGAGGGTGTGCTATCCATTGAAAAGCCATTTTTCCGCTATAAACTACCCCATGCTCCAGCCCTGGCTCGCCAACGGCGCTAGCAGGATGTTATGATGGTGCATAATTTATAGCTGGAAACTTCTGATTTATGTGGGATTTGGGGCATTTGTGTGCCCACCCTCCCAACCTTCCCTCCTTCACTCAACCCTGGGCACGTCAAGGTGAAACCTTCAAACTGCAGAGCCAAGGTATCCACTGCGCTAGTGGATAAACATTGCACAGTTCAAAGATCAGTTATTCTACACCTGTTTAATATGTTTATTCAGTAATTAAAGATTAATGCTTATTCCAGACCAGATAAATATATACTGTACACATGCTTGCATTCTGTAAGGAACAAAGATTTAACTGTATTGGGCTACTTCAGGGTACTAAAACATACAATTTTAAAAAGCCTAAGCTGTGTCACATTTAGGCTGTGCTATAAATTACGATACATACATTGGTAAAAGATGCTAACACTAAGTCAGTCAGAAGAATTACCAAAGACAGTTTAGAGACAGGTCACTATTTGTTTGTATGGCTCATAATTACAGCTCTTTGCAGAGACAGCTATAGTTCATTGCTATTCTGCAGCAAACTCAGCTGAAGGTATACGTGATGATGTTTGCATGATTTAGACTCGCTGAACCTGTAATAAAATGTATTAGGCTGCAGTGCTGCAAAATATTTTATTTATATATATGTACATATATATAGATAGATAATACGTATATATTTTTATATACATAGCTACAGACAAAAATATTCTTCATATGTATATACACTGAGAGAAATTATATATATGTACACATATATAATTTAAGAACTGTGTAATAAGCTTTCCATATGCAAAAATATACATAAAAAGAGACATCAGTGGATGCATTGTCAAAGAAGTACTTTCACAATGATTAAAACAGACCCCTTTCCTTAAAAATTCTCCAGTTTAATAAATAGATGTAACATAATAAATCTCACCTATTTTTTTTTTTTTTTTAATGCATAAGGGAATGGAGGCACTCTGCACATTTTAAGGGAAGCTCTACACATACCTCTCATATAACTCCTTTGAAAAAGATCTGTTTTCCTGGTTCCAAACTCACTGTGTAGTACACTGTGGAGGTGGGAAGCAACATCTTCACAGTCATAGAAGACCATGGGAATAGCTGAATCCTGTCTGTCTGCTGAATTCATACCAATTATGCTAATTCTATAATTTCTATTACTTGAGGTAATCAAATACAATCTAGTTAACTCTGCTTCTTATAAAGTTCATAGGCTTATAAACAGAAGCACCTGAATACTCAAAGATTTTAATTGTATCATTTGGGATGTTACGGTGCTCGATTAAACCTACAAAGCTGGCAAACTAGTAGGCTTGCTGTGCTGAAACTAAACCACTGCTAAAGAACACATAATTAAAATATATTTTAGGTGGTTTTATTATTTGTAGCTGCAAATCAGAACAGCAGCTTATGATGTTCTTAGGGTTCAATCAAGAGGTCTTAAGCAAGACTTAAAGAATATACTTCAGTGAAATTACCAGTCTATTTAACGCACGCGCTGTGTTGGATTCTGTTTTGCACTGGTTACACTTCCAGTGTCTTTTAAGGCGAAGGATTCAGCCAGTACCAACCTTTTTGAAGCTTTTACTGCATGACTTGACTTTGCTTCCTTTTGGTAGGGGCAGAAAGCTCTGTACACCTGGATGGAGAACGAGGCAAGACCTGCGCAGGATGAAGAACAATCTCCAGCAAAGGGCCCTTAGCCCACTCACCAGCGAGCAGAACAGAAAAGTGTCTGGGCAACTCACATGTAGCAAAGGTGTTCTAAGTCTGGTTTCTTACATTGTTTTTGGATATACCTGCTGATACACCTGCTGATGTAGTTCTTTTCACAGAAGCTGTATACATCTTGCTTTGTCTAGCATTTTCTAGATGACATGCTAAACAACTCAGAGGACAATACGTACGAGTGCCTGTGTTCAAAAAGAGCAAGTTTGCTAAAGAATTACTGCGACTTCCCAAACTGCCTCCTATGTGCAATGGCACAAATTTCTGACCAGTCATCTAGTCCCCTTTCTCAAAAAAAAAAAAAAAAAAAAAAAAAAAAATACAAGAACTGTTCTCAGCCTTAAGAAAATACACCCCAAATTGTAGTGGTACACTTCGCAGACATGTGAAGCACACGTGCATTTGTAGCAGTGTCTGCACAGCCAAGTATAGTGGTCCTTCTCAGAATCATAAAGGTAAATGTGAGGATAAAAATCTTTAAATACAAGCCACAAATCCACAAATTAAAATCCAAACAGCAGTATTATTTCATGTTCCAGATTTCCAAAATGATGAACTTCCTTCCATCCCATCCACAATGCAGTGGGCAGAAGGGAAGGCAAACAGAAAGGAATTATGTATCACAGAAGTCCTGACCCATCCTTGGCTTTCACAACGTCCTTAGAACAGCACAGAACATCAGTAACTGGACACAAACAAAAGGTGCTGCAGATTAAAGCCTCAAATCAAGGTTTTAGTCCACAGAATCACAGGCTTGGTTTGAACAGACTTCTTGAGGTCATCTGCTCCAGGACTGTGCTCAAAGCAGAAAAACTTCAAAGTTAATCAAATGTCTAGGTTAAAGCATTTGATCTGGCATAACCCAACTATTGCAATCTCATTCTGGTCAAGCAGCACTAGATATCTTCACAGAAAACAGACCTGTGAAGTTATACTGTACTATGTTTCCACATTGAAACAGAATGGCAAAGACATTTTGCTTATTTTAGCAAAAATGAAACTTGTTAGCTCTCTAAATTTTGTTTGATGCAATTAATTTGTATGGAATTAGTGGGAGGATTTGTTTTGTTTGGGGTTTTGGTTTGTTTTTTGTTTGTTTGTTTTGTCTCTGGTAGTAATAGGACTGTGAAAATATAAAGCCTAAATAAAGAATGAGTTCCAGTGAGTTCACCCCTAGAGCACATCGTAGTATGAGGTGTGTGGACTAGAGGCAGGTGTAAGTAGAGAAAGCACATCAAAAAGTCTCCAAAGTTCTTCACTTTTGGATACACTTGGATGCCAAAGCTGAGCTTTCCTATGAAAAACTATCTAATTTTAATTCTTCAGCCTCAGAGAGATTTTATTTACAGTAGCATAACAGATCAAACTTTTAAGTATTTTTTTAAGGTTTACAGGTGAAAACTACATATGTAAGTGTCTTAAGGTAGGATATGTGACTAGAAACCAGTCACTGTTGACTTTATAAGTCTTACAAAAATAAAAAACATTCAGTTGTAGAAGACATAGTTCAGAATCAGAGCATATTATTTATTAGTAATTAATTGAATACCATAAAAATATCTCTACCTATCAAACTACTGAGATTTAATTATAAAGAGAACACACAAAGCACAGCACAAAAGGACACTGAAATCAGTCCCATGCTAAATTCCCCCTAAATGCACTTGGTACTACTGTTTGCCAGGGCACAGAGGGTATGAAGGGACCCACCTAGTCCTGTTAAGCTAACAAATATGACAGAAAATATTAAATCAGACAGAGATCTCTGCATTACTAGGTATACTCATCT
Source organism: Aphelocoma coerulescens (assembly GCF_041296385.1). Lineage (NCBI taxonomy): Eukaryota > Metazoa > Chordata > Aves > Passeriformes > Corvidae > Aphelocoma > Aphelocoma coerulescens. Next base: position 80,799,476 of record NC_091015.1, read on the forward strand.
CCACCCTAGGCAAATGCCTCCTATCTTGCCTCATCTGCAGTCAGCTACACTGGATTAAGCATAATCCTGAGGTTTAAACAGAGAAATCACTCTTCACACTAGAGAGGTAACTTGAACAGGCATATAATTACTGCAGCCATCCAAACTGCAGTGAGGTAAAAGTGCACTCTTAAAGGGGGAGAAAAACAACTAACCCAAAGCCTCCAAACGTGAATGAGTCAAGTCTGTAGCAGCCTTATAAAAGTCTTGTGACTTTTTCGTTTCACTCCTTTAAACTTTCTGTCATTTTTACTGCTTATTATCCCAATGGTAATATGCAAGCATGCAAATAGATTAAATTGAGAAGGGGGGCAAAATAGGGGCCACATAGGAAGGAGCAGAATTGTAGTAACTGATAAATATCAGTAATTTTCTAATAAGCTAGGATTTTCTAGGAGTTTAGAAGTGAGAAAATCAATTAAGATAATATTCTGATGGCAAGTCTAAAGGGAAGTCTAATACTAGTAAGAGCAAGCATTCAAAAATTGGTGCTTTAAGCTACACTATCCTGCTAAATTAAAAAAATGAATATACATTATGTTCTTTTAGTTTTCTTATTGGTTTTGTGCTTTCAGTTTTACCCTACAACCCCAAGTGCCAGAATCTGTTCCTCTTATCTTCCAAGTGGCAATTGGGATTTTCATGAAATCATTTGACTCCAGTGCTGATGTTTTAGAAAAAACAAAAAATCCCCCACACTCTCTGAACTAATGAGAAAAATTTTAAAAGCTGAAAATGTTAGGGTTTGGTTAAAAATATCTCTCATTTAGAACTAGATCTTATCATTGATCTCACAAAGTTTTATGAAAGAAGGACGGATCAGTTTTCTGTCAAAATTACAGGATCTGGATGTGTTACTTTGCAAAGGTGAACCAGCTGGAATATTCACCACGGTTGTATTTATTTACTTGCATAGTTAATGAAATTATGTAAAATTCTTTCGTAAACACAAGCAAGTTTGGAATGCCTGAAAGTGGGCCTTTTGCCAAACTAATAATAATAATAATAATAATAATAATAATAATAAAAGTCTTAAATAAACCCAGACCATGTGGGAAGAATTTTTGATCTGGCTTCATAGGTCCTAGCACTTCACTTTTCTATGAGTTCATTGACAGTGAGCAGAAAGTTATTTTCACTATTCTCCTCAATTCAAAATCTGAAACACAGCCTCAATTCCGTTAAGGAGAAGCTGTCATGTGTCTCTCAGTCAAACACTGCCAGGCCCAAGGTAAAAACACAAGTAAGGCAGTCACTGGAAAGTACCCATTAGATGTCATCATAGCTGCCTGGAGCCTTATCTCAAAATAACACTAAGCTCCCAAAGCTGTCAAAAACTAGATAGAAGCAGAGAGGATCCCACAAAAGATTTTCAGATTGATTCTTCAAGCCCTTGCACATAAAACCAAACAAAACACCTTTTCTAATTTTCCACAGGAAATAGATAAAAGGCACAGTGAAACAGCCAGCAGTTCAGTGGGCTCAGCAGCTTTCCCAGGAATGCCAAAGACAGAGGCACAAGTGCCTGTGGCATTTGATTAAGACTAGAGGATAGAATCTCTTTCTTTGTGATATGCAGTGACTAGCTCAAACACCAGCTCATTAATCAAGCCAGAGCATGACAGGCATTGGCCTCTTTTGCCTACTGACCATAATTCTTATTCTTGTCAAGACTGATAGGCACAACTCACCAACACCTTTCCCTTTTGATGAAAGAACACATCAGATTAATTTCTCACCCAACCATCCAGAAAACACCTACATGATTGGAGATGCAAAAAGATAAAGAACTGTAGGCAAGCCCCTGGCTTGGAAAGCTTTTGCTGGCTGGCTTTGGGGGAAAGCACAACACGTTTAGAAAGAGCCATGGGAAACACCAGGTTGTTCAGCAGCTGCAGCTGAAGGAGAGTCTTCTCTCACATGAAGCAACTGCAGTGGGCACTGCTGAACTAACATGACCTAAACCTAAGTGACTGCCAAGCTGGGAACCAGTTTAGCAGCACGAGCACCTCGAAGTTCAAATGGGAGGAATGCAATAGCAAGGGTCACTGCAGGAACAGGCTTGTAAGGGACTGGTAAGGTTTATTAAACACCACTCATCACTCTTCGTTTTGCACAATTGTGGGAAAAGAAGATTTTATAGCACAGTGATCCAGTCTACATCAGAATTCAAATGTGCAAGACAAGTCCTGTCTCTTGGAAAGAAATCACCCTTTAGTTGTGAGAGAAACCACATTTGCTTCTTTGGCAAAATACTGGAGACTCTCCTCCCACATAGAAACCAGAGAGGACTCCTATTTAACTGAAGATCCCAAGAAGGTATTACTATACACACATATATGTCACTGTGCTACTGCATTCTTTCTAAAGGCATCTCTAACATTATATGTGCACAACCACTTACAACAGCACCATGCTTGTGCTTATAAATTAAGAAGCCCAGCTCCCAACAGGCACGTGTATGGGGATGCATTACCTGAAACACACGATCAGAACTAAGACTGAGGGTCAGAAAAAATATGCTCTACATATCTGGATAAACTGTAGACAAAGCAATGTTAGAAAACCCCACAGTGGCATTTCAGAAGCTACATAGAATTTGCTGAGGGGATACTCACTTCAGATTTCATTAGAGGACACAGGATGTTTTCAGTAACTACCAAAGTTAACTTTTTTCTTTCACAACTAATCCTATACAAATTGAAATAAAGATATTCTACCATAAATTTTTACTCAGTTGTTAATTAACTATTCAAGAATAAAGTTACAATCTTGTTTTATGAAGAAGAAATTACTGACATTTTTATTATACTTCAGGAGGTGAGTTGTAGGTTTTTTTTTCTTTTTGTAACCTGCTGCCCTGTCAGGCCTTATTATTTTCACAAAGATCTGACAATTGTGGGGTCATATTTGTTGGCTGCTTGTGACAACATTCAAAAGGGGCACTATATATCACCAAAACAGCTCACAAACTGGCTAGTCACATTATTTATTATGAGCCACACATGTGACAAATTATTTAACTCAGTGACTCCTAATAAGTCAAAGAGCAAGCAATTAGCTAACGCAGTATGAGGCCTGTTTGTGGCAATTTATAGATGCTCTCAAGCTGTCACAGCACTTCAAAGTGCCATTAGGGGGGGAACCTCTTAATGACTCACTTGATATGACAAGCCATACACAGCACACATGGCAGCGATGAAATTGGCAGCCGATTCTGTTACTTGAAGCTTCTTCGCCTTCCCCTAACAGCTGCTTACATGTTTGCAGTTTGGACTTCTCTCCTGCAAGTTGTTCAGGCTGGAAATGTGAAGAGGGAGGCACTGTGTTCCTATGCAACCGAGCAAGAGCTGTGCTCTGTGGGTATGTCCTCAGGTCTACAAGAAACTTGGACAGCTGTATGGCTGTTAACTAGGAGAGATACCACAGGTAAAATCTGCTGGTTGCACATAATTTCCAGCTCACCACTGGAATGGACTGAACCTCGCGGAAGCTGGAGTCCTTTTCCAGTTAGCTGGGATTACTTTTTGTCATAATTATGCTTTACAGTAAACCTAACAAGGACATTTTTAGGATATCTGAACAAGATGATCCAGACCTTCTAATTTCAACCATTCTGTGAAAGCAAAAATTATCACTTTGGATTCAGTTAGAAACTGGGAAAGATCCAAGATTTAGAGCTCAGATCAGTTTCTCAATCAGTCCTTGGCTTTCTGTATTGAATTACAGTAACTGGTGATTATCTTGCATTTTCTTCTTTGCACCTCACTGAAAAAGGGCATTCTCTTTCTACTTAGTCCCCTCTCGTATTTCTAGTGGCGCTCAGTTAACCAGCTTCCCAGTTGGAGGCACCTTGATGAGTCAAGGCTGAATCAAAGATCTCATGGGATAAATCTATTCTGGGTGCTCCTCTTCATATAAGGAGCGTAGTGTATGAGGAGTGTAGGAATTTAAAATAATCTGGCAGCATCAGGCTAAAAAAAGTGGTGATGGTTAGCAGATACTCCATGTTGGAGAGTGGGAAGGTAAGGAGAGATGAAAGAGGGAACACAGGAAGGGGGAAATGAGATTATTACTTTGCAGAAACCCCAGGTGATAAAAAAAACGGTCGAAGAGGAGAGGAGAAAGATACAGCTTGAAGTCACTGTTACCCTAAATATTGTACCTGCAATGATGAGAGCATGACAAAGCTGTGCCTCGTGAAAGACAATAATTATTCAATGGGAATGAATGGCTGACTGAGAAAACACAACATGCTGCCACAATTGGATGTGACTGTCCTGTTTCAAAGGGTAAAAAAAGCAGATGTCAGACCTGCTTTCAAAAGCAGTCACTCCAAGCCATCCAAGCAAAGCCTCCCCCACACTATGAGACATGTAGCAGGAGCAATTAAACCTCTCTCTGCCACACACATTCCTTTTAAAAATGCAAAGAGTCATTGACTGCACTTTAGCATTCCTCAGCAGCCACAGCTGTATTATAGCAACTCTGTTATTCCAGATAGCTTGAGGGGAAAGTACCTGCACAGAGGAGTGTTAACCTCTGCCTTTAATTGCATGGTGACATCATCCATGAGATTTAACTTGTACTTTTGACATAACATCAGACTTTCAGTGCAAAAGCTTAATTTAGTATATGATATGCAAAAGTGTTGAAATCCTCCTCAGTACAGAAATCAACAAAATATTTAGCAGGGACAATGCAACTCTAAAAACATAAGGAAATGTTTTGTCTATCAGAAAAGTTTTGTATTTCCAAATTCCTGAATTTGCATACTGAGACTGCTTTAAAATGTAGACAGTAAAAGTTAGAAATTATTTTAAGGTGTGGAGTTTGAATGACAGGAATACTTTTATGATTAAAGTAGCACAGGAATATGTTTTCCAAAAGTATTTGTGCTTCCCAGTTACTTGGGAAGAAAAAGCAACACATTAAAATCTTCATATAAAAATATAACAATCTGTAAATAATATGAAGGGAGGATTGGTTTTGGTTGTGGGATTTCTTTTTTGGCCAATGTTCACTGGAGTCCTTAATTACCTGACATTTCATCAATCTTTTGGCACCTTGTCCTTTTTTTCTGGGTTTTCTTTTTTTTTTTTTTTTTTTCTTTCCTCTTGGTATTAATTCATCTTTGTCAAGGTTTGCTTTTCATCCCATGCATCTATGCCACACTGCTGAGCTTTTCAGAAGTTACAAAGTAGAACTATCTGAACACTGTGATGAAGATCATTTTACTGCATTAATGTAATAACTCATCAATCAAATTTCAGATATGCAGGTATTACTTATTTTGTTATTCTAACTTACAAAAACTTTTATACTCTGAGGGAAAAGTATTTCTAGACAAACCACATTTGGGTAGTGGGGGAGGCTCCAGCTTGCATTAGGCAGTAGAACAGCTAAGTAGAAAAGAGAAGAGGTAAGAGAGTGTTAGTCAAAGTGGCACTTTTAGAACTGATGGGTTATCAATTCAACTGTTTGGCCAAAAGCCACTAGTGGCAGAGTATGAATTTCACATGCGACAGGACATAAACAGAGTTGTGATTATTGTCATCACTCTTGGGATCTTTGGTGCTTTCCTTAGAGCTCTTCCTCCCAGGGTCATGAGATTGCAGAGGCCTCTCAGCTTTCTTTTTAAAAGAAATAAAAATAAAACAAAAAAATATGAAAGTCTCTCTAGTTTCAAGGGAAAATTTAGAAGCACAACTTGAGTATTCCCTGAAAGTGCTAAAATCCAAAAAGGCAAATAAATCAACACTTACTCTTTTTAGGTTAAATAAATCATGAGGTTTTGTTTTAATCTTCTCATTTTGAAGATCCACTTCACTTTCCATTTATTTATTTATTTAAACACTGGGGAAGAATCCATGGTGAATGTAACAAATCATAATATGGTGGGTAACCTCATATTCCTCACAGGTACTCTTCATCAGGATAACAGTTTCCAGCAAGAGTCACAAAATTTAGTCATATTTTAAAATACCTTCTCTTGAATCATCATGACTCCTATTTCCCAACATCTGATCTCCTAGTAATCAAGGAAAACAAACAGCCTCCTTTTGCAATCCATTTCTAATCTGTGGAGAAAACGACTAATAGTACAATGGTGCCTATTCAGTAACAGTCAAAATATTATTCAAACGCTAAGCACTAAGGCAGAAATCCTTCAGGCTCTCCTGTTTTCTGCCAAAGAGTCCCAACTTTGGCAAATGCATGTAAAGTGCATTTCTGAGGTGAGCAAAGTTAACCTCTGAACTTTGCCATTAAGATGCTCATACTTTAAAAGCAAAACATAGTAATTATAGAAAAATGAGCTGAAAACCCGAGGATTTGAAGGGAAGGGTAGATGGCCACATCCATGTAGAAGGGATGATATTCTACACAGATAATCACTCCATTCTTACTTTACAATTTCTATTTTGTCACTTCCATCTTGCAGACATGGGATCGTGTCCATGGCAATTTATTAGCACCTGTAGAAGTCAGTAACACAGGCTTATCCTCTGAACTGATATTTAGGGTATGGATTAAAACCTGTCACTAAATAAGACTGGCTGAAGCTTTTTAGCTGAGGTGCAAGGGGCAGGTTTTCAGTTATGATAGCCTGTGGGATTTGCAGCTTGCAACCAAAAGCCACTGGAATTAGAGAAAATTGTTCTTTAAGTTTGGTGGAGTCTTAATCTTCTGAAATAAGCTTTCAACAGACATTATAAGGTCACATTTTCCAATTAATACATGAACAAGAACAGGTTAAGGTCTCCTCTCTGCAATTAAGGTGTGCCATTTTGCCAGTAGTGCTTTAAGCAGAATCATTTGCTGTAATCAGTGAGCTTTTCCTCACGGCCCAAGTGCCTACATCTTCCACCTTTGGAAGCAAAGAACAAGCCCTTCAGACACATCTATAGCCTTTCTCTGTCCTATCAAAACTAGTCATCCTCTCTTGAATGCAATTACTTCTTCATTACTTATATTATTTTCTTTCCTCTGACTGGTATTTTTTCCTAAAGTAAATTTCTTCCTTCCCCCACTCCATCACGTCCTTTACCCCATTTTCCCTCAGGCATGTTTTAATAAATGGCCAGTTCTGACTGCTAACAGCATCTCACAAATCCCCATCTCTTTGTTCCTTCTCAGCTCCATTATTCAGACCAAACCGAATCTTCATCTTTCAGTAACTCTCTGGATATTCTTCGCTCTGCATGTTCCTGAAGTGCAATGTCTTTATTTAATGCCTACTGATCTCCTTTCCACACTGCTATATTTCTTAGCCTGTCTCAAATTACCACACTGGTATGTTCACTGAAAATTTGTCATAGCAAGATGCTATCTGCATAAAGAACACACAGACCTTGAAGATTAGGGTAAAAAGACACAAAAGGCATGTGGAAAGCATTGTTAAATGATGTTAAGGACAGTATCCGGTCAAATTCACAGCACATTCAACTTCATGAATGAATCCTGAGAACCTCAAAATCCTTTGCACTGTCTGAGAGGCAATTCTCCTGCATTGCAGTGATAGACAGCAATTCAGCAAATTAAAAGGGCAAAACATCAGCCACTCTGATCAACACAAAAAACTTTCAGGCCAAACAAGGTCTGTGGTTAGGCAGCTGGGCCACATTTGAATGGGTCAGCTAACTTCTAGCTAAATGCATCATAGAGCCATGTTCTCTTCTCTCTCCTGTCAGACATGGCTGCTTTACTACCTTCTTCCAAATATTTCACGGTAGTCAACCACAGAAATCATTAGCTTTGCTACCTCAATGCTGTGCAGAAACCAGTCAGCCTAAACTACAGTAGTAAAATGTCAAGTGCCTGCACAGGAGTTTATTGGCCTAGATAGCACAGAGTCTGCACCTCATTTGTGAGGAGAAGTCTTGATGAATGCAGCTGTCTGCTGTCAGGACACCCTGCTTACAAGAAGTTGTTGCTGAAATGCAATGCTGCACAGAGTAATCTGGGGTTTGAATGGGTGCTGCAGACAAGCTTGCAGACAATATTGCAAGAAGTTGCTGAAGAAACTTCCATGGGTTTTGTTCCAGCATCCCAGCAAGAACAACTGCCCAAAGTCAAAACACACAGAAATAACCAACAAACTTAAAAGGCAAACAGAACCCATATGCAACACTCCTGCATTGTTAGGTTTTGGGGATTTTTTTCTTCTTCAGCAGTTCTGGGTAGAAGAGAGAATATTATCTTCATAAGAAATCCTGCCAGGTCAAACTGAAATCTGAGGATTAATATTACACCATATGATCAAGAGCATCTGCTTTCATCTCAGGCACAGCAGGGACAAGGCAAGAATCATCATTCAAGATTTGAAAAATGAATCAGCAGCAAGTGTGGTACAGCAAACACTCTAGTGGGAATGGAAACAGAACAGAACTAGCAAATATTGTTTTGCTTGTTTGCTTTCCTGCTGCTCCTTTAATAAAAGAATCTGCAGTGTTTGTGTGTGTGTGTCTAAGAGTGTCCATGCAAAATTATGCAAAGCAGAATGGTTTTTTTAGAGAGAGGTTTAGAGAGAGGTTATTTAGCTGTATCAAATCAACCCTATTCCAACCTAGGCTTTCAACACTGAATTTTTTTATATATGGTAAATATGTCCACACAGAACAGCCAATTTCCCTTATAATGCCTGATCAGCTTCAGCTGTATTTAAAAACCACAAAACTGAAAAAAACCAAAGCCAAGCCTCCATAAAACCTTGTGTTTGACTTCTTAGGACACAAATGAAACTCTAAAACAGGGAAAGAGGAAGAAATTTCCTCCATGACGCATTTATTCCACAGCTGCCCACTCCAAGTTTCTTGTCCTCGGTAGGCACAGTGAGCTGGCAGCCCTGGACTGAGGGTTGGCTGGGTTGGGCTGCTACAGCAAATCCTATATTTAAATGTACAGGTGTTTGTCCCTTCAATAGTCCAGGTCAGTCCTGCTGTACTCAGCAATGCAAAGAAACTTTTAATTTTGCTCTGTTTTTAAAGAACGTGAGCATGCACACGCAGGTCAGAAGGATTTGTACCACACTTTACAGAAGTTTGTGGAGCAGATTAACTAGATTTGTCCCTGCTGAAAGGATTATATAAAGATTAAAACATTCAAAGTAGAGAAAAGGATGTAATGCATGAGGGTAATTTACACTAAACCCATTTTTAAGGAGATGAACGCATTTAATTAAAAAAAAAAAAAAAAAAAGACAGGACAAAACCTGAGTCATGAAGCAATGAGAGGATACCCCTTTAAATGAGGACAGCCTTCAAATAAAGCTGTGGTAGAAGTTATTTCTTCACCAAAGTGGCATTTTTGCCAACAAGACTCTTGGCAGCCTTCAAGGGTCGACACTAGCACAATTGACCAAATATGGTTGGGAATTTGAAAACACTGAAGATATTAGCATTTGTTCCTGAGTCTAACATAACACAGTCCAGCCTTGCCACCAGAGCCTATAACTATTAAGTGATAACTTAAGCACTGGAATGCAAATAATCCATTGGTTCACATTAGAGTCATTTCCATTTGTTGATGTTCCCAGTCCCCTCCAAATCCTGGCAGTACCTTACTTGACTTCTGAGGGGAGCAATCTACAGGAAATGTACTAAAAAGAAGTTAAATTATGAGAGCAGAAGTCAGCGGTGGTTTACTTGCAGTGAAGGGAAAAAAAGATGATATATTAAACTACACTGTCCAGAGTTACTTGACCTCAAACTGATTGCTGTTAAATTGCTTGAATTGACGTTAGTCATTTACCTACTGGCAGCTACTCAAGATTTATCTTTACAGGCTACAAGGTTTCATCATTTGTCCTTAAACTCCCTGCCAAATGTTAACTTTCAAAATACTAGTTTAACTGTGAAGTGTGGGGAAGCTTTGCCGAAGTCAATGAAAAATGGACACAAGTATAAGATAAAAGATTAAATACTGAAATAATTTGGCACCTCTCTTCTGTGAAGTTAAAAGGATGCTCTGAATACTTAATGGATAAAGTAGGATAGCATAATAACTTTTGAGGAACAGTCTGTGGTTTGAAGTCGTCTAGCCTAGAAATGTCATAATGGGCATCTGTGTTGGAAAAATAATAAGGCTCTATAATTTATTAGAATATACTAAACAAAAATTAAATTATGGTGGAGATAAGCTTTATGCTACAGAGATAAGTGCAATTACTTCTCATTTTAAAGAGAAACAAGAAAAGTCACCCCAGGGAAAAATGAAGTCCTCCCACACTTTTAACTACACCTTTATCTAGCACATATATCAGTTTTATGTGTCCACACATCCCAGCAAAGAATTGCAACTTTTAGTTTAAACTTGCATCCAAGCAGATACAAGAAACAGGAAGATAAGCAGCAAAAAAGCCCCCCATGAATAGCCTAAAACATGGATTTCAACAGGCTCTGTAGTTGTCATCAGGGTATTTTTTACTGGGGAAAAAAAATGTATAAAATGACAGTGACCTTACTGAAAACCTGTTGTGCTTTCTCCAACACTATAATTTTATGGAGAGTGAGCAGCTGCAGGAGGATTCAGCACTTTGCTGGACTGTATCCTGAAGACATGCCCAAGAGGCCACCAAATTATTCCTCTAATACCCTTCACAGCTGACTTTATTCCTTTGTTATTGAGGCCAGTAAGTGATGAATACAAAAGGCAAAATGCAAGTAAAGTGGCTGACACTGAACCCTGAAGAAACAACCTCCACAGCAGCCTGAGCTCTCTCTCCATAACCCAGTCAAGGGGAGCATTAACCAGAGGGACAGCATTACAGCCCAGCCCACAGCAGAGCACCTTAGCTGAACCATACTTGAAGAGCCCAAAGTTATAAATATCTTCATAGTTTGATATATTTCCTGAGCCAGTGCTCCCTGCAGAGCTTAACAGCTCCATACCTGAAAGATGTACAAGGCCCATTTTCTAGGACCAATAAAAAAGGTTTTGCCTGAGAAATAGGCAAAACTCAATTTTTTCCAGGTATGTGCCACATGCTAGACCCCATTATTTACAATGCCATTCCCCAGAGCACCAGAACCAAAGAAAAACTGAAAATCCTGAAGTCAACATTTAAATCATCAGACACATCAGTCTCTAAAGATGTTCCACAGCATGTTAGAAAACCAGAGTCTGCCTGGAAAATGTTTGGGCTATGTTTTTTTCCCCAATTGTATTAAAAAGTGAGTTAAAGAAACAAGCATTTCTGCATTTTCAAATGTCTCTGTGTCTTCAAAAGCAGCCTGTTACTCTAGGCACCTCAGCTCCTGAATGTTCCAACTTCAGTTACTGAAAAACGACTTTATTTCCTGAACTGCATGCTCCTCACATTTTCAACAGGCAGTTTGCACACCAAAACAGAAGCATTCAAGATCTAGAGCACTAATCTCTTTAATTAATAGAAATAAAATTTAGGAGATTGTTACATTTATGTTCTGAGTAGAGAAAACAAAGCATATTCCATCTGCCCCTTCATAAGACCACTGTAGGTTAACATCCGTGTTGCCAAAATGCATCCCATTCCAAGACCAGCAAAGGGATGGTCACAACTTCCACGGATGTTCAGTGTTTTTTTTTTTAAAAATGGTTGTGTCTGGATGTCTGTAAAGACAACAGAGCTCTTTAGGGCTCAAATACCCTGTAAAATTTTCAGTGAATGGGATGCTCAATGAAAAAACTCAAATGTGCAATGTGTCCTGAAATTACTGCTACTGTACTTTCCTGCAAGCAACATTTCAGTTTCCAAGTAAGCTGCGAATGCCAGCAATGACTTGGATTCATCTATATCAGATAGCTCCATCAGATGGCACTATGCAGATGAAACCATAGCTTTTGGTATAGAAATACCATTGCAACATGAAGCCAAGGTATTTCAAGAGGCATTAAAAAAGAAGGGTTAAACAAAAAAAAAGTGATCTGGGTACACTTTCACACTTAATAAATAATGTCTTAATAAAAAAACCCCAGAGACCGATGTAAAGCTAGAATTAAAACAAAAACAAAACAAAACCACAAAAAACCAACAAAACCCAAAAAAACCCCTAAGCATCAAGCCAATAGTTTATTTAATCTAACAGGATTATTTTGTGTCATACTTGAAGTTTTACTCAATTTACTGAAGAAGTACTTGCTCAAAAGTTATTTACTTGAGTAGTACTCAACCTTTCCCTTCCTCGTCCCCCTCCCCTCAAACTCATAGAAATTATTTGAAAATGATAACATCACATTCATTAGAAGCATAAAATAACATTCCCATGGAAAAGGTAACTCTGCTTGATATCTTAATTGAGAGATTAGATTTGAATGTCTCAATAGTCTATGTAAACTTGGCTGTCACAGCCTATACCAGGCTTTAATTTTAATAAACGATTATTTGCACAACATTCCTCTTTCTCTTTGGCATAAAAGCAAGTGTATTACTTTTTTCCCAAGAAATATGCCAATTGGCTTTGTCACAGTTATCTTCCTAATCTATGTTAGCAATTATTTTTAAGAAACTTTGCTTAATGCATAAGAAATTGAATGAAACGATCACATACATTTTGTATATGGGCTTTTTAACTGCTTTTCTCATTTCTTTTTGGCTCCAAGATGCTATTCAAAACATTTCTAGAATAACATAGCCATCTTTCATAGATAAGAAAAAAGGGTATATGTGCTTCAGTAGAGAGAGAGAAAAAGAGTATCACTGTATTTAATGCCAGTATTTTTTTCACTTGCTAAAGAAGATAGGAAAAGGTATGTGCCCACAGAATTCAGTGAATCTTGCATTTCCACTTCCCTCATTTCCCTGCCACATATCACAGCTAGAATAAAATGCTAAATTCCAAGAAAGAGGGAAAATGGGAAAACAGACACGAATCCCACAGGAAATCCAAATTCTCTGTTTCTAAAAGCACACCAAAAGGAATAAGTCTGGAATTATATGCAGTTTTAAGATGCAGATCTTAAAAAAAAAAATTTAAAATATTCTGTATAGAATTTCTGAAATACTTTTGTGGCCAGCACCTTTTATCACAGATAATTTAAGGGACCTGTAATATAAACTCAAGGTATTCAATGGCAAAAACATGCATAATAACATTAACAAAACTAAAAAAAACAATAAAAGGCAACCAAGGCTGTGGTAAAGTACGTAAAGCCACAAATTTGTGATATAAAACATATAACTACCTCTTTGCTAAAAAAAAAAAAAATTTCTCAGAAAAAAGGTTGAGTCTTCTTTTTGCACCAGCATTTTAAAAAGAAGCAAGTTTTCAGTTTAACATTATTTTATTCTATCCTCACAATGCCTCTCAGAATGTTTTGTAGTGTGCTACTACCTTTCTTTAATTAAAAAGCAGACAATATCCAACAATTTCTTACTGCTGCTATGTTGTTTCTGGATCAAAATACCACTAGTATTCAACAACGCATTGCACAATGCATCTTCTACTGAGGAAAGTTCATTGGCAATCCCATTTCAGAAGCACCAGAGGTGAAGCAGTCTCCTCATTTCCTTTGGTCATGTGAACAAAAGCTGCTGAGAGAAAGAAACCAAAAACTCACCTGGCAAGATCCATGACAAGCATCTGAAAGAGGGATCTTGGGATAACAGTGTCATCATCGATGTCCAACATTTTCTTTTTAAACCAGCTCTCACATTTTTTCTCCATGATGAATAGCTGTTCTCAGAGGTCCCCTCCCACTCCTCCCTCAGTCTCTACACAGCAGCCCTACTCCATGTATCTGCTACACTCTACTTTCTCATGTAGTATTTTCTTACCCTATTCTCTGTGCACTCCCTCTCACTTTCCATGTCTATTTAAATATGCCATGGTCCTCATGCTGCTCAGTCTGGCTGCATGAAAAAAAGAAAGGACTTGCCATGGTCTCCTTCAGGAGTTCCTGCAAAATCGGGACTAGGATCTTTGTGTGGGCCTTGAGAGAATGGGCAATGCATAAAATAAACAATCTATTTCACGATCTAAAATGTTTGCTCAATCCATAATTGCTTCTCACGCAGAGTCATAGCTCAGAACCAACTCAGTAGTAGGTAGCTTGCAATAAGAGCTTGTTGAGTGATGAGGAGATCTCGAAAACATCTGGGGACATAACTGGATGATGAGCACTTTTGAAAACATGTCCTTGGTGCTTCTACCTCCTTGAAAAAGTGCAGACTATCTGTGCATAATTTTAAAGACGTTGATTCCCACAGTGCAGTACGGGTCAGCTTCTCAAAGTCGACACTGAAGTTAACAACTAGCATGAGTCAGCTGTTCCAAAGTGTCAATTGCCCCAGCACTTCTGCAGCAATGTACTAGATGTCCATATAATTGAGATTACATGGAAAAAAATCAGAGATCATCATAGTAGACATTTTTTCTAAATTACATTTCTTTGCTGGTGGAGAGAGTTACTAAAATCCTCTAATAAAAATAAGAATTAACGCAGCACAATAGCCAGAGCCTCTTCTCCACAAGTGCAATAACCAGAATAAACAGTTTACCCACATAATTCTTCCCTATAAAACTTGAAAGAAATAAACTTACAGAAATATTTGAGGGTTTTTTACTTTAACATATCATACATTCCTAGGGTAATTTGTTTAAAGCTAAACACAGGGGACAAGGAATTTTATTTTTTAATCCTGCATTATTTTTGATATAATGGTTTAACTTACCATTATCATCTTTTACTATTAATTTCTACATTAACAAGAAAGCCTCTTTTTTCTTTCCTTAAAGAAAAAAACCCAAGTGTACACCAGTAAGAAAAAGCATAAATCCACTTCATTCTAAATGCTCATCTATTTAACACTACCAGATGACCATATTTTTTAAATTCTTTCTTACCCATATACAGACACTGACATGTGATTATCATGACCCTGAACTTCAGTTTTCATAGCTGAAACTTCTAAAATGATGATGATGAACAAGATTTTAGAGGGAACACAAGTTTTAGAAAGTAAAGAAGGAAAAAAATGTGCTTGTGGTGAAGGTAATGATGTGTACAGGCATACTTTTGAAATTACTAGTTAAATTGTCAGTAGTAGACATCAAGAATTCTCTTTCCCCTCCTTTGGAAATCAAATAACACTTCCTAACTAAAAATATCCAATGGACCAGATTTTCCTTTCAGAGCTGCATTCTAAACCTACCCATATTTGCAAAGTATTGGGGAAAAAAATTCCACCCACACACTCAAAAAATGTAGGAATGTCGCTGAGGATGGTCATATGAAAAACTGCTTCTCTTTTCCTTCCTGGTGGAATCTTTGTGACTTACACTAGCCTTAAAAAACATATGTCTCTCCTTACCTTCACTAAATTGTAAATTAGTTATTTACAAATAATAACTTTTAAAAGACTCTTGGTTTTTGGTTTTTTTCCAGAATTCTACTACAAACAGGAAATAATACCATTTTCTTAAATACAAATATGCTTCATTGGACAAGGTGTGGGCAAATAAGTCTTTTGCTCTGTTCCCTAATTATTGTGATCTATATACAGGACCAAAAAATATTTACATAATCACAGTATATATGCATACTTTTCGTAGTTGCAAGACCAGTCTGTGAGTGTTGCCTATTTTGGAATTCTAGGCTTGCCAAAGGGTTTTCATTAACATGTCTGTCTCTATAAACTCCAAGACATGCTAAGGTTTTCTATAAAAGTGCAACAATAAATCCATGCTTAATCAACCCTTTGTTGAGCTGCACACACATGGACTCTGTAAAATACAAGTCAGATCTAATGGCAGGACCTCTGTTCATAGCTTCAAGTTCAATGGTGTTTAAGACCTGGAAGTGTTACTATTTTTTACCCTGAGCCATGTAAACATGAACATTTGATGCCTTGGACTTCTTTGATTAGACATGCATTCTCACCACACAGCTGCAAGCATTTTTTTTTTCTTTCTTACTATTGCTCCCAGATAAAACCAAGCGATTTTGCCTCAATACTAAACTCAGTCCTGGTCTTCACTGCCCGTTCACCTCCAGCTGCCTGTACAGAGTTTCACACTAAGCCCCTTGTTTATATCAGTGCTGCAATTAAGCCCAGGCCAAGAAGAGAAGTCCCTCAGAGGGTAGCAGAAGTGCAAGGCTAAGAATTGATTTTCAACTTCTGCGATGTAGTCCATACAAATACTTTCAACCCTAGGAAAAAAAAATCCTCAGCCAGATTTCCTCACAACCCACCTTTTTTTGTTTGTGTACAGTGTTTGCTTTTTGGTTTTGTTTTTTTCTTTTATTTTGCTTTCAGTGGCCATTCTGGGGGCATTTTTCACAAGTTGAATCCTGTTTCCAAATTGGCCAGTGAAAAGTTTTAGCCATGCTGAAATCGTTTCCAGGGCTAAATTGGGAAACCTGAGGCAGCTGGGCAATCTTACAGCTGGCTGAACTGTGGCTTGCAATAAAAGGCAGTGTGAATAAGGTATATTGAAGCTAAATTGGATTCCTGTGAAGGGCCATTTATTCTGGAGGGGGGCATGGGGGGAGGCATTAATGAACAGAAATTAAATTAGCTGAACCAGGCTTTTAAAAATATACTGAAAAATACCTGACCCGTTATGAACCTTTTAACAAAGCAGGAACTTTGGGCTAGCAGGGCAAGCTCAGCTCAGCTTTATTTCCCTGCCAAAGGTACAGATGTCCGAGGCTGTACTACTACTCCACCTGATAAGAAGCCAGGCTTACCGTGGATGGGGCAGGTTTTATTTCTGTAACCTGAAGTCAATGCAGGACAAAGTCACTGCTATGGGAAATCCAGTGTAAACCAATATGCAGCCCAAATACAGAGATCATTTTGGCTGATGAAAATACTTAACTAATCAGCAGATACCTAGAGAAAAATAAACATGCCCTTTCATCCCTCTTCATCCATATTCTCTTCACTGAAATACAAAGAAATCACAGAGTACCCGGTTTTGGAGAGATTACTGATTAACTTTGTAAACATTAATATCAAAATTAACTAGAATAATATTTTACTTACACTCTCTAGTCTAGTCTGGGACCTCTTGTGACAAAAGAAGTGCTGTGAGACTATTACAAGGTGACTGATTTCAGAACTGAAACACTAAATTTCTTCGGGAGGATTCGATTTATTTGTGGGGGTTTTTTTGTTTTGGTTTAGTTTTTGGGGCAGGGGTATGTTGTTTGTTCAGTTATGTTTTGGTTTTTTTCCCCAATTTTTATTGAATGAAATAATGAAACTGCATATTCCTAAAAAGCTGGAGCTACTTCACTGATATAATTAAATCCACCGTAAAAGCCACTTGGCTTTCACAGTTTCCCTTTGAATTGTAACCCACATTACATCTAACTTTTCTTTCTATTACAAGAGCTAGTACTGTTTTTGAAATCCTAAAAATTCGTACATGTGTCTCCAGAATAACAGTACTTGTAATTAGCTATAATAATGCCTACTGATGTGACACTTTACATCTTAACTACCACTGCTAGTGAGCTTGGCTTTGTAACTGCCTCTGTAAGGCAGCCAGACTATGTCCATTTTTCAGATATGAAAACCAAGAATGAAGACTGAATTGTATCTTGTTCAGACATTTCTTGCACCTGATCTGCAGCACTTCCTTTTGTGGCCACAGCATTTTCAAAGTAGAGAAAACTCTCCTAAAAATATGCTTAGGGATCAGATGTTCTCAGTCACATTTGCTGAGGCAAATTTCCAAAGAAACCAGTATTTTGTGCCATTTTTTGCCCAAGTGAGAGAGCTTTTTAGGGTGGGGCGATGGTTTGCCTGTTTCTCCTCTCCTCTTGCCAAGAGGTGCCATTTTCCTCCTTCTCCCAACCCCTGCCCCTTCCATCTGTGAGTCATAATATTATGAACTTGATGATGGGAGAAATCAGATTTTCCATCACTCCACAGTCATCTTTACCTTGGTATTATTCATCATCCTCCCAACCCAAGTTCCAGCCACAGGACAGTCAAAGCCAGTCTCAATAGAGATACCTACAATATATCTGGAAATAAAAACATAATTTATGTGTCTGTTTAGTCACATCTTTCCTGGTATACAAGTTGAAAATTTGTTTGGGGCACTGGGACTGAGTTGCAGGCATCATGAGCCATATCAGCAGCTCAGCAAACTCCCTGCAAGTTGGCATCACATGAGATATTAAAATGCCTTAAGTATGGAATGGACAGTCTATAGATATTGCTGCAGGCTGTAATCTGGAATCATAATTTAATCAGATAAATTGGGTCACACTATGCATGCAAAACACATTGCAGTTAAGAATGGGCAAAACTTAAAAAGTCTTCATTTTATTTTGTTTCTCAGTGGAAATGTATCATTTGTACATTGAGTTATTGCTCGAGTTTTAACTCTGGGATGGAAGGAAAAAGAAAATGGTTTCTTAGGGCCTCCACAGACACTTATATTTGTTGTATTGATTGGCTCCTATGGTCACTGTTACCTGCCTGAAGGTGGCAATAAATGCTTCTAAACTTTTTGCCTCCTGCTGCCTCAAATTCAGTTTTGAATTTTTCATACAAATTTCCTAGAAGTACAGAGCATTCCAGACAGGCTTTTATGTGTTGAGGATCACCTGACTGAAATTGTGCTACACCTAGAACTCAGTTGAATTCATCTAGGAAGAGGCTACCAGACATTTTTCTTTGTGTTCTGAAGAGCACAGAACCCTGTTCTGAGATGAGAAGGCTGCAGCTGTGAAGAAAGCCTGTCCCCAGGACGGCTCTGTATCATGCTCCAGATTTTGTTGCTATAGCATCCTAAGCGAACCCCCAGTCAGTTTAAATGCATCACAATGAAAAAAGCCCAAATGGACCCACTGCATGTTTCTTCCCAACAGGCTTTCCATGTAGGTCATGTGTTGTGAGGGCTGTGGGACTGAAAGCTCAGGTGCAGGACTGTATAAGTTTGCATTGGGAGCTTGCAGTAACTACTACTGCAGTTTCTCCACGTTTTCATGCTGTGAATTTCAAATTTTCTTTCCCTGAGTAAAATCCAGTTAAAAGAAATGGAATTCATAATAACCTGAGCCAAATACAATTTTTTCAAAATCTGGAACCTCCATATGCAGGGCCATCAGTGTGTGCCATGGCCCAAAGAACAGTGCAGAAATGTTTGGTCTGGCCACCTTTCTGGTTTTTGGAAAGGCCCGCACTGCTTTCCAAGACAGAATAGTTGAGACAGTAGGTTTTATCCAGCAAGGAACCCCTATCTGGTGGCTTGTTGGCTGAGCTGACTGCCAGATCTTCTGTGCCAATGGTAAATTAGTATTTAGTTCTTACTACTTTCTATCACTTAATAAAAAAACCCCCAGAACAAATAAAAAACTCCAACCACTACACAACAAGCATGTGGAGGGTCAACTTCCCCAGTGCTGCAAACCAGACAAAAAAACTGCTGAACAAATCTAAAATACAGAGAGGGCAGTTTCCTGGCATCACAGAGACCTCTGAGCAGCATCACTGTCGTCCCCAGCTTCTGGAAAAGACAGAGTGCCTGGAGGGAGGGAAGGAGGGACAAGTAGTCTATACCTGATACCTGTATCACCTGGCTACTGGAAATGAGTCCAGGGGCCTAAAGAAACTTGGGAGTGGTGCAGACTGCAGCCAACCTGAAAGCACCACTGCAAACAGAAAGATGCTGTTACCCCTTCCTTATGACACAACAGGGCAAATCCTGGGCACAGCCAAGGAGCTTGATTGCATATTGAAAACTAAATACATATGCTAATGACTTACATGTTGAAAAATTACATTACACATTGCAAACAGAATATGAACTCAGGCTAAATTCAGTGAAAAACTTTACACCTGGGCTCCAACATCACTTGTCAAAAAATGAGTGGGGTATTTTTTTTTCTTTCCTATTTTCTTTGTTAGGTTAAAAATTCAAGAAAACACTCTCTGGTAATGGAAGTACCAAGGGACTCCTAATTATAATGATATGAACAGGCAACATCGCGTAAAATTTCTGAAACAAATTTAAAAAGCCAAGTTACTAAATTTAAACAAAGTTAACAGATCTACTTGTATATTGTTCTAATCCCTACATGTTTCATTATTTCATCTGTGATAATTTTCATCACTTCTCTGTTTTGAAAGTAATTTTCTTTTTATATAAAATGCATTACAATCAAATGAAATGCACTGACATGCTCCTCTTTCTCCATCTGAGCTTCCTTCTCTAAACTGTTGCTAAATTTCTCCTAGTAAAAACATTATTACAAGGAAGGGACTCCTCACCACCCACTCAGCTCCCAGAAGCCAAGGGAAAAATCTCAAAGATATTGTTTTTCTAATTTGACACGGATACTCCTTGGCCCTAAAAAAGTGTTCCAGGTCTAGTGTGCATTTTAAATGGATATTTAAATAATTAGCTCAAGCAATGTCTGAGCTAATTTCAAGCTTATACTAATTTTTTAAAACATGGCATATAGGACAAATAATTAACTACTTTTTTCCATCCTCCCCAACTTTGACATTTAAAATTCTCTTCTTTTTAAGGACAGAAGTGTTCTAGGGTTGTAGAGTAACCTCATTTCTATGGCTTTTAGCACATATCATACTTACTATGGAATTCTGATGTTAGAATAAGAACAATCAACCAAAAGACCTCAGTCAACTTGATTTGAAGCAGGAATGTGATTTTTTTTTCTTTCTTCTCTCCAGCTAATGATGAATTATTATATTAAAAATATATATTCCAACTTCAAAGAAAAGCTAGGTTGTTATAAAATGCAGGCATTCAGAATTAAGTTTGAAAAGATTTGACCTTTTGCACACAAAAACTAACACCTACATGAATGAAGTACTGTAGTGAGTGATGATATATGATGGATCATTTAAAATGTGTGTATGGAACGATGCACATTTCTTAAGGCAGAGGCAGATGGTGGTTACAGCACATCCAACATTTTCCAATTACTTTCTTTTTTCAAAATATATCCAGACCATAAAAATATTAGAGTCCTTGAGCTTTAATAGATGCAACAATTTTCAATTATAAAAAAAACTTCAAAATATATTTCAGTTCAAATTTATGTTCAAAAAATATCTTCAGAGAATCTCCTTCACCCTCTCTTACACAGTTTAAGAAGTTTCAAAGGAAGAGAGAATAATGGGGGGCTAGATCAGAGTAGTATCCTAACATGTTGGATAGAAATTTAACCCAGTCTTCTTAAATAGGACATAGGCACTGAATACAAAATGTTGCTCCAGACTGATCTGCTTTGAGTACAGGGCTAGTCAGATGCAAGATTTTGGATTTGCCCAAACTCTAACAAAAATGTTAAGTAATTTCAGACTGAAGACAACACGAAATCCACAACCTGCACAAAGAGTTTAAAAGTAAAATGGGGAAAAAAAAGACAACACTATTAAGGCTTTTATATAATGAAATTAATATTTCTTTCAATCTTCATCCAGTTAGATAAAACTCTAGGATGAGATTTCAGCAAAATGCACATTGGGCTGATAATGGAGTACAAACAGTTTCAAAACAAAAATCCAATAAGAAATAGGCTGGAATTGGACCCTAGTGTGAAGCGAAACAAAAGTTCACAAACACACCTCCCTTCCAAGTTAGGCAGTAAACCAGGAACACATGGAGAGAAGAAAAGGCTGTTTGTATTGTTCCAGAAAACTGGACCCAGGATTATTCCATAATTGTATTAAGCAAATACAGTATAATATCTTACACAGTGAAAAGTTCAGAGATACCACAGGCCAAGTGATTGACTGATTACATTGCACTGAAGTTCTGTAAGCCATTAATTCCTTAATTACTACAGTAATAAGCATTTTACACCAATACAATTGTGTTCAATGGCAAGGAAATGGGGAAATAGTATCATGAGACATTTTCACTTCAAGTGAAATTTTTTTTAATACATACATTTTCAAATTAAGGTCCCATCATGCATATGTTTAGCATGTTCATGATTTTATGAGTTGTATGCAATAAAGTCTGAACCAAAGATAAAAAATAGCCTTAAACACTCTTACTGACCTGATGGAGCTGGGAGACACACACACACACACACACACACACACACACACACACACCCCCCCCTCTGTGGTTTCAAGATGAATGTAAGTTACACCAAGCAATTTCCATACTGTAGGTACTACTTACACCTTCTAAAAATCGCATTATTACTACCCTTAGTGGCAAAAATAACCCCTCCGACAGTGCCTTCCCATGGGTTTTCAAGTCAACAGGAACAGTTCAGCATGTCACCAAGACCGTGACGAGAAAATGAGGAGAATTTGTTTCTGCTTTCAGCCCTGTAAAATTCTTCCTCAGTGGCTCTAATAGAAGTCAATAATGCATCTCCCAAGAAGTTTGGCCTGGGTATGCCCAGGACAAGGTCTGCTACCATGTCTTTACACAGACCTAAGTGCCTGCAGGCTGCAGGGGAGATGGGAAGAAGTACCGTACTACTATAATTATCCTGATTTAAGTGAAGCAGATCTCTCAAGCAGATACAGTTTGATGAAAAGGTCCAGTTGCTTTCAAAGTCCCACCATGAAGACAAACTAGCTGCACAGTACACACAACTTCCTCATCTGTCTGCCTCACAGACACACACCATCCAGGCTAATAAGCATTCTACCATCCAAACAGGATATGGAAAACTGTCCACCTACAGGTTAATGGTTCTGCATCTACCTTACTCTAGGGAGCTGATCAACCATCATAAATTAGCATAATTCTACGGCTTTGAATGGGTTTGACTTGAATCAACTGAATTGCCAGTTCTCAAAGGAAAGAGGAAAAAATTTATTTCCAAAAGTGCTAAGGACAAACCCCCCAGTGTCCCTGACAGCCAGGACGCACTCCTTGTGCTGTTCATCAGGGCCCAGCACTGAGAGGTTCAAGATTCAGCATTACTTCTCACACTAAAAAGCTGTTGTCTTATCTTCTGTACTGCTCATCTCTCTTTGGTTCTGCAAGTATGAAATGAAGAACATCCCTGGCTGCCTCCCAAAGGGGTCTCAGCCTTCCCAGCAGGAAGGATGGTGACTGCAATGAGAGGGCCTCCTTCACAGGGAGGGCGAAGATGAGGAAAAGGGGGGATGGGATCTCAGAAGAAAGGACAGGGATGGTAGGGACCACCCAGGAGATAAAGAAAACATGGGTTGAGGGGAAAGCTGGGGAAGCTTCTGAGCATGTACAGTAGCTAATTGTCAAATTTTAACCATTTAGCCTTTTAAAACTTTTTTCCCCCCTTTCCTTTACACACACACAGAGCAAAAGCATAGCTTGCGAACAGAAGTAACAGCTTGCAAAGACATTTAAACCTAAAGCAGGTATTTAAATTTAGCAGAGCTTTCTCAGTGTTTTCTAATCCTGGCTCAAAGGCTGAACTTTGTTGAAATTTGTTACAAGCAAGAATATTAAGAAGTTCCCAGACTTTGGTGGGCTTTGCTAAATTTAAACCTACAGTGAAATTTTTATAGAAAATTACAGACTAAAAATGATACAGCCATGAAGAAAGACCACAGCAGAGCATCTTGTATGTGTTTCTCTCTTGTAATGCTCTGCAGGATGGGTGTCACAAAACCTAGCTCCCTGTGCAAGCCCTAAGTTTCTTTCCTCTGGTGCTCTCTGGTCCAGGCTTTCCCACACACAGTAATGCATTCCCAAACATGACTTTACGGCAGCCCCTGAGAGCAGAAGGGAGCTGGAGCACCAGGGCCAGACTGGCAGCCTGAAAGCCAACCATTGCTCCCAGAGGCAAGCAGTCCCACAAGGCACATTGACTCCCTGTCTCCAGAGTGAACGGACGCACAGGGCTTCTCTCTACCACCCAATAGGCTGGGGCACAGAAACACTGTAATTTGGTGTTAATTGGGTCAACTCCCTACTTTAATTAAAATGAAATGCCAGTCCTTTCCCATTCTACCTCCAGTTACATTTTATTATTGATTAGCTAAACCAAATGTACTCCGGTGGTGGCTCCTTCACTTCCTTCACTGCGCAAGTCCTCCACAAAAAGTTTCCCCTTCTCCCTTCTTGCTCTGACAGCATACTGTCAGGGCCCTGTCCTGTTCTCTGATACACTGGCTCATTCACTGTCTCTCCTGGATCATCTCTGGTCCCTTCTATTGCTCCTGACTGGAACCCTGGATGAACTCCAAACTTGATTCATCACCTTGCCTTGCCTGGGGCTGTTGATGAAACCTTGATATCCTCACCCATCTCTGCCCATCCAGCTCAGATACTGAAGGACAGTGCCCTGCTTGTGCTTGGGTCACTGTCAGCACACAGCCTGTCACCCTCATGGTGCAGCCCCATGCCTATTATACCCTGAAACTAACAACCACTGCAACTTGACAGGGACCTTCTCCTCAGTGAACCACCAATTAAGACTCCTGGCATACTTACTCTTTTAGATCTGCAACTAGTAGCAATAATTGCAGCAATAGCAGTGAGATACATGAAGGGTCTGCCATCTAAAACAGGTGTGGTGAACACATCATCTGGGAGCATGGAAGAGACTGTAATTACAGTGGAACTACTATTGGAAGAAGTAGGGTATGAGGAGGACAGTGTAGGTGAAGTCTGATGAACCAAATGGACAGCCTGTGAAAATCAAGACTGCTGAAAACACGAAGGGGCTGCAGCAAAGTCTTGGGAAATGAGCAGGCAGACTGAAGGTGGCTCGAATAATGCTGAGTGCTCCTTTAGAGACAGGACCATGCACGAGGAAACATAGTGTAATCTGTCCTTTGGTGACCTATGGAGGAGTGTGTACCCAACCAGCATTGCAGGTTTCTCTGAGGCACTCCACAGAGGAAAGTATCAGGTTCAGTAGGGTTTTTCCTCACTGCACAGGAGGAGGACTGCAGAAGAGCAAAACCTGTTACTCGCTAACCATCTGACGGACGTGTCACAGCCAAGGCTTGCCGTGGTTCTGCTTTGCCAAGGTGGCACGAACACATATCTACTATGTGAAGAAAGGACAAGCCACAGAGGCAGCAGGACTGGAAAGCCTGACACCAAACTTCCCTCAAGCCCTGGCTTTCATCAGACCTTCTTGGGGCCTTAACAAGGAACTGATATACTCTTGGCTCACATTCTGCAGAAATAAGACATTAATCTATGCCTCTCGTCCAGCTTCTTATCTCCTGCTTTTCTGCCTGTTTTGCAAGGTGACACTCATTTAATCTGGGCAGAGGCCAGACTAGAAAAGATGTCATGTCTCTAAGAAGATATCTAAGTAAATGAATACACAAGTCTATCACATACACGTGCATAGATACATCCCATACCTAGGAATATCCAGGGCATCAAAACTGACTGCTGCATAAACTGTGACTCACTACATCAGACTGAAGAGCATAGAACAGCGCTGCTTGGCAGATCTCTCCTGCCATCCCAGAACCACTCGTGCAGGTCTATGAAAACTTAACACTGCATCTCATCAGAGCATGTGTATGTACTCATTACTTACATGAAGCAAATTCAAAGAAAATGAAACCAATTATGACATTAAATGTTGGACTAATCTTATTCAGGAAATCATTTAATTCAATACAAACAATGAGGTACTATTATTTTAATTTTTTTTTCCCCCCCAGGAAAATTTATTTCTATGCCTGCAAAAGAGAGTGAGAATAACCATATATTGTGTCCCACAAATGATCTGCAACACTCTTTAAGTGCCTGTCTTTTGTAAAAGGGGTCATTCCATGCACACTGCTCAGTTAAATCACTGTACCTCTGGAACCAAAGTTGGAGTTTTACAAAGGCCATAATGCAAGCAGCATGTAAGTTGAGTGTATTTTATATATTTATATTTAAATATACTGAATTTAGAAACATGCACATTTCCATATCTGTCCCTATCAGAGCCACAGGAATCTTCAGCTAAACTATTTTAGTAAAGATGAGTTTCAGGAATTTAATGTAAAACAGGCACTGAGCAAGCTCAGTCACTGGGCAGGCCAAATATATATATAGATTTTTTTTATTTTTTTTTTTTTTTTTACCATAAAAAGTGCAAAAGTTCACTCACTGTGTTGGTTTTATCCCACTCCCGATTAATGCTGAACATTTTAACAATTGCATTCTCTGAGGCTGTTAAGAGACCTACACATGAAGGTTTTGTATTTTTTTCAGAGGTGCTCTAGCATAGAGCTCGTCTTGTTTTCTGCCAACATAGATGCTATAAAATCATGCTTGATTCAGTTTACTCCTTTCCTCCCCTCCCCTCCCTTCTTCCCTTTTCCTCAGCCTTATCCTCCTCCATGTTCTTGGGTGGGCAGATTCATGGGGAGACTTGGTTTTTAGCATAGCCACCACCAGGCAGTTTGCTACTCTCCTGAAGCACATCTGGGCTTTATATCAGGCCTTTAATTAATCCTCAGTGAAAGCCAAGCTATGACATTTTGACTGGGCAGGCTCCAGTTTTGGACAGGTCTTGATTTATTGCGACTGAGTCTCAACCTACTTTGATTTATTTCAGCTTTGGGGAGGAGGGCAAGAACTGAACAGAAAAAGCACTGTTGGATGCAGAACATGTGATGCACGTAAAGGACCTCCAGAGTACTGTGGACCAAATGACAAACAGCTCAGACAATTTACAATAAAAATAAAATAAAATAAGCACAAGTGATGAAAAGATTTGGTGAAAGAAATCACTTAAAGCAACAACAACTACCACTATCAAAATGAGCAACAACAAATATTAAAGGACTTTGTGAACTAGGATCAAACAATTCGGCAGAAAGTGCCAACGAAGGAAGCTCATGCCTTATCTCTAAGTAAACAATAAATCCCTGGTCACTCATTAGTGTTAATCATGCCTCTCATCTGCATTCAGCTACATACAGAGGCAGGACCAATGCTTTCCTGATGAGTTGCTTCCAAAGAAAAGGATGTTCTGCTATTGTCTGCCAGCTCGCCTTGGGTGGATGTCCTTTTACAGGTCTCCCTCTCAAACAGCACTGTGCACAACATGAAACGTGCCAAGTCTTCTGGACAGCAGGAACAAAGGCAGTAAGAGCCAAACGGTTCATCTAAATAAAGCAACAACCATCACAGTAACAGGAGCCACTGAATAACAAATCCAATCTGCTCAAGGTATAAATCTTTCTTGTTTCTGAGGGTAGGCCTGCTCTCTTAGGCCCTTTACTTGGTCTGTTTTAATTCAAATTCTGTTGAACAGACAACTGGGCAAGTGTTTTCTGAATATTATTGTAGCTACTTCCAATTAATTCCTGCTGTGTATACATGCAAAGGAACTTAGTATCTTGAAAATTCTAATGGAAACAAGTAATTTTGTTGTTTTCCTTTAAGTATTTTTGTTAAAAATTCAAATAGCCTTATGTATCCCACTCTTGTATTTTCTTTTCACCAACTGAAATTCAGTCTTTTTTGTTGTGGTTTTTTTTTTTCCTATAATTATGGGGATTTATAGTTCTATCAAAAGAGAAGAAAAAATGAAGCTCCAGCAACTGAAAAGGAAAAAAAAATTAGTGTAAAAAACCTGGTACTTTATATTTGCAGACACCTATCAGGCTTTGATGCCTAACAAACCTCTAGCAGAAAAGGATGTTTTTGTGAAAGACTGGGCACCTGATGCTATTAAAATTTCAGTAACACCTCAGATGCTATCCCAATAGTCCCCACACACAGCCTTGCACTCCTGTTATATCCTATAACACAAGACAGAAGGAGCAGCAACCCATGCATGCATATGCAGGCTTGCTTCAAGGCATCTGTGGCATCGCAAAGCAGAGCAGGACACAAACTGGGTATGAAAATATTATATGCATCATCTTTAAAAAGATTACAACCAAGGGACTGAAGACATTAATAAAAAGGCATCTACGTGTTAATTTTTAAGTTTCAGGGTGAAATCTGGAACAAAGGTCTACCGTACATGGTTGATCAGATGCCTGTGTAAGTTAAGGCCACAGTCCAGCTGTGTGCTTTGCCACCATGCAGGTAAGCAGTAGGATTCAAAGCTGAAGATCACTTGGTGTCATGGGTTAGCAAGCATAGTCCCAGAAGTGATGTTCTTGCACAGGGGTGCTTACAGCTTCCTCTGTGCCCTGACAGAACCTATCAGCTGGCCAGTTTGAATATGGACAGTTCTTTAAGCCACTTAAAAGTGTGACCGCCTCTGTGATCCACACTTAAGAAAAGACAAACCCCCCCCCCCACCTCTGTCTCGTTTCTGGCGCTGGCACAGGTGGCTGCGGGCCCCCTGCAGGGGCCAGTGGGCCCAGCCCAGGCCCTGCTCGGGCCAGGCCGGGCCGGGCCACAGCCATCCTGGAGCCAATGGGCCTGTTCCAGCCATGGAACCCCCCCCACTGCCTTGCCGTGGGCAGCCAGAGTGGCTCGGCTCCCCCTCTCCAGTGCGGCCAAGATTCAGCTAAAGCTGCTCTGCTGTCCGGCAAAGATCATGTGAGCAACAGCGATAAGCAACATTCCAGCTGTAAGGACGAGGTGAGATTAACCCTTTTATTGCTGTGAAGAGCTGAAAACCTGAGGGAGAAGAAAGAGGAGATAATTAAAGCTGAAGTTCTGTTGTGAAGCTATGATATGTCAGAGTATCCCGTTGTAATTTCATGAAAGCATGGGGGGTGGAGCATTCAAGTTGTACTTGTGAGCAAAAGCATCTGTGCTGAGATAGGCAGATGCTGGTGCAGCTGTAATTTAATGAGAAGTTTGAACAGGGAGAGATGGAAGCGATGAGGACTTTTGCTCCAAATGGGAAAGGAGAAAACCTCAGTTCCTAGAGATGCTCCCAGAGATAGTCTAGAGATGAAGATGAGGAAGACCCTTTGCTCCCAGGGAAGGAGAAGGGCCTCTGTTCTTAGAGATGAAATGCTCCCAGAGATGGGTGAAAAGAACTTTTGTTTCTGAACAGCTCAACCTTAAATTTATACCCCAGTAATTCAGGAGTGGACCCTCGAAACCAGTTGTGGGAAAAGCTGCAAGTTGGGGGAAGGGACTCGCATGCGAGCAGAGAGATTCCTCTTCCTAAATGGACTGAACAAGGTTTTTATGGAAGTGGTAAACAGACTGGACATCTCAAGGGTTGTCTTTTTACATTGTCAGTGGGAGAAGGGAGAAGGGGGTGGGGGAGGAGAAGTGTTCTGAAGGTGTGGTATGATTTTTTTTTTTTTCTGCTTTTAGGTCTGTTAATAAACTTCTTTATATTCTTTCAAGTTTGGTGCCTGCTTTGCATTTCTCCTAATTCTTATCTCACAGAAGGTAAACAGTAATGAGTATTTTGGACCAAACCACTACACTAAACTGGTGTTTCCGCCTGGTTACAAACCCAACCCGCTACACTCGGGTCTTCTGCTAATTAGAAACAACTGCAGGGGTATTCTCAGTCTAATCTGCAGCACTAGTGACTAGTTTTGTCCTCTGTAAAAAGATTATTTTACCAGCAGTAGGCTGACAGGCCTATTTGTACTGTGAGGTTACACAGAGAACCTGCATTTGCTGTCTTCTTCCCTAACCAAGTGGGCAGTCTGAGCTGGCTCTCTGTACCCAATACAAAATTACTAATTCTGCAGAAATGCAGAATATTTGTAAGCCAGTAAATGGGATCCTGCAGTGACAGCCCCTTTTCATTTCAAGAGTAGAAGTCTAATTAGTGTTAAGGACAATTCTCAAGTCAAACTTGTCCACTGAGCACATCCTTCCCTCATCTCTCTTCACTCTGTAAGAAAACAAATCATCAACATCTAATGCAAATGCCTGCTACTTTGTATGTGTGTTTTTGTTTTGTGACCCACTCAGGCTAAAGAACTTCAGTCTCCTTTCACAGGCAGAATCAAGCACAGCGGCAGCTGGTGGCTCATTTTGGCCTGAGAGCAAGGGATGAGAGCATGGCATTCCCCTATAAACTGTGGTCTTATTCCCCATCTTGTATTGCTCTCACATTCCCCCCAACAGGAGGATGCAGTGCTTTTTCCATCAGCTGTGGTACCCCTGAGTATGAATTTGCTTTTCTCTGCCAGACAGTGCTTCTTTTTGCTGCTAGGGAGTTGGTTCTGGGTGGGACTCCAGATCCTAGCTTTCACCCTGAGCACCACCATTTGCCCTTGCTTACAGGCAGTTTTATTTTCCAGCTTTATCTGCCTTCAAGAAATAGAAAAGTGTGTGTGATTTTTCCTTCCAGGAAAGTGTAGTAACACTGTAAGCTCCAGCAGTACTTTCTAAAACCAAGACAGAGTTTGCAGTGACAAGTTAGACTGTTTCATTGGAAGAGACTATATGAACCAGTGTCCTAGCAAAAGACTATATCTAAGCAAAAAGGATCACTTTAAGATACTTTTAATAAAACTATCAGCTAGGTTAGGAGTCAACTGTTTTTCAAGCAGCTCCAGAACATAAACAACCATCCAAGACATTTTTAAGATAATGATTTCAGAATCTGGATTTTTTTCCCCGACTTGAAATATTTATGACACATTGTATTTAAATGATCAGACTGCTACAAATCAGTGCAACTAATTGCCTATCATCAGCATGCAATTTCATGACACAATTTGTTCCCAAACCTCATATGAATAAATTAAGCCAAGGGAACTGAGTCTTGTTTCTCTTGACTTTAGTGTATTCTAAAAGTAAATGTAAAATGTGCATGATTCTGCTATTATTTAACACTATTTTATGTAATCACTCCAAAATTATTGTGGTATGAGGATTAATTTACTTTCAGTTTAGGAGGACTTTTTACTGAAACTTCTTGTGCAAGCTATACTTTTACACATGTGCCGGTTGGTTTTACACTGCCTTTCTTTAGATATGACCTTATGAACACCAGCAAGAAAAAGGCCTCCTTTAAGGAAAGTCTAACTTACTTAATTACAAGGAGTGGGCAGTTGTGCACCAATTCCATCATACTGTCAAACTTGAGACTGAAAACTGGCACTGGGCAGGCCAGGTGAAAACTCTTTATTATGCTTCCTGATTTTATTGGTAATGTGTAAAATGGCATTTTAATGTCTCCTGAGGTCACTTTTAGAGCCAAATCGTGGCTGTCCTATCATAGGTGTACTGTGTAAGTCTGGGCAGGCACAGAGCCTCTTTTTCTTCCACTAGCCTCCCCGTGCACAAATGTAAGATATAGTGAATGATGTCCCACCAAAGCCAATAATCATATTATTAGAAGATTTCACTCCAAACCAGTTCTTGCAGTTGGTTTTCAGCATTGTCACTCCTCAGGTTTTCCAAGGGGGCAATGAGGGAACTCACAGCCCTACAGTCCTCTTGGGGCTTGAGCACTTCACACATGTCCTTACCCTTTATGACTATCTGGATCAAATAATATATTTTCTAAAATAGCACCCGTATTTTTTAGATGCCATTAAAGTGCTGTACATAATATTAAAGTCTTAACATTAAGTGTGCTCAGACCATAAGAACTTACACATACCACCTAAACCAACACCAGTTCTAAACTGCCACTATCTGCTCTTAAAACACTTTAAAAAGAAAAAAAAAAAAAAAAGAAGATTTTCCCAGAGATGAGGTATTAGCTAGTCTGGAAAAGGTTTTTGGAAGGGAAGCTCCTTGGTGCTCCACCCTAGCATTCCCAGAAAACAGAACACAGCAGAGCCCTGCTCTGTGACAGGCTCCCCCTTGAAACCCAGTACCACTTATGCTACCAGTGCTATCAACTCAGAAAAACACATTCCAGTGGTGCGTACCATGGATAGGGCATGTGAGTCACAAGGTGTTATGGGTTGAAATAAAACATAGAACATCAAACAAACATGGAACATGCATGTATCGGTGCACTGGGGAAGTCCATTCTATCTCATACCTCCTGACACACCTCTCCAATATTCCAAAATCTGCTTGTAATCTGGCAGATGAACAGTTTTAGACTTGCAGTATTTTTAGTATGTATCTACCTTGGATATCAGTAATAATACTGGCAATAAAATGAAAAGGCTATACAAAATATTTTTCCCTTGTCAATTATTTCCCCTTTAAAATGAACATGATGTATTAAAAACCTTATACTTGTTGAATTTAAAACACCTCAGACGAAGAGAGAAATTCCGACTAGACATGGAAAAGTAATGTTGATCTGGAAATAAATGCAGCGTAATAAATTAATAGGAAGGGGGGAATGTGCCTGTATTGCATAAGAAATATACTGCATTAGCAACACAAAGCATTACTTTTTCTTGTAAAATAAAGCACAGAGCAGTAAGATCATATGATTTGTACCAACTTTTCATTATGTCAAAAGCAACATGTGTGCCTTGTATTAGAGCATTAGGGTTGCCTTGATAAACTATTACTGTGTAGAGTAGCATCTCACTTGTTAGAGGTTAAGGCAGAAGTAGGAGTTCATGCTCTACTAGTGAAATTTATTGCTCCTTAAAGAAATCTGTAAAGTGCACTTGGAAGAAGGAAAGCCACTTCATATTAAATAAAAAAAGAATCCAACCCATTTGCATATCAAGAAATAATAATGCACAATTTGCACTAAAAAATATCAGCTTCTAAGAAGTACAGAGCTTGTTATTAGGATCAAAGCTAAAGAGTAAGCCAATGTGCTTGGACTGCATTCAATTCTACAAAAAAAATCCCAATAATTCATCCTTGCAGAGAGGCAACATTTCCTATGAATAGTTATGGATCCCCTAAGTTTCTTCCTCAAATCCACTACCAGAGATCCTTTTATTCCCATTGCACAACAGAAAATTTGGAAACAGGTATGTAGGCCTACTCACTTCAGAAGCACCCCTGAAATCCTTATTCCACTAGAAGCAATGGAATGCCTGCCAAGGTTGCTCACACCAGGAACTGAGCTGTGGATCTGCAGGGTGTGCAGGAAGCACAACTGCTTGGCTCCCTTCTTCCAGTCGGCCTTGACCTTCCTTCAGAGCAGGAAGTGCTGGGAAGGTTTGAAGGAACCAGCAGCTGTTTTGCACAGCCCTCATGTAAGCTACAAGGCACTGGATGATGCCAGGGCCCTACTTTTACTTCATTCTCCACTTTGATGGCCTCAGGCAAATCCATCCCAGTCACACTGCCAAGCTGATTGGAAAGAGGGGACAAGAGAACACCAGTGTCACCCACTGACCTTGCAAACACAATGCTCCTCATACTCCTGAGGAAAGACACAATTGCTCTCACTGCAGAAATCACGTGGATTTTGAGAGGAAGAGAGAAAGGAGTCAAGCAAAAGACAATAATAAGCTTTGTTCACATACTTAACCTGGTAACCAAGTCAGCTATCTCCAGGGAAAGCTTAAAATGGGCCAAAGAAGGCCAACTGGAAAGTTCAGCTGCTCTATCTTTGGATCATCAATGTTGGTTGTTAGGTCAATGCTTCATCCAAAAACACCTACAGCTAAAATTCAAGTATTTCTGCTACAACTAAAAGTGGCATATTAAGTGCACCCTGTGGGTTTGGGGAATGTTTCCCATTGAAGCAAGCAAAAAAAAAGGGTTTTTTTTCTATACCCAGATCAGGAAAGAACAGTCACTCTGCTGATAACCAATCTTCTTAATAATGCACAGAATACTAACAGCTAGAGTACAATAAAAAAGTGAGCCCTGACATTTTAATTTATCTGAAGCATTTCTTTCAGTGAAATGACCTGAAGTTGGAGGACTAAAATCTTTGGTTTCGGGAATGCATTGCCCACGATGTTTTACTGGCTTAATTTCAAATGAAAACAATTACTGTATAGTGAGGATGTTACCACACAGACATAACAACACCATTAACTATTTTTGACTTCCAGTGTAAATTGAACCATTATAGGGTTTTAAAAATGTCCTCATTAAATTTTAATGATCTGTTTTAAGGGATTTTTTTTCCCTTTTATTAAAATGCAAACCAACTACGCTACAGAGCTTTCTCAGAATGTGGTACACTATTCTAAGCTTCAAATAAAGCTATAAATCATAAATTAGTTAATAAAGAGAAACTATCTGCGTTATTACAGGTGGGGCTGGTAGCAGTACCTGTTTTTAATGTTGCCTAACATTTACCAATAAAAGATGCTGCTTTCCATTCTTTAAAATATTACCAAATACCAACCGACTGAGAAAAAATTTCTTGGTTCAAAGGTGGACACACCTGGTTGGCTTTTACCTTCCTTTTTTTCCCCCCACTCACGATGGGAAAAAGAGCAAAGAAAGGAAGGAAAAATGTCAATTGAAGTGATTCAGCTGATTAAAAAATACATTTCATTTGTATTAAACTTCAGTATTTTTTCCATGAACTAGGGGCCTCCTTGTTGTAGAGTAAGTATTTGAAATTCTGCATGCAGAAGGCTAGAGAATGTTTATGAGAACATTTCCTTCACATTTTCCTTAAACTTGCCCAATTCATAAACTTTATATGGAATACAATGGAAAAAAAATAAGTTAAAATCCTGATTTACAAGCACTGAAGAGAGACTTGTGAGACCTTTGCTGTTAAATTTTGTGAAGATTCACTCTATGGTGAACACACTCCATTCCATGATGGGGCAGTGGTTTCCCTCCAGGCACAGCTGCAGCCCTGACCAGGCTGTCTGGTGCATCACTCCCTGGGTCCAGGCAACCCCATCTCCCTCATGAGATTCATCTCTTTCCCACAGTCTCATCTAGACTTACCCCAGGTTAAAATCACCACAAGACTGACTGGAAGGTGGAACAGACTTTTTTTTGTTGTTGTTGTTTAAAATCTGGCTTGTTTTCACCCTGGTGCAATATTGCCACCAGCTAATGAGTAAACCTTGTCCTGCAGCATGCACTGAGGTGGACTGCAATGATGGTGCGTACACTGCATTACGTAGTCTCTCTGCTAGCATCCACATGTTTTCTACAGGCCTTAGAACAAGTGAAAGGATGACTCCTAAATTATGGAGTCATAATTTTACTTGGGTTTTCACACGTTGCCAGACAGAGCAGAAAATTAAAATCATAGGAACACAGCACACATTTACAGTTATTTATGCAAAGTACCTTAATTTGGTATTCTCAAGAAGAACAGGCTGCAAAAGCAGAATTTATCAGGAGGACTCCTGTAACTGTGTTATTTGATGGAAGAGATACTTCATTCAAGCCACAATGGCAAAATAGGTCATTGTCAGAAACATGACAACAATACATAATTTATCAATTTGGAAACCTTATACTTGAAAGAAGCCTTAGTCTAACTTTTCCATCACTCCAACTGAATTGTAAGACCACCGCTGTAACAAGACCACTCAGAAAACCACCGGGGTGGCCTTGATAATAATACACATATCATTGTTGAGGCACAGGAAACTAAACCAGATGGTTTTGCTGAGGAAAGCACTTTTTCCTGGCTTTGTAGGGCCTAAAAACACTAATAGGTCAAACATGAAAGTGCTGAAAAAGAAAGTTAAAGGAAAATCTGTGTAAATAAGAAAAAAAATCTATTTACATATGTGCTTCCCTCACATAAAATATGTCTGCAAGAAAATAAAAAGGGGAAAATGATGCTACAGTTCTGAAATAGGTGAGGATTGTTTTCTGAAAGGTTTAACCACACTTACAGCTGGACTTACAGTCCACCATTGCTGGAAATCAATGCCATATGATGTGTATTAGATAGAACACCTATATATTGTGATTTAAAAAAATTTATTTCCTCATTTTTATGTTTTAACTATGGAGACCATTCATGCCTATTGCAATAAACTACTTACTTTCTTGTACAATCTCTTATTATCAATCACCTCAAACTTAAAGAAAAAATAGCACATAAATGGACCTCTCAAACTACATGAAACTGAAAGTAGTTTCCACAGAAACCATCCATTCACAGAAACATACATTGACATGCACACATTTATACAGGCTGTGTATTGTGTGTGTATGCACACATGAATGAAGTGTGTTCAGATTATCTCATTTATGCTGTAGTTATTTAGAATCATATTATTTGCAGGCTTCAGCATTTCAAAAACCACAAAGGACTTGGTTTGGGTTTGTTTTTCTTTATTGTAGACATCATCCACAGGAGTAAAATTAAGATGATAGTGTGCTACTCTGCTGAGAATTGCAACTATTTCTAATAGTCAAGAAGTCTAATCTAAATTACATGCACTGAAAGAAATGCATTATAAGGTCCTTTAGCATGCACTCTTATTTACCAAAATGTAAGCCTTTATTTAGCATTAAAAAGGAAAACTTTCACTATTGAGGTTATTCTAAAACATGTTCTCTCTTCATAAAGGAAGCTTTGCCCATATTTTCAAAATCTGGAAGAAGATGGTTGAGAATTATACCTACATTTTGCAGGCACTAAATCATGCTCTAAGGAAAAGAAAACACAACTATTTAAATTTCAACTTTTTCTCTGCTTGTATGGGAGAATGGAGAAGAAATGTACACTGATGAGAGCTTCACTATATGCTTATAATTTGTGGCAGTTCATTTGGGCACTGCACAGATATAGCCTTTGAGAAAATGTTTGGTCTTCAGTCCCACTATGAAGCTTGTAACAAAAACCAGAGAAATGAAAGAGTCGTTTCTGAAGCCAGAAGTCAAGTGGGGCCACAGGTGCCTTACAGAGCTGAGGGAGCCTGATGGAGCCTACCTGGACGTCAATAAAGAGAGAGAAATAACAACAGTGTGTCACAGAATCCTATTTTGATTCTGCATGAGAGACATGGTGGGGAGACACCTTTTGGTGGCCAGTGACACCATCTACCACCTCCATTTTAAGACGAGCTCTTTTGTAGGCTTGGAATATTTCAGTTGAGGCACAACATGTAAAAATAATTTACTAAAATAATGATACCATGAATTGACCTGGAAATCCACTTATCTATGTATTTCCTCTATAGACTCAATCAGTCAGGGAAGACAATCTTTATTTCTGGGATCTGCTCTTCCAGCACTCTTTTTGTGTCATGAAGTGTCTGTATTGCAGTGCCAGTGCCTGTGGGTTAGTGTTGGGTGAACTTCACATCCTTCATTTGAAACCAGCTAGGACTGTGCTGTGACCACAGCAGGCTGTATTGTATCCTGAGAACTGGGTCATTATTTGGGTGGATGATTGAATGTATTACTGTGGTCAAATGTCACTTCCTTTATCCTGGACACCTATCTCCGCAAGTCCTAAATATTTACATGAGGAAATCAAAAAATATTCTGCCCTTGGCAAGTGCATAATTCCTTTGGGAAGATGTTGCTTTCTCAAAAACATTTCAGCA
Organism: Aphelocoma coerulescens; assembly: GCF_041296385.1. NCBI lineage: Eukaryota > Metazoa > Chordata > Aves > Passeriformes > Corvidae > Aphelocoma > Aphelocoma coerulescens. The sequence goes on from NC_091015.1 coordinate 80,836,656, forward strand.
TGAGACTTAGTTCTAAATTAAAGATTTTTAAACTATTAGAAAAATCAGGGATGGAATACTCATTGCCTCATTGTCTTTGATACACACGCTTCTAGAAAAGGTACTGCTTCAGCAAGTACCTGTCAAGAGTTTTGTGAATGTTCAGTAGTTGTTCCAAAGGAGCACAGTCTATCAAACTTTTCTCCTAAAGGTTCTTATAAGTCCTGCTGCTCTCACATTTACTTCACCTAGATGGAAGCAGTTCCATCTAGAGCAGATTTCATTTAATCTGAAGATCAGTTTGGCTTAATAGAGCCATTAGTCATCCTAGGTCAGACAAGCTGATGAGAAGAAGAAGTTCTCATTTGGAAATACACAAAGTACACTTTACCTGGATGGCTATACCCTCATACTGAAACAAGCCCATCACTGAGGGTTTAAAATTATTTCTCAACTTTTGTTAGAAGGTATTCACTTTCAACTTAAAAACTAAGCAATAAGAAAGGAAAAGCACTTTCACTTCAGTCCATACCAAAAGGGTAATCCCCATTTAGAAACATGCCTTAAATTCATGAGCCAATCTCATAAGTATACGAGGTATTGATAGTTACACAGACAGATACAACTGACTTTCCTTTTATAACCAACAGTCCTTAACAAAGCAAGACTCTCACAAGCAAGAATTCAGCTGGGGTGGTGAAAGGATTACTCAGAAAAAACTTCAAGTCTTAGCAGAATAAGGTATCTCAGAAGACAACACATCCTTAATGCTACAAGAAAACAACACCACAAAACTAGAAATGCTTTGGCCAATAGTCTTACTGGCTGACTCCTTATGCACAAGAGTAAAGTAAAATTTTAAATAATTCTTTCTGGCGAGAGTTTTTATATTTAAACATACACACATACATACAAGAAGGGATTTCCCACGACAGCAGTGGTAGCAGTTGTTTCCAAGGGTCAGTTTCTGCCTATTAGAATGGTAAATAGAAAAATCACAAGTAAAAGACCAGGTGATGCTGACTAGAGATTTAAACAAAGATTAGATTTTACTATCTAAACTTCAACATGTGCAAAATGGTCTAAGACAATAAAATTACTGCATATTTTCTTGTGCATTTTAATCACAGACTAAAGTATAAATCAGCATCAGTACCAATTAAAAAAAAAAAAGTAAGATGGATATTCTCTCTTTAAGCAGTTTTAAAGTTTCTTAATATACTTGGTTAGCCTGTACAATAACTTACTATATTACTTATTTACAAACAGTTCTCTTTTGCTTTGCTTTTCTTTTACATTATTTAAATATAAATTAATGGAAGCCAATTCCCATACATTCTAAGTATCAAATGCACCCTGATTTCACCATGAATGTAGGCACATACCTAATTTTAAACATTTGACTAGACATGTAATTAATTGAATTGGAGCCAATTATGACCCAATTATGAGTCCTCTGTAATTATTGCTTGAAATACTGCTGGATTGCTGCCTATTGAAGGCAAGAGAAAATATTTCAGATCTCTATGAATACCTAACGACTATTAAAACTGTTACCTTTAACTTCTTCTTTTAGTTTTGTAAGATCAAGATTCAGGGGCTTTTTCACAGCTTTCATGAGTGCAGTATTTGTGCTGTTTGACTGAGGTACGGCCAGCGCAATTGCAGAAGGCAACCTGAGCATCAGCAGGTGATGAAGAGGAAACTGAAGGAAGGGAAGAAAAAGCCTCAGCTCAGCAACTGAGGCTGGTGTGTCCAGGTGGCCCAGAAGGCCAATGGTATCCTGGCCTGTACCAGCAATAGTGTGGCTAGAAGGGTGATTCTTCCCCTGTGCTCAGCACTGTACTCAGTACTCTTAAGGCTTGCTGTAGTGCTAATAATTGAAAATACTCAGCAGATAGTCTGCAACAAATAAAGGGCATGTTATCCTCACAAAGCAAAATAGTACACAGAAGCTTCATATGTCAATAGCATTGATACATTATTTTTCCTCTTCCAGCTCTGTGGTATTGATCATCATCTCTAACACCATCTCGTGAGATTTGTGCTGGATCACAGCAGAGCCAATAATGGAGAAAGGGAGAGCAAGAGGAAGCAGCAATTTCTGCCAATATGTTGAGAGTTACTAATTTTAGGTTAAAATTTATAATCCCACACCAAAAATTTTCAATGCCTACTTATTTCTATTCTGTTCTCTTCAAACACTGAATGGAATCCTTTTCTTCCAGTGAGCTGGACTTCCTGGTTTTTATTCACCAGCACAATGCTGCTGTACCCTGTTCCTGCAGGTGGCAGTTCAAGTGCCAAGTCAAAATCCTAATCAAACACATTTTCCAACTATTCTCCACTGATATGAATCTATGTTTAAACCTCAAACTTCTGAATCATCTGCTACCCTCAACCTTCAGTGGGCACCTACACACTTCCATGTTTTACTGTATATAAAGCAGTTTGCCCAAAATCACAGTGGCAGTCAAATAAACTCATATAATCAAAGCCCAAGAGTCATGAATTCTGCTTGTGCTTTGTAACCACCAGACATTCTCAAGTCCAACGCATACAGGACACTCTCTCTCCATGAAGTCAATGGGAGTTTGCTCATCAACTTTCATGAGGCCATGAATTGACCCATAATATTTCATAAAACAACAAAAATGAATGTATTTATGGTTTTATTATTATCCCTAATAAAGAAATAAGAAAAAAGAAAACACAGTACATGGTCTAGTCTATATGCACATGTGTTACTTGTATTAATGTCGATGGGATTTAAAGCTTCATATGGAGAGGATAAGATATATCCCTATGTGTTCAGCCATATGCTTAAGGAAGCTCCCCAAATGCTTGTAAATATGATCATGCTTTCGAACATACTATGTATTTATTTGAACAACGTTAAATCTCTAAGCCCTACTTTCCAGTCCATTAAAGCTTCAAATAATTGTTTATTTCCAGTTTAAAGTTACCTTATTTTTTAGCCATTAGAAGTCTGCCTGTAACCACATTTCCACAATACTCAGGGAATTAGAGAATTGAAAATAACTCTCCCATTATCTGAAGGGGTACCTCTCTGGGATGAGAAATACTCAAGATGAACTATATTTTAGTGAGGAATTCTTTCCAGAAGATTTTGGGACAGGCCCAAGATGCAGCTGAAAGGCCTGGAATGCTACTTGCACAAAAAACATGTGTTCATGCCACAGACCTCAGAAAACTACATTCCTTCTGGAGGCCAAAGGCCTTGAAAGCTAGTCATCCTTCTGGATAGACTTGTTCTCATTTCCTTTTTGATTTTTAAGGTTTGAATAATAGCCTCAATAGGCTGAGGGAGCTAGGCCTGTTCAGCCTCGAGAAGAGATGACTGAGAGGGGATGTATGTCATCAATGTCCATCAGTATCTGATGGGAGTGTCAAGAGGATAGATCCAGGCTCTTGGTGGTGCCAAGCAATAGGACAAGAGGCAAAGAGAAGGAACTGATACACAGGAAGTTCCACCTGAACATGAGGAGGAACTTTACTGTGCAGGTGACCATGCACTGGAACAGATTGCCCAGAGAGGTTGTGGAGTCACCCTCACTGGAGATATTCAAGAAATGTCTGGACACAATTCTGTTCAATGATCTCTAGGATCTCATTCCTGCCTGAGCAGGAAGGTTGGACCAGATAAGCCATTCTGGTACCTTCCAGCCTGACCCATCCTGTGATTCTGTGAACACAGTGCAAGGGTCTAACCCAGAAGGCATGAGAGGATTATTTTGGATTTCCCTTAGAGAAGAAGACCTCAGGATTCATCTGTTGATTTATGATCTAGTGCAATTTGTGTTGGAATGAGATAGCTGAAGTCTTTATGAAATATCCAATGCCTGCTAACAAACCATATTCATTATGTTCATGCAACTGATCATTTTATTTGACTTATCTTTTACTTTCTTTCAGCTGAGACTGGGTAACTGGTTTTATGGTCACTCATGACTATAGTTTTATGCATTAAAAAGATTACTGATGGGTTACTGGTTTAACTGCTTCATCTAATGTTGTAGCCACAAATATAGAACCATAGTTGTGGAGGCACAGTCATTACACTCATGGTGCCCTTAGCATCTCATGCAAATGCAGCACAGAACCAAAGACAACTTCATTTATAGCTGGCTGCCAAAAAACACCTTCTTCACTCGCCTGATGTAACCCTTTTGATACCAAGGTGATATGGCTGTTTACCTTTCTTAATGTCGTCCAGGACATCAGTTTATACCGAGGTATTACGATTTTATTTTCTTGCTCTTTTTGATAGTAAAGAAGATTTGAGAGCTCAGCTTTTACTCTACCTTTAAAGTCTCAGTTTATGATAAAAATCAGACTTTTGCCTACTGAGATACTTCTTAGTTTGTAATATAGAAAACCAAAACAAACAGTTGTCATCTTTTTAAACTACATCAATGAATGGCGAAGTCAAATCCGGTTTCCCAGCAAGGAATTATTAAAAGACAGAAATAGTACAGTGACCACAGGAAAACTTTAAGCACCAAAATGGGGACAAAAATCTCCTGGGGAAAAGACAATATTTCCTACATGGTCATTCATGTCTCCTTGTAATACAATACAGGGGTATTGTTTGTTTGTCTGCTTAAGGAGATGGGTAGAATAAAATTAGATTCAAATCCTGACTACACAAACATTTCAAACACTAGATGCAGGCTTATGTGTTCCAATACCTGCCATCACAACTATGTTGTGATGCTGCTTTATAATGTATAACCAAAGAGGCCTTTGATTATTAACATATACATGATTTTTGCCTTATTAAAAAAAGGTCACCAACCTCCAGCAGGATCTTCCACATCAGGCCATACTGCATCTTGCTGAAATCTTAATATTGGTCATAAAGATTGTCAAAAGAATAGAAGAAATACTCTACAATAGATCCACATTGTAGTCAGACCCCTTCCCCAGGAATTCAGGCAAGGAATGTAAACCCAAAGATTTATTTTTCTGTTCAGGTCATGCCTGGGGTAGACTGCTGTGTTACTAAATTCCCTAATCTGAAGTCAAGAGCAACACAAAGTAAACAGACCTCAATAGGCAGGAAAAAAAATCTTGTGATAGCCCTCTGTGGACCATAACCTGAAGTTACAGCAATAAGCCTTATCCCCACCACAAAGATGATTCAGAAAAAATCCCACAGCTTACCTCAACATAGTCCCTGGCATGGCCCCAGTCTCTCTTAGCATCCAGATTGCCCAGGCTGAAACAATCCAGCTGTCCAAGGTGAATCTTTGCTACCGATCGGCTAATCTTCCGAGTGACAAAATTAGCCCCTGGAAGAGAAATAAAAGGTAGTATCAGCACAGTCACCATGGCAGATTTCTGGCCACAGGAGACACCTTGTACAGCTCAGCACATGGCATTTTCAGTCTTCACTCAGTCCCCTTACACCACCTAGACCCATGCCATCTTTTATCATTTGAGCAAGCTAAGAAGCTTCCAGTGCAAGTGTCACATTAGTTGCACTTTCATAGCAAACATCTTTCTTTGTGGGACTTCTTAAGCATTCCTAATTTGCTGCCTCAGTATTCACTCCAGGCATAAAGCCAAAGAAAATCGTTTGGAATGTCAGTTCTTAAACACAAAATGCAAAAGGTTACATAAAGAAGACAGACATCTTAGACCACCCTCAAGTTTTCTGTCGCCGTTTCTCCTTTCCTTTTTATTTTTTTTTTCCAAGGAATGCATATATCTAAATAAGTTTGTTTATTAATTAAAAAAAAATCGTGACAATGCAAATACTACGTATTCTCCAAAGAAATGTAATGGCTAAATGCATTCTACTTTTCTAGTTATTTGGGATTCTTTGTCCCTCAGGTTCAGTTAGATCATGAAATTGTAATTTCAACTTTCTCAGTTGAAGGTCGTACTTTATTTTATCATATTTCAGTATGTTATTCACTGTATTACTTTGGAAAATTTGTGTACCCATTTCTGCTCCCAGTGGAGTTGCTTTAAACAATATTTTTTGTTAATTATTTTCAGATCTTGATTCTTAGATTATGATGGCTGTGTTTCTAAAAGGTGGTCAAAGTCTCCTCAAAAGCAGAGGGATTTGAATTTAGACCAGGAGTTTAGGCTAAATAAGCCCAATGGCATTTGCAAAATAATGAGCCACAAAAATTAAAATTACATGCCTTTTTAATAACTAAAAAAGGATATGATTAAGTGGTGACAGATGATACCTCCTCCAAATCAAAAACAGGAAAGTTAGTGAAAATGTCTGCAGTTGTAAAATATTCTTAGCAATTTTCAAAAGTCTTAAGTAGTGTAGCTTATGCATTCAATGCATACATTTAGTGTTTTTCACCATGGAACTCTGCTCTTTAAAAATACATCTCAGTAAATTCTCTTTCCTGTCAAACAAATAGTAGGTTGCTGCAATGTTATTAAATAACATGAAGTGTCCTTTTCAGGCTACTAATTTTTCCTGTAAAATCAAGAGCACTACAGTACTTTTCTGTGTCATTTGACTCCACCAAAAGTAAAAAAAAAAAAAAAAAGAAAAATTAGAAAAAAAAGAAAGGACACCTCTAAGACCCATGTGGAATAAAGAACTTAAATAATTCAGACCTTACCACAGGATTAAGATAGAATTTTCAATTTTCATCAACTGCTGAACTAATTGCAATTCCAGTTATTAGACACTTAGGATATACCATCAATTTGTGCTTGTTCTTTAAAGGATGAAAATTACATAATTTCCATATCCCCTTAAATATATATGAATATTTTATATTCATATATAAAGGAAGCTTCCTAAATAGTATGATTTGCAAACTTTCAGAAACAAAATATAGTCCAGAGTCATTTTCAAAGCAAATTTCTCAAAAATTGGACAGTACCAACCCTGTGACTCTGCTATTGTAACTTCTGAAAGCAAAGTACTGTAGTTTCCATGTTCCTGGCTGGACAGGCTTGCAGCAGGACTGGAGTTCTGGCTTAACAGAAACCAGTGACAGAGTCTCTTTGGCTTAGTCAGACTGGCACCTCTCCAAAGATTGTTTCTATTTTTAACTTATCAAAGTGCTTTGAGACCTTCACACAAATTATTTCTAATTAATTAAAAACAGATTCAATCTATTGCAAAAACTTACTAGGATTAGCTCTGAAACTTCCTAACCTTCTGTACTGAAATTATTTCAGTTAGCATTTTTATTCAGCAAATAAGAGTTGAAGGAACAGGTTTCTTTCTAGGATTAAGTATATGGTTTAAAGTTCCAGGCTGCAACTGAGTAATAAGCAAACCTGACTGCTTTCAACGCTACATTCCCATTTGCAGCAAAAGCAATGAGAGTTCTAGTCACCATCTGCATTAAAGCAAGTTTTACTGTCAACCTGCACAACTAATGAATGTCAACTTCCCTTTTGGAACAAATGCTTCCTCAGCATAAAAAAAAAAAAAAGAGCATATTAGGTTGTGTGAGAGAAAAAACTATTATGCTATCAATTTAACTTTAAATATATGAAAGATAGTGCACAAGAAAGAGCTGATTTGTCTAGCAGAGCACAACAAATACTAGTAGCTTCTGTCTTCTCACAGAGTCACTGTTAACTGGAGAGAAACAATCCTCAAAGATATTCTCCAAGCAAAATCAGAATATTCCTGAAAAGGCTGAGGTGAAGAACTAGAGAGCACCACAATGAAAAATGAAAACCTTTATTTTCCATAACTATTCCAGTAAGGGTTCCACTAAATAATACCGACCCTCTTCTCGGAAGTGCCTCAGCATTAAAGCTGTGGAAGAAAACTATGCTACTGTTCATTCTGAGAAATGTGATTGGAAAATTTTTCATGTACCCGAAGACTGAATGGCACATTTCAGAAGCATTTAAATGATATGGTTCATAAATAATGTTTAAGTACTGATTCTCTTCAAACACAGTATCTTAAAATATCCCATTACACTCTGTGTTTGATCCCATGCCATTAAATGCACATCATAACTAGAATTTAAGCTGGTGCCCACTGGAGTCACACAAAATAGTTAAGGCTATGTCAGCATTTCCACTAAAAAGCCCTGTCCTAGAGGTTTGTAATTTGGCTATGAAATCTTGCCTTGGTATGAACTTCAGCAGAAGTAATGTCTTTTTCCTCAGGATTGATTCTGTGTGAGAGATCCAGGCGGAGCGCTACCGATAACTTTGTATAAATGAATGCAAAGTACTTTTTGAGGCACAGAAATGGTTAGCTTCCCTCTTCCTCAGGAGGTAGTGAAGACTTGCTAATGTTGAACATACAGCAGCATTTTTCTCCACAAAATGGCAACTCAGTGCCAGGAAGAGTGTCATCAAAGCTGATGGTGTGTTAACCACTTTACCTTTTATGTTGATTTTCATTGGATCAAGATGATGCAGCAGCTAAAATGCCAACAGTTATCACAGGTGAATAAGGCCTAATTTGTTATGCTGCTAACCTTACTAATTCACCTGGAAATGTGTTGGTGGTAGTGACAGAAACTACCTTAGACTGGTGGGAAGGAGAGATGTCAGAGTCCCACATTTGTCTCCTGGCTCTGCACTGCTTCCTCAGAGAGGTTTCGTAAAACACAACTCATTGCTCACACCTGGTATGAATAAATGTGGAGAGTTCAAAATGCTGTTCTATGGTTGATGTATTTTGACTTATTTGAACACTTTTTCAAAATGTGTGTGGGTGGCATATGGCTGGGAGCTCACTCTCCTGCAGTAACCCAGAGAAGAATCATTCTTGCTGTCAGTGGGGCCAAACATACTGGGCTAAGTGCCTTGCATAGTTATCTGTGCAGTGAATACACCCTAACCATGATGGGCCACATCACGCTCTGGTTTGCATCGCTATTGGCAGCACTGGAATTGCTGCAACGCAGCATTAGAGATGTGGCCAGGCAGAAGAGATGTGGCCAGACACAGCAAAGGATGCTTTGATGTATCATTTCAGTGGTTCTAAACAGCCCAAATTAAGTAGGGTCTGACAAGTTCCTACATTTTAAGAAGGGCCTTTAACAAGAGTTTTCATGACATCAACAGCTCTTTCAGGAACCCTAGGCATTAGCTTAGATTTGTTTTCAAAACCCAAGCCCTCCCTTTGAGATCGTTAGCATGCCAGTAGGAACCATAAGGTCCGATTTACAAACCCGATTTATCCTAGACAGGATTTAAAGCAAGGATTCCTCATCAAGCAGACCTGATCTGTAAAATATATAACTTGTCAGCAAACCACTGCAGGAACAATATCACAATAAAAAGAAATAGCAGAGGTATAATGCAATAGCTTTAGCTCTCTAGCCCAGGCCTGTCGCCCAGTGCACTCCCTGGCTCAGGGTGGAAACAGCTCATCCCTTTGAGAAGGATGCTGCCTACATCTGGCAAAGATGCAGTTTTGAAAGCTGGACACATCTCCCATTAAATAACACATATTTAAAACTATTGCTTTAGGAAGCATGGTCTAAATGCACCTACAGCTCCAAATCTGGATTGCCCCAAGACAGGAAAAAATAAGTCTTAGTCTCTGCATCAGTACCCCGTTCCTTTTATCAGCACTGGGGTTTCACCCTTCGTGTATCATCAGGAACCTGCCTGTTGGAAGTAGGTGCTTTTCTCCAGAATCTGTGGTTTAGAAGAGACAGCCAAATGGATGAAGCATCTTCAAGAGCCACTATTGTAGTATCTGTGTCTTTTCAAGAACCATCATTTTCCAAGCTCTCAAGACCACGTACAAAACCCAACTAATGATAAAAATGTGGTCTTAGAAAGACTGCTCTCTCTGTAAAACACTAGTTATTGCATGCCTAAGAAAATCCATTACTAACCCTATTAATATCAGAGAATGACAATCAATCTTATAGAATTCAATAGCAGTACTTATCTATCAACAGAGATGCAGTCCTGGAACAATCTATCAAGTTCTCATAACACTTTTTTTCTTCATTTTGCATAAAATATGATAAAACGGTTTCTGTCTCTGAAGACGTTGACACAAGAAAAAGGTTGGAGTTTTGGTTTTTTTTTTCCTCCAAGTTTCTGCAGTTCTGGCATAGATTCTAGTGGAAGCCTAACATGTTCAAACACATTGTGTACCCAGCACTTCTACTAACCCAGAGGAACATATTTCTTTTAACACATATGTGTTGTAAATGATACACTTAATGAGATCATTAAAATGTTTTGATTCCCTGAAAATCCACACTGCTCATCATTTCCATTCTATGACAACCTTTTCCATTTTTTTGTAACAAGCTGAAAGGAAAAACAAAGCAACACCCAGATTTTCTAAGAAAAGAAGCCCTGAATCTCCTTACACTGATGAAAATCAATAACAATTATTCCAAAGCAAATGGATTTATGTCACTGTAAACCAAATGAAAAATCAAGTTATAGATCTTTAAATTAACCTTCCCTATTTTGGGTTTAAATGGAATTTTAAACTGTGTCTTGATCAAAACAACTGATAAAGTACTGCATTTTGGTAAAACCAGTAGAGCAGCTACTTAATATATGTTAAACATTCATGCATTTAAATTGTGAATCCATTCTCAATTTAAAATAACAAATTGTTCTTCTCACAACAACAGTTGTACAAAGTAAAAACATCCCTTTTTGGAAAAAAAGGAAAAATCATTGTTATAAGTGATTTTTTTTTTTTTCCTTCTACTCATTATAATATCCTACAAATGTTACTCAGCAGGTACAGCTACCTTTGGATGAGCTTGCCGTAAAGTCCACAATCAGATTTTTGCAAAACAAAATATATATGAAATAAGGGTGATATGATTCTTAAGCAACTCCTTGTAAAGTCATGCATGGGAAACATCTTCCTGACTGGGGCAGTAAATAATTTTATTTCCTGAAACATAAGATATAGGGCTTTAATCCTTACATTTTAATCCTGTATAGCATAGCTGGAAATACTTTGTTCCATCATTATATTTTAAATCTTTTCCTCTGTTCTTTAAAATTTTTAAAGTACCTTATGGTGGTGGTTTTCTCAGATTTCTAATATACTTGAAATGTTTTCAAACATTTTCAGTTTACGTGGCCCAAACTATTTTCCAATGGACATGTATCTTTCTCTAAACAGGAAAGATAAAGCTACTGATAATACATTTTTTTAAAGGTTATTCTTCATCAGCCCTCTGGGAAATAATTATGTAACAAAAAATCCCACAGATCCCAGACTGAAACCAGTGGTCCAGTAACATGAGGATGAAATTGCCCCTCCTTATCAAGTGACCCTCATTTGGAACTAATTTGAAACGTGTGATTTCAAAAAAAATGATGTGGTAGTAATTCCTTTAAATGCAGCTAACAAAGACATCAATTGGCGTATCAACTGAATTATTTTGTTTTATAATATATTGATACACATTATAACCTTTCTGATGCCAAAATGCACTAATTCTGCTTGGCCCCTTTTCCCATTAGCACATCAGTTTTCAACAGAAATGGGGTACCAAATCCTTGGGTGCCCATTCTTTAGGTAACTGAAAATGCACTACTACTTTTATATTCCAAAAATGAGGAGGTTAAGGCAGAAAGGTAAAGGCATGGAAGGGTGGGAATCAGCAGGGGACAGCAGCACAGGGGAGGGGGTGGGTGCTCTTCAACCCCAGAGCAACTGTGCCCCTGCCATCCACTTGCACACAGAACATTTGGACAGCTGAGGGCAACAGGAGGTCATTGAACTACGCATGGAGAGAACACAAATTAATGACTTTTATAATCTGAGTGGAAAATCAGAGTGAGAGACAGTCTTGTGAGGAACAACAAGGTACAGAAATGCAGAGGGAGCACAGAGAGTAGGAAAATTTTTCTTTTTCCCAGTAGGTGAAAAGGTAGCACAAAGTCTAACTCAGGGGACAATTAGTAAGTCCTGTAAAAAAGGTGCACAGATGAAGGGGAAGAGACCTACCAACTACCACCAGAGGGTGAGAATCAGAGGTGGTGTTTGTCACAGCACAAGCCACGCTCCCCAGTGATTCAGGGGTGCTAACCCTCCACCAGGCATCTGTCATCAGGGCTTTAGACTCTTCATGGCAGTTTTGCATACAAACAGATATAGGTTTCCACCTCCCAAAAACCAATGACAGTATCATTTCTATGACTACGCAGCAGCAGTTCTCTAAAGTGACTGTGAAAAAATGATGTTTGATTAGGAGACAATCTGCATGTGTACGGTGTAACACAATGCTTTTGGATTTCACATTAGAAATACCACTGTTTGGGACTGATTGCACTTCTCAGTTCTATCATATGGGGTTGTTAAAAGGCCAGGGTGATATACCAGCAATAACTGTTGGCCAAAAGGTGCTATTTTAGTCTATTTCCCCCAAATAATTTTTCTTAAATTCAAATATTTTCCCCTCAGGAAGTGTACACCGAACAGGAAAAGGTGAGGCATCAAAGATTCTTATAAAGAAAAACCCAAACATTAATACTGAAAACAATATGTAAAAGTGTTATTCCTGTTCCCAAGTTTATGTTGCTAATGGTGCTTACATAAACAGAGCAGCGTTTCGCTTACAGAAAACTTAACCTTTTGCTCCAAACTACTCACTTTGGTTTCTTTAATCACAGTTCATATACACTACATTGTAAAACAAAGGTAAATGTCTTTAGCCGCTCTGATTTGCTAACATTCATTTAAGCTGTGGTTTTTAAATTGTACAACTAAGGTTATTGAATTAAACCTCCCATTTCAGCTGTCACAGAATTAGGCAAGCCCTTGCATGTATGAGCTGTGGGTAAATATGAGTGTGCTTGCACATCAGTACAGACTATATTGTTAAAGCTTGTGTAAACAATTGGACTTAAGTATATGCATTGCTGAATTGGTGGTACAATAGCTAGAACTGTATGCAACCAAAAGGAAAATCCAGCACTTGTACAAAATGGAATTACCCTGCAGTCTTAGGCAACTTGCACTAAAACCTCTCTGATTTTGACTTCCCTTGTTAAATGGCTATCACAGTTCAGACATCTGTGCTCTTAAATTTAACACCCCTTTCCTTTTCTCCCTGTCTTTCCCCTCCTCCATCCTCTCAGCAACCAGTAGCACATCAAAAAAGTTGCTGTTTGATGGTTCAAGCTGAGACGTTCAGCCTTTACCCTCACGCTCTCTTGAGATGAAGCAGGCAAGGCTTTTAATCTTACCTGGTGACACATGACTGACTAATACAGTTTCTTGGACCTTCTGACCTCTGAGGGACTAAATCTGGTTGGTCTCTCAACCTCTCCAGGTGGCTGGGACATCAGTTTGCGGTGGGTCATGATGTAAACAAAGTTTTGCACAGGTCTTCTGTGACTTTCTGCGTACTCATACTTGTGCTAACTTTTACTGTGCAAATTTCTTCAGTATAAAACGTATCATTTCACTTCAAGTCAGGGGGAAAAAGAATTTTCCTTTATTTTTACTGGAGGTTAAAGACTGTAACAAGAGCCAGCCTTGAAACCAGTCACAGCGGCAAATTTGCTGAGTCAGTGCTGATGTATTTTCTTGGAGCGAGAGAAATGGTCTGGCCACAGCCAAGTAGCTTATTTGAAACTTTGCCTCCCACACAAACTAATAAAGCAGTGCTAGACGGGTTTGACACTTATACAGTATAACTCAAGATGTTCCTAATCCATGTGCCTCCCTTTGGAGCTTTGTTGCTCAACTGTTTTTCTCCTAGGACTTTCTTCTGGTTAGCTTTGAGGCAGTGGTAGTCCTCGAGGCACCCTTTAGGCCCTCAATACATCATTTGGTAAATGTGTTTCGATTTTACTAAACCACTTTTTGCTACAGGAGTCCTGAAATCACCAAGAGGGGGTCCTGAAACACAGCTGAATCATTTTTTCAGGGAGCTGGAAGCAGCTGAAAGGAAAGAGCACATTGAGAGAAGTAACAAGGTGAGGGCCAGTGAGAACTGAAGGGAAGCAAAAAAAAAAAATCTCAGCTTCTGCAAATACAGGAGGCACATTTTTTTCTAGTATGAGGTACATAAAATGCAAGGTGCTACATTTCCTTCCATCTTCCATATTATGAATAGTTGGATTCTCAGCTAGGATGAGGTGAGAAATACATCTCCAACACCACTGATAATCCCAACAAGTCATTGTACAAATCATCACTTGCACAGGCCTACAGTTACAAGTGCAAGGATGAAATCTTCCAGCTACAGACACCCTTTTGGACTCACAACAGACCAATCAAGTAAACACATGGTTCAGACGTAAGAGCCAAAAAAAAATCTCCACAGTGTGTGCTGTGGCATGCAGTCAAGCTGGTGCGCAACCCAGGGTATAAGATCAGCTCATGGTGCTCCCCCAAGCCTACTCTCCCTGTCCCTGCTGTCCCCATTTCCCAAGCTCTGCTTCTGTATAGGGACAAGTGGTTCTGCTAAAGACAGAACAGGACAACCCTGGAAGTCATTATTTTGGATAAAATCAAAGTAACAACCCTGAAATGTAGTGTCTTAACAACAGACCCCAGTAAAAAAAGCTTCAATAGATTGTGTGAAGCAGGAGCAGGAGGATAACCCAACCCTAAAGTAAGCCCCCAAGCCCTAACAGTTTAAGAAGATAATGGGGTGAAAAGGCAGAGACAAGATGACAGTACACCGGGAAGACCACAAGCCAACAAAGACGGCATGTCCCTTCTGGTCCAAAGGACTTGGCCATGTTTGGTCTAGCTGTGTTGACCTCCTCTACTCAGAAAGCCAATAAAAACATTATTTCACCTAGCTGTAGTTACTGCTGGTTGCTTAAACTTCCCATAAAAGCTGTGTCCTTACTGCAGCACAGGATGTGATCACTCTCAGAGGACCCTGAAGTTAAGCAAGGGTGCTACGGCTTCCACACCCAAGCTCCGAACTGGAAATGCCACCAGACAGAGCGGCAGCTCTCCCACAGGCAGAAAGGGTATGACAGGAGGTTGCATAAAAACCATTGCTGAGAGTGAACTCTCCTCTGGGACAAAGCCTGGGCATGTTGCTAATTTTCACTCTAAAATGAATAAGGCAATGAAAAAAGAAATGGACCCTTATTTAATCAGAAAATATTTTGAACACAACCGGTGAGTAAAATTCTAACAGCTTTTTGAAATGTACACAAGTTTCAATGAATATTCCTTTTTACTAATGTTGCCACTGAAACTGAATCCCACTCCTAAATTCTTTCTCTGTGGGAATAGAGTTTCTCTAGTGTAATTAATAATAAAAATTAATATGCAGCTATAAACAGAGAACTCAGCTTTCTGGCACGATAAATTGGTGCAGTTTCACTGAAGTCAGATTACTTAAATTTACAAAGAAGAGGCCAAATTTAAACATACCACCATTAACAAGTTCAGTCACCACAAAAGTTTTGCACAAGAAAATATGAAACAAAACATTTGGAAAGTGATTGAACTGCAAAAAAAGAGTGTCTAGATAATATGTTCACTTGCCACCATTCAGCTTGTCATGCTCACTGCTGTTTTAATAACAGTATTTTTAAGAACAGTTCTTCCTTTGTGGACTCCTGAAATTCATTGTTATCCTGTTTTTGTGATATTTCCCATTTAAGTTAGTTTATACTTCCTCTAGGAACAGAAGAGGCAGTCAGATCACCTGCTGTTCTGAGATGTCTACAGTACTTGAACACAATGGGGTGAAACCAGGACAGAAAGTTAGCCCAATTCTGAATTTCCTGGCTTTGTATTTTTAGTGGGACCTTTCACATCATTTTAATATCCCCACAGGTAGCTGTGCAGAAAAACACACATGCACATACACACACTCTGTACATACTCAGGACAAAGCTGTAAATTCTAGCACCCTAAGTTAGGATTATGTGTTTCAGTGTTGTTTCCAAATGCACAATGATACAGTTTTACAGAACACTTCTAGATTTCATACTGTAATCTTTTTCCTAATAGGATTGCTCCTTGTCCAGAGAACAGACTTACTCTGAGAGCAAAAATTGCTGTCTTGTAAGGAATGAAGTAGGCAAGGGCCCTATGGAGCCTGAAGCTAACCAAAGGTAAAGAACTTCAGAGAAAGAAATGGTAGATTCACAGTTCCATCTGATTAATGCTGTTAGAGGAAAATGAACAAAAGCCTGGTTCTTGTGCAAATTCTGAAAGGGTGCTCAGAAAGTCACTTAAATCCAGGTTCTCATTTAGTCACTGGTGCATATTCCTCTATGTGCTTGTTACCAAGCCCTAAGGTGGAAACAGATGAGAGTTTTATTCTGAACATGAACTAATCAATCAAGCAATGCAGACCTTTTTAGGTTTTTCATGCCTTAATTCCACTCCCCCTCCCAAAGGAGATAAAACTCCAAAATTTTATGAGAATTTGAGAAAGTTAAGTATCTTGATATTTGTGGAACAATGAGATGGAAGGACCCTGGAAGAATCAAAAAAGACTTTTTTTTACTCAATAGAGTAAATAAATCTGTTGCAAAAGAATGTTTTTCTTGTTCTCTGCCCACCATTCCACCTCCCCCACCCCAAGACTGAACATCTAGTCATTCCTGTAAGAGCTCTGCATCCCATGCAAGGAATAAGGAAGAGGGAGCCTGTGGGGAGAAAAACCAGAAATGCAAATAAGGGCTTTATCAAAACACAAAGGCCCAAGTTTAAGTTTGTGGAGGCACCCCTCATTCGGTCATTACACAGTTTATGAGCTAATCAAATTTTCAAAGCCCCTTTTATCCTTCTTTCATAGTTTTCAGGATGTATTCATATGTACCTCATTTTTTATGCCCACACTAAGGTGAGGAAGACTCTAACTGCTGTAATCACAGAATGCTTGAATTTTCTGCTTCAGTCTAGAACACGCTTCCAAAACTGGACAAAACTGAACTTTAAATAGTTTCCCAAAGCACACTACAGAGTTCGCCTCTCAAAGGGCAGTTTATCAACGGGCTTGAGGAGCAGAGAGGGAAATCACTGAAATTTAACCCTGAACCCCACATGAACCCAGGGATTGGGACTGCATATTTTCCACTGTCCTGCCATCTGCTGCTTCACTGCGCATGGTAATCTTTGGCAACCCCACTGAGATCTGCCTGGGCTATGGCTCTGTTCAGACAGGGTGTAGAAAGAAAAGACACTGAGAATGTCATGGCTGACTGACCAGACTACTGAGATCAGAGAGATTATGCCTCATTTGCTCACCAAGCCCTGCCAAAAGCAACACCATTTAACTGCAGGTACTCAAAACCCAACAGGCATGCTTAAAGTAAAAGCAGGCTAAAAAAGAGGACCATTCATAACGTGCATTTGTTTGGGACACTGTAGCTACGACCTTTTGGCAATTACTCATGAGAGTTTTAAAACAAAGTTTACAGTGCCCAGCATTTCAGGTACAAGTGATATCTGGTAGAAACTATACACACAATTGCAGGACACATCAACCTGGGATATGACTCAAGGAAGGAGTGAAAAAAGGGACCTAATAGCCCAGCAAACAGAGATAAACAGAGAAAAAACTGTCATTTAGCTGTTATTTTAAAGCAGCTACAGTCTGTTTATCTCCTGGCTGTGAAATGCTGCACAGTATGGGAGTGTGAGGGTTTGGTACTCTTGTGCATAACCTTCATATGTCATCTCATGACAGGGGACCTCCCTTGAGCCAAGGCCAAATTTACATTTGTTCCCCAGAGCACCCCCACTAGGCTCCAGATGCAGCAGACGAAGACTCAGTGCTCAAACTCTGATTTCCTCTGACCACACTGTTCTGAATAAGGGCCCCCAAACCTTCCAGTGATCAAATATCAAATGTTTACACACAGACTTACTGACTTTCAAAATGATGTTTCTAAAAGCTAAGGAATATTTCAGAAGTGTCCTAGAACTGCTAAGGTATATTTTTAGGGGTATTGGACCTGCAAGAACATTACTGTAGCATACAGAGTACTGTAGATTTTTTGAGCCTTATCATGCTGACAACAACCACCTGTTATTAATGTATCTCTCTCCCTCAACCTCCCTGCTTCTGCCAGAAGCACTAGAAATAAAGATGTAATTCTGTATATGTGTCTACAACAACATCCTGCCCTATTTCTTCACTCAAATACTGATCTTGGAAATGACAGTGTCTTCTATCTGTTTAGGAAAAAAAGGTACTTTGATAAGATAAGCTTCTCCAGGGGCTGCAGAACTATGGCTGGCAGACATCAGGGTTGACAAATGTTCTTCTAATTGCAAAGAGACACTGCAAAATTGTCCTCTGTTGTGGAATAGACAATTGCTGTCACCCTTTCTTCTTCCCTGCTGCTCTACTGCCTCCACTCTGTCTGCCTCACAGGGAGATCAGGAAAGAGACAAAAAAGCCATGTAAGAAAAGAGAAACAGGCATCTTTTTCCCAGTTCCAGCTGTGTTGGAGCCAACAGGCTCTGTTGTTTTGATGATTCCAGGACCCTCACATCTCATTTGATCCCTGCTTGACAGAAGTGCACAGCAGAGGTGGGAATGCCTTGCAGATTTACAGAGGGAGCTTCTGAAACCCGTAGGCTGCCCCCTCCAAGACAGGGCCCTTCTTTCTGAGAGCTGGAATCAAATAACCTCGACACCAACCTCTGGTTAGTAAGCAAGACAGGAGCAATGTGGTAAAATGATTAAGGCAAAGAGATCAAACATGCTTTCCACTGTATTTTTCTTTTGATTCGAACACGTATCTTGAAAAAGAGTAGGTTTGAAGTAATAAGCTACCCACTAACACTCTCAGTTTTAATGTCTCTGCTGCTAAGCCCTGCTGAATCAGAGCTCCTGCTCCCCCTCTCCTTCTTGACTCATAACCTCAGTGACAGCCATGAAGCTGGGCAGAGGCACTTCATAAAATGTACTAAATGAAGCAACTCTCAATAATAACAAGGACTGGCAGGTAGCCATGCTAGAGGAGGAAAGACCTAGTAGGAATGTCCTGCAGCATACAAGTCTCTGTTGTTCCCATTACTGCAGAGGAAGAAAATCTCTTTAAATGCTTTTGATTCAAATGATCATCTGACAGAAACAACGGACCAGACAAATGGCTGTAAAACAAGGCAAGTGGATTTCCTACTGCTACAATATCTTACTGGGCTCCCATGACACAATTTCTCTGTTATTCTGCCTTGCCATGGTAAAGTAAACCTACAGGCTACCCAGAAAACAGATGAGTGTAATCAGTCCTTTATAAATTATATCCCTTCACTCAAAGAAAGCAAATAACTTTGCCTGCTCTATAATAACTGTTTCTAATACTTCATTTATTCTATAAATTGTTTAAAAAACACTTCAAGAGAGGTCAAGATGAGAGGGCAACAATAATTGGAGATTAAGGAGACTCTCTAAGTATTTTGCACCTGTGAGTAAACACTTTGGTAATTATTATGATATGAGCTAGATCTACTAAAAACCCCCCAACAGCTTATTTATGATTTTCTTGGACATACGTTATTTCATCTGAGATAGAGCCCCCATCTTTTCCAGAGCTATTTAAATTCAAATTTAAGCAGCTGCAAATTTGGCTGATGTCATGTGACTGGCAAGTCAATAACAACAGATTTAACCTGATCTCCCATTGAAGGAACATAAAGAAACAATAAGCCAAGGGTAAGTGATATTCTCATGAAGTTTTATCCAAGTCCCCTGAGGAAGCAGGAACTTTCCTCCTCAGAGGAAAGCCCACAGAGTCAAGAACAAGCAAAACTGAGCCTGAAGGACAGAGATGTGAATTAACATGCAGAACTGTTGTTCAGGTGGGGTTTCAGAAAGGACTCTCTAACAAAAAGGGGACATCATGTCCTTTTGCAGTCTCTGGGGCATGGCTCTGCCCACTCTGGCTTTTGTTCTTCCTGTGCCCATGCACAGCACTAGCAGTGGTCATGGGACCACTCTGGAAAAGGGAATGGAATAAACTCTGCAACACCATCTCTTGAGCTGCTGAGCATCACAACTGTGCAGATGCCTAATGCAGCTAAAATCCGACATATTGATTAATACTAATCCACACTTTGAAAGTACAGATGGATAAAATTATATTAAATCTTTAAACACTCAACCCAGAGGTTCCTTTTAAAATAGTTACAATTTAGCATGTCAGAAAAAACTTGCTTCTTAGTAACTTTTCTGCACAGTCCAGAAGAGGTTGCTAAAGAAACCACTAGTGTCCCCTAATCTCCCTACCAATTTAAAGGAGAACCCAAAACAAGTTCCTGAAAAACAAAAAATAATCAAATTCTGAGTAGTTATACCAAAATAATAAACTTAAACATGACAAAAATATTTGCTGAGGAATTTAAAAGTAGGCAGGGCTATAGACATACTGGCTTACAAAAATAAAGTTAAATTTTTAAGTTATTCTTAAGAGTTTCAATGGAATTCAGTAAACAGTTTTTGATTCATGACAAAGCACTCTCATTACTCATTTTATATTGTAAGGTTATAAAAATGTAAATTCAAAATTCAGATTTTATATCATTCCCCTTTATTTCTTTTTAACCCACGTTTCCTTGATCTCCTCAATGGCACAAAGTCATGTAGAGCCAGACACAAACACAAGCTCTCTCCAAACTGCTTCAGTCCAATACCAAATCAATACAGATTACTTCCACATAAAATGGTAACTGAACCACAGCTGTTACCTGAACCAAATTCTTTGTTTACCCTAATGGAGAACTGAACCAAGAAGAAAATACCTGATTATTGGATCAGAATAATTAACAGAGAATTTTCAGAGGAAGTGCCCTAATCACTAAAATTTACATTTAAAAATTTTGCATTTTTTAGCTTGAACTAATTCAGATATACCATTGCAAATACATAATTATTGTTCTGTACAAATTGAATTGACTTGTCAGAGTTTAAGAAAAATCAGAGCTGAACTAAGAAATTTTCATGTTGTTTTACTTAGGTTTTTTTTAGTTATTGTTATTTTTCAAACATCACAAGTCCAGGAAACACAATTGGGTACAGGAAACACAATTTTTCTTTCATTTTTAAAATTAATTATATTAATCTTAGCAGCATCTCCCACAAACATTATTGTAGAGTAAAATGGAAATGAGGCTAAACTAACATTTCAAGGTAGCTGCTGTCTACATCTCTACATAGTTGAGAAGTTCTCCTTTAGAAGTAGAGAATGAGGCCCTCTTAAAACTATTTTGTTTATGTCTTGAAAGCTCTCTGTGAGGTATCTTTCAGATATGTAAGACTCCCAGGACTGTGAAAAATCAGAATGGTCTTGTCACTAAACAGCAGCTTTGAAAATCAGATAAAAGCAACTGAGATTTTATTAAAAAAACAACTTACTGCATCTTTTGGCTGCATAAGTATTTCTTTCCTGACAGGCTACCGAAAAATAAGAGGCATTTCTGTTAATCCATTGAGAATTAATGTTCCAATTTTTTGCATTTTGGTAGTCTCAAGGAAAAGCACATTTTAAAAACTGTTAAATCTTTCAGATTTTTTTTAGTCAATCCTAAGCCTTTTGTATTAAATATTAAATTAACCAGTAGGAACAACACCTGAGTTTGACTGAACCCTCATGTACATTATCACTTAGGACAATTCTGATTTATCCTTTTACAGAAAATTTTACTGACCACACAAATTCTTCCATCAGACTTTCACTTACAGGCAGCCATCTTCAAGCATCATCCACATACACACATGCATAATTTTGGAAAAAATGAATGAACATTCCCTGATGACTCTGTGGGTTTCTTCATGGCTGTTGATGCCTGGTTATCATTGTCTATAAATGTGATGGTAAACCAGATGATATCACCACACCACCAAACCCACAACGAACCTGTAGAACCCAAGTGACAGGAGACACTTAACTTACTTGCAAGTAGACCAGAGTTGTGCAATAACTGCAGCTCACTAATGAAATCAAACCCAGAATTGCTTCATCCCATGATTTCAAAACAAAGAGCTTCTTTAAGTGCAACTTAAGATTATGATGCTTTTCTCAAGAAAAGCATCATCATGAGACATAGCAAAGATTTAATAATGACCTGTTATTCACCGGCCACTTTTCTGACACCATTTTGGCAATAGATCTTGGATTCACCAGCATGACAAAAACTGTTGCCAGTTCTTTAGTAACACTTTCAGAACTAGGTAGCAAAGGTAGCATTTGCTTACTGCTATTACATGAAGCCAAGCTTTCAAGTTCCCAGCCTGAGTTACTGTTACACCAATCTTGCTCTGCTTTTCGTAAATATTGCAAAATCTGCAGGGACCCTGAAATATGCTAAAAATAAAACAACTGTATATATGTTATGCTCTTTTTTTTAAACTTATTCTTGTGCAAATCTCAAACATCACATATAATTTTCACCAAAATTCAGATGATCCAAATCACTACCTGGCAGGTGCAGCACATCTGGACAGATTATGGCCCAGGGCACAGGGCAGCTATTCAGAAAAATAGAAGTACATCCACTGTCTAGTTTTAGACCATACAGAAGGGAGAGGTTTGTCCATAACACATGAGTTGCAGATGCTTTACCCCAACAGAGCATGAGCACCAGTCCATCTCATTCCCCCATTTTCCCTGAAGGGTCAGGACTTGAGAAGAGGAAGGCACATCCCTGCTGCAAAACACATGTTAAAATTAGCAACTACTGGCCTGATTTTCAATGGCAGATACATGCAATACTTATGGAAACAAACAGCATGGGAATAAAAAAGGAGTATTTGCATGATGCCTATTGTGATCACAGGGCTGACTTTACATTCAATGGCACTTCAGTATAAATGTTTAAAATGAAGTATAATACCAGTGCCATCCCAAACCAACAAAGTTTTTAAGACCATGGATAATTTCCAATTTACTCTGTTTTCAAGCATTACATAAAATTTGGGAAGTTGAAGAACTTTTCCTGAGCTTGGGAAGTTCACATTGTCTCCATTAACCTTGAAAAATGGTAGCAAAACATTTTGGTGGTAATTTTTACAGTCTGCAGCATATAGAAACTCAGTGTAAGAGCACAGAGTGTATGACACAACATGAGTATCCCTAATGGATGCACACATGCCTACCAGTGACTCAGAATATGGGCATGAGGTGGGGCTGGGAAGAGGAAGGTGTCAGCAAGAAAGCACAAGGAAGATTTATAACTTTAAAAAGCAACTGTTTCAAAAGTTTTAAAAAAAGAAGTGGAATGTAAAATATTTTTGAGCATTACTGATGTTTTTTTCATGTCTTCTTCATTTTTCTTAAATCCAAAATGAGCTCTAGATTTTTCCAGACTTGCACTGCCTACACCTGGGATTACTATAAGATTTTGTAAAGTTTTCCAAATACTTTTAATCCACCTATTGACAGATATTGATGCAATGAATAAACATCTTAAATCTCTTTTAATGTAAAGATTGTAATATAAATGAGAAGGAAAAAAAAAAAAGGATGAAAAAAAAAACCTGAAGGTCTGAGTTGCTTTTCTGGATAATTCTTAACTACTTAAAAGTCACTTCACATATAATGGCATGAAATCAAGGCCTTGACTTCAAAAATAAAAATCCATCTGTATTCCTGCAACATTTCTATAGCAGTAGTTCTCAAACTCACATGTCCTAGGGCAAAAAACTCAGAGAAAGTAGAGAAAACATGATACTGTATTCTCTCTGTTGGCTTGGGTTTCATTTGTTTTCCTGTACCAAAGAGCAACCCTGAAGGGTTTCACGGGAAACCTGCTAAGACTCTGTCTTAACAGCTATCATTCTATAGGGGTGAGATACAATACAGATCAAAATATGCAACTGATATTGCAACATCTAAATAGCATGGGGTATCTGGTTTAATTATAATGCTTTGGGCCATAGCTTTCATTTGCCAATCATTGCCTAACAATTAAGTAGAACATAATTAAATTTTAAGAGTCTAAGAAAGGCAAATCCTTGAAAAGGAAATATTTTAACACGGTTGGCAAGGTGTGCAAACATCAATAGTGTGGGAAACACATGTAGCTGACAGTATATACACTGCTATAACTCCTTGTAACAGAGGTTAAAATCTCCTCAAAAATACTTGCAATTAGATGAATAAAACTGGAACAAATCAGCAGTCTGCCAGCTGTTGGGATTTTCAGCTATTTCAGTGACAACAGGATATAAATGCAAAACTTATATTATAAATGTAAAACTTTTGTGCATTTCCAGAAAGTACATAATGCATGTGATGGTCTGAAATCAAACTACCTGCACATATAATGTTTGTCTGTGTGGTTTTGCTTCTTATTTTTAAACAAATTTCTGGGAACTGTATTTAAAAATATGTGTTCCCAGTTTCACTTAGTGAAATCAAGACAGAGAAAAGAAAACTGTTCCTAAGTTCAAACCAAGCTCTGACCAAATGCACTAACCTTCTCTCAGATAAAGCAGCTTACCTTCCTACCATTGTTGTAAAATCCCACTGCCTGATGAATCTTATCAGAGGTGACATCCAATCACACTTCATTTCTATCTTATTTGTTTTTAACGAATCCTGGTGACTTGAATAATCAGTTGGTAACCAGCTTACCTGGTAACCTGGTAACTGGAATAATCAGCTGGCATTTTCTTCTGCAGTATTTTTTGAACCACTAATGGTGTAACTTTTACTGTGAATTAGAGTCCCTCCAGTTTCCCCTATCTGAAATGTCTCAGTGGGCATTTCAAATAACTTTCTGAAACAAGATGCACTTTCAATAGATTTACTTTTGGTTTTTTTTAAATTATGCATGACTAAGTAGAGGGAATTGTCAACCTTTCAGAGACCTGTTTTAGGGAAAACAGGATGCACACTGCTGAGAAAATGTTTCAGATACTAAGATGGCTCAGGTAAGTCTGGCAGTCACTCCACACCTACAAGCTGTGAGTATGACCAGGCTTTCAAGTTTCTGCACCTGGTAGATGATGGCCAAAATTTGAAGGTTGGGGAATAAGGTCTACAGAGTAACATACTTAACATCCTTGCAGTAATACCCAGGACCCTGACGATGAGCTGTAAGCAATTTCTAATGGTTTTTCCTTCACACTCTCAGGGGAACACTGATGTTGGATTACATAACAGGAAGAAGACAAAGCAGTACACTAGTGTATCACATGAGAAATGCATATATTTGACAGAATTTTAATCATAGTAAGACACAGGTCTTCAGAAGTTCAAGAAATCATTAATATGGCAACAATGACTAAAATATTAAACATTCATTACTTATAAAATATCAACAATGTAAGATAGATTCATTTATGCAACATCTCTTGCAATAATGATGGGACCTTTGCTCTTTGTGTGAAATTTTTTCATTTCTTGCCTCTATTTCAGAATACAATGACATTTAATGGAACACAACTGAAAAAAAATAATCATGCAGATGCAACTGCAAGCAAAAACGGCTCAAGGAATTTCTTGAGAGAAGCAAGAAATACAGAAGAGGTTGGCCATGGCTGAGTCCCCACATCTGGGAAAACTGTATCCTGCCGTATGCTCGCTTCTCCTAGGCTCTGGGTACCACTGAACAATGACTTAACCATGTATTCAAAGGAGGTGTTATTCCCCAGCTGAAGTGGTGGATCTCACATGCAGCAGCTTGAACTGCATTCCTACAGAGTCCTGGACTGGACAAGCAGTGAACTGGGGTGCACCTTTCATGCATGGTCTCTTACCCATCAGCTACTGGGGTCTGAGATGACCACACTGTATCAATACTATCTCCTATACTCTCCCCTAATGTTCCAGCAAAGGCAATGGGATAAGTCAGCTAAATGGACTTTTGGCTGAAACCAGTTCTGCTCTTGCGACCTTCTGCAAGCTCCGCATTCACTTTAAGCTAGTTTGTAAAATGAAAGGCGTCAATCTCACAATTCTTGCTTGTATTTAAGTTCATATTCTCATTTATACATATACAAGAAGTGCACAATGGTCACATTTCCCATTGTCCTTTGACTGGGGAGAAATAAATGTAAAAAAGGGAAAAAATAGGGGAATAGGCACATAAAACACCTTATTTCTAAAAATGCTGCTACAATTTGTGCATTAATGAAGACATAAGAACACTACAGGTGAGACACATACTCTGCCACTCCATTTCCCATCACTGACTTTCCCAAATTCCACAGCCCTCTATTTCAAAGTTTTCGGTTGTTATTTAATTAGAGAAAAAAAAGTCTGTGAATTTTAGTTTAAGAAAGTAACACTGATATCTGCTAATATAACTTGAGGAATGTTAAGAATTACTTGGTAAGGTTTTCTAAATTTAATAGGTTTGACATTTTGTAAATTGTGGGGATACTCTGCCCCTCTTTTTTTTTTTTTAGACTAAAAAACAGTTGCAATCAATCATGGAAGATAGCAAAACTTGTAATATACTTTCTTCTCAACACAGTATAAGCCACAAGAGAGCATATGATTTAATGATGAAAAGATGCTTCTGATAAGATAATAATTTGCTCAAGGAGAGATCTGAGTTGTGAATGCAGCTGTTCCAAAAAATCTAAACCCACAGGCAAGAAGTTTTTGTACAAGCTATATCCATAACTACTTAGATAAACTGATGACAGACCCCAGAAAAGTACATCAGATAGAGAAGTGAAGAATCAGGGCTACTTTGAGACTGAAAAGGAAAAGAAAAGAGATGGTAAAGATTACCACTAACTATTGTTGCAAAGACTGAATCGAAAAGATTTCAGTAGTCAGGCTGTTCAACACAATATCTTACTTCATCAATGACTCGCTTTAGAAAAATATCTTTTTATATTCTGATTCAGTTCACTTACATGATTGCTTCATTCCCATACGTGACAAGTTCCATGGCACTGACCTGGATTACCTGGATGCCCAAAACTAGGGGCAGGCAGAAATGGTCTCATTCTTCAGTTCTTATTTCAGATGCCTGGTACTGCTTTGAAAACACAAGCTCATGAAGGGAAACCCACTCATATTCTGGTGTGCTCACACTGCTTTCATATCTCAGTATTGGCAAGCACTGGGAAAGCATCACTAGAAAGATAACGGTTAATATGGCTTATTAGCAACATAAGAACCAGACAAAAAAACTCCACATTTTGTGATGTGCTCTGATCTGTATTAATTGGTCAGTAGCAGGTTCAACATCATCACAATTAACTGAATTTATTATTTTGTAACAGCAGATCTTTTTCAAGGGGAAAACACGTGTACTTAGGTAAAACAGAAGAAAGGTATTACATGGCAATTTTCTATTATTACAGTCAATATTGCTGCAAATCCATTTGTGCAAGTAGTCCCTAATGCCCACATTTATCCCCAGTGATGTCTGACTGCATGTGTAGATAAGGGAACACCTGCATGGATCAGTTAGCAGGATCAGTCTCGCAGCAGGGAGAAAAAGCCAGTAAGAATGCATGTCTTCAGGACACTGCATGCTTTCTCTGTTGAAACACGCAAACTAAAAAGCATGAAATGATCTTGGCTGCTCTATAGCTCATAAATGTCTGAGTAAGTCCTTTTACATTGGCCATGGTACCTTGCCATCAAGTTTTCAATGTTCAAGGCAGATGATCCTTGATGACACCAGCCAGCCTGGACTCTTCTCACCCAGGAATGAGTAAGAGAGCCACAAGCAATAATCTGCTGACTTTTCCTATTTAGATATACTCATGGGTTTGGAAATCTTGCAATAAATTAAGGAGATCTAGCTCTGCACTGAAAATTTTACACACTTAATGTCTTTCACAGGCCTCAACTTACCAAAAAAGCACCAGGAAATGCCCTTAGTATTTCCCGTGGTACTAGGTTGACCAAGCTTCTCTTGCACAGAAAGTGTCTTAGGAGATTACCAATTAGTCTCCTCAACCACAGGCATGAGAAAGGGAAATCTGCAGATGTTGACTACATCTCTGGACAGTAGATGCAGAAGAGCAGCTGTTACAGTAAGGATTGCACGGATTTCTTGTGAAAGTCAGTAGCAGATGTCACCATCTGCTTCTGCCTTCTTTATGAAATAGAGGTAAAAGAGAGACTAAAAGCTGATTAAAAAAAAAGGTAACTACAAAAAACATAAAATCAAAAGACACACACCTATTTACAGTGAGTAGGGGAAACTCCTACCCCCTTCTCCCTTGCAAACCTGAGATCCAGATGCACAATAAAAGGAAAGAACACTCCCCATTCTGTTTAAGATATGATTTCTTTTCATTTTAGTCTTACTACATGTACTTTGACAACACTCAGCCTGCAATCTAACACCTAGCCATTTCCACCCTGGCTGAAAGAGATCACAGAAATGAGCAGTTGTATCCTTTCCCTCTGGCTATACAGCAATGGTCTGATGACAACTGCTTTACCAGAGTTGGTATCAGACACACAAAAATTCCCTACTGAATGATCTACACAATGATGTCATGTATGGAGGCAAAGTATTACTTAGGGGAAAAAAAAAAAAACAACCAACAAAAACCAAACAAAACTTCTGTTGCATTGTGTCAGGAAACATGCTGTACATGTTTGTACATCCTGGCAGATTAAGATCAGATGAGGCAAGCAATGAAGTGGTTAACCAAATCAGAAAGTTATCTCAGACATCCAAAGGCGCATCTTGTAAACCTGAGACAACTTCTTACACAGAACTGAAGAGAGAAAACAGTAAGGGCTTGTCTGGGATGAAACAAATGACACTGTCAACAAGTAGTTTGCTTTCCCACTCAGAAAAGGAGGTATTAGTGAGATCCAGAGCCCAACAAAAGAACAGGAATCTTTCCAATGAAGTAAAAAAGGTTTGGATCAAGCCCCAGCTTTCCTGAAAACTAGACTTGCTAATTGCCTCACTCTTCCACTGTCAAAACCATCATCTCACTGAACAGCATTATCTTTCCAATATTGCTATAGGGCAAACTTTTCCACACTGATAATACTGGGAGCCATCTCCAACTACCACCAGCAACTTGATGGTTGCCACCTCCCCCATTCAGAATCCCATAATGTTGTGGGAGGGGAGGGGAAAAAACGCACACATCATTCTGGAAAAGTTTTTTAGGTTTTCTTTTGTTTGTTCATTTTTGAATACAGAGACTGCCTTGTAGCTACTGTAGAGCATATTGCTTTTCAGCTCATGTCATACATAGACAATAAGCAAGCTTCAGAAATGGAAGATCCCATTCACCTTGGCATGACCATAAATCAGGAAACTCTTGAGCTATACCTGGATAAAATGGATGAAAGTAACTGCAGAAATTAGCTTTAGCAAAGTATACTGCTAATACAGGTCTTTTCCCCAAAGGAAGCAAGTCATGCTTATCTTACATTACCAGACCATTACTGGAAGTACTATGCCAGACCCTCAGCTGGCATAAATCAACACGACCCTACTCACTTCAGTGCAGCTGTGTTGATTTATGTGAGCTGAAAAGTATGTACTGGTCAAAAAGTGACTATTTCATCTTACAAAACTGTAAAAGTGACTAAGTGAAATGAAAGGGAAATCAAATGAGAGGCCATATGTATAATAGAAAGAAAATAATAGAAAGGAAAGTACTACAGAAAGGCTCAAAGTAGATGTATATTTTATTAAGATTAGTTTAACATAGCCACTAATTTTAGCTCATATGAAATTTTAGAAAATTTTTTCTGCTGTTACATACACATGTATCTCTTGAGTATAGACCCAAGTACTTTTACAATTTAATAATGCTGTACTATTCCCAAATTAAGATAAAAGGTTCAGGCAGTGGGTTCAGCCAACCTAGAATTTATCACTGGTGTTTTTGTAAAGTCACTCTGATTGTCAGAACATGAAACATCATACTTAAAAGGAAGCCCATACAGTGAACTTAAGTGCTCAGCTTTACACTATGGCATCACATCTTAGAACTACTCCTGTTACTGTCTTTCTCTTATAGAGCAAGATAAAAGTAGAAAACCAAATGTTCCCAAAGCCAGCACTTCTCTCAAGCCTTTGTAATTTTGAGAAATACGAAACCTTTCATACTAGACTTAAGCACTCTTTACCCTCATGAACTCTGTGCAGACTTCCCTATTACTATACAGGCTACATGAGATTAACTACTGGTGCTCCTTTCTGAGTTTAAGCTGGAAAGGCTCAGAAGAAGAATTGGCATTCAGAAAGAAGAGGTGCAGATTCCTTTTATAGGGAAGCAGCTCTTGAGATTAGACAGTTCTCATTTTCACTAGGCTTGTGCAGTGCTGCCCCAGCACTAGAACACGGTAATGCCATATAAAGAGGGGTTGTGGCAGATGCACTAGACCCTCTTATCCAAACCAGCAATAGTTTGGTACAGGCTCCAAAGGACATAAACACCTGAGCTGTAGCTGGGCCAAGACCTCCTCCAGGAAACCCACAAAGGGGCAGAGTAACCCAGGGTGCACTGATGCTTGGAACACACGAATAGTGGGTGGTTTTTCCAAGACTCAGTTACTGAGGAACAAAGAAAGTTGAAGGTCCAACGGTTCACACACATACCTTTCCTTTCCCATCGCATGTAATTCAGCTACAAGCCAACCCCTTTATCCCATGAATATGACAGCCTAATAAGCCTTCTTTGAGCTCTCCCTGCAAGGCAGCATGGCTGTGTGGCAGTGATCTCCCCTTGAGTTAGGACAACTCTCAAAGTTACTCCTTGAGCCAGAGAGACCTTCCTACTAAAAACCAGATCTTTGGATAAATGCAGTTTCAGTCCTCTCTAAATTGCAAGTGGACTGCTTTGCAGTGCCTCTCCCCTTGATCTGGGATTCACCTCTAGGTTTGATTCCTTACCTGAGACTGAGGTATCACAGCGGAGAGACCCCTTATTCACAACAGATGCTCAGTAAGTCGTTGATAGCATGGTAAATTAATACTAATGAATAAATGAAAGAATTAATTTCTTTAGACATAAATAATTGTAAAGCTCTGAGACTAAGATTGGAACTAGCTGCACCTAAGCTGCATCAGGAATTTAGAAACCTCATGACTCAATGGGTTTCCTTTACAGTTTAGCGCTTTCAGTCTCTGTGCAAATCATTCCAAATTGATTCTAACTCAATTTTCCTTTGTATGTTTCATCCATGTAGTAAGTAATAGAGTGAACCTTGCCATCAAACTTCATTAAGTCACATTTTTATAAATTCATATTAAACCCATTTTTGCTAATACCTTTGGGGGTGTTTTTTTCAGGGATCCCAAACACTTATTTACAATACAGATCATGAAGCAAACTCTCTACAGTTGTTTGTTCAATTCAACATCAGTGACAAGCTTGGCAGACAACTGCAATTCACCATCCTTCAGCATGAGTACTCGTACTTCAAATACAAATACTTCTATATTTGATCACAGCCCAAAATACAGGCTCCAAGGTATGAAAAATGCATTGTTCATCCTTACCATTGCCTTCCAGTGTAGTGTATTTCATGGGTCTCTGACCACAAGGAATACTAGAGTTTGTCTCTTCACAGTTTTTTCCTACAAATACATTTTCTGTAAGAAATTCACAGAAATTTTCAAAAGTATGATTAAAAATTCAGATATGCTCTGTCTGCCAGGACTGATCAATTCTGCACCTCAGCAAGGGGCACTGCTGCAGTCTTCTGCTCTTCTCTGATTCCTGTGCATTAGATTTTGTGTGGACAAGATGCAAATAATACCACCAACAAGGGGATGTTGTATTTGATCCATTCAGTGTAACCCTAAACCAACTGAAAGAGTGGTATCTAGCATTGGAAGAAAATATGTATTGATTTATTTAGGTATTCCTAATCTTTGAAATTAGTATAAAATGTGGCTAAATCATAAAGCATTTTAAAACTTCCACTGATATTACCAGCTTTGCATAGGAGTTCGAAATCCCAGTTAAATCCTCTTTTCTTCCCGAAATGCCTTTCCAATCTTCAAAAATATTAGGAAAGTGATGAATGGATATCAAGAAGCAATCTCAAAACTACTTTTATTTTGTTTTCTTATCTGTATAGTTTTCCTGACCTTTTCCCATATACACACTATGCAAATGGAACTGGTCTGTGGTTACAGCTGCTTTCATGGCAAGTACTCCTGCTAAGGCAAACAACTGGAAACATTTCTAGGACAAGATTCCTGTTCATGGCACAAAAGATCTAAAACTGCACCCAGCACACACATACACAATGAAAAGTACAGCCTGAAACTTTAAAGCACAGACTTGGGTTCTCCATGGGGGCGTTAAATGTGTTGAAAAGAGACTTCAGATTGGAAACCCTATTGCAGTAGTGTTAAAGCAGGAACAAATATCAGAGGGATCAAAATAGCAATGAGTACTGAAGTTTTCCTCCTTCAAAATGGCATGAGTCTGTGGAAGAGCAGCTGAAATGGTAAATGTGTTTATGAAACTTTCATCTCATCTTGTAGCTCCTCAGAGTTATTAGAAATCATGCCAAGCTAATATTTTTTATTGCCTATTCCTTCATTTTTTACAATGGTCAGAATGTTTTGATTGCATAGAGATAATTCAGTAATTTGAACACTGGTTTACAGCACACTATGAATACACCTCAATAAACTCTTTAATAGAAAGCAAAGAGTTAGGACTTCTAAATGAAACAATCTAGTGGATATGATTCTCCTTTAATTTTGAACTTGTGCTTCATTTGCTCCAGTGAAATGATACACCAGCTTCTACCACCAATTACTGTAAATGCTGCCTACCCACTGTATGATGAGGTTTCACAGCTGTTGACTCCCAAAGACTGAAATTAATATTTAAATCCTATTGACATGGACTCCTTTTTTCTCGTCTTTTTTTTTTTTCCCCCTTTTAAGCAGAGTTTGAATTATGGCCTGTTTTATATAAGTATTATATTAGTGTGATTAAAATTCTTATATTTTGTTCCAGGCTATAATTTATATAATTGCATTCCTGTAAAACTTGAATTTATTTTTCATTTAGAAACAGACCACAATAAAAGGCTTCTGCACTGAGAATCCAGTTTTCTGTGTTAATTTAAAGTTTAATTTTAGAGTGTTTTCTACAGTCACAGTACTTAAAGGGCAGAGGAAAACTGTCATCATAAAAGAGACTTCTAATCAACCATGGACTCTTACTCAAACTAAATACCAGCATTAATTGTTCATAAAGTACTGCAAACGGAAAAGGGATGATTAAGTGGAATTTAAGCTGCATTGCTATTAAGGATTAAACTGAAAGGTATTTTAAAGCCATGTGTTAAAAGCCATCTTGTAAAACAGGATGGGCCATAATTCAAATTCGTTTTCAAAATACACCAGGCTGTACTAATTAGTCTCATTAACTTAGAGCATCCATATTTCTGCCTCTCAATTTGACATTTATACACAAATTAAAATCTTGAGTATGTCACACCTGAAATTGCATCTGTGACGTAGTTGCCCAAATAAATGTTTAGAAAACCTGCCTTTTTTAATGTGCCATTTTACCATTTTAGTCTTTACTTATTAACAAGAGGGACACAAAGTTAGGTACACAAATTTCCCTTCAATGTTTGTGAGCTACGAAATGGAATACAATGCTCAAAAGGGAAAGCTGCAGTTCTTGAGTTCTGAGGCTGCCAGGAGGGCAGCATTAAATGCCATGAATAGGCTACAAGTCATGACACCTTCCCTCCAGAATTCTGGCAAGTTTAAATGAAACCTGTGGATGCATTGTTCCGTTTCTCTGATCAGACACATGCAAAGCTGGAAATGGTTTCGTGTGGATTTTCTAACCTCTTCTGGGGCTCTCATGGTTGAAGAGGATGCCGTTCACAGCAAAGAGATTGTAGGCTTCTCTGAAGTTCACCACAATCCAGTAGGCATACAGTTTTGCTGCCCCTGTAAAAGTAATTTTGAAGCGCTATTGTATAAATGCTTGGCTCATACACAGTTCAGACACACACACAAGTCTCTGTCACATGCAG
The DNA here is from genome assembly GCF_041296385.1 of Aphelocoma coerulescens. Taxonomy (NCBI): domain Eukaryota; kingdom Metazoa; phylum Chordata; class Aves; order Passeriformes; family Corvidae; genus Aphelocoma; species Aphelocoma coerulescens. Next base: position 80,870,472 of record NC_091015.1, read on the forward strand.
GGTGAAGTCCACATTTCAACAGCAAAGTGCTTTAGCATTTGATTAGCTCCCTATATGTGTCAAATTTTATATAGAAAAAAAGTTCAGCCCAATAAACAGCAGCTGAATGGGAAAATACTCCTATTCTTGCAGCCTCTGAACTGGCTAGGAAACATCAGGGGACTTTCTTACTTGTTTTCTTATGCACACTCAAGCACAGTGTTTTTTTCTTTCACAATATAATTAACACAGTCAGAGCGTGTGAAATATGCCACTGTAGTGACCTCTGTAAATTTAAAAAAAAAAAAAACAAAACAAAACCAAAATTACTTTGAAGAAATAAAAGTGAAAATCTGGTGCCTTAACACTCAAATTGATTTGAAACTTTATCACCAAGGTCCTCCATGCTCATTGCTTTAATAAGTGTTTCAAATTTCACACAAATTCATGAAGGAAGAGGAGAGCTCTTGGGAGTTTTTCATTTAAGCAACAAAAAATATGAAACCTTATCACTTCAGCAGTACCTCACAACCCTTTGTGAAGGAAGAGTCATCCTACCCCCCCTTCTTCAAGAGCCCTTCACCTCTGAGCTGAATGAACAAGGTCTTGTGAAGTGAGATGCTAATTTCCAACCCCCAGGCAATGGCAGCAAATACTTTTTATATAGTAATTCATAAAGGTATGCCTCTCGACATGTCTAGTCACTTTAGCTCTATCATCATTCTAATCTCACACCCAAATGACTTCAGCCCTGAGACATGAGCAGGGAGAACAGACAGACAAACACTACACACACACCATCAGTGCTCCTCACCGTAAGGCGATCTTGGGTAAAAAGGGGTGGTCTCCTTTTGCGGGATTTCTTGCACTTTTCCAAAAAGTTCACTGGTGGAGGCTTGGTAAAACTTCACAGAATTGATAAGGCCACAGGTCTTAATGGCATCTAGGAGCCGTAGGGTGCCAACCCCATCAACGTCAGCAGTATATTCTGCTAGGTCGAAAGAAATCTTGGGGAGAGAAAGAAATAAAAACCCACCAATTTTACTTGGGGAACCAGAACATGCTGTGATCATGTACAACCAAACAAAGCAATACATCACTTGCCACAGACCACATCTAGACACTTTTGTACAGAGTAGATGCTCAGTTTACAAAAGTACCCTCAAAGGATTTCTAAGAATAAATAAGCAGTTCCATAAATAGCCAAACCAAAAGAGTGGTGTTCCCTGGGATTATTTTCCCACGTGAAGTAAGGGGTAAGCCTCCCCATGGTGGGAACATTATCAGGCACTCTCTCATTTCCACAGCTGCCAATTTCCGCAACACTCACTTGGGCTCAATATCTTTGACACACTTGAATTTGGCTATAATTGCCCAAAATATCTTTTTAAAAAGTAATAGGACAGAGAGCACTGCAGCATAAACATGTATATACCCTGCCCCCCCAACACCCAAACCTTAAACACTGTCCAAGGTTTTGCAATTTAAACAGACATCAAAGTTCAGAGAAGAGTGGAAATACTTGCTATCAAATGAGATTCCCAACACCACCTGGTGTAGCAGAGCCGTGGCTTTTGCACGGAGCTTAGGGGCATCATGAAGTGTGATGGAAAAGGGTGGAGGTATCCAAAAGAAAACTTAAATCTCCAGATGACACATTCTTCAAAGTATGATAATAAAGTCATGCCCACCGGTGGGCCAAGATTCCTTTTTCTCTTCCCACTCCAGTATTTGTAGTTATCGTTATAATGAGCTTGTCTTGTGGTCTATGCCACAATCAGTGCTCAAGTCTAAGCTTTCAGAGTGTTTCAAAAATATATTAATTATTTTCTTTGCAGTTACAGAAGAAAAAACCCAAAAAACTGGGAAAAGAGGTCTGTTGTGACCACCCCAACCCGCAGACAGGAGAAAACATGCTCAGAAAGGGAGCTCACTCTTTGTTTGGTGGTACAGACTGTTTTTTTGGATATTCCAGCAAAGTTCCTGGACTCTGAAGAATTTTTTCCCACCAGTGCCCATCCCAGGGGCACGTTCCTCATTCCTTTTACATCCTCTCTCCAACCCAGGGATTTTGGGTTTATGACAGTTTTTGAAAAAATGTTCCCTGTTTATGCTGCCAATGTTATAAAAAGTAAAGGTGAATGGGCTTTTAGAGCAGTCTCCTTCATGGCCCTGACCCAAAGAATTATTCTGTGTCCCCTCTGGCTGATTCAGACTGATAGCCCTGTATTCATTTCTCCTGTTAAGCCACTTTCCCTATTCAGTAACCACTAGAGGTTTAAGGCTTATTTACACAGCAGATGGAAAAAAAAAGTTTTGATTAATTTCAATTTTCACTTATGGTTAATTTAATACAGGTATGAAATGATCTAAATTACTGTGCTCCAAAATAAAAAGGTTCACACAAAGTTCTGACCTGAAATAGGTAAAGATATGAACAAAACAAAACGTTACTTTTTCTTTTTTTTCCACCAAAAGAGAAAAAAAAAAAACACAAAAGGAAACCTGATACTTTGTCTTGTTAACCTGGTATGATCCAGCTGAAATTGAGCACTCATCTACCAAGAAGGGCTGTGCATTTTTTGTTTTAATCCATTTGGCATGAAGATGACAGCCACTTAAGGTCTCTCAACTTCAGTGTCAGAGTAACCCTCAGGAAAGCATCTTAATGAGTAGATGGTACAGTCAATAATGTACTAACAAACATAAGTTGGTGTATTAACCATATGTCCCAGCTCTCCAATGAAAGGCAAAACACATTAACTGTAGCAGAACCACGAATTTACCTATATTAAGGTATTGTTTCCAACAAATAAGCTGCTGAAAACATCACCCTGAAATGCAAATCATTGCTTCCATATTCTACTACAAAATAACTGAGGCAGTCTAGGAGATCCCAGATCATAAAACCTCTTAACCAGAGGGAGCAATGAGGCCACAGCAGCAGCACTGGGAACTCTCTCTGGCTGGTGTAGAGACCAGTTTCACAAGAGATGGTTTTCCCTATTGCCTGATGAATGACCTCAGTCTTCACCTTCAGAAAACGCTCCCTGGGGTGTGAGGTAATTGTGGCCCCACGATGACTGGGTCTGAATGTCCCCAAGCAGAAACCACCAGTTTTGTGTCTGTTTTGTAATGCAGTCTGCTCAGACCACTAAATCCATTTCATTTTGGAGTGCAGGTTAGACAAAAACAGCATTCAGGACAATTTTTTAAATTGTTTTATCCACTAGAACATCCAACACTAAAAATTCTGGACTGTTAAGAGACTCTGTGGAATGTAGGGGCGGTAACATTGCAAATACAGATAAAAGCAACCCAAATTTTAATTTGATTCTAATTCAAAGTTAAAAATGTAAAAGGGTTTTATAAAACACTAGATCAATTAAGTAGTTACAAATAAATCAGGGCAGAGCAGGAAAAGGTGATAACTTATCCCTTATGACATAATTCCCCTCTCCTTACACACGTTATTTTGTGCAAGACTAGCAGCAAGACTGGAGTTAAAAAAAAAAGAAATTAAAAAAACCAAAAGCAGGGACTTCATTAAGAGGGATGGGCAAGAGAGAACAACATGCATGCATAACACAAAAACAAAGGACTGAGTTATGGAAACCAAATATAGAATCTGATTCAATAGATGTTACTCTTACAAATAATCTTCACTGAGCTCAGTGACTCAGGGACTACCTGAAAGAGTAAAAACTTCATGGATATTATTGTAAAGGTAGGTGTATAAAGGCTAAAACCACGTCATAGTTTAACAAAGATTAAACATTTATCCAGTGGGAAAAAAAGAGCTTAGCTAATACCTACAGATGAAAGTTTTCATACTGCCTAATTTATGACAACTTTCTTGAGTGCCTGAATTAGGAAAACTGTCTTCCTGTACACCAATAAAGACAGCAGTGGGTCAGAGCAGAAAACCTAACAGAGATTCTCTTGATCATGCTTTGGAGAAACTACTTACACACCCATCTCTTAATTTAGCTAAGATAGATGCTCCATTCTTTCCCCAAAATTCCAAAACTATCTGTTACTCTCAACCATGTAAAGCAAGACCTGCAAGTACAACTTGTTTTCAAGGAAACATGGAGTTTTTGTAATGACTGGAAAAGAAGCTTCTTTACCTGGCAGAAACTTTAAATCTGAAAGTTTTCTCAAAGAGTATTGAAGAGTATGGATCCAATACTTCTTTGCCCTCTTTGGACAGATATTGTGCCAAAGGGAAATCATGACATACCAACAAAACAGAAATTGTCTTCTTGGAACGCACAAGTCTGAGTGACCTTGACACTCACTTCCCATGTACAACATGCTTTTGCAGTTGTCATTGCTGACCTCTGGAGACATTATAAAAGTATATTTTTCAGATATATCTATTTATTCCATTCAGTGGGTAGTGATAAGTGTGTCATTAAAAGTGGAAAAAGAAAAATAAGGAGACCCTTGACAAAAGTACTTCAAGTTCCAAGTTTTCTGTTTCTGAACACCCTGCAGAATTTCCTCAAAGAATACTAAAAAGCAAATGGAGTCCTTATGTACATGGGAATTCTGTATACTGAGTATCTTCATTGCTGGATTCACCCCTAATATAGTACATTTCAAATACACTCTTAGTCAAGACAAAATTTCCACAGCAAGGCTTCCCATAGGATGATACAATTTTAATGAAAAAAGCATAGTTTCATTAGTTATAACACTTCTGCAAGCACAGGACACAATATGAATACACTGTACCACATTACATCTCTTCTTTCATGTGGCTACAATCAGAATGAGTTTTGTGAACTGGTTTCTACCTCTTGAATTTGAACTCTTGTGTTCCCCCCTCCCATTTATTTCTCTTTATAATCACCAGATTCAATCTCTACAAGAGATCTGAATTTAATAGAGCAATGTTTTAAATATGATGTTTCCCAACTGATCATTCAAAACCAAGCTTAACAAGGTCTTTAACAAGATTTAAAAGCTTACTGAAAATTTTCTAAATGAAAACATATGGGTCTTATCCTCCACAAGACCACATTCCTATCACGTCTATCAACACTGTATACAAGACTGGAGACTTAATAATACTTGCTTCTGACCAATGTGTTGTTGTCAGCAATGGCGATATTCTGAAAGTTATCAATTTAGTGCACACAGTTTTGGCTTTATGAGACTCTTCATCTCTGCTTTGTCATTCTGAAGAATCTAACAGACAAGCTGTGATCTTATTAACTATAAGTTTTCAGTAAAAAAAAAAAAAAAAGCATATGCTAGCAGAATATGGTTCAATGCGCTACCGAAGGAATATAAATAATGATTTGAAATTTCATCTCTTCCTTACAGTCTTCTCAGTTTCAGAAGATGGGATTTCTGGAAGGCTGGTGTTACAAGAGGGAAGGTTATGTGAAGCCCCAGGAGGAAACAGGATAATATAAATGTAAATTATTATTCTTTCACTGTAAAATGAGAGGTGGCTAACCTAACTCTAACATCAATTTAAGCATCATTGCTCTCTTGAAAAAACCTATGGTAGATTCTTTAGGTTTATCAAAGGAGAACATATGTGTATCAGGTCACTGAGAAAGGTTTACACCTAAAAAGCAAATCACAAAGCAGAAAAACTGCTCAGAAATGTTCCAAGTCTCACAAATTTCACAGTGGTTACTTTTCTGCATTCTTTAAAATCAATTCTGTTTGCTTTGAATATTCAGTGCAGCTTCCAATGCCAATAAAAACCACTGGGATCACTTACATCATCTCAGTAAACAAGCTGCTCAATCCCTAGGAACAGGCATGTAAAGCATAAGATTCCAGTTGCTAAATCTAATACAGACTATGTGCCAAGCATTCCTGTAAAGTCCTAACACACTGAAAAAAAATCCTAGGGGTTTTAGGAAATATAAAGAATCTGGGGGAGCTGAGGTGTGTTAAGCGGATGGGAAAGAAAAAGTCAGGTAACCCTCCAAGAGAATATGATAATTCCTCTTTTGCCCCAACCTCTTAACTCATAATGAATGCTTGCCCTCTGACTCAATAAAAAAACTAGTTGAAAGATAGAAAATCCCCCAAACAATTATAGATTTTGCTATACAGAAAAATGATCAATTCAATAGTTCTGAACTGCTTATTACTAAGCAATACTCTTGTTATCTGAAAGCCTTATTCAATTTCTTAGCTAAACAGAAACAGATGAAAATGTAATGACTGAAATTTGGGATAAAATGAATATGCCTTTTGTAGATTTATCTTTTTTCCTATTTATTTCCCTGTTCTCTCATTAGCAAGACAGAAAAAAATAAAGAGATCTGTATAAAATTGGAGTATTTGAACAACACGATTACAAGTGGAGATTTAGCAAAGAAAAGATTTTATAAGTGGAAGCAGAAGTCAACATTGTTTCTTAAAATTTATGTTTCATTCACAATATTGCTGCAGCAAGAGAGCTTGGGTAACTTGGATTTTCAAGCTACTTGTGATATAAAGGAATAAGCAGTGCAGTTGATAAAACCAGTGCTTATTCTTCTACTTCTCTACCAGTGCTTACATTTTGGTCCTATGGTGGGGTTTCACAGTGGCTCTGTCACACTATGTACTGCAGGCTATGTGACTGCAGAGACTTCTTGAAGTGGTTAAAAGCTTGGCTTTAACATCAGTGGACCAGCATGTCACCTTCACCTCTAACTGTGGAGGCCCAAACCAAAGCACAAATATTACCTTTGTGCTGTTTGGGGATTTGAAATGATCCTTGATGATCTTCAGGTTCTATAAAAACTTCCTTTGTGCAGCTGAAACACTCAATGATCAGGATTAAAAGGCCTCCTAACATACTCCACAGTGTATGTCCACATGGCAGTTTCTCATGGTTTGTCTTGGGTAAGTCTTCCTTACAACTCTCCTCCTGATAAATTTTAAGTTCTTGTTGCAAACCTGCTGAAATAATCTTTAAAGAGAACTACCTTGGCATTATTAAAACAGGTTCCATTTATCCCTCTTAGGAGCAAAAACTACTACTTCCTTTTTGTTGGGGGAAAAAGAGAAAAAATAAAATTAACCCAAAGCAGAGAATAAGCATGGAGAAATACTCCCATGAGTAGGTAAAGTTTCATATTTATCTGGCCCCCTATCAGAAGGGGTTGAAAGTTGGATTCATTATTCAGTTTCTTTAGCAAGTGATTCCTCCCTGGCAAACTGCAGGTGCAGTTGTAAATTGAACTCTCAAGGTCATCATGTTCACTTTGCCTCTAAAGCAGCCTGCTGGTTTATGTGTGACCAGCTAAGAGAAGAACCACCAGCTACCAACTATTTTCAAAATGCTGATGCTACAATCCTTAAATTGGAATATCCATTCTCCATTTTAATAAAACAGTCTCCTACATCTTGCACAGTTGATTCAAAGGTGTGTTTGGAACACATCTCCAGTAGAGGTAATTTGCAAATTGTTTATTCTTCTGCTCATTACATAGCTACTGTAGTGAATCAAGAGAATTTAACAGACTGGATTAAAAGGGAGTTGCCCAGAGACAGGTCAAAAGGAAATGGACACGAGCTGGAACATGTGAAATTACAATTAGATATTAGGGCAAAAAAAGAGTTCACAACATGGGTGGTCTCACACTGAAACAGGTTGTGCAGAGAGGCTGTGGCATCTCCACCCTTGGAGATACTCAAAACTCAATCAGGCATCACCCTGAGCCACCTGATGTAAGCTGGCCCTGCTTTGTGAAAAGAGCCAGTCCAGATGGCATTCAGTGATTGCTGCCAAACTCCATTATTGCACAGTTTTAAGAAGAGAGGGAGATGGGATTACAGCAGTGTGTTTCAATCTTCAAACATGTAGCAGCATCCAAGGAGCAGAAAGTTGATGTACAGTGTGCAATAATGAGGCCTGGCCTTGTAAAAAATCAGTGATTTCTCCTGGAGGAGTAGAGAATTGCTCACAGCAGCTTTTGGGAGACACACAGTTCAGCTTGCTATTCATCATATCTCCTCCACAGAAGAGCTTCAGATAGAGGAATGCTCAGATCTGATAGTAAAAATAAAAAAAACAAAGTGGAGGAGAAAAAGGAGGAGGGATATCACAGTACATGAGATTCAGTGTGGCCATAAACCTTTGTCACAAAAATGTAACCTCCCCATTAGTTTTGCTTATCTTCTCATCCACTTGTTATTAATTTGATGGAACTGGGGAGTTGTCAGGGTTATGTGATGCAAGGGATTTATCTTGCAGAACAATCTCTGACCCACTGTTCTAAGTCTTCAGTTTCAAATTACAGAGATTAGAAAAGAAGCTTTTAAAAAAGCAGCATTGATTCTTTATTCATTGTCAGCATGACTTTGTTCAGGGATAGCTCCAACAATATACATATGCACCCAAACTTTTGAGCACATGCCACATGAAGCAAAGTCAGGATGGGTTTCGATGTTTCAAGTATTGTAGCTTCAATAGCTAATGACATTGTAATACCCTAAAAGCTTTCTTACATACTGAAGTCCAGCTGTGCCAGAAGCTTTAAATGCTATTTAATAGAAAGACAAAAAGGGGCAACTTGCAGAGTCACTAGAGAACATTCAAAGGGAGATGTAAAAAGATAGCCAATTCATTTTGCTTTATATGTACCAGGGGAATAGAGAACTATGAATAACATCCATGCAGGGAATGCAGTCATTTCCAAAGAACTAGCACCATTCTGACTCACTTTCACATATAAAGACATTAATTTAAAACATACAGGTTATTTTAAATTCTAACATGACAGCTATACTATAGTTTTGGGTTTGTTTTTTTTACTTCTGAAGCCTTTTAAAAAACTTTCATCCTTTCTTCCTTGATGCTTTCAGAACACATTGAAAGGTGTTTTTCACAGAAGTCATAAAAGCATCACCACAAGCAAAAAAGACAGAAAGCAAAACAACCCCTAGAACGAGCAACCAGACCTTCACCATCTATTTGCTTTATGATTTTGATAGACTTTCAATGGATGGCTAGATAGACATTGAATAAAGCAATAATCTAGTATGGCAAAGCTTTGTTAACAACAGTCTCTCCTCTCTTTGCCTTCCTGGCCAAAAAGACTGCAAAACACAGCTTAACACAATGGATGCCCCCAAATACTGACAGAACTTCTGTACTGCCTAAGAGCTAGAATTAACCCAAAACTTTGCAAATTACTACCTTGCCTGACTCTCTTGTACCTCCTACTAATCCATAAAGTAAAATATCCCTAGGTTTATGGGGCCTGTCAGAAGTTTTGCCTTTTCAACCAGAGAAAAGCTATGTTTTCAGCATTTATTATCACTGAAGATTACTTCTCAGACTGCAATTCTTTATTCCAAATGGCACTGGTAAAGAAAGCTTAAAAGCAGTTTCAACATCTGCTTCTCAGATACCTCTAAAGTACCAAAAATACTTCTCCCTTCATGACGAAATAAAATAATATTTCATTAATGGAGACTTGACATATTTCATTGTGGACTAGGGTCTTTTTTCCTTAAGGGCATTTAATCCGGGAAAAAAAAAAAGGTACTGAAGCTATTCAGATCCTTTGTAGAATCACTTAAATTGATTTTGAAAAACTTGAGAAAACTTGCTATAAATTTATAAACTTTTTTAAAAGAAAAAAATAGTTTTTGTTGTTTTTCCCCGCTGTCCACCCATTATCGACATCAATTGTCTGACCAGTTCTCCAAGTTATACTTTTCATTATTTTGGGTTGGCTTTCTGTGCTATATCCAACTAGTAAGTGATGCAGCACAGCTCATGATAAAAAGATGAGAAAAAACCACTGACTGCTGTTAAAGTCCTATGATTCATTCTGACCAAACTGTACACACTTTGAATGAAGCATCCATAGAGATATGAGATATACTTTATTAAAAAAAAAAAACACTTTCTATAATGATTAACAGAAGGTTTTACCTTTTACTCTATGGGAATCTCTGTGATTTTTAAATTTGTAAAATTAAAGGAATTTTCTCCTCTGAACGACAAGAATTGCTATCTCCTTCCTAGCAGCTAACTAACAGTTGAAAGAGCTTCCCTGCTTCACAGGGATGCTCCAAGAAAAAAAATTAATTAGATCAATGTGCATGTATTACTCATTAATGAGACCATAAACCAAATTAGATAGACTGCCCATGAATATGGGCCTTGACAGGTGCAGACACAACCAAGTCACTGCAAGAAAACAAGTTACCATTTCACTGTGGAGCTGAGGTAATGCTGTCTGGAAGTACTCTTAAACCATGCAAGACAAAGCAACTTATCTTAGCTCTCTTTTATTGTCAGCTACTCAAAAATCAAATCACTCCATTCATCACAGCCTAAGGGCAGAGAGTTACCTCAGTTCTGACCACACATGGGAGCTTGTGGTGCTTCAGTTGTGGAGCAGCTTTCAGAACAGGACTTCAGGGAGACAAATGAGAACATGAGTTTTTGATAAAATGAATAAGCATGTGCATGCACACACACAGAGAGAGAGAAAAAAGCGATGACTCCTTGTCTTGGGCACAACAGGGAAATGGTGGAATCACACATTCAAAAAATGTGTAGATGTGGCACATTTTAGTGGTGAAGATGGCAGTATTAGATTAGCACTTTGACTAGATCTTAGATGACTTTGCCAGACTTAGCAATGCTGTGATTCCATCGAGGGAACAACCTCTGCCTTGAAGTACCCAGGGAGGGGAGCTCAGAACTCAGAGTCCAACACCTGCATCTGTGTGGCAAAAGAGTTCTAAGTACTCCATTTCAGAAGGCAAATGATGTCTGCCCCATTTGTGCACTCATTTTACTCTTAAAATAGTAAAAGTACCACAGAAACACATTTTCTAAATAAACAATATCACTTCAGCCCTATTCCTTGCCCACTCACTTTCCTCAGTAAGTCCCCAGTATTCTCCCCTTATTTGCAATCATGTACAACGCTTCTTAGTGTTACATCTCCACAGACCTAGTTCTACTTTCTGGTTTGCCATAAATCAACTGAAAACAACACAACTCTTCTTTAGCTAGAATTCTTTCAGCATACCTCAGACTTCTATGAAATTAATTAATTCCCAAGCCTGGTTTGTTTTGTTTTTTTTTTTTTTTTCAATTTTACTGCATGTGCATTAAGAATTAAATTGGGATGGCTAATTGCATGGCACAAATTTGGATGGATATGTATGTACTGACAAAAGTCATGCACCCACAGCTGCCACCTTCCCTGTTCCTGCTCCAGTATTTCATCAGGAATGACTGGGAAAATGAATAAACATGCCATAGCATGTCAAGAATTAAGTCACTAGGGTTGTTTTTTTTTTTTTCTTTTTTGAACAGGGCAAATAACTGCCTTTTCTTCCAATACATAAGGTCATCTTCTGTGAAATTTTACTCTGAAATTTGACTCAAAGAAAGGACAACAATTCCAAAACCCAGCAACATTCTTTTCCTTTTACTTGTTCTTGGGAACAGCTACTTAAAGATACTTTAAAACATTCTTTAACTATATAAAAGAGTCTGAGGTTTACACTAACCCTGAAAGAAAACCACAGAACCCTTCAAATTTATTAAAATTGCAACCAACAAACCAAAATAAAACACCCACACCCCTTGAAATGCTAAAGTGGGTGAACCCTAGCAGAGCAGCACTAATGCCCTTACCTGTAGTGCATGTACAGGCACTCCATATGATTAATTTCAAACTATCAGTATTAATAGCATCCACAAATACAGTAGCTGATGATGGCTTTGTTGTGAATGATGTAATAAACCTGTAGAAACTGCTTTCAGTAAACTCAGCGTAGTAATTACATACCTCAAAACTGACTGTGATAGTTCTTCATCCTGTCTAGGAAGCTACTGGAGTAGAATACCCTATTATTCCCACTTTTAGTGCTCAGATTTTAACATGGTTATAGCACTTTGGAAACCAGGAGCCTTATATCTTCTCCAGTTGCATCCTTTCAGGGAGAACACTGCTGTTTTCTGTGTGACAGTGAGCACTCTGAACTCCAAGGTGATCCCCCACATAAAATGCTCTACTTAATCAACTCATCTGTCCTAAAAGGATGTGGGTGGCTGGCTAGGAAGAAACCTATGGGATCAAATCTGAAAAAAAACATGTGTCTCAACAGGTATGTGGAGGTAAGGGGGAAAAGGCCAAGGGGCAGAGAGCTTAAAGGGATGAGACCCTCTGGTTAAACTTTATTGAACGAGCAGGGTGATACTCTCAGAGAATAAATCAGTCTGTTATTTTCTCTACTAGCATTCCCTTTGTCTTACTTTATTCTTCCATTTATTATGGACTACTAAAGCCTCTTCACTCCAACTCTTAGAAAACAATATAGAGGCATAAATTTTAAAAGGCAGCTTTGGCACTCATGAGCCATGGTGATCATAAATCAAAGCAGAACCTTGCAACTGATTTGTATACTGTAACCCATAACCCTAACCTCAGCCCTGTTTTTCACCTCTCTCTGGGGTTCTGACATGGAGAACAGGACTAGGAATAATAGCTGCTCTTCACTTGAACATTAAGGTAAACCATTCATGAAAAATGAATATGGTAGTCAATTAACTGCAAAAACCCAACAAGTTTGTGAGTTTTCCCTCTCACTCCTAAGAACAAACACTATATTTCTTTATTGCCTCTGACTGTTCCCTAAAACAGCATTGCAGTTTTTTGTCTCTAGCAGTGCTAGAAGTGACAAAAGACCACACTGACCTCTACAATACAGTGCTTCTCTTCATCTATACCATAGTGTGGCACTTGAGGTGCCAGTAAAGGCCCTCTCAGAGCAGCTTTGAGTAAGACTTGAGTAGAGTATAAAAAGTTCCGTCAGCTTTCAAAGTGCACTTGGCAGCCTCAGGATAAGGCACGTTGGGAAAGCAGTGTGGAAGACAAGACCAAGTTGCCAAAACGTACTGAACAAGTCATTGGACATGATCAGCGGGAACATCAAATTTGACAAATAAGGTGAAGTCTGTAAAATTGTGAATGACTGCATTTTAGTTTTAAAAGAATATATAGCCCAGGCAGATGCCACATCCCTATTGTATGCAAATATTTTATTTCAATTAGCACTTTTCAATCATGCTTTCTCTTTTCTGAATGACTCATGGATATCTCAGTCAAGAAATGGCAGGATCACAAGCACATGCCAACAGGGTGCATTTATCTCCAGAAGAGATAAATGTGGAAGGAGTCATGTAAATCTATCTCAGGATTTTTTTCAACCTATCTTTCCTTCCAAACACATTTTCTCTACATGCCTGCAAGCCTCTATGAAACAGCCTACTCAGTTTCTGTGTCCTTCCAAGCAGGCCAGTATTCACAAGTATTTAATTGAAACTAAAAAAATTGTGTTTCCAGAGCTTGTCCATCAGGCAAGAAAAAAAAAATCAAGTTCAGTCGTGAGTTTTATCACACAGTATTAAGCCAAAGAAGATGTCATTACACTAACTTGCCCACAAAATGCACATACAAAAAGGGGAAATCTTTACAGCTTCTACAGGCCACTGAGAGAGCCCTGCTGCACAGGTCATTATAAGCAGTGATTATCCATGAGGGAAACGTGCTGAATAGCTGTGAAGTACGGCTGGATGAAAAAGCACCTCAAGTTAAGATCTGTGATTGCACATAACCCTGACATCAGCTAAGAGCGCTACGTCTCGAGGCTGCAGTAGGAGTTTTAGCTAATTTCCAGTGTGCTGACCCCAAGCTGCTCTGGGGCTCTGAGCATCCTCACCTGGGACACAAAGAGTTCTGTCAAGGAACCACAAAACATTGGGAGAAACACACTGGTGCTGCCTGTTTGCCAGAGAAGCAGAGGAAATTTCTAAAGTGTCATATTAGTAACACTAATAAATATACTAATAATTTACTAATTAAATTACAATTTACTAATAAACGTTAGGTAATTTTTGATCCTGCATCACCAGTATACCAAAGAAGCTGTACTGGGAAGGCTGCAAAATGTAAATAGTGAATGGTGGTGAAAAATTCTATAATTGGTAAAAAAATTAAAAAGCTTTGGCATGAAAGCAAAACCTCAGCAAGTGTTTCACTTTCCAATCCTACAGATTTTAACACCTCTCATGTTGCAAGAGTACTCTCTACACACACAAATTTAAGCTGATATTAACTGCAGTTGCATCTGAAAGTATGTATTTTTCATACCAGTTAGGTTATAGGCAGTAATCCCTTTCTCAGAAACTGAAAGATTTAAATGGAGTCATCATTGTTAAGTGCACTAGTCAGCCATATATCATGTTCTCAGAAGTACAAAGAATACTCAAGGGTGAAAGTTTTTTATGATAATGTATGATTTCTGCATTAAATACAGAACTGCCATTATATAATTTTAGCATCTTGCCAACCTTTCTTTTTTTTTTTTTTAAGCAAGAGTAGGAGGGAGAAATAAGGAGGTTGAATGGAACTGGAACAGTACTGTTTGTACCCTGGTGAGTATTAGGGAAATGATAAATGATCTCTAGGCACACAGACTGATTTATGCAATAAAAAATAAAATACCGTGGGGTGGAGCCTTCATGTGAAAATCTCATCCTTGGACAGCTAAAAGGTATGAAATGCACTCAAATCCCCCAGGGTTGGAATTAACTCATGATAACCACACCCTTGAGAACTGTCTCCTTTGCTCCCCTATTGGGTGGAAGGAAAAGGAAAGAGAAAGAGGTGTATTTCTGAGTATGAAAAACAAAAGATTGATAGTTTACATTACTGAACTCTTTAAAAATCACACTGCAAAGATTTCTTAATTTTTGCTAATTAACAGCATGAGTAAAGAGATGCCACATCTCATGTCAGTATGATAAAGGAAAAAACAGGCAAGGAAAAGCCAATGAGGCAAATACACGTGGAAAAAATCCCCATATATGCATAAATCAAACTTGTTAGTAGCTTGAAGTTAATACAGCAATGGGATTAATAAACAGAACGAAGAAAATGTAATTAAACCTCATCCTGCAAAGACTATTACTCAGAAAATTCAAATAAACTGTGCTATCCCTAAACCAGCAACATGGCTTGACAACCCCACCTGCATGCAACTACAAATTTCTTTTTCTGTTTCTAGTGCTAAAAGACATCATTCAAGAGCACTGAAGTCTTATACTCTCTATTATCTTGTAAAAGTCTGAACTCTTCCTAGAAAATTAAGGGGATAATGCTAGCAAGTGTTTTATTGAGAAAAAAAGTGAGAATCAAACCATCTTAGATTTCTTAGCTATACTGGTCATGCAGACAATCTTCAGATTGGTCAACATATATCCAACCCAAACTAATTGGTATCTACTTACATCTTTGGTGTATGGAAATGAGGAGGCATATTTTTATGCTACGAACTTGCCAAATTAATGGAGAAAACAGCTACTATGCTTGTAAAGTACAGCAATGTGTCAGCCTAGCAAATATTTAAAGGACATTTTTATCCTGCAGAAAGAGGAAATAAACAATGAATTTTCTTCCTGAGGTGAGAGAGTGCAGAGATACTCGATTCCCTTTACTGAACTGATACTTTTGGCTCTCTGCACAACAAGAGCAAATACTGTAGCATCACAGGAACTTACCCTATGCAGGTTTGAGATCTAATTAGATACTGTGCCAAGGTGACAGCAATCTGATCCCAGGAGTCTTGTATACCCCAACACTGCCCCAAGACTTTAGTTCCCACTGACATTTAACAACCACTAACACTTTTGAAATTATAGCTTCCCACAAAATTCCTAATTCAAACTCTGTCTGATTAATGTATTTGTATGAAATTCAGTATCTAGAAAATTAGCATGGTCATTAAATTGTATGTAAAGATATTTCAGCACACAGTAGAGCAAAATATACACTGCAGCTCAGAAGTCTGTTTCAAATATTTATTATTTTCTTCTTCCCTAGAAATCATTAAACTGAAGCTGTTTAAGGAACAGATGTGATACAACAGTTGCTCTAAAAGGCACATCCTTAACAGTACAAGGTTTAGTTCAGATTAATTATTTGTCTCTTTAAAATCTGCAAATTCATCCTCAAAATCTCTCTCAGCTGAAAATTATTCTGCCTGCATTGGGAATTCTCACCTAACCTTAAAAATATAGAAAATTTTACAGCTCAAGACAGCAAAGGAGGGGATAACAAAATTTTTTTAGCTGTCACATTATTTTTCTCACATTTCCATTTGCTATTCATCAAATCCTTGAATGAAGTCTTTCATTGTAGCTGAGCTATGACTTCATGATGTTTCTTCTATTGTTACAAGAGGGAACGACTGCCTTGGCAAGGAGAGGCTGAGCTTTTAAAACGAAGTAGGTATTTCTAACACAATGAGTCTACAGTTCATCCATCATCCATTCACAGCACTGTCTAAACGAGGAAAAAATGTGATGTGCTCTATGGTAAAGATGAACTAAAAAATTCACAGCTGGCAAGCCCGAGGTACTGTTTTCTCAGTAAAGACTAAGGCCACATACAGAGAAACTGATTGACTGCTCACCAGGATTTTTTTTCCCTTCTTACTTTACTGCCTCAGTCTTGAACTTTATAGAAACCTGTTAAGTACAGGAATTAAATTTTTTTAATTTGATTTTTTTCTTTGTCTTCAAAACTGTATCAAAATATCCACAGAATCACAGAACAAGATGAGTTGGAAGGGACTCACAAGGATCATCGAGTCCAACTCCCAGCCCTTCACACCACCAGACCCAAGAGTCACATCAACTCCTACATTTAAAACTGGGGTTTGGAATTAGCTTATGATATTCTAGTATAGTTTGAAAAAAAGTATTAATCTGTGCTTATTACAAAATTCCAGTTATGATATATGTAAATGTATTTCATATCCCTTTCTTTGCAATCTGAGGGAACATTTCTATTTTTTGAACAAAAGACTGCAGATACTATCTTTGATAAACAGCTCCAAATCTGCCAGCATGTTGTCCAGACTGCAACTACTCTTTAAAAATCTATATTCATATACAATATGCTACAGAACAATAGGTCAACAAGCTATCTGTCTTATTCTTTATGTGTCTTTATCTGCAGGCTTTTACTGAAAAACAAATACATGATGTAAATATAAATAACCTCAGCTTAACTAGAGCTAATTTTGAACCTCAAGTGCATACACAGGTTGAGCAAAGTTGAGAAGGTCCCCACAGACACAGGGTTTCACCTTGGGGGAGTTGATGGTTGGGTCGGGGTCCAAGTTCATGAGAATTCACCTTTTTAAGGAGAACACCATCACCAAAAAATGTGGCATACACTGTCATGATATCACATATGATCATACAAGCTTAAGCACATACAATTGGTGTTGTTCTGTATTTTTAAACTGCTGCTGTGACCTGCCCTCCCAAACCCATAACCCTCCCCCAAGTCAGAGAAATTAGTCAATCTGGATCCAAAGCCTGGAGTCATTAGACCATGTTTTGGCAGATCCTCACACCCAAAAAGCTGGCTGGGCACACAACCAGCACTATGCATTGGCAGGATACTGCCAGCCACATTTCAGAACTCAGTGGTGAGAGTACGAATCCTGTACATAAGTGGGCTATGAAAAATGCATACAGCTACATGAGCAGCAGGAGTACTTTCTGGAATGTGTGTAACCTCACCATATCAATTCACACACTGAAAAAAATCTTAATTGCACAGCAATTAAGGAGATGCTCCACACTAAGCTAAGGAGAACCATCAGATGCCTTGAACAGCAACATACACCCCAGAGAGGCTGGAAATAGACTATAGCAAGGGCTTTATTAATAGGTATGAAATGGGCAAACTTCACATGACTTTACCCTTCCATGCCTCAAAAAGCAGTCTTTCCTATTGCTTCATTCAAGTCCTGAGAATTAAGAAAATATAATGCTGTAATGTTTCACACTAGTCTGTCTTGGCAGCCTATTGCATTCTGGCTGTAGAAGTGTCTGCTTTCAAACCCTAAGCCCTCGCAGCAATTATCCTGCTCTCAGACTAAACCTACAGAGCATATTTCAAAAGAAGTTACATCTAAACAGAGGGAATTCAACAGTGATCAATGTTCAACAGGCCTCGATGGCAATAAACTATTTACTGCCTTAACCTTTTAAGTTTGCACCAGTGAAGCGCCCGAGAGCCCTGTGATGAATTAGCTGAAGTGTTTGGTTGTGAGCGGAGCAGCCGCTGCTTCAAATCATCTGTCCAGCAACACCGCCCGCCTTGCAGCGCTGCAAACAACAGCCGCCTGCCAGAGCCAGCCTTCTCATCTCTTCTGGGGCTCCACTGCCCAGACGTAGCTTCTGCCAACTTCTACTATGTCCACCACCCCTAATGGAGTAATTCTGGAAAATAAAGCACATCAAAAAGCTGGGCACGATCCTAATCATCTTTTTATTGCCCATTTGATTATTGCCTTACAGAAGACATAACATAGAGAGGACATCAGAGTGCACTCAGCACACTTGAGGCTGCAGTAGCTGATTTAGATCTGCTTCCCCCCTCTTGCAAGATTGCCAAAATAAATTGAAAGGGAAAAAAAATCACGCCTATTGCATTAGTGTCGTTGTCACCAAGGTTTTCCCACCACCACGCTGCTGAAATACAGTAAGAGAAAATAATCCATCACAGATGGCTGAAGACACCTAAGCCTTGGCAAAGTACTTTTGGAAAGGCTGTCTTTACAGAAGTTAAGAGTTAGTTTTTATAAATTTCAAATGGAATTACTTTGCCTGTAACTTAAATGCAAGACTAGCTCTTTTATTGTAGTTGTCTTGGTAATTCTGGGATTGTTAGGATAGGCTTTTAAAACCAGTGAGACCTCTGCAGGTCTTCTGTTTTTACAGTTTCAGAAGAATTTGATTTCTAACACCATTACCTGGAAATAAACCAGGTGATCACTACCTTGTCCTCCTAGTTGAAACACCTTAAGACATATTTTTCTCTTTTTGTAGATATACGTGCGTGAAATCTGTAGGCTAAGATACTACATATACATACTACAGTTAATTCAGGTTTTCTAAATAATCTAAGGAAATATAAAATCAGTTTTCTGGTTTGATTTTCCATATAAAATTTGGAGATACAATTTTAATTTTTAATTTAATTTCTAAAGGAAACAGGATTGTTTGTTTTGTTGGGGTTTTTTTTGTTAAACACTACTTCAGTGTTTATAACTCAAATGCTTTAGTATGAAGTGTGCTAGTGTAAGAATCTGGAAGCTAAACCAGAAACACCAAATACAGCTTCATTTCATACAAAGCAAAACATAAAAACATAGCTGGTATTATTTAAACCTGTGGATGATAAACTGAAAGGAGCATCAGCTATTCTGCCTGATACATGCATAAATCCAAGGCAAACACAATTACTGCATAAGCACATGTTTTAGCTGCTGCATTTACTATCTTCACAAGCAACAGTTATACACATATAGTTAATACTACTTAGAATTCTCCTTTTTCTAGTATAACAAGGTCCCACATAACACAGGCCATATGACTTCACTCAGTGATTCTTATATCAAGCTGTATAAATAGCTAGTAGTTATTTATATCTCTTAGGCAAGCATCCAATCTTGATTTAAGGACTGCAAGTAATGGAGAATCTTTCACTTCCTTTGGTAAGCCGCTCAAATGCTAATTGTCCTCACTTTAAAAAATTTGCACCTCTTCTCTAGTTTGAATTTGTTTAACTTTAGTTTTCAGCACTGGATCTCTGCATAATTGCCTGTGAGGTTAAGCACCCAGTAATACCAAACATCTTACTCCCAGTGTGAGCAGGATCAAATAGCTGCTTCACCTTTGTTTAATGAGGTAACTCTAGTGGTCTCCTAATGTCATTTACCAGCAAGACTGCTTTCCAGGCCTAGAATCACTTTTGTCTTTGCTCTGAGTTGTTTCCTATTCTCAGCATATTCTGGAAAGTGGAAGACCTGAGATGTTCTCATACTAGGTTATATAAGCAATACTGAGTCCTTATTTCTACTCAGTAGCATCCTGTCAGGGTATCAGCTTCATGGCTTTTCTGGTATGACACTGCCTTGTGTATAGTCCAGCGCTCACTGCTACCTCTAAATTCTTCTGCAGCTCCTGCTCTCCAGCATACCAAACCAAACCTTCTCCCCTCTTTTGATGTAACTAAATTTCTTTCAGAGACAGAAATGCCCAGTCCGGCAGAGGAGGGAGCTTGGCTAAGGCATCTGCTGGACCCTAAATACCTCCTTACAGAGACACCTTGGGTTCACATTCCCAAAACCTTTTCTTAGACTAAAAACTGTATCTTACCCAGTGCACTTATCCTTCTAAACCCAAGTCACAAGAGGTATTAAACTAGTTTGAGTAAACCTTTTTTTAATTTAAGAACTTAGAAACAGCAATTTATTCTATCTGCAAGCTGAAAAGCAACTCATAAGTTTATAGCAAGTTACTAAGGAAAAAACCACTAGATTTGTGAGTGACCAATCTATTTGGAAGCCTGATAACCTGTTTTCAAAGAAAGAGATAAACACAGGGTATCTCACATCTCAAGAGTATGTGAGAATGAAGAAATAGGAAGTGTCTCAGCATTATATTATAATTCCACCTTATTTCAAATAAGTAGTTTCTTTGATGATACCAGAAAATATTCAGAGAGATGGCTAATGATTCCTCAGCAAACACCTTAAAAAAAAAAAAAGAAGTTATAACACTTTCCAGTAGTGGGTATGGGGAGTGGGAATGTCTGGTTAATGAAACTACAAGTGTTGTTTCTCTAGGGTTTCCAGGAGGGAAACTGGGTAACTTGAAGTAATGTATTCTTGTGTTTTATTTAATCAAATTATATGTTGGGAAACGTCATTGTTCATTTGTGACTTCAGCAGGTCTTTTCAAAAGGCAGTTCGTAACTGTAACTCTACATTAAAGACAAGTGTACACTGGTACCTGGAAAACCTCAGAAAATGGACCTTGAGCTCGGGACCTTGAGAGGTACCACAAAGCAGCAGAGACTTACACAGCTGCAGATGGAAAGTCCAGTTTCCAGGTGGTCATGACCTGCATCATGGCACAGATCTTGACCAGAAGTCAAAGGTACATCACTGTAGCCACTGTAGCTTTCCTTCCTGCAGTGCCACACAAAAACTGTGAGATAGAGCTAAGTCCTTGCTGTGCCTCCCAAAAAAGGCAAATTTGACATAAATAAGACCCCAGCAAAGACATCTGCATCAGACTAACCTCTCCTTCTGGCTCTGCTGGCATCAAATAATCATCCATTCACAAGCAGAAGCGCTTTCAAACCTCTGGAGCTGATTTGCCAGATTAAGCTGCAATGATGAAGATGGCTCACCTTCATCAGCATGTTTATTGAATTAGTGACCTCACCTGGATTGATCCAAAATGAAAGCAGGGGAAAAAAAAATCTCCTAGATGAAGCAGACAAGATGACCCTCTCTCTCAGGCTTGTGTCATAAAGTTACACTCCTGTTTTTATCTCCTGAGTCACATCACAAAACCCCTCCATCTAGGGTCAAAAGGAAAAAGTAGACAAATAGCCCTGAAGCTCCTGAATTTCATGAAGTTTGTCACAATGCCTTATAAGACCAAAAGGTTCACTAAATCTACCCAAAATCCTGTTTAAGCAAGGCAAATTTTACTACAGTTCATGTCAAGTCTTCTGTGTCTATTCCAATTTCATTTGCAGAGAGGAACACACTGGACGCAGCTCTTTTTTCACTGTAAGGTTTCATTAGGTAATTTGAAAGCAAATTAAAAGTTTTCTCAAGCACAAGACGCCTCTCTTGTCCTGATTTCATTTGCATTAGTTTCATTGCTTCCATGTCTCTGCCAACATCACAGGATATGCTTTTTGCTAAACTTCATTACAACAGTTTAGTGATTTATCACTCCCCACAAAAGGAAAAAAAAAGGTGTTTGAAAGCATCATAAGATGCACTTATTTTCTGAGTTAATGAGAGCAAAGAGCCCTCTAAACAGGGACAGCCATCTGGGTTTTTTGGGAAAGGGAAAATAAGTCATAAGAAATGCTCCTTTGGCTCATTTTGAGACTAAGCATTGCAGGAGTGAAATAATAAAAAGTTTCTTTTCTCCTTGTTGGCTTTTTCTCTCTGGCATGAAGGGATCTGGAGAACACAAATAAAGTAAACTTTGTAATTTCTGTAATGTGGCCAAAAAGCATTAAAGCTATTGTTTTATATATTTATATACACACAGAAGGCCTTAATTCTAATTTACAGAAAGCAACAGCACACCTCCTTTGGGGTACATGGTAGAATAAACCCTAGGTAGAATGTACAGAGACATACACGTATTTGCATTTACATGTGAGCACACTAGCATCTCACAAACACATCCAATTTGTCATATTCTGACACCTGCATAAGTCAAAGAATTCATCTGTGTGAATCTGCCCAAAATTACTTTAAAGATTTTTCAGTACTGTTGTCTACCAATTTTTCACAATGTCTTCCCAGGTTAAATAGGAAAACAAATGTGTTAACAGTAATTTTTTCAAACCATAATATGCATTGAAAAATATAGAATACCTACTGGACCATTTAAACTACATCATCTAATAGAAAACTTTAATAAACTTATTCACAGGGTTTTTTTCACATCCTTCTTAAAATAAGCAATTTCAATTAATGGCAATTAGCCTCTAACTATTAGAGCATTTTCTTCTGGAAGCAATCTCTTTCTACAGATAAACCAAAGGGAGGGGGGAGAATCAGACTTAAAATACAAGTTTCCACAAGTTGTATCAACAGCCAATATCTGCTTTGGGCTTTAAATATAGAGATATATAAGAATACATAATGACTTTGTTCCAAAGTAGCAGCAGGCAAGTTCCATTAGCTCAGAGAAAATAAGAGCATCTCTACATACATTCATACACCTTTTTTGGCACTACAAGACAGGAAAAACACATTATGTGATGCGTGGGAGTTTAATTACTCCAGTGTTTTGACTTGATCTGTATAAATACAACTTGTATTGTCATATGTAGTGCGAAAAATAATTTATAAAGAGTTTCCTAAGCTATATTAGGAAAGAACATTACACATTAATAGGCAAGCTAGTCTATACATATCAAAGGAAAAAAAGAGAGTAATTTGTCACTTTCCAACAGGTGCTAAAAGCCAAACAACAGAATGATACCTGCTGTACTCTGAAACATGCCCATTTTCCTCAAGCAATACCTGTTCCCCCAAAGAGCCCATCCCAATTCTCTCAAGGAGCAAAGCCCCCCGTTGCAAAGGTGAGAAGGCAGTGTAGCAGTCCAGTACAGACACCTGCTGATCTGTTCCTTCTTTTGAAACACCATGTGAAGGTCATCAGAGCCTCAGCCAAAATCCTGCATCCCGCAGAAAGTCAAA
Organism: Aphelocoma coerulescens; assembly: GCF_041296385.1. Taxonomy (NCBI): domain Eukaryota; kingdom Metazoa; phylum Chordata; class Aves; order Passeriformes; family Corvidae; genus Aphelocoma; species Aphelocoma coerulescens. The sequence goes on from NC_091015.1 coordinate 80,893,776, forward strand.
AGAGGAACATAAAGTACCTGAGGTTTGTATTTTATAGCACAAGTTCATGGAAGTGTCCTTTTGTTCTCTCAATATCTGTAGAGACCCTTGGCTTTTCAGCTGTGTATGCAAGTATCACTTTTCTTTGCTTGATGCAAAGACACGCTGTTTTGGTTGACATATACCAAGATTTTAAATATACAGCCTTGGAGGACTGTATATTTGGCAGCAGCTATTCTCACAGTGTTATGGTAAGCCCCAGTACTCATACGTCAGGTCCACTGCTAACACCATTTCTCACGAAACAGTTCCAACATCAACCTGAAAATCTGAAGAAAAAAGGAAGGCACAGAAATGGAATATCTGGCAAACTTTAGTAGAGGAGAGAAGTGCATGCTGACTGAGACAATTATAGGCACATTTTCCTTCATTTCAAGATGAGAAAAAAGTGTTTCAGGGATGCCTTTAAAAAGAAGGTTTTTTTTCTGAACTGCCTGCTTTTCTGAACCATTAAAGTGAAGGTTGCCACTCTGACCCTCTGGCAGGGCTGACGCTCACAGAGAAAGGAGCCAAGGCGCGGATGCCACGGTACAAAATGCTTGCAGCAGGAGGCCTGATCCAAAGTTTGGGGAAGCCAAGAGAAGTCTTGCTCCCGACCTCATGGCTTGTTGGATGAGGCCCAGGGAGTGCACGAGCGAACAGCCTGTTCCATTGGCTCAAGGCACAGAGGGGAAGCTGCGCACACATAAAGTAGTGCTGTGATATGGCTGCAAAAAGCCCAGGAATAATCACATAAGAAGTTACTTCAAGAAATGGCAAAGAAGGAGCTTTGTCTTGAGGTTCTGGGAAGATTTCTGACACTGAAGTAATTGCTGTGTTTTAAGCAATAAACCACTGTGCAACTGTTACTGTATCTACAGCATATGCTACAAGACATTTATTTTTTGTGCTTGGCTGTAATCTGCAACACATTCTACAACTGCATGGGGAAAAATAACTGCTTAACACTTATTTGAGGGCATGTGTGTACTCTAAAGCTTTAAAAGCTGTGTTTTTTATGGTTTCTAGAGCACAGGAAGAAACCACTGACAAAGGTTTCACATTTTTTCAGTGTTTCCATAAAAAAAAAAAAAAAAAAGAAAGAGAAGCACGTTCATTGAGGGGCTCTGCGTGAGCTTGCAGCAGTGAGAACTACCACAGCGATCCAGATGGAAAATGCATCTCGGTCTCCATGCTGCTCTTACAGGTTTTGACTTGCTGAAGGTGGGTGGGCAGAACTTGGAGAATTTGGCACCTGCATGACCAGAGTCTGTAAAGTTAGCAATTTGGCTATACTGATGATGAGGAATGTTGAATAACATTGTGACCAAAATCAACTGCCTAGGTCAGGCACACACACGTGCAGCTTTTTCCTATATTCTGTACATTCTACGTGGTTTCTAAGGGGTTCAAATACCAGAGGAAATAAGTGCTTATCTGTCAAAGAGTCAGGAAAACAGAACAACAAAGGTGGAAGGGATTTAAAAAAATTCTTTTGCTGTCCTACCCCCAGCTGAGAAGAGCTTGGTGCTTCCTCTCACTCCCAGCTGTTCCTAGTGCATTTGGCTTTAATCAGGTGCAGGGCAGGAACTCAACATCCTGTTGCCTTGCTCTGATTAAGAGGAGTCTAATTCTACAAATTGGCAGATTTCTTCTTTTAGTGTTCCTTATTTGATGAATCATTTGTTTTAAAGTATTTGGAAAGAGCCATTACAGAGGCAGTGGACCCAGCTTGTTGCTGCTTCCAAGTCTATTTATAACTGCAGCTCTAAGGAGTTTCAGCAGACTGCAGTTTCTTCTTTAGCACACGGAAAGAACCATCCTGTGAAAGCAATGGCACAAAGGGGTGGGATAAAATGCCTGAGGCACCCAAAAGTGGCAATATGCTAATAAAAACAAACAGAAATTTGATCAGAAGCTGTATCTTTGAGGTTAATGACACTGTCTTCAATGGCCATTCTAAATAACGTCAGAGTGAACATTTAAGCGATTTAAGCTATTCCTCTGTCCTTGCATTTTACTCCTATCAAGATTTTGCAGCCACAATTGAACTGACCGAGCAAAGCCTGCCTTCCCCCACATTGTTAGCAGCAGCAATTCTGTAAATCCATAAACATTTGATTTTTGAGGATAGTCACTGAATCAGTTGATGCAGTTAAAGATAGCACAAGAGCCATTTGTTAAAAAAAATATCCTTTTGTCCAAGGTAAGATAATGGCTTCCCTGACAAGACAGTCAAAAATACACCTAGAAAAGGTGTACAGAAAATAAATAACATGACCACTAAAGGTGTTTTCACTCCTTCAGCACTGGAAATTAAAATGACGAAAAAATGTTTTACTCCTACTTCTTTTCACATTTTTTTCCCCCTCCTATTTTAATTTGAGAGAAGCCAGTCAAAGAAGGGATAACACTCCACCCTGCCCATGCACAGGATTTTCTCTTCCTTCTTTCTTTCTGCTTTGCATTCTTACATTTTAAAACCACAAAAATATAAGATGCTGTATAAAATGGAAGTGTATTTGATTGAAGAATAAACTTGCAATATTAACCTTATTGTTTATAGAGGGGTCATTCTCCTAAGGGAGCACCCACATTTATTAAGAACAGTCTGAAAACCACAAATATCCAAGTCTGACTTGGATACCAATCAGTTCGGGTTCACTACAAAGCAAGGAGCGGCTGGAAAGATCTAGTTTATATATTACTAAAATTCTTTGGAGCCTTGAGACTTTGCTTTAAGTTTTTATCAGCTCCTCATTACAAGCTGCTGCCCAATTTTATCATAAATCATGTGTTTTATGTCTGTAATGATTCAGACCAGTGTCGTCCACACAGAAGTTTTGCTCTCGTGTCTGCTAACCATGAAATGCAATTCTCTACAATGAAAGGTAGATGAAGGATACATCTATCCTTCAACAAACCAACAGCATCTCCTAAGAAGGCAGCTCCCAAGTAGAAGATATGCCTGGTGTAGCCAAGTGGTCAACACCTGACAATCTAGAAACCCTCAGAGGAAAAGTGAGATTAAGACCTCTTAGCTGCAGCCCTCTTCTGATAAAAAGCAGCTGCAACACAGAGACAACGACAACCAGTAGAAGAAAAGTTTTCCAGCTCCTGACCTGCACTCTCAGCTGGGTCCTTCATGTTTAGAAAGAGTCAAAGCATGCCGTGGGGCAATGAGGAAAGCAGTGTGGTGCAGTCTTTCAAAGAGAAGCTAAAATAATTTTCTGGATCATGTCTGTCCCCCACATTTCACAGACAGGGACAAACAAGGTACAGGAAAAAAATCTTCCAGGGCTCCATCCACCCTTATTGATAACTCAGGGTTGAAGAAAACAGATTTTAGGAGCAATGAAAACACAAATTACCACACAGAAAAATAAAGATAACTGGTAGGAGACACTTCCAAACCCTTCCCTCCTTTGTTCAGGGAATAACTATTAGAAGCAAGGTTGGTTGCCAGTGCTGCCAGCCTACAATCAAGAATGAAAATTTAAAAGATATTTTATGAAACCAAAGTGCAGAACCACCATATGCAAACTTTAAAAAGTTGACTTCAAAGAAACTGAGTAACAATTTCAAAATAAAATAAAGCATTATCCCCACCTGTATCTCAGTGAAAACCAAGCAACTACTTATTGCCATTTCATCATTTGAAAAAATCCTATTTATTCCAATCAAATATAGGGCCGGTCAGCAGCAGAATACCACATTAATTTTATTTACTGTGGATTTGAACCCACCTGTTTATGGTATATTTTCATTATATAAAGTAGGTATTTAATTTTGGTATTTTTCTCTTTTTCCAAGACTAATATTTCCTCATTTCGAAGTTCTACAACTGATTTCAGTCCACTGATAAACAACATCCAGACTATATTTAAATCTTGGTCATAAGAATTACTCTTGTCCTGTTGTACATATAAAAATCAAGCTTAATTGCAAATTATATTCCTATTCACTTCCAAAATGTGCCAGATCACAGGACAGTTTTGATATTTAGGGTTTATTGGTTTGGGGTTTTTTTCACTCTGAAGCTCTCAGTAAAATAGCAAAAAAAACCCCAAAAGCACAAGGGGAGGAGAGAGCTGCAGGGGTTTGGACTTCTTCAGTTGGAGTAGAGCCTCAAGAACAAGAGGGAGGCATTACCATCCTTAGCATTTCCAAGAAGGCTGAAACAGAATAAATTTGAGAACCCTTTGCTACTCTACATTCTTTTTAACATGGCAGTACAAATTGCAATTAAAGTGTATAATCAGCCTTTTTTTTTTTGGAGGCTTCTTTCCTATGGTAAAAGGTATATCTAGAGGTTTGGTGGCCTTTTTTGTTTTGTTTTAACAAATGCATAATTTAACCATCAGAGCATGTATGTATTTCCTCAGATAAAAATGTCCAATGTTCTACATGATTAAATGAATCATTAAAATATTAAGTGATGCATATCAAAGGGAATATTTTCTTCAGAGCCAGCACAATACACCTGGTAAATAAATGCATTATTTCATAAATGTACCTTATATTTATAAATCTCTTTTGCCAACAGAATGAACAGCCTCTGTAAACCAAGACATTCAGCTGGCTACATTCTTACATCCCAGACCATTAAGCTAATCATTCACAAGGACCCTGGAAGCATTTAAAACGAAAAGTACTGATTTTCATCAGTGTAGGTCAAATTCAAACCCCATGTATGAGTGCAACATCCTATACACTCTACAGCAAGGCTCCTATTCTTGAAGGAGCAGCACTACTCCCTGCTGTCCCCAGCTAAATGGGAAAAGCCACTGAAATGACCTCTCCAGGCTGTAGAACAAGACCTTAAAAACTTAAATTTGTGTTGCAGGCACTGGCAAGTCCAGCTCAAATAAGTTGGATTTGTATTCTGAAGGATATGTATTCTAAAAACAGGAATTTTCTTATCTTTAAATTTGTGGTGAGTTCCTCTGAAACCTTCACATGCTTACAGCCAAGTCCATATGGTAATGTTACATTGTTGAATGAATCAATATTACTTTTATACATATGCACAGCATAAGATCCAAATGCAGTATCATTCCACACTCTAGTTTTCTTCACACTGAACAAACTGCCTACAATAGCTAAAGCCCTAAGTCAAATTTAATAGTCTTTACTCATGCAAGCTACCAGCTGGTCTGAGTTGGCTCTTCCATTTAGGAGCCAGAAAGCAAAAATAGCAATATTTTCTACATTAAATCTAAAAAATAGAATTCTTGCAATACAAATTTGGAAATCATAGCAATTTGTTTGATTAAAACATTCAAAACATTTTCCCCTTAAACATATGATGGAAGACATGAATCCTTCTTAAAGAATTAAAAAAGTCTTAAAGAAGAATCCTAAATCCTTCTAAGAATTGGAAAAAAAACCAAACCTTCCCCCTGCCTTTTTTCCTTATTCTCCTTTTACATTAAAGCAAAGGGTGACAGAAGTGTTAAGGTCATTAGCCAGCTGGTTTTGGCCTTGCACATGCACACTCATTAGTCAAAGAGGATCTAATAAGATGTCTCACCATCTTGGGGGATGAAGGAGGGACAGAAGGACACACAGACTTCCTTTGCTGCCAGCATCTTAATTCATTCCAGAACAAACACTCACTCAAACCTGTTCTAGGAATGACCCTGCTTCAACAGAAAACTTGCAAATCAAGTCGGGATCTCACCCACAACTTAATCATCCACCAACCACCTAATCAGAAAGGTCTCCTCCAAACCACGTGTGCAGAAGGCAGCTGTTCAAAAAGGTGCATCATTGTCATTCAAGAAGGCAGCCATATATTTTGTCACATACAGGTTGATAACAAAACAACTTCAGGGAACTTACAGCACTCAGGTCATAGCAAATCACATTTCAAAACTGCATCCTTTTCCACCAAGAGTCAGAGAAACCTGCACAAATTTAATGGAGGCACATGTTTTTCCATTCTCATTGTTCACTTTTTTAAACATAGTCCTGGAAGGCTGGCACAAGGACCCAGCTGTGCCATGGACTTCCATTGCAGGTTTGGGAAAGTCACTCAAAGCAACAGGTTAAGAGCTTTGCACTCAATTATAACATTTCAGTTCATTCCAATGGGTATAAAACTTCATTCTCAATCCCATTGGTTTCTCACTATTCCCTGAAGAATAAGAAGAATTAATTCTCTTTCAACTTCTCTTTATACTGCATATTGAAACCATTTTCTATTTAATTTTCTTCTTTTTTCATACCTCACCCATCTCACTTGTAGCATACTTGTCCCTGTAACAAACATCCCGAATTCTTGGCTGCTGGAGTGGCTCCCACCTTGGTGTATTCTCACTGGTAAGTGGAGAATGGAAGTCCTCTAGGATGAGGAAGTTTTACCATGCAGGTTTCCCACTTCTGCAGAAAGTATCTTAAGCACCAGGCTTTATACAGAATAAAGTAGGATACTATTTCAGCTGGGTTTCTGAGTAGAAATGGTTATGACTATATAGTCAACAAAAGAAACCTCGGTAAGAGGCAATTAAGCACTTTCCCTGATTCACCTTCTAGAGCAGAATCCCTCTCTCCTGTAAGTAACAAGGCATCTATGGAGACCCCCTCCCTGGGCTCTAGTCAGGAGAGGGTAAAGTATTTACCAATTCGTGTTACCACTCTCTAATGTTTCACAGGTATCAACAGTCCACTTGATGGCATCACTCCTGACAGGCATCATGCATGTGCATCTCAGCAAATCCAGGCCAGGAAGAATCCTCAGCTCGCCTTGGAAGGCTCTGGGAGTCCCAAGCAACTCCAGAGAACCTGGCCTGAGTGCAGACACTGAGGTCTCAGTTCAGGCGAGACGCTGTAAAAACCTTTTAAAAGAAAGTATTTATGAATTGCCTACAGATATGTTCCATAGGATAAAAACAGAATGAAAACCTAAAAAAACTCCCCGTATAACAAATTGACAAACCAAACCACCAGAAGCAGGCTGGGCAATTTATGGAAAATGTAGGTGGCAAGTTTTCATTTAATTTTCATTCATCTCTGATCAGTGAAACACTGTATCTGTCATTAAAGAGAAACTACCTACAATCTAACTTCTATCCAATTAATTTAATAATGCTATAAATCCGGTGCCTGTGAAATTAGTATCTCCTCCACAGTAACTGATCTGTGATACTATCAGAAAAATCAAGCACAAGTAGTTCACAGAGGAATTTTCTGTTAAACTTAAATCCAATAAAAGGACATAAATAAAGAAAAGTAAATCTATGCAAATAAACGTGTACTGGAAGATGCATTTGAGTTTTCAGGAGAAATGTTGTAGTAGTACCTGACTATATATTGGTGCTTACATACAGAAAAAGCATAGAGGTAAAATTTTATATGTAGTTGAATATATTTGCACAATTCTTGGTCATATGGTTTAAAGGAAAATAAATATGGAATTTTATTTTTATTAAGAATTTAGAAATCTATAGGGAAAAGATCTATACAAATGTAGCAACTGTCCTTGGATAGCTGTGTGAATAAGCCCTGCTCAGTTACTCCCTGGAATTCAGTTCCTCACAGGCTACACCACACTCAACTGGACTTTCATTTATGCTTCATAATGGGAAAATGTGACATGTTTCCCAATTTAATTAGCACAGAATTTTTTTTTCTTCATTTCCAAAGACAGCTCATGTAGCTGCACTGAGCAGGGAGTCGACTAAACAATGCAACTTACTAGCATGGGACAAAAGGTCATTTGGAAGGGATGTGCCTTTAAGGACTTACAAAGGCTTCATCCTCAGTCCTGTATTAAGAGAGGAAACATATCTCAGTAAAGGAAGGATGCCCACTTTAAATAAGGAAATGAGTTTGCAGGATGTACACATGCTGCTTTCTATTAATGATAAGCAAAGTCTACAGAAAAAGCAATAGACTTCTCCAGCTTTGGCAGGAGTCATCTTCTTGTGGATTACCTGCAAAGAAATTTTAAATAAACAGACTGCAAATAAATGTCCTCAACCTCTTTTTTAAACTGATTTATGTATATATTATGGGGATTAACACACACTGATTACTATACTCTGTGGCAAGAGATATAATTACAGACTGATGATTTTACATGTAAGGCCAGAGACGACGGCAGTGGTTTGGGGCAGCAAGAACTAGTGGTTGCAATATTTTTTTTTCTTCAAGCTAAACTTCACAGCTAGAGAGACTAGCCAGACTTAAGGTCTTCTAAGGATTTGCAAATTTCTCTCTTCACGATTAATAAACCATCACAAAGTGATTATTATTTTCCATTAAAAATCTATCATTTGTTTAAACATGTAATAAAAACCAGATTCTGCTTTGCAGCAAGGACTGACTATACGACCACAAATTTTAAATAAAAATAGAAGGTATAGAATTTTTTGCTATAGTCTCATTTCACTCTTCTGTGAGCACATATTACTTGACCACTGAAGCTCAAGAGAATGCATATCATGCATACAGTTCCAGAAAAACTGCTTTAAGACTGAAAAAAGTCACGAGTAACAATGTGCAGAAATCCCTAATATCAATGTAATTAGTTTAAAATATACACAGACACACATGCATATACACAGACACACATGCACACACACATTCTTTATATGTAAATCTCTTTACATGCACATTCAGATTCAGGCAGAAGGGTGAGGTCACTGCCTTTAAAAAAAAATTATCAATTAATGCAAAAAAATCAAGTTTCCTATCACCCTTCAACAATGACAGGATTCAGTGTTCCCATCCATTATTATTATTACATCATAAAACATTTTGGGTTTCAAAGGATGATTTTTTCCTGCCCTCTCCAGAGTCTAGGATGACCACAAATTCTGGCTGGCATAGCCACGCAGAAGTGGGCATCCTTCCAAACTCTGAGCAGGCACAGCACAGTGTTGGCTTACAGCTGGTTGAGAGAAGCAGGCAGGCTTGTTCCCTGCAGCTTGGACCATCACACCCAGCTGGGCCCAGCTCTTGGTGCTGCTCACTTCTCTGTGTGAGCCACTTGGCACATCCAGGGTAAGAGCTCCTTAACAAATGCTTCTTAACACTGCTTCCAAGATAAACATCCATGGACACATCAGTGGAAATCCACCTCTGTGTAACTGGCAAGAACAAGGCTTACACTCCTTACACCACAAAACCCAACCTTTTCCTCTTTTTTTCATTGCCATTTTTCACACTTTTAAGACAAACTTCCCATCCAGTCTTCAAAACGTTAGTAAGCTGCACAGGGAAACTGTCGTGGCATGGAGTTATGAACAACTGCATGCCAGAGTGGCCATTGTTCCTTATTTATCCTCTTCCCCCACTTTGCAGAAAGAAGTGTAACAAAATCAGGAGTGCAGGCTCAGACACACACTGAATACTAATACTCAGAAATACCACTAGCTGTCTCTTTCCCAGGTGCCAGAGCCTGACAGTTCTGGCAATGGTGACACCTTTTTTGGATCACACGCAACACTCCCATGTTATCTGAAGTGATTTTGGTTTTAAAGAAATGGTTTGAGTAAGACTTCAAAATATCTAGCTCTAAAAAGAAAAAGTCTCATTACACAAAAATCATTTGTTCCACCACCCTTGGAGGTGTCAACATTTCCATTATACACTCATGTGTTTAATCTTTATTATTCAGCTGTAAAAGTTTGCTGTTAGCCTGAAACTTGGCATAAAATTTTTTTTTTTTAAATATTCAGCAGAAGTCAGACTGTGTATTATATTACATAAGTGTTTGGGTTTTTTAAAAAGAAATAATTACCAGGATAAAGCTCTTCTGGGTGCTTGTGCAATTCCAAAACAAACAATTTTCCTTGAAAGTGTCTCTAGGTATTTATAGGAGAGAAGGAAAGAGGGAAATTAAAACTGACCAAGCAATTTCATTTATAAATATAACCTTCTGTATATATTTTTTTCAATCAAGTATTTATAAGGATTTCCAGCAAGCAGACTTTGCACACAGGTATGGCAACCAAATGAATATGGATAGACCACAACAGGTCCCAAGAGTTGTTACTGTCTATTGGGTCAACAATATGCAAATTGAGAAGGATTTACAAGCTGGACCATAATGGCTCCTCAGGACCCATTACTTCCCAATGGGTAAATAATACATGTTTTCTAAACTATTGCCATGCCAAAATACGTGTTTGCCCTTCAGGCTGTAAAGGTTCCAAATAAACCAATAGGATTTGTCAGATAAATAATACATTTAAAGAAGCAAAATACCTGTTTAACTAAACAAGTAATGCACTTAAATGCTGACTGAAAGATGAATAGAGATGCCATAAATATTGCATATATTTAGAAGTTTATTTAGAAGGGAACCAATAAGCAAGGAAAATGGAAATAAGTTTCAAAGTATGAGGGGAGTTTTCTCCCTCCTGAAGACGTTTGGAGACAATTCTTTGAAATATTTGTCAGAAATTACACCTGCATTAAGACAAGGGAAGTGAAAGCTACTGAAACTGTGTGCATACAAGAAGCAACTACAGACATTACAACTTTTTAGGGTTCTAAAGGCTGTCACACTTCTCAGGTTGCCTCCATTTAATGGGATGTCCTGTTATTAAGCCATTTTCCTGACCACGTCTCAGCATGCTGCTCTCTGGACGGTCAGATCTCCTCACACTTTCCTCTCGGCTTTGGATGAAGCATGTGAGCAAACCAGGAGGAAAACACTGATGAAAAGTGTGAGAATTAACCTGATGATGTTGGGAAATCCAAACCCAATGTTTGGGAAGGAGAGATAATGCACAGGCATGGTGCAGAGAGCACCAAGGAGGAAGGAACAATGAAAAAAACCCAGAAGGGAAGAAGCTGATGACAAAGACAAAGGGTAAAGAAGGAAAGATGAAAGGTCATGAAAGCATCAAAGGCAAAAGGAAAAAAAAATACCAAAGCAGAACAAGATGTGCTGTAGAATTTGAGATTCTGCAGAGACCTTTGTCTCTACCAGAAGCCTGGTCAACTGAGACATAGTTGAGCAAGGAGAAAAGATAGTGAGTTCAAGTATAACACCAAAACTGAGATTGAGAAGCACTCAAATGGCCCACCTTTAATTTGGACTTTCATTTTCTGGGGACATTTTAAACACAGAGGCAGTCCTGATTATTTTATGATACAAATTTATCAGCATCGGATGTCAGGAATGCGAGAACATGCAACACTCCTTTATCTCACATAGACACAACACAGTCTAATCACAACATTACTGGCAAATCTTAATGAAAATTAACCAAGTTACAGAACAGTGGGTTTGTGACTGGCCAGATGAATCAATCGACAACTGCACCTAATAAGAAATGAAAGAGCAGAAATGACCAGAAACAACCAAAAGACAGAATGTAGCAGGAAAAGGTGCTGTGAAAGGAGCACAGGTGATGGAGTCTCAGAGCCTCTGCTTCCAGGAGAGCTCTAACTTTAACCAGCACCAGGCAGCTAAAAGAAAGGCTGCAGTGGTTGGCGAGGAATTTGGTGTTATTTTTGTCCTGCAGCCCAGGTAAACCTTTAAGTTGGGAGAGGAGGGGGTAGATATTGAAGCAAGCCAAATACTTGAACAAGACCTACATTTAGTCACAGCAGCAAAAACGTTCTTCTGTTTCCCTTTGGCTGTTTGGAGAGCACTTCCTAAAGGGAAGGTGGTGGAGCTTGTAGTGCTGCTCTTTTCAAAAAGTAACCTGCTGAATAAAGAATTTCTTTCATATCTGCAGGAGTAAAAAAGTGAATGAGATTCTCCAAAGGGCACTTTGCAACCCTTCGTGTCTTAAGTTAACAATAATTATTGAAACAATAGGCCTGGACAAATCACTGCTTGTTTGCTGCTCCAGATACAAAGGAAATTCTGTATTCAACCTCCACTTCCTTCAGCAGCACTCACATCTCACCTTTGACATTCAACAGAATATGAAAAAGAATTTTGTCTCTATTTTAATTCAATTTTTTTAGCAGTTTCGTTATATTGCAGGGTAATATTTTAGCAGCTAAAATAGTTCATATTTTATAATAAATTACATCTGGTGATGCATTGGGGAATAAAGCACTTTATTAATGTATTTGCCCTGCAAAAAGAAAGATGAGATTGTTGTGTTTTGACAAGCTTTTTAAAAAGAAATTAATGGTCATACTCTGGGGTTTATAAAAGTTTCAGTTTAACCTCCACCTTTCACAACTTGTCAATAATAAAAATCAGCAGGGCAAAATTAAATAATAAATTTTCCTTTCTGAAAAACATATTAATCTTTTCTGGACAGCTCTTAAGTTAACAAGGTGTTAATAAAACTCTAGGTGTATTGATGCAATATCCAAGCACATGTGTCCAAAGGAATCTACCACCACTCACAGCCATCTTTATACAGCATGCAGAATCATGGACAATCAACCCTCTTGAAGAATTTCCCTGTGCTTTAAATACTCTGGAGAACAACCTCCTGCATGATGTATATAGCTCACAAATACTGTTCAAAAATGCAGGATTTACCACTACTTTCAAAATTAGATGAATGAATCTATCAGGAACATAAAAATTAAGATTTGCTGTCAGATTTAAACCTTTCCAATTACTAGCTCACACATAATAAAGGAGAAAATGGTTAACATGGGACTAAGAAATGGCAGGCTATAATTTTATTTATAATATATACCCATTATCAGGCAGAATCAGGTTACATCTAGATCTTACAATCAGCAAACAACTAAATTCTCTATTTACAATCTGCTGGGCAAGGAGGTAGAAAGGATGACTTTCTGGATCCAGGGGTCACTTACCTAAACCTCAGGGTTCACCAAGTTGCATCACTGTACTTTCCTGCAGTGGCCATGACTCAAGGTGTACCAACCTGCTAAAATCCCACTTACTTCCCGAGGTCATCACCTGGCACTCCAAATACTCAAAACTCCTGATCATTGGGAGTTGCCCTTATCCTTTAAGGTATAGCTATTTAAAAGTACATTCACCTTCCCAACAGTCTCTATTCCTCAGAAATTTCTGATGGAGTCATGTCAGTCTGAAACTCAGTAGAAAAATCCTGCTCAATCTCCACTATGGCAAGTCCCCTGCTGCTTCTTCACATTATTAAAAAATAACAATGAACTTGAAAATTGAGTTTGGCTCCTGAGGTGAGTCCTGGTGCATAATCCTTTTTCCTTGCCCCCCTTTCTTCTAGTTTTCCACCTGGGACTCACCCTAGGGAGGAAAGACTGTTGTGACTCACCTGAAGATGGTCCTGTCTTAATGCCCTTTTGTCTAGACTCCCCATTTGGTGACCAACTGGGATATTTTCCTTTATGGTTCTATTTCAAAGTCTAGGATATCTGTCAGTTTTATTTATATTATATGTGTATCTAGTGTAAATGAAACTTTTATAAAATAATTAGCTAGAGTTAGTTATATGTGCATCAAACTCATGAAACACATGGACCACCAAATCAAACATAAATTTGAGAGTGCAATGGAGAAAGGAAATCCCCACATTCAAACCACTACACCTGTCTGGAACATCAAACCATCTGGATTCGATTGTAAAAAAATATAATTCTTTGTTCTTCCTGCTTTTCCTAACTTTTGAACACTTTGTTCCTCTGAACTGACAATATTCACCTGCCTCATGGTTATCTCCTCCTGCTTTTGTAAAATGCGTTTGAGCACCTGAAATAAAGAGCAGTAGAACAATCCACAGAAAGTGACCTCCCTTTGGCATGAGGGCTGCTAGCAACTCACCCTGGGTAACTATTTCTCCTGGTCCATACAATTGATAAGAATTAAATTGAACACCTCCATCAATTTAAAAGCATACTAAATTAATGTATATTGTTGATAACTATGTGAAGCCCTTTAAATCAGTCATAGATAGCAAAAATTACCATAGCACAGCTGCTTTCAAGTACTGCTTAGACCACTTCCTTGCAAGGGCTGTCCAGTCACATCTCCTGCAGCAGTTACGCCACACCAGTACCTGGATGAGGGATATTGTGGGGGATATTCCACAAAAACTCTGAGAAGTTACAGTGGGAAAAATAATCTGTATTGAAGCAATATTTCAGGAAGTATCTAGGTAGAAACTTGCCAGCAGATGTAACATCTTTCAGGTAAGAGGTACCTCAATAATCAGAGATGCCTGGGCCCTTTTTTGAGTACTGGTTGTATAGTATTGTATCCTAGGAAAAAAATCTTGCAAAGTATTTCCATTGTAGCTGTGTAAATCCATCCTGTTCAGATTTAGTCACTGATAGCCTCAATAACTCTTTCAAGCTGGTTTAAACATTTTTGCACATTCTTCTCCATCTTGTAGGATACAAGGTTTATAAAGAATTGTATGAAATAGTTCAGATGAGTTCCTTGGATTAATATGAAATTAACATTGCAGGTGCTTCTTTGGAAGTCTTCTGGAACTAAGACGTTAAAAGAATGTTATTTATTATACTTAGATCAAATAATCAGTACTAAAATTAAAGTTCTCCACTCTTCCACATTTCTTATTAATTTGCTATGTTCAAGGAAAGGAATGAAAACACTGTCTGGTAACAGAATTCATTTGCACAAGTTCAAAGACTGATACATAACTCATTAACAGGATTTCTCATAGTCCTTACAAAGTAAACCAGAGTAAATTCTTTTAGACTTCATTTGTATCCCATGCAAATGCTGAAATTCTGCACAAGTTGAACATTTAACACTCCCTCCTCTTCCTCTATCCCCAGGAAAACCATTCTGATGACAAATTTTCCTCACGTAGAAAAGCAGTTTTGGAAAGTCATCATAATATTGTTCTAGGAGGAGCTGTGAACTACAGTCTGAGACTTAGCTTAGCTTTGCCATCAAGGTGACCAAACAGAAGGTGTTCAGAAGACTGCAGTATCATGATATCCAAAACACTCACAATGGTGCAGGGATAATCTTCTCCTGGGCTCCTATGGTCTGCAAGGTGAAGCATTACTCTGGAGCGTGCCAAAAATCAGCAGTCAGCCAGCAAACTTCACCCAGCAGACATGAAAGCCTGACAAGCTTCAGAGGGACACTGGAGCCAAACCTGGCTTCATCACCATCCTGGTGGGATTCGTCCTGGCAGAACAGCATTCCACTCCTGCCACTTGCCTTCTCCAATTATTAATCTCCTGAGGACTGGGGCAGCTTGGAAGTTTTACAGAGCATTTACGAGCTCACGGCCAGTGTACGAGGTAAGGGGGAGGAGTGGGGAGTGGGGCAGCAGGGGCCAGGGCAACACACCAACCCTCACTCTAGTGAAGACCCCCAGTGCTGTGGGCACCCACTGAGAATGAAGCAGGTATTTTCAGCAAGTAACATGAACTTTGCTTGGAAACTATCCTTCTGTATTAACCTCTAGCTAATACAAGAGGTGATTAATAAATACCCAATGCCCACTTGCATCCCAAACACCTCCCTCTAGCAAAAAACTAAAGAAACCCTTTGCTATTCATCTGGTTTTTAATCCACCCAAGACCCTCTTAACTACTGGGTGGTCTGTTAATCTACCCTGCCACCCCACAGGTTTCCAGATACTTGGGTTTAGGTTTGCTGTGCCAACCCCCTGCCTCCCCCACACTGGACCTCTGTTTTCTGGGGTCTCCAGGCTCAGCAGCAGCTTGTGGGAAGCTCAGCATTCTCACCATTGCACTAGAATTCTGCAGAGCAGGCATGGTTTTAAGTCTTTCTCCACAGCGCCCCGCAAATTCAGTGCATTTCCAAAGGGTTAGGTTCACCCCCATGAAAGCTAGATATTTAACTCCTGCTTAAGTAAGAGAGCAAACATTGACAGAAATTAGTTTCCCCACCCTAAAAGTGCTCTGAACGTGCCCCTCAAAAATTGTTCAAACTCAGTCTACCTTTGAATCTATTTCTATTTCCTACATAACCACATTAAAAAATAGAATGGAAATAAATAGAAATGCAAGCACATGCATTCACAGCCCATATTTATGTTAAGGATATACCACTCACAGAAAGACTGATTGATCTGGTCTGCTATATTAGCACTTGAAACAAATATGCTGATGCTGCCCAGAAAGAGGAGATGGCAAGGGCTAGGGTTTTACCAGCAAGCAAAAATCCCCGTACCAGTGCTGTGAAGTCCAGTCCATGTATTTTGCATATATTAAATGTGTACACATACACACATGCTTAGCTGTAATGGGGAAAACAGCTTTTTTTATTTAAAAAAAAAAAAAGCAGAACATTGAAGTTGTGCTTGGATTCTTTTCTCTTAAAGCTTATAGGAAACGAACCCCAAATGTGAACAAACCCCATAGTACAATGCTGTTCTTGTCATGAGTTCTGAATCAGCACCATAGCACATAGTGTATGTACTGAAAAACAGCTGTTGGGTGACAGACTGCTAGCTGGGAAGTTCAAGTTGAGTGAAGTGGTTAACCCACATCCCTTTCCCACTGATAAAGTGCTTTGATAAGCAAGCCATACTGGTGAAAGCTAGCAAAAGAGCCAGGACTGAGACTTTCAGGAATGAATGTAAGACTTGTTTTGTGGAAGCAACCTAAATCTCTTGCACAGCCCTCTCCATTTGTATTTTACCAACCCATCCCTGGTTACTTTTAGCACACACGCCTTCTGATTGCAGCAGAACCAATTCTTTGATATGTCAAAGCAATATCCTGTACCTATGGGAAATAAATCCAGAAAACTGCTATAAAGCCTCCCTTACTTCAATGTTTTATCAAAGTATTTTCTTCTATTCAAAATGTTAGTAATGGTGTAGCATTAAAAAAAGGTTTGTATTTGAAAAAGTATGACGGGACCAACTATAAGCAAGAAACATGTAGGCATAATTTTTTCTTGGTTTTTTATTAACAGAAAATAATTCAAAGGAAAAAAAAGATTTCTTGGGATTAATTTCTGATCTTCAGCTAAGCACTAATAAAATCATTAGTTAAGTACAGATGTCATGCAGACGTACAAAATACCCCTACTTCCCTTTTCACAAATCTTAAAATTTATAAATATGTTCATAATCTGTAGCTGATATAAAAAAATTCCACTAATAAAAGATATCCTTCTCTTAGCATCTAATTTGTCTAAACAGTTCCTACACACCTACACACATACAAATTAATATAGGGTGTCTATCCTTCCAATACAATAACATAAAATTTCAGTTAATTAGAAGTAGGGAGATACATATAAATACATCATTACCTACATAAAAAGGCTGAAAGAATGCTGTACTAGAGATACACAATGGCACACTGAATATTTTTTCTCCCACAATATCCTGGTCTTCGTAGCTCTGGCACTCAAATCCTTTGAAAACTGAAGAAATAAATTGCCTAACCATTGCTGCTTGATCCCAAAGGAACCCACTATTGCTTTAACAGTGGGTTAAAGTGGGTTATACAGTTACTCATCTGTCTTTGCATCGACATGCATGTTAGCCTACATGCGGAGTAAGACATATTCCTAGATAAAAAATTAAAGCTTCTCCAGATGTATGCTCTTACAAAATCATTTAACTTAACATTAGATTTTCTGCTGCTAGTGCTGAATATTGTACAGAGGTAAGAGTAACACAAAACCAGCAGGAACTGTTTCAGAAAGTTTTAATAGTTCTGTGGATGCACGTTTTTAAGAAAATTAAAGGATTTTTTTCTTAGCCTTTTGACATACCACTGTCTGATCAAATCAATCAGAAGTCATTTTTCTGCCTGCATTTAATCAAACAAGTAATTTCTAAATATCTACATTTAGAACACTTGCAAAGGGATTACTAGACAGGGAATACAGAAATGCAGGTAGAATTCTGAAAAGCCAGTTAGGAATTACATAAAGGAAAAATACTACAAGACACCCTCTTCACAATTAGTAGCTAGCCAGAAGTTTTTGTTAGTATAAAGCAAGTTAATTTTTAAGAAATCTAGGTAGAAGTGCAAGTGAAGAGCAGAAAAATAACAGTGCTCACTATACTTTAACTAAAAGCATATGGTGCTAACAATCAGAAATGTTACAGTGTTTGTTTTATTGTGTTCTTACCAAGAAAAGGGAGTGCTCAACCATTTTACTTCCTAAGCTTTCTTAATTGCCTTAATTAAAAACTTGGTACAGCAAAACCAAAAAGTGGTTGAGTTTGTGGTTTTTTTTTTTTCCTTTTTGCACCAGAATAGAACAAAAATCTGACGAGAATGGACTACGTATAGGACTAATTTGAAATCTCTCTGTTTATTTAGGCAAAATAAATCCCCAGTGAACTGATTATTGTTATTAAAGTCAGACAACTGATAGAATCAATTTTATATTGCACAGAGTAACAGAGGTCTTACTGCACAGCTGGCAGTACGTATACTGAAGGTTCTGAATACTCCGATCATCTAGGATGGGTGGTGCCTGTGTCTCCAGACCCTAAACTGTACTCTGGCTTCTTGTCAAGTGCCACCTGTTTCTTGTTTCAAGTAAGATTTTTAATTCTAGGTCAGGGGCAAATTTGCATTTTGCAAGCCAGGAATGAGGCCTAACAAACTGTCCTGTATTTTATTGTATAACAAGTAATGAAGGGCCTCACCAGCTGCTTATAGGACTGATCATATTAGCAGGCAGGATGCTGTGCTGTTCTTGAAACAGCTGAAGTGGGCAGACCAGATGGGAGGGACCACCAAAATCCTGCTACTGAGAGAAGAAAATTCTTGCTGTCATGCAGCTCTTGTATCACTGGGGTAAAGTGGAAAAGACTGAGCAGGGGAATGACACTAAGGTCCTACTAGAGACTGATATTCACTTGTGGAAACACAAAGGAAGGACAGAGATACCCATTACTGGCAAAACCAAATCTTTTTTTTAGGAACTCTGTTCTCTGGCTGCTGTGAACTGGTTATGCCTGTGACCTCCTGAACTACTCATATCAAACAACTTGTGATCATGAAAACTTCAGCTTTTTACAAAAAATACCATAGTTATTGAAGGGCAAAAAACAGAAGACAGATCTTTTTCCTTACAAATACAAACATGTTAAGTATCTAGAAGAGGCCCAGAAAACCCAAATTAGATCTCCTTTTGAGTCATCACAGTTCATTGAGTCATCAAGACATTGGACTGGACTTAGATTTACTAATAAGTCACACCACATAATTCAGGGGAATATTCCAGTATCTAGATCACAGAGAGTAGTCCAAGCACCCTAAGGGAAGCACAGAAAGCATGGACTTGAAGCTTCAAGGATTAGACACTGTGAGAAGCAAAGCCCTGAGGACGTATTAACAATGGAACGAAGCAGAGGTCCCTCACAGATTTGAAAGGTAGTCCTGTAACTTAAGAGAAACAGGGTGACCAGCAATGCACTTGACCAGATTTATGTCTTGTTCTTATTGGACAGTTTTCTTATAAGATTTGTTTTCTTGGACAACAGTCATTCTGCTATCAAACTTATTAAGCTCCTTCCACAGAGTTAGGAGTTGCATGTGCTGCAGGAAAAAAAGCTGTCCCACACAAGCATACTCTTTCTTAAACATAAAATGCAAATGCTCACTTTACTATTAAAAAAAAAACCCCAACAAACAAAAACCAACTAAAAGATTGGATAACTCAAAACTAGAGGACTACAGAAAACTCTAATTGCTGTGCCACCAGAGGAGATTTTAAAAAACAACCAAACAAAAAACCACAACAGAAAACACGACCCACACAATTGCAATGTCTGTCCTCTTCTAACTCCCACCAACTAAAATAATATTGCATGGGAAGGGGTTAAGCAGAAATTGAATCTCCAAATATTTGCCAACTCACTATTTAATAAATTTGGTGGGATAAACCACTGAAGTAAGCAAAAATTCAGCTCTCAAGAAGGCTACATATTTCTGTAAAAATGTATTTTAACAGCCATCTCAGCCCATATTGCATTACACAAAAAAGCAAGACATGCTACAAAGCAGGTTTTCCATCATGCTAGTGGAACACACACCTTTCAGCTCCTAGTTCTGAAGTTTGAAGCTTTCATTGATGACAATATTACGCTTGGGTGTGAAAGCTGCCCGCCACACATCATCTTGCAAGACAAGCCTCCCTACACTCAAACCCAGCTTTCTGCTCCAACAGCCAAAGACAAGCTACCTGCCTGCTTATTCTGACAAGAATAGGTTTTACTACTGCAATAACTACTGAAGAAATAAGTAGCAAACCAGGACCAAAAACAACAGAATGAGGATTTTAGTCCATTTTTTCATAGCATCTTTATAACACAAAACTATGTTGCAGCTTAGAACATATTTAATGGAATTAGAAGCAAATTAAGAATAGTGTGCAGAGATTGTGTAAAAGCTCTAAAGACCTACCTAGAGACACTCTCAACAAATAATGTGCCAGGATTGTGACTGTTGGGATGTCTGATGGGATTTCTGGAATTAAGACTTGGAGAAAAAAATATCATATGCTCTTAATGAACACATGCAATCAGATGAGTTATGTAGAAAATGAAGTTTTTCATACATTATGAAAGATACAGCTACATATAATTAAAATTTAAGTAAAATTAAATAACTGTAATTCTACCTTTGAAATATTATCTTCCCTAGTTGCCTCTTTTTGATCTTATGCAAAGGAAGCACACAATGCAAAAGGAGCAAAAAAAAGCTTGTCCAGTCCACAAAGCAGACACAAAATTCACTAAATATATTCATTTTTGCTTCTACTGAAATGCATACATAGCATACTCTGAGAAGATATATTATTATACTTAATTTCTTCACACTTCATTTCTGATTTTGAACTATTTTAAATTTAATTTTATGCTTTGAACTTCATAGAAATCTGTAATTTTTGGACAAATTAGAAAAAAATTATGACATCAGCAGAACCAAGATCTCCTCCCTTCAAGTACGTTTGACTCATGTACCCACTATAGAGTAACTCCACTGCCCACATTCTTTCTGTTTCTTCAGTCCAATTAATGATTAAGCTCTTTGTTACACTCTTAATCCTTCATGTAGAACTAAGGGTCTGTGCATGTTTGTGTATAAAATTTCCACTGCATCAATGATAGAATAATAGAGGTTGGAAAAGACCTGTAATATTTTGAGAGCAGGACCAACTCCTATCAGGTCACCCACAGGCATGTTCTAAATATCCCCAAGGACAGACTATCTGTGTAATAAAGATAAATCTTATTTCACGTCTTTACAAGAATTGACGAAAGATGCAAAGTAAGCTATGAAGAAAAGAAGGAATTATGTACCTACAAACAGCAAAAATAACACTTCTTTCAGTGATGCCAGATCAGTTCCAAGATAATGAATACTGACTTTGTAATGTCTCAAGCAGCAACACTTTTGGTCTTCTGAAAACATCAGCTTGTCAGAAATTTCTCTGAAACTTCACAACTGAGTCTAATAAACACACGGAACTCAATCTGAGCTGAAGATGCTGTCAAAGCAAATGTTTTAAGCCATTTTAGACAGAAAAACTGTATGCCAAGAACCATGGAGAAAAAAATCGTAACCTTACTTACATGTATTACTCATGAGGAAAATAAATTTGAAGATTAATAATGCTATTACAGCATATCATAATTACCTATTTCATTATTCAAGTCTAGATTCTAGATCCTCCAGGGTACTCACCCACCTAACTTCCACGGAATTACGATTATTTTTACCAAATCTGGCCACAGGGAAAGAAGTTTCCTCCTGAAACAGTGTTTCAGCTGCTAAAACTCAGAAACTAATTAGAAATCACACCACCTCTTATCATACCACCAGTGTGCCCTCATTCACACAAAGACACAGGATTGCCTCATATGCTCTATTGTCAGGTTTTGTCTTCAGCTGGTTTTGTCAGACATTAACCATTTGTGAAGCCAGTATTTTCCATATTTGCATTCTACTTAAGACTGTGGGGGTTTCTGCTTTGTTTTTCTCAAGTTTATCTTAAGATATAGCTCAGGTTTTTTGCAAAATCAAAGCTAGGAAAACTTTTCCCCAATGTAATTCTAAACTACAGCCATTCTAGAAAAGCTGCATAGCCTACAGAATTACAAGTAGCAGCAACAAGATATGAGTATGTGGGTTTCAGGCCAGGAATGTAGATTTGCTGATCCTACCAAAAACCTATCCTTGCTGAGTTTTAAAACTTTCCAAATGCTAGCACTTGCTTATAATTAACAAGCTTGAGTATCGCACTGGCCCATAAAAAGAGTTTCCAAAATCTCATCAAACAAAGCCCAAACTCAAGCAGACCTAAGTAAAAGGTGACAGTATCTGCAAACCAATGTGCCTGTTGAAGCCTGCGGAGTGAATAGGTTAAAGGAGGAATATCTGGTTTTAGTCTAACTAAACCAGAATAACATCTGTGTACCTCTTTTCACTTGGAAAATGACTGCCATCCCGCTCTTCCTGTTCCCAGTTCCAACTATTTGAACCACTGTTCCTGAAACATTCAAACCACCAAGAGGTGGGGACTCTTCCTTAGTATTAATGGAAGTTTTATTAGCAGAGGTGATGTCTCACAGCATCCCACCAGGTCCTCACACCTTGGCACAACTATGAGGAATCAAATAGATGAGCTGGATATAACCAGGGCACCATGCACAGCATCACCACCTCTCTGCACAGATATTTTCCTGTTCCCCTCATCCCTACTGCTGACCAGATGACTACACAGTGGTGGTCTTCAGAGCACAGCATGCCTGCACACAGTCTCCATCCTCCCCACATCATGATGCAGGTGCTTTCATCCTGCACTCCATTAAAATTTACATTCTTCCTTCAGCTTCCCAGTAGCTGGCTGTCATTGTTCTGCAGGAATTCCAGTATCACCATCATCTCCATTGCTCCCTCTCCTTCCTCAGATCACCAAGGGACAATGTAGGACTCAGCAGGAGAGGGAAAAATGTGGAGAACATTATTGCCCTGGACTGGCAATCAGGAACAGTCGGAACTCAGATGCTCCATGAGACAGGCTTAGGGCTTCCAGGAAAGGAATTGGGTACATTTTTCCCAACTTTTTCAATAAATGCCATTATAATACAAAGGTTCCTTTGACTTTTCCTTTTATCAACCATACAGCAGCTGATTTAAACTTCCCCCAAAAATTATTATTATACAGAAAACAGCAGCTTGGAGAGGAATGAAACAACTTTGTGAAAGTTTAAAATTATTGAAAAGTGAGGAATATCCTTGTTTACATTTTATGACACTTAACCTTCCTCAGTAATTAAAATCCTCCAATTTATATTAAATGCCTGTAAAAAGTGGAATCCTGTAATTACAACAAAAATAAGTAATTATCTCAATTAAGATAACAAAATTTTCTGTCAGAAATATACATACAAATAAATAAGTCACAGCCCTGAAACTATCATATTTAGTCATGAAAAGAAAATATTTGCAGGATACAACAGTATTAGGCTGCCAGTTTATACTGACCCCAATCCCAGTGCAGTTTAAAACTAACTTTACCTCAGTGCAGGGAGATGCTTTTCCAGAAAACAATAACATGGATTGTTAGTAATGCATCCCAAGCATGAAAGGTTTTTCTCCTTCCTTTCTAAGGGAAATCCCAGGCAGAATCCTTTTTAAGGTGAGAAAAACAACCCAAACAAAAATAAAAAATAAATCAGCCTTATGCCAGCCTTTTAATTCTGATACATGTTTCAGTTACTGGCAAAGAATATGGAGAGACTATGAATTACTTGGCTTTGTTACATTTGGGAAAACTCCAACAATTGAAAAAAAAATAAATAAGATTCAGAAACAGTTTGAATGTGTAACAAAACTGATACCCAAGTCACACCCCAGATTACTGCTCTTATGCAATTGACATTGGCCAGAATCCATATAAAAACATACATCTCTTGGCTTCCTGCTCTGAAATTTGCACTATTCCATTTCAAATCTGTGCTTTTTTCTTAAAGCCAGAGCAAGATTATCATACCACAGTGAGAATACCTCTGCAGAAACTCAATATTGCACATTTGCAAACCTGTCCTCCCTTTTCATCCAAAACCCGATATTATTATTAAATTATAAACCTATTGTAGGACTACTAAAATGGTTATAAAATACAAACAGAAAAGGTGGGGAGAAGAACACTAAAAGATTCTACTTTTTTTAATGGAATATTTGCAAAAAGCAGTACCATTTGTCTGGCAGCTATGTTTATGATACAACTTTTAAAATGACACTTACCTTTCAAATTATGGAATCTCTTATTACAAATGTAAACTAAATGTAAAATGCTGAGCAGTAAATAGAAGATCCAGCCTGCACATTTTCTAATTTGCCTTCTTTGGGTGAGAGTTTACTACTACCTAAACCAAAACACAAAATTTATGCTGATATTAATGCATGGGGGTTTTGCATTGTCTGACAGACTTCATTGCTTTTTTACAGCCAAGGAAGAGTTTTGAAAGGCATCAACCCCACTATTTAAAATATAAGCCTGCAATATGAGAAGGAAAAATGTTAACTCAACAACATATTCAATCCATCATAAAAATTCGCCTATTGCATTTCAGTTTACATGACTTCTCAATCAGAGAATATGACAGAGAATGTCAAATACAGAATTTGACATTCCTTTGCTGTGAATAGTAGTGGGTATAGTTAACAGCTATTAATTCAGAGTAGTCTATGTATCTGACTATTGTTTTCAAATTTACTGTGTGTTATATGCTGGAAAAATTAAGCATTTCCACAGAAGAAAGCAAAACGACTGCTGAGCATGCTGCACATTAAGGCAATATCCAACAACATTTTTAGTCATCCCGAAAAATCATATTAATGGGACCCATGGTTTTTATTGGAAAGCAAAAAATTGCCTCATATGGGTTTCCTTGGAGAAATAAACAGATTTTTTAAAACTTTCTTGGGAAATATAAACATACTTAAGGCCAGAGTTTTAAATATGTTAACAGCCAATGCCAGGTGTGAAAGATACAAGAGTCACTTCCATCACTTGTCTTCCTGCTCATCCAGCATGGAGAAGACCAGGGAAGGAGAACAACACTCCTATAAACAAGTAACTTAGGATATTTATGGTGATACTCATATTTGTGATTATACCCAGTTGGCAAAAAATGCAGCAGCCATACAATAAAACATTTACAAATCCACATACCAAAAAAAAGGTCAACTACAACAAGGAGATCAAAGATAGGAGGTCAGCAGTTGATGGAGAATCTTTCTCTTGGCAGAAGGACAGCTGTATTTTCTTTTTAATGTAACAAACAAGCAAATAACCTCCAACATCACTCTGCCCTCAACGTACTCTGTAAAAAGGACAAGGGATATGAAGGGGAAAAAAACCTTAAGTGGTACTGAGCGTATTTTTTGGGGCTGGCAAATTTAAATATGGGTAGGGCCCATATCAGCTAAATTTATGGTTTTTTCACTCACATGTCTGTAACTTATACTTTATAGTTTAGAAATCACAGCATTGCTTTTCAAACACTGACAATATAACAAAATAGATAGCCCTTACCACAAGTTAAGAGTGAAAAAAATAGGCAAAGTTAATAGCAGAATGAATGATTCATAGCATAGCAATGCACTGAAAAAGAAAGCTTCTCTAATAAAAACTTTTTGACACATTGGTATTGATACCTCCAGAGTCTTTTCAGACAAACAGAGGAAAAAACAGTGCAATATTTGAAGTACTGATAGATAAATGTAATTTCACAGAAATTAGTTTGATTTGGTCACTCAAATTATGCTGAAGTAGCTGAAACCAAAAAGTGATCCTATGCACAAGAATGATACACAGGCTTAGCAAAAGCAGCAAACTATGTTCTGTCGAGACATTCACAATCTTTGCTACCAAACCCAAGTGGTGAGGAAGGCTACAACTAGACTCATTTTGCCCATAAAATATCTCAATGCAGTTATTAAAACACGTTACATTTAACTTTCTATCTAATCCTTCAATGTTTACTCCATAACTTAATAATCATTGCATTCTGCATTTTCAAGACGGGATGCTAAAAACCTAACTGATTTGAGTAAGGAGAAATGAAGAATAATTTTTAAGGTTATGTGCCACAAAATAGTACCAGTCTGAATTAAACTAATAACAAATATAGTCAAACTATTTAACAAATTTCAGGCA
This sequence comes from Aphelocoma coerulescens, assembly GCF_041296385.1. NCBI lineage: Eukaryota > Metazoa > Chordata > Aves > Passeriformes > Corvidae > Aphelocoma > Aphelocoma coerulescens. The sequence continues at coordinate 80,919,832 of NC_091015.1, forward strand.
AAATGTATTTTGAGTTTCAGAACATATGCATACGTGAATAGTTAGAAGTGTGCACATGTGTACCTCCATATCACCTCAACACTGAGTTTGTTACACAGTTCATAAGCACAACTTGAACAGCTTGGCATTAAACCAGGTAGAACAAATACTTATCTTCTAGGACAACTGTCAGAAAGTTTTATTATTACTATTACTACTACTGGTGATGGTGATAACAACAACAATAATAACAACAACAATAACAACAATATCTACATTACAAAAACGTGATCCCAAGTATCACATTGTATAATTTGGAGGAAAACCAGATCAATAAAACATGCTGTTTTCTGTTTTCTCTGCATACCATGAACTTTGAAATTCAGTAATTACCTGAACAACACTTCCTTGCTCTTCCCAGTCTGCTTCCTTTAAAGGTCAACAGTTTCTGTCACCTCAGTCTATGCAAGCCTCCCCAGACAGACACATGCAGGTTAACAGCAAATCCATGTTGCACATGTTAGCAAAGGACATCCAATTCAGAGCCAGTAGCTGAAAAACTAAAAACCTGCCCAGTCAGAATTTGGGCAGAAGATGACCAACGGGCTAACAGGGAAATTCAGTTGACACATGATGCCAAAAAGGATGCAGGCAGTGCAACAGATCTCCATTCTGGCACATTGGCAAAAAAAAATTTCACAGCACTTAAAAGTGTAATAACCTATAACCTAGTACATAATGTTGCCTTTATGCATGCCTCACTCACAGGAACTTCTGCAGGTATTAAGCATAAGAAGTCCATTTCTAAGCCTCTCAGTGTACAACAATCACCCTATTGTCACTTGGCCCACTGTGTGTTGTAAGTCTGATTTCGTGCAGCAATCTTGCTGCATGCTGTCATGTCTGGGTACGACAACTGTGTTATTTTCACTGTGCAAAATCCTACTTCAGGGATGACAGACTCACCCCCACCTTCCTTTTTCCTCGGGTCCCCCTCCCTGGATAGCAGAACATTTTAATCCAGGCACCTTCACAGAAGAGTGATGACATCATGACCTTTACTTACATTTATTGTCTGAGATGCAGGACCTGGCCAGTGGTTTAAGGTGTTGAAAGGTATCACTGGTTCACTTCAATGCAGGTGTTTCAGAACTGATCCATCACATTTACAGGGCCAGAGTCGGTGAAAAGCCAGTCACTTAAAATATTACATTAAAATGTGCTTCTAGTCATCATTTCTACAACATTTTCCTCAAATTCTTTTGGGAATAATTTGAAAAGTATGTTTTATGCTCAGAAGCAATAGGCCACCAGGTGGTTTTAACTTTTCCTAATTGGTTTGTTTTCTATTCGGATTTTGTTTCTCCATTGGTTTAAGCTCCACATTTTGATGACAAGACACCAGCCAAGGGAAAAAAATACAACAAAAATAGGATAAAAAAAATATTTCTAAGAAAAAAATAGAGAAGTAGCTAATATTTCAGAGGGTTAATATGAAACGAAATTCCTTTTAAAGCTACTATTATCAAAGTACATTTTTTTAAATCCAAGAGCAACAGAAAATAGAATCTTCAAGCAGGTAATAAACTTGCCATAAAAACATATTGGAAAAACTAAGAATTTTTATGAGAAAGCTCATGGTCTTGATTTAAATTTGGCCAAAATGCTGCTGTAGAAGTGGCAGTAGATTAGTTAAAGGATTACCATTACTATACTAATGCAGAAGGAAAATCATAAACTTATTTAAGTTTGAAACTATTAGTAAGCAGCTGCATTACATAAATATTTTTCCTAAATAGGTATATTTAATAAAGATCATTTTGAGGTTCAGGGATAAGGTCAGCTTTCAATCTTTTCCTTCAAAAGATTTCATGAATAATGGTGATAAAAAATGAATCAAGCACTCAAAGTGATTCCTATATTTATTTTGTCCTAAACCACTATGGGCTGTAAATCATGGATGGTAGTAAGAAGTTGCCTGTTTCTGTTAGCAACTGAACTGTTCCTGAGAGAAAAAGCCTAATCAGAAGAAAAAAAAAAAAATCTTAACCTCAAATATGATTTCTAACAAAAAAAGTCTTGAAAGCATACCTCTCTGTTTGACTTCTGCTTGGACAAAGTAAGTCAGGGAATTTATCATGCAGATTACTGCAATTTGATTTTTCACAAATAAGGAGAACAAAGTAGGCAATAAGATATGACAACTGTTTTTTCAGACAAGTGACAAGAGAAAAGACTCTGTTGACAAAAAAATTGGTGTATTCAAGAGCCATTGCATATTTTCCATTAGTAGCAGGATGTTCATTCCTTTCAGCAAGGAAGTCTATTCATTGTTAAGATTTCCAAAGGTACATCTTCTTTTGGAAATGGGTCTATTTATCAGAGAAATGGAGATAAAGCAACAAATCCAAAGAAAGCATAATGCCCAGCCAAATTTAGTCAAAACCATGCTACAGACCAAGAAATGGTTTATGTTTCCTCAGACAAAAATTAGGGAAGGGCGTCAGCATGGGTAAGCTGAAGCTCTACAGCAACATGGCAGTTCCACAATCTAGATGGCATTGCCTCTGTCTTTTAAGTTTGGACACCCCAAATTCCCTCTAGTTGCCCACCAGGTGTTTTAGTCTCTTCACTGAATATATGTCAAGCTTTGTTACCTAAAGCACATCTCTTGATTCCCTGTCAAGTTATACAATCAGAACAAAACAACAGGGCTGCTTCCCACGGCACGAAATTCTCAAGTAATGCTTGCAATGCACCTGCAAAATAAAAACCACTGGGGGTGGGTTTTCTACAGAATTTAAGCATCTGAAAGACTTAATGATAATTTTGAAAGTAATCATACTCCTCTATTCTCTTTAACCCCCTGTTCTATTTAACTGAGTGGGATTTTCCCTTTTTTAACTCAAAACTATATGAGTGGGAACATTTAATTTCAAATGCCCAAAGAGATTTCACATTTGATTTTTCAACAGGACATATTTCTCAATGTCTACTGCTTGCAGTTATCACTGCTGAAATTCATTTCAGATTACCTAAACCAGGAAGACCATAGTACACATTCTGTTTCAATTCCAGGTATTCTATTGTCCAGGATTTAGGATTGCAATTATTTTGTTAAGCCACATAGTGGTCTTATTCAATATTGTAAAGGACTGTATGGCTGAATGCCTCTGCCTTTAAAAGGTGACCTTGAAGTTTTGAGATGTCAGACTTCTAAAACTACTAATTTTGGCATTATGTTTTGTTCTGGCAGCTTCATTTTTCATAGCTGTCTCATGAAAACATCATGAATGTAACAGGGTCACTCTCCCAGCTTTGCATTGATATTTTCAGGAAGTACAGACACACTATTAGATATTCTTTAAAAAGCCTTCTGCTGAGAAGAGAATCAGGTTGAATTTATAAAGTGCAATGCACATCAAACAAATTTCTCCTACCTTGGAGAAATTCACCAATTTCAAATCAATATGAAATTTGCCACCAGGCGCATTGGAATAGGAAATTTCATTTTCATTGCTCTCTTACCCCATAGTAATACCTATATGAAATTTATTATACTGTTTCACAAAACATTTTATATCATCTCCTAATGAGTGTAAAAGAAACTGGTAATTTGGTTACTTGCAATTTTCTTGTTTTCAATATAAATATTAAAATAATACAACAAAAAAAAATAATCCTCAACAGGTTTCTCCATGCATCCCATTCTTATGATGGCCTTTCCAAGTCAACTCTCCTACCTAAAATATGCTGCCATAAATTAAATTTGTACATAATCCCCATTAAAATAGAGGACACATTCTAATTTGGTTTTTACGGAAAGCATTCTGATCTGCTTTTAGTACTTTCCCCTAGCTCTAAGTCAGTAGTTTTTCCTGCAGTCAACAGAATTGTGAAGTTTTGCACAGTTGCAAATATGAACCCCAAAGTTCTAGTTCTCATGCCTTTTAATTCCAGGTTATTATTTGTCAGCATTGTTTGCATTGCACAAATCTTTAGACACATTTGTGGACACAGGGAAATAATTTACTTCTCAGATTTATATGATCATCTTGCATGTCGCTCTTTCCACTTAGTGAGCATAATATTAGTATGGTAACTTTAAATGTTCTTTGGATATCTAACACACAGACCACTTATGTAACTATACAGCATATGTACCATACCCTTAATGTAGATCACATGGAAGAGCACACAGACATCCCAGCTGCTTCATTCCACTATTTTATTTGTAAGTGCAACAATTTCATTTGAATTCAGCTTCAGTGGCCATTTTTTCCCTCCACTTGATTCTTTCATTACAAATTATAAACAGCTGCTTCTTTTATTGAATTTATTTCAATGAAAGACAGAAAAGATTTGTTAAGCAAATGGCATAAACCAAGTACAAACTTCTGCTACATCAGTTTTCACAGGTCAGTGTATGCACCAATTGCTTCCTTCCAACTCATTCCATGCCGCACCGATTCACATAACTTACCACGCAAGAGGAGCACACAGCAGTTAAGAAATACATCTTAAATTCAAGCACTGGCTTATTACAATTCATCCATCTGCCTACCTCATTGTAAGGAAGACTTACTAAAGAACATACATAAGGTGAAGGCAATCAAGAGAGAGGACTGTCAGATGTAGTTAGTTGTGGTGTTCATTCTGACATGCATTTGGAGTGTTCCCCTATTTTGTGGATTTTAATAAGAGCAAATGCTAAAAAAACAGTATTAAGAGCATATGAGTGTTCAGCAGAGGAATGGTGAAACAATTTCCATGTTTTAAACATTAAGTTAGATATAAAGCCTAAGTGAAGTACTTTTCAGGCATTATAGTATCATTAGCATCATTAAATTGAAAAGCTGTAGTTCCTGCTAAGAGATTACAGAATTTGCTTTGACTGAGTCACAATGCTATACAGTTTTGAAAAACCCTGTGGTTGGCTTCTGAATGTTAAACTTTAGCAACACCTTTTAAATTTATGTTGAAAGAAGAATATCAACACAATACACCATGGTAAGGTCCAGATATTTGAAAATAATATGAACCTAACAATAGAAATTTCATAACTAAACTAGCTGTCTACATTTATTCTGAATTCTTAGACAAACAGGATTTATCAAAAGGTTCACAAAGTAACCATCCTAAAATTATCAGAAAGCCAATGCAAGACATATTCTAGGCTGCAACTGTGGAAAACAAGCACACAACAGATACTTGAGACAACAGCAAAAATGGATTATACAGGTATTAGACAATTTCACAGAAGCCAAATTTGTTAATGGCAATTCAAATAAAGAGAGTCTGGACATTTTTTTAAATCACCAATTCACTTGCTACCATTTTCTTCTTAATTCAGTGACCTGATTGCCTGGGAGCTCTTTCCAACTCCTTGCTAACTCAAAAATGTAATAATTTATTTCAAGATGCAGATACAGTAGTTAACTGAAAGCTCTGGATTAAACCCACAGTATCAACATTACACAGTGTTTGGTCTTGACATCCACAGATCCAGAAGAGAGCAGGTTTCCTGTTTCTCTATTCCTGTCTGCTTCCTGTATCACAAATCAAAGTTTCTGGTTTGCCTTACCTTCTCAGGACTTTTACTTAACTCTCAGAAAACTGTGTTCTTGCTGTCAAATTTTAGGCTTTACCTTCTTTCTCTTCATAACTGAGAATCTGAAGATGCTAAGTTCATCAAGAAATCCTCTATAGTCTCAGAGGAGTTCAATATCCACCTGAATCTTCAGACTGTCCCTTGCTGCCCTCTCTGCTCCAACATTTGAGCATGTTTTTTTTCCTTTAAATCTACTTCTCACATTTATAACGTCACAGCCTAACATAACCTGAACACAAGGGGTCCTGAGCAGATCATTAACATCTCACTAACATCACTGAACTAAAACTTCATGTTTTTTTTTTTATTTTATTTTAAGACAAAACTACCCTGAATTTCAAAATACCAATATCCTTTGATTTAGGCCATTTTGAGAGAAGTTGTGAATGTTCCTTCCCTGGAAGTGTTCAAGGACAGGTAAGATGGGGCCCCCGGCAGATTGAAAGGTGTCCCTGCCCATGGCAAGGAGGCTGTAACTAGATGGTCTTTAATGTCCTTTGCAATCCAAACCATTCTATGGTTCTATGTGTTTTCTCTGCCTGAGAATTTAAGGTTATTTTAAAAATGGGGACAATGGTTAATGCAATACTAAAACAAGGAGCACAAGAGCCCAGCCCTAGTATGGGCCTACAGATTTTTATTCCCATGAAATGGAGGTTCACCAGAAGTTCCTAAAGCACTTCTGACAGATGTGCTGTAACCCCATGGCAGCCAGGCAGGGGCTGCAGCCCATGATGTACGCTGGACACCTGGGAGGCCTAAGGGTATGTCAACTGGCAGCCTCACAGAAGCAGAATTTTTGGCTTTACTGGAGTCCAGTGGAGGTGCAGCTGCCTCCATACTCCAGGAAAACTAAGTAAACTGGTCCCTTACCTTTGGCATGTTTGACTTACAGACGAAGACCTTACCTTTGATGTGCCTTTTCAGTTGTGATATACAACAACAACATACAAACAGCGACAGCCTGAAGAACCATATAGTGCATAAAACTAATGACAGCATTTCCTTGGTCATCTACTGCCCATCATTTCTTTCCTACTTGTGCTGTTATAAACATGACATCATAGCTTGTTTCCTGCTGGGGTACTCTTGCACAGAGATAACAAACATATACTCTGCCAGTACCAAAATCAAAACCAACTGCTCGACTCCAACAAACAGACAAGAAAATTCCAAACACTTAGCAAACAAGTATTGAAGTTGCATAATTTAAAATCCCTTCCCTACACTTAGACTACTCCCTACTCTGCAGTTTTAGAGGAACACTTTTAATAAATGCTGCTGAAGAAAACAGAATTTAAATATTTTATTTGTGGCTGTATATTCCACACAAAGTGTGAAAGGGGGGAAAAAAAGCATGCACACCTAAATATAATGGGCAATTTACTGTGGAAAAAAACCCCAAACATACAAAAGGAGAACTTTTTAACTCCTGTTGCACAATTTGTTTTAGAAACATGTTAACAATGTAGGAAAAAAGGCCTTAATGCCATTTATACAGCTAACTCTTGCAGGCATGTTCCAAGTCCAATAAAGAAGGTTAATGCTACAATGGCAGTGAGAAACATGCAAGTCAAAACACAATCTGGGAGGAACAAAGCACCCCATACAACCCAAATTTCAGCAGCACTAAATAATATCCCACCTGTCAGTATGTCAAACAGCTTGGCATGTTTCCATTACAAGACAAAAGTCACTTTTGTTTGTGTGTCAAATGTGCTCTGAGCAAAAGTGAAAAAAAAAAAAAGAGAAAAGCTTTTGGAGAGTAGAGACAGTTCAGAGGGGTTAAAAAAAATCAACTGATAAGTAACAACCATGCTTACTACCTTTGTGCTTAGGTTCAAAAATAGCATTTTGGTCAGCCAGATGTTACAAATATAGTTACAAACATGCATAATGAACAAATTTAGACATCACTGATGCATGGAAGATAACACAGGGTGGAACATGCCCTGCAACTTAAAAAAATTCACTTCAATTTACAAATGGGATCCAAACAGACATGCTTCTTAGTGCCTTTTTTCCATTTCTCCAGAATTCTTTTTGTGTGCTGATTTATAATTTTCTTATAATCAAGAAAGAAGGGAAGGGCAGAAAGAAAATGGACAACATGATTTATTGTTGCCTCTTTATTGTCTAATACAATTTCACAAAATAAACTAATTTTTAATTTTTGCTTTAGCTTAAATAATCTCTTCCATTTATTTTAAATGTGAACATGGAACCCGGATGGTGACAGCTCAGTACAAGATATACCTTACTAAGGAAACTGGCAATCCATCACTGTTTTCAAAACCCTTTGTTTATTATAGTCTCTTAGAAGTGACAATAATTGCTTTATTCCAGAGCATAGGCTGTCAGACTACTAGATTCAGGGGACAAAAAAAATCAGAGTTGGAAAATGGAAATGGAAAGATAGACAGCAATACTTCCTGTTCTGTCCCTGGATGCCAAAGAACTTTACAGATGTGAATTATAAGCTTAATTATGGAAGACAAGTAATATTTAATGATGACAGTCATTCCTAATATGAAAAAAGAAGCAGCCCCTGTTCCAAATTCATTGCATTCATTTACAATAGGGAAAAAAAAAGAATAACCATGAGAGAATACAAAATAAATTTTAGAATTACAAGAAAGCATTTTAAGTTACCTAAATTTTACTAAACTTAGGTTATCCTTGAATAACTAAGGATTCTGGGGTTGTTCCATCTCCTTTATCTCAGCTATAGTTTTCTGCATGAGACTCAGGGAGTTTTCATCTTCAGCTGAGCCTGGGATCTGCCCCATCCAAGCAGACTCTGCAAGACCCAGAGAAGCCCTTGCTCACAGAGATCCTGCTGCATGGAAGGCTGTAAAAATATGCAATGGAAGATTTCCAGGTTTGCAGAGAAGCTTAAGTAAAGAGAGGACAATCTCTTGCCTTTGAAGAAGCTATCTTAAATTGCCCTTAATCTGGTTTACCAATTCGGTAAATTTTTCATGGAAACATAACCTGGAATCTTACCTAGCAGGATGGTAGACACTAAGCAGCTGAATAAACACACTAACTGGCATGATCAAATCAATAATCTTTCTAGACACCTACCTTAATTCTTAGATTGAATCTCCTCCCTCAAAGATTATGCTAGGAATTTTACATAGTATTTCTGACTGCTGTTTGAATCACTTTTGTCTGGTTTTCAATAGTTGGATCAAAATTCAGAGTGTGAGAGTCACAGAAAAATATCATCCTTTTAATTGTGGAAGTCAAAACATACAAAAATACCTAATAAAATGAATTGTGGGGTACGGACTTCAGTCAACAGAAAACCAAGAACTAAACAAACCCGAGACAAGATTTAATAAAGCCCCAAATTCTCTGTTTGAGATAAAAATGCATTAAAACAAGACAGAATCCTAGACCCTCTAAGTGAGATAATAGCCATCCACAGAAAAATATCACCTGAGAAGAAAAATAAAATAATCCTCATACCTTGCAAAGTAACTGGGCACAGCTTTGCCAAGATCTTAAAGCAGCTATATCTGGACACGGGTTACTGTAAACTACAGCTCATAATACTATGTAATATCATGCAAGAAGCATGGGTTCATAATAGTGCTCACCTTTTAGCTGGATGTTTTGCCTAGAATATTTTCAGAACATTAGTGACTGTAGAAACACATATGGAAACAACTCAGCAACAAATACCTGGTGTGACTCTATTTCCCACGAGTCACGGGCATGGGGAAGTCAAGAGGACAGTTACAATGGCAGCCACCAAATGGTTATTCAAGATGATTTCACCTACTTTAAAAGGGGTAAAAAAAATGTTCTACATGAATTAATGTAGAAGTCAGGCTCAAAAGCAAAGCCAAATCTCTTTGAGCCTGTCATTGCTCCATAGGAGCAAAACTTGTAGCTGTTTAATTTTTTTATTGTTATTGTTATTTAAGATTAGTAGGCAACTCATTCATATCACTGAACTGGACAAAAGGCGTTAGGAATGAAAGAGACCATCAATTATCTCACAAGGGAAGTCAAAGCATTTATGCTATTCCAAAAGAAAACTGCAAAGATTTAGAACATATGACAGACTGATAAAAAATGTACTTCGTGTCCAGAAGGGTAGCCTTCCTGAAATTAGTCTCACACCATGAAGATCTCAACCAGAAGCTAAGTTCAGCTGTTCTGCAACTGAGACCTCAAATCAGAAGAAACTTCTATGGTAATACACAATTAAATTGGGTTAAAAAGACTTTTTTTAATAAGCTGTCAAATATTTATTTGCATACTTTCTCTTATGTAAGCACATGCTCATTAACTAGAAGGATCCTAATGCAAACAAATTGTGTCAACACAGGAGAGCACACTTCTCGAAAAAAAAAAAAAAAGACAAACAAAACCCCCAAAAGCAATAACACACTGAGATTCTGGCTGAGTCAGAAGGCAGACTAGTTGGCAATATAGAGCAAAAATCCTTTCAAGCTGCCATTTTGAAGCATGTTAATCTTTCTATATCTATACGGAACCACATGTTCACGGCATGCAAAAAGGAGTGAGAAAGTGAAATCCCTGGCCCTACAGAAGTCGTTGCAAAGGAGCATGGTGGGAGGGAAGGGAGGGAAATCAGAGGAAAAAGGGGAGAGCTCATAAAATGTAAGGTTTAAGGAATGACACTGGAGCACATCCAAGAAAAATCTCCATTCTATTTCATATTTTTTGGGAGAAGCAGCAGGTTCTTCACACTGCATGGAGTAAGATCGCAAAATGCCAAGAACAACAGGCATAATTCTTTCAAGATCATTCCATCAGGATTTTGCAAATGAAAACAGATTGAAATATCTGGGGAAAAAAATAGTTGCTGAAGAGAACAAAATTTTCACTTTGCTTCTCTCTCACCACCAAGTTGACTTTACTTTCCCTCATCAGAAAGAACTTCTAAAAGACAAGGAGAAAAGCTGGCAAGTGAACACCAGACTACCTCATCTAGGTGAAAAACCAAACTGTTCACTGGCTGTCTTTTTAATATTTTATATGAGCCTTTCCAAGATTTTATTGGTTCTCTTTATGTACTTTTACTATCAGAGGCTCACTGATCTTGGAATATAAGCTAACAGTTGTGGTTTTACACCACAATGTTTATACTAGGCTGTCAGTGCACAAAGAAAATGAATACAGCTCCCACCTGCAGCTCCTGCTGTTAACTTATGCACATGGCACACGCGTGCAGGATTCATGAAAAAAACCTCTGCTGCATCCCTGGATTCCCTGGGAGGCCTCTCTCCAAACATCTCTGGCCATATTCACTCTCTGTGGTATCCCAGTGGGGCAGAACCAGGGCTGGCTTTAGGCACAGGCAGCAGCAGTCTGAAGTTGCAGATTGTTGGGGAGCAGCACAAAAACTCCCCATGAGGCTATCCATGCCCATACATTCATTGTGTTGTCAGGCAGCTGGAGAGCCAAGTGGGCTGCTACAGCCCTGAAGGGAGAGGATGAGGCAGCAGCCTTTCCTGGCTCCAGCAGGAGATAGAGCCATCTCCCACTCCCATCTGTGGAAAATAAATTAATTTCTGCTACACCATGAAGAAATTTTGTTCTACCTCTAGCGTAGAACAATTTACCTTTAAGTCCTCAAAGAAACAATCAAAAAGCCCAAAAAATATTCTGGAACATGTATATTACAACAGGTACAGATGAGACTGCTTTTAGCTGGTCTCAGAATGTCATTCTCCTTATTTCCAGGAAGAGTTATATACTATCAGATTCCCCTGAGTTTTATGCTTCTTCCTAAAATTCAAGCTCATTGGCAGAGAGATCCTAAAAGCTCATCAGAAAAATGTTACTAAGAGTCTTCAAAGTTTTATTCAGTTACAGTTATGATTGCTCCCACCCCTCTTAACTTTGCACACTTTTGATTTTCAAAGTTTGTATTTGATTTTTAAGTCAGATTTATGATGCACGAGACTGTCCATACTTTAACAATTAAAGGCTAACTTACATAAAGGATCAGAAGATGGAAGCAGCTAACCAGTCTATGACAAGTTTTAATGTAACTTTTCTATTATGATATTTTGATTTCCTCCTTGAAAGTGAATTAAGAAAAAGGAAACAGTTTTCAGCTACAGACATATTATAACATTGAAGACATCAAAAAATCTACTTTCATTAAAGAAAGAATTTCATGACTTAGCAGCTGTGACTGTCAAAACAAGTACACATCTGTCTTCTTTTTTACCTCGGTCTAGAGAGGTTCATGCTCCCTATGTCAGGATTCTGAGACCATACACTAGCTTACACTCTGCTTGTAGGACTACATTTATAACTGGAAAACACAAACAACAATCTCAGCAAGCTAACAGAAGTCAGATGACAGATATGGTAATACAGTCAAACGAAAATTCATTTTTTTGAAAGTTACTTGACTTGTAATACAAATTGCTGTTTGATAAAGTTTAATTAGGACCAAAGCTGCCACTACAGTCAGTTTTTTCATGTCAATAAAAGCTCTCAAAATTCTTCTGTCAAGGACACACCTTTTCAGCCAGTCTCAGCTTTTTTTGAGAAACTTGACGGGTGTTTTTTGCATAGAAGAGGGAAGACAAAACATACTTCAAGAGATTAAAATTTAATTCTTAGCATTTTTTGCAACAAATGAAACATATTCATCATGTACCTGTGAACAGGGCAGCCAATTTAAAAGATGGTACAATAATGTATGGGGAAAAAATGTGCTCCAGTAAGCAGCAAAATGAGTTATACTGTACGTAGAGCATCTGTTAAGAGTTTAGTAGATCTTTCCAAAACATTATTTCTCCCTAACACTACAGTGAGCAGAATATCACCTCAATCTGACAGAAATCAGGGGGATTATCTGTGGTAGCCTGAAGAAGAGCATTACTGAAACACCTCAGAACAAGAAGGTTATTTGTCATCCTCACCCAATTTTAGTGCCTGACATCAAAAAACTCTCTTGAGTAAATAAGGGGATAAATAAGGGTAAATGCAAGAGAACTGGGAGACAGATTATTGCTTTTAAACACCCTGTTATTAGAATCCCATGACAAAAAAAGAAGGGATTCCTTCATTTTTAAAAAATCAGAAAACATATCATGTCTACCCATCAAGACTGCAGAGAGGCTTTCTAAGAAAGAACACAATACACAGTAAGGTCTTAAATACCAAAAGACAAAATGCAACAATGGCTAAACCCACATGAATTTGAGTAGCTGAATTGGTAACCCCAGAGAGACTACCTCAAGGTATGCGCAATAGGCTGAATTCTAGCAGTACTTATAAAGCAGAACTGGGGCACTTCCCTGATGTGAACACTGGCTTAGCAGAACACTGGTCATTATATTTTCTGTTTTAAACGTGGCTACAAGAAAATGTGCTATGGGGTAAGACTCCAGCACCACAGGCAGTGCCACCCAAGCATGGCAGGAACAAGCTGCGTACGCTAGCGGGCAGTGCGCACCTGAATGTATATACAGAAAATAGCTCTGAAACATGGAAATATTTTGCAGTGCATTTAACTGATGACCCATGTTCTCTGGTAGAAAGCCTCCTGAAAATGTACTGTAGTGCTGTTCAAAACACCCCAAAATAGACAACTGTCTATTTTGCAGCTGCTCTGCAGATGTGGCACTGCCACCTTTTAACCATCCTTGAGGCAACAGCCTATGGATACCACAGTGTGCAATCCACCTTGTCCCACACATTTTACTACCATCTAAATATGTGCTTCAACATTCTTACTCTATCTCACTGAGATGTGAACTTGGGTGACAGGCTAGGACCACATAAAAGCTATGAAAACATTGGTTTTCTCCTCTTCATGCCCTTTCCCCTCTTCTACACATCCATCCTCCTAAACAAAAGGCATGGAAAAGGAAGAAAACTATTGCTAACACAAGTTACTGCTTTGGGGAAAAGTAAAGACAGGCAAGGGAACGAAATATTCACTCATCCACACAGTGAAGAGATAACATCATGTGGAGCACTGTATTGACCTAATCAGATGAGCATTAATTGTGCTTGTACAGCCGAGGCAGGATAACAGTTGCTTCCAAGCACCATCAAGAAACACACTTTGTCATATGGCAAAATTACTCTTTTCCAGATGTTAAAATGGAAATCTCTTTACAATATCTTTAAACATGTATAACTTTCACTTTGCACATTAAAGGCAGCTTTAATGCAGCATTCCATCTGGTGTATTAATAGTAAAATCATACTTCTCTAAACACAACAGTTTTGGCTGATGCCTCAGTATCATTTTGTCCTGTTAAGAAGCTTATATGTTCTTGTTCACCTGCCATGGTCCAAAATACCTGCCAGAAACTTTTCTTGTTCTCTTGGCCATATTTTTTCATGAACGAACTCGCCAGTACATTTCACGGTGATGTTTTGTTTTCAAATCACAAGCATAAAATTGTTTTAAATGTCCCACATCCCTCTTTATATACACAGAGGTTCCCTTTACTCCCTCTTCTCATATATGTAAGTTGGCAAGAGAGGGAGGGGAGTGTTTGTTTGGTTTTTTTTTTTCAGTTAGCTGGTTGGTTTTTACTTTTCCCATGCATCTGTTGTGGTTTTACTCAAAGTGCCAAACATTCAAGTAAATTGCAGAGCAGATCATTAATACTGTTACAAGATTACTGCTTATTTGTAGAGAAAAAAAAAAAAAGTACCCTGACATAAACTGAATAATATCAGAAGACCTAAAAAAAAGCATTTTTCTAATGAAAGGAAGTTGTATGTGCTCATCTTACTGCCATAGAACCATTTTCTTCATACCAACTTGCTCCTTAACAGTAAGTAATGTTTTGTTTTGATTTTTGCAGCTGAGTGAACTATATTAATGGTTTCTGCCAAAACAGAAAGCTCAGGAGAGGAACTGAAGTCCTAATTTATATAATCAAAATTAATTGGTAGTTTATATCTTCAGGGATTATAACAGGTCATTATATTTGATTGAAGACAAAGGACAAAACAAAATTTTTAATTAAGGTTTCACATTTAGTGGTGAAAAACGTAAGTTTTAATGCTTTGCATTTTAGATAGGCACATAATATCTCTGTGTTACAGTTAAAAGGGGAATCGGTGGGGTGGAAAAACCTCCTAATTACATCTTCATGAAATGAAGCCAAGTGACAAAGCAGTTGCTGCTGCTTATTATATACAGCTGCTTGGCTATATTGAATTAATTCTTTAGCACTTTGATTTTCACACCCTGGTTTATAGGCCTCTGATGATCCACAAGCTCAAAGTTAACAGTCTACAGGACCAGATCTCATTTAAGTGATTTTAATTAGAAACTCAGCAGAAATACACACAGTCCTCCATGGAAAAGGCAAAGGGTAAACAGCGCCCATTGGTACAAATACCATGGGAACCACTGTCTCAGCATGATGTTAAAGGGTTCCTGAAACAATAAATACCAGTACAAATTTCACCTGGTAGACTGGCATCAGAATCTCAGTCACCTGAAATTTAAAGAAGGGTTGGGCTTTGTAGCAGATATGTAGGAACTGCTTTTCCAAACCACCCTAATAATAGTAACAGACTAATTGTCTCTTGTACACCAGACTAACGGCTGGATACTGTCAATGCTTCTTCAGGTCCAGTGGAAGATGGGATCAGCAACAAGCCAGGTATGTGGGAAAAGCTGTGCTGCTCATTACTGGCCTCCACAGAAACACTTCATAGGACTACAGATGCCCAGTTATAGAAAGCACCTGTCCCTGAGGAACATTTGCAGCAAGCACACTAACATACAACCAGAGAAAAATGAATCAACATCCAGCAAACTCCAGCTGCCAGTTCATCACAAAATTTTGAAAGTGATCAGATTATACCCAGAGGATTTAGGACACTAATTTTAAAACAGCCTCCAGTTTGCCCACACAGATATAAGACAGAAAAATGCTTGTTCCTCCATTTCATCTCAGATGACTTGTTTAAGAACATTTTTTCTGCTGTGTTCATCAGCCTTTACCTTGGTGTCATAGCCAGGGAAAACCCATAACAAACTCCTCCTCATTCATGGAGATCCATAACAACAGCAACTTTTTTCGAAGTTTACAAAAAGACAGAATTGTCACTGGAACAGACCGTGAAGATGCAGTGCACTTTCATGAGTAGCTAGAACAAGGGTAAATTGAGTAAATCAGGAGCTATGACTTTTTGCAGTTTTTAAACTTTTTTTTTTTTTGGCCACTTAAAAATAAACCAACCCATTTCCAAAACCCACAAAAGCAGAAGAACCCTCCTACAGTACTGTAACTCTGCAGTCCTGCAATTCAGTTCTCTGTTGCTCAATCAAAATCCGTCTTTAGATTTAAAAAGAGTTCAAGTTTTCCTCCCTAAGGTTCCAGGCTTACCTGAGCTTCCCAGTGCCAAACTGTTCTACTGATCTTTTGAACAGTAAGAATCTTACTACTAGACAAAACAAGATGAATCCTACCACCAGAAGTGTATCCAAGGGTATTTCTAGCCACAGACTTTCCAGTTAGCTATGCTCTTCCCAAAGAATTAATCAAAATATGTTAATCCGTCTGTGGAAGCTTGATGTCACAGTAGCTTTTGTGTAGGTTAGAAGAACAGAAACCAGACTCTCTGCTTGGTCAGTCCTCTTGTGGGATCTATGCATCTGGTTTTGTATAGATTTGTTGAATCCAGTTGTGGCATTAGGCAGCTACCTATTCCAAACTTCAGGCTGTAGTCAACACTGCTCTCTACACTCTCATCCCAAAGCAACAACAAGATCACCAGCAACAGCCGGCAGCATCTTCTCAAGAAAATATTCTAACTCCCAGATGGGCTGAGAGGAGGTTCCTAACACATTTTTGCTCTTATGGCTTTAGAACTTCCAACAGCAGGACAAAGGCAGTGTTGGTGGCAGTGGAAAACCAAGAAACCAAGTCAGGTCTTGCTAAAGTTTCTTTGCCAGATCAATAGTGAGTGCAGAGGTGGAGTAGTGCTGGCACACCTTCTGCCTCAGCTATGTCTTCCCACAGCTAGGTGGAATGAGATGGTAAGCATCTCCAGGAACTTCAGAAACACTCCTAGCACCTCAAGATGGCACAGACTGGACTCATGAGACTGGAAAAAACAGCTAATTTTAAACTTGAATTTTGGAGCATGAAGTAGCTGCTCATAAACGTGTTCACACAATACCTCCAACATTTTTTATCTGCAAGTGCATATCTTTAGGAAGTGACAACTTTTCCAACTCTAGGAACAATTGTCAAGGTTTGTTTTTCCTTGTTTAATTAATCAGGATACCAAGATCCCTCATTTTCCATGAAAAAGAATTTTTTTCCCTTTCTTTTCTGATGATACAATCACCTCCAAAATATTTTAAGGTTTAAGAAAACATTTTAACATTTAGGTAAGACCAGCATAATGTATCATCTTTATAAGCCGAGAGCTGCCTACATAGTGAGCACTTTATTTGGAATTTTGTTAATAGCTCACCATCTGTACCTTACCGAGTCATTGCTACTGACAAATAACAAGGAAAGGAACACTCAAAGATTCTCCAAGAATCTTAAGAGATGTTATGAGAAACAAACTTAAAAAAAACCAAAAACCAGAGGCTTTGTTCTTCAAAGTCTGAGTCAGCTTTTGTAGATGCACAGCAATTGCTTGCATATTGCAAACACAAGAGCCAATGACAATAATTTTCAGCCTATTTGTATACATCATAAATCAGTGAAAAAGAATCCTAACAAAAAGACAGGACTTTATACAATGAATTTCAAATATTTTAACAAGTGAGCATTGCACTACCCTGAGTATCAGAACTTCAGCTTGGTCTCACTTCCCAACCGACAATGGCAAGGGAAGAGTTAAAACTCAGGACTGCTACTATTAGTCTTGTGTTTTAGCCATTAGAACATGTTCTCTACTAATCTCATTTTTGTTCCTAAATATTTTTTTTCAATAGTGTTGATTGCTCAAAGGCTCCTATCTGCAGAACTCTAATGAAACTACAAGAAGTATTTAAACTTAAGGTTGAATTATCAAGTATTTTCAGGATATAGAAAGCAGGAAACAGCAACACATTATGCAATACAGCCATTATATACTGCCATAATAAATATTTAGAAATTCCAAGACTCTCTAAAGAAGCCTTTCGTGCACAGTATCAGCATTCATCCCTTCAGGGTGTAACATGCAGACTGCTTCTCCACAGGGAATTTTATCTTATTTCATTTTTGTACTGCATTCCACCTCTATGTCGCCAACCAAATTGTTTCCTGTTTTATTGTACAGAAGACCAAGAAAACGTTTAGTAGTCACTATCTGCTTTTAATGCATGCTGATCAAATTACCTAGGGCATCTAATATATCTGTTGTTATTTAAATGTAGGAAGTCAACTGGGTCACAAAAGGTCCAAAATATTTTATTTTTACATCTAAATTTTATGCCTAATATTGAAAAACATTTTAACATCTATTAGAATTGCTTCATTTTCAAAGTAAAAACCTCTAATTTATGCTTTTATGATTATTACTTGCTTTGCTCACTTAAGAAAGAGCAGTTTCACTTAATTCAGAAGGTACCTTTTTTATTTCATTTTTCAAGAATGGCACTGCAGCCTTGACTCCAATACAACAATACAGTATTATTATTAACACTTGCACAATCTTCTCTTCAGAAAAGGGACTGTTTCTCTAACTGGATATCATGAGGGGAAGTTAGGATTTTTAAATTTTTTTTGCAAATAAAGTTATATCAGAAGAATAATTTTGTTAAATTTCTCTACTCTCTCATCAAATCTTAAACAAAAATGTGTTAAACTCCCCTAAGTTTAATTGTGGTTAACTGAGTTATAGAGGCTTCCCACATACTAGCACTGTTCACTAGATCAAGTAGCATCTTAACAACACATTAACTCATAAGGTTTGCCATACCAATGTTATACAAAAGCAACAGAGCCTTTATGGCAGTAACTTGTGGGTTTGATATGTATGATTCACAAATAGCCAACAAACATGAACTGGTAACTTAACAAAGTATTAGTTAGCATGTTACTTCAAAGTAAAATGGAAATGACAGCTCTCAGTGCAAAAAGGACTTAATCTCATGCTTGCTCTGCACTAGAGATGGTTACAGCAAAAGTGTTATTTTTATGTCTGTGCTTCTGAGAAGAGTCATTGTCATCTTGACTGCTTGAATTAGCAATTACTACTGGTATATTAAACGAAACCATGTCACCGGCTTATAAAACAACAAGTGTTTTGCTTTCTCTTCAAGAGAAAAATACCAGTTCTCCTACTGACACTGCTGCAAGAAAAGGAGGGAGAAACCATCCTTCTTTCCTCCTGTGAACAGATCAGGCTCTGGCCATGATCAGGAACACACCAGGCAGAGCACTGATCTAACCCAATACAGCAAGTACTGCATGCACCTGTAACACAAACCCAGATGTGCACTACTGTCCCAGAAGAAAAAACCCCAAACACCTCAACATAGAAGTCAAAGCAATAAAAACAAAACCAGGCAATTTTTTGAAAAACAAACTAAAAAAAAACCCCAATCCCCTTGAGCTTGGGGTACAGCCACATCATGACTTGAACATGCTATTAATAGTGTCTGACACAGTAAAAACAGTTATCACATTGCAAAGTCTGAATTATTCCCACAGAATTCATCACTTGAAAAAGTCTAAAGCATTTATTTTTCCAGAACAGTTTTATAAACATAACCTAGTCATTAGAACATGCAAGCATACTTTCTAAAGTGACCCATGCAATACCTGTTAAGTCTAAATGGCTGTAACACACACATTCTGGCAGGGAAGCACACGCACTTCTGAGACCAGCCCACCTTTGAACCTCTTCACTGTAGCTTATGCTTTGAAGTAGGAAACCATAAATGGAAGTTGTTGCTTTCTTCACTTCACATACAAGATGAAAGGTCCTCACAAAAAGCATGTCGGATGCCACAACAACAGATCTCACATGAAAGGCAGCAAAAATAACGCAGAGGAGCTACAGCTCTTGTCACATGGAACTACAGATCTATGCTAGCAGCACAGCCCAAAGGGACACAGAAACACACCATCCTGCCTTGGTGATGGAGTTAAATGCTGATGCTTTTCACTATGAAATAAAGCCAATTTTTAAGAGACAGGTGGATACTCTGCCCTGCACAAGTTTGTTTCCAATGAGCTAGCTCAGGGAACAGCAGCCTCTTAGCTACAGATATGCTGGAATATGCCTCAGAAGTGTGAGGTCTCTACAGGAAGGATTTGAAAAAAGTTAGACTTTTAGATTAAAAGATTAGAAAAGAGGTTTTAGTTTTAAATATTATGCACGAAGACACTCCTGGTTGGATGTAAAGAGTAGAAAGGTAGTTTGCACCCACTGTCAGCTGCTCAGTAAAGATCTTATGTCATCACGGGTAAAGCAGGATGCCAGTTAGTAGATGGTGAAGCAGCCTGAAGGCAAGTCAACAAATTGCACCCACCTTTGTTTTCAGCTTTGAGAAACATACTGTAACTTTTTTTTCCTTAAATTAAAAATTTTACAATTTATGGGCAAATAATGAAGAACCCTCAACCAGGGGGAAAGCAACTCCAAATCCAGTGCAGTAGACCTTCCCATTTACAAATTTTACAATTAAAGACAAAACCTTAGAATCAAGTTCAGAACAAAGCAAAAATGAAGAATATTAACTTTACATGTACCTTCTTATTAAAAAATCCCAAACAACAACAACAACAACCCCCAAACAAAACAACCAACCTAACAAAAACCCAATGAGAAAAATACTATTCCTGTATTACTGCACAGGAGGTTGTAGTTTCTGTTTTGGCTTGTTTTAACTAGAAAGCCAAAATCATAGCAGCATTACAGCAAGCAGGCTGTGTTAAAAGCTGTAAGAAGCAATTGAAGCAATATTTTGCTCAGGTACCAACACCAGCTGCACAGCATGCAAGCTTCTGCATGCTTGGGATCTTTCTCTTCTGAGCAATACCTGAGAAACATACAGGAAAAAATAATTCCACAATCTTCTGTGACAGTAACCATGCATGCTAAAAAAGAAAAAAAATCTGGTGGCACTTAAAATATTCAACCAAATCTGGAGTATTTGAAGGTGACCCTGCTTATTGCAGAGGGGTTGGACTGGATGACCTTTAAAGGTCCATTCCAACCTAAACCACTCTTATTCCATAATTGTATTTAATACACAACCACCATCACCTCCGTGGCCTTCTTCCCTTCCCTCATATCTACATACATACAAATACAATTGAACATTCCTGAGGGGACTATATAAGCCTACAGCTAACTTGTACTCAGATTTGACAGATGTACACATTTTTTCATTTTAAAAATTGAATTTAATTCAAAAATTTTGTTCTTAAAGTTGCCTGGAGAACTTTTCTCTTCCAGGAGCAAATAGCATAGTCTAGGATCTGTCTCTTCCTAAGGACTGTACCTGATGCTCTGTGGGCATACAGCCGTCACAGAGCTCATCCTGTGAAAGGTGAGGCTCATGTCTCCTGGGATGAAGCCCAGATATGCCTTTAGTAAACAAGCCAAATATTCTCAGAGTTGACTTGGCATCAAAAGGAATATCTAGCTCAGGGTGAAGATGCTCTTCACATAACTCTGAAAGTTATGCCAGCTTCAGCTTTTGCATACTCTGTGCTTGCGTAGTTACAGCGAGCTGAGGTCACAAATCACTGTAACTGAGAATGTGCCTGTAACGTGCTGCACAATCTTCTGATGCAACTTTAGTTTTTTTAAGCAATCTGACAAAAGACAAATACCCTAAAAAGTATTTTCTGCTCTCCATCATCTTTTAATTATAGTGTTCCTGCCAGCTGCTTTATCTGAAAGCTGATTTTGACTAGACAGATAAACCTGCAGAACGGTGCTGTTCACATTTGCCCTTTTTGTTTGGTTGCATTTTTGTCAGGGGTTAATGTTCTGGCTTTGGTTTGGGTTGTGATTTTTTTTTTTTGGGGGGGGGGTGGGTTTTTTTGGGTTTTTGGGGAGGGGTTGTTTGGGTTTTTGTTTGTTTTGGGGTTTTGTTTGTTTTTGTTGGGGGGGTTAACTTTGGTGGTGTTTTGGGTTTTTTTTGGAAGTGGGCTAGTATTTCTACCTGTATAATCTCATTGGTCCCTGCAACTATATTCAGAAGAATTCCAAATGGATTCAAGAAGACTGACACAAAACATTAGCCCCAAGGAGCTTCCATTTACATTTAAAACCACCTTGCTGGCAGCAGAATTATTTAGTGATGAGGCATATCACAGAAAAGGTATAACAGGATGTTGATGGGGGTTTTGTGCATGAATCCACCACTCAGAAAGCATTATCCCCACACTGAGTCTTGCTTTGATGCTTGCAGAGCATTTATGATTTTCTATTTTAAAAAAAGGTAGTGTTCAGGTACCCACTCTTAGTCCTAAACATGAGATAATGGAACACTTTCCTAACTTGCTCAGAGAGCAGGTTTATGTAGAACACCAATTTCTGTCAAAGTAGAAACACAAAATGGTTTGGGATGGAAGGAACCTTGTAGGTTACCTAATTCCAACCCCCCCACTATGGGCAGGGATAATGATGATTGCAAAATTCATCCTACTGGTTTCATTCTGTTTAACATACAAATAGGTGACTTCTCCCATGTGTATCCCGTATCCCCCTTCCCACTAAGGAATTCAGACCTGAAAAACTAACCAGAAGCAAGAGTGAACTGCTGCAGATCACTGAGCTTACAGTATCTGTATATTTTGTATTTTTACATCTTATTATTGTTGTAGATAGTTCTATCCACTAGCCCCCCTGGGATAAGGTTTGGCCTATTTTTCAAGAGCAACTTGAAGATTAGGAGGTGGGAACAGATGGTTTTAGTCAAAGCCCTTTAAATCAGTTCCAAAGTGTAATATTTTCACATACTCCCCATGCTTACCACCCATCTAAAAAATAAAAAAGAACAAAAATCAAAAAGTGACAGAAAAGGAAAAAAAAAAAAAGATGAAACAGCTTAATTTATTCGGTCTGGCTTTTGTACTTCAACTTGGTAAGTTTTAGTATGTAATAAAACACCCAATCTACTGCACTTGTATCATTATCATTACATTTAGCACATGACATGACAAATACTTAAAATCTTTAGCATTACTAACATACAGAAAATACCTTTGATGATATTCCAAGTAATTAATCTGTGCCACACAATGCAAGCAAGCCTTATAATGATGCAGTTCAACATGGATGAAATGTGGTATCTAATAAAAACAATCTAATAAACAGTTAACAGAGCACTCTTTTCTGTTATCCTCTTCTTAATAATTTGAAATATCTTTTGTATGACAGTTTCTCACACAGTGCTATAATGAAACAAACCAGGGAAGAGAAAAAAATTTAGTTAGGAGATAACATACATCGGATAAATAGTACGAAACAAGAGTGCCGTTCATGTAGCCTTGAGATTTCATTGCCTGTCAGGCAAACAATTTCTCCTTCAAAACACAGCATTTTAAAAATAATTACTATATGTTTCCATGTTAAGAGAAACATAATAATTAGAATCCTGTCAGAGAATTACCATTTCATGAAGATCCTTTAAATTACAATAATTGACAAAAATAACTATTTCCCAATTGCCCTCTTATTTTCAATCATTTTTAAAGCACAGGGTTTTAAAACTGGCTCTATTTATGTAAAAGGATAGTCAAAGACAGCAATACATGTACTAATAACAATTTCAGTGGACAAAAGAAAATGTGACCAGGCCACCATAGACTGTCTGATGAAAAATAACCCTAGAAACTTAAGTTTCTCCTTATTTATAGCCTATGCTTACAAAAAAACAACATCTGTGCTCAAGTTTTTAAATTAATCCACCCTCATTTATAGCAAACATTTTTAACTACGATTTTATAACATACTGACTAAAATGATATCTTAGATGAGCAGATTTAATTTAGTGAGTATATAGTTTCTGATTTTATGTAAATATAATCAGGTTGTGCAGATTGCTTCATATAGGCAAAAAGCTAAAGAAAGCAAAAAATTAGCACTAATTCATTAAGATCAAGAACCTACAGGAACCATCACCAGCACTTTGGAAATACCAGTCCAATTAAAGCTAAGAAAATGCACATCAGAAAGCTTAGTATTAGTGGAAGTGAATCAAATATATATTTCCACTTAACTGTTTCACTTAAACTATGGCCTGACATTACAGCACAATACTGCTGTCCAGAAGAGATGTTGCAACCACAGCAGAGCCCACTTAGGGCTTGGAAGATACGTGGAGAAGTATCCTCTGTGCTGGAGGCCTTGCCACATACTCAATACATCAGGTAGAGATTAGCACACAAACGAACCCAAGGGCACCTCAGCACCTCAAAGGTGTCTAGTGACAGCCAAATTTACTCACATCCACGTGCTCTCTGAGATGTTCTTCTCAAACTCATAGGCGTATGAACAAAAGCTACTTCAAAAAGACTAAAAATTACTCGTGACTTTTTTTTCATAACATTTAATGACACTATGGAAAAAGTTCCTCTTCAAATATTAAAAGCAAAGTGTTCATCCTTCCACACCCCACAAAACCAAAAGTGCCAGCTTATATATAAAAAAAATAAATCTAACCATAAATTAAAAGTTAAAGTACATTTAAGTAAGTTTCAATTGCTGCCTTGCCTTGGAATGTAATTGCATTTTCAATATATTGTCCTCGTAACCTTTAAGTCTTCAAATTATTTATACTCCATGGCATTAGAAAGCCACGTTTCACTTTGTTAAGAGTGCACTTTGTGAACATGTTAGCATCTAACAGTAAATATGCACGTGTAACATATCATTAAGAAAGATACCCCTCCTATAAAAATATTAGCATTTGCTTAGAAAAGTCAACTTTAATCTATACTTGCTGACAGAGAGGATAATATATTGCAGGCAATTCTGTTTTATCAATGGGTCTCACTATATTAAACTTTCTTTTGCTTCCCCTCCCCCCTATTCTTTTATTTTAAAGCAAACCATTCATGGATTAAAAATATTTCAGCTTTATTAAGGAAACCACTGAAACAATGGAAAAATTGCCCTGTGAATGAGGACAGGTTTTCATACTAGATACTGTTACATGGACTTTTCAACCATTAAATTGCAACAATATTACTGTTCCCAGATTGCTAAATCTACACTGATGCTATCATAAATAACTTCTATTGATCAGTTGCTTGTCGTTATTGGGGAATTTTGACTTCAGTGTGACTTGATGCTAATCGTCAGCTTTTCAGCTGTTTATTTTAAACTGAAGCACTGGAGAAAAAGTTCAAATCATTTGTTTTGATTTATTCAGTAAAAATAAAGAATACCCTACACTAATATTTATAGAGGAATTCTAGTTCAGTACCTTAACCACAAATGTAAGGCAACGAATTACAAGTAATAAACTACTTACACAATTTAAACACAGTTAACAGTAGGCAGATTCTCCAAAAACCACCCAAAGTTTGTCTCCAACTGACTTGTATGACGATCTTTTAAATCCTAATTAGCATTCAGCATTTACAGGCCAAATTTCTAATACATATTCCTTATCATTATAAGCTATTAAAATAATATAATGCAGAAACATATATAGTAGTTGCATTATAAAATGCAACCATTCACTGGAATTTGCAGCATTCAGTAATGGTGCATCTAAATATGACAAAATTAAAATGCACAACACCTAGAAACACTAGTAGCTGAACAAAATCAAAGTATTAGACAGAGTACAGTAACAAAAACCTGCAAGCATGAAATACTCCCAGGCATTATAAAGAACCCCTGCCAGTGGTGTTGAGTTGCCTTCAGATCACACCTCATGACAAGTCAATCAGTTTTTTTTCATTAAAAGTATTGCAACCAGCTTCAGGAACACCTAGTACATGGAAAAAAGCCCAAACAAAATAAACCTGAAATGTTTTACAGAATTCCCTGCATAGTACTTTTGAAAGTAATTCTCATTTATCAGCTATTTACATACTGCATTGTTTCAATTAAGTTGTAACTTTTGAAATCTGCAGGAAGAACTACATACCTTTTATTTCAGATAAACTTACAAAGACTGCTACTGTAATTCAAGTTTAGACACGGAAGAGATAACAGTATAGATCAGTATCATAAAAATCAGCATCTTACATTATCCTCTACTCAACACAAGTTTTAATCTATTTTTTCCAGTGGAATTGGGATTTTAGATAATGTGCGTTTAGTAAACTAATTGAATCTTTTACTAGCTCCAAAGACTTAGGTATGCTGAATGTATGCAATGTTTCAGGAGCATTTTTTAGAGCTTTGCAATTAAATTTTAGTGCCCAGCTAACTAAATACATAGGTTGCATATGCCTTGTAATTAAAATACATAATTTCTGGAGGATGTTCTTTGCCACAGTGGAGTTTTAGAAACAAATCAAAGGAAAAATATTACACCAATATAAAATTAGAAAAGCTCCACAGAACTCACAGCTTGTTACACAAACACACACAGAGCTTAAAAAAAATTCAAGAGTATTAAGCATATTAAAATCTTTAAAGCAGTGCTTAAAGCTTCTAGCATCCTTTAATTTGTTTTTACATCCTTGTTTGATGCTGTAGTCTTTGTTCTGATGCTATGCCAGTGAAATTGCATCACCATGAAGCAATATTATGCAAGAACGTCTGGCTAAAATTAAAATGCTATTTCTCAGCATCACATACTTACAGGAAAAATGCAGTTCAGACATTCACAATTCAATTATGCAAGCCAATATATTTGGTAAATACTTAATGAAAAATAGGGTAATGGAAAGCTCGTATGCATAGTTGTATAGGAAGATAAACCACCAGACTACTCCTGTTGCTGTAGTTACTCTTTTGGAGTCCAAGTCTATCACCAAAGATGCTCAATACAGCTCCACTTCAAAAAGCTGGAGCACTAAAAACTATTTGAAATCGGGGAGTTCTTAATGTAAGGGCAGACAGTAGTGGATTTTTTTTAAATGAAGCTTTTTCCAAATAATCAGCTATTACATAAAACACACCTAACCTCTACAAAACAAGTTGCATGTTAGAGCACAAACACTGATCAAGATATCCTTTCTTTCCAGATCCGAGTGTTTTGCACAAGCAGGGATAAGTTCCTATGTTACAGTTCTTCTGCGTCTAAAGAAAACCAAGAAATTTCCTAAATAACTGTTTTCTGCCTTATAAAATGTAACACAGCATCATCACAACAAGATTAAACTGCAGCAACAGTCTTTAAACTGTTCTGATTCCTAATTCAGATGGATTATCAATAAATACCAGATGTACACTGTTTACAAAGCAAACAATCATCTCATTCACAGGAGACACTCAGTTAAGATACAATATTATGTACAGGTTCCCTCAAGATTTTTGCTATAAAAATAAAATTGAGCACAACATCAAGAGATCCTAAACATCCCAAAATAACAACTTTCACTTTTTCCTAGCCACAAAATTTATTAACAATAATGAAGTAGCAAAAAAAAGTCTCACTTCAGTTCTGTAACTTATAAACAAATAATGTTTCCTCTTCCTTCAATTTCTAAAATGCTCAAGGAAAAGTAGAAACTTGTGCCCATAGACTATTGTAACAGTGGAATTGATCTCTGTTCTGTCACTCCTGGCCACACAGCCATTCTAAATAATAGGGGTTCAGTGAGTTTGACTGCGCACATCTCACTGCAACAGTTCTTCCACAGAAATGTTTTGTGTGATTTAACTTTTCTCAATGCTGTTTTACACACTAAGAAAAGAAAAGAAACCATATTTTACCGCAGAAAATCCTTTATTTCTCTTGCTTTGCATGCCTGTAAAACACTGAGAAGCTTTCAGACGCACAGCCCATTTCTTCCACAGATGAAGGAAGTCGAGAGGATATACATACATTTTTGAAGCTGCATAAACCACAAAGCCAAACTTGCACAGAACAAAGAACAAATCTAGCGTTACTCAGCAAGGAGACTGGAAACATGCACACACACATACACCCCGACAGTGCTAATGAAACTAAAGGGAAAAAAAGAAATACTGCTTTGTTATGCAAATACACCGTTTCAAAATTGAGAAAATTAAATGATGTCATTCAAGCTAATATCCTTACCTCAATGGAAAAGTGGCAAGAGACAACACCACCCCTCCCTCCCCAGCAACCCCCTTGCAAACATTTCAGTGAGGTTTGGCTTCAACAGCAGTCTGTAGCATTTAGCCCCAAGAAGATTTACCGAGCGAGTTTTGGAACTGCTTATTTTAAAAAGTTTGCATTTGTTCTGCCAATGTAATTCATCTAGACAATCAGTGCAATGCATGTATTATTGCGTAGTCACAGATTTTTCATAGCTTCCATCTCTAGTGTTCAGAACAGTGACTTAGTAAATGGTTTGTAAACATATAAAAACACAACCACGTTATTTCTTCCAAGAATTTAATATGTCTCCATACAAGCATATTCAGAGACACAAGGAAAAAGAAATTTGAAATTATATAACAAATCTAACATTTAGCAAAAGAAAAAGTGTATTAAAATAGCTTCATACTATTACTCATCCAAAAAATCACACGCATTTCCTTAATTTAATAGCAGCGCTTGGCTGGTGTTCATATGGCAGACATTGCATATAATTGTTACACCTAGATTTTTCTTAAAATTGCCACTTTAAGACACTAAAGTAAAATAAAGCCAGAAAATGAATAAAAAAACCAGAACACACACAGACCTGCTCATTCTTCTGTATGAGCAGTAATTTAAGCACAGGGAAAAAGCTCTGAAAGTCAGAGCTATTTCATTAACACTTTCCACAGGGTATGATAAACGATACTGAAAATCACCTACACTCTTGCAGACCTGGTCACCCTCCAAGCTCAGTAAGCTGCAGCAGCTAGCACAATTTGCAACACTTCAAAGTGAGTAAAATATAATTTTCTTTAAACCCATAAAAAATAAATTACACAGTGGTTTGTGTTTCTTAATAGCTTGATGAAGAGGGTGAATGGATCACTAAAATATCAAATCTGGGGAAAAGTAATGTAATTATATGAGAAACAAGTTCTTATCAAAACAGAAACCTGCCAGGTATCCCCAAGTTGCTGCAATAGTTTTTCAGGCAGCCTGGTTAAAAAGCACGTTTACAGAAAGTAAACCCTTTACGAGGTCTATCATAAATATAAACAGTAAAGCTAATGCTCAGCCAGGATGGTTGCACTCAGAACTGTAAGAGAAATAAAATATGTTACAAATTCAAGACAACACCCCATATTGACTTTTCTAGCCTTGACATAATTTCTAGACCTATCATGCTATACTAAGATATTAGTTGCTCTACTAATTATTACTAATAATAATTTCTCCACTTCTTTTCTATCTTTCTACTATGACATCTTAAAATCTGAGGGCTTGAGCAATCATTGACATCAAAGCCTTCAATTCCACCTTTTATTTTGGGATCACCCTACCCCAAAATTTTAGATGCAGATGAGCATACAACAAAATATGTTAATGCCTATGATGACTGCAGCTATTTTGCAGCCATTAATTTTACACTTAATAAATACTAAGCCAAACCCTGGTCTAGTTTTATTAATCAAACATTTCTAGAGACAGATCTGCAGCTTGACCCATTTTAATAGCAAATCTAATTTTGGGGATAAGAGTAGAACAGACTTCAGCTCTTTTCCTAAGAATGCTGACATTTAAGTAAACCTTACCAAAGAATGCTTGCCTGATTGAGGACTGACATTTCCTTTCTCTAACTCACTTAACTAAAAAATAGGCTTTCTGGCCAACTCCTACAGTACCCCAAGGCAGCTGTATATCACTTTCAGTTGCAACTTGTGAATACTTTCTTTTTCTTTCTGTCTCTTTATTTTGACATGCATATTATGTTAGCTGATTTCAATCATGTTGCATGAGTGGATGACATACCTTAAAAGATTAAGTTTTGCCACCTGGGACTACTCCAGAAATTCAGTACTTTATAGCATCTCATACCCTTCTTCATGCTCTATGCGCCTGCACTATCAATAGTAGCTTTCTTCCCTATTTTATGCCTAATGACAAGTCTTTCAAGGCTGCAGTTGATACAAGTCAGCTTGAAGTGTCATTCCCCCCCCATTCCCATTACAGGATGGAGCTGCTGCATTGTGTACAACTCTCTGCTGCCATCTATTTGACACAAGAAATACAACGCTGTGAATGCCACAGCTGGTTTTGCCTTCCCTTTCCCCCACCTTTCTCTTCCCTTGCAGCAGCTGTTAGAAGAAAACTCTCAGGGAAGTTTTTGATCACTCCTCCCTGCTCATGCCCAGAAGCAGAAACCACTTCAGCAATTACTTTTGCACTAAAAAAAAAAAAATAGCTACAATAACAGCAGAGATTTGATTATTGCAAACAAAAGTAGAATTACATGATACACCACTCTCTTCTAAAAAGGGAATCCAAATTAACAAACTTCCATTTATAGGCCAGTTCTAAATAAAGTCTGCTTTAAAGCAATTATTTTAAAATTTTCTATTTAATTATGTAGCAGCAGAGCTCCCAGGGAGCTTGATTTCTGCAGGTATCCAGACTTAACAGGGGCCATGGCGCTGAACGAACATGGATTCACCGGCTGTCCCCCTTCACTACACCAGACTTAAAATTCAGAAGTCAGTTAGGAAGTCAAATCACAGAGCCTCAAAGCAGAAACCACACACAAAGCATGAGATGAAGGAGGTGGTACTTTATCCGTCATCAGGGTCACAAAGATAAACACCACTTCATTCATCACAGCATTCAGCCTGCTTTGTATGTGACTGCACAACACAAGAACAGCAGCTGAAAAAGGTCCCCAGCTTGCATTTGTGAAATATCATGCAAAAGACACCCGCTGAAGCCGCAAAAAACCTCTAAAGGAATCCATAATCTTCAGTTACAGATCCACAACAGTGTACATTCTGCTCTTTAATTACTAAACCATATGGAAAAGTCCTGTCTCAGGGCTCAGTCTGGTCCTTTTCACATCCCTGATTAAGTACTACTTTTTTTTTACATGGTTGCTTTCCCAATACACTTAAGTAACATATTTGTAGGAATGTGGTTCAGCATTTACCCTGGAAATGATTCATAAGATAAAACAGCAAAATGAAACACTAAAAAAGTGCAAACTTAGCAAGCTTTTCACACAAATTACAAATAATGTCACTGTGATTCAAAAAAGCATATGAACTCTTGTGTATTTTTCTATAGAGAGGGAAAGAACACCTTAGCTCAGAGCAAGAGTAGGGAGAAAAGGAGGGGCTTTGTTGCTGTAGGGAGGGCGCAGATAAGGAGAAAATGAGAGATGTGGAATAGGAGGGCACAGAGGCAATACCGGCCAGCAGCAGAAGTTATGAGAATTCTTCTGTAGTATTAAAATACACCCATAAACATAATGCCTTAATTTTCCAATTGGTATTAACATAAATAGCACTTGGTTTGGGGAGCAATTTGTTAATGCTTGTATTTGTTAATAAATACTAGTACCACTGAGTGCATTATTCCATTGTTCTTTTTATGTATTCATAACATTTGCAGCCATAATACATATAGTTAACTATTAAAGTTAATCTGTTTAATAAAATTAATAGTTGCATTAAGTTCTTTACTAACACTTGGTTTTAAATCTATTTAGTCTGACAATACAAGCTGCAATTACCAGATTGTGTAAAGTTGCCATAGATATTTAGTGGACCAAGTGAAGAGACATATATAATTCCAATTGTTAACTATTACTAGAATTACCTTTCCTTCCAGGCCACACAGAATCTGCTTGAACAGGTACCGCACATATTATACTAAAAACATTGCCCAAAATATTTTAAGTGTAAAGCTACCTAAAACCCAACCACTCAGAAGGAATTAGATTACTTAAAGAGTTTAAGGTACACACAGCAAAACAACACATATAAGAATTTGAAAGAATCACTCAAGAGGCTTATTCTGCCCTCTGGTGCACTCCATCCCACAAGGACACAGCATCCTGCACAAAACCCAGGAAAGTACCTGAACAACCCCAACACTATGAAGTTAAAGCAGTTAAAAGGGTGTGCTGAACTAAATTAAGACAGTTCAGCACCCTACAAGATAATACCCTGTATAATACCAGCATGAGCAAAAGCACTGAAACACTCTGCAGGATAGAAGGTAGCCCAGCTAGTTTTTATTCCTCTATATTGACAGCACAGAGCCTAACTGTCCTGCCTCAGGACCAGGACCCCATCATCTAAAGCCCTGTGCAAATACAGTATTTGCTGGTTAACACAACAATTTTCCAGCGAGGTTGTGCTCACAAGGCTGGTGTTATGAGCTGCCACCACCAGTAACCAGATGACAGGAGATTGACAGGTACCCGAGCACGCCACAGAATGTGGGGCCACAGGCCCACGCAGGGGTCCTACGCTAATCGGAGGCACCCTCGGGCAGTAGGCTCCATAAATACAGTCTGATAGCAAAAATCAGGTTTGGAAACTCACTGTTTGGCTAACAAATTGAACAGCCATACATGCTAAAACAGAAGCAATTTGATATCATATTGAGACAATAAAATATTCTATAAAGCATAGCTGTAAAATTCTCTAATGGCCTGAAATTAAGGTCTGTTAGGCGTATTTTTTCCTGTGAATAAGTTGTACTACATTTCTACAGAGTTTTGCTAATATTCTTTAAAATTAACTAGACTAGATCTTGTTACAATGAACAGCCAAAATTCTTGTTCATTAAAACATACAAAAAATCCATTCATTTTCTCAGAAGCTGTGAGCTTCTGTGACACTCATAAGTTTAAAACCCATGCTATAACATAACAGCATACTGAACGATAAGAACCACAAGGTACAGTACGTAAACCATGAATTATGCAAGCTGTAATGAACAATTATAAGCTTTGTTACTAATGCAATACTGGCAAAGTTTTACAATTAAATGCTTGAACTATTTAGCCTCCAGTTTCATATAAGCAGTATTGTATTAAATAATAAAAAAAGAAAAATTTAAGAAGTCTGAATGCCCAACAACAACAAACACCATTCTTTGCCATCAGAAAGCATTGCAGGATCAGAACCAAACTGCATACGTACAATTAGCACATAAAAACAGAAGTAGCATCATTAAGATTTACTTGTTAATGATATTCACGTGTGATAAAAAAATCCACCCAACAAATTAGAGGAGCATTCCTGTTTAACACATGGACCACATTATCAAAACCCATCTCCAGGGCAAAATAATTATTTTCAGAATTAATCTACCAAATAGACAATGACAGCTATCAGAAGAAGCTGTTTAACTTCAGTGTTACTGAGATACCTAAAGCTAAGGAAAAACATATTGAAGCGTTTCCAGCTTTAATAGAGAACTGTTCTGTAAGAAGGTCACATTTCCCAAACCTGGCTATTGAACAGCATGAGGATAGACTTTGAAAGGATCCCAGAACTCTGCATCCAGACTTCAGTACTCAGTTCCTTGCTGTTATTTAACGCCTTGACTTTGTTCATAGCTAAGCAGTCACTGTACATGTGCAGTGATAATGTCTTCTTCATGTGAGA
Source organism: Aphelocoma coerulescens (assembly GCF_041296385.1). Taxonomy (NCBI): domain Eukaryota; kingdom Metazoa; phylum Chordata; class Aves; order Passeriformes; family Corvidae; genus Aphelocoma; species Aphelocoma coerulescens. Next base: position 80,952,992 of record NC_091015.1, read on the forward strand.
CTGCCTCAGTGTTTCAGCTACACTAACTGCAGGGTTAGAAAAGTGAGGGGGGAAGAGTACTGCCCCTACAACATCACTGATAAAACCTGCAGGAGAGAGTGAGCAATATATATTTTTAATTAGCAGATTCACTTGTGTACTAAACAGGAGGATGCCCGCTTCCACACCATGTTCCAAACGCTGCTTTTTTTACTATAAAGTTGCACAGCACCATCTCCCCCCAGCAATTATCACAGCCACAATTACAGCTACAGGAAGAAGCATCCCATAAAAGACTGTGATAGGAAATGAAAAAGATGACCTGTTTCCCTTATGGTTCATATTCCTCAGACCACGAGGAGTCTGGGGATGCAAACAGGCTTTACAATGTTACAAAGTAGTAGATAAGGCTTTCTTGAGATAATCTAAGAAAGCTCATACTCATATATCCTGGTCCTCATGGGTGAATTTCACCATCCTGATATCTGTTTTGGGGACAACACAGGAAGTGCAAGCCAGAAGGTTTCTGGAGGGCATTGATAACCTGACGTGGGTGACTCAACAGCTCACAGGGGGAGTGCTATGAACAGACAATTACAGTCAAGGAAGAACTGGTCAGGGTAGTCTTAGCCCACAAAAGGCTGAAAGACTGGAGCATCTGTCATAGGAGGAGAAGCTGAAAGAGCTGGGGTTGTTTAGCCTGAAGAAGGCTCAGAGGGTGATCTCCCTGATGTGTCACCTGATGAGTGGGATGGGGAAGGATGACTGAGACAGACTCCTCTCAGTGGTATTCAGTGACAGGAGGTGAGGCAATGGTCAGAAATTGAAATACAGGAAACGTGCCATTTAAAAATATGAAAAAAATTGTGGTGGTGTGTGCTGGATTTTTACTGCAAGAGTGAAGAAACTGCACAGGTGAGGAAATAGGTTGCTCAGGAGGGTGGTGGAATCTCCATCCTACTTAACACTTGACTGGGCAAAGCTCTTTGTAACCTGCTCTAGATGACTCCACTTCAAGTAATGGGGCTGGACTAGACAGACTCCAGATGTCCCTTCCAAAATTCAACCATTCCACAACTCTGTTGAAATTATATGATGTAAACTTTTGCTTGGGCACTTCAAGTTTCCCCTCTCTGTAGACACCCCACTTTCCCACCAACCAGCATGCAAGCTACAACTTCAGGATGCAGTAAGAGACAAGGGTAAGCACAGACTTTTGCATAAATTGGAATTTTACTCCCTGGGCTCTGAAGACCTATGCACTACACCTAAACTGGACCAGGCTATTTAATACATGTCTACTAGGACAGCAATAGCCAGTCAACATTTAACTGCTCAGATGCTGAAAAAGTTTCATGTGCAAAAGCAAGGTATCTTTTACTAAGGTTATACTGTCTTTTGGATTTAGAAATTTGTCCAAAAATACTTGCCAGCTTCACCAGTTCAATACAACTCAAAACAAACAAGCAAAATTTTAGAGTGCAGTCAAATACTGATGAGATTATCTGTCCTTCAAGAAAAAATAGTTACAACTTTATATCTGTGTTTGTGCCTCCTCTGAAAGACTGTGCAAGAAGAGACATTTATATCATTTTAGACAACCTACATTTGGATAATTGATTTTGAAGACATATCAACGGAGGGATATGACTATACAGTTATGGATAATTGAATTAAGCCATCTGCATGCTACTATATACAATGACAGATAATTATTTAGAATAAATATACTGTAAACTCCCATAAAACCAAATTAAATGAAAAACAAAACATCGTCAGTTCACCAGATTCCCAAAGAACTAAAATTCAAAGCAGGAGCACAAATAAAGACTGGATAGAGAAAATGAGGCTGAACTGTTTATTTAGTAACCATGAAGTGAATGTGCTACTGTTTTCTGACCATCCCATGGTGAAGCCACGGTGCAGAGAGCTAATCCCTGTTTCTCACCAAAACAGACAGGAATGCACACTGGATAATTTGTTCCTACTGATGATATCATTCTGTGAAGTTTACTGTTTTTAATAAGGAACAAGTTTCAGTCTTCTCTCACTTTCTCCCATGTACAAGATCAGATCAGCCTCTCAGTGACCTACTTTATGAGTCACAGTCCTCACTATTTATGATTCAGAAAAACGTCTTCTCTGACAGTATTTCCCAGACTACTGTGGGCTCATTCCAAGAACCAATTTCATCTTCATTGGTTTCCTACAGGAAACCAGATCAACTTCCTATGATTTTATTTTCCTTCATTTCAGCATGGCCTACATAAACTAACTGGAAGTGAGAGTGATAGAAAACTTTATTCTGCATAAACACAAGCCAATACAAACACCACCAAAAAAATCCTGAAGACGTCACCAGTTCAAAGTGACCAGAACGTGAAGCAAGCTAAGATTAGAAGTTCTTTTCCCTCCTTCTCCAAACATGATGCACACAAGCAAACCCAGTAAGTTTATATAACCACAGTTTAATGCTAACAGCTGTTCAAGTCTCTGGTGACGACATTCACCTGAACAGATGGTCAAGTTCTACTCCCTTGTTTTAAATGGTAAACTTGTTTTAAAATGATAAACTCTGTTGGACTGTTTGTAAGTCCTACCAATAACACAGTCAAGGCCCCCAGCCACCTCAGTCAACAGACTCGGGGTGCCTACCTTCTCTCCTCAACTGCAACAACAGAAGTACTACTGGAGATGCTAGGAAGCAAGCACACCTTGAAGAAGTTCATCTAGACTTCCAGAGGAACTGCTAACATTGCCTAAGCATCAGCCTGCTGCATCCAGACCAGCTTCTAATAGAGCCATTTTCATTGTCCTCTGGGACACATTAGATTTCCAAAAGCCAAGAGTCAGTGCCAGATCTGCATTGGCTCAGAATCACAGAATAGTTTGAGCTGGAAGAGACCTAGAAGGTCCAACTCTTAAGTGAATGGCCCATATGGGAATCAAACCCACAACCTTGGCATTATTAGCCCCATGCTCTAACTGAGCTAATCATGCAGTGAGGCATTTGGGGAATAATCCTTCCCATATCCCATGGCAGAATCATCCAAGAATCTATAGCAGCAGCACCAGCACCACTATTATACCCCTTCCTTCCTGCCCTCCCAATGCTGTGACCAAGCTGCTGCAGCAGGCATGTGGAGACAGATGATGCTAGCATGGTACTAACATTCTAGTCCCAAACTAAGTGGGACGAGTAATTTCTACAGAGATTGCTATACAGTGAATCAGTTTGAGAAAAGGGATGCTGGGACTCCTAACTGTGGACTGCAAATACCCAGCATAGTTTGCTGGCTCAGATTTCTCTCTGCAAAGCAGCAGTTCAGTTATCTTCTGGACCATCTTCTGCCCCTGGACTCATACAGCCCTGTTGTTATACTGCAGTATGTGAGCTAATAAACCAGCCCCATGTTTAACATAGATAATTCAATCATGTAAGCAAATCAAAAGCAATATTATTTTCATTTCATGTCGGTATTCCGCTGTGTGCATTGTCAATAAGTGCAGTCTGTCAATGGGATTTCCTCCTGCTGCGTTTCAAGGCTTACAGAGTGATAGGAGCAACACGCTGCTTTTGTGGCAAGGCTTACTTAGAAAACTAAATCCAAACTGATTCTCATGAGGCTCAAATGAAAGCTCACTTCTTACCTCAGAGAGGCCAGGGAATATTATCACTTTAGAATGCTTACACATTGCAAACAGTAAGGACAGGACCATATGACTGACACACAATTTATTTCAATGACAATTTGCTACCTGAACATCAGCTTCAGTTTGTAATCATGCAGTATGAATGAGGAGTAAATAGTGGTCACTTGGTAGTAAACTGACCTTTTAAAGCAATGTAGCTTAATAAGTGTAAACCACAAAGTTATTGCCTCTACTATGAATTTTCTATCCTTTTGATGCAGCAGTACTTGCCAGGGTCAAATTACTAGTTTTTAATGAGCTCTTTTTATTCCAGTTTTTCTAACTTGATTTTTTGTAATCAAAATCCCAAAAGTGTTGTAATACTGCAAGTAGTAGCAGAGCTGTTTTCCCTGTTTGTAGATCAATATTTCAAAGAATATTGCCTGCGTGAGAACTGGTATAGGTGAAGCCTTTCTACAAGTGATGCATTCTGATAAATGTATTGATTTTAAACAAACCAAATAATGTTGTTTTAAGTATTGCTTGGCCTGCACTGCATAATTTCTCAGCTAGGACTGATCAGCAGCAAAGCCTACAGCAAAAGTTGTTTCACGTGACAGAAAAAACAGATTTTTAAACATGCGGATTTTGTTCACAATGACAGTTTAAACTTTTTTATTTTGACATCTTAATATAATCAGTAGCAAACTCATGCAATAATTTAGCACCACAGCAAACATGACTATCTTGACTGAAGGCAGTGTTTACCTGATGAAGTTAACAGTTGTTAAAATGGCTATAAATGCTGCAGTCTAAAGTAATCAAGGTAATATACCAACACCACCACCACACATTCACAATTCTCAGTGCTAGAGGAGGTTACTCACCTTGACATGGCTCTGAGCTCCCAGGTTGTAAATCTCAGAGGGTTTGACTTCATTAATGATCTTCACCAGGCAGGTGCTGTCTGTGAGATCCCCATAGTGCAGCTTCATGTCTTCAGAGTTCAAGAACACAGAGTTAATACACTTTAATCTCCGGACAGTATTACATTCTTGGTCCATATCCTATTTCAGGTTAAGGTCTGAATAAATATTTATTGGAAAAAGTCAAGAGATCACCAGCTAAACTTGGTTTTGCTTTAAGCACAAAATACATTTCCCCATAGGAGTAATGAATACTATTTCAGATTCTTTTTTCAATCATCTTATTTATCTAGCAACACTTATATCATTTGTTTAATAGCTTACACTTCATTTTCCCAGGTTGTATAAATAAGTTAAATGTCAGATACAGAATTCCAGTCACAAAAATCGGGTATTTTTTAGTTTGGGCTTCCAATCTTTCACTCAAAAATGTTTTAATAACTTCTTAAGCATCAATGGCTTTCTTCTCCTTCCCAAAACATCGCACACATTTTAGTTTCTCACTGTAATTTCACAACACAACAAAAATGTGTAAGGTACCTACTAGATGAACACTTAGATAACATTACAATACAACCTGCTGCTTTTGTTACTACTGTTTTTCCAATTAAAAAAATACAGATACACACTGGAAGGGAATTTAAGAGAATAATTTAACTGTCAATGAAACATGCTTTGTGATACTACACATCAAAATACCAAAATTGGTTAGATACAGATGTTATTCTTTCCTGACTTCAGTTTCTTTCTAATTTGTGTGTAAAAAAGTAGGTAAGAGCATGAAACAAGCTTCTGTCAAAATTTAAAGAGCAAGTTGCAATGATTTATCAAGTTGCCCTTGTTTTCAGACCCTGATCTGTTGAGAAGATGCTGCAAAAGTGAAATTCCCAAATTCCCAACACAGATCTTTCTTTTCTTTTACTTAAAAAAAAAAAAATTAAAATTCAAACAACCACACTGCTATTCACAGATCTTTCCAATAAAAAGTTATAACTATTAATGAATTATCTGTTTACATTTACTTGCTATACTTCTATAGATTTTCATTTGATGTTTACGACCTTAATAACTTTTTTTTTTTTTTTGGTCCTGAAATACCAGGTTTATTACAAGAGATATGAATCCACAGTAGATTTTTTAACTGCTGTTGAGATATGTGAACTGTTATTACTTATCCTGGTTTAAGTTTTTCTTTTATTTATTTTTTTTTAAACAGTATAAAACAGCAAGGAAGTTAACAGATCATGCAGTTCTCAGATGTTCAGTCCTGTACGTTCCCATAAAACATGTGCATGAGGTTCTTCATGTTGATAAAGTAATACAGCCATGGTATATTCTTGAAATTTGTTTTCACATCCACATCACTTGCAAAGGACATTCTGAAGAGACTTCAGACCCAGCTGAAGTTTGGCTAACAGGTAATGCTAGGCAGAAAAGAGATGCCAGAGCCCATGTTCCTCTTCCTACACCAATGACATGCAGTCCTGCCACCACCCCCAGGCCAGAGAGCAGTTTCAGAGCTTCCCAGGGGAAGGTGGCTGGCCAGCTAGGCTGACCGAGGCAACAGGGACGCCCGCCCACTATTACCATAAATTTAATGCTCTCAAGGGAAGTGCTTATTTTGGTCCACCATCAAGTCTTCAAAGCTTCTGGCCCAAATGGTCTTTCTGAAGGGGAGAAGGGAATGAAGCTATGTTCACTTCCTGACCCATGGGAAAGAGGTCTTTCAAAAGTGAAAGGCTAAGTGGAAAGACTTACTAGAAATGGGGTTTGTTTGGTGCACTGATTTATAAACACAGATCAAATGTCAGAACCTTTGGGGTTTAGTAATATTATCCAATCTAAGAAAGTCCTTAGCAAGCAACAGCTGGAGGGCTTGCTTTAGGATACACCTTGTCTTCCTTCCTGTGCTCCCTACTTTTTTCATACAAAGAGGTTCACTGTCTATGAAGAGCACCATCTTGCAACACGCGATCGATTCCTCACAGGAAAAACACAAATGGCAAAGATAAAATTAGGGTTTGCTCACATCAACCACTATTGCTTCTTTGCTTCCTCTAGTACTGCCTGGAAACCCATTGTTTCCAAACAGTTTCCATGGAGCAGCCTTTCCTGAGATTCCAAGTCCAATTCCTTCTCCTCCTCCCATTCATATGGTTGCATTCTTCAGTTAAAGGAAAATGAGATAAGTGGGGAAAAAAATTAACGTCTGCTTTCTCTTTTCTTCCTTCCATCCCTTTCCTTAAATGTTTGTATATATATTTATTGTGATCTACATTGTCTTCTCAAATCACTTTTCATATTCACAAGATGGTCCTCACAATGCACAGGTTCCTGTTTGATTTCATTTTCTTCATTCTACCTTGTAAGCCAAGAATGCAAGTCATGGGAAACAGTTCTTACATTGTTCTTAGAAAAACAGGTTTCGGTATTCTTAGCAAAGATATTTTGTTCAATTCTACCCCTCTATTAATCAGATATTTTAATGAGCAATGTAGAGTAAGTAGCAACTAATCAGAGCAATACCATGTCAGAAATGAAACATTAAAAAAAAAAATTACAAGCAAAGACCAAGTGAAATCTGTAATTTGCATTATATATGAAACTTGATTAAATTAGGCTCTGTTTAAACATGGTGTGAAGCAGACTTCAAAAACACCACTTATTTACACCATGGAGATATTTGTTGTTAACGATACCTTAAACTGGATTATTTAGGACAGCATCAGTTTGCATAACTCTACAAAATAGACATAGCATGGAGAACTATATGCTTGTTAATGTGCTCAATCCTTCTGCTGAACTGGAGCCATCCAACATCTGAGCTGTTTCTCACTAAGGGAGCAGTTAATTTCCTTTAAGATGAAATAAACAATTATTTGCCATGTGTACCCTAAAGGTAATAATTCCAACTTTCCAAATTATCCTTGGTAACAGAGAACAGAGCAAAGTTTGGCAAAGTTCCAAGAGCAGTGACTTTCCATCAGGAAAAGCAGGTATTCCCTTCCTTGGGTGCAGAAATTCTGAGGGTCCAAAGATTCATTCTTCCTGTCATCATTAAGAGCTGATCATGTCTTATTCATGCTCTCACTCACACAGGCTGTTTCCAAACCTTCACTTCCATCAGACACCATGAAGCTCATGAGGAAACACAAATGGATTACTCAAGACAACTGCCTCCAAAAAACCCGTGTTTTTCTATTCTCTCAGTATTTTTAGCCTCACATAGCATTTTGCAGGCCCAGCCATTTTCTAACTTACTGCCCAGCTATGTCTGAACTCTGGCAGCATTTCTACACAGCACAAAGTGCTTTCCTGGGTCCCTCTCATATTTTCCACTCTTCAAAACTCAAACACAGAAGAGTATCCATATTTCATGCCACACCTTCTTCAGAGAAGAATGGACACTTTTCTTTCCAAGATAGAGCAGCTAGATAACCCTAGCAGAATAAAACCTGATTCCCTTCATGTTCCCAGGGATCTTTCTCCACCAAAAACACAGCACAGGCTAAATATAACATATACCACCTTAAATATAAAAGCAAAGTCTTACTTCCTTCAATGTGAGCCTGTGGGTTCTTATAGAGATGTTCAATCCGGCCTGTATTAAAAGAACTAGACCGACGAACGATGCCGTGCACCTAGGGATTGAACAAGGGAAAATACAAAAGAAAAGTGCTAAGCATCAAGAGGAAAGCGCTCACTACCGTCACTCAAAATTTTCATGTACATAAGCCTAACCCTTTTATCAGATAATCAGAGCTCATCTCTATTCCTAAAGATGGACAATTCACAAACATAATACTGGGAGATGAGTCAGGTGCTGTCATACTTACTTTAGCACCCTTGAGTGGTTTCCCCTTCTCCCTTGTTGACACCAGTAGTAGCCCAAATATCACATACAGTACAGACGGCACACTGAATTGCCCCAGAACACCATCCCCTAGGTAGTGAGACTTGACAACATTACTGGAGTTGAAGAAGGAATGTGCGAATGCCAAGAAAACCAGTGCTCCCTGGCTGTAGAGAAGTCCTTCTGCAGGCAGAGACAGGCACAGAAAAAGCAGCAGCAGGAGATGGGGCTACGGAAAGGACAGAACGGCAGAGTGGAGAGAAGGGGAGAAAGAAGGGAGACAAGGGAAAGATGGAGCAGCAACTGCAAGGCCCAAATGCATTTTAAAAATGAGCTGTCATTCACTTTCTGGAGAGTTGGAAGAACAGCCAGAACAGTCAGTGCTGTTTTGTGGACCTCATGAGTCACTGTTCTCCAGTGGGTTACAAGAGACACAGACAAGCCTAAGGCTGAAACCCAGCTTGGGAATTTCCTTTAACCTGCCATGATAAATAAGCTGGTGAAAAAAAGCTACACTGGTTCTGACTAACATTAAAGAAAAGAGTGTTTGTGCCTAATACATTAGAGAAATTGTTCGAACACTGACCCTGTTTCCTCCTGCCCTGTAAGACAGCCCGGCAATGCCTGCTGCCAAAATTCATGTTAGCTTTGGTTACCAGCTACAGAAGTTGTGCTTGCACAAATGAAATCAAGCTTAAGTATCTGACTGTTCTCCACCTCTCCCTGGCTTTTATTTCTGAAAGTGATCCCTTATACTCTGATGCATCCTACACTTGGTTTGGGGAGGCCATCCCTTTACTCTCCCACTTGATGTTAATTTTTGAGAATATAGCAGCAGGAACAGGCAGTATTCAGGGTTTTGGTTTAGTTTGAGGATTTTCACTTTACAAACACAAGCTATGGTTAATGACAAAAAAAATGTTTTTCATTTCATCTTAAGTCCAAAATTTAACCATGTATAAAGGTGTACACAACTGCAGACTGAGACCAATTTGCTGATTTAAGAATGACATTGTGGTGGCAAGATTTAAAAGAGCTCAATAACTTCATCTTTACAACTTACAAGTCAAATTTATGATGCCAATTTCCTTGCAGAAAATCTCTTGTGTGTCCTGTCACATTGCTCACCACATACCATGTTCTACAATTCAAACTAAACTTTCCAAAACTGAATAAAATATTTGCACTTTCAGGATCAATGAGGCACTGAGAAATGTGGCCCCCAAAAGAAATTTCCATCAAATAATGAATTTATGAAAATAAAACATGTAATTAAAAGCGCTATCAAAATAACTCTTTATAGATTCTGTGGATAATTTACAGGGACATGAAGCTTACAGAGAAACACTTTCAAAAAAAGACACTTTCTTAATAACTTCACTTTCAAAAATGATGGTGAAAATTTTTTGAGTACTCAAATGAACTACTATTTTGCCAGGTAAAATATCAGACTTTAGCAGTTTTAAAGTAACTAATTATTCTGACGGAAGCTAAGTGAGGCGCTCAACAACAGGGGATGCTTAGATTAAATATTATGAAAACATTTATTCATGGAAAGGGCTGTCAAGGACTGGTACAGGCTGCCCAGAGTAGTAGTTGAGTGACCAGCCCTGTAGATATTTAAGAGACAAGTAGATCTGGCATTTAGAGACATAGTTTGGTGGTGGACTTGGCAATGCTGGGTTAAGAGACGGACTGGATGATCTAGGAGGTCTTTTCCAATCTAAATGATCCCATAATTCTTCCAGCAAAATTAAATATTTTGGCTTAAAATTCTGATGAGAGACTTCTTGAGCACCCGGTTATCTATCTCTGAATCAAGTCATGCTGAAATTCATGTTCATCTGGACGGTTGACCAATAAGTCAAATCTTGCCAGCTCAAAACCTTGATGAAAGATTGGACTTGCAAGAGCTTTATGTCTGCTAATGACAGTGATGCAAACGTTTGACCAATGAGATGTGCTAAGTGCAATCATCCCAGAACTTCAAAAGATTCAGAACAGACAAACCCAGAGAGCCTGTTACATCCAGCAATAACAAGAAAACATGCAAACCCGGAGGTTTTTTCTTTTCTTTTTTTTTCTTTTCTTTTCTCCCACTCTTTATTCTGGTATGCACATACAAGAGCAAGAAAACCTGCCAAATGCTTAATCCATGACAGCAATGTTACCATAAGAAAACTGATGAAAGGTACCTTTGTCTGCATGGGACAGGTGAAATGCAAACTCTGTGACAAGCCAAAATGTGTGCAAACTGGTTAATCTAGTTAAGAATGTATCAGTGGGTTTTTCGCAACAGAGCCAGATCTTTGAACACATTGAAATTCACAAAAAAAAAAAAAAAAGAAAAAAAAAAAAAAAAAGTCAAATGAAGCATCCCAGATAGGGAGGCAATCAGTTATCATATGCACAAATGAAATGGAGAAATAGCAAAAAATAATCAATTTACAACACTGAAAAACCAACTTCAATAAGCAAATCAATCAATAAAGCAAGAGAAAGGATGGAATAAGCAAGGCAAGATTAACCTGGTACAAAAGTATGGAAAACACAGACTGGCTGAGAAGAGGCTTCTCACTAAGCTATGAAGCAGTATTACAACAGAAGTAATAAAATTCAATATTAAAACAAGCCCTACCTTTTACTAAAACTCCAGAAAATACTACATTGTGGGGAGATTAATTTGACCACCCCATTTTCTTCCATTATCATACATTTTGGAAGCATCTTTTATGACCAAGAAAGCAAATATTCTTACATTTATGCCCATATCAGTTCAAACCCAGCAAATCATACCATAACAATAGCAACAATGTGATTGTTGTTTTGCTGGACCACAAGAAATGTGATTTTTGCCAGGGAAAATTACGCAGCAAGAAGGAATCAGACTCCTCTTATTTCAAGTAAAAAGTCAGCAAAAATCATGTGCTAAGCAATAATTAATTAACCCAAGAGAAAATGTAGAAAGTAACCATACCAAAGTACAACTTGTTTGGGGTTTGCTGTTTGGTTTTTGCTTTAGGATTTGTTTTTTTCTTTCTAAACAGAGAAAGCAAAATGCACGGTTTTCATTGCTGAAGTATAACTGCCAAAATAAAAGGGGCTTTACTGTGAAGAGAGAGAGTTGGGGAAAGAGAACAAACAAGAGATTCTTATTCCTTTATGTGGTCTATTGCATCATAAATTATTCCCTAATTCCTTACAGTTTTGGCTCACACAGGTCACTGCTTATCTGAGCTGGCGGGAAACACGCAAAGCAGCTGTACCCCGAGGAGAAGAGGGAATCCACCAGTGGACATTAGATGATAAATAGTACAATAACCTGGCATGATTACAGGCCATGCTGCACATTCCTCTCTGGAGTTTTGATTTGTTATCTAGGACTGGAGTGGAAAACATACACAGAGAAGGACAGAAGCAGAGGAAGCGGGCTGGAGCTGCAGCATCCAAACGACTCCCTCAGCCTGTAGCCAGTCACCGAGTCACTCACCTCGTAGCCTTTTTCCAACAGGAACTCAGCCAAGTACGATCCATCCTGGGAAGAGTAAGATATAGGAAAATGTTAGAAACACATTGAATAGGCCTGGGAGATTTGGACCGCTTAAGATCTCAAAAGAGAGAAGAAAAAAACTCAGAGTAGACTGGGTAACAAGCACATACTTTGATTTCTCCAGATTCATACACCAACCTAAAAATACTACAGACTCTCTTTAGTTAATGTTAGACTACGAAGCAGTATATTTTAAGATGACTTGCTTACACATGCTGGTTGAGAACTCCCATCTCTTGAATCTCTTCCCAAGTTCCATTATAAAGTGCCTGGGGATTATCTTTCCAAAATATCCTAACCACGGTCATTGAATTTGAACTATTTTGGAGATAGGGAAGGAAAAACATACCAAAAAAAAATGCACAAGCTTGGCATTCTCTGCAAACCAACGTGCCTCTGTAGCACCTTGTCATGCTGGCATCTCCCTTGCACAGACCCTCCTTCCACAAAGCTTCTGAAGGCAGCAATAATTCTGCCTTGCCTGACCTTCTGAGTTTTCAAAAAAATCCCTAGCACACCTTATATTTAAACTACAGAATAAAAGCCATTTTCATATTTTATATATATCATTGAAGGTTGAGAATCTGGGTCATTTAATTTCAGGGATTTTTCTTTTTCTTTTTTTCCTCCTTTGAAATCTTTGTCAAACTTAAATGATTAAGCTCCTCAAAAGCAAATAGTCTAAAATACATGCTAGCACATGTTTTCCTGAAGTAAGAGGATTTTCCTGGCATGACCATTGCCAGGATTACCAAAACCTGTAAGTCATACTGTCTTTATAAATGTGTACACACCATCACAAGCCCAGCAAAGTTTACCCCTCCAAAAGAGTTCTCACTAGCCAGTCAGTGAATGTTACCCACACACAAAGTCTGCAGCTTTCACTGACTTCTTGAATTGGTTGTTCCTTTAATATGCAAATGTATTCCACCAGACCCAAATGACTTGCTACAAAAAGACCATAAAAACAATGAGATGCCACCTATGCTTATAGGTTTAAACTGTTATGTGGATCTGTTCTGTCATGATCATGGCCAGAGATAGTTAAGAGCAAAACTAAACAGATATCTCTCTGATCATCCCTTAAAAGCATGTTGCTCCAGAAAAAAAAAATCTTTTTTTACCTCAGTTTAAATGAACTTTTGTTGTCTCATAGACAGCCTAAGAAGAATAACACGTTAAAGTAAGAAATTTTAGATGCACTAGGAGGCCCTACAGGAGCAGGGCTGCCAAGAGAAATTGCTTACTGCATTGATGGCAAAATCCTGGGGTACATGTATGCAAAATGGCACAGTACAGTGCACAAGGGGCACGTTGCTCTATGTTTAGAAGTGCAGCATTAGAAAAAGAATTACCTTATGGTATAAATGCTTCAAAAAGTCTCACACAGTCTAGAAGAGGTTGAAACCAAGAAAGTGTCAGCTTATGTTCTTCTCCCACGACATGTACCTGTGTGCATGCACAAATCTTTACAGGGCTGGTGCCCTGTAAAAGCAGTCACCAGTGTATGACACCGGTTAATCGGGAAAATAACAAACCACATGCCATGGCTTCACTGCAAGAATATGTACATCAAACAACAAGATTCTACTGAAAGGATAAACTCAAACAATATTCAATGGAAAATCTGGAGAAACATGGGCACCAAGGGCGAGATGACAGTTACTTTTAATGTTTTTGTCATTTTTTTCATTAGCAATTCCTCCAGGATTTAGCAGAGAGGGGAAACCTTCCTAGTTCTCCTTGGTTGCTCAGTCCACTGCAGCAAACAAATATAAATAAAATTAAAAAGGAGGTGAAAAAGTGGGCGACCCAGAGAGTGCAAAGGAGATGAAAAAAGAAAGGCTGTGATTACCTAGCAAGTTGATGGGAAACAGACTTAACTAAGATTGAACCCTGTCAATAAGGTCTTGTTCTTCTCACCCAGGCCATTGCTCAAAGTTTCCAGTCGCCCTGGAACATTTTGAACCAGCAGTGGCACTTGCTTCCTCTGTGCTTCCTTTCCAGGTCTATCAAGTGATAGGGCAGGGCTTTACAATGAGTGGGAAACAGGCAGCAAGTGTGAAAGCTCCTGCTTTCTGGCTCTGGCACAGCACAGCTGATTTACTGTCGGGTAATCGCACACAGTGCAGATCCGCGCTGTCCTGCGCTGCGATACCATATCGCAAGCGGCCCCGGGGTTCACGTTTCCCTTCCTTTTCTTTTCAGTACAGCAGCCTGTCAGTGTGAATGGCAATCACAACAGCCATCAAAGACTCAAAGAGTTTGCAGCTGGTAAGGACAGCACAGTTTCCATCTTCTCCTAATGAGGTCAGGGAGTAAATATTAATAAATAAGCTCTGTAAAGTGGTTTAAAATTTTATCCATAGGAGACTGTATTACGCATATAAATTCTATTATCAAAGCTATTGATTTGCATTTATACTACAAATAGAGTCTTCAAGGTACAGGAATTCCTGAACCAGAAAAGGGATATTAAAGGAACTAGGTGTTAAAGTATTATATAATTAAGGTGCTATTATACTTTGAGAGCTTAGTTTTGCTAATGTAAAGTACCCAGCTAATGCTATTCAGTTTATAACAAATCAACAAAATACCAGAAGACAGAAGCACATCTCTGTCTGTGGACAAATCAGTCTTGAAAGAAAACTGCCTACAAACTGCCTTTAAGTAGGATTACAATGAGGCCTGGCTCCGTACAGATATGTCAGACCAGCTTGAATGATCAAAACAGTTTAACAAGACTGACTAAATAAACCACCTCAGTTAAAACAGCTCCTCCTCAGCACACTCTGGCACCTCAGATTTGAATCTCTGTGCTGTCTTCAGCCAAATAGTAGTTTGAAAGCTCATACAAAGAATGATACTTCAGCTGGCTTCCAAGACACAGCAGCAGGTTTCCAACTGCAGCTGCCTTACAACATGCCTGTAAAATTCCCAGACAAAAGAAAACAGCCACATAAACTAGTGTGAGACAACTTTAGGATGCAATATTTTATATTTAATACACTAGTTAATGTCAAGAACTTCAATAAGCTTTGACACACTATCAAAGAAAAACACTTCCAACATGGTGAAGAAATTGAGACAAATGAGTTAGACAGTGCTTTGCCAAAATCATCTAGAATAAAAACAGTATCAAGTCTGACTTGATCCATGAGCAAATAATAGGATTATATATACAGAAAACTGAAAACAAGTGTAACTCAATAGTCTGTTTAGCAATCCAATCTCCTTTATTTTACACCGTTTTGCACAGGCAAGTTCCATTTGCAATGAACTCATTGGGGATTTATATTGACACATTCAGGGAAGGCTGCAAAAGTGACCTGGAATGCAAGCCATCTTCATCCTCTTTCTTTGATGTAGCCAGTTCCAACACCCTTCCACAGAGCTCCTGGATTCAAGAACTAGGTAATGCCCTACCTGAGCATTCATTATCCAGAGGATTCCCTCTTCCCCACAGCTCCTCTCTGCTAACAAAGAGGAGTGGAAGTACTAGATGGATGAAGAAACAAGGGAAAAGAGACCAAGGGGAAAAAAAGATCAAGATGAGGAGGAATAGGGTTCTTTTACTACTACTCTTAAGGCTCCAGGAGAAGTATATGGAATGCTTTTTCAGAACAAGGGAAAAAGAATTAAAGACCTAACATGCAAGTGTATTAAGACCATACCACTGAGGAGAAAGGGCTCTCAGTTGCAGAGGAGTAAAATAAACAGTTGAAAAGAAACATCCCCACAGTATATCAAGTATTCAGAATTCATTACACCTTTGAAAAAAAAGGTGTAATACTTTTCCACATACCACAGAAGAGATCAAAGATGCTTATACTTATAAAATTCAAAATTGATTGAGGCTAGTGCCATGCCCTTAGGAATAACTACAAAGGTGAGTTCATGGAAGTTTAAACCAAAGGTGGTGTGTCAATTATCAAGGCCATTCTCAGCAGTTCTCAATTCCTTTTGAGCTACAAACTGTAGTTATGCTCTGCTGAAGTTAAGTTTTGATAGGTTCAGTTAATCTGTTTGGGGGAAAGTCTATAGAAAAAAGAGGCACACTTTCATCCATAGGACGCGTGTTTTATTTCCTGAAGGCACCTTTCTGCAACAACATTGCCAACAGTGCACAGTCACTATTTTCATTTAGCCTTGTTGGAATGAATAATCCATCCTCCCATTAAAATCTACAGAACCAGTGCCACTGGTGGCCTTGCACAATGAATTGTTGGTTCATCAACTTTTGAACTTCTGCACAGCTAGAAGCTAATGCTATTTCAGAGACTTATTCAACTGGAGTATGGAGACAGATCCTTTGGGAGAGGAGATACACACCCCTCTAAAGCAACATCTAACTGATTTTAATAGCAGTCTGTAACAACCATTCATTTGTTCATAGCACTCCAGTGCAGTCTTCCTTAAAAATGAAAAATCCATGAGAGTAATAAAGTAAAAAGTTATTTTTGTTGAAAAATGCATACTTCTAATAATTTCCAGTGATTTACAGAGGAAATCAGTCATTTTTTACAGATACTATAAAAAGAACAGTGCTACACTTTGTCTTAAATCTTCAAGGTGATAATCAAGGTAAAGCATTAAAGCATTCATAAAAAGTTCCCCATACTGAAAACAGGAAAAACCATGAACTCCGAAGTATTTAACTGATTTATTAAAGCTGCCACCCTCCAGATGCAGTAGTTATTTTGCTATTTTGATTTGTATTCTGGCCAAGTAAGAATATAAAAACAAGTGTCCTTTTGTTCCTGCTATCAAAAGAAAAAGTCAAATGGCAATCAATGTTAAAAAAATATAATCTTTGCTTTAAAAGATTGTCCATTAAATCAAAAGTCTTGTAATTCATTAACTGCAGTGCAAAAAATAAAATTAATCAGGAGGAAAAGGTAGTAACAACAAGGAAAGCATTCTACTTGTATTACTCTGTTCTTTTCCAATTAAGACTTGTTTAAAGGCAAAAGAAAAGCAAAGTTGCTTTGGAAAAGTGAATCACTGTGTTATTTCCTAGTCTGAGCTCCATCTGACCTCATGCACCATTCCACTGGTAAAGTATTAAGTTATATTAAGAGCTGCAACTGCAGTTACAGAAAACAGCAACAGGTTTTTCTTCCTCTCTCCCTCCCTCCAGTTGTCTTTATCCAAAACAACATTATTCACATGATCAATATTTATAGCCATTCCACTGTGAAACTCAGCATGGACCCCTAGCTTAAAAAGTAAAGCTTACACCACTCTAAGGCTGACATGAGCAGAAAAAACCTCTGTAATTCAAGTTTGCTGCTTACCAACCAGTTTGGCTTAATTTAAGCCAACAACAGGAAGGTATGTCAGTTCAATATCATTGATTTTTTTTTTAAGTTGATATTTAAATATATAAAATCTTTAGTCTAAACCCCATACGATATTCTACAATAATCAAACAGCTTGTATCTATCACACAAACCTCCCCCCAACATTTCAGCTTGGGAAAAACAAATTACACCAACAAACTGAGTATATAAGTCTTCTTCCTAATTGCAGAAACCTGTGGCACACAGTGTGTTATGTCCAAGCACACCACAAATTTCCCAGTGACAACAGTCAGGTTCTTGATAGGTTTTTAGAAAAAAAAAAACAACTAAAAATCATGCCCCTAAGCTCTCAGGCTGTGGGCTTTAACATCAAGATACTCAAAATAACTGCTAGTTCTCAGATATGTCCGAAGAACTATTACTATAAAGAAGAATAGACTCGGTAGAGAGCCTTCTAAAACTTTTAAAAGTTATGAGCCACAACACCTTAGTTTTTTTCTTCAAATATGAATGTCTAGTATTGTATACTAATATAAACCAAACCAATTTGGAACGCTGAATTTGAGAGAAACCCAGCTATACTTTTCTGTGTCACTAGTGATTGGAAGAATGTGTCTATAAACATGGAAATGCAAATCATATGGGCAACACGCCAGACAAAAATTAAAACTCCTAGTGTATGTATGTAATGGGAAACCCATAACAGCTTTAAAAGCCACAAGATTATTGTTTTGCGCAACCCTACTTCTTCAGAAAGGTACTGGTATCAGATGGTCTTTCACCCTTCCAAAATAGCAAGAGCATCTCCAAACAGCAGCAGCTATGAGCATTTTGGACCTGCCTACCCTCAGAGTACCCAGACTAAGCCAACAGCCCCATTAGGTAACTCACTGACTCAGAGGGAAACCCCTCAATATGCAACAAAGGCAAACTAACACCAAACACTACCCAGTGGAAACCCAAACATACAAAACCTAGTGCAGAGGGCATAGAAATCAGGAAACCCAGGACTAAGCTGAAGACTATGCCCCCAAAAGAGTAACTTTGACATCAAAATTTCAAAGTTCAGAATTGTCAGAGTAAAAATCCACAAAGCCCTGAAATTTTGGGTTCAGAGGAAATTCTGTGTCTTTTATGTTTAGGCAAATGTGTAATTCTGTGAAGTGACACCAGGAAGAAAAATATGAAATCTTGGCATGCCATCTTTAACATCCTAGAGTGGAAAACCAATAATAGCAGTAATAACATGGCTATTATTGTAACCTGGGGAGGCCGCCTGAACTTATGACCATAGCTCAACACCCAACCTACCAGAAATAATGGAGTCATCTCACTCCTAGACAGAGCCACTTTTTTTTCTTTCTCCAGCAGCCTAATGCAGCGGCTGAGGTTAAAGCTGCTTTCATTGTAGCACCAGCCTCTCACACTGATGGCTCAAGCAGGCTTTCTGCCACTCCTGCTCACCTCCTGCACTTGTTACTTTAAGTTTAGCTCAATACCTTGTTTCCTAAGAGTGCAAGGTCAGTTATTTGAGACAAAACAAAACACCGCACTTGCTATCTTGTTTGCATGAGATCAAAGCCTAATAAAGGAGAAGTAAATGCGAGTAATCCAGGAAAAAGCTTTTTAATTCATTCTTCTGTACTCAGCTTTACATATGGACATCATAATTTTGTCTGAAATGTAGTTTATTTACAGATAAACACAAAACCAGAAAGCATGTTCCAGTTGGAGGAGAGAAACAGTGCACAGTAACCCAACTCTTATTTTCTTAAAACTTTGCATAGCGAGAAATTTGAAAATCCAGGAGGAAGCCTTGTTTAACAGCTCTCAGTGTTGCAATATTGGCTTGGGTGGAAGAAAAGTGCTGATCCTGCCGTGATGTGATCTGCAAATCATGGGAGCAAACACTCTGTTTCTGGACATTTCAAGTTCTAGGAGTAAACAGCTTGCCTTACAACTGGTCATAACTCTCTTTGGTATTGCCTCTCTCAGTCAGCATGGTCTGAGCCCAGTTTTCACCGTTCTGGCATCTTCCGAAGCATAAACAAATTTTTTCAGGAATTCTGTTTGTTCATGCAATTTCCACCTTTTTATTTCAAAATTCTCAAACTTCCCAAGTTTCAAAACCAGAGATCTTTAAAAGATGGACTCTAATACTTTTCAGAGTTGTGGATTCAGAGGGGCCAAGAGACAAGCCAGCCTACGTGTGGCCATCAACACCCTGAGCTCCAGGCAGCTCAGATTTCTCTTTACACCAGTAAGGGATAAAATAAGAACCAAAAGAACCTGAAGACCTATCACAGCAATAAACTTCCTAGTAGCTCTGCAATGGAATAGAAAGTGAAAAATGTGATTGAAATTTCAAAACAAACAAACAAGAAAAACCCTACAGAAATGCCAAAGCTAGATTCTTATGAAAAGTATGAATATTTGGACCAAAATGCTACATATTCATTTACTGGCTTTACCTAACTATTTGTAACACCTTTTGTTCTGGAGAAATGGAAGAAACAGTAAGAGGGGAGAAATTTAGCAAGAGAGCTCTTAGGAGTTGTTCCACAGAGTTTACTGTACACACATGTTCTTCTTCCACACAAAAGGGGGATGTTATGCATTTTGAGTCCTCACTACATAAATCTACACTTTAGTTCATTGAAAAAAAACCAAAAAGATTAGAATTTTAAGATGACTCTTCTTATGCCTTCCAAAACACATTCCTACCAAAAAAATAAATGCAGAAAAACAATTAGGGAAGTCAAAGACACACGGTCTACAAAGATTTGAATACATTTTTTTTCCAAGGTAGCACTTGCCAGAATTCCATGTTTTGCAAAATCTTTTTATTATGCCAAGGAGCAGTTTCACATTTGTTAGTTATTTTTATGCAAGAGTAAATACACGTCAAAGGTTTTGTTGTGTTTTGGGTTTTTGGGCTTTTTGCAGTTTAGGATCTACTTGGGTTTTGTTGTTTTTTTTTTTTAAATACACAATATATGTTCTACAGTATAACTGTAAATAAACATTAACTCTGTAGTAAAACATTATTGAATGAACAGAAGTATTTATTCAGACAGTGCCTACCTTCCCCTCTAAGCAAAGACAACTCTTAGTGAAGATGGTTAACTATATAAAAACTGCACTCATGTTCAAAACATTGAAGCATAAATTGGCTGAAGCTGGACATTAGACCCAATACCTCTGTTCCACGTGTCTGCTCTTGCTAATCAAGGACTCTGATGCCACATGGACTGAGCTTCCTGGTGGCAAGAAGCCAAGCAGGATAAGGATTATCAGGGCGATAGCAAAAGGATGCAATGTTTTTTCAGAGAAGGTTGCAGAAGGTCATCCTTATATTTACAGATACCATACAATGCCTTGTGTACCCAACTTCACAGCTTTCCCTTGTCAGCTTCAAAAGGGGAAAAAAAAACCCATCCAGTTTCATTAATTGCCAAGGTTCTTGTGTAAGGGACCAAGAAAAGGGAAAGTGAGCAATCGCATTTGCTTATCCTATCTGTCAGGAGCAGGATTTGGAATAGACAACTACCACAAAACCACCAGCAAAACACCAATTCCTTCAATTCATACAGTATTAAAAATCACCTGCAGTCTGAGTTAGCAAAACCCTTTGTATCACCTTCAAGTGCAGTAATCAAAAGAATTCTTTCAGCAAGGTAGTTTTCATGAACAGCTTCCTAATTAAGGCAAGGACAGAGCAAGATCAAGGCAAAGCAACTGTTGAAATAGTTTAAAGATTTCCAAATTTTAAGCAATAGTTTAAATATTTACACATCAGTTTTGTTCCAATGAGTTATGCAGTTTTGCACAGATCTCTGAAAACAGAAGAACTATTTAAAACTTCCATGAAAAAGCTTTTAAGAAGCATCAAAAGAGATTTATTTTAAAGACTTTGCCACAAACAAGCTTCTTTCATTTGCTATTGCACAAAACCTGAACCTAGTTAAATTTAACTGTCTTTGCAGGCTGTGGAGAGCTGGAGTACACGGGACACATTTTAATAATTTTTGTCTGTATTCATAGTGATTTCCTCTAATCTCAAGGTTTCTTTGCAGTTCATTTGAATGGCTTTGCGCCCTAGGAACTACAGGAAATTCTACGGAAACGTCCCTGTCTCACGAACTTTGTAAACTGCTCTGTTACATTTACTCCTACCAAAAGCCAAACACCACAGGACCACAGTGTTGCTTCTTTGAAATTAATAAATTCTTTAATTGCTATGGGACATAAGGGTACGCTTTAACTGAAAAAACACAGCAGTTTTTGCAAAAGGGCCAATGTGAAGAAAATAGTATCTACTTTTTTTATTACAAAATCCCTAGAACTTAAATATGGCAATATCCTATCTTTTTTTTAAGAAACATTTACAATTTCCATAGCAGGCGCAGTAAGAGAACTCTTGGTTTTGCTAAAAATCCAATGTAAACATGACATCAAAGTGTAAGGGGACCTCATTTTCAAAAACACAGGGACTCAAAACAGCCCATTTCTTTGAACAATACACTAGGAGAAGATAATCAGCTGTGTATATATAAGCAGTTTTCCTAAAATGAAGTACACTCCTTTTAATGCTATTAAGAATTGCAGATTAACACCACCATACAGCTATTTGGAATAGCCTTCAGGCTTCATATTTGCACCTACCATGTGGCTTTTGCCTGAGCTGAGCCAGCACTTCCATCAAATAAGGGCAACAAATAGCACCTTATACCATATGAACCTTCTGAAATGCTTATAATGCTTAATCCCTACAATATGCTCCAAGTCGATAGGAAAAGAAGCTTCCATACTGGACTACATCATACATGGAAAACTAATTTGAGCAGCCCTTAAGGAGTTCTTTATCACCACACCAAGTAAGCTACTCTGCATCAAACCATCTGTCTTGTCCCTCTGCCTCACTCCAAGAGAAGAGGCATCATCTGTTTCCCTCCCATCTTTCCCCTTAAGGGTTATCTGTTATTTAGAAAGCTTGAAGAGGGATCATAACAGGACTTTTGTTACCTGATTTTATGACCTCTGCCCTGATCAAACTATACACTACAGGGTACCCTTCAGATGAGCATCCTTACTCTTCAGCAGCCGATTGCATTTATTTGGGGCATCAGGAAACACACCGAACAATGCCTCAAAAGTATTAGCGAATGCTTTTGTACTAGTGAACATGGTGGCAAACAGTAGGTGCATGCAACCAAACAGCTTAACTACTCTACTCTATCCTCACAGAAAAGTCTGGTCAGACAACATCACACCAGCAGGCATTTTGGAGGAAGTTATGTGTCTTATTGCAACCCACAAAAGTTTACAACGAACGGCTTCGAGGTGATGGCAAAACTCCACCTTCATGATCTAAGGCATCACAGGTACACCCCTTCCTTCCCTGTCCCTCCCAGAGGTCAGTCATGCGGCCTGGCACACAGCACTACGTCTCATTCACTCAGAGCTGTGATTAATGCTGTAGTAATCTGTACCATCTGCTGTGTACAGGCCATCCACAGACACAGGCAGCCTTCCAGCCACACACACACTGCTCTCATGGCAGACTTCCAAAGAAAAACTGTGGCTTCGTGTTTACACATCTTGTTTGTCAACATCACTTTGTTTCTTCAAGAACCTGGCAAACCAACGGGCTCAAAGGATGCTTGCTAGTGCAAAGCTGCTTCTTTCAGCAGGATACTTGCAGAATGCTTGAATTACAATGTGTAGGTATCTGGATGATCTGTGAGGGAAACAAACTTTTCAAGATATTCTAGAAAGTTTGTTTCTAAACCATACAACAGCTCGAGATACATGTGGAGAACATTCCATTTTTTCCCCCCGGATATTTGTTTTACTCAAGACAAAGGTTTACACAATGGAATGTTCTAAGAAAACGTTTCCAGGTTTTCTCATGTACTTCTGTAGGACAACCTCAACCTGGCACTCAGCCATCAATTGACTAAAGTTTGCATCAGAAGGTGAACAGCAGGGGTCCCAGGGAGGGAGTGAATAGAGAGGTGCTCATCCTGCTGAAGTGTAACAAAAATTTCTCCAAAATTGCTGGGATGGGACCAGCAAATATTGAGCTTGTTAGTCTCCAGCTGACATGCAGGAAAGGCAAAATTGTCAGCTGTAGTGAAAATTGCTGTGCTGATCTATTCAGATAAAGAATGCTATGTCTTCCCACAGCTCTTGTCAAAACTATTTCCCCAAAGATGCAGGTGCCAGATGCCTATTTACTTATTCTTAATGAATTTCCTACTAAGGGGATTCCAAGCGTTTCTTCTCCTCTCCATGCACCCATGCTAACACACATATGCTACATTGAAGATGATCATACCTCGTCAAGTAAAGAGCATTTTATGTAATCTTGCAAAAACCAGTCTTCTTAGTAGTTTGTTTAGGTAAAATGCAGTAGCTAGGCTCACCACTAGCTCTTAAACAGCATCATGAATCATTTGAACACAAACATTTCATGCATGAACTCAAATGCCTTTCTGATCTATGGCAATTCAGTTTTCCCTTAAGGACAGACAGAAATAAGTGGGTATATTCCCACTGGATCACCCCATGCCCTCCATAGCTTAATTGTTCTATGGTTCGCTGATGCAGAACAATAATGACTGCATAGTGTTGTGCTGCTTCCTCTGCCCTTTCAGGGAAGCTAGCAATTTGTAAACACTCACTTCATTTATATTTAACTTTTCACATCAAACCGGGAGAAGTTTACCAGGTTGAAGCTCCATGATCCTAATGACATTCTGTAGAAGGTGGTCAGGAACACAGGGACTGGCTGTCCCAGATGCCCACAGGAAAAAAAAAAACCAGAACACCTATATTTCATGCATTCTATTTTACAATCTTCTCCATCTCCACATATCTGTGCTTTCCTAAAGTCATAGAAGTTAATAACAAGGTTAAGAGCATATTTATAAGGTCCTTTACTTCGCCTATGTTTATTCACAGCTTGAGGAAAATCCTGATAAAAATGCATCCTACAATACAACTGGCTAGACCAGTACTCCAAGACACTAAAAGAAATTGTCTTTCTTCCCTTATAATGCATAGCAAGGGTGAATAAAACAAATTATTCTTGTTGAATAAATTGCAGTTAGAGTGAAAATTGCAAAGTAGTTTCCACAATTTTTGTGTCATTCTCCTGAAAAGGACTAAAACTCTAAAATAATGTCATGTAACAAGAGGTAGAGATTTAGTTGCACTGTCCCTCCTAGTTTAAAGCATGCAAAGAACAGTCCTTTGGGGCCTTGACTTTTGCCTCTGGCATAACTTTTGTTTGATCTCACCCAATCAACTTGGACTTGGTTTGAAGTCTTTTTTGCCAAAGCATAAGATGAATGGTTATGCATAATGTTGCTTATAAAATACTATAGCAACATATCCAAACAGTCCTGAAAACAGGTATCAGGAATGAAAACTGACTAAAACAGGGATACAAACACAAGTCCCAGCAGAAATTCTTAGGCAAATGTACCCCGTTGTGAGAAGGACGAAAAGGGGAAAGGTTTTTTAACCGCAGAAATACTGATAAGTGGCACATTCAAATATGGTTTTACAGAACAAGAATAAACATACTGATGCTAAGATTGCTAGAAACTGTGTGGTGGCTGCACCAACATGTTTTGAATTGAAAAGGTTTGCTGAAATCCAGAAGAAAAGCTTGAGCAAAAAAATGGAGAAACTATTAAGGTAACGCAAGCCTTACCAGCCTCTATCAGATCCACTGATCGTGGCTCATTCAGTTAACTGATCTTTGATGCTGTTTTGTGGAACCATTTTCAATCAATTAATCATTTTAATGGATGACTTCTACTGGTATTAATAACATTTTATCGAGAGAGATGGAAACAAAGACAGACCTATGGGGTAACCAACTCAGGGAACAGTACTACAGTTGAAAGCCTCAAAAAGAAACCTTCAGCTTCCCTGTCAGTAATCATCAAGTACATTGTGGAATAGTTAGCAAGACATTCTACTGCATCTCATCGCTTCTTTTTCTGGCCTTCTCCCTTATAAAATTATTTCCTCTTTATATCACCAGACACACAATAACTCGGTTAAAAAATTAAGCTTGCTGTCTAAAGCAGTCCTCCCTGCTTCTTTTCTCTATCTGGAGTTAAAGCCAATACAGGAATATTGCAACGTTTTCAGAGGGTCTTCATCATTATTTCTTAAGAAAAGAGACTTCTTTTTAACTCTCTTTTGAGCAAATTGCCCGTGAATTGGAAATATTTAAAAAAATAAGGCAGCTAGAATTTATATATCTCCATAGCTATATATGTTATGGTGCACTACATTTCTTATGCCAGTAAAAATAAAATTGTTCAGGACTTTGCTTATCATACATAAAAAGGCTGCAAGTTATGAGTAAAAGGGGACAAGGAACAGAGAGAAATACGAGTATGCCAGACGTTGAACAGGAATGTCTTATTCTTAGAATTGTTCTAATTCTTCAAGCTTCAGAGTGTCGTATTTTGTGTGCACAGAAAGAGTTGTGAAATACTTCACAGTGAATGATCAGGGGTAAAAAGGTTATGGTTTAATTTTACTTTCCATACGTTGCACAAAAGGAAGGGGACCTACACTTTGTTTTTTAAAAGTGTACAAAAAGGCTTTTATCCCCAAACCTCAGAAACGGCTAAGAACTACACAGTACAAACACAAATACAATCCTACAGACTGAAGAAAAGTTTTAAATTTAAATTTTCTAATGCTCACCAGCAATAATAGCTAACATAAGGGCAGTACTAACTACTTCCTCAGAAACATTTCAGTTCAGGATAACTAATATGTGTCTTTCCCCTTCTAGCTGAAGGAATACAATCCTTCAGATTAGAGGAAGTCTTAAGACCAAAGACCTAGTCACAAGAAGTTAATAGTCCAAGCAAAACCAAAAAAAATTACATTCAGATAAACTAATCAGGTCTTTCCTTTGTACTTTGAAATATAATGTGATGCTAGCATAACACCAAACCTTCCAGTACCATGGTAAATCAAATTATTTGTGGAGATATAAGGTACCACCTCCGAAATAACCCAGAAGTACAATATCAACACCACGAGTGCACAGCCTTGGTTATCGTGGCCATCACTGACATTCAGGGATGGGACCACGGAGCATTGCACAGTTTAACAGGTCTGCAGCAGAGGCTGCAAGTACCTTCCTGCAAAGCTTCCAGCATCAAGACACCTGAAGTCATTAGTCTATTTTAAAACTTGAATAGACTTGACAAAAATTATCTCACATACCATGGAGCCTAAGAAAGACCTAAGTACCAATGTCAGATCACAGGCACCCTAAAACACTTCCCAGATAACCCACCGCATTAAGAAACAGGTGTTATCATTTTAAAGATGTATATGAAGGCTACATTGTTCCATTTTGAAAGGAGGGAAACTTCCTCCAAGATTTCAATTTAACCAGTCGCCTTCATACTGTTCTACAGTTAATTCTCATCTTTATACTCAGGATTAATTGAATAATTCACCAACATGATGATTCATCTGCAGGTAGTTAGCCAGCTCCTCTTCCTTAATCTGAAGAGCATTTGTGTGGCTGTTTGGCAAGTGTTTGTTTTGGTTTTTTGGAGCTTGTAATTTTTTTTAAGCTTCTTTCCTTCACCAGTGGTAGACCACAGGCTGGAAAAGGTACCACTAGACCATGAGAAACAGCAATTCTTCACCAATGTGTCCCCAGGGCAGAAAATGTTTGGCTACAACTTGATGTGACACTTTTGGTTTCAGCACAATATAACAATCTTTCAGTCACTGTTTGAAATTACAGAGAAACAACAAGCAGGTCAAAGTTCAGCTGTAAATTAACACTCACTTTAATAAAAAATAACTTTAAAATAATGACATCAGCTAAGCCACTCTCTTGTAGACATCTTCTCACACCTGCACATGTAAAATACACAACAGATGTTGAAGAAACCAAACTCCCTCTTCCCCTGCCACAACTGAAATACTGAGATTCTGCAGGAGAACTTATACACTGTCACTTCACTGTAAACTGATTACACTCGTATCTTTTCTAAACAGTTGTTTCTGCTGGCATGCATACACATATAAAGAAATCAAACTTGCACAAAAACACATGAAAACCTTGGTATGATTCTTCTCCAGTTACAGTAAGGGCCAGGAAAACTAAAGGAGCAAAGGAGCTCTAACCTGGTGCAAAACCTTTTCACTAACTTGGCAATCAATTAAGGAAATAAAAAATACTGTCTTGATTCTAAAGAGACCTGAACTTCCACAGTTTGTAGCTGACAGTAATTAAAAGCTGTACAGAGGGCTTGAGTTAGAAACCAGTGAGACGGAGCCCACAGCTCCTTCTGGATGCTCCTGGTAAACAAGTCCTCAGCATTTAAAACAAAGCCTCTTGTTCCCTCAATTCCTACAGAAGACTGACATGTCAGCCTACCTGAACCCAGCCTGACAGCTGAGACTCGTCTGTCACAGGAAATAGGTTTGTGTAGGTTTTGTTTGCTTTTTTTAATTAAGAAAACCCTATGCAATACCATTGGCTTTTCAATTAAAATACCACATTGAGGACAATCCTGCATTCATAAAAATGAGGTGTTGGTGGAATATGTCATAGCAAAAAAAAAAAAAATGCATTCTAGTTATTATACTATCAGATGTGAACTGCACTGAGTACTTTGGGTTTTTATGTTGCTAGCCCTCAACAAAGTCAAAAAGATTCTGTAGGACTTCAAATCACAAAGGGAAACGGGGAGCCAAAAATTGTACCTCTTACTGTCATTGATATTTGTTAGAGGAATGTGCTTACAGAATTTTCTTCAAGCCTCAAAATCTTTGAAACTGAGACTTCAGGAATATAAACTCTAAAGGAAACAAGTAATCTGTAAAAGACAGACAAAGGTTGACAGGCTCTAAGTCACTAGTATCTTCCTTTTCTTTGCAAGCTCTTATCATTTTACATGTCAGGGTTCTCTGGTTCCAAACACTGACCCTTTAAACCAATGGGTAAACCACAAGTAAACTCTGACATTTTCAACTTCCACTCCCCAGTGTTTGGTTCAAAACAAGTTTGCATGGTGCAGAAGAACACAGTATAAGTTTGAAACCATTAATTGAAAAATAATCATACTAATTGAGAAAACGTATCAAGCAGATATCAAATCCATTTCCAGCTACTCCTTTTTAATCCAAAGGTACTAGAAGTACCTGAAAAACTTCTATTTTTCCCCAGAAGAGGGCTACAACAAAGAAGCAGGAAACTTCTGAATTTCCACATGTCACTTTCAACCCTGCTCCCCAAGCTGCAAGCTTCAGTAGAGATGTCTGTTCACTTTCACAGGCAGCAGTGGCAGGCTTAATTTAAAGGCTTTAGTTTAATCAGGCTCAGTACTGCCCTGACCAAGCCATCATAGGCACCTGGGACCCTATTCACAAACTGGCAGCCACGTTAATCCACCAAAGCTTTCATGCTTTGGGAAGGCAAAAAGCAGCATGATGAAAGAGGTCTCCATCCACAGACTTCAGATAGCATCATTAGAGAGAGACTTCTACATTTGGGGGGTTAATTTCCAAGGAAAAGTCAAAGTTATAATGTTAATGGCATTTAATCTCACTGTAAATAAGACAGAAGCTTCCAAGCACACCATCTCTTGGCAACAATTGTTGGAAATCTGCAAGATAGGGATGCCAGGTCTTTTTATTTATCTCTTTTTTTTAGCATTCAGTTTAGATTACAGATTAAGATCACCAAAGTACAATATCCTCTTACAGTTCTTTCAACCATCTGCACTATCACCTTCAGAATATAGTCTGCATCCACAGTAATTAGTATTGTTGGTATAGACATCAACTAAATCTCAACTTCTAATGATATTACTAGGCACATGTTCTACAGGGTTTATCTGTTAGGCAAGAGTTGCTTTCTTTATGCAGTCTTTGAAAAAATAATGATTGAATTGACTCAGCCACATGCCAGTGCAGAGTGTAGAACGCTCTGATGCAGCAGCTACTCCTGGGGCATTAAACAAGTCCTCCTGAAGGGAATTTAATATAGTTTGCAAACATGCTCTTGGCCACTAAGAATAGTCTATTGAACAAGATTTCGGGCTGTTGCATTAATTTAGCTAACACAAACACACCAAGTCATCCTATAAAGAAGGTTCAGCTTCCACCCCAGAGAAAGTGGATTTCTCACTGTTTTTCTTTCAGGGCTCCCTAAAACACCAAGGTTCACGTACTTTAGCTGTTCTCACAATCCAACTTCTTTCTCCATATTGTTCTTCCCTTCCCATCAGACCAAGCTTGGTACACCCTAAAAAACTAATGCTGAGAAAAGCTAATTAGCATAATTATTAACTATTAGCAATTAATAGTATCTGTTAAACTCCAGGAAAGAGAATCTGTATAATTTTATGCCTGCTGCCATGCAAAAGGTTTCACAAAATTGGTTTGGTTTTCCTCCCCACCCCCGCCCATTAAACTTGCTTCACAGCCAGCTTCAAAACCTTTTATTATCAGAGCAAAACTTTCAGCACTTTCAAGTTACTGAAATAAGCTGAGCTATCCTGTGAAGAAGGCAAAATGAGAAGAACCATTTTCTTCCAATGAGTTTACTATTGAACCACTTGAGAACATAAGCTTGCAAATCACTTCCACGTTGCTAATCCTAAATATTCTAACTATTTTATGAATGGTATAAAGCATATCTCCCCACTGGAATTGGAATAAAAAGAGAGGAGAAAAAAAAGCTACAGCTCACACAGTAGCCATTGTTTGAATATCAAAAGTGGAAGCCAGCACTGGCATAACTCTTAATCTGCCAAACTACTAGTTTATCTTGATGAAATTTAGTTAAACCATCAGACTGCTTTGAAGGTTTATGCTAAGAATATTAAAAAAAAAAACCAAAACTCAGCAGTAGCTTCTAGAAAATAGCTTCCAGAAGACTAAATGGAGATTGTAGGCACAGCTTTAGATGGAAATTTAAATGCACCTATGTCCTGCAAGGCCAAAAAAGTACATTTAATTAGGAAACTTAAGTCTTACTAAAGAAACATATGTCCCAAATTAATTTTTTTATCTCTACATAAAAGAACACGTTTGACAAAGGAAGGGATTGTTTCTGAAACTACTGATCCCATGTCTTGATAAAAGACTTATATAAATATTACTAGTTAAGTTTTCACCAAGGTGGAGATGCTGGAGAGAAGAAAGCACATCCATCTCATAAAGCAAAATGAAATTAATATACAATTATATAACAGTCTTCACAGAACAGTAATGTCAGAACTACAATTCTCAAACACATCAGCAGATGAATATCTTCTTTTAAATGTGTTTTTATTCAATATGAAAGCTGAAACACTTCACTTTTAAGTGACCAGAGGTTAAGTTACAATGAAACGCCAAGAACATACTCATGCTCCAAAATAGAAACAACCAATTGTTCAGTGACTCACAGTCACTAGTATCAGACTTGGTAGATCAGCACAGACTTAAAAAAGTGAGACAGCAAATCCCCTCAGAAAGGTTGTCAGGTAAAAAAACTTCATCATCTGTATTATTCTCAACCTTAATTACTAGATTTACAATAGTTACTGTATTTTAAAAACCCACCGCCAGTCCTGCTTCTTGACAGTATTTAATTTTACTGTAGCTTACACTTACCACCTCATCTTTTCAGGCGGCAGTTTCCACTGGGAAACTGCAAAATGATGAGAACTGGGAATGAGTCAGTTCAGGAGGAAGCAAAGGCTCAAACCCACCAGCCAAGAGGGAACCCAAGTGGTGGTGGTTGGTTTTGTGACAGCAAGCAAATATTTTCCTTAGTGAATGAAATGAGGTGGGGTGGGAAGGGATCAGACACATTTGTCAACTCAAATTAGAAAATGAGGAAATTCCCCCCTCGAGAACAGGTGTACTCAAGGTATTACTAATGAAGTTGCAAATTCTCATCCAGCCCCAATGGGCAAAGACAATTGTCACAGCACAAACAGACATCTTAAAGCCTGAGTGGGTGCTTGGCAGGGATGGAAGCAGCTCCATTTATTCTGTGCTGCTGATTCTTTTCTGCAAGCCATAATGCAAGTGAAGCTTCTTCTGAGAAGAGTTAGAACACATGCACTCACAGCCCCAGAGTTGGCCCTTCAGAACTGCATGGGCTGAGGCAGCCAAAAGGCATCCAGAGGAGCATCAGAACACTGACCCACTTCACACAGTGGGAAGAATAAAAGGAAAAAAACCCAAAAGGCAGAGGCTGCCCAATTGTGGCTAGAAATCAGCAAAAGATGGTGGCCATTGCAATGAAATTTTGGGAGACTATCCTTAGAAATCTGGAATGTCAGTGAAAGCCACCCTGAATTTTTGTTTCTAAAAGAGACAACTCTAAAGCAGCTGAAATCATGTCCTTGCATGAAAAGAATGGGAGAAGCTACAAAGGTCACAGATTCAAGTTGTCTGAAGTTTCAGGACATTGCATGAGGAACACCAGCTCTGGAAAGACACACAGAAATAGCTACTTTGTACCCTCTTTCCCTTCCATCTTCTCATGTTCTTAACATAAATGTTTCCCAAATTCTTCCTGAGACAGTAAGACAAAGTACTGACACTGCTATGGCCATGTTAGGCATTGTTGAATGAGTAATTGTCCAGTTTATTCAGCTTATTTTGGAGAATACAGATCACATAAAACATAACTTGTAAAAAAAATCTGCTTTCATGTCTGCTAAGACAATTGCAAGGAAAACATCATCCTTATTTCCAAAGTATCCACACAACTCTTATGCCTCATTCACAGCTTCAGACAACTCCGAGGTTTATCAATAGCATCATCAAACTTCAACCAACATTATACTCACTACTCTCTAGAGCTGCAGTAGAAGAGAAAACCTTTCCCTACAGCTTTGGCTAAAGCAAAGTAGAGGACTATTATCCAGTGCCTGCAAGAGTAATGTCATTGCAGAACTTCTCTTTGTAACAAAGACAAATTTCTTTCCATAAGCCTAAGTGTTCTTGACCAATTTACAGGCACTCAAACCTGCAATTCCCATCCTTCCCTAGTCTGAACATGTCATGTGAGTACAGGAGATTTAAAATTCTAAGTAGATATCAATAACAGATCCCAGAACTATGCCTATATCTATCTATATCTATATCCATATGAGAATTCCTTGTAGAGGAACAGCTCAGAGCAAAATCAACACCCATTTGATATTGTCTCATTTCTGAGCCATACAAAAAAGTCATCCTAACAATCCACACTGACCAAAAAAACCCTCAGATCTGAAAAATGACAATTCCCTTTTTACTTAAAGTCAGTCAAGTAGGATTATAGGTTTTAAGGTAAACTGTCAAAGCTGTAGCACTTCCCATATTTTACTCCCAGACCAGGTTTAGACTCTCTTCCCACAATGAAGCAGCACAATCAAGAATCTGTTCCCCAAGACACACGGTACTTGTGAGTAGAGTGTCACATGCAAGATGTGGCAGCTCCAGGTAACATTTAAAGCCTGACTCAAAGCTTAATAAAATAGGTGACCACAGAGTATGGAGAAAAATGGATAAAAGTTATTCTATTTTAAACATTTCATTAAAAACAAACAAACAGCCCTAAACACAAACCCAAAACCAAAGCAAACCACAACAAACACAAACAAGACAAAAATAACCAACCTACTCCTGTCAAACCTGAAGCTTGGTTACTTCTAGTGCTTGGCACAGAAATCTGTACTTTACATATATTTTAATTTTTCGGATGCCTTACAACCATGAATGGTAAAGCAAGATATATTTGTTTGTAAGGTTAACACATCTACAGCATCATTATTTTGAAACAGCAAAGTACAAACACTTTTCTGTATTTTAAACACACACAAGTAAAAGAGCACAAGGTCAGAGCACTATCCATCTAGCTAGGAAAAGATGATATAATACAACATAACTCTACTGGATCAGATCATACACCATAAATACTGAGTGATAAATACTTCCCAGGAAGCATGGAAACAAGCTAGTTTGTAGGGAGACCTTGTATTCCAGCAAGATGATTACAGACATCAATCATCTGAGTGTAGACTGTATATGATTGTGGTGATACAAGTTTATACTGTACAAAACAGAAGCAACACGTGTGAGTCAGCCAAATTTTCCTACCAGGGCTCTAACGTTAACCTGCTTATCTGAAATGAGAAACACCTTTACCACTAAATAAACAGTTACTGTTTCCTTGTAGGAGGGGAGGGGGAATCCCCATTCCCTCCCAGGCTCCAGCTTTTCCTATAGCATCCTTTCAAGTCTCATAATTTTAATACTGGCTCTTTTAAATGCCAGTTTTTCCTTTCTCTTTTTGCCAAATGACTTTTTTTCCTTTAGCAGACAGAGTAGAGGCTGGAAAATATTCCTTCCTACATACTTGCAAAAGAACATGCCACACTTACACGAGATTTGAACCTATCAAAACTTAGCTACAAAAAACAAGTCTGTTCTAACACAAAATAAACTAAAACCCAAAATAGTACAATTTCAGTTTTAGAAGAAAGTAGATTCCAACCATTGCTGTCACCTTTCTTGGTCTTCAATCTAAGGAGGAAAAAAAAAAGAAAAGTGATTTCACCAGAGGCAAAACATTTCAGGTTTCCATAACAAGGCAGGAAGGTATGATTAAGCAGTTGCCTGTGCATGAGATGCATTTTCTTTATTTTCTCTTACAAAACAGAGAAAGAAAAAGGCAAATATAACACAGAACACAAGTATGAGGCTCTGTGGTTGAGAAAAAAAATGAAGTAATTTTAAAACGTTTGCCAGACGACTCCAAGCATTTCCTTTCTCATTCCAGGAGTTGGCATACAAACTAGGCACACCTTATAAACCTCACCACCTCCTGGCCCTAATGCATTCCAGTTTTTTCTTCATTAAAGGAAGTTAAATAGTGTATGTATAAATATATGCCCAAACATTTACACAAATACATATCTTATCACAAAAAAAAGACTGATAGGTGTACTAAAAATAGATGCACACCTTGCCTAACTGTGAGAATAAAAGCATGTTTTCACTTGCAAATAAAGCACAATGAATAAAGGCACTGAAGGAGATCAACATTGTATTCACGGATTCAGGGCATTTCTCCATAAATGGCACAAAAATCTCCAGACATCATTTGTTCATTGGCATATTATTTTCTGTCAGTGGTGGTGGTGTGTTGCCACCACAACAACACTGCCTTTTAGCTGAAGATATATTCTGGCCTGCTTACAAGTCAGGAATTTTTAAACTATTTGTTGTTTGAAGTTTTACGTTCTGATTCTGCAACTTTGTCTTAGAAAAACTGATTCACTGAAAGCAAACAAGTCCTAAATCTTCAATAAGTTCCAAAATATTCAAGCAATGATTAAGGAATATATTGATACACTGCCAATCAAGGAATTGAAGTGATACATTAACATCACTAATGTTCTCATCCAATCCTGTAATGAATTTCAAGCCTGGCTAGCAGAACTCTGTTCAAGGGTAGTACAAAGAAGCCATAGTGGCTGCTAATCAAGAGGGGAGGGAAAACAATGGAGTGGAAGAAGTAGAAGAGAAGGATGAATTTTTCACTTACGTTACACGGAGTAAAGCCATATCAGAGCCCGTTGTTCCGCACTATAATAGGAAGGAATAGCTATTTGTGGCCTTGTTGGACGTGTAACCACGACCGATGCCAAGCCATTTTCAGCTGAAGAGACTTCATTTTGTAAGGGCGGGGAAGGAAATGCTTTTTCCCATATCAGACTCAAATATAAAACCATTTACCATTCATATATTTCAGCTGAAGCTCCTTGCCCAGTTTGTAAATTTACATTGAGAGTCACCTTCCCTTCACCCCTATTAGAACCTGTATCTTGCCCTTGCCTGGGCAAATAATGTAAGACCCATTCATCTGTGGGACAAACGTGCTTACATGGGGGCAAGTAGGAGACTGGACTTTCCTTGCCTGCATCCTGAGTGGGCATCTAAAATAGATTTAACTGTCCCACCAGTACCTTCATTACAGGCCTGGGTTGGGTAGAACTGGCCACGTCAGAGGAGGAAAAGCTGTGGTTTAGTCTAGACACAGCATTTCCCCTTTCCTTTACCATGGTCCTGCTTCCAGCAAAGATCCTTTAGTCAGGAGATTAAAAGACCACATTGCTGTGAAAGAGAAAAAAAAAAAACAACAAACCTGCTGGTTCAAAAAGGAGGATCTCAGGACAAAGCAGCTGTGGTACAGCCTGGTATTCACCTTATTTCCCTTCCTGAGGCTTTCCCTATGCCTAAAAAGGATCTAAACATCCTAGATCCACCCTTAACACTGACCTGAAAAAGATCTTTGTAACTAGTCTATTACATGTGTAACCAAACAAGCTCCACCTCGAGGGCTCCAGTTCTACCTAGCTGCTCTCAGCTTCCAGTTCCTCTAAGGCCCCCACCTGTTTCTTGACCATTGTAACATCACCAGTGCCAAAGCAATTTGCACAGCCTGCATTCAGCTGAGGCACCAGAACCATTCTTTTAATGCAGGCACTGTCCTGGAGAAAACCTTACTGATGGGAGGAAAAGACTGCTGTAGCCTGCTTTGCGAGGCACTGTTGTGCTGACCCACCCCGAGCCACCAGGCTGCACGTACCACAGCGTCCTGCCAGCAAGCTGCTACAGCACTGTGTGAATTCTGCTGCCTGCTGTGTATTTTTTAATATATTCATAGTTATAAAACTTTATTATTTATTTCCAGACACAAAATTAAACTAGAAGATTTGGGTGAACGTCATCATACTTAAATCCTGACTACAGCAGGAAGACTTCTCTTTAAAAATACTACTCATTACTGCTGGATGAGCTCCAAATATACACTACATGCGCATTCAGTACCGGAATTTAAAAAAGATTAGTAAGTGCTTGTTTCTGACTCTGCTTCTAAGCATGCCATGCCAGTGTGATTCGTGAAACATGACCATCATCATCTTATGTTAGAGTAACAGCACAGCATTTCCAAGGTGCCTTTGCTGTTCCTTCTCTCTTCTCAATTTTAACCACATGAGTTTTAGTCCTTACTATGGTAGTCAATATAAGCAATAATCACTTCATTATTTTCCAAGCTACTTGAAAAACTTTAATTTTCTACCAGCTGTAAAGTCTTAACAACCAACTACAGATCAGAACAGTTCAAGATTTTATCAATTGTACGAAACCCATTTTTTTCAGCTTGTTCTGGCCTGCATTCTCAGTGCCAGAAATATCAGCAGCTGGTCAAAGTCAGATCATCACATACTTACTACTTCCGTGCTGACAAGATGTGGTCACAACATGAAGACGCAGGAGAGATAATGAAACCCAGGACTCCCCACCATAGGTCTGTATTTTCACAAGATCCATAAGATCTGCATCTTAATGCTTGAAGTGTTCATTTTTTCCTGAACCTTCAGAGTCCTCTCTTTCCCACCTGGGTGGCAAAACTCCCTTCCCCCATCATCCCACACTAGAAGCATTGGGAAGCATTAGGTGTTATCAACAGGATGAACATGCTAGTTCCAGTCTAGCTCAGGCACCACTGCCATTTCTCTTTTAGCATTCCTACTGGTATCTAAGTTAGAATTAAAAATAAGTTTTACTAGGTCAAAATGGAAATAGTGTGGGCTGAAAGATCATCTTGTTTTCTGAGAACTCCCCTTTTTATTTCAGAAACAAGGTGACACTTTTATAGTTACTTTTTGGTCCCAGGCATACTAAAAAGATAAGGATCACACGTATCATGTTTCTTTCTGCAGCTGCATGGCCATTTTTACTTTAATTTTTTTTGGAACGAGTTCACCTTTCAGTGTCAAAAAATACTATTACTTCTATTTTCTCTCCCCACAAAGAGCAAGCCAGCCTCTACTTTGAAGGGCTTAAGCATGAAGTTGCAATAAAAGCTTCAAAAGCGAGTAACAAGTCACCTTCAGACGAATCAATTCCAAAAAGTCGGACCGAAACACAAATCCACCATACTACCACACGAGTGTACGTGGAGGACACCTTGCCTTTTTCCACACGCGTGCAATGCAGAGATGCTCTGGGGTAACTACGTGCTGCTCGAAATGCGGCGTAGCAGGCTGCAGCGCTGCGCAGCACAAGCGCTTTCCCGGGGGTTCCAATCCCGCAGGGGAGCACTGACCACGCAGTGAGCGCTTTTGGAGAGGTGCTCGAGGTGTTATATTGTTGAGCCACCTCGTGGCACATTCGCTGCATTACAGCACCACCAGGGCTGGGGAGCTGCCCGGGCTGGTCAAATCCACTCAGGAAAACAGCACCTATGGCGCTCAGCTACAGCATCCTCGTGAAGCAGCACTGCCTCAGTAAGGAACACATGAATTCGGCAAGTTAAGCTCCACAAGACCAGCCAAGTGCTACTGTCAGTCACCTTTTCCTAAGCACTTGGTTATTCCAACCAACAGCTCCTTACAAAGCAACCTGCTTTGCAAGTTCTTACAAACCACAGTCAGGCTGTGCATACGTAACGCCTCGTGGATGAGACAATTGTGGCCCATGGTATCAGCTGAAAAAAACACTCAGCAATGTGAAATTCCTCCCCAAAAGAAGGTCAAGAACTGGCATCTTTTAATGTTTTCGGAAGACCGACTGCAGAGTATTTTCACACGCAACAGTTTTCATACACTTTCACACACCACCTTCAAAACAAAGTCCTACAACCCAAAGTTTGCTCTGAAGTTGTTAAATTATTAAGCTAATATAACTAAAATGAATCAAAGGGAGAAAATAAGTGTGGGTCTTCTGAGGCCTCAGATGAAAAGGAAAGCATTTTTACTGCAGAGGATCCCTAGGCATGAATCCACAGAATCCATACACATGAACTCTCCAAATTCCCTGCAAACATAGGATAGCCAACAAAGATACTGCCAGGGCAGCACTGGTTACTGCAAGTCAGCCCTCATGCAACAACCCATATCACCCATATCATTCCACAGTGATTTATTTCCATTTCTACACCCTAAGACAGTACCAAAACACACAGCTGGTTTTTATACAAAATGAGCATTCTGTGACCAGAGGTAATGTAATCTTCTTACCACTCCACTGTAACCATTACTTCAAGAGATCCTTCTTGGAATAATTATAGTTTTACATTGTTGCTCCTTCTGGCACCACTGAAAGACAGTAGCTTTTAAGAGTTAAAAAACCCAAAACAAACCACACACCTCACACACTTAAAGCATTTTAGATCCTTGTTTACCACTATACGTTACCCATAGTGCTCATAAATGGTTTCTCTACATATAATACGTATAAGGTATAAACAAATACCAACGTGCTAACTACAAACTTTTAAAAAATTAGTTCCAAGCCTCAAAACACAGGAAAATTCATCACACAAGACCCTGGCAGAACACAACACGCCACTTATAGACAAATAAATAACATAGGCAATCTCAACTCAGTATGACATTACCAAGAAGCCACAGTCCTTCCATCAGCCCCACAAGTTTCAAAGTAATGGAGAGGATTTACAAGGCCTTAACCAGCTTTCTAGTCTTTTCACAGACATTAGGAAAATGCTAGTAAGCAGCATTGTTAGGATATGGCACACCAGATACTTCACTGGAACACACATAGTACAATTGACAGAAGAGTAAAACCCATGATTTATTTACTTACTGCCTTAATTGTTTCCCACTCTATCCTTTACTTAAGTCACAAAACTACAAATACTAATCTTGTTTCCAGTTCCTTAATAGTCTTGAGAGAGATGGAATGTAGATAACCACAGCACAAATACAGAGATGCTCTAACACAGGCTCCTGCCCATTTCCTACCACCATCTCCATTTTGCCTGCTTTCTTCCCTCCCTTACCAGAAAACTTGTGACAGCTTATAAAGTTTCAGGTTTCCTCACTTCTGCAGCAAACAGAAATGAGGGTTGGTACTAGCAAGACAAGACACAATCAGCAGCTGCAATACAAATTGGCTTGAGGCACATAGCTGAAGAAAACCGCTTAATCGGCTCAATCTAAAAAGGCTTTTCTCTCAACTGGTGGCTTGAAAGCTGTTAAGTGGACAGCTAAAAAGAAAAACTAGGGACAGGTCTTTGAGTGGGCTTGAGGGCAGTCCTAGACACCTTTCAATCTCAAAATATCCAGCCCTATCCCCAGAGCTTCCAAAAGCCTTTCAGACAAACTTGACTTACATTGGTGGAGTTCTTCAAAATGTCTTTGCATCATAATCCCATTTAAGGTTAGCAATTTGGAAAATTCAAATCATCCCATGATACAGATATCTAAACCTGGGATGAAAACACTCAGGACAAAAACCACCAAGCGATTTAACTACTTTGTGTTGTGTTTCAATAGGAGGAAAGCATCTGTATTACATTTGTGGATTGAGGTTTTAACTACAATGTTAAAGAAGTGCTTTTTCCTAAGGCTGGAAAACATGTGTTTCTACATTTTCAGTCTGGACTGTTCCAATTACCATCAACATCCTGAATCAATGCAGTTTTAAAAATATATTTGCCAAGCATTAACATTAACACATTCACTAACTGATGCATCATTTCCTTGCAGAAAATACCCAGGTTGATTTTCACATAATTAAATCTTTGAAAAAAAAAAATTCTTAAGATTAACTTCCCCTTTTATCTCCCCTCAAGAGTTCTGGAGTTTGTGCAGAAATCATGGACACTTTACATCACCACAATTACTTGGCTTGAAAGACAATGTCTGCTGCATTTCATGAAACATCTCTACCTGCTTGCAATGATTTGGGATAAAGACTACAGCTGATACTAACACAGTATTTTCACATTTAATAAAAGTTAAATAACTTTGGGGTAATAATAACACAAAATTTGTACTAACAGGAATGGATACACTTTAAGTTTAAGCAGTGAGCAAGTTGAGATGTTTGTGAAGATCCAAATTTTGCAGAGATGCAAATCACATTACAATGATTAGTCAGCTTTGGATTTTAATGTTTAAGTTCAACCTGAATATGTTAACTTTTCCCACATAGGCAGAAAGCTTTAAGAGCTTTATGCTGACATTTAAGACTATATCGAAATAACTCAAGAATATTTCAAAAATGGCAGTGCATGTTAATTTAAGTAAACACTGTATATCAGCATGGGATTCTGCATTGGTCTTTCTCCTAAAATAATAAAAATTAATGCATGTTGATAGAGGGCATGTTTAGAAAAAAAAAATGATGTATTAAAATGTTAGAACATTAGATTATTACTATTTTCTATACTAATACTATACCATTAATATATTACTATTTTCAAAACAATGCTCTGTTCTCCAGGTAAGTATTGAAATAATGCACTGAAGTGCATTAAATAAGGCCTGTGACAAAAGGAGTAAGAAATCATCAATAACAATTTAAAAAAATCTGAAACATTGCTAGAGTGCCCAAATTAAAACTCTTCAGCAGCCAGATTTTTAATCCCAGAGCAGGACTCAATCACCATAAAAGATATTCATCCATCTATATAACCATCACCAAAAAATAGGATTAGGTTTAGACAGCTTCATTCAAAATATATCCACACTTCCCAAAAAGCAAGTCACAGGCCGGCATCGTGAAGGCTGCTTTCACACAAAGGGAGAAATTTGTTTTAAGATCTGTAACTTAGCACTACTGCTCAGAAGAAAAGGGCTCATACACACACACACAGGGCTTCTGCACCCCAGTATGTAACACAAAAACGCCTGTTAAACTTTTCTAAAACAGCTGATTCACATCTCATCTGCCTGCAACATCTCTAATCTAGATTTAGAAAATATCCAACTCTCTTCAATAAAAGGAAATGCACCTCCCCTGTCTAGACATCCAATTTAAAAAGAGAGCAACAGCTTTTTTGATTTCAATTAAAGAACACATATGCCAGAAACTTCTTTTATCTAACATTTTTGAAACTCACACAGTAGTTTAGTCATGAAACTAAACCTGTAGACACAAACCAACTATTTATTTTCCCTTCAACAGCAACAGTAAGTTTAATGACCTGTTTCACGTAAAAACTCCACCTAATCCTATATTGTAAGCTTCAGCTGTTCATGGTTAGATAAGTATTTATCCCAATTAATTTATTGTGTGTTGTTAACTTTTTTTATATACATTATTTAAAATTCTTACTTTTGTTCTAGAACTGATATTTTTTCAAGAACCCTTTCGATGGAAAGTCACGGTTTCATGAAGAGCACTTCAAACTGGACAATTCTCTGCAATGCTACTACAGGCCTAGATTTTAACACTGCTGGCAGCAGTGGGGGTTACCACCTCAAGGCTGACATGTTAATACCAGCCTGCATTTGCACTTGGGTTGAGAAATACAAACTCTTAGCTTTGAAGGGTTAAATAACCAAAAACGTAGGCATTGCTTGCCAAGGGAATACCTGAAAAGCAGCAATTCCTATGGCTGTGCTTTTAACCCTGGCTTCTCCATAGCTGCAGAGGGGTACAGGCAACACAAGGCTAACAGTTCACAGATAAAAGCTATTGGCTCAGAATAATTTAGAATTTCTTTTTCCCCCCTTTTTTTTACAGAAACAAACAAAACAAGAAACCCATAGCCTGAAACTCTCCTGCACTGTACATTCCCACAGCAATGAAATCTAGTTGATAGCATTCCCTGAATTAAGCAATCTGATCAAGATTATGAGCAATCAAATCACTAAACTCAGGGGAGCAGGGGGAAGCTACACATCTGTTTGTGCTGTTAGTGGTTTGGGCTTTTATGAAAGCACAGAAGTAAGAATATGACACACCGTGACCATTGCTTCAATCTTATGCTTCAGAAAAGTAACATTAATAATAGAACCAAAGTAATTTACTGACTTCTCCAATGGCAGGAAGATAATCCAGCAGTTCTAGATCATGACATGATTGCAGATCAACTTTCATGGAAAACCTTATTTTTTAGCAGCTCCTTTAAGTTTTTAATATCACACTTATTTTTCATTTTACTGTACCTACTGAATTTATGCAAAGTTCAAGGAAAAGAAGAAATATTTTTAATTTCTACTCTCCAAGTGTAATTTTCAAGAAGCCAGATATATTAGCATACATATTTACTTTCGACTGGAGCATATTAACATTGAAAAGTATTTTGATTCCACAGTAAGGAATACAGGAATCCAGAAACTAGTTTTCCTTTTAGATTATCCAACTACAACTGACATATAAATACTCAGCAAGGAAGTGTGGTGTAGTCCCAAGTCAATAAATTTAAGAGCAAGTCATTCACCACATTTATTAAAATAGTTTTGTCCTCATAAAATTGTCTTGCCAATAAATCTGATAAAACAGAGCTCAAACTAGAGGCAAGCTGTTTTACAAAAATATGAATGGTAGGATGTATTTCAGCAAAGTGAAATCTCCCCACAAGGGGCCTGTCAAATATGTAATTACTTTAAAAGCATCTTAAATGTTTCTAAAACTATATACGGCATGTAAACTAG
This sequence comes from Aphelocoma coerulescens, assembly GCF_041296385.1. Classification (NCBI taxonomy): domain Eukaryota; kingdom Metazoa; phylum Chordata; class Aves; order Passeriformes; family Corvidae; genus Aphelocoma; species Aphelocoma coerulescens. The sequence continues at coordinate 80,995,708 of NC_091015.1, forward strand.
CCATTTTATTATTAAGACCATACTTGGGTAAAGCTTTATGCAGTATCTGTTTCATTACTGGTTACCAGATGAGTTTCTTTAAGACACAGCACAACAAACATGCTAAAGATGGTTAAAAATGGCAAATATCAGGGGATCTTTGTGGTAAGAACGAAAAATACCACTCAAAGACTAACATAATTCTGGCCAAAGATATGGATCTTACCGCAAGAATTTTCCTAAATCTGAAATGTTCTCTGCTCCTAGAAATAAAGCCAATAGACCAGTTGCAGCAAGAGAAAAAAAAAACCCAAACACAATCAACTGGCAAAAAAATTCAACCTTGCAACCAACACTAATCACCTATACAGAATGGGAGTTAGAATTATTCTGGTTTATCCCCATACTTGCCAGAGTTTATGTTCTCATGCATGTATCAGATATTATTCGAATGTTCTTGTAATGCAGCCATTTTCATAGTCTAACTTCAGAAGTGTTTTACCATTAAAAAAAAAAAAAGAAAAAAAAAAGAAAACAACAAAAAACTCCCAAAACCCAAAACCAAATGGTTTAGAAAATTCAGTTAAAAAGGTCTGTCCAACAACTTCCTATACTTGATAGGATCTAGATCAGGTAAGAATACCAAGCAGTTTCATTTACTGGCAAAGATAACTGCATAGCAAAAGAGTTTTCTCTCAATTGAAGCTGTCCAGAGTTTCTAAACATGAGATTGTCATTTAGTTTAAGCAACTATTGAATTAATGCAGAAAAATCTCTGATATTTTAAAAATTGTAAAAATTATCTCCTGATTCAGTGAAAGAGTACCATTTATCACAGTGTCTCTCTAATACTACTGAGATTATTGCTTGGCATAGAAACTGCTCAACTCAAGCTAATTAGGACTTTTCTGACAAAGCTTTTACAAGGAAAAGTCCAGGTAAATCAAACTTTTCTTGGGAACATACTAGAGAGAACTTGTACCAAGAAAAACATTGTGGTTTGTTGAGAATATGGGCTTTTGCTTTGGCTGTCCACTCTTCCCAAACCTTTGGGGGAGCATTTGTATATGGTCTTTACAGACAACCAGTAGACACAATATTTAGTTGTATAATCTGAGCAACTAGTGCAAGAAAAATAATTCGGATGATTAAGTGAAAATTTGTTTCAGAGATGCTTTTGTGAGAGAGATGAGGACCAAATTACAAATTTCACTGAGTAGACCAGAAGGACATATATTACAATTTTAGATGCCTGCAAAGGAAAAATAAGAGAGAACTGATTCTTATCAAGTTGATTACATTACCTTAAAGTGGGCTGCCCCCACTCCAGCAGCCAGAAGCTAACAAAATTCTCTTTGCTTGTGTTGTGAGAAAGCTTGTATGCAAAGACACTTCAGCATAGAAATAGAGAGGATGCTACCGCCTACATCATTCTTTGTGGTTTAATCAAGTTTGATTCATGGTTACGCTCTGTTTCAACCCAAGCCCTAGTGTACATGTAATTACAGACTAATGAGATTCTGTAAGAGATGCTTCTGTGATTTAAGGTGGGCATTTCTTAGGTGAACTTACATGAATACACTGTGACAGCAATTAAAGGCTAAATGGAGCAACTGCACTCAAGCAGATCTAGGAACATGTCTTTTCAGATGACCAGCTAGAGATCTCAGCTACCATCAAAGAAAGTATTTATTGCAGTGTTGCCCCTCTAATATACAATTCCATACTCCCTCTGTACAGATCTTCTCTAATAAATAATTTTCTTTTGCATAGATCTGTGAACAAATTGATCTTGAAGATTTGCAAAATCCTTCCTGATAACAGTCAGCCACCACAACATACTTGAAGCCTCAACATTCCCTGCTGTTGCAGGCTCACAGGAATTTCCCAGGCATATAGAAGAAGCATACCCAGTGTGGATGTGCTGCCAAATCAAGCGAAGGTGCTGAGCATACATTTTAAAGACAACAGGCACAGTATGAACAGCAGTCTTAGACTTTCACACCCACCACTGCGCTAAGCTTTTATTTAAAAGCCTGTAAATGTAAGCATGTGGAAAGTGACAAAAGTGCTGAAGATCAAGGTCTATTAAAAAAATTGTTGCACGTAAGAAAAAATCTTTTTTTTTTCCCATCACACCACATTTGCCTGTTAAGCACAGAGAATATTTGACGATGATAGGTTTATTCTAAGTGTTTTCACTTAAAGACCACAAATCTCTTCAAATACTTGAAAGATAAAACACCACTTTTGCTGTTTTAACTTCAGACTACCCGTTACCACAGAAATTGCTACCCAGTTAGCAAGAGAAAATAGCTTTAAACAAGTCAGTAACTGTTTAGAGCAAAAAGTATCTCCCATCTTTGTGGGGGCTTGTGGCAGGGAGTGCATTCTCTACAGAGGACAAATTACAGAAGATAATGAAGATGCTCACAATGCCTAATTTTTTCTGGATTGAGGGAGTAAAAGAGAAAGTTGAAACTGTGACAAAATTCCAAAGTCCAATTTTTTACACAAAGATGCATGAACCAAGGTGATGCCACTCACAGTGGTACAATATCCTAAGTAAAGAAATGTGGTTAAATCCAGAGAGCAGTTCATGCTGTTCACTACTCCTAACTAACACTAACTACAGTTCTAATGCTCAGAGGACTCACATCACTAGTAAAGGACAGAGCTGTCATTCCACATACACACCCAGGTAAGAGAAGAGAGAAAAACATAGAAGAAAAAGGCTGGATACCTGATGCTTTAGGATTTCCAAAGGTAGCCTCTATCCCCCAACCATTTTTCACTCTAAATGGAATCTTTCAACATCTGTAAAACTGAAAATAGTAAACTCAGTATGTCCTCAACTCAGTATAAAGTGTTTCCAAGCCAAAAACAGACCTCTGGGACAAAGCAAAATGAAAAAAAGATGTGAGAAACCAAATAATGCAGCATCACTCCATTTATCATCCCATTATAGTGAAAAATACACAACTTGTTAGAAACATCACGGGACAAACACAGAAGAAATCTTGCATACAGAAAAACAGTACTAAAACCTAAGACTCTCTAAGCCTGTTTCATTCTGCAAGTTTGTTTTCCTCTTACCTCACACAAGTCAGCCTTCCTGTGAAACTACCATCTGCTTTTCAAAACTCTTTATCCTTCAGGGCTGCATTTTACAAAATGCTATCAATAACTCCTTTCAATACATGATTTCAACACAAGAATTCAATATTGTTTGACTAAACCCAAAACTTACATAGCTCAACCTATGCAATGAGGTTCAAGGTTTTCTAGTGTATAACTAGTCAAAGCAGCACTCAATTATAGTATGAAATTTAAATCAGAAAAAAAATTTCAACTCACAAGATTTGAGTCAGTTTTAAAGTATTATTTATACTAATTCATTACAATCCTGTCCCCTCCTTTGTCTAATTAAAAGCTTGCCATTAATATTTCTGCAAGACTTCTACAATAAATAAATTTATCAGCTACAGCCTGTGCTGTCTTGACCTATCCATATCATATTAATTGCAAGCAAAAATAATGGAAACCAGACAACAGTACCCAGCATAGCAGGACTTTCATTCCCAGGCAAGGCTGGAAAAATAAGTCAATAGTGGCAAGGCAATAAACACAGACTGATGTTCATTTGATGCTTGATCATACTGTGAAAATCCACCATGTTATATTCTTGAGCTGTCATAAGACACATTTTGCAGCTAAAATTAAACTACAAGTTCCTCTCTGAACACCTGCGAACAATTTACCACAGAAAATCAGTCCACACAGCCAGCACTTCCAGAAAATACAAGGCTAAATTAAATCGCTGGATCCAGCTAGCTGTAATTTACAAGTCTTTACAATACTGTGAGGAATGAGACAACTCTTTGTAGAAATTAAAACAATTTATTAAAAACAGAAAAATTGAAAAATTGCAAAAAAAAAAAAAAAACTAACAAAATATAAAAATTTGGGATCCAGATGGCTCGAGAGATATGCCCCAGGAGCGCAGGGATTCAGGAACTTTAGGCTTAAGACAGCTCTGAACCTCAGGTAGAGAAAAAAATAAACTTGCAGTTTAGGCTGGTCAAAAAGAAATCTATTTCTAAAAAGCCCCTAGAAAGGGGTAGGCTTCTCCAGCACTGCCTTAGCAAGCTGGAGAGGAAGGGAAAATGAGGATGACCACGTGTCTTTTCTTCCTTTTATAGCTTTTGCTCCGCCCACAGTCCACCCCCCTGGTTCAAGGCGGTTGGTGTTTTCCCCTTGACAGACCACCTCTGTCCACCAATGGCTCCTCCTGGTCAGAGGGGTGATATTAGTTGAGATAAGGGTCATGTGCTTATGGGGGGCTGGGCTGTTTGTTGCAACTGGGGTTTTTAAAATCTGCCTTGAAACCAAGATACAAGTAAAACATAAAAAAAAAAAAAAATACATCCAACACATCTTAAAACACTTGTAAAGGTATACAGTAAACACAGGAAGATCATAAAAACTTGATTAGTGTACCTGGGCTGATGGATTGATTTTAACATTCAATTTAAAAATATTAAGCTCAAATTAATTAAGGCACTTAATATGCAAAGACCAAGCACAAATAGGGATTTCATGTATGACAAGTCCCCCCTTTTTCTCTTATGTTCACATCTTTGGTCTTTGCATTTAAGTGGAGGTGGATAACTCTTCAGGGATAGATTCAAGCTCTTTAGAACTGTCCCACACTTGCTGGGCAATTTTTCTCTCCTTTCTAGTTTTCTTATTGTTACTATTATTGACATGCATAATCTTTTGAGCGAATGGTGGACGCTGCTGTTGTCCTTGAAGATCCTGGATCAGTGGCATGCCTTGGACGACAGTGGTGATTAGACAGATGAAACAAGGGATTAAACAAGGGAGAAAAATAAGTCCTGTAAGGGAAAGTCCAACAATAATTAAAGCTTTCTTCCACCATTGTCCTTGGAGAGTAGAGGTCTTGTGGTGCTTCCCAGAAGTGGGGTTGTATACTTGCTGCTGTAATCCAGTACTTGGAAATTTGTGGCAGGACAGAATATGGATTTCCTTGATCCCAGCACTGCCAGAGTTTTTTAACAGGATTCAAAATGCAGTTTTTGTTTTTAACCTTTTCTGCAGACCAGAATACATCTGGTTCTTGAGGTATCCACCAATGTTTTTGCCCATCAGTTACCAGGTACCTTTTGCATATTGTCTCACCAACTTCTTCTAAAAATTTTCTTCCTTTCTTCCAGATGCATTCTTCTCCAATAACAGTATTGCTTAGCAGCCAGGTTTCATTGTCATGTCGGGTTGTGGGGGAGAGATTACTCAGTCGGAGTAAATCGGGGGGTCCAAGACTGACTCCCCGCCAAGGCCAACTCTCCGATTCTAAAGTTCCTCCGCACACCCAGCAATTTGTTAAATTTAGCTGTTGTCCAATCCTTTCTGCCAGGTCAATAAACAAGTTTTTCCTTGACATCAAAGGATTGTTTTCTTTTTGTTTTTCCTTTTCTTCTATGACCACCTCTTGGATCAGGTCAGTGTCATAGGTCTTTCTTTTCAACAAATCTTCTGTCTTGGTTATGTATCTAAAATTGAAACAGAGCCAATCGTCTTGGGAGGGGCACTCTCCCTTCTGCTTATGTATTTGGGTGCCAATGTTTTTGCCAATCCAGTACTTGTGACCTTTTTCTGAGCAGATACTCAACCTTGTTATGTTGTAACAAGATGGATTAACATAAGTATGTGCTCGGAAAAAGTGTCGAATTTGAAATGAGCCTCCTTCTGCCTGGTACACAGTCTTGTAACATCTGTTACAGCGGCTGTCGGCTGCTTGTGTAAAGGGAGGCCAGAGGACCCAGAGACAGATGACACTCAGTAGCAGGATGTTGCTCACTTTCCCCTTTAGGCATACCCGAGAGGAGCTGTCAGCATTTGGGTTGCCTCTGCTGGTGGGGGTTGTCATCTTTGCTTCTTTCGTCCTTTCTTTAGGCATCTCACCTTCAGATGGTTCTTCAGTGACCTCAGGCTTCTGGAAACTCATGGTTATTTTAGGGTTGGCCTTGTCAAAGATTAGAGTTATCGTGCCCATAATTTTGGAGTCTGATTGGACTGTTATTGGAAGAGAATGCTGGCTTCAAATGGAGCCTTACTATACAGTTGATGTGACAATATGGTTGTGTGAAGGCAGAATCTGTAAAAGGGAATAACAAAGAACAGAATTAACAGCAAAATATTTTCAACTTAGTTTAACAACTTGTAGCTAGCACTTATTACTGAGGTATAACTGGGGAAGAACTGGGAGTACAGGATTTTATTAACTTGGAGTGAGGGATGCTGAGTGGAGCTTTCAAACAGGGTGTTTAGTTTGATGGTTTGTCTGGAGGTTTCTTCTCTTCAATTGGTGGTGCCACCGGACCCTTCACCCTCTTGACATGCGTCCAGCCCTTTTCAAATGTCCGGACAGCTGTTTCAGTGGTTAGCTGGACCTGAAATGGACCTTCCCAGGATGGGGTTAATGACTTTTCTTTCCAGGATTTTATTAACACCCAGTCACCTGGATTGATGTGATGTAAATTAAAATCAAGTGGGGGAGTTTGTGGTAGAAAACCTCTTTCCCTTAGCAACTCTAGATTTTTGGCAATTATCTGTACATATTGTTGTACATTGGTGTTTCCACACTCTTTCACATCCAACTCTTGTGGTGTAGCAAGGTAGGGTAATCCATACAACATCTCATATGGTGAACAACCCAAATCAGATCTTGGCTGTGTCCTGATTCTAAGAAGAGCAAGTGGAAGGCATTTTACCCAGGTCCATTTTGTTTCCAGCATTAATTTTGTGAGGGTGTTCTTGATTGTCTGGTTCATCCGTTCCACTCTCCCAGAGCTCTGTGGATGCCACGGGGTGTGTAATCTCCAATTTGTTCCTAATTGCTGAGCCAATTGTTGTACAATTTGGGAGGTAAAATGAGTACCTCGATCTGAATCTATGCGGTGGACTATCCCATAACGGGGGATAATTTGCTCGAGGATCACCTTACTCACTGTCTGGGCTGTTGCATTGACAGTTGGAATAGCTTCCACCCAGTGGGTAAGGTGATCAACGATTACCAATAGGTATTTCCACCTCTGGACAGGAGGCATTTCTGTAAAGTCAATTTGAATGTTTTGGAAAGGCCTGATTGCTAATTCAATTCCTCCGCCCGTGTTCTTTTTCATTACCTTTTTGTTAACTTTTTGACAGATTACACAGTCCCGGGTTATTTGGTTGGCTATTTCATAAACACCAGTGCATCCAAAGGTTCTGAGATAGTGATCCGCCAGAGCCTTTGAACCCCAATGATTGCTTTGGTGAATATTTTGTAGAATTTCTCGGGTTAAATTTTTGTTTAAAATTTGGCGTTTATCTGGTAAATACCAGCGGCCTTGAGAATCCTCATTGGCACCAATTAAAACTAATTTCTGTTTTTCCTGATCAGTAAAAATGGGCGTGGGTAAAATGTTAGTTTGTGGAATAGTGTCAGATGTGGTGGTGTTAGCTGGAAGTTGGTTTACTTCCATCACTTTTACCTCTTCTTCCACTGCTGCTTCTTTTGCTGCCAAGTCTGCTAGGTTGTTCCCCCGAGCTTCTTTTGTGGTTCCCGATTGATGACCTGGAATATGCACCACTGAGATCACCTGAGGCAGTTGCAGTGCTTTTAGAATTTTTAGGATCAATTCCTTATGTAGGATATCTTTCCCTTTGGTGTTTAGGAACCCCCTTTCGGACCAGATTTTTCCAAAGGTGTGGACTACGCCATAAGCGTATCTGGAGTCAGTGTAAATGGTCCCGATGCTTCCTGCTAGTCGGTGGAGTGCTTTTTCTAGGGCATAGAGCTCACAGACCTGAGCTGACCAGGTTGGTGGCAATCTGCCCTTTTCTAGCACACACATCTGGTGTCCATCGACCACTGAATAGCCAGAGCATCGCTTTCCACCCACCACTCGAGATGACCCGTCAATGAAGAGGATTTTCCCTTCATTGAGGGGACAGTCCACCAGGTCCTCTCTGACTTTTGTTTGGATGTCAATTATCTCAATGCAATTGTGTTCAATTTCTTTTTCTGATGGGGTCCCATAAAGGAATTGAGCTGGATTTTGGTGTGTACACACAACTAACCTCAGGTGGTCTGAGTGCATGAGAATGGCTTCATATTTGACTATTCTTGGGTCAGTTAACCACTCTGCAGCCCTGTGAGCTAAAATGGTTTTGATTGAGTGTGGTGTATGCACTGTCAAGTCTCCACCAAAAATGAGTTTTTGACTCTCCGAGACCAGAACAGCTGCTGCGGCGATGGACTGGATGCAGACGGGCCATCCTCTGGACACTGGATCTAGTAATTTGGAAAGAAAAGCAACCGGCTTCCTGACTCCTCCCCACTCCTGGGTCAAGACGCCATAGGCAATTCCCTTCTCCACATTAACAAATAGATCGAAGGGTTTTTCTAGTGAAGGAAGGCTTAAAACAGGTGCTTTTGTTAATTTCTCTTTCAGATTTTGTAATTTTTGTGTGTCTGAATTAGTCCAATTAAAAGGTTCTTCTTCTATTAGTTTTTCATATAAAAATTTGGCAGATTGTGAATACTGATCAATCCACAGTCTGCAGTATCCAAATAGGCCTAATAATTGCCGGATTTCTCGTTTTGAAGTTGGAGGTGGTAGATTTAGGATTCCTTCTACTCTTTCAGCACTGAGTTTTTTTGTGCCATGGCCAATTAGATGTCCCAAATACTTCACCTCCTGTAGCACAAATTGTAATTTAGGTTTTGACACCCTCAGCCCGTTCCTCCCTAGAAAATTCAGTAACTGAATTGTAGCAGTTCTTACCGTAGACTCCTGTTCCCCAGAGAGGAGCAGGTCGTCTACGTACTGAGTTACCTGAATCCCTTCGGGTGGAGAAAAGGAACTTAGCAAATCTTCTAGCGCTTGGCCAAAGAGTGTGGGTGCCTCGGTGTACCCTTGAGGCAGGCGAGTCCAGCGCAGCTGCTGCCTCCGTCCAGTGTCTGGATCCTCCCAGGTAAATGCAAAGATGTCTCTGCAATGAGAATCTAGAGGACATGACCAGAAAGCATCTTTAAGGTCAATAACAGAGAACCAGGCATGTGCTGGGGGTACCCGACTCAGGAGTGTATAGGGGTCTTGCACCAGTGGGTACCTGGTTTGGACTCTCTTATTGACCTCACGCAGATCTTGTACAAGCCGGAATGACTTATCTGGTTTCTGGACAGCCAAAATTGGAGTGTTGTAACTGGATTTGCAGGTCTCAAGAATTCCATCTTGTAATAAGTCCATGATAACAGGCTTCAGGCCCTTTCTTTTGTCCTTGGAGAGGGGATATTGTGGTACACGTACTGGCTGGCTATTTGGGAGCAACTCAATTGTTAGAGGTGTGATGTCCATTTTTCCCCGGTTGCCAGGTTTGGCCCACACTACCGGGTCAATGTGTTGCTCATCTACTAAAGATAAAACAAACAATTTAGTGGTCATTTTTCCACCCTGCGGTACCACCCCAACCCTCAGAGGTATTTGGAAGTCACGTCCTAAAAGATTGATCCCAGCTTGAGGTAGGTATAGCACATCCCCTGTATGGGTACGTCCTTGTATGGAAAGGATTACATTTTTAATTACAGGAACAGCAAAGCTTTCACCATTAGCACCATATATATCTAATGTATCTTGAGAAATAAAACATCCTGGAGGTGTTTCAGTGACACAGGTTCTTTCAGCACCTGTGTCCACTAAAAACTCCACTTGTTGTCTCTGGGGTCCAGCTTCTAATTTTATCAAGGGCTCTTTAAGATGTTTTTGCCCCAGAGAATAAAGCCCCTGACCCCTTCAGTTGTTCAAAATTTGTCCCTCCATTTGAAGGACTCCTTGATCTCTCTGCTTTTTAAAACAGTACCACTGCCCGTGGCCTGGTTTATTACAGTATGTGCAAATTAACCTCTCAGGTCTTTGAACAATTGGGTTAGGTTGTTTATTGCAAACACAAACCTGTGGCTGTTGCTGAGAGCAGATTTGGGTTTGCTGTTGTGGGATGCCCCTTTGGGAAGTTCTTTGTGTAGGAGGGTTGTGGATTGGAGCATTAGTACTGTTATTCATTATTCGGCTTTTAGCCTTCATCCTCTCTTCATCCCTCCTAACAAAGACTTTTTGGGCTTCCTCCAGTAATTCATCTAGTTCCCTCTCTGGCCATTTTTCCAATTTTTCTAATTTTTTCCTGATGTCAGGCCAGGAGTGAAGCACAAAATGTACCTTTAGCATAGTTTTGCCTCCCTCACTGTCTAAGTCAATGACAGAATAAAGTTGAATGTTATTCCTTAACCGAGCCATCCAAGCTGTTGGGGACTCATCCTTTTCCTGTTCCCCACAAAATGCTTTTTTCATATTATTAACTCGAGGAACAGCTTCTCTAATCCCTTTTATAATTAAATTTCTGTAGTCTTTCATGTTCCTCCTGCCCTCTTCTGAATTTGGGTTCCATTCAGGGTCTGTCAGTGGTAATTTTTGTTCTCCAATTGGGCCCTGATTAGAATTATTTTCTCTGTCCCAGACTGTCACTCCTGCAGCTCTAATCAATTTTCTTTCCTCAATGGTGAATAAGGAGTGAAGGATGGATTGTATCTCTCCCCAATTATAAATATTAGGGCCGAGGAATTGATCAAATTGGTCAGCTAGACCAATGGGGTCAGCCATCAGACTTTTCATTTCTTTTTTAAATTCCCGTACCTCAGATGAAGCTAGAGGTACAACTACATAACCAATTCCTCCTTGAGCATTTCCCATGGGTACCTCCCTAAGAGGTAAAATTTTAGACTCATGGGGAGTGCTAAGGCAGGTGGGACAGTCAGGTGTTTTAAATGATTTCTTTCTAGTGCAAGATGCTGGGCCATCCTGGCTAGAAGAAATCCTTTGTCCGGTTGTCTTTTTGTGAGAGCAGGAAGGAACAGAATTTTCTTTTTCACTTTCATTCTCATTTTCTGAGTCCCTTTCGATTGGGTGGCTTGATGAAGGAAGGACCCTTTCTTGTTCAATTTGGACCCTCCTTTCTGGAGGAGTTACTGGAGGAAGGTAGTCTAGGGGGTCCCACTTTGGTTTATTTAATTTAGGTTTTTGTTTTTCTTTCTGTTTGTGTTCTTCTGCAATGGAAAAAATTTGGTTTGAATTTTTATTAAGTCCAATTGAATTAGATTTAGTTTCCTCTTCCAATTCTATTTTTTTGCTTTGGTCTTCATTTTGTTTTTGCCAATAATTTAACCAAATTTTAGCATAGTCTAATTCATCAGAATGTTTTGGAGCTTTGTAATGTACATAAGAATGCAAAGCCTCACAAAGCCATTTTTCAGAAGACCCATACTTGGGCCATCTGAGACCATCTTTGTTAATTCTATGTTTTGGCCACTTAAAAACACAGTACCTAATCATTTGACACTGGTCTTTTTCTTTAGTTAAAAGATTTTCTTCCCACTTTAGGAGCATTTGCCCTAACGGACTGTCTGGGAAGATTTTGTATTTCTTCATTAGGTCTTTCTTTTTGCTATTCGCTTGTCCCATTTTGTTACTGGGAAGCAAACAAGTAGCTAGTGCAGAAGAAAAAAAAATTTTTTTTTTTTTTTTTTTTTTTTCTAATTAAATAAACCAAAGTATTGTATTATATAAAACAATTAAAATATTGCATAAGGAAATAATATTACAAAATAACCTAAATTCAATACACTATCACAATAATAAAAAAATGATAATAAAGTTATAAGCATAAAATACAATACAACTAATGTAGAGAAGAGCAAGCAGGGTTAGTAGATATATAAGGGAATGAATGATGGCGAATCTGTGGGAAAAAAATTAGATATGGCAGGCTGGTGAGAAACAAATATGTTGCAAGAAAAATTAATTTTAATTATAAAAAGAATAATTAGTGAATATTTAAATTGGTTAAAGTATAACTGAAATTTAGATAGTTTTATACATATATACTTAAAATTTAAGAAACAAGAGTTGTCTTTATTAGCAAAGGAGAGATAAATTTAAAATATTTATAACCAAATTAAAGGAAAAAGATTATAATGAATAACACAAATAGTAATTCAAAATATCAAAGTAGTGTCTGGCTTAAAGCAGATAAAGCAAATTACAACTACAATCCAATAACCCAAACACTCCAAACTAACAGGAAGTATAAAGGTGCTAGATAGCACTGACCACAAGAGTGCAGCTAAAACAAGTTCACACATGCACTTAGGACAGCAAAGGGGTGCAGTTCAAATTAAAAGGACACAAAATGTCGGCCGACCACACGGCGGCGCGAAATTTCAAAATGGCCGCCGACCACGCGGCGAAAAGGAAAAGAGAGGGGTTTAAAATGAGGTTTCTCCTCAGTTCTAGACCCGAGGAGACTGAGACACTAATAAAAATGAATTTGGGGCTGCGCACACCCCTAAAACGTGGAAACCTCCCCCCAGAAAGGCTGATCACCACACTCGATCTTCCCCTCTGTGTCTCTAAAGGGGTGATCCCTCGTGGTGCCCTTAAAAATGAACCCTTTCAAGCACACTCACACACACACTGGGGGCGGCCAACCCCCCCACACACTCTCTCACAAAAGGAATTCCACTCGGAGGTTTCCCAAAAACGAATAGCCCTTAAAAAGGGTAAGTCCCTAACTAAGTTCCCTTTAAGAAGGGTTCAAGCCTTACCACAAGTCTTTCTCCACCGGAGGTGTCCTTTCTCTGCTGCAGTAATCCTTGTGGGAGCCCAGAAAATCCAAGGAGAAAAACCAAAAAACCAAAAAAATCGCAAAAATTCAAAAATAGTAAAATTAACCAAAATACCTGGATTTTAGGGCAAAAATAGGATCCCGGACGAGCCCCCAAAAGAGTTGTGAGGAATGAGACAACTCTTTGTAGAAATTAAAACAATTTATTAAAAACAGAAAAATTGAAAAATTGCAAAAAAAAAAAAAAACTAACAAAATATAAAAATTTGGGATCCAGATGGCTCGAGAGATATGCCCCAGGAGCGCAGGGATTCAGGAACTTTAGGCTTAAGACAGCTCTGAACCTCAGGTAGAGAAAAAAATAAACTTGCAGTTTAGGCTGGTCAAAAAGAAATCTATTTCTAAAAAGCCCCTAGAAAGGGGTAGGCTTCTCCAGCACTGCCTTAGCAAGCTGGAGAGGAAGGGAAAATGAGGATGACCACGTGTCTTTTCTTCCTTTTATAGCTTTTGCTCCGCCCACAGTCCACCCCCCTGGTTCAAGGCGGTTGGTGTTTTCCCCTTGACAGACCACCTCTGTCCACCAATGGCTCCTCCTGGTCAGAGGGGTGATATTAGTTGAGATAAGGGTCATGTGCTTATGGGGGGCTGGGCTGTTTGTTGCAACTGGGGTTTTTAAAATCTGCCTTGAAACCAAGATACAAGTAAAACATAAAAAAAAAAAAAAATACATCCAACACATCTTAAAACACTTGTAAAGGTATACAGTAAACACAGGAAGATCATAAAAACTTGATTAGTGTACCTGGGCTGATGGATTGATTTTAACATTCAATTTAAAAATATTAAGCTCAAATTAATTAAGGCACTTAATATGCAAAGACCAAGCACAAATAGGGATTTCATGTATGACAATACACCCATCAAAATACATGCCTTCTCTATTTTAATACCATTTTATATTTTATCTTAATAAAATTATTCAAAAGCCTTACTATCAAAGCAAAAAAAGGAAGGAACAAAGTCCTCAAATCCCCCTTTCCAATCTCTATATTAAAGGCTGTGAGTTGGTCTGATGAATGGTTGTGACCCAAAACAAATTTTGGGAAAGGTTCTGTACTGTGGGAGGCAAGGAACCTCACTAAGGGAAACAAATTGACTATCGCTCTCCTGTCACAACTTTCACACAACAGTCTTTTTCTCTGTGTTTATCAATATTCCCTTGCTCTGTTACCTCAATCCATTACTATGAGAAAAGCAATACTTTCAAGTGAAATTAGAAGGTCTCATTTTTAAATGGGTGTTCCTTTCAGACACCAGAACAGTTTTCAGAATACTTCTGTTTCCAAACTAATAATAGCTATACACGTTAAAATACACCTTTGCAAGTCTTGAAGATCCAGCTTCTTATTGAGACTGCCAGAGCCAAACCTAAAACCAGTTTTAATTACCTTTTAAAAAATGCTTTCTAGCACTGGTGACATTTTCCAGGACATTTCACAAATTTTCCATAGCAAGTTTCTCTGCTTTTAGCAATATTGCAAGATTAGAAAAACTATTACAATTTTCAGGTTTTTAAATAACAATCAGGAATTCAACTGTTTTTTCCCCCCCGAGGGAGTGAAGTTATTAATAATTCAGTAGCTCTGCTATTATATTTCTGATTTCCTAGCTCTAGTAAACTGACCCATGAACTTTGGGTGTTGTACATTCCCAGTCTTGGTAATGTAACTTTCAACACTTCAGTCAATGGCCTTAGCAAACGTAGTTCCTTAAATCAAAGTATTTTTATTTAAGAAAGGTCTTCCAAAAAAGCAAAAAGAAGCTATGTACACTTTTCTTTAAAGATATGCACATTTATATTAAAACCTTTACCTTAAAATACTACTGTCATTATAAATTATATGCTCATTATAATGACTTAACCTCTCTTTATTTGAGGAAAGTTACCCAACCACTTGAACCTACAGCCTGCCCCCGTAAGACTGAACAGGTGGTCAAAACCCTAATTTTTCTTCCCTTTGCTGTATATTTAGAAACCATTAAAATAAACTGTGAACAAAAATATCATTAAGAGTACCAGACACCTGCCATTAAAAAACTCATTTTGAGTTAGTGTAGCAATGTCACCAGGAGCTCTTCAAACTTAGCTAGCTTTTCTCTAAGTTTTGTTTGCCCCTATTGAGGAATGGGAAATTACTATTTCCAAAGGAAAAAAAAAAAAAAGGGAAAGGGGGAAAGATACTCTTTTGTGCTAGCACAGATATTCTTAACAGCTCTAGTGTGAAGATCCAGCTTCAAAGATGAATCTGCTTGAATAATTAATTTGCTTTAATTCCTGCATGCTGCTGGCTGTAGGACAACCTCCCATGGGACACTGCTAATTAGAGTGTCTGGTTAAGGTAGATTAATTGACCTGTATAGCAAAGGATAAAACAAATCATTTACTGCCTGAATTCCTCCCCCTCAAACATGCATACCTTATCTGTAATAATAATAAGAAGAATAATAAAATATTTCTGAAAAATAGAAAACTCATGCTACTTCTCACGTTTTAGCCAAGGCAGACAGAATTTTAGTGGGTTTTTTGTTTGTTTTAATTTTAATGCCATTTAAATGTATATATTAAAGTGTTTCCATGTAATTAAAGGCCTTGGAAATTAGTTGTACTTCCAGACTCAAGTTTGCAAAAATTAAAGCAGGACATTGTCACTATATATTTGAAAGGCTAGAAATCCTAAAAAACCTGAGGAAGCTGCCACGTAGACATCTAGGACTTTATTGAAAACCTTCCACAACAGCAGTTTCTTGAGCAGGTGCATGGAGAATATTTATCTCACATTAATTTATTCTGCTTGGTAAAGTAAATAACAAGTTTTTACAACGCTAAAGGAACTTTAAATAGAAAATCTGGAAGAAAAATAAGCTTTCTAATCTATAAAACATAACTAGACACAATCTTGCACTTGATGGCAGGAACATTTCCACTCTGAACACCTTCAAAAGGTGCAGAGAAAGGAAGCAAGCTATGAAAGAAGCCTCTGTTTATCTCATTTTAAACCACTGATGATTGCCTGATGGGTGGTACCTTCCCTTTCTGTTGTTTTTCGTCATAGCCCAGCTCCCAGGCTGAAAATCCCATCTTCACTCCTCTCCCCCAAGAGAGTTAAAACTGCTTTTAGTAAAAAGGTTTCCACCTGCTGGTGCATCAGTCAGTTTAAATGAGCACAGGTTGGCCCCAGCCACAGGAAAATATTACCATGCAGTAAACAAGCAAAGGACTATTAATTCATGATGCCAAGAAGAATAAAACCCTGTGTGTGTGTGTATATATATATATATATATGTCTTTCAAAAAGAGAAATAATACCAAAAGTAACACACAACCTGCATTTAACCTATATTTAATAGTCAGCATGTGTCATAATATGTAGGCTTTGAAAATTAACTCATTTTCTAAAGCACTGAAGTGTATGGAAATACCAACAGAAGCCAACAAGAATCATTATCTGACTTTAAAACCAAGGGCCCCTGGCACTCCCAATTTTAAGGAACAGATATTCCCATTTATCTCACAAATAACCCCTGGGTGGATAAGGGGAAAGTAATGTACAGACAGCACAGCACAGAAGGACCTGTTGGCATTTATGTTTGGAAGAAAGCATGTTCATAAACAGAGACAATTTTGCCCATAACAAGACTCCTAGTTCACCACAACTATAAGTTTTTCTCACATGGAAAAGCTTTGAATGAAATATATTTTAGTTCACTCAGGAACAATTCCAGCTCTAAGGGATTTCAAAGTAGTGCTCAAAGACAAATTAAATGCTTTGTGCACGATGGGAAAGTATTTGAGTGAAGGAAACCTTCAACACTTTCTGAAAAGCCACAGATTTTATCTTTGCAGTTAATATAAATGTGGTTTTGCCTATCCTTGGGAGTTTAAATTATTCTTATAAACTGTGGCGAGTTAATTAATGTCACAAACCTGTAGCAAATATACTTTGCTTTTACACTTCATTTTGATTACACTACAGACCACCCTTTTTCAAAGTGCACCAGTATTACCACAACCAAGCCCAAACAACTAAGAAGCCACTTATCTGACACACACATCCTCAGTGCATAAAAAAGGATGAGAGGTGACATATTCAAAATACAGTTGCAAAAAGATTTGCAAATGCTTTTCTTGTGTCACATTACTCAGGCCTGTCCAGACATTGGACAAAGTTGGTCATTCTCTGAATTGCTTGCAGAGCTTGCTGAAGAGCCTGGGAAAAAAATCAGTCGAGAGAATAACCCTAAAAATAAAATTAAAAAAAAATTAAAAATAAAAATCCTGTTTTACAAAACATCACAACAGCATTCACTAAAGTCTCCCACGGCGGGCCCACTGTATTGTCTGGTGGAATTTGGCATTTTTCTCTACAGCCAGTCAATAACAGGAACTCAATCACAAATGTCCTGCTTCCCGGTGAGCGCAGCAGCCTCAGCTGCACAGCCTAATGGACACCAGTTTCAGCAACAGCTGGAAGAAATGTCCACCAGAGAAGGTTAAAAGTTTTTTGCTTGTTTTTAATAAATCCAGAATTCTTTCTTTGTTAAAGAAAAAAAAAATCCCAAAAAACCCCAAACAACCCATCTCCCGATTCTCTCAATATTGCAAAAAAAGGCAGAATAGAGCAGGGAAGAAGAGCAGAGAAGAACAAAGAAGGGCAAAAAATGGGCAAAGAAGAGTGAGAAACAAAGAGAAGAATGGAAGGAAAAAAGGGCAGAGAAGAGTGGAGATGTGCTGATGTAAAAGAAGGGCAAAGAAAAAACAAGGACAGAGAAGCAATGAAAAGTCCAAAGTACTTCAAAGAAATTCAGGGAAGATGAGGGATGGTCCTTTTTGAAGATGCAGCTCTTCTGCTAAGAGTGCTTGTATTTAGAGCACCACACATATATCTGGTGCAAGCTACTGTGCTAACAGGAACATACTTAACTGATTTTGGAAAACACTAATCTTTCAAACTGGAAAGAAACTGGAAACAGCCAGTTTTCCATTAGCCTAAAGACATTACTACTATTAAAAAAGGTAACCACTTTGTAACATTTTCTCTTTAATATTCTTCTTCTTCCTTTTTAACTCAACTGTGCTTTCACACGATTCATTAAGCACACTCATCCATTTATTGGCTTTTGACAAGAATCCTATAACATTGAAGGGAAAAATGGAGTATTGTTGAAGGAGCAGTAGTATGTAGCTCACTCTTTGTATACCATGTGTGTAAGAATCACTTAAGATCTGAATTAAGAAAGTCTTTATACAAAGCTCCCTCCCCACAGAAAAAAAGGCTATAAATCTAAATAGCTAGAATTCTGACTCCTACTAAAAGTGAAAAATAATCAGTAACTTTTAACATGTGCATAAGTTTTGGTATTAAAGATGTCATCTTAATTACAATTAAAGCACTGAGATCATTTCCTATGAAAAAGCTGTTCAGGTTTATTAGTTCAGTGGAGAATTTTCAATCTCAATCTTAAACTGAGAATCAAGATTTAGAGCAAAAGCATTTTATGTGATTACACAAAGTCTAACTCACACTCAACATATTGCAGTCACTTGGTTCAACATAATAAATCTACAAGAAGTTTCTGAACAGTATCAAAACTGATTAGACACCTGTACACACACCTCATTTCATTTAGATTAGAAATGCCTGTAGCAGCCCAGAGGCCTCAAATATTTGTGTGGCTAAAATCTGTGCTCATTTAAAACAAGATCATTTTTGACTGACACCTTTTTGATTAGCATGAGCTCTCTATTTCACATTTGTCAGCTTGCAGTGATTGTCAAGAGGGGTTCAAATCCCCATCTCCATCTGCACACAGTTACAGTAAAATAAGCGATGGCCACCACATATGTCAATTTTAACCTAAAAAAGTAGGTTTTTGTTTTGTTACTAAGATGTCAGCTCAATGCTTCAACTGAAATTGGGCATACTTGTGGATGAAGACAAGTCCGTACCTCACATTTCATTGAGGGTGATCCCTGTGGGCTCCGTCCATCTTCCCACTTGACATTGGCCCAGTACACAAAACAGTTCAACACAGCTCCATCCACTTCTGGCAGGGAAAGTTTCAGACAGGGGTAATTGTTTTATCACAGTGCTTTGGAGCAAAACATTGTACTTGCAAGCCAAATAACACCATAGACTATAGCCTCATGGGAAACAGATACCAGAAGATGACATGCAAGGGAGAAAGACCCTGTAGATCACTGCCCCCAAACCAGGACTGTCTTGCTGACCAAGGCTCTCCGAGGAAGTTAGACAAAGGCTATGATTTCTTTCCTCAAAAAATGAAGGAAAGAATAAAGTACATGCATCAAGATGCATTTAATACCTCCCTCATTGCTGAGAGAATGAGAATGGAGACAAGCAAGCTGAGGGAGAAAGCCTCAGCTAGATTCATCATCCGCCTTGTGGAGGAAGAAGTCCACCTTATTTGGAGACTGCCAGAAAAGAGGATCCTCAAATTTTGGAGACAGAGAAAAGGAATTGTAGTGTCTTCCTACTCTTCTCCCATTTGTTTCCTAAGGGTCCCTCCTCATCCACCACTAGCACCAACTACAGTGGCCCCGGCACCCTCTATTGTCAGAGCACTCCTGCTGCTTCAGGCCCTGCTTCTCACGTGGTTCTTCCACACCTTTTCCTCTCTCATTAATGAAAAGGGTAGACAGTGATTAGAGGACTGAAGCTGGCCAACACACCACATAAGTAGCAGCCTGTAAAGCATAAGGCACTTCACAGATATCTTATTTTGTACAGAATATTTTTATGTCTTTTGATAATTATGTACAAGTTGCTTTAAAACGTTAATAAATGGGCATTCACTGTTTCTATTTATCTAGCATTTTAAGAGTCACTTCCAGATTTAATTACCTCAGTACTGGAGACTTTTGCTATCATCCATGTTTACAATATGTAAGAATAAGTGATTTTGCATTCTCAAAATTCAAAGGTACCAAGAGAAGATACTCAGAAATAATACCCATTTATTAGAATTGGAAGAAATTAAACATTGCCAACCTAATTATGCTCAAAACAGAAAAGGTTAGCACTAAGAACCCCAACACACAAGATGTCAGTCATTGTACTACAGCACAAAGACTGCATTTGGCATAACACTCCAACACAGAACTGAAGGAAGGTTATCACTGTAGCACATGTGGTACTTGTGGAGCCTTTATACTTGAACTGGGATAAACAACGTCTGTTTCATTTTTTAAATAGTTCAGAAATAGCAATGAGTAATTGTTTTTTAACAATAAAAAAAATGTCACAAGCTGTTATTGAGAAACCAAAAAGTCCTATGAACAGCCTATCCCAGGCAGCTCTCTGATGGAAAGACCACTGCTCCACTTTAAACTTCAATCAAAACAGAGCATCAGATGCTTCAGTCAGTCACAGCATATCAAAGATTTTTAAGGATGAATTTAAACACATAGGCTATTCATTTGATAGAGATACATATACCTGTCTCCACAGTAACAAGCTACATAGAACTTGAGGAGTTTGGTGTTCAAACTAAGAACTAACAAGGTGTCCTTATACTGTCAAATTCAAATGGCAACAAAACACTGACTCACTTCAAATATAGAACTCCACACTTTTGATATCAGAATTGGCATTCTGCAGTTAATCTCTTCTAAAAGATCAAAATTTGCCTTTTGCTTCTCCACATACTTTATAGATTTCACTAGCACCACAAAAAGGGTCCTGAATTCTTCCTAGTTTCACTGCTCTGCTAACTCAGCTGCACCAGTCTTCATGACAGCTGTCCTCTGCCCTCTCTCCCTGACTACCACCTTGACTTAGCCAACAGCCAGAACCAACCTCTGTGCCCAGCCTCTTGTTTAACTAGATCCATGGTGGGGTTTTAACCATCTACTTCAGCAGATGACTTCTGCCTCAGTTTAATTTCAAAACTACCACTCTCCATTTCTCTTCTACATAGTGCTGATCTACTTCTAACAGCCCTAACTTAGATTATAGCGCAGTTCTGCCTTCTGACCCAAACTACCCAAAACTCCAAAAACAAGAAGATGTGCTCTTAGATTTCACTCCTGTTTCCCAGTCCTCAGCTTAGTGACGAAGAGAAATTCTGTCAATTCTTAGCTCTGATAGTCCAGAAAATGCTTCACAGACCTACAAGGACGCCAAGTCTTGCAGAAGAAAAAGGTTTTAAGAACTGGAACACAGTCAGCATGGAGAAAAAGCCTTTTCAGGAGTCTGACAAACAAGACCACAAAGTTCCTATTAGTGTTTTAAAAGAATTTATGAGTGTAGCCAAATCATAGACAAAAACCCTTGTCCCAAAAAAGACCTCGAGACCATGCTCCAAACCACTTGCTTCACCCTAAAGTGGTACAAAGATTATGCACCACTGTAAAACACCCTCTCTCTTCCTCACACTGTTTTCTCTCATAGCTCGTTCACTTGGATTGACACATTATGAAACAGTCAGTGCAGGAAATTGTAGGATCCACTGTAAAAGCCTGGCAAGAAACACAGAAGGTAAAATGGGACACTCTTTTAACAGAGAGTTTCTAGGAAATGGTGCTACCAAGCTCACCAATCATGATGGTAGCAGAACCCTACAGAAGATCCCCAATGCTCTGCATCAACACCACATTGTGTTGCCAAATATAACCTGCATTAACCACTTCTTTCTTCCCTGATGCATTAATTCAGACATCAGCAATTGAAGCTGAGTTAGTGCAAAACTGTATTTAACAAATAGAATACACAAAAGGAATAACAAACTTTAAGCAGTAACTCTTGTCAAGAAATATCACATATATTCCAGCAGTTCCTTCTAGACCTTCCAAATTATAACGTATGACTTTAATTTGTTTTCACCACTCTCAGTTGCCATGCCAGTTATCCATATGCAAACCCTCCTCAATGAGAAACTGAGGAGGAACAGAAAAGTAGCTCAGTTCACATGAGGAATCTGAAAATCCAAATGCCAGTGCTGTAAAACATGAAGCAATTGAACACATAAGAAAACTGAAAATCATCCAAGCATATGTAAGAACACAAGGATTTCATCCCACCCACATTAATTTCCTTCTTTAAAAATAAGGAATGAAATTAAGTTTTCTCTCTTTGTCAAGACAACATAGCTTGAATCTTTATAACACATATTTTCTACAATAACCACAGCAAATATACTTTTTGCCAAAAAAAATCAGAAGCATTTGTATTCTTCATCAGAGTCCAAGGCTTTTTCAAAAGAGGCTGCCACTACAGCAAAGCAATACATACCTTCTGTAACAACCCATTTTGTATCCAGATGAAAAAGATACATATAAAATTTTCAATAGGTTACATTCAGCAAATGACTTGAAATGTTCTTTCCAGAAGATAAGTAAAATTTTCTGCTGGAACAGAAAACTTATCACTTCCTGCAACTACACTCAGATGCAATAGTCCCACAGCTCCTCATGGGTGGAAGAAGTATGTAAATCTCTGTACATCTGGACATGCTAAATCGTTAAAAGAAAAGCACCAAATTGTTGTTGGCTAACTTTGTGGCTTTTTTAAGCACGCAGAAAAAGTCAGGTCTAGGAACAAACTGGCAACTTCACAAATCTCAGAGTAGGACAGATAGAAATATCATTAATTACTTTGCTCGCTGCCCAGCGCTACATCACTGCACAGCACTCCAGCTGTGACACAGTACAACTCTGTCTAGAAAGACAGATACTTCATAGCTTCATATCTGAAGAGAAGACTGCCCATTGAGGAGTTTTCCTCTCTTCCCACTCAACTTGGGAAGCTGAAGGGCTGACATCACCTGTAAAGTCAGCCATCAGTTTCTCTGAATGCTTGGAAAGGGAGGGAGGGGAATGATGGCAGTGACAGCTGCTCGATGACAGTGCTTCTGGCAACAGGTTTCCTAATAACCAAAACCTAACAGCACAGGAGGTGGGCAGCTAATTTTTTTACAAAACAGATAAGATCCAAATCAGAAAAGACACAGTGGGAGACAAGATCTGAGGAAAAAGAGGAGAAAGCTTATATACTGGAGGGACCCAATTTCTTGCTGCTTAAAAATACAACCTTTCACCTGTGGTAAAAAGCTCAGGTTTAGGCATGACCAGATCTTTCCTGCAAGCACAGTCATGCATTTGCAGCATGTTGGGAAGTGCACTTATCCAAGTATTGTCTTCAGCAGACTAAGGTGTGCAGCCACTCTTTAAAAGCCTGCTTTCAAACCAAGGAATGAACAAAGCAAAGACAATAACTCTAGGCAAGTGAGTTCTTTCAAGGCACAAAAAACCATAATGAGGCCTGAAAAGCCCAAGTACTGTTATGACCAAGTTTGCATATATTGCATCCTGTCTTGTGGACTAGGAAAGTTTAGGGGCTTTATAGGATACAAAATACCAAGAAGATTATCAAGTTATTGATTTTTTTCCCATATTGAAAAAACCTTCCCCATCAATATCTCCTCCATGCAAAGAGTTCATCTTCCCTTTCAAGGCAGCCCAGCCAGACCCACTGTCTCCATCCTCCAGGTGGGAAAATTTGCTGTGCCACCACAGCATAGCCCTGCGTGCAGGTGGGGAAGTGGGAGAGCAGTACAGTGCTACGGCATCATCAGTCTTCCAGGGAACAGGAGCATAACCTCCCTTAAGTATCTGTGCTGCACCACACCCCAGGGGGGATAAAAAAAAAAAAAAAAATCAAGATAGAAAAATGGAAAGTGCTCTCTGCTAATTTTCACACCAACAGAAATGAAGTTAAACAAATGAAGAACAGCCATTACAAGACTTCTAGGTCACAAGCCTCCTGTCTCTGGCAGGGAAAAAAAAGGGAAACAGTGGCCCAGTCCTGCTCCAAACAGTGCTCTGCTATCAGATTTGGGATTTTCTTCTTCTCCCTACACCATTTGACCCTCCCCATTGATGGCAACAATTTCTCATCTTGATTCTTCACACACACAAAGTTTCTTTTCCCATCACAAAGAAAATTGACAAAAGTTTCCATGCCCATCTCAAGCTTCACTGCATTTAAGAGTTTCCAATGAAGGAGGACAGAGAGTGGACCTGACTTACTCTTCTTCAAACTCCATTCTCAAGAGGTCTGGACACCCAATAAGGTACTCTCACAGCTGTCCAGAACAGCAGCTCTTCTTGAAAGTGTTTAAAGAAGTGACACAAAGCACCTTCTCACTATACAAAGTCTCATTACTTACTAAAACACTCACTACAAAGCTCAGTCACCAGTGTTCATACTTCATCATGAGGAATTCACAGGAAACAGTTTAAAAGTGGAATGCTAAAAACAGCCAGGTACATCTGAGGTACTGAGAATGATCACTACATCATGGCAAAAAAAGCAACCAAGGAATCAAGTCAGAATTTAATGACACCAATCCAGAACTGCTGATGCAGAGCAGCAATATTTTCCTTAAGGAAGCTTGTCATGTTTCACCTTTAACCATTACTTCAGGAATATCAAGTTTATCCACAACATACTGCAAAAACCTGGACAAAACAATTCAATTATTTAAACCTGTAAACAAGCTTTCTTGAAAAGTACATTTTTTGTTCATGAACAACACACAGTTTCACTCTTGAATGCTTCCACTGAAAGGGGCCATCCTACTTTTATCCTCCCTTCCCACTCCCAGCTATATATTCATGCCATTTTCCCAGCACCCAGTACACCTCTATGGCCAACCAAGGTCACCTACAGCTGAAGACCAACCAAAAACACCACCAAGAAGGTTTTCAGCTGGAGTAAATTTTAGGAGTTCTCATCTTTACCTAGCTCTTCGTCTACTAGCAACCTTTAGCACTGAACACATATAATCTTCCATTTCCTACCCTAGACACAGATGATGCAAAATTACCTCTCATGAGCTGAGGATTTAATTTTGTTGGGCTTGACAGCAGCAATGCTGACAGGCCATTGAAATAACCAAAACTAGGGGCAGGAGACCTAGAAGCTTTACCTTTAGAATTTCTTCTTCTCACTCTCTAGTCCCCCCCACCTCCCCAACATTTCCACTGGATTAGTCAGCCTTTTGCCTCATAACTAACAAACTGTGACTAAATGTATTAGCAAGATAGCAGCATTAGGAGTGTTAGTTCTGCAAGGCTGGTCTCCCTTCTAATTAAGCTATTCCTCCAATAAAATCGCTTAAAAGCCAAGTAAGAACTTTCAACTAAATCCAGATCAAGTTTTTCACTACATAACCTGTTTAAAGGTGCAGCTGTATACACACGCATACTACAGTATCTGATACAATTTTGAAATCCATATCAAAGCATTATCAATTGCACATAAACTTCATATGCATTTTCCAAATGTCAACAAGCCCAGGCAGAGGCCAGGGAGAAAGAAGTGTATCAGTACCACACCACGTCTGCTAGCCATGTTTCAACAGCAGTCCCAGAGAGGTTATAACTGGAGTTGAACACTGACTTGTTTGCTTTATAGATGCCAGGAGCCACACACAGAAAATTGCTCACTTCTGAAACAAATTACTCCCAGTTCAGTTTCTCCAGAGGTCAAGATAATTATGTCCTGGTGTATTACTGCATTAACCAGCACTACCTGTAGAGGCAACGTGCCAGCCCTCAGCTGCTTCAAAATGAGGCTCAATGATAACCGTACAAGGGAACAACAGCTTTTACAGTTCACTCCGTGGAGGGTGTTTCTCCAAGCTGTCTGAAAAGTGACTATAGCCACCTAAGCTGTTCCAGATTCATGTTCTGTACACAGTCACTCCTTTGTCCTCCCATCCCCACCACACACACCAGCCCCAAAGGGGAGCAACAGAAAGCCCTGCAACGAGAACTCTGTCTTCCATCACTGGCTCTGCTAAAAGCACAAGACATCCCTATACACACCCAGCAAGAACAGAGGAAAGACTTTACTACTGTACTCAGTTTCCCTCGCTGGTGTCTTAAACAGAAGCATACCAGCTTTTTCTTCACAGTTTTGCTACAGCTGGTATTCCCTCGAAGAGAGCAATGCTGCAGCTTCACCTCCTACACTGTCCTGCCAGCCCAGCAGCAAGCGCAGAGCAGTAAAACAGAGATCCATGTTTTTTCCAAGAAGTCTGACAACAGAAACATCAGATAGAGTGGGGCTGCCCACTGTCACAGGCAAGCCAGTTTCTTTCTGCTTTTCCCCCCCAACACAGGGCTGCACTTGAAAAATTAAAAGTAATAAACATTTTCAACATATGGATTTTTATGACCAAAAACCTCAAAAGGAAAAAGAGTCAAAAGGTCTCTCTTCAAAAATTAATCCTGGAATTAACGTGATTCATTTGAAAACTCACCAAATGTTGTCTTATAAGAATTATTATACACAAACACCTGTAAGGAACCAATGAAACTGTCATACAAAAACAAAAACAAAAACTTGTGGCCCTGTGATTAAGGCTGTGTCAGCAATTTGATTTTCATGACTTTAACACCCAGCTGTAAAAACGGCCTTCAGTAGAGGCAAGCTTATTGCGCCGGTATCCATAGGAGCAGTTTCTGCTTTCACTGGGTGAAATGCAAGAGTCAACTGTATTTCAATACATGATCTTCAAATAGTAAGATCCAGAATCTGCAAATTGTTTTGGGAAATAATCACTGCCAAATAGGACTACACCTCAAAACACAGTTTGATAAATATTGCAAGACAAAAACTTGGCAGAGCACAAGAAACAGAAATAAGAACCTGTGATGCTCTGTTTGGGCATATATTCATCAAGAATTAAAGGTATTCCAAAGAAACTGCCTGCTAATGCACATTTCATAGCTATAGATCTTCATAACTTGGCCACTTTTTGCTTAAACACAGAATGGCACTAACAGATTTATGTTTCAAAAGGCACCATTTGAGATTCTTCAAGCAAGAAATCCATAACCAAATAATAAGCAATGATTAGCCCTGTGCACGCACAAAATTAAAAGCTCCACTTACGCTGACACAAGACCCACATCTGACCCAAAGAAACAGGAAAAATGCAGTATTTCTATCAAACACATTGGGGGATGTACTACTCAAGGTCCTGCAATAAGATAGCATCTTCTTTTAAATAACAAACAGAGTTAAACCCCAAACAGAATGCAACCACAACCCAAATGAACTTCTTCACAGTGTGTTTTGATGCTTCAGGCACACTGCCAGCACTCTGAATTTTATTCTATTTCGCTACTAAGTTTAAATTACAAAAAACATTACAGATTAGCTTGGAAGCCTAACACCCTTGACCGCCTGTCCTGGGGGGACGTTATGAAGCCGCTTTATTCCTTAACTGCCCACTCAATGCCCAAGTGGTGCCTTTAGGATGGAGCCGGGGGCGGGGCCGGAGCCACGGACCGAGGGGGCGGCTGAACGGTTCAGCCCAACGGCTCAGGGCTCTGGGGCTCAGGAGGGAGTGCGCCGGGAGCGCTGTGCTGCTTTTCTGGGGTTCCTTTGTGTTCCAGCTAGCTGGGAAAAGGTTCTGTTGGTTTTTTTTCTTGTCCTTTTTTCCCCCTTCCCTCACTGCCTCCCTTCCCTCCTCGCCGGTCCTGCAGGGGCGGCCCCGGCTGGTCCAAGCCCGGGTGTCTGTTCCCTCTCCGGGAATTTGTTGTATTTAGAGGTTCTTTTTGTCCCTGTTTTGCTCGTGTGTTAATAAACAGTTTGGGGTTTTTTTACTGCTTTTACTTGCTGTGACCCACTTGTCTTATTGGTGGAGGAAAAGGGGAGGCCCTTTTCCGTTTGGAGGACACACTCATTCCGGAGTGTTTCCTCCTGAAGTTTTGTCTCCAAAACCAAGACACTGCCTCAGTATGGAAAAGCACTGATGTCTCTTAGCTGCAATAGTACTATAATTTAATTAAACACTGAATTTTAACAGTCTGATTCCCCCACACACTCATATACAAACTATGAGCTATGTTTCCTCCACAAGCATAATGCCAAAGGCAATACAGTCCTGCTGTAAAGATAGAAACAAAATAGTTTTTCATCCTGGCCTTTCCTACATTTTTTTTTTCTTTATCCCACATTAAAACAAAGCCTCTTTATTGAGACAATCAGAACATGTGAAACTAGAAGGACTTAAAGGCAATACATCTGACAAATTCTGTAGATTTATAAACTCTCCCCTTCTTCATCTTTTCCCTCAGTCCCAAACACACGAAAGGGAAAGCTGAACACACATATACAAAGTTAAATAATTAGAAAATGCCACTTTCATAAGTTCAAATTATTTCTTAGTGAAAGCACTAATTAAAAAAAAAAAAAATCATCAAAACCACCAGCACTGAAAGTCAAGAACTGATCTAGATGAAACTGCGGACATTTCACTCAGCATATTGAATGGCTCACAAGATCACAGACCTTCATTAGAAATTCAGGCTTGTACTTCCCTCAAAAAGATCTCTCTTAATTGGTTTTTGGCCACTCTTTCCATTTTCTTACCATCCAGGGCTATGAACTGGCTCTATCCTGCCCGTCAACACAGACACAATACAGCAGCTGCCAACGTTCGTAAGTTATCACAGGGAGGTTTTACAAGGGGAAGATGGACAGTCACTAATACACCAAAGTGCTGCAGTCTCAGTGAACCAACACTCAACTCACCAAAACTTTTTGGAAGCAAAACCACTACATTTTTGCTTGGAAGCTTGATTTAACATCAAAGTCACAGTACACACGTGAAAGCAACATAAGACATTACTGAGGCAAACTGGAAAATCAAACACACCAGTCAGTCCCTCAAAACAGAAACAGGATCAGAAAGAGAGAAGCTGTGCAGTGCTGTGCAGATGATGCTCAGGAGGCAAGTAGGGATTTGGGAGCACTGTTCCTCTCCAGATCAACTCCAAAGCAGCAGCCTCACAGAAACAGTACCTGTAAAAGTATGCAGTCCTCATATCTTTGGTTGCATATTAACACATTTACTGCACAATACATTTTTCTTACTAGAAGAAACAATTCAAATAACCAAATCCTATCACCTTTGTTTATCCTGTAAAGTGCTTTGGATAAAATGAATGCTTCCTCATTGCAAGATGAGGTGCTACTCAGGACAATAAAAACACAAGCCCCATCAGGTAGCCACCCTAGACACCTTTCACACTCAGCAGAGCAGATAGGGAAGCCTGGTGCTGTGAATTGTATTGGCTATATGCCTAAGTAAGCACCTGCATTTGCTTAAATAAGCCTGGGCTCTCACTCACTGAAACAGCTGCCTAGACAACATGCTCAGGTGTTGAAACAGTTAAGCAAGAAGGTTCCCAGCCCAGATGACAGAATCCATCACCAGTAACACCTGCTTGTATAAAGGAAATGAAATGGATTCAGCTAATTAGTGGAAGTTCAGTGTCACATTTTGAAGCCACACCAAGTAATTCTGAGAAACTCAGCCTACATAACCAGTGTCAAGAGTAAGCTCTATGTCCACCACTGCAAGTACTTGTTACACAGCTTTCCCATCAGCTAATGTATTCCCAGTGCATGTGCACACTCTCATTTTCTGCTTTACACACCTTCACGTTTTCTGAAAATAATTTAAACCATTACAGTTCTTTCAATTTATCAAAATTAAAACCATGGCATCATTAGGGAATTTTTGTAGTCTTGAATTCACTTTCAATTTGCCAAGTCTGTGTTACACTTGTCTTTAACTGATCAAGACAACAGATGTGAAATCCTCAGGTATGCTTAAGACTAACAGAGTTTTTGTGTGACAAAGCTGAATTGCACTCTAAAAGGAATTAGCAATCAGTATTTCCCCATTTGAGTTACTCTCCAATTTTAAGAGAAATCTGATCTCTCCTAATGTTTAAACAAGTAAAGCTACAGAAAATGTAATTATTTGAAATTCTAGCTAGACTGCACATACCAAAAATAGCAGCATAATAATGTCTTTCTACTAAGATGGCTTTTATAATATGACTAAACAGTAATTGAGCATAAATAGAAGTGTGTGAAAACACAAGGATAATACCAATGAAAATACAGCAAGTGTAATTTTGGACACACAGCCAGTCTTGAGACTCTTATTTTATAATGAATAATGAAAATGTCTAAAATTAGTATAAAATCCTCTCCTCATTTTAAAATGCAGAAAAAGGAATTAAACAGTTACACTATATATTCAACTATAAAGTGGTGCAATAAGAATATAGAAACATTTAATGTATACCAGGTGGCCACAAGAAATTAAACACATGAAGCAAAACCACACAGTTTCAACTTTTCAGTCTCTGATCAGCTGCAAGTATGACTTTTTTCCTAAAATGGACTGGCAAGGGCATAAAGCAAAGTTTAACTCTTAGTCTTTTGTAACTTCCTTGCCTTCACATATCAGAATAATTCTCCAACTCTATTTTGCCTTCAAAAATAAAATTACATCTTTTGCTGAGCCTGCAGATCTACAACCACAGAGTCCCCACTGCTTTTCAAAGACCAGCCAGATTCTGGAACAGATTCCAATATCATTGCAAACACTGAGGGGATCAAAGACACTTTTTAGCAAAGAGGCTGTAAAGGTCTGCTGACATAGAACAGGCTTGGGCCTCAGCAGAGCAATGCTTGACCAGTATCAGTCAAATCAGCACCACAAAGAAGCTTCTCAGCTGTGCCTTCTTAAGCATTCCTATGGAGCAGAGAGACCTCAGAGAGACACCTGAAAGATGGAAGAGTACAATATTTTACACGCAGGCCTGAAGAGTTCTGTATCCCTTTTGTACTGTTTATCTTGCAGTATTTTAATAGTATTTAACTTCAGAGGCAAACAGCATGCTAAATTTTGGCAGGGATACATTGACAGGCTATTACTGTGTAATCATGGAAAGAATTACACTGACATCGAAACCACAATTACCTAGTTGTATGAGACCCAGACAGTATAACCAGAAATTCCAGCTTTCAAAACCAAACCTGCTCCACAGTAATGTGTATGCCCTTAGAGAAGATATCAGTGCTAAAAAAAGCAAGGACAACAACCAGCAGCCAAAGATATAGTGTCTGTTCCTTATCTTTTCAACAGAGAATTCTCAGTTAAGAGGAAGCTATGGGTCATCACCAGTATCATTGATGAAGCCACCCATTGCTAATGCATCTAAAGAGATTCTTCATGCACCAAGCAAATGCTAGGAAAAAAAAAAAATAAACAACCACACTCCTGACAGCATGCCTGTAATTTGACAAATAGCAACATAAACAGTCAGATATTGCTTCCCAGTTCCAGAATAGCACCAGAGAAGTCTACAGTAAGACCTAGAGTAAAAGTCAGATGGGACTGCAGCAATCAAACTAGAAGCATAAAACTCAGAAGAAAAAATAAAAATTTAAAAGGGTAGGTATAGGAGCAGCCAAAAGTATTTCCTGCTTGACTTTGGGTTTTGTTTTCTGCAAGACATATATACCAATACAGATGCCTTGGGAAAGGTTTATTTCCATTCATAAAGTGGCAAATATGCTACTTCTGGCATGGGTTCAGACACCATGGGATACAAATAAAAGAACTGTCTACTGTTTTCTAAATTGGGGGTTGGGTGGTTTAAGGCTTCCTTTGCAGTATGGTGACATGCTACCTCAGACTGCCTCTGAATACACAGGAACAGTTACCATTTACCTGAGGCACAACCAAGAGCCAAGAGGCACCTCTTTAATAGCTGTGCAGGTATCAGCTATGCAGCAGAAACAAGGCATCTTCTCATGACAGAAAAAGCACTCAACTAGACACTTAACATGGTATAATTTTTTCCTTCTCCATTAGCATTCACCACACAGGCTGTAGGAATTCTCCCTTGATGAGGATTTTCAAGCAGCAGTAAATTGGCCAAACAACAGCTGAAGCAAAGCCCTGCAGAAACATTTCATAAAATTTCACTGTATCTTACTACATTTAGTGGTTAGCCAGATTTTTCTAGAACAAGCGTATTTTTTCCTGTTATTTCAAAGGTGTTCAGGCCTGGCAAATGCAGCACAAGCTGGTTCATCTACTTGGATACTCATTGCAAAAGGCCAGGATCTATGGCATTCCACACCCAAGACAAGCACATCTTTGCAGCTGACATACCTGTTGGACCAGTGTGCTTAGCTGAGCATTGTAATGAAGTAATTGAAAACATAACTTTGACTGCACAATGCAAATTCATCAAAATGGAGTTGCCTCAGAATAGACAGTATCTAATGCTCTTCAATGGCACTTATCACTGAACTAACTGCAGCCAAAGTCTGTAGATGCATTCTTAGACTTCATTCACTTACTGCCAGATGACACTGTTGAGTTACAAAGCAAAATTCATGTTTCCCATTAAAAAAAAAAAAGAAAAAAAAAAAAGGAGACTTTAACTTAAAGAAATACTCCTGAAGAAGGAAGCGTGCCTTGGGCATACTGCTTTGTGTGTATTTGTGACTAAATTTAAATTGTTACAACATTCAAGTTGCATATGAGGAAGTTCAGTTGCTTAACACCACATGTGAAAAGCACAGGTGACAAAAGATAAGCCAGTTCAGATCAATTTGTTTGGCAGGCTTTACAAAAGCTTCATTGTGGATTTAGGTTGTAAAACCTGTGAACACCCTCAAAAGGAACAAGCCATAAGGACTTTCCAGTAATAAGAACAGGAAACTGGGGAGAAACTCTTTCACCTCACCTTCTTTAGTTTTGTTTAACTGAAAGATTTGGACAACTGCATCCCCCAGATCATATACATATGACCCAAAGGAATTCCTTAGCTGAGGTTCTGAAAAAACAATCAGTGGATTCATATGAAAGAGGTAGGAGGTGACAAAAATATTAAAGAGAAAGAAAATCTTTTTATTTTACTCACTTGACTAAAAAGCAACCAAAGTAGCAAGAAGAGATTTAGAGCAAGAGAGAACATTCACCTGTGGAAGAGGGAGCTGGACATCCACCATGCTGCCAACTTGCTCTTGTGCTGTCATCTGCTCAGTACTTCAAGGACGCCATGCTTTCCAAAATAAGCCTGAGTTGTGCTGCAACAGCGTAGGAGAAACTGAGCTGACAAGCTTATAAGAACAGTCACTTAATCAGGACTCTACTCCTGACCCAGAAGTCTGAAGAAGTTGGAATAAGGTTGCAAGAGAAAGAAAGTACTTCCTGCCTCCCAGACTGAATGAAAGCATAGGTAAGTGCAAAGAAACCCAGCCTTGGTACTCCTCAAAGACAAGCTATGAGCAACAGGAAGCACCGCTAGGATGAACACCAGTATCACAACTGCACTGAAAAGCCTTTTATTCAACCTTTTATTTATTATTTATAGGGATCAGAGTGGTAGCTTTCGATGTGTTTCTCACATAGGCCATCAGCAGGTTCAAGTACTCCATTTTTCCTTGCCCTTCTGCATAGCTATCTATTTTCTAAGAAACCAACTCCCTTGTGCAGAAAGCTCAACAGTCAAAAGGATCTGAAAGAGATAATCAGAGGGGGAAAAAAAAAGATCAAAATTTAGTAGTAAAAGATCAAGTCAATCAAGTCACAGGGAAAAGATTTTTAAAAGAGTTCTCTATTCAGATTGGATTGGCTGTAGGTACATAGAGAAGAGGAGGCTTCAGCTCTTTAAAACTTTAGAAAATAGAGAAATACAGGTTCTGTCTATGCCAGCAGTCACCAATCTTAAAATTTAAAAATCCCAAACCAAATGACGATTAAACAAGCAGCATGCTGCTGGCAATGGGATATTCTGTTCTCCTTGTCAGTCCAGGGCAGTAGTGGCAAATAGCCTCCTACCTACAGCATCAGAAAATGAGAAATGTTGTCTGGAAGAAGTCATCTTCCCAAACCCCAGTTTGGTTACCTTGCGTAGATCTGTTTCATACCTCAGCACCATTAACATGAACTTTAACATCTTCTTTTTCCTGGAATACTTCCAGCATTTTATCTACTTTCACAGCAGGTACACATCACAACATACAGTACCTTATAGTTCACTTGCTGTTCACAATGTTTTTGGATCCACATCCTGTATATATCATGTTCAAACACAAGGAATCAGACTGCCTGCAGTGGTCCTTGAATTAAAAGCCTGCTAGCTGAGACAGGCTACCAGAACTTCCCTCTCCAGTATACAACTAAAGAACAGACTTCACTGGCAGTCACTGAGCAAAGCTGTGCAAAGATGGAAAGAAAAAAAGGAAGTTAATTACATCAAGACACACATGAACTAATCCTGTATCAGCAATACTTTTTACTGTGCATGTCTTCTAGATAACTTAGGTTCATCACTAACTGCATTATTCTGAAAGGTAATGGAATACAGATGAGCTCCCCTGGGCAAGCACAGAGAACAACCAAAGTCCTGGACTCCCAGTTCTCAAAGAAGACAAAAGCCCTGTCAATCTGCACACACTGGTGGAAAGCGTGTGAAAGCGTGTGAAAGCGTGTGGCACTGACCTGTGTATTTATAGACTGCTATTAATACAGAAGTTGAATCAGATTATCTGGTAGCCCTCCTCTCTCCAAAATGGAGTCAAGGCAACCAAAATTCAGGCATCTTTCTATAAATAGGACCTCTGTTTTCTCAGATAATACTCTAGTGTCTCATTTCAGTGTTTGTTATACTACTTTTTAGTAAAATACCTTTTTCTTGAGAGTTTTTGATGAAAATCAATAGCAGCACTTTTTATTTATATCCTGTAAAGGGAAACTACCTGGAATTATATTTTAGGAAAGCTTAGGTTTCATGCCAGAGCCACTATTCATCTGCTGCAAATCGTTTTCAAAAAGCCTCTTATGCCATCTTGTCACAAACTGCAGGTGTTCCACTTCCAATCCTGTGCAGAAGTCATAGAATCATACAGCTTCATGTTCAAAGCAACTTCTGTGGATCACACAGTTCAAGATTCCTGCTGAAGACAGGGTCAACTATAGTGCAGGATGCTTAGGGTCACATCCAGTTTGGTTTGGGTACCTCCAGGGCCAGACACGCAACTTCTCTGGACAATTTCTTCCAGTGCTTGGCCCCCTTATCATTTAAAACAAAACAATCCAATAAAAACCATCCCGAAATAACACATATCCTCCCAAGTTTAAATGAAGTTTCTTGCATTTAAGTTTGTGGCCAAATTCAGTGCTCCTACATCTCTGCCTCCTCAAACTATGGTAAGGATGTTCAACGCACATGAAATCCTCAGTCAAGACAATTCTTGGCTACTTAGAAACTGAAACAGAGTACTTGGCTTCAACCAAGACAATATTTGTTTAAATGAAAAGGCAGCAATACTAATATTTAGCTTTACTCAGAAACCAAGACTATTTGTTTTAATGAGAAGGCAGCAATGCTAATATTTACCTTTAGCCAGTTTCAGCAAAGATTATCCTCCTATTTCAATGTGAAAAAGCAATCCTTTCGATTTTATCCTTCTCCTGGCAAACCAACATCCTGTCTCAGGTACAACAGGCTATAATGTTTCTCTACATCTGTTTTTCAGGTATACACATTCTCCAGTGACACAGAATCCCACCTCACCATTTGATCACAAAACTGAAAGAAGCTTTCAAAAACATTAACTGTTTCCTCTACAACTCTTCTCCAAGAAACATTTACTTTATTTTAGCCACAGAGTATCAAAGAGTTTTTTAGTATATGACTCCATACCAGCTATTCATTTCAGGGGTTTTTTTAATACTAAGCAATGACTCATGTTCTGTTATTACTGTACTTTGTCTCACCAAATCTGTCTTGCTCAGTTTCATCTCAACAGCCAAATTTAAGAAAAAACCAAACAACTCGACCTCAATTTACAACAGCAAATATTGCTTTCTCAGTATGTCCCCCCCTTGATATAGTTAATCTTTTTCAAACTATGAACTGTAACTCTGGCATAAAACTTGCAGTACACACCTACAGAGGTTTGGTGTTTTAGAGGAATAATAGCAAAGGCTGTAAGCAACTGAACTTCCAATACAAAAGACAGAGGCAGACCCCACGCTTTACACTCTCTTCAGGCTTGCTTGAAAGTTCTGAGGTTGCTACCTTAAGTTTTGGCAAACGGAAGTTGTATTTGACAGAACTGCAGGCAAGGGAGCAGAGGCTGGGGCTTGTATTGCTGCTGTAAGAACTCTCACAAGGCAGAGACACAACTGCTCCCTTCATCCACAATTTGCAGTAGCCTCAGGGCATTTACTGACACTGAGCTCTGACACATTGCTTCATACAAAACTGAGCTTTGAAGTGCCTCCTGAACTATCTTGATCTACCTTACTGTCTCTCCTAGAAAAGCACCAGATGCAGATAGATATTATTTACTGCTCATAATCCAGGGGCCAAGTGGGCAAAGTAGGAACATCAACATATAACCTCATAGTTAGTCTCAGGCAGATTATTTCTTGGTACTTCTCCAAGAAGTCAAATATCTAAATACTTCTACAAGTATCAGTATAAGACAATCAGACTGATTGCAGTTCAATCAGACATTCTGAATAGATATTTAAACGCAATTTTAACACATATTTAGTTGCATGGTCTAGAAAACAATGCTTTAAAAACGTACTACTTAAGTAGCTTCCAGAAATAAGCAACAAGCCATATTTGCATATATAGAATTACACGGTTAGTAATACTAGTATTTGATTCAAAACTCCCATTTTTACAGAGTAATTCTTCAAGTTACCAAGGTTTGAAAAGTCCAGCACATTTATTTTGTATTGTGAAAGCATTCTTACAGTAAGAGTCACATTCAAGTTGTTTGGGTTTTTAAAAAACAAGTATTTTCATTTAAAAACATACAGCAGGCCTGTTTAATTTAAAATACATTTCTTTAAATGATGAAAAAAGTGCTATGCACTACTCACAAGTAGTCTGCCAGCAGACCAGTACCTACATGACACTTCAGAAATGTTTCATCTATCTAACCACAGCAACTGCCTCACTCTGGAAGTCATTTTAGCAAAACAGTGAAATGTGGTTCATCCCACTGCTGTGGTGTGAGAAAGATAAGAGAAATCTCAATACTGCAAAAGGAGTATATAACACCATTGCCTACATGCTTAGAGTCTCTTATCAGCAATGCAATTGGTAGAATGATACTGATTTCACCATAACTCCAAGGACAAATGCAGAATTTGTACAGGTTCATACATCGGCTTTGATTTAATAGAAACTAAGGTTCAGCCATTGGAGCCAGAATGCCATTTAAGTCCTGATCATACAATTATGAAATCTGCTTTCCTTTGTGACTTCACTGTGCATACTGCAAACTCCTCCTGTTATTTGGCCAAAGGTCAAACTCACCTTTCTATCAGTAACAGAGTCACCCTTGCAGATACCTGTCCTCTAAATGTCTTCTATCTGGAAGAAAAGCAAGTCACCAGAACTGGTTTAGTTAACTGGTGCAGTAAGTTGGCAAACAGCACATGCCTCCAGTCTCTCACTAAACAGAAGAACTTGTGCAGACAGCCCTTTCTCTGGCATGCTGTAAAGTCTTATGAATTCCATTAAAGTCCCTTAATCAGAAGTTACAGTTGTGCCATATCTCCACGTTATGTTTCAGTTAAAAGCTGCATCATCGGTCAATTGCTTCATTATCAAAGTATAACCCTATCTGAACTCAACTCTTTCTCCATCCTAGAAAGAAAATCCCACCTTTTGTCAGTGGAAAAGATGAACAATCCACACATTCATGGCTACCCAGAAGTTCTGAAAAATAACGAATTGTCTGATTTCAATACTATCATTAAGCACACTTCCTGTGGAATCATCTCAACTGAGGAAGGACTACTACAGTTCAAGCAGCACCTCACTTGGCCCAAAAGTACTCTAACAACAAAAGCACTACTCCACAATTGTCCCAAATTGTCATGGTCCATGTCCACCTCAATACTTAGTTTTCACCTATCCTTATTTTGAGTGCCAGACCCTAAGGGGCATTAGTTCAGCAAACACTCTCAGAGTACAGTGGCCACACACAAACAAAAGCAGGTTCCTTATACAATACAACTGTGCCAGCTCACTTGGTGCAGTAGCAGAAAGGGCACAGTTTAGATAAGGGGAGGTTACCATCCCATTCTGTTCTACATCACCTTCAGTCAGAAGGGAGCCAAGCCTTTATCTCCCACCTTGAAAGAGCACCAGTTAAAGGAAGAATGTGAAACAGAACAATACTCTTTAGCACATTAGTTAAAGTAATTGCCTGGGAAAGACAAAGCCTGAGCTCTAGCTTGCACTTCAGCATACTTGTACATTAAAAGTTTAAAAACATATTGCACTAGGATTTTCTTCAGGGACGGGGACATGCAAGTCTGCCTTTCTCAGATAGGAAACAAAATCCCAGTCTCACATTTCTGGGTGAGGCCTCTTCAAAGAGGGGTAAGGAACAAGTATGGTGACTTCCTTTAAAGGTCACTTAAAAAAACAGATGGACCAGGAATCCTAGATCTCAAAATTATGGAAAGCTACAGCAGAGGCCTTTCCGAGCTCTGGTTCTCCACATGTTCCAATGATAAATAATATGCCTGTCAAAGATTAAGCTAAGAAGGAAGAGCTGCTTTGAAAATGGACAAAGTAATATAGAGAACACAGTACTGAAAGAATCATGGTGTTGTAGCTACAGGCCTCTAACTTTCTACCTTTGATGAAGAGAAACATACTTCTGCCAACAACCTGGAAGACTTTTCACACAGCACCAAAGTAGTCCTTGGGAAAGCTCTGACTATGCTCTTGCTAGAAATAGACATCAAGCAAAAGTGTCAGTACACAGAAAAACTAATGCTTTTCTTCTTCTCAGACATAGTTACATCTCCTTGTCAGCCAGCCAGTTGGAGGTCTTTCCCCAGCCTGCTACTGGCAGACAGCTGCTAACCCATGGGAAGAGCATGCACCAAAATGTGTAGCAAGAACACACGAGACCAGGCATAATGAGGTGAAACACAAGCAGCAGGTGAACATTCCAAGCACAGTGCAGGTTCTCTCAAATAACAGATTAAAAGCTAGTCTCTGGATTTACGCCCTCACAAAGACACTGTGGTTCTTCCACTATAAAATAAAAAGAGACAGCATTGACTAACACTGTCTCAGAGTGAAAGAGCAACAAGTTTGTTTTGACATGTACTTCTTCACAGTGCTCACGGACTTCTCAACACCCCACACCAGCACCTCGCAGTGGATCTGCAAGCATACCAGGACAAGTCACAGTTGAAGGAGAAGAAGTTCTTCCATGTATGAAGCTGTCACTGATTAAAGCCATAAAGGAAAAATGCTGTTCCACTGGGATTCCAAAATGAGCATTAATGGTTATTACAGATTACTCACTTAACAAGTTATACCCATCACAGGAGATACACCCTCCAAGCAGAAGTCATTCAGTACCAGCACGTTCTTAGACATAAGCAGTGTGCAAGAAGAGGAAATTTTTCCAGGTAGTGGGAGATATCTACATTGCAAATAAGATGTTCCTCAAATATGAGTAAGCATGTCCAGGACAACTTTTCATACAGTACCCACTTGCCAGCAAAGACAGAGCAATGCACAAAACAGTCCAACCAACTATCCCAGCTGCCTACTGGAAAAGTGTAGCAGCACAAGCCACAAACTGCACATCTCAACCCTCCTGCACACCTCACCAGGTTAAAACTCACCACCATCATATCTTTTTTCACCATGCAGAAGTTGCTCCAAGGGAAACTGTGACTTTTTTCTCTTTCCATGCCATCTTTCTCCTGCACCTTCTGCTCAAAGCACCAGGACTCTGAGAGCATCATTATCCCTATGAGTAATATAGCCAAAAAAATTGGGAGACTGCAATGAACGTCACGAATACAAAACAAGCGGCCTGGGGAAATACTTTTGTCACCCATTCAGGTTTGATTATAAAGCAGGTACTGACTACAAATGCATGGCTGCCCAGTGTGTTACAGTGGGAAGTGACAAACACCCCTTCTGATATCAAGCCTGCTCACGTCACAACCAACGCTGGCGCTCTCATACCTGCACTGGTACCTTCCCCCCTGCAGACCGGCAAGCTGAAGAGTCCCAACGCTGGCTCCTTGTACTGTCTTTCCTAGGTGCGGCTCCTTTCTCAGAGATGCTCACTTCACACCTCATCTCTGTACAGGGTTAGCTGATTTCTCAGGAATTTCTGGTACAGGCTACTATGAGACAGTCCAAACCCGAGACATAAAAGCAGTGGATGCCATCTCATTCACACCAGCTGAAGAGCACTTCAGACCCTCGGGGCAGCCAAGCCCTACCCACAAGGTGGTCTGCCCGCCTCTGACCCAGCCGATGGAGCTCCAGCCCGGCTCGGAACTGGCGGCACCAACTGTGCAGGGAAGCGGCACCGAGCTGCAAACGCACCCGCGGGGATGTGCCCCGGGGCCCGGGAGCGAAGGCGCCGGACAGACCCACGCCGAGCCCTCCGCCGCCCCTCTCCCACGCCCGGCCCCAGTCACGGCTGCCTGCGGGCGCCTCGGGGCGGGTCTTTCCCATCCCCTATCCCTGTCCCTCCGCCGCCGGGAGGGCACGTGAACAAGGGGAGCCCCCGCTGTTACCTGCCCGGTGATGCCGGTGATCAGAGCCACCTTCCTGCCGTTCATCTCCTCGCCGTCGTCTCCCGGTGCGGCGGCGGCGCAGCCACACTCCTCCTCCGCCGCGGGCTGTGCCATCCTCCCGGCGCCGGGCGCGTCCCAGGTGGGGAGGTATCCCGGGGCAGAGGCGCGGCCGCCGGGGCGAGGCTCCCGGCGCTGGGGGCGGGCACGGAGGGGAGGATGCCTGGCGGCACCCGAGGTTACCTGCGCTGCCCCGGCCGCCGCGGCATTTCCGTGCTCGCCGCCAGCCCGCGCTCCCGCCCCGCCCCGCCCCGCGCCGGCCGCAGGTGCAGCCCCCCGCAGGCGCGCTCCCGCTGCGCGGCCCGGGAGCGCGCCCGGCGCTCGGCACCCCTCCCGCCGCGCGGCTCGGCCCCGCAGCCAATCAGGAGCCCCGGCGCTTCCTTGAAGGAGCAGGACACGCGCGGGGGCCCAAAGCTGGCGCGGTGATTGGCTGAGAGCGGGCGGGGCGGGGCGTGGCCGGAGGAGGAGGAGGAGGAGAAGGAAAAGGAGGAAGAAGAGGGGGAGGAGGAAGAAGAGGAGGAGGAGCAGCAGGAGCGGGGCCGCCCGACTTCCTGACCGCGTGTCTGGGTGGGGGATGCGCCGCCGGTGCCACGTGAGGCGAGCGGGGCCGGGCGCACAGCGCCCCCCGCGGCGCGGAGGAGTTACCGAGGTATCGCCGCGGGAGACGCGCCGGAGATCCCGAGCGTTCCCACTCTGGAAATACTTGCTTATAAACGGACCAAAGGCTTCTGGAAAAAG
The DNA here is from genome assembly GCF_041296385.1 of Aphelocoma coerulescens. Lineage (NCBI taxonomy): Eukaryota > Metazoa > Chordata > Aves > Passeriformes > Corvidae > Aphelocoma > Aphelocoma coerulescens. The sequence goes on from NC_091015.1 coordinate 81,036,733, forward strand.
GGATTTACAACATGTATTTCTTCTTCTGATGAGGCACTGGATCACTGCCGCTTTTACCGAGGCATCAGGGCGCTGTATGTACAAGGAAGAAGGTGCCTGCCTATGATTTGCTCTTATTCCACGAAGGATTTCGCATCAGTTTCTTCATTGCATGCTTGGATGATGGGGCCTTTGCGTATGCAGATAATCCTTGCGCTGTTAATTTTTTTATTCTTATGGTGCATGGTCAAAAAGTTTTCAGCATCATTGAAAACTGATAGTATATTTTTAAAAGAAACAAAACACTCTATGAGCATACTGCCCTTCGAATGGAACTGTACTCTCAAATTGCGAACGCTTTCTTGCACGCTGCTCCCCACTTTCTTGGTTTAAATTCCCTTCTTGCAGCCTCACAGTCTGCGATGCCTTGGAATTTTTATTATGTCACGGTTACTTAGTTGCAAGATGTCATCCCAGCTGTGCCATTTCTGGCTCCTGTTTCTGAAGCCTTTTCTCGACAAGCACATACAGTTTTATCAAGTTGGCAACATCCGCTGCTACTTGTGCAAAATGACTTCATCCCACTAGTACTTGCTTTATGGATGTACAGTCTCAGATTCAGAGAGGAGGGGCACCACAAATGAGTGCCACCCTCTCAGTTTTAAAATGACACCGGAGAAATAAAAGGATATCAAATTCTGAGAGTTTCAGAATTCTGTGTACCAGAAATAAGGCACACACCTTTATTTGAAAATGTAGAATTTGAGATTAGAGGGAGTTAGGAGCAAGTTTTCTTTACTTATTTACATGCATAATTCACTCTCCTGTTAGATCTGAGCTGCATAAAACAGTGCATGAGCTACAGCCTTAAAAATTGTCCTTTATGTGGCCAGATAAGCTTGTCATTTCCAACTTTCCTTGGCAGTCCGTTCATTGGCTTGCCTTCTTTCTTGTTCTGCTTTAAAAACTGGTGAGTAGGGCTGACAGTGTAAGTCCTGAAGCTGTGATAGAGGAGCCCCCATCCCTGGGGCCTATGTGTGCAGCTAAGAGCCTTTTTTTGGTTACTTTCTCCGAACAGAATTTCTCCTACCCCAGTTGTCCAGTATCCCACAAGAACTATTTTTCAGATGTAGCATTTTCCTTGACTGTTATTCCCAGAAACACTCCACTGAGGGAGGAAGCTGGTTCACAGCTTTCATAAACTGCCTGGTTAACCAAGTACATCAGTTGATTGATGACCTTTTGCTTTGGTTTTACTCTCAGGTGACAGGCACATCCAGCTGTCCCCCTATTCAGGGCAGTAGCTCTCCTTCCTACTCAGTGGGTGCACTCCTGAGTGATTCAGACCAGAAGACTCTGCAATCTTTGGCACTTTTGTAAGGGGAGCATCCCAGCCAGACTTAGCTGAGAACACTTTACCAGGGGTTCATACTTGTGGTTTTGGTCAATAGTAATACTAGAAACAGGCTAGTGAAGCCAGGCAGGATGTAGCCCAGTTCAAGTTCCAGCTGACTGAAGCTTGACCAAAGCTTAAAAAAAAAAACCTGCCAAAAAAGCCCCCTTTAACTTGTTTAAATTTCTGTCCCATTTATAAGTCTGGCAGTAGTAGTTGCAGACACAGTTAGCCAGCTACCATAATCCTGCTAGGTCTGCCCCTGGCATGCACAGGCACATTCCAGGTTTAATGCACAAAGACTGTTCTGTCACCGAAGTCTTCCAAAGTACATTTACAGAAGAGACTGAAGGCTCACTTGTGGCCCAGGTACTAGATTTTACCTAAGTTGCTCTGGTGTTGACAGCAATTTATGTCAGGCTGCAGCTGAAAACTGGACCAGCAGCCCCCAGGGACTGAAGGATTAATATTCTCTCTGAGTGCTAGGCTGCACCGATGTCTCCTTGCTGCCTCCAGCACCTGTACCATGGCATGTGCTACCTTACTTAGAATTGTGTCTGCCCACACCATAATCACTTTCTCACACGTCCGTGTGGACCCAGCTCCGGCTTCTAAAACTGGCAAGGCCCCACGGAATGAGGAGACAGCAGACTGATGCACATCTGCACCTCCAGCCCCCTTGGATCCCTGGAAGAGGAGATGCTTGTGTGAGCATGGGTGTCCAGTAAAAGTTTTATGCCCAGCGAGTAAACAGTCTGACAAAGTCTGAGGAGACACAAAGAACAGCATGTGTAGCATTACCTTTAAAGCTGCCACTCCAAGAACTGGGGGGGAAAGAGATAAAGACAGATGTAAATATATTTACTTGGTACTGACAGATAGAAACAGGTATCACAGGGAAAGAAAGGTGGAGAGCATATCTAATTGAGATTGGTTAAACCAGGAAATAACGTAAAATGAGCAAAGAAGAAGCAGATTGGGAAAGCTGAAAAGAAAATAAATGTCATTGAGAGTAAAGAAGAAAGGGGTAGTAGGAGAAAAGGACTGAAGTGTATTAGATTACAAAAAATAGGACATTAAATGTTAAGGAAAAGTGAAAAGGGGGGAGAACATCCATACCCTGAAATTTCATTACACTTGAATACCACATGTATTGCAATCTTGATGATGTCAATGGTTAAATGAGGATGTGATTGCCTTTGGAATTTGGAAAGGTAACTGCGCAGTTTAAGAATTTCGTATTAATTGATCGTACATGCTAGCAGGAGATAAGTAGCCTTACTTTAACTTCAGAAGTAGAAACAGCTGATTTAAAATGCTGGGTTTATTCACTGTGGGACAAAGGTATCCCTAATTTTAGTACAATAATAGCATCACTCATGCTAGAAATGTGGTAAAAGCTGACACGATACCACTGCATCCTGTTCTGTACAGGAGTTAGAAGTTGTCATTGAACCAAGTGGCGCCCTCTTTCTCTTCATCACTCAGTGCAACAAAGGGGAAAACTGGGGTTTTTTTTGTTTTTCTGGGGTTCTTCTGAATGATCCTCATCCTGAAGAAGGGGCAGCCAATAACTAACTCATGTAAGCACAAGTTAACTATTGGGAGACAGCAAATGTTAGTTCAGACAGAAGATGTTAATTACAAAGCCTGAGAAGCCGAATTCACCCTAATCTTGTCAAGATAGAGGGGACAAGGATCATCTCAGAGATTGCTGAATCATCCCTCAAAGGACTACGCGTGCCCAGGGAGAAAGGCGAAAAGTTCACTGCGAGGATGACTACTGGCCTTCATCAGAAAGACCCCCGAGGAAGAGGAGAGGCCTTCCTCAGCGCGACCACCAGGACACACAGCGCATGCGTGGCCCATATGCTAATGACTTCCGAGAAATAATTTGTTTAACCACACCTGTCCCAAGGAATGTGATGAATATTCATAATTTAACTCTTAATACTGTGTTGTAGAGAGCACCAGGTGTGTGTTTGGAGGAGCGATCCCCACACACCCGGCGTGCCGAATAAAGCAAATACCCGCTTCTCTGACTCTGTCCCCGAAGTGTCTCCTGGCCTGGTTGCAGCACGATTCAATCCAATAGTTTAAGCAACTTCCGCATCGTGGTGCTGTGAACTCCATTAGAGCAGTGTCCACGGATCACAGAACGCTGACTAGAATACATTTACTTTGCTTGTCTGCAGCTACCAAATACATTGGATTCTGTCTCCAACTGTGAAATCCATGGTGGCATCTAGAGGTTGTTCAAAACCCCACCAGGACTGGTTGGGGACTGCAGAAAAGGAGCCTGTGGAGGATGGGTAGCTCATCTGAGTTCACTGTCCTTTCTGAGGAGCTTTTGGTTTCTACAGAAAGGCAATCAAGGGGACTAGTAGGCCCAGAATAAAGTACTGTAGAAATAGCTTCTTTTTCTACTTTGCTGTTTTAAAGTAATGGCAGCAAATAGTTGTGTTCATTGACTTCACAGAGCTAGGGAACTGTGGAAAGCATGTAGAAAAGGAGGGAAGGCTGAGTCCAGGGGAGGTCCATCACAATGTGAAAGAAAGTGCAGATGTTGGAGTGAGAGGAAAGAGCACCAGATCTCACGAGGAAATAAGGAGAAGTGAAGAATGGGCACAGACAAGAGGATGAACGGAGGGATAGACTCATAATTGTTTTTCTAACTGTTATCTTTAAGATTTGAGGGCATTTGGAGTGATCCACAACTTCAGTGCCCTGATGTGGCAACTTAGAAGGTGGATCAGAAACAGGAGGATGCAGGCATGGTTCTGAAAAGTGAGCCTCGAGGCCAGGGCCTGGAGATAAGCAGCACCTGGGAACCACTTGCTTCTCAGCTGGGCTTCTCAGGTGGTTCTTGTGTGCCTGACAAATCTTGCACACTTCCCCCCAGAGGCCACTGAATTTCTTTCCAATAGGACCTTGTCAGTGGAAAATGAAGTTGAGTCATCAGTGCTTCGACTAGGCATTACAGAGGAGGAAAATTCCTGGCAGTACTGACTCCCAGCTGGAGCTCTTTGTGTTCAGCATTTGTGGCCTGTGCTCAGCCCACAAAGTACTAACAGTCTCCTTTTCCTCTTCACAAAGGCTCGCCTGCTTACTTTTGAATGGGTGGGTAAGACTGGTCAGACTTGCTAAACTCTTGGCAAAGATTCATCCTTTGAAAGGCAGAGACCCAATTCCTGTTGGTGCTGTTGTGATGTGATTTTTACGGCACTCTGCACAGCCTGGTGTTTCAAAGGCAGAGACAGTGCCAGTGCCTTGTTGCTCTCTCACGTCAGTCTCCAACACTACCAAGAAATTGTGCTACCTTGCAGTAAAACTGATGGAAGAGCAGGATCCAGGCTGAGCTTGGTGCCACTGTTTATATCCATCCTAAAAGTCTGCTCCTGGGAGACTCAGGTCTGGAACAGCACCATGACCAGGCATGCAAATCTCAGTCCCTCCCATGCTTGGTGCAGGAACAGCACCGGCATGAAGACATGGGAATGCTGGCAGAGCTTTATGCAGCAGTGGTGGGCTGTGTTTGGTAGCCTCAGGCACATAGGCGGGGCTGTGGTGAGCTGGAGCCTTTCCCTTCTGCAGCATCTCTGGGCAGAGGCTGATGGTACAGGATTCTGGGCCATGGGCAGGGGTGGAGGAACCTGTTGGCAAGCAGGGACAGCCAGGACTGTGGGTACCTTTGGGGCTTGGATAGAGCAACCAGGGATCCAAGCCAAGCCCTGACTCTAAAAGAAATACTGTTTTGTTAAAAAGGAGCATGGCAGTGACAGTCTAGTACCTCCCTCCTTGTGGTCCCCAAGCAAGCCAGCCCTTGGTGTAACGTGTTCCTCAAGCACACGGAAATAATTAACAAATGTTCCTTTGTATCTCAGCCAGCACTCGAGGTACCTAATTATGGACATTGTTTCTGTAAGAAACACCAAATAAATGTCCCTTTTCATTCCCAGAAGGAAGTAAAAAGCCATGAATACAAAAAGCATCAGGCCCAGCAATGTGTTAGCATATGCAATTGTCCCTTACAGCTTTGTGAACTGATGGTAACTGGACTGGAGCCACTGGAGTTAAAACACCTGAGAGAAGAAACAGGTTTGTAACTGGAAGGAAAAGCAAAATTCTCTGTGCATGACTGATTAGAAACACTTTTGCCCAACATGATTATTTCAGTATGTACTAGGAGTCATGAGACCTTTAAGGGGGATGTTGGCAACTCTTTGAGAAGTCTAGAGATTGAAGTTCAGAAAACTATAAAAGCATAGTTTTGATAGACCTGACAAGCAAGTGTGTATATTTTAGAGAAACTAACAAAGAGGGAAGCTGAATCCTGAATATCCAACTCCCTATGAGGGTCTTCACATGCAGTGCTTCCAACAGGATAGCAGTGATACAAAGACACACCATACAGAATGAATGCTGTCAACATTTAATTGATAGGTTTGAAAAACAACCAGAAATCACTGGGCCTGGTGAGAATGAGAAACCTCAATATAAAAATGTGATTGATTAAAATCTTATTTGTTGGGCTTGGCTTCTTTTTTTCCTGAAGAGGGTATCAGAGAAGGAACTAAAAGTTATGTGATAAGCCTTAAAAGTCTACCTGAAGAAAGAGAAACGAGCAACTACTGTAAGGCCAGGTTCTTCCCAAATGCCACAACTCATACACATACACAGACAAACCCATTTATCTCCATCCCTGGCCCTGATGTGTACCAAGATTCATCTTTTTATTAAAGACATTTTCTTTATGGGGAGTAAGTTTCAAAAATGCAGCATTTGTACCCTGTTTAAATTGTTTAGTCCACTCACTAATGTGAATGAGGACATCAGGGACTGCTGCTCTGGAAAGACATCAGAATATAGTACAGTAGTTCTTTCTTACACAGGTTCTTTCTTTTCTTGTCCTTGCACAGATATAGTCTATTATTCACCCAAATCCTTACATAAATCTTGTCCAAAAGACTTCTAATCAGAAAAGAAAACAACAACCACACTATAAAAAAAGACCACCTTGGGAAAAAAACAATGTACTCACAGAGTGGTATGGTGTCTGTTTAAGAGAGTTGCCATTTAGCAAGTGTTAGCTATTCAAAGAATTAACTGAAATGGGGTGGTAAGTCAGCATCTGTTCCTTGTCACCGAACTCAGGGCTATAGCAGAGAGCAGAGAAAGAAGTGAGTTATAAAAATTTTTAGTAGGAAAATGGAAAGGAATCACTTCGCTGTCCCATAGTCTGGATTATTTTCTTAGAAGGTGGATCAAAATACCTGTGGTGGTTTTTCCAAATTGTCTCCCCACTCAGAGAACACATGAGTGGAAGAACATAAGAGACACAAGATATGAAGCAGAGAGGACTCTGCTTTTCTGGAACTGCGGGGTTTTTTTGTAGCAGCACATGTATTTGGCTAGATTTATGCTATTCACACTCTTTATATATCCCTCTGCATTTTATTTGTGGGTAAGTGTAAGGTAAGAATTAATACTGTTGTTTTAACATGCATATTTCTAGTGGGTAAAAGCAGTCCCACAGCCTTGTGTGCCTGGGATGAATTGTTTTGTGATTAGTTTTGACCAAACCCAGAAGAATTATACACAAAATTACTCTTTTATTACCCCCATTACAATGCATTAACTGTTTGCTAGGTGCTGACAGAGTCAGAAACCCTGGCAGCCCTTCTTTTGGTTTGTCACAAAGAGTCCCGGCTCTGAACCAACAAACAGAGCGTGCTGGAGCTGGTCAAAGAGGAATGTGGGTGCCAGTGACAGGGAAATGACAGAATTCATATTTCCTTGGGACTAGAAAAAGGCAACACTACAGTAAAAGTCAACAGGATTTCAGGAGGACAGATTTCAGTTATCCAGAGAGTCATTAGGTAACATTTCCTTGGAAGGCTGATCCAAGGCAAAAAAGGGAATTTAAAAAGAAATCATGTACCATGAAAGAAATTTTATTAAAGGTGCAACTGCAAACTTTCCAGGTGCAGGCAATGGTCAGGAAGCAGAGTAAGTGACCAACTAGGTTATATCCCTTTGATCCCTAACATGGGAGGAAATTGTACAGGAAGTAGAAACTGTATCAGAGTACTAAAGACTTATTTTCAACAGCCCACAAGAGCAACACCAGATAGGCCAGTGAGATGATAGTCCTAGCAACTATTGCTTGTGAAATCCTTCTGTCAGTGCATTAATATTAGGAAAAACAGAGTTGATGAACTACTCAATGGAAGAGTAATTATTAGCAATGACATTGAAATACAACTTATTAAATGTCTTTTTGCTGAAATGTGACTGACACTTAAGATCCATAGCAAAGGAATGGATCTATGCAAGGTGGTGTTTTCTGTAACTGTCTAGAAGATGGGATAGAGAGATTTCTGTAAGCCTGAGTGGGAATGTAAATAAGCTAGATTAGAAACTAAAAATTATCTCCAATGAAATAAATAAATGATCTGTGGAAAAAATCTTACTAATTCAACAGGGATTAATTCAGAATACTGCATTTGGGCAAGGGGGCTGTGGAACTCAGTGTAAAAAATGCAGGATAAGGAACTGTGATGTAGAAAGAAGTATAAAACTTATAATGAAACCAACAAAAGCATATTGTTCCTGAAATGAGGAAACAGTGCAGATACAGGTGTGTGATCTATAAGTAGGTGAAGTAATACTGATGCATGGTTTAGTGTTAGTGTCTCAAACAGGGCACTGTGCTTGTTGCAGGGTGTTGAGAAGCTGGAGGAAAGCCATGAAAATTATCAAAATTCTAAATGACATGGAAGGAAAGATTGGAAAAAAAGTGGGGTCTTTTAGCATAGGAGTAAATGATGTTGTTAAGGAAGGAAGGACCAAGAGAGTCTTCAAATGCATAAGAAGTTGCTACAAAAAGTTAGGCAGTAATCTATTTTCCGTGCTCCTTATGGATAGGGCAAGATATAGTAGAATTTTAAGGTTAAGAATCTACAGCACAGGAATAGATTTGCATAGGCAGCTAGTGGCAGCTCCACAATTTAGTTCTCTGATAACAGACTAGATGAATATGCATCAAGAATGACCTGCAACAGTTGCCCCTGGCCTGGATGAGTGACATTCTACTTGATGCTTCAAGGATGCCTCCAGCCTTACAGTATTTTGATAGGAGTGGGACCTTGACCTCTACAGGGTCAACACCAAAGAATCCCACTGAATTCCCACGAGTTCTCAAGTGCCAGGCAGGCTCTCATACATGGCACTAGCTAATCCTATAGCAGCCAAGGGTTTATTGTGCTCTCCTGCACTTCATTGACTCTTTAGGGTTACATATAGGCAGCAGAACTGCATTCACAGGGTAGGAGACTGAGTCCTGTAGATTACTCTTGTCTCACCCAGTTCATCACTTCCCTGTTGCTCGACACCACACTGTTTTTTCCAGCCATAAATTTAACAGCCGAACAAATACTTGTGACAACCCCAGTTTGAGGGAGCAGCAGGGGTGAGGCTGGGAGGTCAGGGCTATAGCCAAGCTGGCTGGGCAGCAATTTCACTGATGAGGGGTGCAGTACTACAGCACCCAGAAACAAAGAGCAGAGCAGGTCCTGTGATAGTAACCAGGGTTATCAAGTCTAGTTCACCAGGCAAAGAGGCAAAGCCAAGGAAAAGCCAGGATATCAAGTCTACAAGCCAGAGTCAGTGTCCAAATCAGTGACGCAGCTGGCCAGGCACAGGGACCATGGACGGGTGCCTTGGGTTGAACAGACCACCTAAGCCAAGGGGACCAGACCCCTACTTCCTCAACTTTTTCTCACCTGTTTCCTTTCCCAGTTCCAAGATTCTGCAGGGGCACCAGATCTGAGCTGGCCTCAGGGACCAGCTAACAAAAGGCTGGGTAGGGCAGTGCCTTTACAATCCAGACAAAAACATTTGCCGCAGCACCAAAGAAAGCAAATTCCCCACTACTCCCCAGAATGACAGATCCATATTACACTTTAAAGGATAGCCAGGCGCTAATGTAAGAAAGGCCACTGACAAGCCACATCTCGAGGGAAAAAAACCCCAAATACATATTTTCAACCTCAGTGGCTGGTTTTAACCAGCTCATACTCCCAAGGTTGTTGCCAAAAGAAATGAGAGTATGTTGTTTGGTTTGGTTTGGTGGTTTGTTTGTTTTATGTTTTGTTTTGTTTTATTTGTTTTGTTTTAATGGGCAGATTAGCAGTGACATTTCTGATATCCTCATTTCTGGTTTCTCTAGGCTCAAGAAACCAGATCTGCTAATGACAACATTTCTTCCAAAACATTTTCAGTGTTGTAGAATCCAGTCCTACACCCATAACCTGCCTGAGTGCCATTGAGGTCGTTACCACTTTTTATTGCTGCAGCCCCTTGCCCAGCAGCAAAGGACCACCAAAGAATCTGGACCAAAATGTTCAGTATTTTATTTGTGTTTTATAGTCATTACATGGTTATTAAAACGAAAACATTTTTTTGGTTAACTGAGGAAAGGTTTGTTTGGCAGGACGCAAGCCATCGTGCTTGACTATAGCCCTGGTGACACAATTGGCCCGTGTGTGCGAGGAAGTGACAACATCAGCTATGTCCCACCTCTGACTCTACCAACAAATCTGACAATTATGGAGACTATAATTACTTGATCATCTTTGTCAGATGCTTTCACTGACTCATGTATTATGGACTATGAGGTAGTGTCTCTGCTTTCTGGATCACATTAGCCATTGATGTGGCTGAGCCAGATGGTTTATAGAAGCGTCTGCTTAATTCTGATGGTTAATCCTTGAATACCACCCTGCTCATCATCCAGCCTGTTCTCTTTTCCTTCCAGGGTGTTTCTGAAGAGCTGTCTCTTCTGGCCAGGCAAAGAACAGTTGTACAGAAATCCCTATGGCTTGAGTAGAAGGGTGTGCTTTTGCAGGCATGCTTTGCCTTTCAAACTAAGCTATTAAACTCAGAGTCAAGCAGGGAAAGATATTTCACCAGACTTCAAGAAAGTTCCTGTAACCACTTCAGGCTGAGCACTGTTTTGACACTGGGAAAAGAAGAGCTGAGGGACAGAAAAAAGGAAAAGGAAGAGATATACATAACCAAGATGGGGCTTCTATGTCACACATGCAGGGACCTCATCTAAAACTATAAACAGGCTTTATTTTCCCTGACAGCAACTGAAATAGCATTTATTTAAATGCAAACCTGTATCAGGTCAGGTACTGGCTTTCTGCAGAGTCAGGAGGGGACTCCCAGGACAGAGCCTCTGGAGTGGCCTCAAGCTTCTTAGGATAAATTTTGCTTTTTTCCATTCCCAGCATCACCTTGGCTTTGAACACCTAGGGATGTTTCTGATTGCCTGCTGGCAAAATGGCACTGGAAAGAAATTTGTTAAATTAGCACTTCTTGCTGCCAGAAAACTTTTTGACTGCAAGGTGGGAATGTGAGAAACCTCCCACTCTGCACATGGGGCACACATTCGGCTGCTATGCTCCACTGGAAAAAATCTGCTGTAATTTCAAACAGAAACCACAGAGGTTTGACAAAGCCTGTAGGAGACTCTTGGAACTTTTAACTAAATTGTTCCTGTGTTTCTAAGCAGTTGGACTTTTAGTGCTGGCCTGCATTACTTGTCTAACAAAGTCCTTATCATGACATCCAACCAAACTTCTCATTGACTATGATGAAATGTTCAGCAATGCACATGTAAAAATGTAAAGGACAGGATCTATACATAAAAGACTGTTTAGATTTTTTTGGTGGTCTCCATGTTTCCAAACAGGATTTCACACCCACATTTTTACCATGTTTTTCTTTTGGCAAATTTCTGGCAGGTGCAAATTTCACCCAGAGAAATGGAGACCTCATTTAAAAAATAGGAATCAAATTATTGGCTATAAATAATGAGGTTACGTTTATCATCTTTTTAATTTTAAGACAGTAAGGTATCTTCCTTTAGGTTCATCATCCAAGTGTCTCAGTCCTCAACACAGCTGGAACACTCAGGCTTGCTCTTTGGGTTCTGGTGGCTGTACATGCTTAGGGGAAGAATTGCAGGCCTGGACCCTACATCACACCTGCAGCAGAAAACACAGTGGTCCAGATTAATCACTTCCTGAGCTCCATGAGCTTTGAATCAGACTCTCTTTCAAGTTCATCAGAGAAGTAATCAATGAAAACTACAGTAACCAAAATACTGTTTGGCAGGCTGAATGAAAAGTAATAAATAACCTCATTTCATGAACCCTGACTTCAGTGTAGTCATTTAAACACTGAGCCTGTGAACCAGAAGTTTGGAAGCAAGCTACTCCAGTCAATGGAAAGACATTCACTAAGCTAAATGGCTTTGTATCAAGCTTTTACTGGATAGAGCTATAAAATATTTCCTCCAGAAGTTCTGCAGGCTATTTTAGTCTATCCATACTGTGGGGAAGGAAACTAGAAAACAATAGCTGGCCAGACCAGGAGAAAATACATAAATATAGGCAATTGAAATACTGCAAGGTAAAATCTCATTGGTATATAGCTGAAGTATGATCAGTATGCTTAACTATAGCTTGAAGACTGCTCTCCAGTGGCTGTTCAGTTGTACTGATTCATAACCTTGCATGGAAGTTCTGCAGGGTGCGTAGCATTTTCCAAAAAAGAAAATTTAAAATTAATCCTAGATGAGTCCTGGCAAAGCTGGAGTTCTAAAAAGATTCAAAGTATAAAGTATCAAACATAAGGCATCCCATTTCTGTTAAAAGGAGAGTCTTTATTTTTAATCTCTTAAAAAGAGCAGTCAATTAGCCTGCCAAAAAGATGTTTGTACTTTTGAATCTGGATATCAGCACATAATATATTTCTAGTTAAATTATTACGTAACATAATTTATTGTGTTAATAAAACACAAAGGATTCAAATCAACTTGCACAATGTCTAAGTGTGAGTGATTCACTCTTTCAGTCTGTTGGGTTAGAATCTTGTTTTAACACCAGGCACGTCTTTTTTTTCAGCTAGAATAGAAGTGGTTTGTATTACTGTGTTAATTATGTGAGCCCTTAAAACTGTGGTTTGGAAAACATTACACATCTGAGGTATTTGTGCAAATTAAGGGATTAATAACAAAGAGCTGTTTTCTTTTTTTTAACTGGAGCCCTTGAAAGGAGTGTGCATGCATGAGGTGGAGCTGAACCAGGACTGATGTGTGTCTGTGTGCATTCCTCTCCCTCCTCTTTTCCCCTTGCCTTCTCCTCAGCAAGATACGGATCATCTTGTGAGCCTCATGGGTGACAGCTGGCTGGCAGGTTACCTTCTCGGTCAACTGAGCATATCCCCTAAGCTAAAACCTAGTTCTCAGGTGCTAAAAAAGGACATATATGTACTAACACATGCACTCAATTGTGTAAATAAAAATAACAGCTTTCTGCCTCTTTATCTTTCAAAAAAAGATTGCTTGCCTTACTGGAGGTCAAAAACAAAAACTGTGCTTTAGCCAAATAAAAGTTATTGAGCTCAACAGGGCAACTTAGTAAAGTTTAATGGCCTGTGACTTAGAGGTTACACCATGTGATCTAGTCCCTTTTGGTTTCCAATTCCACAAACCTAAATGGAATTTAAGTGGTGCCTTTTTTTTAATTAGAACATTGGTGAGACTGGAGGGGCCTATCTAGCTTCAGCCACACGTAGGTGTAGATAGATGGCTGTATTTTCCTTGGGTAAAAACTGCCCTTCTGCATTGTGTTTGGCTTCATTTTTGAGGTGGCTGGATATCCAGTCCAAATACAAATTGGCTCAGAATTAATTTCCACTTCCTATCCTTCCTTTTGCTTAAACAAATATAACCCAGGATTCAGCTTGCAGAATTCCTGGCTTTGTGGGCAGAGTTGCAAGGCCATTCAATAACCAAAGAGCACAGTACATAAGGAGCATGCAAGATGTATCCAGAAATTCTTTGGTATAATAATCTGACTCAATACCTCCAGTCAAGAAAGCTAATAATTATTTCCAAGTAACTTTTGCCAGACAGCTGTGCAATTGCTTAATAGCTTATGTGCTGACTCAGGAGTGAGACCTGAGAGGTATTACAGAGAAGATCCCTACAGAGAAGAACATGAAATAGATCAAAGACGATATTGAAATACCCACTGTCACAGGTCCAAGTGTATCTTTCAGGTCAAAATGACGGAGCAGAAACCCTGGAAATAATGAACTTGGATTTTTAAGCCGCCATCAAAATTCAGCGTCTTACCTGGGTTTAGTCAGCTCTTGAAATCTTATTTCCAAATACTTTGCTCAAAGACTGAGAAGCACTTACTATGTGACAATCATTAGGCATCTAACTTGGCCATAAGGCAGAATTTGCCTGATAAAAAGCCTTCTCAGAAGTTAATGGGATACTTTATTTATGGAGCTGTTCATTCATGGCGGTTCCACCTACTTAGCAACAAGTAAGTGAAGAAAATATTTGAAGACTTGTTATCCAGCACTTGTGCCAATACATGGTCTCTACAGAATACTCTGCTTTGAAAACTTCTGTGTTAAAACTACTACCATAGCATATTGAGGATGACATAAGAAACACCTAATGCTTCCTTCAGTGTGGACTTCATTCTAAAATCAAGGCCAGGTCATGTTTTAAAAATCTCCCCTAGAATTATCAGGACTCCCTTCAGGACTGAGCCCTGTGATTCAGAGTATCTTGCATTTGCTCCTTGCATTTTTTCAGGTGGAAATAAAGAGTAATTGGAAAACATCCAAGATCTGCCAGAGAGATAAGGCAGCTGTAATTTTTAGTACTAAGGGCTTGCTAAAACTTTCAGTGTTCTGAGTAATACTATGAAGTCATAGAGAAAAAGAACTGGAAGCCATAGCATAGAAAAGCTGAGGTTTGGGAAGCTTAGAAATTTCTACTATTTGCAAAAATTAGTAGATTGCATAGATGTTTACATCCTGACTGCAGCATACCAATTGGTGAATTAGCTGGGTGTAAAGCTGGGTGTGAGGCAGTTCAGTATCTTCTTCATTGCTAAGACTGAGTAGCAGCAAGCATGAAATATCCTTCCATTCCCTGATTTTCTTCTCTAGACTATCTTTCCTTCCTTATTGCACTGGTACCTCCTTCTATGGCAGTAACTGGCACATCCCCCTTCCTGGACTCTCCTTCCCATGTCGTGAATGAGGCACCTACTTTGTTCCGCAGTCTGCCCACAGAGTTGGATAGCTACAATTGCAGTTCCCCTTTTAAGTGACTAGCAACCCCTATTCTTCGTGAGAAAATCTGTCTTAACTGTACCACTTTTGTTGTTCATTAAATCCATCTTCCTTGCCCAGGGCAGGTACAACATTCCTGCCACAACTACCTTGCCTCTTTATAGATATAGAGGGTTTGCATCCTGGTCTGTGCTGTGCTCTCCAGCACTGCTCTGTCTCTGTCAGAAGAGAAGGGTTTTCTGCTGTCCAACCTGAATGGCCTTGCTGCTGTTAGACTCAGTGTTTCCCTTTCTAATTGCCATAGATGGAGGGAAGAGATTATTCCCTTCTTAATTGCAGCAACCTCCATACTCATGTGATAAAACTCTAAAGGAAACTCACTCTGGGCTTTCTTAGCACTGACGAGAGTAAAAGATTGCTCTTTGTATATTAAAAATTGTAACTGTATTTCTGCAACGCAGCACCACATTCTCCTGCTTTGCAACAGCACAAAATGTTGATTTGCACTTGATTTATTGTCCACAGATGCTCTTCATCCCCTTTCTGAAGAAATGGCACGTCATTTGCTCTTTATCCTGTATGTATGTGTCTGATGGATCCTGTATAATATCCCATCTTTCATTTGACCCACTGAATATCATCCCATTCTTTCCATACCATTTCTGGGATTTGTAGGAATTTTTTAGCCTGCCCAGCAGCACACATCCTCTGCCCCAGCCACCAGCCTGCTTTCACTTGAACACATACTTTTTAGTCTTACAGACTGCTTAGGAACATCTTGAATAGCTCTGGTACTGGGGCAGATCCCTGTCAAAACCCACTCAGTATGTCTTTCTAATTTTAACAGTCAGCCACTGAAAACTACTTTCCAAGTGTAGTTTTCTTTTATTGAACCTTCTGTGCTCTGCTGCTTACCTTTACAGGTCACTTGACTGATATTTGAGACAACTGTAATTGCAGTTTTACTCCAGAAGAAAAACTTGTATTTATTTTCAAGAAACTGACAACAATATCCAGTCTTCAAAGCCAACTGATAACATTTTAAATATTTAAATGAATAGCAGTTTAACTTTAGTAGTTATTTGGCAAAGCTCTTGAGAAGCCTCAGAGGATCACTGAGGTTTGTGGGTTACTGTCTCCAAGAAATGACATATCTGTAATTTGCAATATGGATAAATAACATGTGACTAATGATTTCATTTTTAAGAGCGCTCAGAGGGTAAGCTAGGGAATTGATTTTCAAGATTACAACTGAGACTGAAAAAAAAAAAGCCAAAATAGAATACCTATATTCTGTTAAAAATCAAACTCACGGTGTCTTTAAACATTAATAAACTTTTGCTCATAACATTCGGAAGAAATATGTAGCAGTTTCTATATATGTTACAAAATAACTTCTGATATATGTGGAGAAACATTTTAACCTTAGTTTAAAAACAACATGTTGTTGTGCATAGCCCTTTCCATTCACCTTTGTGACTGTTACTAAGACAATATATTCTGTTTGAATCAGAATTTCATTAAAGAACAATGTGTCAAGCTTAAAGCCTTCATAAGTAGATTTTTCCTCCTCACAATATGTATTGCATATTAAGAAACATTTTCCAGCCATATCAGCCCCTACAGCCTGCATTTACAGCTTTAAAAATGTTAAAGTGAATGGTGTAGCAAAGTGAAATAATACTGAAAGTGCAAGCATGAAAAATGGGATTAGTAGGTTTTTTATGAGTCAAAGCAAACTGCGCTGGAAAGAAGATTGGAAAATAACCCAGAAGGTCCAGCTGGACTGAATAGGTGAACTTCATCTGAAGACTCCACTTCTGTGAAGCTGGAAAGTACTGAGATGCTGTGGTGACCAATGCAGCATAAAGCCTTACCCCAGACAGAGGGAATTTGTATAAGCATCTTCGAAATGGTGTAAATTAATTAGGAGCATATGTTCAATGTGTTTCAGTAAAATAGCTACTTGTGAGGCCAGCAGCTGTAAAGTTAGTGGTCTTGGAGTCCCAAATGACTTTTGGAAATTGCAATCATTTAGATACTTTTTGAAAAACACTGCATACTTACTTAAAACGTAAATAGATTTAGGCCTAAACAAATTCTTGTATAAAAATATACATGAACTACCAGGTCATTTTCTTTCCACAGCAGCAACAGGCTGACTGTGGAATATGTATTTTTTTCTTTCAAGTGATTTGTAACAAAGGTTTGGACTGTTTTATACAGGAAATATGAGCTGATTTCTACTCCTGCCACTCTCTTCCCAAGGCTTTAAGGAATAAACTGTAGCTCTTTAATGGTGTGCAGAGGTATTACGAGCCCCCAACTTCCTTGAAATTGTGGTAGGTGGTGGTCATGAAATACACAGGTTCTTTAGGAAGCCTGGCATCACTGAATGCTAGTGAAGATGCTGAAATCCCCTTCTTTGAAGGGGTAGATGGGTTAGATTTCAAATAGAAGCTGTTTTGTCCTCACTAGTGGGAGGCTTCCAGAGGAAAAAGGTAATCCTTTGAAGGCTTCTGTTGTTTACTGTATGAAACTGCCACCATGGTTCATTGCTCACTGAACTTCTCATTTCAGCTCTCTGCTGTCTTCCTCTTCCTGCCTCTCAAGTCTTGGGATTTCTTTCTTTTAAGGCTTTAGTGCAAATGGAAATGTTATGCTCTAAATCTTGTTATTTCAAAATTTCCGGTAGAGTATCATTAGAGATGAAACTGAAATTGCAAAATAGCCAGAATATGCTCTTTTTGCTCATCAGGAGTTCTGATCTCTCTCTGCTCCCCTGCAGGTACTGCATCCATCAACCACCCCAGACAAAAACAAGACTGCAAAGTGCAATTGCCAAGGAAGGACTTGTGCTCCTCAGGAAATAGGAGATATAAGAGGTTTAGAGTTTCATAACTGCCATCCTGCCAACCTGAAGACCCTTTGCTCCTGGAACTAGACCCATTACAAAGGTAACATCTGAACTGTTTTCTTGGCAGGAGAAAAGGTCTCTCTCCTCATACTTTGGTGTGACATCTGTACTTCTTTGTCTAAAGATGCACAGTTCGCAGGAGATACTGTTTGCTGGTATCAAAAGAAGTTCTCTTTCTCCTTTCTCTCTCAGAGGGAAGCATCCTTTTTGTTGTTCATCTCCAAGGGGTGCCACAACATGTGACAGATTTGTGCAGACCTCTTCTGTGGACAGTGGCTTGGCCAGTGCTAAAATTTATGACAAGCAGGAGTTCAGTGGCCAAAGGAGGGATCGTAGCCTCAGTTTGTCACCAGACAGCCATTGGGTCTCCCCCCTGGGGCAGCATGTACTGCATCCAAGGGTGTGACAGCAGCTGTGGATTTGTACATTATCTCAGTGGGCAGTAATGGATCAGATCCTGGCTCAGTCCTGGAGGTCCAGTCAAAAGCAGGAGACAGGGCTGGAGACGGAGCTGAAGACAAGATACAAGATGGGTCTGAGAGGCCCATCCAGAGGACAAGCTGCCTACAGCAAAGGTCTGAGGTGCAGCCAGAGACATCCAGGGGCAGGACACACCCATGAGGCTGCTAAAGCAGGATCTGGGTGCCCAGAACTGAGCAGAAATGGGTCTCCTGTACAACAGGCAGAGGTGTGTAGACAGGTCCTAGGTAGGAGCTGGTCAGGGGTGTTAGGGCTTGTTGGTACAAACCTGGCAGGGCTACAGGGCTGGGATATGCTCAGTGATGCCAGGCTTTGCAAAAGCAGGATAATTTCAGCTTGCAGAGTCACAGTGGGCAGGATACAACTTTAACCCACTGCAGCTCACAGCTACGTAAATATGGACACCCTAAATACAGAGGCATAACAAACTAATGGCCACGGTGGCAAATCTTGGTGCTAGATGTCTTGACAACCAAAGGAAAGGTAAACTAGAGACATTGGCATTACAGATTACTGAGACCCACTTTCCCATTCTGGCATAGAAATAGCTCTCCTTCCCATGTTTCTCCCCCAGTTTCATTCTGTCACCCTGTTTGAAATCGACCTAGCTTCCAGAAATGTACCTTAATCTCAAAACCAATATGAACATATTTGCTTCTGAAGTTCATATTTACTTCTAAAGCTCCTGTTTTTCCTCCCCAGCTTACTCTGTTTAAGTGTTTTCATGTTCTTCCTTTTTCTGCCACCACTCTGATTTCTTGTAAAGAAAGGGCATTTGCCAGGGTGAGCAGTAGTTTCCTCTTCATCTCTGAGAATGGTGAGTATCAAAGCTGGCTTAAAAAACCCCTGCCAAATCAGAATTTCCTTCTATCTCCCAAACAAGACATGATGCCAAAATCAATATATGGACAATACAGTGCTTCTGAAAGAAGGCTTACTTTGGTATGTGACACAAAGGACTATATCTTTTAAAGTAGCAAAACATAGATAAGATTAATTTGCTCATTTCTTGGGAATTACCCTTCTACAGAAAAGAAAAGTTCATCTTAAGGTTTGTGAGTGCTCTGGGATAAAGTCAACACTCCCACCTACTGGTCTCATCTAAGAAAGTTTTATCCTTTTTCCTCTTTTTCTCTTTTTTTTTCCCTTTCCTCCCTTTTCCACCTTTTTAAAATTTTCTCTTGTTTCTTTTTATTTTATCTCTTTTTCTTTTTGGTTATTTTCCTTTCTCTGTTTCTGTTTTTCTCTTTTCCTTTCTGTATTTCTTTTCCTTTCTTTCTTTTCTCTTTTCAGATTGAAATTCCTATTTTCCATCAGAGAATCTACAGGTTCACAGGGATAGAAATAACTGTGCCAGCAAAGACATAGTGTTAGAAAATATGCATCCTCAGAATGATATATTTGGTTTTTTGTGACTCTTGTGAGATAACTTGGGGTGCCTTGCTGTTGTCAGTGGAGCAGCTTACATCCCACCACTGCATTCTCATAGAAAAAGTAATAGGGCAGAACTGAAAATGTCTTCAAAATATGACAAATGACCTTTTGGCTCATTTTTTTTTTAATAACTACATTGTACTGAAAGTCCTGCTTGTCACTCACTGTAAACAGTATAATTTGGGGAATATTATTATTATTATTATTATTATTATTATTATTATTATTATTATTATTATTATTATTATTATTATTATGTGGTGATAGTCAGGATCCCCCTGTTTCCCTGTTCATGATTCCACAGTAGCTCTCGTGTTCCTAAGGACCATTTACAACTCACACCAGCACACCCTGCCTGAGAAAGGGTGCCAGAATGCTGACTCCAAGCAATCTTATTTACTTAAATGACCACTTAATGGCCACCAGTGACTTTGTTTTCTTTTGTTCAAGTAGACACTTGAAAATGTAAATATGGGCTATGAAGACTGAAGGTCCCGCAGAAAGTATTTGCTCCAGTTCCCTCAGAATCATCTGTTTTGCTAGTGCAGTTGTCACAGCTGCAAGACAATGAGTAATTCTTACTAAAGAAACTCAGCTCAGCAGAAGTTCATTTTGCCAAGTAATCCTGACATATGCAGGATATCTCCCACACACCTTCCTGTGTACTGTTCTTATTTTTTGCATACAGTAATTCTTCTGGATTTTGATTTTTTCACTTTTAGTCTGACAGTCAGTAAAAATAATGAGATACATGGGGGAAACACAATGTTTTCCCTCAAAGCATTTCAATTACTTTCACTCTTTTATTTCCTTATTTCTGTAACCCTTAAATGATTATAAATTATTGCTAGAAATGTGAGAGGAGAAACAGAAACATAATTTTAAAAAGCCCTCCTAATCTCTTCTTTATAATTGAAAAGTAACTACTATAAATGGCTCTCTATGATTATTTGTGTTACATTTCTGCCTATGGGCTCCAACCAGGAAGCACATGGGGATGGAGTGACTTGCCCAGATTTGTGCTGCAAGCAGAGCCAAACCAGCGACCGAACCCACGGCTCAGTCTCAGACTTATGGCCGATCCTTTGGACTGTGCTGCTCCCCTCCCAGCCAAGAAGCACATTTCCAGGGGCCTTAATAGCCAGTTGCGTGAAGCCAGCCACGCTTTGCTTAATGAGCATGAACTCAGAGCAGAGTGCTGCTGCCTAATAAACTATTTAGAATACTTAAGTGCCTGTAGAAGGTGGATTAATCAACTAAGAGCCAGATTTCCAAAGTTATTTAAGCTTCTAAATGCACAAAAGACCATTGACCAGGGTTGTCAGAAGTACCTCCCTGTTTCACTCCCCTGGGACATTCATCCGACAGGTTTAAGCAGCTCAGTGCTTTTCATCACCTGACCGGGGTTCTTACTGGGAAAACAGCAAAAAGGAGGCCTCCATACCATAAATATGGTTCACAGCCAGTGCCAAGGGCTGTTGGGGCTTCTGCACACCTTCCCTTCTCCTTTACCTTGGTGTTGTACCAATTGCTGTCTTCAACTCTGCTAGAATTGTGAAGATCCGTATTTTGACCAGGTTATGCTGTCTACAATTCACTATGTGTGGGCTTCTCTGATGTGCTTTGGAATTTGTCATGACCATTTTCTAACCTCTTTTTTCCCATGGAACAGCACTGACTCATTGGATGGAACAGGCAAGCTGTTTTGCTCGTGTCTCCTCCAAAGTCCTGGGTTTGTTTTCAGTGTGCTGAATAAATACTACGAGCAGGATGTGACATCCATCCATCCTAGCTTCCCACTGCCAGCTGTAGGAACTGAAGACACGTACATGCTGCAGGGAGTGCTCAAGAATGCACGGGCTCCCACATTTCTTGTCAAAATGCAAGTGCCTTTGGTGACAATGCTCATGCAGGTACAATGTCACAGCCTCACATGGATTTAGTCTCTCATTTCCTCTTTTACAAGAAAGGAGACATCAGCTCCCCATCATCTATGCTGTGACAGCATGGTTTCTTCTTGCTGAAGTACTGGTTTTGTTCTGATGCAACCATGGTGGGAGCTGTTCTTTGACATTGCTGCCCTTAGTAACTGTTTGGACACCAGTCTAAGTGGTCCAACACAAGCGGTACTATGATTCCACCAAAAATCTCTAACCTGTATTTACATTTTAAAAACCCCAGTAAAATAAGGGTGTTCAACCTTCTCAACATGCAGAAACTTTCCTCACCTCTGTTGGTGTCTAAATCTGCCAGTTTGTGTGAAGTGTGTGTAACTCTGCATCCCTACTGAGTGCCCTGGGATCTGTCTGCTGAGCCTGCCCAAGAGCAGGGAGGTTTTAGGAATAGCATGTGGGTTGCTCCAGGATGAAAGGTATCTTGCAGGCAAAATATTTTGTTTAATTGGATAGTCTTCCAGCTGTATTAATAAAATATTGGTTAGCAGTGTTTATATATACAAGATTTATCATGGTAAGATTGATTCCAAACTTAGATTTATTGTGCAAGAAAATGAAGAGAAATCAGTCATGCTGTCAATCCAACTTCATTTCCTAGCACTTTTTCTTCTGAACCAGATAGGCCCCTGGAAATACACATTTCTTAACCAGAAATGTCCTTCAAACTTAGCCCCAGTGCCAATTTGAGGCTCAGCTTCATCAACTAGGTTTTTGATGCAGTGCAGCACCCCAATATTTCTGGCCCAATTGAAAGGGAATCCCTGGCCCTTTTCAAAAGTAAGAAGCAATGTTCTCTTGTTCAAAGAAGCACATTAAAAGCCCTAAGCATGGACTGTTGCTGTAAAGTTGGCCTCCCTACTCTTTTGCTGTACAAGTTTTTAGCTTAGTACTTTGAAAAAGAAATATATATGTTAAGATGTGCACATTCCACCACAAACCTTTCTTAGTGAAACCACAAGGGTTTTTTGCATTTAACTGCCAAAACCTAGGAAAAATTTTCCTGGTTCAAGGAAATCCAGATTTTACAGTACAAGCATGCACAGTTATGGGTCACAAACAACTTTGACTTAGTTATTCATTGACTTTTTCGAATCATTGATGCAGTTGTGTTTCTAAATGAAATATACCAATTTTTAAAGACTGTGGTTTTTGTGTTCATATCTCTCTTGGTTTCAGTGAATCTAAATCACTACAGTTTTCTTTTTGGATTATAGGTGTAACTTCCATGGCTGTCTGGAGGTGGGAAGTCAGTTGCCATTAAAATGCTGAAGCAACCTTGAGGGAAAAAATCCCACATTTAAAAATAACCTTTCTTTATTTTAAATCTGTCAGTTCTACACCCAGCAACTTTGACTGCCTATTCTTTAGCAAATGTTAAATTAAATAAAAAATACTAGAGACAGTGAAGTTAATTGCTGGAACTGACACATATGAAATTGTTTAGTCTTGAATCTGACAAGGATGTACATCAGTTTTTGGTAAACAAACATGGTGGGTATTATTTCTAGACAGGATATGTCAAGTTTTATGCGTGAGGGCGTCTGCGAGGGCTCATTCATCAAATTGACGAAGGTGTAAAAGGTTTTAATGACCTCCTAAATCTCCTTCCCTGGCTGTCGTGGCGAGATGCCTTCCAAGGTCGGTCACCCAAGCTAGCAGGTTCACTTGCATTGTAAACAATCATAGATCAGACTGAATTATAATTGCTGGTGGACTCCAGAGCAGAGAGGCCCATATATATCACAGAACTTTCTTGTCAGGGCAGTACAGGTCAGCTGTGTTTGTTCATGGACATATTAGGCTTCGGTTTTCCTGAGCCTCTGCATCTCTGACAGTGGTCCTGTTTCCCTATTGTATTTGCTGTCTGGACAGGATGTTCTACCAGAGGAAGTGCTCCTTGTGGAAAAGGCGTCAATTAGTTGTCCAACTGACCCTCGTTCCTACTACCTCCCTCGCAGGCACAAGATTGATTTATTTATTTAGATATGAGCTTACATTTGTTTTATAGCTTTGCCAAAGGAGTAAAGCAGTAAAGCTTACAAGTTGCTGACTAAAGCAGGCAATAATGCAAATTTCCATTTCCACTATATGTCATCAGCCATTTATGCTATACATAAGACAGTTTTTGAGTGGAAGAAACATTAAAAAGGGCATGGCTGGTCAACAAGGTTAATTAATTGCTGTGTTGGCAGGCAGCTTTGTTTGAGAAGGCTGTGATGCTGTAATCATCTGAGACTTTCAAGGTTTTGCTGAGGAAATGGGTCATTGAAAAAATACAGGATTTTGCATGAATTGCCTGATAAATAAAAGAGGGGGGAGAAAATTCTTAGCAATCTAATGTAAATACCAGTAATCAAGAATATGATACATTAAAACACATACATGTTTAGGGTACATTTCCCCAGAATAATCTATTCCAATGCATAGGAAAGCAAACATTAGAATACCACAGGCAGTTTTTAAAAGAGCTCTTGGTCCCTGGGCAGAGTTCTGGCAAGCAAAGGAAAGCTCTGCTTGATCACACAGCATGTGTTATGAACTGCATTTGATTTTATGGCTTTCCAAAAAGCTGTCCAAAAAGAAGGTTGGTTGGTTGTTTTTTTGGGTTTTCCTCCCCCTTTTTTTGTGCAAGGGGTCTCAACCATCTTAGCATGTGTTTTTCCTCACCCAGTTGACCTAGGCCAGTGAGGTATTTGCCAAGAGGGTAAGCAGCTCCCAAAGGCAGGGACTAGAGTGCATAGCTCACTGGTTCAATTTGGAATAGTTGGAATAGTTGGGCTTTTGCTCTGTCATCTGGGCTCCTTATTTGTCCCCCTATTTTTGAGATTCTCTTTCTCCTTTATTTCTTTATAACTGCAGCAGCTGAATTTGCACTGTACCATGGTACAGTTGCAATGTACAAAGGCAATGCAAAATATCTTTTTCTAAGATGGCAGCTCTCAGACATTTCTTAAGCATTTAAGAAAATAAGTATGCGGGCAATGTCGTTTGAAACCCCACACCTACTGCAACCTACTGGAGAAGACAGATCCTTTGTGAGATAACCAATGTCCATAAAACCAAAGCAGGATCTTCCACCCAAGTGAGTCATTAACTTCTCCCTACAAAATTCACCCATGCCTTTGACAGTGTAAAAAGAGAGATTTCACCTGCTAAAGAAAATTCAGTCACAGCATATTGGTCTTAGCGAAGCTGCGCATGGATCAGACCTTTCCCTCTGGTGTAACGTGAGTGCAGTAAGGCAACCTCAAGCACCATTTATGGTATGTGTGGAAAAACCAGGCGCAAACTACCACAAACAAGAACAATTCTGCTTTCAGAAGGACTGCCAGATGGAAATCTTTTGGAGGATAACTCTTTGATGAGGCTTCCCTTACTCAGGTTTGGATTGTTTGTTTTAAGCAGAGTGTGTTTAAGAGCTTATAAAAATATCAACGGGGATGAAATTAGGAAAATAAAATGCAATTATTTGTTGTTTGATTTTATATCTCATGTTT
Organism: Aphelocoma coerulescens; assembly: GCF_041296385.1. Lineage (NCBI taxonomy): Eukaryota > Metazoa > Chordata > Aves > Passeriformes > Corvidae > Aphelocoma > Aphelocoma coerulescens. The sequence goes on from NC_091015.1 coordinate 81,061,561, forward strand.
CACTTGAAATGTTTTCGATGCTTAGGCTTATTAGGGAACCCCAAATGGCCCAAAACCACGGAGAGTTTTGTGTTAGGCTGCAAGGCTGTCATTACCAGAGGCAGCAAAATGTGTTCAATTTTGTAGCTAGTCAGAAGACATGGCAAATCCTGCAACGTGATCTGTCTACTGGGTATTTATAACACCTCAATGCCAGTCGCCTGAGGCAATTTTTGAAAAGCTGTAGTTTTTACTTGGTTCTTCTGTGTTTATGAAAAAAGAAAAACTAAAACCAAAGGGATCTTCTTCCCAACTTACAAAGAAACAACAGGAAAAAGGGTAACAAAAATGATGGAATGAAGCTTTCCTTCTGCACCAAAAAGCCATCTGCATCAGCACGCCCTGTGAAGTCATTTCATTATATTTCTATGGCATGGGTGGGTTGTTTGGCACTCTGTCATTGTTTTATTGCAAAGCCTTTTTCAAGTCCTATTGGCAACATGTGGTTTCTGCACATTCTGGACTATCCAGTGGGAGTTTTTAATTTTAACAAGATTTAATTGAAAGTAAATAATTCTATTATTTTTGCATCGTTATAACCCGAACACTTTCACATCTTATGTAATTACACGAATTATTTAAAGGCAATGTAGGTTTCTTCACGAAGATTTATAATGCCTACAGAAATTAGTTTGTTCTGATGGTTTTATTTTTAGTTAAGGTGTGTTTGGCTCAGATTTTGAAGCGTAGCAGTTTTCAGGTAATTGGCCAAACAATGTAACAAGTCTCAATTTTAAGAGAGCACTCTGTCTCCCTGCTCAGAAGATCAAGTTGGTTGGAGGACACACAAATTCACTAGTCATTTCCCTCCATGGCTCCTTTATAATGCAGAATTTAAATAAGAAATATTTGGAAATCTGGTTGATTTCTTTGGACTCTTACCAGATTTAAATATGAACGTTATTGTATGACCTCTCTAATTACAAAGCCCTATACCTCCTAATAAGATAAAATCCTATTGTCAGAGTGGGATGGATCCCCCTGCTGTTAAAGTCACTTTTGAAAACTCCTACAAGGTGACTTTAGATTTTCAGGCCCTCTTCAGAGGCACCTGAAAGAGGTCACTCTTGCTATAGAGAATGACACCATTTATAGAAATAGTTCAAAACTTCCTACACAAAATGTCATGGCTTAGGAATGAAAGTTGACTAAATTGAGCTTAACAAGGGAGCTTTCTCTTGGGTCTGGGAACTTAGGCATTCACTAAAGTCAGTCATGAAACAAAATTTAAGAAACAACAAAAAAAATGGATCTTGATTTACCTAGGTGTGCAGACTGTGCAGACTAAAAATCTGCAGGCTGTGTCTTCTGTATGCCTATGTGCTTGGCCTCTACATGTACAGGCACAGGGAGCCAAGTGCAGAATGCTAGTCTTCCTCTTCTGAATGTATCAGCCATGTGCACTACTGTTTTCTCAGTTGTCTTCTCCTGATATTAAATTCTTTACATTACTTTAAAAGCATAGGAACAAGACAGTTTCCTAATGTCTTTCTCTGCACTTATTTTGAAAACTAAGAAAACAGATCTGCCACCCGGTGCCTGCCAAGTTTGGTTCTGGAACTATTTGTTGAGTAGACAGTGCTCTAAAAATACATTTTTTTCATAGCAAGAAATAGAACAAATACACACTCTACACTGTCTACAGTTCTTTTTAACCACAAACACATATGTACTGCTCTCTGGAGGCTCAATAACAACTATTGGACTCTGGGCTCTTTCAAAAGCCTGGCACAGCACAGGCAGCCTGTGTGTGCTCATATATGTGTGCACATATGCAAGACATGGAAGTATCTCACCTTCTATTGATTGACTGCACTTTCATCATTATATACCTTTACATTTCTGCCTAACTGCATTTTCTAGACTTTCTTTGTAGCTGCTCTATCACAGAATCGCAGAATGGTTGGGGTCGGAAGGGACCCTGGAGATCATCCAGTCCAACCCGCCTGTTAAAGCAGGTTCATGTAGATCAGGTTGCACAGAACCAGGCCCAGGCAGGTTTTGAATATCTCCAGAGAAGGAGTCTCCACAACCTCTCTAGGCAGCCAGTTGCAGTGCTCTGTGCTCAAGCAAATGGAGTAGGCAAAGTGCACAGTGCAGTGGCAAATGACGCCCTGAGTAGAGAAAAATAACTAAGTTACATTTCAGTATTCTGGACTTATGTCCCATGTCTTCTGAGGTAGTTTCCCAAAAATAGCTCATGGAATTATGAATCATTACATGATACTGGAAAAAATTATGTAGCTTCCTGTGATGCCAGCAAAACTGAAAGCTTGTCGTGAGTGTATACTTAGTAGACATTTACAAAATCTGGGAATTTCCACTTTCCTAATTTCATGGCATATTTGTCTTTCTGGGCATCCCATGACTGTGCACCAAACACCACAACTTGCTGAGGTGTATTCAGTGGAAGATCCCAGTCTACTGCTGCACAAAGGTGGTGGCAAACTTGGTGCATGATGTGTCAATGTGCAAAGCTCACCTGAAGGCTGTGCTTCCCTCATTCATGGATGTATAGGTCCTTTACATCTTTCTTTCTAGTTCCAGCCTGCTGGTATGCTGAAGCAATTACTGGTATAGAAATTTGCAGAGGGTGGGGGTGGGGGTGGAATTACTCTAATGAACGGTCAATTGAAATTTCCCCCAGTCATTGGTCAGTATATTTAAAGAATTACTACAGTAATTATATTTTATGAGCATGAGTCATTTTTCTGTTTTTAAAAGAAGTACTTCAATTTACCCATCTCTTTTAGTACATTTCCATTTGGTGTGGTTTGGCTGCATGGAGAAATGCGGCAGCTGGTTACTTGAAAATATTTAACAAAGCACCAGATTCCTCAGCTCTGGCATACCTGTGGACCACATATATGGACATAATTGCAAACATCTGTCTACCCACCCATGTAATAGCTAAGAGGAGTCGTTTAAGAAAAAGAAGGCTAAAATAGTCAACTTTGAGGGTGAGAAACTGCAGAGCTACCTGTTTGTATGTTTATTTATTCATAATATATTACCAGCTAATGGTCTTCAGAGGCAAACCCCTTGGCCATTTTCACAGGAGGGATGTCACAATGCCATATATTGCAGTACCAAAATGTCTTCATTAAACCAAGCAATGATAGGTTACAAAAAGAGTATGAAAATTTTAAGAGCCTTCCTATCAGTTAAAGAAGTGCTTTCTATGATGATGTGAAACAGCAAAGAGGAAAATGGGAAATGTACCTTGGAGCTAGTTGTGTGATGAATAATTGAGCTTAGATTTTGTGACCATATAAATTGCTTTAGCAGTCAAAACTGAGATTTTAGATCCAAACCAACCTTCTCACTCTCAGTGAATTGTATACTAGGGAGCACTGATGAGTCCGTGCTAGTCCTGGTTTGATCTGAACCTTAGTCCAAGCTCACCCTGACCCAGGCATCCTGAATTCAGTGGCTGCCACAAGATTAAATAATTTGTAGGGTCACCTCAGTGTATTTTCTATTCTCCAAAACCAGCTGGTTTTAGCATCTCTGTTCAGATCTGCTGGAAGTTAATCTTTAACAATACCTTGAATATCAGAACCAACATCCTTGCTTAAAATTCTTCAAGCTTTGGGACGCTTAGAATCTCGACCCACAATAAAATCTGCTAATATGTATTACACTCACATCAGTTATACTCACTGGCTGTCACACTCAAAGCATCCCTTTCCTTTAAATCCACCTTTGACCCTCCGCTAGGCATTCAAACAGCAGAATGGTGGATTGCTGAAATGTGGGAAGTCCTCAGACCTGGTAGATGGGACAGAGCCAGCACCACAGTTCCTTCAACGGTAAGAATTGGATATTATAAAGTGAGAAAATTCTGGGCAGCTGTTCTGCTTATGCAGGAGCAGGGAGGAAGCTGCTACTTCTTGTAGACTTTCATCTCCTGGGTTTATAAACAGGGTGCAGATGGGTAGCTTAGAATAGCTCCAAGGCCACTTTAAATCTCTTCTAAATTACGTTAGGACAGACAGTGAGCCTAGGGCACATTCTATACTTGGAGCAAAAGTGATTTGCAAGAATATTCCTCCTTGCCGAGTTAATTTTATATATACTGCATAGATATTTTGCACTAGATAAGAAGATAAAGCTCATATCTCTTTTTTTCAGTGGGAGACTGTTCCTTGTACAGCATTGCTGCTCTATGAATCCAACAAGAGCTCTTGTTAATGCGCCTGAGGCAATTTAAGACCCTGCTGACCACACAGCCCCACTGTCAGGGACTCCTGCCCCTGCCGCGGAGGCAGGGGAGTGGAGCACCCCAGCAAGGTTATTCAAACCCCTTCATAATGAGACTTCATCCATATGCAAATATTTTAAAGCTAAAACTGAATGCTCAGTTTACTACATATGCAACTAATCCATGGTGAATTACTAAACTAAATACTGAGTTTTTCCTGCCCATTTATTTTCTCCTTCTCTTGTTGTTAGACTCCACGTTCTCCTGAAAGGAAAGTGACATCTGTCTGAAGAAATTTACCCTGGGCAAAAAAGAGGTTGAGCACATGGCTTTCCCTGCTATGTCTCAAGGCTCTGTGAAAAACCATACAGGTGAAAAAAGATCTGTCAGTGCAGTGTTATGAGAAGAAGAACATGCATTTGCTGCCCAAACAAAAGTAAAATTGAGGATGTGGTGTGGTATGGTATTTTCTCGGACTGGTGATTTCTGGCTGGTCAAGGTCTGAATGCTTTGAGTGAACTTCATTTGCCATTTGGATGTACTTCATTATAATTTACAATTGAAATGATACTGTAACACCATTACTCACTATACAACTCCAAAGATGCATAAGATGTAAAATCTGCACCATGTTAAAAGGCAAGCTGGAAATCAGCTCTAAGCATTTATTTTGCGGCACAAATTCTAGCTTTTTTGCCGAGCCAAAACGCTGTCTCCTGTCATAAATGCTACACATAAATACTGTGTAATGGGAACAAGGTGTCAGCTAGAGGCTTGAAGGTTCTGCTTAGTTCTTAACCTTTTTTTTCCTATTTCCTGATGTATAGCACCACAGTAGGGCTACTATTAGGCTGACTAAAATGCTATTTTCCAAACAGATGCAGTGAGACCTCGATCTATATCAGACAGATACATAAGATCCAAGGAAGGGCAGGAAACTCAGGTACAGATCATTACTGATCTGGTGATTGTCAGTTTCTTTGTAGAATTGAGCTTCCACAATTGTAATTTCTGTTTATATGGAATGACAGGATATCCTTTACTGTGTCACTTATGGATACCTGTTGCTAGAACAACTCCAGAGAACAATAATTATACCTCTGGAGAGATCCTGAGGTGTCTAACAAGGATTGTGTCCCTAGAGGACTGAAGCTGGGATCCTTCTCCCCATATGCATTGGTTTAGTTTTTTCAGATACTTGTAATTAAAGAAGCATTGGAGTCATTGGTCAGTAATTTGATGTCAACCATGATTTAATTGTAAGTAACCATTTCATTAATTGATAGATATGGAACAGAGTCTTTATAATTAACTGTAAACTCCAACAGCCACCTATTGTCTGAAGGCAGGGAGTTTGTGCCAATTCTCCCAGCATGTGTTGCACTTTGGAAACTAAACTAAAGTCACAGCTTGAGGATATAACTGGGCATGAAAAACCTGTATTCAGGGGTTTCAGTGCAGATGTAGAGTGAAGAAAGCATCTTGCCACAGAGAAAAATGAAATGCTTCTGCACAACAATTGAAATAACTTTCCTCAGTGGGTGAAGGATAATCCTGTGGGACAAGTCAGCACATGGCATGGATTCAATTCTCTGCTCTTTGAGACTCTGTAAATGGGCTGGATCCAGAGTTTTAATTGTTCTTGACATTTATCAGCAAAATAACTTTTTTTTATTTGCTAAAGACTATTTTCTGTTTCTCACTGGCATGTGGGTAAGAATCTTTAAGACTTTGAGGTCCTCTGATGCCGTTTCCAGAATCACAGGGTACTCTCTGCTTCAGAGCTTTCCTACCTTTCTTTCCAGAAGGATTGCTAGATAGCACTCCTATAAAACTGGATCAAATGAAAGGAACACTTCCAGTTCCTTCCTTTTGCCTCTAAGAGTTCAAGTCATGAATGAAAAAAGACAGATCAGAAGGAGTTGTCTCACATTTAACCTATTTATTGAGTGTGATTCTGACCTCGTTATAATTCCTGAGTAAAGGATGACCCTAATGAGAAATGACCAGTGTCCCTGCCGAGCTGATTTCACAAAAGTCAACAGTGAGCACATCAACATGAATTAAGTTCTGCTGAGGGTGCTGCTGGCTATCCCTCTCTTCACCAGCTCTCATGATGATGGGAGCTGAATCAGAATCTGGCAGAAATCGTAGCAAAAGTTATTTTCTTTTCTCCATTCTCAATTCATCCTCTAAGTACTAAGGGGTTAGGAGGATAAAACCAACCAGTTAAAATTTCCCTCAACAGGTAGGTGGCCAAGAGAAATAGCATCAACAACATCACCTGTTGTGATCAGAAGCAGCACCCAAAAGAGATATATCAGCAGCAGGAGTTTGTGGACCCTTCTCCACAAGTCCCGCCTCTTTGCATTGTGGGTCTTTGCACTGCATTTTGGTTTTGTGGTGAAAGAGGCTCCCCAAATGCCTTGGGAAAGATGCTGGTCCTGAGAGAGAACAAGCTGGTATCTCGGAAGTGTGACCTGTTTCTTGGCTGTCTTGGAGCAGCCTCCCAGAAGGAATATTTCTGATGAGTTATGCTGCATCAGCTAGGTTTGTCATTTGTTACTAGCCTAATATACTTTTCTGAGCAAGGGCTGAACACCTCTCCCCATCATTTTCCCCCTCTTCTCTTTGGAGGCTTTATTCCACACTTGAATTTCTTCATCTGCCGGTGCCAGTGTTTATCCATATAGAAGAACCAGACAACAAATCCTACTATTTCCTGAAAAGAAACAAGCAAATTTTCTCAGGTACTGTAGAGCAGAGTGGATCCACTGGCATCACAAGAATTGTGCTGAATGATGTTCTGGACTGAACTGTTTTGCGTGGGGTCAGGATGGAGAAAATCCTCACAGGTAACTGAGTCAGGACCCCGCTACTTCTCTTTCACAGTCTCACCAATTTACCAAGGAGTCTAAATGTATAGATAGGTGGGGTGTTTTTTCCCTTCTGTTATTTCAGTGTCTGACTGTTCTGATTATTAGAAATCTTATTTACAGACTAAATTGATGGATATTATATCCATGTTATCTCCACAGTCTCTTGTGGCTAGTCTCTTTACCCTCATTAGTTTTCTACTAACTGGTGCAAATACAGAAGTAATATAATTGATCCTTGTACTTGAGTTACTGGATTGAATAAATCAATGGCATTTAGGTAGTGTCTCCTCAAAGCAGCAGAGCCCTGACACCTCTAGCTGAAGCCCTGGACGAAACAAAGTTGCATTTGGCTCTGACAATTTATTCCAGCAGCCTCAGCTTGCTATTGATGTGACTGCACAGCTTTCAGTTCTCAAACTAGGTCACTCTAGTGACCTACTTTGCAGCAATTTTTGTTTGTGCCCACAGTCATCTTTTTGAAATAGGTACTCTACCTCTTTGCCCGTTTTCACAACTCTGTTCCTGATTAAATACCTTTTTTCTTGAACACAAGTAATCAGAATCATAAATTGCATTTCAGTTGAAGCTTTGAAATTGTCTTAAAACTGCCATAAAAAATATTTCACCTGCTACGTCCTAAGATCACAATTACATCCAACTCGGGGATCATAATCATTGTACATTTCAGGCACATGTCCCTTTTCTCCTTTGTTTCCAACAGAAATTATTGTTACTCATCCTGAAGGGCTGGATTTTGCAGTGCTATTCGCTTTCATTCCATTTCTATTACTTCTGTCATCTCATCCAGCTCTCTCTGCATGGTATTCTAGTCCTCTGAATTGACAGTGCCTTCCAACTTTGTGTCATCAACATATTTCATAAGCCCACTCCTACATTTTGAGCCAAAACCACTCCTTGAGGAACTCCATTTATAGCCTATCTCCAGCCCAATACTTTCTCTCTTGACACAGAGTGCTGTCATCTCTTTAACCAGTTTTTGAGCCATCTTACAGTTTCTCTCCTAATCCCCCTTTTCCTTACCTATGCAGACGCTTTCTCACATGGCACCAGACCAACTGCTTTACTGAATTCAGAGCACTGTATTTCCTTTGTCTAAGAAAAATAGTCATCCTGAAGAAAGCTATTATGTTAGTCTGGCATGACCAGACTATGACCAAACCAGACTAAAAATGGTGTTTTCCATTTTCCAGCTTATCTTTCTTCTTTTCTATAAAATCTGTTCTACAGACTTGCATAGGGTTGCAAACTAAATGACTCCAAGATCACCAAAACAGCTTCTCCTCTTCTTATTTCATTTTGACAGTTGGGTATGGTGTTCCTTAGTCTTCTCCCCTGTCTTATGTGTCCCAGAGGGGGAATTTCTATTGAGTTTATGCTCATGTGCTGCTTCCCCAAAATTTCTGGAGTGGAGGGTAACCTGTCCCCTCCAAAGCAAGTTTGATGTGGCACTTTGAGCTCTGTTTCCAGCACCACAAGACTAATTCCCTGTGGGCATACTGTGTCTCTCTCCATCTCAGTGTCATTGTGCACAAAGGGAAACAAAAGGCATGATGTCTTAGTTTTAGGAAAAATCATTATTAATCTCCACCCTGGCCTAGTGCATGGCTGTTCCTGTGCTTCTTTTGTGCTCAATTCCTACTTACAGGGACGAAATTTTTTTGCTATTTTTTTTTTTTATTTCCTCTCTAAAGTCTAACACAGCTTGACTTTTGGCAATTTGTACTTTATTTCTGCACTTTGACCTCTTAAGATGCTGCATTCTCTGCTAATTAGGCTTCTTCTCATTCTTTTTAGGCTCCCTGTTATTATCCATGTAATTTTTAAGGTGGGTTTTTATTTAGTTCCTTCCTACATGACCCCCTCCTACTTTTACCCTTACTTAAGAAACAAGTTCCAGGTATTTTTTTGAATTCTGACTCAATGCAATCTCAATTTTAAGTAGCTGTTGCTTTTCAGCCTCTATCAAGAAGTGAATGACTCCTTCCTGAGGTAATTAATCTTCACATATTTCATGAACCAATCATTACCAATCTCAGCCTTATTTTGTTTCCAACTCTTTTTGATCAGTGCAGAGCTTGGAACACCTTTGCTCCAGACAAGTCTCTATTCTGTGCCTTGCAGAATAGGGGACTCCAGAGACACAGAACAATGCTGCAGATAGTAAAAATCACAATAATAACCTTATAAAGACTTTTTCTTCTGAGATACATGTATTCATATTTATAGAAAGAGGTCATGTTAATGCAAGACTAAAAGGGATCCATCAAGCTTAAATATTTAAATTACATTAATGGAACCAAAATATGGTAGTGTGTCTTAGCAAGCCATTGTACCAATGAAAGGAAATAAATTCTTCTGTCTCATAACTCACAGAAAAAAAAAAGAGGTTTTTCTTAGCAGTACTAAGTTGGCCAAGGGAGACCCAAGATGTGTTTTGAGCAAACTACTGGGTAAGAAAGAAACAGAGCTCTGTTTGAGAAAAAGTCCATACTTAAAGAATACTTAATATTGACACATTCTTAAGCCTCTGATACCCAAATCCCATTCTCAGTGTTTAACTTCTACCATAACTACTTAGCCTAAAAGTGTAAAACTGATTGAAAGAATTATTCCTTCTGCTTGGCTGGCTGCTACTCAGAAGTTGGTACAAAAGTATTGGACAGCACCACGCGTGAAAGTTCCTGAATACTTAACAAGAGCCCCTCTTATGAGAGATAACTACTGATAGTAATACAAATACTTAAATTTAATCTTTGCTCTTTACAGCTAGACCTAATCCTAACTAGAGCAACGGTGAAGGTCTGAACTCTGCTCCATCTGAAGAGAAATAACATAGGCTAGCACACAGAGTGCCAAAGCCCTGACAGGTGTGTGCTATTTTAAGAAGAAATGTTTAAGTAGAAATGTCTGAGGTGGAACACTGAGCCTTGCTATACAGTGCAGCCCTTGGCTAGCAGGAGTGAGGTATAGGCAGACAACCTTTAGCAGGATGTCAGGATGAGAAACTGCATTTTTGATGTTCATAAGAATGCATGGGCTACACTCCTTGGGCTGTACAACAGAGAGGAAGGAGGAGCACAGTGTTGCTTCCTTCCAGGCATGCTGTCCAGCTGACATGTTTGAGTCTTTTCCAAGGACCACACTCAAGGGAATGGTAGGAGACATCCTGCCTCGTTGAGGCATCACAACTGAAGTTGCTCACATGCACAGCAGGAAACACAAGACTCAGTGCAAGGTTGTGCATAAAATGAGACGTCTCACCCCAGAAAAATATCCCCAACTAACTTGTACATTTGCTTAAATCATTGTTTCTTATCATGTATGATGTCTTTGGGACAAGCATTATGAGTCATTAGGATATGAGTTCCAGACTCTTATCAATAACTGCATTATAGCACCCCATGTCATCATGGCCATGTTATTTCACACAATTCCCCCTAGTTAGGCAAAGCATTATCTTATCTAAGAAGATAGCAAAAGTCTCTACTAAAAACAGATACTACAGGGCAGTGCTTTTTTCAGGCAATTTTTTAAAACCAAAAATAGCAGTTCTGCTCTTAAACCTCCAGCAAACCAGTGTTTCCATACCCCTACAGCTTTTTGTCTCCTGAATGTGGGATTTTTTCCTTCTCTAGATGTGGAAAGAGAACCAGCACTGAAAATACAGTAAATTTATGTGTCCAGTTATATAGACACCAAGTTTTTATTTGTACCCACAATATGCAAAAAAAATATCTTCCAGCTCTGACACTGACAGCCACATAAATTTCAGAGAGGCTCCTGCTCTGAGTCACTCTGTAGAGAAGTGTGTTGAGTGCATGAAATGAGTTTTCTCTCCTTTTTTCTCTTCTCTGCCAGAGAAGACAGAGGCCAAAATCAGGATACTACAACTTTTTATGCATATACCCACCACCCACTGAAATTAATGGGGGAAGTTTGAGTGACTCCCTGGTTAGAGAGAAATAAGGAGTACTTTTAATTGTGCTTTTAACTGAAGCATGTTAATTCAGCTTTATGCCAAGAAAGGGTTGATTCTGCTCTCAGGTAACCTCTTATAAAAATGCAATCCAGCTACTTTGTCTGGATCCTGGAAGAATGATTTGGACTCAGGAAGCTGGTTTTGTGGTAAAGGAAAACATCAAGTTCTGCAGTGTTTGAAACTGTCTGCATGTCTCCAGCCAACCTGCACGTCACACATGTGTTTCCTGGCTGTGGAAAGCCAGTGCTGAGCTGCCACGCAGTACCTGTGGCACAGAGCACTGCAGTGACAGGTGCCTCCTATAGAAGCAAACACATTCCACTGGTGTAAACTCACCCAAATGATGTCTGAGAGCAGGGCAAAGAAGCCTGACCACTATTCATCTATCTGTATTTCTGATTTTATTCCTCTAAGCTTTTGATCACTTCAAAATCTGATGGCTTCAAAACAATGCCAGGAATAATTCCTTCAAATTTTAGGAAGCATGCCATAAGAAAACAATGACTGCTGAATATTTTTAATTTGTTAGGGATCATCCTTAATCCATGCCATGAGCAGGAGCACAGTTGTTTTCATTCAGAACTTGACACTGGCTGAACTGGAGCATGTGCTGATACGTCGTATAATGCTAAACCTTAAGCCTTCTCCCAAGTGCCTCTGAAACTTGAAAGGTTTAAGCACTCATTTTTCTCTCACCTAAGGGTTGGAATAAATTGTACATCTCATCTGGCTTTAATTTCAGGCAGTGTTAGTAGAATCTCCAGCATTGTAGTGGGGACTTGGCTGGAAACACCCCTGTTGGAGCCAGGGACACTACCCTCCCGGAGATTGGTTTGCCACAGCACAGACGTTCTGTGCAGCTGATGCAAAACACTGTTTGAAATATGGAAACATCCAGTGTTTTTGCACTGTGGCCAAGATAATCCCTCATTTCTGCCCTTTCACTGAGACCCAACCCGTGGAACTGATGTGAGAGTTTAGCTCAAGCCATGGTGCGAGTCAGACAAGGCCAAATTCTGATCTGGGCTGTACCCACATAACTCTACTAAGGCAACACAGCTGAACAGGTGTAATTCAGAGAAGAGTAAGAAACTGGCTTTAAGCCAGCACTGCAAATTCAAGGCTTCATTTTATCCCGTGTTTTCTTTTTGTAGCCCCATTTCTCAATGACTGAAGTTCTGCTCAGGTTCAGCCACCATGCACAGAGCTCGTTGTGGCATGGGAACTGCAGTTTGGACCTCATGGATCCTGGGCCTTAAGGCTGACCAAAAATATCATCAGGGACAACTTTGTAAATGCTCAGGATTCAGCTCAGGTGCCAGAGTCTTACAAAGTGCTCATTATAAATCTTGTGGAAAATGTGACAGTGTAGCGAAATGTCTGAACTGGAGCAGTTCTTTACTAGAAGTTGGATTTTCAGAGTGCTGTGCACTGCTCAAATCCTTATTTTAGGAGCATGGATTTTTATCAGGAAGTTGATAGATAATTAACAGGGTTTGTTTTGGGTTTTTTTTGTTTGTTTGGTTGGTTTTTTTAAAAAAAAACAGAAATGTAACCTCCACCCCATCTAACTGATTATCATAGAGAGGAAAAGCATCAAATTAGTTTCCTGCATATGACATGTCAAATGGAGAGCATCTTGCAAGCCAAAGACATAAACACTAACTCACCCACATAATTTCACTACTGACTAAAATAAAACCATATGATGTTTCTGTATCAGTGCCTGAAAAAATTAGTTCACTAAAGTCTGGCACTATAAAGTGTCCCTAACACTTTTGTTCATACACATATAAAGTCTGATGAAAAATGGTGATAGTTATTTTCAAGGAGTAGAGGAATAGCTGGAAAGCAGTTCCCCCAAAAGAGAAGTTACCTCAGCTGTTTGCCATTACTGCCATCGATGTTAACTCAGAAAGCATTAAAATTGTAGTGTCTACAATAAACTAAATTTTATAGGTCTTATTCTATAGACAGTGAAGTAAATTAAAGGGCTCAGATTAAGTTCAGTGGATTTTGGAGCTGTGTCTGTGCTTCACACCAAACATTACAGATACATGTTCAAACACTCTGACACTGTATTTCTCACAAAACTTAAGGACAGTGCTACCTAGTTTCAGGGATAACTGTATAGTCAAGGTAACATCTATCCAGAAGACAATTGCTTCCATCTGTTTAAAAGAAAGGCATTGTTTAGTTATACTTGCATACTTTTGCAAGAAGAATGGCAGTAGAAATATATGAATTATGGCTACAGCACTGTTTTCAAAAACTACTGGTATTTAGCATAGTTATATTTTGACAGCAAAATATAAGTTACCTACAAAACCTGCCATCTCAACTACCACATTTGAAAATAAAATGGCATGGTTTATGTAATATCTTGTCTTCCAGGGATCTTGAAATAGTTTACAAATGAGAATGACCTTGAAGTATCCTCCCTTATTTCTTCCACTCCACAGAGTGAAAGTGAGGCATTTATTCTGTTGAGCAACTTGCCATGTTTGACAAACAGAGCCAGGAATGGGGATAAGGCAATACTAATGGTTGTCTTTTTCTTCCATGGTATTGCCTATCTCTTTTCACCGAATCTGTTACTACAGATCCCATCTACTATAGCTAGAAACAGTTGCTTGTGCACAGCACCTTAAAATTATCAGAACATTGTCAGTCCATGCGACTGACAGGTCTGCAACAAAAGCCTTCATTGTTGAAGCTTAGGAAATGAAATGTCAGGTTATAACCTCATCCTGTGGGTGAGGCACTGTAGAACAGCATCACAAACAGCTGTAGGCTGATGTGACAAAGCCAGGCTAAGATTTCAAGCTTCATTGCTTGGTACCTGAGGAAGGGGTTGGGATAAGCTTGGTCTGTAACACAAGGGTCTGTAGGTTAGGAAGTTGAGCAGCCCTGCTCTGATGCTCAAGTGGCTGCAGGGTCTGTTGTATGTCCCCACATCACTGAGGAGTCTCCTCAGCTCTGCCTTTGGCAAACGAGGTGCTCCTCCTTCCTCAGGTCTCTGGTGCCCCTCAAACCAACACTAGATGCACACACACACACATGTGCTCCTGTTTGTTTATGTTCCCAGGACCATGAATCCAGCACCAGGAAGACAATCTGTATTGAGTCCATGAACTACAGAAAATTGTCTCTTTTCAAAGATTCTCTAGGACTTTTAGTCCTCTGAACATAAGACCTATTGGATGAACTTTTTTGTAGATGTCACTAAGTGCTACCACTGGCTCCTGTGATTAGCAGTATTGTCCCTTGATGGTTCTGTAGTAGAGAGGACAAGAGATGTCCTGTTCTTTTCCCCCCAGGCACATGTGGCCATCCATAGAGTGGCAAACACATAAAGCTAAGGTCTAATCACAGTTCTATATACTGGTTCATCAAATGCCTGTGGGTGTTTTTTTCGAGAATAATTTGGGTTGCAGCATGTTGATTTGCAGTCGGAAATGCTGGTGCTATCTTCACCCACTGCTTCACACTGGCTCTGATGACTTCTGTGTGTGTCTGTTTTGCCTACTCATTCTGGGACGTCACTGGCTTCCACTCGAAATGAGACAAGTGATGTTTAAGTACACATGACAAAACTGTCAGACAGAGTTTTCAAAATGAGAATAAGATGTCCAAGAATTCAGGAGAATTTATAAGCTGTAAAATAAACCAAATCTGGACATTTTCTGAGCCAAAAAGATGTAAGACAGGTCCAATTAACAAGACACAACTATTTAGAATTTTCATTCATAATAAAATGTTCAGTTATATAACCACAGCCAAAAGAAAACCACGCACTTTTTTCATTACAGTTATTTTAAATAAAGTGTGCCATTTTTTTTCTCAGCCTGATCTTTGGCACCAAGATAGAATTGTACTTGAAATGGAGCAGTAAAACACAATTAGCCTTTTTATTTAGCAATGGTAGTTTCAAATCCATTCAGCTCTAGTAAAAATTTGTGGAGTTCTTGAATTGACAATAAATCACAGATTAAGATGCCTAGCAGAAAAAAACACTAGTTCTATATTTTTACAAGAAACACTTGATAATATAGCTTCTCTGCCTGCTCTTTGTTCTCCTCCTTACCCCTTCACTCCCTCAAAAGATTTGATTTATACCACCATGGTCAAAATTTCATTACCTGCTATTTAACCCACTGGAAATAAAACCTGTCCTGAGCAATCTGGAATATGTGAAAAATCAAAATTTGCTTTTTGATCTTTTAGTTTAGGATATTGAACAGAAAGTCCTTTTCTTTTCTCTCAGAAGCAACTACCTTGATTTTTTTATTTGTTTTTAAAATTTCTTTCAGCAACAAGGAATGGAAGATTAAAGAAACGGGATATGGTTTAGAAAACTTTTTTCCATGGGCGTGCCCTATATGACAGACTGTGTCCCTGAAACACCTTGGCTCAAATGTAGTAGCTGTGGGTGTGGTGATTATTTCCTGGCACAAGGAGGGATTTCAGGAAAGCACTGACTCTGCCTTCTCCACCCAGGAAGGTTCCTGACCTCTACTTACAAGTGACAAGAGCCCTCGTGTGCATAAATCCTACAGAATCCTTTAGGCAAAACCACTCACAGTGTTTGCATTGTGGGACTGTTCTCTTGAAAATATAAATGTATGCACAGCATGCCTGAGGGTACCCAGTTTTGAATTATAGAGTGCCTTGTGAGCAGTCGTGGCATTTGGTTTGAAGACACTCCCCCTGCCTCCCTCCCCACTTCCCACTTCTTATTTGAAATTCAGCTTTTCAAAAGCTTGTTACCAAAAATATTCTGATAGATCTGTGGTGCTGCTGACTAGCAAGAGCTTTGCAATAGAGAATGAAAGATCACTTTATAGACTTCAGCTCCTTCCTGGAATGACTACTTTTTTCCTTTCACTTCCCTCCCCACCCCCCCCCTCCCTTTTGGCAGATATATTAAAAAAAAAAAAAAAAAAAAGAAAGAAAAAGAAAAAGAGTGTATGGATTTATTGCTGTGTGGGGCTGTTAGATGGGTAGCCACAGAGATCAAAGTGCTCTCTCTGCTGAGCAGGTGAGGGATGGAAAGTGCCAATTCTCTCCTTTCTAAGCCCTGCACTTAGGGATTATATTTTTTGGACAAGACTTTACACAACCAAACCTGGAGAGAGCCTGAACTAGAAAAAATTTCACTGAATAGGAAGAATGGACACAGGAGCTGTGTCTCCAGATCAGGCTTAGATAGGTGGTCTGACAGAGTCTATAAGTAACACTAAGCTAATTCTCGCTCCATTCCTTTCAACACATCTAGCTTCCCCTGGAATTTTTACAAGGCAGCTTTGATGGTAGTAAGTAGATCATTAGGGAAACTATTTACAAGAGCAAAAGAGACCATTTGCAAGAGATTGTAGTGACAGGACAAGGAGGAATGGCGTCAAACTGAGAGAGAATATGTTTAAGTTAGAAATTGGAGAAAAAAAATCTCTACTGTGAGGATGAGGCACTGGAACAGGCTGCCCAGAAATGTTGTGGATACCCCATCCTTGGAAGTGTTCAAGGTCAAGCTGGATGGAGCTCTGAGCAACCTGGTCTAGTGGAAGATGTCCCTGTCCATGTCAGGGGAATTGGAACCAGATGATCCTTAAGCTCCCTTTGAACCCACAGTATTCTTATGATTTTATGATTCTATGATCACTGGGCTACTGATCTGATCTTTGTGGTAGGTTTACAGTGGGGACCAGGAAATCTGTTTGCCTCATACATGGACCTCTTGTTTTCTTCTACTGGAAAAGAACAACAGAACACTGACTGTGGTTAATGCCAAAAAGAAAAACACCGTATGTTCAAAAATGACCCCTCCCTCTTCTTTGTAGAAAAAGACCAAAGTATTCTAATTAATCCTGTCAAGGAGATTGGGGTGGTGAAGAGGAGCCAAGGAGCCACAGGAGCATGAACTGGAAAAGGACAGGCCATATTTTAGGCCCAAATCACAGCAAAACTGCCCAGGGGCTGAAGCTTTTGAAGTCTACTGGTACCAAGTGACACATGGTTTGAACCACAGCAGTGGAGCTGTTTCTGTGAGCTTTGATGTCTTAGGAGGATCTTGTGAAACATCTTCACCAGGCAGAACATGGCTTAGGTTGGTGCAGGGGATTCATCAAGGGACAAAGCAGTCAGCCACCAAGTCTGGTCTTTGGAAGCCTTGAAGTTTAAACGGGCTAGGGTAGAGCCCTGCCTTTGTTTAAGCAAGTCCAGGAAGAGGAACATCCTGGAAAGATCAGGCCAGAGGCAGTTCGGTTTGAGAAAAGGAGGTTAGGGGAAACAAAGACAAGAATGAGGTGCTGAAATGGGCTGTGCCCTCCAAAGCATCCTATCTTTAAATAATCTTGGCTGGAACCCAGGATTCCTGATCATTCCTCTGGTTGTCAGCAAATATCTGTGAAACCCACATGAAAAATCTGTTTGATTCTCCTTGAATCTGCAGCACCATCCCTGCTGTACATCACACTAACTCACACCCCTGTACAGTGATTCTATTTACCACTGGAACAGCTTACAATTTCCACATCTTACCATTATGCATGGAGAAATTTATACAAAAACACCCCATCATCAAAAAGGATGTTACTGACTTCTGAAGTGAAGTACTCAGAAGCAAGGAAATTTCTGTGCAGACTGCACTCATGCCCTTACTCATGTGAATGGATTATGATTGGGACTTTAATTGCATTGAATTCAATGATCTTGGAAGTCTTTTCCAACCTTAATGATTCTATGATTCTTTGGTATAAAACCCCTATCCTACTCAGAAAAAAAGTTGCCATTTCTGCACAGTGAGTATTTATTTGGGGGTATTTGTTACCTTGTGCAATGAATGAGAGAGGAATCTAGTGAGGAAAAAACATTCCCCATGTGAGTGCCTCTTGTCAGACAACCTCTTAGTTGATGTACATGTGTGGTGTCTGACAAAGACTGTTCTGAAATAATTTAATGTGTTGTATCATGAAGTCTCTTCTGAACAAAGAACATGGACCAAGAAGGCTTGTTTTCTGAAACAGTGCATCAGAGACAGCTGATTGCACAAAATCCTATCATCAGTTGCAAGGGTACCCAAGCTCTGAGCTCCTTCATTAAAAGGGATTGGGAATTCATGTCAAGGAATGCCATTTCCCATCTTTGTCTTGGTCTCCCAAATATTTTAGGAAATGTGTATATTTTTGTCAGGCATTTTAGCATAGCCAGGAAGTTGTTTGGGTTTTTTCCCCCACCACTTCTGGATTTTTTTTTTGTGTTATGGAATGTAAATAGAATGCACCTAACACAGCACCTAAACATATACTTAACTTCAAGCTTCAGTGGAGCTACTCATGTGTTCAAAATTAATGATACTTAGATTACGTGGGCTTGTCTTCCTAACGAAGGAGCCCAATGGAGAAGGGCTGAGAACTCTACGGAACACCAGTGGAGTTGGACATCTGACTCCCCAAACTCTCTCCTAAACTCTTTTAAAAAGCCCTGCAATTCTGGGTTAAGGCCCAAAAGAGATTTTTCAATTCCATGTCAATACACTATGATTCAGTGCTCAGATCTGATGTTATTAAGCGAATGAGGCAGCCATGACGTTTATTTGCTGTGACTTACAAAAAGAGAAGAAAAATCCCCTGTGTGCAAGTGCTTTGAGTATTCACTTGGTTGTAAACAGGCCGTTCATTAAGAGCATATCTGTGTTCATTGCACGATTGCTTCATTTGCACCCACACTGCACATACAGGGTTTTACCATCACTTGTTCTCTTTTCTTTGCACAGCATTGCCTGCACAAGGAATGCATGTCATTTAGAACATGGAGAATACTACTAAGTAAAGAAAAAATTGATAGAAGGAATACCAAGAGAAGACATACAAAACATACATTGAGTCACTGGTCCCACATCTCAGTTTCTTGATTTGGGGAAAGGAGAGCAATGGTACCAATTGCCTCTGAGTATTTATGAAAAAAACCCAAAAAATATATCTAGCTTTATATGATGGCTGCATGTAAGTGGAAATTGACCTTTGGGTACATATGATTTGGGTAAATCTGAATCTGTTTTCAAAAGGATTTTGGAAGGTACCTGTCTGTTTTACAGACGGTAATCTGCCACATATCAGCTTTTTGTCTGAAAAGATCTGGCCATTATACTTATTCCAAAGAAACTGCAAGATTTGGGAGAAATGGTGGGAAAAGTGTTTTTTCTGTTAAGTTTTGGTTTTGCTTGATTCATGCTCAAACTTTCCTAAAATAGTCACTCTTGGAAAGAGAACAACTCTGGAAAAAGTTCAGCCAAGAAGGCTAAAGTTTATGAAAATAATAAATAACTGAAACTGGGCCTTCAGAATGGAAATGTTTAGATGAACTTAATATTAGTGCTTTTACATATTGGTGCTTCACTGGTTTTTTGAGTCAGAAATATAGAGTGCAGGAAATGAGTGGGAGAATATCATTGGGTTGGTTTTCCTTTTTTTTTTTTGTTGATGGTGTACTTTTAATGAAAACAGGAAGAAAATAGAATATGACATGTACATTATGTGAGACTGATACAGTTCTCTTAGGCCAATGACACATCCTTCTGCTACCAGTGAATCATTCTTGGTGAGTAAAGTGAATTACAACTGAAAGTGGAAAAGTTTTGTAAAATTCATACCAAGTATTCACATCATGCTTTAGTACATTAATATATAGCAGGCCCACAATCAGGTACCTTCTGCTGTTGTGCAATGAGGGAGATGAAAAGAAAAAATAAAAGCATGTAAGTATTTTAATTTTCTGAGGTTTGTAGTCTGATGCTATTGACAACATAGGCATCAGTAAAATTTGGAGAACAGTTGGGGATAATAGATAAAATTAGAGCTCATAAAATTTTTGAGATATCATTTGATATGTTGCAGCTGCATTTTAAAACATGCTTTTGCTTACTTGTGATAATTGCTGCTTGGAAATACCAGTTTGTACAGCTTTGATGGTTACTTCATTTTCATGGAAATGCTCAGGCACTCAGTTAAGCACTTAACTCGTAAAACTAACAAACACAGAGCCTTCAAAATGGCCTTCTAAAAGCATTTGAAGTATATATATTATAGGTCAGAAAACTCGTGTGAGATTCTTCCTCTTATGAATTTTCTACTGACAAATATGTTCACAAACATTACTTGGAAAGCAAATAGAAAAGGAGTACTATTTATCTTATTTTCCTGAGTTTTACTGTCGTGAATACCTAAGCCTGTTATTTGGAGCCTTTGCCTTCTCTCTGACAGCGCTGTTTGATGGTCCACATTCAGCATGAATAATCTCCCCAACAGGAAAGACTTTGGGGTTAAGAATGGGTAAAAATGTCTGAGCTCTGAGTTCCTCCATGTCTCTATTAGTGTCTTGAACTGCATAAAGCATGGTCAAAACCTGAAGGATTGCAATTGTTTTTTGTTTTGTAGCCAGTGGCCAATCTCTCTCTTGCTCCTTGCACCCAGATGGAGGAGAGGAGAAGCCTGCATGATACTCCACACAAGTCAGGGCCTGTCTGGGCAGAGCAGAATATAAGATGAAATCTCAGTCACTGATAAACACTGCCTCGCCTCCAGAGACACAACAGAGGTATGGAATAAGGTTATGACAATCACCAGTCTTTCAGCTCAGGGAACACCGCTACAAATGCAGCTCACATTGCTCTTTCATGGGATTTGAAAACAATTATCACCTGTCTCTACAGAAACCAAATATTTCTCAGGAGTCACCTCTTTGGTTTCTGTAGTGGTAATCTTCACAGAAGTTAGCATTTTTTGGGAATCAATCTTGTCACATCTGGCAATGAGTGGAACTCACCTGGGCAACCCTCAGTGGCCCTCAAGATGCACCCTGATCTTCCTTCTGCTCCTTTAACATGAACTTCAGCAAAAACCAGACTGACTTGCAAAACATGAGGACAAAATCTGCTCTTACCATTAGCTTTGTCAAAGGTATAGACCAAGAATAACCTGCCAGACGCATCTGAAGGCCTTTGAACCTGGGGCCAAAATGGCAGAGTCAGAGGTCTGGCAGAATGCATGCACCCATGTGTAAGCAGGGAGTGGACTGAAAGCCCTGGCAGCCATCAGGAGTGCTCCTGGGCTCCAAGAGCCATAAATAATGGATGAGTTAACTGGCATGAGGGACCAAATAATATGCCCATTGTTGGACAGATTTTTCTAGCTCCGTTCTCAGGGCTCTGGATTTTCTGAACAGACTTCTGGCAAAAATTTTCAACATTTAAGATACATTTCATCTGAAACAGAGATAATTGTTTCTATCAATAACTAAATTAGTTTTTATTAGTTACTTAGCTGGCACAGTGCAGTTCATAACTTGAGATTAATGTATGAAGCATTCAGGTCACTCTTCCTTCCTCAACAAGGAGGAGATGGAATCAAAGAAGGCAACTGTTAAAGCACGGAAAGTAGCATGGTATTGGGAAGAGAATAAACCCTCAAGAGAGTGAAAGGAAAAGAAAAAGAATTAAGGGAAATCAGAAAGTACAATTAGAAAATTTCAATCTAGTAAATTACATTTGTGAGGCCAGGAGAGGGGAAAGACTGAATCCAGGTCCAGTACTGGCATACACTCATCTAATGCCTCTGCTGCTGAACATCGCATAAGAAAACTGTGATTTTTTTAAAGCCTCTTAAGTGATGTGCTTGCACATTCTTGTGACTTTTATTTGGAGTTGAATATTTGAATTTCCCCCAATGGAACTGAAAATCCTGCTCAAAGTACTCTGCTATCGAGACAGGCCAAGCAGCTCATGTGGTAATGTAATGCTACATAGATACAGTTGGTAAGAAGGAGGAGTAGCACAAACATAAATTTGGGGTGGGGGGAGGGAGTGTCCTTCTGAATTTTATAGAAATTCTTCTTTCACCTCAAATACTGTACTGGATAGTCTAAATTTAGTATAGATTTAGGCAATCAGAAGTTAAATGTTACTATATATATATATATATATATTTACATAGACACAGAACTAGCATATATTTTCTTCCCATTTACCATTTCTTTCTTATTGGTTAGACAAAGATGTCAATGAAAACATCACTTCTCATCTAATTTTAAAGTACAGCAAGCTCCTGGAAAGAGTAAAAATACAAGATATTTCTCTGACAAAAGTTTTGATAAGTCATGTTGCAAGCCTTCTCCACACAGTCCCACATTGTGCAGGGCACAGAAAGTTCTGTCACAAAGTTTCATTCCTGTTGTGCTGGTAAGACTGTCCACATGAATGTGTCACCTAGTGATTCCAACTTTTGTCCAGATTAATAACATCTGTGAAAGTCCTTTGCTTGTATTCTATGCATATAGTACATGGGTTGTAAATCACTGAATTTACATGCATGTCTATGCCTGAATTGACCATTTGTGGTTGTGCTCACACTCCCCAGGAGAAGGAAGCAGCTACCAACTCTTAAAAATGGATAGCAATATGCTCTTTTCCCTTTGAGATTTTTCTTCCAAGAGATACAGCTCAGCAGGGACCAAATGTTTTCCCATTAGCTTCTCTACATTTACAAAACATAAATTAATACCAAGCACATTAACACACAGTTCTACTAGATCCATTATAAAGCCTGGAATTCCCAAGACAAGCATTGATGCTTTTTTTCAGATTACTGTAAATCATGACTGGCCCATCTTGACTTTT
The DNA here is from genome assembly GCF_041296385.1 of Aphelocoma coerulescens. Classification (NCBI taxonomy): domain Eukaryota; kingdom Metazoa; phylum Chordata; class Aves; order Passeriformes; family Corvidae; genus Aphelocoma; species Aphelocoma coerulescens. Next base: position 81,084,354 of record NC_091015.1, read on the forward strand.
GACTAATGGGATGTGCTACAGGAGATGTCCTTTGGCTGGACAGGGTTAGATGTTTAGATTGACTTCTGCTGCTGTTGGCTCTGTTTGGAGCAAGAACCAACACTTCTGCCGGTTTCTGCAGAAAATGCTTGCTTCTTTTATGCTTCCACGGTCCTCAAAAGCTGCCATTCCCACTGCCAAGAGGTGAGACCATGCAAAAGGGTATGATCTCAAATGATGAAAGTGCAATAAGTAGCTTTCAGAGAAGTAGCAATAAAACCAATAAACAAGACTCAACCCAACAATTCAAACATTTGATTTTCAACTCTTTCTGATTTCCAGCTTCCAGAAGTCACACATGTTCTACCAACATTGCTTAGTGCTCAAGATCTCTGGAAATAACTACAGAATTTCAGTTTTCCTCTCTAGGGACATATTTTGTTCACTATAGTATAGTTTGCTATATATATATTTAGTTTGCTGTAGTACACTTGCAAGTCTAAAACTACTTCTTAAAACAACAGAGTCTGTAGTCAGAGGCAGAGATCTTAGCTAATCCTTAGAGTCCAAGAAGTACTGTAAGACTGAGTGGACAAGTCTTCATGTTCACTGCATGATAAGGCCTCTAAGGAGTGTTCTGTATTCATGAATGTCACAAGCAGAGACAGTATGGAAAAGAGACTGAGCGTGTATGAACTCTGAACTCTAATATGGATTGTGACAATCATAATGCCATAGGAGGCCTTTTATTACTGCAAGGATTGAAGAGAATGAGTGCTTGTGAGTGTAAGGTCCATATTTACCCCAAAGGAGTGACTCATCACAGCTTCACACAGTGGAACACTGACCTTGTCCTGGTTTTAGGGGATTGTTGGGGTTTTTCTTGTTGTTATTTGGTTGGTTTGGTTTGATTTTTTTAAATTTGTCTAATCATAACCTAATTAAATCAGTTTCAGAAAGTTACTTACAGTTGGTCTAACAAGCTCTCATGCTCTGGAGGCTGTGTTTCATAATGAGTGAGTTCCAGGGTATTTCATATAGTACATCAAATAAGCAAGGGCTTTTTGAATCCAACAACTAACTATTTGTGTATTTCAAGCCATCTTTGAGTTTGCATCCTGGAATTGCAGAGACCTGGCTCAAGGCTTTTCTGAAACTAAGCAAAACTCAGCTGTTCAAGACCTCAGGACTCATGTGGGACCAGGCTGCTCCTTCCACTGGAAAATGAGAAAAGTAGGGCTGAGAAGGGGAGTCCTGGGAGACAGTTGTGTGGGAATGTTGCCTTTCTTCCTGCTGCCAGGGAGGCGATTGGAGTTACCCAGCACCACATAAACCCAGCCTGTCCCACATGTATAAGCATCGCTGTCCAAAGCCCTGTCATGAACAAACCACTGGAAACAGATGTTTTACTGCCTTGGCAGGGCACTATCCTAGACAGCTGCCCCCTTTGCTGATTCCTGAGGCTGGTATTGGGAATGTTAAAATTTTCGTGAAATTTACTTACCAATACTTCATTTTCATATACAGAGACGAGATATCCAGTATCTTGTAAGGTAAGTCTTTTTCTGTTTGCTTTCTCAGTGCTTTTGAAGGTACAATGTACAAACAAGGTATCCAGTTGCACACTATCACCTACCAAGGGTCCATTGCACTGGAACCAAATGCAAAAAATGGATCAAAAGTGAAACCTCACTGTTGAAAAACTTGAGGTTCTGTGCAAAAACCAATGTATAATTTTCAACAGAGCAAATAGTTTCCACTTGTTGAGTCTCTGCTGTATTTATGGCCATTAGGGACCCAGTATCATTTCTCAGACATGTATGAGTGGATAGACCCTGTGCCCTAAAGGAATTCCAGTTAATGACTCCAAGGTCATTACCTTGTGTTCTTCCTATAAGCTCTCAAGTGATTTTAGTTGGCTATATTACCCTTTGCTTCCCCTGCTAAAAACAATCTTGCTGGCAGTGCTGCTTTTCCTCAGTAGAAGTAGCCACATTTCAATGACGGGTGACGTGAGCTCTGCAAATACAGAGCCAAATTCCACGGTAATGCAAGAGCATGTATTTACAACAGCAATGGATTTGTGCCTGGTCACACTGTAGCTGTAGGAGGCTGACAGATGATAAAATTGTCTGGGATGAGAAGCATTATAAAGTTTTGCTGATGGAGCTATGGTAGGCAAGCTCTATCACAAATCTGTTCAAGGGTGTCATGCTAAGTCTTTCAAAATACCAGGTATTTACACAAATGTGTTTCAGAATTAATCCATAAGTTATTTGCCTTTCATCCTTCATTCAGTCCATTCTCCCCTCCAAAAAACTGGTAGTTCATTATTTTTAAAGCACTGTTTCCTTCATTAAAAGCTATGGAAAATTGATGATCAATGGTATACTACAAAAACTAGTACTTCATTTGGAGATGAAAGGGCCATACCTGCAGCATCATCAGCCCTGGCTTGGAGCTAGACTGTTATAAAATGGGTCCTCAAAAACACGTGTGCGTGTGTGTGTGTGTGTGCATGTGTGTGTGTGAAATTATCCAAGTGAAAAAGGAATTTTTGACATGTAAACAACTATTTGTCTCCTGCAGTCTTGAGCATAGACCCATTATCTTATCGTTCATTAGCAGCCTATTGAATTCACATAATCAGTAATAGTTTCTGGAAGCTGTTTGGCAAGCAGAGATGGAAATTACTAACTCACAGCTGGGTAAGAAAAAATGGCAAATACACACGTTGTGCTTGCTCTCTTCCCCCCCTCTTCCTTGGACACTGTAGATTTATTGCCTCACGGTATTCACAGATGATGTTTTCATAGTCACTAATGAGGTCCCAGCAGTTTTTTAACAATAACAGGACATTACTACTCCTAAGATATATTATGTGTTTTCCCCATTTTTCTCCATTTTGGTTGAATACTCAGAAGTGTGCTAGCTTAAAAATCTCCTGGTTTATTATTATTATGATTGATAGTCCACTCATGTGACATAAACGACTGCTGAGGTGTAACTTTTCAATTGCTAATTTGTGTAAAAATGTAAAATATAGTATTTTAACATGCTGTTCATGGTTTTGTACATAAAAATGACAAAATACTTGTTTGGTTGTTTTTGTTTTTACTAGCGGAAAGGCAACACAGCAAAGATCAATTTCCAATGGTGGTGTGCATTCATTTTTCCTCCCTGCAAGGATCTGGCTTCAGCCCATCACAGTTGACAGAGGTACACAAGGTAAGATGAAAATATTTACTGGAAATAGTTAAAATTAATATGTTTGGAGACCTGTGGTCCTTCTATGCTTATTCAGCAAAACTAATTCATTCAGATACTGATTCAGGAAAGCACATAAATATTTCTTCATTTTATGCTCATGTTTTAGTTACACTAACCTTCAGATAAGCCAGAGGGTTTTCATTTTCATGAATTTGAGCTTTAATACATAACTCTTCTACAATACAAAGTAGGTTTCATTTAGAATAGCTGGTAGCATGCTGCTTTCTGATGTTAGATACAGAAGCTGCTGTCATTTAAGATCATAATACTTAGAGGCTGTTCAAGATGAAGTCACTTTTAATGTGTGAGTATTTAATAAGCCATAATATGTAAACCTAAGAAAAGCTGAGTTTAGATTGGCCTCTCATCCACCTAGCTGTCTGCAGCATGAATTTTGCTATCTTCTTTGCCTGTGATTTGAAATCTTTGCTCTAAAATGTGAACCTAACAAGTTTTCTGTTAGACAGACACTTGCAGCAAACACCATTCATAATACCAAAACTGTCCAGTGTCCCAACTACACCAATATCTACATGCCTGGTGACTTCATGGATATGGGACTATGCACACACATGAAGTTGACCTTGGGTGTAGCCTTTCACAGGTTTGGGATCAAAGAAGCTGTTTGGTGCAAATAAGTAAAGCTGCGGTCAGGAAAACTCCTGGAGCTGCTATTTTCACAATTAGCTCATGTACCCCTCATAACACCTCCCACGCCCATTAGGTCTGCACACAGACCTGCTGTGCTCTTCAGAGAGTACCTGAAAGGGAGGACAAAGTCCACACCCACTGAAACCAACAGGAGCTTTGCCCAACATTTTGGGGTTTTTTTCTGTTTCTTTTTTTATTTTAGTAATTCTCCTTAGTCTACATTCCTCTCACCTTCTCTCTTCCCTTTGCAGATGATTTGGAAGGCAAGGCAGTAGGCCCAATGAATGAAAGAGGTCGTGGCACAGAGGGTAAACTCTCATAATCTGGGAAGCAGAGCAAAGACTTTCTTTGGTCTAATTTCTGTCCCTTTTGGTGTAAACTAGATTTTGCCAGGAATTTTAGTTATTTCAAAATACTCTGTTCTATACTTTTGTTCCTGAGAGATACAGGGATGAGGAGCTGCAGCTCTGGTTTTGCAAACTTTGATCCTGAGTCTGTATAGAGATCCTCATGGCCAGGCATTTTGTTCTGTTGAAGCTGGATTAGATGACAGTTAGTTGGATTTTAATGCTGTAATTTGTAAGCATGGACTCTTCAGTCCCGCGCTCTTTTTCAGTCAGCCGCCAGATTCAGTCAACAAATGGTTCCAATTCTGCCCCACCTCAAATTCTTCTGACGTAAATTTTAATGGAAAACTGTCACTTTGAAAACCCAAAAACTCTGTCAAAGAGCTTAACATTTCATTAACAGATATATTTGCAGCCATTATCAGCAACTTGCTCCTGGCAACATCCCCGGGCGCTCTCCTAGATACAGTGGAAGTCTGCCCTTTGTAGCTGCTAAAGCTGTAATATTTTCCTCGAAAGTTACTTTTAAGAGTCTTATCCCCAAGTGCCCAGTATCTCCCCCTCTCTTTGAACTGCTTAGACCATTTCTAGTGACTGAAAAAGAGCCAGTCCTTTAGAGCAAATAACTGAAAAGAGCAGAGATGGGGGAAGAAAATCACAGAAACCTAAGGGAAAATAATTTTATTTTTATTTGGAATCACGTCTCTATCAAGGTTTTTCTGTTCCCCTTAGACATTACATTCTCACAGCTCTTGATTATCTCACCTGCCTGACACACCAGGTTTCCATTCCCATTTTGGAATAATTTTTCTTTCCCATAAGGCTCAGCTACAAAGGGGAAGAGAAGAATTTTGAGCATTTGGTGATGCTCAAAATGAAGAAAATACCAAGTTGTTTAATGAGTGGCAGAACTAGTGAAGCCTTGTCTCCTACAGGATTGTCTTTGTTCTTCTGCCTACCACCCCAAAAATGTGCTCAACTTCCTATGACAGCCCTATTGGAGATAAACAGCATTTACTGTGGCTAGTTCATGTTAATGCATGGGCTGACCGACCAGCTCTCTGCAGCCAACGAAAATGCACAAAGGGTGAATAGAAAATGATTTCCCCACTGTGTTGTGAGGGGTGGGAGCAGACAGAGAACTCTTCTCCATCCAGCTGCCAGTTTTCTTGAGGTTTGTGAGTTTCCTACCCCTCTTCTACACAGTCCAGGAAATGTGCAGTGGATTCAAAACATGATGACAATTAGTAAAAACTGGCAAATACCATGATTACAAAATCTTCATCTTTGTACACAAAGATGATATTATTACATCAATTAAAAAAAATGGGGATACAGTTCTAAGTGCCTTAGGTGGCTCTGTCCTTTGCAGCTGAAGTTATCTTGCTCCCAGCAGAGGCAGAGACTTCTGGTTCCTGCTGAAGTCTCAGCTCTGAGGTGGAGAGGAGATGCTGCTGCTGACTCCTTCCAAAACTGCTTGTCCCACAGAGCCCAGGGCTTCCTCTGGTTATAAGCTTGTTAGAGGGGAGTGGTGACATGCTGAAGTTCCAAGCACAAAGTGGTAGTGTGGAACCATCCCACAAAGCACCTGACGTGGAGTGCAGAACAAAGCACCAGGAAAAGCAATGCAATGCAAAAGTGTGGATACAGTTCCCTGCCCCTTATTCATATGTTCCATAAAAGAAAAATGCTTTTTCTCATAAAGAAAGCTCTGAATCTCTTCTCACAGAGAAGTGATTTGAGGGGCTACTTTGGGAGGCAGGGTAAATCGTGGCAGGCTGGTCATTTGCAGAACTCTTGTAAGGGAAGTGTAAGGGCCTGAGGTAAATGTTTTGTTGGAAAAAAACCCCTCTAGACCAAGGTGTCTAGGAAGTGTTTGCCACAGAAGGATATTGTGATGGACAGAACCTGCCCAGATTAGACCTGGAGGAAAGATGCTTGCATCACTATTTGCATTTTAAATATGAAGGGTATTTGGAGGTGTATGCCTTCCCCTGCCTGTCATGGGGAAGCTGTTCCAGGGAGATGTTGAGGATGAGGATGTCTGTTTCTGGGTGCTGCCTCCCCTTTTTGGTGCTTTGTGAATTGCAGGAGCAGAGATGATATGATGCATGAGGGCCACAGGATGGGACACAGCCCTCCCTTGAAGAGCCCTGCTCCTGTACAGCTGGTGCATTGGCTGCCTTCTATGTCTCCCCTGTCTCATTTCCACTGTGCACAGGCAGAGGTTGCCATCCCATTTTAAAGAGAATACTTTGTTTACCTTCATAGCATACTAAGGACCAGCTGACACAGCCTGATAGTGGGTAGGATCTGTGGTGGGACAGCTGTGGATGTGGAGATTCATCCTGTCCCCATGTTTTCCTCCATTCTGTTCTATCTCCAGTGCTTATCAGCCTTGGCCAGAGGCAGGGGGGTGATAACATCCCCAGGTTTGCTGCACTATTGGCATGGCTTTACCTATACCCCATGTTCAGCTGCTTTTATCAATTTCTCGACACAGCCACAAATGCTGCCTGCTCCAAAATCCTACTACAAATCCTGTCACTGAATTCTGAGGAAAGTCTTCTTGCCTGGAGACGTGTTAGCCAGGAAAGTGGCGTCTCGCTAGACAGAAGTAATATTTCAGCTGAAGTCAATCAGGCTTTTCCCTAAGAGCAAAGCAATTATAATTTTCATGTAAGTGCCTAAAAATGTGTTTCCCTGGGGCAGATGTCCATGCCTGGTTCTGGCAGAGGACTCAGCCAATCCTCATGGATGCCCGTTGTTCTTGGCAGAGGCATGGGGACCCCCAGTGAGAAGAACCCAATGAAGGACTGGGACACAGATTTGATGGAGAGAACTCACTCCTTGATGGACTCTGTGCAAGCAAGTGTCCCACATCAGCCCCACTTTCCCTGAGAGGAAACTGAAGACAAGAAGTAAAGGCTGGATGTTCACAGTGTATTTTAAACCTAAATGCCGTGATTTGGAAAGGCACGAGGCATCAGCATGCCCCATTGACTGTGGCTGGTAGCATAAGGCCCCTCATATGTCAGATCCTTTATTTAGGGCCCTAAATTTTGAACTTGAACTCCCAGCGAGACGAGAAATATTAGCCATGGGTTGTTACTACTATGTGTACAGTAAGAGTGTACAGCTGTGCTGCTGCTTGCTTTTCAGGCTATTTGTCCTTTTTCGTCCTTCCAGGCAAACTCAATCCTGTCAGAATATTTTTTGTCCTGAATTAGTAACATCAGATGACTATAATACAAGTTCTGCTGTTAGCTACCATCTCTGCTGTCAGACTACGAGGTGTTTTAAAAAGCATCTTAAATAAAACTTCATTTTTCATTTCAGAAGTGCATTGTCATCTTCAGAGTGCAACATCATTCTTCTGAAAGCTCAGAAACCTGCTTTGATTTCAGAACTACAGAATAGGAGAAGCATAGTCTTAGACTGAAAGTTTCTCCAAACTATGCTTTTTCTATTACAGAGTCAATCTGTCTCCAAAGCTCTTTCTTTTGTTTTAACTGGAACAGAGGAGAAAAGATTAATAAGATTAAAATAGAAGAATAATTTTCTCAGGTCATTTACTTCCTCTCTTTAGTTTTCTGTAACGATGGAGAACAAGGCAGTTAACTTGTTCTTACTATGAGTACTCAGTACAATATAGTATTACCCAAGGAAAAATCTTTCATTTCAACTACTCAATTATTTTCTAGTTATGTCTGGTTTAAAAGAAAAGGCGAGACTGACTTGGCTCAGTTTGAAGAATTGAACGTGAATTGACAATTTGCAGATTTGGACACTCCCTGGCCTCTCACTCACAAATTCATAAATACAGGGATAATATGATAAATATATCTGCTGATCATTTGAGATAATTTAAAACTGGTAGACCTCTGCTTGGAGACTTTCCTTCCCTGGCTGATTCAATATGTGCTGTTACCTAAAGTCCAAATCAGCCTCACACAAAGTCGCTGAAAGCTTTATGTGCTCTGAGAACACACCACACCTAATTGCAGTAGGACATGGTTTCCTCACCCTAAAGAGAGATTGCAGAGAGTTACAAATAATAGTTCAATTGCCCAATGTATTTCTAATGGATTAAAATTAACAAATGATATCTTATTTCTGGCCCCTTCTGGTGTAAGGTAATTCTTCCAAAAGCATACTAGATGTTCCAGTTTAGTGACCCTTCCTCTTCTCAGTGAACAAGTATACACGTTTTTGTTGCTCAAGTCCTTCACACTAACCTTCCAAAAAGCAGCTGGAGACAGGACAGCTTTTGTCTTGACTGTATTACCTTTGTCCTGACTGAAACTCTCAGTCCTAGATTTACTTTCTGATGAGAGGAGTTTTGACAGCTGGGGGAACAGTTTTAGGCAAACTGAATTAAGTGGGGAAGATGTCAGACCACCTTCCCAGAGCAAGCCAGGAGCCTGTCAGGGACTACAGCTTCACTCACAGTGATATCAGCTTTTCATTGCCATCATCCGTGTTGCTGGCCAGCATTGCTGGTGTCTGTCTGCGGTTACACCCGGCCGCAATGATCCTAACAGCAGGAGGGAACACCTTCTGTCTTCTTTCTTTTTTTTCCTCCTTCTTTTAAACCTGACCTTCTTCCACTGCAGTGACCGCTTCAGGCTCCTGCTTCTGGTTGGAAGGGTGGGGTGAAGGGCTTCCTCTTCCTCCTCCCTTCCCGTCCCTTCCCGTCCCTTCCCGTCCCATCCCGTTCCGTCCCTTCCCTGCTCCCAGCCCTGCTGCACAGATCACTTGGCTGGGACAGGCAGAGGGGAAGGGTGTTTCTAATGCCAAGTGCTTGAAAAGGACTGTGACAAGAGTTTGCTTGGTTCCTGGTCTGGGGAGAAGCAAAGCTCAAGGCAGGGAAGAACAAAAGGAAAAATCCCCACTCTCCAGTGAGATGCTGATGCCACAAACAAGTCCAGTGAACAGCAAAGACACCTATGTATCGTGAAAAATCTAAGAAGCAGTGGGAGTCCCACCAGCTGCCCTGAGGCAAAATCTAGAGCCCATCTCCCAGTTAGAGGGCTGCCAAATCCATTCCAGGCTCCCTGCTACACTGTCCTCACCATGTTTCTAACTAGTCAGAACCATTTCCCTCAGAATCCTCAGTCAAAAAGGAATCAGAGCTGAGATACAAGCACTGAGGTCTACACTGTGTAGCATGAAGTATTTTGAGGGCAAAGGGTGGTAAAAAAAGCACCTTCATCAGGAGAAGACAGAAGAGCACCCTCATTTTTTCATCAACTGTAAATGAAGGTGAGGGGGACTCAGCCGACCACTTTTGCTGCTGCTTTGAATGCTGTGCAGCAGTAGAAAAACCAGTTGAATCTCACTCTCACCATTCCTGGGAAGCTGAGGTAGTGACTTCCCTACACAGTCAAATAAAAACAGTTTTGTCTTAGACCTAAATCACAGTTCTCCACTCATTTTCAGGTCAGCCTTTGCAGTCTGATGCAATCGTGGCAAAACTTACTGGCTGCTTCAGTCAAAAGCAGGCTGTTTTGAATCTCCTGGATCAAAAATACAATGTTTTTGAACAAGTACTACCTGTTCACTTCCAAGAACACCACCAAATCCTATGCATGAAGGATGATATGATCACCTCTGACACAAGAAATGAGGAGTGGTTACCAGAGGCTACTCAGATAATTCTAAATTGCCCACATGGCATGATTCTCTCTTTGGGTGCCTTTCAGGAATGCTGCCATGCATCAAAAACATGGTCCTTGTCTCTATCCTGCTCCTGGATGCTGGCAGAGGATTGTGCCAAGGGGAAATCTGCTCTCACGGTGAAGCCAGCACAGTCTGCTCTCTTTCAGAACATGATGGAAAATGTACTTCTTTGTTCAACATTTTTACTGAGTGTAAAAGTGTAAAACCCTTGATGGTTTGCCATCTGGATGGAAACTGCTCCCCGTTCAGGGGAAGACAGGTAAAACACAGAGCATGTGTATTCTGAGTTTTGATGTGGAAAATATTCAGTCTCTTGGGTGATTACTGCCATATTTATGTGCAATAACAGTAAATAATATCAAAATAATAATTATAACCTGACAAGCATCACCACTGATATTTTGAAACCAAAGCGAGTCGGCAGCTCTCTGAAAGAGGAGGCTGAAAAGGCACCACGTGTTAGGTGCAAAGTGAATTTGGAAATGCATGTCTCCATCAGGGATAAAAGTAGGAAAAAAGAGGGCAGAAAAAGAGGGTATGTGTTTGTAGGGGACAGAACAGCAAGGTGGTATGGGAGACTTTGTGGGGAAGATGGCAAGGAAAACGGGAGGATGTAAAACGGAGCAAAGGACTTTTGTGAGCTTTCTGGCAGATTTTGGAGCAGGTGGAATGCAGAGTGTTTACACAGTTCAAATTTCAATATACTAAGAAAACACAGGGAGTCAGGCTCTAAGCTGCTATTAAGCTCCCCTCCCCTCCTGCCCCAACCACTTCTTTAAAATCTGCCTTCAGATCTCAGATGAAACTGCTCTCTGCTGGACTGGTGGCGCTGGGGCAGTGACTGTGCCACCAGCTGAGAAAACAAATTTGAGAAAGAGAGTGTGCACTCAGGTTAACAAGCCTTGGGTGAGCGAGGTGTCCCCCCCCCCCCACCCAGCTTTCCCTGTTCTCACCTCCTATTCCCCAAAGCCCCTGGAAGCAGTGCACTTTGGTCGGAGAAGCCGTTAGGCATCGAATGGCGGCCCGGCTTCAGAGAACCAAGAAGGGAGGAGAGGGGAGATTTACAATGTTCCAGTTTTGACGTTTTGCATAATGAAAACCAGAGGTCTAATAAAATACAGCAGCAGTGACACTGCAATGGGAGGGGAAAAAAGGAAAACAAATTTTTGGGATAAAATAAACATTGCGTACTCAAGTAAGGGGTCTATCTCTATTTCCATCTATCGATACAGGCATAAACATATTCTCCTTTACTAATTCAACCTAAGAAGATTAAAACCAGGTAAACAGAACACAAGATAGGTAGAAACATTTCCTGTTAGCAAATCGGTCCTCAGCAAAGTAGCCAGAAAGGAACATGGCCACAGGAATATGTGAGTGGCACAAAGTTGTTTTTTCATACTTATTAGCACTCAAACATGTTCTAATCCTGGTTATTCAGAAAGGGGCCAGTTTCTGGAAAAGTTCTTGATTCATTCAGAATTATATTGGCTGAAGGGTTATTGCAGTTACACTTTTACTAGTTTTTAGGGAGAAATTTCTTCTCAGGGCTGGAACAAAAGAAATTATAGAGCACATGTGACTTCCTCAGTGAGCTGGTTTACATCCTGTGGGATAAGAATAACATTGTAATATTCTCTATCATTGATATATATACTGCTTTCCATCTTAAAGCAATGTGGAAACATTATGATCAGGGTATATTGGCCAGCTAGAGGAGCTGGAAGACCTGTGCAGCATGCAGAGCAGCTTGCACCCTTCAGAGCTCCTGCATGGTGCATTCACCTCAGGATGCACAACTAAAATTTCTCCATGGTCATGTGTGGGGAAAAGCTGAGCGTGGAGAGAAAGGGGCTGCAGCCTCTGCCCCTTTCAGCTGACACTGAAGTTCAGTTTCTGAATTGAATTCACAGGTTTGTTTCATTCTCAGTTCTGTGATCCTGGGAAAATCATTTAACTTCTTTAACTTCTCCAGTTACTCATCCATAAACCAGATAGTTTTATTTGAGCTGGGAAGCTCAAGTAAAATTTCTACTTGAAATTTTTACAGGAAAAGTAATATAAAGAGAAAACAATTGCCAGAACAGCAGTAGCATCAAGTCATACTTGCAAATCACAGAGGGCTTCTTTGATGCATGTTTGGTAATTCTATGCTATTTACTTGGATTTTGAGATGACACATTCTTTGACCACATGCCATATAATTAGTGATATATTCACCAATAAAGTCACAGTGTCCTGAAGACAGTGAAATACAGCATTGGAAATTCAATAGCTGTATCCTTCATCCTGTTCAAGGACTGTGAGCAGGCAGGCTGACTGACTTGCTGTGCTTCTGCTCTTAGATCATGTTTGGCTAATGCAAACTCAGCTGAAGAACACAGTGCTGACTTTGGGTGTCCTAATACAATCTCTCAAATTTGACAGCAAGGCTTGCCATCCATGGATTTATCATGGCTTCATGACTTCTGGCCAGCACATTGAAGAAGACATACTGTGCTCTGCCTAATTCAGAACATACTTTGGAAAAGAAGCAAGTGCTTAATGGGCAGCGTCTGAACTCCTCTGGCCAAAAAAACAGATTTCCCTGATCCTTTTCTCTCTCCTCCCCCTCCTCTCCTCGAGGAATTTAGTACAAGATATCATCTGTGGACAAGAGGAGGTAAAACTGTTAAGGAACACTCAGCCACGGAGTCAAAATCCAAACCTGTGTTATTACATATCGCTCTTCGTTCAATGCCCAAATAACAAACTGAGCCGACATCTCCTTGTCCTGAGCTCTGTGTGTGGGTCCTGCTCCCTCGCTGGGACGCCCTGTCACCCCAGGAAAGACTCAGCCTGAAGTCTGTAAGTGAGAGCTCTGCTGAGGAGCTGCGAAAGAGGCAAAGTGAGCGGGTGCCTTCCTGTGAGCACCTCCAATACAACAGCACCCTCCACTGCCTGCTCGGAGTAGAGAGAAGCCTGCCCGGGTAATTTCCTCTGACAAGATGATAAAACCCAGCCAGCGGAGATCATTCTAATTACCACAGATTATCCAGCTGTTTGAAGAACACAAATTAATATAGATGATGGTAAGTAAGTGACTGGAGTTCCGCCATTCCTTTGAAAAAAAAAGAAATTATAAAAGGGAATGACATTTCAAAAAATGTAACCCACTTTGGAGTAAAATTAAAGATGAAACCGTAATTAGTCTACTGTGTATATTCTACTATGATATCATTCCAAAGAATGTAAAATTCTTTATGGTCAGGATTTTTTCCCTTGTCCTGTTATTTGACGATACTTTTTCAGTCTTAAGAAAATACAAGTCAGATGTGCTTTCTCACAGTAAACCTCAGCCATTTTAAGTTAGAGTGGCTTATAGCCAGGGAGCTATACACATTCATGAGTCACAGCTCCTTACAGTCACAAATGCAGGACATTAAACATGGCCAACTACTATTTCTAGGCTGGGAGGCCTTTCTGGAACAACAGTGGCAGGAATATTTGATGAAAAAGTACTGTAAAAATAGACTAGTTTATTCTCTTTTTTTGTTTCACACGTTTCTTCTTCTTAAAACACTCATGACTGAGTTACGTTTGCCATTAGCATTTCCTGGTGTAACAAGTGGAACAGAATTGTCACTGGGAGAGAGTCAACTCGTAAGCATGGAATGAGGTACACATACCAAAAAATGTTTGTGAATGGGAGGAGAGGGCAAGAGAGTGGCAGACAACTAGCATATCTAGAAGAGGAGGGAAATGATGGAGATGATTTATATAGTGAGGAAAAAGCAGGTTCCTCCTCCAGCTCTGTGGAAGATCTCTTATCTCCTCCTGTCAGACCCAGAAGCTCTCCTTTTGGTTGTGATTTCTGCTGCACTGCAGCCATACACTCCAATTCTTGTGCTGTGCATGCTGCAAACCCACAAGTACCTTAGCAGCTTCTCAGTTCACACGGCCAAGGAGTGGGAGCATAATATAGATATTACAGACAGGCCTCAACGTCCTCAGAAGTTTCCTGACTTCCAGCAGAGAGCATCAGTTCCCAGCAAGGCAGACATATCCCACTGGGGAGGCTTCCCAGCACCAGCAGCAGGAAAATACAGGCAAAAGTCTCTGTACTGCCCCATCTGGACAACTCGTGCAGAACCTAAAGTAAAGGTGGTCTTCCTGACTTTACTGGTCTGTTGTTTGGTCTTTTTTTTTTTTCACATTAGCATCGCTGGAGCTGGTGACAAGAGCATGAAGAGGTAAAAGCAGGGATTTAAGCGGCAGTCGAGGCAAAAGGAAGCACCTAGTCGACACAAAGAAAAGGGGGAGGAAGATGAAGTAGCATTAGTAAGGCTTATCCCACGACTTTTAGGGGATCTGGACTAACCCTTCCCAAAAGCAGAGAGCAGTGAGCCTTTTTGGGGTGTGGATGCTTTGCTTAGGGGCTCTTGTCTCCAGACGGGTCAAACCAGCAGCTCCTTACAGATGAGTCATTGCTTTGCTTGCAGACTTTGGGAAGAGCTCTGGAAACAATTTCAGCTCTGCAAAGCAGGGTAAGAGGCAAGATGTGTGGCAGTTCAGGTGTGAGGCAGGGTAGCAGCTCTGTGAGAGCCTTCCAGGAAAAGATCTGCTGCAGGTGCAGCAAGTGCATGAAGGAAAGTCTGTTGCCAAGCTGGATGGTCACTCAGTCCTCAGGGACAGTGAGTGAGGTCTGGGTCCAGCCCAGGAGCAGGATAAGTGCTCTCTAAGGATGCAGAAGGACACCTGACAGCAGGGGTGTGCAGCTGTGGTGGGAGAGCCAAGAACCACCATGCCTCCCCCATTGGCTTTCATGAGGCTATGCCTGACCTGTGGCACAGCCAGTGGTAAACTGGAGAATGCTGCAGAGGCACTGGGGCTGTTTCAGGGGCTGGTAGGTCTTCAGCTGCAGCAATGTAGAGCTTGGTGTGGTTGCTTTGTACCAGTGTTATCTGAAGGGAAGAGGACCCTTGGTTCATGCCTCTGTGAAGACAGAGTCAGGTTATTACTGATACCAGAGAAAAATAAGACATCTCTGTAGCAAAACACACAGTTTCTCTTTATTTAAATTTCAGGACTTCTGCCTAAATGCTTATCATATGTCCTATTTGTAATTAACATTGGAATTATCAAAGGGAGTTAAACTACCATGGAAAGCAGGAGAGAGCAGGAAAAAGAATTTCCCTTTGCTTCTTTCAAAAATATCAGAAAAAAAAGAGAAGTGTCCTATTTGATATTCCAGAGGCTTTTCACATAAACATAGGTTGTGCATCCAAAACTTACTTCCTGCTGCTCAGAAAGCAAAATACATAACTGAGAAAACCCCATGCACAGCCTGAATTTTCAAAATGCCATTGTGCAAGATTTTTGGCAAGACTTTATCCAGCTCAGATTGCCCACATTTAAGAATGAATTTATTCATTCTGGGACAGCTGTGGAAGACTTTAGGCTCAGGGTAAGAAAAACCTATCTTTCTGGAAGAGACCAAAAGAGCCTGTCTTGCCTAGTTTAGAAAAAAAAAGAAGGTTGAAATGTGTTCACTTTTAATACATACATCAAGGCAATAGACACCAGGATGGCTGACAAGCTATTTAAGATAAAGATGTTGTCAGAAAAACAAATAGCAATAGACTGACCCTGAATGCATTCCTGCTGGAAACTATGACATATTTTCTAGCAGAAAGGGCAGAAAAATTCTGGTAAATCAGTACTAGTAGTTGAAATGTGAAGCATGATCAGCTTATGGGAAGGATTTCGTGACAAAATTGCCTGCATTGACTACATCAAAGATGACTCCTCAGGAGGTTCTTCTTAACCCAGGCTTCTCAGCTGGCTGGTGATTTGGACACCTTCCTTACTGAGTTGTCACACTCAGGTCTGCTGGAAGGACAGTTTCCAGAAAGTGTGGAGCCTTTCTGAGTGTTTTGCCTGGGGCAACCTTAAAGAGACACCCAAAAAAATCAACACCATGACTTGAAAATATCTGGGTTTTTTCCTCTTTTCTAGAGAGCTATTCTTTTGATCACACACTCAGGATCAATATTCTTAGACAGACATTGGCTTGAAAGGGGACCCTCTGACACACTGGTAGGTAGATGTTAACTTGCTAACAGCAATGAGTTCTGGTGCTCCTGCCCTAAGGCTAATTTAAATGGAGTAATGAAGCATTCCATTGCCTTGAGGAATCTGAGAGAAGTTATTGAACTAGAGGAAGCAAGAGGAGATGTTCCAGAACTACATAGGTAGGTCACAGAAGCCTGTATTAAATCCATGTTTCCTCTGGTCAGCAATGCCCAAAATCTATGAGAAGACAGCAAGTTATCTACATATTTACAGCCACTTGAGTGTGTGCACACATCATACACGGTGATTATTACACAGGTTATGACAAAAAGCAAGGCAGGCAATCTTGACAGCAGAAATTCAGTCTGTGTTCCACTAGCATCTGCTGCCCTATAATATTGAATTATTTTCTGTTTTTAAAGTAGCTTTGAAACAGTTTTATTATAAAACTGCATTCATCCAGAACTGCCTCCAAGCCTCCTCATTCTTCTGGCTTTTCCATGATTCAAAACACTCTTCTATCAATAATTTGAATTACAAAATGGTGGGATCAGTATCTGGGGGAGACTGAAGAAAGGTAAGCTGTGGGTTTTGGTTTGGGAAGGTAGGGCCTGTATCATGAAACTATTTTGTAGCAATGAAAGAAAGCAGGCAGAATTATGAACTAACTATTCCCAGCATTTAGACACTTTGGCAATGTAGACTGGGTTTATGCAAACTCACACACATATACAGTATCTGAGCAGATAGGTCAACACGAGAAAGGATGACTGCCACACACGTCCTTGATAACCTATGATGAAACCCATATGAAAGCCAGAGAGAAGCAACACATTTCCAGGAGCTGAGATTGGCATTGCAGAAAGATGACTCTTTGTTGCTCCAGTTATAATGTAAAACTGAGGGCATTCATAGTTGCAGAAGAAATGTCAGCAAAACATCAGCTGACTGTACTTCTCATTCCTCTATCAGCAAATGCACATTACTGCACACCCTGCAGTGTGACAGTCCTTCTAATTTATGCTCAAATCAGAGTTCTTAACAACAGTAATGGCCTTGCAGGGTAATTTAAAAAAAAAAAAAAAAAGAAAAAGAAAAAGAAAAAGGAAAATTATAGAAAGGAAGTTTACCTCTTTCAGACAGCTTTTCAAGCATTGCAGCTCCTGCTTGTTTTATGGCTTTGCTGAGGTCAGCTTGCATGGACTGGCATCAAGCACTGTTTACTGAGTGCCAGAACTGGATGAAAAGCTCCAAACCTGGACTTTCCACACATTGAATTAATGGCATTTCAGAGGCCCATTTCAGGGGCCATTTATTGATAGGAACATGCTTAATTTTCTTCCTGAAGACAAGAATTTTGACGTAGCTTTCTGAACATCACACAAAGTTAAATTTTCTGCCCAAAGCAGCCGTACCAAAACACAATTTACAAAATAAGGTGTCTGTTCATGAATCAATGAATAACTCAGCTGTTTGCAAGAACTGTATCCATCTGAACAATATTGGTCACCTCCTTATATTGAAGAGTTCTTTACATTAAAGAAAGAAGCTCCCTCTATGTGAACAGTTATCTTTAAACTGGTTGCAGAATTTATTCAGCCAGGAAAGCAACTGGTGAAGGTTGTCTATCAGCTGCAGGCAGTCTGGTGGTTACAAGGCACTGGAGACTTTTGGTAGGTTATAAGGTCCTGCAGGTGACTGTTAAAGTATAGATGTGTTTTTACCTGTCACTGGGCAGTTGATTGGCTCACAAAGAAGCACATATGCAAAAATACCATTAATTTTCTGTTATCACTTAGCAGCTTTACAAACAAAGTATAAAAGTATTGTGACTATTTGGGGAATTTGTTTTCCTTTTCTAATATTGTTTCTGAAATTTAATTAGGATCCAATCTAAAATCAACGGGGATATGATAACAAAATAAAATTATTTGTACCAGTGTGAAAACTTTCTAGGTAGGTGATATTCCTAGGGAAACTGTTTAGATGTTTTTTATAACTTCCAGAAAAGCAAACATCTGTCTATCAATAATAGCTGCACTGTTTCACTGAGTTTCTCTCCTACAGGTGGTCACTGTGGCTCTGCTTTGTGGAAACACTTTATTATCTTCTTTGTTGTTCCCATGCCATCTCCTTAAAAACTAAAAGCGAATCCAAGCAGAAGAGTGGGGTTGGTTATTTTTGTCCATGTGAGGGAAGAACAATTCCAAAATACATTATGTGCAGAGTACCAAAAAAAAAAAAAAAAAAAAAAAACCAACACAAAGCAACCAATCCCCAGAATGTATGGAGCATGTGTAAAGCACCCACAGCTTAAACTGGTCATATTGAAGGCCATCCTTCATGGTCTGTTCACTGAACATATATAATTTATACACATTGATTTCCTGAGATGAATAGATTTGACCTGCCTACTTAAGTCAAGACTGGTGATTTTGACTTAATTGGTGTTTTTGATGTTGTCTCATGATTCTGAACCCATTGGTATCCTTACATGTTACCTATTTGAAGTATCAGTCCCACTCCAGTGAAGACTGTTGAGTCAGGTGATTTTCTAAAATGCAGCTCATCTGGCCCTGTGGCATGCCTGTTCACTATGTTTCAAAGGCAAGATGAAGTGTCCCATCTTTCCAAAAGATTTGACCTGCTGCCAGGTGATCATATAAGCCTATGGGACACAGATTAAACAGTCTTACCTGAAACTCTGTGCACAGCCAATGGATCTGAAGACCTCATGTTTGTGTTAGTGTTGTCCTTTCCAACTCCCCGTTTACCAGGTACCTCCTCACCTACCAAAATAATGCAGGCATTCATCAGCACCATAAATTCTCACTTTTCAGTCTTGAGGAATATTCCATATGTCCATCATTCACCTGGAGAAATGTAACCATAGAAAAGTTTGCAACAGGAAAAGAAAATCAGATCACTGTAAAACATAAACTGTGTCTGAAGTTTTACACACAGAGAGATTTGATTTGCTCAGGTGAATGTCAGCCTTGCTTAAGATAGTGAAACTTCATTTTCATATAAGAAAAATGGTTTGGCAAGTTTCTGCTAAAACTGACTTCAGTTTACATATATTATGCTAGTTCCCTCAGAATGGTGGTTCAAACCAGCTCAAGGCACAACACAGGGTAGTCAGCAACCCAGGCTATGCTCCAGATACAATTTCTTTTAGCTCTTTTGCCCAGCAGTGGGATTTTCCCTTCTTTAGGCTCAGCACATCTCAGAGTTAACAGGAGGAGGAGGTGAGATCGTGTTCCCTGTTGTCTACAGACCTAATGTTAGACATCAGCTCTGTTTCTTCACTTCTCACTGATTGCTTTCCTTGGTTATGGCTCCAATAAGATTTAGATAAAAAACAGGTTTAAAAGTGTATTATGAAAAACGGGCATTTTGGTTTCAGCTCTCCCCCAGGTGTAGGTGTGTGGAATTAAAGCACCTGTGGCTAGAGTGCAAGACCCAAGGTCATCTTTCCTTTATGATTATGCCTTTTGTTCCTTGATTTTAACAAAAGATATTGACTCAGCAATGGTCATAATCCTCAGATTGTGTGATCTGAGGAAGCATAAAATCTTTCCAATGTCTCCTGTGGAAAATGTGGGATAACACAGTTTTACCTTTTTTACAAAGCCATTTCTTTCTTTCTTTCCCCCATGGCCTTTTATTGCCCTTTTAGTTGACCACATAAAGACAAGATGATGTGGCAGAATTCTCATCATTGGAAGTGCTGTGGAAAAGATTTAAAGATGGCTCGGTGGCAAAGAGAGGCACAGCCTCTCAACTGAAGGCCAAGTTCAGAGGCAGGGTTGGCGCAGGGGTTTGCACTGACCTCTTTGGAGCCATGCTCACTTTCTGAATTTGACCCAGTCTTTTTAGCCAGGAAGTCGAACAATGAGCAAAAAAACAGTGGTTATGAAACTGTACAGTTATTACGGCCACTGAGAACTCAGTTTGTAACACGTTGTAGTTGTAACAAAAAAAAAATCATAATATTTGACTAAATTACTTCACTTGTTTGACAGCTGATTCCCATTAAGCTTTTGTATGGATCATACCAGTAATCTTGATAAACCTCTGATAAGGTGTCCAGATGTCCTGGGTTTGCCAGTTTCTAATTAGCAGTCCTGGGGTCCTGTCAATTAAAGTTGGTGTTTTGTGCCCAGGGCCATAAAGTGAAAAGTTCTCTGCATCTGATGTCAATTCTTCAAAGAAGGACCCCCTCCTTACCATTGGATATTGAGTCCCAGTTGGAGACACTGCAAATTTGATCAGCCTAACAGAAATTACAGGCAAGCCTGGAAACAATATTCTCTTGTGTATGTCCTAAGAAAGTGCCATTCTTCCTCCACGCTTCAACTTCGTCTATGGACAGATGTGCCCCAAACTTCCTGGGGAGAGAAAGGGATTCACCTCAAGATGACACACTCTGAAAAGTGGAACCATGAAAATTTAAAGTGCCAGGCCAGAGAGATACAGTTTAAAGACTGAAATGAAAAGGGCAGGTTGCCTACAACCCTTCAGACATATGCTGGGTGGGGGTAATTACATGTGACAATACTGGCAGTGAGTTCAACCAGACCTTTCTTTGCTCTAAATGCCCTGCGATCCTGTAAACCCCTCATCCTTTCCTCCCACAGCTCTACAGGATAATATTTCAAGAACAAGCTGCCTTGATGAAATGGAGGGCTATCTAACTCTTGCCATAGTGTTTAAAATTATGAGTTTAATTTAAGAGGTTGAGGTTTCTCAGTTTCTGTAATAAGACCAGCAGAAAGCAGAAGATACAAGCTTTTTCATGATGCATAAGACTGTAACACTGTTTCAGTGTCACCCTTTGCTTATCCTCTACTGCCTTTACTTTTTATCCACCATTGCATGTGTATGCACATTGGAGCTCCTAATTAAAGTGCCATGACAGTCATCAGAAAATAAAAAAGCAGCAACAGAATCCTAAAAATATCAGCTCAGGCACAGCCTTTTCATCCATATTCATGAGTGGTGAGCTTTTGCTGACAATCCCCCTGTGTTTTCCATGTTAAGGGAAGGTGTGGCCCTGTGAACCTGTCAGATCAATTCCACTGCCACCTTCTCCACCCTCTTTCCATTCTCCTTGCAGCTGCAGAAGAAATGCAGAGATATTACAGAGCACGGAGTCATCAGAGTCATCGCTGAGATTATCAAGGTTCAACTCACATAAAGATTTCTCAAGCAAGGCTTTAACAAGGGCACTGAATTGTCACAATGAGAGGTAAATTCAGGTGCAATGAAAACTGTGCTCGGAGCCTGGATGCCCTGTGAGGGGAAAGGAGCAGCCAATCCCATGGGCATTGGCTGCTGCCAGGAGCCAGCACAGCACTGGATACAAACACCCTCAGCTCAGGGGTTTGGTGTGATTCCTCGGCAGACCTGGCTTGTTCCTGTTTAGTTTCAGCAAAAACTTACCCAGCCAGCTCCACAGAGGAGAGCCTTCAATAGGAAATACAGCTTGCCAGGAAAGTTAGCTGGTCATGTGAAATCTCAGAAGGAAAATGAGGAGCCCCATTTGTCAGAGTTATAAACTGATAAAATTGGAACACTGCCTCTAAAATAATATTAATGGTAAATAAAATGCAACTTTTTACCAAGCAGGCAAGCTAAGCAAAAAATAAAACAATAAAAGTAAGACTTCTGGATGTCTGTCCCATCATTGGCTCTATGAAGCATGTTGATGTGAGAAGCAGAAGCCCTGCTCTGTAGAGATGCAGTTTTTCACTCAGCTAGACTGTAATATGTCCTTCATGTTCACATTATGCCATGCGAGGACCTCACTGAGCAATTTCCACTCATGCTGCTGCTGCCTGGTATCAAGCTTGACACAAGTTTTGCATTCTTTTTTTTTTAAGTACAGTGAACTGCTGTAGTTCAGACCACAGAAGACTATTGTTGAATGTGTTAGAAAAAGAAAGATTTATAAGCTGTGCCTTCTCTTTTTCTTTCAACGGATAAACGCGAACACCAAAATTATAGCGCAAGCTCCTGAAGTCCAATAATTAGAAAGAAAGGTTAGTCCTCATGGCAAGAGGTACTAAGGTCTGCAAGATGTCTTTCAAATTGAAACTGACTGTGAAACTTGAAAATAATAGGGGTACAAATTAGCTGTATGTGATCATCTGCTTCTGTTTACCCAAAGCATATTCTTTTCTTGTGGCTTTTGCATATATTGTGTTTACAGTGTGAATGAGCCACACATTCCTAGTGTTTACCATCCAGTATTTGCCATTGGGAAGGTGGCAGTTAATGCTCAGTGCCTGATTTGACTCTTATGACAACTGCAACTGCTTATCTTGGGGCAAAAGAGGAAGAAGAATTTATAAACCACTTATTTCTCTCCAAAAATAAAATATCCACTGAAGAGGAGCTGAAAACCTTCATTAATGCAGTGCCATAAAAAAATAAGCAATTGCAAGACTAAAACACATATTTGATAAGATTTATCCTGTGAACTAACTCCTTTTGATGTCCAAATTAGGTTGCACACCAAACGTGCTCCTGTGAAAATTTCTTGTCCTCCCTGATTTCAAAACATGACATATGAAATACAGTTTTTCTGTCTTTTCAAAGACATAATTTGTAATTTTAAAAAAATTCTAGGGACCAACCCAACCCCTGGATAGACTTACATTTACTGTGTTCTTGACTCTCAGTAAAACAAAATACAAGTTACTCTCATGGTATGTTAGCATTTTTTCATCAGACCCTTGATGGATTCAGGGATTAGAGAGTAACAGGAGTTACTGAGGAAAGCTAAACAAAATCCAAGCAGGATCAACAGGCCTTTAGCAGCACTCATGAGCATCTGAGTTTGGATTGGGTTGTATTCATGGGGAAGATTCTTGTTGATTTTTATCTTGGTTGATCCCCCTCCCTGGCACCTCCAGTCTCCAGCACAGCATGGCACACCTACCAGTGCCTTGGCAGAGATTTCTACCACTGGCAGCTGTAGTTCAAACCCTGGTCAAGGTCAAAAAGGAAGAGTGACAGTGGGGATCTAAAGCTATTCCTAGGAGGAATTCTTTCCATGCCATTGGTATGCACACAAATACAGCATCCACCACATGAATTTGGAATTCAGGGGTTCAGAGAGTTCCCGACCACTCCCTGCAGCACCAAAGCAACAGGGCTGCTGCTGGTCAAGATGACGTTGTGTTAGCAGAGCTGTGTGGGAGTCTGGCACGCTCCCAGGTGATGCTCTGCCTGGTTTTGAGCAAGCCTATGAGTCCATCCTTTTCACTACAGTTACTCTGCCACAGAAGATTTCACCATAAACAGACATTTTGGCAAAGGCCCCCCAGAAAGGTTTCCAGGCCTGTAACGAGGGCAGGGAATTTGTACAGAGGAGGTTCTGACCCCAGCGCTGGGAGCTGAGCTGTGCAGTGCAGGATGATGGCCTGTAACCAGGAGCACTGGGCAGCAAAGCCTTCCCATCTATTGACACTTCTGACTCATCTTATTCATTCCCAAGGAGACTTTCCCCGGGGAAACACGCTCAACACACTCATACATACACAGACAGTGGCGCTTCATGAATCTGTCTCTGCAAGGCCAGTGGGGTGGATTGAGAACTGCAGTCACACAGCTCCTGCAGAAGCACCTATCCCACTCCTGAAGGGATCAGAAACCCCAGCTAACATCCTTAACTTCCCCTCACCGGCTTCTTTTGTAGCCCTTCCTCTTCCCCCTCCCCCATGTTTTATTTTTTTAATTTACATTTTTCCTTAAATACCTGGGGCTCCTTCTTTAGTCTGACTTCCCTCAGGAATGCTACCAGCTCCATCTCCTTTATGAACTACTGGACCTTGGCATCCCTCCAGCACTACAGAGTTAAGAAAGACATTTTCTATTCAGCAGCTCTGACTCCACCACATATGTCTCTGCAGAGCAGGTCAGAAGGCAAAGCCTGCAGAGTGCAATAATATTTGTACTGCTGTCTAATCCTAGAGGGAAATTGGTAGGAGGGAAGCAGAACCAGTTAAGAGAATGCCAAGTACCTCCAAACCACAGGCCTCTGCAATAAAAAGGGGAACAAAGAGAGATGGCTCTAACAATACCCACAGTGTTTCTTAATCTAATTATATTTTTACTCTTATTTTTGTCATCATAACAAATGTCCCACATAGGCTTTTGTTATCTTTTCCTCTTTCATAGGTAAAGTTGCTCACCTGGTTAAATAAAAACTGCTAGTAAAACAGTCCAAATACATAGCAGATGCATAAGCATGCCTTGAGAAATGATTGCTGGAGACATAAAAGCTGATTTTTTTTCCTCCCCCATAGTTCTTTTCTTTTCTTCTTCCTGTGGTGAAAATGTACCTCTCTCAGAAATGTCCCTGTTTTCTCTTGGACTGGTGGTCCTGCTTCAGGCTTGAATTATGGCATATATGAAAGATGGAAGAAGGTTTACCCTTTCCAGCACCCAGAGTGAGAAGACTTAACAAAACAGTTCACTTATCTATTAGAAACTCTTCTACTGACAAATTGTTCTATTTTAAAAGTTGAAAGTAGAGCAATGAGCTACTACCTGTAGCTTCTTTTTCCTGAATATGAAACAAAAAAAAAAAAAAAATTCTTCCTGATTCTTACAGGAGGACAAAAGTATCATCTCTAAGTCAAAAAGATCCTGAGTTAAAACTGTCACTTTAATTGTGTTGGTTTGTTGGTTTACGAGAAGAGAATTGTGCAAGAAAGAAATTAGACAATCTCTCCAGTGAGAAATTTCTGTAATCACTGTAAAAATTCTTGCAACAAGATGTTGGGAAGTAGTATCCTAGTAAGCATACATGATCTTGACTGTTTTCTTCCACTACCCTTCCTTGGAAAAAGCAGTCAGAAATTATGAAATGACATCTCTTAATTCTTCTCATTTCCTCTACAGAATAATTCTTTCAGTTGATTTCAGTAAGTCTTTTCCATCCAAAAAGAGCAGAGAAAGGTAGTTACCTTTCTTCCCTCAAAACCAGTGTGTGGTTTCCCATTTTCACTGGTTCTGATGAGGTGAAATACCCTGGGCTCAGCTCAGCTGCCCAAAAGTCTGCCACTGGAGATGGCACTGAGCATCCCCCTCAGCCTCCTATTGCTGGAAGTCTCAGCCACACTTCAGAGCTCTGTTGTTGCATAAACTCTCTAATCCACTCAGCAGGATCAAAATCATTTGGGAGAGATTACTGGTCCAGAACTATTGAAAATAGATCCTGTCATTACAGCTACTGCTGGCTTCAGAATCACAAAAATCATTCAAGAAAGGACAGCCTACACATGGCTGCAGATCCCTCAGTCTTTGCAGACAAAATGGCCTCACAATTGTACACTCAATCTCTGCCTTTAACAATGACAGGAGGGCAAGCGTTGGGTCCCCTTTTGGGTCTTTTTTCAATGTACATGGCATTATGGAACAAGACAAGAGCTCAGTTTTCAAGGCAGATACCCAGAAAATTTGCGGCAGAAGCCACAAAAATCATTGAAGTATTTATTTGGAGAACCAGCTTCAAATGAGAAGAGCACTTTGTTTCTGAAATGTGGAGACATTAAAAATATTTTTCCCTCACATTTGGGTTATTTCAAGTATGTTTTGAGGCACAAAAAGTAGGAGCTAGAGAGGAATGTTATATAAATAAAGGATCTTTTCCCCTTTCCTTCCCACTTCATCTTTAACAAAATCCTGATCTGAAAATTTCTCAAGAATATGCCACCATTCCCAGCCTGTCATTGAAATATGTTTGCTGTTCTGCAGAGAAAAAGTACAAAAGCATGAGCACCGTGAGGGGTGAGAATAAGCAAAAAGAAAGAGACAAAAGTGCCACAGTCTCTTAATTGAAGAAATAAGAAATTAAATAACTGAGTTATCATCTCCCTACTGAGGTTGGAAAGCTCGATATGCTGATCTGAGACTGCATTACATTAGTGCCTGTGTCAATATGTACCAAGCTATATAGTCCATGAGGATGTAATGTGGAAAGAAACAGTTTGGTCTGAAGATAATATGTGAAATAGAGCTGTGGTGAAACACATTAAAGTTTTTTTGAGGATGGAGGTGAAAAGCAATCACATCATAAAAGAAAATAAACATTTGAAACTAATTTTCTTCCTTTTTCAAATGAACCCATGAAAACTAGATGCAAACTTTCCTCTCCTGCCAGTCCTGTGAAATTTTGGCTTCCAAATAAAACACAAAAAGGAAAAAATAACACAATAGACATAATTTTTATGAAAGATGTGGATCAGGATGCCACGTCTTCACATCCATCTGTAACATTATTAACATGCAAGTGTAGGTTCATTTTTTATAAATCCCTGTTCTACTCTTATTGGTGATGGCAGATTTTAAGATATGAGATGTGCTGACCCAGCCTGACAGATGAAGCTGAAATCTTTCTACTGCTTGAAAATAAATCAAACTAGTAATCATAAAACTTGGTGGAGGACAGGGGAAAAAAAGGTCCAAGGCATTTATTGTACCTGTCCTACTGCAGGGTTTGCTCCTCAGCAGTATCCATATTCTCTAGGATTGACCTTCATTTTTGCTTGCTGGCAGTTTGAGCTGAGACCTTTGACTACATATCATGGGAAAACTGCCAATTCAGAGCTGTCTCAGAATTGTTCTGATCTTCCGCAACAAGAGGAAAAGTCTGGTGTTCTTCCTGAGCTGGATAGAGAAGGCTGCTCCCTGCTGCCTCCTTGACCTGGACCAGAAAAGCCCTGTTGCAGCTGCCTTCCCTGAAACAGCACTGAACACAGCTCACAGGATGCCAGCACAGCCAAAACAGTGTGCAGAATTTATCACAAAGCAGAAATATACATGAGGGTGGAAGGAAAATGTTGCAGTGCTGCAGCCATGTAAGAGCCAGAGCACTGTCCATCTATTCTGCCTTGCATTACACTGGGATTTGAAGGCTGCAGCCTGCTCTGTCATGACTGCATAGAGAATTTCGACTTGAGTTTTGGCCTAGTTCCAGACAAGATGAAAGAGACTAATTACTGACAGGTTTTTGCAATACCTTTTACATTTGAGTATATATTTATGTCACAAGTCACCTAGGTCTTCTCAACCAATTTAATTCTCATGATGTTCTGATTAAAATTTAAGAAGGCCTGGTAGATACATGTGGCTTGATTTTTCAAAGATGCTCTGTTTCTCACAAAAGAGACCACTTGTTCATAAAGCTAGAATAAACACAGGAGCAATAGCAGGCAGGAGCAAAGAGCCAGGAATTACAGTGCACAGCAATCAAACCCAGCATGGAATGACGTGATGAGGTTTTCAGATGTGTTAGGGTGGCTTTAAAGGCCTCACTTTTTTAGTGAACTGGTAGAACACCCATATCACCACATAGGATAGAACACTTTTTCTTCTAAGAATAAACCTGTGTTCTACAGGTCTCTGGGAGATCTTTTCCTCCTAAGTGCTGCATCACATGTGGAGTTGGGGTATGTACCAGCTCTGCAACCAGATGCCAACTTCTTTGCTGAGTCACTTCACAGGGTCACACAAGAGCATTTTGCTCTGCTAATTGTTGTGATCTCACTAGCTCTTCTCATTCAGGACCATCTCATTCACTCACCAAAAATGTATACACAGTCCAGTCACTATCCCATTTCAGTTGCCTGGATTTTAAGCTCTGCTCTGTTCCTACCTGTTCTGTGATGGGATCAAGCATAAAACAAATCTGCTCCTGATTCTTCCTGTCAACAAATGAAATAAAGCCTATAAACTATCCTCTTCCTAATCTACTATTTCAGCATATTAGCTAACATAAACCTGTTCCAGTGACCCATGTAATAGCCACACTGACATTTCATGCTTGGTTTCTCAGTTCCATATGTACGTGATTAAAAACTACAAGGTATTTCTTTATACAATTCTATTAATAGCTTGGGGATTTTTTTTTTTCTTAGTTTTTAGGGTAACATGCTCTGAATTTGAAGGGCAGCTTGCATTCTGGCATCAGAAGCCACTGCAATATACATTTCAGTTTCCTTCAGTCAGCCATGGCAAGAAAATTGATGGCCTGTTCTCTGGGACTCATGTGCTCCTCCTTGGCTGCTGTCTCCCACGCTGCTGGTGTATATCTGCTGTTTTCACTGGAAAAGAATGCAGGACATTCAAGCTATTCCAAGCAGCATCCTTGATGTCTGGGCTTCATGGGAATGTTTCACACCGCAGTCACTGCTAACTGCTAACTTTCATACCTCGGGCTGGTTCTTTTGGCAGCTCCCTCTGTTTTGTTCTCTGGCCAGAAACAAGCCAAAGCAGCCTTTGCTGCAAACATGAGGTGCATCACCACCTATCATGCTGTTGCCGACCGGGAGACACGGCTGATGGCATCCTGCTATGTGGAAAAAAAAAAAAAGAGGGAAAGAAAAATAAATAGAAAATAATTTTGAAAAAATAAAATCCGTCTTTGCTGTGTTCTCCAGGAAAGGCTTTCAACTCATCCAAAGGAATAACTTGGAATTCAGCACCTCAGTGCAGTTAACAGGTATTTAGGTAAATGTGTGTGCATGTACAGGAGGAGGAGTAAGGAGACAGCAGCTGTGTTTGAGAAATTCTGACCCTCTTCATCATCTTCTCCATGTTATCAAAAAAGCTTTTTAAAGCAGTTGCTCTCTGAAGAATGACTGGAAAGTCTTGGAGGAGGTAGGGGGGCCATAAATGTACCCTGCCACCTCTACCGCTTGCACATCACTTCTGTGGCTAGTGCTGTCTGCTGTTAGGAGGTCAAAAGTCAGGCTGGGTTAACCATTCTTTATGGTCTTAAAGCTGGCAGCACATCAAAATATCCTTAACACTGCCTTGACATTGCAAGAATGAAGAAGGGGCATGGGAAGAGAGGGTTTATATTTGAAGCTGTTCCTGTAGTTGATTTGATTGATACCAGAGAGATAAAACAAAGCTTGGACTCAGACTGAGCTTGTCAGAGTTCACGGGTCTTCAGATGGAGAGCTGGGTTCAACTCCTCAAACTAGGGGCTAAAAAAAGTTCAGATGCCGATCTGGTTTGCAACTTCCATGTAGACCATGAAAAATTAGGGCTTTGGACTCAGTTCACATACTGCACAGAAAATAAACTATTGTTTATGTCACAATGAAAAAACCACGATAATTATTATTAGGAAGCTGGGTCTACGTTCCATTCAAAAACTCTGAAAAGCCCACAGGCTGTGGTGAGAAGAAAAACAGAGTAAGAGAGGAGTATTTCAGCAGATTATTTAACAGACTTTTAATGATGTTTTTTTCCTTTCACTTGGAGTGCTTCTTTATACTGAGATAGTTGCAAAGTGTCATAGAAAAATCTGCTGAGCACCAAGTCTTCCCTCAAAACATCTCAAACCCATCAGCAGCTCTCAGAGAGGGGAGCCTGCCTCCAGCCCTGGCAGGTCCACTGCAGCCACAAGCCAGTTGCTTGCATTCTTCCCACCAAGATTTTGAGAGCTATCATCCTGATGTCTCTCTGCAGTCTGGAGGGAGAGGTGCACATTTCCAGAATGCAAGACAGATATTCAGCTCTGATACAGAGTAGTTCGGCACACAGCACTGAATGCAGAGTGTGTTTGGGTTATCTACATTCCTCAGGAACTCAGTAAAGACACCCAAATCAAACGCCATTGTTCTTCTGGAAATACTGAATGGATTAGGCATTTTTGTCAGCCAGGAATTGGTGTAAACGCAAAGAATATAAAGCCGTAAAGAAACAACAGATGGGGGGGGGGGGGGAGGGGAGGGACGGGGACGGGGACGATAGGGAAGGAAAAAAGAAAGAACTGGGTTCAGTCCAGTTCAGATCTTTCCTGCTAGTATAATCATCATCTCACTGACAGAGAAGAAAAACACAAAGGCATTAATGGCTTCTTTGAGGCCACACAGGAAGCCTGAGAGAGGACTGAAAACTGAAACCATATCTTTAGCATCCAAATCCTTAACCACAAGACCATCTTCCTTTTCATAGCTGTCTGTCTTGGGGAAGAGAAATAGAGTAATTCTGAATCCCAGGGGCCAATACATTATGTTACCATGACATGCAGAATCAGTGCATTGTGCTGGCGTATTTTTCGTTGCTTGTAATTACCTTAACAGGGATCACTGAGCTGCATTTATTGGAGGACCAGTACATAATTCAGTGGAGGTAATATGTCTTACCATTTCATTTGACCTATAAATGAGCTCAGTGCTCTCTAAATCTACTGTCCAGTGAGTAATGGCCCGTATTGTGAAAACTCTCCACAATTTGTCATCATCTGCAATATATTTTGAATCGACTTGTGACAACAAAGGCTGCTGCAGATGAGGCTGAATGACACAGCTGGCTAGAGGAAGCTTGGACATACTGCCTGTATGTCTATCTGGCAATAATTCCTCATGTTTCTTATCAGTCCTAGCACTTTTAAAGATTGTGAAGGAGTGGAGAAAGGAATGAGTTTTCAGAATTTTTTTTTTTAAACACAGCAGTCTACGGATCAAAGGTGAGGTGAGACAAGGCCAGTAGGGAGAGGTAATGCCTTATTTTAAGTGCATAAAATAAAAACATCTGGCCTAATAAAAGATACTAGCTCTGGCCTGTAGCCTGGCTGGAGGTCAGTACCAGAATGCTGCTCTGGTGTGGTACACAGCCTTCGCTACCTGGTGTTGCAGTCATGCACACACCACTTCTTCACAACCCTCGGAAGAGTAGGAAGCCCTGCACACTCACTTCAACATGCAAATCAAGAGGTGGAATTTCATCAGCTCACACTGAAAACCAAGTATGTCAGTATGGCTCAGGAAAATGACATCTCTTCTTCCACATCCAACTGTGTTACTAGAGGTTTTGTGAAGCATATTCCCCCAGTTATAGAAGACACATGTATTCATGAGGTCATGCCCATGTACCCTTTCCTATTAGTTCGTGCTCTTGAGTAATTCACAGGCATTTCAGGACCTTCTGAAAACTGCAGAGGTGCTGGGACTAAATTTCATGCAAACACATGTAACTATTGGAGGGCTGGCTGATAGCTTACAACTGTGCTATTTAACCATAAACCATTTCTCTGTGTTTGAAGCGCTAAGAGAAACCACATGAAATGCAGTGAGAGAGATGGTGCCAAACTTTACATGCAGGAAGCACTTTACACTCATGTGAGAATGAAGTAGCTGACCCACACATCTTCTGAGGCATGCAGGGAGTGTACTCTGCTTTTGTAGCCTTCACCTCTCCAGTCCTGTGCCTGTTTCAGGCTCAGGCCTCAAAGCTGCTCAGGAAGCATTTGGCCATATGCAGAGATTATTTGCTAAGCATCCTGGAAATATGCAGTTTTGTGAAAGTTGTGCCTGGCAGCTGCTTCCACACTTCCCCACCAATGGAAAACAAATCCGTGTGCCAGAGGCTGTTCAGTAAAAGTTCACTAATAAACTTTGAACTGTATGTTATAGGTATCCTTGTTAGCCAGTGTGTGTTGTGTTTGGCTGTAGAAGTAGCCTAGCTTTCATTTTATGCAAATGAACCAGTCAGAGACATCTGACAAAATCTTGGATGGCCTGGCAGTATGGCTTTCTGGACTCTGTTGCTCATGAATATATACTCAAATTAAAGTCACCAGAGTTTGGTTTCTCTGCTAACATACATTTCACGAAAATGGAAGCTATCCCCATACAGGCTCACAGTACAGAGACACACAGACACCTGCTCTGGTTCCAGATTAAGAACTTTTAGTATTGAAAAGAAGGCACCTCACTGCCAGACTGCTGCAAGTTTAACACCATATTTCCCATTAACTGTGTCATATTGAGGAAAGCCTTATAAATCTGAAGAAATCTATAAAGGGACGTTGCCTTAAATAGTTGTAAAATTTACATCAGCTTTAAAAAACTTAATCCAGATGTTTGTGACTGGATTAATTACTTGTAAGTGTTCAGGTAGAGCGAGTCAACAATTTCTTGCTTGAAAGTTGTTCACAAGGGAGCTACTTTCTCCATGCACCATTTCTGCTGTGTAATTCATCACTTAGGCCCCATAATCATGTTTCTGATTCCTTGCTGAGTAACTAAACACATTCAGTCCTGTGGATATATTTAAACAGGAACATAGGGAAGAAACAAGTGAAAAAACTAGTGAACAGACAAAAAGCACTTTTCAAACACACTAACACTCTAAATAAAAACAGTCATGGCCCAAACATTTATGCAAATGAAGTCTTTGTGCAATCTTTGAAATCTGTGTCATCAGTTAACCACAAGTTTGGTAGAGCTAGACAGGAACACAAAGAATTTGGATAAAAATGCCACTCTTACTAAAATCAAAGGTGTCAAACCTGTTCTGCTTCAGCAGAGCACGGTCAGTATAGCTATCTCTAGGCAAAGAGAGAGAAGAAAATCATCACCCTTCTCCTGTGTCGTTGTCTCTCCCATTAGACTGAGGCAGTTTTTGTTACATTAATTGAAAGGTATACTTGAGAAAGGTACCGCTTAGGTCTCATTTCACTATAAAAAGTCCCTGGCATAAGGCTAGCTATAACTCTTCTAAACTATCCATTTTGAATGACTGTCATTAGGAAAGAATTTAGTGGCTTTGCATTTCATATAAGGTAATAGTTTCTAGAGGATTTGGGGGCAGCAAATAATAACTTTAAACGGTCTCAGGAGAAGTCTGGATGACGTACACCATTCAAAGCACCTGAGAGAGTCTGTCTTTTACCACCAAGTTTAAAAGCATCTATTAAAGCATCTATTACTTAACTTCTTGTTCCTGTCTAGGCCAGTTCCTCAAACACAGATAGGGAGAACTCACCCTGTATTGCCCTACCATTGCCCTCTCAGTTACAGCTCACAATATCTTGCCCAAGTTACCAGCAGAGAGAGATGGGAGCTGAAAAGCAATACAGTGGACACTCCTGTAGAAGCCTTGGGGGCATTTTGAAACAAAGCCAATTTTTATAGTATTACTTCTTCAGCTGATGCTTTACAAATCAACATCTGGTGTGGTGATAGAGGGAACACTCTCAGAAGATTTGAACACAGTTCTTGTGATGAAGTGAATCATGATGGATCCATCCACTGACAGTTTCCACAGCCCTTCCAACTTTCCATGGTCTCCCATCAAGGAGAAAAAGTATTTCATGCTGTGTGCTGCTAATGGAAGCGCTGCACAGTTTTATTGCATGCTACTGTTGAGCTTTCATGGAAATATTGTAGAAGCACCCAGTTCTCTGCATGTGTGGGCACACGTGACGTTCTCTGAATCTTTGGAAATAATATACAGATGAAAAGTCCTGGGAATAAAATGTTATCAACTGGAGGAGAGTCAAATTTTCCAAGCAAGTCCAGACCTGTCCTTTGTGTAAGAAGGAAAGGCAGGCAGAGGAAGCAGACAGGTTTAAAGGGCCAAGCACTGGAGCATTTGATTCCAGTAAGTTTGCATGGGTTGAAAGTGAGGGCAGTGTTTGTCACATGGATGGTAGTGCTTCAGCCATCTCACAGTTCTGACCACAATGAAGCCAGTGGGACACACTGAGGAACTTTCTTCACTTCTCATTGCTTAAATACTTTTTAGTACAAAAAGCTCATGATAAGACAGCAGATTTTTAGTATTTCCAGGATGGCTCTCTACTCAAAACCACTTAATCTTAGTTGTACTTGGAAGATGGATAAAAATAAGGAAGAAAATAACTGGGTTTGGAAGTGCTAACATGTTATTTTACTAGTTTTCAAATACTTCAACTAACATAGCTGGATTCCAAGAGCACTCCAGCACAGGCCACAAAACCAGAATAGGCTACACACAATTTCTAGGTGGAGACAGATAAATAAATCTTACTATAGTACACACTAGAATTTGGGTGAAAAAAGTACCTCCCTCTCACTCCATTGTGAGAGTCATAGCCAGAATATGTGTTCTCTGTTCTCTTTCTGTCTTTTTATGATTCAGCCATCTAAATTCTCATATAATGTGGAGTAGCAAGAGGACAAGACAAGGAAAGCAAACTGGAATTAAATGCAGCGTTCCTCAAGGAAGAATGTCTGCTCTGAATCAGGTAAAGATATGATATAGTCTTTGTTCTTCTTGACTCCCTGATGAATAACCATAGTCCACGCTGTAGGACATAGATTACCACTCAACAGTCCACTTTCTGTTTTGCCAGCAATTCCAAATATGCATTCACTTTTAAGTCAGCCCAAAACAATTTATCTCTTTTTGCCAGTTGGCCAGAACACCAAACCCTCCAAACCTCAAATTATTTACATTTTCCTTGTCTCCAATAATGAGTCCCACCAGAGTAAGCAATACATCTCCCGGGATTACACTGTTGCCTTCATCCATGACCATTTCATGTACTGATTTTCATCCATGCTTTATAGAGCAGAGTTCAGGAGAACTACTTACGGGAGAAATAAATTTCAGGTCCTACCAAATTATTTCAAAAGAAAACTTGGATGTAAAATCAAGGTATTTATCAGACCCAAGAATCTCCAAAATGACAAGAATCACTTTAAATATGGCTGTTTCATCTGTTGGGTCTTTATTAAGCTGTATCATCAAGACGGAACGAAAGAAATGAACAGTGAAGTGAACAGAGGGTGGTAAGGAAGCTCTTCACTAATGATAATATCTGTGTTTGAATTGCCTACAAAGAAGACTTTTAAATAGAAGGAAGATGTGTAAGGGAGGAGAAGAGGTGCAGAGGACAAGAACAGGCAGTTGCAGATAGAAAAATGCTTTTTACATGTTTTTCTTCTCATTCTTGGCCACAGACCTCTGAGGTGATTTAAGAAGGGTCTGCAGCTCCAAGAGGAAATATGCTCTTGTAAAACGGATAGTACAGTTATGGTTGAACAAGTAGTTCTGTATCCTTGGAGACATTCTACTCTATTCCCCATTAGTGAATTTTTCTGTATCTTGCTCTGAAACTCAGAATGTGCTTTAGAAATTTGATTGGACCTGGTATGGTTTTGATTTTGCTCTTGGTCCAAAATTTTCTGCTTGCTGCCTGTTTTGGGTCAGATTTTAACAAAGCACAGAAGCACATACTTCAGTACAGCTGATATGAAAAAAAGCTTTCTAAATTCATTTAGCTACATGCATAGTTAACCAGCAAACAAGAAATATTGAGATAAAAAAGGGTTAAAAAAAAGCCAAACCAGCAAAAGAAGAAAAGAGAGGCAGTGTTTAATACAAGTAACTGTACTTCAGGGGAAAAGGCTACATTCACAATGGTGTTGCAGGAGACAGATTTGCACACCGAGGCTGCCTGCCTGAAGCTCTCCATCAGGAGGTGAGCTGTCCACCTCCAGAGGAGATTCCTTTCCAACGCATCCGTCAGTTCCCACCTTGAAAACTGTTTTCCACTGCTCTCTTATACAAGAGAGCTCCAACACTCCAAATTCATAATGGAAGACTTTCCACACTTCGGGGTGTCTCCCCTAATCGTCCTCATGCTGCACTATTCTCAGGGTTACCAGACCATCCTTGCAACAAGTTTTCAACCAGATGGTTGTCCTCAAATATGGTTACTGAACAGCACATTAAAGAGTTCACAACAGAATATGTACTGCATGTATAAACATAACATGAGGAATGGCTAGGGATGTAGCCAGAAGGAATAATACTGAAACTGAAGGGGATGTCCCACTTTAAAACCTCATTTCTTCCCCCTTCATTTCAAGGAGTGAGAAACAACCTTAAATATCAAGACAGAATGTTAATCTTTATGTGAAGTATTTATTCTTAATTTAAAGTTCAAACCTCTAGACCGTAGCCAACTCTCATTAATTTTTATTTGTAAAAAATTCATATATGACAAAGTAAATATAAAAAAAAGTAAAGCTATGAAGATCTGGATAATTACAGCTGAGTCTCACTGACACCATAAATCAGGAAAAACCCTAGAAATACTTGTAACTATGTCACTCTAAATTTCCCTTTGGGTATTCTGTGCATTATTGCACACACTCTCTCTATAAATGCAGATTTAAAAACCCCATGAGTTTCAAATGGCACTTTATGATGGAGCCTTTAAATCATTTCTGAGAATAAGATCAATTTAAGCATGCAGAATTTTTATTAGTAGCACAAAAGAGGAGTCCAGCTGTTCCTATGGAGCAAGTGTGTGTGAACCAGGTTTCAGAGCAATTTCTGCTGTGCCAGCCACGGCGTTAAATGTTGGCCAAGAGGGACTTTTGCAGAATGGAGCAAACTGAGTCTGCAGCACAGCTGAGGCAACACTGCCTCACATTTTGCATTTCTTATTAGAGTGACCTAGTCCCTGAATCACCCAAACAAGCCTGTCAGAGCTCTTGATCTCACAGCAGCAGGCACTGTGCAAAGCACAATATAAAACGTTCCTCAGGCTCTGAGAACATGAGAGAAAGAAGGTGGGAGTGGGAGGTGTCAAGTCTAAAGTATTTGTTCATCAGAGAAGAGCATCTCAGTTCTGCGAAGCAAAGAGTTCAGCCATTGCAACCAAATCACACTCTGGCACTTTATCTGTTTTAACCAAATGTGTAAACACTGGATTAGGCTGAATTTTGCAGTCAAACTGATGAGCTCACTCTTAACCACCAGGAATATGCCTCCTAATTTGGGAATCATTATTACCGTGCAGGTAGCTAAGTCATCACAGGGTATCCCCCTGGAGCTACTAGATTTTATACCAGTTATGAATTTATCTACCCCTGGAGCCTTTTTTATTTCCAGCAAAGCATTCTTCTTCCAATGAAATATATGCCTTTTTAAACACATGAGGAACATTTACCAGAATAATTCATCTTTTACTCTGAATGTTAAAAAAAAAATCAGACAGAAAAATGGACTAGGTCTGCCCTAGTTGGGCCCTGATGGCAATTCCAGAGAGAAATGTTTTAATTGCCAAAGAAAGTCCCTTTTGCCAAAAATCATGTCTTTACGGAGCTTGTCAGAAGTTTTCAGTTTCTGTCCAAAAAACTGCCAGAGTGAAATCCAATCACTGATGACAGCAAGATTAAAAGTGCACAGACTGACTGCCTGAATAGCAGTTAATAATAGAACAAAAATGCTGTGGATTTTACACAGTTGATTCATAGCAAAATTTTTCATAGGACATAGATTTTAGTACCAAATGCCCATCATTTTATCCCTCAGCATTTCTTGAATACATAGAAAATGTTGGACTGGAATACTGAAAAACAGAAGAATTACTTAGAGTACATTTCCTTTTCTCTAGTGAAAACTGGACAGTTAATAAAATTAATTAGAAGGGGGTACTATTGGAAATACAACCTTTGAATACTCCCCAGTCTTGAACTGTGACCTTGAGTCCATACCTTTACCAAGGCTTCTTTACACTTTGAAAGGTTAAAGAAGAGTACTGCTTGGATAGACAAAGCAGTGGTTTTACCACAGAAGTATTAAGAATTAAGAACCAGAATGAAAAATAGTTCAATTGGTACATGTTGACCCCATTATGTCCACATTTATTAAGCATTCTACTTTCAGTGAAACATTAACAGAGAACACTGGAAAGCTTTTCCTCGGATGCTATGGATAGTAATATGATGGAGACCAGAAATAGGAACCACTGACTGCAGAAAGCCACTAAACCCAAGAACATTAGTAAAGGCATCTATGCATCTTCAAAACCAAACAGACACTTCCCCACAACCAAGAGCTGCTTTTCCCCAGAAGAAGATTTTTGAGAGATAACATTGATTAGCATGGGAAATAACTGCATAGGTTGAAGAACGGTCTATATAAAACATATAAGGTCCTTTGGGCTCCATTAAGAAGAATCTTGGCTGTTACAGAAAGTTGAAAAAAAAAAAAAGACAAAGTGACACCCTTCAAGTCCATTGGACTGGAATCATAGCATAGGAGGTTATTGTGTGCTATACTCTGGGGACACAAAGAGGTTTGGGTTCTAGACTTAGAATCACTGAAGAAAACAAGGACAGTATTCTTCTTGAAGGCTCAAAGAATCTATTCTTTAAAGCCATGTAGTGGCCATGTAATGGAGAATAACATTAAAATTTCTGCAAGGGAGATTAAAAGGTACCAAACAACAGCAAAACCTTTACAATACTTTAACCTTATTAATTCTTATTCAGCAGCTGAACTGTTTTCAACCCAACAGGTGGTTTCATCTTCTCTCTGTTTTTATTACTGTGATGACTGCAAAGAAAAAGACAGAGGGTTGTTATTTTTGTATTTAAATGAGAAAAACGTCATCACAGAGACTGCATGTCCTGCAGCACCTCAAGAATTGAGGTGATTTTAAATAAATCATTTATAGGAAATGGCAATATTTTAAATCAAGTTAGAAGAAGAAAAATCCCAAACATTTACAACATCAGTAATTTCAATTTAGGTGTGCTATCAAATCCTTACTTTTAGATTCATCTGGTTGAACTAGCACCATACACTTTCAGTGAGGGACTGTGGATTTTCCCTCACACTTCTACGTGCTGTAATTATTTTAATGATGGCAATACATTTTCTGCCTCAGTGCAAACTTTGGTGAATGATGATTTTGATTAGCAGTGCCATAATACTGTTCCACCATGCCATTTAAGTAATGATTGCTGTTATTTCTCGTTATTTTGCATTACACTTCTCAAAATAATCTGGCCAATCATGCATCTTGTTTTTCAGGCCTGTTCAGTCTAACAATACTTGGTGAATAATAGCTGTTGAGATTTCTTCTTTTCCTAGACCTATCAAACTCATCAATTGATTGTTCTTGGGCATTGCCAAATACATTATTTATATTCTTATTTTTTGGGGATAGTGATTGAAAAAGTCAGAAGTTACTAAGTGATCCAGATACTTTCTGTTGTAAAAGACCAGGTAATAATAATTCTTAACAGAACTTGCTCTGAGCCATCCTGTAAGCAAAGTATTTTCTATTCATCTCCTCGCTACAACACCATGGAAGAATAATGTGACTCATGAAACCCACCATGGACAAAGAGCACTGCTCTTCTGCATGTCCTTTAGCTTGTTGGTACCTCAACTGCACTATGTTTTTCATTGAAAACACTTTCCTTGTTCCATTTTCCAGTGTCCATCCCTCAAGAGTGTGTATTAGAAATTAAGACCAAATCATAACATTCGGGTTTCAAGTCAAGCAGAAAAGCTGTCAACACAGTATTTTAAGCATTTGCCAGAGAGTGATCTGGTTAAACCCAAATGTGTAGGGCAATGCAAAAGACATTATTGCCTTGATTTAGCAAAGAATTTAATTATTTTCTTACAGTTACATGGCTGGCTGTCACATGTAGATGCCATTACCTTAGATATTACTAGATTATGAGCATCATGCAACTTGTCTCTTTCAAACCTATTCAGAGATATTTAAGTAAAAATTCTTCTTTTATACATCTGAACTTCCCTAAAATTACTCATACACACAGGAAGAAACTGTTCCTGTAAGTGTTTAGCTGGAAATA
This sequence comes from Aphelocoma coerulescens, assembly GCF_041296385.1. NCBI lineage: Eukaryota > Metazoa > Chordata > Aves > Passeriformes > Corvidae > Aphelocoma > Aphelocoma coerulescens. The sequence continues at coordinate 81,123,760 of NC_091015.1, forward strand.
CATCTCTTCCCCTGCCCCTTAATCCTACCCCTCGTCTTAAGAGGTGGAATTTTCTTGGAGATTTGACTCCCACTTTAGTCAACACAAGTTTTGATATTTACCTTGGTGGAGCCAAAATTTCACCCCCAAAGGGTTAGGAAAGGAAACTAAGGAGAATTAAATTATGAAAATTAAACTGAGATTATGAAATTAGGAAAATATTAAATTAAATTATGAAAAATAGGCTAATTTATCAAGATACTTGCAATGTACCAAGATAACATATTAAGCAGAGAGACAATTCTATGCATAGCCCTTCACATTACTAATCAAAAGATGAAACACTATTGGAAAATAAGTGCAAATTTGATTTAAATAGAAAAAAAATAAAACAAAAACCCCATTGAATTCAATTGAGTTGTTCTCCTTTATCCATTAAGGAAGGGACTCATCAATATGTTGCTTGTGTCACTCTGGGCTACTGCTTGCCCTGTCAGGTTTTCTTTAACATAGGACTCATCCTTACATTTGTGCTAATACATAAGACAGAAAAAATGTATAAGGATTTTACTGAATCTTATTGCCTTAATTTTTCACCCATTCAATATTTTCATCCAATTCTGTTATCCACTGCTTGTGCTTTTCCTTCCTGCATGTTGGAAGACAAAAGTAATTGAAAAGGTGACACTCTTTTATTCCTCTCTGTTTGCTGAAGCCTTTGGGAAACCATCTTTGATATCTGCAAATTTAGTTATTTCCCTAGCTATGGAAAATCCAAAAGAAAATTCTCAGACCACTTCTAAAAGGATTTAGAAACAAGCATTATGAAAAGCCTGAATGGCGTTTCATTTGCAGAATTATTAATATGTTATAGACTCAATTTTGCCAACTCCCCTCTTGTTAAAATCTGTATTTCTCATTCAGACTAGCAGAGAAAGCTCCAGAAAAAGTGTAACCTTCAATTTTCAGACTCTGCTGTACTTACTGGCAATTAAAAAGATGAATCATTCTCTCTTTGTTCAGTGATTGATCCTTTGCAGGCACAAAACATTTAGCTATTTGCAGCATTTTAAAGGGACTCATCTAGATAAAGAGGACTGTTTTTAAGAGGCTTCCTCTCTGTAATACAACTCTAGAGGATACACAAATTCACTAAAGAAACATGGTACTAGGAACGATGGGCATTTCAGAGTGCATCGGCCTCCACTTATTTTCCATGACAGTGGAAACATCCTCAGACACGTGCAAACATACCTGCCACATCATTGTGGCAAGGCAAAAAAAAATCTTGTTTTCTAAGGACATAAGCTCCTTCCAGTCAAGCACAAATCATGCAGTTCATCACAAGGAGTTTCCTCTAATAGAGTCAGCACACAACTTCTTTCAGCAGACCCCACCACAGACATATGGATTTACACAGTTCTCTTTCCAATGACACTGATCTTGAAACCTCAGCAGTGTAACTACACACACTTTCAGTCTTACTACGTCAGTTCCTTCAGCTGAGGAACATGTGGTCACTCTGTGTATTTTTAAGGATGTGGTGAATCATCCTTTTGAATTCAAGGCCCTTCAAATGAACCAAGGTCCTACTAATGCACAGAGTGGGTTAACGCCTTGATGAAGGCTCTCCAACATGAAGAATACAAACAACAGAGACACGAGAGTGCTTAATATAGGAAGTAAGTGTCTGTCTCAAGTAAGCCAGCTCTTTTGTCACACTCCACTGACTGCATTGATGAGCTTTCCACTAACTATGATAGGATCTTAGATATTAGTTCACATTTACACAGCTACATGCGGGAATCTTAATTTGTGTTTTATCATGGAGCTGAATCCCACATACAGTTTCCATCCTGAGACAGCCAAGTAGCATATTAGCTGTGCCCTGCAGTGACTGAATCCGTCTCTTGCCTCCTCACACTGCCCAGGTCCTCAGCACATCCTTCTATGCCTTTCCAGGAAAGGGCTGGCACCAGGCCTGAGGGTTTATCAAACCCAAGATCTTGTTGGGAAAGAGTCACATCCAAGCCTCGAGGACTCTTGGAGCACGGCAGCATGACTTACAGCTGCAGCATCATTGCACAAGGGTGAGGATGATTACATGCAGGCAGTCTGGTTGTGAGCCAGGCTTAACTCCCTCCTGCAAACACTTGAGAAATCTCTAAGGCACTGAGCAGTACTTCAGTAGACCCTCAAAATGACCAAGTGCTCAGTAAACATGTTGCCACCTCTTTCCCCATGGTCCCAACACCTGACCACTGTGGAAAGTCAATTTTCTCTGTAATACTGGAGCTAAATCCTCCCAGCGACTCATCTCCATTCTAGCCAAGCACAAGATATTTCAGGAGTCCTTTTGAGATGTCATTCCCTTTGGGCACTCCTGCTATCATCTAGTGTAACAGAACTGTTTAAGTGAGAGGCAAAACAGACCAGACCTTGGGCTCCATGAAAAATGGCATCATGATGCCAAAAGAAAATAGATGAGTGCTAAGTCTTAGTAGACCTAAAAAACAGTGTGCAACAGCTTAAAGGATTGATCATTCTGCATATGCCAAGCCTTACAATGAGCAAGGGCCTGCTGTCATGGCAGTGATGTAGCCCACATGGAGCAATGGATCTGAAATCACCTGGCTCATATATCACTGGTTTTGGTGCAATATACATTGATCCAGCTTGCTCTGTCACATCACTCATCATACCCTGAAAGAGGGTACTTGTTGGACTTTTTTGGTTTCAGCTGTTTCACTGCATAACATGACCTTATGAGAAATTTTTAAAAATGTTTTCATATATTAACCATATTTTTCAATTTCTGCTTTCAGTCTCCAGACAAAGAATGGCTATCCTGTAATATAATAAGAACTATTTACTGGTATTGGAACCACAGACTTACTGTAAGTTTCACAGCTTTCAAAATGCAATGTAAATCTTCCCTTTTTTGTTTCAGCCCATAAAAATTTATTGCCATAATCACATCAACACTGTCTCACTGTTTCAAAAAAAATTTTTTTAAAGTTGGTTGAAAAGCAGACTGTGAAATACTTATTTTCAAATTTAAATTTTAATAAATTTCTATTTAACAGAGCATCAAGAAGCAAGTGACTGAAAAGCAACTGAAATCTGACTGGCAGTTAAATTCTCTTTTTCTTTTTTATTGGTCTCTTTATGTTCTCTCTTCTGACTCAGGTTTCCCCATACACAAATATGTACTGGTATTGACTGCTGAAGATCTAAATTCTGTCTCTGTAATGTTTGGGAAGTAAAAAATCCCAGAGAGAAACTACAAAAGAGAAAAAACAAATTCCACACCTCAAAGAAACCAAAGGAACCCAGATCTCAAAACCCAAACCCTTCAATTCCTAAGCACACAGGAGGCATGCTTATTATTTGGGCATGTTTGACCATAGTTAGGGCTAAATAACTAACTTTATTTACAGTACATACCTGAAGCTTGACCCAAAGCACTTTAACAACCATGGGTTCATTCCCACTGACGCTCTCAACAGGATTTGAATCAAATCTTTGCTGTGCTTCTCAAGCTAATCTTGTGCAAGCCTTGCCAGTTCCATCTGTACTCAAACCAACGCAGATTGATCCACCCTTTTCAGCTCTGTACATATCACTGAGGAACTTGACTCCTCCAAATCAAATCTGTTTAACAACTTGAAATCCTCATCTGGGTTTGTAATTTGGTGTGACTGACATATCTCCAAACTGGCAATTTTCTGTAGGCCTCAACATTGTTCCCTATGCCACTTGTTTACGAGGGACAGAGGATTAAGGAGCCCTCTTCAAACCACTCAAATTACACAACATACCCACCCCAAAGTCCCTGCAGTGAGCAAGAAGTGATACCCAGAGATGCATATTGAGATAAGAAGCTCTCCTGTCTGTCACAAATTACTGTCCTTTAATTATGGTGCAGGAGGTGGGCTGGTACTTCTCAATTTGTTTATCACAGAAGTCACCACTTGTCATAGAATTATTTAGCAATTTGAAAAAAAAATAAGCCAGATGTAACACTGAACCAACATGACAAATTAACTCCAAATGTCATTCAATATAATTTAGTTAGTTTTAAATTTACCTGGCCTTATTGTTGAGGTAGTGGGTTTTGCTCACTTTGTGTGACAGGATCAGAGTAAATAAGTGGATTTTAATTTGCTTTACACTACAAAGGGATTGTTCTTCATGTACTTGTCAGTCCAACTTCTTTCTTCTTTTGCACAAGAAGATCCTAAGGAAGAGGGGGTGTCCAGAAATGAGTCAGGTCTCCTAAAACAGACTTACTGGAAGAAAATATGTCAAGGTGGTTGCTAATGCATTTTTGAGTTTCTTTTCCTCCAGCCCTTTATTTCAGCTTCTTTTCTCTTCTTCCTTTTTATCCTACGCCTTTGCCCTCTCCCCCAGAGCTTCCATCCTCTCAGCTGAAGCAAATGTTAAGCCAATTGTTTGAGTGACTGCATGTTAAGGAAGGAGAAAGTGTCTAGGAAAGGTTGATACAAGGGACAAGGGATGCTGGCAGTGGGAAGAAAAAGAGAGGGGAATTTCTAAATGTTCTTCTAAAGAGCTATATTTATTGTCTCTAAAATTAATCTATGATTTTTTTTTTTTTAAAGATCCCCTTCAAACTGATTGCAATCACTCAGATTTTGTTCACTTTTTGTGTCTTGTTCTGGTTAGGCCATGTATGTATAGGAGCATATTTGCATTTTTCACACTTGTATTTTCAAGAAATGTCTTTGTTCAGTCGCTAAATTTCTATATTTTGGTGGCACAATAGGGACTCTTACAGTTTGTTGCTGCACAATCAGAAAAGTTTTCAGCTATCCTTCAGCTTTGCACTGTAGAATATAAAGTCCCTTTATGATCCTTGATTTTCCATCACCTAACTCCTTGGCGAGCATTCCGCATTTTCTTGAAACTATTTCCTTTCTTAAGTAGTCAACCTAAATTTAGTAAAAGCTGGGATGCTGATGACCTCTACCCTTATTTATCCACAATTAGGTAATTCCACAGCCACTCTCAGGGCTCCTTCATCAAGTTATTTGTCTTTATGTCACTGTTTTATATACTAGGAATGAACTGATGCCCGCCTGACTAGCCAGATCTCATTTGGAAGAACAGACCTATCAGACCACTTAACATCAACATTATTCAATCCTGAGTCACACAAGTTGGTTATCAGGAAAAAGTCTTGCAACAATTTAACCTCCTAACATATGAGCACAGTCTGATTTTAAGGTGATTCAACCTTTTCCCACCCAACTCATTCCCCAGCTTATAAAACCAGACCCCAGAAATTGACACTGCAGTGCTCAATCAAAAAGCAGAGAGATTTTGCTTAAACTATTGCTATAATCACATTGTAACAGACATACCAAGCACAGGGTAGGGGTATAAAAGTAAACAAAAAAAATGAAAGAAAAAAGACATCAAAATAGGAGCAAGTCTATTCTTTTATAATGCATATGGCTTTCTTATTTAATTCCTCTCCTCAAGCAATGGGAATTCTCAGCATAATCCTTTATTTTCCTGCTTTTGGGGTTTACAGGAATAAACCCAGATTTTTAGACGACCTCATCTTTCACCCTTTCTGTATGAGTCAGTCTGACAGACTTACCTACCATTTTGTGTTGGTGGGAAAACCTAGTCATCTCCATAGGGCAGCTGGAGGCAGAGACACTTATTTCAAAGCCTCAGCCTTATCCTGACCTGAAGTAATAAACCTCAGTGGCTTTACTTCAACCCACACATAGCATGTCACATAAGTCATGCTAGTATTGCGTATCTATTGCTGTAGGACCTACACAAAAGGGTTTTTCTTCCTCAGACCTGAGACTCCTGTTTGGCATCTCCCCTAAGGCAGGATCACCAGGGTGGCAGCTGAAAAAGTCACAAATGAAGAACTAGCCCAAAATAAGGGAAAACCACACAGAAGCACACAGACACACACATGAAACACCTATCCTCAGGACAGGATGGGCAGAGACACTGCAAACTCTGCCCTTCCTGAAAAGAAAGGTCACCAGTGAAAGCTGAAGGAGGAAAGAGATGAAGAAATATAAAGTGGTCTTTCTTTCCTGAAATGGCCTTTTTTCCCTAGAGGACTCAATCTTTCAGTATGTGCAGGCTTAAAACCTTTTAGCTCTAATGCAGATTTGTCCAAGAGGCCTACAATACTCAACTCTTCAGTCTGAGAGAAGTTATCTAAGGAAGAGCTTGTAAACTACATTCAAATCAAGACAAGTATGATGAACATGCATATATTACCCTAACATTATGGATTACAGCTGCCAAATACGCATCTTGTAGGTCTGGTGTATTCTACACCTGTGAGTTTCAGTGCTTTGTTAATATAAGGTGGCTGAAATACACCAATTATTTGACTGGTCATTTTCAACAAGTATTTCTACCGTCATTAAAGATTATACTCTTGGCAAGTTCTTTAGGGAAAGAAACAGATATTTTATCATGATGGCATTTCCAGGATTTTTCACTCCAGTATCACCATATAGGGCATATCGAATGGCATGGCAGACAACAGTTGTGGGATTTATATAAAAGGAGTCTACAACCAATTGATCCTGATGACTAGGAAGACCACAGAAATGTGTGGGAGCTTCATTCTGTGAGGAACAGAGAGAAGAGCTCCCATTTAGATTTTATGGCTTAAAATACAGCAACAGAAAAGTAGCCATACTTATTGTAGTGATATTTTAGTGGAATTGCTATGTTTCCACTTCAGCTGAGAAGTAGCTTTTAGTCCACTTAAACACACACACAATCCTTCCCTTTTGGGAAGGAATCCAGGTTCTGAATTAATTCAAATGTAAGTTTTATTTATACGGCAGGACATGTAAGCAGTAAAATAAGTTACATTTATCCTTTGTTTCCAAAGCCAAATAAAGCCAGGGAAGTCTTTGACTTCCTATCAGCAGCCTTTGCTCTTCTTTCTCCTGATGTTTTCTGGCCAACGGGGAGTTATGTGCCATCCTCAAAGAGGCCTTCAGGGATCCTGGTCTTCACCAGAGGCCCTGACACATAGAATCACAGAATTAGGATGTAGCAAGTGACACAGGCAGAAACTTGTAACCATCGTAATGACATGTGATGACAGAATGATGGCTTCAGAAAAAAAGAAAAGGGATTATTTCCACAGTGGAAGATGACTGGCTGATGAAAATGGAAAGTCTTAAAGAGAAGCCAAGGTGTGGAAACCCCCAAACACTGAGACTTTCTTCTGAGGAAGTCATATTCACAAGCAACAATTTTCTGCCCAAACTATCCACTCAGAGTGTCAAACATTTACAGCTAAATTAACCTTCACTCAGCTGGAGCAGAGGTACAAGCAGAACAACAGCAGCTGCTGCTGCCCACTGCCCTGTTGCATTTACGCCAGGAAAACTGTGAATGCGTCTCTCCCAAGACCCCAGCAGACAAAGATGGACACAGAGCTGGGCAGGGGAACCACAGGTCCCTCAAACCCACTTGTCCCAAACACTGCTCGGCTCCTCCTTACACTCAGCTGCTGTTTGAAGGGCTCCAGCTCCCCAGGAGGCCCTAAGACCCTTCATGTTAGGTCAGGAAAAAAGCCAAAATATAACAGAGTCTGATTGCCAGCTGAGAACAAGGGCCTACTGCAGAAGAAATGGAAATAATTCCTTATAAAGCGGTGTCTCTAATAGGGGGGTTGCTGAGAAATAACACTTCTGGGTGTATTTTTATTTGATTCCTGGTGCTGGGCTCCCTCTGGGAGCTATAACTATTGCCCTCACACTCAGAGCATCCAACTCTGAATCTCTTACTAATGTAAAGCTCACTGTAAGTTGTTTAAGCACAGCAGACATCTCGAAAGTTCTACACTGCCTTATGAACTTGTTTAAACTGCGTTTCCAAAAGCAGTCAATACCCAAGCCTTCATGCAATCCCACCTTGCTAAAGTGCCTCAAACCTTCTGATCCTTAAAAAGAGAAACTTTCACAGAATACTCCCACGTGCTATTGCTGAGTGGCATGGAGAAACACAGGGAGATCGAGGACAAAATCCAGAGACAAGACAGTGGAGGCAAGTTTCACCACATGAGAGCATGAAACAGCAACCTTGATAGAAAAGAAATGCTGATGGTGCCTACCTAAGGAGAAAGCTCCAAAACGAAACGCCAAAGAAAGCTAAGGCACCTCCAGCACCCAGGAGAAAGGAGCAGAGCTGAAGGCTGATCCCATTCCATTCCAGATCCTGCTAACCAAGGACAGGTATTTCCCTGCTTGTCAGAGGGCAGGAGGAAGGGGCAATGAGCTTCATTTGAAAGGGCCATGCTGTTCCCACACGCTGGATTGGGAGCACTGGTTCTTAATATACTGTTCTGGATTTCATTTCTGCCAAAACCTGAGCTTTTCACAGATGACTTTCGGGCACTTAGGTAGTCTTTTGGATCTATCATTACAAGGTTTGCCAAAGGTTGCATAGGAAGGCTACAGCAGTCCAAGGTCTTGAACCCTGGGTCTCCTGTAGTCCATATGGAGGGGTTAATCACTATGTCTTTCCTCCTCCCCAACAGGTTCTTTTTAAGAGTTACGGTCATTAAGAGAAGAGTTACTTCCCATTATAAAGTACATGACCAATCATAGAGCCCAAATTTAATGCATAGCAGCCACTTGCATCAGCCTGCTAACAAGCTTGTGTGACAAAGAATTATTCACAAGGTGGCAATGGGCCTGAACTGGCAAATGCCTTTGAAATCAGAAGCTGTAATTACATATAGCTTGGTTTGGGATAATTAGCTAAATACGGGCCTCTTCTTGGAGAGAGGTACTTTCCAGCCAACAGTGTATTTGACTTAAACAACAACTACGAAACACAGTAGAGCCCAGAAAAATGTACGGTCTCTCCCTCTTCCCGCGTCTAGCTTTTCCAGCTTCGGCCCTCATCCTGAACCTCCCAGCAGGACAGCAGCACGTCTGTCTGACTCCATACACACATTGCCATCCTGTGGCCAAGTCCTGTCAGCACAAGTCACTGTCAGCAGGAGGCAAAAGTAGCTCCTGGGAACCCAAGGCTGCTGCTTCTGGAAAAGGAAGGTGCTACTCGGCACAAGAAACCTAGGTCTTTACAGTAGTCATAGGCTTGAGATAGAAAATGCAAATCCGGCCGAGTTTTTTGAACCTTTGCAGTTCAAGGTGCAGTTGGATTTATGATTCAGGGAACTACTGAAAGACATCTGAATCATTCTGAAACTCAGAATCATTTAGGTGGGAAAAGACCTCCAAGATCATTGAGTACAATGACAGGTCACCACCCCGTGAACTAGACCACGGCACTAAGTGCCACGTCCAGTCATTTCTTGGACACCTCCAAGGATGATGACTCCACCATCTCTGCAGGCAGTCCATTCTGATGCTTAAGAAGCCTTTGCAGGAAGGAATTCTTTCTGATGTTCAACCTGAACCTTCCTTGGCACAGCTTGAGTCTCTGTCCTCTCATCCTGTCACCAGTTGACTGGAAGAACAGACTGGTCCCTCCTTGCTACAACCTCCTTTTACGTAGCTAATAACAATAACAATAACAATAACAATAACAATAACAATAACAATAACAATATCAACAATACCAATAATAGTGTTGAGATGCAGGTAAGGAGAAAAGGAGCTTGATGGAGAGGGAGAGGGAAAGGGAACATCAGGCTCCAAAATCTTCTTCAGCAAAAACAGAAGTAGACAATACTGAATTGAGTCCACATGGAACATCAGGGAACAAAAACCAACCAGGAAGTGTAAACACAATGGAAAAGCCTCGACCCAAAAGCCTCTGGAAATGTGACTCCTCCAATAACGAGGCAGTCGGAAGGAAGGCATGACTTGATTAGGGTGAATGATGGGAGAAAGAAAGCAGAAGCTGTGTGGGAGCCTGAGGGTTGCTGGTCCTTTTCAGAAAGTTACCCTGAGTGTTGCATCCAGCCTGCCATGGCCAGGGCAAGGGAGACGTGCAATTCTAGTAATGCTGTGTTTTGGTTGCCTAATTCTTTTGGCCTGCATGGAAGAAGCAATATTCCCATTGCAACTGCTTAGGAAGGCAAAAGGAGAATGTTGATTAGCACTTAGCAGAGGAAGTGGCTTATTTGGCCTGATTATAATCATGGGAACTTTGTTGCCTCTGCTCCAGTGACCACATTGGTGGCATTAACTGGAAAGCTAAGTAACTGGTAAGGAAACTGCTGAACCGAGCTTGGTCTGATACTGCTTATGTAATTTTCCTTGAAAGGATGTACAAGGAACATCAACTTTCTTTATACATCACGCCCTTGGTGGCTTTCCCCAAAAAAAAGCCATTTTCCACCTCCTTATTGGGTCAAAATGTGCCTCTCTTCCTCCTGGGTGGCTGCTTGGACAGTGATAAGGTTTCAACGAGGTTGCCTGGGAGCAAAATGTGGTCCTGGGATGTGCTGTAGTTATCAGTCTATCACCACTAAATATGCCGAACTAGAGAATTTTATCTAGAGAGACATTTCTGGGCAAAGGGGTATGTGTGTGTGTGTGTGTGTGTGTGTGTGTGTGTGTGTGTGTGTGTGTGTGTGTGTGTTTAAAAAAAATTTACAGTGCTATAGGCATTCATTCCAGTGCAGGGTCCCACAGGCCAGGAGAAAATGATGAAATGGTATTTTCATAATTGACTTATTTTATGGTTGTATTATTAAATGCTGGAATGCCGAAGTGAGATTTTTCTGTTAAATTAGCAGCCCCAGTCAATGTGCTTATCAATTAATAGCATTCATCTCAGCGTGGGTGGAAACCCTTCAGCACAGGCAGCTAGAGCTTTTCCAGGGCCTGCTTATGTGTCAGAGTAGAGCAGCCCGAGGACTGGTTCAAGTCATTCTTTACACTTCCTCTCAGTGGTGCATTTTAGTGCAGACTACTGAAGCTCATTAAAGTACCATGTGGGAAAATGATTTTGTTTGGAAGATGCAAATAGAAAAGAATAATTAAAAGGTAACAGAAGACTGGTCCACTTAGTGCTGAAACAGACACCCTGGGCTTAGGAGCACCAAATAAAATTACCCTGAAAAATATCCACATAATCCTCCCATCTTCTCTTTCTCTTTAGATAAGAGTGGGGCAGAATATTCCAGGGATTTAAGGCATCATTTGTTTACATGGTAATATTTTAATCATCTGCAAGAAGCTAAGGTTACACAACCCCAGCGTTCAAACGATCCCCTACCTTGCTGTTTATAAGAAGTGGGGCCTGACATTCATAATGTTCCCAGGCTGCTCCAAGGGGACAGGAGAAGAGGACTGGGGAGGGAGGAGGAGGAGGAAAGAGAGGAGGGAAAGGTCAGCTCCCTTTTTAAGCATTTCTGAGCTTGCTGGAAGCTTTCAGCGTGTGGGTGGTAGGTGTATCGGCTGACATGGGGAAGTGTAAGCGTGAAGCTGGCCACCCAAGACCTCAGGGTCACTGCTGACACTCCAGATCTCCGAGCTGGGGAAGGCACCTGCTCCCTTGCCAAAACAAACCATCTCCTGCTATGGGCATACTTGAAAAGACCTGCTTTTGTCAGCCCGGGGGGAAGAGGGAAAGGGAGGGGGAGAAGCAGGAGGAATTAGAGGGATGTGGGGGCTTTTGGTTTTACTTAAACAGTCTCAAATAACCAGTTTACAATGCAGCGATGTTCTTCAGAATTTATTAAAGGAGGAGGAAAAAAGGAGCTGAGGAGACTTGACTCCAGATCTGGTGAGCATTAATATGCATCGTGCTAGAATTTCATGAGGCAAGCGAGTTTTGTAGCCCTTGCTCTGGTGGTCCTCTGCTGACAGGATCTCAAGCCGCTATTTGTTATCTTTAGGCCTGATAAGTACATCTGGTTTTGATTCAGGTGGCCGCGAGCTTGTCTCAGAGTTGAAAAGGGTGCTTTGCTCAAATTGAATTTTCTCACAAATTTCAAACTGGGATGAGAACCAGAAGAAGCTGGGCCCTGTCACACAAAACTCCCGTTTTGCTTGCTTGGCCCTTGGGCTCGTAAAAACCTGGCACAAATCAGTTTCACCTGTTTGGCTAAGTGAGTACATGCTAAAAGTAATAAAACTATTAGTGCAATCAGATATTTCTCTGCATGTGTTCTGATGTAAAAAAAAAAAAAAAGAAAAAATTAAAAAAAAAAAAAGAGAAAAGAGAAAGAAAGCAGGGAGGTGAACTCTTCTGAACCCTGCCTGTCACATATCTCCTGTGTCCCTGTAAATTAGTTGCAGAGAGACTGCTGCTGGTTCTCCATGCCTTTCTGCCTGGGCATAGTCTAGGCTGGCAAGGAGACCTGGCTGCAAAGAGCTGTTCAACTCCATCACCCTCCCTAGAAAAGCACTTAAAGTCACTCTCTGAAGTAAAGAGAAAACCAGACTACTTTTGCTCTTTTCATACTTCCCAGCTCTATTTGTAGAAATACCAGACTTGCCCCCACCTCCAGACAGCAAAACCCCAGCTGGCTCTCCAGCTTCAGCATCTGAGCATCCTGAGTCTTCTTGCCTCCTGATACAGTCACTTCCAGCAAGAGGATAGGACCTGGGTGATTAGCTCCTGGGATGTGCTTGAAACAGCACACACTTCTGACACCACTTCCCAGTGCAGTGTATCATCATGTCCTCACAGCCAGTGTCTTTTATGACTTATGGGAAAGAATCTGGTAAACCTAGAGATGAAAGAATTTCAGAGGCTTCTGGCCCCTCTCACAGACCAGTGACATCTCTAATTAACTACGCTCTGGCAACACATTTTACTACTCATACATTTGTGGCATTCCAGTGCTGTCTCCTGCTCATGTGAGATGCTCTGTGAAATGCTCTGGGAACTTGCTGAGCAGGAGACACCATAAAAGCATACTCTGTGACTCTTCACCTTGTCATTGTCTATGCTCCACTTGAGGAACCTTCAGGACAAAGCATGGAGCACATTTTGTTTGATCTATTATCTATTTTCCATTTTTGTTGTACTTTGCTTTGTCAATAATTTTTCCTCATTTTATAAGAAGTTTCACCTACCATGAAGATTAACAAATACATTTGTGACTCATATTTGTCATGCCATCTAAATGTAGACAGTCTTACCTTAACAAAATTAATCAAAGAAGCATCTTTGTGTAAAAGAATAATCCTCACAAAGATATTGTTAAATTGCATCAAAGCAACTCCCTAACCTAGGTCTGAATAAAGGAATAAAAGAATGAGATTGTTGGCATTTTGCATAAATATTTCTCCATATATTCCAAAAGTACAATATAAAAATATAAAACATCTGTATATCTTCTTGCAGAGAAGAATATCTTACTTGAGGAAAACAATTATGGAATTTCCTTTAGAATGTTTTATATGTTAGCATGTTTAGAAAAAAAAAAAAAAAGAAAAAAGCTGCATGTTCTCTCTCCTAAATGCAAGAGAACTGGCTGCTTTCTGATATGAAAGGTCAAGAAAATGCTAATAGCTGTGACTACCCATTTCCTCCAATATTCAATAATTATTATTTAACACACAAATCCATGTACCCTTTGGGGTTCTCAAAAGGGATACCCTATTTGCATGCTCCGTCTGTGTACTCGGGGTCTGAGAGGAATTCACTTTTGAAGTGCTATGTAATGAAGATATCACACCTTGCTATTCTGACTGGTCCCATGGAGCGAGCATTTCTGCACAGCCTGCAAACCTGCAGGCTCCCTACTGCCTGAGTGAGCTCCCAACAAAGAATGCTGTCATGAACAGTGGCCATAAATCAGAGGAGCAGAATGCTAGAGCCAAAGTCTTTCTGTCCACCCAAACCAATTATTTTTGGGAACTATTTCTGTGAGTGTCACGTTCTTAGTCGGGCCAAGGGAGACAGAAAAGTCATGGAGCATTTGGGTGTCTCCTTCAGTCACTTCTAGGCCCCTTGGGTGCTTTAGAGCATCTGAAGAACCTCTTCTCATTGTCTTCATGGATTTATGGGGTTCCCTACAGCAGCTTTTGACAAATGGAGACTATGGCATCTTTGTGGGATCCTCAGCCTCCTAAATACAATACCATGAGATATTTCTGTTGGCATTTGGGAAGAACTGTGGAAATTCATTTCTGTGTGTTTTGATAACCGAGAAGATCACTGACCCAACTCATTGACAAACACACAGACAGAGCTTTCAGAAAATGTCTGCACCATCTCTTCAGGCTATGGCTTTCTTTTTAAAAAAAAACCAAAACTGCTCTTAGCCACATATCTATATATGTTGGTGGTGTTGTTACTTCGAGCCTGTGATCAGGCTGATTGAGTCCACAGAATTATGAAGGTCACGGTTCTCCTCCATTTGCCTTCATTTACTTGGTAGGGAGTCACAAAGATCTGGGACACAGAGGCAAGACTCAGATCAATACGTGTCCACAGCATGCCCACTAGGACATGTGACTGGCATCCCTGTTCACTCCACTCTGCTCTCTAGCATCCATCACTTGCATTTCCTGCAGATGGGAATAAGGCATGAGCCACCACAATGGCAGGAATTGTGACAGCAATCTTTGTGACTGGGTAGTACAAAACTGATTGCTGATCTCCATACTGGCTGCCCAGAATACCTGCTCCCAGTTGTTCCTCAAACTACCACTCCAACTTTCCCAAACTCTAAGCAAATGCAGCTTCTTATCTTTCACCCACTTCTGACATCCTGCCTTGCCTTTGCACCCGACCTACTGAAATTCTCCTCATTCTTGCGGTGTTTCTCTAGGCTGCGAATCACAGAAAAGAATGGGAAAAATCAAAAAAGAAAACAGTCCTAATTTTTACTGGTGGGATGCTCCCCTCCACCCCCACTGGCCTTGTTTAGGTGGCTGTGCACACAGCACAACCCTTTCGAAGCTGACAAAGTTCACACAGGGTAGCAAAGCCAGCTCACCACAAGGTCACAGTCAAATTAGCATCGGCAGTGTTCCTTGGCCCCTCCACCTGATCTTTAGGGAATAGACACTCAAAGGGAAAGTCATCAAGTTTGGGGATTTTTACCTTCCAAGTCATGGATACAAGTGTCCCTGGCTGAAGAGCAGCAGGGGGAAGATCAGAGCATCAGTGACCATGGGCAGGCTGAGGAGACAGGGAAAGGATAAAGCCCTGCAAGCAAGTGGGCACCCCTACACCTGTGGGACCTGGGGATCAGGGCAGCAGAGTAACATGGGGTGGTTCATTCAGCCTGTGTGCTGCAGCTGACACAACTCCACCAACCACAATTTGTCACCTGCCTTCTCTCAAAACCCATTTTAATGCCCACATCAGTTCAGAACAATTTTTCCTAACTCCTTTCTGTTTTCTCAGCTAAAATATAAGAAGGCAGAATTCATTTAAAAACCAAAATCTCAGTACTTCACTGTTTTTTCAGTAAGCTATTTTACAGTGATGTATGCTTTTCCTCTTTACCTCTCTCATCTTTCTTTCCACCAAATATTTTCCAACAGCCACAGTCTAACAATAAAAGCAAAATATTTAAAGTACCAAGAAAAAAACCCCAGCTCGTTTAAACTGGTTGAAATAGATCACATCCACAAATAGGACCTATAAGCAGTAAGAACATAAAAACTTCAGCAGAAAACTTCATTTTAAAAATTAAGGAGTTGAACAAAACAGATTGGAATAAAGTCCTTTTTTTAGAGGTTCTGTTTTCTCAGTTCTCTCTCTACAAAATATTGTGCTGTTTATCTTTTGCTCTTTATATATCATACAAGTTTTTGTGCATAATTCTGTAAATTTCAAATATACATATATTATTTTGTATATATTTCTTTTTATTTTGTATACATTTTTTGTTTAATAAAATAGAAACAGGAAAAGAAAAAGATTTGGCTTAATACATCAGAAAGATAATGGAAATGGCAGGATACATGATAAGTGCAGAAAGAGTGAAAAACATACTTACTTATTCTACAGAGGAATACAGGCAGTCAGTAGTATTATACAGATGTTTTTTGAGTAGTTTTAATTCCAGAATGTGCTTAGAAAATTTACTTTTTTTTCCCCCCACAGAAATCCACAGACGTTTTACTTTTCTCCTTTTTAAAATAGACCTTAGGGTTAAACACAAACATAATTACTTTTTGAAATAGGATTGGTGTTCAAGTGATTTATAATATTTAAAAGGTCTGAAATAAATCAGAAGTGATTTTGGGGAAGAAATTACCTATTTGTACAACACTAGATAGCCAGAAACTCAGAATATAATTGTTTGTTTACCATACATACTTCTGTAGAAAAGTGGCAAAGAATAATTTAATATTTCTAAGTTAAACAACACTGTAACAACAAAAAGTATTTATTCAAAAGTCAGCAAATTTTAAGGTATGACAGAGAAGAAAAGGTAGAAAGAAATGGATTTTAGAATGTATTTTGTTTGGTTTCTTTAAGAATGGTGCGGTCTTGTGGTCTGAGGAATTTCAGGATCTTACAGTTGATTTAATTTCCTATTTCCTTTTCTCAGACCTCAAATAATCACAGACTGTGATTCAGTATGTATTTTGTTTATGGGTTATGGTAGCAAATATCATCCTATCACTTCTAGAAACTTTTATTGGTATAGATCCCTTTTTCCTCCAAGCCAGTTGATCTTCACAAATGTCTGATTTTTGCCATTGACTTGGATAAGATGCACAGCCAATTAGCATCCTTGGTCTCCTACTTTTGTGCTCAGAAACAGCTAACCTTGCTGTAGAGCTCTGTGGAAAAACTCTGCAGACTATTCAGGTATTTAACTGATGCATATGAATACACTAAAACAGACAATGTTTCTGTGAGATACTGAGCTATTTATCACATTTTTCATAAAGGGGAGCAGCCTTATCAACCTGAGAAGCACAGGTGAGAGTGAAACCAGAGTATCCTAACCTCATCTATGTTCTCTGTGAAAGGCATGCAAAAGATGTGCTACAGATACACAAATTTTATCATGTTCCTAATGCTGACCCCTGCTTTAGTCCATTCTTCTTGTTGCTTTGACTTAAAAAATATATATATGCGTATTTTCCTCCCCACCCTGTCCTTTGCATCCCATCTCTTCTAGCTGTGCTGAGGTATTCCATGAAAGCACCAACCAAACCCAGTCTCTGAGGACTCCCAGCTTACCTGGAGTAAACTCCTCCTGGGTATTGGGTAAGAGATTTTTTCCACACTTGGTAATGTGTATCATTCAGAGGAACATCTGCATATTTACCCTGTAAGCTACATCTGAAGGTTTCATTGGTTAGCCTTTGGACTCTAATTCATGTAGGGCTGGCATGCAAATGCAGCTGAGAAGAAAATAATCTCAGAATTTTTTTGTCATCCTATGTGTCAGGATGGTTCATCCTCACATGAGCAAACCTCTGCCTTGCTGCAATTTCTAGAGGGGCATTGAAAGGCACAGTGGGATTGGTGAGGATTACCTAAAAATACCATGCTGTGAAGTTTTCAGCAGCTGTTCAGCAGCTTCTCCATCTGCCAGGCAGAGGGTGCATGGAGGATTCAGCCTCTCCCAGTCTGAAAACCCCATCTCCACTTTGCGAGTCAGGGCACAGGAAAATTTATAAATCCCAGATTTAAAGCTAGATGGGAACACTTGCCATTTTAGCCTGACCTCATACATATGTTACAAGACAATCTGCAATCTGCCTTAGCAGTATTATTAGAATTAAACAATTACTTTTTTTCATTACACCTTGGACACTCCTCCCTCACCTCCAGAAGAAAGTTAAGCACATTTAAAAGGTTGTTGTTCTCACAAGCCCTTACACTGAGTGCAGTGTAGTACAGGCTGGAGCGAGTTATAGATGGAGAAATGTCTTACCATCCATGTGTTCAAACAAGAAACATTTGCTGATGCTTTTTTTATGGCACTCAGCTCTTTATACTGTTATTTTTGCAATGTCAAAATGCTACAAAAATTAAGCATAAACAGACCAATAGTGAAAATAGTCTGTGATGTATATATTTTAAAGCAATAAAGAACTCCTTGAAGTTAGAGGCTGCTGTGGCCTGAGTACGTACAAAGGCAAAGCAATTGAGGGTTTAAAGTTGAAAACTTTAAAAAAGTTTTTTGGTAGATTTTAAACCCAAACCAGTTGCAACCAGATACCAACTAACCAGTCTAAAAAAACCTGACTGTCATCTGGGGGCAGCCAGAAGAGGAGTAGTGGAATAGTATAATTTGTGCACTATAAACCTGTCTGGGTATTTCTGGCGCTATTGTTAAATTAAAGTTATATTAAAATGAAACACTTCACTATTTAGTTTTCTGTCTGCCTGGCAGGTTTTGCAAAATAAATCCAGTTGGAGAAAATTGGCCCATTTAAATTGGTCACTGGATATGGCATTTCTGCACCATCAAGAAAATGGCTGCACATTTTTTTAATTGTTTCCCTCGTATATAATTTTTAAGCAGTCTTATAAAAATGTTTTCCTTGTTTCACTCCCCACTGAATTAAGAATGCAGATGAATAGTTGCCAGTTGGCCTATGTGATAGTCATTCCAGCAGGCAGCAGTGAGAAAGTATGAAGCGGTTTTTGGAAGAACTACCTTTCTTCGCAAAATGCACTAGGCTTTGCATAGCTTGAACGAGATGCCTTTTATTCCCTGCTGACCACTTCCTCCAGCTTGGGAAGAAAGAAGAATTTCCTAACCGGTGAGCATAAAGGATAAACAATTCGAC
Source organism: Aphelocoma coerulescens (assembly GCF_041296385.1). Taxonomy (NCBI): domain Eukaryota; kingdom Metazoa; phylum Chordata; class Aves; order Passeriformes; family Corvidae; genus Aphelocoma; species Aphelocoma coerulescens. The sequence goes on from NC_091015.1 coordinate 81,142,410, forward strand.
ATTTTGCATGTACTGCTTGTGATCTGCTTTGCCAGTAAACAAACTTTTGCTATTTCATTGAAATTTAAGTGGCTTATATTCTCCAAAAATCTTAGCTGTGCATTGAGACAGAAGTCTCTTGTTGCTGTAGGCACGTATGGTATTTAATTCTCTCCCCATCCCCTCCAAACTCTGCCTGTCTCAGCAGCACACACTTGCACACACATGTGAATTAACAAAACGATGATTGCCGTGTCGTTTCTTGGTTGCTGTCCTTTCTTAGGGGATTGGGGGCAGTCAGATTTTCCTGGAAGACTTCATCATACTGACACACAAAAAAAGGTATGAGATGTATGGAAAGTAAGAACAACAACCAAAACACTTTGTGTTGCCAGCTTATCAGATAAAATCTGTAAGAAAAGGTGCCTGTCGCTGGAAGAGAAAGAAGGGAAATAAATTCCCACTGGGGCTGCACTCCCTGCTGATGTCTCTAGATCTGTTGAAAGTAATAGATAAGTAGATAGCTATTTTATTGTATTGTATTAGAACCTTAAAATAGTTTTCAAAATGCAAGGTTAAAAAAAAAAAGGTTCGGCAGATGAAATGGAAAAAATAAAAGGATGACCAGAAGTGAGTGGAAGCAGGACAGTGACATGGTATGAATGAAGGCACTGCCTTTAGAAGGAAAGGGGGCTACAGGAGCTCCCTGCCCTGCTCCACCCCCTGCCTGAGGGGCACAGAGGCTCCCTGGGGCCCCCAGGGCCACCAAACAATTGCTGGTTTGTTGCAGGGAATGGCTGCTCAGGCCGCCAGGCCCAGCTGGATCAACACTCCCTAGTCCCAGAATGGCCTGGGGAGCTCCTCCACTGGGTAACACCAGGCAAACCTACAGGAAACATGAATAAATTAAGGGTTTTAGCAAAGAAAAAAAAAAAAATAAAGGCTTCACAACTAACTTTCCACTGTGGTGCTTACTTGACGCATTCAGCTCTCGGACAGCCCGAAAGACAGGCAGACCTGAGGACCAAATCTCAGTCCTGATGCCAGCAGAAAAGCAGAGGCCTCAAAATGATTTTTAGGAGACACTACCACATAGGAGTATCTCCCTGCTCTGCCCAGGTGCTCCCCAGTGAAGTGGATGGATTGGTAGGCACCACACCAGGGCGAGTACAGTGCCCACCGAAGACACCTTTGTCCCAGGGGTCTGCCTTCAGTACATCAGGGCTTTGCTCTGGAGCTCCCAGCCTGGGGAAGAGTCACCATCAGTTTGACCCTCATTCCATGAACCTCCACATGGCAGTTGCAAGAGGTTCCATAGAAATACCAGAGAAACCTGGAAAAGACACCTTTTTATAGCAATCTTCTATTGCTCCTGCTTTTGAGGATTAGGTTTCTTTCAGTGTGCTCTAGACTGTATCATCTGGCAAAAACTGGCTTTATCTAGATCTAATTGTTTTCTCAATTAAGCCCAGAGAGAGAGATTTTGCCTCTTGGATTACCAAATTCATTTTAAGAAGATAATTTATTGGCTTAATTTAGTGACATTAAAATTAAATTTTCACGTCAGTTTTTGCTCCCATGCTGAGTTGTGTAGTGAATAAGTTGCCTCCTGGGAGGAGTAAATTTCTCTCCTGTTTTTCCTTAGTGGGGAAGACACTAGGGAGGAGGGAAGTAAGAGGTGAGTTGAGAAAAATTAATCTTTTCATCTTTGCACGCTAATTCAGAGAATTAAGACTAGGCTAAGAAAAACAGGGTAATCTTGACACCCCAGAATGTAATCAAGTGCAAGATCTTCCTGCTACCACCAGGCTTCTAGTGCCCAGAGAAAGCCGTGAGGAATAAAACAAGTGGTCAAGGTATCTTTTACCAGTCTGGGAAACACAGCAGCCTGCAGGAGGTGTGGGCAGCACATTCCCCTCTTTCCTGGCTTCACTTGTGAAGCTGATGGGGCTCTGAAGGTCCAAGTGGAGAGGCAGATCCACTTGCTCCCAGTCACACCAATGGCCTCCAAATGCAGAAGAATAACTTCAGTTATCTGCCTTGGGCTATTTAGCTTTACCTCTTTCTTCTTTAGGTCCTGTCACCTGTTCTCCTTGCACCAGACCTCTCCTCCATCCCTTTCCACTGTTCTCAGAATTGCCAGCTTCCCAGCAAGCCTCCACACAGCAGCCAACAGAGAAGTCCTGCACCCAATATCCCTACCAACGCAGAGAAATCCCATGGGCAACTGGGCATACTTGCACAAATTCTGCTCCTCCAGAGAGGTCTGGTCAGTAGTCATATGAAGTTAATAATTTCACTTTTCACAATGTACTGGAAGCTTCCAGTCTCGAGATGATGCTAAGCATCCAAATCTTGTGTTAATCTCTGCTGCAGTGGATGGGTTTCAATGTTTCTGAAAATCAGCGTCTGGGTGAGGCAGGCAGAGGTCTGGGGGAGCAACCCAAGAGAGCAGTAGAGCCATCTGCTTCTTCACAAAGAGTTTTAAGGGGACTTATCCTGTTAAAAGTTACTTTTCTGGATCCAATTTAGATCCCCTTTCTTGTGCTTTTCACAGAAAAATCTGTTGACTGCAGCTGAAGTCAATATGAAATTTGTTTCACAAGAATGTTAAGAACATTGAATGTTCCCATATTAAATTTTTCTTTTTCAAGACATACAGTGACACTTTATAAGCAAATTACAATTCAGTTTTAGAAAAAGCTACTGAAGGGTTGAAGTGCCAAAAAGATTTGTTGAAATCTCCTAAAGAATGGCAATTACATTAATAAAACCAACACCTGAGAGCTGAAATTATGTGGTTCTACTAACACTGCTTCTACTAGCACTGCTATCAAAGGATTAGTGAACACTCAAGAGACAACTATTCTATAAAGCATACTGTGTTCTCCAAGTTTGTAAATAGAAGATTAAAGCAATGATGATAGATTGGGCAATGATAATTTTTTAAAATGCAATTCAGAAAGTTTAGATTATACATTTCCTTCCTTACCTGACTCTTTACACATATTTTTTTAAATATTAAGACTACTAGTAATGGCTGCCTTACAGAACTACTAGCAATTTTGTCTTCCTAAAAAACTTTGCCTTTAAAATATGGGCCTCATCACATACCCATTTATTCCTCTCTCTCCATCATACACAAAATTTCCTTTTCAGACCTCCTCTCTCCCACAAGCAACCCCTCAATTGTAACTCAGACATTGATAGAGAGAATAACAGAGCAACAACAAAGCAGGTTTTTCTTGATGTCAAGAGTAAAAAGGATTTTAAGAACTCCAACTGAGGAATATAATAAATTCAATAATTTATTCAATGTTCTAATATTTTAGAAATAAAGGCAATTAATATATTCACATTTAAACATAAACCTTATTTCACATCTTTCCCAACTGAAACTAGTAATATTTTCAAGAGAATATTTCCTTAAAAGTTGAATAATTCAAAAGGAAACCTTTCAGTAGCTAATAATTTTTTTTCACTAAGATGAAAAGATAATTGCCTCAAGAAAAATCTGTGAGACTGTTCTTTCATATTTCTGCTTCTCATCCCTGTCTGATCCTGCTTAGGACCAGTTGTACTTTTTCTCTAGGCATGCTTCTAGAAATGACACCCATAAATACAAAAGTTACACTTTAAAATTGAGAGTCCAATGCTCTTTGCTAATTTCAGGCTTCACTGTGTAGGCTGAGTCCTTTTCATGTTGAGTGCTACACAGAAAAAAACAGGCAAAAATTTCATCTGCCCCCCAAAATTATTCTGTCCCATAAGTGTGGCTGTCGAATCAGCAGTGGTGGGTTGAGAGGTGCAGTGAGGCCTCTGAAATGCTTTTCAAATATTTTTACAAGAAATGGAGAGATTATGTCCTTGAGAATTCCATGTGCCTTGCAGAGGGCTCATAAATAAACAGCTTTCAGGATAATGTTTCACACTTCAGCAAACTCAAGAAAGGAGAATATGTTACTCCAATGATTTCTAAGGAAAAGTGTTCTTCACAGAGCCCCTTATGATAGAGCAGTGCTTTCTGTCAAGTTTTGCCTCCGTATGACTGTGTTTCCTTTGGTGTGGATTAATTATCTGTATTTTTCTGTCTCTTCAGCCACCCTAGACACATATATACCTATGATTTTATTACTGAGTTTTCAGTGTTTGCTGGTTCCACCCTCAATCTCCTCCCAAAGTGTTTCTGAAAACCCTCAACACTTCTTTTCTGGTTTTTGCTTGGTTTGGGGATTTTTTGACTTTTTGGGTTTGTGTTTTTTTAAAACATTTCCTGTTTCTCTTGATTTTGAATTTGCAGCTCATCAGAGTAGCAAAATATGCACCATAGTCACAGATCACACACACATCTGTTCCCACTGGGTATGAACAAGAAAGTACCAATGAAAAAGGTCCCTTCTCATTAACTTAAAGTTTAAGTAGCATTTACAGGGAACACCACAGAAAATGCCTACCACAAAATCTGCCGATTGTCTGCTTAGGTTTTGTCTAAACAATTTCATCTATCCAGTAACAAGATAAAAAGGATTTAAGTCTCACCTTGCTCTATAATTTAAGAAACCTCTGTGCTGGGCATGATGATCCCTTTCAGTGCAGTGGGGGCTCTTCTTAGGGCTCTGAGCTACGACTTCTGAGTGACATCTATCAACTTTATCAGATTCTAAATCAGGTTGAAGTTATGAATCTTGTTTTTCTTCACTGCATACTGCTGCTCCTAAGTGGGGTTTCCTGGCAGTGTCTCAGCTCCTAATTCAGGCTACCTGTGAAACACACAGAAGTATGCAGTAGGGATCAGCTGGCTTCTCTTTTCCCTTAAGAAGAAAATTAGCAAAAAATACGAACATTTCTGACCAAAACCGAATGTTTCATGGATGAACGAGAAAAGTCCACAGCAAATAAATGTGACTACGTGCTGGTTTGTCTTAGTCTTTCTCTTCTGCTCCTTCCAATTTTACCTCCTGGAATTTAAAATCTATTCAAACTATGCTGTCCCATTCCTGTGCCTGTGTCATAGGGTGATAAATGCATATTACAAGTAGCTGCTAACTTCTTTACATTAAGGTATAAATTTTGGATTCATACTTATGTTAATGCAGATACAGCAATCCTAATCAACATGGAACTGTAAAGCTATTTGGTTTTTCAGACCATTGGTAAAAACACAATACTTCTTTCATCATTTTCACCTTATCCTGAAAATAACTCTTTTTCACCCTGTCAAGATAAAAACTGACTGTGAAACAAATAATTTATTCAAGGAATTTTGTTTCCTGGATTGCCTTGTGCCAATTGAAATTTAATTTCAGTAAAACGTATATTGAAATAGTTTTATTTTCAGAAGAAAAACTGAGCTGTTTTAGTTTGAGAGTGTCAATCAGTGTTGTAAAATTTCCTCACATTCTGTAGAGGGTTTTGGGTTTTTTCCCAGTCAAGATCCTTCACCAATAACAGGCAACAGACCAAGCACCAAGGATGTGGAACTTGAACACAGAAGTACTTTTAAGTTGTGGCTAAGCCATCCTGCAAGATTTTTTGCACTACCCCTGCCTCTATAATTTTTAGTGCATGTGAGCTGAAACAGGGATATTTGATGGAAGAAAAAATGTTTTGAATTGAAGAAAATAACTACAAAACCACTGGCATCTGAGAGGGACAGAGCAGGGCATTACAGGGATGATCCCAATGGCATTCTCTTTTAAAGGAAAATGGTGTCTTTAGTAACCTGTTGGCTTGCCTGGCTGTTTTCTAAATGACTCCTATACCTATATGTCATTTCACAGAGCTGATAAGGTTGCTTGCGAACAAAAGCCTGCAGGAAAATTTGGAAAGCCTGCCTGAAACTCCATTTCTCCCTTAACCTGCAGCCGGGACACAGCGGAGGGAGAGGGGCACAGGGGATTGCCGTGGTGGCAGATGTCGCTGTCGTTTGTCCCAAGGTATGGAGAAGGCCTGCCGGAGCGGCGGTGGCCTCGGCTGGCTGGCTGACCTCCCCCTGACTCGGGGCAGGCAGAAACAGAAAGATTTTGTGCTCTGGCGGAGCTGGGCCTTCCCGTGACCCAGGCAAAACCCTGCAGCCGCTTTCCCACAACGCCGCGCCGAAGCCTGGCTGCAGCTCTCCGTTTATTTTTTCAGGTGAGTAGAGGCTGTATCAAGTACTGGTTTCTCAGTTGCTTTTAATTAGGCTTCTGGAAGCCGCTCTTTCATCTCAGGCGAAGCCTGCGTCACTTCACTCCAGCTATTTTCGGTCCTAAAGCCGCGGGTTCCCTTTCATGCGGCTAATTGAAGGCACACGGGAAAGCAGAAAAGGGCTAATCCCAATGATTTGAGATATTTTATGGTTAGGGTGAAACCACACGTTTTTTAGCTGCAGAGAATCACTTTCTAAATTTTAACCTCCCAACTGCTTCCCTGAGGGGAAGGAGGTGGCTCCCAGGGGAAACCGGCTGTAATGACACAAGATCCCCACGGGGTCCCACATACTGTAAGGGAAGGCTGAGCAGGTGATGGAGACCTGATGTGCCATAATAGACTGTCTTTGATTTTAAACTCCTGCCCCTCTGGTCATCTCCTCATCTCCCAGGTACACAGTTGAAGTCCAACAAATTGCCAACTAAACTTCCAAGGCACAGTGCAGGGGAGATAAGGCATGTGACTGCCATTAACACTGGCTGGGCTCCTGCAATGGGAAGTGCCTTTGTGGGTTTGAAAATGAAGGAATAAAAGGCATTTCATGAGCTCACAGGAGAGATTCATAATTACTGTCTAGGATTGTCTGCTACAATGGCTGTGCCTGGGCATCCATCACTCTGTCCTGCTCAAATCTGCTGCACAACTACACCTTGGTGTGCAAAAGGACATCAGGACTCCATAGCTGCTCCATGTTGTGTTTTGTTGCTGCATGTGTTGCTGTTTGTGTTGTGTGTTGCTGGTGTTCCCTCACTCCTGCCTGCCTGCTCCCTCAGGCAGACACTTGCATCCATACTGCAGCTGCCAGGGACTCCCCTGCTGCTCAAGTGCTGCACGTAGCCCATCTTATGGACAGCTATCATAATAAGATGTCTTATAATCTCCGAGTTTCTCAATACATTAAGAAATCACTGTAATGACAGCTTTGGAGCTATGCTTACAGGCACATACACTTTAGAGGCAACTGGGTGAAAGCTGGTGCAAATTGAGTGAAAATGCCTGTACTGGTAAGTGATTTTATCTGCTGTGAACCCAGCCCACAGTGTGATACACCTGAAATATCTTCTCACACAAACCACTGTTTGCAGTAAGGGTCTGTGACCCCATGATACAGTCACCCCTTTTCTCAGTAGTGCCGCTGAAGTGCATGAGAGATTTTGTGAAGTGTTTCTCATGTAGTATCAGTGTCTGATACTTAACATCTTATTGAACTTTGAGGCAGATAATCCAGAGCAATCCTACTGTGTGGATTTTTAAGCACACACACACACGCACACACACATACACATCTATATATGTGTATACATACACACACACATATATATAGTTGGCAATCATCTGTTCCTGAATGTGTAGCAGTGTGTTTTGTGCAGCAGTTGAATAAATAGCACAAGCAGAGTTAGTAGCAGAAATCCTTTCACCCCAAAATGTGGCAGTGCTATGAACTGCTAGAGGGGACCCACAAAAGGTTGAAGAAACAGCCATTTTCTGCCCTGTCTGTTCCACAGGCCTTTGACAGCTTTTGTCTTTCATATTCTTGAATTTTCTTTTCCTAGCTAGTCAGTAGAGTGCTCGACACATCAAGCATGTGAGCAGAAGTGAAGAAACATGATGAACCAGAGAGATCAAGAATACCAATGGTATGCTGGGCTGTCCAAAGGGCTCCAAGTCTGGCCACTTTTCTTCTTCTGGCAGTTCAGAAACATGTAAGGATTCATTAAAAAAATAGATAGTTTAAGTTCCTTGTGCCTTGATTAAGTTATCCAGATGAATGTACAAAGTCTCGCTGCTTGTTTAATTTATCTATGCACTCCCTGCATGTCATAGAACAACTTTTCCTCTCCAGAACAGGGGTGCAATCTTTTGACTCATGGTACTGTATGCCAGTATCTGGTGGAAACACAGTAGTCTGCTCAGGCATTGGTGGTGGGAATACCCATGGAGCGATGGGTGTGCTCTGGGCTGATATAATCAGCACAACCCCAAAGGATGCAAATGGGTGGATGGTGCAGAAAGACAGCAGGGAGGCAGAGGGGTCAGAGTAATAGATGGCAGCAAACACAGTGCTCTATTTTTGGTCTTTTCTTTCTGCTTCTGAAATATAGACTGGATCAAAAAATGCACTTTTGGGGAAAAAAAATAATGTGCTTATGGGAAGATTTTAAATTCTTAAAGGAGTTTGCCCTGATAGTCTTATAAAGCAATATGTTTGGGAAGCCAAACTTCTCTGTTTGAGGGCTGAAATGACACCGTGACTTTTCACTCTGAAATGACGTTTTTCACTTCACAGGCAATCTACAGCTTCTAAAGCATTTTAAAGGGATTAAGTAATTTGAAACAGAAAATAAATAATTCCTGTCTTATATTTCAAGAAAATCTGAAAAATTCTGCTTTGGTTTTAACCAAATGTTTTTCCTCTGATAATTCTGTTCAGCAACTGAGCTGAAAACCCACTATTCATTCAGTCCCTACACAGGTAATTGCAGTTTGAAAATGTGAAAGGTTACATAAATTATGCTCAACAGTCCTTCTACTTAATTATTTGCTGGCTATTTTCTCATAGCTTCAAAGCACAAGTGGCTCTCTAAGCAGGATTTGAACGATGTGAAGGTACAGAGCTAGCTTACAGTGGTTATGGCTTCATATTTTGCATATGGAGCCATTATTTCAACTAATAGATCACCACCGAGAGAAGCCATTTAAAATATCTTTATGGCCTATATCCTGACAGGGAAGGAGTTGTAAAAAGGTCATAAACTGTGCCAAGAACCATAAAAAGAAGTTGGTGTTCTGCACTACAAGAAATGCAAGATAAGGTACTTGCACGTTCCAGGCATGGTGGGTGGGTGGGCAGGGGGCCTAACAATATCCAGATGGGCCCTGGAGCAGGGACTGCAGGAAGGCTCTGCAGAGCTGACCCTTCTCATCTGCCTTTTCTTACCCACATCACTGCCTCCTCTCCCCTGGGTTTCAGCCTTTGCCTTGTGTAGCCTGCATGCTCTTAGCCCCTGCTGGGCTTTCTGCCTTGTGTCACTCGACCTCGTCCTCTGGTGCCTGGGCTTCTCCTTTGCCATTCCCAACTAGCCAGAAGGCTGTACCCTCCAATGATGCCTGAAGTGGCCACCTAAAAAGAGAGACTAGACAAGAGTAAGGGAATAAGGTAGGTATTTATTTGAAGGACCTTCAAAGGTACCCCTGGGGAGCCAGAGGCTGTTGTCAAGATGGACCCCAAGATGGACAACAGGCCACGAGTTCTTCACACTTTTGCAGGTCTGGTTCATTTGCATATCAAGGTTAATTCTCCAATTAAAGCTTCAGTATAATGATGTAATTTCCCCAAGCTTGCCCCACTTAAGAGGCTTTTGGTTTATACTTTTCGGGCCTAGGACGGTCTGGTGTCCTTGGAGAGCAGGCCTGGAGAGGCTTTGTTATGTCTACCTAGCAGGAGAGAGCAGAAGTTAACAGGTTGCAAGAAACTTCAGAGTTACACACTAGGCAGTACAGGATTTGAAAAATATAAAAGTTAAAACATAAGGCATCACCAGGGCTTTGCTCCTCTGCCCGTGCTGTGCTACAAAAAACACCAAAACCTCAGTCAGCCTTGTCATAGCAGGTGCCTGCTGTTTCAGGGATTCCTTCAGGGGTGGGATATGGGCAGAGAAAGATAAATGGGTCATACGGTTCTGCAGGAGTTTCTAGTGTCCAGTCTTGTCCCCTGACAGCAGTGGGGTCAGGGATTCAGTAACTCTGTCTAAATCTTTTGCCCACATCCTCTCCCAGTTTCTCCAGGGAACCTTTAATGAAAAGTGTGGTGGCAAGGGGCTGAATGGGGCTTGTCTGCTGTCCACAGATTTCCAGGCAGGACACGCTTATGTCCCTGCAGGATTTAGCTCTTATGTATACCATCTTGTGCATTCCTGCTTTGAATCTTGCACTCTCTCCTTCAAACAGAATCTTATTTTTGAATTTCTGAGCTGAATAATATTTGGATGTTTTGAGAAAGCCTCAGTGCCCTTAAAATTATTTTTTATTTCCCTGAAGGAATATACTTTTTTCTGTCTTCTTAACTAAATCTGTAAAAAAAAAAAACCTGCAAAGGAACAGATCCCCATTTATGTATGCCTATTTTATCTTATGCTAACATATACATATATATATATATATATATATATATATATATATATATGTGAATGATATCCATAGATCAACCACATGCAGAGTAGGTTGCATCCCAGCTTCTTTTGAGGTATCACAACTGTGGGAAAGAGTATTAGTGCAAACAAGAAACAGGCTGTAACAACCAAATACTTGGGCTCTAATTAAAGTCTTCAGCAAAAGTCTCCCATTGCCTTCACTGAGAATTTCCATACACGAGAACAGAGTGGATGCTGTACTCCAGTTTTCATAACCTTTGTACATGCTCGTGGTCACTTATGGAGATGCTTAGTCACACTGGGATGAATGGGATGAGTGACTGCTCCCCCATCTTGCTGTAGGTTGCACAGCCCACTCCTGAGGAAAACCCCCAAAGACCTTTAACTCAGAAAGAACATTTCCATGACTGGGTACCCTCAGGACTTCCCTGACAAATTTGGCCTTCTATAGATAGCTACAGCAGAGCTCTGATTATAGCTGTGTTTTCACAATTCCTGCAACTAAAATTCACTGAATCCAAAGCGTCAGCCTATGCCATGATTTTCTGGCATATCACACGTTAGCCCTCTGCTGCAGAGACTCACAAACCACTGGTGCTAAATAATCACTCCCTTTCAGTCTCTTCCCTTGCACCACTCCTTGCCAGACTCCAGTAGGGATGGCTTAGCCAGCACCAGACTCTGCAGGAGAGCAGGAGCCTCAATACCAACATTTGTTTCTGACAGACCGCAGCCAATGCTCCTCTCTTTTTCCATCAGGAGGGAAAAACATACTTTACCATTTCTAGTTCTGCTCCCTGCTATGCTGCCTTATGAGCTCTTTGTCTGGCCTATATATTATACAGCTATCATCCTTATGTAATGGCTCTAATGAAACCAGGGTCAGACGAAGCTAATCCAGGGATTTAGGTTCGTTATGGTACAGGGTTGCCTGGAGCCTCTCCTTTCACTTGCAGCAGAGATGGCCAGAAAATTCCCTCACTCCAGTAAAGGTGGGCATTGTAGCCAGAACAACACTCTTTCTCCAAATGCACACCAAGCACAAAGAGCCTTGCCCATTTCACTTGTGAAGTGGATTTTGGCTAATCCAACTGGATTGGCGCCTACAGAAAACACAGCCAGGGAGGGTGATGTCCCTTTACCAACCTACTCCAGGGGCTGAAAGGTTAAAGCACTCACTGAGGAGACCTGGGAGACCCTGGTTCAGATCTTTCCTCTGTCTGCAGTAATTTGAACCTGCATAAATAGCCAGTGTGCCAGAAGGAAAGTGAGTGATAGTGTCACAGGCCACACACAAAGCCTCCCCTTGGGATGAATGATGCAGATCTCTGTATTCCCACAAAATGCTCTGACCTCTGGACTTCACCTTCTCCATTCTGGTGAAGAGTTATTACCAACAAAGCAAAACAGCTTCACTGGTGGGAAAGACTGGGCCTGGGACACCGTGCACAGCCTGCTCATGACTCAAATACACCTTCATGGGAGGTACATTCAGATCCCCTCAAACAGAAGCAAGAATTAAGCTAAGATTTGACACACCCCAGAGTACTCTTCAGTGATGCTATCTGTACCTTCAGGCCATGGCTGGGACACTCATCACAACTTCTTATGTCAAGGATGCCCATAAAAGCCCTGTAACAAATGTCCTGGCTTACCAGCCATTGACTGCCCAACAAGCAGGCACGTACAGCCACCCTTACAGCTGTAAGAAAATCCCAGCTTAGGTAGCTGTGGTCAGACCTGCAAATCTCTAACTGAGAAACATGCTTTTCTAGAGTGTATGAAATGTAAATGTTACTGTCCTGAACACTATGGCAAGGAAATCTTTTTGAGGATCCTTTGGGTGTGCTGAGATCACAGAAGGAAACCCAATTTCTGCAATGTTCTCTTACAGGAGAGGGAGGATGAAGTAGAAAGGTGGAGCCATGCACATTTCTGACCCTCTTCAAATTTTCCTCTTTTGTGTGTGTGATCCCAGAGACACTGTTACCCCAGTCTGAGTCTTCTGTGCATGCCTGTGCACAGGTGCTCACAAAGGTTTGTAGTGTCCCAAGTAGATGCAGCCAGCTATATCCATTTTGTGTGAATATCCAGCACCTCCTGGTGAGGGGCAGATATAAATACAGCTATAATCCTTCTTGATTCTGAGGAAAAACCTGTAGTTCAAGGGTGTCTGTGCATAATTTCACAGATTAATGTGAAATAACAAGCAAATTCCCATGTGAGAAAAGCTAACCCAAGTGAACTTCAACAAACTGAATTCCAAAGGCTTGGTTTTTACTCAGAATGCTGCTCCTAAAAACTTTTGTGTTCACTTTTCCTGGTAAGCAAGGTAGCGCTCAGCAAACAGAAAATGTTCATGGTATCCCGGAGCTAATCAGCAGCTGTGTGTTTCAACCTCAGAATCCTTTATTTTCTTCCAATTTAGCTACAATACCTTCAGAGCAAGAAGAATTGCATCAGCAAGAGAAGAACCAATACTTCATTTTTTACCCCTCATCTTCTTAGCCAGGCTCTGAAGAACCGATTCCTTGGCCAAACTCCCTGGAGCATGCTCCCAGAGACTGCAGTCGGTGAAAAAAGGGATCAAGCAAACGTGGAGAACAAACTCCAGGACCAATCCATCAAGTCAGAAGTCACAGTTGTTTCAGCAACTACGTTTGCACTCCCCAGATGGAAGCACATTCCTGTGCAGCAAGATGTGGCAGCAAACAAAGCAACTGGGTCTTGCTCCTGACTTCATACATGTACATGATCCCTGAAGTGAGTGCTTATGTCAAATATATAGGTAAAACAGCACCCTAATACACAGTGCTGCTGAGGCAATTCCAATTCCTGGAAATTAGATTGTGGATGAGAAGTAACAGGGTGTTAAACTTCGTGGTCATGGAGAGTTAATCTAATGTCTCATCTATAATTCGTAACTACTTTCTATTCCTGATAATAATCCTTCACTGCGCCTCCGTAAGAATGACCTATGGTCTCTTCTGGTTCCTGCATCACCAACAGAATTTCTAGGTTCACTCAAAAAGAGCAAACTGCTCCTTCAGTTATGTTTGGAACTGGAGGATGTAACAGAAACAGAGTGCAAAATTTGATTTTCAGAATCTGTACTATTAATAATGTCTCTGAAACCAGCAAGAGCTTAGTCTGATTTTTTTAGATCTAAGGTGAATCTAGAGCAAATTAACTTCCTATTTGTTCATCAATACACATAATTCCACATTTATTTCAGCTTTCAGGGTACAAAGCCATGTCTTACTTTTCAGAGTATAATTGTGCTGTCCAAATCCTTAGAAACATGCCCTTACTTTTACTGTCACCCCTGTGCATTAAGTAACAGTTTTCAGGAAGAGAGTGTGCCATAAAATATAGCATTCTGTTCTGCTAAATACTTTGGTGATTATCTCAGATCTAAAAGCAGCTTTGGCTTCAACCTTTGGTTATAGACTGTTCTCTATTGCTTCTGTGTTGTAGAAAAAACATTTGCCCTGTTCCCTTGATAGTTTTCTTTCGTTTTGTCCCATTGCATTTTAACTTTTTGCTACAGCGTTAGCAGAAATGACTGAGGAAGGAACATTTCTTAAGGGCTTCTTATGTGATAGACTTGGAAAATAAGCCTTCACATGCTGCCAAGATTAGAAGGTAAGGAGAGAAAGGGCATGTTTTGGGCAAGCTCCTTTGGCAGGATGGGAATATTTTGTGGTAAACTGTCATTTTAATCTGAGGTATTTTAGGCCAGACAGCTACAGCTGCTGTCAAAGAGAAAAGCTCCTCATTTCTGCTGGTCTTGCAACTCTGGAAAACATGTATTTGCTGCTGCCAGTAAAGTCAAGGGTTCTTCCAGAGGGCACTGCTGATCTAGAGGGCAAAGCTATATATAATATTTTTTGGTATGTCATGATATGTTGGTCCTAAGGGAACCTAAGCATCCAGGAAAGATTGAAGTTAGAAACGTGGGTGGAAGCTTTGCAGCCCACAGATATTTCTAAGTCCAAACGACATCCTGAGGAAGTGAGTCTGGAAAGGGACTTTCTCATGCTGTTCTCTTTCCCAGCTATTCACAGCATTATGTGCTTCACAGTACCATTCATGCACCAGAACTGCAATCACTTATCAGAGATGAAGGCTATTTAATCTATTAAGGAATGCAGCCTTTGGATTAATGCACAGCATGCTGCTGATACTCTCTTTCCAAACATAATGTATTGCAGCCATAAATGGTGAAATTGGACAAGACAGATTGAGGCTTGCAGCCTAACTCCTGCCAGACGGGTTTGGGGTTTGTGTAGCCACCCACACTGAAAAGAGCGTCCTTGGCCCCTCAGATATTTTAGGCATGGCTGGAGCAGTCAAACCTTGAAAGAAATAGTCTGTTTGTAAGAGGTACTGATCAAATCCGGCACTTGGAATGAGATATGCAAATGCATAAGGAATATGCTACTCCAGTGTCCTGTGCGTGTCATTTATGCACTTATCTTTTGAATTTTGACCCAAGCCTATGCTACTAGAAATTGGGCTGCCCAAAATACTTGTTAATAAGCTGGCTGGAGCAATAACGTCACCTTCATTTGACTCTTTGGTGGAAATTTCCTTGGGTCTCTCTTTCTTAGTCAACCCCATTCTGTCCAAATGACATCTCTGTCATTGTTCCAGATATCCTAAAAGTGGGGCCTTTTTTTTATGTTAGTGTCTCATCTCTCTGCCCCCCAGGGAGATGAATGAATAGTTGAAAGCAACAAAATGAGGGAAAAGGCAAAAATAGCATCTGCAGCAGAACAAGTGATGAAACACACATACTCTTTTTTAAAGTCAGTGTTGGGAGGGGTCTGTAGCTATGCAGTTGTACTCTGCAGATGACTGGACCTGTCAGTATGAGAAAAACATGGTTAGCACACATTCTACCTGGAAGACTTGGAAGTATTTCAGATTAAGAGATTTGGAGCCAGTAAACCAGGAAAGGGTTGGGTTGATAGCGGCAGCTGTGGTTAAGGTGCTCAGACATCTACAAAGCTGAGTATTCTGGAGCCTAGGTGACACCTACCTGTCATAATTCACTGCTGGCAGCCTCAATAGAAAGGGGAAGGACTTAAGAAAACTGGAAAATAAATTGTCCCTCCTCCATTTTAGAGGTCTCCAAAGCTGAGATGAAGCTTCTTGATAGGGCAGATGTTTATAATGTCATGTGTGTTTTATTAAGATTTTTTCACTACTTAACATTTTTCACAAAAGGGATGTTTCTTCAAAGAAAGGAGCACCAACTACCTGCAAATGACTTAGTAACCTGTAAAAAAATTAGAAATTCAGAAACTCTTACAGGAATAGGACAGATTTTCTGATATCACAAAGAGAAACTGCATCAGAACAATGTCTGGTCATTACAGATCCTGTGTGACAAGTAGCTCACTTGGCTGCTGCAGATTTCAAAATGTTCTCACCATTTATTGTGTATCTTTTCGAAGGTTATTCAGCTGGTTCATTACAATTTGCATTTCCTCAGTTGGGCTATTCTCCTGCCTATTGTGGTCGTTCTCCATCCTCCTGTTATACTGTGGTAACATCTGCTGGTGGGAAAACTCTCTATTACAGTAAATGATTGTCAAATACCAAGCAACCACTAAGCAACTTCTAGAGTCAGTTTAGCAGGCTACCTTAAAAAATAATTCTAGGAAATGCTTTTAGGTAGTGTGGATTTCGAACAAAAAATTAGTTCAGATCATACAAATAAACAACAGGGTAGGAAGGTCAGTATGTTCCAGCCGAGGAACAGAATTTATTTCCCCAGCCTCAGAGTTACAATAATATTCAGGGTTCCAAAGATTTTTCTGACCAAATATTAAAACCCTCCTCTCTACAAAGCAGGGTTGGCAATTTTTTTTTTTTTTTAATAAGGTAGAGGAGCAAGGCCAGAGAGGACATGTTAGTGCTAGAGTTGGGTGTCAGGAAATTTTTCCTGGGACACGCGATTTACTATTTCTTACAAATGTGCCATTCTAGAAGGTGATGCTCACAGAAACCATTTTGTGGATATAAATGCATCAGTATGAAATCCAGATTCCTTACTTCTAAAATACAGAGATATGTCTGACTTAGGACATGAAGGGCTGTGTTCAGGTCAGGTGCCTTTGCAGTCGTGAATACACCAAACAGTGTAAAAATGGGGGGACCATGAATCTTCCTTCACCAGACCTTATGCCAAGCCATGGAGTGCACTTTGGAACAGACCTGCATGGAGGAGACGTGGTTTCTGGTCATTATGCAGACCCCTCCATCAGGCATGGAGTGGCTGGGCTGGGGACCAGTTTCTCTAACTTGTCTTTGCTCAGGCTTTTCTGGCAGCAAAACTGATGTGACATCAAAGGGCTCTTCCACACATCAGCACCTGAAGCTCTTAATGCAATGCGGATTATTTCTTTTCTTCCCCTCTGGATCAGACCCTCCATGTCTCTAGTGCTTCCCAAAGTCCCTAGGGGATTATTTCCTGCTGCCTCCAGCAAGTTTTAAATGAAGTGGAAAAAGAAGGAAAGCAGTTTTCTGCGTTGCAGAAATGACAAAGGGAGCAGCTCTCCCATGTGCTCAAGGGCTGGGATTGTAAAGACTGATTTGGTGTTGTCTCCCAGCCACAGGTGTGGGTGGTTTATTTAGCAGAGAGGTGAGGCAGGGGGAACTCAACAAACTCATCTGACTTCCTTTAGTTCAAATATTTCTTGTCAGGACTTACTGAGGGAAAATAAGTATTAAAAGAGCAAAAGCAGGAAAAGGCCATTGGGCTTATCTTGTTCACTTCCTGAAATCCAAACAAACTTTCAAAAAAATCCATATCACACCCTATCCATTCACCCTGTTTCCCTGCACTGAGGATGGGAGAGTCTAGACAAATCTAGGCTTTGGAAAACCTTTGGAACTTTTTGGAAAATAGGTTCCAAATGTTTTGTTAAAGGCTACGAACATGTTGGAAAACACTTGCTGGGGGCTTTTTTGGATTATTTATTTGTTTTCACTCCAAGCACCATTGCCAAGAGCACAGGAGAGAGAGGCTGGGAGGTCTGAGCCAACAAGTGATTATTCACATGAGGCAGTCTCAGTGACTTCCCCGGGACACCACTTGCCAGCAGTGACTCACCCAGTATCACCAAAAGTCAGGAGCCAGCCCCAGTCGTTTGTGGCAGCTCTGCTGGCCCTTCCATGGCAGGTGCTTTGCAAGAGCTCCTGCCCTTATAACGCTCACTCCAAGTTCAGGAGCGTGGTGTTCCAGTATTTACCCACCTGGCTGTGCCCTGTGGCTTCTCATTTACCGTGAAGCTCATCTGTGTGGCTTCACTTTTTGGCAGGAGATGTCTGGTCCCGGGGATGAGAAGCAGCAGCTCCTATATCAGGCTTGCACTGCCTGGAAGCCAGGTCTGCAGGCATACACTTCATTTCAAGTGAGATGCCTCAAAGCCTGTGTGAACCTGGGGTTCACCCAGGGTGCATTTTAATTAGTGGATGGCAGTTTCTAGACCAGTGAAAGTCCAATTCTTCTTTACAAGTCAGATTAAACAAAAACAAGACCAAAAAAAAAACCCCAAAAACAAAAACAACCCCCCACCAAAAAAAAAAAAAAAAGAAAGAAAGAAAAAAAGAAAAAAAAAAAAAAAGACCAGCATCAGAGTTATCCACCACAATATTAAGGAAGTGAATTTCCTCAGATTGTATGCCCAGCTGCTCTACATGTTCACTCCTCTGGCCTTCTGCTGTGGTTTCCAACTAATAAATGCATTCTCCTATTCTTGAATTCCACTCTTCACAAATAATCTGTCCTTTCTCATGTCGTGATGGCAGAAATGTGCCAGAATGAGCCAGTTTTGTTTGGTTTCCTGGAACACTTGTGGCTGCTAACTTTATACCATAAAATAGAAGCAACCAGGGGAGTCTCTTCAGTACATGGAGAATTAATTGACAGTTCATGGAGCTAAGTGATGGAAGTTGGGAGCCTTCATCACAGATTTGACTTCTTAATGTGTTAAGCCCTTATTGTAAGAACCAGGGAATGTTCATGTTCAATCCTAGCTGGTTTAGGTGCTTTATCTAATCAGTCTTTTTGCTTAAACACAACAAAAATGAATAGGAGGATTTCAGAACACTTTTACTCCTTGTGTCAACATTTTAGTTTTATTTTAAATACTTGCAAATCCTGATGCTGTAGAACATTTTTTGACCAGCTTCATAAGGTAATTCACAACTTGAGAAAAACTGTCAGAAAAAAACTCCTGAGGCGATATATCTGGGAGACCACCAGGTTTTAAGGGAAAGTGTCACCAAGAAGGTGATATGAAGGGAGTTTTGAGCAGTTCCAGTTAATATGAAAATCAGCAATCATAACACCACATCGTGAGACCCTGAAGTAGCCCGACTCCTTCTTTTACATTATTTAGCAGAGACTAGATGGCTTTGGGGAAAAGTTAGCTCACATGTTCCCCTGGAATACAGGCTGGGCTTTGGAAAGTGTGGGAAATGCATGTAAATGTTTTTCACACACTTCAGCATATTTTACATTTAGGAGTGGAAGAAGAGAGTGAAACCAGGGTGGGTATTTAGGTTTTGGTGGATCTGTGCTTCTCAGATATCCAAAACCAAGACATCCTGGGGAACTTACAAAGAATCTCTTTCTCCAACAAAGCAAGGACTAATATCCAGTTTGGCCATACAAAGTAACAAGTTTGGCTAATTGCCCAAAAGTTTTGATTAAATTGTTAATAAATTAAGGTTTCAGAGCAGCCAAAAATCACATCTCACTACTAAAATTCATTTTTGATTGAAAAATCCTGTGGTTTGACAGAGGATGGAATGTTGTGCCAATTTAACGTTGTTCTTTGGATTGGCATTTAATTGTCTCGTCATGAGAGGTTCTTCTGTCACCTGTCCCTTGCTGGGGCAGAGCTGGGGAGGGGGGGCACAGACCTCTCTGTCCTCCCCCAGCCCCTCACCTGGCTCATGCCTTGCCACTTTTTGCATCAGCAAGCTCCAACCCTGAGTGGACCATGCCTCATTTCAGACAGAGGAAGACAAATCCAAGGCACTCAGCCAGTTTCTAGGGATTAACAGGCATAAATAGCCCTGGAAATGCCTGAAGCTCAACTGACTCCTAAAAAGGAACAAAAAAATGCAATCAAAGCCCCAACCCACCCTGTAAATTGCAGCACTAGCACAGAACTTAAAGTTTCACATTTATGGTCCTCATGTTTAAAAAGAGGTCTTCCACTGAGCAAAATATATAGGAGATGTTTTTCACATCTTGTAATATATTTTTGACAGGAACAGAGATAGGATTATAGAACAGAGCAGTCCAATACAAACTGTGGTCTCCAAAAAATTGAATCCCCAAACCTTGCACTGTGGGCCTTTCCTCTTTCCTGGCCAAAAATCCCTTTAGATGGATTAGCTTCTGAATGCCCTTCATCTGGTAACAGAGATTTGGTCAGGTAGAGCTCACTGAGTGCTGCAGAGACAGAGGTGCCTTTTGACAGTTTAAAAAAGAGGGAGGTAGGGGAAAAGGGACAAATCCAGTTTTTGAAAGTTGGCAGAGGCAACCTGCCTGCTTCTGTAGACCACCACTTCTCACCTCTGAGCCAATCCTCTTGCACAAATATGACCAACCAAAAAAGGTCAGGCTGGCAGAGCTTTAACCTTGGGACAAAGGGACACACTGGCGTTATGTTTTGCTGTTTTCTTTGGTTTCTTTGTTGAGAGGGTGGGTTATTTTGTTCCTCCTAGTCTGAGCTCCAGTGATTCATCCATCTCCAAATGTTGACATTTTAACCCGATACAAATCCCCCTGCCTAGCTTTCTGTCTTTTCCATTTTCAGGTCAGATTTCCCTTGTGGACTTGCAATTCACTCTCAGATCATTAATATCCTTTGCTGGCAAATCCCTCTCTGTGTACAGAGCAAGAGCGCTTGCTGCCAACTGATCTTCCTTCACCTTTTACTTCCAATGAGGAATGTAACCTCAGCTGCCTTTCAACATTTCCGGCTTCTATTTTTCTACCTATCATTCCTAGTTGCATAATGGCCACTTTACCTCAGTTATCAAGGTTCTTTATTACTGCTCACTCACTGCTGATGTTTGTCTGTAACCTCACTTTTCTAGAGGGTTGGCAGACAGGAGGCAAGACAGACTCAGGCCGCTGAGCACAGGCTTTTCTGAGGATCCAGGATGTGGCATAAGCCAAGAAAGCTCCCCCTCCTTCCGAAGAAATACGGACAGGGGGAAAAAGGAAAAAAATGAAGCAGCAAGCAACTCTCAAGACCAATTTAAGCAGAATGAATGGGTCTTTGTTCTCTAGGGCAGGGTTTGCATTTATATTTGCTGTGTTAGCCATGGTTGTGATTTAATTGCACATCTTAATGACTTTCGGTGTTTCCCTTAAAGACCCAGAAGCTGGAATCAAGGGAGTCTATAAGGCCCTTTGCACTCATTCAGAGCAGAAAGTAAACCTTACTTTTACAACAAAGAGGAAGAAAATTCTCCCCAAAAGGCTCCAAAACCCAAAGGAAAATAAAAGGAAATTGACATTTGTTGTTTTTAAGAAGTCTCAGGATCTTTAAGCCACTCTCAGGATTTTGGAAGGCGTGATGCTTTGATGCTCAAAATTGACAATGCTGCCTTTATATTGAGTGTGCCACCATGCACAAATTTGCTCAAGAAATTAGGACTCATTCCATATGCTACACCAGCCCTTTCAACTTGTTCCTTGTTCTCTTGATGCAAGTGGCAGCAAGGAGAGAAGCCAGTGCCCATCTCACCCTTGTTGCCTTTGGCGATAGCCCATCCCTCACGGCTTTGCTAGTCAGACTCTCGTGACCTCTCACCATGTACAAGAGAGCTGGTGTGAGCACACACTGTACACTTTGGAGATGTTTTAGTATTTAAATGGGAAGACATGAACACAGGGTTGGGGTTCACAGGAGAATGAGGCCAATGGATGATCTTTCACTGTCCCTGGGTGAGATCCTTCCCTGCAGACCAGTGCAGCCAAAGGCCCTGACCCTGTTGACCAAAATCACCAGCAATGCTGCTGTAACTTCAGTGGTGATCACTGTGGCAGGAAGCAGAGTGTAAGTGTCCTCCTGTGTCTTCCACCTTCTGCATCTAGTTTGTAACTTTCTTCATCCTTTTGCTGTCCTTTACCCATTAATTTTCAACCAGATTCATCACTGAACCACTGGGTTGCTGAGGCTCACATTTACCTGTTTCAAGGGAGCTGGCCTCATTCCCTGTGCATGCCACAGATCTATGCAGGGAGCATGAGCTGTAGCTGGGATAAGCTCCAGAGACTGGAGCCATCATCCTTCCACGGAATGTGCTGACTGAGCCACCAGCTGCAGAGGAGCTGGCTGTGGGCATGAGGAGCTTCACCCAGCCCTGGCTGCTCACTATCTTCCCTCTGCCCTTTGGGTGTTTATCAGCTGGTCTCTGTCAGCGTGAGCTGGGTTAGCAATGATCTACTGCCCAAGCTCAGGTTTTACCTGGAAAAGGCTGTGGAATGCTCACAGTAGTGGTGAAGCAGCACACCTGCTTCAGGGTGTTTGTGACAGTATGGATGGGTGGTGGCCAACAGCTGGGAATGTAGCTTGTTGAGACAGGACTGGAGAGGAGATCTGTGACCAGACCTGCAAGAGGAGTGGACTCAGGTCAACAACTTTGCACCTCTGCTCTCCTTGCTGCCTTTGACTTGTTTGTCTACTTGGATTGTAAACTGTATAGGCAAGGGATTCTCTCTTAGCTGTGGCTTGGAAGAATAAATGACAGCAGATGAATTTGGTCTCAATTCTTTTATGGCCTTATTTTAAAAAATTCTGCTAAATCCTCAGGGCAAATATGATACTGATGGGGTTCCTTCCCCACCAGCATCATGTGCTTCCAGTAAGTCAGATTCCTGACTTTTTTAAAGGCTGAATTATTTCTACCTGGTTCCCATACTGTCTGTGGACAGCTACCTTCCCCTGGCCCTCACAAAGAGGGCCTTGACTGATTTATGCTGTGTTTCCATAACAAGTCTTCTCTGTTAACTCTATTTTTTCTTTTTTTAATTTAAACTTTGATTGAAAGAATATGTAACCCCAGCTTGTTGGTGGCTGAGGTGAAAACTGACCTGAGACACTTGTCACACAGGGTTTTCAACTGGTATGTAGAGAGAAGGTGAGGCCACCCAGTGCAAAATGACATTATTTCTGGAGTCCAGTGACACTGCTCTCTGTGTAGCAATGTAGTTAACCAGATATCAAAAGAACACAGGGCCTGCTTGTGGGCTGTCCTGGCTAGCAGGGAAAGCCAGGCACTGGTAACCTGCAGGTCATAGCCAAAATTTAGTGGCCTAACAACCAGTGAGGCTAACGGTGATCAAGAGTGTGGGAAGAGACAAGTGAGGAATTAATAGAAAGGACCTCAAGCTCCTGTTATAGCTGACACTCAGGTGACATTTCCTGGTTGACTGTGTTGTATTACAGTGCCTGCAGAATAAAAATGGCTTTGGAAAACCAACATATACATAAAAAAGAGACTTGTGAGGACATTTTTAATGTTCTGTGGTGGTTCTTATTTTTCTTGTGGTGAAACACAGGAAAAGGCAACCCTATGTTTTGTAAAGAGAAGGGGGAGGGGGGCTTGGACAGTCAGCCTAGAAGTACATAGATGAAGAAGCATTTGCTAGCAGGGATTTGTTCAGTTTGGCAAATGTAAGGCAAGAACCAATGGCTAGAACATGAACAAAATCAGACAAGAAGTCAGTTGTTTTTATTTTTTAATGTGCCATAGTGCACAAGAAGAAATTGATTGTGGGAGGTCTTATGTCATAAAACGTACTGAAGATCAGATGAAGCCATCACAAAGATCTCTGACCTTGTAATTTCTGGTTCTATTAATGAATAATCATTCAGCTTCCATATGAATAAAGAATTGATAACACTATGGAACCTGAGACCTGCATTCTTGCTCTTTCAGCACAGCAACAGGACTTGTGTGCACAGGGCGAAGAAAAAATTAGTGTTTTAGTACAGAAAGAACTCAACCTAGTAGTTGCCTAATGCTCTCACATCCCATTCAAACCAGCAGAGAAGTACTCATGGTCTCACTTGATGTGTTCAGCCTCTTACGGGATCTCTTTCTCAACACACAAACCATATCATATGGAGATTTCTATTTACAGCAAGAGTGCGCAAGTTTCTCCATGTTTTTTCTACTCCTGTCAGCTGATTTACATGCAAATCATAAACCACATCTATTTTCTGTTTGTATTCTGCAGGTGACCTAAAGCAGTGCTGCTGCCAAAGGGAGAATGATGTAAAATGGCAGAAAGGAGCACTCCCAGCTGCACCGTACATTTCCCCACACTGAGCAAACTCTCCAACCTTTTTCTGATATCATTCTTCAGGCACTTCCCTGCATCCTTCTGCTTGGTGTGCTAAGGACAGGCGAGGGATGGGGAGTGGTTCAAAGCTGTATTTAGTGCAGTTTTTGCCTGAAAAAAAACAGTGTTTTATTAGTCAGAGATATTTTAAAGGTCACCCGCCTCCACATGCATTGGTTGGCACGGTGGTCCCTGAGTGGGATTTGGGAGTGCCACTGCACTACATAACGCAGCCGGAGCTGGCAGTTCTGGGTATAACGCGCCTTCCCAAAGCATCCCGTCCACAGACGAGGAAGGGGCCGCTGTCCCAGCTCCCGAACAGCAATGCTGGCCTCTGGTGGCCGCGCCGGCCCTTTGCAGCGCCGTGTCACCAGCCCCGCGCAGCCACCGCCGTGCGCCGGGCACCGCCAGGGCGGAGGCTCCCGGCCCTGGGCAGGGCTGCAAAGGGAACAGGCGCCAGACCCACACACCATCCCTTGAAATGTTCCCCACTGTGGGGGCATCGCCTTCCCACTGGCATCAGTTCCCTCCTGGTGGTACTGACTGACTGAGAGCTTTGGCCCCAGCTCAGGGAGGTGTCCGCGGTCAGGACGCACCTTGCTGTTATGGCAGCAGTCGCTATTGCTTTTTGCTCTGAATACAAATGCCTGTGGGACTAAATTAAACTTCTCAGGCCATCTGAATAGCTCTGAGACAGCATTTTCACTAGGGCAAAGATCAAAAAATCAACAAACTCCTACAATTAGAAAGCTTCTTCCAGTCCATGGAACATGGGCATCTGCAGGGATTAAGAGCAGAGTAGATGAAATCCCCTTGAAATGGATATTTTCTGCACAAGTGAACCACAGCAAAAAATAAAGCTAAATGCAAAATGAAGAAACTTAGCAAATGTCAGTGCCAGTTAAATATCTCCTTTCAGCAGTATGGTGGTTTGGCTTCCTCACTGTTACCCATGACATGAGCTTTGTCAGTGAGGGATTAGAAGCCCATTATGAACTGCCTGACAAAGCAGAGGGGTACAAGTAGCAGGTGACACAGCAATGCAGCAGGATTGCTCAGCTGACACGAGGCCACCATATTTTTACAAGGCAAGACCCTGCCACCTGTCTCTAAATTATCCCTGACCCCTGAGACCACACAGAGTGAAATGGGGTGAACACATTCAAGGCTCAGAGCAGGGGTGACTTGGTACCCCCTCTGTGAAAGTACTCATGTTATTGGAGAACAGAGGTCATCCTGGAAGTTGTTTGCCCTGATCTGTTTACAGTGGTCAGATGTCACACCTACATAAGTTATGGAGACAGACAAAGATCAGAGTTCATGAAACAGTGACTGGGTGCCTAAAGCAAAGGGAGAATGTGCTTTTAGATTAGCTGGTGATGAGTGGACAGCTCTGGAAAAGAATGTCTTTCACCTTCCCTTCCTCATCTCTGCCACAGTCACAGCTCTGTGTCCCCAAGAGGCAGCAGCATGTTGAGCACCGGAGACAGCCTCACATCTGAGGTGGCAGTAAAATGTTCACTGTGCATCCACTGAAGATGGGCACAAGTTGGAAGCCTGAGGGTGGACAGAGCCCACCCAGCACAAGAGAGGCACTGCTGGGGGTGGTGGCCCTGCTGCAGCACCCAGAAGAGCCTGCACTCCAAATACAAGATGGCTCAGCTCCTGGATGAATTCCTACTGCATGCAAGAGATGTGAGTCACCCAACAAAGTGATTTCCCCCCACCCCCTTTTTTTGGATGAGGAGGCTTCAAGAGAGGAATTTTGAAATATCCAGTCCCTTTTCCAAAAGCTTTCATTAAAAGAGCCCATAAAGTTTCTCTGGAAAGTTTAGGAGGCCTTTAAGGAAAAAAAAAATTAAAATTAAAATTCAGTTTTATTGAATGAATGGGCAGCACTGAAAATATTCAGAAAATTAAAATTAATTTGAAAATAATTAAAAATAAGAGAAGCCTAGTGTATGTTTCCAAGTTCTGGGTAATATTAAAGTAGCACTAAAAAACTGCAAAGGAAATTTACTGGGAGCAGGTGTTTGAAATAATTGGGGGAGAAAAAGGGTTGACTATTAATTAATGAAGAATTATGAATGTCCCTTGTTGGATTTTTTTCCTGTAGTCAACATATTTTTAGCCACATGAACTTAGGGAACACATTTTAAAAGTGTGGAGTTGCTTTACAGACACATAGAGGGAGCTGAGCGTCATTTTAGCCCCATTTATTTTATTTTGCCAGTGGCATGCATTTAGCGGGAGCTGTTGAGAGGACCAAGGTACTACAGCAAAGTATTCCTCATCAGTTTTAAAGCACAGATGTTAATATTTTCTGCACAAAAGCTCCTACACCAGGGTCAAAGCCACTGAAAACTAAAACAGAGCAACTGGTTTCAAGAAAGGCAAATGAAGAGCAAATGTGCCAGGCCTGGTCATGCATAGGAACTCTCTCTGGGCTGTCACCCAGAAAGACTTTCAGGCACCTACAGAACTCCCCAGGGCCCCGAGTGGACAGGTGCTGGAGCACAGGTTTTGCCTGGGCTAACCAGCTAACCTGGGCTCCTGTTGAAATGGCTGGTGGTCTTGGGGCTGCCTTGGGCAGGTGTAAAGGGGCAGCAGTTTTGTGTCCTGTGCTTGGCTACTGTAAAGTTGTTCTCTTGTTGATTCCTTCAGCCCCCAAGCTCTGCCAGGCAGACTGCGATGGCTTTGTTCCATGTCGGCCAGGAGCACTGAGCTCTCTGGAGAATGAATCCAACCCTTTGGTTGATTTAACTTACGGCTTCATCAGGAGGGTGTCATCTCGTACACTTAGATCTTACACCTGCAGGCCTCAGGCTTGTCAGATATAGGCTGGTATTAAATGGGAGCCTTCCAGTGTAAGAAGCCGAAATTGTTTCTCAAGTACAGTGCATGTCTCAAGTGCTGCAACCAGAGCTGTGGATAAACCAGCCAGAAGAAGTGCTACTGACTGAATATAGGCCAGTGCCAGTCAGAGGTTATTTCCTGATTTCTTACCCTGTAACCTTTTTCTCAATTTTTACTCTTGTTCTTTATTTTTTCACTAGCTACCCACTTGAAATTTGATTTAACTCTGTGGGAAACAATATTTCTGATTCCAGATTGTTTTGGTAGTTGATGAACTCCTAGATGGCGTAAGGTTAAAGTGCATCCCCCAGACAGCAATACTGAATAGGCCAGTGGTGCAAGTGTGACAATTTACGGAGAAAAGTACACCAGGTCCCTTGAGTGACCAAACACCAGAAATTTCAGTAATTTCTAATTTCCTCCTTAGTAACCTGGTCTTAAGGACTTCCAGCAAGACTGCAGTCAAGAGCACTTCAAGTCCCAGTTACTTGCAGAGAGAGCCAATGTTTTAGTACAAGGAGTGAGTACAAACTGTGAGCCTGAGTCAATCTTTGATGTAGGTACATTTGTTTAAATTAAAATTCCTTTTCTCTTCATTTATCTAGAGACAGTAGTTGGGAAAAAGGCCACACTTGTTTCTGTCACTAATATAAACAACAGGCACATTAAATACAGCAAACAAAAAACCCTGGAGTAAACAAAATCAGCATTTATTCCTCATTCATCTTTTTACAAGATTTCTTCATGGTTTTCACAAAAGAACACATTCCAGAGATACATGAGTTAATCTACAAAACCAGATATGCAAACCAAAGTGATAAGGTACATGAAAATCCACATGCTTCATGGCTTAGTTGCCACATGCCTGTCATCTATTTTCAAGGGAAGTTGCCGTGGGGTACACAAACATTAGTTCTGCCACACCAAAATGTGATCGCTAACTCTATGGACATAGCTAAGCAACATATTTACAAAGCACTATCTCTACCAGTCTTCATCTAAGTTTGAAACAGGTAGCTAGTTGTTCAGCTACCAAGCCTTCATGGAAGGTGAAACAGTCCAGCATTCCTAAATGGATTCATGCAGTGTTTAGTTTTATTCACAGGAGACACAACAAGAAGTATGTATCAGTGATGATAAAAGTAGTACATGATGATGCATCATCCTCCTGGAAGGAGTTTGGAGCATTGGTGCCCATTCATTCATCCATCACTACTCTGGGTGCAAAACTGCATCCGTTACCATGTTTTGAAAGTCCACAAGTTAAGAATTGCCCCGCTCACTGGGTCCAGGGGAACAGAATCCAGTGATTCCAGGTCTCCATCAGTGGAGAAGAGCTGACAAACACCTTCTTTTCGCAGAGCTCCTGGTGGGGGCCATTTTGCTGAAAGAGGCTGCCAGTGATTTATAGTGCCAGCATTAAACTGAAAATGTTAAAATAACTTGACTCTTACTGCAGCAATTTAACCACTGAAGAAAAACTATTTCTTGATTGAGATTCCTTCACCGTTAAAAAGATTAAGGTTCTTTTTATTTTTCTGATCATCACTGGTGCAAAGTAGATATTTTTGGCGGGAAGGTGGAGTGGTTAAACTGGGCTCTTGTACTAATCACATCACAGAAGGTGGACCTAGCACTTCCCTTATTTATTTCTGTGAGCTACCCTGTTATTCCTGGTTGGAATCAAGAATTTACCTTGGCTTTATCTTTATTCAGCTTCTGATATTAAAGGGAATATGAAAACGAAATTAAAAAGCAGCTGCTCTTGTCATCTCCAGAGTGGATTATCCAAGTTGCCAACTGCTTACGTCATGAGGGTACCCAGAGGAGCAACTCACTGCAGGTGTTCACAAACATGGACATGATAGTATGGAGATCTTTCTGCAGAAGAGGTTTTTACCCATTTCATAATCTTCAGGATGTACGACATACAAAGACAGTTGAAAAACCACTATTGTCCCATCTTGTGCCGAGTATATTTGCTTCTAATCCTGATGTCAGTTTTAGACTACTCTAGTATATCTGGCATCCAGTATACCTGTTGCATCTATAGGATTGGTAATAACAGTGTCCTAACTCTTGTAAGTGCCAGGTGACAGTTGTCATGTTCCCAGGATATGGCCTTTAATTTTTACATGTCAGGAAGAATGCGATGGTGTGCACAAAACAAAGACAGCGTCTGGGCACTTTATCCCTCCCACCACAACTGATGTTTCTATACCATTCTTGAGGCACCTCCAGTCATCCCCATCTGTCCATGAGTATACAGTTAGATGGAATAACAACAGCTAGAACAGTGCCTTTCACACCCAAACCTGCACAGCAATTCACAGCTTGCAAATGCAATCACATAAGCCAATAGGTAGCAAAAATTATAAGCACGCTCACACAGACGTAGGTGACTTATTAGAACCTAGTAGCCTTAGTATTATTATGACCTAGTAGAAAATAAATGATGATGTGTCAGAACAATAATTTAACACAGCAGGCTTTAGCTATTAGTCATTACAGAACACATTTAAATCATAAAATCATAGAATCATAGAATAGTTTGAGCTGGAAGCGACCTTTAAAGGTCATCTAGTCCAACGTTCCCTTAGTGAGAAATGATGTCTACCACTAGATCAGGTTGCTTAAAGCCCTGTCCAACTCAACCTAGAATGTTTCCAGAGGTAGGGCAAAGTAAAACAGAACCCAAACCAAACTTGCATATGTGAGAACACACACAAAACAGCATGCTGCTCAAAGTGCAACGAGACACAATTAGGAAGCCACTAAAAAGAATCTGTCTCAAGCTATTATTTAACTAAAATTACAACAGCCATAAAAGATCACAGAATTACAGAATCATTAGGGTTGAAAGGGACCTCTGGAGATCATCCAGTCCAACGCCCCTGCCAAGGCAGGGTCACCTAAAGCAGGTGACACAGGAACACATTGAGGGGGGTTTGGAATGTCTCCAGAGAGGGAGACTCCATGATCTCCCTGGGCAGCCTGTTCCAGTGCTCTGCCATCAGCTTTATGTAAAGAAGCTCCTCCTCATGTTGAGGTGGATACAAGACAAAAATTAACATCTCTGGAGACATTTTTCTCAGGCACATTGCTATACACATCAGTAATGATTACACAGCAGTATAATTTTTTTACCCTTGGTAACAATAAGGCCCTAGGTAATGTACCTCCCTTTTGACTCCGTGCTGTAAATCCAGCATCTGTGGAGCAAAAAGCAGAAATGTGCTCGGGATTCTTTCCTCCTCCACTGGACACCTGCAGGTCCACGCTTAGGTTTAACCCTGGGCACCAAATGGCACCTTCAGTCACTGCAGAGACTTGCTCAGTCCAACCTCCTCTGACTGTCCCTCCCTCAACTTCACCTCCACTGCAGGAGCTGTTCCAAGAATGAAACAGTGGGACAATTTACAGACAAGACTCTAGAGTGTGATCACCATTATCCATACTATTAAGAATGGAAGTTAAATGCCTTGATTGTGTTAGCACACTGCCCCATTGCACAAGCCTCTACTCCTCTACTCATGTCTAAATTCTCAAGGTGGGGGAAATACATTCAGCTCTTCTATCCTCCCATGTGCTCCTATTTCTGACAGAGCACTGTACAGATGAACTTGGGGGATGTGCTCAACAGAGGCCATGTTTTCCTACAGCTCCTGGAGGATTTGTGGCTGACTCAGTGCAATGCACTCTAACACTGGGCTGATCTTAATGGCACTAAGCTCTTAATTACTACTCAGATGTATATATAAACAAATAATAAATCCTCTTAATTCAAGTGAGCAACAAAGCAGAAAAGACTGTAGTCACACTATTATTCTAGTATAGGTAATAAGAGTCAAAATTACATATAATTTATTCATATCCATGTAAAATCTACCACAGGAAAAACAAAACCTGGATCCAATTCTACAATAGTGGCACTAAAGTGCATAATGAGATCCTGTCATTCCAAAGTGGTTTGTTGCATTTTAGTCTGAGCACTGAGTTGTTTGCTGTACAGAAAGCTACAATATCTTGAAGACAGTCAGAAGAGGAGTGGCATCTCCAGCCCTAACAGAAAGGTAGCTTTTCTATTTTTTTTGTACAGGCAAAAATAAATGGTGACTAAAAACAAGCAGCCCAGCTCCTATCTAAAAGTCATATGCTCCTTTTCTTGCTTTGAGACTGCTCAGTCTTTTCCCAAAGAAACTTCCGTTTCTGCTTGTCAAAGTTTACTTAAGACTACAGATGAGGACTTGAAGGTGGCAGTGCTCTGTATTGTATAAAAGTTACATGGTTTGTCAGTGTGTGATTGCAGTATTTGCAACTTCTGGTGCAACAAATCAGTATTACTATGATGTCACAGCTGTAAGAAGCCCGGTTCATTTGCAGGAGCAGTCTTAAGCGAGGTACTACAATGATTTTAAAACATCGTATCAAACTGGCTGTAGAGAGTGTGATGGCCATGATGTCCCATTAATGGGCCCCTTTTTATTTCAAAATGAATGCTATCCAGAAAGGACAAAGGTGTGAGAAGCAATTCATTGCGTGGTGATGAATAATACTGTTTTGTCTTTATGTTGATCCCTTTTTTAAAAAGACAGAACTTAAATATATAAACTTATGCAATGCATAGATAAATATATAGAGATAGCTATGTTAATATGTGGTTTGATCATAACTGGATAAAGCAAAGACAGTGTAAAGACACCCCAACAGCATGATTAAATAAAATACTCATTACAATTTGCATTTATGTAGTTCTGAAACCAAGCAGTAAGAAAGCCATATACAGCAGGTAGTAAGTCTCTAACTTCAGAGCCTTGGCAATTTAGGCTCAGATTCACTTAATGATAAGCCATATTCAAACAATCTCAGGTAAAGAATTCAACTGTTCTGACTTCCATTTTTCTACCCAGTTAAGAATCAGAGAGACTTGGGAGCAAGATAAGAAAATTTAGAAATACAGAGGATTTTTATTTGAGCCAGTAGACAGAGGTTATAATGAGCAAAGCACTGACTCACCTCTTTGCAGTGGTCCTAATCAGTTAAATTAGCATTAAACAGATTAGCTGATATAAAATCACCGTCTGTTAAAATAACTTTGAATTATACTTGCGTTTTGAAGAACAGGGTCTGCATGGGTACAAGTGAATAGCGCCTTGTTCTCTTTCTTGTTTAATTAACCCAAGTGTATTTACAGCAAGCAGTAATTCATCAGGCTAAAAATTCCTGAAATGTACCATATCACAGTTGCAGCAAATTCACCTACATGCAAGGAAAGCCTCAATTCTCTCTTTCACTGGTGTTACATTAACATGGCTTTAACTCTGGTTGAGCTAATCCTTAACTCATTTTAGTGTGACAGGAAAAACAAACTTCAAATCTTCTACATAAGGCAGCTTTAAATTTGTTGCAATTTTTTTTTTTTTTGCTTTTTAAGTTATTTGACTCCAGTGTCAAATGAACCTTGGCCAAAGATACAATGTAGTAACAGATTGCCTTCTGGGCTGAGATGAGAAACAGTTAATTTTACATGATAATTTAAAGAGCCTTTGATAAGTAAATGAGGATATAAGACTAGGTAAAGTTCATTATGAAACCAAGCTAATGTAGCACTCGCAGGCATGGAGAACATGCTGCTCCAGAAGAAATATGCTCCTACAACCTGGAGAAATACTTTCCTTCTTTCAACAGCTGAATAGAGAAGAAGCAGTTCCACAGTGCTGGGACTTGTCCTGCAACTGAAGTGTTGTTGGTCCATTTAGTAGAAGTCTCAGTCATGGCAGGGGGGTAAAGCACCGAGACTGCTGATATTTTCAAATCTCTTAGCAGCAGTAACCACACAGCAGCTTTTCTGCAAAATAAACAAAAAAAGAATCCAGTTAATTCAGCAGTATATTTTTCATTTGGTTAAGTGTTCTAGGATGACCACATGGTGGTTTCTTTGTGCATGAAGAAAAGAAAGCAGCACTGAAGCTCCTTGCTTACAAAGGATTCTCACAGACACCTTTTCTCTGAAATGTTTTATACAATATGAAAAAACAATGCCTCTTTGTTAAGTGGAGAATTGATCCTGGCGGTCTCTCTTGAAATGCAGCTACTCTGCTTTTTTTGCCTCTCTTGTCATACAGATCACAGTATGCAAAGGCATGCTGCAAACCTCTCTATTTGTGTTACCACTGAAAGCATTTATAATGCCAGGTCTAAATCAACTGGCACTTGAGTGCATTATTTTGGGTTAAATGTGGTAACCATACTACTTGGCTGAAAAAAACAGCTAAAGGGATTCTTTAAAAATAAAGCACAGCTATGACTTTAGATCCACTCATTAAGTAAATTCAAATAAACTCCAAAAAGAAAAACACACACAGAGGAAATAACACTGCAAAAGCCAAAACCAGATTTTCCTGCAAGTTAGATCATGGGTAGGTTACTATGTTACAAAGCTATTAAAAGTTTATTTTAAAATAATTTTGACTGCTGTTAGACACTCAATTTATCTTAAAGTTGACTTTGGTTGTAATAGAAAATTGTGTAATACCATGCTTCCTGCATTAGAGAGGGAGAATTTTCACCATTTTGTTGCCTTGTTTGCTGCCACAAGTTAGTGGCTTGAAATGGGAAATACAAACACCAGTCTTGCAACAGGGCTGGAAAAGCTGTTTAGAAAACTACTGTGTAGAAGCACACAGGTGAGTGGATCAAAGCTTCATG
Organism: Aphelocoma coerulescens; assembly: GCF_041296385.1. Taxonomy (NCBI): domain Eukaryota; kingdom Metazoa; phylum Chordata; class Aves; order Passeriformes; family Corvidae; genus Aphelocoma; species Aphelocoma coerulescens. The sequence continues at coordinate 81,175,680 of NC_091015.1, forward strand.
AAATCTGTCTCAGCACCAGTGAAGTGAGGGTGAGTACTGAGGATCACCAAGAGGTATAAATTCCCAGTGAATTTCCACTCCAGAAGTTGATGATCAGATATTACCGTATCAGGAAGTTACGCGGCTTCAGAGAGCAAGTAGAATGTAATAATGGTGCCTTAGTCCTTACTGGCTTCCACTGTATCATGGAAAGGCATCTTCACATCCCTGAAATAGCTCATATAAAGATCATTACCTTCTGTGTTACTGCACTACACTGTATAAAATCTGCTCTAATCTTACTTAGTCAGAACAAAAATTCCAACGTTTCACAATACTCTCTTTTTCACATGTTCCTGGAAAAAACTCATTGCAAAAAAATGCCAGTCCTTCCATCACTTGCCCTACCAAGCAGATGATGGATGATGGCACCACTAAAAACTTGGTAGTGGTGAAAGGTGGACTACTTTTATTTTGGCATCCTGTTGTTACTCATGACGCACTACTAAAAGGAAGTGGTTTTACAGTGTAAGTGTGTGTTCTCAGCCTAATTCACATCTTGACCCTCCACTGAGTTTTGCCCAGAGATGGCCTCCAGAACCTTTGAGTAGTTCCCCTGGTCCTCGAACAGAGCCACCAACTTCTGTGGTAGTTGGTGAAAGTGGCTGTGGGAATTGGAGTACTGGTTTATGGAGACATTTCACTGCCTGAAGTAGCGCGATTTCAAAGTGGCTGAGTGAGTCAGGGACCAGAGACAGAAAAATGAGGGCAGACTTGAGTCTCCTTGATCCCCAGGGGAGGCAACCAAGCCAGCCTGAGAACCACTAATGAACTGTTTGTTAATGAAAGGGCAAAGACAAGGAGCCAGGGAAATAGGACAGAGAGATGCTCTGTCAAAATAGTTTGGGTTGCTAAAAGGGAAGGTAAGTGCCCTGTCAGAACTGGGCCCTCGGACACGTGGAGCAGCTTCTTTTAGGGGACACCTTGCTTTGATTTCACTGCAGTTAGTCAAGCTGCCCCGAGGGTCTGGCCCGTGCCTCTGCTAAAAAGTTATTACTTTTCATATTTCTACCCTTTTTAAACTTTACTTCTAACCACAGCATGAAAACCCGAAAGCTTTCAACACTGAAAAATTATTGGGTGAAATCCTGCCCCATGAGAGCCAGTGGGAGCATAACCATTCCCTCTAAAATGGCAAGGGTTTGCAGCACATATGGCTCCATACCCATTAATTATTTTGCACATTGCTGTTACTTGGTATAAGTAATAGAGCCAGTTTACATTTTGAATGCTTTCCAGACAGCAGCAGGGATGGTGGTGGTAAATACAATTTGGACCATGCCCTTTGGACTATACAAGGTTTTCAGCTGCCCACTGATCCCTTCCACAGGGGCTACAGCTTTTACATCTGAAGGAACATTTGGGACCTGAAACAAACCTTCTGTTTGGCAGCTCTTTCAGAGAGGTTATTGAGCCAGGGGTGCTTGAGACACACAGTCACCTTTAGCCTTTTTCTAAGGAAAAAAGAAAAGAAAACAAAAGAAAGAAAGAAAGAAACAAACAAACAAGATACCATTATTGGAGAAGTAACTGAAGATCAATCATACCTTACCTCTACTCAAGGTAATGGCAGAAGAACACTGCAACATCAGCATGTTTAGTGAAGCTACTTTGCAAAGCACATCTTTGAAAAACAAATACTGGGGGAGAAGATGCAAAGGAAAACATGAGCTGTAAGCTTTGCATTAGGGTAGGCTTTCCTGAGAAAAAAAACTGGTGATAGGAAGAAGGACAGCAGTTTGTGCTCTTGCAGCATTTGGAAAAGCCTGCCTGCTCCCCAGATTGAAGAAATCAGAGCTTCTGAAACTGGAGCCCAACTAAAGGAGTCAAATTGTATCCTATGAAAACCTCTGAAGATACATTAACCATGATAAACTCTCCTATTTTTACTGTGCACACACACTTACAAATCTTCTAATAATCTCATGGGAGTTGCTGTTCTGGGAGATTACAACTAGAAGTAAATTTAAGTGAAAATGAGAATAATTTATTTGATTTTTATATTCTATTTTATAGTAATTCTGGTTATCCTTACTCTATAACAGGAATATCTTGCAAGGACAGAGCTGTCATTACACTATTCAGTCCATCCCACCACCTCATCAGCAGAGCTACCTCTGCTTGATTATCATAATAATCTTTGTTCTTATTTTAATAACATTATTTTGTCAATTAATAAGATGGTCTATTAATTCTTAATGCTGGCCGTATATCAAGATGCACCATAACATATACATCCTAGGCAATGCAGCAGTCATTTTATTTAACACAGAAGTGCTTTGCCTGCAAAGGAAGAAGTGAATATTGCACTTCAAATGCTGTAAAAAAATTCTGAAACCTGCTTAAAATTATCCCCTTGTGAACCACTGACTCACAGAGTGGACTCAGAAACAGCCAACAGCGGTGTCACTAACAGCATGAATCTCCAAAAATACTGACACAGGAATAACCAAAGTGATTTAAAATCTTGTTGCTCCTCTAGCTCAGCCCAACTGAGTTGTTTGCTTGAGCAAACAACCTCTCCTTTTGTGTTGGCCACTAAGCTGGTTACCATCGAAGGGCAAGAAGGTGCTTAAGTACAAAAGTATGCACTAGGTGAAGCTCATAGCTCTGTTGGAAAAGGTACCTCTTCGGAAGAGGTAGGATGAAATCTAACAGCACTCATGGGGGACTTCAGCAAAACCTGAAAGAGTTTTCAAAGCAGGAGCAAGAATCATCCCCAGCTGGAAAACCTTTTTCATATGGTGATTCAGTGCTCATTTTGCAAATACTTTTATTTTACTAAGAAATTGATCCACTCAGCAACACACAGTATTGCAGGATCTTATATTTCCTCCCAGACATGCAAGAACTGATGAGCAAGTGTGAGCATGCAAATTGTAACAGCTAAAAGAAGCAATGGGACACATGAGGCTCACAATGGCAAGAAATGAATCGGCAACAAAGACTCAAATTAAGTTAAGAAAAATGTCAAAGCAAAGTGATGTGGCAACACAAGAGGGCAACAGCGGAGGCATAAGGATATTTAAATGTAGGGACCTGGAGTCTGTAGTGGAGCTTGTGGTCTGTTAACCATGGGTGTTTTAAGGCAGCAGTTGCACTTAATCTCCAGCTAGAGGAAAACCAGAATGCCATTAAGTTTTTCCCAGAATCTTACAATTCAGCAATTGTCTGCTATAGATCATGTGTTCTGCCATCATGCAACGCTGTCATTTCAGAACAGTAGGACAGATGGCAGATGAATTAAATCTTGTTTCACAGCAAAAACATATTCGGGCCATTTCAGAGCATTTGACAGATACAATGAACATCATCAATGACGTGTCATTATAATACAGTATGTGGACATAAAAAAAAACTTAGATAAGTCATATTAGCTCTGCAATGGAGCAGCACAAGTGATGCAACTGTGTCATGATGGCATGGCACACACATTTCAAAGATACAGGATTATTTACCATTTTTCCTTGATGAGAAGCTTTGATATGAAATCTTTGGCCTCATCAGAAACATCTCGAAATTCCTCATCTTCAAAATCCCAGTTACAGGCCAGGATATTGTTGAGGGTCTCATTGTCATCATCACCCAAAAAAGGGGACAATCCAGTGAGGCTGAAGTAAAAAGGAATATGTTCAGTCCTCCTGTCTTTCCCTCCTTGTGTACATGGTCTCCAATGTGCCAGCTAAGATTGTTCTGTCACTCTGGCCTATCTTACCAAACACTACTGTCTAACAAGGTCTCCAGACCATTCCCATTTTTTCAACCACATACACGTTTAAATAATCACCCATCTTCTCTAACACACCAAACATTACTGTCTTTCATGGTAGGTCATATTTTCTAGACCTCTGACCACTCTTGCTCTACCCTCTGGGAATTTACCAAGCAGTTTACATTATTCTGGAAGTGTGATGCTCAAACACTCCTGAGAGATGTGCAGAAAAAACAAAGATGAAAAGTTCATGGCAATTGGAAAAGAAGAGAGATTTCTCAATATGGAGCTTGGAAAGAAGTCTACATTTCCTATTTTGGGTACATATTTTTTCCCTTTTCCAGTATAACAGCAAACTTGGATGACTGACACAGTTTAACCTGGAAACAGCTTACATAGCAGATACTGAATCCTACTTACAGCATATAAGCAATGACTCCTAAACTCCACATGTCTGTAGGAAAAGAGACAAACTCATAATTCACAATTTCAGGAGCAAGAAATTCTGGAGTCCCAAAGTTAACTCGAAGTTTTTCCCTGGGTTTATATCTAGGAAGTGGAAACATTAACAAAGGACATAAATTACAATTCTTATTAAAGTTGCATCGTTAATTATCTAGCACTTAGAGGAATTCCAGAAGCATACAGAAAATTCACTAGGAAAACAAGGACAGATAGCGGTACAAACTAAAAATAAATATGCCCATATAGAGAATTAAAAGTGTTTGCAAGCTGTGTATCATACGAGGACAAATGCAGCTGCCATAAAAAGGAAGAAATTCATATTTCAAGGACTTCTCAGAACAGCTCTTACCATCCTTTTGGGACATCCATATCTTAGGCATGAAATTTTTAACCAGTAAATCCTTCACTGAGGTTATAGCACCTAATTAAACTAGAAAGTGATATAGCATGGAATATATTGTAAGAGCCCTCGATAGTATATTACTCTCTTTTGAAGAGTCTCTTAATACTGGAGACAAGAGACTAGACAAAATGTACCACTGGTTTTGTCCATTTTAGCTGTTCCAAGATACTTTTATGTATGCTTAGTGAGAATCAGCCCTCTTTCAACCTTCTCCCTGAAAAGAAGGTTTCAGGACAAATCTTTTTCACTCAGCTCCAAACATTCCACATTAAAATATATCCCTGGTTAAAAGAAACAAATCTGTCCTACGAACAGTAGAAGACCATTATGTATCAAATACATCATTGCAGGGATGCAATACTTTTTTCATTGTTTCCTAATTCATTTATGATTAGTGAGAACACATGCACATACCTTCTTGCCAATCCAAAATCAATAATTTTTATTTGATTTGCCTCTCGGTTCACACACAGGATATTCTCAGGCTGCCAAGAGAAACAAAAGGAAGAAAAACACTTGAATGAGAAACAAGTACGAAAAACTGGGCTGTTAGTAAACTGTAGGGAGAAAACCACTAATAACAGTGAAAATATCTCATAAGCACCTTCTGCTTTCCTCCTTGTTCAGATCTCTCTGCATGGGTACCCCCCTTGCTGTCACACAGCAATTGGAGCTGAGCATTTTGTGCTTCCAACTGCTTTTTCTTCTCCACAGCTTTTCAATTTGACATAAGGCAGCAGTTCAGATAAAGAACTCGTTAGGGGGAAGGGGACAGGGAATGTAGGCTTCCAAAGAGGGGTTTCAGGATGCTGTCTGTGATTTTACAGACCTTGATAAGCTCACACTGATTTAAAAAAAAAATTAAATATTTTGGGCTTTGAAATTTATCTTACAGCTTTACATTTTTGAGTTCTCAAATGTTTATGTTTTATTCAGGTATTTTAGCAAAAGATAGGATTCACAGGTTAAATCCCTCTGGATTTTCATAGGGCCAAATGCTACTCTTCACTTTCCTGGCAGGAATCCATTAACTTCCAAGAATTACTCCAAATTCTTACAGAAGGAACTGAGAGAAGGATTTGGCCAATTGTCTTTGAAATGTAAATACCTAAAACACAGTCCCATACTCACTGCCAGCACTTTTCTAGCTGCTCTGTCTAATTGCTCAGTGAGTCCTCTTTGAAACAAAACAGCCCTCAACACTTAAAACATTAGTTAACCTTTGTCACCATTACTAATTCATTTTACATGTAGGACTTTTAAACACCATATGTTCATAGTTTCTGAGGTCCTGGATGATTATGGTCAAGATGATTTTCTTTCAATTTCAAGCTTTCTTTCCCAAACTCATTTGTTACTGACAGCAATCTATGAACAAGCAAAACAGAAGGGAGAAGCCATAGCTGGCAAGCACATGAAAAGAGATCTCTGGGATTAATTTCTTGGATTGTATATGTATCTTTTTGTCAGCAGTTTGACCTCATACTAAAACTGTGCCATCTCAAGATCATAATTAATGTGTCCCAAAGAACTGTGTGAACTTCTGTTTGACAAGTTTCTAGGTAACTGGATGTTTATAGAGAAAGAGAAAAGTAAGTCTGGTCATTGATTGGCTACTGAAGCAGGTCCCAACAAGCATCTGCTCATTTCCTTAACCACTGCAGTAATATATATGCTAACAACATTAAAGATGCACTATATTAACTCAGTTATTACAAGCCAAAAACAGCAGCTGTTATAAAAATCTCACCAAAGAGAAAACCATCTTGTGCACTTCTTGTTTCTTTTTACTGTATTGTAAAGCTCAGGGATCAATAGGAAGCTTTCTAGCCAGTCATAAAACTAAAGACACCATCCCATTTTATTCCTGCACTAAATAGAGGTAAGAAACAAGTCCATTATTTAATAAAAATTTGGACTAAGGGAAAAAGAGCCAGCCCAAGTGTACAGTTTAATGAAAAACAATAACAAATGTTTTCCAAGGGGTGGCAGTTGACCATTTGCAGTTGACCAGAGTAAGAATGTGCAAGTACATGGTAGAGTACTTGTACATGTGTAAGTACGTGGTAGAGAATCTGCCACCTTTCTCTGGGCTTTCTGCTACACTAGCAGTTATTGTCTAATCCAACATAGACACACTGTATTGGTTACATTAGCCACTGACTATTTTTATTCCTTTCATTTTAGAAAGTACTTTTTAATGTACTTTCCCTTAATCTGGCTGTCTACTGATGCCTTTTCATGACAACAGCAGTTTAGTGTAGTTCTCAGAAAGTTGTGTAGGCCTTACACTGATCCTGAATGACCCTTGAATTTAGTTCCATTCACTCATGCTTTCTGCATAGTAAAAAACAGGGATAATTGCCACCCCACGGCTGATGTCTAAAACACATATCTTGTGCAGCTGAATTAAATAATATTTGCACAGTATCTTGAGATCTAAATATTGTAATTAAAAATAGCGACGTATTCGTACTCAGCAGCTGGCTTTCTGTAAAATCAGTCTGTGGAAAATTTAAGCACTATGAAGACATATGACCACAATTTTCATCTAATTTACTTAGTCCTGTAGTAATTTAACTGATCTCAATGTGGTTAAAGTAAATATGCATTGAAATAAGGAAAGCAGAATAAGGCTCTTTGTTGTTTCTGCCACAGGAATCTGCTAAGCTTTATGGCCTACCATTAAGAATAGGAATTTCCACATCTGTCATTGCACAAAACATACATCTCAATACTCTACCTTGAGATCCAAATGAAGAATGTACATTTGGTGCATGTACTGAATTCCATTGCAGATCTGTTTTATGAATGAGATAGTATCCATCTCTGTCAAATTGTAGTTTTCATCAATAATTCGGTCAAATAACTCTCCTCCTTCCACACTGAGGAGAAAAAGACAATAAAGCAGTGACCAAGTTCAAATCCAGTCCCATACAGTAAGACTAATGCGGAAATTACGCTATTGACTATTTTTATCATTCACAGTCAAGTTCAGTAAGATGAGCTTGTACTCAGATCTGAACTTTCTAAAAACTGGGTTCTGATGCATACTGTCCTGAACCTCTTCAAGGCCTGAGAGTCCAGTCTTCCATCCACTGAAAACCACAAAAGTCTTGAAATTTGAATTTTATGCTGTCTTGAGTCATCATTTTGTACCACTGAAATTAATGAAGTTCCATGGAAAACCAAGACAACATGAGGGAGAATCTGAATTTAAATCTGTGGTCTCTTCCCTCTGAGTTTAAAAGGGACAAGATCCAAAATGTCAATCTCAAACTACCTAAAGTCAACAAAAATTACTTAATTTCTCTTCACATTTCAGTATGCCTCCAGTTTATCTGTTCATAGATACACAGATACTTTTCTTTTATATGTTAATCATGTAGACCAAATTCAGAGGATTATCTGAGAAGGTCCAGAACAGTCAAACTCACCCAGTTTTGAACCTTCTGCCGTGACTTTCAGTGTTTTAGTTTTGGCCTTGCTGGCTTCCTTAAGACAGCATCTGCTTAACTTGACCTTGAGGCAGGTATTTTGTCCCTAACTAGCCTGATAATTCAGCATACAAAGCAGGTTTGTCCTTTCAGGCACCCAGCAAAAGGATTAGGCACAACACCCACATCTGGCTCCTCTTTGGTGTAAGATGTCTTCTTGTTTGCCTCACAGGAGATATTCTGAGAGGTTTGTTTCTTAGCTTACACTAAGCTAAATTAAAGTATTTAATGAAAGATAAGATATGTAACACAGCTCCATCTTCAACTGGAGCAGTTGTTTTACAACACGAGGAATGTGGCACACTAGTTGAAAAAATGCATAAATGCCTGCATGGGGAAACTTTTCTCCTAAATTCCCCTTTTTTTCTCTTGTTCATAAGAACATATTTCATATGTGTTTTCTACCCATAAGAAGTTCCATTTCTAATTTCAGGAGAAAGCAAGAAGGAAGCTGACAATTCTAACAAAAGCAGTAAGCACAGAAAGGAGAAGAAAAGAACACACTTACTATTCCATGACGAGTACAATGTCATTTTTAGATTCAAAGGCATCATATAACTGGATGAGGTTCACATGATTCAGCTGGTTCATTACATTGATTTCATTTTTTACTTCATCCTGTAAAGAGCCATGAGTATTGCTTCAGATGCCTTTTTTCCTAAGAGAGCTACGTTTGAAGCAAATCTACATTAATTCGTGTTTTCACTTGTGGCAACCAAACTCAGGGCTCCTGCAGTGGTAGAGGTCAAGGCTATAGGAACTAATACACTGAACTCAGAGCTTGAGTGGGGTGTTTCAGTAATAAGGTATTTGCTGGAAAAGGAAGAGGCGAGCCCACATGAAGAAGTGGTAAGCTCCCAGGGATGTAAAGGAAAAAGAGAAACAGAGAAAGATTGTTCAAACAGCAGTAGGTGTACAAAATCAAGCTAAGCCCAGGAAAGTCTTCAGAACCTAACTTTGCAGTCAGAGGAGAGAGACTAGTACCTCCATTCAGCCCAACTATTTTAGACATGCTGAATCATTCTCTGATCGTGTCAGTCTTTCTCCATTCACCCTAAAGGGATTCTTGGTGATCAGCTTGGCCACAGCTATATTTTAGCAACCCCAGTTACCTGAGAAAAATCCTCCTCTTGAATGCCCTTAATGACACTGATGTCACACAAAGGATGTTATGCATGTCTTTCCTGTGAAAGCCAGTCCCAGATGACCAAGAGGTTTGCTAAACAGCCCAGACTAATTCCTCTCATCTGCATTTGTGTTGATGTCAGGAGCCCAGATCATGTCTGTTATCAGCATCCCCCACACTGAAATAAAGTCATTGCAGCAAAGGCTACAGTGTGCTTGGGAGGGAATACACTATGTCACAGGCCTGACAAATGTTTTTACCATTAAAGAAAACACTAATAGAGCTAGAAGCAGAAAGAAAAAAAATATTTAAAAGAAACAGAAAACACCACAAAAATAGTACTTTGATGGGCTACTAGAAGTTTTGGAGGAGAAGGGAAATAGAACTAGAATTAATGGTAATCCAGCAGGTCCTATGAGTGTGTGAGACACTTGGTTATGATCTGCTGTGTAGCTGAAGAACAGTGTGTGACCCCTTGGAGAACAAAAGACTAATATCATGCTCTACCAACCTTCTGTTTTGGACCTTGTGCTTTTATAATTTTGGCTGCCAGCTTGAGACCTGTTGCTTTCTCTTCACATTTGTGCACTTGCCCAAATCGCCCTCTAGAAAAAAGGGGGAAAAAAAATCATCCAGTGGTACAGGTGTTAACTCTGAATGTAAACTACACTATAAACAACCATAAATCATCCTCTCCCTACTGGCTTTCATTTCAACTGCTCTGTTGATGCTATTTTATCTTGTAGATTGTACTTGCTACTAGTCATTTAGGCACACCAACATCACACACTGTTCTATCGGGTACTACCCCACTTGTGTGATTCACTATACTCACCTCACAATATGCAATGACTAATCCCAGGGAAGTCAAGGATGCACTGTAAGGATAATGCCTCACTTATGTGCACCATCTGCCCCTCTCCATCACATCGTTCTCCTCCATGGGAGGGTTGTGATTTCATGATGAAACACAGCCTTAGCCAAGAGTACACTGCCATGAAAAATTACAATATCCCACTCTCCTAAATAATGTCAGCATGAGAGATGAGTAACTGCATGGCCTGTCAGATCAGCCTGCTAATCCATCTGAAAACATGCATGTGTTTTCAGGGGTGAGACTCACTGAGAGGAAGAGGACTACAACATATCTCTACATACTGCTGGCTGTAATTTGAGGTAAAGTATTACAGCATCCTGGGAGCCCTGTCATAAAGCCTGAGGGCATCTGGCTGACCTAAAACAATGCCAAACACAGGCCAAGTCTGCTGGTGCCAAACAGTAAGCCAAAATTCACTCACACTGTAAACCAGCCTCCTCTTTACCCTCTATAAAGCACTGTAACAGCTTAGACTTTCATGACTTCGGCTCTAGAGGGGCATGTGGCCTCCATTGACCTCCCAGGGTGCTTGGCTGTAAATTTGTGCCTTGCTTTCCAAGTTGATTTACTTCACCTGACTTACCCTCCCAGAATTTCATCCTCGTTGACATTATAATAATTGCTGATCCCCACCCTTTTAGCTGAGACAATCCGGTGATCAAATGGTGCTGATGGAGTAGGAACATCATCTAAAAAAGACAAAATACACAGAGAGCATATGAGTGGTCCTATGCAGTGCTTGTCTAGCTCATATTTTAGTTCCTCTTTTTCCCAGATAAGTTCATTTAAGAACTGAATACACTTACTGTAAGCTTTATAGCTAGGTCTTTCTCTGTTATTGAAGAAGGGTTTTATTTCAGAAGCTCTGGCTCAGAAAAAGAGGTTATTGTTAGGGAGCTACACTACCAAGACAAGGACTCCTTTGTTAAGCTATTATCTTCTGTACAACAGTAGGGAGAGGCAAAGTAAAGACCACTAGGCTATACCACTGTAGCTTCATACTCACAAGGGGCCTCTGCAATTCAGCCTAATCTCTGATTTTTTTTATTATTTTTTCCTCCTCAGGGACAGTTAATAGGCAAGTATGTACTGTAACTCCCCAGTGGGGTAGAGAGAGAAACAACTCTCCTGCAGGCCCAGCTAAGAGAGGCTATTTCCCAGCTTTTGGTGTTCACAGTGAAGAATCCCCTCTTAACTGATTGACAAAACTTGTCCTTATCCACATTGTGTTCATCACCTTTAAAGATCACATTTAGAGCTTGTGCACATGAGGGAGTTTCACCCAGGCAGACAGCACTTAGGGTTTCCAATATGGTTCAGGACACACAGTAACTCTGAAGGATTTCTGTCCTTAAAAAAAGATGGCAGATAAAAGGTAAAGAGGGGCACAGAAAAGTGATGGTTCCCAACATCACACTGCAGCAGCTATGGAGCTCTGGCAGGTCTCTGGTTTCTGGAGGTTTCTGGACCTCCACATGATGGACCTTTCTGCCATCCTGATGTCAAAATCCCTGCTGGAGACCAGCCCTCCATGCCTAATTTGGACTTTTTGCAGGCTGTTGTGACTTCAATTTCATACCCACGTTGTTTTTCATTTGATTGATATTCCTGAGAGTGACCTTTGGCTGACCAAGGTGACAAATACTTCTTCAACCGTTTGGGAGGGCTACAGCCCCAGTGTTTCAACATGAGCTCTCTGGTTTGGAATGCCAGCTCCTTTTTGTGTGAGGCTTGTTGAGCAATTTTAAAACCATTCATTACTCCAGTGAAAATGATCAAAAACACAAACAAGAAACCCCATGACAGCATGTAGCTGGCAGGAACACTTTGGTCATTAATGTAGCTGTAGATTGTCCTTATTCACAGTGAATGTCCATTTTTCCAGGACACCAGCTGTGTACCTAGATTTCTTTTTGACAGTGTTAATAACTTACATGGTCAGGAAGTTAGTTCATGGTCAAGGAATTGTGAAAAGCTGGGGCTTCTGGAAGTTTGCCACCTACTTGGGATTCTGCAAAGTTTGAATTGCAAGTCTGTAAGTATGGGTCTTTGCACGTTACCGAGACCCACAAAATGCCAAGAAAACCTCTAACCTAAGGCAAAATTTGACTCTAACAACACAAATTCCATCAGCACCAGCATGTAAGTGACAGAAGAAAAAGTCTTTTTGAAAGCTCAGCTCAAAACGTTACCAAACTTTGGGCAAGGAAATATTCTTTTAAAGACGCCTGACTGCTTTTCAAAACTATGCTTAAGTTTTTGCCTTCAAGATGTTCCCCATGACAGACCCTCTATTCTTCTTTTCCTACAAACCAGAGGGGATTTCTCCCTATTCAAGAACAACTTTCTATTACAGATGGAAGATGCTCCAACAGAGACACTCTAACCTTAACGTCATCCCTATCTACCAGGGCTCACAGCAGTTTACGGATTTTAAAGTTTTTGGGCTATCTCCTGTTTTCTGCTACAAAAACCTAGCACAAGCCTGCCATAAACGTTTCCCTCCCACACTGTCACCCCATTCCCAAAGCAGATAAGTTCATCCTGAGTCCTGTGTACGCACATGCACACACATATAGCTTCAAGTATTTCACCTCCTCACATGCCATAATTTCACATACAGGAATAGGCACCGAAATTCTCAAACTGGAGGTCTAATATTAGAAATCTCTGCCTCACTGTGGTGAGCACTGCTTCAGAGTTCGGTGCCTGAGCACCGTTTATCTGACTGTTCAACAGCATCACTCAGGCTTCTACACAAAAGTCTGTATTCCTTTACTGTGTAGACTGCAGTTGTTCTCACTTCAAATTACAATGGTACAAATATGAGCAAGCTGGTTTTTCAGGCTATGTCCACAGCATTGCAGATTCTCTGTTAACACACATTCTCAACACTTCCACAGGTTGACCGAGTTTGCTGCACCTGATATAATTTCTCCCTCCACTCTGTACTTAGGGGCTTTAGCTCTTTTGTTAAAGGAAAAGGGAGAGAGGGTAGTATTAGTGGAGTAATTGTGGCAGAAGCAGATTAATTGTGAATAATTTCTGACAGAACAGAAGCCTCTAAGATGGAAGCAAGCAGAATCATGTTACTTCTCATCAGTTTAGGATGTGGTCCATGAACAACTGTTTCCCATCAGAGGAACCATGCACACCTTTTTCTGCTACTAATTACAATCACAAAATCATTCACTTCTACAGATACTGCTCTCTTCTCGTCGCTGCAATACCCATGAAATCAAATGCTTTGCCTTTAGGCTAGTTCCTTGCTTTTTATAGTTTTACATATGCCATCAGTGCTTCCTGCAACTACTCTGCTCTTTTTGTTGTCATCTTTGACTAGGCCTTCATCATGCACTTGATGCTCACTGCTATCACTATGCTCAAATTGGCAGGTCTGCCCAGGGATTGAACTAGAATTTCCTGTACCTTTTTCGCAGCTTTTACACCTGCAAGGACAAAACATGGTATTAGTGCAGAGTACACTTAAAGCAGAGCAACTTTAGAAACATAGGTGAAAAATGCCTACACAGCTATTGCATTCAAATAACATTAAGCTATTTTGTTTCACGGTGTAAAATTAACTGGTTTAATATTCACCTTGAGAAATAAAAATGGCTCTTAAATTAATCATGACAGCAAAATGTTTCTCGGTTACTGAAAACCTCACCTGAGTTCTAAACTTGACATTAGGCTATCAATCTCACCTTTAAAGCAAGGGGAAAGCATTGGAATTCCACTTTGTACATACAGGTTCCTGAGAGCTTAAACCTGTTTATCCCTGAAAGGCTATCTATTAAATCCAGGAAAGAAAGGATTGCAGTAAACAAATTTATCAGGTCAATTGCCTGGGCAAATTATCACATTTTTATGTTGTCCTTTAAGTTACTACATTTTGCAGTAAATTAATTCCCAGTTGGCAGATGGCCTAATCTATTTTGCTGATGTTATATGATGTTGCAGTATATAAACAAAACTATGAGAGAATTCTCCTCAGAGATAAAGAATAGCATAACATAATTCCTGTGTTCCTAATATATTTCCCAAGCAAACAACCATAACACACTGCTAATGCCGTTTGTGGTGGATTGTTTGCCTGTCTTTTTTAAGAGTATCATTTCACGTAGATCAGAGGCATAAACATATTTTTCACTTTTGTATTGGGCTAAATTTTCACCAATACTTATACAAATCAGCCACTTGGACTTGAAACTTGAATTACACATTTTTTGAAGCAAGGGTCTCTTCAGAATGTGTAGTTTGAATTTCAGATCTTACCTTCCCTCTGATACCTCATCATCATGACTTTGTTCTGCCACATTTTCCTTTTGGGAAGGAGCTGCTGGTTCCTCAGCACCTTTTTTACTCTTATCAGCATTTCCTTCCCCTTTATTCTCTTTCTCCTCTTGCTGTTCCTCAAATGCATCTTCAGGCACTTTTTCCTCCTTCTTCTCATCTGCTGGGGACTCACTCTCTGTCTCCTGCACAGTTAGTTTTTGACAAGCATCATCAACAGCGTCTTCTTCCTGCTGCTTTTCTGGAGTGAAGGATTCCTGAAAAGAGCGTCTCCTATATTCATAATGGCTTCCTAAAGACAAACTTTCTCCTTTCTGCTCTGACTCTTCAGTATCAAATTTGGGAGGATCCACTTCAAGCAGAATGGAACTTTCCCTCTTGGCATTTTCCTTGTTGAGCTTATCAACTTCCTCTTCCTGAGAACAGGACTCACTCTGCTGGATGCACCCATCTATAAGTAAAGAGGATACAAAGGAATCTGTCAGTGGTTTCCTGAATAGTCAGTAACAGTATTAGAGTAGGGCTGCACACTTAGCATAACTCCTGTTGAATTTTGAACTAGGCATTTGCTTTCTGCTCCCACTTTCAAGGTCCGTACAAGTGTCTCCTAAGCAAGAGCAGGCTACTTACTTAAAACTGGGATTTCATGGGTCACAAATGCTTCCTTTGAGACACAGCACTAGAAAATGTTTTTCTCATGCAAAGCATCTTGCTGAACAGTTGGATACCCTGTGCTCACTCATGCTGATGAACACACATGTAACCCAAGCAACTTCACTGGAGCTGCTCAGGAAAGTCATGGCTATTTCTGTTCTATTTCTTAGGAACTAGAGGTCGATCAGAGAAAAAAAATAGTCTAACCTGTTGAATCTGGTGGTTTCTTTTCTTTTGTTTCTGTTTCATTCAAATGTGACCTTTCTTTGATGACCTGTGGGAAGGCAATTGACGTATTAGTCAATTAATAGAGTGCACATGTTGTGTTTGTCCTCATGAAATCACAGCCTGTTTGGTTTTTTTTTTTTTTTTGGTCAAATTCTCTGTGTTGTAACTCACACATTTCTATAAATTATGGTCCTTATTTTAATCACTACAAGCCGATTGAATTGATACCAGTGCAAAGCAAGAGAAATTATCTTGGTTGTAATCAGCATCAGTGTTGGCATAAAAACAGCCTAGAAAAGATCAGAACTGAACCTCAGAGACCAAACCAAAGAAGAATCCAGGAATCAGCTGCTGCCCTGTACTAGCTTTTGCTGTTAAAAACTAGGTTAAACCAAATCTCGGAATATTTAATATTCTAGTAAAATGTTCAGTAATGATCTTACTGACACATATCAAAAATTTTCTTGCTGTTTAATCAACCATTGGTAATGACTTTTTAAATGATGCAACAATTTATTAAGAGCTGACTGAGACGGTAACCAGGATTTGGAGTGTATAAGCCCGTAACTTCAGCTTTGCACCCTTCTCTTACCTATATTTTACAATGTTGCAGTGACATCTAGAGGTGCTTCATACCAGTCCAGGTCCTCACCTCTGCAATTACTGTTCCCTTTGTGGATATTAACTCCTGTTTCTATGCTGTGTGCTCAGTGTGTTTTTTCACGGGCCACTCCTAGACTGGTTTACTAGGTGACCACAGCACAGCCTGGTACCTGCTGTTGCTCGGTGCTCCCTTTTTCTTTTTTTTGCCTTCTTCCTCTCACAGTGCTATGGAACTGGCACTGTCATTATTATTATTATTATTAGATCCATGCAGTGTGAAAAGTGCAGATACCTCCAGGTACTTTCCAGAGGGACTACCAGCTAAAGCAGTACTGTACATGTCCCAACAAAATATACAGGTTCAGGCACTTAATTTTGAGTGTCTTGACCATGTGATCAGTCCCACAGCTCTGGGCACCAACCAGTCCTATTACTAAACATTTGCTCTGGTGAGCCTTCTGCATTTCTTTAATGCTTTATTTTTTTTATTTTAATTTCATTAGGCTATATAAAAATTAGGCATGAAATCAAAGCAATGTGTATCCACTATAAACAGAGTTCAAGGGAAAGGAAATTCCATGAGAAGCAAAAAGAGTGGAGACAAACTGAATGTAACTGCATGGAGCGATTTCAACAGGACTTGTTCACAAAATCTTGATCTGCAAGGGACAAAGAAACTGTAGCATAAGCATAAGACCTGAGACTGACAATTATTTGGGATGCAGTTTGTCCCAGGAAACTGCAGGCCACAAAATGAAAAAGGCCACAATACAACCAGGTAACTACCCTTGAAATATAAATCGGAGCCTTGTTCCCACAGAACTTAAATATAAATGTAATGTTGCCAGATGGAATATAGGGAATCAAACAGTGCTCTAAAAAGCAATAAAAAAATAAATAAAATAGGGAAAAGCCGCAGACTTATTTATTCTGCACTGTGTCGGCAATTAGTAATGCACTCGGATTCCTGTAAGTATGTCAGCCTCTCTGTACTGCTGAGGACATCAGCTCTGATCAAACACAGTCAGCTGAGCAAATAACCAGGGAAATGGCCTCCAAGCTCTTTGATGCATGAGGCCAGATTTCACTTTTGCATTCAGAATTAATTGCAGACACACGGCACTTCCAACTAAATATTGCTGTAGTTTTGCAGGTGTGAAATACAGAAGCCAGCTTTTGAAAATCTGTCTAGTGGAAGGAACACTGGACAGTGCTGAATACCTGAGACTGCCAGGGCATTACATAAATTACTACTGTGTTTATTCAAGCACCGTTTCTGATCTCTGACATTTTACCAGCAGATGCCAGCAGATGAGGAGTTCATACTAATTTAAATGAAAAAAAAAAAAAGAATACAAATGAATTATTTACTGATATCCTTCAGAATCAATTTGCAATAAATATAGGGTCAAGAGTACACTAGAGTAAGAAATACAAATATAAGGACTAGATATTGAAGTACTTGTAAATACATGAGTAGTTTATACATGAATAACCCACATTTTGCTGTTTGTAGCAACATGTGACTTCAACTTGTCAAATCTTGACCAGGCAATAAAAGCAAGAACTTTTGCTCATTATTTCTCCCCTGTGGGGGTTCACCAGGTTCTCTAGAGCTGACAGAAGTCAAATTATCCTTCCCATCCCAGCCACAGGCGGTACAAAGACCTCCTTGTAGTTTGTCAGGGGCATGCGTGACGTCCAGCCCCAGGCAGCTGAGCAGCTGCTCTGAGCGCCCACAACTCCCAAAAGCTGTGACACTCCTTGAAAATCTCATCTGAAAGGTGTGGTGGTTTGTTAAAGACATCTATCCCACCTAACTACTCTTCACACCACTCCTCTTCCCTCAGTCTGTTAGAGCTTTCTTAAGGGTCTTTTTAACTTAATCCCTAATGATGTGTTATTTATTTATGTATTATTTCTCCCAAACGTAGGTAACATGACTTTCTACAGTCTGTATTTTCTAAAACGACAGCAATCAATATTTCTTAGTAGAAAACATTTTTTCCCCTTTCTGTAATGATTTGAATATTAAAAAAATTTAGGGAAATGGCAAATAGTACTTTTTCCTAGTCATACAAGCCAAAAGCTTCCAATGAATTTTACATTTTCATTTCACAAAAGGTTAAATATGAAAGTTTGTGTTGTAAGTCTGTAAAGTACACCACAGGAAAAAGGTGTCTGTATCTACACAATTTTGAACTTTGTCTTCAAAAAAACCATTTTCTAGACTTAAACATATTCTTTCACAGAATACTGCCAGACCCTAAGCAAGAGAGACAGAATAAAAGCCCAGGTGATGATACAAAATAATGTGAGATAGTCCAGGGGCTGAAACTTCAGTATAGACCAATGGGAAAAAAAAAAATTGGAAATTATTTAAATTGACTTTAGAAACCTGCAGAAATTAAGCAAAAAGCAATAATATATATAAATATAATATATTCTAATAGAAATTTCAAATGGAGCAATAAATTAATGTCTTTTATAGACATCTGACTCCATTTTAATGATCCGTACATAGTTAAATTCCTTCTTTATACTGAAGCAGTCCTGCCTTTGGAATGTTTTTTTAGTTAACTTTCAGATTTTTTTATTCACCTAATAAAACTCTTTGATTCTTTTTTTCCTACTGCAAAAATTTCTGTAATGAATGGCCTCATGAAGCAGCCCCAACCATACAGTTAGAGGTCCTTTATCACCCCATCACATTTCACTTGATACCAAAACAATAACCTCAGCTTCCATTTGCCAATACCAAGACACAAACCTTTGCCTATGCCTAAACCACATTTTACCTCTGTGTCACTTTCTCATGTTCTTGATAGTTTGCAGAGCTCTATTATGTCAAGATAACCTGGTTTTGTGTAAGATCTGACCACCATTCATTTATCTAAATTATTAACTTACTTGAGATTTGCAATTAATGAGTTTCCCTAACAGCCAGAACCCAGCCATGGGCTTTGCCACCTGAGCACTGTACTGAGGATGCTCCCAGTATCTCCTCACTGGTTCCCAGGAGAGTGCAGAACGTACAACAGAGCCCTCGGGACAACCACATGCATGGTGATGTCTCCTGTGCCATCCACCAAAGCTGGAATCCATCTCCTCCTGCCCTTTTATGTTCCTCTTCAATACATACCCTTTTCTTCCCCCACCCCCCACAGCAGTGTAAAATATTCAGTGAGAGTATTTTTGATACAAACTTGTAAGTGCTAAAAACCTTACACATAGGAGTTCTGCTTTTATTGGTAGGTGGTGCATCTGCTCCCATGTCATTATTTTTTTGGTACACTATAACAACTGCTGGCAAAGATTCTGACTCTTGCATGATTTTTATAGAGCTCCTTGAACTAGATAAAGAAATCATTCCTCTGTAAAATAAAAACTCAATCTACAAATATTTTCTAATCACACCCAAAAAATAAGCTCTGAACCATGAGAATTGTGATTCCCCCAATACAAAATACAAGAGAAGTTCTATGTGATCTGCTGCTTTGAAAATACATAGGTAATGAGGTAACAACCTCTGCATGTGAAAAATCCCTCAGAGCAATATCATCCTAGGGAAGAAGCAGAAAATCAGTGAAGCCAAAGTGTTGTCCATTCCCCACAAAAGTTTGCTGACTTCCCACCCCCTGTGCTGGAGAAGAAGTGGCTGTCCTGTTTCAAATGGATGCTTCCTCCTGCCAGGCCATTCTTCTCAAAACCACGAATCTTACACAGAAGAGTAGAAAAGGCTTTCATGCAAGCAGGCTGAGGACAGAGACCATGGCCTTAGTGACGATGCAACGGGTTCCACTAACAGTGACAGGTTGGTTCTAAACATCTTTACTTTTGTCTTGAGGTCTAGTTGCTGTCATTTAACAGAGTCATTTTCAGGCACAAGAAAGAGCCTGGGAGGTAGATCTTTTACCTCCAATTGTTTGGTTCCCTTTTAATGTCTCTGGAATACACAGAGGCCTGTAATAATCACCAACAAATCTGAGGCTACCGAGACACCCACTAAGATCAGAGCACTCAGCATTACCTGGTTTTGACCCATCCTTTCACTGCATCTGGCAAATCAAATCAACCAGTTACTATCATTTTTGAGTTTCTCAAATCAGGAGCAATGTCAGGCAAGCACAAGTACTGAAGATTTCAGCTGCTTTTCTTACCAACACATTGGACAGCCTCACATCTATCCCTTCTCTATACTGGTCAGTGTCCTTACATGTGTGATGACTGACAGGGTGCACATGTGCCTCATATGCACCTGTGCCATTGATATTAAATGGGTCATCCTCCTAAGTGGGTTCCAGTACTGTCACAGTGTGAGAAAGGAGGAAAAAAAAATCCATCTTGAAAGCCAAATCACTGGCAGATCTTTATAACTGTGGGGACAAACCACCCACTTGTCAAACTACTCAGGCAATTTTTTTACTACAATGTCAGTTAAGTAGCCTCACTATTAAGAGAGTATTTCTCAACTTAACTAACTCAGCTGAGCTAAGCAGGCAATGGTATGGATGGAAAATATCTTCACACTTCATGAGCTGCCCTTCCTAAACTTTTCTCCAAGATCACACAGTTGTGAGATTTTCATCCAAAGGGTTATAAACTTAAGAAATCATCTCCTACATCTTTGATGACTCACTTTGAATTGGACTCCAGAAATGCAGGTTTCCTAACAATTCATTTAAGAAGAAGGGAGTTTGGTTTGAGGGGAAAGACCTGTTTGGGTTTTTTTAAATTTTCCTTTTATAGAAAGATTGTGGTCCTGTGGCACCTCACCATGCAGAACCCAGCGAATGAAATGTGGTGGGGCTCATTCCAGGCTCTCTTGGGGCTGCTGCCCAGCCACCCGTCACTGCTTCTTCTCACTACTGCACGTGTATGCAAAAGCCAGGGTGCTGCCAGGATGGCACTAATTATTTGTGCTTCAAAGCAGCCACCCTCGTTATTAAAACTCATTGTGGTGGAGATGCCACATTTAGTTGCAATGGCACTCTGCTACCAGAGGATATAGTCAACCATGGTACCCCTACACTTTCTGATAGGGGCTAAGAGGAGCCATTACTAGAAAACCGCCTAAATGTCAAGGATATCTGATGACAAAAGGTGTATTTTAGACGGCTGCAGTGGACAAAGACTTCCTCCCTGAGCAAATCCTTCCTACCACTGTCTCACCTCTTTGAGTAACCTTCTGCTTTTACAGGACTGCTCTCTGATGAGCTGCCTTGCTTTGCTTTCCTGCACTTACCAGTTATCTCTTTATCTTCATCAGAACATCTTCCTAGTTTTGCAAAGGAATTGTAATGGATTCCTAAAAGCCATCCAATGTGGCACGTAGGTATTTAGGAGTTAGCTGTGTCTACTTTGATTTCACACATTTTCAGATTTGTAGAGACAGCAAAATCCCAACAGTGCTCAGGAAAGGATCCTACGCAGGGAACATCATACAGCAGATAGCAAGTTCTGAGTGTAAATGAAAATAACGTTAAACAGCATTATGAATTGAAAAGGCATGAAACAACTCCTATGTCTGCCACTAAGGGAGAGAACAGGGCAAAACAAGATGGAAACATTGTCCTGAGAAAACATACCAGTTTTATAGACAGAGAATTTTAACTCTGATACACTACAGCTCATTCAAAAGCTGAAATTCTTCTACCAAGAACATATTTAAGTAAAAGCATCAGTCCCGAGGGAAAGAAGAGCATTCTCAAGTATAATGGCACCTGAGAGTGCTGACCAGCTGCATTTCCCAAGCAATACACAAACCATCTGCTGAAATTCTGCAGAAATCTCTACTCTTGAAACCACTGACCACAGCAGAAACTCTTGCAAATAGATTTTAAAAAGAAAAAAAAAAAAAAAACACCAATTCCTACTTATTTGGCTGAAAGAATAAAACTACACAGAACATGGCCAATTTGGAGAGAATTTCAACAATACATAAGGGACCTGTTAGCATTTGTAGGCAAAATGAAGGAATCAGAACAGTTATAGACTGAGGCTGAATGGATCTTAAAACACATGTGGCAAACAGCAGTTTCATTGTGGGCTCCTACTAAAGCAGCCAGTGACCTGCAATTGCAGTGTGATACCTGCACAGGAGGTACACAGGGTTCAAGCAGAAAACAGAGCTCCCACCACTGGCATGTCTTTAGTGTGGGAAACAGCCCCAAACTGCTAATGGTTGTTATTCCTCAAGCAAAGCCTGTAGAAATGTCAGGAAACCAAAGCTACAGACACCTGCAGGCAACTGCAGGAAGTTCAACACTATTTTACGATGGCAACAAAACGGACTTTCTGGCTCTCCAGATGAGTATTTGCAGGTTAATAGCACAGAATCGCTAAACTCTTTAACTTGGAGGAAACAAGTGAAGTATTATTTTACCCTCTTTCTTTAAAAGTGGAAGAAGTAGGATGGAAAACGGAGTTATAGACAGGAACATTTTGCAACAGGATTATCAGACTACTTAAAAAGGTGAATTTGAGGAAAACCTCAAGGCTTTTAAAGACGCTTACTGTAGAACTGCTGATTTCCCTGAGTGGCAATAGTGACAAAATAACTTAAACGACAAGTAGTACATGCTACTCCTCTCAGCCATGTGGTGATAAGGTCATGCTGCACTCAGTGGAAAATGACTGGGAAGCATTTGGCAGCATTGACAAAGCATGAAGTGTCTCCAAGCTATACCATATAACAGCTTCAACCCAAACCAGAGAGAAACTAAACTCCTGTATGAGGCAGTGGAGGTATTTCAGGATGGCAGTAAAAGGCAGGAAAGCAGAAATTTGCTTCAGAAGAGAGCAATCCCTATATTTTGCAAGAGCACAAAATATGCCTGTGGAGTCTGTGATTAGGAAACTGTTCCAGCTGCTGCTGATGCCAGGAGAGAGATTACACACCCCAGCTGCTTACTTCTCTCTCATTCCCCATCTTCCCTCTCTGTTCTGCCTCTTTCACAGCTCTCTACATAATATGGTTCTGTAAAAAGAGACAGTTAGGAAAAATTAAAAAACAGTACTACATTAAGCAAAGAGCAGCACCTCTCTAGAGAAGGAAGGATGGAAAGACAGGTAAGCAGTATGTAAACACTATTCACTGCCTTATCCAGTTGTACCTATGGCCACCTACTGCACCACCTACTAGTAATTCATTTATAAGTTATGATTGGATTATTTTGCACAACCAGGCTGGGGACAGACAAACATTTTTCAGACAGCTCAGCTGTTAGAACTAAGAGATGGCATTTACTCATAGCTGGAGCAGGGTGGATGACAAATAGGAACATCATCCAAAACATCTGATCATCTCCAGCAGTGCATAGAAGTGGGTACTGTCCTTCTGAACTAACTGTAGTGAATAGATTGCCTTGTTCGTGGCTGTACAGAAAAAGAATAGGACTGTGCATGTCTAAAGGGATTGAAGGGTTGCTCAGTGTTGCCACACAAAGTCCACCTAGGATACAAGAGATGTTGTTCTTACTGCCTGGCAGCTTGCACTTCTATGGGGTCAGCACTGTTCAAAATTGTCATCAGGTGGGACTAGAGACAGGAACGAGGATTCTGTTAAGAGAAGCAAGGATTGGTATCTGCACATTTGGGTAAATTTGTTCATTGCTACATCACCAGGTATTAGTGCTGTATTTCAGGTGTAAAACTCTTCAAGGGTGAGATCCCCTATTTTTCTATTCCTTTGCTTTTCCTTTAATCACAACTATATAAAACATATAGAAAAATACAGAGATCCAGTTCAAATATGGAGACATGAGCAACCAACTTCACAGTGCCTCCTGTATCAGTATTTTCACTAACTTGCTCAGAGATCCTGTTCTTACCCTCTCACCCAGAGGAGAATCTGCTTGCCCTAAATGCTGGTCCACACTGTCTCCTACTAAGCTGACAGCCAAGCTCCGCAGTCTCTGCTGAAGGATATCGTTCCATGTTCTGTTACTCCTAATGCAGGGCTGACTTCAAGTCTGTTTTTACTTAAACCTAAGATGACTAAGTGTTTACCAAAGCCAGCTGTTGTTCACAGGATAGCCTGGTAATTTTATGATGGTCCTTTTCTAATAAATCAAACACACAGAGAGGAGGTAATGACAAGCTAACATATGTATGCTATCTCATAAAACAAACAAAATATAAACAACATAATAATATCATCAGCGTGATTCCAGACATGCTCATGCTGCCTTTCCTAAGCCCACATGCTAGACAAGTTCCTACCAAGTCCACTCAACATCTCCAAGAGTCTGCCTAAATAAAAATGAATCAGTGAGGGGATTACAAATGTAGCTGCTGTTGGAAAAAGACAGAGACTCCACTTACTCCTCTCTTTATTGGGTCCTTGTCTATTAGGCTACCTGTTTTCATCATGTTAAAGGCCCATTGCCTCTACTTCCAGGTCTTTCACAGCACTGAACTCTCCATGGGGCACCTGCATCTCTACCATCCTGGTTCCCCTCTGACTCACCAGGAGCACAAGCTCCTCCTGTTCTGCTACACCCGTTGACCACAAACTCACCAGCAAAGCCTCCAAGGTCCTCTCCTTTCTCCAAACCTGTGTTTCTATTGCAGAGAGCCTTGCACCTACTCTAGTCTCTAGGAGCTGCCAGCTCATTAATGTGCCAGGCCTGATTCAGTTTACATTTATAAATAGTTTAGATGAATATATACTTTCACCAAAATAAGTAGATCTCTACCCAAAACTGCAGAGATGGCAGCATTACAGAGATGACCTGTGGGTCTCATTCCAATGGGGCTTTTACAACAGATGTTTTCATTGATGTTTTGAAAAGTAAAAGAAGGCCTAAAATCAGATGCTCAAAATAAATAATCATTTCTTATCAAAGTAATTGTATAAAACAAGAAAACTTCTCTCTTGTTGAAACACCTTTTTTTTAAACCAGCCCAGCCTGATGTTCAAGAAGGGCCTGTGATGACGATTTTTGTTGTCAGTCTTCTTTGGCAAGGAAGCTATTTTTCTCTTCAATTAATGATGCTCTGGAAACAAGGATGAACAATTTATATCCTTACATAGTGAAAGATCAGTCAGTTCAGCTGACAGAGCTTTACAAGATGTTCCTCTGTTGCTACTCAGCACTGACTGATATTTTTATAGTTTCCTTTGCAGGCTCAAATGCTTCTTGTCTATCAAAGAAGTGGGGTTGCCTTAGGGTAACCAAGCTGAAAAGCACACAGTTTGCTGACCAGGCTATTCTGAATAATATTGGGTGCAGCGCTTCTTTTTTTCAAGGAACACTGTTTCCATTAATACCTTCACATGATGTTTTTCCTGCTCAAAAACTTTAGAAAAACAAACTCAAGAACTATTCTTTAAATGAACCAAAGAGTAAAGCCTGCATGTGACTTTTTGGGAGAAAAAAAATTAAGCAAAACAAAACAAAGTATGAAAGGCAACCTTTTTGGTTCACTGTGGGTTAATTAAATACCAACATACTTTGTCAGAAGAAATGTCTTAATTTTCTTTACCAGAAAAAGAATACTCAAGCCACCTTACAAGAACTTATTAGAGTCAATAGAGTCTTTCAAGAGATTTTTGGTGGCTTTTAATCTGAACTTTAAAGAACATGATGAAACTCTCATTATGGTAACACGTGCATTTTTTTACCCAGGGAAGTTTACACAAGCCACAGCTCCAGTTACGGTAACCCTACCTCAGATCCCAGTTTAGAAGTCCCCTAGTCCTCACCAATGCAGAGAAATAGCAGATCAGAACAGCACACTTAAGATGTTCTTTGAAATAAAGGACAAACATATGTACATGCCCTGACCCAAGGAGGCTTTTTACCAGTTCCACTAATCTCTAGACCCTGGTGCTCATAATACGACTGCTGCAACTTGATTCCCCCAGATAATTATAAATCCAGAAAAGATCATTGTAAAATTCATGGCCAGGACCCAAGACTCTTGAAGCCTGTCAATCTTTGTTATGTTCTTTGTTGTTGTGTTTTACAGCTACAAAGGAATAATTAGGAAAAAATGAGGGTCTGTGTAACAAGTAGATTTTTCTATATCTTTTCCACTGAAACTTGCTCAGCTTGTCCTTATACTTTTCACTTCTAGAGCACATTGGTTGTTCTTTCTTAAATGTCAACAAAACAAAAAAGCTGAGCATATAGCAGAACATATCCGTAGCTTGCAATGATTCCTGCCAAGATGAAACACAAACCTGGGCTCACCTTTTCATTTTTCTTCTTGAGCAGGTCACCAGCTGTTGTCTCCGAGAAAATGTGCATCCTAAAGGGATGTCCAGCTCCTGCTTTGCAAACTTTACGTTTTTTAACATGATGTTTTACACTTGAATTATGAATTATTAATGTTTTCACCTTCTCTACCAGAGGTCCTACAAGTTTCTGTAGTCCACAAACACTTTGTTCAAGTCCATCTAGCCTTTTAACCTGCTGCTCTGCTTTCCTGTTTATATCAGAAAGAGATTTTCTCATTTTAAGGCAAAGTCCCTTCATTTCATTATTTTTCAATTTTTTGTTTCTTTCCATCCTTGATCCAGGTTCAGATGTTTCTGCCTTTACCATCTCAATGTCTTTTTCAATGCAACAGATTTCTTGGGAAACACTGTTAAGCTTCTTAAGGACATTGTCTTGCAGAGTCAACAGTTTATCAATTTTCTCTTCAAGGGAGGCAAACTTCACATCCATGATGTTGAAACTTTCAGATGTGCTGACATTACTTCTCGCAACACGAAGAATTTGAGGAGGTTCCATTCCATTACCTGGCCCTTGGTTTTGCAAAGTGTTTGGATCGAATATTTTGGCCAAGTTGTTGACCATAGACGTAGAAGAGCTCTGCCTGCTGGATGTGGTCATTTTGCTGGTTTGGGTATGGGAAGGAAATGCTCTGATGATCAGCTGCTTGAGGACAATATCAGTTGCAAAGGCTTTCCATCCAGGCTGCTCAGATATACAGCCAAGTTTGGCAACTCCAGCTCAACTAATTTAAAAACTATTCTCATATATTTGACTAAAACAGAGAAAAGAGACACTCAAATTATTTAGGAGAAAAATGCCTTTCATCCATTCTTTTCTTTACAAATATATATCTATCTGTTTCTAAATTAGGTGAATACGGAGATGCATATCCTAAATGCACTCGGTTCAGTGATATCAGCCTAGCAAGGTCCGAACTATTTGCACTCCAATGGCATTTGATAGCAAAAAGGCTACGCGATACATGAGAAGTCATTAAGGGTAGAAAGAATTTGGCAGTGGTGTTGCTGCTTTTCAAAAGCCTAGCATGTAATGTGACCCCTGCTCTGAAGAGAATAAGGGTCCTTACAGGGAATTTAAATGTGGCTGCTTGAAATTGCTATGTTTTAAGCTAAACTTTTCAGATGAAAACTTCTATTCCTTGAAAAGCCTGTTACGCCAGGCAGGAAGTCAATAGAGTGGTAGAAAACAAATACATTAAAGAAAGTAAAACAAGAAGGAGATGCTGGAATGCAAATATTTGGGGAAAAAAACATCAGAGCCTTTTTATCTATCTTATGTCTCAGCTATCACATAGTTAGCTGTTTATGCACAAGTAGTTAACTCCATAGATAACATCTTAATTTAGTTCTGTATTTATCAAGACTGTTCTAATTTGCTACAAATTAAGAGACTTGTGTTTTACTGTGATCTGGTCATACAAATACCAAAATAGAACATTTGATAGAGACTCAGCTCTTCTTTGTTTCCCTGACAGTAAATGTCTCGTGACCAGTAATTAGTATTCCTAACTCAAACAGTTTATTTAAGTTTTGCTTTTGCAAAAGACTTCTGTTTCTTTCAGAAAGACAGCACTGGAAAAAAAAGAAATTCCATTACTAGGAAGAGGATTCCCCTAAGGGTAGGTCTGAATTGTTGAACACCTTTCATGTTGGTTAGAAAAATAAAAACAGAATTTGAAAGAAAGAATAAAACCAGCATTTCTCATCTCAAGTCAGCTATACTCCACAGGAGCAAGAAGCAAATCAGTATGGATCAGCTTGATGGAGACAGACTGCCTCTGAAACACAAAGAAACAGCCTTGGACAAATGTCTGTCATAGATTGACCACATATAGGCCAGTCTGCACTGCTGCCACATCTTTTATAGAAATAAACACAAAGTTGGCCAGATGGTTGAAAAACAGCCAGAGCGTTGCTCTGCTCAAAGGATCAAGAGCTTCTTTTGTGATCCCTGTGAACTATTACTTTTGACAACCTCCATTTCTCCATCCTTTAAACAGGGAGCATGAGGGATAATTAGGTAAGGGAAATAGTGAGTTCTGAATACCTAACACACTAAATAGTCTTTCAAAATTGCATGGTCTTCTCTTCAATTTTAGGTATCAAATGTGTCTTTTAGGGTCAATCACAGCTGAAGTTTTCAAAAGATTCCAAAGGCATTCTTCTGCAATCATTTCTGACTCAACGTGTAGTCAGTGTTGATAAGGATAAGCTAATTCAGGAGCTTATTCTCCAGTTACTGCAGGTTCATAAGTACATTTGTCACCACCTGGGATCAGTATGTTACTGCAAGTGAAAGTGAACTGTGTTCATGCATGACCCTAAAACATGGATTGAATGTTTTAAATAACAGACATTACCAAGAGCTGGACATCATGTGTTACTGTGCACAGCACATTCACTGAGCAGACTGAGAAGGTTAAATATTTTTAAAATAGGAAACAGGATAAAAAAAACCCCCAAACAGTTTAAAGATCTCTATTTCATGAAAAGAATAATATACAGGACAGCAGTTAAAAAAGAGGAAGTAATAACAAAGCAAAGAACATCACATCAGTTCCAGCAGAGTAGTTATATTTGAAGACCTTTTTCTTCTTCTGTTCACCTCTGCTAGAAACATGAACTAAAGTCTCCTGACAGTTTCATATCTGCAGAAGCCCCTGTTGGACACAAACTTCCAGAAGAGGTGTTTGCATGTCTGTAAACTGGCCAGGTTTGAAAAGCCATTTATTTTGGATGAAACATCCCTGCAGGAGTTCACAGTCAGCTTTCCCCTGTCCCCTGTCCTCCCTGCACACAAAAAAAATGGGTTAAAGGTTTATTAGACCTTGCCACCCATCCAGCTAGGACTCCTGATCTGGGGAATTTCATAGGCAAAGACTGTTAGGCACAAGGATCCTCTCCAAAAGGAACATTTCGTTGAAGCAAGAAATTATTAAAAGAAAAAAAAAGGACATACAGACAGCAGTGGTAAAAACGTGTTATATTACTGTGCACAGCCACATATGTTAAACATTTAAATCTCTCCTAACAGTTGCCCAGGGAAATGCTATGTGAAGTACCTCAAACCAGTACTATAAACACTAATAAAAATTTTAAGCTCTCTGAGGTAAGATCCTATTATCAAGTATCATCTGTAAAGTCCTACTGATTTAATATGTTACCATGACATACAAAAATGCCAGACACCGAAAGGGTAGAAAGCAAACTATAAAAATGCTTCATTAAAAGTTTATCAGTATGTTTGCAGTTCTGTCTGAAGCTGAAGTGAACTGAGAGAACTGCTGTGTAGGGGCTTGAAAATAGGAATAAATGAAAGAAAATGAACATCAGCTTGCTTTCTAGGCTCAGAAAGCTCTTGCCAGTAACTTCTTCACAGCAGGGAATCTGTGATCTCTGTCTCTTGGACTGTAAAATTGAACTAATCTTACATATCCAGATACTGTTCAGGAGTTCAGTGAGAATTAATTACTTAAGGGAAAGTGATCTGTAAAAAACAGTGTAATTTAAAGTATTTGAACATTTCCTTCTGAGTGCTGTGAATTATTACTGCTACGCTATGAAATTCAATAATACTATATGTAAACAATTTGAGCCATTTTTAATAACCAAATAGCTGAATGCAGCTTTCTAGAAACTAAAATAATCTCTTAGCACCTGTACCTATGATAAATGCACAAAATAAGCCCATATAACAGCATTCTTATTTTCATCTCACAAACTTTAATGATGACTTGATCATTGGACTTGCACAGCACCAAAATTACTTAAAAGTCTGTTGGAAACTAAGGGTGTGAGCTGCAGCAATGGTTACTTTCCAGGAATTGAAAAAAGAGAAACACAGCTGACTGAAATACTTTGGAAAGAAAGCAATTCCACTAGTTTTAAAGACTACATGATTCCCCATGTTCCCAACATTGCATAATACTACAATTCAGAATATTAACACTAGGCCACTGCACCATGGCAGAGACCATGTGAGCCCAAAGGCTGACACTGAACCCTGGGAACTTTTGCACACAAGTGTAACCAACACCTGCTAATCAACTGAGAAAATGTGTGGTATTTGATAATCTGCCATACAGCCTAATTTCTTATATACAGTTGCTGCCCTGTTGATGATGAATTCTTTTGAGTGGTTTTTACATAATAGAAAATTAACCTGTAGTTCTCAATTATTTCAAGGTCAGTTGGAAAAGGCCTTAAAGCAGTGTATATTATTTTCCAAGTGTAGTGGCATTGGAAATAGCAACTAAGTACCAATGGATACACAGTTGCTCCTACTGTGGCTTTCACATTTTTAACATATCTGCAGACATGGTACAGTGAGCCTGTAAGAGATGTTATAAAACTCTGTACCTTACACAGACATAGTTAAATGGGCTATAGGTGAAGACTGGACAGACTGGAGAAGTAAATTTTTCCTTCTGATTTCTCTCTTGAACTCAAATTGCAGCCAGTGTTATTTTCTCTGCACACACAAATATGGAAAGGCGGCTAGCATCAGGAAATTATCCCAGCACATCTATTTGCTCCCTAGCTCTATAAGCTGTCTGCTTCTGAAAATGATCCTCCAGTTTAGAGATGCCCAGACCAAGCTTTTAGCACATTCGGCCCCAAAGCCAGTAAAAAGCAGGAGGACCTCAGTTCCACAGTGTTTGTATCTCAGTTTCATAGGCATTAGAGAAAAAAACTGGAAAAAAAATATAGCCCAAAATATCCAAACAGTTTCTAATCAGTAAGAATATGTAATATTTGTGGTTCTTTTAATTTCACATGACAGCTTACCAGTCCAAACAAAGCCTGCTTTCTGCTTAAAAAACTTGTTCACTAAGTTTTCACCAATTCTTGGTCCTCTGACCATTCAGCTGAGCTGTTAACTACCCTGCCTTACCTTATCTTGTTCTACTAGACCCATGCTACCAGGAGTTACCCTCTCCCTCCCTGCTTTTTTTAGACTGACTCTTTTCAATTTAGTTCCGTTCAGTTCTTCATTTTTCCTAACAATTAAAGGTCCAGACAATGCACCTCATAAATTTATGTCTGCTGGCATCAAACTTTATAAACAAGAACACAAGTGGAAATGTTTGAGTTGTAGAGTCTTATTCCAATGTTTTTGGGCTGCAAGGCATGTATCAGGATATGCCATATTTTGTGGAAGTCTGCAACCGCTGAACTTTATCTGGAGAACATGGTACACATTCATCAATCTTGAGCTGTGCTAGATAAGGTATCTCCAAAACTCCCATGTCCAGTTTAATATTTTACTGCTATGGAGGAGGTGTTTTCCCCTCAGAAATAACATGGGGACACCTGCCATGCATGAGTTTACAGCGTGTGTGTGATGCACACTCCACATTCCAGCCATTCCTCACTCATACGTGTAAGCAGCATATGTTCTCCTGACATTTCTGTACCTAGGTCCTAGCAAGAACTGGGTTTAAATAGGGAATATATTAAGGAGAGTGGGCTGCAGGTATGTGAACAATTAGCTCTGACTTCCTGAGTTTTCCTAAACCACGATCTAAATTTTCCTTAGTGCGTGCAACTGAAGCTGATTTCTTCCTGTGCCATCCATGGATGACTAGAATAACTTGTTCTCTTCTCTTCTGAAAATACATTTAATGTATTTGAAGTTTATTATTATGTCTCCCTCTCAGTATTCTCTCAAATATGTAGTTACTTTGCACACAAAAACATATTACCATTTCCTAGAAGTGATCAGTATTAAGAAAAATGGGGGGACTTTTTTTCTTGAATATTTTTCTGGAGAAGTTGCCTTCCTAGATGAAAAGAAATTGCAGATAGTCTGTGTTTGTGGATTTTTAATAAATTCATTTGTGAAAATTGTACAAGCTAAAATGTTATGCTGTATCTCCTAGAAAACAATGTTAGATTTGTCTTTCCTTAGAACAATGGATCTTCTTTTCAATTAAAAATTTGTTTAAATCTTTAAAATAAAACCTCAGGACAGTGAAAATAAAAACTGCATAATCATATAGTATGAATCAGCTTTTCAGAAACCCACATAACAAAATTACTACCCAATGTTTTATATTTCAATGAGTTAAAATAAGACCTTTGTAAGATTTTCTACAATTATCTTACTTTTCTGCTGACTTCTTATTTATTTTTATTCTTCTCAATGTCTAGTTCATGCCTTAGATATCCCTGCCCTATATATCTGGAACTTCCATATTCTTCTTCCTTCCTTAAAATTAATTATCTCCTGCCATCCTGACAACTGTTTTGTCTTCAGCCTTTATCCTATGGTTGATCTGCATTCACTTAATGAAAACTTATTCATAAATTAAGAAAGATCAGGGAATATTTGTTAACCTATTTTTAGGTTCAAAGTTCAAATTAACTAGTTCAAATTAACTATTCTAATGCTCTATCTTCTACAAATTAAAACAAAACAAAACAAACAAACAAAAAAAAAACACCAACAAAACAACAAACCCAACCAACAAACCACTCCTTTTTCTGAAACTCTGATCAAGACAAATGCTAATTTTATTCTCAGATTTTCCACAGAAATGCATATTTTGTGGCTGGACTGGCCAGAGCACATCGCAGAGGAGTTCCAATAGTATCTTTTATATTTGAATCACCAATTGTTTTAGAGATAAATCACATCTTTGTATTTTTCCCTATTGTGATAGTGGTCATAAACTGTAGACATCCCTAGAAAACAAGTCTGTCTCCTTTAATCATTTGCAAAGAAGGTGTTTTGAAGAAGACCCTTATATCATGCACACAATATTTCTGTAGAAGTCTAAGTAAGATCCATATCTCAATAAGCCTCAAAGAAGGAACAGCTTGAGACTTTGGGGAACAGGAAAGCCACTATCCAAAATACTCAAAGATTTCTATGTGCTAGTCACAAAGCAGAGAATATACACAGTAGTGCCGTGAGAGCTAAAGCACATCTGCTCTTTCTCTAGTACACAAAAACAGCTCCATGAGAAACAGTTTAAGCTTACAGCTGCTCAGCTCTGAAACAGATTAGAAAGCAAGCATGAAAGCTATGAACCAGACTCAGAAAGTCATGCTGTTTACTGAAAGTTCACAGATGTCCCTGATGGGGTAGAACAGAAAAACCATTCTCTTCCCCCTGCCCTCATTCTTCCAACCCTTCCCAATCGAAAAAGATCCATCAAGATCGATGAGGAAATTTATCCAAAATGATGTATTTCTACAATCAGCAGTCATGTTGGACTCCTTCACTGTGGGGGCTGAAATAACTGTGTGCCTAAGATTAAGTGACATACTGTATCATAAGTGATATACCTTTATGGCTGCTCTGGGGTCTGCCCAAAACACTTGTCTAGAACTCTGCTTAGGGTCAGAAAAGGAAACAGTTTCATACAGTGCAGGAGCATACAGCAAGAAAAGTCTGGCACGGAACTTCATGAGGTAGGACTAGGGAATTTACTGCTCCACAGGGCTCTCTGCACACAACTACTCTATGACCTGTTAATTAATTATGAATTCTGACTTCCTTTACTGTAATGACTCTGGTAACTAAGTACCCTGGAATATCCTAGTGATAAATGATGAGAGCAGGTCCCTGAAACAAACTACAGAGAGATCCTATTACAGTTCAGTGATCAATCTGCAGATGTCTGGTACTGGTCTTTTAGACATACTAGCACCTTCAAATTTTGAGCCTCTCTGTAAGGGTTTATGTGACCACCTTTTGCAGGAAAATAAATGTTAACTGATCTGTATATCCTTCTGTAGAAAATATCTTTGAAGATGAAAATGACAAGGCAAAATCCATATTCTGGGGGTGAAATCTCTTGTACTCTGGAGCTCTGAAGATCTCTTTCATGTGGAAAAGCATTTGCACAGGAAAAGTAGTGCAACTGCAGGTGCAAGTTGCATGGTGCAGCATGCAACATTTATCCAACAACTAACTCATACATTGCCTCCCATTGTTAACAGGTTTCTTTGGATGAATAAGAACTGCACAGTAGATTTAAAAAGCCACCAAAATCAGCATCTGTATGCTTAAAAGCCGAAGTTCAAAGCATTTCACCATCAAAGTGCAGAGCGTTCTTTCACTGAGGGTTGGTCTCCACTATCATCTCCTGCTGTCAAGATATCACATCAAGAGTCTCACCTTTGCTTAGCTGTCCACAATTAACTATACTAAAAACAAAACAAACCTCAAAACCCAGAGTTTCTTAAGCCTGAAAAATACTGTGTGATAAATTACCCATTAATAGCCTAAAACTCTATTTCCAGGAAGCCTGTTTAAAGGAAAATTCCTGAATTTCTGAGGCTAAAGCAGAGGTGTCATAACTCTGAAGCAGAGCAATGAAAGAAGTACTGTCTCCAGGTGCAGCAGGAGCTGTACCTCATTTCATCTGCTGGGTAGACTGGTTAAAATCTTTGGTTGCAATCCAAAACTTTCTGGCAGCTAGCATCCTGTATTAAAATTTATAAACCACAAAAGGCCTTTTCTTACAAAAAAGTTAATTCAGGATGGATAGGCTGAAAAGACTTGAAAGGGACAGTCATCAGAAGTGGTTATATGGAAAATTGGATGTAAGTAACACCTTTCCCTCCATCAGAACATACTAAAAATACAGTAAATGCAATTTCAGAGAGAAAGGGAAACTGTGCTGATTAAAAGATCTTTAAAAGAGCTGCAGAGAAGAACCCCAGAGCCGCCTGTCCTGTTGGGAGGTAGAAGTTCTACAAAACATATATTATCCTCTTCAGAGGATAACATATGATAGCTCAGCTTTCTTCAAGCTGAAAAACTTACCTGCTATCTACAATATCTGAGCCCTGGTCAGAAACAGTGGACATCCTCTGTGGCGACTGCACACTCAACAGGCAGAGCAGTCACACCTCGGGCTGTGATCAGCTGGCTTTACAAACTAACCCTTAAAATGCAATTATCTTCTGATTCCCTCAGATTTAACCCATATTCTCTGCTATAAGAACACTCCAAAGATAACACCAGGCTAGTGAAGATCCCAGTGTGGCAAAGAGTGCTCTTCTGATGAATGACTATTAATTCATTTTCACTTGTGGTGGTTTGTTCCCTGCTGCCTTCTACTGTGAGACCAGCTGTGGCAGTGCAGAAGTAGGAAGGAAATTTTGTGGATTTTTGCTTGTTTGTTCCTTTAGAATAACAGTAAACACTACCCACAAGTACTATTAGCCCAATTCTGTATCATACACTTACTGCACCAAAAAACAGGAATTCACTCATTCTGTAAGCCAGCCAGGGCACCAGTTATTTATTCAGGCAGACTCTGCTGAAGCAAACATTTTTTTACTACTATGACTGCAACCAGAGTTGGAATTAAACAGACTTTAACTAAGTAAATCAGCACAAAAAGCTGCATGCAGAAAATGCCTTGACTCATCTCTTGAAAACCTAGCATCAGAAGAAGTGAAATAAATGGCACATTCATATTAAGCATGGATGTCAGAATCCAGGATGGTGTAAAAGAAAAAAGAAGAAGCACCATGAGATGCATAGAGTGGCAACCAGTGTTTTTAGGAAAGGGGCAATTTGAGCTCACTTGATCTGTAGGGTTAGCTAATTCTGGTGAATGTCGATATTTTACAG
This sequence comes from Aphelocoma coerulescens, assembly GCF_041296385.1. Lineage (NCBI taxonomy): Eukaryota > Metazoa > Chordata > Aves > Passeriformes > Corvidae > Aphelocoma > Aphelocoma coerulescens. Next base: position 81,211,421 of record NC_091015.1, read on the forward strand.
ATTGTAACCTGAGCTTGGCAAGTTTCCATAGCATTACTTTATGCTTTAGGGATGAAGAATTCAAAGGAAGGGTGTTACCTAAAACTTAACTTCTGGGCTGTATTAAAAAGCCCTAAAATCCAGGAAGCCAAGTATTAAAGTATTTCTCCCCTTTGATCTATTTGTTTTATACCAATACAAATTGCCCATTCTGCTCAATTTCATGACAGAATGAATAGACATGAGGTAAATAAAGGTCACAGAAATATTTTTCCTTGTCTTCCTCTGCCCAGGGTGCATGTTAATAGCATTTTGCACTAGTGTATATTTTCAGCAACAGAAATGTCTTTTAGCTACATGTCTTCTTTTTTGGCTATTTTCACCCCTAAAGTGTTCATTCCAAAATGAAACATGGCAAGTTCCCAGCCTTATAGCCAAACTTTGAAAGCCATCACAATCATCACCTATTTTTGTCTCCTCTAAACCCCATATATTTCAACTAAATGATCATTCCAGATGCCCGGCCACCTGGCTGCAAAGATTAGCCACATTCAGTGCCCAACCAAAGACATTCAGCAAATTAAGAATATCAACAGCTGTTACAGAGACTCAGCGTGTCACTTCTTCAATTTTGAATTACCTGGTGTGTTCTAAAAGGTTCTATTGTAGCTGGTAGGACACTGATACACAAAATTAGCTGAGATTCACCAAATATCTTCTAGAATAAAGCTTTTTTGTTTTAATATGCTGCGTCTTGTTCAGCTTGAACACTTCCAAAGATGAGCATCAGTCTTGGCCTCATTGTCGTGAAAACTTCCAAATTAAATTATTTCCAAGATAAAACAAAATTTAAAAGATGTTTTGTGTGTACTAAATATATTCTTATGACCATTTACACAAAATCTGGGGAGAGGACTGTTGCTGTCAAGTATTTGCCTTTGCTAACAGAGGAGGACTTTCCTGGCAGATGCAGGGAGTTTGAGCAGGATTTACTTTGCAGAGGCTTCTTTCACTTTCAAGAACCCACAGTGGCCCTGGCAAATGCATCCCTGAACACTGATATCTTTTCCTCCCATGCTTTCACTACGTTCTACAACACCCTTCAGGCATTGTAGAGTATGTAAAGAACTTTTTTAAATGTAGCACAGTGAGTATCATGAGGAAGGATGCACTAAATAGGAAGAAACAAAAGTTCTGAAAGTCAAGCTGTTGTAAACAGGTTTCTGTTTACCATCCAGGAACGTCCCAAAAAAAGTAGTATGCATCCAGATGTTAAGACAGTCCATAAGAACTGGGGGAGAAACTCTGAGGCTGCACATCTGCCATTTTTCGACTTCAAGTGCTTTTCTTGGGAAGCACTGTTCCTTAAGGCAGGCCAGGAATAAAATAACAGCTGTGTCATCCAGGAAAGAAGAGCTAAGGTTTTATTTTGTGGTGATGCTACAGGAAAACTGCTTTCAAAGATCAGTTTGGGCATCTGGTGAGCACAATGACACAAAGGACACAGAGTTGGATCACAGTGCCCACAACTGAAACACTATTTCTCTACCTTAATGCACAGGCTAAGTAAAATCACGTCATATTTAAAGTGCTTGGCCTTTGGACCAACTAGCTAAGCAAAAAGAGCACTTCCTTTGGCCAGCTGTAGCTTTTCCCAGACAGAAGTTTCTTTTCACAGAAATGTTATCAACATGTAACACTGGATAAGTCTGCAGTTTGAGTAAATAATAAAGTACACCAGTGTTACAGAAGTTGGCTAAATAAAACAGAGGCTGCTATTACTGATTTATTAATATTCCTGAATATTAATGTGTTTCAGCCAGTAAATACAGAGGAAATACTGTTGTTCTTTTTAGGAAAAAAATATTTCATTAGTTCCATGCTGCCTGCTGAGAAGCCTCACCTTCCTACCATATTGCATCACTTACACACTTGCAGTCCTACCTCTTAAATCTCTGATTTCATGCAACTAACAGAGTTTTCTCTTTCTTTTTTTTTTCTAGAGAGTCTGATGGAGTCTTTAAAGACTTTAAAGAACTCAGTAGTCAGGATTATTAAACTAGAGTCCAAAATGAAAGCCTTGTGTTAACAGAATGGCTTAAGTTAGATCACAAGTGCCGAAGGCCAGTTTTTCTCTCAGTGAGTACAGAAGAACCAAACCAGTGGACTCAGTCTGTCTACTGAAGCTCAGCAGTTGTATCACTTCTTTGCCAAAATGCAGACATTGTGCTTTCCTGTTGTCACCTGCTCCAAATTAAAACTCTGTTACAGTGCACACCTGCAGGCCACCAAAGTGGAGGCTTTAAGCCTTTGCTTGGTCCTTGCTGTGGGATTCAGCATTCGTTTTATGAGGACAATTTTAAGCTACAGACACAGGAACTGAAGTATGAACCATATAGGAGGGCCCATCCACACAGGTGGCCAGAACAGGTGCAAGGTAACCTCTGCTGACAGTAGTCATGTTTCAGAGTGTTTCACCATCTGACGTCATTAGCCGCATCCAGAAGCATTTCTGACTGCTTTTTGAAAAGCCTTTGGGGAGAAGCTTTGCCTGCTGCTCATACTTACTTGTATGAACTTCAGAACTCTCAAGCCTTCTGGGGTGTTCAGGTGAAAACAACTGAGCTGCTGTGTGATAGGAGTGGGAACCCTTCAGAAGCTGAAGAAAAGAGCATTCTGAACAATTTATGCAGGACACAAGCCACGTGCACTGGTAAGCAGGCGTAGCTCCTTAGTGAAGCACATGGTTGGAACAGTGCTCTCCTAGAAACTTGTCCAGCAAAAAGAAAGACAGGCAAAGAGTTTGCACCCTTATTTTTCCCACTTGTTCCATGTAGTTGGCCCAATGACTATCTGGATTTCTTATCCTATCTGAGAACAGAAAGGGGGATGATGATGTCTAGACAGCGTGGTTTTCTTGCACCTGTAACTTCACAACTTCTGCATAAGAGGGGCTATAGGCTCTCTAACTTTAAATGGTTAAAATGCAAAGAAACAGCAACCAGAAATGTTAGGGGTCTTGCTGCATTGCACAGCTGACCACAGTGAACATCCTGTGTCATGCAGGAGTAAATTATTTAATAAACCTCATAAATAGGAAACTGACTTGAAAATACAGCAGGAGTAAGAAACATTATACCTATGCAATAGAAGAAAACTAACATTTCCTAGGAGCCAGACCTTTTGCATTTACTGAAGTGTTTTCAGGCTAAATGGTTACATAATTTTTGTATTGAAAAAAGAAAACATAGCATTGCTTAGAATAGGTTCGTTGTATTTATATTAATGAAAGATCAGATCTGGATTCCTGAGTGTCTAGTGACTGCTTCTGTGACAGGGAAACATGAGAAGAGCAGTCATGTTATGAAACAAACTCTCCTCTTACCTCAAAGTCACTTTTCCTCTCTTCCCCTGACCTATCCTCATCTGTTCCCTGCTTCTATTTGCAGAACTCCATTAACGTTACATACTCTAATTTGATCACAAGTTTTTGGGTTCCATACAGAAACCCAAAAACAGAAACTCCTGGCCGATTTCCATGGCCTCTACACCATGGAAGGGCAGGCTGAAAGATAAAAATGGTCCCTTCTCACTTCATGTAACTGATGAAAGCCTATGTTATAGGCCTTTTTACCTTTTAAACCCTGTAATATTTTTGGGATCACAGATACAAGTAACACCCTCTTTCTCTCTCCTGTTTGAAGGGAAAGCAAAGATAGATAAAGCCCTAATGATACCCCTGTCTGGCTTTCCTCTTCTTCTTAGCAGGACAGCCAGCTATTACGCCTGTTAAAGCTGAATATAAACACAAGGAAATGAAGTTACAGAACCTCTAGACCCCATAAGATAACTCTAGTCATCCAAAAGATGTTTAGCCTAAGGTAGGCATTCTCTATAGTCAAGGGAGAGAAAAAGTGAGCAATGTCTACAGGACAGTTCATCCCCAGGTTATGATGGAGCACAAATGGAAAGAAGTATCTGAGGTGGTATTGCTCTCCTTCCTGACTAAAGGAGGAAACCTGTTACTGTTTCAAGGACTAGGGGCAGAGATTACTAATCTCCCCTTTTGCCCTCACTACAACAAATCTTAGAAAACAGTCTGTCATCACAGAAATTTGAATCATGGCTTTCAGCATTGTTTAAGTTATGTCTGTCCCTATCCTGGGCAAGGGCCAGCCTTGTAACCTTCCTTCTACTGCCCTGTCATGTTAGGCTCTAATGAGAGAGCACAATGAAACAGCCTATTCTCATCTCAGAACATCAAATAGTCGGCTTTGATTTTGTGAGATGTGGCAGATGGTATTTTCATCATGACTTCTATCATGTAACTCTCATGAATGTTGCTTGGAAAAACAGCATCAGCACAAATCATGGATTAAATTTTGTCCTAAGGGTATGAAATATAGGAGAACTGATCAGAAATCACAAAGTATTTCATCACTGCCTACACAACACAGATGAGCACTGCAAAAGGGACTGTTTTTCTCAAAATATCTGATTTTCACTCTTTGTAAAGGCAATTTCCACAAGCTGGAAAAAAATCCACAGTCTTTGGAAAGGTGGGGCAATTTCACAGAGCAATCTCACTTTGCAATTAGGCTATGTTGTTCAGTTTCTTATGAATCTGCTTAGATGGTTTAATGGTTTCATAAAACAGTTCATTCCTCTCTCACTTGCTCTCTTTCCCCCCCCCCCCTTTTTTTTTGAAGAAATACTTGGTTTCTAACTAATCCTTATGCCTTAATACTCACTGAAGGGTCACACATACACCTGTGAATAGTGTCATGGCTCTAGAAAATCATGATCATTGTGACAAGATTAATAGGGAATGACTGACTGCCATCTCTCCCAGTGCAAGAGGATACAGACACTCAAAACAAGTACTGCACATCAGTTTCAAATCAGATTCTCACCCTAATTACTTGTGGAGGAGCTTACTGCCACAGGATATTGATGAGGTGGTGGAGTAAGGGCAGATAAAAAGGCATTGGACAAAATTATGAAGGACAGCTGCATTAGAGGCAAAGATCTTCTGGCCATGGACTGCTGTCTGATTGAAGCTCAGAAGGTCTCCCTGGGTAAGAATCTCATCTTACGTTCCCCAATTTTAGATACTGCTACTAGTCACCTGCAGCTGGGATGCTGGCCAACCTCTAATTCAAAAATATGCACATGAAAACCCCTGCTTTATTGCTTGTAAGCCTTTCTCTCTGCCACTAGAACATAGTGCCTGCACCTGGAAACATTTGGAAGCCTTGCCATGACCTCACTCACCTTACTGCCTCTGGGATTCAATTTCATGACTGCTGCAATTTTTTTTTACCTAAATTTTTCATCTGACACTATGAAAAATGAACTGTGATTACCCAGAGTGCAAGCCCCTATTCCCTGACCAATTCATATGATCCAACATGAGAATTAAAAATAATTGTCACTGGAGCTAACCAAAGACTTTTGAAACAAAACACTGGAATGTGTTGGAAAATGATGGCTCATGAAAACAGAAGACTGATCAACACATGATGTGCTCTTCCAAGTAAAATTAACTAGGGAAGAAGGCAGAGCAATGCTTGCAACCCTGAATGAAGCATGTCTATTTTTCATTGCAGTGAACTTTTTCCATTGCAGCCCTCTCTTCATGGGTGTGGAATTATTACAATGAAATTCAAAACTTTCTGAAATGAGCCAGATTATAAATTTCTTTGCAAACTAATTTCAACCAGCTTGCTTAGTCAAAGGCTTTTTCTATCTTCTGTAAACCCACGGACTGAACTGGAATGTATTTACTGTGAAATAGAATCAACCAAACTTGACATAAAAAGACAATTTTACATGAAGCTGAAGGAAGCTAATTTTGGTTTTAGATGCTAGTCTGTGTTGAACACAGCATACAGAGTTAAGAGCAGGAATGTCAGAGCAGGAAGCTCTGACAACAGGTAGAAGTGCTGGGATCTGCACTGATTTTTTCAATATTTCCTCTTTCTTTTCTCCTTTTAACCCTGAATCACTACTTCCTGCTATTTTCCTTAAAAGATGGCGTTTCTTAACATCAAGTTTCATTCACAGTATCTGCAGAGCACAGCAAAATTCTTCAATTCTTTGGTTCTGCTGTACTAGCTGTTTCAAGTTTACTTTCAGTGGCAAACATGCCACAATGGGGAACATCACCATATATCAAGTAGCTGTAATCAGGCAGATCAGGTACCAGTAATTTTCCTAATAGAGATCCAGTGTCAGAGATCAAGCATGAAGGCTCAGATGTCTGCATTGCCACCGTCCAGAATCAAGTGTCAGGGATCGGGACTGTAACTGCCAGGAATGAAGGGTCACGTGTGGCAGAGCAGGGAGCGGATCCCACCCCAGACCTCAGCGAGGAGGCTGTGTCTCCATAGATTCACCACTGGGCGTCGAGGACTAACACAGCAAAGGCAAAGGAGGCTAAATGTTTGTCTTCCTGGGGGAACCCAGTGCTTCTTTGCCAAACGCTGATTTGTTCATGCAGGTGTGTCTCTGGACAGGCAGCAGCTGCAATTCTGTGTGTGCAGTTAATCTTTCCAGACACTGCTAGTCATGCCTTTGGCTTGCTGCTCAATATGTAAGTACTTGTATGTTTTCTTAAGGAATACATCCTGAATGCATGTAATGGCAAGGGAACATCCCAAACTTAAATGGGTCCTGAATGGAGCTAAAGTGACATAATTTCTTGAAAACGTTCAATTTGTATCTCAAGGACCTGCCAATGCCCTCTACTCCTCTTGAACATATTATCAGAATGCCCAGTGCTTTAAGACTTAGTTGAAACTGTAGTAGAACATGAAGAAGAAAAATAGGAAGAAAAAATCCTAGGATATTTTTTTAACAGTAAAAATAATTGAAATATTTTCTCTCATTTGTATCTTGTTTCAGGTTCAGATTTTTGAAATCAAGGGAAAATAACAGGGAGCTAAAGTCAGTCAGCTGTGCGTCCCCTGAGGAAGTTGTGTAATACCTTTCTGATTCAGTTTCTCCTTTTTTTTCAAACAAGGATAATAATACAGAACTATCATTCAGAGAAGCTTTGTGACTGGAAGCAAGCACCAGGCCATGAAAATGCAAAGACTGTTTCTCTGAAAGCTCTCCACAGGAGCAACTTTAACTGTCATGGACATAATCAGAGCTGGAGTGGAGTGGATATGCATCACACTAAGAGAAAGAACAATTATGCCTCTTTTGAGTAATGATAGTTAAAGTAAGCAATCTATTTTAACCTTTCCACTTTCTGAAGAAGTGCTCATATGATTGCTTATTGCTATGGACACAAAGTCATGAGTAACAGCCAAAGAGACGTGATTCTTTGAAATCTCAAAACATGATTTTAACTTGAATATCAAGGACCAGTCAGCCATCTGCACCTCTCAAACACATTATCACTGTGCTCATATCCCTGTTGAGAAGCATATTGTGCAAATCTGTTGAATCTTGTAACCTGGGTGTTGGACCTGACAGAACACCCAGCGGTAGCATGCTCCCTGCCTCACACTAACTCCACTCAGAGCAACCCTTAGGCTCTTAAAGAATGAAGAAACATTCAAAGAATCATTGATTTAATCCATGTGGTAATACTGAATAAGTGAAGGTTAAGTAGGGAGAACCTGGTAGGCTCTAAATCCACACCATTTCAGTGCTCTAACACATGTTCACCCACTTGAACAGACTAATCCAAATCAAGGAAAAATTTCACCAGGCAAGGGCACTGAGGGAGCATTACACGCAACAAACAATTTACATGAACTTTGAATACCCTACTCCACTGTGAGGTACAATAATTTATATGTCCCAAATAGAGACTTAGATATGAATATGAGTAGGCTTTAATATGAATAAACAATGCAATTTGTTTCTCGGGGTTTCAGGACTCATTAGAAATTGCAGAGACAGAGTTAAACCTTATAGCAAAGTAAAAGTTTCAGATGCTTCATTAGTGCTGCATTCCCTCTCATGGCACTGTAAGTTAGTCTGCTGAAGCTCAGGACAGATTATTTGAATACAGTTGTTTTAAAATTTAGTTTGTCCTTTCAAATACTTAACAGAAGAATGTGAGGCAACAACGTACAAAGAAGGAAGACAGATAGAACGAAAAAAAAATCAAAAAAGAAATCCATCTATTCCCTCATTCCTCTCTCCCCACCTTGCCTCTCCAAACTATAGGTAAATATAATTGTCATTTGGAACATGAAACCCTAAAAATGCCTTTAAATTGCAAAGAGCTCCAGTAGCTTGCATCCCAGCTTTCCTTCATCCAAGGTGGGATACATACAAGTTTCCAAGGAAGGCATCAGAAGCTCTATTTACAATGATATAATTCATTCCTTATCTAGACAATGATCATCTGGAAGCACAAATCTTGTTTTTGCCCTGCTTCATCTTGAGCTGGGAAATAAGGTTGGTGGATGCAAGCAGCTTTACCTTTTTCTTAATCTAATACACAAAGCCACAGATCTGTAGATTTTAGGATAGGATGGGCACCTTCCAATCATGTATTCCAATTAGTTTGCATTACTTCCTAAAGATTATCTTGCAGTTCTCAAGAATCACTCAGAAAGCAATTAATTGTCAAGATGCGTACCACTGCTGAATCAAAAAAGAAACACCACTGTCCTCAGGAAGCACTTGTGGAAAGTACTGGCACAAGTAGGTTCATGGAGAATATCCAAAACTATAGTTTGAAGCTATGACACATTTTGATAGTGCTCGGTATTAAGTCCTTGGCATATGAGCCATCTGTAAATCCTATCTATTATTAGCAGGGATAAAGAAATATGACTGGAGCCATTTAAGGAGCAGAAACAATTGGGGAGAGGTGGACTCATTAGAATTAACATTCATATCACTGAACAGCACAATTAGAAAGTCTCATAAGCCCACAGGACTCATCATCATCTGCAGGTACTTCAGTTCCCAGTTAGCTTTGATGTAAATTATTTATAAGCCAGAAGAGCAGAGACAGCTACAGCTATTGCACCCCTACATTTCATGTCATAGGTCTGAACCTTTGTCACTACAACACCTGCTGTTCTGCTGACAACTACAGTCTTATAGCTGTTCAAGCTGCTCTGACACCATCAGCATCTCTTCAGAGGTCCGTGGTGTCTCAGAAAGGCATGAAACCTGATGTCTGTGTTCCACTGCCCAGAGATTACCAGTGAAACCTTACAGAGAGAGCAGCACATGCCTGCCACAGCAGAACCATCCATGGTTATGTCTATCACCAGTTCTTCATCTCAGCTCCAATCTGAGCCTTGCTTTTTTGCTGGCCTGGATAATCAGATGAATGGACTATTTTTATGCACGTTTACTCCACAGCCATGAGAAATATGCATTCAATTTCTAGGCACTTACAAGGTTCACAAGGAGATTCCCAGGAAGCTAGCTGGCACCTTGCCAGCATGGCACCCAACCTCCCTTCCTATAGGATTTGAATATTCCCATTTGCAAGGATAGTTACCCCCTTGCAGCCCAGATTAAGGAATGCAGGAATATGGTCAACACACTCTTTTACAATGACAGCAGGGTCTTTCACTGTCAGTCACTGGGGTTGTGGCAAAGGCACAGAAAACCTCTGTAAAGGAAATAGAACAGCACCCAGCTGATTTTTTGGGGAAGGATTTAGAGAAGAGACAGCCCAAGCACAATTTGTAGTAGAATATTTTGTGGTTTATCTTTCAATGGGCTGCTCTGATGTGTTATTTAATTGTTTAGTTTGTTTTCCAAATTCTAGCTTATCCCAAGGAAGACAAGGCACTCCAACAACCTCTCAAATACCATCTCAGAGGTCCAAAGAAAGTCAATGAGAATTAAAGATCCATTATAACCAGCCAAACTTAGTTCAGAAAATCAGCAAACAAGATTTTGTGCAAATTCTGAAACCTGATCTTCATTCCTGTTTGGGTTTTATTCTGTTTATCTAGATATTCCCAGGAAAATGCAACTCCCAGTATAACCATATTGGCAACTCAGAATATGTCCACTCAAGTAATGCACATGTGAATTTACATTCACAGCAGCTGTCTTAAGTCTGCTGATTTCTGACCCCTTGCATGTCTACCACAGAGCACATTTACTTGGTATATGAAGTACAAAAGAATAGAAATCATCTGGGAAAGACAAGTGATTCCTGTGTCATATTAACCCACAAAAATTTTCTCCCCACCCCTATAAAACCACAAATGACCTGACATCTTGACTTCTCTTTGTAGAATCCATCTTCATTTTCATTCCTGAAGATAGCTGTCTATTTTCTACCGGGAAAGGTCAGTAATGCTGAGAAATAGAAGTAAAGAATTACTCTGTGCTGCCCATAGCACACAAGTCAGTGTAGGCAAGGACAAATATTCCGCTATTAAAATTGCTCTGAGAGACTCTAAAGCATAAAGGTATATTCTGCCTTAAAGAATATGGAAATATTTTCCCTTCACCCCCAATGGCACATTCCAGCATCAATTCCAAAAATCTACTCTTTCATACTATTTGTGGGGTCTAGGCTAGCCAAATGGCTAAACCCTTGCAGAATCAACTCTCAACACAGACCACAAAAGAAACCAGCTTAGGCAAAATGCAAAAAGTCCTCAATGAACAACATATGTAAATATATGGGAAAAACAGAAAGAAAGATGTAGAAGAATCTTAAAAGAAATTATGAACATTGAGCAGACTATTAAAAAATCAAGATTTCTGAGGGAAAGAAGAGCAGAATTTATCTCATGCCATTATACCAGGAGACACCTAACCAAGCAAAGCTTCATACAGCTCATATACAATATGGCTTCAGTAAGACTATTGTCAACTATTGTCAATCCAAAAAGTAAGAAGATTCTGAGAGGAGAAAGAAGAAAAATCCAAGGTTAATTTTTAAAAAGCAGCAACAGAAACACAGAACAAAACATGATAAATTGGAATGCATTATGCTTTATAGAAGTGAAGCTGCATCACCTAAACCCTCTGAAGAATGACTTTCAGACAAAATTGCTTATTAGCTCTGTCCTTCTTCCAAAAGAGGGTTTTCACCACTGGAGGTCACTGTAAACTGTAGTTGCTCTTTATCAGCCTCCCAAAAGAAAAGAAAAAAAAACATTGCAGGCAAGTTTTCCAGGATGCAGGATCTGAGATGAGCCAGAACTAAAATTCAAATTGTAGAGAATTTGAAAAACACCCGTAGCTAATTGGTGAGGACTTGTCTCTGCTGGAGACAAACTTAGTCTTGTTCCAACTCATTCCAAGCAGAGCAACTGGCAGACTGCTGAGAGTTGAGACATGTGCCTGGCTATACACAAGAGCCTCGTTTTGCATGTCAGCTTGCCTCTCTTACTGGTCTTGCAGACACTGTCCCTGAACACCAGCAAGCTAACAACAGCTATGGTCATGGGGACACAGTGGTGATGGGGACCTATCATTGCAACTCATGAAAATCCTGGGGGTTTTTTTTAGAAAGCAAGGGTAGGATTACCTGCATTAGGATTAGGATCTCTAAAAAAATGGCAAATGTTTGGCAACAGTTCCTAATAAAAACAAAAGCCTCTAGGTTTGAAGGTTTATAGCCTATGTAATCCATAGATCACAGTTCATCTGAATGCAATTTTCTTCCCTCATTTCATTGCATTCAGACAACCATTACTGGGAAAAATCTTTCAAACATTTTCTAGCCCACCACATTCAATCAGATAGCAGTGCATACATACTGTATACATTGCTGATTTCAAACTGATGCTGAGACAGTGGAGGGAGGTTAGTCAGAGTTCCTGTCTCCCATACTGTAGGAGTCCTACTGATAATATCAGAAGGAACAGCCAATGCTCACAAAACAGAGGTGGTGGGCCACTTTCAGGGGAAATAAGTATGAAAGCACTGGAACAGAATAAAGATAAATAATCTCAGCTAATTCCCAATGTATTTAAAAAAACAAGCAGCTTCATAAATAAAGAATTTACATTTCATGTACATATCTGAAACTCCCACTTGACCACAATTCTGACAACGAATCAGTGACAGATGGGCAAGTTTTATCTGAAATACACCATTTTATACACTATGTTATGATTTTTGAGATGGAAGGGGAATCATCCCAATGCAGGTTTCTGTATTTTCAGCTCAATGAAACACAGCACACCGATTCTAGGCTTGTGTCAACCACAATAACACCAAAGGAGTTTGGCCTGGTTTGATCTAAATTGAGAACTTCTGTAAAAACAAATAATCTAAGTATCTGAAAAATTTGAAGAAATTTAAAAGGGACCAGCTTTTCTTCACTCCTCTGATTTATCTTTTACTTTTCTCTTTATTCTTATGCACTTTAACCTATTCCAAGGAATCAGTACCTGAAGGCTTATCACACAATCCATGGTACAGCAAAATCCTAACAAAGACCAAACCCTGCAGAATGAAGCTTGAAAAAAATCCTCTGATGTGATTAAAGCATTACCCCTGTCAAGCAAAGGCTAGCTACAAAAACAAATTCACTGAACAGTAATGTTATTGCTTTGTTGTGTCATTCTCCTTTCATTTACATTTACACATAGAATATGAACTCCTTGAAAATGCTACTGTCTTTCCACTGGATGTATGCTCAGACAACCTCAATGTAAATGAATGCATGACACTCAACAACCCTGATTTAACAAAGCATTTCAGCACATGCTTAACTTGAAGTATGTGAAGAGACTCACTGTAAATAATGTGTAATCTGAGACCACCCACATAGTGAGGAATCTCTGGCCATATCCTTTAGCATGTCATTTGGACTTACTGAAAGGTAGAAAATCCCATCTTTCCACTGGAACAAACCATACTTGTTTGTTTGCAATCATAGTTAGCAAACAGAGAGCAGGACATTAAATGTCTTACATAGCTCAGAAAGCTATGCTTTAGTTTCAGTTATTTCTTTCTAATACTGAATGAACCTTTTGAGGTATGTGGAGTACCACAAAGACCAAACAAAGCATGCTTTTACAAGCTGAGAGAAAAAATTAACCAGGACAGATATTGAACAATGGATAAACACATGTTCCAAAGCAGTAGTTTTTCATTGGGGTTTTTATTCCAGAAAACATTTATTTGGCATAAACTTCAGTGTTTCCTTTGACAAATTAATTCTTGTTCAAAATTCATGCTGATAAAAGTTGTTTGTAACACTACAGACTTGCACTACTCTTCTTCTTGACTTCCCTTGCTTTGATGGGTCTTTATAAATTATTATGATTTCCAAGGTAAAAGACAAAATGCAGTTTCTAAAGTCAAATGTTATTGAAAGATTATGCCAGGGGGAGGTTATTTTTAAGAGTCTAATTTTTTTCTGTGGTGTCTGCTGAACATTTTGGAAAATTCATAGTTCCAGACTCTGCACACATTAAGAGTATGATCCCACATGCAGGATGATCCTGGAAACTATAGGAGGATTGGCAGACATGGAAATGGAGCTTAAATCATTATTGCCATCCCATATTCTTTCAATTATGTATTCCAATGATTTTGGAACCCAAAGATAGCTAAGAAGCCAGTATTCTCTACAGCAGAAGAGAAGAATTCCTGTGGGGGGGAATATATCCCACATACTTGGCAAATGCCAGCTGATAACATGAAGGCTTTCATACAATGTGTCTCAGAGAACACAATCCCAGATATAAGAAACAGGTGTGATAACCAAGACATTTCTTTCATTGCAAGGGGGTCCTGCTGCAGTAGCAGCATGGCTCAGGCCCCAGTCTGGAAGTTAGAAAGTCTGACTTCCAGCCCTGCTTCTGTAACAGATCTGTTGGGTGACCTTGGATGCTTATTTCCATCCTTCTAAGCCCCTGCTTCTCCACTCAGTTTCATAACAGCCTGTCTACTTAGACTGCTGTGTCTCTGACGTGACAACTGTCACTCACAGTGTCCATAAATAATCTCTGATACTTTGAAACTTTGTATTGTCTGGGGATATAAGGAGCAAATTGTTGCTCTGAGCTGGCTCCTGAAATATCTAACCATCCATGAAATTACTGCTAATGAAGCAGGGGGACCTTGTAAAGCACAGTGTGAGCCAGGAAGAGTGCATCACACAAGCTTTCTTTACAAGTCCCATGCTGGCCCTCAAACATTTTGAATCAATCTGTTGGCAGTCAGTGGCAGCCAGAACACCAAGCTAAAGATTTTCATGCCTATTCTCTGGAACAGCTGACCAAAAAATTGTAGTGCAAATTTTATGCAGCATTAAGTGCACAAGGTGTTCTCCTTAAGTAAGAAAAGTGGTGTAAATACTGTGTTTAACAAGCCAAGTAACTAACAATGACAGGAGAGGCAGTAGTTGCATGTGGAATAAGCCCATGGAAAAGAAAATGCTTTCAAAAACCTGCCCAATTTAAGTTTTTTTGGAAAAATTCCTGCCTTTCCATGTTTCTCTATTTTAACAGACACTGAACTGTTCTATAACTAAAAATGAAGTGCACACACAAGGGAAATTAAAGTTACAGGTCTTGGATGTAGTGCTGGAAAGATGCATTTTAGGGGCTAGAATATTGTCTTGAGAAAAGGACAGCTTAAAGGATTAAAAGTGACTAAAATAGAAACATAAATTTATCATTTTAGTAAATTTGTCCTATTCATTTGTCCTAATCTTCTGAATTTTGTTCATTCTTCCATTTTAGTAACACTATATGCAGTTATGTTTAGACCCCCAAAACTCTTTAGACGCTCTCACCATCAAGTTACATTTCCATACTGTACATTTCTATTCTTATAGAATAGGTTTCTTATGAAACCATTATAAAACCCTGCAAAGATATGAGTTGGAAGAAATACATAGGGTAGGTAAAAATAGGAGAATGTAGGATGCCTCTATTATGGTCTAAAATATGCAAGACCAAGAGGCTTTAGGTAATTGCTCCAGATTTAGAATTACCAATCATGGGTCTACTACAAGTTTCAGAAAGACAGCAGAACATGCTTGATTTGATAAAAGCAATAATTCCCTTAGTGAATATGTCCTTTAAAATGTTGTGATGATAATAAGGGTTATGGCACCATCAAAGGTCAAGAGAAAATCATCCCACACCTTGTTGTCTCCCTGCAAAATAGTTGTTTAAAGGCTGAGATTTTCTCTATCATCTTCAACTACACTCACTATTTAAGATATGAGGTAAACTAGACAGACTCGTAACTAGGTAGGGTCATAACTGAAATTAAACCTATCTGCCCACATAGCTGCTCTCTCACTTAGTCCAGGCATGGTGTTAGGGAGATCTCGTGTACCAGCGTGTCTGCTTAGTTAGCCTTGAAGACAGGGAACTATGGAAAAATACTCTCTTCTTTTTTATTGTCAATAACAAATTAATTTCTGTGTATTATAACCACATCCCATGCATTTTCTTTAGCACAAGGTCATTTATAAAGCCCCATTTTAATTTCTCTCAAGAATTTCATTTGTAAATGTCAAATAAGCACTTTAATGTACCTGCCTATGCAGTACTTAAAAAGATTCTCCCTTACATATGATACAATCCATGCCAAACTTACGTTTTCAATATAAGCAATCAAGCAATTTCTTTAACTCGGGAGAGTTAAAAACAAAACATTTTCAGCAAACACAGCTGGACCAAACACCAGGAATTACATCAGGTTGTCCACATAAGGGGAAAAATGAAGATACTGAAACTCTCAAAATGCTCCTGACATGTGAGGTTTCTGTTCAAGGTAACAGAAATGTGACCTCTCCCATGCAAGCGCCCCTGTTTGGAATTCTCATGCCACACTCAGTGCTGGAAAGTCACTTTTACTGCACCGTGACTCCTGCTAAATGTGTCCACAAGACATCGCACAAGGGTGCCAGAAGAGAAAGGTCACAGGGACAGTCTGAATGTCTCTCCCTGGACCTCCGTGTATATTACAAATTGGTTGGGTAGGTAGTCTGTAACAAGACACCCCTGAATGATCATGGCCAAAAGAATTCTTTGCTAAGCCATGCACCTAAGGTCAAAAAGATGTTTTTAAGGGAAGATAGACAAAATGCAACATCTTTTACAGAGAAATAAATATATATGCCTTTGCTGTATTGAAACTGATCTAATTTTCTGGTGTTTTAACAGTCATACATTCCAAAGGTTACATATAAGCCTCTAACCATGGTATTCATAGGATCTAAATAAAAACCAAGGAGAATTAACAGGGCAAGGAAAAACTGAATTGTATGTAAAGGAACACCAGAAAAATAAATAAGATATCTGGAAGATGTTACAGATTTTTTAAATTTTAGATCCTGGACCAAATGGTGTGCAAGAGCTTTGCAAAGTAATCAGCACTCGTGAAATGACTGGGATCCAGCAGGCTGAGGGTTCAGAGGCATGTCTCCCCTCAGATCTCAGCATACAGCCATGTAAAGAGGACACTAGACAGAGAGTCAGCAATTTCATGTGCATATTGCAGATGTCTCTGCACAGATGGCACTGACTGAGAGCATAACCTTAGCATAGTCTTCATCCATCTCCGTACCTGTTTTTCATTTCACTTCTCCCTCACCCAGCTGTTTAGACAACAAATTCAGTGGCGTGGATCTGACCTGTACTACCTTAGCCTTACACAATCCCAGTGTTAGGGACGCTGTTTGCTCATAATAACACATATAATTATTACCAAAGGCCCTTTACAACCTGCTGAACAAACACAGGCTTACCAACAGTACAGTTACCTCCTGCTGGCAGTAGTGTTCTGCCATAGTATCACACACAGAAACAAAATGGATTTACTGCTAGTTACGTTTTATAGCTCTAAATCTTCTTTCTTGATTAGCACTTCTTTGGGGAAGGAGCATCATGATCAAAGGGTAGCACTGTTCCCTTAAACTCTCTTAGGAAGTCAAACTCACATTTTCACCAGAACCACAGAAAAATGAGCAAGACCCACAGATCTCTTTTGATGCGATCCCCGGTTTTGCTCACTTTGGGAGTTCAAGGAAGAACCATTCTCAAATATGAATGCTGGTGAAGATCACCAGCCTTTCTCATCACAGCAGTCCAAACCTCCACAAGTCTGAGAGCCACGGGACACATATCAGCATGCAGAGGAACAAGGGAGCTCTAGGAACTGTTTTCTTGCGGGTGACAACCATGCTTCTCTAGAAAGGGAGAGGAAAGGATGAGTCTGGAATGGACATGCCATGGGATCCTGAGATGACACAATAATCTTGGTTTCAGGCAGCTGTTGACTCATTTCCTCCCAAAGCTAAGGATTCCAATTACCCAGGAGTACTACTACATGAGCACAGCCCTACTGACAGTTCCTGGAAAGGACACTTGCCCTGACCTTGGAATACTTGTGAGTCCGTGCCACCTTTCTATCTGTGAGGACTTGGGAGACAGCCTGGGAAACTTGCACTTCATTAAGGACCTTTTAACTCAAAAGAACAAATGTAACATATGCAGAGAAATAAAAAAACAAAAAGGAAAAAAAATTGACAGATATTACCACTCTGAATTTCAAAAATGGGCTCATGATGATGTGCAACAAAACTGGCAAAGAGCTCTGACAGTCACTGACATGCTAAATTCAGGAAAAAATACTTTAGTGCTGATAAGAACTAGAAAACAATCTCTGGTAGTCTTAATACAGGGTATTTTAAAATGTGTTTTCTTCACAGTACAATGGATATAATTCTCTTGCTACCAAATATCACATATTATGTTGGCCTTAAGTCTTAAAAAACTAAAAAATAAATTGACCATGGCAGAACAGTAGAAGTGCAATACAAATGGAAGGAAATTAACAGGAAGGGCAGTGGAATGAAATTAATTTCTTTTTCATTTCAAATTACAATTCACTCAAGAGAAAATGCAAAATCTTAATGAGCTAGGTATAAAGAAAAGAGAGGATCTTTTTTCAAGCTCATGCGCAAGTGCAGGAACAGTTTCAGACAAAATGCAAACTACCATAACAGGTTTGACTTTTTTTTTATTTGCCAGGTGATTTCTTTGTGACTCTTATTCATCTTGAGTGCTGATATGTGTAGCAATATTTCCATTATTCTCCGTATCACTATACTGTGAGGTCCTTACACTATGCACAAAAAATTCTATAAATTCACACAATAGGTCATGACTCTTTTGGCTGATAACACTGGAAGAATATACAAGTGTGAGGTTGCAGACTTTTCAGACCTTAAACCTTTGACATGAAAACACTTTTGAGATTCTGTAGGCGGATCTCTTCCCAGAAAGAAAAATGTCATTTGTAGCAAACTAAATAAAATCCTAAGCATTTTGGCAATCTACATCCTTGGAAATACTTCAGAAAAAAGTGTCTTCCTTTTTGCCTTTCTAAACTCATCTATTTCTTTTGTTTAAATAATGTTTCCTGTTAGGAATTCTTCTAAAAGCTCTTGAGCTACCACATGATGGGTGATCCCTGCATTACTTTCTAGGAAATCACAGCAAACAGGTATACTATCTTTGGAACATGATGTAATAACTAGTGATGCTAATTCTTTGGGAAGATAACTCTACACTCACTTGACCACAGCGGGAAAAGAAGGGGCTTACTAGGGATCTCTGAGTCCACAGCAAGGGCTGGCAACCTTGTTACCACCATGCCCACCGACGGTAACCTTGAGCACTCCCTTGTACTGCACCCAGCAGAGGTCACTAGAGGATGTTTTAATGGCAAGACAAAGCCTTCCAACTGAAGTGATGCACCTTCCGGAAAAGCACATCATCTGCCTAGGATTTACTGCCGGGTACACCTAGATACTGCCAGTGTGAAAGAGAGAAATAAATGCTGCTCCAGGAAAAAACAAATAGGTTTAACTGCCTACATCCAAACACAAGCAGCATTCATCCAGTTAAGCAATACTGATACTGAGCAGTGAAATAGATCTCATTTATTAAAAGTATATCCACTACCTGTGCATTTCCAGATGCAGGGATCCCTTTCTTTCTTCCACAGCTTAACACAGTCCACAAGGTTTGCCAGAGATATGAAGCCAAAAGGCAGAAATTATCTACAATCCAGGAAGCATTTCTTTGCAGGATTAGATCCATCCCTTTAATTTTAATCATCTGATTAACTTAGTTCTCCTGCTGTAGCAGATAAAATTTGGCAGGCACCCTCAAAACCCTCCCCAGCTCTGCAAGTACCACCTAGCTAGACAAGGCTCGGACACACAGCAGGATCCCATCTCACACTTCAATGCATTCCCTGAACCTATAAGGAAAAGAAGTGATGGATCACTGACAAGCATGAAACAGGTGGAGGGATCTACACGGGATGTGTATGGCATGCACTTGAAGGCAATTACTCTGACATTCCAGAACTTCTCCAATGAAAGCAAACTGTTAGCACAATCCCTTTGCAGTTAGCATTTCAGGCCACTGATAATCTTTGTTTTCCCTTTTATTAGGCAAGAAATGGAAAAAAAAATTCAAGGCAATAACATAAAGTGTGTCATGATGCATATGCATAGAAAGGTCAGTTTGAAATGCCGTAGTTTTACTGTCTTCAGTCCCTTCTGTTCCTGTGCTTGCAGTCTATCTACATTGCTCCCATATCCAAACTCACACCATGCAGAAAGGGAGTCCTAGCTGCCTCCCCTCATCATATCCAGCATCTGCTCACCTGCCAACCATCAGTTCCTTGATCCAAAGGATAGAAGGTGCCAGATTATTTCAACCAAATGGAT
This sequence comes from Aphelocoma coerulescens, assembly GCF_041296385.1. Taxonomy (NCBI): domain Eukaryota; kingdom Metazoa; phylum Chordata; class Aves; order Passeriformes; family Corvidae; genus Aphelocoma; species Aphelocoma coerulescens. Next base: position 81,231,072 of record NC_091015.1, read on the forward strand.
ATGAAACACTCAATATTATCATAAAAGTGTCTTCTTTCCCCTAAAATTCCCAGAAGCAGATAGAATGCTTTAGTTGAATTTTCCCAAGCAATTCAATGTGATGCAAATTCTGCATGGAAAATATTTGCTTGAGCAGACAAAACCTGGGAAATTTCTAAACAACTAAAAACAAGGTATTAAAACTGGAAATGGTAAGTAACTTTAACAAAAAAAAAAAAAAAAAATCTTGCTGCCAGCTCCATTGTAAGCCCAGGGAGATTTATTTCTAGAGATCACAAAATAAAAATCTGAGGAACAAAGCTTGTTGGGGTTTATTGTCTAATATATAAGGATATATGTAAGGACTGTGAAGAACCATTACATAAGGTCTCAGGTCTATACTTATGGAAGGAATCCCTATATGTAAGAATTATACATCTTCAATGCAACAGCTGCCATTAATTACAGCGCACTAAGAGTCATTGTAGAAGATGAAGCAGTAAGAAGAAACGGCACCATTTCTTCTCTGCTTGGGTATTTACCTGATCAGAGGTGAATAAGCAAAGAACATGAGTACCAGAAATCTCAAGTGCTTAAAATTCTCAAATCAGCCTACAAAAATCATGATATCGTTTGGAAAAGAAAGTCATGAGATTAAAAAATTTTAATGACTGTTGTCCTTTCCTCAGTCTGCTTCTGACTTCTGTGACTCCAGAGCACTCTCAAGCCACCTTTGAGTTTGTATGCAGCTGTTATGTTGGGAAGGGTCAGTTTAGTGATAGGTTTTTTTCAGTCGGGAAACATTGATATTCCCTTCTTTCTTACTAAGACAGACAGAAAAATATTCTCACAAGCATGGGAGCCAGGAGCATTAGGTAAAATGAAGATACCTGGAATCACAGAATCACACACATTGGCACATGACAAGAGAGGGCCATGAACTTGGGACGTGAAGAGGGCACCACGAAAAGGATATTCTGTAAGCTGCGCCAGGCTGAAGTTGGCAGCGCAGTATCCCATGACAGCATTCCAAGCAAGCTGAAAAGGCACTTGGTAAAACAAAATGGGCCCAAACTTGGCTGAAGTCCACTTCCAATTTCCTGACCATACCAAGGCAAGCTTTAGACATGGTGCTTCAATTTCAAGGCTGAAGAAAGCCACGACGGTTTTGATCTCTTCTTCATTAGTTAAGAAGTGTTACTACAAATGTACTGAGTCTCTTCTAGGGTTTTGTTAAAAAGCCATTCTTGACTAAAACTGTAAAACCAGAAACAGGTTTCTGTCAAAATATATAGCTCAATATCTTGAACTGTTTTAGGGAGCAGAGGGGAGTTATTTGGAGTTAACAGTGTGACAGTGATCATTTTTTTCTCTGTACAAAATATTGCCATGACTCTGGCCTCCTCCGGAAAAAGGAACTTGTAAAAGTATTGTTACCACCACGGTCATTTCCAGCACAGAACCTGCAAGGAAAGTAACTGCTAGAGAAATGGTGGTGGTGGTGAAAGAGGTGAAAAAAGGCTCAAAGAAGACAATACTCATCTTCTGACTGGAAACAGGGAATTAGAGGACAATTAGCCATCCCCAGGCCTAGCTTAACTGAACACCAAATACTGAGAGTATCCAATAGTTCTAGATGAACTAAATATTTATAAATTAGTCCTTAAACTGTTTTCAGAGTATCAGAAAAAGGATAGCTTTTCATAGAAAATGCCATAAAATTATCTTCTTTGGGGTTAGTGACTTGTGTTTAAACCTCAGCTCCACAATTCACATGTGCAACTTGATTGTTTTATATTAGCGATGTTCACAACTACAGAAGCTCCCAGGCTCCTCTTTACCCAGTTAACCCACCCACACTGGGTAATAATTTCATTACCACTTTTTGCAGATAGCAATTCAAGATCAAACAATTTGAATTGCATTCTGACACCAAATACTAACCAGGAAAGAGCCAGAGGGAAGAGCCAGCAGATGTGATGACCAACAGTGAACAGCATTCACTGGGCCATCAAAAGCAGTCCAGGTGTTAAACGTGGAGCTCATTGGGACCTAATGCAGCTGGGCCAATTGTGTGGCAGTTTCACAATCAATTTACATTTGCACAAGCTGGTGCTCCTGTCAAAAGCAATTATTTCACCTTCTCACACCTGCTTGTTCCTAACCTGTGCCACCCCCTCCCTTGGATCGGCACGTTCAGACACCTTCGTGTGTCTATTAAGTGCAATGGGTCAAGGACAGGTCTGGATTTTTAGTCTTCCTTTAATTTGGTTCTCACACATCAAAACCAAAAGTCTCTTACTTGCTAATGTATAACCTGAAGCAAAAATTCATGCTCATTAAAGATATAACTCAGCCAAGATACAAAGACACGTGCTGCCAACAGTACAACTGGGGGACGAGAAAGCAATCTGAACAAAGCACACGCAAAACGTGTAAGGAGAAGTTATGTCAGGAGCTGTTTTGCCATCCTGTCCAACAGGGAAATGGTCGATTGAGAGCTGGAGTGGCAAAGGGTGCCACCTAGAGGGCACCGACGGCACAACTTCTCGACAGCACCAATCACCCATAATTGATGGTCAATGATTGAGAGGTTTGCTTTCCATAGTAGCCTTCTAATAGCTATGAAATTATGGTGACGATGATGATGATTATTAATGTTATTGCTACTACTGCTACAACATTGTGTTTGGGATTGGGTGTTTTTTACAAACATATACGGTACCAAAAGAAGAAAAACATGTTTGCTTTTATATATATCTAAAAACGAAATCTAGAAAAATAGTTGCTTTGAGGAAGTGGATCATTTTCTTCTTTAATTATAATCAGGTAGTTTCAGACAGAACTATTTTCTCCAGCAAATACAGACTTCGCCCACTCTCCCCTAGATGGTCTCTTGAGCTCCAACACATTTCCATTTAAGTGAGTGGATGTTTTGTCATTGCTTTCACCTTCATGTAACAGAAATTACACACATAAGTGCATACACCTGGGCAAGGTTTACTATATTTCCTGCCAACACCCCCTTCTTTCCTTCCTTTCCTGATCAACAAAATAAAACTGCTCATCAGGCCAGCAGACCAAGCTAAGAACTTTTAAGGGAAGGTCTTGGTTTTCCTTTTATCAATATTAACAGGCAGTTAGGGCCCAATTTTTTATCCCACTGAGAAATTCCTGAAAAAAAATAAAAAAAACAAAACAAAATGCTGTGTGAAAGTCAAGTTTTAAAAGCTTAGGAGAAATATAACCAATGTTTATGTATCTGGAAGCCTCACTCTAGTGAGGTATATTACCAGAGTTCAGTTAGATTGTCTTTCACCTTTGAAGTCTTGCTCCCAGGAGACTGATGAGCTAAAATGGGAATACAGAGCTATTTCTCCAGCTTGCAATTAGCCACCAGCTGTTCATTTTCTAAATGTATTCCTTTCTCCTCTATTGCACCACCAAAAACTCCCTACCCTTTATTACAGCACTCTTAAGAAAGGGCCAGTTCCAACCATCAGACTAAAGAAGCAAGCATCAAGACCATGAGTCAAGAGACTCTGAAGTGCAAAGTGGTGAAAAATCCCAGCACCTTTAGTAGCTATCTGCAATTCAGCATCAAGCTCAGATACATTAACACAGGCAAAGCAGCTCTCAGTCCTTTTGCTGATCATTAGGATCACAGGAAGAACTACATGGAAGAAACAGCAGGTTTTGCTGTATCACTTGTGCAACTTGTTATTTTCACACTGGAAGTATACTCTCTTAAAAGAGCCAATAACATCCCCCAAACTCCAACCACCCAATTGTGGGGGTGTTTTTTTTAATTTTCATTTTCACTGTAACACTAAATGAAACTCTCTAAAATAAACACATCCTACTTATATGAGATATGACTTGTTTGTTTCAATATAAAGTTCTCTTTCTATGTCTACAAAGTAAAAATTGTAGTACCTTACTGAAGACTGGAATAATTTTGAACAAAAGTGACTCAACAGATGAAGGAGTATTAAAAATTCAGTTCCTTGAGTTGATAATACAAATGGAAACATCATGAAATTTCCTTTACACCAATGCTCCAGGGTATCATCTGGACACAAAAATATTCAGAATATTTGAAAAACTGCTCTACCATATCAGCACAATCAGCATATAAACAGCCACAGCACAAATTTTTCAAGTCTTTTCAAAAACTGGTATGTAGAATTAATCTCTCAGTCTCCTACTGCAAGTGGATTTTCTCAGTTCTTATCTAAATGATGTGTCAATAAAAATACTTTTTCCTCTAGATTCTCGCATACAAAAACCCAGAATACAAGGAAATGTGCTATTATTTCTAAACACATTTTGGCTGATCACAGAGTCATTTTCCTACCAGAGACCCCACACCATGATGCCCAGCACCGTTCTTAGTGGAGACAGGTGGAGAACAGAGTTACGCTGACAACACTCAGCCCTGCAATGTGACATTCAGCGTGTAACCGTGCTCTGCTCACCAGACAGTGGGGAGCAAAGGACAAAGCTGCCTCAGTTCCTTTAGGGAATCTGCTTTTTCCATAGGATTCATTCAATCTCCACAACTCCAGAGCTGTTAGACATGTACTTTCAAAACATGAATCCAACAAAATCCATGTTTACCTTCTGATTTTGAAGAGAACACACAACCTTTTTACAATTTCTGAATATTAAGTCCAGTAGTAATTAAACCCCAGAATAACAACACATGTGTTTGCTTCTACAAACACAAAAGATTAAAAGATGCTGACCAGTCTGTAAGGACCTAAAGATCACAGTTGCCACACTGTTAGGGCCATAAAAGGACTTGGCCACAAGATAAGCACAGAACAGAGCAGCAGTGTGGGGCTAACTCCAGACCTGGCAGAGGTGAGATCTGGTTAGCACATATTCGGGAATTCATCCACATAAAAATTCCCAGTGTGGCAAACTGTGTAAAGAAGCAACTGTTTATATCCCAAGTTATGGGAGAGATGGCATCTTCCACCACCAAAGCCCTCCCCCAAACAGTTAAGCCACTGTAACTTTCAAGAACTTGAAATAAAACAAATACGTTACTATTGTCTGAGTGTTATCTCAGACCGAGGAGGGGGTTAACAAAGCTGGGGGAGAAGAATGTATCACTGAAAATGGACACAAAGACTGCAGAACTTATGGGCCACAAAGAAAACCAACTCAGCAACTGTGCTGAAATCAGCTCTGACTGGGTAAAAATTAATTGCAGCAGGGGGAGATTGCAACTGCCCATGACTCAAGAAACCCACTGACCCAAAAGAAGAGAAAGACTGAGCATGTGCATTACTTAGTATTAGAAGTAAGGAAATCATTTAACCAATAGAGTAAGAGAACTGTGTAGCCAATGAACTTCATTGAAAGACCTTAATTCCTTTCTTTGCTAAGATATATAAATAGTGAAAAGTGTTGAATGACCTCAAGATCTCCACCACTGAGAAACCATGGGTGAAAAAGGACCAATGGGACACCATATGATTCAGAGGTGGTGACTAGCTTCTACTTGATCTCTCTCTCTTCTCCTCTTTTCCATTTCTATCTCTCTACCTCAAATTCATTATTAAATAAAATCCATACTATTGACTTTGGCATATGACTTTAATTTGGGCAGAGGCATCTCTCAATAATCAGGTCTTAACACAATCTTTCACAGCTGCAATACATTTTCATAGATGATGATGAAAAATTCAAGTCTACTGGGAAATACACATAGTAAACTCCTTAACTAGCTGAAAAAAGAGGCAGTACTTTGGGAAAACAATATTAATTATGCAGTTAGTTACCTTTTTATCTTCTGTTCCAGGATCTGATCCACTGAATTTTTCTTCCTGAAAGCTTCTAGTCATCTTCATTTTCTCCACGCTCTGAAAAAGGGCTGCTTTTTCTAGTCTGCTTGTGCTGAATCGTGTATTTATCTCTTCCAGCCTGTTAATCTTAAGTAGCTTCATACTATGTCCAGTTACTTTACTGTCTGTTCTCCTCTCCACCTTAGACTCATAAACCAGTGAACACTCGTAACTTCTGATTTCTCCTCTTTCTTGGCTGTACAAAAGAAAGACAAATAAGAGATCTCAGTGTTATTCATGCATTTTGGCCTTCCAAAAAAAAAGTGTTGCAACACTCGATATTTCAACTCTCTCCTTATACTTGCTGAACAAATACACAGAGTATACAGCACTAGCTGTTCACAGAGACCATTCTACATTGAACACCAGATAATTCAAGCAGGCTACAAGACCAATATAATTTAATTTGTTCATAGAAACTATTCAGCTCAATGAAATCAATACCTACTGCTGTTGCTGCAGAACTTGCTTATGGAGCATTCCTCACTTTTTAGCCACCTTAGTGGCTCCCTGTTGCTCAAAATATTTTCTTTTCTGTTGCAGTTACAGCAAGTTGATATGCAAGGACCCTGCTATCAAGTCCAGAAAGATTTTAGATACTAAACAAAGTAGTACAGGCATGAACACAGTCCTTTCCTCTCTCTTCCCACTATCCTGTACCACAAAAATAGGTAGTTACCAAAATGGTGGCAATTTCTGGCCCTCTGTTGAAGGCTGTAGAAGAGCACAGTCCTCAGCTGGGTTCTTCCCCACTGCAGGCCCTCGCAATGTGTCTGATATGTACAGGATGTAGGATCATTGAGGCTTGTCTAATGGTAGGATTGGTTGGAAGGCACTTGCAAGTCAAGCTGTTAGCACTGACTCTCTGTAGAAGGCTTTTATTCCTCAGCAAGGTCATGGGTTCCCACCTCAAGTAATCATTTGGCTACACTTGGAATATATGTCCTTCTGAACAACTAACTTTTGTAAAAGAGTAAGAGAAACTACTCTAAAATTTCAGCATCTCTTTCTACACCCAGGAAATAAAGGACCAAAACATTTGCATTGCTATTATTGCAACCCCTCCTTTGCTGTACTGGAAATGCAGCTACAAAAGCACAGTGCTAATGCCTTAGCTCTAGAAAGCTGAATCTGTTAAATCTCATTACACAACTCATAGTTTTCAATTTAACTTGCATAAATACCATAAATTATATGGTGTAATTAAGAATTTATATACAACCTTACAGTCATTGGCAGCACAGAGAAACAGCTTTGAGTGTACAACAAAGACGCAATTAAATCAGATATTTTTTACCCAAACACCTTCTAACAGAAAATGTTCCTTAGTGTTTTGACCCCACATCTGTGCACGTGCAGCAGACTAAATGTGTACCTACACCAACTAACTGCTCTACCCACAGTTATCCCTGCAAACTTCCCAGATGTGAAAGATGCCACATGCTATCCCATGTGACACAGGAGATGGTTGGATAGTGGTGACATTTACAGATGATGGACAGCAAGGAACCATGCAAGCTTGAAGTTTTCAAATGAGCCTTCCAGAGAGATCCCTGCTACCATGTTGTTGTAGTCCTAAATTGTGCTGTTAATATGGGAGATGCAGGGACACCATCACGGGACTGTAAGGCATTCATCATCTGAAGTAGTTGTGGACCCAGTATGTAAAAATGTCCAGGCTGCTGCTTCTAGCATCTCTCACCAGCTTTCATAGTTCTGGCATCCCTCCCTTTCCATCACCATCAGCTGAAAGAACACTTCATGAGATTTTCTTCTCCCATTTCTCAAAAGCAGGTTCATGGGTTTTCTTAAAGGTTCTGACAATTCCAGGTGAAATACCCAATGGCTCAGTCTGACCTTCGAGCCATTATTCTACAGATTGTTTGATCTCCTCCACAACAAGGGAGGATACAATATAATCAAAAGCTGTCAGAATCAAAAGCAAATGGGAAATGTTTCCAGATGCCCTCCTGCTACCTCCATGTCTGCAGCTACTCAAATCCCACAGTGATTTAGAGAGACCTGGCTGTGAAGACTGCTTGTGGCCTGACAGGACTGCAGCCAAGGAGAGCTGATTCAGGCTCTCCATAGCTCTTCAAAGAGCACATCATCCTCTGCGCTCTGATCACCAAATGTGGCCATCTATCTAATGAGAATGACATGTCCTGTTTAAAGGACATGTCTCTTCAAGCTGACCAGTGAGTCAGTTACCTGGGAAAATATTGGTGGGATGGCAAGCTCAAATGTCTTACTGGGCTCTATTACCAAGCAGAGACTAGGACTGAGTCCAAACGTGATTGTCCTTTCCACCATCATTACCTTAACACATCCCTGAAACAAAAAGCTGAACAATGGAAAGTGAAATTTGTTTGCAAGTGCCTCCTCCAAAGCCCCAGAGAAGAAATCTAACCCTGGTCATGTGCCACTGAGCAGTGGGAAACTCTGACCTTCACATGGTGTGAAGCTCCATTTCCCCCAAAGGAGGGTGAAAACCTTCCCCCAATCATCTATATTCCCCAGCTTTGGCCTGGGAGATACTTTTCTCTGGGTCATCTTCAGCAAGTCAATCTCTCACTTCAAGCAAAATGTCTTGCATCATGAACCACATTTTCACTTACAAGCTCAGAGACCACACATGTCATAAAACCACTGCCTAGTTGTAAGCACAGGCAGTGCATACCTGTGGCCCTGCTGCTTTTTCTGCCCCATAGCAGCAAATCAATATATTTCCATTATAAAAATATAAACAATATAGTATGTGTTTATAAAACTGATCAGGAATAGAAATGGGTAGGCAAAGAGGTATTAGCCAAAAAGTAGAACCTACAAACAACCCATTTCACTTTCAACGTCTGGGTTTAGATTGCAATCCCTTCAGTCAGAACTAGGTTTACATGATGGGCTGTAAAGCACTTTGCTTCAAACTCAGTCCTTTGGCCTCCATCATCAGTTCAAATAAAAATTTTATTTCTAACCTGTTGGCCACTTTCTAACCAGCCATTTTCAAATTTTAAGCCTGGGGGTACTGTTAGGCAGTAGCTAGACTTGTTTACCTCTTAATACAGCTGACATTAGACTGACCTGAATTTTACAAGCTGGGAACTATTATGTCACAGTGTATAATTAAACCTAAACATACACTTTAAGAAAGAAAACAAGATGTAATAAGGAAAGAATTACCAATGGGTCAAGTTCGGGTCATAAATTAGGATGTGAGTGGTACCGCTTACTGTGCCCATCTTTGAAATACAACCTACCCCGCATTCTGCATAATACAAGAGTTGGGGTTTGCATCTTTTTTTTTTTTTTTTTTTTTTTTTTTTTTTTTTTTAATAGTAATTTATTGATGGTTTTCCCCACAGAGAATGACGTTTTCACATATTTCAATGAAAGACCAGGTAGACCCCCAAGCCCAGAGACCTTGGCGATGCTGCTCAGCACGGCCCCGAGAGGCAGGGAAGTCCGGCTGCCTGGGGCGGGGCGGGGAGTGGGCCCGGGCGGACTACAGCTCCCGAAGGGCTGCGGGCGGCCCCGCTTCCTGCCCCGGCCGCGGGAGCCCATGGAGCCAACGGAGGGCGCCGAGGAGGAGCGGCTGGTGCGGTGCCCCGTGTGCCTGCGGGAGCTGCTGGGCGCCGACATCAACCCGCACCTGGACCGCTGCCTGCAGGCCGGCGGGACCGAGGCCGAGCCCCCGAGCAAGCGGCCGCGCCTCGCCGCTGCCCCGCCGGGCAGCCAGGCCGAGGGGCAGCCGGAGGAGGCCCGCCCGGCCGCCGGGCTCCCGGTCTTCTCCCTCTTCCACAAGGGCCGCGGCGGCGGGCAAAGCCCGGCAGCCGCCGGCGGGAGGAGCAGCGCGGGGCGGGACGAGGCCGCCGTGCAGCCGGGCCATGGATGCTCGGCCGCGCTGTGCGGGGAGAGCCTGGCGCAGAAGCTGGAGGGGAAGCCCCTGGCCGAGCGGCTGCGGCCGGACACGCTGGGGGACTACGTGGGGCAGGAGCGGGTGCTGGGGGCCCAGACCCTGCTGCGGTCCCTGCTGGAGTCCCACGAAATCCCCTCCCTCATCCTCTGGGGGCCGCCGGGCTGCGGGAAGGTGAGTGCGGGCGGCGAGCGCCCAGCCCCGGCTCACAGCCTGCGGGTTCGGCCGGCGCTGCTTCGCGTGGCTCTTGAGGCCGCTGAACTTAAAACTTGTTAATTTCCGGACTCGCTCTCTTTTTCGCCCCTCTGTCTTCTTGGTTTCTTTTGTAGCGTCTTTGTGTTGGCTGATGTCCTGTAGCTTTCACTTAAGATTATAAAAAACACAACCTGCCTCATGAATAAAATAGAGTTGGTCCACCCCCATCAGCTCCACTCCATGCAATTTGCACTTTGATTACACAAGGCCTCTCTCTCTTTCAGATAATTCGGATTTCGTAACTCCAAAGTCCGTACCTAAAACATAAGCCGTGGTTTAGTTAGTGGCTGAGAAGCTGAGAAACAGGAGCAACACAGAGTCTGTAAACTCTGAAACAAGGTGAGATACCAGCAGATTAATACAGCACATTTTGCAAATGCTGGGTTTGCTTTAACCTGCAAATTCTTGCTCCTGAGAGAAGGCAACACTGGTGTGGAAGAGAGGTAGCCAGACACTCATCCACTTTCATACACTGTTAGGCTGGTGGGTCTTTGCAGGATCTGACCACTGCATCTTCTTGTTCTGCCTCCTTTAAGATACATGGGGCCACTGTGGATCCCAAAAGGCCCTTTAGCACAGCTGTGAAGGGATTCACAGTTGTCGTGAGGGAAGGACCAAAGGAATTCCTCAGGTGTGGTCGAGCACTTTTTAAGATCTTGCCTTAATTTTGTCCTGTTGTTCCACGTACTTCAGATTTGTGGTGTGGCATGGCAGGCAAAATACACAGTTTTCTCTGTCAGTCTAATGTGTTCACGGCATTAAGTTTCACATATATATATATATAATTCAGTGTGTTGGCTGCATGAGAGTATGAGAAATCTGGGATAGGGGAAGTAATTAATGCTTAGCAGAGAAGTTAAGGATAGAGCAGCACCTTGCTCTTCTCAGCATGCTTAATTAAAAAAATACTATGTGTGGTGTTTGAATAATAATGCCAGTAAAACATAGTAAATAAGGAGCAGGCATTAGAATTAGATGAATACCATTAGCAGTGATGCAGCAGGTTGTTTAGGCTAGATAACATACACCTGAAAATAACCAACTAGTGAACTTAAATAATTGCCACTTCCTTTAAAATAACAAAGTAATAGCAGAAAGCAAAAGCTCAGAATAGATGGTGTAAAGAAGGGCTGTTTCTGAAAGTAATGATGAAATTAATGAAAACTGATTAAAGGGGAGGTGGATTGACTGAAGATGGCCAGAGAGAGAAGTGGAATTCAGCTCTTTAGTAAATAGGAATTCTCCTTGCTGAATGAGTAACACATTCAGGGGCTTGCTTCTGTATTTATTTGTGCTCTTCTGCCTTTTGTTTCTTGTTGTCTCTGTCAACAGCGTGTGCTTGCTCTTTCTTGAAGCCCTCTTTGTACAGGAAAAAAAGCTGTTACAAGTGCAGTGGTAGCAAAGCAAAGGCTGCAGTACAGTCTCTGCAGACTGGCACTGATTTCAGTGGCCTTTGGGTTGTGATCTGATGACTGCACCTGGCTTTGACCATGAAAGTGCTTTTTCATGAGCTTGTGACAGCTTAACAGTTGTGTTTCAGGTCTTCTTTAGGAACCTTTGGTGGTGTCTTTGAGTAATGGGTGATCTGTTTTATGCCTGTAATATCACAGCTTTCACTCTCTGTTCATATGACCCATCCTCCTCACCCATATGCTTTATGCAGAATTGTATTTAGTAAGCTTGCTTTTCACAGAATTTAAATTCTGTTGCTCCTCACTTGTCTGACTTGCATAATTTCTGTGCCTTTTGACCCATCAAAGAACAGTTCCACAACTTACTTGTTATATTTTTACTCACTAAGTACTTAAGCTATTGGGTAACTCATCTACTTTCTAGATTATTCCTTCTCAGCAAGGAGTTTTGAGTCTATGTGCTTTCACCTGGCTCCTGATGAAACATCGATTATTGGCTGAACCAGAAACTCCTACAAAAAGTTGAACTTTGCCCCTTCAACCATGTTTATCAATATTTCTAGGATGGTGCTATAGTTTTTTCTCAGGCCTTCTTCCCCATAAATCATATTGTCTGTCTCAGTTAAATATCTGCAAATTCTGTCCTTTTCTTGGATTTTTTTTTATAAAATTCCTCTCCTGACAGATTTAACATGCAAGCAACATAGTCTGCCTAAAGATGGAGAAGGAGATCTGTGCTTGCCTGCCTGTCCCATTCACATATTATTTGGGTTGTATGTATACAGTGTGCCTAAGAAAGCATTTCATGAGAAAGCAACTTAGTGCTTGAAAACTTGAAAGATCCTGTGAAAGAGAAGTAAGTATTCTCACTGCCTCAGGAGCTGGTTGGACTGATCTGCAAAAACTTCTGTTAAGTACAGTCCTTTTCAGCAGGAAAAGTACTAAGAAATAACTGCATGTTATGTAGCTTTGTATGTAACAAGGCCACATGCTAAGCTCTGCTCACCAAAGGGCTAAAACAGGAGCATAATTAGATATGTTGGTCTAAATTCAGAAGTGCTGTGTAAGATGGTCATACACTTCTTAAACCTCTTCATGCTCTTGCTGCCCATGGAATCTGGTTATTGCAGCCCATCTATGCCTTCTTCCATTTCTACAGCCAAATGCCATGCTAACTGATACTTTGGAAAAGGGTAGAGCAGGACTGTTAAAAAAAACCAACTGAACATGGAATAAATCTTCAGGGCCAAATTTCAAATCAATTTATGTATTATTTTTCAATCTGGACCTTTATGAGATAGTAGTTCAACAGACTTTTTCTAAGCAAGAAGAAAGTAATCTTGCCTGTTAAGTGCTATAAATGCAATATTTCATATTGCAGGTCAAGAATATTTTTGGAGGATTTTTATCATGAGAACAGTAAAGCTATGTACTGGAGTAAAAATATGTATGCTATGTAACTGCTCTGCCCAAGTCAATTTTGACCTCACCTGCACCTGAATATTCAAGGAAGCACCCTCAAAATTAAAAAGACAAAAATTATGTACTTCTGTTGTGATCCTCTTTTCTTTTGAGTTTCCATCTGTACTGAGTCCTCTTACTTTAATGGAACATGATCTTTGTACTTTGAATTTGTCATCCTAATTTCTTAGGAAGCCAAGGTGCTCTGGGTGAAAAGACTTTCACGTTTTGTTTGCACTATGAGCCTATTTTCTGCTTTTAAGAAGCTGACCACACTCAGGCCAGAAGAAACGCTGCCTCAAAGAGATGCTGTGGTTGTTAGCTTAGGAACAGTTAGCTTGTTCATCCTGACTATGCAAATTTTTAAAGGCCTGTATGAATCTGAGTGTAATGTGAGTAAGCTGTGCTCTGATTTATGGCACCTTAATACAGGGATTTAGATTTTTGCATGTCTGCCATTGGGACACCAATTTTAGTAAAGAGTTAGCAGGGGGACACAGTGTAACTTGAGCACCAAATAATTTTGCTGCCACAGATGAAGTTTAAGCCTTATAAACCTGAACATTCTGTATTTAAATACAGTAAACATTCCCTCTTATGTCTGCTGTTTAACAAAAAAAAAAAAATAGGTAGCAAGTGGCATGAACCTGCTTCTTACAGAAGATAAGACAAAGAGCATTCATGCATGATTTTCTGAGGTTCATGTGTTCACTCTAGTAATAAGATAAAATATGCTATGCTGATATGAGTGCAAAACATTAAAACCCCCAGTAAGTGATCTTTGAAGTTTCTATCAGATCTTCTCTGACATTATATTTTATTTCTAGGACTCCCTTGTATTTCTTTTCTTTGTTTGTATTCAGTAGATGACACATTGAAACACAGACAGCAAGTCCGACTTACCTATTTTGCTGCCTGCGTATTTATCATCCCTTCCCTCCAGTGCTTCCTACTTTGCTAAGTGGTTACCTAACAGGCTGTTTGATTGCTTGAGTGTATTTCATCTTCTCTTACTCATACAGCTTGGGTCTGATTTGAAGTAATGAGTTCTTTCAATTGATTAGCATGAAATTTTTAACTGAAAATGCATCATGTCTTTCACTGTAGTGTAAACCAAAAGTCCGGGACAACTCTGAAACACGGGTTTGTGTCTGCAGTTGCCTGAGAGCAGTATTCTAATACAGTGTGCTTGGTTTTGCTTATGCCAATCTAAATCAGGAATAACTTGGGGTAGCTCTCTAGGAAGAGAAAGCTGGAAGAGAAAATACAATTGTATTCATGAAACAGTTGGAATAGAAGTACGCAAATCAGAATACAGCAAATGGAGGTACAGCTCCATTTCAACAAACATGATGCAATGACCTTGCATCTGTTTATGCTTGGTTGGGCTTGGATTCTGGAAGTGCTGTAAAGCACATGCTGTGGCTCTTGTTCAGTGACACTCCTCCAGTAGTATCTCAGTGGGCTATTTGGGGTGTGAGGAACCAAACAAGATGGGTAAGAATAGCATCTGCCCTTATATAAATGCCAACTGCTGCTACTTTGATTGTGTTTATCTGTATAGACAGTGTCCCCAGGCCATGTTCATCTGCTATGCTGCCAATTTCCTTTAGACACGGCCTGACTTATCTCCTGTGAGGCAGTGTGGTACAGAGAACATCCACAGAGCCACATCCCAGAGAACTGCTGCCCTATGTGGCATCCAAGGATGCTGTTGGTTTCTCCCTCAAGGCATGGCCTTTCCTGATTGCTTGGCAACCACAGTATCACCTTCCTGCCAGCAAAGGGAGGGTTGAGGGTGAGGAGAAGCCATTGATGGCAGCACCATGTAAACAAAGGTGTGGAAATCCTGGCCAGAATAAAGGAAGAGCAAAAAATAGCCAGAAAGTCATGGTCAAACAGCAGCAAAGAAAATCAGGTTGCTAATTCAGCACTCTGATAACGTAGCTTAGACGCTACAAGTCTGTAGGTGTAACTAGCCTGTTGTGTTTTGCACTAGGGTTATCAGTCTCTTGTCATCCCTGCCACAAACATAATTCACACTGTGGTTTGCTCTGGAACAAACCAGCAAAGTCACTTGTTGGGGAAACCTAAATGCCAGCTAGATTATCCGTGCTCAGTAATAATCCATGCTGTGCTGCACTTGTGCCAATCTGTGCCAGATCTGCTTTGGTCGCCTAAACATGGCCTGGCAGAGGCTACAACCTTCCAGACTTTCTGGGAGAAGCATGTATGTTGGAAGGACCTCACTTTTGCAGTATTCTTGATATGATCTAACCATATGTGCTAATCCCTTCCCAGTTTTTTTCAATTCCACTTTCTGAAGTGAGCTAGGCAGTACCATTCTTCATTCCTGTAAGGAGCTTTGGTTAGCTAAAGTGATGGGCATAGGTTAATGGCCTGGTACGGGTCTGCAAAAATCAAAAAGACCACCTTACTTCTAAGAAGATACTGTAGTCATTGAACATCAGCATCAAAAAGACTGGCTTAACTTGTATGTGCTTTTTACTGTTTTCTTCCAGTCTTGGGTGTGAGGTAGCCTTGACTAGTGGCAGTGCAGAGAGGAGGGAAATAGTTTATTCTTATAGTATTGCCCAGTCAAGGAAACTTGTGGGTATACAGAAAATTCTTTTCTCCTAGTACAAAAACCCAGCTAACCAAATAGCAAATCTGATTGACTTCTCTGCTCTGACAGTGGGAGGTGTGTAGAGCCAGGCATGCTTTGAGGGTTGCTTTTGTTTCATCCATAACTTGTATCAAAGCCTGGAAGAATGGATAACATAGTCGCTGCGAGTGAGCTTGTTTGGTTATTTTTTTTGTTTTGTTGCTGGGGTTTTGTCTATCTCAGACAGTTTCAGCCTTTGGGAAAGGATATTCTCATTTGGTCTGACACAAAGCACAGGATGTTGAAGGAGGCTTTCAGTAGTTAAGTGTTTGTTCTGTGTGTAGTGGGTCTGGAAATAAATGACCACAGGCTGAAGTTAAGTGTTATTCATTGGTGAATAATGTTTCGGAAGTTTCTTGGTGAATATGTTTCTGTGTTTCAGAACAGCTTTATGGTGTCACTGCTTTAGCTCGTCTAAACAGTTAAGTCAATAAGATCTCACAATAGTCAGCATAAAACTGGAGATAATAGGTATGAGTTTGAATAGTTTGGTGTGATAGTAAACTAAAAATGGTTTCTGGAAGGGACAATTACACAGGGAGCTCTGTACAGTGTAAATTTTAGTGACATTAGCAAAATGTTAGTTTGTAGGATCACTCCTTAATTTATGGGAAACAATATTCCTGCTCCTCCCCATAAGGAAAAAAACATGAGCTAAATAAGAAACACCTGTATAACAAAAGGGACACATTATTAACTTTTTTAGATTTCCTTTTTGTGCTTATTGTGCAGGTTCTGATACAGATGTACTCATTCGTATTAAATTGCAACATCAGTGTCACTGTTTTAAAAGATTTGTTTTTCAGTGTAAGAATTAAACTTCACAATTTATTTTAGATGATGAAGGATAATCAGTGTGGGTTTTTTGCCTTATTTCATATCAGATTTTTAATTTTCTTCTTGTCCCTTAAATACATTGCCTCTGAGGGAAACTAGGAGTCTAGCATATGAGTTATAGTTGTTCTGTGCTAATGCCTTCATACTCTAGCTACTTTGCTTACATGAATTCTCCACTAGGTTATGTGTTCCTTTGGGTTGTACCTGAAGTAACAAAGAGAGAGACAACTGTAGCTTGTTACTGACTTTTGCTTGAGATGGTAGGACAAAAAGCAGCATAAACAACCTGAACTCGTGGGAAGTAAGTCTTTCAGAGGACCAGGGAAAGTTTGACATATATGTGATAGGCAGTTTGACTTGCTGAATGATTGATTGTGCAGAACAGAAGGAAGAGGCTGTGAACATGCCGGTCCTTGTCAAGCATTGCATTTGAAAGGCAATGTATGTTATTCTTATTGCAACCTTTGGTGACCCACAAGTTGGCAGAGCGGGAGAGGTATCTGCTGGCTGAGATCTGTGCAGCAGATTTCAAGTAGATACTTGGTCTAATAGGAACTTTTAAACAAATCTCTTGGAGTTTTTTTTTCCTGAATTAGAGTTAGAAATATGAACTCCTGTGCATGTGTTTAAAGCAAAGTAAGCAAAGTGCTTTTTTTTGTAAATAAACTGTCTGAATGACAGGGTACAATGTGAGCTACCAGTCCAAGTGGAACTACAAGAAGAATAGCTGGTTTGTTTGGGTTTTTTTCTTCCTTCTCTCACCACTGCCACTTTTAAGGAAGGAAAAGGTACATTCTTCCTTTTTCATCCTCAAATTTGATGTATTGGGTGTTTCTATGCTTTCAGAGATTTTTAAGGCATGGGTACATCCTCTGAAGGTACATTCTGAATCATGGGCCTTTTGTAAGGAAACACAAGTTTTGATTTTAATTTGGTAGCTTAGTTTAAAATATAGTTTTCTTTAGTTTTTTGGGGGAAGCTGCTTATTTGTTTATTTTCTCAGATCTTTCGGATATCTATAGGCTTTGCTGCAAATGCTTTCCAAGTATCTTTCCAGTCTTGTCCTCTGCAATGATACAACTTGGGGATTGAAACAACTAGTGGTTTGAGCTCCAGGAAGCAAGGATGGATCTGACATGGGATGCGAGTCTTGTATCAGGACCTGAAATGACACCACTTCTGAAGGCAACCAGGAAGCCCTTACTAAAACTAAAGCAAGAATAAATAACAATACATCCTTCTCCTTAACCTCCCATTTTGTAACTTGGGCTGGTTGCCATTTCAGGGACAAGAAGATCCATTAAAGGGACAGAGCAGGGTACTGCAACACTGCTGGTAGCCAAGTGGCAGGTGCTTGCTTCTGCAGCCTCCCTGCAGGAGGATCAGGTTGACACCACGAGCTGCTTTAACCTCAGCACTTGGAATATCTTCTGAGGTGATTTTGTTGACACCTGTCCCACTCCTCATCTGCTGAGGCTCTCCTGTCTTCAGTCTCCTTTGGATCCCTCTCTAATAGAAGAGTGAGCTTGATAGAAGAATCACCTGTTTTCTCTAGCAGTACTTTCAAATAGAGATACACTTTCTTTGGGGCATACACCTGTGTTTAGTAAGGGTTTTGAAGGGAAGTCTGAAAATGATGTCTGTGATATGTTCAGGTGTAATAAATCTACCCAGGAGGTTGGTGGAGGTTGCTTCTGTGCTTTGGTAGGCTAAGTGAAATTATCTATAAATAAATTTGGATTTGAAGAGATTGTTCATAAGGACAGAAAAAACAACATAGCTGCTCACTAAAAACATACAGTTTGTTCAGTCAGCTGCCTTTTACTTCCCTGGGCCAGCATTTGATTACTGTTGACTACTTAGATTTAAGAGTTACGTTTTCTTAAGTACACATGTAATTTTTCAGTACTGATGTTCTCATGCTTTTGTAGAAACTGCTGTCTGATTAATTTCATTGTTATGTGTATTGGATATATAAAAGGATTTAGTTAATAACATTTTAGCTTTTTATTTCTCATATGCAGTTGTACTGTAAACTCTTCTGCAGGTGTCTTTGGGGTAGTCCAGCTCTTTATCCATTAACATACTCCACAAAATAACTGCACAGGGAATTGCAGTCAGCCCCTCTTCTGTGACAGAAATGTATTTGGCAGAGAGTTATTCCATGACAAAGGAGACAGCTGTCAGTGCTGTCCTTTTCAGTATTGAGGCTCACTGGGTCTGGTACGTAAAAGTGCAGGCATTAGAAGTGCAGCGGAGGAATTGGCAGCTACCTCTAGCAGGAAGTTTTTAAGTCTTCTGTGCACTAGAATAACATGAGCTAAAATGCCTTACTCTGTGAACTGTCAACACTGTCCCTATGTGCAAAATATATAGCTTTATTCTTTACATATTTCCTTAAAATTGGTACTTTCTGTGTCCAAAACGATTTTTACAAAGCTTTCTTCTGTTGCCGTTTCAGACTACACTGGCACACATCATAGCCAACAGCAGCAAAAAGAATGGCACAAGGTTTGTGACACTGTCGGCCACAAGTGCCAAGACAAATGATGTTCGAGATGTCATCAGCCAAGCCCAGAATGAAAAAAGACTCTTCAAAAGAAAAACTATCCTCTTTATTGATGAGATCCATCGTTTCAATAAATCTCAGCAGGTACTGTACTACACTGCTTTCTAAAAAAGCCTTTGTCAGCCCTACTGTAAAATTTCCCACTTTGCCTTAAGGTGATACCTTCCTTTGGGCTTTTGATTTCAGTGTTAATACTTTTAGTAGACGAATTTGGGAGAAACACAGAAATTAAATTCCTTAGCTAACTTCCAATCAACATTTAATTACTGTGATTCAGTTATTTAAATAAAATGCTGAGCTATAATTACAGTTCACTTATGTGCCAGTCTGTATATGATATTTTTATGAAATTTTATTTCTGCAAAGTCATGTTAGTAATATTTGCTGCACACATCTTCATTTCAGCCTCCAAATGGGGGGGTAGCATTCTGTATTACCTTTACAAAGGTCTGGAATGTGAATGTGCCAAAGGTGAGTATTTTAATGTTGTCCACTCTTCTATGTGAGAAGAAACAAGTTGTGGCATGGTACTTCAGGATAGAACTGCAGCCATCACTTGGTGCTTTTTTTCTTTTTCCTTTCCTAGGTATAAGTTTTTTTCAGTTGTGCCATGGAAATCTTGAATTCTCTACTAGAGGTTGCAGTTTTTAAATTGAACTGTACTGTAATCTTCCTGTAGTTTTCTGAACCATCCTATAGAATTAGGTAGGGAATTGTAGCCCTAAAGGTTGATTCAAAGCATATTTAGGAGTAGCCTCACAATTCGTTACACTTGGTAAGGCAATTTCATGATTTCTTATGTTGCCACGCAATAAACCGAAGTCACACAAACTAAAAATTTGCAGATTTCTTTACCCTATTTCTTTTCAGCTGGTAGGGTCATTCTCAGTGCAATCATTTGTTATTACAGTGTTGGGTGCATGAAATTAAATCATTTCCATATTTGTGCTGATGAACTGCTTTGTCAGTGTGGTTATTTGTCATACCAATAGGGAACCCAAATTCTCACAAGACACACAAAAAAATGTAGCCTACTCACATGGGAAGTTTCAGGTTGTCATTGATCGAGATCAGCTTTTTCTGCTTCCCTCCCATGCTCAGGACACTTTCCTTCCTCACGTCGAGTGTGGGACGGTGACCCTGATAGGAGCAACCACAGAAAACCCTTCCTTCCAAGTCAACGCCGCTCTCCTGAGCCGGTGCCGGGTGATCGTCCTGGAGAAGCTCTCGGTTGAAGCGATGGAGGCAATTCTGAGGAGGGCCGTCAGGTCCTTAGGGCTTCAGGTTTTGGGCCAGGGCGACCAGCACGGCACCCCTGCAACTGGCAGCAGCAGCAAGAGCTCGGAGTGAGTACTTTATGGGCTGCAGGGTGTTAACATGTACAGCCCGAGGAGCTGACTGCCTGCCAGGGAGAGAATGAAGTAGTTGGGGGGTGGGAAGAGAAACCCTAGCCACTTCTGATAGTAAAGAAAAGATGTGGCAGCATATGGCAGGGGCGGGGTGACAGGAGAGAGAATTCAAAGCATTGGCTCTCTCCATCCAAAACATAATCTCAC
Organism: Aphelocoma coerulescens; assembly: GCF_041296385.1. Classification (NCBI taxonomy): domain Eukaryota; kingdom Metazoa; phylum Chordata; class Aves; order Passeriformes; family Corvidae; genus Aphelocoma; species Aphelocoma coerulescens. Next base: position 81,251,574 of record NC_091015.1, read on the forward strand.
CGTCTGCACTAGGAGAGAATATTATACTTGTATCCATAACTCCTGACTCACCCTCTCAGGATATTTAAATCTGTTCTGCTGCTTAGGATTTGCTGTGGAAGCCTGTAGCTGGGTCTTTGTCATGTCCTAATGTGTGTTACTTCTTGCTATGGGTTGTGAAAGTATCATGTTACCGTTAAGTGCTGCACGGGGTATCCCCTCTTAGTTTGGAAGTGCCTGCCAGAAGTTTGTTGTTTTCTGAAAATTTTTTTTTAGTAATATCAGGGAGGATGCTGCTGCTTCTGTTCTTTAGTTGCAGGGTAAGTCCTGTGCTAGGTTTTAGGATATCCTGTGAGGAGAGGAGGCTGTTGCTGGGAGATGTTAATAGATTGTTTTAAGAGAGACTTTGCTTTTCTCTGCTCCTTGATGTCCAGACAGATAAATTCACATTAAACACTTGAGAAAGTTTTGGAAAAAACAGCATCCAGATTTGTCTACAAGAGGTGTTATCTGCCTTCTGAAACAGGAGGTTGGCAAATAAGAATAATGCATGATACTGTGGTACTCAAATGCAAGCTATTACACTTCCTTCATGTTGGCTCTTGGCTGCACTCCTAGTAATGTACAGTGCATTGACATGGTGGTGATTGACAGACTGTATGAAATAAATGAGAGGGAATCCACTTGAACTTTATCACAGAATGTAAGCACAAAGAATTGCCAGCATGCATGCTGAGGTCATGGCAGGTAAGGAAAGGTATTCCTTTTTTATTTTTAGGTTAACCTGCCTCATGGTTTACTCATTTGTAGCTTTTATGTGTTGTAGTAATGTGAATTTTAGAAGAGAAGGCACTACTGCTTGTCAGCATTAATTTAATGGCACAGCTGTGGTTGTGACTACACCCTGACTGGTTCAGACACTTTTCTTTCTGTACAGGATTAAAGTACAAGGCATAGTTTCAGCTGCAGTTGTTTGGGTTTGGGTTTCACTAGACTCTTCGTGTCTGTAACCATCCGATAGCTATGGATGATTTAAACAGCACGGTGCTTCATCAAACTGAAAGAAGTCTGGCAGGCAGACTGTCAGACTTACACAGTTTCAGAAATCTCTCCATGAGGAGAGAGGGCCACACTTCAAAGGCAGTCATGGGAGCCAAGCATTTAAAAATATAAATGGGGTTTTGAATTGAGGAAGGTTTGTTGCAGTTGTGTGTCAGGTCTTTCTTGTCTTTCATGATGCAATCTGGTTCTGGGCCACAGTTCCTACATTCTGTTGCTGATAAGTTTGGATATTTATAAGCCATCCTGTCCCTTACTGTGGTTCTGTTTTGGCTTCCTCATTAATTCCTGCTTTTTGCTTCAGTGTCCATACCATTTCTGCTTCTTCATTTCCTCTCCCCTACTCTGCAGGAGCAGCTGTCTCATCTTTTTACCTCCTTGCATCTATGAAACAGGATTGTCGTTAGATGCAGGCAGGTAACTGTTTATACTGTCCTGAGGAATAAATGGAAATCACCAATTACAATTGATTTGGTTGTTAATGGTGCTCATCTTTATTCCAGAGTGAGAAAAGGAGCTGTAAGGCAGCATGTCCCCAAATTGTGGGGTATACGCACTTTAAAAATGCTGCAGAGATCTAGCAAGAAGGCATAAGAGACATGTACATTGAATTTGGGGTTTCATTTCCCATGTGAGTCTCCCTTTCCAAGCCACAGCAGTGTAGTATGAAGTATTGCGTGTGCTGCTTGGCCTCAGTTAATCACATGGTTTTAGTATCACATCACTTGTCTGACAGGATGACTTACCTAAAAGAGGTTTTGAAGGAGAGGAAGATTCTTTGTGATCTCTCCTATTACCTTGAGGAAAAAGGTGAGGGTGAATCTTCCTTGGTCTTTGCAGGCATCCCTGAGTGATTCAGTGGATTTCATCACCTGCACCCCACAAGGAAAGTGTGCTCTACCCAAATCTGTTTCCTTAAATTTTCTTGGTGGCTTTTTCTTATCTTGCTTCCACCATTGCTGCAGGTTTCTGATAAGGTTAGATCACCTGGAGTCTCTTTCATTCCACTGTGGCCTTTCCTTGCTCTAAAGCTGAAACAAATAGCAGGGGGTGTTACCTACTTTGATATCTTTCTATTTGTTATGTCATCATGGCTCATAAAGGTTCTTTGGCAGAAATTTTTTATGTTAATTATTGGATTTATTTAGGATAAGATGTGCTTGTTGTTATATTTTCATCAGCATTACTGCCATCAAACTGTTCCTCTAAACTCTGCAGTAAATCAAGCTGAAAGATGGAGAAACAGGAAAGGAAGAAACATACTCATGATGAAGAAAAGTAAGACGTCAAGGTTAAAGATTTTTTTATTGCTGCAATTGCTTGTGCTTTCTGCAGTTTATGCTGGGTCAGTAATAGCACAAGCTGTTCCAGGTGTGCACTGATACATTACACTTGTGCTGTGTCAGTGGTGGAAGAAACCAAATTCTTCTCTTGGCTTTTTATTTTTGTCATTCAAGTGCTGCCCTCGGAGTGGTATCTCTAATTGAAGTCAGACAGTAAACTGTATGGTTGATTAATGTGTTTGAAGTTAGATAGCACAGAAGGCACACAGCTGAGGGAAATGGAAGGAACCCCAGTTTCCTGTTGGCAAGCCCAGACATCATGCAGTTCAGCTTGTTACTGGCTGTATTACAAGTTCTGGCGCGTTTTGAATTCTCCGGTTCATAAATCACAACACTGAAGATGGAATTCCTTTGGATCTTCAGTGTTCAATACTTTTTTGAAAATTATTCCTTAATTGAAACATCCATTCAATTTCCTTGCAGGAAATGGGTTGCTGAGGTGAGAGGCAACACTGGAAGACAATGCTGTAAGGCAGTGAGCAGTGCATGTCACACTGCAGTAGTTCAGTTGGAGAACTGTGGTTGCCTGTGAAAGTGTTGCAATCTGCCAAGGAGTGAATGTAGTGAGAGTAATTGCATTGAGAAAGTAAGAAAGTAGTGATTTATATGGGAAAGAAGCAGTGGGTACTTTATCTCATGTTTTGCTCACTTATTTTTTCAATCTTTGATCATACACGTTCTCCTTGCTTGAGCTTCCTTATATTTATTCCCTGATACTATTTATGCTCTCTTGTCACTGGCTCAATTGCTGCAGTGCTGTATGGGTTTAACAGGTAGTTCATCATACATTTCGTGTTGGTTTTTGGCACAAACTGTCTGAAGGCTATGGAGATACAGGGGAGCTGGAAGAAGGATTTATTATCCTGTAGTGGTAGTTTTCCATTCCTTGAGCTAGTGTATCACCTTCAGCCCAGTGAGTGATGGATCCCAGTATGTCCCTTTTGGCTTGTTTATGTTTTTGTCTCCAAGTATCATCAGTTACAAGGTACCAGCATTGGCCATTGGCATCCAGTGGGTATTCGGTGTTAATTTTGGAAGTTGAATAAAATATGGGATTGCCCATCTGCAAGAGTATCAGGAGCTTGGAAATAAGTCAGAAAGCATGGAAGTTATTCTGCCTTGCAGTTCTGATGGGTGCAGAAGTTGGGTAAAGTGGGAGGGAGTAGGACACTTGAGTTTCTGAAGACAGAATGGGCTTAAAAATGTAAAATACAGCAAGTGGTTTTTGGAAGCCAGGATGTTGAAATAATTGCCATGCTGATTTTGAAATTACATTCCTGCCTGGTAAAGTTAAATCATCAGGAAATGGAGTTTAAGGTTTTAATTGCTCAGAAAAAGAATCTGAATTCAGTTATTCTGAGTATAACATTTTATTATTTTGAAATACTGAGTATGCATGGAGCTGAGATTGTGCAACAGGGAAGCATTACGTTATTTCCAATCAGTGATTCTCATCAATGTGCTGTGCAAACTGCTTGTATGTGGAAGTTTTCTCCATTTATTCTTGTTCTTTATCACATCCTGCATGTCATGCTACTGTATGCATGGACTGGATCAGCCCAATACATAATGCATTATTTGGATTGGAACTGCCGTTATGGTTATGTTGCAACTGAAATTTCACTATGGAAATGGCCAAGGCCTTTGCTTGTAACCAGATTTTTCATACATTCTTGTGAATATTTGTTTCAGTTTCTGTAATATAAATTGGTTATGTTGAGCCAACGGGGCATTTAGAGTTCTGTAGTGAAACTGAAGAGACAGGAATACAACTGAGCTTTAAATTAGCAGATAAATGGCAAAAGTGCTCTGAGGCCTCAACTTTCTTTGGGACAGATTGTACTTAGTTTCTTCCGAGGCAGTACCTGCCTTTTAGTGCTCTTGATGCTTCCCCTCCACTTGCAGTCAGTGCCTGCAGTTGTGGTATAGGTATGAGGAGGTCTCAAGCACAGGGAACCCTGACGCTGCCTTTTTGTACACCACTGGTACTAATAGTAACATATCTTTTGGTAGACAAAGTGCAGGGCTGTTGCGAAGCATTAATTATTTGTTGCACAAGAGCTTCATAAGAAATGACCTCTCACACCAAGCTCTATGTGCTAATCCTTACTGATACCTCTCACTCTTGATTTACAGTCCAGCTACTAGAAGTGGCTCAGTTAGGGCCATTACTTAGTGCCATGTTTTAACTCCATTAGCTGCTGTCTCCGAATCAGATCAGTTACACCCTCTGCCTGACAACATCTTAGATGCTACCTTGTCTATAACTAAGGTTTGAGGGTTAAATCCTCAACAGGGTGCCTGTGAAACCTGCAGAGGTGAACTGGATTGTATGTGCCCTAACACTGGGGAGTGCAGCCCAGCAGGTGAAAACCTCGAGACAAAACTTGAGGACTTTGTTGTTCTCACAGATTTTTCATGGACCCACTAGAATATCTCAGGGGATCCTGCTGCTGCATTTCTCAGGTCTTCCCGTCTTCATAGAATCACTGGATATTCTGAGCTGGAAGGGACCCACAAGGATCATCAAGTCCAACTCTTAAGTGAGTGTCCCATACAGGGATTGAACCCAGAACCTTGATGTTATCAGCACCATACTCCAAGCAAGTGAGCTAATCTCAGTCACTTGTTCCTTTAGACTGTGAGTTCACTGGAATTTGGCCTTTTTCATGTGTGTCTTGGGGTGACTTTATGATGTGTATCCCCCCATTGCCTGCTCTATGCCCAGACATGAATCGTGTGCCTCTCTGTGCCTTTAAAGCTAGCTAAGGGAGAGGGGGGGAGAGCTGGTGGAATTCCTTTGGCACTGTGTTCAAAACACAGGTAAGCTCACTGGTTTCTTCTGCCCAGCTGCTCCGCTTCTGCAGCAGGGAAGAGAGTTACATTCCTTTTGCTTTTAGCTAGCTTCTCATTCATTAGCTGAGGAAAGAGGTTTTCCTGGGACTTTGGTTTCTTCTTCTTCTCTTCTGGACTGTTCAGAACACCAGACCATCAGAACCTCACTGGGAGGCCTTTCCTGCTTAGTTTCACTATTGTCTACAGCCATACCACCGTGAACGCCTGATCTCGTCTGATATCAGAAGCTAAGCAGTATCAGGCCTGATTAGTATTTGGATGAGAGACTGCTTGGGAATACCAGGGCCTGGAGGGGCCCAAGCTGAACTCCAGCTCTGGAGAGGAGAAAGCCACACTCACAAAGGACTCTGAAATCTACCCAGGTTCTCTCCACTGTGAGAGGTTTTTATTATTTAGCATTATTCTTTTCCCATGCCTGCGTGCACTGTGCTTGTTAAATAAACAATTTTTTTCCTTTTTCACTTTCTTCCGAGGAATTTTCTTTCTGAACCTGGTGGGGGAGGGGAGACTGAAAGCTGCCTTCTTTGGAGGGGATGTTCCTCCCAGAGTGTTTCCCTTAATTTGTCTCAAACCAGGACAATGTGTTTGTATAGTTCTGGCACACATAGAGCAGTAAATGGCAAAAAGAGTGATGAGCATGTATTGGGATACATACGTTCTAGTAAATTTTTTTTTTTTGTACCTCAGTGACTAACACTAATAAAAGTAATACTAAAAAAAGTAGGACTCGTATGTTTTACATTGTAAACAATCCTTCCTGTTGTTGCTCTTTAAAGAACAACTGATAGCACCTCCTGCTGGAGTTAGTAGTTAGTTCAGAACCTTACACTAATTACTTTATAACTCACTATATTCTCTCACCTGCATTTGGATAGCTTCCTACCTTTCCACTGTTCTTCCACCAAAGAATATGAAGTGCTAGCAGTGAAATGCTCATGGAGTAAAACCTTGTAAAGTTCAGCTATCTGTGTCAGAATTGGGCTCTGGCAAAAACCTAACCCTAGTTTTTGTTGAATTTAATGAGGTGAGGAAAAATAAGGGGGTTAAATAGGTGAGAGCTCCTGCCCTACATTTTTCACGTGCAATTGTATTTAGCAGGCTTGGAGCAGCAGGAAGAGGGTTAGCCCCTGGCTCTGCAGGATGAGTTAAGACAAATTTAAACCCAGGTGTGTCTCAAGAAACTTTGTAAAGAAACGTCATCTCCAGCAGGATAGGCAAGGAGAGGAGTGTGATAGGGGCTAAGGGTGTGTGGTTATTCTGTTGCAGATTTCCAGTGTACATAGAGGAGAAAGCTCTGAACACACTTGCCTATCTTTGTGACGGGGATGCCAGGACTGGGCTGAACGGGCTCCAGTTGGCAGTTCAGGCCAGAGTAGCAGCGGGAAGGACCGCTCCTTTGAGCGCTACCGAAGGTGGTGCTGCAGATGGCATTCTGGTAACAGAAGAGCATATAAAGGAGGGGCTGCAGCGGTCTCACATCCTGTATGACCGAGCAGGTGAGTAACTGATGCAGTTTCTGAGATGCAGTGTTCTCAAGATGTTCTCAAGCCTTTCTAATTTCTCTTTCTTCTCCCCTTTTCCTGCCAGCTGCTCTACTGAAACAGTGATTGTACTAAAGTTTGTCTTAGAAGTTACTTTTCCTCTACAATGTAGTTCAGCCAGAAATTCCTTCTAAACAGTGTTTCCTCTTAGCAGCTATGAAGTGTAGATTAGCTGAAAGACCTGTTTGCTGTCCTGAAAACAGTTGCATGGTGAAATTATTTGTTATTTAAGGTTATATGGTCTTCTATGAGGGTTTCAGTGTAAAGAGGCAGAAGAATTTGATGAGGACATATTTCTTGGAGGGTTGGATATCTTCCATTGCACTTCTACTTCTTTGAAAGTTTTGGAAGTGCTCACATTCACAGCAGTATGTTATGTCAAAACCTGAGCAGTTTGCTTTATTTTTAGAGTTGCTTTTTAAGGTAATGAATGCTGTAGCTTGCTTAGGGCAGGCCACATAAATCTAATTGCATTTAAGGCTTCCTGGTGTTATAACTACTCTTGCTAAATTTGTGACTTTGCAATCTTAGGCATCACAGTAGTTGGCCACTAAACCATTTTATGTTAGAGGTTTAAAAATCAGTAGTGTCAGAGATGCGGTGAATCCCCTTGAATGCAATGCTAGTTCTTCAGCAATACTTGAATGACTGTGCACAACAGTGTGAAATGATTATGCCAAGCAGTATGTGAAGAACTGATTTATTTTCTCTCTTTTTTTTGGCCACTGTTTCTGCTATGCACCATTAACTGCCACTGTTCAAAACCTCGAATGAGATGTTTCTTTAGGTTGGTTGTAACATATGCCCGATTGCAGCCTTCTTGCTACAAAGAAGTAATGATGATCACTGTCAGGAAAAAGGCAGCTGGGAGATACTGATCTAATGGCAGCTGAGAAGTCAAGGGTAGGCAGGGGAAGGGAAAAGAAAACTTTTATGGGGTCTGTGGCAGGAAGAGGTCATGTTTAGAAAGAAGCGGAAAATCTGACCCGTTCCCTGGTGCGAGTCTCCTGCACCGTGTAGGTCCCTTGTGTGTTTGCTGTCGCCTTGTGGCCGCTGTCACACAGAACTCTTGGCTGTGTCCATTGCTCCCAGCCCTCCTACACCTTCTTGCTCTGGTAGAGATGGCACAGACTGCCTGTTCCTGAGGCTTGCATCAATTCTGGGTAGCCTGTGTCAGGCCCTTCTCTGTTGCAGAAGTCCTTGTTGTGGTTTATTGTGGGTTTGTTTGGTCAGAGATTTTCAGAGTGGTGAGAGCAGTGAAAACTGTGTGTTTCTGGATTGTATAAATGCCAAAGAGCCTCACACAGGTATTGTCACAGTAGCAACAGTTGCCCAAGTACATGCCTTTACAGAATTTCTCTCTTCTGTGCAACAGTCTGTGTTGACCACTGACTGTTGACTCCAGGTTGACCACTTTTGTCCATAGTAGAGATAGCTGTTTGTCCTTTTAATGACAAAGGACTTCCAGATAGCAGCTACTGTACATACAAAGATTTGGTTTTTTGGTAGCACGTTCTGGCTAATACATTTTGAATCACAGCTGTGGTGATGAGATCTACAATCCTCTAAAATAAAATGCTTCAGCCTCATAAAGCAGAGGATCTAATCATGATAGCAGCAACATACATTTGAGTGTAGCGTGTTCATGTAGAAAGCACCAAATAATTGATTCGTGTTCAGAGCTGTGTAAACATGAAACTTTTATTATACATAATTTTTTTTGTTCCCTTCTGCAAAATTTTCCAAATAGATGTAGTTGGGCATTCTCTTCTCTACTTTCATCAAGTAATCTAGGAAAGAAATCATTCTTCATCCAGTTGTTAGGCTGTTGTTCTGATTTATGTGCAGACATATAAGGAGAAGGTCTTTGTGCAGATAGTTTATGCATTTTAGCTGGAAGGACAAAGAAACAAGTTTAATCAAATTTCACTGCCAGCAGCCACCTGCAGCCCTTGCAGTGTGAGAGGAAACAAAAACTATTTAGTCATATTTTAGCTTTTAATTGCAGTTGTTAAAATTTTGATCCTTTTAGAAAATGATGTAGCAACCAAATTCATTAATGTTTACCTGCAGATGGGCAGTGACTAGATCTTTTAAATAGAGTTGTATTGTTGCCCCTTCTTTTTACATATTGTATCATTCTGCTAACACTGATTTAAAAAGATAAATGTCAGTAGTTTCACTCTCTGTTTGGTAACATCAGCTATGATAAAGACTGGGAATGTGTTGAGCTGAGTTTAATTTATTCTGCAATCTGGAACACAGTTTTTCTTTTCCCTACTCTGGAGGAGAAAAGAGAAGGTGTCTCACAGCCCAGGGCTTGCTCTTGGAGCAGAGCTTAGAGCCATGTGGGCAGGGCTAAGTTGCTATTCCATACCATGCACATCATTGCTGGGGTAGGGGAATGGCTTATTTGGAGTTGTTTTCCCAGCTGGCGTTAAACCACCACATCCACACCATAATGTTTTTTTCCAGCTCAGTTTTGTCCTGCTGGATCAGAACAAGAAGTCTTTTTATCCATGCTGTTGCTCTAGTCTTACTTCCAAGGCTTTCTTCTGTCCTTTATCAATGAGCAGTTGATGTTTACTTCTGGCTAAGAGAAAAAATAATGTGAGATGGGGACTGTGATTTTACTTTTGCCTGCTACCTTGTGAACAGGGATTGTTTAAGAAGCCCAAATGTTAATTACGGTCAGTGAATGAGACCTTTTCCTTACCTTCTACCAATATGACTTTAAATAAATTGGCATCTTAAACTAGCCTGAAAACTCCTCATGAGCACATAAAGCAATCTGTGGACACATATCAACAAGATTTATGCATCTGCTTATGTCAGACCCTAGAAAGCCCTCTCTTCCACAAAGCCTCTTGTGTAGTATCTTGTTTCAGAAAGGTATTTGCCTTTGTGGGAACTGCATAGAGAAAATGTATTTTGATTCCAAAAGCTCTTCATAGTTTTGATTTCAAGAGGCATCTGTGATACAGAACAGTGGAGATAGATAAGCTGGTATGTCTCCATCTCTCAACTGAATTGATAAGGCCAAAATCTATATGTTGGCTAACTAGCCTGAGAGAGCTAATAAATAAAGATCTACTAAAAGTTCTAATTTTTTTTTTTAAACTGCTTCTGGTATCTCAGGCTATCTATAAACTGTATTTTTAGACAGAAATGTAAGACCTGTCTCCACTGCACATCACTGTATTTTGCTTTTAATTGAAGCTGCAAGTCTGATGTGTAAATATTGTCACTGTAGCTCTGTCACCAACATCAGCTTTGTAAGGAAGGAAGTAAAAGGAGAAAGCTAATTCCCTCTTCAGCCTGAAGTCTGAAATTCCCTGCAGATGTATATATCTAGACCCAACCTATCTGCTGGATTCCTTCTGCCTCTCCAGCTGGTATCCCCATGTATGACATTTTACAGTAGCCCAAACAGCATATAAAAGCCTCCAGCAGAAAAATCTGGGTGAGTGCAACCTCTAGAGATATGTAAAGGCCAACTTCCTTACTTTTAAGAGACCAAGAGACACCTCCTGCAAGAGGATGATGCGAGTTCAGCTGCTTGAGTTTATTGCTACTGACTCAAGTGTAATGATGGAGCATGGACATGCTGTTTGTGTTGGCTCGAGTGAGGGCTGCATGCCAGGGCTCTTTGTGTGGAGTCCTAGCAAAAATAGCTGTCTGACTGCCTGTGCTCGCCGGCAGCATGTCGAATTCCCCACAGAATCACACTCCAGCAGGAGAGAGATGGGGGCAATGGACTGGGAGGTGGAGGTCTTGCTGGCTACAAAAGGAGCAACTGCAGCAGTATGGTGATTTTGGTTCTCAAGCTCACGCATGCAGCCCTTTTATTTTTCAGGGCCTACAAGTGACTGGTGTGTTCTGATATGGCCCTCCGGCTGTAAATCCTTTTATCCTTAGGAAGAAGAGGAATATTAACAGATGGCTGTGCATGCAGCCAGTTGCCTTTAAAATACATACTTAGCTGTGAGCCAAGGAATGCCAGGCACTTGAAAAAAAAAAAAAAGGCAGATAACATGGAAGGTTTAACAACAATATTGCAGCAAAATACAAGTTTGATTAAAAGACATGCATAACAATCAAAACCAACTGCATGGAGGAAAACTGTAAGCAGGGAAGGGTCTCATTCAATGTTTTAAGTGTAGCCCTAGAAGATCTGTGGAATAGCTTTGTTTCTCCTTGGAGTCCATATCTAATCGTGTATTAAACTTTAATGTTAAAATAAAATTTCCTTGTAATTCTTTCAGTCTTCCCACTTTTTATTTAGTAGTCTGGCATTTCAAGTATTGTTGTAGTAGTGCAGGTGTCCACAGTTGAACTCTCAGGGGTTTGCCAGGGTTGTGCACTGCAATTCTGTTTTCTCCAAACTGTATAATGTTCCATCATTGTATATCCACAGCATTTCCTTTTTTTTCACCTCTATATAGCACATCAAACTCGTGTTTTACTGCACACTTTATTTTCAAGTTTTAGATGATGTGAAGTTTCTTTTTTCTAAAATATCACTACTATATAGCACTGAATTTCTCTGATTCTTGTGTTGTCTTCTCAGAGCTCTGTGTGTGTCCAAAACCAATGGTCAGTTGTTCGTTTGTGCTCATACTTTACCCTTTGGCAATTAGGAGCTATTTATGTAGAGTTTTCTTCCTAACTGCTTAAAATATCTGGGTTTTTCTTTGTTTTTTTCTTTTGAAGGGAAGGTCGTTAGGGTACAAAACTCAAAGTGTTTGCCTTGCAATGTTAAAAAAAAAAACACTTCCTTTTCATCAGCAGTTGCTCTGTTTTGCTTATGTAGTTAGGGAATGATCCACATGGGAAACCATGAAAGCACTGAAAACATTAATGGGTGCTGCAACCACATATACATAATAAGAACTTGGAAAAGCAGCTTCTGTTTACTGATGTCATCTAGGGAAATACCTTCTGTTCCCTGTCATGCATTTCACTTAATTCCCTCCTAACAGCTTTACGTATCGCTTCTCCCCCATCCTAAACAGGAGAAGAACATTACAACTGCATCTCTGCCCTGCACAAGTCTATGAGAGGCTCCGATGAAAACGCCTCCCTTTACTGGCTTGCTCGAATGCTTGAGGGTGGTGAGGATCCTCTCTATGTGGCAAGGAGGCTGGTGAGGTTTGCAAGTGAAGATATAGGTCAGTATTAGTATTTCACATTGGAATATCACACTTAATGAAGATCTGCCAGGCTTCTCTGGTTTCTAAAATTTGGCTTTTGAAAAAAGAAGCAAACCCTAAACAGTTGTATGCAAAATAGGTACAAAATACTGAAATGCTCCACATGCAATAAAAACTTTGTGTATGCAGGCAGAGACCTACATGTGGTATCGTTGTGATTATTGCCTATTTCAGGAGAGACAAATGTTTTTGAGGTCAGGTTTGGTGTGTATTAATGTCAATTCTTTTCAGCCCTGCTGGCTGTAAGTCACCAGTAAACTTGTGCCACAGGGAGTATGTGTTTCAGGGATGTCTGATTTTCTAATGTGTCTGGCATGTGAATGGCTACCCTGACCTGCAAACCTCAGGTTTGATAGCTGGCCCCCTAGTTGTAAGGCATCTTGATTGACTTATCCAAAGTAGCAGATCCAGCAACACCTTTAGCTCATATGTGATGGGTGAAGAGTTAGGAGGTCTGGGGAAGCTGTGTCTGTATAGCAATATTTCCCCATTTCTTTATCAATTTCAAAAAGTAGGAAAATTATATGTGGTCAGCTACTGCTCAGGCTGCCACTGTGTGGCAGCAGATTCAATCTGTAAATCATACCCACGACTTAGATCTTTTGTATTTTCTGGGGAGGAGGAGTACAGAAGAAGAAAAGCTTGGAGGGGGTGCATCTTATGTATGGTGTGGTATTGTACCAGAAACTCCAATATCTGAGGAAGCAACTCTGAAATGTGCATGGATACCTTACAGGAGAGGAAAAAATAAAATTTTTTAAAAAATGAGAGACATTAAGTGAAGTAAATTGACTTTAACTTGCTTTTATCTGGTCCCTTTCTGTAGGACTGGCAGATCCTCTGGCTTTAACACAAGCTGTTGCTGCTTATCAAGGCTGTCACTTCATTGGAATGCCAGAATGTGAGGTAAAGGCTTCATTAACTCACTGATTTGAAAGTTCTGCAATCTGTAAAACCTGTCTGTAACTATAAAAAGAAGCAGATTGCAAGGACAGGGCAGACTTAGTTACTTGTTCATTCTGCATGCCCCATCTTTGACAAGAGAACGTTGTAGCTCTTAAAGCAGATGCTGTAGTTTAAAATAAAAGTCGCTGCGTATTTATTGTTAAAATGCGATACGTGAACATGTATCATTTTTCTCTATCCATTTTTTCTATTATAAATAAAGTAGCTATTATTTTCTAGTAGTGAAAACCATGAAGTTGTGTTGTTGTTAAATAATAGTATTCATATTATAGTAGCAGGCAGAGGTCAGTTTGAAAACATAATCCCTGCCATGTTGTACAAACAACCTGATTAGCAGACCTTTTCCCAAAGAGCTTAAAAGAAGTCATTTAACATTTTCCCTGTGCTTGTTTGCAGGTGATTCTAGCACAGTGTGTAGTGTACTTTGCCAGAGCCCCAAAGTCTATAGAGGTGTACAGGGCATATGGCAATGTCAAGGAATGCTTGAGGATGCACACAGGACCACTGCCCCCTGTTCCTCTGCACCTGAGAAATGCCCCAACAAGGCTCATGAAGAACTTGGGCTATGGAAAAGGCTACAAATACAACCCCATGTACAAGGAACCTGTGGAGCAGGACTATCTACCAGAAGAGTTGAAAGGAACAGACTTCTTCAAGGAACGAAAATCGTGACCACTGTGCTCGGAATGGATTTGATTTTATGACTCGTACATTTCTACTGGGGTAAAAATTTCCCTTACAGCGTCAGCTGCCTGTTACTGTGGTTGAAAGGATTAAGCCACTTAGCCTTCCAGATACTTTTTTCTCCTGGTTTTATTGCTGTTGTTCTGAAGGTATTTTGTAAAGAATTGCAGTTAGGCAGTGTAGAAATGCAAAAGTAAGTTTCATCCATATAGTGCTGTCACTGGTTCACGTGAAACAGAAAACGAGACTTGTATTTCTGGCTCTTGCTGTGAGACAAGAAATATTATTGTGCTGCTTTTTAAAATCAGTTTCTATTTCAGATTTTGAGAATGTTATTTTCCAGAAAAACAGTAAATTGTACCCGCTCTGCTAAAATACTGTAAACAAAATATAATTACAGAGTAATTTCTGCTCTTATGATGTTCTAGAGACCAATTTTGTACAACAGTTATTAAACCAATAAAGCTGTTAAAAATAATGTCTGTGCATTTGTTTAAATACTCCTATGACAGCAGTGTGGTTTTGAAAGTTTGATATCCCTTTAATTTTATTATCCCTACTTGCCAGAGCAAGTTTAATTCATTTTGTAAGTAGAATAGTCATGAAAATGGCCACTGGAGCTATACCGAGCTCTTTTCACCTCTCTCCAGCTATGATAGGACCCAGCCCTGTCTGGAACACCCCAGTTGCAGGTGGGTATTCCTTGACAGCAGAGGTATTTGGTGCTGTGTGGGGCTTAGATCAGAGGAGCTGCCACAGCCGCACATGTGGAGCTCATTCAGAGCAATGTTCACAAGCCAGGAGGTCTCTGGGCTGAGGATGCAGTGCCAAGTCCAGAAGCCAACTTTATTCAGCTTATTGCTCTTAATTTTCAAGACAGATTGCTGACCCTTGGCCTTGATCAAAAGTTTTGGATATACAGCCTCCAAAACTTTGTGATTTGTTTCGGAGATTAATTTTGTTGTGAGACTCCCTTCATATGAAGTTCTGCATGATGTAGGACTCCAGCCAAAGATCATGGTGTAACTGAAATGTTTCAGAAATCAAACCTTTTGCATGATTGTGTACTGTTAGAGGGTTTGAGTCATATTCTTTTAAACATTTCTATGTTCTCCTACCTCAAGTATAGTTTATGAATGCTTTGAGCAAAGTGTTCTTCTAAAGACGAGCAAGTATTTCAGCAAGCTTCATTTATGTAAATTTGCATGCTTTTCTTTTTAACACAATTCACTTTTTTGTTGTGGTTTGGTTGGAACTTTCTTGTTGCATGAATTAAGGGGGTAATTAATTAGATTAGTATTTTTATCGTGATTGTTCTCTGAAATGCATTTGGAGGAATAAGACAAGGTATGGTCTTTTCCAGTGCTGGAGTAAATCTGAGAGCAGCATGTGCTCACCTTCAGAGGGCAGCACAGGTTGGCAGAGGGTTCAGAGGTGGTGTTTCATTCCTCAGCCTCTGATGGAGGCAAAAAGATCATGGTCCTCAGCTCAGATCCATCAGACAGTGCTGTCTAATGGGCTACCAAAATATTGGTAGCAACAAGTTAATGTTTCAAAGCCATTGTGCCTCATGGCTGCTCTCCAAGCAAAGTGTTATTTAGCTTTTCGCTTCCTCCGTGTGGTAATTAGCAGCACTGGAAAGTGGCTGCTTCCTGCTCTCTCCCTGCTGCTGATGTGCACCTCTTTTATATTCCCTTAAAGAGGGTCATCTCCTCTGAAGAACTCCATGCTCCATTAAAAATCCATCAGGATCAGATGCGCTCACAGATGGACATTTCACCCCGCACCGTCTCCCATCCCTCCAAAACAGACCTAAGGCAAAAACATCCATTTCCTCTCAGGAAGATGTATACGGTCTCCACACAGGATTGGCAATGCTGCTTTCAACAAGCAGAAGCCAATCTCCTAGTGAAACTGCTTCAAAAGCACAAGTTGAAAGAATGAAATTAAAAATCACAAAGCACATTTCTTTGTTTTCTGGCTTTTGACTACCTGGGGTTTACCTTGAGAAGCTCACGGAAGGGCAGAAATGGTTATGAGTTGCATGCTGATATAGTGGTGTATTTATTTACCTTTGGGGTGTGGAGCTGTAAGGCATTGCAGTGTCACTGGAAAATTTGGGATGAGATTTGTATCCCATCAGGTCACAGTTGCTTCTGCTGTAAGAAACGCCATCAAAATCCACCATGCCTCAGTCTCGTTTTCTCTTACATAAGTTGGCCCACTAAGAAACAGTGTAGATCATGAGAAAGGCCATGCCATAAACATTCCATGTTGGAGTATTCAATACTTTGAGAAGCAAATTGTACTGATGTATGTTGCTTCTCCCAGTAGTAACATGCCCATGTCAAAGATACGGATAGCCACAACAGAAATATCAATTAAGTAATGCCCCAAATGAGTTCCATTGTAGGGGTCTTTTAGAAAATTACCTAATGAATCTTGTTTCCATCATTTAGCTTGTTTGACTCTCACAGAAAAAATTTGGATGATAGAGCTGGCAAGGAGTTGTCTGGGCTTTTATACTAAATATTTATGTGAAATCATTACTTGTATTTTATTTTTCTTGTCTTGTTTTCCATGCACAAAGAGTTTAAACCTTCAGTTTAACCTCTGGACTGCATTTTTTTCCCTTTTCTGTGAGCATTTTCTCTCATGTTGAGAGAAAAGCCCTTAGCCAAAATGGTTGCCTACCATTTTCCATTAAATGACTTAAAAATGAAAGTGTTTATGCAAGCTGATTGTTTGAATTCCTGTCTATCCTGAAGATACATTTTCTGGCTGCTGTGGCAAGTTCATTATCTGAATTGCCAGCAGCCACTCTGCACGTTCGGCATGTTTCCAGACAGGCTGTGCTCTCCAGGATTTTGGCTGTGGTTTTTGTCTTTTATTGTTACTAGGTAGTCTGGGATTGCATAGGCCTCTTAATGAATATGGATAACAGCATGCATTTAGATGGTCCATGAGATAATATGACAGAGCTAGTGGTTCACTATGGTTAAAAAAAAATACAAACAAACCACCAAACAAACAGAAACAAAACAAACCCAAAACAACCAAAATAAAACCAACCAGCCAAACAAGTAAATGAAAAAATCCAAACCAAAAGTGCGGTTCTCATTCCAATTGTACCTTTTTATCTCAATAGGTGCAAGGCAACGTACTGGTCTTATTTCTGTAATAAACCATAATGAACCATATCAAGACAAACATCCATCTCCAAGACTTGATCAGGTTTATGTACTTCACCAGGATTTTGGTCATATGTAGACACACACCAACATTTAACAGCAGAAGTATAACTAACATGCTCTGAGTTAACTCATCTAAGTTTAGTAAGGTGACATAAAACCCAGAGATAACTGTCTTCCTTATGCCCTCTATGGTATGTACTTCTTAGGATGAGCAATTTCAACTGCATGAATCAGACAAAAAGCAGACAATTGGTGGTGGGTGGTGGTGGTGATTTTTCTGTTTAAATTACCAAAACCAAAGGGCTTTCCTAGGAAGGTAGCAGTACAAAGTCTAGATTACTCATCACAGCACGGTGAGCAAATATTTCTGAGTCTTGTTGTAAAGCCTGGTTCTGCTTCAGAGAGGAGACCAAAATGGAGAAGGAAATCCAGCTACTGCTATCCTCTGTTCCTCCGGAAGAAACTTGCATGCTGTCTACTCAAACCAGCAGCCTGTAGCAAATTGGTTTTGAACAGAGTACTCAAGTACTCAAAGTGCTCAAGAACTTAGCATTTCCCTCCTAGGAAGTTTAACTGCAGTCAGGCTGACTTTTTAATGTTGCATTCCTCAGGGTTAACATAAACCAAAAATTTTGTAAGCAGTAGTTTTTTAATGCGGTGGGCGTGGACTTATGACTGCTACCTAGCTAAGACTAAGGGTAAGCTCCTGATTTTGTGTTGAGACTTTTGATGTGACATACTCTCATCTTATATATCTTTAACACATTAAAATTACATTTTCTACCTTTTTCCTCAGTTAAAGCATCTTGTACTCAAAATTACCCTGCTTTGAACTCAGCAAGGCCTGTGTTCATTCAGTAGTTCTACAAACAAAATCCTTCTCACAAGGTCATTGAAGCAGCATATTATTGTTTAGAAATGTGAATACAGATGACATGCCAGTTTTCTCTGCTGGAGTCAGCCCTCATCAGTCATTTTCTCTGACAAGAGCACAGGAAAAAAATAAGGAGTACTAAGGAAAAATACAACCATGTTATTGGGGACATAAAATATGGCAGGGGAATATTGGCCAGTAAGCTTGCTGGGTTTTTTTTAAATTGTTGGATGTGAAGCTGATTTTATTGAGATTTTTATTGCCAAGACTTTATTTTGTGCACCCTGTCTGTAGAAAACTAAACTTGTCTCAATGTAATGGTTCAGATACCAACACAATAGATACAGAGAGACATCAGTCTCCTCATAAGGCTACGCTGATTTGTACAATTATGCAAGGTTTTATCTTTCTTCTGATTTCCTGGTAATTACTGCTCTAACAGCCTTCAGTCATGTATCTTGCATGCATTGACTGAGTTTGTGCCAATAAAGATAAGGATGTAATTAAAATAGTTTTTGAGCCTTGCTTTGGCAAACCCCATCTGTGGCAGCAGCATCTTTTTTTGCTAAAATGCTGAAGACAAGGTCCAGAAACCCAGAACTAACCCAACATCAAAGTGTTCCAAATTTTTACATGGGTTTTTTGCTAGTACTTTTTGTTTGCAAGGTACTGGGTTTTCAGTGTCGTGTTTTTGAAGGGGTGCATTCACATCTGCAGGCTGCAATACGCTCTCTCTCCTTTGCAAACCTACCAGAGCCTTTGCAACTGGGTATTGCAGACCAAATGCTTGTGCCATTTCATAAATCCGTGACTGCCCCTGTTCCCTGTGGGGGTGAGCAGCTTGGCTCACACTTCCAGGGGAAGCTGCTGGTTCATGCAATCATCTCTTCTATTGAGCAATTTGGTTTTCAGTATTTTCACCTACTCTGAACGACTTCAGACAGCTGGTCGCACCTGCTGCACCAGTGGTTTTCTTTGGATCTGCTCTTCAGACTGTTATTTTGGTACTCTGAAATACTAAACTGCATGCAAAAAATCACTTTTTGGAACAAAAGTTTAAGTAGAAGACTTTTATTTCTTGCTTAAAGACAAGATTAAAATACAGTTTGCAATTATATAAATTATTGTGTCCCACTCTGAGCTGAGGTTGTACACATAAATGTTACAGTACCCAAGATAACAAGCAAATAACCTCCAAAAATAAACACAGAACACAACAGTATGTAATGACACTGGCTCCCAGGAATAAGGCTGTGGTACAGTACCAGAGATTTGAGCATAAAGAGGCAGTAGAAGTCAGCTCAGTAAATGTAGAATCCTTGTAAATAAAGAAGCACATCAGATAGTTCTTGCAGATCACACCCAGTCATCCTCTGGGAAGCTAAAATATCTTTTGGGAATGATATAGGTTCTGGTCAGAATCTAATGTCATACTGACAGTTTCTGAACTTTTGAAAAGGCACCCAAAACCTCTAATCCCTGAAAAATGTTCATGTTTTCAGTAACTAGAATGGCATCAGTCTGTAAGTTTTAAAAATCCTCTTTAAACATCTCACCTGAAGTTCTTACTCATTTTTTCCCTTCTCATTCAAAAGCTGTGTTGCAAGTTTTCTGGCTACTAACTTCAAGGGGTTACTTTTGTTTAAATAGCTTAATCCTTTCTCTATTAATAGATGTCTCTAAACAAATGTTATCTGACCTTCTATTTCATGACAGAACTGGGTAAACTCAGCTGTTCAAGACATGCCTTTTGGTGCCTAGAATGATTTCATTACAGTATTTTTGTAAAGCAAGATTTTAGGAGAGGAATAGTTTTGCAAGAACAACCTAGTATATGCATAAGGAGTGCCTGGATTATTAAGGAGTGACTGGTATTGCAACAGGGAGCTGTCGACACAGAATAACCCATGTGAGGATGCATAAAGGGTGATCCTGTGCTTTAAGAGACATGCATTCCTTCCAAGAAAATTTATTTCTGCTCCAATATTTCTTCTGCCTACAGTCAATATTTTCCTTGTTTAATTAAAAATTATGTCAATCTCAAGAAAAAAATATAAATTACTCCTATAAATTTTGCCAGGGTTGTTTTAATGGGAAAGGCAGAATCTCAGTCAAGTTACTAGGAACCCATGACAGGAGGATTAACTCAATCAGGAACAAAGCTTTCATTACCAATGCTGCAAATGCTAAGTTTTCTTTTATGGGGAAGCATATCTGCCCAAGAAAAGTATGTTTTGTGTTGGGTTGTGGCGAATAAAGAAAAGGAAAGGATGGTCAGCGTTGAAATCCTCTTCTATGACCATGCAGAGCATAGCAATGCCAGCAGTGGCAGCTGCAGCTTCCGTGCCTTCCTCGTTCACTTCCACAAAAGCCTTGTGGACAACTTCAGAGAGGAAGAGGTCACGTGCCCCTGACATTCCTGACAAGTCAGCCTTGCCACTGTCAAATACATCCAGCAAGCCCATAGCAGCTAAATCTGATTTAAGGTCATAGCTTTCTTCCAGCTTAAACTTTGGCAAACGCACGTGAACGTCAGCGGAATACAGATGCTCTGGACGTGTCCATTCCTGGAGCTTCTCTAAGGTAAGCTGCTTTTCCATCTAGAATTAAAAGGACAGAGATCATGACTTATCACCAGTGTAGTATTTCATTTTCAGTAACATTTATGAGGTTTTATTTATAGAACACTATTTTACAATGGTAAAGCAGCTATACAAAAGTGAACTACCCATATCTTTGATAGCTAAATAGAGATCAAAAAAATACTATTAAAATTAAGTGGAGTCAGTGCAGTTTTTACTTTACAAAGTAATGCAAAGTAATAGTTTACAAAGACATTTGCTTCTTGCTGCAGTGTACAGAAGGGAAAAACTTGCACCGACAGCAACCCAGTCTTCTTACTGTTTAATCTACTTGAATGGAGTTACCTAATTAAAAACAAGTAACAAAAATCATAATCAGAGAGCTCAAAGAAGCTGGCCCTTTAATGGAAAACAGTCTCACTACTTCACAGTTAAGAAAATAAAGACTTTCAAAGCTACTGAAAGACGAGACACATGAACACAAGCTAAAAAATCAGAACACAACTTCTCTTCCTGATGCAGTGCATCCATTTTTTCTTTATTGCTGTACTAGTAGAGAGTTGTCTAAAAATACACTTGATAGATCTGGTGCTCTGAGAACATGGGTTCATCAAGGCTTTAATTTTGAAAGGCTGAACTTAAGAACAGTGAACAACTGCATTAGCTTAGATGGGTCACCTTCTGCAGTCCAGTGGAGTCCTCTTCAGTGTCATCAGGTAAGAGGATGACCATACTAAGTTCTCTTCCATCGTAAGGCAGCTCTAAAACACGGATCTTCTCCTCAGGGATGTACCCAAAATTAAATTTTTTTTTCTGATACATCATTTTTACTGTCCTTCTTTCATTCTGGATGGATAAAAGGCACCAAAAGTAACAGTTAAGGAAATACTCATTTGAAGAGCTGATAGGAAACAAGTAAGTTAAAACTGCATTTTTGTAAACACTTTTCCTCCATTATATAACTGCTTTTTCCAGACTTCTGATTCCTTGTTTAATAAGAGTTTCTTCTGAAGAAATAACCTGTTTGTATTATTTGGCTCTCCTTGGGCTTATATAGCACAGTCCTCACAGAAACTGAAAGAGTTTCTTCAAATTGCTTTGCCCAAAAATGAAAATGTTAAGCCAACAAAGATCAACTCTGTTTAGCATAAAGCAGAAGACTGCATACAGTAACTTGTAAATCTAATAACACAAACATAATATAGAACAAGAAGATGGGGCTTAATCAAAAATGTCCTGTCATTTTAATACTGCTTACAGACATCACAGACACAGTTCTTAGCTGATGATCTACTGCAGACAGAAATATCACTAAGTCCTAATCTATAGGTGAGAATTGTCCCTGATACTATTCCAGTAAGTGAGACAACAAATAGCTTGCTGAATGCAGAAAAATACTAAAATCCATAAACAATAATTAAAATATTCATAAATGACTTTGTATTTCTTAATTATTTTATCTGTAAGCAAAGCTTCACATTACTACCCATATTATCTGACCTCTCCATTACATGCATCCTACCAAGACATATCTGTATTACCTTATTTAACCGAAATGGTGCATCAGTGGTGTCAGCTTCTTGAAATTTCTCTGCCCAGTTCGCTTTGAAATAAATAGCATTCACCAGTACCAGCTTGGTCATGCTATCAACTGAGCCTTCAGACAGCAGATCAGGGATTTTGCCTTCAGAGGCAACAGAAAAAAAAGTTATAACAAAATCATGAAGTAAGTTGATGGCATATAAAACATACATAGAGAAATGGATGCCACAGAAATACTAAAATATAAAACTAATCTATACCTGTAATAACATGTATTTCAATACCTGCCTCACTACTTCACCATGCTTTTTAATAGTACACACCACTATAACTGTTGATACACAGTGATTTGTTGGAAATGTAATATTGTTAGTTTAAACTTTCACGTGCGACTCATCTACTCATCATACAAGAACTACAGAACACCCACATTAAGGAATACTGAATTTAGAAATTTATATACAATATGGACCAGGACTGATTTAAACAAATTCTCCAGCTCATCAGCTCCATGTTAAGGCATCTCTCCTGCACTCATGGCCTGAACACAAAAACAAAATGGAAAACTCTCAGGACTCATGGAACTGTTTAAATGTCTTGCCTATGTAATTTCTGGTTCTGTCCATGCATCAAATGAACATCCCAGGGCAGAATTAAGCTGTTGTAAAGACAGAAGAGAATAAAGCCCATTCCTGCTCCCAAGATATGAAACACTGCTGGTTATTAACAAAAAGGTAGTTTACCTTCAGTTTTCTCCTCGACCCACTGGTTAATTTCTTTCCTGGCTTTATCACAAGCCTGAAGGAAATCAACTGTAGCCAAATCAGCTCCATATAATTTCTGTGTATTAGTCAGGAAATCCTAGATTTTGGAATGATAAGAAGAGCTTTCACTGTATGCAGGTAAGAAAACATCTAATTATGAGGTGGATAAAGTGTACGCAGATTGTCACCTGCTCCGAGGTGGGGCTCTAACAGTGTTGCCTGGGCATTTCTAAAGTTAACAGGTTTTTTCCCCACTCTTAGAGTAAGCCTCATAGTGCACCAGCCATGTCTGGAGCTGATGGGATGCTTACTGCAGGTGTTGCAATATTTACCTATCATTCTCCTGAAACAGGCTCAAGCACAGCTAGGATAAAAGAAAACTCTCCAAAATAGCTGAAGGGGGGACAAAAATATCAACTTATGTGCACACAAAGTTATAATTCACTGGTGAAGTGGCATGTTTTTAAAACATATTGAATATGCCCTCCCAAATATATAACGTTTTCCAAAATATTTAAGTGATGTGGTACTACTCCAATGAAAATCCTAAAAAGCTGATTGCAACAGGAACAGAACTGGCTGCAACCTAAAAAGCTGGTTGCAACAGAGTGGGATGTTATGATAGTCACTGTAAGTTAAGAACATAGACAAACAATTCTTCTTTTGAGGCCAAGCACAGCAGAAGTGAACAAGAAAAGAAAAGGGTTTGCTGTGTTACACCCCTTAGCTGAGAAGCACAGATGCCCACAGCTATGGAAATGCACATGGCAAGTATGAAATACTTTTGTCAACTGCCCAGTAATGTTTAGAAATATGCCTGGCAATAGTTCTACTTCATAAATACTCAAGTAGCTGCATTTTCCCCCCAGGTCCCACCACGTGCCATCCTGATGTGCACCACTGTACCGGCAGAAAGCTGTAGGACTTCTCTCCAAAGAGCCGGCTGGCCAGCCGCAAGAGATAGGGAGCATTGCTTCTGTTTATATCCATAGTCAGAGCCTGGAATCTTGAATGAACATCTTCAACTTTGTCAAGATGAAGTGTCTGAAATAAAAGAAATGAACTAGCTGCTGTTAATATTGCCTTAAAAGAACATAGGGTGTCTCTGCAGGGTAGGTCTGATGCAGCAGGGCAGGATCCAGTAGGTAGGCTGAAGAAAGAGAAAGGAAAAGGCTGGAAGCTGCTTAGAGACTTCTGTAACTCTCAAAGAATGAATCAAACTGTCCCTGGGTGCTACGCTGCCCCTGTCAGCCACCTGTATTGTGCTCCTGGTTTGTACACAGTCACAGATGAAGCTCCTGATCACAACCCTTCTTGATCACAACTCTTCGGGGATGTACCCAAAATTTAATTTCTGATACATAATTTTCACTGTCTTTCATTCTGGAGAGATAAAAGGTACCAAAAGTAACAGTCCTGTCTGTATTTCTGTGGGCCTCTCCTCTGTGGGCCACTGGGCCCAAGAACTCATTCCCAGGTGAGGAATCAAAAAGAGATGATGCCATGGAGACTCCTTTGCTTTCTTGGTTCCCCCTTTGGCCCAAGGGAACCTGGGCTTGTATATTTTCAGAATATACAATCTACTAACACAGGTGAGGTATTAAGAAAACTTAGAGCAAGAATCTTCTATAATTTTATGAAAATATAATTCCATAAATACATATATACTCCACAGATACTTTTTTTACATATAAATATATATATATTAAGAAAGTATTAGCTTTAAATCAAATGCATTTCTACAATTTCTCTTTACCAGTACCTGCTTTTCCAGAGGCAAGCTGGCTGGCCAAGGCTTATAGATATGACAGCAGAAGCTGCCAGACCTCATAGACAGGGAAGGCTACACCAAAGAAGGAACATTCACATTCCAACTTAACCCATGCATTTCCCAGTAGGGGAGACTGCTGTGAAGCAGTCATTGGATTCAAAGGAAAGCCTTCCCTTTGTCTCATTGGGTTTTTGCTCAGGCCTTGCTGACCATCTCAGTGCAAGCTGTGCTGTACAGATGAATGGCTGAGCAGGAACATCACAGAGGCAACCTTACAATAGCGTCATGATCCCGGAAACAAATTTCTCTGTGCTTGCAAATAGCTCTCGACAGTTACTAATTGCTGCCTCTTTAATTAGCATTGTGTTCATAAGTGAAGTATTATGGTACAGGAACATGTCCTGCTGAGGGTGACTGTGTTGAAAGACATTTATTTTCCCCCCCAAGTTGATTTTGCATGATTTCTGCTGTCAGTAGGTTTGTCCTAGGTGGGGCTGTCAGTCTGATTACATGAAATATGTTCAAAGTCTGTTTGAACAAGTAGTGGGAAAGTAATTTTATTGAGTAAGCACAGCAACACTCAACAGTATAAAAGAGTTCCTCCTAAAGTCCAGAATACAAAGGTGAAATTGTTCATAGGCAAGCTCACAATGATGACTGCACTGAGCAGACTCATACGCCCTTTTACAGGCGGTAGCCTGGTGAGGGTGCAAAAATAACAGTGACTGAGTCCCTTCCATGACAGAGGTTTCAGGGGAAAATGGCACACTCCTATGTGCACCATTTTTGCAATTTATAAGGAGGCTTTTTTTTTAACTATCCTGCTCAACCTAAGGCTATGATAAGGATAACCATGCAGGCTGAGATACCTGAGTGCCTGGCTGATAGTAAGACATTGATATTCAGGTAGCATCACCATGTATCATCATAATTGTTACACTTAATACCTATAACACCATCGATTGCTACTGTGTTTTTTACAAAACACACAGAGTTACTAACAATGAGCACACCACTGGTGATCTTGTATTATGAAGTAATAGTTTGTCAAAATGTCTCATGAAAACTCACAAAGCCTCGCTGCTGGAAATTATGATCAATTTGAAAGGAGACTGACTAATGCAGTTAGTTTCCTCCTTTAAGAATTAACAAGGGAAATTAAATGAGCAACAAGGGCCATAAAAAATACAGGCAGAGGGCTCTGGAGCAGGGTAGGCAGAGAGTGATTAACTGCAGAGTGTGAGGAAGACTCAGTGTGCATGACAGAAATCTTGTCCTGATCACATAAAAATACCCTCATTTCATCTTTCCTCTTCTAAAACACAACCATTTTAAATGTAAATAAAATATTAAATTAATGACCCTTTTATTTTACTAACCTTCAACACCTGGGCTTCTGTGTTACCTTTGGCCCCTAAAAGGACCATGGCCAGAGCAGCAGAGATACTGACAGGAGAAAAGAAGACATTTCCTGTTGGGTTGGCCTCACTAAACCTTCTGAGCAGATCAAGTGCAAATCTGCTGTTGGCAGTAGGCAGGTTCTCCATGGTTATAGCTGAAAAATAAAACATTTGATAAGGACCTGGGAAACAATCTTCAAACATCTTGTCTAACCTTGTGTGACCCACACAGTAAAGACTGGATTAAACTGGATGCAGCTGCTTACAGAAACAGCAAGACTATCATTATCGGTGCACCTTATTCTTTAAAAAAACAAAATCAGTCACATTGAAAACGCAGGGGATTTTCTCCATGGTAATTGTATATTCCAACCTTCTTTATCATACTAACTTTAAAGACATTATTTTTAAAAAAATTTCCTGCCTGCAGGTCTGAAATTGGAACTATATGTGCTGGTAAGACGGCAAAAGTCCCTCAGCCTCACAGACCCAGGACACATCAGGGTTCTCCTTCCTGCAGCATTCCCTCTGCTCCTCTACCTGCATCCTGCACAGAGGACATTCAAAATATCTGCTCAGGGACACTCAGACGCCTCTCAACAACCTGCCCGTCTTCATGGCACAAACCCCATGTCCCCGAGCTGTGTCAATCCCCACTCTCTGACTTTCAGCAGCAGAGGGTACGGCTGTCCCCGGCCTGCGCTGCCGAGAGCACTGGAGCTGCCTGCCTGCCGCATCCAGGACCATCGGGACACGGGCGGGAGCCCGGGGCTCCGGGACCTGCGGGTGACCCACTGACCGGCGAGGACACAAGCGAAGCGCAGAACAGACAAAGCCTCAGGGCTGACACTGAGCAGCGATGCATTTTGGGGAGATGCTCAAGAGCAGGCCCTTGGAGAAGGGTGAAAGGTGCAAGGGCCGGCTCAGGCACAAAACCCCACCCAAGGGCAGTGGCGGTACCGCAGGATGCTGTGCAACCTTCCTGCTCGCCCAGCTCAGATTCCGGCTACTCTGTGCTTGCTTGCAGCCGGACTCTTGTTTTTTTCTTCTCCGGAGCCAGCTGAGTGGAGGAGTTTACACCAAAATTTGGGTATTTCCTGCACTTTCTACAGCAATTGCAAAATACCGCTATGGGCTCCCTCCGTGCCAGACAGATAAACACCCGGCAGCTTTGCGACGTTCTTATCGAGCTATAGGCTAAAGAAAGCCCACCAACATCCCTAAAAATATCCAAGCCCCAAGGCGTGCTTTCACTTTCGCTTACCTACACGTCACTGCGCAAGCCTTTCACCCAAAGCAGCTGCTGGACAGTGCCCACCCCCGGTGCCCGAGAAGCGCCTCCCACCCCGCACAGACCCCGCCGCTGAGGGGGCGAGGAAGAATTTCCCCTTCTCGTCCCGTTACCGCCCCTTTCCCGTAGGATGTCCCGGGGGCAGGGGCTGGGACAGCCCCGCGGAGCCCCAGCGCAGCCAAGGGCCGCTTGGCCGCCTACCTGCCAGGCAGCGGGGAGCGGAGCGGGATGGGATGGATCGGAAGGAGCCGAGCTGCGCAGTGACACCGCGCTGTCACCCGCGGGGACCCCGCCGGGGCGGGACGGGGGCGGGACGGCAGGTGTTACCTGCGGCCACTCCCGTCCGGGTGTCCCCGGTTTCCCGGCTGAGAGACGAGGGAGCTTAGGGAGTGGAATTAACCAACAACCCCCACCTTCAGCCAGCGGTAAGAGATCCAGGTGTTTTAGACCCCGGGACAAGGACACGCCGGCTGCCTAGGGAGGCTTGTCTCTGCCTTCCGACCCTGTGTCTCTATTTACACTCATCTTTTATAAAGTTATTTCGCTTGGTTTTTCATTCCAAAGAAAGTAACTGCATGGAGAGTTTTCTTTGGTGTATCGCGATCTTTGCTCTCCATCAGCCCTCGGTCTCGCTCCCAGGACGTCCCCACCCATACTACCCATATTGGTTTCAGGTGTATAGCATCAGCCCTTTAACGGGACTGTATGGAATGCGTCCTGGTGACAGACATGTCGGCTCTCACTCCTCTCCCCTGCAAATAATGCTTTTATTTGCTTCCCCTGAGACAGCTGGGTTACTGTGCGCTGAATGAAGGATGTGCCCATCTACCACCTTTTGGGTAATGTCTATCAAGCCTTGATTTGAACCTGTGCAAGATCCAAGAGGAAGCATTGCAGTCCTGCCCAGAAAAAAACCCTATTATCTAGGGACCCCCTTGCTATAAATCCTTTCAGGGCCAACCACTAATGTATGGCAACCCAAGTAAGCACCTTGGGTTTCACTACCCAGAAAAATCTTGTGTTTAGTGATGAATTCCAAACAACCTACATAGAAGCTGGTATTACAAGAAATAATTGGGGGTTTCAGAAACTGGTTAAAAAATGTACTATTTATTGTGGAAAAAAGAAACAGACCACTACAGCAATTAGTTATTTATTATTCAAAAAACAGAAAGGGCAAAAAACATCCCTGTGTTGGGAAAGCTGTTTCAGCTTTGTCTTTGGTATTCTACAGTTAAACTACATTCTTTGTTAAGGGACCAGAACCAGGTGACAGGTAAGGAACTAAGGATCTTCTGTGGTGATGGTTCTCACCCCATAAATACCCTGTAAGGACATAGGCTGCAAAAACATTTTTGCCTAAGTGCTTCTCCAGTTATTAGCCAAAAAAACACAGCTAGGCAGGATGCTCAGCAATACCTGGAACAGGCTGCCAAACACTCCTTTCAGCTCCAGGGAATGTATCAAGGCACTCAATGGATGAGTCTGGAAGGTAAAAGGGGAGGGCAGCTGCAAATGTGCTCCAGCCTTGTCACAAGCAAAAGTAACTTCTTCTCTCCCATGGGCTCTCACTGCCTGACTCTGCCTGCTGCACACCAAAAGTGAAGTCAAGCACAGAGGAAGCACTCAGAGAACAAGGGGGATGGTTCTTGTGTCAGCAAGAACCTGGAGACCTCTGCACCCAGGTGCAGGGGCAGGAGGGGTAGGACATGGCAGGTGCTGTGCTTGTCTAAGCAGCTCTGTCATTCCTGCCAAGCCCAAGATCAAGAGCACAGAAGAGGGTTCAGGCACGGCTGAAAGAGACAATTAGTGCAAAAGGAGTCACCCTGTGCCAGGGAAATGTAAATTTATTGTGTGATGGCACCTATGCTGCCAAGACATCTCCTCCTTAGGGACAGCAAAATCTGCCACAGAACAGAATGCTGGAAGTTTTGTTGTGCCGGATGAAGAAGAGGAAGGGATGATCAGCAGTAAATTCTGGAACAATCATTGCACAGCACAAATTAATGACCAGCCCAGTGGCAGCAGCTGCTTCAGTGCCTTCTTCATTGACTTCAACAAAGGACTTGTGAACCACTTCAGAGAGCACCAGTTCGTTGCCAGATGAGATTCCTGAGAAGTCTGCCTTCCCCAAGTCAAATGCATCAAGCATTCCCATGCTGCTCAGAAGGGGTTTCAGATCATAACTTTCTTCCAGTTTAAATCTCGGTAAAGACACCCTCACCTCTATAGTCTTCATCATTTCAGGACTGATCCAAGCCATCAGCTTCTCACATGTAAGTTCTCTTTCCAGCTGAAGAAAAATTCCAATTTCATTAATTACTTAATTACAAAGAAAATTGAGTCAATATTACAGAGCCAAAGTAGTGATTACTGTGTGTTTGTGCACACAAAACATGACATGCATCTTTTTCTTCCCAGCATTAAGCACGAGGACTGGGGTTTTTTTTAATTTTCATTTTTAATATGGGAATAAAAGGCACAGAAAACCTTAGTAATAGACTCCTTGTCCAGAGTGCCAAAGAGCCCACACTTGTATCCTATCCTCACCACAAAAGAGATCCTGACCTTTCCTGTGAGCATCAATCCAGGCACTGAGCCACACACCACCTGCCAGCTGCTCAGCACAGAAGATCTATAGGATGAGCCACCGGACTTCCAAAGAGCCCACCCAAAATCCCCCTCCCCACAATCCATCATCACCAGACTGTGCCTTCACCACAACCACAGCTGACCTCTGCTCCTGAGCAGCACCAGCTCTTCTTCCAGAGCCTCTGGCTAAGGGAGCAGCACACAGCCTGAGCAGCACTGACACCGAGAGGGGCAGTCGCTTTGGGGACAGGGAGGAGAGGGACATTTCTGCTGGCACCAGGGACACAATCGCTCTGGAACTGAACTGCAGGTCTCTGTGCAATAGCAGACTTTCTTCCCTGGAAGGATTCAGGCTGTCTTTGCACTCAGCTCAACAACTTACTCTTTCCAAGCCTGTGGATCCATCCTGGATTGCATCAGGGAGCAGGATGATCATGCTCAATTCATTACCCACATAAGGGAGCTCAAGGATTTTGGTCTGGAAGTCCCCAATATAGGTCATGTTAAATGTGTCCTTCTTGAACATCATCTGCACAGGTCTGGTTTCATTCTAGAAATACAGAGATGTCAACAGTTAGTGCTGAGCTACTCTGCTGGTCTCACACTACAAAGCAGGCAGCCTGTTACTCCAGGCTTTTTAGGATTTGACCAAAGACAACTGATCACACACCACAGAGTGCAGCCCCACCACTGCCTTTTGTAAATAAATAAAAATCCCTGAGATTTCATTTTTAATTACTAATGTAGAAATGTCTTTGAAGATTCCTTTAAAGCAAATACGTGTCCTTGCCCTTTTGTTCACTTAACAACTAGTGACAAACACTAAACTGAGCTGGTAGTAAGTAGGAGCTATGTTCTTTGCTGTAAATGAATAAGTCACTTCAATGCATGGATCTTCATTTTTAGCCCATGCGGTTCCAAGCGCTACAACAACGACTTAAAATATTTTTAAATGTATCTACTAAAACTACCAAGAAAGTGAGAGTATTGTTTTGAATTCTTAAAATTTATAAGGATACTAAGAAGGGGGGAGAATTTATTCTCATTTGCATTCTCTACTATCTTACTCCATTTCCACATGGAGCATCAGCTACTATTGTTTGCATCATTATTTTCCTTCTTTCAGTTTCACTGCTTTCTCCCTTACCTTCATGAGATTATCACACAAGTAGATTTTTGTTATTGAAGTAATGCTCATTGGAATAATGCCCAGAGAGAATATGGCAGACATTATTTTGCAGCAGCAATGACACATAAAAAGAATCGATATGCAAAAGAAAAGCTACACAGAAAGAGAAAATCATCCAGCGAGTCATAAGAAGTGCAAGAGTCACAGAAATAATTTCACAGGATATTGGAAAGGTTCCTGGGATGTCAAAGTAACTCCTTGTTATAGAACAGGATGTAAATAACTAGCTTAAGACTTTTCAGCTTACACTTCGGATTTCCAATTGTTCATTGAGGACAGAGCATCAGGAACCGAGTCAATCCAGCAGTCTCTGAACTGCTCTTGTAAGAGAGTATGGGGTGACCAGAAACACTCCCTTATTTAAAAAGTGCTAGTGGCACTTTAAAGCAGTCTTGGATTTATTTCACCACTGGGGAGGGACAGTTTCAAGACAGGCATGAGGGCTTCCATTTTCCACAGTGGTTGCTTCAAGCAGCCGAGTTAAGGAAGGCACATTCCCAGTTCTTGTTAATGACACCTGGAGGCCAACCCAGGGCCACAGGGGATCCTGAGGGGCAGCCATGGCCTGCCCATGCCAGTGGCCAAGTCTTCCTCAAGAGCACTGATCTACTTCTAAAACCAAGACTGCAGAGCACAGACATGTTAAAAGGACTTTTCTTTTTCCCCATCTATTTTGGATTGGCTCAGGGGCAGAAATGCAGCAAGAAAGCTCTGACTGAAGAAGACTTCAATTCACAAGCTTTCACACCTGTCGTTGTCCTAGCTTAAAGGTTCTAGTAATGATGTGAAAGTTCAGAGAAACTCAGCAAAGAGGGTGTTCATAGGAAAGGAAGGGGGCATAAGGGATCTCTTACAGCCAACCCAAGCTAACCCTGCTGGGAAGATTCAGTTTCTTCTTAAAGGTGTTCATTTCAGACTGCTTGAGGGGAACAGACTTTGCTTGTTGTTGCAAAATGATTAAAGGATCAGGGGCATGGGTCATTGATAGAATTATGGGATCAATAAAAGAACTGTACAAAGCAAAGGCCTGCAAGCAAAAACCTCCATGAGAAAATCCCTGTGTGAGAAACAGGCCTGAGAAACAAAAAAGGAGTTTTGAAGAGATGCAGCTGTGCAGATAAGATGTGCTTACCAGGAGAAGGGAGGGTGAACTCTGAATTCTTTTAATCATACCATAACTAGTAGAAGCTTGCCAATGTAGTCTAATTATGTAGAAGCAGAAATGCACTTTGATAGGTTTTAAGCCACTTAAGAGTTAACAAGCTGGTATACTATATAAGTGCCTCTGGATTGCTAATAAACTGAGCTTGCTTTTATCAACCATATTGGCTGGTCTGCAATTCCTCCCCCCGCCAGAGTCCACGGACCTTTTCCAACAGCTCGTCAGCATTTCTGCACATCATACCTTATTAATTCGGAATGGCCTTTCTGTGGTTCTCTCTTTGTCAAACTGCTTTTCCCAGTTGCCTTTGAAATAGATGGCATTCACCAGCACAAGCCTGGTCAGGGAATCCACAATCCCCTCTGCCAACAGGTTCTGGATTTTACCTTTATGATACAAAGGAAAAAACCACACTTTTAATAGGTTGAAATGGATCTAATCCAAGATCCAAGACAGCATCTACTCTGCAAGACATATGAAATAGAGAACAGAATTCTGTACCAGACACAGCAACAGCTCTGCCTTTGGGTGCTTTGAATTCACAATCCTATATCCTGAAAGGGGCGTTCACCCAAGAGGTGGCTGCCATTAAACACAACTGGGCACTTGGCAAAGCACTCACCTTCAGTCCTTTCCTCTACCCAGCCATTGATTTGTTTCCTGGAATCCTCCCAAGCATGCATGAAGTCGGTCTGCTCTAGGCCAGCATGGTAGGATTTCTCACTCGACTCTATAAATGACTAACAGGGACATTCACAACAGATTTTCAGCAAGAAGATTTACTCTCATTCAGACACAGATGATTCTTACATTCCCCAAGGAAATCTGCCTCCTTTCTTTCCCCAGCTTCATATTGAGCCTTGTAAGTTCTGGCTAACAAGTTCTTTCTAGGATTTATAACTCTTCTTTGAACCAGGAATTGTTACTAAATCAATTGGCTTTAACACTCTACTACAATCTTCTACTGAAACTTCAATGAAAATAATGTGGCTATTTCTTTCTTGTTTTTCTTTTAGGCTTCAGGAACATGACATAGGATTTTTTAAGTTTCTTTGTAAGACTTTTGCTAAGAGATACATCAGCCATTTGTCCCTGAGCCAATTATATGAATGGAACACAGAACCCTCAAGTGTAGAAATTCATGGATTTTACCCTGCTTTGCCATATTCAGATCACAGGTTATCTAAAAGGAGATTCTCCACCAAGTTCTGACACCAGGCTCTGGCAGAATCTATTGCACTCCTGGCTCTCAGCACAGAAAACTTGGAAGGCAAACCCCAAGGCTGCCTTTCTCCTCTAGAGGAAAGAGGTAGCAAGTACATTATCCTAAGAAAGGCCACAAATTTAATGGCTACTTACTGGAAGGAACTCAAATGTCTTTTCTCCATAGAGCCGGTTTGCAGTTCTCAGGATGTATTTGGTGTTTGGATCATTAATTTCAGAGAGAAGGGATTGATACCCACTGTGAGCATCCTGGGCATTGTTCAGAGAAAGCACCTGCACAAAGACAAACATCCACAGTGCTTGTACAAGTAATGAAGTTGGGAGCAGCAGAGTCAGCAGTCCTCATCTTCCTTCCCTCAAGGAAGCACTAGAGGATCACAGAATGGCTGAGGTGGGAAGGGACCTGTGGGGACAAGCTGGTCCAAAGCCCTGCCCAAGCAGGGACACCTAGAACTGGGAGCCCAGGACTGTGTCCCGATGGATTTTGAGTCTCTCCAATTATGCAAACAGTATAAGTTTTTGAGAAACTTCCATAAATATAAATGGAAACAAACCGGGGCTTATACTCCTCTCCCAGTTTGCAAAGGAAGCAAACATCAGCACCAAAACGACTGATTTTGCACTTAATATTGTCAGTTCCTACATAGAACACAGGCCAAGTCATGTTTCCTACCTGAGCAATTTCTTAAAAAGGAGGTAAACAGGTTGCAGTTACCAGTTTGAAATTTGTACTGTGGGATTTTTTTAGTATTTTTTGAGTGCCCAGCTTCATTTTCAGAACATGTATCATGTGATATTAACCCCAAGCAAGGAAGCAAAAGAAAATACTTTATGCAGCCACTAATTGATCAAACCAATAAATAAATCCCAGGTACCTCCCAAATACACATTAAAGAAGATCTGTCTCAAAAAACACAAAAACCTCCACACAACAAAACCCAGGAACCTCTTCATTTCATAATGAACAAAGCTCACGCTAGAAAACAATGGAGACAGGTTCTGCTTACACACCCACCAGAGGAATGGCTCTGCTCTCTCAGACTACAATGACAATCACAGTTTAGCACAAGGGCACGGCACAGACTGTAAGGCACATCTGTTCCTCATACACTCCCATCAAATGCCATCCAACAACTTTTTTTGGACCTACCTTTGTTATTTGGGCTTCAGTGCTACCTCTTGAACCCAGCAAAACCATGGACAAAGCAGAAGAAATACTCAGTGGCGAAAAGAACACATTCTGCCCACTTTTCTTCTCACACAGCTTTCTTAAGAGCTCCAGAGAAAAAGTGGTGTTTGCTGCACAGAGGCTTTCCATGCTCCCGAGCCTGGGACATAAAACACAGAACAAGAACGGATCAAACTTTTTGGAATACAAAAAGTTGTTTCTCTCTTTTACACTTCCCTGCAGAAACTAGGCAACAAATGTCATGACTGGCTTGGAAAATTATCAGCTCACTGGAGACTGATTTGGTGGCACAAGCACCTGAAATCCCATACTACATATTTGAGTTATTTTACCAGTTTAGAGTCTGCTTCTGGATTTCAATCCCATATTCACACAGTGGGATATCTTTTGAGGTGGTCAGGCACAACAGCATTTTGTTCAAGACTTACTGAAAGAAGTCTCTCTTGACTTCACACAGAAAATAATTTGCTTTTATAGGACAACCTGAGCCAAAGTTAGACAGCAGAATGATAGAATTACCAACTCTTACCTTCTGTAAGTCTACAGACCTTCAGAGGTGCCTGCAGCTTGCTTCTATGTGTGCACACTGGGTTTTAAACCTATCAGCCAGGCTGGCAGATGTCAGCAGAGCTACTTTGGCTATGAAAAGCAAGAATTTCATTGTAACTGCAACATTCTCTGGGAAAAAAAAAAACAAAAACAAAAACAAAAAAACCCCAACCAAAAAAACCAAACCAACAAAAACAACAACAAAAAAAATCAACAAAAAACCCACAAACAAACAAAAACCCCCAAACCTGATACCCTGCAACCTAGCAAAAGAAAAAACCAACAATACCCCAAACTAAAAACCCCAACCAAACAAATATCACTCACATTTGTAATACCATATTTCTTCCCCACATAACTCATATATCCCAACATTACTTATCACTCCAAGTTCATAGCATTATTAAAAAAAAAAAAATTCCTTGCCATCTAACTGGAAATTGGAAGCATTTGTGCTGGCAAGAATGGAGGTTAAAATTCTTCATCCTCACAGACCCTGCACACCCACACATCTGACTCACACAGCAGCTTTCCCCCGCTTCTTAAGGCAGAACTGCCAGATTCGCTGCTTCCTTTCAGATTCAATTACGAAGTTTGCATCAGAATCTCCGTCTTTCCTGCACTGCCCTCCCACAGGAATTGTCTCTGTTAGCTCTCTCCTGAAGACACACAATCGCACGGCAACTTTGCAATGCTCTCTTAGCAAACTCTGTGCTAAAAAACCCCAACAACAACAGCCCCCCGACCCAATCTAAACCACTACCCCAAGGCGCGCCTTGCCTTGCCTTGCCTTGCCTTTCCTTTCCCTTTCCCTTCTCCTTTCCTTTCTCCTTTCCTTTCCGCACCCGTGCAAGCCTTGCTCCCAAACCCCCTCACAGCCCGCACCCTACGCCGCCCGAGAAGCGCTCCGATTTGGCGGAGAGAGAAAGAATTTCTGCATTCCTTCCCGATACCGCCCCGTTCCCGTTGGATGCCCCGCGGGCGGGGCCAGGGGCGGAGGCTGCCCCGCTCCCCTCCCGCCCCGCGCAGCCCCAGCGCAGCCGAGGCCGCTTGGCCGCTTCCCTGCCCGGCCGGCGACAACCGCGGCGGCAGCGCCCGCTGGGGCCGGGCAGCCACGCCGAACCCGCTGGGCTCTGCCGAGAAGCCTTCTCCTCATGCGACACACTGAAAAATACGTGTATAACTTAGGGTAGAAAAAGGAGAAACAGACCCACGCAGCGCTTGCACTTCTTTTATTATTCCAGGAACAGGACCCACAAAACACATCCCTCGTGTAAGGACAGCCCTTGCAGCTGTGTCTTTGGAATTATACAGGTAAGCTATGGTGTCCAAGAAAGTATTAACAGGATAAATATATAACAGTAGCAAAAGAAAAACCAACTCAAGGTTTTGTCATTCAAATATTCCATAGGCACCACGTGCCCTTTTGTTACATTCTTTAATAAAGGACTAGAAGCAGGTGACAGGGAATAAACCCAGGTGTCCTGGGGTGATTAAACAAAGGTACTCAGACCGCAAATACCTCACGGGACATCTGGTACAAAAGCATACTTCCATTCCCATTCTTGCCTAAGTGCTTCTCCAGTTATTAGCCAAAAAAAACACAGCTAGGCAGGATGCTCAGCAATACCTGGAACAGGCTGCCAAACACTCCTTTCAGCTCCAGGGAATGTATCAAGGCACTCAATGGATGAGTCTGGAAGGTAAAAGGGGAGGGCAGCTGCAAATGTGCTCCAGCCTTGTCACAAGCAAAAGTAACTTCTCTCCCATGGGCTCTCACTGCCTGACTCTGCCGGCTGCACACCAAAAGTGAAGTCAAGCACAGAGGAAGCACTCAGAGAACAAGGGGGATGGTTCTTGTGTCAGCAAGAACCTGGAGACCTCTGCACCCAGGTGCAGGGGCAGGAGGGGTAGGACATGGCAGGTGCTGTGCTTGTCTAAGCAGCTCTGTCATTCCTGCCAAGCCCAAGATCAAGAGCACAGAAGAGGGTTCAGGCACGGCTGAAAGAGACAATTAGTGCAAAAGGAGTCACCCTGTGCCAGGGAAATGTAAATTTATTGTGTGATGGCACCTATGCTGCCAAGACATCTCCTCCTTAGGGACAGCAAAATCTGCCACAGAACAGAATGCTGGAAGTTTTGTTGTGCCGGATGAAGAAGAGGAAGGGATGATCAGCAGTAAATTCTGGAACAATCATCGCACAGCGCATCATCATCACTGCAGCTGTCGCAGCAGCTGCTTCAGTGCCTTCTTCATTGACTTCCACAAAGGACTTGTGAACCACTTCAGAGAGCACCAGCTCGTTGCCAGATGAGATTCCTGAGAAGTCTGCCTTCCCCAAGTCAAATGCATCAAGCATTCCCATGCTGCTCAGAAGGGGTTTCAGATCATAACTTTCTTCCAGTTTAAATCTGGGTAAAGACACCCTCACCTCTGTAGAGTCCATCATTTCAGGATTGATCCAATCTGTTAGCTTCTCATATGTAAGTTCTCTTTCCAGCTGAAGAAAAATCCCAAATTTACTTAATTACAATGGGAATTGAGTCAGTCTTACACAAGCAAAAGAAGTGCTTATGGGTTTGCTTACACAGTCCATAAAATGCATCTTTTTTAGCAGGCTTAGTGTGTCTCAAGCCAAAATTGCAAGTTATACTTTTCACTTGAGAATATGGGCCCCACCAAGATCATTACCAAACATTTTTTTGGTAGGTACAATAAGGATCAATCTCCTCCATGTCAGGTCTACTTCTACAGAACATGTTAGATTGTTTGGGGTTTTTTTTAATTTTTACTTATGGTAAAGAAAGGCACAGAGGAACAGCTAACAAGGACCCAAAGAAACAAAACCTAGTTGTTCTATCTCTTTACCAAAGATTCATTCTTCAGGTCAATCAGCAGCATCATGAAAACAGTCTGCTCACAAGGCCCACTGCAGTCAGTGCTAGAAAACTTTAATAAACTCCTTGTCCAGAGTGCCAAAGAGCCCACACTTGTATCCTATCCTCACCACAAAAGAGATCCTGACCTTTCCTGTGAGCATCAATCCAGGCACTGAGCCACACACCACCTGCCAGCTGCTCAGCACAGAAGATCTATAGGATGAGCCACCGGACTTCCAAAGAGCCCACCCAAAATCCCCCTCCCCACAATCCATCATCACCAGACTGTGCCTTCATCACAACCACAGCTGACCTCTGCTCCTGAGCAGCACCAGCTCTTCTTCCAGAGCCTCTGGCTAAGGGAGCAGCACACAGCCTGAGCAGCACTGACACCAAGAGGGGCAGTCGCTTTGGGGACAGGGAGGAGAGGGACATTTCTGCTGGCACCAGGGACACAATCGCTCTGGAACTGAACTGCAGGTCTCTGTGCAATAGCAGACTTTCTTCCCTGGAAGGATTCAGGCTGTCTTTGCACTCAGCTCAACAACTTACTCTTTCCAAGCCTGTGGATCCATCCTGGATTGCATCAGGGAGCAGGATGATCATGCTCAATTCATTACCCACATAAGGGAGCTCAAGGATTTTGGTCTGGAAGTCCCCAATATAGGTCATGTTAAATTTGTCCTTCTTGAACATCATCTGCACAGGTCTGGTTTCATTCTAGAAATACAGAGATGTCAACAGTTAGTGCTGAGCTACTCTGCTGGTCTCACACTACAAAGCAGGCAGCCTGTTACTCCAGGCTTTTTAGGATTTGACCAAAGACAACTGATCACACACCACAGAGTGCAGCCCCACCACTGCCTTTTGTAAATAAATAAAAATCCCTGAGATTTCATTTTTAATTACTAATGTAGAAATGTCTTTGAAGATTCCTTTAAAGCAAATACGTGTCCTTGCCCTTTTGTTCACTTAACAACTAGTGACAAACACTAAACTGAGCTGGTAGTAAGTAGGAGCTATGTTCTTTGCTGTAAATGAATAAGTCACTTCAATGCATGGATTTTCATTTTTAGCCCATGCGGTTCCAAGCGCTACAACAACGACTTAAAATATTTTTAAATGTATCTACTAAAACTACCAAGAAAGTGAGAGTATTGTTTTGAATTCTTAAAATTTATAAGGATACTAAGAAGGGGAGAGAATTTATTCTCATTTGCATTCTCTATCTTACTCCATTTCCACATGGAGCATCAGCTACTATTGTTTGCATCATTATTTTCCTTCTTTCAGTTTCACTGCTTTCTCCC
Source organism: Aphelocoma coerulescens (assembly GCF_041296385.1). Lineage (NCBI taxonomy): Eukaryota > Metazoa > Chordata > Aves > Passeriformes > Corvidae > Aphelocoma > Aphelocoma coerulescens. Next base: position 81,290,728 of record NC_091015.1, read on the forward strand.
TTACCTTCATGAGATTATCACACAAGTAGATTTTTGTTATTGAAGTAATGCTCATTGGAATAATGCCCAGAGAGAATATGGCAGAAATTATTTTGCAGCAGCAATGACACATAAAAAGAATCGATATGCAAAAGAAAAGCTACACAGAAAGAGAAAATCATCCAGCGAGTCATAAGAAGTGCAAGAGTCACAGAAATAATTTCACAGGATATTGGAAAGGTTCCTGGGATGTCAAAGTAACTCCTTGTTATAGAACAGGATGTAAATAACTAGCTTAAGACTTTTCAGCTTACACTTCGGATTTCCAATTGTTCATTGAGGACAGAGCATCAGGAACCGAGTCAATCCAGCAGTCTCTGAACTGCTCTTGTAAGAGAGTATGGGGTGACCAGAAACACTCCCTTATTTAAAAAGTGCTAGTGGCACTTTAAAGCAGTCTTGGATTTATTTCACCACTGGGGAGGGACAGTTTCAAGACAGGCATGAGGGCTTCCATTTTCCACAGTGGTTGCTTCAAGCAGCCGAGTTAAGGAAGGCACATTCCCAGTTCTTGTTAATGACACCTGGAGGCCAAGCCAGGGCCACAGGGGATCCTGAGGGGCAGCCAAGGCCGGCCCATGCCAGTGGCCAAGTCTTCCTCAAGAGCACTGATCTACTTCTAAAACCAAGACTGCAGAGCACAGACATGTTAAAAGGACTTTTCTTTTTCCCCATCTATTTTGGATTGGCTCAGGGGCAGAAATGCAGCAAGAAAGCTCTGACTGAAGAAGACTTCAATTCACAAGCTTTCACACCTGTCGTTGTCCTAGCTTAAAGGTTCTAGTAATGATGTGAAAGTTCAGAGAAACTCAGCAAAGAGGGTGTTCATAGGAAAGGAAGGGGGCATAAGGGATCTCTTACAGCCAACCCAAGCTAACCCTGCTGGGAAGATTCAGTTTCTTCTTAAAGGTGTTCATTTCAGACTGCTTGAGGGGAACAGACTTTGCTAGTCAGCATTTCTGCACATCATACCTTATTAATTCGGAATGGCCTTTCTGTGGTTCTCTCTTTGTCAAACTGCTTTTCCCAGTTGCCTTTGAAATAGATGGCATTCACCAGCACAAGCCTGGTCAGGGAATCCACAATCCCCTCTGCCAACAGGTTCTGGATTTTACCTTTATGATACAAAGGAAAAACCCACACTTTTAATAGGTTGAAATGGATCTAATTATTATCCAAGACAGCATCTACTCTGCAAGACATACACAATAGAGAAGAGAATTATGTACCAGACTCAGCAACAGCTCTGCCTTTGGGTGCTTTGAATTCACAATCCTATATCCTGAAAGGGGCGTTCACCCAAGAGGTGGCTGCCATTAAACACAACTGGGCACTTGGCAAAGCACTCACCTTCAGTCCTTTCCTCTACCCAGCCATTGATTTGTTTCCTGGAATCCTCCCAAGCATGCATGAAGTCGGTCTGCTCTAGGCCAGCATGGTAGGATTTCTCACTCGACTCTATAAATGACTAACAGGGACATTCACAACAGATTTTCAGCAAGAAGATTTACTCTCATTCAGACACAGATGATTCTTACATTCCCCAAGGAAATCTGCCTCCTTTCTTTCCCCAGCTTCATATTGAGCCTTGTAAGTTCTGGCTAAGTTCTTCTTTGAACTCTTCTTTGAACCAGGAATTGTTACTAAATCAATTGGCTTTAACACTCTACTGCAATCTTCTACTGAAACTTCAATGAAAATAATAATGTGGCTATTTCTTTCTTGTTTTTCTTTTCAGCTTCAGGGACATGACATAGGGTTTTTTAAGTTTCTTTGTAAGACTTTTGCTAAGAGATACATCAGCCATTTGTCCCTGAGCCAATTACATGAATGGAACACAGAACCCTCAAGTGTAGAAATTCATGGATTTTACCCTGCTTTGCCATATTCAGATCACAGGTTATCTAAAAGGAGATTCTCCACCAAGTTCTGACACCAGGCTCTGGCAGAATCTATTGCACTCCTGGCTCTCAGCACAGAAAACTTGGAAGGCAAACCCCAAAGGCTGCCCTCCTCCTCTAGAGGAAGGAGGTAGCAAGTACATTATCCTAAGAAAGGCCACAAATTTAATGGCTACTTACTGGAAGGAACTCAAATGTCTTTTCTCCATAGAGCCGGTTTGCAGTTCTCAGGATGTATTTGGTGTTTGGATCATTAATTTCAGAGAGAAGGGATTGATACCCACTGTGAGCATCCTGGGCATTGTTCAGAGAAAGCACCTGCACAAAGACAAACATCCACAGTGCTTGTACAAGTAATGAAGTTGGGAGCAGCAGAGTCAGCAGTCCTCATCTTCCTTCCCTCAAGGAAGCACTAGAGGATCACAGAATGGCTGAGGTGGGAAGGGACCTGTGGGGACAAGCTGGTCCAAAGCCCTGCCCAAGCAGGGACACCTAGAACTGGGAGCCCAGGACTGTGTCCCGATGGATTTTGAGTCTCTCCAATTATGCAAACAGTATAAGTTTTTGAGAAACTTCCATAAATATAAATGGAAACAAACCGGGGCTTATACTCCTCTCCCAGTTTGCAAAGGAAGCAAACATCAGCACCAAAACGACTGATTTTGCACTTAATATTGTCAGTTCCTACATAGAACACAGGCCAAGTCGTGTTTCCTACCTGAGCAATTTCTTAAAAAGGAGGTAATCAGGTTGCAGTTACCAGTTTGAAATTTGTACTGTGGGATTTTTTTAGTATTTTTTGAGTGCCCAGCTTCATTTTCAGAACATGTATCATGTGATATTAACCCCAAGCAAGGAAGCAAAAGAAAATACTTTATGCAGCCACTAATTGATCAAACCAATAAATAAATCCCAGGTACCTCCCAAATACACATTAAAGAAGATCTGTCTCAAAAAACACAAAAACCTCCACACAACAAAACCCAGGAACCTCTTCATTTCATAATGAACAAAGCTCACGCTAGAAAACAATGGAGACAGGTTCTGCTTACACACCCACCAGAGGAATGGCTCTGCTCTCTCAGACTACAATGACAATCACAGTTTAGCACAAGGGCACGGCACAGACTGTAAGGCACATCTGTTCCTCATACACTCCCATCAAATGCCATCCAACAACTTTTTTTGGACCTACCTTTGTTATTTGGGCTTCAGTGCTACCTCTTGAACCCAGCAAAACCATGGACAAAGCAGAAGAAATACTCAGTGGCGAAAAGAACACATTCTGCCCACTTTTCTTCTCACACAGCTTTCTTAAGAGCTCCAGAGAAAAAGTGGTGTTTGCTGCACAGAGGCTTTCCATGCTCCCGAGCCTGGGACATAAAACACAGAACAAGAACGGATCAAACTTTTTTTGGAATACAAAAAGTTGTTTCTCTCTTTTACACTTCCCTGCAGAAACTAGGCAACAAATGTCATGACTGGCTTGGAAAATTATCAGCTCACTGGAGACTGATTTGGTGGCACAAGCACCTGAAATCCCATACTACATATTTGAGTTATTTTACCAGTTTAGAGTCTGCTTCTGGATTTCAATCCCATATCCACACAGTGGGATATCTTTTGAGGTGGTCAGGCACAACAGCATTTTATTCAGGACTTACTGAAAGAAGTCTCTCTTGACTTCACACGGAAAATAATTTGCTTTTATAGGACAACCTGAGCCAAAGTTAGACAGCAGAATGATAGAATTACCAACTCTTACCTTCTGTAAGTCTACAGACCTTCAGTGGTACCTGCAGCTTGCTTCTATGTGTGCACACTGGGTTTTAAACCTATCAGCCAGGCTGGCAGAAGTCAGCAGAGTTATATGGCCTACAATATAAAAGAAAGAAAGAAAAAAAAAAATATGTCGCCAGCATGACATGTTACTGCAATTTCCTGCTGTATTACAAAGAAAAAAGATCAAAGTTCATTTTAGCTCCGTTTTATTGCCTGCAAAGCAGCAATGCACATAATCATAAGCTCAGTGCCTGTCATACTCTCCATACATCTGCTATAAGTAGTGAATTTGATTCAACAGCACACCTATTAAATGAGGAATACGTACTAGAACACTGAGTTAATCACAGGTAAGTATCATAAGTCATCATAAGATACCTACTGATAGTTTTTACTATCAGTATCAGTTTTATTCTTCCCTTTATTTAGGCAGGGCCTAGTGTTGACATGTTGCTACCAAATACAAAACCAACACCTTATTCATAATACTAATTCATTATCGTAGCCAGAGAGTTGAAAAGAGCAAGTTTCCACATGCATGCTCTTCCACCCAAGAAAATTTCTTGCTAATAGCTTTACTATAAGCAGTAGGCATTTTCTCCTATTTCTCTTCTCCCATAGCTAAAAAAAAATACAAGCAAAAAACAAGCAAGCTTTGATGGAAACAATCCTCCAATTGTGTCTGAATGAGTACTTTATGCACAGCATAAAAAGGAGACACATAGCGTTCACATTGGTTACAATGAAGACCAGAATTTTCCTACTGTCCCAATACCTGCAGATTGCTAGCAATAAGGTTTTTTTGGCCTCTGGGTCAAAACACACAGGATTAGTGACACGAGCAGGCAGTTATTTCCTAGAAAGCGTCTGTACAGTTTCCACAACAGGCAAGAATTTACAGACAAAAGGATGCAACTGACACTATCTGCCTGCCTGAAAATCAGAGGCATTCAACCAAATCAAAAACAATGTTCAACAGCTGGGACACAAGACTAAGAGTTACATCTGCACAGTCAACTATGCTTTCTCTGCAGCTCAGGAGGAGCAACCTAAGTACAGACACCTTTCTCATCAGAGACAATACATAGTTTGGAATCCACAGTTTTGGAGACAATCCACAATGACCACACTTTAAGGAACCAACAACCTCATGATACAAGTACATATTTATTGGTCAATTGCATACTGCTGCAAAGCCCTCAGTGGTCAGAGGGTTTGCTGACAGGAACTCCTTCCTCACTCTGCTCTCCCTATGCTCTGCAAGTCAGCGGTGAGACACTCATACAGAGGTTTTGGCATGCCCACACACTGTGTGTCCCTACCACTCTGAATTGGATGCGTATATTCTCAGCGGTCAACACCTGCGCTTCAGGACAGTCTTTATGGACCAAAAGGCCATGTGCCATATGTAGATCAATCAGCAGACAACCACTACAGGGGTTCCCATGGGGAAACCAGAGCAGGGTGCAGCTCTCCTCCAGCCTGCGGCCCAAGAGATACTTCCCACCAAAACTACAGTGTGGATCAGTGTCAAACTGATCCAAACAAGAACACTTCCCGACGTTGTGTCAGCTGCATCAGAGGAGTCTCAACTCTTTCAAACGCAGCCCCAGAGGGAACTCAGGGCAATGGCCACCAGGCCGTGTCCATCTCCACAAAGAAAGCTCTGTCTGTGGCACGGACACCCCTTTTCCCACCTGCTGAACCAAAGCAGACTTCGTTGAGAGAAAATGCTTCATTTAGGATTTGGAGAGTTGGGAGCGGTATTAGAACACCTGCAGGGCGAGGTCGCAGACAGCTCCTGGTGATGGCCCTTGGCATCGCAGCTGTCCAGGGGGGCAGACCGTGGGACACGGCCCCGCTGCTGCCCGCCTCCTGACCCCTGTGCCTCCGCAGGGATGGGGAGATAGGGAGCAGCCTGACACTGTTCCAGCAAGCTGAGGCACAAGAAGCCAAAGGTTTGGCCCGCCCTGGAGCGAAGAGTTCCTTCTCCGCCCCCGCCGCGGCCTTGGCCCGATGGCAGACGTCCCAGTCGTGCATCCCCGCGGTGCTCCCGGCGCTCCCTAAGAAGCTTTCCCGGCGCACCGCCGCGACTCCAGCTGGCTAGAAGCGGCGGTATTTAGGGAATGTCACGAAAGAGGGAAGAAAAAAAAGAAAACACGAAACACAATAAAAGCAACACCATACAGATCTACTTCTTAAAAAAAAAAAAAAAAAAAAAACCGCAAAACAAGAAAACCCAAAAAAACCACAGGCACAGGCTTCCCGTAGAAAACCTTCAGGACAACGCAGCAACAGCAACGCGGGCGCCGCACTCACCCCGCCGGCCCCCACGCTCCCTGTTCCCGGAAGCGCAGCCAAGCAGAGGGAAAGAACGGGAAGCCGGCCCCCCGGGACCCAGCCAGAGCCTGAGGCGCTTCCCCCTTGCCCGCCGGGAACGGGGAAGTGCCGCCGCCCCTCCCCGTAAAATGGCGGCCCCGCTGCCTCAGTCAGTCCTGGTAGCTGCCGCTCCCCTCCCCTTGCAGCTCCGCCGGCCTCGGCCCGTGTTTTTTTCACCTCTGCCTCCCTCTCGTGGCAGAGTTGTCAGAAAACACCCCCGGTCTGCGAGTGGTTATTAATTACGATTACTTATTTCTGAAGGTAGGATTGCTTTGAGCAAAATTGAGCTGTTGCTGTAGCAAGACACCGTACGGGCTTAACCCTCCTTCGTACTCCTGAGGATCTGGGTGAAGCAAATAGCCCTTAGAGAGATGCATTGTATTGTGTTTTATTGTGTTGTTTTTTATTGTATCTGTAGAGCAATATGAGGGTAATTGGGAGCTGATGAAGACTTGGAACTGGGATGTGGAAGGAAAGCAAGGGGACAGCCACAGGGTGAAGGTTGGGAGAATCTGCCTCCAGTAGTAACTCAAGAGCTTAATCTAGGGCTAAAAAGCAGGAGCTGGGTCTAATTGCTGAAGGCTGGGAGTACGTGCTAGGGCCACATCAGGATAAGCAGCCCTCATCATGAGGGTGAGGAGAAAGACTGAGGCAAAATATATTTGTGCATAGTGCTGTGAGTGGGAGAGACAGAAGCACCGTAGCTTATAGTGATACCCATGATGGCCTGATCTGAATGACAGCCAGGACTGTTCTGTGGATGTGAGGCATCACACTCTCCTCATGGCCCTACCATGGTTGTTCCATCAGGGCAGGAGGGAGGCATTGGAGGAGCTACGCCTCAGGCACCAGGGTGTGTGGTCTGATGAAGAAAGAGTTCAAGTCCCACTCCCTGAGTTGTAGAGAGCTCCAGGTTTGGGGTTTGCCTCTCTGCTAGCAAGCAAGCATCTCCTGCTCTGCAGGGCACGGGCTCACTGACTAAGGCGAGCAAAGTCTGCCAAAGAAGAGGATGGTTTGTGATTTGTTGTGTCTGATGAAGAAGATGAAAGGGTGATCAGCTTTGAAAGTCATTGTTGGGACTTTTGATCTCATCATCAAGACACCTGTGGCAGCTGCTGCCTCAGTACCTTCTTCATTGACCTCCACAAAAGCTTTGTGAATAACTTCTGAGATGAAAAGATCCTTCTTCACTGACATCCCTGTGAAATCAGCCTGACCTGGGTCAAAAGCATTTCGTATTCCCATGCTGCTCAGAGGGGATTTAAGGTCATAATTCTCTTCCAGCTTCAACTTGGGCAGGTACAGATCGACTTCAGCTTTCATCATATTATCTGATTTGGTCCATTCAGACAGTTTCTCATAGGTCAGCTCTCTTTCCACCTGCAATGAGTTGAGGAGGAAAACAGTTGGAATGCAAAGGACAGAGACAAGACATGCACAGACCAGTGTCTCAATGCTCATCAGGAACATGTAAAAAAGGCCCAACTACCTGCAGTGACGAAAGTTGGAACATGCATCATATTTACAGGGCATAATCCTACAAAGTGCTGAGTGATTTATACTGCTATTTATTTTCTTAAAGGTGGAGAGGTGTAGCCCTGAACCCTCAGAGTAGTTTATTATTTTTTCTCTGCTGTGAAGAACATTGCTTTTTTTGTAATGTATGACTTATAACAATAATAATAGGTGCTTGATGTGTGTGTATATGGATGAATTTTCTCTGAGTAGTGGTAAATAAATGGGATGGATGGGAACTGAGATACAAATAAAAATATTTTCTCTGCTCTGTTTAGAATCTGAAACTGATCCTGGCATGGTCATGAGTGGCTGTTGACACCTTCTGGGTCAGGATAGTCAGCACCTAGTTTGAGAAACCTCACCACAAACTATCAGCTGGAAATCCAGACTGCAAATGACATGAACATGAATTAATACAGCCCTCAGGAGAAGATAATTCTAGGGCATGGTGATTGAGATGTGATCCTTGCTTTCCCTATGCTATACTGGCAAAAGGAAAGAGGACACAAAATAGGCTAAGGCAGTCGTGTGGACAAAGGTTTTAGATGTACTATGTTTGCAATGTTATCATGTGCCCTGAATCCTAAGGTGAAAATCATGGTGTAACAGTTTATGAAATTAAGTATGAGCATGTCTGAGCTATTCTACTGTGATTTTGGAGCTTGTTGTTCCCCACTCTTTTCATCTGTTTCTGTTACTGTTTCATAGTGTATGTGATGCAACAGTAGGTCAGCCTTACCAGCTCCAGGCCAGTAGTGTTATCACTGATGTCATCGGGTAGGAGAACGAACATGCTGAGTTCATTTTCCACATATGGCAGCTCAATGATTCTGAATTTCATGGTTGCTTCATGGAATATGAAAAATTTATCTTTCAGAAACATCATCTGTACTGGTTTAATCTTGGTCTGTGAAAAAATGCAGACATTAAAAAATTACCTCATGCATTAAAAGGATGATAAAATTTACTTGCTTCATTGAACTGAAAACAAGTACAAGACTCAGCAGTGTTTGGATACCCAGGACTCTTTCCTTTAGACAGTATCACGTACACCCCCTTTTCAAAGTCTTTGAGATCTTTATAAAAATTAGCATAAACACACAAGCTAAATACCTACTAACTGAATCCCATGTAATCTATTTCTAAATTTAAAATAAAGGAGTTAGCTTTGATAATCAAGTAACTCTCTTTGCAGGCCATGCTATTCACCCTGTGAATTAAACCCTCTCTGGTACCAATGCATTGGGTTTGCATGGTAGTGGAGAAGCTGCAGGGATGAGTTCTGCGAGGAGACATCAGAAGATGCCTTTTTGTCAAGCAGAGCCAATTTCAGCTGGCTCCAAGGCAGACCCACTGCTATCCAAATCTGAGCCAGTCAGTGACACTGGTAGGGCCTCTGTGATTGCATATTTAAGAAAGGGTAAGAACTGCTGCACAAAAGCAGCTGGGAGAGCTAAGGGAGATGATGTGGGAGAAACTGCCCTGAAGACACTTAAATCAGCGAGGAAGGAGGGGGAGAAGGTGCTCCAGGCCCTGGAGCTGGGATTCCCCTGCAGCCCACGGTGAAGACAATGGTGGTGCAAATAGCCACCCTACAGCCCGTGGAGAACCCATGCTGGAACAGGCTCCTGGCAGGGCCTGTAATGCTGTGGAGAGCAGCCCTCTCAGGAACAGGTTTTCTGGCATCACCTATGACCCTGCAGTGGACCCACACTGGGGCAGTTCTTGGAAAACTGAAGACCGTGGGAAGGACCCACATTAGATTTGAAGGACTGTATCCCATGGATAAGATCCCACAGTTGAGCAGGAGAAAAGTGTGAGGAGGAGGGATTGGGAGAGACAATATGATGAGCTGACTACAAGCCCCCCTCCCAGTCCCCCTACACAGCTTTGGGGCACAGGTGGGTGAGTCACAAGTGAAGCTGTGCCTGGGAGGAAGGAAGGGGTGAGGGTAAGACACTTTATATTTGGTTTTATTTCTCACTAACCTACTCTGACTAATTAGCAATAAGTTAAATTATTTTCTTGAAGTTGAGCCTGTTCTGCCCATGATGACAATTGGTAAATGACCTCCCTGTCCTTTTCCTGACCCATGACCTTCTCATCCTGTCCTGTTGAGAAGGGGCAAGTGATAGGGAGTTTTGGTGGGCACCCACCACAACTAACTGCTGTGATGGATCCTAAAACTGCACATGTAGGTTTCGGGTATGCAGTCACGTCAATTACTTCACATTGCCTGGCATACAAAAGGTATTTGCACCCTTAATCTATGTCAAACAAAATGTTTGCTTCCATTGACAAATAATTTTGCTTGCTTTTGACACAGTCCAAAAATATGCATGCAGTCAGCCACTGGGAACTGTCAGTGCATGATTGTTTAAATACTGTTAGCTCAATGAATAGATCATCTGAATAGACCATCCTCACACAGTCAGCTAAAGTGACCAACCCCGTGAAAACTCCCTGTGAGGTTTGATGCAACACCCAGGGTGGGTGTGGGAAGAACAGCTGAATCAGATCCCATGAACTCAGGGTCCCAAGAGCAGGAGAGAGCCCTAGGTGTGTAAACATTGCTCTCAAAAGCAACCTGGTCCCATTTGAAAATGGTACTTAGAGAAATTTCTTCTTGTTCTTAAGCTACTTTACTTAATCTGCTTAGCTTACTTTTTTTTAATCTTAACATTAACTGTTCTCAAGTATTTTGATACTGTGGAGTTATAAATTAAAAATCCCGTTTTCATGAATATGCATGAATAAGACAATGCTGACTTATTCTCACAGTTGCTATGCTCACTGAGTTTGTACCACTTTCTCAGCTCTAACTACTGTTGCAGTGACATATGAAATATAGGTGAAATATTTTCTCCTCAGTAATAGACATATTGCCATAGGACAACAGGCATATAGACAAGGAATTTACCTTGCTTAGTCTGAAGGGCATCTCAGAAGTATTTTTCTCCAGAAATTTCTTTTCCCATTTTCCTTTGAAATAAATGGCATTTACTAAGACCAACACAGTGCGAGAATGGAGAGATCCTGCAGGCAGCAGACTCTGTATTTTCCCTGGAAAATCCGACAAAGAGACTGTTATTCCAGTGTGACTGCATAACTTGACAATTTTGTTTGTTGTCTTTGCCTACCTCTCAAAAATGTTTGCATTTGGGTTTTTTTTTTATTGTACATTTTTATGATGTGCCTATGGTAAAAATGGTTTTTGAAGTATCTCTGTATCCTTTGTCTAGAGAAGTTGTGGATGCTCTGTCCCTGGAAGTGTTCAAGGCCAGGCTGGATGTGAGCAGCCTGGTCTAGTGGAAGGTGTCCCTGTCCATGGCAGGGGAGTTGGAACAAGATGATCTTTAAGGTCCCTTCCAACCTAAACCATTCTATGAATTCAGTGATATTTATTTATTTATTTATTTATTTATTTATTTATTTATTGGAGTTTTGGTAGTAAGTTGTGTTGGAAAGTGGGTAAAGCGGCATAGCTTGCATGTTGTGTGAAGTTGGTTGCAAAGTGCTGAAGAATGCAGAAGTAAAACCCTCACTAATCATTGTGAAGCCACATAGTATTTACCTGTGCTCCCTCTGAACAGCAATGATTCAGAGGAGGCTACAGCATAAAGAATCCAGGGAAGGACCTTGTAAGGAGCAGCAGTTAGGCTGGGGAGAGGCATTCTTCAAACTATTCAGCTGTACTTTGCTCATCACCTCCATCCCCTGAGTTTCACCTTTTATGGATCCTTGGCTACAAGAGCATTAAATGTGGAAATAAAAAATATTTGAAAGTGAGACAAGAAAAAAGCCATCAGAGTGATACTTACTCTCAGTTTGATTTTCTACCCATGAATTGATCTGTGCTCTGACTTGTTCTGCAGCTCTCTTAAAGTTGACAGCTTGTGGTTTTGCATTGTAATAGCTTGTAATGAGCTGTAAGAACTTCTGAAAGACAGGATTTTTAAAAGTGTGCTTATTTAGTTAAACTTGAGTTATAAAAACGTTAGTAATAATCACTTTAACAGATTATACTATCTGATAATACATAATTTAAGAAAATTTGTTTTATATGCAGTAACCTTTATAATAAGGTCTGGTACATTCTATTCTAAATATTAAGTAAGGATTGATCAAACTTCAGTATCAAGGAAACTGATACATCACATTTTTGGTTTTGAAATCAAAAGTGGAAATTCTTAATTTTGAAATATTTATGAAACCTTTGCTTTTTTTTAATATCTCAAAATGACATTTTAACATAATTTAAATAATTTTTTTTCCTGCTTTGTGAAGTAGTGTTCAGTACAAGGTGGAGGAATAGTCTCATATAAAGTTGATCAAAGGCTTTCAGTTTGCTTCAGAGGTGAGGAACCTGCCAAAAATTTGTGAGGACAATAAAAGGAATGTTCTGGTAGAATAAAGAAATGGCAGAAAAGCCAAATTAACGTTTGCATTGCTGTCTGCTGTGAAATCATTCATGGAGATTCCCTGCAGGAAATTCGCTCAATTCTCTGTAAAGTAAATGTGCATGAGATTATGGAGAAAATGAGCAACACATATTCAGAAGGACAAATTGCTAATTACTCAGGAAACCAAACAAACTCCAAAATCAAAGAACAGTAACCTCATTTAAAAGCACCTTCCAAGGACCTGGAAGATGATTAATGCAACATCAGTTTTTAAAGGACTTCAAGGATACAGACAATTACAAACTCATGAGTCGGTGTGGGGCAAATTAATAGAATAGGTGTAGTGAGTGTGTGGGTTAACATGACTTATTGGAGGAGTGTCAACAACATTTTGTAATAGGAAACATGAAATCACTTCTGAAATCTGTTGGAGTTTTCTGAAGGTGTTAGGAAGTATGTGGGTAACAAGGCTGAGCCATTACAGTCTTTTTGGATTACCAAAAGGCATTTTATAGGACTTCTCACCAAAGGCTGAGCATCCATGGGACTACAGAGACAGATCTCATTTGTTTAAAAGACTGGAAACCAAGAGTAGGAGGAAATATGTTCACGATGAAGGGTTATTACTACTGGAGTACCACAGGGGTGTGCTGGGGTCTGTGCTACAGTGTTTTTTCCATAAAACCAGAGTCTAAGTGTTTACATTAAAATATATATGCTAACATCTTTATAGCTGATCCAGTAAAGTATAAGATATAGGAAGTCATTGTTACTGTTTAGGAATGAGGTATTGAAGCTGTAATGGACAGGTGCATGAAAAAAATCTGCCTGCTCATGGCCAAAAACACAAATAAAAATTTAAGAACTATGAAGAAAGGAGTAGGCAACAGAAGAGAAACTTCTGTAATGTCACTGTATGGTGTTCCCACTGCCTGAATTCTCAATGCAGCTGTGGCCTCCCCAGTCTCAAAAATGCTACAGTATAAAAGATACAGACACAGGGAGTGAGGGTGACCAGAGATGTGGGGAAGTGTCCTTTAGAACAGAAACGAACCCACAGCGATGCCAACAGGCAGCAAGCTCAAAAGGCACAGGCACTTCCTGCAGTGTGTACCTCAGCAGGGGAAATCCTGGTGCTGAGAGTTGAAGTAGATTCAAAATACAAGTCTGCAAAGTCCTGAAACAACAGCTCATCAGGGTCTGTTAAGTAGACATGCTGTCTGGTTCAAGAAGTCCCTGAGCTGCAGATCACTTGGTGGCCACGACAGGTTCTGGAGAAGAATCACTGCACCGTTTTCTCATGCGCTTCCCAAACTATTGCCCACTGCTGAAAACAGATGGGCCTCTTGTCTGTCCAAGGCTAGCCCCATATGGCTGTCCTCGTGTTCTCACTCCATCCCCAGTGCTATCATCTGGAATTTTTTTATTGTCTCTATTGATAATCACTCTTAATGTCAACATATTCCCAAGATGTTCAACTCACAGGCAGTAATGGGTAGGTCTTTTCCTCATACAGTCGGTTGGCACTCTTCAGCAAGTAAGTGCTTCTGCGTTTGTTGATGGCAGACAGGAGCTTTTTTAAGCCAGAGTGGATGTTTTCTGCTCCCTCATGCTCAGGATCCTTGGAAAGAGACACCAATTAATATGGCAAGTTTTTTTCTGTTGCGGGCTGTTATGTTTATTTAAATTGTTCATGTTGTTTTAATTAAAAAGTTTCAGGAAATGAAAGTATTTTTTGAGTATGTTGCATGTTTGCAGCACCGTGTATAACTAGATACATGTGTTTCTACCTGTAGGGTAATGATTTATTTCTGCAGTGCTTTGTAGGCATTTGGGAGCATCATCTGACGGTGCTCCAAGGAAGCTGAGTCTCCTCAATTTTGTCATTGTCAGGCCTGATTTTCAGTTTCACAAGACCTTTCAGTTTCCCAAGGATCCATCAATGCAGCCTGGCAGCTTTTAAGAAGGTGTTCTATTCTCACGGACACCGGTGTCAAGGCACAGACTTACCAACTATTCAAATTTTCCCTGTTTCACATGTTTTTTTTCTGTTGCTGTTTGGATTTTGGAGAGAACGTGTTTTGGATGTCAGTGTTGATGGGTTTAGGGAGGATGAGCTTGTTGTTGCCAGCTGTTGCTTTGCTACTGGAGGAATGAGCTGGTCCCTACTAGCTGCCTGGATGCAGTGTCCTCCCCCATGTCATTTACTGTACCCTGCGCATGAGACACTGAGAGTCTCTGCCACTGACTCAGCGTGACTTGTCTGTCATTCCTTGCTAAGATATTTGCTCACTCATGCTGAGACATGGGCTGCCAGGAAGGACCCCTAGGAAAGAATTTGGTAGCCAGAGGACGCAGGATAGCAGAGGCTGAGTTTTTTAATGGGATAGGAACAGAATGGAGAGGTGATAGAGGGAAATATCTGAAGGACAAGATTAGATTCACTTTGCTACAACTTAGGAAGTCAGTGAGTGGCTAAAATGAATGTGAGTGCAATGATTCATCTTGAAGAGTCATCTCACATCATCAAAGGAGAGAATGGTATAATCCTCTTCCCCTTTTTATTTGCAGTTAATCTAATTTAATTCCTTTCAGCTATCTTTTGGGTTCTATGCTGAAAAAAAACATGGCTTGCTTGAGTTAACAAGCTTTTCAGTGCTTAGAAAGTTCATTTGATGAAAAAGATGTGAGAAGTCTCTCTTGCTGGCAAGTCTCTGGGGAGCTGATGAGCAAGGATGAGTCAATATGCATTACCTTAAAGGGGAATTTTGTCTGCCTGATGTGTCCATGCATAAGAAAGGTGGAAGGGACTTTACTGGGAGTCAGGTGTGAATGCAGTAGCTGTTTTTCACTACAGGAAAAAAAAAAAAACAACCCAACCAACCTGAAGGGGATAAGAAATGGAATTGTCCAAAGCATATTAGGACCAATGATTGCTTGGTATTTCCACAGCCCAGCTAAAACCAAGCGAGACAGTATTAGGGCCAGTCAAAATGCTCTTAGTGTCTCAGTTCTGCTTTTGAAAGACTGAATTCACAAGTTTTACAGTAATATTACCTACTTGCTCACTTTTTCTAGATATAGTTCTTACTGAACCGAGACAGTAGATAATAAACTGAAAACAAGCAGATGTTAAAAGCCTAAAGCAGTAGTTGCATTGGACTATCCCATTCTCAGAGATTTTTATCTCACAGTCTTTTGTTGTAATAAATACCATCTTTCTTTTCTTTGGTCTTGCTGGAGAAGGCCTTGTTGTCTCAGATGAACCTTCTTCTCTTGCAGTCTGGTTAAAATGAAGAACCTGTGATGATGATGATAAATGTTCATAAAGACCGCTTGTTTGTTGGAGATTAATATGCCCAAGGGTTGTAAACATGTTAGTTTTTTATGGTAATTCATCAGCCACACCTAATGATAGTCTGTTGAAGTTATTGAGGACAAGATCATACTCTTGATTAACTCTCTGTAACTGTATCATTACTACATAGATTTTAGCCACATTGACTGCTTAATAATAGGTCAATATTGTGACAGGAACAGGTTCCCCAGGGAGGTGGCCCCAGTAGCAAGCCTGACAGAGTTCAAGAGGTGTTTGGGCAACACTCTCAAGCACGTGGTGTGACTCTTGTGGTGTCCTGCACCAGGCCAGGAGCTGGACTCAATGGTCCTCACCTGTACCTTCCAACTCAGTATATTCTATGATTCTATGGTATTTTCAATACTCACATATCTCCATTATTCATGGGAGAATTACCATTTTTTGGACTAACTATGTCACAAAGAAAGATTTGTGCCACTCCTGTGCGGCCAAACACATGTTCAGGAGAGCTTGCTAACTTCTGTATGCAGTATGAGAAAGCAGATATACTGCTGCCAGAGCCAGCTGAGGTGTAGAAGCAGTAATATCTTGCCCAAGAGATTATCTCCAGATTTCCTTTCTCTAGCATATTATAGGTCCATATTAATTTTTTTTTTAATAAAGGTGTCTCCCCCCTACTGTTTGAGCACTATGTTAGGTTAATTATTCAGTTCAGAGGGCAGTTAAAATGAAATGTAGAGTTCCAAGCCAGACCAACAGTAGCCTCTAATGTCAATAACTTCTCGTTGGCAGACCACTTGCAATGCTCTGTGAACTGTAAGCTAAAAGATTGGTGAAGAGCAGAGATCTTGGAAATAAAGTGGAAGTGGCCTGCCATAATGTTGGTACAGAGAAGAGCCCTGCTCCTGCTGTCAGCGTTGCAGATCACTGTCCTCCCATGTTGTTCCTTGCTGTTCTCCATGGGTAGAATTTATGTAGGAACCACCTGTAAAGTGGTGCACTAATTTCAGAGCTTACCTCAGCCATCTGGGTTGCAGTGTCACCTCTTGCACCCAAGTGGACCATGGCAAGAGCGGTTGCAATACTCCAAGGAGAAAAGAAAATGTTTTGGCCTTTGGAAGTTTCATTCAGCTTTTTGTAAAGGTCCAGAGTGAAGCTGTTGGTTGACACTGAGAGAGATTCCATTGGTGCACCTGAGACAAATGAGTGTCAGAGAGAAGTGGTGACTGCCTTTTCATTTCTTTTAAAAAATACAAAGCTGACAGTGGGAAATTGCCTGGCCCTCTCAAATACAGTCTGATGGTACAGAGACCAAGTACAGTCAGCTAGTAGGTTTCTTTTTAAGACCTGCATTATTTTTTCCTTGCTCATCACTTTTGGTGTCCTTGCCGGTTTTATTTGTTCTTCATCAGTTGAGTACAATTTTAGCTAGAAATGTTTTCAGAATTTAGACTGGTTTCAAAAACTTATTTGCTCTTTGCTTAATTTTCACAGAGTTATTCTTTGATTCTGAGAAAGTGAAACAGAATAATTTCTCACTGTGCTGCTTTGGGCTTTTTTCTATTTGTTTAAACTTTCTGTGCTATTGTTTTCTGCTGAAAAAAAAAGCATGCTGAATTCATGTGATTCACTACATATATCCCAAAGTCTACTCAAGAGATACAGAGTTTTACATGTTCTTGGTGTAGGTAAACCCATATTTGGAAGCTGTAGGTGGATTTGCTAATTTCTGTTTTTCAAGAGAATTCTTGTATCTTACATGCAACCCCAAATAGTTCCTCTTTTAACCAACAACAAATTTTCTCTGGTTTCCTGCTGGTTTGTCCTGCACGTTTTCCATCCTTGTTCTGCTTCTTTTCCTAAGTGTGTTTTTACAGGACAAAATCAAAGCAAACAAATAACCACAACCCCAGGATTAAACTGATTTTCCATACATGGATCCAGAACAAAGCTGTGCATCCTATTAGCATTTTTTGGTCCATCTAATAATTTGATAAATACTAGGGCAAACTCAGAAATTTCCATTGTCTTCATCAGCATAAAGACTAATAAAACATTTGGTAAAGTTAGTGTAAGATGGCATCAAGTAAAATTTAAACATTAGATCAACAACAGCAATTGGACGTTTAAATCCATCTTCACCCACAATTTGTGTGGTTAAATCAAAAACTGC
This sequence comes from Aphelocoma coerulescens, assembly GCF_041296385.1. Lineage (NCBI taxonomy): Eukaryota > Metazoa > Chordata > Aves > Passeriformes > Corvidae > Aphelocoma > Aphelocoma coerulescens. The sequence goes on from NC_091015.1 coordinate 81,308,242, forward strand.
TGTCCTCAAAGTGAACTGCTCCCATGAAATGTCAGAGATGCCTGGAGCCTCTGGGGTCCTTAAGTTCTGTTTTCAAAGCTTCTTAGAACTCTGCAACAGCTTTGAAGCATTCCCAGGAGTGCTTCAGAGATAAATATCATGCAGCCTAGCTCATATCTAAGCATTTTTAGGTCCTTCAAATCACATATCTTGCTGCTGTTCCTGGATGCTGATACTCCCAAAGCATATATAGGGAACTGGGCTGAGCTGGATATTTTTAACTGAAGGATTTCAATCTGCCATCTCCTTCTCCTGTTCCCAGGGAATATATGGGGAGCAATCAAGTATCTCTCAGGCTTGAGAGAGAGAACATACATGTGTTTCTGTGAGATTCACTGGTCTACTAACCACTTTGGTCATCTGGCAAGGAAAAAGTCTGGATGCCTGATCCAGTAATTATTTGAAAGTAATAAATTTGAGGCTTGAACTAGTACACCCAATGCTGAGCATCCAAAACACTGTGCTAGGGAATTATGTTGTCAATTCCAGGATCAGTAGAAGGGTATTCTCTCCTACAGCTCATTCTTAGTCCTCTGACCTGGATCAACTGGTAGCCTGGTGATTAAGGCATCCTTCCTACAGATCAGGAAACTTTCTGCCCTCCTAGTCTCCATAGGTTTTTCCCAACCTCGGTTTGCATTTTGTCACTGTGCATTGGCACAGTGTTTTCCTACGGGCTACACTTTGTACTAAAAAATAAGTACTCCCTTCCTTCATATAACTTTTGTGCCATCATTTAACCCCCCAGTTCCAAAGAATTTAAAATTAATTTTTAAGACGTCCAAATAAAAGCTAGTTATTTTGATAGGAATATTTACATTACCTGAAATCCTGAGAGAGAAAAGAATTAAGATCTGTCTTCAGCCAGGATCTGTGGCAGTCTGCAGGGCAGTGAGTACTTTTGGAAATGCAGAAATGTTTGCACCTCCCTTTTCTTATCTACATCCTCTTCTGCTATTAAATGTGCTTGTTCCCTCATTTATTCCTAGTTGTCCTCTCTATCACCTGCTTTCAGAACTTAGAGACCTCCTCAGTTCAAGGTCACTGTTAGTGGGTGTATGTCCTGGAACATGAAGGCCAGTGTTCCTGTTCCCCACAGGTGTCTTCCACAACTGTGGAGTTTGGCCCACAAAAAATTTAGGAATTGCAGAAAATAATTCAACCACACTGTGTTGCCAACAGATATGCTGAAATAATTTTACAGCTTCTTTTTCTCTATACCAACTGGGGAAATTAATAGAAACTGATCTCAAAGCTATGGCTAAAAGGGAATATTGAAATAGACTGTTAATCTCATTCATCCTGTGGTTAAATTCCTGTGAGAGGGGAAGCATCAGAATACTTGTAGACCTCACTTCACATAAAGCCCCTATTTTGTACAAGAATATTTTTGCATTTTTGCTCTTCTGTTTCAGAAAACAGATCACAGAGGAAGTTTAGAAGGTATTTACACAGGCACCTAAGACATGTGATGAAATGAGAGTGAATGCTGGGCTCATTTGAACTGGTGGATGTTGTTTTGAAAGACTTCTGCTCCTAGAAAAGTCAGAGAAGGTGCTTTAGACACCTACAGCTTATTATTCCTCTCTGATGCCTGACAGAGTTTGAATCATCCACCAAAAGCTGCAAACCTGCTTGGAAGCTCTGCTTGTAATGGCTTCTTTTACTGAAACTATCATATAAGAGTAGGGAGCAAAAACAGGAGAATGTGTAAAACTGGATGTCAAAGGTGTAATAAAAAATTTGTGATCATTATCTGTCTTCTCTGCTGCATTTAGGCTTAGTAAGGAATGGCTTCTGCCCACTAATATGACACATGCAGAGTAAACAAATTACCTGCGTGCTGTCAACCTATATGGGAAAAGCGCCGCTATAAAGTGTACAAGTTCATATTTTGAACAAGGATTTTGTTTTAGGGCTCCTATACACTTAAAATCTGACTGGTGCATATACCATACAAGGTTTCAAGAGCGATTTGTGTGCATCTCTTTTTTTCATACCTTTTGGTTTTAAGTGTGTACAGCTTTTGTGGCCTTGAACGTCCATCTTATTTTCTTGCTTCGGAAATGTATTAGGCGCTCTTATATTTACTTATGAGCTTAAGAAATGTTTCTGCTCTGTATCTTAATCTGCTGTTGTTTGTTTTTTAGATAAATTAATAGAAGAAAAACCCCAAGCAGTTAGTGGGACTACCAGCTACAAAGATTGGCCAAAAATACAGGAAAATGAAGAAAGGGTACTCAAACTGTGTAGACATTCTCTGTGGTATGTACCAGCTGCTGCAAGATCCTGTTTGGTAAGAGACACTGGAGTTACAGAAGGGAGCACATTAGCCAAAGAAGTGCTCTTGGTTTTGCTGTGCCAGGTGAAAACAATGAGAGAAAATAGTGAATTGATGCAGACAATGGTAGAAACAAGGTTTCACTGCATCAAAATGCCTGACCTATTGACGTCAAGTGGATTGACCTCTGACAAATGGTCATAAAAAAGTCTTTTGATAAAACCAGTAATTTTCCTCTGGCATACTGATGAAGAAATTTGGTCTTTTTTGAAGCCATCTTTCATCCCCATCTGGTTCAGCAGGGAGGTTGTATCTTTCTTCCTGTTTGATTCCCATATTCTGGTACCTGTGCTCTCTAAATTATCCACTGGAGTAGGCCTTTTGGGAATTTGTTGAAGATCAGTTCTCTTGCAGTTACTCCTAGTAATAAGCAGCAGAATCACTAAAATCAGTGTTAGACTAAGTCCAATTATGGATTTTTACTCTGCGAAAAATCCTATCCAACTATGTTCCCTAGGAAGAAAATGAGACCAAGTATCACATCTGTTGCAATAGAACTCTAAAGGACAGGCCTATAAATGACATGTGAAAAGGGTGTTTCTTGTGCCTATTTCTAATGGCAAAATAAAATCTTTAAAAATATGTATGCATTTGCATTGCAGTTAAAAAGCCATGGGAGTTTATATGTCTTTGTCTTGAATACTAACAGTACACCTACACTGTAAATTTTCTTGGCTTTATTAGTGTGACCCGTGTCTGCCATTTCTGCTTTCATGAAGTCCATCTACCACAGAGGTGCCAGGAATTCTTTTATGAATCGAAGATTTGTACTGGAACACAAAACCCCCATCTTTTATTGTTGGATAAACTGAAAGCATGTTTATATGCTGTGTTTTGACAGGCATGGAATCACTAAGTGACAAGCAGTCCCTGCTCACAATGTGTTTGTGTTGAGGCTTGCTTTATCAGTTTCCAGTAAGTACTTATTTCTTTAGCTTTCAAAGTACTGTGACTTTTCAAAGAGGAGTTCATGGACCTGAAGTTCCAAATTTTGATGATACAGAACAAACCCAAGGCTTCTTGAAAACAGTTATTTGGAAATGCTGTTGTGTAGCACCTATTACTTGGCTAATGCCTTATGGGATGTAGCAAAGAAGGAACCAGGCTCTTCTCAGAGGTTCCCATGAGGCAGTGGGCACAGACTGAAAACATGAAATTCAATCTGAACATAAGAGAGGACAAAGATGGACACTTATGAGGATGGTCAAACACTGGTATGGGTTGCCTGGAGAGTTTGTGTAGCCTCTGTTGGTGGAGGCAGGTATTCAAAATCCAACTGGAAATGGTCCTGAGCAACCAGCACTGGCTTAGCCTATTTGCATAGTGGGTGAGACCAGATGATCTCAAGTGGCCACTTCTACCCTGACAATTCTCTGGTTCTGTAAGGGTTAGCCTGACCTGAGAGCCACATGCTGGTTACCATGAAAATAATGCAGGGAGTCACAAATGAAGCAGCTCCAGTGTTGCTTGCAGTAGATGAGCTCTGCAGAGAGTTACCTTTCCTTCTCTCTCACACTTCTCACTTGTATTCCAAGTCTTACACTGGGTTGTATACCCTTCAAGAAAGGTGAGGCTGGGAGTGGCTTGGTACCCAACCCAGCATGTTTGACCCTTTACACCTCTCGCCAGCTGGCAGTCACTGTGCTGCAGTTCCTCAGAGAGCCTCAGAGGTTCTGTTTTCACTTTTCTTATTTTTCACAGCCTTCATTTACGTGTTCTTCCACATCTAAAGAACAAGCTTCTCAGTAAAGCTGAGTCAATAGCACACATCTGGGCTGCATTGGGGTAGGTCCTGAGGCACTGACAACTAAGCTGTGGCTTACAGGTAAGGGAGAGCACTGATTTTAGAAGCAGTACTTTGTACAGGGAGGAAGATGTGGATATACTTTGTTGAAGGGAGCTGTATTTCCAAACAGAATGCCTTTTGGGGAGATGGAGTGAGTTGCAATTACAGGTGGAATTTTGTTGAGAGTAAATGCTTTTAAAGTACCTCCCTCCAGCATTCAAATCCTGTTGTCTTATGTTATGTTCTCTGACATGTAGTTGGACTACCACAATGGCTGCAAAACTTTATGCTGTTCCTTATGGCCACATGGATAACACAACTGGATAACATAACTCCCAAGCCATCAGGGGGAACTGATGCTGCCAGTACAGCATGGCTTGTTCATTATTGTACATGGGCAAGAGGGATGTGTGGAAGGTTCACTTTTTTCACATTGCTTGTTCACTGTTGAACATGGGCAAAAGGGGTATTTAGAAGGTGCTGGTTTGGGCCATAGCCTCTAGTCAGACTGCTTATTTCTAGTGACAGGTATGTTTAGTAAATGCCTAGGATGGCATGGAGAATAACAGTGTTTGGAGGCCTATTTGAAACCTAGTGAAAATAAGACACCAGTGTATTAAAGTTTCTCTGCTTTGTCAGCTGGGAGACTGTGGTGGTTGATTTGGAATGACAAGAATGGACACTTGCTCCAGCGGTGCAGATTGCAGGATGTTCTAAGAGAACCAAGTAATTTAATGTCTTGAATAACACAAACACAACTTCAAGTTAATTTATTTTATTAAATGCAGCTCATGGTAAAATAATAAGGATAGCGTTAATCAAAATCAAAATTTCCCTGGTGTTTCTGTCAACACCATGAATATTTTTGCTGAGATGCACTCATAAGGTACCAATCAAACATTGGTCAATATTACAGGTGGCAAGGAAGCTTTGCAGATATTAACCAGGAAACAGGTATAATTAAGTAAAATTAAAAAGAGGAAGCAGATTTAAATTCTAACAGGTTTAGATTACATATCAGTAAAAGGTGGTGAGAAGCCATGTTGCTCATCGTTTTCTTAGCATTTTTGATGGTTGGAAATCTCAGGAACCTTAAACTACAGAGTTTAGAAAAATGAGGGAAAAATGCAACATGATTAGAGGTCAGCAATTTAGTATTAAGGGTTGGACAATTTTCCCATACAGCCTTACTTTTTCTGGAAGCTGAAAGAGCAGGAGAAAATGAATGTGATGTGTCTATATACATGTGGTGAGGCAAGGGATGGTAAGGGGCATTCTGAGATTATTCTGGAGTTGTATTAAATTTTGTTAATTTCCAACAGTCACAAATTTGAAATTAAGGTTATGGAATAGCATTGTAGTACAAATGCAGGTTTCCCAGTGGGGAAAAGAGAGCAAAAAGAACATACAGATCTCTAGAAGTTTTTTTCTTTTGGAGGCTCATTTTCCTCTCTGGGAGAGTCAAGAAAATGAACTGTATGTCCCTTGAAGTCAGCATTTGACGTAGAGCTAGATGATGGCCTGTGTGCAGAGAGCTTTATGACTCCACCTTGCTTTTAAACAACAAAGCCAGAAGAGCAGATTTGATAAAAGGGAGCAAAATTCTGCACTTTCCTCTCTGTTTAGGACTGTCTCATTAGGACAATGGAAAAGAGCAGTAGAGGGGTGTTCTTACAATGGCTCAGGATGGTTTCTAGATGCTGCCTTCTTTGAGGAGGTTGGGGCAGAAGGAAAAGAACAATCACTTTCAATAAAAGTGGCTACATGGCTTAAGATTGCGATTTTAACACTGCAGTTCACATTTTTCCATTGAACAGTGAACCTTGGTGGCTGTCTGAGAGAAGGTAATAATTCATTCTAGAGGAGAGCAGACTCTACCAAAAAACAGGATGCTCTTGGACTTGTTGTGTCTGATGAAGAAGTAGAAAGGGTGGTCAACCTTAAATTTCAGAACATGGCTAACAGGTGAACTTGTTAGCTCTATAATGACAGCAGTAGCAGCAGCTGCCTCGGTGCCCTTCTCATCAACTGCAACAAAAGACTTGTGAAGAATTTTGGAGATCATCACTTTATCCTCAACCATTCCACTGAAATTAGCATTGATGCTGAAGGCATTGCGCATTCCCATCCCGATCAGATTACTGCTGAGGTCATATTTCTCTTCCATTTTGAATTTAGGTAGGTACAGATCCACAAGAGTCTCGGTCATCTTCTTGGAATCAGTCCATTCGGACAGCTTCTCATACGTCAGTTCTCTTTCCAGCTATCGTTTAAGAAAGAAAAGGAACTTGGTGTTTGCAGGGGAAAAACAATTAATTAACTATGAATTAATCAATTTTATGGCAATGTAATGAATTAAACATTTTAAATAGCAAATTTTACATTTAGGTGAAAGCATGAAATAGAAACTGGTTTTACTGATGATCAGAGACAGGATGTGCAACAAATATTTGAGTCTTAATGCTGCAAAGTTTTGAACAGCACCCTTTCCAAATTCATTGCAAAAGAGAGATGGGAAGGGCAATCAACAGCTGCCATCCCCCGTGCTAGTTCTTTCCTCTCTTTTACTTCAGTCCTGATGTGAATAAAATTGCTGTGTGGCACATGGTTTGGTCCAGCTCTATAAAAACAGGTGTTAATATTATTGCACATATTTCCTTGACAGCTTTGAAACAAAGTGCTTTCACTGCCACTCTGTGTCCTCGGCGCTACACCACCAGATTTCAGCTCAGATCAAATGGAGGAAAGCATGAATGGTATAGACTCCAAGAATTTAACAGTCTTGGAATTGTAGTAACTACAGTAGCAGATCTCATTATTGTAGCAAATGCAGTCTCACCAAAATCTTAGTTTTTCATAGAGCAGACAAATGGTGGGAGGGAGAGGGGGAAAAAGAGTGGGAACAATATGGAAATAACCTTCCAGGCCATGGAAAAAAGGTGTCATCCCAGGAAGAACCTGTGTCTTCTTGTGGGATGGTGTCTCTCCTAAATGTGCAAGGAAGGGAGATTTAACCCTTACAGATCATGTAAGATTGGGTGTCAGTCAAGGGGCTACTGAAGAGCTGACCATCTGATGATGCACGGTGTTGACTCTCTTCAGTTCCTACCAAACTAAGGGTGCTGAGCATGGAAGGACTTTCTTGGGATTAGATAAGTATTAAAGAAAATTAATTCAGCTAGTGGAGGAGGCCAAACAGCATGACAGCATGTCCTCAGAAAGGGAGATATGATTGTCAGCCTACCCTTTTTTTTTTTAATGACTGAGCAGTAATACAAAATGGTTGTAGCATGCTTTCTTACCTGTTCGAGACCCGTAGTGTTGTCTTTGATGTCATCAGGAAGGAGGATGAACATACTGAGTTCACGTTTCACATATGGCAATTCAATCATTTTGAAATTCATTGTTTCCATGATGAGAACTGGAAATGTTTCTCTCATGTACATCATCTTTACAGGCTTGGTCTTGTTCTGGAAATTATTTATTTATAAGTAAGAAATCATTCCTTGAGTGGAAGGATGATGATGTCTCAGTGCAGTGCAGAGAGAGGACACCTTTATAAGCAGCTTTTAAAACAGTGATTTATCATCCATTTCCCAAAGCTTTTCTTGACTGGACAATATTGCTTATCTTGGTATCTGTCCCAAAGCTTTTGGTGGGGGCTGAACTGAGAGATTTTTCTCTTCTCCCCAAAATATGCCCAAGGAGGAAGGAGAAAGAGCTAGAAATGTCTGCAGGGCTTAGGGCTATGGAGCAGGCATGGGGTACAGCCTTACAACACTGGTAGAAAAAAGGCTGTGGTTTAAGAGGATGCGTGTTGTGCAGTTTATCAGTTGTCTTCTCTGTCTGGTGACAAAAGGTGACCAGCTGATTGCTTGACAAAAGGTAACACTAATGTCAGAGCAAAAGGGCTTCTGATGAGAGGAGTTCCTGGCAAGCAGTCACCTTTGTCAAGAGTATGTAACCTCCCTTAACATTTACATCCCTCCATTCAAGGAAGCAGACCATGTGTGCGTAATAATCAGGAGGCAGAAGGTACACTTTGTGAAAGTTGCACAGAGTTCTTGTCTGTAACTGTGAATTCATTAACATCTCTTCTGCATACGTGCCTTAATACTGCTTGTAGTGTCATGCAGCCATGCACCAGTTCAGGGCACCCTGTTGCAGCTGTATCTGAGCAGGAATGCTGGTGCCCAGCCTGGCTGCACGGTGCAGAGGCCTGGTACCGTACTCACCCGTGACACGCCACGTAGTTCCTGTCCATGAAGCCTGGACTCTCAAAATCATGTTTTTACAATTTAGTCATTTTTAGCACTGTTTTATGAAAAGGTCTTAAAAGACTGTAGTGCTTTTGGAAACAATAGCTGTTATCTGGAGCTCACTAACATTTACCTGAGTACATCCTAATGCTTCAGTGATCTGACTACTGACAGATTTTGCTGTAACCAGCTTTTCACAGAGTCTAGTTACCACAGGGATACCTAAAAGACTTATGAAATGGAAAGGTTTCAGCAATAGCTGTTGTGATCTGGTTGTTTACAGTAAGACCAATACAGGAGGAACTTACCTTACTCAGTCGGAAGGGTTGCAGCTCTGTAGCTTCTGCCTTAAATTCCACTTCCCATTCTGCCTTGAAGTAAATGGCATTTATCAGGATCAGCTTGGTGGAGTTTGTCACATCTCGTGGACCCAGCAAATTCTTGATTTTGCCTTTTGAAACCAGAAGAGTCAGGTTTCATTCCAGCATAGCACAGTGAGGACATTTTGATCAGTTTTTCTCTCAGTTCAGCTTCTTAGTAAAAAGTCCACACCTCAGTGCCTTACTCCCTAAAATGATCCCCTGACATAAATCAGTGCATTTCTTTACAGTCTCCAAAGCTGTTTGCTGACCTGTCCTCCTGGCTAACTGACAGGCATTTGCTCCTTCCTCCAAAAATGCCTCAGCTTCATGGCAAGCAGCTAGAAGCAGAAAGCCTCACTGGCTGGTTACACCAGGTAGAAGGAGGAACATCTCTGCCCAGTGCAGGGTGGTACAACAAGGCAGGCATCCCCACCTGTCCTGGAGCGTGCTGGTGGGCAGAGGTGTCTCTGCCCTCTGTCTGCTCTGCCAGTGCTGCATGGACACAGCACCAGGGCACAGTTGTGCCTGAGGAGCAGCTGCTGCAGAGCACAGCAGAGTCCATGGGAATCTCCCCAGGGAGCTCACTGAGGTCCGGATCAGGTATTTGAAGCTGCTTAAACGTGCGGCTCTTTCTCTGTCCTCCCACCACATCTCTGCTCACTGCCCACATCCACATCAGAAGGCATGACCTGGCTGCTGCGGTAGCACCTGGGGAAGCAAGGGCACCTGCCCAAAGGAAATGGCAGACTGCCTGACTGACTGAGAGCAAAGATGTTGGAACTAAGCCCAGCTTACCCTCAGTTTGTTTTTCAACCCAAGCATTGATTTCCTTTCCGGACTGTTCTGGTGCTGTCTTAAAGTTAACCTTGTGTGGCTCTGCTTTGTAGTAGTTCTTACTGAGCTGTATGTATGTCTGAAAAATAACAAAAAAGTGAACAAAAAAAGTTCTGTCCTAGAGAAATATACTATTTTTCTGTTCCAAAGAGAAGTTGTTCACTCTTATTCTTGGGCCTAGAGGACTGCAGGATTCTGATTGTTACTCTCTGCTGGGCTGTGGGTTAACAATTAAGAAATAACCAAAGAACAGAATTTGCCCATCTTTTGTTCCAAATTTTATCTGGAAAAGCAAGGAAGGCTCTGCACCTGCTATGGATGTCTATTTACAATTTTATGTATTGGGCGTTCCAATACTATAAGTACACTGCATAAAAAGGAATCCCTACAATACAGTCAATGGACAACGTATCCTTAAATTCTGTAAGCATACCAGCTGGTATTTTCCAGTTAAGCTTATCACTGGAGTCCAGAGCTCTGATTTGCAATATTCAAGGTCAGCTTCAGACCTGTTCTATTGATGGCAAGTAATTAAAAAGCTAAGTATTTTTTGCACTTTGTTGTACTCCTCTCTGACATTTGACTTACAGGCACTAATAGGAAGGTTTTTTCCACATAAATGCGGTTGGCACTTCTCAGTGAGTAGGTGCTTCTGGGTTTGTTGATGGCAGAGAGGAGCTTCTTGAAGCCAGAATGGATATCTGCAGCTTGCTTGTTCACAGGATCCTTGGAAAAAGAAACCAAACATTCAGCAATTTCATTTTCGCATGGAACTTTCAAAACGTGCTAAGCAATGTATGTGAGAGAGGGATTTGGGTTTGTCTTTCTTAATTTTTATTTTTCCAAGTTCAGCATCACTGAAATTTGCAGGGCTCTGTTCATGACTGGTTTAACTGACTTGACATATAACAAACCTTCCAGACTATCCCAGTGACTTGTCCTGTCACGCTTCTGAATCTGAGTGAAAGGAACTGGACTTCAACCTGTTCTGAAGTATGGTCGGGGTTTGTACTTTAAAGTAGGTACTTTAAAGGTACTTTAAAGAGGGGTGCAGACAATAAATATTGGACTCCTAAAGTCCTATCTGGACATTTTGATTCTGGAGGTTCTTTATCATGAAGTTTCAGTACTAATGGATACCAATTTTCTTCTCTTTGGTCTCCCCCGAGAAGGCCTGGCCACAGAAGAAGAGGCTTCAGCTCCTGCTCCCTGGGTGAAATGAAGAACCTGCAAGCAGAGTTTCCAAAGGTAAGAAATAGGCATGAAGGACCTTGTGAGACTTAAAGCTGAATGGGGATCAAATGGTTGTCATGTTTCAGTCCTTTTGATAACTCACTATGCTCCCTTCTGCTTAGGTGACTAATAAAAGAGGTGCTGAAGGTGTAGTGATGATAAATCCCATGGAATAACAATGAGTAGCACCATCCCCTCCCAGACCACCAACACAGTGCTCCTGTCTGCATGCTGCAAGGTAGAACTCCCTTCCACAGCTGTTTCTCCCAACAATAGGAAAGTGTTTGTGCAAATCCAAATCATTCTCCCCACGATAATAGTACAAAAACAACCTACCTCTGCCATCTCAGTTGCTGTAGTCCCTTTTGCTCCCAGGTATGTCAGAGCCAGAGCAGCTGATATGCTCCAAGGGGAAAAGAAAATGTTTTTTCCCTTGTTGGTCTCATTCAGCTTGTTGAAAAGATCAACTGTAAACTTGCCAACTGATGTTGAGACCACTTCCATTTTTACAACCTGGAAGGAGGTAAAAGGCAGAATTGTACTATTTGAATATTTAAAATTTTGTACACAGTGCACATTAGTGAGAAATGTTCCATATGCAACACAATCCATTTACAAACACTAAAACTAATAGCATAGTTTTATGTTTATCTTCCACACAGATACTGTTTGCCACCTGTTAGAAATAGCAATGTCTTCTAGGTTTTTTGTCCTCTTTTATACAGCTGCAGTTTTCTTTGTATTTCTTTCTGCCTTTGATTTTCAAAGATGTGCAGACTTGTAACCTCTGTATTTCTTTTTTTTTTTTTGTCCTTAACCAATGATTTCTCAAAGCTATGTTCCCGGGGGAATTCATAGGCATTTTTAGTACATTGGTTCACAACATGCTCGAGTTTCCCACTACTACATTTTGGATCTGTATAGAATTGACAGCTGATACTGTGAAAGGATTTAGGCATAATTTTTAGGCTCATTTGCTTTTTCTGGCCAGCCACCTATTCTGAGTAGTTTCATGATCAGCAAATCTGTTGTTTCCATTTAGACTGATGAAGTTTTATTCAGTGTGTACACCTACCACCTCTTCTGTATGTTCCAGGAATTTTATTTTCCCCAGAAATTGCCAGATGCCTTGGGGTTATGAGTACTCCAGACTTTAAGATGACCAGTAATACCTGTCTCATGTAATTTACCACTAAAGAGACCAGAAATGCTTATATTATTGTTGCTGTTGTTGTTGTTAATTTTTGTATCTGTGGAACGGAGCAACAGAAATTGTGGGGCAATCTCTGTAGTCTGCAGGTATTTATCAAGTGTTTGGTTTTCAAACAACTACATTCTTTCTGGCAGTCACTGCACCCTCAGGACCAAATCTGTACCACTGTACCACAGAGTGATTTTCTTTCCTTGGAGAGCACAACCAAGAGACCAACAGGATGGGAATTTCTGTTTTCAGCTAGTGAATACTCCTCTGAGTCTCTTGCCTGATGATGAGCAGTGCTGTGCCTTCACCTCAAGTACAGAATTCCTTTATCAAAATGAAGATTTTAATTGTAATGCAGTCACTGCCCTAAGAAAACTTTCCTGCCTGTGAATAATTCTGTCCCAAATTAGCAGTTTTCCTTAGGCTCACAGATTTATATTCTCTAATGGTTGACATTTAGAAAAACACAAGGCAAGATTACAGCATTATAACGTTGATATGGTAAAGTAATTTTACCATGCAGTCATTCATGGCACAGATTGCTTTCTAAAAACATCACAAATTTTACTTAAATTAATTTAAATATTTACCTTTAATCCCGTGAGAGAGAAGACTTAGGTCTTGTCCTCAGTCAGGTTCTGTGTTTGTGCATTAAGCAATTTTTAAATTAAGAAACACAGTACTGCTTGCCCCTCCCTTTCCTTTTCATCCACGTGCAGGTTGCTTCCACCTACCCAAAGTTCCTTTCTACAACATCCCCAAAAGGTCTTTCGTAATTTTGGCCTCTGTGTTATCCTGGTCACTTTTCCTGTTTAGACATTCCAAGAGGACAATGGAATTAAAATCAGGTCTGGTTTTGCACCACAATAGCCTACTGACAGGATAGCAAAGCAAGTTGCCCATTCCAAAGATTTTCTGGTGTTGTGGAGATAACTTCTCTGTTGTTTAAAATAAGTGACTACTAAAAGTTATACAATACTTGGTTTTGGCTTCTGGATTTAAGCAGATATTGAGGGTCTGATTCTCGTCTCTTTGACTCCTGGGTTTCAAATGCAGTTACCTCAGCATAAAACACAAAACCTAGTGATTGAATTGGACAGGGGAGTCCAGCTTCAGATTGAAGATCATTAGGAGCACAGACCGAGGCAAAATGATGAAGGAGGGTAAAGGATGGACACCCCACTGGTTGTGTTGGTGAAGAAATCTCATTGCAGCCATGCCTGGGAATCATTTGAGACAAATACTGCAAAACCCTGAGTTACTGCACAGTAAGGAGGAGGGCAAGAACTGAAACAACCTTATTCGAAGGGCCCAAACAAGGACAGAGAGAAAAAGTACAGTGGAGGCAAACATGGCGCTGGAGTTGTCACTCTACAATCCCAGAAGAGAGGCAGTGATGGAAGAAGAAAGTGGTGGCAACAACTGTAAGACCCTGGAGGGCAGGGAAAGGTGAAGGAAGGGAAGGAAACTCTACTGTGTGCTAAACATTTTGCTGCAAGCCTGATTACAGGAACAGAGTGGGTTAAGAATTCTAAAAAATGGCAGAAATCAATGTTGTGCAAGGCAGTGAAGAAATTACAGAAATTAAACAAGTGCTAGTTTCAGTATGGTGAATAAGTCCTCAAGAAATCTGGATAGGAGATAAGTCAACTGAATGGTTAGGTGGTGGGAAAGCCCAAGCCAGGAGACTCCCAAGTCCCAAAGATATATGCTGTGAGCAAGCTAGCTGCCTTTGCTAGTTAAGATGCAAGTATGCCATGCAGGATTAGAATGGGAGATGGCAAGGCAGAGTGGCTTTTGACAAGAGAGAAAAAAATCACACTTATTAGTTGAAAGGGGCATCCAGAAATCAACCTTGTGCTTGGAGCAGGGCCATGAGTAGATGAGGTTAGCCATAGCCCTTCCAGTGATGCAGATTCCACAATCTCTCTGAGCAACCTTCTGCAGTGTACTGCTGCTCAACATGGGAAGGAGTTGTCCTCTAATGTACCACTCACCTTTCACTGTTGTGGCCATTGCCACTCAGTAATGATCTGGCACTGCCAAAAGGACTTCAAGTGGGTCGTCTTTGCAATCATGCTTAAAATAGTGAAGGAGAGAGAAAAGGTGACTCACATTTCCATGGACTTTAAAGGCCTGAGTGAGTTTGTGTGCTTGTTGTCATGGTTTTGTGCCTCCTTGGCCTTTCAGGTGTGGCCTTTCTTTCTTTATTCCCAAGGCATATCAGGAAGTGCTTAAGAGGCTTGTCCATGGGACCATGCAGCTCTTCCATGAGGGGAAGGAGAGCATGGAACTGGACATGAATGCACAGGGATCCAGTGTTATGTTTCAAGACTGAGACAGGCAGAAGGCAATCCTCTTGGGACTCTATAGGGATAGCACTTGCTTCGTGATACTTTTCCTATGTTCCTTCCTGTTTGGAAAGGCAGAGCCAGAAGGGACCCTGGAAGCAGCTGACCACTTGAAAGAAAAGAGAAAGGACTCAGTGACAATCAGCAGTCTCTTCTCTGCCAGGAAAAGGGAGTCCTGCCTTTTCAAGAAGATGTTTTTCTAGTAAGATGCTGTTGTTGTGTGCAAGTCCATTAAGAAACTTGGTCCTTTGCTCTCTGTTGTGAATTCAGTCAGGATCATTCCCTGCAAACATGCATGAGTGATCAGGACACTCTCTTAGGAGAAAGAGCTCTGGCAGGAGTAAGTATGACCTGGGACATTCACATTCGTCTTCCAGAAAGCACTTAGGGCTTTAGTATTACTTATATTAGTATTAGACTTGATTCTCCCATTTGATCTTGCCTCAAACCAGTAAAGTAAGTGGCAAAGTAAAATGAGGGCAAAGCAGTGCAGTGCTAGGCTGGAAACAGTGTAGTATGGGTGAAAGGTTACAAAGGAGAAAGTTCCCTCCAGTTCTATAGTGTTGTTAAATATTTTTCAATTTCTGTGGGACAGAGATTAGAAAGTACTTAGAGAGAAAAAGAAGCACCAATATCAGGAACACAGCGGATTTTGCAGGTTTATTTCATTACCAGCTCTGCCAGGCTGCAAAGTTGGTAAAAAGCTGACAAGAATGTGGGTGAGGTAGCCTTCCTGAGGGGCATCAGCATGAGCTGAAACAATCGAGAGGCAGCAACAAGAGCAAGGAGATTTTCCTGTTTCTTTGCTTCTTAGGTACCAAAACAAGTATATTTAAAGTTACTTGTTTAGATCAGTGCAGTCTGTTCTGAATTGTGGATGATCTGGTTCAGAAAGTGCTGAAAAGACACAGTAATGTTGTTCTTTACCCAGTTGGGTACTTCAGTGTAGTGCTAGCATTTTTGGGTTCTTTGGCTAGGAAAATGAGCCAGAGGCATGAATTTGAGGTTATTTTTAATAAATACTCTCTTCTGACATTGAGAGATTTGGCAACAGTACAGGAAAATTAAGAAGTGCACAGACTATTGAGATGCTCCTTGTGGTGTGTATTTAGTTCATTGTTGTTGTTGCAATAACCTGTTTAGTAATCGAGTTTCTACGGGGAAGAAAACCTTCCCAAGAAGAGGATAGTCTTGGTCTTGTTGTGCCTGATAAAGAAGAGGAAAGGGTGATCTGCCACAAAGATAACAGTAGCACCAAGACTTCGTGATGCCAGTGCTGCTGAACTGGCAGCTGCTGCCTCTGTGCCTTCTTCATTGACTTCCAGGTAACACTTGTGAAAAACTTGTGACAAAACCAGATCACCAGTCTTGGACATTGCTGTGAAATCAGCTTGACCTTCTGTGAAGGCATCTTGTATCCCCATCCTGCTCAAAGTAGATTTGAGGTCATATGTCTCTTCTAACGTGAACCTGGGCAGATAAACTTCCATGTTCATTTTCTCCATTAGTTCTGGATTGGTCCATGCAGACAAGTTTTCAAAGGTCAATTCTCTTTCTAGCTGCAGTTAGTAAAAAGAAAATTAGAAAATTAAAAAATGTTCAAAAACCTGTGCCCCAAGGGCTATTTCTTCTCTTTTCTTAAATACAGAACTTTTCAAGAGCTTGTAAGAGTACAAGAAAAACAGTAATGAAACAGTTTGGAGATCTTTTTGACTAAAGGAGAATGTTTTTCTATTGTATATCAATGCAGTGTTTGAACTGTTCTCAGTAACTGTCAGGGAATATAGCAGAGCTACAATAGTCTGGTTGGTTCTCTGGTCCCAGGGCTGTTTTCCCCACATTTTAGAATTTACTGAAAGGAGCTTTCCCCCCAAACACACACACCTTATAAATGACAATTTCTTAAGAGTTTGTTGTCCAAAGGCAGGATCAGGCGCTTTTTACAGAAGGTGGCAGTGTCCACCTAGGTCTGGACATAACAGAGGCTGCCCAATTTTTGGTGGGGTTTTTTTGGAATGAAATCACATCTGTCCAAATTGGTGCAGACAGTGGATCTCAGCAGTGCTGGTTTTCTGTCCTCATTTTTGTTTGGCTGGAAAAGGAGCAATCTTATGGGGTTTGGGTTACCTGTTTCTGGAACTGATCAACATTAGAAACCACAGACATGCTAGCTTCCAAGACTAAGAAATATATTCTGAGCTCCAAGAGCTTCAAGCTCACAGTAGTAAACCAGATTTGGGATTTGTGTTACCTTGAGCCTGATCATTACCCTCCTTCCTGGACACATGACTGCAGCTTGGTATTTTACCTCACACATGCATAAAGTAAGTAAATAATTACACTCTTACTTTTTCGCATGATCTATGTTCTCGGGTTTTTTACCTTTTGTAAGCCAGCGATGTCACTCGGTAGCAGGATAAACATGCTGAGGTCATTGTTGATGTATGGAAGCTCAAGAACATCAGCCTGAACTGATTCTATGTAGTTTAAGTTAAACTTATCTCTCAGGTACATCATGGGCACTGGTTTAGTTGTATGCTGCAACAAATCAAATCGAATGTTTTACATTTGTACTCTGAACAGTAAAAGGACTGAGTTAAAGTAGCACAGTGCATGTTTATTGTAAATACAGTAAGTCCTCTACAAACTGCCCAATGTGTCTGAGACATCCTTATGGGTAGGACACAGAACACAGGATCTTCAGAGGACCCCTGGTCTTCTGGAAAGGAACTGGGAGCATGGCATGCTGTCTGAGCTGTCTCAGATGACACCAATTATAGGAAACTCTATGCCACTCTGATTTGTTGAATGGTTAAAAGTGAAAATGTAAAAAACTAACCCGTTCAGTTTTGTTCACCTCTTTGTTTTTCCTGCCTTCAGAGAATGGAAGCTTGTTTGAAGTCAGCTTCTGACAACTTACTTGTTGCTCAGGGCCAGGTATGTGTGTGCAGTCTTAGTGCTGAAGGTGTGGTGAAGAAAATACACTGTATGCTTTAAATGAAATAATTGTCATGCCACATGGATTTAAAGGGTGACAGGATTTCTACCACCTGACTCCCCCCCCATCTTTTTCAGGTTTTCCACCTGCAGTGTAGGAAATAGGGCAGTATATTGCCATACCATGTTTATTCTGAAAGGCCTTTGCCTGGTAGCTTCAGCTTCAAACTTTGTTGCCCAGTTTCCTTTGAAGTAGAGTGCATTTATCAAGACTAGCCTCATGAGTGAATCTACAGATCCAGGAGGCAGCAGATTTTGGATTTTACCTAGAGAAAACAGAGAGACATTCACACATCTGTGCAGTTTCACTGTTTCAGTCTAAGTGCTGGCACAGTTTTTGGGGATATAAACCAGGAAAATTTTAAGTGCTGCCACAGCACCCATCTGTCTTGAGATTCCTTGCAAATATGTAGTTACTGGGGTAATCTTGATTTACAAAGAAGAATAAGCCATATTCCTCACACATTGAGATGGAGGACACTAATTTCAGTAAGAGCTTGTCAGTAGATGAGTAATTTAGGAAAAGTCTGATTTACCTTTCTGAGGTGAATTGTTTACCTGCCATAGGTCCCATGGGTACAGAGAAGCTAAAATGGCTTCTTTTTGATTTGGAGAGGAGAGGCTGGAACTTACCTTCAGTCTGTTGTTCCACACTGGAATTGATGTCTCTCCTGATTTCATCTGCTGCTCCCACAAAGTCGACTGACTGTGGCTCTGCACTGTAATATCTCTTGGCTAACAGTAAGTATTCCTGCAGTGCAAGAGAGACACCTGACTTAGGTTTGTTGCCTGCCAATATGAGTACTACTACAGCCAGAGATAAAAATTACGTGGACACAAGCACAGTGTTTTTTCAAAGGAACAAAGTATTTTTTAATGGAAACATTCAATTTAAACATTCTCATCTAACTACATATACAAATCACTATGAGATTAGGTACACATCCAAAAAAACCTAAGATTTTGGTGCCCAAAGTCTAAGGAAAAGTATCATAGAAAGTATTCACATTAAGGATAATAGCATAATTTACAAATGTAGTGAAAATATTTAAAAGTATATGGCTTATGTTGCCATAGGTAGATCATGAAGATTAAATGACACTGCATAATCTGAATAAAAGTCTTACCTTACTGAAAGGCAATGATTTTTCTCCATATAACTGGTTGACACTTTTAAGCAGGTAATTTTTAGTGGGTTGGTTGATTTCAAAGCTGAGTGCTTTAAATCCAGTATGGATATTGTCTGATTTGCCAACTTCTGTCTTGGAGAAAGAGGAAAAAAAAAAAAAAAGAGGACATTTTTCATCTGGTGTGTAAAAATCACAGTTTTTTCCTTCACACAAATCCAAATAAATTATTTCTCTTCAGGTGATCTGTTACCTATATTACAACAGAAGAAGTGCTCTAAACTAGACAGCTATTAAAAGAATAATTTTAAAGTATTAGAATTTGCAGATGCAGCATAGACACTGTGGGCACCTTGGAATGCAAGTGTTAAGAGCCTGAACTATGTAAAATATTTAAGGGTTTGTAAGTGGAGATTGTGAAACTTTGGATATCCAGAAAATGAGAGTCAGAGAGTAATTCTTACACAATGCATGAAGATTTGGCTCTATCACTCCCTTAATTTATGAAAGTCTGAAATGTTACATGGAAGGTTTGCCCCTGAATTTCTTAATCTCTCTCTTAGTATTTTGTGGTTTGGTTTTTTTTTAATGTTTCAGTAATTGCAGTAAATTCTTTATATTGAAGTGACAGGATTAAATGGATGTGGGCTCAGACTCTCCAATGAGCTCAAGGAAGATGCTCTGAATTAGTAAACTAAAAGTCTGTGCCTGTGCTGTATTCACCTCACCGTTATATCAGAATCAGAGGCACAAACAGACCCTTAAATCTTCAGAGTGTTAGAACCCATAGCACTCTGTAATTCTTACAGTTCAGGCAAGAGTTACTCATGAGGAGCAATCCCTCTCCTGTTCATGCAGTGCAAATGAGATATTGACATAAAACCTAAAATAAATCTTCCCAACATGGGATTTGGCTGTAGGATGCAGATCCCTTCATCAAAACTAGCAGCAGTTGGGGTTTTTTGGGCAGACTGCAGGGAAGCAGCTCACCCCCCTAAAGAATAAGGATGATTGAAAAGAGCAGGAAGAAGAGTTTGACATCACCATGTTTGAATTGTCAGTGAGGAAAACTATCAACTCAGAGGAGTTACATTTGCTTTTCTGTATTTTTCTGCTATGTTAGTTTATGTATACATTGGGACAAGACCTGCCAGTATGGCAAAGATTTAGCTCAGGAATGTAATGATTCCCATTTCTCTAAGATTTATTGTGGGCAACTGGTCTACTTTGGGAAATTCCAAGACATAGATTTATATTGTTAACTTCTCGATTGAAACAGAGACTAATTTCTGAAACATATCATTCATAGGTAGCCTGGAAAAGTTAATGTTCTGGTTTTCGTTGTTGTGATGCTGTAATCAAATATATGGAAGAGCAACTCTTTTCTTGGGATTAGGTTTCTGAGGTAAGAACTGTGCTAGCTTTTGTATAGTAATAGTTTGAGAAAGAAATCTGTCCTCAGAGCTAAAGGAAAAAGATCAAGAGATTGATTGAGCATCAAATGTTAAATTTTGCAAATCTGAGGTTAGATTGTGCAATTCTGTGTAAAAGGGAGAAGCACGTAATAAGTGTTGCATTAGGTGAAGGTATCACAGGATGCTGCACCAATTAATTGTGTTCACGAAATCTGAGAAAGACAAACATAAGCAAATGTAAATGTGGAAGGAAAACACAAGCAGGAGAAGATGTGACCATGCCCATGGCTTGATCACCAGCTTGGGTGACATACCTTCTGGAAACATGCACGTCGATTTGATAGACTCTCTTCTGTTCTGGAGTAGACATGCATTCTTATGGTTGTGGTGACATTTTTGGCTCCTTCAGCTTTGTTAAAGTGAAGTACCTGTAGTGGGAAAAGAAATAATAAATGCAACAATAAAAAATTTGTTGTTTCAGTGACATTTTTCAGTGATGTCATAGGGACTGGTAATGAGGAGAGTCTGGCTCAGATTTTGTTCTTGTGTCCAGTCCTTACTGAATATGGAATCTTTGGTTAGGTCCTGATGCCCATGTGTACAAAATGGCTTGTGCAAACTAAACTGAGCGCTGCAGGCCAAAACTCTTATGTACGTGGCTTTCATTGAGGAATCTATCTGCTTTAAGTTATGCTCTGGGATGACCAGTTAATACCTGGAAAGAGCCAATCACCTCTGGATGGAGTCTACCAAAGCAGAAGTCTAAATGGAGCTCTGCTGTGTGTCAGAAAGCCTGAAAAATTGTGCAGGCAGTTCCATGGCTTAAATCCCTTTCTCTGGGCTTGTTCGCCTTACCCAGGCAACAGAGGGTGCAACCAACCTTGGAACAGTTTTCAGAAGAGCTGTGCCCTTGGTTTTGTTTTGTTTTCCCTTCATCCTTACAGAAGATCACTCCTTTTCTACCCTACTGGGTCTCTTTTGTCCTGTAAATCAGGAGTTAGGTCACTGCCTTAGCATGTGGGACAACTTCTGCCTTAGCAGATGCAAACTCACAAACCTCCCCTCCTACAACAGGAGCTAGGTACCTTCATTAGGTGTTTGGTAACCATGCCTTGGGCCTGTTCTCATTGTCCCCTGTCGACACCACGAGCTTTGAACAAGTGTGACATGACAATTTCAGTCAGTAATTTTGTCTGTAAAATATATACCCCAAAGAAAGGGTTGTAGTCTCAATGTGGTTTTTCTCTAATCTTGTAGATGTGGATTGATGTTTAGCAATGTGTAAAATTTAAAATAACTTTAGGGGAGAGTCCTCAAAACTCTATACATAATATGGCTTTCCTCTGTTCCATCACAGCAATTTTCTGGCATGGAGGACATTAGTCCAAGAGACTCTTTCAGACAGCTACTTTTTGAAGCCCAGACTCACCTTTGACATCTGATCTGCAGTGTTACCTTTGGCTCCCAAATAAACAGTAGCCAGGGCAGATGAAATACTCCAAGGAGAGAACAATATATTCTTGTCACCATCTTCCTGACATTTCTGTTTAAAAAAGTCGAGAGCAAAACTTGTGTTTGCTTGATTCAATGCATCCATTGTCCTGAAGTGGCACAGAAAGGGAGAAAAGATGCTATTAATGAAACAATAACTATGATTGCTATTTGTTTAGAAGTTCCTCTCCACTGTTTGAACTTTTTTGTGATTTAAAGACTTTCTAAAATTCCCTATATGAAGAATGAGGAGCATTAACTATTATAAAGTCAAATAAAGTTTAGCATGTCCTGTTTCACTGATGGCACTAGCTATCACTTTTAGGGATGAACCAGCCTCTAGCTGTGTTTCATATTTGTTCACCAGGAAATTTTTTGCACTGTCCTTTACAGCATCTTGGAGTGACAGTTGATAGCATTACTCAGCAAAGCCTGCTCTAGAGACTATTGAGAAACTGTCTCTTATGAAAAATGTTATGCTTCAATTTGTTCAAGAACCTTTTGATGCTCATCTCTGTAGTCAACCAATACTCTGGTAACAATAGCAGTCAAACTATTCCTTTAAGTCAAGACAAAACACTCCTTCCTATACTTGAGCAAGCACTGCCCCAACTATTGTATGCTAAGCATCCTGAATTACCTTTCTGATTTTTAAAAATGTCCTGAAACCCTGTCTTACAGCACCAGCCCAGATCCTAGCTTCCCAGTTCTTCTGCAATACAAGCTTTCTATATTCAGCAAAGGCTGCTATTTGTCATTTGCCTTGCAGGTTTAGCTGAGGGTTCTAGTCAGGGACTAAGAGCTATTTTGGTTGCTATAGGATGGCCTTAGAATAAAAGATAGTTTTTGACCCTAGTAACTTGCAAACTAGGAGCTAAACTGATAATTCTAAGGACTAAGGAGTACAAGAACAAATTAGCTGACTTAAGAAACACAGTGGTTCTTAGTCTGCTATGATATATATGCTAGTCAGTGAGCTCTAGAAATTACAGAACTCTGAACAATAAGTTGCTCTTCCTGTATGTTTTTAAGACCTTCATCTTCTAGACCATGCCTGTGCAATCTTAGTTAATTACTTTCCCAAGCATTAGTTGTTTCCTGTTCAAATACCTGCTTCCTTTTTTCCTATGCATTTGTCAACAAAGCAACAACAGCCAAGAACAAGTGAAATAAATAGTGTCTAGAAATCATTACAGTACCTTATTTTGTGCAGGGAGAAACACTGCTGCTCTGGGTGTCTCCAAGGTTTCTGCAGCTCACATGAAGGGTAGGATGAATTTATAGTGTGCCTGGCCGGTTCTACAAAGGTTCTTATGACTCATGACTCTGCAATGTAATATGCCCTGTAGGCCACATCCCTGTGGAAGAACTGAATCACCTCAGAGTAGGATGTGAAATGATGGTAAGAATGATACCATACAAGAGCTTTACAGAACTGACTGCTTAAGTATTTCTGTAAACACTTTTGTGGCAACAGGCTAGTAACAACTTGAACCCCCACTACTTTGAACAATCTTTCTTTTGTGGTTTGAAGAGTTTAAAAAAAGGCAGTTGCTGACCTACTTCTTTTATGGTTTTTCTAACAGAATTTATCTCTTAGGAACAGACAGAAAAAAAAGAAAGTGACTTCTTGTGTGTGAGTTTTTCTATTGCTCGCTTCCTTCCGAGAAAGAATTTGTCATTCCTGGTGGGTTTCTGTTTTAGAAAAATGGGTTTTGTTAATCTTGAAGGATTCTAAGACTGTACAGCCAGGGAAGCTCTGTAACTGTGAGATGGGAAGGTTCAGAGACAGGCACCAGAACCTTGCTTGTATTAGCAGTAGGCAACATCACTTGAACTTTGTGTAGGCCTTAGATTAGATTTCATTCTATTTCCCCACCCAGTCTGGAAGCTGTTTGACCCATGTAGCACATCAGAGATCTATTCTTTATTTTCCATTCCAGAAATGAATATTCTGTCAAATCCTCTTTTTCTTCTTTCCTGGACTACTAAAATACATCTTTCCCTGGTTTTCCTTGCAATCATGCTGCCCCTGCTTCTGTAGCCCTTCCTGTAGCTGTCCATCCCCATTCTGACCCCTAACTGAAACACCCTGTAAAATCCTGCCTTGCCCTTTATTTAATTTTTTCTCTCTACGCTGTTGATACCTCTGCCCTGAAAACCTGAATAGGAATTTGATACCTCCCCAACACTGAGCAGAACTCACTCACAAGATCTGTTTCCTCAGCATAAACTCCATATGGAGAGCTTTCTTCTCACATGCTGTCTGTGAGCATACATTTAACATGGACTTATGTTGCAGGGCAGAGGTTTTCATGAAGGATCTCATAATGAGGAATGAACCATGGAAATGCCTGCAAAATTTGGTGCGGGGCGTAGGAGGGTACAGCTGCAAAGGATCCCTTGACAGTAGTGAAACTTCTATATCAATGTAACTTGGGAATTGAAAGCTTTGCTGAAGTTGCTTTCCTACCTGTGAGGAGCCACATTACTTTAATTGGATGGTGTTTTCCTGCCTCTCAGGTATTTTGAAATGGTAGCTATGCAAAAGGGGCATGTTTCAGTGTGAGTTGTAATTAGATGTATATATTATGTTTTCCAGAGAGCAGCATAGTTTAGGAGAGATATTCACCGCAGAACTAATTGCTCCGATTGCACCTAGGAAAGCTGTAATCTGTTTACATTGGCCTTAAATGGTTTCCAAAGCATAAATGATTTGAGTAATCCTTGTAAATTTAGCCCTGTTGTTGAAGAGTGATAGATACCCTGAAAAGACTTCATCCCTTAGAGCTATTGCTGTGGCTTTTCTGGTTATAAAGCGGGGGTGAACTTAATTTGCTAACTAGTGCTACTGCTTGCTGCCTTACAAGAAGTGACTGGGGTGTTCTGTTTACACAGAAATTCTGGGTTAGGCTGAATGAGAGGTTTGTGCTTTTGCACAAGGTTTCACAGCTACCTTTTTAGCACACTGAGTAACTAAAATTATACTCATCTCAGAAGACAAAATATGCTTTATCAATGTGATGGATTGATGATATTTTCTAATATCCCTTTAAATTAGCATCACTGGAGGACACAACTCATTGGATGTTGCTACTGCTGACTCAGTAGCAGTGGTACTCTCACTCCCACTCCTTACTAAGTCAACACAGTAGCACACTAGAAGACTTACATTTGTGTTAATAGTGCTCTTCCTGTGGCAAGTAAACCTGTGGTCCCTTTCACTGCAGTCATTAATGTTTCCATTTGGTTAGGACAAATATTGGCAGGATACCAGTGCCCTGGCCAGATCTCAGCTATATAAAGGCATTTTGTGTTCCTCCAGTTTCAGTGTAACTTTGCACACGTCATTTTGACTTTCCTACACAGTGCGTTGCTCTGTTCATTAGTGCCTGGGTTCAGGAGTAGGTGATATGTTTGATGTCTGAACAGAACATTATAAAGTGCCCTATGAAAGTTCTTAAGGGTCTTGAAAAAAAGACTTGCTGTCACAGAAAAATGGTAGCTTCTGCTCTGACACAGTATTTTTAGGATACAATTTTCCATGGCTGGTTTTCATGCTCATCGGTAGCTTATTTTAGCTATCCGCTCTGTATAGCTCTTGGAAATCTTATTTAATTCAGAACTAACTAGTTCTATATTTCAGGTAGATCAGAAGAAAATGTGGTGTTTGAAGGAAAGCTCTTCAGTTTCCCTGACATCCTCAAGTATTTTTTACAAGTGAAAGCACTGTTTATTTACTTGGCAGGGAAGAATTTCTGATTCAGCCAGCAGGGCACTCTATTCAAGTTTTTGACTCAGCCAGAGCAGGCCAGTAGATTTTAAACATGAAAGGATTTTAAATGTCCCCAAAGTTTTAAAAGGATTTTAGGATATACAAGGAGCAAGGGGAGGAGAAGGGTTTTGAAATCTGAGAATATTTTAATCCCTTTGTAGGTGTGATTTTTTTTTTTTTAATCTCTAAGTGATTTAAATTTAAAAACTGTAAGGAGGACAGGGGCATAGAAAATGAGAAAATAGTAAGAGTGATAAGTGCTCTATTCTGCATTGGTGTGGCTTCACCTTGAATACTGTATGCGGTTTGGGAACTACAATATAAAAAAGACATTGAGCTATTGGAGAGTGTCCAAAGGAGGGCCATGAGGGTGGTGAGGGGACTGGAGGCAAAGCCGTATGAGAAGCGACTGAGGTCACTTGGTCTGCTCAGCCTGAAGAGGAGACTGAGGGGAGACCTCATTGTGATCTTCAACATCCTCACAAGGGGAAGTGGAGGTGCAAGAACTGATCTCTTCACTCTCATGACCAGTGACAGGACTTGAGGAAACAGCATGGAGCTGACTCAAGGGAGATTTAGGCTGGATATCAGGAAAAGGTTCTTCACCCAGAGGGTGGTTGGGCACTGGAACAGGATCCCTAGGGAAGTGGTTACAGCACCAAGCCTGTCTGAGTTCAAAGAGCATTTGAACAACACTCTCAGGGCATATGATGTGACTCTTGGGGTGTCCTGTTCAGGGCCAGGAGTTGTACTCAATGATCCTGATGGGTCTGTTCTACCTCAGCATAGTCTATGATTCTATGACTAGAAACATAACATTTTCTATGCTAAGGAGGGCTCTTTCCTGGGTGATGCCTCTGTCATAGTGTAATTGAGAGTATGGCAGTAATTTTTCTTAACATTGTCAACTGAAAAACCTATATGCATCACCTGGACTGAGTATAACAAATATTGGGTTGTGCTGTAAAGGAATTTTATGTATGATGATAAGTTTGAATCAACCGGAAATCTCAAATAGTTTTTAAGTTTAAGAGATATTCATTCTTTGAGTATCTTTCTTGCCTTTAAAGCTTTGGTTGATAATACACGTGTCTGTATTTTGAAACTGAGTAGATAGAGATCTGTTGTGCACCTCCTACAAGTAAATTTGCAAGCCTTCCCTTGCCAAGCAATCCTTGCTGACATACTCTAACACTATGTAAAACCTTATGAGTTTCCAAAGGGTGTGGTGAGGTTCCTATATAAATATTATTGAGGCATTTTTTTCCACACCTGCAGAAGCAAAGGTGTGGTAAAATTTGACAGTCCCAGCAGAATTCCTCATACTTACTTCTACATGCTTTAGCTTAGGCACTGTAATTAATAAAGGTAGTGTTTGTCCTGAGAAATTCTGCTCTGGTAAGAAGCTCAACACTTCTGAGAAAGGATTGATCTCCATATCTGAAAAGGGACAGTTTATCTGTGAATGAATATGCATACTGTTTCCACATGTCCAAGGGTGCAGTTTTCCTTTGAATGACTCAGATGGGGAGCATTTTAAAAGTATTGTAGATCACAGATGACATCAAAAATATGAAGAGTGGCCTGAATTTCTCAGTCATGATACACAGTGCTGCATTATGAGTAATGACGTGTGTGTGGCTTGTACGCACTTCGGCTGAAACTTGTCATTTTTCCAAAGAAATCTCTCAAAGGGTGGAACTGTATGTCAGCTGCACAGCTACTGAATCACAAAGCTGATCCCTTCTTCCTCTTCCAGTCCCACATTATGGGACGAAGAATGTGAATATCAAGTCAATGTATCTTCAAAACACATTTCTAAACAAGAGCCCATCCGAAACAGGAGCCTTGTGCTGATGTGCCAGAGCTGGGTATATGAGAAAGACTGTCTTTTAAGAAAGCCATTTAAACATTTGCTCTATTTTTCATTCAGCTTGATTGTAAATATTCTTGCTTGGTGGAATGACCAGGAGTTTCCCAAGAAACCAAGGCAGTTGGTAATTTCAGGAGTTTCAGCAGGAGAATTTCCCCAATACTCACTTAAGGATGTGTACAGGAAATCTTAGCTATTCACTGATCTGCTTGGCACTTGCTGCCTCTTCATAGTTGCATGCTTCTTAGGCTAACCTTGGAACTGATCTGAACTACCTGATTAAGTGCACATACAGAAACAGTAATGCTTTGTCCTGGAAGAGGGTAACCCCAAAAATGAGGGCTTGGAATGGAATTTCCCCTTTGTACTGACAAGGACCTTGACTGAGCTGGCGTGTCATGAGCATCACTTGAACATGACTTATCAATGACTTTGCCATTGCATCTTTCCATCTCTCACATTCCCTGCCTGTAGCACAAAGGATCTCAGTCTCTTGAGACCTGACATCCTCTTGCATGGTTCAAGTTAGTAAGTTTTTCATAGCCAAGTAGAAATTAATGACTTGGTACATGACAAGTAAGACAAGATCATCTCATATCCATTTCTGCTCTCAGGTAAAACAAGATGGAAAGTTTTCATTTTGTTCCTCAAACTTTTGTGAGAGCTGCAAAAGTGTGAACTTGCAGGGTATTGCACTGAGGACGTTCTTTTAAACTATCCTGATGATCATCTGCTCTTTACGAAACCATTTTCAAACTCTTTTGATTCAGTTGTAAGCAGATCTTAATAGCTCCATTATCTTTTTGACCGATATTCGTGGCTTTTAGCTCTTTGAAAGCCAAAAGCATAACTATCTCTGTGTAGTTTAAAACTAGTGCAGTAGTCCCTTCCAGCTGCTTCAGACTTTTCTTTCTTCTTGGTCTATCTCCCTTCCTTTTCTAGACCTTCGGCTTTATCTTCCTTAATAACCTTTATCCTTTTTATTACACCTTGCTCCTGTGGTTGCTAATTTCTTTACTGGGAACATAGACAGACCGACACACAGGTCAAGGCTGATTTGAATTCAGTGGAACAGAGGCAACATCAGGCTAAGGAAAGTTACCAGAGGACATCTAAGGAAAGGCAGAGGAACTGCTCTCTGTTTGTGGCTGGAGGAATGGGCTCTCCCCCCACCTCCTGCAGATGCAGCTGAGCTGCATCTTGGCCTCTCTAGCTGACACAGCATAATTTCATAGCAGATGGTCCCTCCAGGCAGTAGGAGGGGTAAACTGTCCTCCCACTTTCTTCCTTGCCCTGACATTTCTCCTTCCTCTTAGAATCATGTCTTGACTCCAGCCCTGCCTTTTTCCCTCCCTGTCCACAGGACTAGAGATTGCTAAAGGGCAAGGAGGAAAAAGGAGGGCATGGTGAGGGTGGGGATAGTCAGCACCTTGGGAAAAGATAGTTAATGAACTATATCAAAGGGAGATGAGACAGAATGAAAAAGAGGGAAGAGGAAAAGAGGAACTGCTCCTGCACACAGATCTGTGAAGTTCAATGGCTCCCCCTCTGCCCCCTTTAATCTGTAATTCCCTTCCTTACAAAAACATCTGGCACCTCACTATTCTCCCACTCCACATTGGCTTCTTATCAGAGCCACTAAACTGGAATTTTACCTCTGTGACTAAGAAGTCAGCCTTCCTTGTAAGAATATGCTCTCCTCCAGGAACCTGTTCCTGTTCTCTAAAGGTGCCACTAATAGAAATTCTTTGTTTCCATGATGTGGGATGCTATTGCTAGCATTTAGAAAAAGTAAGTGATAAATGAATTAAAGAAATAAGAGCACAAAACTAGTTTGGAATATTTTTTTTTCCTAGGAGTAGCATGCAATTTGAGAGTGTTTGTTCCTTTCACAAGACAGCTGGACTATATGGTATTAAACTCTTTTTCTTGTGATATTTAATACTGTAACAGTGAGGGAAGATAGGCCAGGTGCAAACAATATCCCAATAATATTCCCATATAATAAAATGTACATAAGGTATAAATTATGCTTCTGGACTAAAAATGTGTAGCATGAAGCTATTATCTCCCTTTTGTTCCTTAGCATTTTTAACCATCCTAGGAATTTGCTGTTCATGTGGCGACCAAA
The DNA here is from genome assembly GCF_041296385.1 of Aphelocoma coerulescens. Taxonomy (NCBI): domain Eukaryota; kingdom Metazoa; phylum Chordata; class Aves; order Passeriformes; family Corvidae; genus Aphelocoma; species Aphelocoma coerulescens. The sequence goes on from NC_091015.1 coordinate 81,337,457, forward strand.
CACTCCTTGGGATTTTCAGAGGAATTCTGTATTGGCTCCAAGAGGTTTAAAAGTAAGGGAAAACAGTGAGAGCTTTGTGGACTGGGCATGGGAGAATCAAAATGAAGGAACTGGTGGGGCTCATTCTCATGTGTGACCAACTCTCATTTGGTGAGAGAAAGCTGAGCTGGCTAGATAGTCTACACTGCTTCTACATTAGTAATATTTGTATTGATATTTAAAATTAAATTAGTCCTAACACTGTGGATTCTCCAAATTTAAAGATATGCAACATTTGGCTGGGAAGGGCCCTGATGTGTTTTTGAAGTTAAGACCAGGTGGCTGTCAGCTGCCCGTTCCAACACAAGTTGCTCTCTAACTCTGTGAACTTCAGAAGACTTCAGTTATTTGCAAATAATGGACTGTTCAACCCAGCAATATTACTTGCATTTTTATGTATTAGAACAATTAGTACTGGAATAAACAGTAATTCTGTCATCTCTGTGGAATTACTTTCCTGTTGTAAGACCACAAGAAAACAAGCAAGTGTGGTCTTGTATTGGCACAACTCAGTAATCCTTTGCATTAATTTTATCTCTTTGCATGCTTGAAATTATAAATGTATGTGGGGTGTGGTGGTAGAGCAATAAAAGCCTCTAATGACAGATCCTAAATCTGTGAGTGTCAGCCTTCTTCCATACTTGTGCTGAAGGACATTCTGTGGATAAACAAAAGCATAATGCACCTGTAATTCATGAGGCAGCAAAAAGCTGAAGTCTCTAAGACATGGTGCTATTTTGCTTCTTTGAGGATGGAGAGAAGAAGCTGTAGCCTCATGTCTTGGCACAAAGGAGAGGACTTGTTCCATGCTGAGTGGTGGAGGTCTGATATCTGGCACATAGCTTGGGGCTAGATCCAGGCTTCTTCCTTTAGGTGCCTGTACTTTGGGTGCCTGTTATTACAGAAGCTACAGTACCTCAGGTGTGGAAGGCTGTTGAAATTTTTAGCATTCAAACAAATGTTTCTCTATCTGGAATCTGAGGACTCCAGCGTCCATTCCTTAATGGGGGTATGATTTGCCAAATTCCAAAATGGTTTCTGAAAACAGGACTGCGAATACATGGGGCTTTTTTTCTTTTAAGGAAGTGACTACTGAGGACAAGAATATGACTGCTCACTGCTGTGCTGGCAGCTGAAGTCAACAGAAATCAGGAGGTAGCACTGAAAATACCTGTCTATGTACAGAAGCAGATGTACTTCTTCATGTCTTCTGTTTGTGAAGAAGTATGTTTTAATTGATAAAAAATAAACAGCCTGGAAATAATACAGAAATAATGCAGAAGAGTAGAACAAATCTGCTGAAATTTAAGTGTCCTTAAGCATTTAGGTGCCCTATTTCCATGACCAGATCAATAGAAACTCTAGGACAATGCTAAACACGTTGTTAGCTCTCTTGCAATAAATTTCCCCAGTTGTTATCTCTTGATCAGCAATCAACTAAGATAAAGGAAAGTGAAGGAACATATTTAAACTATTTATACACCCGTGAAGGTGGTGTCATGTTATCTTTGTTCTTTTGCAAGACCATGTTTGCCACCAGCAAGTTGTGTCCCCTAGGTCCTGCCAAAGTATGTGTTATTTTGGAGGATGGAGCAGAAGTCAGAACAGGTAGAACAAGCAAATATTGTGTGGTGGAACTGAAAAGCATTCCACCACAGTCCTCCCAGCACAGGTGCTATGTTGTACCTACTGCAATCTGGAAAGAGCATAGCCTTCTTGCAGCAACTGCACTCCCCAAAATCTTTCTGTTTCACTTTCCTGGTACTTCTTTGTGACAGTTCCTCACAGTTCTGTTTCCTTTCTCTCTTCAGTGACAAAGAGATGAATAACTAAATCCAGAGAAAAACTGTAACTCGCCGTAGACATCCCATCTCCTAGCATGATTATTCTCTTTAGCTTCTGAGTAAAAGCCCATACAGCTTTGTAAGCACACCACAAGGATAAGTAAAAACCACCTTCCCATTTCCCTTTCCCCTGTGTTCTCTGAGGCAGTGCTGTATCTCAGTGACGTAGATTCTGCACATATCCAGCTGCTTTCCACACTGCTTATCAACTCCTGTTTCAGAGAAACTGGATGAATCATGGTTTGTGCAGGAATTGTTGTATCTGACTAGTTTGAGTGGCATGCATAAGAGAGTAAGGGTCATGCTGGTCCCTTCCTGGCAGAAAATTGGTCTCAATATTGCATCTTAACCCAGAATTAAGACAGACTCTCATTTCTCACTTCTCTGAAATCATTGCACCAACTCAGATAGAAGAATCACAGAAACATAGACTATTTCAAGTTGGAAGGGACCCATAAGGATCACTGAGTCCAACTCCCTGCTCCTCACAGAACTATCTATAAATAAACCATATGCCTAAGAGCATTGTCCAGATACTCCATGAACTCTGACAGACATGGCACAATGACCACATCCCTGGGAAAGCCTGTTCCAGCGACCAACCCTCTGGATGAAGAAACTTATCCTAATGTGATCGTTCCTCACAGCTAAAACAGCTTCTTGCCATTTCCTCATGCTCTTGCTGATCGCTAGACAGAGAACAGCACCTCGCCCTCCACTGCCCCACTGAAGAAGTTGTAGGCTGTGATGAGGTCACCCCTCAACCTTCTCTTCTCCAAGATGAGCAAGCCAAGTGACCTGAGACACTCCTTGTAAGTTTTGCCCTTGAGAGCTTTCACCATTTTGGTCACCCTCCTCTGTATCCACTCCAGCAGTGTGATGTTCTTTTATTGTAGAGCCCAAAGCTGCCCCCAGCACTTGAGGTGAGGCCGCCCCAGTGCAGAGCAGAGCGGGACAATCCCCTCCCTTGCCTGGCTGGTGACGCTGTGCCTGATGCCCCCCAGGACACAGTTGGCCCCCCTGGCTGCCAGGGCACTGCTGACTCATGTCCAGCTTGCCATCTGCCCAAAGCCCCAGATTTGTACATATAACCAGGATTACCCTGTCCCAGGTGCACTTAAAATACTTCAAATGAAATGCATTTGCTTAAATAAGTTTTTATTATGATTAAAGGAGCAAAAGTGTACATCCACAAGACCCATTTAGGCAGGGATATATGGAGAAAATTTGAATAGCAACCTGCCATGTTTGGTCATGATGATTGCGCCACAAAGACTTAAGAAGAAATATGAATTATAAAATTCCTAAAATGCATCTTTAGAAAGTGAGGAAGAGCCTTGCAGTATCAGGAGTAGAAAGAAAAATCAATTGCTTTGTCAGAGTAGGTATGGTTGGTGGTAGAGTTTAATCTAGGAAATTTTGAGTGACTTATTCCAGAGGAGTCACCATAAAATTTGTCCATAGGGAAACCTGGCTTTGTTAGAAGACTGCATTTTTTTTTCCAAAAAAAGGTGTTGTGTTTTTTCAGTGTGATGATTCAGCACTATTGTTGTTAAATTGCACCAGGAGCATCTCTGTTAATGCCCATGCTTACTTTAAGTCAGAATTTCAATCCCTGAACATCCATGACTAAATAATAATACTCTGCAGAAAGGAAAGGCAAAGGCTGTTTTCATGGCATAATTTCTCTGCCTTAACCTATTTTTTTGTTTTAAATAAAGCCTTCTGGTTTTAGAAAATATGGATGAAAGAGAGTTTGTGTTTCTTTTTACACTTGATACTGCAGCACTTTAGGTCTTGCTGTGAGGGACAGAAACTCTTTCAGCTTTCCTCTCTTTAAGGGGAAAAGCATCTGCCAAAGAACAAGATGCTGTCACTTGGGTTGTGCTTGATCAAGAAGAGGAAAGGGTGGTCAGCCCTAATCTCTTCAGAGACACTTGTGCCATCTGCCCCAGCTTCTGATGAGCCTACCACCTTACTGCCTGCTTCATAGATTTCCACAGATGCCTCATGGAATGCTGCAGACACCTTCAGGCTCTCTGCTGAAGAGATGCCAGAGAGATTGGCTGATGAGCTGAACAGGTCAGTGATACGCAAGGATTTTAAGACAGATGTAAGGTTATATCTTTCCTCAATCTTCATGCGGGGGAGATAAACTCTAATCCTCCTCTCTTCCATCTTACTAGAACTGATCCACTCCTTGAGATTTTCAAAGGTGATTGCGGTCTCAAGCTGCAAGGAAACAAACAAATTAGATCTTTGGGATTAGAGCACAACTTCTTTTGTAGCAATGCAGTACCATTTGTGGTTTTTTTTCTCTTAAACTGACTGTTCTTGCCATGGTGTATTTTCTGGATATATACAGATTAATGTGTCTAGAAGAGGAAATCTTCTCTGTCCTGCTTCCTATTTCTTTAATAGGCGGACTGCCAATTAATAGTCTTAATTAGATGGCTACTCAGCAAATTTCACCAAAGGTCTTGCCTATTTGTCTTCTTTTCTTTAGAAATATATTCCAAAATCATTCTGTGCTTATGAATTGTAAGCTCTATCTACATTTAAGACCTCCAAGTAAGGAAGTGTTAATGGTAACCAATTACTAATACCTGAAGTATCTAGAGGCATTTGAACACAGCTAAATTTCTTCAGTAATAAATGAGCTGTCAGTTACTACTGAAGAAATTTAGCTGTATTCAAATGACTCTTTGTTTTTATAATTTAGGTTCTTTGCCTTAGTGTGCAATCATTTCAGTGAATGCTGATTTATAACATAACTGTTCCTATTCAAACTGCATTCCGGCCAATGACAATATCCCATGCCCGTATTCTGTCCATATCAATAATAATATGTCATGTAAGTTTTACTTTCTGAAATTGCTTTAACCATTCCAGTACCCCTCATATTCAATTTTTCGACAGTTTAATTTTTGAAGGTATGAAGGAAGCATGTTGAAGGCTGTCAAACTATTCAATAATTACAAATACTTGAGCCAATATGAACTTCTCAGGAAGCTCCTCAGGATGCAGGAATTGAGATATAAAAGCTGTGGAGGTCAAGCTGCTGGAGTAACAGCTTCTTATCTGAGAAGAATCTGTTCTGCAGTGACAAAAATTTTACCCACTAAAGCAGTTGCTTAGCAATCCATCCTCAGCACAAACTTTTGCAGGACCACTGAGACAGCTGTGTGCCTCTATGCAAAAATCCCATGTTGCCAATATTCAGATCTGTGCTGGTGATGTGCTTTAAGATAACTTTGTTGTGAAGAGCTTTTCAGCACCTAAATTTCACCATGTTTGTAGTTTTCTGAAACGCAGCTGCCAGGGCCATACCTGCTCCAGCCCAGAGATCTCATCAGGCAACAGCACCCACAGGCTCAGCCGCCCACTGGCATATGGAAGCTCCAGGATCCTACATTTCTCAGAAGGGATCTCTGCCACTTTAAATGTACCAATCTGAGACATCATCTGCACAGGTTTGCTTTCTTTCTGCAAAACCGAAGAAAATAATACAGTTTTCACAAAGATTATTCCTAGAGTGTAGAAATGCCTACTTACGGTTAAAGCTGATAATTGCTCTTTTTCAGGAAGATTGTACAACAACTTGTCTACTCCCTTCATAAATTCTAGAAGGTGACACCTTTAAAGTGTTGTACGCCCACATACCTCAGTAATTCTGAAAGGAATTGTCTGGGTGTCTTCTTCCTTAAATGCTTTCTCCCACAATCCTTTGAAGTAAATGGCACTGACCAGGACCATGTCAGTTTGTGAACTCACGGAGCTTGGTTGAAGGATATTTTTGATTGTCCCTTCAAGAATGCATAGGAAGAAAGAACATGTATAATGTATCTGTGTATAACACATCTTACTTGGCAATTACAACGTTAAATGGAGGGTGTAGGGAAGGAGGGTGTAGCAGGGACATTATTCTGGTTTTGTAGCTGTTATCTTGTAGTTCCAAGGTTGATTTTCTTACTGCTGTTGACAATGGCTGTAGTTTCTCTCCCTATAAAGAATTATAGTGAGAGATAAAAGAGCCAGAGATTTACTTGTTCCAAAATGAGTGTATTTTGTGACAACAGGAAGAACCATTGGAACCTTTTATCCCAGGATGGTCTCCCAACCAAACATTTAATACTTTTTGCTTCAAACAAAAGTTGAAACATTGGTGTCAAACAATTTGTCAATGTGTACAAAGCATATCTTAGTACTGTCCCTTTTATCAGGAGTGGAAGTATTACATTTCTACAAAGCTTCTACAGACAGACAGAGTCCTCTAACAGGAGTGTGTCTGAGGAAAAAAAAAAAATTGTTATATGCTAGTTCTATATCTAGAAACTTATCTATTATCCAGGAGAGGAGCAGAGGGAAAGGTTTTGGTTTTTCAGCACCTGACTTAAGTGTTCTCATATGTTGTTCAAACATGGTGGCAGAAGGGAAAATACCTATGCTGATAGTTGGCTTCCTCTTACCGTTTGTCTGACTTTCAACCCAGGAATTTATGAGCTCTCTGGATTTTTCTGCAGCTGTTTGAAAGCTGATAGATTCCAAACCTCCTTTATACAGTTCCTTCACACATTGTATGTATTCCTGCAAAAAAAGAGCATGCCATTTTCAGATCAGAATGTCAAAGCATTTTGCAGATGCAAAAGGCAAGAATGAGATTAACAGATATGAGCAATATGCTTATTAAGGCTAATCAGTAAACCATAAGCTAGTTTATAAGCATCTTAAGGTTTGACATGCATAGTTTCAAGCAATTTTTAACATTTTAGTCAATGTTTTCCCGAACTGAGTTTGATCCAAAACCAACATTCACTTCAGTTAAGTATGGGGTTTTTTTCATTTTGCCCAATTTTAAAATTTTAATTTTGCGATGGTATTTTCCTTTAATTTCAAATTAAATGTTCCTTTCAATGGAAAACCTTGCAATATTTTTGAGAACCTGAAGTTATTTTTCAGGTTTGTTTTGCAAGTTGAGAAAAGAGTTGGAGTTAATCTCTTGCCAAAAAAATTACCTTTATTAATTATACCTTGACCTGATTGGATCTTTATTGTACTTTGCACAAACATCTTTTTGGCTAGTCACATTTTCTCTCAAGACTCCCAAGGTTTAGGGCTGTGATAGAGAGAATCATTCCATGTGGAAGAAAATTTCTTTAGCAGAACCTAGACTTTTTACAGTGCTTTTTTCATTACAGAAAATTACAGCTTTGGCATTCAGATCACATCTTAGAGCAACTTACCGGCAGGATTGGGTATTTCTCTTCAGCATAAAGTCTACGGGCGATGCTGATTGAATAATTGTCACTTGGTTTGGTGATTTGGGTGAAGATGTCCTTAAATGAAGTGTGGATGCTCACGGATGTGCCGCACTGATTGATACGAATACAAAAAAAAAAGATGGATGATTTATCCTGGTTTTAATAATGAGGAGGTATTACATCCTATATGAAAAGAGTAGAGTAGTTCAGATGCTTCTTCTTATAAAACTGTTCATCCTATGCTGACGTAGTAATTTTGTAATATATACAATTAGGTGATGGTTTTCTACTGTAATTTCCTCATACCTTTCGGGGGGGGGGCTTTTAATTACCTGCCATGGTAATCTAGCTCCAGCAGATCACGTAGGCTTTCCTTTGTTCCCAACCAGTCCTGTTTAACCAGTAGCACCCAGCTACTTTGCCTAATCATACAAATATCTACCATTTCCCCCTATTGGCCCAATATTATGGTGATGGGTTTCATTTTATGCTTGCTCTGAATCCTCTTTTACCTTCCTCCTCTGTCCACTCTTATCAATGAAGTGTTTCCCCAAATGCTGGATGAGGAGCACTAGCTGCACATTGGAGGAGGGTTGGAACTGCTAAGAGACTACTTTATCTGATAGTTTTTGCTCCCAGGAGAAACTGACATAGAGAGGGAGATGAAATTATTTCTGTACCTGAGATTCAGTGCTCTCTCCAAATCCCGGGATTTTATCAAAGTGGATAGCCTGTAATTAAGAATAACAGTAGTTGAAATAACTGGTATGACAACAGAAAGGTTATGCAACTGAGATTAACACATAATGTTTGAAGCAAACTTATTAACTAACAGAGAAGCTGGATGACTCAAAAAGTACAATCTATCTGTACCATCTCTGAATAGCCATGCCTACTGTTGCCTGCTTAGATGATCCTTTTTTCTATTGAATATCTAGGATTCAGCTCCACTGTGTGCTACCAATAATACCAACTTTCTTATAGGCAACAAGCCAGCCACTCTCTTTCAAGATAGTGAGAACTGTAGGAAACACATGAAACACTTTGCAGTTGGGGAATAAGTTTTGGCTCCTTCCCTAGAGATTTTGTCTCCTTTCCTTATATAAACAAAGGATCACTCAAATGTGCTTTTGTCTTTGAGAATTCTACTGCTAACAATGCTAAAATTTAAATCCAGTTTCAAGATTTCAGGCTGATGCATTTGTTTAACACTATGGGAGTTTGAGGTGGCCACAGCTTTTGTGTCACCATGTGTGTCACCACACATTTTTTAGCCTCCGAGCAACATTATCCTGAGCAGCAGGAGGGTTTAAATCCTTAAATGTAGTCTCACCTTTTCTATCTGAGCCTTGGTGTTATCTTTGGCACCTATGTAGACCATGGACAGGGTTGAAATGATGAGCAGAGGGGAGTAGCAGACATTCTCCTGGACACTCTGGCTTCTCAGCTCCCTAAATATGTCACAACAAACTTCCGTGCTCACTGGACCGATGGAGCCCATTGTGCAACAGCAGTGCCTGGAGCAAAGAGCAGAAATACATTAACAGTGTAATGGTGGGAATACTATGCACACACAGCACACACAGCACACACACTTTAATAGGAGTTTTCAGGCAATAAAATATAAACAAGTAGTTTGGAAATCATTCTATGTTAACATGTCCATTGCTATGTCACTTCTCTTGCATGTTAGAAACTCTGTTTTCAAAAATCTGTTTCCTTCTGCATTTCTATACATTTACCTTTTTTGTAACTGTTCCTCAGAGGTCTGAAATCTGTGTGTGATTTCTGTTTACCTTTTCAAAGCAGTCAAACAACAATTGTCTGTACTTATTTTCACTCACTGAGAGCTAGAATTCCTTAGTACTTCGTAGTAGCTTGATGAAAACAAGTAAATATTATCTCTTTGGTATACTTGCAAAGCTGGAAATTTAAGTGCAAATTATACTTGCACTTGCTCTAGGTTTGAACAGATATAGGTAAAAGCAGAGGCTGGCTATTTTTATTTTTTGAAAGTAAGTAGATGTAGTAAAGTATCTATTTGTTGCACAGTACTTACTGTCAGTAGATCTTCAAAGACCCATAGCTTTACACTTGTTTTAGTAATGGAAGCATGTATAGGCAATACAATTCATCTAAGGTCACCTAGTCTAGGAGCAAGACTGATGCACAAAATTCATGTTTCACTGTAATTGTGCTTTCAGATATAGCTTGCTTTGTTTAATTATGCTTTATTTTCTCAGATTATAACCTGAGTGATAAATTAAATTTTTGTTTTTCAAAATCCAGCCCCTTAGGTAGGAGCTAAATGCTGGGCTCTCAAGTTTCTCTTTGTAGTGTTAAGCTCTACCAAAGTGTTTTGTGACTGGCCTCTTCGATATACACATACAGACATACACTTACTTCTCTCACTTTCCTTTCTGTACATGTTCCCTTTATAAGTTGTTTAGAAACTGTACATCTGTCCACCCATGCACCTTTCCATGTTGTCTTGTGTTCACCAACTGTATTTTTCAGGAATGCAACTCTTAGAGAAATTTCACACTATAAAAAACTTAGCAAATTCACTTAATGCTACAGTTCTGCTCTCGATGCACTCTTTTGAACCAGAGGTCAAGCAAGAAAACTTATTACTTGTCTGTCAAAATCAATCTTAAAATATACTGAATGGGAGGATAAGATGCTCTGAAATAAAATCATGTTTTGAGCACAAAATAATATTTTAACCACAAAGAATAACTTAAAAATCTCCCCAAAGCCACAAATATTCAGATTTTCCACATAATAAAATAGTGTAGAATGCATATACACAGGTAATACTTGTAGAGAATATCCTGTAAATATTCTGTCCTGAAAAATATCAAACAAAACAATAATTTATCTCTTTTTAAGTTTAGTCAGAAACAAGAAATAATAGAGTGAAAAGGTAAATTTTCCTAGAGAAATGCTTACCTTCAAGCCTCAGCACCAAAGACAATACAGCTTTCCAGCTGTATGTGGGTATACTGGCTGAGCCCTGGGGAATTTATACAGTCTGAGTTGTGACCCACCCATTGTTGTCCTTCAGAAGTTTGACTTTTGACACCATAAAAATAAATTAATGGTATTAGGTCATTTTTTTGCTTCAATGGGTTCGTGTTCGATGAAAGGGAGAACAAATATTAGTTTTTTATTCTGTATTACAGTGTTTTTCACCAGTACATCAGGGCCATTGGGCTGGAGAAAAGGCCAGGAAATAATGCCTCATTTGCAAGTAGATAGGGGGATGGCAGTAAAAAAATGTGAAAACCTTAGTGATGTCACACATAATTAGCAGTTATTAGTCAATATGTCAGTAATTAGTCAGTTTATTATTATGGTTGTAGTAATAGACCAGAACTCTCTTTCAGATGATCCTTTTTGAATGTACAAAATGCAGCCATGCTAGACAGAATAGAAGGGAGAACAGGACCTAGCCTTTTATTCTACTAACAAAATTGGGGAAGTAAAAAAGGGTGCATGTGACAAAAACAATTGAGATGAAAGTCAAAAAAGAAACATTTTCTTTGTATGAGTGTGGTTTTATAGCAAAGTGTTTTATTCTCAGGGGTTAACAGCAGACCATAATTAGACAAAGTAAAAAAACAGTCAGTTCCAAATGTATTTGTGTATGCACTTGCATTGTATCTCTCAGATCTTCCATCAGTAACTCAATGGCCTGACAGATGATGGAGGAACGGTGAAATCCAGCTAGAGGAGTGTTCATGGTCTGTGGGACAATCATAATATACAATAGCAAATATATTTCAGTTATAAAAGCATTTCACTTACAAAAGCTATTGTTCTGTATTGAAACAATAGAATGGACAAACAGTTACAAAACCATTCTGACCTCTGCAAAGCACTGTGTGATTTCTAAAACAGGGGGGGGAAATGGGGGAAGAGAGGAGGGAGATCCCAAAATCTGTATGACATAATTCTTCAGAATATATGGGACATAACTGTGATCTCTGATAAGAAGAGTAGGCTCCTGTACTGCTGCCAAAAGTTTAGGCAGTCCAGTGTTCTTTGCCTCAGTCTGCTTCCTCTTGTGAAAATAAATGCACCATATAAATCTACATTCCCCTTGATGAATTGTTCCCTGTCAGTGTGTAGCTCAGGACATGAGGTGGTAACACAGACATCAGGACAGGCAGAAGTGCTTTCTAGTGCTAGGCAGCCAGAAGAAAACCTGAGATATTAAATAGTGGGAGGTGTGCCTCGACCTCAAGTCACAGGGTATGTATCACACGTTGCTTTCCTTTTAAGCTTTGTGCCCACAAAATAATGATTATCAGTCATCCTTCTAAGCTGATGATGAAAAAGATGAAGAGAACGTGCCAAAGTGGGCATATGGCAGCGATGCTGAGCTAGGAGGAGCTGTGGACTCCCTCAAGGGTCTTAAAAAGAGATGTGGATAGACTGGAGAGCTCAGCAGTCACCATATGTATTTAATTTAACAAAAGTAATTGCGAGATTCTCCATCTGTGATGGGCTGATCCTCATTGCAAGTGCAGATTGGAGGATAAGAGGTTAAGAACAGCCCTCCATAGAGAGAGCTGCAGGTTTGGGTAGATGGCAAGTTGAATATGAGTCAACAGTGTGTCCTGGTAGCCAAAAGGGCCAACCACATACCGGGGTGCATCAGGCACAGCATCACCAGATAGTTGAGGGAGGTGATTGACCCTGCCAAAGGTGGGGGGGATCTTTAATGTCCCTTGAAACCCAAACCATTCTATGATTCTATGATTTTCCCACTCTGCTCTGCACTGATGTGGCCTCACCTCGAGTGCTGGGGGCAGTTTTGGGCATGTCAGTGTAAGAAGGACATCACACTATAAGAGTGTGGTGACAAAGATGGTGAAAGGCCTCAAGGAAAAAACTTACAAGGATCGTCTGAGGTGATTTGGCTTGTTCAGCTTGGAGAAGAGAAGGCTGAGGGGTGATCTCATCTCAGCCTACAACTTCCTCGATGGGGGCAGTGGAGGGGGAGGTGTTGATCTCCTCTCTCTGATGACCTGTGATGGGACCCGAGGAAATGGAATGAAGCTGCATCAAGGGAAAATGTTCTTCATCAGGGGGTGGTCAGTCACACCCTGAAACAGGCTCCTCAGGGAAGTGGTCACAGCACCCAGCATGTCAGAGTTCAGTGAGTGTCTGGACAATGTTTCTAGTCATATGATTTATTTATAGGAAGTACTGCAAGGAGCAGAGAGCTGAACTCAATGTCCTTATAGTTTCCTTCCAATGTGACATACTCTGATTCTTCAAACCTGTGTGTCTTCACCAAATAAGCTGTTTTCTCACATTGTTTATAGTGCATCTCAGATTTATGCCACTATTTTCACTCTTTATCCCTTTTTTGTTCAGGACCACTTTGTGTTCATCAGGGTTTAGTTCTACCACACTGGTCTTCCACTGCTGCATGTAAGAGCTGGTCAGTGTATTTAACTCAGTGAAATCTGCTTTTCAAATGTCCTTCAAGACTCTCTGCTATACAACTGTTATTCCCATTCCCTTAGTCTGGTCTGTCATACATGAATTACAGAAGTGTCCAGATCTGTATCACAAGTCCAGCTCATGACATATGGCCTGTATTTTAGGACCTACAAACAGATTCAGGAAGAAGCTGCACTTTTATCAGTAATCATTTTTTTCACATCATCACACTGAAAGAATAGAATAAAAATTACCCCAGTGGTTTTTTATACCTGGTGAATTTGACATCTGGTTCCAGACCTGCAGAACAGCGTTGTATGCATTTAATGCAGAGCTTTGTTCCATGAGTTACACAAAAATCATGGTTTCCCTCCAAGAATTGCAATTTCAGATTCAGAACACACCCACAATAAGCAAATGTGTGGAGGATAATAAGCTCTGCTGTGATAATGTATGATAAAGGCAAGCCGTGCTCTTTCTGAGGGGTCTGGTGTGGTTTTCTGTGCTCAGACCAGGAGTTAATGCAAAACCAGTTTTAAGCAACAGAATAGACCCAGGAGCAAATGAAAAACTGCATCAGAGCAGACCATCAGCATAGCATCAACACTAAAAGGTCTTGTACAGTCTGCTTGACATGGGGTCTAGAGAGAGTAAGCAAACCTTCCTGTACTTGGAAGACTACTTGGGACAGCTGGCAATGAATTGTCCTGTCCAGCACAGCTGTGCAAAGCAGTACGAACAGTTCAGTCACACATCCTTATTTGACAATGCTTGTCCCAAGAAAGAGGGCAGCTACACCTCTGCTGCCCTTTCCTCTTCCAGGCATTTCATTGTGGTGCTGTCCCTAAACAAACAGACTTGTTCCCTGCTGTTGGAATCGCTGTCAAAAGGGGATGCAGTCACTCATGCTGAGTGGGAGCTACCTACAGGTTTCTCCCTTCTGATTGCACACAAAGGTCATCCTGCAGCCCAAGGCGATGTGCATGACAGCACAGGATGGGGAGCCAACCTACACACTCGGCACGTTCAGGCCTGTGCCTTCTCCTGTCAGGTGCTATGTGGGTCGCTAACACCCTGGTGTACAATTGTATTTGACTTCAAATCCCTGCAGAAGGCTTCCAAGCAAAGCCTCCTGGGAACATTTTGAGACATGCAAAGGAATAAAAAATGATGGGGAAAGCCATCACAGATTTACCAAGGACAAATCTCTCCTAACCAACATCATTGGCCTCTCGGATGGGCAGCTTGTTCTATAAACAAAGGGAGTGCAGAGGATATTGTGCACCTTACTTCAGTAGAGCCTTCAGGATGATCTCCTTGTAGTCACATTGGAGAGCTATAGGCTGAATAAGCAGGCAATATTTTGGGTGGAAAGTTGGGTGTACTGCCAGAAGCAGCAGGAACAGGGCTGCTCCATGAGGACAGTGAGCTGAGCCAAGAGTCAGCCCCCAGGGAGGGCAGTGCCCTCACTGTTAGATGCCACAGCACAATATCTGAGCACAGGGAAATGGAACCAAATGTCACAGTGTCCATCCAAAGCCATGGACACAGCTGTGAGAAGAACCAGGGCCATGGTGCATCTACAGAGCCTAGGGTTAGGGAGCAATGAGAGTTTGCTCCCTGTGGAATGGGAGGCTCACTGAGCAGGTCCCAGCAAGCACCTGAGCAAGAGAAAAGGACAGACCCTGAAAGGGTGACAGGTCCAACCGAGCCTTCAGAACATGAGGCAATATAGTGACAGGGCATGTCCAAAACCAAGCTTGGAAGTCTCTCCACAAGTGAGGGCTGCAATCAGATCCAGTGACTACCAGGCAGGTCAATGGTGACAGAGTAGGCTCAAGTTCAAGCCAGGAAATCAGTGCACAAGTTGGTCTCAAGAAGTCTCATGGCCAGGCAGGAACAGAAGAACAGCCCCTGATGTGGTGCCACTGGGGCAGGGGCTGATGGCCCCTTGGGGGTTGATATGAGGTCCTGGGCTTTGGGCAGGTGGGACAGGTCCCATGGAAGATCAGGGCCACTGAGGGCTTCTAGTGCCTTCAGGGCTCAGACCAGCAGCCTCCCCTCTGAGGATGGTGTGCTCTTGCTCCTTAGGGAGACCTGCACTCGGCAAGGACTCACTTTAGAGGGACGCACTGGCTGAGGGCTGTTAGTGAGCTGTTTCAGGGGACATAGAGGCAGGGACAGTGGATAGGAAATGGACACAGCACAAGAGGTAGGCAACTGAGTGAGGTGGTCAGGCCACCCCAACAGGCCCCAGAGGCTGTCAGGAGAAAGCCAGGAAGGATGGTCTGGCTGGGTGGAAGGGGGTTCACTCGGAGCCTGGCTCTGGGTAATGAGTGAGTGCCTTGTGGAGATCAGGAAGGTTTGTGAGGACAAGGCCCTGTGTGACTGGAGACCCAGGCTCCTCAGTGCTTGGCAGAGGGCTCAGGGAGGACTGAGCGCATGGTCAGGGAGTGGCAAGGGCCTGCTTTTCCCAAGGAGGAACAAACCAGGAGTCAAGGGGGATGCCACAGCTGGCAGTGCAGGAGCCTCACCAGCCGGAGCTCAGCAGCTGAGCAGAGCAGGCCCAGAGATCACGGGCACTCCAGATCATAAGGCAACGTCATGGCTACAAGGCGGGTGCAAAGAAAACATCGACCACAAAGCCAATTCACACAGGAGAGGTAGGTCTGGGTCCAGTGATCACAGGGCAGGGCCAAGGTCACTCTAGGAGTCCTTGGCCAGGAATGGGCACAGCTGTGTTTGAACTGCAGACTCACACACCCCTGATGTAATACAGAGGGGAACTGAAAGTCCAGCACATAGCTTAGAGCTCCTGGGGTCACAGGTGTGGGAGAGGCTCCAGGTATGGCTGAGCAGGACTATTAAAAATTCATAAGTGCACTCAGAGCTCTGTCATACACTTATGAGCAAAAGAGATGGGCCTGGAGTTGAGACTTGGGTCTGAGGTCTGTCAGGAAGGAGAACTGGAGACAGGAACTTAACAGTGTACTTCAGTGCTATGTCTAGGCTGAAACAGGCTTCTGTTGTGGGCAACAGCCTTGACTTGGGGAGTTTCACCTAATTTCTTGCTGATTAACATAAAATTTTTGTTGTTGATTTGAGTATTGACAAAACCAATGTAACAAGCTATGCTTACTAGTTTCAGCTTCCTTGTTACACTCAGTGCTCCCCAGTCCCTCTGATTGAAGCAGGAGATAATGGAAGAGGTTGGGGTTGGTGTATGACTGTGTATATCTGGCAGTTGTTGCTGCTCACTTTTATCCTGTTCTTTAGTCTTCTTCAGGGGCTGTAGTTCCACAGGGATGTCCTTGCTTTAGCGTAAGTGACCAGCAGGCTGCAGTCCCTCTGGCGTGTCACTGCCCCAGCCTGAGCTGCCTGTGGCTGCAGTGCCCCAGAGATGAGTCCCAAGAGTGTGCCTTCAGCTGTGCTCGTAGTAACATCCCCTTCTTAATAATATCCCCATGTCTTCTCTCTTTTGTTTCTCCAAACACATCTGTCCCATTTCTCAGTCCACTCTTCCTTAATTACACTCAAGCAGAGGTGCTGTATGCTCCGACTGGAGATTTGGCATAAAATGAGTTTTTGTCATTCATTACAGGGTCTGCTGCAACTGGCCAAGGACAGTTCATGTCCTCCTCTCTCAAATGGTGCCAGTGCCCAATACAGGCTCCAGACCCATTTGCAGAGGGTGTTGGGGAAATCTGCCAAAGCTGGTTGTGCTCTCAGGGTCCTAACACTGGCTGTTGTCAGTCCTGGAACTCATATAGCTGGTAGTATTTTCTGTATATTTATTTCCTCTCAATGGATTTCTCTTCCCTGGTTTTGTTCAGTCTCCCTATAAAATCATGTAAAATTTTATCATCTCCAGCATTCTTTGATCATGAGTTCCATCATTCAGCTCTTTGTTGTCAGCTACATCTTGTCAGCTACCTCTATGTGTTGATGTTCTTTTAACTGCTTTCTACTAACCTCTTTTAATACCATTAAGTTCCTGTGTTAGAAGATATACCAAATAGCCAACCTCTGTCGTTGCCTCTGTAATACTCAGGACTTCAGAAACTTTTGCTCTGGAGAACGTTCATCCCTACCCTACAGTTTGGACTACATAGGCTCAGGCACATCTGAAGCCACTGCCAAGCCTTGAATTAGAGCACTGTTTGTGTCAAATCTGTCCTCCATGGGGGTCTACATCCTCCTCATTCAAGAGAAGAATTTAAACTGAGTCTCTTGATTGTGAGTCTCTTGTCCTTGCTAGGTTGCATGCCTGTGCCTGGCCATGAACCTCACTGAGATGGACCCTGTAATTCCCCATTCCAAGTGTTCATTTTGGACACTAGAAATTATTAGAAAAAACTTACTAGAAAGGAAATTATTAAACTGTATTTTATTGGAAATGACATGAGAGGGGAAAAGGAGATAGCATAGACAAATTCATGTCCCTTCCAGTGGTCAGATCCCCAAGCGGTGCAGCATTGGATGGATCTTTATTCAGGGAGCAGCACACTGTGCATATCCCATGCATGCAGAGGTTCACTGGTGTTGTGATCTTTACACTTTTATAGGTAGGTTCTGTTTATCATTTCTACTGATGAATGAAAGTACACTTATACAGAAAAATGCTGCTTCACTTCAAGATAAAGACAAGGATACGCCGGTAGCATCATCTGTGAGGTTTTCCATTATGATTAGCAGGTGAAGTTTAGCCCACAGCCACATGATATGTTCAGCACTGTATAGTGCTGCACTTCTGCCTGGACACCGAGAAGTATGTGCAGCATAACTTAGCACAAAACTGCACACACTGATCAGCCTGATCCGATCCCTTTTTATGTGGTCACTAACTCCTCGATGTACAATAACGTTCTGGTCAGGAATGCTACAGACCCTGATTTATGGATTTAACCTGTAGGCTTGATATTTGACCTGCCTCATCACCACAGGCTTGTTTGGGAATCACTGGACTGTAGCAGTAGTATAGGGAACTGCAGCATTTAATATCTTATGGGGGAAGCCCCTGCCTTTCTGATTTTTTTGTCACCTCCTGGCCTGGATCCTCTTTCCTTGCCAAGCAGCCCCACCCTTGCTGCTCTTTGACAATCCCCTCTCTGCTGTCCCTTTTCCATATTGCTAAATCTTAGCTCACTAGCCACAAGAAACAGAAAGCCCTGCTCTGTGTCAAAGCCTTTCTAGCAGACATGTAGCTTTCAGTTTGATTCAGCATGCTGTGCTTTCTCAAATACCATTTGGGAACCCAGGACAGCTTTGCCATGGAGTCCAGGAGGTTCTCTGTACTTCCTCTAGTGACTGTGGTTACAGCATAATGCCTGCTAAATCTTGTGCCTTCAGCCGTGGATTTGGTTTGCTTACGAGGAGGTAAGCCTCTCTCACAAGTCATATATGCAGAGGGATGTGGAATGGTCTCAGAAAATTATATTCCCCAAAGGGCAGGGAAGATAAGTCTTCTCCAACCCTTTCCCAAATGACATGAGAAAGAAAGGCACACTTAGTTCACGCAGCATTTCAAATGCTGTCCTGTGCATGTATCTGTTTTTGCTCCACAGACCCCTGGCAGTACAGTAAATCCAGAACAACATGGCACATCGAGAAAATGGAGTATAGCAAACGGACAGATGGCAGTTTATTGACATACCAACTTCAGTGATGCTGCCAGGGAATAAAAAGAACTATAGGACAATACCTAGACTTTGTGGGAGCTTTGTGGGATCTGGGATTCATATTAAACTCTTGCTGGACTTCAGAGCTGGGAAACAGCAGGCAGTGTTTGCTCTCCACAAAGCTGCTCTTCCTTCATCCTTTTGTAACACCCTCCATGCTGCTCTTTCCAGAATCGCTTCCCATGGGAGCTGCAGCAGCCACACAAACCCTGGCAGTGCCTTTGCAGCAGGTCCTGCTGGCCCAGACCAGCAATGCACAAGCACAGTACTGGGCTCAGCCATTGATACAGGGATCTTTTTCAGCCTTGCTGAATCTGCACTTTTACCTCTCATTTTAGCCTCTTTGGAGGATGTTTTCTCTCTCATAAACCAAATAGCTCTATCCCTACTCCATTGCTTGACTGAGGTATTTTTTCATCCAGGACAGAGACATCTTAAAATGCCTCTAATCTTTCACCAAATAATATTTCTGTCTTTTTCTTCAAAAATTACTGGGTTCCAGGCACGGTGCCATTGGTCTACATTTTCAATATATTGATCATAATCATCTTCTTACCCAAAATTAAGAACAAAATTGAAATTTACATTAAGCTCCCAAACCTAGTTTTCAACAGATATCTGTCTGTCAGAAGACTTGAGACATAATTTTGTATCCCTAGTGACACCTAACGGCCCCATGTAAAATGAGCCAAATAGTTCTGTTTCACAGTGAGGATGCTCGATGGGCCTCTCTCATGTGTAGTTTTAGGAAACCAAATACCATTTCATTCACTTTTATTTCATTACCATTGATTTTCTAAATTTCTTTTCTTTAAAATAATCATCAAACAAAGGAACAATTAAACAAGAGAACAGCTATTTTTATATTCATGTTATATCATATAATAAATAATAATTTTATTTTCATTGTACCTAGAAAGTGCAAAGTGACAGATATGCTTGTTTCACTTTAATAACAGATTTATAATTGTTTATAGACTTTCACCTTCTGCCTCTTAGAACAGTATTTTATCAATCCTGCCTTTTTCTTTTTTGTTTTAGTTGTAGCAAAACTCTGTTTACTGTTTTAGACTATAAGGGAAGCAGAACATGATATGCACAGTAAACCTTGAAATTGTATATATATATATAAATACTTTTTTGCTTGAATACTTGTGTTAACCATACCTGATCCCTTGTAACTCTCTTGGGAAGACCAGTATTTGCAGTTCTCCCATAGGCCTCATAGCAGCCAAGAAAATGTATTTCCCTGTAGTCAGCATCATCATTTCAAGTAATATTTAATACTTGCTTTGAAAATGTTTGAGACAGCTCCAAATAATGCCAAGTATCTCCCTTTTTTAAACACTTTTTAAGTACTGTGATGTACAGTTCTGCACACATATGCCAGTAGAAGGAAGACTGCTTAAGTCAGTGAATCACACTGATAGATCTTTCCATTGGATAAACTGCAACCTGAAGAACCTACCCACTAAAGACTGTGAAATAGCAAATAATATCTCTAGGGGATTATGTTATCAAAAGGAAGTAACAAAGATCTCCTAGCACGTTTCTTGTGGGTATTAGACAGCTGAAGCCGTCCACCTTTTAAGAAAAAGACTTTTCTCACATTCTTGGAGTTGTATCTCTTAGGCATCACCTCAATATATTTACTGAGGGCAATAAGAGGAAATCTTTTAAAACTGTTTGGAAATACAATATCATATTTTAAAAAACTGAGTTATTTGGTATGTCATATGGAGATAAGGTAAAAATAGGAGCTGTAGGGCTTACCTTGCTTAAACTCAGAATTTTAGAAAAAAAAAAACCTAAGTTCTTTAATGACTTCATATATGGGTACGTTCTGGTTTTGAAAATAGGATCTAAATCCTAGTCTAAACCCCTTCTGTCAATAATCATGACCCATTATATCATGTATTTTGATTGTGTGGTGCAGTAACCCAGAACAGGTAGAGACATGTTTAGTTTGCAATGCTTTTATTAGAATAAATAGAAGGACTGACAATTGACATTCACAAAATCAGTGACATGTCATGGGAATGAAGATGGGAAATTGTATCAGTCAGGAAGGTGTTGTGTTTGGAGATGATGATTTAAGAAAAAATGGTAAACTTTCTGTATGCCCCCTCAGAACAAGAGACCTTAGCCTTACAGTATGTGCAGCACAAAGAAGCACAAATGCATTACTCAAAGAAGAATGATTTGCTGAAATTAAGAATTTCATCTTCAAGTTGTCCAGGCATCAATTCAAGGATGGTTGCACAACAAGTTCAACAAACGAGCAGGATTATTCTGCAAGCTGTGTTTATTTCAGAGAACTCCTATAGAAAAACCAGACTCTCAATATCAGTGTCAGAATTTCTGACAAAAATCAAAACCCTGGTCCTGAATCTTAAGTTATTCAATCACAATGGAAGATACTTCTAAGCTGCTTCTTGAAATTCTCATTTATTCCTGGATATAAATCCTGAGTACAACTTGTGTAAGCAGAAATATCTGCACCCAAAGATCTGAAAAGTCACATACTTCTTCAGGAATATCTCCCTAGATATTTAAGGCTTTCTACTTAGAGACAGTGAAGAGATAGGATTATACTACAATACTAGAGTAAAGGGGGTCTGTTTCTGAGGGGAACATAAGCATTATTTCCAGCCCTTTTCTCTTTACGGAGAACAATATCTACCAAAGAAGAGGATCATGTCACTTGGATTGTGTTTGATCAAGAAAAGGAATGGGTGGTCAGCCCTAAACTCCTCAAACTCAGAGGAATGTTGGATGTCTCCAGTCACAACCTCTGAGCCACCTGCCTCAGTGCCCTCTTCAGTGACTTCCAGGTATGCCTCATGGATGGCCTCAGATATCCTCAGGCTCTCTGCTGAAGAGATGCCAGAGAGATTGGCCGAGGGGCTGAACAGGTCGGTCATACCCAAAGACGTTAAGACAGATGTGAGGTTATATTTCTCTTCAATCTTCATGCGTGGGAGATACACTTTCACTCTCTTCTTTTCCATCACCTTGGAACTGGTCCACTCCATGAGTCTTTCGTAACTGATTTTGTTCTCAAGCTGCAAAGAGAGGTAGGGAACGAAATGTCTGAGACAAAACTTCTATGGCTTTAAAAGCTGTGTTTACCACCCGTTACAGGTGTTTTCCATTTACTTTGTGTCCATAATAGAACTGATACATATTCTTAAATGCATTGTTTATCCTGTATGCTTCCTACTGACTTCAGACCGTTACCTTGACTGTCTTGAGGAAGTTCCTCAAACCTTTTTCTTCTGGAAATTTCTTCATCAGATCAAATATTTTTTTGTAAAAATACAGTTTTGAAAACATCAAAAAATATGGGCCCTAGAACTTTTTCTCTTGGAAGATATTTTATTGATCCCTATCCTCAACTTTATTCCTTTCTAATGTTACTTTTCTCATTTTCCTTTTAGTCAGGTCTTGGAATGCTTTCTTCATCACTTTCCTTTTTTATTTCCCCTAGGATAATTTTTTTTTTCTTTAGTAAACATTTGAAATCGCTCAGAGTGGTAAAAATCTTGCTACCTTGTTTGTTTCTAATACCTGATGGATACTGGTGCATATAGCCATCCTCTTCTGCAGGGCTGCAGCAGCCCTACTCTGCTTTACCTTCATCTTATAAAACTGAGTTCAGGACTCTCCTAAGAGGCTCTGCCTGAGCACCTGGAAGCACCTGGGCAGATTTTGTGCTCCTCTGCCTGCCCAGCACAGCCATGGTGTGGGCAGCTGGGATGGCAATGGTCAGCAAAAGGTCTGACAGCAGCCAAGCTCCACTGAAGTCATAAATCTTCTGCTTGCCCTGCCAGGGCCATACCTGCTCCAGGCCAGAGATGTCATCAGGCAGCAGCACCAACAGGCTCAGCTCTCCACTGGCATATGGAAGCTCCAGGATCTTAATTTTCTCTTCAGCCACTCTTGCCACTTTGAAGGTGCCGTTCTGACACATCACTTGCACAGGTCTGCTCTCTTGCTGCAAAATCAGAAATGTGAGATGATGTGATGTGGGAGCAATTCTTTCCTTTGGTCAGACAAATGTACAAGGCCTGTGAAAGGACAGGACTCAATCTTCAATCACGCTGCCTTTGGAGAAGAGCTGTGTCTCTGTTTTCCTCTCTTGCCTACTTGTGTGCCCTGGAAGCCTGGTCAGACACAGATCTTGTGAACACTACTTGGCTTTAGGCCCAGGCACTGACAATGAGGGACTCACCTAATCACCCAACCTGTGACATGTATTTGTAACACCCAGACTGCTGCCTGTGTGACCCAACAGCTGCCCTGGCCAGAAGTGTGTCTGTGCCCTCCTACCTCTGTCACATTGAAAGGCTCTTCCCGAGTGTGTTCTTCTTTAAATGCAGTTTTCCATATCCCTTTGAAGTAAATGGCATTCACAAAGACCAGTGCAGTATCTGGACCAACAGAGTCTGACACAAGGAAGTCTTGGATCCGTCCTTTAAGAAAGAGACAGGGCAGAGAGGGGTAAGATACAGCTCCTCTGGTGTGCACAAATATCTGTAATGTGGGGGTGAGGGTGGGGGTTCCTGCTTTGTGGAGTTTTGTTTTCATAGCCACAAGCAACCTGCTCTTGCTTGATCCACCTTTTCTAGAGATTATGAGGAGAGGGAGATAAGGATATAGTTTATGGTAGGTGAGGGAAAATACCTGCCACCCATTTTTTAGTCCTTACCATTTGTCTCTCTTTCCACCCAGGAATTAATGAGCTGTCTTTCTTCCTCTGCAGCTGTTTTGAAGTCAACTTCTTCCAGCTCTGCTTTGTAGAATTTCTTTGCACACTTTATGTATTCCTATAAGAAGAAGGGTTACGGTTGTCAGACTGATGAGAACTTGGAATTATATGGATGTGTAACACAAGATTATGAAATAAAGCAGAATGGTTTAAAGAACAGCGACGTCCTGGGTTTGAACATGTCAGACACTGAAGATGTCAGTCACAGCTATCTTCCCATAACTGAATCTTAAAGCTGTACAAGAAAGACTGTTTCATATATATAGGTCTGGCACTTTTTGATGACACAGGGTTCTAAGTTAAAATTTTGATATATTTTCTTTGTTTTACTAGAACAGTTTCAGTTTAACACGTTTCTAAGGACAGACAATGTTTGTCTCCTTCTCTTCGTGTCCTCTCTTTATTTTGAATACTGTGTTCTCACATTCTTAGATTTCAAAAGCAAAGCTTCCTTTCACTGGGAAGATTTCATATTTGGCTTTGAAAAAATCCAAATTTGACAATTGTGGTCTTCATTGTTTAAAGTAATAAAATGTATTAAATTTCCCTTAAAAGTTACATTTTTCATTAAAAGCCATTTTTCTAGTAAATTAACAGCAATCTTGATTACTCCCCGTGACTTGTAACATAGGCATATTTTATGCCATTATACCTTTTGCCTTCACTTAACAGCCACAGAAAGGTCCAAACTCATTCTGTACCAGTTCTCCTCATGGCCCACAACCACCTCTTCACCAACAGAGTGGGCTACTGTTGGTGGTGCATCTCCAGGGCAGAATCATAGGGGATTCACAGGAAATCTCATGGAAGTCAGTTCACAATATAACTCACCTGAAGAATAGGGTATGTTTTGTCAATATAGAGCCTGTCAGCAATCCTGAGTGAGTAAGTAGCATTTTGCCTCCTGATGTCTGAGAGAAGATCCTTGAATGATTTGTGGATGTACTCAGCAGTGCCACACTGAGGCGATGACATGGAAAAAGAAGACAGATTGCATAAGGAAATAAGATCCCAAAGTATTGTTCCTTTCAGGTAAGAGTGATGCTACAGGGCAGTCTTCCTCCACACACTGTCACCTTTGGGACAGCTGGTGCTGTGGTGGTGCATTGAACTGGCACGTTCATCCTTGTCAAGACAAGCCCCCTGAAATGTGCTTTTTATAAGACACAGTTGTGTTCCTGTCACTGAGACTTCTGGACTCTTCTCTGCTCAGCATCTCCCTGCCCAGCTGAAAATCAAACTGCTGTACCCTGGCTCAGGGTGCTGAGCCCTGCTCACAGTCCATCCCCCAGCAGCACTTGCCTGGAAAGGCACCCTGGTGCCCAAAGCATTCTCCCCATGCCATTACTTATTCTGCTGAAAAAAAAAAAAAGCAACCTGCTGTTTTCCTGTTTGTTAAAAAACAGGTGAATTACACCCTCCTTCCCTCTCTCCACAGATCCTCTCGGTTTGAAGTCATTACCATAGTTTTTGTCAGGGTCTGAAACTGCCAGAAGGAGAGGCAGAACAGTTCTACTTTTGCTCTGAGGAGAAAATAAGACAGAAAGGAAGATTAAATTATTTCTCTACCTGGGAGTCAGTAATGTCTCCATCTCCTGTAACATTATCAAAGTGAAGAACCTGCAAGAGACAATACCAGTGGTAGAAATGAGAAGCATGACCAAAAATAATGTGAATTCAAGATTTACATACATTGCTTGAGATAAAACTGTTGGCTCAGGAAAAAAAATTATGCTAACTGAGGAAATAGATACAGGTGAGCTTGCAACTGGTCTATGCCCTGTGGGATCTGCTTGGAAACTCTAAATACCACACTTTGCTTAGATGACTTTTTCTAGTGAATGTCTAGAAATTGATTTACATTTTATGTATTAGTAAAAATACTCTGTCTTCCTGTGTTTCTGGGATTTGTCATCTTTATATATTAAAAAAAGAAAAGCTGCTTACATTATTTGGAACCTGTCAGAATTGAAAAATCATAAAATAAAATTGCCTGACTGGTAATCTATTTTGCTATGGTCCCTGAGATTTTTTTTTTATGTTTAAGTCAACTGCCTGTTATATTGAAAAGATACATATTTTTTATTATTATTTTCTATATATAACTCTGGATTCAGTTCTCCATTTTGTGACTTTGGCTTAGTTCTTGTGCATTAAAACAGGTGAGAACCTCATCAGTGGATAATATTTTTCAGGGATTTTACAAGTAGCAGAGATAGAGGTCACTTTACACCCACGTAAATAACTTACCTTCTCCATCTGGGATTGAGTCTTACCCCTTGCTCCCATATACACCAGGGCCAGGGTTGAAAGCATGCTCAGGGAGGAAAAGAGCACATTGTCATTGCTGCGGTGAAATTTCACCTCTTTAAATACATCAAAACAAAATTCTGCATTTGCTGCACTGATGGAGCCCATCGTGAAATCCCTGGTGTCTGAAGGAAAAAGAAAGAGTCTGACTTACTGTGATGAAATAGGTGAATTGTAATGCAAAAAAGTCAGTGCACATGGACCCTAAACTTAGTGCACAGAGTATTTTCAGCAAACAGAATCCAGTGGTGTGGATTTAAAAGGCGGACATGCTTTTGGATTCATGAGCAATCAAAGTGCTGGACATCTGCCATCTGTGCTTAGGCTGGTGAAAGAAAACACATGCTATAAAATACAGTACTTCAAAGTCTAATGAAACAGTATAGTGTTTATACCACTGATAATTTAAGGTCTTGAGGATCTTCAAGCAATTTGTTTCCCTCTGCAGCTGTTTGGGAACAAAATCCAGGGTACTCTGTCATATGTATCAAAGTACCTATGGAATCGACATATTAATGTGACAATCATCTCTTAATGTGGGATAATTTGAACAACAATGCATCTAACTGTTCCCCTGATAGAATGGATGCTCATTCTCTCTCTAAATTGAACTGCTTATATAGGTAATATGAGGTAGATTTTTTATTATTAACCTATTCTGCTTACTACTATACTTTAGGCTTTAAGCTCCATTTATGTTCTTGGTGAAGAAACAGATTCATGAAGCAAATGCTTGGGAGTTTTTTTGTTGTTGTTTATTTTTGAAGACGTAACTATTAAAGATAACACAGAGCTGTAGAATGATGAAGTCATTTGAACATTCTGCACTCCTTGATTTCATTCAGAGAATATCTTACATAACCCCTGGAATTTAAACAAATTCAATTTTGTCTTTCAATACTAAATGAAAAATTAAAGCGATAGAGGAAGAAGGAAGAAAGTCTGTTGTAACTTATCACCAGCTGTTTAGTGTGGAAGAGTTAGTAAACAAAACTATAGTTCATAAAGACAAATACTTTGACTTTATGCATGGCAGACTGTGAAATAGTAAAATAATACAGAAGACACATGCAAAGGTATGATGCCTGAAGTGGCCACCTAAAAACAGAGACTAGACAAGAATAAGGGAATAAAGGTAGGTATTTATTTGAAGGACCTTCAAAGGTACACCCTGGAGAGTCCAGAGGCTACTGCCAAGATGGACCCTGAGTCACGAGTTCGTCACACTTTTATAGGTTTGGTTCATTTGCATATCAGGGTTAATTCTCCAGTTAAAACTTCAGTTAATGATGTAGCTACCTGAAGTTTGTCCTCCTCTTCAGATGTTAGTTTACACATTTTGGGCCTAGGATAATCTGGGTGTCCTTGGAGAGCAAACCTAGAGTGGCTTGTTATGTCTAACTAGCGTGAGAGAACAGCAGCTAACAGGCCACAAGAAACTTCAGAGTTACACACTAGGCAGTACAGGATTTGAAAAATATAAAACGTTAAAACATAAGGCATCATTCCCCCCCTTAGAGACTTGACAAGGCCTCTACCTTGTAGAGGTAAGGTTTCTGTAGAAGGGTTCCTTTGATAATTAGTTTCTTCAACTGATATTGAAGGCCACAAACATGAGGTTACATCAATACAATTTCAAGTAATGTAAAAGATAATTGTTTTTTACCTTGCAGATTAGAACTTAAATCATAATTGAAATAAATTCTTACCTTATCAGATTCACCTGGGAAGGTATAGGACAGCTTCTCAGCTGTACTTGGGGCAGACTTGACGAACCCCTTGAAATATATCTTGTGTTATTTTGTGACACGCCCCGTGCTGCTTGTCCTGTGTTTACCCAATAAAGTGATGGATGGAGCCCAATGTCAGACATGCACTTTTACTTGGAAAGAGTCCATTCTTTGAAACAAAAAAAAAAAGCCTGAATGAAAGGTTTTTAACCTAAAATTTCCTAAAAGGAAGATTTATTCATCACAGCACATGAAACCTTGCAGAAAAGACAAGAGCACATTGAAATGACTGAAGCAAAAATAATGATAAAATCTATTCATTGGAACTTGAATAGTAAGTACCATTTGGTTATGACAGCAAATATTGTAACATAACTTGTGAAAACGAAATTTTGAAAAATGGTGAGGAATTCAGTGTTGCAGAATATCTGTAAGGAATTTTGTGCTATTTTCCTTAATGCTCTTCTGTCTTGAGTAGTGACAGGCCAGGTCCATCTCAGAGCCATCATTCTGTGAACTCACAAATTTTGGTGAGATCAGCATATGCTGGACTGTATTTATTGCAACTTTTCTCCCATTGTTGGCTGGACTACCAGTAGTCCCATTGTCTTTCTTCCCACCAGAATCCATAGCTCTTCCTAAGAAATGGAGAAAATTTGCTACCAAGGAACGTATGAAAGAGCGTATCCTTTCAATCTTTGTTGCCAAATTTAATAAAATTGAAGTCAATTTTTCTGCAAGAAATTCTATGTATTTGCCTGGTATCCTTTGCTGCTTTGTAAGAGACCTCAGACACAGTGTTTCACAAAGCAGTTTTTCATTCCAGAGTAATCTACAGAGCAATCTATGTCTTTCAGACATAGTCACAGTCTGTGCAGTACATCAGTGGAACAAAACCCTCAGTGAGCATATTTTGAGAATACAAATTAATTTCAAAAGTAATTTCAGAGCATCTATATAGAGAAGAATTACAGAGCTAAATAAAAATGTGTTGGGGGAAGAGAGGTTGAGAAAATAAAAAAGACCATTTTTAATTCAGGCATCAGGATATTTAGATCCCAGTCAGATGCTACCAGGAAAGGATTTGAAGTTGCCACTTTAATTTTGAAGTGTAGTTTAAGGTGTGCTGTTCTTTTCCACAGGTCACAGCACCACATGCTAGGTTCAAAATGTGCCTTTTGTACATACAGAGACCATTCTTACAAGACCATTCTTACCATTCTTACATTCTTCCACAGGCAACTTCATGGCACATCAGCTGAACAAACCAGCTGAAGAAACATTCATGGTCTGCAAGACCGTCATAATATACAATAGCAAGCAGAAACCAGTTGCATAATTCATTTGAAATAAAAGAATGGACAGACAATAAAAGAAACTGCTTTGACCTCTTAAATGCCATATAATTTAAAAACAGAAATCCAAAGTCAATACACAAAACAGCTCTGAAATTGTCTAGAACAAATTATGCCTCAGGAGAGTAGGGGTGGACTTTTTAACCCTTTTAGTTGCCTGTGCAAGAGGAAAGCCTCTGAATCATCCCTATTTTTCTCCCTAATACAGTCCTTCACAGTCCCATTCAGCTGAAGTTGCTCATGCAATAGGAACTGTGAAGAGCTCGGTCTGGACTGGGGCACTTAAATCACACTGGTACTTCACATGGCACAGTGTGTGGTCCAGGCCAGTCTGACACAACTTTTATTATGCTGGAACAGTGCTTTTGAGGAAAGATCTTGAGACTTTGACCTGCTTGGGTGGCTCATCACTGCAGAGAGAATCACTGCAAAGAGAATGAGCTATTCTCTCACAGGAGCAGTGTGTAAACTGGTCACCACTGTTGTGAATCCCATTTAGCTGAGAAGGGTCCCACCTTGCTGGAGGACAACAGGTCAAATGGGTGCGTGTGCCGGTGTATGGTGAACCTTTAACCACACAGCTGGAGTGCTCCCTAAACTGCAATCTGCTCCTGCAGCTGCTGCTCCTTCTGCCTTTCCATCTGAAGACTGCCTTGTTTCTGTTCAAACAGGCTTCTACACTCATGGCCATGGTCCATTGCAGTGTACTTGACAGTTCTGAAGGCAAAAGAGAAGCCAGTATGTTTTACCCTGCCACTTGTCACATTCAAATGTGCCTTGAATCTTTTCCCTTGACAACCAAACTGTCTGGTGGTGTGCTTCAACTCACCATATGTGAGCCACCTTAGCACTTGTGCACCATCTACCTGAATCACATTTCTATCATCATAGACAGCCTGTAAATTGGTAGCTACAAAGATGTCCCATGAGTTGGTACAGTTGTTTTGTCACAGCCAACTCACAGCATTAATATTGTTAGTAAAATACTTCTGAGTTGAATATATTCATTAATGAAAGAAATGTTTTGGTTTTACAGGAGAGAAGAGGCAGTCCACTGCTCAAGAAGCATGTCAATGCACAACCCAGGTTACCCGTTTTGTTAGCATTTTTATTTTTTTATTGGTCAAATGAATGATTAATGTAAAGCAAGTTGCAGAAGCAACGAAATCATTCCACAAGTAAAAATCTTGATTATGATCAGTTATCGGCACAGAATTGTAAGAATATAAGAGGTGGTGCCTAGACAACTGGGTCACTTTAGACCTGTCATGGAGTCTAGTGAGGTTAAGCAAACCTTCCTGCAGTTGAAATGCTTCCTTGGATAAAAAATAATGGAATGCCCTGTCCAGCACAGCTGTGTAATGCAGCACAAACACAAAAGGATGTGTTTATCCACATACCCTCGTTTGACAATGCTTGTCCCAAGAAAGAGGTCAGCTAAGGTTCTGCTGCCCTTTCCTCTGCCAGGCATTTCATTGTGATGCTGTCCCTAAACCAACAGACTCTTGGACACTTGAACCTTTACAAAAGGATGTGAAGTCCAGGTCAGCTCACAGACCAAAGCTTCTCATCCAATCACAACATCCCATGCAGAGCTCAAGATTTTGTTCGCATCCATGCTGCTGTTCTTTTGTCAGTGGGAAGGAGCATGTTGATTGTTTCATGTTTGTCTTGCTCAGAGTGAGTGCCAGTGATTGTTCAGTTAGCTGCCATTGCAGACCTTGGTGCTGTAGCTATCAATGATGGTTCCTCTCTCAGCTGTCCTGTAGGACCATGTTCTTCCCCCCGTCTGAAGAAAATTTAGTGGTCTTGTGCAAGCTCCTTCAGACAGGAGCTCTTAGCCCACCTGATGTCTTTCATTGGCAGCCCCATGCCATCCTGAAGTGTTGGGCATCTTTGCTTGCAGTGCTGCCTTGGTCACTCACAGGCTGTGACAGGGCTGTGCATACCTCAGTGTTGGCAGAGTAAATTTCTCCAGTGAAGGCATCTTCAGAAGGATCCTGTGAGGGATTTGATCACAAGTGGATCACCCTTACTGCATCTGCTTAGCAGTGCACACAACAACCAGGGTCTGCAGCTATACAGGTTCTGGACCAGCACACACAGCTGTCGCTTTATCAGTCACCACAGCTCATGTGAAGTCCCTTATTCATCCCTCAAGTCCATGGAATCAGCCAGCAGCCAGGGTGAGGCTGTGGATGGCCTTACTCACTGGCTCCTAAGGGGGCAGCAGGGTAACCGGTTCCTTCCACCCAGCATACACACAGGGCAGGACGGGTGGCCACTGGCACTGGCACAACACTTAACTGGCTGTGCTGCGTGGGAGCTTGGTTACCAGCATCCCTCCCCACAGAGAAGCCTGCTTGTGGCAGCCTGTGACTAACATTGCCCATGTCACCATGCCTGTTATTTTACCTCCCATCACTCACTGGAAGTCTGCCCAGCATGTCCTTTATCTCAGCACATGATCCTGGGAAAAATAGCATTTTTCTTTTGCACAAAATAGGATCAATAGGATAAATCTCTTGGTTTGTTTCAACACAGACATCCTTCCACAAAACCTTCCTCTCCTCTGAATAGTAGCTTACTGAGATTCTTGACATTATTCCTGACATGTCTCCTGCAGGGAAAGACTGCTGCAGAAAAGGAGAAATGTCACTGCACAAGGGTCCATGCCATCATGTTGGCTTTGCAAAAAAGAACTGGGAGTCCTGGCAGACACCGAGTTGACCGTGAGTCAGCAATGTGTCCTTGTAGCAAAGAAAGTCAAGAGCACAAGGGGATGCCGTAGAAAAGCATTGCCAGCCGGTAAAGGGAGGTTTTCCTGCCTCTCTGCTGAACACTGGTAGGACCACAGGTGGAGTGCTGTCTAGCTCTGGGCTTCCCAGTACTAAAGAGATGCGGATGTACGGGAGCAGGGCCAGAGAAGAACCACAAAGAGGATGAAGGGATTAAGGTATCTGTCATGAGAGGAGAAGCTCAGACATGGCACTTGTTACTGTGGAGAGGAGAAAGTGCAGGGGGATCTTATCCATGTGCATAACCTTCTTTATGGGAGGGTAAAAAGAAGATGGAGCTAGACTTTCTCCTGCGAACAGGCGAGAGGGAAGGGACACAACCTGAAATAGAAGAAATTACATTTAAACATAAGAAAATACATTTTCTTATGGATAGGGAGGTAAATCCAGGTTGCCTAAAAAGGCTGTGGAGTCTCCATCCTTGAAAATACTCAAAACACAGAAGGATATAGTCCCAAGCAATCTTCTGTAGCTGCTGTGCATTGATTCAAAGGGGTAGCTTGGAATAGAAAATCAGCAGAGGTTGCTTCCAATCTCAGCTGTTCTGTGCTTGTATGTTATATCCAGAGGAAGGTCTCAAGGGAGATGGAGAGAGCAGGGTTATTGCACATTAATGTGCAAAGAAAGCACTGTGGTGTGGATGAGGCACTTGGAATGGGAGTGTATGGCACATTTCACAGGAGGCTACTGTTTCCATGCTGTATGAAGAGAAACGTTGCCGCACAGTGGCAGACCCTTGGATTATCTCTTTGTGCTTTCTGGAGGGGTGAAATTTGTACCACGAGATGCAGAAGTTTTCAGATTTTGTCTTGTTACCTGCTAAGCCTTATTTCTGGTACTGCTCAGCAGTCTGTAAGAGAAAAAGGGTTTCAGTTCTTCAGAAAACCCATTGGAAGACTGTGACAAAAATGCCAGTAGCAACAAGGAGGTTTTCAAGGCTTATTTATTTTTTCCTTTTTTCATGCAAAAATTGTGGAGCATTTCAATATTATTAAAAGCAAGTATTAAAGCAAGTTACAGGTTTCATAGAGTATTTCTGAATTTTCATTTTTTCCTGCCTCCTGTCTTTTCTTTTGGGAAAGGGGAAGCTTTGTACTTGCCTCTGAGTCTCATGGCCCCTTTGCTTTTTTCCCATTCCTTCATTTTGACCATTGCTGTTGTTCAGGAAATGACACTGCTCACCAAGGCATATCTTTGTACTTTAAGCACTTTCCAGTTTAATAATTATAGGAAGGAAAGTTTGCAAATATAACCATTTTGAAGTCTTCTTATTGTTTAAGTGTACAGGCTTTTAAATTTAACAGAATGGATCAACTGCCTCTGGCTACAAGAGATGCAGAAAGTGATTAAACTGCTTATGGCAAGCCTTGAGATGTTGAAATTTTGCATCTCTTGGAACAGTTTAGACCACTGCTTTAATTCCTAAAGAAAAAGAATTAGAGAGTACTTGGTGAAATAGCTGTCTTTACCACTGAAAAACAAATGCATCTGTGTCACAAACATCCTGATGATATTCAAATAATGTGGATGTCAGACAAGTAACACCAGCCTCTTTCCTCTACAGATCTGCTTTTATCATGCCACACTATATATTAATATGGAAATAGAATCATAGAATCATGGAATGTCCTGAGTTGGAAGGGATCCAACAGGATCATTGGAGTCCAACTTCTGGTCCTGCACATGACAGCCCCGAATCACACCATGTACCCGAAATCATTGTCCAAACACTTCTTGAACTCTGTCAGGCTGGTGCTATGACCACTTCCCTGGAAAGCCTGTTCCAGTGCCCAAACACGCTCTCTGTGAAGAACCTTTGCCTAGCATCTAGCCTAAGCCTACCCTGATACAAATTCCTGATATTCCCTCAGGTCCTGTTACTAGCCACCAGAGAGGAGATGAGTTCCTGGTCCTTTGCTTCCCCATGTGAGGAAGCCGTAGACTGCAATGAGATCTCCCCTCAATCTCTTCTTCTCCAGGCTGAACAAACCAAGATCTCAGCTGCTCCTTGTATTTCTTCCCTTTAGCATCCTCACAGCCCTCCTCTGGATGCTCCCCAATAGGCTATTGTCTTTTTTATATTGTGGGACCCAAAACTGCCCCCAGCACTCGAGGAGAGGCCACCCCAGTGCAGAGCAGAGTGGGACAATCCCCTCCCTTGCCTGGCTGGCGATGCTGTGCCTGATGCCCCTCAGGACACGGCTGCCCCTCCTGGCTGCCACGGCACTGCTGATTCATGTTCAGCTTGTCATCAACCAGGACCTCCAGGTCCCTTCCTGTGGGGCTTCTCTGTAGTGTCTTGTTCCCCAGTTTATACATATATCCAGGGTTTCCCTGTCCCTTATAATTGGAATAGCTGATATTAACAACAGAACTCTCAAAACTCAGTGGGGAAATGCTTGGCCTAAGAGTTGTCCATCTACTTATTCTTTCTTAAGCCCTTGGAGCCATATGATTTTTCAGATGATTTCATCATCTTAAATGGCAGAGTTGCTGGAATAATTTTTGCTTGAAATATTTATCTGACTAATCGTCAGTTCATCTTTAATGCCCACTGGAACTGTATTGAAAAAAAATGTAAGAACAAGTTAATATTCCATTGGGCTATTTCTTGGTAATCTGTACTACAGAGAGGAATCAAACTCTAGATATGTGCATTCATTTATTTCATAAATGTGTAGGAAACTTCATATCTACATACTTTATTCATTCTAAAAACAGGAGGATTTGGTACTAAATCCCATTTTGCTCACAACAGTTACCAATGTAATAATATTTTTAAGCATTTCTCATCCAGAAAATTAGGAAAATTCACATAATTTCATGACAAGCATTTGTAACTTTCTTTTATTATTTTAAGAAAAAAATCAATTATATGCATCAAAATAAGTAATATGTGATTAGAATGAAAACAGGTCATAATATTGTGCCAAAGATCCATATTTGGAGATGCTAGTGGACACAGAGGAAAAAAAGAGAATATTAGGATTCTCATGTATTTCTTGAAAACAGGAGATGTATTCTTGACTATCATGGGAATAGAGAAGCCCAGCTACATTCATGGAATAATAATGTATTTGAGTTTTTAACATCTGAGAGCTTTCCAGGAACAAATTGAAATTTACTTGCTAAGCAAGATCAACAGTGACAGGAATTATTTTAAAAGTTGTGTTTCTTCACAAAACTCACATGGAGATCAAATTCTTTAACACCATTTACAGGCTTTTTCACAGAAATCAAAATGCTCTCAAATTTAGACTTCCAATGTTTTAAACAAGAATTCAGACAACTCTTTTGCCTGGCAGTTCTGAGTCTTGGATCATCTGGATCATCCAGATATCCGTGTTTCAGGTTTTGAATCTATACTCTGGGACAAGGCACAACTGCACCTAGACAAAGTTAGATGTCCTTGCACATTCTGCAGTAGAAGGGAAACTCTCCATGACTTTGGAAAGAAATCCAGTAAGGTGAGAGGACAGCTCTGGTGATAGTGGATATGTGCACCATTTCTCAAAAGTTAATTTAAAAAAATAAATTTATGTGGGCACCCTGCATAGCAGAATCTTGTCCACAAGCATCTCCTCCAGACTGGGGATCTCAAAGCCGGTGTTTCAGGAGCAACATGGGTTTGTCAGCAGGATAGAACCAGGGAGTGGGTTGAGCATAACCCATGGCTTTCCATGTAATGGAATACCAAAGACTTGGAGGCATGTCTGCAACTAGTTCTTCAAGTGAAACCCATTCATTTGACCCCTTCCTGGCTTGTGAGTGCCTCTATTCTCTGTGGGCTCAGTCTTTGCTGAGCTCAATCAACACTGAACCAGTCTGAGAAGGGAAAGGAGCAAACACACTGCTTTTTCCTCACCTCCAGGTGTGTCTTTGCTATGGAAGCTTCAGGAAAGGTCATGACTTAGAGTAGCACTTCCACTTGGAGAAAATAGTGAGGAGATGAGATTATACTACAATACTAAAGGGGGTCTGTTTCTTAGGGGTAGGCAAGCATTATTTCCAGCCCTTTCCGCTTTAGGGATAACAATATCTACCAAAGAAGAGGATCATGTTGCTTGGATTGTGTTTGATCAAGAAAAGGAATGGGTGGTCAGCCCTAAACTCTTCAAACTCAGAAGAGTGTTGGATGTCTTCTGTGTCATCTGCTGACCCAGCCTCCTCAGTGCCCTCTTCAGTGACTTCCAGGTATGCCTCATGGATGGCCTCAGATATCCTGAGGCTCTCTGCTGAAGAGATGCCAGAGAGATTGGCCGAGGGGCTGAACAGGTCGGTCATACCCAAGGACGTTAAGACAGATGTGAGGTTATATTTTTCCCCAATCTTCATGCGTGGGAGATACACTTTCACTCTCTTCTTTTCCATCACCTTGGAACTGGTCCACTCTGTAAGTTTTTCAAAGCTGATTTTGTTCTCAAGCTGCAAAGAGAAGCAGGGAATTAAATGCCTGGGATGCAAATCCAACTTCTTCATACCATTCATTTCTATCAAGGCTATGATAAAAGTAAAACCCCCACCAGAATGGTTCCTGAAGCGCTTCCTATTGGCATCCTTCTTGCAGTTTATTAATTGCCTCTCTAGTACTGCCTGTCACTGTCCTTTTATTCAGTTCTTTACCAACTTGATACATCCCCTTTTGTCCAACTAATCTTGTGTCTCATGAGGTACAACCCAACAGTTTCACAGCCTAGTAAATTAGTCAGCTTGCAAAAGAGATTGCAAAAAAAGGACATGAAAATTTACCTACAGTTTATAGTAACTAACAAATGCAAACTCTTCTACATATTTAAAAACTCTATAATTTAAAAAAATTGCTGAAATAAGAGTAATTGTTCATATAATGTAGACTGCATTAACTTTTCACTTACTTGAGTACAGATAGATAGTTTTGTAACACTGCCCATATACCCATCCTCTTCTGCAGGGCTGCAGCAGCCCTACTCTGCTTTACCTTCATCTTATAAAACTGAGTTCAGGACTCTCCTAAGAGGCTCTGCCTGAGCACCTGGAAGCACCTGGGCAGATTTTGTGCTCCTCTGCCTGCCCAGCACAGCCATGGTGTGGGCAGCTGGGATGGCAATGGTCAGGAAAAGGTCTGACAGCAGCCAAGCTCCACTGAAGTCATAAATCTTCTGCTTGCCCTGCCAGGGCCATACCTGCTCCAGGCCAGAGATGTCATCAGGCAGCAGCACCAACAGGCTCAGCTCTCCACTGGCATATGGAAGCTCCAGGATCTTAATTTTCTCTTCAGCCACTCTTGCCACTTTGAAGGTGCCGTTCTGACACATCACTTGCACGGGTCTGCTCTCTTGCTGCAAAATCAGAAATGTGAGATGATGTGATGTGGGAGCAATTCTTTCCTTTGGTCAGACAAATGTACAAGGCCTGTGAAAGGACAGGACTCAATCTTCAATCACGCTGCCTTTGGAGAAGAGGTGTGACTCCATTTTTGTCTCATCTGCTGGTGTGCTCTGTCAGACACAGCTTTTGTAACTCTGACAGCGAGGGACCCCGGTAAATCACCTAGCCGATGACAACAGAATTGTAAATACCACAAATACACAGCTGGCCAGAAAGTGTGTCTGTGCCCTCCTACCTCTGTCACATTGAAGTGCACTTCTCGAGTGTCTTCCTCCATAAATGCAGTTTTCCATATCCCTTTGAAGTAAATGGCATTCACAAGGACCAGCGCAGTGTGGAGATTAACAGAGCTTGGTTCAAGGAAATCCTGGATCTGTCCTGTAAGAGAGAAGCAGGACACAGAGTGGTAAGTTTCATAGCAGTAATCTTGTATTTTAGAAGTCAATCAGTATACTGCTCCTTCACTTGATTTTTCCTTCTCCAAAAGTCTGCACATGGAATTAAGGTTCATGAGGATGATTTAATAATACATGGAAAGACTGGCATCTGGCCAGACATTTCTGCAAGAGGACAGGTAGGTTCAAGAGTTTTATAGATCCCCAGGAATATTTCTAAGCAGTGCTTGGAAAACAAAAAGATTTATACAGATAAGAAGGAAAGGGAGAGGGAAGCACCAACACAGATTTTCTCTTTCTCACTGTGTTTCTTTCTCACAATTCACTCTAGGTTCCCCCCCACACACACACCTCAACACAATAAATACACACAAGATTCTGAAACATTTATTTCCCACCATCAGCTTAGAGTGCATTACTTTCTCCCCTGGAAGTCCACTTCTTATCCTCCAGCACATCCTTGTAAATTATGCCAATATTCTAGAGAAGCTGGGACTAACCTTGCACGAGTTAAGCTCTCCAGACACAAAAAGTGTGCATATAAAGTGTGCATATTAAGTGTGCATATTAAGTGTGCATATTGTGGCACCTCTGCCCTTGCCAGATGGATTTAAAGCACTCTGTCACTGCCACACAGGTGCAATAGAGTTATACCTTTCCACAGAGAATATCCACTAATGGGGACAGGAGGACGAAATTTCTCCACTAATCTTTAGTCTTCTCAGAGATTGCTAAAATACAGTTGTCAGAGGGAAGTATATTTCATAGTCTTGTCTGACTTACCATTTGTCTGATTTTTCACCCAGGAATTAATGCGCTGTCTGGCTTGATTAGATGCTGTTTTGAAGTTGACCATTTCTAGACCAGATTTGTACAGTTTCTTCACACATTTTAAGTAGATCTGTAAAGACACCAATTGTAGCCACCAAACTATTAATTTTTTAAAAACAGTATGAAAGTGAAATAAAATATGGCTAATATGATTTTTATAGTGATGTCATGGTTAAGGCATTCTCATTGCTTATTTCCTGAATGAATTTGCAAAAACTGAGCCAGAAAAATTATTGTGTTTTATGACAATTTCAGAACTGACATCTTTACTACGTGACCAGCTAAGAGCATATGTTACAGAAGTTTAAGTATTTTCAGGAAGAAAGCCTGATCCAAACCCACTGTTTTCAGGTTCATTTCAGACTGTCTTATTATCTTTAAGTCCACTTCCTTTTTTTAAAGCATTTTTCCTTATTTTTAAAGATAAGCAGTTCCTTTGATTAGAATATTTGTATCTTTTGTTTTGGAAATGTGAAAGAAAGATTTTGACACTTTCAAAATTTGTTTTTGGGGTGAGTTTTCAAGCAAAGAAAATGCCAAAGTCAAATTATTTTCTGGAAAAAAAACAAACAACCAACTAAAATGAAATGCATTGGGGGAGCAAGTGGGGAATGTGGAATTACATTACTAATAATTTTGCTTATTACTCCATTCATTTTTTAATAGGGCCATATTTTTGCCTCAAATTGCTTTCCATTTAGACTGTTGCCAGGGCCATGGCAAAGGCAAAAGCCATGTAAATCCACACCAGTAGGGACCATTGGATTAACTGATCACCTGCTCTGGCCAGTCCTCCTGGATGACAGAATTATACAGGGTTTAGCAAAAGATCACTTACCGGTAGGATTTGACTCGTCTTTTCAGCATAAAGTCTGTTGGCAATGTGGAGTGAATAATTGGCTTTGGGTGCAGTAATATCAGAGAGGATTTCTTTAAACAGTAGGTGGATATTCACAGATTTGCCACACTGAGTTGTTGATAAGGAGACAGAAAAGCACAGCTCTTAGGTTATTTTATAAGAGGATTTTTTATCAGGTACAAATAACATGGGAAAACACACAGTGTTTGAACATTTGCAAATGAACATGTAATACAGTCTGAGAGTTCCGTGGGAGGGATGTTCAGCATAAGCAACTAATGATGTAGAATTCATTCACAGGCTATGATGCCACTCATTCTAGTGGCAACAAGCAAAAAACTTCACTGATGAATCTGAAATCACGTAGCTCAGGAATGAGGTGGAAAAAAGAAAAATGCAGGTGTTAATTAGTGCAACTGGTGACTTGTCATAGGTACACAGCCTCTAATTCCCAGCTGCTGCTTGCATCTCCATGGCAGTTTTTTGCAGAAGCTGCAGATGGAAGAAGAGAGCTAGATGGCAAGGGAGTCAGGAAGTGTCTTGAAACACAGTGAAAAAATGGATCACCTGTCTCAAGTCCCAAGAATGGTATTCCAGGTGACACAAGCTAAAAGCACATAAGAAAATTGCACAATGATAAACAGTAGCTGGGACTTTATTTTTTGAGAATAATTGTGTTGAACTGCTCCTTTCTAAATGCTTAATGAGTCCTTAAATGCTCTAGCTTTAGATATTACCTTTATCAAAAAAAAAGTCTCATCTTTTTTAAGTCCCTCCTTGTGTTTTGGATCCCAAGTGAATGGGGACAGACCAGGCTCCAGGGCTTTTGTTATCTTTAGAGAGGCAGCAGATGGGCAAAAGCATACAGGTGGTATCCCAGTACCTTGGGACCCCTCATGGTTCTCTTGGGGTAGAGGTGGGAATTGGAGCCTGGAAAAGTCCCTGTAGCTTTGTAAGAGTGTGGTAACTTTCCGTCCTTTGAGGATTCTGGGCTCTTTTCTACTGAAGCATCTTCCTGTCCCACTTTGGGGTCTCAGCTGCAAGTCTGCCTACTGTACCCTGGCTTCAGGTACTGAGACCCTTTCAAGTACCCCACCAGCATTTGCAGGTGTGGAGTTCCGTAGATACAAAAATGCTGCTAGCGAGGATTTTCTTGCTATTTTCTAAGTCCGTGAGAGACTTTTCTCTCTCACGGAAGAGGTGGCAGGGAATGTAAACAACCAAACACCTGCAACCTTGAAAAGTCTTCATTATAGTACAATAGAAAAATATTTTGACAATGGATGTTTTAGGATTTTAGTCAATCACCCCTAAGGGGTGCCTGATCCTTGTCCAATTAGACTATGAAGAAAAAAAGTCTATAAAAGAGTTTGTAAAATAATTAAAAAAATCAATCTTGCTGCACAATTCCTGCCTGCTGGATCTTCTCTCCTCCTCCTCCCTATAGCTGGGGGACACGGTGATATACCCTAGGGCCTAGGCCTGTGGTAATAGAGTTCATTTACATAAAAGTGTATCCTGGTGCCCAAAGCATCCTGTCACTTACAGTATGTGCAGCCTGCTTTTTCTGGTGGTGTTTTGGGGTTTTTGTTTGTTTTTGTTGTTGGTTTTTTGCTTGGCATTTGTTTTGTTGCTGTTTTTCTTTGGGATTTGGTAGTTTGTTGTACTTTTTT
This sequence comes from Aphelocoma coerulescens, assembly GCF_041296385.1. Classification (NCBI taxonomy): domain Eukaryota; kingdom Metazoa; phylum Chordata; class Aves; order Passeriformes; family Corvidae; genus Aphelocoma; species Aphelocoma coerulescens. Next base: position 81,377,825 of record NC_091015.1, read on the forward strand.
TTAACTTACATCTCTTAAATTAAGAGAATTAGCAAAGGTTTGGGAAGGTGTTGAACCTACTAGAAGCACAATTAAAACAGTCTATTCTCAGGAAAAAATGTGATAGAGAAATCAATGTACCTTAGATTTCTGTACCTTGGTCTGCATACTTCCAAGTCCTGCAATTTTGTCAAAGTGAAGAACCTGCAATTGAAAGTAGAAATTGGGTATGTGAAGTCCACTGACAGTCACTGATGTTTGTGCTAAAACTGTAGGTTTTCACTAACCAAGTCTGATTAGCACATAGATGAACTGAGAAATTTCATGTGAGCTTTAAACCAGGTGCCACACTGAAAATTTGTGACGGTGATCTTCAGCTTAAATCCCTTCTTTACCAGTTAATGGCATTCAATCTATAAATCTGCTACAGCCTTACTGCATTGTATTTATAACTCTGACTTTTGTTTTCTGAACATTTCATCTTTCGTATGTTTCAGGTTGTCCTTTCCACCTGGAAGGAATCAGGTCTGTGAGATAATATCAGCTGAAGCAAGAGACCTGCCTTAACCATTCTCCAAAACTGCTCTTTCTTAATGAAAACCAAAGGCTGTTCTTGCCCTTCATGGGGAAATGTGGTAAGGGAAAAGTATGGGATCAAATGAAAAGAAGGGATCAAAGAGAGTTTGTACCCCTTTATGTAGCTTACCTTCTCCATCTGATACTCAGTGTTATTTCTTGCTCCCAGATAGACCATGGCCAAGGCTGCAATCATGCTCAGGGGGCAATAAAAGATGTTGTCATTGGGATGGTGAAATTTCACCTCTTTGAATACATCAAAACAAAATTCTGCATTTGCTGCACTGATGGAACCCATTGTGAAATCAGTGTTACCTAGAGCAAAGAGAAATATGACTTTATGGTCATGATATGAAGTGCTTGTTTTGAAAAGTACTGCCAATAGCCCAGAAACTGCCGGTTCATTGCTGGTTTTGTGATGCTGAACCAGTGAATGAGGTGAAGCCTACAAATTCTGTGATCATTAGAAATATTGCAACTCCTGACCTATCTGAACATGTGTTTGCTTTCTTTTGGTGAGATACTATCTCATTGGCAAGATAGTACCTTGTACTTGCCTTTTAGGAAATAGAAAGTTTCATCCACCCTTCGATATGATAAATAGAACATTGAATGGATGAGTTTCCCTGTGGCCATCCAGAGGGCTCTGAATGGTGTTTGAGACAACGCAAACTTAATATTTCATTTCTTCTCTGGCTGCTCTTGAACTTTAAATCAAATGTAGTCAACTCACTATACTCTTTATATAATTCTTACTGTTGCTTAGTACAACCAGCCACAAATCTGGAGGTTACTTTCTTCTAATTTATAGGAATAATAGGAGTAAGTTGCTCTGTAAACCCAGCCAGTTGCTTAGATGCTGACATATAAATTAAGGGGGGTTCTGTCTTGTAGTCCTGTTTCAGATATTTAATCTCTGTTGATGGTTTTTAGCACAAGCATGCATATATTTACATATATATATATGTATGCACACACATATATAAATATATATAGAATATATGGGTTTTGGGAGGGAGTGAGATTGAGAAAAGAGAAATGCCTTTATTCCCAGTGATTAAAATTATAAAAGGATACTTTTAATGTGACAACAGATTTTCAGTGAAAAAGAACTCTTTCTACTCAATGCTGTGGTGCACAAGCCACATATTTTGCACACTTAAAAGTATTTGACAGTCAAACAGTGTAAGATAAGGCAAGGCAAAATTACTGTATATGCTGTCTTTTTACATACCTGTCTTATATTTACCTTAAAGTTCTTAAACATAATATCACTTTTTTGTACATCTTAAAGAATACAAATTAGAAATGACATTTTCTTGGAGAAATACTTACCCCACAGACTTCAAAGAGGCACGTAATAATCCAGCTGAACCTAAACAGCTCCCTGAGCTGTTGGTGATATATACTGCACAATTTGAGACACTCCCACTGTTGCCTTCAAGAAGTCATCTTTTCACTCACTGCCTTTTGTCACAACCTCTTGATTCATTGCACTTTGAAACATTGAGCAGAGCAGTTTCAAGCTGGTACTCTGCCTTCAGCAAGCCAACCTTTATTTACTGAAATAAAACTGGATTTAAAAAAGAATTATTTAAGCTTTTGCTGTAACTTTCTCTTCTCCTCAGATGTGAGGCACTGTCAGGGCTGAAATCAGTCTAACACAGTACTCCCACAAATCATGAAGGGAAAGGTGGATGCTGGGCTAACTGCTGGAAGTCTGGTAGATATGCAATGACCCACTGCAGCATCTGTGTAGTGGGACAGAGGGAAGTTCCTCAGGAACAGTGGCCATCTGACCTTGCCAAAATAATATAATTCCAAGCAAAGCCAGCTGCAGGATGGTCATTCTGTTGAGAGGGGCTTGAAATGGATTTTTCTTCCATGTTAGAACCCAAAACTTTCTGTTTATTTTTCAAGACTGAAGTAGCACTGAAAGGTGCTTTGGTCTGACAAAATGCAGAATTATGTTCCTGGAGTCCAGAGACTGGTGTGGTGTATAGCTTGTACAGTCACATCTATTTCTTTGCCTAGATCAGACTACAGTATGTTACCTGAGGTCAAACTATGAGGGTCTGCAGCATAGGTATGCAGGAGGAGGGGAGAAGGGCTCTGAGGAGAGAGCACATTTTGCTAAAACCTCATTTTGATGAAAACATTCAGAACAACAGCGTTGATATGACTAAGAGGCCTTAAGATGGGCATGGAAGAGATTTGAGGAACAGTCAGGAATTACATATTTCCTGGGCTGTAAGCCTGACCCCAGAGTATTCAGGTATTCAGAAATTTGTGTAAACCAGACAGTGGGATTTAAAGGATGACGGAGAGCCAGCTTTTAATTTTCATTCTGTGCAGGTCATGGCAACAAGGCCCATGGTACTTGCACAGGCCATTCTCATAGATCTTCCATACCTTGTAACTATGGCAGGTGAATAAGCTACAGAATCTGTCTGCAGGAACATTCATGGTCTGTTAGACAATCATAATGCACAATATAAAATATAATTCAATTGAATAATAGACTTGATGAACAGTAAAAAAACAAATCTGGCATCTGTAAAGGCGATGGGGATAAGAGAAATACAAATTTGTACATATTAAGTCACAGAGCATACAACAGTAGGTGCACCCTCTGTGAAAGGGAATGGGAGCTACTTTATCCTTAACAGTGCTGTTTGTTTTGCTGAAATGCAGGGATGTGTGTGCAGAGCCTGATAATTGGGGTGGCTTTTAGTTTCCCAATTCAGAATGAGGATGTTGTAGCAGCAATAAGGATGGGAAAAGCTGACGATAAGAAGGAGCTTTCCTCTTACCTTGTTCAATGCTCCTTATTCTGTGACCTGGGCTGCTGTAGCTTTTACTTTATCCATACTTATCAAACCATTACTGCCTGAGGGCACAGGTTTTGTGTGCAAAGAGCTGTCATGTGTCTTTTCTTATTTTCCCATTTCCACATATTCACATTAGAGTTCCAGTTATTGCTCAGCAGCTGCTCAAGCACATCTTTGGGGCTTCCATGAAGAATTTTCCTGGGTACCCACATTCCTTTGCAGGCTATGGTTCAATTTGTTTGTGCGGACCTCTGTGGAGATTGTCCAGGAAGGACCCAACCAACACTGTGAAAATGTCCATCTCTTTGCATAATGTCCAAGATTTTCTCAAAAAACATTTTGTTACACCAACTCTTCTGGGAGGGGGCATGTAGGTCTTTCTGGTTTGCTGTCCCATGTAATATATTTGCCTTCTTTGTACACTCTACATTTCATATGTCTACCTATGGAACACGCTCACCACAACAGTCTCTACGCACAGGTATAGTGGTTGAACATCAAAAAACTGCTCAGTTACTGAATTATGTAATCTACCCTAACATGAAAAACTACTTTGCCAAGACAGGCAAGATGGTTTAAAACATCCAAAGTAGAGAAGCTCATGGAAGAAAGTCTGGTTCTGCCAGTAATCATGGCTGGGGCAGTACAACTTCTCCAGAAAACAGTCTGTAACTGCAAAACCTTGGGTTAATTTTGGGCGTTTTTAATACATCGACTGCTAGTGCAGAAGTGGTTGAATCAGCCCAGGAGTAGATGCAAATTTTGATCATCATTGGCTATCTGTATGCAGTCACCAACAAACAACTGCTCTTTTGTAACTTTGCCTGGCAAAAACAGATGCTTCTGAAATTCAAAAGCTACAAGTGTAGTACTGCAAATAAAGCAAGACAAACGAGTTAAAATCTGTTTCATATCCATGTTTGTCCCAAAAAAGGGCTGAGCAAGGACTCTGCTTCCCTTTGTGCCTAAACCAATACGTGGTGTTTGCCCCTCTTCCCTGATGTTGGCATAAAAAAGAGACACCAAGGAGCTGGGAAAACAGCTCTTTCCAGTATTTCTCTGTTCTTATTTTCACATTTAATTTCTTCTGGTGGCTCAGGCACTACTGGGCAGTGTTTGAGAGTAATGTTTCCTTGTGCTTTGGGTGGCCTGTCCATCTGCATCACACAGACTGTGCATTTACTGCACCCGAGTGTCTTTCTTACTGGTGTCATAAGGAACCAGGACTTCCTACTATAAAACCTTCTAGCAGTTAGATTTTGAGGGAAATAAACACTAGTCTTATTCATATGGGGGTGGGGGTCAAGTGTGACTCAAAGCTGCCCTCTTTGGCTTTTTCAGTGACAATCCAAAAATCTCCCTTTGCTCTTCTTGTTTATCCATTGCAAAGCTTTTGAAGATATAATAAAAATTATGTTATACATAGGTACTAAGAAACTGTTTAAAGAAAAGCACAATTTCAGAGAAAACTCGGGAGAACTGCAACCATCAGAGAGAATAGAGTTCAGTGGAAATGTGAATATGTAAATCAAGAGTCACTCAGTAATCAGACTGTGAAAGACACAGATCTTTCTAGTGTGGGACAAATGTGTGTACCTTTCCATGGTTCATCATGCAAATAGTATTTGATATCTTTTGCTTTGCTTTTTGCCAGTCTACACATTTGTAGGCTGTCATGTGTGCTGGCGTGGTTCAACACTTGGCATCGAGCCTGTCCCTGGGGAGGAGGCAGGGAAAGGCCCTTCAGGGATATATCTGCTCCAGACAGCATTTGGAGTTTCCAACTTTTCTCTGCTCTGCAAGCTCTATCATTTGGCATTGCACTTTTACAAGCTACAGCTTCCCACAGAAGAAGCATTTGCTGCTAGAGTAGGGGGCTTAGCTTCTATTTCTAAGTAAACATCTCTGATTTCGTGGGAGCACTGCCCTCCCCACTAGGAGCTGCTACCACTACAATAGCAGCAGGGGACTACTTTCCAGCTTCTGGTGTTTTTCCACCACATTTTTTAGATGTCTTGTAGATTAAAATGGCAATAAGAAAAAATGATGTCATAAGGAGAAGATAGATTTTTTTATTATAATTTACACTATATTTTGTTGCTGGTTCTGAATTATCTAGATATCCCTAGAGCAAGTTTTTTTAATAAAAATTGTAATACAAAATCACAATTGAAATACAGAGTTCCTGCTGTGAGACTCGTGCTTTTGGGGATAATATCTTAAAGCATTTGCCTTTATCACATTAATTTTTTCTTTTACATTTTATCTGAAAATATATAGGCCTGATTGTGCAAGCTAATAAATTCTAATCCAGTTCATACTCTTTTTTAATTTTAACCTAAGTAATTTATAGTGAAGACAAACCAGATCTACATAAAATTCCAATGGCAGTTGTTGAAAAACATGTATAGTTGGTTTTTGCATACTTCGTTTATCAGAGCTAACAGCCTGTGTTTTGTGTTCTCTTACCAGCTAATTGATATGAAAACTGTGTCTCTACAGGTAATTTTACTATTTCAGGCTGTACTTCATACTGCAATTGCAGCCATATGAGGTATCTCCACAGACTATAATGGGCCTGCTTTATTTAGCAATTCAATTTGGGTTGAGTACTGTAATTTACTGTAATTTTTCCTGCCTATCTCAGCATTTGGAAGAGCCCTCTGAATCATCAGTTCTACAATGGCACCAGTATGCTCACAGTGTTTACCTTCTCCCCGTCAGTGAGTAACAGGAAAAGGAGAAGTGAGTCATCAAAGAGTGGAATATTTTTCCTATAAAAGCAAGTATTCTTCACGAACCTGTGGATTTCAGACATTGCCTGCTGCCAAACTGGGCAGGCTGCTCCCTTCTTGTGACCCTGTGCTATTCCTTCCTACCACCTACTGCACAACAACCAGGAGGTGGTTTAGGGAACTAGATCATCAGCAAGCAAATTAGCTTTACCAGAAATTTTCCTCTTGGTTTGTGTCCCAGAGAACTGCTCATCCCCACGTCAGGCAACTAATAGTGGTCACGTAACAGAGGGAACAGACTCAGGGTTTACGTACCCTAATGTTGAATTGTCCAATGCCTAAACTCAGCATGATGAATATTTAAAAGTGGAAGGTAGACTTCAGTGTCATCTACATTTTTGAAAAGGATTATCACTATTTGTACTTGCTATATTAGACTATTCCTCTGTCCACTTAATTCTGCAGATTACTACATTTAATATTTAGCTTGCAATGGGTTTATCATGATAAATAATAATAATAATAATAATAATAATAATAATAATAAATAAAACAAACACAGGTTACCCATATAAATACCATTCCCATCGATTTTTAAATGTTTTTATGTTAATAATGAATAAAACAGCTGGGACAAGAAACTCACACTACCTGAGGGAAAAACAGAGCTGGCTTTTAGAGTGAGAATGGCTGATGTGGGAATTATGTGTATCATTCCCAGTCATCACACAGCAGGCCTTGTCAGAAAATTGTCCCATTACTCTGAAACCCTGTCTTTGTTATGGGGAAGTTTATAAAGAAGTTGGAGAATTTTCTTACACATATAGGGTTTTTCACAGGAAAAAAAATAAGCAATGGGTCTTCCTTTCTTCAGAACAAGCAAAATTACACCAAAAAATATTCTGTCTTATCTGCTCTCTGAGAACAAACCCTGACAGCTCCAGCTTGAAATACTGCCTCCAATCAATATTTAATAGGAGGCCTGGAGGAATACTTTGGTACTCCCCTATAAAGTGGTATTTTCTTTGAGACCTTAGCTAGGTAAGGCTAAAAGAGACCAAGTGCCTGAGGTTATGCTTTTAGTGCGGATCCCTATCCTCCTGTCTACTTCATGTGAGAGAATGTATCACTTATCTTTAGGGCACTAAAGTCATGGGTTTATTGGATCCATACTGCATTAGGAAAGACTCAAAGTAAAATTTTCTTTGCAGATGTCTCTAGAGGACTACAGCTTTTTGGCAAATACCACATACTGTATTTTAAGGTAGATGTCATTTTTGTAAGGCCTCCTAAAAGTAAAACATGCCTAAGGTTCACAGGGTTTATGGTTTTATATTTAATTTGGGTCTTCTCAGAAAGTCTTTTTATTTACAGCAAACCAGACTTCGGGATAAAATTTAGAGAAATGTCTTTTGTTTTCTCTTTTGTCCTTACTGCTTGCCAGTTGGGATGTAAGTGGGGAGAAAGATCTAATTTCCAATATAACCTCCACTTAAGGAGAGGAATATCTTCCAAAGAAGAGAATGGTGTTGGTTTGGTTGTGTCTGATGAAGAACAGGAATGGATGGTCAGCTTTGAACTCGTAAGCTACTGGGCAACACAGAGGCATTGCAAGAAGCCCCATGGCACAACCTGCTTCGGTGCCCTCTTCATTGACTTCCACGATTGTCTTCTGGATGGCCTTGGACACAACCAAGCCATCTTTCATAGAGATTCCTGACAGATCAGCTTTTCCCCAGTCAAAAACATTCATTACTCCCATCTCCTTGAGAGTGTTGTTGAGAACATAACTTTCCTCCATCTTGAACTGGGGCAGGTGCACCTTCACTCTCAGCGGTTGCATCGTAGCCGAGCTGGTCCATTCTGCAAGTTTTTCATAGGTGAGGGCACATTCAAGCTGTAAGGGGGTATTGATAGTAATGATTGGCACCATAGTGAATGCAAGGAAAGGCAGTCCAGTTTTTCCCACTTGTCTTCTGACCACACTGGAGCAGTGCTCTCTATGTACATTACTAGATAGAAAACAAAGTGTTACCTGTTCTAGGCGAGTAAAGTCCTCACAGTCATCTTCAGGAAGAAGAATGAACATGCTTAGTTCATTATTGAAGTATTGGAGCTCTATGACTTTCATTTTCAGTTCCTCTATGATGGCCATGTTAAAATACCCTTCTTGAAACATCATCTGCACTGTCTTTCTCTCATTCTGAAATACATGAAACATATTAATCGGAAAATACAGAAATTATAACCCTGGTTTTAATTGGTTTCAGTATTGAGGTTAAAATTCAGTTCAAAAGCATTATTTAAACTGGTCACGGGTTGAATGTACTTGTAGCATTGATGTGTTCCTCTCAGCTGTAGTCCCAATGAAGTTATCCGTTTTAGAAGCATAAAAACTACATTTCCCTTTCTAATGGTGCCAAATTACTTTACTCACAACTTCATCATTACACCCTTCTTTTTTTTGGCGTGTCAGATGAGGAAACTGATACATCTGATGCAACCATAAATTAAATTTGTCATGAATAATGCATACATTCCCCTGAGATAATTTGCCTTTAGTATATTTTTTCCCGAAAGCACGTACTGTTCTGTTCGTAAATAGTAGCGGAGAAACAGAATCCTCAGTTTCAATCTCGAGAGCAGACTATTTTTGAAACAGCACACTTAGCTGCAAAATCCCCAACAAAGTTAGTGCATGTACTCAGTGGATTTGGTCCAACAAGGATCTCAGCTGCACAAGAACAACTTCTGATATGAATTGGTAAGAACATTTACATATTTGGTTAGGAAAATGGACAGAAATACAGACCACTGTTTTGTCTTGGGATAACAGAAAGGAGAAAAGCCCTCATCTGTTGGTACAGGAGACAGACATATGACCTCCATCTCCCAGCTGCTTCAGTTCCTGCTCATACTGTACCTTGTTCAGGTGGAAATATGTTTCCTTTGTGTCTTCTTTCTTAAATTCTACTGCCCACTTTCCTTTAAAATATATAGCATTGACCAGGACAAGTACAGTAGAGGGATCAATAAAACCAGCAGCAAATAGGTCTTTGATTTTACCTTTAAAAATAATGAATTAAGAAGAATTATTACTTCGTTCTGGCAATCAGCTGACTTTGACTATTAATAGTAATTTCTTTAAAATTGAAAAGTGGTATAATTCTGTCAGACAAATGACAAGAAATTTAGGTACAGCCTTGAAAACAAGGAACTCAAAGTATTTTTGTTCCTCTTACTACATTTATTTCCTGTTGAGAAAAATAAAATATTGCAGGTGTTTAATACATAAAAATCTTGCTATCTTTGGAAAAAAAGTGGAGAGTGATAGTCCTAAGTGGTTCAACTGCAAGCCAACCTGCACATTTTTTCTTTACCTTTTGTCTCATTTTCAACCCAGAAGTTAATTTTGTCTCTGACCTCTTCTTCAGTGTATTTAAAATTTACTGGTTCCAGTTCTGCTCGATAGAATTTCTTTGTGGAATCCAAGTATTGCTGGAAAGTACAAATTGCAGAAGTTTATTGCAATGCAGTGAGTTCATAAGATAGATGATTTCATGGCTTCAGGATAATTCCATGTAGTAGACCAGCAAGAAAGAAATTGAGTGAAAAAGTCATATGTCCCTTCATGTTTTATGACAGAAGACATTCTGCTGAGCTCCCCACTCCTAGGAGTTGTTACAAGGGACACCACAGTCACTTACCTGGAAGAATGGATAAGTAATTTCTCCAAAGAGCCTGTTGGCAATGGTGAGACAACAGCCTGGTCCGGGTTCACTGACTTCAGCCAACAGAGCCTGGAACTGGGAATGGACTCCTTCATCTTCTTCACACTTCAAACAGGAAAACAGATGTTTCGTGGTAGGCTTGAGCTTTCCTATGCAAAGTTGGACCTGAGGGTGAATTGCAGCCTCTCTCTGCATGAGAAACCCTACTCCACCCAGCTGATAGAGGCATTGGAATAAATGCACCAGGACACCACCACCTATCCCCCCTGTGCCAGATGTACAGAATGACAAAACAGTTCCCCTTCAGGCCCACACCAGTTCACCTCCAAACCACATTGTATCCTACAGTGATGTCTCTGTGCACTCTAAGCAAAGGGCTGCTGGTCTAGAGACTGGGAGAAGCAAGCTCCAAGGTGCCTTTAGCATGCTCTGTAGTCAAACTTTTGCAGGTGGCAATTGAAGAACTTATCACATTTTAGATTGGCACTGCTGTTTTGGTTAGAAACCTGTAATGAGAAGGCTAAGCTGTTGAAATGTGTGATCTCACAAGGCCCTTTAAATAACTAATAAAGGACCAGTAATAAGTAGGTCTGCAAATCTAGATGGAGAGGCTTATCAGCCCTGCTGTGCCTTCAGATTAAGTGATTGCCTTCAAGGAAAAAGGCTGACAAACTGGCTCCTGTTGCTTCAGCTCAGAGCTGCAATTGTGTCTTACCTCCTCAGAAGGGTATCTGTTTTCCTGTCTCGTACTGCTCAAAACTTCTCTGAAATGAAAGACCTGCAATGTAAATGTTGGGTGAATGCAGCTGAGTGGCGGTACTCCAATGCTAAAGCAGTGTTGCAAGCCTGTCCCAAAACACAGCTAGACACAGTCCCTGGGGAAAGGCCCCTTTGTTCTTTACCATAAGATCCTTGCAAGTGAAAAAGTAGTTTTAGTAGATGGTGAGTGCATGAAATCTTTCAAATGTTCTACATGAGAAAGGAGGCTTTGGGTGTCCAGAGAAGGCAGAAAACCACATTAACGGGAAGGAACTCTTCTGAGCCCTGGAGAGTGAAGGGATACCTCCAAAACACTTTCTTTAGCACTGGTGTATTCATTGAACCGTCAATTCAATAATAATGCTTAATCTGAAGAAGTTTGGTATTAGGAACAGCATAATGTATTTTTAAAGGAAAATTTGTGTGCATCAATCCTCTGGATGTTAGGAATTGTATCAGATGGCAAAACCAGCCTCTTGGCTCATATCTTGCCACTGTTCCCTTTTCAGAGCAGAGAAGACCTACCTTCTCAATCTGTTCCAGTGTGCTGCCCCTGGCTCCAAGGACAACCATTCCAAAGGCAGCTGACAAACTTAGCGGGGAGAAGAAGATGTTTTCATTTCTTTTTCTTTTGCTCAGCTCTCTGAAAAAGTCAAGACAGAACCTGGCATTGGCAGCACTGAGAGAGCACATCGTGGCACTGTAGTCACCTGAAACACGGGAAAAAATAATTTAGGCATCTCATCCTTACACCTGCTATGTTTAGATGCCCTGGTAAGTTTTTTGCAATGGCTTGGCTGTATTATTCTGTATTTCATGGAAATTCCCTTTTCATTACATTTGGGATTTCACTGAAAACCAGCACCCTGAATAGCAGAAGAAACACATTTGCAGAAATGGTATTCTGAGTTGAGCTGCTTCTCCAGCTCACTCAAAAGCTATGGCTTTGCCACTCAGCCCTAACTTTGTCCTAACCACACTGCCAGCTCAGTTTATATCCTGATCGTTTTGCCTTGAGTCGTCCAGGCATAGCATTTAATAATTGCACCCTTGATCATATCTTACTCTTTGTCTCTCTAAAAACTTTGTATTAGTCAGCTGTACCTCACATACTGTGTCCTTCTAAAACTGGTTGCTTAACAAATATTCGATAGAAAATGGAGCTACAGACAGGCTCATTTAGTGAGATTTTCAACTAAGACACATTGTGCAGTAGTAGAAAATTTCAGTCATATTTTTTTATTTCATCTGCAGCTGAAACTCTTTTTTCCAGGCACCCTTCAGTTACAATCACAATAATTACAAGGAGATCATCTTGAGTGTTCTGCAAAACTCTTCATATATTAGACCTAGAACAGAGTTCCTTTCCTGTGACAGACTTTTCCCAGTGTCTTCATCCAGTTAAGTGTTGTAGAAGCATCTGATTATAAGAAAGTCAGTTCAGTATTTTAGAAGTTGCACTATTCTAAGTCACTTTTGATTTGATTCTAACTGCATCTGAATAATTTCCTCCACACATGTAGTAAACATATTTCCCCAATATACAAGAAGAATTAAATTATCCATATAAACATTTGAAAGATGGAGCATTTTAGAAAGATTATGCTCTTATAAATTACCAATCTGGGTCATACAGAAGAAGTGGCAAATGGTTTTAATCTTTAGACACACACTTGGAAAGTTTAGAAGTTCCATTGTGCGAGTTAAGCACAGATTCATCACACAGCCCATATATTTTAATGTATGCAACTTGGAAATATTCTCACTTTCTCAAAATATGTCACATGCCATATAGATGTGCCAAGCATGCATGTATATTACTAATGGACATATCAATCCTTAGACATTTCCTAGTTCTGTCATTTAGAATTAAAGATCATGGAGATATTTACCTTCTCCTCGGGACTGACGGTGTCAACTTGACAGTCGAACTTGTTGATGGGGCCTCTGGAGCAATGGGATATAAAACCATTGCCACTCCCAGTGGCAGCATAAATTTCACTCATGATGAATCATATTCCTGTCTGTTGCAACCAGTTAGCATAATTAGGAGACCTGTTGTGGAATCTTGAATTTTTCCATATCCCTAGGAGTTCAGAAAGTAGTCACAATTTTAAATGCATACTAAGATGTAAAAAAATTCTAAGTAGTTATAAAAAAAGAAAGCAAACTCCTAGAAACAAAGGTGATTTCAGAGGGCGTTTTACCTGTAAAAAGTAATTTTTTTCAAATTTTGATGTGTTTTGACATCAGAAGTGGCGCCAATGAATGCAACATATAGTTTTTGTAGTAGAAACAATTATACTACTAAAACCAGCCCACTGATTTAGTTCTGGGCTAAACTATATCCTAAGTTTAGTCCAGGACTTCTCATTACTCCTCATTTTTGTCTGCGTCTCTGAGGAAGTCTGATCATTGTCTTATGTTGCTTCAGCAAGGCATAGGCAGCAGGGACAGAGCAACCTACTTATAAGAAGTAGTGTATTTCTGGTGTTATTTTCTGAAAAACAATCTTTCTTCACATTTAGGTTGATATAGTGTGTGGGTGGGCAAGTATTTGCATGAGTATATGCAAGCACTAACACTTATAACACTGGTTTGTAACAAGTAGTTTTCACTGCTAACATTTATTTACATATCAACCCAGCCAGATACTAGGCTTATCTGGTATTTAGGAAGCTCTGAAGGCAGTTTCCTATCAGTCATAAGGTACTCATGGGTTTAATTCTCTTTCGGTTTGAATTTTCTCAGAGCTTTTCCTTGGGAGGAAATAGAAATTAAAAACACAGTGTTCATTCAAGCCCTGAGAACAAGAGAGTCAGACCTGCACAGATTTTGCCTGAAGGAACGAAAGCCATGGAGTCTGGTTTAGCTTGCTTAACACTGGGGCAAGAAAATTTCCCAAAGAAGCATCTGGCTTGCTTTCCTGGCTTCTGGCTGGACTCCACACAGTCATTTAAAAATCCACCTGCTGAGCCTGTTCCTCAGTGCTAAGGAAATTTCCCTGTCTGACCATCCAGGAGCCACTCTGGCAGTCACACCTGCGCCACCCAAGCTGGATGGAGGCCACTTCGCAGCTGCATCCCCCATACTCACACAGTCACACCAGGTTTCCTTACCATCACAGAGCCTCAGACATCTCAATCCTTAAAATAATTGAATCATGGTGCAATAACAAAATACCAGCTCAAGCTGGTGCCTCCAAGGAGGGATCCCAAACAAAGGAAACTCTGCACTTTTATACCCTCCCAGTCTAAGTGCGGAGAAGTCCAAGGTCCTTGGCTCCTGCCGTGTCTTCGAGGCCAGGCCACAGGTGCCTGTGCCCTTTGTTCTGCACTGGATGGGCACTTCATGGTCCCTTGCCTGGGGCTCCTGCCCAGACCTCAGCCTGCAGCTGCACCCCAAGCTACCTGCACTGAATGGATGCCCCAAAACTCACCTTGTCACCAAAAGGGAACTGCAGAGAAGAACTGGGCAGATGCTGTTCCCTTTCTTGTGGTGATGGGCTGTTCTCTGCATTCTGACTTTGGGCACTAGGCATAGCACACTTGGAGGAAAAATGTTGTGAAATATAAGAGGGGTAAAATATACAGGTAGGAGCTGCAAGATGTAACAGTTTTAAGTCAGGGTAGCATCCAGGTGTCTCCCAGAACAGAAAGGAAATTATTTTCAAGCAGCAAGACACAACCAAGTATTTGGTTGGATACTGGCAATTTTTAATCCAAATTAATATTGTGAATGGAAAATTGCAATCCTGAAGCATGATAAATAATGCCCTTTGGGCACAAGGGTATGTGCTAAAGCCACAAGCACCCTTAAAATACATTCTTTTGTGTAGGAATCTTTTAAGGCAAAGTTCAAGTTATCTAATATGCTCTCAGAGTGAAACACTACACTCTTAGCCACTGCTTAGTTTTCTGACACTTTTGAGCTCTTGTCTTAACTGTCACAGGTGAACAGGTTTCTCCAGGTTTCTTCATCATTGTTTTTTATTCCTCTGGTTTTGTAGGCACTTCATTTCTTAATTCATTTTGAGTTAATCCGAAGATTAACTGTGGCCCCATTGTTCCATTTGGTGGAGATTTGCTTCACATGAATCATTTTCTGTCAGTGGTCAAATTACAGATAATGGAGCTGGACAGGCATTCATTCCCAGAAAGGAACATTCTCTGCTGTTCTTCTAGTCCCCTGCTTTCCTATTCTCTTCTAGGTTAGTTTAGTGTAGGTTAGAGCATGGCTTAGTCAGAGAGTTTTTTAATGGGAATGTCTGAGAAACCCAGGAGTTTTTTTTCAAGTAGATTGAAGGATCTTCTGAATTGTAGGTTTTGAGGAGACTCACTGTGCAAGTGCTTGCTGGGAAAGGCAAAGCTACATATCATCCTGCTGAACAGAGGGCTGGACTAAGACTTGCACTGGATTTTCCAGATCTCTGACTCCCTTCATGCTCTTTAAATAATGCAGAGGTTCATTGCAGGTCAGAGGAAAATGAAGAGGATTGAAGATGGTCGCAGTAGTCTCAGAATCAGGAGACTCTCTTTATTCCTTTCCATGGATAAGCCTCCTAACAGGAAAGGATAAATAGCAGGAGGACTTTTTCTAAAGGTTACAGAGTAGTAGTTGCTGAGATGCGTTGTGTGGAAAGGAAGATGGAGATGGAAAAGCACTGCAAGTACAAAGGAAGCGACAGATTTTGTTTCAGGTAGTTAGACTCCTCTGTCAAGAATGCAGATTTCAAAGACAGCCCTTTTAGCTGGTGGTCAGATGCTTGTCATAGTAAAGTTGCTTTCAGGCACAGAGGAATGGATTGCAGACTGACCTGCTTTCTACACCTAAAATTCCACACATTTAGATAAGACTGTAAGTAGCACTACATCCTTAGGGATAAGTTTTGTCCAGCACTCTTTACCTGTTTGCAGTTATTTGGGCTGAAATTCTCAAATCTTTCCTTCATTTCCTGGCAACATTTTTTTAATGTTTCTGATGGTCTTGGAGCCAGGACCAAGGGAATGAAGACTTCTCTATATGATCTTTAAACCACAAAGAGCTCTGATGACATGGATGAGATAAGCACAGGAAGGCCAAAGCAAGGAACAAAGATCCAGCTGCTGATGTCAATCAGCAGAACACGACCTCACAGCGAGAAGCAATGACTCACTCTGTACCAGAACAGACCACCAGGGTATCCCTTGTGATTGTTCTTTGCTTCAAGAGAATGCAGGAAACTTGGATGTCTACAGTTCTCCCTTGGCTTTTTTCTCACTGTTTTCAGCCATACTCTTCCCTTGCTGTTGGTGTCTGCAGGACGTAGCAGGGAAGCAGATCCTTGTCGAGGAACCAGAGGCTGATCTCAAGTTTAACAGCAAAGGCTTTTCTTGTCCCTTTCATCTTACAAAATGCACGTTCTGCTACCACCCTGCTCAGGTGGTAATTACAGAGTACCTGATTTGTCTGAGGTTGCCTGTGAGTAAAGGTATCATTAGAAAAGTAGAGTTGCTGAATAACAAGAACAAAACGAGGACTCCTTTGATTTTCACTGGCCAGGAGGGCCCCCCTCCCTGTTTGTCAGACAACTGCTACAACAAATAATGAGTCTTATACAGTACATCAGAGCAATTAGGGTGATAAAGTATCTGTGGTAATCCACAGAAACTATAGCATGACAGAAAAATATTCTTGAATTTGAGAAAGTTGGAGAGATTTCAGACGTTACTGATGGTCTCAGCTCATCTGGGAAGCACCACATGAACAGAGTCTGATATTCATTCTGTGATCTTCAGGTTGTATGAGTCAGGAACCTATCGAAAACCAAGTAACACTGGATTTACTGGCAACAAGGTGCAGGAATTGATGAGTGTGAACTGTGCAGAGACCTGGGGTACCTCATGCTGGCCATTCAACTCACCAGGGAAAAGGGGAGCCCAGAACTGTTGTTTTTCCACTTGAACTTCTTTGTGCACCAGAAGCATTTCCATGATTACAGTAAACCCCATTTACACTCCAGGGAAATTTAGACATGACACAAAATAACATGAAAATATTCTTCATCTTTGGTTCACTTATCAGCATCCAAAAACAGCTCTAGCAATACAGCCAGTTCTGCCTGTTGTACCTTCTCTGCTCACACCCTTTCTCACTTGTTCATGAGCTTTGACTAACAGGAAATTACATTTGTAGGCAGGGATGTCTGCATGTGTCTTCTTAACGGACTTCCATAGTGTCAGGTGTTATGACTACACAGATAAATATTTCTGCATGGTGACCCTGTTTTATAATGCTGATTCAGGCTTTGTGAGTGATCTCATTTATAGTATTTCTGGATATAATTTCTTTGTGGCAATTTAAATCATTTTATAAGCCAGATTTCTTTACCTTAAGAGCAAGTGCATTTTTTAAAGCTGTGTGATACAGAATGTCCATACGTATTCCTCTCCTGGTTCTGCCTCAGTGCATGACTTTTCTTGTCAGTCATCGTTGTGGGATGCAGTAGAAAATAGGAAATTTCCTTTGCATTTTAAGAATGAGGCTGTTTCTCTATATTGCTTAGCCAGTGAAAAAGATAATAGATATTTTCATGCAATGGAGCTGTTGTTGTTAACTTTGGTTGGAAATGACAGAACTGTGGCTGGAAGGAGCTTTGAGATTCCTGGTGCATCTGCTGCCCTAAGGTAGGATGAGAGATCTAGATTACAGCTGATAGGTGTTTGTTGAACCTGTTTTTGAAGCTTCTAGACAAAGAGTTTCCAAACCTCTGTTCCATTTCTGTTCTTCCTTATTCCTGAAGTTTTAACTCAACTTTGTCCTAAGTTGTCCTGACTGTAAATTAAAACTGTTACATCCAGTTATCTTTAAACTTGGTATGTGCTGATGGCCAAGTTGTTCAAGTACTTATTAGTCAGTTTATCCTTTGTACAAGATGTAGCATTTGGGAGTGTATCCCTGGTCATAAAATGTAATTATTGTAGATGTACTCATAGCCAGGACCTTAACACTGTGCTAATCACACTACCCAAAACCTGTGGGTATTGTTAGCTACTGAGCTACTTTAACAAATTATGGACTTGGAAACTTGAAATACCCTTCAGGGCTGCTCAGCCCTGTAGCACATTGTGTAATTTTCACCACTCTGAGGAGAAAGGTACTGCTTTTGGCCATCAGTCTGGATGTTAAAAATAATTGCTCTTCCTCGTTCCTGCGACAGCCCTTGTGGCATGATTTCCATAGCTAGTCAAATTGTGCAGTGGCTCAGTAGTCCTATATGTTATTTGCATAAATGTTAGTGTGGATATTCTTGCCAGTCCTTACAGCTAGTGAAATCAGATGTATCATAGGTCCAGAAATGGAGCATAAGTATTTGCCAATATTGTGCACATATTGTTAGTGACCAAGTTCTGAAAACAGATTTGAAAATATCCTTCCTAAGCAGCCAAGCACTGTGAGGAACTGGCAGGTGGATAACTTGAAAATGCAGGGTCAAATTTTCAGCCAATGTAAACTGATTCAGCTCCAGATGAGGTGAGAAAAGAGAATTTGTTCCCATGGAAAAAGATTCTTCTTCAGGCCACAGAATAATATTGGTGTGTAAATGGTATGTTTTCCACATACTGCCATGGAATTTGTACAATAAATCATTTCATCATTCTGCAATTCAAATTCCTACATTCCTGGGGTAACCAAGGACTACTGAACTGTCCTGAAAATAAGTTCTCTACATCTCTTCACATTTCTGCTTTCCCTCAGTTCCACTGATTTTTACCATTGATAAAGATTTTGCTCTCATATTATCCTGGATAAAATTTGACAGCCTTTCTTTTCTGGCCTGGCTGTAACCCAGACACATCACCTTGTGAATCCCAGATACTTGTATCCCAGCTGGTTGTAAACCTTTGTGTATAATCTAATGGGGAACCTGTGACCAGTGTCACTTACCAACAACCTTCATAAAGCAAGATACTTTTACTATACAGAATAAGATATTTAAGAAAACTTGACTTTAACACATTCTGCTTCCAAGAACCACTATTTCAGGCAGAATGTGTAAAGTCGTCCCTGCTATTGTGTTCTGGATGCAAACAAGAATGTCTTGACAGAACATGATGTCCAATAGCTTCATTATTTGGCCTGGGACACCCGAGTGAAATCCATACACAGAAGTGCCTCACGTTGCTCCAGACAAAGGCAGGTATCTGACTGCAACATGCTGATGAAGGGACATTTAAGGGTGTGTGGGAAATCATGACACAACACTTCCCTTGTAGCTCTCTGTGTGCCAGTGGAACAGAGTCCCCATGGTACAGAAGCACACACAGACAGTGCTGATGCAGGGGGAAAGTCCCATTTGGCCCTTTCCCTAAACCTCCTTCTTGTACAAAGTAAACATTACCAGTAAGCCATGGGAGGTAAACAGGATCTGGAACACCATCAAATGCCTGTGGGGTGACTTCAAAGCACTGACCCTGCCTGCAAGCCTTCTCATTTGAGAGTGGGGAAAGTGTTCCTTCATTCGCAGAGCTGCAGTTTACTGTATATTTAAGATGTGGTTAATTTTTTCCTCCTGTATTTGTAAACCAGAAACAGGATGTACCCATAAACATATTCTCCCTTTGTCTGCTTTTGTGCTACACAGAGAAACAAAACTCTGTGTGCTCATTTCTAAATTGAGACTTCAAGACAGCCCTTTTTTCTTCCTGCTCAGCTGGAGAACTGGGACTGAATTCTGTTCTCAAACATGAGTGTAAATCTATCATAACTCCACCAATACCTGTTGACTGACAATTTAATAGCTTATAAACAAATGTTGTATAATTGCAGAAAATTGTATAGGCAGAAGAGACCAGAATTAGACCATATTTGCTTTTGCAGTACAGTTCAGCAACGGCCAAAATATATCAACACTGTTTTATCCAGAAATCCCAAAAGACCATTGTGCAAGCTGCTGTGAGCACAGTCAGCTCCATCCCAGTCACACTCAGTGCACCCCAGTGCAGACACAAGACAATTACATTAATATATTCTGAAAATAATATGGTACTTCAGAGGGATTTCAACCATTATGGAATTCTGGATCAGGAAATACTTTCCCCTCAATGGTCTCCCCTGTATTCTTTAGTAAAATAATTTCCCACTCGTCAGGCAGAGGGTCATAGAACTGGCAGGGTGAGAAATTATATACTTAGAACAATCTTCCTCCAAGGCCAAACACCTTGTGGTCTCCAAGGAGCATGGTTTTTCAGGCACATGTCAAACATCAGAGCACTGGAGAAGAATTTTTCTTAGAAAGTTTCACAGTCATACTAAAAAATCTCTACCTTTTGCACTCATTATTATTTTCAGAATGACAGGTCAGAGAAAGGAAGGCGAAAGACATTCAAGTTCCTGGTGGTGGCAAATTACACCTCGCTGTGCTTTTAGTTCACAGATGAAATACAACAGGCAAGAGACAAGACGTGGCAGATGTTCAAAAGCATTGAGTGCCTGAGGCAACTTTCAAATCAAGGTTCAAAAAAGCCATACCAATTAAATGCTTTGAATACTTTTATTGCTGCCACACTTTACTACTTACAAAGAGAGGGCCTGGAAAGAGTACCTGAGGAGAAGAGTGTGGGACAAACCTCTATGTATCTCCACACCCAACATCTGTATGGAGACTCACTCAGGACATGAGCATGACCTGTGTTCGTGGTAGCCAAGATCCTTACCCCCATGGTGGTGTTTAGGCACTGGAGATGGGGTTACTGGGGACATGTGGGGGGAAAGCAGTGGGGTTCAGCACTGAGCTGTCTCTGGCTTGGGACCTGGTGGCTGGTCCTGCAACACCTCCTGGAGAGTGGCCCCACCATCAGCCTTGTCATGTGGCTGAAGAGGGGAGGCATCATGCTGGACTTCTGATTTATACAGAGCATCATCCAACTGTTTAAACAACCCCACTGCAATGGGAGTTTTCATGGCTAAGAATGAAATAAGAATGAAATAAGCTCCATTAAGGGTATTCACTTGTTTGGGAAGAGCTCTAAACAGGAAAGGCCCATTATAATTTTTCCAGTTGTCTTGCCAAAGCAACTTGGTGTTTTCTCTTGGGGTCAAGAATATGGATATCAGGAAATGTCCATGGCACTTGATAGCAACGTGTTATTCATGTCTTACTCCTCTCTACCACAGTATTGTGCTCTCTTTGGGCAGAAGGAAGCAGAACCTGCTCTACCCTTAGGGGAAATATCGGCAAAAGAAGAGAATGTTCTTGCTTTGATTGTGTTTGATCAACAAGAGGAACAGGTGGTCAGCTCTGAACTTGTAAGGAATGTGGAGGTAAAACACTCTTTTGGTCAACCCTATAGCAGCAGCTGCATCAGTTCCTTCTTCATTAACCTTCACAAAGAAGACTCTTCCTGTCTGCTCCAGCTAGCTCCACACTCACTTTCATCTTCTCAATTTTTTTTCTAAATGCTGTACTCTGTGTAAACACGGTCATGTAGTCAACATCCTGGGTTTTTTGCAAGAACTGCTACATGGTTTAGAAGCACTGACCAACCTTCAGACACTGTTTTTCCCCATATAAAAGGCAGCCTACCTTACTATATAAATAATTAACCATCTTTAGGAATACACAGTTTCATATCCTGTTCCTGCAGACACCATGAAACAAAATTCTCTTTGGAGTTATTTGAGAACTTAGGACGGACTTAGGAGAGGTCATCCAAAGGGGTGATGGAGTCTCCACCTTTGGAATTATACAAAAGGCATCTAGACTTGGTCTTGGGCAACCAGCTGTAGATGGCCCTGCTCGTGCAGGGGAGGTGGACCAGCTGATCTCCAGAGGTTCCATCCCACCTCAACCCTCTTGTCAGCATCATTATTACACGGGAATGCATATGGATGCAGGAGTACAGGAGCATATGTGCACATCAAGAAAAAAAAATGTTATTCATATCCAGTGAGCTTAAGGTAAAATTTACTCCTTTTCTGGATTCAGATCAATATTTACCATTCAAGGAGCCTAGTGGCAGAGCATCTGATTCATAGGTTCTAAACAAAACTGGCTGCAGTTCATTTTTAAGCACAAACTAGCTGTCAGAGGATTAAGAAAGCATTTGGGAGAAAAATACAATTTCTGCTTTTCATCCAGGTGTTCCACACAGTGTTAGAAAATAGCCCTGATTTTAAGGTGAGCAGAGTTTGCCAAAGAAAACAATAGTATTGGTAGGATTGTGTCTAATAAAGAATAAGAAAGGGTGATCAGCCATGAACACCCCTGTGAGAGGCAGAGACCTGCTCACAATGGAAGCTCCCGTGCCAGCTGCCGCCACCGTGCCTTCCTCGTTGACTTCCACATATGCCTTATGGACAACGTTTGACAGCACCAGAGATTTTGCAAATGTCATTGCAGAAAGGTCAACTTTTGGTTCAGTGAAGATGTCGGTCATGCCCATCTCTTGTAAAACCTCGTTGAGGTTAAAGGTGCCTTCCAGCTTGAATCGGGGGAGGTAAACCTCCACTGTTGTCTCAAACATGTTCTCTGAAGAGGCCCACAGTATTAAATTTTCATAGGAAATTGTGCTTTCAATCTATAAGATGGGGGGGAAAAGGAGATTAAAATAGGTGGGAAGCTTTAGAAAAATTTAGATCTTTACCCAGTGTTAATTCAGACAACTGACTTCCAGGCCTAGTCTGTGACATGTACTGCCTTACCTGCTCCAGTCCACTGACAGATCCATCAGCCACATCTCCTGGCAGCAGGATGATCATGCTCAGTGACTTCTGAGCATAAGGGAGTTCAAGGATCTGAGCACCCACCTCCTCAATGTAGCCCAGTTTAAATTTGCCTTTCTGATACATCATCTGCACAGGTTTCTTTCTGTTCTATTGAAAAGAAAATTACACAGTCTGTTAGGCAATACAGCTCTTACCAACACCGCTACCCAGCAGGGGAGGCAAGTTCAGTTCCCAACACACCCATCTGTTACTCACAGGGCAGCTCAGCCCTGGACATTGTCAAGCTTTCTGAAATTCTCACAGAATCTAAGGTGAATAATGTTAAGATTTACAGAATGCAGATGTACCTGATTCAGTTTAAAATCTCTCTGAACTGTTTTTTCTTCCTCAAACTTGTGTTCCCAGGATGCTTTGAAGTAGAGTACATTCACGAGCACCAGCAATGTGTGTCCATCAATCACACCAGGGGCAAAGAGTTCCTTGATTTTGCCTAAAGGGAATTTTGGAACACAGAAGTATTTGTTAGTTGTCATTAAGACTCTGGACTGAGATTTAATTACTGGTCTGTGAACTTAGTTTTGGAAAAACTTAAAAACACATATTTAGCTTAAAAACACAGTTCTTGGTTTATTCAAAGAACAAAAACAGTATAGGTAAACAAATAAAAGATTCCTCTGCCCTGTTACCAGCCAGGGAGGATGGGGGAGCTGGGGGTCACTGAGCTATACCCTGGTGTTCTGAATCTGCATTTATGGCTGTTTGCAGGAGCAGTTTGTCTGGTCAAGCCTTATAGATACTACTGCAACTATCAGGCCAGGCATAAGGGTGAGAATACAAAAGTATTTGACAGCAAACGCATCTTTAACTCAGAAATAATTTAGCTGGTAACTTACCCTAATAATATTTCAAGAGAGGATGGGAAGACAAATGACCTTTAAACAGCGTAAGAGTGAACACAGAGAAACGTGAACAGGTCTCTGCTTTTCCTACTCTGGAATTTCATTTGTTGAACCCATGTGGGAAGGCAGTGATAGAATGGCTATGGTTTTGCTTTGTTTTACCTTGTGTCTCACTTTCAACCCAAGCATTCATTTTTCTTCTGGCAGCTTCAACAGCACCATGGAAGTCCACTGTTTGCAGCATTGCTCCATACAGTTCCTTGGTACACGTTAGAAATTGCTGTAAAGCAAAATAAAGATTATTAATTAGTCAAATCTATTAAGCATTTATTGCCTTTTGAAGGAAATCAATGGTTCAGTAGTATTTTAGAAACGGGGAGGGACCTGTTGAATCCATAAGGCAAAATTTCATTTTGGAACTGTCAAGCGTCTGAAGTTTATTCAGAGATTCTTTGAAGAAGAGATAATTATTCTATTGCATAGGTAAAAAAAGTAAATAAGTAAAAAGAAAACCAGAAGAAAGAGTCTTCTCATGGAGAACTGCATAACTGAGGTGCAGATAAAAAATTAAAGAAACAGAAAAATATGCAAGTTGTTTGATGCTTAAGTATCCAAATAATTGACAGAAATAATTGACAGAAAAGCAAAGACGTGACTAGCAAGTTAGCCATTCCAAGTAGTCTCAAGGCCACTCAGTCACTCGGTAGGAAAGGAGCGAGAAGTTCAGCACAGCAGCCCTGTGCATGAACCTGTACAACACCCCAGGAGATAACCCCTCTCCAAGCTTACTGCTGCCCCAGCTGTCCCACTTGCAAGGCCTGAAGTAGGCAGTTTTCAGACAGCTTGAATAGGCCATTTTTGGCTGTAGGTTCTCCTCTGGCTGAGGCACATGCCAAAAGTGAACAGGTCCCTGCCTTATTTTTGCTCTACAGCCATTGATAAACATAGGGTGGGTTGTTGTTTTTTTTTTTTAAATAAAATAAAATAACTGAAAGTTGAGAATTTTGTCTCTTTCCCACCAGCCCCAAGAACTCAGATCCAAGAAGTACATCGGGTGCTCCAAAATACACACAAGGGGGCAACAGTGAGGCTCACAGTTACGGGGAAGCTTGAGGTCATGGCCACAGCAGTTAGTAGAACGCAGGTGACTTACCTGCTGGAGTTCAAATCCTTGTTGTATAAAGAGATTGTTGGCCAAGGTTAAAATGTATTTCTCACCAAGGTTTCGTAGTTGTAAAAGCAGCACCTGGAACGCTTTATGGTTAAGGTCTCCCTCCTTGTTACACTGGGAGTAGCACAAGAACAACAATTAAAATGATTCCTCTGTATAGCTTTGGTTGCTAATTTGCATGTTAATTAGATACCACTATAAGGCTAATTCCTGCTGCACTGATTTTTAAATCCAGCTAGTCCAAGCTTTCTAGCCTGATCCTCCTTCAGATGAGATCACTGAAGGCTTTGATACAGACTTACTGGCCCTTAATAAAATAACACCTTGTGTACGGCATTTCCTAGAAGATTAGGCAGACTCTGAGCATGTGATCTTGACTCCCTCCAGTGGCAAACCCCAGTGCTTCACCTGCACTAACCCACCACGCAAGAACACACCTCTGAGAAGGAAGGCTGATCCTCCAGGCTTCCTTCTGGCTCCATTTCTGGAGCTGCACTCTCGTGATCATACCCAAGGCTCATTCTTCCTGCAGCTTTCCTGACATGGAGCACCTGCAGTTGAAGATAACGAGTTACAGCAATTGTAACTGGGATAAAACCATATTCCTTGTTTAAAAGCTTTGCTGCGCTGTATTGGGTACGTGTGTAGATTCACGAAAGACATTTTCTCAGTTTCACCCATCAACTAAAATGACAGACTTGAACTTGTTCATATATTCATGTTCAGACTCACATTTCTATATTAACAAACCAAGAAGAACTTGCACTTAATCCCTCAAAATGTTACCCTTCACTACCTCAAAATATTTGATATTTTATATTTGATTTGTGTTTTCATTGCTACAGTTACCTTAAATTTCAAAACAAAAAAGTTGCCCCAAGCAAAGAGATAAAAATAAATTTTCTTTGAAAACATCAAAACTGGCTTCTTGCAACCATTCTTAACATTTGCATCAACTTAGGAAACAGATCAAAACCACTGTGCTCTTAATGGAAGCCAGTCCTTGTTTCTAATGCACAAATATCTCAATGAAAAATTTTCAGCAGCGTCTCCATTATAATAGTGTTGAATCATACATAGATTTACTCTCTTTTTATAGAGGATACTGATATTGGGCAATTCCCATTACTTTCATAAAATAAGCAGGAGTCCCTGTCTAAAGGATTGATGTGGCATAGTTATGGTAGCCAGGGAGCTGCAGAGGTATTTTCTGTGCAAAGAGAACAGACTCTCAGAGAGTGTCTGGGTGGGCACCTGGCAGCCACAACAAAGGTCAACCCACCACACCCTGGTGAGAGCCTCTCCCTTAGAATTGCTGGTCTTTTACCATTCATGGGCTCATGTAAGAAAGGAGAAGAAAGGTTGTAGAAAGCAGAACTTGCACTGCAGGGAATAAAGGCACAGTGTCTGGTCGTCACCTCCTCCTTGCCCACCTGGGTCTCTGTGGGGTGAGACATTTTGACTCTTGAATGTCATAAGGGACAAGTGAGCTAATGCTTCCAGCCACCCAGGTGCAACCTCTTCAGGTGTCTGCAGCTCTCCCCACTGCCCACCCAGACTCCCACCTTCGGGATTCTTATAGCAACCACAAGAGGAAACGTCTGCCCATAATTCTGAAACAAAGCCTGATACTCTGCCAGCAGGCTGGGGGAAAGCCAGAGTGCCCCACTGTGCTGTATGACCTCCCCTCAGTCGGGCCTTGCTCTGTGCTCTTGCAGGGGGGCACGATGAGACCCACACCAGCAGATGGCAGGGATCATAGTGCTCCAAGCACGACTTTGGCAACATCTGTGCCTGCCCTTGTGCAGGCTTCCTGTGAGACACTCACACGTGTGTCGTGCTGGGATGCCCAACATTTCTATTAAAGGAACAGCAAGCAATGTGGAAGCACCTCACCATGGTTCATTCATACTCACTTTTTCTATCTGAGCAGCAGTGTTGTTTTTTGCACCAAGATGGATCAGGGCCAGGGCAATAGAGATGCTCATTGGAGAGAAGACAATATTTGTGTCCTCTGCACTTCTGTTGAGCTTTTTGTAGAGATCAAGGCAAAATTCAGTAACTGGTCTAGATACAGAGTCCATCATGAAGTGGCTGCTGAGTGGGAGCACAAAAGAATGAAGAAATTTAATGTATCTGGCCTAGCTAGACCACACTGTGAAGCATCTATCTGCTCCGAAATTGTCCCATAGCTGGTTGCTGACCATAATAAACACTTTTGAAATCCTGAGAGTTTTAATCAGCCTTGCACAGATCAGTCTATGAGGCACAGCAGGAGCAAAGACACAGAGGGTCTGCAAAAGGGACCCATGCTCAGAACATATGTAAATTCCTCAGAAAGGACCCTTTTTCTGCCTTATCCCATGCTGTGTCTTATTTCAATTCATGGTATTGAAATTAGACAGGTATGGATTAACATTTTCCTTGTCCAAACTGGTTTGATGCATAGAGGTGCATCAACTCTTTCCTCTTTTTACAACATACATTAGTGACAAACCTGGTGACAGAAACTAAGCCTGCATATAACCATGCGTGGTAACCAGAGCTGTGGTGAGGGGGTTTCAAACAGCAGGTTTCTAAAAATAAAATCACTGTCCATTAAATGTCTTCATACATGAAAAAGGGTCATTAACAGCTATGGAGACTGAACTACATATGGAAACACTAACAGTTTGAAATACACTTTTAGCTTCTTACAGTTTTCCAGGAGCCACAGCCTTAGGAAGGATGCCCAATTAAAAATTCCGAACAAAGTAATAGCTCAAGAGGCCTGAAAAGAAGCCTGTAAGTTCCTGCTCAGTGATATGACAAGATATCTGTCACTCTGTACCTTTGTACTAGAAACAGTACAGTCTGATACCTCTCCCATGGGTCATTTATGTTCAACCCGCTCCACTAAGGACAAGTTAGAACCAAGTTCAGCTTGGTCCTTGCAAGGAGGAGGCCATTTGAAAAAAGGGGGATAGAATCTCCTTTCCCAAATCTTAGGAGAATTGTAAAGGTGTTGTGTAGATACCAGTGGGATCACACAAAATTTTCTGGAATTATTATACCAAAAAAAAAAAATAAAAATAAAAACCAAAACCACATCACTTTCAGTATCAAACAAATATTTTGAACAAATAGCACTGGTCTGTGTTCCAGAAAGATTATTTATTTAGGGGAAAATACACAGCCACAGTATGGAGACAAGTCCTTCATGTGTCCCGTGGCACAGATCTGGCTGTCTCTACCTTTCAGCCTGCACTGGGGCTTGCATGGGTCAGGTCCAGAGAAAGCTGCCAGAGCTCCTCTGTTGAAAAAAGGAGTGAGTGCACAGCCAAGTGGTTCTCCCCAGTGCCCACAGATGGCCACAGCACAGCAGGCACTACTCTTCCTCAGCCCTGTCTGCTCTGAAGCTGCAGCCTGCAAGTTGAAAGTTACACGAGGAGCTCCAGTCTATGTCACCAGAGGTTAAACGTGGAAAGAGGCTGGTGCAAAGCTGAACTTCAGGACCTTTTATCAGCAGGGCACTTTTGCAGCCTGTCCTGGGCTGTTGGTGCCCCTCTGAGAGTTGTTTTGAGCCCTCTGGGGTGGGGGTTTCCTGGTACTGGGGACCTGCAACCTATTCCAGCCAAAACTCTCCTGTCATCCTGCTCTCCCACTGTGGCCCCAGTTCTTCTACCACAGCCATCGGTCCCTCCCTTCACAGAGAGCCTGACCTCCACAGAGTTTTCTTTATTCAAAGAGCTATTCAAAATGCCTTGCACTGTTCTCAAGATGCAGCATGCATGCTATCTCCAGCTCAGCCATGAGCCAGGCATGACTTTATGTTGAAAGCTGGGACTCGGGTGTCAGAAGTTACCAGGGCATTCAGAGTTGATATGGCTGAGCCAAGATGCAGCATTTGTCTGTGAAACCATCTTAGCCTGCAGCAAGAGCCAGACAATGGGAATGAAGTCAGACCACAGGAAAACAGAGTGAGCCTAAAACAGATTGCTGCAGAGTCTTGGAAGAGGTGGAAAAGTAAAGTTTCTGAATATATGAAGGTACAACATGTGGCAAATGCAGACATTTCTTGCCACTTGACTAACTCAAAAAGCACAGCAACAATCAATGCTTCATCCTGTTTCTGAGTGATGCTCTGTGGAAAGAACCTGTGACACTGAAAGAAAAATTCATAGATGTTTCATACTGAGACTTCTGTTTTACCCTGGAGTCCAGAAGTACTTCACATAAGGACCTAATACAAATGGACAAAACAGATGAGAAATATCCAAAGGGTTCTCTGCACAGACAAATTAAAGATGAGTTTTATCTCATTAATTCTGAACACAGCTGTTTCAGCTCTGGTGCTAGTAATATGTAATGTAATATGTTAGTTTTATGTAACATGGTTTTCATTTTCCTTTTAGTAATGCAGTCATCTGAGCACAAGACATTGCACTAAATAATTTCTCTTTTCTTCCACCTTTGTATCCTACTATCCACAACCTTCTGAAAACAAAACTCCGTGCATCTTCAGTGCTGAAGTTTGTAGTGCTATACTCCCACATGTCTTGAAAGATCTGAAATGGAGCTGTGAATTCAGTCACGGTAAATGTAGGGCATGAGGCATTTTGTAGGTGTGTCCCAACTTCAGAACGAGTCAAGGAGGAAAAAAAGAGTTAATGAACTTACTCAGTGGGAAGAAGGCACCTCCACCCCACCCTGCAGGGAAAGGACTGAGTGCCAAGAAAGGAGGGAGAGCCCAAGATCTGTGAACAGGTTTTAAAGTGAGCGTCTGGCCCACTGATGTGGCCACTCCTTTAGCAAAAACAGCAGGCTGTCACCAGAGAGACATCCAGGTGCAAACACTACAGCCAGCTCCATAGCTTTGTGAGTGGGAACTATTTAGAGAGCTGCCCTAGAAATCCAGAGGAAGGGAGGGCAGGTACGGGCTTGTGGAGAAACTTTCTTACTGTACAGTGAAAGGATTTAGTGACTTTCCTAATCTAAAATGGGGGGGGGGGGGGGGGGGGGGAAGAAGCATATTAATGATTCCACGCCACAAAGACTTCTGTGTAATCTGTGTAATAACTCAGTCAGACTCCTGCAGCTACTGCAAGGACCACAGCCTTTGTAGAACATCCACAGGGTGGACAGCAAATGGTAATGTCACTTTCAAATAATCTTGGAGTGGTAAGGAGGGATGATCCAGGATCAAAAGAAGTGTTCCAGGAAGTTCATAGAAACTGTTCCGCACTAGCCACGGCAATTGCACTGAGTATTATTAATAGTGCAGAGCCCCTGATGACAGGAGATCCTTTTCATGATGGTTCAGCAGCTTGAAATATAGTCTGGCAAATGAAATTACTGGCACTGCAGTATGTGAGCAAGAAGCTACCCAGGAAAATAGCTTCCTTCAGAAGAAACCACTGCATACCACAGACCTCGTAAAAATTACAAACTTCCTCCACGGCTATGTGAAATGATGAACGCTCCTTTCCTATAACTATTCATGATCTGTTCTCTCTTTATAGTTTGTTTTTGGCTAAGGGTAGATGAAATCAAAAT
Source organism: Aphelocoma coerulescens (assembly GCF_041296385.1). Taxonomy (NCBI): domain Eukaryota; kingdom Metazoa; phylum Chordata; class Aves; order Passeriformes; family Corvidae; genus Aphelocoma; species Aphelocoma coerulescens. Next base: position 81,407,747 of record NC_091015.1, read on the forward strand.
AAAAAATATCAAGGGATAAAAAAAAATCTGTGCTGAAAACTGTCATAATTAATGGTTGTATTAGACTATATTATTCAGTCAACAGGAGGAGGCAGTAAATAGGGTGGAGAAGGTAAGGGAGCCGTAGCCTTGCTGTTAAGGTAATTCTGTATTTCCAAGTTAAGTAAGAAGGAACCTGTTTTGCCTGATGCCACATGATAATTCCCATTGCATGTTTTACTTATTCAATCTGTGTCCCATTAAGGTGCTTTAATATACATTCATTTCTCCTACACAGAGGAAAATAGAATTGGCAGAAATTACATGGTTCTATCCTAGAAAAAGACAACATGACAGACAGTGCTGTCTCCTCACATGACAATTGGTAGAAGTGACTTTCTTATTTTTCATGACCATTCATAGAAAAATGTGATTCCAGGTGTTTCTGTGCTGATTTGGAGTGAAAGGGACAAACACCACATAAGAAAAATTAAATTTCCTACAACAGCAATTCTGATCATCTCTAAGTGGCACAACACATGCTTTAAATCAAAAACCAATGCATTTCAGTACAAAGCAGCTTTTCAAGTGAAATGGTGCCAAGTTCATTTTCCAAACAACCTGGCCTCTCAGGATGCTACTTTTATGCCAGAAAGCTTTTGTTAATTTGCATCAGTCCCTCTGGTATTTTACATACCTCTTTCTAGGCCAGTTATTTCTGCATAAACAGGCATGGAGGTGCATTGGCCTCTTACAGGCTGTACAGTGGCAAGTTATTTGCTGTGCCTGTGTGCAGCTGCACAGGCATCTCTGCAAGCTTCTAAACATCATTGCCAAACCCAGGAGCTCATATTTTAATAGCAAAGACTGGCACCCCCACTAGCAAAACAAAATCTGAATACCACTCCACCCTTTCTCTTTTACAGCGTCATTGTTTAAGAACATAAACAACTTCCCTGGCAGTGGGAATCAGTGTAAAGGGGAAATGCCTAAGAACCCAAAGAATTGCATGCCCTCTCTCTCGTCTAGTGAACATTTCAAGGCTTTTTCTTGTGCCATGCAAACATGAGTAAAGAAGGAAAATTAACCTGTATCTCTCATCCTGTGGGTCAGATTGTCCAGGTCACCAGCACCATGACTTTATAGGAAGCTCGTTTCTACCAGAGTGAGTAGAGGTGCTCTGAAAGAGCCTGTCCGTCAGCCCTTCTGGAGACATAGGCAGAAAAGCATCTACTTTCTCATACAAGCCACTGAGCTCATCAGTCTTGTGGCAATTAGACTTAGCTGGGTGGACAGAGAGATTCTGGGGAAATATCAGATTCAACAGCCTGTGAAATGTAGGCAAGAATCTTTAAATGTGTCCCTAAAATACTCATTCATGTCCCACTGAAGACCAGCTCCCTTTGTGTGAGCTCTTGAGCCACCTGAATTTTAGCAGTGTGTTTTGCTGCTTGCAGCCTGTAAAGGTATCTCTCTCTGCCCAATATATAAAAGGGATGTTTACTTTACCAGCCTGTAGAGTACTTTGGATAAGGGAAAAAAAAAAAAAAAAAAAAAAGCACAGTTATTTTGGAAAAAAAAAAAAGAAAATAACATAGAATCTTTACCTTCTTGCCTGAAGAGGTTAAATGAAGACGACAGCTGAGTTCCGGAGCACGTTCCGGTCAATACTGTATTAAAAAAAAAAACCTCCCCCTCTCTTGTGGGAAAGTTCAGCCTCTAACCAATGATTGCTGATAGCAGCATCTTGCTGTTTAATGCAAATGCCATCAACATGAAGTTTCCCCACAGAAGACTGGGAAACCTATATCTAGCAATATGCTATTAGCATTTCTCTCAAGCTGCCCAACGAGTCTGGCAGGCAATATCTGCTGGCAACATCTCCTGATTGCAATGCCAAGTCACTCTCAGCTGGAAAACTGGTCATTAACCCTGGAGACCCATGGCTACACTGCTGTGCTTAGTCCCTTTCAGATTTTGATGGGGTCTGGCCCAGACACAGGTGTGTGCAGGGTTCATGCCAAGATTGTTTGGAGCTGAGCTTGCTTGCAGAGATAGAGCAAATGAATGGGAAATGCACGAGCTATATGTTGCCTACAGCCATCTCTCCCTCTCAGGTAAGGAGTTGGCTTTATGTGCATGGAAGGAGCTTAATTAGAGAAGGGAAGAAGTATTTCCTTGAACTATAACAGGAATCCCCAGACAGGGGGTATTCTTTTAAATCGCTGGAGTTAAGAATAAAAGAAGGCCAGGAGTGGTTGATTACAGAGATTTAAGTCTCCAGCATAAAGTGAGAAGGAAGTAAAGAGATGGGAAGCACAGAGCTGTGCTAGCAGAGTGTTTGATCTCTCCTAATCAGTATCACTGAGCTCAGGTGCAACACTGGGTTATGGCAGCTGAACTCAGAGATCAAAGCTAAACAAGGGCTCCATGTGGCTTTGCAACACTGAAAATTTTATGTCTTTCCTTTCTCACCTCTTCTTTCTTCCTACAAAGTGTAAAACTGGCTTTAGATTCATAGGATACTTATGGGATCAAACATGGTAAGCAGGGAAGAGAAAGAAGGCCCCCCAGCACCATCCTTCCCTTCCCACTCTTTCCTTCTAGTGCTGAAGCTGGATCACCCTCTTCTTTAGGCACAGCACTGTCCAGCTTTGCTGTTCCCTGCTCCTCTGCCAAGGTCTCAGCCTAGCTGGCCAAGCACCAGTGCTCCAGTACCCATCTGCAAAAGGGAATTCATAAGCAGTGCAAGATAAAAGGATAAAATGACCATTCTCATTACCTCTGTTCTTTTCCTTGCTTTTTTGCTTCCATTTTCCATTCACTTTCTGTTTTTTCTTCCTGCATGTGCCTGTAGTGTTCCTTAGTCTTCCTCCTCAATTATTTCTTCCTCTATTTTTAAAATTTATTTATTTATGAACGTTGCCTTACCATGTATCTTCTGATGCTTTTCTAGTCCAAGCTTCTTTTCAGTGACAGCCTAAGTATTTTTGAGTGTCTAGCAAGACTTTCCTTCTTCCAGTTTCTGTGCTTTCTCCCTCCCTCCTATATTGACATCATTCCTCCACTGATTTATTTTGCTTGCTCTGGCATATATTCCCTCAGAACTTCCCTGACATCAGCTTAACTGCTTTGCCTCAGGAAATGTCAATGTAGGTGCAAATTCTGTCTTTTCTAGGCCCTTAGGACAGTATATTCACAGAAATGTACTCCTTTTCCAGTGGGGCCAATTTGCCCTGAGGTGCATTTTTCAACTTTCAGAACTTCCCCACAAACAACTTTTGCTGCCACAAGACATTGGGATGTGTCCCTTCTCCTCAACCAAATGCTGGGAGCAAGGAGCAGGCAGTGACTGTGCAGATGAGCAAGTGATGAGGTGAGCAGGCACACAGCCCTGCAGTTTGCAGCTGCCTGCCAAAGCCAGCCACAGCTCGCTGTTTTCCATCACTGCATAGTAATGCCCTGTTGAAAGGTGAGGTGGAGCACCCTGTCAATCTGAGCAAGTCCTCAGCTATGCTCCCTCTCTCCACTGTAACCAACACCTTCCAGCACGTAAGAGCTCCTACACGTGAACTCCCACACAAGTTTTCCCATGTCCTCCCATGCAATTTCTTGCCCAAGGCCCAGAAGCCACCAATGGGTAGAACAAAAACAGTAGACTGTAACACAGTTTCTCACACCAGCAAGAGCCTCGTGGATCCTTCTCCCTCACATGCTGCAAGGTGGAAAGGCTACACACTGGGACTGGCAGAGAAAAGGGGCAGAAGTGAAAAATGAACCTGAGATTGTCATGGGCAAGCCACCCTGTTCATAAATGACCAATAAGTGAGTTTGCCATATGTGGGCCAAGACAGCTTTCTATCTCTAACATCTGCTTGCCTTGCACAGGCTGGGATATCTTGGAATTAGTGAGGAGGTGGAGAAAGACGGGCCCCACCCTGAAGCAGTGTTTCTCTTCTTTCATGGGATAACGCTTCCTGGCCAAGCTATCACAAGGAGAATGCTTCCATAAATTTGTGGGGATATGCCAAATGCTCTGATCAACATTTAAACAGACTACAGCCTCCATTAAATGAAGACTGGCTCCTGAGCTGGAATGTCTTCAGACCCTGAAAAAGTTGAGAAAGCAATGTCTGAGCTTTTCTCCTTTAGGAAATCTCATCCAGGAAGGAAAAAAGGGATGGGATAATCTGCCAGAGGTTTTCATCAGCCTAGCAGACCAGCAGAGATGTAGCAGTAAGCATGAAATGGCCTGATGGACAACTGGAACTACCTGACAAAGAGTCAGTGCCCAACACAAACTGTACAGAGCAGAGGCAACAAGTCCACCTTCTCTATGCATGGACTGCCTGTGCGGGTGCTTAGTCACCAACTCCAAGCCCGATGTCCTGACCCACAGTCAGTCCTGCAGGAGAGCCAGTAGAAGCCAAAGTGATAACAGCCCTGGATACATCTGACCCCAGCCTTCAGAGCAGATCAGACAATGATGGGGTGCATCAATCATTTCCAGGCATTCAGGTATCACTGAATTTGAGCCAGTAAACATCTTTGCAGCTAAGCCCTTCTCAGACAGGATGGGCTCACAGTAATTGTTGTATTTTTCATTCTTCTGACCACCACCCCTGTACAGAACATCTGACGCATATCAGCAAAGACCCCCAGAGGTCTGCAGGGTCTCACCTCCCATTGCTTTTGGTGAAAGTTAGTCTCCTCAGTACCCTCAAAGGTATGGGCCAAAGACCCCAGTTAACCCTCTGGCATTAAAATGCATTACAGACCACTAAAGTAGATCCACCAAGGGAGCTACTGAATCATTGTGACTAAAGGCTTCTCATGGGTTGTTAAGTTCAAGAATTGAAACAGAACTCCCGTCTCTAAATTCACAGTAACCAGTGCTGTGAGGTTGAAATGATGCATATTAGGGGTTGTTGCATGTTCTCATTTAGAGATGTCTTTCCAGTTTCTTTCAGACCTGAGGTACCAAGAGGATTTCCCTAGTAAAATGCTTCCATCTTTTGAGGATACATAACTGAATTTTGCATGTATCCTGACCACCTAGTAACACAGTCCTTACTGGGAACTATCATCGTGTGGCTCAGAAGGGCAACCCAGACATTCACTTAGCTGGTTTGTTTTGGGTTTTTTTTGACTTTGTGGCCTAAGTGAATCTTTTTATTTCTATTCCTATAATTTATTGGAAGTCAGGTGTGAATACTGACACTGTCGGTGAACACACAGACTGAGACTAGAGGTATTGTACATTTGACACAGGTTTTACAGTGCTTTATTCTGAACAGTAATTAGGTAAACGAGTACTGAACATATGCAGCAGGCAGTCTTTAGATAGAAATGAAATCTGATTACCATAATCTCACGTGGAATTTGAAGACTAGCAATTACAATGTTAATTTCACTCAAGTTGAAGTCCTTATTTCTTTCTCATGCTTCAGTCATTAAGTAACTGTAAGGAGTTTCCTCAATGCTGAATCCAGAGCTAGAAACGGCAGATAATCTGTGCATGAAAAGTGTGGCACTTCCAGCATTAATCCAACTGTGTTCTAGCCTTGAATTGCATAATGTTCTTTTCCTTAGGATATATAAAACAGGGTTCCTCATGGCTGCAGTGAACTTGTCCCATCTTCCATGTCTGAAGGGAATGAGTCAAAAAAGGCCACACAGCAGAGTCCAACCTCCCCAGTCTGGGAACTGATGTAGCTCATGGTGAAGAGTCTTCTGGAGACACATACTGTCCCCATGATTTTTGCCTCTGGTGTCCATAGGCCTCAGTGTGGCTGCTGTTTCACAGATGCAAATTCTGATGCCAGCCTGAACTGTTGTAACTATGCTGCAGAACTTGTGCACTGCTTCACTGGGTGTTGGCAGAGTCTTGTAGGACACCCTGGACCACCAGAGTGTGGCCAGGTACAGGGGGAGAGCCACATGTCCACATTTCCCCTTTTAGGCATTAGGAATCCAGAGAGTGTGAGTCACGAAGGAGAGAGGTTTAACTAGGGAGCAGGAATGCAGCTATTCCTCCTAGAGCCCTTTCCATCTCCTGGTCTATCTTAAATCAGGCTCTCAGTTCACTTCATTTTGGGAAAAAAGTGTCACAGAGGAACCAAATGTTCTTGTTGCTGAAACTGGGATACTTCTCAATAAAAAATGGTGCGTTCTTCACAGTGGAAATTATTCTGCTACAGGGGAGGAAACAAAAGGAGAGAAACTAGTTCTGCTGCATGTGTAGAGTACATTGTATTACTCAGCCAATATATGAACCTCCTAGATTTCCTTTCAAAGGTGATAGTCAGGAAGCAAAGCTTTACAGGAGTGTGCACCATCACAAATGTAATTGTGCTTTTTCATAATGAACATGCCTCACCTAAGGAGAACAGAATCGGCCCGAAAGAATCACGTTGCGAGTTTTGTTGTGTCTAAACAAAAAGATAAATGGATGGTCAGCTTTAAATTCATCTTTGTGTTGCAGAATCCGATATCCTGGTACCTCTCGGGAGTCACCACCTTGTTCATTTACTTCCAAGGAGACTTTATGGATGATCTTCGACACAACCACACCCTTCGTCTCACACATCTCAGAGAAATCTGATGCACTTTCATTGAAGATATTTGTCATTCCCAGGCTTTCCAGAAGTGGCTTCAGGTCATAGTCACCTTCCACGCTAAACTTTGGAAGAAATACATTCACTTTGGTGTTGGCCATCATGCTGGGATTGGTCCACTGTAATAATGTCTCAGGGGTCAGTGCCTTTTCCAGCTGAAAGCATAAGGGAACAAAGGAAATTAATGAGCAGTCCAAGGAAAGAGAGAGAGGGGGGAAAAAGATCATTCCTGAACTTGTCACTCCTATCAAGACTCCAATAAATAAATAAATAAATAAATAAATTCACAACCGTAGCATTCAGGCTTAACACACTCTCAGTTACATTGATGAAAGGATGACTGAATCCATGGGACACGCCTCTGGAGCAGCATTTCTGCATGAGGTCCTGTGGCAAGCTTTTGATAAGCAATCACCTCAACAGCCAAATGAAGGAACCTGAGGAAGACAGTCCCTACCCAAGTTACACCTGGCCAACTGGCAGAGATCCAAAAGTCTTTATTCCTGACCCTACAGAGTAATAAAACTGCTGGTATTTGGGACAGAAAATCCAAATACAGAGCCTGATCTTAATCAAACATGCAGCTTTCCAAGCAATTTTTTTTAAAACTGGAAAGGGAGGAAGCAGAATGTGGGTCCACAACAAACTGGTATGAGGAAAGGCCTCACTTGCATTTTACGATAGGTGTGTTCCATAATTTACTCCAACATATAAAAGTATCTTACAGCTGCAAAGACAGATTCTGCCTGCCTTTAAAATTTGTGGCTAGTTGCAGCAAATTACAAAGGAGACTTGTGTGATCATCAGTTTTTTAATCCTTAAATAATTTTAATATTAATTAATATTATTAATTACTTAGTCATTAATAAACTTTGAAGAGGGGTGAAAATATGTTCTAAAATTTTCACAGAGAAATTACATAAGGAATTGTTGTTCTTTAGGAAATGCCATATTAATTTTCACATTTATGTGCAATTGTAATTAAAAATGTCTCATTTGCAGGCACCTCTGCTTAAAATTAAAACTTGGAGAAGTGTAAGATCCTAATAAAATAAATCATGGACACATGTCAATTGAAAAAAAATAAGGATACCAGAAATAAGGGCACCTTCTACACTTTATACTGCTTTCTGTGCACTCCTTATCTAGAACAAAGCCTCATTTACATCCTCACACGTGGACACGGTGAAAACGATGATGCCACAAAGACTAGGAACAGAGAAGCAGAATGAGAAGGTAAATTCACAGGAAAGTTACTTTTTGTTTCTTTATGCATTGCTTCTAAATAACAAAAACTTTCCATAAACATATGGCATTATATGGGCTGTTTCCAAAGGAAGTATCATAGCAATTCTATTTTTTTCTCTCACCTTCTCCAAGCCAGTGGTCTCATCTTCAATCTCTTTGGGCAGGAGAATGAGCATGCTTATATGTTTGTTAAGGCACGGGAGCTCAAGAATGGCAACATTTAAATCTTTTACATAGCCCAGGCAAAAAGTAGCTTCCAGATTCATCATCTGCACTGGTTTAGTTTCAGTCTGCAAAACACAGAGGAAAAAATCTATCATTCCTTTTAATTCACAGATAAAATGGTGGCAGAAGAAAGTTTGTAAGCTTGCATGGAAGTGGTAGATTGAGTTACCACCAGAGAATTTGTTGGCTTTCATAGGTAATGAAAGCAGCAGTGAGAGACTGTTGGCTTTTTACAGTAGGCAGCTTTGCAAAGAAAAGTGGAACAGAATTCTAATTAATACAATAGCAACATATTGGGGATGTGCCTTAAAGAGCAGTTTAGCTAGTATTGGTGGCCCTTCACGCCTTTTCACAGAGTGCTACCAACTACACTGTCTATGTGGCATTGTAATGCTAGCAAGTGTCAAGCACTGAGCACAGTTCAACAGTGAAGGTCAAGCTGCTCAGACCAAAAATTGATATTTTGGTTCAGGAGTTGAAACAGAATCAGAAGAAATTTCAGGCTTACCTAAATCCCTAAGTCCCTGCTTTTGAACAAAACAAAACAAAACACTTTATTTCACAGGGAAGATTTAAAAACTGTTCTGTCCACATGAAAACGTTCAAAATTCAAATTCAGTAGAAAAATGTTACTTTAGGGGAAAAAACAACCTTGAGATGTTTCACTTAAAAATCTTAGTGTTGATTGTGTGATTTTTAAGCTTTTTTAGCTGGAACTATTGGCTTATGAAATAATTTATGAATATTTTTAGTGAACCTGAAACTCTGACTTTGTATATGCATCTCTCTCTATATGTATGTGTGTGTATATTTGGAATATAATCTCTTTATCTCACAAATGTTGTGCAGCTTTGTATCTTGGCTTAAAGTTGTCTGATTACAATATTCATCACTAGTCACAGATTCCTGAATGCACCAGCCAAGGTGCTGCTCCCACTTGAGCCTCATGGCTATGCAGGACTGATATGCAGAAGGCTGCAGTCCTGAGATTGACTAGAACGAGGATGATTGATGGGATGACATCTCTGAAGAGGAAAACACAGGGCCAGGCACCTAAGGGATGTACTCAAAGAGGTGACACAACTGCACACATTTCACTAGCTCAAGAAATGCAATGTGCTTCACCTCTGCAGGGTTTGGGATGCAGCCTCTTGTACGTGCAACCTTCCAATCTCTTGGAAAAAGCCACCCATGCACATGAATGCTCATCTCCTTGCAGACAATGGATGCTTCTGACCACTTATACTCAGCTCATGTTGTCTAAACATACTCCCAGGACAGTCTGGAACCCTTGCAACACTGTGTAAGATTAGATAGAGTCTAACAATGCCATGGTAATAAACATTTCTCATTTTCTCTTGTTAGCTCAAAGTTTGCATTTTCGTGAGAGGAAACAGCACCTTTCTTTTTTTCTTTTTCTTTTTTCAGCATACCTTGTTGACTTTAAAAGGACATTCTTTGATCTCTGCCTCTGGGAACTTCTTCATCCAGTTTGTGACAAAATAAGCTGCATTAAGTAGAAGGATCTGAGTCTGGTCACTTACACTATCCTCATTCAAAACATTCTCCATTTTTCCTGTGAACAGGTTTAAGATGGTTGTTAATACAACAATACATTAACAGTATATCAATTGCTTTAAGCGAATATGGTAACATTTCACTGAACTAAACACATTTGTGTCCTGCATCTCACAGATAGAAGATTTTATTTCTAACAGAAAATTTCAAAAAGGAGCACTTACTTAGAAGTGCAGCTTAGTTTTTGGTATGGGGTTTGGGATAGAGGCAGATCTTCCAAATGACATGTTTTGTTGGTTTATATCGCATGCAATCAAAACTACATCTCCTGCTTTTGTTCAGTACCTTAAAGAAGGTGCTGAGTTTTCAGCACAATTCAACAGGTTTAAGTGAAAAAACATTTGTCATTTGGAGAGCAAGACTTGAAGGGAAGTTTCAAATTTTCAAGTTTTCTCTTTTCTAGACTGATACATGAGAATAAAATAACCGGGATAACAAAAAATGCTGCTCGGATTACAGTCAATAACCAAATACCACTACAGACTTCAAAAGAGTAGGTGAACGTCATGTCCCACTCTCTCTGTTTCAGATCTGCTCGAGCCCTGCCATAAATGACCCTGAATTCAGAGCACTGGGGAGGCAAGTCCTCTCTTCGAGCGGCACAGGCAGGGCGAGGTGCCTCCCCATGGGCACCTGTGCCAGCCTGGGAAGGACCAGACTCGTGCACGGTGTTTCCATATTTGCACCACACGAGGGCAACAGGTGGCAACCAACCCCAGGGCCACCTCTGCTGAGGCTTCCACAGGACGGCAAATGAGAGACCCACATCTGCTTGTGGCACCCTTGCTGGCAAAAGCAGCTGAGATATTAATTAACAGCCTGGAATTCAGAGTCCAACAAGAACTTCCCAGTACAATGAAGCTTTTAAAGGAATTAGAGGGTTCGATGTTTTGGTTTTACATGTTGTGATGCTCCGCAGCCAGGACCTGTCATTCTCCCAAACCATCCTGCTGCAGTCAAATGTGAGCAGCTTTCCCCGAGGCTAATACAAGGTCAATCTCACATTTCTGCCTTCGGAAGTGCTGCAGCAGTGAAGTCAGTGATTTCAAAACAGGCTGATGCTGTTAATCCTCATGAATCCAAACAGTAGGCCTAGTCTGCTTTCACTATATATTTACTCCTAAAGAGGTGTCACCAGGCTAAAGATCTTTCTCTGAAGAGGCAAACAGCATCCCCAAGGTTAAGCTGTACCCACCATCAGTTAGCTCTGAAAGGGATTTGTTGATCTTTTGTCGGGTTTCCTCAGTTTTTTCTTTGAACTCCACTAATTCCAGTTCAGATGGAAAAGGCCTCTTTGTGGAGTTGACAAAGTCCTGAAAGACACAAGTGACCAAAGTCATGCTTGGCTAAATGCCATTGGGTAGCTGAGGAGTCAATTATTAGTCGAGGAAAGCTGTTATGTAACTACAGGAGACAACAAGGACGCACACCTGCATCCAGCACATCACTCCCAAGGTCGTCTTCAGTCCGATGGTGTTACATCAGCAGCTGAAGTGACTTGGATATGCAGGAGTGACCATGTTGCCAGAGTTTGACAGGATAAAACAACCCTCAGTCCAGGCCTGAGCAAGACTGAGACAGAGGCCACAGTCTGCTCCCATCATGTCTGTCCTCACCAGGGGAGACATTTATTGCTCTGGATGGGTGCCGGCCTTTGCTGTAGCAGAGGCTGAACAGCAGGTGATCCAATCACAGCATCACTGCAGCATGCTGAGTTTTCTAAAACATCACTTTTAGGCTAATGTTATCCTTGCTTGGAACTCTACTCAAAGACAACTTTGGCAAAAAAGAAAACCCAACACACACAGCATTTTTCTCAGTTTTTTGCAAGGTTCATAAGTTAAAAGGCCAAACACCACCTTCTTCACTTGTGTTGCTTCAATAGTCAGGCTTCTGCCTTCTCAAGCAGATTAAGAAAACTAAAGCTTAAAACTAAAGCAGTAATTACTTGGGTGTGTGAACTGGACACACACTTGCACCACCAATTTTTTTATACTCATTTTCACTCATACTTGCAATGCAAAGACTTTGATGTGGCATAGAAGTTATGTTGCACTCAAAACCAAACTCACTAGTGACCTAAACCATATTAACGAAAGAATTAGTGTTGTAAGAGTTGCACATCTTGGGGTCAAGCAGCAGACTCATCCATCCTCCTACAAACCTTTATGGCAGCAGATAATACTATGCTGTTTATCATTTGAGTCCAGTCAACCAACAGCCAAAAGTAAGATAATTTATTTTAAAAAACATTGCAGTCTGACACCATAATCCATCAACATGATGGCCAAGCAATTCACAGCACCAGGGTTTTCCTGCAGTACTTACTGTGGTAGGATTGAGAGACTTGTCTACAAAGAGCCGTTTGACCATTTTCAGTGCAAAGAAAGAGCTGAGTTTGGAAACATCTGAAGTTATTGTTTGAAACCCAAAAGAAACATCTTTGACATCTTGTAAATGGAGCACCTGTTAAATGAACATGATAAAACACTAAGCATCTTTTTTTATTATTATTATTGTCTAAACATTCCTAGCTTAGCAAAAAATAATGCTAGTTTGTGACCAGAGCTGTGGCTTTTTGTATTTAAACTAATGACACAGCTTCTCACTGTTGTTACTCAATAACCATTTATGTATTTGGCATGCTCACATAAATCTAAAAACCTGATCCTACCAGAACTTTTTCCAAATGCATTTCTTTCCTATGAGCAATCCAAGGAAGCCAGTAGAGCTGTTCATGATGGTGATGTGACTTAGTCAACTAAAAATCCATAGTACAGCGTCATAATGTTTTTGCCAAACTCACATTCCCACCCAAAAATCCTGAAGTTTTAAAGCCAGATACGTGAGAGCCCCAGATAATCTCCTTTCTAGAAGAGGACTACACCTTTAAAACTGCTTGACAGACCATCAAGTTTTCTGACTGCTGTGACTAATACATGACATCACATGATATCTCAGCAAAAACTGATCAGATAAAGATAACTGTGTCTGGTTTTGTAGACACAGTATAACTGTGGGTAGGGCTGCTGACCCACACATGGCCACCTCCCAACTCCTGGGAATGACAAGTCCAGTTCTAGGAAGTACTGGAGTAATGATGCCTTTGTTCGAAAATAACCCTATAAATATGAATTAGTTTTAATGCCTACTTATTACAGGATCTTTGATGGTGGCTGTTTCATTACAGGAAGCCTGTCCAACCCTCCTCACCTGCCTCTAATTCCCTCATGAGGCACAGCTGGCACTTGCAACCTTATTTTCCCTTTGTACATCACTCCTCCTCTTTCTCCCAGAACACATAACACCTTCACATACAAAATTGCTGCTCTGCCTTAGTCACCCCTCCATGTCCTCCCCTCTCCTTGCTCAGTGGGAGAAGAAAGAAATAAACTCCCAACACAGCAGCAGCAGAGCTCTCATAGCCAAACTCCAAGTCCATTTCCTTATAAACAACTTTCTCGACTTATTTCCTTTTTGTCCAACAGTTTTATCTCTTTGCATATTAAATGCAGAAGGCTTCTGTGCCTGGGAACTAGGCTGGAGGAGAAAACTACTGCAGCTTCTCTACCTTGGAGAATTTTTGGCATAAGTTTGTTGACTGATGTTCCAGAGTACAGCTGCCAATCCGGCGCCTTTTGAATCTAGTATTTAAAACCCAAGTACAAACTCAAGGGCAGGCAGAAGCTAGAATAGACATGGAAAATAGAAGATATTACACTTAAAAGCATACCAAGCTCTCCTTAGCATCTGTAGTCAGCAATTTTTAAATACCACTAGAGAAATATGAAACATAAGTGCGCTTGTGTAACAGAGCTCCATTTGTGGATGTGCAGGTTAACTTGTTATTATGGAAAGGCTCAAAGCAAATTGCAGACACAAGTGAAAACAAAATAAGGGCAGGGTAATATTTTTAACTTTCCCGTCAGAACGACAATGCTTGAATTTTGAAATGGTGAGGGAGCTTCAGGGTACCATTTTAATTATTTTTTTAAAATGCTGTTTGGAAAAATTTGCAGTGCTTACAAGATCCATCCCTGAAAGTCTTCAAAGCCAGGTTGGGTAGGGTCCAGAGCAACCTGGTCTAGTGGAAGATGTCCCTGCCTATGGCAAGGGGGTTTAAGGTCCCTTCCCAGAGACACCATTCTATGATTCTATGATTTTCATGGGCATATTGCTGTGCAGCTCTGTGAACAGCACAAGACTCCCTGTAATCTGTGGCATAAGTTAAGGGCACAGAAGGCTGTGCTCATGGGTACTTTCAGTGAATGAGAAAGTACATGGAGGAATTCCCAAGGGAGGAAAAATACATTCAAATATGTAGAGAGTCTTTTTGAGCCAGGTGATAATCAGCATACAACTGCATACTTAATTTGCATTTCATGCACCTTTAGGTAACTGCAGAAACCATGGGGACCCTCACTGGGATAAAAAGGATCCAGCTCAATCTCTGCTTGCACAGAGGCAGCAGACAAAGCTGCAGGGCTGACTCCCTGCACCACAGTGTGAGCTCCATAAACTGATTGAATCATGACTGCCATGCTGGATGATGGAGCTGGAAACCCCTAGAACATCATGAGCTGCTTGTAAGGAGAAACATGGATGAAATTGTGCCCCTTCCACTGCACCTACCTCCTCTTCACAGTATTGCAGGAGAAAGGAGAAAAGTCAGTGACAGGGCTGCTACACATACTTGCTGCTGACAGCAATGGCAAAATCATTTTCAATTCTGTAAAGCTTAAGCATTCTTGAATAATAAAAAAACAGTTACCCAGAAAATGCAGTGATCTGGACAGTGACTTGTAGCCAGAAACACTACGCTAAAAGGAGACAAGGTTTTAATGCATCTGTAAGGACTCTGCCATGTCCACTTCCACCCTGTACATGCTTGAAAAGATTTTTCTTTAAGACAGAGTTTCAACCTTTTGCTGTGCAGGGCCATGGAGTGTGGAACCATTGAGGAAATTTGGAGGGATGGTTTGAAGTTTGTCTTATACGAGAACCAGACATCCAGGAGAACGTTAACAAGAGTCAGTAAGAAAGACACCTACAACAGCCGTATAATTTTTCAGCCACAGAACAGGTTGCTGACAGCTTACCTGTTTAATTTGGTCTGCAGTATCACCTTTCGTAGCTTTATATGCCAGAGCCAGAGACGTTGAGGTACACAGTGGGGAAAAAATAATATTGGCTGTTTTGTCCTTCTCACATAGCTTTTTGAACATATCAACTGCAAAGGCAGTGTTCGCTAGTTGCAGAGCGTCCATTGTCATCCTGAAATAAAAAAGGGAAAAGAGATGACTCAGGTTGTAATTCTAGTTCCTGCTGTGCTGGGGCTGGGTTAGAGCACTGAAAGAGGCTGGCACCAGTATCTGGACTGGGTATCTTGAAATGGAGAGGAGAGGAGAGGAGAGGAGAGGAGAGGAGAGGAGAGGAGAGGAGAGGAGAGGAGAGGAGAGGAGAGGAGAGGAGAGGAGAGGAGAGGAGAGGAGAGGAGAGGAGAGGAGAGGAGAGGAGAGGAGAGGAGAGGAGAGGAGAGGAGAGGAGAGGAGAGGAGAGGAGAGGAGAGGAGAGGAGAGGAGAGGAGAGGAGAGGAGAGGAGAGGAGAGGAGAGGAGAGGAGAGGAGAGGAGAGGAGAGGAGAGGAGAGGAGAGGAGAGGAGAGGAGAGGAGAGGAGAGGAGAGGAGAGGAGAGGAGAGGAGTTCAGTAATAGCCATCATTGTAAAGTGACAGCGGGCAATGCCACGTTATGTAGAGCTAGAATTATCAGAAGCACTTGAGAAAATCTGTGTAGGTCAGTGTGACCCACACACACTGAGTCAGATTGGATAATATATTAATTTAATCTGTTTTTAATTGATACTCTTAAAATGTGCCAACTCAGAAGGTACTTCACCTATGCTCTGGGCTCTCCTGGCTCTGACAGGTCTTTAATGTTCTCATAACTTCTCTATCTCTTGCTTCATGGCTAATTGCCCATTAAATCTTTAGCTTTGGTACATGTCCTTCCTCTCAGGGTTGATTCCCCATTATCCCTGGCCTTGCTAGAAGTCTCCAGAAAGCTGTCTGGCCCTGTAGGTTGAGATTGTTTTAGAAACATAAAGGAGGCCTTCTAAAAAATACTGCCGTGTGCCCACCCATCACTTACCCTGTTTTAACTCAAAGGTTTTCCTAGCCACTCTCAGTAACTGCAGTTGCCACAGGGCTGTTACATGACCCATGCAGTCAGGAATGGCAAGGCACAGTTGCTCTGTCCATGCTCTGGGAAAGCCAGAGACTATTCCCATCTTCCAGGCTGCTTTCCCATACCTGAAGTTGCACTTCAGTATAAGCACATTTGTGTAGATTCAAGCCAACAAGGGTGAACCACAGAATTTCAGTCAATAGCACAAGTCTGGCTTTAGACCAGCAATCACACAGAAGATGACGCCTTTGGCATAGTGAATTTGACACTACTATGCCCCCAATACCATGTATCCCTAAAAAAGAGGAAGCTGTTAAAATTGGTGCTAAACAGCTCCATCAAAGCTATTGACAGAGACAGAAAGGAAATGGAAATTTTTGCATGTGTTATACTTCCCAAATGTAGCTGAACATCTGACACCATTGTACAGAGACACTCTAGAGCAGCTGTGGTATTTGACAGCAGTAATGACTTCCAAATAATTTGTGGTGGTTATAAATTTTTATAACTATTTTTGTGGGAGTAACAGAACGGGCATGTAATTTGCCTGCAACGCAGTAGAGAAAACACTTTGATTTACTCATAAGACCTGTTTGACTACAGAAGGCCTTTGACAAAATAAATGTCTTTATTTTTATTTTAATTAACTTATACATGTTCTTGGATCTATTAGGTAAGGCAATTGTTTTACGTGACAGACAGCTAGCTTGTTTTAGGCTAAAAGATGCAGTATAAAAGGTTAGTGAAATTCACTGCATTTAATCAAGTTAAAAAAAAAAAAAAAAAGATATACTGGCATTAAACCAAGGCTTTTTAAGTCAGCATTTGAAAAGCACACCTAACCAGCCCTGCACTCTTGCAAAAGTATTCTGACTGTTGGTATTAGCAACAAACTGTTTGCTAACAAATCCCCTCCCACTGGGGGAAGGAAAAAAAAAGAAAAAGAATTTGTCTTGAAGACAGCAAACAATGAGTATATTTCACTGGAGAAATTTATCTCCATATAAAAACACAGAGGAGCATGCTTCGCAACATCCAGAGGTTTTGCCAGACTCTGAATTCAGAATGGGTCTGGCTGGACTTGTCCACCTTCCTATCAACAATCCACTCTGGCAGTCTCTGGCAGCTGCTTGGTAAAGAGAAATTTTCCATGAGAGATTCCATTTTGCAGCATCAGCAGGCATCAAACTGATGTCATAATGAGGTTCAGGAAACCTCTCAGAGATCTTATGGGTGCAAAGAGAGGACCAAGTGCCAGCCTAGCACTGCAACCATCCACCTTGTTTATGTAGACACAATTTCCCAGGCATGGATGCAACTAATTACCAGAAAAGTCAAGCTTGCCAGCAATCATGGGCTCAGCACACACCTTAAAGGAGGAGAGCTTTAGGCAGGACAGTGGCAAAAGACAGAACAAGTTTGAAGGACTGAGACTGCTGTTGAGGGAGTAACTTGCAACAACAGGGGCAAAGAAGCAAACATAAAATCATTCCTTAAAACGCCTCCCTGCAATTTCTCATCACAAATGTGCTCTTTTGTGCCTGTGCATGTCTTAAATAAATTCCCCCGCATAGGCTACCAACCTTATCTTTGCCATTAACTCAACATTCTCTTGTGAACACACGTATACTGTGTCTGCTTCTCAGTCCCTTTCTCTCTGCCCCACCCTACACAACCAACACCCCCCCAAATTGAACATCTGGGGCAAGTACTAACTTCACAGGTATTTCTTACTGAGCAACTGGTGGAAAATTACCCAGTGAACCAAGAATGCGTCATTCAGTAAACATCTACCACCCTCAAAAAGACAAATCATACAAAGAATCTCACGAGTCATGCCATACACCCGAAAAAAACTTAATTTGTTAATGAAGTAAAGTATATTATTCAGTATTGGCTGGCATGATATTATTCTATTTAGGCCTCTGGATCTTCCTTACAAGCTAAAAATCAACATGAAACCATAACCAATTAAAAATACCCCTTGTTCCTTTCCAGCTTAATGTTGACTTTGAGATGTAGATGCACTACCTGTGTTTCACTTCCTTGGGTTGCAAGACATTCAGAGTAAGAAAATAAAATAGGAAATTTTACATAATTGAATTAAACTCTTCTTCTTATGCCAGTTAAAAGCTGTACCATGGCTTTAAAACTCCTCTGACCTCATTAGTAACTCTGATAGTATTAATGTTCGATCCTTTTTTGTAAAGTTTCAATGTTTCTTTTCAGTGAGAAAAACAGGAGGTATTTCATGGTGAACCATTTATTTACCTTTGTTCATCCACTAACTGCTGATACTCTTAAAGCTTCTTTCATGCAGAGTGAAAGTCTTTCTGGTAGTGGCAAAGTTCTCCATTCTAATTTCTTTCTTTTAATGCTACTATTGAAATAAGGACCATTCAGGGCATTTTGTTGGGAAAAAAAGGTCAGTTGCACCCTTAACCTTGAATGATTGGCTGGATAGTAAATAATAATGTCTATTCCACTATCTTTTTCAACCGGTCCGTCAGTTTTTTATTCTCCATTTATTAATGACTATTATATTCCATTCTATTCTATTCTATTTATATTCTTTTTTATCACTAGTATTATTATTATTATATTTAAGAGCTCACAACATTCATATTACTGAAAAGAACTTACAGAAAAAAATCTTAAATTTCTTTAAAGCCTTGAGCACCCCAAGTCTTGCAAGTCCAGTAAAGCCAGTTCCAGACAACTGAGAAGGGCTGAGGCTCCCAGTGAGAGGAAAGCCCATTAGCTGCCCATTAACAGTCTCAGAAATCAGACGTAGCTCCTGAGTCAGTAATCACAGGGAACCCTCAAACAGGGAGGAGTCAAAAAACTGAAAATGAAATTTTAAAAAGGCCTGCTGCATGGATTCTTGTTGGGTCCCTCCTTTCCCAGGAAAGCAGGATGTCAGCATTTCCAGAAAGGCCCGCAGCAGTGGGGCATCTTCTAAGCACTTGGAGCTTGCGATCCACCCAACTTTATTTAAAACTGACTGTCATAGCATGAAAGAAACATTTTCAGATACAGAAGGGAGCTGAAAGGCTACTGAACCAGTTCAGAAAAACCTGATTTAAACTTTTTTATTAGTATAAGACACCATTTTTGCTTAGTCACTCTTGGATGAAACAACAACTACAACAACCGCCCCCCCCAACAAAAAATAAAAACAATAGGAAAGCTTTGTTTACTATCTGCTTACTAAGGGTAAATCTAAATATAACTTATATTTAAAATTAGAATCAAAAGAATAGCAACATCTGAGCAGAAATGTCTGACAAGTCAAGCTAGCTGTATGGCAGGAAAAATCTGATAAAGCAGAGCAAGTATTTATTTTATTCTTGTCTCAGTTAAACAGTCCTTCCAGGAGAAGACACCTGTGGCAGATAAAGCACTGACAATGCTGGCCATCCAGTGCTGGGGGCTATATTGGGTCTGTATCTCAGGAACTGTGAGTGCCAGCACTGTAGTCTCTCCAGTCCAAACAAAATTCCAAAAGGACGAATTATATGAAACAACCCACACACAAATTTCACAAGTGAGGCATTAATATGAAACTAGATCAAGTGTTTAACATGACCCCACTTCAACTCTTACTCAGCAAACACAAGATATAAAGGAAATAAAAGATTTCTGTGAGCCTTTTCTTCTTCTACAGAAATGACAACCCTACACCTGGCAAACTACCTGGATAAAAAAACAAGGACATAATTTCCTCTGAACAGACATTGAGGAATGCAAGATATCAGACTGATGCAGGACCAGAGCACCCCATATGGTTGAGGAAAAAGCACTGTCAGCAAAAGAGCAGGGAAAGTCACTCCAGGAAGGAAAGAGAAACAAGCCACTGCAATAGGCTTTGTTGTACTTCAATAGCCAATGAACTGTTCAAACTAAATGGTCGCACTGAAAATAAATCTGTAATTACTAGGCCTAAGTTCCTGTCCTTCACTTTAAATGAGTGCAGATTAGTCATTTGGTTAATAACTTGGAGCAAACAGAGCAGAGCACACACACCTCTGCAGAAAAGGAGAGGAATATTCCTCTCTTACAGAGGCTTAAAAACCAACCTAAATCATACTTTGGCACATGGGTGATTTTCATGGCATCATACACAACCTGCTTTTTCTGATATGGGAATAGCCATTTGCAATAAACCACAATAGTTTAATAATTCCTAATGCCCGTGATGTCTCACCTGCCAGATCTTATTCACGGCTTCCAGTGAATCTTTCCAGGGAGAAAGAAATCTAGTATTGCAATTGCAGCAGTTTTGAAATGAAACCAAAACACTGTCATTTGGGAAGGCAAAAAAAGCTTCTTCCATTCCATATGTACATTTTCTGTTCAAATTTCCTTATCCCACTCCCTCCATGCAATTATGTTTCACAGCCAAGATTTGTTAACTATTAGCTCGGCATAAATTAAAGTATCAGAGAATGAAGAAAAGCTGTACTTACTTTGCAAGGCTATAATCCTGGAAAACGAATCAATGACCTGAGCACAGCACGAAGAACCAGCTGCCCGTGCTGAAACCTTGCTGAGCAGAAGACTCTGTTACTTGCCTACTCATTGACACCACTCCCACTTTCCCAACCTCAATTTGGGCACACACACACACTCCCTCTCACTCTCGCTTTTTTTTTTCCCCTCCCTTAATCACTCTTCGTGGCAACTCCTACATTGGAGGAGCAAAATGATTCACACCAGAGTTGTCTTTGCCTGCCCAGCCACTGAAGACAACAACAAGCACTGGCAGGAAAGAGCAGCCCTGTTTGTTGCCTTCAGCAAGCACAGTACAAAAGGCACCAGACAAGAATGAACGAAGGCTATGAAGGAGAGAATGCAGGAGTTGATGAGCAATTAAAAGACCTTCTCAGCAAAATCAGCTCTTCAAGAAACTGCAGTTGGTATTACCGCTATTTGCAGAAAAATTGTAATAGTGAAAAGGAGACCCAGAAGACAACCAAAACACGTAGAAGTGTGTGGCTGGGCACTTTGCATCTGTATATGCATTAACACAGTATCTTAACTCTGCCTAAGAGGCATATGTATGTGTTCGGCTGCCTAAAAAGCCCAAGGTCAAACTGGAGTTAATGCTCAAAGGAAAACATCTTGTTGCTGTAAAGCAAAGCTCCCTCCCATAAGCAGCCAGGTCCTCTGCAGGGAAGGAGCCTTCCTTACTGCCAGCTGTCCCCAGAGGTGGTAAGGGAACAGAAAATCCCACACCTTCACTTCCAGAATGGGCACCACTGGGTTCATGTAATACAGCCCACGTTAGTACCGATGAACATAACAGGGTGGGAAAAGAAAGGGAGAGGGAGAGGTTCCGGTGCAGCCCACCAGGTCTATTTTCTACAATTTGAAAGAAGTACGCAGTCCTTCCCAAGAAAGAGGTGTCCTACCCCTGCTCCACACAATTCCCTGGCTGGGCAGCTGAGCTGCCCACAGCAGACAACACCAGCAAGTACCCCCTGGGAGGCCACGGCTGCCCCTCAGTCCTCATGAGGGAACTGCCCCACACCACAAGAACAGCTCGGGTTCACACCTGAGTAACCCCAGATGGCCCTGCATATTTTTAGACTACCAAAGGCATAAGCAAGATAATTGAATTTGCTTTCAGGTTTGAAGTGCTGGTGTGCCCAGCTGCCCAAATGAAAGGGGTAGGACACCAAAGGACACATTTTCACCAACACAGTACTTCCTTGGTGACAGTGGGAATTGGGGAGATGGTATCTCCTTCTGGAACGACATGTTTCTGTGTTGCTTTGAGCATAACTCAGGCCACACCACAGCATCCAGATCAGGTCCTACCTATGTTTCCTTCCAAAAGGCTCCTAAGCTCTTATTACCCAAATGATTTTTTTTTTTTTTTTGCTGTGATGCAGATGGAGTTCACCTTCCATTACTGCCAGACAGCAAATTTAAAATTCATATCCTTTTTCATAACTGAATTCATAACAAAGACAGGGTGTGGATATGTTTAGGCAATTAAAATAAGATACAGGCCACCTAGCTAAACTGTGCCATCTGGAACATCATTGTTATGTATCTAATTAAGCCTTCTGTAAGAGAAATGTTTATGAAAATACAAAATAATGTTGGCTGCCAGACTCTTCTCAGATGTCTGCAGGTAATCTAAAGCCAAGTGTTGCCAACTCTGCAGAAGCAAACCTTTTTTTCAGACCCAGGTCTAACAAGTATGGTCACTGTGAAGTGGCTCAGGAGCTTCTGGATAAGCTGCAGAGAGGTGGACAACAGGCAGACTGCCTTCATAGAGACAACACTACTCACCAGTTCCATTTCCTTCCTACTCATAGGCAGGAAATACAGATAGAAGTATGTGCCTCAAAAGGCTGGACAGTGGGAAAGGGAAAGGGCTCTGCCTTTCCCTTGATGGAAAGATGGAGGTGTGTAAACATCACTTACACTTTACTGGGTAACCGCTCTGCGATGGCTGAGATCTGGCACTACGTAGCAGTACAGAATCCTTCAGTCTGACCTAGTTAGTGCTCAAAAATTAATTAATTCTGATCATGGTGCCACGAAACTAGTAATTACTGCTGTAAATGTTATGCTTCAAGTGAAGAAGTCCACACTGGCTCTGGTAACTGAGTGACTCACAAGGCAGTCTTGCTTCCCCTAAGAATGGACAGTTTGGGCTCACTTGCTCTTGGAG
This sequence comes from Aphelocoma coerulescens, assembly GCF_041296385.1. Lineage (NCBI taxonomy): Eukaryota > Metazoa > Chordata > Aves > Passeriformes > Corvidae > Aphelocoma > Aphelocoma coerulescens. The sequence continues at coordinate 81,430,266 of NC_091015.1, forward strand.
GCAGTGTTAAAATAACTGTGACTTCCTGAAAGCAATTTATTCAGATTTATGGGAATTGCTGGCATATAACTGGATCTTACTTACAGCCCAACAAGGAAGATGTGTAAAAGCAGAAGATGCTGACTTGAAAAGTAAGAAGATGTTTATAGTTGAAATTTGCACAGGACAAGAAGTGATGCAGTTGTCCCTGTGTCCAGGAACACTCTTCCTCAGTCTGACTGAATAACAACTACTTGCATCAGCATCTCCATGTCCCTCATTTACCTTTCACTAAATTAGTTCTGTTCAGTTTAATCTCAAACTATTTTCAACTCACACCTATTATGACCTGGCTTTCTGCCACCACATTAAAAAAAACAGAACCAATAACAATTTTTCCTTATGAAAAAATCAAAACTATTTTTAAGCCCCCTGTGAACTGGACTCCTCCTACCATGATATTATCAAAAAATAGGTAAAAGAATAAGGTAAAAGGATAAGGTTGAAACAATGGGGATGTGACATGGAATGTGACACTTTGAATCTTGAAGTGTGAAGCCTTTTAACACAGACAAGTTACAGTCTACTGGCAAAGTAACAAATGAGCTACTGTCCTCACTCTTCCAGGTCTCAAGGGAAAAATCCAAAGACGTTGCTGGATGACAGGATCCAGCAGTTACATTTGTGTGTCTGCATCTCTGAACTGGCATGCCAGACACACTTCATTGCAGAAGGGATGCAACGCACCAGGTGACTCTCCTGTTACTCAGCCTGCTCTCAGTCCTTATTCCCCTGGCTCTCCCTGCCACTCCCTCCTAGGAAGGCTGTTCCTACATGCTGCTGGAAAGGAAAAATCACCAGCTGCCTTTTCCCCACTTTTCAAGCAAACTTGTTTGTGGGGAGGGAATACTCTTGCTGCTCAACAGAGCATGAAGAACTATTCCCATTATTTCAGAGGCTCAAAGTACCCACTCTAGTCCTTATTTTTCCTTCCCCCTAATCACTAACTCTTGGTGTATGTCTGATTGCAATTAATGCTGGTGTATTCAGATGGCCACATAGAAAATCATCTACAAGTGGGACTGAACAATGAATAGAACAAAACTGGTGCACTCTTTCTACACTGTCAGACATGAAAGATCATCAGAGTTACAGCTTTCACAATAAGCTTTGAATCTTGCAAGGAAACCAGTGATAGGAGGTTATTTGTACACTTCTGTTTTGTTTTAGTGGCCTACAACTTTAACACAATTAGAAATATTCAAAGGGTAAGAAAGACTGCAGTGTCTGTAAACAGGTATACACAGCAGAGCTTTTCATAGTTTTCACATAGCATGGGTCTATATTACTATTTAATAACAGGAATAAACCATAGTCAAAGTATTTTTCATTTCATCAGAAATGCTAGTAAAGATCACATCGACCACAAGCTAATTTGAAATTAAAATAACACTTACAAAAACAAAGCATTACTCTGTGGTTCCACTGAGGCATAAACTGAACAGCAACAAACTGCCTTTTTTTTTCCCCTCCCAAGGCATCTGCAGCAATACGTGTAGAAGATGGTGTCACATAGCAACACACTGAACCAACACGTATGGCAGCAAAATAGTTTTCTTCAGACACCTCTGCTGACGAAGAAGTTATTACTCACCAGTTATTACTTCTAATAACAGACAGGAAATTAATTTCTCATACTTTAATGTGCTCACTTTTGTGCTGGGTTTTTTGGTTTGAGGGTTTTTTTGTGAGGCTCTTCTGGACTCAGGTGTATGTTTTATCGGGGGGAAAAAAATTGAAATAGGCAACCAAACAGCTGACAGATTTCAGTGAGAACAAAGCCTTTAATCTTTCCATGTGATGGGATCAGATTGTTGAAGATTTGACTATTTTCCCTAAAGGTGTTGCTTCCAACACTTAGCACTAGGCATAATGCTTAGTGTAAATCAGCTTAATAAAGACATAGATTTGACTGACTACTTGCAATAGCCTCGCAGTATAACTAGGAATTTAAAATACAAGGGGAAATTGATATATGTAAACCATACTAAAAACTCCTGACATGTTACTCTGAAACTGTACAAAGATCAACTTCTGCGAAACAAAAGCAGAGAGGCAATGCTTTGGATTAATAACTTCTCACCAAAACACCTGTGACCCATTCCTTACATGAAAAAAACCCAACTTTGAACCCATCCCTGTGTGCACTGCTGGTTCAGGGTGCCATCTCATGGGGACAAAGATAATAGTCTTTTTCCTTTGTCATTGGTGCCCATCGTTACTGCATCAGCTTCCTTTGCCAGGCTGGAACTATGATTCAAAATCACCTGCCCTATGTTTGTCCCAGGAAAAATGCAAACACACTAACATTTGTCATGTTTTCTCAGTATTTTTTCAATTTAGTGATGTTTTCAAATGTTTTAAGTGTCACTGTCTAGTATTGTTCAGTCAAAAGCACTTTACCACAGGAGTGCTATTACTTAAGTAATTTTCCCTACATATCCACAATTTCTTGTGCTTGATTACAGATTTGTGGAAGACCGTGCTGATGAATTATTGGCAGCATAATTATCCGTAATTATCCAGTAAATTCCAAACTGAGCATAGGAGCAATTTTAGAATTATCTGCCTTCAAATAGCAAAATAAAATCCATATGTGGATAGGATTGCTCTTGTCAATGTGGAAACTCTAAAGAGAGAGGAGATCACATTGACATAAGGTAAATTAGCAGAAGTGTTTTTCCCAAAAGAAATAAAGGGACCAAGCAGCTCCCTCCCTCAGACATCAATCTAGTTTCAACTCAAGATTCAGCAGATTCTGGAAGGGATTACATGACCTTCATTCCTCACCATAGCAGACCTGGACTCTGACACACAGCTTCTCTTCCAGCTCTGTGTTTGCATTGCTCCCTTAAGTTTCTCCTCAGTATAGAGGAAGGGGGAATGAAATTTAGGGCATTTTTCCCCCCCTTCTTTTAATCCATTGTCATCTGTAGATGAGTCACTTTCTTCTGTAACCCAAGTAGTTAACTCTGTGTGATTAACCTGGGTGAAGGCACATATTTTCCCAGGCTTGTTTAGTGCAGTTTGGCAGCCTGAATTTATGCACATTCAAGGAAAATAAAAGCTTAGAATTAATATTTGCTGAATATTTCAGTGGAAATAGGCGTGACTTCACAAGCTGAATTTACTCCTCTGTGTACATTCAGGGTAGGAGGAAGGCCTTTGTTAATCCCTGCATGCAGCTAAGACGAGGGGTGAACATGTTAATTCCTGCTTCTCCAGGTGAAAGGCAACCAACCCACAGTGTGGATTCTTATGCACTACTTGGAGAAACACACCCTGCATGTTGTCTGTGTGATCAGTTAATTACAGAAGTTATACCTGCAAACCTATCTTGACTCCCGGTTTTAAAATTTACAAATAATGGTCCAAAACCCCAACTAATGCAAAATGTAAACATAGTGCCCATGAAAGTGAAGCAGCTATTCCCATAGCCAGCAGCTGATTCAGCTCCTATGACCACTGACCCAGGACTGAAAGACCTGCATCACAAAACATGGAGAAAAGAATATTACATTAGCCCATGATAGGAAAAGTATTAAAAGGCTGTAAATCATGAGATTCGATTATATATTTTACAAAAGAAAGTTCTAGGACTTGATAATAGAATTTTTCCTTCTTACTTTCCCAGTTACACTTACCCAGATGATAGGTAACCCACTGAAAAGTAGTTTCCCTCAGTCCTTCTGAAATCTAATGGTCCCATTAAGCTCTACGGAAAAACTTCAGAGGATACTGCATGTCTATTACAAGCTAATAAACTTACTAGCACAATAACATTAACATTTATATAACAGGAGTAAGGCATTAAATTTAATAACACAAAAATGTAATAAGGTAAGATGTCATTACTTGTGGTAATGCAAATACTTCCCTATTTGTCTATCTAAGGTTAACATTCAAAGCCCACTGCAAAGGTGGCTACTGACTTCAGTGGTTTTGGGTAAAAAAGGACAACAGACTTCCTAGAGACAATTGCATTGGAATGTGTGGAGAAAGCATTGTACATGTGGAAGCACTATAGACAGGTTATGATAGAATAATAGCCTGGTTCAAAGAGCTTCCTGCTGAAAATGAAAATTATTCTGCTAAGAGTGGCATGGATCAAGAGAAAGTTAAATGACTCCTCTATCCAGTTTTTCCTCCTTTCCATACAAGACCTAATTAAAAGGCTTAGGGATTAATAAAGAGGGATCCAGTAGGGAAATTCTAGCCCAGAAATCTCGTGCAGACTACACTGCAGTAGCTGAACAGCTAGTCTAATCCCAGACCAGCTCTCTTCCCCTTTCTCACCTTAATCATTCAGGCTACAAGCCATTCAGTAATGTTGGAAACACTGCTCTCTACAGTCACGCAGGCAAAAGTCACTTGAATTTATCATGAGAATAAAGTCTGGAAGCATCAGAGGCAGCCCATCAGTTTTAATATTTACTCATGCCAATGAATCTCTGTTTTGCAACAGCCAAGTTCAGTTATTCTGCTGTATATTGGAATGGCAAAAGTTATTCCCCTGTCATCTGTTTAGGGGAGTCTGGTAATACTTTTAAAAGTACCTACTGCAGCAGAACTACTTTTATGCTTCTCACTGCCTAACACAATTCAGATTTCTGGTACTCTGGCAACAGTAAACACTACAAGCTTTCTATTGCACAGGAGATTCACGGAAAGAAAAACTGGGTCAACTCGCAGATTTGTGTCTTTTTTAAGACAGTGAGACACATGCTGTGACAACCAGCTGGCTTGAACCCTTTCATAACACAGGTTATAGAACCTGATCTACCAATTTTATGAGACCCATGAGTTCTCTTTGGATTACAGCATATATTTTTGAAAAATCTGGAAGTGATTAAAACAGACCCCCAGGTGATGAGAGCATCTACAATATCCTTAGGAGTTGTTCCAATGATTCTACAGGTCATCAAAATTTTAAATGAAGGCAGTATGAAGCAATCTAAAGTGCACAGTCCAAACTTGAACATTTCTAAACTCAAAGAAACATTGGCTGGGGAGCACTTTTTAAACTTTTAACAATAAAATCTCTGAGGTGAATAGGGCTGTATAAGGCTGTTAAGTCCTGTGACTATGAAAACATTTCAAAAAGAAATGCTGCTGCACCAAACTCAACAATGCATAGCACAAAATCCCTGAACTCATATATGTGTAAAACAGCTGGCAGTTTCCAGCTGGCAAAATTGTGTATTTTAAATGAAAATGAGTCAACCAATACAGCCCTGAGGCCACATCTGCTCAACTGCACAAAAAGTCATAATCTAAGAGATTTTATTCCATTCAATCTCAACAAGTTATCAAGCTATAACATATGAAATGCTATGCAGAAAAGACCTAGGTGAAATGTTTGTCCTTGGCCTCTATATAGAATGCTCATGAGTGTCCCTGTCTGCTGAGTTCAAGATGAGAAAAGCCTCAGAAATCTCCAGACTTATGCTCATAGAGGGCAAATATTTCCCTTGAGGATAACACATTCAAAATTAAGAAAAATATTATTTCAGATTTCATTTTTATTCATGACAATTTCTGCTGGTACTAATGTAACAGTAGGAAAAAAAATCTACTGAAATTCACTATGCTAAATGTTATTCAAAAAAAATAGCAGTAGTAGTGGACAATATATTTCACAATTTAAGAAAATAAGCTACATTTTTATTTCTGTGCTCTGTCAAAAGATCAAATGAACAGTTCCAAAATGTGCCCTGAGTTATACCTGCAATCATTTTCTTAGGCTATTTTCATGTTGTGCTGGATTAATCTCAGTATGAACTACAGGAATATACATCCTAAGTCATTCGATTGCCTGGAATAAACTAGCTTAGTCCACACTTAGTCCACACAAAGACAACACATTTTGTATATATGCATACCTGATTTGAAGTCAGTGTGCCTTCAAGCATTTACATATTTTGAATTTCCAAGTTTAAAAATGAAACCAGAAGTAGAGTGAAAATGAACTAGCTCAAAAGTGACAAATTTAAGTTTTCTTTTCCAGGTAGGCACAGCCAGACCCATTACTGTACTATGGCAGGAAGTATTGTCACCATCCACCTCAGACCCATGGGATGGGGTAGTCTGAGGACCACGAACTCCTCAAAATCCAGTGCTTCAAGTCTTGCCCCGAAGCTCATTTTTGTCTCTAATGCCATAGATGTAACATGGCTTTATTTTGTTGTCAGTCTTTCTGGTCCTGAATACAGCTTTAATTCTCTCCCTCCTAGGCTCCATAGCTACACAACACCCTCTCTGTGCCCAGGGCCCAGAGTGCATTAGGAATAAGAGCTCTTCAGACACAGCCCTCCTCCATAAGGCTGCTGTGGTTTCAGTGCTATTAAAAGTGGTTACATGTGGCAGCCATCTACCTGGGAATACCACAGCAGCAGTACTCCCACAGGCACTATGTAACAGGCAGGAAGGTTCCCAAGGACAGCTGGTGGCTTGCAGTGCTCCTGCTTTTCGGCCCAGCATGTTTCCCAGTGAAGAGAAGGGACACAGCTGCACCACAAGTCCATTGCAGGTCCTGTCCCAAGTGCACAAACTCCCTGTGTGTACATCAAACTGGATTGAGATGCCGTAATGGGATCTGGACAACCTGAATTTTACTTGCTAGTGTTGCTACTGACAGCCTTTGTTACCTAGGTCAGATGGATCTGACCAGATTCAGCATAATTTCATCAGCTAGAAAAATACAGAAAAAACAGAGGCTATATTTTCCTGCCTTCTCTGCTTTGTCTGTCTGCACTGTTAAGCTCTCTAAGGCAGTGACTTCCCTTCCCTGCATGGTTCTCATGTCATCCAGTTAATGCCAGTCTCACTCCAATGGTAACATTAGTCCTCTCTAGCTACCCCTTAGCTGCCACAGCGGAGGAGAATCATAGATATGACACCTGGCTGTGCTGTAGGCATGACTGGTTTTATCGATGTATCCATCTACTCTTGGCCCAAGGTGTCCAGGCAACATGCAGTGTGGGCCCCTTCTCTCCAAACCAAGGTATGGCAGCAGGAAGCATTCTCCACAACAGCTTACTCAGCCTTAGGAAACACGGGAGATCATCAGTGCCTGTGCCACGCAGTGCCATAGCAATGGGAGCAACAGTGCCCCAGGCAGTTACGGGATGGACTTAGCTGAGGCCAGTCGGTACCCACAGTAACATCTTTAATGTTTTATTTTCATTATGCTTAGTTGTACACAAAGAATATGGGAACACGGGAACTTCAGCACTGGGAAGTATTAGATAATGGAACTGTACTTGGCCCTCAAATTGAAGTAATACCCTTAACATGGCATTTCATTAGCTTCTCAAGAAATAATCTTGATGTCATTACTCAGCATTCATCCAGTCTTGCCCCAGGCAAAACTAGCTGCAAAGTCAAATTATAGCAGGAATATCATATGAGTAAGTCTTAAGGAAGGAGTACAAGACTTAGCCTGTTATCTGTAAATGACAGAGGTGCCTTTTCTTACTTACTTTCTTTAATCACATTTGCAGAAACCGGTTGTTTTTTCTGGAGTTTCAGAAGCCAGTTCAGTGTAACTGGAGAGGCATACTTACACTCTTGTGGCGTACTTATTGTTTTAGACCTAAGTCTAAATACTAAATATAACATTAAAGAATTAAAAATCACAGGTACAGATGACACAGACAGAATTACTAGCATCAGGAATGTATCTGAGGATACTCTGCTATGCTAATCAGAAGAAGGTAAAGCCAAAAAGAAAATGATACCCCAAGGAAGTAGCCTGTTTTAAATAAAAAGGAGGTTAAAAGTAGCCCAAAGGCTTCATAATGGTATAATCTAGCATGAAAGAGTAAAAGGAATAGGTTTGCCTCATCCTTTGAAGATGGAATAAGAAAGAAATGGATGTACATGATTTAACCCACTGTTTTCTTGAGCACTTCCTACCATTGATGCTACACTTGAATCCTGATGAGCACACAGCTGTAAGGTTCCTTTAGAAATAAATCATCATCTCTCCTTTCACTTTGGCCAATTCCAGTTGTCTTTTGTGGCAAATTCTCTTTACCATCTCATTTCCCAAAGCCTGATTACATGACTTAATCTTTCCTACATCCTATCTTTACACATTTGCAGTCAAGCCAAGGAGAATAGCTGTTACTGACCATATCTAAAAATCAACCAAAGCATCCTCAACATGTGAGGACACTCACGAAAATAAACTGCCAACCAGATGACTTAATGAAGAGATTACCACAACATTCCCTGGTACAGGGGGAACTGTAGATATGCCTTTTTCCCTCTGCCCAGAACAGCCTACTGACAGTATTAAAAAAGTTCAGTGGACTTTTATTACAAAATAAAATCAAGAATGTTACACTGGAATTATTAAGTCAAACCCGCACTGTGGTAACTTGGAGGTGCTTGGAAGAATGGGGTTTATCATAGTTAAGTTTCCCAGATACTTCTTTTTTTTTGCCATAAAGGAATTAAAGTACCAGAGGGGAAGATACGGCACTTATTTAGCAGACATCCTCACACGCATACAGCAAGTTGGCTTTCCAGAACTGGTTTGTAATTGGTTGTGTGTTGAGTCACTTCCTCCTCCCCACTCTGTGAGCATCTCACGTCACCTGATCTTCATTACTAACCCATAGGTGAGTGACACTTGCTCATGACTGCGTCAGAATTGATTAAACAGGTTTGGGCCTGTTTAGTCTGGACAAGAGAGGACTGAGAGAGGATCTTATTTAATGCATATAAATATCTCCAAGGCGGGTGCCAAGAGGATGGTGCCAGACGCTTTTTGGTCGTGCCCCGCGACAGAATGGGGAGCAGCAGCTCTAAACTAAAACCCAAGCAGTCCCACCTCAACATGAGGAAGAACTTCTGTACGTTGAGGGTGGGAGAGCACTGGAACAGGCTTCCCAGGGAGGTCGTGGAATCTCCTCTGGAGAGATTCCAAACCGAACCTGGATGCGTTCCTGTGGCACCTGCTCCAGGTGACGCTGCCTTGGCAGTGGGGTTGGACAGAGTGATCTCCAAGATCCCTCCCAAGCCCAAACACCCTATCGGCGAGCGCTGGCCCGGGGAGCACCCTCGGCCGGGGGCGGGCCGGGCGCTCGGGGCGTGCCCGGAAGCGGAGGCGGAAGCGGCGCTGGGCGCTCGGTGCGGAAGCGGCGCGGAGGCCGCGGTTTCGGGTCTGCGGGCGACGGGGCAGGGGCGCTGCGCCACCGGCAGCCGGGCCCGCTCCCCGCGCCGGTCTCCTCCCGCTCCCTCCCTCTCCTCCGCCGCGCCGCCATGGCGGCCAACACCGGCAACCTGCAGGTAGAGGGACGCCGGGCCTGCCCGGGGCGGGGCGGACGCGGCAAGCGGCGGCGGGCGGGGGGCGGTGCCAGGAAGGAGCGCGGCCGGGGGTGTCCCGGGCCGGGGCTGCGGGCGGAGCCGGGGAACAGGGACGCCTCCTGCTCGGCGGGCCGGGGGCACCGCCGGGAGCGCCGCGGCAGCCGCAGCCAAGGGGCGTGGGGGCACTCGGCTTGGGGTGGCAGAGCCTTCAGGGTTAGCCCGCGCCGGGCGCTGAAACCCTGGGAAGGGGGTCCCTGGGAAGGGGGTCCCTGGGAAGGGGGTCCCTGGGGGCACCAGCCTGCGGGACGCGGGCAGCGGGGCCTGATGTCCGCCCGGGAAGCGCTGTTGCCTCTTGTGGTCTGAACGCGTGGTTTGGCTTGTGTTGCCTGTAAGCTGCTGGTGGCTGTAGGAAGCCCTTGCCTGCTCTGCTGTTCCGCTTAACCCTCGGTGGGGCTGCGTAATCGGTTCTGCGGCTGGCCAGCAAAACAGATCCCGAAGTGAAATAAGTGCGTTCCAAACAGTCCTCTTTCCTCTTCGGCTGTTTGAACCACGATCATTTCTGTATGCAGTGTTTACACTGGCAGTGTGATGTTTGCATTGGCAAAGCTAGAGATGTTACAGGGTCTATAATAAGCAGGAGAAGAATGACAGCTCTTTAAGCTGACATTCTTTCCTTGGGTGATGTTCATCAAACTATAAACCCATGGCCTGATAAAACATAGTTTGTGCCTCAGGGATAGTTAGAGCTGGTCATCTGTGCCCTAGTTCATACAACTTTCTAATAATGATTTTCTGTTTGATAGCAGTGATGTTCTTCACAGTAACAGGCTAAGATGCAGCCGATGTAATGAAGTATTAGAGCTGACAATCTAATAGACAGGTAATAGTCTTTGGCTGTTTACAAAAAGAGAGTAGAGCAAAACCAGGACATATGTGATGCAGACTTTTGCCTATTTCAGAGGAGCAGGCAAATATCACCTGCTAAAACTGTGAGAAAACAGTTCTGTTTTAGCACATGATTTGTGCCATTTATTCTTTGGGATTAATGTCACATGTATCACTGTCTTTGTTGTACTGGATCCAGGAATTATTGGGCTGCCCCGTGGTAATTAAAGTCACTGACAGGACTTAAGAACTTTAATATGAAAATAACTTTTTGGGGGGTTAATTTTTGCTCTCTTGCTAGATTTGAATGGTTCACAGAGGTGCGTAAGGGAGTCAGCATAAAATGGGTGGCAAGGAGGCAGCTGTGCATTCACACCTGGGAAACTGCTTATCAGCTCCTGGCCTCTCCAAAAAGGAAAGACTTCGGTTCTGTTCCAAAGAAACAGATGCTTGCAGTGCTCCAACACCTGCCACAACAGAGACATAGAGTCTGTTTAATTGGTTCATTGTTTTTAAATACCTTTGATTTCAGGTATATCTGTTGAGATGATCTTTGCTTCCAAGGCAGCAACACAAAGCAGTAGAATGCAATATTTTGCTGTTTCTTTCATGGTTATTGTTTACCTGCTTTGTTCTGCCTGAAACACAGCACAGTGTCTAGATAGTGGCAAGAGTATCTGTACTGGAATGCCTAATGGAAACTCCTTGCTGCAGTTCAAGCTCTCAACCCTGCTCCCTGACATTACATAATCATCCTGAGCATACTAACAATGCTTAGGAAAAGGAACCCCATGGGAAAAAATAGGTGAGGGACTACAGAATATTTAGTTGGTGTTGGTTAACTATGGCTGATTTTCTAACTTGCATGAACCAGTGGTCAAAATGACAGTTTTAATTGTCTTGGAGTAGTATGGGCATTCCAAGGAGGAAAGTGTAATAAAAAGTAATAAGCACTTAAGAGCAACGGAATAGCGGTGATACCAATAAATCCACAGGGCAGTGTGTGCAATCCAGTGGCTTAGACCACAGTCAGATTTGTTTGAAACTAGCTGAACAAATAAATTAAAAATCCATTCGTAGCTTCTCATAGAACTTTTTGATGCTCGAGATTTGGGTATGGTCTCTGTTTGCAGGGGGGAGGGGGGGATTCTCCTCTCCCACTGGAGTGATAATTAGAGTTTCTCACTAGGGTATCAAGAACCTAAATCCTTCTAGAGAAGCCAAGCAATTGGTCTTTGAAGATGTCTCCAAGCATAATGTTTGAAGAGTGATAGTGCTAGTTTCAGTGGTTGTAGTCAAGTACTTCCTGTATTGACTTTGCTGTTTACAAGGTTTACTGATGTCATCAGTCATAGAGTCATAGAATTGTTTAGGTTGGATAAGATTGAATCCAACCATTAACCCAGCCACTATCAAGTGTATCACTAAACCATGCCCCAAACAGGCCATCTGTACCACAGTTCAAAGTGTCTAGGTCTGTGATAAAAAAACCCCAAGCCTTATAATGGCTTTCCAGATCCTGCCATAATAAATGCAAGAGATTGGTAAGAAAAACTGCATAGACAAAATAGTCTTAGCTCCAGCTTAGTACACAGAAACTTGTTCTTCTCACTTGCATTTTTTTGTGTGCTAGTAAATTTCAGCAGTTTGTAAATCCTGCTGTTCATAAAAGGAAATACTGTGTTTTGTACAAAATCACCTGGATAATCAATTGCCTCCAACTTTGGGGGGGTAAATGTTGAAGAGCAGAAAAACTGGCCATCAAAGAACTGTAACAGCTTAAATGGTCTCTGATCATGGAAAATACACAGCAATTAATCATTTGTTTGTGTTACAGAAAGCAATAGACCTTGCTACCAAGGCAGCACAAGAAGATAAAGCAGGAAACTATGAGGAAGCCTTCCGCTTGTACCAACATGCTGTGCAGTATTTTCTCCATGTTGTTAAATGTAAGTGGGATGTGTTGGATGATTACGTAGAGTTTTGTCGTCAGATTGCTCAAGAGTATTCTCTTATGTTGACATCAGTATTTAAATTTCTGCTCTCATCAACAGATGATACTTGCTAATTGTAGCTTGACTGAGGTCATATATTTTTCAGCTTTTGCCTTTACTGTGTTGTGTGCTTGCCCCATTCTTTTAAGAAATCAGATTATTTTTTACTTGTGTTTTGTTTTAGGTTTTTTTAAGACAGGAGGCAGATGTTTGCTGTCTCTCCTCTGGACTTTTGTAGCAGTGTTTCAAGCTGGCCACTGCACGAGGAAATATGACAATAAGTACAGGGATCCCTGTATTTCTGTTGTGCTGAAAACCGTGTTACACATTAAGTCTTTGCTGTATCTGCTGAGTGTTTTTTGCTCCTTTAATTCATGCTGTTTGCCCTTCTACAGCCTCTCTGCTGACATTTTTTGCTCCTTAATGTCATAGTCTTGCTGTTTATCTTGGCCAAGAAAATGTATGAGATGGACTTCTATGTAACAATTTTTCTTCAGTTTCCATATTCTCATTATTTTACGCCTTTTCACAGTTCTGTGTACCTTTTGTGTCACATTCAGTGTTTGTATGCAAGGAGTGGGCTTTCTTAATGTAGGTACAGCCCTTATGTAAGTGGGCTGGGTTGCTTGCCTGACGAAAGTGTACTTACAGATCTTCATGATTTGAAAAAAATACTGTTTTCTCTACAGTCCTTTATTATTAGGATAATCTGTGTTTATCACTTCCTGTCCATTTAAATCTTACAGAATATCACTTTCTGTGCTTTTAACAATACTGATGTACTTTTGGAAACTTAGCACATAAACCTGACATGTTAAATTTTGACTGTTGATTTGAGATACTATAATAGTGATTATGAGAACAGTGTGGCTGTTGAAACACACCTAGTTCTTTCAAATGTTTTATGTAATATTTCTTTATCTTTTAAAATTAACAGCCTATGGAAGAATCAAGTATGCTTCTAAATAAAAAATTGCCTAGCACAAGCAGCTTCTAGATTAGCTATTTTAGCAAAGCAGTTATTAAGGCAATGTCTAGCAGCTTGAAAGGCTGACAGAAAAGCTTCCAATGCTGTTGTCCTTAATCCTCTAGAGTCAAATTTTAAGCCAAGGCAATGTTCAGGTGAATATTTGATCACTGTTACACGATGACATCCTTCTGGTCAGTTCTTTCCAAGGTATAGTGGAAAAATGAGTATTTGAGATGTTTGGTTACGTGGTGAGCCCTGAGAGAGGTATATTGATAAGAGATAAAGAAGACAGATTTTTAGTCTTGTTTTTTGATTGGTGCACATGTGTTTTGCTGTTAACAAATTGTTTCTCTTCAAACTCTTAGATGAAGCACAGGGTGATAAAGCAAAACGAAGCATTAGAGCAAAATGTAGAGAATACTTGGACCGAGCAGAAAAGCTGAAAGAATATCTGAAAAAGAGAGAAAAAACTGCACCAAAACCAGTTAAAGAGTCTGGTCCTGCTGAAGGAAAAGGGTATGTTTTTGGAGAAGGTAAAGCAAAATACTTCCTGAACTCAGTTTATTCTAAACTTCAACTATTCAAAGATCATTTTAACTTATGTTTCTGAAATGCTTCACATGACTTCTAATTCTGAAATACAGTGGATTAATAAAAATAACATGAATTACCATCACAAGCATTTCTGTGCTTGTTTACTAAGATGTGAACATTTGCAAAGGAAATTCACTGAAGAATGAAAGCTGCTTCAGACTAACAGCTGAATCCAGTGATTATTGGATTTTAATGGCAATGAGGCTGATGACCTTTAAAGTTTTTCTGTGTTTAAATACCTACTAACTAGAAAATAATTTCAGACTGATGACTGCTGGGGTTACTGAGTTTGATTTGTCTCACACTTGATAAGAGATGAAAAGCCCTATGTAGGATAAAGTTCTGTAAGGTGGACTGAATCCCTCTAATGTATTGCTGCTGCCTGGTCTCTCCACTGCTTCCCTTCTCTTAGATTTGTTTCTCACTTTGCATATCAGAAGGTTGAACAAGTAGAGCCACCCAAACGAGCCCAGCCTCTTCTGCATTTGCTACTGCTTTTATAGGGATAGGAGGGAGGAAGGATTCAGGATGATACCTTCTGGTGGGACTGCCCTTTCTAGGAGTCCTGAATAGCTAAAGTTGCTCAGTTGTCTTTTAAAACTTTACCTGATTTTCAGTCTTTTTCATTGTCTGCTCATCTCATCAGTTTTATTTTTTGACATGTACCATGTTCTGCTTATTTATAATGGAAGAAAATGGTAATACCACCCAGGCTACGTGTATTTTTATGACCTCCACTCTAGTTATTCACTGTCTAGTCTCTCTTCCTTCTTTAACTTCCAGCTTTCTTTGCTCTGGTAAGATGAGAGTTTCATAGTACTAGATGGAATTGGCCAAGTCCTGTTGCAAGTCCAGATAGAGGACAAGTGCCAGTGTCTACAAACAAACCATTCTAGCACCTCTGTGTTGCTGGATATAAGGGCTGTGTTTCCTAAAGGCTGGCTCAAAGCACGTAGAAGTGCTAAGAGGTCTCAGACCCATAAGAGGAAGTTGAAATGGCAAAGGAGAGTGAGTTGGAACAAAATCATAGAAAAGTGTACTTCTGCTTTTCTACAGTCATGTAAACCTGTAGAGGTCTGAAAGCATCTCAGTGTTTCTTTGATTCCTCAGCCTGGTGGATTTTCTGCTTTTTGCATTCTGATTTTTATCGTAAGACAGCAGTCGCCCTTACTGTATTTCAACATTTTGTCTCCAAATCAGGAATGACAGTGATGGGGAAGGGGAATCAGAGGACCCTGAAAAAAAGAAGCTACAGAATCAACTTCAAGGTAATTTGAAGCATCCTTTTCTTTAAATAGTGGTGACTTCAGTCAAGCAAGTTCCTATATTTTTGCCATCTAAATTTTATGGATTAACTTAATGTCTGTAAGTGGCTCAACTAGTATGTAATCTTTACATGCAAAAGCATAGTCTTTATGGAAGTAAACGGACTTGTGTGCCATGAACTTACACAGTGACCATATTGAAATGTATTTCCTGCACCCTGTGCTTCATGTTAAAATTGTATCACCTATCAAGCTAGCATTTTCCAACAGAAGTTGCAAAATCCCAGGTAGCTATTGGCTAAACTGAATGAGTAGTTTTTACTCTGAAGTGCACTGTGCACTAGTGTGTTGCCTAGAGGCTAAGGAAATGATGATACAAATACTTAGTGTAAGCAGGACTGTTTTCACAAAAAGACTTGTATTCAAATTTAGGAGTAAAAAACATGGATTCTTGCCCATTTATGGTAACAGGTAGCATTTTCTCATATGCAGTGATAATGCTCTCCCAGTTCAGTAGCATAGTTTGGGTTTTTGAATTCAAATACAGAACACAGTCAGTGAAGCAACATGTAGCAACTACCAGCAGTTTTGTGTGCAGTAAAAAGGAGGCTTTTTAGATAGTTACTTCCCTTTAATAATGAAGAACTATTCAGAACTTCGCTACCAGAAGGTGTTTATGGATCTGAAGAAAGCTCATCGTTCTCCTGTTTTTGACTGTAACAAAGATCAAATGCATTTACCAGATCTTGTGCCTGTGTAATTTCAGGACCTGTCATATCTCAGTTGGAAACTGTACTGCGCTTTTTCTACTTCTCTGCACATTTATTTAATCCTGTGCACAGTTATACGGGACAGTTTCCTGGTTTTTAAAACTGACAGAAAATTGATGAATATTGAACTCCTCTCCTGTCTCTCACTATAAAGACTTTGTTTCTTCCCACATGAATCTGACCTCAGATAGCAGAAGTAGTGGCTAGGATTACAAGATGTAATACTCAATTACTAGCTGAGTTCCAAGCTTCCAAATCTACAAGTAGTTGAGACAAAATTTGTAGCATGTCAGACTAACCAATCTGAAGCGAAGGCTAAATTACAGCTCAGCTGGCTGAACTCATTGATTGAGGGAGATGAGACTTGGTGCTAAACTCTGAGTGAATGTGCCTTGACTAAGAAAATACTTCTGCAGCTAAGGAGGATCCATATAACCTTTCTGATGCTTTCAGCCCTACCTGTCACACCTCTTTCCCGTTAGATGATCCGTTTGTTTGCTGCACATCTGGAGATACCCAACAAGTTACTTCATCTGCTGGAAAATCTTTAAAAATCCTGAGTTAGTGCAGCTAGCTCATTGTTTAAAATGAAATTTTTAGGTTTTTGGGAAGTGCAGTGGTGATTTAGTGAAGAGATGGTGCCAGGACTTCTACTAACTCATGAATATTCTGGTTATCCAAGATTTATTGTGGTATATCAGTGTGACAGATTTCTGTGAAAATAACATCCATTTGACTAATGGAGTTCAGTGTTTCTATCATCTTAGAAATGCCTTTTTCTTTTTTTTTCACCAAATGGAATTTGTTGTCATTGTGGAAAGATATGTACATCACTAACTTAGACAGTCTTTTCTTACAGGAGCAATTGTTATGGAGCGACCAAATGTCAAATGGAGTGATGTTGCTGGCCTCGAAGGTGCCAAAGAAGCACTTAAAGAAGCAGTCATCCTGCCCATTAAATTTCCACACCTGTTTACAGGTCAGGATTACAGCATTTATTTACCATTGGCCAGTCAGGACTGACACTGGGGCCTGTGAAGTGTGTTGTGTCCATGTATCACAAACTCAAGCCAAGCTCTTAACAAAGAGATTGGGATCCATCTGACAGAAGTTTCATGGGTAGATGCGGAAAACCTCCGAGCAACCACCTTAGGGGAGCATAATCAAAAAATAGGTTCAGTTGTTCTACACTATTTTGAAAACTGCTGGTTTCTCTCTTGCAGGCAAGAGAACACCCTGGAGAGGAATTCTTCTATTTGGACCACCAGGAACAGGAAAGTCTTATTTAGCAAAAGCTGTGGCAACAGAAGCAAACAACTCTACCTTCTTCTCAGTATCTTCATCTGACCTTGTCTCAAAGTGGTTAGGTGAAAGTGAAAAGTAAGTTGGAGTTGCCAGAGGTCCAGGAAAACATTGTGAAAAAGAAAGTAATACAGAGTGAGATAAGTTGCTGTAAAGAATTTGAGGGAATGGTCTTGTCTTTTTAAAAACAAACTACAGGTCTTTCTATGCTTTGTGCTGCAGTGCCATGTAAAGATACTATTATGTGCTGCATTTTGAGAAACTCTCTTGAGTGCTCAAGATAGTTTTTAAACCTGCTCAGAAAGATTTTGGGAGCACCACAGAGCTCATTTCCCTTCTGAATTCAGCTGTGATTGTACCCTGTATCAGTCTGAAGTGCTGAGCTAATTGCTTCTTGGCATCTCCCCAGCAGCTATGTGGCATTTCTTTGTCCATACAGAGGTGGGTATTTACTTCATCCCAATTTCAAACAAAATCTGAAAGAAGTAAGAGACTTGCAAAGATAGGTTGAAGGGCAGAAGCAGCCATGAAAGGAAATTTTGTGGGTCCCTATGCTAAGTCTTCATTTGTTATTATGTGATATGTGAAGACGACCAGGAAACCAGAAGACCAGGAGTGACGTGTTGGTTGCAGTCTAGAAGTCCAGGAATTTGTCCATTTTGTCTTCCAAAAGAGATTTCTTGAATTAATCAAAAGCTCTGGTTCTATAGGGAAAGGATTTTCATATACTGATAAGCATACTTGTCACAACCATGCTTTAATAGTTTGAAGTGTGGGACAACTGAGCAACACTATTTAAAGTTGATAGAATGGGGAAGAAAGGCTGGTAGATAAAGTGTTTGAACTGAGTTATTTTTTTCCCCAGAAAGCTGGAAACCTTAAGCTGCTTCTTTTCTATTGCAAAAGGAATACAGAACTGGCTTGGCATTAGATTTTATGTTTGACTTTATTTGAGATTATTGCCTGAGATTTAGTGCTGTAATATGAAGAATTTCCCAGCACAGTCGTATTTTTTTTAACCTAGTAAAATGTGTTCATGAGAGATGGCTAGGAGTATTCTGGGGTTTGTTTTAGGTTGTTTTGTTTGTTTTGCAAACCAATGGTTCTTGTCATATAAAAATTATTTAGTAAATAAAGTTGTGTAAAGTAAAGATACATGTTACGTCTTACAAAATCTCTAGAATTAATTTAAGTTAGAAAAGTTAAGAGAAAGCCTTTTTCTTTTGAATCTTTCTAGAGTGGTGGTTTTATATAGTCCAGGCTGTCATGTAGAAGTGTAAACTGAAAAAGGGCTTTATCTTGCAAAGCCATGCCTGGAGCACTCTTAATTTTTTTCTCATTATGCTGGGCTCTCTCATTCAGTATAATTCTGAGTCTTGGAGCTGGAAGAATGTTGTGTCTTTGAGTAGCTTTATGTTAATGCACCTTTTTTCTTTCTTTCTCTAAAGGAAATGACTGTATCACAATCTCAAGTTACGTGTTTCTGCTGTTGTAATTATTAATATAGCTAAAGCTGTTTCCTTCTTTAAGATTAGTGAAAAACTTGTTCCAGCTTGCCAGAGAAAACAAACCTTCTATCATCTTCATTGATGAGATAGATTCCCTGTGCGGGTCAAGAAGTGAAAATGAAAGTGAGGCTGCTAGACGGATAAAAACAGAATTTCTAGTCCAGATGCAAGGTAAGTTTATTTGGTTTTCAGAATCAGACAGAGAAATTAAGATCTGTATTTTTAAGTGTAGCTTGTAG
This sequence comes from Aphelocoma coerulescens, assembly GCF_041296385.1. NCBI lineage: Eukaryota > Metazoa > Chordata > Aves > Passeriformes > Corvidae > Aphelocoma > Aphelocoma coerulescens. The sequence continues at coordinate 81,449,147 of NC_091015.1, forward strand.
GAGAACACTAAAAATACATTCCACCCCACTAAATTTTGATGACTTTTTAAAACAGTCTCTGTTCATCATCTAAACAAGGAAATTATTTCTGCCTTGATATAGGGGTTGGTGTTGACAATGAAGGAATCTTGGTCTTAGGAGCAACAAACATACCCTGGGTTTTGGATTCTGCTATCAGGAGAAGGTATGATGGCGTTTTTTTCATGGTGTGAAATTCTCAACTGGTGTGAGCCTTCAGCCAGAGAGTACTCGAGGTGTTCATCCAGCTGATATTTGCAGACATGGTTAATGTTCTGCGACTCAATTCCTTGAGGTGGACTTAGCCAAACTAACAGCCCCTTGCCCCTTTAGAGAGGTAGGTTTTTCACTCTTACATTGGCCCTGTAGTTTATCTGATTTCTTGGTTAGATGATTATGCTTGAAGAAACAGAGTTTTGTGCTTGCTTGTTAGTTTTCTGGTGGACTTGGGGGACAAGTTAGAAAATACACACTTCAGAAGGACAAGAGGGGGTAGAGCTTTTCAGCTGCAAACAAACTGGTGAGTAGCTTGAGTTCTTTTGTGGAAGTATAACCTTATACAGAAACACCATGTTTTTCTCCTGGTCAGGGGTAACTTGTGATTTTTACCTGCTGCTTTGCAGATAAAGGACTTTTGCAGATACAGGACTTGCCTGTACCTGATTAGTTGGATCCTTTCTCTGAGCTGCAGAGCAAACAGAGGACACATACAGTTATGTGACAAATAGGATTATGTTGTGATGAGGACACAGCTTGGATAATGGCCATTTTTGTAGGCTAAAGAATCATTGTTTTTTTGTGACTGACAGTGTCTTTTATTTATAAACTTAATTGAAACTGACCATACTTCAATTTGATTTGGGGTTGGACCAGGTGACCTCCAGATGTCACTTCCCATCTGTATTACTCTAGTATTGTATGAGCCAGATATAGAGGTGAAGGTGTTGCTGAAAATTTCAAGTCATTCTTGAAATTCCATCTTTGAATTTCCAGCTTTGGTTGGGATCCACAGTAAAAGACAAACATGGACCTGATGGAGTGGGTCCAAAAGGGGGCCATGAGAGTGATCAGAATATCTTTCCTCTGAAGGCAGGCTATAAGAGTAGGGGCTGTTCATCCTGGAGAAGAGAAGGATCCAGAGAGACCTTATTGTGGCCTTTCAGTCTATAAAGGGAGCTTAGTAGAAAGATGGAGAGAGGTTCCTTGTTTTTTTTTTCCAGGCTTGTAATGCCAGGACAAGGGGCAGTTGTTCAAACTGGAAGAAGATGGGTTTAGGTTGGGCATAAGGAAGAAATTTTTTATGATGAGGGTGGTGAGACAATGGCACAGGTTGCCCAGAGAAGTTGTGGATGTCCCATCATCGGAAGTGTTCAAGGCCAGGTTGGATGGGGCTTTGAGTAACCTGGTCTAGGGGAAGGTGTCCCTGCCTGTGGCAGGGAGGTTGGAACTAGATGATGTTCAAGGTCCCTCTCAACCCAAACCATTTTCTCATTCTCTGCAACATGAAAGAGAAATTCCCTAGCTCTTGCCCACAAGACTTAAAGGAACTTTTGTACAACAATGACTGTAATAAAATTAATTTTTCATGGATTTGGGCCACTTTGTCATGTCTATCAGGTTAATTGTGTTCAGCAGAATTTGGAGTTGCTCTTACTTTGTGTGTGGGAGGTAATCTCCACTCTGAGAACAGATGCAGCTTCAAAGGAGGAACTGCAGTTACCAATGTTTTCTTGAGAATTACTTCCAATTTACTTCCATCTATGGTGTTTTCTTAATTTAGTTGGAGACCGTAGAAAGTTGTTGCATAAACTTGTTATCAGGCAGTTCTTTCTTTGAGTGTGAAATCTGTTCAAATACACTTCAACACTTAAAGATTCCTTCCTCTCAGTTTTTTAAGACTCAAACTCTGCTGGAAAAACATCTGAGGAGAAGGGTTTTGTAATGTAAAGGAAGCAGTTGCTATATTCTGGATGTTAGCTTATGCTAACTGAAGTATTAGTTATGAGAACAGGTTGCTGAATATTTGCCTCAGATTTTTTTTTTAAAGGTTTGTTGTACTGAAACTGCTTCTTTCTAATACTGTTAGGATCAAACTATATACTCATTTGCATGAGCTCTTTCCACTGTGCACCTGCATGAGCTGGCATCTTGGGAACGCTTTGGTTTTTTGTTTTTTAAACCAGGTTTGAGAAGCGTATTTATATTTCTTTACCTGAAGACCATGCCAGGGCTGCAATGTTCAAGCTTCACCTTGGGTCAACTCCAAATGACCTAAAAGAATCAGATTATCGAGAGCTTGGGAAGAAAACTGAGCGCTATTCTGGTGCAGATATCAGTGTCATTGTCCGTGATGCACTGATGCAGCCTGTTAGAAAAGTGCAATCAGCGACTCACTTTAAAAAAGTAAGTAGGAATTAAAATTTTTCAAGTTACTTCATCTATGAGAACAGTCTTAATTTGAAAATTCCTTGCAAATAAACTGAATTTGGTTTGGGGTAATACTGCATGCTTATGAATGTCCCTTTTATTGACTGGGGAAAACTGTTCTTCCTTTCCCCATAGGCCCCTAGCTCCTGCTGTAGGTCTGGTGGAGCTGATTTCTGAATATTCATGCTCTGACTCTTAATGTCTCTAGATCATGTTAAAAGCATTCAGTTTGCAGTTTGACTGAAATGGCAATGTTACAGAAGTGCTCTTTTTCTATTTCAATTTAAGTGGTTCTTAACATGTTGGAAAAAAAATTAAATGTATCCCTCATCCACTTGAGAGCAGATGGATTATGCTTAAGCACATTCTGTTTACTTGGCATATTTTTGAAACTGGAAAAATTAAGGTTCTTGTAGAGTCCTGGTAGAAACATTGAGTCGGTGTTACTTGTGACAATAGTAAAGATGCAACAAAACTGAGCGAAGTCTGTGTTTCATTTACACTGCTGCAATGTAAAAACCACTTTACTTTTATATAGGTGCACACCAAAGAGCCTATTTATATTGTTTGGCTTATCTTCCAGTTACCTCTACTTGCTATGGACTGACTTAAACATTTCTTCACGATATTTGGATCTCAGAAGCTTTATCTGAGCAAGAACCAATTGGCACTCTTTACCACCAGCCTAAGTCCATTAAATCTGGGAATGTCTTTCCCCTGGAAAATTTGCACAGATGCTTGTTCAGTTAAATTAATTGTTCCCTGTAAACTATTAAACTCTTAAATGAAAAATAAAAGATACTGATATGGTAAAATCAATGGTTATAAAGAGAGGTTAAAATAGATACAATGTGTATCAGTTTAATTAAATTTTATTTTGCTGTGTAGCATATTTTAAAGTAGACCCAGACTAAAGGTAGTTTTTTAAATATTTTTAGTGCAAAGTTTGATTTTTACAGAAATTCATGTGTCTTGGGTGAAAGTGGATCAGGATATTCTGCAGAGGTGCTAGGGGCTCTGAACCAAGCAGCTACACTCACTTTGAAGATAGGCTCTTTTTTTTCAATGTAGTTTCTTCAAGTGAACTCACTCAGCCTAAGATTCAAAGAGAAAGACACACTTAAATCCAGTATGGTCCAGAATATGAGAGGACAGTAAGTTTAACTTCTGGGGACAGCTCAAAGTAACAATCTGATGTAAACTGTATTTGTTAATAAATAAACAGTTATTTTGATATATCAAGGATTTTTCAGATGCTTGCTTCCCTTAAGTCGTGATGTCTGAATTATTTATCTGTTGTCTTTAAGTGACAAGGACATTTCTGGCTAAAGGGCTATTAGCTTTTAGCATCTTGTTCAAATTTGGAACAATCTGAGGCATGTTTCAGCTTGCCTTGGACCAATGAAATAACCTCAGTTGTCACAGTTTGCAGAACAACTTCAAAAGGACTTCTTGCATCTTACTTATTTTTGCTCAGGAAAAAAAAAAGGAAGGAAAAAACTCACAACTGCAATACTTTGAAGGCTCTAATATAAGCCAAGTTGATTCCACTTGTATTGTTAATGCTTTAATTGGATGTGATTTTGCTTTTATAAGCAAAATCATAGAGTTATTATTTGCATTATAACAAACAACCTGCCTCAGTTCAGCAGAGCTTTCCTCAGTTGTCAGTAATTAACTGTAAACTTTTCCTTGCCATACCGATAATGCAGGCTTGTCAGAGTGCTTTTTGAATATTACAGTCAGCTCTCCAGCATCTTGCTCTAAATGCAGTTTGGAATGGCAAATCCTGTTCTGTCCATAGCCAGTTAGTGTCTTGTCCTTCAACCTCTGCATATGCTCCGAGTTCCCGTGGGTGTGTGGTGCTGCGGGTAACAGCGAGGGGAAGCAGTGGTTGGTCCCAGGCAGTGAGGAGTGTCCTGCGGGAAGGGAGCAGACACGCTGCAGCTTTTTGGGGTCTGCCCGTCTGGCTGGGGTGGGGGAAGAAAGGCTGGTTCATTGTCCCGCTAGGTGGCGCTGTGCTCTATGGAGCGCTGCTCGGGTGGTGCCGGGAAAGGCGCCGGGAGCTTGGGAACGCGGCAGGTCAGAGAGAAACGCTCTGGGAAGCTTTTAGAGAGCCGCTAACTAGTGATGAATGAACTCCTAAAGTGACCAGGGACCAGGAAGGGTGGTCTTCTCCAAGCAGACTTCCTGGCATGTCAATTTTCCACAGAAATCCTCACCCTTATGAGGACGTGGCTTCTGGGATTTGGCCTGAAGTGAATTTAAGTATCTGGCTACATCTGCATGTTTTCAAGGTGAATGATACCAGTACACTTGAACAATTTCTCTTCCACAGGACATGTCTTCCCAATGGGTAGGGCATCTGCATAAAATCAAGGAATGTTTTTGCTTAGGGTGCTGATCAGCTTCTGGTTTCTGTCTTTAAAATAATAACTCCCCTAAACTGGGTGTTTTCTTATTTTTAGGTAAAAGGACCATCACTGCTTAATCCAAATACAATAGTAGATTTATTCACCCCCTGCTCTCCAGGTGATCCTGAAGCCATAGAAATGACATGGATGGAGGTCCCAAGTGATAAATTACTGGAGCCTAAAGTTTCCATGGTAGGTATTCTTTGTAGCATTTCTTTCTTGCCTTGCACGACTCTGAAAAGGCTTTAAGGTAAAGAGTCTTTTTCAGGACAATTGGATGAGATGTTTGTTTTCAGAAATGCTGGGCGTACCAGATAACATTTGAATTCTCAACATACAGCACTGCAGTATGGCATGCTTATGAAAAAGACAGCTGTCTATCCCTGATAAGCATTTCTTATTCTTGTCTGCTGGCCTGCAGCTGCTGTCCTCTCATCCACAGACAGTATCTGGCTCTTCCACTGGTCTTTCACTTGGCTTTTATTCATTCAAAACCTTTAGGGTTCCTGCACCATGATACACTTTCTTCTCATCACTGTGGCATAAATACTGGGAAACAGGAAATTACATTCATTGTAAATTGGGAAGGGATGTGCTATAGGTAAATATTGCCCATGAAATAGATACAAGTATAAAAACCAAAATGTAAGAAGATTTTGGATGTAATGGTAGTTTTGGTTAAAATTCATCGTAGGTGATACAGCTCTTTCTGCTGTTTTTTTTTTTGTGCATATTAAAATACTTATTTTGGCCTAGGGAATAAAATATGTGAGACAGTTTTCAATTTTAGTTCACTGCTTAAGAAAAAAATAATTGCTGGACACTCATTCTGTATTTTTCCCCAAGAGCAGCAGAAGAAAATTTTGAATTTAAGTACAAAGTTTGTGGGAAGCACTTAATAACAAATCTGCTGCTGTAGTTTCCTGTGTGCAAACAGTCCTGTAAGGAATGAAAGAAATCAATGCATTTCATGGGGATCACAGGCACTGCTTTGTAAACAGAACCATCACTGTATTTCAGAAAAGAATTTCCTGTGTATATTTGCATACCGAGGAAGTAGAAAAGGATTTATGCAGGTGCAGGCATGCCCTAAAACTTCTCCCTGCATGGTCTGATTGGATTTTTAATCTTTCCTGGAATTAAAGACAGCTGTCCTTGTGTGCTTCTAATGGTACCTGGGCTCTGATACACTAAAGGCAGCTGTTTCAGTGCCCAAAATCAGTTCTTGTCCCTAAAAGATAAGGCTTTAATTCTTTTTAAGCAGGGTGCCTCTAGTCTGATGAGACAAATATCACATGTAGAAAATCATGATACTAACTTTTGGATTTACCCATAATTTTATAGTAATATGAGGTGTTGTGCATCTACTTTCTTCAGTTGCCCTTGGCCAGGAATTGATTCGTTTTCTTTCCCCTTTTTATTCATAGTGTATTTTAACTGCTGCTTTCAACTTCATAGACCTATGAATTATTTTCTAAACTCCCTTTCCTCACATCTAGATATTTATCTAGGAAATTGACTGAATTGAAGAGACAGAAATAATCAGTCATGAGCAGTAAAACTTTGCTACAGATGAATCACAAACTACTGTTCTACATTGCTGGACTGTGAAGAGTACATGGGAACATCTGATTATTTTCCACTTAATCTGCTGTAGTTAATCACAGGTTGAAAATAGTAACTGACCAAAAAAAAAGGAAGTTCAGTTCTTCTCAAAAAAGGGATGAATAAAACTTGAATGGATGAGTGGCTTAAACCTAAACCTGAGGTTGTGGTTTTGTTACTGGAAAACTCATTGGCCGTTGTCTGTCTTCAAAGGGTTAAAATGCTGCCTCTGTGCAGAAGTGTTCAGGCTTACTTAAAGTTTTGTGTAAATAGGAACTTTTTAATGGTTTTTTTAATGCATATTTGTCCTGGCAGCAAAATTGCTAGCAGTGGTCCTATACTTGTTTCTGAAAACACTTGTTTGTTTTTGTTCTGACAGGCCGATATGCTCATGTCGCTCAGTAGCACAAAACCAACAGTTAATGAACAGGATCTGGAGAAGTTAAGGAAGTTTACAGAAGACTTTGGTCAGGAAGGCTAAACCAAAGATACATGTGAAGCGTTAGAACTTTTTAAAGTATTCCTGTGTCTTTATTGATGGCAATTCAAATAAATGCCAATAAAATCACTCCCTTCTAACTTTGCAGAAGGAATAGAAGATACCTTTGCAAAGACCCTTAAGCGTTTATATTGTATTGTTTTCCTCAGATGTCTATTAAATGTCTTCTATTGAAAAATAATACAAAAATGCAATTTTAGGGTGAGACAGCAAAGTGATGTGGTAATGTCTAATAAATACTAGAAAGCTTTAAATTACTAGTTCTATTTTAGGTAGTATATTAGACCTGGATACCAGTGAGTTTTTAACTCCCAGTAAAGTCAAAAACCTTTTTAAGGGGTGGGAGAGAACATATTTGTCAGGTGTTTTCAGTATCAGTCAATCAGCATACATATTAATTGCTCTCATTTCATTTAGGAAAACACAACAAAATTTTCTAATCCAACATACTGCAAGTGTGGGTTTGCTGTTAAAGTAAGAAAGCAGACACTGTGGTGATAAGACTACATGGGCCAGTACTTAGATTAAATATTGATGGACCTGTTATTTGGCTTTTTTCTGCTATGCTGTGTTAAAATTTTGCCTTAAACAGCAAGCTTTTGTTTTTAACTCTTCACTAGCTGGTACACACTGTCACTATGCAATTTAACAGAAGTTTGTTAAATGCAAGTAACTCAGAAGGTGTTTGCTGGCTGTTCTAGGGGGGTTGTTTGGATTTGTTTTATTTGTTGTTTTGGTTTTTAAAATCTGGATTCACTTCCTGCAGAAGTTTTGACTGAAGTTAGAAAAAAGCATTAGTAATACCCTGTAAGATCCCACACGTTGAGGCTGGCAAGGTATATGTAGTCTTTGGAGAATGGCTGGTAGGTATTTTGGGAAATAGCATACTTTCACATGTAAGGAGATTAGAACAGATGTTTAGCCACAGCCATTCCAGGGATAAATTAAACCAGAATCCCACTGGTAACTGTAGCATATAGGTTACATCAATTTAGTGCTTAAACTGTGAGGGAAGGCCGGCAGTTTAGTATAGAAGTAGCACTTCATTGCTCTTTTCCTGCAGAACTGCAAATGGAGATGTGCCTGAATGTAACTTACAACACTACAGCATCAGCATTGAGTTTGTGCCTTGTAAGTTTGCACTGGCTGTAGATAGGAAACACCATTAGGATATGTAGAAATCTATCTTCCATTATCATTGTACAACTCTATCCTGCAAATGTTTTGTTTAACTTGCATTAAAAGAAATTTGCACATTTTAGGTGTGTATGTTCTATGTATATATGGACATATATGATCATCTTTTGATGGGGTTTGGTTTCTTTTATGTACTTATTTTGTGTACTTTATAAATCATAGGATGGGTGACATTTTCTGTACTTAAATGAAGTAAAATGTTGTAGTACAACATCAGTTATGTTATTTGAGTATTTCTTCAATGTTATGTTCAAGTTTTTACTGCTTTGTTATCTTCTTAGACTTTTGTTTCTGTGTTTAATAGCCAAACAAAATAGTTAAATATTCTTTGATCTGCAAGGTGCTGAGCTTTTTTTACTAACATGATGAAAAATTTTTTCCAAGATCCTTCAGTTACACAGCTCTACCTTTGTCTTACATCAGAATGTGTAAATGTGAATCAGTGCGCTGCAAATCTTTCTGTCAGCTTTTGGGGGGATGGCAGGAGAGGGAGTGGGTGAGGGCAGGAATTCCAGTGTAGGTACGGGCAACTATCTTGAAACTTAATCTTCATTGCAACAAAATCTCATTTGTAGTTTTCTCTTGTGAGCACTTCAGAAGTGAGCCACATACTAGCATGGCTGTCGTTCAGAGGTTTGAAGCCACTGTCTGAAATGTTTGTCGCTTGACCTTTTTAAAAATGAGAGTCCTTACTGCAATCTTGCAATCTTAAAATTCTCAGGAACGGGGTTTTTAGGTTTTTTTTTTTTTTCTTTTTCCTTTTTGTGGTAAGCTGATTTGTCCTATGGGCTTCCATATGCTTAACTGTGTAATCTTTTATCTTTAATGAAAAAGAAAAATATACTGTATGTTTTAAATTTACATCTTGCTGCTTGCTCAGATGACATCTGTAACAGAACCTTTAATATTTGATGTTGAAAGTTGTTTTTAGAAATATATTCCAAATAAACTTTGCTGCTTAGAATTGCAGCTACGAGGGCAACTTTTTGGTTTGCTGTCTTTGTAAAATGACAACAAATTAACATGTATCACCAAGCTTCTTGGCCAAGTTATCCATAGTAGATGATAGCCAAATGAGGGAGTGTGCAAAATCACTTTGTAATTTTCAGTGTTAATTGAAAACACTCTAAATGAAAGAATTCATGAAAAGCTGTATTTGCTTTGAATAATCAAAACCTTTGTAAATACTGGACAAATAAGTTGTACATTTTTAACAAGGTCTGATCTTTGGCTGGTTAGCTTACAAATTTTTTTCATACCTTCTGGTGTTACTGCTTACTCTGACTGCAATATGAAAAAATGTCATTTTCTTTCCTGTGTGTAAAATAATTTTTCAGTTAAATCACTTGTGTATGTGCTCCTGTCCTTCACAGATGGTTTCCTCACACTGACATTGTTATGGATTTCCTACCATTTGTGGTGTATCTTGATGCACATACTTACAGGGTTAGAATAGCTCAGTAAATTACCTTCTTGTATTTTTTCCTACATTCCCTGACTGACATCAAGTTCCAGAGTTGTTTGGTTTACGTGTTGCCTTTTTGCCATTGTCTACCATAACAAAAACATACAAATCTTTTAAGTTTTCCATAAATCCCTTACATTTTGCGTTTGGTTTTTCAAGTCTGCTTGAAATACATCTTTGAATATACTTATATGCTTTTGTTTTAATTAGTGAAGCAGAACAAATGTAGATGAGGGAGATACTCTGGAATCTGCTTTTTTCATATTCCTGCCTGCCAGAATTTGCTCTTTTTGTCAACTGAAGCAAAGAAGCTGCTGAATATTCTCTGGTCATGTATTTTGATCTACTTTTGGTGTTTATTTAATGTTCTTAAGAAGAATATTCCACTTTTTTTTGTTTTTCTTCTGAGGATTATCTTGACAGGAAGCTATTTAATAGTTCTGAATTTGTTGAAATGTGCAGGAGCATCTTCATTTGGCTGTTTACTCTTTCCTTCCTCCAGAATGACAAGCTTGTTTCAAGATTGGCTTCCATACATGTTTTTGGTCTTAACCAGATTCACCCTAGTAATCATGGTTGACTTAAAGCCATTCCTGTAACTTACGTAAACTATTGCAAGAACTCAGTGGTCTGTTTGTTTCATACTGTGCTGCTATTCCAGCAGATAATTAATTCTTATCAAAACATTGTTCCTTTTATTCTTGAGCAGGCAGCTTTTGTGGTAGCTCTTGTGGTGTAGCTTCAGTGCTTACCCCGTCAATTTTTCTTCAGCTTTTTGTTAACATACTAATCTAGGGACTTTATTCCACAAATCCTCTGTCATCATAATTAGCTGCATAAAAACTCTTCTAATTGGTCGTTCATCCTCTGTCCTGGCATTTGTGTAGTGACAGCCCAGGTATTAGATAAGATTGTCCTGTTTTTATCTTTTGGTCCCTGTGACCTAATTACAATTCTTCCTCTCCCTCCCTACCTCTACATGCACACACACCCTTCTGATGGGAGCTTTTTGATTAGGTTGCTGGTTTGTGACATTTTCTGTTTACGCACCTTTGCAGCCTTTCTACCTGAGAGGCTCCAACTTGATGAATAAATACTCAAGGATACTTCTTTGCTTTGTTATGTCAATTCCGAGTTTGGTGATTCTGGATTTCCATCTGTCCGTGCCACCTGTGCATGGTACCTGCCAAGTGTACAGTCTGGTAGTCTTTTGCAGGAATACTTGACATTTTTGGGCTTGTTTAGATGAACTTCTCAACCATTAGTCATGGAAACACAATACAATGTCCTATCTGCATCACAGCAGGAGCTAAGTTCCCTGCTAGATAGGCTTTGGTTGTGTTTTCAGACATCTCCAGGAAATAAGTCACTGACACCTGACACAGGCCTGATGTTGATAATGCAGCCGGAGTTTTCTTTCCTGCTTGGTGACCTATTATCAGGCACTGTGACATGAATTGGCAGGCCTTGCTTTTGCTTGCCCTCACTCCTCCTCTGCTGCCTCAACTCATTTAAATCCAAGCTATTCAAGGCAGGGACTTTGCTTTCAAACATGCTCAGTGTCATATGCGTTCTGTCAACTATAAACAGTAATTTCCTCTGACTCACTCGGTTGTCGGCCTGATGACCGTCCACAGGTAATTTGTTGCAAAAATCTCAGCTGGAGTAGTCGCCTTCTGCTGCTTCTCTGTCCATGTCTCAGCAGTAGCGAGTCAGCTAGGCAAGGGACTGGGAAAGTGGTTATAAATATCACCATCTCATTCAGGAAATACAATGGCAAATGGGGACTGTTACTTGCAGCTGTGACTTAGGCTCTGGCAAAGTCCGGTGAATTGTTTGCCCAATAGAAAGTTAGGAAAAAATTAAAACTATATAAATTAAAATAATTGTTTCTTCTTCCTCTCCTCCTTAAGACTGGAGCATGGGCTGTAGCTGGCAGGCTCTGACCCATCAAGACCCTTGCTTTATGTAAGATTTTTAAAAATCTGAAAAAATTAGCTGATTACTGTTTTCAAATGTCCCATTTAAATTGCCAGTTGCAATGCTCATGCTCTTGCCTGACTGGGCATGAGCTCATTTGAAGTTTTAATGATGTTTTAATTAATTAATCACAGCTATTAGTTGCTCCATAGACAACTGAACAGCAAAGAAATTATTATTGTTTTAATCTTTATACCTGCTCTTGTTTGGATGTGAACTGGTATGTTTGTGTCCTGCCTTGCTCTGTCACTATAATTTTAAAATGTTTTCTTTTGTTGTTGTTGTTGTTCTTACCTGCCCAAAAAGCTCATGCCCACAATGCACGTGTCCCCTGTCAGTGTGGGAGCAGGCAGGGCGCTGTGCCTGCTTGACAGCAAGGCTGGTTTAGCTGCAGCATAGCCACAGGAGCCACAGGACCTGCTGAGGGAGCCTAAATCCTTCTGTCCACCCTTCGTCTTCACTGTCCCTTCACTGGCTTCAGCACAGAAGGGGTGCCTCTATAAAGACACTGCCATGGCCTAAACTCACACAGAGGGCACAGGGGCACACCCATATGTAGGAATGCTGGTGACAAACACCTCAAAAACACGCAGGGTCCTGTGTGACCACCCACCCAATGCACACCAGGGAGGCACTGCAAAGTTACCTCCATCCAGCACCTGGAGCACTGCGAGGTGCCTGCCCATTCCAGGTTTAGATGGGCTCAGTCCAGCTGGGAACAAATGTGCTGAAGCATTTATGGGGTTTCTGTGGGGCAGTGGGACATAGTGGTGTTGTTCTTCCTGGGCAGTCTGAGGCTCTACATAGGGTAAATGAATCCACAGAAACACATGTAGGGTCTGTGCTTCAGATCCCCTGGAGCTGGCACAGGGTGGAAGTTGACTGGTGAACAAGGGCAGCGATGCTGACACTCAGGGCTCCTATGGGGTTTTACCCTAGTTGTCAGCTGTGTAAAATGGTTTCCACAAGCTTTGAGGCTATTTGGCTTAGTCTCTTGGGCCTTCTTTTGTGTAAAGGGTGCTCGCTTCACTGCAGTACATACTGGAAATGCATGATGCTTCTTAGAAGAAGAAAAGGGTTTTGATGAAAATTTTCCTTTGATGTGAATGTTAATTGGCGATTTTTGCCTGCCTCTTTCCTGTTGCTTTTGACTAATTTTCTGGGTTTTTTGCTGTTTTTTTAATTTCGGTTTCTTTTTTTTTTCTGACTTACCCTCTCTCCTTCACACCATTTTTTTTCTTTCTCAAACAGAAGATAAAGCACTGATTTCTTTTTGAATCCTATTTCAAAGCTCTTTATGTTCTGATACTTCTCTAGTGCTTATAGCAAAGCAAGTTTATATCCAACAAAGCAGAAGCTGACAGTGTGTCTCTGATTTCCGTTTTCCCCTTCAAAGCAACAGGCCCATCTGTACAAGCTGTCCTTTCCCAGGCTGACAGCAGGAAGGCAATGGGCTGTACTGTTGTTAGAGGATGGAGATGGACTTGGAGGAGCACAAGCAACTCTGATGTACTTGGTAGCTGTGCAAGGGGGAGGAATGGGTGAATTGCTTGTGTTCAGCAACCTGTTTTGTACCTGTTTCTTGGGTTAGAGAGGGAAAACAGCTATGTACAAGACATCTTCTAAATTTCCATTGCGCAGCAGCAGCTTCTCTGCAGTGTGTGCCAAAGATAAATTAGCAGGAGCTGATGGCAAGGGCAGAGGTTGTGTAATTTCATTCATGAAATAAACACCAGCCTCTTGCCAATGCTGTCAATATCCTGTGTGTTACCTGGAACTGGAAACAGACTTAATTCATGTTAAAAGATTGAGCAAACGAAGTTGTCTGAATTACTTTGACAGAGAACCTGGAATGAACTTGGAGGAGGTAATTTCAGTTCTTCCGGTATTTTTGAGTGCAGCTATAAAGCAAAGAGCAATGGGAGAGTACAATGCTGTCCCACGCAGCAACGTGGGGGAGGGCAAGCAGCTCTGAGAGGTACAAAGAAGACCTGGGGAGCAATGTGGTTTGCAAGCACAGCAACCACCTAAGATCACCTACAAAAGGTAAGTTTTTGAAAAAACCAGAGGCTTTCCAATACTGCAAATCATTAATTTGGCCTTTTGTGACAAGATCAAGTCATGTGAACATGAGCATAACAGACTTGTCTTGACTGGAGTGGTATAACTTGCAGCTTAGTCTTGAAGCAGAGAAAACTCATGAAAGTTTAGGACCAGTGAATCGTTAAAGATTACCTGGAGGTGTTTCCAAAGGCACGATACAAAGCAGAAAATTATTCCTGTGTTTGAAAAACTCATTAGCAGCTTGGGCGGAGCAACTTAATCACCAAGTTGCTGAGTAGACATAGGCCAGAAGTTGCTGCAAGTTTAACTACAAAAATGTTCCCTATCTGGCTAAAAAGTGAAAACATTCATGGAAATACGTATCTAGGAAGGTAATGATGACAGTAAGAGGTAAAGACTGTCTCTGAGGGAATGTAGAACATGATACAAACACTGAGCAAGCAGTGTAGTAGCTTTAATGGTAACTCCAAAGGGACATAGTTGAAAACAGCCAGAAAAGGCCCCCTCCTTCAGCTCCCCACCTAGAGTTTCTGCCTGAAAGCCTAAATAAGTATAGTGACCAAGGAACTAATTTCTCCATGGATGAAATTCTGTATTAACGCTCTCTCTGTCACAGTATCATAATATGAGCTTAGAGACTATAACTGCAGCATCTGTGGATTTTCTAGACAAGTAGGGGCCAAGGGAAGGTGAAGCCATGGCAAGCCTCACATAACTTATCTGAGTTTGTTAAACAAAGGGGGAGGGGAGTTCTCGGGCCTATGAGACTCTTCCCTTTCTCTCATTATCCAGTTTCCAGCAGGAGGTGTGTGTCACCCCACAGTAAGCACAGCACTGGCATCTTCTCCTCTTCCATCCCCCTGAAGCACAGACTCCCAGGCAATGCATATCTGTGATCCCTCTGGTCAGCAGATCCTTGGTTTATGCATTCAGCAGTTCAGCTCTTCCTAAGGACACTGGGGAAAGGGGGCAGCTGCAACCAGCTGGAGAACTGTGAGGCAGGATAGGATTTGCAACTGATTTTGCTGGAAAAGGACAAAAGGCTGTACAGCAGTGCTGACAGGTGGAAGGCTGCAGGGGGAAGGTGTGGAAAGCTTGAGCAGCTCCAGAAAAGGCTGACACGTGACACATCTCGAAATACTGTTGATTGTAAGAATTGCTCTACAGACCAGTTTTATGATGAAGACCTCCAAAATACAAGCACTAAGCTTCCTCCAATAAAGACTATGGCATGTCTGCTTATTAGAAAAATGGTTGCTTTCCATTAGGAATAAAAGAGTCCTATTACCCAGCACTCAAGGTACAATAAGTAGTGCAGAAAATCATACCCTACTATGCCTGAAAGGAAGGTGATTTTGGTGGAACAGCATTTTCGAACTCCCCAGTGCCTCCCTTCTAGTTGTATAGTGCATTTTCCCATACTCGTTCAATGATTGTGGCCCAGTAGAGGGTTCCCAGGGGATAAGTGCAGTAAGGTGGGGGGGGCAGTGAGGCACTGGGGGTATTGTTACAGTGTCAGGTGAACACAGTGTCTCTGGAGCTTCATGTACTCAGACAACTGCTGTTATCTGTAAAATCAGCTGTGCTATCTTGTAACATGAACTTACATTGCGTATCTGCTTAAATATAATTTTTGAAGTGATAAGACCAGTAGAGAGTGGGTGCTCTGTGTGACAAAGTGGATGTCCCTGTGTGAAAGGCCAGCATTCACTTCTTGCAGACACTTATGTATGTTTTAGCTCTGAACCTTTCAGAGACCAGCCATAGCCTCTTCCTTCCCGTGCCTGTGCCTGCTTGATTTCAGCAGTACTTTTCCATGTCACCTGAGGGGAAGGTAGGTTGCTCAGCCTTCTCTTCCAACCCACAATCCACAACATCCCTTGGAATATTTAGCAAGCTAAAGGAGTCTCATGTCCAAGTGTGAACAGCAAATTGTTTGCAAGTGAAGTCTGGTATAAGTAGGTGTACCAAACGAAAAGAAACACAGATACTAAATGAAGTTCACGATCATCTTGGTCACAAGTTTCATTTGTGTCTTTTTAAATTAGAGAGTAAAGATTTGCTTTTACTACTGGGTTGTCATTAATTTTATTTCAATAGATCTAGTGCTCAACATGTAAAATATCAGTACAGTTACTTCTTCAGCATAAAATAAAAGAAATGGCAACGTATAATGGTTTATCATTTACAAGTAGTTAATTTTGAATACTGTTTTCCTTTTTTTTTTCTTTCTAACACCTATGCCAAACATGCTAAGCAATGAAATAAGTTTTGAAGTACAGTGTGAAGACAAAATTCTGATTCAAACAGTGCTTTGAGCATTTTTGTTTGCAGAGCGTTCATCCCAAAGCAGCTGCAGCAGCCCTGGGGAGGCAGACTGGTGGCTGGGCTATATATGTACGTCACCTGCTTTTGTAGCACACGATGAGGCACCAACACCTCCTCTGCTCCCAGCAGGCAGTCCCGCTTCGACCTGAGCCCCGGCTGCCTACAAGCACCACCTGCCTGTGTGCACACAGCACTTGGGAGCGATTCTGCAGCAGCCCCTGGGCCATCAGCCCTGCCCATGTTCATCGTGGCAAGGGCTGGTGGCTGTCAGAGCACTGGGATCCAGCCCTGCTGCAAGCAAGGACCTCCTGGGAGGCATACAGAGTGCAGCAGCACCGGAAATTTCCTTGCAGGGAGACCCACAGGATTAGGCTGACATTTTTCCAGCAGAGAGGGTACCTGGACAGGGTGCTGTGGCCTGAGCACTGCTCTGGGAGCTGTGTGGCCCTGCAGGACAAAGACAATTCTGTAACTCTGCCAGCACGACCACCAGCACATGAGTTGTTGTACAGCTGCAGCAGGGCTGGTTTTTTGTTTGGGAAAGCGCAGTCAAGCAGACAGCTGGGTGTGATGCACATTTCAGTCGCCCTACTTTTGTCACCACCATATACTGGCCATCATTTCACCCCTCCTTCCCAAGTATCCTCTGTGGACAATGGTCAGGGACAGACAGTATGTTAGATAGATCCTTTTCTGATGGAGTACAGCAGCTCTTGTGTTCCTATTAACTATTCTTCTTCAAGAGATAAGGGATCACGAACAACCTATTTACATTACCATTATTCTAAAACATTGAGTTTCCCAGGAATCCCAGAATTATTAACATGGCTCTTATCTCTTATAACCATTAATGCTAATTTCTTAAGAGGGCTGTTAGATGTCACGTCTGTGCTTGCTACAAGAAAAAAAGAAAAAAGAAGGGGAGGGTTGGGGAAGGCTAGAAAAGAAAGCAAGGTATCTTGGAAAGATAAAAGAAAAAAGTTCTTTTCCTTGGCCGTGGAAGTTACTCTCTCACTGCTTCTTCTTTTTCTAAATGCAGTAGGACAGGCTGGATGGAAGTCACACCAAGGCGTCTCCAGCTTTATCATAGTGTAGTCTATGGGATCCTGGTCTTCCCTCCCCCTTCCCATTAAGCAGAAAACACAAGCAGAAAATTCAGTAGATGAATAGTCAGGCACAAGTGACTCCAGAGGCAGGAGGAGGCATCCATGCTATCTGCTCTTCCAAAACTTCATCCCTTCTTCTGAAGGCCTCTGGAAGCAAGACGTGTTTCTTTTACATGCATCAGCTTTTGGGAGCATGTATCTTTTAAGATCAAAAGGACATTTCTAATATCAGCTGTTTGTCCTGTAGCATTACCAATTCACAAACTTGTTCCACGTTTAAATGATAACTTCGGTTCTACAGTTGCCACACTTTGGCTTATTGAACATGCGGCATCACCACAATTTTGTCACTGAAAAACTCTGTTGAAAGATTTAAGTTAACAAAACTGAGGAAGCAGAAAACCACAGCTGCCACAGCTCTTATACTTTACTTTGATCTACTTGTATTGTATTCCCTGTCCTTCTCTAAACACATCACTGTTGTATTGAAGCTTCTTCTGCAGATTAATTAGCAAAGTAATGAGTATGTTTTATCCATTCTTTCTCCCTCCCCATCCTCAGGGTATATACAGGCATTGGCCAGCTCGCTCTTGAAAATTATACACTTTGTGATGTTGTTATTCATGAAGGTCAGATTAATTAAGTATTGCTTTATGTATAACTGCAGTCTGGAGTGGTGTTATGATGTTTATGTTAGCGTTCAATTTCCAGTTCCACAGTCATTGAGAAAACAGTTCTATTGTAAACAATTCCCTTGTGCCAGGAATGCATTTCCTCCGTGAATGAGGTCATGTGAGATGAATACAAACCAGGTAACTTGGGGAGGGCAGACGTCAGTCTCCATTGGCATTATTTAAAAGAATCGAGAGGGTTTGCTGGGGAATTCATTGGTAACTTGTATGGAGTTCATAAGGTCTTCCCCTTTGAGTGCATTTCTCACAGAGAAGTCAACAATACTTTACAATGCAAAGAACAAAACAAGAGCAAACATTATCACAGCTGCACTGTCAATCCCAAGGTTGCTAAAGTGGCCTCTTAGCCAGAAGAAAAAAGCAGTATGGGTTTTTCTGTGAAATCTACTACAAGGGAACTTCCCCATTAATCTAGTAAGCTGTGAACATTTAACTGTGGCTGAACAAGACCATATCACAAGTTCAAGGATTCTAAAGGTCCCCTACCAATGTTTAACCTTCATTTTACTGGGGGCTTAATGCAGATGATTTTTTCCACTGGCATTCTCACCTCACCTCACCTCTATCTTGAGAGTTATATTGTGAAAGACACATTTACTTCTGTCTGCTTTGCTCTATCTCCATACTGCTGACATTTGAGCTTTGAAAGCCTCAATGTCTTTCGTAGTCTATAAATATTCTATAGCTATTTTCTGATTAACCTCCTCTTTTGTGTCAATTTGATATTGCTGGAAAGACAGCACATACAGACTGTCCTATATGTTAAAGGAGGAAATGAACATATTTGGTTGCTGCTTTTTCCTGTCCACATCTTATTTTGACTTCTGCTAACAACATAATTAACATACTTTTCTTAGATGGATCACTAATCGACTTCCATTGATGTCACCGTAGCATCTAGCATTTTATTATGCACAGTATCTTCCTCTCGCTTCCTTGTGCCTCCACCTCTGAAACACTGGACTCAAAATGCCACCAAAGACATACTCCAGGTCAATCCCATTTCAAGACTAATCCTTGGTTTTCTCATCCTTTTACTGCGATAAATTCAGATTCTTTGTTCTCACCCTGAAAACTGCATAATCCCTGCCCACAACTCCATTTCCATTTCCACCTACTCACTACTTCTAATCTCCTCCTCTACAATTTTATTTTCACGCCCTTCTGCACACCCTCTTGCCTAGGGGATTTTAGTTGTTCCTTTGTTTTGGTTTCTTTTTTGGGGGGGAACTGTTTTGTACAAGCTAATGACTGCATATTCACTAGTGAGAAGAAGTAATCTGAGTGAGTTTTTAAGTTACAAATAATTATAACTTAAATGAAAAAAATACCAAATGCAGACATTTATACTAATAAATATCTAAATATCTAAGTCAAATATATGGAATTATTTTATTCAAACTACTCTAGGTTTTTTGTTTTAATATTTGTTCTAATATTCTGCCTTAAAGCTGAAAACCATGCTTTTATCTTCTTTTAATGTGAATAACATGCAAAACCTGTAGTATCACTCAGCAGGGAACACCATGCTGAAAAAAAATTTGGATTTAGAAGAGAGCAGCATGAACTCCAACTACAGCCAGCAGAACCCAGTGAAGCTCAAGCACTGTGCAAACCAAGTCCCAGAGAGCCTGCATCTGTTTTTACTAGAGTGATGATAGCTTTAAAGCACACCGTGATGGAGTCTGTTAAGTATCTTGCATAAAGGATTTATGCTTTCTACCTCACTGACACGTTATTTCCCATACAAGGGAGAGCTTTCTGTTCTTATCCCATTCCGAGTGCACACTGCAGGAACGTTCTGACACATCTCCACCATTCTAGTCATGTCAATTGGTAACCTCAGGCAATGTATTAACAAGTTTGTGTACAAACAGGTGCTTCATGCTCCAGACGAGAAGTTTGCGTGAAGACCTCGGAGCAACCTCCCAGTATCTGAAGGGAACCCACAGGGAAGACAGAGAGGGACTCTGTCAAGAACTGTAGTGATAGGACAAAGGGGAATGGGTACAAGCCGAAGGAGGGGAAATTTAGGTTAGATATGCAGAAGAAACGTTACTGCGAGGGTGATGGGGCACTGGAAGAGGTTGCTCAGAGAAGCTGTGGCTGACCCATGACCGGCAGTGCTCAGGCTGGACCGGGCTTTGAGCAGCCTGGTCTAGTGGAAGGTGCTCCTGCCCACGGCAGGGAGGTTGGAACGAGATGATGTTTAAGGTCCCTTGGAACCTAAACCATCCTATGATTCTATGATTAACCAACATGAGGGTTTTTTTCTCTTCCCCTCCCGAAGCCGCTGATTTCCTCCCCACGGAGGGGGCATCCAGGGCGAACTCGGAACCCACGCCCCCGCGGCGAGCTGGCGCGCACCGCCCATCTCGGGGTGGGCGGCAACGGCGAGCGCACGGGCAGGGGCCCGCCCTCACGCAGCCGTGTCGCGAAGAGCTGCCGGTACGGCCGCCGAGATCGGGCTCTCCTGACCGGGGCCGGCCCTCGGTCCCCTCCGGAGAGGCCGCCGCGGGCAGACACCCCGGGGGGCGGCCGCACAGCGCCGCCGCTGCCCCGCAGGGGGCGCGCTCCGGCCCGGGAGCGGCTCGCGCTTCCCGCCGCCCTTTGCCTCCGTCCCTGACCCCGGGAGCAGCGCGCGCTCCAATCCGCGGGCCCGGCCCCGCCGCGCCGCCAACCCGCGCGCGCCCGCCCCCCGGCCGCCGGCCAATCGCGGCGCGCGGGCCCGCGCCCGGCCGCGGCAGCCAATCGGGCGGCGGCGCGGGGCCGGGCCCTGCCCCTCCTCCCGCCGTCCGCCTCCTCCGCGCCGCGCTCGCTCGCTCGCTCCCTCCCGCCGCGGCAGTGCCGTCTCCGCCGGTCTCGCCGCGGCACGGGCAGGCGGACGGGCGGCCCCGCGACCCCCGCGCCGCTGCACCCGCCCGAGGGGCTCGGCCCCCCCGGCCGCCCGCCCGCCCGCTGCTCCTTCTCCCCCGGCGCAGCCCGAGCCATGCTGCTCCTGGCCGCCGCCTTCATCGTGGCCTTCGTCCTCCTCCTCTACATGGTGTCGCCGCTTATCAGCCCCAAGTCTCTTAAGCTGCCCGGCGCGCACGTCGTGGTGAGTGCGGCGCCCCTCGGGAAGGGCACGGGGCCGGGATCCCCTGTCGCCGTCCCGCTCCGCCGCGGGAGGAGGCAGCGGGAGGGCGCTGCCGCTCGGCCTCGGCGCTGGGAGAGGCAGCGGGGGGGCTCCCGAGCCGCCCGCCCTGCGCCGGGAAAGGGAAGGAAGGAAGAAAGAAAGGAAGCCGCTCGCTCCGAGGTGGGGGCGCAGGCTGCGGCCAGTGCCCCGTTGGCAGCCGGGGGTATGGCTGCAGGAATCCCGCTGCAGGAGCGGGGGGAGCGGGGAAGGCAGGGAAGGGAGGTTTGGGGGCACCCGGAGCAGGACTGGGGGCCGGTCAGTGCCAGCCTTGGGGGTGCCCGCTCTCGGACCCGCGGAAAGCTGGCGGTGGCACCCCGAGCTACCAAAACACGGGAGCCACAAGTCCCGGGCGATAAGGAAATGACCTGTCCCCATGGCTCTGACAACCGCTGTGTGTCCCGGTTGGCTTAAGGCGATGGTCTGAGTCACCATCTTCCAGTCTTTGCGCTGACTTTTTGAGACATTCCTTTTGAACGCCCCAAGCCGCCGGTTACCTTGAGTTTTCTTTTCTTTCAGCATCTCCCAGGGTAGTCAAGTGGTGTGTGTACACACGCATAGACCAAAGGCCAAATCTATGATTTCCTTGGGCTAAAAAACCAAGTCAGATATGAGGAAATGGAAAAACCAATACAAAGGAAGTGGTCAGATGACACTTGGGCACCCTTTCATCTTTAAGCACGTAGATATGGATATCTTTGAGCAATATTTTGACAAGATGGTAGAAGGAAGTCTTTGGAAGAGCATACTGTTGAAAGAGTCCATGAGTAGTAAACCGCTGGAAGTTGCATGAGTATGTGGCTTGGGAGGAGGGGGACCGAAGATAGGGGAATACTGTCCAGGTGCTTTCAGAGGAATCACAATAGTGAATTTGGGCACATGACAGCAAATGAGTTAAGCGGTTCAAAGATTCAGGGTCCTAGAATCAGCTTTCTTATTTTGTCTCCAAATCTCCAGGGTATGTGCTGTGCAGAGAAGCTGCAGTTTACTCTTTGTTTAAATTTCCTGTAAGTGAGTAGTTTTGGTTTTGTTTTTTCATTATTATTTTTCGCAGTTCCTCTTTGGAGGATGGAGCTGTCCCCAGAATGATTTAGATGTTTTCAAGTTGCAACAGTGCTCCCAAGTTGCTTTATGCAGTAGGTGTTAACTTGGGTGCTGTAAGTGGCTTTACCGCATCATGTTCTGTGTGAGGTGTGTTCAAGGTTGCATTAAGGTTCTTGGGTTATGGCTCTTTCCCCACAGGAGTAATGATTATAAAGCAGAGGTGAGGGAGACTTATGGGCTTTCTGTGACTTTTATGAAGAAATAGAATAGCAAACATAAAAAGCTAAATGGATTTTATTTCTTTTTTGTTTCTTTGCTTGGTTTTATTTATTTACATATGCAGTGATAACACGAAGTTTTGTTCATTCTGTGTAGTGATTAAACTCTTTAAAAGCTGCTGTGCTGGTTCTTCTAATCAGAAGGGTTCATTTAAACAAGTTCCCATTGAAAATGAGACTATTCTTGTTGGAGAAGCCTCCCTGTAACCACTGCTGCTAATTAGCAGTTTAAGCTCAATTTGGTACTAGTGGAAGTGTAAAAAACAGTATTCTTGCAAGTCACGTAAAATTAGGACTTCAACTAGAAAAGTAACTATATAAACATATTGATGAAGAAAAAGGCTGTAAGATACATCCAGCTTGATGATAAAAATCTGCAGGCAACTAGTTTTATTGATGCCACCACTTGTGGAACTGCTTTTTTTATTTTGACTTCAGTAATGCTCTTAAATTGTTCGTGCAAAGTAATGAAATGTGGAACAATTGGTTGGAGGTCACTAGTTCTTCGATGTGTAGATGCTGTTCATAGTTCTTGACACTTGTACATGTGGATTTCAGATTCCCTAATGTCATGTATAAGGAAAAGTATTAGATGATGGTAATGTAAATCAGAAATACTATTCAAAAAGACTTTCCATGTTGTGTGTGTAAAGTGGATTCTTTGATCATATGGTGGGAGTGAACATTCTCTGCTACTGAAATGACTGAGAGACTTCATGAAAATATTTAAGGACCATAACATTATGTAAGGGCTTCTTTGAAGTCTTCTCACAGAAAAAAATCAAAATCTGCTTAAGTATCAGGCCTCAGTTAAACCCATTGTTGAAATAATGGAAAAATAATAACCTACAAATTGCATATATAGCTGCTTGAGCTCTTTCAAGAGGACAAGTGATTGTCATTGCACACTAAATATAATTTTTCAAAATATACTTGAATAGATTGCTTTACTGAAGTAGAAAAAGTCAGTCTTCCCTAGAAACATTTCTTTCCAGGGGCCTGTTTAAAGTATCATGAAAATGTATCTGTTACATTTCTGAAGGAAGGTCATTGGGCAACTTCAGAGGCTGTTACATACCAGTTACTGAATTTTCAACTTTAGTCAGCATTCTTTTCACTTTTAATCCTTCAGAAAAATTATTTCTCTTTACTCCTAACAGTTATGGTTAGTACATGTTTGAGTTATGGCTAAATAACTGACTCTGGCTGCCATTTGGGATAGGAATTTGAAGCAGAAAACTAGTGGGTTTTTTTCTTTGTCCTCTCCCGGGGTCATTTGCATGATGGAAGCCCTTGCTGTGTTAGGCGAGACATGGTTTCTGGAGAAATCAGAGAATTATAAGAGTCTCTTTTTCTTAGAAAAGAATAGGAGTACTATTCAGAGTGAGAGTCTAGAGAGCTCCAAATTACTCATCGTCTAATCTTGTGGGTTCCCCCTCCCACCCTGTCCTTATCTGCTATGTATTTTCTTTACCCCAGCTAGCACCATTAAATGGTAAGGGCTTCTCTGCTCTTAGATTGGCTCAGGCATTAGGTTTAATAAACAAAATGCTTCTTAGATGCTTAATACTTCTTTACTTCTAGCATGACTAGGAAAGTGTTCTTAAATAAAGGGTATAAAAGTTATTTTTGTGCGGTAGAGCTGCAGCTTCACGTGCTGAACTTCTTTGTGGTTTGAAATTCAGAAGGCAGTTTTGTACATCTCTTATTTTGCCACTGGCTTTAACTCTCTCCTTTGGTCTCAGGCTACAAAATAGCACATGTCATGGATTCTGTAAGAATAAGCTAGTATTTTGGTAGCTGGCTATAACAGTAGACAAGAATATGAAAATAGGCTAAGGCAGTCAGTCACCACTGCTTTGTTTGCACTGAGCTCACTCAGACCACATTTAACTGCCCTTTGTCAGGGATGCTTCACCTGCTCTATACACATTCTCTCTTCAATTTCTCTGCAAAAGTTTTTGACTGGTGTTTAAAAACTCTTTGCTGAAATATTAATGCTAATCACCTCCCCTTGTTTCAGCCTTAATCTTTCTAAAACCAAGTTGTATTTCTGAGAAAAATCCAAACCCCTGAGGTCTCAGTGTTACGAATGCAGTTTATCAAAGTGTGGATTAGTGATGGCAGGAAACAGAAAGATGTCTCCCTGGGACTGTCTCCCATTCAGTTTGTCAAGGGCCCTTTTTCATGTGGACATAGTTCAGGACGATTGTGCCGAACCCTCCTGCACATGGGTCATCTCTAGTCCAGTAGTTTCCCCAGTTCTGTGCAGAACCCAGCCTGGTAACTGCAGTTGGCTTTAAGGATGGCCCATCTTGGTGTGTCTCAGCACCATCACCCCTGTGTTGGGAGCGATAAGATCTGTGGTTTGGACACATCCGAGTGGTTCGACAAGAGGTCATTTTGAGTCTAGTCAGGCGTGCTAACCTCTTAGAGCAGATGAAAGGCCTGTTCTGTTTCAGCAGAACCTTCTAACAGAGCACTGTCTAAAAGCATGAAGCCAGCTTGCAACCAGTTCTAAGTGAAAGTTAGTAAGTTCTATTGGAGACACCACATTAAGTCTTGATTTTGATCATTCCTGATGACAGTTTAGTTAATTTGGATTCAGACTGTCTCACCAATTGAAGTGAATTTCCAGTATCTCAAATTTGAAGCTCTAATAGATCAATTCTCTGTACCTCACCCCACTGTTTCCATTTCTAAGGGGGAAAAAACCCCTATGATTCTTAAAAATTGAACTCTGTTATTGAGGATCATAGCTCAAGAAGTTGGACACTTTTTGGAATAGCTAGTTTGGTACCTGTTCTTTTTAAGCATAGAAGCAGATCAGTAACACTGCTCAAGGGCTGGTAGTACTGCATTCTGAACATCTGAATTAATACTAAGTTTTAATTCTTCCTCCTTGTCAAAAAATTTATCTGTGATTTGAGTTGCGGTGGCCAGATTCTTATTTTTGCTAACTCCTCTGAGGCTGAGTTACAGTAAAATTTAAAAATGGGATTGGTGGCAATTCAAATGTCTGGAATTAATGAAAGGCAGTAGCAGTGTAGAACCATTGGCTACAAGGGTAATTGTAATAATGTTGTCTTTACCAGAGTAGGTGTGTGCTCTTTTGTTAGTTCTGAGCATCTGCGTTAGGAACTTACCTACCTAACAGACCTCATAGATTTGCTTAGGTTAACTTCATTGTAGCACAAAGCAAACTTTTCATTAGTGTTGGGGATTTTTTTTTTTTTTTTTTGCTATTACATTAGCACTCATGGTGAATGTTACTGAAAGATGTGTGTATTAGTAACAACCTCCCACGTGCTTGTAGCAGCCTCCCACCTAAATGCTAAAGTTCCCAGCTAATTGATATTGCACTTTATTGTCGATCAATCTGACATGAGCTCTGTCCAGTGTTCTTGGGTGTGACTGTAAGTAAAAACTTCCTTTTTCTGTTCCTTGCATGACTTCAGACATTGCCTTTCTGAAATGAACATTAGTGTTGTTTGACGAGCTGGAGGCTTGGTGCCAGTACCTTCACCTGCAGAGAATTCCTCAAGCACTACTGTAGTTGACCCATTCATGATAGTCACCAGTCTGTGCTGGTAGTAATCAGCTGTCTCACCAAAAATTAGAATTGGAGCAGTCTTCCATGCCCATTGATTAGTGCTGATGTACCTGCTGCTGACCTGTAGAAGCACCTCACACATGCTCTGCACCTGAGGTCTGCCTGAATGTATCAAACTATTTTAATCTTTTCAGATATGTATTGGAGTATTGCAATCTATTTTAGGAATTTCATTGTATTTGTTACTTCTTTCCATCATGAAGCATTAAATTAATTCTGTGGTTCTGCCACCTTAATTAATAATTAACATTTGCACTCTTATGGACTTAATTTACACTGAAAGCCATCATCCTTGGTTCATAATACTACAGACAGAGTCACGTTTCTAGAGCAGGGCACGCATCTTGGAGTTATCCTCAAAGGTGGGTGTGGTGTGAAGCTGATCTTGCAGATTCAATTAGAAGTTAATCTGAAGCAGTTCTCTCTAATAACAGAGGAAGCCTAAAGAGCTGGAATTAGTCTTTGTGAGTGCTACACCCGTTCTTGGCCCATTTGTGGCTGAAGATGAACCAGTCAGAAACTGTGGATTGTGTTGTAAATCTTTGCTAGGATTATTTTATTTGCACTAAGCTGTTTTTGAAGGCTGGTGGTAAAATACTCAAATGAAAGAAGAGTTTAGTTACTCATGGGAATGTACTTCTGACTCTTCTGACTTTATTGCCTCTGGGAGTGGAAAGAATTTTGAGGATAATGCATCTCTGAAAACAAAACTGAGACATTGCCTAATGAGGAGACAAGACAAGGCTTTTGATCGGATGTGTAGTTAGAGATTGGGATCTTGCTCTTACACGAATTAGCTCAATGCCTTCATTTTCTTAAAATGGAGGAGGTAACCTTTCACTGGAGTCTTTGGAAAGGTTTTGATAAAGAGCAAAAGATTGATTTCCAGAGAAATATGAATTTCATCTTTTTTCCAATTCTTCTGAACTCATTTCATCAATGTATTTTTTTTGACAATAACTGCTTCTAGGTATTTTGTTCCAATATTTTCTCAATATCACTTTTAATATGCTGTTTAAGGAAAATTCAAATAACTTGGGTATATAAGGAAGATACCAGTGTGTGAGAACCGAAGGCATGTACAGACTGAGACTCATCCAAGTCACCTAAAGATGTCAGACAGCCATTTTTATTTTAGTCAAAAAGAGAGGTCAGGATTGTCATCTGCATCTTGTTCCACAGGCAGTTCATAAGTAGGTTTATTGAGGGTAGTGAGGGAGGTGGTAAGGTGACCTTCACCTGTATGTTGGTATCATTTAGCAGGATACACTCCTGCAGCATATGATGCAGGACTGTACCCATCAACATGTATTTGTCTAACATTAGCAAAATACTGACTTCCTGTTTGCATATAAGACCATCCAGGTGTTACAGCTTGAAGGAAGAAGAAAAGGTTATGGAAGTTTAGGTGCTGGCATCCCCACTAAACTGAAATAGCAGGATGGCATGGGGGCAGTTCAAGGTTCTGACTGGGGGACTGAGAAATAGGCTACAAAGGGCCAATTGTTGAATTAATGGGATTTTTTTGTTTTAATAAGAAAGAAGGTGTTTTCTGTTTTTGTTTACATGATGACATCTTCAGAAGACAATCTGCAATAGCTGATATTAGAAATAATTTCTACTGTGGCCAGGTATGAAGGGGCAGTATGTAATGGCACTATTATGGCATTAGTAGTGATTTGAGACTTTTAACAACGTGCTTTTAGAAATAGGCCATGGAACACGTGAGAGCGCCCACATGGGAGTGGTCTAAGTGTGCCTGACAACAGAGATGACCAAAAATTATCACTGAGGTAAGACTGGATTTAGGGTAGAAATAAAGGCTCATTGATCTATTCAGATCTTATGTTTCATTCATACTCTGTAGGTAAGCCAACTTTAGTGCATCTCCTGTATTCGTATCTCATCCGGTGATATTTTAACCTCAGTATGTTTTTAGAATTTTCATGTGATCTGACTCATACATACTGGGGGAAGGAAGGAGAATAGTGGACTAACACTGCCATTTTCAAATAACTTTTAGGTAACTGGAGGCTCCAGTGGAATTGGAAAATGTATTGCTATTGAATGCTATAAGCAAGGTGCTTTCATAACACTGATTGCAAGGGATGAGGTAAGTGTATGTGTGATTTTACTGGCTAAACTGTTCACAAAATCTGTATAGATGGGGAATACTTTTGGCATTGGTGATTATTCATACTTCTTCAGTGTATATTTTAAGGGGACCCTAAGCATTCCAAATTAATGCATTTGAATAGCAGAGGTGGCTGCCTTTTTAAGAAGCATAGCCCAACATGGAATTTGTGATTAGCTTGCCTTAAAACTTTGCCGGTGCTATTGCTTTTGTTAATGGCATTTGTTATATCATTGTCTAGATCTGTGCCAGAGCACAAAATCAGGAAAACCCCTATATTGGTTAAAACTATAGAATTTCCCTATGGTAAGTGACATCTGGGAATTTAATCATCTCTAAAAGTCACAAAATATACTGATGTCAAATCAGCATTATATCATATTTTTTACTAGTGAAAAACTCTTCATCAGGACAGCTTTGGAGGAAAAACCATTGCTTTGTTGGATTGTTGCTATTGTTGTTTTTTTAACTAAGAGGTATTCAGAATTCAGCAGTAGTTAGGAAAACAGAAGTACTCTGTTTTCATAACAGGCTGTTGTTTTATTTGTTGTGAAAAACCTAAATATTCTGGAAACAAAAGCACTTCATTTTTGGGGGGCCCTCAGTCCCAGCTGATCTTATAATTTACTTACACTTGAGAACTTACTTTACATAACCTTGAATTAAGTTAGAATTAAGAGAATTTTTCTTGAAAGGATTATTACAATTCGAATTTACCAAATTTTTGGGTTTTGATTATTTCATGCCAGTGATTCTACTGCAGGAGAGTTTATGTAATATTACATAAATACAAAATAGAGCCAAAATAAAGTAGAAGAATCAATACCTACAGTCTTAGGTGCTCTCTGTAGCATGAAACAAAAGCATTAAATCTATAGAAGTCATTACTGTCTTTAGAACACGAAGTGAAAAATAGTGAAGTGAGTTCTTGATAAATTTCATGTTTTCATATATTCCTAAGTCTTCAAAATGACAGTAAAATGCTGTAACTGGTTGAGGATAACTTTGGGGGGCTTTAGGGAATGTTTTTAAGCCTTACTGGAGTACTGAGGACTACCACTGCTCTCAAAACCACTATGCTTTTTGTCTTTGTGTCCATTTCAGAACAAGCTGTTGCAGACGAAGAAGGAAATAGAAAAGTACTCTGTTAATGACAAGCAGGTAAGGTCACTGCCAAGAGGGGCTGTTGTGTGTTTTGTTTAAGACAATCACTACAACACACTTCATTGGTCCTGTCTTTAAAACAAAGCTGTTTGACAAAAATGAGTGAGGACTCAGTATTTGGATTCGGGAATATCATGGTGTCTGTTTACGTGAGATGTTCTGAGCTCTTGCTATATTTGATGTTGCCTAGCTAGTGCATTAGCCTGCTTTTCTTAGAAGAAGATGTCTTCATCTGTAGGTGTAGAATGCTTTTTTGGATAGCTGCAATTTACTGTCACTTGATGAGCATTTTATTCTTTCAAATGAAGTGGAAGAACCAATTTTTTTTCCCCTCAAATATCTTGGTTTTTTGCAATTCATAAATACACCATCTATCTTGGGAAAGAAGTTTAGTTGCTTGTTCCCATGTTTATTTCACTACATCATACTTTTGTTCCATTTCCTGACTAAGTACTGTACCAGTTACACAACTTAAATTTGTGGAGTTCTGAGACTTCTAAACGTAGAAGCTGCTTTGCTGAATAGATAATGCACTCATGCATAAAGGCAATGGTTTTAGAGCTTGCAGAAGTACTAGCTTAGAATAGCTAAGTTTGCTGTGTTCAAAGCATGCAACCTTGAGGTGAAATGTTAAAATAATTTTTTCTCAGTACTAATAATGGAGAGGGGAAATAGTATTGAAACTATTAAATTAACATCTTTGACTTCTTGTGTTCCAGAACTTTGTTGATGATCACAAATAGAAGCAATTTATTTGTCCATGAAAAGGGATTTGAATTGATAAGTTAGATATTCTGTTGAAAAGAAGCAATGAAAAAAGCTGAATATGTGCAGACAGTAAGACAATAATATTTGCATTATAGTAGCTGATACAAAATTTTTTGATACTTCCATTTATAAGATAAGGTTCTGTCTTTGCTTCCTTATACTTTTGTCAAATGGCTCAAGCTGATTTTTGTTTCTGTGCATGCTGCCTTACTCAGATCAACTTTGTTTGAAAATCTAAGCCATTTGAGGTGAGGAGAAGCTGTATTTTGCCCATTAAAAAAAATCCTGATAACCATTTTCTTTTAGCTGCTCTAGCAGTTTCCCAAGCTTAGCATTACAGTTAATCCCTTGTCAAACACTGTGTCAGGATGTTCTTG
Source organism: Aphelocoma coerulescens (assembly GCF_041296385.1). Lineage (NCBI taxonomy): Eukaryota > Metazoa > Chordata > Aves > Passeriformes > Corvidae > Aphelocoma > Aphelocoma coerulescens. The sequence goes on from NC_091015.1 coordinate 81,479,492, forward strand.
TTAAAATCTGTCCTAGCTTGATAGATGCAGACTTTTTAAAAGAGTATTACTTGGTGCATGTTCCTAGGAGTTTCAGTGAAAATCTCCAAAAGTACCTTCAAGGTTGAGCAAGCTCCAGTGTGGACTGACTGCGACTTTTTTTGCAGAAGCATTTTTGGGCTTGCAGGCAGGTTAAGCAGTAGGTGATGGGCAGGCTGGCTCTTCTGTAGCTGTTGTTGGGTTGTGGACATGGTCTCGGGGAAGCCTGACTGATCTGAATGCAAAGAACAGAACAGGGAGTCTGGGGCAGAGCTTGCACTGGAACAGCAGATCACGAGCTGGAAAGTGACAGTAGATGAACAGAGAAGCAGTACCAAAGGATTGCTGAAAGGCTGTAGAGAAAGTTGATTATTACTGCAACCGTAGGGTATATCACCGTGTCCCGCAGCCATAGGGAGGAGGAGAGAAGATTCAGCAGGCAGGAATTGTGCAGCAAGATTGATTTATTTAATTATTTTACAAACTCTTTTATAGACTTTTTTCTTCATAGTCTTAATTGGACAAGGGATCAGCCACCCCTTGGGGTGGTTGGCTAAAATCCTAAAACATCCATTGTCAAAATATTTTTCTACTGTACCATAAACAAGACTTTTCAAGGCTGCAGGTGTTTGGTTGTTTACATTCCCTGCTACCTCTTCTGTGAGAGAGAAAAGTCTCTCACGGTCTTAGAAAATAGCAAGAAAATCCTTGCTAGCAGCATTTTTGTATCCACAGTGGATGTCTGGTATGGATAACATACATAGACTGTTACCTTTGCTAGATCATGGAATTACAGTATGGTTTGGGCTGGAAGGCACCTTAAAGATTGTCTAGTTCCAATTCCCCTGCTGTGGGCAGGGACACTTTCCATTAGACCAAGTTGCTCAGAGCCTCGTCCAAGCTGGTCTTGAACACTTTCAGGAATGAGGCATCCACAGCTTCTCTGGGCAACCTGTGCCAGTGCCTCACAGTAAAGAATTTCTTCCTAGTATCTAATCTAAACCTACTGTCTTTCAGTTTAAAACCATTTCCTCTTGTCCTATAATTACATGCCCCCCTTAAGCTTTCTTTTAGGCCCCCTTTAGGTACTGAAAGGCAGCTGTAAGGTTTGCCTGGAGCCTCTTCCATGCTGCACAACCCCAGCTCTCTCAGCCTGTCTTCATAAGAGGGGTGCTCCAGCCCTCTGGTCATTTCCTCCTCTGGACTCACTCCAGCAGCTCCACGTCCTTCCTGTGCTGGGGCCCCAGAGCTGAATGCAGTGCTCCAGGTGGGGTCTCACCAGAGCAGAGCAGAGGGGCAGAATCCCCTCCCTCTCCCTGCTGCCCACGTTGCTTTGGATGCAGCCCAGGACACCATTGCCTTTCTGGGCTGCAAGCACACGTTGCTGGGTCATGCCCAGCCTCTCATCCACCAGCACCCCCAAGTCCTTCCCACAAGGGCTGCTCTCCATCTGTTCATCCCCCAGCCTGCATCAATTAGGGGGGATTGCTCCAATCCAGGTGCAGCACCTTGCCTTTATGGATGTAGGTGTGCACTGGAGTAAGATCCTTACCCTTAGAGGTTTGTTCCAATATTTTTAAAATCCTTTTTCTAATCTAGAATATTCCCAGTTACTTTACTGAGGGTTGAGTTGATCTTTTATTGGGAAAGCTTTATTAATGATCCAACACCATGCAATATTTAGAACAAAATGTAATGAGCAGGCTGGGCATAAGACTACTTCTGGTAGCATATTCTGTGTCCTGGATGTGGATCGATAGTCCATATTTTGGAGTGAAGCTAACTAGTACATGGTAGCAGAAAGAATGTATGATAATAGAAGCAAAGAGGTAAATTGTAAAATGTGATAGCAGTCAATAAAAGCTGTGGTAGTTCCCAAGTGTGTTGTTCACAGTGTAACTAATCTATGCAATCTGTTAAATTAAAAAATTGCTCCAATTTTTGTAGAGAACTGTGATTTGCTTAATCTCCTCACTGATCTTGGCAAAGACGTCCAAATTATAATTCAATGTTGTTTGCATTCAACTGCTGCTTTCTTAAACTTACGAAAAGGTAAATGTTTCCAAAATGTAATAAGTGCCTTAAGGGGATTCCTGCCAATAACTTGGGCCACAAGTTTACTCTGATGTCCAACTACACACAATGCTGGGAGGCAGGAATAGCCAACCTGCTGTACAGGAATGGCAGGCAGATTCTGGTTATGCAGCTAAGAAGTGTCACAGTCTGACCAGGGTCAGGACTGACAAATCACTGGCTGCCATAGCAGTTAGTTACACTATGGTAAGCCTTTTTTGTGTGTGTGCCCATGTGCTCCGTAAGTATTCATGAGCATGCTTGTTACAAACTACTGATGACTTTGTTTTATTTCACCTCTCACTTTAAATTAGTTGACCAAAGTAACAGAAAGGATAGAAGTTGGAACAAGAATACGGGAATCCCTCCTTTTATTGCAATAGGAGATGGCTTTTCTTTTCAAGATGAGGAATTGCCCCAGAGCTCTGTTGATGGCTTAGCAGAGAGAGTAGCTTATTTGTTTAGCACCTGGCATTTGCAGCAGTCTTACAGTTGGGAAGTGGTAACCTAAAAGAAGCAGTGCTTTCTTTGGCCAGAAGTTGACTTGAAGGTGCTTCAAAACCTAGATTCTGAGACCATCTTGCTGAAAATAGTCAGTAACTTTCAAGGAAAACAGGGTCTAACTTTTAGCTGCAAGAAAATCATATCACTATCACCTGTTTTCCTTCATCCTGCCTGCCCACCGCTCCCCTCTCCTTCTTTCTTCCCTGGTTACTTTAATTTTTCTGTATCTTTCAAACTAAACACCTTAATGTCTGATTATCAGACAAGGAGTAAGTATGTACACAGTACTTTGCTTTTTTTAGATATTTATGACACTGTGCAATGTGTCAGTTTCTCATAGAATTTTTTTTTTGTTTTGTCCTTGAGGTGTCCCAATTAAATATTATGCAACTAGGTTTACTATTATTCTTAAAAAAAAAAAAAAAAAGAAATTAGGTAGTGTGCATTGCAAGTACTAAAATTAGTGGGTTTTTAACACTTGCTTTCTAAATTTTGGAACAGATTGTTTTTACAGTGCTGGTGCTGCAGTTTCAGGATATACTGCAACCATGCCTTGCTATGAGGTGGAAAAAACTTTTTTCTTTAAAGATGACCCTAAGCCACACAAATGGTTTGACTTGTGTTTAGCTGATGAAAGTTAAATATATCACTGGGGAATTTTGATTGCCTTAGTTAAAATAGCTTTTTCTAAACTTCATGTAAATAACTCCATCAATCATATGTCTTAGTACAATAAATTAGAAATTATACTTTGCACATGAGTAGCTGCTTTGAAGATCATGAGGTGCTTATTTGTTCTTAATGTAATCTTTATTATACTAGAACCTGTGTGTGAGGGGGAGGAGCTTGGAGGGAGCAGAGATGGCTTTCTCCAGTGTGGAAAAAGTGCAGAGTATCTTGTCAAAAAGACTTTTTTTGTGGAAAAGATAATGACATTGGACTTGTTTCATTTTGAAAGGCTTGGAGTCAACAGTTACTGGACTTAGTGTCTTGTGAAAATGTGCTTTCACTTTTCTTTTCTAGGTCGTACTTTGTATTTCTGTTGATGTGTCTAAAGACTACGAACAGGTGGAGAATGTTCTAAAACAGGTGAGAAAATAACTGATTCACCCATATATCTTAAGAAATTTATCTCTCTGTGTTGTATTTCTGTTGGAAATAGTTTCTTGTATGGTGATATAGGAAGGTTTTTTCCTCTTAAAGAGTATCTTAACCTCTGTCGCCTCTTCCAGGCTCAGGAGAAGCTGGGGCCAGTTGACATGCTTGTAAACTGTGCAGGAACATCAGTTACAGGAAAATTTGAGGATATTGAAGTGAATTCTTTTGAAGTGAGTGAGCATACTTTTTTATTTCATCATATGATAATTTCTTATTTAACCATTCTAATAATTAGATTACATTCCTGTGTCTTTGCAGACTTGGACAGTGTTACACTTGACTTGTGCTAGCTGTCAGAACCTCTTCAGATTTGCAAGGGCTGCCTCTAACTTCTTCCCTAACGATTTCACATAGTTTCATTTTTTTCTGTTGAAGATTTTTCAAAAATATTTTTAATGTGTTTAAGAAAAATGCAGCTGCTACCAGTCTTCAGTTCTGAGATGCACAAATTGTTTCAGCTTGAGAAGCTGCTGCTCTGATGAAAAGACGAAATGCAACCCCAAAACACCTGCATTTTGGTTACTTTATGCCCGCAGCCCTCAGACCTCCATTCATCTACAGATAATGCTGAGTCATCTGAAAATACTAAATAATGGGCATCATTTTATAATAAATTTGAATCATCCATTTTATTGCTTGTATAGGCTATCAGTTGTGTTTTAGGTCTTCTAGAGAGTGAAATTAAAGACTTCCCTTGGTCCTGGCAAAGAATAAAATCTCTGAAATGTGTAAATACGTAGCGTTTTTCCTGTTTCCTGTTTTAGAAAGCTCTTTAAACTTTCAGTATGTTTTCATGCATCATGCATAAGTGGATTGCTTCCTGGAGACTGTTCAGGTTATATTTTCCCTCATATATTCTTCTTTTTTCCTTCAAGGCCATATGGTTCACAGTATTATCAGTATCCTGGATGCTATTAAGACTTACAAGATTTCTTTTGGCTTGAAGTGAGATTTTTAGCTATAAAACAGTTTATGAAGCTGTAGAATAGAAAACAGTTGTTTCTTTTGCCAGAACAGATCTGGTGAACTGATTATTAAAGCAGACTGAAATAGGGGGTTTTGTGATAAATAAGACCAAACAGCCGAAGGATTCTGGATCTGTGGCTCAAATACTGAAATATTAATATTGTTTGTACAGAGATTAATGGCAGTCAATTACCTGGGAAGTGTTTACCCGAGCCGAGCGGTAATCGCTACCATGAAGGAACGAAGGATGGGAAGGATTGTGTTTGTATCATCTCAGGCTGGGCAGTTAGGCCTGTTTGGTTATACAGCTTATTCTCCAACGAAATTTGCTCTTCGAGGGTTGGCTGAAGCCCTGCAAATGGAGGTATGTGTGCAATAATGTTAAGTAATTTTGATTATAAACAATTTTGTTTTAACTGTCAGCACAGGACGTTTTCATTTAAATAGGTTGGGGTTGGTTTTTTTTGTATTGTGCAGTATTGCTAATATCTGTGTTATTTGCCCTCATTTGGCAGCAGTTCAATGCTATTGCTCTGCATGGGGACACAGAAAAGAACCTGATTTCAATTGTGTAAGAGGGAATAGATTGAATCTGTTCCTAGAACTGAGTATGACCACATGTGCAGACATATTTTTAATCTTTTATTTTAACTAAAAGGACTAGATTTTTAAGACTTTTGATTAAAAGCCTTCTTCAAGGTCCTAAGTGCAGAATGGTGTTGAAGATATCACATGGATGCATGAGAGATAGGCCAATGATTGCCAGTTTGTTTGAGAGTCCACAGTGAGTGGTATGTGAACCATATGTAACAAGTTAGAATTTGAGGATTGTCCACCAAAAAAAAAAACCAGGGTTGACAGTGACTCACCCTTCTATATTTTGATATATATTTGAGCTTTTTATACTGTGGTGATCTAAACTTACGGTTGTTTTAAGACCAAAAGCAAACAAACACCATTTTCGTTATTCAGTGGAACAAGGTGGGTGAGTACAGTGCAGTTACACAAATAAAACTGATTTGAAAATTACTTGTGTCATTTTTCTGTTAAGAATGTGTATTTGCATTATTAAGTGTTTATATATAAAATGCCTGTCTTTGGTTCTAGACTGTTGCATAGCCCTTGTTGTGTGCCTTGATCAGGATAAGAATGTGGGGTAAAACTGCCAGAAATCACTCCTGGTCTGCCAAATAGAACAGTGTGAATGCAGGGTCTTTCTTCAGACTGGTGACAGATACTTTTGTGAAGACTGAATTTTTCAAGACTAAAAATAGGGTGTCTATGGGCGTGTGATGTGGTATTTCAGTAAGTGTTTTCAATATAGAATGTTTCATAATCTAAATAAAAATGTTAGTGTTTTACAAACACTTTGCTTTATCATAGCCCTCTGAATATTTTCATTAAAAGCTTTTTTTATTTGTATTGGAGTACAGATTTGCTTTGTAGCAGTTTCTGAATAGTATTGCACTACGTGATGTAATTCTATGACACGTACATACAAATACATAACTAAATACAATCCTTGAAGTAAGACTTTCCATTTTTCCTCTCATTTTCCAATTATTTTTTGTCTCCTTAGAGTTGACCTCTTGCAAGTTTATAGCATGGGTTGAAAAGCCTTGAGACTTGAGTATACCTCTTAAAGATAACAAATTTGAATTTTACATTTTTGTTGGGTTTTTTTCCCTCAGTGAAAGCCTTTTTGGCCTTGTGTTTATGAGTGCTGGGTACTGATATTTGACAATGGTTTTGTCTTCCTTTAGAAATTGAAATTGGTAAAGTTACAGACCTAAACTACTCTAATGTTCTTCCCAAATGTCTTGAGACCCACTGGGATTCATCACATAATTTACAAAGGCTTTAGAGACTTACTAGAAAAAGCATCATAACCACCTTTTAAAAATCTTTGTTGGTTTGTTTCTCAGTTGACAAAGCTGCAAGTCTTGTAAGTGCTGAATACTTAACCCTAGAGGCAATTCAAATTCTTGCTTGCTGAATTTCTTAATTACAAGAGAAATGAATGAAATTATAAGGGACATGTAAAGGCTGTCAGTATTAAGATAACATTTAATGCCTTTGTAAAACACAGGTAAAACCTTATAATGTCTACGTAACAGTGGCCTATCCTCCAGATACTGACACTCCTGGCTTTGCAGAAGAAAGTAAAACAAAGGTAAATTGTGCTTCAGTTTTTGAAATCACCATTTTTAAAGCATATTAAGATTTTAGGAAGTACTTTTAGACACTTCAGTTTTATCAATTTTTAACTACTCAGTTATATAGCTTGTAGGGTAATTTTGTGTAGTTTCTTGTTCTGAGGCTTTAAGAACAACTTACCTTTAAGATCTGAACCATTGCAGAGTATCTCTGCTTACAATCAGAATATTGGTGTGGAATGGTAAACTGTAAAATCACTATTTGTTTTGATATTAAAGCTTAATTAACCAAAAATAATATTCCTGTTTTGCATCTTTGATAATGTGTGGTTGTTGTGATAGATGTGACAGATTGAAATAAACCTCAGCTCCTTCAGTGGAGCCTGCAACCTAAATCATGTTGTAAGAATGCATGTAATGACCCCGCTCAATAATGGCTGTTCTGTAGTATTACGGTAGAAAGGAAACTCTTGCACTGTGTTCATAGTGGAAATGACAATATCACTTTTCAGAAGGATGTGTCAGCAGCAGGCCTTTTTTATTTGGATTGCCTTAAAAGTGGAAGTTTTGACCTTTAGTCACCTCTTGTCATTTGCTGTGTCCATACATGTGGAAGTATAATTCTAAAAATCACATTCAGGCCCCCTGTTCAGACTAAAGCATCAGGTAACCAGAAAAAAATCTCTTTATTTTTTATTTGCATACTGTGAACTAGAAATCTGGTATCTAAGGCTATCATCTTTTCAGCAGGCACCATCATGTATAATTGGAAATTGAGTTTGAATTCCATTTTGTCTTTCACCCTTTGAATAGGAATCAGTAGGGATTGTATAACACAATTCTTACTTCATCATTTCTTGATACAGATATTCTGTATTAAATGTATACTCCCACACATCCGCATAAAGTGCCAGAATTAGACATCTGCAGATACTTGTATAGCTTGCATATTCTCTAGGATTTTTTCCTTCATAATAGCCTATTTCAGGGAACCAGCAGGCACCAGCAGAATGTACTGTTCATCTAAGATTTCTCTTAGAAAGAGATTCAGAGAGATTTATCTTATTTGTCAAAAAACTCTTGTCTTTTAGGAAAGAATTATGCCTTGTTTTAGCCTACATGACCTCTTTGGATGACTTGCTCCTAGCATGATAGTGTACCTTAAATCTCTGCAATATTGCACTGCTCTGACATTTCAGATACTCATTTATTGTTGCATTTATTTAATACTACGGAATTACTATTAATATTTAATACTAATTAGAACATGTGCCTCTACCTTGCATCTCCTTATTTTTCTCTGTAATCATTGAATGTAGTAAAAGAAAATGTCAGGAGCTAGGATACAGCTTTCCTGTGTTTAATCAGTAAGCTTTTCTTTTTTTTTTTTTTGAGGTAGCGGCTTCACAAATGCCCTGGCCAGCTGAGCAGCCAGATCAAGTATTTAACGTCTGATTTCTGCCTGCCTTATTCCCAACATGTCATTAACATTACCTGTTGCTCCTGAGCAGCTGCTATTTTTTTTCCAGATTTAGAGTATTTGAATTACTGTTGATATCCCTATATCTCATTCAGGTTTGTTTGATACTGGCCCATAAGCTCAAAAATAAGTAGGGGCTGTGAAATGGAGATCTGATGACATAAGCCATATCACTGTAGGAAAGCATGTAAAAGGTTTTTCTATGTGATTTCTGCTGGCAAAAACACTGATGTCCCCCTGGCCCTTAAAATACACCCACTAAAAAAAATAAAATTCAATGAGCATGGTTGATGAAATCAGAACTCATAATTCTACAGATATTGGGAATAGGCCCCTTTCTGTGAAATTTAATTACTGTAGTACTTGGAATTGATGATGAGAAACCTCTGGTTGCTCAACTTTTCCCTACAAGTGCTTTTTTAAAAGTAATAATCTCAGAATTAAATTAGTCCCAGTATTAGAGTAGGCATGAAAAAAAAATAAAAGCAAGCTGTTTTATAGGATTTTAAAATATTTCAGGCCAATCTTTTACTTCATTTGTGGCAAAAACCATAAATGACCTAGTATAGGTATTGAGGAAATATAGTTCAAGCATTTTGATAGCTTCTACTGAAAATAAAATACTTGGGGGAAAAGACACACTTTCATAGTAGTAATAAACTATATACGAAATAGTACTACTCAAGGAAAAGTTGTCATTTCCCTTTTTAAAATTGGACAACTATTTATGAACGTGCTTATACCTTTGTTTAAATGGGTGTGTTAGGTGACAGTATGGTACCACTTGCTAGCAATGATGTCATCTGTGACAAAAGACCCAAACCCAAAATTTGACATTCATGTTTTTCTCTCCTGTGTGTTGTTAGTCAAACTTAAATGGGTGTTTTTCTATTAAAGCCCTTAGAGACGAAGCTGATTTCTGAAACCTCATCTGTTTGCCAAGCAGAACAAGTCGCCAGAGTTATAGTGAAAGATGCCATAGTAAGTAAATTATGTTTTTTGAGCATGTTCTGTGTTGAAGAGGCTAGGATCACGTCATGTTTGCCTAAGGACCATAAGATAATGACTAAGCTAAATGCAAAACCAATTAACCCAGAACAGTTCTCTTAGGTTAGTTTGAACAAGAGCTGTTTTCTTTACTCTTCTCTTGCCACTGTGCCCACAAATGATTTTATACAATCTCTCAGAAGTAAAAGGTATCCGAAGTTGTACACAGACAGAAAAAAATGATGCATCAGTATGATGCAATGTCTCAAAGATGGATTATGACCGACTTGAAAGCACTAAATTCTATTGACTTTTTATGTATCAAATACCATTTGTCTAACCTCAAAAGCTTGTTGTACTCTCTTATTTTTCTTGAAGATGAGTTCATATAAAAATAATTTTACAATAAAGGAAGGCAGTTGATCGCTTTTGGCTTTTAATATCTGAAGACTGTGATTTATGAGTGATTAAAATACATAAAATGCTGTTCTTAGTGTATTGCCTTTCTGAGGATTTTTTTTTTCAATGTTTTGTGCTAGGGAATGCCTGTGTGCTTAATAAAGCACCTCAGAATAGAAACAAACATGAAATTTAATGATCATAAAGCACACACATTTAATCCTAAAACCTGCAATTACATTGCAGTTCCAAATACTCTTAATCTTCAACATGGTTTACATCTACACAGGTGTTCAGTTGTGAAGTTTTTACAGTATTTTCACAAATACAGCTCATAAACACAAAATTATGTCTGATTTTGTTTTAAAAGCAAGTACTACCTCAACACAGTATTCTCCTCTGGTGATTAAGGAAAACTAATCTCCTCTCTCATCTTAAGCATCTGGTGTATCTATACCATACTTTCTACACTTTGGATCATATATTAGTTCAGACATGATCTTTATGGACTCTAGCCATCAGCTGAGAGACTGAAATAGAAACAAGAAGGTGTCTGTGTACTCTCAGGTCTGTGTTGGGAAATAACCAGATCTAATAACCTCTACTACTTTGCATAGATTCACCCTTAACCCTGATTCAGGAACGCCACCTTTTCCTGTCACTTCCACATTCCATTGATTTAGTCCCACAGTGTTTCAGAAAGTCTGTTTTCTGGCATAAAGTCAAATGGAAACAAATGAGAGAAGCCTGGGAGTAAGAGCTGTAGAACTGCAATTTTTCTGTTAAGAAATTAAAGTTGTTTGGTTGCTTGGGTTTCTTCCTGGTGTCTGTCCCCGCTTTTCTGCCAGCTGAATTGCTTAACAACCTGTGTCTTGCAGTTAAAAATTCTTGATATAGGTGAAGGAGAACCTGCTACGTAGCATTTGAAATACATCCCCTTGCCAAATCTCATGTGATAAGTAACCTAATTTTAACAAAGGGCAAGTGGTATTTGTCACACAATTATTGTAGTGATTGGTGATCTAATAGAGTGAGGGTATCATTCCGTTTCTGAAATATGCTTATAGCTGTGAAGATTATCATGCATCTTCTCTACAAGTAAACATGCCTCAAGAAGAAATTCACAGCCTTTATGTCTTGTAAAAATCTGCAGTAATTTAAGAGACGTTAGCTTCCTTTTCCATTTTTAAGTGAATGCATTTTAGAATGGTGCTATATAGCCCCAAATATTTTTGAATATTTTGTTTCTTAATTAGTGTAATATTTTTTTTACATTAAAATATTTGTTGTTAGTGATGTCAGTCACCTGTGTCCATCAAGAGTAGCTGTTGAAATAAGACACATCATGATTAGCCACACCTGAGTAAATTGCTTTTTCTCTTCTTAATCCTTCCATCCAGCAAGGGAACTTCAACAGCTCAGTTGGATCAGATGGTTACATGCTGTCAATATTGACAAGTGGAATGTCACCAGTCACTTCTATTACTGAAGGTCTTCAGCAGGTAGGATTTGGGATTAGTTTTCATAATTTCTGATAGTTTAAAATGCTTTTAGAATGTAGAACATTATGCAAAGATGGATTATTTTTTCATCAAATGGCTGTTAATGCTTTGGCACTTGGGTTTAGGAAACTGCAGTAGTATTTCCAAGCTGAAGCAGCAAATTGGTGAGTAAGAATATTCCCTGCTGCTCAGTCCTGAGCTGTTACATAGTTAGCTTGGTTTGGTAAGTTTGTTTTCTGAAGATTATATAACATGCCTGCCTAGAACTTCTTATTTTTAAAAAATTTTATGATTCAATAATACACTGCAATCCAGGATCCTAAATGAATTGAAAGCTGTTTCTCTCTGTTTCCAGGTTGTTTGCATGGGCGTTTTTCGCATCATTGGCCTGTTTTACCTAGGAAGTTTTGACAGCATAGTTCGTCGCTGCATGATGCAAAGGGAAAAATCTGAAAGTGCAGATAAAACTGAGTAATCTTTACTTTGAGTGGAAAGAAGGATGTCAAGCGGTCCTGGACAGCTTGCTGCTTAAGTGGGACTCTGTTTTGCTCCTGAAGGATTTAGACTGGAAGGACTTGCATGTGTGACAGAGGAGTCCCCTCAAAAGCTATGAAAGAAAAAACAAAAGTACAAATCCAGAAAATGCCAAACTATGCAAAAGTGTGAATGAGGATTAGATACCTTTTTTTTTTTGGTGATTTGAGCTGGAAAGAATTTGGGGAGCTTGTAAGTGATCTGCAGAGTAGAATTTGAGAATGGACTGTGTGCGGTAATTCTGGACAAATACTTAAGTTTTCTCACTTTGGTGCTTATGGATGAAATAAGTACCATGACAGACCGGGCTGAAGTAGATTGAAGTCCCCTGAACAAGTTGGTACCTTTTGCTAACGTTTTGGGACTGCTTTTGATTTAGAATGTTAACTCTTCCTTTGGCCAATCTACAGATCCTTCTGTCAATGACAGCTTTCCTTATTCTGTCCAACATATGACTGTGGAAACCTGGAGATGGCAAATACGTTTGTATGATCCAAGCTTTCTCAGTGTGGGAGTAATTAAAAAGTATGGTTTAATATATGCATACTTTCTCAAGGGAGATGAAGAACCCGTTCCCACAGAGAAATGCTAGGAGATGTGATTGGGTCTGTAGCTCTTCTGGCCCTTGAAGTATGTTGTGAACAAAAAAAAAAAAATCAAACCAGTATCAAGTGTGTCATGTATGACTCAGCATTTTAAGCCATTGAAAAATGTACGATTTTTACAGATACTTAATCTGCCAGTTTTTGCTCTGGAAAGGAAAGTGGCTTAATGCTACTGTTATGCACATTAATTTCAAAGCTGCAAATGATGAGCCAAACCAATAGTTGATGATAGGATCAATGGTAATTAAAATGCCAGGCTCTTCCAGTAGCAGGAATGTAGCTTTTTAGGGCAGAGGGGTCAGGCAGAGGGAGAGGTGTGTGTCAGAATGGCCTTCCACATTGCATTTTACCACTGCACGGAAAAGCTTTCACATGAGAAATTACATAAAATACTCTCCTTATATGACCCACTTCTAATTTGTTTCATTTACATTATATGAAACAAGGCTGCTCAATAACTGCTTCAGAATACACAGAACCCAGTTGTTGTTTCTAATAAATCTCATTTAACACTGAAAAAGCTTGATGCATAACAATGATGTTTTAAGGGTGCACTATGTATACAGTTTATTTAATGGACCACTATAGTAAGTGCCTTGTGAGCTGCTTTTTTTTTCAAAAGCTGCATATTTTGTATTTGTTAGCACTGCTGTGTTTTCAATGTCATATTTGCATTTTCATTCAGTACTCTGAATCTAAAATTATGTGTAAAACTGGGCACTTTCACTTCTTTGAAAGTAATATTTAACAAGCAAAATAGGCAAAATTTTGATTGCTTTTGTTAAGAGATTCTCTATATCTATTTAAGAAGAGGTATTCAATTAAACTGAGATGAAAAATAATAGGTGGTTAACTGGAAAAACTTAGAATGTAATTTATTGATGCTATTTGTTTTCCCTCTCTGAATTAGGTTGATCACTTTTCAAATTTTCTTCACATGGACTAAACTTGCTTTAATACCTGGTTATAAACATATTTTTTGGGGAGGATCACATTGGCGCTCTCATTTTAAGTGGTGAAAATTCATTAGATTGCAAATGTTGAGGCACTGTTTAATTCTTCACAAAGCCTATGTTTTAGGTCCTGCCTCCTGATTTTGTTTAGATATGTGAAGTTGTGCATGCCTATACTATAACACTAATTTTGAGAATATAGTGTATTCCTGCGTTTTTAAACAGCTTGGCTTCAGTGCAAAGAAATCTAGTGTGCATATGTATTTCCTGTGCTGCTTAATGTGAATGACATAAAGGAGCATTTATCATACATCCATTGTCAACATTGCTGTGTTTCTTAAAGCAACATAACAATGCTATTCATAGAACCATGGAATGGTCTGGGTTGGAAGAGACCTTAAAGATCGTCTCTTTCCAACCCCACTGCCATGGGCAGAGACACCTTCTGCTAGACCAGGTTACTCAAAGCTCCATCCAGCCTGGCCTTGAACACTTCTTCAGACCCTATGATCTATGTTATTCTTGTTTTGATGCAAATCAAATACTATTTTGACCACCTGCAAAAGATACCAAAATGGGTGAATTGGTTGTGTTGGAGTTTGAAAGAAATGCTTATGTAAGTAACCAGCACAGGCTTGAAGGTCAGGACTTAAAACCAGTAAGCCTTTGGATACTTGAATTTTTGGATCTTCAGCTTGGAATGTTAAAGGGTTTGCGTTTAAGAAACATAACCCAGAAGGTCAGAGCACACACAACACTTTGGCAGCTGGGCCTCTAAAGCTTTCAGGTTGGACGTCTTGGATCACCACTCACCTCCCAACAATGACTGATAGAATTCATTGCAAGTGTCTGTGAAGGATAAGTAAGACTACCAGGTGAAAGTTAGGGCCCTGTTCTGCAGACGCTTCAGTTTTGCAGACCTGGTTTTGCATAGCTTAAGTGGTTGTATTGACAGTGAAACTGCAGGTTGAACCCCTCAGCAATTGTGGAAATTGGAATAAGGTATGTTTTTCAAAGCAAGAAGAATAATCTCTTTCAATGTTCTAGTTTCTGCTGTTGCAAGTTAATGATGTTAATTTTAACTGATAAACTTCTCAACTGTTCTACTGTCAAAACAAGGTAACTTGTCAACTACAGCCTTTGGTGTAAAGTTTTGTTTTCTTATGCACATTATCTACCAATGTACTCATTTTAAGGTTCAATATAAAGTGAAGGAGATGCCTTGTAATCTTGTGGAAAAATGTTTAGCAGTTGAAAAACTCTTGCCAGTTTAAATGTTACAAAACCTCTGCATCGAAATGTTTTAGCAGTGTATTAGATCCGTGAAGATCTTCAAATAGGCTTTATTTTCTACTTATTGTCTGATTGTCAATAATTTAATCACTTGTGCCATATCAGTTGGTGTCTTGTCTCTTGTTTTCTTGGTCAGTCTTTAAGATTGAATTTAGGCTTTTACAGTCTTTTCCATTCCATGTAGTTTCTAATGACTGTTTGCTTTATATACAGATTTATTATAATTTTACTTCTAGTTTACTTCACCAAGGTGTTCATGTGCAATTTAAATAGATTTAATATTTTAATAAGGAAAAAATATATGGGTGAATAAAGTTTATTTGCTGTGAAAAACTCTAGGCACTTTTAAATGGTAAAGATATATAGCGTTATTTGTAAAAAGAAACGTTGTGCTTATTGCGTCATCATTTTTTGTGCCAGAACTGTAAACTAGTTTTCATATTTTATATTTCTCAAAATAAATGGAGAATCAACAAAGCCTGTAACTTTTAAGTTCTTTGAGAGGATGAAGAGCAATGGATAAATTTATTTGTAGGGCTTGGTATGGTGGGGTTTTTGGTCTGGGTTTTTCTTTTTTAAACCTGAGACTAGCTCAGCAAGAGTCTCTTAATTTTTAGGACAGCAGAGGAGGCAATGTATCCTTCCATTTTAGCAGCTTGGGGCAGAGGTAAAAAAGGATGTAAATAATTTGACTGAGTATTGTCAGCAGACCCAGTATCCTCAAACTATAATGAAAGTGAGATTAAATTGACAAAACCTGCCTTTGATGCTGAAGGTACTGCCAGTATGTAACTAGTGCTTGTGCTCTCTGGAAGTGCCTGTGAATCCTGAGGAGCCAAGCAGTGCTTATTCTTCCTAGTGGAAAACAATAGAAGTAATAGTTTGGGCAGATGTCTTTCTGTACCAGCACTGAGCACGCAGCTGTATAGAAAATCACTGTATTACGTTGAAGCTCTGTAACAGGAAGGGCTTGAGTGTGAGCTTGCCCCCAGAATAATAGTGAGGGAAAATAGTGCCAGGATACTTATTCTCAAAGTAAATTCAAAATCTCAAATGCTCAGTCTTTTAAAAAGACATTTGTATTATGTAAATTATCAGAGAGACAAAATCAAAGATGGATTGAGGAGAGCATATGCTGTCTAAAATGTGTTGTTGATGTTACTCTTTTAATTCTCCCAACACTCTGAGTTTTGAAATGGGAGAAGGCCATGTTGCAACTGGAGCTCCTGATTTTTCCACTTCAGTGCAAGTAGCAGGCCAAACTAGATTCCTCCTCAGTCTTTTTCATAATTTAGCCTCGTAAGTGAAATAAGATTATCTTGTAGTTCCATTTAATTGGGTTTTTTCCTGCCCAGCCAGTACCAGGCACGCTGTAGAGTAGGTGTGTGTGTGATTGTCTGTCAAAGCTGGTAGTAAAAACCTCATGAAGTCATTTCCTTTCCTCTGTCACTGGGGGGAGACTTCAAATGAGGTGTCTGTCTTCCCATACCTCTCATCCTCTCTCTTACTACTTTCAACTTAAGTTGTTCTAAATTGGTGGGAAAGGTCGACCGTGTTAATCTTCCATGGGTGGTGGTCTGCAGGGGGGGGGGAATAATGCTTTTGGATGAAACATGCACTGAAGGAAGTGGAAAGTGCAAGTTTTTGGGGTTTTTTTTTGGTTTTTGTTTTTTGGGGGTTTTTTTGTTTGTTTGTTTTTTGTTTGTTTGGGTTTTTTTTAACCCAAAAGATGCATATCCAAATTCGGGGCAGCATCTTATTTGATGTGGGAAATGCATTTCATAGAATTGATTGGGAAGGTTTGCTGTTTGGGGAAACCTTGATGAATATAATACTAAGTCTCCTAAGGCAAATCCAGTCCAAAATTTTATTTTTTTAAGTTGAAAACAAGTTTGCTTTCAGCTTGGAGGGGAATCCCCACGTTAATTTTAAACCTTTCCAGTTCTCACTCTGAAGTTGGTTCTGTAATAGTGCTGCTAGAGCAATGTAAATAAACATAAGGGGCGAAAGGAAAACATACATGACTAACACGATCATGCTACCCAACACCAAGAATCAATCCCTTGACCAAAATAAGGTGTTGTATCTATAAAAATACCAACTGTAAATAATGTATGTAAAATTAAGTCTAAAATGAAATTTTTAATTATGCAGGTTACTTGCAACTGAGGGGAACAGCCTTTTCAAAGCCAAGAGGTGCTTCATAGAAAGTTGTTAATATGAAGTGTGTCGGTCCTTATTTCAAAGCATTTACTTTAAAAAAGTGCTTTCCCTTTTTTACTTTAAGGAATTTTAACAGGTGTAATAAAACTTTATGAATCAGAGATGGATGTTCCTGTTTGTCTAGAAGACTTTTGCCATTTCCTATTCCTTTTTGATGAAGCTACCTGCTTTGCTCCTCCACAGTTTCAGCTGGGAAGTTGGTGTCCAATCCTTTTCCACACAGCAGAAAGAAAGGGCATGGGCAGCACTGCCTCAGTCACAAGCACAGGTTGCTGTCTTGCGAAAGGTGGCAAGACAGCTCAGGTCTTGTGAAGGCAAGACCCTATTGCCACATAGTGAAGTTGAGATGTCAGAGAAAGAGAGATCCGGGGCTGGATGCAGCTGGTTTGCCTCCTTCCAATCCAAACCATGCAGCCTATGGATCCTGACATAAGTGAAGATGGTTGAGGGATGAGTACAGTAAAAGGCATCTGAAAGCCAGGAGCTGCTGGCTATGTTGGACCCTAAGGATATTATCCAAGTATCTCATCCAGCTGCCTTTCCTGATGAGTGCAATTAAACCCCGTGCAATAAACCATAATTGCAGGTTGGGCATGCTTTAAGTGTTTTACAGTAGCATTATCTGCTCTGTAAGCGCTTCCAGCCAAAAAGGATCCACTCCACACCTGTAGCATTTGCAACACCAGCAGGATGAAAGGCAATCTCCCATTTTAGGAATGCACTCTGCAGAAGTAAGGAAGTTCGTTCAGGTTAGCCTGCCACCATCCTGGTTAAGAATGAGGAAGATACATATCCAGGCTTCATGGGTACTATCTTTTCCCATACTTTTTACATGCAGAAAACTGTCTTTTAAAGTGTTCTGTACGACAGGCGCTAGCTGCTGCCTAGGCAGCAATGCTGGGCCGCATATTGAGCAAACCAGATGAGAGAGAGAGCAATAAATGGTGGCATGCACCTGATAGCAGAGAATTATGTGCATCCATGCAAGTCTCTACAAGAATATTGCTTTCAAGGCATTTCATCCAGCTTGGCAGAGATACCATAGATCCGTGGGTATTGTGGTCTCACTGACAGAAACAAATGTGAAAGGTCATGGTTGGTGGTTAGTTTTACTCAGGGCAAGTTAGAAAGCTCTTGCAGGAACAAAGGCATGCAGAATAAATGAATGCTGGTATGGGAGGGATTAGTAGTGAATGCCTGGAACTGAGGGAAGCACAGCCATAGTGGGTGGCACAGACAAATGCCTCACAGGACACAGCACCAAAAAGCATTTACAGAGCCACTGGTTGTGTGAGGAGCAGCTTGCTCATTTGCATATGTGCAAACTCCCCACCTGTGGGCACAGTCTTAGTGCACTCTTTCAGTAAAACCAGTATTTAAGCTGTGCTCCAACACCATAGGGCAATGGACCTCTTCAGAGGTCATAATTATATTTACCTATATTGCACCAAATGCTTCTTTCAGGTTGCTCAAATTTAGTTTACTGTTGTTGGTTTTTTGGTTGTTGGTGGTTTGGACTTTTTTCTAAAAGAGAAAATCTGCAGATTTTCAGAGAAAAAGTGCGGCAATGTCCTTGCTCACTGTGAGTGCAAGCATACACCCTGCTTGTTTCGTGCCTGCTCAGGCAGGGCTTTAAACAATCATTTGCTTCTCTCCAACTCACCTGCATGTGAGCCAAGGAAATAAAAGGATAGGCAGGTCACCTGGAACCAGAATTGCTGCTGAAAGCCTGTTGATGTTAACACAAAGGTACAGGGTAAAGGTGTCCACTTTCAGGTTGTTGGGAAGTTTAGTGTAGCCAGGCATTACAAACTTTTCTGGATCATTTGTTAATAATACATCTGCTGTACAGTGGGCATCTGGGAAGCCACTGAAGAAGGAGCAGGCATGGTGGGATCCTGTCTTGTCAGTTGCCTGAGCATGGACCAGAAAGCTATCTCAAGAAAATAATCTGTCCCTCATGCCACCAGACCTGACTGATGCCTGTTGGTGATGCTTTCACCTCTCTAAGTGTCAAAAGAGATTTCTGCAGGTGAGCTGCTGCTTGTATTCCTAATCAAGTTCCAATTCTTCGTACAGCTAATTCTTCTTCTAACTTTGGTGGGCTGACTCACATAAAGGTAAATGTGCGTGGAAGGACTTGTAGGATCAGATCTTGAGTAGTGTCAGCATCTTATTCTGCTACCTAAAAGCTCCATAACGATTTCTTAGCTGACTTTGTGCACTGATTGCATGTTCCTAAATAAATCCTGAGCCTCTCCTGCCATTTCTTTCATCTGCCTCCAAAACCATATCGCCTTTGTTTAGGATGTCTTTTTAACTGTTGTTTTATCCTGCTGAGAGCTCAGACAAACAAGCAAGGTGAAAAGCAGTACTGTGATGCAAACTCGTGACACTATAATAGATGTTTATCACCCATTCAGGTAGCATGATAATTGCTTTTAAGATGCCGCTCCCTTCAATTAGAGCCATACAGGTCAGATGCAATGCTTTTGACGTTTAATGTTAAGAACAAGGCTTTAAATGCACATAATTTTGTTTTGCTTTTTTACAGAGTCCCAATTTGTCTTTCTTCAAGGCACAGTTTTTGTTTCCCATGCCTCAATGCTAATGCCCTTGCTTAAAGCAAACACTTCCCAGGATTTTCCCTTGTGTTTTTCATACTTTTTGGTAGTTTCAGCTGTATTTGGTGTTAGCAAGCTTTCTGGTGAACCATGACCACGATTTTCCTATTAAACTTTTTCTAAAAGCTGGGAGCTATCATTCCTATAGCAAAGTGCTGAATGTAGAGCTGGTGAGGAAAAAGCATCATTACTAAATCTCTTTGAAACAGAGGATCTTATAAAGTTTTGCTGTACCTGTTTCCGTCAGGAATCAGTTGGGAATTTTGAAACTCTTATTTTACTGATCATCTGTCCTCAGTACACTCTGTTCATTTAGTTGGCCTCACTTACATTTCTACATGCAAAATACTTTTAAATACCATTAGCAAAATCAGCGATATTGTCAATTCCTCCTTACAAAAGCCTATTGATTTTATATGCATCTTTTGCATCAGTCCCACACTGATTTACTCTCTCTGGGCTTTAAAACTGATCTTGCTAGGACATCATTTTGCAGCTTAGCCAGACAGGGTTTCTGTGTTACTCAACATCTCTGCCTGATGTATTTTCAGTGCCAGGAACAACTGCATTAGATTCAGTCACCAGCACAGTGACAGACTGAATCAGCAGCCTGGTTGGTTGTGGCTGTTCTGATTTCCTGTATCACTTGTCCCATTTAAACCATGGAAGTGGTTACATGGAAACGTCAGGTTGCTTTCAGTGTTGAGAACCTTTGTTCTCTTTCAGTGAAAATATAAAGGTGATGATGTTACTTGGTTGACAGATCCCTTGTCTGCATTTCTGCCACCAGAAGCCATCCCTCAGCTCATTTTGAGCACCTTAATTTTGCGATTTTTTCATATGGATGGAGATGAGATGAGCTTGTGATCCAGCATTAAACCATGCTGTGAGTTACACACATGCCCTGGTGAGGTACAGCCCTTAGTCCATGATTGTACAGAGCATCATCAATCTTACCTGAAGTCATTTCACTTGCTGTCCTGCGATCTCTGTCCCTCTTAATCCCCGGGAACTCAACCAGACACAGCCAGCCCCGTTTCACAGATCGGCAGGCGGGAGTGCCCACAAGACAGATGAGAGGGCACCGCCTCGCTCCCTCAGTTTCCCGGGCGGGTATGAGGCGAGCGAGCACTTCGCTCCCGCAGGGACGGAGAGGGGTCCCGGCTGTCGCGGCCGAGCCCCGAGCCCGGGGCGAGCGGCGGCCGCTGGGTGGCAACAGCCGCTCGCCGGAGAGGATAGAGAGGCGAGGAGGAGAGGAAGAGGAGACAGGAAAAGAGGGAGAGAGGAGAGGATGCTGGCACTAGGTATGGTGCCGGGTGCCTCCCCGTGCCCCCCGCAACAACAGAGGCCAGAACGATTAAACACCCTGAACACCTCCTCAGGCACCTGGAAAGGCGCTGTTTCGTACATGTCAGAAAACAATTCCTCGGTGCGGCCTCGCAACAAATCCCAGGATCACCGAGGGCACAGGTGAGCTCCGTTTAGGGGAATCCTTCTCGTTTGGATGCGGAGACTTCCCCTTCTTCTGGTGGAGGGAAAGCTGCTCACCCCTCCCACACCAGTGCCATTTCTTCAGAGGAGCAGCCACCCTGTGAACTACGCGTGACAGGTCCGTGCCTGAAGGAACCATCTCTGAAAACAGAGAGGGCAGGGTGCATTCATTCCCAGTGCCCCCTGTCCAAGCGAACTCATGGTCACAGCTTTGTTTATGCATTTTATTCCTTTTAGGTTCGGGGTAGTCTGTAGATGAGATTATCATCCAAATCACTCAAATCACTATCGACAAAAATTGGCAGAATTTATCGAACGTCTCTTTCCCCCTCCTGTATTGAGCAGAGAAATGCCGGGAATGTCCTGCTCCCGTTCGGCTTGGCATTTCCCCGGGATGGCGCCCCATTTCAGCTGGGGCAGTCGCAGCATCACACATCCCTGACCCCCGATTTCGCTGCTTGGGGTGGCAGGGGGGCTGAGCCATCGCTATTTCCCAGCTCTGTGGATTTAACCAGCTTGAAACGTTAACTGTGTTTCTTTAATCAACTCCAGATTGACTCATCTTCAAGCAGCTCCAGTAGCCCCTCTTCAATGTAAAAAAATTCTTCAGGCCGGGCGCAGGGACAAACCTGAGTCCCGTTTCTACAAAAAGTCCTAAAATCCATCTCCCTGCCTGTCCCATCCCCTGAACACCGACCGGGCGGGCGGCCTGCGTGGAGCAGGTGTGTGGGACCCCGCAGGGCGGGGGCCGCCGCCGAGAGGGGGGCACCCGCACAGCGGGGCCGGAGGGATGCACGGAGCCCTGCACGGCTGCAGCACCCCCCTTTGCTTTTCAAAAAGGTGTATTCGGATTTCCCCCCCCCCCCCCCCCCCCCCCCCGTTTCATTTATTCTTACAACAGAAATTTATTTATTTACATGAATCCGCGCGGGGCGGCAGAGGCGCGGAGCGGGACGCGCTCCGCCGCGTAGGGCCGGCAGCCTCCGGCCCCGCCGTCGCTTCCTCCGCACGGGCGGCGGTGGCGGCGCGGGCCGGCAGCACCGCCCGCGGCCCCAGAGCCGCCCCTCCGCGCCCGCAGCTCCGCCGCGCTCCGCGCCTCCCCCGCCGCCCCGCCGCCGGCCCCAGGCCCGCGCGGCGATGGAGGGCGGGCCCGGACCGCGGGGGGCTGCTCGCCTTCCCCCGCCGCCGCCTTTTTTTTTTTCTTTTTCTTTTAAGCACCCCCCCTCCCCATTTCCCCCTTTTCTTGAATGAAGCGTGAGGCGGAGCTCTAGGAAACCACCGCGCCCGGCTACGCCGCGCGGGGCCGGAGCCTCCCCCTCGGGCTCCGCTCCTCCCCGCCTCTCCCCGCCCCCGCCGCTCCGCTCCGCTCCGCTCCGCTCCCCCCGCCGCCGCCGCCGCCGGGAGAGCTCCCCGCCCGCGCCCGCCGCCGCTCGGAGCCGCCGCCGCCGTCCAGAGCCGCCGCCGCCGGCAGCAGCAGCGCGGAGCGCCCGGAGGAGCCGCCCGGAGCCGGCGGGGTGCGCGGGGCTGCGCGGGCGGGCGGGCGGGCGGGCAGCGGAGCCGCGGCCGCGGTCCCCATCGGCACCAGTCACACCGCACACACGCCCCGTCCGCGCCCCTCCTCGGCAGCGCCAGGGGCTCTTCCTCCGCCGATACAAAGCTGCTCGGGAAATGGCAGCAGTCAAAAGCAATTTTTCCTTTATTTTTATTTTCGTTTTTTAATTAATTTTTTTGCGCTCTTTCTTGTGAAAAAGAATTAATTTCCTAAATACATATCTTTTTTCTTTTTTTTTTTAATTTTTAATTTTTTTGGTGTGTGCGTGCGTGTGTGTGGAAGCACCGGGTTCCTGCGATCGGTGTCTGAATGAAACTACGTAAATGCATATGTCTGTACGTTGCACTGGAGGGAAAAACAGAGCACTTCTGCGAGAGCTTGGATTCAAATGTGGTTCATCTGGTCTCCAGGATTTTCCGTCTCTTTGGGGTTGTTCGCCTTCCCGGGCTGCGAGGCGGGATTTTCTGAGCTTTGACACATCTTTGGAGATGTCTCTTAAACGGGAGTCTGGGAAAGAACATTTGAAATCGTAGAAATATTTTTTTTGCCCCTTTCCCGTCCCCTTGGTGACTTGAAGCATCAAAGCGACCAGAACTTAACGCTTCTGAAGACTTGTGATGTTTGGATTTTATTGTTGCTATTTTTCTTTTAGAGGAAACTTGACAGAGGAACATATTTATAGTCCAAGTAAGTACTTTACAGAGGAAATTTAGTTTGTGTAACTTAACAAAAAAAACCCCAAAACCTAGTTTTGAGGTTTCTAGCATAAAGTGCATTGGATTAACGTCCATCCAAGGCTGCTTAGCAAATCGTGTTGAATTGCAGTTTTTGCAGTGTGTGTTCATCCGCTCCTTCGTGTCCATGGTAGTCCAGCACCTAGGGGAAAATGCACCTGATTTTGAGTCGGTATAATATTTTTTAAGATGTATTTCAACACCGAGGAGGAAATGGTCCTAAAGTAAATTTATAATAAGTAATAAATGTGCACCTGGAAGTAAAGTATTTTCAGCATTTTAATCCCTATTTATGCCGTGCATCTCAAACCAAGGAGGAAACACTGAGAAGACAAAAGTACCTCCGAGACCCCGAGAACTCCCCCACACCAGCATGAATGAAACCGTGTCCAATACAGTAACTGGATTATAATTTTTGGTGTTATTAATTTTATTATTATTGGCTGCTTTACTTTTTTGGGTTCATCCTGCTCCTCTTCTTCCTCTCTCCCTTCCTCTTGCTGCTTCCTCTTGGGAATTATGGCTCATCCGGGGAGAAGAGGCTACGATAACCGGGAGATAGTGCTGAAGTACATCCACTATAAACTCTCGCAGAGGGGATACGACTGGGCCGCCGGCGAGGACAGGGCACCCCTGCCTCCAGGTCTCTCTGCTCCTGCTGCTGCTGCGGTTGCTGCTGCTGCTGGGACTTCCTCTGATCACACTGGGCTGGTGTCTCCGCACCCCGAGCCCCCCGGCTCGGCTGCTGCTAGCCACGCACCCCCGGCCGAGGGGCTGCGCCCTGCACCCCAGGTCGTCCACCTCATCCTGCGCCAGGCGGGGGATGAGTTCTCCCGACGCTACCAGAGGGACTTTGCCCAAATGTCTGGCCAGCTGCACCTGACGCCCTTCACGGCCAGGAGCCGCTTCGTGGCGGTGGTGGAGGAGCTCTTCCGAGATGGGGTTAACTGGGGCAGAATTGTGGCCTTCTTCGAGTTCGGTGGTGTGATGTGTGTGGAGAGCGTCAACCGGGAGATGTCTCCCCTCGTAGACAGCATCGCCGCCTGGATGACCGAGTACCTGAACCGGCACCTGCACAACTGGATCCAGGACAACGGAGGCTGGGTATGTCCCCCAACTGGGCACTTCCTCTCCCAGCTCTGGCCCGTGGCTGGTGGGACCCCGGGTTGCGCAGTGCCCAGGAGATTGCGCTCGCGGGAGCAAAAGGTTTGCCCAGGGGGTGTCTGCACTGGGATGTGCCAAAGCAGTGCAGGCCTTTTGCCAGTTGTCAAGTTTCACCTTGAGGCTGGGTATGGTGGAGTGGTTTGAGATGGGGGGAACAGCTACAGCTTAGGAGCAAAAGGGATGAGCGAGGCACTGTCTTCATCAGCGGTCTCCACTTTCCTGTGGTCGCCACTTCTCCTGTCCGCCCTTACCTGCTGGCAGAACCAAGGCAGGTTCCCAGCCAAGGCAGAGTCCTGCAGTGGGGTGGGAGGGGGCAGCAGAGATGCCCATCCAGCTGCCAGGGAGAGGCACGTTGCGGCAGGTCCCAGGCATCGGGGCAGCAGGGGCCACCTGTGTGTGTGTGCATGCAGGGTCCTGGCCTGTGAAGGGTGATGCATCAGACTGGTGTGCAACAAACACGGGATCCTGGTGTTGCCAGCAAGCAGATGGCCATTGGTGACAGTGTCTTCAGCTGTGGTTGTCACTGGAGCGGGGTTTTATGGTATAAGATACGTCTAGTGTGAAAAATCTTTGTCTTGAAACAAAGGTGCTGGGAGACGTGTCTGTGGGATTGTTCTGGAAAATGAGTATTTGTTGTGATCTGATGGGTGACTGTTTTCTGGGGTAGAGATCACCTCTGTCTGTGGCAGGCTACAGCCTCAACTAGAAAGGGAAGATTTCCACTTTTGGAAAATGGACAGCTTTTTCACTTGTAGTCAGTCAAAAGCCTTTCCTGTTTCTCTCTCCCTATCTTTCCAGAATAAGTAACTGGATTGAATTAGAAGGGTATTCCTTTCCTTTTTTTCCTTTATTAGTTGATATACTGGAACAAAATGTGGTCCCAGCCACTCTCCCACAAACCAAATCTGTTGTATTTGTGAGGCTTATGATATTAATGTTTTGGAGGGAGAAATGGCGCAAGTTATACTGAAGAAGAAACCTAACATCTGGGCTGAGAGCTGGCATAAGTCACCTAGAAATGGAGGTCAGCTAGGTAGGACACTGGCATTTTCAGGTTTGGTCTCCTGTGAAATACAGAAAGCTGATCAATTACACAGCGCATCTTTAAGAGGTGTGTAAAAAATATAAATGACAGTGTATGTTTCCCAGTTAATGTGTTTTTCAAGCCTGGTGTTTGTTAGCTCTGGGTCTCTTGGCAAATCAGTGTTACGTTAAATAATGTGATGCCTGCATTGACCATCTCTGTTAAAAAAATGAAGGTGTTGCCTTTCCCCGCTGCTGAACCCTCCTGACTAAAGGGGATACATGTCCAGGGATCCAGAGGACATCTCCTGCAGATGGACAGTAACAGAGGGAGCAAGGCTTTGGGGCCCTTTTCTCAGCAGGAATCCACATTGCGCACCTCCCAAAGGAGTGCTGCTGATCCCTGGCTACAAGTCATACTGGAGGCAGGATTGTTCTCCTGCTCTCCTCTGCTTCCATCAAGAAGAAAAAAAATTCTAGATTCATGGGGCCAGAAGGGGGAGCAAAAAATGTGTGTGTGTGCACGTGTGCACGTGTGTGTCTGTGTACTGTATACAAATACGCACACGTATACAGACACACACTTATGTATATACACACATGCACACAGACTGACTCCAGCACTTGGTTGTTGGGACCATGGTTGGGAGAGGGAGGCTTGTCCCCTGGTCCCCTAGTTCATGGATCACTACAGAGGGTTTGTTAGTGTTGTGGGGGTCTTTTTTCACAAAACAGATAACTGAGTGGAAAAAAATCTGCGAACAGTTCAGGCTTTTGGAGACTTTGGCTTGTTCAGCGAGGAGCAGCTAAAGGGTTAGGGATTTTGCGACTGCACTTCTGGGCTGGGATGCCTAACTTGTGCGTAAGTCCCTCCTCAGGCTGGAAGCCCGTCTGCGGAGCTGGGGCCCTCGGTTCGCTCCAGAGCCAGTGAAGTCATTCTGTTGACTCCAGTGAGCTTTGCATCAAACCGTAAGCGTGCTGGAGATGCATTGTCCTGTGGGTGTATTGTGTAAAGAGAAACATAAATAATGAATAAAACCGAGAATGTGAAAAGACAGGTGTTACCAGGCGTGATTGGCCAGAGGAGGAGAGTGCTGGAGCTGTTGCTTGACAGTTAGAAGTACAAGAAACTCAGACTGTAAACAATGACTGCCTTTAAAAGGAAAGGATACTTCTTATCAATAGCCACTTAATTGTTTATTGAGGTTTTCTATCAACAAAAGCTCCAGAATTTGGATGCATGTGATACCACTTACTGCCGCATGTTATTTGTAATGTACACATGGAAGATGTGCAAAATACTACCTGAAGGTGGCTGTTGCCTGTCTCTCTGGTACATGGCTGGTACCTTTGAGCCATAGCATTATTAAACACAGGCAAAGCATTCTAGCTGGTTACAAAGAACAAAAGACTAACGTGAAGTTGCAAACACAACTTTTGGGATCCTCTCTTCAGGCAGGAGAAATCAAGGAGGGCATGGGGCAGTGGATTCTTTTTTTTTCTTTTTCTGGATTGCACGATCTGTCAGTGTAAAAGGATGCTTTAATATACGTGCTTGGTCCTCAGCTTGCCTCTTGCACCATACCTCATGTATGAACCTGATTCATAAATGGCTCTTCCAGCCTTGTAGGTGGTCATGCTTGGTAGGAATTCAGCATAGCCACTTGCAAGATCTCCCTGTCATGCAGGGTGCTGCAACAGGCAGGAGCCCTGGCTGCTGTAGCCCTCTCCTCCTTTATATTGTGGCTCCCTGGTATTTTGTGGAGTGGTAAGTTTATTAGAGGCTGTGTAGTACCAGAGAAGAGAGCGTCACAGTTAGTCATGAGAGTGTGTTTTACACAGCGGGTAAGTTGGGCAGCACAGGCCTTGTGTCTCATGGATGGGCCTGTGTCTTACACTCAGGTCTGAAATTTGGTTGATGCGGGTTTTTTTCTTATTTGTCTGTTTGGTTTGAATCCATTCCGTAAGTTGGCAGTGTGTTTTCAGGATGTGAATTCTTTATATTGCAAGGGAAACAAAGAAGGAAAGCATAACGAAGGGCAGGGTGGGAGGGGGATATAGCTGGTGGAGTATAAATTTTAGGCACTAGGCATCACTGATAATGGTGTCTGGGGGTTGTTAATGCCCTTACAATACATGGCCTCATGGGTTTGTTCAGAACTTAGAAAAAGCAACAGATGGGAACTGCACATAATCTGCATTATTAGCTTGTGGTTCTGGTGGCAAATAAATGCAGCTTTCAAAGTTATTCCCTTTGGCCAGGATACCACAATATTGTACTTTGGCCTGATAACATCTTAATTGTATTAGAAAAGAAAAAAGAGGAGAACTAGCTCATCTCTGCAATTTTGTGGTACTTGGTATAATGTATGCTTTCTGATTAAAAACTTACTGGCTTAATTTTGATTTCCAGAGCTGCAGAAGGACTGGCTTGGCAGTGGCCCGTCACACTTGGCAACCTTTTTGACACTGACATGGGGAACACTGAAGGGATGCAGTTGGTGTGGGAGAAATAACTGTGTTTGTCTTGCAGTGATGGGTTTCCTCTTTGGGCACACAACCTAACAGACGTGGGAGCCATGCTTAGCTCTGGGCACTTCTAGTCCAACATATGGCTTTCTCCCCAAGCTGTTCAAGAAAAACAAGAGCATGAGTACTACAGAAGGAGACACAGGCACCATCATATTTACATAGCCGTACATTTTTGATGTAAAGAATGCAAAAAAGCCCAGGTGAGAGAAGCAGAGAGAAAATTCAGCCAAGAACGCTTAACTTTAAATTACTGTATTTACATTTGAACCAGGAATGCCATGGTTCTGTGTTTTCATTTGATTCTGTTCTTTTATTGTCATTCTTCATATTCTGCTCGAGAGTTAAGGCCACGTACGGGGAAGGATTTAGATGTCTGAAGTGGACCTTAGGTGGAACGTAAGCACCTGCATCCTCCGAGTGCCTGCCTAGCCAGAGTGGCGACTGAAGTCCTTGGCTTCTCACTGTCCCTCATCCAAACTAGTCAGGAGCTGCTTCTGCCATGAGAGAAGGGAGCCACTTCAGGGCTGTGCGGGACACTGTCCCCAAGGACCTCCATGTCCTGAAGCTGGCAGGCACCCTATGGCCTAGCTGCTGTCTCTTAGGTGCCATCCTTGCCTGCAAGCACATCTGAGGAGAAGCCTCCACTTTTCCTGGTGATTCCTTAGTTTAGGCCTCTCCTGAGCTTTGGCAAGGAGACTCTCCAGCTTGGCAGTGGGATGTGCATTCACATCTCCAACATCTCAGGAGGTGTCACTTTCCAGATGGCTGCTGATTTTGCTGGGGTGTCCTTCTCTCTGGCAGCAGGGCTCCTTCTAATTCTGCAGGGGTGATATTTCATTTGGTGGAGGAGGAAGATCTAGGGTGTCTAATTCCTGCAGTCTGATGTGTTTTCTCAGGTGGCTGTCCACAGCCAAATGAATAAATGCCTCCTGGATGAGCAACAAGACCCCAGGTTTCCCTTCTCCTGAGCTGACTGTCTTAATCACCGAGCTTTCTCTTTTTTATTTTGTGCCTAGTAAATCATTAATTTTCTTTGCTCGGTGGCACACCTTGGAAAGGAAGCTTGGAGGATTGCCGTGCCCTGCACTGGTCCGTGGCTGTGTCATGAAGGTGAGGGATGGCAGATGCATCTGCCTCCAGGACAGAGCTAGAGATAATGGATATTGGTGTGGCACAGGGCCCTTCCTGAGCTTGTCTGTAGGGCACTGACCAAAATCCCATCCCTTTTGGGCTCTGGAGCTGCTCTCCCAGCAGCTCTGCCAGGCATCCACCTGCACATCATGTTGCTTCTTGTGCAAGTCCCAAGCAAAAGCCTCTTGCTTGTTGAGCACAGGACTTCACGTGGCTTGGAGAGGGATGCCACATGCTTGGCCAACGAGAGCGTGGAGCAGAGGCGCTTTGACTTTCTTCAGCGGCGACGTGCGGCCTTGTAACGACTCAATCCCCAGTGGGGCTAACCCCAAGTCACTGTTTGACTGGTAAAAGGAAACTATCTGAAATCCACTCAGTTAAATAAATGAATTGGCAGTTTCAAATGTTGCACCTTCTATAGGTCCTTTGCCAGTTTTTGTGGCTTTGTGGGTTAATAATCGAATTCTCAAAAGATTGTCAAAATATTTTTCTTTTTGCTGTTGCTGAAGAGCAAGAAGTTCATTCTGTGGAGGACCCGTGCTGAAGCAAGGAGAAGAGCTAGGGCAGAAAGAGAAAATGACTGTGGTTCTCTAGTCCCTTTCATTTATAATAGCTTTCTCTGTAACTTGCAACAACATTAGGCTGCGTATTTTCTCAGAAGTCTGTTTTCTTTCTAAAAAAACCAAAAGAAAATGTATCGACTGTGACCTTTAAAATTTCAGAACCAGGGGTCTCACTTGTGGAGATGATGTCATTTGCCTTGATCTTGCAAAGAACTATAAAGTTCAAACAGCAATCCTATTAAAAAGTTTTACTTTACTTTCAATATTGAGAAAGAAGTTTGTTCTGTGCCTGCACTAACACAGGCATCTCCCGAGCTGCTGTGGTAGCTCTGCTGGACAGTAAGGAGCTTAGTTTTTTGAGTATGTAGCTTGAAATTCAGAGTCGGTAATCCGTGAAGAAAATCCAGTTGAATTTTTCTGCCGAGGCACAAGCGTTCCTCCGATGGCAGAGCACGGCTCTAGCAGGAGAATCACAAGACCTATGCAATGATGTGTGAAATTGCATGTGGAGCAGAAGCATTTTCCCAGCGGCCAGATCCCAGGGCCTGGGCTTCCTAAGGCAGCACGGGAACTTTGTACTGCGTCGCCAGCAAACATTAAGCCCCTGTGCTCAATACAGGTGTCCTTGATGAGAGGGTTGTCTCTCAGCAGGCTGGACCTGGCATGCTGGAGAGAGGTGGATGTAGAAACGGGAGTGGTGCTCAGGTGTCGCTCTGAAACCTCTGCTGTGGTTTTGGTCTCACGTGGTGGTTTGTGCCTGGTGCACGGAAAGCCAGCCTTGTGCTCTGCCATTGCCACCAAGGGATGCTGGGCCCAGGACTCAGGGCAAGGGTGGCTGAAGTGGTGGCTCTCTGCCAGCAAGCATGCTGTGTCCTTGCCTCCCATCTTGCTCTGCAGCCTCCTCGCCGAACCAGCTCAAAGCCTTTTAACACCACGTTCCTGCCCCAGGGCTGCTGGTAAAGCAGTGGCCATTGGCTTCTGACCTGAGGTCTGGGTAGCCCCAAACTGGGTCAGCAGTCATGGAGCTAAAAAACAGTGTGAAAGGTCTGATGGAATGATGACTATGCTTTTAGCAAAGAGGATTTTTACTTTTTGCCTAATTCATTTCCGTCCTTCTTGGTGATCAGGGTTATGGTGAGAGGTTCTGGTTCTTTGCCTGTTTTCTCTTTCTGCTTCAAGGTGGACTTGCAGTCCTCAGCTTCCTGACTGCCCCCTTCCATCCCTGCTGCTGGTGCTGGGTGCTGGGCACTGGGTGCTGGGCGCTGCCACCTAGCCATCAGGAACTGTGTGTGCCAGGTCTGGCCTTGCCCTGCCCACCTCTCTCCCTGATTTATTTTCCTTCACACCCTTGGGAGGGTGGAGCCCAGCCCTGTTTGGTTTGTTGGTTTTTTAAAAATAATTTATTTATGAGCACCTCGTGGCTGCCCTCCTGCTGATTTAGTAATAATAATAACAACATTTGTTACTCAGTGGCAGCAAAATACTGATTATTTCTAAGGGCAGTACCGACCTGTTTTATTTTCCATTTCATATATAATAATAGGATGGATGAAGGTGTGCAATGCCATAAATCTTCTCTTCCCCAGCAGGATAACATCCAGGCCTTCTTGGCAAACATGAATGCTGATGACCGATTTGAGGGATTTTTATTTTACTCTGGCTTTCAGTCTCATTAACAATCTGATGAATCTGATGACTTTTTTTTTTTGCCTTTTTTTTTTCTTTTGGCTCTCGAAAGACTATGATACCAGATAACTTTTCCAAATGCATCTGAAAGTCTGGAATTTATTTTCTGTTATTTTATCTTAATGTTAGTATGCTGTCATAATTACTGTATATTGATAGACTTTGCAAAATTCCCCCTTGCTGGAAAGTTCCTTGCCAGTTTCTGGATTTTACAGTTAACGAGTAAGAAAACAGATCTGATGTTAGAAAGTGTTGCCATTGACTTCAATAGGAACAGGAAGAGGCACTTAATTGGACAATTGTAGTTATGTTTACTTTGTATATGCGGCAAGAAAAATAAGATCAAATGAAAAAGCCACAGGTTTTCAGCTAATAGGGAAAACCAGCCTTTTCTGTAACACATGATTAACCTTTGGAAGTTGTTTTCATGGGAAAGCTGTGAGTGGAATTACTGAATTGCATTCAGGAAAGGTTTAGATATTTATAAGGGTAAGGAAAACATCTATGCTTCTGTTTATGTCAAATTGCTTGAAAGGGCAGTCATACACCTTGAGGTAAATTTAACATCAGCTGCTGAAACCAGATCACCAGGTGCTGAGGGTAGAGCTTTCTCCAGCTCTTTCAAAATTATCTATCCCATTGCTTCTACCCCAGAGCACCTGGTGTTGGTCAGTGACTGGGGATACTGGGATGGATGTGCTGCTGCTCTCATCCATCCAGGCATGTGTTTTGTTAAGGTAATTGTAAATGCACTTGATGTGTTTCTAAGAGTACCCACATGACAGAATCTGCTCCTGTGCTGACTGGAGCTGTGTTACGAATTGCCACACGAGTTCCTAACTTCACATCTAAAGTTGCAAGCCCATCCTCCTTGTATTTGTCATCGAAGTTCTGCGAAAAGAACCAGGTGCTGGGTTAGTGGTTCGACTCAATGATCTTAAAAGTCTTTTCCAACCTAAATGATTCTGTGATTCTATGGTTTTGAGTTAGTTGAAAGAAATAGTCAGCATGCTTCAGTGCATATATCATTTTATTGCTATTTTATTTAGGAAGCATAAAAAGAATTATTTCGTTTTGTTGACTGAAAAGGCAACTCAGTGGGTTTCAGGGTACTTCAGTGACTAATTTAAGAATGTGGACCAGGTACAATCAAAAAGAAAAGGCCTCATTTTTCCCCAAATGGTGACTTAAAGAGGCTCTCGCGCAGTTGTTCGAGAAAGTAACTAAGTCAAAACTTAACTTCCTCTTCTTGGCTCTAGTACTGAGTACACGATAGAATATGGGGCAAATCACTAATATCTCTCTTTTTCAGTTAACCCATATATGAAATAGGTATTCTTGCTAGCTATACAGCACATAAGGTATGGGAAATTTGTTGTTGCCCATCACACTATCATGAGTTGGGCTGATGCTTTGTAATAAAAGAAAAGGAGTACAAGGTACAATTTTGAACAAAATGTCCATTTCAGTAATTTGGGGCTTAGAATAAAGCTCAAATCTGCAGCATTACATATTGTCATTGCTGGAGTTTGCTAGCCTGGGAAAGAGCAAAGTGAGTCAGATTGTGAAACTATCTTGGGTGAGATTTGAGTGGAGAGGAGATAAAAGTAAGAAAAGAAAAAAAAAAGTTAAATGGAAATTAGGCTTAAACTTTTTCAGCTCCACTGTTTGGATGTGTTTAGCAATGCTTGTGATGGAAACAGATTAAAAAGATCAGTTTCAGGTGTTGATTTCTAGTTTTTATGTAGGGGAAGGATGAGCAGTGTGAGAAATGGCAAGTGACAGTATTTGTGTTTTCCTTTAAGTATCAGCACAGCTCTTTGGGTGTTTCAAGAAGGAATTTGTCTTCCCTTTTCTATTCCCACTGTATGTTAAAGCTATCTGTGGCACTTCAGTAAAGGAGTATAGTATAGGTATATCATGTGCACCTGTAAGAAGTATCTTCATACACTTGTATTCTTGTGTTTCCATTCACAAGCTTTATTAAATGTTCAGATGCAAGCAGCAAAAGCAATTTTAAAACACTTTAAAAAAAAAGTGAGTAGTAATCAAACCTTTGGCTGAACCATGAACTTGAAGTTACTCTTAACTATCTTGCTGAACTGAGGCTTAGGAGACAAAATTCTTGTTGCGTGCCTTGTGGAGATTTGCATGAGTCACTAGAAAGATGGGATAAGACCACGGACAGCAGGCCAGTGAAATCTATGGGACAGTACTGTAGCCTGTTTTTGTGGTGGAATAGCTATCGCAAGCTTTGTCTCTAAAGGAATTAACTAATTTCTTAAGAGTATTCTTCACATGTTCATACTGTGTATTATAAAACGTAGTAGAGGATCCTATTTCTAATCTCTCATTTTTAATAGAGAAAAAAGAGTTAGTAGTAAATCAAAGATAAATACATTAGTAAATGAGTTGGCATTTCCATTAGCAGAATAAGGTGGTCACTGCTGTAGATAGATAAAACCTGTTGAAATTCTCAAGAATGAACTCACAGCTTAAGTAAAAAAAAAAGACACAAAAACTGAAGTAATGACTGCCTCGTTCATAACAGAAGCAAATTCTACATTGTGCTCCAAGTGTCTGCAAATTTTTGCTCGAGTCAGACATATCCAAAGCTCCTCTCCTGAAGTGATCTGGCACATCACATTAAATCACTCTGTCCAAATACCTAATCGTCTGCTGCTGGATGCACAATGTCCCGAATATAACTGAGAAGGAATCCTAATGCCTGTGTTTTTTCCAGGTTCCAGCTTGACCTGTTCCTTTCTCTGTTTTCCAGATCTGCAGTAATTAGCAGCACTGCTGCGGAGCTTGGCTGAGGGAAAGGCTTTGCGCCTCACGGGGCCGGAGTGCCGCAGCAGGGCGCCCTGATGAGGGAGAAAATAAACCAGTCTCTTGAAATGTCAGGTGGCAATCAAGGCTGCAAGTAAACGAGCCAGCCTGGAGTCTGTTCAGGCTTCTGCAGTAGTTCACGGTTGTCTGCAAGAAATCCCTGTGGTAGAAAATCCGCATATTTGGCGCTGGACTGAATGTGTGGAATCCTTGCCCGTTTTGAGTCAATAGCTATTTTTTTTCCGTGTGGGTGCTAGAACCAGTGGTATATAGCCTTGCATAGCAGTGAGCATGTGGACAGACCCAGAAAGGGATCAGTGAAGTGCTGTACAGAGCCTTGGTTACAGTGGACGGTTGGGCACGGCTGTGTGGTGGTGGAAAACTGGAGCGAGGCTGCCTCAGGCTTTGCCTTGGAGAGTGCTTTTCAGCCTCCCCAGGCATCCTCACTGTAAGGGGAGCCCAGGATGCCACACATCTGACTGTGCCTATGTGGGACAGGGGTGGTAGTGTCCCACCAGGACCAGCAGTTTTCTAGAAATTGGTCCTGCTCAGCTTTGGCCAGTAAAACTGTTCCTCAGCCCCAGGGGCAAGCTGGGGAGCCTCCCTGGTGCTTTAGGATGATGAAAGGGGGGCCTTTCCCCTCTGCTCTCAGCCTGGGTGACACAAGTGGTGGGGAGACCTGCCAAGACATACCTTTGTACTTTTTTTCATGCCAATTGAAGTGGATTGTTTCACAAGGGAATAGTGTATTTATTTTATAAGCAACTGGATTTTTCCTGCCTTTAAAAAAAAACTTATTTTATTTTCCCCAACACAGTGAGAAGGATGCTTGTGACATGGTAGTTCATTCTGCAGGCTGGGACTTCTGTGAGAGTTCAATGGACCGAGGGAAGAGGCAGCACTGGCACACTGCTAGGCTGTCTAAACTGGCCTAGGGTTTGTTTTAGAAAACTTGCTTGCTGTTTTTTCTCCTCTCTCTGCTCCCTTCTCTTCCCCCCTGCAGACAAAATACATCATTCTTGCAAACGCAACTGTTTAATTTTAATAACTGGCCTAGAGCAAAAACTGACAGTGGGAGAGGAGCTGTTTGGTTTGCAGTCGCTGACAGCTGGAATAAACTACCTGTTCTTTTGGAAGGGATGGACAGGCAGCTTGTTTGGTTTTCAGGACACTTTGATCCCTAAAGAAACTCCTCTCAACAAAAGGAATAATGACTGAAACTGTGGCAGCTCAGTGTTACTGACTGCTCTTTCTATGTCAGGCTCCAAGTTCGATGGGGAAGTGCTGTGTGCAGACATCCCTTGTCTCTGTACTTCAGACCTTTCTGCTGAGAGCAGCTCCTCATCCTGAAAGGTCACTGTCACCAGTGCCTTCGGAGAGACCCAGAGTCCCACTAAAATCAGTTTCCTATGATCATGGTCCCTATCAGGCTGGTTTGACAGGAGCTCTTCAAAATAGCTAAATGGCTTGGGTTCTCAAAACCCTGCCTTGAAGCAATGAAGGCTGAATGATTAAGTTAGAGATTAAATAATTTTGCAATGAATGGTTTTACCTCTGGTTCCTTAAGAAAGTCAGCCTTCTTACTTTGCCGGTTCTCAGAAGAA
Source organism: Aphelocoma coerulescens (assembly GCF_041296385.1). Lineage (NCBI taxonomy): Eukaryota > Metazoa > Chordata > Aves > Passeriformes > Corvidae > Aphelocoma > Aphelocoma coerulescens. The sequence continues at coordinate 81,515,279 of NC_091015.1, forward strand.
AATGGCAGCAGTCCCATTTCCTTTTCTCTTCCCTCAGGGCCTGCCACCCTTTTTATTTTTATTTTTTTCCTCCCAGGGCCATTAGACAACATGCAAATTATTGTTAATAGGGCCAGAACAATACTGCATTCCCAGTGGGATCATTAGGGTCAAAGCCATCGTGTGCCAGCCCTCAGTGCGATACTAATTTTGTCCGTGTCTGCCCCAGGGTTTGGAGGTCAAGCGGAAGGGGGCTGTGAAGCACAAACCCAAGCAGGACCTGTCCCTGCGGCCCCCTGCCCACAGCAGGCTCTGGCCAGCCTGTGTCTAGGGGTTTTCCTGACCCCCTAGCAAGGCTGGTGTGCTGCAAGGCACTGGCTCCTTCCTCCGCCTCTCCTGCAGCCTCATCGAAGGTCCCTCAGAGGGGACAAGTCCTCCCCTGTACAGGGACCTTGGCAGCCTCTTTCCAGCCTCCCTTTCCCAGCTGCTCCACAGGGATGTCTTTTTGCTTGAGAATTAAGAAAGCACCGCATGTCTCATTTTGGTGTGGGCTTCCACTTGAAATAAGGGGATGCCTGGCAGCAAAAGGGTGGCCATGGGGCTGGGATCACCAAAGGGCAGCCTACAGCCCACATCCACCCTGAGCTTTGGTGCAGAGTCTCCAGAGGACAGGGACAGTTTGAGGGAGATGAGGAGAGGATGCTCTACCCCCACATCTCCTTCCTCTGGCAGTCCCTCGCTCCCAGGAACCCTGAGAGTCCTCCCATGGAGGAACATGTTGGCAATGAATCTTTTAACATTGGCTTTAGAAACTACATGGACTGTGTGCCACAGCTCAGAGGGAAAGGAAGGGCAGCTGTCCTCAGACCTTAGCCTTGGCCTAGGTTCTGTCTCTTGCCTTTGCTTAAAAGTCATGGGACTTTGCCACTGGAGCTGTTGGCAGGGGTATTAGGGCATTTGCAAGACGCCCTTCGTAACACATGTTACAGGGAAGTGGTTGTAACTATATTTGAAAGTGAATGTGGGGGACAAAAGAGAAATGTATGTCTGACATCACTGACTGAAGTAACAATAGAGTGAATTGGATGTCTCTGTCAAGACTGGGATTGCAAGTTCCCTTTCTCCTGCAAGACTTGCTGAGGGGTGGTTATGCCTGGGCAGGGCAGGGGCTAAAATCCCCACCTGGGTTGCACTTTGGGAAATGGCAAGACCTTGACATCATGTCTTGACTCTAGCTTTTGGTGGATGAATAAAATTAAAAAGGAATGCATTTAGATTTTATAAAATACTTTCAAGTAGCAGTTTGCCTGGGCTTTTTCCCCCCCTCCCCTCTCTTTTTGACCTTGTCAAGGATTCTGTGCACTCCCCAATGCTCTGAATTCAGATGTGCATACCTTTAAAAGGTAGCAGTGGACTCACTGAAGTCTCTTGACTTCCAGGGAAGCAGAATGAGAGGGCTCGAGCAGAAAGTGAAACTCTAAAAACACAAATGCAACAGAGCAGCCTTCTTTCATTTTCCCAACTGAGCATAATGCAAACAGTAAACAGTTGGCACAAATGACTAATACAGGTTTGCCAGGAGGCTGATCAAAAACATGCCAAATTCAGCAGTATGTTTTGCATGAAGTTCAACAGGTTTTTTGCATCAGACTCGCTGCAAGGTAGAGAAGGATATTTTTTGAAAGAAAAATGCCATTTGAAAAAATGTGGAAAATTCTCCTGCTCTACCTCCTACATGTTTCTATTGTCAAACAGTCACTGATCTTATTTTAGACTTGACCTTCGTGTTCTTTCCACAGCACACAGGCTGAATGACATGTTATTCAAGTTCTCAGACAATATTATGATATATCTGCTTTTATATTTAGCTGTAACTTTTATTCTCCTTAAAAACAAACCCACCTAATGCAACCACCACCTATCCAGGGAAAGTATTTCCATTCCCCTCGGCTTAATTTGGACAAATTTGGCATGAAAACATTCAATAGTTCCATAACAACCTTTGCAACAGGATGCCTGCTGTGCTGACTTGCAGGTCTAGAGCAACTTGTACCATGTGCCAGGAAATTGCATTCTTAAGAAAAATCTAGACATAAATTCTGAACAATCAACACTTAAATTTTGAGAAGTCTGGCAGCAAGCTGTTATCTTCCTCATGGGTTTTCACTTTAATGGCTTTTTACTTTCTGAGCACTACCTCTCTGTCCTTTATGCAGACTGTATGCTCCTGGCCCAAGCAAGCTGAGCTCTGGAGAGTGGAGAGAGGGGGCAATTCTCTCTTGTTGCTGTTGTGCATTCCAGCACTGCACCTTGACATGGCAGGATGTCTTTTCTTACCAAAAGAAAGCTGAGCATAGGTGGAAGTTACAGGAATGGGCATTTAGCTCTCAGTGGGCATTCACACAACTGCTGGGCTGCAGTGCAGTTCAGCCTTGCCTTCCCACCTGGCAAGCTGGAAAGAGGATGGGAAGAGGTGGAAGTACCATCAGATCCATCTATCCTAAATCAGCTAGGGGCATCCTTACCCTGGGACAGGCCAGTTTGTTGAAGTATGAGGGGACTGAAGATGGGGAAGAAAGGGTTTTCCCTGCCTTGAGGTCTCTGAACTCTTCTTTCTTTTGTGCTCATCTCACTGAATGGGGAGCAAGAAAACAGCATCATATGGATGCCCCTCTTCCAGAACTGCTGCCCTGCTGCCAGCTTGGACAAAGGCTCCATGATTCTCAAACATTCCCCAGACCTCCATTGTTCCTGTTTAAGGGAGCAACAGCATGGCTGGAAGACCTTTATGTCCCTCTCTGCCAGGACCTCCTAGGTGTGCATCAAATGTTACATCAGCAAGAGAAGGGTGGTTGTAGACAGGAGCAACTGGACCCCTGAATTTGCCACCAGGAGATTGCAAGAAAAATTGTCAAGACACACACAACTCCTTAGGAAAGAGGTTTTTTGTGATGAGTTCAGGAAAGCTAAGGGCCAATTTAATTGGCAAAACATTAAATGGGATTCTAGGAGGAGGCAGGGTCGGGGAGGGGCGTTCAGTGGATACGAACTTAAAGCAAAATGAAGGGCTGCGAAACCGTGTGAACTGAACCCCATCAGGGAAGGCTTACTAAAACTTGAGCCAGGAAAAATTATGGAGTTCTATAAATAGCTAAATTGAAAATTGAATGCTTTTGTGTGTGTGGATGCACACATCTATCTATGAGGTCATGTGTGTAAAAGAAATACAGTAGTACTTCATGTGTTGGGGTTTTTTTAAGTAGTGGAAAATGTTTTAACGATTTTTTCTTTTTTTGATTTTTTCCTAGAGACAGTACATTATGTTCTGTCCTTAGGGCCGAAAACACAAAGTGCCTATTTTCATGAGGAATCCTACAGTAGGAGGAAGGGAAAGTATTATGCAGTGTAGCAAGAGTATAGTAGCCATTCCACAGTGATTACACATCCAAGCAAAGCCTGCACTAGAAAACTCAAAAGTATATTAGAAGCGGAAAACAAGATGTGTGAAGTGTTTCCTATTCCCTCCCCACACTTAATGACAACCAAGCAAGCAGGGAGGTGGTCATGGAGTTTAAATTTAACCCCTTGTATTTGATAATACTGTATTTCAGTGGCAGCCAGCAAGCATGTTATGTACACACTAGATTGAGAACTTCCTCTGCTTATTAATTTTGCTCCCTCAGAAGTTTCAGTTATTTTCAGTATGTTAAAATAGTCCAGACACAAACCAGAAGTGACTGGAAGCACTAAATAATGCAGCAGAGTTTGAAGAACTAAGGTCGTTTAAATGAATCCCAGCCTGAGCAGCTCCTTAATTAAAGTACAAAACTTTTTTTTAGTTTTACACCAATAATTTGTGATTCCAAGTCTGACCCCCCCCCCCCTTTACCTTTTAATACCTTTCATTCATCCTGTGATGATCAAATGATGAATGAAATCAGTCTTCTGAAAAAAAAGAGCACTTTTTCATCCAGAATTCAAATGAATTAAAGAATCTGTGCAGTTGTTCAATTTGATTTAAGAGCAAGACACAGTCTGGAGTGGTAATGCCCTCATACCATGAGGGAATCAAATTTGTATTCAAGTCCCCTTTCCTGGCTTGTTTAATCGTTTATGATAACATCAGTAGCTTGGTAAATGATGTAATGGGAGTTAAATCAGGATGACCAACATAAACATCTGTCAGTGCATGTGAACATTTGATGTATGACCCCAGGGCCCAGTGCAGCAGTTAGTATCTTGGCAAGCAGTCCTTGGACATCCGCGTCAGTCGAGGTTTCAGGAGTGCACGCTGGAGAGGTTACATGTGCTCTGCTCCGTGCCGGTAACGGGGTTTGTGATCTGGCTGCTCGGTGGCGGGGGTAGCACTTGGCAGCAGGTCCCCTCCTCGCTGTGGGCACAGCTCACCCCAGTGCTGAGGGTCAGGGCAAGGCAGCAGCATCGCAGCACTTCTCCCAGTGAGCCTCAGCTGGCACTTGGTGTTGGGTGGGCTCGTGCTGTTCATCTGAGTGCAGGAGAGTTTTACAGAGGTTACCAATGTCGCTCTGAGTAGCCATGTAGTTTGAGATTCACAGTCCAGTTTACACCCAAAAAAAAATCAGCCTTAGTGTTTTGTGAACATAATTTCAGAGGAATGATTTCCCAGGCTTGGATTATGCTGGTGTTATTTTCATTCAAAATCATCTTGTCATCATGTTCTTGCTTAGATTTGTAATTTTCTGAAAGCAAGCTGGCTGGTATGTTCATGATGCTCATTAATCTTTTTTTAAAACTTTTTTTTTTAATGAAAGTCATGTGGGAAGCTAAAAGTATCTAATACAGACAAACATGTAAGTCACTGGATGTGTATGCCCTCTGCCCACCCACTCGAAGAGCAGCTTTGCTTTAACGTGTGGAGATAGGGGAAAAGTCTTCCCACTTATGCTACTCCTTGCTGCTATAAAAATGGTTGCTTTTACACAAAAAATAGTCATATTTAGCTCCTTTACTCCATTTTAATCCCTTCAAGGTACGGCATGCTTACAATTGACTTCAAAAAGAGCCTTTCATCAGTCAAGAATAAGTACATGAAGTTGCAGAACATAGACTTCCTATTGCCATGGGTTTTCAAAAGAGAGCTGGCAGCACCCCTTGGTTTTTATTATGGATATAATATATAGAGTCTGTTTGCAAAGAGAAGGAATAAGTTATATATTCTGAAGTTATTAGGATTTTTTTTCAGATGAAATGCAAGCCATTCAGGAATGCAACTTAAGCTCCACTACTTCAAAATAAAGCAACAGAAATAAATATAATTGCAAGCTAAAATATTTTATCTCTTTAAAGAGGCACTGCCAGCTTTAAAAATGACCATAATTAGCTGGATATGTTAAAATTAAAAGTGCCAGAACAGCACACAGTTATTCTAAATGAGATAGAAGACTGGAAAAAGAAACCACCCCTCCTTGCCAGCAGTTGTGCACACATGCACCACACATGCCCAATTTGGTTTTACAAAGTATGCTGTCAAGTGAATACTGTCATGTTCCCTGTTTAATCAGTTTCCTCTTTTATTTGTGTGCTGTTGTATATAAAAGGAAATCTGCTTGTAAAGTCAGGCTGTTTAATAATTCATTCAAAAATGATTAGAGTTCAAGGGGAAAGTTGTTCCTTTAACTGACTGAACCAAACAGGAAAAAAACATGGGTAACAGAGGCTGGAATTCACTTGTCCCTGCATTATGTATGGTATATTTAAATTCCATGTTCAGATCTAAAAATTCGGCTTAAAGTAAAATGTCAGTAGTTACCACCTTTATTTGGGTCCTCCTTTATTCCCCTTTTGGGTAAATTTTGTTTGTTCTGGTTCTTCAAAGGTGTTTTCTTAGGCAGTAAGATAAGAAAGATGATTTTTTTTCTTTTGGTCTTTACATGTACTGTGTCTTCCCAAAACAGGCTGAAAAATCCCAGTTGGAATTGCTTTTGCCAGAGGAAGTTTTCATCTTCTCTTCAGACTATGCTCTACAAAGTAACCCAGTAACCAATCCCTGGGAAATGTCCCCAGTTTCGAGCCGGGTGCTGGGCTGGCAGGGGGCGTGGTAGGAGTGGTGGGGTGGTGTGAAGGAGTTGGTGGCAGGGCACAGGACTGGCCGGGCTTCAGCCCTTGGGGTGGTTGCGACTGTGCCCTGGGAAAGTGCTTGCAGTGGGGTTTTTATTCAATGTTTTCCCTCCTTTCTCTTGTGCAACAAAACAACTACCAAGGGCCTGAATTCAACAATGTGTTTAGACCAGAAACTTCCCTTTGAAATCCCTGTCAGCACTTTCCCAACATTAGCTAAAGCAATGAAACAACAGAGCATGGGGACACTGAAGCAGAGATGAGAGCCTGGGCATTGTACTGACTCCGGTCTCCAGAACTGTCCACGTGGCCCCCAGAAAGCCTCTTTCTATTAATGGGAATATTTCCTTCAACTGCTTTGCTTTCCAGAAGCAGCCTAACCAGCTGCGACCCACACTTCCAGTATTTGCTGGGGGCTGTTTTCCTGAGTGCTGCTCAGAGCTTGCACAGTGAGACACAAACCTTTCTAATCAGGGGAGGCTCAGCTGAGGTGGTCTGCACTTCCCCCGTGCCAAGTCCAGTCTGTTTGCCTGTGATTAGCATGGGCACCATCCTTGGGGATGCTGCTGTGCCTTGCACTTGGACTTTTGTCCTTCTGAAGCCACTCTTGAGTGAGTGGAGCAGTGGCATCCAAGTCACTCAAGTGTGATGATGGCACCTAGATGTGACTGAAGGCCAAAAGGTGATAAAGGTGTGAAGAGGAAGATAGCACTTGTCAGATAGTGCTCTGGTCAGCAGAGCCAAGGATATTTATAGGTCAATGTCACACATATGGCCAGGAATGCCCTCGTCATGGGAATACATCATCTCATTTCTTGTGCCGGAACAGCCTTTATCCTGGCCCCTGGTATCACATAAGATGGTTCAAGTCTAAGCTTTAGATGTCTCAGCATGGGAAGGAGTTTGGTAAGTTCCAGAAGTGTCATTGGGATGTATCTACCTTGTTGTTAGTGACAGAGGGACCCTGGACCTAGTGGGGTCCATGGTTGTCTTGGAGGAATGGGCAAGTGGCAGCTGGCTGTGGCCTGCAGGCAGGTAACTAGTTTGATGCTAGGTACGGTACCAGCAGATGGTGCTGAAGAATGGATAGCACAGTTCCCAGGTTTTGTGAGGACCCGTTAAGACTTCTTGGCTGGGGGCATTTTGGGAGGTCCTTGCACACCGGCCTTTGTGTGGAGGTGGTATTGTCAGCTGGGCACAGCCTGGGCCCTGAGCTCTGAGCCAGACAGGTTATTGAGTATGTCACAACTTTGGTTTCTCCTGCTGCATCAAAGATGCTGCATGTTGCAGAGTTGTGCGGGTTGCCACTATGACGCTTCCTCTACCAATCGTGCCCTGAAACTGCTTACTCACTGGTGGTAAGCAGCATTATTTAGCGGCTTACCCGAACACCCAAGAGCTGCTCATTTTCCTTGAAAGGCCAATGGTTATTGTCCTCCTGCTATTGCTTCTGCACTCTTCTGCACTCATGCTTTTGTCTCAGAAGATCTGCAGTCCTTGTGGGTGTTATCCCAGTCCCAGCAGGCTCTCACTTGACCTTGGTACAATTTGTGTCAGATTCGAAGCCATCTTTTTTCATCTTGGGTTGTGTCCTACTTGCTACAGATCAGAAATGGTGGAGTTCATAACTGAGTAGGTCATTGCTATAATATTTTCCATTTGAAGTAGGAAACTGTCTGAATGAGGGGGGAAAAAAGTAGAATTTGAGATTGTTTCATGAAAAATAGATTCTGTGTTTTACAAGTTTAATTATGACTGATTTTCCAGCTTTAGCTTTATATGCTTTTAATGTTGAGTCTAAATTAGGCCACAGGAAAAGGATGGTCTATCTTCAAAGAAACATTTAAGCTGATTGTGTTCTTCAGATTCACGGAAAACAGCTGTGGGTGTAGCAGTAGCTCTCAAGCTCTCTTCCATGCTAGCAGACAAGATCCGGATGCAAGCTGGATACTTCTGCTGTGTGGGAGTTTGGAGGAGAGGCTCAATGAAACTGGTTGGCAAAATTGCCACCAGAGCTGAAGAGCTGTAGGACCTTTTAGAGTATCTGAGCCAGGGGAAGTGGACCAGAGGAAAGGCATCCCACATCCTCCCCATGCAACTATGAAGCCTCTGATTTTCATGGGCAGAGACCACATTGCATAGATGGATGAATACATTCTTTTTCATTGCTGCCTGCCCATTTAGAAAAGCTCCTTTAAGTACATAATTATCATTGCTTTGATTGAAATCCAGCCCTGTACCTATACATATATCTATATATATACACACCACCACAGATGGAAGGTGATACCACAGGGAGATCTACTTGGAAAACACATGGTGGTTTTGCCAGCAGAGACTCTGATCTTTAAGGTTTTGTAGTGACTGTTCCAATTTCTTAACAGCTTTTTGTGCAGGTCATCCAGGAGTGTTAGTTAACCTCCACTATTCATATTTGTAGTGACCTTTGCATAGGTGACTAACATATCTCACTAGTCTATAGATTGACATTTTTCATGACACAGATGTCCCATGACTTCTCTATTCATGTGTTATTCAGAAATAGGTATGGAAGAGCAGCTGCTCCAGAATGAGTCCATGAACCAGTAGTCTTTTTTTTTTTGAAAGAGGCCACATTGCTCCTAAGCAGTCTTTCAGGTGTTGCTGCACTGGTTTTCGCTGAAGAGGAACAGAGCGCTCTGACTGCAGAGCAAAGAGTGGCAACTCATGGAAGAATTCATAAATAGCTGCTCTTCAGTAATCCCACATGAAGCTGAGCTGTGTTCTTTCAGTGGACTCTGTGGCTGTGCTGCAGGGCTTGGTCTGAGCCTGCTGAAGACCTGTCTTCACAGTTTATGTTATGTGGTGGTTGTCTGAATGGTGACTTCAGAAGCACTTAGCTTGGCAGGCAAACTGAACAAGCTTTGTTTAAATAACCAAGCAGGTACAGAAGGCTAGTTGATGTTTGGAATTGTCAGCAAATGATGGTGAATAGATATTTTCAGCAAAATCATTGCATGTTTCCTACTGCTTCAAAGTATAAATTCAGAGATTGAGAGTGGTTTGAGAATATTAAAAGTGCGGGGGTACAAGTGCTTGTATGTGAGGTGCTGCAGTTCTGTTTGGGCAGGCAGCTATTTACTGCTTTGCCAGTGGTAACAGAAGCAATAGCTGGGCCTTGCAAAAACATGTGTTTCTCTTCTTTTGAGAAGCTCCAGCTCTTTCAGCAAATATAAAAAAAAATTAGAAAGCATCTTAATTGTTTTGGTGTTAGGGGTTTCAGCAGCACCTGGAAGAGGAATGCAGTTCATAATTTAAAACCTTTCCAGTCTCCCTTCCAGCACAGGATGGTTGGTGTTTCTGAGAGGCTCTGTTTGTGCGGATGTCTGGACAGGTTCTGCAGCCCATTTGCTTGTTTTAAAGCTGAAAATACAAGAAGTCATTTTGAGTGGTAGACATTCTACCTAATTTTCATAATACCTTCCCTCTGGGCAGGCTGCAGTGCCTTTGCTGACATGGAGGACTGGGGCTATGGCAGAGTAACTGCTGAGCCTCCCCAAAGCTGCTTGCCCTGGCCGTGGGCTGCAGCAATGGTCAGGCCTTGTGGGCTGCAGTTCTGCCCAAAAAGCCAAGAGTTTTTATGTGACTTTTTCTGCAGCAAATGTGACAGTATTTCAGTACTTTGAATTACTCTTGGTCTCTTTGGACTTGTTAATTACTGAGACGTAGGAAGCTTTCTTGTTTATTGTTCCCTCTCTCACTTTCACATGACTTTTTATTGAAGACCCAAGCACTTCTTCGGCAGAGTGTTAGATTCAACATTCTTTTTAAATTAAATTTGCTGAGGTGACCTAATCAGATGGTAGCTGGTTGACCACAGGAATGGGAACTACGATACTTTGTAATCTAGTTTAACGTTAATTCACTCTGTGACCTTAGGCAAACAGCTTAGTTGCTGCAAAATGGGAATGATAATTCCTTTTAAATGTTGACAGAAAGTTGAGTAAATAAGCAAGTTCTGCTCTCTGTGGGCCAGGCAGTCTTATTCTCAGAGGGACTTCAGAGCTCCCATTATTTCAAATGACTTTGGAGTAAAGGGATGTAGCACAGGCATCTGGATCACCAAGGACTTACTGTGTTTTCCAGTACTGATCCTCATATCTCAGCTTTCTGTTGTGTGTGTGTGGTTGTGTTTCAGGATGGAGTGAGGGATTCCTGGTGGTTGGGCTGGGTGATCTTGGGGGTCTTTTCCAGCCTGCAATTCCATAAGTCCTGGCCTTGTCTCCAATGGCAGTGTCATTCACCATCTTACACCTTGTGGCATGTAAACACAAGATGGATGGACATCCTACTTCCCCTTCAGGCAGGAATGTGGCACTTAGTTCCATGATGGTTTTAGTTTTGAAGTAGTGCATCTTTATACTAAATAATGACATAAATGAACTCAGCTCCATAGGGTTAAGAGCAGGAGTGGCCTCATTTGCCACCAGTGAGTTTGCCTGAAGCAAACTACTTGCTGTTTAACATCCTGGTGACAAAACACCTCATGACAGCAGAACAACCTTTAGAGTTTTTCATTTCTCAATTGCGTTTCTTAAACTTTGAAGTGCCATTTATTTGATACCTGGTATTTTTCAGGCCCCACTTTTATTTGGTGGGAATAGCATTAACGTGTATTAAAGGCAGAAGAACCTGAGGAAATGGTTAGAACTTATTCCCAGAATGTAAATAATTTCCTAAATTTTGAGCTCTACAAGTCTGATGTGTTTTAAATGGCCTTTCAGAGAGCAAAATGAAACTCGGTGTGGCATTTAACCAACAGTTTACAGAGGTGCTAGTTATTCCACTTGGCTATATTTAGGAGTCCAGGAAACAACAATGACAAAAAAAATAGTGAAACACTCTTGCAAAAAAATTAAAGGAACAGTTTCAGCTATAAAACTGATGTCTGCAGCAAAAAACCACAGCTGCTAAATGTTACCAAATCATAATAATTGTGACAGAGTTACATCCCAATCTTTCTTTAAGACATCTTCACCCATGTGAAGGCCTCTTGATTTAAACAGGGCTCAGCAGCAGCAGGGAGGTTTGTGTTAGAGGATCCTGGTAAAATTGGGCTGCTCATGTAAATCAAGGCTTATTTTTGCATTCCGAAGGGTGAAAAAGTCACATGAGGGGAGTGAGATGCAAGATGTGTGAAGAAACCTTCATACTGCGACTCCACGCTGGGGAAGTCTCAGCTGGATGCTGTGCCCTGCTTCAAACAGAAAAGCAGCTGACCACTGTGAGAGGGAATCTTGGGGACTCCCCTGTGGCTTGGGGAGCATTGTCTGCAAGGCAAATCAGAGCAAACCTGCTTGTTTGCTCTGTGAAAAAGTGCAGAAGGCTAAAGAATGGAAGGATAAGTCCTCACATGAGTGAGAAGCAGGCACAGGGCAAAGGGACAGGAAGAGAAGTGACAAAAACCACATAGGTGAGGGATCACCACTAGCTTAATGAAACCCTTCTTAGTAAGGATGAAACAGTATAGTTAATGTGTTTTAACTGGACATAATTAGTCTCTCTCCAGAAAGTAAAGTAGGTGAAGTACTTAAGCTGATATTTTGCACTCTGCCTTACGAAGTGATGTAACTTTTACCAGTCTTTGAAATACTGATTGTGAATGAGTCAGTGTTTCTCAAGGGCTTTGGTCAGCTGTTCCCATTTACTGGTCTGGAATCTCACTTTTATCATCCAGTCTCTCTGAGTTTCTCCTCATGTTCAAAACCAAAGTTAATGTCATATACTGAGATACTGTCACAGTATCATCGAGGTTGGAAGTGCACTGTGATAGATGCTACTCAAATAGGTGGAGAGACAGAGTTACCTGCTTTTGCACGTCTGCAGTTGAACTGTTTTCCTGCTTCAGTACGGTTCATTAGGGCTGTGATTTCTTGTCACAGCACTTTTACAACCCTAGTATAAATGCAGATTTATCATCAAAAGGGTGTTTTTTGCTTCAAGAAAGTGCTAGGGAACATATTGATGCAAGTTTCCTTCCTTAATCTGCAGTGTTGCCCAGGATAAGTGGCATTTGCACTACCTGAACTCACTTGTGCAATGAAGCTGCCTGTTAGCCTGGTCAGCTCTTCCTCCTGCCAACCCAGCCTCAGCACAGCTTTGTGAACCCAAGAGGTGTTACAGTCTAGAGGGCACGTGCTTGAAAAGGAGCATCAGCAGGCCAGCCAGACACAGACATTGTATTGTTAGGAAGGATGGGGAATTCATTTCACGGGGCTGGTCTCAACATCCTCCAGCCTTGCCAGAGGGAGAGCCTGGGAATGACTGTGTTAAAGAGTGGGTTGACATTTAGCTCTCCTGTTTCTCCTCTGCAAGTTTCACCGCTGTCCAGTGATGATTACTTGACGGGCAGAGCACCCCCTTTGCTCTGCTCTTGGGCAGGTAGGAAGTCATTCCATAAGCAGGCACCCTCTTTTGCCCGTCCTCCCTCCCAGCCCCAGCCCCTTGCCATGAGCCGGTCAGCAGCAGTGGTCAGAGGCATCCTTAATGAGGTCCCTAGCTGCTCACTGGGCTGATTTGGTTGTAGTTTTTAATAATGTGAGGTTATTTTGTTAGCAGCTTTACTTTCCAAGTCTTTTCCCCCTTCCAGCACCCCTAGGTACAGCTCTACTGGATCAGTTACCATCTGCTCCAGTGTTTGCATTTAGCCTGCAGGGCCTGTGATCTCAGAAATATTTCCTGTAAATGGGATCTCTCATGCCAGGCCTGTCACACAATAGATATATAATTGGATAAAACCTAAACTGAAAACAACAAACAAGAAGAAGAAAACTACATGTTGTGCCATACACAGCACGTGAGCCAGTCCAAAATGGGATACGCTTCTCGTTTGTGTCTAAGCTGCTCTCATATGTCTTTTTTATTCCCTTTTGCTGTTTAACAAAATCAAATTAATGTAATAATTAAATTCCATGGTGCATTTTTTCCCCACTTACTCTGGAGCAGCTTGCAGTGTGCAAGCAGAACAGCAGTAGTTCCACAGCAAATGCAGTTGCTGGGTTTTAAGTCTTGATCCTGGTGTTGGATACCAGGTAGAGTCCACGCTGAGGTCACAAATCCTTCTCCTCCATGGTTTGGCCATGTGCAGCATTTCTTGTTGGTTGGGAGGCAGGATGATGCACAACCTGGGAACAAGGCTGGGCTTTGGGGGAAAGAGTGGGCAAACCACAGGCAGCTGGTCTCCTGGTCACTGAGAGCAAGGGTGAAGATGGCATCACTGATCCTTGCAAAGGAGAAACAAATGCAAAATTTCCTTGAATTCTTTAAACCCATTTTGAAGGCCTCCTGAGGAGGGGTACAAGTATATGTAAGATGCATGCTGTCCTCTGGGACAGCTTGCCTTTTGGATTTGCCAACCTTTCTGCAAGAAGATGAAGATGATAAAAAACATCTGATGCAATGGAGCCACACCTAAACTAAAAAAACCCTAACTGATGGTATAAATCAGAAATTGTTCACTGTGATTTTCCCCTTGCTCATACTGTGAATTGTCTTCATCACTGCTGCAAGAACAAACTGTGTGAGTTGTATTTGTACTGTTATTCTGGTAGTAATGAGCTTACAAATACTTTTTTTCTGTTTTGTTGGAGGGACTGCAAATGCTCTACTCTAGTCATAGCTTGCAAAAGCTGCTCGGAAGTGCACTGCAGAACATCAAAAAAATAATTGAATTCAGCTTCAGTCAAGACCAGTAATTGGTTTTCATACAAAAAAAAAAAAAATCCCCAACCAACATCTGTCTCTGGAAGATAAAAAAAAGCCCAGAGTTTGGATTTGATTGCTCTCCCCCTAAAGTAATAACAGTAATCCTAATAAACGGGCAGATTTATAAATTTTCACCAACAGACAGTGCCACAATGTTATACTAACTTTGGTTTATTTATGACAAATGTAGTCTAAAGCACCAGAAATATAAACCTTGAATCCTTTTTAATTCCAGCATAAAAGGATTACAATTTATCAATATAGCTTATCTCGTAGCGCTGTGCCTTTTTTATGAACACACAAAACATGTGTTTTGTCTTCTTTTCTGCTTTTTTTAAAACATAGCCAACAATTTCTAAATCAAGAATACAGTCCTAGTGCTAGTGCCATTTTTGGCGATAGGCTGTTTTATTGATTTCCACAATGCTGGCATTTCATCAATAACGGTAAAATACAGGCCCATAAATTCACCCTTCCCAAAAGAAAGTGGCCTGATCTTTCATAGCAGCTTCCGTTTGCCTCTGAGTTGAACTGTAGGTTTAGTGGCTCAGGAAAAAAATCAGGTTTGATGAGCCTTAAAGAAACAAATAAACCAAGCCAGAAGCAATCAAAAGTACATGAGAGTTCATAAAAAGTGAGACTTGGTTTCTTTGTCTAGAAGATTAACACTTCCTCAGGAGGGCTGTAATAGGATTGAGCCTTCCCCGTGGTACTTCAAAGACATATGCTCCTGAAGACTTTTACTGAGTAACTTACAGTATTGTTGGAAGCTTTGCCTCTGCTTTCCTTCTGGTTTCTTTCAATACTTCGAGGAAGATCTGAACTGAGGATCATGTTACTCCTCCTTATTTTTATCCCCCAAACATTTTCCCTCTTCTGTATGCAATTTTTTTTATCCTTAAAGAAAAAAAATAATCTAAGTTGTGTAACAGTTGGAGATTTTAAAACATAAATATCCATCTCCTTTGTGTTACTACTTCAGTACTGTCATATGTCATATTTTTGCATTTAATGCTGTGTAGTGAAATACTTTTCTTTCTTTTAATTCAAAGAGACCCAGAGCATGTACTTTTGTTACATTCGCAGCACTGTTCTTTCTCCAGGAGAACACGCTGTAAGCTTTGCTTTACCAGGCACTTTGTACAGGGTAATGAGTTCAGTTCTTGGTGTTCATCTGTGGCTCTAATGTGCTATCTCCTTTTCTCCATACTTGAGCTCTTTTCCCCACACTGGTTCAGATGGTTCAGCTGCTTTCCATGGTAATGGAAACCTTGAATTCCATGAGACTGGAGGCAGAGAAAACTACTCCCTAGGTAAATGTTAGCTGCTGGTCTGGAGACAGCTACTGCTCTGTGCTTAGAGGAAAGAAAGGGGCTGTGTTAGGTGGGAGAAGCTGGTCCTATGCATGGGTAGGGATGCTCTACTGGTTTGTCTCCATAGCTTATAGGTCCTACCTCCTTGGGTTGGGCTGCTTTGAAAAGTGTAGTTGTGGTGACCCACCAAGTTCCCTGGCTCCAGGGCTACGCAGTGCTAAGCTGGGCTCTCTGGTTCTCACTATGGGTCTTACAGAGACATGCAGAGCCCTTGTCCTGCTCAAATGTTTGCAATTGCTGTTTCTGGATCAGACCATGAGTTGATGTGCCTTAAGTAAGGCAGGGAGCAGAGAATCAGGCCCAGGTATGTGCAGTCTTTGGCCAGTTGGCTGAATCAAAGGATGAAACTCCCTCTCAATGCCTCTAAGAGACAAGGAAAGAACCAGAAAGTCCACAAGCATCATGATAGTTTAGTTCTTGTTCTTTCTATGACAAGTTTTGCTCTTGTACTGATTGAAGTGAATCGAATTTATGATTTAATTTCTCACTTCAAATGTGCTGTCAACCTCAGTAATTCTATTGCCAGGATTTCTCATAAAGCATCTTGGTATGCTAGTTAATACATTTAAATCTACTTAAAAAGCCTCTCTCTCTCAAGAGCAAATGGAGCCCTGCTTAACATTCCTTATTAGCTTGCTTAGGGGGAAAAAAACAGTTGTCCTTGCTGTATTGGCTGGCAAAGTCGCATTCTTATTCCGTGTACTTTACTAATTTGTAATCTTTCACTCTAACTAGCTTGTTTCCATGTTCTAGAGATTGAGTTGTTTTAGTATCAGCCTTGACTAATAATGTGGTGCAGCCTCTCAATTTCGATGACCACAATAAGCAGGCAAAAGTTGTAGGCTGATTCTGGTAGTCAGATGCACCCAAACAGAAGTTTCCTGCCCACATTCATGTAAGCCCCAGTGAAGCAGTCCCCTCTGCCCAGCCTGTGGGCCTGCTTGTCACTGAAGCCATTACCAGGAAACATTAAACAAGCCATGGAAAGTCCCCTTTGCTGGCACTTCTCACATTACTAAGCAGCACTCAGGGGTTCCAGCTACAGGATGAATAATCCCCAAGTTTCCCAGTATGGCTGCAGGGTGGTGGGACTTGTCACTGGGAGGGCATTGAGGGCTTTTTGGAGCAACTAGGTGGGGTGGAACACTTCTCTTGTCCTCACCCAAAGGGAAAGGGGTGGTGGGTACCTAGGGTGGCCCAGTGCTGCAGCTGGTGACGTTGTCCAGGTGTGACCCAGCATGCAGCTATGGCCCGTGCGATGGAGGGGGAACGGACGGTGTGTCACTGACTTCTTTTATGTCAGGAATGGGCTCCTGGTTTATTGCAGTCCTGTAAATTCTGCCTTTGCTTGCTATAAATTAACCGCCGTATTAAGTGCAAAGTCCAGAAATAAAAGGACATAAATAGTTGCATTTGAAAGCTGTATCATCGTCTGTAGATGTTTAAGTGGGGATTTTATCCGTTAGATTAGAAATACCACTTATCCTTCTGGATATTTTCACTACCCTTCTAACTTGGAGATAAATATCCCTTAATGGTTTTTTTATGTGTTTTATTTCTTTTTCCATGATGATCAGATCAGTTCTGACTGAAAATGAAGCCAATTATCAAGAACAATAAATAAAAAAGTGTGTGTTGCTCCTTCTGCACTGAAAGAAGGAACAGTAAGTTGAGACAAAACAAATTTGGTTGCCAAGTCCAAGTACCAAAGGCAGCAAGGAGAACTCGGGCCCCATCCTAATTAAAGAGATCTAAACACAATGAAAACATATTGTACTGATGTCATATGTTAAAATATTTATAATTGCACAAAAAGGAATTGCAGCCTATTGAAAACATTTACAGAGCTCGCCATTTCTGTGAGCTAAAGAGAAGAGGGACTAAAAGGGACTGGTTTTGCTCAGCTGTGAAAGTTTTGCTCTTCAGGTTTTTCCTGTGAGGTCCAACATTACCTTGCCACTTCCTCTTATCAGTCACTAAGATAAGCGAAGAGCACTGCTGACATTGTATCTGAAGAGAGGAGATGGTATCTGTCAGGAATTGCTGTTTCCCCTGGGCATTGCATTGCAGTTGGCTCTGCTGGAATAATTTCAGCTGCCGGGAAGCCGCTTGTAACACGGGGGCCCTTCATATCGATCCAGCATGCCAGGTCAGGTGTGGGAGGGCCAGGGGCTCCCCAAAGGAGAGGGGATGGTGGAGGAGAGCAAGGCAGGCACTCTCCTCAGATACATTCGCCAGACGCAAGATTTGGCAAAAAGACACACCTTTGCCTGCTTGCCACAGGGAAGTAGCAGGGGAAACTTACGTGCAGGAAATCACAGTCCCTTTCAGCACAACCAGAGAGGCAATAGGAAAAGCCCCAGCCATGTGTGTAGATATCTTGAAAATTCTGGGAATTCAGGCTGAACCAGTTTTCTGTAGCTGTGTGTGGCAGGGGTGGTGGGCAGAAGCTGCTTGAGATGCTTTGGAGTCTGCTGTCTAAATGTGAATCCACCTGAGTGCGTCATGTGAACAAGATTCCCCCCGTATATGTTCCCACAGAAGCCTATTGCAGATGTGCTCACTTAAATACTTTCTGTAGTATAAAAATAGGCTTTTGGCTGCACATCATGTACTCATTGGAGAAGGAACTTTTCAACTGTGGCTTAATTTAATATCTTCCTTGTTTGTGTTTATGTTCCTTGATATTGATTTCCATGTTTTTCTTCCTCAAATACTGGCAAGATCCTTTTAGAAGTAAATAATGCAAGCATCTTTCTAAGTTTCTCTAGTATTAAAGAGCTTTATGGCAACATATGGACGTATTGAGGCTTCTTACTAACATATCAAAGAGGAGCATTTATTAGTTAATGGTTTTATTAGGAATTCATGTTGCACCAGAAAGGTGATTGGAACTTGAAATATTTAAAGCATCATTTTAAGGAAATAAGAGTATCTTTGTTTAGCTAGTTAATGTCTACCTATGATATTTAATATGAAATGAAAAACCAGGTTGTCAATCATACAGAAAAGGAAAAATGTCACTACCTCTCTGGAATTATTAGTGAGCCAAGAAATGCAATTGCATTTCTGTATGACTGTGCTGTAGTTGGAAAAATTGACACTTTTTGTCAGAGGGAGATTGATAGCTCTGAAGGGGTTCAGGAAAGAACAAAAGCAGGTTAGTGGGGGAGTGCTAAAAAGGACATGTATGAGGAAAGATGCCTGTTGTTTTTCTAAGTGGCTGTGGGTCGCAGTGAGGGGATGCAGACAACCCTACACTTGACCAGGGTTACTCACTAAGGGCAGCTTGAAGGTTAAGTCAATTCCAGACCAAAATCTTTGTCTGTGGGTGATTGTGGGGCTGTCCCCAAGGTAACACACTTGCTGGGGAGTGGAGACAGTGGCTGGAGCATGGTGCCACATGAAGGTGGCTGCATGGCTTTCCAGTGGTGTGGAGTTCAGACATGGGTGGCTGGAGCCACTGACTCTTGGTAAGCACAACTCACATGATGAGGGCTGACAGTGAGAGCACAGCAGGGCCAGAATGACACTGAAAAAGCCAAAATTTAGCTTAAGTGCCAAGGAAGTCTTGCTGCATTAAGGGCTTTGAACATTTAGTGTTGTCTCCTCAGGGAGGTGGAAGGTGGCATACGGTTTGCAAAACATGAATGTGGATTGCTCTGCTAAAGCCAGACCAAAAAGTGGTGACCCCAAAAAGGGATGGATGATGGCTTAAGCCTCTGAAGTACACTCTCTCTGCCCCTCACAGTAGTGGTTCCATACCGTGGACATGGCCAGGTTACCCCAGTCTAAGCAGCACCTGACCTTTTCATGGTCAGAAGCAGACAGAAGATTTGGGGATTACTTGATGGCTTTTGTCTTTTCCTCTCGAAACAGTGGGCAGCCAAAGCTTGTTTCTCAGTGCTTCCTGACCCGGGTTTTGTCTCTGTGCTCCTGACAGGGTGGTGCTGGTGCCTGCTTTCCAGGAGGCCAGCCCAGGGCCCCAGCACGGCTCTTGGCTGGAGTAACGTGGCTGCTTGCCCTGCCCATTGAAGCAGACCTTAGCTTGCCCTTCTGCTGCAGAAGTCCCGGGCTCTGTTCTCTATTTACTCCTACAACAACTCAATTAGTTTGATGGAAATGAGATGTCAAAATGCCCCAGGCTTCAGCGACTTACCCAACGTCGCTCAGAAAGCCTTGGCAGGGCGGCTGCCTCCTGAAATCTACGTGCCCTCCAGCAATCGGCCATTTCTCCTCCTCACCTTCGGAGACAGCTCGGGCGAGTGGAAGTCTGAGGCATTCAAAGGACAATTTTAAAAAATCGCTTGTTTATTTAACTTTCTAACAATTTAATCAACATCCTATTATTCTAAGGAAGTTTAGATACGGCTCTATTTTTTTTTTCTCTTCCTTAATTCAGCTTGACATATGCACTCCTGGGGTCAGTCCTTTTACACAAAGCTTCAGCCTTGGCAAGATAAATCTAGACTAACAAGAGAATAAACGTATTTATATGCTTTGTTTAATAGTGTATGGACATATTCCTGCAATTCAGTGTTCGGCAATTAAGGCTCACTATAAACGTAGTTTGACTATAGGGCAAAACGTGCCTCACTTACCTTCAAATACTGCATGTGAGACCCGCCTAGCTGACAGATTACAGAGCAGGTTTTAAAGTGGACATGAAAAGAATGCCAAATTCAGCTTTCCTGGCAATAATTGCCATGGAAAGAAGCTGGATTAGAGCAGCTGGAATAAAAAGTCAAGCACTAAAAGAAAAATGCTAATTACCGGTTTCTCTAATCATGTAAAATGAATGTTTTATGACATTTTAATATGATGCTTTTAGCCTTTCCTACTTTGTCAGTGCCAGCATCCTCTGAGCAGCTCATGGATGCTATAATTATGTGCTCTAAGCGATCAGCTGCATTGTGCCTTACCTGGCTGATTCAAGCTGAGCTGGAGACATCATAATCTGACTCAGTACTGTACCAACCTCCACTCATTGGGAGGCAGAAATGAGGACACCAAAACAGAACCTCCTAGCATGTACTGTAAGCTTTTGGAAGGGGATTTTTTATGGAAATTGAGGCTTGGGATCTATAGATGAGCTTTGCATCTGAGGTGTTTCAGCTTGATAAGGTATCTGAATGCAGGCTCTTGATATAGCTTATTAAAGATATATGGGCTAGTCATAATGCCTGGATATAAATTTAGACTTCCACAAAGTTTAGGAGCAATGGGATCCCAGTTTTAGGGCCAACCCTTCCCCTTCGGTAAGATGAAAACTGTTTAGATACTTCTAAAATTAAATTTGTCTGCCATCAGCCCCTAACCAGTTTTGAAAGGGTTGATCATAGATTTATATTTGAAAAGGGTGCACTCATGTACCCTTTCCTTTTCTTAAGGCTTAAAATTTTCCCAAGGTCAGCATTAATTCTCTATTGATGCCTAATTTAGGTGGTGAGATTGGCTTATTTACAGGCTGACTTGGGGGTGCTACTATTGAAATTAAATCTGCACTTTAATTTCCCTCTTAATCTGTTTCTTCATCAGACAGAATCATTTTTTCTTGGCAATACTCTGTAGGAGGAGAAGGCTGCTGTTTCTATTTTAGCATTGCACCTCAGAGGTGCAGGATTTAGACTTAATGCATCTCGGTGAATTGCTCATTTCCTATATTTATTCAGGTATATGATTCTTAATAGTATGGGAAAGTAAGGGGAAAATATTCTGATTTTAAGTGGATGGTGCAGACTGTATACAACTGTTTTCCACCCTACCCCCATCAGGACGTGAAACAGCTGGTATGTCTCTCCAGAGACTAATGTGCTGTCTCTCGCTCCATTTTGCCTTCATAAGCCTCAGGCATTACTCTATAAGTGCACTCCAGGAATTAAATTAATTTACAAGCTGAGGAATACGCTGTTTCTCCTTACTTACAGGTCTCAGATTGGACTGCTACTGTATGGTTGGGAGGATAATGTGTACACTGCTGTTGAAACTAACTAGCATCTTCCCAGGGCAGTCATCACGTTGGGCAGAGCAAAGGCAGTCCTGCAGCCTGCACCCCATCTGCCCATGTTGTGTCTGCTCCCAGTACCGTTAGCTCACTAGTGAGGTTATCAGGAGATAGTTCAGATAAACTGTGCCTCCCCTTGTGTTAGCCTTTATCCCTGCCATGCACAAGTTTCTTGATATACCAGTTTGGTTCTTCTCAATCATATCCATCCATACTTAAAACCAAGTAATTGTAAACTGTCTCCCTGGAAGATGATTACTTCTGGGAGCTAGCTTGTGTTTTCCTGGACAGAAAATGCAGTCAGTGGCTGTCTTTGAACCAGTTCAAGTTCCAACCCTGAATATGCACTAGCTGGCCATAACCAGCTAATGAGAGCAATCTATGCTTTTTTGTTCATGTCAGTAATAGCCTTGTCGTTTGTAATTGCTGCAGTGGAGCAGTGGTTTCTCTTATTCCCCCTTTGCCCAAGCCCCCATTGCCAGGGTGTATGTTTCGGTGTGCTGCTGCAGGGCTTCATTCCTGATGTCCCTGGCATCCTTGTCTGCCTTCCTGCACTGAGGTCCATCAACATATGCATTTAGTGCCCACCCTCGTTAGCACTGAAATAAACCAGGACTTTTCTCCCGCCCTCAGCTGGGATGGGATTTGACTTTGCTCTGAGACCAAGATAAAATCTGGTCTTCAAAGCTCTCCCGAGAGTCTGCACAATAGAGTCATTGGAAAGTAGAGAAGTATCTTGCTTCATACTGTATTATTCTATTAAAATAAGATTTTTGACACAATTGGGGCCTTACGTTTCTAAGTGCTGGGTACCTTTAATCTGGCTGGCATCCCCTCTTGGCGGGCTCAGCTGTCCTCTGATTGCTTTCCATCACGCAGCCAGCCCAAGCAACTTGTGTAATCAATTGAATGTTGTGCATCCAAAGTTTATTTTTCTGTTTGTATGTTTGTTGCTAGGGAGATTTGCTATACCTTTCCTCACTCCCTTCCCAGTGAAACGCCAGTCACAGACGTGCTGTGGGTTATAAAGCCAAGCTGCACACCTACACGGAGAGCGAGGGCACGGGCCCTGCTGCGAGCCGCTGTTGGAAACCCAGCAGCCAAACAGCAGCATTCAAATTAAAAAAGCAAATTTTAAACTGCTGCAGTGCATAATTCATGTCATGGTGTAGGAATGCTGAAGGCTTTTTGATCTTTGTCATCTTGGACCTAAAGGTGAAGGGCTTTTGTTCGGGGGGGTAGTTTCTTAAATCCCCCGAGAAAAGGTAACTATAACAATAAGGGAGCAGATGTGTGGGAGTAAATGCAGCTGTAACTGAATCCAGACGCTCTTCTGTATGTAGGGACATGAAGGGAATGTTCCAATAAAATTCACGTAATAAAAATCTGAGCCCCTTTTTTTTTTTTCTTGCTTAAACTTGGATTCACATGTGTAGAATTCCTGTGGACTTTGATGTGGATTGACATTAGCACCATACAAAACCGGGCTGGGAGAAAGATTTTTAACAGGCATGGGGTACTGGAAGGTAAATGATCTATGGAGACCTGCAAATTTTAATAGAAAAACACTTTCCCAATTAAAAAGAGTTTAGCAAACCAGATATTTAAGTGATGCAATCACCCTAGAAGGATGAACTAGCTGGTCTAGTAGAGTTCCTCAAACTATCTGAAAGCAGGACTGCCTTTTGTCTCACCTGTTTTTGTGCCACCCTGAGAGGCATGCAGAAGCAGTTCAGCTCCTGGGGGAAAGGAGAGCAGAGGGAGGGGGAGCTGTAGTCGCAGGCTGGAGGTTCCTCCCCCCAGCCCAGGAAGCAGAGCTGCTGCCAGCGACTAGAGGAGGTGTGCAGTGCTCTGCCGAAGGTAAAGGCTCCCTGTTTGTAGCTGCTCCCTGCTCACTCTCCTCTGCTCTCCGAACTCCAAGTTTAAACTCGGCTAAATGAAGTTTCTCGTGGTTGTTGCTGCCCTCTGACACTTGCCGTCCCTTCACCTTTCTTTGAGTTGCCCAGGTTCACGACCAGCCATGTGAGCAGCTCTCTTTTTTCTAAGAGAAAGGAATGGGCAGAGCGGCAGGGTAAGCCATCCACTCCTCCTTGTGTTCCTGTAGTTCAGATAGCTCTATGCTGAATTAATTTTTTACCAGACAACTTACACTGCACAGTAGTGTATTTTGTTCTTGCCCTGTGCATGCTTCCGAACGCAGGCAGTACCAGACATTTCAGCGCGGCCAAAAGCGCCTTCCATCTGCCTCACAGCAGCTGAAATCCTCTTTGTATACAAAAACAATTTCATTGAATGCACACAAACCACGTTTGCGCTCGGGATGTAGCGGGAACACTGTGTCGTTGTCGCGGCGGGACATCTGTAGTGCCTCGTTCTTCCTTCACGTGATGTTGTTCCCCATGCCCCCTGCACCCACCTCCCTCCCTCGCTGGGGAGGGCAGCCGCCCCGCACCGCAGAACTTGGCTGGCTGTTTCTGATTAGCCTGCTCGGCCATTACTCGCGACATGTGGGCTTGTGATGGTGCCAGCGGCCACGGATTGTCTGCAGGGCACAGCACCAGTTGAGCAGGCAGGACTTGGGAGCATTTGCTGAGTTGCTGGGTACCCATATAAGGCTCTTCTATGAGTCTGACTCTGACACAAGACTATTTAGTTAGTCCAAACTCCATCAAGCATCAGTTTGCATAACAATTTATCAGAGAAGTGTTTGATGATTGCTACATGAAAAAATGGTGAGCTCTCTGAGGCACTGGCTTTTTGTAGATTTTCTGAGAGAGGTGTACATTTTTCTACTCCATATAGCTGTTGGTTGGTTTAACATTATTATTATTATTATTATTATTATTATTATTATTATTATTGTTATTATTATTATTATTATGAGGAGGAGGAGGAGGAGGAGGAGGAGGAGGAAGAGGAAGAGGATGTTCAGTTTAAAGGAATAACCTGGGGCTTACTCAGGTCCTGTCTTACCAGTCTTAGTGGGCGATGTCAGGGACTGAGAGAAATATATTTTCACTGACTTGTTTGCACTTTTTTGGTCTTCTAACCATTTAAATATTTAGTTGTAACGCTACTTGCAGGGGAAAATTCCAGTTCTTGTCCAAAGCTACTTTGGAAGTATATGTACATAGATTATTTCCCTGGTGTCTTAACTGTAAATATGTAGTTATATGTATCTCACTGTAGCTGGAAAAACTTTGCTGAAAGACTTCATGTAGCAGACTACAAGGTATTCTTTCTTACTTTTTTGGAAGATGTAACCTGGAATTGCCGATGTATCATAATGCTCCTCCTCTGCTTCTGTTCTGCTATGTCAAGTGCTTGGTGCCCTTCACTACTCTGTGACAGGGAGATGCATTGCTCCAGTGGAAACAAGACTCAGCAAAGACTGTTTTGCATAGAACTGCTACTTTAAAAACCATCCTGCCGGGCACATCCCCCGTGAGCACCCGCAGGTGTTGCCTTGCAATGCTGAGCATCCTTCGCACCCTTTTTTAGGCACTCGGAGCTGCAGCTGAGGATGGTCTAAAACTCAGCATTTGAGGACACTCCAAACGTGTTGCCCTCTCTGCTCCATGCACCAGGCCAGGAAGCCCAGGTCTTTCTGTGGTGTGTTTTGATCACAGACTTTCCCACTTTTAGGAGATTTTTTTACTATGCACAGCCTGATTCTGCCATTGAAAATTTACTCAGTGTGGTTAGTGGAAATGTCGAGGCTTCGCTGGGCAGACAATGCCAGCTCTTACCCGGCAGGGGCTGGCACATGCCCACAGTCGGGCTTCATTTCCCCTGTGCCCAGCACACAAAGGCTGCAATTCAGCCGCCTCCTGAGGCGCAGACGCGGCTTTTATGTACCTAAGGAGGCCCAGGAACCCAGAACGATTCAAATCCCACAGTTCAGTGTCTAGCTGGCAAGGGGTGAAGTTGTTTTACATGCACTTTGCACAAATGGAAATGAGTATGGAATCAGTAGGAGGGTGCCAAAGGGGAAGCAGTAGATACAGTGTGTTAGTCTCTCTTCTTTTATCTCACCAACCTTAGTGTGGTTACAGCTTTACACTGGAGACAAATGACAAGGAGATGTTAGGGCCTGCCTTTTCAAGCCTAGGATTGAGTTTCAAAATCCTCTCCACCTATGGCTCCTTCTAAGTGCTGGGTCATTTGCCAGATACCTCAGGGAAGCATGGTAACCCCATCTCCATCTGCATCCTGGGGTGAGGACATCACTGCCCTCCTGCTGAGCGTGGCAGCATGGTGCTGGCAGCAAAGCTGCGGTTCCACTCTCCCTGTGGATACAGGCAGGCAGAGGGATGCAGTCCATCATCTCAGGGGTCTTCAGGAAGCAGCTGCCCACCTCAGTGGCCAGTGTCCCACCAGAGGGGACAATGCCAGTGGGTCAAAGGGAGGGTGGACTGCCCCACAGGTGTATCCCAGGAGCAGCCTGTGCCACAAAGGTGGCCTCATGGGCTGTCACTGCTGCAGCCTGAGCAGTGCAAAAAAAAAAGGATGTTAAGAGATCATCTGTAATGTTCTTGTGCCCTCCATGGACTGTACTGAAAAAATAAAGTGTTTTCTCTTAAAGAATGAAACAAAAGGGGAAGATTGGGCTATTGAAATCTAATCTGTGCAGAACTTATTTAATAATAACGATATCATTCATTATGGTTTTATAACCTTAATGACTAATGAAGGGTGTCAGGAAAGCATCACGATTGCATCAGGATTTCCTTGCTAACCAACCTTTCTGTACGCGAGACACAGAGAAACTGAATGCTGAGTGGGGAGAGAAAGGGGGGAGAAAAGGAAAAGGGGGAGAAAGTAGAAAGTAAAGAGAAGATAAAGCATGAGATAAAGACACTGAGAAAGAGATGAGATTACTTCCATCGTCTGTACCAACAAAACTTTAGCAATGTTTCCACAACTCTGTGTTTTAGCAATATAAAGACAGTTTAGTTTTTTGGTTTAGTGTTTGTAGCCACAAGAATGTGTATTATTTCCTTCTTACCCACAGTGTACTCAGAGTCATCCATCCAATACAGAAGTTAATCCCAAATAATCTTGTCACCCAGAACAGTGAAAGTGCCTTCAGTTTTACCACCCTTTATTCACTTTTTACTTACATACATACTTCAGTAAAACTTGTGTTACAATTTTCTGAAGTTTATCACCCTCTCCTTGCTGCATTTTTAGAGAAATATCTTCCTTAGCAGCAAGTTATGCTTACTGGCAGTTTTTCTGTCATGGCACAGTTCACAAACCTGGCATTGGAATGGACATGCTGAGAAGGAGTTAATTCATTGTAAGGTAAAACGTAATATAATCTCTTTTCTAGATTTCAGGACTTAAGCAGAGGAACATTCAAGGGCCTCTGTATTTTTGTCAGCTGTTTATATAGAGAAGATATCATAAGGTTAGGAGTTGGTGGAAAGATGAATAGCTATATTCAGGCTCACCTGTAACTACTGGCCCTGCCTTTACACCTGGCGAGGGAGTTGTTCCATTATTACTATCAGCAATGCAATCATTTGGTGCTGTTATCAATAAAGTTGTCCATATAGCTCAACAGAAGCAGTTCAAAGAGCTTTTTCTGACTGTATGTGTCACATCAGGTCACGTTCGGAAGCTTTGCTTTGCAACTGAGCAATGTAAGACCTGGCTGCTTGAAGCAGGGAAACTGCACTTTGGGGCAAAGGGGAGGAGTCCATCTGTGACCTCTGCACATCCACTAAGTTCATTTTGGCTCAGAGGTGTTAAAATGTATTTCTTAGAGAAACAGAATTAAGAAAGAAAACCACCTCTGTTCTGCCTGCCTATGAAATCAAAGAACGAATGGTGGCATTGTGCAAGTGCACTAATTACTTGCAACTTCACAGGCAGGAGGTCATCATTTCCCAATTGCCAACCCTAAACCCCTGAAGTTTTCTATGGCAAAACAGTAACATATAGTGTAGAATGCCCAGGCTTTCAGTTTTAGTCACTGTGTTTTTCATCATGTAGACTTTAAAACACTTGAATAAAAATCCCCAAGCTATGCAGAACCTCCCTAAAACCTGTTGGTAGCAGTTTAGCATGAAACAGGGAGAATTTTTTACCCTGGGGATTGCCCATAGGAGTGAAATCAGTCATGAAATAGAAACTCACCAGTTTGAATTTGAGGCAGTCTATCTCTTGGCTTGCCTGAGGCACTTGGCACTGTGGGAGCAAAGATGCTTTTCATCTGCCTGTAGGTCTGCTCAGATAGGCCTCTTGGGTTTCGGGGGCCTTTTGGGCTGCCACATTCATCAGCAGCATTGCCAAATCTTCCTGACAAGGGCTGAGTCTCACCCTGATTGATGTCCTTAAGACCTACGCTTCTGGAGCTGGCTGCTGAGAAGTTTCTTCGTTGTGGAGGAGTCTTCTGAAAGCTCAACACCAGTGCAGCCTAAAAGAGCCAAAACCAGAGGCTCCACAAACCCATTGGAATTACATTTTTTCCAAAACCCAACATGTTATTTTTAAGTTGATGGCTTGGAAGGGGTTTGGTCACATGGGAATTCACTGGGGAGTTTTCCCAAGAGGGGAAACTGTGTCATCTCTGCAATAATCCCTGCAGCTGGATCTGTACTGAGCTCCACCATCTTTGGGACTGGACATTAAAAGTAGAGTGAGCAACAGGCACAGAAGCAGCAGAGATTTGTGTCCAGCTGTAACATCAAAGTGGGCTCTATGTTGTTTCAGGCAAGATTGGGTCTTACAACAGCACACATTTGAGAAGGAGCCCATCTGGCACATGACTGGCAAAAAACCACAAATGTAACTTCAGCCCCTCCTAAAACATATGTACAAAGCTAGAACTACAGAAAAAGCCATGCTGGCTGCAAAGTTTGATTATGTGTTGCCATTGTCTTCCTCACCATCTCAA
Organism: Aphelocoma coerulescens; assembly: GCF_041296385.1. Taxonomy (NCBI): domain Eukaryota; kingdom Metazoa; phylum Chordata; class Aves; order Passeriformes; family Corvidae; genus Aphelocoma; species Aphelocoma coerulescens. Next base: position 81,543,378 of record NC_091015.1, read on the forward strand.
CTGAGAGACTTTATTTCAATTGTGTGGGGTGCCTGACGAAGTCATAGTTTCTTCTTGAAGCATTTTTGTCTTGAAACATAGTGGCTCTTTTGTTTGTTTTCTGTCAGGAGAAATGGTTGAGATTATGAAAATTAAGCATTCAGTATTTTTGTAATTTCTCTCAAAGAATACTAGGTAAAACTCTTCTGTTCCTAGCCTTGGAGAGATGCATTATAGAGTTTATTAAGTATTTAGTAGAGATGATGATGCTTTTCTGTACAGGATGGATTTGAAAGTTAGGCATCCAACAGACAGATGCTTTCAAAAGGTGATTCATCTGGTCCTAAAATAGGTGGTGCAAAACGAGATGAATCATCCAGGGAACAAATCTACATGAATGCTTTGTTTAGACTTGCAGTTTTAAGGCAACTCAGGCTAGGTAAAATGCATCCCACCCTCCTTCCCTTGACTTCTTTGAGTGGCTTCATGGTCCGAGCAGAGACCTGACTGCACGGGCTCAGCCAGTGCCATGCTTTGTCACTGACAGAGCTGTGTTTATCTCTGCCTGCAAAATGGGCCCAATTCTGTTTCCATAACCAGCAGATGATGTATGAGTGACAGAATCCACAAGCACTTAAAAAATATCTTTGTATCCTCAGGCTAAATAGATAATATAAAAAGCCAAGGAGGATTACCATGACCTGGAAGACTCTCCATTTATCTAATGGCAACAAAAATTATAATGATGGCATTTTTCATCTCTTTCTCCATTGTGGGTGAAAAGGGCCGTAAGATTTTCCAATTTCTCATTCCACTGCTATATTTAAGAATAATTAAAGCCATTCTGGCTAAGGGTGATATAATGCATATATTCAGAAGCAGGCTTTCAGTTTAATTTTTCCAGCTGGTGGGCCTGTTAGCCCATTTATTTGACTATTCTTCACACGTTGACTGAAATAGGTAATTGCTCTGTTCCCCCTGAGATTTCACGTCCATTTTTTTTCAGGCATGAAAGATATTAGGCTGTGTGTATTTTAAATTCAAATACACTGTAGGATAGATTTATGTCCTTAAATGCTATGCAGATCTAGCTATAATTCATTTCATATAGAACTGGAAAATGGATTACAACAAGAGCGCTAGACAAGAAAATCCAGAGTCTTATCTGATGAGGCTGGAGTCCTTTAATCCTCCCTCCTTGAAGTGACAGCAGTATCTCCCTTCATTTTATGTTCATTTCACATTTTTATCTTAATGGGAATGCAGGGTTGATTTGTTTGTTTGTTCTTAGATTTTTTGCTGTTTCTTTAATGGATTGCTGTGGGATCGTGGATAAGATATGTGAAGGGGTGGAGATCAGGATGTCTCTGCTGAACGTTGTGGGGTTGTATTCGGCCTCATGAGTCCGGCAGTCGGCCTTGCAGGGTTGTGCAGACCCTCACCTCGACATGAACAGGCACCAAATATTTTTAATAGTCAAAGGCTGTGGACTGGTTGTATTCAGAGCTGGACCTGTGCCAGTGAAAGGTTGCTAAAGAAAAGAAGCAGAATGAGTTTTAAGGTCCAATAGCTCATAAATCACCAGGGATAGAAACACATGCTGTATCCCACAGGAACACTGGGATTATATTGTTGCACCAGTATCCAAACAATGTTCTAGCTCCATACTATCTGAGGATGCTAGCCTTATATAAATAAAAGTCTTTATTCATGTATATATAGATAATATTTGTCATCTTAATTCAAATTTCAACGTGCTTTTGCTGTCGATTGTGTCAGGAACTATTAGACATAACTACCCCCTTGGTCATACAGTTCAGAAACTCAGCATTCAGAATCTGCAAAGCAGGGGTGGCTGGTCCAAGGAAATTTTAACTACTGGGCTGGTAAAATCATTTTGGATTTTAACAGCAGGGAGGAGCTAGGAGGAGATAGGAGGAGAGGATTCAAGGTGCTATTTAGTATCAGATGTGACTGAAGTACATGCTTTTCTCAGATAAAACACCTGCTTGAAGGATGTGTTAGCTTTCCTGAAATGAAATTGAAGAAAGGGAGTGATGTGGCAAGAATTTCTGAATTGATATGCAAGATGGTTTCCTAGGTTTGTTTGGTTTTCACCAGCTGTTCTTGGATTACTAGTGTTGTATTTTTTGTAGCTGAACAAGAGAGAATGGCATTTTCAGGTAAGAGGAAATCTCAATGGCCAAGCATTGCCCAGTGTATAATAAAAATGTATGTGTGTGTATCTCCCCTAAGGAAAGTTTAATGTCTTCTCTGTTTTTGACAAGCTGCAAATTCTGTGACTTCTCTTCAGTTTATTCTGGTGAAGTGTAGTTTTCTAGGTAATAAAATACGGTTGCACTTACATTAAGTCCTTTGTTACAGATTATTTATCTTGAACTTTGGAAATGATTGAACTAAACCCAAGTCTTTGCACTACCTTTAAATGTGTGGGGGTTGCTCAGAAGCCTATTTTTTATTATTACTACTTAGGTAGTTTGCTCTGCTATTAGTAAAAATACAATCCAGGAAAATGGTATGTCACTGTACTACATTTGTCTTTCACAAGTACCTTCAAATTATTTGATATTTTGTAGCTTTTTTAGGAACTGGGTTAAAGTTTTCTTACCTATCTGCAGCTGCAAAAACCCCAGTTTGGCTTCTTGCTGTTTGGGAAAACATTCCAATATGTCACCATCTGGGAAAAGCATGAAATGCTGGCTGAGGCCTGGAACCCATTGATTTCATAGATATCTTGTCCTCCAAATATTTTCCCATAAACATGAAGTTGCATTACACGTTCTGTTTTTTCCTTCTCCATCCCCCTCCCCTCCCATCCAAACACTTGCAATGAGGCGATGCAAGGAAAAACTTAAGTAAACCCCCTTCTCCCACAGACACTTTGTTTGGGTTACAGAGCTTGATTGGAGCATTTTCTTATCTTTTAAGGCCACTGTTGTCATTGATAATGAACAGATAAAATAGATATGAGGAATTATGAACTACATCTTTTCCAGTGCACTTAATAGTAGAGGTTGTCTTAATCCAGTACCCTTCTGGGGTAAGACTTTAGAACTTAATACCAGGAGAAATCATAATCCACAATTTAATATGGCTATTATCTGGTTTTAGCTGTCTGTGAAGAAGATTAAATTCCAGATGGTAGAAGTTATAATCCAAGCCTGTTATGATCACCAAAATGAACCAAATAACCAAATGCAAAATGGTCTCACCAGAATTATTTGTTTAGGAGCTTATCTGCTGTAGCCGCCATAAGACATGCAAAATATCAGAAGTATATTGGAAAGGATTCAGACCATGGTGCCCCCCAGCAAAGAGACAGCTGCTGTCAAGCAACATACTGGATAAGAGGAAAGCATTTCCTAGGTCATCACTGCAGACCAGCTTTTCAATCACCTTTCTACTGTCTATGAGCCATATGTTCCCTCCTCATGTACATCAGCCTTTGGAGAGGAGGAGGAAAGGGATGGTGAGAGCAGTACAGGAGGGGATATGAAATAAATGCAATGAAGAAGCGCCCTGCAGCGATGCTTGCCTGGTCACACTTAAAGAACTTGTTACTTAATGGTCAGGTTCTGCTGGAGGCTCCCAAGAAAACACCAGAAGCAGGGGGGAACCCAGTTTCCAGCCCTGGTGAGCTATGGGGCTCATCTGGCTGCATCACCCTGAGATGACAGTGGGAATGGTCAAAATGCCATCCATGCCTGTAGGCACATTTGGTCTCCATCTCAAAGGCCTTGCAGTCAGACAGAGATTTGGCAGATGTGGTTTTAAGTTGTGCTAAGGTTTAAGGGTTAACAAAAGCTGCCATCTAATCAGTGGTTCTCGCTTCCCTAGAAAATTGGGCTGTGACATCCCTCTGAAATTGCATAGGTCAATTGTGAAAAGTAGGTAAGAGGAGCAGTTTACATTTTAATGGGCACTACCAGCAGAATTCATGCTGAATTATTCATTTAGAAACAGTGTATGAAATGAGTAGCACAACACACTTCTTTGGGGTCATTTGGGAAAAGATTTCTTAAAACATAGCTCAGAACCTGCATGTCAGAGAGATGTCAAAAATGATGCTCACATAATTTTCAAATGCATGGTGATACCTCCATTTACAGTGGCTTCCCCACACAGAAAAAAGCATAGCGTGTCTTCATGTAGATAAGCAGACCTATTTCCATTTTTATTGAGGAGGAAATGGTGTTGCACGACTTATCTGCGGTTGCCCTTAATGGGAGCTGGACAGGGCACAAAAGCAGGTTCCCCACTTCCCAGCTTATCTCCTGCGTGCCCCAGTTTCTCCAATGATTCCAAAACATTGCCTCCCAGTCAGCTGCAGAGATTTCCCAGTAAACAAAGTTACTTCATGTAGTCACATGCAGGATCCCTAAAGGATTTATTTTTTTAAAGGCTATGATTTATAATAGCCCCTTTTCAAGGACTAGCTGTGCTTAGGTGAGGTTAAATCAACGATTATTCCGAAGTCCTGTTTTCAGTGCAGGCTCTCTGGATGGTTGCTGATTTTGTTCCATTTAAAGCATTTTGTGGCATGAACTCACTTTGTTTCTGCCCACATCACTGCATTCCTGGGATGTTTTTCACAGGCCTTAGCAAGATCATCTGACAGCAACTAGTGAGGTCAATGAACTTTATACACAATTAAACACTTGAAGCTGGGAGAATTAATTGTTATTTTTTTCCCCTGCAAAGTTAGGGAAGGATACACGGTACGTTATAGCCTGTAACAGAGTCAATGTTATGTGTGGTAATCAAGCTAGTTTCACATGATTTAATGCCGAACAGAGTCAGAAAATGATTGCATCCTTTACATGGGCCTCACAGAGCAGTCACCACCCACACTGTTTATTCAGACTCGGAGCTCTGCCATTCACTGTTTAAGCCAGAGGAGGAAAAAAATCCCTTCGTGAATGCTCTTGAAGCCATGTATTCTCAGCGCAAAGTGGAGCTGGGGGGAGGAATCCAAATAAGGTCCTTCCAATTGCCACAGTTGTACAGAGGTGAGATTTTCTTCGATCCTCCAGTCCCACAGTAAAGGAAGGATTATTTGGAGCTGGTGATATTGGGGCGAATCAAACTAAGCATTTGTTGATGCCACTAAAATTTCCAGAGACAGCTGGGTAGCTTTTTTTCTCCCGGCTTTCCCATCTGTTACTACCTGAACAAAGAGGTAAAGTTACCTCCTCTGCTCTGTGCAAAATTGGTAGGGTTTGCTGAAAAGTCATGTGGTGGTGTGGATTTTGTTAAGCTTGTTTCTTTCAAGAGTGAGAAGTTTTTCTGCTGTCTTATGCCTTAACTTTTTTGGTAAGAGAAGTGTTTGAGAAACACTTTGCTCCCTCATGCCTACCCATCTGTTACAAAGGAAGCTCTAACCAGAAAAGGTTGTGAGTGAGTATGCAAGACATCTATGACAGCCTAGTAAAATTTTATATGCATCTAGTGATAGTGTTTTTACTCCTTCTATAGCTAAACTGATCTCATCAGGAAGGCTTTTGCTACTCTTCCATTGATATCTTTGCTTTTACAGTTCTTCGTGTTTCTTCTGCGTAATCCTGTTCCCTTTAAAAAGGGATTCCTCACTTCCCCAGACACTTATATTTTAAAGTTTCTACAGATCTAAACTACTCTTTTAAATTTATATCTGCAAGTTTCTGAGGTTATAGAAATGCCAAGAGCATATCATCAGTTAGTCTAGAGACATAAACTAGAACACCAACACCACCACCCCACTAATTTTATGCAGCATTTAAACTTTTCATGTTAAGTGCTGGCTAATCTGACTGGCAAGCATGAAGTGTTTGGTTCCTCATCTGAGACTGGTTCTGTGGTGTGCTCTATTCAATGCATAATTTTGGGTCCCTGGGCAGGAGATTTTGTTAGTCCTCTCCCCATCCTTTACTTACTCCTCTGTGAGGTGGCTTTTTATTCCACTTTGATTTGTTTTGAATAAAGGAAACAAGTATTCCCTTGCTCAGTAAACTCCATCTTATGATAATAATTGTGTAATATATAGTGATGTAGCGTTAGACTGGTATCTTTTTGTTTTCTTACTGCCTTGAAATGTTTCAAGACCCACTTGGTTTGTGTATTCCCTTGGCTGGAATAATTTTATTCCAAGCTCAGGTATCTCATCCATTTTTCCATTTAAGAACTGATCATGAGATGTGCAATAGCCATATCCACGTGCTTTTGTTCTTCTTGCCAAACTCTTGCTTCATAAATTAGAGCTTAGCCACGGTAAACCCAGGGATCTGGAGTGTCCTCCAGGTTGCTGTCTAAAAATACCTAGGGCATTTTTCCAGTCCACCAGTATCTAATAAAATGGATTTGCTCATTGTAGTTAAACATTATGGGTGGAATTCTTCTTGGAGGAGCATAAATGGAGCTCTCATTGACTTTAGTTGGTGCGGATCAGGGAATAAAACCTGTCCGAAGTGTCTCCCATTGGGAACTTATGGGGCACTGTGAGCTTACAGAGAGCACAGTGACTATTTTTGTCATTGTTTTCCCTGTTACTCAAAGCACTTACTTAAGGCAATGCCTGGAGGGAAAGAAAGATAATTGTCCCCAAACAGAAACCTCTTTAGATATAGTAAGGGTTATTGAAGCAGTATTTGTATTTCCAGCATAAGGCTGCTTTCCCACTTGCCTTTGAGATGTGACAGAAATGTTCCTCTCCTCCCGCCAGTGAATACGTTGCTAATACAGAATTCATTGGTACCAGAATTATGCTTCTATTTCCACACTGGGTCAGCTGAGTACTTTTAACCCATGTTTGCCTCATTCGTCAGCAGCCTGAAAATTGCAGTATGTAATATTTTGGCTTGGTCATCCTCAGTCAAACAGCCAATTGCACCTTCATCCCAGCCCCATGTACTTTGATAACAGGTACCCCTTCAAATCAGCTGACTTGAGAGGAGGAAAATTGTTATTTGCTTTGTGAAGTGAGTGAACTTGATGTAGGAGTCTCTGTGGGATTAAATATCTTTATAGATACAAAATAATCATGTTTGATATGGAAAAGTGAGTCACCCAATGGTTTTGGTTTTTTCCTAGTCATCGCTGGAGTCTTTCCACTTTCTTCCCAGAGCTGTCAGCATTATGGGGTCAGAGAGGAGTGCATAAAATCTTTGCCCAACTCAAACCAGTGAGGGTAGTAATTAGTAACTGCACAGTTCATTGGTGCCCAGAGCCTATTTAGATCATGGCACAAACTACTGAATAGCTCCTCAGGGCTGTTCCTTGAGCCAGCTCTGCCCCTGGTCCATGGGCAGGCACTGCCAGGCTGAGCTTGCACGTCCTACTTTTACACAGCCCCATCCTGCCTATAACTGCATTTCAGTTTCTGTCCTCTGTGATCACAGCTCTATTAACTCTCTTGACAACTCAGGGAGCTGGGAAACTGATTTTTCTGTTACTCACTGCTTATCATAGGCCCTGCCCCACTGGTATTTGCATGCCCTGCACAACTCTGTACCACTAAAATGTAGGCAGTTAGATGTAGATGTAGGCAGATGTCATTTTACAGCTAATACTGCCCAAAATTGCAAATAAATTCAAAGAAAATCTCAGCAATTGCTCTGAGGCCACCAGTGGCCAGTGGCCACCTTACTCTGCAAAGAGTTATCTTACTTACTACTTCTGAAATGTTGAGACAGCTGGATTTATTGCTGAATCCTGGCAGTCACCTGTCCGACTGTGGTCACCTGAAGCCTCTTCTGACAGATAGGGCTTATTTGACTTCCCTTTGTCAGCTGGAGAACAAAGTCCTTGCAAGCTGGGATTGAGAGTGGTGCTTGTTTGTGGTAACTCATAGCCCCTTGACTCCTGACAAGCGCTGCCCCTAAGTGCTGCAGCGAAGGTGCTCTTTGCCTTCAGCTATGTGGCAGCAGGATTAAACCTAGACTGAATAGAAGTCTTTCAAGTGGTCTAGAAAGCTCTGTGTTGCTCTTAAAATGTTATAATATGCTAACGGAGCCTCAGCTGAGTCTCTACCTTCTGATTCCCACCTTCAAGCAGATGCCTTCAAGAAGACTGTGCTGGGACAAGACCTGTGTGCCCTTTGCCTCCTCCCCCAGTTTCTTTAGAGAACACACTTAAGCCTGGAGAAGTGCAGGATGTGCCCCACAGGTCTCTTCTGAGGACAGTCTTTGTTTCTGGAAACCAGATTTGTGTTGCGTTGTGCAAGGTGTAGCACTGTTAACTCTTATTTCTTCTTGGCTATCTGAAATTGTGAAAAAAAAATCCCTCAAATGCAATGTTTGGCTGGCAATTTATCACATAGAATTATAGAATCATAGAATGTTATGGGGTTGGAATGGACCTTAAAAATCATCTAGTCCCAACCCCCCTGCCGTGGGCAGGGACACCCCCCACCAGACCAGGTTGTTCAAGGCCTTGTCCAATCTGGCCTTTAACACTGCCAGGCTTGGGGCATCTACAGCCTCCCTGGGTAACCTGTTCCAGTGACTCACCACCCTCACAGCCAAGATTTTCTTCCTAATACCTAACCTAAATTTCCCCTCCTTCAATTTGTGCCATTACTCCTTGTCCTATCACTATGAAGGGTCCCCTCCAGCTTCCCTGTAGGCCCCTTCAGATACTGGAAGTTTGCTATGAGGTCATTCTTCTCTTCTCTTCTCTTCTCCAGGCTGAACAGCCCCAACTCAGATTGTCTTTGTAGGGAAGGTGCTGCAGTCTTCTAATCACCTTTGTGTCCCTCCCAACAGTTCCATCTCCTTTAACGCTGAGGACCCCAGGCCTGGATGCAGCCTGGATACTCCAGGTGGGGTCTCACCAGAGCAGACTAGAGGGGGAGAATCACCTCCTTTGACCTGCTGGCCACACTGCTTTGGATGAGGCCCAGGATTCCCTTGGCTTTCTGGGCTGTGAGCCCACACTGCCGGCTCACTTTGAGTTTTTCATCAGCCATCACCCCCAAGTCCTTCCCCACAGGGCTGCTCTAAAAATTTCTCAGCCTATGGGTGTGCCTGGGATTGCCCTGACCCCTGTGCAGGACCCTGCACTTGGCTTTGTTGAACCTCAGGAGGTTTGCACAGGCCCACCTTTCCAGCCTGTCCAGGTCCCTCTGGATGCCATCCCTTCCCTCCAGCTGTCGACGACCCCACACAGCTTGGTGTTGTCAGTGAACTTGCCAAGGGTGCCCTCAATCCCACTGTCCGTGTCACCAACAGGATGTTGAACAGTATCAGCCCCAGGACCAACCCCTGAGGGACACCACTGGTCACTGGTCTCCCTGTGGACAATGAGATGATGACCACAGCTCTTTGTGTGCAGCCATCCAGCCAGTTCTTTATCCTCAAGTGGTCCATCCATCAAATCCATATCTCCAGTTTGGAGACAAGGCTGTCACACAGAGCAGTGTCAAACACTTTGCATAAGTCCAGGTAGATTATGTCAGTTCCTTGCCCCATCCATCAGTGCTGTAGCCCCATCAGAGAAGGTCACCAAATTCATCAAGCATGATTTCCCCTTTGTAAAGCCACGTTGGCTGTTATCAATCACCTCTTTGTTTTTCGTGGGCCTCAGTCTAGTTTCCAGGAGAATCTGCTCCGTGATCAGGCATAGGAAAACATCTCCACGGTCTGTTTTGTTGTCCCATTCCATGAGCTTTGCCTTCTCTCCCTCAGGACAGAAGCTGCTTTGCCAAATACTTTTTTGTAGCTGCACAGCTATGGATACCAGCTTTGGATACCAACACACTGTAAGGGCTGTTCATGCTTCTCCACTGGAAAAATGAAGTGAGTCTGAGGTGTCCCTCCCAAGCTGGCAGTGCTGGTAGTAGCACTGGTTGAGCCTGGGACGTGTCATGAAGGCCAGACAAGCAGTAGCTTGTGGAGTTCACTGGTCCCACAGGTCCCTGCCAAGGGTTAAGTGTGGGCATTTTTAAAGTGTGTTTCTGAATCGGGATGCTTGCTTGTTTTGGAGACCGATTTATTTCCTCCTGTACGTGTTTGGGATCAGAGCACTTGTTTCCTCTGACTCCTGATGTCTCTGTGGTCTCTTTGGACTGCAGCTCTGTGAGGAAGGGACTCTTAGTTTGCTGAGAAGCTGGCATGGTAAGGCTTCTTGGCATCACCATAGCTCAGAAGATCAATAATAATAAATAGTGGAGACATTTCAGATGCCTTAAATCAAACAGTCATATGGAAAGAGAGTTTGTGTTCCCTATGGCTATAATGTGGATGCCTGACGTGGGTCAGGAGATTGTGTTAGGAGTCAAAATGCTAGATGTGCATCTGAAAATCCTTGCTTTTGGATGGCAGAAGCTGGGGAGTAGGGGTGGAGGTGGGATTTAAGCCCCTTGATTCTGTATAAATATAGCTCTGTGGTTTAATGTGCACAGCAGTAGCTCTGTGGTTTATCATTTACTGAGAACTATGCTTTTCTAAGAAAATGCTCTCTTCCTGGTGCATATCTAAGCCAAGGCCTCCGCTGTCATTTCGTAAACTGTAAGGATTACTCTTTAAAATAGCTGTTTGGTAGCAATGAGGCCAAACAATTGCCCGATTCACACTGCAGGTGAGTTTAACAGAAATCCTATTGACTAAAGGTAGTCTGAGCAAGACAGCAGTGTTGCATTTGAGTATTTGCCAAGAAAAACCTGTAAGTTCCTAAAACTAGCTACAAGGACAAGGGATTAGCCTGTCCTTCCAAGTCTGTAAATAAGGTCTTCAGACACTTTTTCCACTTGCTAACATGAACACTGACTGTTTATATTTTTCAAAGAAAAAATTGAAAAATCCCATGATTTTGTAGATAGCAAAGAGTCAGCTTTGCAGTTGCTCGGCTACCAGCATGTGGGTAATTTGATGTTCTTTTCTAATCAGGAATGCATTGTGAAACTGCTGTTCCTTGCAGTGAAAGGTCACTGCATTTTTAATTTCTATTCGCTATTTGTATTTTTCTAATAAATCACACCCTCCGATAAACCAAATGACTGGAACCATGGAGGAAATGAAACTTTGAAACAAACCTTTCCTGTCGCACATGTATGGATCCTGAATTTCAAAAAAAAGGTGCCTTTTCAGTGAAGAAGCCTTTTCAGCTTTGGTAGGCAGGCTAGATTAAGAAAATAAAGGGTGCACACTGTATAGCTGAGTTTGAGCTGCCAGAGTATTTTGTGGTGCTTGTTTGTAAGCACAGATATTTAGTTTCAGAATTAGTACAGGGCCTGAGTAGCTGACAACCCAAGCTGTTATGACTACATCCACAATGCAGAAATATATCCGAGTGCAAGTTCCAAAAAGTATAGCTTGATATTTATAATACTGATAAAAAGTATCATCTGGTCTATCTGTTCAAGAAAGACCAAAACCACTGCTTTGTCACTGGGTTTTGTGCAATGCAACTCCCATTAAATGCTTCCATATAATGGATTATTGGTAGACAGTTCTTTATTCTCTTTTCTTTCTTCTGTCCCTTCCTTAAAAAGAGAAGCAATCTGACTTTTATAGCTAAAGGCTTGCCTGTTTTCAGATAATGGGTGTTGAACGGGTGGAAAACTGGAACAAGGCGAGATTGAATCAGACTCAGAACTTGGTTTTGTCTCTGCTGGGTCACGCAGCGGGACAGAGCTTGGGTGCGGGAGGGACTGCGTCCAGGCTGGAGCTCCCTGGCTCTGAGCTGCTTGGCTTCACCTCTCCCTGTCATTCCCCTGCTGCTTAAGAAAATATTTCCATTTGTTCTCTCCAGGTACTTTATGGCAGTGCGACGTGGCCAGAGAATGCAGTCCTCCCTCTGTGAGAGGGGCAGGACATATGTCCTTTATTTCAGTCGCTGCTGCTTCTGGTGTTGAGCAGGCAGTCTCAGCTCTGGCATCTCTTGAGTACTTGCCTTTGCAAGCTTAGGGTTCGTTTGGTTGGAGAGGGTTTTTTTGGATGTCCTGTTGCTGTAACTTATGGATAATTTTTTCCCTTAATGAAAAGAAGAGGAAAAGAGAAGACATATGCTTTGTTTTGCCGATTCAGCTGAGACACAAAGGGTGCATTGTTCTGACCTTCCCAGCATGCTGGTAAATTTTTTATATTGGCAAAAAGGGCCTGGACCTCAGAAGTCCTGAACACTTCTGGTTTCCCATACAAGAGCTGGGACCTGCAGCGTGAGCCAGAACAAAGTCTGGGAGCTGTGGTTGGCCGAGTGAGCGTGTGCTGGCAGCCTGCAGGATAGAGAATTTTCTGGGGTGGCAGGGGAGCTTCCCAGCATAGCTTCCCCTCTCCCCTGAGCATTGCTGCCCACTAGGCAATTGGATAGAGCTCTATAGGAAATATTTGAGGCTCTACAAGGGCCGTTTGTAGGCATCTGACTTGCCCTGCTGTGCTCTGTGTGTCCCCAGCAAGCTGCCTGCCTCACCTCACGTGCAGCAGCACTAGGCATGGTGCTGTCGAGCGCTGGCTCTAAAGCTGTCAGGAAGATGCCTGGCTCTGATTTAGTGTCCTGGACCCCATGTATATGTCATGAGCGAGTTTGGTGCAGCAGAGAGCTACATGCATGAGTTGGTGGGAAACCTGCCTTGCAGCCAGAAATCCTGGTAACTTTGGGGGGTCCCAGGAGGTCTGGAAGGATCCAAGCAGCTGAGCACAGCTGTGCTCAGGGTAGTGGGGGTTGAGCTCCTTTGCAGCACTGACCCTCAGCTAATAAGGCCTAAGACAGGAGGATCAGACAAAGGTGGCCCAAGTATTATGTTCATTTTCTCCTTGCAGTTGTTTTCTGGCAGCCAAAATGATTCCCTGAAGCAAGAGGTGTCATTTAAAACAGAGCAATGGTGAATGCACGGATGCATCACTGGAGTTCAGAGGCAGCCTCCTACATCTGATTGTAACTGCGATTCACTTACAGGAGGGAAGGGCCCCATCCTCACTCATGGGGTTTGTTGCCTTGATCAGAGGCATCTGGTTAAACTGCTGCTTTGCACTTCACCTATTCTTCGAAGTTTCAGAGGGAAGAAAATCTCTCTGCAGAAGATGCACAGCAGAGCTCACTGGTGTTTAACCCTGTGTGTCAGACCTTTCAAGAGAAGAGCAAAGGATATACTTTACTTCCTCTGGTGGGATGTTTTCATGCACCTTGTGCTCCTTCAGAGGAACAACTTGCTTTTTAGTTTTATGTGGAACCAACTTCTACCATGAAATGTTTCGCCTACATCCTTCCTCCCTTCCTCTGGAGTATACCTCTGCAGACCCAGGATTAGGGCTTTGGCTGCAGCAGCAGGAATGATTCAGGCTTGTGCTGGGACCTGTCCGGTTTCTGCTTTCTGCAGGAACCTCTGAGAGGAGAGCCCCACTTTTGCCTCCTGTGGGAAATGCTGACAGGGCCATTGGAGCTAGCAAGCCCTGGGATGCCTCTGCCTGCCCCCCCCTGTTTCCCCAGGGCCACTGTTATTCCTAGTCCCTACCCACTGCCCCAGGAGGGATGATGCAGGTGCTTCTGGTCCCTTCCTGCCCCATCTCAGCGGTGGGCAGAGCATGAACCCAAACAAAGGTATCTCCATCAAGGCACAGGGACTGCCGAGAGCCTGGTAAGGGCTGGGGCAGAGGTAACCATAGATGGCTCTGATTCATTTGGCTTCCTGTCTCTCTCTAAGAAAAGGATGTAAATAGCCAAGAGCAGGGGATTCCAGTGAAAAGAGCAGGCGGGTGTCGTGCGGTGCTGTGCTGTGCCAGCTGTGGGACTCAGCCTCACGGAAAGCCGGTAGTGGTGAAAGCTGGGGTTCTCAGAAGTGGAGGAGGCATGGGCTGCTGCTGCGCCGCATCGCCCCATCGCATCAGAGAGGCTTCCTGCACGCGGAGGAGATCGTGGAAGGAAGAACCTCTGCAGCGCCAGCGACCTCGCCCCTGCCTGCAGAAGGGGTGCACCCTCACCTCTGCGCCCTGAGCAGTGGTGGTGCTCCTGGTGCCCTCGCAGCCAGGCAGGCATCCCTGTGTTTTGGCCAGCCCCCTGAGTGAGGGAGGTCCCAAAGGATTGACGGCTGGAACTGCAGTGACATTTTTTCATGGGAACTTCATGTCTTGGGGCCACTGGCAGGGTAACGTGGGCAAGCTCTGTGTCCATACTTGGTGCTCATACCCATGCCCATGAGTGCTGAACAGCTGCCTCCTTATAGAAACACAGACTCTCATCACCAGCATTTTCTGTGTTCCCAATGCAACAGCAAATTGCAATGACCCTGCAGAGAGAGGCTCACACACCAGCATCCCGCTACCAAAGGCAGGCTGATCACTCTGGTCGTGAGGATATTGTCTGGGTGGTATCCCGAGTCCAGCTGTGCTGGAGACATGGCAGCAAGGCAGTAAGCTCTGTATCCCCAGCTCCTGTCACACATCACGCTCACAGTCATCAGCTGGCTAAAAGCACACCAGCAGTAGTGCCTTCACCCGTCTGGCTCCATAGCCCTTCTTCCTATTGCTGTTTCCTTGCACTCAGAAGGAGAATGCTGAGGAGGCAATCCAAGTAAAGATGGCACAAAGGGGTTTCAGTTTTGTAGCACCAGCAAGTGTGTGCCTTTGATGTAACACTGTCAAGGGGCTTGAGGGGCATCAGGCACCCACTGCTCACTGGCAGGCAACACACATGGGTGTTCACCCACCTGGCTTACCTGTGGCGGTAATTTCTGTATAAATCCAACAAACCAGTACTGTTTGGATGAGGAAGCAGGGAGGATGGCTCACAACATGGTGCTGGAATTTCCTATTTGGTGTCCAGCTCCATGCTCTGGTGTCAGGGAAAGTATCACCTTTATAATCAATTGTCTTTAAGGCTGTTACATACATGTTCCTCTTGTTTGAAGACAGGCTGAGAGAGTTGGGGTTGCTCCATCTAGAAAAGAGAAGGCTCTAGGGAGTCCTTATAGCAGCCTTGCAGTACTTAAAAGGGGCCTCCAAGAAAACTGGAGAGACACTTCTTACAAGCACATGTAGGGATAGGACAAAGGGTGGTGGATAGATATGAGGAAGAAATTCCTTACTGTGAGGGTGGTGAGGCACTGGCACAGGTTGCCCAGAGAAGTTGTGGATGCCCCACCCCTGGAAGTGTTCAAGGCCAGGCTGGATGCAGCTTTGAACAATCTGATCTAGTGGAAGGTGTTCCTGCTTGTGGCAGGGGGGTTGGAACTGGGTGATTTTTAAGGTCTCTACCAACCCAAACCATTCTATGGTTCTGTGATTCCATATGTAAAAGATGCAAACAATACAAGAGCTGGGAGCAGAACTGAGGCCCAAGGCAGTAATCTGGTGCAGGATTTGAGATGTTTTTTGGAGTGCAGCTTTCTGAGACAAGGTTGCAGTGACAAAGTTTGTGTCACTTTTGGGACAGTATGGTTCATAGGGGACAGAGTTGTTAATACAGCTCTTCTTTTTTAGAAGTAGCTGCATATATAAGTGGAACTCAAAGAACTAATTTCTTTTCTATTTTCTATACCATAAGCTTGAAATTTTCTTTGTTGATGGTGAAGTTGCAGGCAGGAGAAGGTGAGAAACTCAGTGCTTTTTACAGGGAGCAGTAACCATACAAAATACATCCAAGGCACAGAAGAAAAGCAGGGGCAGGTAAGGATGAACTAGCTACATCTTCTAAGGGAGTGCTGTGGGGATGCTTCAAGGTTACAGATAAACCTGTTCACCCATAATGAAACAATCAATGCAACAGATACTAGCAACCCCCCCCCTCCAAAATTTCACTTACAGATCAGTTATTTAGGAATATATTTGCTAGTAGCAGACAAAGTTAATCAAGGTGATCTCCTTTCCCCACCATCTTATCTTCACTTCCCTGCCAATGCACTCCTTTCCCTTTTCAGGCTGCTCAAAATGGATTCTGCTGTCTTCCTGTAAGAAATTCAAGCTCCACCTGTGTTTAATTAGATATTGGATAACCTGGGTTGTTGTATTACAAACATCTAGGACAAAAGTCTAGAAAAACTAATCAGTCATAGGTCAAAGAGCAACAGTTCCAATTTTAAGCCAAGTGAAGTGATAGGAGGTATAGAGAAAGATACCTGAAAAATCAGGACAATTGTTTAAAAACCCCCTAAATTAAGTAAACCCTGTTGCTTGCATCTACTGGCTTATAGCATATTTGTGATTACATAAAGTAGCAAACATATAAAATGATCTTTCTCAGAGACGTGAAAATTAATAATTTTTACAAGAGACTTTTACATTCCCTTCTTGCTGTTCTACAGTACATTTTAGATACACAAGGTAAATCTTACTTGCAAAAGCAAAGGATAAAGAAATTATTTTCCTTTAAATGCTCCTGCTGGTTTTTGAATAAAGGAAAGAAAGCACAGGGTGCACATCTGTAAAGGGACTGCTCCAGTGATAATACAGCATTTCTATGGCCTAAGGTACCACACGGGGAGTGTGGGGATCTGCAGTTTGCTGCTACCCCAGTGATGGACAGTGGGATGGTTTCTCAGCAGCAGTGGTATCTTTACAACATTCCTGCCCTAGTGGATGGTGGCGGGGAACAGATGCTCTTGTGGGCATCCATTCTTTACTGCCATTCATGCTGGATCTCACAATTGTTCCTGGGTGAGGGCATCTGCTGCTCCATCATAGGGATTGTTCCTCCCTCTGTCTCAACAAATTAGCTGTGAGCTCTGAAAGCACTACATCAGGAGGAGCATGCTGCATTTTCTCCTCAGGATATTCAAACCCACAGTGCTGGGTTTGAAATGAAGTGCAATAGTGGGCTGCAATCCCTTTGGGCTTGGAGAGGAATGATTCCCAGTCTTCCCATATCCCTGCAGAGTGGGGTGAGCCCAGACCCCCTGGATTAGATCAGAGAAGTAGTTTTGGAAGGAAGAGGAAAACACAGGCCTCTGGGTTATATTTTTCTTTGAAGGAAAGTAAGTGCTTCCAAATGTAAGTGTCTGAACTCCCTGAGGACAGAGGCATTGCTCTGCAATCCTGAGTTAACCCCACACTTTGGCCTTGGGGTGAGGGCATGGTTTTTCTCCCACATTTTCCCTAGGTTAGCTCATCTCTCAGCCAGCTGATTTCCACTAAGTCTTTCCCTAAATGTTTAAAACTCCCTCTGCTCCAAGCAGGGAAACCCCAATCCTACACGTGGGTCTGGCCAGACTCAAAGGCGAGCTGCTTGCAAGGCTTGAGGCTGTCATGAATAAGGTTCTCCCAAGGCAAGGTGGATAGGCATGTGTAGTGCCAGGGGCTGATTAGAAAGCCTGTGGTTTTGGCACCATCTGCTTGGGTATGTGAAGATGTCCTTAGCTGAAAGAAATCTTTCTCAAGATCTCCATGCCCCACAGGATTTTGTTTTACTAGCTGCAGGCCCCGTGCAACCCATGCTTTGTCTACAGCTGGTGAGCCTTGAAGTTCATTGCAAAACCTTCCAGCCTTCAGATGCTAAAATTCATGGCTCTTTCCCCCTGCCCACCCTAAGATTACAGCAGCCCAGTGGAAGGATCCTTCCTTCTTTAACATCCACCAGGCTCTCCCTCCTTGCAGAGCTGTCACTCTATGGCTGAACTCTCTTGCCTTTGATTTTGTTCCTTTGGAAAGGGGCTCAGTTCTAATGACAGAAGCTCTGGCAGTCAAAAACATCATCTGCTGACCCCAGAGCTCTCCTGCCGTGCGTACGCTGCTCCTTAAGAACTTGTGGTCTCCTTTCACTGCAAGGGCTCAGTGAGTCAGCAAAGTTCCTTGGAGTGCTCATGTGCCTTCACTAAGAGCTTTGTAAATACTGGACTTTGTTTTTGCAAAAACAGCCAAGTAAAAGTTACCTATTTATGATGTGATACCTGCAGTTGTATCTAAATACCTTGCAGCTTACGTTTGTAAGGCTTGGCACAGTTCCTCAGCCACCAGACCAACCCCAGTGCAGCTTTGCATGCCTTCTGCCTTGAGATGAAGAGCAGGTCTTACATTGCCACCTGCAACCTGGCTGGGAAATGAGTTTGCTAGAGGGTAGTTAAACCTGTTTCTGATCTGAGGGAAAGAGTAAGATTCTCCTTAGATCTGTAGAGGTTAGGGACATGGTGGCTATTGACTCACCTGGCCTACTTGCCTGTGTGTCGTGTGTAAATTTCACCCACACGTTCCTTTGCTAAGCCTGGAAGATTTTATATTGCAGTGTTTGGAGCCACAAAGGGAGGGGAAAACGAAGCATCCCCAGGTGGGCCCAGAAATGTATTCCAGATGATCGGCACGGGTGATGGATCACAGTGACAGGCTTGTCTCCCGGATCACTTCTGTTGTTCTTTCTCGAGTTTTCCCATGTGTCTCCGAGCTGTGGAACCTTTCCGAACCATGCTGTGCTGCTCCTGTGTGGGGCTGTGGTGTGCAGGTTCCAAGCTACCTATGGGCCTGGAAATACAAGAGCAAATCAGGACAGACAAACAGAACATTGTGCTGTGCTCTGTTACTCCAGCAGTCTCATGCATGGCTCCCAAATGTAGTGTTTCCCCATGGATAGGCCTTTCATGCACCTTTCACTGGCTTGGGACTGTCGAAAAAGGCATTCAGCTTTTCCCACCGGGCTCCTGTGGTGATTTCTAAATCCCTTACTAACTGAATATATGTCTTTTTGGTTTCCCCCCATGTTTTATACTTGCATTAACGCTGCTTCTGTATGCTCTTTAGTATTAAATGCCCTTCTATCTAGACTAGTAGTTTTAGGCTTTTCTTGTCACGAACTTGCCTGTGGAACTGTGGCTGTCTTTTTATAAAACAATCTTTTTGTCAGTTATTTATTTTGTTAATTTTTATTGCCCCTCAGTTACACCAATACGTCAAGTTTGAGGATACTGACGCATTTAAATTTATTTCATACATTTCCATGGTTGATGTTTGATTCTACTTGATCCTAACATGGTCATCATTATGCACAGCCACCTGCTAATTCTTCAATCTGTAAACTTTTTTTTACTTTTTGTCTGTCTGAATGAGGTCAGTACTCATCTCAAGTGTGCCGGGTGCATGACCGTCTAAGGTATTTTTTGAATGACCACATGAGATCTCCAGCAAATATCTCTGAGGCTGAAGTCACCAATGATGGTAATTCCCCTCTCTACACATTACAAACAGATGGTTGAGGAGATGTTCCATTCACTGGTAAAATTTGTTCTTTAACAGATGCCTGCCAGCTGCCATTCCCTGCCCTGCTGCATGATTTTGTAGAGCTAACGAGATTAAGAAACTGTTGAAATTGATTTTTGCTTCTAAATACAGCAGATATGATTCTGAAAATGCAGGGAGGGCTCTGTCTCAGATGGTGCAAGCTGGCACAACTCCAGTGAAAAGTCAGTGGAGCTGAACCACTCCGCATTGGCCACGGTGCTGCCTTGAAGAGCAGCTCTCTTAAATGAAAGCATCGGCATCAAGAATTCGACAACAAAAAGAAGTTTCCCAAGTAGAACAACAGCACAAAAGTGGGATGGAGGGAGAGTTTGGGGCAGTTTAAAAAACTACTCTTCGCTCCTACCCGCAGTACAAGACTGCTGACGCATCTTGAAAAATGGCTTTCACTGGAAACTCTGGTACATCCCATAACTCACTGCTCAGCCTCGGTGCCATGGCAGGAGGTTGTTTTGCAGCCTTCGAACTTGCTCGCTCATGAATCAACACTTCCCACCTGTAGCCACTGGGGCCGAAGCCACAAAACCTCCCAGGCTGAAATCCTTCTGCTGATAAAAATCTAGATTGAACTCGGCATGAAGCTGTGGAAAAATGCAGATGTGTATTTTGAGAATCCATGGTCAGGCTTTGAACAATCAGATGAGTATTAAGAGAAAAAAAATTGCAGTAGTTTAAAAATAACAGATCTACTGCATGGCAGCCATAAAAGGAGATTTTAAGGAAAGGAATAGAAAATCATGCCAGATGAACGCATTAGCAGTTGATACGGCATGTACTAATGACAACATATATATCCCCTTCCTCTCCAAAATACATGTGAGAACCTTGCAGGAGCAGCCAGAGCCCACCGTTTAAGCTCCATTAGTACAACATTCACCACATCTTCTTACCACTGCAGGCTTTTGCTGAACATTACTTCAGTTGCTTATGCCTCCAGACAAAATATAAACTCGGGTCAAAGCTGTAAGCAATTCTTAATTGAACAATCCAACTTAAAGCATTACAGGCTGTTTGAAAGCCTCTGTGACCCGACAGATTTGAATACTGAGAAACATGACATCAGAATGACCTTTCCTTCCGCACTGTTCTCACAGCTCCTTTCTTCTCAGTAGATATGTGAATCTCTACTGTCTTCTTAGTCTTAGTGCCTGATACGCTGAGTTTGTTCCATCCATCCATCCATCCATCCATCCATCCATCCATCCATCCATCCATCCATCCATCCATCCATCCATCCCACTAGCACCTCTAGTTGCAGGGTCATATATTCCCTCTCCTCTGTTTTGTAAAGGGATGAGAAGACAGTGCTGGCTCTCGGCAGCATTCCCCAGCTATCCAGACACTGCCATGGGCTTCTCAAACACCCTCGTTCCCAGAGAACAGGACTCTGAGGTCTGTCGTGGTTTGAGGTGATTGACAAAAGAGTTCAGGCCTGCTATCACCACCCTGCAAACCCAGCCCATCTTAAATCACAGCCTGCTGCCTACATCAAAAGTCATTTGTGAAGAGCACAGTTGCTCCTCTGTAACTGATCTACATGGAGCAGGTCATCAGCTGCTTATGAGCTTTCCTTCTGTTTTTCTTTTTTTTTCTCAAAAAAACCCCACAGTATGAAGTAATGTTAGAAATAAATAGTCTCATCTTTCTCCCCTAATTATAGAAAGAGGAGCCTTGTTAGGCTACATGTGATTTTCAGTGTCAGCTCCTCACCTGGGAGTTCAAGTGGGTTTCCTACCAGTTACAGTAATTTGATTCAGCAAAACCTGAAATGAAACGCTTTATTTTCTGCAAATCCACAGGATGATCTTTGAATACTGAGCTTTTCTCAAGGTGGCTTTGAAAGCCATCTTCCTTGCCCCAGCAGTGAGATCTCTGTGCATGGCGTACAGCTGTGATAATCCCTGGAGAGTTTTGTCCAAGCCAAGAAATTAAGAGCCCTGTCTAATGGGGTCACTGGCTGCTAATGAAGTTGCACGTTCATAAACTACAGCTACAGCCCTCAAGGGAAACTCCCCGTCATCCCTGCTTTGGGAGATGCAGTTTGTCTGTGTCATAGGAGCTCGTAGGACCTGTGAGAGCTGCTGGAGGCAATCTGCTGTGTGGGCTTTATTTTTAACCCCACCTCCCCAACCCTTAAGCAGGTTCTTCTTTCCTTCACAAATTGAATTGAACAGAGTTTTAATTTTGGTGCCTGTGTCAATTTGTCAGCAGTAGTCAAACGAGAGAAGAGTTATCCAGGTTTTTTCCTCCTGTGTAGGATCAAACAACAAATCTGTGTAGGGAATTCCTGATGGAGAAGCCTAAAAGGAAGATTATGAATTTTCAAAGCCGTGGCCTTGTAAACCAAGTGTCTCTGCAGACATCGTGGAACAAGAGCTCATTAGGAATAATCATCTAAAACCTGACTGAAATCTCTGTAGCTTTCTGACTTACACCAGATGAAGATCTGATCCATTTACCTAGTTTTAAGTCCAAACACACGTTCTTGTGGTGGAGACATAATTTCCTTTGCATGCTGTAATCACTGCTCTGCACTGTGACAAGCAAATATTTATTGGGCTTTGCAGGGCTCAGCAAGAGCTTATAGCACATTTCTTTGTGGCATTTGTTTTGCTATACATGGTGTATATTTTGGTGGGTTTGCTGGTGCTTTATTTGATGCTCAAGATCAATCATTTCTGAAACACAAGTGTGACATCTTGGGAAAAGTAACTTCTACTTCCTCAGTACTAATCTATCAGGTTGACTTTATTTCCGTCACAGCATACCAAGAGCAAACAACTTCCTACTGCTCCGTGATTTTCAGTTAAATGCCTTTTCCAAAAGGTTAGGGAAATGCTTGTGTCATGGAAAAAACAAAATCCAGTTACGCAGAAAATAAAGAGGTGCAGTGGATCAGGCTTAATTGAGCACTTAACAGGCTCAGACTAGCCTGAGCCTGCATTAACTGAACCACTGAATCCATCCAAGCTGAACAGTTGTAGAGCATTTGGGCTGTTCAGTTAAGATACACTTCATCATGGGGTTCTTTACCTGCAGGTAGTAGCACATAACCACCTGGGCAGCCCCCTGGAAATGACTCCCAGCATGGGCAGGGGAGAGGGGTGTTTTGCATCTGCACAAGGCAAGCTGCTCTCAGGGTCTCTGCATACGATATCCCCCTCTGCCTCTCTCAAGATGCAGCTAAGGTTGTTCCTAGTGCTTTTCTCTTTTTTTTCTCAAGTCTTTGTCCTATGAAACAGGTGTTGGGGGATGTTCTCAGGATTTCAGGTGGCTTGGAGGCAGAAGGGCTAGTGGATGACTTTGTCCTTCCTACAAGACCTTCTCTCTCACATGCCTCTGATGTCTCACTAGTGTGATGCTACTTCTTCCTTTCAAAGGAGCTGGTGTCTCAGTCAGTGTGGGAATTGCCCCACAAATCCCCACCTGACTGGAAATAGTGCTTCTCAAGCTGAAAATAGTGCTTCTCAAGCTGAGAGTTAGTTTTTGCTAACTAGACACTGTCACAGCTGTTGGTCATTCTGCAGTACTTTCTGCTAGACTTTATTTTTGAGCTGGGGAAAAAACCCCAGTCCTGTGCACACTGTTATCTCAGACAGGTGATAATGTGCCTGTTTTAGGTGATCAAAAAGATAACTGGTATCATTACTATGCCTGCAGATAATTTAGGATTCATTAAAGTAAGTGTTCAGGGGGGGAAAGTGCGTGATTGCAGTTTTACATCGTGGTTGTTATGGCATCCCTGGCTCTAGCAGGCAAATCAGGAACATTTTAGCTCAGCATTTTCTGGATTGTAGGGATCTATCTGTTGGCTTAGGCTTTGCAAAAATGTAAGTGGTATTTACAATTGCACTTGGAAACGAGCTGCTTTTTTCTGATACAAATCCAAATGCTAGGGTTATAATTACTGTGAATGTTGCATCCTGCAATCTGGAAACATCAGCAACATGCATTGCTCTGGTCTTCCCAAAGAAATTGTTGAGGGCTGCAGTGGCCATCCCTGAGGAATCTTCCCATGGCCCTGAATTATGTAGTAAGCCCACATCTATGTAATCTTCTCTCGATACTGTTTCATTTTGCATGCAATAACTGTATTAGATACCATTGCAGATTGATTCTGCAGGCTCATGCTGGTCCAGACATAAGATGTGGGATTCATCATCTTCCAAGGACTTATTTTAAATACTTAAAACAAAATGGAAGACCTTCAATAGGGGAGAGATGCACTTGAAAATAGATGCTCTTTTATAGAGTAGACTTGCAGGTCATGTTTTACTCCTTGTAGTGATTAAGGGAGAGAACAGACCTTGATTCTTGGGAGTAGTAGCATAAGGATTACACAAGTCTTTTTTGTGTAAGGCCTCATCTTGACAGTGATCTGTGTAGATGCATACCAGATCAAGCCAGAGCAAAGCCAGATAGGCAGCCAACACCTAGAGACCTAAAAAAATATTACATCAATGCTCATGGTGACTGAGAGGGGTTGCCTAAATTTGGGGCTGGCGTGCCTCAGACGACAGCTAAACTTATGAATCACTTGTGGACCTGCCTGTATGCTGTTGGCATTGAAGGGTTCCTTGTTGCCAGCTGCCAAGAGGTAATCCTGCATGAGGGATGGACGATGGACACCTCACAGGCCAAAACAGCACTGGAAATCTACTGGACTCAGTGGATGAAAACTGAAGTTAAAACCACAGCCGAAAGTTTGGGCCAGGCTATAAATAAAGTACCTGAGTAAACTGAGGAGAAATTGTTTTTAAAGGAACAGAGCAGAGGGAGAGAGCCATGAACATGCCTTATGCTTCAGTGTTGGGATGCAGCTTGGTTGAGTTTTTTTTCTGGTGGGTAATACAGTGTGTGCTTGCAAAAACTACATTTGAACAAATGTGGATGCTAATGGCATGGGGGTTTTTTCCCATAAGCAATTTGGTAAGTTTTTCTTTAAAATTTGATTAACAACAGTCTGTGTAATTGGTGAATTTCCTATGCCAAACACTTTGTGTTACAAACATATAGTCACAGAAAAGTAAGAGATTCTTACACAAGACACAGGTAAACTCATAGTCTTTATCTATAAGGAAAAAGTCCCCTGAAAACTAACCAGGTTTATCTATAAGGAAAAAGTCCCCTGAAAACTAACCAGGTCTCAAAATACTCTTCTCTGGAGTTTGGTTTTGCAGTCTATTATGAATTTGACGCAGCAGAAAAATTTTCAGCTAAAGATAGAGGGGATTTTATTCAGACAGACTTGCTCTTTCTGTCCTGTGGGTCCCTACATGTGTATTTATATATATGTCATTTAGAGAAGAAAAAGATGAACTATACCCTCTTTGCTGAACTATACCCTAGTTAGCAAAGACTAACTCTCAGCTTGAGAAACATTATTTTCAGCTTGAGAACTTAGCTTTGTAATAAACTCAAACGAAAGTGAACCCAGAGGAAGACAGCCTCTGCAGGTAGAGTCTCATTTCCAGCTTCTTCTATAAACAGACTCTTTTCTTCCATTATTTAAAACTGCTCAGCTGCTTCTCTGTAAGAAAACAGCAAAGGCAATTGAGCACAGTCTTGGTCACGTAAGTGGCTCTTGTCTCAAAAGCTAGTTCATATTCAGTGCTGCCCTAGTTTTTCTTTTCTCAATCCCATAAAGGTCCTTTTCAGAAGAAATTCCAATTAATGAGCACTGGAATCAGTGTGTGAGCAGAAAAGTACAATATATAGCATACTGCTATAAAATTACAGATAAATATTTACATAGCTTTTCATGTCCCTTCACATTCTTTTAAGCTCACATTCTTTTTCTCTAATCTTCATTTGACCATTTCAAGCATGACTAACATATTTTGAATTATTTTTACACTTCCAACATCTACTCTGTAAAAACAGTGAACATGAAGGTGCAGGTGGCTGAGCTGAGTTCAAAAGATTCATTTGCCGAGAAGAACTAGGACTTTCCAACTGTATTTCTGTACTTGAGTTTCTTAATAAAGCCACCTAGTTATCCTGAACTTAGGCTAACTCCATGGTTACGGTGGTGTCGATTAACCATGGTGTCAAAGAATCACTCAGCCTGAAGCAGCCAATACAGGGATTTTTATTTTCCTCTCCTCTTTGTCCAAGCATGGAAAAAGGGGCAGGTTGCTACATATTCTTGTTACACCTTATCTAAATATATTGATCACTTCCTCTGGACTCTTATCTGTTTGCTCTGCAGTGGCTGTGGTTCATTCACACTGGGATTTGCAGGGAAGATGAATGGATTCAGCCACGTGAGAGGTACTGGTGGGCTGGTTAAGGCCGGGTGACACTGTGCCTGGCTTCTCTTTTGTTTCATCTGGCTGGTTGTTTGACATCCGCCAGCCTCTCTGTTCATTAAGGCGGCGTGATCAATGGAAGGCAGCGAGTGTAATTGGGGCAGTTAGGGCCACCTGGTTCATAACTATAACAAATATCCACTAGTGCATCTCTTTCAGCACCACATGCACCACTGAAGTGCAAACTGGGTGATAGTGAATGGAAATCTTAAACTGATGTGAAGACTCTAGCAGTTTCCAGAGTCATGCTGGCTTCTCTTGCCCCAGCCTTTTTAAGGCCCATAAAAGAACCTTTTCAAAGGTAGGCTTCCCCCAGTAACAGAGACTACAGTCATGTAGCATTATTGTTTGTGCAGAAGACATATGGTTCTGCTAGTTTTTTTACACTGGGATAACTTCATTAGAGTAGATCCTGCACTGCCCCAAGGGTGGGTGTACCCATCTGTACAGAATTGAGCTGGTGGGTGGCATGGTGGTTTTTGTTCCATTCGTGCAACACGTGTGTGGTACAGGTGATGTGCTGGGGAAGGCAGGAGAAAGGTCTCTTGTACCACTGGTAATCCTTGTGCAGAGAGGGCAGGAAGTTCAGCCCACAAGATTTAAACACCAACTAATTTAAATACCAGCTGATTTAAACACCAACTTCGCACTTAATGCTCCCAGACTATGCCTTTTCCTGAGCTGAGCTCTGCCAGACCTGACTTGAGCAGGGCTACAGTGGGCAGAGATTTGGTGCTGTCTCTAGTTGGAAGCACAGACATCCTATTGGTGCACAGGACTGGATAACAGTGACTCGTAGATGTGACCTTGGACTCAGCACTGATCAGTGGAAGCAGTGCTCACAGTGTATGGGAACAGCCCCGCGCTGGCCAGTGACGATAATGTCTTCAGCAGACTTTGCATCGTGAAGCAGTTAATGAATTCTTTTGTAGTGAAAGGCTGGATTCAATAAAAAGTTTCTGGGGCAAGTTACCATAGCCTGCCATACTACAGTGTGTCAGGCAGACCCTTTTTTTTTTTTCCCTTTTCATTTATTTTTTCTTCTCCTTTTAATTTTAAATTGAGTGCAGCTGACTGCCTCCAATGCTGTTAACAATGGCACTTCTTTCCCTGGGACAATGTAACATTTAAAACAGATAAAAGCTCATGTGGGGCCAATAAAAGTTTGCCCCCATCCTCATTCCTGTAGGGCTGGTTTCTTCACTGTTAACATTTTAAGTAGCAGGCAACTATGAATATGAATGTAATTGACTTTTACATGCTATTACTCATCAGTGGGTAACTCCGAACAGGCATCACTGGAGGGATGTGCCCAATCTCAAAGAAACTTCGTGGCCCAGCAGCAGGGGAGCAGTGCTGTGTGAGATGAATCCTCAGGGGAAAATGGGAAGTCAGTAGGTGAATAACTGGGGGTCCAGAGTGGCATGGCAGCCCAGCTGCCCCAGTCCAGCAAGAGTAGCAAAATGGGAGGACACACACAGGTGACACTCAGCAGCCTGTGTGCTCCTTCTGGTGGCTGATGGAGAAGGGAGCAAGTCAGTGGGTTCCTGTTCCAGATTTTCCATCTGAATTGCTTGTGCAGGTTGGGTTAGGGGTCCAAATGAAACCCTCTGAGCGTTGGTCTTTTGTCCATAGCAGGGACAAGGAAAGGCATATGGCTTGCATACCTTCTTGGATGGACAGTATGCATTGAATACTAACAAAAATCATTAGTAGCAACATTATGATTTTGAAGGCACTATAAAAGTGTTAGGTTTTATAAATGCACTTTAAGGTGACTTCTTTCCTGATCAGTTTCTGTGTGACATGTATGTGCTTGTACACAATCAGTCTGATTTCTCTTTCAGTCAGCAAACAAACTAGTTTTAAAGTAGTCGGTGTGTTGCAGGGATGTGTGTTTTGACTGTCCTCCCTGCAGAACTCAATCCAGAACATCCATGACTTTTCCTTCCTGAATCTTCCTTTGCTTTTGGTGATCTTTGGATTAGGCTCCTTGTTGCTTTGTGTATCCATGCATCTCTGTGAAAGAGATTTATTTTATTTTATTTTATTTATTTATTTATTTTAAATGGTTTTAAAGCCTTGATCAGTGCTATGATGAGAAAGTGCCTCTGTTCCTTTCCTCCACATCCTCCTAGTCTCCTTGGTGCTTGGTTCCCGCCTCAGTTGCTGTTGTCTGTACCAAACCTGCCCAGGTCTGGGGGTTGAGCCCCTTCTCTGCCTTTCCCACAAAAAACACACATCATTAACAGGACCAAAGAGTTGGTGCATCATGCACTGTTTATGCTTACAAATTTAGAAATATGATTGCTCCCCACCAGTGTTTACTAATTACATATTCCAGCCAAAGCAGGAATGAGTCATTTTTACATTGCTCATAGAAAATTAAAAAAGGCTTAAACACCCACAAAATTTGCTTACTCTTCAGGTGTAGCCCCCGGAAGGGTGAGGACAGCTTCCGCCGTATTCTGGTTGGAAACATCACTGACATGACTGTTGGGAAGTTGAACAGTCCCAAACCAGTGACAGGTGATGTGCAAAAAAATATGGAAAAATGCCATGAGGTCAGATCCTGAGGACAATTTTTTAAAAAAGGCTGGTTGCAAAAAATGTGCTTGACTTCAGTAATGCCTTTTCATGACATGTCTCCCGACAACTCTACGTGGTGCTTGTAGAATTAAGCCAGTCTTTATCCACAAAGATAGGAAGTCAGATCTTTTGATGCACTTGTGGCTGTCAGAAAACTAGTACAGATGGTCGTTTTGTTCAGAACAACATGCACAAAAGTATCCCAGAGATGCAGCTCAAAATACCCACATTGCTCTCGTGTGTCAGTCCCTCTCTTTCCATTAATGCAAAATGACTCACAGGCTTGAAAAGGCAAACATTGATCAAAAGACCGAAGAGTGATTTACTGGTGCAGGATGGGACAAGATGTTGTTTTAGCCCAACAAACAGTAACTGCATTTAGAAGTATTGCCAAGGGAGTCCGAGGCGGTGCTTGCTTACTAAATTGGGTAAAATACAGGGATTTCACCAAATGCAAATGACAATGAACAATATGTATGACTCAATATATCCGCTATGCTTTCAATGTGCAGTCAGGGGGTGGTATAGCTGACCTTTTAAAGTGATGCTTTTCAAACCACATTGTTATGATTATCAAAGTGTTCATTTTAGAGTACAATATTTGGACACACTCCTGTTAATTTTCTCGTGTATCATTTGAAGGCTGTTTTCCCCTCTGTTTATAAGAAAAGCACTTCCAGGCAACCCCTAGAGTGTCATACATTTATTTCTATGTCTAACCAGGGAGTGAAACTTGCCATCAGTTCTCCGAGGCTTGACACACACCTCTGGAGTACTTCAAGTCACGTATGGAATTAGCTAAAATAAGTTTGATGGTGATTTTGTGAGACCTTCCTGTGTGCCAGAAATAGTCTTCAAGAACAATGTAGGGCGAGAAATATTCTTTGCTCTTTAGCCTCGGCTTCCTCCTATCTAAAAGCTGTCGGTGGCATCTCTGGCTGTGCAGAGCAGATCCCAGAATGGCTGTGGGGTGATTCCAATTTTGCGGTACTGTAAGGGAAAGAAAATAATCTGGCATCAGATTTGTAAATTTAAGTGTAGAAAAGGCTGAAAAAAATAAAACAATCACAGCTCATAGTCAGCCCAAGGCCAGCAAGCAGACTGGAACAAGGCCCCCGCAAATCCAAGAGAGGCAGTTTTGCTGGGATGCATTTCCTCTCCGTCCTCCATCAGCCAAGCCAAAAACTTAACAGGAAAAAAAATAAAAAGGAAGCCGTACAGAGCAATTTGGCTGCACAACTGGCTGCACTCATCACAGATAAATAGCCTGGGCTCAGCTTCTCCACGGTGTGGGGACTCAGTGCGGTGCTCAGGGGCCGGGCAACACGCTGCCGCTGTGACCAGCAATAGCCACCGCCCTACTTCCCACAGCACTGCTCATCCCTGAGCAGTCACCCCTCTGGCCTGAGGGGTCTGGCACAGGCTGGGCCCACCACAAGTAAAGCACAGCTCTCCTGGAGCATGAGCTGCGATGTTCAGATGCCCCATCGGGTGAAGAGTTAAGTACTAAAATATAGCAGAATTTTCTATTGGGTTGAGGATGCCTTATTTTGATCATGGAGGTCAGACACAGACATGGGAATTCCCCCAAGCTGGTTTATTTGCAGATTTGTTCAGACAGTTTCTTTCTTTCTTTCTTTTTTTTTTTTTTTTTTTTTTTTTTGTGACAAATCAGCCTGTTTTTTATAATAATCTCATCTTGAAACTTGAGAGGAAGGGAATATATGGGTGCGCAGCTAATATCAGTGAGTTCTGGAAACTCCCTTTTTATGGTCTCTCTCATTTAGCAGCTGTTTTGATACTTTCATTGCGTTAAAAACTTATATGACGAGACTGACAATAAATTAACTTCATCTCTTCCAGTAAAATTAGCTTTAGATCACACTAAGTTTGAGAAAAGCACTACTAAATAGTAATAATATACAGACAACAGGGCTTTGATCTAATATATCATGAAGAAATAAAGCATCGGAGGTGTTACGATCAGAGATGGCAAAGCTATTTTCCTTCTTCTTTACTGATTATTCCCCTGCTTCAAATATTATTTTAAAAGTGTATATGTAGGACTAGTGACTTGTAGATGCAAACATTGGTTTAAAATTAATTTTAAAATATCTCTTTATGCAAAGCAATATATTTATTGATTTAAGTCATACCCATCTGGACATGTTTATCAAAATCAGTCCTTGTCTACTATAAGCCATTTGCTGCCATTGCCACCCACTGGCCAGGGACAAACAACCATCCTGTTACTGACCCAGATCGACAAATATCCTGATTAAACAGACACATCTTGCTACACATCCAACTGCTTCCTATTCAGCATCTTGCCTTTAACACAAAATCTGGCCATCTTTGTACAAAATTTATTTACTGTTTTTATCTTTAAAACATAAGTCATAGTCTGGGAAGGAGGGGGCAGGGGGAGCCTGTTCTGCAGACCGCGAACTCTGATCTGATAGTTTCATCCTTCTGTCATCTCTTTAAATGTAGTATCTAAAAACTGAAGGATCTCATCCTTTTATGTTTCTGTTAGATGAGATACAGTTTTGGCAATATATAGTAAAATAATGAAACTGAATTACAGACTGTAGGGAGCCATCTTTCTCACATAGGGGTCAGCATATATGGTAATACTTTGGATTAAGGATGAAATTACTACAGGAGCGTAATAACTAACCTTGTTAATCTCTTCTCATTTTCTTAAGAGTAGTTCACAAAGAAATATTACAGCAATCACAGCTTAATATTGGAAGCCTTTTCTGCTTTAATCACAGTCCTTTATATACTGTGATTTTATGTGTTATTTTGTCCTAATATTGCTAACAATTTTATTAATCATGTCTGTTGTTGGTTGGTTTACCACTTTCCTTCACAAATGATTTTAGGGCCCAATATTTATGCCTTTGAAACAAATTTGAAAAACTGATACAAAAATGATTCTTCTTAGAGGAGCTGCTCTTCACTTAGGTACCCATAAACAAAAGCTAAATCCGGCCCTTGGACTTCTCTTCCCTGTGCCTTTCGGTACCATACCAGGTTCATACCACCAATGCCGAGACAGCCTTCTCTACAAATGAAAGGCAAAGAAAGGCGATAATGTTTTGTTCTCTGCCTCATTAGTAAGGGGGAAGGAGGAGAAGAACTAAGCAGAACAACTGCATCTTTTGTTTTTAAGTTCTTTGGAACAATTCTGCCAGGCAGCGCGTTTTCCCTCTGTTTCATTTGTCTTTGTTATTATCCTATCTAATTAAAATTCTGCAGTGCCGTCATGAAATTGTTGTCCGTTTAAGGTCACAAACAGCTTCTGTCCTAATGAAATATGAATTGCATTAGTTAATTGAATTGTGCACTTATTGTGTGTTGTGAATGCACTGAGCACACTTATATTCTTAATATATACTGAGCATTTTTATCAGTTTAGGCAGTGTGTGGACATAGAAAATGCTGCTATCATTCTTTCCATCACAATAGGGAGATTTAATTGGCAATAGACGGGACTAAGAAGTGTTTGTGAAGGACAAGAACTCTAAGATCTCACACAGGCATCTGCTAGCTGGGATGAGATCGGCTCTTCTCATCCACCCCCAGTGGTCTGGGGTCAGGGCACAGTCCCGAGCGGAAAACTCGAATAAACCCTTATTATGCACGGTGTCTCTGTGATGTCTGTCAAGATAGGAAGAACCAAGGGAGAGTAACGAAACATCTGTGGCCTTCTGCAGCAGGAGGCTTTCTGGGTTAAATGAACCTCGTAATTGAAACCCTCAGTGCATGGTCCAGACTGTTCTCTTCCAGGGTCTGCCCGGTCTCTGTGCAGATACTACCCCCACACCCCTGGTAACACAACAAGCTGAGCTCTGGGGTCCTTTTCACAGCTGGGAGGTGCTTTCTTTGAACTGTGGGAAGGTTCACTTTAGGATGTTGAGGACCTGATCAAAGTCAAATGAAAACATGGGAACTCTTTCTGTTGACCTCAGGGCTGTGGATGAAGCAGGTGCTTACAGGAAGTGCAGGCTCTGGCACTCAACCTTTACAACGTGTAAGATGGATGTTTTGCATCGGTAACCACTCAGTGGTGGACTTTAGTAATGAACCAGACTATTTTGGAGGATGGTCATTAGCTGGGAAAACAGTAGCAGAATACTAGATTTAGTTTCTGTTCATGGGTCTTGATTTTTTGCTTAGTTCTTCAGCCTGTTCAGCATTATACGTACACACACGTGTTGTATATATGTGTAACATGCATATGTATATTCATATACATATATGTATGTCAACAGTGTTTAACTGTTGGATTTATTTACAGGGAAAGTATCTTTGGATTCTGCATAATATTTCTGTAAGGTAGTAAATCTGAATATAGTACCTTCTAGATATTCTTGAACTTGACAGGTGTGGAGAGGTATCTTTTGTTCTGTCAAATAGTGCCTCCCTTAGCTCGAAATGGTACTTCATTCAACAGTAGGCTGAAAGAAAAGATAAGCAATGTTCAGGTTGAAGAGTTGTTGAGAAATTTCTTCTTCTTCTTGTCATTTTCCACTCAAAAATCGAGGTGATATGCAAATAGCATTTTCTTTTACTACAGCAAACTAATGCAGGAATATAAAACCACTTAAGATAAACACAGCTGAAAATTGACTCGCCACAATACACAATTCCCAAGGGGAAATACCATGACCCTTTTTACAAGAAAAACAGAGAGAAGAGTGTCTGTGCTTGATCTCAGCAGGCATGGACAACCCCTTTGTGGGGACTTCCCAGCTCTGAGCGCATGCAGAGGCACTTGTCATTTCCCACTGTGGGTGATCCTCCGCAGCTGCTGTAGCACTCACCTTCCAGGAACACTTCTCCATGGGCCCCAGACAAGAACTTTGTTGCCTCCACCCACAGATGCTGCACTGAGATAGAGAGACTAAATGAGGGATTCTGGTTCAGGTAGGTAGGCAAGGACTTTCCCTATATGCTCAACAGATGGGAAGAGAGGTTTTTTCAGAGGGCAGTGTGGAGATAGCCACGTTAGGTGACTGCTTCTCTGAATCACCTGGAAGAGTTTCGTTCTCAATCATTGTAATTACTGAAAGTAAGGAGACCTGCCTCTGGGTGTAGTTGTTGCATTACAGAAGTGCTTCAAACAGATGAGTTTCCTGCATTCTCCAAGCCACCCCGAGACAGTCATACCTGCTTGAACTTCTGGCTGAGGAATTTCCCACCTTGTGCCCGTATCACTTGGTTCTCTCCTCTCTCTCTCTGAATTTTCTGCATTGGCCACAGTATGGAGAGCTGTAGCTGAGCAACTGCTGAATGTCCCTGCCCGCATGAAAGGGTTCAGGAGGTGATTAAGAAGGGGTGGGTGTCTGTAATGGTTTGGTGAAGTGCGTCCTGACAGATTCACAGGCAGTGGGCAAATGACTGAGAGCGAAAGTGGTGGGATGGGGCGTGAAGGGTGATTGGCAGTGGTTGCTTAGTGGTCTGAAAAAGGGTGAGTGAAAGTACTTGGGGGAGGGGAGTTTGGGAAGCACGGCTGATGGTGAGAAAGACACTGCTGCATTACCCCGTGGCATGCTACAGGTGTACAAGCTGCATTCTCTTCCATGAAGCAGTTTTAAAAGACTTGATGTCATTAAAAATGCTCACGTACTTTTATCTAAATTATATAATGTAGTGCTGCATAATTAAGCAGGGGAGGAAATGAAAGAGATTCAAGGAAGGCTGAAAAATAAAAATAAACTGGGGAGTCCTCTAGGGAGAGTAGAGAAGAAGCAAAGACCGATAAAGTCCTGCAGGCTGATGTGATTTTGCTGTCCTCTGTCCTCTGTCCTCTTGCACCACCACATCAAGGGAGACAGACAGTGTCCCTGCTCCTACCAGTGGCCTTCCATGAGGATGCCTGTGCTCAGCCTGGCCCTCTGCCCCTGGCTCCAGCCACAGGATCCAGTTGTCCATCTGTGGCATAGTGAATCTTTTCTGCCCCAGAACCATCAGCCAGACGTCTGTGGCCTCTTGCAGCATTCACTCCAGCCTCAAACAGAGCAGGAATGCAGGGATGGTGCTCAGAGCAGCCGGGAAGAGCGTCCTCCCCTGCTGTGATTAATTCAGTTAAAAACCCATGACTGACCCGTCACAGTGTCTGTGGCTGGACAAAGGAGTGAAGGTGGCCCTACGTAAACAGCAGCATTTTAAACCCTGGCACATGGTTAAATTCTGTAGTGTTACCAGGTTTTTAGCTTTATTTTCAGTTAAGTAAAGAACAGAGCTATCTTTTTTTTTCTTTTTTTTTAATACAGCCTCTTCCCTTTATGTTGCTGTCATCATATGTTGAATTATTATTCCTTCCATTTGGATAAAGCACATAAACAAAATTTAATTTTTTTTCTGTTCACTTTTTAGTTTTCATTAAATAGTTTATGAAAATGCTCCTTTAAGATTAAAGAACTCGCCCATTTTAAAATTCTGGTTTGAACTTCTTTTATCAACCTTTTATTATGCCTTTCATTTAACTTACAGCTTTTTTCTTTAATATTAAATAATCCCATTAGTTTTCCTGATAAAAAGACATACTGGATTTTTTTCTTAAGTTAAAGGTACTATGTTGCTCAGTTTTTTTCAAATTTCTATAAAAATCTTACTTTAGGAATCCGTGAATTTTGTCTCAATCACAGTCTTTTTGTTAGAAGAACATGAGAAAAATTAGCAGGAAGTCTTTTATAAACACTGAAGGACACAAAAATCTCCTGCTCAGCTAATACATAATTATTAGAAATTGTCCTTCATTATTGGAATCATGATCAGTCTAGCACAGACTGTGTCTGTGCCTGTGTTGGTCACCATCTGCTTCAAATGAAGGCAAAGAAATGCCACAAGAGGTGGATTTAGGATAGTGTCATCTCCCATCCTCCCCCCTGTCTTGCATAGTCCTTTTGAAGACTTCACACTAATCCTAAAAATCAGAGATTGATTTAATCCTTCAAAAAAAGCCTTCCATTATAATTATTATAATAATAACAACTATTAGTACTATTATTATTATTGCCACCATTATTATTACTACTACTATTACTGTAGTAATATTACTATTATTATTTGGATTGTTAACAGCTTTTGTTTACTGTAGAAGTATTTGCTTACTCTTTGAAGCTCACTAAACTCACATTTCAGCATTCTGTAGCAATTATCTGATTTAAATACTTTATATAATAAAATGGTCTAATTGAGGATGGCATGCAAAAGTATGCTGTCTTACCAGCTTTGAATTTCGTGTGCTTCCTTATGTTATTGAAATCCCTCTATTTCTTGCATGACGAGGACCGGGAGTGCTGAATCTCCATCTGCACGTTCTCTCTCCCTGTTACTCATCGACTCCTTGTTCAGTTAGATGGCTACATTCCCAAATGGCTTGTTCCAGTGCTCTCCCTATTGAAAAGTTTTCTGTATTCTTAGAGTCTTATTGCTCTACTCTGATTCCTGTCAAATAAAGAGTGCAGAAAATTCAAACACAATTTTAAGAAAATGTTTCTTAAATCCCAACAGCTTTAATTAAATTATTATCAATGCAATGATTATTAATGCATTAAAATTTTAGACATGGGATCAGGAATTTTAACTGGTTTCCTGTGTCTCCCCATCCAAATTGTAGCTTTGTAGTATATTTCCTGGCCCAAGACTTCCAATATTGGCACCTGCCTAACTTCAGACAACCAAGGCAGGAGGTCCCCACTGCAAGACTCATTCTACTTGGGTGTCTACTCATGTGTTTAGGAATCTAACTTGAAAGCATATTTTTTGAAGATTTAGGTGAGTGGGATACATTACAGTGACAATGAGAAAGAACTTGCATGGGCTATACAGTACTAACAGTTGTTTGCCCAGCCAAAAGCCAAACATTTTATTAACACAAGTAGATAAAAAGACAGTAACTCTTACTTTGAGTATGGAACTGGTTAAAATATCTTACCTTAAGGGCCCTTGATCTGACACAGCTTCTGCTTCTTTACTTTCAAATGTTCTGAAGTCCCACAAAAGGCTGTGACAAATTGAGGAAGCTCAGAAGCTGAAAGGTCATCTGGGAGGGGAAGGGTTGCTTTCAGACACGAGCTGGCCAAGGCTTTGCTTTAAGAAGCCAGTCTCCTGATGGCTGCAGAGTGGAGGGTCAGATCGTCCTTCTCTGGCAGATAATGCAACTCTTTGCAACTAAAGATGACTTTTGCCACCGGTCAGAATGAGACTGGTGAGACTAACACCCCCAGCTGTCCCTAGGAACACGGTCATGACGAACACGAGCTCAGCAAGCTTCTTATTTTCAGCCAAAAGAATGGATATCATGAGGCACTGGATGAGCTTTTCTTACCAGTAAGTAAGAGAAACTGTCTGGGAAGTAACATCATTTGGCTAGACAGAAAACTCTCGTCCAAGACAGGGCAAATGGCTTTGACTCAGCCGTTCCCAGTTTCATATGCAAGTCTGATGAAGCAGTGAGATCTGTGCCAGTTCTCAGTGTGGCCAGAACAGACTGTTCAAGAAGGTGTTTTAGTTTGTTAGATAGAGTAAAGGAGAGCCTAGAAAATGGAGAGGACCAGAACAGAAGTAGATCCTGCAAATAAGCCAGAAGTTATGAGTGTCTGGGGAACATATTAGTCAGATATGTCTATTAAAGACATCTGTATATATGGCTGCATCTTGTGAATTCAGAGAACATGATGCCAATTGCAACCATCAGAGAGTCGTAATTTTGGTAAACGTATAAAAGGGAATTCAGGAAAACTGGGAAGGTATCAGAAAAAGGAGTTGAATAGTGTTAACTATTTAGACAAATGTAACAACCTTAAAAGCAAAAATCAATCAGAGTATTTTGCCATGGAGGATGATTTTAATAGCAATGGGTGGTAGGGAAATGTAGTGGAACAACATCATTATCCACCTAAAAACTGTTCAGGAAAGAAAGACTGGGCCACGGAGGCAGAGGAAATAAGCTGTATAGAAGGGTAACATGAACATTATTTAACGGAATTGTAAGTGGGAAGGGCTATGCAACTGAATCTCTGAAGACATATAAATAAATGCTAAACTAGAAATTCCAAAGCATTTTTACAACTTTTGAAAAGTAAAGACATTAGCAGGTCTTTGTTGCTAATATCCAGCTTAAGAAAAGGAAACAGAATGAGCATTGTTGAACTCAAAAGAATTGTTAACAGAATTGTGGTAATGGGGACTTGGGCTACTCCCCTAAGCTTGGCCAAATAGATGAGAAGGCACACAAATTAGAAGAGCAATTTTCTTAACACTTGGCGCAACACTATCTTGGAAAAATTAGAGACGGAAGGAAGAAACTGCTCTTAATTAGGGTATTAATCACAAACTGATGGTTGCTA
Organism: Aphelocoma coerulescens; assembly: GCF_041296385.1. Taxonomy (NCBI): domain Eukaryota; kingdom Metazoa; phylum Chordata; class Aves; order Passeriformes; family Corvidae; genus Aphelocoma; species Aphelocoma coerulescens. Next base: position 81,580,767 of record NC_091015.1, read on the forward strand.
ACTCACTAAGTACTAACACTTAGGTGTACCAGAAACCTAATTTGGTATGGCAGTTCAGGGATCAAACTTTCACCTCTTCAAGGTGATGCTCTTTTTGTTTTCTTTAACCTCTGTGACATAAGTATGTATTTTAACATGTAAAAAATTCAACAAAGAGCAACTTCATCTTCCTCCTCTTAAATCTACTCTTAAAAATTGGCCAGAGGTGAAGTAATAAACACAGCTTTATGAGCTGCTCCTCCTCCTGGGAGCATGAAAGCCTTCAGAGAACTTCTCATATGGCTCAGCCACTACCAGCTCCTTGATAATTCATACAGGTGTGCCACGCCTTCCACATAGGAGGTTTCTGCATGCAGGTCTACAGCTGTGCAGTGCCCAGGTATCCCTGCTTTCTGAGCCTGGTTTTGTGTCAGCTTCACAGCAAACTTGACACAACTGGTGTTGGAATAAACCTTGTTTTAAACATTGCTACTTGACCCCTGCTTGCCTCTAGAGGAACACCACCTCGACTTGGGTTTATTCAAAGACACAAACTGGGTCTTGGGCTGTCGCCGAGTACTAGGCAGGGCCAGTCTTCACTGCAGGCTACTGCTGTGTCACAGCACAACCTTGAAGAGTCCCTTTGGCACAATGCCTGTGGTGACTTGGCAATTGCATCCACCTAGGCTACACTCAGCGTTGTGGCAGCCAGCTGCAGTTAAAACCTGCTGGGACCATGGCTCTAGCATGATTAGCTGGCACGATGACAATCACGTGTTTGTCTCCACTAACTTCTGCTTCATAGACAGGAATAAGCAATATACCATCAAGGAAAGGCATAACTTGTGTAGGGACAAATGCTTTGTGGAAACTGCACAAGGCAGCACTGAATGCCTGAAAGTGAATAGTGGAAAGAGATGTAATGAAGGAAGCAAGGTTAAGCAGCCAGAGGAAGAAGGAATCACACAAGAAATGGCTGAAGAAACACGCACCAGAAGGAAAGCGAGTACATGAACAAAGCATATAAAAAGCCCCCAATATGTGAAAGAAGTGCAAGTTCAGAGGTACAATTTTGGAGTGAACACAGATGGCAAAATTAGACTGAAACCAACATACAGGGTCAGGTAGGCATGAGAAGAGACTCACTGACCCTTGCATGGTTCTTACATATGTAGAAAGGCCATTTGGATGGGACAGAAAACATTAGGCAAAAAGGATGCAAAGCAGCAGTGTATTTTTTTCCAATCAAAAGCCATCTATAACCTGTGCTGAAAATGTCTTTTTTCTTCAAGCATATTAACAGTTTAATACATGATAGTATCACTGGTGACACTGAGAACACTGGCCTTTAATGAATCAATAGATTTGTTTCATCTTTAACTAATTTGAACCTTTAATCTTCTTCCTTGTACAAATTCTTCTTCCTTCAGGTCAAAGTATTAAATAGGCTCAAGAAGTAAATAAGGAAATAAATACCAGAAACCCCATGGGGAACATTGAAATTAAAGTTTTCTTATAGTCAAATCAGCCTAACGCTGTGATTACCAGCTCAGTTCAGCTTCTTTCCCTCACCCCCTCCCCCCAACTCTATGGCTAAAGCTATGGGAGTAAATGGCCTAAAAAAGGAAGGTGCTTTGGTTTTCTTTTAGTTTCTTGATGCTTGTGTTGCTGTAGATTGAGGTTGAGGGTCTTTGTATTTTAACTGCTCTCATTATGGACATACAGAAACCTTTACAACACAGATATGTAAAATAGCCCAAAACATTGGTCTGCAAATTTTCCCTGACACTTCATTCCTGGCTTGCATTCTACTGTGCTGATGCATCTGACTTTTTTTATGGATATAAGTTATACTGGTGCAAACCCTTCTGTAGACAAAATCTTGCTGATATAACTGTCTCCCACCAGCACAACGTATTTCAGTTAATGAGTCAGAATACACTTTGATATCAGTATAAATGGTTCCTCCTGGCGGGAGGATTGCTTCTTTACTGTTAAAAGTGTAGATAAGTTCTGAACTTTCCTCTTCCCTTACTTGTTCTTAAATCAATCAAACCCATATCTATTATTTCTCATCCAGAAATAATACAGCTTCTTTTCATCACGTTTTTGACTGCTGGTCCCTGTCTGTGTTCACGCTTCGATTGTACGGTCATCAGAAAAGGGTATATCTAAAATCTTCTTGAAAGCAGAAGTTTTGTTTCAAGTGACGGTAACCGCAGGATCAAACACCTCCAATCTTAAAAGTAAAAGAAACAAAACTGACTCAAAAGTTTGAAGCTAACAAATGGTTTGTAGCTGACTGAGACACTTGTATTTAATATTGAGGAAGCAATGACTTTCTGGTCTCCAGTGGAGCATCTCCTAACCAGACAGACAGGCACACAACAAAATGAAGTCTTAATGCCGAGAGCTTCTTAAGAACACTACAATAACATTCTGGCAGGCTGGGCTCCCTTGGCTCATGCACTCACTGAAATTTGAATGTCTCTTTCAGTTTAGCATGATGCTTGGCAAATTTCCCAACCTTACATTAACTGGGAAAGGAAGACAGGAGAAGCTGGTACGTTCAGCGAATCTTTGAAGAAGCTTCTTTGCAGTTTGCTCGTAGCAAAAGAGTTGGCTGCAAAACAGTGTGGAAGTGTCAGGACTGCAGCTTAGCTAGCTTGAAAAGGGTTTATCTGACTTGCATCCAGGCACCAAGATGCTCAGATACCACAGCAATGTGTGTGGTATAAGAACCTAGATAGAAGGTGATTAGATAGCAAATCAGACAGAATTTTGCATGTGATTTCCTGGGTTTGTCTAAATTTACAGCAGCAACAGTTAATTATAGGAGGTTCTGAAGGCTCCTGGGTGGGCTTATGGCACTTAATACATTGGATTCCGGCCATAAATTGCCAGCCAGAGTTACCACTGTGGCAGGAAGCCCCTATTGATGCAAAGCTGATGGAAACCATCCTTGGGCCTTCCCACTTAGGGGTAGAAGCAGCAGATATCGGTGATGGAAGATCTAGGGGGAGAAGAATTCTTTTGGCAGCAATGGCAGAACTCCAAGGAAAAGAGCATCGAGATGTGCATGGGACATCACCCTAAGTGGGACAGATGCGTGAGGTGAATACACACAGGAGTTACCTGTGGTCATCCTCTAGATGATTTCTGTACCTACTTCCAGATCTAGTGCCTCTCCTTCCACCACACGTGAATTCCTCAGCCCTTGTAATCACTTCCTCTGGCTTTTAAGCAAGGGCAGCTCTTTAATTGCAGATTAATGCATTAATAAAATTCTTGAGGCTACGTTGAAGTGACTGGGCAAGAGAGATCAGGCTTTCAGCAGCAGCTGCTGGCACAAGAGTCACAGCTCACACTGCTCTACGGGGAAGGCAATGCTGTAAGCAGGAGCAGCATCCGTCATTTTTTCTCTGGTAGTGCCTCAGGGCACATCTACATGGCAGGGCACTGCACAGGGATTCTGGAGCTGCCTCTGAGCAGTGGTTGTGCTAGTTTCACAGCAGGAATATTCAGCCTGCCTGGAGTACTATTCTAACATATCCCCTGTGTTTGCACCTCCATGCCTGCCCCTTGAGGTGGCTTGATGAGTGCAAGGTGCGTACTCTCTTCCCCTCTGCTGTGTAGTCCCACCTGCTCTTAGAAGTATTAAAAAAATAAATTATGACATTTATGAAGGACTTTATATCAATTTTGATTGTCGGATCTTATTTATTTTAGAAATTGGGGAAGCTTTCAAGGCTGATTTCATAGGTGATGCTTTTTTTTTTTCTTGGCTGACAGTCCTGATTTTGTTTAATATTCTTTCCTTTGAGTATCTGAAATTTTGCATGAAATTTCTCCTCACTTGGAAACACCAACACATGAAGTAATTACCAATCTTTCCTGCCTAAGTTAACAGCGTTCTCCTTCCTTGTGCTATTAGTTCAAGGTCACAATGATAGAATTCAATCCTTCATGAATTTTCATCCGACTTGCTGTCCACAAAAATTGTTGATTAAAAGATCCAATTTCCATTGGCATTCTGCCTTTCAAAGGATGTCAACAGGAAATATAAATGTGCAGCCCTTTGTGAATGATCTGCAAGGACATGCAGGCTTATGAAAAAAAAGAAGCAGCAGTTAGCTAAATCCTTTAGTTTCTGTTTTGAATGACTGGCCATAGGAATGCAGGCTAAGCTGTATTTCAGCTGTTCCCAAGGATGTGTATGTGTAACTTGTTGATAGTGGTTGGTACATCAGGCTCCAGTGACAGCTACGTGACCACTCTGATGATCAGTGTCCTGTAGCAGAACCAGCCCCTGCCTCCCCTCAAGAACACCAGGCATGAAAGAAAACAAAGGGGGATCTGTTTATTCAGAGGACTGGCACTCATACCTCCTGCTTTTTACTGAGAAAAGAGAGATCCTAGGTCATTTCAGCTCTCACTCTATTCTCCCAGCAACCATTAGGTTGTGAGGAACTGCATGACTTGCTCCAGCAATTGATGTGAATTTCTGATACTTGGGAGAGCTGAGACTTTTGCCATACAGGACCTGTGGGGAATCTGATTGATAGGAGCAAAACTCAACACCCAGAACACCAGCTTACTTCATTGGGGACTACCCATTACCAACAAAAGGAAAGGAAAGCCCACCACAGTCTTAAAGTTTCAGCGTTATGTTTTTTAAATCTTACCAGTGTCCAAGCTATATGTCTTTCACAGTACAAATTACTTGGAGTGTGCTGTGAATGCACAGACACAGATCAGTGCTGAACATCTGGTTAAAATAAATTACAGCCTTATTTTGCAAATAAAAGTTCCTAGGGTCTACATGACAAAGTCTGGCCAGCACAACTATCTCATGGGGAAAAAATCACATCCCTAGCCTACAAAGATAACTATTTTGGCATGATTCCCTTCCCCACTATGTAGACTTGCATCGACTTAGACCAGAGAGGAATCCTTTTGCCAGTTTAACTCACATTGTTTGGGAGGTAATTCAACCATGCTGGCAGACTCCTGCAGCTGGTATAAGCCATGTTTCCATCGAGGAATATGGCCAGAACAGTGACACCAGCAAACCCCTGAAGTACTTAAAGAATAGCACTTTTTCTTCTGCCACCAGTGTCTAATATTTTTCCGTTTTAAAGCTTCCTGCAAAAAGGAAACACGTAAATTTGTGCCCTTCCTTATATCATCAACACGTTATTTCTTGTTACAGAAGAATTAAAATATACATAAGGATAGAAGGTGTATTGCTTTCCAGCATCCTGGTGATACTTGCCTTTGGATGGGAGAAGATCCCAGTTCTCCTGCAGGATGCCTGTTACATGTTTTGGTGTTGAATTTGGAGATCGAGAGGCAGAGATGGTTTGCCTTTTATTAGGTCTTCATATTTTGGTTTTGCAGGGTGGCATTTAAATTAATGGTCATAGTTAATGAATTACAACTGTGTATGCAAATGAATTTGAGCTGTTTTGAATAACAAAACAAAGTCCTTTAGTCTGCTTGTGACTTGGTTTGTATTTTTACACTCTAACTGGTCCGTTTTTTTCATGTGGTCCCTGTTAGCTCTTACCTGATAACATTTGCCAAAGGACTTTCTGGATGAACCCAAAAATCGAAGATTTAGCAGTCTACCTTAACCTACAAGCCCCCCGTCCATAAGGCAAGGCAATGCATAAAGCTGTCTTGGCTTGAAAGTTCAGCTCTTTTGACAACAGTTTTCACCTGTCTCACTTAATTAATTTTGTCCAAATTTCTACTTGCCTCAGTCTACACAGACTCTGCTCATTCCTTTCCCTGCTCCTTCACCGTCCATTTCTCTCCCAGGTCTCAACGTTTTTGCTCAAGTGAACAGGGCAGAAAGGACAAAAAGTGAGAGGGGGAGGCACCCAATTACAAACAATCTCTTCTGACCAGATGCAGGCCTGGAACTTCCCCTTATTTTAATTTCCCATTATCACTTAGCTGTGAATTGATGAGAACATGGAGCAAGACACCAAGAGGCCCCATTCTCATGTGCGCCACATTGGAAGGGGAGAATTTTCAGCGTTCCATCAGACTGCCAGGACCTGTCTGCCTCCCACAGCTCCTGGTGGGAGGGCTGACTTAGGAAATGGCAAAAGACACCAATGACCAAAAAATGCTGCCTCTTCTCTGCCTCGAGTAAGGCTTTTCCAGGTGAGCAGAAATGGTCTGAGCCGCTAATGAGGTCTAGGCTGCCAAAGAAAACACATGGGCAAATTCGTATTTTCCAGGTGGCTGGTGGTAGAAATGTAACTGTCCATTGAAGTCTACAGCCTAGCCTTTTTTTGCACTTACTCATTAAATTGCAGATTTATCGTGAGGTTACTTTAGCGTAATGTTAGCTGTGTTGTCTCACTGGCCCTGTAAATCAGTTGCTTGTCACAAGATATAGAAAAAAAACGAGTGCTTGCTTCAAGTCACACGAGGAATGGGTGGCACTTCCGCATGGCCTGGTGCTGCTGGAGCACCATGGAGCACCACGGAGCACCATGGAACAGCCAGGCCACCACTCCAGCTCTGTGCTACTCTTGCTCAATGCTGAGCACGAGGTTGTCAAGCCAAAGGGGTTTGGATCAGAACTGAGTGTTGAAACAACAAACATGAGATGGAGCATATCCCTGAGGGATGTTAAAATAAGCAGCAGAAAAACGCATGACTGGTCCCTCGTGGTGCAGTCGATGGGACAACCTGCTCAGACCAGTTGGATTTCACCCATCTGGTTCACACGTGCACTCAGCCCTTTCTGGCCAAGGCCACCCTGAGGCAGGTCCCTCCCCAAGCTGACAGCTTCGCCACCTTGCTGTCCTCTCTCTGCCTCCGCTCATACCTGTGCCTTGAGGCCGGCACCGCTGGATGTGCTTGTTAAATGAAAGCCTCTGTGGCCCTGAGGACAAACACTGTGCCACAGCACTCTGAGCACTTCTACAAGCAGCTACTTTCATTTCCCATTTCCCAGGCAGTTACATGATTTAACTCTTCTGCGGCAGCCCAAGAGCAGCACGGGCAGCTGGAGCAGGCAGGGAATATAATGGGGGATGTGTTCACATTTCCCTCTACTGTCAGTGCAGGACCCACTGTAGACAAATCTTCAGAGATGCTCTTTTAAATTAGCTGGGCTATTTGCAGTATAAGGGCACTCATATTGAAAGCGAGTTACAAGCAAGACAGAGATTTTAAGCAAGATTTAGAGAAAAACAGGCCTGTGTTGACATTCAAGCCCATTTTTTCATTATTTTTTTAAAGCCATTCTGAAGATTTGACAGGGGTCTTAATGCATCCAGCCTCTTTTCGGAAGATGCAGGTGTAAGAGTGATGTTACAGGGTGAGATGAGTCTCCCCAGCAGGTCTGTGACACTTGCTCTCTCCTTCAGAATGATTCACAAATCCACAAATGGGTGCCACTAAATTTACTGTTGTATGTGAATGTAAACTCTTTAGAATGGGTTTGATAAATTGGGGAAGAATATGGCCCAATAATAAGTTGGTCTTAGTGCAACTGACATTCATGTGTTGGGACACATTTATTTTCTAGGTAGAACAGTTTCTGGCACTCTATTTAAGTAAGATACCTCCAGAAAATAAAACTATATGAACCAGCAAATTCTTTGAGTAGGATTATCAACCACAAAAGATCTGAAAATTGTGAAGCATCAAATAGAGCAGCTTTGACCATGTTGTTAGAACACGGTATTTTGTCCAGAAGGCCTTGCCTTCTTTTTCTCATAATTGCTAATAGTGCTCCCTCAGAAGTGGCACCCATCAAATACCACCAGCTAGCTGCTGCAGTGACATTACAGCTGTTATCCTCATGCCAGAAATACCTCATTTTATAGCGTGGGCCTTTCCAGGAATAAGAGAACAAGGTCTGGGCTTTTGCATATTGCAGAACCACATCTAAATGAATTAAGTAGAGATGCCAAGACTAAATTACTGAAACAGTTCTCATGCTGACTTGGTTTGACAAGAATGTGGCCTAGTCTGAGCACCGGATGGACTTCCATCCAAGCTGAATGATCAACACCTTACAAATCCTGTGTTTAAAGAGGTGGCTTGACTATTCCTCAAAGCCTGGATTTACCCTTCGTCTCGCAGGGGTCTGGAGGAAATCTGCCTGCCAGCAGGGTCACTCTCTAGGAGCACAGACAGGGGGACTAGTCATTCCATTACTATAACCACTCACATTTATATATTTCTAAGCATATGCATCACTTCTCATGAGCAAACTTAACCACTTGCTCCTTAGATGTCTCCATCTGAGTGACATGTTTAGTAAGTCATGCAAATAATATTTCCACTGATGCCAGTTCACACAGCCTTACAGTGAGTGCCTAGCAAGACTAGGACCTGCAAAATCACAGGCTCACCAATGCAGGAATTTATACAAATAGATAGTAAGGACAAGGAACAAAGTTAGGCAAGACTACTGTGATGAAAACCAGTTTTGTCCAAAGTCGGAAACCTCAGACACCACTGGAGAAACAAAAGTATATGCAGCCAGCATCTAACACATCAGCTGCAGACCTAAGACTGTGTCAGGGCTTGCAGAAACAGAATTCAAAACAGAATCACAGAATCATAGCAGACTGGACAAGAGTCTAACATCATTGAGTCCAACCGTTAACCTAGCACTGCTGTGTTCACCAGTGAACCATGTCTCCAAAATAGACCTATTTCTACCACAAGCAAAGGTGAAGGGGGAAAGAAAAAAAAAACCAAATGGGAATCAGTTCAGGGGCTCACATGCCAAAGCCACTCACTAGGCAGGTTCTTTTTCCATGATCAGCAGGGCTTGTGTGGTGACACCTTCTTTTCCTTCCCATTATAATTTGATAATGTGCACCTGGCAGGACTACCAGCATGTCGGCACTCCCAGGTGTAAAAAGATATCGGCCTCTCTAAAGATACGGACCTTGTGAAATGCCACACCTCAGCACAACACAGCCAAGGGCTGAGCTGCCCTTATTTGCATGTACTCACGACTTAGTCTTGCATAAAAGACCCATAAACTCTTTGGGAAAAGAACAGCTACACATTTGTCTACTTCTTGTGTTCCAAGAACTTTTCTCGTTAGCTGCAAGATGACATTTTAATGAGGTTTCACTGCATAGAAAACATGGGACGATTTAACCAGCTCTGTCCACCCCCTCCCTCCCTCCCCAAACTCTTTCTGAAATGAGTTACCATGCGGGAACAAAAGCTTTTATGAGAATTTATGTCATTCGTGTGGAGGCAGGGGTGAGGGAGAAGTCATTCAGCTGCTAAACCTTGGCATCAGAGTGTATGCCATTCCCTCTCCTGCCCCGTACTGGGTGGCAAAGTGGCCTTGTTCAGACCTGTGCGAGTTTCTTCAAAAGCCGGGAGCTAGTGTGTGTTTGTTTGTTTGTTTTGGAGTCACAGAGAGGGCAGCGTAAAATAGCTGCGAGGCAATTCCCGTTCAGTAAAATGGAAGTCTCACTGGCTCTTCATTCAATACAATGTGGCTCAAGAGGATATCCTGCCAACCCAATGATAACGAGGGAAATAAAGTCACTTCCTCACCAGCTGTTTGATTCAGGTAGAAAAAGGAAGCGTTTACTTCCTCATGTTTGCTCTCCCTGCCGCCCCCTCAGTCAGAAATGCCAGGCAGAAATTGCCTTTTCCCTCCAGATTTTCGATAAGGAGCCGTCAGATCTGTAATGCTTCTCTGGGCTCACTCAGCCTGTGGGCAGTACGTCCTCCTCTGTGACCTAGGAGCTGTGCCTTGCCTCTCGGGCCAGGGTGCAGGCTGAGCTGCAAAAGGACTGAGGCTGAACAAACTTGGCTCATTCCACAAGCAAAGAATGCCCGTGTAATTAAAGATGACATTTGTTTCTTGGATCAGAGCTGCCGAATTTGGGCCAGCGGAAGAGCAGGATAGTGTGATCTCTTTGTTTTGAGACTGCCCTGACTCAGTGCACTATTACGCCTCCTAATCCTCCCAGAGCGACAAACTCCACTTCTGTCCTGAGCTCCCTGCAAATCCCAGGAACTCTAGCCAGGAACATGCTCTGTCCTCCCTATATATAGTCCAGCGGGCAAGAAGGCAGTATGGGGCAGTCCTCCTTGGGGCAACCCTCCTGGCTTCAAATCAAGCACAGGTAGGAGAAGCAGGCATCTCAGGTGCTTTGGTGCCTAAGAGGAGCTTAGGCAGAGCATCATTCCCTTCCCCGTTGCCACCTTTCTTGCTTCATGGAAACAGTCAACACCAAGTTTCACAGTAAACCAGCAATGGACTGATTTGACTTAATAAAAGCTTCTTAAGAAATGACTTTTTAAAAACTTACAGAGCTGAATGAAGAGTTCTTTTCCATATAATTTTTAACAGCCCTGATATAATTTTACATCCAGGATATAACTTCCCATTAAATTTTGAAGGTCTTAAAAGCAAGGTCTGCAATGATTTTTTTTCCAATTGTGTAAGACTTCCAAAAAGGTTGACCAAGCCAGAACTTGCCTCGGTCTATTTGCCAAGGGGACCCTTGCTTTCATTATAAAGAGTGCTTTTCAAAGGGCATCAAGTGTTTCAAACAGTTTTCCTAATCTTATTTATTTTAGCTGAGATTCTCTTATTTTAAACAGAGCAGTTTAGGTGACAAAAATCCAGTGACAAATACATGGCTTTACAGAAGACAAAACCTTATGAAACAGTTAAGATTCTGTTTAGGGTTCTCTTTGTGCTAAAATAGTTTTCAGCAACGGGTCATACTTCCCTCCTCCCACCCCCCTTGTTTTAGTACATAAAATGGACATGTGTTTATTTAAAACAGGTTTGAAACTTAAACAAATAGTGACAGGCTGTTCAAACAAGCTTCGGAAATAGGCCTAATCAGGATGTTTGAGAAGGGGAGGGGGAACGATCATAAAGAGCTACTTGTAATATATAGTGCAGACACCATTAGGTTGGGTTCATGTTATTGTTGTAATAATCTCGGACAAAAAAGTACTGCATGCTGCACATTTTTTGTTAACATTCCTCTTTTGAGCCATAGGTTATGCCATATTTTTGTCTTGTATCCAAGTTTTACTGTTCCCCTCCGTCCATCTCCATACCCAATACCAGAAGCTCTATGGAATAATTGGAAATGGTCTCACAGAAAAACTGGGAGGAATGTTCCTGAACTGGGATAGAAGGGAGGCACAAAATCTGCTCATTTTGATATTGATACTGGGTATGCATGTACTGTCATGAATATACAGAAGTGAGACCTTCCCCACAGAAAGAAACCATGAAAACCTTAACGTTAAAATGTTTTCACGACTTGCATTTCCATGAAGGGTTTTTTTTCATTTCCTCTCTTTTCCACCCATAATAATATCACCAAGTGTTGAACTTTACCCTTGTTGTATTTTTATAAGGCCTGATCTTGCACTCCTTATACAGACAAGGCTCCTGTGGAAGACAGTGAGTCTGTACTGGCGACAACAGGATTTATCCCAGTCTGTAACATTTTAGGATATTGTGTTACTTCATAGCCTTAAGGAGAAATAAAAGCAGCTTTCCAAAGAGCTGCACAGCAAACTGAGTGTGCTTTTTCAGTTCTGCAACAGCACAGCAGAATATTAAGGCCAGAGTTTGCAAATGTCTGTGTCAAAAAACAGGCAGCTAAGCAAAAGTTGCCGATTTCTCTCTGAAATGAAGAGTTTGCATTAAAACATTCCATCCTCCCCACAAAAGGTTAAGCTGCTTTCGCTTAAGAATATACCTTTGGAAACCCAAGCTGGAAAATTATTGCCTAGAGGAACAAGCATTGAGAAATAGCAAGAGGCAGACGTGTTTTCACGTCACTCAGTTGGCCAAAGCCTGTGGCTGTTCTGTTACCAAGTCTTACCTACTTACATCCACTCTGACCTCCAACATGCACCAACATTACTGAATATAATAACTTATTTTGGAAGTAACTATCTGTTATTTATTTGAATATCACTCAACATCTAGTGAATAGAAGTCAAAATATTAAAAACCTTACACGCCCTCTCGTGGTAAAACCACAAATGCTCCTATTTTGATAACTAGAGATGCCTGATGAGGGAAGCTAATTTAACTACAGAATTCGATTATCATTAACTCAGTTGGAAGGTTTACATCAATAATGGACACCTTTCTCTCCTCAATTCCTGCTGTAAGCCATAACAATATATGCATTTTTAGAAGGCAGTTTACCTCCTAGCATAATAACATTGCAAAACACCTAAAGGCACTATGACTTTAACAGAGAATGTTAACTTCTACCAAAATTGGGAAGTCTGGGATAATAAAAGTAGAGACAGAAGCCATCATGTTAGATAGCTGTTTCATGGGTTTATTTCAATAGCTTGGGAGCAGACCTTAATTGGCTGCACAGTAAAAGAGTTGCCATAAATGATGATGCTATCAGTTTTGTCACATTTTTAGTCATTCAGCTTGGCTATTTACTGCTTTCATGCCATACAGTATGATTTATCTGTCTCTCAGGAATGCTCTGAAGCGTCATGCTTGTTAGGAATTGCAGCCTGAAAGAAAGGCATTACGTGCAGAGTATGACCAATCCAATCATTAGCCCGGTCAAATCCCACTGTATTTATGAGTCACAAAAACTTTATCTTTGCTACTTAAACAGCCGTTCCATTTGGTGCCTACGTGCATGACCAGGTTTTCCTGGAGCATATGACCATGGTATCACCCTTTTTGATGACACTTGTGAAAGATTATCATAGGTGTAACACAACCCTAACAACTTCAGTTCATATGGAAGAAACATCTGTGGCTACTATACAAAGTCTTCTGAGCCCATCCCAAAACAAATACTGCGTTGTTTTCAATGAAGCTGACCTGCAATATAGATGCCCCATGTCCAGTGGAAATGAAAGATTTGGAGAATGAAAGTTCATCTACTTCCTTTGTGTATGTTTGTACAGACAACATTTAGGACCCAAAATAGTGGTAACTTATATTTAAAAATACTGCTTCTGTCTTTTCTGTTAGACTGGGCATGCCTAAAGCAGCAGTCACAACCATAAGTAGTTTCAGCAATATTTGTGAAGAAATAGGCAGGAGAACTTCTTTTTAAGCACGAAAAACTGAGCTCCCAAATCACTATTTTCATAGGTTTGTGTGGTCTTCTTGTGCCAGCAGGATTGCTGGTTGACGACTGAGAGTGAAGAAATTGCCTTCATTTCCCCATCCCCCCTTCCCCAAAAAAACCAGTGACTGCAATTCTGATACTCCTTTTCTCATTTTTCTAGGATGCCTTTGTGGAGTTGTATGGCAACAGTATGAGGCCTTTGTTCGATTTCTCCTGGATCTCTCTGAAGACTATCCTGAGTCTGGTTCTGGTGGGAGCTTGCATCACTCTTGGCGCTTATCTCGGACATAAGTAGAGTCACCCAGTTTATTGTGGATTACAAAAGTCTTTCAAAACAACAAAATAATATTTTTTTTTCTGTAGCACAATATTTTATGAGCAAAGCAACTTCCCAGCGAAAGATTAAATCAGCTATTACTGCCAAAGGAAATATCATTTATTTTTACATTGCCGGAAAATTATTTATTAAAAGATATTTACATTTTAACCTGCTATTTTCAGAACCTCAGCAAGCTGTATCTGTCATCACATCATGTTGTTATTCTTAACTTTAATGAGCCCCAGAGTATTTTACGTTCTTTTTTTTTAATTAATGCCGCTGGCTGGATTATTTTATCTCTGAAGAGCGAATATACTGACAAAGACCTACCTGCTTACACTTACAAGGGCAGTTACTTGAGCTGCTAAAAACTGCCAAATGGTGTTGAATTTCCTAGCATTTTCCAGGAGGGATCTGAAAGACAAGGTCAGCATGAACAAAGTCCTCACCCTGTCCTGCTGGCAAGAACTGACGTAGTAAACAATTCAACATGGTACATATGTGGAGTCAAGACAGAAGCTTCTTGAAGGACACTTGGCTATCCCTACAGGAGAACAGTTGGAAATATGATTGCCTATGCCTTTTAAACATGTGTTTTCAAGTTACCAGCTGTGCCATCACATCATAGTCACAATACCCACACAATACATGTCAACTGGTTTTTTTTAATAGAAGTGTGAAGTTAAATCTTTGGGGCTTGCAGGAGATTGCTGTTCCAATGATTTTCTCAGCAGCAAAATGTTTTTTGTGGCTACTGACATGGAAACATCAGGAGACCTTAAGTGCCTGCTTCAACAGAGCAGAGCTGGAGTCTGAAGACCTGACCTGTGTCCCACTTTAGTGGGCTCATATCTGCAACTAATCCTGCTTACTTACAGAGTTCCTCTGGGGGTTTGAAACCAATTAGATGTGGTCTCTAAATCCCTGAAAGTTGAAAAAGATCTTAATTTTATTTGGCAAAAAGCAGACCTCAGCTAAGTTACAGATTAGCTCTGACTATCCTTGTTTATCAAACTGGACACCAAAATCAAGTTCATTTTCATAACAGGAAAGGAAAGTGAGATTTATCATCCTGCCCCTCGCCCTCAAAATTATTTCATGCTAATAATTTCCTAAGACTGTCTACAGAAGAAAAGATGATGAAGAAACTCAACATCCTCTCTGGACAGAGACTCTTTGACACCTCGCTTGTGCAGGTGCCTACTGTCATCTCAAGTGAAAATAGGGTGAAGGAAAAGGGGGAGTGGGAGGTGTGAAGTCATCTGCTCCTGTTACAAAATGCACCGCAAGTAGAACTAACGCAGAGTACATAATACAGTTTTATAAACAGACCTGGGTTCTGAAACCAGATGTGTCAATGCCTTTTAAAGCAGGGCTTTCCATGAGCTTGACGGGGGCCAAGAGTGCCCCGGAAGCCGAAGACTCTGAAGCGTCGAGTCCCAGGGCCTGCTCTGAGGCATGGAAATGTCCATCTTCAAATGTTTTAAGTCCTGCGCTTCTATTTTTTCTATGAAACTTTTGAAATCTGGGATTAGTGGGTAAATGGACATCCAGATGTAAAAGGAAAGTTTGCAAAGCTCTGGATAAAATGTACCGTACAATACATAAGTGCTCAAAGGGTGAAAAACATACAGTGAATAAACTGTAGCTCCAACCTCAAGATTTCAGCTGAATAACTTTGTGGCATTATATGCAAAATATCTCCAGTAACTCGGGAATGTAATATGTTCAATGTTAAGGCTGTAGTTGATGTTGTGTCTTCAAAGCTGCTTTTATGTTTGGTTTTTTTAAGAGTTGTACATCTCAGCATTTTTACTGCTATTTAGTCGTGGCACCTACACTTTGTATGAGCAAAGATGGAGTGAGCTTACATTTCAGATTTGAAATTACTTAATTTTATAGAAATGTAGAAAGGAAATATTTCTAAGAACACAAAAATGTGAACTATGCTTCATTAAAGGAAAAGGAAAAAGAAAAATCCCACCATCAAACAAAAACTACCTGCAGTGCTTTCAGAGTGCTTCTGTAAGAAGTGGGCATGCTCATGTAGGGTTTTTATGAAAAATATTTCAAATCAGAGGAACTGAGGAGTATTGTGGATTGAGTGTGGGCTTTTTTTTTTTCTCAGCTTACAAACTGAATTTGTCTGCAGCCAATTGCACAACTGGAATTGGCTGGTATTGAGCTTATGTTTCATTTCACAATCTAGTCTTCGTTTCAATTTGTGCCCATATGCCCATTAAAGTTTATGAACTATTAGACCTCAAATTGTTTCAATATTGTTTATTTTATTAAAGGTTTACATTGTCAAAAGTAGTAAAAATACCAATTCCTGTGCTGCTATAATACCAGGATAATTTGAATGGGGTTTCTGTTTTTAATACGTTCCAATGGCTAAAGTTTTTTAAAGCTGCTTTACAAATAATATGAAAATGACACATGATACACAATTAAATAAATACTGAGGATTTTGTGTTCTGTTGTGTCTACTCACTGGACTTCCCAGTGTATTTGTTAGTACCAGGCAAAAAGAAGAGTCATGATGACTGTTGATGATTTTATTTTATTAAAGAGCTAATGGAGTTTTCCCATCCTGACTGCAGAATAGTACAATATTGTGGCTGTATTAGGTATTATGATAGTTGATCATACATTTATTAAGAAAACATATTAGAAACTTTGAATGTATATAAAAGCTTGAACCTCTTAAATAAAATCCTCTCTTCTCACTCTTCCATTTCTTTTGCAATAATTCCTGTCTTTTCTACTCTTCATTACACTTCCATGTAAGATTTTTTTCCACAAAATGCCTTACAGACTTCCATGCTCAAAGACTATGCTTCAGTGAAAACCCATCCTCTGTCACTATGTAGGCACAGACATCTGACCATTCTCACCATATCCAAATTGTAAAGAAAAAAAAAATTAAAAAGAGGGATACTTCTGAAGTGTTTGAGTGTGGAGAATCAGAGGTCAAAAAGGAAGGAAGAGGTCAAGAAGTGGAGGGAAATAGAGAGATCACTGAAGTATCTCCCTAGTTAAAGATGAGCGTTACCTGGAATTTGTTTATTTTTCATCCTTTCCATTGAAAAAGGATGATATAAGGGCAGAGAAAAAGCTTACAAAGACCCCACAATTATTTTTCACTATAGAACTTTGTTAATGCTGAAGGCAGTTTTTTAAAACAGAAAATGCATAGGTATTGAAGAGAAGTACTGGATTTTGCTATATTCAACTTAGGTGTCCTTAAATATTTTTCACTCCATTTTTTAAGAAAATAATGAAAGAAAGTATTTTGCTTCTGAAAAAATATTCTGTAGGATCACCTGAGACCTGTCATAAGTCAGTAACTTAGGAACAGATGAAAAAATTCTGCAAGTATTCTGAACTTAGAGGTGATACAGAGGATATTTCTTAATGGAACAAGCACTGGATCCACCAAAGGACTAATGGGGCTGTCGAGGTAACAGAGACTATACAGATGAGAAAGGGAGCTGGAAGATATGGAGAATGACATTGGTATGTAAGAAAATCTTCAGTTTCATATGTTGCAAGAGTTCACCCAAGATGGTCAGAACATAATTGTTAACTAAAAGCAGCTACAAATGTGTGCACTACATGGCTATGATTACTAAAAACGTGCGATTACAAAATGATGTGTAAATTATTGTAAAATTACCTAGTCTATAAAAGTTCATCGGTTTGCTGTTGTGATTGGGGATTATATAGCCTGAGTAGTTTTGCACTAAAAAGGAACAATAGTGAAAACAGAAGTCTGAAACCAGATGTGCAAAGGCAACACGAAGGTGATGCAGTTCAAAGAGCACAGTCCCAGTCCCCCCAATCCACACAGTCTCCCCAGCTGAGGCAGCGAGAGTCTGGACTGCATGCTTTGACCCTGAAGCAGAACACTGCTTAGCTGTGCACCTGCACTTCACTTCACAAACCTATTGATTAAAAGTATAATGAACTAGCATGTTTAAAGCCTTTCTTCTTTTTCTGCTCTCCATCTCTGAACAAACTAGCAAAATTATTCATTTCTATTATGAGTTTATGGCTCAGTACTATATGAAAAATTATACATATTTTAATTAATGGGTATAAAAATTTTTTCTCACTGCAAAATCCCAGCTTTATTTTTCATTCCTATCTCTCTTTCCAACAAGGCTAAATATGAGGAAGACAAAAGAGCTAATTTAATCTGTATTTGGTTTAAATCACACTTCTATATTAAATTAATGCAGCTTCATCACACAATGAAATTATCTTCAAAAAAGTAATACAGCATTAAGAGTTCCACACAAAAACTATATATTTTTATAATTTAAATAGCGGGTTTTTTTCTTTTTCTTCTGAATATTTGAATTTTAATTATCACCAGCATAAATGTACATAAGCAGATATTGTTTATCTAGTACCTTTGGATGATGTATGTATGGTAATGTAGTTTGTCAGTTTATCATCATTTAATATGATTATGTTGTTCTTTGTCTTTAAAATGTTATAAGAACATGCTGCCATTAAACTTTCCATGTCTGTCTAGTTTCTATTGTGAAAAAATAATAAAAGCACACTGTGAGATACTTGTTTTGCATTTGCATTGTTTAGGATTTGTTGATAAAAGGCTACTCAAACATTTTGAGTGTAGTCCCATAAATGACATGTAATGTTTCCTTCCTGATAGTTCTATTCACCTGTTCTGCTCAGCAGTGGCCAGTACTCACCAGTTTGATGTAGTGGCCCAGGTTTGAGTAGCTGTTGCTGTGTGAAATACAGCCCACAGGCATAGCCTGCGCTTTGGGGCCCAAGGACAGTGTCACCCTTTCTGCCCTCCTATTCATTTGATGCCTTGCAGAAAGCACAGCAAGGCTCTTCTGTTTGTTTGCTAAAACTGGTTTCCATTCTTGCAAACAGGAGCTGGAAATGCACATTAGCAAGTTTCAACAAGAGCAAAAAAAATATTTTTGTTACTGCTGAAGGTTTCCTACAGTTATGAGTGGTTTCCAAAAAGTGTTTAGGTATTTTGCTTCTTACAGGCTCACATTAACAAGCCCTTGATTCACAGTGGTTGCCTCTTACCTTCTGTGGTTTTAAGTCAGGTAGAACACGGCTGAATGTGTTCAAGTAATGAGTATTTAACTGCTTTAAGAATTTACCCAGCTTCTTGAGTGCATTTTGCAGCCAAATGTGTGCACTGTGCTGCCATGAATGCACTTTTTATGAGTGCCTGAAGTTCGTAGTTTAATGCTTTTCAAGCACAATTCAGGCACATGTGCAGACCATCTACCCCTGTATCTGTGTCCATGAAGACAGAGGCAGTGGAGGAAGTCAACCTGAAACTGAAAGAAGAAGCAACAGCAACAGAATGCAATGCATGGACTCTGTCCTCTGGGCTCTGGGATTCAACTGTCCAGCAGAGAGCAAGGTTACTAAATTCTTTGCAACCACTTTGCAGTGGGGCAAGTACTACCATTTCTCTCTGCCATTATTCTGTGAAAAAAGAAGACAAGGACTTGGGGGAGAGCAGCCCCCAGCACTGCATTTTTTCTAGCTAAAATCTAACAAAGGAAGATGGGATTAAGTTTCCACAGGGAGTTCAGCAAAACTAGGTAAATTAGTTCAGAGATTCTTCTCTTTCTGCCCAGTCAGATAACTGCAATTTTTCTAAAAAGCTAATGGATTAGCATCTGTGATTAAATGCTTACCTCATCACTGGGACCAAGCACAGTGAACAGAAGAGGTCTGGTGGATAAAGACAAAATGAACATTAGACCTGATAACAAAGGTGAGTTTTGGCTGTCTGAAAATCAGGTAGGAGCACACTCAAAAAAAAGAAATTTTGCTAGGCCAAAGCCAGAAAGCTCCCTTCTCAAAACATTCCCAAGTGGTTTCAAGCACTCTAAGTCTCCACTGAAGCTGCACGAGCAGCAGTGCGCAGCTGTCCCTCTGCGGCGGCAGGGCCTCCATCCTATAGTACCTATAGCTCCTGTTTTAGTCCTTCTCAATTGTTAAATATTTAATGGGAGTCTGCAAGTGGGAGAAAGTGAAGTTCATTCCACTATGAATGGCTGGGTACCAGTGCATGGCATTTAAGTTTCACGTAACACATGACCCTAGGAGGAGCTAGCCTTCTGCTTGGAACTAGCTTTTTGGTATCAAGAACTGCCTCTGAGGACACGTTACTCTGGGCAAAAGACAATGGAGTCAAGATTTGTGCACTGCAAGAAACTGATTTGCACAGATGGACAAACATCAAAGCAGCTCTTGAAGCATCCCGTCATAGGCTGTAGTTCACTGCTCCCCACTACAATTGAGCACAAGTACTGAAAATGTTCAGAATGGATCTCTAAAATCTCATGGGGATAAATACGTGTCAGTTAAAAACATGGGTATCTATTTTTTTAAAGACTTCTAAAGGTGCAGATACTCCTTGCTATCTTGCACTACTGAAGAGTGTTTCTGGATTAGTTCACCTTGAAGATGCCTCTTCCTCTCCAGTGGGAATACCTATTCTGGTACTGGCCTATGCAACTCAAATGTACTGAGTTGCCTCTTGGATATCATGGAGAAAATTATCAGCCTGCCCTCTTCGGCATGTGTCCTCCAGGACTCTCACTACAAGCACAACCACAATAGTGGGAATGCAATGCCTTGATTGTGGTGAAAATTTGCACTCAGACAAGGTCCTGGTCATACAGCTGAAAGTATGCATGTGGAGCAGACACCACTGATGCAAAGCTTTATAAAGCCACAGGTGACAGAGACAAAAGCTAGTCAGTTTATTTATTTGGAGATGAGATGGAAAAAGAGCCTCCTTCCCTTTCTTTGTCCACCTGATAAGCTACAGGCACTTCTCTGCCTATGTGGTCAGAGATGCTGTCCAATGCCCTAGTTAATGATACCCTTGAGTTACGTGCCTGTTTAAATCTCTCCCCACCTGTACACTCCCACTCCAAAAATTCTGCTGATCCTTAATCTATCCAGTAAGTAAACTTTTCCCTTTCTTATGTGTGACTTCTAGATTATTACTCTTCTCACCCCTCTGGTAACACAAAAGACCCTTTGGGAGGTAAGGTGCAATATATGTGGATGACACTGCTCATGGGTTATTAACAGTAATGTCCAGTGTGCATGTTTCAGGCTGTGCTACTGTGAGCATAAGCACTATGGAGGTCTCTGCATTGGTAGACCTCCGAGATGGAGAGACACATTTCTGTCAAAGCAGCCACAGAGCATGCTAAGGGGCTGTAGGGGGATGAATGACACCTGATCCAGCACCATCTAGTTGGAATGGCATAGACAGGCTTTATCCCATTTTATCGTGTTTGCATGGCAAATTTTAGTAGCTGTCGGGCTACAGGGGTGTTTATGTGAGAAGCTGCCAGAAACTTCCCCCATGTCCATTACAGCCAATGTCCACTGGCTTCAGGATGGACCCACTGCTGGCCAAGGCTGAGCCCATCAGCAACAAAGGCACCACCTCTGGGATAACATTTAAGAAGGGGAGAAAAAGCCTTTGCGCAACAGCCAGAGGGGAGAGTGAGAACATGTGAGAGAAACAGCCCTGCAGACACCAAGGTGTGTGAAGAAGGAAGGGAAGGAGGTGCTCCAGATTCCCCTGCAGCGCCTGGTGCAGACCACGGTGAGGCAGCTGTGACCCTGCAGCCCCTGGAGGACCATGGTGAAGCAGAGATCCACCTGCAGCCCATGTAGGACCCCATGTCAGAGCAGGTGGATGCACAAAGGAGTCTGTGACACCATGGGAAGCCATACTGGGGCAGGCTCCTGGCAGAATCTGCAGACCCATGGAGAGAGGAGCCCATGAGGTTTGCTGGAAGGACTTGTGACCCTCTGGGGGAACTCGTGCTAGAGCAGCCTGTTCCTGAAGGACTGCACCCTGTGGAAGGGACACACACTGGAGCAGTTTGTGAAGAACTGCAGCCCATGGGAAGGACCAGCATTGGAGAAGCTTGTGTAGGACTGCCTCCTGTGAAAGGGACCCCGTGCTGGAGCAGGGGAAGAATGTGAGGAGTCCTCCATCCGAGGAGGAAGAAGTGAAAGAGACAACAGGTGATGAACTGACTACGACTCCAAATAGCATTCCCTCTACATTCCTCATGGGGGAGAAGGTAAAGAAAACCAGGAGTGAAGTTGAGCCTAGGAAGAAGAGAAGGGTTGGGGGGAAATTGTTTTTAAAGTTTGATTTTATGTCTCATTATCATAACCTGATTTGATTGGCGATAAACTAATTTCCCCAAGTCAGGTCTGTTTTGCATGATGGTAACTGATCTCTGCCTGCCCTTATCTTGAGCCAGGAACCTTTCATTGTATTTTCTCTCTGCTGCCTAGCTGAGGAGGGGAGTGAGAGAGTGGCTTTGGTGGGCACCTGGCATCCAGCCGGGGTCAATCCACCATACCCATTCACCATAAAGCCCTGTTGCAGGAAGTTTACTTACAGCAATGGGGAAAGCATTTGGTCAACTTGACCCAGCAGGGGAGAGCTTACACTGAAGAAGCACTTTGTGTCATGAAATTATATAAATGCATGCCATAGAACTCTTTTACAATCTTTCAAAAAACACTCTTTTAGTCAAGTATCATGAATCCCAAAATTGGATTTATTGTTCCACTGACCCACAATAATCAGTCTTATGAACTGATGAGCATATCTGATGCAAACACATAAAAGTCAATGCATGCAGTCTACATACTAGGGTGGCAACAGCTTTGATAGACCCTTT
Organism: Aphelocoma coerulescens; assembly: GCF_041296385.1. Taxonomy (NCBI): domain Eukaryota; kingdom Metazoa; phylum Chordata; class Aves; order Passeriformes; family Corvidae; genus Aphelocoma; species Aphelocoma coerulescens. Next base: position 81,602,906 of record NC_091015.1, read on the forward strand.
AGCTTTGTCTTTGTTGGGGCACCTACAGCAGAAATTGGGAAAGAAGAAAATTCTGTGTTCAGCACTAAAATGGACAAAACCCCTAGACTGTACGTTACTGCTGCAGTGGAAATAATCATCCCTGATTTACTAAATGTTTATTCAAAAAAAACCCCGAAAACAAGTCACTTGTCAAAAAGCCTCTTGCTGTCTTCACCTCCAGCTGCCCGAGCATGAATGCTTAGCATTCAAACTGCACAGCCTTTCACAGAATCACAGAATGGCCTGGGTAGGGAGGGACCTTCAAAGACCATCCAGTCCACCCCCCTGCCATGGGCAGTGACACCTTCCACTAGATGAGGTTACACACAGCCTCTGGCCTCAAACACTTCCAGGGACGGGATATTCACATACAACTGGATAGTCTGAAAAGAAAGCAAAAGAAACCAGCAAAAGATTGGAAAGTGAATCCACAAGTCACATAAAAAGCCCTAACAGGCATGAAGGCATTTTGGAAATGCACTTCTTTTAAGACAGGATCACTGAAAAAGCTGAGAGGCATCACGTCTCCCTACTTCTTACTGTGTCATCCCACAGCATTGCCAATGGCAAACCAAAAAGACTTTGGCTAAACAGCTCCTCTTCCTGGCCCGCACCACTTCCACTGCCCTTCTCCCAAGCAAACACCGAGGAACCCACTGGCAGGGCCCAGCAATGCCAAACATGTCAGCCAACCTCAGATGCAAGTTTTGGCAAGCCCACTTCCAGGGAGTAAAGATGCCAGCACCCTGTAATACACCAGGCAGGCGGAGCAGGGCCACGGAGCTGCAGGATAATTAATGCTGCCTTTCAGCGGGGAGCTGGGGCACAGACGGGCTCTGTAATGTTTGCATCGGAGCCCAGCCAGGAGCCTGGGCTGTCTGCTCCAGTGCCCAGATGCCGTGGCCTGAAAGGGACCACTGCCTGCACTGCTCTGTCCTTCGACAATTCTGCTTGAAGTCAAAACTGGCAGCAAACCAAAGTGTTCTCTCATGAGACTATAAATTAATGTTGCTGAAGGAAGCTGGCTAGTAGTTCATGTGGCTCTGGTCTTGCTTTACATCTGGTGTCAAACTCTGAATTCCCTCTACAGCTAGGAATAAAACAGGTGAGGTGCCTGGGCCACTCAGCACCCCCTACACATTACTAATTTCCTTTCATCCAGGCCTTTAAAAAAAAAAATCCCTGATCATGCTACAGTTTTGAAATGTTATAGGGTTGGGTGGTTTGCTTTTTTTTTTTACTTGAAAAAGCAGCTGTTACTTCTCTCCAGGCTTTGCAAACATTCTTCCTATTAAGTAACTCATTTACTGCTAGCAGCAGGCACAGCTTCCTCCAGCTCGCAACTCCAAAAGAAGCTGATACCTTTTACACTTGAAAAACGTGGTCATGGAAAAGAAACAGATGTATTTTAAACAAAGATGCTCATTTTCAGCTCCTCCTCACTCCTTCACCTCACAGACCAGGTACTTAACAAGCCCTTCACTCCAGCTGCCTACCACCTAAATCAGCACAATTCTTTATCCCAGTGTTTTCATTAGGGACACAAAATCAATCTTTAACCAAGGACAAATAGCACTGCTTCCAGTTGCATCCAAATAACAGCTTCCAGTTCTGGAATTAGACATCAGTGCTGTTACTTTGTAGCTGCTTCCTTGCTTTCTGCCAAGATGGAGCGGGAAAGGAAGGGCACTCCAAAGGTCGTGAAAGATATTCAAGAAGTATAAAAAGATAAATTTATACAGCTGTCTCCAACAAGAGATGAGACAACATCCAAGGTTCAGATAGGTCTAACCTCCTCTTCACATCACACACTTTTCAAAGCATGCTACCCCACTTGAGAATTACTCCCATCATTATCTACTGGGAAATATCAATATTAACAGGAGCTAGGAAGAGGTATTTTAGTATTTGCACTGGAGTCACTGATAGCTGCATAACAGCTCTAACTGCTATACAAGGCTATTCCAATATCTGAGAAAAGCCTGGATTTTTCTTCAAATGTCTGCTTTTCTTTAAGTTCAGGTTGATTGTGGTGGGAAGCTATGTGGCGGGGTAAAAAATCAGCCAGCCATACCAAATATTGCTCATCCCTTATGAAGAGAAACCCCAGCTGTCCCTTGCAAGCCCTGAAAGCAACATCAAAATCCACAGTAGAGTCAGAAGTGTTAGGAAAATGGACCATGACACACAGCTGTAACGTGTTGCAAGTGAGCACGGCGCATGCAAGCAGAGAGGTGCCCTGCTCTAAGCAGTACCCTTTTTTTGCTTATTTTGCATGCTTGACAAGTGATGTTTTACCTCATGCTTTCCCAAGTCTTTCTGCAAGTAATTTCTCCATGCGTCGCCAGAATGCCACCAACAAGGGTATGATCAAAAAGTCTCCACTTGCTTGCCTTAAATTTAATGTTCAAGTTCTCTCCTACTGCAGAAATTTTATTAAAAAAAAAAAAATAGAAATTAAGTCCAATAATTTTTTTTTGTTTTAGTAGATACTTGGAAAGAATTAGCTAGTCAAAAAAATATGTCACTTTTGGCAAACAGAAGTATACACACCCACATAAAAAAAATATCATTCTGTCCTTCATTTTCAGCTGTATGTCCACTGCTGAATCATCCTTTAATTACAGCTGACAATTGCACAGATGTCTCCAATGCAGTTTGCTCATAAAGACACATTCACTGCAATGAGATACATGACAGACTTCACACTTAACAGTTGTCAACATAACTTCATTAATGTGTCTTGAGTATCCACTTGCCCACCCCCACCCACTTCAAAACCAAAATTAAAACCTGCTTTTCTTCTGTCATCACATCCTCCAACAACTATCACCACTCACTCAAGTGTTAGGAAAATAAGTCACCACTTTTTCCATAATCCTCATCAAAAATTGCTACTTCCAACAAAAGCAGTGTACAAACAAACTCAAAGTCACAAATGAAAGAAGCCATTTTCATTTCCCAAAGACCACATCTATTTCTCTTCTTGACCTATCCAATTAAGTGGTATGATTCACCGATGACTAGTAGCACAAACATACATTCATGTCTTCAGTTCTGTCAAAACATTACAAAATTAGCAGAGAGCAGCTACTGTTGTAAATTTAATGATGTACCTATGATGACTGTAGCTGGCAAAACAAATGTTCCAGCATGATAAAAGCCCTTTCAATACATAAATATTTCCTCTAAAAATAAGCTTGCACACTTAGAAGACATTATTGGGTAGAAAAGACCTAAATGTTCTCACTTATGAATGTCAGACAAGCTATTTTATGTATATGTGGGGCAGCAACCCCAGTGGAGACAACAAATGGGATTCTAAACAAGAAGAATGCCCATGTTTCATATTTGTCTACACAGGGATTGAGATCATGATGGAACATGTCTATAGATGGAGCCAATTATCTGAAAACAAGAGATGTTCACAGATTTCAGTTTTTGATTAGAGACATTTATCAGTCAAAACTACTTGTGACTCATGCTAAGATTAAGTTTTATATTAGAACAAAGAATTAAACTACCTCTTGGTATCATTATCGAAAAGACTCATATTCAACCTGCACTCATGAATTTTGCCAACTTTGCCGTAAAGGTCTCTTGACAAGGACTTGGTTACAACACTGCTCAGTTTTCATACACTCACAGGAATAGAAACAAAATGTTCAACTCTGGTACCTCTTTATGAGTATTTGAACTGAGGGAAGATTCTAAGGTAGAGGAAGCAGGGTTCAGTAGGTCCTCCCTATTCATACTGGCCTTTGGATTTTGCCAGATGTTTGCATCTTCATATGCTAGACAGAGCTAAGGGTGTTGTGAACCTTGTAAGGGTCAAGCCTTTGGTGACCTTCAGAGCCAGGAGAGAACTACAACCTGAAGGGAATATCAATGCTAGGAGCTGGAGCACCAACAGAGGGAGATTTCCCTTCTTACTCAATTTAGGCTTAGAGGGAGTCCCTTTGAGTCCCTCCACTGGTGTCTCACTGTGCTTCTTTGCTGTCTCCCCTCTTTTGCGCTGCAGACGTGTGCACATACACAGCTGTAACTTCAGTCCCCAGTGCCAAAGAATGTCATCCTTATTGTCACCCATGTCTCCCCATCACTGGCTATATGAGAGAGAGCATTCATCATCACAGATACGTGTCCTCATGGAACAACCAATGCTGTGAGAAAACTTCTTCCCTGAGTTTCCCTCTCTCCTCCAGCTTCCCTTGTTTGGCGGGAAGATGGAACACAGTAAGAAAAGGAAATTGTACAGCTGGAAGTTCCCCAGTAAAGCTTGGAATAGTTCTTCAATGGAAAAAAAACCCCATCCATAGGAGTTATAAAATCACTCTAATACTAGTGATACACTAATGATGTATGATGTATCTGTATTGCTGGAAGTGTGTGGTAAACATTTCTTTGTAAATGTGATTTGAATGAATGTAGTCAGTAAGACTGAAAGAAAAATTTGAATTCTGGCAAATGAAGACTTTCTATTACTCTGTATACTCAGCTAAGTAGAAATTTAAAATTATACACGGCAACATGAGGAAAAAAAAAGCAGTCAGACTGACAAAAGTGGAGGGGTTTGTTTGGTTTAAAATGCCAAAAATTCCATCTAAATGAAAAACCTTAATATATTAACTATGATGCTGTTATTCTACCTGTATAATCAGTTTAATGCCTCTGAAGATTTAAAGAACACTGTAGTAATTATGTGATTTCATCTTAATGCCAGCTTTAAAATGAAGGGGGAAAATCACTTCTGTATGCCTCACAGAAACAAATAATTGCTTTAAATCCATCTTCCTTGAAAGCAAGCTGAAAACTCTCCAGTTTCAAAACAGACAGATCAATCTTATGCAATTTGTCTGGTTTCTAATTATTAAGATAATTCGTAATAAAAAGCTGGAGGGGGTAGAATTAGGTGCTAAGGCAAGATGTTTGGGCACACATCAACCACCAAAATGGATTGAGATCAGATGAAAAAGAGAGAACAGAACAGCTATTAAACTTCTGCCTCATCTTCACTGGGGCTGTTGTTAGAAACTTGGAGTACAGCTGCACTTAATGAGTTTGTGTAAAAGCAGACATTATACAAATGGGAGAAAGTAGGAACTTCATCCAATTAGATAAGAGAGTTGGCCAGCAGCCTCCAATGAACTGAAAAGCTCTTCCAACTTTAGGAATAAGAGCTAATTATAACTCTGTTTTTGTGTGTGTACAATGCTACTAAATTATGAAGAAATATTGTTCTGTCAAAAAACTATGTTGTATGCACTGACTTGATTATTACAGATAGAGGATTTGCCAGAGACAGGGCTGGAAAATTATTAGCCTTCATAAAAAGAGAAGTCATTCTGCCATCATACTTCAGGGTGCAAACGGCTTCCCTTCTTGAGTTTCTCCCAAAATTTGGGCAATCAGGTGGAATGGCAAGAATTTCTATTTCTTCCTCTTGGTACTTAGAATGCAAAGAAGAGAGGCTGACATAGATAATTATGTGCCTGTTAAGAAAGGTAGCTCAAGAGATGATCACTATTAAAGCTGACACACAAAACAGAGATTGCTTTCCTTTATTTTTCCTTTTTTTTTTTTTTTAAATACACAATGAGATGAAGAAGCAGAAATAAGCTACATATGAATGGGCACATAGGCTCTCACTTTTGCCTGATAACAATTAAATACCATGTTCAGAGAGTAGACTGAGGTACAGAGGAAACAAGGAAATGATGTTCCATCTCCTCCTCCTTTGTCACTCCCAAACATGCCTCCTTAACACACAATGTCACAACTACTTAGGGTGTGCAACTCCCAGTAGCCATGGCCCAAACACCTTTCTGGGCTCCATGGCAAATTAAGTCCCCCAGCCAACTCCAGACTGTCCATCAAGCTGGGCAATTTTCAGGAAATAAATGACATTTTATATAAGGGAAAAAATGTGTGAGAAGGCATGTGCCCACTCCTCCCTGCATGCTGAGGGCAGCAGGGAGAGGAAGTGAAATTAGATAATTTATTGACTTAATATTAGAAAACAGGTTCAGACTCTCGACTTCACTCATGTCTCCTTTGGAATAAGGGCTTATGAGGACTGCAAAACAATGTCACTCCTTATAGCCAAACACCCAGGTTCTGTGCTTACTCACAACCTATGCACACTGTCCTTATGAGCATGAAGTGCAGTTTTGTTTTCTTTTCAGGACAAGGTAGAGCCACTGGGACTCCCTGAAAGAAGCCAGAAAAACAAGATGGAAAAATCCCAGAGCAGACAGAGCACACCAGAAGGCTGAGACTGCTAATGGGACAGCTGTAAACAAGGATGAAAGAGTCAAGGATTAAAAAGGGCAGTGGGAAGAGTCCAGAACAGCACTGTGCTTAAATCTATCCAAGCCATACTTCCAAACTAATATTTTACTTCAATTATCCTCGAAACAAATAAAGAAATTAACTTAGATTTAAATCATCAGTAAGACCACCTCTCAAGAGACTTTCCGCAGTCTTTCAGACTTTGAAGGAAGACTACCAGTGCCAGTCCTAAAACTAACAGAGGCAAGAGAGAGTTTTAAGGCTCCTAAACACAGATTCAGCATGCCAATTCTGAAATGCTAAATAAAAGCATTGGTGTCTTATTAAACGAAAAGCAAATCACCAAGAAATCAGCTTTCAGGGATCTACTGAACCGCCGCATTGTACTTGCTCAGAAAATTACCCAGCAGTTTTTTCTGTTTAAGCAAAACACAAATCAGTTTTGCTTAGCAAATGCAGGAGCCAAACTCTTCTATTGTGAGGGTTTCAATAGACACTCAAATAACTTTGACAGCAGCATGGAGGGGGAAGGGTGTCTCTGACCCAGTTTCTGTGTTACAGCGTCGCTTGGGTGATGGTGGTACGAGTGTTCACAGCAGAACCTCTTTTCTTCAATTTTCCTCTCCTCCTTGCCCACCATCACTTTGTTTAAATAATCCACAGATGTTATCATGGGCACAAGAATATGGTTAATTGAGCTTAATGATTGCTGGCAGCTTCTTATATGCATTCAGCTGGTGATTCTTCAGCAGAGAGCCCTTTACACAGTGTGAGAGGAAAATCTGTTTATTTCTTTGGCTTTCTCATTTCATGGCCATTCTGAAAGCAGAGTTCTCATTTTTTCCTAAGATCTTTGCCCAAATCCTCTTAACACACCATGGGAAATTCTGAAGGTCAGGCCCTCTTCACCTAGTGGAACCTAAATGATTTTTTTCTAGGGTCTTCACCAAGAAGTTTCTTGCTACTTCTCACACCACTGATCCAGGAGAAGATTCAATTGCTCCTTTTTGTAGAACAACAAAAGCCTACAGAGGCAGGAAAGTGGACTACTGAACGAGTGGATAAATGCATGAAAGAAAGGCTCCACATACCCAGGCAGCAGGGAAATGGGACTCCATGTGTGCAGACACCTAAGGGCAGTGTCCCTGCCAGGAACCCAGGCAAGAGATGTGACAGATGAACTGGGATGAAAACACTGAAAATCTAAGCAAGAGAGGCAAAATCCAAAGGATGCACATAAAGCTAAAGTCACAAGTTTTTTTTTTCTCACAGCAAGGGCTGAAATACACTTCTGAGTCTGAACATGCACAATGAAAAATTTCTCTTAACCCTTACTGCTAGCCATGTTTCAATATGGTTTTCAACAGATCTTGAATTATTATGAACCCTTGCTTGTCTGCTTTCATATGTCACAAGCCATCAGTAACCTGACAGCTCTCTGGCAGACTTTCAAGCTTCTTCAAAAATACAAAACCAATCTTGCCTTTAATGTTTTTTCTCGACTTCCAGCTCCTAAACCAATATCTAATTCAGACATTTGAAAAGAGCAGAATCAGAAATAGATTTTCACAAATGTCCTGATAAAGAAAGCTGAAAGTAAAGAGTTACACTGTCAAAAACAATGGTATATTGGCAAAAGAAAAGCAGAGACAATTTTATGTCAGACTGTAGGCTGCACAGTGGTGTATGCCACAGCCAGGGGTAACCAGCCTTTGAGAAGCCCACAAATAACTGCTACACATAGACTGGGATTATGCCAGGTGGATCCCAGCAGAAGTGCACGAATGTGGGGGCTACTGCACAATGAGAAGCCAGGCAGTGGCAGGAGGTGAGCCAGAAAAAACTGCTAAGGAGATCCCTGTTCTGCTGGACAGTAAAGCAGCTGAAGTCACAAGGAGCTACTGTCATCAGCCATAAGACCTCTTCCCAGCTCTCTCCCTCTCACTTTCCTTGGCTCATGAGTGTTGTTCCAAGTGCTGTGCATGTTTATTAGGGTTAAGGAGACTGGTCACACTTGCACTAGTCAGTTATACTCAAAAGGCAAAAAGACTAAGACTGGAGATAGGAAAGCCTGAAAAAAAAGATGTAGTTTTTATTTTCCCATCAACTATACATTTGTATTCTCATTCCACTGGAGAAACCAGGTCTTTTTTTTGCTTTCTTCCCAGGTTTTCTTCTTTTTATTTTTTTATTTACACTAGGGAAAAAGACCAATTGGAACATTTACATTATAAATCTAACTCCTTTTTGTTTGAATCCAATAAATTTTACTTCACTTTCTCAAAATAAATACATTTTCTGCAAATACCTTGTATCATTTGAAAACTCATGTTTGTTAAGAAAATAGCGGTGGTAAAAACTTTTGATCATTTCTAGTGATTCCTTCTTTATGAGGATTGTGGCACTTCCCTGGAAAACGTTAGCTAGTACTTCAGTACTTCAGTACTGTTAATTTCCCTCAGGTGACAGAATCGTAATTTCCTCTGCTGCCAGAGACTTGACTTTGGGCTATTCACTTTGCCTTTGTGTTCCTCAAATCCAGCTATAAAATGGGTATAAAACTTGTACTTTACAGAAGCACAACAGGCATGAAACCACTCATTATTTGAAGCTTTTGCATACTGTGCAGGAAGAAAGTATAGAATACATAAAAACCCACTTGAATCAGGCTTTATAAAGATGCTGGGAGGATGATGGACCTGACTGAATTACTGTGCACAACTGAGCAAAGCAGTGCTGCTTCCTGAATGACTAAAGCCTTAAGATTCTCTTATGCTTGCAAATAGCACTACAAAATCTCTAATGGGTTACAGATAGGCAGGATTGCTGTTCTATATCTCAGCCAGAAGACAAGAATTATTCTGCTGCTCAACAGGCTACAAACATGCAGGGGCTCGTGCAGACCAAAAGGAAAAGCAGCCAGTACCACAGAGTCAAGACTGACGAAATAAACACCATCATTCCCAAAGCACTTTAATTTTATCTCCAGTGGAAAAGCCAGGCTCTGCCTTTCTTTGCCAATGGTATATGAAGCTGATGCAGTGTGCCTGTGATGTCACTGAACATAGCCTTAGCTAAAAAAAACCTTTCCTGGCAAGAACTGGTCTCATTCACTTGCTGGTCTTTGACATCCCTCATCTAGATTCAGAGTGGTCTGTTTGTCTTTCTCTGAAGGTGGAAACACAGGCCAGAGCTGAGCTCGACATGGCAAGGCCGGTAGCATCCCATACAGACACACATTACCAGGGAACAGCTGAGAGCCCAGTGCCCTCGTGCTCCTCTGCCAACTATCAGCAGTACCTGGTATCAGAGCTAGCCTTGCAGGGGGAAAAGGGAGAAAAACTGAGAAAAAGTGAAGCTGATGATTAAGGAGTAAAGAATGGCAGATGAAACTAAAAATAGTCCCCTCGGCAGTTGTAAAGGAAATTCGTTTGACAGGAGGCTGCTTCTTTTGTCGAGAGCGGTTTGTTATGCAAGAGACGATACCAACACCGGCTCTTCTTATCTGGGTTGTCAGTTTAACTGACAAAAAGGAGCAGGGCTAACATCTCTGGAGCCACTGCCAGTCTCAACATTTGTTTGTTTTCATGCGTGTCCGTGTTTTAAGAGGCAGCCCGGGGATTAATACCGTCCAGAATCTGTGGTGCAAGCTCGGTTAGGCAATTCCACAAAAATCTTCAGAGTACTTACTCGTCATTAAAGGCAACAATTGAGCCCCTGTCTGCTGCTGGTTTTGCTCCCCTGCCTCCTGCTTCAGCCATCACATGGTGACTTTTCTGCACAGCAGAAAACTGAATGCCCACAGGTTTTTCCAAGCACAGGCAGCAGAGGACAACCTTACCCCTACTCTGCTTTTCCAGTTCTCAAGGTAGATGACTCAGAACGTGGAGAGCCTCCTGGATACAAGAAAATGAAAAACTAAACCAAAGAAAGTTGTTTCATTCCACCCCCCCCCCCCCCCCAACTCCTTCCTGGTGCTGAGCCTTCAATAGAACTTACACCTCTCTGTGCGAAGGTAAGAAGTAGGAAGGAAGAGGCTTTAAAAGACACCACCTTAACACCTCCTTTCTTACAGAAGAGAAGCCACCGTAAAACCAGGGGGAGAAGAAATAAAAGTGAGGCAATCAGCAGCTTGCTGGCCAATTGCCCACATGAGTGCAGGTGAGTCTGTATGTTCCTCATTAACGTGCCTTCTGGCATGCCTGAAAGCTTTTGGAGAGAGCCTGGTGGTCACGGCTGCCAATATCTGCCCGTGAGGAGGTAAGGAAATCGCAGCCTGTCCAAGTTAAACAAGTTAAAGCCAGGACTTCCAAAAACTCAAGTGACCCACATAGAGTGTGTGGGAGTGAGCACTTGGGTATGATGTAGGTGCAAGGGAAAACAACTCTTATTTGTCTTCTTTTCATCGGACTTCCCTGAAACATTCGTTTTTAGACCCAGTATGGTGCACTAAACCGTAGGTTATTAGAAACAGGGGTCTCTCCTCTATTCCTATTTTTGGAGGAAATAGTCATCCGACAAAGACAGCAATGCAGAAGTCCCATCTCCTTGGTGGGTAACTGAAATCCTCTCTGTCCCAAACACCAAGGTGTTTGGTAGAAAAATTAGCAGAAAAGATAAAGTGGTGGAAAGTAAATACCAGCTTTTTACTTCAGGTTTTAAATGTGCACTGTGTTGAAATATCGTGGGCTTCTTTTGTAAACTAACTTAGAAATAACTTGATCCATTTCCCATTCAGTGCAGGAAGATCTCGGTAGCAGATTCTGCCCTAAACCAAACCCACCTGCCATGAACTGCTTGGGCCACAGGATGCCACTGTTGCATTTCTTTTTCAGGAGGTCGAAAGCAAGCGCGACAAATTGTTTGCATGAACTGGACACCTAAATTTAATTCCTCTTTTCCTTCTTAACACATACAATTGCCAATGTTTAGCGCTCCAGACAGACCAACCAGATGTAAATAGCTCGGAGCCGCAAAGGAATATGTGTTTTCTTCAGGAACAAAATGTTTGAATACCTTTTAAGGCTCGATTACTGAACCCAGCACCTCTGTACCTTCATAAATTTTCTATCCATGAGAAATCTTTCCAATGACTGCCCCAAGTGTTGACTCCAACCCTGATACTTTTGACCACAAAACAAATACCCTGTTTTTGGATTTTATCTGTGTCTAGATGAGAAAAGAAAAACACTAGATGGGAAAGCAGATTAAATCAGAGAGAAGGCAGGCTGCTCATAATTCCTACCTCTTGTGAAAGAGCAAGAGCCCCTACTATGTTAATAAAACTTCATAAATATTTTACTAATATAAAATGGAATGCAATGTACTCATGCCAAGCGACAGGGAAGTGGCCTGAGCTCCCAGATAGCTGCTCTTGCTGCAATTTTGTGCAATTTGCAAACTGGCATACAGAATCAGAAGCCCAGGACTACTGAGACCTCTGGGAGGGTCGAGACAAAAGCACCACACAAAGGTCCACCAGTGCGAATTTTAGAGTAGTCAAGACTGCAGAGATCTACACAGGGTCTAAAAGTCCTCTGAAAGCAAATTTCTGTCCTGAAATATTTTCACATTTAAGTGGTAAATTATTACAGAAAACTAAGTATGGGGTTGCAGACAGTTTCCAAGATCTACACAGACAAGGGTTCCCCCAAGTTCAGCACAACACAGATGGAAATTGTGAGAATGGGCTGTTAAGAAATGAGGGAGAAATTTTAATGCTAACAGTCTCTCAGATTTCAAAAGCCATTTTGGTTTTGCTCAATATTTTAGAAGGGAAAAAATGGCTTTAGCCTACTATAACTCCATTTAGGAACAGGGATAAAGAAGATGAATGATAAGGTTTCAGATACATCTTGGGTGGCCAGCAACAAAAGAACTTGAGGAAAGCCAGCATGAAAGTGACAGCTGTGGTGATGCAGAGTATTACTGAGGCTGGTGTTACAGCTCTGTTCTTCAAGCTGATGTAAATATGAAGGGGCCCACAGATAACAGCCTTTTATCTCAGCCAGAAGGCTTCAAAAGAAACATCCTCACTACCTTCAGCCTGTTTAGGATGTGTCCCAGAAACTGGCTATTCCTCAGTCAGGGTCTAGATTCAGTGAGACAAAATCCCACTTTTCAGAAAGCCATGTTGTAAGATCTCTAAACCAGAACTAGACAATTACTAAGAAGATGCTGGGAAGGACTCAGCCTTGTAAGAGAAACAACTACCAACCAACCAATTCACACATTTCCAAAGACAACAATAAAAGAAGCTCAAGGACTGGTTCCATTGCTTTTAAAAATTAGTATTTGTAATATCACACACCAAGGATGCAACATTAATATTAAATCAGTCATGACTGTTTACATTTCTTTGGCTGAAAAAATTTTTAGTGCTGGGATTTTTTTTTGTCATTAGCACAGAAAAAATTGACCACACATAACCAATTACTTAGTTCCCAAACTGAATTTACCTCCCATTCCAAAGACCAGGGATTTCAAAATCTCCTTAAGAAAGGAAAAAAAAAACCAAAACCTTCAATCCAAATTCTTTTCTTGTTGTTTATAACAATAAACAACAGATTTCATATAAAAGCAACAGCACAAGGGTAGAAAATAGTGTTCCAAAGCTAATTTTAGTCCCACTGATCTCAGGAGCTTAGTGTTCCTGTCAGACTGAACAGACTCCAGCGGTGCCCTGCCTGTCTGCCTGCCTGGCTGGAGAAATCTGTCCCTGGAGATCTATTTATAGCACCTTGTACCCTGTACCTAGATTAGGTTTTTAGGTTTTTTGTTTTGTTTTGTTGTATTTTGTTTTGTTAGACTGGAGCATGTATCCAGGACTACACTGATCCAAGACATAGATGTGACCTACTCGAGTAAATTACCAGGAAAAAAAAAACCAGTTCACACTTCATTCTCTGCACATCAGTCCCTCTGGACTTCATCAGCTAGCCAAAATTCAGTCCCAAAGGTTATTTCTATTACAAAGACAAATTGATGACAGAATCGAGTGTATGTTTGATACAAACCCATCTGCTTACATACAACACAGCATCCTTTTGCCTGCAATAAAGTAAGAACAAATGATCAGATCTTTTTCCTTGGTGGTTGTCATTTAAATTTAGCCAGTACCATATCTAATCTCTTCATGATTTTCTCCTTAGAAACACATTCCTACTCCTACATTTGGATGTTTCTCCCTAGTCAGCATCATTTTCTGTTGCTTGTTTCACTGGTTCTTATGTCATATATAGGCAACTCCAGCAGTCAATACCTATCCTGCATTTTCTTTATGACATAGTTTCCAGGGAAGAACCCTTATGTCATAAAGTTAAGGTTTTTTATGTAGATCTCACCTTGTAATTCTGCATTGGTTGTGACCCTCTTATTTCAGCTACCTGGTTCCATAATGACTTTAAACACTTCTAAACACTTACTTTGCCTACCAGCTGCACTGAATTTTACCCAGTTCATAATAGCATCCCTTCAGTTCCACCCAGTCTTCCATCAAACCAAAATGGCCTTAACTTGAACCCTTTCAGCCCAGAAAGAGAAATACTTTAACAAAACTACTAGTTATACTGCAAACAGTGGCTGTCAAGGATACTCTTATATTTCAGCCCCTCCAAAACGTCTGTTTCCTGTCATATCTCCTTGTGATTTTTTGACTGTTTGTATGAAACCCGCCCACCAGAAGGGAGACATAATTCCTCATGCCCCCCCATCAAGAGCAGATATCCTCTGCTGGATGCAATTGATGAATCTATTTCCCAAATATTTGTCATCTAGAGAGGAGAAGAGAGTTCATGCAGGCACCCTAATCTTTAGGGTAAAATCTGCCAAACTAGCTTAAACAGCCTTTAAATAGAAACAGTAGGAATTAGAAACAAACAAAGCTACAAAACAGTAAAACACTCCTGCTGTTAGGCTGCCTTTGCTAGCCAGATGACAGCCCCAAACTGAGAAGGCTGATGGGTAGTGGTGTCTCAAACTGCAACTTCACATCAGGGCTTCAGTTACAGTCACCACTCACTGCTGCCAAGAGAGGTAGCCCTTTTCCCCCATCCCTCCCCCAGTTTCTTCCCTGTGGGACATGTGCTTCTGCCAAGTCCTTGCTCCAGTGCACATTTGATTACAGCACAAAGCCAATTCAACTCACTAAAACAGCAGAAAGTAAATTGGTTTTGGCTAGAAAGCAAGCAGAATTGGATTATTATGTGATCAAGCAAGCACTAGGGTTGGTGCAAGACAGAGAAGAAGATGAACTGAAGTGTACAGCTGAGGGCAGGAACAGCAGAAGAGGTCTAGGCAAGGTGAGAATGGTAAACAGCAAAAGAAGCTGTTAACACAGCTCAGCCAGAGCAGGGAATCACACTCTTACCACAGCTCAAAACACGTGCTTTGAGCATTCAGTTCCTGTAGCTGTCTCCTTATTTCAGGTGCAGCAGCCCCTCTGATACCTGCATGTTACTTACAGGGGATTTGGGATTTAGCTCTGCCATGGGACTGCACTAACAGTTACATGTCTTAAGCCCAAACTCACGAAGCACTGGTACTCCAAGCATGCTGCTGTGAAAGCCCTAGGAATGAAAGGGATTTTCTGCTCCCAGCTCTTGTGCAGGACAGCACCACAGCCTAGGGAAGCTTTCCAAAGCTCAAGATTAGCCGGGCACAGTGTCATGTTAACACCACCATCCTGTTTCCCAGGCACAGACTGCTTTTGTGTACAGGACCGCACAACCAACAAGCCATTTGTTGCTGGTTCAAGAGCCAGTCCAAACTCTTTTCAAAAAGAGATTATAAACACCAACAGAAAGCATCCTGAGGAGACCAGCACATTGTTCCTCTGTAAGAGAAACATCACAGGCTGGCAGTGAGGCGACAAAGCCCCTGCAGATACACCACAGGGAGGGCTTTCAGCAGAGCACCAAGAAAGGAGACTGCATGCATTCAAATGGTTGTTTATCCAAAACATGGTTCTGCACCAGAGGAGAGTTTATCTGCTTACCTCCCTGTTCAGCCTGTCTAGTGTAACACAGGCCATTCCCACACACTTGCTCCTGGGGACAAGTTTCACCCATTTTCTTTTACCTCCTCTCCTTCACCCACACTGTTCTGCGGGGCTTTCTGCCCTGAATGCTGCCAGTAAATGGAGGTGGCTTTAAAAAAAAACAATAAGGCAACGTGTGGGAACCTTAAATTTCAACTTTATTAACGCTCAGGTTTTATATTCTCTTGCGGTTACCAGATTCTTCCTCAGCACTGCAGGGCATGGGGACCTCATTGTATGAAATTAAAAAAAGCCCGGGCTGTCCTACACTCCGAGACACCAGCCTGTTCCCACAGATCTTTGCTCCTCCTCGTTGCCCATCCAAGGACTGGTGAAGGGTCTGGAGTGCATATCCCATGAGCAGCGGCTGAGGGAGCTGGGCACGTTACCTGGAGAAAAGGAGGCACAGGAGCGACCTTATCTACAGCTGCCTGAAAGGAGGGTGTAGCCAGGTGGGGGTCAGCGTCTTCTCCCAGGTAACCAGTGACAGGACAAGAGGACACAGGCTGCGCCAGGTGAGGTTCAGGTTGGACATCAGGAAGAATTTCTTCACTGAAAGAGTGACTGGGCATCGGAGTGGGCTACCCAGAGAGGTGGTGGACACACCATCCCAGGCGGTACTTACGGAAAGCCTGGACGCGGCACTCAGTGCCATGATCTAGCTGACCCGGCGGCTTTGGATCATAGACTGGACTTGATGATCTCAGAGATCCTTAGGTCATTTCCAACCAAACTGACTCTGTGATTTGGTGACTCCCTGATTTTGTGTCTCTCTGCTCACCTTCCCCCGCAGCCGCCGTGCCCGGGCAGGAGAGGGCAGGGCCGCCCCGGCAGGCGGGAGGGAGGGCGGCCGGGCACAGGAGGGCGGTGCCGGCGGCTCCGGGAGCTGCTGCGGGGCGGGACGGAGCTCGGCGCTCCCTCAGGTGAGGGCGGGGGGCCGCGGGCCTCGGGCCCGGGGCCGCAGGGGAGCTGGCGGCGGGGGGAAGCGAAGGGGCCCGGCGGGAGGGGCCCGGTGTGCGCCGGCTGTCCCGGGGCAGCGCCCACCCCAGGGCCTCCCCCGGGACGCCGAGGGGGTCTCGGTTCGCTGTGGTGGCGCTGCGGCGGCGGCGGCACCGACACCAGGAAGCTTTCCCTGCGGAATGGCTCCTGCCCTGCGCTGCTTCGGGGGCAAGGCGCCGTCTCTTTCCCTCTTAGATGTAAACAAATAAAAATTAATTTATTCCTTTGTATTATATTTTTATATGTTTATTTACTTTATAACACGTAAAGGAGATGGAGGAAGGTCATCAGGCCTTGATCAGTCCGAATTGAACCGACCGCAGGCGCTTCTGCGAGGATGTTGAAGGGCTGTGGTGAAGGCAAATGAATCTAAAGATTGCTCAGGTGTTTGAAGTCTGTGTTTCCCTATTTTACAGGTTTGAGCTTGGAAAGATAAAACACTTTCAGCAAATAATAACCTGGTAATATTTAATACAGACTTACCAGGGTATAGCTTCTCGCCAACTTATTTTCAGCCCAGGACAGCTTTGCCCGTACCTAATGTTTATGCAAATCACAGGCGACGTTTGGTGCTGACTCTCTTTACACCCACGGGCGCCCTCCTTTTAAAAACTCCCAGGACAAAGGTCACAGCCTGCTCTTCCAGACTTCCCTGTGCCACTAGCAGCTGTGTGCGCACTCACGCAGTGCACTGGCACTTGCTGGGCTTAATACCCTACCTGAGACACAAGATTACAGAAGCAAAGATTCAGTTCTTGGTGGACACCATGCCTTGCCCTGGCAGCAAAGGCAGGAGAGTCAAAACAGACCTAGTAAATAAGCTAAGTGCAATAAATGCCGAGTATAGAAACGTTGCATTTACTCGATGAAAAGGAAAAGGTAAAGAAAAACTTCCTGCTTTAATGAAGTTACCTTGTTTAAAGGGTTTTACTTCCTTCACTTCTTAAAGAAGTCAGTACTAATTTTGAATCAGCATGAAATGGAAGTGAGTGGTGGTCAATGAATAACTTTTAAGTGGAGCAATAAAATGAACTGGTTTTATTTCTCTGGCTCAGGAAGTTCCTTTAGAAGGAGAGAATACATCTAAGAAACAAGATGTCTCATGCTGGGAGTCGATACCAAGATAAGCAATACAGGCACCATGAGAACCATAGATCTGATAGATACAAGGAAGACAGAAGAGCAAAAAAACCATACCCATACAATGCCAGGTATGTCTTTATCTCCTAAGAGATATCACAGCAAGTTTACAATGTCTGCCTTCTCTCTGCTTTTAACTAGACTTATTTTACAATAGTAAAGAATGCTTTTACTCAGCCTTGAAAGCATGAGCCTACTGCATTTGGAACAGGGAGCTATTTTATACTCAGAAATTTAACCTTTTTTCTTTGTTTTGACCTTGAGACAGGCCAGAAGGATAGGCTGTGTAACACAGGCAGAGATGTGTATTTTCTGGGATTATCTGAATCAAGTTGGGTCATGAGTAGGTGAAGTGTGGCCATGAGTCTTACTACAGTTCCTGAAGACACTGGTCAGCAGGTGACAGCAAGCCGTGGCTTGCCAAATATGCATTGCTTAAATGAGAATGTTGCATGGCTGAGACTAGCACAGGGACTTAATGAGCTCTCAGGATGCTCTAGTTCAGCTGTGAACATGTTCCTATTGATGTGACATAGAATTACTTTCAGTAGTCGCTGTCAATAGATGAGTGCTTGTTCAAGTGTCTAAGGCTGTTGGCAGCACTTGACAGTGGGTCATCCCCTATCACCACAATGAGCAGATCAACTAATGGGTTTCCAGTGCCAATAAACTCTTAGGATATTACACTTCTCCTTCCAGCCTGGCCAGGCTGCAGCATGCTAAATGTGAGCTTAGGCTCTTCTCCTTTTAGGTCGTGCCAGTGCATGGCTGCACTATAGGAGAGGGGTCTGTAGATCTAAAGACCACTGGCAAATTTGCCATGGTGGTAGAGTGTTCATCTCTCCCATTTAGTCTCTGGGGACATGATTGTAGGGGAATTTAAGAATAAAGGCAAACAGGGAGAGGAGATAAATATAATGAAGATTATTGAAAAGCTGAAATATTGAAGTACTCCCTGATAATTTGCCTTTTAGCAAGGAAAACAGGATGAGAATAAAAGGAGCAGAGAAGAGCACTGTGTGGACTACAAGGAGTACTTATGGCTAAGTATAAAACACTTGGATAGCGGTAAAACTATTGTATTGTGAAAATAGCTAATGAATTTTTCTTCTGTCTCTCTTAAATTATGAAAAATTGAAGAGAAATGGGAACAAAGACCAGCCTTAGAATCATCCTTAGAGGCTGAATGCCTGTCCTTAGCAAAAGCAGAGATTGGCAGGCAGTATAGTTAAATTATCTTGAACATATTAGAAGTGAGAGCAGCTAATGCCAGTAACACATTAATAGCACAGTGGAGAGAAAAAGAAAAACCAAAAAGGTTGGGGGTTTGATGTGGGATTTTTTTTTCTTTCATGTATAGCATACTATAAGCAATGTGTGAAAGGCTAGCTATAAATTAAACCACCACTTTTTAATAAAGCACTTCTCTGGATTTCTTGGTTTTGCTGTTAGTTTTATATGTTTGGACATGTAGATCGAAAATTGATGGACAGACCGTAAGGGTTCACAGACATCCCTGTATCCACCAGGGATTAGAGGAAGGGAAGCTGCAGTTACAAATCTGTAACAGCCATGAAGATAATTCTTAGAGTCAAGTCAAGCATCTGGGGGCCATCAGACCCCACTAAAACGAATTGAAAAACTTTTCTGTCAGTTGTTTTGAAGGACTTTGGCTTAACCTAACAACATTTCCTCTGCTTGGTTCACATGGAGTTCTCATGGGTTTTGGTGAAAACTTTGGCTGATTGATCAGAAGACCATCAGGTCCTATAATGAAATACATGGGAAGAGTTTTGTGGAAGCTGCAGTTTGGATGCCTAATACTTTCATCCCCAATAAACTAGGCTTTCTGGCCCAGAGTATTTCTCTTTCCAAATGCATTTCTGTCTGAAACTCCTACAGCAACCTTCCTCCCACTGCTAAGGAGAATTACCTAGAATGGTAAAGTCCTCAAGGAAAACAGCAGCAGAGGTGGCCAGAATAGGCCATAGTGAGAAAAAAAAGCATCTGAAAAAAGGATCTTTTTTTCCTAATTGTACTCTGTTGCTGAATATTAGGGGTTTTTTTGTTTGATTTTTTGTTTTGTTTTGTTTTCTGGCAAGTAGCAGGAAACAATAGAGAGAAGCAGCTGCATCAGAAGTACCAAAGGGATTGCTTTCAAGTTACTGGAAGTCTTATAAATCACACAGCTTATTTAATTTATGTGACACAGCTGCACAGGATGCTTTGGTAGTTGCACAAGACACAGGACAGAGGTCAGAAAAATCAGAAATGTTTCAGCCAAATAGAGCTGTTGGCAACTAAACTCGGAGATGTTAGCATTGGTCTTGTTATTGAATGTCTTAATTAAAATGTAAAAACTACAAAGAACATGATTTAATGTGGATGAACGAGATAATATTGAGCCTGGAATTGGATGAAGATAAACCTTAGTGAAGTGCAATGATACTAGCAAACAAAACTACAGTTGAAAATGCTGATCTGTGGATAAGAAATTCAAGATAAAAACTGAATACAAAGACTTTAAAAAATAATAATGCTGAATGAGACTTAAAATACCCTTTAACAACAAACTCATCCAACTGGACCTTGAAAAAGGCAAGCTCCAATTCTCCCTCAAATGAGGGAGAAAATTTTGATTAGACCAAACACAAAAAAAATTGCAGCCAATGTTTCTTATAGCTTGAGTGTTAGCTCAGTTTAAATAGGGAAAATTGCACTTTTCCTATAAAATAATATAAATTTCACTAACTTTTAAAATCATTAGGTTTCAGATAGGGAACGTATGTCATTGCAGCAAACTGGACCATTTTGAAGTGTATCAGTGAAGAGACTAATTGAAGACAGGAGAGATTGATTTTTGTGGGGGGGAGGGTTGATTTTAGAGTCTTCTTCAAGTATCTTTAAGGACCTCAAAATATTTGAATAGGCCATTTTTTCCTAGTTTATAATCTTTATCTGTTTATTTTACTAGCTTTTATGCTTTTAAAAGGCATCTTTGTGGGAGACACTAGTTGGAAGTACAGACTTGACAAAACACCCATGAAATGGATGTGCTACTTCGCACATTTATTCTGCCAGAATCTTTCTCATTTTTATTATCTGGCCTGCTATGGACTAGATAAAATTGTTTGGTTTTCATGAAAAAGCTGTTATTTCTTGTTTCTACCTCTTGCCAATAAGCTAAACAGTTCAGCCAGCCTACCTAGTGAGTACACTATTTTCCAAAATAAGGCCCATTGAGTGCAAATATCCTTGTGAACATGGATTTATGCAAGTTTTTGGGATATTTTCTTTCAAAACAGGCAAACAAAAAAGGTCAGATGCCTGGGAAGCAAGCTAGTTGCTTCCACTAAGAGGAGCATCTGACAATTTCTCATGTTCTAATGTTCAGGAGAGACTATGACCTAATTAATAACCATCAGTCATTTACTCCATTGTAGAGCAACAGGAGACATCCGAGGTGGCCAGCACTCAAGGACTTCTCCTGTTTGCTCAGACCTCTACTCTAAAACCTCGGGAGCAGCACAGCAGTATTTTGGCCCACCACCAGAGTTTTATCCTCCCAAGGAAAGCTTCTCAATGAAGTGTTCAAAGGTATGCACAACAAGAGGTATGTGAGACTCTTACTGCCTGCCATCCACCCCTCTTCTTCTGAGGATTTCCCTTGGATTTGGTTTCTGTGTTTAGGAGCACAACAAAGTTAAGCTAGAGGACTATTAAAACAAAAGAAAACAAATTAAAACAAACAAAACAAAACAAGCCGCCAAGAACTGAGAAAATTAACTGAGAGTTATGCCATTTTAGACATCTAAAGGCAATATTTTTACAGATATTTAGATACTTGAAAATACATCTTTGGATATGCATCCAGAGCACCGGAGTGGGTCATGTGTGTAATCAGCCAGTCTGTGCAACAAGAGTTAACCTTTGGGATTTAGAAATAAAACAGACATTTGCATCTGTGAGTAATTTAAAGATGGCTGTTGAAGGTTTGATGCTAGTTTATTTCCAACACATTCTTGAGACTTTTTATCAATTCTGGATTTGCTCCAGTTATTTCTCATACATCTTTATAAAGTATCATTGTGGGAGACAAAACTGTTTTCTGGACATGAATTCAATAAAACAGTTTTGGAGAAATAATTTTGGTTTTTCATGGGTAGAAAGCAACTGCAACAAGGACAGAAAGGAGCCTTATTGTGGGAGGAAATCAGCCTTAGTAAATGCATTCCTATAAACTGAAAAAAAGAAGTAGTTAAAATATTCATTACCCCTTGAAAGTTTTCCCTCTTCCAGGTCAACGATCATTCTCACCTTGTCTGTAGGAAAGCCCCACTGCAGTCTGAGTTGAACTTGCAGCTAGGTGCAGTCTTTGGCTGATTTCTATAAATAGACTTCCAGTCTATTTCTTCTTTCTGTCCTCCAGTAGGGAAACAAATGAAGAGATTAGCTGTTGGAAGTAAATTAATGCACATAATGTTAGATATTTCTCACTCCATGTAGGAACGTTAAGTAACATACTCAGTTTGCTCTTAATATTTCTCTGTATGTGAATATGTGAACAATTTTAAGAGTGAGATGAACTATTTTGTCTTACAAATGTGTTCTGTGTATTAGTATGCAGTTTGTTTTTCATCTTCAGATGTAACTGCAACCATTAGTAAAAGTTTAATGACATGGAGCCATACTGATATTTTATCCAGATAAAATTGTATCATCAGTTTCTTCTTCAACCATACTGAATTGTTTTAACTTGTCTGAAAAGCTGCAGAAAACTCAATGCCCTATTTTATCAGAGCTTTAGAAAAATGAAGTGACAAGTTAGTTTTAGTTTTCAGTTTCACTGGTGTTTAGACTTGTGGATAGCTTAATGTGGATTTCTGTTTGTTTTTTTTTCCCTGCCATTTTCTTTTCATTATTTCAGTGCATTAAACATCATTAAGATTTTTTAAATGTCCTAGTTTTGGATGCATCAGTTGACGATGATGATTTTACTCCCACCCCTCCCCCAGGTATTGCTCAGTGTTTTCCAAAAATTTAATGTCTGATCTTGCAGGGGAGGAGGGAAAAGAGATCATGCAGAAAAGAAACCCTTTTATTAGCAACTTTATTTCAAAAAATGAAAATATATTGAAGGTTGATAAGATTATGAGAATGTTACTCCCCTGTTTAATTTTTGGAAGTACCAAGATTTAGCCGACTTTACTAGAATTGTTTTGCAGAATTCTCTATTCCCTGCAGTCATGGTAGATGTTGTAAATGAGCTACATGAATTGTTTACTAAGAAGTCAGTACATGGGAGCTGCAACACTTTAGAAGCATGAAAAGTTCCTGTAAATACTTCTTAACCATCTCTTTCTTTTGCCAATGATTTATCAGCAGTGTGGTGAAATTCCCCCTTCCCAATCACCATAATTTTAAAATAAACTAGACTTAAAGAAGGCTGGGAAATAAAGTGATGAAACACCATCTTTTCCAAAGCAGCAAAGGAAATGTGAACCTTGGTCCACTAAGTAGTTGAGCTTTGGTTTTCTTTTCTTTTGCCTAGCACACCTAGGTTATGTTCTTTATGCATTTTGGGCAGTATAGCAAACTACAGAGGAATTCTGTACAACCAGAGCGGTGAAAAGTATTTGCTTCATGCAGATAGTGCCCCCTTCATCCATGTTTTTTACCAGCTGTATCCCAAAAAACTAAAGCTAAATTTCAGAAATAAGTAGCTGGTTTTTTAGGGATCCTTTAAACAGCTTAGGACCTTAGGACACTTTAAAACCTCGTTCTTCGTTATTCCCAGCTTCCCTCCCTAATCCCTGCCCCCTTTTTTTTCCCCCTACAACCACATTAGGACAATAAACCCAGCCCAAATATAATTGAAGAAACAACTGAAACTGACCCCTTTTGCTGGTAGGAACATTTGATACCATCTAAGAAACTTCAAAACATTCTGTTCTTTTTAATCCTTTCATCTTGAAAACAGAAGGGGGAAAAAAGTATCTTAAAACATTATATGAATATACCTATTCAAAGCCATTCAGGTGGGATCACATGGATAGCAGTGCTGGATCATATGAGGCACCTCATCACTCTTCCTCCCAAACAATGGACTAAAGTACAAACTTAGGAGGACCATCAAAGTTTGGGCCAGTAGAGAGTGAGCTGTCTTCTGGAATACACTCCAGACTTTGGATTGGTGGAATTTCCTGAATTGGAAGACTGCACTCACATCTGTTGTGTTTAATACCTCTTTACAGACCTAACAAATTTGTTTAATTCTCTGCTGAATCCCTTTTTTGAATATTTGACCTTCACATTACCTAAGGATAAGGAGTTCCAGAGTTCCTTTGTGCCACTTGAAGAACTACTGTTTTGTTCCTTAAAACATTTTAAAGAAGGTGTTTCTGATTCTGATGGTATTCTAAATATCTAGTGATAATCTCATATATCCACCTTTTCCATGAGATTTATGGTTTTAGAGTGAAGTCTTCCCTTTTTCCCTGTGCCCCTATTTCTTCTTCACAGATTGAACAACAGCCAGTTCTGGTCAGTTTTCCAGTCTTATACCTTTTCCAGATCCACCACACCTTTTTGAGACGGGCTGACCAGAAATGCAGTAAAAATTCCAAAAAAAATCCCAAAAGAATCAGACATCTGCATAAAGGCTCTGGTTCTGTAATCCTATTCTAATGCTTCCTAGCTTTTTGTGTAGTGTTTGACTATCAGTGAACACTGACCTGATGTGTTCAGAGAAAGCTACCTGAAATGGAAATGCTTTGTTAGACCCCATCTGTGTGCTCTGTCGATAGGGGGATGGGTGTTTGTGGGTGTCTCTGTACAACTATGCAGGTTGCTTATTAAACACTGATTTCAATAATTTCACATTCAAGAGCTAGAGCTCTCAGCAGCCTACCAATTTTACTGTTGGCAAGCATGAAGAAATTTTTATGATTATTATTGTTAAAGCAGACTTCACCATCTCACTTTTCAATCTTTTCAATTCATTAGTCTGTGCATCTACCATAGTATTTTGGTATGTATTTTTGAGCTGAACCTGTTTAGAACCTCCACTTACAGCTCTTTGGGCCATATTGCAGAGCAGACCCAGGGTGCACAAACTGTATTTTCTTTGGATAAAACCAAAGGAGAGGGTGAGCTGTAACTACTAGCAGACACTCTGCCCTTTGGACCAAACTAGAGCCAAAATGAAGTACTTCCCTCTCCCCAGAAAATGTCTATCCTGTAGCCCCTGTGTCTTCAGCTCTACCTGTTTGACTTTGCAGATCCCCTCCCACTGCACTGCCAACATGGGCATGCTGGTGACAGGCAACACAAACCAGAGATTACTCCCTTAACCCTAGTTGCCTGAAAACTGGCTGTTTCCTTTTTATTATCCTTTAACCACTGCTAACCTGTGAGAGGATTGTTTATCTCACAGGATCTTGTGTCATTTAAAGGCACTACCTTTCTTCAGGTATCTGCTGGTTCTTTCAAGTGACTTCCCTATAACAAACTTTTGAGTATTCCCTGCTATGCTGTCTTTATGTCTAGTTTCTATATATTGGGTTATTTTCCATAGAAAAGCTACACTTGTGGGCCTGCAGATTACAGATCAAAAGGCAGTAGAAACACAGAAGTCTACAGTAGTGAAGAAGATTTAGGGAACAGCTTATAGACTGGTGTCAAACTGCCTAGATGCACTATATAATTTATGGGAATTTGAAATAAACTGTGATAAAGACAAACCTTTCATTAACTAAGGAGCTGCTGCTTGCTATAGCCATTTTTTACCACTTATACCCAATATCTTATACATGCCATTTAAAGCAGCACATGTTGAAAACAACAAGAATTTTTTGACGTGGGAATTCTTAGAGCTGAAATTCTGTCAGAAGAAGCATTCAATTTGCTTTTCACAGTGCAGGTAAAATTTCTGTAGTTCTCTCTTCTGTGTAGAAAACCTAAATTAGTAATCATTTTGCCTTCCAAAGAACCCCCCTAGATATATTTGAAAATATAACCAGATTCAGTGCTTTTGTTTGGCAGCCAGAATGAGAAAAGTGTTCAAGGCTGGCTGCCATCCTTCACCTCAGTGAGAGGAAAATCCGAGTTGAACCCAAGAGTGAATTGCTGATTGTAAATTGGTCACAGATACTTGGTCACTTGACCTTAAAAACTTTCAGTTTTCTTTTCATTGTGTATGTTGGTGTGAAAGAGGTGGAGCAATGCAATTCTAGGATGATGCCTCCTGTAGTTTTGCTTAAACAGGAATGGTAAACTAAGTTTCTCCCATCTGTGGTCAGTACATGACTCAGAAAATTGCCTGTCCTTTTGCCTTTATAGGATTGTACTGTGCTGGTCATGATTCCTGAGCAAATAACTTTTTTTTTTTTTTTCTAACTTCTCAACCCATTTGGTCTTTAAGGGAGACAACACTAAAAAGATTACAAAACAGTTTGTGGGGGAGCAAGTATAATTGAATCCCTGTTCTTTGCTGCTATGAATACAGCTTTGCACCTTGAGTAGTGTCAGATTTCTTAAGCATATTGTAGGCACTTCCAAACAATCATGCCTTTAACCTACATTCTAACATCCACAATTGTTAAAACCTTCAGACCAATTTCCTCTCAGAAAAAGACAGCATTATGGTTTGTAGCAACATGAAAAGTCTCCAATTTCAAGCATAGCCAGGAGGAAATATCAAACTGAATTTATTTGGAGGAGGAAATAGAATTAGGGAGTAACAATGACTTTCTCCAGGATACATTCATGCACTAACAAGCCAGCATTAATTCAAATGTAAACATCTATAAGCTTTTGCTTTTACAAAAGCTTTTGTTTTTCCCCCCATACCTATGCCTGCTGGGAAATACTCATAGACTAGAGAAAAATACTGAGATGAAAAGTCAGCCTAGACACAGGGTTCACACTAACAGAGACTAGCTTTGAGTTATGCCATTGTTCTCAACCATAATACTGCTGTTGTTTCTCTGCTGTGTTACGTTGTGATACTGTTCCTCTTGGAGTCAGACATCGGAGCAGGAGGGGAAAAACGTTTTGTAGAGCACTTGTATCCCTTTCAGTGCTGCAGAGATGTCGGGGGAGAATAGTGGTCTGCAAGAGGCATTGGACAAAAGTCAAAAATCTGCTGTAGCTTCAGGTATGCATGTTCAAAAACACTGAAGGGTCATTAAATGAGCATAGTGCAGGTAACTCTCTGGGTGAGAGCAAGCATTTCACAACTACATTCAGCAGCACGTTGCATCTTTTTGGCAATGCAGGACACCCACATTTCTGTGGGGGCACCCAACAGGATTAGAAACTGTTGTATTTTGTAGTCACCATCTTCACATTTTGCCCCCACAGTGTACTGTGCTTATTAGCTCCTTTCAGTTGTGCTCAAAGCTGGTATACACTGTTCCTGTGGCAGTTAATTTCCATGTATTCTGCCTAAGAAGGGAGCACTAGGGTCCCTTATAGTCTCATTGTAATTAGATGGCTTCCCCTTCTATCTGTTACAAAGTATATTTTAAATACAGTGTGACTAACAGACTGAAATTGCCATCAAGTTTTTCAATCTTGTAATTGTGAAGACAGACAATATTAGTGGGAATTGGATGCAGCTGTGCAGATTAAAATAATCCCAGCTATTCAAAATGCTTAATTAAAGTAGCACAGTAACAAGATACAGCAGCAGAGCTGCAGGTAACCTTCCTTCCTGTTCTTATGTTAAAGTATTTCATTTGGAGCTCAGTCCTCTTTGCTGTGAAATACAAACAGCCTTGAGTAGTTGGCTCTATAAAAACATGCAGGGGAGCTACACCACTTGCAGATGCCAAATCCTACCTTTAGAAAACTGTTGCCTTGCCAACACACGGGACTTCACTCTGCCCACGTTTTCATATGAAATTATTTTCATCCACCTTTTGGCATTGTGCTAACATGTACATGATTGTTTTTAGAGAAGGGAGAACTGCAACTGAGATGACTCACTAAAGTTGGCAGGGGAAGATACTGGCAAAGGTGCTAGTAGCTGTTAGGTGTGTGTTAGACTCCAGTCCATGTTTCCCATACCGGCTAATCTTAGTTAGGTTTGCTCGCTGCCATTACAGAAGAAGAGTTACACCGTCTTTCCTGTAAGAGAACTAGGATTGTCTTCCCCACATCTGACCCAAATTATGGGAACAAAGGAAAACTCTTCTCTTTAAAAAGTGGCTCTCAAAGCCAATTGATACAGCAGACAGACTATCTATTGAATGTAGCTCTATTTCTTGAGCAGGTGATCCTAGCTCTCTTAAAGGAGAAAAATCCACTCAGACAGGAATGTTGCTCACCAAGTGTGACAACCCACAATTGGTAAAGTGAATAAGAAGCTTGGGTTCACAGGTGCCTCCAGCCTGACCCACCTTCAGCCAGACTATGATTACTTAAAGAGCAATAACACCCCAATCTTTGTACTTTCTAAAGGTGGCTTAGTTTCAGTTCAAACAGAGGGAGTGGCCATGGAAAGTTGGCATACAGAACAGGAGTGTTTCATTGTTTTCTGAACTCTTTTTAAAAAAACTCCTGCAAACTGGTTTCAATACCAAGACACTTGTTTACTACTTGAAAGAACTATTTGTACATTAAGAAAAAAATAATAAAAAAGGCCATTTCCTGAAATGCAGAATGCGAGGTGA
The DNA here is from genome assembly GCF_041296385.1 of Aphelocoma coerulescens. NCBI lineage: Eukaryota > Metazoa > Chordata > Aves > Passeriformes > Corvidae > Aphelocoma > Aphelocoma coerulescens. Next base: position 81,631,070 of record NC_091015.1, read on the forward strand.
CCATACAGAGACCTACCAGTGCTACAAATAGAATACAGCCTTTTACAGTTGTTATATGTAAGCAGTACTGTCAAATACTAAAGTTTAATGCAAGATCTTTTGCTTCCCACCCTCTGCAAAATTAGGAAAGATGACTCATGCTCAATTAGCAGGAGAGAAATCAAGAATATTCTAGAAGTGATGCTTTAAAGAACTACTGGGTACAAGTAAACCATAGCTGTTGTTCCCAGGCAAGGGCTGGGTTGTATTGAAACTGTGTCTTACAGTGGTGGGAAAATATGGGGATAGAGGATGATGCAGTACTTCTACAATGTAATTCCACCCTTTCCTGTGAAAATTGGACAGCACTGTTCAGAGGATGGGAGGGTATTAAGCAAAAAGAATAGAGCAGGTGGGATAGTTGTTCTTTAAGGGAAGAGGGTACACATAAAAACAGGATAATACATTTGGATCTGACCACTCTGTGAACGTAAGATTTCTCTGAGTCATTCAAACCAAGGCTGGTCATCCTTTGAGATTTCCTAACAGAGTGATTATCTTGACTAAAGAGAGACAACATATTAAAAGGTAATAGTAATGTTTTTTTATAGAGCACATAAATCACTTAATTTTCCCAGTTCTAAACTATTTTTTTCAGTGATTTCCAGTAAGACGGATATCTCAAATGAGCATAAGTGTGTTGGGCACATCCGTGCAATTTAAATTCAGTTGGCTCTGAGTATGTGCATCCCTTGGGTCCTCTGAAAAGCCAAGATTTTGTTGGTGTTACATTGCCTAATTCTTGTGTTTTAGGGTTGGGTTGTTTTTTTTTTTCTGCCTTTGATTTTAGCATGACTTAGTGAAAGCTAAATCCCACCATTGGCTGAAGAACACAGAGACCTGTGAAAATAATAGTGGTGTGGGGGCTTGGGGGGCATTCCTTTGTTTATGACAAAGCTGTGTATTGCCCTTACTCTGCATCAGTGAAGCTGGTTGAATTCTTGTTACTGGTTTCAGTAAGATCTTGCTTTCTACATAAAGTGAATAATACCGTTAGAAAGATATTTTAACATCTTTGCATCCAGATTTTATATTTTTGACCTCTTGCAACTGTTGTCTTCATTTCTTTTCCCTTTTACAGTTCTCCTCTGTTTTGGTTCCTCCCCACTTCAGTCATATTCTGTCCCCTTCTAAAAGCAGAGCCAAATCCTGCTTTACTTTCACATTTTCTCCCTTCTCCTTATCTTTTTCCTCCTGCCACCAACTCAGTTTAGCAGAGAGGTGACCAAAGCTGCACTGAGCTGTGCCTTCAGTCTCTGGGGAATGCCCAACCTGCACTGGCAAGAGATGTTCTGCATCTGAGATCCTTTTCAGGACTGACTGCTGCTTTTGTAAGTCACTCTATATGGTCAAAATACTTGCCTGCTCCTTTGTGGGGGGTAAAAAAAATAAATAAAAAGAAATACTACCTCTGAAAAGAAGAAAGCTACCCAAACTGGGGGGAAAAAAGAACCAAATGACAACTTTCAGTGAAAACGGCTCAGAGAATGATTTTTCATGCATGTGTTGTAGCTTCTAACTCCTCGCTTCCCTTCTCCTGGAGCGACCCCTAATGGGATGTGACATGGGCGCCACTGACCTTTGTGTCACTAGCCCTGCCACCGGGGTCCAGGTGTCCAAGAGTGGCAGCCACGCACCCCCCAGGATGCCCCTGGGTTCTGCTGGTCCCAGTGGTACGTGGTCTAAAAAGGAAGCAGAGGGAGAAGGCAAGGCAGAACGGAGGATGGTAGACATAGAATACCTTGGAAGTACACAGCAGTGTTGACTGAAGAGGAGGGAATGACACCAAGAGACAGGAGGAGTCATCCATGTACATTCAGCAGAGGAAGAAGGTGACTGCTGTGCCAGACACAGTGGAGGGAGACACTCTGAAGGTCTTTTCCATTAGTCAGGCCCTCATGGGGTCAGGGGAGTGCAACAGAAAGAGCCAGAACTGTTTGTCCTGAAAATTCATTTATGGCAGCTGCAGAAACAAAGGAACAAACAAGAATTTGCCATTTTACTTTATGTACACATGTAGACACGCACCACGACCTCCACACCTGAACATCGGGGCTGTCCTGCCACAGTGCCTGGATGAAAATTCCTCTTTACAGCTTCTGGCACATGAGACTTGAGTCCTCAGCTGAGTTACTGGGTACCACACATTCAGCCACAGTGTGTTTTTATGAGGCAGAGCATGCAGACTTAGCAGCTCACCTCACCTGAGAAGGAGAGTTTCTTGTCTTTCTCTGGTCCTGGCTGTTATTGCCCTTGTAAAACTCATGCCAACACGAATGCTCATATATGCTGTGAATCACCTCAAGTTGCTAAAGCTGTAGAAATAAACTAGCAGCACACAAGAAAAAAGTTAGTCTCCTGCTATTTTAATTTACTTAAACAGCTCTTGGAAGGGCCTAACGTGAAGCTGGAGGGGGTAGGGGAGAAAAGTAGTGACTGCCCAGCCAAGGGTGGGAGCTGTTAAAGTCAGCTACCTGTGGGTCTGTACCCTTAACCAGCCCACCTGGCTGCTTTGCTGGATAGTCAAGGCCACCATTTGACAGAAGATAAAACCATTGTTCAGTGGGCTGATACCATGGAAATAGCCTAGCAAGGAAAAGAAAGGGAAAGAAAAAGTGAATAGTAAATAAACAGTATAAATTGGAAGGCTGCTGTTTGTTCTAGCAGGAAACCTACTCACAGCAGAAGACAACTGGATTCACGCAAAATTAATGAGTATGAGACATTGAAGTTACTGTCCACTGCAGATTTAGATTTTTTTATGGAATGAATGAAACAATTCTGTGGAAAGCTCTGGCAACACCCACTGTTTTCTAGATTGCGGCCATTCTCCTCACCTTCAGTGCTGAAAAGCAGTGCGGGAAAGAAGCATGGGAAAGGAAATAGCAATCCAGGATCCCTGACAGGAGTCCTGTAATTTGTTCAGTAAGGAGAGGGTTAGTTCCCAAAGCCAGCTTTTCACTGTGCTGATATTAATACAGATACAAATGTGCTGATTTTAATGCAAATGAGTAACATTTTAGATAAATCCAAAGATGTTGAACCTGAGAAAGGAAAAAAATAACCAAACCAAAAGAATTTTGAGCTGTTCAGACCTCCTGTCATTTTACACTTAAATCTTGCAATGCATTCATTGTTGCGTGGGATTAGAGAATTACTGTAGAGATAAGACACTTCCCCATAGGAAGACCTTTTGGCAGTCTGGTTTCTGCAGGTATAACTCCAAGATGACATGGCTAACTGGCCTGTGAAAGCAGAAATGGCAGCACAGATTCGGAAGTGCAGCTTGTAACTCAATCCTTTCTGCCAGGAGCACACTGCTTGACACAGGTCACCGCTGGGATGTGTGTGAGCATACCTTGGCAGAGCTAAGATTCAAAACTTAACTGTCCTTTCATTCCTTACTTCTCAAATCTCTCTGTCCTGTTTATACTACTAGGATTTGGTATTGGCTTGTATCTATCACAGATTAAGGTTGCACGAGGCTTTTGGGGTTCCTGGATCAGAACATACTGTAGGGCTTAATATTTCCATCAAAGCCCTGATGATTATACAAGGTCTTAGGCATTTCCACTGATTGTCTGCTCTGTTCGTAAACCCAGCTGGCTGTCATCATAGACCTGTAATTCATTCTACATACTGCTTTTAATTTTAGAATTGTCTTTAGTGCAGGAGGCTTTGTTATTGCACTTTCTTTAACAAAAAAAAAATCGTTAATCCAAATGATAAAAGTGACTGATGGAGTCGCTGCTGATGAACCTCTCTCCATTGTTTAGTCACTCTAATCAATTCTACAAGCAGGCATGTGTTACAACTGTGCAGGTACATACAAAACCTGTCCAACCTGAATGCCCTGTCTAAGGGAATTTTTCAGGCATGCCTTTAAAGCATCTACAGCTGCAGTTAAAAATACAGTAGACCTGCACTGATCACATTTTTCATCCTATTGTCAATCAGCTCAGCAAAGTTAAGGGGTGGCATACAGAACATGTGTGAACACACAGAAAGTTTTGGAATAGCATCATTGAGGATTGGGGTCAGTTATAAATGTGGGGAGGTTAGCAGCAGGCAGTGACTACTTTGACAACAGAAAACTGCCTTTTCCAAAGCTCAGCAAGGTAATGAAGAGGAAAAGATGCTCTGCAGGTCAAAGGGCCTCAGTACACATAGATGAAAAGGAAATTCTGAAGTCAGCAGCTGACTGATCATGAATTCCCAACTACTAAGTTGCCAAACATACTTACAATTTATGTTTCCCTTAATCAAATGGTCCTTCCTCCATGTAGACTTGTAAGAACTGTTTCCTGGTGGAGCATCTATTAAATCAATAATCAGCCTCTAAAAAGGGAAGTGCCCTTCTACATCCAACACAGTCCAAGGGCTCTGAGGATCTAAGTTGACTCCCTGTATTTGGAAGGCATAATGTACAACTCAACTGAGCAGACAAAAAAAAAAAACCTGATTGAGTTCCAATTAATGTTCTGCACAGCTACTATTCTTTCAAAATACTATGAACAGTCCTAGTAAAGTGATGCCTCTTTACCTATTAAAAATGATGAGTGTTTTGGCTGCATGGCTTGAATTTGGTACAAGGAGTTCCAAATTCTAACTTCAGGGCCAAAATTTAAATTTCTCTTTATGTTAACTCCACAGATATCTCCTTTGAAATATTTGAGGCCTCCTGAACAGATTTGCTAACTAGCATGGTTATTGCCCCACTTCACAGAAATGGTTGTGCAGAAGGGTCAAAGAAAAGGCACACTGTCATGCAGAAATCAGCATCACCTCTGAAGAACACATGCACAGAAGTGCTCACTTGGTTCCTCTTGAACAAGGGGAACAATTTTGTCTGCTCTAACACTACCTTCCTGTGCAGAGCAAGTGGCAGCAGGAAAGGACTCATTACCTTAGCCCTTTGTGGAGGAAGTAAGAAGGGGCAGAATGGGAATATCCGATAATCCTTCATTGTGGCTGTCACTGGCTTTCTTTGGTTAGAAGCATCTGGCAGCACAAGAGAGGAATTTGTTTAACTCCCTTGCGTTCCTGCTTCAGCCCTTCCTTTTCAAGCCCATACAGCCTTGACAACAACTGAGCCATTGCTCAAGAGGGAAATGCCATGTGGATCAGCGCTAGCAGCATGAAATGAAAGTCTACGTGCAAACCACAGATCCTGCCCCACTTTAAAGACAAATATAGGACCACTGTGTCGAGCATCTTACATTCTTGGCTGTCAGACAGCAATGGAATAATAAGATTCACAATTCTGTAATTAACTTCAGAACTTTGGAGCAAGACTCCTGACACGCTAAGGGTTTTCATTTCTCCAGTAGGCAACTCTAGCTGTGCTACGCTTCAACATCCATCATGTTTACTAATCTTAGTCTGACCCCTAGTGAGCTGTCACAGAATAATCAGATTTATCAAACGAGGCACTTTCCTGAGAGGCAGCTACCACAAAAATAAGTAATTACTCCCCTTCGTGGTTCTGGGTTTTGTTTGTATTTTTGCCCTTAAAAATACTTGGTTGCTATTACTAGTAGACGAACATAAGAAAAAGTGGAGAGTCAGCTCAGAAGCTGTAAGGCTTTCTTCTGAAGGTCAGCGTGTGAAAGAGCACATATGACCAAATTCAGTATCTAATTCACTTAATTTATCTCTGCATATAAGGTGGGTTTTGCATCCTTCCGCTCCTTCTTCTTTTTTGTTTTTTGTTTGTTTGTTTTGTGCAATCAAAAACTGCTTCTTCAGAGTTATGAAGAGATTTTTGTCTCTGAAGGAGAGGAAGTGCAAGTTGCATCTGGTTAGACAGTAAGTTTAAATTAACAAATACTTCCACAAAAAAAAAAAAAAAGGTGTAAGTTAAAGCAGTAAACACATTTTGAAGGAGCTAAATAACTTGCACGATTTTTCAAGCCATTAGAAGCTTCTAGGTTTTTGTCAGCTTCAACCTCAGCATTTTGTTCATACTGGTTATTTCTTGCTCAGTGTGTTTATGCCAAGTAGTTACAGGCCAAAATACAATCACTGTGCGCTTGCCTTGGCAGTAACACAAGCACAGTAAAATTTTTATGGATTTTTTTTCATTGCATGAAGATCCATCTATCAAGCACACTGACAAATTAAAAAAAGTAATTTGCCCAACCTCCAAAATGTACTCACGAGAGTTCAGGCTTCTCTTTTTTTTTTTCCAAGCGCTTTTCTGTAGCTGTAGCCAAGAGGAATATCTCAGTATTTGTACTCTCTGTCTATGGTTTTGGTGTACTTCTGTCACCCACAATTTGCACAAGATGTGGCTTTGACACCTATTCCCATATTTCTGCTTCTTCCAGGCATTTTGAAGTTTGTGGAAATCACGGTTAACCTCCTGGTGCTGATTTGTGTGGCTGCTTCCCAAGCCTCCGTTGCAGGCTTCACGTCCCTTGGAGGCTTCGGATCCTTTAACCTGAATTCGGCCTACAGTCCCTTTGAGGGCACAGAACTGCAAGAGGTGAGGGAGCTGGACATGCAGTTCACTCAGATGAGAGCCCCTTGCGTGTATGGTGGAGTGGCCTTCACCTTAACAATGGCCGCGCTCACCCTCGTCTTCCTCGTCGTGGGGGCAAAACCCATCCAGCAGCTCCGGACAGGGCTGCTGGCAGGCGAATGTGCCTTCAGCCTGCTGGCTGGCATGGCCTACCTAGCAGCCGTGGGGCTCTACCTGCACTTTGTCAGGCAGGTGAACGCCACCGAGGTGTGCAGGAGGCGGGAGCGGCTCTACGCGCGCCGTGGCTACACCTCCATGAGCTGCACTGTGCAGGGCGGCGACGCGGCCGTCGGCCTGTTTGGTGTCGTTGCTTCCTGCCTGTACTTTGCCAGCTTTGTGGTCTGCACCTTTGCTATCCGCACCGTCCGGGCCTTCCAGCGCCATGCAGCCAAGGCTCAGCACAGCCCCAAGGGCAGCATTAGGGGCAGAGGCGTCAGAAACCACCACACCACGCACAAGACCTCTGAAAGCTCCCACAACATCCAGGCTCTTGCCACGTTAGTGTGAGGTCAGCTCTGGGACTGAGAGGAGAACTGAGGCTTTGGCAAAGGATGGACACTGGCAAACAGGCGACCAGCCCACAGTGTGTTTTCCTGCAAGGTGCTGAAGTGTGTATTGAATCACCAGTTATAACTATGCTGCTACAATGTGACGTAATAAAATTGACATTGAGTGACTGTATTAACAAAGTTTTTTGCACTGGTCTCTCAAGCTGGACTCCTGCATTTAAAATGCATTTGATTGTAATGTGTTCATCCTGCACAGAGCAAATCCAAACAGCAGTGGACTTTTAACAGGTTACAACTGTGTTGCTGCCAAACTTGTGCTAACAACCACTTCCTTTCCTCTCCCGTGACAGGGAATTGAATAATACACAGCTAAGACAGGCAACCTTCAACAGATCCTGTGCCTGTTGTGCGTCCTGTTCCTTTATCCTGCAGTGCTTACAAAGCAAAGAACACCCGAGTGCTTCTCTGAATCACGTCCAAAGTTACACTTGTGACCTGTTTTGCCTGGGCTAGTGAAGCGTTTTATCTTTTGGGTCACGGGGGCTGACACATGCCAATCATGTGCTCCCTGAGGAATGCCGCTGGGAGGAACTAGCTGCAATGTCAAAGCCAGCATTCAAGGCCCTTATCCAGTTTCCTACTAGATTTTCCCATCTCACCGACTGCAGATCAGAACCTGAGAGGCATCACACTGGTCAGGTATCAGCTGGTAGTAAAGATACCATTTGCTTCTGTAAGCACCTAAACAAGGTTTGGCTTGCTGACTCCACAGCCAGTGGTGGGCAGAGCTCAAATCAGGAACATGCTGCCTGCCCTGGGAATGCTATAGCAATGACAGAAAGTACATGCATCCTTCCAATATCTAAACAGGCAAAGCATGAATGAACAGCAGTAATTGTCTGCCCCAGGGTTGAGAAAATAAATTTCAGAGAACATCTTTCAGGAGTCCTTTGTTTGGGGCAGATGAAATAGATCACTGGTCTTCAAAGAGGAGAGTGTAAGAAAAAGAAAAGTCTGTTCTTCAAGTGCATAAGATCTGTCAGCTTGAGAGGAGGGAAGATTCTGGCCATTTTCATTCTTTCCAGTTTTGTCTGGCTCACAGTCATTGCCCAGATGAGGCTTTTTTGAACCATAGTAGTTTATTTATTGCATACTTACACATATGTATACACACACAGAGAGATCTCAAAGGATTGTGTTTGAGGCCAAATGAGAAAACATTATGGTTCTGATTAGAAGTGATTACATGAGCCTTTGCAGTAACTATCATTTATATAATTCCTTAAACATCTCTTTAACACTTTGAACACCAAGAAGCTCCGTAGCATTATTATGCTTATGGAGAGACAAGAATAGAGTTTTTCCAAACTTGGTATGACTCACAGTCATCATAGAGTCAGGAAATTAGGACTTTGATTTCTAGCTCTGCCCAAGCTCAGACCTTCTCTCAAGTGCTGTAATTGGCTGGAAAGTCTTTTCCAGCGATGTCTGGCATGCAGCTAAAGCTGCAGTGACCATTTGTTAGACATCTCTGCCTGCACGCTTGTTCTGTGCTACCTCTACACCTTGCACAGTTTGAATGCAGGCTTAGTTACATGTTCTCACTGTTTTTAACTTACACAAACAGCAAAAAGCAGCACCTTGAAGTGACAAACTCAGACGACTAGAAAATGCTGCAGGTAAGAAGGCATAAATTTTACCGCAGTCCTTAAGTACATTAAGGTGTAATACAAGAGCAGAGATTTTCTAGCAGACGGATATGACTAAGGCTGCAACAGGCTGTCAACCCCAGCTACCATTGCAGGTGGTCCTTTTTCCGGGGCAGATTAGTCTTCTCACCTTCTGCTGGAGATGGATGTGCCTCACCACTACCTCTGAGCAGCGACTGCCCATTAGTACAGGACAATAATCCACATTGGGACCAGTAAACAAAGGAAGGGCAAATGGCTCCTGTCAGCCCTACCATTTCTTTGAGCTTTTCCCTGCTGCCTGCCCTGTGCATACGTGTCTGTGCATCACCTGCATGCAGCCTTCAAGGTCAGCACTGAAAACAAGCTCAGCTGTTTCTCTGACACAGCCCCTGATAGCCCAGTTTCACCTGCAGCTGCGCACAGTCATCACCCTCAGTCCCTCTTTGGTAAGGGGGATCCTCAGGGGGTATCCAGCTTGCCCTGTGATGATCACAGCTCCTCACCTGTTGGGGCCCTCCCCCCTGCTGTGGGGTCCTGGGAGAGGGGCCCTGGGGGAGACACGGGGTTTCCCTGCCCCTGGTCAGCCTCGTTCCCCATTGGTTGTTTTGTGTTCCCCTGCACGGACAAGGACCCTCGGGTCCCATGATTGAGCAGTTCCTGGGCAGATCCCGACCAGGTGGCTGGAGAAATAAACATCTCTGAAACATCTAGCAAGAATCGGTCCATAGATATTTCTTTCCCATGGGCCTTGTTGTCTCATACACGTGTTGCAGTATCTGCACTGTAACAAATGGTGGGTAACGCGAGCAGAACGATCCCCGATCCCTAAGGACAGCGACTGATTTGTGAGTAAACTCTGGATTTCTCTTCTTGTTTTGTTTTGCTGTTCCATCTCTAAACTATGGAGGAACCATGGAAGGACTCTTGGCTCTCAGAACTGCATATGGACATTTATCTTAAACTTGAAAAGATTCTTGAACAACAATTTGTAAATTTTAGCTTAATTCAAGCTCAAAAGGAACTGAAACATTTCCTTTCATGGTTGTTTAAGAACTTTTTCTACGTTTCTTGGGATTTGATTCTTACCAAAGACTTTTGGAACACTGTTTGGACACAGTTAATTTCTGAGTCAAAATATATGCCGATGGAAGAATATTTTCATGAATATTATTTAATTACCGAGACTGTTGAGCAATGTCAGCTGTGTCCTGGCGAAGGGAAGCCTGCTCAGGGACCGTGTGGCCTCAGCCACGTGCACCGAGCGCTCTGCGAGCAGCAGCGAGGCAGATCCTGCGCGCGGGCGGAGCCACGCGAGCCACAGTGTCGGCAGCAGAGCGAGGTGCAGCGGGAGCGGCGCGCCCGGCCCTGCACAGCGCGTGGTGGAGCGAGCCCCGTGAACGCCCGACCGAGAGGGGCGGTGCGCGGGCAGCGGGTGGCGGCGGTGGAGAGGAGCCGCACCCAGCCCAGACACGCGCCGGAGCAGCGCCGCTCGGAGGGCACGGAGCAGCCTCAACATGGGGGCCCGACCGAGACATTGGAGTCGGCGAGGCGGCAGCCAGGTGGGACCAGCAGCCACAACAAACACACAAGCACGTGACAGGAGAAGTTGTAGCCACAAAAATCACAGGAACTGTGAAATGGTACAATGCCAAAAACAACTATGGATTTATAACACGAGATGATACAGGGGAAGACTTATTCATCCATAGAACTGCCATTAAAAGGAATAACCCTAAAAATTACCTGCAAAGTGTAGGAGATGGGGAAGTTGTACAATTTGACATAGTACAAGGAAAGAAGGGTTTACAAGCAGCAAATGTTACTGGGCCTGGAGGTATTCCCGTCAAAGGCAGCTGTTATGCACAAAATTATAAACAACATCCATCCCAGCAACTTCCCTACCCACAACCTACTTTCCCCTTTTACCCTATACCCAATATGAGCCCTTTCCTAAGTTTACCCCATCCCAGTTTATTCCTAATCTGTTTTTCACCCCATGGCTTCCCTATACAATTCCCTTTCCCTACAACTCGTCTCCGATGCCAAGGGGGGAATGAAAAGGGGGAGGGAAGAAATTAAACCCTCTCCTGCCTCAGTTTCCCCACAAAGCATGCTCAGAGAGTCCTGTCTCCCTTCTGTCAGCCTTAAGATGTTCCAGAGAATCTGTTTGGACATTTAAAGACTCAGGAGGGTGGCTTGTTTTGTTTTGAAACTGTCGTTGTTGTTTTCAATGTTAAGTTTTAAATCTCTTTTGTTAAAAATAAACGGTGAAATGTCGGGGTCCCTTCCCCCCTGGCATGTGGTCCTGGGAGAGGGGCCCTGGACAGGAGGCACGGGGTTTCCCTGCCCCTGGTCAGCCTCATTCCCCGTTGTTTTGTGTTCCCTTGCGTGGGCAAGGACCCTCGGGTCCCGTGATTGAGCAGTTCCTGGGCAGATCCCGGCCATGCGGCTGGAGAAATAAACATCTCTGAAACATCTACCGAGAATCTGTCCATAGATATTTCTTTCCACGGGCCTCGTTGATTGATACACGTGTTGGAGTATCTGCACTGTAACACTCACCTGCTGTGAAGGAAACAGGGATAGCAAAGGCCAAACGTGCCCTTCTCTGAGAGGTTGTCCTGGGGGTAGACAGTACAGCATCTCTCAGCCTCAAAGCCTTGGGTACAGCAAGAAGCCTTCTGGGACACCAAGCCTTTTCTGAACCTTCACAAAGAGGATTAAAATGGCCACTATCCCTGGAGATGTGAGGAATTGGATGCAGGTTGCAGGGTGAACTGGAGCTGCCTGGCAGGAGAAAAGCCCCACTGCAGATGAGAGGTCACTCGTGAAAGGAGCTGAGCGGAGTAGCTCATTCCTCTCAGAGCTACCTGTGAGACTCCTGGCCAGCCCCTTTGGGTTTAAACCATCAATTTGCACCAGTCCACTTCAGTGTGTGAGCAAACAGCTTTAGTCAGTCAGCGAGAAAAGCCTCTAGCTGAGTCCCCCAGCATTAGCTACCCACAGAGGGACCCCCTCCCACAGAAGAGTCTCAGAGAAAAACAATCCCTCTTTGAAAAAATGTGTCTCCATGCCCTAATCCTGAGGAGGAAACAAAGGCTGTAAGATATTTAGGCTGAGAAAGATAGAAAAAAAGAAAGAAAGGAGAGAGGAGGAAGGAGGGGAGGGAATCCTCCCCCTTATCCTGCATCCCACCACTGAGTAGACTGCCATGAAAATGTCATGATGCTGGGTTGTGCACCTTTGAGCACCCATTTTCCTAGATAGGCTCTTTATTCAAACAAATTCATAAAATAGTTTAGTTTGGGGGAAATCTTGTCCAAAAAAAGCAAATCACCATCCAAGGACACAGGTCTCTTGTTTCAATGTGAAAGGCAAAACTGGTGGGGGGGAAGACAAAGAGGAGAGAGGATGTTTACTCTTCCAAATAAGCTTAACATAGCCTTTACATTTCCCAAATAATTAATATATATGGAAATGGAAATCTGGTGCTGCTGGAAGATCTTTGTGTATTAGGGCATTGCCATCCTGCTGCAGAGCAGCTGTAAGGGGAAAGGACCTTTGTACCCATCTGCAGAAAGGAAATTTTCAGGTAAGCAGAAACAAGAAGCTCTCCTATTTTCTTAAAGACAAAAGAAAATTAAAAAAAAATTCCCAGACTATAATACATTTTATCCCAATTTAAGCTTTTTCCATGAGTCCTCCAGGGAAGAGTTTGAGTGTATCCAATGTGCAGAAACAACTAGGGACACAAACCGGTTGTGCAACAGCGGAAACTGAATTCAAGGCTTAGCATTAAGAAAAGTCAGGATCTCAGTTTACATGGGAAACTGCTCTAAATTGATGAGAATACATACAGGGATTAGAGCACTAAAGAACAGTTTGAATGGAATTTTTCTTTCATAATCCATGTATTTTACTCCTAGTGCAGACTCGCCTTCATTATTCTTCTGGTAGTTTTCCACCACAACTTACATTCACTGTAGAGTTAAGCAAAGCTACAGATACACATCAGAACTTCAGTAACTCGGATCTCTCAAACACATTTGCAGAACTTGGACATCTCCTTTTGTTCTTCAGGACTCAGGTAAGTTGCTGAAGGGCACTATGAGTGCATTGTTTATGACAGCTGTGACATTCATTGTTACTCTTCTCCTTCAAAACATCATCTCCCAGAAAAGGTGGCACTTGGTGTATTCCAGCAGCTCAATGCCAGCACAGCACAAAAACTGTCACAGATGCTCAGCATCACCAGCCATAAATAAAACATGAGACCCCTCGCAAGGTCCGCCAGTTGTCAAGGCGTTGGATGTAATTGGTTTTGGCGTGTGACAGTGCAAAACAGGCAAGTCACAGGATGCCCTTCATTACTACAAATGGTCTATTGATTTCCAGGGATGCCTTTTGCACACAGACCTGCACCTGCTACTGGGCTCCCCAAAACTTGCAGGCCGTGCTGAAGGGCTCGAGGGTGGGAAATGCCTGGGTGTGTTTTACAAGTAATTAGTTTTTCAGAAGGATGTAGAAAGGCTCATGAGACAGATGCACACAGGTGCAAACAGGGTGTTTTCCTTGCTTCAGAATGCAAAAATAATTCCCCAACAAGATGGCCCTATCATAGAGCCATTAAGGTTGGAAAAGACTGCTAAGATCATCAAGTCCAGCTGCTAAACCAGCACTGCTGTGTTCACCACTAAATCATGTCCTCAAGTGCCCACAGCCACAGCTTTTGAACACTTCCAGGGATGGTGATTCCACCACTTCCCTGGGTGGCCTGTTTCAATGCCTGAACACCTACAGTGAAGAAATTTTCCTAAACCTCCCTCGGTTCAACTAGAGGCCATTACCTCTCATTTTGTTACTTGGGAGGAGAGGCCGACCCCCACCTGGACCCAGCCTCCTTTCAGGCACTTGTAGACAGTGACATCTCCTGAGCCTCCTTTTCTCCTACGCAACCTAAACAACCGCAGCTCCCTCAGCTGCTCCTCATCAGACTTGTGCTCCAGACCTTCACCAGCTCCATTGCCCTTCTCTAGGCATGCTTCACTGCTTGTACAACTTAAAGGGAATTCAGATTTTTACACTGTTGTGGATCAGCTCTGATTCAGCAGTTTGTTGCTCCAAGTAAGTGAGACATGCTGGGATGAAGATCTCATTGCCCATTTGCTACGACTATTTGAGATCTTGCTAAGACCCCGTTTCACCTGGCAGCGCTGCAGATGCTCTCCGGAGCAGTAGCAGGTGTGGCTTCCCTGGCTGCCTCAGCCCTCACATCTTTCTTTGGACTCACAGCAAATACTTCTAACACTCAGGGGGTTTCTGAGAGCTCTCGGACCATGCAAAGCCAACTCCTGCTACGTCAGTGTTGCTGCCTTCCTGCCTTCCTTGCTCAACTGAAGGAAGGCTTCTCCGGGCCTCTGGTACTCCTGCATGGCTCACACGATGGGGTGGGAGCCCAAGGGTGCGGGATGCAGCCGTTCCACGGGAAGCCGCCAAGGAGGAAGATGCGGCAATGCTGGTCCTGTCCCGCGGTAACACGAGGGGGAGCCCTTGCAGCTCCCAATTAATACGGACAGCAAGAATACGCCTTTTCCCATCCCAAATATAAACGCTCAGTTCCTCATCAGAAAAAAAAAAGGACTGAAAGCCATCTCTGATCATCTTCACAAGGACATTGCTTCTGGTTCAAACAAGTGCAAGCCACAGGCCACTGGGAGTGGGGAAGGTCACTTGCTATGGATCCCCCTTCCTACACACCCCTATTTCTGACGGTGCAGAATGGACTGGGGACATCCTTTCGCATGTTCTTATCACTAGAGCATTCTGAAAATGCCAGGGAATGACTTTGCTGATACCTGAGTTGATTCTCTGTGGCCAAATTTTGCCCAACAGAAATGAGAGAACGGAAAAATCTCTTTAGTCCTTGTAAAATGAAACTACCACAGCTGACTTGTCAAAGCTTCCTTTTGGGGAGATTTGCTGCTTTCAGAAGGACAGCTTTGGCCACTTTAAAAAGACACAGCAGTTTTTGCTCGTCCTTGCCACCCAATTTTCAATACATTTGAACAGAATACTTCATTATGTATTCTATGCACTATTCTGTGTACAATATGTCACTATATATTCTGTAATTTCAGGACCAAGGTAAGTACTAACTGCAAGTGCACCTACTGCAAGATTTTTTTTCCCCACAAAATGCTGCTGAGTCTCTCCTTTAGAGGAATTAAAATGAAAAAGCATTTCACAAGTCACAGACTTCTGCTACACCAGTCTCTCTTCATAGTTCTGCATCCCAATTTCCTTTAAAGCATTCAACAGCATACATTTAATTAGCAAAACAATCCCATCTGTTCCACGAGTCAATACTGACAACTTTACGGTTAAAACACATTTATTTCTCTTGGTGCAGCTGTGCTGAATCTGAGGAGGGGAGAAGAGCCTGCTGTGCTCAGAGCATTGTGTCTGGTGCCCAGGCTCTCATCACAGTGCTGCTGGCACCAGGAGCTCCTAAAAGACCTCCAGAGCCCCATCCCTGCCCACTGATGGCCCCTGGGACACCCCTAAGTTACCTACATGCCCTAAACACAGACCTCCACAGACAATTCTACAGAACCATTGGTAAAAGATCACTTTTCTGTCTGTTTCCTCAAGTTGTAATGAGAGACACAGAAGAATGAGCTCAAACAAGAACACCAAATGCACCAGAGGCTGTGATGAGCAGCAAGAGATTGGAATTGAAATCCTAATGGGGAACAGGGCAAGAAGAGCCAGCTGAACTTCATCCACCAGCAGGAACTACTTCCCAGCCTTGAGACTGCATACTTCATCCTCTCACCCAAAGCCTGACGTGCAGGAATCCACACTCTGACTGTAAATCCAGGCATCCTGGATCTCCTACAGCAGAAAGCCTCAGGGGATCACCTACTCCTGAGTCCCCCTACGAGGGAGCAGACCAGTCCTGCCTGTCCCAGGTCTCTTGTAACACTGCAGTTATTATACAACAGCTCCCTCATGCTGTCAGGCTCCTGACGAGCTCTTGCAGTTTAAGTGTCTCCCTTCAGCTTACAGTATTAAAAAAATATGGAAAAAGATGAGATAGTGTCTGCTTCGCTCAGATCCTGCCTCAGTCTCAACCTAGAGGGCAAGCTTAGCTCATGGCACGAGATAAAAGGTAGGATGAGGTATCCAAGTCAACCGCAGGTGAATCCAAACTTGTCAGCCTGAGAAAGGATGATCTAAAGGATGAACTGTTGACCTCAACAAGAATGGAAATACAAATAAAAAGGTCTGGATAAAAGCAGGGACCAATCATTTAAACCAGGGACTTGGAGCAAACAAGGAACTTTTTCCCCACTGATGTCCAAGATAAATGGTACACTGATTCTGCCCTGGGGCTGCTGTTAATCTATTTAATATTTGGGGGTTTTCCACACCCACCTTTTGATTGAAATGGCTGCAAAGAGTTACTTGTTCTCAGGCAGCAGATGAATTTTAACTTTCAGCTTTCCACAGAAGCAGCAGTCTTGTTAGGTAGGGCATTTGAACACTTACAGCATCAGTGTAGGGCACAGCAAAACACAAGCAATCAAGAGGAAACAGACCGGTCATGCAGCACGCCATGAAATCCTCAGTGCAAGCAGTGCAAGCATGCAGGTAACAAATATGTAAGACAAATCAATTAGTGCAACAATAGCAGAAGTTAACCCCAAACAAGTCAATTGAACTAACAAAGCAGGGCAGTAAAGCAGGTTAACAGAGAAAAGTAAACGTAGAGTCATTTAACAGATGCCAAGGCTGTCCTGGTTCCAGCTGAGCCCAAAAGATATTTTTACCAACTTCTGGCCATGTAGCTCCCCCCTGCAGCCAAAGCTCTGAGGGACCTGACCCTCCAGCACTGCTGAGAACTGTTTGCTTTGAGTGCCTTCTCTTAGAAAAAGCGCATCTTTTCACTGATGGCTGGCAGTGTCCAGGGAAATCAGGCTGATCAGGCTGAAGTTACTGTTCTGTTCACTCCTTTGAATCCTACTGCTCTGCTTGAATTGATTCAAGCCCTTCTGCTCCCCCGACCAGCAAACCCTTCACGGGGTTATCCCAACCAACCCACTCAAGTGCACATCTGCAAGCCCAGACCTGCAAGGCTGCACCCAAGAGGCACCATCCGTGACAGTGCAGAAATGCAGAAATTACCTCCAGAGCCAAGTGTGACATTTCATTGACACCCAGCCCCACAGAGATGCACTTCCAGAGTAGCAAAGTTATGCTTAAAAAAGAAATACGTACAATTTGCTAGAAAATTACATGTATGAGTTGCAAACACGAGGGCTGGTGATGAAGCTGAGCTTGCTGCGAAGAGATTACTTAAAGCAAAACTTACAGGGCACTACAGCAGCAGCACATTCTGTAGCCATGAGGGAGACAACCCACATGGACACAGCAGCACGCTCCGAGGGCAGTAAGCCAGAGGGAGGCAGTGCCACCATGGCACTGGTCACCATCACAAAGATGGTGGTGCCACACGCTGAATGCCCAGGCAGGATGCCAACAGGCTGTTCAGGCACAACAAAATGCATTACATTAGAGCACTATGGGCAGAAAGCAAGAAAAAAGCTTTTATAGCTTTTAACAAAAGGCTTGCATTTACAAGCAAAGAAGCCACTCAGTTGCTTCTCAATACTACCACAATTTTCTGTTTAAAATTATCTTCCAGGAAATAATGTAAATATGTTCATTTCTCTGCCATCAGCCATCTACCTCCTCCTATTCATGCATTTTTCTGCTTGTCTCAGATACATCTATCAGCAAGTTTCAGAGGACATGCAAGGTTTGATTATAAAGGTAATGTGGTTCTACATTTTCCACAGCTGAAAGCATTCTTTTTAGCTCCCAACCTATGTCCCTGCTACAGCTGTCAAGTTCTGCAAACAAATCCACATCTGTTTGAGGCAGATAGTTCCCAGTAGGTCAAAACTGTGCAAAATATACTGTGAACATAATCCTAAAATCATGTACAGTATTAGTGCATGTAGATGCAATCAGTGATGTTAGCTTCAGCCCTCGTGAGGTAAGAACATACTAACCCCCTTTTGTGAAAGAGGACAGCGATGTCCAGAAAAATTATGAATTGCAAACACTGTACCTTGTTTTTCAAGTCCCAGTTTAAAGCCAGAACAAAATACCTTTTGCCCTTGTTTAAAAATAAATGCTTTTTACAAAGATGCTGCAAGCCATCCAACCTACTGATCTAGTCCAACACATGACAAAGCCCAGCAGAGGGATGAAGTTGCCCCTATGAACGCATCAATCCTTCATATTATGACTTGTTAAGACAGGCTACTATCACAGACATCTTTTCAAGGCAGAGCAAAAATCCAAAGGTACAGCTCCTCCACCAAAATCCTGTCACTTTGCTGCCACAGGGGCCCTGACTCCAGAATGCTGCTGCTAGCTTTACAGAAGGCACCAGGCTGAAAGGGGCAGCCTTCAGTGAGTGGGCTGTCAGTTTTGACCATCTATGCTTCCAAGTAAGGGCATAAGGGGGAAAACCACATCATTGCCTGTACGCAGGGGCTGGCAAGTTCTTGGGAGTCTGTCCTTCAAATGGAGGGAAGGGAAAGTCTTTACAGAACCTATGTGCATATCCTCCTATTCATATGAGAGAAGTATCAGTTGTCAGCACGGAGCCAAAGTTTAGCTCACATGAAACGGTTCCCCTTCCACCCCTACTCTGCCCTCTGCTCCTCCCTCTGGGGTACCCCACATACAGCACACCAGAGACACCTTATCACAGAGACCAACAGTGGCAGCAAGGTTACTCCTCCACCAGCAGCAGGAAAATAAAGGTAGTGTCCTTGCTAGTGATCACCTTCAGCCTCAAGCAGCATTGGAACAGAAGGAAAAAACCAAGAGAATATTTTCCAAGGACAGTGAATCAATTCAGCAAAATCTGAAATATACAAACTGTTTACCAAAGAACACCTAAGAGTTACTAACCAATAAACCATAAACTTTGTTTGTTTAAATACATTATTTAATGAGTGTTCTTTAAGAAAGAGATATTTAGAAGCTCAAATTACAATGAAATACAATCTTCTAGATCTACAGTAGACAGTGCTATAAACATTTATCAAACCAGGTATTTTAATGTTTGTTCCTCTGTTGTTATTGTTATTAAGGAAAAGTAACAAAAAATCTGTTAACAGCAATCCTGTTCTAACTTGGCTATTTCACTCTAGAACAGAGTAAGGACAGCAGCCTATCACCACAGTCCTTTTCCCAAATACAGACCAAATGCCAAGAAGGAACAAGACACTGTCATGACTGCACACTAATTCAGCTTTTTAGAGTGAGAAGTAAAACGGAGCAGTTGATTGGGGGCAATATGAGAAAGGACACTGCTCCCTTCCCACAGGAATCACAAAAAGATGCCCTCCTGCTACCAAAGTCTGATTGCCATTGAACTCAGGTTCATTCAGCACATTGGAGCAAATTTACATAGGTAGTCTTAAATTCACTTTTCCACCTTCTCCTCATATATTCTCTCTTCTCTCAGTATCCAATGTTTTCCTTCTAACTTTTCTTATTCCTTCATCATTTCAATCTTCAGTCACTCAGTTCCAGCAGGACAGAGCCAGAGCACTGCTCCTCTTCAGTCTTCTGGCATTGTCAACAGTGTGGCAAAGGGCAAATCAGTAGTGCTGAATTAGTACCGAGAAAGAGAAAACGAAGAGATCAATTCTTCAGAGAGTTGGTTTGTATCTTTTAAAGGCCACTTTGCACAACCTTTCAATTCTGAAAGCACAAGTGAGCTTCTGCAGTTAGTGTAAAAATGTGATCAAGCTGAAAAAGTTTCAACACTTCTTGGTTTAACTGAGCAGCATGCTGAGGAACCACAGCAAGCTGCTGTTTGAGAGCTGCTGCTCAGCTAGTCAGACATAAAAGCAGACATCAGGTGTAAATTTCATATTTATTATAACAAAAATTATGACATGTTCATTTGTGCATTCAGCTTTAATATAACTCTTGGTATGTAAATGTTCTACAGCAAATGAGCTCTATACAATCATGCTGGTTGTGGCAGCAGTAAGGAACACAAACAAAACGTGTCTGTAAAAGTAAGGAAAGAAAGAGACTGGAGGAAAAAAGTGGGTTTCTTTGAACAGTCTACACCACCTGGGCTCTAGCTAACTTGTACACAGCCACACAGTCCATTATGCTTAATGACCATGGCCCCAAGAGTCGCTTAAGAAAAAAGGTCAGTTTTTCAGGTTGTGTCCTTAATGCCAAGGCTACAAAACATGTAAGCATCACTATACAACACTGAGCTATTTACAGGAATTTCCCAATCAACTGTTCTCTCAGAGAAAATTAGTGAATCTCAGTGACTTAAGTCACCTGAAAGAGTAAAGCAACTCCTAGGAGTTAGTCTCCATATTCTACAAATGTCTATCATTTTCAAGACCAAAAAAAGCCTTTTCTCTCAAAGAAATACAGTATTACAATATTACTTAAATCATTTAGCACTGGCTACTGCCCTGCTTTTCAAACAAAACAAACAAGCCATTTTAAAAAATATTACATCATCATCTGTTTCTCAGCAATATATTAAACCTTTTTATTTTTTTTGATTTTTTTTTGTTTTCCTGTTTTTACACTTGATATGTTAAGGGAGGGTTAACTACTTTAAACTTTACCAGTCAAGCGTCTCTAGAAGAAAGTCAGTGAATATTAAACCTAACAAACTGAAAAGCTGCAGTTATCTGTAGTGGCAGGATAAGGAAAAGGAAGTATATAAAGGAAAAGGGTAAGGAAAACCCCTGCTGTAATGCAAGCCCACTGGGTCTCACAGTCAAGTCTCCTTATTTGTTAGTTTATTTCTGAGCAGTAAATAGAGTGGGTCATAGTGGTGTGTCGTAATAGTCTGCCAGGTGGTCCATTGGATACTGCCTCTGCTGCTGCTGCTGCTGCTGCTGTTGTTGCTGCTGCTGCTGTTGTTGTTCCTGGTGCTGTTTCATAATCTCCTTGACTTCTTCTTCGAGCTCTGGTGGGATGATGAACTGGTCATCGGGATCAGGTTGTGCTGGAGCGGCAAAGTAGCCCCCGGTTTTTCTGAGTGGTGCATCCGTTGCAACTTCAATTAAGTTATGGCTCCTCTCGTGTGGTGCCACAGAGCCATTGCCCCGCCGGCGCCCTATTGTGCCTGTGGTGGAATATTCAGCTTTCCTGGGAAGGCCGGGCTCATCTTCATTGGCACTGATGACGATACCTTCGTCACTGGCTTCCACTGGCACTTGGAGAAGCTGCTTCTCCTTGGCTCGGCTGCAGTGGATGTCCACCTCCACCTCCACGCGGCTGCCGTTGGTGAACACCCCCTCAATGGGCTCCTCGTCGTCGCTGTCAAGGCCGTTGTCGGAGAAGGCGCTGGAGAAGGTGGCGCTGGAGAGCTGCCGCTGGAAGGAGCTGGACAGGCAGACGGGGTGCAGCATGCAGCGCTGCTCCCCCGGGTACGCCGGGCTGTTCTCGTTCATGGCCACCTGCGGGGGCTCGTCCGAGGCTGTGGACCCCACCTCGCTGCTCATTTCCGAGGTGGAGATCTCGCTGCTGATTTCCGAAGCCATGCCGCTGCTCGAAGACGGCATCCCGAGCGCGTCTGTGGGCCTGTCCTTGATGACCACATTGACAGACGGGGGGAAGATGCCTGGGCTGGGGGGTGGGACCCCATTGAGCTCACAGCAGCAGAAGCTGTCCTCCGTCACGTTGAGCTGAACCACGACAGCGCTGATGCTGTCATTGCAGCCGTAACTCTGGGCCAAAGTGCAAAGCTTCTTGGCGGCTGCCAGCGCGTCAGGCACATTTCTGACGGCCTCCACTGCTTCATCCATCGAGAGGCTGTCCCACAGCCCCTTGCTCCCCAGAATGAAGAACTCGTCTTGTGGAGTTAAGGTGATGGACTGGACGTGAGGACGCGGCACAACACTTGGGTGAAGGAAGGTGTACCCCAAGATTCTTGTTGAATCGGTCACACCATTCACTTTGCCATCCTGAAATTAGAAAGGACAGGAAATTGGCAACGTGACAGACAAGGATATACAGTACCTGCCTCTCCTTATATTTTATTGATGGCTGTTTTTGTGGTACCCCCAACACTGCCACTCACAGACAAGGAGACAGACAAGCAGAGTGACGAGGTGACAGAGCTGGGATTAGAGCACGGCAAAGGCTGTTTTGCAATCCTGCGCTGCACCTCCTACACCCGACTGATTTGTCATCAGCACCACCTATGCACAGACCAACAAAGCAGAAGGCTGCAACAAAGAGCCATCTATTCTGCTCCTACAGCTGCAAGAGCCAACTGGACAAATCTTTTACCAGTGAGTCAGACTCATCCCTCCTCCACCCACTGTATCTGGCTTTGGACAGAGCAGAGCAACACACATTTGATATAGGGGCAGGTCATTCAGTTATGAGTCTTCTCTTGCAGCTGTAACAATTGTAGGTTTCATCTTGGCTCATCACTTTAGAAACCAAGGTTCATTAAAAAAACCCTTTAAATTAAGCATGAAAGTCAAATGTAGCAGAGAAGCAAGTCTACATTTCTCAGTCAGCTGAGTTGTAGTGAAATGTTTTACACGCCCCAATTACTTACTACATTTCCACTTAGATATGACATTTCCAAAGGGAGGAGGAGTAGCATCTGAAGGGGTAACATCAGTAAAAACGGACGCATTTGAGAAAAAAATCCCATGCACGTCCAAATCCCAGAATCCTGGCCTGGTTAGAATGCAAACTGCCAAAATAAGCAGAGCAAGTGTCTGAAAGAGCAAGTCTGGCTATCTGTCAGCTTGCTGCAGATAGCTGCACCCGGCTAATTGCGTATTCAAGAACAGCAAAGGTGAGGATTTACACTCTTTGGGTCCAGCTAATAACTGTAGGGGTTATTATAAAGCAGATAACCACAGAAAAGTGAACCAAGACCAAAAAAGCTTCCTCTTTAAAATCACTCAGAAGAAAAAGAAAAAGCCCCATGTTGGCTTGTTAACTTTCCCATTAGAAGGCTGACAGCAGTGATAAGCCATCAGTGTGTATGAAATCAGTGAGTCATCTGAAGATTCAGCCCAGAAATTTCTCTTTTCCTCTATGGAGCCACAGAATGAGCGTGCCTCCGTGATGTACACTATGTTGGAGTGATTCCCTTTCAACTTGTCACGTTTGAGATCCCAGCTCTCACCTTTCCCTGGCAAGATCAACAGGCACATGACTTACTCCACACACACATGCCCACCCTGCTCTCAGGCACACAGCAGTGAGGTTTCTGCCCTCTCCCCCACCCTTAGGAGGATTCAGTATTTATCTATTCCTCTGCATGTGTCACACAAGGCAAAGCAAAACTGACAGCGGTGGCTTCAAGCTTCTAAGAAAGGAACAAATAGTTTTCTCCTCTCTCATGGTTCAGCTGAGCACAGGGTGAGTTTTCCTTTTGGGCAAGTGCTCTCTTCAAGAGCAGCCTGTCAAAGGGCAGTTCTGGGAACATAGCTCAGACAGCAAAGTCAGCCTGCCAGGAGCAAGGAGTCTCCTAAGGGAAGGACGGCATTGCTCCAAGTGCTCTGCCCTCTCATCTCTGTTAATTGGAAAAGCTCTCCATGACAGTTCCAACACAGCAATTCCTCTCCCATTAGGAGAAGAGTATCTGCTTTCCTGTTTCAATGCAACATGCTCACAGCTGCTCACTCTTAAAAGCTAATCAAAATTCAGCATGGCAATAGGATGGAAATGCAACTTGACTGCATGGTATGAATCACCTTGAAAGGAAAAGTGCAACTGAGGAACCCACACCATGAACACCACCTTCTAGAGGTTACTGATACCAACATGTAATTTCATGCACTGCTGTTGCAAGTTGCAACAGTCCCCAGCTGTTCTCTAACCTCTGTGATAATGGCCTTATGCTGCTTAATCCTCTTCAGCTCTTCCTCACAGCTCATCACGTAACACCTGGACAAAGGCAGAGGTTTCCCATTCCGGCAGAGAACAGTTTGGCACTTCCCCACATTTGCTGAGGTTAGTGTGAAGCATCCACCAGGGTCCATGGGATCATGTTTTATATGGCAAAGGACAGCAGAGCCTCCAAGTTTCTGTCCAGCTGTTCCAAGTTTCCTGGAATTTAAACAGAACAGTGATTGTTCTTTAATTGGAAAACAAGTGTTCGGGGCACTATGGAGAAACAGACGCTGTTCCACAATCAGAAGCATTCGGGGCACTGGCTCTACTGGATCACTGGGACAGAAACAAAAGTCACTGAGGACTGACACTACAGCAGCAGCACTGCAGGAATCCCACGTGCAACTCTCAGGCAGGGTGTTATTTTCACGTATACAGATACTCAAATATGCTCAATTTTAGAAAAAAAAAATCTTTGCACTTCTAAGAGTTTCTTCTAAGAGTTTCATAGTTGTCTTTTCTTTTACATCTTACAGTGTTTTAAAGGTCAGGTAGAGCTTTGGCTTCTGAAGCTATGGATCTTATTATAAAAATAATAATTCTGACTGTAAAAAACCTCTACTTTTGAGCAAAAGCAGAATACAGAGGTTCACTGTTTTGTGATATCTTCAGGCTAATGCTCTTAGAAGTTATCAAATTATGACCAAAAAAATCACAATGGCTGTGAATTCCACTGTAAGAAGGTACATTTTTAATTTATGCTGTCAGGTACTAAGCTGTTAAATATGTTCTTAGAAATGTTTAAGCCTGCTTTTTCAGCAGGAGCCACAATGGAAAAAAAACCCTATGAATAAAATTGAAGTTTTCAGAATCCTGACATTAAAATGTAAATTAATTTCAATATTAGACTGTGAAAAAACATCCTTCCCAGTAGCTTGTTTATCAGGATCTTACTCCTATAGTAAATAGAAAGCTAATTACTAATATTTATATAAAGGCTAGGTATAGCTAGTAAGAACTTTAGATTCAAAATCCTGGGGAGAGAATGCACAACTAAATTTGCAACCAAGCTTCAATGTGCTTTTAAAATTATTTTTTACAAATACACTTTAGGAGTGCTGTGTATCATCTGTAAACATCAGTGAATGACTAACTGCAACTGGAATGAATATTATTTCTGGTTATCCAAAGAAGTGGTTAGCTGATTTTTGAGAGAAAAAGAAAAGAAAAAAAAAAAAAAAAGACGCAGCTTTTTGTAGGAATGCCACATTCCTTGTAAATTGCATTAGTAGCGAACAAAACCACTTAATAAGTACTTTCAGTACTGAAATTTGCTATTATTTTTGATTATTTTAAGTATATGGCAACCACCTTCTCAGTTAGCAGTCTGAGGCACTGTTATAAGCAATTATGGGAAGGAAGTGTTTTCTCTCTTGCGTGTGTAAGATTCAATGCCACCCTACTGCTTCCCTGTCTTTCCCAATACAACAACTTCAGTATTTTTCCTTTCCAAGGGTGCAGCAATTCAACAATAAGCAATGCTACTTTTAATTTGATCAACTTAGTCTCTAAGCTGCTTATTTGCTTTCTCCTTTGTTTCCCTGACCTCTTCACTCTCCTCTGTTCAATTCCTTTCACACTCCTCCTTCACTCAGTGTCTCCCTAGGCACAATTTCTTCTTCTGTCAAGAACAGCACGCACAGTTTCCAAACCACTACAGAGAACTACTATTACACTCACAGCTATTGTATCACAATCTCTCTGGATGGGTCCAGCTCAAATAATATTCAAAGGCCAAAGGGATTTCTAAGAAGTCAGACTACATGTTTTAAATATTTGTGTAGCCTTAAATAACCTGAATTGGTACAGAGGAACAGAAAAGATGAGTTCAGGCTTTACAGGCAGTAGTAGCAAGGAAGTTTAAAAAGATGATAAAGACATTCATACCACTGACTTGGTTATGGCCAGTTGTAAACCTTAAGACTTCAAGAAGATACCAGAAAGAAATAAACCTCCACCCACCACTTAGTCATGAGCATTTTAGTAACTTTGCAAGTGAATTGGGGTTTTTCTTGTTTGGTTGGAGAGGTGTTGAGGCTTTTCTCCCCACACGTGAAAGGAACTGAGAGCAATATTCACAAAACAAGCAATAAAAGGAAACCCTGTAGCCAGATACCCAGGCTTTTTCCCCCTCTCACGTTTCTTTGAAGCAAGAGCAGGTGCCTGACCTGAAAGCAAAGAAACTGCACAGTGAGCACAGACAAGGTAAAAAGAGCTTCAGATCCAAGACTACCTCTGCATAACGATGAAAGTGTTGATCATGTATTCCTCCTCATTCTTTGTTTTCTGCAGCTCTTCTGCCAGGATGTCGCTCATCGTGCACTGCAGCAAGTAGGGCACTTCCACGTTGCGGTCCCCATCAAACACACCATAAAGGGCCTCCCGGTTGTCGCAGAAGTTGTTGGCTGAAAGTGCTGCCACACACAGCCTAGGGAAAAAACAAAACAGGAAAACATCAGGGGGTTTATCCCACTACTAGTTTGTCAACTTGTCATTTTGACCAGAGAGGTGCAGCCTGGTCTGAGCACCAGCTTTATACACCTCTGGTCACAGGTGTTTCAGGACTGCTTTCTGAGCTGCGGAGATGAGTCAGGCCCATCAACAGTACTAAGGCATGGAGAGAACTATACTGGAAGTTCAAGCCAAGCCCTATGGATTCTTCCTCCTTTTCAACATGTAAGCAAGTCCCTTATTTGTAGAAATAGGGGGGCAAAGTATCTCTGAAACAACACCAATTTAAACTGCACTTGCTACTTCAAAAGCCATCCTTGGGATCTAGCACACTGATGACCAAGTTGAGTGCTAAATCAGTTAAGAGCTAGTAAAGGCTTGCTGGCACTTGCTACGGAAACCAAGGTAGCAGAAGATTTCTGAGAAGGTATTTGAGGAACAAAGAAAGATTTGTCACATTGCCAGCAACACAGAGACTAGCAGACTCTTGGTACATTATTTGTCAAGTGCTGCCTTAGTCAGAGGAGCGCCACACACTATGAATATTCAGAGTTTTGGCCATTCTGTCTCTTCTTTAGTATCTCTGATTTGCTTGGTAAACATCCTTTGGTTGAAGATAAAGAAGCTTTGCAAAGAGGAAAATGCTTTTAAACACTCAGATCTTTTGCAAGTAGCAGAGTCTTGCACAGACCAAATGTGTCGGCTACACTTGTATCTTAGCAACTTCCCTAACAAAGACCCAAGTGGAGAGCCAGGCAGGAGAGCTCGCTATACAAATGGAGAGACGTGGCTTGGCCTCTGCGAGCCCCAAAACATCCCCAAAACTCCCACTGAGGAAGGATCTGTTTGTCTCAGCCCAGAGGTGCTCTGCTGTTGGGCTGCTCGCACAACAAAGCCCTGGCCAGGCCATACTTGTTCTTAACGCCGGACGCCTCCGTGTAGCCGTGACTCCACACTGCCGGCGCTCCCGACGCGTCGCCGGCCGAGGGCTGGTCGATCTTGAAGCACCGGATATTGCTGCAAGGAGAAAGGAAACGAGAGACATGCAATGGATGGACTTGCTGACATGATCCAACTTAAAACACGAAAAGAACTTACTCTCCCAGTTCTCAGTAACACATTTAATAGTAGAAAACAAAGCAGGACATCCAAAGTGGTTACCTTCATGTGCCTGTATACAACAAACAATAACTGAGCCTCTAAGAGGCTATCAGCTGCACTGTTTTGCTTAGCTGGCTTGTATTTCCCTGCTTTCACCCCTGAGCTATTTGCTTCAAACCAGGCCCTATAGGAATACAAAGCAAATTTGCCACTAGTTTGATGAAAGCCAGTACAGGGAAGTGACTTTTTTAACTTATACATCTTTCCCACCCATTTTAACAAGTTTCTGTGCTCTTTTCCTTGTACTCAAATGAAATCTCCTGTATAACCCACAGCATCCCCTAAATGAAAAAAAAAAATATTTAAAATAATTGTTTAGAAACAACAACTTGTAGTAACAGCCTTTCATGAAAACACCCAGAAAACAGAAATCAGCTCCATCCTGATCCTGCACCAACCTGCAAGAGCCAGCCTGCGGTCCTGACAGCAGGCACAGCCCTTCTGCATTCCCCAGTTGTGGAGTCCAATTTTCACTTAGGTCCTTGATCCTCAACCCTCCCATTTACTACCAACATAGCCTTTAGCCTGAATTTCAAGTATCTCCCAGAGCA
The DNA here is from genome assembly GCF_041296385.1 of Aphelocoma coerulescens. NCBI lineage: Eukaryota > Metazoa > Chordata > Aves > Passeriformes > Corvidae > Aphelocoma > Aphelocoma coerulescens. The sequence continues at coordinate 81,658,989 of NC_091015.1, forward strand.
TAGTACAGACTTAAAAAGGGCCCAGCCCTCTCTGTTTATACTCTTCTCTTTACAGCCCTGCTTTGCTGGGGAGAGATGACCTACCCCCTGCTCCCTACTGCTCTCTTCCAAAGGCAGGAAAAGTGAGCTCCCCACACGCTGAAGACACTTCAAAGGCACCCAAACCTTTCATGAACCAAATGAAACATAAAAGGACACAAGCAGAAAGGTCTAACTGTTCACTCTGAGCATTCGTTTTTTCTCCCTCTAAACCCCCACCTGACCTGAACACACAGGAAAGTCTTTTCTGCATTGCAAAGCCTTCCTCAAATAACCTAAAGTACTGTCACATCCAGTTTGATTTCTTTTTACATTAATAGCCAGGATGTACATCAGCAAGGGCAGACTAAAAGCCAACAAATTACATAAATAATCTTAGAATCACTTGTGTTTTAAGTTCTTGGTTTTGCAGGCCTCTGTGTGACAAACAGGAGGCAAACATCTTGCCATGACCATTAAAAAAGATTAACTAATGCCAAATCAAACTGGAAACCTGGATCTCTTCTGAAGTAGCAGAGATTTTAGTTCTGTTGCACCTGCAAAGCAGGACACACATGAGCAAACATGCTTTCTCTCCAGACTTCTCATACAAGGCATTTATCTCCAGGGCAGAGGAACCTGGGTCACAGAGGTTTCTGTTTGTTTCTTTTTTAATTGAGTTGATTGACCACTGGTTCCTGGGCAGGTCAAGGACCTAGAGTTGTCTCAAGGCTTCCCAGCAGTGGTGAAAAAAAGCGCTACCTCAACGCACTGATTCCAGCCTCCATAGGGGCACCAGTGCAAACAGACCATGTGTCCAGAAGGGAATGATACCCAGCAGAACATCCTATGCAGGCAATACAGGCTAAAGGCTTCTGGACAGCACAGCTTATTTTCCCCTGAATTTAAAATGACTGTTACAATTGAACTAGATGCTCTCTCTTAAAAATCAGAGTAACGGCATTTTTTTTTCTTCTTTTCCATTTTAACTGCTAATGAAAATTCTTACATCCAATAAAGCGCTTGGCAACATCCTCCTAAGTATGCAAGCTTCCTTTAAGATCTCCATACATACTAAAAAAGCAAGCATGCATGACAGGACTCTTCTCACCAGCACCAAGAATACATATTAACCTACTACCTGCTTGAATTCTGCCAGGGCACAGATGGAGAACTGCCTTTCACATGCAGAAGGAGGATATAAAAAGTACCAAGTGCACAAGTATTTTTGTGCCTGCCACGAAAATCAAGTGAAAGAAGCACTTCCTCCCTCACAATCAATTATAGCAGTATACCATAAAAGTAAGGGTAGTATATCAGACACTGAGAAACTCCTCAGGAGGCCTGGAACACCTGACTGTGTCTAATGAACACTAGTGAACAGAACAGACCTGTGGTCTTAAGAATAACTTATTTAAAAAAAAAACCCCAAAACTAAAAAAAAACAAAACCAACCAACCAAAAACCAAACCAAAAAAACAGACCAAAAAAACCCCCCAAACAAAACACATATACACAAAAATATCTGCCCCCCCCAAAAAACAAACCAACAAACCAAAAAATCAACCAAACAAAAAAACCCACTCACACCCCCAAGGCCAAAACAAATAGCAAGCAAAACGCACAAAGGGAAAAGTTTCCTGTGAATTATGGACCGCACATATGCAGGTGAAAATATGGCATACAACTGGGCAACACTACTCTTCAACTACTTACAATTTCAATTTGTACTATAATGCTACCATGCATGATGCCTGAATACTACCATGGCAGGAGAATGTGTGCCCATCTTGTCTGCTAGGTTATACACAAGAAAAGCTTCACTAAGTTTTGACACCATTCCTTAAGTCTATAAAACATACATATTTTTTCCCCATGAACCAGAGCAATATTACACACTGCTTCTTCAGGAAGATTTCCTGTATGCGACAAAGCAGCTCTGAAAATAGAGGCATGCCCCTTTTTTCACTGTCTGCTGCAGAACACGGACTCTTGTTTTTATATGTGAGAAATCATCATTACTCAAATTTCCACCTATATTTTGAAAATCTGCTGATTCAAGCTAAAAGTAAACTCACACCTTAAGCTTCCCTTGCTAGCACAACAAATTAGGGTTACTATTCCAGTGTCTGATCTTAACCAGTTAAAAGCAAACAACATGAAGTAACTGCTCAACCCCTAAAAAGTACATCAATCCTCCTTGAAACCATTCAGTGTTTAAGAATAAAAGAGATTTAGAAGGAAACTTGGAGCTGGTGCAGTTTCTTACAGGACATAAGAAAAGTTCAAGGCAGCACCACTGTCCACAGATTATCCGGTTTACTGCAACAGCTTCCCAACACACTGCAGAAGTGACAAAGCATTTGGGGAATTTCAGTTATGGATGGCACTTAAGACCCAGTGCAGAAAACAAACAGGTAGACAGGAAGGAAACTGAGGGTACCAAAGCAAAGGAACCAGTTTTGCTGCAAACAGAGTGTGAGATATGAGTTTTTAGCAGTTTAAATACAAAAAATATATAATTTTTAGGACAGAAGCAGACATATGAAGGGGAATAAGAAACAGTATGTGAAGAGGTAAAAGCAGCACAATGGCAAAGACAGACCCAAGCAGATGAATGTGAGAAAAAGATATAGCAAGCAGCTACTGACATCTCATTGGTGGTATAAAATATGTCTTTTGGCTGAATCTAATGTGAGAAGTAAAATGGAATCAAACTGGCCCAACAGTGGTTACACCAGACTAGCAGACCCCTCCAGGAGTTACAGCTGAAAGCAACTGCACAGAAGTGGGTAAGTCATCCTCTTCAATGCAGCATCAATTTCTGACCTATTCACACAATCTGTTACTTTCTGATCCACTGGCAAAAGGGAACCATATTCCTTAAAAGAGATACCACTTCTGTGTATTGTGGTTTTCACATCTAGAATCCTTCTGCTCCTTCCCTACTCTGTAAGGCAACTTACTTCAGAAGCTCTAGGGTTTTGTGATCCAGGGCTAATCTGGGGTTTCCAGTCAGGTCCAGCTCCTGCAGTTTTGGAGGCAGGTTTTCAGGCAATGTCACTTCACTCAGTTCGTTGCAGCTTAGGTCCACACACTGCAAAAGGAAAGCAGCCAAAAAAGCAAGAGAACTCAGCTATCATCAAGATCATACAAATTTTGATTAAATGTGGTAATGCATGTTTCATGAACAAGAAAGGCTGCAACTAAGACCTAAGACCATCAATTTAGGTAAGTGGTTCTTACAAAAGAAATTCTTACATGGCATTCAGCCATCTTGCCAGATGCCTGGGACACCTAGAAATATGTTCCTTCCATTTCCATCTCTAGTCAGGTGTCATCTTGTTACAAAACCAGTAAGTTTTGTCTGCTCTTCACAGAGATAAAGATGGTCAGTGGATTTTCACAGTATTTAAGAAAAAAATGTTATTAATGAAAACAGTCTCTTAATAGACAAAGGAAATGGAGATAAGTACAGCTGGGGCTTCTAAGCGACTGGCATAGTAGTCTCTCCTCCAAATGAGTATGAGCAGGCTCCCAGGAATTCAGTATTTACTGAGGGATATTAAAATAAGCAGAGTTATTAATGTATGTGGAATGGAGGAGTAGAAGAGGGAAAAAATACTGTAGCAGTTTTAAGCATGGTTTTAATTAGTGTCAGATGGATTGTATTTAAATATGAAATCAATAAAACAAGTGAAAAAAATAAAGTTTAAATATTTCAAAAATACAAAACAGCAGAGAAACTTGCAGGCTATCCACCAGCTAAGCACAAATTAGCTACAACAAGTGCACTAGAATGACAAAATCCCCAAACATTGTTTAAAGCTGCGTATCCAGATGGAAGTCAATACACAAGGAAAAATAGGGCATATGAGAACAAAATCAACTCTCCAAACCCTATTACAGGATGACTAGTGTAGTATGCACCAAAAACTGTAAAAAAAAAAAAAAGCAAAGTAATTCTGAGAGGACAGAGCAGGTTGGTATTTAATAGAGGACAGAAGGACTATCCACATCTTTCTGAAAGACCGTGGCACTTTCATTTTTGTAGGTATATTCAAAGACATCTGTTCCTGAGCTGGAAGGAGACATAAGATAACCTAGTAAATCCTGGAAAAGAAAAGTCTCTCAACATTTTATTAAATCAGCGCAATGGAAATATAAAATTTCTGACCCAAATCTTGAATCCCAAGATTGTCTAATATGGAGGCTTTATTATCTATGGAGAACAAACTGCTGACGTTATCTAAGCCTGATAAGGAAGTCAAAGTTTAAATCTGTCACGCAAACAAAATAGTAGACAGCTTAGCAGCAGTTATTCCAGTGAGCTTTTTCCCTCTGCACAATTCCTTGCTGCTTCCAGAAAGCCAGTAATTACTTTGCAGATTAAGGAAGCTTCCAGCAGGCCTTGCTGTGTTCAACACCTCCATGCAATTACATATTTGATGGAAGAGCATGCTGGAATGAAAAGTACAAATACCAGTAATTTCATTGTTCTCCTTAAATTCCCAGTGCACCAAAGACAGCGACACTCTACAGCAGATCCCTTCGTCCCTAGGCACTAGTGCAGATGGCTTATTTATCAGGTTGGAATTTCTTAGGTGTTACTCATACTCCTTGAAAAATAGGCTCAGAGGGACTTGCTGTGGGTCTGTGTTAAATTTAGTCCTTGTTCTACTCCCCAGACAAGCAGGAAAGTTTATTTCCTAACTTATCCAAATTTCCTCCTGTGTTAATTTTAATGCAAACTGGTTTTGCCCCACCCACGCAGCACCAGAAGAACAACTGCAACTGCACAGGATTTTGCACTGGATGGGCCAGCTGGAAGACAGGGTTTAACAGGGAGCATTTGCTTAGGCTGCTGCTTTCACAGCTTTGTAACCGTTGTATTCAACGCTTCAAGGGACTTGGGTTATTTCCACTTGTAGCTGAAGGTGGTCATACCAATATTAACCTATTTGGCTTTTTTCTTCTGTAAGGCAAGGAAATGGAAGTCAAACAACAGCTGCAGAGAAGAGTGCTGGGGCACTGACTGAGGTGTATGTGCTTCCAGCTGCTCGGCCGTTTGCAGAAGGCACTTCGGTGTGCAAACCTGACTCTGACAGTATAAATACCTGTCACAAAGGACAATAAAACCCCCAAAAATGTATTGTGCAAGGTATTTCTGAGGTCTCTGCTAGGCTCTTTAAAAGAGAGGACAATACAACTTCTGCAGCCTTGACTCTAGTGTGTAAAACAGGCTCAGAGACAATTACATCTTTAAAATGACTTCTTGTCTGGAAGTCCCAGAGTTATTGCAATTGTAAAAGCATCATAATTTAAACTAGCCTTCCTTCTGAAATCATTTCATACAGCATAGTAACTGCTGCTACTAACTGTTCCAGTGACACTGACACCAAAAACATAATATGTCAGCCTCTCAAGGCTAATTAAATACAGAAGCAAAACAGCCATTACCTCAGGTAACAGAGTTTCCCCAGGAGTTTAGAGTGAATGCCACTTCAGTTAAAATTAATCATCAAATATGATATACTCACAGAGGCGACATCAGACTATACGATTTTGTGCTTTGCTACAAACAAGCTTGTTTCACCAAGTGACCAAATCCACAGTTAAAGCAATAAATTCTGCACTTACTTTGGCATATTTTGAATGCTATCCTGTATCTAAGAAGGAGCTCAGGTAAGGGCAAGAAATGGATACAGGCAGGCAGCACATGCTTAATCTCCAGACTGGTAAACACCAACCCTGACCTAGAGAAATCACCGAAAGGCCAGAAGAACTCTTATGCCCAACAAGGCAACTATATGAACTCATCTCATGTAAGTCAAAACTAGGCTTGAGTACTGACCCGGCATTTTCCTTCCACAAAGGTGGAGTCAAAGAACACTTTGCCCTTTTAGATTAAGCCACACATGTTATCCCTGCATTCCTAAAGCACTTAGCTGAAGAAAAAACAATACTTAGTGACGTCCACATCTCTTTCTTCTGATGAAGAAAACTAAACCATAGGGAACCAGCAGGAAGAACCTGCCAGCTCTTCCAAGAGCATTTTGCTGCTCAATGTGGCCGAGTAGCACTTTAAATATGACACTTCTATAAAGCATTCAGTCTTCCCCAAGATGCACAAACAAAAGGAAAAAGGTGACTGTTCCCTATCCCTACATGTTTCCATTATCCTTTTTTTTAATTTTTGTTAACACCACCCTCATATTTAAAGAAATGTTTACCATGTAGAGCCTCGCTCCCCCACCCCAATTCTTCCTCTAAGAAAAAAGGCTTTACTTCTGATTGATTCTAAATGGCCCTCTGCTTCCTCTGGCCATTGTTCCAAAGAGGGAGGAGTATTCAAATACCCACGAGTTTGTTTGAGATTTCCTGGCTGAAACCACAAAGCTCATCTTTACATATACTCGCTTGTCCAACAGAATTATTGCTCCTGCTGTTTTCCACGACCCCAGACACTGAGGCACACACAGCAGGCTGGGAACTTAGCCTTTTGACTTCACAAAGTGCCAGAAGGACACTTAAGTTGTTTTGAGTCCCTGAATAGGTAATCAGTTCTCAGCCTCAGAGAAGGACAGATTTTTCTGTTGTATCACAAGATTTGTATGCTGTGAGACAACTGTCTCCCAGCTCTGTCCAGCAGAAAGAGCACACAGTGCAAACTATTCTGCACTAGAGCCAGGCGAGAAGCAGGAACTTGATTCACAAACGGTAACGAGTAGAGCTCATCAGCTTGGTAAAGTGAAGAATGGATCCCTTGAAGTGTCGAGAAAAGTACAGAATTACTTCTGGAAACACAGACAGGAGACGGATTAGGTAATCCCCCCGTCGTGCAAAATATGACTGCAATTAGGAAAACGAAAGTAGATTGCCTAAATACTCAAATCCTGTGCTCCTGGATTTATCTCTGTCCCCAAGGCCTATCCTGTTCTGCAGCTTCAGCAGTTTTTAAGACACGCTCTGAAAAAGTCCATTCCTACAGAATCAACCAACTGCCAAGACAGCAAGAGTTAATTACACATAGCTCTTGCCAAATGTTTAAGTCATATCAAAACAGACTGCCACAGGAAGACAATTAACACTTATCTGGCAGAAGAGATACCATGTAACCAAGGTAAGCGTAAAATCAGATTTTGAGGCTCCTCTTCGTTCCACTCTGAGGCTGCACAGGGGCAAATATTTTGCATATGACTTCAGAGGAGAAAGCAGCTGTCAGATCCCCATCCTCTCTGAGAATATACTATCCCATAGCAATGGGAGACCTGAGGGCAGAAGAGAATTGGTAAAATTGCACTACACTTGCTTCTTCCAAAGCACATTCGTTCCGTACCTTTATTTCAGAAAGCTGCATGACTTCTGGGAAGACTTCAATGCAGTTGGAGTGAGCAATTACAGTATGCATACGTCTACAGTTCATGATGGTTGTTGGAATGGCCTTCAGTTTGTTCCCACTAATATCAATTTCCTCCAACTCTTCCAGCTTGGCCATTTTGCTATGAAAACAAGAATTTGAGAATTTTTCTTCTAATAGACGCATATTTTATTTTGAAGCAACGGTAAGAGCAATGATTTTTGTTGCTTTAAGAGAACAAAATCACAGACTTTGATTCTTGTTCACAGCAGTGCCTGTCACTTCTCCTCATGTCAGATGCTACCAGAGTTGTGGAACAAAATGTATACTTCTTCTGTCAGTGTTTGTTAATGCTACCTTTCAAATTACTTATTTTGCTTACATTCCCCCTGCTCACCAGCTCACTTTCACTCTTTCCTCCTTTATTCCCCTTTCTATCAACCCTAGTTTCTCATTCTATCTCTTCATCCCACATTTTCCCCTCCCCCTTCTAGCACCCCACTCAGCCCTTCCCCCTAAATTAATCTCTGTCCCTTCTCCTTGCTGCTGAAGCCCAGCTGCTCATAATATCACACAAGGACAGAGATGCCTCTTCCATTATTTATTGGCATTTCTTTTTCAAGGTTGTACCCCATCAGTTTTACAGCACATCTTACACTTGAAAGATTTCTGATTAAAACAGAGTGAATTGAAAGCACAGAAACTGCTGCCAAGGGAGAATCTCCTGGAGTTGAGAGGATTTTTCCTTAGTGGAGTCTATTCCACTTCCAGAGGACATTTCCAGACGGCTGTGTTTGCAAATCTCTTTGAGGAGAAGCCCACCAGGTGTAAGCAAAGTTACCAAGCCAGGGAAAACAAAAGATCTCCTTGCTTGACTTCCAAAAGCATAGAGTGACCCTGCTGAATTAGTCCAGCTGGAAAGAGTTTCAAGCACCATGAAAACTCACCAAGTAACCAGCATCACTCACTTGTCTGTACTGCAAGAGAGGATAGCACTGTGCAGGAGGGCATAAGTGGGGGAATCCACCCACTGCCATACCACTACACTCAAAATGCAGCCTCTGCCACCCATTCCTGTGCAATTCAGTTCTCACTGTGAAAATACTTCATGATGCCCACCCACCCATGGGCCAGAGGCAGTGAAACGAGTTCCTTACCTTGCAGGGAAGCTCTGTAGGCGATTGTAAGCCATGTGCAAGATTTTCAGGTGTGGGTGGCCTGTTAACAAGGGTACACATTTATCTGTGAGGTTGTTATTGGTCAAATACAACTCCTGCAAGATGCTATGGGTTTCTTCAGAAAGGGTGGCTGGAGGAAGCATTTCCAGTTTGTTGGCAGAGGCATTAAGAAATCTCAGGCTGCAAAGAAAAGTTACATAAGGGAGTTCAGTCAAACATCCTGCAGGTTTTGTCTAGAAGCATAAATAAAAATCTCCATTTTTAAGAGTTAACTTAAGATGGTCATAAGGCAAAGGTCGAAAGCAACAAGTCTGCAACAGACAGAAAGACCAAAAGTCTAGCATTATATGAGCAAAACTTCTAATCATGTTTTTAAATGACCACATTTGTCAGAACAAAACATCAGCAAAAGAAGTACCTTGGTATATCCAATATTATTACAGTCCTACCTACAGGTAAGAGCAGTAACAAACCACATCATTTCCATACTCATTACACATAAAAATGAGTTCTGTATTCATCATCAACGAACCATGAGAATTGCCTTTCAAGTGACTAAACAAGTCAATGGTTAAAAAGAAGCCAGCCAATTTTTCAGTATTTTAAATACGGTCTAAGGTGCAGACAGTATTTTGTTTAAACCTGTAGGCCTGAGAGCAACTACAAAATATGAAAAGTACTCTTTGAATATTTGGATAAAAAAAGATTCATCAACCACAATAAAAACCAAAACCTGAGTCCAAGCACTAATTTGTGTTTTAGATTTTAAAGAGAGACCGTGATAGAAGCAAATTCAATTTAAAAAGTTATATCCTTGCTTGCTGATGTGTGCAGCAAGAGAGCCTTATCTCTGTGTTGTTTTTCTGAGTGCCTTTCCCCTATTCCCCAACACAGCAGAACATCACGTTTTTGCAGTCCCACTACAAGGAACAACAACTGAAGAAGCACAGAAATGAAGCTATTATTTCTCCCCCAAAGGCCTTTTCCAGCATGGAAACAAGACCTGCTGAGGAATAGGCACTGCCCATTCCTGCCAGCAAAGTTCTGTGGGCAGAGGATTCATGTTTGTTAGGGGAGTTTGGTGATCACAGCAGTACTGTAGGTATCGAGGGCTAGAACTCACACCAGGAATTCCAAACAAATGGAAAAATAAGACTATTTATCCTTTGGTAACCAACTCTGGCATGACCATGCCTTTTCAACGGATACAGGAGCTCTCTTCCTTCCTCCTGTTTTCAGAAAAAACTTCCTTGGAGCAATGCAGAAGTGTGTGCTTGCCAGTCTGCAGCGACTGTGTTCAGACAAGGCTGTCCTGCTCCTACCAACTAATGGGAACGGGCAGCTGCAGTGGGCAAAGCTGCATTTGAGAAACAAGACTCATAAATGTGCTGTCTCAAGCCTGCAAAGCCAGTGATCAGGACACAAAAGGTAGGTGCATTCCTGCCATTGATCTTAAGAGAAAGTGATAAAATATTGATGGCCGTTCCCATGCACGCAGGTGTCCACACTGACCTTTAAGGTCTATTAATGAATGAAGTGGATTTGCAGGAACAGCAGCTGGTTCAAACTTGCTCGGCAGTAAATAAGGGTCAGACATGCTACAGGAGTCACGTGGAATGCCAAAGGATTAAAACAACTCCACTATTTCCATTAGAAGCAAAAACCTCTCAGCACTGCACAGAACTGAAACTAGGTTAGCTGTTTTACACAGACAGAGGAGTCCACTTCAGAGAAACACAGTTTAATCCTCAGGCTCATTCATTATTCACGAGGGTGCTAAAAATCCAGAGGAGGAAGGGAGGAGAGGAAGGATTAGTACAGAGAAGGAAATAAGCAGCTGAAAGGGTTTTTTAATTTATTTATTTATTCTAAAAAGATGCTCAATTTCACCCTTTAGCTACAACCTAAAAATATACTAAGCTCATTCAAAGCTGGATGATTAAACTGAAGCATACCATGTCAACAGATCCTGTGCTTAATTAAACACCAGCAAGTACACCTATTACTAAAGTACAGACAGTTACTACTTTGGCAACTTCAATCTAATGTGCATGGTAGTCTTCCCTCTCCACAAAATAAAGGCACTTTGATTAACATTAAAGCCACAGTATTTATTGTACCACTCATTGTACAAAATGTTCATCTTCAGCTCAAGCTGGAAAGGCTTAAGTAACAATTAGGCTTAAGGCTGCTGGGAAAAGAGTTTTCACAGCAATATGATGGGGATAAGGAGGTGACAGCAAAACACACCCTGAGAAAGATGATGTTCTTCTGAAGAACATCAGAATCTTAGTTTTGTTCTTAGTTTTGTTCTTGCAACCTGCATGAGTACAACCTGGAGTGTTTCACAGGTACCAGCAGCCAAAGAGGTAATTTAGACAGCATCATAGCTGATGGCTGTGAAGTCTGATCAAGCACAGCTAGCCCAAAGTACAACTAAAAGCTTCAATTAAGAAAAGGTATATTACTCTGATACAGTTGAAATTAATACAGTGTACTATACTGAAGCCACTTTAAATTCAAAAGAAAAATTAATAAACATTCTTCTGTTTTTAATAAATTTTCAACATTGGTGAAATGTAACAAGAGATTTCAGTTTGTTCCCTCACTGATATTAAAAGTGAATAGAATCTGTGTGTTCCTGTCAGAAATAAGTTTTGATGCCTGTATTTTCCAGTGGGGAAGGGAGAGAGGAGAGTTGATGCTCTGCACACACACACCTTTCCCTCCACCCTGACCTTTTGCCAGATCTTCCAGGGAGCGATATAACAACACTGGAAATAAATCCCCATCATCCTAAACTACAGGTTAGTGCTTTGCTGTGAATGAAGTTTAGGTGACTACCAAAAATCTTGCCAACAGCCTAGAACGGGAACCCTGTGGTAGCAGGGTGAATCACCTTAAACAACTGACAGCCATGATCAGAATAGTCACACACTCATCTCTGTCTGTAGTTGACATAATTAGAATTAAATTAGCTTTTGGAAATGAGCGTGTTGCTTGCTTACATGTTTTTAGACCAGCTGTTACATTAAAATGGCAAAACCATTCTGACATAGTAATTCTTTCAAGATATTGTCTAAATTTAAAAAGAAAAATGAAATAAAAAATATTCTTTGGGCAGAGAACAGAATGAGCCATCAGATTGCTACTGCCAAAGATTTATCAATTCTGTGCTATAATCTTTTGTTAAAAAACAACCCCAAAAAACCCCACAACAAAAAACCCAACAACCAAAAAACCCCAGCAAAACCTAACACTGTAGATCAGGTTTTCCCTCACAGTGATTTAACACAGAAGTCCTCCTCCAGGTTATTTCCACTCCCCTATTTCTTCATCCTTGTGCAATGTGCCAGCTGCTACCTTAGAAGGCAATTCTTATAAATGCCCTCCAGAGGAGTGGAAATTTACTTGGGCACAATTGTTCCCATCTCTCTTGTGCATGGACTTAAACTGATACATGTTCCTTGAAGATATCCCACTCATACTGCTTATCAGATGGAAGCATAATGTCAAGTATTAAAGCTCAGTCCAAAATTAATTGCTTCCCTTTGCAATTCCACCCACACACTATACCACAAGCTCATGAAAAAATCTACAGCATCACTACAAAGACCTGAATTCAGCAGCCTGCGCACATACCAGAGTACAATACAGCAAGGAAAGCATGAATTACAAGTACTGAAAGAGCGTTGCAGATGAAGAAAGAAATGAAGGTGCTGGCAAGGAGATGTTTGAATTCTTCAGCTTTGACAAGGTGAATATTTTGCCTTGGAGTAATAATACAAACAGTGATCTCTGGCTGGAATAAGTCACCTTTGGTTTTTTGGGGTAATTAAGTACAGTCCCTTGCCGGATTTAACTTCTCCAAAAGACAAAATAAGAAAAAAGACTGTCCCAAAGAATAGGCTAGAAACAAGGACAGAGATTTAATTCAACTAAAAACACCTAATATGCAGTCATATCCATTCCCTATTCATACCCAGAAGATTTTGATCCCAATCTGAACTGCTAAAAGCAGAACAAGAAGATCTTCTATATAGAACTGCAAAAGGTTTGAACTTTGCCTACTAATGCCTACCTCTAGCACACACAAAAGCTGAATACAGACAATTGTGAGAACACAGCACCTCTGAATTCCTCACCACTTTCAGAGCTAGCTTGACAAACTTGCCTCGCTAGGTAAGACACAGCCACCACTGAAAAAATATAAGTTCTCCAAAAAACTTAGGGATGTTTGACATTAAAAGGAGGAACACAGACAACAGCATTCACTGGTGAAGCAGCAGCAAATCGAAACCTCCGTGTTTAGCTTGAAAATACTGATAAGAGTTGGAAGGAACACTGCAGTTGCAGAAAGAGGATATGCAGAGAAATCAAGATCCCCAGTTTGGCCTATGCCCCAAGATCCCCATCAGTACAGAGCAATCAAAATACAAAATTTCTTCTTCAGTGCCTTCTGCAGAGATATGCCCTCAATTTCTGATTGCCTAAGACTAAAATAATTTATGATTGTGGTAGCAGGTGTGTGAGGAAGAATCCTGTAAGCTAAGCATGTCTGGGGGGAAAAAGGAGGGAGAGGGGGGAAATCAAAGCTGTTTTGCCAGCCTGTGCAGAAGAGAGTATTTCTTCTTTAAAAATAAATAAATTAATTAAATTAAAAGAGGGAAACATTCAAATGAATCCTCTTCCTGTTGATGGACGGCCAAAAAAAACACTTAACTGCTGCTATCTCATCAGCTTTTACTTTCTAACCTATCTTTAGCTATTTTATTTATTGGGATTTCCCTAGTTTCTGAAGTACCTGCTTGCAAATCCTTAACCTAGAAAAAAGAGACAAATGCAGCTAAGCATTTCTGCAACACAAGCGTGTGCATCAAACACTCAAATAGCATTTGGCATTCATTGACTTGGTTTTCACCCTCACACTTCCCCTGCATCCAGGACAGGACTAAATCTTTGCATCACACAGAAGCAGCCACAGTGGGTAGAAATGGCAAATATCAAAGAGAAAATTTAACTGGGTCAACTTCCAGAACTCCAGCAAAAATCAAACCCAAAACAAATAAAATAAATTCAAAACAAACAGAAAATCAAATGAGGTAAGGACAGATGAACAAAGCTAAAAACAAAAATCATGCACACAGAGTCTAGACAAGCTCTGAATAGCTGACATTGGCTTAACCACCACAGCTGGCCACTACCAGACACTGCAAAACAAAGCCCAAGGTTTAAGCTGTGCACATCACAGCTACAGATCTTCACCACACAAATGCTTTAGTAGTCCGGTGGCTGTTTTATGGGTTGATACTGAAAACATTCATTCTAACTGGAAAGGACACTTAGGCAAGAAACAAACCCTGGCCCATCTTGCCACTGTGCTTCCTTATTTTTAACCCTGCCCTGACTACTGTGACTGCTTTTCTGCTGTGCCTGGCTAAAGCTCTTGAACACTCATTCGTCTCATCTGGAGAGCACTTGGTACAACAGTTTCCATGCCATTAAATGGTAGTTTGCTGCAAGCTGCTCAAGGAAGGCAGTAAAAAGTCTGTATGAGAATCAGACAGTGGAAAAGGCACCACAACAGATGCAGCAGAGGATAGAAATGAAAGGCTTCAGGAATGCAGGTGCACAAAAAACGTTCAGGACTCAGTTTGGGAGTTTTCCCCATCAGCTGCAGCACTTGCATGAATTCTCTGTTTTTCCAGCATATGGTAATGAGAAATGAAGAGATTATCTGGCTGCCTCTGTAGCACTCATCTTGCCAAGAAAATCCCCACCCCACAAGAGAAATCCTTGCTAACATGATCAAGATGTGCATACTTTTAGTGCAATAAACAGAACCAAGCTGTCTCAGAGAAATGTTTCATAGGCTAGTCCTCAATTTCTCCTCGACAAACAGTTTAAAATTAATTAAAAAGCAGACCAACAAAATATCCCTAATTATACTCTTCAGCAGAAAATGTCACCTTTTCATTGTTTTTTGAAGGATTAAGGCAGAAAATCAATGTTCACAGATTCTTTTATGAAGAGAACTGAGGTTTTTCAGTATTTGGGGTGTGGGGGTTTTTTTTGGTGAAAGTGATATTCTCTTTGTGCACCAGTGCACTGATTTACTTTCCTTCCTCAGATGTTCTAGATGTCAAAGCCCACCAGTGCTTGTGCTGAAGTTTGCCCAAGGCACTTCACACCCACTTTGTCAAATATTCAGGATTGAGAAAGAGAAAGCATTTATAATTCACAGCATGAGACTTCATATCCAGACAAGATATCATCTGTCAGTTGCACAGACTCGAGTACCTTTCAAAAAAACCAAACCAAAACAAACCCTAATCTTTTCAAGGCTGTAAAAGGCAAGTCATTTTATGCAGAGATAGAGGTTCTGTAAGGTAAAGTGATTTGTCCAATATTACACGCTGGGTAGAGACCATGGCACACTACTCAGGAGAACCAGTTCTCTTGGCACGTCTGGCAGTACAGATTGTGCTTCCCGGGGAATGCTTGGAGAAGAGAAGCATTTTACCTTTTTAAAACAAAACAATCTCCTGAACACCTTCCCAGACCCATTTCTGTTGACACTTAAGTGTTGGAACCCAAAAGAAGTAAAAGCGATAACTTAGCAATGTCAGATGCAAGCATTTGAAAACAAAAGCAAGGAAGTTTCATGTAGGAAATTCCAAACTTAAAACTCTGACATTGTACACTAATATATTAACCTGTACTGCTGTTTTCCTTCAGAGTTCTCATTTTTGCAGCAGCCATAGGAGTACCAGCATGGACAAGCCATGCCATCTTAAACCAAGTTAAAGGGTAGGGATCAACAGGGAAAACACTACCCAAGCCAACTGCTTCTACTATCATCATAAGCAAGGGGGGCTGCATTGGTGATGAGATGCCAGAATGGGTAAGCTCGGTTTATCTCCTGTGATCGTGCACGACTTTGTTAAGACCTGTAGAAGACTTTAAAAACATGTGCCCTGTACTGCTCAAAAGCTGCAGGGAAGAAAAAATTCCCAAAGCCTGAATCAGCCACTTAACACTGTTACTCAAAATATTCTTTCAGTCTACCTCTTCTTAGCATATTCCTAGTAAACTTCTGGGAATCTGTCCCCAATCCCGGTGTTAGCATGTACTGGTTCATTTTGGCATCACAAAAAAAACCCCAAAAAACAAAAACAAACAATTAAAAAAAACCCCAAAACAACCCAAACCAACCAACGAACAAAACAAACAAACAAACAAAAACAACAAGAAAACCCCACCAAACCAAACAAAAATAAGGGAAAAGGGAAGAACTGCCTACAGATGAACTGATGAGTTGCAGTACAAAAAAATCAGGTTCTCTCTCTGCCAAAATTGCACTACACTACATCCTAGACCTACAACCTGTTTTTAATACAAGTTTTGCAAAATTGTTTCTCTCTTTGCTTTCAGAGATGCCAGGAGCTCTCTGAAACTTACTTAAAGGTTTCTTTCCTTTCCAAGTTAACAGATAGGAATTTCAACTTGGGACAGTTAAAGAGTTTATTTAGAAAGCATCTCAACCACCAACCTAATTCTCCAAGTCAATTCCAGGAAATTTAACCAGAGGTCCATGACAGAATTAACAACAGTATGAAAGGGGGGGGTTTTGCAATACTCTTAATTGGGAAAAGAGCTCTGCCATCGAGATCACTCTCCCTTTTGCTTCTGCATCTCTCAAGAAAGCCAGGAGCTATGCATTCCTTTTGTTAGAACTAGGATCAGAAATAAAACCCCACAGCACACAATCTCACTGTCTGTTAAATTATGCATGCGTTGAGCACTCAGAAATCCCATGACTATATGTGGAAGTGAAGAGGTGCAAGGAATGCTGACACCAAGCAGGGCCAGCCCATCCACCATCCCCAGATGATGCTACCAACCTCCTATATTTCAATCACAGTCACTCGAAGGATATGCTCATATCCAGAAAAAATCAAAACCTTGAAGACTATGATACTAAAGAAATAGCAGCATAAAAATAAGAATCCAGAAAGCAGATTAAGTGGTGACACCAGCTAAATTAGTGACAAATATTTGAAAACCATAAAAAAAAATTCAAAAAGCAGGGACAGGGGAATAACTGAATTATTCTGACAGCCTTATGCACAGATTTTGTTTTGTTTGACAGGTATAAATAAGTTCTAGCTCTGACTGAAGGGGGAAAAAAAAGCTTTCACACTCCATCAAACAAGCCTAAGAAATATGTATTTAAAGAAACTGCCACTAAACCATTTCAGTGTATGTAGTAGAAAATAGCATGTGCTTAACTCTACAGCTAGATTTCAAGAAGTAGGTGTTCAGCAGGAGCTTGGTGGGAAAAAAGAAGCAACCATATAAGGAAACAAAACCAGAATAAAAAGAATGTGTTTTGGTGAGTCGGGCAGACATCTGTTCTTACCACATAAGGCTTGGCAACTTTCAAGTTAGGGGAACCTCAGATTACCTGGTTCAAACCAGGAAGTAACACATAAAGCAAGGTTCATCCCATGCAAGTCAAAAGATCAAATTTCCTTATAGTTTTACCTGTCTGCTTTCAAAAGCAGGTTAGATGGCAGTTCCAGGAGCTGGTTGTGCTGCACATCCAGGACCTCCACCTGCGTTCGCTCGAGCCGATCTGGGAGCCTTCCTAACATGTTGTGTCCCGCCAGCAGCTTACGCAAGCTACTATTGTAAAACAACCTTAAGGGAAATAAAAAAACACCAAAAATGAGAAAAATTTCAACCAAAGAGTTTCTATGATAATTTAGATATGGTATCATGGTTCATTACAAGAAAGTGATTCAGCCAACTGATTAGCAGACATGGTATTAATTACGCACAGATCCAAGAATGTCTTCCCACTCTCCACCAACTTCTTCAAAAGGTTTGCAGAGACGGGGAAGGAGGTTCACAGATGATTCAGGAGGGAAAGTAGTGACAAAGGGTTATTTTATGGCACTGTATAAAACATGAATATAGAAGCACGACAGCGAAGGAGGTAATCGCTAACAAAGGCTGCAGAAATCTGCACGTGGGATCCCCCTAGCTAATGCAAGCACTTCAGAAGTGGGGGTGAAATAACCAGTCACCCCACAAGCTTTATAGTGCTCTACTCATCATGTGCTGACTCATAATCCAGTGCAATTCCCCACCCCCACAATTTTTCTTTTCTCTTAATACCAGACTTACATAAAGCCTCCTTTCCAGTTCTATGGCAAATGAAATTTATCTAATCGGCTTTACTTTCTTGAGCTTTTACAAGCAATAGGTGACCTGGAGTCCCACCCCCCTGCTCCATTTTTTGTGGGGCTGCGGGAGAAGGGGAGGGGAGAAAAATAGCTGTTCTGATCAAACAGTATAGCTAACATTTGCAGGATAAACAATGGAATGAGGGCCATGCACCTAAAGACACCAAAAATGGAGCAACTCTCAATTTTGAAAGGAAACAACTTTCAGCAAATTAAGAAAAAAAGATTATTCTTCATCTGCCACCTGTCTTACATCTGCCTTACATGCCTGCTACTGTACTGTTTAATCTGGCGAGCCTATGCAACGTGCTGACCTGCTTCAATCAAATACTCTCAAATTACTCAGCATTAAAGCAAAAATCTTCTTCCTCTGTCACAATGACCCAAATACGCCTAACGAGCCTCCCTGCCCCTTCCCTACAATGCATCAGGTCATGGGATTATTGTGCCAAAATCATCAATCAAGTACGCTGAGTATTTTCCCCTTGACAGATACCGTCACTCTCGATATCTGCATGCCAGTGTTAACAGTTATCTCACTTGGCTGGATTGTCTGAGTTATGACCATGGATACAAGTCAACAGCCAGCCCTATCATTCCAGAAGGCTCAACATGGGGTGAAAAGACTTACCAAAGTGATAAGCCTATCTATTATGTATTTGTTATTTAACCATTTTTGGCTTACTCTATTTTTACTTGAAAGATCTCTGTTACGGATTTGCCTTTGTATTCTATTTTTTGAGACTGGCTAGTATTGTCAGCACCAAATATCAGGGTAGAAGGCAAAACTGGTTGACAGCAAAAAAAATATAAATTTCACTTTGAGGTTTTTTTGGGATGGGTGGGGGCAGTGACATTTTAAAATAAAAAAAAGCTCAAATTGTGGCAAAACCCTCAGAGATTTCCTCTTTCCATAATTCAGAACAACTGAGCAAATCTTTGGTTTGTTTTTTTTTTTTTAAATTTGCTTTCTCTTATTTTTCAAGTCACACAAGCACTGAAGGAACTGGGCTGCCTGAAAAGAGGTTGAACCACCAGCATTTAACTAAACAAGCTCCTGATGAGCCTGGGACGCCTAGTTCTCAAGCTGGGTGGGGAACCAGGATGCTGGGACTGCTCCTCCATATGGGCAGCTTTCCCACTCGCCCAATTCCCACTGGAAGTTTTGGTGAAGTCAATAAAGGCTAAGGACAAACACATCATTCAGCAGCAGCATCTTCTCAGAAAACACAGTTTGGTGTAAGCATTCCACCAATTCCTTTAGTAAGCAACTGTTCAAGAGAACACAATGTTGAATACAAGTAAATCTTTTAAAAAAACAGACAAAAAGGAACAAAAACACATACAAACATCTATTCCCTGATGGCAACAAGGTCATTTCAGCAACTCCTAATTGAAGCATTTCCTTTTTCTTCAGCAACATGATTTTTATGAACTTGTCTGCATAGCTAAGACTAAGTATCCTTTTTGTCATTTTTCAGTACAGTTAAAGCTAAAACAGTTGCCTTACAGTCCAGGGGACATTTTCCCTTTTTCCTTAATTGAGAAAAATGCTAGTACAGAAACCTCCATCTCAACTGCTTCAACTCTGTCTTCGAGGACTATTTTTCTGTTTCAAGAGGCAAACACACAGCATCAACTGTAGTTTGTTTAGATCAGATGCAAACTTCACCCTACCAGGAAACTGCTGGCCACTCAAAGCTTGAACATTTGTGTTTAAGTGTCACAAGCAGCCTCCTAGGAGAGCCCTGCTGATTCACTTCACAGGTTTTCTATTCTGTGTAGAAGAAAAAGCACACAGCAGTGCACCTGAACACACTTACTGAGCTTTTACTTGCATCTACTTGATCCTCAGGCATGTTGAGCCATTTGCATTAGAGTCCAGACCCAAATTTCCCCTGAAGTTTAATAGATATTCAAAACTTGCCTTTTGAATAGAACAGGACCTTAAAACTGAGCTGACTTATTAGGAGCTAAGCTATCTAGACATATACTACAAAGAAGAACTTTCAAAGATAAGCTCTTTCCTGGGGTTAATGATAAGATGGCAGGACAGACAAGTGGGATGTTGACTGTACCTAATTTCAGCTAATCGTTAATCTTCCAGAGATATCCGGTATGCCCTGATAGTCCTGGCCATTATGAAGTGCAAATGAAAGAAAAATGAACTTTTGCACCCCTACCTTCTGAGTAGGCACAGCTTCACTTTTTTTATGTGTGTGTGAAAAAACAGAGGGATTAATAGTCTGCACATCAGCCTGTCAGTTTGCTTGGCAAATCTCCTCACATCCTCTTCTGCCCATATTTCCGAAATCTATTCTCTTCCCATTTCTGACACTAAAACGGACAAGTTTACACCATCTTACACATTCATCTGACCCAGAAAAAACTATCATTCTTGGTTTCTGATGCTCTTCTGTGCTATACAGCTCCTTAAGGAAAATATTTGTACTTGATGATCCTTGTGGGTCCCTTCCAACTCAGCTTATTCTGTGATTTAGTAGCTCATGATACATGATCATCTTTCACAACATCTCTTTCAAAGTGTACAGAACAACCTAAAATAACAGCTCTCTTCCAGTGAAGGCAGGAATTTAAAAATGCCCAACACCACCACCTAACCAGTATAACTCACTGGAACAGACAGCTGTCTCTAGAACAAATAATAGCAAGACCCATTTGTTATTTAAACTCAACTCTTATTTTTCTTCCTCTGCACTTCTATTATTTATATTTATGAATTTTAAGTTTAGACTTCTGGAAAAGAGATCATCTTGGAAGTGAAGGCAATTGCTGTTCTTGCAGGAGTTTACTTGCTTGATGAGGTTTTTACCTTCTTTAAACCCTTTTTCACTCAAACAGGGCTGTGAACTGGAGTCTCCAAGCATCACTGAAACTAAGTTACAAGTGCTGGATCTCTAAACTGTCATGTAAAGTTATGGCTGTAAATATTTAATATTCAGTATTAAAAATGAAGGGCTTTCCTGCCTGAACAGCCACATGAACAGCTTCAAAGTTCAAAGGCACTACTTTCTCTGCACAAAAGTAAAAGAAGAAAGACTGGGTGGAAGCTTGAGGCATGATGACAGCCCACAAGGTAAAAATAAAATCAAACAAAAGATAAAACAGCCCTGACAGTCACTGGAACAAACGAAACACTGAGTCAGCAATTATTTTAGAATTGTTTATCCTGCTCCACCTTGTGCAACTGGTCTCCAAGACTTACCGGGCAGGCAGCTCACGTATCTGGTTGTGGCCGACATCCAACACTTCCAGTTTCCTGCTGTCACACACCCACTCAGGCAGGTTTTCCAGGTGATTTCTATGAATAAAGAACACAAAGAGGTGTAACTAAATGATAATTGAGATGTAAAGGCTATTAAGAATACAGCCTCAAGAGAGATACAGATACCTGCAGGAAACAAATCTGCTACATAGCATGCTTCCTGTGAGATTGTATCATCCCTCCTTCTGCAAGGGCACTACCAAGTGCCGGCAGATCGTGAGTGAGGGGGCAAGAAAGCTAACAGCAGTTCTATCCCCACTACATGTGCAGTCACTAAGAAAATGGAAAAAAAAAAGCTTCTAAATTTTCAGGGGAATATTAAGAGTATCAGAGTACCAAAGCTGAAATCTCTCCATGGAGAAGAAAATTTCTGAGATGCTCCTTGGAAGATATTCACTCCCTACACAGTTGAAATATCTCTTTGATCCCTCAAATTCAGTCCATTCTTTAGCTATCTCACTGAATAGAGCAAAAATTTCTTGTGTTTATCTTTCAAGCCAACTGTTTTGCTTTTCTTGCATTTGTCTTCACAGCAACTAACCCTTCTGGAAGCTAATGTCTCGGAGGCAAGGTTTTCCAAATACTGCACCAAAAACATGCAAATAGGCACTGTGGGGCACTCCTGCATCCTGCCTTAAAGACAAAAATTAGCAGCACAGGATACATGGAGGAGATTGTGTGCATATGCATTCACATAATGACTACTTCAGTCAGAATACACAGATGCAAAACTGGGTATCAAATGATAGTCAGGCACTCACAGACCTGAAGTTCAGGAACAGGATGCCTACAAAGCATGAATATAAATCAGTCATGTACTCATATCCTTTAGTTTATTCCTGCAACAGTCCTCAATCAAAATATGCAATAGCAACCCAACCCCTCTTCTCAGATAGCTTCCTTTCTGATCTCAAACTGACTTCCCAAATTCCAAGTGAGCCAAAAAGCTAAGGACACCCTATCCACTTAGTTCCAATGCCATCACTGAAATGAAGCACAAAAAGGGTTGTGTGATCAAAAGCATGCATTCTGCCCCAATTTCATTAACAAATAAATGGAGAACAGAGCTTTACAAAGATAGCTTTCCAATAAATCACTTATTTAGTTACACCAGTGTGTTACATTTAGGTGCACAGTGTGAGTAGCTCAGGGCTGATGAAACTTTCAAGCTGATGGCCGCTAGCCCAGGTTAGCTCACTAATTGTTATGATCACCCTCAACAGCATGAGTGCTTTAAGCAGGTTTTTTAATGAATGAGATTATCACTTCAAATGCAGATGAGTAATTTCTTAAATAAGACAGCCATTAAGCACATGTATAAATGTTTTCCTGATTCATTCCTGGAACTGTAAAACAAACTAAAACACCTCCTTTTCCATTTCTTCCCTTATTCCACGTTCCTCATTAAGGTGAAATTTACGTATGCATTCAAATGGAAACTGCAGACATCCCTGCAACAGCCAGGGCTGCAGAGAACTACCAGGAGCTGCAGGAGCTGACAAAGTGATGAGTAAACTATCAAACCATCACCTATGCTGGGCTTACAATGCAGACACATCCAGAAAGTAACTTCTGTACAAGTCTCAGATTGGTGTGCATTTGAATCACCATGTTCTAACTCCGTAAGACAGGAAATCTTTAAATCATGGAAACTCTTTAACTATATAGGAATACAAATTTTGCTTTGGGCAGTAATTAAAATAAAAAAATGTAAATTTATAAAAGGGAAACAGGAAAGAATTGACCAACAGTAAAAAAAAAAGCATCCGCTAACTCTGAAAATTAGTCTTTTCTTACCCCAAGGTCCAATTCCTACCCCCACTCCCACCCAGCAAGATGCCAGTGAATGTCATTGTTCTATAAGTCTCTTTGATTTATATTTCACAGGTCCAAGAAAAAACATATTCTTACCTAGAAATATCCATATAAGCCAGGCAATTAGGAACTGGATACACATCAAGGTGAACAAGTTCTAGGGGGAAAAAATATATATATAACAAGAAAAGTGGTGATAAAGATTTGCACTTAAATGACTGTTCTGTAAGAACTATTTTAAGAGCTAACACCCAGAGATTTCAGACTATGTCAATAACCTAAAAAATTTCTGAGGATCTGGACCTTTGTGAACTCTTTGTGAGTTCAGTTTCTTTATTACGTCTTAGTACATTTGCTATGCTCCATTGTACTTGCTATGACAGATACTGCATAACTGATCAGGGACAAGAAACTGGAGGATTTTAGAAGTTTCATGGCAAATTCTCATTTTTTCCATTTTTGTCACAAGAGCTGCAATTTCACCTCCACTGCCCTCTGCCCAGAAGAGTCAGTCACAAGACTGCTCTACTTTTTTCTCACTAGTCACTTGAGATATAAGTATGGGAAGGGAACCTCCCCACTCTGGAACAGCAAGTTACAGAATACCAGAGTCCTTTAGGTCATGGCAAGATCCAGAGTATTTGTCAACACATTGTATGAGCCTTGGCATGCCTGTGGAGTTCCCAGTTGCAGGCAGCCTTACAGATCTTTCATAACACAACTACAGCTAGTAATGTTATTATTGAAGCAATCAAAATAGGGTTCATATCCTAAGGTTTTAGGGAGCTAGTGCTTAGTATTAAGTTTAAAAAAACCCCCAAAACCAAACAGACATTTATTTAAGCCTACAGAAAATCATATAAAGTGCAACTGTAACAAGCAGTTTCTTTGGAAGATGAGATGAAAACAAGGTGGCAGAGGCTGCAATGAGAGGACAGCCAGGGGGAACAGCAAGACCAAATAGGCAGTTAGTTGCAAGACATGGGTTGACTTGGATTCTCAGCCCACATTGAACAGCACATGCTCAGATTACGTTAACTTTTCTCAGCTACAAAGATCCTGGCATGAATACTTAATGAAGGTGCAGGCTTAGATATTGCTAAGATGACAGCCTTTTAAAGGCAGTTCAGACTGCTCATCAAATTCACAGTTCTCCAACTCTGCATTTTCTTTATTCCATACTGAACTACTCCAAATGATAAAAATGGTGGTGCAAACTGAGTATTTTAAGTAATGACAGTTTCCAGAGACAGTTCAAACAGATCCTGTTCATGAAACACAGTTATTCACCTAAAGAAGGCTGCATTATTTCTGTTATCAGATATGAGTCATGAAGTTACCATTATGAATTTCATAGCTTTCTGGACAGGGTAAGCAGCTAGAGCGAGGAGCAAAAATATATTGTTTTGGTTTGTCTCCCAAATGGCCACTTGTTCAAACTTTCTCAGTGCAGGGAAAAGCAGTAAATTCCTCATTGGTTTGAGTAGAGCAACACATCAATGCAACTCAAACAATGGACAAATTCAAGAACCCTCCCTTACTGACACAGAGAAGAATTTCCAAGGTGTTCTCAGGTTCTTAGACCTCCAAATTGTGTTATTTGAAACTCGCTTCTAAAGCTCAGAACTGCCAGTAGCACATGTGAAACCCTTTTATCTAGGACCACGTCAAGAGCCTCCTGATCACACGCGCTACACTCCAGAAGCATCCCACAGAGGACCAGGTACGATGACAATACCACAGCAGCCCTGCAAATGCACTTACCATTGCAGGAAGCGTACAGCGCTTTGAGAAAATACCCACTGATTTTGAGGGTCACCAGTTGATTCCGTTCACAGTGTAACACTTCAACGTTGTTAAAAACTGTTGCATCCAGCTCCCCAAGTTTGTTGTCTCGCAGATCCAGTTGGGTCACATGATGCAGAAAATCTATATCATCAGCCTCCAATCTCCTAATTGAATTCAATCTTGCAGACAAAAAACAAAAGGAGATTAGGTGTAGTTACGTGGCAGGCTCCTGCTGACAAACCACTGCCTACTCTACAATCAATCAGCTGCACTGGATTAAACTAGCATGCTTTTGGGTTCTGATCAAGGTTGATTTTTAGTATTTTCCCCTTTGTTATGTTATGGTTTTCATCCTTTGAAAAGCAGGATGGATATGCTCTGTAGCTTTATCCATCATGACAAAAGAATGATGACACCAAGCTCCTTTTTAAACTACTTTGAAAACTACTGATGAAAAGCTCTGCAGGAAGCTAAGTATTACTGTTACTGTGCCTATAAAAATAAAAGATGATCTGGCTGTTATTTGTGCCCAGTAGTTTGGAAAAGAACAAAACCTCTACAGTTCCTGCTGGCCTATCATCTTCTGGAAAAATCCAGCACATACAAGTAACCAGCATGTATTGGAGACCCTTGCCTTACTGAAAGGCCATATTGAGATTTATGAATTCTCAAATATTTGCTTCTTGCCTCTCCATGTTCCACAGCAAGCAAATTCAGAGACCTGAAAATGTGTGTTGAAAGAAAACAAAGCAAAAAATCCAAGACTGGGTCCGACAGATAAAGAGGACGGGTTTTATACATCTTCACTGCAGTGCATTGATGCTGTCAATACTCAGCAACTTCCCTAGAAGTTATAACTGAATGAGATTATCTATAACCCAGCAACATTTAAGACTGCAGAGCACTCCAAAGAGATCAGTTTCAAATTCCCAGCTCTGAACAGAACACTAAAATCAGTATAGTAACTTCTGCTGGCCCACTAAGCCAGCTGAGCCCTCCCTAGAGCAGATAAGGACAAATACCTGCAGTTCTGCTGTTGCTCCTGCTTTCAAAGCATTGCCCTCTGTGCAACAGTCAAGTTTTTAGAGTAGCTACATCTTCCAGTTAAAAGAATAAGGGTAATATGTCCCCTCCAACACCACCTTACCTCTTCTATTTTCAATTTGCAAGCAGTGCTTCTTTTTGATTTCACTGATGCAAAGCACTTCATTGTACAGCAAATACAATATTTACTATTTCAGGTACTGCCACGAAGAACCACTGTTCATTGCCAGACGCAGAAAGGATGCAACAGACAATGAGAGAGCTGGAACCGCACTGCTGGAATTCAGGTCAGCCACAAGATCCCTTCTCTGAGGCCCATTTATTTGCTTTTAACATATGTATAAACACACAGACATATTTTAACCCTGCCAGAAACACTTCAGAATTTATCTACCTATTTTAGCTAAACTTATGCTGGTCCTTCTTAGACGGCAAAGTCTGATAACTACACAGCAGTACAATAAAATAAGTTTTATCTTACTTTAGCTTAACTATGTGGTTCCAAAATTCACTGTTATATGGACCTCATGGTCCAGGCTCTGAACTGAGTCTTGACCAGCCGATTGCATAATTTGTCTTCACCAAAGACTGTAAGAATAGAGAACCATTTCATACCAGAGCCATTTGTAATAAAGATCTGTTTGGACTCTTCTGAGGGCAGCAATAAAATCATGTTACTCATGGTGCACAAGGCCTTTTAACATAGCAAGAAATATTAAGGTATCTATTTTTGCCCTTTCACCTTCAAGGCCCTTTTCTTCACCTCACAAGTCTGTAACATTTCAGATAGAAGCTTTTTGGATCAGGGACTATCATGTCTATTGCACTAACACTGCAGCAACAAGAACTCCAGGAATCACAAGCATCCCAGGCTCTGTTTTGTTTGATCCTTAGGTGGAAACATTCATTCCCCCTAAAACACATTTTTCTACCTATTGATCGCCCTAAATGCTCCCACTTCCTCAAAGAAGAGTGCTAAGTCATGGCAAGTGCTGGGAGTTACACAACACCACCAGAAACATGGTTCAGTGGACAAACACAAGAGATTTATACCCAGAGGCAATTCTGACAGCCAAGGAGAAGCCGTTTCAACACAGATAATTTAGGCTCACTTATTCTTCCCCTTTTCTGAATACCTACCTTAGATCCACATGCTTAATATGTGGCATCCTTTTTAACACCTGTAGGTTCAGGGTATCCATGCAGTTTCCTGACATACAGAGCTTATCCATGGCAGTCAGCTTCTCCAGCACTCCAGGAATGTCAGTGAACTCATTGAAGGACAGACTCACATAGCTGAGTTGATGCATATGCTCCAATTCATCAGGAAGGGACTGGAGAAAGTTGCCATCCAGCAAAAATGTCTGCAAGCTATTAGAAGAGGGGAAAGGAGAGTGAAGAAAGTGAGTGACCTGTTAAATCACATTTCCTTCCTATAAACACACAAATCTGCTGCAGTTACAGTGACATAAAATATACAAAAGGGCAGCAGAAAGAAAAATGTTAATGAATAACGCTGTAACATCTGCTACAGAAGATATCCACCAAATAATTACAAGCTTTGGCAACTATGACACGTAGGCTGTTAGACAGTTCTATCTTCAAACATCTCCAGAACTACAATTTGTATGACAGCTGAAGAACATAAGCAAGAAGGCTTAAAGATTTTCTTTAGCATGAAGGTGACCCTTGTGTCAAATGCTGGAGACTGGAAGAGCTCTGAGGCACAAAGTGTGCTTTCCCTCCATCCACAATTGCTTCCAGATGGATCTACAAGCCAGTCTACTCTGACAAAAGCCAGTACGTTTAAACTGTTTCTCATAGCAGGAGTATGTAGAGGCATGAAACTGCTTGTTGCCTTTACTGTTCTCAGGCTGTGTATGTGAAAGTTGTAAGAAAGTACTTGCTTGTGCATTTCGCCTACAACTGCTGGAATGCTTCTGAGGGCATTGCAGGACACGTTGAGTTCAGTCAGGGTTGGGATACCACAGACTGCCAGTGGGAAGTCTCCTAAATTATTATTCGAAAGGTTAAGGCTCTTCAATTTGGTGAATCTAAAATGAGGTAAGAAAAAGTAAAGGAAACAAATAAGTAATCCACATCAAGTTGCCTCACAATAATTAATACAAAGCAAGTTTGGTTATGTAAATACAAATCACATGCATTTTTAGTTTATATGCTCATAACAACCAGAGAAACTACCAGGCACTCAAGTTCAACACCACTTGTAAGAGTTCACTCCTGTTAAGCTGACAAACAGACCCTCCTGAATAACACATTAAATGTATTTTGCAGTGAGTGTAACAAAGAACAAACCCCTTGCCATCCTTACGATATATTTCACTTCTGTGGCATCTCACCATGTATGAAAGCATTGCTATTTTCCTGAACACATTTTTTGGTAGTAAAACTACCGTTGTGACACAGGTTACAAGGTACAGAGAAATTCTCAGACTATTTGAACACTAATTATTTGTGGTGCTGCTGACCTGTGCTCAGGTCCATTCATGTTTGCCTTCCAAACAAAAATTCTCATTAGAATAGACTGGTTTGAATACAGCTGGGAAATGGGTTGAATTAAAACAGAATTTAGCAAGGCTTCTGTAGTGACAGAGGCAAAATTTTGTCCTTGACATGTCACAGAACTCTTAAAAGCCTCTTGGTTTATCACATCTGCCAGAAAAGCAACTTGCATGTGTTTGCCTTATTAAAAATGACCAAAACCATTTAAACAAAAAATCCAAGAAGGGGACAATCCAATTAGCCAGCCTGCATGTTCAGCAACATTATTATGGTTGCCTGACAACCACTGGGAGGTGTGCCTAAAGCCAAGTAAAAGGATGAATGAAACGATCTGTGTCAGATTCCGATAGATGGGAGGAAGTTCCTTTTCTGGCACGGCTTATACCAGGACATTTTATTTGGACTTAATTTTCCCTTCATTAAGGATCAAGTCCTTTACTTGTGTAAGCAGGCTTTTACATAACTTGGCGATGGAAGCCAAACTGCACCTGTGAGTGTTGCTCTTCCACATAAAAGTAATCTCCAGCAGCATGTGCCAGTGTATCCATAGCCTCTGTATCAGCCCAGCACATTCCTACCTCAGGGAACTTTGTCCTCCTCCAACCAGAAAACATGGACAGCAAACGCATCAAGCATTAAAAGGTTAAAGAGTTTTAATAACAAGACTTAAAAATCCCTAGCAGCTACAGAAATCAAGTGGCACACACCTTTAGTATTGCCTAAGTCAAAATCATGTCACTGACTAAAATTCAGCTGAAAACATAAGCAGCACCTTTGTACGGTACTTCAGTGGGGGCTGCTGAGCCCCAAAGACAGGCTGTAAACACACAACATTTACACGGGCTGGCAGCAAGCAAGGGAATGCTGTACTCTCTAGTGGTATTCTGGTGCAATGTTGGCAGGAGAAAAAAAAATTGAAAAATCATTGCCAGAGTTATCACAAATTTTGAGCACCCTGTGCCATGCTGAAGGCAGAAGAAGTTTGGAACAAAGTTAGATGGAGACTAAAGGAAATCTTGGAATTGGATTAGTGCTGCAGGGGAAGAAATACTACTGTGCAGAAACAATGACTAGTCTATCTCTAAAGGGAGAACTGTAAATTAAAAAGGAGGCAAGGGTAAGTTAACTGATGTTAATAAGGGCTGCTAGCCAGAAAAATAAATATGCACATTTTAAACACTATACCTTCATAGTCCTCTATTTTGAGAGAAAGGACTTAAAAATCTTGAACCTAGAACTGAAACACACAATCCTGCATTTATCTTGAAGATAACTGTAGGTTTACAGCACAGATACACTGCCTTGAAATTTGGGGTGTTTCTGTGGTGGAACAACTGTCCCAAATCATCCTCAAAGGTAGCTGCAAATACAAACAAGACTGCTCCAAGCAGTGGACTCAGCCTTTAGAATATTTTTCCCCAGTATTTAGGCAAGTACAAAAATAGTAGTAAAGATGGGAAGATTAAGGCAAAATAACTAAGCTGCTGGAAAAACGTCAAAATGTAACCTTTCCAATTTTCAAGCCAACCATGAAAAAAAATTAACTCATTTATCAATCACACTGAGGCTACAGCCTTTACCTGTGCCACTCTGTAGTCTCAAAAGGATAGTCTCAGGGCTTTTGTCCACTAAACCATCTTCTAGAAGATCCCCAACACAATATTGAAATAAAATTACAGAAGATCAAACTAACAGAGGAAAGAGGACTGGGGCAGCAGGTGGTAAAAGAAGCTAAGAAGTGCTATAACTAACTCCAGTGTAGTGTTCAGCTTCAAGGTTTTCTGCATACATTCTTGGGCATAACTGCCCTCGGTCAAAGAGGGGGAGGGAGGAAAAAAACTCCCCCTCTCCAACATATCTGGATTACATCTCTACTACTCTAATGTATGTTGTAATGTGTGCTTATGAAAGGTCTTTGGTGAGTAATCTAACTACTCAGGACACAAACTGAACTGGTTAACAGGTCTATGAAGTATGTAAGAGAGGATGAATAGTACATCCAGTATTGGATAAATTCATACAAAATGCACATAGAAGTGTACATCAAAAAATCCACAAATGAAAGTGAATTGTTAAATCCTATTTACAGAAACGCTGAAAGACAGACAGACACCATAGTCTTAGTAAAAGTTAAGAGACTAATTTAAGACATCTGGCTGGAAGGAGGTATCTTCTTCCCCCACTGCAAACACATTCACTTAGAAAATGCCGAAGTCCTATTTCTTCTCATGGAGCGCTGTCAAGTGCAGAATATTACTGAGCCAAACTAGCAGGCATTTCCTCAAAGGGTAAGATCTAAGTCTACCTCTCATCTTTGGTCACTCACTTCCCACTATCCACATCGCAAACAGGCTGGTACACGTCCATTACGGAGCACTGCCATGCTGCACATTTAAAATGCTGAATTGTTTATAGTGCTTCTTATATCTAGACAGATTTACAGTCAGTCACACCAGTATCACTTGTACATCACATCAATATAAATAAGGTAGGAGAGAAGTATTTTACAGACTCAAGTTTTCTGTTGTGGCTGAGTTTGCAAAGCGTCAGGCTTCCAACAGACTTTACAGTGCAACATCTTTGCTGTTCTTTCACATTCAAATCTTTACTCCTATCAGAAGCAGGCACACACAACAATGCTGCCCACATGGCATTGCTAGAAAGAAAAAAAGGCATAACATTGCTTGTTTGAGGCATGACAGTGTAATAACCTCATATCAAGTCCATACATACGCTTGTTGTCCTCTTCTCCCTTCTTCCATAGTTCCAGATTTTGTTATCTTTTAGTAAAAGTCAACCTGAAGAATGCATCTCTCAATAAACTACGCTCAGTTAGCTTACTAAGCTTTCTATTGTAATGGCCAATATACAAACACTCACTCTGCTGAACAAAAATAGCCCTCCTTTAAGCTAGAGCAAAATGTTGACATGTCAACCCTTGGGTTTAAACATGCAATATGACTGAACACTAATTGCCCTAATTGAGCCCAAAACTGCCCACTTATTTAATCCTGAAGCTGCCACTTCAGGAAGGGCTTTAGTTTGACATACGCAAAATAAGAAGAGGGACTAATAAGAGAAGTTTGTATTTCGGCAAAACAGTGAACTGACTGACGTGCTAATTTCAAATTCAGACCCACCCGATGTGAACAGCAGAGGAATTTCCATCACACAGTACAGCATTTGTGTTGCACTATGTTTGGGGCAAGGGGAATAGTGTATTCCAACTGGCGGTCATACACCATCATTGAAATGCAGCCATAACAGACTCTTCTGATAAAACTGGTCTTGCCTTACTCTTACCAAAAACAATTAAACAGCAGTATTTTACTGCGGGGTATGCCCAGCCACTGCCCTGGAGGGATCTCTGCTGAGATAAGAGATTGCATAATCGCCCAGCAGGACTCCCTGGAAAGGCAACCACTTCTTTAGTCACGGTGAGAAAAGACAGACCCAGAATCCTCTGGGAGACCTTATGCAGATCCCCTGTAACCCACTGGTCTTTACCCTCTGACACCCACCCCCTGTATCCCTATAAAGCTGGCCCCCTGCCCCTGCGAGGAGAGAACGCTCGCCCTAGCTCCCCTTCCCCGGAGTGCGGAATCAGCTACTCGAGCCTCTCGTCTCTCCCTGGTCTGGCCTGGAGGCTGCCCTGTAGAGCTGGAATCACGAGCTGATAATCACTAAAGAGCTGACAGCCTCTGCACGGGCCCTCCTGCCACCAGCTGAGGGAAGACACCAGGCCTCGGGAAGGCGATTCCTTTTGGGACCATCTCTCCGGACCGGTCACCTCTTCCTCGGTCAGAGCTACTGACCCCTCACCAGCTGTCATATTTTACTACACCTGAAAGGGAAGGCATGGCTTAATAAAGAACTCAGTCTAAGGAAAACAATCACTTTTCCAAACCTATCTCCAGAACGTGGGCTCTCATGACTGTGCTGTGGTTACAGCTCAGTATTATTATCAATCAGCAACAGAAGTGTCCCCCAGTTTCAGCACCATTTCTGAACAGAACGATGGCGTTTGCCTTGCAGTGCTGTGACAAGTTTTGGAACTGAACTAAAACTTGCCACCTTCTGGAACACCTGCTACTCTGGCCAATTACTTAATCATGAGGAGAATTTCCATAAAATTCTGTCATGGCAACTTCCTCCTTGGAAATAAAAGGTGCAATTTACTCCCTTTTTGCAGTTGTGCTGGATTCCCCATCCACGGCCTTACTGCCTAAGGGAGCTGCTAGCCTAGTGCCAGAAACACTGTCACACCATTCCCCTTCCAGAAAGGTGTCATTGCAAAAGTCTTAAATTACTAAGACAATTCAAATGAACAAATAATCGGATGTTAAGTCAAATTCAGACTACCTCCAAACTTAAAAAGAATAAAGCGTTTATTATATTACATGGTTGGTAAGACTACCATAAAGACAAGAGAACCAAATATATGTTTTGTTAGTGGAAATAACCTGAACCTACACTACTGCACAAGGCAGTTCTCAATTTCTGCACATGCCTACCACACACTGCTTCATATAGGGAGAACGACTGACCTTGGAGGAAGGACAAAATTCTTAGGAAAAAACACTGAAAATATATTCACTTCCTCTCTACTGGAAATTTATAACTGAAATACAAAAGCATTAACTAGGGGTGGACTTCCAAACTGAGACATGTTTAACTACATGAAAAGAAACCCTTACTTTGGAAGCCATATCAGAAAAAAGTACACAAGTAAACTGAAGACTGATACACAATAACTGGATTCCACAAATATGTTCACTTGTTGAAACATTACTTGGAAGAGATACTGCTGTACTTAGCCTTACAGTTCACTAAAGTGAATCCAATTAATCCAAGTGCAATTTCTACTTTTAGACTCCACTATTTTAAAAAATGCTATTTTTATAGCCTATATCTTACTGCCATTTATTTTTCTCATATCACTATTAAGTTCACTGTTCAAATTCAAAAAATAAAATTTAAAAATTCAATGTGTTTCAGGCATTAAAACAATTTTGCAACTGTCCCCACTTAGTTGTTTGCAGAGACTTCATTTTATGATTTCATTTTTCTTTAATTAAGTGTCACTGATTTTTGCTAGGTGTTCACGAGAGCACTTTCTTGAGATCATAAAGATACACAGGAGTTAAGGAGAACACAGTCATGAAGGTTTGGAAAGATGCACTAACAAAAGCAAACTCTTTCTTCAATATCTTTACAAGTTGGATAAAACAAAAGCACTGAAGTTACATAAACAACAAACTCCAAGTGCCATCTTTAGCATTATAAATATTAAAAAAAAAAATAAATTCCAATGCTACAGAGATGAGAAAATAAGTGTAGCATCCAAATCTAGCAAGCACTCGATGGGGTTTGTTACTAGTAGACCTGTGTTATCAATACCACACCAACCCTTCCTCTTGCCCTGCTGCTTAGATGGCTGCACTTCAGTGTTTGACTTCAAGTGAAAGAGGAGAAACTATATAAAAGTAAGGTTTCCTCCTCTCCAAGACCAACAGAGTTGTGACAGGAAGCTCCCTGCATCTTCACACACCATGGAGAAAGCAAAGGTAGCAATGCTCCACATACTAAGAATCACTTGAATATTAAAAAAAAACCCAACCAAAACCCAAGCCACCAACCCAAAAATTAAAAAATAAGGGGGGGGAAGGGGGGAAGGAGAAAGCTCAAATATTTCCAAGTGCATCTACTGGCAGTGCCCTGTGGGGCCCGGCAAGGGGGAAGATGCATAAGTGACATTCATTAAACCATCCAACCTTCTCCACTAACCGCAGCTTCATACACTAATAGCAATAATCACAAGAAGTACCTCAATGCGCTTTGAGGCCAGCCAAGCGGCAGGCTGGAGAATTCCCTCCCTGCTCCTCAATCTCCAGGTGCAAGTTAAGATCAAGCTGCATTTCACACTGACTTCTAGCAACCTTGCCTGCTGGGTTCATACCAGTTAGGTTGGCAATACTGGTTCCCCCTCGCTTCTAAGCATTCTCTGAACAAAGATTACATTTTAAACTACCTTCTTACTGCACAATGAATTTGTAAGGAGGGTTTAGCCTGAGGTTGCCTGAAATCCTGAGTTTTCAGATGAAAATCAGAAGTTGCAAGGGAATTCAGAAATACTTGCATCAGCAATTCAGAGTGCTCTAGCCTTCTCATAACCTAGAGATGCATCTTCAAATTTCTGCCACTATCCCTGAAGAGTTTCAGCTGAGATGCCAGAGAAGGCAGTTCATTTCTAAAAGGGCTCTGGGAGAGAAAAGGTACCCACTGATGTTAAGATAAAAATCCATATAATCACTGCCAACAGTAAACAGAATAATAATTCATTCTTTAG
Source organism: Aphelocoma coerulescens (assembly GCF_041296385.1). Classification (NCBI taxonomy): domain Eukaryota; kingdom Metazoa; phylum Chordata; class Aves; order Passeriformes; family Corvidae; genus Aphelocoma; species Aphelocoma coerulescens. The sequence goes on from NC_091015.1 coordinate 81,693,601, forward strand.
ATAAAACTGGCAAGCATACTTTTATTTATTTTTAAAACAACTTTGTGTCTTATTACAACTCCCTTTTCTTTTTCTTATGTTTCTTTTAAATCTGCAACAGTGTTATCTTAAAAATCCACATACTGATAACTTCCTTTTCAACGTTAACAAGAAAATAATATTCTTTATGCCAACCACTTTTTCCAACAACGCCAACTGAAACGATTACTTATAAAGTGTTCTCAGTCCAGTGAAGCAGAGCAACAGTAAATAAAGACTATGGTCTAGTCTTTTGCTTCAAACCCAGAGCAACAGTAGACTGCAAAATTAGCAAGCCTGAACTCTTGTTAGCATTTCAACTGGGGAAGCTCCTCTCTTATCCTAAAGAGAAACATCCTGTAATTTTAAAAAGGATTCTGTGAGGGAGAATAATTTTGTAGCATCATCAATGTGTAGCATCATTTGCTACTTTTTTCAGCACAGATGAATTTTCAGATGGCTTACTTGTATACGTAGTATGAAACAGGTATTCCCTGATAAGCAGGACAAAAGAGATGTAGATGTATTTATCTTTCAATATTCAGACAGTTCAGTTATGGAAGTTCACAGCTGCAGAGCATCTACAGCAACAAAAGGGGGTTGAGTGGACAGCAAAATAAGTAGAAGTGCAGCTTCTGGGAAAAAAAGTGCATCTACACCTCTGTACACCTTCAGATTCCATGTACGGAGCAGGACTAAACATTTTATTCATAAATGCAACAAATTATATTATTTTAACAACTGAAAGAAGCAACTGCATAAACAAAAACAGAAATTCCTTTTTCCCCCGATACATTCCTGACTGTACCTGCCATGTCAGTGCATATGTCAGCATGTCATTACTATGACCCAGTTGCTTGCAAGTCTACTCAGTGGGTGGCTGAAAAGTTGGTGTTTTATTGTGTCTTTGACACACTTGTTTTGAAATCCAGCATTCATTAAATTACCACCTAAAGTGATTTATTAAGAAGAACTGCAGCACCAAGAACTGCTTACAGCAAGACAAATTTTCCTAGACTGCCTTGCTAACCAGGTTTTATTTAAAAATTGTACCAGGAAGGGTAGGTATATAAATGCCAATGTGTTTTGTTCACAACATCCAAGTACATGGTTATTTTGGGGCCTTAAATACTTCTAGGCTTGATTCAGTGGTGCTGTGCCTCGTGTGCGGCTGCAATTTAGCAATTCCTCATTTTGTATAAAAGCCAACAGCACCAAATCAGAACAGCAAAGACTCTGTACTTGCTTTCCAGTGATTTGAAAGAACACGGGTGAACAAAAAAAGACTTTTACTTTATTCAGTGAAGTTTTATTTTGCACAACCCCTATAAATATGAAAATGGTTTTATGGAATTGGATTAAAAAGAAAAAATAAATGAATTAGACAACGTGTGTTCACAGGAATGACGAGCCTCACTTTACACACATTTTGATACTGGGTTTCACTAATAATTTCAAAACATATGGTGCTCTCCTCTTGCTAGATATTTGTGCATTTACTCACTACAGAAAAGCAGACTTACTAGGAGTCGAGCTGGCACAAAGCTTTTTGGGAACACAAGTACAACTCAAGTTTTCCCACCCGAAAGAGAAGACAGTTCTGTTTCTTAGGGCAGGAAGGAGAATGGCTGGGGAATACACTCCAGGGTCAGGCTCATGCTTTTGCTGCAGCAGGGAGGCAAAAGACAACTGATGGGGCACAGCTTTTCCTGACCCTCAGCAGGAACTACCACTACTTCACACAGCCCTTCCCACTGGCACAGCAATAGAAACAGTGGCAACAGCTTCCAGCTACTCACTGCCTGGGTGATGCCACCTGTGCTGGGTGAAGATAAGGCTGGGGGACATCAAACAAGCAAAGCGAAATATCAAGGGCATGAGTTTCTGTTGCACCAACTCGGATCCACCAAAACAGCGCTGTGTAACCTAAATTTTTTTTTCCTCCAGAAGTTCCCAGACCTGCCTCATGCCTTTTTGCCAAGCTCAAAGCAGTGGAAGCAGAGCAGACTATTACTTGCTGACAAAATAGGACCAGCTCACAGAAGAATGAGAGGAAAACAGTTTTACACCGCTTCAGTTATATGCCACTTCTCCAGATTTTCCTTATGCAGAATCTCAGAAAACAGGAGAGTTATATTTTGTCACCTGAACTCTTTCACTCTTGTATGTTCAGGCTCACGTTAGTGAGAAAAAATTTAACAGGTTATTAACTATCGGCAAGACTCACCAGCTGTTCCTACAACCGTAGTACCAGGAGAACATTGAACAGAGAATGAACATTGCCCATCACATTAATAAACAATGCTTTCTAATCCCAAACAGAATTAGTTGTAGGTACACAGAGAAATCCAAATCTATTCCAAACAGAAATTAGCTGTAAGTACATGGACAAAGCATAATCAAGTATCTCCTTTATACCTTCTGATATTTAAAAAGGAAAAATTATAAGAAGTCATTAAAATAAGAGACATTGATTATTTGTCCATGTTCATAGCTAGTTTATACTAAAATTCCACTTGCTATCTGGAGACCTGTGTTGACATTTACAGAACACTTAACCCAGTCAGAATTCGTCTCCAGACTGTGTTCATAAGGTCTTGGAATTGCTGCATGTTTTGTTTGTGAAACAGACTTGCTGGGTTCATTCATCTTCCATTACACCAGATTTTTAGGTTTTCCAAAATGAAATTGGAATTATATAAAAATACAACAGCCTGCATAATCCATCTTGTATTTTTCGGTTGTTTTTCAAAGAGGTAGGGATTTAGAAATGTGATTTAAGATATTTTTTTTTGAACAGGACCATCCACAAATATAATCTTGAGGTACTCTGCAATTCAGTTACCACTGAAATTAAAATCACAGCTTTATATTCAGTATGGGAACATTCATCTTTGTGAATACAGAAAGCCTGCTGATTCCACAGAACACATACATTAAATCATTCAGACCATCAATCATGCTGCTGTCTACCCATTTGTTACATTCTCGGATGAGCTGCAGTGGAAAGAACTGGAAGGTCACAGCTACTACGAAAGAAGAATTAGGATTGAGCAGAGTAGAAAGAGGACAGGAACCAGGCTGAATTTATGAAATCAGGGCTTTCTTTGCTTGGGAGGGGGAAACAAAAAGTTCTTCACTTGGTCACATGCAGTGCTGTTCCTACCTAGAATGGCTCCCTTTGATGGGCAACTCACCAACTCATACTCACTCACATGAGTCAAAGGCTGAAGAACTACAGTCTGGCCTCAGTAGGTAGATAAAAACACATTATGGAAATTGCATTTTGGGCTGAAAATATCCTTCTATTTACAAGAAAAACATTAAGTTTCTTATGAAAGCCAGTCTGTAGTTTCTAACACATGAAGTTAACCAATTTCTGTCAGGCCAACGTTCCACAAGAGGAAGTAGTAATGTTTAGGAAAGTTTCTGCATATCATGGCTACAAGGACAGAGGAAGACTAGTACAACCATACCACTTTACCTTTGTAATTCACTAAGCGCTCTACTTGTAGATGGGCTGGGGTTTAGCCTCAGGAAGTTCTGCTTTAAATTGAGATGAGTGAGGTCTTGGCTATAAAACAGGTTGGCAGGCAGGTGCTCCAGGCTGCAGCATGAAAGATCCACTGAGCTTATGCGTTGTGATGCAACCTGGAAATCAAGCACAACACCAATATATTAATACTGTAGTAAAATAAAGACCATTTCCTTCACCCCTACCAGCACAACATGAAATTTTAAGCACAGCAGAAGCCAGTGTTGGCATATATAGCTGATCTAACACAGTTTACATAAGTGCTGCAAGTTATGCCATGACCTCTTTCTTGGCCTCAGTGCTTAAACCAGGTCCACAGACAGCTAGCAGGGAGGAAAGAGCAAAGGTTTGTCAAATTAATATGTGAAATGGATCCATTTTCATTTATGAAGTTATGCAATACTTTACAACCAGAAAAAATAAAAAGATACTTGACATAAGGTTTAGTTTAGTCCTTTGGGTAGAATTGCCTCTTTCAAGTGGAGGTGAGGGGTTAGCAGTCATCATCTTGTCTTGGTTTCGTATGTCCAAGATGGGTATTAAATGACAGAAGAGTTATCCCATTTACACCTTACTGAAGAGAAAAAATAACCCAGCAGGCAAAGCACTGAGCACTCATCTCTTCTCAATGAATTAGAAGACTGTCCAAAAGTGATAAAAAATATGACAAAAACAAAACTGAGATTTGCAGGCTTAACACTGTTTTCTAGAAAGAGAAAGGTAAAACAAACACAGTCTGTAGAGGCTAAAAAAGAATCACACCACCGAGCACGATATATATATATAGCTAGCATCATTCCACAGAGACCTATAGACAAATTCTTCAAGTAATGGCAATTCTGCCCCTTTCCAAATCTCTAGGATACAACTCAGTGAACTACATCCCACTATTTTACTTATTTACTAGACTTCACTAAAAATAAATAAATATCACCAGCAAAATCAAAAACAAACCCAAGACTGCAATGTAGTATGCTTGCATTTTCTGTCCGACACACTCAAAAATATTCTTTCATAAAGTAGAGTCACAGACATGCCACATGGCAAAGCACCACCACACAGTAATGCAAGGCAGTGGGGATGGTGGGCAAGGAGAAGGAGTCAAATGCTAACAGAAGGAGAGGCATTTTTGGAGCAGGCATGGTTTAACCAAAGGAGAAGAAGCAAACAACTTCACCACCATTTTAGACTTCTGGGACCACAACAACAGTGCTCAAATGTGTTCTGTCAGCTGCTTACACCAAAAGAAGCTATTGTTTCACTGGCCTTTTATGCTGGGATTCTGGAGGGACAAACACCACATCTAAGGGACAAAAAGAGGAAAAGACCCAACAACTCCTAATCGATACCCAGTAACGTAAGAGCTTCTCAACTCTGAGGAAGGACACACCACTCAATCATCTGGGCAGAGATAGAGTCTCTGCCACCAAGTACTCTGAAACTAGAGCCAATGTGCTTTGAGGAGGTAAGCAAAGTAGCTTGCCACTGAAAGGAAGGCCACAGAAATTCTTTTTCCTCTCCAACGCAAGCTACAGAGGCCTTAGAATAAGTGGTTGCTATTATAAACACACAGCCATAAGCTTCGAGGGGAACAGGCAGTGCAGTGTTTTTCTCCAATGCAGCCGTTAATAATCCAGTCCTCCCACATCCATTAAAACGCTTGAATTTTTGTTACTCAATTAGTTCAGTCCTTTTGTTACTGTAGCTAGTATTTTTCTTCCCCTTGTAGTATGAGACAAGAATTATTCATAGGCTATACTGAGCAGTCATTTCTGAATGCTGGGTATTCAGTCTGTTTATGCCCGTACTGTACAGTTCTGATCACACTGCAAACACAAGAGATGAAAAACTGCTGATGCCCATTAAATTAAAAAGGAGGAATGTTTCATTTCAGGTGTAATTCTTGTATATACACTGTTGCTCCAACTACTTGTTTGGAATGTGATATGAACAGCAATAAGCAACCCAGCAGTGCTTAGCAAGGCACATTACTCTAAAAATATCTCAAGAACCAGAAATGGGAACTCTGAGTGGGAATCATGATAATGCAGCCAAACAAGATCAAATATGCAAATTCTACTGTTGCCTCAAAAAAGGATGCAAATCCTTTCTTAAAACTGTCAAACCCTGAGAAATAAATCTAGTTAAAAGTAATTTTGTTTTTACAGGTTATATGTACTGGTTATTTTTTGTTTGACCTTTTTCTAAAAAGGAACGCTTTATTATACAAAACATTTAATTGGTTTTTTTCAAGCAATTGACAAATATTGAATGATGCTTCTTCCAGAGAGATAACTGTGAAAGTTAAAACCATATTTTAAAAAGGTGCTAGTTCTGGAATCAATTGTAATTTTATCAGTCTTTCTGTTACCAAGCAGTACTCTAAGAATTAACTCCTGAATTGTTACAAGGAAGGCTCATATAAATACGCATAGTTATTCTCACAGGCAGGGATAAAGACTTTTCTCTTTTCATTGCTCAATACTGTTCTATAACAAATTCCTACAGAACACAGCAACAAGATGAAAACCAAAGAAGAGTAATGAAGGAGAACATCATCTTAACAATACTTTCTTTCATTTACCAGAAACTTTCTCCAGTTGTTTTCAAGTTGAATATAGAAATCCTGAAATTACATTGTTCCAAAACCAAACAATAAAGGAATATTTCAATCTTGCAATTGTCTGCAATTGACTTAAATGCAGCAAGACTGCACATGCTTATGTTTGCTATTGTTTATTAGAAGCAAAGACTTTTATGTAAAAGATGATACAGTTCTTTAATAAAGCACTGGGTTTCCCTGACTCACTCTGGAGAATCACTGCAGAGATAATGTGATAATGGGTGGGAAAACACTCAGTAGAATATCCCTCACACTCAAAGAATAAAAAGCATCTGGAGAAAAGGAACGTTATCTGCAGAAAGTGTGTTTCCACTGGAAGAAAACAAAACCAAAACATTCCACTGTAAATAAATACCTCAACAAGTTATCTGGGCTGCATTCAACACATCCGTGCTCCCACAAGCATAGTGAAGAGAGCTGGTGTGGTAGCACTGCTAGAGGGAAAGGCTTTATAGATACACAGGGAACCTGCATTATGGACTTGTTATGGTTTGTTTGGTGTTTTCTTGTGGAAAACTCTTAAGTATAGCTGTTTGATAAGCTGTATGCACATATATAAAAATAAAACCACAAGCAGCACAATTCACAACTCCACAGGCAGAAGCCGCCATTGCCCAGAGCAGCCCCTCTCAAAAGTCTTCTCATCCTATCTCAAACTGCACAGAGCCTTCACACTTGTGTCACACGAAACCACTGCTGCATTTCCAGCACCAATAACACTGAGGAAATGGCTGGGGCAATGTCATTCTCAGAAGACAGCACCTCACAAGCTCTCAGTGACAGGAGCTACTGCAGGAGCTGTAGAGTTAATGCCTGCCTCTGCAAGACATGAAACATTTGGCAGCCATGCAGCTCGAACACAAAGCAAGATCTCGTACTTTTTGAAGTCCATTTCTCAGTTGGGATATTCAATCATCAAAAAACATAAACAATACGAAATATGCTTTCTCCATTCCCTGGATATGATTTTTAAACACTTTACAGTCTGTCATTGTGTTGCAATGTCCCCCACTGTAACACTAGAGGAGTAGTAACGGGGTAAGGCCATGCTGCATTTTGTACATCAAACCACAAAGTCCAATGGAAGATTTTCTTTTTCCCCAGTTCCTGTTGAAACCTCAGTTATGCATCCTAGGCCTACACTAAGTTATTTTTTTCGATCTTCACATGAATATGGCAAACTAAGTGGAGTTTGAAAGAAGTGATATACAATGTAGCACATGTACTACAGAAAGCTCTGGGTCTACCCACTGGAAACACCAAAAACCTGTTATTGTGCTTTTAATTTTCCCACAGCAGCAACAAAACACAGATTTATTCTCCAAATACCACCACAAATAATGCTGCTGGAGAGCGCATCTTCCTCCTTGGGCACTGTGCCTTCTGCTCCTCCCCTCCTAAGAGCAGTACACATGCCAAAGAAATAGGAATCTCCCTAATATGAAAACTCACTTTTATACATGCATTACTTGTGCCACAATATACCTACAAATAAAAACAACTATTCAAAAATGCCAGCAGTACCTCTGATGTCTAGATTCCAGGCAACACCTCAAATAAAGGTTTGCCGAAGTGTTTTGATTTTAATTTTTTTTAATTATTATTTTTTAAAAGGAAACTATTTCAAAACTTGTGAAAGTACAGTACGGGTTCACTGTAAATCTTTAACAGCTGGCAACAAAAATACAGAAAAATACTTGCATCAACCCATATTCTTGCTGTTTCTTGCTACACAGGGCTGAAAAACCACTTTGCTTTGTCCATCAGTATAATGACACCTCTGTCACTGAGCTATGCAACAAGACTGATTATCGTCTTTGTTTTAAAGCCTTGGCTATACTACAAAAATGATCTGTGGCTGACAATGGATGTCAGGAATGGGCACAGCTGAACCCAGCTGTATGGACAAACACAAGTCTTGTTTATACAAGGACATCTTTTGGTGTGTCTTGTGGTGTGAATTTAAACCAATGTAATTATGTCTTTTTCCTGTTTACCCTCATCCCATTCCCTATAGCTCTATTCAGATAAGACATTACTGCTTAGGACTTCAACAGAAGACAAAATAGCTAAGCAGCCCACACTGTACAGGCAGCCAACTTCCCAGTCTGTTTGAACTGAGCTGACAATGTTAAATTATACCTGCTGTAGACATGCAATGCAAAGGCAGTTAAATTTTTCTCCTTTAGGTTTTGTTTTTAAATAGTTTGATAATCATCACATCCCACCAAAGCCTGCATAAGCCTTAACTAAACAGTGATACATAATGAAATACCTAAACTAACTTAGAGCAAACAGGTTCTCCTCACTTCAAAACTAGCCTTGCTTCAAATCCTAATCCTCCTTTCTATTCAAACATCAAAGCCCTGCTCAGCAGAGAGGCCTCCCTCCACTGAGCTGAATTCCACAGCCAGGAAGCACATCGGTGCCCTCAGCCACAGCCAAGAGCTGAGGAACTGTTTAGCCTGATAAACAATCTAATGCCAAAAACTTAATGAAGGGGAGGGGGGGAATAGAACATTTGCTTTTTCTTTAAAGCCGTATTGATGCCTGAGATGGCCACCTAAAAACAGAGACTAGACAAGAATAAGGGAATAAAGGTAAGTATTTATTTGAAGGGCCTTCAAAGGCACACCCTGGGCAGGCCAAAGGCTACACCCAAGATGGACAGACGGTCACGGGTTTTTCACACTTTTGTAAGTTTGGTTCATTCGCATATCAGGATCAATTCTCCAATTACAACCCCAGTTAATGATGTAACTATCCCAAGTTTGCCCTCCTCTCCAGAGGCCTTAGTTTACACATTCTGGGGCCTGGGACAATCTAGGTATCCTTGGAGAGCAAACCTAGAGTGGCTTGTTATGTCTAACTAGCATGAGAGAACAGCAGCTAACAGGCCACAAGAAACTTCAGTTACACACCAGGCAGTACAGGATTTGAAAAATATAAAAAAGTTAAAGCCTAAGGCATCAATATATTTTCAATTTTAAATGACAACTGCTAAAACGAGTGTAGCCCAAGGGTTAAAAGGTACTGGCTTTTCTGGCATCTCCTTTTTGTTTTCTTTCAAATGTCAAATTAGATACACGCCAGCTCAAGCTAAGGGCCTTGCATAGAAAACATAAAACCCAGCAAAGGCCTGAAAGCCTGCCACTCAGATCCACAAACCCAACAGGCAATGCCATAGGTCAGAGTAGTAATTCCCTCCTTAGAGAACGGCAGAAGTGTACACTAGTGTGGCAGTACTCACAGGGCTCCTCTGCAGGTGAAGCCACCAAAAGCCTCTGGTACAAATACCTCACACCAGCAAGACTCAGGGGCACAAAAATTATTTAAACTTGTCCCTTCTCTGCTCTCCTTATCTCTGAACAAAGTTTTATAAGCAAACAGCTCATTTCTACTTTTAGCCCTTGTGCAAACCTCTAATAACTGAAAACAGCATTAGCAAATGTGTGTGGGGAGGCGGAAATGTGAAGGGGATTAACCAGAAGTTGGGCTCCCTCATCTTTTGTGATAGGAGACCAGAAAAAATTTAATAGATGTGAAAGCCAGTGTCCCAGGTTTAACATAAAGATCTTGACAGTAAGAATTTGACAAAAAAGGTGACATTCATCATCTGTCATTTGGAAATGCTGGGTAGTATCTGAAGTCATTACCAGAATATGAGTGTTTTTGTTCTTCCTGGAGGAAAAGTACTCTTCTTTTAGAGATCATGTACTGGTATCGATATTAATCAGGGAATGATATCAACACTGTTCCTTGGTCGTAGTCACACTGGGATGCTCAGACTAAGATCCCTGCAAGGACAAGGCTTAAGATGCAACTTAGAGTTATGTGACAGTAATTAGCTGTAGCATTAAGCTACTTATAATTCAGACATGTGAATCTCCATTTGGTGGAGCAAGGAATATTAACATCCTTAAAACAGCTTGACTGAAAATAATTCATTTGTAAATACTGCCAAAGAGGTGTCAGTCTCATAAAAATTAAGAAATACCCATTTTTCTGCTTACTATTCCTGTTAGATTTATTTTTTAACAAAGACAAGCTGCTGTACTGCCAAGCAAGCAGACTTTGCAATGAGCAGCCCTCCAGCAAAGACTTTCTTTCAGCATTTTTTCACTTCAGCATGGGAAAATCATGCAGCAGATCCTCAGGGAAGCAATGCTAAGGCACATACAAGACACTAAGTGCAAATCATGCCTGGCCAATCTGGTGGCCTTTTCATGATAGAGTGACTGCAGTGGTCAGCAACAGACGACCAACTGATGTCATCCACCTGGACTTCTCTAAGGCCTTCAACACAGTCCCACACAACATCCTTATCTCCAAACCATAAAGACATGGATTTGAAGGGTGGACTATTCAGTGGATACAGAATTAGCTGGATGGATGCAGCCAAAGTTGTGGTCAACAGCTCTGTGTCAGGTCAAGGCTGGTGGAGGGTAGTGTCCCCGAGGACCACAGGTCTCGCGACTGGTGCTATTCATCAATGACATAGTGAGATTAAGGGCACACTCAGCAAGCTTAGAGATGACATGACAGAAGGAAGAGATGCCATCCAGAAAGACCTGGACAAGCCTGAAAAGTGGGCCCACAAGAGCCTCATGAAGTTTAAGAAGTCCAAGTCCCAGGAGCTACACCTGGGCCAGGGGGCAATCCCAGACATAAGTACAGACTGGTAGAAGTCATCACTGCAAGCAGCCCTGTGGAGGAGGACTGGGGTTTCTGGTGGATGAAAAGCCAGACATGAGCCAACAAAGTGCACTTACAGCCAAGAAGGCCAACTACAGCCTGGGCTGCATGAAGAGACGTGGCCAGGAGAGCAAGGAGGATGATTCTCCCCTTCTACTTTGCCCTTGTGAGACCCCACCTGGAGTGCTGCATCCAGGTCTAAGGTCTCTAACACAATAAAGACGTGAACTTTTTAGAACATGTCCAGAGGAAGGCCACAAAGATAATCCAAGGTTGCTCAGAGAAGCTGTGGATGCCCTGTCCCTGGAAGTGTTCGAAGTCAAATTGGATGGGGCTTTGAGCAACCTGGTCTACTGGAAGGTGTCCCTGCCCATGGTGGGGGTTTTGGAACTAGATAATCTTTAAGGTCTCTTCCAACTCAAACCATTCTATGATATACTGTACATTTCAGACTCTTGCCAGAAGACTTACACTGGATGTTCGCTTGTCTGAGTCTCCCCAGTCCCACACGGAGAGGGTGGTAGGGATTTTTTGTTTGCGTTAAGAGATTATGCTAGGTCCTCAGTTTCTGATCTAGGTTCTTTGTCACAGCTCTATCACATAGATTAATTCTACAACGAGATGAACTCTTTTCATGCCACTATTCCACTGTAACTGAGAAAGGCCTTCTGGCCCAAGTGTTTTGTAACACAAATAATGATGAATATAGCTCTACTGGCCTGCAGCCTAAGACTGGTCTCCAGCACTCATTCTCTCTGTTCCTTGGAGACTTTAATCCTTCTCCACTGACTACAGAAGAGGCCTAAGGAGAGTAAATGTCCCTAAAGTTAGGTTTTGCTAATAATTCCTCTCCTTTCTTCCTTGCTGCTAGACTTTGCTTGGAACGGCTTTCAGTATTACAGCCATTCAGTTTCAAGACCAGCTCCATTATAACCTAACACATCCCAAAATACAGTACAATATGTCAGTCCCTGCAATGCCCTCCTGTCTTATGGGATGTGCTCACTGTGGACACTTAGTTCCCCTGAGCTTCATTAAGAGCAACATCATGTTAATTCCCCTACTTGCTTCTACTCCTCCACTTCCAGAGATTGCTGAGAACACTTTGGGATCCTTCTGGATTGAACACATCTTAAAAGGTAACATATGCAACACCTCACTGAGCTTCTAGGTGACGCTTTCCCATATTTATGCAAGAGCTGCACAAATTCAGCTTCAGTAATACCAGAACCTGATTTAGAGGCTTCAAAAGACGGTACTTGAATGCTACTCCAGATGTGTAGGTGATACCCAGTTTTCTGTTCTCACTCTTGGCTGCAATACTTCAATAACTATTATTGATCACAGGCAGCAAGCCCAAAACAAGAACCACAGACTCTCTAAATTCCAGAAAAAAAAAAAAAAAAAACAAAAAAACAAAACACCAGCGAAACTATAATTTCTCTAAAACAGAAATTAAGAGCTTGAAGTCATTACACTTTAAAATCAGCTAAACTATTTTGACACGCAAAACTAATCAGCTGAGACAAAACACCAAGCTTCCCTTCTGAACCATTAAGAGAAACTGATTACACTGAAACATACCCAGAAGTTCATTTCCAAAATGTCAACTAAACCCTAATAACAAAAGGCACAAAAGAATGGGCTTTGCAGGGAAAGAGGAGGAGGAACACTTTCAAGTGTTATCATCAAAAGAGAAACAAAACTGGCTTCAAGTTTGTTTTGCCCAATCTTCTGCTTTCACACTCAAGATGATAGGAAGCCACCAACAGCAAGAATGACCAGATATGGTTTCAGAGTAAAGGTTCCAAACACTGAGGATTTTGCACACACAGAGAAAAGGAAGTCAAGTTCCACATGGAAAACAGAGGTTTGTTTTAGTATTTGTAATCACCACCAAAAGGAAGCTGTGGATTTATTTTTAGGGATCTATTTTTAGAGAAAGCATTATCTCAATATTGTCATTTTATGGTATTAGGGGAAAATACGGTTTCCTTGTACTAAACTTAGAGTCATCATGTTTCCTGTAAGTAAGGATCAGCTCAAAAAAAGACCCACTGAAAAATGAGAATACCTTTCTGGGTTCTCTTTTCTTCAATAGATGTTGAACCAACTTTTCCAATAGGCTAATGGTGCTGCTTAATGTCGAGTGTGAAGAAACCCAAATAGTTATGCCCAAAGAAAACAAACTTTGGTTAGAGGCTATTGTCAAAAGATGCCCACTGATGTTGGCAGTACACTAAACTCATTTTTAGGTCATATTAGGATAAGGACTCATTTTCCAGCCTCCAAGCACAACTGGCATAAGAAACAAACCAACTACTTCATGGTCACCTTCTCAGTGACCAGCACATTCCTGACCTCCAACCTGTCCCCAACACACACAAAAACAGGTAGCCCAGAATCACAATGGTACATTCAAACATATGGACTAAGACTATAAAGCTAAAAGGAAATATCAGAAATTCCTAACTGCAACACAAATAGTCTGTTTGTTGCACACAGTCATTCCCTGTAGAATGACTACGTAACCAACAGCCAGAGGTAAAAGCAAAAACACTAATCTAGAAATTCAGTAAAGTTCTCCGCAATATTCCTCCAGAAGAAGGTTACCCATTGCTTAGGGGGCTAAACAGACACTTGGAGAGGAGACAGTGCATCCAGTGACATAAAAGCATGAATTGGCAGAACTGTAACAAGTAACATCCAAACAACTTAAACCAAACTACGTTATATTTGCATATGATTTTTCCCTACACTCACTATTGGTGCTGCTCTGTGATCAAAGCTCTGCAAAAAGGTATTCTAAGCCCGTTTTGACCAGTAAGCATTAGAAAAGCCTGTCCCTAATGCCTCCAGAAACAACGGAAGCTTGGTAATAAAAATCACTGCAATGATGAACTCTTTGAAGACAGCTCATTACAGTATCCAGAAATACATACAAAATAGGTCAATCACCTAGAGGGCAAGCCAAGGCAAATAGAATGTAGGGCTAACTTAACCATGAGATTAGTGGCTTCAAGCATTTACAGACCAGAGGCTGCATTTTGTATTAAAAAGCTCTGCAAAGTCTGTGTTCCACAATGCAGCTGGTGTGAAAGTTTCTCACACAACTTTTCCTGGTTGACCATGGCTGACACGAAAAAGCCAAACGTTAACATCTGATAGTATCTGAAATAAAGATGAAGCTACATACACAAGTGGATATGCCTTATTACCCATCCCTTTAATTAATGAGCAGAATCTTATGTGCTGAAGGAAAAAGCAGTCCCACAGCTGATGATCTTTCCCTACCAGTGGATAAAGCACAGCTGAAAAGCAGGCACATCTTTAGCAGTAAAGCTCAATTGTTGCTCACTGCATTTCCTCAGCACAGTTCCTGTAAAACACATCCAAAAGCTAATCATCTTGGTCTCCTACTTTGAAAATACATTTGCAGAACTGCAGTCAAGGTTAAGAATGAATTTTTAAATTCTGTAGAATTTATACATATAAACATGGTCTGTAGCACCAAGTATGTGGTCAGAACTCAAACCTTTTCTCATCAGAAATAAAAATCATATGACTAGAGTTATAGGTCAGCTCTGTCCTGTCTACAGGGCTCATACTCCCCTTTTACAACAGTCTCTGTACACAAGTGTCAAACTTGTACCGAAAAAATAATTAGAAGACTGAAGCAGATGGTCAGAACTAGACAATTTTAGAGGAAAAGAAGCAAAAACAGTATTTTGGGTTTTTTGTTTGCTGCTTCGGGTAGATCTCTACACAGGTTGAGGAAATATGGAGACTACAGCAGTAGAGGCTTCTGCATTACTCACTTGTATAGTATAAGCTAAATTCTAATCTGTTCTTATTTTCTGCTCGTTTCACAGTGCAAATAAATGTATGAAGAGAGCATTCTGCACTGACATGAAAGGAATAAGGCCAATATGGCAGCACGGCCTTCTCAGTTGAATTTGCTATTCTTGCTATTTTTACCATGTTTTAAACATAATGTACACTGACATCATAATTTAATCTCTCCTTTTTCTCAGCAGGCTATGGTTGTTCGGAATGCCACACACTTCCACTACAGATTTTAACACAATGGTGACTGAAACAGGGAAAGGAAAATACAAAAGCACACAAGAGAAAACTCTTAAATTTCACAGGTTTTAAATCCTATTTTTGGACATTCCTTTTATTTTCAACAGCAAGGCTCTTTTGTGTGTAGGCACCCAAGCCCCCCACAACAACTTATTCCCAGACACAGCTGTCCAACTGTGGACTATGGTGTTCAGACACACAAGGCTGTGTGCCTGTACATCTCTCCCTACCTACACAGAGATGCACTATTTACAGCCCTTGTCTCTCATCACCTCTCTTCCTCTACCTGCCCCACTGAACCGAACACTAAAGCAGGAAATAATTGTCGCATGAAGCTGTTGACACACTTCCTGCTCTCCTGCAGCTCAGAGGGGAGAAGTTCTGGGGGGTCAGATAACCCATCCCGGCATGCCCAGTGGGGCACACTATCTCCAAGAAGATAAAATTCTGTAATGCATCCTGGCATAAGCTCTGCAATACTGAATTTCCGAGGCAGACATTGACATCCCATTTTAACTGCATGCCTCAGAACATGGAAGACTGCTAATCCTGTTATACTCCAGCCAAACCATCCATGTTGTGAGCTGTGTCTGTCACAGGCAATGCTCACAACAGAAATCTCACATAGTGAAAATGGTTAGGTTTAGCTGTTAGAAGCACCAAACAGCAGGCCACATCCCAGATAAAAGCCTCACAACAGCAAGTTCCACCACTCCATAACACCTTACGCATGACACCTCTCTCTCTTCTACATTAAGGATGTAGCTTTTTAGGTTTTGGAAGTGGTAAATGAGGAACACCCTCATCACATCCTCCTCACTCTGTTAAAATACACGTTCTTTGCCCCATCCTTCTGCATTTGATATTCAAATAGCAAATGGTGGCAGATTTGCCATGCAAGTAATTGTGCCGGTTCCAGAACCATCATGACAACTTAATGCAGACAAAATGCTTTAAAGCTGTGAAGATGTTGCTTTCTTTCCCCTCTGCTCCCCCTCCCAGTTGCATAAGCTTATTTTTCAACATTTGGCAAGAGAACGAATACATTAGATCACAAAGGACCAAATCTGTTGCTGTTGTTTACCTTTTAAGATTCCTTAATTAGGCCTCCAATTTTTGGAAAGAAAAAGGAAAGAAATGCACTGTGGTACAGAACTATCAATATTAACGAACAAGACATCTCCAGCTTTTAAAAATATTCTGTTTGAGACTAAATCAGCATATCTAAAAGTGACCTATTTGGAATAAGTATGCCACCAAGTTCGATATTTAGGTCAGTATTTCTGCAGTAACTCCAGTCTGTCCTGAAAACAGGAGTTCTGTTCACCTCAGGACACATACGTATAGGGAAATCAATCCTAACACCTCTTCACCTTCCAAAAATTTACTGAGGCAGAGCACGAGAGCTGTCTTGGCTATGATAGATTCCACTGTTAGAATGAATCTGATTATACAGGAGCAATGCTTATTTTTAATTAAATTAAACCCAAGTTTCCACAAACATGAATTCAAATCTTTTCTAGCATACACAAATTTATTGCAGGAGTGATGCGCTAGGATTTGTCTCATTCTGAAACACCACTAAAAAGTCAACATTGCCAATATTCTGTGGGGGGAAAGTGTGCAGAGCAAGTATTCTTTGCAAGTCTCCTTTCAAGACTGAGCTTGTTATTTAAAAGTTAAGATAACATCATCTTCTAGCTCTTCTGAAGTATTCAGAAGACAGACATGAAATTTTTTTTCATAGTTAAAAACTGAATTGGGCAATTTTAACGAAATATTTTGCCACGGATTTCCTTCTGCATTAAAATTTATAATTAAAGCTTTCATTACACTAAATAAGAATCAGAACCCTCAGTTTTCAGCAGCACACATCAGGAGCATAAAGGACTGCCGAAGAACTACCACTGAATATAAGTTAACACAAATGTCATTTTCAAAACAAATGCCATTAAACATCTATATTTAAAACACAGTCTTAGATATTATTCATAACAACTCACAAAAGTGCAAGTACTGTATACATCACCAGTATTAGGGAAGAATCTGTAAGCACCATGTGACCTAGCCCATAGCATGCAACTAGAAGATAAGTTTCAGGGCCATCATATCTCCCTTCCTAAATTAGCTTTTTTTTTGGAAATATTGTGCTTTACACAGTATTTTCTTGGTGAGCAGGAGTATTTCAGCAGCTTTGAACTTGAGTAGTTTCCAAACACCTGAGGCAGAACATCTCATATAAATGTCGGGGTTTTTTCCCAGCATAAGAATGTTAGTTTGCCTGAACTACAGAGCTGAAGATTCAACTTTTCTCTTTTCTTTACACATGTAAATCAGGTGTGTTGCACCTTACAATTAAGCACTTTGACACAAACAGCATCAGCTGGAGGAAATTTGAGTTACTTTTGCAGCATTACTAGTTTCCCTGTTTCTGTTCTTCAGAAACAGTGTTTCTGTGCAGCACCTCCCACACGACTGCCTTGCATACAATCATGCCTGTCTCTGTTTTTCAGTCTAAGGACAGGAACCCCAAACATCAAAAAAACAACCTGAAGTGGCAAAGTACTGAATGCCATGTTTCAGGTTTGGGGGCTGGGAATTAGGAAAAATGCCTCATTTTTCCTCGAAGCATGTTTTACCAACTAAAAGAATAGCAAAGAGAGTTTCTTCACTTCTGACAGTCTGAAAAGACACTTAAAACTATGTATTTTCTTTCTACACTTACATAAAAATGGGAGGTTATCGTGAGTGCATGGGGATATGTTCTCATGCTGGCTATCATCCCGATGCTGTTAGTCATTTGGGTGAACCAGAAAGAGAGAAGCACAGCATGGCACAGAACAAGCTTATGCTGCCAGTAATTCAGAGGGGCTTTCTGGCCATTTATCTCTAGCTCTGAAGTTCATTGTTTTCCACTGTTTTCCTCACTCATTAGATTTGCCTTTCATTTATCTGATGTCAAACCCTGTGGAGATGAAAGGACACTACTGTCCTAGAGACAACCCCAAAGCAGCAAGAATTTGAAAACCTGACAGACCGTGCCTCACCATCTCATAAAATATGCCTTGGGGACTTCTACCTTGAGGCTTAACAGACCTAAGCAGATATGCCAGAACAGCTTCTTTAAAAAAGAGTTTTAAAACTTATTAGGAAAAAAAACCTTAGAAGACATTTTAAATGATGAATGTGCTAGAAGGTGCCTTAGTTACTGTTTGAAGAAAGTTTGACAGAAAATCAAACCTCTTTAAAAAAGCCCACAACCTAGGCTGTATCATTGGCAATTGTCTGGGTAATACATTATTGCAATCTAAAGCCAAAACAGAACAAGTGCTACATGAGTGTCTCCAACTAGTACTACATAAAAATTTGCTTTAACATAGTAAAGAGCACGGACAGTCCTATCAGCTACAAAACTAATGAAAAGTTTAGGCACAACTACAAAACCCAGTAGACCATGCTAACTGCACAGCAAAAGAACATGCGTGGTAAAAAAGTATGAAAAATACAATGGTTCAAGATATACAAGTTTTTAGCAAAAAAGTGGCAGGGATTAAGAGATAGAACAGACAACTGCAAAAACACTGTTCAACAACACAAAGTGGAACTGAAGAGTCAAACGAAATAATGCAGGCCCTAAATTCCTATAATTAATTGTATTCTAAGCCCAGTATAAAATTTGCTTTACAAAGGTTTTAGTTAGTGACCATTTTTCACTAACAGAAAATGATTTGCTTATTACAAAAAACCCAAAAATCAAATAGTTATAAAACTAAAGAGAGATTCAGCAACATTTCAAAGCAGGAAAAAAAATCCTTTAGCAATTTAATATTTAGGTTCTGTGTAAGGAATGAACCAAAAAAATCCCTGATATTATTTTATGTTTTAAAAACACTGGAATAAAGCTTTTTAAACTGAAATGTTGACAGTTATATTAGTCATCCTTGTTGTTGTAATGATCTCACTAGATCCATCCAGCTGATAAGATAAGAAAATGGAGAAAGCTCAGCACAGCCCTTTGCTTACAGAACCCTGGTAGAAAGAAGTCTTGGTGTAAATGCAGAAGAATTCACCTCCCTATTGCCTGTTACCAAGAGCTCGCAAACTGAGTATTTCCACACAACACTAACAGCAGCAACAGCAGTTCTTGGCAAACAACCCAGAAGAGGGACATTATCAATGCATGGAGAAGACTGAACTGGGAGAAACTGTCCAAAGATCCCATTCACACCAGAGTTAGCACCATTCTCACCTTTGATGCTTGTCGCAGCCAACGCAGATATTCAGTGAAGTTATCGAAACAAATGTAGTAGGTCTGGCTTTGAGGTCCAGAGGAGCTAAACGCTAAACAGTGCTGGTGCTTTTTCACTTCTTCCACCTACAGCAGAGACACAAAACTGTGAGTCAACAAGAATCAAAACCCTCTTTGCAGAACTCCCCAAGGCAAAGTGAAAGTGTGTCCAAGAGGAGATCATCAAGTAGAGCTGGACTAACTATCTCAAACACCCAAGCTGGATCTTGGCTGTCAAATATTCATGAAATCTACACAAGCACGAATGAGAACAGAAGGAAGACAGAACTAACAGAGAAAACCACCAAGAACATCAACATTTTAATAGAAAGTGAACACCATAAAAGGTCTTCCAGTGAAACAAATTAAAGGCTGTTTTTATGCTACCTAAAAAAAATACAATTTATACTCCTTGGTTATTAAAAACAAGCTTAACAAAATGCTTCTCTTACAGCCCAATTAAATTCTTTGGCATTTCTCAACTTGCTAAAAAACACCCAGAATACATCATTCTGCTACCATACACGAGAAGTCCCACACAACTTATGGTCTCAATGTCTCAGTACAGCATTCTGGAAAGCCTTTGCAAACCAGGAAGTGCAGAGTATTTATGGGGTTGAGGAAGAATATCTTTTGAGCAATAATTTAAAAAACACTTAGTTCTGTGCCAAGCACCCTCCTCCCAAGCTTTGTCAGCAGAAGCCCTCAGTACATTTTTCTGAGCTTAGTTATCCTTTTCTTTTAAAATTTGTTGTCAACTTTCTGCTTAACACAGTCTGCATGTTTTACATCACACAAGGCGTTTCTATGCAAAAGCTACTTCGAAATTCCATGTTAAGCAATTAAAAAAGGTACATAATGATTTCCCATTTTAAACTAAAAGAAATATATTGAGATGAAAAGAATAGTCATCTCAAAAAGAAGGCTGATGGGAACCTTAATCCTGTCCTTTCTAGCAACCTACAGCCAGGAATACAGTTCACTGTCAAGAGTTCACACCCTGTTGCCAAAAGAGGACAATGTCTCTACTTCAGTATTTCCCGGGAAGAGTTGGAGAATCATGTGAAGAATCAAAAAAGAGGCAGGAGAAACAGCTCGTAGAAGGCAGCATTACTTTTCACACTGCTTGTATAGAATATTAATGAATCAGCTCTAGTCTGCATATATAATATTGTGAAGCTTGTTTCTCTCCAAACAATTCTTTAGAATTCAACTTACCAGTATGTAAGGTAAAGGAGGATTACTTAAGGTGTTAATTCATCCTCAAGCTGATGATTCTCTTCCCATTACCTCAGCCAAACAAGCCAATAATAGTGTTTTGAAACACTATTTAGGTTGAAATAGTAAAGTTGTAATCTTACTGTCTTCACTACAGTTTCACAGAAGGTTTAAAGTGGGAAGGAACCTCTAGAGGTCATCTGGTTCAATCCCCTGCTCAAGCAGGTCCACCTAAAGCCAGTTGCCCAGGACCATGACCAGATGGTTCTTAAGTATCTCCAGGGGTGATGGATATGCCATCACCCATCTGGGTAACCTATGCCAGTGCTCAGTCACCAGCACAGTGGGAAAAAATAAATTTCCTCATGTTAGGTCTGGAACTCCTGGGTTTCAGATGTAATCTATCAGGAAATAGCTCCGTTTCAGCTCTTCACATGGAAAAATGTTTGTTGCTGTTAGCTTACAACAGACAACTACTCATACAGTGCTGAACACTCAAAACTCCCACAATGTTCAAAATAAGCCCATGCCCTTATTTGTTAATTTTTCAGAACTTAAGAGTAACCCAGCATGGATAAAACCTGGGTGAGGAGGCACGGCACAATAGACCTGTGCATATATCCTTTGGCTGTACACTATTGCATATATAAACCACTTAACACTGCACACAAGAAAAAACACTGTGCATCCATTGCTTTTCTTTGTAGTGTTAATTCAAACATTCTAAATTGTTAAATATGACTAACCATAATCAAAAGTCATTTATATACTTTGAAAATACCATTTATAGAAACAAGCTTTTGGGGAGTCAGAACCATCCTAATTGAATGCAATCTTCTCTTCATAAAGAGACAGGGGGTTAACCAAGCAAACAAATAAAACAAAATATCTTACTTTTCCACCAATTAAAGGGAGGACATGCATCTTTCCAGTCTGGCTTTCTTTTACTGATGAGACAATTAGGCATGTTCCACAAAGGATAGCTTGGCGTCTTGTCCATCTGTTGACTGGCAAATGTATTTTCCCTTTTCGAACATTGTACATTCCTGAGAGCTGAATCCGTTCAGAGCTGCCAGTGCTGTGGGGCTTTCCTGAAATAGAAACAAAAGCATCCACTTAATCACAGAAAATCTTTGCATCTTTCACTCAAGACATCCTGAGACTTGATCAGCAAATTTTAAAGCTACAAACTGCAGCATGACAAATGAAATCCAGCTTCAAAACCATGCAAGCAGGTAATTTAATATTAGTTTCAGTACAGTCTCCTTCCATCAGTAGAGGGATACAACAGGTTGGTATCATAAGGAGCAGGTCACATTAAATAATTTGCAGTAATCACAGAAGCACCAATTAATGGTTTCAGCCTTCTGTATGGAACTTGGAAATCAAATGTTTATCCACAACAATAAGTAATTGGTTATTGTTGAGTTCACACGGCTGTCATAGGTTAGCAAGCATAGTCCCAGAAGGGATGTCCTTGCTAAGGGGTGCTTACAGCTTCCTCTGGGACCTGATGGAACCTATCAGCTGGCCAGTTTGAATATGGACAATTCTTTAAGCCACTTAAAAGTTGTGACCGCCTCTGTGATCCACACTTAAGAATAGACAAACTCCCCTCCCAAGCTCTCTCTCGTTTCCGGCGCTGGCACAGGTGGCTGCAGGCCCCGTGTGGGGGCCAGTGGGCCCGACCAGGCCCTGCTCAGGCCAGGCCGAGCCGGGCCATGGCCATCCTGGCCGTGGAACCCCCCCCCCCCCCCACTGCCTTGCCGTGGGCGGCCAGAGAGGCTCGGAACCACCCCCCCTCCACTGCGGCCGAGATTCAGCAAAGCGGCACCTCTGTCCGGCAGAGGCCAGGTGACCAACAGCGATAAGCCACATTCCAGCTGCAAGGCCGAGGTGAGATTAACCCTTTTAGTGCTGTGAAGAGCTGAAAACCTGAGGGAAGAGAGAGAGGAGATGCTTAAAGCTGAAAGTCTGCTGTGAAGCTATGATATATCAGAGTATCCTGTTGTAATTTCATGAAGATATGGGGGGTGGAGTGTTCAACTCGTAAGCAGAAGCACCTGCGCTGAGATAGGCAGATGCTGACGCAGCTGTAATTTCATGAGAAGTTTGGACAGGGAGAGATGAACCAGATGAGGACTTTTGCTCCAAACGGGAAAGGAGAAAACCTCAGTCCCTAGAGATGCTCCCAGAGATAGTCCTAAAGATGAAGATGAGGAAGACCCTTTGCTCCCAGGGAAGGAGAAGGGCCTCTGTTTTTTTTTCTGAACAGCTCAACCTTAAAATTGTACCCCGAAAAACTTCAAGAGTGGACCCTCGAAAGCAGTTGCGGGAAAAGCTGCAAGTCGGGGGAAGGGACTCACATCGCAAGCAGAGAGACTCCTCTTCCTAAATGGACTGAACAATATTTGGAAGTGGGCGGCTGTCTTGGTGTGATACTGTTTTCATAGCACGAGCAAGAAGAGACTTCTCTTTCTAAATGGACTGAACAAGGCTATTATGGAAGTGGTAAACAGACTGAACATCTTAAGGGTTGTCTTT
Organism: Aphelocoma coerulescens; assembly: GCF_041296385.1. Classification (NCBI taxonomy): domain Eukaryota; kingdom Metazoa; phylum Chordata; class Aves; order Passeriformes; family Corvidae; genus Aphelocoma; species Aphelocoma coerulescens. Next base: position 81,716,608 of record NC_091015.1, read on the forward strand.
TTACATGTCAGTGGGAGAAGGGAGGAAGGTGGGGGGAGGAGGAGAGTTCTGAAGGTGGTATAATTTTTTTTTTCTCCTTATTTTAGGTCTGTTAATAAACTTCTTTATATTCTTTCAAGTTTGGTGCCTGCTTTGCGTTTCTCCTAATTCTTATCTCACAGAAAATAAACAGTAATGAGTATTTTAGCCCAAACCACTACACTGGCCTATGTGCTAACTGCAGAAGGGGGGATGTACTGCATTCTGACCCGTATCTTTGCATTTCCATGTCTCTTCTGGCTTATCCTTCAGGTCACAGTTTGAATAGCTTCAAAAGCTTCCCAAAGAATACACTTCCTACCTTCCGCAGCCCGCACTGCTCAGTCCAAACCCCATAGCAGAGCTAGCACACTCAGCCATTACGTTAGCAGGTGCAACCTAGATGAAACCTCTCAAAGACCCTGCTTTATTCTGAGTGGAGATTCAGAAAGAGTAAAGTTCTTTTGTCTGTCTTATAATGAATTCACTATTTGTAGTAATTCAGATTATTAGCACAACTACCAATTAGACCAAATCTGTTAAATTACTTTAAACATCTCAGATTCTACTAATCTAATCTTATTAATAAAAATTCTACTCTACAGAAAACATCATGAGCAATGGCAACACAAAGACAAGCATCTCTCATCTCTGCTCTTTCAGGATATAAACAGGAGGCACAATTTACTCATTCTAATCTGATTTATCTACACCAAGTTACCCTATCAAACCCTAAACAGTCCAGCCCAGATCTGAGTCATCTGAATATATCTAAGTCTTTTGCAAACAGAGGCAAAAGCTAATCATGTTCAGGTTAAACCAGCTCAAATTTGTCTAAGAACACTGGTGTTGGTGAACTTCGGGAGAGAGCTCCCCTGGATAAACAAACCAAAGGGTATGTTAATTCCAAGTAGCTTTCCCATCATGATAAAAGATAAATCACTAATTTTCCTGTGCTAGTGTTTACCAAAATCCTTAAATACAAGGAATTAATAACTATTTAGGACTCCAGAAAAGCAGAGAGTTGATTCTGTCGTCTAACACCAATATTTCAGAGCCATGCCCACAGAACTCCAGCGGTGACAAGTGCTGCACACTGTTACTTCAACTTGCTATTATTCCTGCTTGCATGACAGCTCATTTATCTCAATGAGTCTGCTCTTGCCTTCAAATTATCTATGGAATGACAGAAGACACCTACAACATGCCCTACCCACTGCCATTCTCTCACCCTCGCCTAGCCCACAACAGTTCTTGTCCTTATCTTTGAAAGCTACCTTTTTGAATCTTACTGCCAATTTAATGAGCCAACACTTGGCAGAGTTCCCTCAAGACTTGCTCTGCTCTAATAAACACTAGCATGTAGGCTACCAATATCTGCCAGTTTGGATCTGCAGGAACATCACTACTGCTTGAAGCTGAAACACTGAAACTTTAATGCCCACAAGGTATCAGCATCAAATTCAAAAATAGGTGCTCCAAGAAAGCAATAGTTACACTGCCAAGCAAATTCATATCCAACTAAAGAAGCTGTGGATTAACTCTTTGCCCAACAGAACAGCAGGAAATGGGACACCCATTCCATGCAAAGCCACAAGACAACTGATACAGAATACAAGGAAGTATATCAGAGCAACTCAGCCATAAACAGAAAAGCTGAATCAAACATTACATTTATAATATGAAACATCTGGTTCTTAAAGTAACTGAGAATTTACCTAGCTTGTGCAGAATCATGGCCTTCATGCCACAGAGCACTAATTAAAGAATTAACCACACACACAAACAACCAAATCTCTGCAATGGAGTAAAAATGCCTGGTAAATACTAATAGCACAGTTGCATAAGGAATAGCCATCAGGGACATGTGCAGTTTCACCTCAAAAATTATGTTTTATGATCATCTTCCCAGGTCTTTTTTCTGACTGTGTGCTCTCTAATTTCACAGGAAAAGCAGAACCCACTGCTGGTAGAAACCCTCCAAGACTGCAAGGCATAACCTCAATCTCCTGGGAAGACAAGCTCATTTAGCATTTCAACATACTCAAATGCAACTTTCAGGAACATTCAGGAACAAAGGCTGTAATTTGCACTTAATATGGGCAGGTCCTGGAAAACCTCAGAAGTTTTTCAGTAACATGGCGGATAGCAAAGAGTATGAGCGCTGGCTATAGCACTGCAGCCAAGAGGCTTGGTAGGAAACACAACAGCATTCTGAAACAATCAAGTAGTAGTATTATCCTGCCTAGTCCAGTGATTAAAAGACTACCACACTAGGTACTCACACTTCCCAAAGGGTACTGAAAAGTTAGTCTTGGAAAAACTTAACAGAAGAAAATAAATTCAGATGCCTGAGAAATCTGCTTTCTAGGACCAGACCCTCTTGGACTAGATACATGATTCTAGGCACAGCTGGACCTGTAAAACTACTCAGAAGTCTCTAAAACATAGCTCTTAAAATTTCATGTAAATTCACAGAGTTTGTAAGTCACAAGATACGGTAACAATTACTATAATCAGTAAAGGTTTACTAGAAAAGCCAGAAGAGAGCTATCACTAGAACTATTCCCGCTAGATATGAACTATATTTTCTCTCAAACTTCGTATTTGAATGGAAAATTACTGAAATAAGAACCTTCAGTTACTCCTACAAATACAAAAGAAAAAAAATTAAATAACCCCTTTAAACTCAAAGGAACCCTTCAAAGGATTTAAGGTGCTTTTTCCCAGCAAGCACTATCCTTTGCTAAGCCAAAGCCAGAAGGTTCTTGGTGAGAACATACAGAAATAAACACTGGACCTATTTCATTAAAGTAAATGGTTTCTCTCTTCCTATTCTTGCCTACTTCACTACATAACCAACCATCTGGTTGGACCAGATGATCTTTCAAGGTTCCTTCCAACCTGGCCTCTTCCATGATTCTGTAACTTGAAAAGCTCATGTTTAATATTGGATCACATGTTGTTGCCTGAGATGCAATCTGCTCACATATTCAGTTTTCTTCCTGCTTAAGGATTGTAATAATTGATTTTTGATAGAATAACACTGTGATACTATTATCATGCAAGTTGGGGGGGGGGGGGAAATGAGTCAAAAGCCACTGGCTTATTCTGATTTTAAGCAGAGGTTAATCAAGGACATACCAACTAGTTGTGGAACTAAATTCCTAAATCTGCCCAAGTATTTTTTGCAGGTAACTGTGAGCAAAAGCTGTTTGAAAAGTAGCAGCCTTGCCTACTGAAAAATAAGCTTGGACAGACTGCAGCTTTAAAGAGCTCAGGTATTAGCTGCCAAGAGAGCATAAAAGCAGGAAAAGTTCAAATGACAGTGAGCTCTGCCACAGCAGAAGTGGGATAGGGTTTGGAAAGAGTGTGAAGCGATCTAAGGCTGGCTGTTCCTCACTTCAGGGAGGAAAGCAGCAGGTGGCAGTCTCCTGCAAGAGGGCTCATCCCTGACAGGCTGGGGAGTGGAGGATGAAGGAAAGGCTCAGAACTGCATCTGCCTTTTCCATGACCTGGAAAATAATCAACTCATAAGGCAAATGACCTTTTTTCTTCCAAGTGTACAGAAAGATGGGGAGAAATGTGGACTACACCAGAATGCCTTTAGGCTACGAATCAAACACCACAAATTATGGCATAACTACAGCATCACCACCAAAAATCCATTGGTTTTGAGGTACTGTGCCAGTGCTAGTGGAAGCACTGTTTCCAGTAAAAGCATCAGCAGTTCTGAAATTATGTTTCTCAATCTGCCTCACAGAGCTCCCATTCAAGATTTAGAAGGCTGCATGAGATTCACACACGGATTTTTCTTCAGTTTTAACTAACCCTGAAGGGAGCAAATGAGTTTTCTCAGGGGCCTGTGATAATATACCAAAGCCAACAGTCGTGCAGATAAAATGGTAATGATGATCCTTTGTGACTTGAAACACAAATGTGAATCCTGCCAAAAACTTTAAATATAATTATTGTTGCACTGATCAGAGTGAAGGCAAATATGCCAGAACATCCAGAAGAGTCACATACCAGAAAATGTTTTTCAAATGCTAAGCCCAACCAAAGCAGTTTGAGTATTTTAGCAAGGAACCATAAAAAGATTATTTTTCGTTCCTGTCGGGTCTCCAAGACTACAGCAACTCCTAAGCACCCCCACAACAGGACTTTTGTTCTGTGCAAGGCATTAGAATAGATGCCTCAAGGAATTATGAGCAAACCACTCATTTGGTTATCTTGATATTCATAGCTGAATTCCTCTCAGTTTTAACTTGTCCGAAGTCCTGGAGGGAAACTAGTGGTATTCACAACAAGGACGAAGAAAAGCAAGGAATTTGACTGAAACAGCAGGACTGTCATTGGAACCACAGAACATACCCTGCTTCATAGGAAGCAGGATGGGACAGGAGTGATCGTTCCATGATGTTAAAGAACTAAGATCTCACCACGAGCAGTCTGAGGAAGCTCCAGGTACACAACATACTGACATCCTGCCTGGTGCAGAGACTTCAAACCTCATTAAATAAATACCCACAGCCACTTGCTTTGGATTCTGGAGTAAAGCTTTTTATCCCAGCGATGGAAGGCATATGGAATACATTACCATCAGAAGTTATAAAATACCAGCTCATTATGGGACATAGAAGTACTTGGGGAAGAAAAAAAACCCTCTCTTCAGCTATACAGCTGATTAAGTTGCAAGCACTTAGTATTCTCCCCCGTTTGAAGAGTACAGCCAATAAACTCTGCCTCTAAAGAGCGACTTAAGACATTACCAAAATAAGAGCAGGGAAATGTGTTGACATAAGAAATACGTTCACTTCTGTGCAGCAGGTCTTATTTTTACTACTAATATTGGTTTGATGGAATGAAAAATAAAAATTCCTCATGACCTGCATGGTGCAGGCAGCCTGGCCAGCTGGAGAGACTGCCCACCCTGAGCCGTCTCGGGTATTTACCAGTGGTAAGAGAGGCTTAAGTTATTATTCAATAGGAATAGTGCTGAAGTTTGAGACTTTTCAGAAGAGACTGCATTAACTCCGGGTGCCTAATTTAAGGATGTACTTTTCCTGCTACAGCTGGGCAGCTACAGAGGTCATCATCCTCATCTGCACATTGCTGGGCCCCTGGCCCAAGGCCAGCATTGCATCAGCCCTACCACATCAGCTGTTCCTCACAAGCTGTCCCCGAGCCCTTTCAGACAAAACAGGCTGCTTTAATTTCTTGCTTCTCTTTTTGACTGAGAGGCCTTAGGGACAGCTCACGGTGAGTAGTTCAGCACGGAGAGCAGAGGAATGGCAGATAGGGGCCAGAGCTGTGACACAGTGGCTGCTGCTGGAGAAACCCACCCACAGCTTTCAGCAAGTCATTTCAGAAACAAGGTATTTCACATGCTAATATGCTGTGAATATGAATTCTTGTACTCATTGGAGAAAAAGAACACCCAAAAACCACCATTCAGTTTTGAACATTTTGGTCTGAATCCTCTTGGGAAAGCTGGGCTACTTCCTAGCTGGTCAGGGGGAGCCAGCAGGAGTACCTGGAGCACCATCCCCCACCACATCACTGAACCAAAATCAGCAATGCCTCATCCCACCTTGCCAGCAAACTTGCAAATCAAAGCTCAGCACTGGTCCTGCCTAAATATAAGTGCAAAGAGGCCTCAATTAGCTCAAAACACTGAAAGCCCTGGAGTGTCTTTGCCCACCTTTTGGGAAACTATGCCACAATTACTGTTGCTGAAACCTTACTGCCAGATCATTCTGCAGATTTCTGCTTTTGCTCAAGATCTTTCATTAAATACAGATGAAGCTACTGCCTGCAATGTTTTTGAAGCTTCTCAGTCATGTAAGGCTGCTTCCCCTTTCATTCTTGTCAAACTAAGGACAGCAGTGATAACTTCAGGCAAGCCCCAGTGCAATGAGATGTATAAAAATAAACCAGCAAGTAGATTTAAAAAAAAATTTAAAAAGAGGGTGGCAAAGGAAGCACAAATAATACAAATGAAACCTCAAACTATTGTACTGCTCTGTCTTTTTATTTAAAACTTACAGAGAAAACCTACATACAGATACATGCTTATTAGAAGTATTTTTTCTTGTCCACACTGTCATAATTTAGGAAAAAAGGCACAGAATTAGGAGGTTTTATATTTAACTACCAAGGATTCACCTCACGCTCTCTACCTGCAGGCTGCTTTTGCAGAGGTAACAGACCAAGAATATATATCAAAGTTTCACCTGGCAAATCATTCCAAAATCAGCAACTGAATTTTTGCATTCAAATCTACTTAGACTCTTGAAGATTCCTGCAAGATTTAACACAAGGCTGCAGATTGATTCTGTACTGCTCAGTCAAAGAGGGACTTGGTTATACCAAGTTATGCCAATGGAACAGCACCATTATGCTGTTCTTGAGGGCATGTAACTATCAGCATAGTTGCATAGTTTACTCATTATACTCCTCATTTTGCTGCGCTCTGTATTATATGGTGCTGGGGGAAGCTCTGAAATAGCTATGTTTCCTTTAGGAATTAGCAGTTCAAGTTCTACTACTTGAAGGCTGTTACCTTTTCACCTGAAAAAGAAAAGCAGACCCCAAATGATGGATTTTACTGAACTGTGTTAAACTCACTTTTTTCTTTAAAGAAACATTCACTATGAGACAAAACTGGCAGAGTAGAACACAGACAAGCCTTTAGTCTTTGTGAAACATGCTCCTCCTACTTTACAGGAAGATCACCCTTAAAAGCAAGCATTACCACTACGTGATATGATACAATAAAACATAGTTAATAGTTTTATAGCCATAATCCTGCCTTCCACTTCAGAGTAAATCCTCACTAGAGGAGAGGTTTGTATGTATTTCATAATTCAGAAAATATCCCTCTTTCCCTCTTGGGGTCTCCCCCCCCACCATGTGGCCCTGGGAGAGGGGCCCTGGGGGAGACACGGGGTTTCCCTGCCCCTGGTCAGCCTCGTTCCCCATTGATTGTTTTGTGTTCCCCTGCGCAGGCAAGGACCCTCGGGTCCCGTGATTGAGCAGTTCCTGGGCAGATCCCGGCCAGGTGGCTGGAGAAATAAACATCTCTGAAACATCTAGCAAGAATCGGTCCATAGATATTTCTTTCCACAGGCCTCGTTGATTGATACACGTGTTGCAGTATCTGCACTGTAACAAATGGTGGGTAACGCAAGCAGAACGATCCCCGATCCCTAAGGACAGCGACTGATTTGTGAGTAAACTCTGGATTTCTCTTCTTGTTTTGTTTTGCTGTTCCATCTCTAAACTATGGAGAACTGTGGAAGGACTCTTGGCTCTCAGAGCCGCATATGGACATTTATCTTGAAAAGATTCTTGAACAATGATTTGTAAATTTTAGCTTAATTCAAGCTCAAAAGGAACTGAAACATTTCCTTTCATGGTTGTTTAAGAACTTTTTCTGTGTTTCTTGGGATTTGATTCTTACCAAAGACTTTTGGAACACTGTTTGGACACAGTTAATTTCTAAGTCAAAATATATGCCGATGGAAGAATATTTTCGTGAATATTATTTAATTACTGAGACTGTTGAGCAATGCCAGCTGTGTCTTGGCGAAGGGAAGCCTTCACTTAGGGACCGTGCGACCCAGGCCACGTGGATCGAGCGCTCTGCGAGCAGCAGCGAGGCACTTCCCGCGCACAGGCAGAGCGACGTGAGCTGCAGTGTCGGCAGCAGAGTGAGGCACGCGGGAGCATCGCAACCTGGCGGTGCCCACCCCGCCCCACGCAGTGCGTGGTGGAGTGAACCCCGTGAGAGGAGCGGTGCACGGGCGGCGGCTGGCGGTGGAGCGGATCCGCGCAGCTGAAATGCGTGCTGGAGCAGGGCACAGGGGGGTCATCGCTCGGGGGCCCGGCCCCAGGCAGTGGCAGCAGAGCTGAGAGCAGAGGTGGCGGCACATGGGGAGTTGAGCAGCGTGGCCCGGCCCGGCCCGTGTGGCCCTGAATGCGACCCTGGGAAGAGCGTGCAGGCACGAGCGGCCCCGGCAGCACTGACAACCCTGGCAGTTCCAACACGAGAGCGAGCAAAAGAGAAAGCAAAAATGCAGAGAGACAGAAAACAGCAGCCACTCAGAAAAAGGAAAAAATAATTGTATCTAAGGTTTTAGGAATAGTAAAATGGTAAAATGTTAGACAAAATTATGGTTTTGTAACGAGATGTGACAACCAAAAAGACATTTGTTCATTGAACTGCTATTAAAAAGAATAACCCTGAAAAATACATCCCAAGCTTGGGAGATGAAGAAGTAGTAGAGTTCAAAATTGTGCAAGGTAGAAAAGGGTTACAAGCAGCAGAGGTCACTGGGCCTGATGGTGTTCCAGTAAAATGCAGTATATATGCTAAAAATTGTAGTCATGTTAGACAATATCCCCATTATAAACAGTCCCTACAGTCTCCCTTTCCTAATCCCACCTTTCCCCTTTATCCTATATCCTATCACCCCCAGTGTATGCACAATCCATTTTTTCACCCATGGTTTCCCTCACAAAACCATGCCTTTGCCAATTGTTTCCCCAAAAATCCCTTTCCAATGCCAAGTGGGGGATGAAGAGGGGGAGGGAAGAAATTAACTATTGTTGTTTAGAGTTCCAACAGGTACAAATGGAAGAAACCCTCTCCTGCCTCAGTTTCCCCACAAAGCATGCTCAGAGAGTCCTGTCTCCCTTCTGTCAGCCTTAAGATGTTCCAGAGAACCTGTCTGGACATGTAAAGACTCAGGAGGGTGGCTTATTTTGAAACTGTCCTCCTTATCTCATGTTTATCCAGTTGTTTTCAATGTTAAGTTTTAAATCTCTTTTTGTTAAAAATAAACAGGTGAAATGTCGGGGTCCCTTCCCCCCTGCCATATAGCCCTGGGAGAGGGGCCCTGAGGGGAGACACGGGGTTTCCCTGCCCCTGGTCAGCCTCGTTCCCCATTGGTTGTTTTGTGTTCCCCTGCGTGGGCAAGGACCCTCTGGTCCTGTGATTGCAGCAGTTCCTTGGCAGATCCCGGCCAGGTGGCTGGAGAAATAAACATCTCAAACATCTATCAAGAATTGGTTCATAGATATTTCTTTCCACGACCTTGTTGATTGATACACGTGTTGCAATATCCCTGCTGTAACATTTCCCCACTGAGACAGAGTTCAGTCTTTGTTCACCTGATCATTCCCTTCACCTTGTTCTCGACAAGACTCACCATCTTGACACAGGAACCTTAAACCCATGGTATCAACACTTGAAAGGACATCACAGGCAAAATGTAACAAAAATTACTTCTCTGAAAAGCTTTTCTATCACGTGCCATGTATATCATGGCTGTAACACCGCTAATGTCAAAAACTAAGTATCAAAGTATATAAGCATATATAAGAAAAAGCTTCTGAAGAAAAACCTATCCGTGATTCAGGAGAATTCATTGAAGAGTTGTTGTTAACCAGCACAACTCCTACACTAGGACGACCTAATAAAGGCAACAGGCTAAAGCAGGATATGTAGCAGTGGACAGGACGCTACTTGCATTTAAAAGCAAGCAAGCACAGTGAAAATTCATGTGGATTACTATGTAGAGACAGCAAAACCAAAGCCTTGGAATGCAATTGTTCTGATTGCAACAAGTGAACTCCAAATCTAGCTGCTCCAATGTATTTTGACAGATTTTAAAGTTCCATTTGTACAAGCAAAGGCCCTTAAACACAGACACACACCCAACAAACTGAAAACCCACCTGTTCTTAAACTCTTCACCCCATCTATCCCTACAGACTGCTCCTGCAGCTGAAACATGGGTCCTTCACATTCAAACTCTCAGACCTATGCATTCCCATTCAGTTCACTTGTCTGCAGGAAATCCAAGCAAGTTACATTCAGTCAGTCAGGTTTGTTTATCTTAGCAAAATAAAGGCGCACTTGATGTCCGAGCTTCTGCTAGCACTAAAAATACAATGGGGTGCGGGATGAACTCAGTTGTTTTGTTCAAATAACTCATTTTCAAGAAAGCTCATAAAAGGGAGAGAGTCACCTGCTTTCCAGTAGCAAAATTCAATATCAACTCCTTTGGGAAAGAACCATATGTCACCTCTCCAAGGAGAAATAACTGAAATATCCTAAAAATGTAACATCAAGAAAAAAATGTCATCTTCCTCCTGTGCTTTAACAAAGTTGCAAAAAGCTGCAATATTGGTGTAGAGGCTTCCAGGAAGTATTATCTATAACAACTTTCCCATCTTGAACTTAGGATTCATTTAAGGAAGCTACTGACTAAGTTCCTTGGTGACATCACCTACCAAGTATTTTTTCTCAAAGTAAATTTAAAACAGAATTAGTCTTACATTGGGAAGACTTGTGCTAAAATCTGGTCAAATTCCTTGCATTATTTCTTTAAAAGAATACTTCAGCAATACATTCCAAGTTATCCCTTACTAAGATTGCCTCAAAAAACTCCACTTTCTCAACAGATTTATGGTTTTATGCACTGAAATTAAAGAAGTGAAAATGTAATAGATGGGGCCAAAAAATAAGACTTACAAACCTGACAGTACTTGCCATGACTTTATGACAGCAGGTACAGCTTCAATAGGATGAGATCTAATGAATGCTCAACTGATCTTTCCCCTTTCTTCCCCATTCAGCATCTTAGAGCACAGCTGAACAAAATGCTGGAAATGCACTTTTTTTTTGGTGAAGTCAAAAATTTAATTCTACTTGTTATACTCCCAATGCACAATAAAGCCACAAGCACAGTAAAATCCCTGGCATCCCAAAGGATACTTATCCTGTCTAAAGCAATTGCTGTATTGGCAAAAGCTCTGAGCTAACCAACTGTTTTAGGCAAAGCTTGAGTCTTGATGGAATTGAAGAGCAAAATGACACAAGTTAACAGCAGCTTTCAGGTTTTATCAGTGTTAGATGTTCAACATGAGGCACAGCAATGTAAGCTCAAAATCACTACTTGAACGCACACTCCTCTGAGAAGGAAGAATGACAGCCCCTGGCAGAAGTTCATCTGTATGTCTTAGTACTACAACAGAAAGATAGAAATCCATGATCCTTACCAGCAAAAGTTGAGCAAATCCCCACATGCCCTTGCACATACCTGCCTTGCCCCAAGGACAGAAGATGTGGGTAGTCAAACATTTTTAAAAAGCTACAGAGGAACACATGTGCGTGCTGGGTCAAGGATTGTTTTGTATGAATGTCATACACAACACAAACGTCATCTTTCAATGTATTCTAGAATAAAATTCCATCAACTGCAAGATGATTATGCTACTTTGTGTGTTAAAGTTCCAAGTACAGTGATTTTCTCCTTGCTCTTTCAAGAAACAAGTCAGGTATCCTACATATCTAAAAACACGTATCTAAGTCCTTGTTAAGGTAAAACATTTTAAGTATGACACTTCCTACAACAGATCACTGTACCAGCATTGCTGTACAGATCAAAATCTAAACTGAAGATTTATCATAGGACCCAGATGATAAGCAGCTTATGTTAAAACAATTCTGTACAGTATTGCAAGGCTATTACTAGCACATCTCAACTACATCTAGTCTTAAAAAATCACAAATAACTGTGATATGAAACAATACTGAAAAATGCATAACTTCTCCAGTCAAGTCCCTCCACAGTTCAGCCCTGCAAAAAGAATGCCAGAATGCTGGATTTGCAATTGTCAACATCTACAATCAAAAGCCACAATACCTAATAAATAAAAAGAGAGTAACAAGTAGGTAAAGATTGAGTGACTGCTTTAAATTGCACAGAGACAGAAAAATACAAAAGTCGGAAGGAACAGCACAAGCAATTAGTCAGAGAATGATCTGCCATTTAAAATTCAGTTTCATTAACATGAAATTTCCAAGCTACCGCTAGAAGGAATTCTGGCTGACCTTATAATCCAATCTTACTCCATCAGATCAGGCAATGTGTTCACAACTTGCGAGGTAAGCTTAGTTCATACACTTCATGTCTACACCTTGGCTGCTTTTCCCATGTACTAGACATCAATGTTTGTACATGCATGTGATTTTATGTAGTATGGTCATACAAACTTTTTTTTAAGGAGCTAGTCAGAGCAGTAACTTTTTTGGTCCTGACTTCAGTAAGTAAGCACAGAGTACCTACTCAACTGAAAGTGAGAGCTGCAACAAGCCGCAAGGACTCTCTCAGTTGCCCCTGTCTCCCTCTCTTACAACACTGTAGACTATTCCTAACACCACCCTTAACAGCCCTTCTTTTTCACTTCTCTCTTATCAGCAACAGCAGCTTCAAAGAATCGAACAGAAACTTGGATGATGAAAAAGGAGAGAAAGGATTTGCAGATTGCCTTGGAAAGCTTCACTACCTGGATTTCTGCCTGCTTATAGCCATCCACCTTGTTTCCTTCCTAAAGAACACAGACCCTTTGATTCACTCTAACTCAACTTCAATCAAGTGTTTTCTTTTTTTAAATTTACATGACAAAGGTTGGATTATGCTGACATACATAAAACATGTATGTCAGCAGTAAAACTGTTCTTCAGACTGTATTCCTGAGGGAAAAAAAAAACATGACAGGAGAAGGAAAGCTGATTTTATAAAGTGAGGAGAAGGAAACAGCGGGGAGAGATATGCATCATGAAGAAACATGAAAGGGAACATTTTCCCAATGCTTTTCTACCCTTGGAAACAGGCAGAGAAGATTTATCACATGCCCACAGATATCAGGTTTGACACAGTTTCTTCTCTTTCCTACCTCAGAGACTAGAAGTAACTGGATAGCATATGGGAATTGTCTAGGAGCACACATCATACGGTTTTATTACAAAGGAGAGGAAAAAAACAGAAGAGATTGGCTTTTTCCATTCCCTTTTTAAATTAAATCAACTATCACACATCTGAGTCATCTCCAAACCCATCACTTTTCTGTCCAAAGCACTCCATGGGTCTGTGAAAGGACAATCACAAGTGCTAGCTCATAAGCCTGACTACACTCTAAAGTTTCTTCTTTGATGCTATACATCCCTGTAAGAAAAATGTTGAAAATTTCCACACCCATAGCAAGAGGAGGAAAAAGTCTGTACAAAGGTCCAGTTTTACAAGTACACAGACTGATTTAGAGCTCCTGAAGCCTCAGGAAGTTATCTAGGAGAAATCAAAACAAGTTCAAAAATTTCAGCTTTGACAGGAAAGTGAGTGTGCTAAAAACAACATCAGGAACTTAAATTCATGAGAGCACCACTTTAACTCTGGTTCACGATAATTTTAGAAAGGGATCCATAAATACCCACGAGTATTTTGTACAACACTAGGAGGATCAACTTGAAGCTGGGGCTACTTGTCAAAGTTTTCTCCTCTCAGTGGAAATACCCAGAAGAGTCTGAAAAGCCCACCTACATACGAGAGGACCCCATCCTGAAAGTCGAGCATCATCTCTACTGGCATTTGAATCCAAGACCTCTCAATGCCACAAGAGCAATCCAGCTGGAGTGTTCAGTGTAATATGCAGCACAAATCCATGTAAGTATATTGACTGTGGTCAGACCATAATAGTATTTCATTTTTCTGCCCTAGAAATGAATGCCTTCTCTACCATCGGAAAACATATTGCAGCTGTATAGAGACACAGCAGTTAAACTGTTTACTTTGAAAAAAGCTGAGCAACTGAAACAGTTTTACCCTCCGTCCTTCTCCAATGCTAGCATCTAAAAACAAACAAAAAGCCCCCAATGAAACCAAAACCATCCCCCTCCAAAGCACATCCTTTACAAGTTCAGCACATCTTAATCTTATTAAAACTGTATTGAACCCTCCACCCTGTAATCAGGGGAAAACCTAAAATATGCAAGATCTCATTTAAGCAGGCTCTCCATTTTGACCTACCCACTCTCACTGACCAGTTGTCTTAAGAGCCTGGGTCCTTACAGAGGGATCACGTTACATTTGTCTTTCTGAAAGTCATGTCACAGGTCATCTCCATGCAGAGGAATGCAAATGGCCAGGACTTTATGATCACATACCCTAACGGCTGAAATCCTCTCCTGTGCTATCTCACCTGAATAGAGAGGAGGAACAAAAGATGGTGGATCAAAATCCCTTCATATGCCTCCCCTTTCCAGAGACCCAGTGCGTGAGTGGACACAGCCATACATCCACAACAAGGATCAGCATTAAAGCTCTTCTCTCTAAAACACCCATGAAGCTTTGCTGTCAGAAAAAACACAGGAAAAGTCTGTGATGGTCTCTCATTCACAAACATTTGCAGGATTAAGTTTTAAAAGCATTTGGACAGATTTTGAAAATAATCCTTCCCAAAATACTATCACTTTGATTCCTCTGGCCACTCACCCTCCTTTGAGGGAGAACTGAAGGCTCCTGAAGAATTTTTCTTTTCTTTTTTTTTTTTGTTTGGTTTTTGCTTTTTAGTTCTTTTTTGTTTTGTTTTTGACACTTTCTATTTATGTTCCAAATATCTTCATCTCAGCAAGAAAGGAAGAGGTCAAGGATATATTATACCTGCAGCACTTTATAATATCACACGAACAAAAATTTGTTTGGTGAAATTTATTATTAGGAGCAAAAGAATTTTAATTACAAACTATTTACTTTGCAAATGGGAAGCATGTTGGGTACAAAATGCCAAACATTGCCAACCTCTGAAAGAACATCATTCTATTATACTACAGATCAGTAGAACTCATATGTTTTGATTTTTTTTTTAATGGAAGTTTCATATACAGTATTGCTACATTAACAGATTCAATGACATTCTAATTTCTAGGCATTTTAGCTAGTAGATGATTTCTAGATAGCTAAACAGATCACATTTGGCTACAGAAGGACAATGAGACAAACTGAAACACTATAAAATTATTCAATGAAACATTTTACGAAAAATAATCAAATCACAGAATCATAGAGTATCCTGAGTTGGAAGGGACACATCAGGATCCTCGAGTCCAACTCCCAGCCCTGCACATGACCATCCCCAAGAGTCACAATATGTACCTGAGAGCATTGTCCAAACGCTTCTTGAACCCTGTCAGGCTCAGTGCTGTGACCACTGCCCTGGGGAGCCTGTTCCAGTGCCCCAACCCTCAGGGAGAAGAACCTCTTCTCAATACCCACCCTGACCTGAGAGAAGGCTTTCCCTGGCTGGAACACAGAGCCTCTACCACCAGCAGAAGAATCTCCACAAAACCTTGAGGAATCAACTGCTTGGCAGCCAATCATCAGAAACTGCTTCCAGCTTCAAGGAACATTGGCATCTGTATTTTGGTTTTGCTATCAAACCTAAATGAGAAGAAGGCTTGAGAACAGGCTTACACCAGGGGAACATCTGCAAAGTAGAAAGGAGAGGGAAAATTGCCCATCCAATGCAGGAAAACATTTCCACTTATTGCCCCAGTTTGTCTTGCTCAATGTTCTACTCAAATCTGACTTTTTGCAGTGGCCTCCTGCTGGTTTTTGAAGCAAATAAGCCAGTGACCCAGAATGTAATTAAGGGAAAGGAATTGTGTAGTTTACCTCATCCAATTTGCATTTCGCATACTAACTCATAGTATGAAAAGCTATTTAGACATACTTTCTCTTGCTGCTCTATTGAACTATTTGCTATTAGAATTGTTAATATAATGTGAGAACTCACTAGGTGAGTTTAAAAACACTTTGATTCACATTTATTTTAATCGTCTTTTTCCTACAAAAGCATACAATTGTTTAGACTGTTCACAAGCAGAGAGGCTTTGAGCAAGCATAGCAGCTGTACTCAAACATTCATACAACTTGGCATTTCAGCAATTCTTGGCCAGTTTTTTTACGCTATAATCACTTCCTTTCCACTTCCTTGAAGTGCTTTTGGCTATTCCTTTGCCTCAGGTTTTGCTGCTTTCAGGGCAGAACTCACCACTGTCTCTACAAGCTGGCTTCAGCAGTGGTTCATGTGCTCCGCAGTGATGACATGAACAGCCCGAAGTCCTGTTAGGAAGGCTTATCCCAAAAATCAAGACCACAGTTACTTAACATGGCAGAGATCATTTCCCTGAAGCTACCTTACATTCATGTTACAAATTATACAAAGCACATTACTAGACCAATGCTCAACCTGGAACCAAGAGTGACATATTGGTCACAGAGGCTTGACAAATTTCTACACTTGAAATAAACTATGGAAAGCTTGTCCTAATAAACTGTAGGAAAAAGGTCCTCAAATTTGTAGGACACCATTGAGGAATGCTGGCCAGCATATTCTAACATTCTGTAATATGCATAGCAAGCCAACCAGAACTTGCTATGGAAACAAAACTGGCTACTCTTCTCCAAAAAATAGGCTTTGCTTGAATTTGAACTTGGAGATTTGTCACACAGGTCTTGTCTTGCTGAACCATGAAGTACAGTCTGAGGACTTCATATAGTTTCAAAATACTTTGATTACCTTTGGAAAATAAACTCATCAATCCACCAGAACCTAATCATTATAGGAAACACAACTTTTTAACAACTTCTTAGCTTTTTAACTGAGAAACTTTTTTCTTCAAAGTCCAATCTGAAAGAGATTTTGCTCATAACAGCTTAATTTGCAATAGTCAAATCTATGAAACTTAGTAATTTTAAATTAAGAACAACATAGATCACCTCTGAAAAAGACTGTACTGCTGTACTAGATTTTTTATTTTTTTTGTACTAGATAGAAGCAGTTCATTTATAATGAACATGAAGGTGACCTCTTCCAAGACATTTAAAGCTAATGCAAAAAAGACATTCTGAATCCACACGTAGTATTAAGTTTTCACCACATAGAATCCAACACATGGAAAGAAAATCCTCATATTCCCTCAGTAAAGTTTGCTTGGGGAGAATGTGGAAATTATCTAA
The DNA here is from genome assembly GCF_041296385.1 of Aphelocoma coerulescens. Taxonomy (NCBI): domain Eukaryota; kingdom Metazoa; phylum Chordata; class Aves; order Passeriformes; family Corvidae; genus Aphelocoma; species Aphelocoma coerulescens. The sequence goes on from NC_091015.1 coordinate 81,733,493, forward strand.
GAGCACTGTGCTAGGCTTCCGGATATGGGATTGAAACCCAAATTTCTACCACTTGCTTTTCTTGACTTCTAAATTTTATGCATTGCTTACTGTTTCGGAGGGGGAGAGGGGAAGAAAAAGGAAAGAAAGCACAAGCACAAAATTACTTCTAAATCTTTCTATGCAAGCTGTAAGCAGAGCAGCTGTGTTCATCCAACACTCATTAGGAGGAAAAAAAATGGTTTGGAACAAAGTAAATACAATTCAATACTTGAAGTTAGATTTCAAAATCTATTTGCAAACTTCACAGTCCTAACTACGTACTGTCACAATGATAACCTCAGTACAATAGCTCAGGACTACATTTACATTTCTTGGAAATAGCGGCAACAGTGAGTTTCCCTGTGACTAAATATAATCTTCCCAGAGATGCATCAGACAGACTCATAAGTGTTCTGTAAAGGAAATCTGCTGAAAGGTAAAAATGTGACAGCAGCAGTTTTAGAGAGGGATCTGGCCAGGAAGATTGCAATGATGAAAAAAGCACATTCAAGAAATCTGTCCTTTCAAAGCACGGGACTCTTTCTCAAGTCACCTTCAGCTTTACCTACACAACCCAAATAAAAAGATTCTGCTTGAATAAGGCCATTATTTCATCTACTTTTTCCTTAAGTAAAAGGACAGCAATGCTCCAAGGCAATGCTAGATTTATTATTTAATGAAAACAAAAGAGGAACACAACACATTTAAGACACATTTCTCTGAGGTACATTACTGAAAGATAAAAGATGCTATCAAGTGCAAGACTTATCCAGCATGGCATACATAGCTTCTTAATGCAGATGTACCCTTGACAAAAACAAAAACCACACCAGGCTGGAAAACAGGGAATGCTGCATGCTCCAAGGCTGCTGCACACTTTTCACCTAAACAGAATGTGTGTCTCTGGTATATTGTCTTGCTGCAAGGTTTAAAAAACCTACCCAGCTTCTACAGGAGAAGCATAAAACCACAATACCACTAATTCACAAAAGACAACTCCCATTTATTAAAATTACATAGCTATGACCAACTCACATACTTATATAAGTTGAGCTGCTGTCTCCTCTCCTTGAGAGTTAGCCAGCACTGCAGGGTAGCAGATCAGAAGTAACATTTTAGGGAGGACAAGCCAACAGCATTACACCAATCTGTAGAAAAAAGTACATTCAATCTTTATCATTAGAGATTTAATCTTCTGGCACTGTTCCCCTAGCACAGCACATAACATATAAGTACACAGTCTTCTGGAAAGGTAAAAGAAATCTGTGAATCTACCAAATACAAAAATACTCTGTGACCAGATCCCTCAACCTGGAACTAATCTAGAGTCTGTAAAAATCCAAGTACATTGAAACTTAGGGGGTTTTTTGTTATCAATTCCTTAGTTTAGGGGTAAACTATGAAATACTTAAACTATGTTAAAGCAAAAGGTGCAAACTTTCTATGGGCAGCCACTAGCAGTTTTAGCTATCCCTCAACAAACATCCTACATCACCATGCAGTCCCATTCTCCTCTCTCTTCTGTATCCACAGATAAACATCCAAATAACATTTTGCAGTCTGCTATTATAATGCAGTTTGGCTGATTTTTTTCTCTTTTTATTAATGCATTACCCCAAGACTTGTCATCCCACTGCTCTGAAACAAAAATAGTACACTTCTGAAGAGAACCGAGCCACTTGTCCTTATAAAAAGATTATCATACCAGTACAAAGGTTGTTGTTTCTAACCGAGTTACTCAAGCATCCTGCACTAAGCCATTCAGAAGTTCATCGTTACTTGTCCAAACAGATTAGTCATATTAGTGCTGAAGCAATGGCATTATGTAGAAGACTGCTTCTCTCTGATCTGCTTCATTAGCTCCAAATCATATTTACAAAATGCAGCATGCTACTTCAGCATGTCTGCGGCAATCAGCAGTTAAAACTCTTTCTTTTACCATCACCCATGATATATGAACACATGGGCGGCCAAAGTATAGCCCACGGGTGCTGGGCTCTCACAACTGCCTGCTCACTTAGAGCACAAAAGGTAGAGCCCACGGAGAGCAGGAGCTGTAGCTCTCATCACTTCATCTCAGTTTTAGTTCGTTTGTGCAGAGGGGTAGCCCACAGACAGACAAAGCCAGCAACAACGTGTGCTCCATTTTCGAGAACCTGTGCACATTTGTAACTGCTGATGAAACTGAGCCATTCTCCAGTGGACAAAATTTAGATATTTATTCAACTTGACAGAATCAAGCTATTTAACAACGGGAGGAGAGCAGGGATGAAATAATGGGACTAGGATGTTATGAAGTGGGGGAGAGGTAGAATAAATACTGACATATCCCATTGTAAGTCTCAAGCTGACATTATCGAATGGGCCTTGGAAACTAGGACAAGTGATCTGAATCATGACAAAAAGGCTTTCAAATATACACTGTCTGCTCTTTGTTTGGATTTGCAGAAAGCAAGCAGCTTCCCTGAGCTGGTGGGTACATTCTCAGAACTCTTCTCTTGAGAGTCATTTTCAATTTACCTATTTAACATGGAAGGTTTTCCACAGAAAACAATCAAGGCAAGGTAGTCTTTGGATTTGTTTGCTGTGAGAAACCACACAGGTTATGGATGTGCAGTCAGCAAAGTGCAATATATAGGCCAGATAGAATTTACTGGAAAAAAATATGCATTATTGTTTATAGGGTGATAGTATCATATCTGGCATCCTAAACGTGGTTCCCATAGCTCACTACTCAGTGAGGAGCGTGAGTGGGGGGAAGATGTGTGTATCTCTCACAATAAGTAAATGGAAAACTTTGCAGTTGTTTCACTATCTGACACTGTGAAGAGAAAAATACATTCCTGCAACTAATTAAGAAAATTCATGGCTCTGGGCCAGACTACACTGACAAATGTAACTGCATCACTACCCCTCCTTCCCCATTTACAAAGCAAGCTGCATTTTCAAGGTTACTGAAACTTCTGATTCCTGATACTGGCAGGAGCCACGTGACAGCCACAGAGCTTCAATGCCTGTCCCTGCTGCTCTGCATGCCCCACACACCAGCTCAACTCAGTCTCTTCCACCATGAGATTCTCAAGGACTACCAGAGCCCCAAACCTGTCCCAAGCCTACTTACATGCCTATAGGCCTTCTCAAACAAGATTTAATAATTTCTCACATATATTTGTGTGTATTTAAGTTCAAAGAAGGGGTTGGCAGATCTGCACAGAAGTTACCACTCAATTCTCAAACCACTCTCTCAATTCTACGGTATGAGCTGCACAGGAATTATCCCTACCCAGTCCCTCTACCAAGACCATGATGCTTTTTTGGTAGATGTAGAAACAAACAAGAGTCTGCACTGTGAATAAAGACATATTTTCCCCAAAGAATCCTTACTGGCAGTGGAGGAGTTAGTTCCACTCTTGTTCAGTGTTGAAGAAAGTAATTCTTTCTGCTTCAGTTTCTATTGAAGAAGGGAAATGCTGTTCAAGAGACAAGGTTAGCGAACAGCTAATGGTAAATGGCATTTTTAAAGCAAAGAATGCTCTTCTAGAGGGTGTCTATCCCTTGAAGCACACAGTGCTGTGTCCACCATCAATTACGTACACAAGAGGATTAGAGATGACTAAATGTGCAAGTCACTGGTCCTCAAAAAGACCTGGAAAAAGGCTCTACCCCAAATTCTGGGTCTCCACATCCCTGAGTTTCTTTTCTAAAAAGGACTAAATCTATAAAAGGCAAGCCATGCAGTTTCAGGAATTCCCTACCTGTGATTTTAAAACCAGAAATGTGATTCCATACTTGGTGATTTTTCTTTTCATTTAGGTTGCAGAATTTGGGGAGAGAAGAGGTAGCATCAGATTTTGCTGGACAGTGATTCAGTACTACAGGGGTGAGTACTACTTAATTTCATAACTTGCATAGATTTTCTTAAAGCATAAGACACCCCACTTTAAGTACTCCCATATACAGACTCCTACTAATCCAGCAACTTCAGCCAGGTTGCTGTACCCAGCAAGACAAAAAACAAACTCAAAAATCCCTATCCCAAGCCCAAAACCTCAGAACACTCCCCACTTTTTAAGAAGTCATTTATAAAAGGGACAGACATACACCAGACAGGCATCTTAAATACCAATTCTCTGACCAGACTGGCTATTTCTGGATCAGTCTTTTTGGTATGTTTTATTCTCACAGCCACATGGAACTATTTTCCACATGCCACAGTACAGATCCTACCACTTGGAATACAAATGCTATACCAGGTCACGTGATAGCAAGGGGGAAAAGAAAGCAATATTACACCAAAACTAATCATAGTGTCCCAGACCCTCACTACTGTCTCCCACTGTTTCCTTTTTTTTTTTTTTTCATCTTCCTACCACTAACATTAATTTTCAAGGTCAGTCACCTCTGTGTAAAGCCACAGAGGCCTGTCAGGGTTTTAAGATGCTCAAGGCAGATCGAATCTAAGGATATTGCTTCAGATTAGCAAGTAGTGTTTTTTGCTTCTTGCCCCATCTGCTGTAGAGCATAAATTTTGCCACCCAAGATTATCCTGCAGAGATCACCAGGAGGGCACAAAGTTCTTACTCAGGAGCCAAGGAGCCAGCAAGCCTGCACCATGCCCAATGGGGGATGGACACCACGATGAGAAGTGGCACTTGGACAACACGTAATGACACCCACATGGTGTCAGCTATCAGAAAAGCATACATATGGAAGACCCCTCTGCTCTACATGGCGTGCTAACGTGCTATTTCATTATTCCAAGCATATCAGAAGTCACCTGTTTCAATCCAAAGTTCTCTTAAAGACTGATCATCTCTTCCAAAGCCTCCAGGAAAAGACGGAATTACACAAGGCTAGAAAGCTTAAAGTGAGTTTGCCCATGTTCATTCCTCAACCAGAAAACAGCTCCTAAGTCTTACTTGCACACTTACTTTTCTACTTGCTCTAAAAATGCCAGTGGCAAACAGAAGCATTAAACAAAACAGCTCCATGCTCAGATGAAAGATATCTTTACTTCAAACACAAATGAGATTCCACAGCACACACTGTGGTTTTCAGGAACAGAAACCAAATCTGTCACTTGGAGACAGATAAGCCCATCTTCTGAAGGGTCTTGATGCTGACAAACTTCTGCAGCTAAAAATCCAGCTCAGATAAAGTTTTTTTTCCTGAGTTAAGCTACCTCGGAGTTTAGGATGAAGCATGCTTGCAGCAGAACTTCAAAGCAGCTGTATATAATATAGAAATAAATCACATTTCCTAAGCAAAAAACAGCCTATGTATAATGCTCAGTTTTGATGAAAAGAGGGATGGCCCATCTCATCCACAAGTTTATAGATTATGCAAGAGCAGAGTCTTAAAGTTTGGAGCACAGTATTTTATTAAGAACTAGATAAAGCTATTTTCATTCCAACATAAAACTGAACTTACTCAGTAAGGCACAAGAAAAAGGAACCACCTGCAAATTTGAAGTGTTCCAAATAAAAATCTTTGTCTGTGGTTTCCTGGAGACAACATTCTTCTGTAACATTCATAAACCATCATTCTGTCCCCAAATCCCTGTGCATTCTTAAGCCAGAAAAAGAGTAATGAGTCACAGCCATAACTTAAAACAAGATTCCTAGAACCACACTGGCAACTTCAAAGTGGTAGATCAACTTCACCACCTTAAAAGGAAAAAAAAAACCCAAAAGCTGAAGGCTGCTGATGTTCAGTATTTTCAGAGCCACCTCAGATGTGGCATCAGCAAACACTGCCCACACAGAAATAGCTGATCCTCTCCGCAGCAGAGGAAACAGAACTCTCAGCTGAGCAGAAATGACAATATTGCTCTTCAAATATCTCACTTGAGTTAACACCTATTGCAGCCAGAGACTACACGAATTCAAATACATACAATCCCTATTTATGTCACAGCTGAATGGGAAATAGGCTACTCTGAAGGAAACGCAACTAAAATTTTGTTGGTTCAAGTTGCTCCTGTCTGTTTACCTTTCCTTTGAAATCCTTCCTCAGAAACTTGGGTATTTCACACCAGCTTCAGCTTAACTTTAATATTGGTCTTCATGACAAAGAGACTATAATTTCTATGGATTGAAAAGACTAGATCCTGTTTTTAAATTACAATAAATCCCACCCAAGTCCTGTAACTTTTTACAGCTTAAATCCAGCACCGAAACTCCATGATCAGAAGACAGCTGGAAGATGCTTAATCTGGTTTCTTGGGGTTTATTATTAAAGCAACAAAAGGATATTAAGGCTCCCACCCACACCACACAAGGGGTACAAGACAAGACCAACTTAAAAGTGAGGCAAAAAAGCCACAGGTGCATCTCAGCTGCAATTCACTGCATTGTGTAAAATTAAAGTAGGAGTTAAAACACAAGTCTGCTCTCCTCCTCTCTCAGCCTTCCTACTGAAGACCTGCCATGTTACAGATTATGGATGTCTTTCTTCACTCAACTTCTACAGCTATTAGTGAGGAACGCAGACAGCAGTAACTACAGAAGTGACATTAACACACATGGAATCAGTGGCATGACGTGGGGGCAAAGAGCAGAAACAACAGTACCAGTCAGATATTTTCTCATAGGTGAGAAGGTTAGGTATGCTTTGTGAACAAGTATCAAGGCACCAGATCTAACAAGGGTCAGCCTTGTTATGTAGGAGGAGGAAAAAAACCCAACCAAAAAAACCACACAATTTTTCTTCTGAATGCTTTTTCATCAGTAGTTTTATAACAATGTAAAGAGAACTGCCATGCTACATTCTTTAAAGGAAAAACTTTATTTTGTCTTGTCAAATAAACTGAAAGCTTACAGAAAATACAGTAAAGCTGACTACAAAATAAATTATTAGGTGTAATAAATTAAAATGTTAAATAGCCTTTAAAATTAAATAAAAGTTAAATTAAAAATTTTGTTAAATAAAAATTGGACATTTATGATTCCACTTACCAAACAATAAAAATACTTGCTCAACAGCTAGTTTTTAACAGTTATCCATCCTTTGATACTTACAACAACTAAGTATTTTCAGCCTCTCAAAAAAATACAAATTTACTGCTTTTCATACTCTGATCATTGAGTTTGCCCATTTAATTTCTAAGGGCTGTCGACTTTCCCAAGTCTCATTTTTTCCAATTAAAACTGCAATATATCATGCATGCATAGGATTATTTCAGGATTTCTCCCCATCCATACAACAGCCTGCAGCGTAAATTACAATTCCATCTCCCTTGTACTGAAAGGCACTTTCACTGTGGGGGAGGAAGTGGGAAGGAAGGACCAAAAACCCCCTGTCTGCTAGTGACTTATCAATGTAGGAGCCTGGTAAATTTTTTTACAGTACAGTCAACCCAATTTATCTTTTTAAGTAAGGGAAGAAGTTACTTTACAACTGACATGCTCTTAACATTTTTGAAGACAACTTTTGAAGCCATCAACTAATACTTCAAGTAGTTTCACATTAAAGCAACGTACATAGAAGCCACTCTTAAAACTTCTAGCACAGATAAGCATTTGGTATGTTCAACATCAGCTAGAGCAGACAAACCAGCAAGTATGCTATGTTCCCCAGGACAACACACGTTTCATATTCTAGGAGGAAACAGTGTATGGTTATGCTGTTGCTGCATTAGGCAGTCTAGGTTGCTCTGCTGCTGCTATGGGGCTGTTTTGTCAGCAATGATGAAGCACTGTATTAATCTTTTAATAGTATTTCAACAGTAAAGCACGGAAGCTAGGTCTCAGTAGAATAGCATCAACAATGTTAACATGAGTTTTGCAAATTGCTGCAGCCACTTGTCTTCAGGTACAGGCAAGCAAAGTCATGTGGGCTCTGCAGAGAGGTGACTTTATTTCTGGCTCTTTCTCTTCCATACAAGCAGTTAAAATTGTTTCACCACAAGGTTGTTACCTTCCCAGCTCACCCTTGCAACACTTTCCCCCTACCTCTCTCACAACCTAAAGGATTGCTCATGCAGTTGCTTCCCTTTGGTGACTGAAATCTCCATTAAATGTCCATCCATGAGCTGCATGTTGTTCCTCAACAATCTAACTTTAGCAGTACTGAAACAGAACAAAGACTGTCCCCTGCCAAAATAAAATAATTTAAAAACAAACAAAAAAATCTGTCAATTCCTCCATATACAACCACCTTGCATACTGCCTCTGCACCCTGAATACGAGAGTGCACATTCCTTTAGGGTTCTTCCTCATACCACGGCTTCTTAACACCATGTCCCCAGTTCAGCAGCAGGACCACTCCAAAGGTATTCTCATCCCTTCTATCCCCACTTACGCAGTTCATTTCCAGTGTTCCCTTCCCTTACCACCCACAGCCATGACAGTAACACTTGTTTGTGGGAACACGGTTTGTCAGACCACGAAATTATCCTGCTACAAAACAGCTTTCTCTTTTTAGTTTTTCTACGCTTCTGTTGCCCACTGAATCCTTTCAGAATCCAATACCTTGCCCATCTCCTTCTCACCTTGTAATTTCCACACCTGCTAAGTGCAGGTGACTTTCCTGACATGTTAAAATTCAGAGACATAACAGTAAGTCAGGCAGAAATCTCATGAACCAAATACTTTTGATCTAAACTCCCAAACTAACTATAATCACTATACAAAGTTTCATTCCATTCCTTCCACTATGTAAAGTTATACCACTTCAATTAGTCTGCAGAAGTGATGGCAATGTGTGGTTTTCAGTGGAAACACAGAAGACACAGAAGAAGCTTCCATTAACCAGACATTTAGCAGGAAAACACTCAGGGAAGAAGTTCTACAGCTACATGTGATTAGTCATGTGTTCCTTTGCATGTCAACATCCAAATCAGAGACCGACAGCTGAAGTAATCTTTTAAGATCTGCGAACAAACTCAGAAAAGGTAAGGAGTAACAACCAGTTGAATGTAACATACCCAAACCATGTGGGCTAAATCTGAATCTTTCCCATGCCAAAACACCACTTAGGGCATGTACAAAGTGCACATTGGTCTCCAAACTACAGCTAGGGAAACCCCCAAGCACTTCCACAAAACCAGTCTAGATTAAAATGACTTACCTATAAAAGGGGAGCATAAAACCTACTTCAGATAGTGTTTCAAAAAGGAAGAAATTGACCACATGTCTTTATTATCTTATAGGTTGTATTTATTTGGGAAAACTTGTTCAACAAGTTGCTTGCCTATGAAACAAGCCATCAGTGAATGTAGCAGCATTAAAACTAGCACATTCCAGACCTCAATGCCAATGCAGGTCTCTTATTCCTCGGCAAGAAAAGTTTCTGTATTATTCCCTTCAAACAAACAACCCTCCCAGCTGATACACTGCAGCAGAGCATGCTAATTTAAATGTGTCAAAGCTTTCTCTAAAGTAGAAAGGCTGCTGAGCTGAGTGACCACTCTGATGAACAGCAATGCAGAAAGTTACGTTACATGAATATGCTAAAAGGAGCTCATGCCCTGCTTTTTGAATGCTCTACAGGCTCCCTGCCCATAGGTTTAGTGCCTTGAAAACGCTGTGCCAGAAAAGTGGGCTATTGTATTAAGTAACTAGCAGGAAAAACAGCAACAGCCAGGAATGTCACTGAAAAGCAAGGTCACAGAAGCTGAGTGTTAAGAGTCTAGCATCTCCATCAGATAGTCTGACACTTCTCACAGAAGTCTGACATCATTTGGCTCTTTCAGGTAAATCTCAGATATTTCAACTTCAATTCTTAACTGGATTAGTAAATGCATAGATCAACAGATTGAGTTGGTATTGTTCACATAAGAATGATATAAACTAAGAGGAGAGTCTTGCATGGATATTCGTGCCTAGGCAACACATCCTGGAGGGGTTATTTTTATGCTGCTGTAAACAAGCACATTCCATTCCACCTGTAAGGTCAGCAGCAGCACCTCTGCGCTCCCTCATCCATTTGTTTCTCATAAATTTGCTCCAGGTTGGCTTTCATTTTAAATACCTCGCAAAGAGTTTTAAACTTTTCAGAAATTGATGCAAGGAAAAAAAGCAGCAGTCGGATTTTATTGTGTAGCAGCCCCCAAAACAATAGACACCTTGCAGCTAAACAGTCTGCAGTTCTGTTTGGCTAACTAACATTGGTTTTAGCCCCAGGTGCAAGAGAAGAAAAAGGAACAGTGACAAGTTTGCTAGTGTTTTCAGTTTTCACAGTCTGGAGATTTATTATGCTAGGTGTGTGTGATATTGTGCAATCCTCTCGCAAGGGAAAAAGAAAGACTAACTAAGACCAGAAAAAAATACTAAATTTCTTGGTTTTCCTGTAACCCCAAAATAGTTTCCTTATTCTCATCAGAGCAGCTGTAGTATTTTCAAGAAATAGTAACAGAAAAGGCAGTAAACGTGATGAATTGGAATAACGCTTGCATTCACCTACTTGCGTATAACTTTCCAAATGCCAAAAACTTTGGAAACTTATCTTGCATCTCTTAAAAGATTCTACAAACTGATTGATTTAGGAGTAGGTGATAAACGTTGTCATGGAAATTAAGTACTAATGAAGCCTTGAGGAATTCCTTCCTTGGTATACTCACCTTACTTTGCGTTCACCATTCTGTGTCAATCAGTTGATAGAATCTTCTAAGAGATGCAAGATAAGTTTCCAAAGTTTTTGGCATTCAGAACATTATACACAAATAAGTGAATGCAAGAGTTATTCCAACTCATCACGTTTACTGCCTTTTCTGTTACTACTTCTTGAAAATATTACAGCATCTGGAACAAGTGCTTCTGTTCCACAAAGGTTACAAAACCCATGAACTATGACAAGGTATCCTCAAACTCAACATGAAGGTTTGCTCTTTCACTTAAATAACTACTTAAACAAATGGCTGGGATTATGCAGAAAATTCATTGAATTCAGATAAAAATTTTAAGTTGTCCCAAAACCAAGTGACAAGGTGTCACAAAGTTTTAAGCAAAACAAAACCAACAAAAACACCACACCTTAAAACTACTATCCACAGAAAAACTAGACTTTCATCCATACTAGGATGCCTGAAGCACATTAATCCCTCACCCCCTACACTCACAAAATTCTTCAAATATCACTTCTCAATTTGCAATTTATTGTTTGAGCCCCCAGGCTGCTTGCTCTCAAACTTCATATCTGAGCTCTAGAATTAATTTGAAGAGTCAGATGGAACAGCCACAGCTCCCTGGTGGAATATGCCATTCTTGGTTAAGCTTGCTTTTTAATATTTAGCTTAGTGCCAATAGCACAACACACCAGAGACTGCTTTACAAGTTAGTCTTGGGCCAGTTATACTCCTCGTAGCTTCTTCCAAGGGGCATAGGCTTGTCTACAGAAAAGAGAATGAAGAAAAGCAAAAACACCATTACCAGGCTTAGCAGTGTTTTCCCTGCTGGAGGCTCAGGTAACCTTCATGCAGTCAAGTCCTACAGCATTGACTTCAACACCCTTTCTTACCCTGCAGCAATCCTGCTTCAGCAGAGCCACAGCTTCACTTCTCTGCTGCAAGATGGAGGTGAACCCAAGTTAGTACTTTCTCCAAAGATGCTATCCATCCACAAAACCCTCCCATGTGATTATGTGTTTGTCCACTGTTCATATCTCCTGCTCTCCCAACCTAAGGTATGAGCATCAGAAATAAAAGAAAAACCCAAAACTACCATGGCTCTGAGATTCACAGCTGACCCCTTCTTCTTCTCAGTGCTAAGGTGCTACCTATAGCATTTGTAGCATATTTTGACAACTACACAGTGTTTGAAAGAGCCTTCTTCCATCCCTGATCAAGGAGAGACAATGCAACAAAAACAACAGCCTGCTCCATCCACTACACTAAACAAGAAGGTATTCCTCTCTGAAGCAATAAAACATGGACCAGGTACTTCCTCAGCCATTTCAGAGATGGAAACATTTAATTACCTCACTGTAATTACCTACACTAATATCAATCCAGGACCTTGGAAGAAAGCTCCTCTTTAGAGACAAGATAATCACCTTTGCCCTCGAACACCAGGGAAATCCGTCCTCTGAAGTTCACACCATCTGTATCTACAGGAAGGGATGCTGTAGAACTAGATATATTGTAAGTAACACAAAATGAAGACAAGTACCACTTTTAGAATAAATAACTTAAATAGGAAAATTACCTTAAGACATTTCAACAGCAATTAGACAACATTCCAGTGACTCATCTTATTATAGCAGACCACAGGAGAACAGTGTTCCATCATTAGGAAAGTTATAATAATTCACAGGCACCACAAGAGGGACAACTGTGATTCAGCTGTAAGCCCCTTAAAAGAGAGACCCCAGGGGAATATCCATGTCCTACAGAGCACTGCTACTTCCAGGCTCACTGTTGGCAATGTGGGAGCTAGATGTCAAGCCAGTAGGGATGGAAAATTCAATTTCACATCCTTCCACACTGCATATTGATCAACTTCTCTCAGTTAAAGCAAGATCTTCAGAAACATCCTTGTCACTAAGCAGCCATTTGTAAAACAGGCAGGGGAGAAAGTATTTGTTTTTCAAACAGCAAAGACCAAGGGAATGAAGAAAGGGTGAGGGAGAACCACATGGATAAACAATTGCTTTTCATCACACCAGGAAGTGCATAAGGACAACTTGTAATTGGTATAATCACTGCCTCTGCTTCTCATAAAGGATTAGTTTTTCTAATTACTGTAAATATTTTTATTGCCACAGCTCACACTGAAGAGTAAACAAAGCTGGGGAAGCAGTTCTCACAGTCCAAAGGACAGAAGGAACGTATCTCACGGTGCAGTCATTTCAGACTGCAAGGAAGCCACTGGCCTTGTGAGCCAGCCTCATCCTCACTCCTCTTCCTCCTCCAGCCCTCTCCTCTAATAGACTGAGAGGCAACGGCTTGGTTCTTAATGCCAGACGTGATTTCTCCCCCACTACTTCTAAATCCAGCTTCTCCATAGCTGACTGCAACACTACTCCCACCTTTCCCTCCCGCTCCCCTGCAACTTGCCTTCATTTCCTTCCATTAAGTGAATCCACACTTAATCGAGACCAGAAAGCAACACAGCTGCCTAACAAGGACACCTGCCCCACTACACTTGTCACTCTGTTGTTTACACTTGCTGTACTGCCTTGGTTTTGTCTTGCCTATACATCGATCTCAGGGGCAGGAATTAGTATTTTGTACAATGCCTAGCACTGCAGGAACCCAATCCAATTATTCACAAGCACTCCTGCACAATATGTTATTAAATGTCAGCTTGCCTATGGACCAGTTTTATTGTTTTTAACAGTTAGGCAGAAGCTACATTCCTAACTCTGATTATTGAAAAAGGCAGTTTACACTTTAAAGCTTAAAAAAACCAACCAAACAAAACACAAAAGGAAAAAAAGAAAAACCACCACCACCACCACCTCGCCTCCAAAAAAAGTATCTTTGCTCTGATGGTTCTTCTACCTCACTCCCATCCTACACCTATTCCTCCTATCAATGCTACTGAATTAGAAGAAATGAAAAAAAAGAAAACAAAAAAATCAGGAAAGGTCTACAGCACTGGAGAAAAGCCATGCTTCTTCCTAAGTGAACTTAAGTGAATTTAAGGCCTTCTAGGCTGAAAACAGTCTTTAAACATATTGTTTTATGAGATGAAAACATTCATAGCAAATCAACTTGTTTTTAACCAAAACAGATGTAAACTCATCCCTCCAGAAACAGATCTTTTGCAAGCGCAGTTGAAAATGGTGATTCTGCTAAAGACTTCTAGCAAGCTTTTGATAGCTTCTTCATACTGTGCAGGAAAATACTATGAAATCAAATGGTCAGCAGGCCATAAAAGATGCAGAAGGTTCAAGGTGAGCCAAGTCTCCTGAGGACCAGCAGGGATGCTTTCAGTGACAGGTGTAAGAGAAGTCAGAGGGAGCAGCAAATAACTGAAGGCCTGGTCATCAATACACAGCCAACTAGATGAGCTACAGAGGATGAAACCATACACCAGTCAACATGTCAAGTGTGAAGGCATGAATGATCATGCAGGTTCAGGTAACAAACCAGCTGACACCTCTGACAGGCATCAGAGGCCAATGTACCAAGGACAGCTGTAATTGCATCTCATTAGCTTGTAAGTGATTTCCCTCCCAGCAACTACTGCCACTACCTTGATTGGTGACTGTCAGTGTTGTGGGCAGTGTTTTAAGCAGAACATCACTGTAAATCCACAAAGAGGTGCAAGGAAAGTGATCCTATAAAGACTCTTCTTGAAGAGAGTTCAGTGAAAGAAACTCATGTGGTGCCAATGGAATATCTAATCAGGTGGCAGCTATGAATGAAGGGGAGGGAAAAGAATTAGAAATTGTTTCTCACAGGATAAGTTTACAAATAGTTGAAAAAGACAATTCTGCAAAAGAGACCCTGGCTTCCAGAAAGCTATTAACAGGCCTAGATGAAATTCAGATCTCTTTGGCTAAGTAGGAATGGCTAGCCATCAGTCAGTAGGTGAAATATTTTGAAGCCATTTAATTGAGAATGACCCCTTTTTACTTCTAGACAGCTAGGGAAAACAAATAAAAAACCCCCACAACAACGACAAAAAATACATTCAGCATGTACTTGCAGTAGCTAACCCAAGACACACATGGTGGTCTTGACAACAGGTCAGATTTGACGTAGCAATTTTAAACACATGAGTCTGGTCTGTTTCCCCACCTGAATCAGAAAAGCTCTATGCTGCTAGGTCAAAAGGGCTGACTTCATCCTTAAGAATATAAATAGACAATAGTAAATAGGATTAAAAGTGTTGTAGTACTGGTACAGCTACTAGTGAAATACTATGGCCAGCTCTGAAATGCACAGTTTAAAGACTAAAATGAGATCTGACAAAAGGAACAAAAAAAAAAAAAATTGAAGTTAACCTTTAAATGAAATCCATGAACAGTGATCTATTTAGTTGATTAAAAGGAAAAGGGCAATACAATCTTCAAGTCTCTTCTCTGCTAGACAAAAAAGTCAAGAATTCCACTCTGAGAAATAATGTAACAATAGTGATGAAAGCTGAAATTATGTACGTTGGACTAGAAGACAAAGCAAAATAAGTGCTTTCTTAATGGTGAAATAGCTTAAAGTCCCCCTAAGAATCCTACAGGACATAGGACACTGCAGTTTTGACTGGGTGCTAGAAACTTTTCTAAAACAAAAAGTCTTTCCAAACAAAACTTCATGTAAAGGACTTGTAAAGCTTAAGCAAGAAGGTGGACTAGCTCACAGGAAGCTCTTTTCACCATGCAATTGATCATTTGTTCTTGCAGGCTCATGGCAGAGAAGCTTGCTGATCAGCAGGGAGCTGAAAATACATTAAGTTTTGTTACACCAAATTGGATGTTGAGTCCAGAACTCTGCAGATCTTCAAAGGCTGGAGTCTCAAAAAAAAAAAAAAACAAAAAAACCCAAAAAAAACCAGCTCAACCTAAGTCATTATCAACCAAAGCAATGGTTTAAGTTATTACAATGATTTCCACCACATACGCTAAAAAGACTCACTTATAGAGGAGTGCATCCTCCCAGATGTGTAATGCCTCAACACCAAAGCTTCCAGTTCTTCTAAAAACTTCAGAAGAACGGGAAACCAGATGTGCTTTGCTAATAAACATTTCCCTTTAGGAATCTATACCATTAATGGAAACAGTAGACAGATATCACTTGGAGCTACTGAAAGGAACCTATCCAAATCATTCTGAAATTTGAAAACAATTTGTGGTATCTGTCCCACCTGCATGGCTGATTTTGATTTTGCACTTGAAGATTTTTTCCTCCTACGCTTAGATTTGAACTTAATACTCCACCTAAAGAAAAAGCTGAGACCCACTCTTAATGTTTCCCACTTTTTCCTTTTTCTTTAAAAAAATAGACTGATGAAAATCTCTTTGAACAAGGTAACACACAGATATGTTGTTAGAATTTAAAAGACTTAACCTTCTTATCAATGTTATTATCTAAGCAGCAATACAGTGCCCTTTCTGTTTCTTGGTCCAGGAAGCAAAAGATAGCAGTATCCCCTCTGCTCTCATACCAGACTGGACTTCTGCAAGAAAAAATCCAGTCCCTTCCAGATATAAGCAAAATAGTGTCTTCTTTTACTTTTTTCAAATTAAGGACATCTTAGGGGAGCAGGGTCCCACCTAGACTCTCTTTTTTTTTTTTCTTTTTTTTAATCTGAATTAGAAAACAAACCAGCCTTAGCAGAGGAAAACAGAGCAGTAGAGCCAGGTAACTCAGACAATGCACAATTAGTGCTGAAGGTGCCTTCAGCCATCACAGAACATTCCAGGTAACATTAATTCAAAATTAATATGTTGCCTTCCCTTTCCATCACGGAACTTATGTTCACTCTCTTCTTCTTACATGAAGTACCTTGCAAGTTAAGAGCATGCAAGAATGCCAGGAACATAAAAGAAACACAAAATAGCTCAAGGGTAGTCTCACACCTTTGCATTGCATTTTGTGAACCTACCAAACAACACTCTTTGCCATGGGGAATAAACTTCATTGATTTTCTTCACATAAATAGGCCATTCTTGAAAACTGCTGTGAGTCTGAAAGGAAGGTCAACAGAGTTTAGAAGCACGGACTTTCTACATGCAGAATCCCACAGAATTGACTTCAAGTGAGTCACTGCAGACCAGCTCAGAACCCTTCTGATCTCTTCAGAGAAGAAAAAAAAAAAAAAGGAAAAAGCCATGTGCCAGCAAGGTATGATTAAAGATATTTCACTACTCCACCATGCTGTCACCACATTGTTGATGTTTCCTTTGTTCTCAGCAACTCTCATCCAAGCCATCTGCTTTAACTGTTTCTGAGTACTTACTTCACTTTGCAGCACCTAGGAATCCTCATCACAGCACAGGAACCCACTATGCCAGGTGATATCTAAATACAAGCAGCAAATGTACACCCACAAAAAAAAAAAAAAAAAAAAAAAAAACAAACCCAAACAATGCACATACACACACACAAAACCCATGCCTGTCCCAAACAGCTTACTTCTTTCAAGGACACCATTCCTCTGAGTGCCTCCATGTTCCTGTGAAGAACATGAGTTGAGTCTTCGTTTATAACACAGCTAAGAAATTAATTGTCAGAGTCAATCTACTTTGTAATTACTGTTTTTACACCCTCTAACCTCAGTCACACTCCAAACACACTCTTCTCAGAAAACAAGATTTTTACCCAACAACTACAACTTTCTGAATTTGGTAGGGAAGAGACCTTGGCAAAAATAAACTGATTTTTTCAGGATCTGGAAGCTGAACTCATGTAAGGAATATATTATGAAACTGGTGTGGACAACTGTCTGGCATCAGTTACTTGCTTCCCTGCAAAAAAGTTTTGAAAACATTAATTTTAATTTCCAGTCAGAGCATTATAATGAAAACTGTCAAAGCAGCACCCACTCAAAAGATATTCTAGATCAACTCTGTCAATACTAAGAGCAACAACAAGAAATGAGTTTCCTACTTCCCAGATGTCAAGAGGACATGAAGAAATACTAGACTTCTTCTCACCAGACCTCACAAGTGGCATTATGGTTCCTTCCTTTCACATGCATTACAGCTGTCATCTCCTGTTATACAACCATCTAACTGTACTCAGTGAGAGCTCATGAGCTCAAGCTTGCTCACAAGCTCTGCTAAGTACCAACAGAAGCTACTGGACTTGCAAATACTACTGTCATATCAAAAAAAACCCATGCTGCATGGAGTAGTAGTTAAGATGCTGAGGCTGCATCATTTAGGCCTTCAGAGTTTTTTAAATTATCAGCTAAAACTTAACATGAGTACACAAGGGAGAGATTGGAAAAGAAAGGCTGGAAGAATCTTCCACTCTGCAAAAGAACATTCACACATCTGAAAAAGGAAGTTCACTTGGGTAAAGCACTAACCTCAGAACATAGGGGGTCTTTCTCTGGAAATGAGACAAAATCATTTTACCTTCCAGTTAGCAGCCTCTGTCTTACTTACTCCTTAGATGTACAGAACACTTCATTTCTCCAATATCACATTAACTGCCTCACATGCTACCAATTACCACAAGACAAGTATCATCTTCATCATTCTGCAGACAGTTAAGAGAGACAGCCTTGCCCCAGGCCACAGTGAGTCAGTGGTAGAAGCAGGATCTCATCATCTCTCATTGCTCAACTCCCTCCTTCAGACAGCAAAGTTTTACTAGTCCCACTGTCTTCAGAAATGGTATCTTGATTTGCCAAAGTATAACTAATTAAAAAGAAAGATCTAGAAACCGAGAAACAAATAACTGCTAAAACCCTGCTGTTTAAGTAACTCAGTAAGTGCCTTGCTTAAAAAATAAGGATAAAAACCACTCCATTTCTTTGAAGCTAACTACAAAGATGCTGTCTTGCCTGCAGTCACTGCATCTCTGACTTCCATCACAAATAAAGCATAAATTCAACAAACTATTTCCTTGTCATTACAAGCCGGATTTGTGCACAGAAAGTCTTCTATGCTGCCTATAAAAGGTGGACAATCACAATGTACATGTCTCCAAAAAAAAAATTCCTCCCTTTCAGTTTTCCAAGTGTTGACTACAACAGTGGTATTTTTAGTCCGACTTATGTAATAATTGGATGAAACTTGGGCATTTCAGGACTCGATGACAGCCGTGGTTTCTTTCTGGTGACAATTTACATGCAAGTCTGTTTCTGCAGTTCTTGCACCTCTATCATTCATTTGCAGTGGAGAAACAGGAAACTGGAAAACAAAGCAGCGAAGTCTAGTTCTGGGCAACACTGCACATTTAAAATGAAACTTTCTTTTTAAAAATGTAAAGTATGCTGTTATTGAAAAAATGCTTTCAAGTCTTAGAAGATGACACTCCAACACACATTAAGATGGCAATTGCTTTGCATATGACTGAGTTGACAAGGCTCTGCAGTATTGATGTAGCACTAGAGCTTTTACCAACTGATTTAAAGCTTTGATGTGGCTCAGGCTTTATAAGATACCCTGACAGTGCAAAGTCTCTGCTGACAGAAATAGCAAGAGTTCCTTCAGCAGCAGACTTTGGCTGGTCCGTTTTAAACTGTAGTCTCCATGGTAGAATTTCCTCATCTGCATCAGACTGTTCTACTAGCAGCTACTGAAGGAATGCTTAGAGGGAATATCATACACAGTATTTAAAGCACTGAACACTTGACTACTTCCCTCTTGAGATGACAGAATTGAAAATAAGTAACATTTACTTTCATTGTCTCCAAAACAAGAGAAGAAAGCCTTTATCTGTTTTACTCACCAAGTAAAATACTGCAACTTAGATGAGACAAATAACAAGCCAAATTAAAACAGTTTTAATAAATACTGCCTTGAAATAGTAACAGTTGCTTTCACAGCCTGTGTTGCTCCTGTGCAATGGAAATTGTGTACATTTAGTGTGAGTAGAGGAAAAGAAAAAAAAACAGAGAAAAAAAAAGTGGTGGCAACTCTCAGCAATTTGTATGCTTAGGCATATTTTCCCTTTCATCTTTTCTGTCTGCTCCATTCCATACCCTTCATTGCAGTGTTCCTGGTTTCTAGAGTCCCAGCTGCTATGAGAGAAACACCAGAAGTTATCCTTGTGTTCCAGCTATGACTGTCAACCTTTGTTTTCCCCATCTGCTACCAGTGCAGCACCCTTGCACTAAAGAACACTGATCGTCTTACAGAACAGAGTTTGACTTGAGACTCCTGATACTCCTCTAACATAGTTTATTATTTACAACAGATACAGTCAAGCTATATGTGTTAATAAGCAAGTAAGCCACATGAAGTCTGCTGCAGTGCTCCAATACTGATTTGCCTTTATATACAGTATATTAAGTTTTTCCTTCATTAAAAGCTGTCCTACAAGACACAATGGACATACCAGCAACCATTTCCCAGAGGGCTGACGGCATTATAAAGGAAGAGTTTGTTTCTTCCCCTCAGCACTGCCCATGATGATCAACTCAAGAGTGCAAACACACACAAACACACACACAGAGAAACATGTCTCCTCCTATTTGCCAAAAAGCCGACCCAGCCCTGAGCAGAAAGCCACTGGGGTGATGGTACTCAGCCTGCTGCTCACTAAGAGGGATTTCTGTACCAGTCATTGAAGCTTTGATACTCCAGGATCCCAGATGAAAACTGGCCTAGGAGGGGTGTGTGTCAATGAAGAGAAGATCTCTCCGGTCATAAATACCAATAATAATTATTTCATACCATCCCCTTAAAAGGCTGGTGACCATTCAAAGTGTACCTGCCGTGTACGAGTGGCCAGTTTGACAAAACCAGACAGATGTGCTATCTTACCTTTCAGAGTAAGCAGGTGACATTCAGACTGAAGCCTTTTACAGAAGAATGCACAAGGTTCCCTATTAACTGATTTCACGACTTCCATGAAAAAAAATCTGTCTACCAATCAAGCAATCCAGACAGATTACCAGGGGATAGAAGCCTCTATTAAAACTTCATATTAGAAATGTCAACTAGAGGCCCACTACTGAATAATTCAAAGCAAAAAAGGTCTCTCTTGCCTCTTGTCACCTACTTTGACCAATTCTTTGGCATCATGTAACAAACAGTTTCAGCAAAAGGTGGCTGGGCTGAAAACAGAATGAAGAGGCACATAGGAAAAACAAAAAGAAAACAAAATCCCATGAAATGAGGAGAAATAATCTCATCTGGTCAAGGCTTATGTATGAACTCTATGGCTTGAATGAGAAGAAGTCAAGAAGTCATCTTTAGGCATGTTTGAAAAATTCCACATACAACTAGAAGAGGACTAGCAAACACCACAATCTTCTACCTTCACAATGCTCATCTGTCTTACTAAAGTAGTTCAAAGCTTCAAAAATGAAAACATATTAATGTATTTTTTTGGGCAAAAACATAGTTTGATTAGAACAACAAGAAAGCTCTGGCATATTTTCATCATCTCTTCTGTAAGTGAAATATAATTGCAAAGTGAAAGAGCAATATCAAGAACAAGTATCTTTTTAAGTCCCAACATTTTCAGGCCTGAAAAAAAAAAAAAAAAAACAACATATATACATATATATATATAATTCTTTCAACTTTCCAATCCTGGCCAGCTCACTAAAGTTTTTTCCTTCTCAGTATCAGCAATCTCCCCAGTAAGTAACAGAAGATGAACTCAAAAGCAGCTTAAGAATTTGACCAGTATTGGCTAGTTATGTTGGCAAGTGTGGTGATCTGTTTACCCATTGCTTTTCCTATCCCAGATTGTTCCCCCACCCCGTTCCTTGCCCCTCGCCCTGGCCACTCCCTCGGGCTCTCCCTATCAGTTCCTGTGCCCCAACTCCGCTAATGTACCGCCCCTGAGAAAACCCCCCTGCGCCGGGATCAGGAGGTCTCTCTGCCTCTGGGGGTCGCCAGGACAAGATGTGATTAAAAGTCTTCTTAAATCCTCATGGGGAGACCCTTCTCGCCTCCTTTGCCATCACTGGGTTGTAGAGCTGACAGTTGACCAGAGCAAAACCGCGGGGCTGTCCGAAATGGACTCCGGGAGGGCGACATGGTCGCACTGCCCTAAGCATCCCCGCTGAGCTCGCAGGAAAGCTGCAGCCTGCTAAACAAAACCTAGCATAATATAGGCAAGTTCAGCAAAATCTGGTCTTCATATTGTGTCATAACAAAAGCTGAAGTAACTATTTGGTATGGAAGAAAAAGTGATCTTAAATCTAACAACAGGGAGCAAACTAGGAGGAATTCTCTCTGATTTTCTCCCCTCCCTGCTAAAGATTTTGCTGAGATCCATCCAAGTTTCTCTCACCCTCCTCATAAAACACAATCTTAAGGACTCTCTGCATAGCAGTTGAGACGTCATTGTTGGCAAAACTTCATCTTTACGAGAGAAACCAGTATTCCAGCAGCTTGTGGTACTAACGAGTTCTTTAAGAACATTCAGACGTGGGTTTGCAATTAAATTTAAAAACCTGTCACCAGTCTTTGTAAGCCTAAGTAGGAAAGGTACCAATTACAAGAATTCCCCATTATTCTGTGACTACTAACTTAGCAAGAGCACACACTAGTAAGAATTCCCAGGGACATGGAATACCATTCTTTCTCACTGAAGAGCTCCAGAGAAGCTGAAAGGAATGATTTTTCCCTGCATTCCTTCTCTTATTCATTACTTCATGACTTAATTTCTCAAAGCAATCCTATTCTATTTTTGAATTTAAGCAACTATATTTGGAGAGAAACCACACAATTATTTAATAAGACCAGAACCATACCATCTATTCATTTTGTGTGTCAGGGAGAGTGCAGTTACACTCAAGTGTAATCCACTCTCACTCTGGTTAAAACATTAGTACTTTTCCACATTTGTGTACAAAGAAAATTACTTCTGGAAGTTCTGCCGAGTACTACACAATACGCAACACAAAAAAACCACACTATGTTCATCAGGCCCCCTGTCTTATAGAGGGCTGGAACTAACTACTCTGTGCCTGAATTTTTCAATTTGCTTGAAATACTTGAGACAGCAAGACAATTCCTCTTCTTCCAAATCTCAAACCCTTTCACAGTCTAAAAATCCCTGCAACAGATTCTTTAGGTATAAATGAAGGGTCTCAATTTGAAACACCAGAAGCAATAAAAATCCAGGAATAGCCTGAAACAGCCTAGCTTAGAAAAAAATCTTGTTCAAACAAAGCATTCATCTGAAGCCTGCAAGTGACTTTCTTTTTTTTGCAGTAAAGAAAACTAGACTTAAATTCCAGTCTTTTATAATAAATACCAAGGGACCCTCTTCCACAAAAAACACACATCAAGCTCACTCATTTTGTAAGACTGCATTAAGTATTCAGCCAGAAATCATGCAGCAACTCCTCCTCTTGTTTTAGGATGAAGTATCCCTTAGTCTACACAAAGCCCAACAGCTGGAGCATGAGAAGGAGTTTATCACTGGCGCCCCATCTGAAGCCTTCATGAAGCATAAATCCCTTCCTAAACCTGAAATACACATGAAAGTTAATGAGATTCCAATACGGGCAATACACAGCACTTGAGACATGTCATCCAAGGAACACGGCAAAGCCTTTGCTGAACACTCAAGTAAAGATGAAAATACAGGGATAGGACATACACATTTGAGAAATGAAGATCTACAACCTGTCTTCAAACAGTCCAGCAATGGAACACAGTCACAGAAATAAAATGGATATCTAAAAAGCCTCAAATTTAGGAGCAATACCAAGATGGTTTCTCATTCCTTTTTGCCAGCAAGTTAAACCTGTAACCCCTAATATTGCCTTTGAAGAGCTAAAGAATAATACAGGAAAAGGATATCCTTGTTTTCACTGGCATCCTATATAAAAATAGCATTTTTATCCTATATGCAGTCATCGTCCTCATCGCATCTCAGGGGGGCCAGGAGCTCAATGTTTGACACAGTTGCTATCTTCCAAGAACACAGTTTCCAAACTACATTCCCTCCAATTACATGTACAGTAAGATTTTCAGATGCTTGAAAAGCGATACAGAAGTTTGGTTTTTTCACTGAAAGAGTAAAATACACACAATCTCACAAATTTTTATTTCACTACAATACCAAAGTGCTAAAGCTGTTAATGCTCCGCCCTTCACCATATACACATACAGCCCTACCTCTTCCACAGGAAGACAATTTAATTGCTTTAATCTTTCCTGAAAGTAGTTTAAATATTTTTCTTGAGGTTTTCTAAAAATAATCCAGAATAAAGCAGATACTCTGTATGGAAAATACAAGCCCATACAGTTTGGCTATCTTACCAGCAACTGCACTGCTCTCTATAAGAGAGGAAAGCTGTCTGACAATGCAAACAAATGCAGGATCACTACCAGTTTTGACTATACTGTACAAGCCATAAAATGGAAAAATTTTAGTCCTTTAATTGCTTCAAAGACCCCACTTTCTTTCCTTGCTGCCTTAGTTATTTGCTGCAGGGGATGTAAATCCAAACATCACGGTCTGTGCTTTAATAAAAAGTCTTCTCCATTTCTTTTTTTAACTTACAGGACAAAATCAATCAAAGCAGAAAAAAGTAGGTATGAATGATACACCTTGAAGAGAGGGTCAGCCTTTGACTATGTAAAGTACAAGCAGAAGCATCTTTAGAGACAGCAGCTACAGCCCATATACACCGCTCTGGACACCTCATCTGCCCCTAACACTGATCACAAAAAGCTGTGTAGCACAGCCTCTACAGGAGGGATCAGGACTGCCCTAATACAATACCCTCGCCTCCTCGCAGAAGGGACTTCAAACAACTCCACAGTGGCAGTCCATGGAAAGGGAATAATCCTGTCCAGCACTGTCCCCCAATGCCTCCATGACAGCTCTTTCACAGTGCTCAGTGACATGGAGAACACTCTACAGTGCCTGTTCCTGTCAGCACCCTCACGAGAGCAATGATGCTTCCCTGCACTTGGATGTCTGGGAAAAGCAGGGACAATGTATGAAAAACAAGCCACTGTTCCTGTCAAACCTTGTATCTCCCCTGTTGGAGAAGAAAGGCAGAAGAAAATACACTAGCAAAACTAGAAGTTCTTTTAATCCTTCTTTGCTAAAACCGCATCCATTTCTCAAGGAATAGGATTTCCAACCCTATGGTCAATAACTGCTCAGCATAACTAATCAGCACTTCAGTGCTGCTGCGATTAGAGATTACAGCCAGCGAGTGCACTCTCAGTGTTCTCACCCTATCACAAAGCAGTCTGACAAGGAAGATGTTACTTCCAGGAACATTTCAGGAAGGGGAGAAAAAGAAACAAACAAAACCAAAAGAACCCCACACCTCCTAACAAGCAAGCAAACTAACAAAAAAAAAATTCCCATTCAGTACTCCATCATAAGACATCTCTTTTACCTCTGAGTTAGCTGCTAGGTTGCCAAAGCCTGCAAATAACTACCATCAAAAACCTAAAAAGTACCGTTAGATAACCCCGGTAATTAAACACCATTTTAGAATCAGATCTACACCTTATCTTTCACCACCCAGGTTGGTGAGCAAGAACTAGATTACACCACTTTCTCAGCTTCAGTCTGTGGCCCAAGCTCTCTCTCCTTCAAGGAGACAAATACTTGGAAGCTGTGATATTCTCAGGAAGCTGAGCTACTTCCTGTAAAAAAGCTGCTTAGTAGACCACATATCTTTTGGGAGGTATGATGAAATACTCATTTTGGTCTGTGTAAGGCATCAGTCATGCCAAACGGATGCCCATCAGTTCTTGCACAGAGTAACAACTCAGGAAGAAAACCACTGAACTGAAGCAGAGAAACCCAATTCCCAGCTATTGTATCGCTCTTGCGAATTCCATTAAGAACCATTCTCCCCTTCCCCCACACCACATGCTATTTTACAGCTCCAAGTACTACAAAAATGAATGCCCAAGATTCAAGGTACCAAAGGAACGTATGGACTGAACATCCTGACGGTTTCTGGGAAGACAGACCCATCATGATGTTGCCCAGTCACTGAGCAAAAGAGTGACTAGCAACATCCACTGAGAATTGGGAGTCCAAAGTCTGGATGCTCAACTGTCCCAATACAGAACTTTTCCAGATGAAACCCCACGTCAGGGACACAGGGACAAAATCATTCAGACAGAAATACATATTCAGTCAGTCCCAGCCACAGAAGGAGTTAAAATACAGCTTTCTTATTGGCAACATTACACACCATTTTTCACCTCACACACCTCCTCAAAACCAACAACAAAACACAAACTTGATGAGGTCCCATTACTTGAAAGACTCTGCTAGACAAAGTGGGAAGAGTAGACTAGACTAAACCAGTATCAGACTCTTCTGCGTGAAGTGACAGCACAAGCGCTCTCTACAGCCTGGATGACTGTTACCCAGGACAGCAGCAGAAAATGGCTTACTTTAAGAACTCAAGTGTCCTCTTTTACCCCAGAGTAATTACAGAACACAGGAGACATTCATTCTGGAGAGCAGAGTACAATAGCTGTTTGTTACCACCAGCACTACAATCTAGCATTTATCTAAGCCTATCACACAGAACAGACAGCACAAAAAGTGCTCAAGACAAAACTCAAAAGTACCGTCTGTAAGAAATTACAGGTAACAACCCAAGCAAGCACCAGGACTAAGGCTTGGCCCACAACTCACCATTTAACCATCTGGTAATCTATTAATTGAGTATACATTTATTCAAGCTTCATCTAAGAAGCATTAGGTGTAGCTGGTCAGAGAATAAGCAGCAGAAAAATATTTAAATCATTGTAGTCTGCTGCTACTAAGGAAAGCTGCAGCTTATACAGAAGAGGCACAGGCTTTGTGGAGAGGAAGAGCACCCATAAATGCTTAACATCATTAACAATGTTATGAACCACAAAGTCCATAACCAATAGAATTAAGGTCTCTATGCCTGCATGTAATTTCTTCTGCTGGGGGGTGTGTCTCACAGGTTTCTTCTCCACACTGAAGCCCAATCTCAAATTTTAAAAAGCACAAGCTATTAACTTTTCCGCATCTTACCCAGGTGAGAAGCCCAGATTCCTTTACTCCCCCATACATCCTTTAGTAGTGCTGATTTAGACTCTCCTAAATCAGAGACTTTAACACACACAAATCCTTCCCCAACATCCACTTTATTTTACAGTCACTACCAAATTTACCCACATTGGGACTCAAATTGAGAAAACTGTTACCTCACGCTGCCAGGCAGGTTTTACAAAAATCAGACTCTATCTTCTAAAACAACATGTACCATTTTAAGAGCTACCTTGTTTAAATTAAGATCAAGATTGAAAACCCCTAGTTAGACTGGTGTGAACTGTTAGTCCCCTAGTTAGACAGGTGTGAGCGCCCAGTTCCCTCCTTACTTGCATGCCCTTAGCTTCTGCAGAGGAGAGCAGGACAACACCACTGTACTGCATGGGAAACAGAAAAAAGCAGCATCTATCCCATGCTTGGAAGATTACTGTACTATCTTCAGAGGATAACAGAAACAACAGGATTTCAGAAGCTACTCGAATACATCCCTGAGTAACCTCCCACCCAGAGATAGTAAGAAATTCAAATAATGAACTCAAATACCATCAGTGAACACTTCACCCTTTCCTCTATCACAGAAACATGTGTAAAACATTCATACACATTATTTCTAAATATATTCTGTTCCAAATGAGGAGACTAACTGCGCTACTTAATTTACTGTGGTAAGTATATTTAAGTCTCTAATTTTTAAAGACTGCACATTAGCTGAAGGAATGCAATTAGCTGAATACAAATACTTGTTTGGACTAGTGCAGAACAGCAACACATACTTTTCCAGAAGGGCACACGGGATTGAACATGTAATTACAATCTCAACCGTAGCAGCACAAATAGACTAAACAAGCACTGTTCAAGTTACTCATGCTCAGTTTCGAAAGTTTGACCCCTGAAGCCAGAAGTACATTCACAAAGGCGAACCAATTTTTCCAAACTGCCAGAAATGCAAACACAAGTTTAAGCAAGCTTACAAATCCTGAATAATCACAGTACCCCCTTAGACAAGGCTAATTTCTCCATCTCAAAAGTTTCAACTCAGGCACAGAAGTAACAATTCCATCTCCCTATCCAGTGCTTATACTTTTCAACAGATGGCTATAACAACGGCACCAATAACAGACAATTATTTCATTTTAACACTAAAAACGTATTTTAAGTAGAAGTCAAACTCTCCCAGCCAAACTTTTCCTTCCACCAAAAATTCCAAGATCTAAGAACTCTCTTGCTTAGCAACTTTCTGCCAGAGAACACTCATAGCTTCAGGAGACAATTGTCTGTATTTTGGCTCTTCCTATGAAGAAATACAGTTAGAGCCAAATGACCTGCAGCTACAGCTCTTACTAAAACCTCCTTAAAACAGGTACAATTTCCATTTTGTGTTTCTAATAGAAGCTAGCATTTGCAGCCATATATAGATACATAAGATCTTTAATCAAGTGTACTCTCTATGTTTTATTGCAGGTCCAAAACAAACTACTTCTGTACTTAACAGTAATTCAGCTCCAGAATTTTTATGAGAGGACTATGACTCCCTACTAAATCTATACAAGGTTTATCTCCTCAGTGAACCAAGACACCATTAAAATGAGATGCTCAAGACAAGACTTCTGCTCCTCTGAAATCATTTCTCAGAGAAAAACTGAGCCTAAAAAGAGTAAGGAACCACACATGTGAAATAATGCTCAGATCTGTAGGCTAGAAAGTACAGATTTTCAGAAGTTCTAGGTGCCAGCAGCATAAACTGCTGCTGGATAGCCAGTCCCAGGTTCACTGGCAAATCCCACTGGATTAAGATCACAGACACAGTGGTTGGCGCAGGGCTCTGGAGGTCATTAGCCCCACCATCCTCTCTGGATGGCAAACAGTATGTCCCTCTGTAAGAAACAAGATCTGGGGGTCTGTCAGCACAACCAAAGTCACAACAGAGCCAATCCTCCTGGAACCCATTTCTGGGCACCTGAACAACAAGGATGTGACTGGGATGAGCTTAGACTGCACTCAACCAACCTGACTCAAGGGACACAATAAGGCACATGCACAGGCAAAGGAAGAGCAGCAGATGTTTTTCATGGTCGTTTTTGCAACACCTTTTGCTTGGTCTCCTGTAGCATCCTCAGTGATATGAACTGAGTAAGTGGACAATAACACCAGGTTCAAGTCAGTGGTACAAAGCTCAACTGCAGGCTATCCCGTTTCCATAAAAATAATTCCAAACTTCACCAAGTAAAACCTTGAATAACCTAATCTAACCAGACCTGACCTGCTCTGAGACAGAAGTGAGACCAGCTGAGACCCAGAGATCTCTTCTGACCTAAGTTATACCATGATCTCTCCTTTGGGTTTTTAATTTAAAAAAACCCAAAATGTCTGTTGCAGCCTGGGTTTGCTTTGTTCTGCTTCTGCCACCCTGCTGGTTCCAGCAGATAAAGTGGACTAAGAGCCACAACAGAAGTACTGTGGAAAAGGACAGTGACTGTTCTGCTTAAAAGATTCACAGGTCTTTCTGGAACAAGCCTAAACACTGTATTCTCAAGTCAAGAATCTCAAACTTGGTTCCTACTATGAATTAACAACAGCAAAATACCCAAACAAAACCCTCACAGACCTGCAGCTGAAGTGCTGAGAGGAGAGATAATACTACGTTCATTACTGGACTCTTGCAACAAACCTATTCTGGTAAATATGTCACATACATTTAGACTGTGAATAATTCAGATAAAAGGTCCCTAAACAGAGCTCATACAGAAAAACAAAACAGAAACCAAACACAAAAAAGCCACCACAAAAAAAAAAAAAAAAAAAAAAAAACAAGAAAACAAAAAACCCTTAACTCTCTGATTATCCAACAGAAGTAAATAAGCATCCTGAAAGAGCAGAAATAAAAATAGGTTTCCATCTTGCTTTTTAAACTGACTGCAATGCCTTATCAAAGTATCTAAAACTGAACAGACACAACTTTAGTTCACCCTCTGCTCTGTTTGCAATAATTCCCACAGAGGGACTCTGGTATAAGATTTTAAGCACCAGAAGAAAGAGAAGCAATGGCATCATTTCCTGGATGGAGGCCAAGATCTCACATATCCACTCAAGCTTGCATCTCTGGAGACAATGTTTGCTCCTACCATAATTGAGTTATGTTCTGTGCAATGAGAAGGTGAATCAATTATGTTCACCACTAAACAGAAAAGCTTAAGTATTCTCTCAAGAGCTTAAAAATTTGCGCAATGGCTCCTTCAAAATACTGCTGCTTCTTCTTTTTTAAAGAAATAACACCACTTTGATTCAATTTCTTCCTGAAAACTCCTCAGCTTACAAACCCGTGAAGTGCACTCAGGTTTTAATCCAGCAGGGCCAGGCAGCTGAGATTCCCTATTTTTATGTTTACACTAAGTTCCTGATGGAGTCATTTATGCTAAAAGCAGCATCAGATAAAACTGCCACCCAAGCCTTTGCTAAGACATTAAGGAAATTAGCAGGGAACAATCATCATCTCAGACATTAGAGTCACATTTAAAAGGAAGATTTTAACCATGTGTATAAAGAAAAGTATTAAGTCTGTAAGGTCAGTGGATTTATAGTATCTTAGAGGTTAATCCTCCATGTTTGCTGTAATATTGGCTCATTACTTTGGAATACAGATACAAATTGAACAAAACACTGCAATAGGGCTTTGATTAGTTTTCTGTCCTCCTTCAAATAGGATACACAGGTTGCCTTACTCAAAAAAAAACTTTAAAAGCCAAACTGAAGATGGATTTCTGCACTCAGTTATACATCACCATTAAAATTGATTTTTGTTTAGTCACAGAAGTCAATGAGCACTAATCTTAGAGTGTTTTCTGGCACTGTCCCACAGATATGTCTTAAGCCTCACATACTGCATACAGATAGGCATATTTTGGGACAACGTTTTAGCTAGAAAAAACAAGTACCCAAGTACTTCAACCTATGCATATTCAAGTGTTGGGAACGTTTTGAGTTTTTTCATAAATAAAGACTGCATTAGACTGTAATTAGATTAAATATCATTACTATCAAAACTATCAAATAAAGCCAGTATCATTTCTGTCACAGTGAATATCCAATTCTGCAAACTAATGAAAACACAAGAGCTTTATCTAAGATGTAGTTACCACAGCTTACTGAAGACAGAGTGCTTACTCATGCTATCCAAGGAATCCTAAATATGTCCTTATAAAGATTAAAGAACTCCTGAATAAAAGTTGTGTAAACTGTTTTAAAGAATATACATAACATTTGTACGATAAAACAAAGAGTAACTACTTGGAAGTAAATCTCAATCCACACAGATTTAGCCTTCATTTCTGACAAGGATATTATTTACATAATTGAAAATCAAAATAAATGGCAATTCTCTGCTAATCTTATGTATTAAAAAGTACCTGGACAGGATCATCTAGAGAAGTCAAATATTATGTTTTCCTTTCTGTAAGAATGCAAAGTTACTTTTCTAGATCATACAGTTGAAGATTCTGCTATTAAACTCCATCTCCTGTTTATATTTTTAAGCAATAAAAATGAAGAAAAAGAACTCACAGGAGATGCTGCTACAGATAAAGTGCAGTGGACTTTAATACAAATGACTCACAGCATACCTCTCAACTCCCTTACTTCAATAAAACAGCTGCAGAATAGGAGAGGACCTGCAACAGCCATGAGCTGGAGAATGAGCCCTGCAGTTCGAATTATTGCTGCAAAAGCAACAGAATGCTTTTACAAGGTTTAACAATGTTCCACAAAGTTATTTTATATCTCCATGGGATACTTGTTCTTCAAGTCTGAAATAGTTAATTTTTAAAGGCAAAATACCATATTCTAAAAATATCAAGAAACTAGTCCACTGACATAGAAAGTTTTGCTTAAAACAGCTTGAAAGCAATTTTGCACACACATGTACTAATTTGGACAAGAAAATATATTTCCATGCAGAGTTGCTAATGAATCTTAACTTCTAATTCACAAGAGACCTAATTTCCAATTCAGCAATATAAACATTAGAAACCTGGAAAGAGATTTTTCTCACTAATATGCAGCTTTCACAGTCTAAGTTAAGAGCTTTCTGTTTCTTATTAGATAGCCCTTACACCTATAAATCAGGGTAAGAGAGCCACCACTGACAAGTTCTTAGAACTCTAACAACACCTCTGAGCTAGATCTTTTTAATCCAACATCCCATTTTCCCTCAGCTCCACACATACAAATGGTATTCCTCTTGCTTTCTGTTCTTGGAAAAGCCTCAACAGTCTGGTCTAATTCTGCCTCCAATTCTTTCTGCACTATATTCAGCCAACTTCCATACAGACACACAGCTCATCTGTGAGAAGTTAGTCTATCTTCAAAAATCCAAGCACCATACCCATTGGCTTTTGCTGTACAGTGCCCCCACCTCCTATGTAACCTTTGATTAGAACAATTTACTTCTTTCCAACTCTTGAGTTTTTCACATAGCCTTACGATGGACTCATCCCTTCAGCTGGCCAAAGTCATCACTCACCCACCAATTAGTTTCCTCCCACTTAAAACAATGTTTTATGAATATAACAGAAATTTAGAATCCAGCTGGAAACATTTGAGTCTCTGCCTGAGCTGATAGCCTCAAGGACACACCTGCCCTGTTACACCTGTAACAAAGGATAACATTTTCAGCCCCAAGTGAGTCAAGCAGAAAAAAAAAAAACCAGTAAAAATGCATTTCACTTTATTGGACCTTTGAACAAAAATTCAAGAGCCTCATTAGAGACAGGTTTACTGTGAGATACCTGCCATTACCCTCTACTGACAGAAGATACCTAGGTAAAAAAAGTAAACCAAACTAGATAAACCATGGAGTAAAACAAAATCCAGAACCCACAAAGTATTATTAACACCGATGGAAGTATTTATGAAACTGAATATTTTCCCCTCTTTTCCTACAGAAGAGGACTCTAGGTACCCTCCCTGAAGTCTAACATCCAAAGTATTCCAAGCTCCCCATTATCTACATAACTTACTTATCATAAGAGGTCTCTGCAGCAACAGAAGAATTATGTGTTCCTGAGTGAGTCAAAAAGGTCAGAGACCTAAGCATTAGCAAGGCAACCAAAGTTATCTGATTTTGACATTGCAGTTTTACACTTGTATTTTTGCTCCTCAATAGAGATAGATATATACACACAATTTTATCCATTCCAAGATAAATACAGTGGCAGGGTGCTACACATTTTTCTCCTCTATTACTAAATTTCAGGAAGTCACCCAATTTTCCCTCCTAGCACTGTTCTGGTACACTTCAATGGCCTTAGACACTGTACAAGAAACCAAAACTACACCAGGGGACAAGGGAGAGAAGAGTAAGAAAAACATGAAATTAGTCACCAATTGCTTCCTGTAATGGCAAAAAGAAACAGAGCAGAACTGAACTATTAAATGCAGGTGGTAAATCTATGACAGTAGCTGTAAGTTAAAGAGCAAATTTACATGCATATCTGATATGTAAATGCTTTCAGAGCTGTTTCTTCAAGCAGGGATATTGGAAACGCCCACAAAAGAAGACATAAAATCTGATTTTCCAGGTTCAGTCACTTCAGGGAAGTTTTAACACACATTTTCCTATCCTTTACAGCTCGATCTGTTATTGACTAAAGAGGAGCTGACTGGGCTTACAGCAGTCAAAAGCAACTGTGCTTGTGGTGACCATGAGACACTGGAGCTCAAGATTCTGATGGGAGTGAGAAAGCAGAGCAGCAGGGTAGGTACTTGAATACTTGAAAGCAGACTCTGGCTTATTCAAGAAGGCTGTAGGAGGAACACCCTGGCAGACACCTCTGAAGCTATATTTAATGGGGTAGAACTCATCCCACTGGCAGCAGAATAACGTCACATTCATTTCTTCTCCAGGAGAAAAAACTTCAAAACCATGGTTTTAAATAGGAAAGATCTTAACTGCTAAGAAGTGGTGCAGCACTGAGAGACAATGTTAAGCATCTATGGAAGAGTATAATATGCACAAACTAACGTCTCCTTTTCTCCCTGCACAGCTCATTTTTCTACAAGGCAGGCTAATTCTGAAAATCTCATTACAAGAAGTAGTTGAGAACCTTTGAGATAGATACACCCTAAAAAAATGCTCACTTACAGAGTAAAATCACATTTATTTTCCTTACATTTTAGTTCACATTTCGGAGATGGCTTAAACAACCTTGTGTTAGATAGGATGAAAGCACCACATTTTGGATTGTGTTCAACCTCAAGCATTTAGGTGTAGATCAAATCCTCCCCAAACTCCATTCTGCTAGCATCTAAGGTCACCTCCCCACCAACTTTGTAAATTGCATTCTCAATTACTTGAAAGCAATCCTTTTCTATGATAGTCACCCACATCCAAGGAGAAGAACATGGAACTCCAGTAGATGCAGTACTTTTGAGGGGATCAGTACAACGAGCGTTTCTTTTCCCTTTATACATAAACACCTTAAAATAGCCTTAGGACAGCACTTCCTTCTAGAAATAGCACTCATCATGGAGACCAGTGAGAAAAAAGAGACAAGGTAACACATACATCCCTTTTTCTTTTCTCCCTTTTTCCCCCTCCCCCAACTCATCTCTATGCTTAAACACGCTTCTCTCTTAGCATTAGAATCCTAGCATAAGAACAAACAGGTAACAGCCACCAATTCATTTCGGCTATAGTCTGAAGGTGAATTTCAAGGCAATAAAGCATTGTTCCAGAAATTCAAACAAACAAACCCAGCTTCTTCCAAAACAGTGTCTGAACACACACAATCCTCCTATTAAAAACCAGCTGCCCAAGCTACCCTGTTGCCCTGTTAGCCAGGTAGGCTGTTCTCTAGCCATGATGATTCCAGGAGAACAAACAGCACAGAACATACCCAGCAGTGCTTGTGTAAGTGCCACTACAATGCAGACAGAGAAAGAGGAAAGACCTTCTTGAATCTCTTTATCATAATACGTCTGTCTTAAATATAAGCAAGCACATCTGACTAGTATAACAACCACCTGTTTTTAATTTGTGTTTTAAAATCGGTATTTTATAGACAACATGTTCTACTCTGGAAGTCAACTCTCTGTGTGAGCATTTCACACATGTCAACAAAACTGCTGCAAAAGGGGTTAAATAGCAATTTCATACAGCAACACTAGTTAGTAACTGGTCAACTTAATCAGTAACTGGTCAGCTAACACTAGCTGATCAATTTTAGACAAACCTCAGCAAGGCAATGCTGCCAAAAATAAGGCTCTTTTAATCTCTCCCCAAAAAGGCCCCATGCCACAAATACCACCCAGGCACCTAGAAGAAATATGGAACTCCAAAAGATCTAAGAGATTACTTCTTCCCACTGCAGTTTTCTAGCTGATGCTCTGCTTTCTTTGTCAGTAAGGCAGGCCACAAGAACCTTTTTCCTCAAAGGGTCTCCCAGGAAAAACAAACACACTCCACACAAAGCAAAAGGACTTCCCTCCAAACACATTGGCCACCTGCACAGTGGGGAAAAGAACAAGTAGCGGTGCAAAATGCTCCGTTTTAATCAACCTCCTAATATCCCACCATGTTCATGGTGTCGTACCACTAGTTTCTTCTACCTCTGAATCCTTTCTGCTGACCTCTGGATCCAGGGGATGCCAGTGACATGTTAACATGATACTACCACTACTTTGCAAGTTACCCTCAAGCAATTCTCTAATCTGCACCAAGTGCTACTTTGGACGGATTGCTTTGTTTATGCCTGGAGCTTAAGTCTTTAAAAGTTATGCAAGTTAGGGCATCCAGGCTTAACCTTCAATTTTTGTGTTCAAAAGTGCAGTCTTCTTGATTTCAAATTTTTCCACATCACTGGTGGACAATTTTTACTAGTCATTTGTAGGTTTTGAAAATGTTTTCTTTAGCTGTAACACATCATATAATTCTCTATAGTACAAAAGCTTTCTGCAGAGTTAAACATATTTCAAAACATCAATTACACAATTAGTAAATCTCTGCAAGCTGACAGCCCAGCACCTGCAGGGAAAACTAAAAACATCAACTTTCCCTTTGTAAGTTTCTTAAAAATAGAAAGACAAGTTTCTTTTACCTATCATACTGATGCAGTTCCCTTTGTTTTGGAAAAGAAGTTTTATATGTGCAGCCGTTATACAAATTTTATGATTTCTGTACAAAAACGTCTAATTGACAGAAAGGTCTCAACTTCAAGAAACAAGACACTACAGATTTTGTGTTCTAGCTTTGTCCCTCTGTATCCCTACAAAAGTTGGTCACTGAACTGCATACAACTCATCTTTTTTCTACATCCAGACATTAAAATAAACAAAGGTGAAAGAGACTGAAGTTTGAAGTTTTTGATTTATTAGTGCTAAAATTACATTATTGTCATACTTAATATAGAATAATAGCAGAGGTTCAAAATATTACTAACTATATCCTGTAATAGGTGTATTGGATGGTATGCAGCAGGAGTTGTGGGAGGACATTCACTGAAAAAGGTATCATGTAAATATTTACACATTTATTTCTAAGAAGGCTTAAGTTAGAAGCCTGTGAGAATTCAACAAATGTTAGAGATACCAGCAAACTCCTCATTTTAGATATTTCAAAAAATCAGATTTTTTTAGATGCCATAAAAACATCACATCAGTACCCTCTGATTTTGCAATGATCATTATACCAAACCTTTTTAAAAACAAAATCCTCAAGAGTGCTCAGTGAGACAGCACTACTCCTTTTCAGCTATACAAAAAATGCCCAGAGACACAGGTAATCATACTGACATTCATTTGTCTTAAGACTTTTCTGTAGCCCCCAAGTGCCAATATAGGGCATACAGATCTGAACTCCAAAACCATGTTTTTTTAGATTCAGTGTCTTACAGACATTAGGATAGAAGAACTTGCCTATGGAAGGTAGCCCTGAAAGTAGCATGTCCTAGTGAGCAGCGTTAGGCCCATGCAAACTGCACCAAGCTCAAAAGGCATCACTTCTGGGTGATGT
Organism: Aphelocoma coerulescens; assembly: GCF_041296385.1. Classification (NCBI taxonomy): domain Eukaryota; kingdom Metazoa; phylum Chordata; class Aves; order Passeriformes; family Corvidae; genus Aphelocoma; species Aphelocoma coerulescens. Next base: position 81,770,053 of record NC_091015.1, read on the forward strand.
CAAAGCAAGGCCTTGTTATTGCAGCTGAAGATAAGAAATTAAAAACCAACCAACCAACCAATGACTAATCAAAACAAAATTCATCCATTATGAAGATTAGCCAATCTTAAAAAAAGTACTGCATATTACTCCACAGGGAGGAGTAAAAGAGACTATGCAAAGAGCACAGAAGTGTTACACACACCATAGTAAAAACCAAGCCAGCATGGCTACATACACCCACCCACTCAGCCAAAGCAAGATTCCACCTTTCAAAAGCTTTATCCCATTCCCACTTATTTCTACGGGCTGGAAGAGACAGCAAACAATAACTACCCTTTCAAGGCACAGACTGCATCCATTTTACTTAACCATGCCCAGCAGCCTAGTAAGAACAAGACAGGGTGTTCTTTAAATGCAGATTCAGAAGAGTTGAGCACAAAGCCCCACCTAAATCCAGGACTTCTAACAGTGACTGCTTCAGGAAGATTTCTAGAAGAAATGTAATAGAGCACTCTCTTCAGTACAGAAATCCCTGGAAAGGAAACAGATTTCATTTTCATACAGCCCAGACCAGCCCTTTGGCACTCAAGGGTCAGAGTTGCCTGAAGCTGTGCAAGCAGCGACTGACTCCCCAGAGCCTCCAAGAACAGTGGTTCAGGACAGCACATTATAAATCACCAATCGAGAACCCTTCCCTTGCTGCAAACAAATCTGCTTTATTAAAAAAAAGGATTATCCGTTCTTCCACACTAATTAATAATTAGTAATTTTTAACAGGCAATAGGGCAATGGATTGGCAGAGCACTCTGTACTGCCTCCTCCCTTGGGAATGTCTGTATTTGCTCTCTGCATGCCCCACTGCCTGCCCCTAAAACCACTACAACAGCAATGCCATTGCCCATGACTGCATTTTTTTTTCTGCAGCAGAAAGTATACACAGCCAAAAAAAAGCTGAGGTAAAACTCCAAAAATCACAAATATTTAATCTCAGTTATCTACACTACTGCATCTGAATTCAAAAGCAACACACTGAAGTCTGATAAGGTTTAAAGAGTACAAAAATTAGAGCAACGCACTTGATTAGTAGTGTTTACCTAGCCTGTTATGAAGTCAGGCAGAAATACAGCTTAAAGCTAAAAATGTTAAAAGAAAACCTGTTTTCTTTACATTTTATTAGGGACCAAAAATAATTTCTGCCTTTCAAACCCCTCCCAGCCCCTCCATTTCTTCTTCTAGATTCTACATTTAGAATTTCCAAATTCTGACTTTTTTTTTTTTCATGAAGAAGTGAAAAAAAAGGAAGAGCTGAGTCCTTCAAGCAACAACTTGATTCCTCAGCAGATTAAGTTTCTGAAAAAGTGCTCCAATCATTTCTTGCAACTGGATTACAAGTTAACAGGAAAACAAGGGATTTATGGCTACTGAAGTTTTAGATGATTTGGCCCAGCAACTTGCTAATGCAGACTACTATACATTCCAACATCAGGGCCACATGAAACATCTGTTTTAGTACTCACAACCCAAATGCAGCTCCAGAACTGTCCAGTCACTTAAAAAGGAAGAGAGCTTGACTACTTTGTATAATAGTGTGACAGCACAGCATCATGCCCAATTTGTTGGAAGGTTTCCTCAGAAGAAAGTGCCCACCCGCACACTGTGGAAACCAAAAGGCTGCTGCTCTTGTGACTTTCCATAATGTTAGAGTCATAATACAGAAGAAAAATCTCCACCTTGCAAGCATCCAGCTTCCAAAAGAGAACTCACAACAGAAGGACAAAAATCCAGGGGTTTCTGGGTGTGCTACAGAATACCTCAGCCAGGAGAAGCCAGAGGAGAGCTTAGAGGCAGCAGAAGCCCCAAAGCAAAAGGCAGCTAGAATGAACATGACACACAGACACCACCCTCTCATGCAAATACTGCTTGCAAAGGGCAAAACAGCTGAGGAATAACGTGCTTCCACATTTTCACGTGTGGCAAGGACGTTAGTTTTCTGCTAATATTCCTGTGACATGCAGAAAACCGTGTACTAGATGCAGAAAGAAATCAGAGATAGATTGGGTGAAAAGCTTCAGTACTGAATGAACTTTGTACTCAAGTGCTCTTGGGACAAAGGATTTCACTGCTTGCATTTACAGCGAAGTTGAACAGCTTGTACAGCCAAGAGAGACTGTTCTCTCATCACACTCATGCTTTACCAACACCATCTGGAATCTACCTTGCTTGTGGCTGCCACTGCTCAGTCACACCATCATGCTTCCCCTCTCATAGGCAGCCATCAAAAACTACCATGTCATTTCATCTTTTCCTACTATTCCATTCCTCAAGGAGATAGCATTACCTCATCTTTATTTTCAGGAATGCGTACTGCAAGAGATGAAACAACAAAATGAAAGGGAAGAGGAAAAAACCAATTTACCATTTCCCCCCGTAGTTTTAAGATCAAAACTATGGAAGAAATGTGTGTGCTAAAATGTTTCTCACCATTATCAGGAATATGGAAGGAAAAGGAACAGGTACCACAGAGTTTGCCATCTCGCCCAAAAGCCCTCCTAAATAATTTTTCATCTCAAAACACTTAAGAAAAAGTTAAACATAATTTAAAAAAAAATAAAATAAAAGCAGACAATATGGCGCATCTGCTAGAGTTGCCTACATAGTTATTTCCTCACAAAATTATGTGAGCCAAAAGAAGAACATGGCACTGTTGTATCAGTAAGATTATACAGTTTTATCTTGTATGGACATAAGAATCCTAGAGGAATTTTGAGTCTCAGCTAAATCAGTGACTCTTATAGTCATCATAAAATGCAAACACTGAAGACCTGTGAACGAATCTATGCCTGTACTTTCCAACTTCTAGGGTTTGAAGTAGAAATATTAAAAGATTTTCAAGAAAGGTGCTACACAATGACTACAGCAGTTTTTAAACTCACAAGGAAACTGAAAAAATGACAGAAGCTTGCCAGGTCACAGAACAACATAACCTCCATCTGACTGTCCTGATTTGCCCCAACTAGTTTGCATGTTATGCTCTTGCAAAAGACAGTGCAGTGTTGACATTAAGAGTGAAACAATGACAGATAACTATTATCACCACCAAAAAAAAGTCTAAGAGCTGGCTAAGTTAAACAGGACCAGAGGGAAATTCCAAACCCTAATTTTATCCTCTTAAGTATCTAGATATATAGACACATTTGCAGATGTATTTTCCATTCACATGATGGCTACAGCACTAATTACTATCTTACAGCATTCTGCTAAACACACACTGACAAGTTTAATCTTACAAAGACATATGTTTCAACAGAGTAAATCCTACACCACTGATGGTGGGAAAAGGAGACAGTCAAGAAGTGGCTTTCAATGAAAACCAAGATGGTTTTCATATGTAAAGCTCATCCACACAGTAAGCCTTTGACTTCTAGTTTACCTGTGTGATAGGTCCCCGATGCCAGATTATAAAGGCAGAGGGAACAACACAATCCTATGGAGACTGGTGCTTTCAGGTGATAGCATCTTGCACAAGGCATCTTGTGGCAAGTGCTCAAGTTGCTTACATAAGCCAGCAGCTAAACAAAAAGACTTGGCACTACAACAGAACAGGCAACTCTGGAGCATTCATCTACTCGCAACACTAACAGCTAGGAGGAGCAATAGCATAACTACACATTCCAACACCCCATTTTGTAACAGCAATCATTAATTCACCAGAACGTGCTATAATAATTTAAAAAGGATAGGAATTCCACTTTCTGTGTAGCCCAGCTCTCCTCTTACTCACAGTACTGTCAAGCTTTCAAAGATAGTTACCTTATCTTTAATATCCTGTATTCTGGAAGGTGAAACAAGCTAATTTCAAAACAGTCAAGTTTCTCTTCACACTCTTTTTATCTCCATTGTCCACTCTGCTCCAACAGCAACCCGTAATTTGCACTCATTTCCAAGTGATGCCAACTCACTTCTTGGGCTGCCTGGCAACAGGAGTTTTACTTGTAAACCTCCCTTCAACTGACACACTCCCCCCTCCTCCAGTATTCAAGAATGTGTGGAATAGCTGAAGCTATTTATCTTCATTTTGCTAAAGACATGCACAAGGTGTTGAAAAAATACCAGAAAACCAACACTGAAGCAAATCTGTGCTTGCATGCACTTTTTGTTATGAAATTGGGTTCACAAAATAAGTTTAAGTAGTGACCTTCTAACTCTGAAGAGATTAAAACCTTATATATAATGTGTAATTTTATACATACAGGCCAGCAGAAGGTTTTTAATATAAATCTGTAAAAAGTAAAGCTGCCACAGGACTTTCAGAGCTTAAAATGGTAAGCTGTTCTAAAAGGAAAGCTCCCATGGATATTCGGCACTGGTATTTATAACAGAAAACAGAAATCAAAACTCACAGTTCAAAAGTTGGGGGGAAAAAAGCAATATGAATATCTAACAGCAGCGATTTTTCACTCCTTGCTTCCTTGTTTCTCCTAGAACAATCCAGACACTTGGCATTACTTTCTCAGTTGCATGTGTGCCATAATCGACATGTAAATGTTCTTAACAGACCACCATCCAGAACCAATGACACCTTGGGAAAACTACTTCATTCACAACACTTTTAACCTCATGAAGAATAATTCAGACTGATCTCTAAAACTTGTAAGCTAGAGCATGGAAAAAAGAGCCCGAATGCTCACTGACAGAGTATAAGCACAATGCTTTTCCTTACAGAAACTACAAAGGAGCAGAATGAAACTCATAAACATATTTCAGTTTTCAGAAGAACAGGAAGCTGTCCTCCAACAACATCAGAGTATCAAATTAACTCTCATAGCAGGGCAATCCTTAAGTCCTATGCATGCCAGGGTCCCAATAAAGGTGGAATCTTATAAAGGTGATTACTTAGCCTTAAGGTAATCCAAGTTTAAAACATTATGTTTTAAGGGTACATTGGCTTGCAAGCTTTATACCCCAGCATAAGAATGTGTACTCCACCACATCCTGTGAGCCAGATACACAAACTTTGGGTTCCTCCAATAAAGCTTCCAGATGAAACATGTTCAATATAGTGCACCTGTCTACATAAAAAGCTTTCCATCTATGGACTTTCCTGCCATTCAGGTACCAAATCGTGTATATCCACTGTTCCGTTAAACATTGCTCTCTCCATTTTGCAACAGACAATCCAGAGACAGGCTACCAAGCAAACACCAGGAGAGTCTGTACCACCCCAATTCTGTTTGTTTTGGTGAAAATGGCAACTTGCCCAATACTCACTATACTTATCTAGGTAGCTGTGTGCTTTCCACAATGCCTCAGCTAGCAGCAGAAAACCCACATCAGTAAGTCACTTTCCCTTTTCCAATGCCCTTTACACATGTCAGGAATGTCTAGCTATAAAGATTAGATACCAAAGAGCAGAGATGTGAGACAGTTCCTGGTAAGTGAAATGAATGCTTAAGTTTGCACAGCATTTTGTAGTTCCTGACTACTAGCTTTGATTTAGTCATAGTTTTCTCAGTTTTGTTTCACCTTCTTGTCCCCACTCTCTCTACCCTTCCCTGAACCAAAGGACAGCCACTGTTACCAGCTTTCTTCTCACCAGGCTGCAAACACACTTCTTCATCCCCTCCTTGAGAGGGGATGCATTAGTAAGAGTCTATGGAAGAAGATGAACCTTTGGATAGAGCCTAAAAACTCAAATAGAAAAAGAATTATTTAACTTGAGCAAGTTAAACGTAAGCAGCCAGCTACCACATGCCAGCATAAAGTTTTCCTCATCAAACTCAGCACTTCAGAATACTTAAGATTACATGTGCTAGCAAAAAAGTACTAATCTATCCCCGTTCAGACAAATCCGAACATACCGAAGGATTCAGCTATCTTGGGGCTGTGGACTGTGAACTGCTCATGATTCTTTGCTCTTTCTCAAGAGCTGCCAAGTGTATAAACTGTTCCCATTATTTACTCACAGATTAACAGTTGGTAAATTGGTCCCAGGGAATCGCTGAAGAATTTTCCTTATAACCATTTCCCTTGCTTACAAAAAAAAAAGCCAACCACACAACGCCTTCCACCCCCACCCCCCCAACCCTGAATGAATGTGAGAACTTCCTGCACTCAGAACAGCATGAATAGACCTGGCAAGTAGTCAGGGAGATAGTACAGGCCCATGAATGCTCTGAATTCAGCTTCTGTGCTGCCGCTAAATTAAAGGAATTCAGGAGCCTCACAAAGGCTTGGTTATTTAATTATATTATAAAATAAAAGGCTGAATCTATTAGACAGCATACGAAAGAAACCCTTTCCCGAGTGCCTGCGCAGAACAAGCAGCCCCAGTGACTCTGCCTAACCTCCCTCTCCTCAGGGTGATGTCACCACCACACTGCTGCCAGATCCAGCAGAGCTGCCAGTGGTGGCAAAGCACTGCTCTACCTGTAGGCAAGGGTTCTCACCAGCTACTCTAAGACAAGCCGTGCTTCTCTACCACATGGGGTTTTTACCTTTGCTCTTCACTCACCACAAGACTCGTGACACTTGAAAGCAAGCTACAAGTGCATTTATCCCTGTACCTTCAACCCCTAACTAGATGAAGTCATACGTCAGCATTCAAACCCTCTTTTCACTTCAAGTGCCTTCAGTAAAAACCAAAGCACACACATGAAGAAAGAGTAACAACTACCAGTAAACAGCGAGATGCAAAAACTCTACTTTTTTTCCCTGATCATACGCTACTTTGCCCCCCTTTATAACTACCAAGGAACAAATGCACCCAGCAATTTGCCTTACAGGTCATTTGGAAACAAAGTCACAGCAGCTTCCTCTTATTGAGGACTCTGTTGCTCATCAAATCTCTGAACAGCCTCACATACGCATCAGAAAATGGATAGGGCAAGAATAGCACACAGAGGGAAAGATCAAAATGACCCATGCATAGAGCACCGTGCACTCATTTTTACACTTCAGCTGGCCATGCCTGCAGTTTGGGAACCCAGGCTGGTACAGCTGAGACACCAGCACCTCATCCTTGTGCCTTGCCAGAAAGGTGACAGCCCTACATCCCATCAAATCCCAGTAAAATGCTCAGGGTAGTGGCCTGCTGGCATGGCTTAATGGGACCTGCAACCAGCTACCACCACGCTTTTCACTAACAAGAGGGAAGCAAATATTCACATCCAGAGAAAAGCTGCCAGGTGTGCCTGCCTGCAGACAGTCCCACAGGGATGTATTCTCCTAAGCCTGAGTTGCCAAAAGGACAACTGTAACTCCATTGTGGAGAAGCAAATGCACAAAAGAATCCAAAAAGACAGAACAGGATGTTTATGTATGAATGATAAGACAAGGTTTGTCTAATATTTCATTAGGGAAATAAGGATATTTGCACTATTTCCCTGAGATGGATGAAGACATCGTTCTATTCAGACATTTCTACTACAAAAAGTTTAGTGGTTCTATAAAAATAAAAAGCGGGCATAAAAAACTTTAGGCCACAGCATTTGTTTTGGTATGGACAGCATCTACATTAGGTATGAAAGTTAGACATTAGTCTCCAACCACCTTTGGACAACTACATACTTTGCTGCAAAGCAGTATAGTCACGTCTACAGAGAACAGCCCAAAGGATTTTCGACTGAGAACATGCTGTACATGAAAATTAGTGGATATGAGCTAAAGTAAAACCTGAATGTGAAAAATGCAAAAAAAAAGTGAAGAAAAATGCCGGTACAACCTCAAATCCATAGCGCCAAGGCACAACGGCCAAAGAACCTACTGAAGAGCAAGATTAAATACCACCTCTAATTAAGGATTGCCAACATGCACAGCAACAGAACAAACCTGAACTAACAATACTACATCTGGAAAGGCAATTCCCCAAGTGCAAAAGGGTTAAGAACCTCACAGACCAAAGAAAACATAGATGCAAGAACAGTTCACCTCTATAAAAATTACAGTTGTTCTTGTGTTCACCAGTGACAAGGACACATAGAATCATAGAATATCCTGAGTTGGAAGTGACCTACAAGGATCACTGAACTCCAACTCTTGACCTGGCACACAGCAGCCCCGAGAATCACATCATGTATCTGAAAATATTGTCCAAACACTTCTGGAACTCTGGCAGGCCTGGGGCCACGGCCACTTCCCTGGGGAGCCCATTCCAGTGTTCAACCACATTCTGGTGGTCCTGACATCCAGCCTAAACTTCCCCTGACACAGCTTTATGCCATTCCCCCAGGTCAGGAGGAAGCTGTAGGCTGCAATGAGGTCTCCCCCTCAGTCTCCTCTTCTCCAGGCTGAGCAAACCAAGCAACCTCAGCCGCTCCTCTTAACACTTCCCCTCTAGATCCTCCACCATCTTTGTAGCCCTCCTTTGGACTCCTCCCAATGGCTTGAAATCTTTCTTATATCACGGTATGCAAAACTGCACACAATATTCAAGGTGAGGCTGCACCAGTGCAGAGCAGAGCAGGACAATCTTCTTCCTCAGCTGGCTGGTGATGCTGTGCCTGATGCACCTCAGGACGGTGTTAAGCCCTTTTGGCTGCAAAGGCACACTGCTGACTCATATTCTACTTGCCATTGACCAGGATCCCCAGATCTCTGTGAGGCTTCTCTCCAACCTCGCATTGCCCCGGTTGTATGCGCATCCAGGGTTCCCACATTCCAGGTGCAGAATCGGGCACTCGCCCCATTAAACTTCCTGTGGTTGGTATGCAGTTCTCTTCTGGACAGAAGTTTGAACACTGAGTTCCCCAGGACCTGCCTACCAGGAATCCTACCTTTTTCAGGGCTACAAGAGGAGACTAGACTTTCCCTGTACAATACTCCCTACTCCCCAGCAGCACTTTCCTTCACAATACAGAAAGGACAATGATTGCTAACTGCATGTTTTATTTAACTTGTCTAGTTGATCATGCCTAGCTTAGCTGGTGACAGCAAACATGAGAGCAGTGCCAAATGCTCAATCTCCTCCATGTCTGCTGCACACATTCCTAAAAAGCAGAAGCTTTAAGGATATGTTGCATGTAATACCACTGTTTACAAGTCAGTCTAATACCAAAGAATCAGTACATCCAATCCTAGGTTCAAAGGCTATAACAGCATGAACTCTTCTACCATCAGCCATAATTCTTACTATGCAAAATCAGCCTTTTTTTCCTTTATTTCATAACCAGTTTACAAATTCTTCTAATAGACAGTTCGGGCCACAACCCTTGCCTTTTAAAATCCTACATTTGCTGGAGATGCTCTCCTGGATGAAGAGCATACATGTGACACAGCATTTTTATTTAAGCAAAAAAAAAACCCTAAAAACTTTCAAATACTTATTTCTGTAATATAAAGATACAGTACACCTTAAACTGCTTTAAGGCTCTGTTCTTTTTATCTCTTTTGACTACACCGTTGCCTGATGCTACATTGTTGACATATACAGACAGCAACTTGTTGGATTTGTTACAGCCATGTGCTGCGACTCTCTGGAGAGAATTTTACTTACTTACTCTTGCAGCCCTGTGTTAGCCATGCTAGAACAAATGCTCTTCTCCACAAATAATGCAGGGGTACTGTTTGATACACAGCTTTACAGATACAGGCACAGGAGAATGAGGAACACACAAAGAGGCCTGCTGATATATGCGTATTGAAAAGAAACCCTTCAAAATCTTCAATAAGAAGACTCAAATTGTACAAAATGGCTGAGCTGGAAAACGCAGCCAAGAACGTCCAAAAAACTTCCAGTAGAAAAAGGAGTAGGAAAGGGGGGGGGGGGGAGGGGGAAGAGGAAAAAGGAAGAAAAGGGGGGAAGGGAAAAAGAAAAGACAAAAGGAAAAACAGAAAAAAGAAGAAAAATAAAAGCACTACAAAAAAAAGAAAAGTAGGAAAAAAGAAGGAAAAACAAGAAGGCAAAAGGGGTGGGAAGTATCTAGCTGCCTGTTCTAGGCTGAAAGAATCTACAGTTGATCTCTGCTTGGCAATCTGCTGACACTCTCAAGACAGTGCTGTTCACAACTAAGGTGACAAATCTGCATTCCCCATTTCCACAGTGTAACTAAGTAGTATCAGCTATTTGCCAGGAGCTCAAAATACATCTTCTATTAACACAGAACTGAAGCAGCAAGATGTGCTGAAACTGCTCATGCTCCCGTGGAGCACTGCACAAAGGATCACATCCCACCCAGTGTTGCAAATTAAACATCATATATACCTCAGGCTCTAGCAGACTGTTTTGTCCAGAGAAACATTTACTCAAACACTCACAGAAGAATACGACCTAGTCCACGGCAGGCTACAAGGTGTCTTAATCTCTGTACTACAGCATCTAGTGATACTTATCTATATATTTTCATTCTAGGTTTCAATTACAAGAAGCTGCAAGTTGCAAAATAAACTAGGGTCTTTTATCACAAAGATTCAGAAAAGAAACATTCTGAAGCATTTTTCTTACAAGAGACACATCCAGTATTTAACCTGTAAAGCAAAATAAGTAAAATAATTTAACATACTCTTCTCATATTAGCAGGAATTAAAGTTATCATTTGATTAAGGAGGTTAAAGAGACACACACCAAGCAGTCCTCAGAGCTATAGTCTAATCTTAGCAGGGATGAATATGCTTATACAGACGATACCGTTGTTCTGGAAGTCATGAAATGGAAACACTTTCAGTATTTAATAGCCTGAAATGTATCACATTAATCTTCTGTTTATTCACAGGAATATACAGACTATAGGTTCTAATTTAATTGATACAGACAAGGGACATGTTTTCCATGCCACCAAACCAACCCACCTACTCCCCCCAAAAAAACAAAAAGAAAAAAAAATATAAGACACATCCCCAGCAACTTCCCAGAGCTTGGACATTTCAAGTATTTTCAGTCAGTCTTTTCTTTTATTAGCTAGGACACCCAAGACAAACAGGCTAACTGCTTGCTCTGAAAGGATATAAACTCAGGTCTACTTCTAAATAACAAATTTTTAATCTACACAACCATACTATGAGCTGCATGCTTTTACCAAGAAAGTACATTAGAAGTCCTCAACTCAGGAATAATTTTGTATAATTACATATTACACAAAGTCCTGTTGGTATTTCTAAAATGTTAAATTCCATCTCCCAGACATATGTGATTAACTTCTCTTTGAGACACATCCTGTTTGCAACCTGCAAAGTATCATGCTTTAGTGTTTGTGGCCAAAAAATACTGGTACCAGCAGAAACTAAGAGCTCCTAGACTGTTAACTTCAGTTCATTAGACATGCTAGTCGTCTTCCAGATGTTCCACCACTTCGTTCTTAACGCTTCGTCATTAACTTTTTTATTTCAACAGAGAAACTTTATAGCATGAAAGCAAATAGATGTAGATGCAGAAAGTCAATGGTGACACGCAGTAATTATGTCTGAGACAACCTAATAAGTTTCATAAATAAAATGACTGCTCACTGATGTCCCCTAGAGGTCCCTCTGTCCCACTAAGTAAAACACAGAAGGAGGAAAAATACCCTTCCTCCATCACTTACTAGTCCTGCACTTCAGTCACAACAACCTCATGCGGAGCTACAGGCTGTGGGCACAGAGTGGCTGGAAAGCTGCCGGGTGGAAAAGGACCTACAGGTGCTGGCTGAGAGCAGCTGAACAGGAGCCAGAGTGTGCCCAGGTGGCCAAAAAGACCAGTGGCATCCTGGCCTGGATCAGCAATAGTGTGGCCAGCAGGAGCAGGGCAGTGATTGTCCTCCTGTCCTCAGCATTCGTGAGACCGCACCTGGAATCCTGTGTTCAGTTCTGATCCCCTCACTACAAGAGGAACATTGAGGTGCTGGAGCGAGTCTGGAGAAGGGCAACAGAGCTGATGAAGGTCTGGAGCACAAGTCTGATGAGGAGCAGCTGAGGGAGCTGCGAGTGTTTAGCCTGGAAAAAAGGAGGTTGGGGGGCAGAGGACCTTATCCCTCTCAACGTCTGCCTGAAAGGAGGCTGTAGCCAGGTAGGGGGTGGTCTCTTTTCCCAGGCAGCAAGTGACAGGACAAGAGGAAATGGCCTCAAGCTGCACCACATGAGATTCAAGTTGGACATCAGGAAGAATTTCTTCACTGAAAGGGTGGTGAGGCATTGGAATAGCCTGCCCCCGAAGGTGGTGAAGTCAACATCCCTGGAAGCGTTCAAGAAACAACAGGACATGGCACTTAGTGTTTAGTTGGCATGGAGGTATTCTATCAAAGGTTGGATTCAACGACCTTGGAAGTCTTTTACAACCTTAACAATTCTATGAATCTGAGTCAATCATCATAAAATAACTCATGATAAGGAGTCACTGGTTCATCTAACCAATCATCCAATAAGCAAGCAGATTGCATACATAGTTAGCTCTGCTGCTTGTAGGACTCTAAGCACAAATGCAGTGCTCCTACTTACTATCTGCTGTAAGAAAAAGGTTAGCAAGGATCTGACAGTAAGATAAAGCAAGTGCTTGAATGAGAACAAAACGCCACTGTACACATTCTGATCATTGTCCGCTTAGATACTTACAACTTCCAAGGCAGCATTAAAACTGATGAGAGCTCCTTAGATAGAGCTCCTCCATGGCACATATAAAAGCAAAACTGTTGCTGGTAAGAACTTTCAAGCTTTTCTGTACCATTTATATGGGAGCGAATAATAGTTTGAACAAGGCATAGTTATTGTTTAAAGAACCATGCAGCTTTTTCAAAGGAAGAGAGTCAGTATTATTCTCATCAACTGAAGGTGCCTGAATCACAGGTTTTGTTCTACTCTTAATGCTGCATCTACAATTCTCTCCTCCCCAGAGCACACATTCAGAAAAGGAGTGGCCTGCTACTTATCTTAATTACAGGTCTTACTATCTCTTTCTCTTTGGACACAAAGCTTCATAAATCGAACAAACAGGAAGAGAAACTGCATTCAGATTACATAATGAGGTTTATGTAAATTGCACCTACAGCCCAGGGTCCTGAACTTCAAAGGCATTCCAGCTCCTCGTTACCCCTTGGACCAAGGCCCATTGTTTTGTCTTTATTTAAATAAGTTGGCATGGCATTTGGAGTGCTTGCAGATGAGAGGAGCTGGTTCAAGTGGCTATTATGGGGGTTTGAGAAATATGATTACAATCCAGAGCCTAGTAATGCTGAAGATTCCCGTTGCCACTGCACAAGACCAAGAACAATTAATACCCCGCAGAGGAACAAATTTACCTCTGGCCCACAAAAACACGTTGAGTTAAACTCCAAAAATCTTGCCCACTCACACAATTTTCATTTTCCTCCTACCAAGAACTAGATAAAACTGCAGAGAAAAATCCCTTGAAACTCAGTATTTTGCATCAATATGTAAATAGCTATTCTTTGCTGTCAAATCAAGGAATACACAGTTAGTTGAGCAATGAGTATCTTCAGTATCCCTCCAAATAAGTCAAACCCAGCTGGAAGAAATTCTACTTCCCTATCGACAGAAAAAGCTTCAAAGAATAGTATGCTATGTTGTGAAATTAAATGCCTTCACTCCAGGAGGTCTTTCTTCCTGATTTTACAGTTGTCATTTTTAAATGCAATGTTCTCCAAAGAACAATTTTTGCCCCTATAATAATGGGGGGATGAATCAGGAAGGGGGTACAAAACCCCCAAGAGATTATGTACCATTCCCATTCTTTCACATATTTAACCACAACCATGGGACAGAAAGTCTCAGCCATCAGACCCCGAAGGTCAGGACTAGCTAGCTAGCTAACCAGGGAAGCAAAAGGAATTCTGGCTGGGGCAACTGGCATAAAGAACCTGGACTATCCACTGACGTAACTAAATGATTTTACATGACAGTGGCAGGGAGTGCAAAGGGTAGTGACCACATCCATGGTGAGTAACAGACAAGACCCCAAAGGGCAATTACTGACAGTGCCTTTTTAAAAAAAAAAACCAAACACCACAGCAGCTGTGCCAGCACAGACATCACACAAAACTAGTTCTACTATTAGTTTTGCCTACCTGAAATCCTGAATGGAACTTCAGCAGAGCACAGTATTTTTATTCACTTAAAACCCACATACATCCCTCCGTGATTGTACAACAGCTGCTGCATTCCAAACAGCAAGTGACGTCTTTTCTTTACATGTAACAGTTTATCGCACGCCACATATATGACAAAAGGTAAACTAGGAGTTAAATAAAACATATCATAAATAATACTTAAGTTTAAAATTCTCAGATACCTAAGGTGACTTCAGTATATAACAGCAATCAGTGGGAAAATGTTCAGTTAGAATTTGCCACGAGTTATTTTTAGAAAGTGGTATCTATGTTAAGATACCACAGTGGATAAATGCCAGCCGAATTGAAAAAATAACTAATCTACAATGAATACAGGTTATTTTCTAGGGAAAAATGTACAGATTACACTCACAAAAAAGGCAACACTACAGCTAATTCAACTGTCCAGAACAGCTATTTAAGGACAAAAGTTACACAAAGAATAAAACATGGCACTTTGGAATGAAGCACAAAACTGAAAAATCTAGGATTTTCACAGAAATTTTCCACCATAAAATTTATAGAGCTTAACTACCTCAAATCTATACATAACTCTGACAGTACCATGTAGTTGTAATTTTAACAGGTTTCCAATCTCTCAGATGATTTTCTTAAGCAAGAGATCATTGGGGTTTTTTTAAATGAGGACCATTGTCCTCGTGATGTTTCTTAAATATCCTGTGAAGGGCTTGGTCTTCCAGAATTCCTGTCTTAGAGGCAAATACAGAAAAAGTTAAGACACATTCATTTTTCAGTGAGTTTAAAATGTTTTAGTTGTTTATGAAGGTTGGTTGCATTTCTCTTAAAACATCTCAGAGAAGGAAAAACTAAGACAGAATCACATGGTCAAGACAGTGGAGTTTACAAACCTGAAGATATTTTGGTACACCCCACCCCACCGTTTTTACTTAAGTTTCCCTGCACAAACTGCAACTGACTTCAAGCACCAAAATCCATTCCATTTCAATACACACACTGAAAATATTTTACCAAAATAACCTCAAAGGTAACTGTATCTTTCAGTTCTCTGGGTTAAAGAATATCGATAATACAGAGCTACTCCAGACAAATGGCTTCCCAGAGTGCAAATCCTCATTTGAGCAAAAGTTCTAAAGTAGAGCAATGAAACTGACTCAAGGGAAGCTGAAAACAAGTCCACGAGCACTTTGATCAGATCTAAAATGCCACTGTGCCCCATTCCTCAAGAAGTGAAATAAAGAAACACTGAAGACTAAGTCAAACTACCTTCGCTTCTGTCCAAGGCAAATAGAAGGTCAGTTTTTGGTTTATTTTGCTTTTTTTCCCCCTAAATTAATATACTAATAGCTTAAATAGTTATTCAAAATGATCACCCCTTAACTCAGAGGAAAATATAGAGGTAAGCATATGAGGTATAGGTTTCCTCCAAAACAAAAAGCTAAGTATCACAAGTAGCAGTCTCCAGGATTTCCATCTCTAAACTTCTATTCTATGGAATTCTATATGCATATATTTTTTCAAACTGACCTGCTCAGGCAGGTTGCCTTATACTTGCCTCTTTTCCACAGGATCACTTAAACAAGAAATGAATATCTCTTTATATTGTTTTATATAAACAATAAAGAGATTGTTTTAACTATCAAAGCAGGTTTTGATAGTTAAGAAGCACACACCAGTTGCTAACACTGGTTCAAATGAATCCTTTTTTTTTTGTTCTATTAAGCAGTACCTCCCAAAGAACTATGTAGTGCCTTAGATGCATAGCAGTCTGTCAGTGTCCTAACAGAACAGATGGATGCTTTAATTACAGAAGGGCTCTTAGGTATATCAGCAATTCCATCATAAAGAGGATGTTTATGTACAGTTAAAAAAAAAAAAGAAGGGAGAGAATAATTGGTAAAAAAAATGCAAGAAGGACAGTATCAAAACACATTAAGTGAAGAGAAAAGAAAAAAGAATGCCGCATTCTGTGCTGCAGCAGTGAAGAAATTCAGCTCCTGGATGTACCAAATTAGGTACTACATATTTAGTATATATAGTAACTGCTATGCACATCACATTAAAATCTCCCGTGTCGGTACTTAACATGTACTTAAGTTATGGAGGCTAGCCAGGAGTAGAACAGAATTTAAAAATTGCAAAAACCATTGTACTTAACAGCTGTCACATACCAAAGCTCAGCTGCACCAGCATTCCAGCATTATCTGCTCGGCTACTCCTGCACAGGAGCCCTGAGAGCCCCCCTGAAAGCTGCCTACCTCAGAAAGACCCCATTCCAACAGGAGATAAGCAAACAGCTATGCACATGAACAGGTGGAGCCAGCCAAAGGCACCACAATCATTTTAAACTTTCCTGCAGAACAGGACTAGAAATGTCCTTACCTTGGCACCCACATGGACCAAGCCTGGGTTTAAACTGCTATGTAGCTGAAATGTGAGAGTTTCCCAAAGAGGCAAGTTTTAGGTATTACTTCTCTCTGCAGGAGATGCCAACACATAAATGATTACAAGGTAAAAGAATGTTCATCCAAGTCATGTTATGAAGAAAAAAAAAAATCAAGATTATAGCAGCCCTAGGCAGAGGCTGTTTTTCCTTTTGGTTTCAGACAAGTTCACAGAGACCTCCCCTGTCCAATCACACCTGCAAAAAGGCATCCATTCACATTAATGTGAATTAATTCCTTTCATGTTGAAGATATTAGATGTCAGAACTATGTCAGTGCTGCAAAAGCAGCTTTTTAGGGCACGACTGTTCTCCCACACTCAGTTAATAATAAAAAGAGTGTCTCTGGCATGCTTCCCTCCATAACGGCACTTAGTCACCTTAAATCGAGTTTATCAACATATTAAATAGCTGAACTGAGTTATTCACCAAGTAGCACAACAAGAACCCAGCAATTCAATACATTTCACATTCCACAAAGCTTGGATTGCCAGGCCTCTGGCACCTTCTAAACTAAGCACCTGAAATCGTGTTTCCATCCATCTAGCTGGAAGTCTCAGTATGACCCCAACTAAAAGATGTACTTTTTTTAAAGAAGGCAAACACAGTTACTCAGAGCAGCACAACTGATCCTGACACTGGATCTTCCCACCCTTTTACTGGACAGAACAACATCCCTTAAAACGTACTTCAAGACCAAGCTAGATTCATTTTTCTTCACAGCTTTCTAAAAGGCCATGTGAGCCAAAAGGATCTCTTCCCAAGTAATATCTGACAACCAGATGCAAAATTAACACCCCTAATTACATCTGGCATTTCTTAGTGTTCTGCCTATAGGCAGTCACCTACTGAAAAAGTGATATATTTGATGACACCGGCAGGTGCAGAAGCCCTATGTCACATCAGGGGGCAGAGAATTTAATGGTGGCCAAGTGTCAGAATCAGAAACATCACCTTTCAGGCACTAAAACAAAAAAGCCTCAAACATCCATTGTACTGAACCAGTCTTCAAAACCAGGACCATGTTACTCATGCTCCTTGCCATGCAGACGCTCCAGAACACAGCACTGAATAGAATTCCATGCTTATTTTTGATCTAAAACAAATAAGCAGTTTTGCAGCTTTAAATGAGATTGTTGTATTAGTCTGTTTTTCCTTCTACACGCAAATTATAGGGAAGACAAGGCCACTGGGACAACAATTATTTTTACGGAGCAATAAGGAATACTATAACTTGTTTGCAAGAAGTCTTCTGGATCACAGCCACTCTTGAGGTTTTAGGAATAGTTTAGGAAGTCTGACCTAATTCGGTCTCCCAGCGACAATATCATGACTGTAATTGCACTATGGATTCTTACACAGTTCCATAACTCAGTCACACAGTATCTCAGCAGAAAGCTATTTAACCATATCCTTTTAAATAGAGATTAGGTATTTCAAACTTTATGTTTTGTTAAGATAGGTTTCAACAGAGAGAAAAATTGACATGCCTGACCCATCAGTAAAGCCCAGTTTTGCTCAAATTGATGTTACAGGGAGTAGGATGAGCCCCTTAAAGCTGTAAGGGATTTTTGTTTTAGCAGTGGTGTTATCTGTTTAATGCTTACAGTCAAGACACTGAAGAAATCAACCACATTCACGCGCTTGAGGAAGAAAATGAGAGGAGACACCAGAATAAGCATGCACTAACCACATTCTGAAACAAACCAAGGCAATGTACAGGAAGCACTTTTACCTTCTTAGTGTCCCATTTTGGTTTTGAGGGTTTTTAAAAGACCAGATATTTCATTTACAGAATATTTGTGGATTGCTTTTTATAAAGAAAACTGTTTTGTCGTAGCAGAAAATTCTGATTCTCTGCAGTTCTCCCAGCAATAATTTTTTTAATCTGTGTTTTCCAGATTCCACAGCAGGAGATATTGCCAGCCTACAGCAATCCCCAAAACTATCTGCTATATTGTCTTACTTGGAATCTGTAGCATTAAGTTTCAGTACAGTCATCTTCCAGTCTTAAAGCTCTCTCCCCTCAGAAATAAAAAAAAAAAACCAACCAAAAAAACAAAGTCATCACTTCGGTCTCTTCTCTCCCCACTCCAGGGGGATTAGGTGAAAGAATTCCTTCTAGAAGCAATGCAATAAATCCAACCTAGGTTTATGCCATTTCACATCAGTACAAGACCAGTATCACCAAATCCTACTGAGACAGTTTGCAGGAAATTACAGGGATAGAGATGCTAGTGGTTCTCTACCCATTGGGACAAGCCAGGCTGCTTAAATCAACGAAGTCCTAAGCAAACAGGAAATCACTGTTTTAAAGCTTTCCTTAGGGTATGATCCTGGAGGATCATTTATTAAAAAAGTATTTCTCCTAAGCAAAACACTTAACTTTGGGGCCAAAAAAACCGCTCCACTTTCCAGTGTAATTTGGTGTGTATTCTTTTTAAGTGTCTCTCCTTCCCTCCCTTTCATCTTCAGGTTGTGTGTGTATAAAATAAGGAAGCAGAGATAACTTGCCAAGACAGTTACATAAAATCAGTATGATTACATGTCAGTAATATTTTCTTAGCTGTTTTTGGCTGGTCTGGTACGTTAGATGCTGCAACCTTTCTTTTGCAAGGTGTTTCTTTTCACAGGTGTTTTAGATGTTGATCACAGATCCCCTCAAAGAGATAAAGATTTCAAAAAACGCTGCACTTTTGAAGTACAGAGGCATACTTGTTAGCATATGAACTTGCATAAGAAATTTGCATAAATTTAATCCTATGTATGCTCACAGAAATACCCTTCTATCTGGTAGTTTTGTACAAGGAAGTCTAAAGGAAGTCTAAAATGTATGAGCTACGTTAGCAGTCAAGTTGAGACACTGAAATAAAACAGAGTTGGAACATCCTCATATAGCATGTATAATTAATCATTTAATGCATTAAAACTACATGCAAACAGGCTTAGCTGTGTGCAAGACTTTGCCGTGTTTCCTGATTGTGTTTTCTTTAGAACACATCCTGTTAGAAAAGGAGGCACACAGCTGTCCCAATTTTAAACACGTGTGTGCATCCCCATTTAATGGTGGGGTGGGACTGGAAATAAAGGAAGCAACATCCCTCCCAGCATCACCTGCTGAATTCCATCCTCAACAGCACGGCAGAGAAACACAAAAGACCACAACCATCATCTGAAAAAAAGTATTTTAAGCTACTTTCTAACCCCAATGCATCTAACCTATTTCTGTCAATTCCTTTAACAAATACTACTTTTGCACTAGTTATGCCAGGGTCATTGTACGATCGAAAAATCTGAAGAAAAGCTGAATCGACCACTTGCCACCACTCCCATATTCTCTTCTGAATAAAGAAGGGCACTTATCCAGCGTACTGTTCTCCTTCCCACCCCACCATTACCGACTCCATTTGACATTCAGCAGAATTCACTCGATAAAAGAATCTCTGTATTTTTCAGAGTTCAAGCACTGAATTCTCACGGTTCATTGAAGGACCATTCTGCTCAGCCGACCCAGACAGGGGATGGATGGCATGTGCTACTTTGCTAGCATGACCTCATCTCGGAATATCACATTTACCTATTTCACAGGTAAACTTACAAGGTATTTGAATGCATACTTGGGCATTAAACAACTCCTTCTTTTTGAAGAAATGTACAGGACAGTTAAAACCCAAGAAGTTCTGAGATTACAGTAAGTCTTTTACACCAACTAACTCAAGTGACACACAAGGTATTTTTAAACCTCCCCTAAAACGGCAGAGGGTTGCATAATTACAACGTGGGAGCTAACTTTTCCACCCAACACTCTCCAAATTTTGTACTGTATGTTGTAACAGCAAAGCTCCATTACAAGGCTTCTCCCTTTTCATTAAAAGAGGCTTTGACCACCCCGCATGCAAAGACCACGACCTCTGCTTCCCTACTTCTCTCACTTACTGCCTCATACTCTCAGTGAAGTCCCACCACTCTAAAGGGAAAAACTGATGCCAACAACGCGGAAAGCCAAGTGCAGGATTTTGTTTGCAGGAATGCACCGCTCTCAGCTCAGGCATCTGCGAGCCTTGTACTGCTGTAACCTATTACAGCAGTAATAGAGGAGAGCAAGAACTACGCGGGGCTTCCCCCTTGGGAGGGAGCCGGCTGTGCCCCGGGCTCCGCGATGGGGCGGGTTCGGCGCACCCCGGAGCGAGCACGCAGCTCCATTAAACCGTAAGCGAGCTGCCGGCATCCCGCAAACACTTGGAACCGCCTTCGACCTCCCGTGCCCGGCAGCGGCACCGATGCAATTCCTCGTCACTAGGGAAAGCAGTAGTAGGTTAAGGCTGATTTAACCTCGAACGCCCAGTGCCGCTGCTGGGAACGGGAAAACAACACAAGCGCGACCTCCATTACCGAGGCGCTGAAGGGAGGGGAGGCTGCTCTGGGCACAGCGCTGGAGCAGCCCGAGCGCAGCTGACACCGCGGCTTCTCCCGGCAGCCGGCTCGGGGCAGCGCTTCCCGCCGCCGCCGGGGACCTCCCGGCATGGCCCCTCCCCGGCGCGGCGCGAAGACACCCGCGGGCCGCCTTCCCCGTGACAGGGGACAGCCCCGGGCCACCTTTCCCGTAACAGGGGACAGCCCGGAGGAAGACCAGCACCCAGCCACCCGCACGCCCTCCGCTCATCCCGGCGCCCACGGCGTCAACAGCCGGGGTAGTGGGCGCGGCTCCCGCCCCTTCCCCCCGGTCGCCCCCCGGCCCCGCTCACCGGCGTAGAAGCGGATGAGGCAGCCGGTCTCCGAGTCCATGCCCTCCTCCTGCACCCGCCACAGGTCCCGGAAGCCCAGCTGGGAGAGGTAGTCGTTCTGGATCTGCAGCGGCTTCTCGTGGGCCTCCAGCCGCCGGCTGGTCTCCCCGTGCAGCTGTACATACAGGGCGGGCGGCCCCGCTGGCTGCTCCCGCCCGCCGGCCGCGCCCGCCGGCACCCCCACTGCCCGCCCCGGGGGCAGCTCCCCCGGGCAGGGGGGGCCCCGGCCCGGCCCCGCACCTGCTTCTTCCACCCCGTCGGGGGGCGCCGGCTCCACCTCCAGCTCGTCTGAGGAGGACGAGCCGCCGCCGCCGCCACTGCTGTAGGGGTCCAGCCGGTCGGAGACGCTCTCGGCGCTGGGGCTGAAGCTCTCGGTGTCGGAGCCGGCCGGCCCCAGCTCCCCCAGCAGGGAAGGGCAGGAGAGCGGCGGCCCCGCAAGGTACAGTTCGGCCGGCGGCGCCCCGGGGCTGAAGTCGGAGGGCGCCGGGCTCGGCCGGCCGCCGGCCAAGTCGCTCTCCTCGGCGCCGCTGCACAGCGGCAGGCGGTCGGGCCGCGGCGCTTCCCCGCAGCCTCCTCCGGACAGCCCGCTCCGCGTCCCCCGCCGGCTCCTGGGTTTCTCGTCCGGCTGCGGACGCAACCCCTCGGCCGCGGGCTCGGGCGGCGCCTCGGCGGGGCCCGCCGGCGGTTCGGGCGGGGGCTGCGGCGGAGGCGCGCCCGCCTTGCCCAGCACTCGCACCACGCTGCTGCCGCCCCGGTGGCCGAGCTGCTGCAGCCGGGCGGCCACCTCGGCCGCCGTGGTCTCCAGGGTGCAGAGCACCGGGCGCAGGTAGCAGTTCATGTGCCGCTCGTAGACGTGGACGCAGCCCCGCTGCAGGTCCCGCCGCACCCAGTCCCGCTCCGGGGGCTGCAGGGGCTGCAGCTGCCGGGGAGGCTTCAGCAGCAGCAGCGCCTTCCTGTCCAAGCTGCGGGTGCCCAGCGAGGGGGCCGGGGAGCCGCCGGCAGAGGGGGAGGCGGCGGAGAGGTTCCTCTTCAGCCTCCCTCGCCGCAGGAGCAGGGAGTTAGCGCTGCCGGCCCCGCCGGGGGCCGCCGGAGTCCCGCTGGCCGCCAGCGCCGCGGGAGGAGCGAAGCCGCCGGCTCCCCCTCGCCTCCGCCGCGGGCCGCCGGCTCCTTTGTCGTCCAGCTGCCCGCCGCCGCCCGACGGCTCCGCGCCGCTCTCCGCCTGACTCCTCCTGCCCGGGGAGCCACTCTCCGGCTCCCCCCGCCCGCTTCCCGCCGCCGGGGCTTCTGCCGCTCGCTGCTGCGCGGGCTCCATCGCCCGCGGGGCCGGGGATACCGCCGCCGCCGCCGCCCTGCTGGGAGCGCCGCTCAGCGCGGCGCGGGGGGGCCCGAGCGGAGCGCGGCGCCGCGTCCCGGGGGTGGGGGGGATTACGTAGCAGCCGCGGGAAGCATTCCGCCGGTGCCCGGCTCAGTCCCGCTCCCCGGCTATCGCCAGCGCCATTAGGGAGGGAAGCAGGCAAGGAGCGAGCGATCCCGCTGCCGTCCGCCGCTCCCCGCGCGCGCGGGGCTCATGAATATTAACGAGCCGACGGGGAGCGAAGGAGGCTCGCGAGGGTGACGCCACCGCTCGCGCGGCGGGGCGGGGCCTCGCCGATAAACACAGCGTGACTCCCAGCCGGCCCGGGCGGCGCGCGAGGGCCGCCGGGAGCTGTAGTCCCGCGGCGGCCGCTGGGAGCTGTAGTCCCGCGGCTTCCCGCCGGCTCGGGGGCCGCGCAGGCTCCGGGGCGGGAGCCCGGCGGGAAGCCCCGGACGCGGTGGATGTCTCGGCGCTGCTCCGCGCCGCGCCGGGCCGGGCAGGGCAGGGCAGGTGTAGCGTGCCGCCGCCGCTCCGCACGGCGCGGGGCTGAATCCGTGTTAAAATTATTCCAGGACTCTGTCCCGCGCTCCATGTTCGTATTCCTTAGGTCTGGTCAGAGTGTTTTGCAGGTCCGGCGACCGCGCTCAGCCCGCTCTGCCCAACCTGACACGTTCTCCCCGTTGGCTGCCTCGGCGCATAACCCAAGCACTGACCACTGAAGAGGGAGATGATTTCTCTAGATCCAAGATGGAGAGCTACACGGAAATATGTGTGGGAAACATATATGTGTATGGATGCACACATACCGTAAAAAGAGCTGCTTTGTGAGTAGACACAGAGAAGGCTTCAGTGCCATTAGTCTGTCATTGTATTTCAGGGACTAAAATTACCTGAGATGCTTCCTTGTAGAAAATTGCTGAGAAGCAGCCATTAAATAGAAACATTCTTCAAAAAAACCACCTCCCATGGTATAAAAAAAATTGCTGAAAAGGAAAATTAGAATCAGATACGTTCAACCAGCAGTGTGAGTTTTTATACTGCATGGACACCGTACCATGGAATTTGGAGAAATTTCTTATACTCCTGAAGATGTTTTAGCTGAGTAATGCTGGCTGAATGGGGCTGTAACTGCCTGGGATCTCTCCTTTTTAATACATTTTGTAAAATCACAGTGAAGCATCTTGCCAGATATTCATCAAAAACGCAATAGACTGCAATAAATTGGGAGTTCCGGGCAATTGACCAGTTACATCGATATTAGGAGAGATAAATCATCCCCAAGAACCCTGAGATAAACTCTAAGTGAAACATTATTTTTAGTTGGTCAGTCTTTTAGTGTTCATGTATAATATATCAACCATAAATAAACCAGAACCATAATAAAATTAGGGTTTACCTCTCCTAATAAAACATTTCTCCACACTTCCACGTGGTCTTCATACCATAGAAGCAGATGAAAAGGGCACAGAAAACAGGTATTCCCCAAGGAACTTGCAATGGAACCAATGGAACGATGTAGCTACCTTTTAAAAATTTTTTGTAACAACAAAGCTAATGTTTACCTGTGTGTGAAAACCACCTACCTTCTGAACAGAACAGTCTGAAAATTAATGTTGATCTGATTGTGGAGTTCGTGATGAGTTGTATCCAGAGCTGCAGTCACCAGCAGGAATGTCTCTGGAATTCAAGAGCACAAACTGACAGAAGATGATGGCAGCACTTGGCCATTAAAGGCTTAAACTGGTGCCCAAAACCTCCTCTGACAGTAGTGGCACACAGTAGAAGTCAAAACTGAGTACATGAGCTCGGTTCTGGCTGCTTCATACATTCTGATTTATTTCTACTGCTTTGCACCACCCTTGTGCCACCTACTTCACAGAGGTTACATCAGGTCCCCTGATTTAAATGTGTGGGAGAAATGTTCTACATGCAAACACACACGGACACACACACACACTCAGAAGGAGACAGCAAGCTCTAGGGACATTATTATTGATGATAGTACTTGAAATGTTTCTAGCAAGCAGTTTCCAGCCCTTCTCTTCTTTGGTGAGAGTGGTGAGAGAGAAGATCTACCTTTCTCAAACTCTTCAAACACCTGAATGTTCATCCACCCACAGAAAAAGTCCAGAACACAGAACAAAAGGGAGGTCTCCTGGGGCTTCCAGTTTTCTCCCTTGTGGCTGGAGATACTGCATCCTACATGTTAGTGAGGTTCCCCCTAACACTACAGATAAATAAGCTGAACATCAGTTTGAACTGAGCTCAGCTGATTTGTCCTCTGCCCTAAGTAGAAGACTGTCCCAGGGCCACCCTGTCCTCCCTGTTGAGAAATTCCTTCCAATTTTTGGCCTGAATTTTACACATGGGTAGTCTATGCACATCTACTCACATGCCAGCATTGCATTGCCCTTTGACTCAAATAGCTGCATTTTTATCGAACTCCAGAGCCTTTTACCCAAACAGCAACAGTATTCCCTGGCAGGCTTTGTTTTCTCTCTTAGGGAGACTAAACACACTCTTGTTGTGTCCTCCGAGGAGATAGTTCGCATAGCGTAGGAACACGCAGTTAAGGTCATTTGAACAGCCTTGGATCAGATCTTCCATGAGGTGGACTGGTATAGCCATAGCTCTGGAATTTCTCTGTGAGTCCACACGGGGCAGCCACCATCTGTGATACAACTTGGAGAAGTGGCCAGGGACTGAGCTGACCTCGCTCTCCCTCTTGCCAGGCTAACTCACCGCTGCCAGCAGCCCTACTCATTAATGGCTTTATGCAATTAAAAAACAAAGTATCTGCACTAAAGTCTTGGGGCGGGGCGGGGGGGGGGGGGGGGGGAGGTGGAGTTGTTGGATTTATCTCTGCCCTGTGAAATTTGTTCAGGAGCAGAAGGCTGCAATGAGGCTCCCAGCATCCTGTGAGCCCTGAGTTGAGCCGTGAAGAGAAAAGGGAGCGTGTGGTCGATTTTCATACTTTGCTGAATATGAAGGCGGCAGTTTCTGTAGTGGCCTAGCACCTCCAAATGTTAGCAGTACCCAGCCTGGTTATTTTTGCATTATGCAGGGAAGTGTGCTCGAAATCTCTAAGTATACGCATATTTAAATTGAACTCTCCAGCTTATGAGAAAGCTCTGCTATTTTCCGTTTCCCAGTATCTGATATATACTCTTAAACTCTCCTGAAATTGTGAATTTTGATAGGGATTAACTGGTGGTGTCAGACATGGGAATGGAGTTTATGAAATTGATGTTTGTCAGGAGAAAGTGGAAGGGTGAAATACACATTTCCCTTTTCTAAAGTTGGATTGATGACAGTTGTTTGGAAGACAGGTAAAATGGAACAGGGTGGTTTGCAATCTGCAGTTTTCCAACCAGACTGGCAATCTTGAGGAGAAGTTTTCTGATTACAGGAGTTGACAACAAAAAATGAGGGAATAAAAAGTAGTTTATTGGAGATTACTATAAATTACTCCATGCCAAAACTCTTTATACTGAATGAAAAAATTATACACTCCCACACACAGGTGCAGGAAAATGCCAGAAGGTCTTGAAACCACAAGAAGACTTTTGAGGACAATGTTACATACAGAGTTACCAGACCTTAGCTGAAATCCTCACAGAGGCTGGAGCTGTTGTGATTTTCACTGCCTACATTTCTTCTGGCAGCTGCTACAGCTACAGCAGGAGGCATCAGGCTGCCGTACACATCCCCAGAGCTGACTGAGTAACTGCAGTGGTGCTTGGAGTGTGTTAATTCCTGCTCAGCCTCTTCTGAAATCTGCCTCCCCCAATTCTCACAGATTCCTTTAAAGCCCTCAGGGATACACTGTGCTGTTATTAGATGTTTCTGCAAGGGAAGGGACAGATTATGGGCATCAGCTGAATGTCTGTGGCTTTTCTTACTCTTTCATTATGAATGTAGAAGAGAGGACCAGGTCCAGCTTTGATTGATATGACTGCCTGTTCTGTTCTGTTCTGTTCTGTTCTTTGTTTGCATTATACCACTTCATTTCTGGTAACATCTTGGTCTAGCTACAGTTAATATTTGTCAGGCAGTGCAATGATGTCTTATTTGTTCTGTCTAATTTTTCAGAAATGTCTGCTGCAGTGGCATAGTAAACAGCTTTTGTAGACTGAGTTTTACCATGAGCTGTACTCACAGGGATTTTTTGGGGGTTATATCAAATAAGCAGTGAACACCCAGTTTCAGTTTTGTTTTCAAAGATATTGCAAAATAATGTGCCATCACTAAATAGGATTTTCTTAATCCCCAGTCCTTGACTACAGAAAACTTGACTGACAAGTCAGTTCTGGATGAAAAGCTGAGATGAGCACTGAGAAATGCTAGTGTGAGGAAGATTATATTTATACTTTCTCCGCTATAAGTCATCATCAATGATGCTGCTAAATGTTCATCTGTGTTTCAAGAAGGTATGAATCACTTTAGTGATTCCAGTTGACATGTGAAGTTGGGGAGGGGGCTTAGAAAGGAAGAATTTAATGTCCTTCAACCCTGCAGAGTGTTAGGAGCTTACTCAGCTCTCTAGTAGCCTGTTTTTGTAGTAAGGGAGAATTTTTCTACAGATGACAAAGTGAGAAACTTATTTCAATGTCAAAATGCTGAAACAGAAGACATTTGCTGCTGTATGTGTAATTCAAAGACCAGGAGATGGATGAGCAAAGGGACCGTTTCAAATTAAACAATATAATAAAAATAACCTTCTTTCTAAAGGGAGATTGAATGTTGTCATATGGAAACTGTTCTCAAAATAATAGTTTATCAGTAGGAATTAATTTCATTTTTTTAAATGCTAGGTATGCACCTGTGCCCCTCATCCATATTTGCAATTGCCACAGCTATGAACAAATTGGATATACAGATAACAAGGAACTGAAATTTTATGCTGATTGCTGCTCCAGCTGTGAACTTGAGCACAACAGTGTGTGCATGTTCCATGGCAGTTGTGCTCATCTTGGTGTGTAAGGCCTGCAGTGTAGTGAGGTATTTAAGATGGTGCTTATTCAGGGAAACTTTTACTTTTAAATGTGTTTTTATGTTGAGGATACAATTAAGAACTATTCTTGAACAGGGAAGTTTCCATTACTCAATGCCTGAAATATGATTTAAAGGCTGTAAGTGATCTTACAGTTGCTCTTTTTTTTTATAAATTCAGTAACACTGGATTCTTATGACTTACTTGTACCTACAGCTCCCTAAATAATTTTCAGCAAGGTCTGATCTGTATTTCTGATTCCAAAGCCACTTCCATATAAGTAATATCAACACTACTACATGTTCTTCAGCAGTGTACTTCAAAGCACGATACAAACATAAGTGTAAATATTTTCATAGTACGGAGAGAGGAGAAAAGAGGGAAGTACCTTCTTGGCTGCATATTAGACGCCTCTCAAGGTGATAGGCACAAGTCAGGTCCTCATGCTCTGAGACTGGAGTACCAGCCTGTGAAACTTCCTCCTTGCTGAACTAGAGTTCTGTCTGGGCAGAGAGGCTGGAGCCAGGTGCAGAATCCCGCTGTAAGATCGTTCGAGTGACAGAGATTCTCACTTGCAGTACTTGGCCACTTGAATTTCAGTGTCTTGTAGAGCTAAGCTGTATTTGTTTTCAGCAAGGCAGGGTTTTCCTCAGCCCTCAGTGGCAGTGTGGTGTGGAGATCCCTTGATTACACAAATGTTTCCTGTTGTGACATGCACAGGCTGGGCTCTGTTAGCATTGCAGTTAAACAGTCAGGAGGTGCAGCTTCCTTATCAAATTTTGGAATTTCTTCTCCAGGACAAACTTCTTGTTCCCATCACATGAAGAAAGAAAGGAAACAGCAGCACCTCCATTGCAGTTCAAGGCAATGAGCAGCTGATCCTGAGTTAACCGTACGGCTGAAAGCCACGTGCAGAGAAAACAAACTTGAGGAAAAGCTTTGTTATACCTGGATTGATTACAGGTCTGTGTTATCCATTCTAGTGTTATATTAAATGCTGTGTTAAAATTAAACCAGTATTTTACAGATTTTGCTTTTAATTTGTGTTGATACTATTTGCAAAACCAGACCTTGTAATTGCCAGTAGACTCAGCGACCCCATACACTAATCCTCTTACTGTGTCTTTAACTCTTCCATTTTAAGCTATTTGTTTTGTTTGTTTGTTTGTTTTCTAGAGAAAAAGAGCTTTGCTGCCTGTTAAATATTAATGCAGTAAAAGATTCTCTTCCAGAACTTTATAAATCCTTCCTTGCAATTATTTCTTTTTATCTTTCTTGCTCATATGGTGTCTTAAGCCCTTTTTGTTTCAGAGCTCTACAACTCCTCAAGGTACAGTATTCATCACTACTGATAGAGATGGATTAATGTGGATTCATTAAGCTGCAGCCAACACAGTGACTTGAATGTAATGGTTTTACATAATGCCCTAAATAGCATGACTGGCGCATTTGAAGTGACCCAAGAGATTCCAACGTTTTTGGTATCAGCTTTTCATGAGGTTAGTCATCTCCCATTAATTCCCTTGTAAATATCTTAGAGGATACTGTCTGTTGTTTAAAGGCTGTGCATAAAGGCCTTTCATGTGAGACTGAGGATATGTTTCCGCCATACAGCAGGTTTGGCAACAAAGTTGGCTTAGAAAGGTCGTGCCCCTACTCACTGGTATTTGCCTCTTCTGCGTGGTGTGTTGCCACTCCAGTGTGCCAGGATGATGGGAGCAGCACTGACAGCAGGGTAATGGGAATGTTCTGCACTAAAACAAATTGCGCCTGAAGAATCTCAGGTATCCCTTTAATACAGTAAGAATCTATCACATAAATGCAAGTTAGTTATTTGTGAATGGCATAAGCACTGAAGTGAGAATAGCATAGGGGAAGCTAAAGCCTCAAAATATCTGTTACTGATGAGTTATCCTAGTACAGAGTACTATGAACAGCGGCATCTACAGTACTTTACTTGAAGGATAAACAAAGATCCACATTTTACCCTTTGAAGGAGCCTTTTTAATTTATTTCTTCAATACCAAAGGTGTCTCTTGTTAAGAGTAAACATAGAAATCCTCAAAGGAAATTAACAAAATAAAGCCTTATACAATTAAAATATTGGCAGGATCAACTTAGAAGTTAATACTAAAATAGCTCACTTTCACTTCTGTGGCACCCCTGGCAGCCCTCAGAAAGGCTTCCAGGAAATCTGTAGGGAACATATCTGAGCTGTCTTTGATGAAAATGACCATAAGGAGTTAAATCTAGGAGAGTAGGGGGTTTGTTTTGTTCCTTAGCTATTCTAGAGACAAAATGCCCATTGACTTCTAGGCTGGGAGCCATGAACTTGTGTGCAGAATCACTTTCATGTGTCATGTCAGCAGCACATGAAAAGGTGCCTCGGCTTCAGCCCTCCACCCCTCCCTTGCACACTGGCTCAGCTGTTTCATCTGTGACTGCGCAGTCACAGGGCTGTGACATGCTGTTGCATGAGATTAAGAGAGCTCTTTGTAATACACTGGAACGATGGGAATGAGCTCGGTATTCATGGGTGAGGCTAAACCAAACTTCCAGGAAAATGAGTCTATCATTTCACCAACAGATCACGTGGCTCCCCATACGGTAACCCACAGTGGGGGTTACTGTGATGCCCTGCTCTGTGCTCTCTGTCAGTCTGTGGAGAAGCTGGCCTGGGACAGTGCAGAAGGGAAGCCATAGGAAAGGGAGAACAGCTAGTATTTTAGGATCCGGGTTTGACTGAAGTGAAAGCCTGCATTGTTAGCTTCACAGATGTTAGTCAGGATACATCAAACTACAGCCATGTGTATATAATTGGTATTGAAACTCTTTCAGAGGCAGCATCATCCTGCTTTTGGCTTTCCAAAGGTGTCCTTTGTTGCTTTCTAAGTGCCAAGAACAAATCTGAATGCTCTGTGAGACTCCACCTGATCTGGTCAGAGCAAGGGTAAACCAGGTTCTCCAAACAGATGTGAATTCTCATTGCTAGAGTAGAATAAGCTCGTAGTTTTCCCAAGCTCATACATGCCCGGGCACCATCACTGGTAGCATGTTCTCCAAGATATTCGGTGCCTGTGACCTAACTACTCCACAGATCAAGACATGCCTTGGGGTTAAATTTTCATCAGCCTCTTGATAAGGCAGGCAATGAACCCATTGTGAAAACCCATTGGTGGCCCCCACGCAGTTGGGAAATGCTGTGTTTGAAAGTCAGCTGGATTTTTAGGAACACTGTTTCTGCCAACAGGTACTGATAACCTGCTTTCATAATAATAGCACAAACTTCACTTTCCAACAACCTGACATGCTTCTTTGCCCCACCAAACAGATCTGTCCTGCACCAGAAGTGGATCTGGAATGCCATACTGCCAGGAAGCAAAGCTTTCCAGCATTCTTTTTCTGACCAAAAAAATGGTGGTGCACACGGTGAAGAGTTTACTTGCAGAGTTGAAGAGGCAGAGGGATGGAGCTGCCTTGGTACCTGTGACTGTGAGCAATCAGGCTTTTGAAAGAAGCCCAGCATGGTGGGGTTTTCCATGAGATTGGTCCATAGTACAGCACACAAGAGCCAGCCAGAGAGCTGTTCTCCACAACGATTGCAGTCAGGCTGCTGGCCAGGGTTTACATCCGCCACACAGCTGGGCTGCAGGCATTTCTGGATCATAGCCAAGCATTTTGTGTCCTACCATTCTTGGCTGCCCTTTTATATTTTCTTCATATCAGATCCCAGCATACAAGGAACTTGAAGGAGATTTTTAGGTGACTGCTGGAAAGCCATTTATCACATTGTTCCCCACATGGTGGCATTGCTTGCAAAAAGTATCCACGGATTCCCAGTGTGTGATGTTTTGTTCTCAGGTGCTTTAGCCACAGTTCTCCTGCCTCGAGGGAGCAGGCATGCCTGCTCCTCTTCACTTACTCTGAAACTGAATGCTCTTCCAATCAGATGGACCGTGGAGGTCTCTGAGACCAGCAGCCAGGCTCAGGGGCTCTCAGGGAAGCTGTGTAGGAACATGCAGAAAGCAACTGCTAGAAAGGCTCTACTGACTCTCCTGTCATCAGTGGTGTGGACCAGCTGTCAAAGGAGTGGTCACATTGCTCTGGAGCCACCATGGAGTGACAGAGGTCAGGCAGGCACAAATGCAGGCTGCTCCATGACCATCCCTGAAAGGATGCACTGACTGAAGAAAGCCAAGGAATTTGGAAAGCCTCTGTATGAGATGTCTAATGAACACATCTCAATACAGAGAGGAAGTATTGATAAATAATGTGCATCACAGTGGATGACCTCTGGACCTCCTCAGGAGGTCATCCTTCCAGGAGCAGGGTGAACGTCCAAGTGAGATCACATCACCCAGGGCCTCGCCATGCACAAAACCTCAGTGAGGCAAGACCTGGCAGGCTGGAATTAGCAGGCTGAGTCACTCAGCCAGGAATCGGTTGTCAATGTGGTCGCTGTTGAACGAGTGTAACGACAGATTGTCAAATACCTAAACAAGGGCTGCTTCTTGGCAAGAGTCGAGATACTGAAATGATTTGTAAATCATCTGCAGGATTTCCTACCTACATCTTTTCAGCAGCAAAAGTGGATTAGACTACTGGTCCTTCTAGATAGCATCCTGCTGCAGAGGGGTTGTTACCATACACTTAAAGGGAAGATGAAAGGACAGTGATGGTAGATGGTGTGGGACAACCAGTCTCAGAAACCTATTCCCAAACCGTTGCAGTGGTTGGATGCTGGCTTTACCCCAAAAGCATGAGTATAAATCCCTTTCAAAGCTCTTGTTTGTTTTTATGCGTGTATTACCAGTCCTCTTTTGACTCCTGCTAAGATTTTGGTTGTGATGATATTAGGTAGGAAGGATTTGGCTGAGTAATTGCATGCTGTGCAAAAAATTTATTTCCTTTTTATCAGTTTTAAATGTGTCCATTTTCAATTTAATTGAATATTCCTTTGTGTTTAAACTGTGGAAGGGAAACCAGCAGCATGTATTTGTGAGTGGACTTCCTGGACAGGGACTGGGATTTGTTTCCCTCTGCTTCAAACCAGGAGAAAATCACAGCAGAGTGGAATACACAAATTAAGGTTAATCAAACTCAATAGTAATTTGGAACAAAAAGAAAGTCTTAGGGGACTTAGTCCTTACAACACACCCATATTTTTTTCTCTGCCTTGCTTCCCCCTTCTTCTTTCAGGAATGATTCAATACAATATTTATTGTAGATACAAAAATGCTGCTAGCGAGGATTTTCTTGCTATTTTCTAAGTCCGTGAGAGACTTTTCTCTCTCACAGAAGAGGTAGCAGGGAATGTAAACAACCAAGCCACCTGCAACCTTGAAAAGTCTTGTTTATGGTACAGTAGAAAAATATTTTGACAATGGATGTTTTAGGATTTTAGCCAATCACCCCCAAGGGGTGGCTGGTCCTTTGTCCAATTAGACTATGAAGAAAAAAGTCTATAAAAGAGTTTGTAAAATAATTAAATAAATCAATCTTGCTGCACAAGTCCTGCCTGCTGGATCTTCTCTCCTCCTCCTCCCTATGGCTGCGGGACACGGTGATATACCCTAGGAACCCGGCCTGCGGTAATATCTTACGAGAAATTTATAAATTTCTAATTGAGCAAGCTACTGGAAAGTATCCCTGCTCGTGGCAGGGAGGTTGGAAATAGATGGTCTTTAAGTCCCTTCCAATCCAAACCATTCTGTGCTTCTATGACTAAAAATCAAGGCAAAAATCAAGGCAAAATCAATCAAACACCTTAACCCTACTGCTTTTTTCCAGCTGTAAAACAGTCACCAGACCATCCTTTATTCAAGGGGCTAATTAAGTATGATCCCTTTTTCTTTCTTGGAAAGGTTGTTAGAAAAGAACCCAAGCAATGTCTTCGTTATATTTTTGCTGAGAAAGTTCCTTCTTTGGCAGAGGAAGGGTAATTGTGATAGCAAGCTGCTTCTGTTCCCAAATTCCCTGATGTGCTGGGGTCATGTTGCATATTTGCACTCTGCTTTAACAAGGAACAACAACAGAGACAGAAGGGCTTATTTTTGGTGTCACTACATTTAGAGCAGATGTTATAGGCTCAATTATCCTGGTACTTCAGCTGTAACATTGCATTATTCTCTAAGCTCCGTATCCTTGGCTGAAATTGTTTTGTTGGAAGACACTGCTTTCTGAAAGCTGGTGCTTCTGCTCCCCCAGTTAGTATAGCCTGGCAGCTACCTTCAGGAAGCAAATTTATCATTTTGGATTGCTTCTGCACCGTAGCTACAAATCACATTGAATGTACTGCTGAACAAAACATGTGTTATAATGTGGAGCATCTGCCCATTATAAGAATATCCAGCATTTTAACACCAGATCATTAGTCACCGAGTGTAAATTGATAGGTTATCAAGTTCTGCATATTTCAGTCAGTGTTCAAATAAACCCCACTTGTGTAATGCAGGAATATTCTAAGTTCAGCATCCTCACAGTATAGGTGAGTATCTCCATATATAACAGTGTTGTGAAACAGAAAGACACGTCCCGCAGCTCCTGAATCACAGCTTTGAAATGCAGCATGACAATTATTTCATTTTGAGGCCAATGGTGATGAGCTCTGTCAGCATGGCGAGTAATTAGAAGAAATAGGGATCACTTGACTCATCTTTTCTTCCTGCCTTTGCCAGGTCTTTAAAGATACCATTTTCACCATCTAAAGCCTACTCTGTTCATTTACTGCATCTTATTGTTCTGGAGTTATGTTTATGAAAAGGGACTCTACATTTTTAATTTAAAGGCTTTTTTCTCTTTGAAGCAATGAACCCATTTTAAATGCTTTCTGGAAAGGTGATGTTATTCAGAATGAGTAAATGGAGATGAAAATAACAGAAAATAATGAGTCAAGCCAATAAAACTGGCAGAGGAGTCAGCCAAATGGTAGCTTAAAGAAGGCAGATCACATATTAAAAAAGAATTGAATAATTTTCTTTTTAAAATTCAACTAGACACACAATTCCTTATCTCTGTCACCTAACATTTGCCACATCTTCTACTTTATGAACACAAACACTCTGCTTGGTAAAAAAGCAGAATCTTTCACTACAATGTATAGCAAGATGTGGCTGTTTTACACTATTTCTGTTATTAAGTAGTGTTACAACAAGAGGGGGCTTGTTAAAATTTTATTGTTTTAGTAGCAGCATTCTCCAGAAAAAATATTAATATATTTGCTACACTGGGACTGTCTGAACAGATTATCCAACAATTACATATTAATTATTAATCACCCAGTGCTTTGGAAGCCACCCTGTGGCTCTCTAGTGCAGGAACTCTACTGCTTCTGCAACCTAATGATATGATTTTCCCAGCTGCGGTGTTGCAGTGCTCAGCCAGACGGAAGGTTAATGACAGAGGGAGACATAAAGTTATAGGGATGCCTAAGGTTATACCTCACCTTGCTTGGAGGAGGTTATGAAACAGTAACCTAAACAAATTCAGCAGGCAAAATACAGAAAACTAGTTAGGTGACGGTTATAGTTAGGATTGCAGTGGGCATGTGTTTTAAGTGGTCTGTATAGGGATTAATGGAAATACCTGAAAATAAGCAAATAGGGAAGATCTTCTCCTGCCACATTCCCCAAGAGCACCTTTTCTGAGTCCATGTTTAAGTGGCAAGCCTGAGAATGTGACTTGCATTATCTGTACACATTCTTGGCTGTACATGGCTACCACTCAGGAAAACAAGATTGATTTCTCATTCTCAAGCACATTTATAATGTCTGTGCAAATGAATGTAGGGCATATTCCGGCTAGATCAATATTTATGCAGCCTACTTTAGAAAGCAAGGGAGTTGCTTCTGAGCAGCAGGGGATCTTGTAATTCCTTTTCCTATGGTTTCCTCTTTTCCTCGTTTTCAGTGAAATTTGTTTGCATAATGCTCCATGCTCGCAGACAATTAAAGGGAGTTTTCATGAAAGCCCCTCCAAAGGGCCGAGCTGCTGCTGGCCCCAATGCAGCACCAGTGCCTGGGGAGTCCCTGGGGTGGAAGGAGGTGTGGGTGAGCCCGTGGAGCTGCAGGTTAGGCCCGTGGCAGCAGGTTGGCCCCAGGAATGTGTGGTTGTGGCAAGGTGTGCAGAGGCAGTGAGGGTTTGTGCCGCTCCCCACAGGGAGCAGGGGTTTTCCTCGCCAGCTGGCAGTGGAGCTGGTGGCTTCTGCCCCCTCCCTCCAGCTCCATCGAGCCACTTGTCTTTGGCTTTGCACACTTCATTCCACTTGCAAAGAGCAACAATTAATTATCCTAATTAAACCCAACTGCAGAATATCGAATACTGTGGTTTGTTTCATTCTTCTAGGTTCACCTCTTTCGTGCACACATTCCCCATCCCGTTGTCACAGCTAATCTCTTTCATTCATTTTGAAATGGTGGGCAGGGGGCCAGGGGAGAACGGAACACATAACAAATCAAAAGGCAGTAGCAAAACATTAAAAAGAGCCAAGCTCCCAGCAGTATGCCAGCATCCATGTTTGAAAGGATCTTCCTAAACAGCTGTTTTCTCACAGCACAGCTTTCATTTTGTTGATGCTTAGGAGGAAGCAACTTCACTGACCCACAGACAGAAGGTGGCCTTTGTGAATAACCTTTAGTTTTCCTTCTGCCATATTTACCAGATTTTTTTTTTTTTTAATCTGACTTGATTAAACTCAAGGGCCTTCAAATGCCCCTGGTAATGCAGGTTCCTGCACAGTGATGCATGTCTTTGGAAATTAATTGGGAGATGATTACAAGTAACTTTACAGTATTGGTATCTTCTGATTCACTGTCAATTTAATTTGCCATCAAATAAAATACACTTTATGTATATAAAGTATCCCCTGCAAGCATTATTTTTTTCTAAAGAAGCTCTACCGTGATGCAAACATGACAAGCTCTAGGCTATTAAATCATCTTGATTTCCATGGCCATAGCACTGAAATGCAGCATTAGCAAATACAATGTATTGAACGCCTCTGTAGTAAATGGTTCTATTTTTTTCAAGTGACTAACTAGGCAATAAGAACCCTGTCACTTCTGTGTTGACAAAGTATCTTAGTTACTGAGTAACTATAGAGATGTTTTCCTTATGTTTGATGTAATTATCAAAATGCCTTCCAATAGCTGGTGAAAATGTTAAGGCTCAAAGAGTAATTCCTAGAGTGTAGTTCACTGTTTGCAGGGACATACAAGTCAGAGCAGCACAGGCCAGCTATGCACCCACAACTAAAAAGATCCTCAATGCACTTCTTCTTGCTGTCAGTCCATTTGGAGCAAACTGGAACTTCTGAGGCTGCCCTCCAAATCAAGTTTCAGATTCGGTCAGCCTCAGGCACACAGCCAGGAGAAGAGACAGCCACAGACACCCTAGGGCATAAGTCACAAATTAATTTGCTTCCCTTAAAGCTCCAGCTGCTGGAGTTCTGTGATTAGGTAAGGACTTACACTCTGTGTTGGCTTGTTCAGAAAGAGGGGTGCAGTTGAAAGTATGTGCAAAGCTTGCCCCAAGAGCCCCAAATCCAAAAGGATACTGGTTTTGCTACTTCCCTGATCTGTAGGCAAATCTTTCTTTACAGGTCCCCAGCCTGTGCTGTTTTAGTACTAAGGGGTGGTTCAGATTTTGCCCTGCTGCTGTTAGCTCTCTACAGATCTTTACTCTTGGGAGCCTCTGGCAGGCATCCCAAAGGTGGATGTGTCCTATGGCCTGAAGAACATGGACTAGTGCACTGTGGTGGGGGACATTTCCTGCTTGGCATTCATGCTGTGCTCTGCATGGGTGATTTTTCTCCTATAAGTGATGCGTAACATGTAGAATTCCAGTCTGAGCTGTACTCAATGAAAAATGAAGGCTGGAAGGGATCCCAGTGGGATATTTACTGTCTCTTACTGGCTTAGGGTATTATAGATACCATACAAAAATATTACTTATTGTATAATGTCAACAATAATATATAAACTGTACCCATGTTGTTCCAACAGGTTGTCTTTTAGATATGCAGTGATGGAGACTCCATCGCCTCCATGTCTGGCTGCTGTCTGTCCTCTGCCCCACTGCCCTGACCAGCTATAATTATTTCTCAGTGACTAACCCGAAACTGCCTTGCAGATAATTGCCTTCTGCTTTGCAGCCCCACATGTTGAAATACCCTCTTTCCTTCTTCAGGTGGAACAAGGGCAGTGCCTTTGGACTTTCCTCATCGGTGATGTTCTCCAGGCCGCCTGTTAGCCACAGGGCTGCCCCTGTGTCCAGCTGGGGGGCTCTCGATCTGGAAGAGCCATACCCCAAAACCACTGCCTGACTTCCAGCAGGGTAGAGGAAAAGGGCTTGTGCCGGCACCTTGTGAGCCATGCCCTTGTTGGTACATCCCAGCGTGGCGTTTGCCTTTGTCTCAGAAACACGGTGCTTCCAGGCTTTAGCTCACAAGCCAGCTTCCTGCCCAGCAATCTGCCAGCCAGGCTATTGCCTGGCTGGATTTGTCCATTGTTCCTGCCTGATAGCACCAGCTCATATGAGCTTGTCCCTGCTCTGAATTGCGCCCTGTGTTTCCCCCCACCCCAGCACAGCGTCCCCTCAGCGACACCAGTGACAATGCCAGCCCTGGCACCAGCCTGCCCTGCTGTTCCTGGTACAGCCACTGCGCCTGCTGTCACTCCCCCTCTTGTTACAATTTGACAAGCCTTGTGTCACCCTCTTGTAAATTTCTCTTTTGAGCTTACTTATGATGAGAATGGCATCAGAGACACTGTCAAAACCACTCGGAAGCCAAGATATGTGACATCTACTGCCTCTCTCCTTTCTGTAAGACTGATGATTAGTCATAAAAGGAAATAAATTTGCTTTAGCTCATTTAGTGCTCATTCCTTTTATCACCACGTGTGAACTAGTCCATATTTGATTCTATGCTCCAATATTTCCAGGGCATTGACATGAAGTTTTCTCCTTTGCCCTCAGTTTTAAAGGCAGCCACCCTATTTATCCATCTCCATGACAAGTCACAGGTTGACTCATCCTCCATCAAGTCTGACAGACAACTAACTACTCATGGCCCAAAGGTGCCATTATCCAGGTCTTCAAGTATCTGAGGTCAAAGTATTGCTGCCAATTTGCAAATAATTAACTTCTACATGAACTCTTTCCTTGTTAGAATCATCCATCTTTCCCACTGGTGCTGCTGGTGTTTGTGTTACCCACCCACACGCAACTGGTGTCTTGGGGAAGAAAAGTAGAAACTAAAGGCACTAAACACGTCTACAGAAAGGAGAGCGATGAAAGCATTCCTGTTTCAGGAATTAGAGATCATAGAATCATAGAATTGGATTCCTGATCTGATTCACATTGGAATGTGGTTCCTGGTGTCCCTTGATAATCCCCTCTTGGCTTACACCTTGGCCCTTGCTTGCCTCTGCATGTTGGGGCAATGCTTCGTACGTGCTGCCTGTTGGCTTGCCGGGTCTCCTCTTCCTGGGCATTTCCCTCCTGTGCTGAGGATGGAAGACTGCAACAATTAAGGAGTAAAAGGTTTTAGAGAGCAAATAAGTGAGTCATGCCCTGGAACATGTTACTGTAAATAAAATGAAACAGTAAATCAACAGATTTCATGGAAACAGCATGGTCCAGACTTGGCTCATGGAGCCAGCACAAGAAATTTGTGCATTTGCAGATCCACCCAGGTGTGGCCATCCCTGGTGTCCCACTCCAGCTTGCAGGACTGATGAGGCCAATTTCTCACAGTGCTGTTTGCATTGAAAGGAGTTGGTTCAGAGTGAAAAACACTCTTCTGCAGCGTAAATCAACCCTACAGAAACTTGGTGCTCAGCCATACCATTAATGCCAGAGCTGTTGTGCTGCTTCGAACTGGGGAGCAGGGATATCCCCAAGGCAGCACAGGGAGAGACAAGGAGAGGGCAACAGGAATGCCAGGGTGCAGGTGTTTGACATAATCTTTGAAAAAGGCCAGTGGCTGCTCTCTGCCACTCTACCACTACTTCTTTCTCCTCTTTGGCTGACCAAAAAGCACAGGCCAACCATGTTTTGTTAATAATGAAGAAAATTGGCTCTTTGTTGACAGAGCTGCCACTACGCATCTCCAGAAGTTCCATGAGCAGCTCTGCTCAGGAAAGCAATGCTTGATTAAACTGAACCCTGGCTTCTGAAATACTGGAGCAAGGGCTGTTGTGGGACTTCATCCAATATAAGTGTGTTTTATTTTTATTGCTCCTCATCTGTTTTCCCTGATTTTGATAAGGCCAGAGAGCACCTTGGCTCAGCAATCCTTGTTCTCAGCAGTATGAGGACAATCACACACTGAGTGACCTCACTGAGGTGCCTGACATGTAAAAACCCTTCTGCCACCTGGAGTCCTGCCTGCACCCATTTTTCTCTCTCCTTCATGAATATTTATAGTGGCAAAACTAGATATTTCGTGAACTAGTGTGGAACTTCAAAATTATTCAATGAGCAGTTTCATATAGAATGAAGTTCCTTGGCAATTCTTCCATATAGTTATATCAGTAAGATTCATGCATGTGCAATTCCCAGGGTGAAATCAATTCTACTATTTTTTTTAGGAAGGGATAGAAGATTAATGTGATTCTCCACGTGTTTTCATCCCCTGACTTTGCTGGTTTCCATTCTACTGTAAAATGGTGATAGTGCCCCTGCCACTCAATTTTTATTTTCCTCTGCCCACATATTGCTTTCCTCTTCCTAGGGTTGTCTGTTTTACCTTTCCTTTTTGTGTCTCCTTTTTTATCTCACATCTAAGATCACTGTTTTGTTGTGAGACATTGTCTTCCTCAAAATGTATCAATAACAGAGAAAAAATGGAG
This sequence comes from Aphelocoma coerulescens, assembly GCF_041296385.1. NCBI lineage: Eukaryota > Metazoa > Chordata > Aves > Passeriformes > Corvidae > Aphelocoma > Aphelocoma coerulescens. Next base: position 81,810,466 of record NC_091015.1, read on the forward strand.
GAGCCAGTCAATGCGGCAGTAGGTGAGAGGAGTAAAGTAGGTTAGGCAGTTAGCATTCATCAAATATTTAGTGAGTGACACAAGCCGAGGCCAGCTGTACGGGATCTTGATATGTTTTCTCTTTGTACGACTCGGTTAGTCCCTCACACAGGTCCCTGCAGAGCCCCCCAGCACTTACCCGTGGCCCTGACCTACATTTTGTATGGCGGGTGTGCCCGTCTTTCCCCAAATGGCAAAGCCCGGTTTGGAAGAGGGTTTTGCTCCCGTTTCAAGGCACCTGCAGCCGTGCACAAGCAGAAATCCAGCATCTGGGCCCTGCCTGCCCTGGCTGTGACCTGAGCTGCTGTTGTAGGTAAACGTTCCTAAGCCCTTACTGTAAAATGGTCTCTGTGTTTTCCTTTTTCTTATTCAACCCTTTTCTCATCCTACTTTTTTCCTTCTTATAGCAGACAGTGCTCTGGGAGAAGCCAGCATTTCCCAGTGGTAAGATCAGCTGAGCTCGCAAAATTTCTCTAAGCCACAGTGCTGGAAGGTTGGGTTTGTCTTGTGCTGGGATTTTTGATCCCCCAAAACACCAGGAAACCTGCTAAAGAATTATCCTATAATGTCACGGGAATGGGTTGTCAATTCAAAAAGGCTTTAAGATTGCCAGGGAGATGAAGCCAGCAAGCACTGTGCCACACCAAGCTTTGTCATGCCATGCACAGTGTGCTGGGCGCTTGCTGTTTCTCTGGGTGCCCACAGTGCCCACCACCTGTGGGGCCATGGGGCTCCTTACACTGGGCTGCATTACAATGCAAGGGCCTGTGGCTGTTCAGAACCCACAGACACAAGGACCTGGGACAAACTGCCTTGCCTCATCCCTTAAATCCCACAGTGTGCCCTTTCCACTGCCAGGCTCTTTTCCTCAGCATCCTGATGCAGGTGTGCTGCTTCACTCAATGACTCTTTGCTGGCACGAGGATTCCTCTTTCTTTACAGCAAGGTTGGGTCTCCTGACAGCTCCTGCAACCTGTGTGCCCCTATTCCCCCTCACTGAGCTGCCTGCCAGGAGCCCACACACCTTTTGGGCTTCTGCAGCCCAGAATCGAGGGGTCCCTGCTTCGCATGTACCTACCAAGTGCATCTCTTTGCCTTCATTTTTGTTCATCTGGGTCCCTCTGTACTGCAGCTCTGCCAGGCAGCTCCCTACACGTAGGGCAGATCACAGAAACATGAGGCAGCGGGATAAGCAGCGAGGGCTCAGGAACGTGCTCCGATTTGCTAAAATTGCCTGATGAAGCTTAGAGCAGCAACTTCAGGCACTTGCAAAGCATGTAACAAAAGTCGCACCCTTAGGCAAATATAACCCTAATTTCTTCACACAATAATTAAAAGGGCAAATTTAAGAGAAAATATTAATCCCTGTCCGTAGAAGACTTGCTTTTTCCTTTTACTCCAGGCTAGGAATATCAATGGAGTTAAACATTTGTTGACGCTTGCACAAGCAGAGCCAGAGCAAGAGAGCTGAGTAAAGGCAAACCTTTCCAATGGAGAAGCCAGAGCCTGCTGTCACTGGCAAGATGCAGGGTTCGAAGGAAATGAAGATGAGTGAGATTGCAAAACTGAGATGCCTGCACTTGCAAATTACTTGTAATGGCTCCAGAAACGACTTGCCTAGCGCTGTTGTTTTACCTTTTACCTACCACTAGGTATGCACCTCAGCTCATTAAAGGGCTGTATCGAGACATATAATTTGTTTACAGCTCATTAATTTCCATTATAATAACAATAGCGTGATACATGCGAAAGCACGCTGGTGTTTTGGTGGTATCGTGCAGGCGAGCCTCCCGATGGCAGCTCATTGCTTGCCCAGAGCCCGCTTCCAAAACACTCTTTAGTCCTATTAGGAGTAATTTCGGAGGCAGATTGGGGAGCACGAGTCTTCCCTTTGCCACAGACAGAACACACACGGTTTAAACTTGTTTCCTTCCTAATTACGGGTGAGCAAAGCACAGGCGCTGTTCTTTCCATCTGGGTCATTTAGGGTTTGAAAAGAAGCTAATGAGGAAGCCAAGGGTGGTTCTCTAACTTCTCTATCCCAGTTGTAACACATGCAATGGTAGAACTTCTCTTGCAGCAGGAGCAATGCCTACTGCTCCCGGCAGAAGATCCTAAGCCATTCCCCTGGGTACCAGCTCAGAGGTTACCACTTCCCTTTGGACACAGTCCTTCGGCTGACCCAGTGTGCGGGGCTGAAAAAGGTGGTGAATCAGCTCAAAAAAAAAAAAAAAAGGACAGAAAGGGAAACACGTATTGTATTGCTGGCTGAACCTCAGGTGCTAATGGGAATTTGGCTTGCCTGATGCAGGGTGCAGATTTTGATTGGGATGCCGTGAATCTTGGTAATGTCCCCCTCTGGTGCTTCTTCTGGAAAAAAAAAAAAAAAAAAAATCAGATCTCAGAATTTGGAAATGGGCTTTGCACTTATTTCCTCTTAAGAAGAGTTAAAAAACTGCAGGGAAGTAAAAAGGATTTGAAGGTTTTACAAAATATACAGACAACTATTTCTTTCTATCAGCTTTAGTAAGTACAGCCAGGTTCTGACTGAGGGGCATAAATGCTCTTTTTTGGAATGGCAACATTTTTCCTAGTAGTTTACTATTCTCTGAAGTTGTCATGAAGCACAGAGCAATTGTCAGCAATGCGCCCCATGAACACAAAAGTATCTTGGATAAACTCTATTACAAGATTTTGCCTTTCAAACATTTTTAATTGCAGTGATCACTGTTTGCCAAGAAATAAAAGATATAAAGAGAAGAGGTTCCGCTTGGTTCAGTAATAGATCTAGAACGATTATTTTTTGGTTATAGAAGGAAAAAGCCTTGCTGTTTTCATTGTGTATCTTGAGAAAAAATCTTTCTTGACAAGAGATTTTATGAGAAGCACAGGCTGTGCTATAAAATCATGCTGTATTCTTCATTTAATCACAGGGAGCTGATATAAAATGCAGACACTGAAAGCAAAGAGATGAAATCTCACGACTTTGTGTGAACCCACTCTTGTGATGGAGGACAATTCCTGACTTTGGTTTTCACTGCAGTAATGTGTAAGTCCTGACAAGCACTTTCAATTCATAGCATCTGCACAAGTTTCATGCTACAGCTCCAGAGCCAAGTAAACATCATATCACAGCAGTGGATTTCCCCATTTTGATGACATCAGCTCCTTAGCAGAGCATTTAGTGGCTGAATGCTTCAGTCATGAGTGTGGCCTCTTTCTTGGTCATTTTCCCAATTTGACTCCAGTACCAGGCTCTTTCTGGCTTCCCATGTACAGCAGAAATCAATTTCTGATTTCCCTGGAGCCATCACCAGATCTGTATTTGCGGCCAGGGCTGCCTTGCAAGGGTTTCTGCAGCAAGGGGAGAGGCTGCTGACACCGACTGTGTCAGCCACAGCACATTTGCCAAAAGCTTTGCAATGTGTGTTATGCAGAGAAAAGCCTTCAGCCCTCCTAGTCTGGTCTTTGTGAGGCTCCTATCTGAACTTAGATGTCTCTGCCTGGAGGTCCTCTGTAAGAGTCTACTGGGGACATGGCAGAAGATGGCAGCTTCATCTGTCTCCTAGAACTAACCAAGATGTTGCAACTACAAGGGATTTACAGCGGGATTTTTCTGGAAGCAACAGGAAAAAGATTCTAAGACAGAGCTCACGGGGGCTCTTCTAGAACATCCCTCTTTCTATAAGCCAGATTAACAGGAACAGCTAACTTTCTTTTCTTTTTTTTTGCCTAGGATGTGCTCCTGTGGCAGCACAAGTGGCTCTGGATTAAACCTGGTACATCTTGAGGAAGCCAGATTTGATAAAGATTGCTTCCCCTGGCTTTTCAAAGTGGGAAATTTAGGTTTTACTGTGACCACATGTAGAAATGTGCTTCATGGAGTTGTCACCATCATGCAATGCACTTGGATTTTGCTGCCACTTTGACTTTTTCCCCTGTGCTCACAAATGGGGTCTCCATGGAAAGCTATTAGGCACCTTGCATCTTCCACTGGAGCAGACACCACATATTAGTTCAGAAGTGTTATCTTTGTTCCCTCACTTATGACAAGCACATTAATCTTGATGCAAAACAAATTAAAATGTTGTCATCTATACTGGGACAGTTGCAGGGCAGGCAGTGTCTGTGTAATGTACATAGACACTGCTGTTTAGGGTGTGCTTTGTTACCTGGAATAAATTAGTAGCAGTTTCTTGATCTACAGTATGGGATCCAGCTATTGTGTAACTCTGGAAGAACATTCTGTGGTTACACAACATTGCTTGGTATCACCCCATCCATGATCCACCTGTGCAATCAAAACTGTGCTGCAAGCACGAGTGCATTTGTACACCACACATCCCTCTTCCCACCCGCCTGTGTGCAGACACACACATCAAACACCGCTTGCTTGTTGGGGCAAACAGGGAACAATCCTCTTTTTCCTGCAGACTGTGAGGGAATTGAGGTCAGAAGCTGAAGCAGTTTTCATGACGATGATGATTTTGATTTGAACTGCACTCGTGGATGCTGTTTTACTCACAGGAAAAGGAACCTGCCCTTGCCCCAAAGTACCAAATGGCCACGCGTCCTCTGCCCAAAATGAGTCTTGTAAATGAAAATGTGGCTTTTGGGCCAGCTTTTCTTTCCACACCTGACATTTTCCATCTGGGATTCATAAACCCTGGGTCATTCCCATTTATGTCACATGCAAAGAGGAGGAGAAATCCCGGTCCTGCTGGCCACACGCCAGCGCTGGCCAACCTTTGTACCCAGGGTCAGCGGAGGTATCGCTGAGCAAGAGGTTTTGCTCCACCCAGAGAAGGAAACGAGTCAGGTGCCACTGTCCATGAGCACGTGGGGTCACTGGTGCTGCCTGGGGCTGTGGGACAGAGCAAGTGCCAGCTCTACTGTGGCCTTCACTGGGGGTGGGAATGCACAGTCTGATAATATGAGGGTTTTTTACTCTCATCAAGCTCAACACTTTTGCTTTTTTTTGGAAAGAAAAAAAACAGAGGGGACACCTAACTGATGTACCTTCTCCCACACATGCTGTGGATGTGCACACAAGGATGAAGAGCCGTGCATGGAGCAGGGCTGTGTGTACCCTGCTGTCAGTGGCTCCCACCAGGCTCAGGGCTCTGGTACCAGTCACACAACCTGAAGAGGCATTTCAGCTTCATTGGAGCCCTCGGTTGCACCTCACCAGAGCCCACCCAGGGTCACTGACATTGGTGCCTCTCTTTACAGCCACAGATCTCAAGCTGTGATCAGTATCTCCAGGCACAGAAAAAGTGAGACACCAGCATGTGGCAACACAACTCCTTATAAGGACCCTCAGAGAAGAGCAATAAAGATCAGAGCTCATCATTTTACAAACACGTAGGGACCAGTCCTCATCCCAGGGCTCCTGCAATGCTTCACAGGCAGCAGTGAAAGAGAGAAACCCTGGCAAATATCTCCTGATGGTGTTTAAGTCCTCAGCTCCCAGTGAAATCAGAAGGCCTAAGTTAGCCTGGAAGATCTGGCTTGAATGAAGCAGGACGTGGTCACGCTCCAAGTAGCACGGTGGTAGAGAAGACAACAATCCTAAATCTCCTGAATCCCAGCCTTGTGCTCTTTCTTCTGAAGTTCATGAGTGCTTAATCTTTGAGAAACTTAACCTAAGATTTCCATGTTTGTTTAAAGTTTTAAAACAAAACCTAATCACCTGCAGGCAATCATACATGGCTTTTTTTGTCAGACCCAGATGCAAAACACCCCTAAACCTGCTCTGCAGATCTGCTGACACAGAGGAGACTAAGTGCTATTTTGCTGGTCTTTCTAAACCCCTTTTTGATTTTTTCCTGGGTTCATGTAAGGTTCACAAGTGAGAGTGTTGGTCCTTTGAGTATGACTGTCCATTTTAAGTGCCACTTTCTGCATTAAAGGACAAGCTGCAAAAAGGGCAGTATGGACAGTAACGCTGAAGGGCTTGCTCATGGCCCAGGGCCCCACCAGCTTCATTTGAGATATGTTTTTCACCTGATATAGTTAAAGCATCACAGAGGGTGGTGTGGAGGTTAGAGCCATTTTAACCAAGCATGATGCTGTTGGCTCCAGAGAGCAACAAATCCAGAGCAATTGGCCTTCTGTGAGTGGCAGAGGGGAAGGACCTACTTCTTTTTCGACCTGCTGTCCCACCTTGGTTTGTAATTGCCTGCTTGGTCTTGACACTAAGAGGTCGGACTCTGTCCCCGAGGTGTGGATACAGAGTCACTGCACGAGCCACAGGCACCCTCTGGGCACCAAATTCCTGCAGGCCAAAAAAATCAGGTATACCTATAAACAAAACATAGAATCACTCAATAAATGAAGGTCAGAAAATAATCAAGAGATAAGGTCAGAAGGGACTGTCTGACCCAATCCCTATCCAAAAAACAGCCAGCTTTAAAGTCAGAGTAAGCCTTTGTTGGGAGAGCTTTGCACATCCCTGCAGGAGACACCAACCCTATGAAAGTTGTTTGCTAATGTTTAATTTGGATTTCCTTATGTATGACTTCTGTTTGGTGCCTCTCATCCTTTCACTGTGCACTCCCAAAATGAGTCTGGCTCTGTATTTCCTGCAAGGTAGTGTCAGACAGCAGTAAGGTCTCCTTTCAGCCCTCTCTTCTTCAGGCTGGACGAACCCAGCTCTTGTCCTTTCCTGGTCTGCCACATACTTCTGTTGGACTTGCTCTGGTACCAAGGACCCTACAACTGGACATGGCAAACTTAGATGTGGCATCACAAATGCTTCATGTTTTCTTCCAGAGAGGGTGAAAATTTGTTTGGTTTGGTCATAATCTAGGTTCTCTAAATTTAAGAACTCTTGCTTTTCCTGATAAAATACACTACTGACTAATGCTGGACATCTGATACTCAGAAGGATCCTTCAGCTGACCCCACGTGGCTGTTCCCTTCTTCTTAGCTGGTTTCTAGTTGTCAGAGCAGGGAGGATCCCGAACAACCTTTTATTGAGAGAAGTAGGACAAAATCCAGCCTAATTACCACTCTAGCAGAGCGAGGGCAATCTGGAACAGAAGTCTACGCTGAGCTGTGGGTGGTGGTAGAGGTTGCAGGCCTCGCACAGGAGTCTCATGATGTCTCTTAAGCCCCTACATGCCTCTTCCCCGTTTTAAAAGGCAAAACCTGTGCTTGTCCTTACCTCAGTGCCCGCAGAGCACAGCCTGTGGCAGCGATCTTGGGCCACACTTTGGTGCCACTCCTCTTTTCCTCCAAATGAGCGGAGTCATGCCAGGTGAGCCAGGCCGCTTCTCGCACCCCGCTTTCCTTGCCCCTCCAGGCACAGGTGCCGGTCCCACACTCATCCTCTCTCTTCCACACGGTTCGTTCTCCCCCATTGTCTCCTTTTTATTTGTTCCTTTTGTAACAAGCTCCACCTTGGTTCTGCGAGGGTGACACAGGCTTCAGCCCAGCGGGGCGCGTGGTCCAGTTTTCCCCACATGTTTCCTTCAGGGTGGCCTCCGTGCATTGGGAAAACATTGCAGTAAAAGCCGACCGGGACTGAAGGCTGAGCTGGCTCTTATTCTGGTAAGTAATCAGGTCACATAAACGCTATTAGACACGATCAGTTTCATGACCTCTGCAGGCAAATTCTTCAGCAAGGAGGGCAAAGCCTTTGGTGCTCTGCTTCATGGCAGAGCAGAGCTTTGTGCATTCCTCGGCCAACTCCTATTGCATTTGAGGCAAACACATTTGCCTCTGGGCAGGGAGGCAGGGGCACTGCAGCCAGCTTTGCAAAGCCTGGCTTGTTCCTCTGTACCCTATCCCCGGGACTCTTTGCCTCCATCCCTCTATCCATCCCTCCCTCCCTGCGGGTCTGAGGCAAGCTGAGACACGTGGCCAGCCTCTGGAGCAGGAGCCAGTGCACACCAGCAGTTTTCAGCCTCAGGATGTTTCCCTTTGAACAGCTTGACAGCAAAAGCTTTCATCCTGGAGAAGACTGACTTGCATCTGCGGCTCGTCCGCCCATGTTACTGGGATTTGCACACCAGTGGCTAAAACCTGGCTTTTTTAAGGTCAAGTGCTGGAGTGGGGTGGAGCTGCCGAGATGGCCTTCACCCCGGCTTCAATCCCCTGCCTGAAAGGTCTCACAAGACAGCCCTGGATATACGGGATGCCTTATAGCTGATTTGCACCTTGGCAAAGCTGCTTAGTATTCATCCTTCAGGGCCAATTGCTGGCTATCATACAGAGCAGGGGCAATTTATGAGGAAGAAAAGGCATCTTTTTGAAAAATAAACTGGTTTGGGTTTTTTCCCCCTCCAAAAAGCCTGCGAGGCAGAGTGACAGGATGCATGAAGAGAACATTTATGCAGACGAGCAGCATGGCCTATTTAAGAGCAAAGTGAAAGAGCAATTATTCTGCAGCTCCATTCTGATGTTAACCAAAAATAAAAAATGTCAGGGCTCGGCAAAAGGACCACATGCAGCCAAGGAAGCAGCACTGGCAGTGGGGGTGTTACACTGGCAAAGGGTCCCTGAGTGGGAAGCAATTGAATGCTGAGGCTCCCACTCAAAATCACCAACCCAGGGTTTGCAGGAGCAATTGCCATGAGTAAGAGCATTAAAACCCCTCTGCGAGACAGGCTGGAGGCAGTACGGGAATAAAGCCAATTACTGTTGTAGTCATTTCCCCATCCAGGAAGCCAGGGCTAACTCTGCCCTCTGTTTCTGGCCAGCTGAGCTTGCACAGCCAACGCTGCACCTCAGACAAGGCACGTGGCAAAGCTGCCTGTACGTTCTGGGGGCACAACCCAGCAGCTCTTAGGGAAAAACTTTGGAAGCCTTTGCAGAAGCCCCCACCAACTTATGGTAAGAGAGAGCCATCAGTTTTGCCTACAAAACAGCTATTTTATCTTTTTTTATTTTGATGCTTAAAGGAGCTTTTATTTATCCTGGTTTCAGAGAGGGGAGGAAGACACTAAGCTTAAGAGACAAGGCTACCTTCTCTGTTACACAGGTTTCTGAGCAGAAACCTCACCAAGATGAGCAAGAGCAGCTCAAACAGTGTCAGAATACCTGCAAGTTTCAGCACAGGTGGCCCTCTATCCCCACCCTCCACTCTCTGCAGTGGTGATGTACAGTGGAATTCCCTGCTCCTGCATGTCTAGAAAGTGATTGTTAAAAATTGACCTGCATTTGTGAACTCTGAGGCCCTCAGAAGCAGATTACCAGAGTAGCCTGCTGAATAGCTCCCAGATAGCAGAAAGTTAGCTCTCCTGAAGTCCAGGGTAGCAACTCTGCTCTCCTTTTTTCTCATTACACTGAGAAACAAAGTAAACCGTTCCATGATCACAGTGGCCCACCACCACATCCCCCACGAGTCTCTCTCATGCACCTTGGGGCAGAAGGGTCAGCTGCATGCGGCCAAACTCCATTGTGAGCCCCATCCCACAGCCATTAAACAGGCCAGATTCAGGAGCATGGATGTAACCCTGGGCTCCTGACACCAGTTGGGTGCATTTCTCCTGGAGCAAATGCCTGCTGCAGATGAGAGGATTTACGCTTTCAGCTTCACACTGCTGTTTACAATCAGTGCAGTGGGGGACAAAAGCATCTCTGTGCCTCATGGAGGCATGGAAGTAATTATAAAGAGAATTCTTAAGTGCTCAGATAACTTGACTCTTAAGACCCATCTACACAGTGTAGCTACCTCCTTGAGTCATGGTCTGCAAGCTCAGAAAGAGAAGCAAAAAAGCCCCATGCCACAAACAACCCCACAGCTGGATACTGGGAGAATAGGACAGCTTTCCCTCTCAGCAGGACAGGGAGTGATACACGTGGCTGCATTCACCCTTTCTCCAGGGACATGTTCAGCGCAAAGGAAAAAGCGCTGGAAAGAGAAGGGCAGTGCACAGCACCAGAGGCAGAGAAGAGCCCCATCAGAAGCAGTGGTGTCAAGCTTGGCTATCAGACTCCAGCAGGTGTGCCTCCATTGGGATGCAATTCCATTTGTAGGTAGTACAACTGAGGGAAAATTTGATAAAAATAGGTAAAATTGGTAATCAGTTGATAGTTGATCATTTTGTCCATTGGTCTCCCTGCAAAGACCATGCAGCAAGAACCTCCTTCAGCTGCCTGCACCTGGGTCTCTCACTGCCACCAGAGCCACCCACAACTACTTGTGGCAGCAATGCAGAGATAGAAAATAAGGTTCAAGACCTACAGAAGACATCCACATGCTTGGAGAGGCAGCTGGAGGCCTGTTGGGATGTACCAAGGTTCCCCAAATGGTGCCGGACATCTACACAGGGGCTGCTTGAATCAAGGCCCCTGCCTACAACAATAACAGAGCATTAAGGAGGACAGGAGGAGACAGCAGCTTATCAAGGAATTGCAATGATGAATCTCAAAGGGGGGTGTCCTATAGTTCTTGTTCTGCCTGCCTAAAGAGGACATTTGTATCAGCGGTGGGAATGAAAGGCCACCAGCTGAAGCACAGTCCTGTGGGACATCTAAGGCCCAGCAACAATGGCTGGGTTGGGGCAGGAGATGGAGACATAGTCCCACCTCACCAGCATTCACTGGGAGCTGCTGGAGACAAAGAATATTCTGAGTTGGAAGGGACCCACAAGAACCATTGAGACACACAAGCAAAAGCCTTGAAGGCAGGGACAGGGAAGGGGTGAACCTTGTTGCTTGGCTTGTGATTTGTCCATGTATGTTCATCTGGAAGCTTTTTGCTGCTGTTCTCTTTTCAGCTGTCACTTCAGCACGAGGATGTGAAGTTTCAGAGGAAAGGAGAAGCACTCTCAGCCTACCTTCAAACCACAAGCTGTGGTTTTGTTTAAAACAGAAAAAAGAGATACGCCTGGCAAGGAAGGACAACCTCAACCCTCAATGGTGGTGGTAGCTTCAGAGGTCCTTTGGCCCAAGCAGATGCCCCAAGTACCTCAGGGAGGACAAGAAGCCAGTTTCCAGGCAGAGGAAGCAGGACAAGGGCACGGCTGAGCTGCTGAGGCCTGTTGTGCTGGGTGAGATTTCCACCAGTGCTCGGGTCCAAGCCTCAGGTTTCTCCTGGGCTGTAGCACAGCCAAGTTCAGCCCTGCTTTGGCCCTTGGGCAGCAGAAGGATCCAGAACACATGTGCACTTCCACCATGTGCCATGCCAGTCTAGAGCTCAGCCACCCTCCTGCCACCCACTTAGCTCCAGTGACCACTGAAGTGACCACCTTGCCTACGCCCGAGTTTCCACTTCAATTCCACAAGGGACAGAAACAGCAGCGACTCTCCTGTCCAATGCCCCATGTCCTGGACACGGGCAGGCCTTGTCTCCCCACCGCAGCTGACGCTCCCCACGGGTGTGAAGACAAGGGCAATCTGCTTGATGTTCATAAGAAATTGAATCTGCAGAGAGAGTTTGTCTCCAACTACATTTTTTGAACTTTTAAAGCTTTTTGAGCCAAAACACGGCATTATCCAAACAGAACATGTTGCTATAATAAACAACACAGAATGAAAATACATAAACTAATTAAAAGAGAAATAACTTACAGCCAGTGAAACCCAAAACAACAGGACGGAGCAAGGTCTTTGTGGACACACTGAGGCAGACGAACAGCAGCATGAGACTCACAGGGAGATGAAATGGAGGGAAACCACAGGAAAAGGGCATAACCGGGAAGAGAAAGTGTTGTCCAATGCACCCAGCAGCAGGCCTGGAAGCAGGGATTTTGTGTCTGATCCCATTGCCTCACTGTGAGAGGCAAGAACATGGGAAGTGGTAGTACAGTATGGTTTGTGGCCAAAAGTTAGATGAGACCCAACAGAGGCAGCACAATGGAAGTGGAGATGAAGGGGAAAATGAACTTTTTTTCCGTTTGGATAAGTGTGCCCAGCTGAGCCCAGGTTGCTCCTCACACTATTGCACACCCCACTGGTGAGAGTCCAGCCAGAGCTACTCTGTTCTCCACAGATAAAACAAAGGGCAGGCAAAGCCCTAGGCTGGGAACAAGGAGCCTGTAGGATTGGAACTCTCTGGAAATAAAACAACCACCACTCAACGCATTTGCATTCATATTTGTGAGGCAGCAGCACAGGATTGTCACTGCTCCTTGTCTCACGGAAGGAAAAGTGACCTTTTAGACCCTGAGTGCTGACAAGCGCAGGCAAGTGAGTTTTTAGCTGGGACTACAGTATCTGTAAACTAGAGAAATCTATTTTGCTTTCTTTGATAAGGCAACTGCAGTCTGATGCCGAATCTGCCCTCTTTCACCTGTCCCTGCTGCCTCAGGGACACAATGTAATAACTTATTTTAATAGGTCTCAAGTGAGCAGTGAAATCCATAACCACACAGTTTGATGGCTTCCTGCTGCAAAAACACTTTGTGTGGAAGTGGGGCTGCAAAGCCCCGTTTGCTTCACTGGAGTGCCCCAGTCGGCTCAACCAGCATCAGGTTCCTTTGGCTCTCCATTTGTTACATGACAGAAATCAGTTCCAGAGTACCTGGGAACCAGCTTTAATACACAGTATTTAGTGACTCTATTGGCTACATTTTAGGCTGAGTCTTTCCATCTCTTCTTCCCTTTTCCAGCTGTATTTTGCTCTTTGGCCTTGCTGCAATTGTCAAGCACTGCAGACCGGGTGAACTCCATCTTTATTTGCCGCCTGATGTTTTTCAGTCCACAGTTGATGCAGAACCCATGAGAAGGAAACCATGACTTACCTGGGAGGGGTTTTCAGACAGCACATTGCAGAAGGGACCTCAATTGAGATGAAGAGATGCTTGCCAGGGGGATGCAGGACAGTGAGGCTGCCCCGTGAGGGAGAGGGACCCTGGCCTCCCCACAGCCCCCCAGCAGAGCCAGCAGCTGGACACTGGTCCATCAACAGCCCCAGACCAAGAGCAGCAATGGGGCAGGTCCAAGGACCACCCAGAGGTCTGGGCAGGAGCAGCAGGAGAGGAAGACACCAAAATATGGGCCTGAAACCCACCTAGAAAGACCCAGCCAGCACTTAGCTGGGATGAGGCACACAGCCAACACTGACCAGCCAGCACCAAAGCCTCTGGCTGAGCTGAACTGGGGCTGCTTGGGCCCAGGAAAGGCTGGGCAGGCTCATTAAGGCCCATTAGTGCTCCCAAGGCCCAGCTGTTCATTTCTGCATCAGCTTTGGCTTGTTTTCCCCTCATCCTTTGCCGAGGAGCAGCCACCCCGCTGGTGCTCTGCTCTACGCAGCTCAGCTCCCACTCGGGGATAGCGCAGGCAGCTGCCGTGGCTCCCCCGCCATCCCTCCCTCTCCAGCCTTTTAAACTCTCATGTTTTCTTGTATCAAAGGCAGGGCCAGCTGTAAAAATAATATCCTGGCATGGATGGAACTCACGGCACAATATGCAAACACCTAAGCAGAGCACAGCGAGGCTGCGTGCGGCGAGAGAGAGAGAGCGTTTGAAGCAAAATTAATTTTGTTTAATTTTATTAAAGAACCAAGGGTGCTTCCCAGATTTTAAGTGGCAACAGGAGGAGCCTGGCATGCCCCTCCATCAGAGACAGACAGGAAGAGCTCATGGACCAAAGGGAAGAGAGCATATGGAATGTGTTACCCATGTCTGTCATTGAAGTAAGGAGCTTTAAAGAGTTCAGAAGGAAACTAGATACATTTCCAAACATAAAAAGGCTGAAAAATACGGGGTGAGTGACAATGCCCAGTGGGGAGGGAAGAGGACTCCCATCGCCTTCCCTCTGACTGAGAAAGCCTGAAGCACTAAAGTCTTTTGAATATGGAAGTTGTCGAAAACTGGTTAAAGATGTGCACTGAAGAGCTGAAAGATGAAACTTGAAGGCATTAATCAAGAAGGGGTTTTTGGGAAATAAAAAAAGTAAGGGCCCAAATAAATGATTAAACTTTCTAGGTGCCCATGCTCTGGCAATACACACCATTGGAAATGTCGGGCTGGCTCGACCGACTGTGTCCCAACCCAGGCTCTACTTTCTAGCAAGAAGACTACTGGCTTGGTGCTTTTAAAATAGGTCAAAAAGCAGAAACAATTGAAGTTTGTAAATGAAGCTTCTGCAGCACAGACCATCAGCAAGCAGTCCTGGCCCCCTGTGGCTCCTGATCATAGCACCCACTCCTCTGCCAGCAGGAGCAGCAGGAAGCTCACCCCCACCCATGTGCAAACAAAAACTTGCTCTGAAGCTCTCTAGTGCTGTGCACGTCACCTGCCACTGGCCAGGAGGTGGCATCCCCCTGCCCGCGGGGGTCCCAGGTGCTCTGGAAAGAGCAGGGAGGTGAGGGCAGATCACCAGCTAAATGCAGGTTGAGATGTACCCTGCCAGCCACAGGATGGTCCCTGGTCCCTGCTGAAGTGAACTAAACATCTCCTGCTTCTGTTGTCTTTGCTGATGGGGCTGTCGGTGCAAATGAAAACACAGCTCACACAGGTGCCTGAAAAAGCTTAGAAACTGAACATCAGCATTCTCTGTCTTCAAGCTCTCGTGCCAGGTGTTGGGCAGCAGTCCCTGCATTCCGAGCCCAAAGGCAGAGCACTGATCAGGAGATGAGTGCCCTGCTCCTGCCAGGTCTGCACTGGGCAGTGAAGCACAGCACCTTCCCACCAGCTGTCCCATGCAGGCAGTGGTACTAGGAACCTGCTGGCAATAGATGGCAATAAAAGCATTACAATATTCCCTTCCACAGTCAATAACAAAACTCAGGAAAGTGCTGTTGTTAGTCTCCAGCAACTTGGCTAGACATCTCTGGCTTGGACAAAGGGCAGCTGCTCTTCCCAGTGGTGCTGGAGGCACGACAGCCTTTGGGAATCAAGCTTTAGTTGTCGAGTATCCAAGTACATTTGCTTTCCTGCCTAACTCTGAATTAACATCCCATTCTTTGCCTCCTCCAACTAAGAACATGCTAGAAATGCGATATCCTTCCTCAGAAAGGAAGGAAAATGTGGTTTCAGCGTGCAGTGAGAATTCCCAGCTCCCATTTAGCTGCCTTTGCAATGGCAGGTACTTACAGGCTCACACTCTGATAGCTACCCCCTTGCACTGGTTATTTTATTTTGAATTAGCAAGTTGTACTATCATTTGGGAGTTTGCATATCACAGATTAAAGCATTTCAAATGGCCCTCCAAATCCTTCATAACAATGTTTAAGCCATGAACCATAACATTACAGTCTCTGACACCTTCATCATGTGCATGGTTTTAACACACATGGGAAAGAGACTTGGAAAGGATAACCAGGGCAAAAGTGAGATGAAAAAAAATCCCAGGCAAACACATAAATGAGAAATGGAAAACAAATCAAAGGGAGACAACACCCAGAAGAGTGTCTTAGCTAGCTCTGTGTAGCCATAACAATTACCAACACTGTAAGGTTTTGAATGTATTGTTCTAGTCTGTCCCCTGGCCACATAACTCAACCCTATGCAGATTGCTGGAAGGGCCCATCTCCTCTCTTATGTGTCTGATCTGGTCAACTGCACTGTGGTGACAGGCAGAATTCAGCTGGTTTTGTACCAAATTGGTGCAGTTGCTCTTTGAAGTTCTGTGCTATGAAATTGATCTGAGCTGTGGTAAGAAATCAAGTGATGTGTGGAAATTGTCTCCCCACAATGCCTGTTCCTATTCTTTTGGTGCTGCCATTGCTTTCCCCTGCCCTCCTCTCCTCATGTTACTGCTCTTTTCATCTGTGATCTTTATTTTGTACGCTGACAGAGGCCAGGATTTACATGCCTGGTTTGAAATACCCAGGAGTCCTTATCAAGATGTACCAATCTGGTCTTAAAGGAGCAATTAAAATAAGTCCCATGATGTTTTGATCCAGAAGTCTTGCCACTGCTAAGCTGTCTGCTCTTTTGCTGGGGCATGTGCATATCCTATAAAAAAACATTTTAAAGAAAGGAAAGGAGCATTCTGATAGCAACACAATTACTTTTATACATCATATTTACTCAGCCTAGACATGCCATCAGTTTCAAACCTTAGCTTTGGTCAAAACAAGAAAAAAAATCTGAAGCTGCTGAAATGGCATCAAGCTACAAATTATGTAAAATAAGATTATTTTAATGTAATATTTTACTATATAAATTATATTTTATTATGTATTGCATAAGAAGTTCCTAAGCAGTACTTTAATACCAAAGCTAAGTGGCAAGTAAGTTTTTAAAGCAACAATGCCCATCTTTCCATAGTCACACCAATGAGCATTTGGTAGGAGTTAATTCTTGTCTTTGTATCCGTCTTCAACATCCTCTGCCTCAGGAAAAAAGCATCCTTTAAAAGTCAATAAGAAATGGACATTTTAGATCAAAGTTCTAAGATGAATGCACAAGTGGTTAAGATACAGCTTTCCTTTGACCAAGTTCAGCACTTTTTTTCAGCCTGTGCTCTTGTACCTTGTGTTGTTGATTAATTCATACAACAGTGACCCTTTACACCATTCAGGGAACACATATCAATATTAAATATAAAAGTTTTATTATGTTCTGTCTCTTGGGCAAAATGTTCCCGAGCATGAGATATTCCAGATAAATGTCTGATCTGTGGACCTTCAGGCTAAGTAGAGATAAGTAAGAGACATTATCCTCAAAGATAACCAGACTGCCTCAGGAATTACTCTCAAAAAAAAAAAAAAAAAAAAAAAAAAAAAAAAGGCTCCACAGTGCTCAGAAAGCATTCCTCATTGTATGAGTGCAAGTATCTAGAACCATTTTAATCCTCAACAGTTCTTAAGATGCAGCTTTCACATCTAGCTGCAATTCTCTAGGTCTTCACTATTCATTGTGACACTTGAGCTATTTTAGCTCTGGTTTGGGTTGGAAGGGACCTTTAAAGGTCATCTAATCCAACCTCGCTGCAATGAGCAGGAACACCTTCCACTAGATTAGATTGCTCAGAGCCCCCTCCAACCTGACTTTGAATGTCTCCTGGGATGGGGTACCTACCTCCTCTCCAGGCATCCCATGCCAGTGTTTTACCACCCATATAGTAAAGAATTTATTCCTAAGATCTAATCTAAATCATCCTTCTTTTAGTTTAAAAACACCTTCCTGGTAGGCAGCCTTAAGTACCAGAGGCCACAATAACATCTCCCCAGAGTCTTCTTTTGTCCAGGCTGAACAAGCCTGTCCCAGCTTTCCCAGCCTTTCCTCACAGGAGAGGCACTCCAGCCCTCTGATCAATCTTTCATGGCCCTTCTCTGGACCCACTCCAGCAGGTCCACATCCTTCTTATGTTGGGGAGCCATCCCAGAGCTGGACACAGTACTCAGCTGGGATCTCACCACAGAGGAGTAGAGGGGGAGAATCACCTCCCTCAACCTGCTGGCCACACAGTTACCATGCTTTTTTTTTTTTTTGAGAGACAAGTAGTACGCTCATCATGTGAGAAAACATAAACATGAAAAAACTCAGCAGAAACGAGCATTACAAAGTCACAAGTCAAAACTTACTTAGATGGCATGAAGATGCTGAAACCAAATTAAGCTGAAGCATCTGAGATTACCTCAGTTGTTAAAGCATGGTGCAAATAACACCAAGGTCGTGGGTTTGATTACTTAAGAGTTGGACTTGATGATCCTTGTGGGGCCCCTCCAACTCAGAAAATTCTGTGATTTCTGTGATCTTACGTTGGTACATCAGAAGGTCCCGTGTATTCCACTGGTGGAGTTATGCTGCCACCTATTGTGAGGATGAACCTGACACTCGTTATTTTGCTAGGCAACGTTTGCAATAATTACCAGTTGTCTTTTTCTCTTTTTTGTATTAGAAGTACTTTCTTCTGAAACATCTGCTACTGATCAATGGTGGTGAGAGGCTGCAGGCATAGGTGGCCTTTCAGCCTGAGCAAATATAAGTGTTCATACATTCTGATCTCTAATCTACCACAATGCACAGTTTAATTTGGCTCTGATGCTGTCAGCTCAAAAGCTGGTCCAAAATGAGAACCCTGTTTGTCTACTCCCATCAGTGGCTGAGGAATGCAGCCATGGGCAGAGGCAACACGCTCCCCCAGCATAATGCTCCCTAATGTGCTTTTCCTTCCCCCCTCCCTTTTGCAAGGAGCACGGGACTATAGATTAGTTCCACAAACTGAGACAGCACTTGAGCTATAGTACAAACTCACGACTGTGCCTTCAGGACACCTCTTCTTCCCCCCAAGTACGAGGTCAGTCCACATGGCCTTTATATATACCGTGCCTGACTCCAGCAGTTACCAGCCCTGAGCAGAACGCTTTGTTGCCCAAAGCTACTTTTTTGTGTGCACAGAATTTAGGCAAACTTATTTTAGGAGAGCCTCAGGAGTCCCAGGCCAGCACACCTCCAGAGGCTCACAACATAAGCAAAACTGAAACTTTGCTTATGGTACTTCTGCCTCTCTAAAACTGAAGTAGCTTGGCACCGGTCAAGTTCTGCTGCTCTCAATGTACCTTTGCCCACCTTTTTACTTCCCCTCTGCCTTAGCACAACACAGACATGCTCTGTTCCTTCACCTCGCCAGTGGTATCAGCTAAGCCAAGACCTAGGCACTAGGCCATCCCTGCCACCTTAAGGTCACTTAACTGGGAAAACGAGGCCGTCTGTTCAGACACAGCAAGCAGCGTGCATCATCACACTCCCGTATGCTCCCTCCTTCCAATCCTCCCCATGCCTGCCTCATCATTCATTTTTCCTTCCAGCTTTAGGAACCAAATGGTTCCAATCCAGAGCAGTACTGCAAACCAGGAGCAGCGCAGTACTCAGGAGTCACTCCTGGACAGCTCAGAGAGCTGCTCAGACCAACCAGCCAGTGGGATTTTCTCTTTTATCTTTTGGGCATTCGGCAGCTTCCAAGCCACTCAGCAGGAGACAGACTTTCTGGAGCTGCAGCTGGCATGAAACCTGATTGCACAGACAGCAGTGGTGCAGCCAGAGAGGACAGCCAGGTACGAGTGCTGTCAGGTCTCCAGCAAAACAAGCACCAGAAGCATGAGGCATTCCTGCTGTTTGCTGTGCCACAGGGTACATATTTTTACACTTTTGAATTAAGTCCAGCCAGGATCTGTCAAAGTCAGGACTGCTTGCAGCACAGAGGCAAACAAGCGTACCAGCAACTCAGGACAGCCACTCTAAGTAGCAGATGGCATTTGCAGAGTAGCATCACAATTTACAAACTCCGTGGACAGGTATTTGCACTCCCCTCTGTGTCCATGGAAGGGACACAGGACACTTGCACCAATGGAAGCTGTGTGATGGTGTCCGCGCGACTCCTGGGTTTAATACCTGACCACAATTATGGGAATTGCCTGAAAAAGAGAAGTTGGGATCATGGGCAACTTTCAGCCTCCTCATCCCCTCAACTGGTCCTCTCCAGGAGGTTGTTCTGGGGAGTAATCTGGGATAAAAATGCATGATAGTCTGTGGTCCTTGGCTCCACAGACAAGCTGCAGCTAAGCAGCAGGAATTAGAAACACTGTCTTTACAGCAGAATGAGATGAGAGTCCTCAGTACCCTTCTCTTCCCAAGTACAACCCGAGCACATCCAGACACTGCATTCCTATCAGACCCTTCAATTGCCCTGCAATCAGGCAAACTTTTCTAAGCTCCTTCCCTACTCCCAGCAACTCCTGTTGCCCTTCCCTCTATTTTAGAAATAGAAGATCTCAGTTCTCAGTTTCTGGTCACTACATGAATAGGTGATACATTATTTGCATGGCAGTAAAAAAAAAAAAAAAAAAAAAAAAAAAAAAAAAAAAAAAAAAAAAAAAGCATGTTTAACCTAGCTTTCAGCCCAAATCCAGGAGCCATCAGGTTAGGATAGGCTTACCTGTTCTGAAAGAGCTGCAGTCCAAGTCCTGGATCTATCACACAAGGATGACCTGTTTCTACCAAGAGCTCTACTATATCTTAAAGAAGTTTAAATCAACTTGACTTCAGTCACAAGACTGACCTCAGTTTAAGTCAAATACTCTTGGCTTTGTCTCAAAAGTGACAAATTCCAACCAAAATGGGAGCTTGCCAAACTCCTCCATGATCCCATCCCTATACCCAGCAGCAGTGATTCACCATTCTCAGTGATAAAGGACAGTACATACACACAGGTACTTTTTTTCTTTTTTTTTATTGCTGTTAATTCAAGGAAAAAGGTTGCATAAAATCCAATCTCTTCTAGAAATATAAGTGACCTTTCCAGTACATTTCAAATATCAAAGTATATGGTAAACATACAAATAAAGAGAAGGTAACATACCTCCTATTTACAGTACAGTATTTTAAATCATAAAATAAGTTCCATAAAGTACAACTGGCAGGTAATTCACAATACAAGTCCATTGGTGGTTTAACACCCTCACTTCAACTCAAACGCAGTTCATTCATTTCAAGTGGTCCAAAAATACCCAGATCAAATAAAAATTTTAATCAAAATAATTTTCATTTACTACTTAAACTTTTTTTTTTTTTTAAATTAAAGCTTTCATCTACCTCCCTCCCCTTCCCCCCCACCCCCCAAGAAAAAAGTTTCAAAATGTACACTGGTGCTATAAATATAAATGCTACCTATGAAGAAATGTAGTAATCAAGCTTTTTTTTTCTTCAAGTTTTTTGTTTGTTTAGCAATTTATTAGACAGCTGAACCAAAGATTGATTTTTATTTCATCCCTCTACTGGACACTGGGTCTGATTTTAAGAAAAAACATTTCTGCCATGAACTGTGAGGAATGCCAAACCCTATGGATATACAGTGGTAGTTGTTCATCGGTGTTGAATGCAGCAGTCAAAAACACACTCGTCTTCCAGATAACCTCAGTGCACTTTAGGAAATCAAATATTACCTGGAAGCAATTTAGTACATATATTGGCTTTTAAAAATAAAATAAAAAATACAGCAGCATTAAACTTACTTACTCATGATACTGACATGTTTAATACCATCTTAACACTCATTTCAGTCTTTCACATTATACCGTAATTACGCATAGTGGTAAATTGTTATAAAATAGTGACTTTTCTATTTGGTAGACAGGTTCTAATACTAATACCTGACTATTTTGTAGAAAACCATAGCTTTTGTTCAGTTTGAAATAAAACATTTACATTCTAAGTACAATGCAACACTGTAATAGTTTAGGAAAAAAATATTCAATCAAGTAATGTTCATTCTGTGTTGACACGATGTAGAATAGCTTTTAAAAAGGAAAAAATGCCGTCAACTTTCATTACAAATGCAAACACACTGAGTACAACATTCATACCATTTTTTTCACCTTTGTTGCTGAACATACAGGCTAAAAAGCTACAAGGGAAGAAAAATCTGTCAATTTAAGCTCGTTCATTTTTCTAAATCTGTTCCAGTCCACACAGTTTCAGCCCCTTCCTGCTCTATGTGTTTTCATTTGTTTGGGCCTCTCGAAAGCTGCGTATCTGTATTATTATCAGATGTAGTACACATACAGTATCCTGTTTTCCTTTGGACTCTGCTAATAGGATGTTTGAACATCTCCCCTCAATTCATGAGCATTAAATTTAGAGTACGGGCAGGGTCTGTATGAACTGCTAAACACTCATGCAAGTCCAACGAATCCACGTGGACAACCAGGGAAAGAAAAAAGAGAACAGCAGCATAAGGAGAACAGGGAGGGAGGGAAGAAGATTGTGGTGGGGAACATGACCAAGTTTCTTCTTTCACCATATGGCTGCTCCACCAGTGATGTCAGAGGTCAGAGGAATTTTTTTTTTTTAAACTGCAGTAAACATTGCACATGTCTCAAGTCTTCAGTGCAAAAGCATGGATCGAATGCTCTGTCTGATTGTTTGGCTGTGTGTGTGAATTACATGCATTACGCAAGCCTCTTGTAGCACCAGGAGGAGACCAGGGACTCAGCTTTCTTCTTTTGTACGGAACAGAGGTGCAAAAGCAATGAAAAACTCCAAAAGAATATAAAACCGGGAATGTCCCAAAACACAAGCCCAACCTCCCCCTCCCACACACACCTTCCCCCAATTTCCCAAGCTTCAGTTTAAGTAGGCAATGTTTACTTGTTTCAGTCTGCAGAATCCAAGGTATCATTGGAAGGGGGAGGGGGAGGTGCGTATCTCAGTCTGTAAGTGCCTAAAACAGGAAAGAGAACTACTAAGTCACTGCTCACAATTAAAATGGATTACAAAACCACTACAAGGTATCAAAATGGACATGCTCTTCAAAAGGCACTATCATCCTCCAGTCCTTTTAAAGTAGGTCCTCAGACTTTATCCTATTTTCTTTCATCCTCTTGCTAGAACTGTAAGTTTAAAAGAAGACATAGAGTGTAGATAATAGGACTTGAGCTTTACTGGAAAAATGCCAAGAAAACATGGTCCCCATCAAGGTTCATCTCTCCTGGTCCAATCAAACTACTAAAGTCAGAATGGGAACAAGGGCAAGAATCAAAAATAACTTATGCTCGATGCAAACCCTGCATTTTCCCCATTCTTCTGGATGGAGAGAGAAATGGAAGCTATTCTTCCAATCGGTTTCTGCCTTTTTACTGCAACTTGTCTGAAAAGTTAAATGCATTGCATGACAGGGCACAGAAGGATGGCTGATTGTGCAAAGGTAAGCCCTAGAAAACTTAAAATATCAAATGGGCAGTCTTTCAATCAAATAGACATTTCTTTCAATTCTCAGAAGTTTTAGGAACCCAAGGTCATAACATAGACATTAATTGATATCTTTCACTTTTTGCCAACAAGTTCTCGCAAAAAGCACCTCACTGAAAGGGAATGGGAAAATTGAAACAATATGCAAGTCTCAACATAATGCCAAAACCAAACTGGTGAAAAAAGAATGACAATTTAGGACTGGTATCATTTGACTTTCCAGCTCTGAATCATACCCATTTTCAACTTCACGCTGTGAACCCCGTTCCCTCGCACTGTTCTACAAGATTTTCAGGCAGAGATAGGATACTTTGCAGTTTTAGAGCAGGTCACTAGTGCACAACCATTTACACAAAACATACACACGCACGCACACCTTTCTGCAAGACCAGAAACAGCACATTCAGAAAGGTAAAGAGAAACTGCTAAACTCAAAAGCAAGTCCGCTGGGAGTTATCATGATTACCTTGTTGACTGGCCTCCATGGATGACTGCTTACAGTCCTGCGCATAGTGTCCACTTACACCACAATTGTAACATGAAACGTTCCCATTCTTCTTGGGTCCTGACCCATTGGTGTTGGCAACTACGTTAGGTGCTGGATATACAGGATAGAACCTCCCGAATCCTGCCATCTGCTGCATACCATAGTTGGCTTGGCTCCCCATCACTGGGTCATGCATAAGCCCGTTTGCATACGGAGACTGAGGCAGGAAGAACGGAAGTTGTGTTCCATTGCTTTGATGTGCTTGATTGAGGTAGCTGCCATTGCAAAGTGATGGCAGAGTGAAGAAAGATGGAACTCTGTAGACTTGTCCATGAAGTGGGTTATGATAAAAATAGCTATTAATCTGAAGGCTGCCATTGGTCCCACAGCTACACCTACGTCCACAAGAACCGCAAGGGCCAGATCCCAACTGCTGCGGAGGTAACATTGTCCCGTTAGTGTTGTTATTCCCAACAGCATTTATGTAAGATGTGCTGTCACTCTGTGCAGTGCTGTGTGTTAGAGCGGGGCTTGGGCTGGGGGCAGGGCCTGGCGTGTGTGTCGGGATTGCAGGAGGAACAGTGGACTGGACCTGACCAACACCGAGGCCAGCGGACTGAGGTGGTGAGGAAGTTGCTCCAGTGCTCAGCACGTTTGTATTCTGGTTGGGCAACACACTGGTAGCGTGAGGGCTGCCTGGCAAAGCGTACGAAGCTGGTGGAGGTGGCGGCGCTGCTGTGGAGAGACCGGCTGCTGGAAGAACTACCTTGAGATTGGTAGGCTGAGGGATTGCTCCTGGGTTTCCCTCAATGTGAGGCACCATTTGATTCAGTCCTACCACCTGGGACGCAGGTTTTGTGATGGGATCTGTAGTAGGAACTGGGGATCCTGGGAAACTACCTGGATTGTGGACTGGGATAAAGGCAGTATTTGGTGATCCAATACTTAAGTTTCCTGTCGGCTGCTGTGGTCCATTAACTGTGCAACTTTCTGATGATCCCTGTGGAGACGGGATTTTCAACCTATGTATTGCCAAATGCAAAGCAGGGCTACCAGGCTGGACAGAATGTGGAAGGAAAGAGGATGGGACTGGCAAAGGGGAAGCCATCAGCTCAAGGCGTTTCTCAGGTTCACCAGAGGTCACTGGGCCCATTCCCGCAGGAGGGGAATTCGCAGACTCTCTCACTGGCGAGACAGCAACAGGTGTGGTAACCAGCATTCCCATCGTTTTACCATCTGCAGATATGGGTGGCGGGACAACTGCTTCAGGCTTTTGGGCAGCGCTGTGCATCACACAGTGTAAGGCAGGCATGAAGGAAATATGCTGAAACTTTGCATTCAAAGGATCTTCTGAAAGGCTCCCATTTTCATTATTCACTGAAGAGATCTGAGCAGATGATTTGTTCATATTTGATGAACTGACAGCACTGTAGCCTGTAAACCTGGTTGTATTCTGATTCCCAGAGTCCTCAGAATTGCTGTCTGTATCTGTAGGGACAAAAACACTTGTCAGTCAGACGAATGAATCTCAAGCAACAGAGAATCATGCCCTGGACTCATTTACCCATATAAAACCTACTGAGTTTGATGACATGAATGATAGTTATGCCTTCCCAACTGTGACAACTTTGATATTCTTTTCATTCACCCAAATTAAGCTAGGTCCATCTTCATGACTTGCCTATATCCACCTGCCCAACTAGCTACTGTGCTATATACACTGTTGTGTGTATCTGCAAATGTGAAGAGTAGGAGACAGAGTGAATTAGGAATTTGCATCTGTCTAGAAAGAAATTAACACAGCCTACTTAAATTTGGAAGGAGTGGAAAACTGCCAGTACAAAAAGACAGAGCTCCCGGACATGCCACACATAATTTGATATAAACCCAGCCCCTTTCATGCCAAAGTTTTCCACATTATTGTACTGTGGAAATTTCTCAAAAGAGCTATACCACCAAGGCCAAAAAATTACTACATACATTTAGTAACCTAAAACTCAGTGGTATTTAAACAGTGCTAGAAGCCCTTGAACCACCCAGTCATGAAACCCGCAAAGCACAATGTATTCAGTGGCTAATTCAGAAAACAAAGTAGCTGATCAAACTGAAAAACTAACTAAAATTAAGGCAAGAAAGAGATCAGTCAAGGAATAAAGGCATTCATGCATATTCTCCAAAAATACAACCTCTGTCTTTTTCTTCTTCGCTATCAAAGCTTTCCCTCCCATCATGTCGTGGACTAGAAGGAGAACTGTAACTTTCAGATGATGTTTCTCCACACGTATCATGACCAGATCCAGCGTCCAAATTCAGATCTAAAAATAAAAGTTGTTAGTTTTATTTTTGATCTCAGTGTATAGAAGTGAGCTTATTTTGGTTTTCTCACATCTCATGCTAGTTGAGACTTTTGTCTGTTCCTACTTAATTGCATCTGTCCCCTGTATTCCTATCACTTCCACTCCCAGCACTGAGGACTGGTCTCGTCCCTAAATTTGTGATGATCGAATCCTTGGTGTCAAAGAAGATGGTACTGAAAATTGGTATTTATGCAAATCAGTGACAAGAATGATGACCCTTAATGATCCCTTTGATGTTTATACCAGACTGTACTATAACACTAATTTCCTCTGAACAGTAGCGATCCAACATTTCCGCTGGCAGAGCTGCAGCGCTCCTGGGTGACACCAGCACAGGCAGAAAGCTAACTCAGCGGGACATGTCAAAACAATGCACCACTTCACAAGTCACTCTTCTAGAACAGGCTTTAACCAAACTCTATCAACAAATTCTGTTTAAAGAAAAAGAGATTAACTGAAAAAGTGGTAAATTGTTTTCTAAATTCTGAATGGATCACGGGACACTCATTTGCTGGAAACCAGCATTCACGGTAGCTGCTATGGTTCGGCTTTCAAATTCAGCCTCAGAGGGGAAGAAGAATGACAAATTCACCCTCTCTCAGAATCTATGACAGACACTACCTGGAAACCCCAGCTCTCAAAACCTTGGTTAGCAAAACTTCAGGACAAAAATTAGAATGCTAATTATTATAATAATAACTTATAAATAAAATAATTTTTTCCATTTTTTATTGCTATTGAAAGTTTAACAGGTTGAGATGGGTCATCAAAAAGCTGCCTTAATGCTTCAATTCTTGGAATAATTTCCTGGATTAAACCTATAATTGCTTTAATTATTTTAACAAGTACTTTGAACATCGAATATAACCTGGAGCCTCTATGTGGACCTGGGATCACTGAGAGCTGGAGTCTGGAGTGCTACTCACAAAGTATCAAGCCTTAAAAGTTACCATTGTAACTAACTGATGCTTCAGACAAGCTCAAAATAAGGAGGAAAAAATGAAAGAAAACATGATGCAGTTAAGAATTACAGACTCAAAACAGGGCATTTCAAATCAAGCCTGGATATATAAACCTAGCAGAGATTCAGACTGCAACATGAATTTTTTTCCTTAGACTATGTCTCCAGTAAGTATCTCAAAGGACATTTTGATGTTTAAATGCGGGTTGAAAGCTCATCTCTGAGCAGGACTTAATGGCTTCCAGACTGTGGGTTACAGCTTCTTTTTGAATCAGCCAACAGTCACCAGGAGGCAGTTCCACATCTGTAGAGTGGTGGGGTAGTGAGCAAACAGAACTCCTATGGAAAAGTATTCCCTATTAACTTTGCAGAATCAGAGAATCAACCAGGTTGGAAAAGACCTCTGAGATCAAGCCCAACCCTATGCCCAACACCAACTTACCAACTAAACCATGGCACCAAGTGCCACATATCCAGTCTTTTTTTAAACACCTCCAGGGATGGTGACTCCATCACTTCCCTGGGCAGACCATTCCAATACCCAATCACTCCTTCTGTGAAGAATTTTTTTCTAATGTCTAGCCTAAACTTCCCCTGGCACAGCTTAAGTCTGTGTCCTCTTCTCCTGTTGCTGGCTGCCTGGGAGAAGAGACCAACCCCCACCTTGGTCGACACCCTCCTTTGAGGTGGCTGTAGAGAGTGGTAAGGTCTCCCCTTATGCACCACTGCATCACCTCCTCAACTCATCGTCAGCTCACAAAAGCTCAGTGCACTTTGCCTGACAACAAAGCAGTAATCAATCAGAAATGCATGCAGCAAAGCTCTGCTGTACAGTATGCTTTCTGCTTAACAGCCCTTAACTACAGCTTTCCAAAATTGCTCTAGTTTTGCAATGTTTGTGGACTGTGAATTCTTAAAGTTTTAGTCAAATGCTGTTTGTAGCAGGTAAAAACACCTGCCCATAGAACATGTCAATAATTCAGAATGGGATCCAGCTGGAACTCTCCAAGGTAAGGAGCAGTGAGAAGAAAGAATGAAAGCTTAATCAAGACTCGCAAGTGGAAGATATAGAAAGACAAGGCAATTTTAAGAATCCTTTCAACACTTATGCCAATTAGGTAGTGTAGAAAAAGGCAAACTCTTTTGTCAACCTTCTGTCATGAGTACTACGTATTAAAGAGGCACGGTCACAGCTGATATCAGGAATTTAGAAAACATCAAGATGGCAAAGTCAATGGGTAGCATAGACCTTCAGAAATTTGTAATAAAGGTTGGAGACTCAGTTTACTAAAGGAACACAAATATAATTTTGTCTTAAAACTGACTGATAAACACAAGTCTTGGCCTAGACCCTACATTTAGGATTACCCTAACCTGAAAACCCTGCTAGGGCAGCATACACAGTTCTGTGTTGTAGCTCAGTGGTCACTTGGTTTAAACACGACAGCTCATCAATGGCTCATACCATAGGTTTTATACAAGTTCCTTGTGGGCCATTACACAGCAAATGAAGAAACTAGTAGGCTGCAAAGAGAACCTAATGGCAAGATGCTCCATCTCCACACACTCACACTGCTAAATTTCGTATAGAAGTAACCCAACAGTAGCTGTTTCAGCAATTGCTCCACCCCATAAGCCAACTTATGGAGACTTTACCAGTATTCTGCCACCTATGCATGAAGAGAAACACCCCAAGTGACTGGATGCAAAAGACTGAGTCTAGTGTGTTCTACACAGCAAGTCAAAGCACAAATTAGACTGTCAATATGCTGACTTGCACCAGAACATTTTTCAGACTTGTGCTTTCCCCTTTACAGAAGACCTTGAATAAATCTGCAAGTTCTGTTTCTTACTAACAGCTTTGGAAAAAGCACCTTACCTTTTGCTGTCCCAGTACAGATGTGCTGTGATGCTGCAACTCGAACTCCATTGCTCCTGTTAGTCAACCTGCAGTCAGTTTTCTTTGCTTTCTCCCTGTGTAAATAATTTCATGGCTTTTTTGCAAATGCATGAGCACAAATAACCAACCATGAATGAACATGGAATGCCACTGGAAGCAAAAGCAGTGACTCCAGGCCAGAAATGTGTATTTAATAGATATAACAACAAATTTAGATAATAAACAACTAAATAGAGGCTGCTGCTGCAATATACCAGGAACTAAGCTGCAAGCAGTGTTACTAAACACTATGAATAAAGATCTGCATAAGAAAAGACACCTAAAGGAAATGGTGCAGCAGACAGTAAAGTCATTTTTGAAAGCTGGTGTGTGTAATGCAGCCTACACCAGTCTAACATAAAAGCATCTGGGTACAGAGTAACAAAATGACAGAAACTTGGAAGTAGGCAGAGTACTAGGTAAGGGTGGAAATGCTTTCACTTCTCACAGTGCAGAGTTGTGTAGCCTGCAGGAAGTTTGGAAGTCCTCTGATGCGCAAATTATCTTCAATAAGACATTTCAGCCAGTTACCACACACTACATAATGTTAAAGGTTGCCATCAACCCTCATTTGATTTTCAGTATGTTCTGGACAGCTTTACACCTTTTAACTTTCAAATAAATATAAAGGGAAAAAGGCAATTTAATATTGGTTAAAAATGTACTTCCACTCCATCTTTTTGTTAAATGACAAGTGATATTTTGATAAATAAATGCATCCACTTAAATTCTATTTTTCAAGTTACTTCTTTACAGAATATAAAATAAAGATTTTTATGTAGCCTAGCCTCACACTATGCTAGCTCTTGTCCCACCATAGAAAATGAAAGCATCTAATTGATTGCAGACTCTGTTTATCAGTGTGAATGCATTACACTTTGTTTCTGGATTACCAGTTACATTGGAAACCTACTTTTCCAGCTGTGGCTTTCCTTTCTTCTTGCTTACTGTAGACAGACTTCGTTTTTCCACTGTGTGCTAGACAGAAAAGACAAAGACACCAGTCAAACAACAGAATTTGTGTTATGAAAGCCAAGAAAAACCCCCCTTCTAGACCGACAGGTTCAGAAGTCCAAGATTAGTGAGCTCACAGGTGCTATAACCACCCAAACAACCACCTGTTCAGTGCATCTGAGCCTGTAAAATAATGCATCGTGTCTTGTGTTTACGTCAGTATCAGCAAAACACTCAGCAAATTACTGCTTGAAAATATGCCAGAGATATCAACCAAATTATTGTTTGCATGCTGTTCTTCCTCCAGAGGATGAAAACAAATGTGTTTCATCACATACCTGCTAAAAAGGTCAATCATCAGGCTTAAGGAGCTACAAAATTTGTTGATATAAATGGAATTATTTCATAGTTGGGTGTGGGAAGTACACGTGACAAATTATTTCTACATATTGACAAGCAGGTACCTAGCCTTAAACTGGAGACTTAAGCTGCTAAACTAACTCTAGAATACAACATACAAGCACATAAGAAAAAACATAGGACCTACACCATTTTCAAAGTATGCTATTTCTAGCTGTTATTAACAATTCATATTTGGCAAGGAAGTAAAATTTATGAAAACTCTGAAATAATCTCTGTCCAAATCACTGTATCTGGACTTCCCTTAAATAGCTTTTCCTCTGCTTTAGTAAATTAATTTTTTCCTTGATTCAAGCTTGCAGTAGTTCAAGCTTTGATGCAGTCTACCATTTCATGTTTAGAAGCCAACCTCAGTTCATTACCCTGCTTTATGAAATAAGGAAACTACTTTTGTTTGGCTTGCTATTCCACATGTAACAATCAACGGCCAAATTCTGAACATAAATAAGAGTAATATCAAGCAATTCTAACATTCTGGCTTTTTCATATGTAAGCAGTGAGCAACCTTCCTTCCACCAATTTCAGTAGTAGATAATTTTATTTATAAATAATTACTCTGCTTACCTATATTCACAATGAGATTGAGCACTGAAGAGAAACAAATCTCACAAAAAGTGTATATGCATTCAACTATTAGCTTTCTTCAAAGATTAATCCTTAAATCATACAGGTAAGACAGAGACAATATGTTTAACCTGTTGTACCTACTCTAGCATTAATAGAGTTTAGCTACTAACACAGTTTCTAGTTTGTTCCTTGCAATAACAGAAATCGCTCAAGCATTCTGGAATGCTTGGCAATGCTATCTACAGTAACACGAAAGTGCCTGATTAGAAATTAACATTAGGCTTTTCTGATTACTTATATTCTGCTGGGGAATTTTATTTACAAATTCATAAACAAAATATTCAGCTTTCTGGGACAGTGGTAAGGAATTATGAGAGGTTTTCTAATCAAGGTAAGTCAGTAGCAACTTCAACACTTGTTTTGTACAATTTTAGCAGGGCTTTTCATCTTTTAAAGCTAAATCTCATCATGTGTAGTGGACAGTCTTCTCAAGTGTCTCAGAATATGGCTTTGAAGAAAAAATAGCAACACACCTGGTCAAGTAGGTTAGTACAGTGCTCTGGGTGCTGCTGGACAATACAGCTTTTCCTTCTCCAGTCCATTACTCCATTCTGCTCTGAGTGCTGTATGTTAAGGCTATCCAGTGAAGAACACTTTGCACTGCTAGTGCTGCTGAAAAGAAAAAAAAAAAGCCCCAAAAATTATGCTGATGTCAACAAACCTGCAAGCTGTTCTTACCAACATACGTGTTTCGCATCATGTTGGGAAATTTTGCTTTCAGAAAAGCCTAGGAATTTTCAAGAGATTTAAAAGATGTAAATAACAGCAGTTCTTGTGCTCTAAAGTTATAATCTGGCCATAAATGGAGTTCCTTTTTCATTTGTCTACTATCTACTATAATTTGATGTAAAATTCAGAACAACAGAATTTGTAGAAAATAATAATTGAGGGAAGAGTTTCCTTGGATATTTCTACACACAAAAACTTTTCTATTTTCATACCACATGTGTGGAAATTTTCCAGACAGAAATGTATTCTGAATTCATCTTCTTTTTTCCTTATCATTAATGACAAAACTGGAATTACTTTGTAATCCCTATTTCAGAATTCCTGAGTTATTTAAGGAAAGGAGCACACAGTTACTACAGATCATACTGCAGCTGTGTTTGTTTCAATTCCAAAATAGTTATCTTGCTTTGCATTTTTACCTTCAGGAATGCTAGTTTTGAATAGTGCTGGAAGTTGCACTTGGCACTTACTCTGGACTTCATAATGATTTCCACTGAAGCTTTGGTCTACAGCAGCTGGTCAGAAGCAATATTTAACTAGGTCTGAGACCCACAGTCGACAAAAACTGCTGGAAAAACAGGGTTCTGACAGAGTCAGTAGGGCACAGGGACCTATAACCATTTTGTGTCTCATACAAAATCATGCCTCACAGCATGCTGCTAAATGCAGAAGAAAAAAGAAAAAAGGCACTAACACTTTTAAATTCTTATCTAAGTACTTATGCTGATAATTGAAAGTGTCTTTTAATTCAGGGCTGTTGGCAGGCTGCTTCATGAAGGTTACTGCAATATGAAATGTTACTCAGTTCCCATAATGGCAGAAATCCAGCTCACTTGAAAGCACAAGACATGCTCAAGTTCCAGTAGCTACTTACCAAATACCTCTGTAAGGGCTCAAGCTACTTAAAAGATACACAACAGAATATTAAAAAAAAAAAATTTAAGAAAATTACAAGAATCCAAGAAGGTTCCAAAAGACAGACATAAGCCCCTGTCTGCAAAGATAGGGGCAACGTCACTTTAGAAACTTCTGCCAAGTGGAGGTAAATGATTTCACTGACAAATTTGCAGTCATTTCATGGAAACTGTGATATTACTAAAGTTTTTATTTTGTATGTATGATCTCATTCCTACCAGTAAATTTTTGGACTTTTTTCAAGAGTAAGGCTACAATACTGAATGAAGACAAGAGGTAGACAGATGCACAATGTACCAATGCTTTTTGAGATGAACTGCTTGTGACTCAAAACAGCTTTATGCATATTTAAAACAGAAATGTTTCATTCAGTGCCATTTCTTTACAACCCATAAACAACAGGTATAGATTTTAAGGAGACAGACACATAATGCAAACCAGAGAGGACTAACAGACCTCCAGCAGTCAAGGAGTAAACATGTTTTCCCCTCTTATATAAACAAAAAATAATAGTTAGCTAAAGGAGTTTCCTTCACAGAACTTTGTGGAAAGGTCTGACCCTCTCTTTCCTACCTGAAAGCCAGATCCTAGACTACAGTCTGCCTTAGTGAAATTCATTATACAATGAATAAGACAATTTCTTTATTAATAACTTTATGCTACTATATTTGGATCCTGCTCTGACAACTTCATAGTAGGCTGTATATCCACCAGTATAATCACAGATTTTGTCAAGATGACACTTTCTTCTTGAGGAATAAGTTGAAAGTAGGACAGTTAAAAACCAAAACAGACACAAACCACTAAGTTGTTTTGTGGTGAGTTCACAAGAATTTTATCTGTTAAAGATCTGTGGACCTTAAGCAACACTGTTCTGTGCTATGTTTATATTTTAATTATTGCAACTCCAGGTAAATTTTCACCCCAAGATTAATACCTTTTACAGATAAATCAACACCAAACAAAATTGTAAATCACAATAAATTCCGTATCCATTTTTTTCCTCTTAATTTAGTTGAATTATTGCACAACTATGTGCAAACATATCCAAAGTTTTTGGTCAAAATACATTGATGAATGAATTCACCTTAGGTACTTGAGGGATGTGAAAGCACATATAAACTACATTAATATGGTTAAGAACTGCTTCCACTTACAACAGACATAAACCAGCAAGGCATGTGTGCATTTGGCAGTAAGCAAGGGAAAGAATGGACTACCTTCTCCTATAAGGTCCTCTTTGAAGTTATTTAAGCCTCAAATCAACAGCACTGGAAATTTTCAGTATAAGCATGGGGGTGTGTGCACACAGCAAAAATACATGCCATACAGATTTATGCTACTCATCTTATAAACACAAATCAGAACATCAATTCAAATAGTGAAGATTCACAAAATTTGGGAAAGAAAAGATATCCAAATGACCTAGACCTACAGACTTAGAAATAGGGTCTTCTGAACTATTTTTCTAATAGAGATTAAGTTAATTACAACCTCCCAAATAATAAAAATAAGACCAGAACACCCCACCACAAAAGAACAAAAACCCAATAAACAAGTTTTAAACTAGAAGGACACATACTCTCAATGCACTAACAAATGGAAGTTCAGACATGTAACATGGTCACCTTACATCCTAGTACCTACTTGGCAACAGGACTTTTTCCATTATGTTTCTTGTGAACTGCTGTGTGTTGCATTACATCTGGAAAAAAAAAACAAAGCAAAATTTCAACAGCAATTCCCACTTCATCTTTTAGATCAATCCAGCAAATTCATCTTTCCATCACTACCAGGGGCACAGCAGAAGACATCTTCATTAAAAAAGGCCAGGCTTAATTTACAGTACTGAAATTAGCAGGTGTTGCACAGAAGACAGATCAGTGTGTACAGAGGATATAAACAAGACTCTTTACCTTCCATTTCACAGAAGAATGAAACAGAAAGAGAGGAACTATGACAATATTAATATTTGCTCACCTCTATATTTAATTCTAAGCACTGAATGCATGACTGAGTATCACCAGTATGAAAGAATGGAGAGAGAAGAAACGAATGAGTCAGAAAAAATACAACATTTTTTAATTTCTTCTGAACTGCTGAAGTTATTCTCAAAACTATGTCACACATTCTGAATAGCAAACGAAGACACGTCTTACACCTAAAGTATTGCATTCTGAACCTCAAAATTCACTATGCAAGTAAAGCTTTACAAATTACATCTGACAAGAACAGATACTGCCTCGAGGCCAGGCTGGATGGGGCTCCAGGCAACCCAGTATAGAGGAAGGTTCCCTGCCTGTGGCAGGTGGTTTGGAACTTTAAGGTTCCTTCCAACCCAAACCACTCTAAGCGTCTATGAAGAAAAACTAAGAACTTTACAGACACAGTCTACCCTTTTCTTTAAGGCAACCGTTAAATTTTAACAAAAGCAACTGTCCTTAATTCCAGCTATAGATTATTTTAGTATTCTTGGTAGCTATGATTTTGCCTGAACTCCTCTCAATGCTACACCTAAGTCCAAATTATGGTTTAAAAATCTGAGAAAAAAAAATCATTATTTTTAAACTTCTGGTAAACACTTTGACTAAAATGGCACAAAAGGTGTTCTGAAATGCATTTGTAGTTTCACCAGGTGAAGAGATTCATGTATTTTTAAGAACAGTACATAAAAGACTATTTGAGCAAATATATTGTAAATTTACTTGGTGTGTTCTGAACTCTAAAGAATATGGCAATGATTATTTTCAGAAGAAAAAGCTGGTTCAAACTGCACATGTAGATTACTTAACGCACAGAAGTTCAACAGCAAACTTCTTATTAGTTATTAATGTGAAAGAGAAAAAGAGTGCCATCATTATGTGAAAGCCAGCAGAAGTGTTCAGTGGTCCGTGTTCTCCCATCAGTCCCATTGCCCATCCTTTCCACCTAGCAGGAGCTTCCAAAACCAACGCAAACCCGGCTTGCTGGTCCTTTCAGAATGAAACTACTGACTAGCCACCAGGCTGCTGCTTCCACATGTGAACTGGTTTTGGGGCATTTGAAAAACACCAGCTTTCAGACTGTAATCAATACTACAGTCCCAAAATTATTAACAGTCCAGAGTATCAAAACAGCACAGGTTAAGAATAAGAAGAGGAAAACTTGAACATCCTTTCTGTGTAAAACTAGAAGCTAAACAAATTTGGCATATTTAATGTAAAACAGTCTGCAACCCTTGAAATACTGCACTTAACTCTGAACCCTGGTAACTAAAGAATAAATAGGAAAAGACATGGAAGTCTATAAATAATCTTGGCTCAAGCAAATTGCAAAGTATATATTCCTGGTTGCTCAACACAGCTGTGAACTCCTGCCTTCAAGCTGTCTATGAATGCTGCCACTTCTTGAGTTATAGAACAACCTCTTAAGGAAACTGCTGAAAGTACAACAAAAATTCTTCATTCGCATAGCAGATTTCATTCAAATTTTGTACCACTTTATACCAATGAAGAAATCAGTCAAGTGTATGATTTCCAGAATTGAGTGTGGTAAAATATCTCAAAGAACCACCTTTGAGTACAGAACTACCTTCCTCCTGACTTGAAGCTTCTGAACTGTCCTCCTTGAAGTGTTCTGATGTCTTAACCGTCTTCAAAGAGGGTTGTAAGTTACCTGCAGAGAATAAAGTTCACGTAGTAACTTTATAGATCTTGAACAACTGGACAGTTCCTGAATGCTTGCACTAAACTGGAAGCTAGGGAAATGGAAGACTGAACTTACTGGTTTGCATGTGGCAGCAATTTGAACATTGCCTGCTTTGAAGGAGGCAATCTCCAAGAGTAAAGGCTCTCAAGAGATACTTTTATTTTGAAGAAAATAGTGTAGAAAATAATTTTAAAGCTATGGTACAATTTCAAAAGGTTGTGATTGTGATAATTATTAGAGATATTCCTACCATGATGCATTTAAGATTTTTCTTTATAATCTTTTTGTGTTACAACAGGAAATGGGAGGAGACCAACAATAGTTACTGGCATTCTTCTGCAATAAATTATACTCCTCCATTGTCAAATCGTTCATCTGCCAAAAGAGACCTAATTTGGACTAAAGTCTTCTAGTGCCCTTAGCACAGTCTTCACATACAATTTTTGCCTCTTTATGCCAGACAGGATGAAAAATAAGTAGGAATAATATTAACAGTTTTGTTGCAAAAATACCACTGCCACGTTCTGAAAAAGGATTTAGTTTGGTAACGAATCTAACTCTAAGAGTCTACTCTTCCCCTCTGAAACAGTTCCAAGTTAGTGCAGGTAAAAGCACCCCAAAGCTGTTGCTTAGGAGCTTGAAACATTGATAAAAAGATACTTCTGAATATCATCTGCATTGAAGATACTAACTCCCCAGAGATCATGCTCTCATATTGGAATCAAAAGTCTACTCCAACCTGAAGAAGTGTCTAAACAACAGAATTTATGAACCAGGAGGGAGCTAATTGATTTCCTCCTTAATGGAACCATAGCAGCATAATTAAGCTTAGTGAATATTCAGTGTCAGATCCCAATTATTATTTAAGATCTAAAGACCTTTCACCAAACATAGAATCTACTTCCACATAGGTTTTGCTAAATAACTTTGTATTTCTGTGAAAAGATATTTTTATCTCTGACTCTATACAGCAACTGAAGACCAATTTAAGCCACAAATGCTTTGTCTGTCAATTAATTCTGTATGTGTCTATTTGAGAACTATGATAAGATTTTTCTTGAATATATACTTCTTTATCCAACACTGTCACCACATGCAAAACATGCCACTACAGACTAACTTGCAATAACAAGTAGCAGGGTAACAGGAATCCCAAACAGGAAACCTAGAAAAACACAGAAACCAACAATAAAAAAAGTCCCTCACAGGCCACTTAACTGAGGTGATTTTGGCAACAGGTGAGGTGAGTACTTTTGTCTTAGTACAGCTTCTATTAGCCAGGAAATGTGATTGTGATCTACCCTGGACAAGTCATCCAGTCCCCCTTCTCAAAAGAAAAACAACTATGTTTAAATTTCTCATACTAATTCTCTTCACCCAATGTTTTCTTAACATCTAACTCAATGTCAGGGCCTGAATCATGCCAATGGGCTTTGCAACTCTTCCCTGCTCTCCCACGGGCTTCACCTGCCCACAGTGAAGATCCAATCTGGTACACAGCAGTTTTGCAATTCAGGGTGTGATTGCTGGGAAAAGAACTGGCAGATGCCTCATCCAGGGCCTCCATCCTTCGGCTCAGGAGCCGCATTTGAGCTCAGGCCCTTGCCTCCGGTGCACTGCCAGCACACCTGTGCCTGGACATGCACCTTGCTGATCCTGTTCTTAACCCTGACCTACTGACTTGCCTTGACCTCAGACCTGCCTCACTGCTCTGGACTTGTCTGGTAACCACCAGGTTCTTGCCTGCCCCTGGTTCTAATCTTCCTCATAACAAGTTAAGCCGAGTGCTTTCTGTCTTATCCATCAGAGAAAACAGATTGTCCTCTTTACAATATAACTCTTTGGTACTTGAAGACTTAAATCATCTGCCATTTGAGTCCTTCCTCCTCTCTGCTAAACAATTAAGTTCCTCATTCTGTCATATATTCTAGATCTGACAAATCCTCATGAACTTTCATGTACCCAATTATTTATTATTATAAAAGTTATCTCACGTTTACGATCACTTTGTAATCTATAAGACTTCCGAAAGAATTGACATTTGTCTATTCTACCCTTCTGATCTACCCACCCTGCAGATCATTTCTGCCCAGTCAACTCTATCTTGACAGAACTTGGCACGAGTTCTTTTCTGAAACCATTTCAAATTATCACCATGTACAACAATGCATTTGCAAGTCCTTTCCAACTAGATGCAGTCTACAGTCTGAAATATGCACATCCTGTCCAGTGTGCCCATCATTAACACAAATCTTTCTGGACTTTGGAAAATCTTTCCTCCCCATGCAGCCTTTCAGTACAGCAGAGGTGTCAATTTTCACAGCAGTAAATTCCAGCCAATTCCACAATCACCCTGATTGGTACTAGTTTAACATTTTCACTAAACTGCCATGTAAGAATGGACTAAGTGTTACTAAAAAATGTTACAAAATGACCTACAGCTTCTACCCTAACCACAGTGTTTCTATCTCATAGGAAACACTGGGGTTAAGGTAGAAGCTGTAGGTCACATTCATGGAAAGAATATACCTGTCACAGATCACACACATCATTTCAAACTGAAGTCAGCTGTCATTCCTCTATTTTTTCCCCAAACAAATATGAGCAGTCTGTTTGGAACCTCCAATCTATTCAATTCCTTTACTAAGATCTTCGACAACTTCTGAGGCAGTGGCCTCACAGCCAGTGCCTCAACTGTCATGGTGTACATGCTCTGATAGAAGAAAAGATTCAGTGGAAACAAAGATCACATCCTAAGGCACCCATACAGAGAAGCCAAGCTTTGGTCGCACAAACAATTTGTAATACACAAGTAAGGTTAAGAGGACCACCAAAGAAATCTCTGCAACGCAAATGCTGGAACATAATTCTGTATGTTCTGAAATTAGGGCCATCTCATGATTTATGTACTCAAAACAAATCTTAGTTTAATATAAAAACAGATGCTTAATCTACAAAAGAAAACAAATAAAAAACAGATGTGATTTTTTGGGTCAGTTCAAACTTTTTGTTCCAAAATTTAAGATTTTGTGAAAGGAAGAAGTGCTAAACTGTAGAACATACTCAATTCATAATAGCCTATTTGAAGAGCATGATGGTACAGAGAAGAAAGAAAGAAAAGAACACAAGCTGATGCTACCTAGCATGTTCCCACTGTCAAAAGCATGGGTATCTGCTCAAGAAAATATTCATTGACCAGGAGTTCGAATACAACCAGTGGAATATAACACAGGAGCACAAAATTATAAAACTGTACTTAAGCACAACAGCAAAAATAGCTTTTTATACTTTTCATTATGTAAAACAGTATTAGGATATTTCTTACTGTGAGTGTGCAAAGATTCTGATGAAATTGATTGGAAGAAGTTGTATACTCTCTGATTCTGCAGAAAAGCTTGCGATGTATTTGAAAATAGCTGCCTGAAATTGAAGTGACAGTTTGTTAAACTAAGTAACAGAATCATAGGAAGAACACAAGAATTTACTACATTTAAAAGCAAAACAGGCAGTTCTCAAGAAGTCCAAACCTTTCAAACTGCACATTTAGCATAAGCAATGTTAAAAGCTACTTTTGAACTTTGCTGTGAAGCACTAGTGTAAGTTTAGAGGACAGCCAGTACAAAAAACTGGTATGATGATTTTTTTAAAAAAAGGTAGGTGCTTTTGAGTCATCCCAATTCAAACAC
Organism: Aphelocoma coerulescens; assembly: GCF_041296385.1. Taxonomy (NCBI): domain Eukaryota; kingdom Metazoa; phylum Chordata; class Aves; order Passeriformes; family Corvidae; genus Aphelocoma; species Aphelocoma coerulescens. Next base: position 81,849,856 of record NC_091015.1, read on the forward strand.
TTTGGCCCCATGTAACATTTTATCAGAGAGGAGTTTGGACTGAGTCCAAAAGCACTGGACCTTACCTTTTAAGTTTTTTTTTTAACTGAGAACACATTTACTTTCCCAAAACAATGCATCTGTTTCTTAAACACACTTGTATGGTTAAATACAAAGTAGAATTCACCTATAATGTCAGTATTTGAATTTCATCATTATCTCCAAGAGCAAAGGGTGGGATTCTCAATATTGCTCTGCACTGGTTGGAGTTGGTTACCAAGAGGTCAGTGACAAATTCTATTCGCTTCAAATAAGAAAATAGGCCAACAATGAATGGTTTTCACTTCCCACACACCAAGGTTTCAGATATTACCTGCCAGGAGGCACTACTCAGTTCTATTTCTTTGGAGGAGGGGCAGGGGAAAGCAATTTTTGGCAATTGGGCACATACTGAAACCCCGAAATAAGTATATATTTATGCTAAAACTGACACTGAAAGAAAATGGAATTTGAATACAGTAATGCTATTCTCTTTATTCATGTAGCATTCCTGTATAGTCACAATACAACTTGCAAATTGTAATTACAGTTGCTTACTCTAACACAGTTGGCTATGTTCAAAGGTTATCTTCAAAGCAAGTCTCTTGGGTTTGTAATTACTGTGCAGTGAGGCTTCACAACTTTTCTGTATCACAATACATTCCCTTCAGTCAACCTCTGTTTAACAGGTTTATTGATTTAAAACCACTATGCTTATTAGCCAAAAATTGTTCACACAGATTAATCTTGGCTTGACAATCAAGCCAATAAAGACAGACAAATATTACAGATCAAAATTTATTAAAAAATTGGCAAGGGGGTGGTTGAGGCTCAGAGTGGCTCCACATTGTCTTTAACTGAAATATTAGGACAAAATGCTGGAACCCGCAGAACATTATGAGCAGGAGTTTGAAAACCAGCGCCTGAGTTTTCAACTACCCCAACTCAAGAGACACTGCCTAACATGATGAATAATTCAACTTGTATTCAACAAGGTTGAACAATCCCAACTGAAAAGGACAAACACAGATATCTGTACCAAACAAGAAGAACAAGTAGGCAAACCCAAACTCATATATATTACTGTTCTGAGCTACAGAATTTGACCAACTTATCCCACATCCAACCAAGCTCTCCCATCACTAAATAGCAGGTGATGAGGTATGGGCCATTTTCTTACAAATACATGAGCTACTTTTAATTTTGTATACATTCTTCACTATTACTGTTTATTCCTTTTAAATTCTGTCTTTCACTCTACCCTGTCATAAAAAGTAGAACACATGTGCTCTGAGTTACTGTTTCGAGTATTTCTAAATATACCCTTGGGTAAAGAAAGTATTATCCTTCCAGAAGTGCCAATCATTGCTATGTAATGCTGCTTAGGAAAAATATTTTCATAATTGTACAATTACTTCCAAAGAAGTAATTCTTTTAATAAAAGTCTCAATTTAAAGAAACTCTAAAAGAGTCAAGAGTATCTATTTCATCACTACTTTCCCACTTTCTTTGCAAATTGGGTTTAGGTAGCAGAATTTCCACTGTCCATAGGAGTCATCTAGCTTGACTTGAATCACTTTTCCAGCGATGCACTTCAGGCTATTTGCCAAAACATTTACCTGATTATGGGCTCAAGATCAGCATGCCTTCGTTCTTCCCTCTTCTGAAAACCCTGATTTAGTGCTCTTAAAATAGCCTTGTCAAATGCTTCAGAAGACAGTTCCTTTGGGAGCTGAGAAAAAGGTTAATGTGAAAAATGAGTAGTTGACATTTTAAAGACTATATTTGTTCACTATGAGTCTTTATACCTTTTGGTATCAAGAAACTCAATTGTTCCAGTTTGAGTGATGTAATTTACAGACCAAAGGTACAACAAATCAACATCATCCAGTTTTGCAAGAGAAACACTTTGCTGTAAATCCTCACAGCAAATCCAGGCATAAAACTGTTTAAAGCTCTATTTGAAAGAATTACATTCGGAAATCTACCAATAGTATGCTCTTTTCCAGGACAGTTTACAGCCTTTTTTTCTCTTTTTTCTTTAAATCTTTCACACATAGAAATGCGTTCTGAAAACGACATGAAAAAAATAACCAGGCAGGACTGAATGCACTGTACCCACTATCATCACTTAGCAGATTCAACTATTTTAAAGAAACAGGAGTGGAAAAGAAGCTGTTTCAGTTATTTAGTACACTAGACTTCAGCAGGCAACACTGAGATTATTCAATAGCAAGTCCCTTCCCAGTTGCTATTAACACTGAAACTTCTTAGCAAAATTCATTATAACTGTTTCCAATGTCAGTACTACAAAGTGAGGTCTGATGTTCTAGTTCAGAAGGTAAAATTCTTGCTACTAAAGAGCATGTTTTAAATAAAGACTATTCCCCAGAACAAAGTTTTTTTACATTTACAACTTCCAAATATTGTACTTAAGTACATCAAAGCTGATGAAATCTACTTTTTTTTTATTATTATTTTAATATGGGGCAATTAAGAGCAAACTGCCACCACAAAAATGCTTTCTTTACTAAAGTTCAGAACTATTGCTAATGTGGTTAATATCTGCCACCAGTTATGATCAACAGCACTAAGTAATTTACACTAGAGCAGCATCTTCCTCTTGTATATCTGGAATACACCTGAACCAGAGTGCCAATTGGATAATGCATCCTGCTACTGGTACAACAGCCCAGTGCTAAGCAATCCTTTCCCTGAAAGAAGTGCTACTAACAGAGGGATGCTGTGTCTGATGCAGGTAATTGCTTGGTAACATACACAAAAGGAACTTCTGGAATCCAGACAGGCAGGTGCTGTTAGTATTATGTCAGTACAGTGCTATAGCACCTGAAATGTCTTAGATATAAAACCACAAAGGGCTGAAAGCACCTGTTGTTTACCTGTTAGACCCTTTGGCTTTAATATGCATTACTGAGGAACTCTGAAGAATTAGACAGTGTTAGCCAAAAGGTGCCAAAAAGTTACTGCAGAAGTGTGGGAATGAGCAAATCTCCTATCCTAGTATTTCATATGTAGATTTGTCTCTGGACAGTTAACTTTTTGTCTTTAAAATTTCCATTAAAAGGAATACAATTCCTTCTGTAAAAATTCAGTTATACAAACCCAAGATTAGGCGCTTAGCTTAAGGTAATGAGATAGCCTTGCTACTTACAAGCTCATTAGTCCTTCTACATACATGGGTAATTTCCTACTTGCAAAGAATTTTTCATGCTTATCACCTAAGAGGAGCCAGTCTAATATAAAGCATCCAAGTTATCCTATTTACTACCTTAGTTTTCCCACCAATGCTTCTACTCTGAAACAATTTTTACCATTACCTTATTTCTATCACATGCAGCATTGGAATTTTCCATCAAATATTTTGACCATTCTTTTCTGTACCTAGGAAACTGAGCGTACTATTTGACAATTCCATGTAGACTGGAACAAGAACAACAAAAAGCCAAAATGCAAGGGCATATGAAGTAGACATTCATACTTCATGTTTTTTAAAGCCAGGTATAAGTTCTATCCTGCTTTATTTAACAATTCTCTCTTACTTTTATACTTACGGCTATCAAACCAACACAAACCAAATACATTTTTCAGCTGTGCACATTTTCCACAGAGCACCTCAGGAAGCTCATAGCAGCTTGTGGTTGTTTCCCTCTTGTTCTGCCATCTCCTATACACTGCTGGAACAGTCAAGCCAGCACATGGAACACCCTACACCAGTGAACTCTGCAACACTCTGGATCATGTCTTTTTTCCTGGCTCCTCCTGGAAGCAACTAGGTTCTAGGAGGTCCATTTCAGAAACTGATGTCTGTCCTACACAAGCAGGAAGGACAGGAGGCATGCCTCTGAATGCTCATCCCAGAACTGCACAGAATCCTGTATGAAATGCTGCTTTTAGGGTTCTCTTCAGGTGCAGATGCATGTACCCTATGCTGTGGGATAACCCACCTGCAATCAGACATGGCATCCATAATTCAAATCCTCACAAATCAAGTTCTGGGAACTCTTAGAACTAGACATGCAACTAGATAAAAGCAGTTGTATTAACCACTGCAGACTTCTGCAATGACAGAAAACAATGTTGATAATTTATACAGTGAACAAGACAATGACCTTTGTACGGTGACTGGCTTTCCGCTCACAATTAACACTGCAGTTAAGAACACCAGATGCCATAAAACATGTCCAAGACAGATCTCTCATTACTGCCCTGAACAGGGAAGATTTTAAATATAGAATAATTTCTCAGAATAGGTGGAACCCAAAATATTAGACACTGGCAATGAACACACAGTTCGAGGTCATCACACCGATGGGGTCTGCACATGGCCTACACACAGAAATTTCCCTGCTTGGAGCAGGGGGGAAAACAACTGAGAGAACTTTTAGTTTTTTTAAACATGGACACACATGCACATATAGTTGCAAGATTCTCCTCAAGTTTAACTCCTTGTTATAATGAATGGGCCTGCCTTTGTTCTACTGAAGAATACAACAGTTAAATTAAAAACTATTATGCTTATGGGTGTGTCTCACTAATTTAAAATAACAAATTATACTCTTTAAGGTCCTTCTAACAGGAACACACGCAAACAACCAGTGGTTGCAACTATACGTGAGCTCTGTGGGGAGTATTAAAAACTCAGCTGGTAGTTCTACAGTAGTTCAATTAAAACTCTAAGTGCCATTTCAGATGAGACAAACAATCCCCTCCTGGGAAACTCCCCAAACATTCTGCACGGCTGCTTCTTCTGTCAAGATCCTCCATCACAATGTACGTAATTTAAATGGTTAATACAATTGTGAAGTACAAAAACCTGTTAGCATGCTTTTGTTTCTATAATTACTAATGTTACTATAATTACATCCCAGAAATCACAGCTCTCCTAGACTACTTCTGAAGTTATAAACCTGATGTGTAAACACTACTTTTATACTTGATAACATACTTTTAGCAGGAATTCCTGAAGCTCCTGGTGTGTTTTTGTTACACACGTTACTGAAAAATCGGACCAAGTTACCTAGAACAAAGGAAAAAAGAATGATGAAAGTTTATTTTTACAAATAGCATAGAAATTAGCTTGTCAGAACAAGTCCATAAATTTGACAATATCAGAGTTAAAACTTGCAAATAAGCAAACACCAGGCAAAACATGGATAAGGCTGTACTTTTTCAAAGACGTACTAATTTTGAGTGTATATTTTAGGATCACCTTCATGTTATTTGTGGCTAAAGGGAGCATGAACAAATTCAGGGAAATACAATAAAGTCCCTTAAGATTACTGACTCAGAAAGAAGCCAGGCAGAAGGCTCTGTAATTATAGGACTTGGATCAAATAGAAATAATTAACCATAAAAAACAGGTACCAGAGAATAGGACTGTAGGTCAGATATACTGGATTTAGCTCTCACTGCCATGACCAGAGTCAATATAAAACAAAACAAAAAAATCTCTGTTTATATTACCTATAAAATAATTTTATCTGCCTCAGATTAAAATCTTACACAGTCATATAGAAGTTGTTGTAGGCTACAAGTAAAAAAAAGTACTGCAAGTTACTAAAGAAGGCACTCAAGCATCAGACACCATTTTGGCATATGCCTGAATAAAATTTCAGTAGCTTATTGTTCTGACACGACATGCAAGTAGTACAACAGCACCTTCACATGCATGTTTTGAGTAAAAAATAAGTAAGCTTGGTTAGATGAGTGTTGCCCGGCTTTAAGCCCACTTCTGGGCCAAAGATTCCAACTAGTTACATAGGAAGATTCTGTGTCACGGGAGTGGACACTACAACAATGAACATTCATTTACTCCCAAGAGTTGACAGAGTAATGTCAACCAACAAGTGCCTTCAGCTTAGTCCCCAGAAATGCCAACTACCCTCACTGCCCTCAGCTAGGAAGCCATGACTGCAATTGCTGTTACAACCTTAAAAAAGCAGTGTCTGGACAAGCACAAAATTATCTGCAGTGAAGAGCACACTATATACCTGCACAGATGAGGAAAGGAAACTCTTTCCTAAAAGAACTGAGTTGGAGTTTCGAGATTACTGAAATACTTCCCAGAATATCTCCACACTCCCCCTTTAACAAAGAAATTCAAAACCACTGTCAAATCTGTCTACGTGCTGAATCTTTAGAATAGTTTTTTGACTTTAAATAGTGATAATCCTTATAGGCATTCTGTACAAACTTTTCCCATCTACTATTGTATTTTACCCTCATACTCACTTCACAGACTATTTCGGAAAAAAATCCATGACATGGTTGAAATATTTGAGCAGGTTAACCTTAAAGGCTTTGAAGGCTACATTCCACGTATTACTGTCCTCAACAAAGTGCATCCATTTAGAGAATACAATGGCAAACTCTGGGATCAACACATTAACTTTCAGCTCAAAATGGCTTCTTTTTTTTAAGTTTGCCTCTTCAAAGATGTCCTGTAACCCATGTTAAATGACTAGTTAGAATGTTTGATATAAACCATTCTTTTCGGGTGGAAAAGGGGAACATTTAACTTTATTTTCAAATCTGGTATACTACCAGATTCACATCTGTTGGCAAAATGACTCACAGTGTTAGTCAGTCCTTGCTAAGAAAATTACTACTTTGATTCAATTAGAACATCACCACCAACAGCCTTAGCAACTATTATTTAATACATGCTGCTCCTTAGCTACTACAATAGATGAAGACTATACTAGGTAGGCCTTTCAGTTTGTGGCCACTTTCCAGCTTGTTTGGTTTTGCCTTAAGAAACAAAGCCCAAAACAAACAAAGCAACCTCCAGTTTTCTCAAAAAGCACAGGAGCCACCCTCAAATGGTAAACACTGAGAAACAAGATCCAAGAAGACCATACGACTCCAAGCAATCTACACCTGCAGACACAACAATTGTGCTCCTGTGCCACTTGAGCAAATGATTGACTAGTTTTAGAATTCTTAGGAATTAACAAAAGCCAAGTTTCCTGAAGTGATGTTGCATACCCAGCTATGGCTGATGTTTTACACATTTCCACCTTATGCCCTCACACTTTATGCCCACAATTACATAAAACACCAGATTTGCATACAGAATTCAAAATAATTACAGGATAATCCAAAGAATCTCAAAATTGCCTCCTGGGCAGGTTATTGAAACAAGCTGTATGTATCTATAGTACATAGATATCATGAAAACAATAATTTTAATATTCTGGAGGTTATCTGCTTACTTTGAATGTGTACTCCAAATGTTTGTCAGCCCTTTTTCTTGATACGTCTTTCAGGGTTATCTTCTCAATGTGTACAGCTGAAAGAAAAACACCTTATTGTGCACTCCAAAACCGACAGTTTGCAAATCATTCCCTACCTTTCCCAGGCACTCTGAGCATGCCTGTAGGCTTATTGCCTGACTCACACAGCCCCACTCCTCCTTTGGGGCTGTTTTATTGCAACAAACTGCTGGGGGCAGGTGGAACCTTGCTCTCTCCCAAGTATTTCTCTGGCCTAATGACAACCTCTTCAGTGCACATCACAGGAATCTGTGCATTACCCAAGAGCTTATTTACACCAAATGTCAAATAACTACAACAATATAACCACTATAAGCAAAAAGACAGTAAAAGGAAGTCAGATTGTGTCTTTACTCCAAGAAGTAACAAGTGCTGATAAAAACCAGACAGTGCCTTCTACATCCACGTGTCAGAAACATCAAGTAGTAATGAGGGCAAACTAAGGCTGAATAACCACATTTCTGAAGGGTACTTAGGTAAAAAAAAAGTTACAGAAGGCCTGAAGGAGATAGAAATGAGTGTCAGCAAGCAGAAAACAAAGAGAAGAAGCAGAAGGCTACTACAATTGTACTGTAAAGAGTGTCATTAAACTGAACTGAGAAGGAAGAAAGGTACTGTACGTACTTGCTACTTTAACACTCCTTCCCCACAGCCTTTTGTATTCAACAATAGGCAAGTTCTGGCTGTGACCTGGCAAACAGCAGCACCATATGGCTTTCAGGGCCCGGAGATTTTCTTGAGGGCACACAGCATTGTTCAGGTAATATTCCATATAAAAACCCTTATGTAGCCAAGATAGGCTTTCCACTTTTGCTGCTGTGCTGGCCTGAGAATTCAACAGAATTTTATTCTAGTGCAAGCCTGAACACATCTTCACATGTCAAAAAAAAAATTTATTTAAAAGCATCTCTGTGGAAGGCTGGGAGCCCTTGGCACAAGAGCCCTCTGCTCTCCCTTGGAGGAGAGAGGCCCGAGGGCAAGACGATCTCCCCCTGAGATAAGCAACCTTCCTCTGTGTCATGGTGACAAAGTGAACCACCCCCAGCACGCCTTGTTTCTATATGGTAAGAGCCTGTACCCCGTTGGCTACTTGGTTTCTACCCCATCCCCTGCCTACTCCATATAAACTCTGCCCCCCAGCCCTGAGGTAGGGAGCCTTGTCTCTGGCCACCCTTTCACAGGGGCTGCTGGACAATAAAAGCTGCCTCTGTGGAACAGCTATACAAGGCTCCTGTCTCTGTATCCCAGAGTTCGCCTTGGGTGATTTCACAAAGAGCGGAATCACACGAGCTGGAATCACTTGTAGCACAGAAGTTGCTACACTTGCTGAAATCACTTATTGCCCAGGGAAGCCAGCCACTGCCCCTGGAAGAGTTGTTCCTTGCAGGACACTCCTTATAGGAAGGTCGTGGTTGCCCATCCCCCAGCTCCTCTGGAAGCAACACATCTCTACCCGCCCCTACATCATCCATGCTTCCTCCCAATGCTTTAGAAATTCCTTCTTTTTTTGGAGGGAGGTGGGTGGTGTTAACAGTTAACGTTTTCCTTCCAATTTTTAACTGCATGCTTACATGGGATATATTGGGAACTACTCATAACAACAGCATTTTTTCCTAAAAAAAATTAAACCTCCTGCAATTGTATGTTATGAAGCTTATTAATGGATATTAGCTAATTACCATCTAATATAACAAACATTTTGAAATTAATTTGGTTACAGTTACAATTCAAGTCTCATCTCCATCAAACATGCCATTTCTAAGATAATTAAGTATTGGCAATTTCCATAAAGGAACAATAAGCCAGCAAATAAGCCTAGTGATAGTGCTACAGCTTCCAATTTTCTTAGTAGAGAGACAAATACTGAGTGTGCTGGTGTACGCTGGTTGTTAATCCTCTAGCTGGGAGTCAGGAAGATAGACAATTGCTTCATTTTTACCAGTTAATGAAGATTAATTATTACAAAGGAAAGAAATCTGAGATGAGCTAAGGATGCCAGACAATATCATACATCAACATTTTATGAAAAGAAGAATGTTCAGTGACCTTAATTTTCACCTGTCTGGTATACATTAAAGTGCTGTTACAAGAAGGACCATGGCACAACAAGATTTTTGGTGCACTAAAATTTCTTAATGGCTAACATTCAAATTGATACTAGAATTCATATTCATAAGTTAATTAAGAAGTTGATTCCCATGACTGGAACTGAGAATAGTGGTTTAAATTGCATTCCACTACATGCATATATTTAGCATATGCAATTAGGAAACCAAGACGATTAACATTCACAGACAAGCTTTTTTTCCCTAATGAGATTGTGCTTATTTCAAACTATTGAATGTTCTCAATGCTAAAAATTTGTCCTCAGGTATAAAAAAATTTATTACACAATGTAGTACCTTCAACTTCCTTAACTTTTCTGCTGCATGCTTCATACACGATGGAACAGGTAATTACACTGCTGTTTCTGCACAGCTTTAGTTCTACAGTTTCAACAGACTCCTTTACAATTCTGTCTCCACAATGACATTTTAAATATTCTAAATGGCTAGACTGAGAAGAAATGTTCGAATATACAAGCCAATGAGGTGTGTTACATCTCTACATCTATTCTGGACACAGCGCATGCATTCAGGATGATTAAGTAAAGCATGTATACATGACACTGCTTCCATTCTAAGTCAAGGCTTTAAAAATTTGTATTCATCACAGCTGAGAATCAAAACCAAGTTTTACTATCAGTGGTATTCCTAACCCAGTAAGGAGATTTTGGTACTAGGGAGTCTCTACCACATAACTGTGTAGCAAATATCACAGTTATTCTGACCCTTCACTGTGGTTTCCCACTATGATAATACAAATGCAGAAAAATACTTAAGCTCTTCGCTAGATTAAATTATTCAACTTTTTTGTGCTTCTCTTACTTGAGAGTGTTACTAAAGAGATTCCCCCTTTTGGGTTTCTAATTCATGAATATGAACACTTTGAACTCTGTAAAAGGATTTGAAACAGGTTTGTTGTCTGTAATCTGCCATAATCTTTCTCTGTGGTTTTTTTTTCCAAGGAATCAAAAACTCTCAAATTGCCTGCCTTCAAAGTGCAGTTAAATCTCCACACTAGACACAAAAGTGTATTTATGAGGACAAAATGAATAGCAATCATTTTTCCATGTTGTGGGCTCCTCGCTATCTGCAGACTATCTGTTGACTAATTTTGAGTAGACAAGTGACTTGCTAATCCTCCTGAAGAATAAAGGATAAAAATAAATCTGTTTTCAATAATGCTCATTTCTTCAAAGAGAAGAAATTGTGCTGGCAATTGCATATCAGAGTTTTGTTTATGCTCAGAAGCCTTGTTCTTATTCTCCCCCAAGCCAAAAGACTTGACTTCTATGAAGCCTTTCACTTCTTCAAACTGCCACTTCTATAAAACCTCCTAATATGTGTTTTTTCTTTGCTTGTTTCTTTTTAAAATTTCATCAAATACAACTGAATAGAGCAGCAAAATCTATCAACTGCTTCCCAATATTTTCATGCTTAGTTTTGCTTAAAAAATCTAAATACTGCTAATACAATTGCATTAAATGTTCTTGTTTTCTCCCAAATCCTACCCCTTTTTTCAGTGGGAAGCCCATTTGCAACTAATTTTCATCCATGCATTCACTAGTAGTTAGCAGCTAACACAAATGACAACTTGTTATAACAAAGAAAAGACCAAGTAGGCAGCAAAGAAGCTATTTTACTTACCAGTCACTGCAGCTTCTCGTTCAGATGAACAGCAAGAGAGATGCAAGATGTCTACAACTCCAAGCAGAGTTTAATGTTCAAGAAAACCCTTAAAGCCTTCCCCAAAAGGAAGCTCAGACAGCATACCTTCTCGCTGAGGTCTGTGGGAAGCCATCGGGAGTCCATCATGAGGTGCTGTGGTTCGTTCTAGCAAACTGGTCTCATTACTTGACATGCAGTCATCATGGGAAAAGTTGTTCTAAATTAAGAAGGAGGAAAAAAAGTGTTTTAGTATAAGATCTAATTACCAAAGCTTGCTCTAAACAGCAGGTACTACAAAAAACCCCACAAACCCACACTTTATCAGGTATTCCACACGACAAAAACCTGAAGCTCCCGACAGTGGCAAAAAGGTGGTCATTAGCCACTTCAGTTCTTACTCTATTTACATGTTTATCAAATGCCACCTATAACCTCCAATGTTTCACTGACCTTATTTTAAAAACAGAATAGGGTAGCAGATAGGATATCTCAAGCTGGACAACTCAAGATCATTAGCTCAGAACTTCAGTAATAATTTACTATTAGTATGAACTCTTTCAACTACTTATGTGTCAAGTCATCTACTCACTACATTCTAAATACAGTCTCCTCAACTATTTTCATGCCCTGTACCTTCAGCCTGCCACCTCTTCTATATAGGAAATCACGAGTAACTGCTTGGACAGTCTATGAGGATATATGGTCCTGACAGCTAAATCCATGCATCTCTTACTAAGTAAACATACAGAACGCAAGCAGTTGCCACCAACACCCTCACTTTCATAGAGAAAAGGACAGACTGAAAGCTCATCTCCCCCCACATATACATGCAGACTTCAAAATTATATGCCATGAAGTATTACTGGTTTAATACAGTGCACAAGGAGGGACAGAAGAAGAAATCATACAAGATAGGTAACATGGACAGATAAGAGAATAAAGAACAATCTAGACTAACAACAAAAAATAAGAAGAAAGTATTAGAAGAGTATGGACTATACGTGGTTTCCCTAGGGTAACAAGAGCCTATATAATTTTTTCCAAATTAAGATAAAACATTAATATATCAATTTACACATTCTTCAGGGACCAGGTCTTGCTAAAACAAAAGAAAGCAACAAACTGACCAACCAAGCTAAAATTCAGAAATCTTTTAAAACATCCAGTGACATAAGATGCAACTGCTTAACTCCATGTTCAAGGAAACAACACACTGCCTTAAAAAGGGACATCCACAAAGAACTGGGAAATACAGGAAGTTACTAGCAAATTTTTGGATTAATCTGTTTTAAGTAAAGCCCCCTTATTTATTTGTAACAAGCAGTGTAACACATGAGCTGATTAAATAGCAAGTTAGGGGACACTGAATGCACCAGAAACATTTGGGAACTGGTCTGCTTGAAAACTAGAAGATTTTTTCATTCAGGATGAAGAACACTGCTCCACTGAAAGACCTTAATAAAAGATGGGTAGAGGAAAAATATAAATCTCCAGAGATCACTCTTTATTTTTAAATGCAAGAAGCATAATAGTAAGTGCCAGAATATATGTGGTTTGTTGGGGTTTTTTAAGGAGTTGTGCAATGTGATGAGACAAATCATCAGCCAAGACTGGTTACTGTATTTCTTAAAGAGGACCCCAAGACTGTCACAACAGAATGACCAAAATGAGGAAGCCCAGAGGCAGCAAAAGACATCTGAATCCCCTGCCAATTCTTGAACAAACTTCTTCAGATGTGACAGATATATCAGCTAAAGCTGGCTTCACCTTACTAAACCAGCTTTACTTCATCTATAGAGTGGGTACAAACTGTGGCAACTCTGAACAGTATATCCAACACATGCAGACCTGGGAAGTGTCCAGGCATCAAGCCTGCCCTGGGCATGCTGGTAACCTAACTTTGATCAGTGACATCAATACCAGCACACAGTTAGCAAGTGTCTTTAGACTGCACTGCAGGGTATTTTAGCAGTTTCTTCAAACTGGTGTATGGTTTGTGCTCTGAGGGCCAGTAATGTCAGGTTTCGAAGCCATCAGATTTAAAATATAAAGCCTGCTTTGTTTCTTCAAGATAAAACTCACACCAGTCCCCAGTCATTCAGTAAACAATCTCAGCAAACATCTAATAAATGATGAGCGCAATGTCAGATATGGAATAAAAAAGGACAACAGCTGGATGTCAATGAGATGGCAATTTTTTAACAGCTTCAGCATATTTTCAAGTTTAATTTACTAAAAAAAAAACCAAACCAAACAAGCCAACACACAAGCATGCTCTGGAGAGAACCACTTTCAGAATTCTTAAAAAAAACCCACTGATACTGTTTCAGCAGACATTTCATAACAACTGTGGACAGAAAAAGTGGAAGTACTTTGGTGTGGTTAACTCCTGATCTAAAACCAATCAAATTTAAAGTCAAACTTTCTTTTGCCTTCAAAGTCAGGATATTTGTTTTGATTAATGGAAAATAAATTACAGTCTGTTCTAAAAAATAATTGCTAGTTAAAAAGTCAAATAAATGGTGAGCAGTTTTTAGAAGAGGTATAGAAATAAGATTTACTTCAAAAAAGCATTCTGTTCAGCTCATGTCAAAGAAGCATTAAATACTGCTGCTACACCTCCTAATACTAGAAAACTGCTTCTCACCTAGCACATACATCATCTTTGTAACAGCATACAAATCCTTTTGCAGTGAATTATTCTAGAACGGTTATTTTTCTATCCATGGCAGCAGCCTGTAACAGGCAAACTACAACTGCATTTGAAGACCTCCTCTAAACTGCAAAATACTACATGTTTCAAAACTTACTAAAATAATTATATTGATGATTATAAAAGACCTATCATAAATTCATAATTTATTCACTTGAAGAACTCTTCACCTTGAAAGTTAACCAGTAATAACGCACTGTGTGTATTTTGTGACCACTGGCTTTCACAATAGCTAGTGCAACACAGGAGGTAGACAGCAGGAAAATCCAGGGCAGTTGTAGCTTTACCTTACAGCCTGCACAGGCTGTCCCTTTGCCAGCTCCAGATCCTGTCTTAAGCTGCATTACAACTCTTCACTTTTGGTGTTACCTGCTGTGACAGTTCTACATCAAACTCACAAGTAACTAAAGTACAGGTGTCACTGTCAGAGCAGACAACTCTAGCATGTGAGTGACTGGAAAGTCTAGGCAGTCAGAAGGGCCAGAGAATATTAAGAGTGGCACCATGTGTTGCTACTTGGTGCCAGTTACACCAGGAGCTCAAGTCCTTTAAAGCCCAGCACACTGCTGAGGAAGGCCACACTGTATAGAACCAGCTGTGCTCATCCTTTCCTGTCAATGAATACAACGCATTCCGTGTTCACACAACACATGCAAGCACAAGGTTAACTCTCACACAGGCCTTTGTCACTGTGAGACTTCACTGCAGCTCACAGTGCTGCTGCTAATGATTAAAATACAGTGAATCAAGAAATGTGGGTGGCCCCAAACCAGCTGCCAGATAATTAATTTGATAATCACACAGATCCTTGTGATGGGCTGGAGGATTAACTACATTTCTCCTTGAAAGTGAAATGAGCTAAGAGAGCACCCTAAAAATTATCTGCTCTTACAACCTAGACCAGAGTTTTGTATCAAACAGATCTGACCTCATATGGTTGAAAGCAAGTACTACGTTAAAAAAACAACCTCATCACTTGAGACGTTTCCCAGGACTGTATCATACAATCATAGAATGTTTTGAGTTGGAAGTGACCTTAAAGATCACCTACTTCCTCCAACCCCTCTGCCATGGGCAGGGATACCTTTCACTAGACCAGGTTGCTCAGAGTCCCATCCAACCTGGCCTTGAACACTTCTTGGGATGAGGCATCCACAATTTCTCTGGGCAATCTGTTCCAGTGTCTCACTACCCTCAGTAAAGAATTTCTTCCTAATATCTAGGATGTGGTTGGATTTCTAGCCTGCAAGCACACATTGCCAGGTCACACTGAGCTTCTCATCAAACCACACTCTTAAGTTCTTCTTCCCAGGGCTGCTCTCCACTCTCCGCAAAGCCTGTATTTGTGCTTGGGATTGCCCCAACCCATCAGCAGGACTTTGTACTTGGCCTACTTGAACTTCATGAGGTTCACAGAGATTCCCCTCTCAAGCCTGACAAGGTTGTGTGGATCCGTCCCTCCAGTGTGACAATGGCAACACACAGTTTGGTGTCATTGGCAAACTTGCTGAGGGTGCCCTTGATCCCCCTGTCTGTGTCACTGACAAAGATGTTGAACAGCAGTGGTCCCAGTACCAACCCCAAGGAACTCCAGTTGTCACAGATCTCTGCTTGGACCAGTGAGCCCCTGAAAACAACTCGAGTGCGACCATCCAGCCAATTCCTTATCCACTGAGTGGTCCATCTGTCAAATCTATGTCTCTCCAGTTTAGAGACAAGGCTGTCATGTAGGACAGTGTCAAATGCTTTGCACAAGTACAGGTAGATGACGTCAGTTGCTCCTCCCTTATCTACCAACACTATCACCCTGATGTAGAAGGACGTCAAATCTGTCAGGCATGATCTGCTCTTAGCAAAGCCATGTTTGTCACAAAACGCCTCCTTATTTTCCAGGCGCCTTAGCATGGTTTCCAGGAGGATCTGTTCCATGATCTTGCCAAGCAGAGGTGAGACTGACCAACTTCTAGTTCCCCAGGTCTTAGTTATTTCCCTCTTTTAAAATGGGGCTTATGTTTCCCCTTTTCCAGTCAGCGGGAACTTCACTAGGCTGCCATGACTTCTGAAATATAATGGATAGAGGCTGAGACACTTCAACAGTCAGTTCCCCCAGGACCCATGGATGCATCTCATCAGGTCCCCTTGACTTGAGCACCTTCATATTCCTTAGATGGTCTTGAACATGTTCTCCTACAGTTGGTGGTTCTTCATTCTCACAGATCCTGCCTTTGCTGCTGTGACTTCAATGCTGTGTGCTGGAGCACTTGGTGAAGACTGAGGCAATAAGTTATTGAGTACCTTGGCCTTCTCCATATCCCAGGATATGGAGACCAAATATGCCATTTACTTTTGGAGAGGGCTCACAGTTTCTTGAGTCTTCCTTTTACCACCAGTGTACTTACAGAGGATTTTGTTGTTGCCATTGACATCCCTGACTAGATTTAGTTCTATCAGGGCTTTAGCTTTCCTAACCTGGGTGTTCAAACAGCTTGTCTCTACTCCTCCCAGGGTATCTGTCACTGCCTTCCACCCTTTGTAGGCTTCCTTTTCATGTTTCAGTTTATCCAGAAGCAATTTACTTATCCACACAGGCGTCCCAGTATTTTTGTCTGACTTTCTCCTCATTGGGATGCATCACTACTCAGCTTGGAGGAGGTGATCCTTTACTATCAGTTTTCTGGGGCTCCTCTTCCCTCCAGGGCTTATTCCATGCTTCTCTACCAAGCAGTCTCCTGAAGAGGAGTCCAAGAGTGTTTGTCTCAAGGTCTAGGGGTGCCTGTCTGTAACACTAGCATCAAATATCTAAAGTGGAGAGCCAGCCTGCTGAGAAGGATGTTGCTCTACCTAATGCCACATGAGCTGAGCAGATCTCAGCTAGCCTACACCTGACAGATGTCCAAACTCTGCCTTCTATCACTGTAGATGACTGACCAAACAATGTCAATATGTAGTGAAATCTGTTATTGGATAGCCTACTAATCATCATGAGCAAGTGATTGATATACATAAGTCTTCTGATGCTTGCATTGCACTTTCATAAAAGAACTATTCATTCATCAGCTCTGATGAGCACTAACAAGGAAAACATACTTGCAGCAGCTGGACAGCTTGATTAGTTCTGTATGCCAAAATACGAAACATTACTTTTCTGCAAGACTACAGTAAATGTGCTGTGAGGGACAGCACTACTCAGCCTTGCAGGCTGTGCAGATGTAAACTGGCACAGCACATTCATTCATCTACAAGTGGGAACTGACAAACAAAACCAGATGAAAGAAGGCATTTTTGAAAAAATCAAGGTCTAACTCATGATCATGGGTTATCAACTACAGCACCTGCACCTTCAAGAAAATTGAGTGATGTCAAAATAATCATTAACAGATGTGGTGCCAATTACAAGACCAAAGGCATGATTTGCTTACAACAAATCTTGCAAGTTCCTACTCTCATTGCTTCACAGCTGTGATATGCAGATGCATTGGTACATAGCTGTGACAGCATGAAGGTTCAACATCACCTCTCCAGAAGCAACAACTGGGTGAAACTGCCTGTGTACTTGTGTGCTGCTGAACTCTCTCCTGACGACAGCAGCAGCAGAGATGAAGCCTTACTCAACACACTGAGCAACTGTATCTGCACCCCACCACTGCGGGGTGTGGCTTGGGTACAGGGATAGACCATTCATGCCATCTTAAAATGGAAATCCAGCATATGCATTTAATACTCACAAATGCAAACATATAGAGCAGCAATGCTTCAAAACCTGTTTAATGCTGACCACTGTTGATACAACAGACTGTCCCCTAACCAAAAAAATCCAGTACTGTCTCGGATGGGCTGCTAGGCAAATGCAAGATCAAGACTGCAGATAATTGCCCAACTGACATTGCTGCTAAGCCATGCTCCAATCTGGAAGCTCTGAGCTATGCAAAGGCACCATCCAATTGATCTAAGATGCAGAAAGCTGTTCTACAAGACTCAAGATCTAAGACCAAAATGATCCACCACATTATCTCTCTTTTGGTCAAACCAACCTACAACATAGGTGTTTCCATGTTAACTTATGTTTTAACATGCAGAAACAACCTTCAGAACAATAATGCTTATTCCACATAGAACCACAGCTGGAGAAATGGGCAGACAGGGATCTCAGAAAGTTCAACATGGGGAAGTGCAAAATCCTGCACCTGGGCAGGAACAACTACAGGCACCACACACTCTGGGACCTAACCAACTATAAAGCAGCTTTGCAGAAAAAGACCTATACACATAAAAATGTACATATACCTCTGTGTGTGTGTGTGTGTGTGTATACACACGTCTGAAGGGAGGGTGCAAAGAGGATGGAGCCAGGCTCTTTTCAGCAGTGACCAGTGACAAAAGCAGAAGCAGCAGGCAGAAACTGAAACACAGAAGATTCCCTCTGGACATCTGGAAACATCTCTTTCATTGTCAGGGTGACTTAGCACAGGTTGCCCAGAGAGGTTGTGGAGTCTACATCCTTGAAGTTACTCTTAAGCAAGCAAGACCTCCAGAGGTCTCAGCCAGCCTCAATCCCTGCATGGTTCTGTGACCAGACATAAAATCCCATAACATGTGCAATAAAAGCCTGACTGGCTGAACATACAGATCAAACGAATTATGTGCTATTGCTCTATTAACTCATATCTACTAAGCTGAACCACATAAAGAGCATGCACAGGTGCCTAAAAGTACTTTAAAGCATATTTGTTTAGCCAAACTATGTTATGAGCTCACCTGTAAGAGGCAGGAACAAAACACTATGATGGAGACAAACCTGACAAAACATCAGCTGATTCAGGGATGAAAATGACACCATATAACAGCTTCAGCAATCACATACTGACTAACTTATAGCACTACCAAATTGAGACAAAGACCATACCAACCCTCTTACATCACATGGACAAATTCAACTCTCAAGGCCTGTGGAATTACATTTAAAGTACTAGACATGGCAGCTACACCTATGACTTACAAGTGCTGGGGAAATAATGCACCTTGTGTTTGCTAGAAACACAGTGTGTTCTAAGTCTCACCTGCACCTGAGCTTTTAACAGGACCTAAACCACAGTTTCAGTCCAACCTAGCTAGTCCATGACAAAGTAGAGAATTTGAAGCCATAGCCAGCCAAGCACCAGTTCAGGTGTAACTGTATCCCCAGGTGGTTGCTCATCCAATGCTCTGTGCAACTTCAGTACTCTTGTTATTGTCAGCTGAGTGAATAAAAATAAAATTACTTGAATGTAGCAGTTCAGACTACTACAAAAAAATTATGCTCATAACAGTCTGGAGTGACAGGAAGATTTCAAAGCATTTGCCCCTGAAGAGTAGTTCACTGAAGTACAGTCAGTACTGAGAAGGGACGATGCCTTCATTACTACGTTTAATTACCATCAGAGGGCAATATATCATTTTGTTCAATCCTCGAACTCCAGCACAGTTTGGAAGTATTCTCTCATATTCTCTTCTCCGAATAACAGAAAATCTCTGTCTTGTGGTTATCTCATTTTTAAGACACTTCCCAAGACAGTAAATTTTCTTTAAGTGTTTGAAATATGTTTACTTTCTTCTCCCAAAAAGACAAGATTAAGAGGTTGAGGAAAGGCAAGAAACTCACAAAGGAATGCAGTTTCCAGCCAGATCTCTGAGACAGTCGTCCACCAGTTTTGGTCTCCAGAAGTCTAAACCTTTAGACTTGGAGGATACTACAGAAATTCACCAACTCTTTAAGGAAAAGTAGGCATTTTGTTTAAATTATAGTTAATGAAGAATCAGCTGTCGTGTTTACTAGGACAGCTATGGCTAGACACTGACACTGGCAAGCAAACAAGGTGACCGATTTAAGCAGGCAGAATCCTACAGACTTCAGATGTTTCACAGATACAATCATCTTACTGCTGCTGTCTGCACCCTTTTCTGCAGCTCTTTAGAAAAAGCTGAGATTCCTCTGGACTCCAAGCCCAGTGAGATCCTGCTATCTATAAATAAGTCAGCATTGGGCAACCCTGAAAACCAGACCACAGCTCAACTACAGCAATCCAAGCGCAAGCATTAGGAAGTCAGGGGTGTATTTTCAACACCCTCAGTACTCATTTACTGTGCTGGAGAACAAACTGTCAGGGACAACAGCAAGAGGCTGATTAACTCTTGGGAGTTAATAATGGGACTGGGAAAGGCTACAAGCTTCTACTAACATCTCAGAATTAAACAGCTAAAACAGCTCAAAGCAGTGAAAGCTTTTACTCTGCAATTTCCTGGAGCATCAGCATGGACATCTAAATAGAACTCTGTCATTTTAGGCATTGTCTTTTATCTAGCTATGACTTCCCTTCCAGAAAAGTTCCAGTAATGTTTCTGGAAATTCTTAACTCCTGTTTGGAGCCAGAAAAATTCCTGTTCAGAGACAAGGCTGTTAGGTTCTCTGAGGCAGTTGGAATATTTTTTATCTTAGTATGCAAAAATTGTTAAACATTTGTATTTCCCTGGAGTGTACCACCACTTAAAAGATCGTTGGCACAAGTAAAATGACATTTTTTATCTTGATGTCTCTTATTAAACCAGACTCCGAAGACACACATCTCCTTATATTCAACTCTATGACACTAAAAACAGTGCACTACAGACAGAGCTCTTAGATCCTAAAATTAAATTCTACTACCTTGTTCTGCTGGAAGTGACTGAAGATCAATTATAAAAGCACTCTTCTAATTTGCAGACAAAGTATCCTATAAATACAAGTGTACTAAGAAAAACACTCTGCAAATAGAAAATTTCCCTTTCTTTGTAAGTAGAGACTTTTTTCTGTGAAGAATCCTCCAGCCAGCTAATTATAATACTATTCAACAAACCATTATCTCCAGGAGATTTCTTTTTTCAACAGAACCTTGGTTCTATTCCTGTCAAGTATGCCTGATTAAATGTTCCAGGGCATAATGCAAGCCACATTTATTATGTTGGTAGATATTCAGAATGTCCTCAGTATTTCAGCATTTTGATCCCAGACATCCGATGGGATGGAAAAAGATAAGGAATAAAGTCAAACTCCTTTGATAATGATGCACTTAGTAAACACAAATAATCAATGCAAGAATTAAGCTATATGTTGCTACTTAAACCAATATACAGTGGTATCAACAGGATCTTTGCACATTAACGCTTCTTTCATTCAGCAGCAAATGCCCAATTTATTCGTATACTTCAACTTTAGATTCAAAATTGATATTCTGCAGCTTAATGCACCAATGACTTTTTTCGAAAAGGCATTGTTATTATAAGCCACACCTTAAATTAAGGATTTGAAAATAGTATCAAGTATCTATGTATAAAAACTCCCAAACCTTAATTCAGAACACTTTATAAAGAAACAAAATTTATGCAATTGTGGGGAGATCCTAGCTCTGCCCATCCCACTCTTAACAGTCCTACCTCCTACAACTTTGGAATTTCTCCACCATTTTGAGCTGAATTTGTTAAAATATATCACTAAGAAATGTTACATTTTTAAAAGATCGTTGAATTAAGACCCCAAAAAGAGCAACAATCTTAGTAAACCTTTGTCATGAAACAACTTCACTGTGACCTCAATTTTATCAGACAACACAGACCCTCTCCAGAAAACACTACCCCAATAACGGGAAAAAGCAAATTGCTTTATGTTCTAGTAAATCATCTCAAGCCTTGGTGTTCACTAAAGCTAGGTGTTACAGCGCCTTCAAATCTCAAACCGAGCCATTTTGTTAGATATGCCACGTGCAATAGCACGGTCCTTTGCCCTAAGGAATTCAGAATTCAGAATCCAGAACTGACAAGCCACCTGACTCAACTCCAGGTCTGAACTCCCTCACTTCTGCAGGGTGATTTCACATTACTGCTGCCAGCCATAGGAATACATTATTGTTTCACGGCCCACGTGAACAACAGCTCTGTGACCGCCTTCCGACGGGTCAGAAGCCGGGAGGTGAGAACGCCCGGGAGCGCTAAGCACGGGAAGAGCAGAGCTGAGCTCGCAGCCTCTCTGCACAAAACTGCTGCTGCGCCTGTTCTGACCGACCAACGGGCACGCCACAGTGCCCGCACAGACGCCGGGCTCCTCCCAGCACCCCAGGCCTCCCGCCTGCCGCCCCGGGAAGCCGGGAAGCCGGGAAGCGGGGCAGCGGGGCGGTCCCGGCGGCCGCGGGGGCCGAGCCCTCCCCGTTATGCAACGGCGGCCCCGCCCCTTCCCGCCGCGCCGGGCACCGCGCCGCCCCGCGGGCACGTGACCGGGAGCCAGCCGCCGCCATATTGCACGGGCCGGGAAGCGGCGGTCACCATCAGGCGCCGCATCCGTGTCCGCGCAGGGGGCTGGCGGAGCGGCCCCGTGCCCTCACGGGGCGCGGGGGATCCCTGACCCACCCATCCTCCCCGCAAGCAAAGAGAGGGGTCACCCCGTTTACGCGGGCCGTGAAGGCGCTCGGTGTGTAGGGGCGTCGTGTCCCCCCTCACTCCCGCTCCCGCCGGTCCTTCTGCCCTCGCCGCGCCCGGCTGTGCCCGTCTAACGGGGGAACAAAAAGTCCGCGTCCCCCTTCCGGGCGCGGCCATTGCCACCCGCGACGGGTACCGCCTGCCCGAGCACTTCCCGGCCGGCCGCGGGCTGGACGGGGAGCACCGCGACCGCCCTGAAGGCTCCCGAGCAGAGCTGCTTGGGCTGCCCGGCTTGGAGCGGGTCATTCCCAGAGATGGAGCCCTGCCCTTACGACACGAGCCTAGCCGAATAAAATTTCAGAGAGGTCTTTATGAACCGTTCTAGTTCACAAACGCAGAGCCCTGAAGGCACTCAAATTTCAGAGATTAAAGGAGGATAAAAGGCCTGTGGACACCCGACAGGATTTTAAAATCAAGTTCAATTTAACGCTACGGCAGCATTTTGCCAGGGAAGTCTTTAACCCTGCTACTGGCCCCATCTCCTCCAGCGTTTTATCTGCGAGGGTTCCACTGTCCCCATGGGACTGAAAATACTCTGCGGAAACCCACTGATCCCTCTGTTCCCTGTCAGCCATTATTTCCCAGAAAGGCTGTGCTGTATTTACAATTAGCCATTAAGAACGGGGGGAGGGGGAGGAAAGCCTACGGAAGGGTTGCCGTTTCACTGCTGTGTCGACTACGGAGTATGTGATGTGCATGTTCAGCCAAGCTGACTCGGGTCTCTCAGTGTTCCCTGAGTAAACAAAACCACCACAACTTGGACAACTGCTTTTATGCTGAAGCCAGAACACTGCACAAAACTGACTTCCATTCCAGTAGTTCACGGGAGCCTGCTCTCCCAACTGCATTTGGTGGGACACACTGAGCAGCTACAACTGCTGTGCCAGCTCCAGGCAGGAAGTATGTTTCCGGTTACTAGCACTTTAAACCCAGAGGAACAGTGTCCAGTCTTACCACTTCCTGCAATTCAATCTTCTCCCCGGAAAGATGGACTTTCAGGATTAATTCTGGGATAGAACTAGACTTGATGCAGGCCAGCGAGCCAAAATAAACACGTTTTGGTCTGATGTTCCAAATTCATTTTGATTTCAATCCCATAACATCTGCCCATTAGTTTATGGCCTGCTGAATGCATTTCGGCCTTTAAATGATATAAGCATTTACTTAATACATCTGAAGGCTTAGAAACTCATCCCTCTCCTTCAAGTACTCCCCAGGAGCATATCCCATCCTTAGCAAACAGGAGCCATTCCTTTCATACAGCAGGCAATGCTGAAGTTTTCTACAAGTGGACTGAAATGGACTGCACTGCAAGCAACTTAGGAACAAAATCCAAAAACCCCAACCCTTACTGCTTTGTACCCTTTTCTGTCAAGTAACTCATGAAAACCTGATGGGTTCAGTGGAACAGTACTATAAACACCCATCTTCCAGCCCTTCCTTCCCCTTTGCACGAGAGGCCATCTATAGACCAAAAACTGCAGAGCTCCATGAGGACGGCTTGGCTGCATAAATATGGGGCAGATTTTAAAGCCAATGCTCATCAAGAGGGCAGCAGTGAATGGCACTGGGGGAAAACCTCCGCTTAAACAGAGCTACTGCACAGGAGAAGGCTTCCGTTGTCACTCACTGCAAGTCCTCATCCCCGGTGACAGCCACCTCCTAGCAACAAGTGGCACATCGGCTTTCAAGATGAGCTTTGCTGTTTCCTGACAGCCACCCAAAAAAATCAGTTTTTCTCTGCACAGAAGCTCCAGTTGTGACACTTTGTTGCTTTAGTGGAATCATTACCACCCCTTCCCCAACGTTGTCAGCCATCTCACTGAAACTGGTGTTTCAGAGAACCAGCTGATGGTTAGAGCTGGTGACCCGACCCTGATTCTTGCCAAGTTCAAGCCTGCATCTCATTTTGGGAAGGGGCAAGGGAGCAGGCTCCATATAAAAAATATTTCAACGTATTCTATAGGTTTGAAGCCCCTAGAGAATGCTCTCTTAGGCAATCTGGTCTCTATCTAGCATTATTGTTATTATTATTTCTATTTTTACAAGTTTAGTCAAGCTGTTGCTTGTATTCCTGCATCGTACAGTGGCCTACAGCGTACGAGGCAGCCAGTTCAGTACTGTGCACCCTGCACTCCAGCACGGCAGAGTTCCAGAAAAAAAAAAGCAGTGTTCCAGAAAGCATGGCAGGCTAGGAAAATCAGCCCTTCCCCCCGCCAAGAAATTCGTAGTAGACACTCCGCAGCAGGTTGTGGGGGCGGCCAGGGCTGACACTGTCGTGGTAGGGGGAGGACGGGAGGGACCAGATCCCAACGGGGGGATTCGGGGAAAGCAAGCAGCCGCTCTTACGAAAACGAGAGACCGATGGAAGAAGGACCCGCTGAGATGGCGCAGCAGGAAGAGCGCAGGACGCGGCGTTACCTGGGCTGGGTGGCGGCCGAAGCCCTCCTCCTCCTGGTCCCCGCACAGGGCTCTCCGCAGCCGCTCCAGGTGCTCCCGCAGTGTGACCCGCTGGTGGAAGGAGAAAGCCGGGTGCAGCGAGGCCATGGTGAAGAGCAGGAGCAGCTCCTCCTGCGCGCCGCAGCCCAGGCCCTGGGCGGCGGGGAGCCCGGCCTGCCCGTTCTCCGCGGCTCCGTCCATCACCACCACCACGTCCCCCTCCTCCTCCTCCTCTTCCTCCTCCTCGGCCGGGGCCCGCCGCGCCGCCGGGCAGCTCTGCAGGATGGAGTCCACCTGGGGCAGGAGGCGGTGCAGGCGGCCGGCGGCCTCGCGGTTCTCGGAGCCCAGCAGGGCCAGGTAGACGATGAGCTTGGAGCGCACGGCCGGGTCGCGGAAGTCGCCGAGCTGCCCGGGGTCGCTGAGCCCGTTGGCCTTGGCCTCCGAGTCGCGGAGGCAGTGGTAGTCCTTGCGGGCCAGGTCCTCCAGGCAGGAGCCCAGGAATCGCAGCTCCAGAGGGTTGCACAGGTCCAGCAGCCCCACCATGAACTCCAGACGCTGCGCCGAGCCCAGCACCAGCCCGAACCACTCGTACACCGTCTCCTTGTCGGTGCGGGCGGCCGCCGAGCCGGGACCGCCGCCGCCCGGAGCGCCCAGCGAGGCGGGGGGGGGCGGCGGGCCGGGCCCAGGCCCCGGCCCCAGGCCGTGCAGCCGGCTCGGCCTCTCCAGCCCACACCCCCTTCCCGCCGCCGCCGCGGCACCCCCACGGGCCCGGGGCACCTGCTGCTGCAGCGGGAGGTGACAGTCCAGGGCACCACTGGGCTCCTTCAGCCCCGCCGCCGTCCCATCTTCCGCCGCTGCTGCCTTGTGGCTCGTCTGCTTCAGGGGCAGCTTCATCTTCAGCATCCTCGGCGGCGGCGCGGGGGGGGGACGCGACGCCCGCCGGCACCCGGCGGCAGCGGGGAGGTGGCGGCGCTCAGGCGGAGCCGCTCATGCCGCTCATGCGGCCCGGCCGGCGCGGGAGCGGCGCGCGCACACGCGGAGCGGGCGGGAGGGCGGCCGAAACGGTCCCGGCGGGCGGGGAGGGAGGAGTGGGCGGGCGGGGCGGGGCTCGGTCGCGGCGGCGGCCGTTCCCCGTCTCCGCCTCTCTCCGGCGCGCTCCCGCGGCGGTTCCCCCTCTCCCCGCCTGTGTCCGGCGCCCGCGCAGAGCCGGTAGGCGCCGGCGGCGGAGCGCTCGCGACCCCGGGCCGGCGCGGCGGGACCGGCTGAGGCCCGAGCTCCCGGCGGGGGGACGGAGGGCAGGGGAAGGGGGGGTGGCGGGCGGAGCGCGCGCGCGCCTCTCCGCCTATGGGCGCCGCCCGCGTCAGCGCGCGCGCCCGCCCGCGGCCGGGGGCCGGGGGGCGCGAGGCGGGGCGGCGAATTGTGCGCGGGGCTGCGCGCGCGGCGCGCCCCGGGCACGCGCGGCCGCCGCGGCCCCGCCCCGCCCGCGGCCCGCCCGGCGCGCGGCGCAGGGACCGGCGCCCGGTTTGGGAACGGGCGGGGGCCCCGGGTTTGTCCGGTGAGTTCCGTCGGTTACGCCGATGGGAACAGGTCAACAGCCTGGGACCAGTCTGAGCGAGCCTCCGTATCGCCTGGCTAAAAGATTTCCCTGAGATAAGGCCGTGCCTTGGCTGATGGCTCTGGTGTACGGAGCCACGTGGGTTTGCCCAAAGCCGGCAGGAGCGGGCCCAGAGCTGTGCCGTGCCGGTGGTGGAACAATGCTGAGTGTGGAAACATGGCTGCTACAGGCCTTTCTAATTTTTATTTCCTAATTTCTAAAGTCTGATGCAGTTGAAACTTCTGCTATTGTAAGATGTCTCCTTTTAAAAAATCACTATTGTTACAGGATCGTGGCTTTCCACCGAGTTTGTTTGTTTGTTTTTTACAATAGGGAAATAGAGGGAATATTGCAGAAAAAAATATAGTTCAGCAGAATGGCTTAGGGATACTCCGTTAGGAAATAGCAGACTTACTGCTCTCTCATTTCCCCAATTGTGTTCCCAACTGTTGTGTTCCACAATGAAGAGCCTACAATTGTAAGATTAACCAGTGCTCTGAGTAATCACAAAGTTTCAGTGCTCCTCGCTTTGATTCCCCCACAGTTACATAAAGGCAGTGTATTTGAAAGGAGAACCAAGTCTGTGGCTTGCTTAACAGCACAGTGAAGAATAAAATTAATTTTAATTACAATTTTGCAGAGCAGCATCCCTGAACTGCTTACAGCCTCAAAGTATAAACTGCCAGAGCTGACTGCCCCTTATCTGTTTGTTCAGAAGCCGATAGTGCTATGATGAAGAGCTTTATCAAACAACTAAGGAACTGTCATGCAGATTGTAATAGTCTTGTATGCATCACTCAGATTTACCACAGAGCAGTCTTGAATGGCGATTACAGACTATACCATTTCCTGCATTCTTATGTATGTACAGCAAACAAATGTATTTTACTTTTAAAAATTAAATGACTAATTTGAAGGTAGCTCCTGTTGGGTTTATAAGTTCCTAATGGCTGTTCAGTCCTCTTCTAGTGACACAAATGGACTTGACCCTGACTCAGCGCAGCTCTCCTCACTCACTGGCATCACAGGAGCACTGCCGCTGTCCTCACCGCCTCTTCAGGAGTGGAATGGGGAGTGGGAAGTGGGTCAGACCTTACCCTTCCATCTCTGACTGCCAACAATTTTTTGCTGGTCCCAGGACTAGGGTGGTGAAGAAAAGTTGCATGACGTCTCGTTAACTTGTTTTATCCTCTTTTATTTGATTCTGTTTGGCAGTTACGGCTGGGCTGGACCTGTGAATCATTCCAGATCCCTGCAGTCATTAGCTAAAGCAGCTATCATAATGCCACAGTAGAATATTTTCTTATGTTGTCATTATGAAGCAGTAATTCTAGAATTACAGGAGTTCTTGTCATATTATTGTTATATTTTTTTCCAAAGAAAAATTACTGTGACTGTCTTGGGGGATGTGCCAAGCTGGAATTGTGGAAGCACAGAAATAAGACGCGAGGTTTCTGCTTAGTAATTTGAACAGTTATTTAGTCTGAATAGAATTTGCAAGATCAGAATTACAATGATCCAAATGTTAGAAATAACATTTCCTACTTCAACAGTCTGTGATTCAAATAAAATGTGACATAGTTCCAAACAGATAACACTATGGAGAGTGAAAAATGACTTTATTTTTGTGGTAATGGGTGGAAGGGGATGGCAGAAAGAGAAGGTCCACTGGTCCATTCAAAAATCCAAAGGTAAGGTAAATCACAAATTCATGAGGGCAGTGCTTGAAAGTACACTCTTCTTGTCCAGAAATCACACACCTTATTTGTGACAGTTCCCAAGCTGATTCTTAGTTTAACAAATAAGCTTAAGAACCTGATTAACTCAGTCCTTCTTAATTTTCCCTTCTTAAAGTCTTAAACTATGATACTTGAGGAAAACAAATGTGAAAGATGTGAAGTCAGGAAAGGAAAACAAAGAAGGGAAAGGAATGTTATGAGGAGGCAAAAAGAAGACAAAGATATTCCAAGTGGATTTACAAGTAATTCAGTAGCTAGTAGCTGAGGGAGGTGACAGCAAGGGAGAGGGCAGTGCCGAAAGAGAACTGAAACTTAAGAGCCCAAGAGAAATGAAAGTGAAACTCTGGACTGTGAATGGAACGAGGACACGGAAGGGAAGTGCTCAAACACTGACAATCTAGTACAATGGGAAAAGCTACTATAAAATTATCTTGCCTAGAGCAAGTTCCCTGGAGGTTTTTTAACCTGGGTTTCTTTAAAAAAATGTATAGCTTGCATAGGTCTTTAATGACTTGGGCCCACAGTCATGCTGACTTAGGGTGAGCAAATGTACAGAGCCTTAGAGGGAAAAGTATGTCTGTAATCTGTCTGAACTGAAAGCCAGATGAACTCTGATGCAACACAGAGCAGGCGGAGGAGCAGCAGGATGGTGCTGCTGGTTCAGGAGCAGCACTTCTTTGGGAAGGGGGTTTCATTAGAGTACAGCAGGGGTCTGGTCTGACATGCCAGGACAAAGGGCAAGAAGCTGTGTCTAAGCAAGCCGTGGTTGCCACTACTGGATTTGCAGCAAAAGGAATAGTAGCTTTTCTGAGTCTTCCCCACCTGCTCTCTTTTCATCTGTACATCATAACCCCTGTTTACCAAACCCTCCTGAGTGCACAGAAGCTTCACTGCCAGTCTAGAAATGTCTTTACTGACAGGTTCTTCTGTGAGCCTTCTGGCTCAGCTTTTCTACCTGGCTGTGACCATCACTGTTTGGATGCATGAGCTGTGGAGAACATCAGGAGACACACAAGCCCTGGAGAGGCAGTTTCCTGTACTTTGGGTGCCACCACACCAAGTAGAGGCAGCCACAACATGTCTTTTGAATGAAATCTTCTCCCTCACTAAGTTCTTCCAAAGAGGTGATCGGCATTGAGGGGTTTTGTTCAGCAGGCCTAAAACTTCCCCAGCAATGCGTTTAGATGGGGGGGAAAACCATTAAGAAGACTAAAAAGCACAACACTGGGACACTGGACTGAGTGCTGAAGCCAAAGGAGGACAACAAAGCAACCTTCAACTCTATGAACATACAGTTACATTTCTTTTTTATTATTATTACTGGCTTTTTTTTTTTTTAATATTGGCCTCTCACCAAGGCAGTCAAAAGGTTTTCCATTAATTCCAGCAACACATAAAATCACTTTCATAGTCTCTGTTTGTTTGTTCCCACTACTATGGATCTGCTAAAATTGTTTTGTAAGAACGGGAATGAAGTTGATCTGTGGCCCATTCAAAAATCAGATAGGAACACTGTAGGATATGTAGATATATATTTCATATACAGCAGTACATATATATATATATTTCATATCTATCAGGATTTTTTTTCATGTTGATACTGTCCCCCAGGTACTGCCTCTGCTACTAAGTATTTTCACTTTTAACAAAGGCTGTAACAAATCCTCAGTGAGGATCTTTGTGTGGATTCCCATACTACAGGGTAGAAGATACATAAATAAGGAAACAAATCTTCCTATCCTCTTTTCCTCCTTTATTCCCTTTCTTCTCTTTCTCTCCCTTTATTCCCTTTCTTCTCCTTTCCCAGACTGTAGGAAGATCAGTTGCTTCTTTATATGAAGTTTGCAGATGTGTTTAATCCACTGTCAGTAACATTGTCAGGTCTCCCAGCCAAACTCCCAAGGTGTAAGGGAATCATTTTGGGCAATGTCAGACAAATGTCACACAAAAGAAAACAACCTGGAAGAAAAGATAAGTTCCTTGATAAAGCTCTGGAATGATTTTGCTGACTCATGATTTGTCCTTTATCTCATGACAGTTGGCATTTTTTGTGTAACTTGCCTTTTGTTAAATAGGAGGTAGTTACCTTTTAGCCCTGGCATCTGGAAGAAAAAGCTTTGAGAATGTGAGAACTCGAAATTCACTAAAAATAAAACCTATCAAATTGATAGGTTGTTATTACTTGTTTTTTAATTCTTATTGCTGTGGTGGATTTTGAATATTTGAGCTGGTTTATTCTTTTAAACTCATTTTCAGCAGGAGTTGAGCAAGCTTATGTTTGAAAACTGAAGATATGTTTAAGAAAGCACTTTTTTAATATGCATGTGTGCAGTAAATACGTGCATATTAAAGACATTTAGGACTTTATATTCAATATGAATGGTTAAATGCAGAAGATGACCCATAGTCCTAATTATGCTAGCATCCAGTGTAGGAATAAGCATAAATTTTTAAGCACAGTTTAAATGGTTTAAACATAATTTTGGATTTAAAGTTACTGAAAAATAAGTTCAGAGTAGGCAAAGGGTGTGTTCCCAGGATCAGCTTCATTATGAAAGACTATTTCTAAAGTCAAAGTTGTTGGTTATTCATTTGCAAAGGTCAGCTCTCCCAGTCCTCTTTGGCAAGCTTGCCAATAAAGGTACTGTTATGAAACACGGTTGCAAATTTCAGCTCCCTGTTCAAGGGAAGCTGAACTGAGGCCGCAGTCTATCTTTTACATAACTGTCAAAGGTGAATTATTACTATTTTCAGCTGGATCCAGCTCAGAAACCTGTGAAAGATGGAAACGTTACCAAGCTGCTAAGATAGGGGGCCTATTTCAACTTCAGTGCAGTATTCCAGCCTGTGAAACTCATGGCCATCTGTATTGGTTTGCTTTCCTCCTTGTAAAGTTATTGAGAGAATTTAAGGAAAGTTAAATGTGCAGAAGCACTGGTATATTCATATCCTTTGGTTCTTCTTTCTGGCCAGTGGTTTCCTTGCACTGACTGAAATTCTCAGTGGGATTTTACCATCACCAAGCACAGCCTGCAGTGATTCAGGTCCCCCTGAGTTAAGGCTGGTATAAACTGTGCAGTACCAGGATACCTTGTACCCAGAACTGAAATTTGCACAGAAAGCTTCTACTCAATCTAGATGACAATTCCATTTCGTGGAAGAAAGCAATGGGCACTTCAAAACCATTCAGCTTTGGGCTTTCTAATGTTTCTTCAAGGACATTAGTGGTGACATGCCTGTGACTCCAGGTTATTACAGGTGAACCATCGGTGTGTGCTTTCACAAGGAGCAGCACACAAACTCATGAACATGAGCAGCCTGCACACACAGCTCAGTTAATGCCAGGGCTTTGCTGTCATGGGAAGTACCACTTAAATAAGACCAGTAGACAGAAGACCATTTAAGCACCCGCCCAAACCAGTCTCTGTTCTAGTTATCAGTGAAGTACATCCTTAAGTATAAAGCAGTGAAATTTAAACACCTACACAAAGAAGAAAAGACTTAGGCCACCTTAAGCATCTGATGAAAGTTAATTGAAATCTGTTCTGAAATGAGGGCCCGCAGAAGGAATGTGGGTGTGGCTCAGGCACCAGGCTTGCCTGATATTAGTCATGTACATGATAATTATGTATGCAACGAGCACCCGGGAATCAAACTGAGAGGTTTATTGGCTAGATTATTTCATAATGTCTACACTTGGGCCAGAAGGAGGAGAAGAGCAACCTGCTGATCAAACCATATGGAAACCACCATGTGCACTGGAGGTTCTTCAGAGCAAAACTCTCACCTGTACAGATTCCAAGGTACCAGGGAGAAAGCACTACATCCTGACCTTTAAAATGTGCAGTTACAGTCACAAAGACCAAGGGATGCTAGCGTGAGCTGTAGAAGAGTCATGAGTCACTTGTGAGATTTGTGCTGCAGAAGGAACATGTTATCCCTTTGCTCTGCTGGTAGTGCCAGTCTCTTTCTGTATAAACGATCCATCTGCTGCTGCCCAAATTAGACACACAGCTCTCGCCGTCACTGTGCAAAGCCGTTGCCAACAGTGCTCAGAGTGTGGTGTTCTACGTAGCTCAGACCTTGCTTAGCATCTCACCTGCGGATGGGGAACCCCCTCGTGCCAGGAATGGCTTATGTCCCACTGAAGCCCTCTGTTCCTCTGTTCCTCAAAAGAGGAATTGTAGCTGCAACTGCCAGAGACAATTAGCCAAAGCTGGGACCCTGTAGGTTTTTGCCAGGAGCCCAGCTGAAGGGCAAAAGGAGAGATCTTCCTCTGGGGTGGGAGTTGCTGTCATGAGCCTATGGATGAGACTGGGTCTGGTGGAAAAATGACCACCTCAGCTGCACAGCTCAGTGCTGCTGGGGGTGTGAGGTGGTTTTCTGCTACTGCTTTTTTGTCTTCTGCTCCATACCACTTTTTTGGCTCAGGGCACACAACATCACCGTTTAAAAAATCCTCAAGCCTCAGCACACTGTTGCTGTTTGTTTGTACCCACTGCATACATTAACCTGAAAACAGTGCAAGAGTGCTTACCAGAGGAGGTGTTACACACTGGCATTCCGTTACGGTAAAGTAGGTTGTAAAAATAAGTAAAACCAAAGAAGAAACCTTCACTTTCCTCCTGCTCTCTCCCACAATACATGTACTTATTTTGAGGTGCCCATAGTTCAATTGTCCTCGAGAGTTTTCCTCTTTGCTCTTTGGGGGTGTCCAGTATTCAGTTCAACTGTGAATCCCTGCTTGTAAAGCAGGAGTTCTTCATTTGGCAACATCTTGGCAATAAAAGAAGGAATTGGAAATCTCTCAATGTGTAGGTGTTTCATTCTGGAGGTGTTTCTGGCTTTCTACTTCTGAAGAATGAGTAGGTTGCCCTGAAATATTGACATTTGCGGAAGCTCTTTAAGTCTGATCTGTATTTATTAGGACTTTATAGCATATAAGCAGGATGTCTTATAATCTGGGGTCTATGAAGAAAAGCATCACAAAATTTACTCCAGAATAAAGAAATAATTCAATGAACAGTTGAGTGGATACCTCCTACAGAAGAAAAAAAGGAACCTACATAAGCTCTGGTTCCTACTGAAATTAATAGCCCCACTTCAGTGGTTTTTAAAGGTCCAAGGCATCAGATTTGCTGTTTAGTGTCAACATCTCAAATCCCGAGCAAAGCCAAAGTAGGGGACTGTGGTACAGAAAATATCTAAAGCTCCAGCCTCACTCCCTGGGGCATCACAGACTCCCACCACAAGGCCCTCCTCTGGTTGGGTGGTTTGGCTGTTTCAGCAGTGGTGCCTGGGCTCAGGAGCACCTGTGTTTCTTTTTCATAAAGAAGAAGAGGAATTTCTAAGTGGAGAATATAGGGTATCTTCTTTACCCATGAGATGAGTGGGTGCTCACCTCATTCCCACTCTGGTTCAGCAAGGGCACTCCAGCATATGCTTAGCTTGAACTTGAATGTAACACTGATGATGCTTGTGACTTGTTTAGCAAAGAGAGATGTTTCATGTGGCTGAAGCCCAAAGCCTTACTCTTTTTTTTTTCCTCAGTTACAAGTTATCATTAATAATTGAAGACAAGGGTAGGGTCACAAATTACCCTATTCCATACTTACCTCAAGGGATGTTTTCAACAGGATATAATTGTCATCCACAATTGTCTACTAACTCTTGAAATAATAGTTTAGTCATGCCTAGCTTTCTCTACCATGTATTGAAAGAGCAATCAGAGTTTAGAAGAGGAATACCCTTCCTTTCCCAGAAATCTATGAAGCATTGCAGGCTCTGAAGAACAAAAAGCCTACTTGAGGAATAATTGGCAATAGGCTGGTTTTTAATTAACAAATTTTAAAACACTTTTGTCAAAAAATTTCGTAGCATCTTCTTCTCAGTTGAGCAATTCCAAGATTTTTCTGTATTTATCCCATTTTTTCTTGTTTCTGTGCCATTTTATTCACAACTGCTCTTCTTTCTTAAATCCTTGCCATTGGATATCAATGAGCTTCAAAAATCTTTTGATTGACTTTGAAATCCATTCCCTTAATAAATCTGTTCTTAGCCCAAGTGATGCTTTCTGGCTGTGACTTGTGCCAAATCTCTTGGTCCTTCCCGTTCCAGCCGTCCATTCTGCTCTTGCAACCTCCACCAAACAAGGCTGCCCGGTGTCTTTCCTGCAGAGATCCCGATATTGCCCAATGCAAGGGAAGACATCACGTGTAGAAATCAGACTGCCGCAAGGACAATGAGGACTACTGTGTTAGCCTCCAGTCCCCATTCAAGAACTTCCTTTTCATCTGTGCTATACTTCTACATTCAATTTTGATGATAAACTCACCTGGCCATGACAGAGACTTCCTCTGTCTTTGTGCAGTGGCCAAAGCATTGATCAAATCCTCTAGAAAGTAATAAAATACCTAATAAAATAGCAATTAAGAAATCCGGTCTTGGGGACACGTTGCTTTTTCTATCTTTAATATGCCTGATGCACTTTGAGAAACTGAAAGAATTGCAATCTGTAAAGCTTTGAGTTTGCCTAAAGATGATGAGAAAGCCCTGATGATAGAAGGCTCAGATTGGGAAACGTGAGCACACAGTCCACAATGCAGCACTCTTATCTATCTTGACAACCTGCTTTATCACCTCCCAGAGAAAAGGTGGCAAAATCAGTTAAATCAAATGAATTACCATTGCAGCCTTTTGCAGGATCCTTAAAAAGGCTCTCCAGCTCCTCAGGAAAGGATGCTCTGTGCATGCATTTTAAATAATTTCAAGAGTTTAATTTTTTAACAATTTAATTACTATTCCATGTCAGAAGGCAGTTGCAACATAATTTTGCCCAATTCTTTCTTTCTCTACATTTCCTGTTTTAAAGAGTCTCTGGGGATTGCCCTTCCTCAGTCCTGAACACTCTGTTTAAATATGTTAAAAAATAATCTTTGAAATGCGAAAATCTAGCTTGGATGTGTAGTTTGAATCTGACATCTAATGAATTCCAAGGGTTCCCAGATCCCTCAATTCCTCTGAACATCACACTCTGACTAATTTAAAAATTCTACTGTCCTAGGAGCTCATGTTTTTTAAGCACTTAGAGAGCATAGTAATGAGCACAAGAGAAAAGCCAAAAGAATGTAACGGAGACATGAATTTCAAACAGCAAGTACCAAAAAACCTGAACATTACTTTTCCTTTCAAATAAGCTTGCAACCATGAGAGAAAAAAATAAAATAATTGTAGAAACTGATTTGAGACATGCAGTTTAACAAGATGTTTCCTCTCACTAGATCTCTGGAAATGCCTGGACTTCTTTTGCCATCTGCAAAGTGCTTTTCAAACATTGTTTACTTGATCTTAACCTTCTCCTGGGAGACCAGTGGGAAATTAGTGCATTCTTTTTCAAGGTATGGAAATTGAAACAAACATGGTTAAGCCTCATCATTTAGGAATTCATTCCCAGTGGATGCAATCTCTTCTGCAATTCTATCTTCAGAAGTGATGGCTGGAGGGAGCAATTGGAGAGGACAAGAATGGGGAAATTAGGAAGTTTCTAGAGCAAGGGATCTTTAATGATGAACAGAGATTAAAGAAGAACAGTATGTGAACTGGAATTGTGCTGAGGAGTGGGAACTGTTACTTGGAAGTCCTGTAAAATGTTTGAGAGTTAAACTAAAATGCATCGGCCTGGTGGGGCAGCGGGAGGCCTCAAGGGAGCCTGTGTGCTCTGAAAGAAGCAAAGGGCAAGTTGCACATCCTGCCTCGGGCTGTGGCACCAACCCTCCCTTGTCCCTTGTCTTCCCGTCTCCTGTGTGTGAAATGGACCTGATACTTAGGCAGATTTTCTCAGGCAGGAGTTGAAAGCAGGAGGGTGTTATGACAGAAGTGAGAAATGCAGCTGCACCTCGTTGCCTCTGGTTAGCCAGACACTGACCCACCACCATCCACCATTGCGCTGCCAGGGTGTATATATGCCAGGGTGTATGTACCTGTCAGTTCTCTTGTTTTGTCCTGGCCAAAAACATTGGCTTGCAATAAAAAGACCTGCAGGTTGAAAAACCTTGATGGCATATCTGAGGAACACATGCTTATCCTGCCATGCAACATCATGAGAATAGCAGTGGTTTACTTGTTGGCTGTAAGACCCAGAAGGAAACATCTAATAGCTTGCTTCCCATTGTTTTGTCTCTCCTGTGGCCACCTCAAAGCTTTAGCCCGAGAAGGTTAGCAGAATTGGTCCATAGTGTGCAGTTAATTGCAGATTAAAACTCCTGCAGATCAGGAACTTTGCCAATGAGATAATGTGAGACAACGAATTAAGGCACTCAAGTAGGCTGATTTATCCCTAAGCAGTATCTGCCCTTTAAAATATCATCAGAACAGCCAGAACTTTTGGCTTTAACAAAAGAAAAAAAAAGGAAGAAAGGAAGAAAAAAAGCAAAGCTTTTGAAAATTATCCTGCATTTCATTCAGTGTGAATTAGTGAATGGTGTTGGACCTGAAAAGTATTGTTTTTAATAAATGATATTATTTGCAACAAATTCTCTATCAAATTGTGTCATATGGGACACAGCAGAAGCAGGACATTATGTTAGGAACTATTTCTAACCCTCACTGCCTAACCCTTTTAATGCTCAACAGGAAGATCCATTTTACTGCACTGTAGCCATTTAAAAAGGAGCTTTAAATGGAAGTAAGATGATTGGAACCAACGAGAACATCCAACCAAATGAATTTGCATTGAAAAATGTTGTTATGTCAAAGGTCTCTGAAAACTGCAGCATTACCTTCTTACCGCTGACCAGGACACAAACACAAACAAACATTGGGATTTTTTTTAATCTTGCAATAGATGCCTCAACACAATTTTGTTCTGCTCCATAGAAATTGTTTTGAAACCTAATGCAGCTTGATAGCACATTTCCAAATGGTGGGAGGGAATTCATGTCTTGAGGCGGGCTACAAATTATACTCGTGTCTTCTTTAGAGCCCATTTACATGACTATAAGGGTGCAGAATTGCTGTTGTATAAGTGGGACTTGGAACATGGGGAGTATAATCTCAAGCAGAGCTTGCATATACACCCAAAGTGTAAGTTTTGGGCACTGTTTGCTTTTATAGATGGGGCTTTCTGTGCCAAGAATCCTATAAAGCCAACCAGCATAGGTGTCACCAAGGAACAGCTAATAAAATAAGAACAGTTGAAATAAATAGACCCTGCGCTAACCTTTGTGTCATCATTTTATATATCAGAACCCCTGTCCTTCAAAGTCCATAAAACTAGCCAATTCTGGATACTGTTTATTCTATAGGTATAATGGACATGCATATTTTCAGTGGGAAATGCTGCCTTTTAGGCTCATGCTGTCTTTAGCACACGGAAAAGTCTTTCAAACGTCCAAATTCCAGACCTCACCAAAGGCAAAAGTAGCTGTCAGGAAAGCAGGTCACATCAGTTACAGGAAGTAATTATGGAGAACAGCTGGAAAAAGAAAAATGCAAAACAGCCAGGTGTCAGCCACACTGAGGGAGACAAGACAGAAAGGCTGTGAAGGAAGGTAAGGTCAAGAAGAAAGCATGGGACAAAAAAAGGTTCCAGTGATCTCCAGTGCTCAGGAGAAAAGCCTGAGCTCTGCTCCTGTGTCTGACCTGTTCACGTACCTCAGTTGTGTAAGGCTGCTGGACAACAGTGTCTGCTGCTGGCATTTTCCTGACTCTACTGCAAATTATTTCAGGCAGTTGAGTGAGGAAAAGGTTACAGGATTTTTATTTTTTTTCCAACCTGGTAATTTCAGTTTTGTGCCTGTTAATTTTCTGGTTTACTCTTTGAATTGTTGTCATCATGAGACAAACATTGTGTTGGGGCAAAGCAAGTGCCTAGCTGGACCTGTGCTTTTTCCAACTCTGACTTAGACCAGCTTAAGCTGTCATGGAAATACACCCAAGATGTTTTCTAAGCCCACAGTGAAATCTGCCATCTTGGGTCAGTGCTAGTTTCTTTAGAGCTATTGCTAGCTCTACACTGGGAATCTCTTCAAGGTCAAAACTTGTTTTTTTGCAGAGACCACCAAGCAGACATCCCAGACATAATAGTACTTAGCTATCACATCTGAGCTTACTTAAACTCGCAATTGATTTGGCAGAGGCCTCGTCCCCTATTACACATGCTTTGAACTATTCAATCTCTATTTTCAGTATTCTTTTTATTTTGAAGGGAGGTGGTACTTCAGTCACTGTCATGTTGAAAACAAGAACTCCTGTACAGCACTCTGGTGGCAGCGCTGGTGGTTTTGATAATTTGCATGTCTAGTTTTGGTCAGCACTTTGGGCACCTGGCCATGTGTGGTGGTGGTGGTGCTGAGCTGACGTGCACAGCCCCGGTGCCGATCCAGGATTCCAGGAGAAGCGATGAGCAGTCCCGTCAGTAGCTGAGCCCAAGGCACTTTGACTTTTCCCCCTTCAGGGGCTCTCCCCTGAGTGCTGGGAGGAGCCAGAGCTGGAAAAGATGCTGGTGGTGGCATCATATGAGACTGTATCATTCCTGTTTGATGGGGCAGAGCACTGACTGATCTGTGATGTCTGGTGCATGCATAGATCGGGTAGGAGAGCTTCTGCTCAGCACGACAGTTCATGGCCATTCTTTGTGGAGTTTTGGGAGACTGAAGGGACCTTGCAGGGCTTCTGATTCCAGGAAGGAGCAAATGGGGAAAGGCCGGGGATGTGCATGTCTGTTTGTATGTTAAGTATTACCTGAAGGCTGAAGGAAAGGCAATCAATGTATGTCTTTGGTTAGGTGACTTCTGATTGTTCAGACAGTCTTTCTTTATGCACTGCTGAGTGGAGCAATATAAGAAAACCCTGAGTTATTCAGTATCTGCTTCTCTGTAGTGGTTCTTTCTGCTGCTCTCCTTTCTATTTAACTCCATGAGGTTCTTTAGTCTCTGAAGCTGTTGAGATAGAGGAAAGAAGCTCATCTTCCCAGTCTCAAGTGGAGGAAGGCGGGGGGGGCTTATTTCTTCCACTTTTGTTGGGGAGAGGGGAGAACTTCTTCCTATTCTTATTCCCTCCAGATAATTTGATTGGCATCAAGCCACAAACTTGGCAAGGTATAACTGACACTGTGGGACAACCTCCTGAATTTGTAACTACACAGCTTTATAATAGCACGGTGTGTAGGTGTGGGTTTTCTTGAAGCCAATACTTGATTGACTGCAGCCAGGTTACACACAGAGTGCATTTTATTTGGGCTCCCTTTTTGGAGACATGCACGTGAGAGCATAGACATTAACATAAGAGCATTTGTATGGGCTAATGTACAGGTAAGTCATCCTACTCTGTAAGAGTTGTAAAACACAGATTTACTTGAATTGGATAGGTTATGAATGCTTATGAATTCCTAGGGGCATCCATTTCCTTTGGACTAGCACGGTAAAACTTACTCCATGTTGTCTGCCTGACCATTTTCATCCGCCAGCAGACAGGGAAGGGACTGCTTTGACACAGTGATGTTGCAGTGGGACTGAGAGGGATGCTCACCTACATGGTGGGGCTGGTAGGTGAAGTGGTCAGGACAAAGTGACATGGATATGCATCAGAGGAAAGCAGAAATTAACTGAATAATTGGGTAGAAGTAATGGATATATCCCACAGAGATGAAGGGTGAAAAATTACATAGGACTGAGAGGTGGGACACTATCACAAAGTGTCTTGGTCCCAATGACAAGTTTTCACTCACATTTTAAGCATGCAGTATGAACACAAAATGGTTCCCACCACTCTCCTTTGCTTTTTGTTACACTGTTTATTGACTGGTGTAAGCATTAAGTGCTTACAAAAAATGCAGTGCTAATCCATTAGCAGCACCCAGAAAAAAAAACATTTTATGTCCCTGCAAACCTTCTGTCATAAGATCTTACAGCAAATTCCCAAGAGCAATATGGTAAAGCTCAGAATATCTAAGACAGGTGGGTTTTTTTGCCATCTCACATTGCAGGTAGAAGGTTGAGGTGCTGAGAGATGTTAAGTACCTGGTTGAAACTGCAGAGGCTTGAGCACAACTCAGACCAGTATCTCCCAACTCTGACTTAGCTCAGCAAAATGAGAACCCTCCTTCCATGACATAATAGCTTGAAAGGGGAAGCAAGAAAAGAAAGCTGCTTTGACCAAATTTTAATCTTAGTTTTAAATTAGAGTGAGTAGGTAATGGGAACATGAAGAAATTATTAATGAATGCATGTGTGGAGGGGAAGCAGTGAAAGGTAGGTATTACAGCTGGTGGTGGGGTCAGTGGCCCTGACCCAGGAAGAGGTGACCGGTCTGGAGAGATGGTCCCGAAAGGAATCGCCTTCCCGAGGTCCGGTGTCTTCCCTCAGCTGCTGGCAGAGGGGCCCTTGCAGAGGCTGTCAGCTCTTTAGTGATTGTCAGCTCGTGATTCCAGCTCAGCTCTGCAGGGCACCCCCAGGCCAAACCAGACCAGAGAGAGACGAGAAGGCCCGTGTGGCTGGTTCCGCACAGAGGTAGCTTTATTGTTGGTTCCCTCCGGCGAAGGGGAAAGCCAGGGACGAGCTCTCTCCCCCCACAGAGCCAGGGGGCTTCCTTTTATAGGGATACAGGGGATCAGTAGGGGACCAATGGGTTACAGAGGGTCTGGGACAGACCAATGTGTTACAGAAAGATCTGCATAGTGTCTCTCAAAGGATTGTGGGTCCACTTTTCCTCGCCATGACCCAAGAAGTGGCTGCCTTTTCAGGGAGTCCTGCTGGAGGATTGCAAAATCTCTTGTCTCAGCAGAGATCCCTCCAGGGCAATGGCTGGGCATATCTCACAGGTAGGCTAGGGAGAGGTGGTGGGATTAAACTGATGACATGGTTTTCTACTAGCTGTGACAATAAACTGCCCAACAAAAGCATAAAGGAAGCACATAATGGTGTGACTGGAATAGATACACACACGGGCCAGCTCTAATCCTGCTGCCCTAAGTAATGAGAGTAACAAAAACTCAGCAGTGCAGATTGACAGAATGGACAAGCTGCTGGGGACTTGTTGCCTCCCAAAGCATTTAATACCACTTGCACCTGAGGGAATTCCACCACACGGCTCTGGGTTGCAGTGTCAGTCAGGGCATTGCTGCCTTGCGGGTCTCTGCGCGACATTTTGTCACACGGCCAGGATGTGCTCTCAGAAAAAGGCCCAGGCACTGATCCAGCTGGAGAAGTACTTCACCAGATTTTACTACTGGGAAGATCCAGACTGCCCAACCAACCAACTCATAAGAGAAATGAGTAGGGCTTTTTCTGCCTTTGAGGAAGAATCCTTGCCTGTCACTTTCAATTAGCCAAATTATAGCTGTCATTGTGTTCTGCAGCTCATTATACCAGGAGTCTTCTTCAAATACTATGGGCAAATCACAGAGACAGTCTTGATAAGATTCTTTCTTTTAACCAGAAAAATTATTACTTCTATCATGACACTTCACTGAATCAAGCCTTCATTTCATCCAACCTCATTTTTCCCCCTGCATTACACCTTTCTGCTAATATCTAAGGACTTTAGTGGTGCTGTTCTCAGGAAAGAAAGAAAAAAATAAAGTAAGGTCAATAGATGGACAGGCATGCTGACCTCTCTCTCTTGCAGCCAGGATGTTTGAGTACTGCATAGCAGCTATCATACAGGCTTTAGTTCAAATACGGTGTGTGACAAAGACACCTTTCCACCTTGGTCATATTTTTTCTTGCTTTGCTGTTTCTCTAAAGAGAATACAGATTCAAATCTACTTAGATTATAAACAATTCACTGTAAAGCACATGTTTATATACAAAAAGCACAGGAATAACCTATGAATAAACAGAGTTCCCTGTTTGAATTCCATATTAAAGTTTTACTCCAGCCATAAAAACTGTTGGTAATTAATACATTTCAACTACTCTTCCTCTTCTTAAATATTTAATTATAGAAAGCCTTTGGGATCTTAATCAAGGGTGTGGATCCCATTGTACTCAACACAAATCCAGAACAAAAGGACAGAGAATTCACAGCAGAAATATAAGGCCAGATGGAGTGGACAATAAATGGGGAAATATATGGAACCAATGAAATCATATTGATCTGTGTGCAATGTCCCGGTCTCAGCACCATGGTGGCTTAGCCCTTTTCTTTTCTTTTATCAGCACCATAAAAAAGCAGGGTTCTTTAAGGTAGCTAATGAAATCAGTTAATAAAAGCCTTGTGCACGCCTTCAGTAAACTCCATTAAAGCAGGAAAAGTGGTGTCAGACAAAACCTGGTGCTTTTTATTTGCTTAGCTATTCTGAAAGTGGAGACAGTACAGGGTCTAAGGAAGATCACCTCAAGGGGCTGACCCTTTTGGTGGGGACAGGGATGGTGTTACTCAGTGTGGGCACA
The DNA here is from genome assembly GCF_041296385.1 of Aphelocoma coerulescens. Taxonomy (NCBI): domain Eukaryota; kingdom Metazoa; phylum Chordata; class Aves; order Passeriformes; family Corvidae; genus Aphelocoma; species Aphelocoma coerulescens. The sequence goes on from NC_091015.1 coordinate 81,892,295, forward strand.
GAAAAAGGCAGAAAGAGGGAGAAAGGAGCCCAGAACCAAAGTCAGGGAGGAAGGCCAAGTGGGAGCAGTTGGAGAGATGGAAGACAGACAACATATGGCAATAATATTGCAGGGGATGGAAACAAAATGCCGTGTTGTTTAATAGAGGGAAAAGAGCACAGAGGAGAGAGGTCAGGTGGCGCAGACACTGGAGAGAAGCTCAGCTCTTCCAGTACATTCGAATCTAAAGCAAAGAAGGCACACAAGAAGATCTGTGCAAGGACACTAGTCACGGATGCTTCTACATTGCATAAGATCCTAGGAGTAATATAGCTATGCCTATGTGGGACACTCTTGCCCCTGTATCTCTGTTATTAAATACAAACACACTGTTTACTCTTGCTTTCCCTTAGAAATACCAAGACACCCTGGGGAAATACAGTTAAGCTTTTATAAAATCATCAGCATGCTGCTTGGTAATTTTATTCCCATCTAAGTCCTGCAGTGTGGTTAAAGCTGGGCCATGTGCTTCCTGTTAAAGCAGAACACTGTGTTCCACCTTGAAAGACACACCACATTCAAGTCTCCACAGACTAAGGTCTGAAGGGGCAGCAAATCTGAGACCTACATGACACTGGGCCACATGTTTATCAGTCTTGCAAATGTGCAAATAAGATACAGGCTTGTCAATAAAACACGTTTCAGTCTAATTTTCTCCAGTGAAGAAAAATAAGACATACATAAAAAGAAATTTTTTTTTGGTGCCTGGATGTCTATTGGTTCATTTCCAAAATCTGCTTTTATTTATCCCCTGGTTTTCATTGATCTTTGGCAATAAACACACCAGCTGAGAGAACTTACTTCTAACAGACAGTTTTTCTTCCCTCTGCCAGAAGTGATCTGGTTTCCTCCATGAGCCGTGCTTGAGAGTTTTCAGTCAAGTTGAAATATATCTCAATTCAGTGGATTATAACCAAATTAAATACAGCTTTGCTTCAAAAGATTTATTATTTTTTAGAGTCTTCAAAATTAATTTTCATTCCTTTTCTCTCTAAGATACACAGGTTTATTGACAGCATGTGTCGTTGTCTGAAATCCAACACGTTTCTTACTGCACCTTATTATGAATCCCTTTTCTCATCTTTCTCAGCTGAGCATCTCCCCACCTGCCCGCTCTCTCCTTCCTCTCTGTTTCCAGACCCAAACCTTCCTCCATCACCCTGCTGGCATTGTCATCTTTGTGTGCCCAGATCTACACATCCCCAGCATAGGACAGAACCTGTGAGACCTTTACCAGCGCAACACCCCACAGTGGTTTTCAGCTGGACTTTGTGGGCTCCTAAGCCACCTCTGGTTTGCTGCTGCTGCTGAATCCATTTTCCTAGGATGCTTTCCCCATCCTATTTCCTCCTGAGCCTCCCTGTGTACATTTGGGTATTTTTTTCTGACAGAAAGCATCTCAGAGGCAGCTCTCATTCACCCTGAGGAGCTGAAAATCCCTTTTACACCATAAGAATTAATTCAGTAGGAAATCCCAAGGAGCAACCAATTTAAATAGTTTAATTAAGGAAAAGTGCTTCTCTTATCTTAGATTTGATGCATCCATACACCCCAAACACACAGTCAGGGACTGAAATACCTTGATAGGGCATACACAGCATGCCACATTTGCACTGTCAATACTGGCACCTTTCATGTGAAATAGTGGGAGCAGGAGTGACTACATAGTCACACTTCTCTAATTGCATACTGATACTTCTGAGTTTTCACACAAGGACTTCTGAATTTCCCCTGTGACTGATGCACATAGAGCACAGGTACATGCCAGAGAGGAAATGCTCGTCAAGAGTATATTTGTACCTGTGCCCGCTCCATTTGGGTGCTTTTCTCACCTACAATGAAGCCTCCTAGCCCATTTAAACTGGGAGGGTTATAGATTTGTGGTTCAAACAGCCCAACATATAAAACAAGGGGTAACTTGAACCTTGATTGAGCTTCAGTGAATCAGGAGTTAGTTGGAAGTAATTAACTATGACCTAGTCTTTACCTCATTGGAGCCAGTATCTTGAACCTGAAAGGGGATAAGGACTTGTACAGAAGTGGTTCTGTTTGAAGCTCTGCTGCCATTATTGTCTGGTTGTGTAATATTATTGGTAGCATAAACCAAATTGATTTAATTTGATGATGGTGAAACAATGCATCTATAAATAATGCTCAACACCTTGTGTAAAAATATTTAAAACTGAAAAAAATAGTATGAAATTTTTCCTTTCCTGAAATTCAACTTCCTGTCATTACAGAAATTCAATTTTAACATTGTGGTGAAGACCCTGCAAGCAAAGCAGTACAGCTATTATTAACAGGTTAGGGAAACCTTCTTATAGCACTGTTTCACTTTTAAGTGGGAAACATGCTCTGCTCAGAACTCAACTGTCTACTTCTGGTTTTTAACACCACCAATCTAAATATCCTTTGATGGGGGCTAATGGGGCTTTTTGTTTGCAAATTCCCACGGCTCGAGTAAGAAAGTGAAAGTGATTTATAGTACACGCAGCCAGGTGCACTCGAGTATCCCGCGTCTCTGGGGCGTTTTATCCCAAAGTCCTGGCAGAGCCAGGTGTCGAAAGGGGTCCCTCACCTCTTGGTTAGCGGGGCCGATGATCAGGACACCCCAATCCCGGCCTCATGGTGAGCAGTGGAAGGGCTGCTGCTCACAAGGAGGAGAAGGAGAAGGAGGAGGAGGAGGACATGGGACCAGACGGCGGCTGTTTAGCTTGGCCGTCCTCACCTCCCGCGGCAGCCAATCTCCCTGCCAGCATCCAGTCGTTCCCACAGTAAGCCTGGTCTTAGCTTGGGATGCTTGCGTTCAGTTATTAATTTGGATGTAGCTGAAGTTTTCCTGAGGAGCTCGAGCCACGGCACGGGAAGCACATATTTCAGCTTACAGCCGGGGCCAGAGTGAAGCAGGATTTCTCTGGCAGGAGGAAGGCAGCCGTTTTGCCTCGGGCCTGTCTCCTGACTGGATGGTGAGGGCTGGTGGCAAGCGGAGGTGGGCTCTTCACAGAAACCCACAGGAATCTCCTTGTGGAAAGCCTTCGGCTGCCTAAGACACTGGGCTTGGGTCAGGAACCCTGGAAGTAAAATAGCCTTCTTTATGTTTATTTGTAAAGCACTTTGCAAAAGGTGGGTTAACATTAACCCCCCTCCTCAGAGAGCAGAAGTGGGCAGACGCGTCTAAAAGCACCTGGCAAATAAATGACAAAAATGTAAAGAGAAGCTGAGGCCTCTCAATCACGGGCCATGCTTGGAGAAAAAAAGAAAAAAAAATGAAAAAATAATATTAAATACACGAAAGGTAACAAAAGCACATCTGTCTGTAAAATTGTTTTCATAGGATCACTGGACTGTGACTGCAGCTGATGTTGTTTAAGTCAGTGAGCAGACACTGACTTTGCCATGAGCTCTCCTGCCCTGAGGAACCACATCAGAAAGAGTCATTTGGACAGAAGGGAACATGGCTTACATGCTGAGAACCTCACTTCATTTCTTATTTCAGGATGACACAAACCTTCAGAGGTCTGTATCAGTTAGATCACAACTTGCTAATGATGTGGTAAGTCACCACATCTCCATTTTGTCTAAGAGCTGTAGAAGTCAAATTAGTGCTCTGCTTTATTGTTTCTTGAAGAAAATCAAGAGTATTTTGATCTGTTTCAAAAATGGAGTATCAAAACCAATATTTTGATAAAACTTAAAGAATGAGTAGACTTACATCCTTGCTCAAATCCGCGTAACACACAGCACGTACAACACATACACAGCAAAATACCTCTACAAAATAATGCAGCAGCAAAACTAATGCAAAGTAACATCAGCAATGGCTCTGAGTGAAATGTGGGAAATTCTTGTCAGAATCACCCTTAGAACAAGAGTCTGTGGCTGCTCTGCTCTTTTTATTACCAGGGAAGGGTTTGATGGCAGCAGAGTGAACCACGCTTTTACTTGTTGCATAGTTCCCCTGTGGTACTGCCTTATGTCATTAATTCACGAGTGGAGATACCACTCTTCTCAAACTAACTGCACCCTTGTAGCAGCAGAAGCGCTCCTGGAGAACTGAAGAGATAACTTCGTTAGCTCAGCCAGCAGAGGGAACTGCTAATCAGCGCTAATTGCTCACACAGGTCTTACAGATATCCTACCAAGCTCAGTAAATACCCAGTAAGTCATGGCACTTAACACTTTCTATGCCGTGTCGGACCGCAGATGACCCGGCAGATTCCAGCACCGTGATCTCCCTCCACAACACTCCTCCAGGCCTTCATTTCCCCTCACTTTGATCTTACGGCTTTCTCCCGGAAGGAGGGCGAGCTCTGAAGCGATTTTGGCACAATGGCATTTCTGTCTCTTTCTGGTCAATTGAGTACTCAGATAAATTAAAATCCTGCCTGAAACACACTAATTCTTTTCCCTGCTTATGTCCTCTCATTCTCCTCTAGTTCTGCTCCTGTCCCAGATATTTTCTGCCAAGCAGCAATTGAACAAAGCAAGGGTTAAATCAGGTAGCTCATATTTAGCCTCAAGTTAGTAAAGCCAGAGGCAGGTTTGACCCACACTGACTGGCTTCACAACTAGGCTGTGAGTTTGTACCACAGTGCCACAGCCAGTCCCTGGGCAGGTACCACTCCTCCAGAGTACCCCTTGTAATTCCTCCCAGCTTTCCACAGAGGAAACACACGCATAAGGCGCAAAACACTCTGCTTAATAACAGTTACTTCAAAAGCTCTGTGGTTATCAACAGCTAGTCAAGGTATGGCTTGGTTGCATCCTCTTCCCTGCCTCATCCCAGGCTGAGACAGTGTGCTTTCATACCTTCCAACATGAAATACTTCCCAGAGATATCAATTTGCTTCCGAGAGGGCAAACAAAAGCAATCCCTTATGCTATTTGTTATAGAAGTCCAACTTGCTTTATTCAGTGCTCATCCTGGTGTTTTATTTCTCCAAACTAGATAAAGTAAAAGGTTCTTGCAATGCCTCCTCCCTGCCAACAGCTATAGCTCCCACTCCAGCAGGAGCAGCCACACCAGCACAGCTGCACAAGATAGAGTGGGAAAGGAAAAATCCTCCATCAAACTTAGGCACTCCAAAGGGGGTCCATTGGACTGAGAACAAAGAAAAAATGCTGCAAAAACCTCATTAAGCAACTTTTGATGATCTTATGTCTTGAAGGGCATTGAGCAATGAGAAGAGCCAAAGGCAGCTCCCTCTTATACTCACCACCTGTGGGCCACCAGCATCCCTTTCACGGCCAATGAGCAGCTGGAGCACAGGATGTGTCAGCCACACCTCAGTTGCAGAGGCCATATAGAAACCCATATTGCACCTCCCTGACACCTCATTTCCTGCACCCCAAACATCCTAAGGAAAGGCTTGGGTAGCTGAAGACCTGGCCTGCTGCGTTCACATGAAATCAGCAGGGGAGTCTCATTTGCAGGAATACATTGAATTAAACTGGATGAGGTCCAGGACTCAAGTTACACTAATTATGGGTTTAAAATTAATGTAACATTAAACACCTGCTTCTTTCCAGCCTGAGAAAGATGCCTTAGAAAGGTGTTATGTCTAATTTCTGCTCTTACAACCTTGAGAGGAAGGTGCTCTTAACCATGTGAAATTAATTGCTTAGGTGCCCTCCCTTGGCTCTCACATGGAAATAGGAGCTTTTGAAAAAATGAGGGAGTGAAAAGACAACAGCTGTAAGATGAAACCCATGGTGGAATAAAGGCAGCACCTTACTGAATTAATTTTACTTTTCCCTGTAATACATCCCTGATTGGCTTAGTAGTTATCCACCTGCTTAACTCTTCCTTTTCCATTACAATTTATTTTTAAAAAACCTCAAAACTTTTCCAGTCTGGATTATTTTTCTTTTTTTGAGTTTAAAACAAAACTAGTTAAGAAGTACAGAAAGCTGTACAAGCTCAGAACTGACGAAGCTCACCCAGTCTATCCCCATCTCGCACACTCCAAGGGAGTCTCTCTGTCTCTTTCCGGCAGTACCTGTGTGGCACAGAGCCATCCTCCTCCTCTAGGTACCCTTTGTCCAGACATGGCTGTCACCAGCTGAGCAGCAGCCCTGTCTGTGCATGCAACTTGGGAGCACAAGCAAAGCCACCCATACAGCACTGAAGCTGGAGAAAAGTTCTTTAGGGGACGACATGCTCCAAAAAGGGTTTCTGGGAGCACCTCCAAACACAGCTTGGAGACACAGTTCCCAGCCATCGTGTAGCAAAGTGCTTGTTCCTTCCTCTCCTACCTGGCCTGGCATGCAGGTCCCTCTCCATCTATCTCAGGGTCTGGAGGGGAGACATAACCATTCTTGCTCACCAATCTTTAAAAGTTCTTGTAACTTCCACACAGCCATTAACACTCAGGAAATCAACTCCCTTTGGGACTGGCTTACAGCTTGTAAATATTACTCACCCAGAACAGTTATCCTAGAACAGGGATTTTCAACATGTGCATGCACTGTCATTCTTATTTCTTGCAGCATCTTGTGCTTCCCGTATTTTCAATGCTGTATTTCCAATTCCCCATGTACTGTTCTGGACCTGAAGGGAGATTGATTCCAGACATGCAACTTGGAGCAGCCGCAACTTTATAAAGGAAAATAATATGCAAGAAATAATTTACTTTTCTCTTTGCTGGCTCAGTGAGTTCCTTAGTAAGGTGGGAACAGGTATCAGACACTTAGTATTTAGAGTTTGACCAACCTGGCCCGAAAACAGCACCATTGTCGATGTCTTAGAAGTCACTGGTTCTCCGTGGGACAGTACTTAGAAATCAGAAACCACCTGACTGTCTTGCAAGCATTTCCTCATTCTGTGAGTAGATTTTTCCCAAACTGAATAAAATCAGGTCATTGCTTCCAGCTCTGCACTAACTATAGACACCCCTTGTTCCCCCACTGCCATATCCTCAGTATGTTGAGAGCCCTGAAATATGGCCTTGAAAGAAAAGACAAGCAGTGCAATGGCCATCAGTCCTGGGGGGAGTGGGTAATCACTCCCTTCCATCCCAGACACTGCGATATAGACAGCTCCAAAAAGCTGCGGTAGAAGGGTGGGAACAGGCCAGCAGGTTTGATCAGAGGAAGTGGCAAACTCCAGAGCCAAGAGGGAAAGAGCCCTAAGTGGCTTAACTGAGGCAAAGTAGTTAAAACACTTAATTTTTGTACTTGTTGATGCTATTTCAGTGCCTCCGTCTGTAACATCTGGTTGCCTTAGATACATGAGGTAACTACGGCAACTAGTTATTACAGCGAGAGGGATAAGAAATAGATCAACATTACTGAATTTGGCAGGCTCTAAAATAGCTTTTCTGTAAAGCAGAGGCAGGTGCAGAGGGTACAACAGCACCACGGGGCAGTGAATGGTGAAGGTGGCCACAGCAGGACCACACCCTGGCATTAGGCTGCTTAAGCATCTGCATGCATTAGCTCTTTAGATCTGCTTGCAGCAGGATTGCTGGCCAGAGGACCAAAATACTTGGGATGCTCAAAGGGGTTGCCCGGTATTTGTATTGGAGCTATTTTCACTGTAAGTCATCCCATCCCCACCACCCTACCCTCCCCCAACCTCTCCCTCTCAAAAACAAGGAAGGTGTTGGGAAGTACTAGTTGTCCTCCACAGATTTCTAACTGAAGGGGGGGATATATGAGGTGAAAAGATTGTAGTGACCAGAATCTCAGTGAGCCTGAACACACATCCTAAATATCAACACTTTAATGGCACAACTGACACCATGCCTTGGTGATGTAATGTACTGTAGTGCACAAAACAGATCAGAAAATGATGTACAGTTCTCATTAACTGATCATTTTACTGCTTTTCAAAATAATTAGTTTATCTGTTGGAAAGTGAACAGCTTTCAGACTGGGTTGTCTTCCCTGCAGAAAGTCATTGAAGTGCGCTGAAACACCCCAGTGACCTCCTTGCTCCAGACAGTAGGGAGGAGTGGGCGTTCCCAGATTTAAAAGTGAACCATGCAAGACTGCCAGAAAGACATGTTTGTGCCCAAAATGTCTGTCTGACTTTTTTTTTTCTTGGCTTGCAGGAAAAGCTATGTTAATAAATCCTTAACATAAAGGATTGCCTGAAAAGCTGGATCCGTGTGCTGTCTGAACATCCTTCACCAGGATTATTCTTGCACAGAAATTTTCCCTACACAGCTAGGACAAAGCGTTCATGTCAAAACTACAGATATTTACAGAAAGAAGCCAGCACCACTGTTTTATGTGATGCATTTCATTAAAAATACCTCTCAGACCAGGGTGTTACAATAGCCAACCAGCCCCGCTTCCACAAATGAAAAGCATCATTCCCTAATCCTGGCAACACTGTGTTCCAGACCACAAAGGGCGCTGCCTTATAATATTGTTTACATATGAAATCTGAGTGTCTAAACCAGAAAGTCCCCACCTTTTCACCTCAGCAGGCTGCTCAAGTGAAGTCTGCACAGAGTTTTGCTTCCCTTAGGATGTTTTCTTCATTAAACAGGCTAGTTGGCAACGAATGTAAGTTTGTATTTTTCCCAGCAGATTGCCCTCTTGGAATTCTTTGCTATCTATCTTCAGAGATGAGAACTGGTTAGATGAACAGAAATGAGATTCAGTCTCAGTAAATGTAAAGTAATACATACGGGAGGAGTAGCGAGTGCATTTTCAAGCACCTTAAGGGCTCTAAACTAACTACCTCAATTTCATAAAGCGACCCAGGTGGCAATGCACAGTTAGTGAAAGTTATTGCTTAGCATGCAATCAAAAATGCTGACAATATATGAGAAGGCTTAAAGAATGGGCTGCAAGTAAAACAAAAAAAAGAAAGAAAATGTTTTAAGACCATTTCAAATGACTGAGCACTGAACAGACTGTGGTAAAATATTGAGTATTTACTGATTAAAAGATTTCAGAAAAAGTACCACAGGAGTTCATAAAGAATAGCAAGAATAGCAAGTAGGAAACCTTTCCAATTAATGAGTGATCTGAAGGAGTGAGACTGTATTCTTTAGGAAGCAGAAAACTAGGAGGGGGCCTGAGAGCAAGCATGGGGGATGAGAAATGATCTGGAGATATCAAGAGCTTCTCCTTTCCCTTCTCTGTAATAAAAAGAGGGGATACTCAGCAAATCACAAGATGGGAAGTGCACAACATCAAGAAGGAAACACACAGTCCATACATTTTAGGTCCCTGGAAATTGCTGTGAAAGCAGTCTACGAGGTTAATGCCTGGATACCCTTTCCTATTTTGTACCTGCACTGCAGGCACTTGAAAGACAATGGGCTGGCTCTCTGGTCACGCCCCCATCACTGGCTGAAACCTTAGGCTGAAAGAAACCTGAATGAAAGTGGCCACGTAGCAAGATGTACAAGGTCTGGCAGCTGGGAGCTGGGGCACACACTCCACTCCACTTCATTGTGGACTGAAAGCCAGCAACAGAGAGGTATTAACAAGTATGTGATGAAACAGAGCTGCAGCTGCTGGCTCAGCAAATATAGGTCAGAGCTACAAAACCTTAATCTACGGAGGAAGCGTGAATGTCAAAAATATAATCAGATTCAAGCAGGATTACAAGTTATGTGGGTAACCAGAGCCCTAGGAGTTCACCTAAATTAACTGATAGAGAATTTATCTCTTTCCATGTACATGCAAATGGGACTAAGCAGCAAGACCTTCTGAAAACACAGTGACCTTGTCTGAAACTTTAGAAAAATTGCAAATTTTTTCCACCCAGCAGGCAACGTAGGTCCAGGACCTTTCAACAGCGGTGTTGCAAGCTCACCTCGCAGTCTGCTGTTCAGACAGTGTTAGCTGGGAGCTGTTTGAAATGGGAGGGTGAGTAGAGGAATGGGGTAACAGCACCACAGCTTGGCATAGAGGAGCAAGTCACTGTTTTGGGGGACACGATCCACCAGAATACTGGTGCATCACTGTATGCTAAACAGGGGTGTTGGGGTGGATCAGCCTGCTCTCGGCCTGAAACCATCAAATGTCAGTCACCAGAAGAGATCACTGAGATCTAGGTTACCTCCCCCTGGGTGGCTCCCAATTCTAAATTACCTCCCCCTGTTCCAAAAAGTTCTCCCTTTTTTAGTTATTAGTTGGTTCCCTGTTATGACTCCTGCCTCCCTGTTTTCCCCATTTGTTCTGAAAAATTGTATCCTCCCCTCTGCTTGTACCCCCTTGGTTGTTTTCTCTTTCCCTGCCTTACTCCACCCCCCCATAAAGGGGCTAGCCCGCGTCTCGTCGAGGCTTTTGCTGGTTCCTGGACCCTCCTGCAAATGAACCTGTTGGAACTCACACCAGAAGCCCCTCCCGCCTTCTTTGCCTCCGGGCTAACGCGAGCCTGATCATCGGCCGCCCGAGGTGCTTCCTCTGAGGAGGAGCCAGCGCACGCACCCATCCCACGCCGATTCCCCTGAGCCGTCCAGGGAGGACGCTATGGAGGCCAACGCTGGGTCCCCTCTGCCCGAGGGCACGCCGGGGCTTGTGGTTGCAAGCCCCCGGTTGCGCTACAGGGGTGTATATGTTAAACAGTGAGCATCACTGTGTGTTAAATAGAAAACAGAGAAGCAATCTTAAGTCAGACAGTAATTCCTCAGAAATCAAATTGCTTTTTACCTGTGAAGAAGTTCCCTTTAGACAAATCAAACCCATCTTTAGAGCTTTATTCCCTGTAAAACTGTTGGAGGTGATTTCTTCACCGTCACCAAATTGCCATGTTAATGTTGCAGCCACTGAGGCAGCTGTGGAGGACTGGCAAGGGCAGGTTTCCTGCTGCGGGCAGGAGGGGTAGACAAGGGCTGTTAGCAAAGCAGGTGCTTGAGGGAGGAGCAAAAATGTCAAGTGAGGAAACATTATGACTTCTACTCAGAAAGTATACTACAGGCTTCAATTTTGTGAGGCCTTTCCAAGAGCATTTCTCTCCACATGTGCCATTATTTATGTGTGGGCCAGTCACACAAGCCGTGCTTCTAGGTGCAGGACACGTAATGATTCCAATGGGACTGTTGTATTTGGGCTGCTTGCAGAATCCAGGAGTCCTATGTTGCACATAACACCGTTGTTACTTTGACAGCCTTGGGAGGGGATAAGCTGCTCTCATCAGAAATCCCTTTTGGGAGGGAAAAAGACCCTTCAAGTCTTGCTCTTTGCAGACATGTGTCTTTCTCACTGTTAATCTGAGAAGGGACATTGATTCTTTTCTCTGTAGCAGAGCCACAATTCCTTAATTTGTAGTCACTGGAGCCCATGGCAAAACCTTTTGTGAAAAGAAACCAAGATTTTCACAGCTGACTTGAAAACTATAATAGGGACAAGCAGAAGACCTAAGTCTACTCAAAACTGAGTGAACAAGGTAGTATTCTGCTGGGATGAGGGTTTAAGCCCTCTCAACGAGTGGGGTGAAGTAAGGCTATACCACCAAGATTAGGCTCTCCTCTTGATAGTGCCATACAGAGTGGTTTGAATGCTACCCACCTTTGGTCATTCCCTGATACTCAGGACATTAAGCCCTGCTTTAGTCTACACAGGCAGAAGAGCAGCCTGGGCTTTGTGTGATGGGACCTCTTTTTTAAAGGACTGGATTATAGAGACTGGTTTGAACATAAAGAAGCCAACCAGACTCCTCCATGGCTATTAAATATCTGAGGCTCACCAGCCTCCTAAGAGACATCAAATGCTTCATTTCAGGTGAATTAGGTGGTGGGAAAAGGTTTTCAGCAAGAAAATCTTTCTGGTGCCTTTGTCTTTAAATCTGTCTGCGTGTAACTTTAGGGAAAACAGAGAAAAAAATCCTTTCAGAATTAATGCATTTTCTTTAGAGTTGAGTACCATGTATTTCCTATATATTATTAATATTACTTATCAGCATTGCAATACAACATTCATTCTTTAACCAACCATGCAATGCCTCTGCTTTGTTAAAAGCAAACCCAAATCTATTTGTACTGTTTTAATAAAGTTTGAATCTGTTCACAAATATTCTACTATTTTTTAACACTGTGTGATAGCTACTACTGCAATGAAAGACTATCAGGCTATTACTAGGCTGCCAATATTTGCTTCAAAAATGTAACTTTTTGTTGTAGCTGTGTTACATTTCCATGGGGTTGTTTTTTGGGGTTTTTGTAGTTTTTTGGCTGCAATATGTAGTCCATGTTCATAAATTTACAGTCTAATATTAATGCTTTCCTTTTTAGGATGTATATGTGGTCTTCACATGTAAGAAGCTAGATTTTAGCCATACATCGTTTTACAGAAATGGCAGTGGGATAAAACCACGCAAATGTATTCCATTTTTAAAACCCAAAGTGTCATCATTCAGACTCAAAAGTGCAGAGGTTATAGTAGTTATAAAAGGAATAATTTTCTTTGTGTTGAGTTTATTAAGCAGAATGCAGTTCTTACTTCGGGAAAGTATGCCCAGGTTAGACTCAGCAAGAAAAAAAATACTTTCATGTGGTAATTTTCAATAGAGTGAATTTAAAGAGATCTTTTTCTCTATTAAGAAAGGGATTTTTTTTTTTCAGACTTTCTACTCTCAAAGGCAGCTCAGAAATGAGAAGACTTCTAGGAAAGGATTTCAAATGGAGGCAAACTCTTGCCCCAGTACAACAAGAGTCAGATAAGAAAGCTTTAATTCTAGCACAAAACTGTCTTTGACTTCAAAGATTTAATTTCTAGCTGGCACAGGACCAATAAAACCAATCATTTCCTCTTTAGATTTTGTTTTTGACTAATTGAATGTTTCTTCTTGTAAAGCATGTTAGTGAGTGGCACACAGCGCCGGCTGCAGCCCAGCTTGCTGAGCTCCTGAGTTTATCCATTTGGTAAAATACATAATTATGGACATTGTGTGCATGGAGCCCAAGGTCCCACTGACTTTGTCAGCTGATAAGATCTCATTTTAAGACCATCAGCATCTGTTCATAAGTTATTATTCCTCCCATTCAGATTTCAGTTTTGTTATTTGTTGCGGCTGTTTATCCTCACTGGCTAAGGATTTCAAAGCAGCTTCAGGGATTTAGATACATTTTCCATTTTGAGTCCATATTTACATTTCCTTGAGGAACCCTGGTCACCCTATTTATAGACCTTTGTTAATCTCCGTGACAGCAATCTCATGGGCTTTGGGCACAACATTTATACATTTCACTTAAGGATCGGTCAATGGGTGAAGCAGGATAAAATATGTATTTGAAGAGCACAGGAATAGTATATTCCCTGTCTATACAGTCACCTGAAAATGAGAATACAGGCTTGAACCATGGCAGCGGTGATCTAATTTAGACAGTGGGAAGAATTATTTAGCCATAGAGGAAGTGACACATAGGACTATGTTGCCACAGGATGCTGCAGTGTTTCCATCTTCAAAAGCAGTGTGGCCAGCAGGTAAGGGAGGTGATTCTGTCCCTCTACTCCACTCTGGAGAGACCCCTCCTGGAGTGAGGCATCCATCTCTGGGGTCCCCAGCAGGAGGGAAGGACATGGACCTGTTGGAGCAAGTCCAGAGGAGGCCACCAAGATGACCAGAGGGCTGGAACACCTTTCCTATGAGGAAAGACTTGAGAGAGTTGGGGTTATTCAGCCTGGAGAAGGCTTTGGGGTGACCCAGTTGTGCCCTTCCAGTAGCTAAGGGAGCCTACAAGAAAGATGGATAGGGACTTCTTACACGAGCATGTAGTGACAGGACAAGGGAGAATGGATTCAAACAGAGAGTAGGTTTAGGTTAGATATTAGGAAAAAATTCTTCACTGTGAGGGTGGTGACACACTGGAACAGGTTTCTTAGAAAAGTTGTGGATGCCACATTTCTGGAAGTGTTCCAGGCCAGGTTGGATAAGGCTCTGAGCAACCTCGTCTTGTGGATGGGGTCCTATCCATGGCAGGGGGTCCGGAACTAGATGACCTTTAAGGTCACTTCCAACCGAAGCTGTTCTCTGATTCTATGAATTTAAGAGTAGGCTATACGATATTTTATGTATAGCCGTGTCTCTTTTCAGGCTGGCTCTTCAGGACCCCTCTGGCACCGTGGCTCTGCAGTTTCACACAGCTCCCAGGCAAAGTCCTGTCCGGGGGTGAGGCGAGGCGAGGCGACGACTGCTGAGGGCACCGGGGACAGGGACGGCCTGCCAGGAGCTGAGGGCTGTCGGCCGGGGTCAGCTGGCTGCGCCTCGCTTCGCTGGCCGGACAGCAAGCCAGCTCTCTCCTCGCTGCTGGGAGAAGCCGTGCCCCGGGGAAACAGCAGCCTTTGGAGAGAGGGGCCGGCTGCGAACCGCGCCTTCCCCCCGGCCCCGCTCCGGCCGCCGCCCCCTCCTGAGGGCACGGCTGCCCTGCGGCGCCACCGCGCGGCCCCGCGGGACACGGCGGGACCGGGCTGGCACAGCTCCCGGAGGGAACGCCTGGGTGGGGCCAGCCCTGCCCACAACGCAGGGTGACACAGACAGACAGACAGACACAGACACACACACACACAGACACCCACAGACAGACAGAGAGACACACACACACGGACACACACACACACACACACAAACACACAGACAGACAGACACAGACACGCACACACACAGACATACACAGAGCTGCTAAAGGTGTTACATGCACCTCCCCGAGAACAAAAAGCGATCTGCTTATTTTTCCGTGCAGCACTGTCAGGTTAAAAGCATCTGTGCTTTGATCTCGCGTGCAGTCCAAAGCCCTTAGGTTATCACACACATGACACTGGCTCTGCTCAGGAGACCCAGCATCCACAAAGGCATTCTTCATGCATGCCAGCGGCATGGAACACACACCACACCGGGACTTCAGAGTTTCCATTTTGATCACACTGCTCAAACATGAGAATGAATCACCCACCATACTGAAAACCATGACCTTTGTATTTACACCGAAAAAGGAATGATAAGCTTAGGACAGGGAAAGAAAACTAAAGGGAAGGAAGGAAAAAAAAAACCCCATAAAACACCCAAACCCAGGCCTGTCTTTGCTCTTTGAAACACAGTCAGCTGCTGTTATTCACATGCAAGTTAAAGAAGTTGTGGCTGTGGTTGGGTTTGTTTAGTGTATCTACATGAACTCCAAGGGAATCATGTCAGCAGCTCTGCAGTACCTGCAGCAGGCATATTCTGGTCACAATAAAGCAGGGCAAAGCTTTTTGTGTCCGTTCATCCAGTAAAGGAACCATGTGAGATATTTTATTTAGAAATAGAGTCCATCTTTAATTTAGTGCAATCCTGCCCCTCAGCCATCCTCAGCAGCACACAATTATCCTGTGAGTGAACAAAATGCTGGCATGGAAGAGTGGTTACTGTCAAAGTAACCAAAATATGAAGATCCAAAAGGAAACAAGTCTTATAAGACTTTTAAAAATTATTAATGGGACAGAATTCTTGAGTGTGTTTTTCCATCTCCTTCTAAGGAAGAACAAAAAAATACTAAATTGATTTCTAGTACTTTTCATCAACAAACCACCAGCTGTAGTACTTCCTACAGAGCAGAGAGAATTGTAGTGTGGTGGACCTGAATAGCACCTGTCAAAGAACATGACTTTGAAGAGGACAGACTCCAAGTGCATCAACATTCAAATATAGTAGGCCAACCTGACTGAGAAAACCCAAGCACTGAAGTGGATTTATTTTTTATCCCTCCGTCATACTTGGACCATCCCTTCAGACAAAAGGGACAAAATCCTTGCAATGATTGTTTTGTGTAAGTGAAGACAATGAACTGGACAGGTTTCTAATATATTCCTGAAGTGTGGCCCATCCAGCAGATAGGTTGGATCCATGGGGTGAGGATGAAAAGAACAGGGGTTGCAGGAAACATTTATGAGCAGCCTGCTGAGACAATCATTAGAGCTACTTGCATCCATCTCATTCTCCAATACATTCAAAGAGTGTTCTCAGAAGAAAATTTGGCTGCGCACCAGTGGGCAGCTGCATTTTTAAGTGGAAAACCCTGTTAAGTAAAAATTTTGTGTGTTATAGCATGAGGTCTACCATCTGTTGTCTAGCTCATTTATGACCAGCTAAGCTTGCAAAAAAACCCATCGAGGAACTGAAATGATGCAAAAGGCAAATGTCCCTGAGGAAACTGTTTTGTATTTCCCACAGGGAGCAAGAACTTTTGTGCTTGAGTGGTGCCTACAACACTAAAAGGGAGATAAAATAATGCTAGAACTGAACAAAACCAGAGAGAATAAAGAAAGTAAGCTGCTTCATAAGGCTATGTAATTGAGAACTGTAATGCCTGCATGCTAAAAAACACCTTCTAGATACTCATTTAAGGTGCTTCAAATAATTGAGACTTTGTATAAATAGCCTTCCTTTACAATCCAGTGACTATCAATAGGAACAGTCTATTGATGCAGTGGTTTCTGCATTTGAAATGGTTTGTCCCCATGTGCTGCTTATGGCAAATTTCAGTTCATTTTGTATTCACTGATTTTTTTTTGAGAGACACACACAGGCCTGATTTCATCTGATGGAAACCCTGGATGAGTTGCCAGCTACTTCTTCCCCGGCAGGAGAGAGGAGACTGAGGTCTCATTGGATAACACGTGGTACTGGACACTGGGAATGACAAAGCCTCCAAGATGCTGCTGGCCATGCTGCCATTTCCACCAGCAGCAAGTTGCTGTCTTCTCCCCACATCTCTACAGGCCAGTGGGAAGATGGAGCACAGCTCTTTCAGCCTCTGCTCCTTACACCACCTTCAGCCCTTGCCTCTCATCCTCTCAGAGGTGGGAAATTTGAAGTCCCATTCCCAGGCACGAAATAAAGTTTACTGATCTATAACCAGACAAAGGCACAACAGTGGGGAATTTGGTGAAATGTTAGTTTTTTTCTTTCATTTTAGAAACCAGCTAAGGAAATAGCTCGGTTAGTAAAAAACACAGTAGCTTCGAAGCTTTTGAGGGAAGACAGAAAAGGTGGAAGAGGAGGAGGGATTATATTCTATGTAAAAGTGCTTTGAGGATATGGGCAAGAGGACAGATCAGCTGGGTGCCTTTGGGTCAAATTTGGAGGAGTCACCACCAAGGAAGTGCTTGTAGTATGTGTCTGCTATGGAGGACCTGATATGGAAACAGATAAAATCTTCTTCAAATAATTGAAGGCTGGCAGCGGCAGCCTTGGCTGCACTAATAAGATTATCCCAAGGAGGGTGAAGAAGGTGAGTAGCAGAATAAAGCCCTAGACCTTCATAAGAGCAGACTTCATCTTGTTCAGAGGGCTGTTAGGAGGTATCCCAGAAGTCTGCCTTGAAAACCAAAGGTGTTCAGGAGCATTGGGAGACTTTTGGAGACATCATGCTCCGAGCACAAGAGCAGTCCATCCACCTAGCAGGAAAAGGAGGAGGCACAGCAAGAAACCAGCCTGGTTAAAGAGTGAGATACTGAAAGAACTCAGATGCAAAAAAAAGGAACATGAGAGTGATGGAAAAAGGAACAGGCTTCCACAACAGAATATAAAAATACCATTCAGGCATGCAGAGACACAAAAAGAGAGGGTAAAGCTCAGCCATAACCTGAGCTGGCAAAAGATGTCAAGAATAGCAAGATAGTACTAACACCCTGTATTGTGTGCTAGCAAGCAGAAGGAGAAGGTAGGTCCGCTGTTGAGTGGGGTTGGCCAGCTAGTTACAAATGACAGGAGGAGACCCGAAGAGTTTCCTTTATGCCTTCTTTGCCTAGATCTTCATCAGGAAGAGCATGCTTCCAAGTCTCTATGGAATTAATGATGAAGCAAATAACAAACTGCTGACAGTGGGAGAGTGCTGAGTTAGCTGAGGTATGTGTTGGCTTCTCCCAGTTGCCTTCGTCTTCTTCATGCCTGGAAATAGCTTCCAGGAGGGCCCACTGCATAACTTTTCAAGGTACTCAAGTGAGGTTGACTCATGTGTAATTTCCCAAATCTCTTTTTTTTCCCCTTTTTGTAGATGGATGTAATATTTGCCCTTTTCCAGTCAGCTGGGACTTCCCCTGAACTCCATGGCCTGTGTGCTTCTGCAATGATGTTGTCAAGCCCTCCCAGCAGCCTCAGATGCATTTTGCCAAGTCCCATTGACTTGTGTATGTCCCACTTGTACAGGTGGTCCCAAAAACTCCTGAGCTCCTTTGCTGTCCTTGGAAACCTTTCTAACAGTTTCCTGTGAAGCTGAAATCAGGATTAATTTCATGTATGACCATCTGCACACATTATATAGAAATGTGAGACCACCAATAGAAACATGATTGAGCAGACCTGTCAATTATGATGCAAGCAGAAACTGGTGCAACGTCCATGGATTGACCAAGTGGTCAGGCAGGCTAAGAAATGAACCAGAAGAGCTGTGGTAATCCTCAGCCAAAACAAAGAAACCATAAGCCAACAAGCCAGAAGAAGAAGAAATAAAAAAGCAGTATTAAAACACATCCGACCAGACATTCGGGCATCCTCACCTACTGCAATGGGGTTCCTTAATGTCATGCTTTCACTGCCTTGTTCAAAAGCCAGAGAGAATTGTAATAAAGCATTTTTTCCCAAAGTTCATGCTCATGAATGTTCACATTTTACAACACGACAGATGTTTAATAATGTGACAAATCAGCTGAGGGCCTGAAGGCAAGACTTCAGCAACCCTTGCTGCAGAGACAGCACAATCATCTTGGAGGCCACAACCAACCTGGATGCCCGGCACAAGGAAAAAACAAGCCACCACACTATCAAAGTGAGAGCAGGGGGAAACAGGGGTATATGCTGGGGTCTGCCAAGGTGCTGCAGAAGTGAATTCTCCAGTCATGGTGGATGATTTTTACAGGGGCAGTGCTGCCTAATTTGCATGGAGGTATCTGATAAAATGAGAGCTCTATTAAATACCTGATTAGCACAAAGACATATTTCAGCAGGGTTCTGTTTTATGATAAACACAGGGGTCTAATTGCTTGGATACCATCAACATGTTAAAAAGGAGGAAACCTGAATGGACAAGTGAAAATTACATTTCAGTGGTGATACTCCCAGGTATGCTGTAAGCCTTGCAGAGTAACTTCCAGTCTCCACGTGAACATGTAGCAAAGTACACAGATTAACAGCAATTATTGTCTATATTGATCTTCAACGCCATATTGTGTTCCATGGGGGTAAGAAGGGCTGCTCCAGTGCCCTTGTTTTCCCATGGCTATATGCAGAATTACTCCTGTCTGAAGTGGCTGACTTTCAAGAACACCTAGTCTATTCACCAACGATAATGCATGTGACTCCTCAGACTAGAAGACTTGTAAAAATGCATGCTGTGGAGGAGGAGACTTCAGGAATGAGTTGGAATCAGTGCCTAGTTCTCAGCAGTAAAGCATTACCACACCAGGTCTATGAGAGCTCCTATCTGGTTCAGTGCAGGTGCAGAATATGCATTGCAGCACACACTGTGGAAGGGAAGCACTTCTTGTTAAAACAATTCAACATACAAAAATGTTACAAAAGCCTAACTAGGAATGCAATTATATTCACATTTTGCTCTTTTTTCTTTCTTTTTCTCTTTTTTTTCAAACAGGCACAGGCATATACTAATGTATTTCATTTTCCCTGTTTATTCAAATAAAACCTTCACCTTTTCTCAAATAGATATTTCAGATTTTTATTACCATTAGTTATGTGTATTACAACAGCAGCCAGAAGCCTCCAAATTAGTGCCCAATGCACAGGTCCCTGTTGTACAAACAGATGCTAAAAACCACCCTCAGCTCCAAACTGAAGACAAATGAAATCACGAGGATAAAGAAGTCCCTTTGGGATCCATGTCTAAGGAGTCAGGCAGAGACCCAGGGAACATGCAGCATGTTAATGGCTGTGATATTATTTTTTCACTTTGGGATAGACTCTAGAGGAAGAAAAAGAACTGGATCTGCATCACATTTGCCATATGGGACTTATTACTTCTTGCTTGCTGATGATCCTAGTTTCAATCCTTGCTCAGTAGGAACCTGAAATTCAATGAGTGAAAAATGTATCCTCGTTGAGGACACATCGTAAATTCCCATTGTCTCCCTTCAAACCAGGATTTTGAGCCTGCTCTCTGGTGGCAGATACAAACCCAGGGAAGAAAGAAGCTGCAGAAGGAGAAGAAGACAGACCTGCAGACAGGTAATTTACCCAGAGATGAGCACAAGAATTCAGTCCTGCCTGTCCTGTAAATGGGGCTGGTTGGACACTTTCCAGCAGGACAGATGCCTTGGAGAAGGCTTTCCAGAAAAACGCAACTGAAAAAATTAAGATGAAGTGGGAAAATAGCTACACCACCTTGCCTGAAGGTGATGGTGGTTCTGCTTCCTTGTCCCTATTGTACCAGTGCTAGGGGATACAGAACTACTTCAGAAGAGGCTAGAAAGAGGTTGTAAAAGATCCAGCAGGAAAGAAAAAAGAATACCACAGATAAGAGAGCCTCAGTTACACACCTTCAGAGAGGCAGAGGTAGCTTGGGCCATCACTGAATGGGACAATCTACCTGCCTGGCTGAGTCTAGGCTAGGGTGGTCTAGTTTTTTGAAGGCCACATAGAGGTGAAAGTGAGACTTGGGTGAAAGTGAGGTTGTTCATTTGCTCTTTTTGCCAGTCACCCAAGAGAAGGTCTTGCACATTTGTACTGAACTTTAGATCCCAGATATATAAACAATGCAGAATTATTCTCCTGAGAGGTGAAGGTGGTTAAGTCCATCCTTTTGTTTTATGCATGAGAAGCTCATTGTGACACAGTGATCACCTTGTCAGCTTTATAGGTGCTCTTTCCCTACAGAGCAGTACTACTGCAAACATTGCAGCTATGCAGTGAACCCCTCAGCTTTAAAACCTTCCTGAGGAGAAGCCTTCTGACCAGAGACCTTTTCCATCAGGGAACCCAAAACTACACTAGGTAAGAGATCTCTTTGCTGTCTGGCAGGAAAAAGAGCACTTGCCCTCCTGAAGGCTCTGGCTGCAGATAGATTCCTGCAGCACTCTTACCTGCAGGAGAATGTCAGAAAATTATCCTTTGTCAGGAAATCATTAAAAATGTTATCTTTTTCTCTTGGGAGTTCCTTGACACTCTGTTCCCTTCATCTTTGTCTCCACAGTGGCTGCTGGAGAAAGCTACAGGATATTGGACAGGAACTAAAACCAGTTGAGTAGTCAAGATTCCCTTCTAAATACAACTACTATTATTGTTTAATGCCAAACCTTTGGTCCCATTGCTCATCAGCTTTCAGTGTTACAAAGGCTACACTCTGACTTCAGCTCACACAGGCCAAGCTCTGGAAACTGCTTCATGCTACCTAAGTAAATCTCTGCATATTAGTGAAAATAGCAGAGGGAATGACAAAATTGTTTGGGCAGATAAAAGAATGTTTGACCCTGACCAAATTCTCCATCTTTGGGTAATCCCTCCCTCTCCTGTAACTCAGGAAATATCCACAGCTGGTTGTACCAGACCCTTTCTCCACCTGCTAGCAGCTCTTTGTCTTAAAACTATAGTGATATTATTCCTGCAGCAGTATACCAGGCACACATCACTCTCATCTCCAGAGGTTTGAACTCCTCTGGAGAGGTGTAATAAGGCAGAGGGGAACCAGGGTCACTATAAATGCTCTTTGCTCGAGATTAATCTGATATGCTTTTAAGGCACATCAGCTGTATTTTGCATGTTATCATCCGCTTGTGGCAGCATTACACACACCTATTTATACCCACAAGTCAGTAAGCGGCAGACCAGGACCTCGGCTCTGGCGCTGGTTTGAGACTGGAGTATCTGCTTCTTTGGGGAAAGATGAGAAGGGATGATGCCACCTGCCACATGACCACAGGGAGGCAAAGGTTGGCAGCAGCACCATGGCTTCCTTCCACCTCCAAGACCCAGCAAAATGGATACAGCTTAGTTGCAGAAAGGAAACCCTGAGGCAGAGCTCAGGGGCCCCCATCAGTCCAGTCCTTGGCCATGTCATCCCCTCTCCGGGAGCATCCTGTGCACCTGACCAGCAGTGCTCTCCTCCTCAGAGTCCCCAGGTCGACGAATCCCAGCTCCCTTTGCCACTTGCCAGGGAGAGGTGAAAGGGAATGGGGGGCAGGCAGGGAGCCCATCTCCCCTGGGGGAGAGGAGAAAGCCCAGCTGCTGCTTCTGCAACAGGGGCAGCGCGCCCGGCTTCACGCGTGCGCCCGTCCTCATCGGCCACCTCCACCCAGAGCACCACCACCACCGACATGTGTGCCATGAGGGTCCTTCCAGCTGTAAAATTTCCCAGGAGACACCAGGGGCAGCAACAGCCTCTCAGTCTGTCGTGACACCCAGGATTTTGGCAGCACGGCAGCAGCCCCACACTCCATCGGGAGCTGCCTGCCGGTGCCCTGGTCCGCAGTGAGGACACCGTGTCCCCTCAGTTCAACACCTTCTCCGAGAAGTGTCCCAGCTTCCCCTCCTCCTGCACGGGCTGGGAGGCTTGTCCACCACAGGATGGGCCCCGCTCCTGGGCGAGGGCTCCACCAGGCCATCGTGGCCCCCCGCTCCCCGCCGCCGGGTGGGCGCCCTGCAGCTCCGCACACTTCTCCTTGTAGTGCTGGGCATTGCCGGCAAAAGTCTCACAGCGGCTGAGGTTCTCCTCCTGCACGGGGCTGCCCACGTTCTCCTCGCTCGGCCCCGAGGCCGTTGCCCCCTCCTGAGAGTTTTGGCTAAGGTAGACAACAATGATGTCGCCCTTGAAATTCATTACTTGTCCACTTGAAATAAAGGTGGAGTTACTGTTTCCAGTCACATTTCCTAGGGAAGGAGGGAGTAGAAAAGAAGACACACATGATTAATATTTTCCCCTCACAAGGTGGATGGACACTTAGTGCAGTGAACTTAATCTGCTGCGGTGGCTTTATTCTTGTTCCATTATTTTTTCCCCCGTGACATGAGGATGCTCTTATAATCAATGCCTTCCACTGGACCTTTTCATTATTTCCATTTTCATCTCCTCAGGACAAAGTCTGTCATACACAGGGAGCCTGTCTGGAAGGGTTGGAAACATTTTCCCTTTGAGCTGTGATCTGGGAAGCCAGAGAGA
The DNA here is from genome assembly GCF_041296385.1 of Aphelocoma coerulescens. Lineage (NCBI taxonomy): Eukaryota > Metazoa > Chordata > Aves > Passeriformes > Corvidae > Aphelocoma > Aphelocoma coerulescens. Next base: position 81,915,379 of record NC_091015.1, read on the forward strand.
GAGCGACGATCTCATGTTCCCTTTGCTGCCTGATGCACAAAGCTGTGTCCAATCTGCCTCTGCCTGTGGTTTGTGAAGAAATGCTAATTTTATCTGATTATGAGATTTATTTTTTCCTAGAGTCCCAGAAATCACACTCTTTACCAAAGAGGCAATAAAACCCCAATCAATCCTACTATTTGGGTTAGATAGCAGGCTTACTGAATAAATACTGAAAGACTTAACATCAGATCACACAGTTGCATAGTGTTCAAACGACACAGAGCTTATACAATTATTTCATATAATCCAGATCCTCCTTCTAGGTACACTCTGGCACTCACCTAACCCCCTCTTGGATTTAGCTAGATATAGACTGACGCCAGGGAAGACACAGAGTCTATATTATAGCAACTTAACAGAGTTATGGTTTCAGTCAGTCTGCCTGAGGTTAGATATTTTTCAGTATAAATTCAATCTTTCTGCTATTCAAGGACTGGGCTGGTGACCTAAGTGACAGCAGGACCAAGCTCTGGGAATTAATAAACTTTCCTCAGAGCAGAAAGAAAATAACTGAGAATAAACTTCCAACATCAAACTAACAAGCTTGTTAAAGTTTGAAAATGAAACAAGCTGAAGAAACCAAGTAAACAAAATTTTCCTGGCCTGTGAACACACTTACTAAGGAATGTTTTTCCTGCTGTGCTTCACTTCATCATTACTTGCAGCCTGATCTGACACCTTTTAGACATTTTGTGCCTTTCTTGATTGCACTCCTCAACACTTGAAACATTCCCATTTTCCTTGCAGATAAGCATGGCCCAGCCCAGAGAAATTCTGTTTTTCCAGTGGCCATGGGTGATGTTTGCACACCAGCACTGGGCACTGGTCTCCAGCTGTGTGGAGGAGTCAGGATCTGTGCCTGTTCAGAGCTGAGTCTGGGCAGCACTCGAGTGTCTCTCTAATAGGCCCTCCTTAAGCAATCTTATTTATTTCACCTAAACCACTGCACTGGCAGCTCTTTGCTTTCTTTCCAAGTGCTGTTGATTAACATGAGGTGTCCATAAGGGTTTTCTCTGTGGGAGATTTTCCCTGCTGGTTCTTTCCCCTGTGTTTGATTCAGTTTGGCTGTTCGCCACAAACAAAACTCTTGGGCATAATGGCAGTACAAAAATAACTGTTTGTCTTTAAACAGATTGCCTGTCGCTTGCAAAAGGTGCTATGAAGGTTAGCAGTGCTCAGCACGAGATCAAAAATTTAGAAGTATATGTGACAGTGGGGAGGGAAATAAAAAAGGCAGATTAACACATTTATAATGTTTAGCTGAATGTGGCTGGCAAACCTTCTGTGCTTTCTGAAGATACCATGCTGAAACGAAAGGATATTTGAGGCCCAAAAGCACAAAAAATGGACACAAGAGCTTCCTAGACTGTGCCAAGAAAAGTGCTTCCAACCTGAAAGTATAAGGGACACATTCAGGGTGAAGGCATTGTTCTCTGCAGCATTTCAGCCTTTTGATCTCTTCAGACTATTTGATATTAATTACAAAGACAGATTAATTTTTGTGGTAATTGTTCACTAAGAACTGGAACAATGCAGGCAAATAATTTTCTCTGAGACATTTAATGGCCTCTAGGTGGTGAGAACTGTTCGTCACTGCCAAACCAAGCTGGTTTGGGATCTGGAAGTGAAAGGCTTTGCAAATCCAGTCCCAACTATGAGTCAGCTAAGCCTTCCTGTACTCATGTGTTATGCTGTAGCCCTGCACAGGCCTTGAGGTGGGCCTGAACTGACCCTTCATGTTCTCACTGCCTCCAGTGGGGTTTGAAAAAGTGCTTGAAGGCTTACCTCCATCTCCAGTGGTGACCCCTGGAAGGGGCACCTGTCCAGAGGTTCACTTTGGTCTTCTAGGATTGTAACACAGGAGGGACAGAGTTTACCAGTTCTGTTGTCATTTTGAGCGTTAATGAACTAACAACAAAACTTCATGGAATTTCCCATGGTCTTTTTCTTCCCATTTTTCATCAACCCTCTTCTATACCATTCTGATTTAACATAACTGTGTGCAAAGCCTGGTGGCTTCAGTTGCTTTGAGAAGCTTTACAGAAAATTATTTTACATACACATTTATTCCATCTGGGCATGTCACAAGGTCTAGCAAAATGAGAGATGTTGATGCACCCACACGTGCAGCCCCGGTGGGGCTGAGGTACTTCAGTGAGGAACCTATGGCTAAGCCCTGTCCCAGTCCTCATGCAACCAGGCGCTGCCAGGGGGGCCACGGACATTCTGTGGGCAGAAAAATTACTCTGCCAGCAATCCAGGTTACCCACAGATCAACTAACCCACGCTCTGATACTGCCCACAGCTCTGTCAGTATCTTCCTGCAGTCATGAGTAAAAACTGGCAAATTAGGAGCACGGTATCTGTGCTCAGGTTTCACCAGATGGCACTATAGCATGTACATATACGGAGGCACAGACACAATGAAAATCCTATAAAAAGAATTATGCTGCAGATCTAAGATGGCACTTGATAGCACGGCCCTTATATCCAAGCTCTCCTGTTTGCTCTATTGTTCCTTAACATTTTCTCTTTCTCTTCGTGTCATATTTAGAAAGAAAAGCAGTACCAAATATAACTTGACTTTCAGTTGTACCTCAAGAGTCACCTTCCAACAATAACAAAAAAGATAATCTATGTTCTCTTTACTCCTGCTGCATTTATATAGACCAGGCTGTGAAACTGTGTCAGGATTTCAGGGAACTGAAGCAGCAGAAAGTTTCTGCTCTTCAGAAGATGAATGCTGTACACTTTCAGATTCCCATATGGAATGCATGTTGAGAAAGGAAGGGCCTTCAAGTGTGTTGTTTTGGGGCTTTGGCAGACTGACAAGAATGTCTCCGTAAGAAATTTAAGGCATGACATGGTTTTAAAGAAGGGCAACAGCTTACAACTGCTGTGGGTATTACAGTAATACTTGGATGTCCCACTCAACACTAAGGTCTCATTATGCTGGGCAGTGCACTGATATAAATAAAAATAGAGCATCCAACTTTACGAGATTATAATCTAAAATGACTAATAACATATGACAAGCAGATTGCAGACTTTTATATTGAAGAGAAGTCTGGGGAAGGAAAGTTTCATCCAGAGAAGGCACATAACTTCCCTTCTGCTGGTTTTGCTTCAGTGACTTTTTTTTCCCTGTTTTCATTTGACAGTTTTGATATATTTACTCTACATAAACTAGTCAGTGTTTCAGAGTTGTTTAGGGGACAAAGCATATGTGTATGGAGAAACAGTGTCTGTATGAAACTATTTTATGTGGACGCTTATATCCTAACAAATAAAAACAAAGAGCTATAAGCAGAAAATTGTAGATTATCTCTTAGTCCCAGTCACAGCCACCAATTTACAGCTCCAGCTGGAGTTTCATTGACCACTGTATAAATGTAACTGGACTTAAACCTAATGGCAAAAATGTGTGTCCACACTGGTGAATGGAAAGTATCTGCCTGAGCATTGTGCATCCTTCCTTAGCTCAGCCTCTACATTCCTCTATTGTCGTCTTTCTCAGCTTTCTCCAATACACACACCTGCTAACAGAACTGTCTGGCCTCTGCAGTGGCAGCCAGAACTTGGGTTCTGCATTGCTGGTGAGATCAGGGTGGGACAATGCTCCCTTGCTGGGCTCACTCTTCTTGCAGAATTCAATACAAACCAAATGGCCTCAACATTTCAGACTTTTTTTTCAGACTAGCTTCAGGGCAATTAAGTGAAATAGCATCATTTTATCCTTCTCTTAAATCAGATCCTCTGAATACTACTGAGCTAGCAAAGAGAATAATCCTACACAACTGAGTATGGGTGAAGCCTAATGGGCTTACCAGATGCTGGAGGGAGGTCTGAAGTGTTGCTGTTTGTCCCTGAAGTGCTTCTGTGTGTCCCTGAAGTGCTTCTGTTCGTGTTCTGGTGTTTCATGTTGGTAGTATCTGAAGATGCATCTTCCATACCAAGATCGTTTGCTAGAGTGCTCTGACCAGCAGAGAGAAAATTCAAACCACAGGTGCACTGTGCAAAGGAACCAGTTTCTGGGGAGGTGGAGGTGCTGTCAGCCACAGCACAACAGGGTTTGCTACACTTTTGGGGAGATTCTCTATACAAAATGCCACACCTCGCACAGATCTTCTCTGAGTCACAGTTTGTTGCAAAATGATCTGTGTCCTTGTTGCCTGTTTCCTTCAGGCAACTGTAGGCATGTTGGCAAGATTTCTGAAGAAGTTGGTCTGTGGTAATGTATGCCCCATCTGTGTTGGAGGGAGGGTGAAAGCCTTGAGAGACTGATATGTCCTCTGTGCTCCCAATACCTGAAAAGTACTGGTTCAAGCTGTCATTCTCCCCTGCCTCCATTGGTTCTGAAAATGACGACACAGTTTTACTGGCAGTCCGACTTAGTAAAGATAAATAATCAGTGTTATTGAGATCCTTATCCATGTATTCATCTTCCGTGGGAACTGGTGGGAATTGGTAATCATCAGTCTCGGTTACCACAGAAAAGTCTCCTGCCTCACAAGGCTCTGTGCTGGGGCTCTCTTTCCTGCAAGGAGTGTGACCAGAGGTGCAGCACAAGTTTCCAGGGACAGGAGAGCCAGAGGGGCCCAGGAGACACGTGTCTTCAGAGGTCTGGGGGACAGCAGCATTCGTGATGTTCACAGTAACAAAAGCATCTCTGGGGGGTTCCTGAAAGAAATTTAAAGTAAAAATGTCTTTAAGAAAGAGATCACCATAAAGTTATTTTTTAGACAAAGAAGGAAAAGGCAGATCATGGTCGTTCCTCTGTGTGGAGCTGCTGAGGTTGAGCAGCACTGCTATATTTGAGTCTTGAAGTGTAATTCTATTCTTCTGTGAAACTGTGGCTGGTGATGCTAGGCTCAGCAGGTGTTCAGAACAAAATCTGGTGGCTTGGGGGCAATAACATTTGATCTTGTGAGACAACTATTCCTAGTTTTTTCGAGGGCACTTAAGAAGAGTTAATAAATCTAGAAGAATTGCTGGATTCTGCTGTTCCTTATGGACCATTAGTAATACCCACCTAACTGCTTATAAGGTTTTGGAAACCCTTCCATATATCTGAAGGGCTGTTGATCTGTGAAGGCCTTACTGGGGGCTAATTTTTAATATCAGCAATGATTGAAGAAAGAACCTGGGTTGATTCAGAAGTTCTGAGACAAGCTAGAAAAAAACTCAAGGTTGTATTAACCTGAAAGGTTAGGACAACAAATGCAAAGGCCCATGACATCATGTTGTCAGAGTACTTGAGAAAGTAAACCTACATTTTTGGCTCCAAAAAAAGGGTTGGGAAGTACTTCAGGGGTTTTCTTCAGTTTATACAAGTTGTGCTTTAAAGATGGGTATATGGGAACTGATACCTTTAATTTCTAGTGTCTGCTCAGATCTCCCAGGATAGACAAGAGAGTGTAAGTGGTGCCAGCCACTAATTGCTGTTGATTCACTCCTCTGTCCCAGAGGATCTGAGCGGCTGCCAAGACAGGAGGTTGCATGAAGACTTATGAGACAAAAGAGGAACTGCCTGCTCAGAAAGATGGGGTTTTTTGGTATGTTTGGTTTTTCTTTTACGCAAAGAAATTTGAGTCTTTCAACAGCTAAGCTCATCACAGCTCCTAGAAGGGATGGTGGGACACTTGGGACACCTCAATCCACATCCATGGTGTCAAGCAGGCTGTGCACAAGAACTTGAACCAGTGCCACCAGCTGAGTGTTTCAAGCATGGGGCTGGTGTACTTCCAGAGCAAAAGCTCCTACTTATTTCATATTGGAATGCACAAGCAGGATTTCTTCCTCCCTAGAATTAAGGAGTCAAACAGCCAGTTTCTTCAGCTGACGGCTCTGTGTTTAATGCCTTGCATGCCTGGCATTTTTGGCATAGACCCAAATCCAGGTTTCTTCCTTGTGAGCACTCTGGTATATAACAACGGGCAAACTCAGCTGAAGCTTTTCCTGCACTTAGAATTTAGAAAGGCTCTCTCCTAGGCAGTCTCAGGTATTCAGCAACCAGTGGGTTCATGTTTAACTTTCTCGTCATAAATATTAAATAATCACGAGACCTTTATCTCTGTTAAAACTGACTGAAACCAGAGAGCAAGTTCAGAAGCTATTTGTGAATGGTGATTTCACATGCCTCACATTTACAGAAAACCAGACTGAAAAAGCCAAAGCTGCGAGCAATTTTTGAGGAACTCAAAATTTGTTTTCTAGCCAAAGTTTACCATGGAGTCTGCTTCAGAAGGGGTGTCAGGAATGTCATGAGGAAAACACAAAACAAAGAGAAAATGCTACCATCTTTGACTTTACCTTTGTTCCTTTTATTTGGCTGCACACTTCATTAGCCCAGTTCTGTAGATCTGCTGTAGGGAAAACAAAAGAGTAGCTGTAACATATAGCAGGCACTTAAGTTAACCACAGACCTAAACACCCACAGTCATTCACAACCCGCAATATCATATTAAATAAAACCAGCAAGCCTGTTTTTACTGCTTGTTCAAGTGTCCCAGCATCGGTCTAGCTGAAGATTCGTTGTAACTGGAACAGGGATATATTTCTGTGGAACAAATGTTTCCAAGCTCCTAAAATAGACCACGGTTAAACTGTGTTCCACATCAAATGGGGTTTCTTTCCTGGTCATATGTCACACCAAGCTATGACTGGCCCAACAACGACCCGCTCACAGCAGAAATGGTCTATTTCAAGAGAAGTCACATGGAAGGCCCAAAGGCCCTTCCCAGACAGGAGTGAGAAGCCTGGAGAGAAGAGGGTAAGCCATTGAAACCACAGGATGGCAGGCTCAAATATAGCATATTCTACTTAATCAGGGTATGCTTAACGGGGAAATTCATTCCAATTTCTTTGGAATATCTCCCAAGGAAAACCTGTAAGTCCAACATGCTTTAGGGCAACAACTGACACAGTGAGCAATTCTTGTTTTGTGTTTATACATTCAGGAGACTTTGCAGGGCTCAAGTCCCATGTACGTTTGAAGTTTATGATGGTTTTGCATGGCTGAAGATAGATCAGCTGTGCAGCCACTGCCAGTTCCCAGCAATGACTCTGTTGCTCTGATGTTGAGTCTGCACATTTACCACCAGTACCCACACCAAGCAGGAAGGGCTTCTTCCTGAGCCTGCAATTCTCTCAGGCTCAGGTAAGCAGGATTCCCCCTGCAAAGGCAGCGAGGGACTGTCACTGCAGAGCAGCAGGGCAATAGAAACACCAAAGAAATTGCATTTCCCCCTAACCTGCTCTGCATCGCAAGTATTTGGTTTGCGAGCAGAGTCACCATTTCCTCCAGCCCATCCCAGAAATTCCAGATTTAGCACAACCCATGTTTAGTGTGGCAGAGGCAGCCTATTTCTAAAACACAGGCTGAAATATGCTTTACAAGAAGTGAATTCTGTCTTCCTTTCCACTGCTCCCAACACTTTTCATAAATTGCTAGTGCTTGGGAAAGGAAATGATGGAAAAAGCTTTCCATGTTTAGGGGGGCAAAAAATTAAAAATGAACAGAACAATAGAGGTATGTCCTTCACTAAAGAGACCCAGGGCTTAACAGAGAGTGGAGGAATGTGAAGGTATTTCCAGTCTATTAATAATAAACTCAGCATCCCACTGTTATCCAGTATGCCCTTGGCTAGGATTTTTCTATTTTTCTACTTTAACTATTCATTCTATCTCCTTCTAGTATTTCTTCCATACCTCATCAGAACTTCAGCTTTCAGCTAAAAACATTGTCTCCATCATGTTCTCAAATACACATCAGGCCTTTGTCTTGAAATCCTTATTTTCACCTGTCCAGATGTAGGTTTTTGGGTAGAATGGAAAGTAAGGTGAAGAAGACAGGACTTATATGTGTCACTGCTTCCCTTCAGCCAAGGGGTCAGCTGTGCCAGGTGCTGCAGAGCAGCCAGGCTGCTGTGAAAACCCCCAGCACCAGCCCTCCTCCTTCCAAACATGGTCAAATAGCCCTGAGGATGGTCACTCCATGGGTTAAGCATAATACACTGTAAATCACTGCCTGCCTAGAGGAAAGGAATTTGTAGCCTGGCTTTGTGCTAGGTAAAACATATCCATATAGACAGACATAGGGATAGCATGGAACTTCCAGTGTAATTCCTGAGCTTCTTAATCTGTTGGTTACCCATGAAATCAGAGTGCACAGAGAGCCACAGTTGTCACACTCGTAAATACCATTAGCTATAATGTACCTGTCAGCTTTTTCCCCTTCTTCTTGTAGTACACGATGAAGACGACAATGCCAATTAGTGTCACAAAAAACAAGATGACAATCAACACGTATAAGATCCTGTTTGTTCCTGCAGGGTGTGAAAAAGATAGCGCCATCAACACGCAGCCTGCACTCAGCAGTATGACAATCCTTGCTCGTTTTACCTGCTTTTCTACAGCAGAGGGTTGTTTTTCCTTCCTACTTGATCTTTAGTTTCTATAATGAGAACAACAGGTCTAGCACTCGTGCAGTTCTGTGACAAGCAGCCTCACTGAAGGTACCAGGTACCAAGACATCTCCATAAAAACCAGAATCTTGGTGTTACAGAGCAATATTGTCTGGTCAGGCTTCTCTCAGTGTTCCCTTTCAAGCTGCCAGCAGGCCATGGGGCTGAGGTTGATCTCACTCAGGGAACAGAGGACATACATCTTGTGGAGACTATAGATACAGGTGGAAAAATTTGTCCTTTATCTCAGGTTATGATGGATCACTGCATGCCAGGAAAGCAACCTCCTTGGTACCATATCCACATTGGAGAAGGAAATGGACAGTGGGCAAGAAGGGATATCTGAGACGGATTAGGCTGAGACTGTATCCGCTGCTATAAAATAAGCAAGGAGAGGAGCTGCTACTCTTTATACATGTAATGTGTATGTGGAAAGCACATAAAAATGAGCAAGCTGTAAACATGATGGAGTCATGGGTATAACATGGCTATAACAGCAATGCTGCCATGCAGTTTCGGTGAGAGGTGTAAAACTCATCTTAGTAGTGGATATAGGCCCTAGAGTCACCAGGCCTGAAGCAACTTTTAAAGGTGGGATTTTCCAAGAGCACTCTCTTGGTCTACAGCTGCTCTCCCTAAAGTCACCCACAATGAGAATGGATTTAAGCCAGCCAAAACCTCTAGTAATCACATCGCTCCTCCTTCCTGCTACTTTCCAACAGACAATCTGTATGAGGACACAAACCATCTTCTGATGGCTCAGGCATCTTCCGTTCTTTACAAACTGCATCAGACTTGTCAGTCCCAGGCGTGCTTTCTTCCATTCCTAGAGCTGTACAGCTAAAAAAGAAAGACAAAGAAGCTAGGTTCTCTCAAGGAAGCTTGTTGTGCCTCCTACGCTTATGCAGAGCAGTACTTTCTGTTGTAAAATACATTTCTCCACCCCTAAGAACCTCAGATATTTTCTTTATTTTTGGCTCAGCAGTTCTGTTGTCACTGCTCTCTCCTGTTCTCCTCTAAGGAGAATTCAAGCTTCAGCCTGAGAATGCTTTCATCACTACACAGCCAACGTTGATGCTCCGTGTGCTCTACAGGCAGCCTGGAACACCCCACTGAGAAATGCTTTTGCCCAAGCTTCTCCCTGTCTTCTGGCCAGTGTGCTCCTTTTACAACACCCAGGGACTTACTTGGTCCAGGATTTACACTCGTCAGTGGATGAAGAGACATCTGAGAAGTAGCCTCTGGGACATGGTATGCACATTGTGTCCTTGTCTTGTTGCACTGTGTGTAGCAAAGGAAGAAAAATGTCATAGATGAGTTTCTGTGAGTTCCTTCCAAGCGAGAGGAAGGTGACTATGCTCCTCATCCTCCTGCTCCACTCTCCCTCCACAGATGCCCTAAAAGCTTTCTTAAGAGTGGGGTCTTAGGTTATATTAGGGCAGCAATACAATCCCATGTAAGCCCTGGAAAGTCTCACCTGAGCACTTCTCTACATGACCAAAATGAGAAATGACCAGGAGCCATTTGCAGTTATTGTAAAACAACACACAGCTGTTACATCCTTCCCCTCCTATTAATTCCCTCACGATGATGCTGTGCCACAGACAGTGATACTGACTGGTATTGTCACTTCTATGAAGACACAGTAAACAAAATGCTGTATAAGGCTTTGCTAGGCTGGATAAAAAACAGCAACTGTCCTCCAGGCCCATACAGCATTTCTTCCTCTGTTACTCTATTACTTGCTGCATTTTTGGGGTTCCTTATGCCTGATGCAGCTGTTCCCAGTGCTCACTAGAACTCTGAACTTGACTGTCTATTTTCTACCCACAAAACACCTGCATCTTATTTTAATTAGACTTGAGAGGAAATTAATGTCTCTAATAAACCTTTGCATTACTAGCCATCCAAAACAGAATACTTGCTAAAACAGAACACATGAGCTACCTGAAAAGTGTTAATCACTTTTAACTTGCTTATAACATTAAAAAATGGCAAAGCAAAGTCATTGCACAAAACCAGATTGCAAAATTGGACCTCAGGAACAACCCCCAAAAGACTGCCTCTCTGAATATGGGAGCGATGCATGACCTAGTGACTCACAGTCAGACACCGCAGCAAACATTAGAAATGTACTGGACACCTTGCAACTACTGCCATGTCCACATGATATCTTGCAGAAGTCACTTGATCCAAGATACTATTTAAACTACAGAAGCAGAAGCCTTCAAAATGTGAACAGTCCAGGAGGGTTATATGCAGTAGTAATAACAACTCAGACATGCATCTTCTGTCCTCTGAGAGTCTAAAGTACCCTCCCTAATGTCACAACCCACACGATGCTGGCCTCATCCAGTAGGCCTGAGCTGGGCATTTTGTACATCCCCTTTCTGTATCTTACCAGGAGGCTTGACTCCGAGGCCGGGAGCACACATGGTATTCCGCTGACAGCAGTCGCAGTCCTCATTCCAGTGGTAGCCCATCGTACAAGCACACTGCCGCTGGAACGTGCTGTTCCCTGGGTTCACTTCTTTCAAGGCTTTCCCTACAGGAGAAAGCAGATGAGAGTAAAAATCTCTCTGATAAAAAGCCTCAAGTTTCTGAACTACCTACTTGCTTTGCTTGAATGGCAGATGCAAAACCATTCATGTTAGAGGAAATGGTGTCTTTCAGGCAGCACGGGAGACCCTTGATCAGCACAGGACACCTCACCAATTGCACTCCTGAACAATATATTTCCTTGTGGCTTGTGTAGAAAATAAACACAGCATTTGCAAGGGTGAGACAAACACATTAGGGGAAGTGAATGCAGAGTGTGCTGGGCAAAAGGACAACTTCTAAAATCAGCTCACAAGGGTGAATGGCCCCAGTGAAGATAATCACTATCAGCAGCACAGAGACTGCAGTCATGGTGCTCTGCACAGCACAGAATCTCTGCTGTATGAGGACCTCTCCCAGGCTCTTCTGCAAGCTCAGCCTTCAGTGTTGAGCACCTGAACAAAGCAACTTCCCTAGATCCACTTTCCCATCTTCACGCTTCACTAATTGGGATTAAAAGGTTCTGTAGTAAGAACAGCTCACCTTGATCACATATTTTATGTAGCAGGCATTTATCTTCTTCATTCCAGACATCCATATACTCGTTTGGGCCACATGGCTGGCACACGCTATCAGAAGTAGCAGTGCATCTAGCAGACAAATACTTCCCTGTGATTGAGAAAAGGACAAATTGGTCATCTGGAAGCTGCAGAGCATCTGTCTAAGGAGGACAAAAATAACAGGTTGGGCGCTAACACTGCTGCGGACAATCATTTCTTCCTGCACCTTTTCAGTTTGTCAATCTGGTCCCCACTTAGTCTGGCACTGAAACATCTGTGAAGTGTATGGCCTGGGGAGCACAAGAATTGAGCTGCTTTCCATCTCCTGCAGTAGTTAAGTGCTATCCCAACAAAGCAGGTGCTGTGGCCTTTGCTGAGGCCAGCAGGACCACTCCTGCACTAGGAAGGCACTTGTAAGCCTGAGATCAGGCACCTGCAGGGCATGTGCCAATCCATCAGCAGTCACGAGAGCCGCCTGCCTCACCAGCGACCTGCAGAGCAGCTCCTCATGAGCTTCTCAGCCTCACAGCCCAGTCAGCGCTCACATACCTGGCTCACACTTCCTGCAGCACCGTCCAGAGTACTCATAGTGTTGTTCACTTTCACATGGTGGAGTGATTTGTAGTGACAACTGGAGCAGGGAAGGAAAGAGAGGACATGAGAACCAATACACCTGGAGAGCTTCAGACCTACCCAGTCATGGTGCTGGCAGAGAGAAGGAAGACTTTCTTTCTGTATAGCATTGTGGATAGCCAAGCAATAAAAGTTACCCAACATTTGTGAATTCAAAGGTGCTTTGTAGACATGCTAAGGGTATGTACTTGACGCTGTAGACACAAGGACTTTTAACAGAGCCAGGTGACAAATAAATAACCCATCTTGCAAATTGTCATGAACTTTTGGCCTGCTAAATAACCTTTTCTTACAGTACTCTATTATTTAAAATCTACAACTTTAAAACAATTGTAAAGAAAATAAAAGGCATAGAGATACCTCTGTAGTCTCTTCCACAGAAATTACCTCAGATCAAGACCTGGGAAACTGCCAGGTTTAATGTCAAGCATTAAGCAAACAAGCAAGGTGAATGATTTATATTCCTGAAAAAGAAGAAGTTCCCAACTTCCCACTGGGATACAAATGTTCCTGGCTAGTCCCATAAAATACTGGACTTAAATTTTGCAGCTTTTTATGGCTCCCACTGTGTCCTGCAGAGGTGGTCTCATGGAACTGAGGCAGCCATCCAGAAGGTGATGCAATTAAGCCAACAGCTTTGTGTGTCTCAAAAAACCCAAAACAAAACCAACACAAATCAACACAAACCATGCCCCCCCCCAACCACCTGAAATGGGTACATGTCAGGGCATTTGCAAAGTGGGCAGCAGGGTTGCCTCTGGCCCTCATGGGCCTTTGCAGCCCGCCCCAGCTCTCAGCTGCCTGTACACACAGTGGTCCCACCCACAGCCCAGGCTTCAGGGCTTGTGCTGGAGATCCTGGCCAGCCAAGCATTGTGCCCAGCCCTTCCCTGACCCTGCTCTGGCAGCCCAGAGTCCTCAAGGCAAATGCAACACTGTCACAACCAGTTGTTGATCTTGCAATTAGATAAGGTGATTCAAAATCGAGCCCATAGCAAGGAACCCTTCACTCTTGGATACAGCTCTTAAAACCTCATTGACTTGGACAAAGCTGCAATAAAGCTTCTGCTGCTGGTTAAAGGGAGCTTTTGCCACCTAATAGCACATGATAACCCTGTGCCTGCTGGTACTGGTTCCCATTCCTCTAGTTAGCATTCTCCCCTTGTTTCCTCCAAGTCCTTACATCTTCTCTTTCCTCCTTTTGTAGTTTAAGCAATAGCAACCTCTTTAAAAATAAAATAGTTTTCCCTAAGCACCTTGCCCTCTTCTAATGCTGGGAAGCATCTTGTAAATTAAAGATGACCAAAAAAAAATTTTTTTTTTTTTTTAAAGACCACCTTTTGGCTTGGAGTTTGAGCCATGGGTTGGTGCATGACTTCTGTTTATCAAAACTGTGCTAGCTGTGTCTGGAACTGAAAAAGTCGTTCACAAGTCAGAGTTCTTGAGTTTTCATATTTTTGCAGGGTATGAACAACTTACAGCCCTTTTTTTAATCATTACAACAATTCCAGGTCAAATTAAGAGTCTAGTCTTCTGTTGTCTCATCGTTTCCTTGTCTCTTTCTCTGCATTCATTAGCAGAACCTTTCCTGCAATTAGATAACGCATTTTTGGAACAAACACTGCATTCCCTGTTTACACAGCACCTCCAAGGAGGGGCACAGGATAACAACCAGCGCTGGTGAGGGAAGAGGCAATCTAGGAAAAGGAAAGCTGGGCCAGCCTGGCAGCTGAACAGTGACACAGCTCAGTGACCCCTACACTCGAAAGAGCTCATCTTCTGTAGCGCACTTCAGGCTAAAACCCCGAGATGGCCAGCAAAGGGTTGAGGTGACGATGTGGAACCAAGCACAAAGAGTGTCTTGAGCAGTTGATTCTCTACCCAGTCATTCATAAAGGTAACAAATGTGGTGAGACCAACAGCAGGTCCAGTCACTCGCTTTTTGTTACAGAATGTCCTCTTCTTCCTCGTTTGCCCCTGTTTAATAGTTCCTCTTTAGACAAAATGACTAAAAAAATTACTGAAGTGTCAAACAAGGGCAAAGTCATCCTTTTTACGGAAGGATATGCAAATCTGCTAAAGAGCATTCAGCTAAAGGGTCTGGAGTAATTTCTGAGAATCACAACTCAGCCTGAGGAGAAGCAGCAGGGCCCTGGACCAAGGCGAAGGGAGCAGGCTAATTGCTCGGCCACCTTTTGGAGATTGTTTCATACCACCAGGCTTTAGGGTATGATGAGGGCTATTGTTATGGAATAGCTCACAGCTGCATTAACCTGTGCTCTGTGCCAATAAGCAGCCTCTTCTGTGCCCGTGTCCTTCCCCTTCTCACACAAGCCAACACGTTCATAAAGCTGCAACACTCCCTCTTTTCATTTATGCCCAATGGTGCAAAGACAAGGCTCTCAGCACCCACAGGCTAACCCCCATGTGAAGGTGAGGGATTTTAGCCTGGTATGGACTGGCTGGACCTGCTGAGCATGAAAGCTGGGGGACAGAGGACAGGAAGGGAAACCAAAGCAACCTGGAGTTTTCTTATGGTGGGAGCCAAACTCAGGACTTTTTGCTAACACAGCTCTGTTAATGTCAGGCTATCCCTTGTTAATCCCTCTGCCAGGCAGACGTGTCTGTCTCAAACTGTACATTAACTTCCTTTGGAGGCTGAGAAGTACTTGTGCTGCTGGCAGCACAATGACTTGATGCTTCGCCATCACCAGAACATTCCTGCCAGTGTGTCCTTCTGAGACAGGGAAGTGCAATTCATTTACAGATGAGGAACTTGTACCAGGAGGCCATCTGGCTTTACAGAGGTGACAGGAAACCAAACCAAGTCTCCCAAGGCTCAAGTTTGCTCCGTAACCCCTGGAACATCCTTCCTCTCATCGGATGCTGGCCTATGGGTCAGGGTGATTTGGACACCACCAAGTCCTTATCTAGAGAGAGAAAGTGCCAACTTCCTCTGAAGTGCTTAAATGAGATAAAACCCAGCCTGGTCATTCCTTTAATCGTCTTGCTATTGACGAAGCTGCTCATTAAATCCCACCGCCATGTGCAAGTAAGCGCTTCAAAGAGCTTTAGGTATCCTGTGTAAGTTTAATTTGTCACTTCAAAAGTATGCAAAGCATCTAGATTTGCACCAGTTCCTAAAAAAACAGGCAGCTTTCCCATTTGATCAATATTACCTCAGAACAAGTATATCTGACAGGGGAAGAGTCCAGGGGAAAAAAGACAAACCTCCTCCAGGCTTGGTAGACATAGTTTGGTAAAGCACACCAAGACCTGCTTACCTTTAAGCACATGAGTACCACAATGGACTTCTTTGTAAAGCCTTGCTTACATCAAGGCTTGCAGAAAGATTGTGTTTTGGTGTCGAGTTGCAGGCAGCCTTTTCAGCTTCAGGTTTGGATATTTTTCTTGCTTATGTGTTGAAAAGGACACTAAGCAAGAGTGTGCTTGTGCTTTTAGGATTGGGGAACATTGATGACAGCACTACAAAGCAGCACTGTGTTACTCATACCTTAAAAAACCACACACACAGGTGCTTCTGAAGGGGAGAACCAGCAGCATTCAGACTCCTGTCCTCAGGCTTAAGGAAATATTTATTCTTTGTGCTGTTGAGCAATCAGAGGGCAGCAGAAGCTGTGTGTCATGGATGCTAAAATTACTCTTCTTGCTCTTCACATTTCAGAAAAGATAGAGTTGCATGGGCCTCTTTCCCTTAAAAGAAAAAATCTGGAAGAACAAGGTCGGGGGTTTCCACAGTCTTTTTCCCATGACACTTTTGAACAAGAACCTGAGGCCTCAATGAGCATTGCTCATTAGCGATAATCTGAGTTTTGCAAAAATTGAGATGTAAAGAGACACGTCAAGGGGTAACTATCTTTTAAGATGACACCTTCTTGATCAGTGCAGTTGTTTCTGGAAAGTATTCAAGTAATCTGTCATCATTTCACTGAGAAAAGCACATTTTTTTCTCCATTTATTGTTACAGCATCGAAGTACCTGTGGGAAAGATAACTACGGTCTGTCCTGCTTTGCACACCCCACTTCTTCTTTATACTTTGGAGCCCAGGTTTATTCAAACCACTTGCTTTTGAGGTCCTTAGACTTGCTTGCTGTAAAACTGAAAAAATCCATGGATTTGGGGCCTTATTTGCCTTTGTTGCCAGGAGTGAGCTTTGAGCAATGTTTCCCGAACTGAAGTGGCCCCTGCAAGCACAGCTAAGACAGGCTCTGCACTTGTCTGCTGCTGCTTCTTCAAATATGAGCCACTCTCTCTGCTCTCTCAGGTACCGACTGTGCCTGCAGCCTTCCAGCTTCCCACCTGATTTGGGTCAGCAGTACGGCTAACCAGACCCCAGATTTCTTCAGCCCAGACCCCAGATTTCTTCAGCCCACTGCCAGTTTCAGAGGCTTGCCTAAAAAATTATTTAAGAGTAAAAATAGAATCTGGCTCTGGACGGGCGCTGCTCTGTGGCTGGTGCTCCCAGCACTCTGTGGGGGCACATAATAGTAACAACTCTGGAAAATGTTACAGTTGCGGGTGTACCAGGGGAAAGAGGAGTCCTGTGTTAAAGACTTAATCATAATCACGTTGCATCCAACAGTTCCTTCATGGACAGTCTTCACTGTCAATAAAAATTAAATCAAAGCAGTACCCAAGTCACAGCTTTGCAATTCCGGTTATTTGCTTGCAGGCCTGTAATTCATCACAAAAATCTTAGATTGTGAATGAAATGCTTTTGGTGATGTCAACTTTCCAGTGACCAGTAAACCACATCACAGAACTACCACCACGTGGTAAAATAGAGCCGGGAAATGGCAACAGCTTAAACTAAATATTATTTCACTTTTAAAAATAGGTCCTTAAAACCCTGCTAGAGCCTGAATGCCTGAAGAGGCCAGAAAGAGTGTGAGGGATAAAACCGATAATGAAGAGTTGAAGAGAAAACTGTAACGTGCGGCCAGGACGTGGGCAAATGGTGGCAAAAGCCCTGTCCTCGCTATTCCCCTCGTCCCTCTGTTCCAGCATGCAGCCAAAAGCAAACACCTGAGCAACTGGTGCTGCTCCACCAGTGGGAAGGAGCATTCCTCAATCTCAAACCCACCAGAGCTATTTCTGGCCAGCAGCTACGCAAAGGAGAAGTGCTGCACTGACGGCTCTCACGGCGGGGTGGGGGCAGGCAGACAGGAACCTCAGGTATATCAGATATATCAGATGGGAGACAATGGAGGTAAGGGACAGCAGGGCTGAAACAGCAACTGACTGAAGCTGTGAATCAGTCTGCCTTCTTCTGTGGGCTGAAGATTTCTCATCACGTGCACAACATTTGTCATTCAGAGACAAAGTCATCTCCACACCGCAGCCAGAGGGGCATACTTAACATTTTCACTGCCTGGGCACTCAGTAGTGCCTGCATGTTCCCTGCACTTTGGTGCAAAACCTCGTGCTTTAACCTATGTGCCCCCACAGCCACAGCAATTCAAAGACTAACAGCTACTAGGTAGAATACTCTGAAGATGAATCAGAGAATAAAAACTCAAAAGATAACCAAACCAAAATACTTAACAAAAAGGCTTGACAGAAAGACCAACAGTTCATATCAAGCAGAAATAAAGACTGCAGAATAATGACATGATCAAAGATAATACCTAGGTGTGATTGTGGTAAGGCTTGCAGAGGCAAATCTCTTCTAAATTAAACAGGTGCAAGAGCAGTGCTCCAAAGGAAAGTTTAGCAGCCTTACCACTCCAGGTACAGTCCCAATGACACATGAGTAACTCTACGCCCTAAATTAATTAAAATTTTTAAAATTAATTATACTTAATTAAAAAAATAAAAGACACTAAAGCCACAATGATTTAGGGGGGAGCATGCTCCTCTTGCATTTTAGTTCAGTAGATCATCTTTCTATGCTTCATCAGCTGAAGTTGAGTCTTAATGAAGAAATGACCATGATGGACTTCTTGGGCTGGATGCCAGATTAGGAGTCCAATGGGGACTTTCTAAGCTTTTATGTACCCTTTCCTTCCAGCACGCCCTAGAGTGGAACGTAACATACTAATCTCTTACGATGTGAGGCGAGATCCCACAATCCTGGCTGAGCTGCTGGGCAGAATGAGAGAGCTTGTAGAAGAGGGGAAGCTTGCTTTCACCACCTGATGCTCTGCTTTGGCTTCCTTCTCTTGGATTTTAGCATTGCCTGCGGAACAAATGCTGAATACTGTGCAGGCAGAAATGTGAAGGGCAGTGGTGGGGCTGCAGCCCTTGCCTGGGATGATGGCTGTCCGGAGGGACGCATGTAACACCCACAGACCATTCTGCTTCAGTGTGAGTTAGGGGGAGGATTGTATGACTGTACTGCACCTTCTCCGTCATGAAGGAATTGCTGCCTTTATTAAAGGGCTCAGGACTGGACTGAGAATTTATTAATTCACTCTTCAGGTGTCATCACAAGGAACCAGCTCTGCCAGTGACTGTGGGCCAGTAATGTCCATGGAAATATTCTTCCCTGATTTGAAGAGGCTCTGGCTCCTTTTCATAAGCAGCCTGTTTTACAACATGTGGTATTGCAGGGGAGAGCTTTTCTTCCTGTGAGATCAGATTCAAGGAGCCATCTCATCCTTGCTACCAAACAATGCAAAGTTACTGAAGAATACGTTGCTCATAGGGCAAAACTCTTAGCTGTGGCAAAATATTGCACTCAAAACAGATTTTCTTGTGTGCTACACAAGCAATTTTAGGACTTCATATGAACCTAGTTGCACATTTTTCCCTATCTGTATTTCTGCATTCCAGATTAATGGGTTGCCTAACAAAACTTCACAGTATTTTTATTTCCATACGAGATTTTTTTTCTCTTCTCTCCACTTTGACCACTGACTAAATATATTCTGCACCCATCTGCAGTCACAAATGTTGTTCTTTGTCATTCTTGAACAGACCCTATATACTTTTTTTTCTTTTGGAGTAGCCACAAAGTGGTGAGGGTGAATGACCTCATTTTTTTTTTCCCCTTCCTTGGCTAATTGGCTCTTGCAGGGTGGATTAAACTGGCCAGCTTGGCTCTTTTACCAAAACACAGCCTTTCCTGGTCTCTTTTATCTAGATTTTAAGAGGGGAGGCAGCCAGAGGGTTCTGCAGAGACTGAGAGGCAACCCTGGGTCTCAGCTCTCTGCCTGCCCATTGTGCTGCCATCCTCTGCCACAGGCCCTGCTCCAGCCACTCCTTCGGGAACGTTGCAGGGAGGCACCACAAACACATCTGGCCAAGCAGTGTGGGGAATGTGCCTCTGCTGTGGGGATGCTGCTGGGCTCCTGGGCAGCAAAGGATCCAGAGAACAAGGATAAGGGTTGGATGCTGCAGCCTACACCGTGGCATCTGGCCAGGGCAGTGTATCCACTCCCTTCCTGGGCCTGCACGGGCAGACCTCCCTGTAACTTTGGTGGGAAACGGATGGGGCGCTATCCCAAGGTGATTAATGACTCTTCGGCTTCGTTTGCAGCCATGACATCCTGGGCACTGCACAAACACCAAAGAAAGCCATGCCGAGGACTCACACCCTGAGAAGGCAAACAAAAGGGAAGTCCTGCACAAAGCAGCTTAGGTGGCTACACAGGTATGGGACACAAACCAGGATGTCCTGGAGTGCCAGGGTGATGTCAGCACTGCTCCTCCTGTGCAGTGCTGAGCCCTCCAGAAGGCACCCCATCACAAATGTGATAGCACACTGCAGTGACACACAGACAAGGAAAAATCAGGAAACCTGTATATCCCCAGTGCCGAAGCATCGCACCAAGTCCTGCTGCCACAGGGCAGACACAACAGCAGGCTGCCCTGAGTGCCAGCACAGCTGGCAGAGCTGGATTCCCACCTGCAGCCCACCTTGCGACTTCCAGCCATTGCTGCTTGTGGAGTTTTTCTTCTACTACATGAACTTTGGACCATTGTCAAAGAAGAGTAAGTCATAAAAAGGGGCAAGTTCTTGCAGGCAGGCTATTGTGTCACATAGACCAAGGCCTACTCAAGTCCAGAGTGCAACCTGGTTAAACATCACTTAATTTTTATCTTGCATTTATAACACACAAATATTTGCCTTTGTGTATTCCATCAGGAATAATGAGCCATTCTCAGAGCAGCTGCTTCTCCGCGCAAGAAACGCCAACCAAGGCATCCTTAAAAATAGGGGTGCATGGCTGCAGCAGAAGCCAGTGCTGCCTGGCAAGCTGAGTTTCCATGGAAAGGAAGGGGACAGTCTATGCAGGGAGCAGAGCTGCAGCTTAGATCATGATGAACCAGCCATCTCTGTTTCCCTCTTCCCTCCTGTGTAAGCTCAACCAGCTCCTGAAGCAATCATCTTCTCCAAGCGTCCAGCCAAGTGGAGCCTTTGCTGCAGAGCAGCCCCTTGCAGCATGAGGCGTGGGATGAGGGAGATCTGGATTTTGTGGTCACAGCATGTGGTGGCAGGAACCCTCCTGGCTCTGGTCACCAGAAAGACTTCCTGGAGACCTGGTCATACAGAGAGGAAGTGTGCAGGGAGAAGCAGGAGGACAGCTTTGCAGCAAGCGTTTCCTTTTCCTTGCATCTGCCCATGTACCTACTACAGGAGAGTCTTTCACCACTTTAACTCCAAGGGATGGATGGATAAATATAGCAAAGTGACTCAAATCTGATTCCTCGAAATAGTGTTAAGGTGTAAATGCCAGAAGGCACCACTTTGAGGTTTCCTTGATTTTTTGTGTTGTGGTTATGCACGCATCCTTTTTACCATCTGTACTGGTTCTTGCCCAGCTGTCAAATTACACCCCACTTTCCTGAGCTTGAGGGTAATAGACAGTAATGGGCAATAGAAACAAAAAAAAAAGATCCTTAGGGATGCATTTAATCTCTCTGCTTGACCTGTTTCTTTGGTTTTTTTTCTTCTGGCACAGTATGAAGAAAGCCCGGTGCCCTAAATGACATTGGCCAGTACCCTCGAGATGTCTGATAAGCTTTGAATTCTACCAGCTTGTGAAATGTGGCAAAGGTTTGTTTTGGTCCTGTAGGTGGGAAAGAAGAAATTACATCAGACAGATGATGCTTAACATGAAAAGAGAAGTGGGACAGATTTCTTAAATTGTGGGTTTGATGATGTAGTTTTACATACATTATATTCTGTTGATAGGAGGTGCTGTAAGATTTTCCACATGTTCTGGGAAGAACTGCAAAACAATTAAAGACTTGCCAGTGTCCCTCATGGGAACCATTGCTGCAAGGGAATTTTTACAAATGAACTAATTGAATTACAGTAGCTTTGAAGCCCATGCTGTTAATGGTAGAATAAATCCAGGAGTTTATATCAGATATTGTAGAAGTTTTGCTCTACTGAATGATTCCTTTGACCCTGATCGGAGAAGGAATACTGGGCCAGGAGAGCCCATGATGTAACACAGTATTGTCACCGTTACACTCTTCTTTCCCCTCTCTCATCATACAGAATGTGCATTTTAAGAAGTTAAAGAAAAATCTATATTTTGGCCAAAACTTTTCTATATTGCAAAGAATTCCAGATGCTTGCAATGAGCAAACCTTCCCTACGAAGTAGATGTTACAGAGTAGTGGAATGACCCATCCCGTGCCACAAAAGGGGAGATGAATCTGTGGTGCAACTGGCTTATTGCACACTTGCAAATGCACATTTCTCAGATACTTTGACTCCCATCTGATAGTAATGCTGATGCTCTTCACTGGTGTTCAGCAAGGAAAGGGATGTGACTATTCTGTGCAAAGAAGCTGAGCAGATCATGCCTCAGAAAGCAAAATATCTCTGACAAGTGTCCAAAATGAATCACTTGGAAAGATCATGTTGTGGCTGAAGCACAAGATAAGCAGGGCTGAGCTCTGCTCCCAGAAGTTCTGCTCCACACTCGGTGTGTGACCTAGAGCAAGTCACGAATTCTCTGTTCCCATTTCCTCTTTGGTGAAAATGATGACAATGATCATGTCTGTTCTCAGCAGAATTATGAGTGAGTATGCAGTAACTTACATTTCTACATGTTTCTCATTCTTTGCAGGAAATGCATTGCAAATATCACTGTTTGAGCACTATTCCACATTATTATCAAGTCTAAACTAACACAAATGCATCAGAAAGACCTCAGCCCTCCCACAGGTATTCGCACATTTGTTCCATCAGAAAGCATCACTCTTCTAAGAAACCACTATTCAAATCAGTCAGACAAAGGGGAAAATGAAAGGCTGTCCCAGAGCAGCACCTCTCTAAGCTTGCCTTGCTTTCACATTCTTGGCTTGTAGGTTCTGCTCACTATTGAAGGCAGAATATTAAATTAACGGGCTCTTTGACAAATTACATCTTATCCTTATCCTTACACTACAGCTTTCCTGGAGCTCCCTACAGCTTTGTGCTGCTACTTGTCCAAAGCAACAGCTATGCAAAGTTGCACTGTGTACAAACACAGACTCAGAATTAAGCACGTGTTGGATGCAGTGGAAAGACTTTACACATCAGCCCAAAATAAATACAAGTTCCTTGTTTTGTGTCTCGTGAAAGGCTATGAATCAAGAGGTGAGAAATGATGAGGAGCTCTGGCTCCTACATCAGGGTACCTGAAACATGCTGGGAGCTATACCATGGAAATCCGAAAGTCAAAAGCTGAGCCAGTTCCAGGCAGTGAGAATATTCCAAAGGGAAAAACTGCACTAAACCCAAATGGCTCCAGAGGAAGCAGGCAGGTAATGGTTAGTGACCTGATGTAAAGGTATGAAGAGCACTGAGGTCTGTTCTTCCTGCTGCATTGATCAGTACTGAACACCAGGGCAGGAAAAAAGAGAGACACAGAGGATACCGAGGAACAAGACAAACCACCTGAAGGCTTTGATATAAAAGTCACTTTTGAAATTTGCAGGCTCAGTCATATACATATGGAGGACACCTGGAAAGCAGCAATTTGAGAGAAGCCTGAGAGTGAGGGTGGACAAAATGAAATGTATGTTTTAGAGGGGAAAAAAAAGGCCTGTGTGGTTTCAGGCAACATATTTAGGACCAGGGATCCAAAGGAAAGGCTCTCAGGACTGTGCGGTCAGACATTA
Source organism: Aphelocoma coerulescens (assembly GCF_041296385.1). Taxonomy (NCBI): domain Eukaryota; kingdom Metazoa; phylum Chordata; class Aves; order Passeriformes; family Corvidae; genus Aphelocoma; species Aphelocoma coerulescens. The sequence goes on from NC_091015.1 coordinate 81,938,702, forward strand.
AATTGTAAGCTGTAGACAGCAGAGGGTTTTTTGTTTTGGTTTGGGTTTTCTATCTTTTTTTTCTTGAAGCTGCACCTTGCTCTCAGGGAACCCAGCCATGGCCTGGTTACAGCACCATGTTGGGGGAAGCACTTCAAGTTACATAAGTTATCAAGAATAACAAGACACAGAAAAATACCAGGAGTTCAGATGAAAGAAATACAAATGGTAGCAAGGCTGCCAAACATTGATTAATGGAGGAAATAAAATGTAAATAAAGGGTAGCATGGGATTTGTAAATCCTGCCAGTCTAGAAGGGTCTAAAAAAACAGAAGGGAGGGGTAATTTTTAAGCTGTATAATTAGAAAGAGCAAAGCAAGATTCTGCAGATGTAAACCTCTGGAGGAAACGCGACGTACACCATTCACAAGGCTGAGCAAGAGCTGGCTGTAGAAAATGTCTTTCCGAGAGCAGGGGAAGACCAGCCACGATCCAGTGCAGCATGCTGACCAGCGGCCACCTGGCATCTCACAGAGCTGCAGCCAGAGCACGCTGTGTTTGCAAACAACCGCAGAGCCAAACCTCGCTCAGATCTTCCCCCGCCAGAGAAAAGGGCTGCCCTTGGGGGCAGCTGACCTGGCACCGGGCTTGGGTTCGTGGCTCTGTCATGAGCAGCACATCAACCTCCAAGCGAGTTATGTGGCCGCTCTGAGCCTCAGCCGCCCGCTCGCGGACCCGGGCTCACAAGCCCGTCCCATGTCCCGGGGCCGCTCGGGAGCTGCCAACATCTGGGATGGCGGGATGGCCAGAGCGTGAGGGGACTCATCCCGGGGGGAAGCTGCAAAGCTGAACCTGGGCTGCGAAACCCCGCGTCCCATGCCTGAGGGACAAGTGTGCCCACGTTCTCTCGAATAAATCTGTTCGGTAGGGTGGAGTCTGCCTTATTTTTACTCTACATGCAAATTTTATCCCTCAACAACCTCACTGCAAATATTTTCTGGTTTCTCACACCCTGCCCTGGGCAGAAGCAGGCTGTTTTCCCTGCAGATCCCCTGGCTTCCTTTGCAACTTTGGGTTTGGACTACTTTGATTTTACAGAAGCGAGAGAAGCTTGTGAGTTGCTGGGATAAAACCAAAACCAAAACCCGAACAACCAGAGCGGGGGGGAAAGGCAGGCGAAGCTGTTCTGCCCAGCCCCGCAGGATGCGGCGGGCTCCGACCTCGCCGATTGCCCCGAGCAGCGGGACGAGCAAACCCAACCCCGCGGGAGGGATGCGACACCCACCTCCCCTCTCCGCCGGCTCCCAGCCTTACCTGTTTGCCAGCGGCAGCGAGGCACAGGAGAAGGAGCCAGCAGCCTGACGGGACGGGCATGTCTGGGTGTCCGTCTCTGCCTCCTCCAGTGGCTCCTTTTCCTGCCACCGTAGGGAAACTAGATCCTTCCAGCCAAGCCCCCGCGCCCCGGCAGCGCAGCGAGGCGCATTTGAGCTGACTACTTCTCTTTCTTCCTTTCCTTCCTCTCAGCTACACGAGGGGAGAAGAGAGAAGAAGAAGACGAGAAAGAAAAAAAAAAAAAAAAAAAAAAAAGGCGCCTGGCTGTAGTTCCCACAGCATTTCCTCAGACTTGACATGCAGATTTTTTTTTCCTCGCTTCTTGTCCCTCCCTTTCCTTTCTCCACCCCCTTTTACAAGAAGTTTAGTCACCATGCCCACGTCCCTCCTCCGGCCGGTGGGGATTGCGTTCCCGGTCAGTCCTTCTCGGCAGGGCCATGCATCCACCTGCCCCCGCCTCCGCGCCCTCCCGTTCCAGCCCCCAGCACCTTCCCTCGCTGTGCGTCTGCCCTGGAACTGCTGCCTTCTCCTCTCCACCCTGGGGATCGCCTGTCACTGTCAGAGGACATCTTGGGCCTCAGGCAGCCTCCCACCTCGCCCCCTGATCAGCCCTGGCTCTGCCCCCAGCACTGAGGAAAGCTCCTGTCCCATCCTTTCCCATGCCCTGTCCCATCTCCGCGCCCGTGCGACATGTGGGTGCCAGCCTCGGCGTTCTGGCACAGCTCGAGGTCCCCTCCCTTCCCCCTCCACGTACTTTAGTTGATGTCGGGAGCTGGCGGACGGGATTGCTGCCAAGAGGGGAAGAAAAGCGGAAGATGTGCTTTGGGAGCTCTCCCAAACCACTCCACGCCGTGCATGGGCCAGTCCCTGCGACCTGACTCGGAACGGTGCAGGGTGGCCTCTTGACCCCTAAAACATCATCCACCACCACCACCGCCAGCCCTGCGGCAGCCACCCTGCCTGGAAAAGAGTGGCTGCAGCTGATGGCATGCCTGGCACGGCCCTCGATGTCCCTCGTCTCACAAAGGGACAGGAATCCTCTGCGGTACGGCAGGACCGGGCTATTTACACAGCCTGAGGATCCAGCAGAGCTGACCCTGTGGATACAAAACCTGCCCTGTGCTCTCATGCTGAGAAATAAGCTTGGGAGACTTGGGCAAAGAAGGAAGTTGTTCTTTCACTTATGTATTTAGATTTAACCTTTGACCAGGAAAAAAACCTAGTTTTGCTATGTTTTCAAATAAATAAATACATTCAAACACAAAAGATGAAGAGAATATTAAAAACTCATCCTTCCTTGGTGATGCTGTTGTCTGATACCTGCTCAGAGCAAGGATACACTCAGGACAGAAAGGGCTGCTGGGCTTTTTTCCTGTAGCTAATGGAGGGCCTGCCTGCACAGCAAAATGAAGCTATGACCTTCACCCCTACATAGTTTCCAGGGGCCATAAGGCCTTTTTAATCTCCCTAAAGTTTCTTTCAATGTTTGGCACCCCCATTGTCCTCAGCAAGCATTGGGCCCTGCCTGATCTGTGCTCAAGCAGTTCCTGGTATCCTCATTCCCCTGCCTGGCCTCTGACACCACGTGGCTGTTTGGGCACTGGTGGCCCCTAGGTGGGTTTGATGCTCCACAGTGGGCTGTGGCTCAAAACAACACTGCATGATGTGCCTGGCTTAGGGCCAGCAGCTGCTCCTGATGCCCTCACTCTTCTGGAGGTGACTGGGCAAGGGTTGTGCTGATGGGTTTCAGCAAGCCATCGAGCTTGCAATTGCAGCGTCAGAGTCCTGTCACCCTGCCCAAGGAGTCAGGGTCTCACCACACTTGGGCTGGACAGGCTACAGCTCTGGTACCAAACTCTGGAACTGAGTTGGGAGTGAGGAGTAGGGGGGATAGCCACAGCACCCAGCTTGCCTGGTAGGCAACAAAATGCAAAGCTGACTTTCACCAGGACTTTGCAAGGTGTGTGCCCACCTTGGCAAGGGAAAGGTGTGTGCCTGGCTGCTGGCAGCCGTGCTAGCCTTGGCAGGACCCGGAAGGAGCCCACTGAGAGGGAGGGACAGCACCGGGAGGAGATCCTTCTGCCAGAGCCTCGTCCACCCGTTGCTGAAAACATGCAGCTCTGTGCCAGCCGGGATGTTTTAAAATGTTTGTGTTTATGGTACAAGGAAATGTTTCTTTTTAAACAGAACAGTCTGTTAAGTCTCTTCCCCTTTTCACATTTAGCACAACACTGAGGCTATAGGCTATGTTTATTTACCAGCTGCTCATTCTAACCACAGATTTACAAGAGCAAACTCACACTCTCACGAGCAGTTAGATGTGTTATCAGCTTGCTCTGAAGGTGTCAAGCGAAGGGTTTGAAGGCCTCGAGTAAAGCCAAGCCCTGTGCAGCTCAGAGGAGCTCCACACCATTCAGTATTGCACATCAGCTTGATTTACTTTTACATTCTCACCCCTGATCCTGCATGAAATATTTCTTGTTTGGGCTGAAATTTCTCTCATTTTCTACCACTATGCAAAAACAGCCTCTTTTTGAAAGCTTAGACATTTTCCTCTGAGTTAAATTTTATGTTTCTGAGCCAAAACCCGCAGAAGCCACTACTGGGTGCTTTACAGTCTTAATTATGGATTGCAGTAGATTGTTAGAAACTAAAATGTGAATGCTATAAAATATGAACCAGGGATGTGTAGTGCTGTCAATTCTCTCACACTTATCACATATATCATTCTGTGTAGCACAAGTAAAACCTTAAAATTTATACCAAAACTTGTCAGCCTGTTCTAGAATTTTTTTTTTCTCTTACAGAACATTATTTTTTCAGCTACCTTTGCAAAGCACCTGTTCTGAACAAAACCAAAATGCTTGAAATATTAAGGTTCCAAAGTTACCAGTGATATTTGGGTGCCTCTTGTTTCTGTTCACCACTGTGGCACACAAGCATAAACTGGACTTGCCTTTGGGAAGCTCTTATGAAAGAGGAGAGATGGAAAACCCTGTGCAGCCTTAGAGGTGCAACAGAATGAAAATAATACCTTGGAGAATTTCAGGATCCCATCTTTGGTGAAGCCTGCCATAGAAAACAAACCATGAGCCTGGCTGACTGCTTAGCAGGGCTGCAGTCAGTATGGCTGAGAGAGGGAGAAAAGTAGGTATTACCTGCTAAATGCTATTCTAAAAGAAGCACATCAATGTAATACTGCGAGTTTTGTAGCTGTGTGAAAATTAACCCCCCTCAGCACCAGTGTAAAAACTCCTCTTTTACAGGAGCTTGGATAAATGGCAACTCACTGCCAGCCAATGCCTGAATTTGTCTCCCATCTTTCCAAAACTTTCAACCCAAAAAGCAAAGCTTAGGAATGGTTTGGTGGATACACCAGGGCATCTGAGCAGCACCTGTACACTCATGTTCACATCCCCAGCTGTTCCTTCATTTTATCACTGCCACTGAAGTCCCCTTACCTGCACATGGACACCAACACCTTGTGATACCCCATTTACCCAGGGGGGAGAACCCGGAGGCTCTGTGTTAAATCCAGGTATTCAAAGTGATGTGACGGAAACTTGGGCAGAGAAGCAACACTGAAAGGCAGACAGTTTCACCCTGGGAGACCTTTTCACATGTGCAGGAAGGCTGTGAAGGCATTCCCTTGCCTCTCACATGCTGTTGAGGGATAGAGAATGAGATTAAGGATTTTGATCGATCAAGATCAATGTTTTTCTATCAATATGTGTCACAAAGGTTATTTGGGGTTTCAGACTATGGACTAAATACAGGCTTTGTAAATACAAGCACCTGCTCCTCTGCAGGTGAGCAAGAAAGGCAGTGCAGTGCAAAGTTCGAGCTCTATGAAAGATCTAGATCTCTCTAAACCAGGTGGATGCCCGCAGCTTCTTGAGTGCCAGCAATCCATGCAGAGTCTGCCATGGACCAGGGAGAAAGGCTGCCTTCAGCTGCCTCATCACCTGCCACAGGGAGGGAGCCCTACAGTATGACCCAGCACATGGATCTTTCTACACTTGGCTGAAGAAAAAAGGTAGAAAAATATCTGCACATTTTAGCACAGGAGGTTCTAGTTTTATTTGAGAACTCTAGCTATTAAAATAAATTTAAAAAAATGTAAATCTATTATTTGCAAAAAACCCCAACCCATACACAAAATCATGTTATCAACTTGAAACTGTTTTCTTCCAGTGAAAGGCAAGTTTCCATAGCATTCTTCTGCCCAGTCTCCTTGAAATTTTCAAACACACAAATATTTCCCATGACAGAGCAACTATAATAAAGCTCCTTAGTCACACTGGTGTGGTTTACACAACACACCTTTTACAATCCCACAAAAATGTACCACTGCTAAATGCCTGTCCAAAAACCTCAAGTCTGCAGCGTTCAAAAGAAAAATGCTCTCAACCACCCACCGCTAGTACGTCAGATATCTGAAGCACGTGCAAGCAGATGCTGAGCTGATAGGTTATCACAGGCCACTGTGGCAGTAGTTATGCCTGCGTACTTCTGGAAGGAAATACAAAGTCATGGTGAATTTTTAACTTTGATGTTTATAAGATACTTGTTGACCTCCAAGACTTGAGTCATATATTCATCCTTGGGACAAGAGCAATACTGGCATGAACTGGGGAGCTTGCTCTGTCCGGGATACTCCTCAAGCCCTGGAGATGAGTCTTTAAGGCTGGCAAACACCCACCAACCCCTCAGCAGGGCGACTGAGACCCTAAATCCTTTGCAACACCCCATTACCAGCTCCCCAGAGCCACCCTGCCATCTTATCTAACAGCACACTTGATCCCAAACTTCTTCGAAAACTCACCTGGTTGAGATGACTCATACTTAGATCAATGGAATGCATTCTATCAGCAAGGGATCGGACCTAAATGAGCCCTTACTGCCTATTAAACATTGCAGCTGCTTGTTCCCCACCACCACTTCCCCTCCCCTTGCAGCATATTTAAAGGGAAGGTGCAAATGCCTGACAGAACAACCCACATGATCCTACCAGGCACACTCTGCTACAGCTTCTGTCACTTCAGCAGGACCCTGCTGTGCTGCCTCCATCTCCTGACGAGGCCTCTCAGGTGTTGCAGAATGGGAAAAATCGCTGTGAAAGTGCAGGACGAGGAGCAGCAGCACAAGACCAAAGTCACAATAGTTTTGGGAATGGCAATATTTAAGTACACAGCAAACTGTCCTATTTGCAAACACACAGTAAATGGTAGAAGAAACATTCTACCCTCTGCCTCTGTGCGATGGTGAGGTCAGAGGGTAGGGTGCAGACCACTCTGACATGGGGTGACTGAGGGATGCAGTGGTGAGCACGTGCAATCCCAGTGCTTGGTGGAGTGCTGGGAAAGGAACCAGAATGACCACTGCCACGGTGTTGGCCCTTGACAACAAGTGGTGAGTCACTGTTTCAAGTCACTGACTTCTGCAGTAGAACTGCTCATGCTCAGAAGTTTCTAGGAAATGGAAATCTTCAGTCTAAGGAAGTCTTTCACCAAACTGGAAGTGTGATGGACATTCAAGCTCAGCATGTAGTGCAGATGCCTCCAAAGACAGAGGCTGTTTACCACTGACCTGCCTGTTACTAACTCTGTAAGCAGAATCATCTTTTCCTACAGCTTACCTGTATGGATGAAAACTGGCCAGCATTAAACCTAAAGGCAGAGCACTGTAGGAACAACTTCTCTGGAAAAATGATTACCCATTCATGGTTACTCATCTGGATTAGTTAACACACGATATATAAGTGTACACTGCTGACATCCAGGACCTGAGCAGCTTTATTCAACAACCATGCTCCTCTGGGCTTTTGTTTACCATTTTCATTGTCTAAACCAAATTAACTATGGATAAGAATTGTCTCTGCTAGAAATACTAGCCAAATGCACTCAGAAAAACAGTGGATCAGTTTCCTTGAAATCTTGTTGCCTTCATTCCTGTTATTCATCAGCACTTACATTTGGTGCAGGAAATTCTGTGATTCCACCTCGGATCAGTCCCATGCCAATCAATTTGCTGTATCAACACATCAGCAACTTTCTGCTCCATGAACCTGTGCTAGTACTTTGTGGTTTACTTAAATACCAACATCAGTAAGTTCCATATGGGAAATTACTTAAAACATTTTGAATGCGTTATACTCAACTTCATAAATGCACTAAAATGTAGAGCCACTGACTCCTGGAACAGAAAAATGCCATTAACAGTGTCACAACAGAGACAGTAGAAATATTCCACAAATCCACTTTTCTGCACCTTTTTGAATCATCTTATCATCCCTATGTAGCAATGAATTCCCACAATATATTACAAAAATTCTTTGTTCTTCACAACAGATGTTTTTCATGGATCATTTTTAATCTTTCTATCCATTAGCTTCCTCACCTTCCCTAGCCCCAAATCCATTCAAACACTGCTTTTAGTTCTCCTAACCACAACAGACTTTCATGTACAGTAATAGCAGGATTGTTTTTCTTCTTGGGACAGAAGGGGAGTGGGGAAGAGACTGACAGAAGAAGACTGAGCAGCTTTTCTTAAGGAGCGCCCTTTATTCACCTTGATTACAAGATACAAAAAGAGCAAATTGCCTAATTTAGAGTTCTAGAAAACAATCTCTTTCAGAACAAAATATAGGCATAGTATCAGTTAGCCTTATGCTCAATCTACAGAAAACATATGTTCAGGCAGCCAGGTACCTTCAGCCCACTGACCACTTTTGCTTAAGAACACATGAGTCAGTATTTTAAATAAAGATACTAAGAATTTGTCTGAAATTTCGCTAGGGGCAGCATGAGACCTTCAACATTTAAAGTCAACAAGCTGAAGAAGTTTAGGCAATGCCAATAAAGCAAACATTTAGGGTTCTTAGAGAATCCTTACTCAGGCAGAGCCATTAGCAATTAAAGACAACCCTTTGGGGATGAACTGCTTTCTTTTAACAAAACATTTTCTCCCAAAAGGTGCACTTATTTTGAATAGTAACAGGAAAGGGGGAGGAGAAATTAATTTAAAATATTCTCGTAATTCTTCTCATTAAATGGGTCTCTCTTTTCTGTTCCAGCCCTGAATGCTACAGTACCATAGTTTGGAGGAATATTCAGAAAAAACCCAAATATCCCCAAACCCCACATGGAACAACTTCTTGCAATCTTGGAAACCTGTTCATATTTGAAAACTAATAAACACTTTCAAAAACTCCTGCAACCAACATATACTAACAGATACCTGAAATTTGGAAGGCAAAACTCCTGAAGACAACCTGCATTGGAAGTTTGCTGCCTACACAGTAATTTTTTCACCTCAGTAGTTACTGTGTTGCTCTTCCTGGGATCCTTGCTCAAATTCCTACAACTAGTGTGAAGTAGAACCCTGAGTAGCAAAAGCTACACTTTTCAAGAGAGACTGGATCTATTTGGGGTAAAGATGCTACATTTATACTAAACTAAAGAGTCTCATCCCACTTTCTTTACAGTTAAATTGCTGTCCCAGTTTTTTGGCTTGTGCTGATTTGTAAGTTTTCCAAACACTGGATGAAGTTCAGTGTAGGTGAGCAGCCCCGCTTTGGAAAACAGAAGCTTAACCATGGATGTGTTATTTCAGTCTCATGCCTACAAAGCTGTCTCTGGCACTGCAACTGCTGGAGAAGTCAGAAAGAGAAGGAGAAAAAAGCCCCAAACCAAAACTGTAACACAGGAGACACAGGAGGAGACCCTGCATGAAAATGGCAGTGAAGCCGCATGTCTAGAAGCCAAGCACACAGATAGGAAATTGAGCAAGTTCAATCCACCACCTGCTATGTAAAAAGATTTAAGGGTAAGGACTTTCGGTGCATTAGATGTCTCTCCTGTAACAGCTCTGCTGATGTGATAATCTTATTCAGGGAAGAGCAGAAGTAACAAGACAAGGCAGGTATACAAAACTTTTTATTGACAACAGAACAATAGAGAGGAATGTCACCACTTCCCATTCCTCAGGAATGTCTCCATTTCACAGTCAGTCTGCTAAAAGCATACTTTCATGGTAACGCAACACAAAGGCATGGAGCTGTCTGTAACCTCCAGAAAAATGCTTCATCAGTGCAGTGTAAGGGGACGGATGGTGCGCACGTGAGCAACAGGCCCTGTCACAACACAAACGTGGCAGGCAACAGCACAGGCACAAACATGAAGCACTCAGGAGGAGCCTCAAGTTATTTCCATTATTTCCATCTAAGGCTGATACCCGACGTGCTATTCCATCCCTATTCTGTTTCAGGAGGGAATATTTTATTCCCTCACTAGTTTTGCTTTCCCTGTCCTCAAAGATGTCCATACTTCCAGCTCAATGGTACCATGTCAGAGAATGCCTGAGCTTTTATATTTTGCTACCTCATACCAGTTCATGCATGCACTTGAGTTTACTTTCAGAAGCTTACATTGACATAGAGAGGGGGAAAAAAAGTGCTGTGTAAGAAGAAAAGGATTTAGTTGTTAATGCTTCCTTGCAAACAAAAGTATTTAGTAGTTGTTGAATATCCTCCCTGTAATGTCATTTTCAAAAAGTATGTAGTCAGTCTACTTAACATTTTAAAGAAACTGCACATCAAACTCAACATAATTTCAAATACTCCAAAATTAAATTTGAACTGAAATTCAATCTAAACAACACAGTATCTTCAGTTTTCACAGTTCGCAGAACTGCACACTGAGTGCAGCTGTGAGCTCTCTCTCCTGCATACGGTTTCCTCTGCCTGCAGAACTGTACTGGGGACCCTGTGTAGTAGCTTACACATTTATTAACATTTATTAATTTATCATGTTTTTCCTTTACTTAATGGAAGTGCCTGTGGATGTGGAGACTTGTAAAGTGCTTTAAAATAAAACAAAAAACCCAACAAAAGAAAAGAAATCCCTCGAAAAACCACATAGATGTGAGAATTTTATCTGAAGGACTTTGTACAGCATTTACAATGTCAGCATAAAGCATCTGAAACATGAGCATTCCCTGCAGACTGATGCAGTGCAAGCAGTCTCATACATAAGACACTGCAATTCCTCTGGATTCAAGATGCACAATACGTACAAAAACAACCCTAGAAGCACAGACAAATGCTGGTGGCTCTTCCTCTTCTTTTTAGAAACATAATTAAAAAATCTGCATTACTCTCTCATAATTTAAATACATAAGTAATCTCCACTTTTATTACTTCATGACAATGACTTCAAATTTACATTATTTTAAGTACCGTCAGAATAGCTCCATGTATAATACAGATATTTGCTGATATCCTGTCCGAAAATAAAAAAAACCAAAACCTTCCACTATATAAAAAAATTATGCTGGAAAGACAAGAACACAGAACAGGGACTTGGTACAGACTATGATTTCAGTTTTATATCAACCACAGTTAACCCAAAATTAACAGATACACAGCGATATTCAAAAGCAGTGCAAATATCTTTGGAGGTTAGAATAAAATTATACTACAAGAACATAAGACAGAAGAAATTAAAAGGCAAGTACTTCAAGTACAGGAACCAGTCTCTGTGAGGTCCACCTTAGTGTTAGCTGGGAGTTCCTTTTCCCATCTTACTTCTTCCTCTGGAACACATTAGCCAACATTGCACCTGATGTAGTCAGCTGACCCATTTTGTTCAAAAACTTGGTCTTTGTATCTTCACTCACCAGGCTCGCTGCAATTGACATTGAGCTAGGAAAGGAAAACATTTAGTGGCATAAGACTACAAATTAAAAAGAACATTATGCTGTTATTTATTAAGCAACTAAATAGTCTTTGTGTTTCAGAAGTTTCAACAAAAAAGACCAGTCTGTGAAGAAGAATTGAAAACCCATCACTACTTAGTTCCATATATACACTGTTAAATTGATTATAATGTGTTCACAGGGCCTGTGAAAATGGTAAAATATTTTTGTGCACATTAATTTTTAGTAGCTTTGGATGTCACCACACTAGCATTTGCTACCTGTTTGGGAATTGCTGTACTGACAAATACCTCTGTGAAGGACTGGCTTTGCCTTCTTACCAGAAATGTCAATCCTTATGTTTATTTAGTCTAAGTTCAACACTATTAGTTCAGACACAGACCTTTCTAACTCAAGTCCCCTGCCTCCAACAGTGACCATTAGCAAATGTGTACAGAAAAGCAAAAGCAAGGTAAGTACAAAACAGTGAGCTCTCTCCTTAATTTTCAACTCTTTATTTTCCAACTACTTGCACCCAAGCAGAGTTGAAAATTGGTGAGGATTTTCAACCTAGTAACTCTCAATAAATCTTTATTTTACATTACTTAATCAGCTTTCCTTTGATCTCCTTATAAATTTCTTGCAAACCCCACTCTGAGTCCTACTGGGTCAGCCTCTTGATGGGTAAGGAGCTTCTCCTTCTGGTTGTTGTCAATGTGGCTCCTGTTACCTGTGCTTGGATGTTCCTACTTGAGACATACTAGATAGGACAATAGAGAGTCCATAGGTTTCCCACAAACTGGACTGGAAGGAGCAATCCAATCAATGCTGAAGCTACAAGATGCTAAGCTTTGAACAATATGTTAAGAAATTATCCCAATGCTGTGAAATTTACAGATTTTTTTTTTTTTAAATTAACAACATATCAGTGAGCTCAACTTCAGATATATATGACTGTTTAGCACAGCAAGAGTCATCTGTCTCAAGATAGAGCAGATACACATAGCAGGAATATTAATAAATATTCCATACTTCCTATATTTGTAGTTAAAATGGCAAAATGGCAAGTGTTTTTCAACATTAGACAAGGACAGTTTTAGAAAACATTACCAAATAAATTCTCCCTTGTGAACTCAGCATGGACTCTGCATTTCAAAATTATAGCTAAGACCACAAAATCTGTCTTACTGGCAAAGGCCAGATTCCAGGAACTGACCTTTCAGTCTGAAAAGTTATAAACAGTTCTGTTAGATACACTTGCATCAAGGAGATCAAACTGAAGTTAACTCTGAATTGTTTCAACAGAACTTGAATGATTTCTTCAAAGGTAGAAGGGATGCAGCCAGTACTTTCTCAGAAAAGGTGCTTAGTGATAACGATTTCTGGTTCTTTTTAAAGCACCTTAAAAATAAAGGGGAAGCTTTTCACTAAAGCAGTACTGTGGATTTGCAGATAGTTTAATTATAAACTTTTAAAGTAAAATATTTATTTCAGGAACAATCAGGCAGCCAGACATCTTTGGCTTGATTAAACATCTCCAGTCAACTGATGAATCACATATTTCCAACTGATAAAACTCAGCAGAGAAATTACTGCTACTGTAAGATGGATGTCTTATGCAATTCCCTTTGATTTCATGATAAAGCAAGGCCATATAAATTATGTAAATAACAGTTTACACTCACTATCAGCTGGTTAAGGACAAGAAGCTATCTCAGACTCTGAGGTATCCTGGAATTGTGTGTAGCTACAAAAACTTATTTGGGAAATACTGTACATTCCAAGCATTAGCATCATTAAGAAAATAAAACTGCTCACTTCAGAAAAGAAAGCCTAGCAACTGGTGACAAACCTGTAGTTTTAAACAAACTGTGCTTTCATTATTCTAATGATCCTGAATAAGTTTGAGAAAAACAAGGAAGCATTCCATTGAGTTTTGAAACAGTTTAGGGGTATCAGCCATCTGATGTCAAAAATTAAAAATTAACAACTGCAGAGTCAAGAAGTTCATGTTTTCTAATACTATGTTACTGTAAATAGAAACATAATCCACAGCACCCAGCATACTTAAAAATTTAAATATGCCCCAAAGTACTTCCTTTACTATGCAAATTGAATATTTAAACTTAGTAAAAATTAATATGGAATTGAATAATTTTGAGTCTCACATCTTTAAAAAATAATCAAAGAACCCAACACAGCAATAGTATATCTTCTTAGAAACAATCAGTCCTACAGAAAAGTCCTTGCATTTATTCATTATTTAAAAACCCAAACAAAACCCAACCCACAAACAAAAATAATGTGTAAACATCAAATTTTTTCCTGGTGTGTAGATGAATTAGATGCTAACACAGAGCTCTGCCTGTTTTATGGGGAAGCTCTAGGCCAAAACAAACATTCCTGGTAGGCATTTTATAACAATCAGTTTGAAACATAAGTTGTTGCCCATGATTGAAATACCTGGTTAATTACTAAATAAAATGTTTAACAAAATTGGCTATCCAATACTTAAAATTGCAAAGTTCTGAAAAAACCTATTTCTTTGATCCCATATCATTTTGACCAACTTTTTCTAAGAGTAAAGGGAAAAGACAAGATAACATCTTATGATTGCTTTTGCATCCATTTTAATTTCTGTACATGCATTCCCATGCTGTTAACAAACCCCAGCAATTTATATCCCAGTTGCATTTAAATCCTTTGTCAAATATGTATTTGTCACTGAAATTAGGAACTGAAATTAGCGAAGGCTTAGCAAGAAAACAGATATTTATGTATATGAAAAGGTCATTTCTTCAGTGGTAAAATATTTCTTGTTAATTTTGTACAGTACAAGACTGCAACCATAGCCTGATTTTGAATAAGAAAGGGGAAGGATAATTAAAGAACAAAGGAACACATTGCAAAGACTTATCCTTTGCATATCTTAGTTTTCAGCAGCTGCATTCTAGAAGAAAATACACTAGATGTTGTATCAGGTTTGGATTTATCTGTTTCTGCAATGGCTTAATAGGACTGACTCTGATTTTGAAGTATTTACTACTAGTAAAGCCTGAAGTATTTTACGTTGTGCATGAGAGACTGACCCTTTTTCTACTTCACGCTTCTGTTCAATTCTTGCACACCTGTTCCACTTTAGTCATTCTCAAACTACCAGTTGCTTCCAGGACTATGGGCAAGCTCTTTCAAAAAGTAAATTCTATCAGTTTCTTACAGATAAAGAAGCATGACATGAACAAGCTTCAACAATTGTCTCAATTCTCGTGACCAAGTATTGTGATTGAGAACAGATTTTCTATTCAGATACCTTCTCACACGCTTCCTGGCAACACTGCTAAGGATTTATTAAGCTATATAATAATCCACAAGAATTTACCTGCTGGCATGTTATTCCAGGCAATAAGCAGGCAACAGAGCACATACAACTCATTGTAATGACACTGAACTTTCCAAATTTCCATGTCCCATGTGGGTCTGTTGGTTACTTTTATTATCAGGAAGTGCACACATATGATACCATCTCTACCATGTGAGGCAAATGGATGCACATGCACCATGTGTCTGATGCCTCCCTGGAGAGCTGGGTTTGCTCTGTTTGTGGAAAGGATGTTTTACCCAAGTGCAACACAGGTGGCATTTTCCCAAAGGCAGCATACTTCCTAACCAGCACACTCAGTTGATACACTGAAGAAACTGTTCTCATGTGCACCAGTCACACAGGAACCAGGAAAGCAGCCTGAAGCAAGCCATTCCCAGAACCAGAACAATTCCCTCAGCCTGCAGGCTGCCACCCCCATGGGTGGCAAAGTGTCTGCTACATACACTGCTCTAAGCACTTAGCCAGGCACTCCCTGCTTTCTCCATTCAGGACAGAAATTTAAATACTGCTTCAAATGAATACAAAATTGAGAACAAAGAACATAATTCCTATAAAAAATTTGTTGTCCTGTGTTTTACGCTGAAGACAGAAAGAACCACTTTATTAAAGTTTCTAAAACCTGTTTTCAAATACAGCATATGTCAGTGCAGGATTTCAGGTCACAAACCTTGGACACCACTATGGAATACACTCTGCAGAACTCTCCAGAATTACTCCGGAGGCGCATAAAAAAAGGGAAGTGGAAGTCTTACCCTTGTGGTTCTTGGACGGTCTTGTTTTCCACTTTCTGTTCACATTCTTTTATCATAGAACTCAAAATAACCTAAGACACATAAGGAAGAGAGAGATACATGACATTTGACATTCTTCCTTTTACATTAATACTTCTTACGAAATCTACTCTGCAAATAATTCTGACATTAGCAGAACTGTTCAAAATGTTTCCCTGTTTTTTTTTTCAAGTGCTTTTGAGTTCCAGTTATCTGATAATGCCTTGTGGTTAGAAACAACAAAAACGTTCAAAACAACTTAAAGAAGAAAACATTTTCCAAATAGCTACAGAAGTCCAAGACTCCCTCCTTTTACCTTAGGCTTTTAAAAACAAAGTTAAAGCACTCACTTCTGTGACACACTATATCTTCATGAACATTATGCATGAAAGAAAAAGCAAGAAAAGAAAAAAGTGTGATGGCATCCTAAGACAACCTCTTAATGGAAGGAAGTGCTAAAATCAACTCAGTATCATTCCACTGGTATCTTCCAGAGTTCCTATGACTCCTGGCTTTTTCCCTTTATTTAAGCAATTACAGTGCTAAAGGTTTCTGCAGAGTATTTAAGACTGAAAACACCTCCACACTGACATTTTTAGATTTCTCCAAAAGTAAAGGAATGATTCCTAATAGCAGGCTTTAAAAAGAGTAAAAAAATCCTACAATTAATTCATGGGACAGGCAAATGCCTCCCTGCCCTGCTCACAACAGTACTGTTTTAACACATTAAGACAAAAGCATTTGAAACATTTAGGCAAAAGAGTTAGAATGCAAAGCATGAAACTATAAATATATATATATACACACTGCATAAACGGAAAATTCCTCTGCTCACAGCTCAGAAAAAAGCTAAATATTTTTTTGAGACACTAAATTTAAAATCTAAAAGCTACAAGCAATTAAAATTAGTAGTGTCTTACCAAACCTGAATATATACAAGAAAAGAAAAAACCTATTTCCAATCTCTAAAATACAGATCAGTCACTAATGGTTACTACCAACTGGTAACTATTTTTAAATGTATTTGTATACATTAAAATGCTGGTTTCTGTCAAGTCACTTTGGACATCTGCAGCACAACCATTAATTACACTGATAAGATGTGGCCTGGTCTGCAGATCTGTACCACCTCTCACTCTATTTCTCCACAAGTATTACTTCAGCATTTGAAACATTTTAGGTAGCAGGTTTTATATACCCTTGAGTGTTTCCGAGTGGCATTCAAACTGGACTATAGCTCTTCCTGCTAAATTTGCTGTCCTCCATTTACATAAAATGTTATACAAACACTTAATGCTCAAGAGTACAGAGGTACAAGAGAAATACATTCAGAATTCCAGAGAAAAAGAAAGCTTTTTGTTCTGTATCAAAAAAGCCCTGAAATTTCTAAGCAGTCACCATAATTTTTGTTACTCAGCATTGCTACCTGTGCACTGGAGTTTCCCTACATTTTTGTACATCTATCTGAATCCAGATGTTCCAATATCAACAATATAAAGTCTTGATCAAAGGGGAGAATAATTCGTCAAGGACCCAGGATCATTTCAATAACACGATGGAGTTCCCATCCATTGCACAGCTCCTTCTGGGAAGGCTGTGTAATTCTTGGATGAAGTGGAGCAATTTTTCCCTCTTCCCCAAATTAATTTCTAAATTTCTACATTATGGCTTTGCATATACTGCTCAGAGCTATTCCCTTGGGTTCTCTTTATTTGGTCATAGGACTGATTATGAAATTGCATCTCCTTAGAGAGAGATATTTTAGAGCACTAACTATATTTAGGGACACTTAAGAGACTTAACATGCTTAAGTCTTATAAACAATACTGCAGTATATCGACTAAATATTTTTATCAAGTACTGACGCACTATCATGCAACTCAAACTCAGTTACTTTGAAAACCCATAGAAGGCAAGTGGAAAACGAGGAAGAAGGGACTTGACATTGAAGTAGAGATGCTGGTAAAGTATCTGAGTGTCTGCACAAGGTGAAATGTTTCTTTTAAAGATGAGAAGGTCTGACCTAAATGCCCAACTTACACTTTCATTTATACGAAAGAAAGGAAAACAAGTATGAGGTATGAGTGGTAAATGCTGCCTGACAGGACCACACAAGCCAATTCCACAACGTTACCCTTCCAAGATGAGCATAAACTCTGTACTGACACTAGAGCTAAGGCTCTGTAATTTAGAAAATGTGTGTTTGTCAAGTGATATGCCATTTGAATAAGGAGTAACACCACAGTAGCCAAAATAACAAAAAAAGGTTTAGTTCTGTTTATGCAAACATCTAATTATTTGAGCCAGTAAATGGCATTCATTTCAGAAAACATGATTTTAAGAGAGAAGGCTACCAAGACAGACACTAGAACTCACTGGAGCCTCAAAAGCCTCTATCATGATGCCTATAAACATCCTGTTGAAGCAGGAAGCTGATCAAGCACCAGATACCCATTTATACAAAAAAATGGATAAAAATTGTAAAGCCTGTAGTGAGTTTTCTAGCCCACTGGAGCAGGAGTAAATATTTTTAACTTTATATTTCTCTCTGGCTAAAAAAACAAAGCACTTGGCATCATGCCTGAAGTCACACACAGTAATGCAGAATGTGGTAATGGAGGATTAAGAGCTGTCTTTACTTACTGATTTATTTTTAATCCTATTCCAGTCCTCAAACTCAATCAAACCTCTTGTTCTAATTCAGGGCATCTTTTGAACTGTCTTTAAATCTTAGAAGTTACATTAACTACAAAAATGAAGTAGCACTATTTGTATCAGTTATCCCATTAGTGAAAGAAAATTAAACTTTTGCCTACTGCAGCTTTCAGATATATGCTTAAGACATCCCAGTCCATCCTCCAGCTCTCTCTGAACACAGAGTACCTATCACTGCCACATCTCCAGTGCTGCCTGTGGTAAGGAAACACAATTCTGTTGCCTTTGAGTGATGCTCAGGTGACTCCTGTTCCTTCCAACTCAGCCTCCTCGACTCAAAATCTTTCAGGTTGAAAAGTTCTTCCAATAATATACAGAAAATAAGATTGATACTACAGGCTTTTAGATAGAAAATGTAACTGGAAGAAGAAACTTTGTTACTGAAGATAAGAACTTAGGACTCCTAGAGAATACAGTAATCTCAATTCAGACACTTTTGCAAACACATGGAAAATAAATTAATTTTCTCACATACAAAGTAATTCATGAAAGTGCAGTATTAACCTTCAAAGACTACAACAATATTCCTCTATACATTCTGATTAAATTTTTTCCTCCATCCCTTGAAATGTCCATCCTGTTAAAATTTTCCCAAACATGCAACTAAATGACATCTCTTTGTTTCAATCTCTGTTAGTATTCAACCTCTTCAAGGACATACCAAAAAAGTACATATGGCCAAGAATTTCAAGTTGCTCAAATTGACTTCTTCTGCTAACTTTTTTTGGTTTTAGCTGCTTTCTGTAAGCTCCCACTACCAGAGAAGATCTTGTTCACTCCCATGTTGTCGTGTCTGCTTCTTTTAATCTGCTCTTTACAATTCACAGAATCACAGAGTGGCTGAGGTTGGAAAGGACCTCTGGAAGATCATCTGGTCCAACTCCTGCTCAAGCAGGGCCATCTGAAGCCAAATGCCAAGGAAGAACATGTCCAGATGGCTTTTGAGTATCCAATCACAGAGACTCCACAATCTCTGGACAATGTGTGCCACTGCTCAGTCATTCTCACAATAAAAAAAAAACCCAGCTCTGCCCATGGTCTCTGCTCCTGTCACTGGGCACCACTGAGAACAGCCTGGCTCTGTTCTCATTGGACCTTCTCTTCAGGTATTATCTGTACACTGATAAAATTCACCCAAGTCTTCTCTTCTCCAGGCTGAACAGGCCCAGCTCTCTCATTCTCTCCTGCAGCCCATCACTGGACTCTCTCCACTAATACCATGCTTCTGTACTGGGGAGCCCAAACTGCACACAGTACTCCAGATATGAAGTGTATCCCAGGTATTTTAGGACTCTACTTTCCTAATCCTAATAGTTTCTTTCCTGCACTGCACCAAGTTTCATCGGCATTACCTTGGATATATTGTAGCCATTGATTTTAGCGTATCCTTTGTTTGATTAACTTAAGGACGGTAAAAATGTTTCCTTTTTCTTCAGTCTAGGAAGACCTGTGTTTTTACATGCATTTCTGACAGTTGAGTATTTGCCTGCAGAGGTCCTCAGCTTCGAAATACATTTTACGAGATTTTACTGGTGTTGGAATCATGTGACCCTTATAAAAAAACTCCTCAATGCCATGTTTTGATACCACTTATGAGCAGCTCTCCTTAACTTCTGGTTTTAAATGCCATTACATTTCAACTTCTGCCACCTACATCTCATACTCAGTTAGTAAACACAGCTGCTCACCTCGTGCTCCGGAGAGAGATGTTCCATGTCAGTTCGTAAACACTTCAGTCCTGGTAAAAAGTGATTGACCATTAAATCCTCTGAAATAACTAAAATCCAGGTTGTTAAGGTATTATAAGGATTGCCTTCTGAAATTACACTTTTTTGTTTTCTGTCCTCTGATAACGTTGTTCTATGGAACACAAGGATAGTAGCAAAACTAAGAAAATGGAATAGCATTTGACACTTCATGACTCATAAAAAGGAAAAAAGATCTTAAACATATTTAACATAATGTATTTCATACATCCATACAATTATTTTAATATTTTTTCTTGATTTATTGGTTAAGTTTAAGAGTTTTGTTTTTGCAGCTTTGTTTCTTAAAGGATCTATCAGTTCCACTGTATGGGGTCTGGCTGAGCTGGAGTTCATGTTCTGCACAGCAGCCCTCAGTGCTGTGCTTTGCACTGGTACCTAGAAAGGTGCTGAGAACACTGCAGTGCTTCGGCTACGGCTGAGCACAGCATCAGTGCTGTCTCTCAACATTCCCCCCATCAGCAGGTTGGGGGTGGGCAAGATCTTGGGAGGGGACAGAGCCTGGACAGCTGACCCAAACTGACCAGAGGGATGTTCCATACCATATGATGCCTGCTCAGATATAAAAACTAAGAGAAAGTAGGAACGGGGGCAGGGTCCATTTGTTATTATGATGTTTGTCTTCCAGAGCAACTGCTCCATGTGCTGAAGCCCTAACTCCCAGGAAACAGCTGGACTTCGCTTGCTGATGGAAAGTAGAGTATAAATCTTCTGTTTTGCTTTGCTTCCATGCATGGGTTATGCTTTATTAAACTGCCTTTATTTTGACCAACGAGGTTTTCCTCCATCTGATTTTCTCCCCCACCCTCACTCCATCCTGCTGAGGAGGGAAGTGGGAGTGGTTTGCTGGGCACCTGATGTCCAGCTAATCCATGATATTCACCATCTCTGAAAACCTCTCCCTTATGCTGAATAGATCATGTTTTACATCACAGATTCAAAGACAAACTTATTTATTTTGCAAATATTAAACTTCTCTCAGCACCAGAGAAATAACAGCTAAACTTCCCCAGAAAAAAGGATACAACAACAGGAAAGAGCACTGTAGGATTCAAACAGGTGGGTAGCGATATCCAGTCTCTTCGAATCAACAGACTGCTGGTTGTTGACCAAGGCTAACTTGTGCAAGTGTGGAATAACAACTGGAAAAGTAAATACAGAAGTAAGTATTTGAAACTGCTTTCCACAGACTTGTTTAGCATTAAACAGGTGCTATGCAGCAACTGCAGGCACCTGAAACTTCACACATCAGCATGCAAGAGCTGCAAACAATTGCTTTTGATGGGATTGCCCTTGCACATTTAATGGATTGACTCAAACTTGAAATAAAAATTTGTGGTAGCACCACCTAAAATAAAAAGATACCTTTGAGTATCTTTTTATTATTACCTTTGAAATAGTAACTGTTTACAGAAAAAAAAGGAAAACCCCATCATATAACCAGCATACCTATTAGCTTTTGGACAGAGAGAAGAAGACTACATCTTCCCATGAATGCAACTTACATTCATCTCTAAATCTGGGCTCAGCATTAGGTCCAACTCTTCCAAATGTTTTTATGATTTCTGTATGTAAAGAATATTGGTCTTGATACTGAGGGTCCTCCAGGAAAGATGCCAGCTGCATTTTTACTCTCTCCAGAAGCTTAAATATTTTCAGAGAAACAGAAAACACAAAAGAATGAGGATGCTAGAAATTGTTAAGATCGGTTCAGAGTATGTTTATAACCTTCCATATTTCAGATGACAGATCTTGGACTTTTTTCTAATGTACAGATTTTTTTCTAACAGATGTTCCAAGCTCTTAAATGCACCTCTATGTTTTAAAGACTGTTTCCAGGGTTTTAATCTGATCTATCTTTTAACAACAGACAGGTGCTTCCATACAGCTGATCTTTCCTCCTGAGGTTTCCTTGAGTATGATACTCTCTTTTGTACCTCCTATTACAGTTTACCTCTTACTACTAATAACTACAGAGTTTTCCTGTTTAATTACAACTTAAGTAATGGAGTTTTTTGTAATGTATCTCAATTAACAGGCTGAAAATGTTGTTGCAGAGGACAGAGATTCAAAAGTAACCATCACAAAATCAATGGAATTAAAAATATTTCTTCAGCTAAAGGCTAGAAAACTGAAAATAAGATGACAGAGGTATTTAATTTGCATTCAAAGTTGAAAAAATAACATTTTATGATACATTTTGGAAGGTGCTATCACCTCTGTACTCTAAGGCTTATTATAATTAGTGCAATGGATACAGTAATTTCTGTGTGGTAGCAAAACAATATTCTTCCCAACTGATTATAGGCATGCATTCCAAGCTACAAAATTCTAACTTTTCCATCTTCCAAGTACGTGTGAGTCATCACTGACTTGACTCACATTACTCACATTTCCTCAAACACATTCTTTTAGAATATGTTGAAATTACGGGAAGAATGCAAGCTCTGCAAAAAGCTGCAAGGACTTACAGAAGAAATTGGATTGCACAGTTGTTATATGAAACAAAATCCAGCTTTCTACTGCTTACAGCAGAATCCTGAGTATCTTCAGAATTCTTATCTTTTACCATAGTATCATCGTTTAAAAAACAAGAAGGAATTGCATCTCTACGTTATCTTCAAGGAATACTTTGGTAATGTCATTATGTCTTTCAGTGCCATCTCAGACACCAAGGGCTAAACCAGCAGATATGACTGGAACAACAAGAGCCTTGTGCTCTTCTAAAGTACTTGGGAGCCAAGCAGGATATCCTAAAGCATCTAAAATCGTACAAGATACTTATGCAGACGTTTTTGGTCACCATTTTAAAATAGAACTATTTCATTTGGAAATAACTGAGTTAGATTTCACAACTATACTGGAGAAGGTTTTAAAAAACATTCTGAGCATGGGATTTACCATCTTCTAGCACACGCCTCCCCTCTACTTATCTGTCTCTGTTTGTTTATGTTTGTTTGAGATTTAGAAGGAAATGCTTTTGTTAGTTATGAGGGTTGGTTTGTCTAAAAAAAAAAAAAAAAAAAGGCCATTGCAAAACCAGAAAGCATTTTGGAAGAGAATATGACAACAAAAGAAAGAATTTATGAGTTCCCCTTTCTTTTACTCTGGATTTATAAAAAAGTCATCCACTTCTTATGCTACAAGAACACAGGTGGCAACAGGTGTCTTACCTCTCTCTGAGTAACAGTTTCCATGATGGTCCCAAAAGCAGGGATTGTAGCAATCCTTACTGAACTACAATGGAAGAACAGTCTTTAAGATGTATTCAACACCAAGAACAAAATTACTTAAAGCAAAATTTTAAAATTAGTACTTTTAAGTTACATTAGTTTCTAGCAATGACAAAAAAAAAAAAAAAAAAGCAGACCAGGAAAAAGACAGGATTAACTCAAGGTCTCAGTCTGACACTCACAATTCAGGATCACTGGACAAGGTAACAAGGGCCGGAGCAACCCGCTTGTCAACTAATGCTTCACTCATGCCTCGAAGAGTCAGCTGTAAACCAGTCAACATGCAATAAAAAACGCTTTGGTAAACTTGCAGAACTGGGTTAGCTGTGACTGAGGATGGGCAGGCAGACTCTTGGGGTTGTTCTTGGTTTAGTCACCCACACAAGACTTTAAAGCCACTAAGACTCTACTCATGCTGTAGCATCTGTTAGCAACAAATTGTTAGTGAGATTAGCAAAGCATCCCTCTTTAGCTTGAAAGAAATACCACATCAGAATGTCCAGGAAATGAAGTGCCACAGTTGTCTATCAGAAATGAGATGCAGCCAAAACTACTTTGCATTTCATTAATGCAGATGATACTTAATTTTGCAGCAGCAAAGCTGATAGCATTAGTGAATAATAGCATCCAGCTTTCTGCTAGAAATGATGTAAGCAAATTTGAAAACTGACAACATGATTAAATATAGAAAACAAAAACAAAAATTAAATTACATGGATTTAAGTTTTCTATTTAAAGTTTCTTCAGCATTTTTATACAGTTTAATTCCAGGTGTTGCAGTAAAACTTTTTATTTAGAAATAAGTGATTTAAAGGTTACTTTCCTTTAAAAGTAATTCAATTTTTGTTCAGCTAGATGAAGAGACATAACTGATGGTTATTTCTTTCTATGTATTAAGAGGGATGCTAGGTATATAAGACAGGGAACTTACATTTCAGGGTCACTGGAGAGAGTAATGAGAGCAGGAACAACTCTCTGAGCTACCAGAGTTTCATGTACCCCCTTCACCAACAGCTGAATGGTCGGAGCAGGGGGGTATCACAGGTGATGCACGGAAAGAGCGAGCACAGTATCATGGGAAGAAGAACGGCACAACCAAGAGAGAGAAAGAAAAAACACAAAAAGCAAACCAAAATTAGAAGCTAAGCAAATACTGCTACACTAGAGCTTCATAAATGCAAAGGAGTGAAGAAAGCTAAAGTGGTCTGGCAATCAGCACAAACATGACAAATTCAACAATACAATGTTTTCTCTATTTTCAGATATTTTAAAACTTGAACTTGACCCTTTAGCAAGTAACTGCATGTTTTATTTCAGATACTAATGTAATTATGTATTACAGTTATAAATAAAGTTATGCATAATTAAGTACTAAAGCAATGCCAATTTGAATTTGACAATTTCATGTAAATGCTGTTCCTAACTCAATACAACAGCATTTATCATAGTGGGTGGCTGTCACATGCAATACAGAAGTCTTGACTAGGCCAGGTGTGTGTAGATTTCCCCACACTGAGTGCTACCTTTCACACCTTTTACAACATGACAAACAGCACCTTCCCAGGTGCCAGAAAGCTTTCCTGAAAGTCATTCAGGACTACTTGATATTTAACTACCATCCAAGCAGTATGCATGCTGGTCTATGCAGGCAGAAAATGGAGAATCCTTAAATTATCCATGAAGTGTATTTCCTCAAGTCTGTTGGCAAACTAAGAGATATATTTGTTGCAGTGCATCCCAAATGTTAAAAGCTTGAAATCACAGTAAAATTCATTATCCCTGAACACAACAAAGTTGTTTGAATCCAGATGTTCCCAGGTGATTTTTTTACATTACCTATGTAGCTATACACAAGCATTTGCTGCATATATTGCAGATATCCTTTACATGCTTTATTCCTATGAAAACCTACTAATTTTCAAAAATGTCAAGCTGCAAATCTTTTTCATATGCAACAAAATGGTGGTTTTTGTATTCATCAATAAAATAGGAAAGATTAAATATTTACATTTTGTGTCTCATGTAAGGAAGCCTGCATGTATTTGCTGGTTTTAGGAGATAAATATAAAAAGCTTATCAGTAAGTTTACGTGAGAAATATGAAATGTCTTTTTAATATTTAGCTACAGTCTAATTACCCATATTGCATAATGAACACAAATTAAATTCTAAGATCTTCCCCTGGGAAAAGTGGTAGCTGTCAGTATATCAGCACCAAAACCAGGCATTATTTACATCCTCTATCTAGAGAAGATTTTACATTCTGCTATTTGTTAGAGCATTCCTGCCTTACCAACTCTGAATTTAAACCAAATTAAGTTGTGAAAGATTGGAAGGAACCTGACTTTTCCAGAAGCTTCCATATTAAGCAACATTTGTGTGTGCATATATGTGAATGCATGCATGGGTGCACACAGACATAGAACAGTGTGGCCTCACAGACAATAACTGGAGAAGGAAGAATGGAGAGAAGCAGAATAAAAACATAAGACACTATTGCTGCAAAGCACCTGGAGGAGCAAAGTTGCAACATCCTATACTTGTTATTCAGAAGGTATTAGGATGCCAGTTCAACTAAAACATTTTAACATTAATACATTTCACAATTATTTACATTGGCAAGAACTCCAAGTGCCAATCTGTTGAGTTCAGGGGCTACTCTTCAAACAGCTCTTAAGGACATAGCTCACTGTTTGCTTGTGATGGTTTTGCTCTCATATACAGCTTTACTAATTTTCACATTTATTAAAATAGAGAATGCTTATAATTTTCAATCCCGGACAAACAGGGACTTGAGTTTTCTTTACCAACCTTCATTTTGAGAAAAGCCTAGCAGTTATACAGCGCTTTGAAAAAAAACCAACCAAACACTTGGGATTTGTATAATAAGCAAATAATGTAGAATGATCTCAGCTTCATTCCCTTCTGGTCTGCTACATTTCTAAGTATGGTAAAGCATGATAAACAGATGCATTCCATCATACAGAAAGTAAAACATGCTTTATAATACAAGTGTCATTCTGAAGATGTGTGCCTAGCCCTGAACCCAAACAGACCAGCAAAGCTTATGTATAACTCAACTACGTGCTTCACGTTCAAACCAGAGCAATCAAATCTGTTTGTATCAGCATTCAAATGGAAACTACTGACTAAAAACATTAATACAGAAGCAACAGGAACAGCTGGATGGGCAAAGCCATGTAGCAGCACATAAGGTTTGAGTGAGACAGACAATGTAAATTTTTGTCTTGTTTTGATTCCTCTAAATCATTACTTATGCATATTAGAGCTTAAAAATGGTAGCACAAAGCTTCCTGCCCCAAAGGAGCAAAGGAGTGGAAAAGCCCCACATCACTTCAGTGTCCTTCCAACCCTTAACAGACTGTAAAGGTTTGATAAAGCAGTTGGGCCTGCACTCTCCGTGCTGCTCAGAATCTTAACTGTTCTCATATAGCTGTCCTGCAGGTTACATACTCCTCATCTTATTATCTAATCATAAATGGGCTTTGCCATTCAGCAGCCTCTGAGGTTACAGAAATTCCTTGAGTGATGGAATCTTCAAGTAGTGAAACCAACTATTACCACCCCTTTGCATAGGTGACTTCCCAAATTTACATAATGACATGCATAAATACATATGCTATGGCTATCCAGGAAATGGCAATATGCTTCTATTTTCAAGTAAGAAAAGCATCTAAAAGAAAGCTGCCTAGGCTTTAGTAAAAATTGAAGTATGCTAAGAAACAAGACATGAAATAGCATGCATAGACTGCCTAAAAATAATCAACATGAAGCAGAATTTGAAAAGAAGCTGCAACAAAGAAAACAGCCTGTTGTAACTGACGTCTTTCACATGTTTTGCTAATGTTTATTAGGGAAAAAAAGCTTATTATTACAAATATGATATAAAAATTGCTTTTGTGAGATGGAAACTATGCAAATACATTTTAAGGGTGTCCAAAAATTGCAGTCTCCTTTTTAAAAGGAGGGGCAAAAAAAAACCCCCAGAAAAAAAGGACCTTGTTGGACGTTTTCAACTGAAGTCTAAAGATGGAGCTTGCTGTGGTCATTTAACTGCTCTCTCTGCTCTGACTTGCAGAGTGCCAGTAAAGAAAGTTAATGGGTAAGTTAAATGCTCTTTTTTTCTGAGGCAGACTTGAGATTAATTTTTGCAAATGGATACAAGACGTCAGGTTCAGCTAGAGGTCCCCTGCAAAGCTATCCAAACGAGTCAATGTAGAAGAAATGCACAAAAAAAGAGAGAAGGAGAAAGTAATGGTGATTAGAAATATGTGTTTCTAACATGCAGAGGACAAACAGTTCTCTTTGTTCAGCCAATGGAGTACGTCCTGGAGTTTTTGCATATGCCTTTTAAAATGAACATGTGATGAAACAAAGGCATGATGTGAAAATAAACCCAAACTTATTAGGTATATGTTTGAGTCTTTATTCTGACCAAAATTTATAGATGTTAAGGGAAAGATGAAGCTGTCATTATGAGGCAAGTAAAGTAACTGTAAATTCTTTAAAATTATTTTAATTTTTACAAAAAATACAAAGTTGGTTACATGTGTGTCTTCACCACCATATCTGGTACAAAGAAAACTAGTTTGAATTACAATGTAAGTGCATTGTATGAGCATACACAAGACCTACTGCAAAAGGTAAGTTGTATATTAGACTACTGATGATGTGTTGTATAGCAAAAGTAAAGTTGAAACTCAGAGATGCTTATGTTCAACTACAGACCTATAGAAAGATGTGCTGTTGAACAGAGAACACATACAGAAACAACTGAACAACAACTTCCTGCTCCATCACACAGTACACAGCTTATTTAAGTTCTTTGTAATTATTAAGAATGTAGCAACATTGTCTGATTGATCCCTGTTTTAAAAAATAAATTATAGTTTTAAAAAGGTAAAAAAAAGTTTGGATAACACTTACCTCAAACATTCTAGCAGCTGTACATCGAACAAGAGCAGAAGTATGGACAACCCCATACCATAAAACAGTTAATAGCAGCTCATGATAAGCTGGGTTTGCACTAGAAGAAAACAGTTGGGTAATTGATCAAACAAAAATACTCCCAAGCCTGAGATATGTTCTTTACCTAAAAAATGCAGTCTTAAGAATTCCTTGTTCAACAAATCTAAAACTCCAGCACTTATCCATTCTGAAGGATACAAAATACTTATCTCATTCTGAAGGACTTGCAATATGTTGCAGTCTAGAAAATATGCTGCATTTTTAAGTTAATTAAAAAAACCCCAAGCCCAACTTTAAGACCATAATTTTCAATGAATTATTATATTGAATACAAATACATGTCTAGAACAAATGAAAATAGTATGGTAAATACAAAATTAATTTCCATTCTCAGTGAGTTAGTTTTGTGGAAAATTTTTCTTTGGGTTTTGGTGTTCCTATTTCACACTTCAGGTTTGTTTTTTTTTTAACTGCTATATTTTTAACCTAGAAATTACATTTACACCAGGGGAAAAAAGCAAGTACACTCTTTATTCACCCAAAGCATCACAGTTATTTAAAATTACAAACAGATTAGCAGCTTTTAATAAAAGCTTCTAATGTATTTAGATGTAGTCAACCCCAAGGTATATTCTTTACCCTAGTTCCACAAAGGAAGCTTTCAGGCTATCCAGAGGAGCATGGGACAGTGAAAGCATGGTCATTACATCTTCTAAGAATCCAACTAACAGCTTGCGGTCTTCTTCCTGAAAGAAGGGAAGAAGGCAGTACAGTGGTGAATGTGCTGGAAGGACTGCTGAGGTTTTGATGACAACCAACAGCTACAGAGTCAACAAACTATGAAAAAGAACAAACGAGGTTAAGCATTTAACAATTTTCTTAGGAACTTCAAAAATGTGGTTGAAGAACAAGAGCCTTTCAAAGCAAACACACAAAGAGATTGTGTTCCATCAACTAAGCACATACTCGTGCATAAATTGTTTTGCTAAAGAAACTTCTAAGAACAGTACTTAAGCACATTTATGACTCCTGAAGGTTTATAATTGGTCACAATCCACTAAAAATTTGCAGGATTATGAAGAATTTTTTTTTCCTGTAAGGTATGTATATACTAGAACCTGACTGATCATTGCTGGAGGATTAGGTAATATTTATAGTGTGTTTGTTTCAGTACTACATAACACTAAAATTTTAAGACTGCAAGAAGGCCCCAAAAGACAATTTATCTGTTTCAGTAAATTTTGCACAATGATGTTTGCAAAGTTCACAGTTAAATGGCTGAGAACCCAGTTCAGGAATAACATTAATAGAGTTTTGACAGAAGGACATGGTAACAACATGATCTAAATGTGCAACACCATCCAACTAGAAAACTTTGCTTGTAAATGTACTTACAGCTGCCGATTCATCTACCTATCTTCAAAGCACAAGAACAGTAAGTTTTCAAAGAACACAGTAATGTATAGATATTTTTTTAAAAATAAATTTTTCCCACCATTCTATATTTAACAAAGAAACAGAAACCCAAACCTACCTGAATATAACATGTAAGGACCCCTGTTGCATAGATGGGAACCGTGGCTTTTGTTAGCACTCCGTTACCTGCTGTGGAATCTAATGAAACACAGTGAAGAGTTTAGGTTTTATACATACATACCAGTATAAAATATATATATTATATATAGTAGACTTATATATGTGTATTTAAATATTCTATTTAACCACCTTTTTATATATACACCAATTTGCTAAAATACTGCTATTTGAATTTGAGATTTTTTTTACTTTACATACAATCTACAACTCCAGAGTGCTCCATTCAGATTAAGACTAGATTTTTCAACATTTCACAAAGATAACAAATTTGAGAACTGCAGCCTAAAAATGTTATTTGAACAAGAGAGTGAAAGTTTTTTCCTGTTGCAGTTAAGATCAATTCGTTTGAGTAAAAAGCTACTTACCTATGTTTTCCTCAGACAGTCTTAAGATTTCCTGGAACTGTGGTTTTACCTATGCAAAGGATGATGAATCCCATGTAAGAAAACTTGTCACCAGTGTCAATTAACTTAGAAAAATAAAAGAATTGCAAAACAAAGCAAAATAAAATTTAAAACCCCCCCCAAAACCCAAACCAAAACAAAAATAATCTCCTCTCTGGAGGCAGCACATACTGCTAACACTTTTATAAATTTATCTTTAGGTAATCCTCTCATGTTTGACAATTTCCCTTGAAAGTATTTTCTGATTATATTCAGAAGTTATTTTACTGAGAACTATTACATAATTCCTTGATAAAAATGTTTAGAAATCACCTACAGAAAATATTTCAGGCCGGGAAGGCATCGATTTTAAATTTTTTAATCAAGTAAGGCTGGAGTACTTATGGATACCACAAAGAGTGAATGGTATGCTGCTCTGAAGAAAGAAAGTTGTTAAATAACCAGAATTAGGATGATCTCTTTCACTCTCTCTGTCATTCACAAAGGAAATATGAAGAATGAGAAAGTTAAAAAAAAAAATTGTCCCTGGTTGAGCAAGATAAGAAGGTCATTCCAAAATGACCAAAACCAAAATAGGACACAAATAGAACTCTAAAAATAGCAGGTTTAAATGTACTTATAGAAAAGCATCAGTGTGACATGAAAATACAAATGGTCACAAAGTGGGGGTGTTCTGACATACCGTAAATATAGAGAATATGTGTTATCAAGGTACTCTTTATGTAGAATATTTAAGGTAATATCTTACCTTAGTGTTTGTAAAAATTTTCCCAAATGTCCTACAAAGTCTCCAGAAAAATCTAGAGAATTCATGGACACAGGCAGTTGATGCTACATTGATCTTGCCAACTATTTCTATAAGCTGTGGTAGCCTAAAAATCAGGAAATGAAAGGATAGTAAATCCTACTCTGATTTTTTGCTTTTGTCCATTTACATTTGTATATCTACTGTTTATATTAATAAATACATGCACACACACAGCACTACTGGTTCTAGTAAAACTAACTACATGTTCTGTACAGTTCCTGACCTGTGAAGAAACCAAGAGTTTAAGTGCCAGAAAAGTCTGACCCATATTTTCAAAGATCTGTTGCTATCATGAGATAGTCAGAATACAAAAATCTTTACTTCATTAGAGAACCATACCAATGCAAAAATAAAATAAACAATTTCCAGTGAAAACAGTAACCTACATGTTCTGCTAGACTTGATATTTTCTGAATAAAATCAAAGTCAATTCAACATGAAAATTAGAACTCCTAAAATAAATTCAAAGTTTCCTCTTTAGTAATTCTCAAACACAATCATTCTTAGCACTCTTATATTCAGTAATTGTTAAACATGACCATGCTTAGGAACTATTAACTTTGACACATGTTAAAATTAGGTATCCTAAGACACAAATTAACTCACAGCTGATTCACTACCCATAACAGGGTCTCCCAGCCTGTGGTGCCCTCATGTTCTAGCTGATGGTCGTACAGTTGCAACAACACCGCCAATTGTTCGCGGCTTCCAATTATGATGGCGACGTCCTGAAGAGGCGACACGGGTCGGGGAAACCTAGTGACTGTAACAGCACAGACCAAGCAACCATGAACGAAAGAAGATGAAAAGACCACGGAGGCGATGTCAGAAACAACAGCTATGAAACTGTGAAACTCATTAAGTGCCTTTTCTATGAGGTTATCAATTTGCTTGTTAAAAATCAGTGAGTTAAAATCACCTCTGAAGAGATTATGTAACCCTCAGTTAAAAAGAGAAAATACCAATAGAGGGAGGTTATGTTATTATTACACCCAGCACAGTCTGACCAAGGTCAAACTCTGCCTGACCAACCTAGTGGCCCTCTGTGATGGAGAGACTACATCTGCGGACAGGAAGAGCTATAGATGTCACCTATCTGGACTGCTGTAAGGCCTTTGACAGTCTCCCAAAACATCTGCTCTAAACTGGAGAAATATGAATTTGATGGATGGGCTTTTCAGTGAATGAGGAATTGACTGGATGGTCACATCTGGAGGATAGGGTCAATGCCTTAATGTCCAGACGGACATCAGTGACAAGCTGTGTCTCTCAGGGGTCCATACTGGGACCAGTAGTGTTCATTATCTTCACTAATGACATGGACAAAGGGATTGAGTGCACTCTCAGCAGGTCTGCAGATGACACCAAGCTGAGTGGTGCAGTTGACACATCTGAGGGACAGGATGCCATCCAGAGGGACCTGGACAAGCTTGAGAAATGGGCCCATGGGAACCTCATGAGGCTCAAAGGCCAAGGTGCTGCACACCTGGGGCAGGGCAACACTCTGCACCAATACATGCTGTGGGATATGAAGGGATTGAGAGCAGACTTGGGGGTGCTGGTGAGTGATAGAACTGGACATGACCCAGCAATATTTGCCTGCAGACCAGAAAACACTATCCTAGGCTGCATCCAAAGCAGCGTGGTCAGTAGGATGAGGAAGGTGATTCTGCCCCCCTGCTTCTCTCTCATGAGACCCCACCAGGAGTGCTGCATCCAGCTCTGGGGTCTCCAGTACAGAAAAGACATGGACCTGTTGGAGCAAGTCCCAAGGAGGGCTACAAAAATGTGAACAAAAAGACAGAGCACCTTTCCTATGAGGAAAGGCTGAAAGAGCTGTGCTTGTTCAGCCTGGAGAAGACTAGCCTGAAACCTGAAATTTTTGAATGCCTTATTTAAGTAGTAATCACTCAGTGAAAAAGTGCTCATCTTCAAATTACTCAAGTCAGCTAGATGAACCTTACCACGGCATGTTTAGCATTTTCAAAGGAGTATCAGACAGTAATGTACCACTAACTACTTTCCAAATTCTCCTTCAAGTTTTTACCTTTTCTTTGCATCTTCACACACAGCACTATTATCAGCACGTGGCAGGTGTTACCAGTAACATCTTTAAAAAGTATTTGCAACAGTAGAAAACACTCTACAGACTAGGACTGCTGATCTAAGGACAACTTCACCATGACGCCATTCAATCATAGAGTGGTTTGGGTTGGAAGGCACCTTAAAGATCATGTAGTTCCAACCCTACTACCATGGGCAGTGACACCTTCCACTAGACGAGGTTGCTCAAAGCTCCACCCAACCTGGCCTTGAACACTGCCAGAGATGGGACGGTCTTCTAAGATATTACATAGATAGACAACAGATGGTGATGCTGCTGCATTATGCCATGTTTTTCCCACTACATAAATTTGTAAGAATTAACTGAAACTGAGGCCAGCCTTCCTGAGCTATTGTTGACTATTAATGGAAATCAGTTATTCAGAAACCTTTAGGAAGTACAATTAAAAATTGCTTTGCTTTCTAAAAGCTTTGTATAAGAAGTAGAGAAAAACAGACAATTTTTTTTTTTTTTTGGTGATAATCAGGTGTCTTGAGCATAGCATGGGGTGGAAAAAAGAAGCATTACTTAAGAGTTTGCTAAGGCAGACCAATATGAAAAGAATCCATGTATCAGAAATTAATCATTTACCTTCTATCTGTGGTACTTCTCCCTGAAGTTTAGCTTTGCTTGTAAAAGGTGCATTCTGTAGCACCAGTGCAAACAGTGACGGAATCAATGACTGCAGGGCAGACAGATACATGTGGAGCTTATGTTCATCCAAGCCATGTTCTCCTTCCTAAAACAAATAGGACATTTACTTGAAAGTTTTCAATTTGGATGATCTGTTCCTTAGGCATGTAGTCCGTGGCAAGACATCAACACATCTGTGATGAGCTACTACACATACACGCTAATTATAAAGCGATTTAGCCTAACAATAAGCATATTTTGTCACCCCTAAGTCACCTCTACTCAAAAGATTCAGGCAATACAGCCTTTGGCATTTAGCACCTCATGCTGATAAACAGACTGATATTTTGAAAGAACGTTTTTCAGCACATTTTGGAAATGTGGATCCTTTGCCTCAGAGACCAAGGCACCTAAAAACCAAATTTTTCCAGAACTTTTGAGATATCTATCAAATGAAATGTGCAAACTGGATCATAATTGGAAATGACCTATCATAACCATTCAAATATACTTCTATTGATTATTTAATAAAAACTGCAGTTTACTAAAATCTACACAATTTAAACATGGGGCAAATGCTATTAGGCTATAAAACAAAACATTATTAAAGAAGAGTATGTTTAGTCCGGGAGGTTTTGGGCTTTTTTCTTGTTTTTTTTTTACCTTCTTCCACAGTACAAGTACAGAATACAAAGAAAATTCTCCAATGTAGAAACAGCTGAGAACATACCCTGAGCAATTTTTCAATTTTATTAAGCAGTGTAGGTATAAGATGGAACTGTAGATTTCCCAGTTCTGTTGTCCAGGCAGCATAAGCAGGTAAAAATACCTGATGTGTTGCACTAACCACACGTTCTGAAGGGTCTCCTAAAGCTGAAAGCAGCAGCTCAAAACCCTGGTAAAAGACATTAAAGAATGCTATTATTTCTCAAAAATTTATATACATGTTTTACCACTCTGACTTCAAAAACTCAAACAGAAAAGTTCTTCATTTTCACTTATCTGAAACATTATTGGGCAGCATTAAGCTGACCTACAGGTAGGCTTTGTTGTAGCAAACGAATCTGTGTTAGCAAGTGATGATATCAAACTGGCTAATAATATCAGGTGGGCAGTGAAGTGGTATGTTCTTAAAGGGAAATTATGAGCTATTAGAGCAGCTTCTGTATAAGGCTTACACCTGAAATTCTAATGCTACTTGTAGTTTTTCTGTTTTGTCTTGGCGATATAGTAAAATCAACATTCATATAAATTATCATAATTTTTAAAAGTATCTGGAAAGACTTGATAAAAACGCAGGAATTTATACAACCTCCTATTATTATACAACCCCCTGTTCATGAAATATCACTAGAAAGCATTTTATCCATACAGAACCCAAACCAAATTATACCTGTTGATATTTATCTGGATCATCAATATAGCCCATAATGATGCCAAGGCTTTTGATCACAGCTTCTCGTACTAGATCTGCCTTATCTTCCATTAGCATTTGTTGCAGCATGGAAAGTACTAATGAACTACGAATTTCTTTCTGTTTGTAAACAAGAAACACATTTGTTAAATTCAATGAAACAAGAAATGTGGGTTTGTACCGACTATTACAAATAGTTTGTGCTTCTATTAGTGTCCCTCTCTCCAACCATAGACTCCTCTATGAATATTACATGTTCAGTTTTTACAACAGAAGATGAATGAATAGAAAATGTCAATAGCTTCATTAGAGACTTTTGTCCTACTAAGCACAGAACTAAGGTCCCTTAATTCACACGGAACCAAAAACAACTAACAGCAATAAAACTACTATAGACCTAGACTCACTACATAATCACTGCATTGCTAAATTGGAGAAGTGGGAGTTTTAATTTAGGTTCCCTCCCCCCACCCCTTTCTCTGAAGCTTCAAATTCTAGTTTACCACTGATGTAATTTTCGCTGCTTCTTCCAACTGGCAGCACTCTTGATGTACCATTCCACAGTGAGTGAAGAATGCTACAGTTGAGTGCCAATTCTTTTTTCATAGATTGTTTCCTTAACTGGTCCTAATAATCTCTTTTTTACATCATTTTTACTGAAACAAGTATTCGTATTGTTTTTAGAAACATTTTATAGCTAGATTAACCTGTACTTCGTTATAAACTTTCTCCTTCTTAAAGTGACTTAGTGAATCTCACGTGTGGTACAAAGTAGCAAAGTGACTGTCTATGCATAACATACGTATTTGGTAAGGTTTAAAATTATAAAGGATGCTTACATTATGCATCAGATTTTTACTTTGTTTTCACTAGCAGGTATTCAGAGTCTATTAATACTTACTGGAAGGTAAGGTGCTAGAGCTCCACAGGATTCTGCTACCAGTAGCCGTCGCTCTGGGTATTTGTGGTTGATCTGGTAAAGAGAAACAGATGGACTATTTGCTTTGCAGTAACCAACGTTCAAAATTTGTTAGAATGAACTGCAATGGAGGCATGTGTCTGCACCTCTTCAGTAAACACTGACTGAACTCACAGAAGTTGCACCTGGGTACTAAGCAGCCTCAAATACTTGCACTGAGGTATAAAGGTAAAGCAGCTGTCCTGTAAACCAGTGCTTATAGGAAGGGAAGAGTCAGAGAAGCACATATGTATATGAGAAGCATGGATGCATATGCAATGAAAAGGAAAGCAGGGTATGAGCTGCTGTACTCTAAACAATTTGCATAACTCCTGAACTGGCATGAAATGAAATACTTTGTCTTATGAAGCCCTCCAGGAGCACTGTTCCTCCAAGAGCTACACAAGTGCCCTCTAGTGCTCTGAGCCAACCAGTGTAGCAGAGCTGCCCAGGCCTTGCTGAGGAATCAGAGTCAAAAAAAGACACCTGTACAAAGCCGAACTCATTTGCATGCTATTCAAGTTCTGCTCTCAAGTCCAGCATAAATATGTCACACCTCTAAAAACAATTCATATTACCAAGAAGCTCTTGATCCTGTGCTATTTTCCCTTTCTACTCAAAAGTTGCTTGAAAATTCTGCCTTATAAATTTAATATTGACACTTTGGAATCAAGTTTGCATTCTGCTGGAGTCAGATCTAGTGGCCTGTGTAATGGCTGTACAATGAAACAAGCAATATATTTCAATACACTTTGTGAGTAAAAAAATTTTACGGTAAAATGCTGAGAGCAAAATGTGAATTTTTTGCTGCTGTCAGATAATATAGGATATGCAGCATATGGTGCAACTGTTTCTTTCTTTCTTGCTATGCAGTGTATAACCTTGGTGAGGCAGCCATCTCACCATGAAAAAAGACCAAAGTTCTCACTGCCGCCTTTGTCTCTGTCTTGAAACACCTGCCTTCAGTAGTCTGAAGTCCCTAAAATCCATGCCAAATTCTGGCACAAGAAGGACTTTTGGCAGAAAACTAGCAGGTCAGGAAACATTTGAAGAATTTGGACATACAGTAGTCTGTGGGCCTTGAGGGGGATGTATCCATGAGTGCTCAGGGATCTGGCTGATGTCATTCCAAGAACACTCTTGACAATTAACAAGATGTTGTGGCAATGGGGGAAGTTCCTGAGGACTGGAACAAAGCAAATGTCACTGCTACCCTCAGGAAGGGCAAGACAGGGAACCCAGTGAAACACAGGCCAGTGTGCCTCACACCAGCTCCTGGGAAGGTGTTGGAGCAATCAGTCTTACGAAACAATTCCAAACATCCGAAGGACAAGAAGGTGGTTGGAAATAGCCAGCATGTATTTATATGGAAAAAATGACACACAACCAACCTGACAACTTTCTGAGATGACTTTCTCAGCACACTCAGCAACGATGCCTGATTCTAGCTGTTCTGGTATGAAATTACTGAGAATTCTCTCAAGAATGAAGTGTGAAAAAGATTTCAAAGAAACTTAAATTAATAAATCATAAGCTTCAGGACCAAACTGAAGTCTCAAGCATGAGAGAATGTTCTTTGAATGTGTCTATCAGTATTTTGCATGCATTCATCTAGAGCACCTGTAATAATTTTTGGAAGTAGGGAGATTTCATAGATGAAAAATACTATGGACAAGTGAGAGGCTGCTTTAAAACCTACTAGGCTGTGAAGGTTGTGAGGCACTGGAACAAGTTGCCCAGGAAGTGTTCAGGGCCACGTTGGATGGGGCTTGGAAATGGATGGTCTTTAAGGTCCCTTCCAACCCTAATTTTTTTATTATTCTGTAAAATCTTTGACTTATGTGCCATCTTTTCAAATGCAAATTCCCCACTGGCAACAGAGATACACATCCTCTTCTGGAGCTCTGAGGGAAACAGCAATGACTAGTTTCAGCTGGTTTAGGTGGTCTGGTAGGGCAATATAAATATCACCCTTGATATTGCAAAGACATACTAGAGGAAAAAAGACTCAAATTTCTGTCAGGTTTGTCTTCAAGGAAGATAAGCAGCCCTTGGAAACTAAATGTAGCTAAAATGTTTATTACAATTTATTTTCCTTTTGTATTTATTAAGCAGTATTCCAGTTTTGGAAGCCAATAACTGGTCACTAGTTTTGAGTGACCTTTTTAGCATTCACAGAGCCTTCCACTAAACTGAGTCAGTTACCAAGTCTTACCTGCAAAAGAGCAGGTAGAGAGTTTACAAAGACTAGCCTGATAACTCTGAGCTCCAGAAGATATCAATGAAAATGAATTTTCTGAGGGCCCAGTCCTTTGCATCTGTAAATAGATTTTGGTTGGAGACCAAGGGCATGAATCCTTTTCATGATTTACACATCTACTGCGAAAAGTAGAAAATTATGTCTATACTTGAGTTTCTTCTATAAACTTAAAGCTTGTGACAATAAGATTCAGCTGGTATTTCACGGGAGAAAATAATGACTTGGTTCCAGCACTGCAAATAAAGTCTGGCAAACTGCATTACATAAGTGCACTACGACATAGAACTTGGCAGTCTGATATGCTGTACTGTTACACCTGGACTAGTTTCTCTTTTGCATCAGCAATTAGCAAGAAGTGGATGAGAAAAATGTGCTCTTACTGAGGTGAGATAGTTTTTTTCAAACAGTTTAAATTTCTTAAGGACTAAGAAAACAAAATGTTGCTTACAAAATTAGGCAAAAATACCGAATTCTTTGTATGGCTCCTTTCAAACTACTACTGTCATGAGACCTCTCAATCAACAGATACATCAGTCATTCACAACGAGCACAAATGCTGCATATAATTTGTACTTCTACTGTCAGAAAGCATTAAGGCTATTAAAGCTTAGACTTTATTGTGAAACACAGATTGCTGTGTTATGCAAGAAACAGTAGAAAACTACCAGACCAGAAAGACTCTGCCATCAAAGCAGGCATTCCCACTCTGTCATGGCTTAGTTATTCATTGTCTTTTCAGGAAATGATCAACTCAATTTCTTTTACTGTGGTAGGAAAATAACAACACATTTTCACCTGAACTCATGTTGTTCTGCTTCTGTACCTCAGATGAAACAGTAAAAACATTTCAGTTTGGTTGTTCAGTTATTTCTAATAATTTAGAGTATCTGTGAAAAAGATCACTGTGATTCTACAAGTGACATGTAAACTTCAGGCTCATCTCACAGGTGCCCATCTACAAGAGACTTGCTTATGACTACTTTGGTCTTTGATTTTCTGTTTAAGAATTTAAACTAGCTGAAGTGTGGACACTGCTCCAGGGACTTAATACAACATAAAAAGAATCAGCAAATAAAATATTTGAATGAAAATGGATTTCCAACAGGCTGGAAGGTACAGTAAAATTATGAAGGTACCTACACAGGTACCTGCAATAGGTTACACAACATTGATGATGAACATGGGCTTACCTACACTTCCATATAACAAGCTTATTCAAGTACAAGCAGGTAACTACAATCTCCAGATAGTCTTTAATAAGCTTTCTGCTTCTGAAGTATGTGTAACGTTAGATAAAAATATATATGATGAGAGCAAAGAACATTCCAGTATCTTTTTGAAAAATATTTTGAACTGCCATTCAATGTAAACTAAACCCAAAACCTTCTCCTCAAACAAATAAAAGTCAAATTTATGAACATTTAGTTGATTTTGGAGCGTAAAGCAAACAATAATCAGTTACCTGCTCCCAACACTGCGGTAAAAGTTCAGCTTCTACACGTGTTGGTCCAACATGTCGGGCAAATGCCACGCACCCAGTCAGTATCATCTGTCTGAAAATACAAATTTAAAGTTTAATCTGTTTATGAAGTTCTGTAATATATAACATATGTTCTTTAAGTTAGGAAAAGCACATGCTGACAGGCAATAGATAGCTGTCTGCAGTCGCAGTCAAGATTTCACACCATTCACACTGACTTACAGACTAAATATTAAATTGAAAGCCACTATTATCCCTGCTCATTGCAGGGTATGGATTTGCTTACATGACCTTCAATGTCCCTCCCAACCCAAACTATTCTATGATTTTACCTTGTTTTATATTCAAAATGCCTTTCCCAAAATCTTGCAGATCCTCAACTCCATAAACCAGTCTGAGAATCTCTGATTTGGGTATTTCTGATTTTCGAACATCTGAGATTGGGAGTCTCTGATTAAATCTCTCATTTAATTCTTAGTACTGAATACTATCATGCAGTAAAGGATCTAAATTACCTAATACTATCATACTATCAGTATTTTATGGAAGTAATTTGATTTTACTTAGAAGCATTTGTGAGGTGGAATGAATTTTCTTCAAAGCAAGAAGCTTGTTTCTTTATGACAGTTTTGCAACATTCTAACATGCAAGTTACTGTCATCTCACACAAAATACTGGACTTCACTCTTGTGAGAAATCTTCCAAAGCTCACTAAAAAAGCAAGTAATCAACCAGTAGTATCTATCATCACCTGTTATTTGTATTCATATTCTTACATTTTTTATCTTTCATTAAGGATTGCAAGAAATTGCCATTGTTCCATCTATTTCACTGTTCCATCCATTTCATAGACACAGAGGTATTTCAGTAAGATTGTACTTAACTGTCATTTGTGATACTTTATTTAATGAATGGCTATCTTGCTAAGATGTTTTTTACTTCTATTTCTCCTGTTGATAGGATTGGAATAATACCAACTTTGAATGCAATTCACCCGTCCTATTTACTTTTAGTGCCTACATGAACTCTTAAATACCCAGTTTCAAATGATAATGTGTGGACATGAGACTCAATTTTATCACCTCCTCAGTAAGATTAGGACACTACTCAGAGTTTATTATTATTACACTAAGAAATGTAAGCCAGAATTAATTTGTTACCATTTTAGTGTCATGTCTAAACTCCTAAATTTTTTCTGTACCAATAGCACCCCTTAAGGTTGAAAGGCAGAGATTCTGCTGGTTAGTTTTGAACCCCTTAGAGAACATACACCATCAAAAAAAGATTCATTTGCTTTAAGAATTTTTTAGGACAAAGATCCTATCAAAAAGGTTGTTTCATTTTAATCCCAGCATTCTTTAGGCAAACAATCAGAGCAAACTCTTTTGTTTTGTGTTGTGTGTATTTGGGTTTTTTACCTCACTACCACATTCAGAGAACCAGGCCTTTGATCAAGGTAAAAAGTAGGGAGAAAACAAAAATGGTTAGATAAGACTCAGCAATATGGAGACAAAGGCCTGTGGTAATTCTGGGTTCTACTGCAAACAAAACAGGCATTTGAGTTACTATCTTTGGTTCTATACACTGCACCTAATCACAGAACTGAGCAACAGACTATACATTTTTAACATATTAGAAAACAGCAGAACACAGCAATCCCTTGAAATTTTCTGCATTAGAAATGGGATAAAACAAAGTATTTTTTCTTAAATCAAACCTTTTAAAAAAAGATTTGAAATCTCAAAATTAAGTCAGATTTCCTTTTGCCCTGCCTACAGAGATGAGAATTTGAAGATATTTCAAAAATATTTGAAAATAATATTTTACATATTTTACTGCAACCATTTTAATGGTATATGATAAGAGTCAGCATTTCAGGGAAAGATATAAGGATCTCAATAAGAGGTAACTGAAGCAAGGTTTTAATCTTGTCCTATTAGAGGCAAACATTAATATCACTTCTTCATGGCTCCTAGCCTCCAAAACTACCATAATTGTACAAAAAGGAGGTTATGTGAACACATTTTTGTTCCTTTGCAAAAGAGAAATTGATAGACATTTTTAAAAGTTGAATGGGACATTAACGAGCAAAGCCTTGAGGATAAAAGTGGCCTTGTTAAATATAAGGTTAGTGTACAAGACTACAGCAATATGCCAAGCACCAAAAAGCATCTCCCATAGGCAAGAGGCATAATCCAGGCTTTCTGCATAATTGTAAACATACTTCAGATATTTGACCTTGTAAAATAAAATACTTCTTTTAATGGGTTCCTTCTTAGAAATGCAATGTCACATTTCAGTCTCTTGCATTTAGCAAATTAAAAATGTCATCAACTAATCAGCTGCTACACCAAGGTACAATGTAGTAGGCCTGTACAGTGTAGCAGAAGGTAAACAAATAACAAGAGACAATTGACATAATCGTTCTGGTGACTAAATCTGAATGTCTTTGCTCACTTCATATTGCACAAGACTGCTAAAACATTACTTAAATGTATTTAGATAAAAACAAAGCATGCATAATAAACTACCATACAAATCTATAAATACACCCCCCCTGAAATTCTGAATAAGTATTTTCTATTTAATTATTAAATAGAATATTAAATCTATATTAATATAAATATACTTATTATAATATTAATATTATTTAAGTATTCAGAATCTCTTTTATTTAATGGAATCTTAACTGGTTTT
Source organism: Aphelocoma coerulescens (assembly GCF_041296385.1). NCBI lineage: Eukaryota > Metazoa > Chordata > Aves > Passeriformes > Corvidae > Aphelocoma > Aphelocoma coerulescens. The sequence goes on from NC_091015.1 coordinate 81,980,917, forward strand.
CCATCAGGTTATGGTACCTTTAAAATCAACTATTATTTTTATGTGTGCAAATGTATATTATGTATATGCATGTTTTGTCCTGGAGTTTATGGCATTTTTCTGGAGTTTTATGGCATTGTCCTGGAGTTTATGGCAGACTATTTTTACCAAATTTCTGATGAAAACAAGTAATTTTTATATATAAATCTCTAATTCATAATAAAAAATGAACAAATTCAAGGAAAAAAAGCTTTTTCTTCTTTCTTAACTGCTGGAAAAGACACACCTAATGCACCTAAAGGGGGCTACGAAAAGTCTACTCGATAGGCTACCAATCCTGTAACAAATTAACCACAAGAGACTCCAAGTGAGATGTAATTTCTTTCCCCTTCAACCACAAATTAATTTAGCTTCTCAATCCACACGAGACATTCAAAACATTTCAGAAGCAGATTTCTAATGACTCTGAAGTAGAACCAGGATTGCATCTCCTCATAATTTCCATCTGCATGGTGCCACTACGCTACAAGTTGCTTTTGTTTATTTAGGCTTTTTTTTTTAATCTCCAAAGCCATGGCTTTAAATTATACCTAATCTCTAAATTTTACCATGGGAACAGTTTAAAACAATGCCTGAACACTTCAGTTTTGGAGAATCTCCAAAAGAAATGCTTTCCACCTATTTCATAAAACCTATTTTGTCTAAAGACAGCCTAGAGCAACAAAAGATACAGATGCTTTACAAAACATCTCTAATGAAAATAACAGAAGAGCTACAGATCACACATGAAACATCTTTCCACAGTTAGAGAAGGAAACATACCAGCTTGGGTACTGTCTTTCAACCTTAAGGATATTCTCATCAAGATCAGTACAAAGTCAGATTTCCCGAGCATTAGGGAAGAATTAAATTTATAGAAAAAAAAGGTGCAATTTGTTTCAGTCTTAACCAAAATGAAACAAATTTCTTAACACTTCTCAGACGTAGATCACTGCTACATTCTTCTGAATTTTTTATTGCTACCATAGTAATGAGCCATAAGTAGAAGGAACACTATTTTCTGCAAAGAAATGTGGTGGTTATCTTAACAAACATGTAGATCACTAAGACAGGTTTAAAAAAAAAAGCTGTTCTGATTTAACAAAACAGTTAAAGTTCATCATTAAACAAAAAAAGGAACTGAAATGTTGTACTGCAGCTTACAACCACATTCTTACATTTCAGTAACTAGGAAGCACAGGTCATGGAAATGGAAAATCCTGAAGTTGGCATAAATTTGTCAACACTATACAAGCAAAATATCAGCTTAAATGAAACTTGTTTAATACCACCCAATAATATCCAATTTCTATTAGTTCTGCTGCTTGGACAGAGAAAAATGCTCCTGCTTGTCCCACACCACACAAGTGCAAACACACCTTTGCTCATCGTCTGGTCGTTTGATCAAATTGAACAGTATGTGCAGAAGCTGATCTCTCTCTTTGGGCTCAGGATGGAGGCAGGCTGTACACAGTATGAGTGGGATCAATTCCTAAAAAGTTGTGGGTAGGGGAAAACCAAACAAAGTAAAATCGCTTTGGGCATACATTCATTAACAACAAAAGAAACTAAGAAGATAAATTTAACACCATATAACATCAAAAAAGTTAGAAAAGATACTTTGGAGTCGTGATGTCTTATTAAGTGACCTGGGGAAGTGAAGGTCTACAAAAGTTAGAATTATTTTCCTGCTAGGAGAAATCAGGGAAGAACAGGCACATAAAATGAAAAGCTCTGCAAAGATTACAATTAACATATGCAGGTCACCTGTAACCAGAATTAAGAGAACAATCATGGCTTCAATTGTTTTCACTACCTACTGAACTGAAGCTCCACAGACATCTATGGAACAAAGCTCCTATGAAGAAAATGCCACGGAGTTAAAGATTAAAATTTCCAATTAAATGTGCACACAGTTTTGTGCACAAGTTTGAATAAGCATTGAGAAACATACATTGGTAAAGGTGACCTGCAGACAGATTTTGTGTCGACTGAGAATGATCTGATTTTTGTAAAGGTTCTATGATTTTTTTTTTTCCATACAGAACCAATCTCTGAAGCTGAATTTTCTTTTTGGAGCAATTAAAATCCCTTAAGGAACAAATTATGAAGAAAATACTATATAAAACACCAAGAGAAAATATGAGGATCTTCATAGTGAGGACCTTCTCTGTTCTAAATATGCCTACAAAGCTCATGGTATTCATTCCCAAAAGAAACAAATGTTTCTAAAACATTATCTGGAAGTCCCTTCCCTTGACCTTGTTGATGTGAGCTTTTACTCCAACTGAATTTGGAAGCAGACAGTTTCTAGGTGATTTAATATCCTAGGAACAGAAACATCACACTGGGAGGTCAGGAAAAAAAGAATAAGAAAAACCTCAGTGTCTGCAAAAAACATGCGCAAGTAATCTGGAAATTACCTTGCACACCTGCTGTGTACTTTGGAGCCATTTTCAGCAGAAAGACTTTTTGTGAATTATTAAGTTGTGACAAATAAGCAGGTGTCAGAGGGAAACACATCTAATGTTAGTAGGAGAGATTATATAAAACCTGGAAAAATCTGTGGTGGTTTGGAATGACTTTGCAGGGAGCTGTCAATTTCTTCTTGCAGACATTCAAAGTGACCTAATCATGATGCTCTTGTGGACTTGTGGAGGCACCACTGACAACATCCTCACTACTCAACTTGTATTTTCCTCAACAGCAGGAGTTATGTTTATATTAAACATAGAACAATACTCCATTTTAGAGCAGTGTCTAAGCTAGTCAACTGCTGATAAGCTTTTTTTTCATTTTACAAGAATTCTACCTAGTTTGCCATTTTCCATCCCCAAAGATGACCAAGACCCAACCTAAACTGTATTTAACGTTCTGTGATTCTGGAAGATATTTTGGCAATATTTAACTCAATTATGATACAGATTAGGGAATTTATGACAGAGGAAAAAACATGGAAATATCCTACCTATTGCTTAAAAAAATCTAAAAGGAGAAAAGGAGAAATAAAAAATAAATTTGAATAATTTGAACATTTCCATTTCTTAATACTTTTAAGAGTAACAGGGGGTTGGTTTTAAATAAGTGTAGCACAACACAAAATAACATGAACTGCAGACATGCATTAAAGAAACTTTACAAATTAAATTGCATGAAGAACTAAATAATTTTCTTCAGCTGAGAGCTTCTTTCCCTCTAGAATCTGCATGTTAGATTTTATTATTTTTGGATACTTAAGATTTTTGCTCATTTAAAGTTCTGGGAAGTCAGGGAGTTTAACTGATTTAACTTTTTTTTTTTGTACTACACAGAATCATTTTCTCTCCTGCAAACACTGCTTTAATTCAAAAAGATTTGAAGGAATATTACTAAAATAATACCCACCCCAAACACCACTCTAAATACCATCACTTATACATTAAAGTAAAATCTTTTAAATAGGAAATCTGATTGCAATTTGTAGATACAGAAGAAAATAACTACCTTCACCATAAAGAATAAGCTCATTATAAAACTTAAAGCTAAAAAAATCCCTGTTACTTAAGTGAAACCTAAATTTCTGAAATCTACCCTAAGTTCACGTTACTCAACTGCTCTTGCAAGTATTCTTAAATACTCCTATGAAAAACTTAATAAAGAATATACCCCATGAAATGGGACATTTATGGGGTTTTTGTTTCATCTGTTGAAACCAACACATTGACTTCACTTTCTTACTATGTTTGAGTACCTACTCAAAAATCTCAATTGCTTACTCAGAACTACTGCTAGATTTTAAAACAGTGAAATGAGGAGGGCTTTTTTTTAAGCTTCTTATTGAATGTAAGGAAGTTCAAGTTGTCTTTTTTCAGCTGAATCTGCATGGAAGGAAAACACCTGAGAATATTCACCTAGAAACTACTGCCTTGTGTCCAAAAGGCTAATGAGTAACCTAACAGCATTGACATGGGGCAGATACAAGGCTGGTTCTTTACCTTGCAGAAAGCTGGTTATTATAGCTGACGGAATTAGCTGTATTTTCTTGTCCATTGGTCACATTCTCTCATGCATACTATGGGAGAAGAGAGTGTTCTCTGCAACGCTGCATCAGTGCTTCTACAGTTCCTTCTATTAAGGGGAGTGGAGAAACAGTGAGAAGTCTTGAACAGTGTTTTCTGTACTCCCTATAGCCCTCATGGACAGCAAGGCAGAACTGGAAGCAAAGAGGACTGTGGGACCAGAAGAACAAAAATGCTCTACAGAGGGACAAGACAGGTCAAGTGAAGTCTCCCAAAGACTCATAAGGGGCAGATTCTTCTCAGGACATTCAGGAGCATTAACTACAAAAACCAAACTACAGGTAGGTTTGAGCTCATTTCTTCCTGTTGCTAAGGGTCATACCTTTGATGTAGATTTGTTTTACAAATCTCAGATTTTGAAACCAGCAGAGAAGCTATAGAAAGTAGTAATTTTCCAATACGACATGGTAAGATTAGTATTCGGCTGTTTAAATTCAAAAGGAATGTTCACAACATGGTTATAGAGACTCTATATAATTATTAATAATCAAGGAGTGGACTTCCAGTGCTATTTGAAACACTCTGCATTCCTTGGGAAGGAATACCACTTGTGCTGACAGTCATAAAGCAAGAACCTAAGTTTCAAAAAAACCCAACAATTCTCCCTCTATTTAATTTGGGATCCTTCCTAAACATCCTGTTCATCCCCAAGTCCTTCTTTTCTCTTTTGCCTCTGAGTTTCAGAACACAACTTTTGATAGTTTATGTTGGTGTTAGTCAACAGGAGTGACTAGTGACTTTCATGGCCAGAGCAAGAAGAGAGACTTCCACAGCTTTGATACTGTTTTCCTGTTAGACTCCAAGCAGACGGACATCGAAACATTGTCAGCACTTGCAGCTTGATGCAATAAAACATTATGTGTCATAGGTCCCACCTCTACTACTGAAAAGCCAAGTTCATATCTGAGGCAGTTTATCTGAGAGCTACCCACACATAGAATGTTTTGAAAGAAGTTATTTTGGTTTTACTGTGAGAGAAGCTACCTACAGGTGACTGACAGACAATTCTATGAGGCTGACCTAACACACTGCACAGGAGAACTGAAACAGCCCATCTTCTCTCTGCTCTGCTTCTGCATTACTCTCCACGTAGGTCTCTCCAAAGAAAAACTCACATTTTTCTCGCCATAGTATCTCTGGACAATTTCTTCCTAACTTAAACATCTTGCTCCATTACCTTTGAAAAGGATTCACTACTTGAGTTGATTAAAGTTCTCAATAAAGACAACATCTACATGGGCATATGGAGTAGCTTTCATTATGGTCAAAAGAATGTGGCTTTTTAATAGTAAGTAGTACCACCTAAACTATATGCAAGACAGTTCCTCCTACGTATTAAAAGTATTACAACAAAATATTAAACTTTGGGTTTTTTTAAAGTGCATCATATAGTGAGCATCTTAGAAGGTAGCAAGGAATTTTCTGTCAGTGTTGTTTCCATCATTATATCTATGTTTTGCTAAATATTCCAACAAGTCTTCTACATTTTAGTTGCTCTCATTTATTACTGTCTTCTTGTTGGAATGTTCACAAGCAAAGTAATTATCTCAAAGAATAAATTTAACTAGTGTTAAGTGTCAAGACTGGTTACTTCAGTAGGTTCAAACAATAATATTTTTTATTACTCCAAATAGTAATGTATTAATATTGCAAGAAGGTGACAGTATATAAACCAGGATGACATGATCAATTTTGTTAATGTGTTCCTTTTAATCCTCTTTAATAGTCAATACTTATATTGTGGACCAATGCTATGTTAAAATTATTCTGTAACTTAGCCTCTGACAACAAGTAAATAAAATAAAATAATCTTATTGTCTGCAACTGAAATAGCTGCAGGTACCAACAAACCACTGATAGGGACTTTCTTGGGCAAGAATGTATTTGAAGTTCAGAATTCATCCTTTTAGTTTTAAAACAAAAAAAATATTTAATCATAGGATTACGGCATGACTCAAAACTTTGTGCTACTAATCTTACTAATATTAAAATCACAGCTCTAATTACCTTTCATGGGGTGAGACTATTATTCCAGAATCCAAAGTAAGCCTCTCAGAGATCCCAAAGGGATGCTTTTACATAAGAATCAATGGTAGGGTGTGGGTGTGAAAAAACTTTGTACTTCTTTGTCTGTATCTATTGTTTATTTGAAAACACATGTATAAAAGTTTGTGATACAACAAAAGCAGGCAATTCAATTCATAAACATAAAATTCAACTCCTTGCATCCATGACCTATGTAAGCTTTATAGAAAAAATTGTGAAAAGACCTCAGCTTCCAGACTAGAGATGAAAAGGACACTCTATGAGACTGAGCTATTTTACTCTAAGGAAGCTGTGCTAGGCCCTCATATCAAGGAAAAAGGAACAAAAGGACTTAAAAAATGGTTATGTCTCATGTTTCTGGAGCACCCTCACCCCCAGAAAAAAAGCCCTGCAAGCCAACACCAATACAACACATATACCAGAAAAGGACCAGCAAACAGGCTGTGGTCAACACTACCCCTGTTTTTTAGAAACAATCTGCAGAAGCCTAGAGCAACCTAAACAGAGTAACAAAGTATTGTAATTGTTCATTTAGATTTCTTTATTCTCCCCTTTAATGTGAAATTAAAGTGATCATCTAGAAGATATTGATAACTGACAATTTTCATGCCCAGCAACTCAGGTTTATGTACCTTTATCCATATCCAACCAGAAAGAAATCTCTTTTGACACAACCCTGGAAACAGACAATTAAGGATACTGCCAAGATCTGACACAGTATTCTTTTACATTTCTTTAACAAAGCCAGTATTTTATGGCTTTTAAAGCATAAGACTGAGATGAAAATTTGTAGTAAGATACTCAACTCTACTGTGTTTTAAGAGACATGCCAGAGAATTAAAGTGCCTTGGTGATATTTATATGCAGTTACCACACATTCATGTGATTACTTTCAATCTCCAGTGGAGATCTAGTGGAGTTGAGAATGGCATCAACTCAGAGACTGAAAATTCAACACTATCTTAGCTTCAACTTTACAAACAAATAAAAGCAAAACTCTATTCTTAACATGTTGAACTCTATAAATAACAGTTTCTCAGTATAACTATTTAGTGGTGCATATTCAGTAGACCACTACTATTATGATTTTGCTAAATTTGCATAACACAAAAGAAAGTTAAAGACTAATACTGGAATAATGGGCGAGATGAAAGATGGAAAAAATTCAATAGAAGTGTTGATTAAGAACAAGAGTAATAAGATATTAGGCAAAACATTTACTCTGGGCATCACTCCATTAAAGGACTACATACTGCAGAGTACAGAAGTTGTACATACAAGGTTACTCTTGTTTCCTGACAAAAAACCATTGACTTTTATATCTTAGAAAGTGTGAAGAAATGAGTATTGCACTGATTAGTTATTGCAAAAAATTTTAAAAGACTGCTTCCCTCTAATTACATTTTAGCCAAAGGAATTTATTTATGGTACACCTGTTAACAAATTGAAGGTGGCTGATTTTACTTTTGCGTTTTTTTTATTGTAATGTATTTTAAGTGGTAAAAAGATAATTGAGAAAGCAGATTCCAATGCAGATCAATTTTTATGAACCCAAGCTGCTCATCTGCAAGAAGTGTTATCACAGACTGCATACCCAACCAATGAGCTTTTTTTTTTTTTTTTTTAAGAATTGGGTTTTATCATTTTGTTACTGCTCATTTCACTTACGTGGATTTCTTGCAACATGTCCTTTATTTGTGAGTGCATTCACATATGAATCTAAATACTGACATACACATTTTCAGGGAGTTAAGATAACCTAGATGCTTGAGATGAAAACAAAATTAAATTTATATGTTGTTACATGAATTTTGATAACTACAAATTGCTTTGAGGCAATTTTCCTGTATGATGCATTATTGATTTTACCCAGTTGAACTGCTTTTATAGAAACAACTGAAATGATCCCCTCAGCCACTCTACTCAATACTGTGTCTTTCCTTCTTTCTTACCTTCCATTGGAATCTAAACTACAGACATTAAAGAACAATTAAGCTGCACCAATATATAAAAATAAGAAATCATTTCAGGAATGTCAACTATAATATTTGCTTACTACCAGATCAGGCAGGCTGCTACGGACCTTAAGATGTTTAAAAGCATAGGAAAAATGGCTTCTGAGTCTCTGCTAAAGGACAAAAACTACTGAGAGGTTGTCAACCTCTGCAAACTCAGTTTCTCTGAAATGAAGATGCATAGCATGTAATTTTCAGCTTAAGATTTTGCAACCAATTTCAAAATGACAAATGCTTAAAGAACAAAGATATTTCAGGGAGCCATCAAAAAATTGTTTCACTCTAATCCTAACACATTGATAGTGTAAGATCTTAAATACTACCATTCTTCTAGTTTCAGAACAGACTGGCAAACACTTTGCATTGTGAGTTGAACCTGTTACACATCCTTCTCCAATTAGTGATCATTAGGTATATTTTTACACCCTTCTCTGTGCAAAAGTCTCATTATAAGGTTGTTTTTGGACAAGACTCAAAGTTATACCTTGTGGAAGACAGACTAGTTCTTAGGTTAGCTTTTCATAATATTGATTATGATAAATACCGACAGATGATCTACCCAACTTTTCCTTCAAGTTCCATGACTACATCAGAAAGAACATTGCAACAGTTATAGCAAAAGGTGGCAGGTAACTAAAAAAAGGTATTTTTAAAGCAAATTTCAATTCTCAAAACATTAAGCATCCTGTGTAATCCAATTACTCAATTGTCATTTGTGGGTTTTTCAATTAAACTGAAACAGATAATTTAAGGCAAAAATGCATGTAATTAAATGTAACTTTCACTGTAAAACAGCCTAAGTAGGAAACAGACTAAAAGGTCACAAAAATATTCAATACATTACACAGATTATGCTACAAGCTGTGAGAAGAAGCCAAAATACCACATCCTGCCAAGCAGAAGGAAGGAAAGGAATAAATAAGAAATCAGAAATTAAGCACTGATCCAGGAACATTCACAGAATTATTGTGAAAGAAAGAAGCATTTCCAGAGCACCCAGTTAACACCCCTATCCCCTCAGAAAACAAAAAGTCTTTTATGAATTTTCAAAACATGGCACATATCTCAAGTTCACCATGTCAGCTGCTGACAATTACTTGTATGGTATAAAATTTTAGATTACAGGATCAGTACAAATTTCTTGCGGAATTTTCAAAGCCTTAAAATGAATTTATGCAAAACACACAACTAAGTCTACCATACTGTAGGTCCCCTCAACAAGGACTAAAACTTGCTCAACAAGATATGTTACTTCAAACCTTTTATTTCAGTGTCAACTACAGGGACACTGAATTTTTGTTTGATATGTCTCCTTCAGTTTATTTTTTTTAACATATTTGGTAATGTGCAATATTTAGACAAAGCAATTCAAAACCAGTCATTTTTTTCTTTCCTTTCTCATGCTATAGAGCATGAATGATTATGCAAACCATCACCTTCAGTTACATTCAAAATACACATTACATGTTCATAATTTTTAGTTAGTCTCATTTTAAAGTTAAGGAAAACACATAAGCAAGATTGCTCATTTTCTTATGAAGAGGTATTTTTGATGAACCTTTACTTGGCTGATACATGGAGCTTTGAAGAAAAGACAGTAAAATTTTTTTTTTGTTGAAAATTATTTTTGTTGAAGTACATAGTGCTGCAAAAGAACCTGAACATTATTCCTTATTTAAACTGATAGAATAAACCAAACAATGTTTGAACTCATAGCCCCTTTTCTTTACAATGCATATTGATACGGTATTCCCTAACAAAAACATTTGTGCTGCCACAAACAGATGGACCTACAGTAACAGTCTTGCTGAATGCTAATGGGTGCCTTAAGCAGAGGAAGAAATATTAGGATACCATGCAGATTTACTGAACTCACCTGACAGAGGTGTAAAACCATTTTCTAGGAGCAGAGATGCATGCACAAAAGTAAGAACATGATTGCAAGTAATAGACTTTCATGAAATTGGACACAGCATCTTCAAAATGAACAACAAAATATCATGATAAAAATAAAATGTAAGATTTCAGGGTTCCTCACCTCTCGTTTTGCAAGCAGCACATTAGGAACAATATGAGGCAGGCAGCGTCCCAACATTAACATGACACTTTTTTCACTGTCTGCAATCCGAGATACCTAGAAAACCAAGTTGCTTGTTTGCTTTTTTTAGAAGCACAGGAACAGAAAAATACCATTTGAAAGGAATAATAAAAACTGCAGCAGGCTGATCACTTACCAGAAAAGTATTTAATTTACTCCCACACATTAAGCTGTAAGTTTTTGATGTGTCAGTAATTTCAAAAGCATGAATCCACTTGTAGAGACTCAAAACTTCCCAGTAATTACACTTCTATCACTAGGTTCACTATTAAGCATAAAATCTGAAACCATATCCTTATTTCTTAATTTTCATGCACATAGATTCATCTCTCCATCTATGTCTTGTTTCAAAGCAATTATTGCTTGTTTAACTATTGGTGCCATGCAAAATGAAGGATCTTTTAGTTTATGGCAACTGGAAATATACCTCTGATCCCAAACGGCTGTCTGCTGACATCCGACAGAAAGACAGTAGTGCTTGATGGAAAGCTGGTGACAATTTCCTGAAATATCATCAAAAAGGGAATGGGGGGAAAAGCATAAATCAGAAAGGTGATAAAGCAAGTCCTTTAACTCTGGTTTAATCAGCTAGGTAAAATGACATCCAGAAAGCATGTTTAAGTGATGCATACTACAGAAGTTTTAAAATTATCTTTGACCTTTAGGGTATTTAGTTTGTAGCAAGAAAAAAAACCTGAGTGTCCTAATTAAGAAGTTACTTTTAGTTCCAAAAAATGTAACATTTTTCAAACTGCTGCACAGACGAAAATAGGACTAAAGCATGAAGAAAAGGAAGCTTAGGCAATACAAGAGGAAGCATACAATTATGCAAACAGGGTGGGGTGGGCGCAAAAATCACACAAAACAGTAATTTTGCTTAATGCTCCAATTCTGCACATTGAACAAAAGCATTTGAGTAGTCAGTCAAGCTACAAGCTTCAAGCTTAAATAGAGTTTGCTCAACTGCCACTTTGGGATCTAACTTTGGATTCAAACGCAGCCAGAACCTCAAAATCAACCTTAAACTGCTGTCTAAGCCCTCATACAGGGTGCCTCTGTACAAGCACTGCCTCATGGCCACATCTAGCACCAGCCAACACAGCTGAGCTACTCAAAGCCTTACGCATCCATATCAAACCCTGGTAACAGCCTCAAAACAGCCTTGTCTGAAGAGGATAATTTGGCAGAAATGTTCTCAGAAAACAATTACTGACCACTACATTAAACAGGCAAGCAGCAGCACTCTATTTTTCCCAGTAATGACAACTTCCTCTGCGCCTTATCTGAGGCCTGTACTTAGATGCTAATCTAACAGTGCTTCATCCACTACGTTTAAAGAAGAAAAACAACATTTGTCTTCCAAAACATGCACAGAAAGCATCTCACTCATTATCATCATCTGCTGTTTGAATCCTCCAAAGACACTGAGAGGAGACAACACCTGTTTATTATGTGGAAACTGGTAACACCTTTGAGCCCTCAAAAATGCACCCAAGTGCACAGAATCCTACACACAATTATGGGCATGGCCGTGCATTTTATCTAATAGATTGAAACATAATACTTCTTACAGTAAATACACTATCATTCACCCTTTTCTAACTGAAAAAGCCCATTAAGAATCAAAGCTCCTACTTATAATTACTTAAACTAATCTAAAATGATATTGATAAATATACCAGTTTTCCTCTTCTCACAATTTAGAAAACTATGAAAAATAAGAATTTTTATTTATTACTTAAAATCAATTTTCTTTCTTAACAGTATGGATTTTTAAAGTACATTTTAAATTTTAATGACGGAAGCTTGTTTTAATTCTAATCAGCTTGGTTTTGTGCAAAGTTCACTTTTAAAAAGTTACTAAACTACTTAAATGGTAGCTAGTCGTAAAGGATCTCTGTTTCACAATATGTTAGTCCTTATGCTGTAAAATACTCTTGACTGACAGACTTACAGGCTCTACTCAAGACTCTACAGTTTTTTGGAGAACATGAGCAAGCACTGCAAAGCAGCAGCTTAACATTAACACAGAGGCAAGGCCTTGGCCAGCCCTCTGCCCAGGCTGTCCCTCAACTTGGCATTCATTCTACAGAACGTCAGATCCTTTTCCACTTTGAATCCTACTTAAAATCCTACATAAGGGCAAAGTTTCATTCCCACTTTGCAGAGGCTGAAAATTAAGTATGACAATATGTCACTGAATGTCCCTGTGCAGTAAATAACAGCAACCTCTGGGCAGCGTGGATCCTGTTACAATTGCTGGCTATACTCGGGAGTCCAGAAAGCTTCTCCTTAATGAAGTCTAAAAAAAACATCCTTGATGGCTACGCTGGACAAAAATGATAGAAGACCAAGGCCTCTTGCACACAAGTCAGTGGCAAGTCTCTTCAAGGGCCAACAGATGCCAGTAGTGAAGGCGTTCAAACATAAGAAAGTACAAAGAGTAAAAACCCGAGCACTACTATTCTATTCCATATACTTTGGGACAAAAGAGTCAATTCACTCAAAAAGCCAGAACTGCTATATACAGAAGACGCCTTGTATTTGGTGCAAATTACCACACACCTTAAATTAGTTGAATAAACACATGTGGTGCAGTCTATTTAAGCCACTGCTAGTGCTTTGTACTGCAATCTGTTAACTGAGGCATTTTTCCAATGATGGCCATGTCCTCATTTGCCAGCATGCACACACAGCTGCTCTGAGTGCAGTCACACAAAACAGGCTCACTTCCTCTTCTCTCTTCCCATCTGGGCAAGATTTATGCCAAGAATACACTCTACAGATACAGTAGTAACAATCTTGCCTTTTAGGATAGAGTCTCAGTTATTAACCCTTCTTAATACATTCTGAATAACTTACAGTAATTGTCTTCTACAAATAACCCTGGATTGAAATCAATAAATATCCAGCATTTCTATTCTGCTGCTCCTCCCACAGACCTCAAAAGATTTAACAAATAATCTATTTTCTTAGTAAAAAAAAAAATACTGTATTATTACAAATCTAGGGCACAATCCAGGAAGAAAATTTAGTACTAGGCACTGATCTATAAAACAAATATGCTTTCCTTTGACCCTTCGCTGACACATTAAGCCCAAAGCAGAGTACAAAAATAGCTACATATTACACATGCATTACTTATTTCTGCAGTGAACTGCATTTGAGGGGACTTCTGAAGTTAACTCAATGGGGATTCATGGCTTCATTGAACTACTTTTCAAATAAATCTGTGTGCAGTTATATTTAAAACAGCTGTGAGCAGCAAAACAAATGCTGTTCTTCTAGACTCTACTGTCATAAATTCCACTGGAAATACACAGTTCACTCCTCACTCAGTGATTTAATCCTATTTTGATATACATCCTCACTATCCCCAAACCATCAATCTAATATTCATGCACTTCATGCCACCCAGCACTCACCATTAATCTGAGCAAAAAGAAACTTGCAACAAGCCAAATGAAAGCAGGTAGACAAGTATATAGCAATCAGTGCACAACAGCTGTAAGTTTTGATTACTACATAGTCTAGATTTTCAGCTAGGATACGAAAGAAACTTAAAAAGAAAAAAATCTGGAAAGCTTAAATTGAACCACTGACCATTTTCCAGAAAAATCTAAGCTGCTCTACTTTCCTGTTAAACACTAACTAAGAGAGAAGAAATTTGTTATGAGACTCTAAAGTATTATATGCAGAAATCTTTCCTCCTATCCAATTCTAAAAGTTAAGGTACCATTGAAAATGCAGTCCTGACCCTAGAAGTTAGTGCGAGAAGTACAGAAAATCCAGAAAAAGCAGGACTGTAAGGGTTTGCAAGAAAAGATAATTACTAGCAGGGTTAGCAACTCTTATTTTGGGTGTTCTTTTTCTTCCCCCCACTACAAGCTTGCATTTATTTTTCCATCTGCACAGAATGTCACACAGATTTCTACTTGGTATTTTCAGATGGAAAGATAATTCTAGAAACAAATTACACTATCAACACCAGCAAAAGCTCACTAAGAGAACTGATAAAATACAAAGCAGGAGCAGAACAGAAATGGTAAGATCATAAGGTGATCTGTGTGCATATCTTTGTCCACGGTGGTGACAATTACAAGTTGTACGTACCCTCATTATGTTTGTGGTCCATGTTACTCCTGATGACTACAGTGGTTTATCTATCACTTAATGAACAAGTCCCCTCTTCACTATAAAAACACTTGTACAGGTTGAAAGGGCTTTCTCAAGAACACTTACAAACTCAGCCTCCAAGTAATAACACAACACGAATATCCTATTTTAGTTAATAGAATCATAGCTACCCAGTGAAGGTTTGCCCCAAAATCAAAACTCAAAAATGCAGTATTGCCATTAGATACCTTTCTGATAGTTAAAAAATAAGTAAATGAAAAATAGTACTGCTTTCTAGGAGAGTTATACACATCTACATAGAAACGGTAAAAAAACTTTCCAACAAGTCTTCAAGCAGAACAGAAGAGAATTATGAAATTAAAAGAGAATGGAACTACCTTGTCTTCCCATTCACTATTCTGATTGTACCTATTTTTTTGTTGCAAGAAACAGGGCTGCTTTTAGAAACAAGTAGAAAGTGGAAAGAAATTCTGAAACTTAATACTAAAACTGTAGGTTTATCATATGTACTCCTTCCTAAAGAGATTAGGAACAATATAAAAATATCAGCACTGTACCCTAGAGGTATGTTAAGTCTTTTATTTGCCTTCAAAACACAAATGATCTATTCATTTGGCAGAATTTTACTGTTAGAAAAATATCTACTCACTTTACAAGAATTTTTAATTATGACATGCAGTTTACAACTTATCACTAACCTATTAGGTTTATCAAAGTGGACTGCAGCTTTAGATGATGGAGCACATGAGGACAGTTTCTCTGCCTCTTTAGAGGGCACAGAATTTAGCATATCATCTTTAGAAGTCCTTGAATCCACTTCAGCTGATAAAGCAAGGCTTGTTTCCTCAATGTTTCCATGTTTATTGTCATTCTCAGAGCTCTTGATATCCAAGTACCGTCCATTGTCCTCTGAGACTGTGAGAGGCACTTGTTTTAAAGAAGGATGGGGAGCTACACCATAAACTGTTGACACAGCAAAGTTTTCATTCTTGAGAAGATCTATTTCACTGAAAGAGCAAAATATGAAGTATTTTTGTAGCTTTCATGCAAATGCTGTTCAAATCACACGACTGCAGCACAGAATTAAAGACAACATACTGAAGAGCTCAACACACTCAAGAGCTCTCTTCTTCAATTCATGCATGTTTAAAAATTTCCTGTAACAGAAATAACTTTCATCAAACAAACTGTTCGAACAAGCACTAGTTTCATTGAGTACTTTGGTAAATAATTAGTAGCAGGAAAAATGTTGCACTCTGAGTGAATCAATGAAACAAGTGAGTAACAAGTTTTATTTCCTTCTGGCTGAAATATGAGCACTGAGACACAAATTGTCACAAGATGGAACTCTATCTAGGATGCAAAACTTAAAACACTACAGTGGTGAATCAATATGTACTATCCTATCTGGCTCTGAAATGGTAAGTATGCAAATCAATAAAGCCACTTAAAATTTATGCACTTTCCCAGATGCTGCATTAGTACACCTTGTAAGAGGAATGGTATCTTGTGGCTTACAGAATTATGTTTTGACCTAAGCTTTAAGTATCTTTTTTTTTGCTGTTATTAAAGATACTGTCAGGTCTACTAGTCTTGCTCTTCAGAAAGAAGACA
Organism: Aphelocoma coerulescens; assembly: GCF_041296385.1. Classification (NCBI taxonomy): domain Eukaryota; kingdom Metazoa; phylum Chordata; class Aves; order Passeriformes; family Corvidae; genus Aphelocoma; species Aphelocoma coerulescens. The sequence goes on from NC_091015.1 coordinate 81,996,903, forward strand.
TTTGGTGTTAAAACAAGCATCTTTTTGGCAGTACTTGCAAGCTGTACCAAGGAGCGACATAAAGCTAATTAAAGAAAAAACCTATGTAAAACAGATCAGAAGTGATTCTGCTTTCAAAGAACTAAAGAAGTTACATTGAAAGAACAAAACTGATTACAAAATTAAATTATATAGGTAATCATAGGGAAATAGTCAGTTTGAAGCCTCTTCCTTTATCTAAATCAAATACCATGTATTGAAAAGGAAAGACTGCCCTAAAGAATTCCTAGTAATTTCCTACATCTAAGTTATGTTTTCATATACGTGCTAGAAAAACATGGAAAAGTTGTTCAACATTTATCAGCAGTCAAGTAGGTTGATAAGTACATACCTTTCAAGTCTTTGGATTTGTTCCATCAAAGACCATTTCTCACTGTTTAACACACTAATTTGATCTTCTAATTTTTGCACTATTAAACATTGCTAAACACAAGACAGAAACAGGAGAGTTTAGTACAATAAAGCTAAGTAGTTCAGCAAACAGCTGCAGCATTTCTTCTGTACAGCCTTACTTCTATTGACCGTGGTGGTGTGTCAAACACAGGGACAGTCCCAAGTATAGGAGTGTCAGCCTCTAACTCATCATCTTCTACACCAACTGATGCATCCACCACATCTCTCGCAGTAACGTGATGGTTTCCAAAGTCACGGTAGAGTTGTAACAGGTCAGGAGGTTTTGGAATGTTCAATCCTACATCATCCCAAAGTTCAAAATCCTTCAAAAGAATAAAAGAAACTAAAGCATACAATATACTTCCTTTTATTTTCATTTCTCTTCCTCATTTGACCACAGGTGATGCAATAGCAAAATAATCACATCAAGACTGCATTGTAGTAAATCAGATAGAAGCTTAACTCAGCAAGAAACAATAGTAGAGGAAGGATCCACTTCATGAAGCAAAGCAGTCTCACTCTAAAGGCAGCTCTAGGTAACATACTAGAGGCAGAACCTTCCAAAACCACATATGTTACTGTTTTTTCCTAAGACATGAACACTTTTTAGAATCGGAAATAACATTGCTCAAATTCTAGCAGAAGCCAATGCATGTTGATACAAGGCAGAGATACCAGTTTTGTTCCCATTTCATTTACAAGTGCAGGTGTAATTTCCCTGAGGCAGACAGTCACATTATCACAGAATCATTCAGGTTGGAAAAGACCTCTAAGATTATTGAATCCAACCTTTGACTGATCATCACCATGTAAGCAAGACCAAAGTAGTAAGTGCCATGTCCAGTCATTTCTTGAACACCCCCAGGAACAGTGACTCCATCTCCCTGGGCAGTCTGTTCCAACGTTTAACACTTCCATGAAGAAATTCCTCCTGATGCTCAAAACAGCTCAAACAGCTCTGTAGATGACTGATAGTGAGGTGCAAACAATACAAGGGCCTCCCTGTCTCAAACCACCACTCTATGTTTTTCTCATTGACATCTTATCATCCTGTTAGTACAAGATTACTCCATGTCTGCATATATAAGTAAGTACGTGCACTGTTACACAAGAGGTGTGATGGTCTCCTTAATGACATTAAATTTAAGTATTTGTTTAAACTTTTTTCCTGTTGTTCCCAGCCTTCACTGTACTTTTTCCATAGTCTGGTCACGTACATCTATTTGAGGAAAGATTATTTTCTCAAAGAATTATGTAAATAATGTAGAAAAATATGTGCCTACTATATGCTAATTGCAGTATATTTATATTTACCTTTTAGAATTAAGAATTTTGCCTTTTTTGTTTTGCTAATTGTCTCACAACACAAAGCATTCTCAGTTGAGAACACAAATAGTAAGGACAAACTATTCATCTCTTCTCTTTTGGGGGCTGTATTCTCACAAGTATTTGGACGTTAAGTGCAAATATTCAGCGGAGGTGATGATTCAGAAATTCTATTTAACAACATATTTGCTTTACCTATTAGAATATGAAACACAGGAGAAGTATGGGAAGACCAGTTACAGATAAAACTGGATGAAACTCTATATTTAGTTCTTCTGGTAATATTCCAGTTTTGTGAGGAATACATATTGGGTGTTGATGTTACTGGGTGTTCTACCCAGAAACAGTCAGAATGTAATTAGAACCTTCCAAATATTCAAAGATATTCTTTCCATCAAATGTAAGCCAACAGAGATATGTTGAAACTGATCATCTTAAGAAAAATGCATCCAAGCACAGCTATGTTGGGAAGGATCTAGCATAACACCTTACTACCAAGAACTTCTTCAATACTGTACTCAGTGCCACGGGTGATTAAGTATACTCACACACACACCTACACATGCCCAGAGGACAACCAATGAGTAAATTTTATAGCCTGCAGAAGTCAACTGAGTAGAATTTAAGGAAAAGATTATGTTTGAGAATCAGATCCTTGAGTTTAACTGAAGGTGTGCCACACCAGAATACAAAGAAATATACAACTCACAGTATTTCACTTCTTGTTTTGCTTCCTTTAAAGAATGCAAGCACTCTTGTCTCCTTCCTACAAATTTTGGGAAACTGCTGCTCAAACTGCTGTGCTTTCAAACCATGGTTTATATATGAAAATGCTAACTAACATATTTAACCTTTAGAGTGCTCACATACACGAAGCAAAAATCATTTTAGTTCACTTGAGTTTATGACAAGATCAGAATATGGAAAGCAGGCATGTAAAAAAACCCCAAACAAATCCACAAGCAAACTTTACCTGATCATGATTTTCATCTGAAAATGTTATTGATGTAAGCTTGTAACTATTCTTCAGTAAAAATTCATTAACTAGGAAGTTTAGAGCTCTTTTCTCAAGAGGTCTGATTGGCTCCTGGAAAAAAAAAAAGAAAATATACTAGATCTTTGGTTTATCTCCCTTCCAACTATGGAAGCATATCCATACTAAAATCCATGCAAAGCTCATTTATCACCAGCCACCTACCTGAATTTCAGGACTTGATTTATAATTTTTTCGTTCCTGCAAAGGAACTTCATTTTCTGGGGAGGAAAAAAAGAGTAACTAAATTTTACTCTCTCACAGAGGATGAGCTCAGATACTTCTACATTGTTTAAAGTAGAGACTTAAGAAAAGGTTTATGTACACCACCTGCAGCCTGAGTCAGGTTGGCTCGAAGGGCCTGTATGGTCTCCTTGGCTTTCCGCAGTTCAAACTCCAGGACTGGACAGGGATTTGGATTAAACACACACAGGCATCCAATCAAGGCAAGGGAAACAAAAATAAAATATAAAAAGCAAGGATGGGTGTGAAAAAAAAGATACTGTTTGTATTAAAAATAAAGCATGCAGTCTTTATGGAACTTATGAACACATGCAGCAGAGTTGGTCTGAAAGCAAACTGGTGAACGTTTTCCATAGTTTCACTGGCCTTAGGTTAGCTAAGTCAAAATTTCAAGCTGTCTGACAAGGACTCGCTGTAAGGTTTTGGGATAATATTTGGGAGCTGATGCTGTCAAATGTTTTGTTTTTTTTGGGGCAAGAAGAGTATGTGGACAATCAGAACACAGATCTAAATGAAGCAAATACGCCATGGCAGCAGAGGAAGCTCTCTCCATGTGGCAAAGCTTAAACCATGAAGTTAATGTACAGTCCCATTGAAACCACAGACTTTTTTTTGGAGAATAAAATCATACACCAAAATTTTAGCAGTTTAAATGGGAGATCTTGAAACGTACTTTATCTTACTAAAAAGAATAATCTCATTTTAAATTTCTCTTTAAAAATAGTGGAGTTTTAAGAATGTCCTAGAGTCGATTAAGATTTTGAATTCAGTTCACTGAATTCGAATGAAGAGATGCACAAGACCAAAATACCCAAAAAATGCAGCTCTTCTGCAGTACTTATAAAAAAGCTTGAAAGAAAAAAAAGTCTTTGCACCATTATTCTTGAAAGTTTACAGTGATTTTCAAAGATCTAGAGTCAGCTTTAAATTCAAAAATACTTAATTTCAGCTTTCCATTCTCTCTTAAATTCACCTTTCAACTCCCCTAGTCATTGTTATGTGTTTCTCATGTTCCAATGTTTCCTCCAAAAAGGGCCAGTGGTGGTTTGTGAGCACTGGGATTTCATGTGTTTTGATGCTGAGGTCATATGTATGTGGTGGCTCCAAATTTTAACCCCCTGGACCTTTGCAAAACACATAGCAAATGTTCTTTTTAACAACCATTTACAGTTAGAACATCTCAGGAAACCTATTTAAGAGATTACCAGATAAATATATGCATTTCATTAATTCTCAGATTAATCTCATCACACTTAAACATACAGTTGCCAGAAGGAAGGACTCTCATACTTAACTAGAAGAGATGAGCACAGAACACCTACCACGCTGAAGTGTTAGATAACCTATTTAGAATAGTTGCATATCTACTTTATTCCCCTGCAAAAACTAAAAATGTTGTAGCACCTTTTAACAAGAAAATTTCAATGAGATCTTTAATCACTGCCTGGAAACAATTTAACATGGCATTTTTCAGAGGACAAAGCACAGCAGAAACACTGCATTGGCCCTTGCTGGTAAAAAATGTTACTGAAATAAAACCATTTCCTCTGGTGAGCATCTGTTACTGAGACTCTTTTGCTAATTAGCACTCATGGAAAAAAGATTCACTCAGTTTGCAGTTCTGCATAAAAACTGAAGGAGTAACTACAGCACACCACATTTGCTACATGAAAGTAACTTTTTTGATGCACAGAATTTTACTGCAGCAATACAAAAGCGCAACTGAGGATACAATGAATAAAATATGTAAAATCTCTCTAGCATTCAGCAATGCTGATCTGCAAATACTTCTGTGCAACAAAGTTAGAAAATGCTCTCATGGTAAAGTAAGTACCTAATTTTAGCACTTCCTTGCATTTGAGTTACTTATTCACAGTTGTAAGATACTAATTTGTTACTTTTTGAAAAATTTAACTCAAATTAAGTAACTTTTCTTATGGAAATGACTATGTGTTAACATTTTACTCTTGTAAAATATTTTTGAAGACCAGAACAGTTGCAGATCAGGAGTGCCCTGCACTAGAATGATATAAATAATAAAAAAAGTTAGAAAAACAACACAAACTATAAAAACTCAGGAATCCAATTAAGGGAAATAGGAATAAGACATGTCTGAAGGCGTAGAAAGCCAAAAAACTCATGTCAGACAAACCCATGTCAGACGGCAAGAATTGATTTTTAGTGAACTGTAATGATGCTGAAAATTCTTAGAAGTCATTAGGACTAAGGACCATTCAACCTTGAAAGTAGATTACTCTGCTGCATGTTTCTGTTACATAGTAGAAGATTCTAAACACAGTATATTTGAGAAGCTGTCACTTGGTAGCATATCACAACAGCCACATAATTCTACCACAACACAACATTGTTACACAGTTGTACCTCATCTAATCTTACTAATGCCACCATTATAATTGCCATCATACAAACCTTGATGCTTTCAAGTCAGTCACAAATGTAGTTTTTATTTGAAGAAGTTTGTACATGTTTATACAATCATATATGCAAATAGCTATAACATTAACTTCAGGCAAATGTTAAGCTGTGATTAAAAGCTCTTTAAGTTATACTGAAATGCGATCTTCTGCCAAAACATGTAATGATTTTTAACTCAACATGTCTAACAATGAAATCAACACTAGAAACCTTAATTTTTTGAATCTAAAACGTTCTCTTAAATAAAAAGGCAACTTTTAAACCCCTTTCTTTGTAACCATTATGAAGTATTGATTTTAATATAAATGACCTGATGCCTCTTCCCCTCCCCTCTCCTGTTACAAGGCTGAAACTACACCTTCAGAAGCATTGACAAAGCCAGCTGAAGTTTAATTTCATGGTTGACTAGGCTGATAACATGTAGGACTCCTAGCACTTGGTGAAGGAGCTGACACTCCTCAAGAATGATGCACAGAAGTTTTGCTGCAGACAGCCTGAGAAAGGAATACTTTAGAGGAATACAGATACTCCTCTACACCAGCAAAGCAAAGAACAGAAATTTAGAGCCTTGAAGTTGGTTAATCTTCCCACAAGGAAAGGGCATTTCTGAACAATTTAGTTTGCCTTAGGAGAGAAAACTATTCCAAATCTCAATGGCTCTTCTGCTTTTTCTTTATTAAAAATTTCTAATCATTACAGCTACCATCCTGGAAAAAATTACAAAGCCTGACTTAAGATGGGTGAATCTTTCAAGCAAGCAACAATGCATTGGACCAAGGCTTTCAGACAGCCATTTTTAAATGTTTCAGCTTTCATGCAGCTAATCTAATACACCTTAAAAGAGAAGTGCACATCAGGAATGAGTAGCTTGTCTGCTGAGCTTTGAAATTTCAAAATTAAACTTTCTCAAGGGTCTTATTCTATTGACTCACATAGATTGAGAAGTTACCTATGAAGAACAACTTGCAATCTGGGATTGAACTAGTTGAGATTTACATGAACAGCAATCTTGTTGAGCCAAGGCCAAAAAGTTGAGGAAATAAACAGTACTTCTAAAATCATACAGCACTTGCATTGTACAAGCAGTATTATTTCCAATTATATTACAACATTATATTGTACATATGAATTACCTTGTCAGATTTTTGCATACTTCACTATGAAGTACTCAGTACTTCAGATAATGGTAGAAGGATAGTTTTATGTTGTGAAGCCACTATATGGCATTTGGACACTTTCTTTTAAAAGTAGTTCTCCTTTGAAGTATCAAGGGCCCCTGTGCTTACCCAGCTTTCCTCAAACTTTCATACTGTTACAAGCTTTGTTGTTCCTGCCATTTCGAGTCTTTCCTCCTTGCCAAGTAAATGTAGAACTTCAGATGTCCTAAATCATGCCCTCTAAAACTTGTATGACATCCCAGTACATTTGATGAATCTGTGCATACATTTTGAGTGAATCAGAAGAAATCTAAATTCTCTGACAATAGTTAGCAATGCAGCCACTGTCACAAATGCACTTCCGAACCTGAGGTTTCCCAACTCCCACTTTGCTGATACAAGAATTAAGAAAAGAAGTGGCCTTGAAATGTGAAACACTTCAGCACATAACACAAACAGCCCCGAATCAAAAAGCCGTGCTTCAGCACAAGAGATGACTATAATAAAAATTAAAACCAGCAGGAGAGTTCACAAGCAAGTATCAGACAACTTGTCACTCTAATAGTGGGAGGCCAACACTTGACTCAGTAGCCCCATTAATGCTTTGAAGTTAATGAGACAGGACCAGCTACAGAGAAGACCTGAACTACAGCAGACTTGTCTTCAGGTTCAACCCTTGGAGACCTTCAACCCGGAAAGAAATTTAAGAGGCTTACAGCTGCTTCAGAGGGCTTAAGACAGGTAACAGGAAAACAAAACCAGATTTGCTTTCAGGATGAACAAAGTGCAATGTTAGCAAGTGATAGTTGTATTACAGATGCCTTTTGTGTTCTGTTTTTTAAATTTTGTTTGTTGATGTTTTAAAAAGATTTTCCTCTGATTTTGGTGTGCATAAGTTACAAAAACAAAAGGGCTCTGTAAAAAGCAGAAACTGTGAACCTAAGTTTAGATAAATGAAATTCTTAAAAACAATGAAGTGTTTTTTGAACTTGTCTCTTCCCTTCAAATCTCATTCTGCTAATCAGAGACTCATAGCCTACCTAGAAATCAATGCTAATACAGGAAAATCTGAGAATATGTATGATTGAAATAGAGTTTGATTGGAAGAATTAATTTTATCGGCACTGAAAACACAGCATGTGTTTTTAAAATGATCAGCTTCTCAGTTGATGTTAAAGGCAGGATAGCAATAATAAACATTTTGAATTATGCAAAGTAGGGGGTTTAGACCATGGCAAATTTAAGGTGTGGCAGAAGATTCACTTCTTTAGACTGAATGTCAGGTAACCTATTTAAAGCAAATGCTGTGAGTACTTAAGTTAGGCATATCCTTATTACACAGGAAGGGAACAGGTTTTTCCATTCTCTAGCTGCTTTATGGAAATTATGAGTATTTGGAGGAGGTCTACTAACCCTACCAAATCCTTCAGTACTGAGTTTATCCTAGCAACAATAATTTCAAGCACTTAATACATGAGTTAGGATTCAAAACTTACCAGTCTTAGAGAACAAGTTGTTTCCATCTAGTAAATTGCAAGCTGTAAGGATGCATTTTGTTTTTTTTATCTCTTATTATTGTTGTATTATAATACATTATTAAATGTATTATCCAAATTGTTACGTAACTCTCATTTTCATTAAGATAGGGTAGATAAAGAAGACAATTTATGTTTTCTAAATTGCAGTTAGTTTTTTCATACTTATCCACACTGACTGGCTTCTGTGACTTGCATCTTTTCAGTCAAGCTGATAATAACATTATAGAAGGGCTCAGGTAGCTTCCTTTTATCAGATTTCTCAAATGAAAAGCTCACAGCAACTCTTCAAAACATGTTTGCTTCTAGGTCAAATTTTGATTCTAATACCAGATGAAGTGAAGTGGTCTAATAGTCTTTAAATACTGAAATCAATTTCAAACAAAAGTTGATACAGTTATTTCCAGGAATTTTTGGATTGTTAAAATAAAAAAATATAGCAGCTAAGTCTACCACTACCCATAATGGGCAAATGGAATATGGTGGCTCTGGATGATGCATGCAGACCTTTTTTTTGATTTGGGGCTTTCTAACATTGCCAAGATGTAAAAGCATTTGTAAAGTGGGTATGTTATAACTTCAGTTTTAAAGTTCTTCTGACTTGGAACTAGTTTATCCGTTTCATTTAGTGACTGATGTGCATTTATTTCCTATCTTTCATTTGATAAGATAGGGAACTGATATGGAAATCATGTGTTCTGTCCAAACAGTAAAAAACAAAGATAGCAGCAGGAGAAGGGCATTTACAAAGAGAAACTATTCAAACCTCATCCTCAGAACTATCAAAAGGAAAATATGACTATTAGATCATATGAAAGCCTCAAGCTTTCACAACAGATTACAATTTTAATCTCCTAAGCATCAAAGCTCTTAACTGAACAGAAAGAATTTTAGAAGAAATAAGCAAGATGGACTTCCACTTAGGTATCAAAGTGCATCTGCAGCTAAGAACAACTTCAAAAGCAGAAGTTATAAGCCAGAGTTTGTTTAAAGAAGGAACTGGATTTGCGAAAGTTTTAAAACCTCTGTTGACATAATTTTTTAATGTGCAAAATAAATACTTAGCAGTTTTCAAAATTGCTCAGGAAGATGGCTTTTAACAGAATTGAGGCAACATTTTAAGCAATTATGACTGAACTAGAATTTTAAGTAGAAACAGGATATTTTTGAAAACTATCAGTCTTTACAAACATCCAGAAGTAATACTCAGTCTTACTTTGTTCAAGTTCTTCTGTAACTTTTTAAAAACTCTTTGAAAAACATCTCTAAAGGAACACAGAACTGTAATGTAAATACCCTGACATACAATTTCCTCATCAATTACGTATGACAGGAGTCAATCACTATAAGGTAATTATCAAAAATACTGATCAATTTTAAGATTTACTTAATACTTAATTTTCAGCTATATTAATTTCATACTGGAAGTAATCAATATTTTGTTACTAATGTTCTGTCAGAAGATTACTGGTTCTACTGGATGCAAATTCTGACTGGTCTATATTTTCTATAAGCATCTCTAACCCAGTTCCAAGGACAGCTCCAAGCAAACATCAGACTAGTTCTCTCACTAACACTAGCGCCAAGAAATACTGACTAGAATCAGGAAAAACCTACCAAGATAATGAAAAGAAATAAAATACTGGGATTTTGCTTGTTTCTTCCTTGCATTCCAGGACACAATTCATAAATGCTTGGGCTCCTTGAACACAATTTGTTTATAAGATTAGTTTTCTATTTACAACTATTGCCTCCTTGAAAAGGACTACATATACAATACACATATTGAAAAAGAGAGTAGCTACATAGTAATAAGAATCCAGAAGTTTCCATATAAGTTGAAGAACAGTAAGTTCCTATAGTTCCAGGCCAGAACACCAAAATACTGGATTTGCTTCGTGTTTGTGAATTTCATCCAGTCCTTTAACTCAGCAACACTGGCTGGATAAGAAAAATGAGATTTTCCCACCGTTTCACACTGACCCAGAGATGAAATTTCAGAATCAAGATCCTTTACAGAACTATGTTTCATCAGCCTTTTTGTTGCTTGTAGAGTAGAGACAATAGAGTGGAACAGAGACACAGCTGCTTGCATCACTTTAGGTTTCATAAAGCTCAAGCATGTGAGCAGAAGTCACAGCACGGACAACTTCCATGAGCTCAGGATATTGAACAGTATTAACTGACAGGAAGCAAACACAGCTCTGTAGCCATTTTTAGAGAGCTTTTACAGGTTTCTCTGTGGAAGCTGTGAACAACTTAATATATGAACTTGGAAAAAAACCTGGACAGAGAAACATGGCTCACATGCAAAAGCGGTTACTAAAATAATTTCAAATATAAGAGAAGGTTCTGCCTTTGGTGATATAATAGATCCTAAATTAAATGTGCCAAAGGCTCAGAACAAAAGGCAAAAAACCACACTCCTTTAAACCAATCTTATAAAATCAAAGAATCAAATAGGAGAGAAAAGCACTACAATTAAGATTTGTAGCAAAGAAGATTTGTGGAACTGTGTAAATCCCAAATTTGCTCTGGGTTTGGAAATGCTTATTTGATCTCCATGAAAGCCATATTTAAAAGATGACTTGCAACAGATCTTTACATCAGAAAGCTCTCACCCATGTAGTAGTCACAGACCACTATGTAGAATAATTAAGTGTATGTTTCAGCTTAACAGCAGTAGTCAATATCAAGTAGGCAGTATCAAGACACAGTTCTACTGTCAAAAGCTGGGCACAGTTTTCAATTATAGTATTTGCCTCTGCACTGGTGACATGTGGAATCATACAAAAGGACATCTGCCTGAACATTTACACAAACTACAGCAGAAGTGTCTAAAGCATGATGCTGTCACTAAGCACCAAGTTAAACCACCTCAGTGAAATCTTGTCATCTTCAGAAATGTTATGCTAAAAACAAGTTTAACAGTAAAATTAACATTCTGTGATTCCTAAAACATATAAAACACTTACCTGCTACTCTTTCATCGGTTTCTCTATTGCCATCATCTGAGTATCTTGCAAAATCTAAAGAATCAAGAGTACTGATGCTTCCAGCACGATCTTAAGGGGGAGAAAAAAAAATTATCAGAAAGAATCCTGAAGAGTCTTTTATAGAGAAAGCCAAAACAGCACCTCGTTTCAGGAGCTATAAATTGGAGGCTACATGTTCTGCAACACTCAAGTTTTACTGCATTTTCTAAAGGTCTGTATTAAAGAGTACATCAGTAAATTTGAACCAAAAATACAGCACTACAGCAAGTTCATTGAACACAGACTGTAAGAGATTCTTGCTTCCTCTAAAAGATGGCATTTCTAGTCTGTCCACAGCAAATGAGGAGCAGTGCACTGCAGTACTTCCCCTTTTCCACAAGGGCCAGGGACTTTGGCTTGGACACACAGGTGAGAATGTAAAAGAAACCAAACTGTTGTGTGACAAGTTTCACGCAGTTCCCGTTTAACAGAAAGCTGTAATTGCCTCAAATACTCTACTTCCTTTTCCCATTTTTAGTATTTTAAAGCATGGCAACGTGACCAAATACTTTTTTACATATCTCCTGACCTAGCCTTTAACTTCAGTACATACTCACTTAATCAACATTTACTAAGGAACGCAGTATCTAACAAAAGCAAAGGAAGCACAGCTCATGCTATTGCAGGTATAACATTCACACTCTACAATTAAATTCTTAATTTAAAAAAGAAAAAAAAAATCAAGGAATTCCGTAACCAGCATAAGGTTTGGACCTGATCTTGACATTTTTCATTTCAGGGGAATGGCAAAGAAAAAACCATCAACCAAAATGCAATTTTGATGTGTCTGTTGAAGCACCTTTTTATAATAAAAATGCACAAATTACTTGGTAACAGAACTCAAAATAAATTGAACATGTTCCTAGCACAATTGAACATGCAGAAATTATATTAAGTACCTTAGTATCTTTCCTCTCCTTTGAAATTAATTTCTATGTAGCAGTTCAGAAATAATTTTAATTACATTAGAACTGTAGTCACATTAACAAAGAACAAACTCCACAGAGCTGTCAAAAAAACTCTTAACTGTCAGTGGAAATAGAAGCAATTTCATCACTTGTCAGTCAAACTCTGTCATGACTAACATCACTAAGTATTTAACCTCTCCTCCCATTCTGCATTATGTAAAAAAAGAAAAAACAGAACAAAAAAAATTCTATTCATGAGTTTCTTTGTATATTTGTGCCTAAGTTGTACTGTAAGGTTTTGTGACATCCTCTCTACGTGTAGACCAGCACTAAACTCAAATAATAACACCTGAATTAAGACTGATGAAAGTACTTACACTGAAAAGATACAGAGAACACTAAACTTACCAACTCCAGATGAGTTCCACAATATCAAAACTTGCCTGAAAACCCTAACTTGTCTGTTCCATGGACATGCAGTATATGACAGTATATAGTTTATATCTAACCACAGGGTTTTTCCCTGTTACAATGTTTTCTTATCCAAACAATGAAACAGGCTGTTGTTCCTCAGTGAGTCTCTATTCAGTCATTGGTTTTAAACATCCTTGTTCATATGCAGGTTCCAGTCTTATCCTCTCCAACTTTTTCAGACATTAATCTGATTTAATAATTCTCTGTAGGCTGTTCTTTATAGCTTAGCAACACAGTACAAACTCTTTGTTTTATATCATCTTTGGAAAATGGACTGTTGTGAAAACAAACCAGTGGGGAATCACATTTGAAGAGATTAAGTTCAAAAGTAAACATGAATTTTGCATGCACAGTATGAAAGTCTTTAGAACTGACTTTTAAAAACACCCAACACCGTGATGAGTAGATATTGCTCCAACTTATTCCACTGGGAGTTACAAGATCATTTTTTGAAATCAAATACACAGCATTCAAATGGAGATCTCAGTGAAAAGCTGATGCTGAAGAGAAGTAACCAAGTCTCATGTACAGCATCGCTATGGCAAATGCAGAAATAAAACAATTCCCTCCTGCAGTCTTGCCATCTTCACAGATCAATTTTCTAATTGATCTGTGAACAGAAGCAAAGTAATACCAGAGAAACAATGCTCAAATTTTCAACTTAAGTCAACCACATCACAATTACTGAAGCATGCAAAGCCACAAGCAACACAATATTTCTTTATATGACCAGTGGTGCACTTCAGAGGCCAAGGCTCTCCTCTGAAAACTGATAAACCTGGACATAAAACACAAACTTACTGGCCAAAGCCAAAATTTTCTTGAAAAAAACCCCAAACCACCAAAACCCAGTTGCCTAGAAAAAAGAAGGGGGTAATTACAATCTTTGTCAGGATGTACACAACAGAAGCTGTTTAAGATCATACCAGCAACTGAATCCAACAACTCACAATATCAATCAGTTCTACAACCTTAATGGTCCTACAGGAACTCAGCAACACCAAGGGGGTTTACTATTTTAACATCCAGAAACGCCTTAAGCACCACCCCTGCATGCACAGCAGCCATTTTCAGGCTTGAAACTTGTACATTCACCATTTAGACTTCACTTTATCATTACAGTGTTCATAATAAAAGCAAACATCTGACTTCCTTTTCATACAGGCCAACATTGTGAAGATACACAAGCAGCTAGACTCTGATGAAACCAAGGAAGATCTGCTCAGGAACAGCAGCCCCACAGCCTGTTTCCCGCTACCATGATTTCATTCTGGCAGTAATGCTGACCCTCCTTCCCATACAAAAGTACACGCCCAGTACCACCCCCCTACCGCAAGATGTTTCATTATCAGCAGCCACGGCACACAGGCACCGCCGGGCAGGGCGGTGCTGAGCAGCGCCCACAGGGAAGAGCAGCGAGCCCGCGCCACCGCCTCGCCTACCCAATGTGTCACCGAACGGAGTCTGTGGCCTCGCTACTTACCACTGCCTTTGTAGGCTGGCATCAGCGGAGGTTTAACTCCTACAACTAATGTCATTGTCCAGAAAAATCATGGAATGACATCTTATAACCTCATATTTTACACTTCCATAAAGGAGGTACCTGCTCCGCAAAGGATCAGAGGGTGTAAAAGGTACCTCCCTGCTGGCAGCACAACAGCCTCATTTGTTAGGAAAATGGGCAGGGCTGTCTCAAGGAAAGAAACCAAAGGGAAGGGCTGTGCTCAGGCACACAGCTCACCTGAAGAATGTGAAATATCATCATTTGTCTGAAGTACAAATAGTTGTACTCCAAGACACTGAGTGGAAGCATTTCAACTACAGCATTCAGAAAAGAGAATTATTTTCTGAATTGAAAGGGGAAAAGAAAAAAAAAATTAGAAGAAAACATATACTTAGGTAATTTTTATAATAAAAATAAAAACCTTAGCCCTAAGTTATCTGGCAAAGAATATCGAAGGAACTTCTTGTGGAGAAACTGCTGAAAAAAGGAGTACCCTTTGGCTGAAATCTGCTTCTTTCCCAGAAAGAAATCCAATGAGACACAGCAGCAGGAACCCATTTTGTTGTCTTGGTATGTGCATTCTTACCAACAGCCTCCTGTGCATGGATTTTAGACTTATTTCTCTGAATTAAAACACTTTAGAATTAGCAATTCCTTTCTGCTAAAAGCTTTCCTAGTGAATAGTGGCAAAATAATTGCTGTCAGCTTTGTGTTTCAGAAACGGTAAAAGCAAAGTAATAAGAACAATTTTGACAAGCAGGCACAAACAACTGCAGAACATGGATCACCTCAATATGGAACAAGAAAGTGCCATGGGTGCATAGGGAAGCACTGAAATAGGCTCAGGGTTTTCATAATTCATACTAGTGAAATTCCAGGAGACATATTGGGATAATAAAGGAGAGCCTGTGCACAGTTCTTGTCTCTTACCTTTACCACTGGAAAAGCATGAGCGAAATCAGAATGCCAATATTCATATACTCAAAGATACTCAAAGCTAAGAAGTTATTTAATCCATTTGTTTAAAAATCTAATGTGTTTAATTTCATTTGTGAAGTTAAAAATCATGTTCAACGCTACATTTTGATTACTAACTTACACAATCTTTTAAAATATTGCTTTGTTCCAGAGGAAAGGAATTTTAATTCTTTCCTTATTCCCAGAACTGCCACCAGATGACATGCAGATTTCTGCTGACACCTTCTGTTCCCTAGGCATATATCCAGCTCTCCCTACAAGTTGAGCATAAGTACCAAAGTAGGAAAATGTAAGGAAACCTCAAAGTGATACATCCCCTTTCACTGACATACATAATATGAGAAAGGTTGCATTTCATTCACTCTGATGATAAAAAGATTATTTTTTACCAGTTTACCCTAAAGGACACCAAGAAGGATCCTATTAGCCGTATTTTCATATTAGCCATATTGTCACAGTATGTGCATTAAGCAGAAGTAAGTTGCAGTCTTCTATAAAATCACATTAAATAATTTTTACATGCACATGACACTGTAAATCAACTAAAAACGCAGACAAATTAAGCAGCATTACTTATTGACAGGAAGGCTCAATAAAAAATATTTTTAAAATTAATGTTTTAGAAGCTGTTTGAATTTACTTTGCAAACATCCAATTGATCTTAAAAAAATTACTAGTTGATAAAACAGCCCAGTTGTAATATTTCCTCTAAGATCACAGGAAATCATATCATGTACTAACAATTAATCAAATGGAGCATAAGAAGACCAAGAACTGCACATTTTTTCCTTGAAATTCAAAGAAAAGAAATTATACTATGCTTGTACAAGAAAGATTCACTTTGCAATGCTAACTAAATGTTCACTTGTATTGAAAAATATTTGTAATCCTGAAACCAGACTATTGCTGTATTTCAAACTGCTGAGTGAAATAGCTGGCTAACCACATTTTAAACTGATTGAAGAAATAACTGGCCACTGGAAGTCGGGTTTTGATTAGCATACATAAGGAACTAGAAGTGAATCCTTCCCAGTCAGGATCAGACTGCAATATCCCACTAGATATTGCACATACTAGGACAATATATTTCCCAGTTTAAGCTAGGCTTTACATGAATTATATGGCTATATGGAGGATGAAACAGATGTAGGCAGATAGCTTACACATATCATAGGGAGACACAATCTTTTTTGATTTTTTTTGAGATAGAAAAGGTCTGGATAATAACTCATACCCATCATGCTATATCAGGGCCATCAGCTGGACTCCCAACATCCACCCTCGCACACCACTATTTGGAGAAGAAAAAACAAACATGACTTTGCATTGAAAAAAAAACCCCAAAACCAAACAAAAACCCACTATTTGAAGACATTCTACCTGATTGCTTAATACAATTTTAATTGTCAATTACTGCAGCATTATCAAACGGGAACACACAACATAGCACAGGCTTGGAAAAAACTGTTAAGAACATTCATGCTGCTGGATACTAGAAAGATTTATATCAAGAACTCTGAATATTCACCCAAGCAGAGCTCTGCTTCTAGAAGCATGAAATTTTTATTTCATTTAGTCTTTTTATTTTTTACTTTAGAGAAAGTTAAAATGTTTTAACATTAGTGTTAGAATTATCTTACAAGCAATTTAATCCACTAGTAGTAATTTTATTTGATAATAATACACTCTCTTCACTAAATTAAATTTTCACTACATAGGATTTCACTAGGGACAAACATTAAACAAGGCATCCCAGTTCAGAGTCAGGTACAACCCTACTTAGAAGCCATCTCAGGTTAATGCCTTCTAGCTTATCCTGAATAAAACCAGACATTGAAAGTTACATAAGTGAATGACTGAGGCTATCAAAAATTATTGCTTAGCATCATCATCTTGATGGCTACTGCTAAGTAAGAAAAAACCCAATATGACTCCAGAATACAATTCTCAGCAGCAACAGAAATAAGTTGCACTTCATTCTTGAACTGGGCACTGAAAACTTGTTTGGTAGAACAATTATTAAAATAGGGAATTGCTAAGGTTTGATTGAATTATGAATTAAAAACCAAAACAAAACAGGATTATTCAACCCACAAATATGCTACATCTTAACACACGGCAGTAAACTAGACTCCAAAAATTATGAACTATCATACAAAAAAGTTGTTGGGGATTATAAATGTCAGAAAAGCATGCAATTACAGCTGTATGGGGAATAACTAAAGTAAAAAAAACCCAGCTTACTCTGAGATACTCTTTCAGATCTATAAAACGTGAGAAGCTATAAAAGCCCCCTACTGCAATGTTTTTTGACCAACAAGCCCTGGATTATTACTAAGACAAGCTTTAAAATAATCATATAGTTCCATTAACTTCAGAAAATACACAAGTTTTGCCTGATGACCTGTGCTATTCCTATGAGTTAAGCTGTCCCTCCTCCCAATATACACATAAACCCCTTCTTGCATGGGGTGATGAAAAATTCTCCATCTAAAAGAAAATTATGTCACGAAGAGATCAAAGCTGAAACTTTAAGGTGTCTGCAAATCAAAGGTTGGAAAAAAATTTCACAGACATCTTGCAAAGGACAACAGTACCCACATTCTAGGTGGTATAGCTTCTTTACTTTTAGGACACCTACCTAATTTTTAAATGCAAAGATACAGGCCAACTAGCAAGTACTCTGATAACAGATCCCAACTGAGAAGTTTCTATGAAAATTACTCAGGTCTGACACTTTTTTCCTTTCTTCTCTGTGCTACAGATACTATAAAAGAACTATTGAAATTCAGACCTAAGGAAATGCAGATGTATAAATACACATTTTAGGTCTGTTTCTGTTGGCAGTAAAAAAGTCTGCAAATGAGGTATTTTACCTACCTTAAACATTCCAGACCTAGAGCAAACTAGCCAGTAGGGTCATGCAGCAGATGGCCTGCTCTATTCTAGAGATACTGGTCTGAAAAAACCATGTCCTTGAATAACTTGTATTTTCAGCTATCCTGCACAATATCACAGGCACAAAATAGCAGAAGCCAAGGAAATGGGACAGAGGCTAACTGGGAAAAAGAATAAATTTCTTCTTGTATTTATCTGTACATGTTTAAGTCCCATACTAGTACTGAACCACATATATGCATATGTGAATAAACCAAATTGTGAGAGAGCAAGCACATGTGATAGAAGATGTGGGATAATGTGAAAACCCAAAGAGTTTTAATGAAGTCCTTTCTACATTCAATCAAACAATCAGGCATCATTAACCCTTTAATAAGTGATCATCAATTTGCATTGTATTCACAATGTATTTGTGACATTATATAGCAACTGAAATAGATATATTGTGCAATACGTATGAATAAAAGAATTAAACTATTTAATTTCCCATAAATGATACTGCAAATTTATTTAAACTGTACCACATTTCACAAGACATCTCTGGAGCAATATTACTTTGAAAAGTTTTAAATGTCTGCTGCATTTAAAATTTCTGCTATGTTTCAACTTGTTCCAGGCTTACTGATGCTGGATCTTTCAGCAAAGCAAACTTGATCCATTGCAGCAGACATTTGATCTAGCATGCAACCTTTACAGTAGGAACAGACTTATGTAACTATTTTTTAAACCAACTTGAACTTGTAGAGTAAATTTTACCAGATCAACACATTCCACATCACTATGGTAACTCTGGGATGGAATAAAAAGTCTTAAATTAATTCACTGCATCAGGCACTAAACTGTAAGCACCTGACCTACCAACCCTGCTTTGCAACTCAAGTGCCTCTTTTGCTCTCTCCCAGATGTTCTTATTCAATGAGACCTGCAGAATTTTCCAAGTTGGTATACTCTGAAAAGAAGACTTCATACCCTCATCAAATGAAAAGAAAACTTAGTTAAGTAAAGCTACTAGAATAAAATTAACTTCCAAGCTGTCAGAGCAATCTACTTACCAATTACCTTGAGCAGACATTCAATACTACTCCACGATGGGCAGCAGATTGAAAACAGATGATCAATACACTTACCTACTTCATATTAATAGCAAATTCTAAAAATTCATAGGAAGCATATGAGGGTAAACCCCTAAAGCTGGTTAGGGAAAACTAACCTGTGCTTGCTGGCCAAGAACACAAAAAAATCTCAAACAAACGAACAAAATCCCACCAACCAACAACAAAAACCCCAACCACCGGATATGTAAAACAAATATTTTGCAGATACATTGCAATAAAAAGGTATTACTCTCACTCCCATGACAGGCACACTGCAGAAGCTCATCAGAAAGATGAAATTACAAGTAAAAAATAGATAAGATCGTGCACCCTAGCACAGAAATAACAGGCTCACAGAACTAGGTTACAATACAGATGCACCTGGGCTGATCTCCTGGAGAGCTATACCAAGACCAGGCTGCTTTTAGAGGGAGGCTTACTGCATAGACACTCTCAGGCAGCATCCAAATTAGTGGAGTCTGAAAGAATTAAGCCAGTGCTGCACAAAGCCATTTGAATGTTTCTGCAGTGAACACTTGAGGTCCAGAGGGGTGTGACCTTGGGGAAAGTATCAAACCCAGCCTGACCCCCTACACATGTGCAGGGAGTAGCTCAAGCTGCAGTGTTCTTGAGCAAGCAGACCTTCCCAAAACAGAACAGCTAAGGGACAAGCATGGCATGGAGGTACTTCTTGCAGCTCATGAGCCCAGCTGGCCTCAGCAGAAATCAGAAAGCATCAACAGCATCAAATTAACTTCAAATGCTTGATGCTGCAGCAGTGCATTGTCCAAAATGTATCCATTAACTTGCATCACAAGGATTTTTCTGTTTGTTGCAGTAACCCAGCTTTCCATTATATGCTAATATCAAGCAAAATTGTATCACTTTAGTCCTTAAATGGTTCCCCTTGCTGAAGGACTACTTAAAGTGCATAGGTAATGTCTATCTTCACTCTCAAGCACTGTATTCCTCAGGTTTTTTTTGTATTTAAATCTTGGTAAGTTCTCATTTGCCCACTTTCTACATTTATCTTAGGACAGTAGTAAATTTTAAGTTAACTTTAAAAGTTAAACTTCTAACTTGTGTTCACATAGTTTCTAGAGAATTAAAAAAATAATGGAAACTAGCAACTGGAGACCAAAGCATCTTTCCTATGAGAAATGGCTGAGAGAGATGGGGCTGTTCAACCTGGAGAAGGCTCAGGGGGAGTCTCATGAAGAGTTTAAATAATTGAAGAGGGGGCACAACGAAGACAGAGCCAGGCTCTTCCCAGTGGTACCTGTGACAGACCACAGACAGTGGGCACAAAATGAAACACAGGTGGTTCCTCTGGAACATCAGGAAACACTTCTACTGTAAGGGGACTGAGCACTGGCACAGATTACCCAGAGGGGTGATGGAGTCTCTATCCCTGGAGGTACTTAAAAGGCCATCTGGACATGATCCTGGGAAACCAGCTGTAGGTCACAGGGGTTCTGCTTGGGCAGGAGGTAGGACCAGATGATCACCAGAAGTCCCTTCCCACCTCAGCCACGCTGTGATTGCGAGATTATTTTTGCCATGATTTCTCTTACTCCAGAAGTTTTTTTTCAAATGACAAAACAGCTCGTGGCTTTCTCTCTTCTCTAACATCAAACAAGGTGAAAAAGTACTTGTTATATAAATACAAAATTCTTATTCTGTGACTTTTTATGTAAGAGTATTTCCTTCAATTAAACAACAAAGTAATCAGCTGCATCACCATCGTGCAGAGATATATTGCAGGAAGGGAGGAGGAAAATTGCCTCTACCCTACAGTGCACTGGAAGAAAGAGTTCACTGTTTCTCAAAAGCTTTTTCAACTTTGTCTTAAAAAAAAAAAAAAAAATTACAGTTTTTTTAAGTATTTGTCCAACACACTCAATATGCTTAGTGCCATGTCTCAGGCATTCACATCATAAACTAATAAGGCCTAAAACCTTTACTGAATTACGCTATGTTTTAGCCTGTGCTAGAGATTTCAACTCAGTTGCTCAAATCGGCATCTTTACAACACACTAGAAAATCAAATGCAAGTAGCACACTGAAGACAGGAAGTTGTCAATTTGAACCAAACAATATAAGGTTTCAGGACTAACTGTTACATAAAAAAAGCCCTTCTCATGGTGTATTTTAAAGAGCTCTGTAGATATAAATTACCTAGCTCAGATTTTGCAAAAAATCTTAATTTAGTTGGGAAGTGTAAGAACATCCTGAAAAACACTTTTTCCCATATTTTCATTAATTCTGTTTTTATAGAACATAGAAGTCCAGTATTCACAAGTTTTCAATTAGCAGAGATGAAGTGCATACAGATCGGCTTCCAACATAGCTGATACCAGTAGCTACATGATAATAACTTGCTTTCAAAGACAAACCTTTTTTATCACGTAATGAAACTCGTGTGAAATTTTCAGCAAGCATTCTCTCAACTGGACAGTTCATGAGTTACATCTTCAGTCAAGAAAAAGGTAATTCTCAGAGGGGAAAAAAAGCTACAGGAAATTCAATGTAACTTACATGGAATTGAAATTACACATGGAAGAACTCAGAAAAGTTGCCAGTGGTTGGTTCTGAAATGCAATGCTCTAACTCAACATTCTAATTTCCTTCTTTCCACCTACCCAAAACCCAAAAACCAATCTCTGCTTTCCCTAACAGCAAAACCATAAGAAGGATAGTGTGCTGCTTCAGCACAAATCCAGCTTGTTTTGCTGAAGCTTTCAGCCACAGGATGGTTAAACTCACACATAACTGAACCAGCTACAGTGCCTACACAGAGAGGTTCACTTCTGCTTTCCCCAACATCAAAAAGTAACAGGAACTCTGGCACAGAAACAGAACAGAAGTCAGGACAAAAGCAATTAAATTTCCCATATCATAGCTGTGAGGATCCTAAAAGAACCAGAACACGCACTAAGTTACTACAGGGGAAAATACAATGTAGTCATCATAGTCACTCATTATTCAGTGGATAACTTGATATTTACCTGCCTAGTAGTAGTGGCTTCTACTCTGTCCTCCTTGGTCCATAACTGTAATGATTATCATGCTACCTTATCTTGTTACTTCTTTGTGTAGTTACATACTTATGGGGACTAACCTGTCTCCTGAACAATCTACCATTATATCCCGAATCAGCCCAACAGAGACTTTAGCCAAAGCTTAGACTCATCCATCAGGGACAGCTTCCAGCAGACCCAGTTTTAGTCATTTGACAAGTCCAACAGTTGCAAAAGCCTTAAGAAGCTTGTAAGCTATGAAGTGCATGTCACTGAAAACTTGTCAGAAACACCAGTGTCAGTCAAATGGAGTGGGTTTAAAGCAGTCACAACAGGAAAAGTTCACCCGGCTTCTGTATCAGTAAAGCCAACATCAGAGCACTATGAAGCCTCTCAGGTTTCATTCAGGCATGACTCTTTTCTGGCATGTTTGAAGGGAACTCTGCTTCCCTTTCCTTCAGCATTACGTACAAACTTCTACTCTTTCAAATGTTTTCTGTACTTCATTAAAAGTGACAACCATCAGCCTTTCCCATCTGTTGACACCAGCAGCTTTGATTACCTATTTATCCGCACCTTTCCATCCTGTCCTTTCTCAGGGAGCACCTTTTCCAATTCAGGTAGAAAAAACACTCTTACCCACAAGCTACCATTCTACCTCCCACTATCTGCAGATACAGCCAACAGGACTAGATATTTTTGTTTGCTTTCATAAAGTAACAAGCCAAAGACTTGAGCTGACAACACCAAATCACCTAACAAGTAGTCATTAGAAGAAAAATTATTTGCCATCTTCCCAATTTCCTGTCTTATTTAGACTACTTAAGCTGAGGTATAATGAACTGTTTGGAGGTAGCCCTGTTCTGCTATATTTTCATTCAGAACATGTTGAAGCACCAATCATGGCAAAGCCCCGCACAATATTACAATGTTTGTGACTCGGGATTGAGAAGAGTTGCTACCAAGACATCCTCCTCTCACAAAAGTAGAATCTGTACACTCTTCCTGCTTGGCTTTTTCCAGTAGAAACCATCTGAACTTCAAAGGCTACAAGCAAAAAGAGCAATGCTTCACAATATTCCAGCCCCTGCCACCCCCAAATCCCAAGCCTGCCCCGCCAAAAACCCCAAAGGAAAATCAAACACCCCAAATCATAAAGAAAGCCAGGAGCTTACTATGAAGAAGCAGCAATACTTTATATCTTTGTGCTCACCGATGAGGTTAATCTAACTGGAATCAAATCCCTGGAAAGTTATAAACAATTTTATTATGACAATAACTAGAGAAAAATCATCTCCTGAAAACCACAAATGTAACGTAAGAGCTCAAACTCCCTCCTTATGATTTTCATTAAAGCTATTTCAAATTTTGTGAACGCTGAGCTTTTGTAGCCATTAAGAAAAAAATAAACAGCAAATTTTAAGTGTAACACTAGTTCTACCAGCATAAGCTGCATTCCTTCAGGAAAGGGCATTCATCAAACATAGCAACCAAAGGGCATCATATCAATCAGATTAAAAAAAAGTTTTCTTCACTCACTATGCACAAGCTTGAATTATGGTCATGCATATAATAAACACATTTGTGGTCCAGGAAGTCAGGTGAGACATTTGAGCAACAGTTTAAATTTTGAGTGTCTCAATTTGTACTGTACCTTCTTATGCAAAAATGATAGGGACAAAAATTTATATTTAATGTGTAGGTGGTAACTAAAGCCTTGTAAAAGATCTGGAATACAGTAAGGAGGAGGGACTTCCAAACCGTATCATTCACATGAGCAGCATTAGAAAAGTGGTATCAAAATGATCTAGCAGACATGGAGTTACTGCTATTGTAAGCAATGGAAGAAGATCTCAGAAGTTTGGGAACATCTAGCTGAGATACAGGACATGAAGGATGACTGTACCCAGGTGCTGTGCATCTAAAGGAATACTGTTACCTCCTTCACAGCTTGAATTTGCTTCAAACTAGAAAAGCAGAATTGCTAGACACAAGATACATTTCCACATTTTTCATTACAACATATCTTAATCTCAGTTTGTAGATGTGATGTTGCTGCTGCTGCTGGAAAAAGGAAGGGTGTTTTGCAAAGTAAGAAATACCAGTCATCTGTCATTTGCTGTTGCAACCAAGCACTCTGAAGCACGGTTAAAAGACAAAACAGCTTCTAAGTCACTCACTGACCACATGATGCTGGTTCAAATCCAATGAGACTTCAGTAAAATCTCTTTGTAACAGTCTTTGAAGATGAAGAGAGGAAAAAAAAAGAGCACACCGAAATAAATTCCAGCATTGACTCAGAGTTTAGACTGGCACTTCTTAGAGTCCTTTTAGGCAATGAACGCTTGTACAGGAATTCTCCCATTCTGTACATAAAGTACAAAAGCTTTCTATTGCTCAGTGGAAATCCTCAGGCAGCATTCCAAACATACTTCACATTCAATAAGAATTGCCAGTCATACTTTTTCTGCATCCACTCAAATTATGAAAAATCTCAGAATAAAGCCAGAGAAATTCATCTAACTTGGGGGTTGGGAGGAGCAGGTACAAAGCTAGCACTGAGAAGAAATTCTGACTTTAGAAATCAATAGAAACAATTTTTTAAACAATGTGATGCTTTTTTTTCACTGAAGCATAAAATTCACATGACCTTGAACTGGCAATCATGCCAACCTGCACTACTTTCTACATCAATAGTTTCTATTAAGAAAAATAGTAGTTTATTCTCAAATACCTTTGGGCATGTTAAAGCAAGAGAAGGTACGTGCACAACTCTCTCATACGCTGTCTGAAAGTCTCCCTGTGAAGATCCACAAAGGCAGGTACAACAGGCTGGGTCTCTCAACAAAACTGGACATTTTGACTAACTTAAGAAACTGTTCAGACTTATTCTTGGATCTGAACTGTAGCTCAGTCATCTACCTAAATCAAGTAATACTAAATGCTTAAGAAAAAAGAGAGGGAACTCTTCCAAAACCCATGATTTTCAGCCCACCAGAGTCTTCTGCAATCTACTTTTTAGTAGTTGGAAAATGACATAACTACAGAAGCATGAGATTATCAGCTCTTGTTCAATCAGAATCCATCTGAACAGCACTGTCACAATTGCTAGCCCAATGCTAGACTCCAGACTGCAAGAAAGTCTGATGGCACTAAGTTAAAAAAGCTGCTTGAGCTATAGAAAAATATTTTTTCATTGTTCTGCATCTGTCACCTTTCAATGTCACTTAATGTGAAGTGCCTTTTGAATCACTGTTGAGACAAAAAAAACCCTTTGAAATGCATTAACCTATTGTAGATATCAGATTTGAAGGCACACCTTTAGGATTAGGTCTAGCATGATATTAATTTTAGCACTTCAGTATTAATAAATTTGTCCAAACTAAGTGTTAGTCCCCCCTTCTCTCTCCCCCCACTGCTACGGCCTCCTTCCTCCTTTTTTTTAGAGGGACATCCCACAGGCATCTAACCATTAGCAGGTCAGCAAAATAATAATTAAGATGTTCTTACATAAGTGTACATTGGTCTAAGACTGCAAAAGGTCATTTTTTTTGTGTGCATAACAACACAGCTACACAGGCTGCTGTTTTTCTAATTCTGGAGTATGCGCAGTATCAATAAGTGGGAACAACATTTTATGTTAACAAAGAAAAGAGAATATTTGATCAATCAGATCAGTCGACTGGAATCCCCAAGGAAACACCTTGGGGATGAAACAGAAATTTGTATCAGTTCAAAGCCCCGAAGCACAAGTTTTTCCAACATTCACTAATCATATCATGAAGAAGACCACATTGACGATCTCAGCTGGACAAAGACAAGTATGAAACTCTAATTATTCATAAACAAGACAAGCAGAACATAAACAACACAGCAGGAATTTTTTAAAAAGCCATACATTTTTAAAAAGATCTTGAAATGCACTAACAAGTTGAAGTTTAGATGCCTTTATTATCCCAGCCATCCAGATGCTATTAGTTATTTCCAAAATTTAAGTGTAACTTTGTGTCTTTGCAACATCAGAAACTCTTAAAAGAAATGAAAATACAGGACTATTTACAAAATGCCTTTAGGTATCTTGGTAAACACATAATTAAGTCTTTCACCTGTCTGCTACCCACAATTCCTTTCATTTCAATACCTTACCCCGAATTCATTAAGTCCTCAAAAGTCAGATGGCTGGGCAGCTTCTGTCTCCCAAAGCCACTTCCACAGGCTACCTCCTTTGTAGGACCCTATGTTTCTTGACAGCAACACTGACAAGACACACAAGATTTTTTTCTAAGCCATGTGCACTACTTTTAAAACTCAAAAGCTTTTAAGGCCAGCTATGCAACAACGGTCCCAATATCTGCACTCCTTTTGCTCCCTGAAGTTATACCAACTCAGTATATTTACTGTTCCCCATCTCTAAATCCCAACATGACTAACCAAAGATTATAGACACTTGGTAAACATGGCAGCATTAATTATAGGAAGCATCGTATTAGTTGTGCAAGACCTCTGAAACTCAGACCTATCTTTAGATGCACCAGCAGAAATAACACCCTAGCTCCTTACCCCATTTCTGACAGTTTTTAGACTTCAAATGCAGCACTCACGGCTTAACACCCCACTCTTTCTCCTAGCACCGTATGACTTATCACTTGGCAGTGGGCACTAAAGGCACTGCTGAAAATCAAGGCTGAAATTACCATTCCTCACATTTCTTCGGCATTTGGCAAATACCCGTGACGTTCACAGGGATACCGAAGCTCGATCAAACTACGCCTGTGGGACCAGGGTAACATGGATTCTGGCAGCCCACCTCCTCAGCCCCCGCCTGCCCCACTCCTACAGCCTCCCCCAGTCCCACGCTGATTAGAGAGAGAGAAAGGAATGACTGGAACAAGGAGTGATGCCAAACGCCTTTCCCGGCCGCCCAGCGACACCGAGAGCCAACGCCGCCCAGCCCCGCGCTCCCATCGCCGGCTGCCCCCGCCTCTCGGAGCCCCCCCCGCCCCGAGCCAGGGTCACTTACTGAGCTGCCCGGCCCCGGGCTCCCGGCCACCAGCTCCCCCGAGCCCGCTGCCGCCACCCAGGCTGCCCAGGGCCCCGCCGGCGGGCGGCGTGCCGCTCTGCCGCTCGAAGTTGCCCGGGTTAGAGAAGAAATCGCGGAGCCGGGGCAGCTCCCGGCCGCTCTCCAGCAGCTCCGTGTGCAGCTCCAGCGCTGTCAGCAGGAACTGGTCCCGCAGTAGCTGCGCCGCTATCGCGTCCATCGGCACCCGCGGCAGCTCCCCGGCCCCCGCGGCAGCATCGCCCGGCGCCGCCGCTCGCAGACCCGGCAGCTCCTCGGGGCTCCCCGCCGCCGGCTCCGGCTGCTGCTGCGGGTACGCCGGCCCGCCCGGCTCGGTGCTGCTGCTGCTGCCGCCGCCGCCGGCCCGGGGCTCCTCGGGCTCGTCCTCCTCCGAGTCGCTGAGGAAGGGGTTCACACTGCCGCCCCCGCCCGCCGCCGCCGCCGCCATCTTACAGCCCGGCGCGGCGCGACCGCTGCCGGGGCGCTACCGCGGCAGAGCCTGCGCGGAGACGCCGCCGCAGACGCCCGTGCCGGCGGGGCCGGGACCCGAGGCGCTGCCAGTCCCCTGCGATGGTGTTACTGATGTTGACGACGCTGCTGTTGCTGCGGGCGCTGCCGCCACTGGCGGCCACAGCGACTCCCCGCCGCCTCCTCGGCGGCCTCCCACCCGCCCTGCCGCCGCTTCCGGATCCTCGCTCTCGCGAGAGCTCCCGCAACCAACCGCGAGCGGCGCCCTTGCACCCGGCCCCGCCCCCTCCGGCCCTCGCTCCGCCCCCGCCGCGCAGGGCGGGGCTCGAGGGGGCGGGGCGAGGCCGAGGGGCGTGGCCACAGCCGCGGGCGCGGCCGCAGCGGGGCGGGGCTCCGTGACGCACCCGTGCTGGGGCGTGGCCGGGCGCGCGGAGCGCGGAAGCGGAAGTGGGTCGCGGCGGGGGAAGAGGAGTGAGTCCTGGCGCGTGCGCGCCGAGCGCTTCCCGCGGGGAGGGGGCGGCGGATCCCAAGGCTGCCCCCGGGGCAGGGGCTGGGCACGGGCGGCGCCTCCCCGCTTCCGCAAAGCTTGGTCCGCTCCGCGGCCTCCACGGCGGCCGCCAGCCCGTATAGCCTCAGGGCGCTGCTGGGACGGGAGGGATGCGGGGCTTGGCTTGGCCTCAGAGCCCGGTCTGGGGGCTCAGACCCTCGCGGGGTTGCGTTGAGCGGGCCAAGGTAGGGCTTCCCGGGGAAAGCAGCGCCCTGCGAGGGTCCCCGGGCAGATGGACATTGGGACTGCCAAAGGAGGTGGTAGAGTCACTGTCCCTGGAGGTGTTTAAGGAAAGACTGGACATGGCGCTCGGTGCCATGGTCTAGGTGACATGGGGGTGTTTGGTCATGGGTTGGGTGTCATCATCTCTGAGGCCTTTTCCAACCTAAGCGGTTCTGTAACTCGGCGTTCCCAGTGGGCGTGTGAGCCATCCCCCAGCATCAGGTGTTGCTGGAATTAGAGAGGGCACAGGCACAGGTGGGTAGTAAGTTTATGGCCTTTGGAAGAAGGGTCAGGCAACTCAGGAGGACTACAGAGATGTTGTGCAGTCATGCAGAGAGAAAATGAGAAGGGCTAAAACCCGTCCAGAACTTAGTCTGGCTACTGCTGTAAAAGACAACAAAATGTATTTACGGATACATCAGCAGCAAAAGGAGAGCTAAGGAGAGTGTTCATCCTTTATGGAATGCAGGGGGAAACAGTGGTAAAGGATGAAGAAAAGGCTGTGGTACAAAATGTTTTCTTTTTCTCACTGTTTAACAACATGAGTTACCCTCAGGATGCACAGCCCTTGAGTCAGAAAAAGGGAACAGCGAGCAGAATGATACTCCTGTTGGGTTAGAGGGCTCATCTGCTGGATGGTGAGGAGCCTCTGCAGAGGGACCTGGACAAGCTGCATCAGGCAGCACTACAGACTGAGGGAAAAGTGTCTGGAAACTGGCCTAGTAGAAAAGGACCTGGGAGTGCTGGTCAACAGTTGCCTGAAGATGAGCTAGCGGTGTGCTCAGGTGGCCAAGAAGGCCAATGACATCCTGGCCTGTATCAGCAATAGTGTGGTGAACAGGACCAGGCCAGTGATCATCCCTCTGTACTCGGCATTGGTGAGGCTGCACCTGGAATCCTGTGTCCGCTTTTAGGCACCTCACTACAAGAGGGACATTGAGGTGTTGGAGTGTGTCCAGAGGAGAGCAGTGGAGCTGGTGAAGGGTCTGGAGCACAAGTTACATGAGGACTGGCTGAGGGAGCTGGGGTTG
Organism: Aphelocoma coerulescens; assembly: GCF_041296385.1. NCBI lineage: Eukaryota > Metazoa > Chordata > Aves > Passeriformes > Corvidae > Aphelocoma > Aphelocoma coerulescens. The sequence continues at coordinate 82,026,300 of NC_091015.1, forward strand.
TTTAGCCTGCAGAAAAGGAGGTTCAGGGGGATCTTACTGTTCTCTACAACTGCCTGAAAGGAGGCTGTAGCAAGGTGGAGGTTGGCCTCTTCTCCCAGCTAACAAGTGATAGGAGGAAAAGAAAATGACCTCAAGTTGTGCCATTGAATTTTTTCCTAATATCCGTAAGATTGGATGTAAGTAAAAATTTATTCACTGGAAGGGTGATCAGGCATTGGAATAGGCTGCCCAGGAAAGTGGTGGGATCACGATCCCTAGAAACATTCAAAAGACACGTGAATGTGGCACTTGGGAATGTGGTTTAGCAGTGGACTTGGCAGTGCTGGGTTAATGGTTGATGACCTTCAAGGTCTTTTCCAACCATAGCAATTCTGTGAGTCCATGAAATTGTGCATCTGGAAGTGTGAAGTTACCACTTTTAAAAAGATGATGCAAAATGGTTACTTTGTGTGTTACCTGGCAAAAAACTTGAAGCTGGAGTGTAGCAGCAGATAGTGTTTGCTACTGAAGGAAGTTCGGCTCACTGAAACAGGGCCAGCATTGATTTCTATTTTGTTTCCTTGAAAATATCATTCCATTCCCACTAATGGAAGTTCTGTGTAAAGCTGATTCACCAGGGCTTGTGTATTGGGGCTGAACTCTTGGTGATAGAATAATGTGACTGTTTAGCAGTGACATGGAGATGTAAAAGCACTCTTGAGTACTCACTCTGAACTCTTCCATTCACATGGTGGTGTGCTGTAAACGACTCTGCTTTCCAGTTTTGGATTTGCATAATTTTCCCATGAATTTTATAATCAATTTAGCATTCTGTCCTGTAATAAACTTTGCATTTTATTACTGCTTTATTGTTTTATGTTCTTGATACACAAAAAGAGCCTAAGTGGCAGAGCATGAACTGGTTGTAGCATAAAGTAAAATAGTTGTATGTGGTGGGATCACAATAAAAATAGGGACAAAAACATTTTAGTGTTGCTGCTCCGGTGGAATTGAGAACCTTTAAAGAAACCTTCTGCTTTTTCCTTTCGTTTCTGGCGAGTGGAGCGTGTTGAGGGAACTTGTTAAGAGCTGCGTCTGGTGCTCTGCCTCTTCTTCTGGGCAGGAGGGAAAACCGTGCCGGGGTCCTGCAGCGGCCTCTGGTGGCGACCCGCGGTGTCAGCAGGGCGGGCGGGCCGGAGGGACTCCGAGCGCTCCCTTCTGCCTTTCTCTTCCGAAACGCGTTTCTGCCGACTTCTCTGCGCTGTGGCAGTAAGGACTAACTTGTTTTCACTCTTCCACACCGAAAATCAATGGAAAAGCATTTCACTGTTTCAGTGCTTTGGAAGAGGTTTTATTTGGGTTTGTAAAACTAAATATTTACAGATGTCGCTCAGTTGCTCCAAAATTGTTTTTGGATGGCTAGGAAAAAACTAACTCCGCTGAAATGTGTATTCCAGGACTGAAGAGTGTAGAAAAACGTGCTTTTAACAATATGCTTAAAACAGTTTCTTATATGCCAAAGCGATATTGTTTTGAGAAACTAGAGAAGAAAGCCTGATAGTGTAGTGCCTCAGAGGATGTGTGAGGCAGAAAAAGCTGCATGAGTTCTGGAAATAGAGTGTTATATAGGTCTACTTGAGGCAGACAGCTACAAGTTAATTATTCAGTAGTCATTCTGAGAGAGGCAGATTGTTCATCAAGCTGCTTTGTCTCTTACTGGAGTTGCTGTCTCCTTCTAACTTTTAAAGGATTTGAGTTCTATGTCTGAAGAACAGTATATCTAGATACATCTTGGAAAGCTAAGTGTCCAAAATACATGGGCTTGTATAAAAAATATCTGAAGATTTTTTTTGGAGGAGGTGGTGTAAACAATTTTTTTCAGTCTATGTATGTTTTGTTTCATGAACTTTTAAATTTATGGTTCTTGAGATGAAAAATGAGTAGAAAAAAACAGGTTTTGCTTTTAGTCTGTTGATTTTGGTAGGAGTGTTGACTCTTGAGCTAGTGCCTCAGAGTTTAATGAACTTAAACATATGACCAGTTTCAGGTTCCCTCTGCTGTTTGGTGGGGTCATGGGTGTGTAAAGTGCGCTTTCTTTCTGCAGTACTCTGGTAGAGCATCAGTCATTCTCACAGCCAGTGAACACACAGTTTAAGTCAAGATTTAAGGGGGTTTCTGTTTCAGCTTCTACAGACGAGGTTAATTTCATTCAAAGAAGTTAATTCTGTTAGGTACATACTGGAGTTTTTTCCGTGCTCAATATTTGAAGTATATGAATTACTGTGTTCTAGTGAGTCCTACAAGGAAGTAGGGTAACTTTTTTCATCTGATTGGGATCCCAATTAAGGCACAGGGAGCAAAATAATGGAGAAATATCTGAAGCAAATCTGATTTCTACTTTAAAATAATGCTCTACCAACTCTTGCTTAAGTTTTCTTCTAAAACTGAGCTGCCCGAAAGAATCTTTGTCTGTATATATTTATTGAAGACTAGCTTTTGCCTCCTTTCAAAAGAAACTTGAAGGTAGTTATGTTTGCTTTCAGACCTTAAGAAATGAATTTCAGTGCTTTGTAAACTCTAGGCTCTAAAATATTTTGATATTTTGCAGGAGCCAAATAATGCAAATGTTGAGACTCAAAATGTTGGTAGCTTCTGCCTAAAGACCTCTGCCGTGTCTCTGAAATTGTATCTGTCCATCCCAGTTTCAAGGGAATGTTTTTTAATGAGAATAGCCTGTATCAGTAGTTAATGGTTACTTGTGTGTTACATTCAGACCTAGCTTTACCTAGAAAAATTTACTTTATAAAGGGTTTGTTAAATTGGGATTTTAAGTAAAGGTAGTACAGCAGTGTGAAGGGGCTCTTGGAAATATTTTCAGCCTCACCAAAAATGTGATAATGACCCATGAAATCAGATGAAGACCTGAATTAAACAAACAACCCCCCAAAATCCCTTTGAATTCAAGTTTGGCTGTGTTTTTCTACCTCCAAAACTGCTGTTTTGAAGTGTTACTGTAAACAGTGGGTATTTGGAAGCCTACCATCAAAAAAGAGATCAAACACACTAAGAGCCTAAGGAGTATTTTAGAAAACTTGTTCATGCTTTATTATGTGTATATTTATGGTTTTGTGAGAATGAATACATAAGCAAAAATTGCTGTTACAGTTGAGTGAAGAAATGTAAGTTATGAATCAAAGATGTGACCTTTTGTGACACTGCAGACACTTGAGTATTGAATTACTTGTGCCTTGTTCACCTTAGCCTGGAAGATGGAACCCATTGTCTGGACTGTAGGCTGCCCAGAAAGGTCTTGCAGAGGGTAACAGATGGCTCTGAGATGGGTGCCTTACCTTGCCTCACCATCGTGAGGGGCAGTGGAGGTAGGGAAGGGAAGCTGCTCTGTGCTTTTGTTTGTTTCACGTTATTCCTCTTCAATTTAGTATTTGCACAGTTTTGAAAAAAATTCCCCGTTTTTTTCCTTATATGGCCTGCTGACTGCAACTGATGTGAGATGCAGGCTTCAAAGAGCAAAGGAATCTGAGGACAGGCTTTGAACATGCTGAGTTAGGCCTTTTGTTAGGAGGAGATGGCATCCTGTCCTGCTGCCAACACAGAGGTTTGTGTTGGGAATTCAGGGAACTAAACTATAGCAAAGTCGTCTTTATTCTTCCTTCTGCTTGGTTTCTTTTTTTTTCCCCTTGAGGGTATTTTCAGTGGAATTCATTCTCTAGAATGCTTAATGATGCAGTTGTACACATGGCTGTGCCAGCCCAAGGAAGAGATTTGGCTTCGGAATAAGTGGGCAGGAGCAGAGGAGGACAGGACAGCTTTCTGCAGCTGTACTGGCTTGGTTTTTCTTGCAGTATTTGTAACTGTGAAAACCTCTTGTTCTTTTAACTGTTACCCCCGTGACAGCTGTTTTTGTATAAAATACCTTATAAAATATATTTGCCTTGCTGGTCCCAAGTATTTTGGAAAATACGCTTTTAGTCACAAGCAAGATTCTATAGGTGGCTGGGTACAAGTGAATAACTGATACACAGATCACCTCAAATATGAGAACCGGGGAGTTGTTGCCCATCTGTATTCTCTAGGTTTCTGTGTCTCTCTCTAGTGGTTTTTGGTTTGTTTTCTGAGCTGTTTTATTCTTTACAGTGAATCTATTGCTGTTCATTTGCTGAAAGAGTTTGAGTGCTGGGGAGGTTTCATTTTAAATCAGCAGTTCCCCATATTGCAAAGAAGCAGGATACTGATTGTTTTCAGGAATAATATTCTGTCTACATTAATTATTAGAGTGAATCAGCAGCTGAAAAATAAAGGTGTCTTATACAAATGAAAAGTGGCTTGGCTTTGTCATAAAACCAAATATAAGCTCACAGGGCTTCAGTGGAGGGTGTTTGCAAGTTGATTTATCATAAATGCTAATGAATGTTAACTACTTGGTTAGTCGAGGCTGATGTAGGAGCAAGGAGAACTTTGTTCTAAAGTGAATGTCAGTATTTCAGGCCACAGTAATTTTTAGTTCAGTGAGTTTTGTGTCCTATGGGAGCTTAAGGAAATGCTTCCTGTGTGAACAGCTAGCAAGTGTGGCTGCTGGTGGAAGAGTTAAAGAGAAGGTGATTCCTTTGCATAAAGATTTCTTACTGGACCTCAACGTATCCTTGGACAAATACTGTGTATGCTTATATTACTACTTGATGCTCTTTGAAATTGGGTATAATCCATCCTTTTTGGCATTTTTCTACACTTTACAGCTTGACTCTTCCCATTCTTTTAAAAAGTTTGTTTTGCTTGGTAACAAAAGAATTGGGATTTTTTTTTCCCCGCCTCTTGTGCATATTTCTTTATGAGGAAGCAGTACTTCCCGACGGTGTGCTTGCGGGCTGGGATTTCCCAGGTTCCGGCTCTGCCGTGGTGCCGAGAGCGGCGCAGGACCCTGGAGAGCGCCGGGCAGTGGGCGGGCACCGCCCCCGCCCCTCTCCGCAGCCTCCGAGCTGTGCCCACCCCTGGCTTGGGCGTGGAGAGCACCTCCCGGTGGCATTGCTTTGTGCTGTGTGCTCGCCTCAGGTCTAAAATGGGTTCTTGTTCTCAGTGGGGAGCTTAACTTGCTTCTGTGTCAGCTTTGTTGGGCGTGGAAGTTTGGCAGGTAAAGATATATCAAGCATAGATGTTGCTAGCCAGTTGAATAGTATTGAGCTACGCATTATAGTTAACTGGCTAGTATAACTAAGTCGTACTTTTGAACTCAAAAAGTTCTGAAGTCCGTTCTTTTTTTTTTTTTTTAATAAGAGAAAAAAACCAAAAAACCCCCAGCATTTTAAAGGTGGGAAGCTACAGATTGGTTATTTGACTCCTGTATGCCTTTTATGAAAGTGGTACTTTATGCTTAGAAGGTTGCAGTCCTTTTTTTTTTTTTTCTTCCTTCAAACTGAAGCTATAAGTAAATTTGCATTCAGAGGCTTCTATATAAGATTCAGCAGATGTGCTTGTTACTATTTGACATAATTCCTGTTTATTTGTAATGGTTGCTATCAAAAAGCAAATGTGACTTAATAGAAGAAAAACAACTAGTGCCAACTTTTTTTAACTTTCCTTATTCATAGTAGCTTCTACACTGTTACTATATACTTCAAACACTGTTTGGGGTTTTTTTTTGTTAAAGGGTGGGTTTTTTCCCCTCTGTGTGTATGTATAATACATTTGCAAATTAGTTTTGCAGGAGTGCAGCTGAAAGTTGTTTTTTTCCCATACTCATCCCTGTGTGTTCTACATTAATATTTGTTGTATGACTTTAAAGTATGATCCTTGCCCCTTTTGTTGTTAAGGGGCAGAATTGTCATGCTTGTATTGGTACTTGTGCTTTATTGCATAGTTCTATTCCAAATGGTTTTAAAAATACCTCAGGGAGCCTTCAGCCTTGGTTTGTGAGGAAGGGCTCCAATAAGTGCAAAGACTGCTGTGGCAAGCTCTCTTCCATGTGTTTGTGTTCTCTTTAAGTGCCACTTGTCCCTTGACCCTGACCTGTGAAAACTGGGATGGTGGGATGTGTTTTGTCAGACACTGTCAGGCTGATGTTCTTTCCCTAAAAGTGTCCCATAAAACTTTTAATGTGAAGAGTCTGTCTACGAAATCTCCAAGCAGGTTAAGAAAAAAAAACAGTGACAGGAAAAAAACCCTACTTTTTTGTTTTGTTCAAGAATGCAGAAGTCTGAGGGAATCTGCTAATTGTGGCAGCACAAAAAAGAATTAAACAATCCCTATTGAGATGAAAATATGATGTTAAGCTGTATAACAGCGATGTTTGAAGAAGACCTGCTGGCAGAGTATTGCTGAATGACTTGGAAATCAAGAAATACGCGAGAGGATTTGCAGATTACTCCAGAGAACAGGCATAGGTACTCCAAGTGCTGTGACCCAGTGAAATAATTCACAGCACGATCACTCAAGGTTTCTTGTTGTTGGGTTTCATTTGTTCTGAATTTCTAGCTGCCTGCATACTGAGTGGATATAATGCTGAATTTCTACTCTGTTTTGCCTCCAGTTGGCTAACAACTGGTACTGAAGGGTGGTGCTCTTGTTTTTTCTCTTTCATGCCTCAAAGCAGTCATTGTTTCTTAAAGACGTGCTCTTGTTCTCTTTATCACTGCTGTCCCCTTGTCAGTGTTGTTCTCAGGTATGTTTTTTTTTTCCTGGGAGACTTGTGGATACAGTTTCCCATGTTAAAGGATCATTCAGAGAAAATTGCATAGACTGACACTGGGGTGACTGATTTGCAGTATGTTCAAGTATTGGGACACTTGATGTTTCATTGGTGCTTTGCAGGCCATAGTCACATTTCTTCCTGAAAAATTCTGGCAAAAGAGACTTTTCTAGGCAGGCAGAGTAATTTTGATTATCAAGTGATGTTAAAAAGAAAATTAGATATTCTTTGAGCTCTTTGCCTCAGGTTTGGATGTGCTTTACTGAACCCCATTTAAAATTTAAAACAGTTGTCATTTGTTATTACAATCCCTAATACTCAGTGAAGAAGTTGAACACAAAATAATTTTAAGCAGGTGGTTTGAATTACAAATGCCACTTCAGTGCCAGAGCAAGTGGAAATACTGTTGTTGCAGTTTCGTTGTCTGGCAGAGTATGTTATACCTCAGTAGAGAAAGAAAATGAAAATTTGGGAAAGAGGAAAAGGGAATTTATCATTTTCCCACTTCATACATGGTGACGTCAAGATGAGGATTTGGGGTTTCCTATGTTAAAGTAGTGGGTGAAGATATGGGAGTTACTCAGAATTGGCTGGTAAGTCTCTCGTATAAATTCCAGCCTTGTGCAGTCAATAGGTGCATGGGCTGTGACAGCAGGAACGACTTGAGTGCATTTCCTGACTAGGGTGGCTCTTTAAAAATCTGAATTAATAAAAGAATAGGGTACGGACTGCTAACACCATCTTAGATGTTGTATAGCTGCCATATCATGCAAAGTACTGTCAGACCACCCAACTTCTATTTGCTTCTCTGCCCTAAGGAAAAGGATAATTTTTTTAATGTGTGGACAGATTGTACAGTCACCACTTTGACAGCTAAATTACAAAATACACAACACTGTTTAGTTGAAAAATATTAGTCAGTCAGAAGCACAGCAGACATTCTTGTCTATTTCTTTTTTCTGTAAAAGATACTTACCAAGGCCATTGATGCTTATTGAAAATGCATTTCCAATGGATTTTATTCATCTTAATGAACAGACTTGACAGTATTAGTGAAGCATGGTCCCTCTAAAAGAAATGACTAATGTACCTTGAGCTCCTTGTTTTGACACTTCATTGTCCTTAAGAAAATATTCCTGCCAATGGGGCATATTCCATGCAGTATTTTGTACATGTTTTATTGCATATTTGGAGAAAGAAAAATATAAAAGGGAAAGGTTACATTTCTAATGAAGAACTATATTGTGTTGCAGTAGAGGTATGGTTTTTGTTGCCTTATAAATAATGCTGAGAGATTGTAACTTCAGAGGCAATGCAACTTAGACGTAGATTACTTGGGGAAAATGAGTGCTGCATTTAATTATGTCAGCTTTCCTGTTAATTGTTGAGGGACCTGGTCCAGCCTGGTGCTGTGGATGTAGCTTCTATGGCATAAGTCAAAAAGTTTTAAAAAAAGCAGTCTTGTCAGCCAATTACAGATGAACTTGAAAAGAGAGAAAAGCTCATGGGAAGAAAGTTTGGGCTTGCGTGGCTCATTGCAACTGTCTTGCTCCCCTGCCACCCTCACAGTCTGGGTGTTTCAGTCTTTGCACTGACATGGCTGCTGGTGAGGAACTTGTAGCTAATAGCACAATTTTTTGGTATCATTTTGATACATGTGAATATAAAGAAAGAAAGGGTCTCTTCATCCCATTTGCCACCAGCTGGGAGCTTAACCTTCTCCCTGAGAATTCAAAATGAGGGGAGAGAACCACCAAAAAAAATCCTTCTCTAATCTGCATGTGTCACTTTATTCTGGAAAAGTAATTAATTGCAGTCAGAAGGTCCTTGATGGTTTTCTTTCTTTAATCTCCTAGACTTTAAGAAAGGTGTCTGCTGGTTCTGCTTTGCTGTCTCCCAGATTGATAGCTCCCCTGCATCTTCTCACTCTCTTCTCTGCTTGTGTACAGCATCCAATGAAGTGAGAAGCTCTGAAGTCTCCTGGAGCCCCTGGCATCACCTGGGCACTGCTCATTTTCTACTTGCTCCATTTGTTCATGCGAACAACTCGAATTTAATGGGCAGTGAGTAGCCTGGTGGATCTTTAGTACTTTCCTGTTAAGGATCTGAGAAGGGTCTTTGTTTAAGAATACACCTCAGCTTGTGTTTTTGACTCCAAATTGTTTGAACAAAAATATTTTATTGGAATAGTTCAAGGTCTGACATACTGGGGGTTGGACAGTATCATCATTGGTTCTGTATTTGGTTTAGGAGATGGTGACAGAAGGTGAAAAATGTAGAAAGAAAGGAAGAAATTGGAGTCTGATATGTTGTTTACTTGTTGGGCTGAGGCTGTAAAGGAGCTGATTTGGCTGTCTGAACTGTATTAGGATTCCAGGATTCTTTTGTAACAAGTGATGTGTTTGGGTGGGCAGTAAGAAATGACATGTGGCAAATAGGCTGCAAGATGCTTCTCTTATCTACAAGACTGAGAGCTTCTTTCTTTCTTCTTGGTGTGATAGGCAATGACTCAACAGAATAAAGCAGAGTAATGCAGTCAGAATTTGAGCAAAGCTTGTGTTTTGCCCTGTGAAAATAAGGACTGTGGAAGGTGCTGCACTAAATCACTTGCTAAGGGGTCGCCTGTGAAAATACCATAAGACACAAAAATATTGAGATATCCTTGGCTTAAGTTTTCTTGACAGAAAGATGTAAGATGTATTTTCAACTGACAGTTTGTTTATCCACATTTTTGATGGCCAAGCACCTGAGGGCAGAGATATTTTGGCACTAGTCATAAATACTTAGATATGGCTCCTCATCATCAAAAGTGTGTGCTTAATACCTTTCCATTTTTCTTCTCTCGACAGGCTGTGGCTTTTGGTTTTTCCTATAAGCTAGTGCTTAATCCACTTTTTCCTTTTATCCTGGTGATTTTTTTTCTTGTGAGGAAGAAATTGTTATTGAGATTGTTATACTTATTTCCATGCGTTTCAAGTTTTTGTCTTGAACAGTCAACCACCAGGCTCTATAGAGAAATTTGCATTCAGCTGAGTGCAATTAGGAGCTTTCCAAAGCCTCTGTACCTGTGAGAAAGTATTTGTAAGCTTGAGGACAGAATACTTTTCACAATGTTGTGTCACAGTGGTGACACACAAAGTCCTGCATTCAAGGAGCAGTGTAAGCTAAGGTACAGGCAGAAGGAGCAGCTGTGAGGGATGTGGCAGGAGCAGGTGCTTTGGGAGCTGCCTGTCTGGAAACCATGTGATGATGTTGAGCAGTTGGATGTGTTGGGCCCAGATAAATACTTTAGTGCAATGTAGTCAAACTGTGGTTGCAAAAGAAAGTATCTTTTTATTTTTTCTTTTCTCACTAATTCTATAGATACTACAGTCTAAGCATTGCATTTGAATTGTGTTGATTGAACTCTTTTTCTGTGAGCAAAGACTGAGGCCTGGGGAGAATTAAAGCAAAGAGAATTAGCTAGTGCAGAAAACAGATTAGGTTACTGATACTTTAATTAGAACAAGGTAGAATATGCTAAGCTATAGAATTGTAGCACTGGGAGCATGCAATAAGTATCTGATAGAAGTAACTGCTTTGTTTAGTAGGGTGTTTCGTCTCATCAGTTTAAGGCGTGAGTAGTTTGGATTCTCTTATCAAGCACAACTGCATCAAAAGAAAAAGCCCTATGGAAAATAAAACTGCATAAAATGAGCTCTGGCAGTGAATTTAGTGGTATTTCTGTGATTGTGATTTCATATATTTAAATTGATGCAGGAACTCTGAATACTTAAAAATAAAAAATAAGCAAACTGATGTTTACAGATATGGCAAGTCTCTTGGAATCTCACTTGTAGACATAAAAGCATGTAAGTTCCCGATAAACAAAAAGTTTTTGTTTGTTCATTTAAATGTGACTACTACATGTCTCTTTGAAATGTTGTATTTTGTTATCTCCATTTTTTTATGTGGTTTTCTCTCCAAATCTCTAAAATGAGAAATTGCTATAGTAATGTTTCAGATTAGAGTTGGAGTTGTTGTATCTGTGTTTCAGTAAGGAAAATGGGTGGAATTGGAAGTTATGGTTAAGTTGCATGCAGATCTGAATTTTCTTTGGATTAGTAAGTAATAGTATGTATTATCTTTTAAATATTTTTTAGTGTGTTTCTTTTTTTTCCTCTGGTTTTCCTGGCCCTTTAAGTTTTTTATTTTAAAAAACACCTCTCAGAGTTTTGATCAGAATTAAGGTTATGTGGTAGTGAAGCCTTTTATCCTTACTTGATAAGAGTGGTAGGTTTACCATATGGTAGCTGCCTGTCTGTTCAGCTACTGGAATTCTGAAAGTAACAAGATAAACATAATATATATAGTCATTTAGAAGCACTAACTAGATTCTTAAACAACCTGTTTTTTTTAGAGAGAGGTGCATATTTACGTAGGTAGTCTGAACCTTCCAGGCTGTTAAGAACATCTGTTTCTTAACTGGTGAATGGAGGTGGTGTTTGGTTAAGGTGGATAATTAGCTAATATTTAAATAACTAAGTTAGAAACTTGGACAGCACTAAGTCCTTTGTCAGCACTGAGCCTCATTCAGGCTCAGGTCCCACACTTACATCAGCCAATATTCATATTTATCTCCAGGAGGCATCACATGATCCCCACAGCACACTTGGCAAAAACTGACATTTTCCAGCATACCTGTTATTAAGCATATTTTTATCTCTAACATGGCATCAGAGGATGACAGGGCGGGGGAAAAAAAGCATTCAAAAAGGGAATATAATTATTCCTAAAACATGATTCTCCAGCTGTTTTGCTTCTGTCACTTGTTTTAGAAAGGGAATGGCATTCTGTGCTCAGCACAGCATCTTTGCTCTTTTCAAAGAAGGTTTCAGTTTCTAGGCAGAGTATAATGAGCCCAGATTTGATGGCAAACTTGGAGAAAAAAAAAGGCAGTGTTGGATGGATCTTTGTTATAGGATGGCTTTCTTTAGCTGTCTGGCTTGCATTTACCTGAACAGACTTCAACTCTGTCGTTGAGCCAGTAGAGGGTAGTGTGTTCACGGAGACATTCCATTGTCTGAGTCTTCTGTCGCTGATGTAGCTCACAAAACAAATGGCTTGATTCAGTGATCTTTTGAAGCCGTCTAATAAACCCCTAAACACCAGAAATGAGTTGCTGAGACATAATGATTATCTGAAACTCTGAATTAGTCATGCAGTGGCTCTGACCAGAAGTTGTGGGGGGAAAAAAGCTTGTTGGAAACACAAATTGATTCTGGATTCTGAGTGATGACTGTGATTTTTGTACTGCCATTCCATAACAAATGAAATAAATATTGATTCTGATGTCTCATCTGCCTAACTTTAGGTTTCTTGCTCTCTCTTAGTGTTGGACTTTGCCTTTGCCAGCCGGCTGCTGCCATGGATATACCAGTCTTCATACTTGCAGGGCTCCTTGTGCATTGTGTGTTCTTGGTCTCCATTTTTGACATCTACTTCAGCTCTCCCCTCGTCCATGGAATGACTCCTCAACAGACTCCACTGCCGCCTCCGGCAAAACGTCTTGTGCTTTTTGTTGCTGATGGTCTGCGAGCAGATTCTCTGTATGAGTTAAACAGCAATGGCACACCCCGGGCACCTTACCTGCGGTAAGTCCAAAACTCTACTGAGCCACAAGGTTTTGCTTCTGGAGGCAGCTCTAGGTAACATTGAAAAAAGAACAAGAAGAACAATGACAACTGTGGTGGCTTGAGTACTGCCTTTGAAGTAACAAACTTTGAAGAGTTACACTGTGCAGAAATGTGTGAGCTTGGCTGGTATCCCTTGTCAGGAAAGCTACTAAAACTGGGACAGTGTAAATTGAGTCCATATTGTCCCCTGAACACTACAGGTAGCCGGTAAGTGAGAGGGGAGTGAACTTTCTCCATTCACGTCAGCGTGGTATCAATTCTGAAGCCTGGCAGTCGCTAATTTAAACTGCTTCCTGGATGCTCAGTTTAAGAGTAGTAGTTCATTAACTGTGCTTGTCTTCTAATTCTAAGCTACTGATGAAACTTTTAAAGGAGTGATTAAAAGAGATGTCCTGAATGGATCTAACAGCAGGCTGCCACTTCCTCGTTGTTCCACCCTTCCTGTATGCATGACCCTGCTGCCCTCCTTGTGCTCTCTACAGTGTGTGTCTAATTGCTTAAAGGAATGATTTAATTTAAGGCTGTGAAAAAGTTATCCTGCTAAAAAAGTGTTGAAAGTCATATCCTTATGTGCTTAGAACCAATTTTCATTAACTTTCCCTGTTTCCTTATATCAAGATAATTACTTGATCCTAGGAATTAATTTCCTAGACTGAAAAAAAAAGACGGTATTAAATAGGACTACTTTCATGTGATGGGAGAATTGGTCTGGCTTGAATATCAGAGCAAGCCCAGATAATCAGTCATCTGAAGCTCTTAGGGTTTTTGCAGTCCACTACTGCAAAAGTAGTACAGAAATGTGAGGACTCCTTGCTACGGTGCTTACCAGCCCGTATGGGCTTGCTCATACCTACTTCTGCTGCTGTTACTGTTTTTATGAGGTGCTGTCTGCCACATCAATTTGAGTTTACTACATCATCTTCTAGTGGTGGACTTCACTTACTCCAGAGCAGTTTCTTTTCTTAGCAGTAAAACTGTTGGTCTTTTGCATCACCAACCAACACCATCAAGGTGTGAATGCTAGGAGCAGTGGTGAGTAGTGGCCAGGGAAGAGGTATAATGGGTATTTTTTTCACTAAATTATTTGAGTTTTTAAGTTTCAGCCATTCAGCATTATCATGCCCATCTAGAAAAAAGTTGAACCATGTATTAGCTTGTCTACTGCTGGAAAATTGGGACTTTTGCTGTCTCTGCTTTACCTTGTCTGTGGAGTTGGGGACTTTCTATTTCAAAATCTGTAGAAATAAAGCATTGTCACCTGTGCTGAAAGTACATGGGGGAATGAAGGGGAAGAACTACCTTGTACAAGCAAAGATGCTGGTAGGTCACCAAGTGGAAGAAAATGCGAGCAGAGGTGGGAAGTGCTGTCTGTATTTCTCTCATCCCTGATTCTGCATAAGGAGTACATATGTGTGTGTGTGTGTATGTGAGAGATGAGGAAAAGAAAAAAACATGCAGCATGTTGTGCCTTCTGAAATGTGGGGGGTCAGGCAGCCCAGAGCATATCTTCAGGTCTGTTATGTGAGCTGCCACAATTTCAAAGCAGCAGGCTCAGTGTTTTGTCCCTCAACCTTTTCTTTGAGCTACACAACTTCCATGAGTTAACTTCGTAAAGAGAATGACAAAATCAGATGTTAGTTTCTGGAATTATTTCCTTCTTTATTCTGCCAAGTTACTGCTGTCTGAACATTCCTTTTTCAATAATACTAACTCAAAGTATATGCAATTTAATATGAAGTTTACTTTTTTGCATGTTCATTCCTAAGTTCCAAGTGTTTAGTCCCTTAGCCACTTTATAGTAGTGGGCAGCATTGCAGCCAGATTACTAGTCTTATCCAAGTGGAATACTTTGGGAGCTACTGCATTGTTAATAAGGAAAGATTACTTTTAAATGAGCTAGAACCATTCTTGTAGCAATGTGCTATTAAAAGAAACAAAGTTTTAGTAGGTACGTGGAATTAAATATAAATATCCATTAGGCTTGAAGCAGATTGTTGGATAATACATGTACACCAAGTACTTAGTCTTTTACGATATCCTTGAAAAATCTGGTTTTCAGCAGTGTTGTCACAGCTGTGAGGGCCAGTAAGTGACCTGAATTGCGGCAATGGTGATTTCAGGGAAGATGTTTTCTTCTTTGCCTGTCATGTTTCAGCCATATTACTATATCATATTAATACTAACTAATGGGCAGCTAATGTTTCTACTGTCATGGAAATTAATTTTTTTCAGTGGTTCTTATGAGTAAAAGGCCTTAAAGTCATTCAAAGTATTCATCTAAATGAATTTTGAATGGGTAAATGACATCTTCATATGTTATTTTTTCTGCTTGGTGTGTGGTGGTGTTGACTTCAGATCCTGAAGTCATCCTACTGTTGACAAACAAAGGTAAAGAATACTTTCCAATTCAAAAGAAATCCAATTCTAATTAAAACAATTTCCTACCTGTTGTTACAATGAAGTCTGAGGAGAGCTGCAAGTGTTTTATTTTTGTTTTAAGTCTTCCATGACTGTTAGTGCAATACAGTCCTGATCAGCCTATAGTGAGAAAAATAAGAAACCGCTTTAAATAATACATAAATTCTTTTTCAAATTTATTTTTTCAGTACGACTTACTTTATCTCCTAGCTGAGATGAGAGTTAGGAATAACATGTTAGATTGATGTGTCTCTATATGCTTTTATACACTGTAATATTTGGGCTATTCCAGGTAGTTCTGTGAACTTTCAAGTAAGTCTGAGAATGTGAGGTCTAAAATGAGTTTAAAAAAACCCCAACAAGCAAACAGTGAATGCTGCAAGCTTGGAGTGGAGCCTGAAGTTTTAGGTTGTTTAAAGGCATGAACTTAGAATTTACTTGGGCTGAAACACATAAACATAGCAAATTTGGTAGCTGATATCATGAACAACAAAATTATAATTTCCTGGTAACTTGACTGTTAAAAACTGCTTTGAATTTGTTCAGAAGATTCTGCTGGTTTTTCCTAAAAATCACTGTAAGATATGTCCTGTTGTGTTTTGTTTTCTTTCTCCTCTTGCTCTGACAGCGAGCAGTGAATCTTTCTCTTTCCAGAAGGTGGAGACAAGAAAACAGCATATGGTAATGCTCACCTCTTGCTTCCTGACAGGCTCCAGCTGTTCAGATCTTCAGCAGATGAGAATAGTTTATGAGGCTGTTTTCTTATGCTTGGGCTTTGTCCTCTGTTTTCTTTGCTTTTTATCTGTTGTAACTATTTATTGCATGTGTATAAGCCCTAGACACTTGATGTATTTCTGTGTATATGGTGAGCAGGTATTCTCCTTCACTTCAGTGTAATTGAAAAAGATGCAAGGTTTACTTAAATTTTCTTCTTGTTGCCAAGATTATTTTCACCTTAGATTTATGTGGGGTTCAAATTCTCTTGGTGTTTCTTCCAAGATTCAGCACAGATAAAGGCAGACCTGGTCACAAGAGCTAATTATAATGGAGTGTCTTTAAAGAGTAAGATAAGATTGAACTAGACACTTTCAGACTAAATGGAAAGAACAAAGAAGAGTAATGCCAGGCAGAAACAATCTGTTGGGGGAAAAAAAGGAAGCTAAAGAGGAAGGCAGCAGAAAAAAGTAGTATGTTAATTTTAAATGTATTAGAACACCAGCTGAACTCATCTGTTTGCAGTGCTGATGGGCCACAATAGTAATGTTCTCTGTGCAGTGTTATAATATAGAAGTACTTGCAGGTTAATCTTCTGCTTGTTTTACTGCACAGCAGGTGATAGTGAAAATCTGTTTTAGTCTAGGGTTTTTTTCATTTCCTGCCTCACATCTATCTGTCACTCTTTTTATCTGCAATTTGTTGTACTTCAACAAGTCATGAACGTTAACTGCCTTGAATCCTGTTTTCAGGAGTATTCTAGAGAATAATGGCAGCTGGGGAATCTCTCACACTCGGGTCCCCACAGAATCCAGGCCGGGGCACGTTGCACTTATAGCTGGATTTTATGAAGATGTCAGTGCAGTTGCTAAAGGTAAGCTGGTCCTAAAGCTTTGAATGTTGTCCTCCAAAGTAAGGTGTTTCAATGATGTGCTGGGCTTCTGGATGATTATTGATAAATACCTGCATTGTAGTTTATATGCCAAGATAATTTAGAAAACAGTAATTTTGGATGGATTTCCTACTTCTAATATTGATAGCTAGGAAAATAGCTTACATAAATTAATATTTTGTCACATGGTTGAATTTAGCACCCTGACCCTAAAAGCAGAATTATCTTACGGCCTCACCTCTTCATGTAACAGAGTTTTCAATTATCATTTGGGATACTCTAGGATATGGCTAAGTAGATGTTTCAAACAAGAAATGAGCTGCAGTATCTCAGCTGAACCATTGCTGGCTTGAGTTGGAGACCAAAATAAAGCAAAAGCCCCAAGCATGTGTTTTGTCCAGCTGTTACTGAGTGCTTGGGGCTTAATTATATGGAACAACCCTTCAAATTACTGACTTGGTCTTTTGTGCGCTCCTCTGCTTTCCCCCACGCTTCCGGGCCTCAACACTAGTCGTGTGTGTTGGTTTTGGACAGGGAAGGTGAGAAGAATTACTTGGTCTTGTCCATGTTCCTAATGAAAAGGTTCTTCCTTCTGACAACCACTACAAATGCAGGATTGGCAGGAATACCTAGTTAAGAGCATCTCTATATTTCTGTCAATTGCCTTTTTGTGGAAACAGAAAATCTTGAAGTTTTTATTGTGAGGAAGTGTAACATGACTTCTGAAAATGTACAGGTGTGTACCTTATTGCCCAAAATGCCAAAAGCTGAGTTCAGACAACAGGAGATGCAGAATTCAGGAAAATTTTAGCTGTTTAGAAGGTAAACCAGCTGTGTGCTTTGCCTGTTTGAAGCCCTGCATAATGAGATTGGCCTAGGTATTCAGTTAACTTCTCAGTGAATGGGGGGCTAATTATAACAGATGTTGAAATGGAATTAAAATCAAGATTCACAAATTGGAGTTCATTGTGAAATAATATAGGGGAAACTTATGAAAAAACCCTACAACATTTTGCATGGACTATCAATTTTAACAGTCAATGAGAGCTTCTGGCAATGCCATTTAAATGCTTATTTAAATATTTATTTAACAGGATGGAAGGAGAATCCAGTAGAATTTGACTCTGTTTTCAATGAAAGTAAATATACCTGGAGCTGGGGAAGCCCAGATATTTTGCCAATGTTTGCAAAAGGTAAGACTTAATTTTATGAATCTTTAACACATAGTTATCAGGTAGTAAAAGAGAGACTTAGATTTTTTGAGTTAGAGAAGAAGGTGAATATTTTCAGTTTGTGTATTTCTGTATACTTGATTTCTAGTTTGTGAAATGAAGATGGGGTGGAGGAAAACAAGCAAGCTTTTGATGAGGATATCCTTATTTATTACTCATTCATTTGAATAGGCCTTAGCTAATTCTGTCAGTATACTAAAGAAACACACCTTTAATTATAAGGACCTAGTATTTTTTTCTTTGTTGAGGTTTGAAGCTCTTGTTTTGCAAGTCTGTGGCTGGGATTTTTCTTCGTATGTCTGCAGCTCCCAGTGAGTTGGAGATAGAACTGCAGCCATGCTTTTTCAGTGTCAGAGCTGGAGAGGTAGCTTATTGTGGGTTATCCTGCTTCTACTCAGAACATTAATATGTAAGAGAAGAGCTGAATGCAAGCAGTTCCTGGTACTATTCCTGAAGCTGAGGTCTATTGCCCGTGGTGTGCAGTGTGTTAAAGTCTTGTCAGCCCAGTGCAATTGGTGTTTGAGCGTGCGGAGATTGCTGAGCAACACTTTAAACGTTTAAAGGTTCTCCAAGTTTAATATTGTTGTTTTCTTGGAAGAATGAGTGCATATACACTCTTTCACATAATCTCAGAATAAACAGACTCAAGTGAAAGGGGACAAGCTAAGGGCATATGCTGCTGCTCTGCTCTAGGCATTGGTATTGACAAATAAGAAAAACGAGGTAGGCAGGGAAGGAGTGGAATGTAATATTGGTTTAGAAAAAATATACATCATCTTTCTCATGATGATTCTTGAACTTTTTCTGAACTCATGTGTCTTCCCCCTCACATCCTGACATTCCCCCCCACGCCCCTATTTTCTGTTCTTTGCTTAAGCCTCATAAATTTATGATGAGCTGTAAAAATATCTCATGGTAATTTCCCACGACCTCAGATTGCCGTTTGTATTTAGAAATAGTGTGATGGTGGCTGGGGAGAGGGGAAAGGTAGTTGCCCTTGCACAGATTATTTGTGTTTTTAGGAATATGTTCTTGGGAAAATATTTGGGGAATTTAAGAATTTCCCAGAGCCCTGTCCTTCTACTGGTTTTGTTTGAGTAAGATGATAAGCAGAGGACTTGGGAGCAGCTTTGATGTTATCTGAAGAGACGTGCAAGGATAATACTCTCTATATGGCTTGTTCTGAGTGGTATCAACAATGCAGCTTCCTTTTGCAGGGGGGAGGAAAACTTCCCAAAGTTGGCGAAGTTAAAGTGCAGCCGTGTATCTGTGAAGGAGATACTGTGTCAGAACATGAATCATGGTTTCTCACGATAGAAAGATAGATTAACTTCATTTAGTTAGAAAGAGTTCCCTTTCTTTCAAAGAGGCCAAGTTTTCTAATACAGAAGGGAAAGGAATCAAGTGTTCACTCTTTATCTTTACTTTTACAAAAAAGCCAAGAAGGAGATAGAGAGAAATTAAGCCATGTGCCCCTTTCTTTTCGTGTTGCAAATTAGTGAGGCCGCAGGACTCTTCTTGTGTATATTTTATCATGCCAAAATGGTCTGAATTTTAATGTTTCACCACTTGTATTGGATGATGCATAAAGACTATATGACACTTGCCGTGTTTTGAGAAGGATAGGAAAATCCTTTGTTTCCTGTCACTGTCTATTTTCTCCTGGTACTTTTGTTGTAATAAAATAGATACTTCAAGAAAATAGTTGAGAGTCCTATAAGGAAGTAAAGAAAAATGCTCACAGATTTTTTAAAATATGAAAATAGGTAGACATGAAATCTAAATTTGTCAAAGTTTTAATGACTGTGTGATTAGTATTTCAGTCTGAGAAAATGTCTGAAGTACCTTTGTATCTTGAGGAGGAATAAAAGGTATTTGTTTCTAATAGTTAAACTCACTTAAGATACACAAATTCACAGTGCTAATATTAAACTTATTTTCTATTATGTTTTTAGATTATAACCTTGAAATGATCTAAAAGTAATGTGGTTTAAAAATGCCTATTTTGTTTCCAGAGTACTCCTTAAACCTTTGAGTTTCTCTTCTAGACTTGCCAGGATTTGAGGTTTGACCTGAAAAATCCAACCCTGTACTGTTCTGTCCGCAGTCGGGGTTGGAGTATATTCCAGAGTATTAAATGTCATGCTGAAAAAGGAGCTGAGACTGTTGCTTCTCTGAAGGGAAGAAGATACTAGTCTGTTGCACCCAGATTGCCATTTGCTTCCCCTCTCTTTTTTGGAAGCTTCCAGAAAGGCTAGGGTCATTTTTTTTAACTTGAGTATGAAGATGGGTATCATCAAAACCATGGGAACAACTGGGAAAAACCATTGTCAGGGTTATTCTGGACAGATAGGCCTCCCTATCTTCTGGTTTAGTTCCTTGTTGTTAAACAGTGCAGAATTTCTCATATCCCTCACATGGCTGGATTTGATGACAGCTCTCTGATGGCCACACTCTGTCCTGCTCAGTGTCTGACTGTCTTTCTGCATTTATTCTTTTTCCCCTTCTTTTGTGCCTGCAAAATTTGCTAGCAAATTCTCCTGCTGGTCTGGACTCTGACCCATGACAGGCTTGTCAGACACAGGACCCCCTAGCAGAGCGAGACATTAACTTTCAGCAGGACGTAAATCTTATTGTAAGAGTGTGGTAACTTGATCCCTGATCCTAATATTTGGATATTGATGCCGAGTGTGAGATATAGTGGCAGAGAAGAGAGCAAAAGCAATAGGTGGTATCTTGTTTGGAAGTTTCTGGCACCTCCAGTTATTTCCCATAGTGTAATGGCATCATCAAACCCAGCAGAGCTCTGTGCTTGCCTCTAAAAGATGTTTTCATCCCTAGCTTTCTTCTGCTTCCCTATCCATCCCATCTTTGCTTCCTCATTCCCAGACTTAAAAAAAGCATTGGCATACTGTTGCCTGCTCCCTCAAACAATAGAACTAAAGTAATACTTTATAAAATTTTGCATAATAGAATTTCTTACTAAAAAAACCCCCAAAGAATAAAGAAACAGTTATAAGCTATGCAGCCACTTCAAAACTTTCCTGGTATGACCTCATTTTGCCACTGTTTCTCTTCATAGCAGTGCTTTGGTAGAAATTAGAAATGTGGTAGATGTGTTCCTTTGCTTTGTCTGCTAACTATGTGCTGTCATTTGGCTTCTTTGGTGTGGCACTTCTCAAGGAAGGACTTCTCAGGTTTGCTGTGACACTGTGGAAAAACACTACAGCATTCTATCCTCTTAGACTATCAGTCATGCTGGCAGTGATGGACAGGACTTGTTTCTTCTTTTGAACTCATTTATCCACGAGTTGGAACTCCTGAATTCACTTTTTAATGCCCGGCAGTACTTTTTTCCTTTTCTTTTAGACTGAGAACTGCAGTGAGTGTTCTGTGTTATAAGTAGTAGTAACATCTCCGGGGTGTAGGGGAGAGCTGCACCAGAAAATCTGTGCCAGCTTTCATCTTCCTGGCCTGAAATACCTGCAACCCTCTGTGTGGGTTTCCACATAATCTTGGCTAAGTAGCTCCCTTATGCTAGGATGTTAGTTCATTCACAAGCCTGGAAGCTTACAGAACTGCACTATATAATTGTACATCCAGCAAATCAGATATATTCTTTCTGCCATCAACTGATCAAAGAACATTTTCCCCTCTGGGAGTTTACATAGTCACACTATAAATGGCACCCCTGAGCTGTAACAGCTCTGCCATTGACTGAATTGTTTAATTAAACTTCACCTAGCTTCAAATCTTTTCAGGACTTGTGAAGTTTAATTTCTTGCCAGTGTTTGTCTTCCCCCCCACCTGTTTCCTTCTCTGCTCCCTTGACAATCAATAGATAATGAAGTCACCTTGTCCAGATGCTGTGTTTGCACATCAGTGGCCCTTGTGTTGTACTTTGTGACTGAACATAGTCCAGTAGTTCCTCCTTTTCTGTTTTGGATGCTTGTTTTATAGATGCAGAGTTTGAATATTGTCTCCCTGAAGTTGTCCCCTGGGCTTTTGATAGCTAGAACTGATATACAGTAACCCTCCTGATGCCTTTGTTATATGTGATATATGATCTTTTCCTGTGGAAAAGACCTCATTGATAAGGCATTGTCTTCTATGATTCAGTTGAACTACCAAAAGCTGAGCATATTTTTCTTAAGCAGCCTGCCCCCAAAACGTGTTCAAATGAGACTATGAATATGTATCTTCCCTGGTTAGAAGTTTCTCAGTGAAATTCTTTGTTTCAAAACAAAATTCTGTTGAATTTGCTTAAACTGGGATTTAGGTTTCTCCTATCTGCTTTTCCATATTTTATTTCCTCACCTGAGCATACTGGATAACATTGTTCCTCATTCCTCTGAGGTGCTGATAAGCTAATGAGGTAAAATGGTATCCAGGCTTCAAAAAAAGATTAATTATGGGAAAGTTTAAAATAAGGAGAAAATTTCTTCGATTTCTTTCAGGATCATCATTCTTGGTAGATTCTTGGTACTCCTGTGCATGAAAGTATTTTTGACTATGAGAAAAGCAAAAAACCTTGTATCTTGTATGCTATCTATATTGTTTCTGCAGGTGCTACTGGAGATCATGTTTACACATTTTGTTATGCAGCAGAAAGTGAAGACTTTGGAGCAGAAGATGCAGCCAAGCTTGACATATGGGTTTTTGATCATGTTAAGGTAAGCAGAGAATCTTTTTGTGCTAGCTGTTTATAAAAAGCACAGTTGCATGTTAACTTTATCATAGAACATGTAAATGCTTGATCATAGAATTAGAAAGTAAGAAAGTTTTGAAAGACCTATCACTTGGGGTCATAAGTAAAAATTTCTTGAATCAACTTTCATGACAAGTGTAATGGATGCTTAAAGGAAGTATTTGTCATTCAATGCTAATTAAAAAACTAACATGAATAAAAGTACCCTTTAAAAACATTCTTGGCTTTTCTTTGTTTTGTTTGCCTATAATGTGAAACCCATCTTGGAGTACTACAGACCCCTTTAAGATCTTGAATGCAATTAAAGGGCTTTATAACAGGTATTGCAGCATGGCAGAAATGATAAGTCTTCCTTATGAAAGCAAAATGGACAATATTATTTACTTTTTTTGTCAAGCTTGTACCCTGACTATAATAGTTCAGTGTGGCTTTTCTTGATAGATATAGCTGGCTCCTAATTTTCCACTGTGGTTCACACTATGCTGCGGCTGCCAGAGGAGTCACAGTTTGTTTTGGGGGACGAGGTAGGATATGGAGACAGGGTAGGCCCTAGAGCTGTAGAATTTGTTGATGTGGTTCTGTGCTCAGCTGACTTGGGTCAGTGCTGGCTCATGACTGTTGTTTTCTGTGACACTGTCACCATAAGTGTTAATAGTCCAAGGCACGTGATTTCTGATTATTTATTAATTCCTACATTTATGTTATTCCATGCTGCCTCACTTATTCTGGGTTAAGAAATGCTGGTAGTGGGCATTGGTGTATATAAATATCTGTATCACTGAAGCAATTGAGTTACTTTCTGGATCTCATAACAATGTTAATGGAGTTTAAGACTTAAAACATTTTCCACAAGGTCTCTGGGCTGTATGCATTAGTATAGCTAACCAGCATAAATGAAATCAAAAAAGAAAACAAAGTAAATCAATAAACCAAATCATCATCTATTTAGGAAGTGAAGGGTGGTTCTGCTTTAAACAGTGACATAGGGTGCAAAAGTTCATTATAGTTTGCTAATTTTCAAAGGAAGTGATTTTCTGAGTTTGCAAGTGAAAGGTGTTTTTTTCTAAGTGCCATCCTCTCCCTGAATGTGCACTTGTGCCATGTTGTGTGTTGTAATGCATATGAATAATACAAATCAAATTAGGCTGTCAGTTACACTTGAATAGCTGTTGTCATGAAGTTGCACCCTGCTGTCATTTGGAGCTGCACAAGTATGTGAGGGTGGTACTACCTTTCTTTTGCTTCAGAACACCTAATGGCATTTATCCTTTCAAGCTATAATGATATGTTTAAAATACATGTCATTACTGATTACTTTTTCCTTGGAGCCAGCACCATTATTTTTAAGACTTACTTTGCCCATCTAAAATTCCATACTGTGAATGGATAGGACTTGATTGACTGGCATAAGCCACACATTCCATTAACCATCTCTTCAACTACACATCAGCAATTGCTTCAGGAGTGCGAAACTTGAGGCTTATTGAAACCGAGGTCACTCTGTTATTATAGCTTGAACAACTTTCAGCTATGCTAGTGAGATTATATATAAGTAGGAATGGCAGTATGCTGGAATCTAAATTTTGCTTTGCCTACTCTTTTTTTTCCTCCTTTGTGTTTTATCTCGAGTATTTAACAATATATTGTTTAACTCATATGGTGGCCAACGTGGTCCCTGGATTTCTGCCTCTTTAGGAAGCAAAAGACACCAAATGTACTTCCTCTCTGCTGTGTAATCTGCAGGTCCCAAGCATCGTGAGGGTCACTTGTACCTTCCTCTGCCCCAAAAAACAATGGGGAAAAAATGAAGAATGGCTAATTCATGTTTGGGCTGCTAGTGCTGGCACTCTTTTTTGTGTGAATTGTTTGTTCTCTTTAAAAATGCCAACTACTGGTAAATTTTTCAGGAGATGGGAAACTCTGACTATTTTTTATTTGTATCTTTGCTTAAATCATGAGTAGAAGAAAAATGATAGCTCTTGATAGTTCAAGACAAACACTTGATAGTTCTTGTCATGTCTTCTTGTGATACAAGGTGATCCTAACCCTTTCTAGGGACAGAAAATATACCATAGACTAGGCTGTGTGGATTTTTTATCTTCAGCAGCATGAAAACTCAGCAATTTTAATGTGCAGTAATAACTTGGGAGTGGTTTGGAGTTCCACATGGGCATGGAATTGATTGACTGGGATTTTTTTTTTGTTTGTTTTTGGGTTGTTTGGGGGGTTTTTTGGTATGTTTGTTGGGTTTTTCTAAGAAGCATTTAAAATTATTAAGGAATGGAGTTTAATCTACTGTGATGTGGCTCAGTGATTCTCAGTTAAATAACCTTTACCTAAATCATAGTTAGAGTCTGTGCTAAGAAACTTAGGAGCAAAATACTGGGAGTCTAGCTTAACTAATGGGAAAAAAAAAAAAGTTTTCTTGATGCATTTCTGATTTTTAAAAATATTAGTGGAAAATAGTTTTGGAAGATTCAACTCATTTTTCTTTCGGTAAAAAGTTTAAAACTCCAGGAATTCAGTCTTGCAGATGAGTTCCAGTAATGGCCTAACCACAATTTATTATGATCAAAGGGTAGAATATGCTCAAAATGTTCAGTTAATGTCTTCTCACTGAAAGGAACATGTAGATGCAGATGGCCAAAAATTGTGGGGTTTTTTTCCTTTATTCTTTTCTCATTTTGAACACAGTATTCCACTCTTCCTTTGTCCCCTTTCTGCTGGAAAAAGGCCATCCAAGCCTTCAGACTGTCCCTTCTGTGCAGGGTAGTGGACAGAGTCCAGAACTGAATTATGTTAAACTTTGAAGCTCTGCAGACAGTGCTGTGACCGGATGTTGGCATTTGTGCCAGTGGATTTCAATACAGATAGCTCCGCTCTCATTAACAGTACAATGGTTGTATGATTTCTTTTAAATGTGTTGGTGTCTTGTGCATGATCATGCTCAATGGATCTAAACCTGCCACATATGTTTGTTCTACCTTTGTACTTTGTTTTACATCTGAAAACGGGCGTAACTATTACAACTCTCCCATCAGCACAAATCAATGTGCACAGCTTTAAGCAGCCAATTAAATTAAGTTGTCCTAGATTAAGGAGCTTTGTGAAAGGAAAAAGTTTGTTTGGTCTCTCTAGTACATGCAGTCAGCAACAGTTTATCAGCTCTACTAAAGAATCACGCTTCCATGGAAGACTCTGAGGGAACAGAAGGTTCCCAACTACTTAGATGTTTAACATTTTAAAGTTCATGTTTTGTTCAGACATCTGTAAATCATTTTTTAGACCTTCTAAGTAGTCTTTATTTTTTCTTTGCTTTCTCCCATCTGAGGAGGGAGATGATTAGATCAAGATTTCACATAGTCATAACTAAAATTCTGTTGTAGTAGTTTAATTAGTATTACATTATAATTAAGTTCACAGCTTGCTGTAAATGTTTTAATGTGGAACTTACTGTTCATCTCATCAACCTGCATATCAGTTACAACCAGTGCATTATTTTGTTGTTAGTTGCCAGAAAATCAAACAAAAGTTGCCAGAGTCGTTTAAAAAGAAGTTTGGAAGGCAGCTGTAGGGGTCTTTGAGTCCAGCTCTCTGCATGAAGGAGGTTCAGTTAGAGCAACATGCTCAGGCCTTGCCCAGTCAAGATTTGAGCATCTACAGACAAACCTTTTAAGCAGCTGTTCCAATATCTGGTTATAGTTATGGTTTACCAAATAATTTTTAAAAGTCTCTTTGTCTTACTGCAATTTTCCACATTCCAAATTGTGAGTTTCCCCTTGTCTCATCTCTGAGGCCCTCTGATCAGTCTGGCTCCATCAGAGGATTGAGGCTCCCTTCACCCTCATGGTAGATGGTTGTATGCAACAATGGGACCTCTCCTTAGCTGCTTTTCCTTGAGACTGGAAAAAGTGAGTGCTCTCAGCCTCTTAGTTCTTTACTGCTGTCTCTGAAACTTCTTGGTGAGATTCAGCTTACATATACAGTGGAGGTAATGTTACTGAATAGAGGAAATAAAAAGGAAGCAAAAATAAAAAAGAATGAGACAGGAAGATATAGTTTAAATATAGTGATGGGTTGGAAACTAGTGTTGAGTAGAGGTAGGACTCAAGTTTTGTGAACACTGAGTACCAAAAAGAAGTGGCCTTTATCAGGAGATACAAGGATAGTTCTGGACAAACAGTTTAGCAATGTCCAGAGGAAGGTGAAGTGCTTTTTGCCCTTAGTGTGTTTGGTATCCTGCTTGCCAACTCACCACCTTTATCAGCCATCACTCCTTGTGATGAGCTTCCTGTTGTTTTTTTGTGATTTTTTTTAAGTTTTATGGGATAAAGTTTACTGTTTGCTCTGGGAAAAGACATTGCATCTTAGGTTGCACTCATCTTCCTTTAATCATCTTGTTTGTAATTGGCCAGAATTTGGGCAAACTCTTACGACTGCTGCTGCTCTGGCTTATGAGGTGGCTGGGACTGGGAAAGTGGGATGCTTTTGGTATGTTGTAGGGACTTGTCTGGTGGGAGAAGAGAAGCTTAGGCCTTGCCTTCTTCTGAATGGTTTCTTTTGCTTAATCTTTCTGTGATAGAAAAATGTGTGCCTTCTAATATTGATCTACAGTTTAGGATTTAATTTTGGGAGTTTCCTGTTTTTCTGTTTTGATATACTTTGTTTTGATTTCCTTTTATTTAATTAAAATTAAGGAAACAGAGTTTTATTGTATCCTGCAAATAACTGGTGTGGTCTGGAAAGCTTCTTCAGTCTGTGGTCAAATACGTGCAGGTGGACGGATCTCTGTGGGAAATGAAAATCTCCTTAAAAATAATTATATTGCTATTTAATGTAATTGGATTTTGTTCTTGTATCTTTATTTAAAATATCTCTGGACTTTGGTCATGATTTTGTTTAGACAAGAGCTGAAGCTGAGAGCATGCAAATATTAGTCCATGCGGCTTGTGTGTACTCAGGGAGTTAGAAAAGTGGAATTGCACACTGCCATGGTTTCCTGGCACAGCACACTGTGATATCCTCATTGCCACTTTGGTCTTCCTCTGGGTACAGTGACTTTTGTTTACACAAGGTATGAGCTTTAGATTTTAAGAGCTCCATCATTATCACAGCTGTGTGGTGGACTGCCCTGTCCTTTGGTGGCAGAAATGGTTCCCTGCCTCTACCAGCATTTTCCCTGGACTCTTGCATGAAGTTCAAAGACACTCCCACTTGCGTTAGTGTACTGAAAGGTTCTCCTGATGCTCTTTGAACTAAAACCCTACCCAACTTTGTTTCCTTGGGCAGTGCTGTTACTAAGGAGCTGATGCTGGAATAGCTGTCTGCCTGCATTTTGCATTGCTATAATGTGGCTGGTCTAACACAGAATAGCCATGTCAAGACTCATTCAATCTGAGGGGAAAATCCTCCCATGGCATCTGCCTCAGGGATGCTTAAGTAGGCCATGTGCAAGGCAGTATGTGTTCTGTAGTTTATGTATTTGCAAAGCATGTCATGCTTTGTTCTGTTTTAATTTAGTTTCTGAAAACAAGTTGTAGCTCAGTATCTCAGTCCTGCAGAACCTGCTTCCAAAGCAAGTGTATTTGAGACCTTTGCTTCCAGTTTAAATTCAGTAAATCGGTAGAAATATAGAGCCATAAATGGTACTCAGGAATGGTTCACCAATTTGTTTATACAGGAGCAAAGAAGGGATGATGTATTTCTTCCTATGCAAACTCAGAAAAACCCTGTACAAAACCAAAACAAACCAACAGATAAAAGCCCAAGAAAAAAAGCCCCGCAAACAACAGAAGAACACCTCAACTTAAATGTTGTCTTAGATAAGCTGAAAATTTGGACGACCATACTGATAGTAGTTGTCCTCCAAGCAGTAAATTGGGAAGTCATTATTTTTTGTCTTTTTAAACTCTAATAACTACTAGTATTTTGACATGGAAGCAGCAGTGTTTTAGTTTTTATAAGCTGCCTATCTTCTTTCATTTTACTCAGATTAATATATTAATGACTTATTCCATACAGAGCTTCTTTAATTCTTCCAGAAGTAATCAAACATTGTTCTCTGCACTGAATGAAGAGAAAGTGGTTCTGTTCCTGCATTTGCTAGGCATAGACACCAATGGACATGCTCATCGGCCAAACTCAAGGTAATTGAGATACTAAGCATATCTTTCTTACTAGTTTTAAATGTGTATAGTAACTTTTTTAACAGTGAAATTTATCAAGCCAGAAATACAACTTGTAGTGTTGGGAGTCATATATGTCACCATGATTATCTACATTCTGAACTTTTGGGGTTATTTTATTTTTTAAGGTCCCATCTGCAGAAATGACAGATTTTTGCTCTGTACAGTATATATAACAGCCTGGTTATATTCCTGTACTCAAGTCTGATTTTTAGCGGATTGTCTTAGTTACAGCCAACACATAATCTAAAGGCTATGTAGGAAATGCAGTTTTAAACATAAAATGGATAGAGTTTTCACATACCCCATTGCTGAAGTGGTATTGTTGAGTTTATAGACAGCAGTAAGCTCAGCAATAATGGCTGCAAATTCTGGCGTTATGTTTTGGCTTTCCTTATTACACTTGAACAAAGAGAAGGGTTTCAATTAACAGCTCTGATCACCAGTCCATCTTAAAGCGCGTTATTTGAGAACTTCCTTTTCATTTCTTCACATCCTGCTTTGCAGGATTTTACATCTTTCTCTTGATGCCTGCATACTTTTAAAATTCTCTGATTTCCTACATCGTTCTGAAGTTCATACTTGCTGTATGTCTAATGATCATTTATTATGATTGTTTTGAAGACAGAGTTTTAAAATTGACTTTAGCAACAGATAGGAAATTAGTTGTCTGAAAGTTAATCATGGTCATTTTTTCTAAAAATAAACAAATTTTTTATTTAGCCTCTATTCCGCAAAACTAGGGTCTGACCTGATCTATTAATCATCTCAAAACACTGACTGCCTGGTGAGATCTTTCTTTGCTATTTAGTTACCAGTGTAAAGCAATTTTTGCAACTTACCTTTTAAGGTGTTTGAGTTTTCCAGAATTCCTTAGTTTTGGCATTCTGCTTAACTTGCCTGACAGCTGTGAGTAGTAAAATTATAGTCTTATGTCAAGGATAGGTCAGATTTGAAATACAAATGTTTGAAACTGTGGTTTCAGTAATCTGCAGACTGTGCTGCAATGATTTAATATCTCAGTAAGACTTAAAGCAGGAAAGATTTTACATCTAGGAAGCCTTTTTTTAGCTTGATATTCATTTGAGTTTAAAGCTGTCTGTACTCGAAGGACTGGGCTTTATGATCATGGATAACTTGCTTTATACCAAATGTGAGAGCCACCTTGAATGTAACATTTTTTCCTATTTTTCAAGGGAATACCAGGAGAATATTAAACAAGTTGATGAGGGTGTGAAAGAAATTGCTTCATTGATTGACGATTTCTATGGAAATGATGGAAAGACTGCATTTATTTTAACTTCTGACCATGGAATGACAGACTGGGGTGAGTCTTTTTAAGTGTTGAGTCCGTTGAGTTTATGGGCATCTGCTGTATGATTAGAAAGCTGTCCCATGAGAAGCTTTGGAACCCTTGCTTTGATTTAGTAACCTAAGTGTTGCTTGTATATGAAAATCTATGCAAATTGCTGTGACAGCTGCATTCGATCTCTGGACAGAAAAAAGACACTGAGGTAAAGCTTTACTTCCTCAGTGACTGCTGGTAGGGATAGAAAGATCTCTGTAGAAAACCACCTCAAGCAGGAGGAGATGGTGTTATTTGGCTGCCAGCAGCAAATTTGGTCTTGTTCCATCTCCTCTGGGAGATACAGTTCTCACTTTGGTTCTCTAAAGCACCTGGAAAATGTGGGAAATCTGTTCAGGAGCTGGTGAAAAACTTTACAGGGAGAGGTTGTGGTGGGGGTGGAGAATCGTTTTGCTTATTTTGGCCTTCTAAGCACAGCAGAAAGGATGGGACTGCTGTGTTATCTTTCTGGAGGAGACTGCTGCTGGAGACAGGTGGAGGAGCTGAGAGTACAGAGAGGAGAGTGAGGCAGGGGCCAACTGTGCTGATACCCACAGAGGGCACTTGGGAAGGGCATGGCCACAGTGGCCAAATGCTTTGAGGGCAGATGAGAAGAGTTTACAGTGGTAAACTCATTTAGACATTTTTTCCCTAGTTCTTTCTGATTTTTTCAAGAATCTTAAGAACATTCCTGTCCTTGTGTGCAGCCAGTGAAAGTGATAAATCTCTTTTCCAATGCTGTGTGTTTGCAGCTACTAACTATGATACCTTTGAACCAAGGCTGCTTCAGGCATGGTTGTGGCAAAACAACAGTCAGCATCTTACTCTGTGTGTGAAATTCTGAAGTTTTTCAATTGAAGGGATGCAGACTTTTTCTGTCATCAGAGATGACAAAAATATTTGTATATTTATTCAAAACCAGCCTAATTACCATCTGCTCATTTGCAGAATAGTCCACTTTGAATATTATTTACTGTTGAGCTGACTTCCACTTGCAATAAAATTTTAATTCTGCTATACTTTTTTGTATATTTCAAGAAATTATTTCGTAGTTTTTTTATAGGGAAGGGGGGTGTGTATATATATTTTTATATATATGATCATAGGGATCTTAGGAGGTCCAACCACCTGCTCAAGGCAGGATTAGCTTTGGAGTCAGACACAGATGCTAGGGCCTTTAAAACCAAAGGGATGGAGCCAACCCTTTTGGGCAGCCTGCTCTGCTGCTTGCCTGCCCTCATGGGGGCGGAAGGGTTTTCTTTATCTGCAGTCTGAATTTCCTTTGTTTCAAATTATGTCTGTCATCCTCCCACCTTGCACCACAGTGACCCCCTGGCTCCATCCCCTCTCAAACCCCCTCACAGTGGGGTACAGGTAGGATGCTCTGGTATGTCCTCCCCGAAGCTATTTCTTCTCCAGGCTGAACAAGTCCCAGTCTCTCAGCTGCTTCTCACAGGGCGAGTGCTCCTCACTGAGACCATTCCAGATGATGGGTGTCTTTCCAGTACCAGAGGAGCCCAAAACTGGATCCAGTGTCTAGAGGATGTCTCACAGGCACTAACTAGAGGAGGATAATCCCTTCCCTGTACCATGCTTCTGTTAACACTGCCTGGAATGTTTTGGCCTTCCTCACTTCCAGAGTGAGCTGCAGGAGTGTTCTCGTTATGTACTGGATCCTTTGAAGAGGGAATAAAAGGTGATAGGAGTAACTTCTTCAGGCTTTGAGAACCACTGGTCTGTCACAGTTTTCTGTCACCTCTTTCTGTCTTGAAGGAAAATCTTGATCTTTTGCCAGAAGTGTTAATAACTTTGAAGTTGACTTTAGTGAATCCAAGAGCAAACCCAGAGGTACTGCTCAGGCCCATTGTGAGCTATCTGAAGGATAGTTCAAGAGCTTTAATTTGAGCTGGTTGGTAGTATCAGCCCCTGCTTCCGCCTTTCAGTGGTTATTTGCAGATGGGATGTACACCAGCTTTAAAACAAATTAAACACTGGAAGGACGGGGGGACCAATTAGGGAAAAGAATATGATGTGCATTAGACATGATCAAAGACATTGTGGTTGCTGGCAAAAGCCAATGAAATCACTTACTTTCTCAGTCTGACCCCATGATTTTGCCTTAAACTGTTGTCAGATGGAATTGCTGACCATCAACACAGGGTGTTCCACACCCATCTTCACCTTGGCCTCTTCTTCCTGCTGCCATCCTGGCACAAGTACAACTCTGTGGTATGCTGGACCATGGAACAGAGAGCTAAACAACAGCACCTTTTTTCCCCCTTTTCCCTGAAAAGGTCTGTTTGGAGGGTGCTGGGAAATGGATCTGGAACTGACCCAGCTGAAAAGAATTATTTTTCTTCCCTTCTTTTTATTCAGATCAGTCTGAAACCTGGTTCTGTATAACAGGGAGGGAGTGGATACAGCTGCCTCTCTCAGCTGTATCTGCCTTAAAGTGTTCATAGAGGCAGAATCTCAGTGAAATGCTGATGGAGCTGGTGGCTTGGCTAAAATGTAAACTCACCAAAATATCACTTTCCTCCTGCAGTAGTAAGAATATAACTGATATAAGAAATAATCCCTGCTCCCTGGAAGATGGAGGAAGTGCTCTCTCCCTAAGCTTTTTTCCTCAAGTTCTGCAAAGAAGAGCAGTTGTTGCTGTGTTCTGAGCCCAGAGAGTGCCCACCCAGGAACATCAGAAATCTAATTCCCAGACCAGTGTGTTCTTAAGCTTTGGGCTGTTTCAAGTAAACAAAGTTGGCTCCTCAGCTCTGCCACAGTGATTGTTTTAAGGATAGAATTGGGTATGAAATTGGGAATAGCCTTGAGGCTATACAGCAGTGTGCTTTCTCTGTCCTTTGTATTCATTAAAATATATATTTATAGACAGGGAAGAGCATGTGGCTATGCAAATACAAGGAAGATGTGTAATCTTGTAGACCATGCCGTGACCCACATAGGGCTTGTATAACAAAGTCCTTCCCTTTGAGGCTGGATTATCTCCCTATTCTTGTACCTCACCCACTGGGTTCAATGACCATCATTTCTTTCAAGCTTGTGAGGCTCCTGCTTTAGTACAACTGCTGCTGAGATGTCAGAGTTTTCAACCTTCCTGCTTTTGGTGGCCGATATGTTAATCTGGAGGGAATCGATTTCCCCAGGGAAGAAAGTAATGTTTTATCAATTTTTAAGGAATGTGCTACTAGACTTTAAAACTTTAAAAATGAGCTTCTATCACTGTGGAAAGGATGACAGTTGCAATGCATATTGCTTCCTGGTTTTGAAGTGGAAGTCTAATGGTTATTCAGAGATCAGTTCTGTATATTTTTTTCACATGTGCCTAATTCTACTGAAATTAACCATTCCTGGTTTCACTGAGATGCTCAGGATAAGCACATGCACATGTTTTGAGCAGGTAAGTCTTCTATACGTTGAGGCTTTCAAAATATTATGGCTTTAGTTTCTGTATGTTAAATATTTGGGGTTTTAATATAAAAAGTTCTATTTTTACAGTCTTAACTGATTTCCAAACTTAAAACTTGGAATTTAGCCTTTATTGTTATTGACATAAAAATCAACTATGAAGGAAGCTGGAATAGATTGTCTGTAACAGGCTTTTGGTATGTCTGTAACAAGACTTAGTACATGTGTGCATATTTTTATTGCACGTAGGTTTTGTTTATTTTTACAACACGTCTTAAAGTTTATACTTTTTTTTGTTTGGTGTGTCTTAGGATCCCATGGAGCTGGTCATCCCTCAGAAACTTTAACACCACTGATTGTTTGGGGTGCTGGGGTAAATTATCCACAGCAAGTTACATCCCAGTTCTTTGAAGACAATTTTTTGAAAGGTAGGTAAAATATAAAGCTTAAGTGAAAGATTCTGGTGGAAACAGATGTTTTTAACTGTCACACCTGTTGATCTTCACTAACTTCTATTCCATTTTAGTAAGTATGATTTGCTTTGTGTGGTGTGTAAAGAAAAGGTGGTAGGGTATGCCTAAGGAAGCTACTGCAAAATTGGGTAGATAACATCAGTCAGTTTTCTTTTCTAATCATAGAATTGAAAACTTTCTCTCTTTGTTGACAGGAGGCTATTCATGCTTCTAAAACTTAGTTCCAGAGGAGACTTAATTTTTAGGAAGACTCCCAGAGGTGGAAAACTATTTGTACAGAAAACATGATAAGTTGACAAGTTCAAAGCCTCCTTTCTAGCTTCACAGTACAACCCTGTGGACTTTCCAGGGGCTCACTTGTCTCATTTGCATCCTTGTAGCTGCTGTGGAAATATAAACAGCTTTTCTCAATGAAAAACTCTGACTCTTCACTGTTGTTTTTCCCTTTTGTAATTTATTTAAGAGTAAGCTTTTTTAAAAAAGAATAAAATTTTATTATTTCACATACATAATGTAATAAACACTGTCTTACTGAAATGTCAGTGGGGTTAGAGAATCATGAGTAATTAAATTGTTCAAGCTGTTCCTCTTTCATGTGCCCCATTCTTGTAGCCTGCTGTGTTTCTTAAGATGTCTTGAGTCTCGGATTGTTGCTCACGATCAATGAGGTAATGACTTTCTATTTTATTGGATTGTTTGTCAAGGTACATTAGAGAAAACAGGCAAAAATTACTTCAGCCCTGAGGTTTTAACTCCGCCCTGCTCTCAAGAAGGTATTTGGTAACAGATTAGGTCTTTTCAGATATAGACTGTGCCAACATTTCACTCTTTGCGCCTAACTGCTGCTACAAAACTATGACATATGTGATAAAATTGAAAATGAGTTGTAGAAAAAACCCAGAAAACAGAATAAAACAAATTATCTTGGTGTCTGTGGTGGCTGATCTGCTAGACTTTTAAAGACACTTGATGTGTAAGGGTTGATCTGTAATCGCTGAATTTTACATCTGTCAGTTTCCTTGATTCTCAGCGTCTTTAGTACAAACCTCAGGATTTGACTTCAAGTCATGATGCAAATGTTGTGAGAGATTTCAAAAAAGATGAGTATTGAGCTAACTCCCAGGTGCACAATAAGGAAAGCTATTTTGCCCTCATCTGTTAGGCAATGTGTATTTTCTTAAAGGAGGACATTTGACCGCACCCTGCTGTGCCTGCTTCATATTTTCCTTCTGATGGTTAAAAAAATCAGCAAACCAAATAACCACAGAAAAAACCAAGCACACCAAAGCAAACACCAGAAACTACTCCATTCATTTTGGACTTGCTTTGCGTCTGTCAAGCACATTGTTGCTTTGTTTAGACACTAACTTTACAGATTCTTAATTGCCAAGGATCATCTCTTTTGGAGATTTGAGTCTCTCTGAGTATCTTGGGAGTTTGAATTTCTATTTGAGTAATAAGTATCTTCTTAAAAAGTGACTGTTCTCTCTCTGGTGGTGCATCAGAAGGTTTAACCTTCTAGTAGGTTACATAGCTTAGAAGTAAAGAGAAAATTATTGAAGTGGAACTTGGCACTTGCACAGGTCAATACATTTCAGCTACTCCATTGTTACAATCCCAGATATTTTCATAAAGTTAACATATAAAAGAAAAGCTGTTCAAAAGAGTTCTCTTGAAATGTTCTTTGAATATGTCCTTCCTGCTCCATACAACTGCAGCTGTGACTGTGTACAGGGGAAGAGGGCGTTTTCAAGACTGCTGTGTCACTGATGTATGCAGGTGTCGGGCTTAACATTTCTAGTTGCATGCACCAATGTTCAAGTTCTTTCATCTATTGACAATCCTTTTTAACCTCTCTGAGTTAAGTGTTTATGGAAATATCGACAGAATGTTTCTAATGCTGACAAGCTTCTTATGCTCTGTTCAGTGCAAGCAGGCTGTAGGCAGCTCAGTGAATTGTCTTTCTTCTCATTATTGCCATCGACGGTTCATACCTCCAAAGGCAATGCCAACAGGCAGGACTTAGCTTGTCCAGTTTGTCACAGAGAAATTAATGTTCTCCTTGGATGGCCAGAAGGGCACAGAGTCTGCTCTGGGATGACAGCCTTCTCATCAGTTTCTTCACCTGTGCTCTGCTTTCCCTCAGGCCTGGTCATGCAATCCTCTTGGAAAGATTTTGTTATGGCAGCCTTGTGTCCTGGGGGCAATGTATTATTACCCATTTGGCTACTGGTTTGACCCTTCATCAGAAAGAGAATACAGAACAGCTCTCTGGCTCCTCATGGGCTGATGGTTGGCCCCAGGGTGCAAGCCCAGAGGAGCTTGTGAGTGAAGGCACAGCCTCCCGCAGCATCAGAATGTGTGATGACACCTATACACAAGCCTGTTTTGTAGAGGGCTCAGCCTGCTTTGCCATAGCTGAGGGAGCTCAGTGTACCCTCCACTGGTTTTGCTTCTGTGAGGTTTTATGTGAGATTTTCTTTGGTTCATGTAGCCTCATCCTCAGCCTCTTTTTGAACTGGGACTTCCCTGCTGTTTCGCTGGACTGTTTGCATCTGACAGCCCAGCAGGCTGCAGTAAAAGCAGGGCAGGATAAAGGCAAAAAAAACCCCTATCAAGTGGGCAGAAAACTGCTGAACACTACAGGAAACCTAGATAGTGAGCTGGAATCATGAGGGCAGCACATACCAAGCCAAGGCACCTCACTCCTGGGAGTACAGCCCGGACTGGCCAGTCTGCAGGTGTGTCCCAGTCCTCAGGAGTTCCTGGGCTTAGTGTCCTGTGGCTCCTGGTCCAAAGCAGATGTCTTCAGCTCTGCATTTTGGAATATCTGAGTAGGGCATATGGAGATGAAAAAACTTCTCACAAATCAAGATGTTTTCTCTAGCAGACCTAGTTTCTTCCTACCTTAGGTGCATTGTGTGCATTGCATACACAGTTTTCCAGTGTTTTTCTTTGGAAAATTGTACTTAAAAGGAAAACAGGCAATTCCTTTATGTAATGGAAATATGGGTAAGAGTCTGTTTCTCGAAATATAAATCCATTTCCTTTTCTGGGAAGCAAAAGGAAGTAAACTTGTTCATTTTTGGTGTGAATTTAGCAGAATTCATGATTAATGCTGCTAATACTGCCCCTGTGTTGCCATGGGAACTCCCTGTAGCTGTATTGGTACTGTTAAAGTACAAATCTACTCTTCAGGGTACTTCTGGGACCAAATAACAGTGGACCTGTGCTCAGACCCTCATGCTAGCAGTGGTACGAACTAATTGCTGAAAATAAGTTTGGTGTATGCAATACTGCAAATATATGAAAGAAAAAACTAAACCTTGCTAAACTCTGTTTTTAAATAACTCTCCACCCCCAAAGAAAGCAAGAAATTTTCTCTTTATTTCTTTAGAGGCCAGCATAGAGCAGGAAAATATAATTTTCGACCAGCTTTTTGTATGATGTGCCAAAGCTTTAGGGTGTAATGTTTGTACCACACTGTACCAGTGCATTTAGGACCTTGGGTTAGCCTTTTTTACAAACTATTGAAGAGATTCTATAAGTCTCCTAAACCCGAGTTTGATTCTTTTAGTTGGCACAGGAGGTAATACATCACTGTGCTGAAAAAAATAAAAACCTTGGCCTTTCTTCAACTGATCTAGGTCACAATTGCAGGCAGCAATTTATCCTGCTGGACAAAAGAAAATGTAAACTGAAATGAATGTGTTTTGTTGTTCCTGCCTGTTGAATTCCATCTGTAACCCTTCTTGAGCTAGCATCCTAATGTAAAATCATAATTTTCATTAGTACCAACACTTTGCAGAAAATTGCAACAAGATACTAAATGTCAACTGAATAACTCCTTTCAAATCTGTGTAGATTGGCTGTTCAGGTGCTCTGTTATTTCTTGCAGAATGGAAGCTGGAGAACTTGAAGAGGATTGATGTCAATCAGGTATCAAATGTACCTAATTTAATAGTTCATAAATTTTCACCTTAAATTACGCGTTTTGTGTGATTTAAAGTAATTCACTTAATTTGAATGAATGATCACACCAATGTACCATTTCCCTAGAAACAGCAGCTGTAATAACATAATGAGGATAAGTTTAAATTCCTTGTTGACATGTGACAGCTGCACACAACTTCTTCTGAAGATGCATTATTGCCTCACTTATTTAAGTGATCCCACATGGCTGTAGGAAGAGCGCAGTGCAATATACCAGGTCCCCCAAGCTTCTGTCATTGAACCAAAACCATTTCTTGTCATCATGGTAA
Source organism: Aphelocoma coerulescens (assembly GCF_041296385.1). Classification (NCBI taxonomy): domain Eukaryota; kingdom Metazoa; phylum Chordata; class Aves; order Passeriformes; family Corvidae; genus Aphelocoma; species Aphelocoma coerulescens. The sequence goes on from NC_091015.1 coordinate 82,064,303, forward strand.
ACTGTGGGGTTTTTTCATCTGTGATTATGGCCCAAGTATTTTGCAATTTAGACAATTAGTACGATAAAGGAAGAAAAGAAGGTGAGCAACTTATCCTTTGATCCTAAATCAGTCAAGTTTTTTTAAACCATGGTGCTTCTTACTTCCTATCATCCTACAAAACCCCATATATGAAAAACAGACTCCAAACCTACTCAAACAAGGGAAATAATGTCATTCTAGAAGGTTCAAATTGGGAATATTCTGGATCAACTGCTTTCAGCAAAGCCCTGGTACAAAACTAGAGATTAGCTTTCCTCTCAAGGTTGGCAGAAGTTATGGCAATGTTGTTTTGAGACTGTATAGAAGAGTCTTGAGTATTGCTTTGTCCTGGATAATGCTGACAAGAGAGACCTTTTGTCCTGTAGTACATGTGTGACTATGGGTAAAAATAGCAAATGAGACTTCTAATTACCATTACACTCCAAGTGTATTGTTCTCTACAAATGATGGTTTGGAGTCTGCCTGGTAGATCTGAGGCTGGTGCAGTGCCTGTGGTTTCATTGTAGTTTCTTCAGATTTATGCTGGAGAAACAAAGAATTTTGGTGCATAGTTTTATATTAAAGGAAAATATAAAACTGGTAAGAGGCAGTGTTTATTATCAGGAGTAGAAGGTAATAGTAACTTATTTAATGAAATGCCTTCGTGTAGATTAAAGGGCCTTTCCAAGGGCTGACTGGACATAAAAAAAGTGCAGAAACTCCCTCTAAAGGGGAGAAGGTGAGTAATCAGCACTGTGGAAGCATGGGATAAGGAATGTTGTGAAGAGCAGTATATCCAGTATACTGCTTAAAACTGTAAATATGAAATTAGTTCTTTTGGTCATATAAATAGTCATAAAAAGTGATATGCCTCTCTGAGTGCAGTAAAGGAAGTGCTGAATTCCTGCAAATAAATACTGGGGTGGTTATATTTGCTTTTTAAACGAAATGTATTTTTGAAGCTTGATCAGCAGTGGAACTTCACATTTTGAATCTAATCATGCAATGACCACTGGCAACTAAAAACCAAAAAAACTATAAAGGAGAGTTTTATGTTATAACTTGGCAGTATTGCATAATTATCTTTTGCAAATGCAGATATGTTAAAATTAAGCTAAATTTATTAGCTCTAGAGGCTGAAACTATGTTAACGTGGGAATACTTCTGTTTGCACAGGCTGATGTAGCACCACTGATGGCTTCCCTGATCGGTGTGCCTTTCCCCCTGAACTCTGTGGTAAGAAGCACAAATGTTTTCCTATGTTATAAAAATCTGTTCGCCATCGAGGAAGAGGTGTTGGGGACAAGACTTGAGGTGTGTGAGGGGAAAGATTACACATTTGTGGAAGTGCTATAAGGTGTGGAAACTGCTCGTAGTTTTAATTTTGTGTGTGTCTCTAGTTTAGAGTACAGACTCAAATCTTTTTATGTGTTGTATAGGGCTTTCAATTGGAAAGGCAGCTGGTCCTATTGTAATCTGCAACTTTATACTCTTGAGCTATATAAGTTTTTTGTTACTTTGTTTTTAGGGATGGTAAAAATGCAATATGGTTTGAATAGCCTGATTTTGATAGTGAAAGCTAAGCTTGTAAACAAGCTAGTTCCTGCAATTTAATGTTCAATTATTTCTTGATTAAACTAGTGTACTTTCTTCAGATGTTATCTTGTGCCACTAATTTAGTGAACAGTGAGATGGCTTTTTCTTATAATTTCTCTCATGTATTTTTACATAGCCCAAAAGTTGCCTCATAAATATCAATTGACAATTAGCATTTCATTAGTCTGCCTTCTTGCTGCTGGTTTCCCATATAAAACACCTATTTACAGCGTATTTTGCAAAGTATTTCTTCTGGAGACTCTGCCCCAGTGTCTGTCACCTTGTCCTGCACTCGTTGCTGGTTGTGTGAGGAAAGCTGCCCAGCATAGCGGGTGGAATGGAACTGCTCCCTTTCCTATCACAAGTACTGGACTGAGTCAGGCCCAGGCAAGGCTTTGTGTGGAAGATTTTTAGGGATTTCAAAAATGGCTTCTGATTAGTGGTTGAGTTTATATTATTTTATAGTATGTAGTTTAATAACAACTTTTGTTATTTATGTTTTTTGCATTCCTGTAGAAGCTGAGTTATTATAAACAATCCCAGTGATGTTGCAAAGCTGTGTAAGAAGAGTATTTTCAAAGGAGTCACATGAGTTATTTCAGCAGTAATTTGAAGTATTCTTACTGCTCATTTGGCCAGCAATTCAGTTAAGAGAAATTCCTGTTATTTCATTTAATTTTTTTTACTTATTATGTGTATTTTTCTTCCTCAGGGAACTCTGCCTTTGGAGTATCTGAACAGTAGTGCTCATTTCAAAGCAGAGAGCATGTTCACCAACGCTGTTCAGATTCTTGAACAATTTAAGGTATTAAACATATGGTAAAAAACCCCAACTTACCTGAATAATAGTTGTTGCTATATGTAAAATAATTATATGACATATCCTATACATAGTGTGCTAAATTGAAAGGATTAAAATTGAATGCACATTCATTTAATTGAATAGCTGTGAGACTTATCTGAAGAAGCTTGAAAGACTTTAATAAACAAGTTTGGTTGCTTTTTTGTAAGGAGAATGAATGACTTTTTTCTTGATTCTTAACAAAAATGCTGATGTTTATTGGTGTTAATGTAAACCTACTTGCAGTATGTAGGTAGAATCTGAATGCTGGTACTGGAGAAGGGAAATAATGCCTTTGCAATGGGGGCTGGGAGACAAGGCTTTAAATCAGGGTCAGTACACAAACAGATCACAAAGGTAATAGGCTCCTGTGCATTAAAGAAATTAAATTAGTGGTGTAATTAACTTTTAGCTAATGCTGTTATATCTGTTGTTTTGCTTTGCAAGTGTTCATCTCTGGCTTCTTTGTCTTGATTCATTTAATATTGGAAATTACGTTATGAGAACACGAGTGGTCCAAACAAAAAAGGTTCTATTTCACTATGCAGTGGAGTAAGAAACTGTCCAAAATCCCCAAATCCCAGTTTTGGCAAGGCATAGAAATGCTCTGAGGGAAAACCATCCTCCACAGATAGAAGCTGAGCCATGAAAGAACTGTTATGTGGTCTGGAAATCCATGTCATGATAGTGAAACAATGAACTAGCATGAGATGACATGAGGAGATCAGCACCTTCAGCATCTTCTGTCCCTTTGTGAATGCCAGGTACACAAAGGTGTGGATACCAGGGTGGCAGTGTCAGCAGCAGACTCATTTTCAAAAATAGAGTGGAAAAGCTGGCATGTAACAGGGAAAGTGACTGGTGGGGTTGGACATGAAGTTTGAAGCACGCTGATATTGCCTCTGCAGTTGGAAGACCTCTGCTTTAAGAATTAAGGATGTGACTCAGATCTTTTTCACTTGAATTGGTATCTTTGAGATTATTTTAAAAAGAAGTAGTTCTGCTTCTCCTTTGAGCTTACTTGTATTCGTGTTCTGTAGTGCTGGATTATCTTTGTTGTTGTTGTTGTTGGCTTCTTTCTAGCGTTGTATTGAATGATCCTGTCTGAATTTCCTTTGTGTTTCTCTGCTGAAGCAGAAGTAGTGCACTGGCTTAGACGTGCCAAGTGGATTTTTTACTTTCCCTGTGATGGACTGACCTGACCACAGTTTGTGCTCCCTGGAGATGATGTTGCCTTGGATGGATAGGATGAAATGTGTAGGTTGCTGCTTCCAGCTGTCAGGTTTTACAAGTAGTGTACTTAGGAAGCTCCTGGCTGCATATTATGCCAGCAGTCAGACTTGAGTCAGGCAGCTGCAGGAGACCTTAAAGATGTTTTGGAGGACCTTGGACAAAGTGGCTCTGATGTCATCAAAACCTTCTATTTTTGTCCATGTGCAGGTTAATTGATTTAACAGCATTGCTTTGGTGGTGTTTGCTGCAGTGTACTGTTCTGGTCTGGCATAAATGGCGCTGGTTTCATTGAGGAAGGTTGTCACTGAAGCCTGATAGCACTTCTAGCCATATCTTCCTTTTATCCTGCAAACTGTAGAAGTCCTGAGAAAATCAGTGGCTGGAGCATGGTTTATTTTATTTACTGTAGAGCAGGTCTGAGTTTCCAGGAACTCAGAGGAGTTGCACGTACTGGAGTATAACACCCACTTTCATGGACAGTATATTGACACTGTTATTTCATTCCTTTTCCAAAGTCTTAGAAATCATCTGTGATTTTTTGTAGTGATTTTTAATGTTGTTGCAACTTGCATGTAATTATTTAATGCTCTTTTATGCAGGTTAAGATGAGTCAGAAAAAGAAAACCACATTGTCATTTCTGTTCACACCATTCAAGTAAGTGTCTGTAAAAACTATGATTATTTTACCTGGTTGTTTGTCTTACCGCTTACTTCGGTATTTCAGTGAGCTGCAGCAACACATTCAGTCTCTTAAGTCTTTTTTTAGGTGACAGTGTTTATCTGACTATGGAACTTTGCACTAGAACTCTATGCAATTAACTACTTCTTCTCACCAGAACTTTAAAATAGATTTAATTTTAAAAAAATCTATTCCTTACATTTAATTTGCCATTAAGGATTATTTGTCTCAACTTTTTTTGACAGTATAGTGATATAGATTGCACAGTAATTTTCACTGATTTTTTTTTCCTATGGTTTTTTCAGCATTCTTTGGGAGATACAAATCCCTAGAGGGTCAGCAAATGCAATCTGTTCTAGTTAGTATATATTGAACTAAGGATTGTTTCTTCTGTGATTTAAATTCAAATGCAGAATAAATAAAGTACACTGCGTCCAGAAAAGAACCTTACAATGTTAAGAATTTGTGTTGCCTAGTCTTAGTGTTTCCAGGGCTGTGAAGGAGTTTTTGCAGTGATTTGTGTATCTGGGAACTCTGTTCTAGTGTATGGAACAATCACTGCCCCCCCTCACCCTTCTGTCTTATCTAATTAAAGGTGCTTTTTCCTTTTCCCTTCTTCTGTAAAGGTTTTTAAAAGCTTTGCCATGGGTGTGCGTGATAGTGTTCAGTTCTGCTCTCAGTTTGTGGAGTGCTCCAAAAATGCCTTGTCACAGGAGCAGCTGTTTTCCTTTGGGAAATAGAGCTGATGTTAATTAAGATCTTTAAATCATAGCAGCAGTAAAAAGTACTCAAGTCGCTTCCTGAGAAGTATGGTTATTGTTAAAGATGATTGCTGTCTGTCTGAACAGACATTTACTGTGTTATTTTATGCCTCTAGCTCCTTCAAAGGGAAAGGTTCGAGACAGTCTGTGAGACTCAAGTTAATCTTGGGCACATAATGAATCTTTTAGAACAAATTCTGAATGAGAATGACAGTTGCATTATCAAAGATTTTACTGATCTGTATGAAATAAAATGCTCTTATGGAAAGGATGGCCAGTCCTCTTTGATAAATGACTATTAGTTTGATTTCACAGCTCTTTAAAGATTACCTTTCCTTGAGAAATAATACTGATTCGATAAAATAGGATGTGCTTTTCTTAATGCTATATTTATCTTTAAAGGAACTAAGTATTACCAATTGCTTTATGGATTGGTGTCTTTCCTGTTTTATGATATGTTGGATTGTTTTAAGTGGAAATGCCAGAAACATTTATCACTTTGAAAACGCAACTAAAATCTGGTATAAACATATTGTTACTTTCGTATGGTCCACTGCAAAAATAAGTTTATTTTCTTCAGATACTCTTCAATTTTTTCTGAATCAAAATTTGGATTAATAGTTCTTCCAGGAAAGGTTTTTATTTGAGACCAAAATCATTCCTTGGATCTGTAAATGTCATGGATGGAGTGATGCACCTCGCTCATCAGAGAGAAGTAATAACACATTCATTGATATAAACCAGCTATTTCACCATGTTTGACAGTAAATGCGACAGTGGTTAACAAGATTTAGTGGCAAGGTACACTTGATTATTTACTGCATAGAGGATGGGTCAGAAAAAGCTGTCATGGAGACTCTCCTGTTGAGTTGTGAGGTTCAGAAAAGACCCCGTTACATTCTAACCTCCTTCTCAGAGGGAGTTTAGGTGCAGCTGGGTCCTGACTTAGTCCCAGATTTGGTCAATGGTTTGTGTCTAAAGGATTATACATGCACAAACAAACCATTGTGTTAGTTAGCAAAGATTGCAAGTTTGGCATGCTATTAATCACTTGCCAAGGGTCTCTTGTGGCAAGGAATCTGTCAGCCTTGAGGAGCTGCCAGTGGGGGTGGGGGAGGCAGGGAATCCACTACCACAGTGAATTACTTTACAGGACCTACCTGTGCTTACATGTTGTGGGGATGAAAACTTTCTTTGTTGCTTCAAGATGATGCTGTTTATTCATTCTAGGAAAGCAGAAAGACTCATACCATGGATGGTCACACATTAATGCAAATATTCACCCACAGTGTGCTGGGATGGGGGTAGTTTGGCCAGATTCTCATTAGTCTTCACAGCTTTTCTTGACTTTTAAAACTTGGCTCATGTCTGGGAAGCTACCAAAAGGTCTTGTCCAACCTGTTACTAACAGTTGGGGTGAAGTGGTTGAACACAAACTTACTTTTAAGCAGATGAGTAACTTCTTAGTGCTCCAACTTGCAGGAACCGAAGGAAGACCTGAGGTAGTATTAGGCATGACCTGTCTATAGACCCATCCCTCCATCCCCTCCTTCACATTCAGATGACTGAATGTGTGTGCAGTGAACACAAGCCTAAACTTCAGCTGCAGGTGCATGATCTGATGTATTAGTGTAAGGCAAACCACATCTGTTCTTCAAACAAATTATGCTTGAATCTGAATGAGATAGAGAGGGAAAGGCATGTATCCCCTTCTGCTGTCTTTGCTGAGATGCTTTTTTGGTGGTAGATAAAATGGTGTAGAAGGGTATGGTTACTTTTTCAGGAGAAGTTAAAAATGCAGAGGTGTGGGGATAACCTACCTCCTGTCCCAAGCAAGAGAAGTCTTGGTATGCTGTGCTACATTTCAGAGTAATTGGTAACGTGTGGAGGTTGTGTTTCTGCATAGCTGTATGCTCTTGGGACTTGTCAGTCCAGGTTTAATGTCAGGTTTGACCCCTGATCTGTACTAACCTATGGTTGGCCTTACCTGCTGCTGCAGCTGAGCACAGTTCTATGCTGTGTTTCTGCACTACTGTCTTTTCCTCCAGACACAAATAACTTCTTCCACCTTTGTTCATTTTCAGTTGTACAAAAGGAGCTATACCCTTTTTTTATCCTTCTGGTGCCTGAAATATGTAACTTGAAGCTCAGAAAGTGTGTGCTCCAGCACATAATGCTTTTTTCTTTCATAGTTTATTGGAGGTTAGTGAAGTTTAATTCATGTCTGAAGTGCTTTGGGATCATGAAGTTATGTAGAAAATTTTAAATGTTTTTTTTGTGATTATTATTATAGATTTTGTGTTATTTCTGCAACTTGTTGACCTGAAAATGGACAAAGATATCTCTGAGAACTGAATTTCTTAAATTACCTAAATTGAAGATGTAGCTGAATAAAGTCTGTATAATAGAAATGTAAATATGAGCTCCAGAAGAAATCTGAGTCTAGATCAGATTGAGACATTCTGGTTTTAGAGATGATGCAATTTCTAATGAATATGTAGTTTTCGGGGGGGGGGGGAGGGGAGTATATATTCACAAACAATGTGTTCTATAGAAATTGCAACTTAACAAAAACCTGAACTTAATTTTTTAGTCAGAAATAGCATTAAAAGGTTTGTTTTAGTATTCTGAGGGGAAAATCCTGTTTTCTAGTTTGATTTTCAGGTGTTTTCTTACTGAGTGAAAACTGTTCATGACCTTCAGCTGCAAGGACTCAAAAACTAGTGTCTGAGTTGTATGTTGAATATATTGCACCAAAAGCATTAAGCTAGATTACATATATATATATGGATAAAATAAGCCTATTTTTAAAGTGTTGGCAACAGAAGAAGAATGTTGAATTGATATAAAGCTTCCGATTTCTGCAGGGAATCTCATCCCTAGCAGAAATGTGGCTGGCACAGTAGAACAGAAATGAAGCAGGCCAGTAGATATGTGCCCTTTCCTACTTGGATCTAAATTGCATCTATCTGAAATCCACCTGTCAGGTGTATAATGATGAGAAGGAGGATGGAGCTGATCACTGTGTTATGTGATGGAAACTTCAGTAGTGTCTACTGAAGAGCCAGTCTTGAGGCAGGTTAGAGTTTAGATAGCTCTATCTATTAATAATGATGTGTCTGGCTGCCTGTAATGCCATTTTTGCTTTATCAAAGTGCTTTCATCAAGGAACAAATCTGGGTAAAAGTGTATCTTGAGGATACTTGTGAAACTGTTGAGAATACATTTCAGAAGCTCAGCTCCAAGTGTCTGATTCTGCAAGGCAAGGTGCACAGCCCGCTCCCAGGGGAGTGAAAGTGCAAGAGCAGAATAGTGTCCCTTGCTGATACTGAATACTTACCTGCAGTTCCAGTTGGATGTATGAAAGAAGTTACTATCTGAAATTTGTTTCCTTCCCACTTCCTTTCTCTTCCTACCTTTTCTTCTCAACTACAAAAGACATTATTTTCAGAATCCATTTGCTTAGCAAAATCAGAGGCTTTTCTTGCAATTCTGAGAAGTACAACGCTTTGACCTCTGTGTGTAAGAAAAGCAGGTGCCAAGATACCAGATGCTTTGAAGGAAGTGAGAGGACAAAGCTGAAGGCTGCTGACAGAGGAAAACTGATGTCCAGGATAGTGAACTATCTTTGCTTTCTGACCATTTGATGTACCTTAGGGCAACTGCCAAGCTGGCACAGCTCAAAGATGAGTGTGCCAAGGGGCCAGATGCTACTGTTGCAAAATCATTCCCCAAATTGGCATCTCTGGACTGTGGAAGTAATCCTACAAGAAGTATCAGAAGGACAGTGTAGTGCAGTGAGTAAATGGTGCATCAGTGTTGCCCTAAAAGCTGTGTAACCAATTAATGCAATTTGACTGTCTCAACAGGTACAAGAGATTTAAGATACTAAATTGCACAGAAGCACGGGAGTCCTTTTGCATAATCCTGGTGTACACAGTGCTTCCAGGGATGGCTGTGCTTCCAGCTGTTCAGGTTCTGGTGCCTCACAGTAAGATGGCAGGAGCAGTAGTTTAAGAACCAACACACAGAAATAAATCCAAGCGATGAACAGCTAAAGTATGATCAGTGCTTGCTTACCACTAGCTGTGCTTTTTTATTGAATGGCTTGAATTTTATATCAATAATGGTTGGGGGTTTTTTAGCAGGAAATAGAAACTTGACTTTAAATAAGATACTTGGGCTATCTTCTCATAGATGAAAAATCTCATACCACCTTATGCTGCATTTTCAAAGTAACCTAATTGTCTGAATACTACATATTAATCATCCCAAATACTTATTTTTGTGTGTATAATTGAGTTATAACTTGCGTATTTATATAGACAGTCACTGCATTTTTTATGTGCAGTGTACAGCTATTAAATAAAAATGTACTTCTCTCCATAAGAAAATGTAACTCTTCCTTTGCTCTACTCTCTAGTATGAATTGAGATATAACTCCCTTAAACATTTGTATGGATTTGGTGCAAGGAAGTATCAATCATGTAGAGACTGAGTCTTTCCACATAATTGCACATTATGTATTTTGTCAGCGATAGAAAAGGAAATAGAGTGTAGACTGTCTTTGAAGATTACAGAAACTTCAAAAAACTGCCATGTGCACAAATACCTCTTTTTTTCCTTTCTCTGATGACTGGAGATACAGCACTACATTGTTCCCTCTGTCTGATGGCCTTTCAAAACTTAAATAATAGATATTCCCACAAAATTGACATTTGGATCAAAGTGAAGCAAGTGATTTCTTTTCCACCACTGAGCGAGGCAGGGTTCCTTAAGATGTCAGTACATCCTTTGAAACATACTATTCTTGTTTTGTTTAAATAAATTACATTTATTGAAATAACTGGTAATATGTAAGATATTTGTGATACATGTGATAATGCTTGCAAGAGCAAACATTAAGAATTGAATACCAAGAGGAAAGGGTGAAAATATTGCAGTAGGGAAGGATAGTCTAGTAGTAATCATTCTCCCTGCACATTTGTTGGAACACTTTGTGTCTTCAGAGGACCTTTTATTTAGCAGAAGCAGTGATTTATCTGCAAAGAGATTTCAGCCCGTTTGTCCTGTGGTCAAGAATGAAGGACAGCAGCTTCTATCAATTCCAAGTGAACCCTGGAAAGGAAGCCAGCCTTTTCCTTTCTCTACTTTGTCCCTGTTGTGTTATCAGGTGTGAATCTATGCATAAGGCTGCTGCTGGGACCGCTGGTACAAGTAGGCCAGTGTGGGCACCTTGAGCCTGCTGGTGTTGGGAGGCAGACTGGCAGCCCTCTCCCCTCCACCCTTGGCTTTAAGAACCTGTGTATATACATGAAAAAGTAGAACTGAAGTGCTGTAGAGACAAAGTGCTCAAATGAAAAGAATGGCTTTGTATTAATTTTTACAAAAAGCCCTCCTGAATAAATAGTATAGGTATTATCTCTTTAGGGAGAAATCAATGCCTGTTCTTTGGCAAAAATGTCAGCTTCTCTCTCACTGAATGGGCCATGTCTGAAGCACTCTGCTGCTCAGGGAGGATGCAATCCTCTTAGAAGGCAGACATCCTGCTGGTCTTGAGTTTCAGAAGTGCACTCGGGAGCTTTTAGTGTGTACATGAAAAGCTAACTGGCAGCGGCTTCTGCGCAGGAGGACTGGATGTAATTGGATTTACTATCAAGTAGGAAGTAAGTAAGGTCTTTAGAAGGAGCTAAAAGGCTGGTGTATAAGATAAAGTATCACAAGATTAATGTATATTTCTCTATTTCCTTGTATTATAAATCCTTTTGGCCTTTTCTTGGAACTTCATGCAATAGGGGTGAGGGAGGGTGTACAGCAGGTGGTAGGAGGGGATGGACAGAGAATGCTCTGCTCCAGGGCATGAGGTAAGGGGCAGAGTACAGAGCTCTTTCTGGATATCAGTAATAAAGGCCCAATAACCAATAGCTTAATAAAATAGCTGTCTTAATATAAAACAAATGGAAGAATACAGATAGCAAGTAAATCATATGTCCCTTCAGATGCTGGGTACCCTGTGTTCATGGAGCATTGGATCAGTTTTCTGATGTTGTGACACAGATGCTGGCTGTGGGGAAGCTCCCTTGTTTTGGTCATTCAAGCTGCTATATTATTTTCTATTAAGAAATCAGCTCTGGCAATATTTTCTGTTGTCAATATGGAGGTTTACATGAGAACTTCTTGCAGCTCTTACATACACCAGGACAGGCAGGGAGTGTAATCCCTATTGCAGAGTGGGAACTGCCTGCAGGCTCCTCTGTTCTACCAGCTGACTGGGTTTGTCCCATGGCCAAGGTATTTGGGCACCACGGGCCTGGGCCTGCTGAGGGTAACTGCTATGTGGATCATTGACTCCTTGACGTACAATGGTCTCATGGTCAGGATCAGTACAGGTGGTCTCCCAGATGTGTTTTGGTGGCCATGGGGCCCTGCTAGTAGGTACTTGCCCAGCACAGCACAAACTGCCTGCTCTGGATGCAGCTGGTAGAAAAATGGTCACTGGGGTTTAGGATTGGCATGTAGGATTGTGGAACAGAAGAGGAGCTGTGGTATAACACTACATAGCTACAACACTGCGGGTACCTAGATCCAGCTCATTGTTATAAATCATACATAAGTCATTGATATAAATCATCATGTATCTTGGAGCGCTGAGGGCTCACTTGCAGCATTGGTAGGGTGTTATTTAGAGTCAGCACATATCCCTCCCCTGTAGTACTAAAATAGGAGAGACTTTAAAAATGGTGCCTTTCTTTTCCTTCAAGGATCTTCCACCTTCTCTGAAAAGCAGTTTCCCTTTCCAAGACTGCAGCATCATGTCCTGCTATGGCTTTCTGGACAAACCCCCAGCTCCTGGATGATCCCTGCATCCAGCTTCTCACTTCTGCTTTAAGGGGGCCAGAGGGACAATTTCAGAGTGTGGCCTCCTCCCTTCTGGCCTCTGGTTCTCTGAAGTCCTTGCCATAGTAGTTTACATGCAAAATATGCTGTGTGCAGCCCAGTTACCTTAATTGCTTCTCTGTTCAGTGAATTTGCAGCTGGCAGTTTAGTTGTCAGCTCCTTTTTCTCTCATCTTTGTTATCTAAAGGATTTACATAAATATCCTAAGGCACTCTGCAGTTGAATATGCTACATCAGGGATTCTGATTTGCGAATATTAAAGGCTGTTTTAATTCCTGAGACTTGACAGTCCAGGGTTAGAGCATTAGCACTCAGAGCATTTCCTGTGGGTTCACTGATGTCCTGCTGTCCTCCTCTGCATGTTTGTGAATCTGATGAATACAAAAGAATAGAGGTACCAATGGGCTTTTGCAATGTGTCAGAAAATATACTTTTTGCTACCTTTGGCCTGTGGAAGTGTGTGTGTCCTCCTTTCATTTCATTTCATTATGCATTAAAGAACAAAAACCTCAGAATTTAAAGGAGCCTCTTATTGACTTCCTTAGTCCTTTTCTATCTTTTTGAGTGCCAGCAGTGCTTTTTAATGCTTCTTAAAAGAAAAAGGAAAACTGAGTTGCAAAGATAGCTGACTACAACCGTACAACTAGACTACCTGACTAAAATTTTAAACACAATAGTCAGAAAATCCAGAAATACAAAAACCCACTTGAAATTTAGAACCTCCAAAACTGAAACTCCTGGCAGTGGAACAGCAGGAGCAAAGAGATTAGATTAAGTTGGGAGAGCGAATATTGTGGGTTCCAGGCTTTATGAAGCTGTAATAAACCCTTTAGTGTAGGTTTATGTACAGCACATTTTCTTATAAAAAGCACAACTTTAGCATACTAAAACTATGGCTGTAATTTTTAAAATCTGTAATCAACATGTATCTTCTAATTATGAAAATCATGTTTCTTAGGACTTGCCTCTTTTAGCAGCTTACCTGGAAATATTTTAGTAAACAAGTAAAATTAAGGCCATCTAAACAGATTAAGGATCACTGAGTTACTCACCAAATTGTTTAATCTGAAGCTTCACTCTTTGATCAAAACTAAAATGTATGCAAGGGATTGTCTCTGCATCTCATAGTATGTACTTTCAGTCTGTCTTTGGCAGATACTGTAAAATAGTTTTTTCTTCTGAAAAGCCACATCTAAAGAACTGGAATTGAACACATGTTGAAAATGGGAAAAAATTGGCTTCTGTCCATTAAAATTCATGTAAATAAGTAATTTGGTGAGGTCCATAGAACTGTAACAGCTTTCTTTTTCCTGATCATTGCCCCCAGTAACATCATATACTCTGTATTGCACGGCAAGTTCAACAGAAAGTAAATATCATGGTTCCAGACTTTGACTTTTGAAATATTTATTTGGTCAATTTTTCCACATTTTATTGAATGAACTCAAGACTTTGCATCCCTTGCCATCATTGTCTTTCTGATTGTTCTCTGCTACGGATGAGCTGGGAAAGTTTTCTCATATGCATTTCATTCAGCTCCTACAAGACTGTGCCCAGTACTTTGGAAAGAAACAAGAGAATGGCAAAGTTGGGTTCATTTGTGATTGCATTGTAATCAATGTTGAGTCTCTGCACTCATGGGTTGCTAACTGCAGCAAATTTGATGTAGAACAGAAATAAGTGTGCAATCATGTTTCTGCTACATGAATAATGTTGAATGCAAGATCTGTGTCTCTACTCTCCCATTACCCACCTGGTGCTTTCTCAGGCGCCATCTCTGTTGTGCACTGGGAATGTTTGAAGGTAGCTCTCAGGGGAGACTGACTGCATTTTTGAAGCCTGTTGCTGCACTGGCTCAGTTGCTTTTGAATAGCAGCCCCGCTAAAACGTCAGGCCAGTCTTATATCTGCACTTTCAAGATGACATTTTGCCAGCACTGAATCAAATTATTGCTTTGTGGATCAAAGCAGTGTAATAGTGGGTCCTGTAAGTACTATTTCAGCTGTTTGCTGAACTGCTGGAGTGGAAGCCATCTCTTCTCTGTAGTTTGGTGCTCTCACAGAGGGATGTGTGGCAACAGAGTGTGAACATGCTCAGCTGATTCTGTTGCTGGCAATTTTCTCCCATGGAGAGAGCAGAGAGGCACTGGCACCTGCCCCCAGCAGTGTCTGGATGGCAGAGGCCTTGGATGCTCTGCTTTATATGGTGTTCAGAAGAAGGTCACCTATCCAAAATCCTATCAGGCTTTATTGAAATGCTTGCTCCCATCATGGGGTTATCACAAGGGTCAAGGGATGTGTGTCCATCTCCTTTAGCTTTTTAGTTTTGCATCAACAGGAGGAGCTGGTGCTTTCCTCCCTATCTCCCAGATAGCCAGTATAAAAAGGTAGAAGACTGCTGTACAGCTACTTCTGATTTGTTGCTGGATAAGGGTCATAGGAATGTGATCACTGTCTTTTGCAAATCTTGCCACTCTCAAAGAGTTGTAGGATGCACAGTATTTTCTTTTTTTCTGATCAGGAGAGTGAAAAGGCAGTGATAGAGGGGTGTAGATGTGCATGAGCTGACATAGGTACATGGGGTTTGTGTGTATAGTGAAGCAGCTGAAATAAATTTGTTTTCATCTGACAGTGAGCTAGGTGAAGATCTCAGTCTTTCTCTTTGTACTTTTCATCTACAGGTCTGTGATCCTTCCTTGACTTTCATTATTAAATCTGCAGCAATTTAAGTGTTCAACTAAGACAGACATGAAGGGGTTACTTTCTGTAGTACAATTTTGGAAAATTTACTGTGCAATAAAATTACCATAAATCTTTACCCAAATAACCAGGCATAATAAAATTAACAAACTAGCCGTGGTGGATACAGGTATATTTGCAAGGCATCTCCTTCTGTTCTGAGATTTTTTATTTCATGGTTTGACTGCATCATGCTACCTATGCCGTTGGGGGTGGTAATTTCTGTAGTGTGATGATAAGACTCATTGGCCAAAGAGAGATCCCTTTGACATTGCTATGGTGAATGTTCTTCATCACAGCCTTGTTGTGAATTGCTGTCAAATAGCTTAGCTTATATGAAGCATGAATGATGTGCTGGAAAGATTAATTTTGTCAGGTATACCTATGACAAGGGTAACTCACATCTCAGAAGGGAGAGTTTACAAGCACTTGCATGATTAGCCCAATCATCTTGTTTCATAATTAATTATGTTTATTCATGGATGAAGCTCTGATTTCTGTCTGGAACCAGGAAGTTAATCTCTGCTAGCCATAATGAAAAATAAAGTTACTCTTCCAGAACCACCATCGTTTTCTGGGAAGAATGTAACCCTGTCTTTAGAATCCTGATGGTATTGTGCATGCGTGTGTGTTTATAATCTACGTGACCATGGAGTTCTTGCTTTTTTTTTTCTTTCGAGTTAAACCTCTGAGTACTACACTTTTCAGTGTGTATGTTTGGCAATACTTTTAAGGAAAGAAGGACAGAGTTGAGTCCTCTGACTGAATTCTCTTTGTGTGTGTCTCTTAATACAACAGGTATTTTTGTGTTATGGAAGAAGACCTCAGATTTTACTAGTCAACACTATTCACCTTGAATTTGTTAGAATTGGGTTTTGATGATGGATAGCTGGCAAGAGCATATACACATACACTGTCGTTTTCCTTCTAGAGTTCAGAATATTTCTAATGATGATCAGTAAATTCACTTCATTGCTATTAACATTACTTGTGTGGATGTATGTATTAAGTCACCTTGAGAATACATTGACATTTACTAGTGCCTCTGGGATGCTGTACAGTAAAACACAGGGAAATAAATCTTATCAGTTTATTATTTTCTAACACTGTCTTCTACTGGAGACCTTTAAAATAGTTTAAGTTAAAATCAAGTGCTGCTAAGAACAGTTCAAGTTTTAGCTTCTCAGATTTAAATTTTCCTTGTGGTTTTGTTTTTTGGTAAGTCTTGTAGATTTTATAGAACCACCATTTCTAAAGTCCATGGGTTTTTTTCATAGGCAACTTTCCGTATTTGTTCATGGCTCATCTTTGTCTCTATGCTTTCTGCTACATCTAGATTTCTTTTAAATCTCTCACTACTTTGTAAGCTTCAGGAAGTGAATCAGTGTCCTCAATGGATGATGAACTGCTTATGGTGAGCTAAGCCCATTCTTTAATTGAGGGATTATCAGCATATTTGGTAACCTTTTTAGACTGATATAAAATACAAAAATTCTTTAATCACTTCTTTGCTTTTTTGTTTAATACAGAGGTAAAAAATATCTTAAGATAATGATCACTCCTTGCATTTTCATAGTTATATATGAATAGTCCTTAGTTTCTGGTGAAATTCATAAATTTTACAAAAACAGTTGTTAGACAATTGTAAATTCAACCTCTTGGAAACTATATATATGGAAGGAAGGTAAAATGTGTGTTATAATATTAGCTTTTGAAAATTAACAATGCACCTGCCAATGGTAACCCCATTTGACAAAATAATTGCTTTCAGTGTTTGACTTACTCAAAATTTTACTGTTTGAAAACCCCTTTTATTCTGTTACACCATCCATGTACAGAGATCCTAGGTGCTGTCCTCTAAGAAGGAATAGGTGAAGACTATTGTTCATTAATCATATAATGATTCAGTGAGAATAAAAAGATAATAAGTGGGTTATAGCTGAATGACTAAAGATATTAAGTAAAATATAATTTTGGCTTGGAAGATTTTGCATTGAATATGACAAGGATATAATTCACAGCAAACAGTATGGGTAAAACAATAAAAATGAGACAGGGAACATAGGAACATCTTGAATGTGTTTAAGTCCTAAATAAAGCTTCTGAATATTTATTCCAGATTTTTTTTTAATCTTTACCTAAAAGCTAAGATATGTTTGGTTTTTTTTCCCCTCCTCCTATTAATCTCCACACATGGTGAAACTCCCACCTTGGGTGGGTATATTGCTCCCTTTCCTCTACCAAACAAGTTAGCAAAATTTGAGGGCCACTGATTTCATGGAGGTAGTGCTTGGGTCCAGTTTGCCTCCTTTAAGAATTGTTTCTAGTTGTAGCCCTCAGCCTGTGGAGATGTAAGGTTGGCTTCCAGAGGGACATGTTATGAAGGTGCAGAAAACAACCAACATTCACTTTGCTATTTTTCAAGTCTGGTTTCTAAAATCCTTTGTTTCCCCTCAAAGTTAAGGTGATCAAACTCTTACCAGGACCGTGTGATCATCTTTTTCTCCCTTTTTCCTTTTCCATGGGACCTCTTTCTTCCTACTTGTTTATAGGTATCATCCTTCAATTTTTTTCTACATTGAAAAAAGACTAACATTTTCTTCATACAGTTACTTACTCTTCTCAAAAGTAAGATTAGTTGTTGTTCCAATTATTCAGTGTTTTGGAAGATTCCTGCACAATACTACTGTGCTCTGAACTTAATGAAATAGCATCAAAATATACCAGGATGTTACCACTAATAAAAATTCAGGTTGTTCAGGCACAGAATACTTGGAATATATTTCATGGTTCAAAGGATGATACGTATGTATTGCTGATGTATCAACTGCTGTATCAGCCTATCAACTGGGTTGTAGGCAAAAGTGATTCATAGCTGTTTGGGAGCTGCAGGAATGAGCATTTCTATGCAGCAGCTGCATAAAATCAAGACCTGCTCCCGTGGTTCAGCTGAGTGACCACCCAGGCAACTGCTGCTGATTTAAATGGTGGGAGTGACCTGATTTGCTACTGCCTGAAGCATGAGTTTGGTGGTCTGCGTATGAGGCATGTAAAGGAGCAGGTGTGGTGGAGAGAGGCATGCAACTGGGCCATCTTGTGCTGTGGATGCTGAGAGCTGGTGCTGTGCCTCTGCTGTGTTGTGGAAGGTGTGAAGGAAAACTGCTGTGTGCATTCACTGGCTGCAGAAAGCTGTGACCCGTGGTGGTTTGCCTGTGGTGCCTAGAGCAACAGTGACTGTGTTGTGGCATATAACTTATGCAGGGTCAGCCGGGGATTCTCAGGCCTGCTGCTGTCCCTGAACTTGGGAAGAAAATGGTACAGGAGCAACAGGTCCTTCTCCCTTCATTTGATGGAGTTTGGTTGACTGGCTTATTTGTCCTTGTTACTACATTCTGTAAGGGAAGAATGGTAGCAATTGTTTAGGTTGATGATAAAATTCATTAAAATCAAAGAGATTTTTATCACTGACCTCAGTGTAGCCAGGTAACTGTGTTATCCCCTGCTCTGGGGACTCAGCTAATAGCTGCTTGTGTAACAGGAGACAAGGTCATACTTTCCAAAGAGAAGATTGTTAGGCACCATCTACTGTTAGTGTGGGACCTAAGCAAATCATCCAGTGCTATCTTATAAACTGCTTACAGCCATATTCAAATCAGTTAAATTGCTTAATTTTTATATGTGCCATGATTCTTGTCCAGACCAATGTTCAATAATAATGCACAAGGGAGATAATTTTCAGCAGATTAGATGGGATCAACTACATAAAAGAAATGTCTGTTACTGCAAAGATTTTGAGATAAGTTAAAAAGCAGCTGTGTTGACACGTGTGAAGATGAATGCAGAGGAATAGATTAGTCTCAATTACCCAATTGCTTCTAATGAAGTTCAGAATATTTTGGTTTCATTACAGACTAATTCTTCTAATTGCAAAGTTCTTCTTTTCATGAGCAGAAAAAATTAATCATTAATATCTCTTTATTTTGTTGTACAGACCTCTTTCTGATTCTGAACAGATCAACTTTTTAAAAAAAATAAGACTGTATATTCAGCAGCAGAAGTACGATGAAGCGGTAAGTCTGTTTTTGCTCTATGTAAATATTTTGTTTTCTTTAAATCAAAATGAACTGAGAAATAAAACTTTTTTCCTTCCTTATGATGCACCTCTCGTTGACTCAAAACCCCACTGTAAGTCTCCAAAATTGTGCATTTTGATACGAGTTATAATGAATAATACTGACCTACTGTATTTTTTTCTCATACTTCTTAAATTGTTTGTTGCCATTCTGTAATATAATGACACACAGTGTATGTTTTTATTTTCCACAGTAGAAAAGGGTAAATTGGGAGGTAAACTGAGGAATGTAGTTCATGTTCACACTTCTTAGACTGCTAGTTGCATAAAAAAAGTGTGGTATCTTGCTTCATCACAGATCCTGCTTTTTTTGTTCTTTTACCTGAACCAACTGTTCATGGTTTCACTTTCACATTTCAGTGTGTCAGACTGGGAACCATACATAGAATCATGCTTCTCAGTTCCAGTATTACCTTCCTAAGCACTTGCTAACACTCACTGTGTAACAGGGTACTCAGTGGGTGCAGGTTCACTGGTACTTGTATTCTGATGTTCACAGAAGGTATAATTTAGCTCTACAAATTCTAAGAAGTCTTTCATTTTAACCGTTTTTTTTCAATTTAATAGGTTTTGTTTGGTCATTGACTTCTGTATTAAAAAGTACATGAAAATATTGAATATGTAAGATTATATTTAACCTGCCAGATGCATGGAAGAATTCCATTATGTGTTAGGGTTCAGTTCTTTTTTCCTAATATGATTCTTAGGGTAATAAATTACTATTTTATGCACAGGACAGCTAAATCTATTTTATTCTTATGCCTTTTTACTTGCTTTGTTGTAAAGTGGAAATAGTTCAGCTTAAATAAATGGATCTATTTTGCTGTGGGAGAAAGTTTTCTTTTTTGTTTCCTAATACTTCTACTTGGCTGTCACGTTTACTTTTAGGAGACATTTTATACATTTCAGGAGTAGAACCTGCAATTTTGTCTTGTTGGTTATATGTAAATCTTACTCCTTGTTTGTTGGAGTGCTCCAGGGGTTTAAGTTCAGTCTTTGATCACTCCCACATCAGACTTGTGCCAGTGCCCTGGTTGTCCTCAGCATCCTGTATTGCAATGCAGAAAGATTGTTCCATTCCCAGAAATTGGGGTGTGGATGATTCTTTGCCTGAACCCTGCAGCTCTTTGTATTGCAAATATGCACTCATAATTGTATAGAATAGATGTCATTTGGGGTGAGTTTGCCCACTGGCAGACTTGTGATCTCTTCAGTAGTTGCCGTGCCTTTTTCCGTGTCATTTTTGAATCCCAACCGGGTACCTGCACATATAAAAAACCTTCATTGTGTATGTTCAGCTGCTTCTTGTACTCTTCCAAATCACACAGATGAGCTTCCCATCTTTGGGTAAATCACAGGGGTCAGCACACCCAAATGACACTCACGGTGGGAAAACCCATGGTCTTTATCATGGTGTCTCCCTAGTGGAGGCATTGAGTGAGGGGACCGGTGGTTAGACTGGTGACATGGGTTAGCATAGCTACGGAAGTGATTTTCTTGCCAAGAGGTGCTTACAGCTTCCTCCATGACCTGACAGAACCTATCAACTGGCTAATTTGAATATTGACAATTTTTTAAGCCACTTAAAAATTTTGGCACGCCTCTGTGGTCCACATTTAAGAATGAACAAACCCTGGGAAAGCTGTCTCTTGTTTCCAGCCTTGGGACAGGTAACTGGCCTGGGCCTGTGCAGCCCAGCGGGGCTGGGACACGGCCACCCTGGAGCCGTGCGGCCCTGTTCCACCCGCGGCCCCCCATGTCCCTGTTACGTGCAGACGGCACGGCCCGGCTCTGCACACCCCCCCTCCAGTGTGGCTGAAGATTCAGCTGAAGCTGCTCCACTGCCCAGCAAAGATCATGTGACCAACAGCGATAAGAGAATTCCATCTGCAAGGCCCGGGTGAGATTAACCCTTTTAGTGCTCCAAAGTCAGTAAAGAAGGAAGAGCTGAAACCCGAGGGAGGAGAAAGAGGAGATGCTTAGAAGCTGAAATTCTGTTATAAAGCTATGGTGGTGATGGACTATGATATAACAGAGTACCTGTTGTAATTTCATGAAAGCATGGGGGGTGGAGCATTCAAACTGTACTTGTGAGCAAAAGTACCTGTGCTGGAATAAGCAAATGCCGAAGCCGCTGTAATTTGATGAGAAGTTTGAACAGGGAGAGATGGAAGTGATGAGGACTCTTGCTCCAAATCGGAAGGAGAAGATCTCTGTTCCTAGAGATGCTCCCAGCGATAGTCCTAGAGATGAAGATGATGAGGACCCTTTTTTCCCAGGGAAGGGGGAGGGTCTCTATTCCTAGAGATGAAGATGCTCCCAGAGATGGGTGAAGAGAACCTTTGTTTCTGAATAGCTCAACCTTAAAATGGTACCCCAGTAGCTCAAGATTGGACCCTTAAAAGCAGTTGTGGGGAAAGCTGCAAGTCGTGGGAAGGGACTCCCACATGCGGGCAGAGAACCAACCTGGGTGTCTGTCTCGTTGTGATACTGAGCCATGAGAGAACTTCTTGTGGAGATGTCTCCAAAGCATGAGCAAGAGAGATTCCTCTCCCTAAGTGAACTGAACAGGGTTATTATGGAAGTGGTAAACTGACTGAACATCTCAAGGGTTGTCTTTTTACGTTGTCAGTGGGAGAAGGGAGAAAGGTGAGGGGAGGAGAAGTGTTCTGAAGGTGTGGTATGATATTTTTTTCTTTCTTTTAGGTCTGTTAATAAACTTCTTTATATTCTTTTAAGTTTTGTGCCTGCTTTGCTTTCTCCTAATTCTTATCTCACAGAAGGTAAATAAGTAAGTAATGAGTATTTTGGACCAAACCACTGCACTTGGTGTTTCTGCCCGGTTTACGAACTGAACCTGCTACAACTGGGTACAACCCTTTTTGTTTCCAAATGATTTGTCCTGAGAGCTACAAGCAGGTGCTCTGTGAATGAATCTGGGACTCCAGTTTAGTCTCTGAATTCACCAATGGTTCTTGCAGCATCAGGCTTTACTGAAGTGGAGGACATCAAACCCCAGGCAGGGAATGCTTCAGGCTGTGGAGAGTGACCATGTTCCAGCTGCATTCATAATCCTTCTCCTATGTAAATGTGCCTTCAGAAGCACGTGACTGTTTTTTAAGGGGGTAACTTACAGTGGAATATACACAGTCAAATGCTTGTGGGAAAACGAAGTGGTATGCTTGTTAATAGGTGGTGTTCAAGGTGTGCTGTCTGTGTAGCTTTCACCATCTAATGACTGTCATGGCCAGGGAGGATGGTGAAGGAGCCAGGTGATGGTTGGATTGATATCCAGCAGGAGTCCCAAGCAGTGTGTACTCCAGCAGTTGGTGCAGGCCAAAACACTATACCTGAGCATGGAGAGGACACATGTGCCAAGAGAGGTGGAGCTGCTTGAACTCCAGTTGCTGTCAGGTTAATTTGTGGAATGGGAAGCTCACACTCTTCTAATATGTTGCTTAAATGTTTTGTCTGCCTCCAGGTAGCCCTGTGCAAAACCCTGATTAACCTTGCTTTGGAAGGCTTGTCTTACTACCATAAGTATGATAGATTATTCCTGGGTCTAAGTATTGCTGTGGGTTTTGTGGGCTGGACGACTTACGTGGTTCTGGTCATTATCAAGGCCCACACCAATTTGACCAAGACTGTCCCAACTAATGAAAAGGTAGGTTGGAAGCATTCAATTATTTTTTTCTATCAGTTTTCAGTATTATATGTGTGCTAAGTGACTCTGTGCAGGATAAATTGCACACCATACACTTCTTTTGTAAGGTGTTGAGTTTTCCAGCTGCTGTAATCATCTGTTGTGTTGCTGCTAAATCCATTGATTAGGATCAGTATTCCTAAACTGTGTAAGTCTGAGTATGCAGTACTGTGCTTCTTCAGTTTTTCTTCCTGCAGCTGTCCATTTGAGATGCTAATGCAAGTGTAAGCAAACATAGTGATTTAAAAATGTTAAAGGGTCTGTCTTTAAACCAGGTTTGATTTTCCCAGGTTTAATTAAACAGGTTTAATTTTCAGCATCAACAGCACTCTGTTATAATAATAATTGTTTAGAAGAATACAGAATACAGCCTTCCAGTTTCATTGATGTTCTTCACTGTAAGGCCAAAAAAACCCCAGCATGTAAATTATTTTATTCCTGCCCTCTTTGGCAATTTTACATCTGTTCTCAGAAACTGTGCAGTCCAATCATGGCATTTTTAAAATGTATAGCCTGCTTTGATAGAAGGTGAGCTGTTGTTTCACAGATCGGTGTGCTCTCTTGATCTTTGTGATTTGCAAGTGTGCAGCAGAAGACATGAAAGATGAAGGAAGCTCTTTTTGACAAGACTATTATGGTTTGATTTTTCACAAAGTATAAAATCCTATGAACTTAATTTATTTTCAGTCATTCATCAGGGAAAGAGACCTCAAAAAGGTGAATAGGGAAAAAGCTAGCATTTCACTAGAGAAGGATTAAAGCCTGCAGGGGAGGGAAAATTCTCCCAAACTTCAAGAATTTGTTCAGAATAGAAGGAATTGTTTCATTTTGTAATGTAGGTGAGAATGAGCGCTCACTTAGCATCTTTATTGCCTTCAATATAATACGCTGAGAAAATTCCTATCATGCTATCTTGAGGTTTTTACTACTGGCTGAAATGAGATAGTCTTGACCTTTAATGAAAATGCTCAAACAAAATTAAAATGGAAAATATTCATAAGTGCTGTACTGCATGATTTAGGTTTTCTTTCATCAAATAACTGAGAGGAAATAATTCAGGATGCATGTTATGTTAGGTACAAACAAAATAATTACAATAAATAGACTATCAGGAATATTAATAACTACATTAAGGAAAAATTTGCATTCTTAGTTGACATAGATTTAGTTTGGTATATTGATTTTACTAGTTGAAGGCAGATTTTACGCTAGTGACACTGGCAGAAAAAAATTTGGTTTCTTAGTTCTTTGTCTATAGAATTTCTCTTCCCTCAGTTTTCATGAGGCCCTTTTCTGTAGAAACCTTTTTAGTGTTCCTAAATACTTAGAGAATCACAAAGCGAGGCTAATGCTTCATATACAGAAGTTATTTGGTTTATAGCTTATATTGGAGCAACTTAAAGAAATTTGCTGAGAGACTAATCTACCACTGACAAATAGCCTCCTGCAAAGCACCACCTTTTAAAATCAAGGAGCCTCTGAGTAATGGAACTGCATATCCTGTATATCTTTAAAAGTTTTTGTTTCTTATGCTGAGTATGAAAAACAGGGTTTTTTTTCTTTTGGTATAGAATGTTGTTTTGCCTAGCAAGAAGCATAACCTTTTAATCTATTTTAAACATTTACAGAAATGCAAATCTGGTTTCCATTTTCAATGCATGACTGACTATATTGGACTCTATAATATTTATGTCGCTGTATGGAATAAAATGTTGATTGTGCGTGTGTTTACTTATTCAGTGATAAATTATATTGTGTGCATATCATATATATACATATTAATTCTGTCTATATGTCAGCAAATGTAAAATTTAAAACTAATAAAATTGCCCTAGGTCAGCTTTCTATATGACATATCCTTTCTTAGTCTAATGGCATATCTTAGCAAAAATTCTATTTTAAAAATCATTTAGAACTTGCATTTGCTGTCAGTTTAGATCAAGGCAGTTGTACATCAGTTACAGGGAGGGCGAGCCAGAAAAGGTGTTAATCCATCTAGGTGAACTGCTGGCTGATTGTCTCTTCTTCTCAGCATATTTAATGTGGTTGTGTATCTGTCTACCTAACTCTTTCAAAAAATTAGCATTTGTGCAGAAGAAAACAGTGTCTTCATCGTTACCTACACTAAAAGCTGCCTTTGCTATGTCCAGTTGTAATATATACAGATAAAATTGTTTATTTAAAACTTGTACATAATCTCCCCTTACCAGTAATTCTTCTGATATCTGAATGTCCCTGAATAAGGAAGAATAGTTCAATGACCAGATAAAAGGCAGATGCAGAATGACTGTTTAATGCATCTCTTTGCACAAAAAAGAGATGCTATCTGATGATTTAGGACTGACCTGCCTGGCTGAGATAACCCATTTTAAAATTTTTCTTCTCCCTTTGATGTTTCTCCTTAAGAGTGCTCTCAGTCTGAGAACATGTTTCTTTGAGTACATAACATTCTAATCCCATACCAGATTTCTTTTACTAAGAAAAGCCCAAAGCAGGAGCTGTAGGTTAAGATTAAATATAATAAATTTGTAGCTATGCTACCTTTTAGTGCTGTGCAACACTAGTCCTCTGTTGTATTTTGAAATTGTGGGTTCTTTGAGTAAGGCAGTTTCTCCTGTGGAAGACTGGTCACAATCCTCCTTTCGTAGCTGTTCCTAGATCCTGAATAGTTGTGGTTTTTTTTTTTCTGGTAGGAGTTAATGCTTAATATTTTAATTTAATTACTTCTCTTACAAATGTAGCAAGCAGGAGGAGGAAATATGCTGATGGAATTTCATTAAATGCTTTGACTGTAAGGCTATGAACTTGAACTGAATAGGTTATATTCTGGTTTTAGAATCTAAACTTCAGAGTTCTTTTTCCCAAAACCCTTAGCATCTCTAACTTCAGATGGATTTCAAGTGTCCATTAAACATTGCATATATTGTGTTCCAGATTGTACAAGTATGCCTTTTGCATGTAGATTTTACTGCAGGACCTTATGAAGAGACATATTTACAATTAGATCTTCAAATCCTACTGTTGTTTTTTTTTAATCTGGCTGACAACTTTGTCTAGAGATGTGTAGAGACACATGGCAGCTTGTGTGGCTGTGTTAAAATAGCATTTGTTTTACTGTGTAACAAATGGAAAATAGCGTGTAGTTTAAAACATGTTATTCCTGTTTCAAGAATGTTTGTCCAAACATTTGTTTTTCAGAAATCTACTGTTCTCTTCTACAGTTTTGCCTCTGCTGGAATAATAATAGCTTTTTTTCTGTTGATTCAAACATGTCCTTGGACATACTATGTATACTGTCTCTTGCCAGTGCCAGTATGGTATGCAGTTGTGAGAGAGTAAGTAGAGAATGCAATTTACTACTGCTGTTTTATAAGACTAGGTTTGGACTTCATTTTTGTAGAGAATTAAATTTTTCCCATAAATTTGGGAGAAAAAGTTAGATACAATTTTATTAAACTTCCTTTAGTGTTTCCTGAGACATTCCAAAGGACTCTGGTTTATATTTCAGTTGACATAATGAGTAATGTCCAAACAGACTGATACAGTTGCCAATTCTAGAAGATATCTTTTCTATTAGCAAAAATAAAATAAAGTATTGCCATGAAAAAAAAATCCAGCACTCTCATAGCTGTTGCAAAAGAGTGCTAAAATCTTTGCAAATACCTGTAGCAGCTGACTTATTTTGCAAAATGATCCTGCAAAGTGTCAAGTCTGCTGAGCACCAGCTACTTTTGGAGAGCACATGCTAGTCATGTTGAGGAATGTGGTCCCATATTGAAATATATGTGTCTTGTTTGGGTCTCCTTTTACTTCAGACCCAAAAATACTTGTTATCTTCTGATTCTATTTACTTTCCTGATCTACTGGCAATTTGTAGATACCAACTCAGTATTATTCAGAGAAAATGAGACCAACTGCAGTTAGATAATGAGCTGTCTCATAAAGCACAGGAAAAGCTAACAGGGAAGGTTTTTCTCTCTATAAAGCTTCTGAATGTTTCATCAGTTATGACAGACATTAAGCACAACATAAACCAAAAATATTCATATACTCAGAGTCAGTTGGGGTAGTGAATAATCTGAAGCTTGTCCAAACACTGGCAAAGATGTGCCAAATATGGGAGGAAAAAAGCTGGAGGGTTTTATTGTAGATTTTTCTATCGAGTAAAACTGGGCAGAATGATCATCTGGCCATCACGCATGGGGTCTGGGCAGGACCAGCAATACCTCTAACTTTTTTTGTGTTCTGACCCCATCCTTGCCCTTAAAGGTAAAATTCTATGTTATTTCTGTTTTTTTGTTTTTTTTTTTTTTTTTAAATAAATGTTATCTTGTTCCATCATTTTGAACAGAATTCCTGTTATTCAAGACCTTGCCACAAATGTTTTCTCACTTCATATGGGTCAATCTATCGGATTCCTCTTGGTTTGTATACTGGGAATTGAAATACTAGTAAGTATTTTATCCTTATGTATCAACAAGGTATCTCATTGCTAATATTCTACCTCTTTGAGGAGTTAATGTGTTTGATTTTCAGTCCCTTCTTGAATTTTTTTTAATTAGGTGTTCAGCTTTTTCTACCGCTCTGCACTCACCATTGGCCTTCTTGTCTTTGCTGGCTGGCCAGTGATCACACAGCTATGGATTCAAGCTAAGGTATTGTATTGCTTTGCTCAAGGTTTTAAATGGTGAACAGCTGGATTGCATCTTAGGATGTTGGGAATGCTTTGGAATGCTGCTTTGAATTCCTGCTCAGTTATGCTCTTTTTCCAATCTGTCATGAGCAGCATGTAGCAAGGCAAGGGAATTTAGTATGATCTGGATAGATCTGTTATGCAACGTAAGAGTGCTTAAGAGTTTTGAGGTAGCTATGAGTTAGCTATCAGTTTTCTGTTGTTGATCACTAAAAAATGCTTGACTCAATCATATGAAATGCACACCCTTTATCAAACTGTTGCAGTGACTATGTTGTTGACATGTACGATTGGTGAAAGTGTCACCATTTAACTAATATGATCATTTATTAGAAAAAATATTGAAGATAACTGAAAGGCAGTTGTCAATTCATTATTGTTTGTAATCAGCTGGGACATACTGTTCCTCAGAGGCAGCTTTCTGTATTGTTTTTCTTAAGAAAAACCCTCAATTTTCATGAAGTGGCATGAAATTTAATTTAAGATACATTTCTTCCATTAATTGATTCCAACATCTCTTATTTCAGGGGATACCTGAAACCTAGGGTCCTGGGATAGAGAAAAGGAGTCAAATTGCTAAGTCTTGCTCTCTAAGAGCTGTCAAGATGGAGGCTTGTATTTGTTAATTTACAATTTTTTTGTTCTAGTTGAGTAATCGAGTAACTTGTCTTCAAGCTGGATATACACAGATGACGTTTTGTAGCATAAAATTTCCTTTCAGGAATATGAATTTGACTTGAACTTGAAAACTTAAAATGATACAGCTCTTAATGTTTTTAGTTAAATAAAACACCTGGGATAGGGGTTTTTTTCTTCCTAGCAAAGAGTTTAGAGAACTACTTAGATGATTATGGTGGCTAAATCAAATGGCACATAGATGCAAAGACTGGATAATGTTACCATATTCTCAGAGTCTCAATGCTGACTAATTAACTGCTGCAACCTTCTGAGAATATTAGTTTTATGCCTTCCTTCTATAAGGTCAATTGACAGATTTCTGGTGCCTGCAATGTGTGTGAAGGCCACGCTTTGAGAAAGTGCTTGTAAGTGTAAACTTAGCTTTGATTATCATTGTCTTTGATGGGATTTTGACAGCTATGTAAATGAAATTCTTTTCAGTGTTAAATTGAAGTGCTGTAATACCAATGACCCTGTGCTCTTTTTTTTTTTTTTTAGCTAATTTTACTCCTGGGTCATGCAGGGTCTTTTCTCATGGGAGATGCTAGTAGCTGTTAGTAGTTCCCTGAAGTATTTCTTTATGATTAGACAATTGTCTGTCCACATGACCTCCTTCTTCTTTTAGACAAAAGCATTGATCTGGACTCTCCTGTGTGTGCTCCTGGCAGTATTTCCGTTAATGCCTGTTGTAGGAAGAGAACCAAACATTCCTCTGGTGTAAGAATCTCATCTTGTTCTTTAAATTTTTTATTCCCTCTTTGATTCAAAATTTAGGCTGCCTTTTGGTATGTGTGAGGAATTGTATTATTGAAAGCTGGCTGAGACAGGAGTTGAAATTCAGAATTTAAATAACATGATTATATAGACCTCAGTTATTCACTAATGAGAATGAGAATAGACTTCTAATTCTTTTGCCATATCCATTTGGTCTTTGTGTTATTCTGTAATTTCTTGTCAAGGGAAACATTTCTCATAATACAAAATATGCACAATTTACAGGAAAATAGAGGTGATCATTAAAGGGGAAGCTTCAGTGGGGTGCAAATATGGTAAACAGCACTATGATACATGAATAAGAATTCAGTCAAAAGCAATATACTTTGGACAGTGTCTTTCAGAATTTATCCATGCAATTTTGAATAATCTGTCTTTGAATAGCACTCTGTACCTAATGAGATATTCAAGGAAATAAAACAAACAGGATAGGCATAGCTCTCTTCTTCCTCAGTGTCTCCTGTGTGTCTTCTTTGTCCGCTTCTGCATGTCTGTCCTGAGTCTTCCTTTCTGGTATTGCTTGTCTGATTTTCTACAGTTGTTGATTTGCATTTTTTTTTGTAGTACATCTTTGTTATCTGTCCCTCTCCTCTTGTGAGCCACTCTTTGGTCATAGGAGCATTCTCTCATACCTGGATGCAATCCAGGTGGCTGGCCTGAAGGGTTAGGCTTGTGGTCTCATTGTAGTTACTGCAGAAAGAGTGAATTTACCCTAGACTGCGATGGTACCGTGCCTCAGCAGAGCCAGGGTGCCTGATCCTCAGTGAAATATGGGATTTGAGCAGTAATATGTGATTGCAGGTAGAATTAAGAGCCCAGATATTTCCAAGATTATTGGCATTCTGCCTCAATATTTTCTACTGTGTTTTAAATCTGTCTGTTGAAAACCCTTCTTAGTCTTGATCCTTGGGCACATTAGAAATATTCAGCACAGATTTGCTTGGATTATATTACTGCCTCTCAGCTGTATGTACACCTGTATGTGTTTCTGCTGGTCCCAACTGAGGTTTTTCTATTCTTTAGAACATATGTGCACAGCTCAGAAATCAAAATGGATTAAATTACCATCAGATCTTCCTCTCTGACACTTCTTTATATTCACCTTGCCCAGGCTGTACATCTTTCTATTTATTCTTCTGATGAAACATTTTACCTTTGAAACACTGTGTTTATCTGAAACTTTTCAAGGGAGTTTTGAAGCTGGAAAGATTTGAAGAAGCAAGTAAAAATATATGTATATGTGACACCTCAGGATGTTGAAGATAAGTTGGTGCTGGAGGAGAAGATACAAGAGGGAAAAATCAGAATGCCAGTGAGAAATAGGTGCTTCTGTTTTTGAGCAGTGGCACTATCTGTCAAGTCAGGGCTTTTCATTACATTACTAAAACTTGTGTGGTAGGAGAAGGGAGCTCCTGACTCAGCTCAGTCATAAAAAGGAAAGACAGGGGTGAAAGCAGGATTAGATGATCCAGGAGGAACCTGGAGACACTGAATATTCAGGATAGATTAGGAAAGCCAAAGTGCTTCTGGGGTTGAATCTGGTATGGGATGTCAAGTGCAACAAGACAGCATACAGCAGCAAAAGACATTTTTGATGATGTTTTCTGGTATTTTATTGTTCTTTTGTTTGTTTTTGCAGAATAGCAGCTGGTTTGCTGACCCTCTTGATATCTTTCTTCTCATTGGCATCTCTTTGTAAAAGTGAAAATAAGTACAGAGATAATGAAGATCTGAAAGTATATTTTTATCAGGTCAGTTGTTACTTTTCAGTAATTCTGTATGTTAGAGGGTTTTTATGTGCAAATTTTTACTTTCTAAGAACATGTTTCAACCAAGGCCACAATTTTCAAGAAGAAAATGGCTGTTCCTAAGAGTTTTCTCCTTGGCTGTTTCAAGAGGACCATGTGCACATATTTAAACATAGTCATGCTGTGTTCCCAAAAGCCCATCCTGTGCATAATTATATTGATTGATAAATAGATGTGCATATAGATTTTGATGCTCTGTGTGGAGAGTTTGAGAGTTTGTCCTGCTTTTGGTCGGTGTACATGGCTTCCAGAGACCTTTGCAGCAGTTGCACATGCACACTAAGGACAGACTTGCTGGTTCAGGAGGCTGAACTAGTTCCAGTTTCTGGCTGTAGAAAAACAATGTGAGACTGATACTGAGCTGGTTTTCTGTGGGTTAAGTCTTCTTTCAGGTGAATTACAGCTTCATGAAATAGGTAGGTGTTTTTCATACTAGGAGCTAATTAAGTTCTAGAGAGCTTTAAAATTCTAATAATACCTTGCATGTCTGCTGTCTTTTGTTGTTTTTTTTTTTTTTTTTTTTTCCCCTCAACTTATTACAAGATACTAGTTTTATTTCAGGACCAGCTTTATTGGTTATGATTTAGTGTGTGCTGGAGTTTCTTGCTGAGCAAAGCAATGCACTCATTCTATCTGTGATTTAGGTATGGAGCGCAAATTGGTTAAAATGGCTTTACCTGAGCATGAACACATGTAAAATTTGGTGGTTATGTCTCTTACTTTTTTCAGCCTACATGTGGAAAATAGTTGTGAGTTCCTTTCCTAAGCATTTAGAACATACATTTCCAGCATGCACTCAGCAATTGATTTCTTGCTGGAATGCCTGAAAAAAGCTTACACTGGATGGGGGGAGTGAGGGACCAGCTCAGCAGGTGGTTGGCCAACCCAACTCACCACACAACTGCTGCAGCATCTCATGATGATGAAAAAATAGGTCCATAGTAAAAATGTAATGCCAGACTATTCTTGAGCAAACTTAGAGAATCAGGAAATTCACTCACAGAGTGATACTTAATTAGATGAAGATGTTCTGCCTGCTTATTTGGGAAGTAACATCTTCATTTTCCTCCCAACTTTTTAAGAAGATCATAAAGTTCCTCAAATTGCCTCTTAATCAGAAGATATTTTACAATAGTGACATCTAATTACTAGTCTCTTATTAGATTTTTGTTTTGGCACCTTAATTGGGAATGGAAAATATGGGATCCACCATTCACATTCTGGGTAAGGGAAGGATTGGGAAGTGGTATTATTCAGATGTAGAGGAAGAAAAGGACATTACAGAGGCATTATATGTGTTTCTAAATAAATATCTTGTTTTGAGGTTAGGTTACATTTAGTGGCTTTGAAACGTACAGGAATACAAAAGGAAAATGCTTGTCAGAATACTAGTATTTCTAGGCAATGGAATTCCCTAATTCTACTTTTATATTTTCCTTTGAGTTGGACTTTTCAGTGGGAACAGGAAGCAGTAATCTTCAAAAATGCTCACTGGGAGCATTTTGAAATCCTGAGTTTTGATTTACAGCTCCCAGACAGTTTTAAAGGTGAGATGAATCCCCTAGTCAGGGGAAAGTACCTATTTTTCAGTGGCAAACGGTGATCAGGCCTCTGAAATTCAAATAGGTAAGCACACTCAATCAGGTTCCTTCTCTGCATCTGACAAGGGATTTCTTAAAAGCAGGTTTTGCAGGTGCCCCATAAGTGGTGTTTGGAGGCAGTCATCAAAGGTTATGCTTTCCTCTGATAACACTGTTACTTAATGTTTGGGGTTGCTGATGAGTTAAACCTGAGCCAACCTAAACAATTCTTTAACTCTATGATCTCTGAGAGATCATTAAGGCTTCAGTAATGATAAAAACAGGAGTCATTCATAATCCATCAGCTAGACTGCTGCAGTGTTTACTGTGTAACTTAATTTTTGCTGGAGAGAGCACCAGTTTCTCTTTGCCATCAGTTTCATAGGTGATGTCCAGTTTTTGCCACAGTACTGAAATCATGCTGTTTTCATTGGTTGATAATGCTGCACCAAGTTATTATTCCCAGGAGGCTTGGACTTCCTGTGGGTCCAAGGTGGTCAGTTTATTAGTTTCCTCCTCTAAATTAGAATATAGAACAATTTTGCTTGGAAAAGACCTGCGAGATCAAGTCCAGCCATTAACCTAACACCAAGACCACCACTGAACCATGTTCCTAAGTGCAACATCTACACATCTTCTAAAATAGGAGAAGTAAACAGTAAGAATCCATGTCATAGTGGTGGAACCAGGGGACAGGAAGGGTGTTTTCAACCAGCCTTGTGCCCAGCTGAGGACGCTGTTTCTCCTGCCATTCTCCCTATGGGTTGTTAGGATGGTTGATGCTTAGGAGGGCTCCCAGCCAGAGCTGCTGGCAGTGTCAGGACTTCTGGTGTCACCCTTGGTTTCTTCTTTCTAGCTGTGACCTGCAGGTATGGTTGTCTGAGACCTGCTCTTAAGATGTTCAAGAATTATTTCTGAGCATCAGAGAAGGTTGTGAAGGATGAAGGGAGACAGGTTCTTAGCTGGAGACCTCTGTCTGCACCTCGAAGTTTCTTCTGCTCAGTCCTGGAGATGTTGGTGGAAGCCAAGAGCTGTCTGAACTTACTTAACTGGCGAACACAGATTCTCAAAAGCACGTGCTGAGCCCTTCCCTGGACGCTGGCATAGATCTAGCAGCAGTACATTGTGCTTACTAATGTTGCCAGGACAAGTCTTCCAAGGCACAGGATATATTATGGAGGGTGGCACAAAGTCAGTGCAAAGTGACTTCACCAGTGCCTAAGGGATATCAGAGGGATTAGCAGAACTCATGACACTAAAAAGAACTTGATAAGATACATCAAAGGGGAGAGATCTGACCTGAATACAGCAAAAGTGTCCAAAGTAAACACCAGAGGTCTAAAGGGTCCAATTCCCTGAGCTTTTGGATGCATAATATTTTGACCTCGGTTGTTGATGTCACAGAGAAATACGAGGTACATGTTCTTATGGCCTGAAATTAAATAGAAGCAGCAGATACTGAGCACCTGTGAAACTTGCCAAAAAAGAATGCTGATGCTAAATGTATCCTCTGGGCTGATCCCACTAGGTAGCACTGTGTCTAGCAGGGAAATAGCAGCTATTCATATGGTAAAAAGCAATAGATGTGAACAGTGTAGCTGCTGTGCACTAAAAAAGCCACAACAGCAATTACATCTTGTAATGCAGTTTTAAAGCACATGTTTGCAAAGTACTGTGCATGCTTGATTTGCCTTTTAGTGGAACTGCAGAGTTGTGAATAAATAGCAGTAATTGAAAACTTGGCTCAAGCGTTTTCTTGGATAATTGTCACCTTTCAAAAATTACTGACTCATGGGGTAATTTTCATAAGGTTTTTTGCATGTACTTGATGACTGAATGGTGTCTCTTGAATTAGTCAAAGAAAAAAATACCTCTCCAGCTTCTCTGCTTCTGCAAGGCAGAGGGCTCTGCTTGAGGTGGTTCAGTCAGTTTAATTGGGGGAAAAAACCCAACAACTTCTTACCATCTCTTAAAATCCACCTCCAATTTCTTCTGCTTCTTCTTACAGGAGCCTTCCCCTTTGCCCTTACCCAATTCTGCAGCAAAGCCAAAGGCTCTGCTTGTTCTTTGTGGCTGCTGTTTGAGGACAAGTGCACCTTGAAGGGCTGGGGGCATGTGTTTTCTGTGGTTTGCATGTGTTTAAGTAGTTACTCTTGACAAAGAGAGTATCATGTCAAATCAGTGATCCAGGTCACTTGTGTATGCTACTTTAAAATAGCACAAGTAAATAATAAGAATACTAATAAAAAGTAATTTAGATGGAAGCTTTAAAAAGCTGGTAATTGTAAAATATAAAAAATTATAAATTTTTGACACTATGTATTTCCTTTTCTTACGGTGATTCAGATGAGGTGTTATGCAACTCTAAAGCATATTTACATCTTTAGTATGGGATGGCAGAGATCCATACATGAATTTTGTTTCATTGTCTGATTTCTTCTTTCTAGATGTTCAGTGTTGCACTTTCAACATATGTTGTGAGCAGTACCCATAACAGTCTTAAGAACAAACAGGGATTGCCTGTAATGAATCAAATTATTAGCTGGATGACTCTAGGTAAGAAAATCTTTGCTCTCAAACTTTTATGCTTGCAGTTTGTGGAGTCTGAGGTTGGGTGGGGGATGATGTCACTTTTTCGTTAGCATCTTACTTTCCTTTATCTGACTGCTGATAGTTCTTCTGTATGTTTGCTTTCCTAAGTGAGTTTTTTTGAGAAATGTGTTAGTCTTCTAAAATATTATTCCTTTTTAAGTTTGTGATAAAATGCAAATACCTTTGATTTACAACCAGCTTTATCTTTTATTTTGGGTGTTCTGTATATTTTGAAGACCCCTTTTTGGGGTATAATGGCATAAATTCCCTTTTTGTTTCACTTGGAGTCAGATATGGGTGATCTGAGATGTTCTGCAAGCAGTCCAGTTGAGCATAGGGAAATGACCAAAGGTTGTTGCTGTAATTCAATGTAAACTTGAAGCTGCATCTTATGGCAGAGAACCTTGGGGTGTAGGAGTGATTTTGAGAGCTGCCTTGCAAAATACCTGTGAAATAATGATGATAGTATATTTTTGATATCTGTTAGAATCTAATTATTAAAGAAAAAAGCAATTTACAAGTCAGAATTTTTCACCACTCAAAAAATCATAGTGTGATTAAACAGAGCAAATGGAATTGTTACTGGAGTTCTGGAATGCAGTGAAGGAATGCCTTTCATATTTTTATCTAGAAAATAATTTCTATAGGTCTCCATAAGAAAATGTTAAGCATTGTTTTTCCCTGAGTGATTTGAAATGTGGCATTTGTTTTAGAGCTAAACATATCCCATGCAAAGTTTGATAGCAGCTTTTTGGTACAGGCCAAGATCAGGAATTTAAGCATAACTTAATGAAAGAACTGTGGTGCATTCTACCTACTTGCTGGTTGTCTTGTACATTCCTGTACTGGTGACATTGTTTTAACTTAAGCAGATCTTGTCAGTTTTAGCAATCCTGCTTCTGTTTGAGCAAATGGATTCAAGATGAAGTTCAGTGATTGTGATCAGTGTGTGTGTGAGCAATGCTTTCTTAGTAATGTAGTTTTCTTTGGAGCATTTGCCTTTCCATCATGCTCCACTAACTCTTTGTAGCCTGCTAAGCTAAATGGGGATCTCTGTGTGGATGAATTTCTTGCAGTTGTAAAGTCAATGCAATCGATGAAGTCCTGCTTGGCTTACTGGAGCAGGAATTGAGTGTAAAGGTTATATTTCTCTCCTGTGTAAGGATGAAAGAGAAACATTTTTCATCTAAGAGATGATTCAGGCAGTCAGAGAGGTTTAGAGTTATGAGGAAAAAGTATATTAGAAATTCTCTTTGTTGTGGGTGATGATAAAAATAAAGCTAACAGTGAAGTAAACTGTAGGTACTCAAAATGTCTACTTGCTGCCACTGTAGTATTGAATATTTTAGCAAAGTCTTTCAGACTGGAAGTAATCATTCTAAGTGAATATGATATACAAGGTAGGAGCTTTGTGTACTTGCTGAAATTGCTCTCCATAATTAAACACAGAAGGAAGCAGGTAAAACACCAAGGCATCCAACATGTCCTCACTAATCCTCTTGGAGAGAAATGCCTTGTCATCACCATAACCACAACTAGCACCTGTCTTGTTGCCAGTGTGTACCAGATGGGACACACCATAAGAATTAAGGTACCAAACTCACTGTAGTTTTTCCAGGTTGATGGGATTACAGGTGGCCCAACTCCTCTTTAGCTTTTTGCTTAGTTGTAGAAGAATGGCACTGTTACTGAACTCTCAATTTGCATGTCTCTCTGTATTTATAGACCCAGAAACATACAGTTATCAGTATTTGTTCATAATAATACTGATTTATTATTGTGTCAGGATGCTAATAATACTTCTGAAATTTTCTAGGGAATTTTTGCCCCTTTCCCAGCTATTTATCCTGATTACTATGAAGCCTGTTTAAATTTTAACTTTGACCTTTTTTTTTTTTTTTTTTTTTTTGAGAAAGACTGGTGTTTGGGGAACCAGACAAATGAATTAGTGATGGCTGGGTTCCTGCAGGCCTGTGTCCAACTGGCTTTAGCTGTTAGACTGTATGGTTCATGCAGTGTACTTAACTAAAAACAAAGGCAAAACCAGGAGGTGTAACATTAATTCAACTGCTTTCCATGTCCTTCAGAACCATCTTAATATTAGCAGATATTTCTAAATGAATGTATATTATGTCTTAAAATTTTCACCTGTGGAAATTTATTGTAGCAACCTGCCAAATTTTGAGGAATTTGGTGTAACAACTGTGTAATGGGAATATATACAGAGGTTTGTTTAGGTCAGCCAGAAATGTGCAGGTCTTTTTAGGATTAATATCTGATGTTTCACACCAGAGATGGAAGAGAAAGATTAATTATCATCTACCAGCCACTCATCTGTTCTCATCTATGACTGTACTCAGAGTGATACACATCTGATATGTTGAGTGTCATTCACGGAGGCCAGTTGCCATGCTGAATTTATTTCCAGCTGTTCTGACTTGCAGTGAGGTCCCTGGAGTTCCTCCTTGAATTGGGCCTTCTTGGAGCCCCTTGAAGTCACTTACTCTGTAATTGTAGCAGTGGCCAAGGCTGAAAGCCAGGAAATAAAACATACTGACTTAGGACATAGAAACCTCCTCACCTCTTTCACTGATATGTTTACTATAAATATGAATGTATACAATGATGATAATGACAAGCGAGTACTTCCCATGTCTTATAGTTTTGTGTTCCTTAGAGTGATGATTAATTTTGACTTACTGTTGATGCAGCCTTTGAATGATTCAGTAATGTGAAGTTACTATACTGCAACAAAGGATCACATGAATGTTATTTGTCAGCATACTTTTTTATAAACGTGCAATTTTCATATGAAGAAAAAAAGTCAGATTTAAAGATTAAATCAGAGCAATGCTTTTCCTTCTCCCTTTCCCATCTTTAAGCATTGGCCATCTTTCCTATTTTTCTTCCTCTTACTCACTTTTGCAGTAGCCCCAATTGAATTACAAAGGTTAGAAGGCCAGGTTGGATGGGGCTCTGAGCAACCTGATCCTAGTGGAATGTGTCCCTGACCATGGTAGGGGGGTTGGAACTAGGTTATCTTTAAGGTCCCTTCCAACCCAAGCCTTTCTATGGTTCTAGTACAGTGGAGCAGTGGCTTTGTCACTGCAGTCTTTGAGCTGCCAGGGGTCCTCAGGGCCATGGTAAGTAGTTCTCAGAGTAGTATTAAACAATCAAGTTTGACTGGGGTTTAGGGTAGTGCTTCTGCATCATCTTGAAGACTTAGTAACATCAGTTCATGAGAAATTATAAAGGCTGTGATGTAGAAAGACAGGGAATTAAAATGATACAGAACTGAAATTACTTTTGATGAATGTGAAACATTCCAAAC
This sequence comes from Aphelocoma coerulescens, assembly GCF_041296385.1. Taxonomy (NCBI): domain Eukaryota; kingdom Metazoa; phylum Chordata; class Aves; order Passeriformes; family Corvidae; genus Aphelocoma; species Aphelocoma coerulescens. The sequence continues at coordinate 82,102,360 of NC_091015.1, forward strand.
ATTGGATTTCCTTTAGCAAAAGTAACTTGGGTCATGTATGATCTGTATTGATTCTGTACATAAAATGTCAAGATTTGAGGAAAGTTACCTTGTTACTGAGTATGAAATGTTTTGCATGGTGTGACTGACGGATCTCTTCTTATTATTGCAGTTTCTTCCCCAGTGTTGCTGCTACTGAGCTCCACGTTTCTCTTTCAGAGACTGTTCAGCATATTGCTCTCCCTGATGTCCACCTACCTGCTCTTCAGCACAGGGTACTTCATTCTTACTCTATTTGGGTTGGTTTTACATATGAAAATCCAGGGCTATATGTGAAACTGCTTCATCTCATGCACATTTCTATTAAAGGTGTAACACGTGCTTCCAGCATTTATCTCCTTGTTTAGTTTACTAAATAAAATTTCAGGGGACCTTTCATGTTCCTCCTTGCATTATAAACACTAGTTTGTTGACATTCCTTTCAGCTAGTCAAGGCAGTGGCTGGAAGGGTGTGTGTTCAAACAATCTTGCACCAAAATAAGAAAGTTTGGTTTAATTTATGCCTTTTGTTGTTTTGACGTGTGCTTTTTTGCAAACAAAAGGAAATAGCTTCTCTCCCAGCTGCTCAGCACTGGTGTCTAGTTATGGCTTAAATGATGTATGCCAGGAAACAGGTAGTCCTAAAATGAGGGAAAATTTTATTCTGAGAGATTTTTGTGGAAGTAATTTTTTTTTTTCAAAGGGATGTTGTTTCCCGTAAAGACTAGGCCTTGCTTCTTTTTGGATAAAAGTCAATTTCTCTGATGTTTTAAATGAAGAAAACACTGTGTCAGCCAACCCTTTCTTTTTTTTCAGACGTGGTAGCTCTTAAGAGCATAATTAATGGGGAGTATAAGAACTGTTCTTTCTGCCTCCCCTCCCACTTATTCTCTGAATTTAATTACACTGGAAAATTAAGTGGAATAAAACATCTTGCAGCAGACATTTTACAATAGCTGTCTCCTGTGGATACTCTCATTTTAGTTGAAGCATCTCCTTTTTTTCCAATCTTCTGCATCCTCTTTCTCCCACTTCCCCATTAAGACTTTGATCCTAATGTTGCTCCTGACTGCACACCTGTTCTTACATTCAACCTTCTTAGCCTGTGCTGGCTACTGGATAAAGCATGAATGTTGTTCTCTCTGAGGCTGGCAATCTCCCTCTTTGTATTTTGGCCCTGCTCCAGACCATGTAAATGCTGACAGCTCTCTGCTGTCTTCCTACAATGTCCAAATAGACCCAAAAAATTTGGAACAATTCTTAAAAAAGAAAACAAAACCCAAGGCACTGGTGCCAAAAGTGTCCAGTGTTTCTCTCCTCAGTGCACTCTTATACCATGTCCTGATAACCCAGCACATAGCCTGGGTAATTGCAGCACCTCTCTAGGGGTAGTTAAGTGGAACTACTGAAGCCAGCTGAAGAGCATTGCATACAACCACTTGTCAACGAAGGCATTTAATCTGTAGGCAAGCGTAGACCATTGTAAGGGTTGTAGTGTTTCTATTACTGACAACACAATTGTTTTGTCTTCATGTTTAGCTGCCTGTCATTCAGGTAATTAAAGTGGAAATGTCTACTCAAAAATTTTTTTTCCAGTTTGAAACTGCTTTGTAGCCCAATGGAAACAATACCAAGATTAACTGCAATGATTTCCTTATTTTTTAAACAAATAGGTGTGTGTCTAAGAAGGAAAAAATAAAAAGGAAAACATTTACAATCTTGTCAGGACCAGTATTAAAGTCAGTGACAGTATTATAATTTTATCCTGAAAGAAAAAAAAATGGGAAATACCATGAAGTGCAACTGGAGAAACTGAGTATTATCCAGTTTCAGTCTATACCCTTATGTTATCTTGAGGTCTTAATCTCTCACATAAGTACAGTCATGCTTTGGAATTTGTGTGCTGTAGGAGCCAGAAGTACTCCTCAGAGGTTGAGAGTGTAACTAGAACAGCTTAGTGGCCATGGTTAGAGTGTGACTTGATGCTGCTATTGTGAAGGATTGGAATACAGTGAAGAAAAGAACACTTCACTGAAGTAAAATGTAATGCTCTTTTTGTTATACAGATGTCTCTTTCCTGAGAGCCAAACTGAGGTCACCATAATGAGTTTGTGTGATCAGGTCCTACAGAGACAATCTCTAGTTGCTGTTTAAGTTGGACTGTAACCCTTCAGTTCCAAGTCATTCTCATTAAAAAATTTCTCATTTTGCAGAAAATGAATGTCAAATATGTTTCTTTTTTTCCTGTTTCTTTTACCTTTATTCCAGTTTTGTTAAAATTAAGAAAGGTACTCATGCAACATTGTGGCAGCCATTAAACAAAAAAATGCAAAACATGACAAAACTGAATCAATCTCTGTTTCTCCTACTTTTGCCATTTGACTACTGTATGGCTTTAAAATTCAACCAACTGTGGGTACTCAGAAATGGGGAGAGAAGGGGGAGAATGCCACTAGGTCTTGGTATATCCTTTGTGTGAAGAAAAAAGAAACATGTCAGCATTTGATGTTATTAGTTGTCAGTGACTGCACTTACTATGATTATTACGTTACTTTTCAGATATGAAGCTCTCTTTCCACTGGCACTGTTTGGTTTGATGTTTGCATGGATAAATATGGAACAAGAAGCACTGCAGCATTATGGTCTTTCACTCAAACCAAAGGTAACAGCTCTTGATAGATATATCAGGTTAATTAACAGGTTTTTTTTTGTTTGTTTGTTTTTGAGGGTGCAGTATTCTGAGTGGTTTTCAGAGAGGAACACTTTGCATTTCTTTTCAGTTTGGGAAGCCAGTATTAGCTGTTTCATGAACTAGGAATATGACCTTGTAAGAAAGACTTGTAACTCATGTTATTGAAGATATTGCACATCAGAGCCATTTCTAGGAATGCAGGAAGACAGTTTGACTTAGTAAGACACAGTGGTATGGTCTGTAGGCTACAGAGCTCTCTCTGTCAAGTGTAGTGATAATTCAGCATAAGGTGCAATAACTCTTCGGAGTAAGTACAATGTCACTGTACTTTTTTTGGTCTGATCACAGACTCACAAGTGAGAGGCTGAAAAGAAATTACTTGATTTCTGAAAAGACCCATAGGAAATATTAGAAATCTTCATTTGAGTCTGTCCTGTCTTTGTTCAAAGATGGAGACTTATTTCTGTTTATACTGACAAGGAACTGGAAACTAACCTGGAAATAGCACCTTCTCAGATTTGCCTGGAGGAGAAGAGGGAATTTTGTAATCAGTACAATTTCTTCCACCTTAAAATTTAGTATATTGTCAACAATTTGCAAAGGCCATGCTGCTCACGCTGCAACTTAGCTCTTAGATTAGGTCTAGGGTTGAACAAACTGGGGCTGTGGCACTGTTTTGGCCAGATCCGAAGTGCCAGTTACAGTGGTTTGGGTCCTTGGAGCCAGGTGGGTGTGCACCACAGCTCTCCCTGGCTTCTCCCAGATGAGCCCTCCTGGGTACAGATGCGTGGGAGTGGCCAGAGTCACTTGAAGAGGAGTGTTGGTACACATTTTTCCTTCCTTTTGCAGCTCATAATAATTAGGGAGGTTGAAACCTGGGGGTTGAAACCTGAGCCAAGGCAGTCATCAGATTGAACCTGACACATACTATGGTTTTGTGGTGCTCCTACAAGGAAGACAGTTTCAAAACTTAAGAGGGAGGCTCTACCAATTCAAGGCTAAAAAACAGAAATAAAACCAGGAATCACTTTCTGTTTGTGCTACCTTTACTTATGATAATTTGTGTGTGTTTTGTAGCATCTTAAGCAATAGAAATGGAATCTGAATATCAAAATTGCACTTAATGTGATGTCACGATTGCGACTGAAGGTGTTTAGTATCTGTGGGATGTATTTTCTCTTCCACTCTAGAACCCACACTATCTCTTGCATCTTGTTACAAGCCATCTGAGATGCTTGCCTGTCTGATGTTAGTCTGGTGTTCTCTTTATTGTACAATAAAATTCTATTAAAGTAGTATTAAACAATGAACACTTTATGAATCAAATGCAAGTGAAAAAACATAGGTAGGCTATAATTCTGTTCGAAATTGTCACTCCCTGTATGCCAATATTCTCAAGTGAAAGGAACAATAATACTTACCCCTGCTTCCTGTTTATACATTAGAAAATATGATCCCTAGAATGCCTGTTAATATATGCTGCAAAGTAAATCTTGTATTAGAAAAAACAGCTCAATTCTCTGATGATGAGAGATTATTTTAAATTAAAATGTTATCAGTGTTGAGTGTCTATTACTTGATTTTTTTCTTTTCCCCAATGTAAAGGAGTTCATTGACCTCTTAAATTCCATGAAGATAATTTCTCTTCATGTCAAGTGATATTGTGCTGAGAACTGAGTATAGGAGATGGAGAGTATTTTACTATTTTCACTCACAAAATAAGTCAAATGAGGATAATTGCAGTCTTTTATTTTTGAGGATCTTTATCCATATGCTTATGTGAGCAGTGGAAGTGTATGTGTGTAGGAGGAATATTTCTGATGAAAAAAGATGATTATAAGTCTAAGGCTTAGAAGTTCATTTTTAGTGTAGATAACAGCGGAAGCTCCACTGTTCATTTGATCATCTCACTTGTACAGTCTTTCTGGCAGATTCATTAATTCATTAAAGTATAATGAAAACATGGGAAAGGTTTGCAGTCCTTATTATAGTACTCTAATAACAGATGATAGTGAAGCAGGTTTCTTTCTCATTCATTTCAGTAAAAATATGGTGGCTCTATCAAAGTCCATTAGTTGATACTTAGCATTGATTTCTTCTGCTGTCTTTCCAGCTTGCTGTTTTCAACTTCACCTATGCTGTGGATATAACTCAGTTTCGACAGCTCCACCTGGATGACGTCCGGAGGTCCTTCTTCTTTGTATCCTTTTGCTGTTTGCTGCATTCCAGGGGGAAAAAGGGTTTGTTTCAAAAGAGTCTGCAATCAAAATTTGTAGCCTGGTACTCACTGGGAACAGAAGCTGATAAAGGTGATTTGACTCATATTGCTCAAAAGGCAATGGTCTTGTACATTATGCTTTTTTATCAAGTAGTTAAAAATGCACTGTTTTAGAATCCGGCTCCTTGCCTACTTAGGACCATTGCAGTTGAGGTAAATTTTCTTCTAAGGAGTTCTGTTTTCAGTTTGGTTTTGTTTTATTACATTTTGGCAGGAGGGAACTTGCTCACCTTCACAAATCAGTTGAAGTAGGTGATATTAAAGTTATTCTCATTCCTAGAGTATGGCAGTGTGTTAGGAAGCAAACGTTAGGTAGCAAGCAGATGAAACAAGAAGGAAAGTTCCTGCAGGCTCCCAGAATATGGCTGAGAATTGTTTATATCATAAGTGATTTCTACTGGTAGAAATTATATGGGCTTAGGAGGGAACAGCTGTTTGTTCACTACCATAGCAGTTAGTTTGCATTCCTGTAACTGATACTGCAGCTGTTATTTTTTTTAAACACTGTACGTTGATAACATTGTCATTTTTGTCTTTCATTGTGGGACTGCAATTAAGTGAGAGCTACTTGGCAGCAAGGATGATGGGTGGGCAAATCGAAGAGAAAGTGAGCCAGTCTAGAACACAGGGGAGTTTAGTGCAGGTGAGTTATTGTAGCTGGGGAGGAAATTGTCTCAATGCTGATTCCTACAGAGATGGGCTTTACAATAACCAGATCTGAAAGGGTGGGTCACAGTCACAGAGTCCATGCTTTTGGAATTTGAAATCGTGTTGTTGGACATTGAGAACCTGCAGCAGAGAAAGTGTAACAGGTACCAATTTAAGAAGGCAGATTAGTGCTAAGAAAGAAGGCAAAATGATTTGCTAGATGTTTGATGTTTGTGCATGCTTTAGTATACCTAAAAGAGCTGAGACACCTTGCAATAAATGCATCAATTTCATTTGCTGTTTTAACAAAAAATCTGCTAACTTCAGTAAAGCTACTGCTGTCTGTCAGATGCTAAATATTAGCCAAAAAAACCCAAGCAATCCAACTGTATTTTTTAAAACTCTAGCATAGCACTTCTTTAACACTGGAATGTAGCTGTGTTGGTTTTGGCTGGAGTTGATTTTCTTGACAGTAGCTACTGTGAGGCTGTTTTGCATTTATGATGACAACAGTGTTGGTAGTACAGTGCTTGCACAGAGTCAAGGCCTTTTCTGCTCCTCACACTGCCCCACAAGTGAGCATCACTTTAATCTAAAACACTTGAATGTGTTTTGCTCAGCTCCTGAAAAAATAACTAATTTGCAGATCTCCTTTACCTGCTCAAAATATGTTGTGGCTTTTTTAATTTAGATGCTGTTTAATGTTTAGAAATAGTGGTAGTAGAGGAGAAACCTTTTCTGCTAGAGCAGTCATACTGCAGTTATGACCCTGTGAACTGTGTGTCTTAATGTTGTCCCAAGGCTCCTCCACCGGGCCCAGTAGCTGGCATCTGCTGAGAAACCAGCAGGTCTTTGAGGAAAAGATTCAGATTGCTCATGCTTAGCATTTTGATTAGACCTATGTGTTACTGGTATTTTCTTGTTTGTTTTATTGCAGACCTGGTCTTCTTATAAATCTCAGCCGGCAGAACCACGCTAGGCTGTTAGACTGCTGTGTTACTAAACTTGAAATTTTGTGATACTCTTGGGAAGCATGATTTCTTCAGTTATGCTGACCTAATCCTTCCAAAATATTGCATGCAGAATCCCAACGATTCTACTGAACAGTTGGTAACAAATTGTTTATGGAGAGATTTAGATGATCCAGTGCAGGAGCTATAACAGGAGCAAAAGGACCAGAGGGAGCTCAGGCAACAGCAGCCCATCCTCACTGACTAACCCTCTGCCTTATGCTAAAAACCAGTTAAAAACCATTCTTCAGCTGTAGCCACATGAGCTATAATGGGCTCCAACGAGCTCAGGAGCAAGAAAAATACCTATATGGGCTCATGCAGCAGCAAGAGTTGTATCTAGATGAAAAAGGTAAGGTTTATCAAAAAACTTCCAGCTGTACAGATAACTGTACAGAGTCATTCTCCCTCAAGTAAGGACAAAAGTGGGAGTCCCATATTGCCAAGGGTAGACTCAGCATAATCTTTGGACAAAAAAATCTATAGGAAGGATAGCATAGGAGCCTTTAGCCTTTTTTAAGAGCCAACTACCTTTTCCATGGTCAGTTCCTCAATAAAGCCATCTCTTTTGGTGTGTAGAGCACGTGCGTAGGTCATTACTTTCTGCAAAAGCTTGTGTTGGAATGCATAGCTGGGTTTGTGTTCCACAGATGTTCCTATCTTGCTAGGCAGGGACCCAAAAAGCCAGCTGCAGCTTTCTTTCAGGGGCCTCAAGACAGGCTCTAAAACCTTACTCAGGCAGTCTGTGTCTTTTAAAATTGATATAGTTGTGTGTGAAATCTAGGGTAGAGCTAGAAAATACTTTGGATTTCTTAATGCACTGTAAACCTGTAACAGTGAGTCAGCTTCTTGTGGTTTCATGATAGATTTTGAAAGTAAACTGGAATGAAGGATGAGAAATGCTGGTTTTATTTTATTGCAGCCATTTCTGTAGTGTATTTTCCTTAAATACATCTAGGTTTTCTTCATAGTCACAGCCTTTTTTGGCACTGGAAACATAGCTTCTATTAACAGGTAAATTTTACTCATTTATTTGAGACACAGAGTACAAAAAATTCTTCCTGTGGTTGACATACAAAGCGTAAATTTAGTTAGCAAAATCAGGGCAGCAGAATCAAAGCAGTAATCAGTGGAATGATAATTTATTTTGTTTCTGCTCTCTGTAACAACTTCCCTAAGAGCTTGGGCTTGTTGGTTGTGAGGTTGTCTCAATTCCATTAGAAGTTATTGACAGGATGAACAGAAAGAGCTTGGTTGCCCACCAACAGAATGGCACCTTGAAAAACACAATCAGAGAAAAAATTGTAGAGAAAGAAGAGTGAGGTTGGCAGTCCCTGCTCATTTAATATTTCATCAAGAGAAGATAAAGTTGGAAGCCTTGTTTAAAAATGTATATACAACCCAGTGTGTTACAGGGTAATTAAATGCTCTGTTTTTTTAATGGAAAACACCATTTCAAAGATATGTAATGTCTTTTTCATGTTTCTCTAGTTTTGATCCTGCTTCTGTCTATTGTTTCTTGACTGTGTTCAGTCCCTTCATGATGGGAGGCTTGCTTTTACTGAAGGTTAGTAACCTTATCTTGGTGAAATTTTCTCAGAGAACTGTGGAATAAATAACATCTCACATACATGGTTGTTACTTTGCAATTCACAAAAACATATTTATGTATTTGAGCTTCATTAGGCTTCTTAACCACATGTGAATCTTTCAGCCTTTGTAGTGTCTCTAGAGAGATCATTCTGTTTCCCAAAAGAGAAGCTAAAGTTCTTGGAAGTGTAATTTAACAGCATTAGGTCAGTTTATTGTATTAAAATGGAAATTTCAAATGTTGAAAATACTTAAATAATTTTTAAAATTATAAGCTTTTCCTGCAGTGTATAATAGCTATGGAAATGTTGAGGATATATATATATATATATAATTAGCTCTATCTACATTACGTCAAATAGAGGCTTTGAATGTTCTACTGATTAGGTTGTCATTTTACAATGGCTATTATTTTTTATATTTTTTTAATAGTCTGTCAAAGATTGGATTGCACTTCTGGTTTGCAGGCAGGGTGTGGTAGCTCTTTGCTAGTATTTGAGTAGGGGATCTGTCAGAGGTATGAAGGGGGGACACCAAATTTATGGGTTATTACTAAAATAAGCAGTATTTCCTACCTCTGCTTTTCTGCTGTGTCTGTCCCAGAGAAAGCAGACTTTAAGTTACAGGTACACTTCGTGTTGTCCTGCAGGACACAGATCAATGGTGCAAACCTCCTGGATGCGAGAAGTCAGGTTTTATACATTGCCAGCTTAAGGATTGCAAATCAACTTTGCAAAGAGCAAAAGGCAACATTCGTGTTTTCTAACTTGTTTGTTGTGTTCTTAATTTACTGAACCATTTACATTTGCTTGACTTGGCCCTGGAGAGGCAGTGTGATCCTTGCCTTACTGAATGCCTTCTGCATTCATTCTTTTTTGTGGTTCTGATGTGATTGTCCTATTACACTTGAAACTCTGCAGCCTCTCATGTTACATGCTGGATCTGAATAGTTCTGTCTTCTAGCTTTGTTGAAGTATTTATTGCTAGTGCTAAAATGGAAAAATAAAGTGAGGATATGTTTTAATTATAGTTTTCCATATTACCTCATGGCTTATTTCACTGCAGTTCAGCTATGACCATGGAAGGGGGTTTTTATTCATTTACTGAAATTGTTTCCTGCAAAATTGTTTTCTACCCTGTCTAGCCAATATTTTATTTTGTAACACACCCATTCTGTGATAATTTCCAAAACAGGAAAATGTTTCCACAACCTGCCCAGATTCTTTTGTAAATATGACTATAAGCCAAAATATAGCTTGTGTTTTAAACAGGTTGCAATCCCGTTTGTTCTGGTATCATGTGCTTTCGAAGCTGTTCAAGTCACAACACAGCTGTCTTCTAAGAGGTACGTTAAGTGCTATATTTCTGCATTAGTATGGGTTTCAAATCTGTTTTGCAAGAATTCAGAATTTTCAAATCTCTGTGTAAATTTAAAAAAACTCTATTAGATGTCATTGTTGCTTTTATTTGTTATTAGGGCTTGGGGTTTTGTTCAGTGATTTCTGCAAGCTCAGGAGTTTTTCCTTAGTGATAAATGAATATAAATTGACGTGTTGGCTTTGTCTGAAACAATCAGATATTTAATATTCTTTGTTGGTAATACACAGAAGGAGCACTTTTTTCTCCATAATGTTAAAAAATGAGCATAATTTAAAGTCTTATTTTTACTTTATACTCTGTCTCTGCCTATAGCATAATATTTTTAAAATAGCCTATTTGTAATGTAACCAATTTATAGCTTTGTAGCACTGACCTCACCAAAAATAGCATTAAAAAAAAAAAGGGGTACTGGATGTCCTTGCATTGCAGTTCAGTGCTTCCCAGATGTGTTCAGTATTACATATTTTTTGCAGTAGGAGCAGATGGCTGCGAGTTGTTTCCCCATCTCTAAGGACTTTTCAGAAATGAAAGTATGGGTGCTCAGCCTCACAGAGTGCTGTATCCTTGACTTGAAATATCCTCATGTTTTCCCTGTCTCAAGACTTTAATTTCCTTTGTTAGCCCTGCTCGCCCCATTCAGCAGACTCAGAGCGCATGACTGAATCCTCTGCTCATTGTGTGATATTATGGATGGTGCTGAGGTGCAGGAGGTCCCTGTCACATGGTTATGTGGTTTTATCACTGTGGGATGTTATGTGGGGCTGACCAAGTCCTGCTATGTGTGGCAGGAGGACTGCAGAGACTCTCCTGCACGTCGCTCAGCTGAGCGTGAGGAAGCTGCCCTCGCTTGTTGTGATGCTCTTCTGTTTGCTTTCATCCTGCCTGTCCCTGCCTGTTGTCTCCTTGTACACCACCACCTGGTACCACAGAGAGATGGGGTAGCCCAAAATCTGACTCCTTGTTGGAGCAGCAGCACGATGCTCACCACCCCTTTTACCTGCTCTGCCTTAGCTGTGTGCGCACTATGCCTGCGCCATCCTTGGATGCCCAAGGAAGGGTGCTCATCCTCATCACTAAGGCTTGTACAAGAGCAGGGCTGCATTGAGGACCTGGGGTTGCTCAGATGACCAGCTAGTGATTTCCATTTCTAGGGCTCAAGCATCATAAAGGTCAGCATTTCCCAATTTGTGAATGCTTGCCTTGGCAGCACTGGTGATATTGCAAATTTTTATGGAGTGTGCATCTGAGTGTGTGAGAGGGGAAAAGATACTGCCTTCGCAAGCCAAGGGACACAAGTATTTCTGTGCCACTTCATGAGGCTGTGGCTGTAACTCTGTCTGGTGTTTGTGCCAACTTCATTTTGCTGTGCTTAGGTAACAAATGCAGTGATACTGCCACAGCATCCACCTGGGAGCAAGGCAGAAACTGCAGGGAGCACCCAGGATCCTTGGAGAGGTTGTGCTCTGATTGTCAGCACATCCTGAAGTCTGTGCTGCACTTCATACTGTTTTTGCAGCCCCTGCTAGATAAATTAAGCCATCCCTGGGAACAATCTTGTCTTTGCAGTGTATAAACATGCCCTGAAATTAGTCTTGTCCTTCTATTGTGAAAGGCTTCCTGCAGTTCAGAAGGGCAAAAAGTGGATTTTTATGATTTGGACAAATTGCTCCTAAACTCCCTGTTTATAGATTAAAGACTTTTTTTTTTTTTTCCTCCCCCTGTGGGGAATATTCTGTCCCAATATATTCTTGGAGCTTGCCTGTGAAAAAACAGCCCTCTAGCTGAGTGCCTCCTAAGTACTATAAGATTGCAACATCCTACTTGAGCCATAGGTTAGTGGAGAGAAGCCTTTCCACGAGTCTGAGACATTTGGTTTGTTGCATCCTGGTTTACTAATGAAGCACGACTGACGTAGGCAGTATCAGAAAGTTCCTCATTTGGAGGCATTGGTATGGGTATCCCCCCAGTACATGCTCATGCAATGCTGCAGCAGGACATTTTCCAAGAAAAACCATTTGTAGTTTTATGATGGTAGTACTGATAAATTAGCTGTATTCTAGTTAAAGACTTTTTTGTTAATGGGTCAGCTGTTTGCAACATTACTTCAGTGTCATTAACTTAGAAACCAGTTTTAACCAGTTATAGTGATTGCTTTCATGTAATTTAGGATTTACATAGTTTGAGGAAAAGAAGATTAGGTTAATGGGGGAGAAAAAATAGCTCTGCCTCCTTCCTTCTGGTTCGTTTTACTAGCCACAGCCTAATTTCCAGAAGTAACCTGCTACCTGATATTTAGGCTCACAGGTTTGGGAGCATGCCCCCAAAATGCAAGGGGTTCCCAGAGCAGGTTATGGGCATCCAGAGATTTTGAAGGGAGGCAAGAACCTCCTTCAGCAGCCTCTGACCCAGCAGAGTGGTTATCAGGGAGGGACTGATTGGCTCAGGTATCTGCCAAACAGCTTTGCTCACTCTTTGAGTCCATCATGAAGCTCCTAAATCAGCTTTCTTTGGTCTAACCTGCACACAGCTCCTTGCATTAGGAATGGGCAGGTACTGTTTGTAAGATTCTTTTGTTCTCCAAAATATGACTCTCATTAGGTTTCTCCATGGCAAAATTGAAGCTCTGTTAACGTGAAATTATAAATGCCAGATGTCCTAGTCATGTATTTTAATTGTTTTCTAATAGATTGAAATGTATCTGAGTGTTTGAAAGGCAAATGCAAGAAATCATATCTTACTTTAATTTCTTTCTGTGGGTTTTAATAAGCTCTTTTAATATATGTGGCCATAAAGAAAGGTCAGTGGTCTGACTTTGCTGGGTTTTTCTTCTTTGCAGCCTTTTCCTCATTGTTCTTGTGATTTCCGACATTATGGCTTTGGTAAGTTGTTGTTGCACATTCTCTTCAAATAAGATCAAGAAGCAGAGAGTTTTCCTAATTCCATCAAGAGAGATCTGAATTTGTTTCAGACTTCAAAGTTTTTGTAACTAGGGCAGAGAATTGGATCGAAATCCTAGCATAACTTAGAGATAAAACTCTTCCAATCAGTGCTCTTCAAATTTCATGTAATTAATGCTTCTGAAGAAGCAATGCTCTCATAATAATAAGAGACAAAAGTGAAGTAATAAGTTAACATTTGGAGTTTCTCATGTGCTTTGCAATCAAATTCCTTGGAAAAATTAAACAAGAATATCAGTTTTAGCTGTGTGCAGGGTTTAGTTTATTGTTCAGGAATTCTGAACCTTTTACCCACCCCAACTTCTCTTGAAAAAGAGAGGAAAAGGAGAAATGCAATTACCCACCAGCTCCATTAGACTTGTCAGAATCCAGGAGATCAGCAGCACCTGAGAAGACGCTTTGTGCCCTTTGTAATAAGCTGTCAGCAAATGCTATCTTCAGAAAGCCTGCATCCACAATCCAAGCTAGCTGAAAGAACCCAAAGCTGAACAATACCCCAACACAATTTTGCAGATTAAAAGTATGTATTTTTTGCCCACTCCAACTGTCTTCAACTCAGCAAGCATGCCACTGGGTACCACAAGGTAAATAGAAACCTTTTCAAACCAGCAGGTAGAGCTCGTGTTGTCACTTTATACATGGCTGGTTTTGTTTTGTCCCTTGGAGTAAGCATTCCTGGTCTTATTTCCTAGTACAGTGTGATCTGTAAATATCACCTGATTGGAAAAACAATGAGTAAAAACCAAATAATTGCTAATTTGTCTGTAGAGTGAGAAAAGGAGAAGGTTTGGTTATGTCAAGTTTCAGATAAGTCTGTGTGACTAATCTGATTTTGGGTAACTTCCACAGGAAAAGAAATAGTACAGCAATAAACCACATTCATAGTGTTTCACTAATAAAATCAGTATAACTAAACCTAAAGACGACTACAGGTATTTACTGGTGTGTAGCAAGCCCCAGTATATCCAGGTCTTATATCTCATGTATTCTCCTATTTTGGTTTAAGTATTTTGAAACAATTAGCAGGTATGTACTTGGTGTACAAAAAAAAAAAAAAAGAAATTACCAAAAAGGTTTGATATGTAGGAACTCTGTCAAGAAAAGCGAAAGTGGGAACTAAATCAAGAAAAGAAAAAGTAGCAGGAGAAAAAAAGAGAACATGTTTGTGGTCTTGAATCAATGGGCCCACCAGCTAGAATTAAGGGAATTCACTAAGAGACAAGTACTATCTTCTTGCAACATTATTCCCACTTTACAGGTGGGGAACTGCCAGAGTTGCCCAATGACTTTTGTGTTAAAATTCTATGAAAACTTTCAGGCACTATGCATTTATTGGCATCTTCTTATTTCAAACAATAAAGTGGCTTGGCTTTTCCAATTGAAAAAGTTCTGGTATTACTCTGTTTCTTGCAAGCCAAGCTAGACAGAACTTGGTCCATCTCTTGATGTTTTTGTTTGATACCATGTTAAATTTATTTCTGGTTCCTAGACTATTCTTTACTGTGGTCCAAATGATCATTCCTAGAAAGGTCTTGTGCTTATTCTATGTGAAGAATTAGAAATTTGGAGTAAGCAGCCTGAAAAAATTGGCGTTTAATTTTCTGTTCCAAATTGTGCAGTTTTTATGTACTAATCAAAGTTGCTTTATTTCCTAGCATTTTTTCTTTTTGGTTCAAGATTATGGAAGCTGGCTGGATATTGGAACAAGGTACAGTACCTTTTTAGCCTCTGTTGCATTTTTAAAGCTTCATAGGTTCATACTATTGTTTATCTAGTCATAACTCTTGGAACTTTTTCCAATTACTCTCCTTAATCAAATGCTTCAGGGATGTTCCACATACTTTGAACACGTGTGCACACATATGCATACATATTCCAAGCTAAAACTTGTGTCTTAAAATCTGTGCCAGAGCAACATGGAGTAATTAATAAATCCAGCATGGCAAGAAATACAGTTAGTAGGATTTGTTTAAACAGTAATTACACAAAACCTATTTTAATTAATGTTTTGGATTTTAATTAGTTGTAATCACTGTTAAAATAACAATTTATCAAAGTTGTTAACTGTCTTGTATCTACTTAAGCCTCCACATACAGTTCACTGCGAATTAGTGAGCCTTGTGTAAATATGTTGGTGGCTACCAAGGCCCATGCACTTATCTTCCCTCTAGCTGGGGAAGAGTTTAGCATTTAAACATAGAAATCACAGCTAAAATGAGAGAACTTGTTTTGCATTATGAGTTACATTAGCCTCAAATACAAGGAATACACGTTTCAGATTTACTTTCCCTGAGTTGTGGAAATAGATAAAATGCTGTAAGAAGCTTAGTAGGGATTGCGTTGTTACTAATCCGGCCAATCTGGTCACTTGACACTGTTATGTACACTGAAGCTGAATAGTGAGCCATAGTTAATATTCTGTTCAGTCTACATATACTCTGTACTTTGCTTTTGTGAGCCCCAACGTTCCCAGCAGTGCGTGGACACACACGTGCACACGTATTCTACCTGTTTTCTTTGGAGGTTCCAATTCCTGCTTATCATTACCTTATGAAGGTTTCTAATGGGCAGAGGTACACTTAGATCCTTGCTGTGGTCAGTTTATGCTAAGTCAGATGGCCTCATCCCTTGGTTTGAATTTTTCTGCAGATTAATAAGGATATTAAAGACCTCAGAAAATTTCTGTTCTGTTGGGCAAGAAGCTTTTTACTTGGAAGTTAGCAGCAAAAGTATAAATCATTACCAGTACCCAAAGACTTCCTCTCTGATACATGGTCTTCATAGCATAGAGCTTTACAACAGTAATGCATTGCTGGATCTATTTCAGCTGGAAGGTTGCCTTGTTCTGAAGAGTTTAGGAGAGCTCATTATGCACCACTGTAATTCTGCCCCTCTGTGTGTTTTGATCAGTGAAGAAAGCACTGAAAAAGCCCTTTTGAAAGAGTAATTTGTGATTAATTTTTTACATGGTGATGCCTGAAGTGGCCACCTAAAAACAGAGACTAGACAAGAATAAGGGAATAAAGGTAAGTATTTATTTGAAGGGCCTTCAAAGGCACACCCTGGGCAGGCCAAAGGCTACACCCAAGATGGACAGACGGTCACGGGTTTTTCACACTTTTATAAGTTTGGTTCATTCGCATATCAGGATCAATTCTCCAATTACAACCCCAGTTAATGATGTAACTACCCCAAGTTTGCCCTCCTCTTCAGATGTTAGTTTACACATTTTGGGCCTAGGACAATCTGAGTATCCTTGGAGAGCAAACCTAGAGTGGCTTGTTATGTCTGACTAGCATGAGAGAACAGCAGCTAACAGGCCACAAGAAACTTCAGTTACACACCAGGCAATACAGGATTTGAAAAATATAAAAAGTGAAAACCTAAGGCATCAAGGGAAATGCATAATGTTCAGGCAGCCTCTGTCATTACTTTACTTTTGAGTGCTTGACTCTACCACCTATGTTATTTTATTGTAGTCTCTTTATATATCTTTTATATGTATGTGTGTATATGCACATAAGAAAAATAATTAGGTTGGATAAGAAAAGAAATGAAACCATAGGTGCAGAGCTAAGTGGTCCTTCTTTCATCTAGCATGACCATTACTCTAGCACCAGAACTTTCTCCTCTGAGCAGATTTCTAATGTGTGATCCTCAGGCTTGGCAAAATTAGCAGACAACAGCACAAGATTTTTTTGTTTGTTTGTTCCTGAAAGGGAGGATGAGCTTCAAGGGCTTTTGGGCAATTCCCAAAACCAGTGGGAGTGAGATACTAACATAGCTCTTTCCTGTCCTCCTGTTGCAAGGGCTGTGACAGCTCTGTGGCATTCTCATTGCAGTGTTGTCTGTTGCTGCTTTGACAGCAAGGTCTGAAAATACCCTGTCTCAGTTGACATTTTCCATGTTGCCAAAACTTTCCTGAGAAGGCTGAGTCAGTTAAGGAAATTATGGTTCTTTTTTTTCCCCCAACTCCTTGCATCTCAACAAAACCTGTGTAGGATTTCACAGAACAAAGAATAGAAGCACTCTTAGGGACAGCTGCTCTCATATTTTTGGTTTTTTCTTGTCACATTGATAGGAAGTGCATATGTGTGTGTCAGCAAAAATATCTGGGTTTGTGTTACATTACTGGTTACCACATCAGTGAAATCAGAGTGGGAAAAGCAGCAGCTTAATTGCCTGGTGGAGGTTCATGCCTCTAAAGTCTCTCAGAGTCCAGCAGTGTATGTGCCACATTTGTAAAGTTTTGATATATGTTTCCTTACTCATCCTTTTTTTTGTGGTGATGGGCTTTCTAATTACCACAGTTCAAAAGTTTTGTATGTTCTCTCTCTATTAAGAATATGCCAGCGGAGGAGCAGTCTCATTAGGCAATATTTGGTTTGTCCAATAGCGAAGTTTCATGTAGATGAGATGGCTTTAAATCCCTTGCGATGAAAAGACCTTCACTGCTTTTTCACCTTGATGTTTTCTTTCCTAGTGGATCTCATTGTTTGGAAGTAAGGTTTGTTCACTGAACTGACTTTTCTATTTTTAAAAATTTCACGTCTGACTCCTGGCTTTTACATCCTATTCTACCTTGCTTTAAGCACATGGCAGGACATTTTACCATGCCTCACATTTGCCTTAACAATATGATGTCTTTATTCTCCCGGTGGAATTCACCATGCCACATAAGTATTGCCTTTGAATGGAAACAGATTTTTACCTCTTCCGCTCTTCCAGTTCATTAAGGAAAAGCTGAACAACAACAGATTCAACATACAGTCCTGTATTACCACATTCAGCAAATTATCAATGCACCACTGTTTCCCTCCTCTCAGTAAATTATCAATTACCATAAATATTTATGGCTTCTTAGAAAGTTTTCTATCCCCTTTTCTTAATGGTCATGCCAAAATCAATGTCAGCTTGTCTTTCAGAGAGTGCTTTTCATTGTTTTGATATAATAATGGGATAATCTTGCAGTGAATGCAGAACTCAAAGCAGCAGCTTACACAAGCTTCTAAGGTCTGCTAACCTTGTCCTCTACCTATATACCTGAATTGCATCATTTGCCCCAGAAGAACACACCATTAAATTTTTTAAAATAATAGTATAGTTTTCCTAGTGTTTTTGATGTATCAATGTGTAATACACAATCATGAGAAGTTTGTTCTGACAGATCCTTTTTATTTTTGAATAACAGCCAAATGGAATAGCTAGCTTTTCAGCTTCTTTGTCACTAAAATAATTTCTCTGCAGCTTAAAAGGTGTGCTTATGTATCTGTATCTGTCCCTTTCCAGAAAGAGAGAGAAATAGCCTTTAAAGCCTAGTATATCTTTACAGTATACATACTTTGTAAATAGTTGTATAACCCGATAGTAAAGATAAACCTTAAAGGTTCTTTATATGGCTATTATATAGCTATATACAGACACAGTATAGTGTACAGATACTGTACTATTCCTTCTCTTTATAGGTGCTGGAAGATAAAGATATGATCTTAACTGTTCTTCTGCAGTTTCAGAGGTCAGGAGACATAGATAAAGCACAAAACTGTTTTTTTAGATTTTAGGGATAACGGAATCGATTTCAAGGTTGGGATGCTGGGGCTTCTAGCTCTGACTTAAAACAAAGGTTTTGTGATTTGTTTTTGGTGAAACTGAGGAGAGAGGGTGTGGCATGCTGACTGGAAAAGCAGGAAATTTAAAATTCAGAATCTAAATCTGGGGTCTCAGTGTGTGCTTGGGAACAGTTCAAAGAGCATGTAATATAGAAATAATGTATCCGGACTCTTCTGGAGCTGCTTGTCCAAGTCCTTGCACAAGTTGTTTTTGTTTTAGTTGTTTTGTTTTTAGTTTCTTTAATTGCTATGGTAACTTACTCCATCTTCTTGTCTTTCTAGCTTCTAATGAGGTCTATCATCTTAGGAATTAGCCTGTCTTGGGAGAAAGCCAAGATTTGGAGCAAGATTGATTCCCACTGCTTACCCCCCTTATTTTTTTTATGCCTTAGATTCTTCTTGTCTTTGATTCTTCTTGTCTTCTTTTTTTCTCACCAATATACACTGTCACAAACAAAGCCAGGAGGTGGTAGTACCTCATATGTTCTCCTTGTGGTTCCTTGCCGCTGAAACAGGTGTCTTGCTCCCTGATAAAAAAAATTTACTGTCACCATCTTTGCCTGTTGACATTGATCCTTACATGGGGCACTCACCTTCCCATTGAACAGTGCTGCCTTACCATAGATCATCCATGATCCCCTACACCTGCTACCTGTACCATCTCATCCTTTATAAGCATTGCCCCACCATGCTCCATTATGCTATTCTCTTGTACCTATTTAATTGCTCTTCTTCCTCCACATGGATCTAATTTGCCTGGATCCTAGAATCTCACTCCTTTTTCTCATTAGCTCAGCTTTGTTTCTCAAAACAGAAAGCTTGTTTTGAGAATTACCTCCTTCACTGTAACTACAGATCCAGTCAAGGGTGCAGGTTCTGAATTGTATAGGGGTCAAGATTTTTGCCACTGCCATTGTGGCATATAGCTGTAACAGTCTTGTTTTCTTTGTTTAAATATAGCATTACCCCAGCCTAAGAAGTAATTTACCAGGCAGAGCTGCCCACAGGCAGTGCAGTACCAGTTGCTGAGAGTCCCAGAGATGCTGGCTGTTTGTAATTACATGACAAGTAGATTGATACTGTTTTTAATTGTGATCTATGGCATAATATCTATCTATCTATCTTTGAACGTCTGATATTTTATTAAAGGAGCACAACTATGCAGCCTTTTGCAGTATAGCAAGGGAGAAGTGTGTGCAACACTGTCTTCTTTACAAAAGTATGGAGGATCCAGTCTCTCAACTGACAGGTGGCTAAGCAGAGTTTGAAGACACCTTTTTGCTTTGAGAAAGCCCCTCCCTATGCCCTGCCAAATCACTGATGATATCTGCAAGAGCTCCTTTTAGGGGGTGCACAAGAACTCAGATACCTGTCTGGGGACCATGCATGGCATATATACATATATATTTTGTATGTATGCCAAAGGAAATCATAGCTTTCTGTAAGTGGCTGTTCCCTTAAGAGCCAGCAACCTTATCTACCTGTGGTGAATGTACAGTCCTCAAGGGCAGATTACACCATGAAGATAACTGCAGCAAGGGTTTGAATTTCATCTGTCAGTATGTCCTTTCCCATGGAGACCTGAAACCAAAGCTGTAACACACCCCGGTGGTCTTTCAAGGGCAGCTCTTGAGGGAGTTGTGTTATCTTTGTTGTTGTAAATGTGCTGTGAACTACGAAGTCCAAAGTGCACTGCCCAGGTGACAGTAGACTTTGTGCCTGACTTCATGCTCTCCCTGTGTCTTCTTACACCTTTCCCACAGAAACAGGACAGGAGCTTGGCTCTTGTAGATATGCTACTCTACTGCTCCATTATGCTTGTTGAGGTCTGAACCCTTTTATGCTGGTGGATTTTTCTAATTGATTTCTTAAAACTGTGTATTTTGAGCAAGGCATTTGTGAGATGTATTGTGGGGAAACATAAAAGGTGGAAAAGCTCTTAGGTGTGAAAAGAAAAGCAGGTTTCAGAAAGAAAGCAAAAAGAATTTAGGAATCAGCTCTAGCTGAGGAAACTTGAAGATAGGATACAATTATATAGCAAGCAAGGACATTAAAACAATGGTTAGAGTTTCTAGGTTTGACTGAGATAGGTTTTGAAGTTGCAAAAAATATGCCTAGCAAGATAGATAAGTTTAAGCTTAATAATGGAATATTGTGCATTGTTATATAAAAGCATAACAAGCAAGTATTGTGTGCAAGAGATGTACATGCGCTGTTGAGGATTGGTTAAAACACTTGTCTGTAAATTTTAGAAGCACGCTAATTGGCTAAGAAGCTTTTAAGAATGCTCTGTAACAAAGAAGTCTTTGGATGCCTGTGATGGTGTGAGCTTTGTACCATCTGTCTCAACTCTGTATGTGAGACTGATAAAGGAATAAAATAATAAAAAGGCTCCTGGAATGCCTGTCCGGGCTCCCTGTCCCGTTTGTCGACGAAATGCTGTCAATGTTTTAGTCAGACTCAACTGAAACAGAAAAATCTGACTGCGCGCATCAAGTCTGTTTTCATGTTCTCTGTACAATTTGGTTCTTTGGTTGCTGGCACCCTGGCTATGGAAGAACTTTTTGGATTACTTTTATTCTCTCACACTTGTTAGTGGCCCAGCTTTGTTAAGAGCTGGTGCTTCTCCACTTCACAGGGCTAAATTGTGCTAGGTTAGCGCCAGAGTTGTCACAGTCTCAGGGTTGTGAGGATTGATAGCGATGGCATTATGAGCTTTACTGCTCTTCTGTGGCTAAACTCTCAAACTAAATGAGTCCTCTGGCAGAAATTCCAGGTCATTAAGCCAGCAAGCGTTCCTTGCAATCCTTTTTTGTGACTAAACTCAGACTTCATGGAGTCTGAAGTTACTCTGTTTGTCCTAAAGAGCCATCTACTTTGAAATAATTGGTATGGGTGCATCAGGAGGTACGGGTACCTCTCATGTCAGAGTGCCAGTTTCTTCAGTAGTCCCAGGAAAAACCAAAGCCACACTGGATGCATAATGGACACGGGTGCAGCACTGTTTCGTCTGCAGCTCTAACCTGAAATGTCACTGGCTTTGGAAGATTTCTGGTCTCTGAATGACTAGTGGTTTACATTAACAGTACCTGATTCAGATCCTACAGAATCACAGACTGGTTGAGGTGGGAAGGGACCACTGGAGGTCACCTAGTCCAAGCTCCCTGGTCAAGCAGGGTCCCCCAGAACACATTACTCAGGATTGTGTCCAGATGGCTTTTCTCCAGGGAAGGAGACTCCACAGCTTCTCTGGGCAGCCTGTTCTGGTGCTCAATCACGTGCACAATAAAGTTCTTCCTCATGTTCAGGTGGAACTTCCTGTGTTCCAGTTTGTGTCCATTACCTCTCATTCTCTTGCTTGGCACCACCAAGAAGAGCCTGGATGCATCCTCTTGGTGCCTTCCCTTCAGATACTGACAGACACTGAAGAGGTCCCTTCTCACTTGTTTCTTCTCAAGACTGAACAGGCCCAGCTCCCTCAGCCTTCCCTTGCAGGTGAGGTACTGCAGTCTTTTAATCCCTTAATTATCTTTGTAGCTCTCCACTGGACCTGCTCCAGGAGCTCCACGTCTCTCCGTCCTGAGGAGCCCAGAACTGCACACAGCTCTCCAAATGAGGCCAGGGCTGAGCAGAGGGGCAGGATCACCTCCCTCGACCTGCTGGCACTGCCTTTCCTAATGCACCCCAGGATACCTTTGGCCTTCTTGGCCACAAGGTCACACTGCTGGCTCATGGACAGCTTGTTGTCCACCAGGACCCCCAGGTCCTTCTCTGCACAGCTGCTTTCCAGCAGGTCAGCCTCCAGCCTGTCCTGGTGCTTGGGGTTATTCTTCCCCAAGTGTAGGACCTGCATTTGCCTTTGTTGAATCTCAGGCAGTTCTTCTATGCCCATCTCCCTCTCTCCAACCTGTCGAGGTCCTTCTGAAGGGCTGCACAACACTCTGGGGTATCAGCCACTCCTCCCAGCTTTGTGTCATCAGTGAACTTGCTGAGGAGGCATCTGCACATGTGGATGTCAGGTTTGACTAAATGGTCTGTAACCCAGATCTCCCATATGAAGGGAGAGTCTGCCTTCCTCCAGACCTTCTTCCTGATCTCCTGGGTCAGGGATTCCTGAGAGCTAGCCTTGGCAGTGAAGACTGAAACAGAGAATGCATTCAGTATCTCAGCCTTTTCTGCAGTCTCTGTTGCAAGGGTCCCTGCTCCATTCAGTAGCAGGCCCACTTTTTCCATCGTTTTCCTTTTGTTATTGGTGTCTTTGAAGAAGCCCTTCTTGTTATTCTTGACATCCTTAGCCAGATTTAATTTCAAATGGGCCTTGAACCCATTGAACACAGAACACTGAATGTCCTAGATTTCACTGAATGTCAAATCTCAGTCTGACTCTAAATAGCCCATCTGCAACACCGGTGAACATCAGGTAACAGAATTTGAGCAAGTGGAGAACAAGCTCACTGCTTGTTAACCTTTTAATCAGTAGTGGCTTAAGGACTTCCTAACCCAGAAGCTACATTTTCATATTGTGTTTATTAGCCACTCTTGAACTCATCTCTTTAATCTCTTTGCATGTGCTACCACAGCAGAGAATTCTACAGATTTTAGCAATGTTGAGTGAAAAAGTAGCGGGGTTTTGTTGTTTTTTTCTTCTTAAAGCTACTTGTCACTAGAATAGTGTTTTCTCTAGAAAATTGCACTTCCTCTGACATAAATATATGAGTTGTCTTACTAGCAAGCAGTGTCTGCCTGATGGCAAGTTCTCTCTAGATTCTGTGTTATAGTTGACAGTAAATAAAAGTTTTGCAGTTGTTTTACTTGCATACACTGAATTATCCATTTGAATGAAAAGTACACCTGGTACCTCTTACTCACTTGGTGTACACTCCATTGTGTTTTCTGCTGTCCCCTACCAATTTTATTTTGTCACAGACTTGGGTTTTTACATGAAAGTGCTGCTATAATACTTGTCTTCTAAGAGCTGCTTATATAAAATTACATCCTAGGTGAAAAATTAGGCCTACTGAAAATGAAAAAAAATATTCAGAGGGTTGTTTATGTCAGAGTTTTTTTTCTTTACTCTGCAAATTTGTATTTTTCTCTCACTTTTTTTATCTGTCTCTTCCTTGCAGCATCAGCCACTATGTGCTGGTGATGTCGCTGACCATATTTATGATGGTGATGAGTGGACTAGCCCAGCTGTTAACTACACAGAGACTTGGACATCCCAGAAGGACTAAGCACCATTCCACATGATAAAGCATCTTCAGGCTTCCTCTGAACCAACCTCCAGCTCTGGAACATAAATGAGAGTTAATGGGACTAGACTGCCAAAATCCCATCCAGGGATCAGAGTGCTCTGCTGATACAGATTAAATGCTGTCACATGACTGAAATTTGCATTTGAGGGTTGCCATTTTTAGACACCAATGGGAATATGGAATAAAAAAGGCTCTTATTCTTCAAGCATACATATTTCTTGAAAACGCAAACAGCAACAAAATTCTTTCTAAAATACATAGGCAACTATCTTTTGGGTTGGGTTTTTTGGGGAGATGGGGTTTTTTTTGTTGTTATAACTTGGCTGCCAGCTGTTTGTTCACACATACTCTCATTAGGAGCGTGCACAGTTCTAGCTTTGTTTCATGTCTTGCATAAGCACGTCCCAGGCTAAAGCATGAATGAAATCAGTCTGGGCAGATCACTGGTTTGTGTGTTACCAATGTGGCACACGCATTGGAATATCTCTGAAACGGGCTGTGCTTTCTGCAAGCCATGTCAGCATGCCTGTGAGATATGTTGAGGCAGGTTAAGGCTGGTGTGCTGTGAAGCTATTGCTGTAAGACAACATCTTTCAGCTCATCCCACTGCAAATTGCTGCTGCTGACTGTGCTCTCCTGCTGCCTCCTGAGCTTGGGCGGGCTGAGCAGTATGACACTCAGGTAGCTGATTCAAATGAAAAGGAACCTGGTTAAATAGCAGTCAAATTCCCTGGGCCAGCTCATGACAGGGTGGGCAGGAAGGTTAGGGCTGATTGTTTCCATAGCAGCCCAGACTTAGGTCAGCATAAAGAGGTCATGAAACTGCAGCTGGTGTTGCTAGTTTGCAGAGAGTGATGCCATGTGGAGGCTTTTTTTTAATCCTTGTTTTCCTTTTCACTTGTGTTCTGCTGCTGATTACAAGCATCAGTAATGGCTGCACAATGAATCTAATGCAGATTCCCTGCATACTGATTACAAGTGAGAAGCAAGGAAAAGAAAAAATGTTCTTCATTCTGGCCCATTCTACAATGGCATCACTAAAAATTGTGCTATGTAATATCTGTGTGTCACACTCCTAACTTGCAGCCAGGCCTTTCTATCTGGGAGCTGATACATATGGTCCATGATGCTGGCAGCCAAGGCTAGACATACATCATTGGAGGGCTGCTCCAATGCTCTTTCCAGCCATCTGGCATTTGGCCATGGTCACATGTCTGTTTAACACTCTGAAAGCTAGTCATCCCTCTGCAGGAAGTTTGGCTGTGAGAAACTGGTCACAAACCTCCATCTGCTTGCTGTAGAAAAAAATGGCATCATGGGCCTGCAGTCATCCGTGCAGCATCAGAGTGCCTCATGAGAGTGTCTGAGTACTGTTAAGGGAGTAATTTTTTCCACTAGGTAGTGGTCCACTGGTCTCACTGGGCATGTTGTCTCACAGCTGGTCTCAGCTGCAGAAGGTATTTTGCGCTTGTTAGGGGCTGCACCTGCAGACTGCACACCTAAAGGTGGGCTCATGCCTGGTGCTGGTGGTTGTACCCTACAGCCAAGGCAAGGAGCAACCACAAGCAGTGGGAAAGTTGCCACTGCAGCAAAGTCTGTGTGTAGGTGTGGGAATGTGCCACACTTGTTCCAGGATCCAGTGGGTGTCCGCTATGGAGAGCTGTCCTCGCCTCAGCCTCACTCCACAAGTATCTACAGCGTACTGTATCACTGTGGGTACTGTCTCCTCAGCTTTGTGTGACCCAACTGATGTCTTGAGACCTCTGTCCACAGTGCTGTCCCTTCAGTACACAAAGCTGTAAGCCATTGATCATCCCAGTCTCCATTGCTGGAGTGTCTGCTTTGCAGAACTACTGTTTGTAGAACAAATTCACTCATGGGAGCAGCTGAACAGCTGGCATTGGTGTGATGTGAAGAAATTGACTGAAAAAGTAAGAATGTGGGACTCACAGGGCTGCCACCCTTAAGTCACACCTTCTGCAAACTTGTCAAAACTGCTTGTTATCTATTACAAGACTGAGTGGATGTCCTACCTGTTAGGAGGTACATACTGCTGGCACTGCAGGATCCCTGGGAGAATGCACAGGAGCTCAGACCTGATGCCTTTCCTTACCACAGGTGGCTGGTAATAAAACAGCATCTCAGCCTACTGCATCTGGTGCTGCTCATCTGTGGTAGCAGGAATAATCTACTCTGGTATGCAGGCAAGTGGAAATGAATGGGCAAAGCACAACCTGCATCACTTACTCTTTCTGCTTATGGTTTCCATAGCACCTTTTTCTACAAAATGGGTTTTGTTTCTTACATCCTTCCTTGTAAGAGAAGAAAGGGGACTGTGAGCACAGGGCAGTATTTGCAACATGCATGTTATTTTTCCCCAGTGCTGCTCTGCAGGGGTTTGTTCTTGTTTGCCATTTGCTCTGGCTGGGCCATGGTGGTAGCAACCTCAGCTGACCTTTCCCTTTCCCCCTCTGGTTCCTTGCGTCTCTGTGCCATTTGTGAATTCATTTTCTATCGGAGGCCACAGGAGTGCTGGAGAGCAGCTCTCATGGAGAGGCAGGATTGGCTGTGCTATTCTCGTGTCTCCCCAGGGGAGGCTCTTGCTGGAGTCTTGGCCTGCGCTTCTGGGTTGACTCCAGCACAGAGAGGTGTCAAAAATTCTCCCACTCAGCTACTTTACACAACCCCATGGGGTGTGTGACAAAGTCGACTCTTCCCTCCCACAGATGCATATTCTTCTCCTGAAACAAATGGCATCAGCAATAAAAAGTGCCCCCCAACCTTAGCAGCTAAGGTAGGGAGTGAAATTTTGTGCTTGGATGGGTTTAAGCCTTTTGTTCTATTTGTGGGTCTTCAAGCATCATCATCCCTATTCATGGGGTCCAGAGAGGATTCAGGCCACAGAAAGGGGGTTCTGAGCCAGGAGGGTCTTCCAGCCCATGTTTTCTGTGAAGGGCATGAAGGCAGAATTACCCCAAGCCCTTCTGCCTGCCTTCTTTCATGTGCAGCAGAGCTACACACTCTGGAGCAGGTGAAGCTCCAGAGAGTGAAAACCTCAGGCAGGGAAAGGCAGGTAGATTAACATTATTGCTTATGTAAAGGGCTGCACAATTTTTTTTTTTTTTTTTTAACTAAAAGCCTTGCAAAGCTTCTATCTTCTTCATTTCAGATCCATGGATCCCTGAAGAGCTAACCATAAACCCCGAGTGCCCATCAGGTGGTGTAATGCAAGAGAAACTGTACTGAAGAGCAGCTGATACAAAGGTCTTGTAATCTCCAGTGCTAGGAATTGTTCTCTGCTTTTGTTATCAAGGCTGTACACAGCAGCCTTTTGATATCTGCCCAGGGAGTGAGCTGTTTCTTCAGAAATGATGAAGCTTAGATTATATCAAGACCTCTTATGACTCAAACGAAATAACTTTCCCTTCTCCCTCACCGAGTAAATCAGATTTTGCAAGCTTTGGCAATTTGGCATGGCGTGCCCTGTTAGTTGTAAGTCTGCTACAGTCTTCACATTCTTGAATGAGAACAAATATATGAATGAACATTCATGGTCTCACCCTGACCTTAAACTGCAGTGTCTAGTTTGGAGAAGCCAAAATGCAAACGTTTTTTCAGCTCCTTCCACCCCAGCTAATCTGTAAGGATGTGATGCTCATTACTTCTCCAGTTTGTCTGTGTGAATCCTGCAGTCCCTTTTCCCATGGCTTTGGAGTGGTGGGGGTACTTCTCCCACATGTCTTTGGCAAAAAGGATGAGAACATGGAAGGTGCCGTGCTTGCTTCTGCATCTGATAGATGTGGGGTTCTGTGAGCAGGAGCCAGCTGAAGAGAATATTTTTGGGAGCTATAGTTGTGGTAAGGAAGAGAGAACTTCTCTGTCTTGCACCTGCTCTGGGGTGTGCTGTGTGTCAGAGTGATGGGACAGCTCCAGATGCCCCCTTCTCCATCAACACATGGCTCCATCCAGCCTGAAGGTGAAAAACTTTCTTCTCCTGTGTGTTGTCTTTGGGAAGTTGCTTTGTGAGCTGCCATGGCTGGGAAAGATCTGGGAACCTGTCTTGCAGAGCTGCCAGGTGTGTGGTACAGCCCCAGAGCAGTCCCAATTATCCATCCATGAGACAGGACTTGTGGTGAGCCAGAACTGACTGTCACAGCAACTGATGGTCACCAAGTTATTTGCAGTTCTCACTGGTCTCTCTTGGACTAGTTATGTTCATAAGGATGTGTAGTGTTGAATCCAGTTCATTGGCTTACAGAGGCTCTGAATTCAGCTGCTTCCTGCAAGGGCTCCCTCCTCACCCCAGGGCAGGGCACAGTATTTTAGCATTTGAGGACTGAAAAGAGGAAGGAGGAGGCTGAAAACATGGCACTCTCCCTTTTCCCATGACCTTTGAAATCAAGCTTGTTGATATTTTCCTTATTTATTTGACTTATGCTTGGCATAACTTTCTAGCTTTGAAGGTGGATAATATAAAGCGGATGACAACACACCTTGTTTTGTTTGCATTTTATTTTCCATGCGAGTTGTAAGAGCAAATGCCTCTAGTGTTACATGAAGTGAAGCTGACTTAAAGGTTTACCTTTCACTCAGGTCACTACTGCTGACAGACCTGTTAATAACAGCTGGATATCATCCAGTGCTTTCTCTGAGACAGGGAGAGAAAGCACCAGACCAAGTTCCCCCCAGCCATCTGTGACTGCAGTAGGACAAGACCAGGGATGGAGCTCACTTCTGCTCTGAATTTCCTGCCATCTGCACCCTCCTTCTTGGGGTGTCACCTCTGCTGTGAGGAGGTCCTTCCTGACCTGAATTGTCCTGTGACCCAGTGTACAGCCACCAAGTCCTGCACACCTGATGCTGGGGCCAGTGGCTGAGCAGGGGACAGGCAGTCAGGCCTGGGGAATTTAAATTTAGATTACTGCAAAAGCAATCACATGCAGGTCCAACACTTTTGCCTCGAAGTGAGAAGGGAGGAGAAATATGAGAAAGCCATGTGTAACTACCATGGCTCTTCACTGCCATGATTCCCACTACTTCATCTTCCTCCTTCTTCCTGCCTACGCCTGACCCCGAGCTTCAGCAACCCCAAACTGATCCAAAGGGCACGTGTCCAGTAACAAATGTTGCAAAATTGAACCACTGGCATTTATGGCTGGGGAAATCTCTGACCAAGACCTAGACTCTTCTAATTAAACTTAGCTTATTGCTCTTGCAGAAATGCTGAAGGACAAGGCATTCTCAGTGCAGTTCTCATATTGACTTTCTGTGGAGTAACCTTTATATATCTCAATAGACGTGGCCTTTTACTGATGGACATCATTATTCTGCCTTCTTGGCATGTGAGGCCGTGCAAGACAAAAACTTCAGAGTAATTTCAACAGAGGCTGAAACTTGGTGGTGTGAGTCCCGGTGAGCACACAAGCAGAGACAGGCACTGAAAATGCTGTGATTTTATTTTTGTATCAATTTCCATATTAAGTTAAGAGACACTAGAACTTACTGCACTGCTATCCCGAACTATATTTAGCTGCTCAGATGTTTGTGTCTCCATCTCACAAGATCTCCAGAAGTGAGTGGATATTTTCCATCAAGGGCTTGTTATATCTGACCTACTGTGAAAGGAAAATATCTGTTTCACCACCACGCATTTTTTCATACAAGTGGTATCTTTCTGTGTCTCTTCTAACCAACATTAATACATTTTATTTCCTTTAAAATGCTACAAACTTACTTGCTTTAATGTAACTTGGTAATTAACTGGTAGTTACAGCCAAAAGAAGAAATGAATATGCATGTCATTTTTAAAGAATTACACAGTGCAGGAAAACCTCCTAGTATTTGGGATGATGGCCAAATCTTCATCCAGGAGCTGCATTGAACTCAAGCCTCCTGAAATTTGTCTGAGGCTCCTCATTTCCTGGGGCTTTATTTCCCCTCCAGTCCCAAAACAGCCATGCAGTGAACCCTGCCTAAGATTTCTTTTTCCCAAGCATGAGGGTTCCCTTTGAGGATCCCTCCTACCCTTGCTTCTCCAGTGATCTGTAACCTGGGTGGACCAGGACCTGACCTGCCAGCCCAACTCTGCAGCAGAAGCTTAGGAGCATTTTGCAGTCAGTGGCCAAACCCAGGACAGCTCAGGGGACAAGTTTTGTCCTGTTCAGTGGGTCATGATCCAGCCAGTCTATCATAAGAGAGCCTGTTTGCTTAGTTTGCTGCTTTTCTTTTTGTTTGTTTAGGAGGTTTTTTTGTTGGTTTTTTTTTCTTTTTAATTTATACTTAAAGCTTGAGGTTTAGTTTTTAGCTTTAGTCGAGTAATGATTGTGAGACCAGCTGGCGGTATTAATTCGTTTTAATGTGACTCAATCTGAGCAGTGTTCAAGCTTCCTCTTAGAAAATGTAGCTGACTGCGGTGTTTTTTTCTCAGGCAGTTTGCTTGACAGAGAATAAATTTTTACAAAAAGTTGCTCTACAGAGCAAGGGAACAGAATCTGTCATTTTCCCTTCCTGCTGCTCGCTTCTTGCAAAAGTACCTGACATCTGGGGAAAGGCAGCCTTTTCATTAGTGGGTGCATGGAAAGCCCACGGGCAGGAGCACAGAATAACTGGCTCTGCAATTTATAGAACTGCAACTAATTATGTTTTAAGGCTCTGTTTCAGTGAGGCACCATTGCTGCCTATCATTCCAATAAATATATTGGAACTGAATGGCAGTAACTATATTTTCTCTCCTCGTGGCAATTTTAATTCTTTGTGAAAAATCACAGCAGCTGTGAGCTTTCTGAATACAAAGCAACAGGCTCTGAATACAGAGCACAGGTAAGTGGAGGTGACATTCCCCTGTAGTTCACAGCAATTAACCTCAGGAGGGAAAGAAAAATTAAAATGGTCACTGGTGTTTGGGAGAATTACCTTGTGATGCATTGCAAATACCCTTGTAGGCAGTGATTTAACTTAACCTGTGCCAAAGTTATGCAAGTATCCTTATGATACGTTTGACAGCTTGATCCCTTTCTCACTCTCGGAGTGGAGGAGGAAGATGGATCGGTGTACATGCTTCTAGAGGCAAAATGTGTGATTCTTGTCAGGTTAGAGCTAACTGGCATTATTTATTTGCTTACTTTGCAAGTCTGTGAATGCACCTCACCATTAAGAAGACGAACACAGTAATGATTCTGTTTAATTAAGGGAGAAGTAACTTTCTTGCCAGTTCTAAGTGTCGCTTGATCTATCTGAGGTGTCACAGGACTGGAGAACTCCTGCAAAGGGCTGAGGAAGCATTATTTGTGCTCAGTGCGTGGAGCTTTATGAAAGCAATTTACATATTTGCACACTGAAGCATAACTACCAGAACATAAGCAGGGTGATAAATGATTAACTATAAAAGATTGGCAGCATGGGCAAAAATCCAGCAGAGCACTTAAGCTTGTGCTTAACTTCAAACAACCTGGCCCTGCTTACAGTGTCAGAGCCTCTCTTAAGTTCAGGAATATGCTCCTGCACAGTAGTTACATGTGTGCTTAAGTGACCAGGAGGACCAGAGTCTGGCTAAGTGAGCTTATAAACAAGCAAAGCTTTCTCATAGAATGTTTTTAAATTGGAATGGCAGCTGTAAGCAGGACTGTAAACAGATCAGAGCTCATCACAGATGGAGCATACCCAGCTCCTATTGATGAAGTGGGAATTGTCAGTTGCCTAGCATTTCTCAGACAAAGGGCAAAAACAGAGGTATTCTAGCAAAAGGCTAGTCTAGTCTGCCCATTTCAGCACAATGTTTCGTTTTGTGCATTTTGTTCTGGTTTTTAATTTTTCAGAACATAAACATGCTAAATATTTTATTGCTGTTCTGTGAAAATCACACTCTGCTTTGGCCAAATGCTACTTTCACTAAATGATTTAATTGAAAATGGGATTCGGCCAAACCCCGCCCCCCCCCAAAAAAACCCCTAAAAAATAAAACCCCCAACCTCCCAACAGTGTTTTCATTTTCCAGTAATTTGAAATTCTTCTCCAGCATTCACCTTGCATCCACCAAGAATCCGGTTAGTAACTTTGCTTCATCACAAGCCACTTTCTTACAGTGTATTTGGAAGTTCCTGAAGCTGGAGGTTGAAAAAGCTGCTCTGAAGCACAAGTGGTAAGCAAAAGTTGAAGGCCCAAATGCAGGCCATTCTGATGGAGTTGGTTTTGGTCTCCATGTAACACTTCAGGAATATTTCCATGTGCCTGGGTGAAGTTTACCAAACTAGAACTACAAATGAAGTCCACCGCGTTCTCCTTTTATCCCTTCTAAAGGAGAATATTTGGGCTTACATCCACTGTTAGAGTGACTTGCTCCTTGAGTTACCCCTCTCATCTCCAGCAGATACCTGGGAGCAATGGCTACTCTACATTCACTCAATCCTTGTGGGCTTTTACATCACCACAGAGCAGTACATGCTGCTCTTTCATGTTCTTTCCATTTTGGGAAGATTTTTGGCTCAATTTTTCTTTTTTTTTCTTAATTTATTTTATATCTGCTGATATAATCTCTCTTAAAACATGTCTGAAGTTCTTGGTGATTGGGTAAAGCTTAATTAAAGTGTGTCAGTGTGATGGTGTCTTTCATTCAGGAGACATGAAGGAAGATGATAATCTCCTTTTCTGGAATAAATGTGAATGGGTTCAGTGCCCAAAATGCAGGCTCTGGATAATTAACAAGAAGCAGAAGAAGGAAGGTGAAAAGATTTTTCTAGGGCTCAAATTAAGATCTAAGCAATAAGATACTGTTACTGGAGTATGTTCCTGGCCTGAGAAGCCAGGAAACAAGCAGGAAAAATAGGATCTAGAAAGCCCTAGAGACAGAAAAAAAAGTTGGAAATACAGTTTGGAGAGAATGGCTGAAAATTCTCATAACAAGTATGAGTGCAGGCTAGAAAATGATAAAGAAATTATCTCTGATTTGATTCAGATTGTCTTCAAGGCTTTTGTACTTCTTTTTTTCTTTTCAAAATCAACAGGTTTCCATAAAACTGCCTGAATCCCTCATCAGTTTCTCCTCCTAATGGAAATAACTTGAAAGACACTGAACAATGATCAAACAGCATGAGACACACCTACAATGAAAGCAGTCATATTTTTGTAGTCAGAGGGTGGGGGGGGGGGAGGGGGCTGGAGCTTTCTCCATATCTGTTTAAAACATCAAAATGGATTTTTTGCTTCTGTAAGGCATGGACCTTGGATATAAGCCAGCAACCATCAAAATCTGCAGGAATTTCCTAAAGCTCATGGAAGCCAATGGATCGAAAGGTCAGTTGTAGATAGATCAACAGTCAAAGTGCTCTCTCAGGAGCATAAGTTAAACGCTGGTTATTACAAAATTCAAGTGCTTACATTTTTTGTAAGTCTACTATCATTTCTTTTTTACAGCCAGATTTAATATGATGGATCTATATGGAATTTGTGGCTTTCCAGAATATTATTGCAGGTGCCACATTGCTGCAGCTTTTCCAGGTAATGGTTCAGGTGACCACGAGCTGATTGTCTTCTCATATGCAACCCACCCCCCTCCCTCCAGCCAAATCCTCCAGCTCCCTTGGTCTCAGATTTGAAATCCCAATCTTTACTCAAAAGTCTTTGTGTAGTGGTCAACCCATGAGCGTGGGCAGGAGCAGCACCTGGTCAGAACTGAAGGAGGAACAAACCACTAACATTAATTTTCACAACCAATCCTGATTCTGTGGGAAGAAGGTATATTAAGGTGGACTTTATCACCGGCAAATTAACTTGAGAATTGGTGAGGAATGTGGAAGAGGAGCTGACAGCTCTTCCATTACCATTATTGAATGGTTTGGCTTTGCTCCTATTACTAAAGGAAGCTATATCTATATCTATCTATCTATCTATCTATCTATCTATCTATCTATCTATCTATCTATCTATCTAGTTTGGGGATTTTTTTGTCTTTTTGCTCTGGACTCAGACAATTAAGAAGTCAGTAAATCACATAAATTCTTACCAGGAGTGGCATGTGTATTGTTTTCTGGTTTAAACCAGTTCTTTTGTGTTTTGTCTTGCGTGCAAAATCCTTCCTGTTTCTCAAATGCAGGATAAGTAGGCAGTATATGTCAGAAAATATGCAATAATAAATGTTTATCTGCAGTTTTCCATTCCACATGCTGAAAATGAGAAAAGGGGGAAAAAATAGACATGTTAATGATGTCCTATCATTATCATATTCTCTTAAACTAGCTTGGGAAGAGGATGCATAATTACCTGGACAGAGAGTAAGTATATTGACTTCAGCTATTCCTCAGCTGGAGCTGTTTTTCAGTGTGTGAGCAGAAAAAGCTTTAAGGAATAATGCATAAAAATGCTATTATCCTTGGAAAAAGCAATATGCAGCTGTCTTGGCCATTATGTAGGTGAAAACACAATGGGAACCAAGACTGCTGAGTACATTTGCATGAGATTAGTTAAATCATCTAAGCAGAATGTCCCCCCTGTCTGTTTTACCCCATGCTCAGATGCTGGGGAGCTTGGAAGAAAAAGTAGCAAAGAAGATGCAACACCGCATGAGCACTTCCATTATTTTTTTTCTGATTAAAGAGGAGGCACAAAAAGGTGGGGAGAGACTGGCTAGTCATGGGAAATGCCAGTGGGGAAGTTGTGCAGCTCTGGGTTCTGTCACAGTGTGCAACCTTGGGTAACTTGATAAAGTGTTTGGGATCACTTTTTTGAGCTTGATTTAATTTTTAACAAAATGTCATGACACCAAAATTCCCACTTCAATCCACAGCATTCAGTAGAAGGGTCAGTTCTTCCCCTGTGAAATGGGAATTGTTTGAGAGGATGACCCACTCACACTTTACCCCTTCTCTGAAAGGTTAATAGCCTACCTGGCCATGAGGGGCAATTTCCTTTGTACTTGCAGCAGGAATCTGATCTCAGCTGGGGTTTCTGGGAATCTCAGTGATGCAAATAATACCCCCCTCCAGCATCAACTAGAGTGCCATTTGCCATGTTGTGACCGCTTGGTACAATGTTACTTGCTGGAGCCAAGACAGGCCCTGGCCTTTCTGGCAGAGCACCACTGATGGATGAGGCCCTTTCTCTGGGCTGCATTTGTGTGGTTCCAAGCCTTTGCAGGCAATTTAGAGAATATGTCCCCAGGATGTTGTGCTTTGGAAAATAGGCATAGCGATTGGAGCATGTTAGCTCAGCTGTGGTTTTACTGGCAATATGGGACATGAAATAACACAAAGTTTTCATTTGGCCATAGAAATGACTAAATAGAGGTACTTTACCACTTAGGGAGTGTTGCATTCTTGTCATGTCTCAGCATTTTCAGATACAACAGATGAAACAAATTAAATTATGCAAGCACTTAAAGAATGCATTGTTAGCCCCATCTTTAACTTGCTTGAAAATAAATAAACAAACACAAATAACTAGAGAATTTATCTGAAAGATACCATAGGGTGGGTGGGATTTTTGCCTTGTGCTGGTCCATGTAACATATATACATGTGTGTGCATCTGTAGGTGACCCTTAAGCTGTTCCTGCTGCACGTGTTGCCTTGTGGGTCTCACAGTGTAGGAGAAACCACGACTGCACATCACTTATTTGCATTCCAGTTGTATACAGCTTTGGCAATTTGTTTATGCAATTGAATGTATGCAATTATCAATAACAGAGTCCACAATAAGTCCCAATTAATGTTGCCTCAGAGATCTTTCTTTATGTTTGTACTGGTTTCTGTAGATTTAAACACTCAACATTAATGATGCATTAATGTTGTTTTCTGTTGTGTTTTTGTTTTGTGGGGTTTTTTTCCTTATTCAATGCTATGTTTGCAGCATAAAATCCACCATTTATTTTGTTCTCTTTGCTCAGCAGGGACACTTTTTCCACTGACTCTTTATGAGACTTCTTCGTGAGTACGAAAGCCATTTATCTTTATTAGTTGTATATTTTGCTCGTCACCTCTCTTGCATTTATGAATTAAATATTTATTGATTTTTTTCACAAAGAAGAATGCCCCACTGCTCATTAAGAACGATTACCACCAGCTATGCACAGAAAACCGTAAGCAAAGCAAACCTTCATTACTTCTGCATGCACTTCCATGTCAGAAGGGACAAGAACTGAATCTGTCTTTTAACAGAGATCTTTGTAGGGCTGGGTATTTTCTTTCAAGAAATCTGTATAATGGGCTGTGAAAGAAGAGATTGCATCTGTTTGTTTTGTTTCTTTTTTTTTTTGCTTTGTGATACACAAGCAAAAGTGAAGGAATTTTTTCTTCTCTTCTCCACTTTTTGCTTGTAATCTCATTGAACTGATGGGTATTCATTTTGATATCATATGAAACCTATTCCATTACAACTGAAAATAATTAGCTTACTCTCAGTTTTTAATTAATTAATTTTAAGGCTCAAAGGATCAGTGTAGGTCAGCTACCAGATATTGCTGCATGAAGCCTAGAGCTCTGACTAGACCTTGCTGCAGGAAGGTGTGCAATCCTGTGCTGGAAATGGTGTGTTCATGCAGCATACAGGACAAATCCCTGCCACCTCTGAAAATACAGAAATTGTTTTCAACATAGATAATGTGCCTTCAAACTGCAGCCAAGAGATTTGATGCTGAGTCTCTATCTAAAGCATGGAAATGCTCTGTCAAAGAAAGCAGTCATGGAAAATGACTCTAAATTTTGTTTCCTCCACCCAGCAATATCCTGTAATGTTTGAAGTTATGTCCCATGAGCAGAAGACCTGGTGGTCCCCTTCTCCAGGCTGCCTGGCCACGTTCCTTGGGTGTTCTGTCTGCCAGCCATTGCTGACCCACATGCCAGTTGTGCCCAGTCTTGGCTTTTCCCTGGGTTCTCTTATTCTCCCAGACTGCAATGTTGCATCAGTCATGTGGAAGTTCAATTATTTTTGAGACTTACACCTCTGAGACTCCTTTGAATTCAGCTGAAATTGGCTGAGAGAGAGAAGCAGAGAGGGATGAAGACTCCTCTGCTGAGGACACGGGCTAGTAACTCTGGCCTCCCAATCCTCCCATCATTCTCCCCCCTCCCTTATTGCAGCCCTTGGCAATTGGAAATTAGGGACAACTTGTGGTCTCTTAACGCTGTCCACATCATTAATTGTTGTCTTCCCTGATGGGGGAGACGTTCAGATTTTTGCCAGGAGAAAAAAGGAGGCAAATGGGACTTCATGCTTCTCAGTCTCCAGACAGGTGTTTGTTAATTCTTATCTAAGGAGTACAAGCCACTGGCGTGGCCTAGACATAGCACAGAGCAGAGAATGCAGCAAGAAGACAACTTATCAAGATTTCACAGACTTTTTAAAGGTAAATTACCCAATGAAAACTTAAAATGCAAGGTATTTTCACTTTTTTACCAATGTCCAAAAAGTTCCTAAATCACAGGAACTGCGGAATTCTTTATCCAATCATCCCAAACCAGTTCTACTGCAGAATAAGGAGTAGTAGAAGAAGAAGGTTTGGAGAACAACAACAATCCTCCATTTTGATGTTTTTTTGCTTTTATCTATTTACTATGCAAATAGACCTAAAAACTCTAAATTTTTCACCCTGTGATAATCTCACATAGTATTCTACCACCTAATTCACACCATTGTCGATTCAAATTCTTCCCAGAGGCTAGGCAAATTTTCCCATGGACAAAGGCCAAAAACAGTGTTGTTCAGGGGGGTGAAACCCTTCAAAACAGGCAGAGAAATATTCTCTGCACTCTGGGTTCCTACAGTCTCCAGCAGAAATCATCTAGGTGGATCACACTTTTTCTGGCAAATGCAGTTTTTGCCTCTTCACTTTGCCTCTGCATGGGGCAAAACTAATCCTGTCCCACTGTTCATTACTGACTTCCTTGAAGCTGGAAGGGTGCTATGAAGACTTGAGCTTTGGCTTTTTTTTCTCAGGCTTGATGGAGTTCAGGAAAGAAAGGGACCTTCTGTGCCCTGTGGGGTTAATGAGTGCAAGTCTCCTGTGCTGGGCTGGGTCTGTGGCTGCAGCTCAGACCCTCATCAGGGAGCTGTTATGTACTGGCCCCTCCTGAGTGTACATGCAGCTGTAGTGGCTTTTTTTCAGCTGGGCTGGCACCACTGGAATCACAATAAGGACAGACAAGGAACTGCGGGAAAAGGCCCTTTTGCCCAGCATCCTTCACTTAGGGATGCATTGGGTTTAGCACTAGTGGAGCCAGCAAGCTCAAATGGCTTCACATTGGATGCATTTTTCAGTGGACTCGCATAAAAATACTTTTTCTTTTGCCAGTGCTTGAAGGTTTGCTTTTCTTTTTGAAGGAACAGAAACAGAGAGGAAAAAGCCTTTCCTCAGCAGCAGTGTTGACACAGCCACAATTTTCATTATCTGCACTTTTCTTTTGCAGCAGCAATAATGTCACCTCCCTCGTCTCCTCAGGGCTCTCCTGACGCATCAGTCAAATGCCCACAGCAAGATTGCCACGAAATGGCTTTTGACAGGAAGGGCAGCTCGTGCCCCGCAGCTGTGACGGCTCTTGGGGTGACTGGCTGAGGACAGCGCCAGGGTGAGCGCTGAGGCGGCATCAGACATCAGGCCTTGCGCTGCGCTCCTCAAAACTCTCCTTAATCCGCTTTTCTGGTGGGACTTCTCCCCTTTCACTCCTGATGGATTCACTTCTCCCTGGGGCTGCAGCCCTGTGTTTGCTGTTCTGAAACACCTCTGTAGCGATCAGCTGAAAGGCAGCAGAACTGAAGGAGATTTTCTGTGTCTTGGCTGAGGAGGGTTAACGCTTTCTTGCCAGGCACAGGGCACACAGGCCATCCAAAGCTAGGCTCTGATTAGTCATCCTCCTACAATTTAAGCTTTACTGATAGTGCATCTTCATTTTATTGCTTCTACGGTAAATCCTGTTTTTGCATGACAGCTAAGGGTATGTTGCCCTCTGTGGAAGTGACCATGCCGCTGGGATGGATACTTCTGAGGGCCAGGAACCACAGTGCCAGGAGGTGCAACTGGAAGCATTGCTGCCCTTTGGTGTTAACAACCCTGGTTTGTATGATAAGGTGAACAATCCTCATTGAAATACTCACGTCCCATCTCTCTGTCCTCCCCCACCGGTGCTTCTAGGGTGAGGTATTGTCGTGGGAAGACCCTATCCCTTGACTACCAGGGTGCTGGGATGCTCTCAGGGATGCAGAGGGATGAGGTTAGCTCCATATCCTTTGCCGCCACACTTTGTCCCCCCAGGGCAAAACCAGGTTCCAGTGTTCCAGGGACACTTTGGTCTCAATAGGCCACCGGGGAGAGCCCAGGGCTCTGCAGCAGCTGCGTCGCTGCCTGTTGGAAATGGCCCGGCTCTGCCTGACAGTGAGTGATACATTCTCCAGTGGCATCAATCCAGGCGCAGCTTCTCCCATGTCAGGTTTGTGATGAAAGATACTCTCCTTTGCCACTTCCTTCTCCTCCTCCCCAGGTCTGACTCTTTGAAAATCGTGGCTGGCTTTCAAAAGCTGACTGTTAAAACGCTGACTGCTAAAAGAGATAGCAGTGTGCCTGTCCATGAAAGCCAGCCATCCTGGGTGAGCTCATGAGAAAATCTGATCTAACCTACCTGTCTGAGCTACCCAAGGATTAGGCAGCCCAGCTGCACTGATATAGTCAGTAAAAGCAGCTGTTTATATTTCAAACTTTCTGATGCAGCAGGGTTTTGTAAAAAAGGCACAATGCTACACTTTTTTTTTTTTTTTTTTTTTTTTTTTTTTTTTTTTTTACCTTTTTCCTTTTTTTGGGCAAAGCCTCGAGAGGAACAAGCAGTACTTCAAAACACTGCTGCCTCCATTTATTTAAACATTTCAGTATCTTGCTGTCATGTTCCCACCCCCCCTTCCAAGCCTCAGCAAATAACAAGGTTTATTTTTGACGCTGTTAAGGAAACCAGGATGCACTCAACAGACCAGAACCTTGCAGGATGCAAATTCCTACAGTTGCACCTACGGTGGGCATGTGGAGCTGATTTTCACCAGCGCATGAACTTTAACTGGTGGCCGCTGCCAGTGCCCTGCTGACTGTAGGACTGGGGTTTTCAATCAGGTCTGGCCAAAACACAGCTGGGTTGCCCCTCTTGTGAGCCACTCAGACAGCCGCCCCTGGGCTATGGGTTTCAGATGACTTGTTTAGACAGAGGGGCTGCAGAATGATGAGAAGCAGGGGGGTGGGGGGAGGGGGGGTGAGGTTTTTCCTGCTGAGCCCAGGATATGGGATTGCTGGGGTCTTCCTGCTTATTCTCTTCCTGATGGTTCCGGTGGTCCTCCTCCTGCCTTGGGCTGCTTCGGGTAGGTGTCCTGAGCTCCTTCTATATGGGGGGTTGGTATGTGGCTTTTATCTCGAGGCAGAGAGGCTTCCAGCACAGCTCATGGCTCTGTACTGGACACCCTTTGTGCCCAGGGTCCTTCCCATCTCCTTCTGAACATCAGAGGGGCTCCCACGCCCAGCTGCTTCTGAAGGAGCTTTCCTCCTCTCTGTAAAGGTTTGTGATACCCCGGGAATATTCTCTTTTTTTCAGCCGTTTGTTGTTAAAGCATACTAACCCTCTGATTCCACCCCAGAAGGATTGGAAACTCTGTATTTTATGTTACTCGACAGTCAGCATTTTCACTAGATGAGACTGCATGATAAAGGATGTTTACTTAGGCCTGAGGGTGTGTGATACTAGAATAAAGTTAATAAAATAAAAGAATTATTAATATTGTACTTAGCTTTAAGTATTTTGTTTTTGCTATTGCCTCAACCAGCTAGCTTTTTGGGGTAGTTCATTATCTGCTGCTAGTGGGGCTGGGATATTCTGTTACCTCTTCCTCTGATTTTAAAGGTGACTTTTAGAGACACTATTCTGGTTGTCGTATCCCTTCATAGAAAAACTTTCTCTTCCTCCTGTCTGCCTTTTGGTGCCTGAGATTTACCCCTGGGACCTGGCTCTGTAAGGACTTGTATCTCTTCTGTGTTCCCTCACCCCTCCTTCAGGTTACTGACTTTACATTTCTATTGTACAAGTAATTACCTCATTCCTGGCTCCAGGCTGTATGCCTTTGCTTAGGAAAACACTTGTGCTGTGACTAACATTTCTCATGCTATATCATTTATAACAGTGCAAAAGCCTTTGAGGATTTATAATTGATAGCTCGCCACAAGATTTGCATACAGCCTCAGTGTATAAACATGACCCAAGGGTGATCTGAGGAAGTGGTTCCCAAAATGGTGGATGCTTGGCTCCCAGTTTATTAGGTTTTTGGGACTCCCAGCCCAACAAGCTGCAGAAGAGATGCTGGAATTCCCATAGCCGATGAAGGGCAAATCCCATACCTGTTGCTCTCCCCCTTTTGGCAGCATGTTGCTGCTTTTGCAGCCATTTTTCTACATCAGTATCTTTGGCAGATGCAATCCCAAGGAATTGAGGGACCTCCAGCACCTGGCTGGTGGCCTTGAGGAGAGGTTTCTGCAGCCCTGGTGTGTTCAGGGCTCAGTGGTTCCCTTGCCAAGACAATGGTGTTTTGCCACCATCAAGGAGAGGGCATGGGCTCTTCCGAGCAGGAAGGAGCTTGCTGTGCTTGCCAACCCTATTTCTCCATGAGCTTTCCACACAGATGGATACCACTGGTGTGTACCTTCCTCTCTTCCACACCCCCAGAGGTGTCTGCAGGACTTGCCTAATGGTCCTATGGATGTGACCCTATGGATGGGTAAAGAAAATCTGATGTAGAGCCTTGCCCTTCCCCATAAACCCA
This sequence comes from Aphelocoma coerulescens, assembly GCF_041296385.1. Taxonomy (NCBI): domain Eukaryota; kingdom Metazoa; phylum Chordata; class Aves; order Passeriformes; family Corvidae; genus Aphelocoma; species Aphelocoma coerulescens. Next base: position 82,143,565 of record NC_091015.1, read on the forward strand.
GCCTTTTCAGCGTTCATGTTATGATCTTTAAAAAGGCAGCTTGGAAAAGCACTTTTAACTGAAAGGCAAGGCCAAAGAGGAAACATTTTACTGAAAAATGATTTCTATCTTAAAAAGTAGTTCTTTGCCTAGTTTCTATATTTAAATTTTTATCATAGCAAAAATTACTTTTGTAGGAAAGTTTCTGTGCAGAAATTTTACTGGTTCAGTGCAGGAGTCAGAGTCCCAACAGAGGGTAACTGCTTGCTGAACCATATTTGAAAAAATAAGTCTCCAGTTAATTTTCTTTTTGATGAAAAGATACCCTCTGTCACTTGAGGGTGTCTGGCAAATTTCAGGCACATGGTTCCATAGAGCAAAGCTGTGCTGGAGCTAAATTCAGGCTTTGTACTGGAAAGTAACTTGTGACCTTCTGTCCTTTTTCTGCTACATCTTTAGAATGGATGTAAATCCATGAACTTAATTGTGAAGATGGGTCTCATTTGAAGAAATCCTTTGTTATATCCCCATACATACATGTTTGCTCTTCTCAAGTAGGGATGATGTTCTGAATTTGCAGCCAAGGCTTGATTCATAGATGATAAAGCAGCTCTGAAATTCTTGATGTAGCCCTTCTAAAAATAATTCACAGGATTAAAGATCTCTGTCAGGAAGCCAACTAAATGGTAAAGTTAATAATCTCTGCCAGAGCCCCAGGCATAGGTTGTCACCTAACAAACAGCTGGGATTTGTGGACCTTTAAGAGCAAACATCTACAATACAGCTCATGAATCAGTACCACTGTGATGCAATTTAGTGACAGTTTAGAAGCGGTGTGGGGTGGGGAGGGAAGTCAATCCAAATATCTTCTCCTTACTTGAAAAAAAGAACACTGAGAGTGAACTCTTATCAGCCTTGAGGTTTTAAGTTGACTGTGTTAAAACGGCAGAGCAGTAGGGTTTTAATAACAATTATGAGATAATGCTTTCCTTTGTGAGGGTAATCCTATTTTAATGTTTCTAATTTATAATTAAGATAATGTCCATTAGAAATGATAACACATTGCTGCCCCATAATCTACGAATGCATTTACAGTGAAAAAGGCTGAAAATGAACTGTCTTCTCCTTATGAATGAACAGATCTGTACATGCCTCCAGCACAGGGATAGGCCCATCAGCAATGGGCAACCCCTTTCTCAGTCACTACAAATTAAACAGATTCCAGAGCTGTGAGAAGTCACAGAAGTCCTTGTGAGATGAAGTCGTGGTGTAGGATGGGCTGCAAAAATGGGCCCAAGGGCAGTGGTGGCCCTGGTGCTCTGCTGTGGGGGACTAAGCCTGGGCAGGTGGGTGACAACCCAAGTAGGGTTTTGCTGCACATTTGCTCAGATCCAGAACAGGCACCCTGGATGCTTGGCGTGGCTGAAAGGCTTGGAGATGGGCAGTCAGGGCAGGGCTGAGAACCCTGACCAGAGACACTGCAGTGGGCACCCAACCAGAGGGATGCTGAGGGAGGGGGGACTGCAGCATGAGCCAACTTCTGTCTGCTGCCACACCTGGCATTGGCACTGGGGAGAGCCCTCATTTGGAAGGGTGCAGAGATAAAGCACAAATCCCCTTTCCCTTAAATCAAAAAAAGCCTGGACAAACCAGCCTAAAATAAGGTGTAAGTTCAGAAGAAAAAGGAAAATTGGAAAATGCATTCAAAACTTCCCATATTTCTTCATTCCTGGTATTAAGAAAAGAAATGGAACTCACAATTTTTTTTGTACTGGGATCTGGGGGGAATATATCCCAGAAAGACTGTGAGGAGGGATCAGAAAGAAGGTTTTGCTTTTAGTTTTTTATCTATTTGCTCATTGTAGCATGAGGTCTGCAGTTGAGGATGCTATGTAGTTTGTAATGTTCTGGTCTTTTTTTTTTGTCCTGTTTTTTTGTTTGCTTTGGTGTTTGGTTGGTTGTTTTGTGTGTTTGTTTGTTTTTTTTCTCTGGGAAAAATGTTTTAATAAAGGGACAAATTTATTACAATACTTGAATGCTACAAATCCCCACTGTCTTGTAGTACCTCATCTTTATAGAAAAATGAGAACACAAAGGCTTTTGGAGCTGGACTTGACTATTCTGCACTATTTTCTCTCTTTTCCTCTCCCTCTCTTCCTTTCCAGAATCACTGATGCATCTCTAATAGGAAAAATGCAAAGTGTGCAAGTTGTCTTGGCACTGTGGCTCAACATCTTGTCATGTTGCACTATTATGTTGACTCTTCTGCACAGGGAGAGTGCATGAAAAAATCCCAGAAGCACTGTTCTGGTTCAGGCAACCACAATTCCATTTTTTGTTGGCTCTGCGAAGAGAGATTCTACAGAGACGGACATCTCGGAGCTAATCAGCTGGTTTGACTTAAAGGGAAGGAAAGCCAGTGGCATATTGCAGACCTAACTGTGCTCAGGCTTAGTTATTCTTTCTTTTGTTCACTTTTTTTTGGAAGTGGAAAGGAAAGAGAAGGATGTGCAGAATTTTGCTTCCGGAAACTGGGTGTATTGAGTTGTTCATAATTATCTTATAAAATAGGAGGGGGCGAAATAGGGAAACTTGACCCACTTATTTTCAAGGCTTCTGAGAGACGAATTTAATTATTTTGGTATTTTGTGGTTTTGCCCATTGAAGTATGAAGTCCTTTAGCTACACATGTCTGTCCAAGTGTTTTTATTTTAGGTTATTTATAGAGCTCCACTACTGTGGTAGATGTGCCTTTCACATTGCTCTGAACTAATACTGGTGATGAAACCCCTCTTAATAAAAAGGGAACTAAGACAAAGGACATGCATTTGTTGAACTTGGAGCGGAGTTATTCCTCATTTAAAGAAGAATGTTTGTTTCAGTATATGTTTTATTATCATGTTTCATCTATTTGCCCAAGTCTTGAAGATGCTCAGCACAATGATTCAGAAACATTAAACCCTGTCCCAGATGAGGCAGTGTTCTGCTGCTTACAGCTCCCACCCACCCCCTACCCACATACATTCTGTAAAAAAGCCTTAGCACAGCCTAAGGAATGGGACCCAGCTTTACAGAAGCATGGAGTCCTTGACCAAAGCAGATAAAAAGGCTCAGCAAGGAAGAAAAACCTTTGGTCCCTCATTTTTTACTTGATAGACCTAAGGGTAATCTGACTGGAACAGCAACTTCCTAATTTCTCATTGGCTGAGGTCTTTGTAGCGGAGCTTTATGAAGACAAGGGTGCTCTCTCTGTTTGACTTAACAAGAGCAGCAGCAAATCACCAGCCTGTTAATTTTCTGGTTTGTTCACATGATGTGTGCCTGCTGAAAATGCTACCTTAGGTCAAAATAAAACTCGGTAGGAAAGCCATGTGACTGTGAAGGGAGAGAAAGGGCATGCTGAGCAATGCAGTAGCATATTAAAAAACACTTGTTAGGCTTGATTGCAAAAGTGAAATGCAATATCTTCTTCAGCAGGTTTGGATCGGGCTTTTATGAAAAGCATTCATGCTCGTTCTACAGCAGCTTTGTGTTTAAGATCTGTGGTTTGACTATTGCAATGGAGGGATGCCTCAAGGGGCTTTACACAAGTCACTTGGGCATGAGCAGCTGTCTGGTCACGCTCTGTTAGAGCAGGAGCCTGGGATGATCCTCTCTGGGGTCATTCCCTGCTCTGCTCTCAAACACTGCTTCAGCAGTTCTGATAACACAATTATTAGATTCCCTTAGATGTTTTAATGGTCACAGTTGTTCTAAGCCTTGATGTTCACACACTTGTTTCACTATCAAAGTTTGTACATGATCAGTCACCTTCCTCTATCTCTAAGCCACACAGAAAAGGCCTCTGAAGCTCTTCTTGCCTCTGTAAAGAGGAGGCATTTGGGTTCAGGCATGTTAATGCTATCTCAGTGGACAACTTTGGGCTTCCCAGACTTTACTGATCCTTAGAAGTGAATTCTTCCTCTCAGTAGCACTAGGAAGTCCAGGAAAGCTATGGATCATGGCTCAGCACCCCATGCTGCACCCCTGGAGATCTGTTGTGCCAGGGAGTATGATCTGGATCCAGCCAGACCTGTGAAGCTGCTGGGCACAGGCCGACCCTGGGTACAGGGGGGATCTTGCTGTGCTGGTGGTGGGAAGGAAGAACTCATCTGTGTCTGCCAGTTTGGCTGGCTGGCTTGGGCTCCCTGCTACACAAAAGTGGGGCATTTTCTGGAGCTCAGCTGCTTTGGAACCAGTCTTTATTGTGTTACTGTGCTGGGACAAATTCTCCCAAAGCTTGATCTGAGTTCATAGAGGCAATTTCAACCTGCAGTCTTGTTAGTCTGCAACTAAAATAAGCAACCAAAGTATAGCTTAAAGTTGCCTATTGAAAAATTATTCCTCATTATCATAGAATCACAGAATGGTTTAGGTTGGAGGGGACCTTAAATATAGTCTACTTCCAATCCCCTGCCATGGGCAGGGACAAAGCCCTGTCCAACCTGGCCTTGACCAGCTCCAGGGATGGGCATCCACATGCCTGTGTTTTAATACTGGTGTCAGTGTGTCCACATGAGCATGCACTGCCTTGCTGCACTGCTGGTTTAGCAGTGCCTAAAGTAGGAGAGTCTTCATCCCTGCATTTCACCTAGAATACAGGGATGGGGCAGATGGTCAGGTTATTTGCTCTTTCAGTGAGGAAAAGCCTGTATCATTAGCTGAGGTCACTATGGCTCTGCTAGGGTGATACCAAGACATCAGCCTAGAAGTAGATGGTGCTTCTGCAGGGCAGACAGAGGTCCTTGTCCCAGGGACATTCATAATGCATATCTGCCCTGCTCTCACTTCGTAAAAGGGAAATTTTCTGTGTATCAGATCTGCTAGCTATTCCTCTGAAATATTTAATACCCTAATAAGTAAAGTTTATCCCTTTAGAGATGGCCATAAAACATGGCTTTTGGGACGTTGAGGTGATGCCATGGTTGGCCCGCAGTATGACACTGGATTATAACCTTGTGTGGGCAAAGCATTTTCAAACTCTCCAAGGAGAGCACCCTAGATTTGTAATTCATAGGATTTAAAGCCAGAAGGGACTATTAGATCATCCAGCCTGACCTGTATAATGCAGATCATAGCATTTTTCTGACTAATTTCTGCTTCAGCCCTGCAACTTCTGTTTGAGCTACAGTGCACCTTATAAAGGAACATGTGCTTTCAATTAAATGAAGCCAGAAATTAAGATTTTTAAAAATTATTATTATTCAGTGATAGTTTGATCTAGCAGCTAATTACTCTCAATGGTTAGTGATTATTAAATTAATTGTATCTTCTTAACCAAGTTTTCAGCCATTAGATCTCACTACATTTTTGTCTCCTAAAGAGCCATTTAGTATTAGAAATATCTTTTTACAGTCAAAGTTTTCACTATTAATTACAAAATCCTAAAGTTCAGGATCTTGATCATCTCAACTGGACATAGTGCAAAGAAGAGAAGCTCTGTGATCCTCAGATGGATCACATTTTTTTTACTGTACATTTTATATGCCTGCAGAATGGACTTGGTATTTGTGAAAATTAACAAAGCAAATGCCTTTTAATACATTGCAAACAGTGCTTAAAGCCTGTTTTTAAGTCAGGCAGAGGAACTGTCTCCTGCCTTGGAAAAAACCTCAGCTGAAATAAAAATTTATATTAGAGCAATGCGAAGCATTTCATCAGACTCCAGACACAGTTGAACTTAGCCTTGGGCCAGAGGCTGAGTTCATGAACCGCAGCTCGTGCTGGCAAAAATTCAGCTGTGGGAAATGCTGCTTCTCCTTCTCCCACGTCAACTTGCACCTTTTACCACACTCCTCAGAGCTACACACACAGGGAGGACAGAGAGGGAGAGAAAAGCAGGAGGAAGCAGCTTACATCTCTCACCACTCGTTTTTACTGGGGGAGGATTTGGTTGCCCTTCTCTACTTTTCCTGCGGTGGGAGGGGATGAAGGATGGCACGAGAGTGTCTGAGACATCCGTGATTCAGAGTGCCTTGTAGTGTCCTTGAAGGAGTTTCTGGGTTGTTGGGTACAAGCCTGCCTGGGGGAAAAGTAAATAAGGGAAAAAACCTCCCATCTCATCTGATAACATTTGGAGGAGTGAAATACTTTTATTAGAGCCAGGCATCTCCACCAGAAGCTCTCTGCTGGTAGTGTTCTTGATGCAGGGCAGTTTATAAGAGTCCCCTTCACAAAATGCATAATGACTACAAAATTGTTACTGCAACTGAAAACTTCAGTTTCTGAATCATAAAATGGAGTTTCTTGCAGCAGCTATGCTGAAAATGTGAAGTGTGGGCCACAGTTTAAGAGAATAACTGTTGAGGTGGTTGGTATATCTGGTTAGTCACTACAGTGAGAAGTCAACTGTGAGGAAAAGATGTGTGATTAGGAAGTTTGGGATTTTTTTTAATACAGAAAGAAAATTTGGAAAGAATAAGCATTACCCACAGATGCTATCATATCTGATAGTTGTGCAATAGATGCTACATTCACTTCATATAGAATAGATGCTACATAACTACTTCAATCATAGAAAGTTAAGGGGTTTCAACATTAAACATCATCTATTCCCAAGCCCCCCTGCCATGGGCAGGAACACTTCCCACTAAACCAAGTTGCTCAAGGCCTTATCCAGCCTGGCTTTGAACACTGCCAGGGTTGGGGCATCTACAGCCTCCCTGGGTAACCTGGTCCAGTGACTCACCACCCTCACAGCCAAGATTTTCTTCCTAATACCTAACCTAAATTTCCCCTCCTTCAATTTGTGCCATTACTCCTTGTCCTATCACTATGAAGGGTCCCCTCCAGCTTCCCTGTAGGCCCCTTCAGATACTGGAAGTTTGCTATGAGGTCTGTGTGCAACCTTCTCTTCTCCAGGCTGAACAGCCCCAACTCAGATTGTCTTTGTAGGGAAGGTGCTCCAGTCCTCTAATCAGCTTTGTGTTTCTCCTCGGGACTTGCTCCAGCAGTTCCATGTCCTTTTATGCTGGAGACCCCAGGGCTGGATACAGCACTCCAGTTGGGGTCTCACAAGAGAAGAGTAGAGGGGGAGAATCACCTCCTGACCTGCTGGCCGTGCCCCTTTTTAAGAATGGGGGTTATTATGATTCCCTTTCTCCAGTCATCAGGGACTTCACCTGACTGCCACGATTTTTCAAAAGTGACAGATGGTAGCTTAGTGTCTTCATCTCTTAGGTGCCTCAGGACCTGCAGACAAATCTCATCAGGTCCCATGGACTTATGCACAGTCATGTTTAGGTTTACTCCAATAGCTGATATTCTTCCCAGCTTTCTATTTTGGGTACCTGTTTAATATCCCTTCATTTTCCAAACTTTTCAGCTATGCCTGTACTGAAGAAACATGCTCTGATGAATTGGTGTATAATGCAGTAAGAATCTGGTCAGGAGTGTAGCACCTGTATTTTGCTGGCTTAGCACCAATACTTGGCCAGCCACATCAAGGGTTTCCACCAGCAGGGGAGGAACCATTGTGTCGTCAGTTCTCTGTGTCCTACTCTTCCTGCTCCATGGGGCCAAGGGGTAGCAAGAGATCTGTTAAAAGCATCCCCTTTACTCAGCACCTGTCAGTCCTAGAGTAGAAAAGTCCTTGAGGGCTCATTTGGAAGTTTTCATCATTCCCTCATCTGGAGCTTTGTTAACAGGCTAGTGCCCATATGCAGCTCTTGACAACCCAGCTGCTTTTTTTTTTTTTTTCTTCTTCTCTTACTAATTCTGGAAAAATCTGGAGAGAAAAGAAGGTACATGCAGGTGATATTGGAATTTGTAGGTGTAGATGCAAGGTACAGAGGAAAGTTAACAGGAAGTTTGGTTGTAAAGCTTGTGCTACTGAAGAGACACGTGAAGGAGATATGGCTTTCTTATTGGCTACTTGTTCCTGCCCTCTTCTTTGTTCTGGCACAAAAGATGATGTAGCTGGAGATTAGGGTGCTGATCAGGCTGAAAATAATTATGAGAACCAGAAAACTGCTACACTGCTGGCTGCAGTTGTGAAAAATCTGTACAGAGCTTGCTATAAATGTACAAAACCTGGTGTTAGGTATGCCTCTAGGTATGGTTTTTTTTCCTGGTGACTGCCTGCAGGAAAGCAAGCCAAGGTATTGAGTCCGTTAATGTCTTGATAAACCAGACTGATCCCTTGCTAAGCCAACTGATTTTATTTGGTTTTATGTCCACATTTCTTTTAGAGCCAATTTCTATTGTATGTCCAATGAAACTGCAGTGCTACTGTCTGCTTCGGTGACCCTTCCCTGCATTGATGGCATGTTGGCACCTGATTGATGGCCTCAGACTGCTGCTAAAAGACCCAGTGGTGGTAGTGCTTGCAGGACTGTAGAAGGTGCTTTGATGCTGCTGCCACGGAGTGCTGCACTGTAATGCCATTGATCTCCTTGGGATGGCTAGCCTGTAGTCACCGCTCTGATCTGAATGCTTCACAGTATTCCCTCATCCCACTTGTAACAATTCCTTTGCAATGAAGAGGCCTGAGTTGCGCTTGCAGAAGGTGTTTTATGTGGATATTTGTTTTCTAAAAGTATATAAAGAGATATCCATCTAGATGTGTAATAAACACCCCATAAAGCAGCTTGACTCTACATGGAGATTTGCAGCTGTGTTTACGTACCCTGACACTGCAATATCCATACATCATCCCTTCCTCAAGGAAGTCTTGCTTCTCTTTTATCTCTTCTTGCCTTTTAAAGGCTCTGAGAATTTACTTTGCTCCCACATGACCAAAGCTTACCATCACCTCACTGCATCTTCTTCTTAGCAGATATTGTAGAAACATGACAGCCTAATAGCGTTGTGCTAACTTGGAGGAGGTGGACTTGAACTTGAGCATCACTGGTGGGAATGTGACGTCACTTAATGAACATCTAGGTCAGATTTAGACCTTGTTATCCTCATGCCAGCAGACCGTGAATCTCATGGTCTCTTGGCTGGAACCATGCTTATACAAGACAATTCACATGCTCTTCCACAAACCTCTCCAAAGATGCTAACAAATTAGCAAAAGGGTTATTCCTTTTGTGCTTTGCTTGTGTCACTTTTTATCAAGGAATGAGTTCTGCAAAATTCATCTGTGGAAAGCAATACCTCATCTCTACAAGCAGCTTGGCACTGTGGGCACTGAGCTCAGACTTTTCAAAGGAATCCCCACCTTCTGATTTGATTTGCTGGGGTTTCCTGAACTTGCTCCACGAGCTTGCCTAGGCAGAGCTGCCTTTTTGCTCAGCCCTGTTCTCTTGCATGATGCCATATGCCTTTGTTATAAATCTTGCAGGACAAATGGAGGCCGTCATCATCCACGTCCCTAGGAATAACCAACATCATTAAAGTATGTAGCCATGTATGTGTGCGCAAACTCACACAGAAACACACACACACACTTCCCTAATACTAAAAATTCCCTGTAGATGGTAGGAAACTCCACAGTTTATATTTACTGCTCATTATTGTAAGTTACATTGCAGTGGCAGTAGGTAGAAGTCCCATCTCCTTGTGCTCGGCAACTTCTACACATGACAACTAAAACTGTTCCTCTCCAAAGAGCTGGTGTGGAATTGCCTCCAGAGGGTGTTGTGGGAGGTTATGCCTCCTCTCCTTTGCTCCTGCCTGTTTTCCTGGCTGAGGATGGATAGCAGGAGCCCCAGCGGAGGCTGCTGTGCTGCAGCCCTGGTTGTTCCTCCTGGCAGCTGGTCTCCAGTGTGATGGCAGTTGTCTGGACATTTCACTCTGTGGCTCCTGGCAAGGGCAATATGAACCACAGATGAGGCTAAAGCTCTGCCTGGTTTGGGCAGGGGTGATTTCCAGCAGATCTAAGTGGAGCATGAGAGTAGACCCTCTACTCTTCTTCCCAGTCATGACACCCCGAGCTATAAACCCCTGGTCATGCACACCCTGTGGCTCCTTGGGCTAAAGAATAAAAAAGTAATTGAGCTTGGTGTGCCTGATTTTTCTACCCTTTGTATTGCACATGAAAACTTGATATCCAGACCTGAGGCTTTGAGTGAGTGGGACAGAAAAGCCATGTTCATTTTCCAGAAATTCTATGGTGTGGAGATATCCTGTATCTAGAGATCACAGGGTATTTTACAAGTGTTACTAGTCTCATTTTCACAGACAGAGATGCTGCAGAGAAGGATGGGTAAGATGACTTTGTGAAGCTGTCTAGGAGGAGAGGGCCATTTGTTGAGATTTAAATCCACAGCAAAGTTATACAGATTGAAAATATAAACTTGCATTAGCCTAATGTAAGTAGCTTTTCCATATGTTTGGTCTTCCCATCCAGTGTTTTCAGTCATATCTATCATGCTGTTAATGCCCAGCAATGCTTGTAGAAAAGTTCAGAAAAAACAGTGCTGCCCTCCTTGCCCAGGCCAGGGATGTTTCTTTTACATTCCCCAGAACTGCTCATCAGTCAGTCTCTAGGAATTTAACCATGATTCCTCATTCTGCTCAGGAAATGCCTTGTCAAAAATGGTTGTCCATCAAAGAGATTTATATCTCAGCACAGTTCATAGGGATCCACTCTCAAATTGCTTTGTTCCAGATGCTCATGCTTGATGTCCATATGTCTAGAACTGATAAACTTGTATTTCATAGTAGTTCCTAGTGTGCCCTGTGGGTGAGGGTGAGGATTTCTGGGCTGGCCCCAAAGCAGCATTATGAAAAGGGAGCACATTGGAGAGGCAGCTTCCACCACAGCCCTTGTAGGCTGTCCTTGCTGGCAGCATGGGGTTGCCTTCACAGTGGGGAAGTTCTTAACAGTGATATTTTGCAGTGTGGGCAGAATGCCTCAGTTGTTCAGGGTAAGGATGTCTGCTCTCAAATCTCTGTGTGACTGTCTCTCAGAGTATGCATGCTGCTCAGGCTTCAGAGCCTTGCTCACTTTTGCTGAGGCATCATAGGATGGCTGCCCCCAGTTTCTCCACAAAGCATCCCTGGAAAGGTGACTGGACAGGGTGTAAGTCACAGAAAATATTGCAGAAAATTTCCACCAAGAATTTCCAGAAAAATTCTTCTTCCGTGCTTCTTCTCTAACTATAGAGCAAATTTATAGAATCATCAAAAGAATAGTTTGGGTTGGAAGGGACCTTAAAGACTGCCTCATTCTAAACCCCCTGCCATGAGCAGGGGCACCTTTCACTACATGCCCTTCTCAAAAGTCCTTCTCTGGCTTTCTTGTAGGCCTCCTTTAGGTACTGGAAGGTGCTCTAAGGTCTGCCTGGAGCCTTTTCTTCTCCAGGACCAACAATCCCAACTCTCTCAGCCTTTCCACATAGGAGAGGTGCTCCATCCCTCTGGTCATCTTTTTGTCCCTCCTCCGGACTTGGTCCAATAGATCCTTGTCCTTCTTATATTGAGGGTCCCAGAGCTGGACTCAGCACTCCAGGTGAGTTCTCCTAAGAGCAGAGTAGAGGGGAAGCATCACCTCCCCTGACCTGCTGGGCATGCTACTGTCAACATAGGATAAATTTTAAAGTGGGTGGATTTTTTGTTTTGGTAGTGTTTTTTAATGGTTTTCCAGCCCTTGTTTTAAGCCTTGTTTTAATACTGCTGTCACCATTTACGCACATGGCAGACAGGACTGTGTAGTGAAGTACTAGATTATGCCTTTATGCTATTTTCTATAATAGTATGGGGCTTTTTTCTGTGCATTGATCAGATAGAGACTCTCTCTCTTCACCCCTTTTTGGTGTCCTCTTCCTCCCTGACCTTCTGCCACCTGCTCAGGAGACCTGTGTGACTTCCCTTCCACTCCAGCGCGTGCTGCAGCGACCTGCCAGTTAATCGGCCTGAATTTGCTCACACTGCTGGGACCTAACTTGCAGATTCCAGCCATCTTTACTTGAGGAATGGCAGCCTGGCAGTCTTCCAGGCTGCCTGCTGGATCTGGGCCAGCTATTTATTGTGAAACTTTTGCTCCTCTTGGACTTTGCAGTAATTTTGATCCCCCTGGGGGATTTGCCTAGTACCTGGTAGAGAAATCCAATAAAAAGCCCTGGGAATTTGCTCTGTGTTCAGCAACACATAGTTGCTACTGACTCAAATCCTGTTTCTTTTACAGCAATAAAAGGAGACTGTAAAACCAATAAAAGGTACTTTTACCTGTGACTGCAAATATTTTGGGGAACGGGAAAAAAAGCTGCATGTACTGAGAACTGAGATAAGGTCCAGATTCGATGCTCAGTGTGAACTGTTAGAAGACATGTAGAGGAGCAATAATTTTACTCTCTGCTTCACTTCCGGACCAAGATCGAGCTTATTCTTATCCTGTGCGTTGCTGAGACTCTTCTTTTACTTGAGTATATTCAAATGAGCCAAACAAGCTGAGTTTCTCTGTGGTCCACGTGAGCTTCCCATTGCTGCACCCTGTGCAAACAGCACTGTCCCCACAAAATGTCCCCATGCTGCACACTCCATGCCTACCCAAATGGTTTCAGAGGGGCTCCTCATGGAATAATCCCCAAGGAAACGGGAGCCTGTGCTCTAGATGCATGCCAGTTAAATAAGTGCCTGTGCACCAGGTTACAACCAGTGTTTTTCCTTTGCAGAGGACACAAACATCCACCTCAACATAGCTCCTCTGACAGAATAAGCAAGCGTATGAGCTGTTCCTCAGCATGGAGGAACAGCTGCTTCTGCTCTGTGTCACCCTGCACACAAGTTACCACTTGCTCATGTATAATTTAATGTGGAATGTGGGAAATCAGTCTGAGAGTGAGGTAAAAGGCAAACCTCTGAAGTCGACTGGAAAAATACCTTTCTCCGACATCCCCCAATGGCCATGTAAAGAGGTGACCCACAGCCGGGAATGCAGATGGCCTAACAATTCCACTGCACTAACTTTTGCCTTTGCAAATGCATACTAGGCTGGAAGTGAGGATTCACTCCATTCCCACAGCTCTCTGTGTTCAGTCCCTTTAGTGAACACTGGCCTTTTAGGGGACTGAGGGAGGATGCATGGTCTCCTGCTTGTCAGAGACCAAAGATGAGTGCTTAGAGTCAAGGCAATCCACAGAGCTGTCAGGAGCCTGTCCTGAGCTAGAGCCTGCAAGCATGAACCTCAGCTGTGGCTCTGGGAAGCACCAAGTTGGAAGTTTTTTAGGGTGTCCATGGGCATCTCAGTCACACTCAGGTATCACAGTGCTTACGAATTAGTGATTTTGCTGGTACTTTTTACTGCAGCCATGCTTCCAGTCTTGCCCTGGAAGCTGCTTCCAGGGAAGCAGATTGACACACCTTTGCTCTTTCTCTTCCTGAACTGCAGCTGTGGGGTCTCCTAAGGGGCACCATTGAATAGGAAGGGAGCTGGGAATCATTGTAGTGCCATCCTTCTTGAGTGTCTCTTGCCATGGTCTTGGACCTTCTTAAATGAAAGGTAGCAATTACTCATTCCATTACCCTTGATAATGTTTTATTAGCAATTGCAGTGATTATCTGTAATTGCCACTGTTAATAGTGTGCTATGATTGGCAGGGTTCAGCTTACACTTGGTTTCTGCCTTGGGTGGGTGTTGCTGCCTGTTCTGAACTTCCCCTCCCCCTCCCAAAGACACGTGCTCCGGCCACGTGCTCCGAGCTCCTTTGTTCGAAGCGCGGGCAAAAACCAAATGTAACTCAAACTCTTCAGCAGTGTCTGATTGGCCACTCACCCCAGGTCCTCCCCTTCCCTCTTCTCCGAATAAAGGATAGTCGAGGGGAGGCTCCGCCCTCTCTCAGCTCAGCTATCTTCCTGTGAACATCTGTGGTTGTCTCTCTCTTTCTTAAGGCTTCTAACTGCAGGAAATTGAGCGGGCAGGGAGCTATATTTCTCCCTCTTTGCTTCTGCTGATGGTATTTGCTCTGCAGCTGATACAGGTACCGATTTTAGAGCTATTAAGGTGCTAGATCGCCTGTGCTGCCTCTCTGGGCTGCTCGAGGCTTTCTAAGGCATTGAAATACAAGCGCTAGCCGGTATAAAGCTGAAAAGATACCATCCACATTTGGCGCCCAACGTGCTATCTCTGAACTCCGGTTCTGAGAGACTTTTAGGGTGTCCCGGCAGCTGTGTGTCTGCTGGAGTTAGCTCTGCACGTCGTGCTGTGCCAGCTCTGTGTAGCGAGCTGTTACTTTTTGCGTAACAGTGAGCCCAGAGGCTCAGCCTGTACCTCCCCCACACCACGTGGCGAGGGAACGGCTGGAAAGCAGAAGACCCTTCTCGCATGTTTTTTTTCTCCGGACCTGCTTTCCTGTGGTAAAATCCAGATTTCTGGTGAGTATTTCCCTGCTGGTTTAGGGGCTCCTGTCTTAAGCTGGTGCCGGTTCAAACTTTCTCTTTTTTTTCTCCTTTGGGCGAGTTGGGTTGAGGTTTGTGGTGTTGCTTTCATAATGGGATCTGAAGTTTCTGCACACCATAGAGAAATATACCACCAAGTTCAAAGCTACCTTTCCTTAACTGGGCATAAATACCCTAAAAATCTAGTTCAATCTTTTGTAGGATGGCTTTTTCAGTACTTTCCTAATCTTACCTCCGAAGACATAAGGTCTCCTGAATTTTGGGATAAGGTGGGCAGAAAACTTTCCTCTCTTAGGCGTGCAGGAGATGAAACAGTTTCAAAATTCTTTCCTCTCCTGTTACTAAGTTATACTTTGCCTGAGAAAAAGGCAGTACATGAAAAGCCTCTGCAAAATACCCCTGTTAATTCCCTTATACCCTCTTCCAACCCCTTTGTCCCGGACCCCTCTTCCCCTACGCTGGTAAACACAGCTCGAGCAGACTGCTTTTTAGCACAGGAGAGCTACCGTCCTCCTGGCTCACCCGTGTTTCCTCAGCACCCTGCCTCGGACGGGAATCCGGAGCCCGTCCCAGGACCTTCCCAACCCCTTTTCTCCACTCCCTTGTCCCCAGTTTCTAGCCCTCATGTTTCAAGCGCGCGAAAAAACCCCTTCTCCCCTGATCTCTTTGTTCCCAGGGAGAGCCACTGCCATGTGCTCGCAGCCCGGGGAAAAACCCCTCCCCCCAACCCATTTTCTTCGAGTTTGTTCGTCTCCAATAATGGCGGCCGCGATGTTCCTTCCTCTCCAAACTACACCTCCCACAATCCCTTTCTCCCCCACCCCACAAACCCCTTCTTGTCCCCATCCCCTCCCACTCCCGCGTCACAATCTAACCCCGCCCCTAACCCCGCCCCCACAGCGTCGTGTTTCACCCCTCCCTCTGTGCCCGCCCATGGCTCAAGTACCGCCCCTGCCTCAAACAACCCCGCCCCCAACCCCTCCCCTCCTCCGGCCGTGTCCGCGCCTCCACTCCCCGCCCCTGCGCCTCCACTCCCCGCCCCTGCTTCCTCTTGTCCCGTCCCTGGTTCCCACAATCCTGTAAATACCTCTTTAAATCCGGGAACCCATGGCTACCAGGAAGTAACTCCAACTGCTTCTACTACACTCTCTCCTACTAGCAATGTAGCAAACCCTGACTGGAAACCCTTACCTTGTTCTAATATTAAGGATTTGTGCAAGGCCATTAAGGAGTTTGGAATGCATAGTAATTATTTTAAGAGCCTTTTAAGTGCTACTTTTGCAACTCACTTACTAGTACCTCATGATTTACTTACATTGATGCAAACTCTTCTAACAGCTGGTGATTTTATGATGTGGAAAAAGCAATGGAAAATAATTTTATCTGATTTACTAAAAATTTTGTGGCAAACTCCAGATAATTACCTGGACCTTGAGAATAATTATATCACATTAGACCTTTTATCTGGTGACAATAATATGGCAAATCCTCAAAAACAAGCAATGCTTATCCCTCGTCCAGTTCTTACTGAAATCACACGTGCTGCTGAAAAGGCCTTAACATTATTACCATCTCAAACTCCTAACTCTCATTATACCGCCATCAAGCAATTGCCAAATGAAAATATTATTCACTTTTATAACCGTTTGTGCGAAGCTGTCTCTTCTCAGGTCCCTAATCCTGACCTCCGACAAGCGCTCCTACTCGAACTTCTCCAAGTGAATACCAATGATGCTTGCAAACAAGTCATCCTCACTCTCCCTCTTCATCCTCCTCCTACTGTTGAATCCATCCTCGAAGCCTGTACAAAGAAGGTGCAGCTGAACACAGCTGCTCCCTTTTTAGAAAAAGTGGGGATGGTTGGGGAAGTTGTGGAGAATGCTATGGGTACAGGAGAAACTCAATCGCGTGGTAACCTTATATGCTATCGTTGTCAGAAAAAGGGACATGTAGCTCGCAATTGCAGAGCCATTATAACTGCTGATAAAAACTCTCCAAAGGCTGTTTCCCCAGGTCAACAGCAGGGAAACCAGCAACTCAACGCGTCCTAACAGCTCCGCGTTCAGACAAAAATAGAGCTGCAGACAAAGCAACTTGGACTTCTGGACTAAGGTTTAAGGTAACCTGTGCCAAAACACACCATTTCAACAACAACAAACAGACTGCAATACCTATCTCATTCCAGAATGTGGACCACATGCAAGACTTTACATACCTTTTTGTTATTGGGGACACTCGGGTAACACCTGCTGGGATAGAGGTTACACCCACACTCATGAAAGTGGATCAGAACGGGTGTTCTAACGTAATGGTACAATGTATATATCCGCCGTACTTTATGCAAAAGGGTCAAGTCATTGCACAGGCCATTCCACTGCCCAAATACCTGTCCACAGATGGTCATATCCTAGCCATCTGTTGGACTGAGGTTTTGGGAAATAACAAACCTATAATAGAATGTAAGCTCCGTCATAAATCACATAAAATCAGTATAATGGGAATGATAGACACAGGTGCTGATGTGACTGTCATTCCAGTTGATAAGTGGCCTGAGCAATGGGAATTGCAATCTCAGTGCATCATACAAGGGATTGGAGGTACCCAAATTGCAAAGCAATCCAAATACACCATCCAAATTGAAGGTCCTGAAGGACAAATAGCAACTCTTCGTCCGTATGTCCTGGACACCAAATTCACCCTGTGGGGAAGGGATGCCATGTCTCAGTGGGGAACAAAAATTGATATCACCCCTAGATATCAAAATTTTCTCCTGCAGGCCACTGAAGCAGAGTGCCTTCCACAAAAATTAACTTGGAAAACAGATGAACCCGTGCAAGTTAGACAGTGGTCTTTAAAAAAAGAAAACTTAGAGGCACTCAAAACATTAGTAGCTGAACAATTGGCTAAAGGAAATATAGTTCCAACTAACAGCCCATGGAACACACCCGTGTTTGTAATAAAAAAACCGGGAAAGAACAAATATAGGCTACTCCAAGATCTTAGAGAAGTTAATAAAGTTATTGAAGACATGGGACCCCTTCAACCAGGTATGCCATCACCTTCAATGCTCCCACAACATTGGCATTTAGCTGTTCTTGACATTAAAGATTGCTTTTTTCATATTCCACTCCATCCTGCAGATGCCCCTCGATTTGCATTTTCTGTACCCTCTCTTAATCATGAAACCCCCATGGAACGTTACCATTGGCTTGTGCTTCCCCAAGGTATGAAAAATTCCCCAACTCTCTGCCAAGAGTACATTGCTAAAATTCTATCTCCCATCCGTGCCAAAGCAGAGAAAGCCATCATCCTACATTACATGGATGATGTGCTGGTGTGTGCTCCCAATAATCAGTATCTTGAGCAGACACTTAACATGGTGATTGAGGCCCTAGAGGCCAAGGGCTTTGAATTACAACCTGAAAAAATGCAGAGAACAAGCCCTTGGAAATACCTCGGACTCAAAATCACAGAAACCTCTATCACCCCAACACCCGTCACCATTAATAATAACCCAAAAACATTAGAGGAAGTGCAACAGATCTGTGGGACACTGAAGTATTTAAGGCGCTGGTTAGGACTCACCACAGAGGATGTAGCTCCTATTGCAAACCTAGTAAAAGGGGAAGGCGGTCCAGCATCCCCCAGATCCCTGACAGAAGAGGCAAGGCAGTCTCTCAGAAAGATACAAGAGCTCATTTCCACCAGGCAAGCACACAGGTATCAGCCCTCCCTACCCTTTAAGCTTGTCATTCTAGGGAAGGCACCACGCTTTCACGGCCTCATATTTCAGTGGGACAAAGAGCAGAAGGACCACCTCATCATAATTGAATGGGTTTTCCTTCCACTCCAGCCTCCTAAAACCATCACACAGCCACAAGAATTAATAGCAAAAATTATCATGAAGGGTAGAGCAAGGCTCCGCACCCTGGCAGGATGTGACTTTGCATGCATCTACTTACCGGTAACAACAGACACATTAGATCACCTACTCCAAAATAACATAAATTTACAATTTGCATTAGATAGTTACTCAGGCCAAATCTCCAATCATTATCCAAAGCATGAAATGTTTAATCTGGCATTCTCTTTCATCCCTCGAGAGATACAAAGCAGAAAACCCCTCGATGCGATTACTGTTTTTACTGATGCATCAGGGAAAAGTAAGAAATCCGTGGTCACGTGGAGAAATTCAAAGACACAAAAGTGGGAATCTGACATAAAGGTAATCCAAGGATCACCACAAGTAGCTGAATTAGCAGCTGTCATTAGAGCATTTGAGAGGTTCAAAGAACCCTTTAATTTGGTCACAGACTCAGCATATGTAGCTGGAGTAACTGTTAGAGCTGAGCATGCTCTCCTAAAAGAAATCTCAAACAAAAAAATTTATGATTTACTCTCAAAATTAATTTATCTGGTTTCCCACAGAGAGCATCCCTATTTTGTCATGCATGTGAGGTCACATACAAACCTGCCAGGATTTATTGCAGAAGGTAATCGTAGAGCTGATGCTCTGGCTATGCCAGCAGACATAGTTCTATCAGCCGACTTACCAAAGCTCCCCCAAGTTTTCGAACAGGCAAAACTGAGCCATGCTATGTACCATCAAAATATTCCTGCTCTCATCCGCATGTTCCATCTGTCGCGGACGCAGGCAAAAGCAATAGTGGCAACATGTCCCAACTGCCAGAAGCTACAGCTTCCATCACTGGGCATGGGAGTCAATCCCAGAGGCATTAATAGCGGTGAAGTGTGGCAGATGGACGTCACACATTTCCCTGAATTTGGGAGATTAAAATACGTTCATGTTTCTATTGATACCTTCTCTGGTGCTATGTATGCCTCTGCACATGCAGGCGAAAAAGCTAGGGACGTTGAAAAACATCTTGTCCAAGCTTTTGCTGTGCTCGGTATACCTGAGGAGATAAAAACTGATAATGGACCTGCCTACACCTCTCAGGAGTTTAAAAACTTCTGTCAGCAGTGGGGATTTCGACATGTTACAGGTATTCCTCACTCCCCAACCGGACAAGGCATTGTTGAACGTGCCCATCAAACCCTCAAGCGAATGCTGCTACAACAATCAGGGACCACCAAACTCAATTCACCTGTCCTCAGACTCAGCAAAGCACTGTTTACCATAAACTTCCTGAATGGCACCTTTGAGGATCCAAACCCTCCCATCTATCGTCATTTCCAGAACACCGGGAGACAGAAACTGAAGGAGAATCCAGAAGTCCTGATCCGGGACCCAGAGACTCAGAAAATCCAAGGACCATACAAACTTGTAACTTGGGGACGTGGGTATGCCAGTGTATCTACCCCTCAAGGACTGAGATGGATCCCAGGGAAATGGGTAAAGCCTTATGTCACTTCCTCAAAAATTAAGGAGGTAAAAACTGCCTCCTGGAAGAGACGCCGTAAAAAGGATCCTAATTTTGCACCCTCATGTAAACCCTTTGCTGCAGATTTTGATGTTAATCCCTTGAGTTAAGTTGCACTGTTTTGCACTCAGGTTTTGCACTGTACTCTGTAAGTCTTCGTCCTGATACTCCATACCATAGATGTCCTAAATAACCCCTGAGTTTTGCTGGGGAACTAGTTTAAAGGCATCCTAGGTACTATCGAAGTTGTAGGGACGATAGATTCCAGTTATGTTTTGCACTGTTGTTCTGTTACTGTTCTATGCACTTTAAGTTACTAAGAGTTACAACCCAGCTTTAAAGAAAAAAAAATAGGGAATTGTTGCTGCCTGTTCTGAACTTCCCCTCCCCCTCCCAAAGACACGTGCTCCGGCCACGTGCTCCGAGCTCCTTTGTTCGAAGCGCGGGCAAAAACCAAATGTAACTCAAACTCTTCAGCAGTGTCTGATTGGCCACTCACCCCAGGTCCTCCCCTTCCCTCTTCTCCGAATAAAGGATAGTCGAGGGGAGGCTCCGCTCTCTCTCAGCTCAGCTATCTTCCTGTGAACATCTGTGGTTGTCTCTCTCTTTCTTAAGGCTTCTAACTGCAGGAAATTGAGCGGGCAGGGAGCTATATTTCTCCCTCTTTGCTTCTGCTGATGGTATTTGCTCTGCAGCTGATACAGGTACCGATTTTAGAGCTATTAAGGTGCTAGATCGCCTGTGCTGCCTCTCTGGGCTGCTCGAGGCTTTCTAAGGCATTGAAATACAAGCGCTAGCCGGTATAAAGCTGAAAAGATACCATCCACAGGTGGGGAGGAAATGGCTGTTTAGTTTGTCACTGCTGTCCTCTAATAATGCGTTTCATGTCAACTAAAGCCACAGCTTAGGACCAAGTGGTTGTATTTAGGATGTTGGACAAAATTTGCCTTTCCAGTTAAAGTCTAATGTCCCCCCCAGGCCAATTCCAGGCTATGAAGGACTATGAAGTATCTAGGACCCCCAGGAACATGATGGATTATTTTACCAGGCTTTGAAGAATTGGATTTTGTTAAATAACATGCTCATCGCTAACTGTGAGCTGAATTAACACCTAAGTACCAGTAAACTTGCCTCACTTGCCTAGGAAAGAAATTGGTTTGACACTTTTAAAGAAGCAGCTCCAATGTCATCCTAAACTAAGATTTCTATTTCGGAAAGCCTGGGCAAAGAAAGAGGTAGGGCAGCTGTACAAGAGAAGGACTGGCTGTTTATCACTGTGCAGAATAGGAAAAATCCTTCCCCCAAAGAAGGTTCCACGGATTTTGTTTCCTGGCAGAAAAAAGTGCACCCTCTTGGCCCAGAAACAATATGGGAATCAAAAGAATTATTTTCTGCTACAGCCTGAGCTCAGTGAGTTTCAGGTTTAGATCTTGATTCCCACCCTTGCATTTCTCTGCTCAGCTGAACCTGCTTCTTCAAAACTGCTGAGTTTGGGTGTTTTGGAAGGAGGGTTTTTTCAGGGGACAGATGAGCATAAAAGCTATACAGAAAGGAGTGTGAAAAATTGTATGGATGCAGAATCAGTTTACTATGTGCCTTTGCAGTCCATATCTTCAGTCCACATTAGTTTCTATGTATAAAATACAAATTTAGGATTTAACCTACAGTGGCATAGCACATATGATGCCCCTGTACCTAACGGCCTTTCATAAAAGTCTGATGTGCACTTTAGCTGTATGTAAGCCCTTACACTTTCCAAATCTCTGCTCTCCAGGTTTCCTTCCCAGGTCATTGGAACAAGGTGACCCTCTCGGGTTACTAATCAGAGGTGGATGATCTGCTCGTTTATGGGATTGAGGAAGACCTAGCAGACTGATGACTAATGGAGTCCTAAAGCAGCTGCTTTAATGCCACTTTAAACTAGCTTTTGTTTTCTGCCTGAGTTGGCCCAGAGAACTGGGAACAGTTTCGACTGGTTGTACTTAGCCCGGTGCATCCTGACAGTAATATGCTATATCCTGTCCTGCTGGGCACTGGAGGCGATGTAGAGCCAATCTCTCAGGAAACAGCCTGATGCAGCCGTGATGCAAACAACACAATACACATTAGCTCTGAGCAGGCACCACCGGCTGAAAAGATTTTTTTAAAAATCTTTTTCCAGTGTTTATAGTATGGACATGACTTACTGCAAATGAAGAAAATGTGAAGGAGTTGAATTCGACATGTTTGTATTTGCCAATCTTTTCGCATGGTTGCTTCTAATTCATTTGGGATTATTCAGTGAAATTTGGCTTCTATTTTCTTTTCTACCCACTAGTTTTACTTTCAGGACCTAGGACAAAAAGGAAAATTTCAAAATATTTTCTTTTATAGCATTTCTTGGGTTTGAGAAAATAACCACAAGCATTAGTGGTATTTTTGCTTTAATGTATATTTGCATATGCTTTTATTGTTTGTATAATATGTGTATTTTGAACCAAGTTTGTCCCTCTGATGTCTCTTTCATCCTGTTTAGTCAAATCTGGTTTTTTCCTCTGAATTTTTCTTGTGGTTGTACAAGCGTGTGTGGTCTGATATTTGAAAAAATTCGTCCTTTAGCTGGACACAAATACCATGATTTCACATAGCCACGGGTAGTTCTGCACTAATGCGCTCAGTCTGAGACACTTAAAGGAGGCTTGAGCAATTTAAGGAAGTGATGAGGATCGTCCCTTTGAAAAGCCAGCCTGTTATTTAAAGATGGGTCAGATTAGATGCTGGGGAACTAATGAATCCCTTGTGCTTACATCTCAAAACCCCTGGCTTTCCATAAGTGACATGTGGTTGTCCCTAACAACAGCCAGATAAAACCCAAGTTAATGGAGTAAGAGGCAATTTAGCTTACAGTTATGTGCATTTTATTTAGATAATTGTAGGAGCTGCAATATGCTCACTAAGAAATGTGGAGACAGCTTACATTTACAGGCTCATCTTATATTCATGTAAAGAAAAAATCGGGGATATGGTGTTTAATTTCCTGAGAACAAGTGCATGAGTCAGAAGCTGAACACCAGCATAGCTCATGAAGGATCTCAAAAGGGAAAACAAATGTCCCAACGTACAAATATTCTGTATTTATCTTTTTTTTTTTTTTTTTTTTTTTAAGTGGAGCTTTTATTTAAGCTTCTCTTCAGATCCTAGCTTCCTCACTCAATAACACTAAAGTGGATTTTAAGATGATACTCTTTTATAAAAACATCTAGCTTAATTTTACTCCTGACATCCTTTGATGTATAAAGCGCCAGACTTTAAGGTGATAGTTCTCCCTTAGGGCAACAGAAGTGATCGAGAGCTTTAAGGGCCTGTAACCAAAGCCAGTGTGGGGAAACCCTGCATTGCCAAAGTGTTTTGCTAGCACAGAGTGTCTACAGAGAGCATCTTACCCCAGCCTATCCAAAGGAGAAGTTTCTCAGAGTCATCAGAAAAAGAAAACCCTTGTCCCACTGACCTACCTGGGGGATATTTTTCCCGTGTGCTGGCTTCACAGAAAGCAATGCAGCCAGGATGCTGGTTCTCCCTGTAGTGGTGCTGGTGCCAGCAGCCCACAAGCTCAGTGTGCTGAGCGTGGCTGGGCACTGCCTCGGTGGGTACCACCCTGCGACTGCTCCTCTCCGCAGCTGTCCCTCCCCTCCCTTCTCCATGCCAGCTCACCACTGCTCCCCTCCGCTCTCTGAGGCACCACTGCTGTTGGTGAGTGACCATGAGGTGATGACAATGTTACTTGTGACTTTCATGCTCTTGGATCTTGGGCTAGAGGTGTGTTATTGCTATTGCCCTGATTGCCAGTGTGCGAAGAGCTGGCGGGAGGGAAGCAGGCACATGGGCAGCCCTCCTGGCATGGCTGTGTGGGCTCCCTTCCCTGCCACAAACAGAAAGGTGTATTTATTCTCGGTTATCACAGGTTACACCCAGAAAACCATAATGTTGGTATTGTGGTGATACCATTTATCACCACAAAACATGAGATGGCCACTATTACATACTTTACCTGCCATAAAAAGCTGTTCACCTCCATTTATCAAGGCTTATACGCTGATGATGCTGTCATTGGCTGCTGCTGGTGCTTTGCTCCTTCGGTGTTGTGTGACTTATGTAAAGGCAGCTACATGGCCCAGGAGGCACATTCAAAGGACAGGTCCATGGAACACAAAAGTCATCTGCATCCATGTGACTCAGGGAGATGCCCGAATCTGGACATGTTTTAGTATGATATATACTGTGCCTTTGCATGTATGTGCATTTTATTCTTTGAGGCTTCTGTGGAAGCTGGACCATCACACCAGTTTGGGGGCAGCTGATAAACCCCATAGTGTCCATGGGGTCTGGGAATGTGTTTATTCCCAGCATGACGCAGGGACCAGACAGACAGGGACTGTGGGGTTGGAAGAGGAGCAGGAAACTGTCTTTTACTCCACTAGTAAGTTCACAGCTGGGTGTGTGGCAAGCTTTTGATCCTCAGTGGTGTCTCCTCTGATTTTCTCATGTATGAGTAAACCAGTATCATGGACATGGATTTTTGGTTTTGCTAGGGTTTTTTTTCCCCCCAAAAGAACATATATATGACATTCCTTTCTCACTAAACAGGTAGAAGGGAGAGTAAGTTCTATCTTCTTTTAGTACAGTGTAGGCTAGACAAAACCATTATGTATATTTTCTTGATTGTATTCCCAAGACCCTGAGATTATAATAATCATTATAATAATAATAGTAGTAGTAGTAACAGTAATAATAATAATAGTAATCTGAGATGTGGTGTATTATAGGATACCATGTCATTCAGTATCAGACTCATCCAGATGCTGATCAGATGAAGCCCCTCCTTGAGATGCAATTTATTAGAAGCATTTCACAATTCAAATGTCAATTTAGCATAGAACAAGCTTTTTCTCTCTGTCTCTTGAGCCTTTCACTACAATCAAAATACCTCAGGAGCAGAGGTGAGGCCTGGCTGTGTGCTGCTGATGGGTCCCTGCAGAGGCTGGGGCAGGGAGCTTTTTCCCCTCACCCTCCCTGACCCAGCACCACTCTCCACAAAACAGAGAGAGGACAGCCTCAAAAGTCAAACCTCTTCACCGGGCTGACGGAGAGTTGCCCATTTTTTTGTTTCCCTTGAAGGGATGACCCTGGCCATCACACCTGCCTTTCTGTTTATAGGGTGGACTGTTACCAGATGATTACACCAGCCAGTCCAGGTGACCCCAGCCTCACAGGGCTTCTCTGGGGCTTGTTTCTGCACACTGATGCTGGTTCATCCATAGAGTTTGGGGTGGATGCAGGTGGCTCCCAGTCACTTTTGCACTGCCTGCCCCGAAGTAATGCCTCCTCTACTGGAGAACCTAAGGAAATGCTTCTGCCTGCAGATCATCCAGCCAACACAAGCTAAAGCCCATTGGCTTCAGCAACAGCAGTACTGAGTCCTTGTCAGCCAATTTAAAAAAGAAGCAGCAACAAAATAAAATAAGCATGGGGCTTCTGTGCCAGCTGAGGCCAGAGAGCTGGTTGGAGAAGCTTCCTCAAGGAGCTTCCTCAGTGAGCTCTGCAGAGACAGATCAGTCATGGTACTTCACACCTACAGCCAAATCCTCCTGCAGATTTCCCTGGCTCAGCCTCGATTAACTTTAATATCAACTGGGCTGGTATAAATGAGAAGAGAATTTGGCCTTTGCTGTCAGTTGCATTTTTCATCTACGAAGTATCTTAAGGACACTAAGTAATGAGCTCACACTAAGGCCTGTGAGGGAAATGAGGTGTTATCACATTATCTTTTTAGGGGAGCCAAAGAGGCTAAAAGAATTGCCCAAGGCCAAAGACTATCAAGGCCTGACTATGTATGAGTCCTGGGTTCCTAAAGCTTTGTCCCAATGGCAGGGTCTCCTTTCATTCTCATAGTGTCTTTACCCACAAATTCTGCATGAATGAAAGCACCTGGGTTCTTTGACATCCTTTACTTCCACTCCAAATGCAGCCTGATGCTTCCTGTAACATCCTCCTGAACTGCAAGCAAGAGCTTGAAACTTGCCCATGATCAAAGGCTGCATTTTGACAGTTCAGGCGCAATTAAATGTGAGTATCAAGTAGGGTGCCTGCAGTTTATTATTAAATCTATGCTGAAGTGCTGGCAAAAAACTAGAGCCACAGCACTTTCTTGCAGATCACGTAGTTAGATATCTAAATGGGTGCACTTGCAGGCAGGAAATTGTGCTCAAGCCATTGGAGGCTTGGGCACAGCCCAGCTAACACTGAATAGACAGCCATTCCTATAACAATGTATTTCATTGCACACAAAGGTCTCTCACCTTGCTGAAAGGGAGCCAGGGGCAAGCACTCAACAAAAAAATGTCCTTAATCATGGACGAGATATAAGGGAGTAGACAGCTGCTGGCTTTAAAGCAATTTTGAATCAAGAACATTTGCTGTATCCTTGGTATTTACACTCAAAGGCTTCTCTTGGACCAAATATCTGCCTGAGCATGGAAAAGCAAGATCACATTTGCCTTTGAAATCTGTGCACTGGTGGATTAAAATCATAAATGTTTAATCCACTTTTTTAAAAAAAGGTAGAGGAGCTTATACTAAGCAAAATGCCCAGTGGGATCCAGATAGAATGAATACCAGCAACCTCCTCAAATGTTTGTTAAAGTAGAGGAGAAAAGCAGTTGTTCTTTAATTTCCTCAGCTCCTGGAAAAAGCGCTCTTGGCTTCTGTTCTTATTTTGTAAGGGATCTTTAAACACGTTCAAGTACAAGAGAGAATTGATGAAAACTCTGTGAAACCAGTTCAGTATTTCTGTGAGGTTTATAAGACACGCTTGGACACTGGAGTGACAGGTAAGGTTCTCTCTGAAAGAAATATGTTGGCTGCTTCATGGTTGTCCTGTCCACTTCTCCTAGTCTCTCATCAGAAAATATTAATTTGTAATCTCTTGAGAAAGTAATGAAAATCTTTCCTCTTTTGCTGTCACCTCTTTTCCTGCTGGATCGGGGGTGTTATGGTCGCTACTGGTGTACTGAGGCTAAAACCCAATAGCAAGCTCAAGTGAGATTTAAGGAAATGAGTCAATAAGCAGAACAGGAAAGAAACACACCAATTTAAGCCTAGAAAACCACATAATTTGGGAGTGACTACTCTACTGTGAAACTGGGGACATAAACTTCCAGGTGCAATGTCTGTGACAGGCAAGTTCCCACGCTGTCCCAAGTCAAAACATATTCATTTAAAAAGGTCAAATTGGCGTGAGGGAATTGCTCGTGATGAGGTAACACAAATGTTAAAACATGATGGAAAGAAAAACTGTCCTGAAGGGCCAGAGGAGACAGGTAAAGGGAAGATGACATCAGCACGGAAAGAGTGAAATGCCAATCCCATGCATGGATCATGTGGCTAGAGGATTCTGTGCTGGAAGCTTCCACCTGAAGGTATAAAAAGGGGATTGTGTGTCCTGGAAGGTTTTAAATACAAATTTGTGCTCAGCTCACTGCCCAAGTGGTGCAGTGCTGCCTGTAAATATTGAAACATAAATTGCCTGAATGGGCTTGCTGAAATGCTATCATGAGCAATGTATTTGTCAACATTACTGCAGGGGAAAGCAAGCCAAACTAATGACAACTGCCAAAAAAGTAGAGCAAAAAAGGTATACTTTCCCCTGTGTGTCAGAAGCTAAACTTATGCCAGGCTCTGTCAGGATGTGAAAGAAAACATGCTCAGAGGCTGCCAAGTCCCACAACAAGTCTTCATTTCCTGCTCTAAGTATTTTGCTCTTTATATTTATATTTGGCCATGTGTAACGGATGGGGATAAGGATAGATCCATTATTTTTTGGAGCAAGGAGGAAGACAGGACTGCTAGAAACATCTGTTAATTTGGATTTGGTGCCTTGAGGCCACTTCCTCTTCTCATTGTACCAGAACCAGCCATGGGAGCTGAAGGCAACTTCACTGCACTTCACACCCCAGCGGTACCTTCCATGCAGGGGTTGAAGAAAGCTTGGAAGACTACAAATAAGTTTTCGAATGCACCAGAAGGTAGCTTTTATTCTCTCTGATTTGCATATTGTAAAACTGGAGCTCTGAAAAGTTGATTTTCCAAGTTTCCTACTGCTCAGCACCTGCATGAAAGGTCAGCATTTCAGAAGTGCTAAGAGTGCCTGGGAGGAACCAAGCTCTTTCTCATGACTTTGAACAGCAGCCACCTCTTTGCTAAATTTGCTAGTATGCAAATGCTGGGGAAAGTCAGCACTGATGTTGGCTAAAGCAGAGTTTGCAATCTGTTCTCAGCACCAGATAGCACCTCTTGTTATCACTGTGGTTTTACCCTCCCTAATGACTAATGCACTAGGAATAAATCAGCGACATGCAAACTGGTGCGTTTTTCAGCAAGCACAATCACCCAGGAAATTTGCATAATATTTCTCCTTGTCCCCATCCTGCCAATCTTTCCCTAGGAAACCAGTTCTTAATGGGGAGAGCCATTTATGGTGCTGGCAAATGACTCAAATGAAGGATCATGGGCAGAGATGTCTCCAAAGGTCAGCTTCTGGCACCCTACCACTTGGGCAACAGGATGAACAGGAATTTGCATTTAAAGGCTTGGTCTGTGAATAAGAGACCCGGTTGCTCACATCACTGTTTTGTCTCGTGACATCTCTGGGCACAGAAGAAGCAGTGTTTCTGTGACCCGTGATCATGCCATAATTATCCCAGGTGTAAATGAAGAGCTGGAGCCACAGTCATTCAAATTGAGTCAGTGACAGCGAATTTCACCTGATGTTTCTGGCAATATTTTAGAACAGTGACCCAAACTGAAGCACACAAACTGCTATGTATTTATTGCATAAACATATATAAATTTTGGACAGCTGCAATACAGTGTGTACTCCTGCTGTTGTTTTGACAGTCTTAGCTCAGTGAAACTACTAATTGAACTTGCAGTGCTGAAAATAATACAGCCATATGTGTAACTGCAGTGTGTACTTCATAAATGAGATGGTGCCACCATAAACTGTGAAAATAATGCAGCTGTATAAAATTAGAGTGATGAATGTGCATTGGCCTGCAATTCTACTGTGCAAGCCAAAGCTGCTTCCAAACTGCTCCCTCAAAACCGCGGGCGTTTAAACAAGCTTTATAGGGCAGCAATTGCTTACTCTGCACTTTTATGTGTGGGATACAACGCTGGTATTTTTTTTCCCTTTCATCCAAATTTTTCTACTTTGGTGATATTTCTGTTGTGGTGGTCGCCCACCAATGTAAGTGGGCTTTGCTTCAGTTTTGGAGAAAACCGCCCATTCCAGTGGGTGACCAGCTGCTGTGGGCCGGGAGCTCCCAGATGGAGGGAAGGTGACAAATGGGACAAAGCAAATTATGGCAATGGGGGATTTTGTTTTTGCTGCATTGTCCTTCTAAGGACGGAGAAAATCCTCAGCTTAGCGGGTTGTTACCATCACAGGCCCCCCTCCCACACGCAGCTCCTCTAACAAAGGACAAGCTAGAACAGGGGACAAACAAAGACCTAAGCCATTAAGGGCTGAGAGCAGAAAGACAAAGAACATGAATACAGTCAAATGACACCCAAGAGACAAAGGCCCAGGAGTGAATCTTGATGACTTACCGAGGAGGGAGAGGATGAGGAGGCAAAGACCATGATTGCTATCAGCTCCTAGAGGGAACATCCCAGCCACATCCCAGGCTATCATACAGTGCCTGGAGGGAAGAAGCCAGGGGAGATGTTGAGGACTGAGTGAAACACCTCTTTGTGGTCACAGGCAAGCCTGGCCGAGGCTGCTGGGACATTATCTGGAGAAGACAATGGTGACGAAACAGGGTAGGGGTTGTTGTGGTGTTTAGTTTGTTGTTTTTTTTTAAATAAAACAATCTGCAGCTGCTACAGTATTGCAACATGAAAGATTAAGGTTTAGCGCCAATTATATCTCTGGCCAGTGTGAGTACTCTGCTGGATGTTTCCTGAAAGAGGTACACTCGGGATAAGAGTAGTTAAGCCATCGGCAGATAAACAGAGATTTGTCAGCTTCCACATCCAGAGCAATCGCTGCAGGCGAGGGTGCGTCACTGGGGGGTGACAGCCGCTGTTCATCCATCTTGATAAGTATGCAGAAACCTCTGTGGACAAGTAACAGCCATGGCTCTTATCACTAGGGCCGTAAACTGAGACTCTCTGATACTACTCCACAAAAAACCTCCAAACCCCTACATCCCAGAAGTGATTAGCAGCGTGTGAGAGATCTGTAGAAAATACCATATGCAGAGCCCAATGCCATAGCACACTTTTCCTGCCTAAGCTTACAGGTGGCAGAACGAAATGAGATTGTGCACTACATGTACTCAGCAGAAAAAGATCACACCTCACAGACAATCAGAATAACTCTGCTCTGTAAATATTCACTATTTTAAATTTAACTTTTCAGGCTGTGGCAACACCATTGCACCCCCTCTGCCTTAAAACATGGCATTCACAAGAACCAACCCGCTGGTGAGGCTGTGACGGGGCTTCAGCTGCAGGCATGACTACATAGCATCAGCTCCAAAGAGAGGTTTGTCATGCTGCCATCAGCACTTTCTTGTTATACGGGATGTCTGGACAGGTAGGACTCTGGCATTAGGCTCTGGCAAGCAGCAACCTGCAACTGCAGCTTTTTCCAGAGCTCAAAAGTAATTCAATACAAGGCAAGGATTGGCTGCACCGAGAGAAAGCAGGACCAAGGCACCAGAGGTGGGCTCCTCCTCACCTCAGATTTGTAGCTTGGTCCTCCTTGTCCAGTTGAGCACTACCCCCAAAAGCTACCTGGCAGTCTCCTGGAGCCACCATTGCACATCAGAGAAGTTTTCCTCATAAATTAGAGGATAGAGCAAGCTAGCTGGGGCTGGATCTGGATGGAGCAGGATGCTGTTATTTATAACACGGCAAGGATGAAGAAGGTGGTTAAGGAGTTCAGGCCGAAGAATACACTTCAGCGCAGCAGGGAAGGAATTAATGGGCCATGAGGTGGAAAGAATAAAATAAAATCCTAGCACTGAGAACTGTGCTTCCTGATCTAACTTTGATAAGGCCACAGTGAACAAGATTGAAACTATCTGGGCCAATGAGTATCCTGTGGAGAGCAGCCCAATTTGCCTAAGGCAGCTATGATGGGTAGGCAAGGTGACATCCCAAGCTAGAGAAGAGTTTGCTGAAGCTGGTCTCTCTCATGATTCCATTCAGGCATTGCCTAAAAGATGCTGATCCTGAGTTCAGAGCCTGCAGACCACTTGATTTTTCCACTTCTGATATAGTGCAGTAGATAATCTGTGTTCTGTCACCTGTCACTAGCACTGCTGGTATAAAAACACATTCAGAGAAAGCAAAACACCTCTGACTTTAAGATGGAATTGGGCTCTGTCACACATAGGTGAATCTTTGTTAAAAGTTGGGAAGATGATGATGAAAGGAAGTATTAGCAGAGAAAACAAGTAAGACAGAAGAGGCTTGGAAGTCTGCAAAGTATTGTGGAGTTATGTCAGAATGGTTTTGAAAGAAGACTAAAAGAGAGAAATTAGTAGGAAATTAAGAAATGGAGGGGGAGAACTTGCAGGTAAGGAGAAAACAGCAGTTTAGGGTTTAAAGGAAGAGACAGGAAGAGAACAACCCATGAGAAAAACTAAAACCAGAAATGGTTGGAATTACAACATTAGAGGGAGAGCATGAAGAAAGCCATGTAATATTAGGACTAGCAAAGTGTATTTTGTTTATTCATGGTTCTTCTGGATTATTTTTTGCTGGCAGCTGCTGAGGGTCCCATTGCTGCACATTCCCCTCCTTCCATGGAGGGCAGCCAAACACTTCTCTTTGAGGATGATGAATGTGCAAAACAGTTTTGAACACTTCAACTTTAAACAAAGCACTCTCCAAAGCTCCCTTCTGCCTTGGGCAGCCTCAAGCCCAAGCCTCCCTGGTGGAAACGTGGCAGCTTTGTTGGCTTCCATGAGCTCCTTTTGCAGGTTGGTCCACTATTAATGCTGAAATATAGACACTAGGATTGAAATAAGTGAGAATCAGGCAAACTTTCCTTGCAAAAAGGAGAGATGTATCCCTCCTTGCATGTGCTGTGCTCACTCCTTGCAGACAGGTGGGCCAGGATGTCAGCTCTCACAGATCTAGAGCAGCTTCTATATGGGACCCTCCAAAACCTGTTGTAGCCAATGAAAACTTCACCACTCACTTTAATGGGACTCGGTGTGGCCCTGCAAGACTCACAGCCCTGAAAATCACATCCACTTGCACCCAGTGGCCTCCTCAGAGAATCTGAAAGGATTGGGAAAGTTGTGAAGTTGAAAAACAACCTAATCCTTTAAATTCTTTTCCTGAGTAAGGGGAGGCCTTTTCCAAGCCTAAAAAAAATATTGGAAAGAAAAGCCTTTCTCACAGGTAATTTTTATTCAGCCCAAACAGTGACACAGTAAATTCTTCAAAAGCTTTAAGGGTGTAAGTCCCATCTGATTTCAGAAATGAGACTTAGGCAGTTTTTTGCCCTTCAGCCACATCTCTAAGGAGGTCTGTAGTCCTTTAAGGAAGGTGTGAAAATAGGGTTATGAACACCTCTTTTAAAATCAGAGTTATGTGTAAGAGCTGCCATGTCACAGGACTGACATTAGACATGGATTTAAGCAAGCCTTACAGCCCACAGGTCTGAACTGGGAACTCTGCACTCTGGCACCAATCTGACATGAGATACAAACAGTGCTGTGCTAGAAAACATGAACACGCTTGACTGGAGCTCTAGAAGAGTGAGGACTAATGAGACTGGTCTGTGAACTTAATAAGAAGCTTATTCTCTCAGACCATAAGCAGGTTGTTTGGAAAAACACCTACTAAATGAGTGAGGCTGGGAAAAGACTGTTTTGAAGCTCTGCCACTGCAGAAATTCCCTCAGAATCATCTTGTATCCAGCAGGGCAGGAGGCGGAGAGCCCATGGGAACATTCAGCAGCAACTGTAGTCCCCCAGACTCTGGACGTGCTGACATGGGTTTGAATGTCCCTGCCTTGGCTGGTATGTCCTGAAGACATTTGCTTGCATAAATAAATTGCAAATTAGACACCACTGAAATTCCCCAAGCTGCAAATTCCAGGGCTGCAAGGACTGCAGAACGAAGCCCTGAATGAAAGACTGCTGTGCAAGGATATCATCAACCAGTGCAGTTTGACCAGGCACCTGTGGTAGGGACAGCATTGTTTTTGATGTATTTCTTGGCTACCAGCAATGCCATCTCCTCTGCGAGGCACAGACAGGATGCTTTCATTTTCAGAATTCCCAATTAAAAAAAAAAAATTTACTTCATATATTCATGTACTTAACTAGCCATACTGTCTATCCCAGGAAATCCGTGGGATTTCCTAAAGAGCTCTGCTACTTAATCCATTGTAAATGGTGGGCAATCTGCAGCTGTAGTGTTAATTATCAATGATGTCGTTTCAGGAAGTGTCAGGATGAAGCGCAGTCACTGCCATGCTAGCACCCAGCACATGTTTTTCCATGTGTGCTTCAGATCGGACTCTGAAATTCCAGGCTTTGGTTCTCATTCTGTTAACACTGTGTGAGTGAAGTTTCCCTTCTCTGAAGCTGAGGATGCTTCAGAGTAGCTTGTCCTGCAGGTAAGAGCTGGGAAGATCAGCCAGTGGCTTGGAAATGTGTAGTGTAAACAAGCCATGAAAACAAGTTTGCATAAACACAGAGACTTGCATAACTCACTTTATTTTCTCTGCTAAAGTACACGATGACAGACACTATGTCTTGATGATTGCTGGACTTTGTTGGATGTAACCATAGGGTTTATAACACCAATCACAGGGTGTAAAGCACCCTGACCCTGGTGACTATTTGGTCCTAATGACCTATACTGAGAGTGTTTACACAGTGATATTTCATCTTCTCAAGGCCTGTAATGTGAACTGTGGACTCTTACTACCCTAAGGATAATATACCTGGTACTTCTGCTAGGCTAGAGAAAATAATCTTTCTTCTACTCAGTTTGCTTGAATTAATGTCAGAGTTGAGTTGCATCACTTCTTTTGTTCATATTCTGTAACTTGTTGAAACCTTAATCTTTTGGGTGAACATTTTTCTGTGCCAGACAAATACCTCAGTCTGATTCTGGAGGGATGTTTCTGGCTGTTCAGCTCTTTCTATGACATTCTTTCCTGTGAAAGACGTAACACCACTGAATGCATGAAACTAGATTTTCTACATAACATTAATCACTGCCTGGTTGTGGTTCTCCTTCCAAAATGCAAGAGCAAAAAAAAAAAAAAAAGTGGTGCAACTCAACTCTGGCTCCTGTGAAAAATACCCAGATTCAGCTAAATTATAAATCCTTGAAAAATCGCAGTTTGCACACACCTGGCAGAGGCTTCTAAGTGTGGCTGCTGATCTCTTTGATATTTCAGTCTATGGAGACTTGTGCCCTGGTCTATCTATGGCTGCAGGGACAGAGTGGGAGGTTTCTGGTAATGCTTTTGTTGGTGTCTCCTGGTACAGCCACGCAGACTTGTGCTCTGTGTCAATGACCTCCTGGATGCCAAGTGATGAGGAGAAAGGAACCTGGCCTTTATTTGTGGAGCTGGCATAAACAGGTGGACTAAAGCAGCCTGCAGTGAAACACTGGAACTGGGGACTTGGAGTGGAGAAGATACTTGGGCCTCACTGTAAGAAACCTGGTCTGGGAGCTGGCGTTGGAAACTGAGGCTGGGAACTGCTGGGATGAAATGTGGGTGACAGCTAGACAAGGAAAATGGGGGAGATGGTGCTGAAGAGTGAAAAGTGGCCTGTCAGGGCTGGAGACCAGGAACGAGGGAACAGGGAGCCTGGGACATGGAACTTGGGTGTGGCACAGGGGAAGATGACAGAGGAGGTTGGCAGTGGGGAGCAGAATGCTGGGGTTGTGCTTCTGAGATCCCACACAACCGAAGGGAAGCCCAGGATGCTGTGAAAGAAGTATGCACTCATGTAATGGAAGCATGTGATTATGTCAGGAGGGACTTGCACAGTCAGCCTTAATTTGGGTGCTTTCTAATTTTCAATGCTTATGTTTGCAACCTCAATTTTCTTTTTAATGGAGCTTTTTGTCAGCGATAGGATTACCTGTATTTACTCTGTAGAGAGCTGGTGCCAAAGAGCTATCATGGTGCTTTAGTATGCAGGTCCTGAACAGTGAAGTAGCTGTTGCACTTAGTAAATTATGATGAAATATATTCGTGCCATTTATTTGTGGTGCCGTTTGTATTTGAGGACTGAAATTCTCTTAAAACTCATCTACTTCAAAGGAGAATGAATTAACATGGATGATTGAGGGGCTGTCTAGCTAATGGACTTTCGGTATAGTTAGTGCCCAGCAATGAATTCAGTGTTGCTTTGGATTAACAGAAGAGTTTGGGTTTTTAAAATAATCGAGCTTTGGTAATTGAAATTCACTGATGTGAAAATATATTGCACATATATGTTTTCTCTTTTGTTTAATATAGAGTGAACTATTAATTATTAAGAAGATAAAGGCATGACTCAGTACAATAAAAACTGAAGATTTGATTCATATAAGTGTATTTTTCCAAATATTGCCTTGTGATGGGATAAGGGGACAGAAAAGTGAAGCTCTGGATATAATTGCCAGAGCTTATAAACAATCCCTCCCTTTCATTTCATGACAGCTGCAGCAGCAGAGACAATATCTAGGACTGTACAGAGAGCAACTGCTGCGGTAGCACCCCTGGTGTGTTTATCCAGCTCTCTGTACTGGCAGTAAATGTTCAAAATGCAGCAGGAGACAGCCCTGAGTGCCTGGATGATGCTGCCCCTGCTTTGAGCAGGGGGATGGACAGGAGGATCTGCAGAGGGCCCCTGCCACTGCGGCCGAGCTGTGCTGACACGGGTAACACATCTCAGGCACATCTGAACATGCTGCCCAGAGGCAGGCGGTGACACAGTGCCACAGGTGGGACCCTGGCTGGTGGGATACAGGGTTTGTGGCTCTTCCAAAGTGACTCACTGAGACTAGTCTGGGCCACCACTTTGAAGGAAGCAAAGGGATGTGTTGGCAGATCCAGGTGGTTTCCAAGATTGGGAGCCTCCGGGGGCTCTTTGCACTGCCTATCTCTGGGCACTAAACTTCAGTGCAGGAAGCTTTTCCCCCTATCTTATCTGGGGAGGGAGATTAGCCCAGGCAGAAAGAAGGTGACTCAGAGTATGGATTTCTGCTCCGAATCACCTCCAGGGACATCTCCCCTTTGAGTGTAAAGGCAGTCAGCTGGTACTGAAGGAGCAACTTCCCTACATTTTGTACTTAAAGGTGTCAAATCACCTGACATGTCAATGCAGGATGAGAGAGTTGGGATTGTTCAGTCTGGAAAAGAGAAGACTTTAGGATGACCTAGCCTTCCAGTACATGAAGGGAGGCTACAAGACAGAAGGAGAAGGGTTTTTACAAGATCATGTAGTGACAGGACAAGGGGGAATTGATTCAAAGGAAAAAATAGTAGGTTTAGATTGGAAATTAGGAGAAAGTTCTTTGCTGTGAGGATGTTGAGGCACTGTGACAGGTTGCCCAGAGATCCTGTGGATACCCTGTCCCAGGAAGCATTCAAGGCCAGGCTGGATGGGGCTCTGAGAACCTGGTCTAGTGAAAGGTGTCCCAGCCCATGGCAGGTGGGGTTTGGACAAGATGAACTTTAAGGTCCCTCCAACCCAAACCATTCTATGGTTCTGTGATCCTATGATTCTGTGGTTCATTATTAAGGTCATAATTAATAGATAAGCATTTACAAACTATTGCTATGAGGAGAAAATTATTGATCAAATTTCTGTACCCAACCCAGGGACAAAAAGTGGGCTGAATGGCACACAGTTGAACAGAGAATTTGTTGTTCTCCTAAGGTAGGCACATTGACCATCTTCTGCTTGAAGCCTTTAATGTTAACAAAGGGGTGAAGGCTCTCCTCTTAACTTTAGGGTGGAGTTTTTTTCTTTTTTGAGGGAGACTGGAGTTTCACAGCAATTTATTAAACGGATTTACCGCAAATATGTGTCCTTTTTACGTGCCTGTTTTCAGGTTAGTGACCTGTAAAAATACTCACTCTGCTGAATCTTTTAAAGCATGCAATAAAACAGAGTTTTATGAAAGAGAACAAGGGAATGTGTATGAGCCTGTCAGATTTCAGTGAGCCAAAATGTTCGTCGTAATTTTATCACAGGGTATCAATATGAGAAGTGACAATTACCTG
This sequence comes from Aphelocoma coerulescens, assembly GCF_041296385.1. Classification (NCBI taxonomy): domain Eukaryota; kingdom Metazoa; phylum Chordata; class Aves; order Passeriformes; family Corvidae; genus Aphelocoma; species Aphelocoma coerulescens. The sequence goes on from NC_091015.1 coordinate 82,180,549, forward strand.
TGATCAGCATGGCTTGAAGCTGTTTCCACCAACAGATGCTTTTTTAATCACTATGGGCTGTACTTTTGTCTCACAGTTTCAGGCAACAGCCTTCTGCGAAGCTTTTGTGCAAGGCGTGAGATTTGACAGGCCGATTCAGTAGTGGTTTCAATGGCCAATGTAATTTTTCCTCCTTAGTCCCAGAGCTCTGACACCATAGAAGTCTTCATTTTTTCCCACTGAAAGATGTTATGTGAGCAGGGGATATTACAAAGTTTAGTTAGGTGCTCTAATATATATGTATACTGCTGTCTCATGCAGGTGTGCTTGCTGGCTGCTGGACTGAAAAGCGCTGAACTCTCCCTGCCTCTTGCTTGGGGAGGTTTCAAAGAAGCTTCTTACCCCCATTCCCTCAAAGAAATTTCTTTGCCCCATTAATGATTTAATAAACAACAACAACAAAAATTAGGGACATTACTGTCTCTGATTTCTCCTCCTCTGGCAGCTTGGCCAACTGTTTCAAAAGCAGCTGAAAGAAAACAGGAAGATAGATACACAGAGAGTGAGATGATAGAAACTTTGTTTCTCTAGGAAACCGAGCTAAAAAGAATTCCTAGGCTTAATAACAGAATAAACATTCGAAATATGATTTAAGCCTCCAGTGTTGACTCAGAAATGAAAAGGAATGGATCCCCCATGTGCTGATTATTTTTAAAATGCTCACAAGCTCCCATAAAACCATTCGGTTTTATGATTATTTGGTGACTTGTTCCTGGAACTGAAAGTTTGATACTGAGGTCTTACATACATATTGTGTATTAGAGGTCTCTTAGGTGATCATAATGGAGAAACCATGAGTTAGTTACCTTTGTTATGGTATCCCAGTGCTGCCCCAGCACTTGTCGGGATTGCTTCTATTATTCCTGTGAATGATGGGTATTCCCAGCTCCCGAGTACTGAGTATGCTTGAGTGAGTGTGTCTGATAGCAATTTGCTCTCATTGACTGTTACATATGATGCACTTATAAAAATAGTTAGAAAAATTCAGATGGGGAAAAAAAAAGGTCCCCATATCCAACCAGACTGGTGAGAGAATAGAGAATAGCAAAGGGCAGAAGAGCACAGCTGCCTTTGCAGGCAGAGCGCAGGGCCATCCTTTCCTCCATCTTTCCATGCCTCTGGCACTGGATGAACCCTTTTGATCCTTTTCATTCAGGTAGGAACTGAAAAGGGCAGTACCAAAGAACTTGCTGCCTTTTACAAATCCATCTCCTAGTGAAAAGTTTTATCGAAATAAACCATGTGAAGCAATCTGAAGATGAAATTTATTTATCTTTCTTTTTTTTCCCCAAGCCTATTGCTGGGAACTTTTCAAGGTTTCCTCCCCAGAGACTTACAGACTCTTCTCATAACAGGTGCAGCCTAGGGGACGATGGCAGCAATCCACAGATCCTCCTGGGAGTAATTACCTTTTCCAGTTTCCCTCATCTGCTGCATCTCTCTGGTAGCACTTCTGCCAGGAGCTGTGCGTGTAATCCATTCAGCAGAGGGAGTCAGATGCTAAAATCTGCGGTAGCCCCTCCAGACCAGGACTTTGTATTTGCATGCGGGATCTGAAACACATGATTCTTTGCTGTCTGCTTAACCCGGGTGTATGGGGTGTCCTGGTCTCAGCTGAGCTGGCTAAACTCTGCTGTAACGACACAATCACAGCAGCAACAACAGCAGCATCGAGGCGTTGCGTAAATGCTCTTCAACACTGCGAGATCCATCTCAGCGAGCGTGGGATCTTTTCCTACATCTGTGTAGCCCCCCTGCCTTACTGGTGGACATCATTTGCAGCAGTGCTGACCAGTGCAGAGTTGGAGGGACATTTGATTCCATTTTGTAATGAATTTTCCTCCCCTGAGACCATGGAGATCTGGTACCATAGCACTGCTTGTAGGCACCAGCTGCCACTTTTTTCCTGAGGAAGAAAGGGGAAAATGACCCAGGGAAGCGTATGGACTTGGTGCACAGAGGCATGTAAGGAATTGTGCCTCCCAAACTTGGTATGTCTCTTCAAAAATGGGATGTTACACAAATGCCTGATGTGAATTTGGTATAAGCATCTTCTTAAGTTGTAAAAGCAACTGTACAGCCCCCCCTCTCCAGCATCTCAAAGGCTTTTTCTGAACAAAATCTGTAGAACCTTGAGTGGCCAGGGTGGGAAGGTGTGGGTCACAGCAGGTGCCATGGGCCATGGCCCATCCCCAAGAGTAGAGGGAAGGATGGCAGGAGGCTCCTGTCCCTTTAAGGGACACCTCAGAAGAAGCAATTCGGATGTTTGCTCTTCAGATTACTCAGCTGGGCACTGACTGACGGAGTGGGGGGGGAGGGGAGAGCAGCAAAATATTTCACACAGTTGTTTCAGCTGATCAACAGAGAAGCGAAAGTCAGCTGCTAAAATGATGCCTGTGGTGTAAAATACATTGTGAGAGGCCAGAGATGGTAGTGACTAATACTTCAGAGACCGACATGAAGGGGGAACCAGACTCAAACTGATGGCTGAAATTTGACCTATTTGACTTCTCCTGTGTTATCCCAATTATTTCATTACGAAGTTTTGAATCAAGAAACACCGTGGGATGCAAAAATCTGCTTCAAACGTTCATTGTGAGAATGGTAATTGAGTTTTAAATATTTATGGCAGAACCTGGAGTTGTACTAGTGAATGCATTATAGACTCTCCCTAGTGGTAAGCCTGGCTTGCTGGAGACCTTGCGCTGCAAATAGCCCCAGCACAGTGAAGAGGGGGGAAAGGAATTTTATTTTGTGAAAATGATTTATTTAGCTGATTATAGAGGGCTTACTCCTTCACAGGCTACACTTTCAGTGTGGAGCTATAGGATACAAGGAGGAGAAGGGTGTTCTAACCAAACCTGGCACCTGGATAACCTACAGGTCTGTTTTCACACCACTTGCAACTGTTTCCCCCAAAAAACACTGGATCCGCAAAAAGATGAGGCAGTGAGAAGTGAAAGACTCCTGCCTACTGTTGCCATTTGTAGCTCTTGCTGCTTGGCATTACTGATCCCATGTGAGACGCTAGGAGGTACATATGCATTTTTTCTTTTACTGCTGATGGAAATAAGATTGTTTTCTCTGCAGAGAAAGCAGAAACGAGTCCATGGTCCTGTGCTCTGTTGCCAGCATAGGCCTTGGTGCAATGGATAAAAACGAGGCCTTATTCCCTCGCCCGGCCCTGGGTCTGGTGTGGTAGGACAACACGCCACACGTACATTTTACTTTAATGTGCACTACTAATACAGCTCTGAGCCTCCAGCTGAGATTGATGGTCCTCAAGGCACTTGAGGCAGAGAACCTGCCTTGCGCGGGGTGTCCGACAGCCCGGCGTTCCCCGCGGGAGCAGCTCCGGTGGGTGCGCGGGGCAGGCGCCACTCTGTCCCGCCGGGAATGCGCTCAGGTGCAGCTGTCCCTCACCCTGGGCCAGGTGGCACAACGAGCTGCAGCTTAAAGCTGCAGAGCCCTTCCTCAGTACTGAGGAAGCCGTCGGCCGCTGTATCGTCCCTCTCCCCGCTGGCGGGGCCGGGTGCACCGTGCAGGGCACGGGGGTGTCCGCGGCTACCGCTGCTGCGAGGCCGCCCCGCTCCGCCCCCCCGGGCAGCCTCGCCCGCGGCGGAGCAGCGGCCGGCTCCTGCTCCGGCTGGGGCGGGGTGGGGCGCACCGGGGTCCGGGGCGGCTCCGGCGCTCCCCGGCGCCTCGGCCACGCCTCGCTCGGCCCCGCACCCCGGCGGGGCGGGGGGGACGGGGGGCGGCGCCGGCTGCCGGGGCGAAGGCGCCGGCTGCGGCGGCGGGCGCGGGGCTGCCATCCCGCGGGCAGGCTCGGCGGCGGCGGATGGCGGCAAGGTCAGTGGGCGCCCGCTGCCCGCCGGCGGGGCTCCCCTGTCGGCCTCCCCCCGGGGCGGCGGACGATGCTCGCGCGCGGTGGATTCAGCGGCGGGGGCGCCTCTCCCTCCTCCTCTTCCCGGCGGGGAGCGGGGCCGCCGCGGGCGCGGATGCCCCCCGCCACGCCTCCCTCTTTCCCTCCCGCCCGGGCGAGGGGCAGACGCGGGTTTCGTAAGCGCCTGCCCCGGCCGGCCCCGGCGCGCTCGGGTGGCCGCGGCAGAGCGGAGCCCCCCCGGGCGGTGCCGCGGCGCGATGCGCGGTGCAGGTGAGCGGCCGAGCAGCGCCCGCGGCCGCCGCCGCGTCCCGAGAGGGCGCCGAGGTTACTTCGAAACCCGGCGGGGTCGCGCCTGCATCGCACCAGCGCTGTTCGGAGCGGAGGAGGCTTATCCGTGTGCTTTGCGAGCAAGTAAATCCAGATAACTTAGAGACGGGGTTTGGTGGGGTTCTTTGTTCCAGCGGGAGGTTCGGTGGTGGTTTTGCATGGGTTTTTTTTTTTTTTGGTTGATTTCCCTTCCCTTTCTTATGCCGGCAGTTAGCGAAGATACGCCGTAACTCGGGTGCTGTCATTAAGTGCCAGACATCTCACCGGGGTTTTAGAAAAAGGCTTTAATTATTTTATTTAACCAGCCTGGAGGAGAGGCGTGAAGCCCCCTGCCCAGGTAGGATCCCCGCTCTACAGAGCAGCAGCACTCAGAGTTTCTTACGGCATTAGATGCCGTCTCCCAGCTGAGGTCGAGCTGCCAAAAATGTGATTTACGGACCCTGCCGATATCCGTCACCCGAGCGCTTTGTTCCGACACGCCGTCCGGTGGAGGGACTTCTCCGGGAGCAGCTCTGCCTCTCCTGAAATGTGGATACACTTCGGATATGTGCACCAGGGTGCCAGCCGGGGAGGTATTAAGAGTGTGTGTTTGTGTAATAGGTGTCTTACAAAAAAAAAAAAAAAAAAAAAAAAAAAAAAAAAAGCAAACAGGCTTTTGATAAGGTCCCATTAATTGAAGTGTAAACATAGTAATTTCTCTGCGCTTGTTTGCTCACTGAAACTCTTCCTGCTTCTCATCGATACGGCTCGTGGTTTGTTTTTGCTTGCTTTTTATTTTTGTTTTCAGCTAGTACGTTTTAGAGAGCTTTTGATACAGATTTACTTAGATTTTTTGGCTGATTTAGGCTGTTGGAAATTATTTGTAGCCTTTCATCTTAGGATGAGTATGAAGGTCCTGTTCTCAGCCGTTCTGTACCACAGGCCTTTTGGAAATGCCCAGCGAGTCTGCACTAACGTAGAGCCTATGGGATGACAAGAGTAGCAATTTAGGGAAAAACCCTTCTGCTGAAAACTCTGTTCTTGGCTATGTAACAGTGTGCGACTGGATTTTAGCTTCTTACGAGCTTCATGAAAGGGGAAACGTAAAAGTAGTCCTGGCTGAGGAGTGCAAAGCTGGGATAGCCTTGTGCTGTTGCTGGCCATGGCACTGGTGTGCCCATGGCTGTCGGGACGGGGCTCTGTAGAGAATTCCCGCTATGCACAAGCTGGCAGTACAGTTAAAAAGCCCAAGCCTCTGGCTCAAAGGTGTGAGGTCTCTCAGAGGGTTTGGACAGCTGGCCAGGTATGTGAAAACAAATTAAAACGATAACTGTTTTTTTGCTGCTTTTCTGGGGGGCGAAGAAAGTTGGTTGGACAACACCTGATGGAAGTTTTATATGCGTGTTGTGAAGTCTTCGTGGAAGTACTGGACAGTGCTGTGAGATACTCAGATTAGAAATGCCAGGAAGACAATAAATATTATTTTGGCCTTAATAGAGTGTGTTTAAATTATACATGCAACTGCAAGAACTCTGAATGAGCCTTTCATCCAAAGATCTGCTGTGGCTTAGCACAGTGCCCAGGGAATGAGCAGGTAGATGCTACTGGGTGCTGGTCACCCTTCCCCAAGGGACTCGCTTGATCCTTCAGTTTTGCCAAAATCCGTGGATATGTTTTTGTCATACATGTTCCTGGCTCCAGTTCGGGGTTCTCACCTTGACATCTCGATGAACTAGATCAGGAACTCCATCAGCTGCAGTCCGATGGAGGCTTCAGCACAGTTTTAACCTCAGTCATGTGAGTTGCCCCAGTGAAATTAGAGGGGTACTTGGAAGCAAGCTTGCACATAAAGATTTTAAGCTCAGGGCTGCCTCTCATAAGCTTTCCAGGGTGTGAAGTGCACATCGTTTTTCCTTGCATAGGGCTGAGAACAAATGCCATATCGTGTTTGGGTTCCATCCAGAACAGCTGACCATACCCGGGACGAGTACTGGCAGAGTAGGAGCAATGGTGCTTCTCTGCTGGAGTTTTATGGAGCATTAGTTTGTGCTTGGGGCTTGAAGTCTTGCTGGAAGCTAATGAAGCTTTTACTCCTAAATGCTAAAGCCATCCTTTCAAGCAGAATTTAGTTTTCTAAGTCAGTGAAGTATTCTTCAGACTGTGACCCCAATCTGTTGATGGGGCCTGGAGGATACAGATCTAGAGGTATGAATGGATCTAGATGATGCCCTGATCAGTTTACATGACTCTACCGAAGACTTGGTGGTTTGTGGTTCTGGCCACGTGGCTGTTGACTTTGGGACCTGGCATAGGGATCCAGCCTTTCTAAGAAGAGTGTTCTTACATTGCCTTTTGTATACCTGTGTTTATTTGTCAGCCAGTTCTGCAGCCCCCTTCCATACATCAAGTAGAAGATATTCAGGCAAGTAATGTCACTGACTTGAGTGTAGTTATTCAGCTGAGTAAATGGTGTGCAATCCGAGTTCAAAGCAGTAGATTTTGGGTGTGAGTGCTCTTTTTGTGCAAATGTGGGAAACTAATTTCCAGAGCCTGGGATCTTGGCATGCCTTAAATTTTCTCCTGTTCTTATTCTTTGCCTCTATCCGGTGGGTGGGTGGGCTGGAAGTCAGATGGGAGGCTGGGCTTTCCTCCCCTTCACAGAAAGCAGCTCTTCAGAGAAATTCCACAGCTGTTTCTGTCTGGAGTTGCCTTCTTGCTTTGTCGCTGTTGTCTCCTCCTGCTGTGCTGTGCCCTGCGAGGGGAGCAGAGGAGCCCTTGGAACTGCTGTAGCTCTGTAGCATAATCTGTCACGCTGAGCGGGGCTGGAGGAAAACCTCCCAGCCCTCATCAGTGCAGCCTCTCCCTGTGTCTGGGACTGTCCAGGGCTCAACATTTACTGGTGCGACTGCAGCAGAGCTGCTCCCTGCCTCAAAGGCACCGATGGTGGCCAAGCACCAGCATGGGTTAAGGGACGCTGGGGGTGGCAAGGAGAAGGATGCTCAAGTCTCTGGGATGAGTTCATTTCCAGGGCTGTGAAGGAGAGATGAGCCTCAGCTGCTTTCACACTGAGATCTGAGTAACAGTCCTTTAGCCCTGACAAAGCATTTCACCCCTTTCAGATGCAAATCTCCTTGCTCTGTTTTTCTGCTGCAGAAATTACTCCTTCAGAGCAACCTCCAGATGTAAATAAGTTTGAAATTTGCCCCTTCCTGCTCCAGATGTATAACATCTGGGTAGTTACAGAGCTGAACTATACTGTGTGCTGTGCAGCTCACAGGCTGGATTGGGCAAGGCGTTGTTTCCTGAGATGTAGCAGAACATGGAAACACCACTAATCAAACATCGTAGTTTTCATCTAGTTTTATTTAACTTCATTGTAACTTAGTTTCCCCAGGAAATGAGTGCTGTTTGTCTTCTCTTTGGCCAGTTTCAACCAGATTGCACCAATGGCTGGCAGTCTGGAAGATCACTAATTTCCCACTTGTGTTTGTTAAGAGTAGTGGGTGGCTGGGAAATCTTTGAAGCAATGCTCTCTCTGATGAAAACTAGACTGCTTACATCTACTCTCTCTTCTGCCTGGTAGCAGCTGGCCAGCCAGGCATTGCATGTGTGGTGGTCAAACACGCAGCGCCTCTAGCCCTGGCCAACGTGCAGGGTGTGTGTGGGATCCAGGGCAGGGGCGAGTGTGAGGTAGCATTGAAGGGAGCTGTGGGGGCAGGAGGGCAGAGGACACAGATGTCCCACAGATGAGTCCTCTTTGTTACTCTTCCTTGCAGCATGGCTACCCTTTGGTTTGTCAAGATAAAGCCACTTGAGATTTAGGAAGGCTTGTGGGCTGACAGCCATAGCTTGGACAAGCCTGCTTTCTTTGACCTCCAGGACACCTTGGGCTGAACTAAGGTGAGCATTGGAGCTGAGGGGAATGTGCCCCCTGGGCAGGACTTTGGCAGAGGTGTATGTGCATGGGCAGACTCACACATGTGCAATGGCAGTATGATAATCTGCGTATTCACTGGCGCCATCCTGTTGAATTCAGTAATAATTTGACACTGATAGCATTCAGTGCTGTATATTTCTCCCAGAGTAGCTTCTGTGAGTGAATCCAGTCTTGGATTCCCCCACAGCTCTCCCTCTCCCCAGAGTTGTTTCAGGTAGATGTGCACTTGGGCTGAGGTGGTGCTGTGAGATGTCAGGGGCATGCTTGTGTGTTTCTAAGCATCCCAGTATAGATGCAGCTGGTCTGGCATGGGTGTCTTGAAGGGTCTGCCTCCAAAATCTGGACACTGTTGTACTAAGAAAAGCAGACTTACCCTCACCCAGGCTGTGTCCATCCTAGACAGTATAGTTGTGCTGATGTGGTGAGCACATTTCTTCCAGACCTTGGACTGAAGGAAAAGACAAGCAGTGACAGTAGAAATAGGAGTGTCAGAGGTGCCGAGCATTTATGGGATGCACATGCAATTCCTCACCCAATGCACATTTTGATGCCCTCTTTGTTGCTGCTGGTTGTCAGGCAGTGTATACCTGCTGTCCTGGGGCACAGAGCATGGCCCTGCTGAGATCACCAGTGTCAGGCTCTAATGTCAAAATACTGTGTGACACCTTAGAGGGCCAAGGTAAATCTCAAACACCCATATAGATCTAGGTAAAACCAGACACATCTGTCAAGGTGAGGTGAAGGGAGGAACTGTAGAGCTGGCTCCCTGTCGTGGTTTACGGAGGCTGTGGAGCCCCAAGTCATGCCAGTGATGCAAAATGCTATTCCCTTTTGGCACACAAAATCTCTGCCTGGGCATCTCTGGCATCCAGCTGTAATTCTCTACACTGTTAGGGATATGCCACTTAGTGAAGCAGAACACCCCTTCCCTTCCCTTCCCTTCCCTTCCCTTCCCTTCCCTTCCCTTCCCTTCCCTTCCCTTCCCTTCCCTTCCCTTCCCTTCCCTTCCCTTCCCTTCCCTTCCCTTCCCTTCCCTTCCCTTCCCTTCCCTTCCCTTCCCTTCCCTTCCCTTCCCTTCCCTTCCCTTCCCTTCCCTTCCCTTCCCTTCCCTTCCCTTCCCTTCCCTTCCCTTCCCTTCCCTTCCCTTCCCTTCCCTTCCCTTCCCTTCCCTTCCCTTCCCTTCCCTTCCCTTCCCTTCCCTTCCCTTCCCTTCCCTTCCCTTCCTCTCTGGCCACCGCTAGCTTGGCATGGTAAATGACTCTGGTAGGCAAGAATGGACTTGGGCTTGGACAAGGCATTGCAGGTCCCTCTTCTGAAGGTGCCAGTCACCCAAGCTTCTGTGTCAGAAATCCTGAAGCAGGCAGATGTGGGGTAAAACATTGCTGTGGTATCTTCTTTGCCTGTTCTCCTTAACTGTCTTGAGCTACCTTTATACGTTTAGGGATGGTGCAGTGCTTTCTCTCTTAGCTTTTAAACTGAACCGAGCAGGTTGCATGCCAAGAGGGAAGGACTGCAATATTTCCATCACCACAGCGGATTTTCCATGGTGGAGCTCTTCCAAAAGATGTGCACTGAGAAGAGCTGGTATGACCCGAGTGCCTGGGACACTGCAGGCTCTGACTGACTGCACCTCAGGGACTTGACAGCTCCAGGTTTTGCAAGCTCTGCTCTCTGAGGATGGGGAAAGATAGAAGTGAAACTTGCTTTGTTAGGTACAAGATCATGTAAAGCTTGTAGTAGCTGCCAGCACCGCACAGACAAGGTGAAAATGCTACTTAAAGAAACGGTGTGTGTTTGCAACTGAGGACATACAAAGGCAAGTAAGACTTTTTTAAAAAGCATGAAGCATGTATAGGGAGCATGCTGTCAGACAGCACTGCCTCTTGCCAGCTAATACCATCTGCAAATAAAACAAGTTAGGTTGTTGCTATTGCAGCTGCTTTCCCTCACAAAGCAGCCTGACCCAGACGCTGAGGAAGGTGTTGGCAATTGGCCTGAAGTTGGAGGTGTGCAGGGTAATTTACTTAAAAGACCCAATATAACAATTGCCATGCAGGATGAACACATACAACTGTAATGTTTGCTTTCCAGTTGTATTTTATATGACACTCTCCCTGAAGTTGCTCATTGACTGCATCTACCAGCACACACAGCCTGGACATGATGGGCTGACCTGCAATTAGGAGCAATAATTACACTTAAACAAGTTTTAATGTGGAGGTAGGAGGGATTCAGTGGCTAGGGCAGAAGGCTCTTAGTGGGGTCATTTGGGATCCAGGCCTTGGGAGCTTTCCTTCTGACCTTGTGGAAAGCACATCAGCTGCTCAGCACCTCTGTTCATAAAATCTGATTTGTGACAATCAGTTTCAGAGTAGTTGATTGATAGTGGTCTTGGTTTCCTCCTTTGAAACAACCCCAAAATCCCCAAATGTTTGTGCATGGAATTGAAGTATAAAGACTCTCCCTTTACTCTCCCTGCTCTTTACCTCAGTTAAAGGTGGAAGAAAGGGAGTTGTTCACAGCCATCTGCTGGAGGCATCCATCACGTTGGGAGCACAGGCTGCCGGTTGTTCCACATGTTATTAATGATGAAAATATATAAACATATGATCACATAATTGTGTTGCATTTAAAGTGCTTACAAAATAATGACATCAGGAGAGCAGTGGCATTACAAAATCAGGTGGACAAAAGCAATGAAGTTCCAGGACTAATGTTGCAGAACTCCCCTTTGCATCTGCATTATGATACAATCTTTAATTCTGTAATTGCATCATTTTTTCCCTTTCACAGAGTCCCTTTTTCACTGGATAGGTAATTGCTGCATAATTCATTTTTTCTTCCCACATTTACTTTCTGCATGTGTCTCCAAGTCTATTTATTTTACACCCTACCCAGACCTTGAGCTGGCTGAACAGTTGCTAATTCCTTCCTGGGGGGTTTTCTCAGGTGGGGAAGTTATTCTTGCAGCATCTCAGGTACAGGTACTGTCTTTGTTTTCATAGCTGAGGAATGAAGTCAAAGAGCAAATCAATCTCAGGTGATTTAAACACCTTCAATTTTGGCTGTGTCACAGAGATACTTGGGTGTGATTTTATTTCCTATTCATCCTAGAGTACCTGGCATGATGTAGCAGTTCATCTGCTGGAAGCACAAGGACAGCTGACCTCAGCTGCTGGTGTCTGTAGATTAGCCCTAAATGCCTTGACTTGAGGGTGGAACCACCCCATTAGGGGTCACCTGAAGAGAAAACAAGTTTCAGAGACTTGGTGAGCATCTTAAAAGGTTGAGTGTGGAGCCAAGAAGGAGGTCATTCCTGCCTGCAGGTGGTATGTTCAACTTCCTCAAGCAAAGGTGATTGTCTCTCTTTCTTCCTGCATTACTTTGTTCACAAATGTTTCTGACCTTCACTGAGTGAGGCAGGGTTTGAGGGACAGCTGTTGCTTTTATCACACAACCTTACTGTTGTGTGTTTTTTTTGAAAGCAGGGCTCAAATGGTTTGTGGTTATTGAATTGGAGACAGAGACAGTGCAGATACATACAGAGGCTGGTCTTCATTATAATACTTCCTAATTTTGAAGTGATCAAGTTTGCAGTCTTTGTATTAAAAAAATAACATAGGTTTAAATGTAATTTTATAACTGTACAAAGGGAAAAGCAGGAGAGAAATAAAAATTAGGCCTTGTCACATGAATCTGCAGTGGCCTGAGTCATCCAGAGAGCACATGCCCTTGGGATGTAGCATTTATTTCTAACCCATGAGATAAGGGCCTGCTGGGGAAGCACTGTTTGGCTATGGATGGTGGTCAGTGGCTAGAGTGGGATGACATGCTCAGCAGGTCATCTGGTGCTGTACTGGGGGGCTTTGCAGCCCAGAACCGAGATACCCTCAGATCCCAGGTAAGGATGGGGTAGGCAGAGTTCTGGTGCTTCCCAAGTCCTCTTTGACTTGGCTGTGTGTGTTCTGCTATTCACTATGTGGCAGCCTAGTCATCCCCTTAAACTCGCCCGCCGCAGTCCTCCCTCCTTTCCCTCTGTTTCTGTGCTTCCCTAACAAATACCATCTGCTTCTCTCCATGTTTTTGGGTAACATCACTTTAGCCTGTTGTTTCTGGTGGCACTTAACATTTTCCAGACATCCCAGATAGCCTGGTAGGGTTATATACAATCTTGATTCCAGTGTAGATCTATAATTTTTTGCTTGTTCAAACTGTAGATGAAGGCCAGCCAGGAAAATATCTTGGAAGCATTTTAGAGGATTCATCTTCCTTACGTTTAGACCAGAGCCATTACTGTGGGATCGTTTGAGATCAAGCAATGGGGAAATGGCTGCTTTAGGCCAACTCTGTTCATAGCTTATATCTAAAGAATATGTTGTGTTCTGCCCTGTTCCTCAGTGTTTTGTTGGATGCAGTCTTGCTTGATCCCACCTACCTTCTATGGGGTTGAATATTACACTGAAATTGCATCAGTTCATAGTGAGGAACCCTGGTTGCTCATGCTTTTATTATTTTCTGGAAATTAATAGCAACATGATAGTGCAAGAAAGAGTGTGCAGGTTCTAGAGGCTGAGTTTCCAGCTGAAATTCAAGTCGGTGAACTTGGCCACTTTCCAGAAAAGTGATGTCTGTAGTTCCAGCAAGTCATTAGATGTCTGCAAGTCTTCTAACCAATTTACAGTGAGTCTCTTCCTGCATCTTTTTTCAGGGGATGGGGGTGGTTAATACCAACCTCACACAGCAGCAAGAGAGGATGAAGCAGACAATTTCTGATTGTGTTCAAATGAGCATAACAATAGGCTTTCTTTATGTACTTTAGGATTTTTTTGCCTCATCTAACTAGATGAGGAAAAGAGGATGTACCAGCAAGGAAAATATGCTTGCCAACAAAATCAGGTCTTGGAACAGACCAGGCTGACCTGCAGTGAAACAGTTGGGATGATAATATATAAAATTTAAAAGTCAGACTTGTGTTCTTGGGAATTTGTGATGTAAATCGTGGCCATGATCACTATAATAAACCATGTCAAACTAGATTAATAAAATAATGTCAGAGTGTCTTAAAAAGTTTCAGGTGACTCAAAGGATTGTACACCTTTACAAAATAATTAATAAGCCAGATGCTAAAAACAGGCACCAACCGGTTTTTCTCCTTGCGTTGCCACGGTGTGTAAGTCCAAGAGTCAGTATTTGATTACTGAACTTCATGTATTTGAGAAGGAAAGACAATTAAAAGGAACATGGGACTGGTCTTCATCTCTTACCTGAAAGTTCTTGGGGATCCAGGGACTTTGTCTAGCCTGTGGAAGGTTGCTGTGAGAAATGGCTTGTATCAATGGAGACATCTACACATCTTTAAGAGATGGGGGAAAGGGGTGGGGGGGGCAGGATAAACAACAAAAACCACTGCACACCACTGGCCTAGGCATCTCCAGCCTGGAAGGTGGTGGTGAGCCTTGGATTTGGTCTGAGCTTGGATAAGCTTCACTTAATCCCCTGATAGAACCTTGTTCTCTCTATTTTGTGTGTGTGGTTTTCTTTTGGAGTAAAGCATGTTTAGGCAGACCTTCAGGCCCTGTACGTTGCCATAGCTCCCCTGGGAAAGAAGCAACTCCTCTGTGGGGTGACCCCCATGTTAGGTGTGCCCTGCTGGCCTCTCTCCACCCCTGGTTTGCCTCCCTCCTCTCCCTCATAGCATCTGTGGTCAGATGCTGAGAGGCAGGGGACAGGGCTTGGAAAAAGCTGGCTCAGCAGAGGAGGTGGAGAGCCAGCTGATGCCACTATTAATGTTCTTTCAAAATTGATGGATGAGATGATTACAAAATTGCAGAGGGAAGTGAAAGTTAACAGAATCCATGTTTTAATTGTATTCTGGATTGTTTTCAGCAGCCAGCTTCTGAGGTGCAGGACAGATCAAGCATTTTTTTGAGGATGTTGATGTGGGCTGCACACGGCACTGTTTTTAAAGAAAGAAAAAGATTGGGCCAGTCTGTTTTCCACACTCTGCTGCTCTCAGTCTTCTTCACTTGTCCTGTGTGATAGTATGCTGTGTCTAGACAGTAAATCAGATCTGAAAGACTGTCCTGATGCAGCTAGAGGAAAAAGAGGCTCTTGCAAGCACCTGTGGTGTCAAGGTGCTCAAACCTTTAAGGGATTCCTGGGTTCTGGACTTGTACTTTCCTCTGTGTGCCCTTCATCCCCATGGAAAGGAGTGAGGATGATGGAGCTGTCTGGCTTGTGGTGACCAGCAGTGTGGGTCCTCCATGCTGCATGTCAGCCTTTGGGCACTGACATCTGCTGATATCCACTGACATCCCTTTAACCTGAGGGAGATCCTTTTTCAGCTGATGAAGCCCTCCTGCTCAGTTTGCAAATAGCAGTTGTGTGCTGCATGAGGTTTTCTTCTGGACAGGCATTTTCCTTGAGTATGCTTCACCCAGGATTGGACCAAAACACTCTCTTCTGTCTAAGTTTTGTTTTTCTTCAGGCTTTAAATAAACCAATTTTCTTTGTAGTATTTTTCGTAGCTTTTCTTTCCTCTGTGACTGAGAACTTCCCCCCACAGGCTCCTTAATTCAAACATAATTCTTGCCATAATTCTGCATGTTTTGAAAAAGTACTTGCATAGGTGGTTAAGAGAAGAAAGCATCAGCCTTGTTGCTTGCTGCCTCCTGCTTTCTCCCAAGTCAAAATCCGAGAATGGGACACCTTTCAGGAGTGGGCTCTTTAATTTAAAGTCCCAGTCTCAAAGTCCTGGCATCTTCATCAAACAAGCCTTCTTTTCCATCAGCTGCAGGTGAAGTTGCATAAGGGGAGGTATCCTTGGGGTCTTGGAGGGCTGCTCTGTTTCTGAAAATGAATAATTTGGGGCGGAGATGGTCTTCTGCCTCAATGCTTTAGCATGTGTGTTTCCTCCATCTCTCTCATACCTTTGGAAGGATTTCTGGGATCCAGTTGGGCTGTGAGGAGCTCCCCCATTTCTCTCTACTTACCTTCCTGGGACAGCAGCTGCAGTCCCAGTTGTGAGGTTTAGAAATTGGTTCTTACTTCATTTCCTGCTCTGGAGCTGGTTGGTATTTTAATGTCTGGTAAGCTAACATTAGGGAGGGTAGCACACCAAGGAACTGGACTGCTGTAAGGCAGGAAAACAGGCTTGTGAGATGTGGTCGTGATCCCTTTGAGTTCCAGAGGCGCCTTAGCTGAGCAGGCGGTAAGTGGGGAAGATGAGCAGTGGATCACAGCGGCTTTCTGACATCCTAAGGGACACAAAATCTGCAGTGTTTACTCTAAAAATATTCTCTCTGCCTTTCCAGAAGTGCACTGTTTACACACACACAAACATTGAGATTTTGCAGTGTACGTGCTCACGCTTTTTGTGCTGTGGGCACAGCTGGTAATGCTGATAGGAGGGTTTCTGTTGTACAGACGCTTGCTGCTTAGAAAGTAGAAATTTGCTGAGAGTGGCACTGGAAGCCCAGAAATTCTCCTTCCAGTGAGGTAGGGAACTGCTGGGGCTGAGCTGTGCCACAGCAAGACCAGAGGTGCTGAAGTGCTGGCACTGTTATTTAGAATATTTAAATTCTTGAAGCTTTTTTTTTTTCTCAGCAATACTTTCCAAATCTATTTATTTAAAAGAAAACCCGAAATATGCTATTTTGCAGATGCTTGGGAGCCTGTTTTGTTCCTTTTGCCATGGTAGATCTGTTAATGTCAGTGACTACAGCTACAGGTTGCTTGTCCAGGTGAAGCTTGTCTTTGCTTTTGTGGTACCAAGCCCCATTTGGTATGTTTTGATCTGATTCTCACAGAATTTCCTTTTGTTTGCTGCACTGTTCTGTATGGCAGTTTCCATGTAAATATTATGAGAACTGGCAGTATGGGCCTGATGCCAAGGGTAAGGAACTAATACAAATACATTTATTTTTATTTTGGAAGCTCTTGCAATTCACACTTCGGTGGCAGGGTGGTAATGATGTTTCACAGAAGAATGCCTTTCTTATCATTTTGATTTCAAAGTGCTCTAACAGGCTCCATCCACAGTCTCAGGCATGGCAAACGATGCATCAGGATCAGGGTCCATTCAGCAGCAGGAGATGGGGATGGAGATGGGCCTGGGGGCATAGGATGAGCCTGATGTCCGTCCAGGATAACAGCACTGCTGTGGCATCCCCAGAGCATGGTGTGATGGTGCTGGGGGGGACTGAACAAGGTCATGTTTCCATATTTTAGTTGCCAGGCCAGTGCTGTGTTGCTTATTCAGTGTTTTGTTTTAGGGGGACTGAAGATGTGTTGCTGTAGCTGAACAGTGCCTCCTCGGTGAGATCCGAGATCCCTGCCTCTGCAGTACCTGGCTGTTGGGTGTGTGCAGAGCCAGGGATAGATGTGAGCCCTTATGGTAGCTGAGGGATTGCTTTGGCTCCCGATGCGTGGCTGTGCTCAGCTGGCCGTGTGATGTATGGAGTGTCGTCGTGCTGAGGTTCTTTCAGTGGGACATGGCAGCTTTGGCACCCAGGGCTGTGCAGTCTGAGGGTACAGTGTTTAAGCTGGAGAGACACTTGATGAGAGGTCAAGATGGTTATTTGCATTACTGACGAGATGATTAGTAGACGGTGTTCATGGCTCTCATTAGAGACCTGTGGAAGATTGGGATCAAACAGAAGGATAGCTGTGTGTGTGTAATTTATGAGGCCTGATGCTCAAACCTTCATTCGAGCTCTTAATTATTCCACAGTGGCAGTGGGGAGGAGAAGCTGGAAAATGCTAATTGTGTCCTGTGCTCTCAAATGGGAACAAAGGCAGCCATGGCATGTGGCCCACAGAGGCTTAGATGCTCCTCTATGCTGTGGATCAGGAGCGCAGTGCAGGGGGATCTGATTTTCATATCTTCTGAAGTCTGTTTACAACTGGTGATTGGCTTTCTTTGTATAGAAATACTCATTTTAAAAAAAATAGCTGAAATCAAAAGGCCAGACTCTTTGGTCCAAAACTATTTGTTCCTGGTATTTGTCACATGCTTAGTTGACTGAATTAATCAAATGGAAAATGCTTTTTCCCAAACCAGAAAACTTTCACGAAAAGAAATGTATTAGACCTATTTTTTAAATTTAAAAGCAAAATGCAAAAAGATCCCTCTTCTCTGCTTCCTTTTCTCACCCTCTTTCTTCCATGTTTTTCTTGGTGGCAAAATGAGAAAAGTAAAAGGTTGAAGAAAAAGTTTTGAATGTGCATTCACACATGTATGTATGGAGGAAAAACCCAAAATACACGGATGCTTTTGACTTACCAAAAATAGGCTAGTGAAAATCAGTGATTTATGTAAATTTACTTGTATAAAAAGATCCATTCAGCAACTTGCAGCAACTTTGCAAGTTACTCCACTTTGTATTCTGGTGGTACATAAACATAGGCTTAATTTTCCACTTTCTTGCCCCTGCATATCCTTTTCTAACTTACAGCACAGTCGCTGTTCATTTAAAACTAGTCTAGGGTATTGAATAGCCATGTCCAATTAATTTTCTTTCAGGTTATTGGCTTTTTTTTTTTTTTTTTTTTTTTGCTATTAATTAGTACTAGAGGTGGTGGCAACTCCTAGCTCTGAAGTGTGCAATACACTTCTTGGAGTGTCCTGACCTTCGTCACAGCTCGGGAGCCTCTCTTCTCCATTTCCTTCGTGACACGTGTCTGAGCAAAAGCCAGGGACTGCTTTAAGAGGGTCTGAAGTCATGGGTGTGATATGCTGCATACTTTTGAGATGTATCAGCTTCCCCTTTTTGCAAATCAAATCATACTGCATAAGGTGCAGATCCTGTTATGTTTCAGCTTGGCTTGCTTATTCTGTGAAAGGGATGCATGCAGTTGTCTAGGCGGATGAAACTGGTTTTGAGTGTTTCATTAATGCCACACATTACAGAAATTCTGAGCTTCTTTGTGTGAAATTCCTCTTCCTTTTCAAGAGAAGAAAATCCTTGACAGGACTTTTAAAACCTGTTGTGATATTGTGGGTTAAGTAATTACTCTAGGATCACATTAACATTTTCTTTTCTTGCCAACTTTTCCAATTGTGGCAAGATTTGCAGGCAAGAAAAAAGAAAAGTAATGTAAGAGAGCAGTTAGTTTGTTTGGGGGTTTGTTTGTTTTACCTCTTTAGTACATCTTGTCTGCATCTGGTTCCTGGCAACATTTTATGACCTCCAGTGGATCTCATGAGTGTTTTCCATTGGGAGCCCCGAGCAGGCAGAAACCTACAAGCCAAAGCACTGAAGGTACTGAACTGCCCAAAAGGAACAGCTTCTTGTATCAACTCTTCCTCTTTTCTCCTGTGTTGGTGAACATTGAGGCAATTGTTTAAACCAGCTGAGCTTTACTGCAAAAGAAAAAAAGGTAAAAAACCACAAAATTGTCAACATTTGGAGATGAGTACAAGGAGGACTGACCACTCCTATTCCTCTTCAAGCCAATCCCAAATTTATTGCTGGCCTTATTTCAGTACATTTGAAGATCAACTTCATCTGAAAACAGAATTGTGGTTTGGTTGTAGTGCACCTAGGAAGTGGGAGTTAGTCTTTTGTGTCAGGATGCATGCGTTTAGACTCTAGAGCTTGAGTATTCTTGGAATATTCTCAAGTGAGAACTGGGAGTCATCTAGGCTGAAGAAGAAAAAGGGTCTAAGCCACAAAAATCATAAACAGAAGAAATGTAAGTTGCAGTTCTTTAGTGCTGTATAAAAGGAAACTGCTAAACATGTTCATTTGGTAAGCAAACTGGTTTATGAACTGTATTGTACTGCTTTTTTTTTTTGTAAATTCCCCCAATTCATCAGCTCTTGTTCCGAGATAGATTGCTGGCATGTTACCTTCTGTAGCCAAAAATCAAGAAGAAAGAGGTTTGTAGGAGTAGCAATTTCAGTGGACTGCCTGGAATCTCAAACTGCTCATTAGGTTTCTTTGAATTATCAGGTGATGTATTTGGTAGCTGGTGTTGTGTATCAGAAGTACAATGTAAATAAATTTGATTAGAATAGTGCTCATACACTTTCTGTCAGTCTTTGGACTGGATTTTTCTAGCTTTGTAAAGCACAAAACTCCAGGTATTGGCAAAATGTTTTCCTGTGAGTGCCTTTCCTGTAAAAAGCAGGTGCAAAGTAATTCTGTTCTATCAAAGGGAAAGACTAGTAAACGTGCTGCTCCTCCCCAAACCATACAGATCTCTGTGCTACTTTGAGGATGCCTGTTGATGATTTAGCTCTTCCTTCATCACAGTTCAAGTGTCCCTCTTTCCCTGTGCCTTGGCTGCCACTGCAAGGCCTCCTTACGGGTCTTGCAGTGGTAGAGGAAGGTGCCCCTGTCCTTACCTGTTGAGAAAGGGTGCTCGGCATCTGGGAGACACAGATACCATATTGCAACCCTTCCCAGGAAAGCTGAGGCGAATTAGAAAGAGGAGAAAGAGAAGCAGGGTCCTGCAATCCACACACTGTCTGCTTCCTAGGTCTTAGTACAGTGGCTTTTTGAAAGCAATGAAATTAGATGGCCATGTGCCCAGTGCAAGAAATTATTCACTCCAGTGTATTTATTTTTATAGTGAAATTGCATTTTCATATCTCCGTGAGAGAGACTGTAACAGAGTACAAACCCAGTGAAGCATTTCTTTTTGTGGACATAGCGAGTTTGGCACAGATGTGCTGAAGCTTGCTTCTCTCTTCATGAAAACATTCGGAGCTGGATTTGCATCCTGCTGGTTTGCATCCTCTCCGAGGACATTTGGTGATGCAGTTGTAGTGGATGGAGATTGTATTTTGTCACACTCCAGATAGACATGGCTGTGCAGGAAAAGATGTGCCAGACAGGCATAGCTTTAGTGAAGTTACGTGACCATGTTTTCATAGTGAAACATGGGATTAAGAACTACCTAGAAAATAATTTAATTTTACTTTCTAGTGACTCAGGAATGCAAACACTTTAGATTTGAGGCACATTTCTTAAAGGTGTTTTACATTTCAGTGCATTGAAATTATTATGCATGTAAAAGCTTGAGAGTATGAAGTCTGTGCTTGTGAACTGGGCAGTTAGTGGCTTGGCCTACCTGTGTTTTGTGTTTACATGCAAAGTAATTTGCATTAGCAGTAGAGCATTCCATGTGCATATAGCATGTGTTACAACTAATCCACACACAAAGAAAGTAGTTCTGAGAAATGTAGGAGGCTGTGTTGTTAAGATGGGCTACTTTTTGGAGGTCACTAATTGTGTCTTGTCTTGAAAACAGAAGAGGGGGAAGAAAAAATTGAGGTGAGGTGGTAGGGGTTATGTGAATGTTGTAGTTAGGATCCAGTCCACTTTGAGAAATGCGCTGTTGATCTTAAAGAATTACTCAGGGCTCTGTTTCAACTGGTCTCCAAAATGACTCAGTGTAAGAACCGAGGTCATGTGGATTTTTTTAAAAAGACCTATTGGACTAATTAGGTTATGTTATGTGGCTTAGTATTAGTTAAGCATGCCCAGAGTTCCTGGTAAGAGTTCAACCTTTAATTTTCTGCTGGAAGCAACTTCCCTTCAAAATCCAGAGATGTACAGCAGTTGTGATTAGAGATTGTAACATACAAACCCCAAAGCATTGTAGAAAATACGGGGGAAGGAAAGAAGCTGTAGAAACTGGAAGGGGGAGTTAATTGCATGACAAGGGATCCATTGAACAAGCAGATGGCTTAACACAGTGTTGCAGGGAGAAAATAGGTTGTATGAGTGTTTAGTAACTACTTTGACTGAGTCTGTTCATGTGCATATAGTATGTAGAAAAAGATTTGTGGCTGCTGTGATTATGTATAATGGCTTATTATGTAGTTGTTAGAACAAGGCAACAGAGAAGGTACTTCTTTAGCTCATTACAAACATTCAGTTCCTCTCTCTCCACCTCTGGACACTCCAGATGTTGCTTGCATGTTATCTGTTGCTTGCATGTTCCCCTTTGCTTCCTGCTCACTCTCCGTCCCTACCCACCTCCTGCCCCCGTCCTGACCTCCAGCTCCCATAGAGAGTCTGGTGTCTTTTCTCCCGCTGCCTTTTACAGCCTCTTCACACACTTCCTAAAACTTCAGGCAGATTTTTAGTTTCCCCTTAATTTCTGTAGCATATGTAAGTTCAAAAGATTTTTTTTAAATTTAATAAAGGTCTTTGTCCAGTGTTTGTTTCCAGATACTGTAAACGATTGGTGAAGACCTTAGATTATTTCTACAAGGAAGCTCTTAGTATAAACTTTGCCAAATTCTACGTAGCTGAAAAGAACAATCTCTTGACCCATAACTCCCAGAGGGGTAATTTTACTGAGGTTCAGACACAGGTTTTGTATTGTAGGAAGTCTGTGTCCACTAAGGAAGAGCTTTCATCTCTCACATACTGTTTACTGTCTGGAGGCAAATTTCAAGTCTGGAAGCGTGAGGCCATGTGCCATTGGGAGGGTTCTCTCAAAATCGGGTCTTTGTATTGCCAGACCAGAGGGCAATATGACCAGATGAGCCAGAATATGCAGTGGGGTGTTTGTAGTGATTTTCATCAATTGCAGAAAGACAGAGAGCTACCTGAGTGTTCACAAGGCCTGCTGGGCAAATGCACTGAACCAGCAAAAAGAGACTGAAGCAATGCTGTGTTCTGTGCCTGTGGTATTCATGGATGAGTGTTGGGTGTGTCAAGACTATCTTTGCTTTTGTGTGACACGTTTGCTTTTTGCTGGCAAGGGTTACAGGGTGGCATTGGGTGCCTGTTTGTCCCAGCATAATGTTCAGCATGGTGTGCTTCCTCCAGTACAAGACTGGCTTGTCTTTCTGGTTGGATTTTGATCCAGAAAAAGTAACCCATGCCATCAGTGAACCACGGAGTAGGTACAGCGTGGATGTTGTACACACCATGTCACTACTAGGCCTGCCCAGTTTAGTGGTGGCCAGCACTGAGTCTAGAGGAGTTCTTTCCTTTTCAGCTGTGCCTGGTGTTGGCACAG
Source organism: Aphelocoma coerulescens (assembly GCF_041296385.1). Lineage (NCBI taxonomy): Eukaryota > Metazoa > Chordata > Aves > Passeriformes > Corvidae > Aphelocoma > Aphelocoma coerulescens. Next base: position 82,202,697 of record NC_091015.1, read on the forward strand.
CATAAGCTAAACTTAAGCTGCCTGAATACCAGCTTAGCTAACTTGTTGTTCTTTGCTACTATTTGGTCTTTCCAGCACAGACAAACATAATTTCTCCTCTTCAAAGGCTGTTGTTACTCGCTGCTTTACTTCTTTCTCCCCCCCTCCCAGTGACACCTCCAGTAATGTTTCATTGCCATGCAAAAGGAGGAGAGCACTTTGTCAGCAGCCTACTTCAGACAGAGAAATTTATATCTTTGAGAAGCATATGTACAGAACAGCAATTACTCAGATCATCAATATTTATATAGCAGATAATAGACATCATGGACAAGATGAATATTGTCACAGGAGCAATAGCTGCTGGGGAGGGAGGGAATGCAAAATATAATTGCCAGATTTCTTTAAATGGGATAATTATTTAACTTTCAAGTGATTGGTGAAAATAGCTTAGAGTCTGAATTAACTATTGAGTGGGAGTTCATCTGCTTCTAGAAAGTGGAGGAAATGCCCCCTCCCGTCTACCCTCAGTTCACACAGTGAAAGCTGCCTGGTATGTTGTCCCTTACATGTGGATTTAGCTGAAGGCAATAATGGTGTCACTCTCTGAATGAGGAATCATATAAAATAACAAAAAAGTAATCAAGCAGCTTGTTTTGAAAATTAATTTTTGTTGATGTCTGCTGTGGATGGACACTTGTGGTTGAGATGGAGACATGGTTGTACATGCTTTGATTTTAAAAGCTGAGCCCCAGTGTTCAGGGAAAGGTGACCATGGTAGGGCAGGCTTTTTACCAGAGCTTTGCAGCATCCTGCCTCCCAGCTGATGTGCTGCTGGCTGCCTCGGTACTGCCTGATTGGACAGGCAGCCCAGTGAGTCCCTGTCTGGCCTCCCGGCCGGAGGGACAGCCCAGGTCATGGCTTCCTGTTTGCACAGGAGATGCAGCTCCTGATTTCTGCAAAGAGAATGCCTCCTCCCACCCACCCTTTTTAACCTTTTTATGGCAGTGTGATTATTTGTAGGGCTTTCCTTCACTGGCAAGAAAATCTGCTAGCTTGTCCTGGTTTTGAGATGTATTAAATCAAAAACTAACTGCATGTGGGCTGTTAGCTGCAGATAATTTATTTGCTTTTTTTCTCCTGCTTGTGAAATGCCTCTGAATAGCTCCATTTTTTCTTTATACTGACTAACTTTTCACATGTGACTTCAGATGAGTATCTGAAACCCTGCACCCTCCTGACTTCTTTCAGCTGAGGGGGAACAGTGGATGGGAAGGTACTTGATGTTCAGTGTTTACCTCAGTTGGGTTGGCTGTCATTTGTAATCACAAGGTTTTCAAAACATTAAAGCAACTTGGGAACATTTGCAACAGAGTTGGTCCACAAAAGATTTAAAGTACTGGGGTATCAAACCTCTGGGGACTGTATTCTATGGGATGCATATAACAAGGCTTATTGTGCAATGCCCAGAGAAAAGTTGGCCCAGGAATGGGATTTGCAAAAACTGGCATCCCAGATCAGGAGATGCGTGAACTGGCTACAAGGGAAAATCAAGACGAGGACTTCTGAGTCGGTAGCCCACTTTCTGTTGCATGAAAATCTGCTGAACTGCTCCTTTGTATTCCTTTCTGGAGTTAGGTACCTTCTGCTGAGTTGTAAGCAGTGGAAGAGCTAGGGCTTGCTCTCTCTGAGTTAGGTCTGATACTCAGCCCAAAGAAGCTAAGGCTGAGTTCCCACCTTTGTCTAGCAGCATTTGATCATGGATCCTTTTCATAGGTAAGCCTATTATACTGCCTGGATTCTAGCCCTTTTTCAAATTATTTTTTAATACAAAATAATTAAACATTCATTGGAGCAGGGACAGGAACTTCCTTCCCCTCACAATCACTTTTCCTTTCTGACCTGGATATTGAATTATGCACTTCAAAGTGGAATGGTGTTGAAGAGGAGGCAGTGGTGCAGCTCTCCTGAACTCCTGAAATTCCTGGTACTTGAAACTTTAATCTGGGAGAAGGGAAAGGAATATTATTACTTAGATTCACCCTTTTCTTCTTCTGTGAGCATACCCAGGTTCTTGTGTGGGTTCACTGAGTCTGCCACTGACATGTGGCTTGGGGAAGTTCTGACCCTGTTGCGTGCAGTTTAATTTGAACTGAAGGCTTGTTTGAAGCTAAATTTAGGCCAGCTTAGATCTTGCTATTGCAGGTAAAGCTGAGATCTCCAATAACATCAGTATTAAGAGTTCAGATGCTCATTCCAGTGCCTAACTGTGTTAATAAAGGTGCTTTCTAAACTGCAGATCACAGACCCACTATTGCAACTATGTGTGCTTCAACTTTTTCTTAAGTAGTACCCCCTAAGCTTTTAATGATGGCGGTGTACTCTTTGCTCAGAATTTAAGCTAGCAGTCAACAGGCTGACTTTCTTAGTTACCTTCCCCAGATCTCTTTGAGGCAGCCACTCTTGAGACTCTGTTGAAAGACTGTCTGCAAAAGGGTTAATTTAAACATTATCTTCTGTGTGAGGTTCTGCCTTGAGGAGGGTAAGCACTAGATACCCCTTGGAGAGATTACTGCAATTCTCAAGCCAGCCCCTTACCCAACCCCGTGACAGATGCATGCATGACACATTCATTGCTCCTCCAGGTGCATTGCAGCTTGGAATAGCTTTTTTTCAGAGTAAGGAGAAGAACAAGGGGCCATTGAAGAGAGCAGGTTATCAGCACTACTGATATGCTAGATTATTGGATTGTGTTGAAATAATGAGTTTTTTCATCCGGCTAGATTGTTTTGTACCTAATTCTCTGAATAGTTTTTGTGCTTTTTTTGTTTGTTGGTTTTTTTTTTTTTTCATTGCAGTAACTTGCACAGGGATCCTGGAGATGATGAAAAGGATTGTTTTCCCCTCATGTTTAATGAGGTATTTGCTGTATTTTGGTTGTCTTATTGCATTGTAAGCCCTGACGTATTTATATTCTAGTTTGAGGATGAGGTGTTAGTGGCATGAGGAAATGGTGTGTTTGCAGCATCCAGAAGCCATGAGCCTCTCTTAATTCCGTTTCACTTCAGTGTCAAGCACTGGGGCACCACCATGAAGTATACATCAAGGTCTTTCTGTCAGGCTGGTGCAAACTAGCTAAAGCCTTAAGGTGTTTTGGTGAGTTCAGTGTGTAAAGATCCAGTCCTGTGTAGTGGTTTTCTTCTAAGCCAAAAATGGGAAGAACTACATGGTGCAGGATGGAGCCAGGGATATATTGGTACAAAGATTCAAGAATGTTCTTACAAAAATCCCTCTTCCTTAGCTTCTGAGCAGTACAATCTCAGTATAGTTTGCCTCTTCTGTGGTTTCAAGCTGGTTTGAAGATTTGTCCTGCATTGCCTTCTGGAAGAGTTTTTCTGCATCCTAATTTTGTCAAAGTTCATTGGTTTATTTTATGGAGGGACACCCCCAACCACAAGCAAATCTCCTTTCACTGAAAAATAGAATGGAAGGGTTAGGTTTAGGAATGCTATCACCATATCCCATGGGAATTGCAATTAGCATACTTTATTTTCCCATTCTTGCCTTGGGGTTTGGCTTTATGGCTGACGTCCATCTCTTCTTTTAAAGTTTATTTGCTGTTGTGGTTATGGGAGATGCAGTCTAGCTGGGAAGCCCAGTCCCTGTTGGAGGTTGGGAACAAGGGTCATCCTGTATGCAAGTACCTTGAGTTGGAGTAAGCAGCATTTCACAGTTCTGAAAATGGATTGCCGAATTTCCAACATTTAGTAGAAAGGCACCACTTCCCTTAGTACAGGTGACATAGCTGTTCATTTCATATAATCCATAAGGTCTTGAAACCCTACATTTTCATGAAAACTCACTTTTCTCTATTTTTAAGTCATCATCTTGGCTTAATTTGCAAGCACAAAATACCTTTTTTAGGGGCTCGTCCCACACTAATGAAGTGTGATACTAGGATACTGGAGTTAGTTGTAAGTTCAAAGTACAGCAAGTATACTGATATGATTTGCCTGAGGAGACCTCTTGTTTGGCATAAATATTTCTGACATGTGGAACAGAGCTAGACTGGGAACAGGAATAAACTACTCTTCAGACTTCAGATTTTACTTTCTGAAGTAGATAGATTCCCTTCTTAAAATAGAAATCAGCAGAAATGCTGGAATTGTGCTAATTGAACAGACTGATATATAGTCAGTCTGTGGAGCAGGAGATGTCAGTGTATGAAATTTAAGGATGTCTAGAAGAGAGAAGCTGGTCAGCAGTAACAAATTGGTTAGAATTCAGTGAAGTTGTATTACTCACAAATTTGCTTTCAATAAGCAGTGAGCTATTTTTACAAGGACTGTTTACATCTGCTACTTTTATGGTTGGCTAATTAGCAACCCCCTTTGGAAAGAAAAATGACCCTCCTGAAAGTCTTCAAGCGTACAGAAACCTGGATTTTTTAATCCTCTCAGTTTCACAGTGTCTTCTGCCTTGCAGCTTGTGATCTCTTGCAAGCTGCCACTCTCCCTGTTTGTGTGACTTCTACGGAAAACACAAGTAATTGTAGTTGAAAGGGAATTTTAAAATAGATCATGAAATGTAGGGTATGTCAGGATGATTTTGAGGTGGTCTTAAAAAATCCAGTGGTCGTCTTTTTTGAAAGCTTTTGCTGAATGTTTGAGATTTAGCCTTCCTCTTCTTTATCTAAAGGCTGGGAAGGTCTGTTCCTCTCAGACAATGCATGTCACATATGTTGACATTTGGGAATTTGACCAGGACTGCTTCTCCACTGGAAGGATTCCTGGGCAAGTCTGGCTCAAATCTGCTCTTTAGAGCAGTTACTGTGAAAGGAGCTTCACCCAGCTCAGTGGAACTGCTTCATATGGAATGGTCACTGGCAGAAAGAAATGCTGGCAGAACTGGACCCAGGCTGGTTTTCACAATTTTAAAGAAATTGTATGTCCACATAAAAAGTGTCTGTGATACATTTTTTAAAAGCTTATGTATAAATTTAAAATTATTTTGATGTGTAAAATGAATTAATTCATGCTATCCTACTGGTGCTCCTGAACATCTTTGCAAAATGGCAAGGCAAACACATGAAAAGTGTTTTGGTAACAAAATGTGCACTTAAAGAGGGTATTTTGCTCTTGTTCAAAAGCAGTTTACGGAAGAAATTCCCTCACACCGACTTACCTCTTGGAGTCCTGATTTACCGTGCAGGTCGGTTCTGATGCAGCCACATCCTGACACAAGAAGGTGTGAGCTACAGGGCTACTTATGATAGTGAGGAGTTATTTGAAGAAAAGTTAGGATTGTGTGTCATGCTGGCTTTCCTTCCTTATGTCTTTCTGTGTGGAGTTAGTGTGACCCAAAGATAAGTGGCGGTGTTTGGTGAGGGGCAGTGGAAACATAATCGCACAACTACAGGAACTTTATGGTTGTAGCTCTTGGAGGAGCTACAGCGAAAAACCCTTGGTATTTTGAGGAACCTGGCTCATTTTTTTCAGTGTTACAGGTTTACATTCCTGTGCTGCTGCTTCCTCTGCTGGCTGAAACTCCTTTATGTGGTCTATTGGAGAAACTCTTTATCGTCTGTGTTAATGGGTGGTTATGAAATGAGAACAAAAAAACTAAGATTATGCACTGGAAATTTTAAGAAGTGGTAAGAATCCACAAATTTGTCATTTAATAAAATTATAATACTGTTGCTTTTTCAAATGAAGAGGGACACAGAGGTCCACAACCTGTACTTGTACATTTTAAAATCAGGATATAATGCTGAGTTGGAATTTTTCAGCTCACTCCTTTAGAGGTCTCATTTTCTAGCATTCATGCTGATTTCTTTTGTGTTGTTTTAAACAATATACAATAGCATTTTTCCATCAGCAAAGGCCTGTGCATTTCAGTGACCTTTACTGCTTTCTTTAGAGGGGTTATGCAATCAACATACGAGAATTAAAATATTTAATGTTATTTTTTCTTAAAAAGAGGCCTTTATTCTCATGGTTGTACAACCCACACCTGTTTCTTGCACCTGCAATCTTTATTTCGAGGAGCCTGAAAGTCTGCTTGAAAAATCTGAGCTCATTTGCAAAAATCAAGCTAAAAAAAAAAATATAGGTGGATAAAACTATTGTCTTTAAAGCAAGACATTCTAATGTTCCTCCTTTGGTCCCCCACCTCAATTAAATATATGATATTTTATTCCAAATTTAAATTCAGAACTTAAAAAGTTCTGAATTGACCCTTTTCATATCTATTGACTAGTCAATGCCAGAGAATTTTGTGTGCCTTTCTGAACCCACTTACAATGCACTTGCCTACTTTTTGCTGCTTGGCAACATTAAAGCTCCTGAGAGTCCACACTAAGTGCAATCTCCTCACTAGATCGAGGTTGCTCATTAGAGATGGAGGTTTATTGCACTTAATAGCAAGGAGAATACTGAAGCCTCACCACCTTTTAGTTGTGCTTCCCGATCAGGTGGGTGGAATATCAAGCAGAGCATCCATGCATCTGTTTGGGGACATCCATGGAAACAGGAGATCCACGTAAGTTCTTAGAGCACCAGCTGTGTGACTTGTGAACTTGGAAGTACTTGTGGTGCTTTGCGGTAATAACCAGACGGTTACACACTTCATTGCTGCTCAGAGTATGGGTTACAGTTACGCTTCGTGATTTGTTTTTCCACAGGTGACTATTTTATGGTCCAAATCCACAGTAGGATAGCAGCTAGGAAGGTGGAGTAAGCATGAACAGTTGCCTCATTCTTCTTTCCATGCTGTCAGCCCATCTTTGTGTATTAAAAGATACTTACATCTAAAAACACGTTTTGAGCAAACTTACGTGCAGCGCATATAGTGCGTAAACCTTGAGCTGAATTGTGCCTCTTTCAGTGGGTGATACTAGTGAACCATCAAGAAAAAAGGTGTTTATAGCTTGTGAAGAAGTGAGTTTGGAATTCTAGATACAAAGGAATTTCCTAAACACAGGGATGTCATGGCATTGATCATGGCCCCTGTTCTGCAAGAAGGACACATTACTTTGGTTTTAGCTGTTGCTCGTATCCACAGATATGACCTTAAACTTTTCCAGTTTTGTGTCTATTTATATTTGGGGTCAGTTTGGAGGGAGGGGGCAGGGAAATGCCAGTGATCCACTGACATATACAGGAGAGGAAAGGAAATTACTTTATGACAGATCTTTTCTGCTATTTCCACATGAGCAGATGGATCCTATGGTACAGGTTTGCCTTTAAGGAGAGTTTAAGCAGTAAATACTTCACTTTTTTTAAGAGGGCTGGTTATTTTCCATGTTTGTATAGCTTTTAGGTAATTCATAAAGACTTCTGATAAAAATGCAGGATGGTTTTTTTTTCTCACCCAGTTGTATGACCTTCAGTACTTTTAAACTGTAAATTTTTCCAGGGTAGAATGGTGTGAAAATCACATCTTTGTCAAGCAATTCATTATCTCTCTAAATCTTGACTGCTGTGCTTGATGCCTAGAGTTGGACAAAACAACTGTCTTTCACAGTTTTTCTTTAAAATTTCTTCTTCTAAGAGAATGGCACAATCCTTCTGGGTTTAAGGATACCTCCTTCTATCTCCCTCAAGTTGCACAGTGTTTTAAAGGGTCTGATTTTGAACATTGAAGGATTGGGGGTGTTTTCAGCAGGAGCAGAACAAGGAGTTGCTGTTAATGAGAGATGCAAAGACCAGGTGGGCCACAGCTCTTTGAGGTGGATTTATTTCTTCTGGCTGCTGAGACATCTCAATAGAGGCTTTTCTGACAGTCACTGGTTGAGTGGAAGAAGTGCTGGTGGGACTGACTTTGCTGTGGGAGGAGTGCAAGTGTGGGGCAAGGCAGAAGGCTCAGAGCAGGGTGAGTGTCTTCATTGTGCCCTGAGGAACCATCTGTAGTGATGCTTCCTAACCATGCAGGTGAGCGCTGTAGCTGTTATGTGTGTATAGGGCATAGCTAAACATATACACAAAGGAACTGGTTTCCTAATTGCTGGGGTCTGTTTTTTTATGGTGGTGCTGTCTTAAAGCAGTAAAAGCCAGCATTATTTCAGCTCTGTCCTGTGTTTGGAGGAGTGTAGGAGAGTGGTGGGAGGCAGTAAGATGCTGCCACCTCTCCATGCACAAGGGTGAGAAAGCAACTCTCCCTGCCCTGTGGGAGCTCTCCCCTCAGTCAGGGGGCGAGTAATGAGCTCAGTGCTTTGGGTGTGCTGGCACCCCTTCCTTGCTTCTGGAAAGGACCCCATAAGGTGCATATCAGCTTGCTGGTGCATCCCATCCAGCACCAAGGTAAAAGCTGGGACTGGCAGCATTTTTCTCTGCCGTTTGGAAGAGGGAAGGTGGAGACTATCATCCTAAAGCAAACCTGCTGAAGGGGGCTAAAGGGGTAGTGGGACAGCCAAGCAGAACTGGCTTCCTTGGTCCTGTGAGCTCTGGTGCTTCATGGTTTATATTCTGGAGTGCCACCTGCTGGCACTTCTCTCTTCGCTTGCTTTTTTCTAGAGGCAGCTGCTCCAGATGATGAGAACTCAGAACAAAGAAGCATGAATGTTAATAATAAGAATAACAGTACTAATTATTTGTATTGATCTTTACATTATCTTTTTAATCATCATGGCACTTAAGGATCCTGTTTATTGGCAAAGAACGCACTCTGGCAGGTGTTCTGCAAACTTGGCGTGAAAGAAACTGGCAGAGTCTTCACTGCTTAGAAAATAGCACAGTGTGAAGGAATGGTTTAAAAAATAGAAAATTATTTTTCCAATCTATGCTGTTATTTGGCAAAATATAAAGCATTTTTAAAAATTTATGGCTTGCTTTAGTAAAATGTTTGGATTATTTCTGTGGTTGGCAAAAAAACCTCCAAAGCAGTAATCATTTCACTGAAAGACACCTGACAGAGAAGACACTTAGGCAAAAGTTAAGAAAACACTGAGTCAACTCTAAAAAGTAAAAATTATGTCAGAAAAGTAATTCTGAAAACCTTCTGGCTGGAAAGCAAGGGATGTTGTAGTTTGTGTCACAAAGCAGATATGGATCCAGAGCTGAAATTTTTTTCATCCTAGCCAAGAACTTGTTTTGGCAGTATAAAAGAGGCAGGTTTTGATTCTGTTTTTTAACACTGATTTAATTCCATCTGTGGGTCAAAGCCTAAATGGGCGTTAAGTCAGTGTGGTGCCTTTGGCATCAGTTTGGTTGTGTGCATTGGCATTGCCCATGTTCAGTGTGCCACTGTAAGACACAGAAACAGTGCTATTACAGAAATAAAATAAAGAGCTCAACTGAGTTGGAATATGGTCAGATCTTGCAGAGATGCATAAAACTGTGTGTATTCACACTGTGACTTAGATAATCACATCCAGTGCAACACTCTCTAGACTTTTTGCCTTTTTTGCCTTCCTTGGTGAGACGTCCCTAAAGCACCTCTTTGGTTCCTAACTGCTATTCTGTGTGATGTTGCATGGAATAGAATCTCACAGAATTGTTTAGATTGGAAGAAGCCTTTAAGATCATTGAGTCCAACCATTAACTCAGCATTGCCATGTTCACCACTAAACCGTGTCCCCAGGGGCCAGATTTCCACATCTTTTAAATACCTCCCGGCATAATGACTCCACCGCTTCCCTGGGCAGCTGTTTCAATGCTTGACCGTCCTTTCTGTGAACAAATTTTTTTCTAACATCTAATCTAAGCCTCTCCCGGTGCAACTTGAGGCCATTTCCTCTTGTTTTGTCACTTGTTATTTGGGACAAGAGACCAACCCCCACCTCACCACAAGCCTCCTTTTAGGCAATTTTAGAGAGTGATAAGGTCTCCCCTGAACCTCCTTTTCTTCAGGCTAAAGGCCCCCAGCTCCCTCAGCTGCTTCTCATCAGACTTGTGCTCCAGACCCTTCACCAGCTCCGTTGCCCTTCTTCAAGCATGCTTCAGCACCTCAATGTTCCTCTTTTAGTGAGGGTGAGATGAACAGAATTGCCCAATCAAAATTTATAAAGAAATAACATTTATTATGCGACCGAAATATCAGTCTCAAAAGCCACGATCGAGAAAAGCAGCACCGAGACCCCGAGCCCGGGGTCGGAGCTGGGTGAACACGCATGGATCTGATCTCTATCGAACCAGACCTCCCAAGTTCATGAGTGCTGCTTTGCCTGGTCCCTTCTTATACAGTTTTTGGGCAGAGTCCGAATTAATTCTATTCTTTTCGTAATTTTAGCATTTTCATGAAGTTTTCTCATCTCAGAGTTGGGCTGCACAAAGCCTTTCCTGGGTCTGATGAATTGTCCATCCTGGGTGATGAATGGGCCATTTCTGGTCATGGAAGGGCCATCTCTGGTTCCTGGAACAGTTATTTTTAGTTCCCAGAATGTCCACTCCTTATCAGATGAGATGTAGATATCAGAGTGTGGTGATCAAGTCGTCATGGTGCAAATGTCATGGTGCAAATGTCCTGGTGGTAAGATCCAAGCCCACCTGGGTGGAATCCTCACTTATTGTGAGAGAACTTCTTTTAGTGTTGGGAAATTTTTCTCTCAGCCAGGCTGGTGGAGGGATTTTGAAATTCTGTCTCTACATGGTCTGATTACATTCCAGTTTTATACATTATAGCACGAATTACATACTTTATTTATAACAAGGGGATCAGAACTAAACACAGAATTCAAGGTGAAATACATGTTGGAAATAAGTGGTGAGGCTTGTCTGATGTAAGGCTTCAAAAGTAATTAATGATTTTGGGATGTATGCTGGAGAGCACTGGGATGAGTGTGACTTTTTTTTTTTTTTAAGAAATCCTTTAACCACCTGTCTTTTCCCTGTAAGATCCTTCAGATCCTTTTCAAGAAATACTTGTAAAAACCAGCAGTCCTATTGACCACATAGTCCTCTTCAGCTTCAGTCACATCATGAAATGTAACTTGTATGTTGAAAATGCCCCATGTTGTGATTTTATTTTTAAGCCAACAACCAAAGAAAGCTGAATAACAGTTATTGAAAGCACACTTCTGCAAAACTACAGCTGATAGTTGGAGTGTATCTCATTTGCCCTTGTTAGATTGGGAAAGGAAAAAAGTAAAACATGGTGTAGCACTAGACTTAAGCATTCCACCCACATTCAACAGTAGAGCAGTGTGAGACGCTTCTGGCTTATGCAGTGGCTGACCATATCAGAAGAAAAATTATTCCAGAGTCAGTACAAAAAGCTTTGTTTGCCCTTTACATTACCTTTTTATAAATTTCTTCTGAACGAAAACAGATTGAAATGGAAGTTGAAACAAGCTGATGTGTTAATGGAAATTTCCATTTTTGCCAAAGGAGAAAGTATTTGCATAATTTGATATGAAAACTGCCAATGAATTTGTTCCCCTCAAAACTTGATTTCTTTAGTTAGCTCTAACTCTCATGCAGAAATCACGAGACTGGCCTGCAAATCAGAGACTGAAGTTTAAGGGTCCTACCTAACTGGGATCTGAAGTTCATGTTTTCAGGCTTTTCTTCGGATAAATGGGACTAGCAGCCTTCTTTTTACTGAATATTGACTTGATTGTCCATAATCCTGTGAGCCTAGGACTCACTGTGGCCATAGACTATCAGGATTGTGATGATGTGTTGAGCATTAGCAGTATTATGCTAGTTTCCTTTTCTGTTTTGCTGTTACATTGCAAGGACTGCAGATCCAAGCACAAAATTAAGGTGTGAAGCAGTTTGCTTCACTTTGTTTTGCTCTAATGTGGCGTAACACAGCCCTTCCTGAGCATTTGCACTCCTTCATACAGCAAAATTGCTGTAAACTGTTAAGTTTAAGTGCTGCCAAATGGAGGGTATTTTCACACCAGGATGTTTCAAAAGCAGATTTTGACTGGCAGAAGTATGATGGGCGATGTCTGGCCCAAACTTTCAAACTCACTGTAAAGAATGAAATTTAACTTGACAAAGCTTGGCAGGTCTGATAAACTTCATGCAGCTACAGCCGTGGCTCTTGGAATAGAGTACCATCTCTGTGAAGGAAAGCAAACAGTAGGTTTCACATAATGTGGGCAGGAATCGTTCATCTTCCCATGCATGAGCATTTGAGCAGCCAGTTGCCAGTCCCCACCACAGCCTGTCTGTCATAGCAGAAGGGATAGCAGCTCTGAGCTCAGTGTCCCAGATCTGTAATTTATCTCAGCCCACTGGAGAGGGTTGTGGTAGTGCTAACCTGAGTTACAATCATCACTCTTGAGAGAGAGCACTGCTTTGCTTAGCTGCAAGGCTGCTTCTGGCTGAAAACAGTGCTGGTTCATGTGACGGGGAGACTTGGTGCAAATCCCCTCACTCTGTTCTAGGCTTCGTTCTAGATGTCCATCCTTGGGAGTCTTGTTTCTGTCATGGGCATGCCCATGGGCATGGAGAGAGCCAGGAGCCTTTCCTGGCGTTAGTTTCTTGTCTCACCACTAATCTGCAATTTCACCTGGTGATGCTGAGGCTTTGTGTGACAATCTGGAGTTGGTTTGGATAGTTGATGTACAACCAGTTTGTTTAGTTGCAGCTGTTTTGGGAAGGTTGTATTGTGTTTCAGGGTGGTGCAGGGGAAACAAAGGTGTCAGCACTTTGAGATTACCTTGATCTGCCTGTGGCTTCTGGCACCAGGTTCTGTATTGGTGGTGTTGATGGATCATGTGTTAAGTATGTAAATGCTACTGACCTCAAGAGCATGTGTGTCATCCCATTAACTTCCCTGGCTAGTGTGCTCCGTAACTGGTCGAACTGAAGTTTGTAGAGTGTTTGTAGTCACAGGTAGAAGCACATGGTTTAGAAAAGTATTGGAAGCAATTACTTATCCAGTATAGCCTGCTACATCTCTTTGGAGGATTTTACTGGTGTAAAGACAGAGAGATAAATCATGAAATGGGAAATCATCAATATTATGCAGTTTAGGCTTGATCTAACTCTGCTTCTGATCCATATTTGCAGTGAGAGCTGGACTGTTCCCAAAATCCAGGAAGTGAAGGTGGTATTAATATTACTAGCTGACAGAATGTTACAGGGTGAATGATTAGTTTCCAATAAGAAAGGAGCTTTTGGATCAATTCCAGTTCCTTTTGGTGTAATCTGCAAACCAGAATGACCAGTGCCATGACCTGGAGTAGCTGTAGCGCTTATCAGAGGCCAAAACTTCATGAAGATCATGATTTGTCTGCATTACAAAATGACAGAGCCATTGACCTTGAGGAGGCATATTAGTTTGCTATCTTCCACTCTCTTGTGAAGATAAACTCTTGGAAGTGGTGGTTTGGCATTGGCACCACTGTTACACATTCTCTGTTGATAAACAGGGGGCTTTACTCTTTTGTGCTGCCTACTTAGCAGATTGCAGGAGAAAGGTAAAATGATGGAAAAAGCTCCTTGTGCCCTTCTAATCCCTTTCAGACCTTATTCTACTAATTATGATGTATGAAAGAATTTCCTTACCTATTGTTGTGGGGCTTTTAATAAAATATTTCCCAATTTCTTAATTCCATCTATTTGGAGTTAAAAGGATGTATTACTTTGACTCCCCTAGGTCTGTTGTGTTTTTGCCCCCACTTTTTCTGAAGCTAAAAAAACCACAACCCCTTCCTGTACTTGAAGAAAAGAAGCCCCAGGCCATCCCAGGCCTTGAGAGCAGCCACGTGAAGGTGGGTCACATAGTCATGTCCTCGGGAAGCTGTGCTGGCTGAGTGCCGAGAGCAGAAACCATGTTAAGTGGGTGGGGGTCGGGGTGGGTACGAGGTGGGGCACAGAGGAGTCACCAATTAAAACTGTCATTTGAAGGGCTTTTGTTTCCTGAGGTAAGTGTGAAATCGAGTTTCCAGTTTTTGCATTGTATAGGCAGTGTATGAGTATTGATTCCTTTTCTCACTGTTTGGGCCCATAGGCAGCAGGTAGATTTTGTCCTAGTTTTATCAAAATCCACTCAGTGACCGTGGAGAGCTGTAGCACTCTCTCCTGTAATTATAGACCAGTGTCTTAATAGACTCAGTCACCCACTGACCTGTAACAGTGAGAAAAGTCTGCATTTGAGCTTTATTTAAATTTAATTTTTTTGATGGGGGATTTTGTAAGTCTAATACCAGATCCTCAGGGGAGGGAGGGAAGAATCTTTTAATTAAGTTTCTGTTTAGGTATCAGGCAAATCCTATCAATGGCAGATGAAGCATAAAGCTCTAATGGCAGAGTAAAATTTGTAATTTGAGTGATCAGGTGCTTCATGTCTCTCTCAGTAGTTTGAATGCCACAGTATTATGTCATATTACCATAAGTGAAAATCCCTTAGAAAGAAGATGTTACATTGCATTTGAAAGCTGTTACTGAGTGTGAGTTTAGCACCAGTAGCTCCTCCCGTATGTTGTGGGATTTTGGCCTCAGTGACTTGGGACCTCACTTTAAGTTCGGGAAGCAGCTTCTAAGTATGTCTTTGCCAACTACCTAACCACTTGCCCCTTTGTCCTGGTTATAAATAGCTATTAGTGCTGCTTTTGTTCAGGGCTGAGAGGTAGATTTCTTTTCACACCACACCTTCCACCACTATTCATCATGATGGTGGTTTGAATGGCAAATGGACCTCTCACATGGTGGTGGAAAAACCTGGCTTTCGATTCCTCTCATCCTGGAGTCAGGCATAATTAAGAGCACCCAATAAAAGTGAGGAAGTGCTAATGGCCTTGCAAGCATTGTGCTCAGAGTGGGCTGTAGGAATGAGCATCATCCCTCGGGATGCTTTGAATGCTGGAGATTCTGTTTATTTGCAAAATGCGAGAAACCTTTTTATATCCTGCACTGGGAAATTTTCAGATGTGGTATGTCTTAGGACCACAGTCAGGTCTTTCATCCTGCTAGTGCACCCCTCATGGAGAGAAGGGAAACTTAGAACAGCAGGAATGGTGAGTAGTACCGACACACTCCTTTTAGCAGGGCAGAGCTGCACCTGGAGGTGCTCTGCCAGGATGGAGGGGGAGTAGGAGATTTAGGGAGTCACAGCTGTGGGACAGCTTGACAATTGACCTTGTCAAAAACATGCAGACGTATCAGAGTTGGGCTGGTGAGGAGCAGATCATGCTCCCACCACCCGGCCTCTAGGATCACCTGCACAGAGGGCTCCTGAGAGGCTGTGTGGGCAGGAAAGCTGTCAGCTCTCTGTCTCTGCTAGTCTGAAATGGGCTGAAATATTTCTGTGGAATATTTTAATTTCAGATAATGGTTTTTACTTGTAAAGTGCCTCATGTGAAACTGTCTGATGAGCATATAGCTGTACTGTTCTGCCTCAGCACGATGAAATGTTTGCTGACCTGGCACATTGCAAGTGATTAGTAGTGTTTGCTGTTGGAACAAAGTGCAGCTTATCCTGGTCATATTTGACCAAAATAAGGTCTTCGGAGGCAGGGAATGTGGACGTGTCAAAGTTTGCAGATAAAAGGAGGGAGCAGCACAGCTGGCTATGTGAGATGGAACACGAAGCAGCATGTGAGTCTCTCTCTGTTTTCTCTAAACGCCAAAGTCTAGTGTTTTCACCTGATCTGTTTTTGCTCCAAACCCATAAAGGTCTACATGTCGTTATATTCCTGTAGGTGACCTTTCTGCCTCTGGCTCCTCTTCCTAGGGCTGACTGGTGACAATTTCTAAGGTAAATGCTGTGGGATGATACCTTGCAACTAGGCTCCTTCTTTGTAATCCACCACTGATTTCTCAGCTGCCTGAGAGGCAGGACAGACTGGTGTTCTTTTGGATGTGTACTGTCGGGGTCACCCACAGCAGGTTCTCTTGCCATCAGCATGGATCCCCTGGTGCTGGTTCATAGGATATTACAGACTCAAATATCACAGTAGCACTCAGCTTTATTTTTTGTGGCTTTATGCGCCCAGGACTGTATAGACTAAGATGCTCATCTTGGCAAGGGCTGGACTAAAGCTAAAGGAGCAGTGACAGCTTGCACTGGCTGAGGCTTTGGCTAAATTGAAACACTTTACTTCTGCAATATTTGTGAATAATTAAGTGGAAAGGATGGTGGGTGTAGGCTGCCTGGCTTACAGGAAGGTTCCTGGAAAACACGTAATTCTGAAGAGAAGAATGGATTTACTTTGTTGTTTTATTGTTAGCTTTATGTCCCTCAAAATGCATGTAGCCTCTCAGTTGTAATGTGCATGGTGGATGAAGTATGCCCATGGAGATACTTACCTTCTGGAGCACAGGCTCTCGTGTTTTTCATAATCTGTGAAAAAGCTGATATGTTTAATGAAAGCCCCGCCCCCCCCAAAATCCCAGGCATACCATGGGGATTCTGCCAGCTGTAAGCAGTGGGGAAAAATGTGTAGGTTTCTGAGCTTTGTTGCAGAAAAGAATCTGTTACCTCTGCCCTGTGGCTCATGGGGTGAAAAGTAGAGTTGTGATGAAATTGTACAGGAACTTTTGAGGTGATCTGGGTGGTCCATGGCCTTGGATCAACTGCTTTGTCTCTCAGCACTTCTTTTCTTAGGTGATGAAAGAATACAATGATGATAATACTTGTCTCTTAACATGGGTGTTGTGATGAATAAATTAATTGTTCGTTGTGCTGTTCTCATTTACTATGATAATTAGCGCTACAGAACAGCCTAAAAATAAGTAAGATCATTTAGTGAAGGATATTCAGGGGAAATCAGGGAGTATGTCCTGGGCATTTGCAGTAGCCCGAGTGTGTTTTGTCCAAACGTGTATTTATGAAAAACATTCACTGATGCTGAATTTTTGTAGCAGAAATGCTTCCAAATATTAAATATGTTCCTTCCTCCTCATTATCTGTTTGGAGTGACTCTTGCACGCATTTTCTTCCGTATCTGTGGGCACATGATTCTTGGTATTAGTTTTCCTATTGAGAAGAGCACTCGCTCCTCACCCCATCTCCTTTACAGCCTAAGGGCACCTGCAAAGAATGATTCTTTCTTCTTCATGAATCATACATACTCAGTAATACTGCCAAAGAATTGTTAATGTGTTTGGGGAGTTTACATAATGAACCTTCCTCGGGAAAGGTGAAGTACTGTCAATGCACTGCCCTGCTGAAATTCTGTTATAACCTTGCTGTACAGCAAGTAGACTGCCTAAATCCGTGTGTAAGTCCGTGCAAAATTTTTGAGGCTTTCTCTCAGTGATCAGTTAACTACATCAGCATGCCCCAGAGCCAGTCTTTTAAAATGTTATATGATGTTTAATCATCTGTGAATTGTATTGGATTCCACAGGCATCAATGAAGTGTATTTTTTGGGTTTTCAAGTTAGTATAGTTTTGGGCCCTAGTAAGTTAGGAAGTATGTGTTAAGGTAGTTCTGAGTTCTTCAGTGAAGGTGGCACCCCTTCAAGGCTGTGGTTTCCATTGCTTAATATCACAGGGGCTACCCTTACATGGGAAAAATATCATGTTGCTGGGCAAGGATTTGCCATTAATTACTGTGTTCTCTGACTTTATGTACAGCTCTGGGCATGGATGTTCCTTTGCTAGGTTCCAAAAGTAGCTGTCTTTTCTGACCTGGCCAGTTGGGGACCAGTTCGTAGTTAGTATTTGTGCAGAGCAAACCTTTGCTTTCTTCCTCTCACTGTCACAGCTGCAGCAACCTTCATCTGTTCACCTCCCACAGCATCCCCCCACATTGTGCTGGGAAGCTGTCAATAGTAAGAGCAACAAATGCCACTGCTGCTTTTTGGGGAGTAGGAAGCTGATGCCTTGGCATTCCTGGCCTCTTGCTCACCCAAACAAAGAGAGCTTGGGTCGTTGTTGTGGTCTCCAACAAGATACTGACAGAACAGATAGCAGGACTGACAGACAGCTGAAATACTTGTTTTATTCTTCAGAGCTTTACTGCTCTTGAGTCATACAATTTGAAAAACTCATGGCTTGTGCAGAGGGCAGCCCAGATCGGCAAGGAGCACCTTTGTGCCATGCTCTCAGCCACCTGGCTGCTGCAGGGGTCATCAGCTTTGCAGGTTTCCCCCTGGGTCTCTGTAACTGCTTGTGAATTCCTCTCCTTGCTGGCCAGTGGCAACTTTGTGGATGTAGAGCAGATGTACAGAAAAGGAAAGAGTGTAGGGCAGGCAGAGAGCTTTCCTGATACCTCTTTGCACAGTCTGTCTCTTCTTGCTTCCTTTGCTTCTGCTGCACCTTTCTGACACACAAGTTTTGGAGCTTGTGGATTTTAATTTCCAGTTAGTTATTATTTTTGTTAAAAGTTAGATCTCAGCCCTGAAGAGCTTCCAGTTGCTGTCAGGTTTGTGCCAGGCAGTCACTGCTTGTCAGCTGGGGTTGTGTCTGTGTGTGTGGTTTCACTGTCCTAGTCCCCAGCTCCCCATTCCACTTGTGTGCCCCTATCCATCCATCCATCCATGCCATCACTTTTGCAGAGACCTGTGGGTATCCCTGACAGTGTTTTCTGCTTTTGTTCCCCCGCCTCTGTTTTCCTGTCATCAGTCCCGTGCCCACCTTGGGTGTCACAGTGTGACAAAAGCAAATGACACAACAATGGTTTTGGCTGATACTTGATGTCCTCATGTACAGTCCTGGCTGCCTCTCTGTCTTTGTGCTTGAGCCGCAGAGAAGAGTCCAGTCTGAGTAAGCTTTGCATGAGCTGTTCACCTGTGACAGCTCTGTACCTTCAGCTGGTGTGAGGGCAAACTAGAGCTCAGTCCCCTGTCCAAGAGGACATCTGCTTCTCTTGGCACAGTTATTAAAGTGAAGTGGTAGAAGAGTACTGGAAGCTCCCATGGATTTTTCCTTCTTAGCTATGTAGTAAAATTTTTTTTCAAATAGATTCTTACTGTAGATGATGGCTTGACTTTCTTTTATCCTGAAATTGAGCTGTGGCAGAGTGCAAGAGGGTTGTATGGTTGGAAATAAAATTGCATTGGACCTGTGAAGCTACATGTCTAACCTTTGAACGAGGCAATGCCAGCAAAGGCCATGGGGTTAGATGGCTGTGGCTACTCTTTAACTTGTCTTTAGTTCTGAAGGAATCATACTAACCTCTCTGCTTACTGGTCATTACTGATGATCTATACCTCTGATTATTATTTGAGCTGTTTTGGGAAAGTATGAACAGTTCATGTCATGTAGGTGGTAACCCCTATCTTAACCTTGCAGAGGTACTGATGTACATCTGCAGAAGGAGTACCTCCACTCTGGCCTTGGGCAGAGTAGTCTTGGGACTAGGGGAAATGGTTTTAAACTGAGAGTAGGTTTAGGTTAGATATTAGGAAAAAAATTCTTTACTGTGAGGATGGTGAGGCACTGAACAGGTTGCCCACAGTAGCTGTGGGTGCCCCATCCCTGGAAGTGTTCAAGACCAGGCTGGATGGAGCTCTGGCAACCTGGTCTAGTGGAACCACAGCAAGGGGGGGTTGGAATGAGATGATCTTTGAGGCCCTCCTATGATTCTATGATAAGCCTTAATTTCTGAATTTCTAGGCATTAGGAATTTTTCTTGTAATAATACTGCAGTATTGTTGTATTTTGTTCCCCCGCCTCTGTTTTCCTGTCATCAGTCCCTTGCCCACCTTGGGTGTCACTGTGTGACGAGAGCAAATGACACAACAAAGGTTTTGGCTGATACTTGATTTTTTTGATAGATTTGCAGATAAAGCAGGTAAGAGTTGTGTCTTGTAATGTCTGAGCTCAACTTTGACTTGGACGGTGCATAAGTGCAGATTTTGTATGGATACTTCTGTTTAAAATGCAAATCTGCTGGGTTGCTTGTGGCTGAAAACGGGATCTGGTGGCTTCAGTGATTCCTTCCTGAGTTTCTAAAACTAATTTCTGTTCTGGCCTTTGTCTCCTTAATATGTTTTTTTCAGCCAGAAATTGCCCAGCATCATGGATATCTCTTTCATTTTTCTCTCTTAGCTGCATGCTAGTCTATTATCATGTCAGCTCCTTTCTTGATAGTCTTCCTTTGTGTGTGCCTGTACCATAGGGATATGGAGATAGTAATAGATAAGGAAATAAAGAAGATAAAACCTCTCCTCATTTTCTTTCACTTCCCCTTGGTGTGGCCTGCACACAGGCAGCAGATGTATAGCCCCTTCTGCTGCAGCAATGTTCAGCTCCCCAGCTGAACACGGAGTATCTGTTGATGCCTTTGTGTAGCACGGCACTGGTGAGGAGCAGGTGTCCCATGGGCTTCATGGTGGTGGGGGTCTCTCTCAGCAGTGGCCTCTGTGCCACACTGAGATAAAGCATCCCAAAAGTGCTGGTGGACAGCGTGTGCCAGTTCCTCCTGCAGGCACTGTACGTGTTTCAGAAGCTTCTGCCTTCTTAACTGCAACCCTCACTCCCTCCTGAGTCAGGATTATCACTGCATATTTGTTGAAGCATCTTGTGAGCCAAAATCCACTGCTGTTACAAAATCAGCAGCAGGGCCAGTTCTGCCAATGTCGGTGATATCAGTCATCAGCATCTGAAGAGATTACGTGAATTTTGTTTACCCTATTCAAATAGTCCTGAAGCAGGATACAGGACAGTGAGGTCCAGAGCACTGTCCTGCATTGCAAACCCCACGTCCATGCCTGCCTTCTCTTCTTAAGCTACAGTATTTGTTTTACTGACATCAGCCATTGATTAGTATGTTGCAACCTAGTTGCTATAATCTAGAGAGAAGAGCGAGACATTATTGTATAGAAAGGAGGAAGTCCTCTGAAAGCCGTGGTCCTTGGGTGCTAACTCTGGTTTGGCAGTAACATTGCAATAAGAGAAGATCAAAGGTCACCCTGCAAATATTTTGGATTTTCTTTATTCTCTGGATGCAAACGCAGGCTGATACTTTTTCAAACACAGGAAGGAAGTAAGGGTAAAATATTGTAAAACTGTCACCCCCCTCATATTAATTGTGTTGGAGTGACCAAAATCAAACAGAGCTAAACTACGCACTGTGCAAGTAAACACAGATGCCTTTTATTTTGGCAAAGATGTAAGTAGTAAGTGGGAAAATGGGAATTGTAAAGGGAATCCCTTTGTAAGGAATCATTTAGAGCAAGATTAGTAACAATTTGCTTTTAATTCGGTGCATTATCTTTCTTTCTGTTATTTTTCTGTTTTATTTCTGTTCTTCATGGTGTTCAGTGGTCCTCGGTCTAAACAGAGCCTTTTGTCACAGGTGAGGTTTTCTTTAGTGAGAAGGTTATATTTCAGAGGGCCGTGTTCAACAAGCTGCTTGTGTAACTGGGCAAACAGTTAATTTGACTGAAAACGATACTGTTCTTTTTCATTATGTGCAAATGTAGGTGTTGCAGTTCATTTGTGCACAGGCACAAGTTCAGGAGCCTGTGGAAAAGCTTCCATTTAAACATGCTTTTTCTTTCCCTCACCTTTCATACAGACTTAGCGGTTGAGCCAAATAGCTAAAAATCCTCAGGGATTTAAAGGATTAAATGAGAACAATTGTTTTGGCACCGGAAGGGCTGAAAAGTCCTGGAAGTATGACAGGAGGTAGCTGCTGTGGGACTTGGCTAGTGAACTATACAGCCATTCCTGTTATGGGCATAAATGGAACTGTGAGTGGTGGACTGATGGGGTGATGGGGGTTTGATTGCTGGGAAAATTGGGGGAAAAAAAAAAGAAAGGAAACCTGGTGATAGTACTAATGACTGACCTGAAGCTTTGCCACTGGGCTGTTAGCTGAAGCTGGTGGGAAGATGCTTTCTAGTGAAGGATCGAAAATTTGTTTCTCCCACCAGATAACAAAGCCAGTGTTAGTTTTCATTCCCTCTTGGCTGGACTGTTACGTTCCCACTGGTTCCTGTGAGTAACCTGTTCCTTCACGTTTTTCTGTTTGTCTCAGGTATTGAAAGTTTCAGGCCGGAGGTTTTCCTGTGCTCTCCGTAGCTGCTGCCCAGTGCTGCCCTGAGGAGAAGCAGTGTTGCGAAGGCGGGTGCTGCCCTGAGGGAAGCAGTGGGAAGGCTGCTGCTCCTTGCCTGCGGGGTGTCAGGGCCAGGCTCATCACAAGGCCTGCTGGGCTTCCCTGCACCGGCCACCATGGAGACCTTATCCCAGGACTCTCTGCTGGAGTGCCAGATTTGCTTCAACTACTACAGCCCCCGCCGGCGGCCCAAGCTGCTGGATTGCAAGCACACCTGCTGCTCCGTGTGCCTGCAGCAGATGAGGACCAGCCAGAAGGACCTGCGCTGCCCCTGGTGCCGTGGGATCACCAAGCTGCCTCCGGGGTACTCAGTGTCACAGCTGCCTGATGACCCCGAGGTGATCGCTGTCATCGCGATCCCCCACACCTCAGAGCACACCCCCGTCTTCATCAAACTCCCCAGCAATGGGTGCTACATGCTGCCCTTGCCCCTCTCCAAGGAGAGGGCGCTGCTGCCGGGAGACATTGGCTGCCGCCTCCTGCCCGGCAGCCAGCAGAAGTCCCTGACGGTGGTGACGATCCCCGCAGAGCAGCAGCCGCTGCAGGGCGGCCTTCCCGCCGAGGCGGGAGCGGAGGAGCCGGACCGTAGAGGCGCTGTGAAAAGCTCCACCTGGTCGGGGGTGTGCACTGTGATCCTGGTGGCCTGCGTCCTGGTCTTCCTCCTGGGCATCGTCCTCCACAACATGTCGTGCATTTCCAAGCGCTTCACGGTGATCTCCTGCGGCTGAGGCGGTGGGGGCTGTGCTCCCCTGGGGGTCGGGTTGGGTTGGGTCGGTGGTGATGGTATTGAGCGAGACAATTCTGTGCAGCTTTCCCCAGTGACTGCAGGATGCCATGCACCAGGGCAGTGGTGCCTGCCTGGCTGTGGCCCCTGGAGGGGTAGCATCAGGCCTCTCGGCAGCCTGCGGAGAAAATCACGTCCCGTGTCTGGCAGCAGTGACACTGAGGCGGACTGCATGTGTCACTGTAACCATTTATCAAAGGGACTGCAACTTCACAGTGATCTTTTTTTATTGTGTTACAAGATTAAAGACCTCTGTGTAGCTGGTTATACTGTGAAGTATACAGTACGGGCTCTTCTTTAAACACAGTGTATTAAAATCAAAACTGCTCCACATAGAATGGAATGAGAACTGGCGCACAACTGTATGAGGTGTTCAATACCAGTCCACACATGCATTATTTGTTAATGAGGGGAGGGAGGGAGACTCATGAAACAGAGAAATCATTTAGCTGGTAAAATGTTTTATATGTTTTAAATGGCGCATTAATTAAACCAAGTTAGGGAGTTGTACAATAGTTTTTAAAAGGAAGCATTTTACAAGCAATCATTTCTTTCCTTGCTGTCTGTTTTTTGCTTCTGTTTTTCCCCATATTTCCCCATTTCTTTCAACTACAGGGAAGTGGTATTTCCAGCATCTTTTATTTGAAGGAGCTTCCAAGAAGGGAAGCAAAAGTGGGCTAGAAGGAAAACCTAAAAACGCAGTCAAAACAATTCTACCTAACTGGCTTTATGGAAAGGATGGCTTTGCATGGTAAACATTGGACATGCTGTTTTACCTCCAGTCTGGCTGCAGACTTCTGGCTGCAGACTTCCTGATGACCTGGCCTTCATAGCCATTAATGAAGAAGTGGGTCATGAGAAGTCCTAGAACTCCTGTGAGGATGTGATAACATATTGCTCTTAATTTTCTTTTTCTGCAGGTTAGTTTTACTTAATTGTTTTTGAAGAATTTAGACTCATTTTGCCTCCCTCTTTCCTTGGAGTTGCAACTGTGCACCCATGGCTGGTGTGACAGAGATGTTGCTCTAAGAAAGCTTCACCATCGAAACTGAGACCAAGGACTCTTGTATACCATCATCTAGTAAGAGGCAGTGGCATATCTTAGAAAAGAATCCAGGCCAGCCTAACCTTTTACTGGGTGGGCCACTCCTAAACTGCTATGACTGTCCTGGTATCAGAATGTCTGGGCGAGCATAACAGAGCCTCTTCCCATGTTTCAGTCTTACTAATGTTGATGTTCATAAGGACAGATTTGAAAAACAAATACAGGAAGTGTCTCCCTCTACCTGTGACTGTCATGAAACCCCAGTCATTTGCAGGTGACTTCTTGGGAAGAGCCAAATTCCTGAATGTTCACTGCAGTAGCGCCTTGCTCTAAGCAGTCCCACTAGCTTTAGTAGTACTGCTTATAAGTAAAATAGAGCCCAGTGTGAATTTGGGTATTTGGCAAGTCTGAAAGCTGAAACTTAGGTGAGATTTAGGGATTGGATCAAGGGGCACATGACAGACCTTTAATAAAACAGAAAAATCTGTTAATTTGCACTGCTGCTTCTTGTGAGTACGAGGCATAACCTCCCTGAAGTGCGAGTCCTCTTGTTGTCTACCTACTGCTCTTTCCAGTACTTGGAGATTGCCGAATGCCATATTATAACATAGTTTTGACTATGCAGTGCCCAAGTTGGCCCCTTAATCGTCCTTGGTTTTCTGGTTGTGTCACAAAATCCAGTTGCTGGTTCACAATAAATATTCTCAGCTCTGACTTCTGTCTGGAGCATACCTCTGACTTCATGCTGGATTTCTTTCCTTCCCTTTTCCTAAACCACCATTTTCTTCCTTGATTCCCATTAACTGAAGAATAGAATATAGGGTGCTTAGTTGTGATGATGTGTGTTTGGTCACACATGGAGAGGAACCATTGTGCTGATTTTTATCTGTCATATGTATGCATAGCACAGCAAAAAAAAAAAAAAAGTCTTTAGATAACACACTCGATGCCTTTTTTGTGCGAGGCCCATGTGCAGTATGCCTTGATCCTGGTTTGCAAATGTTGTAATTACATGGACACCTCTCCGCAGCATGTTTCATTCGGTCGCAGTAGGGAACACCAGGTAGTCCCAAATGTGTCTTGTGAATGTGCTCGTCTCTTGTTGCCAGTAGGTAGCCAGATTTCTACTGACATCCATGCTACTTATTGCTGCTTATTGTGTAAAGGAAAGCTCACAAAAAATCCTGCCTTTTATAAGACTCTTGAGGAACTGACCAGACACAGGACTTGACCCTCTACTGCCTTATCCTGTAGCAATTGCTGGGTGTGCCAGAAGCTTATGGTGTAGGTGAAAGATGCTCTGAGAGCAGCGCTGGTGTGTTTTGCACCAGCTCCTGCAGTTGTTTATCTGAGTCATCAGTGAATGCACAAAACCGCCAGGCAGTGAAGGAGCAGGTCCTGGTGACACAGGTAATAATACCTCCTTCCAGCCATACCTGCCCGACTGAAGCTCTTGAGGCCGAGGATTCTCTGGCATTGCAAAGAAAGGCCCTCTTCATCTCCATATGGAGAGCGCAGAATAAAAGAGGAATCAGAAATTAGGTTAAAATACCACACTGCATAACACATTATACAACAGGCAGACCTGGAGTTTATCCGGAATTAATGATTTGTTATATTAGCAGAATGCCATCCTGTACTACGTAACACAGTACATTGTTTCATTAATATGAATTTCCTGTACTTTTGTGCCTGCTGAAGTGCATGTTTGACCTAATTTCTGATCCAGACATTTGCCTGCTCACAGCCTTGTGTAAGAGCAATAAGTAAAACCTCAAGATTTTTGCCTGCGTGTATGCGCATGGTGTGTATGTTCATTCCTTTTTATAAATAGGAGTTCTTGAAAAGTTTTTGTTCTGGCTTTAGACTGTGACTAGAATTTTAAATTTACAGCTGTCATATATGTTAGATCACCTAGCTTTTTTGCTGACTTGTGTAGAAATGAACTAAATAGTTTGTTGTAATGTACAGTGTTAAAATGTTTCTCAAGTATGTCAATAGTCATACTACTTTAAAAATGCAGTGCAGTCTGTCCCATTCTTTGGTTCAGTACCTGGCATTAAAAAGTGATACTGCTAATATTTTTTATATTATTATTTTAAAAAACAGCCTTGTCTTTGTATTTTTCCTCTGTGGAGAAACACGTTTGGGCTTGTGCCAAAATCATCAGGTTCTGGGTTAGCTTTCGTTCTCTGGTGTCCAGTAAGAAGTCACTGCCCAGTTCCATGAAAAAGAAAGAAACTTACTGTGACACAGTACTGTTAGAGAAACCAAAACTTATGCTAAAATGTGTGGGTAATTATTCAAGCACCTGCATTTTTAGAGCACATTACTCTGTATGAATGTGTATTTATTTGCTTGTTTAATAGGAAGGATGTGTGTGTTGGGGTCCAGCTTCAGTTTTTCTCCTGGATGGTCCCAACTTCCATTGTTGGCTTGTGCTTTGCTGGCAAACAGACTTTAGGGTTCACTCTGTGAAATTTTGTTTAGTGAATTTTAAAAATTCAAAATATGCAATTTTGGTATGCAGGATTTTTTTAGGAAATTGTGTGTTCCGTGATTGTTCATGCTGTGTAAAGGAGCCTGTATGTTTTGTAAACATGGAGCAGTCATGAATCCAAAGTTTCATCTTTATTAATGAAGCTCATTCTGAATAAAACATTAGCAGGAAAAGAATGATAGCAAGTGAATTATGGTTCCTCTTATTTTGCCATCAAATGAAGAGCATGGAAGGGAATTTGGCAGAATTGCTCCATATTTTCTGGGAGGGTGGCTGAAATTCATCATTCAGCATTTTAAGGCAATGTGTAAAGTATGGGTTGTGGTAAATAGTAAAAGGGCATTCAAGTTTTAATTGGAATACAGAATTATAGCTGGTGACTACTAAGCCACAAAACTTTTTATCTGTTTTAATCAAATTAAAAATTTTAAGTAAGCGTTTTGCTTATGAAAGTGAAGGATTGTTGGCCTTCACTTAAGCTTGCATTGTACAGACTGGTGCACTGGTTCTCTGTTCCCTTGAACCCCCCTTCCCAGTCACATGACTGCTGCAGCCATGGGCAGCCAGCCTTTTTTGATAATGCAAGTACTTTTCTGGAGTAGACATGGTCGATATTGCACACTGGTTTTGTTACATTCACAGCAGGACTGAACCAAACCCAAACAATTAATACATGGTTTGAACTCTTCTGTAGGTGTCCCAGAAACAAAAGCTCCAGGCACCAGTCTATTGCATAAATTGAGCCAAGCCTGTGTTCTCTGGATCTTTTCACAACAGTGCCAGGGAGCAGAGGATGCTGCTTCCTCACACTCATGAGAATGGATCTGTACCCACCATCCACAGCTCAACTAGCCCCAGGGAATGGGGGCTATTGGCATGAGACACTCGCATGAGTACTGCAGGAGATTATACGTATTGAGTGAACACCTCTCTAGTAGATGCTGGGGTTGAAATGCTTCCTTATCCCAATTGCACAGAAAGCGTGGCTTGAGGTTTGTTTTTTCCAGACTTTTTCTGTGTGTCGATGGAGGGGGGAGGGAGGGAAGAAGCAAATTAATTAAAAAAAAAAAATTGTAGGAAATTAACCCCAGCAGCATCTGGGAGGCTGTTGAAAGATCTCCTGGCCCTGAAGGCAAAGTTTTTAAGGAAGAGCTTCAGTAGAACAAGAATGCCTGGAAATGCAGTAGATTTAGAAGATTTAGATGCTGGTGACCTTTCTGGTGCTGTACAGTGTTTGTAGGCTTGTCAGATGGGCTTGTTGTGTTCTCTGTCTTTGTCTCTTTACCTCTTGCATGCTTGTGTCAACAAGCAAAGCTTCTTGCTTCAGCCTCAGGTCAAACAATTTTCAAGACATTTCTTAAGTTGCCCTGAGCAACTCTAATGAAAAAAAATTAACTTTCCAAGCTCAGTGAAATTTAATGCTTAATGAATGTTCAGAAAATGCATTTTCCAAGCATTTCCTTGTGCTTCAATATATTTTTATTGTAGTTCTAAATCCTGTCATTTTTTTGTGCTAATCATGTTCCTGAATATCAATTCAAGGGATTAGTTAAGATCCACAGGCAGAGGAAAACATTTCCCATGCATCCCACAGTCCCCCTTCAGATTTACATGAGTCTGTTTTCACTCTCCTTGTCCATTTCACACTGGAGCACAAAGGCTTGGAGATGAAGTGGGAGTTCATGGGCATGCACGGAGCACCTACACATACGAGCACAGGGGACACGTTCCCGTGCTGGGGGAGGGCATGCACACAGCACATGCTCATGTAGAGTCAACAGGGGTCAAGAGGGCTGGTAAAAGAGCCTCAGGCTCTTCTGTGTCAGGAAGGTCATGTACTTTATGGTGCTGGGATAGTTTGGTAACATGAAGCTTTGTTATGGCTGTGTGGATTTCCTGTGGGATTGAGTGCCACCCCCTCTGAGCTGTCTCCTGCAAACTGACTCCTACTGCTGTTGGATGGAACTCTCTGCTCCATGGGTGACGCCTCTTCTGGAGTTCAGGTGAGGAACCACACATTCCTCTGTCCCTTTAGGCTGGAATAGCCACCCAAAAGGGAACAACCACATGCCTGGTCTTTTAGTTTATAAGGAGTTTGTAAGACCAGCTGAAGTTCTTCTGAAACAGAACTGCAGAGAGCACTCCTAAAAGCTAGGAGGCAACATACAGACTTGGCGTAACTGGTTTGAAAGAGTGAAGACTGGGTGGAGAAAGAAAGGACACCTGAAAATGAGCACACAGTTAGACACTAGCGTGGAAATTCACATCTGTATGTGCAAAAACATCCACTGGGCATGTTTTGCAGTGGCCTGCTTATGTCATTTCTGTCAAATTGTATCTCAAGAATGTCACTGAAACTCCAGATCTTGCTTTTCCTTCAACACCTTTTATCTGGGAAGCAGCCTATTTGAAAAGTGCAGTTTTCTACCTCACTGAAACACTTAATGGATGTACAGAAATTTTTTAGGGTGCTGAATCATCACCAAAGCTCAGGACTTGGACTAAAGTTGAACAGGAATTCAGTGCGGGAGAACTGGGATAAAAATGCAAAGTCTTTAATTCTCAGTGTGTGCAGTTGAGTCACATTGTTTAAAATAAAAACTTTTCATGCGTGTCTCCCAGGACAAATAATGAAGTTGACAATGCTGATAATGCCAAACATCTGAAGACAGGTCTTAATGAACCTAGTAGATCTGAGAAGCTGAAAACAAACGAAGTGGCTGTTTGGTACAGTTACTGCACTCAAAAGAAATAGTAGTATTAGGTTAGGGGTCTATAGCTTTCTGGCTTGGTTTTCAAGATTAAGCAAAAAAACCCCCTGAACTGAGAAACCTGAGTGGTTTCAGGCTGAAGGTTATTTACATTTCTATCTTGAGAGTTATGAAAAGATGAGTATGTGTTGTCACTGCACTCATCAGTTGGGGAAGCATTGCCTCATAGGTGTCTGCATGCCCTGACTGAGTCTGAATCTGCTTGAGAAAAATCTGGATGTGCCTCAAGATGTGAAAAAAAAAATACAGAAAACCAAGAAAAATAATCTTCTGCAAGATGGTTTGAATTCAGGTGTCATTGTAAAGTGTGTGATCTCACTGAAGAATTTAAAAATGGTGGTGAATCTTACAAGGCTGTCGAAGCAGTCTGTCGTGGTAGACACATGGGGCTGGCTGGCTACAAGCATAACAGGGAGATCAGTTCCCAAGTATGGCCAATTTGCTGATTGAATTGCAAATTAATAATTTCTTGCCTAAATTTTTTTGAATAATGGTTGCAGATGTTTCTCGAAGATTGGGTAGGGAATGTAAATACTTGGGACATGATTCAGAAAATATGCTAACTGAGAAAGCCCTAAAGTATTAAATCTGAGGAAGCCAAAGGGATTCAGTCACAGATGATTAAATGCTTTCTTGAACAGAGGTGGACTTTACATTCAAGTGTTTGTTTCTTGATGCTCGGCTAGTCTGCACAATTCTTAAGGAACATTTGAAGTAAAAAGCTGTGCTTTGGGGAAGGCTTTATTTTGAAATTTGAAAGTATATTGACTAGGAAAGGATCTTTAATAACCCAAGGCAGCTGTTTTCAATCATTTGAGTCTAAAAACTTGTATTTCTGTAGCTCCTGTTTTTAATTGCTTATTGCGAAATAGCTGTGAATTCTTAATTTATAGTGGAAAACCCCACAACCTTGCAATTCAAACCCACACCAAAACACACCTTAGGAATCCAGACAATCATGGTTTAAAAAACTTGGGAAAAATAAACTTAATTATGATCACTTCTTTTCTGCTGTGCTGAAATGTTGAGGGATTTGCTAAACCTACAGGTTGATAAAACTGAATCCCTGCTTAATGGTATTTGCTAAACCAGCTAACACCAATGGATATATAGTGTGTTCTTTCTCTTTTACCTCCCCTGGTTTAGAGAAGACAAGATTTGGACAGTTGTAGCTGGATTGAACAGAGTGATAAGAGTTGTAAAATGTTACCAGCAAGGAGTGTGGTTTTGTGATAAACAAAGGATTGCAACACTGAATGTCTTTTGGCAGCCATCCAGGCGGAACAGACATGCAGCAACTCCAGCAAACCCCTGGGATCGAGAGAAATGTCAGGAGTAGTGCATAAACAAGGATATTTTTTAATACCATAGATACTGTCTGTTATTGTTGATACTTGACATCTTTGAGTTGGGGTTCTTTCTTTTGTCCATTGTAACAAGCAGCCTAAAAATTACTTTGTGCTGCTTCCTTAGGAGCGTGCGGTCTCCTGATTCCTCTTCTTCAGCCCTTTGTTTGGGCCGTGCTGTTTCCCTACAGATTTGCAAGGAGAAACTTACCTTTGTATGTGTGAGTGACTGCAAATTTCTACTGCATTTTCAGTGATGAAAATGGTAACAAACTCTTCACAGAAACAGGAATTTCTCCAGGGCTCGAGAGTCCTATTTGCAATACCTCATTATCTGCTATTATCATAGGTCCTCTCTAAATCAGTATTTTGGATTATTGTTTCTTTAATATACTCCAAATATTTTTGAAAAAAGCAATAGCAGAACAAGATAAAGCAACTTGGAGACTAGAAATTATTTGCACAATCTGATTTTTAAGATAGGATCATTAACATGAATGGAATTTTTTTGTTTGTTTGCTTGTCTTTTCAGTGGTTTTCTTTTTTTTTTTTTTTTTTGTTTTGTTCAGTGTATCAATTACATTAATTTTGAGATTCCCCTTCCTTTGGTGAGGGAGGGAGATAAGGAAAAAGAAAATCCATATTCATGGCTCGGATTAGAGCTGCTGAGTTCCAAAATGTGTGTATGTGCTTCTGCTTTGTAAAACCTCATGAACATCCTAACAGCTGAAAACTGCAGTAGCACCAAAATCTTAACGAAATGTCACGTGCTGCCTAGTAAGTTTAAAATGCCTGCTGAAATGTGCAGAGCCTGGACTTTCTGGCTGTCAAGTACAGAGAGCACTGTATGTGGAATTAGTTGTGACTGTCAGTTCTCTGAGACCAAACTTGAGTCTTATGCCTCATTTAGAGCCGTTAGCACACTTGGGCTCTGAGGCTCTGTCACATGTCCTAGATGCAGTGGCAGCCCTAACTTTAGAGATCTAAAGCAAGCAGCCTTTGGTAAGGAGACATTTACAAATTTTGAGGGCAAATTATCCACCTCCTTAAGAGTTTTTTAAATCCTTGATTTGGTCAGTGACTCACCTTTTGCCAAAGGAAATGGAAATTTGGTTAAATTGTCCAGGCTCTGTCCTACCCTGCTGTTCTTGCTTGGTGGCCCAGAGAAAGGAGGTGTCCTGGGAGGGGTGTTGAACCAGGTGATGGGATGTGACCCACCACAAATCTCTGTTGAGACAATGGCCCCATAAGTACATACCTCAGATAATGCTCCTTGCTGGAATGGCCCAACTTGACATGTCTGGTAAGAGCATAGGGTTCCTCTGCTGTAGGTAGGACTTTTAAGCCTTAAAGGAAACGGTAAAATTCTGCAAGATTCCTTCAGCTGTCTAAGTTGACAGAAATGTAAAGATCTGGCCATCAGGTGTTCTGCAAACTGGAGGACCTGCCCTTCTAGTCAGCTTCATGTGAGGAAAGTCCCAAAGTAACCTGCCTTGTGGCAAGGCTCTGTGTCTGATGCCGCACTGAGAGTTAATGTGCTGCTCAGATGCTGTTTTGTGTAGCCTCTAAAAAGTATTTCTCATCCTTCACCTCCTCCCCCACTCTCTTTTTGCTTAATATTGTTATGGAAAAAACAAAAACAGACATTAAGAATAACAAAAAGAAGAGTAAAGCTGTTATTCATTCAGGCCACGTTTATACCATCTGTTCTGTATCTATTTAAACTCTGTTGGGAGAAAGCAGAGGTGCCCCTGAATTTCAGCTGTGCTCCAAATGAATCCCAATGGGCTTCCTGTTTTGGAGACTAAACCTTGCTAAGCAGAGGATCTCTGAGAAGAAAATTTTTTTTTTTAAGTCCCAGGAGTGAGCAGATGTGGTTGGTGGTTGCTGGAAAGGGCAGAGGGAGCAGTGTCAGTCCGTGCAGCGAGGCATTCTCCCTGTGCTCCGAGACCAGCAGGCTGCTGCAGCACAGGGCAGCAGCGGGAGGGCAGGACTGGCTGCACACACACAAGTATTCTCTCGGGGTGCTGCTTGACAGCTTCCCTATGTGTATTTTGAGCTGCTTGCAGTTGGTATCCGTTTAAATTACTTCAGCTACTGTATCTCTGATTGCTCCAAAGACAATGCAAGTGAGCTGTAATCTAAAGCAGACATGAAAAGCTCATCCCACAGGGCCTGTCTTTGCACCATTCCCATTAGCAAAGGTTTCTGTATTACTAGGGGAGATAGGGAGGAGTGAGGATGGTTGGATGGTTGGGGTTTGTTTTCTTTTTTTGGTGAAGGCAAATAACCTTTGACAGGTGTTAAAACAAAAAGGCAAAGGAAAAATACTGAACAGTCTTTATGTCAGCTGAAGTGTCCTCAGCACAGCTTTGAAGTGAGACCTAGTCTTCTATCTCGGTGCCAACTTTGAAGATGTGTGTATCGATTCACGTAGTTAGTGTGTTAATTAAAACAAGAGCTGAATGAAGGCTTGTCTCTTATTTTAAGAATAGTTGCACCAGAAGCTGGAAGGTTGAGTCTAGCCTCGGGCATGCAGGTATTACATGGCTCTCCTAGAGCTCTACCACTGTCTCTGCTCCTTGTTTTACACTCTGTTTTACATGGTCCCTTGCCTTCCCCAGGCTCCCTCCCCAGTCCTCATTAATTATATTCTAGCTAAATAAGCAGGCTGGCAGTGTTCAGTGGCTGTGAGCTGAAGTCCTTGATGTTTCAGAAGCACGAACATGTATCAGTGGTTTAAGGTAACTTTCCCCTCCTTTTCTTGTGAAGGGCCAAGCAGCCATTATAGATACAGGACCTGCTGGGCCACCATGTCAAAACCTTGCCAAATATTTACTTTATAAGTGTGAAATCAAAGTGCTGGATAAATCAGAATGTCTGGAGAAGCATTCTTTGCTTGCTATGTCTGCCCTAGTAGGTGTCTCAAATACTGCTCACTTTCTAACCACCTCCTTCTCCCTGCCTCTCTTTTAATACATGGTACTTTTGTAGGTCAATCTCTGTAGTTTTGTCTTTTGTATAGGTGGAAATGCCTCTTTGATGAGAGCAGTTCAGACACATTGGCTATGATTAAAATTCTTAAAAACTATTTTCAACAGACTAGTGTGTGCTTTTTTTAAAATACAAGAAGTAAAATTGGCTGGGACATTCACTCATCGGTTCCACTGAGAGCTTTAATAGAGTTGCACAGTAATTAAGAAAGACTGAGATCCTCAGCCAAGTTTCAGATGGGTGGAGGTGACATTCAAGTGGTCCATCAGAAAGCCACTATTGCAAGCTTGTGAGAGAGAGGGAGAAAAATGAATGGTTTGCACTCCCCTTCTTTCCCTGGCCAGCTCTACTTTTACAAGTTTGGTACAACTTTGGTCTTGGCTTAGGTACAAATCTCTGTCCTTTGGGACAGGACCTGTTGTGACATTTCACTGTGAATGCTCTGTGGTGCCTGAGTGCTCATGCACACTTATGTCTACGCTCATGTGTGTAGATGCCCTCTTACCTCCTTAACTTACACACATCCTTACAAATATGGAACTAATGGGCTACTGGTATTAAATAATGTAAATCCAGTGACTTCAGAGCACCTCTGAGGAATTACAACACCCAAAGAGAAGACCAATAGAGATAGATAACATTTTATATTCACCAATCTCTGAAGTTTAAAGTCAGTGTATTATTCTGAGCAGAAGTGCAGCTTATTTTCTTTGTAAATATTCCATTTTTTTAAGCCTGATTTCCTACGGAAATGAGACATGCTCACGCATACTCTACATCTGTATATCCCTTTCCACTGACCTTTCAAACCAGATTTAACAGTGATAGCTATCCAAAAGATAATTAAATTTCTGTTTTGACGATGTGTAGGTAGAAGAGTAGAGGGAAGAGAGAGACAGATCCTGTTAGCCCCAAATATTTGATAAAGCTGCAGTGTGTACTTGAGTCTCATTATAAAGACCATGTGGGAGATGACCCCCAATAAAAGACTCAAGCAGAAGAAAAACTCAAAGTGAAACTTGCAGTGAACAGTAAGACAGTACAGGAAATTTGATTTTATTTTTGCTTCTTTTCATGCAATTCCTTTTCTTTTGAAATGCAGCCTCTTCTAGCATTTTATACATATATTTTAGTCTTGAGTGATGAATTTAAGTGGCACTGGTTGGCAATATACAGCCCAAGGCAAGTGGAGTTTTTCGTGACCAGAAGCTGAATCTCTTCATTAGTAGAGTCATAACACAGCTTTCATGACATCACTTTAAACAACTAAGCAATTTCACTGAGATGGGGACAGATACCAACTGGCAGAACCTGTAGAGGCACATCATCAAAGGGAAATGCCTGGTAATGATGCGTCTGACTGGGTTTTATTAACAAAAACAAGGAAAAACCATACAGTGCTCTGTCATTTATGATAGCATAGTAAATACGGTTGGTTTAGCTGGGATGAACTAGGAGTGTAAAGTAAGTTAGGTGAGGTAACATGTTTTACTACTTGAAGCAATAGACAGAAAATTAATGAATTATTGTGCCCACAAGCTCCCCTTCTTCAAGGCTGCAATAAGAGTAGCCAACATCAAAACTAGATACAGGTGATTTAGTTATGCTGCTTACTCGGAGTACTGAGAGAGTAAGAGAGATACAATCTATGGAGGAGAGGAAATTTTGTTGAAGGCCAGGAGAGTTTTTAGCCAAACAGAACAGGTAGAGAGTGAAAGAGACAATTTCACTAGTGAAAAATCAAAGTGGTTAAGGGAGAAAAGGCCTGAGGGAGGCTTATAATTTGGCATGAAATACAGATATTCAGTAGGTTGCAGATAAAGAAATTTCAGGATCCAGTACAGCTGTTAATTCCAAAGCCAGATGGAAATATTCTCAAATAGCAATGTATTTTTTCCACTGTGCCGTCAACAGGCAGGCATAGCGGACATTTCCAGTGTCTCTAAACCAAGCAATACCAAATAGGGCTTCTGAGTAAAGCTTGATTCAGTTGTGTAAGTCTCATATAAGGCAGATTTGTTCAAAGACTTGATACATTGCTTCAGTGAATAAAAGCCTTTCGTATGTCTTCGAGTTATCTAGAATAGCTTAAAGAGTGCAAAGCAGTGAAAACACATCTGGGGAGCAGAAATTGTGTGTCAGCAGCTACCACTTCAGACAGATGGAGAATGATTAAGAGAAAGAATGAAAAAGACTGAACTGGGCTTACCTAGGGGTTGAATAACCATTAGGAGATGCAGACTCCCCTGAACCCTGTGCTTGTGTCTGTCCCAGACTGCAATGCTGGAATCAAGGGCTGCATCTCCAGTGTGAGAGTTACACATGCAATGTATGTAAGCATCTGGCAACCGTAACTTGCTCCGTGGTTGGTGTAACAGGCAGGTTTACTCTGCTGAGCTCATCTTTTGGTGGGATGTTTCTCTACTTCTCTGAGTAAAAAAAAAAAGCAAAATAGGGCCGGTTGTAGTGATTCTGTTGCTGGGCTTCCTCTCCATTGCCAGTGCAGGAAGCTGGGAGGAGGCTCCCCACAAGAAATGGACTGAGGCAACAGCTGCACACAAAGGTATGAAAAATGTTGTTTCATCAAAACCACCCCCTTCCTACCAGCTGAAGTCATTATAAAAGATTGCTGGTAGCTGAAGTCTTCCTGCGTAAGACAGGTTAAATTATCACAGTGTTCTTCATGGCCTCCCAGGCAATGAATCAGTGAAGCAGTGAAGTGGGTTGTTGCTTTCACCATGGAGGAATTCATCACGGTAGCCAAATTAATGACTGCTTTTCAGAAGTTTCTCCCGGTATCTGAAGGACTGATTTGCTGTCTGCTGTTTGTTATCTGTGGCAGTTTTAAGTTTCACCTAGGTGAGTATATTGCTTTGTGTGTTTAATGCCTGAGTCCAGCCTTCCTAACCTTGATGGTGTTCACTGCTTTGCTTTCTTCCTTCGCTGGGCTTGGTGATGATATCACAACCATTTACCCAGCTAAGAGCCAGTTCCTCAATTTGCCTTGTGGCTACATTAGAGTGATTGCCTCTGCCCCTTCAAATGGGCACGCTTGCAAGTTGACCTTGGGGTAGGAGCAGTAAGGCTGTAGTGTTTCACTGGTATTTTAGATGCTGTGTTTGAAGATGTAGCACAGGGCGCTTGGTGGCACTAGGGAAGGGGAACAAAGCGAACAGGTTGGAGGAATGGATGCAAATGAGCTTGTGAAGCCCTGACTGGAAGGCACAGCACTGACTGGCTGATTTGCACACATCCTGAGCTGGGCTTAGATTATTGCCAGCACTATCCTGGCCTGGGGCTCTCACTTGCAATTTTTTTCTCTCTATGCTGCTATCACCTGCCACAAGCTGAGACCTGTGGGGCTGCAGTTGGAAGACTGCCAGGACAGGGGCTGCCTGCAAAATGCAGTGGGTAAAATTAATCCTTCAGGAAACCTTACTGAGAAGAAGGGTGTTGGTTGTGTTCCCTGGCATGGCTGAAAAATATATTAGCAGAATAAATACAGGGGCAAGGCTGACAAAGTATATTCAGTGGTTTTCACTCTGACACTATTTTTTACCTAAATATCAAGTCTCCTAACCCATACTCCTAACCCAAATAATTTGAATCTTTCATCAGCTTTACATACAGCTTTTGCTGCTGAGGCATCTGGATGCAGGGACTTGTCTCCAAGTCTGCGGTGTCCAGGACAAACGAGAATCCCCAGACTTCAACAATGAGGTGTCTCCTTCACTCAGTGACCCCCAGCTCTTCATCCTACTGTGCCGGTTTGGACAAATTTGGAGGAAAATATCCTCTGATAGAAGGCAGGTTACAACCACCCTCCCCCACCAGGTTTGGGAAAAAAGAAATTTTCCTCAGAGGAAAGTTAAAGAGATAAAAACTATTTATTTAACAAATAGGAAACACAGGAAAAGGATAATAATGCTATATAATAAAACCTCTCGCTGAGGAGAGAAACCTGGGAAGATTTCAGAGTCCTTCTGTAGGTGTGGTCCCTCTCCTCCTCCTCGGAGCTGGGTCGGTGTGGGCCCACCTCCAGGGCCTCGGTGGAAAATTCTCCTGGTGTGTTCTGATGTTGTTGAAACAGTCCAGAAGAGAAGGGAAAAACCGAAGTCTCAGGAAAACAAAGTTCAAGTCTCCGTCTTCCTCCAGAGAAGAGGAGCCAAAAGCTGGCTGAAAAGCAAGAAGGGTGTTTCCTCTGCTCTTGCTGCTGCAGAAGCAGAGGAATGTATATCTGTGTCCTTGAACAACTGCTTTGAAAAGTTCTCTCGGTTTTTTCCTCTCCCCCCTCTCAGGCTCAGTTTAAAGGCACAGAAAGGCACAGAATTAATTTCTGGGCATAGGGCAGCGATAGGGGATACACATCATAAAGTCACCCCAAGACACCTAACTGTAGCTGAGAACTACAAAACAAAACTAACCCAAACAACCCAACCAAAAATGTGGAGGCTGTAATTTAGAACATATTCAGGGGAATCAAATGACACAAATAAGTAAACAAATAAGTGTTTTCATCCACTTCTGACCTGGTTAGAAAGCCAGGACAATTGTCTGTGGCATGCAAGTAGCTCCCAAGATGCTGTTCAGCTCAACAGCCTAATTAATGTGTCTCCAACCTAATTGGTTGGTCAGAGGTGTAGATGAGCACTTTATTTGCACCAATGTATCATCACTTTTGACCAATCCCAGTCATGCCTACACAGGGAGAACAATGCCACTTGTGCAGATTTTTGTGGCGGCTGCACAAGGAAGGCGGATAAATCATGGAGGCCTCATTCTGCCACCCCTGTGCTCACCGAGTGAGATGCCATGTCAGGAGAGGGGTTTGAAACACTGGGGCTAACAGTGAGTGAAATACTCTCAGCATGGGTGAGTGTTCCTGAACAGCAGATTAGCACACCGAGCCAAGGGCTTATCTAAAATTAAGCCTTTTCCTCTACTTACACCCTGACATTCTTGTCTCCAATTATGTTTGTTTTGTTTGCTTTTCCTTTTTTCTCTGTGTATGCAAATGCTGATGAGAGAAGTCTACAGAGACCAAGGAATGGGTAAGGTCTGAGTAGCACACTAAAATAAAAGCTTGGGTGGAGTTCAGTTGTTAAATATATATACTTTAAATATTATTGTCTCCAGCTGGGTTTGAAGTACTAATGTACCTAGGCAAGAAAACAAATTTACAATGGCTTACTTAGAAGTTCCTTCTCCAGGAAGAGCTAGAATAAGCAGAACATAGCCTGAAACAAGGCCAGATTCCTTTGGAACTTATTGAAAGGGATCTTGTTGAAATCAAAACAGTTGTGTTCTAATTAATGCAGATCCCATTTGGCATGGGGCTGTTGAAGGCAGCCCACAGGCAAACACCCAGTCCCAAAACTGCATTGCAGAGGTCCACAGTGCTAGCACCCCAGCAGGACCAAATTCACTCATGTGATCCCTGGTTTTGTGGGGGCAGCAGCTGCTGATATGGCACCTCTACGTTGGTCTCCTGCCACACCATCCAAGCAGGGCTCTTCTTTATCGAACTTCCCAGAACTGGGAAATCCTGTGTCTGCTGGGAGTGTGGTTGGACAAAAGGAGCAGCACTGGAGTGTTGGGGTGCTACAACTGAAGCAAAGGGAGGGTGCAGACAACTGCTGGTGCAGTAGCCCCTATGTCAGGGTCCCTCTTCACCCTCTAGCTCCACAGCAGCTGGATTGGTTTACCAGGAGTCCAGTAGAAGCAAAGTAGGAAATTAGGCTGTAGGTGTTTTCCTGTGGTTGACAATCTGTTGCACTAAGAAAATTATTATTTGTCTATGTTAAAAGCCAGTTTTGAGGGGAGTGTTAAGATTTCAGCTTTCTCTGCTGGCATGTTTGGAGGAGGGGAGGTGACTTTGTTAGCATATGTGGGCACCTGAACGCTGCAGAGGAGCTAAGGGCAGCACTGTGTCTTGGCCTTGCTGATAAGCATATGGCATTTTTTGTAGGCATAAAATTGAATGGAGCAGCTCGCTGCTGGCACTGAGCTTTCTCTGAGATGCCTGATGACCATGCCCTGCTCCCATGATTCTGGCAATAATAACCAATAATGCTAAGGGCAGCAAAAATATTTCCCTCAAAGGTTAGATGGGTGTTGGTGCTCTGTCTCTTTATAGGCAGAGAGGTTCAGCTGCTGGGGTCGCATGTCTGCCAAACAGGATCAGACACTGGAGAGCTGCCAGATGAAGATGATACATTCCTCCATCTTGTTTTCCATGAGTGCCCCATACTTTGCCTTTTGAAGGAGCAAGGCATACCTGTAGCATCAGGATATTTGGATGAAACTGAGAATCAGGCTAGATGGTCTAATTATCCCTGCTACCTTCTATAAGGTTCTATAATGCTGCATTTTAAGATGTAGCATAGGCTACTTGCTCAAACCTGAAAGAAAAACCCACCACTACCAACCCTCCATATGGGCACCTCCTGAAGACCTTTTGCAACAACTGTCTTAAAATACCTTTTAAAAAATATGTTCAGGTGTTGCTTTTAAATGAAGTCTCTGACCTTGATCACTTGAGAATATATAGCTGAATTAAAAATGAACTGCTAAAAACTTGTTTTAAATATTATCCTGCATTTCAGAATATGGCTTCTATGAAAACTGCATATATATTCAAAATTGAATTGTACATTAATGTATCGACATCAACTCTGTATATTAATGTAACTAAAACAACCCTTCAATTGCTTTGGAAATTATTTAACAGTTGACAAGTTCAAGGCGAAAGAAAGTAAAAATTTCAGACAAACATGGTTTTGTCCTTTACTTTGGTAATGTTGTTATCAGTGTTAGCAAATTGTTCCTCTTGTATGCCTGTATGGTTTTAGTCAAACAGGAAGTATGATGGAGGTATCATGTCAGAATTGGGTAAATTTGCTAATAACATGCATTCCTTGAAAGTTTGTGAAATAATAATAATAATAGTAATAATGCCACAATTAGATATTCTTTCATGTTTATCCAAAATCTGTGTGTAAGTTCAGATGTAGTGCAACCTGAAGCATATTTTATAAACGTCCATGTGTATAAAGAGACATTGATATATGTGCATGTGCATATATACATGTGTGTTTATTTTTAATGCTACATATATTGAACAATATCACATGGCATTGCTTGAGAAGCCTCTGCAATGCAGGATATTTTCTGTAAGATTATAAAAGACTTATAGGGAAAACCTTGCAAAATCCTTTCATCTAAAATAATCACAGAATCATCATAGATTCACAGAATGGTTTGGGTTGGGAGGAACCTTAAAGATCATCTTGTTCCAACCCCCTGCTGTGGGCTGGGACACCTCCCGCTAGACCCGGTTGATCAGAGCCCATCTAAGGTTGGAGATTTTACTCTTCAGTGCATCTCACCTCAACATGGAGCTTTTCAGTTTTGCAAGGAGCATTCTCTCTCTGCTCTTTCATTCCTTCATGCATGCACACATATGGATGGATATACCTTCTGATAGGAGGTGACTCCAAATTACTGGATAGCTGTACTCCAGTGTTAAAAGAGCATCTCCTCATCCCTTTCATCTTGGAAATAATTTCATGTGAGTGTCCTGTGAAAATTGATATATATAATACACTGATGTAATATATGCACGTGAAAATCTGGCAGAATGCTTCGTAACAAGGCTGGATGAACATTACTGTAGACCATGTACTGCCTGTGAGTACCCCACTGTATTTTCAACTATCCTTTTTTTGCTCAGCAGGAAGTTATTCAGAGGTATCTCAAAGCCAAAAGTGTGGTAAGGTGTGGATCAATAGAAATTCATATTGATCATATGAATCTCTATTGAGAGATCATATGGATATGGTTTGTTTTTCGTGATGAATTATTTTTTTTTAAATTAAAAAAATGCATTTGTTGGTACTGCACTCTTAAGATGATTGGTTTTGCTTCTATTCCTTTGACTAAATATTTGAGGGAAGCAAGCACAAATAGATACTCCTGAACTCATGATGTATTTAAGAGAGTGTCCTGGTTTGGGAGGACAGGGTTAATTTTTGCGATGGCCAAGAGGAGCCATGGCTAGGACCCAGAGGTTGTTCTGTATCACCTCAGGTCATTTTCCAGGGATGGAGAAAGGGATCCCTTCTGGGTCAGTGTAGTGTGGTGGAGGGAGAGTTTGGGTATTGTCAGGGGTGAGAACTCATGTGCAAATCCTCTGTTTCTTGCATAGGTTTGTTATTAATATTGTTGCTATAATTGTTCATTTTCAGATCTCATTGCTGTTTCCAGTAAATTGTTCTTTTCTCCACCTATGATCTTTACCTTTTGTGGCTCCAAATCTCCTCTCTATAGTGCTGCAGGGGAAAGGGAAGAGGGAGTGAGTGAAGGGCATGTAGTTTGGAGAGTCTCAGTGGGAGCACTGGATTGGGGAGTACCATCTCTAAACCATGACACACAGCAACTGGGGTAGTTTCCACTGCCAGCTGAATGCAAGTGACACTCTTGCACATTTCTGTTGTTCTGTTGGTTAATGGAATCTTCCCCTTAAGCTACAACACTTGGAGTTTTTCCCCTCAAGCTTCTTTAAAGTACAGGTGGTACTAGAGCACCACATTTTCACACTTACAGCCCATAACCCCTCAATAACATTCGAGACACTGTAGGGGAATAATTGGCATGCCCAGGTTAGTTGCATTACTTGTAGCT
The DNA here is from genome assembly GCF_041296385.1 of Aphelocoma coerulescens. Classification (NCBI taxonomy): domain Eukaryota; kingdom Metazoa; phylum Chordata; class Aves; order Passeriformes; family Corvidae; genus Aphelocoma; species Aphelocoma coerulescens. The sequence goes on from NC_091015.1 coordinate 82,244,701, forward strand.
GGGACCTGAAAATATGCAAAATGTTCTGTGGGAGACTTTATACTGGGGTCTCAACAGGTAAAAGAAATTAGGCTTGTGGGGTTTGGAGACAGGGAAATTGCTGGAAAAGGGCACTGCAGTAAATCCATTATGCACACAAATGGTTACCTATGCTTGTAACCTAAACTGAGTTGCTGGCATTTCTCACTATAGGAAGTTGTCTCTATCCTCTCTGTGGGTCTTTCATTATTTTCCCTTCACCTGCAGCATGACAGTTCATTTTTCTATGCTTATGGTTGCTACCTCATGCAAGAAGAAAATACATAATTTCTGGGGTAACCTTGTGTGGAGGACCTGGCATAAGCAGATAAGCATGTTTTATTCTCAAACATTCTGACTGTTGTGAGAGGAAAGTTGTTAATGGAAGAGAGGGTCCTGTGGAGATGGGGCAGCGCTGTTCTCAGCCAGCTTCCTATTCTGCCTTGAGGCTTGTGCTCAGCGTGCCTTCACTGACTTCCCCTCACCTCGACTCAGTTCCTGGAGGGCTCTAAAGAGCTGTCTGTGCATGCACAAACAATGTAATGCAAATGGTGTGAAAAACCTATTTTACATAAGAGGTGTGCACCAGATAAACTAGAAAAGGAAGTGGATTGGTCCCTTTCTCTCTTTTTCTCTGTTTACCCCAGACTTGGACTATGCATGGTGGCAGGACCAACATGGGATCTAAGAACTGGTGAGTTTTTCCTTCTCTTTCTGCCTTTTCCATCTTAATTTCTCTCCTTCCTTGCTTTGTCTTGGCAAGTGCAGCTATCATATTCTTACCCTGTACTCCGTACTGAAGTTTGCTGTGAGGATTGGGAGCATGTTAAAGGTAATTGTAAAAGTTGAGAACTTGTTATTCAACACTTCTCTCATTACATATTGGGCTAGTTTCTGGAGTTAAGGCAACTATATAAAAAAAAGATATGAGATCCCTGGCACGTGGACTGGTGTCTTTGTTCAGCCTGATGAGTATTTATAATGAACAGCATACCCCTTCCTGAGTGAGCTGTGACATCCTGCCCCTGCAGTTTTGGCCACCATGCAGAACAGTCCAGGTCCAGATGGAAAATCACCTGTAAACTAAATGATTGACATCCATCCAGTGACATTTCCCACAACAGAGACTGTCAGCTGGAGAAGTGCTATGCAACTGTATTTTATCCTTGGAAGGGTTTGGGTAGAGTCCTGAAAGCATCCACAGCTGTGAAGTGGAAGCAAATGAATATTGGGCTTCTCCTAAGCACTGCTGCCCTACAGGGCTTATTCAGGCTGTGCTTGCAGCCTGTGTGGTTTCACCTGACCAGCTGGAGCTGTACTGCCTGTTTTAGCCATAGGCACCCAAGCTCTGCTCCTTTTGTAGCCTGCACAGAGGAGTCCTACTTATGGTCCATCCAGAAAGCTCAAGGATCAGATAGCACCTCTCTCATTCCTTGCTTGTAAATCATCCAGGAGAAACAGTGTTTACCTCTGGGTTTAAGAACTGATCTTATTATGGTGTCTGCCGATGGGACTGATTGCAAAGCAAGCTGGATGTATAAAACCAAAGACGCCCCTCTGGCCTTTAAAAGCAACAGAGAAGCTGCCACCTAGAAACCATCAGGGATGTGTACCTTTCTCTCCTGTTCTGAAACAAAGGACAGGTACTCTCCTATTGGCTTTTCTGTGAGATGACTTTCTGTGTTGATTTTATAACCTTTCAACTGCTGTCTCTCAAGTCTTCTACACTGACAGCATTATGAGGATCAGCTGTATGGTCGGAGCTTGGAAAATATTTGTATCTTCGGTTCTTTCTGAGTCAGATGGGTTCACAAAATCCTTGGGGCTGAATGATGATATAATTTCTCACCTCTGTACTTCACAGGTCAAATTATTGCAGCTGCTCAGAGAATTGGAAGAATTCAGGCCAGAGAATTAGCCTTTAGCATCTATTTCTGCTCTTAGTGAAGTTAAGGGGAAATTCCTTCAGGATCGAAGTGGCTACCTGTTTGTGCACATTTGCTCATGCACTCATCTGCTGAAACCTGGCTGTATGCCACTATGTCGAATTCTGCACCTAAAAATAGATTTCTTTGCAGAAACAAGGGGCTTGTGTTCACATTTATTCCTTTTTTCCTGACTGATTGTTTCTGTCTGTCAGCAGCAACAAAGCCTCATTGTTTTGGTGCTCCAACTGGGACGCATTAAATGGCTTCTGTTTTCAGAAACTGCTGAGACTCCAAGCCCTTGAGGTATTTGCCCATTAGAGTGCTTCACCCTGGGTAGCCCAAAATGGTGGCAGTTGCACCTTCCCTTCTTAGTAATATTTGCTTTCGATGCAGTTTTCTGCAACTTAATGATTTAAGCCCACCTGGTTTGTGATTGTTGGGGAGAAGAGACAGTAGATTGCTCTTCAGATACTCATCTTGGCATCTTGTAGAAAACACTGCCACTTTTTAGCCAAGTGATCTCTCACTTTTGTTCATTCTCATCCTGCTGACCGTTCATTCTCCATTCACCAGGCTCACAAACAACCTCATTTTTCACACCTACTTCTCCATTTGTTGACACTTTGGGCTCCTGCCCATTGCTCTCCCTTCAGCAGCAAGCTCATTCACATTCCTTATTCAAAACCCACAACATGATTCATTGAACAGCAAAGTGCTTTTGCTTTGCACTGTTTGTCTGAGACTGACCTGAAGGATGACATTATAAATGAGCTCTTACATCTGAATTGCTTTGTCCTGATTAGCAAAGTCAGTAGAAAATGGCAAGGAGCGTTTGGTCTTGAGTGGGATCAGCTGCTTTTCCAAAGTTTCTCTACTCATTGATTTTATGTCTTTGCTTCCTTCTGTTGCATGGGGTGTGCCAGTTTCAGTTTCTTAGGCTCCCGAGGGAGATTTTTGAAAAGGACAGTTTACTACAGATGACTTTCACAAAAAAAAAAAACCCCAACCAAAAACCCCAACCAAATCCTAAACCAACAGAACTGAAGTGGCATTCAGTATGATAAGAGGGGGATGAGCTGGACACTGGAAGTGTTGTAAACTGTGAGAATGCTGCAACTTTAATTTTGCTGATTTGAGAGGTTCCAGACTGTGCATTTATTAGATCATTAAAATTAACAGGAATATTCACTCCTCAAAGTAGAATTCGACTTTAAAAAGTCACGGTATTTTCTAAATTTTTTGTTGGTCATTCAGACCAACATTTCAAATCCAGGTATGTGACTAATTTTGATGCATGTCACCAAAAGGGAAGAACCAAAGATTTTTGTCATCCACAGATTAATGTGAACATATTGCCCCAGTGAGCTGTTTGTTTTTCCATATTTACTCAGCTTTCAGTTGTATTCTGTATCCATGCCATCAAAATCTCAGTCATGACCATTGACTACTGCTGATGTCAACATCAAGATTTATAGAGCTGCAAAATACTACTGTGAGGGCTTTTATTTTGAGACATGATGAGTCTCAGTAGACATCATAATAGAGATTATTAAGTGCTTTATTACATACAGTAATTATTGTTGTCGTGCAGATCATCTCTGCTTGTGACATAAAAGTGGTGCTTTTTCAGACTAACATTAAGGAAAATGAGTTTAAATTTGAGATCGAGAAGAAAATCGTTCTTAAGAATGATCAGAATAGCTCGTGAGCTTTTCTAGTACCTGTTATTGTTCACTGATATGAATGAAACTCTGGAGTAATACAATTGGCTGATGAAGAACAAAGGTTTTTTCTGTTATAGAAAAAAGTGAAAGATGGGAGTTGAAGTAGCATATAAACATAGACATAGGTGAAATAAGTATTAAACTTGTAGTGTCTTAAAACTGTTGGAAATTGGTACTTTTTTGGTTTTAATAAGTGATAGTTAAGGGTATAACTGGGCTTTGGTGGAGTGGAGTAATGGCCTCAAGAAACCACGGGAATTCAGAAATTAGAATCTCTCTCAAAGGAGGTGAGGAAGGAAAGAGAAGGATAATATACAGGAAACAGGACTTGGTTTTACTTCAGGGGTGGTGAAATATATGTGAAATATAGGTAATGCTTGTGACTGATTTACTGATTAGTTAATAGTTTGTGACCTATGTGTTAATATTATTAACTCAACTATAATTAAGCTATTAGTTAATAGTATGTGACCCATGTGTGGCTGCAGTGAGATTGTTACAGAGTCTTCCAGTGTCTGCTGTTTCAAAAGGATTTTTTGAAACATAAACGAAGCGAATGTTTTTGAGGGCTTAGGGATCTGGTGTTGAAACAAGACTTAAGCATCTCAGTTTATTTTATCAGCAATGAGAATCAAGAGGTGACAGGTTTACAGTGGAGAAGTTCTTTCAAGGAGAGAGAGTAATGAGGTCTAGACAAGTGTGTGACATGATCTTATAGCTGGAAGCTAAAATTATACCAGTGGAGACAGCAAATAAAGCACAGATTTTGAACTAGGAGCTCTAGTAACAACATAGCAAAACCCCCACAAATTTCTTCCTCATCCTCCTGATGTTCATATCACCTTCATACTTCATACTTCCAGTACAAGATACTGGTTCCAGTACAAGACTAGGTAGATGAGCATTAGCCACTTTTAAAATACAGAGAGGCATACTGGGTCAATTAATTCCTGCTTTTTGCGGCCTACAGCTCTGCGGATCTATTATGCCCACTCCTTTCAATCACAAAGTATTCAGAGACCAAAATAATTCTGTATTATTTGTTCAGATGTAGTATCCTCCCTCTGTGTCGTGAATTTAGGATATAAAAGTGATAGATACTCTCCTTGTTCCTTTAGCATTCAGGTCCGTCTCCCATCAGCTCAGAGTTTAGGACTGAGATTGCAGATGCTGCTTTGTCATGCAGTCTATGGCTTTCATCACTGTCTTACCATTTAAATGTAGGATTTCAGTTTCAGATGTGGATGTTATCACAGGATTTGGACATAATGCCCTCATTGTTGTCATGCAGACGTAGGCAGCATGTTAAACAGTGCTTAACCAAGTGTGGTCTTTTTCATGGCTCATACAATTGCTGTCACCTAATTCTAAACTCCCAGACCTTGGGCACTAACCTTGAGGCACCATTGTCCTGTGGTTAATGAATATAATGTGATAATTTCTGGAACAAAATGACTTGTCACATTCTGTACAATACAAACTCGTTTGAATATTACAATTTTTCTTAGAGGGGAAAAAAATCTCTTTTCAGGACAATTTTCTGCATTTCTATTATTTACTCATTTCTAAAGAATGATACAGTAAAGAATGGGAAAAAACATTTGAAATTCTAGATATGAGGTGTAAAGATGTAAACAGTAGCTAAAAGTGTAAGGGGAACAGAAAGTGGGTACTACACTCAGCTGTTCTTTGGTTCTGGAAGTTTGAATGGAGTTTGTGAAGCTTTCCTCCTAGATGGGTGTGGGATGGAGCTGCTCTTTGCCTGGTACACAGGAAGATAATTGTAGGGACAAAGGTGTCCTGGTCTCAGGCTTGGCCATTATCAGGTGTTTACCCCAAAGTGAAATCCAGTAATTTAGTCCTTGCAGAGGAAGATGTGGAGGAATTAGCATACCAGGGTTTTCTCATCAGGATGCTGCAGGAAAAGTTTTGGCCAGGGTGATGTAGAGCAAACAGGTATTTGTCAGCAGGAGGTTAAGTGGGAAGAGGATACAAGCATAAGATGTGAGGAATGAAGTCAGAACGAAGCACAGCTGATTTGAGGGGTTAGGCCACTTCATATAACTGCTTTTTCATGACTGCTGGGCTGAACCTTCTGCTGGTCACGCATCAAAGTGAAAGAGCTGCCGAGTCAGTTCAAGCAGAGCTGGTGTAAAGAAGGCAGGTAGCCTTGGCTGTGCAGTGCTGCTCTTGCAGTAAGCCTGCACACCAGGAGGTGCAGGCAGACATGAGCTGCCTGGGTCGCAGCCTTGAGCTGGGAGTGCTGGGAGGAGTGGGCAGAGACCTCTGAGCTGTGGTGGCACTGAGCTGTGAAGCCCACTGTGAGGATGTGCAAGCACTCCCCGTTCAGTCCTGGGCTATTTTGTCTGCTTGGTTTTACAGTCTGATAGCAGCTCTCCCAAAACAGTGTGTATATGTGGGATATACGTGTTTTGTCAATTTCTGTGTGCCCTTTTCCCAGAGAGTAGGCATCTGTGAATTTATGGACCTGTGCTGCTTGAGCTGTGCCACTTCCATCTCCCTTCTCTAAACTGGGAAGACACAGCAGCTGGTGTAATAGAGCTTATGCATTTAACCTGACAGTTTTCTGAGGTAATGGGGAGAAGAGGGGAGAATCTCTTTGTGTGTCTTGATATGGAGCCAATTTAAGCCCCAAGGAAAGATTTCCATTGATTATAACACAGTTTAAATCTGGTCTGTAATACCTACTAAACAACAAATCATGTTGTGATCCTTTTTAAGTCATGACTTTTATATAAAATCAGGAGAATTATTCTTATTTATTATCCCTTTCACTTAAACCTTTTGGGGATAGAAATGCATTGAGTTTCAGTGATAAAGAGAACACTGCAATCAATGGCTTTGGAAAATTACTAAAAAGAAAGGGTTTGTGCATGAGATTGACTCAGTTTTTATCTTGCTAAGTACCTATTGTGGAACAGGAGTGATTTACTGAAAAATTGTGGAGAAAAACAGAGCACAGTAGTCTTGATACTTCATAGCTAAGTAGTAGAGGAAAAGTTTTAAAAATAATACAATGATGTCATAAACTTTTCATAGCTTGTAGGGTTTTCCCTGCTAGAACTTAATTTCAATATGAGCACAATTACCTGGAGTAAGCCACTCTGGGGAGCAGAGGGGGGAAATCCTTTAGTGTTTTCGAAATTGGTGATAGAAAGAAAGTAGCTGCATTTTAGCTAAGACTGGATCTTTTTTTTTTCATTCCCAGATTTTGCCTTCTCCACTAAGACTGCGACATACTTGAGGCTGGTACTCTGCAGTCTCATTTCTCATTGTCATCTTGACTGCCTAAAACTGCCTCTAACATTTGAATGAAGAAACACAGGAACAAATCACGTAGAGTTTCTCATATTTCTCAGTATATTCTATTTTCAGTATATGCTATTATCTGAAATACCATTAATCACAGAAATGTTTGTTGTGTTACAGCTACTCCTCAGGACAATTACAGAAGTAAGTGAACTATCCTCTGTATTTCAGATCATCTTACAATATGAAGGCCTTGGCTGTGCCTCCTCAGCTATGCAGGACAGTTTGGCAGTAAATGACTGTGTGATTAATTTATTTCTCAACCAGTGTGGTTTAAAATGCACAGACATCAGAAATACTGATATTACTGCAGATAACCTCCTGGTATGGGCCTCATGCCACAATACCTAAGCACCTCATTTTTTTTTCACCCAAGTGATCTGTTTTGTCTTCTAGTCCCAGGCTTGGAAGTTCTATGCTCTTGCTCACAGAGGCTGGGATACAGCATGGAAGTCAGACCAGAAAGTCCTGGGTCAGCACACTGCCCTTTAACTCCCTGCTGGCTTAATGTGGATTTGTATCTTGATTATTTGCTGCTCATCTTCCTTCAATACAGAGTTTAAAGCAAGCTTCGGATACATATCTATCTCTGAGGGCATCAGAAATTTTTTTTTCTATGGAATGATCCCTCTCCCTGAACTGTTTTCTGAATTGAACATGCAGAAGTTACCTCTCAGTTCAGCAGCAACCTGCATTGGCTCTGTACCAGCTCAGTCAGGTGGTGCAGGCAGTGGAGCAAGAAGCACTTTCCGTGATGTGAGACCTCTCTCTGGGGTAAGGAAGACCTAGCTTTTTCTAGAAAGCTAGCACTTGAGGGCAATTTTTTTGTGGGTTCCTTAAAGACAGTTTCCCAATTATACATATCCAAACATTGCCTGTAAACTCTTTCTGTGCAAGCTTATATGATTGGAAAGGAGTCAGCTAGATCGATACCTTTGGTTTGCTTTGAGTGACTGCCTCCTAACTTCTTTGTGGATGAAGGCAGAAGCATTTGTGCTCACATGTGGTAGATATGTCCTTTGGCCACTCAATAGTTTTCCGAGAGGGCACACCACAGCTACTTGTGAAGGGATTAAGCGCATGCTGGTTTGGGGTGTTGACAGGTGGCCCTGGTGTGCAAATCATCTCCCCTCAGGCAAATCCATTCTCTTCAGCAGAAGCTGTTTTATAGTTTTGAGTGATTATATTTCAAGGGTCGATGAAAGCAGCAACCCCATGCTGTTAGTCATGTGTGAACACTCCTTATGAATTACCTTTCAAAACAAGGTTTGAAAGGGGTACTTAGGCAAAGCAGAGTCTTGCAGTGAAAAAGGGAAGGTTTTTTTAAAGTGCACTATGACTCAGAAGACTCCCCTTGATGCCTTGAGGTAAAGTATCACCCTTCTCAGACTCCTGTCAGTGTGCAGATGTGTCTCCAAAATGGCTTTTCTTACTCCTTGCTCAGAAATCCTGTCATGTTCATGCTTCAGAAGCATACTGGCTCACTGAATACCAGGCTTTTACTGCCTGAGGAGAGGGCAATATTTCTCCCTTACAATATAATCTTGAAGCCTTATGGCAAAGCTTTTCTTTGACATAGGCAAAATATTATATTTTGCCTAAGGGACCAGGACCTTAATATATGCAATCTTTTAAACTGGCTCAGTTTTTAATGCTCACAGAACTGAAGTGCCTTATGAATTACGGACTGACATCTCCTTTATCAAATGAAATTACTATGTTGGACTCATTCGTGGAATATTTCCAAGCACAAAACTCACTCTGATTTCTATTTCTGTTAGGAACTTATCCACAGTATTCTGGTTTATGCTCAATGGTAGCCATTTAACTCTTTTTATTATAAAAACTTTGCACGATGCCACGTGTGGTTGAGTAGAAACATTCTCTCCTATGCTACAGTGACAGCTTTAAGATAAATAATGGTATTTCCAAAATAATTTGAATTTTGTTTATAGCTTCATCTACCACTTTAGTAGTAATGCACAGAGCTTTAAAATACATGAAATCATCTTTAGGTTCCTGGAGTGGTGAATTTAGAGAGTGCCTTGAAAACTCATTTGACAGATTTACTAGTAGCAAGAAAGTAAAGCAGATATAAACTATCATAAGTAAATCCTTTTATTAAGAAGGTTCATATTTCAAACCCTTTTGAAAAATTACTCTGCAGTCTGTCAGTCTGAAATTCAGCTGATATGAACACCCTCCTATTGCCGCACAAGTAGATGTGGGGTTTTATACCAAGTCTTTTCCCACATATCACCTGCACAATCTTTCTTCAGAACATGCATATGTAATTCCATTCATTTTTTAATAATTTATGTATAATCCTTGCAGCCCCACATCAGAAATGACAATGGTTGAACGTACTGCTCATCAGAAGCAGTTGGAGTTTAATGTGTTAACCCCATTCCAGCTTACTTGGGTCACTGAACCCTGAATCCTTTTCCAATTACAAAATAAATATATGAGCTTGCAACACACCTAAAATTTTGTTCTTAGATGCACACAGTTCTCCCCTGACATTGACCTGGCTTGGCACAGGTATGTCCATTAGATTTCACTGCATTTTAATTTCCAGGATTTTATCCATACCTTAGCTAATCTCAACACCAAATTGAAGAATTAATTTCCTTGCTTTTTGTGTTTTGGACAGTGATAGAAGTGCAACCATCTTGGCACTGATGGTGAAAATTTGTCATTGTGATTCTTCTTTAAGGTCACTTTCTGTAACTCCTATGGCTCACCAGCAAAGGCTCCCAAGGTTTCAAACAGTCGATGGCATAAGAGATTTACTGCACAGGTACCAGCGAGGAAGAACCCTGCTCATTTTAAGCTGTGCTGCAGTCTTATCTAATGTATGTTTTTCTAGACCAGTACTTCAGGTCTAGTATTTTCCACATTTGGGTTCAGACCATTTAGTATTTTGAGAAAAGTTCAGTTTGTTTGAATTCCAGGAACTCCCACCTAAACTAGGAAAATAATTCTACTTTCAATATCTTTCCATACCTTCACCTCAGATTTTTGTTGTTTTTGTTGCAGACGGAGATATAATTCAAGGTTATGAGACCAATTTTTTTTCTTCATGGTTGAGGTGTTTTATGGCAGTAAGAGCCAGAAACAGAAGAAACTCACAGACTCAGGGCAGTCTCCTGCACTTCCAGCACCTGCAGCCAATAATCACAATCAGAAAATTGTCAATTTCCACAGTATTCCATTGTGAGGTAGGTCCTGAAGTAAACTGGTTCTGCAGGTAGGCACTGATGATGGAAGATTGTCTTAATCCAGAAGTTCCAGTTCAATTACAGTGTGAATTACTGAGATACTTTGATATGGCTATGAAAATTGTCTCAAACAAGAAAACAAAGCATAGGATTACTCACAAATGCCACATGGGTATATTTTGCCTTATGGATGCTGGACTACGCTGTAATGAGAAGTATTTTAAAAGCAAATAAGAATGTTGCTTCTGCAAACATAGGTGCTTAAATATTAATCAGAGTTCTACCCCAATCCTGCTGAAATACTTAACAATTTTCTGGCTGTCACTCACTGTAATTCTGACAGTGGTAATGAAGTGCTGGTGTCAGGCCTGCTTATCGGTGCCCTGCGAGACTGCAGCAGGTGTCATTCCTGTGTTAAAAAGTACCAATTTATTCCCATTTTGGTGGTGTATCCTGTGGAAATGCAAGGAGCAAAGTACAAAGAGCCAGGGTGAGCCATCCCTTGCAGGCAAGGTGCGTGACCCCCTCTCTCCCTCTGCTCAAGGCAGCCTCTAGAAACAGCCTCTAGTGTGGTCTAAAGCTGCCTTCCAATCCCACTCCAGCCTAAGAATATTTAGTGCCTGAAGTCTGGGATTTTCCCTTTAAGGGAAAAAGATGGGACACAGGCTGTTGGTATGGGGTCTGGGTAGGAACCGTGTATTTTCTGTACTTAGATGACATTTTGATGTAACTACTTCTGCAGCCCATCTAGACTTTCTGCAAAATGTGTGAATTTATTTTAGCCCTGAAACTTTATCTAGAGATCACTTTACAGACCTGCCAGGGATGAAAAACAAGCACAAAAATGATATTTATCTCTAATTCTATTTGTATTATTAGACCTTGAGCACAGAGAGAGGAAGTAAGAACACCATTTAGGTGTACCGCCCTAGCCAAAGGAATACATGTGTGTATAAACAATAAAAATTCCTCAAGTGACAAGCCTTTAACCTTTCACTGGGTGGGGACTAACTTCCTGTGTTTTTTTTTTCCCCACTGAAAACGTCTTCCTTTGAGAATGCCATACTCCCTTTAATATTTTTAGTACATTTGAGACTGTGTTAATATTAAAAAAAAAAAAAAAAGGTATCTATAATTCAATTTTGTATGGTTTCAAAATTAAATTAAACCCCACATTTTAAAGGATAGCTGGCTCCTTTTTTTTCCCAGGTCTTAATCTCCCAGGTAAATTTTGTGGAAAAAGCACTTTAATTTTTAACCAAGACTTACAGTATACGAAAGTACAAAGGTATTAAAAATTTTTCTATACTCCCTGTAGTATTTCTTCTGCCTTAGAGGGGCTCAAATACTTGTATGCAATAATATCTGAGTAATTCTTTTCTGCAGCAACCTCTCTTTTGAAAGCCTGTTCCATTTATTATTGTGAACTGGAAGGTATATTTTAAAAGTAATGATGAAACATTGACTAGAAAATTGGGTGTGCCAGCTGTGGGAGCTTGTCCCTCAGGAGAAGGAGCTAGTTTGTCAGGTGGCTTAAATGTGGCTGACATGAAGCACCTGCATTTGTCAGCTCTTTCAGTGCTGGTGTAGCATCCAGAAACCCTAAGTGAAGTGGGATCACCAGCCACGACAACACTAGTCAGTGACTTTTACATTCTCTTCTACTGTCCCAGGCTGGACTCTGGACAAGCACATTGCAATTCCTCTGGGGTTTCCTTCCTTCCTTCCTTCTGGGAGAAATACAGGCACAGGGAAGTTCCTCTGTGCCTGGTTCTCTCTTGGATATGAAGGCAAAGCACTGCTGGAGCAAGGTCCTGTGTGCCCCAGCTGAGACATGGCCCTGGTATACTGTGCAACGTGGATGCAGCCTGTTATCTCTGTTACAGACTGGCAAGGGCAGGACCATGTCCAGATGGCTTTTGAATATCTCCAAGGACTGAGACTCTACAACCTCTCTGGATAACTTGTCTCAGTGCTCGGTCAGTCTCAGAGTGAAAAAGTGTTTCCTGACATTCAGAGAAAACTTCCTGTATTTCAGTTTGTACTCATTGATTCTGATCTGCCACAGGTCACCACTGAGAAGAGCCCAGCTCCATCCTCTTTGCACCCTCCCCTCAGGTATTTATACATATCATAAGAATCTCCCTAAGCCTGCTCTTCTCCAGGCTGAACAGCCCCATTTCTCTGACTTTCCTTGCAGGGTATACTCCAGTCCCTTCAACACCTCAGTGGCCTCTCACTGGACTCTTATCTTGGACTGGGAAGCCCAAAACTCATTACAGTCAGTCCTATCTTAATGCTATCACTCTTAGAGCACCCTTGGGCCAAAACTCAAAGTGATTCAGACAACCAGCCCTCTGGGGCTCCTTAACCCTTGTGCTGGCAAGTTACCAAAGGCAAACCCTGGGGGTAGAGGCTCTCCTGTAGCTATGGGGAGATGAGGTTGGAGAGCAGTTTGTGGTGCTCATGCTCATGGCTGTGTGGGGCAGGATGGCCCAGGAAGAATGCTCTGCCTGTTCTGTCCACCTGATATGAAGGCTGGATCTTGGGCAATCCATGACTGTCCACCACTGGACAGCCCAGAGCGGTGCTGGGATTGCTGCTGCCATCGTTTTTGAGCAAGGGGACGTGCCATGGTGGCATCATTGGAAAGCAGTTGTGTTTACTCTTTCCTTTTTCTCTCACTTCTTCCAACCTCTAGAAGCATCAACAGCAGTATGACCTTCCATGCAGCATCATTTCTTCATTCTTCCTTCTCTTCTGCCCAACCTCTTGACATGTCTTTGCACCTCCATTTTTCCAGGAAAGCAATTGCCACCACCCTCTCTCTGGTCCTCCCATGTCCTTTCCTTCCCTCCCCTCTCCTCTCTCCTGGGGCCTCTAGATTTTTTTCTCCAGAATGGGAAAGATGTTATGTATAATTAAGTTAGCACATGGATTCTACATTTATATATATTTATGAAATAACAAATAATGTTTGAAACAATAAATAAAATTAATGCACACAAAGTTAGTCTATTGGGTGGCAGATAAAGCTGAACTGCATACTAGAGATATTTGCTCATTTTTTTCTCTCTCTTAATATAACTCTATAAAGATAAAAGAAATACACATTTCTAGGGGAAAATACCCTTTCAATAACAAATAAACCAGCATATTTTATCTTAATGCACTAACCCAACAGTATGATGTTGAGGAACAGAAATAACCTTGGATACATTCTCAAGTTTAATAATTAACAGCTAGCTTTGAAATTACAACTTGCTGATATTAAAACGTCTTTTACAAAGTAAGTTTACTTTAAAACCTTATTAGTTATACATTCCCTTAAAAGTGTATATAAAGATACAGAACTTATTAGTTGTAGAAAATATGCCTTCCGCAGTCAATGACAGAGAGAGTGTTTCAAATAAAAACTTTTTATTTTCAACTGAAACTCAGTAATGACTTCTTTTTCCATACCACAGTTTGGAAAGCAAAGGACAGATTTTTCTGATTCCTCTCCTCACCCTGCTCTTCAGACCTCCTTCAGGTGAAAGATGCTGCTGCTTAGGTTTCCTCTACGAGTTGCACCAAGCAGCTGATGCTCATGGTGAGTAAATGAGGAGCAGAGGTAGGGAGAGAGGTGAAGAGCCTTAGGAGATGGGGAGCAGAGCACAACTTGATTTCCTGAAGTTGACCTGTAGGAATCATTACTCCTTTTGAGATGTTGTGAATATGGATTTCTGTGTGGAAAAAAATGGGAGTAACAATGGTGTGCTACCTCAATCTGGGAACAGGAAAGTCAAAGGCAATGTGTCTAGTTGAACACAACTTTGTCTCTGGACTTCCTGGCTTCTTAGGAATTGTATCACCTGGCTTTTCAGAACTGTGGGGGTGTTTAAACTTTCAGCTTTGTTCACCCACCACAGGTGTTCACTGCCCAGTATGGTCAGTGCTTCCTCTGTGCTTGATGAAAAGTGCAGCCCTGGCTGCCCAGCCTTGAGCTCAGAGAAAGCAGAGAAATTTTCAGGGCTTTCTGACTAAGCACAATATGGAGGCATGGCCTTGGGACAACATAAGCAGGCTGTTGAAATGGGGAAAGAGTCTCAAAATCCAGGTTTTCACCCTCAGATCTGGAGGCATCCTGGCCTTGCAGCATCACTGGCAGGAAAAGTAAATAAGGGTTGGCATGAACTGGTGTTGCATGCCTTTCTCCAAGCAGAGAGGAGTAATGTGGAAAGTCCTGGGACATTTTGTAGGAGAACTGAACTTCTGACAACTTGATGCTGAGGTGGAGCCTGGTCAGAAAAGTTCCATACTGCAGAGCTGATTGTTTCACACAGGAGAAACCTGGAGTCACAGATGAGCAAAGAGAAGAGATGTGAAGAGGCAGAAAACAGAAAACCACCCCATCCACCCACTCTGAGATAGCTCTTAAGAGAGGTGGTTGCTTGGGATGGGGCAGTTTCTACTCTGCCCCATGTGCTGGGTAATCTCCTCTGCAGAGACCCTTGCTTTATCTAGGGTGAGTGGGAGGGCAGCCATGGGGAGGGGAAGGGACTTGCTCTTCCATGTGAGATTGGGGAAAGAAAGCAACAACAAAAGCACTGAAAATTGAAATGAGTGAGGAGGTGGTTTGTGTGCACTGTGTGCTCTGTCCTTCCAGGGGCTGCTCTGCTGCCTTTCAGAAGTGAAGCAGAGCTCATGCTTTCAAACAGGAGGAACACAAGATTGAGGCTGATAGCTTCACTTCTCAGACAGTATCATACCTTTGGATGCTGACAGGTTTTAACATGAATTATTGTCATCCAAGTTCACTGCTTGGTTGAAATGCTTTGCCTGTCCCAAATGTCCCTCAGATGTACTTGTTCCACAAGGCTTGTCACCTAAGCACCACTGCAATCTCTTGTCATATCCTCTTTGTTCGTAGTCAAGACTTGGCACTGCTGTTACTCATCAATTTGGTGGCTTTAGAACAGCTGCTAAGTACACTTGGGAAGGACTTTTCTCAAGGTGTGCCTGAGCCAAGAAATGTAACAATGAGAAAAGCTGATATATCAGTCTCAGTCCCTCACCTTTAGTAGGGATGCAGTTGCAATGCTCTTCCATTACATTTTTCAATATTTATTTACAAAAAGAATCAAAACAGAACAGAAAAGTCTCATTTTTTGCCCAGTTGTGTTGTTTTGCCTTTGGCCATTTCTATTTATGTGTGGATTGTGTGTTATCATACATCTGTTTAGAATTCTGCTAAGACATCTGTGTTATATTTTAAAAATAGTATTCCTTTAAAGGAGAGCTACATCCTGTGGTGATGACAGGCCTGCCGTTCCAAGTCTCAAGTGTCCTCCTTGATGACAGTAGAAGGCAAATAACACCAGATCTCCCCAACTTGCTGTTTTCCCCTCGATGAACTATTCTTTTTGTGTTTGTTTAGTATGTAATATTAAAGTGGTATTTAGTCTGTAATCTCCTATTAAATCAAAAGAGATAGGACTGCTGATTTGCTTTAAGTCTGGTGGTGAGAGCCGCTTGCATGAAGGCATTTCTTTGCAAAAGGGACCTGATTAAATAATTAATTAAACAATGATTAATTTTTTTTTTCAGGCAGCAAGAGAAAGAGCTCAATAGGATAAACACCCAGGGTATTTCTCATTAATTTAGAAGTCACTTTCATGAGAACAATAAAGAAATCACTTGTGGGAAGATAATCCGAAGTTAGTTAAGCCTTGATTCAGTGGTGATGGATTTGCTGTCTCCAGTGGTTCATATTATGCCTTTAGGTCAGCAGCATTGTTCTTTAAAGTTTGGTCTTAGAGTTTGGTTGCATAAGAATTTAACTTTCATTTAAAAATAAAAAGAAGGAGCTTTCTGCAGTCTAGAAAAGGAATTTAAAATGCCACCGGAGCCAACTGTGATTAGGATGACTTTACTTTGTGTGAAGGGGAGTGAAGGGAACTCAGCAGTATTTATGATGTGGATAATCCATTGGCTGCTGCTGTGGGGATCCATGCAGGCACACAGATGTGCATCAGAACTGGCAGCAGAGCATGTGCTGTTTGTGTCCAAAAGCACAATATTAAACCATGAGTGAGCCTGTGTGTGGGCATGGGTCATACCATATTAAATTAGACCTTTATTTAACATGGTGACATTATGACATTTGTTCGGTGTGATTGACCACAAATCATTGCCTGTGCTGTTTGTTACTGTGTTTTGTTTGAGGTCACAGTGCAAGCAGACCGTCTGGATACTGGGGGTACTTTTCCCAGTGGATAGCCAACACGTGATACCTAAGATGTAAAACCCTAGTTGAAACAAGACCTCTGTATCTCTTATCCTGTGGTAGGAAGATGAGCTCAGCATTTTGTGCCTTACCTGTGGGGTAAACTTCTAACTTGCCTAGAAATGAAAACTACAGGAGCTTTGTCTTCCCTAGCATTTTATTGAAAATAGCAGATATCAACTTTTTAGTTTCTTTAGTAGTGAAGACAAAACCAGTCTTGGAATACCACCTGAATACTCTCAGTATCCTTTTCCACTGTGATGACCATATCCTTCTCTGAGCAGTTTTGTGGCAAGTCATGACTCTTCTGTCAATACCACCGCTGCTTATACTGAGATCATACCACAGTGTGTGAGAGGGAGAAACTCATACCTCTAAGGAAACCAGGATAGTTAATGTCCATGTAGAAAATTCCTGAAGATTTTGCATCACTGCTGGCATGTGAAAGTAGGGAAGGGGAGTAAGCAATGGGAGGGAGTTTACAGCAAAAGTGGTGATTAGAAATTTTTCTTTAATGAGACTAAAAAAAGAGTCATGAGGAAGCATTGCCTGTCAGGGAATATCTTCCCTCCCATGTGAGGAGGCTTTAAAATATAAACAAAATTGAGGTGTGTCCATGAACTGTCAATTATCATTACTTCAGTAATGATTATGCAGTTTTTGGGAGAAGGAATGGAAGGTGAGGCTTTGCAAGCCTCTAGAGTCCCATTTGTGCACCAGGGGGTTTCTGCCCAAATGTCCTGTTGCTCCCTGCTAATTATATATGCTTGGCTTTACACCTTAAAAATACCTTGGCCTCTATGATAAGAAATTTCACACATGCACTGGCTTTCCAAGCAGAGCTTGTATTCAAACATGCAAATTAAATCACATTCTTTTCCATAACAAGATAGAGTTGTGCTCATCTACTTATCATGGTTTTTATCACATGGCTGTAAACAAAATAATGAGCAATGAAAAATATTTAGGCAGAGTTAAAAAAGATAAGTCAACAGATATTTTGAAAACAAGTATTTATAGTTATATCAATCTCTAGTCTGTACAGATTGCATGCCATAGAATTCAGTGAAAAAGCAAAAAGAAAAGAAACAAAAACATTTCTGGTGTGTTTGAATCAAGTTTATTTTGGTGATGACTTCTTGCTCAGCTGTGCACATCAAAACAAAGCGATTGTTATGCTCTCGGTGAGAATTTTATTTACGTGCCATGACACTACCAGTACTGAATCATGATGTTCTTCTAACTCTCCCCAAAACAATAGTCTGCCTAAAAGTATTTAAGAAAACACAGCTATTATTGTTTTCTTGCACGGTTTCATACGCTGAATATGGGAAGTCCAAAAACACAGCCAGAGTCTTGCTGACACTATTGTTTTCATACAAGTGAAATGTGCTGTAATTTATTTTGAAAGGAGGATCTCTCTCCCATCAGGGAAATTCAGAGGTGTCTAAGCCATATCATTAAAAAAAATAAGATTTCCATTCTTGTGTTCAGTTGGTAGGTTGAGAGTGCTTTGGGCTTGCTTGGAAAGATACTCAAAGCTGTGATTTGCTCTCTGTTCTCACAGCAACACAGTTAGCAACACGCTGTGTTTCCTGCAGGGCTTTCACTGAGTTCTGCCTCCACCAGAGCCAGCTATGGATGCTTTCATTGTGGCGTTCATGTGACCTTATAGCTTTCCTGACTTCTGACTCATCTGAATTTGTTTCATGTCAGGAGACCACTTTCATTGGCATCTTGCCTGCAACCAAGTAACTCCTCTCAAGGCTTTGTCAGAGTACTTTGGGGATATGTCACTTTTCTTCATGACTTTCTTTCTATCTATCTGTCTGTTTAACCAGCTAAAGGCTGTTCATACTCTTTAAATCTAGATAAGTGCCTGTTTCTTACCAAGTGGGCCTTTAAAGACTTTTCTTTCTGTTGGACAGCTGTTCCTTCCTAACATCTGCAGCCCCACAGAAGGAACTACAACTGCAGTGGGGTATATGATTTTGTAAGGAAGCTGAGAAAAGGGAAAGAAAGCCTGTTTCATTCCTTCTTCTTGTGACTATCTAATAGGAAGACACCCAGCAACAACTGAAGTGTGATCGATATTTGCCGAACAGAAATTGCTTCTGTTTAAAACAGTCTGTAGTAATGTTAAAGTAGGAGAAGCTTGTCAAACCTTTCACCCTGAAGCATATGAAGAACTGGAGAAGAGATGGAGGAAGGCTTCCCCGATTCCCATCCTTAGTGGAAAGTGCTAACCTATATCCCAGCCTCCTTCATAAGAGAGAGCAGTGCCTTTGAAGGGCAAGCCCAAAGAACAAGTAATTGGTGAAGAGGTGGAGAACGTCTTCCTTGCTTCACTCCCACTTCATATGCTGAGAACCCGTACTTGCAGCTGCAGATGTGCTAAGCATCCTGCCCCAGTGGAGGGT
Organism: Aphelocoma coerulescens; assembly: GCF_041296385.1. Taxonomy (NCBI): domain Eukaryota; kingdom Metazoa; phylum Chordata; class Aves; order Passeriformes; family Corvidae; genus Aphelocoma; species Aphelocoma coerulescens. Next base: position 82,263,610 of record NC_091015.1, read on the forward strand.
GCTGTTGTCTATGTATTGTCCTTTCTCCTTCAGACACAAGCCAAGATGCCTGCCCTTCATCATTGCTGCATAGCTTTGTGTAGAAAGTGCAAATAGACCTTTGTTTCATATATTTCTATTTTTTTCTGATCAAAAAAATACTGTTTCCTGAATTTTCTTCACAATTCAGTCCAGTACCTCATCCTAACTACAATTTGACACCATCTCTTTGAAGAATTATGAATCTTCCACTGAACTGGACCCTGTCCTGCCACCTGAGTGTGTTTCCTCCAGGTTCCACAAACCCCAAGGGTCCTGTGTCCCTTTGTGTTACCTCAGAAGTGCTGGTGCATCCATCCCCTAGCAAAGGAGTTGAGTAGTAGTTGCCCTCTGCACTACTCTGGATCTGGTCTCTGTTGTGGTGGAGCAGGTACTATGCTACACTGAAGAGCCTGATTTTTTTCACACTAAAATTTCTTTCTAGCCTTCTGTTTCCCATCAGTTTTAATGGCTGGGGGTGCTGACTGGGAGCCTACATTGATGTTCACCTATTCTAGCAGGGCTGCCCACTAACATCTTGGATAAAATTTCCCATGTGTGTCTGCAACTGACCATCACCATACAGGGTAGAGTCCTGTAACTGGTTAATGGGCCAGAGCAGATTGTTTTGGAGGAAACCTGAGCAGGTGTGCAGTGGTCAATAAGTGTGAAATAACACTACAGATTATGATCCAGTGGCTCAGTGTAAAAATCTCTGGTTAAGGGTTGTGAGGCAAGCCTGCTTTGTGAAAGTCACTCATGACATCTCAAGCACTCTGATTGCTCATACAAAGACAAGGGTGACACAGCAATATCTGACTGCGGTACCTGGAGGGACAATATCAGATCCAGCTAATGAGATGCTAATCTCTGTTAATATGTGATCTACATTCCAAAAAGATCGTGAAAGTGGCAGCAATTTCTATGGAGAATTTTGTGAAATCAAATATATAGACAGCTGTTATTCTGGGTGTGAGATGCCATATGTAACAGGTAAGAGTCATAACACATATAACCCACAGGTTTCACCTTTGAACAGTAACAGTGATTGTGGAAGGGTAACAGATCACTTCTAAGTGTGAAAGCTAGAAGTGACCTTTTGCCTTTGTTCAGCCTTTGTTGGTGAAAAGAGATTGGCCTCACCCCAGTAAACTAAGCAGTTTAGTCTTGCTTTGCACTGGGTAAAACAATCTAGATACATTGAACATTTATAAATAGAGACACATTTTTCCATCTCTTGTGGAATCTCTTTGGCCCCCACTTGAACACTGTGGCAAGCTACTTATCTTGGGGGCATTTAAAAAGCAGCAGCACAAATCTAGGCTTTTATCTTTCTGTGTGAAGAGGAGAGCAAGTTTTTTAAGCTTACTGTTCACAGCTGCTTGAGTTGCAGAGAATGAGCCCATGTTGTTCAACATCTTTCCTGTGGATGTGGACATATTGTTGCCACTTATCTATACAGCCCTCTGCTCTCTTGGGTAAGTTTTAATTGAAGAGAGAAACTTCTGAGTTTCAGTTCCTGAGAAGAACCCCTGAGTTCCTGAATTCATTCACAATGGCATGAGAAGGAGTGATTTAGCAGAAAACCATAGAGCCTGTCAGCAAGGTGTTTTGCTCAACTATTTCTACAAGAAATTACAGTAGAAAATCCCTTGGCATAAGAGTCAACCCAGTACCATGAGCCTGCTCCTGGAGCTTGACCTTCCCAGCAGCAGTTTTCTACCTCCTGGCCATCCACTAGCTCTTCTGAGCAGGATACAAGCAGAAAGGGAGAGCAGAGCTGGAGTTAACCCCTCGTTCACAGCCAAGAGCATATTGCATCACAAGCCATCATTGCTGTGTCACACCTTTTTTGGTTGACAGCTCTGTGCATAACACAGTGCTCAAATCCCATCCCAGTCCCTGTGGCTTAAACTGTGCAAGAAACTCCCTCCTGCCCCAGATCATCAAGTCCTACTTTTGGGGTGCAAAAAGATCATGCAGTCTCTTCCACAGATCAATCAATCTCCATTAAAAAGTAGTTAGAACTTTCTGCTCTTTCTTCTGTCTTCCATTAGAAGGCTGCTCATGAATATAATTGCTTTGCCAGGCATAATTTGCAGGCTAAGTGTATTCATTACTTGTCTTTATCCTCTGGTTCTTTGGCTTGAATGGTTCTTTTCCTTATCTTGTGCTCACAATGTTTCATATGTTCATAAAAAACCACTCTAGCAACCTTTTTCCCCCCTTTCTTCTTTCTAGGCGGAACAAGGCAGTCTTGGTGTCCTCTTGTAACGCAGTGCTTCTTCTTTGTCTGAGATTTTTGGTAGATGCTCTCTGGATGGCTCTCCTGTATATCACTGGTGCCAAGTTTCTTAACTATACTTCCCTTAGAATTGCCCAGCCTCAGATCCTGTTCCTGATCACATTAAGCCAGTGGCATTCAGAGACTGATTAAGAACAGTTAAAGGCCATTCAGAAATCTGGGTGTGTGTTGAGTGCCACAGGTTAATCCTTGTGAATTCAGAAAGTTATTCTATGTTTTGATGCCAAAATCAATGAACATAATTTAGAAAACATAACCCCAGCATCATTACTGGTACTGATGGCTAACTATGAAAATAGGCAATACAACAGGCCAACACAAATAGCTTAATTTTTTTTTTTCAGCTGAAAAAAATTAAACTAAAAGCTATTAAAGATTTTGTAAATGTGTCAAGCACGTAGACATTGTTTATAAGGAGCTTCCAATATTTATGTGTGTTATCAGGTGCAGTTTGTTGGTTGATATCTGAAAATGTTCTTGTGGGAATGGTAGTTTTAAAATATTAGGCCTGTATGATAGTCAGTAAAATAGCCCCTGGACTCTCCTCACACATATACCACCAGTCTGTACATGTCATGCTGCTGGTTGTGTGACACTGGAACCACTGGTAGTGTCTCCTTAAGATTAAAAATCTCAAAGGCAGGGACTTTTTTAAAATTTGTGTGTAAAGCTTTTGTGCATCTTTTTGACACCACGTAAATGATATAACAGGGCTCTGCTCATTTTCTTCCTCATAGATGAGCAGTTTCTGTCACAGCAGCAGACAAGAATAAACTCAATAATATATCAAGATTAAGGTTAGATATTAGGGTTGACTGATGCAGACCTTTTATTCTGCATAAGCTCTTGCTGAGAATTGCAAGTGAAGCAGCTATTTAGACTCTGAAAATGCTTACCTGTTTACATTTGCTCTTCTCACTCACTAGAAATCATTTAAAATGAGCTGGGATATGGAATTAACAAGAAGAATATGACTATAACCATAGAATGAACACAGTTACTTGAGAAAATACAGATGACTCCTGCTCAGGATGAAGGAAAAAATACTAAATGATAACTGGAATGTTTTCTTTGAAGGTCAGTTGTTTTCACATTGTTGAACCAGCTGTCCAAGCAGTTTTCTTACAGTTGCCTCTTGGCTGGGGACATAAATCTATCTGTGTAGCTCATGCTGTTCTTAGGCTTTTTTCTCATTTACAAAAATGGGGTAGCTTACCAACCTTTATAGTTCTTGTCAGGAATACTGACTATGGCATTACAGATGTCCTCAAGAAACAGAATTTCAGGGTCCCTGTGATGTGTTTTCTGCTCCAGCAGTTTTCATCCTTGGGCAAGTTATGATGTATGATGCTGATGTATTGGGCATAACTGTTACCTCAGCATGTTGCTAGCAATTCTGTGTGGAATTTGAGATCCTCTCTCATCTTCACTATCAGAGCAAGTCTTTTTTTCTGACATCTTGACATTTAATGTTTTTTACCAACCATGAGCCAGTGGTGGAAGAAACTGATTGCAGAGGTATGAGCGTGATTCTCTGCCTCTTTGTACTGGTGATCCTCAGCTGGTGCTGTGAGGTGAGCTGCTGTACTCTGACATGTTTATAGAGCATCTGACTATATGGGAAAGCTTGACTTTTGACTGGTTTTCTTTTGTGCCATCTACATTGGCTTTTAACCTGTTTTTCTCCTATTGGCATACTGTAGCAGCAGTAAAGCCAGGATGAAAAGAAATGTATTAAAAAGACCCAGTCTGTCAGGCAGGGTATATAGTGTTGTCAGAGTTCCTGTCCTGGCTTCATGAAGCTTATTGCAAGCTGGGTGAAATGCAAAGTCTCTCTTCTCAGAAGGAGCATAGCTTCTCAGACAGTGCTGCTGAGAGGGCAGGGCATCCACTGCTTTGCTGGAACGTCAGGAGGATCTGAAGAAAAGTCCATGTGGTCAGTGCCCTTGGTTCTGGCAGCAGCCAGTGGCAGACTCCCAGGAAAAGACTGCAAAGAGCAGGGCAAGCTGAGAAGGTTACCTCCTTGCAAAATTTTCCCTGCTGCCAGCCATAGGAACTCCTTACATCGGAGCTTGTATTATTCTAAGTTTTATAAGTGATTGAGAGAGCCCAACTTTAAATACAGCAAGAGCTGCCACAAACTCCACTACCAAATTACAGAGGAGGCTTAAATCAGTCTTCTGTTTTCTGTGTCTCTTGCTTCTGCTCTGCAGCAGTTACACCCACTGTCTCTAGGTGTTCCCCCAGTCTCAAGACCTGACTTCTGTCTAGCAGGCAAAAGTACTGGCTGTGTCTAACACATAAGCTATACTGACACTTTTCAACACTAACCACATATCAGATGCATTCCTTAAGGAGCTGTGGGAAGTTGAATTCGCTGAGGAGAAGGAAAGCCCATAGCAAAATTTAGTGGAAACCTTTCTCTGCAGCTCTGAGGTTCCCTTAGGTGCTTCCTTTCCTTATGACTTCCGTTGCTATGTTCCTTGTAGTGCTGGGTGCTGGTGGAACTGGTGGAGTAAAAGATGAAAGAAGTAACCAGAGATTGCTTAGCCCTGTTTAGTCTTCACTGGTACTGGGATTTTCGCCCTCAGTGAAAGGAGATGCTTTAAAAGGATCATCTGGTCAGAGTGTGTCCTCTGTGACTAAAGCAGCTCTGGTATTGACCACCGAGGTTCTGCTGCCTTTCCGTTCCCTGCAGCTGCTAATTTGTAAATACCATTGGCATCTGCATTAAGCCACGCTCCTCACATGATGGATGTAAATCTGAATAGCACCTGCACTGAGGCATTTAATCAGCAGCAGTCATTTAGCACAGCAACTTAATTGTTGTTACATAAGTGAGCCACATCATCACAGAGTAACACCTAATAGCTGACTGATTGCTACACAAAGCTATGTGCTCTGACTGGGATTTTTATGTCCAACAGTTGCTAAATGAAAGAGGGTGATCCTGGCTAACGCTGTGTTGTTTCTCGACTGTATTCAATATACCCTATTCTATGCACTGCTTTCCCCCTTTTTTTTAACATGATAAACCTACTGAAAGTCTTGCACTAATCATGCGCTTGTGAATTATCCAGCAATATAATTTTTCTGTCAGTCAACCTCTACTTTGAAGTGATAAAACCTGCTTGCTTGTCACTACTGCATTATCACTGGTTTTGTTCTTACTGGTGTTAGTAATAGAAGCAATGGGTTTAGACTGGTTCATTTGTAATTCCATATAGCTGCCTCTTGCCAATTCTTGAAAATCAGAAGTCTAGATGAAGCATAGGCAATGTTTTTCCAAGAACTAATTTAGAAAAGCCTGCTTTTGGCTATAGCCAAGTCACCTCAGAATCCCCTCAGGATTCACATAGGTGAATTTCACCCTTACAGTGTGATGCCACTACCATAACGTTCTCATTAAAGAATCCCAGGCCAGATTTTTTTTTGAAGAAACTGGCCTGAATCAACTGAATTAAAACAGAGAAATAACACACCAGCTGTGTTACATGTGCAGGGATTTCAGTTGTTAGCTCAGTGTTTTTTTCTATAAAGAACAAGGGGAAACCCTAGCCTTTAAGTAAAGAAGAAATATGATAAGATAAAGAGAAAAAGAAAACAGTGTTTTGCATGTGGATTAAGGAGATAATTTAGGTTCTCAGCCTGATGCATGGTGTCAGATTAAAAAAAAAAAATCCCACTTCTGTCTGCATGACTGTGCCTATTAATATTACTGATTATCCAAGAGTTTGCAATTATTTTATTACATTCCTTTTGTGTATTTCAAAGCATTTTTACATGGAATAATTTCACTTTCCCCCCATGTACTGTCAAAAGATTCCCTTGTTGCCTATGTGGATTTTTTCCACAACAATGAAGGAGGAAAAAGATTTTTAAAGGCAAATGTAATTATAAAAACATCATTTTAAAAAACAATTATAAAAATGTTTCCAGGGGAATCTAGGATGGGGCAGTGCTATTACCATCTCGTTGATAGACTAAAGATAGTCTTTTTACTCTCTCCCTCTATGGATCTTTTCTTTCCCTTTCCTTTATTTTCCTGTATATGAAACTGAGCCATACTCTGTGGAAATAAAAGTTCCCATTTCCTTCAACGTAAAATGCAATTCACTTGCTAGTCACAGGACTGCTTCTGTACACCATTAACTTGAGGATGTGGGGGAATACCTAGAACCTCTTTTGGGGAGTTGTACTGGAATTCCGGATTTTGTAAAACTTTTTGAAGGCAATGATCTTGGACACAGAAATGCTTTTTAGACACCTAGTGGTTTATATTTATAAGGAGCAAAACTCAAAACCTCCTAGGAGTCAGCCAGCAGTGCAACTGTGGGTAAAGAAATCCAGGTTTTGTCTGTTGGCTTAGAGCTCAATCATTTAGTGGGAGACTACAAATTGTTAATAAGTTTTGCTCCTGCTTAGATGAGCAGGAGAGGAGTACTAAGCCAAAGTTTATCTGGTAGCACTGACTTTTCACCTTGAAAACACAGATGTAAGAAATGAGCAGCGACACTGGATGAGGGCTCCCTTTATCCTAGTCCTGCCTAATTCTCTAAGATGGAAATTTAAACTGTAGTAATACTGACCCAGGACTGTTAAGTCTCCTGTTACTCAGCAAGGCTTTGTGCAGAGCATTTGTGGGTAACAGTAGTATTCCTCTTGTCCGCACCAGACACATCACTACTTTCCCCAGTATGTTTATGATCTCTTGTAATTATTTCCCTCGCCACCCTGCCTCTGCCAGGTTCTGGTCCTTGTCTGAGGTTATGCATTTTGTTACCTCTGAGGGCAGGTCTTCTTGTTTTCTTGAATTTTGCATGTTTTCCCTGAGTGTCAGGGCCCCGAGTGGGCTATAAGGCCTTGCTGTCTGACCCTGGGTCCCATTACAGGGCCTGATCCTGATCCTTCACCTGCAGGTGCGTGTCCCAGCCCAGCCTTGGTCCCTCCCTGGAAAGGTGTACGGGGCTGTCCTGGTCCCCTTTCAGCTGCCTTGCTCCTGGCTGGGGCTGTGGGACAGACCCTGACCCCAGAGGGCCACTGCATGCACAAGTGTCCTGAAACTGAGCTTTGTGTGGCCTTTGTTTTCCAGTTTTATTCTGGGTAGTATCTTGTTATTTCACAGTGTGAAGCCATTGTTCACATTTCCTAAGGTCAGCTTTACTCTGGTTTGAGTTCTTGTGCTTTTCCAACTGCTCCAGAAATTTGTTTCCCTGTGGTCAGATCTGAGGCACAAGCATGACCCAAAAAGCGCTCCTGTTCTTTGTGTTAAAACGTACACAAAGATTTTGGTTTTCCTGACTTTTTCTTTAAAGCATTTCTGCCAAGTCTTTATCTGGTGTGCAGGCCTCTTCCAGCTCCTATAATTACATTTCATAACCTCCTGTACCTGAAATAACTAAAAGCTCTTTAAAATGTCAAATGACCAGAGCCAAAGCCTGTCAGGAATGGAGCTTGTCAGAAACAAAGCTATCTTCTCATTGCCCTCCCCTTTGCTGGCACCCATTTCTTGCTGACACATAATGAAGCTCTGTTTAAATCCTAGGCAGTGGCCTCCTATTTTTCTTTCCATTTCCCATGAGTTTTGTCTCTGGCTGGGGCTTGAATAATTCTGTTCTCCAGAGGTGTTTTCTGAGCTTGCTTTACTCACAGGATGATGTGTAATTTGGTAATCACTCAGAGCCAAGGAGGCCAACCACTGCCTGGGCCATCCAGGGTGGGAACCCATCATCCCAGCCTGTGGTCAAACACCTCCTGCCTCTGTCTGCCTCTTCCTAAAGCATGTACAGATCCTCACCATCCCATTGCTTTTGCCTAAGGGGGAGAGGTGGTTATCAGGACAGTCAGAGGATCCTCCAAGAGCAGCAGGCTGACCTTGTCTAGTATTGACCCTTGTATGGGGGTTACTTCTGTACGATTCCCACAACTAATTTTTGTTTCTCTTGCTTGAAAGTGAACAGTTCTCTTACAGTACCAGGTCCTCAGTTCTCTAAGTAATGTCAGTTTTATATGTGTGAAGTTCCTTTCCTGGTTTTACACGTGAGTTAGTCAAGTAAGAGGAGGATCTGAACCTAAACTTCCTTCCCACAAGTTTCTCTGTGCCTCTGGGGCAGTAATATTTAGGTCACTCTGAGCATGGAGTCCTTCCTTCTGCCACTGATAAAAGAAACAGTCAGATTGAGCTCCACAAGATCAAACGAGAGATAAACCCCACTGTCAATCGCTTTCCTTTTCCTGGAAATAGCAATTCATCCAATGTGTTTAGGGCTTTCTAAAGACAGAAAATTTGTGAGAAAGGGACCCAGCTTCTGCCCAAATCACAGTACGAAATATGAACGCTGTTAATAAATGTTTCAAAACTTGGTTTCTCCCTCAGGACTGCTCTACTGGCTGCTTCTCTGTGGTGAGGTGGTTTTTACACATCTGTGCAAGGTTCTCGCGGGTGGTTTTTGCTTTAAGAAATGTACTGCCCTCTGCAAACCAAGACTGTTAAGAGGGTCTGTGCCCTGCTAGTTTAAGCCAGCACTGCCCTCTTCTGGAGATGACATTAGGCCTTTTTGTAAAAATGATGGTTTTTCTAAGCATCAGCTTCATCCAGGAGCTGGCACTGAGTCAGCAACATACTAATTCAACTTGTATATATGATGCAAAGCATGTGCGTAGTTCTGCTTAGGTGCTTAAGGACATCAACATATCAAACTGAAACCATTAATAGTCTGGCATCATAGCTTCAGTAGAAACACTTGTGTATAAAATCACATGTGTTTATACCAGACTGAACTATGTCTCTGAATTTTAAATTTTGGGAGCAGCTCCTTATTTGACCCCTCACTACACTTTGATAATGTGCCTACACTGAGCATCTGCTCTTCAGCTGCCTTACAACAACACAACCTCTAAACTAGTGCCCGTAAAGGTTTCATAACCCTTTCTGCTTTCTGGCAATGTCACTTTCATAAAAAGGAATAGACCCTCATAGTTGCTGAAGACGGGGCTGTGAATCTCAGCTGCCTTGTCGGGAGGAAGCCTGGGTGGCGACAGTGTCTATGCCTGTTTCATATGGGCTGGATGCATGCTGTAAGCACCTGTGGTGTCCTGGACTCTCAGCTATGGCCATGAGGGGCTGGATGAGCCTGGGATGCACACATGGATCTGAGAGCTGGCAGAAATTGCTGTGAGTTACACTAGTGAAACCACAGATAATACTTTGTGTAGGTGGTTCTTGTAAAGGCCTTGAATTTTAAGTTACCTATCAAAGTGCACGTCAATTTTGAGAGCAGTTTGTCTTATGGGTGGTGATGTGCTCAACTTGCTGTAAAGGTTGAGAAGCAGAGCTAGATTAATGTTATAACTGTCACCAAGCCCAGATTTCACTTTAAATATTTTATATTGTGCATTTGCAGCCTGGAGAAATTTGTACCTCCCTGTCAGTATTAAGTTTTCTGAAAAATATGATGTGGGGTATTAAAAAGGAAACCCCAAACCTCATTTAAGTACAATGAAAGGTACAGTGCTATGCCACTCTAGCAATTTCAGCCAAGAATTAGTGCTTCTCAAGAATCAATGACCAATGATTTACAACATCCTTGCAACACTTAATGTATGTAATAATGAGAGAGCCAAGCTAAGTGACTTATATCAAGTCATTCAGTACCTCATTTATAGATGAGGATACCCAATGTCTAATTGGATCAGACACTGTGGTTGTTTGACGTGACAGTCTACCAGGACTGCAAAACAAATAAGAACTAAACTTTGTTGATGTTCAACAGAGTTTGCAATAGACATTTTGTACTCTTTCTTTTTGTGGACTTCTTAAATTTAGATACTCTAAGAAGGGTAACTAAAAGTAAAAGAAAACAGAAAAAGTGGGCTGATTATTTAAACATTACTATGCCACTGGCACAGAAAAACATTGCATATGTGTATGAAACATGTATATGTTTTCTTGCAATGTAAGAAACTTACATTCTTTCATAAGTTTTACTTTCTGATTGGTAATGCTTGGGTATTCTGAGGAAGTATGCCTAAGGTTGAAAGTGGATATTTATCCAAACCAGGGCTCCAACTTCTCAATATTTCAGTCACTTTCAATAATTGTCTCTCTGTCCAGCAAGACCTTGGTATACTCTGATATTTTCCTTTCAAGCTGTCCACATTTTTAAGAGAGAAGAGTCTTTCACAATATCTTTTGGAAATATCCAGCCTTTCTGATTCTCCTACAGACAACAAATGTTTATTTGTCTTCATTATCTGCTGTGTGAAAAGACACATACAAGGCTTCTCACATTCACCGACAGAAATCTCTACTGCCAGTGTAAATTAGGAGTAACTCAGTCAAAAGCTATGAAGCTCAACTGGTGTGAAACTGCTCTGAAGAATTGACTCAAGGGCAATTGGAGTTAATGGGAATGTTCCCATTGACTTCCATGTGCTTTGAAGTATGTCATGTAATGTAGAATAAGTAATGGAGTTGTGGGCTGATGGTGGTGGTGACAAGAAATGTTCATAGATTAATTTTAGCATGGGAAAGCAGTTATCCTTAGTCTTCCTGTGGGTCAAAAGGGAGAAGGTTTCTCTTCTGGACTGCTCTTCCTTGTCACAGCTCTTTGAGAAAATAATTAGCATTCACTTCTGCACCAGTCCTGCCTGTCTGATGCCTTCAAAATTCCACCAAATCAGTAATTCTCCCTCCCCCCCCCCCAATAACTAGTGTTGATTAATTGAATTATGCTTTAATGGTTTTGCTGGCAATGCTTTTTGAAACTACAGAAAATCCCATGTAAATAGTACCCAAGCAGGCTTTATATAGGATTAGTCATACTGGATGACTACCAGGCTCCCCCTTCTTATATTAGGGTCAACAATATTTCAAATTGAATTTTTGGTATTTAGGGATTTGTTAAAGCTATGAACATATACAAGAAGTCAAGGACAGTAGTCCTGAGCACATAGAGTCTTCATGTAGTGTCCTGTTGCTGTGGCACGTGCAGGAGCAATAGGTTTTGAAAGAATATAAATGTCTTTATGTCTTTCAGAATTGGAAGTATCTTTTTTTATTATTTATTTTTAAAGCTTTCCTTAATGGTAGGCAGTCTAGAAACTATCTACAAGAAGTTTCATTAATAAAATGGCTGCACAACTCTGAGCTAAGGAAGACTTCTTGAAAAAAAGGACAAGGCAACACTTCAGAGAGCCTGAGGTCTGCACACTAGCTCTACTCTGGCAGATTTTTGTTGTGATTTGTTGTGATGTAAATGAATTTCTCTTTCATCTTACAGAATGGCATTAATTTTTCTTGGAAGAAATTAATTTCATGTTGGAAGATGAAAAGTTTTCTGGCTACTCTGTGGTACATTATAATGCAGGTAAAACTGTACAGATTTTAAAAATTATGTTTGGCCTTCATTATGCCAAGATTTCATAGTGTTTCATAGAGATTTTATAATATTTCTGTGGTTATTATGAGCACTCAATTACTATGGAAATTATAGGCTGCTTGAATGTTTGAAGTGAGGCATTTTAGATAATTTCTGGTATGTTGGATGAGTTTCTATGGTAATCTGAATAAGTGTGAATTAATTGCCTGTTGTTGCCATGGCTCTTATGGTAATTCCAGACTTCTAATGTTTGAAATGTACCAGGTTACATGTTATACATGTCTTTAGTACTTGTTAACATACCTCTTAGGGTGTTCCAGAGATTACTGCCATCTAATTTCTCCTGTTTTTTACTATCTGAGAGTGTTAACATGAAGAGCTGGAAGATAATCTTTAAGAAAATCCCTCTAGCCACACTGGCTTTACTTTGCAGCCCAAGAAGAAGTCTATTAAGCAAAATTTCCCATTACTACTTTAGATTCTGGTTGGGACCCATGATCTTTCTTGGGCAGCCATGATTGGCAGGCCATTATTTTTTACTTACCTTTCTCTCTTGCTGTTGTTATCAGATGGAACTGCTGCCAGTTTCAAAAATTTCTTGGGAAATGTAATGACCAAGTCAGCACAAGAGCAACACTGAGACCCTTCTAAACAGGGATTTTGGGGAAAAAAAAGAAGAAGAAGTAAATAAAAAAGAGAAGAAGGAAATGCTGAGAAAATGAGAACACTGAAAAATAAGTGTTCACACAAAACTACTCTTCCACTAGTGTTAACAGCATTCTGGTGGATGATGAAAAGGAAACACTGCACTGTGAATGGGGTGGTACAGCAGTGAAAAATTGTAATGGTCTTTCTTAGGGGTCAGTTACTGTGCTCAGGATAAGAATTCATGAGCAGTGTAAGGTATCATTTATGGCTGAAGCCTATACTTCATTTGGTGTTGGGCAATGTGGTGCGGAGGTATCTGCTATTGTGTACATTACAGGAACATTCAGACTCCTATCCAACATGTTTTTATCTGTAAGACTCAAAACAGGCATAGGTTCTTGTTATTCAGTGGAAATGATATGAAAAATGTGGCTATCTAAGCATCTGTCTTTACCACCATGATCAGTAGGTAATTATGGGTCTGTCACATTAGTCATCATTAGCTACACACAACCCTAAATTATTAATGCTATTTAAATTGCAAAGTCTAAGTGTTCAGGAAATGCCAGTTGACTATTCAGGTATTTGCCTGTGCAGGCTTAACTCAATCCCCTTGTGCATGTGCTTTGAGATTCAGCCTTTGATTACATGATCACGTAGTGTTTTTCCCACATTTGGTGCCAGGGTGGCCAGTACTGTCTTTATAAGCCAGCTACTTGATATTTTGTGCTCATACTTTCTTAGTGGGTGGTGCCAGGATTATTTATGATATTCCAGTCAGACACTGTAGATGTATTAAATTCCCTATTAGCTACAAAGGAAGTGGGGACAATGGCCACCCGACCATTTTCAGAATAATGACATTTAAGGAAGAAAGGAAAGTCATGAAAATTGACAATTTCCCTGTTGTGGTCCTACTACATCTACATTGTTTTGAAAAATGAAAAGCAAGCAGAAATTTAAAAATAATAAAAATAGAAACATTTTAACATTCTGGAAGTACTGAAATGAATTGGTTCAACATTTCAATATAAGTCTGTGAATCTCTTTTGTTTGAGAGCACTGTATCTTTAGACATTGTCTAAAAAACAAACAAGAAACACAGAAAAACACTGAGATGGTTAAATAACACAAATAATTGCACCAGGAAGTTGTCTTAGATTGAACAAAATGTGTAGATGATTGTGATTGTCTGGAAAATATCTATTTTGACTAGCTCTGGAACAGTTTTTTGTTGCATTCCTTGTTTGAGCTGGTGTGTTAAAACCCAATTATTTTTGCAGTAAAATGTTAGAATAACTGATAGCAGTAGTAGCTTCTCTATTAATCAAAATGAAATTGTGGAGGGACCTTGTCACTGGGCTAAGTATTTATTGATGGGAAACAGCTAATCTAAGGGTAGGAGAGCAATACAGTTTGGCTAACCAAAGTGTAAAAAGATCCCGAGATTAAATTAGGTAAGCTTTATTTTCAAGTAAAAGGCAATTGATTGTCAGTGAGCCTTAGAAACTATTAAATTTGTGGGGTTGTGTTTGTTTGTTTGTGCTGCTGATAGCAGGGCTCAATAAACTTGCTCTTGGGTGGAGGCATGAATGTGTCAGTGAACACAATTCTTTCATTCCTGCTCTTTCTGTCTTGCTCTTTCTCCTCAAATCTGCCTCAAACCTGGCCAATGAATACTTGATACAATATGGCAAAGCAAGTAAATGAGCCCAGGGAGTGAGTTGTGATTTGAAGCTCAGAGACTCTCCAGGCATCCAGTGAGAAAATTTTGGGATCTGGAGAAGGGCTTTCTGGATCCTCAGGTCACAGACATGGAGAACACTGCAGCCTGATTTCTTTCCTTGTGTGACCAATATTACAAGGCCTCCTTTGTGTCACTGTACTTCCTTGTCTCTTTCTGATGCTTTGTTCAAAAAGATAACAAGTATTTAAAATTACTGTATTTTGAAATTCTTTAAGCAAAGAAAAAAAAAGAGGGGAGGGTTCCAAAAGGCCCTCAGAGGAAAAGGCCAGAAGGAGATGGCTCACTCAGTTTCGCTTGGTGTTTTAACTCCCAGAGACCAGCTGGTAGAAGATGAATGCAATTAACAGTTTCCAAACCATCACTGAAGGTCTTCTATGTGGTGGAAGTCCAATTACTAACTTGTAAACAGAGAGATTCCTGGGAGGCATCTAGGTGAATTCAGAAGGTCTAAAAACTGTTAAGGAAAGATCATGAAAGGGAGGTGTGTAAAAGACCACAGCCACCCCTGGAATTCCCTCCTGCTGTGCGCTCCTGATTTCCACATATCCCCTGGGAGTCTCTAGAAGGCCACCAAGTACCACCCACACCTGCTAGGTGGGGTGAAAGTTTGTAGAAAGTCATTACATACCCACCTCTCTTCTGCAGAAGAATTGTCCTGAACTTGGCTGCTCCTTTTGGTATTCTTTGAAGAAAACTATCATGCATTGTTCTAACAGGCATTCAGTTCTTCTAACCTTGCAAGAAAAATAAAATGCTCATTTACCATCACTATAAAAAGAAAACCAAGAACAAATCTTATACCCAATCTCATGATAAAATTTTCTTTGAACTACTTGTCAGTATTTTATCTTTCTCTTATTTTTTAATAAATTGCTGATATTTTCTGCTTAGGATGCCTCTTCCTCACCATTCCAATTACTTCTGTGTTTGTTGTCAAAGGCATTGCACTCATTGCCTTTGTCCCGTAAAGCTCTCACATTTATAAACAGATTTTTCACACTCATTTTTCATTATCCTTCAGGAAAACCAGCCAAAAGGACTGTATGTTTTGTCTGGGATTAGTAAAAAGTACATGAAATACAGAGGCAATGTCACCTCCTTTTCTTCCTAATGACTCTATTCTTTATGGATCAAAGCATCTCATCAATTGCTTTTATTACAGCATGGGAGCCTGCGTGGAATTGTTTCTTCACTGTGGTGGTGGGATTTTTTTCTTTCTCTGGTCTCTCAACTGTGTAAGGCATAGGCTGTTCTGACAGGGAGGAGGACGTGGCACTGTACTTTATTGTGCCACTTACCATGTTTTATAACAGTGATTATTTAATATTTATTTGTGAATAATTGATAGAAGTATTTGTAAGAAGAGATTGTTGTTAAGAGGGTACTCAGACCACAAATACATACACTCAAAATGTGATTTTCTCTGCAGTGGGAAAGCCTGTGACTCAAAAGGTGCATGTGCTTGGGAGTTCTTTAGTGTGGGGCTGCAAACTACCTATAAAACACTGCAAATTGGTTACAAATTTCTACTGTAAACAACTGCTGTAGTGTTATATTTTATTGCCCTTTCTTTTAAGAAAAGGAACAAATATATATAGCTTGATTTATTTTTATACTTCATATTTAATATGTAGGGGAAACGGAGTCAAATTATTATTATAGTGTGACTAGAAAATATTTTTAAGGTGACACAGTGCTAAAGCCATGAGAACTGCAAGCTCTTTGATTCCTAATCTCAGGATCCATTGCCTTATCTTTCTTGTCTCTATTTTCTACTTCAGGCATAATTCAGCTAGAAATTTATGCCTGTCCTTTCATCATCTGCCATCAAAGAGAGGATTTTCTGTGATCTGCTGCCTGTGAATTTTGTCATGGTTTGGCTGAGCCTCCCTAGTGGATGGTGGCCAGATTGTGTTACTTGGACCTAATGTTAAAATTCTGTAGTAGAGCCCTCTTCTTCGAGCTGAATTCACTTCTCTCTTCTTGATGTGGAGATTGTCAAATGCTCTTTCAGGGACTCATCTTTTCTTCTAGTCCCTTTCCTGCATCTCAAAGGCAGTGTTCATACATCCTAAAGCATATACATCCTGGCTTATAATTGAACCCCTTTGGGATCGTTGTGGCAGTTGAAATAAGGAACACAGGATTTGCAAAGGAACTTCCCAAGCACAGATATGTGACTTTAGGCAGTGCAGGCAAACTGCAGGTCCATGGAAATCAGTACCTATCTGGATGCAGCGCTCTCTTCATCCTCCTGAAACAATTTCTTCTGACATTCAATGGCTTAAGTCAGTGTCATTCAGTTCTTTGTTGGAGAGTTCACTTTCTTTAATGTTTACTTAACAGTTAGCAATGCATTTCCTCTTTCTTAGCATTTTCTGGATATTTTTATGCCTCGAATCACTGCAGGATTATTATTGCGAAAAGTCTCTAAAAGTCAATGATTTTGTTACAACAGCTGTCTGTCTTGTAGGATAATACTCTTTCAAATAGACAACTCTGAGAGAACACCATTCAGTTTTTTGGACAGGGTTTACTCTTGTTTTTAAATTGAGAGTCTGAGTGGTACTCAGGGTGAAAATGAGAAAATTACTCTTTTTACTTGAGTAAGAATTGTATGCCAAGAACATGCATACCCATGGACTATTAGCAAGTTGTGCATTTATCACAGTTATAAATTGCTAATTTTAAAGCAAATCCTGAAAGGAAACATCCTGGTTATTATTTATGTACTTTATTCAATGCATTAAAGTAATAAAAAGATCTGATGTATGTTCTGCAATCAGTCACAGCTGTTTTTCCTAGATAGATGCTATAGCTCGATCAGATGTTATTTACTCGACTGAGAAATGTCATCTTCCTCCTTTTCCACAGCCTGGTAGTTGCAATGGCTTGGTGGTGTCTTCTGACACTTGTGATCTCTCAGCATCACTTAGAAAACATCTCTCTGTGGTGTCTTAGCTCAGACTTGTCAGAGAGTTATGCTTTTGTCTGTAAACCCAGCCTATTCTTATTATAAGACAATTGTGTTAAATAAACCTGCATTCCCAACAAACGAAACAAAATTGCATTGTTAAACCACCAGAACGTCTCCAGGCTGGTGGAAAGTTTGTGAGCCATGTGCCTGCAGTCTCTTTGCAGCAGAGCTTGCACTGTTGCTGATTGAATCACATGCCTGGCAGGGAGGCAGACGTGTGGTCCCAAAAAGCAGCTTCTTGGAGAAACGCATTCTAGCAGTGTCTTTTTGTTGCTGTGCAATGTTGTGTCAAGATTTGAAGGTGATGGAAAAGAGCATCAAATAGGTTGTATAGAGGTGCAAGATTAGAAACAAGGAAAAAGGTCATGATGAAGGTAAAAATGAAATAATGTTTTAATAGCTTTTGTTAGGAGAGAAAAGAAATACTCTGTAACGTTTGGCTCACCACGTGTATAGCCCTGAAAAATACTGGTAGTGTTTTGGAATGAGAAATGGCGGTGTGTATGGGTAAAAACTCCACACATCTCATTTGAAAGTAAGCAAAAGCTGAAAGAATTTTTTGGATGAAGTGGACAGACTCTTAAAATGCCTGGAGCCAGGACCTGATTGAATGACCCTCTGCAGTGCACTGATGGGTGCTTTCACTGCATCTGGACATAGCTTCCCATTGCCCATTCTCAGGATTCCCTCTACAACTGGATATCCATGGTATAGGTTCATGGCTCAAAAGTGGAAATGGCTGGGGGCATAAGGATGAGAAAGCGAGAAGAGAGCCCATAAATGCCCACCATCCATCGAGGGGATCTGCTCAGAAGCGAACCCAGCTAATTCAGGGGTTTCCAGAAAGAGAAATATTCTCAGCAGACGTTGGCATTCTGGAACCTGGTAACAAGAGAATACAGGAGATGGTGTTGCATGTGCTGGTGTGGAAGTAAAAGTATAATAGACCACTGAGGGACAGGGTAGGGGAAGCAGAAAAATACATTTTTTCCTTTTCCTGCTGGGAAAATGTGAAGGAAACTATGACCAACTTCACTTCCACTGTGGCCTCTTTCCATGCGCTTTATGTGGGAGATGTTGCAGGATTGCACAATTCAGCATTGTTTTATTCTATATTCCAATGTTCTGTGAGGTCTTGTATACACCATATAAAGCACTGTTTGCAGTAAATAGTTGTTGAATATGACTGTAGGTATTGTGGCATAGCAGATATGAGGAATGTTATGCCGTGTAAACACTGATAAAGGGAGATGTAAAATGGGAGAATTTATTGTAGCAAAGTTAGGTATTGGTCCCCAGGAAGGAATGAAAGTGCAATCACTAACTGCTGTTCCTCCCATAAAAATCGATTTCTCTGTCTTTCTATTTGGATGTTCTTATATAGTGTTATATTTTTTAAAATATCATCCAGGAGTAAAAGAAGAATTGGAATGTGGGCATTTAATCTTTAATCCAAATTCTTGATTTAGAGGCAGTGCCTCACCTTTGATTTTCTGAGACTTGTGCTTTCTTTGGACTGCCATATTTTTCTTGCAATGACATTACCTCAAAAACATGTATTAGTAGTATCTGATGTTGAGATAAGGATGGCATAGTGACAGTAGCAGAAAGACTAATGACAAACTGGGTTACTGAAAAGCTTGCTGATGCTGAAAAAGCTAAATAAAACACAGGATGGGAAACAATAGATTGACCTATTGTATATTATATTCAGTAAATAATTTTTCTTTTAATTATTTTTGCATTAATCTCTGGATACTGTGGATCAGAATTGATACTGACTCTCTCCTTGTATGAGAAGATGAGTAACAGCTTTCTGGCATTCATGCCTCTGTGGGAGGAAGCTGGCTGAGCTCTAGAGAAATCAGTGGAGAGTCACTGGTCCAAATTAATTTTCTAAAGGAAGTGGTACAAGGCGGACCACTATAAAAAGAAGCTGGGTCTGCTGGCACGGTGTGTGTACCCAGTGCCTGTGCTGCTACTAGTAATTTCATTTTCGTTTTTATCATTCTGTGATGTCAAGTTATTAGAGCTTCCCCCCTTCCCAATGCTCTTTCAAGGCAAATAATGAAATGAAAATGTTTCTTCTAGGATAATGAGATCCAGCAAAGATGAGCCTGATAAGCCAGCAATAGCTTCTTCCAGCCTTCTCTGGATTACATTTGTGGGTAGCTAGAAGGGAGCCCTTCCAGTTTCTCTCATCTTTTCACAGAGATTTTACCTCCTAGGCAGCTGTGAAGAGGCAGCTTTGTATATTTAGCTGCCTGTTCCTGGGCTCTCAAAGGTGATCTGCTACGTTCCATCAAGGGGAGGGAGTGAACACATCCAGATCTCAGTTATTTTTCTGTAAGAACAAGGCAACTGAATTGTACTGTTGCAAAACTAATGAGCACAGCACAGCCACCCCAGGAATATACAGCCACTTTGAAACAGGTGATAATTTTTTATAACTTTCTTGTCTTCCAACAGACTTTTAAGTACTGCTAAACCTGTTGGCAGTTTGGTCCTGTCACTTTTTAATCTCAAAGAGCCCTGGATGTGGCTTCCTTGCAGTAGGAAAAGAGAAATAAAACAATTGAATTGTTTCATTGTTACCTATTTTTATTTTGCTAACACCCTATATTCTGCATTGAGGTCACTGGAGACTCATTTTCTGTGAGCACAAGAATGTCTCTGGAATAAAAGCATCCACAATCTCTGATTAATGAGAGGGTAGCTAAATGCCATGAAGTGATTTTATAAAGATAGTATTAAAGAGGCAAAGCCAAGTACCCAGAAACAAAGAAATGCTGAAATTCATGCTCAGCAGAAGCCTTAATTTGCTTTCTCTCTATGCAATATGCCTTTTGTTTGCTATTTGGTCGTGTTTTTTCTACAGGCCTCCTGTCTCACCCAGCACAGAGGACACTTGGTGTTCATTCACCAAATATCTTTCAAAGTATTTTTCCACTCCTCTGTGTACTCTCGCATAAACATAGATGGCTTCCTTTCACCTTGGACTTTTCCAGGGTGCTTTTGCTAAAATAACCTTCTAGGTTTTAAACAGTAAAGACTTCAAAAGACCTCTTAAGGAGAGGAGATGATAATATCCACTTTTTACAGGACTCTGTTGTGTCCTTACTTGACTGCCTTCCCTGGTAAGTGTAGCCTTTTGGGAGATGTTTGAGGTGATTATAAAGTAGGGCTGTAGTCAGGAAAAAGAAAAGGATATGGTATTGTATTTATATTGACTAGACTCAACGCTCTTTTCCCCTGTGCAGGTTTTTTTAGGGAGTTAACTCTGTTACTGAAGATTTACGTCAATGCAAGAAAAAGCAAAATTAGGCTCTCTGATGCAAATGTCACATGCCATGATAACACCTCTCTAAGAGCTGACTGAAATACGTGAGAGAAGAATTAGATGCCCAGACTTACTAATAGATGCGTACTGATATGTGATTGTACAAGAATCCAAGTTGGTATGATTTTTCTTGGAAGAGAACCAGAAGAAATTGTCACATTAAATTAGGAGGATCTATTTTAATTTTCTCCTTTTGACATCCTCCTATTGATTTGGTCCAAGTGCCTTTATTCAATAATTCTACTGAAGGAATACCAAGCAGTCTAGTTGCTTAAATAGCATTTATGTGTCAATACAATTTTTAATACACAGAATTTCAGTCTGTCAAGGCCCAAGTTATTTACCAAAATGCATAATTAAAAAGACCAAAAAACCAAACACCAACAAAAATGTGTTTTAGCATGTAGCCTGTCTGGAAATTAGCTGTAACATGGAAATGCCTTTTTCTCAGGAGCACCCAGATTGCACTTTTTCAGCAATAGTGCTCTTATATACACATTGTGTTTCAGACAGGATCTACCTCCTTGATTATTTACTGTAATCAAAATAAAGTAAATGGATATTATATGGCAGGAGGGGACTTTTACCCTATGGCAACCTTCTAATATGATGAGATTATCACTCATCCGCAGAAGTAATTGCACATGAAGAGGTCATTTGTGAAGTTGTTTGGAGGCACTCTATGAAAAAGAGGCAATGATGTGAGTATTTTCTGAATGGGATTACAGCATATATAAATATTTTCTGACAAAGAAAAGTTTTATGTATTATCCCTTCATGAGAACTGATTACAATATTAGCGAAGCTTTAGTGTATCTATTTTATTGCTCTGTGTACATTTTGAAAATGTATTTCATGACTGTAATATCTTCTTTGGAGGAGAAGCAAAAGTGAAGTCTTGGTAATTTGTGGGGTAAGTTGGAATGGGAAGCCTGATCTCCCTCTAACCCAGTCAATTTTATTTCACCAAATAGTGTTGAGTGTGCTCCAACACCTCCAGCAGAGCCATTTGTCAATGGCATTTTTGTTCACTTCCTTGTCTTTACAGCTATGTTCTGCTCCTACTGTCTCTAATGCAATGATAGCATTTCAGGGGTTGCTGGTTTTGCATGTGTAGGTGAATGTAATTATTAACAGTATTATAGGGGTTTGAAGAATTAATAAGAAATTCATTCAGGAGCTCACTGTGTGTCACTTTTGCTGGCAGAGTTTCTTGACTCTTTTAGAGAGGAACTGGTGTGAATATACACAGCTCACATGCTGATGTGTAATGTCACACCCTAAATTTGTGAGATCTCATCCAGTTAATGCTTGATTATAATGGCTCAGTATTGATAATACGCAGAAAGTTGGCCATTAAACTTCATTGGTAGGCTGCCTAGTGTACAGAACTGGGTACAAGGGAGGGAATGTCTGGATGAAGACATGGAGCAGTAAAGTGAAACTTTAGCAGAGTTCAAAGAAATGTGGTCTCTCGTGTAATCCACACTCTTCCTCACATATGGATTATTGTGCTCAGTGAACTTCAGAAGGAAACATCCAGCCCAGCCTGCTAGGCACCAGAAGACCCTATATGAAGAACTTAAGTACAAAGTTTAAGACTAATTAGCTCTCCTGTTACCTTAGTAGTGCTAATTCATTTAAATGGATTTGATGGAGCACAGTTTGATCAAACAAGGATCAGAGAGAGACGGTCATTGACAGCTGCTGATGGGAGGGACAGACGTCAGGAGATTTATTCCTTTCTTCCCATGTCCTGTTGGGTCTCTGAGAATTAGTGTTTGTAATGATAGCAGGCTTCAGAAGAGGCTTGCTGCAGTAGCTAACTTATGATCCTGATTAATTTTCTGTAACTCTGTAAACTGTAAATAAATGGATTAAAGAGCCATTTGATCTTCAAGAAGAGGTTTAAAGTGGCTTTGATGACTATGTACCTAGGGGAATACAATGGGTTATCATGGATAATTGATTAAAGAAGAGAGAACATTAAACTGATGTATATGTTAACACATAAAATCCACAATTTGTGCATGTGAGTTCTGTGTGTGCACAAATGCAGACACATGTATGAGAGAGCAAAGCGGGTGTATAAAAGTATATGTTATTATTTATTTACTTTCCTTTATAGTCAGGGGATGAGAGATGAGGTATTACTCTGTTGAACTGTAATTGTGTTGGAGATGGAGCAGCATGCTGCAAAACTCTAGGTGAAGTTCAGGCAACAGACAAATTTCTATCAATCAGACAAGCTGTATCCATTAGTAAAACTGTCTGAATGTAAAGGACAGCACAATAACTGTAATCATGTGTGAGCTGCAGCACTCACTGATGACTGAGAAGGTAGATGGGTGGTGTAAATGTTAATATACATTGGAAATCATGTGCCATAAATAAGAGTACATGAAAGCATGGTTGTTCTTGCTGTATTCCCCAGTGTGTCTTAGCTTGGATACCAACATCTCAATCTGCTATGGATATGTGCTCAAAAAGAGGGCTCTGAGGAAAGCTTAAAAACATGTAGGGCAAATAATAAGGGGACAAAAACATCAAGGAGCTGCCCCCTCCAGATTTGTTGATGGAAAAACGTAAAGATTTGCCTCAGCTTTTAAAAGAACAAATTTTAAAGTCCCACATGACCCACATGACCAGAAATTAAAACAGAAATTAAAACCTTGAGACTAGTTTTGTGACCTTGTCAGATTAAACAATTGGCTATTCTGCTTTGTGAACTGGATTTCAGTTTGCAGTGTAATAAGTCAGCAGTGCTGTATAAACCTGCTAAAAATAAGAACTGAAATGGAAACAAGCCAGTCTTGACCATAGTCCTGTGAAGGCTAGCTTACAGGAACTAGGGTGAGCCTATGTATTTTTTGCTCTCAATTTCTTTCTTTTTCTTGGATGAAATATTTTTGATTTTACAGATTCATTTTGCCTTCCCTTCATTGTAGTAAAGACTCTGTGGAATCGGGAAGGTTGAATATAGCTTGGGGGGGGGGAAGAGGGAAGTGGTGTTTGTGCCCTATGGCAGTTACTTTCTTGCATCCATGATGGTGCTTTCAGTTTTGTCAGTTTTGTAGTTTAAATTATAATTTTACAGATAATACAAGTGTTAAATGATATCAACCAATTCACTCCTTGCTTTTGTTCCTCTCCTGCATATATTCCCCGCCCAGGCGTCATAGCTCTTTAAAATTAAGTGGAGAGAGAAGGATTTATTTTGCACCAGGGCTTTGGGAAATCTAGAAAGCAGCTGTTCACTTCCACTAGAGCAACAGAGACAGCACAGAGTGTCCTCTGGGAACTGACATTGAGTATAGTACTGCATTATAAATACCATTTCCTAAATACAGACTTGGCTCCCTGCAGCTGATGAATAGACCCATGCTGTCTAAGTACAGAGAGTTAAAGAAGAACATTTTCCTCACTTTCAGAGCAGGGGAAGGTGTCTTATAGCATTTCTTTTACTTTGCTGACTGTGTATATGGCTGCCTAGATCTTTAACAACCATTTATGGACTGACCTTGATGCTGGCTGTGGCATCATAATTTCCCACTGAGGTGAGCTGTAATTAGGGGTGCAGACCCTGCATGGTGAGTTGGGCAAGATCCCATATGTGGGTGAGGGCAATCACCAACACAAATACGAGCTGGGGGAGAATGGATTAAGAGCAGCCCTGAGGAGAAGGACTTGGGCTGTTGATTGAGAAGGAGCTTGACAAGACCTGGCAATATACATTTGCAGCCCAGAAAGCCAGCTGTGTCCTGGCTGCATCAAAAGAGTCTTGGCCAACAGATCCAGGGAAGTGATTCTGCCCTGAAGTACTGTGCTCAGCTGTGGAGCCTCTGGTGTAGGAGGTACATTGACCTGCTGGTGTGAGTCCAGAGAAGGGCTGTGAAGATGGTCAGAGGATTGGAGCACTTCTATGAAGACAGGCTGAGACAGCTGGCATTGTTCCACCTGGAGAAGTGAAGGCTCTGGGGAGATCTTATAGCACCTTCCAGCACCTAAAGATGACCCACAAAAAAACCAGAGAGGGACTTTTTATAAGGGCATGCAGTGATAGGACAAGGAGGAATGGCTTCATACTGAAAGAGAGTAGGTTTAGATTAGATACTAAGAAGAAATTCTTCACTGTGAGACAACAGAACAGGTTGCCCAGGGAAACTGTAGATGTCCTGTTGCTGAAAGGGTTTATGGCCAGGTTTGACAGCCCTTTGAGCAACCTAGTCTAGTGGAAGGTGTCCCTGCTGATGGCAGGGGGGTTGGAATTAGGTCACTTCCAACTCAAACAATTCTATGGTTCTGTAATCCTTTCCAGTGGAGTGAGAAGATAGATGTGAGTTTGCACCCTTCTGTACTTCTGGGCTTAGGCACTGGTTTGATGCATATCCCCTGATAAATGGCTTCACAGCACCTCTGCATCACGTTGCTGGTTTGTGAACTGGAGCCTAAATATCCTTATACTGTGGGGGTATCTCATAGTACTGTGGGGATGCAGCAAGACACATTAAATATCTGTTGGCTTCACAGAGTGCCTCCCTATTCTTACCCATCTGAAATAACTTTCCAGTCTCATTTGGAGAGTTAAATGCCTCTTGGATAATAGGAAGGAATTAACTTTGTTCAACCAATACAAACTAAGATGGGCAGTAAGTAACTGGGTAAGTTCCCACTGACTACTGAAAATGCTCCTCATTAGAGGACACTCATCTCTTTGGGTGCCTTTTCCTCCTTTTGTGTTCCCTTTTCTGCAGTAAGCTATAACTCTGTCTGTATTTAATATTCTCATGCACCTGTTCACCACCAGATATTGTCTGAGGAGGTAAGGAAGTGAAGCAGACGGCACTTTGCAGTTCCCTGTGTCAGCTGTGAAAAGCCTCCTGTGAATCACAGTTGAACAGACACGTCCTCTCTTCTTTAGAGAAAGCAGCCGAAGACAAGACTGTGCTGTTAGGAGACAAAAAAGCTGCAGGAGGGAGTGTGAGTTTTTTTTCCTTAATAATTCTTAAGTGAGTCTTTTTTACTCTGAGCTCTTCTTAATTAATCACCAGAGTGCAAGTGATTGTCGACATTCAATATGCACAGCTGCATGATTATCTTGTTCCTGTAGACTTGAAATTGCAGTAGCTGGCAATATCTTAGCCCTTATATGAGCTACACTGCAGCTGAAACTTTGGAACGTCCTGTCCCTGTCAAGGTCACTTCCATGCTGCAACACCAGCCCAAGGCCCAGAGTTCAGCACACATAGCAGTGATACAGGTAGTAATGCAAGAAACAAGAGAGAATCGTTATTGTACCCTCTGCATGAGGAAAAAAAGAAGTTGCAATAGGTAAGTACAATTTTTCACAGAATAGTGGAGTTAAGTTAGAACTTTAAGGAAGATATAGTTTTGGGAGTTGAAGAAGATTTTTATAATCTTTTTATGTACTCCCTCAATTAAAGCTTTATAAGTGAATTCCCAAAATTCTTTCTTTCCCTCTTATTTTTCAGTGGGTTTCCTGGTTATCAGGAGGACAGCACCTACCAACTGCTATAGGAGTCAATAAAAACAACCATAATGTTTGCCTTTTATTAATAACTTCTTCGCAGGGGATTCTCTCCTGTGAATCTGTCCCTTGGTTTTTATTAGAAAAATGGATATTTAGAGCAGTGCTATTTGCACATACTGTAAGAACCAGTCAACCAAACTAAACTTGGGTTTAAAAACCGATTCCCACCATTGAGGCAACTGGAGTGTAGATGGAACCTTAGGAGGAACCAGCTGGAAATTGGGTGGTTTTTCTTATGAAGAAGTTGAATAATATTTCATAATTTCTCAAAACTTTCAGCAGAAGATCTTAATTTTTCTTTGAAAAAGTGAGTAGTTCATTTTTTTTACCTATCAAGACAGAGTAGCTCTCAAGAAAAGAATGCACTTTCTGGAATGATAACAATTTAACAACAACAACAAAAATAATAGTAATAACAATGGCACAACAGGTTTGAGCTGATGTGAAGGCTGTTGGAACAGGATGAGTGGGATGGAAAGGAGGCTAGAACAGGAGACAAACCAAAACTGATGGGTAGTTCCTAGGTAATTCCATTGAGGTTCCTAGGGCCTGTGTTACCAAATAGCTTTGTAAGAGCAATTAAAATTAACTTCCAGACCTGCCCCCCCCCCCCCCCCCCGCCAAAATCATCACAGAACTCTTCTCACTCTTCTTTTGTTTGCAAATGTTGTCTCTTCTTGCTGTGTACAACGAGACATCGACTGCTTTCTGATTAGTAAAGAAGTTACTTTGCAGTATTTGTCCCCTCTTTTCCCTTGGCCGTGGTCAGGTGAGCTGATGGGACACAGAACAGAACTCATCCGTACATCCAGTAACGTCATTTCTATGGATCCATTTCTATGGATTTTTCAGGTTACTGTACTATCTATGCTCCCTGTCTGAGTGTGCTGTTTAATGCTTCATAGCCATTTCCCTTGGAAATAAAACCACAAATGACTATTCAAGTTATGTTAAAAAATGCTGATCTTGTGTTTGCAGCTTTGCTATTTCCCTTGAGTGTAGGCAGGACAGAGCTCTTAGTGGGAGCTGTGCCTTGCCCCAAGGCAAAATTAGGACAAGGAAGCCCATGTGCTGCTGTTCCTTTGTTCTTTGAGTGTGTCCTGTCTCTTTGGAGCAAAAGTATTTCTGGTGTAATGCTGATGCTAAATGAAAGTAAACAGGGCTGATGGGCAACTTGTGAAGAGTTTAGCTCAGCTAAGCATTCCAGGATTATTTTTTATTAATTATTGAGAGTATCTTTGTGCTGGAAATGGTGGAATACACAGAAGATAATGTGAACTAGAGAGCACAGAGTGTAACTGAGTCACTATATTACTCTTCCACCCAGTGCAGTTTAGTGATGAAGGGCAAGAAGGGTTTTAGTGTCATCCTGCCTCAGGCACATACAGACACAATGACTTCATGCAGCTTCCAGAGCATACAGTTGGGATGACTTTTTACATGAGAAAGCCTGTGCTTTCTTGATCCTGCTATATACCTGGCTGTCAGGTGTCATGAAGAATAACATGTTCACACTTGCCTCTTCTATGCCTGGTCCTTCTGGTGTCAGAACTGCTTGTGTCGATTTTATCAAGGAAAAACTTATTCTGGATTCTATTTTTTCCAACCTATTCTAACATATAGGACTGTGAGAAATTAGTTGAGGAGTGAGACATGCTGTCCTCTCAAACTGAGTAGAATTTAAGCTGATGACTTAAAAGGGAAAAACATATAGGTTATTGGCAGTGTCACATGGCATCAAGTGCTTTGAACCTGTGAGAATGAGTCTTCTAAATTTTTCTCCCTGGAAAATTAGTGAATGAAGTTTTTAATTCTTTCATAGCAGAGTCAAAAGATCTTTTCACAGGACTGTTTCATCTGGAATAGAAATTGCTGTAGGACAAAATCAGGGCAGATATAAATTTTACAGTGAAAATGATGCAGTAAGAGAATGCATGATGTGAGTCACACATACAAGCACCAAGAGAGTATGCTCTGAATAAGTTGCATTTGCAAGGAGGTTTAAAAGATGAGTCATGGGACCCAGTTTTCAAAACAGAGGTAGCATAGAGGCCTTTCAGGTGTTTTCCATTTCCTACAATCCAGCTGCTCCTCCAGAAGGTTGTGTCATGTGTGTCAGAACCATGAGGATGTCTTACATAGTGAAGGGTGTCTCAAATGGCACTTCACACTTGTGTTCAGGTGACAATTCCAGAAAGGGCTGGTGTGGAACTGGGGGGACTGATCCAGCTCTTAGTTCTGTATTAGTAATTCCTACTAACATTTCTTTGTTCTGTATCACTGAAGTAAAAGCAGCCTTTACCACTGGTTATTGCACAGTTACATCTGTCCCACTGTGGAGCAGAGGTTGAAACAATAACTTCTAACTGAGGTTTGTAAAGAGAATAAATCTTACTGCCACATTAGCAGCAGGTGTTTTTAATCTCTGCTTGAATCACACTTTAGAAGCTTTGACAGAGTAAAAGGATAACATCATATGGTTTGCTAAATTAGGTTTCAAAAAGATCTTAAAAGTGAGAGTTCCAGATTACAGCAGTATTTTCTTGTCCAGACAGTTAAAAGAAGAGCTGCATTAACTGTGTACTAATCAGTGGCAACTTAAGACAGTGGTTAACATTACTATAAATAATTCATAATCCTTGGACTTGAATTTGAATACTGAAACGTATTTGTGTCATATTTCTATGGTCACATTGTCTCTACTTATTTTTCTCTCTTTTTTTTTCTTATCAAGATAATAAATTCAGTTCTTCACAACTCTTCTGATTCTTTTCTTCTCAAGATACTCACGTTCCTCTCTGTGAATAATAATTTCCTTTTAAAGCAGTTGTGTGTTCAGCAGAGGGAAAAGCACTGGTGTTTGGAGAATCCAAAGTTTTCAAAAAATTAGTTTGAGATGGAGAGGGGAGGGGTCTTGTCTTGTTTGCATGTCCACAAAGTACTGTAGTTCTGTTCTGTACAGGACCATATATCATTCTAGCATCTGAGTGCCTTCTGGCACTGCAATCAACAGTGTCCTTAGTTTTGAGGTCTCTGAATTCCTCTAGATCAAAAGCAGAGTCAGAGATTGCATTTCCTTTGTTTTTCCAGCTACACCAGGGACCAGTCAACACACTTTGGATTTGATTCTCCCAGCTGACCTTGGAAACTTTGGAGTTACAAAACCTCCTTTACACTGGCTTTACAATATGTTGCTCCTTTTACAATACCTAGGATGCTTTTAATTCAGCGATGCAGAACAACCAAATGTTAATGGGATTTACCAATACAGAGCAAATGTCTCCTTGGAGCATATACAGTCCCAGGTTTGCAAACCACATGGAAGTGCTCTGAGATTTTAATGCAATTTAGCTTGCCTTAGAGCAAAAGAATGATATGTTTGGGCATTTTAAGGACTGCTACTTCCAGCCAGATGAGTTAATCTGATAATAACTACGTGCCTAGAATTTGGTGATTCAAAATTTGCAGGTTTACGTACAGAACTATTTTTTGCTGAGGAAGCAATGTATAATGAGCTCTGAGAGCTGCCAGCAAGTGTGTGCAGCTTTAACTCGTGCAGTTAAAAAATGAATTCAGCCCTGTGAATTGTGAGCAGCTCCTTGGGAATCTTTTTAATATGTGTAAAGCAGGGTGTGCATAGTAATAGCAAATGCGCTGATACCACAATGCAAACATTTTGGAGAAGGAAAACAATGTTTTTCCCACTGTTTTATTAGTTTTAACTAACTCACTTGCAGCATCAAAAATGATACCCAAGACCAACTCTGAATTCTTGAAAAGTCCCTGCACTGTGTTAAACTGCAGCAGTGGGGTGATAAATCTGTGTGAGCCTGAAGGAAATATGGGCCCATGCATTATGCTTTGCTGTGCTTAGTGTGAGGTCGGTCGTTGAGGCTTGGCATGGGTTACTGACTATTTGGGGAGAACAAGGAGCTTCTGCAGTGATTGCTTACACCAATAAGTTGTCAAACTGATCTTCTTACCAGACACATTGCCAGGGCAGCAAGGCACTTCAGAGGCTGCTGGCTAACTGGTCACCATGCTTGGGTAGTAAGTGACCCAGTTTTACTGGGTTATGACCTACCTGCTGGGGGGATATGGGCTGCCTCCACTGGGTCAGTGCTCGCAGGACACTGCACACCCCAGTGAAAGCTGCCAGCTGGAACTGCTGGGATGGGAACACGATGCTTCCCAGGAATATGTCTCTGCAAATGTAGCTTTGATATCAATCACTGAGATATGTTTTGCAATCTTTTTTTACAATTAAGCTTTGGGGAATGGTGACTCTTTAAAGCTTTTAGATGCTGAGGTTGAACAAAAGCCTGATGTTTCAATGACTCCCATGTTGCCTCTTGGCACTTACGGACTCAGTGCCTTCTTTATTTTGCTTACTCCATTGCTTCTACTATTTTCTCTCAGAATTCGGTTCGTATGCCTCATACTGGCTGAATAATTTTTATATATGTGATGTATCTTCTGTGATATCCTAGTTATTTCAAAACATCCTGGCGAACTTTCAGCAGTTTCACTCCAGGTGTTCTTGCAGTGTGAGCAGACCTAGGTGCTTTTCAATACATATACTTATTTTCTTATTCCACTTACCCGTAGGACATAATTGCCTCTGGCATGCTGATCTATCTTTGAGAAGAAAGAGAGAAAAAGAGAAGACAGTGTAACATCCATGCTTTTGATTCTTTTTGTCCATTTATTATTCTCTGTTACTAAGTGAAGTAGAGCTCTCTTAGTTTGTAGGCATAACATTGCCTCTATACAAAATCTTTTTTTGTCATCTGAATCACCTTAATTTTTCAGTATCCTCTGAACATAAACTATGAAAATTGTCCCTTTTCTTCCACCCTACCTTGTGAATCTCAATTATAAATTGTGAGAGGGTCATGAGCAAAATGTACAGAATATGAGATGTTGCATTTTAAAGGTTTTATGGACACTCATTTGGGATGACCTGCATAGGTCACTGGTCATGCAATGCTTTAGTAAATTGGAAGTAATTAATTTATAAATGAAATCAGTGGGAAAAATGACCATGAATTTTAATAGAAGTGTAATATTTGCAGGAATGGAACTTATTAAACTTCAAAATACGAGGTGGCCTCTTCATCCCCTAGACTCCACAGTTATAATTATAACAGGTGGAGTTATTATAACAGGTGGAGATTCAGAGGTACTAAATTGGCTGCATGAAGGCTTTCTAATTGGATATGAATAGTGTAAGGGTAAAAGAGGGAGATAGTTGCAGAGGCCTATCAAAGAAAATCAAGAGTGAGGACAAAACATCCTGAGTTTACACCATGCCTGTTCTCCAGTTTGTGGTGACTTATAATGTTCATGATCTGCACAAAAAAACCCCAGGGGTTTGTTTTCCTCAGTAAGAGAGGCGGAAGAGTTTATCTTGCCTCTTGTATCCTTGCTTGAGTGTGTTCCCCCATTAGAAGTAGTTTTCTCTCCGAGCATGCTTTTTATGTCTCACAAGGTGCAGCCTCTGTGCAACCTGGTGCTTCTGTCTGGCTACAAAACCTTCACACTACTGAGAGCAGAGCAGCAGCTTTTTCAGTATGGCTTGCTGCAGACTTAACTACAGCTCTGTACCTTGTACGTCTCTCTCCTGTTTACTTTCCTGCCAGGCAATGCTAAGGTGTCCTATGAATACTTGTTTACAAATTTTCAAATATGTTCTCCTAAGGAAAAAAACGGTTCTCTGTAGGCTGGTGCTACTTGGGAAACACAATGGAACTGTATGTGCACGTGTTTTCTGTCTGCCTATCTAGATACTGATAATCCTCCTGGTCTTTGGAAAAGTAAAGCTTGCCTGTGTTTATCCAATTTATTCGAACTGAAATCTAAAGTTCTTTTTTTACTCATGCTTTTCTTGTATGTCTGGTTGGTGCTTAGTTCTGGTTCACTTAATATGCATTTATATGCCTTACTTTTCAATTGAACTTTTACCCGTCACGGGCTGAGAGGCAAGTTATATTGCCAGGCCTCAGTTAATTACCAGTGCCATTATTTTTTTATTTGTGGTGCCTAAGCAATCAGGAGAACAGCAGGTTAAGTCTCATTTGCAAAGAGATCACTACTCAATTAGTGCTTAAGCATATAAAATTAAAAAGAGAATAACTAAGGGTATGGCAGTAACAACATTAAATGCCTGGTTTAGTGCTAAGGAACCTGCTCTACATAGTAGCCCACTAAAAGAATGAAGGATTAGAAGGGACGTATATAATGCCTGAAAGCAACAGGGAAATTATGTGAGAGACTCTTCTCACAGAAAAATTAGAAGAGCTTGTTAGAACAGGGCACAGAATCTGGTTTTGCAAAATCAAATGTCTTTGGTTTTGAGGATTTGCTGCATGGCTAGTTTAATTTTGGTTGTGAAAACAAAAGTAAAAAGCATCAGACATTCAAGATCATCCCTGTTCACTCAAATCAAAAAGGCCCCAAAGTGTCAAAGTTTTACTTATGAGCTCTTCTGCCTTTCACTAGGGAAAACTGTTTTAACTTCTAGATTCAGCCATGCTTCCTCTAGCATGTTATAGTTACACTAATTCCCATTATTTTTAACTACTTGCCCCAAAAAGTACTGAACAGCAAACTCAGCAACTGAATGGATCACTGCATGGGATTGGAAAGGCTGTCTCTAATTTTATTCTTCTACTTACAACCTGGTGGTGCTGACAGTGGGGAGAAGAGGTGCTGCTTCCCTTGAAGTAAAATTGCTGAGCAGTTGGAGCCAGCTGAAGAGCCAGCTTTTTGCGTTATACATCCTTCCCTGGAAACTGATTAATTTGAGAGACATCATGTGTGTTCTTTGTTAGCTGGTTGAAATATTTCTGAATGAAGTGGCAGCTCAAGGATTTTTAAAGGAATTCTGGAGAAGAAATTGTTATACACAGGAGCAGAGACATGCAATGAAATGTGCTCTCGTTTTTAAAATATACAGTCCACACATATGCCCTTAAAGATGAGAGTGTAAAAAAACTCTCCATGGGTCATCCAAACCCAGAAAACCTGTAAGACTATAGTGTAAAAAAAAGAAAAAAAGAAATAACCCCAAAAAACTGTTCACCTCCTTTTCCACAGAAAAGGTGGTTCCAGCTTGTCCTCCACCTCCAGGATGAGATGAAACAGCCCCTTGGCTGTGGCTTGCTCCTTCTCACACTGCAGATTCATCTTCCAAGTTTGTCATCTTGCTCACTCATCGGGGTAGTCTGTGCCTGAGCAATATACAACTGCTTGCCTTCTCTACAGGAAGCTGGCTGGGAAAATAAGACTTTCTTCATGAAGGAAATCCAGCCGCTCTTAAATCTGGGTGCCTTCAGTTTGCTTCTTTGTGGCACTGTTTTACTCTTCCTTAGTTTTTAAAAAACTTGCACACAGCCCCTGTGATGTGAATCTGCGTAATGGAACTGGCAGCAATACACAGGAGAATAGGGAAGCTGAATTGCAGAATTAGCGCAGTGAAAAACAATACTGGCACTGCCCCAGTCTGCAGCCGTGACTGGGTGTACAGATCATCACAGAAGGTGGATGGGGTGAATGTGCTTTTTTTCACTGAGTTACAGATCCATTCAATGATGAGACCCTAGAGGAATTTGAATCTTCAGTGGAAAACAGCCACTTTCCTGCTGCCACTTGAATATACAAGCACCAAGATGTTTATACCCCACAGTGTTGTGTAGAGTACGTAGGGAGTCCACTTCTCCTACTGGGAAAAGTACAGTTTGGTACTGTGGTGCTCTGCTCTAGTACTGTTATGAAGCAGGGGCTACTGTTTTGAGAGAAATTAAATTTTTGTGCAGCCAAATTTCAGCTAATTGGTATGTGAACTTTTTCTGTGGGACAGGTTGGGTATTCAGGGTATTCAGTAACTGCATGGGGGCCTCTGAAAGCTTGAGCAAGGGAAGGATTATCAAATACTTATTTTTTACTTTGCAGGGGTGTGTGTGTTTAAAGTTGCATGTGTTATTAAATATCTGCAAATATTTTATGAATCTGAAAAACTGATCAGGAAGCACATTTCTTCACAGAGCCTGCAACCCTTCATCAGGTGAGCCCAGTGCAACCTTAACCAGCTGAGATTGCAGTGGCTGCACTTAGTGCAGACATTTCATGTGGATTTAAACAGACCTAAGGTTTTGATTACATTTGCTTTTCTTATAGAGGCACCAACCTCTTTTCTTGACAGATGAAGTGAGTTGACTCTGGCTGGACACCAGGTGCCCACTGAAGCCTCTCTACCCTTCCCTTCCTCAACTGGATAGGGGAGAGAAAATATAATGAAAGACTCCTGGGTCAAGATAAGGGCAGAGATCGTTAACCAGTTATAGTCAAGAGCAAAACAGACTTGACTTAGGAATGCTAGTTTAATTTGTTGACAGTCAAATGGGAGTTATGAGAAGTAAACCCAAATCTTAAAACATCTTCCCCCTACTGCTCCCTTCTTCCCAGCCTCAATTTCACTCCACATTTTCTCTACCTCTGCCTCCCTCAGCTGTGTAGGGAGACAGGGAAGGGGGGTTGTGGTCAGTTCTTCACATATTGTCTCTGTTGCTCCTTCTTCCTCAGGGGGAGGACTCCTTCCTGTGCTCCAGCATAGGGGCCCTCCCACAGGAGACAGTCCTCCATGGACTTCTCCAACATGACTCCTTCCCATTGGCTGCAGTTCTTCACGAGCTGCCCCAGCAGCCCAGCAAAGGGGGAATATTGATGTGCCAAAGTCACGGTACACGACAGAGAGCCCTGTCAGAAACAACTATTAGCAGAAACCCAGATAATGAGATGGGAGATGCTGCATTCCTGCTGCTCCAGAAAATCAGGGGCCTGCTGCCTTCCAGGGCAGGCTGCCAAGTTAGGCTCCTTCATCCTTGAGCTGCAGATTAAGAGCCAGAGATTAATGGCTTCGAGGGACTGGGTAGGACAGACGGCTGTTGTTTCTTGTACTGGGGCTTGTGCTAAGGCTATGTTCATGACCAGAGCATGAGGGGTTAATAGGGCACTAAGGGGTGTTTTAGTATATGGTTAATTAGTTATCATCCAGGCTGATTGATTGCCTATCTATTAAGTCTTCTGTTGATGGACTTATAAAATATATTACTCATCTGTAAAATGGTTATAACAGCTATAAATCATTTAAGAAACCTTACAATTCCTTTATGAACCTATTCTTTAGCGTGAGGATCTGCATACCCTGTGTTTTTAAATTACTCATATTATGACAGCACCTCATGTGAGCATATCTTCCATACTGTACAATTCAATAGAAAGGATCTCCTGTGTTTCATAATGGCTGCTTATTTTCCCCTCCAAGTTTTGATCCTTGCCTTTGTGAAAGTTATCACACTGCCTTTAAAGATGCTCTACAAGGTCTGTGGCAAAATCCTCTATAGCTGTTGGAGCCAAGGGGAGTAGAGCCATTTGCTCTGTCAGTGGGAAGGGCTGTTACACCACCATGAGAACCAAAATGTGCCTGCCAAATGCCAGGTGGTCCTTTCCAGTGGAAGCTGGTGGGGTTCTCAGTGGCTTATGAAGAATAATGTAAGTTCTTGGCCAACCTGTTTTCATTTGATTAAGCCATGGGTAGCCTGGTTTAAGCTGGTGGTACGTGAGGGTATTTCTGATTGTGCTCACTTATGCTTGTTTGTGGCACTGAGGAATGATTCCAGGGACTGTGGAAACCTGGGAGTGAAGCATGTTTCCAAACCCTCTTACTCCCAGTAAAACCCTCTCTGTCTGAAGAACAAGGGCTGTACCAGCTCTGTCACATACCATCATTTCCCTGCTTTTGGAGAGATCCTGTGGGGGACTTGCCGACCCTTTTACTTGACCAGGGAGCTGTGTGGATGAGTTTGTGGCATACTTCTGGATATTTGTATGGCTACAATTTTTTTTTTTGTTGTTCACCTGATTCACCTACAAATATATCATTCAGCCCCAGCACTGTTGCTGGGAAGAGACTGCCAGGGCATTTTTTAAAATGAATTTTCAAATGCTTCCTTCCCAGTCCTTTGCTTTTTTATATTAGCCTTTTGGAAATCAGGAATTGAAATCTGTTTCCTCCCTCGGGTTTTCTTTTTCTCTATTTTTCTTCCTTTTCCCTTATACTGCTTGTTTCATTTCATGACTGGTTTTAGAAGTCAGCCTGTAAGTTCATGAAATGAAACAAGCCAAGAAACAAATGGTACTATACTGAGGTGGGGAGGGTGTAATATATTTTGCAGAAAGGCTGTGCAGACTTCAGGCACAGGCAGGAATGCAGAGACACAGTAGTATTAGAATGGAGTGAATCCCATAAATACCTCTAGCACAGATGTGGGTTGCCAATAGGCAGCTGGTAGCAGACAATGAAGTCTGTAGATCCCAAATGAAATGTGTGTCATTACAGGACATCCTGTGTTACACCTCAGGACATGTTGACATGAAGGCTGGACATTGGAACATTGGTCCAACAAATTGTGCCAGTTTCTCTCGTGCCCTCTTAGTGCAGTGGGGTGTGATGTGATGCTGCTCTCTGGAGGTGATGCTGGCTCAGCCTGGCCTCCCTGGCACCTCACAGAATGCCTCAGCACCCCAAAGTGGGCCATGAGCCTGTGCCTGTTTTATTTCTCTTTCCATGTGCCCTTCCATCCTGTCAGGGGATTAACTTTAGATGTGAGATAAGAAGAAAATCAGTCCCTTCTTTTATAATAAAAACCTGACTCCAGGAGTACTGGTCAGTGTTCCTGGCTTTGGGGGTTTCATCACAAAATTCTTGCAATACATGTGTTTTCACTAAAAAAAACACCCACCTAAGAAAGCAGTTCAGCTTTTCAATTATTTAGAGAGATGTTATCATGACTGGAAGCTCTGGGACGTGACCTCCAAAGTTGCTAGTGTTAGTGGCAAATAGTTAAAAACAAAATGCAATTACTTCCTAGAAGAAAAACTTATTATGATGAAACAAAGAAAGTTTAATAATTTGGAGATAGCTGTTTTTTTTTTTTTTTTTTTTTTTTTTGAATGCTGTAACTGACATGACTGTTGCCTCCTCAAAAGAAAATCATGGGGGTACAGGAGGATTACCTGTCCTCCATGTCTCCTAATTGCGGTGTGATTTATTACTTCATCTGTATACTTGGTACTAATGACACAAAAAAATATAATTTTTAAAAAATTATTGTTGTTGTGTAAGTTTTAGCTTTGTTGTTGAAGACTTACCAGAGAAGGGTTTCTGGAAATATTCAAATTAGCAAGCCCATATATAAGAAGACATATTTCTCTTAGCCTATGGCTTTGCATGATTATATAACCTTCTCACCTGCATCAGAAATTCCAGAATGAAGTAGCTGCTGAAGCCACTGTTTTTTGCTCCTCCTCAGATTTTTATTCAGGCATTTCTAACATGGTACTTCACTCTCTGCCCCTTTTCCTCTTCAGCTAAAAGAGTATGAAGTATTTTCCTCTTGTTGTTGTTCTGTCATCATGTTCTGAATGTTCTCTTTGCAGGGACAAAGTGAATATCCTCACAGCCATGAGCATCCTCACAACCAAATGCCTCCATCTTCTCTCCACTGTCTGATTCCAGCCCTTTTAAATGGTGCTTTTTGTCCAGTGTGCCCCAAATCTCATGATCAGACAGCAGCTTCCCTCCATCTTCCTGCTGCTTTTGGATCTGCACCCTGCCCAGCGATGAGATGCTACCTCCTCCCTTCTCTCATGAGCTGTGCTACCCTTAAATGTGAGTCCACTTGCACATCTCAGTCATGCTTGGCTGACACATGGTGTGGATCTCACAGGTCTGATGAAGCACCAGGTAGAGTCTGGTTGCACATGGTGACAGTCTGGGGTACGTGCAGCCTATGTGGGGTCTCGGTCTGCAGTTAGATGCATCTTGACACCCTCTGATGCTGGTGTTTCTGGATGGAACCTATTCACTCCAGAGCAAGCCTTTGCCAGGGCTATCATGAGTGCAAAGCAGTTATTATTTACTGTGAGCTCTGTCTTGCCCAGCCCCTGCACAGCAGATCCCTTTGTCAATCATCTTAAAAGCAGCTCAGGAAAATCCTGAACACACTTAAAACAAAAAAATGAGGAGGCAGGACCTTACCGCCACAAAAGACTTCAGTTATTATAAACTCAGCTCATCCAAACACCTTAAAAACATTCCCAGGCTCCTCAAAACACTGCTGCAGTGTGCCAACCCCAAATACCTGTTACAGAGAAGGCAAAGCCACCACCCTGAGTGGTGCCACTGGAGCTGTTGTAGGGCTGGACTAGACTTTATCAGCTACATGGAGAATCAGGGAAGTTGAAAGGGCTGAGGGGAAGCAGGAGGCTGGCATGTGCAATGGTGCAGTTGGCTTGCAAGAAGTTACATTAAAGCCTGACCATAGTGTGGCTCCTCATCCCTTGCCACATATTCAGCAAAGGGAGATGCTCCAGCTTTTATAATGTATGATTAGTGGGAGAAAATAGTGTGGGTGGAGATGCTGGCTCTAGGCTCTCTCAGTGAAACTTTTCAGCCAAAACCAAGTCAGGTTTGAAAACCTAAGGTGTGCACTGAAGCACAAAGGCAGTGATAGAGAGGATTTGTTCCCAAGTAAAGATATTTTAAACAAAAGGAAAGAGCAGGCATTCTGTTTGTTTAATGGCTGCAAGCTGATCGGATGTTTCACTACAGCTGTGTTTTGTTTTTTGGTGCTATCACAGTATTTACTTGCAGAGACAGGACAGTGAGCTGCAGGTAGAGGCTGGCAGGGAGGATGCAACAGCAAAAGTAGCTAAATAGCATAATTTTTCTTGTTATTATTCTGATACATTGCAGTACCCATTATCCGGACACAAACTGAGAGGCGCTCCCCTGGCCTTACATGCAGAGTAGCTAAGGTGGAGAAAACCATTATCTCTCTGTTGTGGACAGGGATCTGATATTGATAGAACAAACAATTTGCTACAGGTCTAAAGAAAGTTTTTATCACACTATGTATGAAACCAGTGCCATGTTCTTGCATCTGGTCCTCAGTACAAAAGCCTCTCAATTAAAAGAGGGGTTGGCCAGCTTGTTTTTGCCACGTGTCAGACTGAGCAGTAAGTGAGGAGGTAGTAGTTGGTGCTGATACCAGGTATGTCCACCAGCAGTGGATGTACCTGCTGGGTTGTACACCCTTGTGAACCTTGTGAAGCAGCATGTGCAGCACTACAGGTACCCAACACAGAAAACTGGGTTCCTCTGAGATGTTACTCTTCACTAGAGTGTCTTGCACTGTTGTCTTAATGAAACTTCTCTTCATCCCTTTTGGAGTTGTGCAGGATCATAAATGTCAGGATCATAAAACCACAGAATGGTTGGGTTGGAAGGGACTATTAAGACCACCTAGTTCCAACACCCCTTGGTGTGGACAGGGACACCCTCCACTAGACCAGGTTGCTCAAAGCCCATCCAACCTGGCCTGGAATACTTCCAGGGATGGGGGGATCCACAGCTTCTCTGGACAACCAGTTCCAGTGCCTCAGTGCAGTCACAGTAAAGAATTTCTTCTGAATATCCGATCTAAACCTACTCTTTCAGTTTGAAGCCTCAGCAGTCCCTTGGGCACCTCTGGTCCATGGGGACACCTCCTGTGTGGCCAGCAGATAATGGCCTGGGAAGAGATAAACACTCCTTTTGAGCGTGAAATCTTCCTGTCCTGAGAGGGGTGTCTAAGGTAATGTGCATGTTTTGCTGAGGATTCAGCCTCTCTCTCTATTGTCTGTAGAAAGAGCTTAGACATTTAATTTTTACATCTGGTCTGCATTCTTTGCTGGAAAAATGGGACCTGCTCTATTATTGGTCTCAAATCCTGCTGGGCTGCACCAAGACACTCAGCTGATTTTCTTTAGCAATAATACTACAATGTAATACTCTCCCAGGGCTACTGATAACAGAGCCACTGTACACATCAGGAATGCTGTGCTGCTTTAGTAATTCATATTTATTGTGTGCTTGGATGTTTTTGGAGAGAAGGTCTGACAAAGAAGCAAAATATTGTGACTACGGCTGATAAAGTAAGACAAAGGGAATGATGTAGGATCTGGCTTGCTACAGCATTTTGTTCAAATCTATCCTAGGTAGGCTTTAAGGGAGCCTGCATTCCTACAACCTCTGAGTGCATTCCAGTAATGTGTTAAGAGATGCTACCAGCATCTGCTGCTTGTGAGTCATCCTTCTTTTCTCTTTTCCCAGAGCTAGAAGGGTATGTGCTTTTTGAAAAGAAATATGCAGCTTTATATCCTATCCAGTATGT
Organism: Aphelocoma coerulescens; assembly: GCF_041296385.1. Classification (NCBI taxonomy): domain Eukaryota; kingdom Metazoa; phylum Chordata; class Aves; order Passeriformes; family Corvidae; genus Aphelocoma; species Aphelocoma coerulescens. Next base: position 82,303,852 of record NC_091015.1, read on the forward strand.
GCCTGGGGCTCTAAAATGCTTACCAGTCTGCTTAGATAAATACCAAAACTCTTCATGCTGTTATGTGACTTAAGAGTGAGTACCATAGACAGTTACCCCTGTGGTATGCTGAGTAGAAAGCCACAGCACAGAAAGACCATGAAAATTTGCCTGACTTGCATGTAACATCAACATCAGAGTCAAAACCACACCTCAAGTCCTATAGTCCCTCGGTGCTGGTTGTTAGTGATGAGCTGGGAAAGCACATTTGCCCCTCTGTGGCTTGCACAGGATTGTGGCTGTTCACCAAAGTGTTGGTGGCAGACGCTTTGCTTTCTGTGAGCCCAGGTATGAAAACATAGTACTGGGATCATAGGGAAGGTTTTCAGTCTTCCTTTCTCCTCCACCACCATGTTATTGGGGTGGCTGCTGCAGTGGTTTATACACTCTAAGTCCACCCAGGGGATGGAGCTGTTGTCTTTACTGACACTGGTTTTTCTTGCACCAACCTGCAAATGAAGTCAGGGCTGGCGAGGAACTATACCTTATCAGAAATTGCTGACAGAAAATGCTTGTTTAATTAGGTCCTGTTCTAAGCAAAGCCAGCAGTTTACCATATCTTTGAATGTGTTGTTCATTTATCAAGCAGAACCATGAGGTGGATGATATTTGTCAGGGAAGATGAAGGAGGCACAGTATCGTATAAATCGGTCAGTTTGGAACTCTCACTGTGAGTGATGTTTCGAAAATGCTAACATCGACTGTAATTACTCAAAATTACACATAATTTATGTTGTGCTTGTTCGCCGCTCTAACAGTCTAGGAAAATGCTTTACAATTAACTCTGGATGATAAGATTTAATAGGAGCTTTCAGACATTTTTATCCTACTCATCTGTTTTGAGTTGTAAATGCAACATTGACTTTTGATTTCTTTAGTGGTTGGACAGTTGGCTGAATCGTAAATTATAGTTTCAAATATGCAGAAATCATGAAATGAAATTCCCTTGGATTAGTAGCAGAGATAATTTTATGTTGTGGGACTATATTTCTCATTTAACTCACAGATGTATTTATGTTATCGGTAAAAAATAATTTTGCACCTGAGCTATAGCTCAAAATTCTATTGCCCACCTGCCACCTATGCCATAGGCATAATTTATTAAGTTGCAAGAGGAGTTCTGTTTAGATCAGCAGACTTTTGGGACAGGTTACCATTTCTACAATGATTTATTTTAAAATCTTCATGATTTTTAAAACTTCTCTGTGTTCCCATTTATTTGTCTGTAAAAAACCTCAGACTATTCTGTAGCAGTCTGCAAAATACTTTGCAATCTCAGGACAAGAGCATAGTGTATAGGCAGAACATGCACATTTCCTTTCCTTCTAGTGTACATCTTAAGTGCAAGATCATGGTCAGTAGGTACAAGATTGAGGCTGTTGAAAGTATATACCTCAACTCTATCTAGTTTTCTTTTTGAGAATATGTCTCTAAGGTGAAAGTAAACAAGAGTTTTTGTAACCACAAGGCTGCTCTAAGGTTGGAATAAGTCATATGCAGGTTGGGGCTCTGTTTATATTACCCTTAAAAAGACACTTGATTGCTTTGTACCTCATTTTTTTTCTACTTTTTTCATCTGTGATACCTATGATCTTACAGAATATTTGGTTGAGCTTCAGAAAGAAATGACTTTGCTGGACAGGTTGTCTCCCTTTGACAAGCCCCAAGAATAATCTATGCAAAAAGGAGAAGAAATAATACCGAATAACCCATCATGTGTTTAGCACTGCTGCTTGAAAGAAAAGTTTTCCATATTTTTCTTTTCCTAGATATGGTAGAAAAGACCAAATCTTCTATTCAGCACTCATCATGGTACTGTGATGCTGAGGCGGCTCATGTTGCCCTCTGATTTACCCATGTTTGGCAGAAAGAATCACAGAATCATCATAGAATCACAGAATATCCTGGGTTAGAAGGGTACTTACAGATTATCTAATTCCAGTGCCCCTCCCATGGGCAGGGACACCTCTGAGTGGTCCCTCAGAGCTCCATCCAGCCTGGCTTTTAACACTTCCTGGAACATCTGGAACTACTAATCCTTTAACTAGGGATTCAGCTTCCTAAATTCCATTATGAGTCTGGTAACCTTCACCCTTCCCACAAAGCAGAAGCAAAATCTGACCCCCATTATGATAGATGTTGTCATTATTACTGTTACTGGTTATATGTGGCATGGCAAGAACTTCTGCTTCTAGTATCACGTGCTGTGGGAAAAAATGATAGGATTAGTCATCATGGAACCAGGCTATACAAAGTAAGATGTGCATTTGAAAATTCATATTTCCTAAGAGGGCCATTCCCTAATGGTGAGCTTAATAACAAATGAGGTCTGAAAACGCTATTCAGACTGTGTACTGTCTCCTACATCAGCTCTTAAAAATCGCATGATTTTTAAAGTCATTGTGAAGTGACTCTACCTCCTCCACCACGTTATGCTACAGTGGGGATACTGTAACACGCCTATATCAAACCAGGAGTCCAGTGGAAAAGAAATATCTATGGACGGATTCTTGCTGTTTCAGAGATGTTTATTTCTGCAGCCGCGTGGCCGGGATCTGCCGAGGAACTGCTACAGTCATCGGACCAAGGGTCCTTTTGCCCCCGCAGGGAAACACACACCAACCAATGGGGAACGAGGCTGACCAGGGGCAGGGAAACCCCGTGTCTTCCTCCCAGGGCCCCTCCCCCAGGGCTCCATGGCAGGGGGAGGGACCCCAACAATATTACTCTAATGTCTCTTGGGAAATACAGTATTAACATTGCACTGCTGCTTCTGCTCAGTCAGTGATGCAGGTGGCCTAATGTTCCACCTCTGAGGTCAACGGCAAAATATCTTGCGTGGGCAAGGTCTTCAGAAGGTTGATATAAGAAAGCAAAACAGAAAATCTGTCCTTAAAGTCTTGGTTTGACAGTGAGACTCCCCAGCTCCTAATGCTTTCCTGGGATCATGACTCTGACTCTACCTCACTTTCGCTGCTCTCTGCTGATTTTCCTGTCTGTTTAGAAAGGATGCACTGATACAGATTATTACTGCATTACAGTCCAAATGAGAGGCAAATCACTGACCTTTATGGATGAGAATGAATCCCTTAGGTGATACAGCTGTTTTGCAGCAGTGTCTATCTTGGGGCTCTCTGATGGCATATGCATCGCCGTGAGAGAGACAGGGCACAACTGAATGAAACGCAGCTCCTCCTCTTCTGAATGCTGCGCATCTCAGCAGGCACAAATTAGGATGTCTTGGACAGACCCACTGCCTGTTTACACCAGCTTTGTGTGGAGACAATACGCTGAAGGCTATTCCTTGAGCAGGATGAACTGGGCTGTCTCACACCCTGACACACAGGAGGAGGAAGAGCAGCAACGTAACCAGCTCGCAACAGTACGGACTTCCTCATGTGCCATATCCTCACTTGTTACTGAGCCCACCTCCACTCCTGGGTTTGATCTAACTCATAACATAGCTGGCATAAACCAAGCTGAGCTTAGTAATAAGACCCTGGCAGCACAAACGCAAAAGCAACCGAATCTCCTCAACTTTGAATTTGTCCAGGTCAGAACTTTTCTGGAATCTGTAAGGTATCACTTGTGCCTCTTTTATATGCCTCCTTTCTCTTACTCATGGCCAGGACAAGTAAGATGTGATGCACATGAAGAACAGATGTCTGGGACATATCCATCCCTCCAGTTTGATGGTTCCCGGGAGCTGTGCTCAGCAGCAGGTTCTAGCTTGTGCTATGTGAAAGTTGCATCAAGAAAAATACTGGCATGGGCTAATAAATCATATTTCAAGGTGACCAAAATATAGCTTCTGGGTCCCCCAAGGATTTGTGTCACTGTTGGCTGTAATGAATGGTCTAAAAGGGAATTTTAGGCAACAAATGTGATGGCAGCATAAAATGATTAAGAGCAATAAAAGCTGGAGGACAAATCACAAAATCAAGAGGGGCTTAATAAAGCTGGATAAATGGGCAATGCAGCAGCAAATGAAAGGCAGTGTTGCAAGAAAATTTACACTAGAGAGAATGATGTTATATCTTTTCATGCATTCTTGAGTTCTGTATTTTGCTCTGAAGAGATCTGGAGTCCTTGACAGTTGGTTTAAAGAACACTGCTACTCAGAGCCTAGGTGTGATGACCAGTGCAGAATAATAGTGGCAGGTCATGCAATCTATGCAGATAAGGCAGAGATGGGTCATAGGAAAAGGAAAGGAATACATCAGAGACTATAGTGTTTGCCCATGGTCACTTGTAAAACCACATGTAGAGCAGAGGGCTTGGGAATATCGTGCCTAGGGCCGGATGCTGAGCAGCAGGTATGAATTCCCAAGAGTCCAGGCCATTAACTGAAAGAGATACAGCTCCAAGGGGCCATAGCATCATACAGATGGCCAAGATGGGGGGAATCAATCACTCTTTGTCTAACTCTGTTTGTTAGACGGTTGAGATGGATTGCTTAGTCCATATGCTCAATTATTAAATGACTGAAATTAGTAAAATGACTTGCAAGCTCTGTTATTTTTCCCTCTGAACCACTGATTTGCAGCCACAGCTCAGACTAGGGGACTGTTGCTGGATGGTAAGTCCTTTTGTTTTTCCCTAAGAACTGGCAGCTGTGATAAAAAATGTCATCAGAAGAACAAACTGAAATGAATAGTGGTAGAAGCTCCATGCACTCAGACCAGCCTCAGAGCACAGGGGGACTGGGGACACTGGTGAGGGCATGTAGGACCTTGTCCTGGCCCTCTGACATTTCTGCCCTTACACCAGGGCAGTGGGTAGAGTGTGAGTGCCATGCAGGACTGGGACTGTCACTTGGAGGTGTCTGGTGGTGTGGCAAAGCCCAGTCCCTCCACCATGGCAGGCTGAACTCCTTGTCTGTAAACCATAAGCAGGTTTTATATAGTGCTGCAAATGTTCATGCACACGGCCAGGCTTGCCCTTGAGCAGGAGGCTGAGGACCTGTGTGAGCAGCGTGCTTGTTTCACTGACAGTCTGTGGCACCACACACTTCCTCTGGGCTTGGAGTCTTCTCTCCTCTTCTGCCCTGGACCTGCTGAGCCCTGATGTGTCTGAAAATGGATCCTTTTTATATCTCATCAGCAAAACCAGAGGGTTCTTCAGTTTTGTTTGTGGCAGTGTGATAGATGAAAGTGTTGGTTGTTGGCATAGGGATTTCACAGACTGCAGAAACACTGTCACCTGTTCCATAAAACAGAAAAAAAAGTGCCAGGCTGCCAAGTGCCTGCTAAACACCAGCTGGTAAGTGTCACAACACCAAGCTGTGCAGCTATTGACTGTGATCACAAGTTGAGGCAAACCTGAGGACAATCAGAGAGCCTAACACTGACATGCAGCTTAGGAAGGTGGGTTATGAATTCCCCTGTGGCATGAGCACAAGCCCCTAGCAAGAGGGCTGCTGGTCTTTCCCCAGTGGGGGATACAGAGCCTGGGAAGCTGTTCCTGGCTGCTGCATAGCCTGTCCTGCAGAGACCACTTCTGGAGGCTTCTGTGGAATCAAAACAGACTGTGAAGCAGCTTGTCCTGGAAAAACTCTTAGTAAATGCAGAAGGTTGCAGGCAATATGATGCTGGACTGTACTTTTATGCCCCATCCTCCCACTCCACCTACAATAGGAGAGTTAAACCATCATGTTATCAGGATATGAAGAACAATCTAGAGGCTTTTTTGTTACTGTAGACTGTGACTACTGGGAGAGACAGTAATGGTCTGAAAATATCAAATCATAGCTCTGTGGAGGGACAAAGTCATCTATTTGCACTGCAGGCTTGTATGGCTGCAAGGGATATATGCCTCACACTTCCCATGGAAGGTTTTCAGCAATGAGTATACTGATGCTGTGGAAGACTGCATGGAAAGGTTACAGAGCCTCAACAGTTGGGGCTTTAAGAAGAAAGAGGTATCTGCTTAAAATACGTAAAACTAATGGTTAGATGGGGAAATGGTGGAATAGGTGTCCTCCTGTCTATGTTCTGTGGTATCTGTTGGTGGCAGGAGGTGAGAAAGCTCTCAGAATCTCAACAGCAACTTTGTGTCCTTTACACCACTTCCTTGATCACGATGGCTGCAGTTCTAGTCTAGTGCTTTAAAATCAATATGACATGTGAGGGTGAGTGCTATGGTATGAGTACAAGAATCATTATAAAATAATTATCAGTGCTCTTTCTGCAATGGTGTAAAGCATTTTCAGGTGATAAGCAGAACCCATGGCATTTTACATTTGTGAATGCACAGATTTACATCACGTCAGATGAGCAAACAAGAAGTCAGTAAAAACTTTTTTCCTTGATGGGTGCACGGCTCTCCAGGGATGCATGACTTTGCATGAGTCTATGGAAACAAGGCTCCTGTCTTAAATTGGTACAGCCTAAGATTAGGCAAAGGAGAGACTGAAATGTCTTGTGCACATCTGCAACAGGAACTGAGCATGGCATGCCTGTAGTAAAAGTGTGGTAGCTTGGTGGTTATGTGTGATCATCTATTTCTGGGCAATTTGAGGTGTAGAGATTCCTTAGCTAGAAATAAAGCTGCAAATTCCATTGCAGACTGTTCTGCTTTCAGAGTTCTTTTGCCGCTCTCCATGAAACTTGTGTTAGTGTAAGTTCCCTAGCTCTTCTCATTTACACAAGCAAACAAGAGAAGATCCAGGTACAAAACTGACTGCAGAGTAAGAATAAATAGATATTTTATCTTAGTCTGTCATGTTTCTGAAGGCATGAGACTCTGTCAGGGCTGTGTAACTGGTTTCCAAGCCTATCAATGCCCCAGCCTCAATGTTTCAAAAAAAACCAGGCAAGACTTTCTTTTGACTTCAACATTATTCGATTAGAAAGGTAACTTCTCTGGTGGGCTGTACTTGAGCTGATTCACTGCTAAAGGCAATGTCCAAATGAACAGTGATAAAAGAAGCAGACAATCTGCTCGACTCTGCAAACTGAAGCCTTGTCTCCTTGACATGATGCTGATGAACCATTTTGTCTTGATGCTCAAGGCACGTAAAGCTGCAGATAAGCACTAACTGCTGTGTGCAAAGTAGTCAATAAATTGCCATCAGACTTCCCCTTCTGTTTAACTTTTATTAAAAGAGGTGCTAAGGTACTGTACTGTATGCAGTACATCATATTTATTACCAAAATTAACAAATATACAAAACTTATACATGTAATTTTCTTACATCCATTTATTGGTCTATAATACTGCATTTGTTCAAGTAGGTTATCTACAGTATGTAAACATCCCTTGGATTGACCTCACACAGATTAGGAAAGCCCATCTAACCCATGTAGTTACCAAATATAGCTTTTTCTTATTTTAAAATTTATTTGGCTTTCATTGGTAGAATCTAATCTTCACATTTGGCACATGGAAGAGACATCTACAGTGCAAAAGAGGCAGATTTTCTGGTTTTGTTCTGAGCAGTTTAGCAGTCATGGTTTTAAAGAGTCAAGAATAAATTTACACAAACTTGATAGGAGATGGATTAGTGTTAACGCCAATGACTTACAGATCAGCCATTAAACTAGAGCAGAAATTCAAAGCCTCTTCCCCTCAGTCACGTGGGAAAAAACCCCAACCTCAGCCTTGTTTCTAAAGGATTAAAAAAGAACTCTGTTAGCAACAGAGGGAGGAGTTTAGTTTACAAGGAGCCCACTGAGATTCCAGTTTCAATTTTCTGCTTTGCAGATTTTTTTTTCCTCCTGTTAGCAAGCAATTCTTTTCTGTTTTAATGGGGAAAAAAATAACCAGTGGGGAACAACTCTTCTGTGGTGACAATTTCTCAGTAAATTGGAGATTACGGTTGGAGTTTACAGATCTTTGAACCCTGATGTATAGAGCTCAGTAAGCTGCCGTGTACAAAGGGAAGAGAAAGGAAGAGAGAGAGAGAGCAGTGTCATTATATTCCAGGTGTGGAGCTCTCCAATTTTGCTGTAAAAACCAGGAAAAAACTTCCTTCCTTCTGTTTCCCATAGTTTCAAAACTGTGACTTAATTTAACTGAGTAAAGCTGATCCAGAGAGACCTTCATTCGCACCCTTCTTCCCATTCTCATCCAAGCACCGTATTGCTATTTTTTTATGAGGCCTCACCCATGTCCATGGAAGCATCTGATGAGAATGGACCGAACTGGACACCGTTTCACATGGAAAGCCCTCTGCCATTCCTCGTCTGTTACCACAGAGCTCCGCTGCTGTCTGTGGCCCCGTACATCTCGGCCAGCTTCTTGAAGCGCGGCCCCCAGTCCGTCAGGTAGTCGTAGCTCTGGTCTGAGTCTGTCGTCACGGACTGTAAGGAGCTGAGCGACTCCGCCACCGAGCCGTTCCCTTCAAACATGTACGTCTGCAGGGAGTCGAAGGGAGGCGCCCACAGGTCCATGTCAGCTTCGTACAGCTTGGCGAGCACGTAGTTGTGGACATTGTTGTCCATGACGCACGCCTGAGGCACGTATCGGGAGAGGCTCTCTATTTCAGGGAGCATGTCCTGCCTGTTCTTCACCACCAGCTGGGCCTCCCGTGGGTTCCACATGGCGGCAATGTCAAAGGCCTCCGTGTCCTCCTCCCCGCCACCCTCGTCATCATACCTGACGATGTTCTCATGGATGTTCTCCTCCTCGTCGATGATGTATGGCTGCTTCCGCTGGCGCCGCATGGAGAGGATGAGGAGTACCAACACTGTGGGAGCCAAGCAAGACATGGTGCTGTCAGCAAGGAGGCAGATCTTGCCAGGGCTTCAGACTTTCCTCTGCCCTACTTTCCCCTGGGTGAGCCCAACTAGCCCCTTGGATTTAAAGAGCTGCATTGTTCGCAAGGTAAGTGGTGTAGAAATCTCTCTCCCCAGTCAAAATTAGTATCTTGAGGTCCTGCTAATCTGTCCCCTTTCTCACCTCAATTCTTAACTCTTGGTGACACTTAGGACATGTATATCCAATCGTGCTTGCCACTTTTAAGCTAGCCAGCTCAGAGGTCAGTAACAGTTTATCTGCAGCAGCATAGTTCCATGGGGATATATATTTTGTTTTCTGCTCTGGGGGTGGGTTTTGCAGCGTGCTTTGGGGATGCCTCTTGGGCTGGCCACTGCATGTGACAGAGATGGATGGTCCTAAGGCACTACGGTGATATGTCTGCCTACGCAGAAAAATGCACAGCTAGTCCCTTAGTCTGTTCCAAGGAATTTTTTGTTTATCTGCAAGCCTCCTGCAGTGCTGCAGTGCTGGTGCTCCTTGCCCTCACTGTGCTTACTAGCATGGGGAGAAGTGGTCATACAGGCCCCGGAGCCCTTTGCTATTGAAAATGTGCCATCACTTGGTGACCGCTTCCAGAGCTAGAACTCAGCAAAGATTTTGGATACTGAAATTTTGAGCTATCTAGGCTCCTTTGAAGAGCCAGAACTGAGGTACTTTTAAAGAATTTTTCCTGTATCTTACTACACTGTTCCTTAAACTGGGTCCCCTGAAATTTCAGGAAATGTGTGCTTTGAACTAGTATCTTGCGATTTGAGAGAGTGAACAAGGGAAGTGAAGTTCTTTTGATAGCAACAGCTAACAGGGGACATAGGACGTATAGGCAAGGAAAGCATGATGTTTAATTGTGGAGACAGAACTCATACAAGATGCTCAGCCCCTTTATTGCAGAACAGGCACTGTTTAAATGCAGTGTCTCAAGGAAAAAGGATGGAGGTGGGGATATTTCTCTCCAAAAGACTAGAAATGGAACTGGGCTTATTGTGGAGCAGGATGAGAAACTAACCTGCCCCCAGCCACAGCTCTCAGTACTTCTCACTGCCATACCCTTGCAGGAAAGCATGGCCATATCAGACACCCTAGCACTTTGGACATCTGGCAGAAATACTTGCAGGCCATAGTTTTCCCCCATTCCTACAGTCCAGAGCCTGAAGCCAGATGCAGCTGACTACACCATCAGGTCCTTGATTTGGCCCTTAAGATATGCGTGTGTCTACATATACACATACACACAGATGTGTTTGTGTGTGTTTGGGTCCTAGACCTCTGGTGGATCAGCAGCCCCCTGGCCAGAACCAAAAAGTCTGTCCCTCCCAAGAAGAAGTGAGGTGAGGGCTTTACCTAGCAGAACAAAGATGCAGGCAAGGATGGCAATGAGTGCCCCTCTGCTTAGGCTGACAGGGAGGACGTAGGCCTCGGCATTGCAGGACATCACCATGCCCTCCTCGTCGCAGCTGCACACGTGCACGGTCAGCGTGCCCGTGCTGCTCAGCACTGGGCGCCCGTTGTCGCTGATCAGGATGGGCAGGTAAAAGGTGTTCTGCTCATGTTGTCTGAAGCCAGAGCGCCTTGTCAAAATCCATGCTGTATTGTCTAGGGGCAGGAAATAAACAGAGAGAACAGCTTATATGCAGAGCAGATACATTCAGCAGAGAAGGAATGTTAAAAAATCAGCCCTAGACTCACATTCATTCTTTCTTCTCTCTTCTTTTTTTTAAAAAATTAGTTCATCACTAATCATTTCACCTCTGCTTCCCCTATTCCAGTACCTTCTCAGGCTGTAGCTCCAAACCTGAGAGGCATACACACTGTAGGAGTTGCCTTTACCCCTTCTGATATAAGGTGCCCAGAGCAAACTCACAGTCTTCAGTTTTAGCTAAGAGAGTGTTCAGAAGGCAAGACAGAAATGAGCAGTTGAAGGCAACTTGTCCCTGTTTACTTGTGCTCAGCAGTTTTTCTACACCCCAGACACTGCCACTATTTTGGAGATGCTGGCATATAACCCTTGTGGACACGTTATGGTACCCTGTGGTTTTTGATATGTGGCATGGTCATCTGCTCAAGGCAACAAAGAGACAAAAGAAAAAACCCAGCTTGCTATCCTAAAGCAGCAGCGAGTTGAAAATTTGCAACTAAACATTTTTTCTGCAAAATACATGCAATTTCATTAGTACTTCTGCCACTGAAAAAAGTCAGAATGCTTCGTGTCATCATTGTCAGAATTATTCTGCTTTGATTTGACCATTCTGCTTCATTTAGTATGACTGCCTGTTTTTTATAAGAACTTAAATCAAAAGGAATCAAAATGATGCTGCTGACAAAAATAGTAAAAGAGTGACCTAACAGCCAGTTGCTGTTGGCCATTTCAAGGGAAATTCCTACCTTTGGGGTTTTTTCCTTCATTTTCAACATGCTTTTTTAAATGTCAAAATTTACCAGTGGCATTTGAATTCCTGTCTACCTCCTCCCTCAAATTCCTCAGAATGTGCACCAAGTTTCCTAATTAGAAAGAAAGTGGATTCAGGAAGTTGTTCTCAATTCTCATCTCACAATGCCAAGGCAAAACTCATTGGAAATGGGTGTTGATTTTGTCAGTGCTGACTTTTAAGCCTTTTGGCCTCAGAGACTTTAGGAAAGTGCAAGACTGAATGTCTCCAATGTGCTGTGGCTCACCAAGGAATCTAAAGGAACTTGCATGAAAATTGTCCTGTCTTACAAACATGTCTGCAAGGCTTGGGCCAGCAAAGACAAATGGGGAACACAGTTATTTTTTCTCTTTGGCAGACCTACAAGCCCTGATTCTGTACAGTGATACTGTGGCATTTTTCTGGGAGATGATCTTCATGCAGTTTCTTTGACGACTTAGTTTTATTTCCTGTTCCCTTGGTTAAAAAGAGGTCACACAGTTTGTCCATCTGCATCTCCAGGTTGTTACCAATGTATATTTGCTATGCTTGAAAATGCAGGATGCTGATCAGCTGTTCCCATGGGACTGCTGCCTGGAAATGGCAAGAAACCTTCTGATCACAAGTAGGCTGTGAAAAAACCTAAAATATTAACATAGAAGTGTTCAATTTCCTTGTTATTTCTCTGTCCATTCACTGCTAAAATTTAAATCTTGGGTGGTTTTTTTTTTCAGTGTAGAGACTCAGGTTATATGCAGATAAATACAACTTTATTATCTACTGTAGTCTGGACACCAGAAATGATTGGTGGCTTTTAGAAATGGAATCAGGAGCGTCATATACAGCCAACCATGGAATACATGCAAACCCAAGCTAGACCCACTAGACTTGTCTCCTAGACTTAAACTATGCTCCAAGTTACATACTCTGTGCTGCAAATCTTATGGCATCAGAGAGTACAGGCACACCTAAGTATTGAGATGTCAGGTTCCACAGTTTGTGAGATGAATTTAAATTTATGACATGTTTTTTAAAAGAATCTCAGGGTCTTTTTTCTTGCATGTCAATGACATTTCAAGCTTTTACTCTGAAAGCATAAAATTCTGAAGTGTGCTGCATGTCTGCATGCAAATATATAGTGAAATTGTAGTGTCTTGTTAAAGCATGTGATCCCAAGAGCTGGAGCTTTGAGGAAAAACCGCCAGGTGCAAGATGAAATCCCAAAGTTGCTTAAAAGTGATTATGTGTCAGTGTTTACTGATTTCACCTTTGATATGCCATGCAGCTCTGAGTATGTGCAGTGGGTACAGACAGACATAGATAGGTCTCTTCCTAGTAACAAGCAATAGGAAAAGAGGAAATGGCCTCAAGTTTTGTCAGGAGAGGCTGGGATATTAGGAAAAATTTCTTCACTGACTGGGTGGTCAGGCATTGGAAAAGGCTATCCAGGGAAGTGGTTGAGTCACTATCCCTGGATAGACATTCAAAAGATGTGCAGATGGGGCACTTAGGGCCATGGTTTAGTGGTGGACTTGGCAGTGTCCAATGGACTCAATGATTTTGGAGGTCTTTTCCATCCGAAATGATTCTGTGATTCAGGAATGTGTCCCAAAACCCATCAGGGAGCAGTACCCTGTGCCTCCCATGGCTCCTGGGTAAGGGCAGTGCTGTGGACAGGAGCCACTGCCTGCTCAAACCTTTCCCGTCTCTCTCTTGGGGCACATACAAGTGCTTTTTCTCCCTTGGGCTGTTTATCTGCCCTCTATATGTGCTCCCCAGCTATTAATACCACATCTTTTCATCACTGGGCCAGTTTTAGCATGAGGAAAGGCAGCCCCAAGGCAGAAAGTGGCAAAGTGCCTGCATTTATGCTGTGTCAATGAAAACACTTGAGTCATCCTAACTGTAGTAATTTGGTTGTTTTTCTCTTTCCTGGGTGAAAGATTCACTTTCTCTAAACTGATTTACAATAGAAGTCACAAATTCTATTCAGGTGACAGCAAACCTTCATTTTGTGTAAAATTGCTCTTTATGAGGGGAAAAAAGACTTAATTATTCTGAGCTGGTCATACTTTGCCTGCAAAAGAAGTCATAGGCAGTGAACCTGACAGAAGCTGTGCAAAATCAGCTAGTGAGAGATCTCAAAGGTTTTAATCATTCTTTTTTCAGGCCAAAACTGTGTTTCTATAATCTAATATTGAAAGATAAATATGTATATATACCTTCTGCTGTGATGCACTGAACATGTCATCAAGGTCTTAAATGTTCCTGGTGATTAAATTCTCTTTGTAACTCACAGCACTATATTTTGGGCCTTTTGTTTAATTTTGCTTTGTACTAGGCAGGCATCCAAATCATCCCTAAAGAATTGTTCTACCTGTTACTCTGCAACTGAAATACACTGGTGCCAAAACTTGTTGTGTGACTCATCAAAAGCCAATGTGATTTGAAGTGCTACTGCAGTGCGAAGGACATGATGGAATGTGATGCAGCATGGCAGAAACTGGAATACACAATTTTCTTCCAAATTTGATATCTGCTAAGCCCCAGCCTTCAAGAGAAGAGGGCTATTGAGGACATGAAAGCCCCATTATGTTAAAAAAATAAAAGCAGGCATGATAAGAATGCACAATATTTTTCATCACAGCTTCCAACATAGCACCTTTGGCTTGCAGAGGGCTGGATGGCAGCACTTAGCTCCAACACTGAGCAGAGATGCTGAAGATTGCAGCATGGCTGGTCCCACATTTGTGTGAAAACTGAACTTCCCACAGGCATGCAGGCTGCTGTCTTCTTGTGGTTGTGAGAAAAAGCCACAGAGCATCATCTTCCTGTAGGTTTCTGCCCCACTGGAAGTGATGCACCCCTCCGGAGAGGTCAGGGGAATTAAACACCGTGTAGGTGCCAACCTTGAGATCAGAGCTAACCACTGCTCTTCTCACAAGAAAGGCTTGGTTTCTTTCTGCATGCTTCTGCAGGAGAACTGGGGATGATTAGCCTGAAAATTCTGTTAGACTTTAAAAACTGATTGTAAAAATTATGAAGAGTTAGGAATAATATAAAGAAATATTTCACCAGGAGTGGGAGAAAGAGCCCAAGGAAGCAGGCAATCCAGACACCACCGGGCTGGGGAAAGAGTCACACCTTTTCTTGAGGATTTTCAGCTCACTGCTTACATGTGTGAAGTAGACCACAGTTTTAGGGAAGGCTGAAATAGCTAAAAATTTTCCTAGGACAAATTTAATTGCAATGCGGAGGACTGCCAGAGGCTTCCAGTGACAGGCCTGGTGGGGGTATGACCAATTCTGATCCTGCACCCATTAAAAAAGGCTTCTCTCTTCAACAATTCCTGGTTCCCAAAGATGGAGGGCAGTGATTAAGATTCAACAGAAGTTCAGCTCAGAGTTTAATCTGGAAATGCAGTAATCTTATTTTGTTGTTCATTCTTACAGCAAGCCTCTCTTCCTAACTTTTTCCCAGCATAGTCTCATCTGGACTTAGAAGTGGGGGAAGATGGCTTGCCAATGCCCTACAGCAGACATGGAAGAGAAGGGAGACTCCAGCTCAATTCCCTGCTTCATCACATATATCCTTTAAGGGCTTGGGAAGACATTTGTGCCCAGATCATTGCAGCTACTTAACATGTCTATGTCTCACTGATTTTACTGAACTCAAAGAGAACCCAGCGTGTAAGTAGCTTAATTTCTCCTTGCCCCAGATCCCCAGCTATAAAGGAGAACAATAGGATTCCTCTGTCTGCTGAAGATATGCAAAGAATGGAGTGAAGAAGTTCTCAGAGACTAAAATTACACGGACCAAAATAATATGTAAAACAGCTCATCAGAATGCAAACTGTGATCTATCTGTTGCTCCGTATAAATCAAGGTTTTAATTGTTGCCAAGAAGGTTATACATCTTGCAGTTTCTCTTACTGCTATATTGGACCACCAAGTAATCAGCACAACTGCTAATCTTAACAGTGCCTTCCCACAGCCTGGGAAGCATTCCTGTCTCGTGTTTATGGGCACAGGCTGTGACTAGCAAAGTGTGTTCTGTTTCTTGTCTAGCCACCCTGTGACAAACAGTATAGCTACTCCCTCTGTGCCTAAGTTATGTGATTTATATAGTTCTTAGTGGCCCCTAGATGAAAGTACAAACATAAATTACTTTTATTGACATGACTACTGCACTCCAAATTGCTGAGGCAGTAAATAAGCCCTCAATCATAGAATCATAGAATATGCTGAGTCGTATGGGACCCATCAGGATCACTGAATCCAACTCCTGGCCCTGTACAGGACATCCCAAGAGTCACATCATGTGCCTGAGAGCTTTGCCCAAACTCTTCTTGAACTGAGACAAGTTTGGTGCTGTGACCACTTCCCTGGGGAACCTTTCCAGTGCTCAAACAGCCTCTGGGTGAAAAACTTGTTCATCGTATCCAACCTAAACCTCCCCTGACTCAGTTTCATGCTGTTGTGTCGAGTCCTGTCACTGGTCACCAGAGAGAAGAGGTTGGTACCTGCCACTCTGCTTCCCCTCACAAGGAAATTATAGACTGCAATCAGGTCACCCCTCAGTCTCCTCCAGGCTGAACAGACCAAGTGACCCCAGCTGCTCCTCGTACGGCTTCCCCTCAAACCTTTCACCATCCTCATGGACACTCTCTAATAGCTTAATGTGCTTCTTATACTATGGTGACCAAAATGTGGACAATTCAAATAGTCAAGGGTTTGATACTTAACATTTTTATTTCAAATTAGTAATTAATAATAACATAGGCTTCTTGTGATGTGACTGATATATATATATATATATATATATGGAAAACTGCTATTTTATAGAGAGTGGGAGGCGCAGCCATTCAGTCACTGCTGTCACTATAAATTATTGCAAGTATGGCCTTAGACAGAAAAAGTGCATCTGATGCTGGAATTTTTTGTGAGTTTCTTTTTTTAGAACAATGCCTTGAGGATGAAATGAGCTTGGTTTGCCAAATGCTTGAGCAATAGTTGTGTTATATTTGTTCATTTATTTTGGCAAGATATACTCAAAAATAAAAGAGACAATGAGAGAAAGAAGGGGATAAAAATGCAAGAAATTGTGTGGGGACACTTCAGGGACACTATAGAACAAAACACTTTTGGGATGAAAAGAGCATTAGTGTGTTGTTGAGGAGGGCTCCAGACACTGCAAGTAGCATGTTTTAAGACATGCTTGGTTAATGAAGGCACGGGCTTCTTTATAAGCCTTTGTGTTGTTCTTTCATATGCCTGGAGAGGCCCAGGTAGGGGCTAATGGAAGTAAGTGTGACAAGCAGGCATGTGTGGGAACAAGGCTAGACTTGGAGGCTGGCCATGGATGCTGCAGGTGGCCAGTCTTTCTCCCTATTTATTCTAGAATCACTTGCTGATTTGTGGTACTTTACACACTAAACTCCTACTGGAACCCAGCCCCTCAATACTGACTTTCAAAGCTCTGCACCAGGTCACTCAAGGTCATCTCTCTTTCCTAATGAAGGCTGGTGCAGACCTGATTTTAGACCTTGTCTGTCCATGGAGATCATCTATCAACAGCAGTCATGCAAAGGCCTGCTATGGCAGGACATTCCTGCAGGATCCAAAACCACCAAGGCTTTCCCAAAAGGATCAAATTCCACCGATTACAATGTTCAAATGCCAGTGATTTGCCATGAGTCTTCCCACTGGTGTTTCAGTTTCTACTTAGGTCATCTTACACAGACCTTTTGCTGAACACCAAGTTACCCCCCTAAGGCTCTGCGAGTGCTCCCTACTTCCCTCTCTCTCTAGGGAAATAAGGATGTGCAAGGAAAAGGAAAAAAAGTGCCTGGGGGAAAAGACTGGAACAGTACAAAAACCTTCCCTTTTTCTATGCCTGGGAGAAAGCATGAAGAGTACAAAAAAAGAGCAGTGTAATTCCCTTCAGATTTGTCTCCTAGTTCCAGTTACTATCCTACCTTTAAGCATCTCCTTTTGAGCGAATGCAATTTCCACTCCGATAATCCGAGATGCCTGCAGCCTGACCAAAAGACCTGAATTTGCACAAAACACTGGCACATTTCCTTGAAAAAGAAAAAAGGGCCTATTGCTAGAGAATATTTATGGAGATGAAAATATCATATAATCTTCAAGTGTATTAAGTAATATGTCATTTTATTACTGCCTTTAAGGAGCAGGTGTCACTTGGTATTATTTGAAATGGCAGTCTTATCACCCACTGTAAGTCACAGCTTCTCAAGTCCAACTCAGGCATTAGAAATTAGAGTAGCTAACTGTCTGTGTCCACTCTGATTACCTTGATTGTCCCTTAGAGTAAAATTGGGGTTGTTGGCTGCCTCTGGAGCCAGGCTGTAGTAGAAGTGCTGACCTTCCTGTGGGTCATCCCTGTCGATGGCACTCACTGTCTGGATCAGCTACGGAACACAAGAGAAAAGCAGAAACAGGTGAGAAGCAAAATATTTATAATATAAACAACAATCAAACAGATAACATGTATTTTATATCTGTAAATATAAGCAACTGGATCATTTGAAAAAAATTGCCTTCCAGAGGTATGATCTTCTCTCAAGAAGAGACTCAAAAGTTTGCAGGCATCACCTATTTTGCTGTGGTCATGCATATCACTTTTAAACAAAGGAGGAGATATTCAGTTTGCTTCAAATAACAGATGCTTTCCTCTCATGTATTCCTATCTTCTGTTGCACATTTCTTTCTTTTGGGGGCCCAGGTTTTTCAGAAGATTCATTGTGCATTAAAGAGCTTGTAAGAAAGCCCATACTTAATTTCAGCTTCATTATGCAGGTAGAAAAGGACTTCAGGTTGATTATTTTGCCACTCTTTTAGTTTTAAATCAATAAAATTTCTCCCAAGATGTCAGTGGAAAGAGAGAAAAGCCAACCATGCAGAAGCTCTGCATATGCAATAAATAACACCAAACTAAAGGGACTAAGACAATGCTAAATCAAGAAAGAGATTTGTTACTTCACTTATAGGGGCTTTGTAAAGTAGGTCTAACAGCTTGAAGCACAATGAGCTCTGTCTGAATAAACATTCTGGCACCTTTTTGGACAAGGAACAAATCTTCACCTGGATTTTTTAACTTGAAAGTTATTTTGGGATTCAAAGGCAAATGTCAGGCCCATAAAGTCTTATTCACCACCTTAAAACTGATTTCAGAACTTTTAAAAATGTGGCAATAGAATTTAGCGTTCTCTGCTGAAGAAAGTAGTCCAAATTAGGATTCATAATAATAATGAACTCAGAAAGTTTATTACTTAGGACACCCACCCTTCAAAACCAGGAAAAAAGGTCTAGGCAATGATTTCTGTTGCCTATATTGTTAAGAACGTCTGTAAATTGGTGAGATGAAAATATCCTATATATGATAGTTGTAAGGACAGTTACCCCAGGAGCGATCAGCTGTTTCATTCTGCTTCACACAGCTGGGAGAAGCTTCAGCAAACACACAGTAATATTACTTGCATAATTTTTCCTTCAGAGATCATGACAGGTGTGTCTGTGTGTTTAAACTCTGCTAGTCAGCTTTGCATTAGGAGGCACCAGTCCCCACCGTGGACCAGACCCTGGTGGTGGAGCAAGAGGAGGCTCCCCACAAACGATCAGCAGGAGAGCTTGCAGCAGATCCAAGGGTCTGAGAGGGAGCTCATGTCCATCTCTGGCACTGGTGACCTTGTTCAAGGGCTTTGATGGGGTTTCAGAAGGGAGAGGAGCAAAGAGTTTTTGCTGCTTGCTTGAAGAGTTTAGAGTGTGTGGAACAGGAAGTCTTGTGTTGCTTTTGACTCTCTGTCACCTCCAGTTCACAGCAGAACATGTTCTGCTTGGGAACCCTTTGAATCTGATGTAGTAAGTTGTGTCCAGCTCCCATAAGTCCAGTTTTAAGAGCTTAAGGCTCTTAAAACTTTTATTAGTAAGTCTTGTCTGTCACACGTGGCCTGGGCTGATTCTGTGGCACTTCTCATAACACTTCTTTCTTTGATGCTGCTACAGGACACACTGGGTGTTCGCCTGCTGGCACATGCCTAAGGGAAGGCTTTATTTCAGCTATGAAATGCATTGTGCAGTGAGCCTAGAATCTACTGTGGGAGAAGAGAAGACATGTGGAAGAAACAAGAGGTGCTGTATACGATGCTCCTTCCAGTGTGATATGCTTGCCTTTGGAATGAAGCACAGATGGCTGCTGATGAGAGTTCTGATGAAACGTGTGGGCAGCTGAGCCCTCTTTCCAGCACTCACCCTTCCTGGCATGCTGCCTCCATGTAGGACAGCATCCCCTTTCCAACCCCTGGTGTTACAAGCACTTCTCACCTGGCCTGCTTTGGCATTTTCACAAACAAAAGCTTCGTAAAATCTTGCAAACTCTGGGGCGTTATCATTCACATCCAGGACTTTCACCGTCACAGAGACGCTGCCCACCTGTGAGGGGTTATCTGGAAGAAGAAGGTATAACGTAAAGAAAGGCAACATATGGGAAGGGGAAGATGCTGCTCCTCAATCTTCTCAAGATGTAAAGCAGGTTTTCCACTACTAGCTTGTGTTAGATCACATTTTCCCATCGGGAACTGTGTGGACTTGGGTATTGTGTGACTCAGAGTGAAGCTGCAAATGCTGCTCTTTGTCTACCCTGGCTTCCCATCTAATCACATACTTTACAAACAAATTCTGTAAAAGACTTCAACCTGCTTCAGTCCAATGAACTATTTCTGCAACAAAAGTTTTAGACAATGCCCTGTATTTTTTTTATTGCCCTTCAACTGGGCAGTACTGTTTGTTGAGCCTCCCTACTGGTGGCATGAACTAGGAAGGTACTGTTTTAAGGACAGACTTGTTATTTAGAACTTGTTAAAAATGGCAATTCCCCAGTTTAGATATACTTTTGCTCAGAATTTACGTTCCTTGAACTCAAAAATACAAGTTGATACCTTGTACTGAGAGGTTTAAAATGTAATAACACATGAAATTGTACAGAAAAGCTTTCAGTGAAGCTTAAAACTGCAATGAAAATTTTACATTCTTCGTGACATCATTTGTGATGTTTCTGTCCCACTGGTTCATTAGCTTTCTTTGCCAGTAAATCCGTACATCTTTTCACATATCTTGACAAATTCCAAACTAAGTGGCTACAGAATAATTTGTTTTTCTTAGTGCTTTTCTGCTCCAAATCATCTTTCCCCCCCTTATTTAATGATAAAATGAAACTCTAATCAGAAAAAAAAAAAACCATAAAGGGGTCAGAAGAGGTGCAAAAATCAAAAAAATTCTTTAAAATTAGTATCCTCATCTTATTTTTAGCTTTAGCCCTTTGTACATTTATCTCCAAATATATCTCCCTTTATAGAAAGAAATGATATATTCATATAAACAACAGAGTTTTCAAAAACTCTGGAATTTTCTTAAATGTTCAATCTACTGTATTCCATAACGTGTCACATTGTGGCATTGAGATAATGCTCAAACTATGTTGTTCCTCCCTAATTTGTAATATAATCCTTCAGCTTCCCACATATGCATACACACGTCTTGCTAACACACCTATCGCTGTGGCAGATGAATACCTGCATTTACATTCTTAGTAATATTGATCTAACCTTTAGCATTATGGGCTTTATTCAGGAGGAGTGCACAGCTATGACCTTTTTGAAACTATTCACTAAATTAAAATATTGTGCTGCCCATGTTCAGAGCAAAACTGACAGAGGATTGGTAGAAAGAGAACCAAAGGAAGACATGCTTTCCTATTGCTCTCACCTTCAAGTGCTGCTACAGAGGCAGCTTTTACAGGCTCATGGAATTGCAATGGCTATTGGTGGCTGAAAATAAAAGTCGTGTCAAAAAAGATGGGGGTGAAATCCCACGGTCTCACGAACCCCTCTCACTACTTAGAAGGGCACAGAAAGGCATCATGTGGAATGGCCTGCAAATATGTGGCAGAGTCACTCCAACTCTTGTGACACATTCCCCCTGCTTTCAAGCTGGCAGATTGCATTTTGGGCAAGCCTGTTGCAACTTCGTTCCTTTTAGAGCACCCCACATCTCTGGCGCAGCCTGGATGCGCAGGAAGCTCTCTGAGACATGAGGAATGACTCAGCTATTGGCACCAAACTGCCAAAAAGCTGCTGCCCCTCACAGATGAACAGAGATCCTGAGCAAAAGCTATGTGAACCAAAGAGATTTCAGGTGAGGACTAGGTGAACCTTTTATTTGCTTATATATCCCAAGCTCCTGTATGAAGCTCACGTCTGTGAGTATTTCAAACTCAGATAAATTTTTCATATTGACCCTATGAAATGAGCATCTTCTTGTTCTCATAGCCTTGAAAAATACCCGGCACAGATGAATCCTGAGCTGAGTTTTAGCTCATTGTAAAACCCAAAAGCATAACGAGTTCAGCATACTCGAAGATCCCAAAGCACTCTGGCCCAAATTATTCATGTAGCAAGCAGATGGCGATGTCATTTACTTGCTGCTGAACCGGAGCAGATTTCAACTAGTGACCTAGCAGTGTAGGATCACTGCTGCCTACCAGTCCCTGCACCACTCAATCCTCCCAGGTAGGACAGGTAGCTCCAGCAGCTGTGCAGCCTCTGCAGTTTGTGCTTTAGCTGCCTAGCCCTTCTGAAGTGAGAGGACTCTGCCAGAAACATATCAGGAAGGGTTTTAAATTCCTGGAATGCTAATGAATTGAAAAAGAAGGACCCTGCATTTAATTGCCATCCCCTATGCCTCCCACCACCCTGTGAAAATGAGCACAAAAAAAATAAATAACATGCAGTCTTCGCTTGTTGATGTCAGAAGAGCAATTCACTTAATACGGCTTCCCTCTCAGTGCATAACAGTATGTGAACTGCTGAATTCAGGTCTCTCAGCCTGCTTTGTCTACTGTATCTCTTTAATCTATGTACAGTCTGCATTCTCCTTACTCAGCTCCATGGCCAACACCGTGATATTGTGCCAAGAAATGTCCTCCCGGTCAAGAGGTCGTGCAGTCATCAGTGCTCCTGATGTAATGTCGACATAAAAGAACCGTCCTGGATCACTGCTCCTGTCAATCGAGTATCTGCAAGAGCACATATGAAAAATATTACACAACCCTTTTGAGAACTGTGTGTTATAGCCAACAGAGTATCAGCAGTGGGGATAGTGTCGTACACAGCAGATCCACATTCTTCCACAATCTAGTTATGTGCTCCTTTGACTTGCATAGGTCCAGAGTGACATGTTGGAAAAGTTCATGTGGCTAATGGCATTTAACAGTGAGTACTACTCGAATGGAGCTGGAAGTCAGGAAGGTTTAGAGGAAGAAGCCTCAAAGTAAGGCACAGATCAGCACAGGAACATCAGCTTTACAGAGAAAATCTGCCAGTGAGGAGTATAATTTCTTTTTCAAAGAGAAATAATTATGCCCTGTCTCTAGGCAAATTCAGACAGGATGAAAATGGCTTCAGATCAGCTCATTCTCTGAGCACCCAGGTTGATGAGGAAGAACCATTCCTTTCCTTGCTCTTCTGCATTCTCTCCTCCTTCAGGGGAATAACTCCACCTGCATCCTGGAGCATGCTACTGATTGCACTGTGTCAGCACAAGGGGGATGATGCATGGCTTTCTCAAAGCATCCAGTCACAAAAACAGCTCCCTCTGTGAGGCTGATTCATCGTCATTACCGAACCTGCCTGACCAATGTCATGTCAGTTCTGTGCTGGGAACCAGCTTCTTGCAGCTGTGAATGGGGGATTGTGGTTGTGCCTGCAGACCAGAAAACCTGGACAGGGAGGCAGCTGATTGACAGATGTCACTGCAGTACTCTGTCAGAGGGATGATTTCACAGGGTGTGTGAAATACTCAGTACCCTTCATAGGCATCGCCTTCCTCTTAAGGGCACTTTGTGCAAGTTGCCTTCCCAGCTGTTAGCATGGTAAGGGATACCTTGGCCAAAGCCACACATTGGCCTAGGTAATAGTCACAACCTAGAACAGAGCCCAGACTACTGTTCTTTTTGTTGGCTCTTTCATCAGAGTGGATGGGAACTGAAAGCATTAGTCACACCAGACACTGAACAGGGCTCATTCTTCTGAATTTTCTCCTTTCAGCATGAATGCATTCACTGGAACAAGCATGACAGCCCTATCTTTATGTAGGGACTTATTAAACCAGGATATAAAACACTATTGAGATATGTTGTTTGGAAATTCTTTTACACTCTTTTTCAGAACAATCAAAGAGGAAGGGATGGCAGGTTTGTATCCCTTTCCTTCCCAGTCCTTTCTATCTCTTCTTAAATAGATTTCTCAGGCATTTGATTTATTTAGGAAATGAGTGTTCCTATATTTTGGTATAATAATTATTCTTGTATGAGGGCTATAAAAAGAATTTCTCTCTGACAGTTTAAGGCCAACGAGTATCTGAAATTGAATATAGCCTTGTGATTAGTGGTGCAGAATTAATCACCGGTGTCAAGAGGCACAGGTGGATTTTTTTTCTAGATTCTCCAGCTAAGTTCTCTTGTTAATAGTACCTGCTCCTGCACACTTGTTTCCACTGTACTAGTTAGATAATCTTCCTGAATCATTTAACAACAATCATGGCATATTTCCAACCATCAGAATTTCACAGTGTGGGAGCCAGGTACTGGATGCTGGGAAAATGAGGATTTGAGCCAGACCACATTTTAAATTTCAAATGGATTTCAGCTTGTGCAACAAAGTATGTGTCTGGTATTATTGTCTTTCTTATCTTGCCTTGCCCTGTGCAAAGTGAATTCAGTGCAAGCTTAAAACATTGCCAGACTGATAATGCACTGAGTTGGAATGAATGGAGGAGACCACAAGAGAGGCAAGAACTAATTCTTAGTATCTGCATTTTAGAGAGCATAAAAATGGCATTTATTCTTATTTTTTC
Organism: Aphelocoma coerulescens; assembly: GCF_041296385.1. Classification (NCBI taxonomy): domain Eukaryota; kingdom Metazoa; phylum Chordata; class Aves; order Passeriformes; family Corvidae; genus Aphelocoma; species Aphelocoma coerulescens. Next base: position 82,327,985 of record NC_091015.1, read on the forward strand.
ATCTGTTTCTTTACCTCAATATGGGGGAAAAGGAGGTAAGGAATGAGGGAAGAAAGGGTGGTGGAAAAGGAGGAAGGTGGGGAGAAAAGAGGAAGGAAGTTGTCAAGGAACAGAGTTACAAAAGAGTCTGTGCATATTTACAACTTTTTTTTTTTTTTTAAATTTATCTTTGTTGATGGATTCTGTGCTTTATATTCATCAAGAGTAGTCACTGCAAAGCTCTGAAAAAAACTAAGAGAAACCTCATTAAAAATAACAATGATCAATTCTACCCTTTGACAGTCCTCAGAATTATTCTTATACTATTTTAAGCAGATTAGCAGAGAGCTGTTTGTATTACAGGGTTTGGATAATGCTAGATGGTAATCAGCAAAAAAGGATGCGAGTGGAGAAAAGTTTAGGGTAATGAAATTGTGATGCAGGCAGTATAATAGTTTGACTAAGGAATTTGAGACAATGTCATGAGAAGTATGATAACCTTATAATGTAGAAAAGATAGGTATATTAAGATAGCAGAGATGAAAAAAAATAATTAGACCAGCAACACAGAGTGCAATACCATTAAGAAGAATAGGCTTTATGTCTGCTCAGATCTCCTAGCTGAAGCCCACAGAATTGCTCATTGGGATTTCACTTTCTTCAAAAACTCCTAATACTCAATGTTTCAACTCCCTCCTGTATTTCCCAGGACTGTTCCTGAACACAGGCATCTCAGAAGCCGGGCTGACGCACGGTTAGTCAAACAGCAGTTTAACACCCAAAACTCTCAGATGAGAGAAGAAGCCAACCTGCTGGGATAATCAGTGTGCAGTCACTAATTGCTGCTGCATGTTGTGAAAACTCCTGTGTGAGCTGGCCTCGAAAAACAGCCCCCTCGGATAAATGGGGCTGGCAGTGGCTGGCAGCCACTATGGAAAAGAGTGCTATGATCACACAAATCTGCTCCTTTGGTTCCTTTCTGAGTTGCAGCTATGAAGCTCCCATGGCTGTAAATACACCTTTACCTTTCTTACCGCCTTACGGGAATATCTAGCTCTGCATCTTTGACCAGACATTAGATAATTCAGCAGTTATTTAATATTTATTAGCATGTATTCAATCTACTTCAAAAGTAGCTGTGTGTTTGAGCTGTTGACAAGGCCAAGCTTTGAAACAGAAAGGGGAGAAAGGACAAGCAAGTTGATCACCTTCCCATCGGGATGGCAGCTGGTTCTCAGTGATGCCATCAGGTTTTGTGCCAGCAAAGGGTCACAGTCTGGGGTTTGTTTTTAATGTACACTCTCAGGACATGCCTGACTGGCCCATTGCAAGGCTTGATGCTGACATCCTCCATACCACAGAACAGGAGGAGCTCCTGCATTGCTTTGAGAGAGCCCTCAGGGTGTGAGGTCTGGTTTGCTAAAGCCACTGACAGCTACTACTGGCTGGAAAGAGAGAGTATCTCTCACCCATCACTGCCCTGCCAACCAGATGGACTAAGGAGTGCTCATGGGGCCACACACAAAGAGAGGACAGACCTGATGGAGTTGTTGGTCACATCTGGGTCCTTGGCAGAAATGATCTGTATGGTGGTTCCAATCTCCACATCCTCGGGCACTTCCACAAAGTAGATGCTGGGTTCGAACACAGGAGGCTCATCCACATCCTCCACACTGATGTGGACAGTGGTGGTGTCACGGAACGGACCCAGGTTCAGGAACCGCATTTCCAGGTGAGGGTTGGCACCCTCTACTTTCAAGGTGTAGCTTTTCTTGCTCTCAAAACTTAAAGGCTGAGGAGAAAAAATATATCTAGCATTAGGCACACTGACCCATATCATTATTACTTTTAATTGTAAATGCAACAAAGATAAATATTTGCAGATGCAGAAAAAGCATTGAAAGACAGTAGTATTAGAAATGGCACTGTATAATTTTTCTGTCTTTGATAGTTGAGCAGAAAAGGCCAGGATAAATACTTGTAGATCACTTCAAAATACATATTCTTTCATTCTTCTTGCTAAAATGAAAATATAGGCAGCCACCCTGCCACTGCATTGTGATTCACACAACCTGTTTCATGCCACTCTGAAAAAAATACACGAAGAAACAGACAGTAATGGGAGTACCTGAAAATAAGGTAAAACAGTTGGTTCCTCAAAACTGCTCCTAGTGGCAGGAACAAGGATGCTCACACAGGAGGTGGAGGTCCCAGTTAGCATCCTCTTTTTTTCCCTGAAGACACCGGAGTTTTGTGTCCGAGAGCCCTGTCTGCCAAGCTGATACAGTACTGCTGTGGGAGCAGGGAGCATGGTCAGCCTCTCTTTCAAGTTCTTGTTCCAGTTTTTATCCATCATCTATCCTTCCTAGAAGCAAGGTTTTTTCACCTGCTCCTTTCAGTAAGTATCCTAAACACGGGTTCACAGTCCAGGTATGATGAGTGCTAGGATTTGAATCTGCTCCCTGCCTAGAGAACAGTTTAATTTCAAAGCAGTTTAATTATAAATAATCCCTGATATCTTCCTGTGGGAACTCTTCCACTTCATATGAAATGTGAAATATTAAATACTCAAGTATTATTTAAAGCAGGGATTGAGAATGGTTTCCTTTTCCCTTTTCTTTCCTTCCTGAGACAATGGATAAAGGGGGCCAGCTTCCTCTGTTAGTAGTTACCTGAATTTGATTTCCTGTCTAGATAAAAATACTGATTTGGTATACATGGCTATAGAAGTAATTAATGCTGACACTGAACCTCTCAATAAATAAAATTTTCATCTTCCTTCCATCTTCTTTTCAGAGATCCCTGAAGAAAATAAGGTCTCTCCAAAACCTTCTTAGAACTGAATGAAAAATTCCATATTTAATGTGCTACTTACCAGTCTTGGTAAGAGATAACTGAAAGGATTTAACAAACAGTATGGAAGGATCAGTCCAAAATATAAAAAAAATTTCACCAGATGAAGTACAGCTTACAGAGGATACAGCTGCACTTCTCAAGTTGCAGTCAGAAGTTGAAAGCAATTGTGCTGTGGTTAAATGGTCACAACCCTTTACTTGAATCATCTGGGGAGTTTTAATGCTGAAAGCCAGCATGGCTGAATTCCCTTAGCTTGCACAGATTCTGAGCAAGACAAACTTTGTACCAGGAAAGAAATGGCTAATCTCAGAGTCATCCAGTGGGGCATACCCCTCTTTGTTACATGACTCGCTTTCAATAAGAGTGGCTTTATTTGTACACAGGGATTTGAGCATCATGTATGGAATTGCCACGCACAGCAGCAGTTCATTCAGATTACAGCAAAATGTCTGCTGCTCCCATCCAACCCCTTTGCTTATTCTATTCAGCTCTTTCTATCTGAAGGCCAACCACCAGACTGATGCATGGAGATGGGCAGAAAAACAGAAGAGGAGGATGCCAAAGCAATTGGAAATCAAAGGTGCAAAGATCATCACTGTAAAGTTCTCCTTCACCACTCACAACCAATTTCTTTCCCGCCATGCTTAGTGGTGTCCAGTTCTGCAGCCGTGAGGCGTGTACTAGTTTAAGCAGCATCAGGAGAAGATTTCCATGCTCAGGCATGGCAGCAGTATATACTATGGGCCTCAAAACACCTCCTGAATTCAGTCAAGTCTTCAGTACTTGTCTGCTGCCGCAACAGCTTCCTTCTCCAGAAGTGCAAATGTTGCAGTGACACATTAAAGCTCATGCTTTCACAGCACTGATGTCCTGCATAGGAATGCCTGACTAAAGACTGGCATTCTTGAAATTATGAAACTGAAAATCACTCAGCATTTAGTACATGGGAGTGAAGGATGAAGTCTGGAATGGGAACTGGTTTCTTGTGCTGGGGACATGATGGTCCAGTACTGCTGGAGAAGCTGTACAGTGAGTGAGACAGCACAAACTGTGCAGTCTGTGGCAGCAGCTACAAACAGGTGACCCAAAATTTGCTCCTGCTGCCTTTAGTTCCACCTGGTACATCAGCAACTATTGTAGGCATAGCACTTGTCAGCAAGGATTTGGTGAGGTCTACAAATGTAATATCCCTGCTGCAGAGTCATTATTGTCTACCAGTTGCATATTTATGCACTGTAAAAATAGCAGTAAGATATAATCACAGGACCAAGCAACATTTGTTGTCCATCTGGCAAGGAATGTGCAATACAAAGGTGCCTAAGCCTATACTAAGAAAGAGGCCATTATATTTAATGATTTCCCATGTGAAGAACACTGCATGAGAAACATTGCATGTACACTAAAAAAGGTAAGTTATAAAAAGAACAGTTAAATCACGGACACACTTAACAGTTATTAAACCCAATTACATTATTAAAACATATATTCACTCAGATCAAGTTAGAAAAACTAGAAAAATCAGAAAAGTGTGCTAGACCATTGCATTTTTGATGCTCCTGTTTGCCTCAGACTCCTTCCTTGTCAAAGGTGACTTTCCCTCCTGTTTCTCTCCTGTGGTAATGCCTCAACACCACTGTCCTCCTCATCAGATTTGTCTGCCATGGGTGCATTCAAACTTCTTCCCAGTGTAGTCCCATGGGGAGGGCAAGCATGTTGCCTTCTCCTGTGAACTGAGTGTGCTGTAAAACATGCTGTAAAACACAGCCAAGAGGAGAGGCAGCCCATGGAAAGTGCTCCTCATCCTTGTCCTCCTGCCAGTGCTGACACAGGCACTGGGAGGTGCACCATGGAGGGGGGAGTTTAGCAAGACCCGCTGTGAGAAAGTGATTGATCAGGGAAGGAAGGCAGGACAGGACAGGGCAGGGATCTCTCGGGTGCTGTGCTGGCTGGGGAACCGACCACCCTGCCTTCCATGGGCAGTGCAAAAGGGAAGGCAGGGGAAAAGGAAGGTAGGGTGAGCATCAGTCTCACAGGCAGGGAGCTTGGAAGGAACTGTAAATCTTCAGGAGGTGCTCTACATTTTGTGGGATTAGTAGGCTCTGATAAGTCGCCACAACACTACAAGCAACAGTCTTGTCAATAACTGTAAATTCTGCTTTTCTGGTGCCCATGCTAGAAGTGTTAATTATTTTTGGGAAATCTGTCAAGAATAATTAAAGGGAAAGATTTTCTTACTTTAAAATAAGATTTCATTCTTGATTTAGACATTTTAGAAATTCTCTCTCCCCTCTCCCCCCGTTTTGATATCCTTCTGTATTGACACCAGTTGAAGTTTTTTTTGTTTCTTGAGTGGATCCTGTCTTGGGGTGACGTTATGATGTGTATCCCATATCGCTGCCTATGCCCAGGAATTAATTTCTGTGCCTCTAAACTGAGACTGAGAGGGAGAAGAAAAAAACTGAGCAAAACTTTCTCAAAGCAGTTTGCAGCTTGTTCAAGGTCACTTAAAGATAGGAGGTTTTTTTTTCTTCCCAGCCGCGGCAGGGGAGTGAGGAAGCACCCGGCTTGCTGTGTTCCAGTCAGCTTTTGGCCAGTTGTTTCAGTTTCTGGTTCTCCGGAGAGAGACTGAGAGCTGGACTTTGCTTTTCCTTCTCTGGAATTCCGGATTTTTCTCCCTTTGCTACTGGACTGCTTTTCAGCCTCAGAGCACATCGGGAGGACTTTTCGTCGGGCACAGAGGGCCTGGCCCTGGGCCAAGCCCCGGCTCCGAGGAGACCAAAGGAAGGACTCTAACGCTTTCCCAGGTTTTTTCCTCCACAGCAAAAGATTTTACCATTTAACCTCATTTTCCTTTCCCGTGTGTTTGTTAAATAAATAGTTTTATCTTCTTCACTTTCCTTCGAGGAAAATTTATTTTTTTTCCCGAACCTGGTGGGGGAGGGGTGGTTGTGCCTTCTCTCAGAGTATATATTTCTAAATTTGGCCAAACCGGTACAGATCCAAAGGACAACTTTCCCAGTGTTTGGCTATTGATAATCACAGCATTATAAAAAGCTAAGACATACATAAAATGTTACAAATGTTTTTGTACAGTAGGTGGATTGAGCAATATGTACCTGATGCCAGTACATATCTAACATGATTGATACCATACATTTTACAACTCCTCTGGACATACATGAACATGTAGCAAAACTGTATTCATAATAACAAAAGTCAAGCTTATTGACACATTTACTCCACAGAAACGATTTTCTTTCATTGATAAATGAGTGGAAAATTACATTAAAGTTTGCATTCAACATCTATTTCATTCCAGAAGATATGCTTAACTTTAGGGACGAATATGCATAAACAAGAGCTGGGGAAAGGTGACCATAAATACATGCTTAAATGCTTTGCTGTAGGGCATAGAGACTTGCAAGGTCAAAGCTCTCCCCTGTATTGTTCCATTTTAGTGCACAATTTAATCCCAGGCTATTTAAATGGAGACTACACTTCTTATTAGTACACGAGATATGCTTAGGCAGAAATATGGTTACAATTTCATAACCTAGAAACAGAGTTGAACTTCTAACATTTATGTAAGATTGTAGAATAAATATCCTATAGCAGGGAGCCTAAACAAAATACTCGATGCCTTCCTGCATAGCCTGTGGTACAGAGTACCAGCAGTTTCACAGCTGCCATTTTAGAGACAGCTTCTTCTAGCCTAATTAGCATTTATGGATCTTCAAGCAGCAATTAAAAAAAAAAAAACACTGGCTGAGTTTTATTGGTTTATAAATAATTCCAAGGCATGCTTTATTATTGTTTGTGGAACACCAGAATGAAAAATATGTACAGTTCAAACGCAAATATTGATCTAATTTCTTGCATTGTAGGATAATTAAGCTACAGAGAATATTTAAATAGATAAATAGGGAATCAGAACATTCCTTTGGTGGGAAAAGACATGTTTATGCTAATGCTGTCTCCACTTTATAGAAGTTGTTCCTAGGAATGCAGTCTGTTTTCATATTTTAGCAATAAGTGCTAAAGAAATTGTGCTTTACAGCTGGAAAGGGGCTACTGTCATGTAAAGGGAACCAAGTTACTGCTGGCATAAGGGAATATTCCACACATAAAATGTAATCAGGACTGTTAGCCATATAAATTACTATAAAAAGGAAGTTTTTTACCTTTCTCACAGTGATGATGCCAACTTGATAATTAGGATCAGTGTTAATATCAAAGACATCCAGTCCATCTCCATCCACAAGGCTGTATTTCATCTCTGCATTAATGCCTTCATCCAGGTCTTTAGCAACCACGCGGCCCACGGTGGAGCTGACAGGAGCAGACTCCAGCACACTCATCTGATAATGCTCTGGAACAAGCAGCACAGAGGGAGAGAGGTGAAAAACCAGGCTGTGAAGAGGAACCAAAAACTGCACAGCAATGCAAAGAGCAGATCAGGGCAGGCCACAATGCTGCATGGCCTGTAGAGAGCCTGTAGAACCTCTCCCAAAGCTGTGACAGCTGTGTGATTTCCTTTAAAAAGCTACAGCCCAGCTAAATTACCTGGGGAAGTTTTATTTAGGTGTTTGTTACATAAACAGGTTTGTTGAATGGTTTTTTTTTTTTTTTTAACAGCAATATACCTGAAGATAGGAACTTCAACTAGAAAAATAGGGCAATTAACACCAGTGCTGTTGCAGCCATGATATAAAGCAGGATATGGAACAGATTTAATAGGACAGGCATCTTTTTATTAGATCAGTTGGTACAGCAGGAATAAACATAAGTTTTGAGCACCACAAATCCTTTCTCAAGTCCCTACAAACTTCTTTTCAGCCCTGAAGAAAGCTCAGGATCTTGTCAGTTTCAAATTTACCAGTTACTCTATTAAAATGTATTGCCTCTCCCTACAAATACTGTCTTGAGCACATTTGTTGCATTGCTAATTTGCTTAGCAGCGAGGCTGGGGAAAGAACAACCTGCTATTTTAAAAGTGTATTTTGAAAATATAAATGTTGTACCTAAAATACTTCTCTGGCATCATACTTTAAATTCAAACCTTCCTTGCTGCACCCTCTCTGTTGACTGCATCGTCTATTGAGCTTTACAAGGCAGAATGACACCAAGGATGAGGTTTGATGAATTGTCATTTTTCTTAATCAAGAGTTTGATATCAGTTACAATTCATGTCACTTTCAAAACACAATTGGCAATGGTTTGCTTAACAAGTTGCTTTAACAGAAGAAGAAAAGTGGAAGTTGAGATTTCTTGCTGATCTTAGTGGAACACTTTGATTTAGCAGTGCAACATGCAGAAACAGATGAAGAAGAAGAATACCAACAAAAAGAACTGCGGGAGTTTGCATTACTCAGCTAAATGATAAAAATGTCAAAACCAAAATGGCTTGGATTGATTTACACCACTAAAAGAATCAGTTTTCTTAAAAAAAACCCCAAATTATATCTCTTGGAAGATTTAGTTCAATCAAAACTGAAAAGCTTCTTTCAAAATTTTAACTGCAATATAGAATTATGTAAATAAATGTGATAAAAAAATCTTATAAACAAAGAGTAAAATATTGCAAATCTTGTTTTGAAGTTCACTTTTGTAAGTACAAAATAATGTTTCTGATAAGAGTGGAGTTGCCTACTTTTGCATTCCATTAACTATGGCTGTTCCATATCTTAGGGTTTAACTGTATATTGCCAAGGTTTAGATGAACCTTTCCTGGAGAACAGCCTGCATGACAACCCACTCCACAATGACAGCACAGCTCCCAGACACTCCCCTGCTGTGGCCTGGCTGGAGTGTTGAATGAATTATCTTTCAACTTCCAGCACCACCACATGTCCCTGATTTGAGAGACATCCTCTGGAGATAGGATGAAAGGACAATCGGAGCAGCAATTAGTAGCCAAAGGCAATGGCCATGAGGAGTCTAAACACAAAAGTTCTCCTTCCTGTCTTTTTCTGTAAATTAATTTCTCATCCTTTAAAAAAGGTGTTGTTTTTGATCATTTTGGAGGTCAGAAATCTTTTCTGAAAGGCAAGGTATTGAATAATTCCTTTTGACATTTTTCTGAAGGAGAGTTCCGTATCAAATCCAAAAAATTCTGCCCATCTCTAGTAGTCACTATCCTGAGTTTGAAAATGGCTGTCATGAGAGCAAACAGCAGACGTAAAACTCAGCCACCCCTTTTTGCCTGTCCTGGCACCACGGGTACTCACTCTGTGGAAATCTGGGTGGATTGTCATTGACATCAGAGAGGGTGATGTTGACTGTGGTTGTTCCAGCTAATCCTCCCAGCTGTCCACCCATATCCTTGGCCTGGATAATCACTTCGTAATATTCTTTTGCTTCTCGGTCCATGTTCATTAGAGCTGTTCTAATTAAGCCTGAGATTGAGGGTGGAAAGGGGTTTGTGGAACAAAAGAAAATGGCAGTTAGAGAGTATGCAAAGAGGGTGGAGGGCTCTTGCTCCTGCATCCTATTCCCTCTGTCAAGAATGAGACCTGCACTGAATCCCACCTTTCCTGGCAGAGTAAAACTCACCCAAGTGAATCTAGGTTAACAGAAGGTGTGAATTTTAAAGAAGCCAGTTAAAATGCATCAGCTCTGGGACAGGCTGTCTGTTCAAAATTAAAATGTTGCCTTCCAAGGAAAAGCTTTTTGGGAACAGTGTGCTACGTCGAATTAAGGCCCTGCTCAGGATGACTATCTCTGCACAAAAACTGGAAGCGATGTGCTTTGCTAAAAGATCCATCAAGACGACTTTTCCAGAGTGTTCCTAAGCACGCAGTCCTGGAGGCCACCCGGGCTGGGGCTGCGAGTGCAGAAATGTGTGGAGATGCCGCTGCACCCGCTCCGGAGGGGCCACTGCTCGCCGAGACCGCAGGGTGTCCCTTCCCTTCGGGGTAACACTACTGCGAGAGGACATGAGGTGGCAGCAACACTTCTCTTATGGAGGCTGCGAGCGCCGGCCCGGGCAGCGCTGCCGGTGCCGCGGGACTGCCGGGCGGCCCCGCTGGGCCCCGCACAGCTCCGCGTCTCCGGCTGCCCGTCCTCCAGCCCTCCCAGCCCCACCCAGCCCTCCCGCCTGCAGCACCTCCAGGGTACTCCATCGAGCAGCCGGCAGAGCAGCCCGGGGATGCGCTGCCAGGGGACACTCCCTTGCTAGCGACACGTTTGGGATGCCCTTCGGGGTGGGGGCAAGTGTGTGTCAGCCCCAGGCACCATCCCGGTCGCACGGCTCAACACGCAGCACTTGCACATCAGGACACTATTAACTTGATTGATCTGCATTTAGTCTTTATTTTTAGCAGAAAGACAATGTATGGGTTTAATAAAAAAGCAGTAAAAAGATATTGTGTTGGCAATTATCACTGTGTGTGAAGGGAAGAAATAGTGACCAGTACGGAACAACTCGTGGTATGCTATTTTAATCTTCCTGCATGGAGTTCTTCTGAGCCCCATCCTGTAAAGCTGAGTGCCTCCTGTGAAGTGCTGTAGTTCCTCAGCTCCCATGGATTTATAAATAAGATATGAAAATACTTAGCATTTTGGGAAGTATTTTCTCCATATATTAACACTTTGTAGGGAATTTCCACTCTTGGCTTGACCTAAAAAAAAGACATCAGTGCCTAAACCCCAGGCATGCCATGCCTATCTTTGGGGCCTCCGGTCCCTAGAGGAGGGCTAGTCCAGGACACCAAGACTCAGAGCCAGATCAGGTACCCAGAGGTGCAGCAATGCAGAGCAGGGAGCATCTGATGCTGCTGCACACAGTCTGTCTGCAAAGAAATGCTAAGGATAGTGGTGAACATTAAACCCATCCTTAGGGCTATGGGAAAGGCTATGGGAAAGATTCAGATCCTTAGGTCTTCCAAATAAGTGTGCTGGAACCATTTCTTTCACTAAACTGAGCGAGGTTTGTGCTCTTAAGAAAACAGTAAAGAGCAGAGGTGATGTCCTGTCTTTTCTATAACAGCCAGATGGTTTCTTAGGAAGTGGGAGACTTCTTTTATCTTGTAGGGGAATATGATTGTCAGGCTGTAGAAATATCCTGGAAAAAGGGAGGAGGAGGCTCTCAACTTTCCTTTGAAGTTGTGCTTTCACATAGACACTTGTTCAGCACCTGAGAGGACAGTGACAGAATAGGGATAGGAGCACACCTCTGGAACCAAGAGGCTGTGCTGGGAGGTAAATGGTAAGGACTCCAAGTGCTTCTAGAGGAGGACTGTACTGAAATAAGGTGTCCACTATTGGGTGTTTTAATCACTATCTATGAATACAAAGGAGCTGTAGGTCATTTATGCTCTAGCTCTGTGTTAGAAGAATGTCAGAGCTGCAATTGCATTTTGTGGGCTACCAAATCCCACAGGGATGCACAGGGGAAGCTGATTACAGTCCTGTGCTTGTGATAGGGAAATGGCTTATGGCCCACAACAGTGCTTACCCTAAATGGGAGTACAGTTGCTGACTCTGGCAGCTAAAGGCTGAGGCATCTCTGAGCTTGTCCAGAGATGCAGATCTAAGTGACTGGGAAGTTAATAAGAGGAGAAAAAGACCTTTTCTGGGTTAAATACCCATAAAGTACATGATTTTGGACTTAAGGGCCTCTCTTCTGTATAAGCTGCATTCTAGTGATTAAATCTGTACTGGATCTGATCCTGACTATTGGTCCTTTGCTTTCCTAGAAATAATTTGGTACTCAGCAAATCTATGATTACGCCCTTATTTGACTGTGATTGACACCTGATTACAAAAGGAACATTAGTAGTTTATTTATATTGTAAATATAAACAAAGCTGAGAAAATAACATACCACATACAAATTTGTCTTTGGCTAGAGCACCTATCCCGTAAACTGCTAACTTCAGAAGTAGATTATTCAGTGTTTTTCCTATGTTGTCCCCTAGGGCTCTGCAGTGACTATCGTCTCTTGAGTTTCCGACCTTAGCACTACAGATGCCCTTTAGAAACTGTCGAAATCTGTCAGATTCCACTTTTGAATATAAACCTTTCATATATACAGAAAAGAGAGAGAGAAAGCAAGCAAAACAGAGAGGGTGTCCTATAGATAAATGTAAGGTTATTAACAAGAGCGCCCTTAGGTAAAACTACTCCAGATAACTGCATCCTTTAGCTTGCACTTTCCAGTCCTGGCTGGTTCATAGATTTTTTTTTTCCCTAAGCCTTGTTATCAGCTAGATCTGTTGAAGACATTTTTCAATGATAAAAGCAAGCAAGAGTATTTACAGCACCAAACCCATCCAGATCCTGAGTTGCAGAATATGGTCATTCAGAGGAATATATCACTGGAAAAAGCACGTTCTTCTTCTGGAACTCACTGCCACAGCATTACTTTACCCCTCACATAGTTCTGCTCTGTCTTGGCTCCAAGCCACAGAAATACATTTCTCTGACCACAGCTATGATGCACTGCCCTTTCTTTCTGCTTGCAGCTTTTTCTTTTGGTTTTCACACTGACTCATTCCCTGATGAAATAACATACCTGTCCGAGAGTCCACAGAGAAATATGGTTGTCCTTGGAGGATACTGTATACGACTCTCGCGCTGTTCCCATAGGTTGGGTCATCAGCATCTGTCGCTGTCACCTGGATAACAGAGGTGCCTGACAAAAAAACCATCAAGGTAAGACCTTGTGGGATAAAGAGCTGGCAGGAAAAGTACACAGTTCAAAGTAAATTGAAATGCCTAACAAGAGCTTTCCCCAACCAGACTTTTTCACTTGTTGCTCATAGTGCTTGTACTTACTGCTCATTCTTTTAGCTCATTAGCACTAAAGGAATTAAGAGGTATTAATTCATCATGCATCTCTAAGAAGATATAAAACAGCAAGTACTCTATGGACCACAGTTACAGAACTGCTGAACTAACAGTACTTTGTTATGGCTGGCAGAGAGATGGTAATTATATACTGCTTGCTTCTTTTCCCCTTGTCTTGATTTTAAATGTTATTAGGAGGCAGCTCAACGAAGTTCCATAGCTCTGCTGACATAAATCATTAACTATTGTAGCAGGCCCATAGATGCTGTATGTTGACTGAGAGATGGAAATTGTACACAAACTGTGAGCAGGAAGGGATGTATCTCTGAGATAATCTCTCTGTGGGATTGCAGTTTACATTGCATGGCCTAGAGATTATACACTGCTGAAGTGCCTTTTGGAACCCACACAGAGGCATATATATTTCTTTTTTCAATTGTTTTTCAAGGTCTGCTTCCTCTGAAGCTAGTAATGGCTTGCAGGTGATGTAATTTATCAAGAACAATGAGAAGGTGAGGCACAACTGAAATATGCGTGAGTTTTGACTCCTTAAAATGTCAGACAATGCCTTTATGAATGTATCTAGCCTTCTACATAATGTTTTGTGTTAGAAACAAATCCAGTGTTACTAGATAAGCACTTGAAGATAAATCTGAATTCAGGCTAGCCATTACCATTAAGAAACATTATTTCTGAGTGGAACTTTTATATTTGATGCCTCTCTCTAGTTTTATGTCAACATAATATTGAAGAATGAGGAGTTGAAGCATATCTGTAACTTCAGGACATGAAATTGATATGGTATTATTTTCTCTGCAGTGATGTCACAGAGCCAAAAAGCAATAAGCAAAAAAACAACTCAAAAAGAAAGAAAAAGAGTCCAGAAAAAGAGTATTTTATGTGATTATTTAATTTACTATATGGAAATGATTTCTCCTGACTTGTGTAGATGGAAGGCTACTGTTTGTCTTCTACATTGCAGTAACAGGAGTGTCTTCAAGATGATCCCATTCTCTAAAAGTGGAGGGCAAATAGTACCATAATCTCAGGATTCACTGGATTTTGTTTAGTGCAGGCTTACATGGATTAGAAGGAGCTAATGATTGCTGTAATTTCTCCATGTTTTCAAGGGCTTCTGGACAGTTGCTAAGACTGTGTTATTTTTGGGATGGTAATGGTTGTCTAATGGTCATTACTATTTCTACTATCTGATGTCAGAGGAGAAGGGGCACTATGTTACTACAAATTGTCTGAGCATGGCATGTTTGATTCACACCTTTCTTCAGCTCTCGGGCTTCCCTTGGCACATTTTCTTTCAGAGGGACTGAGCTGATGCTGATGTAAAGCCTGCTTTCCCTTTTCTACAGCAACCAGGCACCCCGGGGTGAGCTCCTCTGTCCTGCAGCTCCTGTGCAAGGGGCAGAAGCTGAGTTCAAGGAGTCAGGGCATTTGTGTTTTGGTGACCATCTCCAATTTTCTTATAAGGGAAAGAGACTCCACAAAATCTGCCTTACCCACAGGTGACATTTCCGGAACAGAGGCTACGTAAGGTCCATCCAGGAACTTGGGTTCATTGTCATTGATGTCTTGGATTTTGATGATAAACTCTGACTCAGGTTCCATTGGCCGGCCCGTTCGCCTGTCCAGAGCCTGTGCTCTGAGGGTGTATTGTGACCTTTCCTCCCGGTCCAGCCGCTGAATGGCATGAATGTCCCCTGTCGTATCATCAATTGTGAACACAACGCCAGCTCCCTCTCCTGAGAGGATGTATTTTATCGAGCCATCTCCCCTGTCCATGTCAGAGTGGAGCTGTGGAAAGGAACAGGATGCAATTAGACGGTGCGCTGGGTAAACAGCTGCTGAGGAACACTGAGCACGTGTTCGTGCCGAGCATTCTGGTCTCACTGTTGGGACTCACAAGGTAGTTTTAATGAACTTGCTTTGCTGAAAGAGGCAAATAGTAAACTCTGTATCACATAGTTGCAATTAAAAACCTTCTCCTGTCTTCCTGTTTCTGCACCCATAGCTGTGCCAAAAGAAAAAACAGAGGCACCCAAACAGGAACAGGCTCTGTGCCTTTTTGGAATCTCACTCAACACAATAATTATCTTTTACCTGGTTGCAATGGCCACTGGGAAGATTTGGGATAAAGTGAGGTCAGCAAACCTGCAGACTGTGTTTGCTCACATGGCTTAAGAGGAGTCAAATACTACAGGGGTAGCATAATGGTGGGGGAAATAAGGCAAATCTGTTTGGGATCACGGGGAAAGCAGAATGGGAGAGCTACTCGGTAAATGTTATGATTCAGTAAGTGTTATGACTTTTTCCATTAAATTTTATTAATAAAATTAGTCTGGATCCTTACCACTTCAGGAAGGAATACTGTCAAACAGTAGGTAAAGTAAGCAGCAAGAAACAATTGCTTATGGCCATGGCAGGCTACAGAGATGAGAACCATCCCAGATTTTCTAGGAAATTAGCAAACGGATTTATTGCATGACTGCTAATTAGTTCTGAGCAGCCACAGATAGCTGTGAATGCAACAGAACAGAGAAAGAGTAAACGCAGTACTAATTATAATCTAAGGGAAACAAATAATTCTGGGGACTACATTCTGTTAAACACCTGGTTCCCATGAAATACTGGAATGACTATCAAAAGCAATCAAATTGCTTAATTTCACTCACACTATGAAATTCTGCAATGGTATGCTCATACTTCCACACTTTTGAGGAACAGAGCTAAAAGACCAATGCCCGGTGGTGGTAATCATTCAGTCCCAAAAGACAGCGAGGCAATAGACTTGAAGTGCAATAATTAAAAAGTTCAGATGTGAATATGGTTTTCCAGTGTGATTATCATTTTGGGAGATGAATAAAGGATAAACAATTATTTAAAAAATAGTGAAAGTGGGCTGGATTCAGTTAAGCACATTTTGAAATGCATATATGAGCAAATCATCTCAGAAATATGGTCAGAATTAAGTGTGTGTTTAGTGCTTTGATGAGCTTAAAGGACATATGGGAATAATTTTGAAGGATGGGGCCAAACATAGGTAAATATTTGTATTGGAGACAAAAATCTTAGAATAGTAAACTGAATATATGAACACAGGATTGGTAGGATTTGAAGAAAGAATCCAAACAGAAATGGATAATTTGTGTCGAAAAGCAGAAGTCAAACTTTTTACATTTGATTACAGGCATTCCTCTCAAGAAAGAAAGAAGAGATCTCATCTCTGAGCTGTTTAAAAACATAAAGAACCTATATGATAACTTACCTCATAGGAAAAAGTTTAATAGGAATGTGGAAAAAATAACTTATCTGACCTAAGCATTTCTAATGCCAGTGGAGCACCTCCTCAGCTGTTTTAGGGCACACGATCCCATTGACTGGGGAGAGGAAAGACCTTTTCCCCCAGCGAAGGGTCTGGTTGGAAGATGCTCATTCTCTGTCTCCATTACTTGCCTCTCAGGTAGGTCACCTGACCCACGCAAAACTTGGACCCACTCCTGGTTTTAGGGCAAGACTGCTTTCAGCTGAGGTGGGATCCTGTGGTTTTCCATGGCATATCCCAGCCTGCAGACAGGTGTGCATGGAGGTGGCCCACGGACTCCAAGTGACCGCTGGGAGAGTGAGCTTTAAGGGCAGCAGCACTGCAATGGGGCTGCAAGAGTTGAAGGTGCAGGTTTGTGACAATGGCTGTCAGGCCACTGGTATTTCCCTTTCTCCCCCCTCTGCAATGGCTACTGCATCTGAGAAACATTGATCCTTTGGAGGAAAGCTGGCAGCTCCCAGGTGGAAGAACAAGCCCAGAAAAATTTGGCAGGGGTAAACAGTTAAATTTAGATGGCTGCCATGTGTATTAGTTCACATGCAAGCACTGGGACTGAAAACTGGTGTATCTTCAGGAAACACCATCTTGTGATTGATTTAAAAAAAGACAGTGGTTGTCATTACTTACCCTAAACACCCATAATTCAGAGATCATCACTGTAGGAGCTAGTAAACAAGATAATTCCAGAAGGAGGACACTATTATAGCTTTTCAAATTGATTCAGAACCACTAAGCTACATCTTGGGCATTTGTTTTAGTGCATAAGTGCACCAGTGAAAGAATGCAGCTGCTGAGACAGATACAGATGTTAGACCTTATTGGGGAATTAGAGCCAGCCCTGATGGAAGAAAATGTGTTTTGGAACAACAAGTCCTCATTAAATAAGGAAAAGAGAAAAAAAAAAAGAGAAATAAGAAGTCAAAGTCAAATTCAAAGTCAAAGAAAAGGCAAAGAAAAACGAAACAGAAAAGAAAGAGAAAAATGAAAAAGAAATTTAAAAAAAGGAAAAAAGAAAATGGAAAAAGAAAAGGAGAAAAAGAACAGGAAAAGAAAATGAAGAAGGAGAAAAAGAAGAAGGAAAAGAGAAAGAAGAAAAGCATTTTTTGGGATAATAGTAGGTGTTCAGGACTTTTCAGAATACTTAGAAGCAAATAATGAATCAAACTAGTGGGTTAAATTACACCTTCTGTCCAAAGCCCTATTTGGAATAAATGCAGTTGTGAAGGGAGCAAACAAGGAATGAACATGGCATGCTATTAAGAATTTGGGAGTACAAGAGGATCTCTGTCTAACTGTGATTTGTTAGAAACATTGGGTCTCAACCAAGGCTAGGCAGTAAGAAATGCTAGCAGCACTTTTGCAGCTTCTTGTATAACCTGCTCTTTCTAGACAAAGCAAAAAAGCGTATAAAAGACATAACACTGCCAGACTGCAATAAATCTGAAAGAATTTGGTGTCTGAAGGGACTGAAGCTCACCCCAAACCTAATATCAGGATGCTGTAGTTTGGAGTGTAAAAGTCACTGTGTCGGAAAGGTGATCTAGTTTTAAGTTGGCTCTGTTTTATGGATGGTGCAATAAATTGTGCTGCGATGTGGCTGATACAGAGTAGGAGGAATTAATTTGTACTTTCTCCTCCATATTAAGGAATGGGTTATTGGAGGAATAAAGCTGATAACTCCTGAGAAATTTTTAACTGTGTCAACCCGCGTTGCTTCTTTTGATGAGAATAGTACAAAAAAATAAGGATGTTACATCTGCATTGGGGTGACACATTTCCTGGCAAAGGGCATGTGAAAGAGGGTAGTGCTGCAGTGAGCAGCTCAGGGGAGGACTCACACAGCTCTGCTAACCAGTGTGTGACTCCATCCTTGATGTGCTTCTCCCTTCTCTGCTTCCAGGGAGGTAGCACCTGCAGGGGATTTTTGTAAGGATGCATGAGTGAATGTGGTTGATGTACATTGATAATCTGCAGAGAGGTTGTGTTTTATTCATTTATTCAGCTGCTGCGGTTCAAATGTTTCTTTGAAACAGGGTTAGGGAGTCTCCAACACAGCAAAATGGTGAAGTATATCCTCAGTTCAATTACTGACACAGTGTAGGCTGCTCAATGAACGTGGAAAATACCTGCTGTAGCAAATGAAGGGGCTTTGGTTTCCCTAGTTCATCGTATTAGCCAATAATGGCTACCTCTAGGAAAACTGAAGCCTTGTATTTATCTGTGACAGGATCAGGAACCCTCTGAAGCTGAAGTGCTTTAAATCACTATCATGAACACTGGAGAAAAGCAAAAATTGTACTGACTTCACATCAGGAAGTTTCTTTCATTTCCCTGTCCAGAACATGTTTTGCCTTAAAGTTGTCTAGGAAAGTTCATGGAATCATAGCAGCCTTGGGAATCATATTAGGCAAGCCTGGACCTATGGTTCAAGTCAAGGTGCTTTTGTGGTTGCTCCAGTCATACAGAACCAGCCAGAACCAGCTGTACAACCAGCTCTGTGCTATGCATTCTTTCTCTTTCTGACAGGGGCTTGGAGAGAGCAGATGGATAAAAGCAAGGCCTGGCTATGAGGATGTTTCAGGATGTTGTGGGTGGTATCAGTCAGAAGAGGCCCTGCCTGGCCTGGTATGGGACTCAGGGCTGTTTTGGAGGGCTGGTGTGAGCAGCCAGCAGCAGACTGGAAGCCCTGTTGCACCTCCGCCCCACTCTGTGCGAGCCTTTACGGAGCTATTTTTGAGTCAGCCTGGGGTGACTTGGGCTGAAAAATTTCTGGCCTGCCAGAACAATTAATTCACCCCACAGTCTATTCCCTGCTGACCCCTTTCCTAAGGATCCCTAAGACTCAGGCAGCACAAAGGCAGGCGGGCGATGAATTGTGGGAGGCTGCTGCCTCGTGGGAGCGCCCGTGCCTCCGGCTGGGTGAGGCGAGGGGAAGCCTTGGCCCCACAGAGCCCCCACAGCTCCCATGCCACGGCTCGGCTGGCTGCTCCGCACCCGCACCGGGGATGGGACACAAGGGCACGTGTGAGCCCCAGAGGCCCCTTTTGGCAGCAGAGCTCCCTGGTGCCGGGACTTCATGGAGCGCTGCCGAGTTAGGAGTCTTTCCGAGCAATCCAGCCATGTCAGCTCAGCAGTGCGTGGGACTAATTGGCCCTGTTAGCCGTGGGAGCTAATTAGCCCTTGTGCACCCCGGTGCCATTGCGCAGGCAGACTTGGAGAGAGCTCCCTGACGGCAGCTTGGGCTTCAGAGTGGCGGGCACGGGTCGGGAGGAGCTGTCTTGGTGTCCTTCCCTTGGGCAAAGCCGAGTGGTGGCAAGCTCAGCAGTGCTGCTGACTGTGCCAAGTGCATGTGCTCTTAATGACATTGTCGGGTCTAAAAGATGAGCCGGTTTCTCCCTGTACTTGTTTTACCTAAGATTTGGCTCACAAGTAGAAGCCTGAAGTCATTTCAGATGTAACTGAGAATGTGAAATAGTAAGTCTGGCCCTTGTTCCAAAGCTGGGAATTGCATGAAAACAAATATTAATTTCTTTAATCAATAGAGATATCAAGGGCTGAAAAGCTAGGTGCACAGATGAATGAAGACTAATGAGGTCTCATCTGGAGGCAATCGCTAGTTATGCCATTTCTGTGGGAGGAAGAAGAGCACATCTTGCTGTCAGTCATGCAGTGATAATTTAGGAGGAGGTCTTTCGAAGCTGTGGATTCATTTTGATTTATACTGGTGTGACTGAGAGCACAGTTTAGTTCTATGGGGTTGTAGAATGATAAATATGAGTCCAAACTGGGCCTCTGGATATGTAACATTTTTTTTTCCCCTGCAGATGGATAACTTGGAAGGAAAAATGGAGCCTATATCATGTAAAAAATAAGCAATGAAATGTGAAGAAATTGTTTTCTGACATCCTAAGTTCTTTATTTTTCATATATACCTATACATAGTCTCCACTTGTCATAGCCATATCTGATATTCTAGGCATGTAAAATCTTGATTGTATTGTTCAAACACTTAAGCACATTAACTCTCTCCACATTTTAGTCCAGATTTGCCACCTTGGAGTAGAATAGAAGCAAACTTGATGCTGACCATAAAACTTTGAATAACAGGATCAATACAGGGTCAGCGATTCAGGGTCTCTCAAAACAAAAAAGGAGGATGGTTATAGTGAGGCAGATTGTGATGGCTGATGTCACTGGTCTGATTTCCATCAGCTTCTTTCTCAAGGAGACACAGGAAAGTAAATGCCAAATATTACCAAGTATATAGGATGAGCTCAGGAATACATTTTACACATATCTGTACTGATGGGTAGGTTCTTGGGGTATAAGGGGTCCAAAAATAGGACCTTTCATAGTTGGATTTAATGACCTGTCCCTTTACACTTCTTGATCTGGAGCAACTTCTCTGTAGTCCACAGAATTAACCTGCAGTCAAGATATGGTAAGTCAGAAGATACTCTGACCCTGGAGATTTGCAGAAAACAAAAACTGGAATGTCAGTTTTCAAGGGAAACTTGCTATTTAATATGATTTTGAATTGCAGCTTCTAGCTGACCTGATCATGGACAGAAGCATGATCACAAACTCTTCCTTTCTTTCCTAATCCTTATATGTCAATATAACCTTGCTTTGCCTTGACATTGTAGGAGTCCCTGGAAAGATCACTGCAGATTTTCTAACACTACCTCAAATTACAAATGATGATTGATGCAGCAGATTTCTTTAAAATAGGCAACTATATTGACAGCCCCTTGAAGCAGAAATTCTTCCCAAACAAAGGTGACATGGGGCAAAAGCTCTTGGGAGCAGAAGTGAATTTAATGCGGATAAATTCACTGCCAGAAAGAAGGCAAAGGCACTTGAGGAAACATCCCATGTTTCACCACAATCTGCAGATACACAGATGGATACACTCTTCCAGAACTCCTCCTGCTGCGGGTCTTACCTTCCCAACGTAGAGAGGGTCAGTTCCTGTGTATTCCTCCAGAACAAAAAACTGGTTCCACACCCAGCTCCTCTTCATACGCTGATGAAGCTTGTCTGACAGGTTGTCTTCTTGCCCTTCAGTGAGGGGCCTGGCACTTCCTGACAGCACAGTGGTGGTAAGGTCCATCAGTCCCCAAAAATACAAGGAGACACCAAGTCCAAACAAGTTCTTTGCATTGCTCATTCTACCTGAAGTCCACATCCGTATACTAGGACTGACTTAAAAGTCCAAACACAGTAACTTGGGTCCCTTGAGAAAAAAGTAGGTCCTCTGTGTAGTCCTTTGAAATGTCCAGGAGAAATCCTGGTTCTCAGAAACACAGTATCCTGTAAAGTTAAAGGAAATTCATAAGAGGATGCTTTTTTCCTCAAGGCAAATGAGTTTCCTCAATAGGTAAATATGCTATAAAGTATTTAATCTTCTATATAAAATTGTAACATCAGGATGCACACCTTTTGAAACCAGAAATACTATTATCATATAAGCTGCAGACCTGGAGCCTTAGGTACAAGAAACATCAGGGTTTAGTCAATTAGCACGAGTTCTCTACTTTGCTAATTTAGCTGTAAGGTTACTTTATTATTGATTGGCATGAGCTAAGTGCATACTCTTCAGAAATATTTATGACCAGAAGTCCTCAGAGAATATTTAAAACCAGTTCACTCTGGAAAATTATGATAGGTGGAGAACAGTATTTGGCAACCATCTTTCTGTTTGGAAACTATGTCATTGTCATTACACATACATCCATGCACACATGTCTACATAAATACAGATATTATTGCTATATTGCAAACCTTGAATATAATTTCTAGCAGCTTCAAGTTATTTCTAGTTTTAATTATTCTTTCAGCCTCTCTGTTGCTCTTTGAATTCAGGTTTCACACTCTGCTGCCTCGTCTCTGAGGAGCTGATTGCTGCTACAAATGCAACATTTCTAGAATTTGAATGGTCAGTTAATCATTTTATGACCCACAAAAGGTTTCACAGTGCTGGCGGCTATGTACTCTATGTCCAAGCAAGTCAAGCTAACACATTTCTTTCCTCCACAGGCCTGAAAGACCTGTTTAGGCAAAGGAATGCTGACCTCTATCAGAGGACACTTTCTCATCAGTCTAGGGTCTTTTCTTGTCATGAAGTCAGTTTAGTTGGTGACCTCACTCCAGGCTATGGATTATAGCAAACCTTTCCTTCACCATTTTGCTGAACATAATGATCTAGTGCTGCATGCAAGTTACTCTGTCAAAACACTCCATACATCCTCTGTTGGCCCAGTATTTTTGCTGTTCTTTTAAAGAACACTTCTTTTTTTGTGACAAACAGACTCATTAGGAAAGGCACATGGAGCTCTGAGACTTAAGCAAGTAGTTCACCCTTCCTTTTACTGCTGTTCTACACTTAGGTGTTTAGGCTTAATTAATTGTTTTATCCTGTGGAAATAAATGTAGCTGCAGATGGCTGTCAAATACTTCCAATTGAAATCCTTGAAAGATTTCAAAATCATAAAAAGTATTTTTGACAGTTGCATGACTTTAAAGACTGAGGCAATGCAACATTTTTAACAGAGAAGAAGAGAGTGAGAATTCCCCAGCATTGAGGCTGGTAAAGCTGGAGAACTGGGTACACTTAGAAATCTACTGAAACAGAAATTCAGAAATTAATCCAAAAGTTGGCTGAAATCTGAAAACGGCAGTGTAAATCTGGAAGAGGTTTCCACAGGGGGAGTAGAGACAAAATAACCATCTAAGACTAATTTCTACACAAGAAAATGATTCCAATTATAAAGCCTAGAAGAAGTATGATTACACAGTGCTGCTAGCCTATACAGTTGTGAAGTGTAGCAAACTAATGGGTCCTTTACCTTGAAAAAGTTTACAACCTAAGCCTGAATAGATACAACAAAGAAAGACAAAACTATAAGCACAGAACATGGTAAAATTCTTCTAAGCAGAGCAATGTACAGAACTGCTGGTTGTTTAGACACTGGCTACATAATATCTTAGGATTTATTGTCTGCAAAGCCAAAGAATGGGGATTTACCTAAGCAGTACAAGCCCAGAAGGACCCCAGTAATCTCTGTGTGTCTGTCACTTAATGGAGAAGGTTGCAGCTTTTTGTAAGAGGCAGAGACAAGGCTCACAGCCCCTGCTGATGCCCACAGCCAAATGAGTCCAATAGTATGCAGGATTTGCCACTCTGTCCTGTGACGCCTTCGCTCCAAACAGCAAACACACCTCTACACTGGGGAAAGAAGGCTGAAGCCCTCTGCACG
Source organism: Aphelocoma coerulescens (assembly GCF_041296385.1). Classification (NCBI taxonomy): domain Eukaryota; kingdom Metazoa; phylum Chordata; class Aves; order Passeriformes; family Corvidae; genus Aphelocoma; species Aphelocoma coerulescens. The sequence continues at coordinate 82,351,205 of NC_091015.1, forward strand.
TAAGCACACCCACCATGCCCTTGGCATGTTCTAAACAGGAAGTTATTCTCAGCAAAATCAGGGGGAAATTATTTACAACCCATGTTTTGCTGGTGAGTAATTGTGGGGAAGAGCTTCCCACCATCCCCCAATGTAATTTGAGGGGACCTACCACTGGCTCTGCCATGCAACAGGAAGAGAAAGTGGGGTCAGGCTATGATCCAGCAGCTAAGGTCCTGCCTGGATGGGCATTTAAGAAATTCCAGCTACTGCACAGATCAGTTACATCTTTGTTTATGTGACAAAGAGGTGATACAACATGATGGACCAATTTCTGTGGCAATCAGAATTGTGTTTGTAGGTGAGTTCTCAAACCACAAATTCAAAACTAATGGTGCCAGATGTCTCCTGCAGTTAAGTTCAGCCATCAAGGATCAACAGTGCTTAGGCGAGGTATCATTGTTAAATGAACTTGCAGAGTTACTGGTATACCTGTAATGAGGCAATAGCAAAAGAAATCTGGTCATCAGGATGCTTTTCATCCACATGTGTAAGTCAGCAAGAAGCAAGGTAAGTAAAAACAGTGGAAAAAAGGTCAAGAGTAGGGACATAAATACTTCAGGCTCTCTGTGGTAGCAGCTTTTGTCATCTGAATGTGCAGTTCCATGAGGAACCTTTCTTGAAAACAGTGTGCAACCCCGTGGTCCCCGGGAGCAACATCCCTAAGAACATTTCTTATTCCAATGGAGTCTTATTCTGGGGTATTGCAACTATCAGGAAACTTGCCACTAAATAATGTAAAGTCTCATAAAAGGATGTTCCTTCCTTGAGTACCAGTAGTTTCCCCATTTAACACCAGCCAGTGGTGACATGGTAGTATCTTTTTGTAGAAATGGAAGAAAGCAGTACCATTGAAGTGGAACGGGTTTTTTCTCTGTTAATAGCAGAGTTTCTCGTTTCTCATGCCTTTCCAAAACATGAGCAAGCAGGCTCAAACTCATTGCATTTTGCTCCTCCCCTAAAGGAAAATTGATACCATTAATAACAGTGTTTAGTCCACAATGGTCACTCACTGAGATTGAAGGAGAATGTCTCAGGCCCTCAGCTGGTTAAAGGGATGAAAGATGCCTCTGTTAACTTCTGACTGAGGGGCTGCTGATCTCTCTGGGTCTCTTCCCACAATGTCACCAGCCCCAGGTGTGTACTTTTGGTCTCTGCATCTGCAAGGCCTGCCGGCCAAGGAATGCATTTCTCAGCAGCATAAAAAGGCACTCACATACATTTAGGGTTTGAATTGTGTGGTAGCACAAGTGATGGCTGAGCTGCAGTTAAGGCCATGGGTGACTCAGTGTCTCAGAGGACTCATGCAGATGGCTTCTTCACCAGCTGCGTGTGAGGGATGAGTACAGGGTCACTTAGACTGTGGACACAACATTTGGTTAGGATAAGAGACAGATGCTTGGGGTGTATTAGCTTGGTGAGATCTCTAGACTTAGGTGGCCCACAGGGGTTTTTGACACAGATGGATGGCTCAGGCTTAGATGCAGGGTCTGTTCCTTGCAGGGAAGCAGGGGGACCCATCACACAGGAAGGGTTTCTTGGCATTCCTGAGTGGGGCAGAACCAAACTTTTAATGTTCCCTCAATGCAAGTTGTTTCTTGGAGCCCTTCAAAAGGCATTCTTAAGGAAATCTGCAAAGATGGAATTGGTGACACTCTGCTTGCCATATGAAATATATTACAGAAACGAGTTTCATGACTCAGCATGGGGATGTGCAAAGAATTTGAAGGCAGTAAAGAATCTTGCTTTCCTTCCTCAGACACAAAAATTATTGAGCCCAGGAAGACTACATGACCAAAATCTGTGAGATTTCTTCAGAGGGTGCTTTATTTTTCAAGAATAACTTAAATGTTTCGTTTCATTTCTCACAGTTGTGTACTCCATTGTAAAACATTTAGGTGTATCTGTGCAGTTTATATCCCTGACCCAAAGTGAATACGTTTCTTACCCCTGCATTTGAGATGAATATTTAATTATCAGCTCAGCTGTTTAGGTTACTTTTTCTGTTCTTGCCTTGCAAACATTACTGAAAATCCTTTTTCTTGTCAGTCAGGAGTTAAAAATGTGGCTTTTGGTTTCATGAAGACCCATGCAGATCTGATTGAACTTTGTGCTACTTGTGATCTATACATCGTACAAAGGAACTACCTAATTGTTCTGCACAAAACAGAGTCTAAATAATGCACTTCCCACCAATGCAAATATTAATTTCTCTTTTAGCCCATATTGAAAATTAAAGTAGTCATATTCCATACTCTTCATGCTCCAATTTTACAGACATCCTCCTTCCCTGCCCCAGCACATATTTGTTCTGTAATTAAGCTATTCTTAATTAAATATCTAATTCTGGGCAAAGATGAAAAGGAAAATGAAATAACTGCCACAACCAACTTCTGTCATTTCTTGCAAGTGACCCATTTGTTTTGTTAATTCTGAAGAGAACAAGACTTCCAACAAAAGGATAAAAAACTTTAATAGTTTGGATGACCATATGGGCACCAGAGAGTTCCACTGAGATTGAAATGTATTGTGCTCAATACATATTTACATAAATGCCAAGGATTTTATAGTCAAAAACCTCAGAGTTGAAAAGCTCTACTGACATGCTTACTGCACTCATCACAATGAGCAAGTGGTCTCCCAGAAAGTCAGTGGACTATTTGCATTCACAAAATTAATTACACGCTTATATCTTTTATGCCTGGTCCTTGCAATGGATTTTGCTGTGTGGACTCAGCATTCTAGTAGAATACTACAGACCTTAGTGGAGCCCATGCAGGCACATTGCTTGAGCAAGGGCAATTCATTTGAAAGAGAAAGTGGGGGAGAGGGGCAACCAGTTTTAAACTCCCCCTTCTATTTTCTCTGTACATGGATACACAAATACTTCTTAAGTAAGTGTTTCAAATATGCCAAGCTTCTTAGCAGCACATACACTGCACTAGCAATTGCCAAGGAAAATGATTTCTGTGTTTAATGACACATTTAAAGATTTTAAATTTTTTGCAGTATTTTGCAAAAGAAACTAAACAAATTGGTGATGAACACAGGAAGAAGAAATTAAATTTGACTGAAAAGAATTCTCCAAATGAGCTATTTATTTTGTTCCTTGAATTTCTCAATTCTGATATTTCAAACTAAGGTGGAGGTGCACTGTAAGCACTGTGCAGTTATTTACCCACCATGAAATGGATTATCCTTTTATGTTTTCACAGATTAGTTCTTAGGTTTCCTGTACCCTCATTTGCTTGCTGCTTTGTCATAAGACACCTTTGCAATAAGCCCACAGGAGCACCAGTCAGTAAGAAGCTGTTTGCTGTATTCTCCCACCAGACAGACCACCACAATAGGTGCTAACAACGCCTGCCAGGGATGGAGGCTCCACTGATCCAGGAACTAAAATTTCTTAAGAAATTAATGCAATACTTGTCTTCTTTTCAGCCCTAGTGAGGTTAAATGTTGGAGTGTTGTGTCCAGTTCTGGGCTCCTCAGTACAAGAGAGACATGGAGCTCCTGGAGTGGGTCCGGTGGAGGGCAATGAAAATGATCAGGGACTGGAGCACCTCTCTTATGAGGAAAGGCTGAGGGAGCTGGGCCTGCTTATTCTCAAGAAGGACTAAGAGGGAACCTCATCAATTTCTATAAGTATCTGAAGGGAGGGTGCCAAGAGGATAGAGCCAGGCTCTGCTCAGAGGTGCCAAGCGATAGGACAAGAGACAGTGGGTAGAAACTGATGCACAGGATGTTCCACATGAACATGAAGAGGAACTTCTTTACTGTGCAGATGATTGAGCACTGGAACAGATTGTCCAGGGAGGTTGTGGAGTCTCCCTCACTGGGGATATATAAGAACTGTCTGGTCGCAATCATGTGCCACGGGCTCTGGGATGACCCAGCTGGAGCAGGGAGATTGGACCAGATGACCCTCTGTGGTCCCTTCTGGCCTGACCTGCTCTGTGATTTTGTGATTCTATGATTTTAGAAATCCTAATGCTTGCAGTACCTAAGTTAGATATCTCTAAACAGGCTGCCCGATTATAGTCCTAAATACTTCTGTACTACTTCCAGAACTTCCTGTTTTAATCTCTGGTCCCAGACAGTCCTATTCTTATCATTACCTGTTATACTTTCTGGACAAGTTTAAATTAAAAGGAAAAATCAAGAAGCACTTGTTACTTTTCTTGAAGACTGACTGGGCCTGAACATGTATTTTTATTTTTACTTCACTTTATTAAGATCTTCATAAATACAATGAAACTTGACAATATACCATATGGCGCATAAACATTAACTCAAAATACAATCTATTGTCATAAAAGTACATCTACAGACTAGTCAACAATCTCTCCTGAGACACATCAGTGAACTCATTTTGCTCAAGATCTGAAGTCCTTCAAAGATATGGAATGTCTGCAGAGTGAAAACTCCCACAGAACGACACAGGGAGTCTCATTGTGTAAATCCCAGCCCTAGGGTTATAGATGCATAAAAAGATCAAAAAGAATGAAAGACACACACAATCACAAAGTTAACATTTCCAAATAGAATTATGCTTATAACTTGCACCAGGGGAAGATCTGATCCCCAGCTTTTACTCAGTGTGAGGCACTATAAATACCACTGTAAAGAGCAGTACAGAAGTACAGGACAGTTTCTAAAGCTCCGTGCTGGTTTAACTAACTCTGCTGAAGTCAGCCTCAACAGAAACTAAGTGTAGCATTGCAAATACACTGGAAAATCCAAATAAATTTCAGATAAAACAATCCCTCTTTCATCAAGGATGTGCAAAGATACACAAAACTGATGAAAATCATACTAATTATGCTTTCATCATTAAGCAAAAAAATTCCTTTTAATTCTCACATCCTGACTACTTTTGCCACGCTGTCAAAAACCCTGTAGAAATAACTCTAAATTGTGAATTGATGTTCATGTAAACTAGCACATATAGGTTTTTTAAAAAAAACAAAAAGCCTTTCCTCTCCCCAAAGTGCGACCTTTCTTTGCAGCTGTACCAGGAGCCTTTGCTCAGACTTGTCTCAAGGCCCCTGAGCAATACAGGCATCTGCCACTCCCCTGCTATAAAACCTGTTCCTGTTGCACACCTGGAACACATTTTGAACCTGAGGTGTCCAGCAGATCATGTTCTTTAGCTACAAAACATTGCATTTTGCGCATGCTAGTCCCCACAATATGACATATTTCCATGTAGTAGTGAAAAATGGTCTCTTTCTTATTCCATGGCTGCTGGATAGATGATAAGACTCTCTGATAACTCCAAATGCCAAAAACAGAAAAGGTGTTATCTCCTATCTGGTGACAGATATGAGAAGCAGCTGTCTGTCTGCCCCAGGTAGAGGTAATATTTCTTCCCATGCATGAAGATCAAAACCAGTGATTGGTAAGGGCCTATGTGCTTCTTTATGGTGAAGACAACTTCCTAGTTTCATTATGACTGTGTTCCTTGTTAATTTGGCATTTCATACAGCATTTTGTCATATTAGAAATGGACCCAAACCAACCCATTTTCAAAAGCAGCTTTTGAAGATGAAGAAGTGAACAGGTAATTTCTAATCAGAAATCAGTATTTTGCCATCTCTCATAATTACTGCATGCACCCACTGGCACTTAGTGGGTAGTGGACTTTTCTGTTGTTGTTTTTGATTTGTCTACTTGTATTTTTATTGTTGTTGTTGTGTCTTTTCATAGGGAAAGGGCATTCTTTAAATTAACTTAGAAAATAGCTGTAGGTGATTTAAGAGGTGAAAATCTTTCCTCTAATTCATATTTCTTGATTCTGACATTGTTCAGCGGTACAACACTGGCATCTGCACCTGCCCTGATCCCATTGATTGCCTTGTCTGAGCATGAGGACATATGCTACTAACCAACAGGATGAACATTTTCAAGTCAACTCCAAGCTAGTGTGTATGAAACCAAACCAGCAAAAGAAGTCTTACAGCCTCCTTCTCTTTTCTGAACTATTAGAATCTACCTTGTTTTTATCACCTAGCTTCAAAGTGTTTATAGAAATACAGAATATGATTGCCTCGCCTTCACAGGGCACTTTCAAGCTGAAAGAATAAAGTAAGAAGGAATAAATGTGTGCTGACCTCATTTGTTCTGGTTCTAAGACAACAAGCAAAAGGTTCATAAAGCCTGAAAAACAACCTCAGATGCTTTGCATACCAGCCTGTAGATTTTGGTCTTCAAACTCAATTGTTGCAGTTTCCACGGAGAGTATATGCGATGTATTATCTAATTGTCCCCTATAAATGTGACAGGCTCTAACAACACCTACCCCTCACAAAGAGGTATATAATATCTATTTTCCATCTTCTTCATAATCCACTGCTGGGACATGTTTCCAGCTTTCCCAGTGCCTCCCATGACATAAAATGAGTATCCTAGATGAAGCAATTCCTCTGTCTGGATTGCTTAATGGCTAAGAAGAACTAGCGTTTACTAGAATATAAAAGATTTTTTTGTCTTGCTGGCAAACTCTTTGCTTGTCATTTTGTTACAGGTGAATCATTCAGAGAAGACTCCAAAACCCTGTGCTCCATCTGTCTTAGTATTCAATTTGAATGGTGATGTAATAGCAGCTTTTGTAAGAGCTGAGGTATTCTTGGCCAAAATTCCCATCCTTCCATTATCTGCTGTGAGCCATCTGGTTGCTGTCCTTCAGACGGGAGAATCTTCTGCAGCTGTTTTGAGTCTGATTTCCCAGAGAAATGAGTTTATGCAGTGATATAATTGCACTGATATTCTATTAGCATTGTGAAAGACAGAGATCCCAAGGATTGCTGTATTTCATAGAATCATAGAATCGTTAAGGTTGGAAAAGACCTCCAAGATCATTGAGTCCAACTGTTTGTCCAGCATTTCTATCTGCTCCCTGGGGATTAGCAGGTAAATTAGAGAAGGGAGATTCAGGTTAACGTTCCCACTGAGGAAAGTATGGGCAGTTATCCAATGTCTCTGACTGAGGGATCATCTTGCATGCAGTTCTGGAATAGTAACTGAGGTATTTTAGCTGTTATGACACGGGAGCTGGAAGGAGCTGAAATTATTGTGTATGAAGGAAGAGTTATGAGGGAAAGACATAACCATAATAAACCAGGCTTTGTAGTTCTGCTCCTCTTCACTTGTTTGTCAAAAGTCTTAGAGAAAAAAATTATTCACATATAAATTCTAGGGGCCTCCCCACTGCTTTAAAGCCTTTTCAGTGATCCAGTAGAGCACATCAGTGCAAATTTTGAGAACGGACCTGAAAGAAGGCATGGCTTCCATTCACTGTTACTGGTGGTCACTAAGAGGTCATTTGGTGCCTCTTTAATATCTAGACACACCTTCTCTTTAGGCAGGAAAACATTGGCGGTGTACAAAGAACTAATGACCCTGACTACGGAGAAACCTTATAAGCAGCAACTGCAAGGTCATCAAGGCCCGTTTCTCCCACTGTTGGTAGCCACTTCATGTAACCCCTCAAATAATTTGAAGATCCTTTCTGTATGTGTACTTCAGCAAAAAGATTCTTCTTACATACCTTCTTAATGTACTCTTTCTTACTTATGGATCTACATTCTTATCAGTTAGTTCTGCACCGCAACTTTTTGAGATATCAGGATGAGCTTGTCAAACTAGATCTCTGCTCTAATGTTGAGATTCTTGCCTTTGGAAATTGCCAGTAGCTGGTACTTCCAAAGAGTTAAACTCCCTCTTCACATGCTTTGGAAGTGATAGTTCAGAAATGAAAGAAATTCTGACAAAAGAAACTTGACATCAGAATAGCTGTGACTAATAGCAGCAAAGAGGATTACACCAGGAAGCTGGAAAGATGGAACATCCCAAGTGGAAATGGAGTGGTCTTCTAGTCTGGCACAAGTGAAATCCTAATGAGAGAACATATAAGAAAAGGAGAAAAAGTGGTATTTTTCTGAGGTATTGAACTACAGATTGCTGGGAGAATGTGTGAGATATGAAAGACATACTTGCATACTTAAATAATTTGCCTGAAAGATGTTACACAAGGAAATTTTGCTTCAAGTTAAGGCTGAAAACTCCAGCCTTGATGTACTTTTGTTTCTTCCTCCTTGTTGGAGAAGTTTGGTTAATAAAATATTTTGTATTTGAAGTTTCAGAGAGGGGAAGAAGAAGTGGAAAACAAAGAACAATGGCAATAAGCACCAGTGCTCAATGTTGAGGTCAATAATGTGATACTGCTTGATATGTAATCTTTAGTTAACCATAAAAAATAAGACTGTACTGTTGTGAGATGATGAAAATGGTGAGAACAATTCCTTGCTGACCCTTGTAATCAGTTTATGCACTGAAGCGTGAGTTTTGATTTCTTCCTTTTGACTGAAGAATCGTTTTTTCTCTTTAAAAAAAATGTAGTGGTATAAATATTACCTTCAATTTCTCCCATATTTTCAGCCTTTTTCTGAAGCTTTTCAGCTTCTCTTTTAAATTTGGGGGAAGTATGAAGAAATAGATAGATCCATTTTTACTTCACCAACTTCACTTCATCTCAGCCAAAAGCCAGGTACAGTGCCCAGTGAAAATTGATGGGATATTATATATTATGTTCTGTCTTCTCTCAAGTCATATAACCTACATTTTTGAAATCTCTTGCAAAATTAATCAGTCCACACTGAATTTTCCCTCAGGTACTTCAGAAACCAGCTAAAGCAATAGACAAAATTAGTGAATACCTTCATGTGGTTAGAGAAGATAAGTGAGTTCCTAGAGGACTGGCAGAGAAAAACTATTACACCTATAATATAATTTAGGGGAAGAGGGCAATGGGGAAGAGTTCTGAATTACAGAGCCTTCATTATAACTTTAACATGTGGAAAGTTACTGGAACAAACAACCAAATTTTCAGCATCTAGAGGATAATAAGGTGCTAGGGAATAACAAACATGTATTTGTGAAGAGCAAGTTGACAGCAAAACCAGCCTGATTTTCTTCTTTGGTTAAGATAACTGGCCTAGCCAATGAGAGAAATGCACCACATCTTGACCTTTGTAAAATGCTTCACACAGCTCCACAACTCATTGTCAAAAGCAGCATAGGGCAATATGACCCAGGTGAAATGACAGTGACAGATTGGAAAACAACCTGAAGAACCACTGCCAGCAGCTCAGTGTTAACCTGGGAGTCAGCACTGAGTGGTCCTGCAGGATTTTGCTTCATGACCAGTACCACTGAATGGTTTTGCTAACAGTTAAAAAATGTGAGAAGGACACCAGGCTGGGAGATTTTGTAAGCACTTGGGAAGATGAGGGTAGAATTCAAAATGATTTTAGTAAACTGGAGAAATATTTGGAAATCGATACCAGAAAATTCAATAAAGACAAGTGGAAATCACAAGCCTTGGAACAGCAAAATCAAATGCCCAGGCATAGAGAGGTGAGTAACAGCCTATGAGTCAGCATTGTGGGAAAGATGACCACAAAATGAATAGGAGCCAACACTATTGCATGTGTTGTTCCAAAGGAGGAAAATGCCACTCTGTGCTGTGTCCACAGGATGCTGGGCAAGCTGCTTGTGTTGCGTCTGTGGAGCATTTTTACTGGCAACCTCAGCATAAAAAGGCAGCACATCACAGCTGAAAAGGAGATATGGACAGACTCCCAAACTGCTGCCAGGAAAACAGCAAGAAGTTTTAGCAGAGGTCTGGCAAAACAGGACCAGTGAAAAGGTTAAAAATTTGTGTTTTCTGAGTCTGGAAAAACAAGATTTGGGTGAAGGCATAAAGGCAGATTTTAAAAAAAGTGTAATGCATACTAACAGGTATAATAAGAAGAGTGCTGATCTACATTATTTTCCAGGACACTTGAAGGTGAAATAAACCTAATTTGAAGCAAGAGGAATTTAGGTTACAAGCAAACCAAACCTCTAAGCATAAGATGGGTGGAGTACTGGAACAGATGACTGATAGAAACTGTGAAATCTCATTTTTTTTAGCTTTTAAGTAAAGGCTCAAGAGTAGTCTTGGAAGTAGTTCAGGTGATCTTTGATCTTGCATCAGAAACAAAAGACAGAAGTAATTTAGAGAAGTCCTACATTTCTATAACCCTGAAATGCAAATAAAAATCACATCTTATAATGCAAAATAAAAGGTCTGAGGACTCATTATGTCTAGTCTACTCCATCATTTCTTTGGGTCTTTCCACCTCTTTGTCTCCTCCTCTGTTAGGCTGAATCCACATGTTCCAATTGCGTTTACTGCCTAAGTACTCAAATAAACCAGTTGGTTGTACTCTGTGGTAGAGAGAAACCTTATCGGGCACTGATAATATTGTTAGGCTTGTGTGAACATACCAAATGAATCCTGGAATGATCAGTGTTTCTCGTGATAATTAGGAAAAAAGATAAAGAAAAAACCCCTCATGCTTTTCTTGATCATCATAAGAAATGGGTCTTTCCAGGAAAGGGATGATCAGAAGGTGTTTGTCTGGGATTGCTGTACTGTGGGGCTAATGAGGAATAAAGCATTCGCTGTAGCTGCACTTTGTTTGCTCTGGAGGGTCCCCACTTCTGTAACAGCAATAATTTCATGGCAGGTAAATCAGATCCAGAGCTTTGCATGCTTAAACGGTGTTTCTTTTAGACTATCCTGTCAAGCGGGAGGTTGTACCCTTGATCCCAGTATAAGGACTTTTGTGTTGCAAGCTACTCTGTAATCTCCCTAACCACATTGAAGTGCTGCCTTACTTCATAAAATGACCATCAAACGATGTTCTATTGATTCAGAAGGGGCCTCTGATTCTGCATGTGCTAATTGATACTTTATTAAAGTCTACGTTAGCATACAAAAGTGCTAACTAGGCCAAACTCCCTGCAGCTTTGTAAAAGACCATTATTCCCCATTGCCTTTTAAATCCCTATATGAGAAGATAAGGACTATCTACTCATTTTTCTCATTGATTCCCACCTCTGAGAATAGGTTCACAGTCCATGTATCCAAGCAAAAATAATTAACTGACCCCTCCTATTAAGTACAACGTATTTTCAATAAAGCAAAGTTTGAACGCCAGTGACTCCATCCTAGCTTGCTGTACAGCATCACAGGACACAGCAAGAAATGCTTCTTTGCATTAGGCAGTTAGCATATAAAAGAGACCCTCAGCCTTTTAAAAATTCATCGACATTTTCTGTAAGAATACAAGTCTTCTTTTTCATCTCTTACAAACTCACTTTTCTGTTTATCTAAATCCACCTAAAGCTGGCACTGATTGTCTCACTTTCGGCCTATGTCTTACAGCAATGCTCTCTATGTTACTGTGTTTGATCTTGGACTTGCCACGTTTCAATGTCATGTGTTTCAATATGCACAAGAACCAAATTTCCCTCCCCAACCAATTTTTTCCCAAAAAAGATTCTTGTCCAAGTCTCTATATTTCTACAGACTTTGCTCAGGGTAAATCTTACTCGCTTGGCTCATTTGCACCTCCCAGTGTACTTCAGCAAGAATATTCAGGTGAGCAGAGCCATGGAGATATGACCTACAGGTCTGCAGAGGCATTTAAAAGACATAAAAGAATTACAACACCTAACTATATAGTTTGTAGGTACAACTGTAGGTTTGGCATTCAGATGGCAGAATTAAATGCCTATATTGTAACATTTGTGCCCATTAGTCCATTTATTGTCTCATTATCAACAATGAATAATGGCAGGGACAAAATATGTCTGAAGAAACTAAAATTTTATTCAGGCGCTATTTATACTACTGTGACATTCCTGGGGATGGAAATGCAATATAAATTCATAGAGTATTACCTGTCAAAAATCTATCACCTCTTCTCCAGCCCCTAAAATATCTTTCCTTCAAGGAATATTTTTCTTACCAATCACATGATAATGAGGAAAATGCAGCCTAAATGAAATTTTCTACTTTTTAGTGCCAGAATGATCTCCACTTGCATAATATAAGGAGAATGGATTTCTAAATATTTCACTCAGGTAAAATTAAATAGTATAATACAATGTTATATAATATGCTATAAAGTGATATAACATAATGCAATATAATACAACACATATGGAAAGCACGGTGTCCATTTTACCTAGGAGATATGGCATGCTTATGAAAATGCATCACTTGATAATGCCAGGAAGGGCAAACCCAACATACATGCAGCTCACGTCCCTAAGTGCTTGGACAGCTCTAAGGCAGGGAGATGAGAGACACCTTTAAATACACAGTTTGTGATGCACTGAAGAAATGGTCAGATTTGATTAAGTCAGTTGCTGATAATTTCTAGTTAAATACTGAAGGTAGAGTAATAAACCAGTGAATGTGATTGACTTGGGAAGCCTCAGCAAACAGCTGCATTTTTAGAGGATTTAAATAGAGAAGTGGTATCTTGCAAAACTGATACAGGGAGAGCATTGCAGTCTGCCCCAGTTCTGCACACAGGCAGCCTCAAGCACCACCAGCGAAGGCTGAAGCCAAGTCCTGAGTTGAGCTGTGGTTTGTCCACTACACCTGCTCTGCCTGCCTGCACTTCCCACCTGCTCCAGCTGGCAGAGACCATGCCTGGGATCTCTGCCTTGAGAAGCACCTACAGATGGCTGTGGGCAACCAGTGGGTGCCTGGCTTGCATCCTCTCCAGCCATTCTGAAATGGAGATGAAAGACCTCATTGTGGCTCTCCTGGACGGAAGCTGGGCATGCTGCAGAGTTTGTACACTAAAAATCAGGCAGAGAAAATTCTCTGCCCCATGGCCTGCAGAATCTCTTCTTGCTCTGGTCTAGAAAGGTCTCAGAGACCCCCTGATAGAGTGCCACCCCATTATGTGGGGAGTGCAGCTGGCTGGGGAGCTGGAGGGATGGCCCCAGTGGAGCAGCAAAATAATTACTGCTTCTCATGCAGTGTCAGAGGCAAGAGGAGGAAAGTGAGGATTTCCCCATACAGGGGAGCTAGACTGCTTTGCTTGCAGAGAATTTTAACAGGCATTTACCTGTCTTTGCAGCCTTTAAAAAAAGAAAAAAAAAGTTTATTCTTTAATTATAATCCCCACACACAATTAATTTCAGAGAGTGGACTCTGTAGCAGTAGTTTCTGGTCATTTTACTATGGAGAGAAACTGAATAAACTAGAAAAATGTGAACAATGTTACTTGCAAAAAAATATGTCAAGGACAACAGAACTTTTGATTTCTGGTTTAAAATTAATTCAGTATTTCAAGAAAAGACATAGCATCTGTCCAACATTATTAATTAGCATGAGCTTCATTCACTGTAACTCTTCTTTCTCTTCAAAAAAACACATACATTGTTATATATCCCCCATTTTGTTTTCCCACTAGGCCCATTTCAAAACAGCTTGTGTTGTTTCTGATGCAATACTGTATCAATCTGATGATATTGTACATGCCCTAAGATAGAGCACTGCATGGATTTTTATTTAGAAGAACACCTTTGATGTTGTGTGAACTAAGAAATTTTTAAATTCTACCAAAATAAAAATGAAATTCTGTGTCACTGTAATCAATCTTGATCCAGTGTAGGAGTCTGGGCTCTGCATAAGTGCCATTCTAATCTACTTCCAAACAGGCAGTCAAGACATGCAGATTAGCTCTTTGAACAGGAATTTTCTGAAAGCACAAATAGAAATGTATGTGCCTAATGCCTATTTTACAAATCATCTTTTCAATTAGAAGAGTTTTACAACTTGTTTAAGAATAATTTGTCCATGTCACTGTCACTCTCCCAAAATGCAGAGGTTTAAACTTCCAGTCTCTTTGAACAGACTTTGAGGAGCAAATAATGGAATTATTCTGAGCCTCTTATATGGATACCAATGAATGCAACAGACAGATACCTAATATTTCTGAAGCACTGTTTCAGACAGCTTGTCCACATATTAGAGAACACAGCATATTCATTGTTTCTTACCAACACAAAAATACAATTCTTTTCAAATCTTTCCTGGTTTTGAGCAATCCACTGTATTCAGAAGGAAGCAACAAAGAAATTGTACTTTATGCCACTGAGAAAAATAAATAGTAATATTAAAACATACCTTTCACTACGTTTGCATTTCTCTGTTCTGTCATTTGCTAGTGCAGCTCAGTTTACACACTGCATTTCTCTTGTGCTCTTCTGGGCAGTGAGTGCAACAGGTGCTTCAGCAGCTCTGCCCTCTTTTTAACATAACCTGCTCCAAAGAACAAGTCTGGTTTGTACTACAGCATGCAATAACTTTCAGGAAAAAGAAAAGACATCATCACAAACCAATCAGACACTCTTTGTCTGATGATCTAGCCTCTTTCTCAACTGATGCACCAGTATGTGAATGGGACCAGTAATCCAGGAGGTGAGGTATACAGACACCATTCACTGGAAATGGTGCCGGGAGAACATAAGCTACATGAGCGGAAAGTGGAAACAATAGCAAACGTTTCATGTTGAGGTGGCTGGGAATGAATAATGCATGTGTTGGGGAAACAGTTGCCCCATTCTGGTGTGGAGGGCGTGGAAAGAGTGGGCGTGAGAGGTACTTCCCTGATCATGTTAGCATTTCTAATTAAAATCATCATCTGCACGGACCCAGAAGACACCATATGATGAGAAAACAATGTGCAAACTTCTAAGGGGAGACAAATTCCTATTACATGGACCCACAGAAGAAGTAGCTCAGATGCAAATACAGTATTTTATGTAGGCAAGCAGGCACTCACAAGTAAAACCGAAGGACCATGAGAAATCTTAGCAGGTGACATGTTTTGATCTGGTATTGTTTAGATACACCATATAAATGAATGCTTCATCTCAGAAGAACCACTTGTTCAAATTATTGTTAATTAAGTAATAATCCCTGAGAAATGTGTCGTTACCAACAGTTAGGAGCAACTTTATTATGTTTTCCCCAGGCTATTAATGCTCAAACACAATGGCCACTAATTGCAGTAAGAACTAATTTCCCAGGAATTACACATGCACTTTCTAACTATCTGGTGGCACAGTTTTTGCTTTTAAACTTTGTTTTTCCAATTTGTCTAACTAGAGCATTGGTCAGTCAGAAAAATTATCCTCTAATCATCCTGTAGAGAAATCACCATTAACAAAAAGAAAGCTGATCTTTGCTACCTTTGTACATTATTAATTTTTGTTGCAGACAACAACAGCAAAGGTTATAATCCCTATAAACAATGCATCAGCTCTAAGTTCAGCAAAGCTAGCAAAAGCATTTTCAATCAGTGCAGTGAGCTTTGGATAGGTCTTGACAGTTTCTTTAAAAACAAGCAAGGGGTCTGCTGTTTTCTAAGTTTACATTACAGCTCTCCTTCTGTAATATGTTATTAATGCAGTAAGAAATCATTTCTGGGATATCAATGACCAAACTTTGACATTTCTCCCTGTCAGCTGTTTTCAGTGTAGACAAATTAGGTGGCCATAAGAATTATTATTATTAAGCATTGTTAAAGGGATAATTTGAGAAAATTAATCCAGAGGCATGGAAAAAAAAATCTACCTGGAATTTAAAATGATTTTCTCCACAAACACTTTTTCCTTCAGCTCAGGAGCAGAGTATAAAGAAAAAGCCTTAAAGAATAGCTGCCATTGTCATTACATTTTAAAAGCATTCACATGACAATTTAAAAAGAACTGCCATTTCAGCTATTTCTTAAATAACCTCTTTCTTCCTCCATAATCATGGAATATATTTCTTTCACCTTTTGACTAGCACTTTGGTTTTTTTAATAAACTTACACACTCATTTTGCAGGAAATTATATTTTAAAATGCTTCTCAGAGGTGTTTTATCATAACACTTTCATTTGGGTTGAATTAATGTTGAATCCTGATTTTCAGAAATAGAGAGAGAGGAAGAGAGGGAGAGAAAGAGAAAAGAAAAAAAGCTTAGCTTCTACCCCAGCTCCAAAACACACTTATCTTCAATTTGCATTTCTAAATCAATCTTAGCGTAACCTTTATCTGTAATAACAGAATATTTTGGTACTTCTGAAACACAGACAGCAGCAGTGTAGTTATCTGCTGGACTAGCCAGTCAAGAGTTTTTTCCCATTCTCTTCACCAGTGCAGTTTGTTTTCAAGCCTTCAATGCTGCAATGCCAGTCCTCGCTTCACAGTTTTTATTCCTTTTTTTTTTTAGGTCCGCGTCTCTTTTCTCCATTAAGATGCGGATGGGCTGGTACCTCAGCCAATATGTCTATACATGCCTGAATAGACTTGCAGAAAAGCAGGGTCTCCTTTTGTCTGGGCCCGTAAGGCTGGATGTCATTCCGCACCGATAGGCAAGGGCTCCTCTCTCTGTGGGAGATTTCCAGTAATTGCCAGAACAAATTAAACTGGGCCTTATCTGTTCCTCTCCCCTTTCAGCTTGAAAATGGAGGAACAAGACCAATTTTAGCTGGTGACAATGTAGCATAGAAATAGATTGGATACAGCTTATGTGAAGTCATGCTGTAGATAGCAGGGGCAGGACACTGCTTTGAGGAGTGAGCTGATGTTGTGCTACATGCACTCAGTGGATCCTTCTGATCTGACAAATAGGAAATGAGTTGGGAGGTTAAGAGGAGTCTTTCTAGTTACCATTGTCACAGGTGAAGGAGTATTTCTGATAATAAATCTAGATGTGGCACTCAGGGACATGGTTTAGTGGTGGACTTGGCATGCAGGTTAATGGTGGGACTTGATGATAGAGGTGTTTTCCAACACAACCATTCTATGCTTCTATACTGGAGTGGACTGGGCAGCCCAGAAACACAGAATGGATTGCAAATATGTAGGCATGTTTTGAAAAATAGAAATGAAGAGTAAAATAAATTCTGGATATTCCCCCACACAAACACAGCTCCTTCCCCGCCTTTGCTTCCCACCACTTAGATCTTGTGCCTTAGTCTACGTGAAAGCATCACAAAGTACAGTCTTAACCTGTGACAGATCAATGGGGAGAGTTCTGCCTTGTCTCTGCAGTGAGTATTTGGAAGTCTTGGGCTGAAAAGACTGTATTAAGAGGTAGTATAGTTATCAGACACAAATTTTCTATAGCAAAGATCTTCTATAGCAAAGATCTTCCTTTGCAGAGGAGATAAAATGAGTTCAAAGTGCTTTCTCCAGGCAAAGCCAGACTTGAAACCACACAAAGGAATGAATTCTTTGACAGTGTCTGACAGATAGAAATCTGAACTATCAGATTTGAAAGGGACCCATAATTCTTGGAGCTGCTGAATGCCAATGAGAAATATTAGGATCTTCTCTTGACCAACATGATTACTGCTATCAAATGAGAATATGTCAAACACCTTTCAACACACTGTTGTCAGTCAAGCTCTAAAATGCCATCATTCACTGCTGTCTTCTCAACTACCACTCTGCCTCAGTCAGACTCCTCCAGCCACAAACTCAGTGAGAAATTAATAGTGAAAAACCTCCAGCAGTTCTTAGCACTGTCACCTTTCCAGCTCTTTTTCTCTCAAGCTCTCATGTTCCTGACCCATGTCAGAAAACCAAGAAGGAAGCTGCGACACAGTAATTAACAAAGACCAGAGGAGGTAACTTCAGGTTACTGGAACTGGATGGAACATCTCTTAGTAAGGTCACCCTCACATCCTATCACAGGACACCAGAAAGACGACATCATCACCTCCCTCTCCTCTTCCCTGTCATGATGAAGGTGTAGACAGCAATGAGGTCACACCTCTGTCTCCCCTCCTCTAAGCTGAACAAACCCAATATCCTCAGCCACTCCTCCTAAGTCATGCCCTTTGGTCCTTTCACCATCTTCATTGCCCTCCTTTGAACACATGCTAATATTTTAATATTCTTATATTGTGGAGCCCAAAACTGCACACTGTACCAGAGGTGAAGTCATGCTAATGTTGAGTTGTAGAATATTTTCTACAAAATTTGGGACAAATGTTTGCCTAACATAATAAAGTACTAGGGTCCTGCTTTTGTCTTTTATACAGAAGAGTTCATTTTAGCATGACACACAAAAAGCGGAAACCTAGTAAAAGAAGTGAAAACATTGGGGAAAACCAGACAGATTGAAAAAAAGTAAAATGCAAAGTCATGTTTCCTATTTATAATGTCAATCCCAAAAGTGCCCCTTTGCCCTTAATAACTTCAGTAACTTGTGAATCTTAAATAAGCAATTTTGTTTCTTAAACAGCCCGTAACTAAAATAATTACCTAAAGACATGGCATAATTTTATATAATTTTTAAGTGTCTCTGGAGGAAGTTATGCAAAATTTAAAATATGTTCATTCTCCATTAGGTATGCAAGAAAAAAAATAGCTAAGTGTAAATTTTACAGTGTGATCTTTAGTTCTAAAAACTATGAACAGTCAGCAAAACTGGAATGGCAAATCCATTCTAAATTGACTTTTTTCTAGTCATAAGCCTGAGATTTTAACACTTTCAGAAGCATGGACTTAGTGAATCTTCAGTATTTCAGTCCCATGTATTCTCATTACCAGCTATTCTGTTTGGTTGGGTCATATATGGGCGAGTCACCATCCAAAGGACAAATGCTCACATTCAAAAAGGGCGTTTTTAGGGTGAACACAGAACTCAGCTTTCTCTGTTTTGGACTTGAAACTGCAGCAAAATCAATAAAACCTCCAATGCTGCTAAGAAAATATGATCAATTTCAATCATTATTTATTGTCTAGAAAACTTTCTTACTTAGGAGGAGTCAGTAAAGGGTATTCCATGCCTGTAATGTGGGTTAGATTGTCATCAGCCTTTATTAGAACCATGCTGGAGAAAACGGAATATGGAATAAAACTGTCCTTTCTTTTTATAAATGGACAAATTAAAAAATGAAAAAAAAACTTCTGGTGAAAGATAAACATAGAAGAGTAATTTCACATCAGGATGAAGTTATGCATGACCTCTAAAGTGGTTGCCAATGCAAACTGAAGAAAAGAGAGCACTCATAGGAGGAATTAGTACCCATCTCCCTGCCCACTGGTGACCCCTCTTTAGAGCCGTGGGAAGCGAGGGCTGACTCTGCTGGTTGTGGCTCTGAATCTGCCTGGTCTGATACTTCAAACAGGAACAAAACCAACCACTTCAAAAGGTGCCTTGCCAATCAGCCAAGAAGCTGGGCAGGGAAAAAACTTTCCCAAACCAATCACAGCAGGATTGACACCTGTTGGCCATTTATTGTTTCATTGTGGCTGTCACTAAGGGCTTAAAAAGCCTTGCTGCATTCACATTGAGTGAAGAGCGGCCACAAGGAGGTTTGTGCGGGTGGGCTGGTGGCTGCCCTGCTGCTCCCCATCCTTGGAGGTAGACAGTGCTACCTGAGGGCTCCCTGGCTAGGGGCTTTCCTCCATCTTAGTAGTCCTGGGAGAAGATGCAGGGTGCCCCTGCAACAAGGCAGCACCTCCACCCATACCAGAGGAGACAAGTGGGAGAAAAACTAGTGCCTGACTCACTCCTTTCCCACTTCTCCTTGTTACTGATGGCTTAGACAATTTCTTACAGTCTTTCCCCCAAAAAACTGGAGACAATGGCTCAAGTAAAGGAGCTTCCATTTGGATTGAAGCAGGGGATCCTGACTGTATGGTGAGCAGCAGCCTTTAGTGCTATAATGGGTGGTGCTGAAGCGTCGTAGCTTTTCTGCACTCATGACTGAGCTGGATGTCTCAGTCAGCTGCTCCATGCAACTACTTAATTTATCAGCCGTTTGGGCTGGCAATTACTGTTGAATATCAGGCCAAAGAGTCTTGGCTTTCCCTTGATAGGACAAGCTAATTCCCTGTCCTGTCTGTTGAGGACTGCCTGTTCTGCTGTTTGATATACTGAGGCAGAAATGATACCAGGTTGATTTCGATGGCCTTTGTGGTGCCTGCCTTGTGCTCAGAGCTGGAGCTCTTCGAAGGCCATTGCAGCTGCTCAAGTTTGCTCTTCATACACCTTTATCCTTTTTTTCCTGATTCAGCAAACCTACAGTGCCCAAACAGAAATAGACCCCTTCCTGGTTTCATCCTGCAGTAGCTTTTGAGCACTCATGTCACTCTGCATTATGATTCTCCATGTTTTTAAAAGCTAGGGAAGAGCTGGAAAAGGTATTGAATGGAGATTCCTGAAGAACGTCCACTTGCCACAGATACTTCTTGCTAATTCTGCAGATGGTGTTCTTTCTTCTGAACAGTCCATTAAAATAAGCTCTTGCTTATGTGAGGCTATTTAAAGATGCAGTAGTCCCTTCAAAAAGGGCAGTAGTGAAGTCTTCTGTTTCCTTTCCAAATTCCAAATCAGTTAATGACATGTGCAAGGCACTGTGCAAAGCCCCATCAGTGGATGCTTGATTTCTGCTAATACCTTTTCTCTAAGCAAATTCCTTTTGTTGTCTCATCTGTGTGTGGCAGTCATCTTCAGTGCCTACCCTGGACTATTTGTGGGTGTACATCCTCTTTCACTGCTGCTCTGCTTTATTCCAAATGTGGCCTTGGGAAAAATGAAATGATTCTTGCGCACGTAAAATCTTGATGAAAGATTTTATAATTGTATGTTAATTATTCATCACTAGTAGTATTACACATACTAATGTTTTCCTCAAATTATAGTGTACCCCACTGAGCCATAAACATGTTGAAGAGCTGTAGCTCCTTAAACAAACTTGGCACAGAACTCAAATGAATTTCACCAAAGAGGTAGGATCAAAATCAGGTTTTGTGAATACAGAATCACTTCATCACCTCGGGAGAAGTTTAGAGAAGGAAACAACAAAGAGTTCAGAAATCTGCATTGTTGATAGCTTATAGTGTGCCATGAAGCCTTTGCATCAGACAGAGCACAGTTCAGAGCCAGCCACTAAAGCACATTAGCATATGCACAGCACAGACATTGAGATCTCTACTGAACCCAGGACCGCTTAACACCAGCTTCATGATTACCCTATAGGCTGTCCAGCCTGATTAATTACAGATATCAACAAAAATAGTGACTGGAAATTCCTGCAGATAAATATATCTTTGCCTTGTAAAGCTGGTTTGGATCTAAATACAAAGATGTCTGCACAACTGTGTGCAACAATCAACTACCAGCAGCAACCCTTAATGGCTCTGTTCAATGTAAACTGTGCACTTAGGAGTGATTGTGGTGTAATTATAGAAAAATACATTAACAAGTAAAGCTTTAAAGAAAAAAAGCACCCAAAATCAAACAGTAAGTTGGAAACGATGTTATGAATCTCAGGTAAAGTCAATACAAACTGAAGTCATTTTAAATAGTGATAGCAATAAAAAAGCACTGGCAGTAGGTTGTTATGAACATGTTGGTGAATGTTCTGCTCTTTTGTTGCTTTTTCTAAGTTCTACCTACAGATGCAAATAAAAGAAAACAGGACTAAGTTCTAAAAAGGAATCTTCTGCAGTGGTAATCACAATAGACTAAATGACTGCCAGTTCTCAATTTCCAATAGGAGGCAGCTAGGAACTTTCCACTCAATACAGAGGTATTAATGCTGAAATTTCCCTTTCCTCTCAAGCCTGACAGAGCCCAGGGTCACTGTCAAATGATGGACTACAGGCAGTGAGCAGTGAGGTGAGAAAGGATGTTGGATGTTTTCCTGTTGCTAGATGGAAGTGTCCGTATGAGTAAATGCATGTGGCATGCTTGTGTACCTACATGTGCATGGATATACTTTTTAGTTACCCTAATATCTTTATATCCAAGAGGAATCAGCAATTTCCCAAATCTGTGGCAGAAAAGGCAGAGCAGGAAGCTGTTGCCAGCCAGTGGGGAAGTCTTACCTAGACTTGCATGAACCCAGGACTTTGCTGGCCCTTTCACTGACAGCGACTGCAAAACACAATGATCACTGCAAGCGGGAGCAGAGTGCAGTCAGTTCAAAACCATTCAATGCTTTTTGGCTGTGGCACTGCACTAACGTGAAGAAAGTCTGAGGAGCTCATATTCAATTATTTAGATTTGTCTCATCTGTCCAGACTGAAGAACTAGGCAGGGTCGCAGAACTGTTATCTCGTGTCTCTTATGTCAACAGATGACAGGATTTTTGTTACACAGGAAAATTGTAGATATGTACATCTTCTGTGATTTGGTACTACACAGCCTGCCTGCCCTCTCCAGCAGTACATGAGATATGCAGCCCATGTCACCTTCTCAAAAGGCACGTCCCTGGCACTTCTTGTTTCTCAGGAAATAAGATGCTGTAAATCATTAAATCAGCACCAATCAGCCACCTATTGCTGTGCAGAAAGGCTCACTCAACAAACATTCTTAATAAGAAATAACCACTAACAATGAGCACTGCACTGATTTCTACATTATCTAACACAGGCTACAGTACCAAAAAAACCCCCATCTCCACTGCTACTGAAACATGAGAATAATGAACAAGCATTAGAATAACATAAAAAAGCTGTTTGTAATTGTATGTTTGGATCAATAATTGTGCACACATTTAAGGGCCCTCAGAACTGGCAGCTCCCAGAGACGTGAAGCATCCAGATACACACTGACTGACCATGTTTCATGTGAAATGCTTAGGATGGTACAGTGGCAGACAACTTTGTTGTTAAAAATGTAGCATCTTGGAGCACTTTACTCTCCAGTTTATGTAACTGGAAAACACAATTTTCCCACAGTATAACAGGTATTTGCAGGAGTAATTTTCAGTTGAAACAAGCATTTTCCTCCAGGCTTCCCATAATAAGTGGTCTGTAATTTTTTTTTTCTTTTCTTTACTGTTGGATATTGGAGAAGTCAAGGACAAGCAAAGGCAAAAGAATTTCAGGTTTCTCAGGCTGTGTTGCAAACACTAGACACAACCTACTCTGGTCTGTACAAACACAAAGTTGCTGCTCTGAACAGCTAGCCATATAGAAAATTTCTGTCTTTGACCAAGGAAAGAAGGAAGCTGTGCTCATCTTCCACTTCTGGGTCCTCTTCTGCCCTCTCTACCATCTCGCTAAGGTGGACTCTTGCATCTCCCTTGAATTCCCACTCCAAGCAAGATGATGGGTTTATGCAGCTTTTTTGCACCTTCCTCTGAACTCCCAAACCTTTAACACCTCTTCAGTGCAGACACAAATGTTCCTTTTGAGATTCTCAGAGTTCACTTGACCTGTGATGTAATGGGGGTAGTGACTTATTTCTATAAGGATGGCATGAAAAGTTTGCTAGCACTCATTTTATTCACAAGCAACCTCCCTAGGTTCTGCAAATGTTTAAAGAGCTCAGGGATGCCCAGGACTCACTCAGGCAGCAGAAGAGCTGCCTCTGATACACAGCATCTGTATAGCCTGCCACATTTTGAAGCCTAAAAATTCAGCTGCATATCACATTGCTGTGAGTAATACCACTTGTATTGTCTACCTAGAGAATAAAGGATTTTTAGCTGGATTTCCCAAAGAAATGGGTGTATAGTAGTTTCTTTCTGCCTGTCAGTCCTCATCTAATAAAACTGGAATCCATTTAGCCAGTTTCAACCCTATTTGACAGAAAAGATGTTATAGTGTATAGGGAAGAGGATTATATGCAATATACCCAAAGGACTTATTTTTTCACAGAAACTTTGTATATGCATGCATTTGGGTTGAGAGCAAGCTCTTCAAGTATATCTGCTTGTTTAATATGCCACATATACGCTGCTTGCATGGTTGTCTAATGGATGTCATCTTTTTAATGTGTATTTACAGACAGTTTAAAATATGCACTGGGATCTTAATTTGGAATGAGAATGATAGTATGCAATTAAAATCTGAAATGAAATACAGCAAGAACATTGTAGGTTGTAATTGCAATTATTACCAGTAAAAAGATGACAGGCCTGAGATATGGTCTGTCTATCATTTTGTGAGTGAAAGTTCCTCAAGGAAAGAACTGCTATTTGTTATAAGGTTGTGCACTGGCAGTAACAGCGGTCACCTTGATCCTCTCTACTAACATAATAAAGCTAAGTGGAAATGAGTTGAGTCGAGTTAAGGGAAGACAAAACCAGGCAGTATCACAGATGACCATGAGTGACACTAGAGTACTTTCCCAAGTTTTAGAAGATGGTGCCAGCACTGCATCTTTAGCGATCCCTGTGTGGTAAAAGTTAGTGACCTTTTAATGGTGACAGTTATATGAAATAGTTTGAATAATTACCCATGAAAAGATCCTTTTATATATCTTTACAGACATCCTGCAATGAGATGCTCTTTTGTGGCATTTTCATTTCCATTCTAAACCATATTAACGATTCACTGAGTTGGAGAATCAGATGGGGAGAAAAAAAATCCAAAACAATTTGCTGCTTTCAGTGCTATTGCCTGGAGGCTCTGCCTCAGAAGCAGCCAAGCACTCTCTGCAGTCATGATGGGCAAGGGCTCCTCACCATAAGCAGGAAATTTGGGGCACACTTCTCTCACAGTACCTTCTCCATTACAACTGCTCCCAGGCAGATAATGGGGAAAGAGCATTGGTAACAGCTGCAAAGAGCAGTAAACAAGCTGCAAACAAAACTGCTTAGGGAAATTATCATTTAGTGTTGCTGGCTTTATCACCTGCATCTGTAAGTTTGCAAATAATTGCTTTTACTTAATTCAGTATATAGCATACTGCAACAGAAAAAAAAAATGGGGGAGGAAGGAGGTGATGAAAATTGGAGAGAAAGAGACTGTGTAACAAGCAAAAGAAGAGATCTTAAAGTTATAAAGCAGTTGAAAACATCAGACTTTTTGTTGTTGTTGTTGTTACAGCTGCTTTCTTTTTTCTAACAGATGTTAAAGGAAATATCTACACACTAAGAAATATCCTGGCCATATAGGAGAGGAATAGAAGCCTAATTTTACCTGTGTTCTTTTGCAGGAAATCACTGAGGTGATGGACTCACTCGTATTAATTTCATCAAACTCTTCTGTATTATTATTAACCTGCAGGAAAGTTAGGCCTACATAGATCTAAACCTCCTTCACTCAAAAGACAGACCCCAAATCACTACTTCTTTTCTGTTCTGCATTTTCCACAAGGTAGACAGAATAAAAAATATGTTTAGAGAATGGAAACAGGCTCCACAATACCCACACAGACCTCTACAGGATATGAAATGGACTTTAGAAGCATTTTATGCCATGTTCATTTACCTTGCCGGTGAAGCTTAAAGCGAAGGTGATGACAACTGATAACAAATATCAATATTCATCTGCTCAGGGAAAAGTACCCTTAGATCATTATGAAACTGATGCTGAAACTTAGTTTTGTGAGATTCAGAGGTGGCATCCTCAGAAGACTTAGGGAGTCTCAATCAACCTTTATTTTTCTCTGAAGTTTGTTCATGGCTACATATCATCAGTCAATTCTGTAAGATCTGTTGCAGGTAGAGACAGTTCCACTGTGTTGAGAGTCCTGATGTAAAGCAGTGTAGGGCATCAAAAATACAAACTTAAAGAGCAATCAGGTAGTCATAGCTTTCCCAAGAGTTGAAATATAAAAAACAACCTGAGTGACAACAATACTACAACATCAACTTTCCTTATACTTCAATGGACTAATTCTTGTGACAAAAAAAGAAGTGGGGTGGAAGTAGGGAAGGCAATTTTTTTTCCCCAAGGTCTAAGCAGTTATTGCAGAGAACATGAGAAGCACAGAGGCTGAGACCTCCTAAGGAAATGAGCACCTTAGGTTCTTTCTTGACATTTTTTCCTCCTGGTGAATATTTTCACAAATTCACTTGATCTGATACTTTCTGTCTTTAATTAAGGTGCTGGCAGGTATGGTTTGCTTGAATTTGTGCCAGAGGATTTATTTTAATATCCTCCTTTCACGATATGCTAACCTATGACATTCGCTCATCTGGAGGAGCAGAAAAAATGATTCACCAGTTCCTGTGAAGGGGACATACATACTCCCTTAACAGTGTTGGAAATCCCTGTGAACCTGGGCAGAAGAGAAACATTCAGAAGACGTGACCCCTCTAAAATAATCAGTGTTCACTGTCTACTGTGGGCTCTGACCCCTGACCTGCAGTGAGCAGGAGTGAAGTCACTGAGTGGTCCCATGGAAGTTTGTGTTGCTGCAATTGCTGGAGCTGAGGGAGGTAATTTTGGAAGGTTTGAGGCGAGAGAGCAGAACCTGTCCATATTCATCAGAAAGTCAGAAGTGGAAAAAAGCATCAGTCTAGACTGTTCCTACAACCAGCTACTCAACCAGGGCCAAATTTGCCATTGATGCATATTAAGAAAGTATTTATGAATAGCTCACAGAATAAGGTATCCCTCAGCATGAATACATGTATTGCAAACTGGCCACAAGCAGGGAAAAGTGCTGCTTGAACAATATCCAGTGAATATGCTATTCAGCTGATCTGTATGGGTTTTGTTTAAAGAAAATCAACAAAAACTCCCCCTCTCTTCCCACTATTCAGATTGCTCTGCAGAAATGGTACAATATGTTCCTGCCATTGTAAGCAATCAGCAGTCCAGCCCACGCTGACAGTACATCTGGGGCACAGCACATCCTACAATGAAGGGCTCCCAGTGCCCATGAACTCACTTTCAATGCTCTCTGTACCTGCTATTGATAGAAAGGGCTCAGAGGAGATGCCTCCTCTCCCTCACCCACCTCTTTTTCCTTCATACCCTGCTCCACATTGGCGCTTTGATGAGATCACATAGTACTGATTTTTATTTTCACATTTTGTCTGCTGCAGCATTTTTCTGCCACCCTCTCCTCGGCTCCAGCTCTATAGGGCATTTGTTATCAGCCTGGTTTACCTTTGCAAGCTAAATGGAAGGCACTGATGGTGCACCCAGCTGACGATGGGCAGAAAGAGGCAGACAAAGCCCAGCAGCACCAATTTTGTGCTCGAAGCCCCCAGACTGTCTCAGGACTCAAATACCTGCCTTTATCAGAAGCTGTGAAAGTTTGTCTTTAATTAAGTCCAACAAAGATATGTTGGGGCTCAGTAGGCTTGTGCTTTTGTTGCTAAGGTAAGAAGGTAAGGCATCACTCTATTCTGTTTGCTAAAATGAGGATACAGCATCAACTGTGTAATTAAGGGCTGAAAGGAGACAAAAATGAAATTGAATTAAACCTGACAGCATAATGCAAATAATCAATGGCTTTATTTGCTGCTTAATGATGATGATACTGTTCTCATTTCATTATATGTGAGTCACAACCAGCTTTTTGTTGGCTTATTTCTATTCTTTAGCAAGTAAACTGAGGCATACAATTTACAGCAGCAACCCCTCTAAAAAAAGCTTAAGACAGTCATCAACTGGTCCTGAGCAGTGAAATGAATTTGCTTACCAGCACACTAGATTATTAAGACATGACATTCTTCTTCTTTTTCTTTTTCTTTTTTCTAAATTTAGCAATAACGTAATAAAGACTTCTTTTGTCTGACAGGACAGAAAACCCAAACATCCTCTAGCAGTGCATCTTGTGATCTGAGCCCTACAATGACCTGTTTCAGTTTTCACATGTTTGGGATTACAGAGTAAATCCTAGATCACTCTTTCTCTGTGAAGTGACTCCAGCTTTTGGCAATGGTTGAACAACACTGTATTTTCTGCCTTTCCTTTTCATGGCCTCTCTACCAAAAATATCATGTAAAAGAAGCAGAAAGAGGAACAGAAGTGGGTGAGAAAAGAACTCAAAGGAGACAGCTGAGGAAGGAATGACTGTCACAAGACTGAAGGCATTGTAGGTGTTTTTTTAAGCAAAGTGCAATGGGAAACACTCTACTCATTCATTTTATTATGAGGTCTTACAGAGTGCTTCAGCCTCAGAGAGGTTTAGTTATGGTGAATCTGGGAAAGGACATAGTTGTCATTGGGTTCCAGTAGACTGCAGATGCAAGGAGGCATTGGCAAAATGAGAAATAGATACAGGGTAGCCACTGACCAGTTTCTTTGTCTTTATTTCCCCTTTCCTTCTGATCTGTTTTGCTCACAGTTCCTCTTTTTCCTCTGTCTCCCTCTCTGTTGGCCTGGGTCCCTTTACCCCAGTATCTCAGTGAGGTCTCAGATGTGCAAATTCAGCGATGTAGAGGCCTCTGGGTACTTGGGATGCCCTGTGATTGCCCCAGGACTCAGATGAATGCCCAAAGGGGGGTGAAGGTGCAGGCACAGCCACATCCATCCTGGGCTGAGCTGCTACAACGGGCAGGTGCCAGGGACCATTCTGGCACACATCCCACAGCAAGGACAGGGGATGCCAAGCGCAACTTCTGCTCCTTAGCTTTGGCTGGAAGTGGCGGGTCTTTCTGATTGAAATACATGAGTTTACTTTTGCCAGAAAAGCTCTCTTTTCCCTCCCTTTTGTGCATCCTGAAGTGCCTGTGTCACCACTGGACATTCCCGTTTCAGGGAAGCAGGGGGACTCATAATTACAGCCATTCTCCAGTTGCCTTTCTTTACAGGTCTGCCCTTAGCTCTGGTCTCAGTTACCAGGGAGTGTATATTTTAATATTACTCTGAACTGCAGAAGTGAGGAGCTTTAAACAGCTCAACAGTCACATCACAGCTGAGGCCTAATATTGTTTTCCTCTAACCACAAGATCTTTGCTGTGGAGAGGTGTTGAGGTGGGCCTGACAATGGGGTGCCTGCACAGAACAGACAGATTTTCATAGCTTTTGTAGAACCTGCAGATTTCCTTGGGGATCTAATGAATTAAACATTAAGTCAACGTATGTTGCAGTAGATACAATTTCATGATTAAATTCAGGGAAAAAAAGTGAAAAGACATCTACACGTGAAGACCTCCAAGACCTCTATGTCCCACAGCATAACTGGGAGTGTTAAAATACAGTGTTCTCCTAGGAAGTTCTGCTACAGCAAAAATCACATTGTGCATGTCTATATTTATTATTTCATGTGTGATTTTCTGCATAATGTACATTCAGCTTGAGAGTAAAGTGGATGTTTGTTTCCTGACTGCAGACCTTGCAAACCATATGTACACCTGGACCAGCAAAGTCTTTTACACAGCTACCAAGCATGAATGGCTAATTGGCAAAACTGCACCACTGCTGGACGTCGTGCAGTTCTGTTGGCCTCACTGAAATTAGTCAGGTTGTGACTAATTAGCTCTCTCTAAACACTTCTGAGGATGTTGCTTATGATAGAATAGAAACCTCAGTTCCTGTCTGCCTATTTGCATCAAGTCTGCAGGACAAAATAAAGTGAAAAGTAACAGAAGAAACTCAGAATTTTGTTAGACCCCCTGAGCAAGAAGATGCTCTTTTTATGTGGTAATTTTTCACAGTAAAGTTACATACAAATGCAACAAAATCCCCCTCCTCCCCCTGTCTTTAGGCTGTTGAATGCCTTATTAGATGCTTTCCTCCTAGAGACAAGGAATCCCTGACAGAGGACTATCAGCGTCTTGGAATGATAACTCAGGATCTCCCCTCCAAGTTCATGAGCCCTTTCCTCATACACAAGGCCAGGAAGGATTTCAAGGGAACTGCAAATTGAAGTATGTTGCCCAGTTTTTTCCATGATAGCTTCTGGGAATAAAAAAGGAAAGTGCTTTCTGAGCAAATGGTGCCCATTCCCTTCCATTGCCATGCATTCATTGTTTCCACGTTGCTCATGGCTTCACATTGCTCATTCCTTATATGAAAGCAGAAAATGGGAGTAACGGCATCATCCGTTTCTAAGGAGGCTGTGAAGATAAATACACCTAAAGCTTGTCAACAGTTTGGGTAACTGGAGATCAGAGAAGTGGAGACCACAGACCTCTGTGCTGTGTACCCAGAAGTTGATATTTCAGTGCTGGCACATGCCAATCTTTTACCACCTAGAGGGGAATCTGACTCTTAAACAGCCAAGATTAAACAGCTTAACAGCTAGGCTGTTTGGTACTGAGTGTCATTCCATGTGTGGGTTATCTTTGGGCTTGTCTCTTCAACTTGTCAACAGGATGGATTATTTCTGAAGGTCTCTCTAGCCCTTCAAATCAAGATATTTTAAGTGGAGGCCCAAGGTCTGATTAAATAATATGCCAGGACTGTTTTTGCAGGGATTTCTGTTTTGCAAACTGTTTAAATTGCTTTAAATGCAATGGAAAGTAAAGATTACTTTTGTTTTGTTTTTCTTCTCTGTAACCTTAAATAAATGAAGAAAGAATTGCAGAATTGAAAGAACCTTTACATTCAAAACAAGAGGCTTGACTAGTTTTGAATAAATAATAACAATTTCCTGTGCTTGAAGATCCATTAAGTAAAATCAAATTGCAAGGTCCTGACTGTGATGAGATAGCTGCAGTGTGTTAATAGCCTTTGTCTGTACGTGAGTGGGAGCATGGCGAGGGAAAATGCTTTCATAGAAAATAAAGCAAACAGCACTGTTGTGTTTGCAAGGATGTTGGGAGTCTACAGATGAGGGAGGTAAACAATTGCTTTTATTAATAGCAGCAGATCAATGCCACTAGATTAGCAGAAACTGAGAATAAAGCAAAAAACAAACATTTTTTTCTAGTCACACTCCTTCACCTCCACTGCTGAGCACAATCCCTAGCTATGAATGGAAGCAGTAACATATCCTGCCAAGTAAGGGCTCAAATTTTGAGACCCAAAAAAATTTCCCCCAGATTTAAAAGCTAAACAGAAAGTAGCCATGTGCATACACTGAGGATGCTTTATGTACTGATGGAAGAGCAGATGAATGAGTGAATGGCTCAGAAAGTGCTCCTCTTTGTCACTCAACTTTTCTTCTGGGAAGAATAAACTAATCCAAACCAAGAGAGGTTTACTTACTGTCTTCTTGGCTAGGAAACAGCTCCAGCTGCTTCACCTGTACTCATGGTGGGAAGCAGGAGCTACTCAAATTTGTTTCAGGCTGGAGCCAGAAAATAATCAGATCTGATGAAATAGTAAAGGTGTGCAGGCAAAGATGTGCATCTGGGACTTTTGAAGGGGTTCTGGGAGCTGATTACCAGGCCAGCTAGGCTGATTAGTACTGAGTGTCGTTTCATGTGTGGGTTATCTTTGGGCTTGTCTCTTCAACTTCTCAACAGCTGACTGAACATGAGACAGTGTGTGCCCAGGTGGCCAAGAAGGCCAATGGCATGCTGGCTTGTATCAAAAACAGTGGGGCCAGCAGGACCAAGGCAGTTATTGTACCCTGTACAGTGGGGTTTTATGAGGAGTAGCTGAGAGAGCTGGCGGTGTTTAGCCTGGAGAAAAGGAGGCTCAGGGGAGACCTTATTGATGCCTTAGGTTTTAACCTTTATGTTTTTCAAATTCTGTATTGCTTGGTGTGTGACTCTGAAGTTTCTTGTAGCCTATTAATTTCTGCTCTCATGCTAGGTAGACGTAACAAAGCCTCTCCGGCCCTGCGTCCTAGGCAAAAAGTATAAATCAAAGAGCCTCTAAAGGGGGGGGTAAGCTGTGGGGAAAACTGAAGCTTTAACTGGAGAATTAACCCTGCTATGCAAATGTACCAGACCTATAAAAGGGTGAAGAACTCGTGACCTGGGGTCCATCTTGGGGTCCATTTTGAGAATAGCTTCAGGCTCCCCAAGAGGTACCTTTGAAGGCCTTTCAAATGAACACCTCTTTTAATCCTTTACTCCTGTCTAGTCTGTTTCTAGGAGGCCTCTTAAGGCATCATTATCACTCCCTACAACTGCGTGAAAGGAGGGTGTAGACAGATGGGGGTCAACTTCTTAGAGGTAACAAGTGACAGGACAAGATGAAATGGCCTCAAGCTGCTCCAGGGGAGGTTTGGATTGGATATTAGGAAAAATATCTTCATGGAAAGGGTTGTCAAAGATTGGAGCAGGCTGCCCAGGGAGGTGGTGGAGTGATCATCCCTGGAGGTATTTAAAAGATGTGCGTATGCGTCACTTAGAGACAGAGTTTAGTGGTGGACTTGGCAGTGCTGGGTTAATACTCAGACTTGATGATCTTAGAGGCCTTTTCCAACAGAATAGATTCTGGGATTCATCAGTGTTGGAGAGCTGTAACCTTCACAGGCTAAAAAAGTCTGTATGAACCCCTGTCCTGCCAGAATGTCAGTATAAAAGCTTCCATATAAAAAGGAAAACCAGAGTTATTTACATAGGCAGTTTAATGTGAATACAGCCATGGCTATACCAGAAGTTTGCCCATTTACCTGAGAAAGGTAAATGCTTCTCATACTTCTCATGGCTTACACAGTTTTGTCATTTGGAAGGCAAAAGTGCAATTTAGCATCTTTTCTTTACAAATATTTGAAAAGTTCTCTATATAAAAGTAGTAATAAAAATCAAATTTGGAATTTATAAAAAAATTAAATGAATAGTGTAACTTCTGAAAATTTTAGTTCAAGATATTAAACTAATAATTACCAAATTATTCTCTTGACAGTTCCGTCATTATATTTTGAATATTTGTTTTTTAATGTCAGCATCTAAATGAGATTAACGTATCTGAGGATTTCCATTTATTGTTGTATATATATCACTGCAATATCAGTGATAAAACCTTAGCTCCTATCTGGGTCATAACACTGACTTAAGGATTTGATACATTTCTGTAGTTTATCTTTCTTAGAAGATCAATAGTCATCAGTTCCTGAGGGAAGTTAACTAGTCAGATCACACATTTCCACAAGACTATTGCCGTCTTCTGTGAAAACTGCAAAAGGGTCTCTGTTTTGCAAATCTACACACAACCAAAGTTTTCAATACTTCTAAATGTTGTCACGCAGTTTTCAGTCACAGAGAATTCAGTCTTCAGCATGGGATGTTACGACTAGATGATTTGCTATTGTAAGAAATAATGAAAGCTAAATTACACTTAACAAATGAATAACAAGAGCTCTTTCCCATTATTCTCTATATTATCCTGGTCATGTGGTACATTACAAAATTCAGTCATTCAAAATGGGTATCCCATTTCTTATTTTACACTGAACATAATTTGAGAGAGGAAAAGTAAGGTACACACTTTATTTGGGTTAATCATCTGTACATGCCTTGGGGGAAATAATTTGCAACTTGCAGCTCTAGGGAAAAAACTGAGAGGTTTTAATGGATCATGCACACCAAACAAGATTCAAAAATATCCTGCAGATACAAGAAAAGGAAGAACCATAGCGGGATGTATGAACAGGAAAAAAGCAAGACATCTGCACTTGGCACTGAAGAGGCTTCATGGGGGGCTGCATTCAGATTTAGGCACCATGCCTCAACCAGTGTGTGGCTCAGCTGGAGCGAGGGCAGAGGTAAGCACTGAGGCAGATCAGAGGTCTGGAAAACATGACTTCAGAGGAAAGTCTGCAGTTAATTAGCCTGAAGAAGAAAGTCCTAAGGAGGCAACGTCGCAACAGTCATCACACACATAAAAGTATGATGTGAAGCAGAAAGGCAAAGTGCACTGTCCGTGCCCACAGTGGATGCCCGACACAGGAGGCTTCCCTGCCTGCAAGGGAGGATTGGACCAGATGTGACCTTGCAAGGACAAGGCTTATCAGCCACTGCAGGAGGGTGCATGGGGAGGCTCTCGCACCTCCATTCCTGACCATGTTTAAAACCAGGCCAAACTGGAGGTGTAATTGATCCTGTGTTCAGGCATGACTGGCCTCTTGACCCTGCAGCCCTGCTTTATTTCCATTTTAGAGCTGTAGAAATGCTGCTAGGTCAGCGCAGAGCACTGACATCTCTGTCCCAGGCTCTCACCTCTGCCAGTGGCTGGCAATAGAGGTTTCAAAGGATGTGCAAAAACTGCGTAACACAACAGTGGAACAAACATGTCAAAACCATGTTAGTATTTAGCTTCCTCTTGGAAGAATATGGCTTTATGACACATTGTCTTTTTAAGGTGACCCAGGGTAACTATAGACATTTTCAATGTACATACACTTTAACATTTTTTACTAGACAATTTGCCTCAGTGATAGATAGTGGCAGTGAATCCCATATTTAACTGTGCTTTTGGGTAAAAGTATATCCCATCTTAGCAGTTGGTTATGAGTTATAAAGAAAAGGTAATTAGGAGTTCCCAAGTTGCCTCCTCTACATTATTCATTACTCGGTGTACCTCTATCATGCTCCATGTTATTTATTTAATCTCCGGGCTAAGGAGGTTCAAGATTTTCACTATCTTTTCACATGGAAGACTTTTTGTGTCTGTAGTAATTTCCACCAGTGGTCCCTGAATCATCTCTGCTGAGCAGCATATGCAAATCTCTTTTTTTCTGACTGAAGCGAGGGAAGAAAATGCATGAATATTTTTGGTTTCTTTGGGGGGAGGGAAGGAAGATTTTATGTTCACATTTGTTTTCAAAAAATTTTTTGCGTGGCTGATTTCCCACAGATTTCAAAATATATGGCTACAGTGGAGGAATTACAGACAGTTCTGCAAGTTTGTTCTGAACTTGGGAAGCAGTACGTGCAAGACATATTGATTTCTTTGTCTGTATTGATCCTTCTTCATTACTTAAGTCTCAAGCCATAAAATCTGATGGTTAGAAAAAATTCTGATACCTTATATTTAGCTTATTAGAATTCTCTTACAGGTGGCATGTGTTCTTCCATTTTAAAAGAGTAGCAAAAAGCTGAATTCAAAACTATTCTTTTCTCTAGTAAAATTAAAAGTTAATTTAATTAAATATAAAGAAATACAAACCAATATGCTAAGTACTGTATGCTCTGTTCTGCTTGTCCACTGTGTATGAATGGGACTCTTATGTTTCTTGTCCTTGTACTCTGTTTTTTAAGAACTGTGCAGATTTCTCAACCACTATGTGGTGCATGATGATAATTTGCACTTTTGCTCTAATGCTGCATTTCTGTTCCAAAGCAAATTGCTAGCACGAGTACAGTCTTGACTCCTAATAGGCAGACAGAGGCTGAGAAGACATGACTGCACCCTAAACTCAATGCTGGCCTCATACCCTTGCTAGAAGAGCTGACTGGCAATGTAAGAAGTACAAAACTGACCCCATCAGCAGAAGTAATACTGACAAGGGGGCTTGATAACATCAAGGAGGTGAGGAAGGTTCCCTCAGGCAGAACATCATAAGGGCATCTTCAGGGAGAAAGTGAATCTCAAGGTTCCTTAGAGCATAGTTATGTCTCTGAGGGGTATGAAACCCTGCCTTATGAGGTAACAAATCAGGGCATTTAAAAAATGACAATGTTACCGTTGTTAAAAGCGATCAGCTGGGCATACTCACTTTGTCTGCCTGCAGGTCTTCCTGTCACAGAGTTATAGCATAAACGATGACATTTTGTTCGAACTTTTTACTGATTTGCATTATGGTTAGAGGTAGACACAGAATTCTAATATCATCTATGGGTTGCCTGGCATTTGAGGGCTTATGTCAGATCTTTTGGGTTATATGAATATTTTCTTTGATGTAATGATATTTTCTATTCTTACAAGATCTTTTTAAAAGACAAAGAAAAATCTCTCTTCAAAATGTGTAGTTAATGAAATAGCAGTCTGTGTCACCTAATGCGTTGTGCATTTCATAAATATATATTACAAGTTAGGACAGCCAGCTTTCCCATGCTCATCTCAATCTAATTCTTTGAGATCTTCTGGGTCATGCTAGTTTTATTTGAGAAATACAGGCATAGTGTTGCAGCTGATATGCCTTTTGGATATTATATTAATGCAGATAATCCATAAAGAGAGCAGATGGACTCAGAGCTCCCAGCCTTTGAGTACTAGAAGTATACAAGTATTAATTTTATTTATTTGATAATTCATGCATCAAACTACAGTTTGGAACAGACTCATGTATCACTGGCTGCTCCTTCTAAGCCTCTATAGACCTATTATGACTGTGTCCATGCTGGACTGCAACTTCTTAATATTCAGATCTGATAGGGCTGTTTTTCTTCACTTTATGGTGTTTTATACAGTAATAGAACCAGAAACTACTTTTTTCCCCCTTCCTAAGGTAACATAAATTCAAATCAGCCTGTTGCACAAAATTTATCGTAAGAGTCAGCAAAAGTCATGGAGAACACAAGGTGTCCTACTGGTAAGGCCAGCAAGTCTGCTGAAGTCTGAGCAGCAGGCACAAGAACATGAGACCTTGAGAGATCAAGGGTATAGAACCAAAGTGTTGAGAAATAAGCTAACAAAATAAAGAGTGGACATGCTACTCCACCTACTATTTCAATTGGGAGAGCTCTTTTTGGAAAGCTGATTGGAAGAAAGTATAGTGAGTATAATACAAGTAAGCAGATAGTGGTGTGTGTGATGGGGACACCTCCTCCGATCAGACAATGCACCCTAACACTGTGGGACTTTCCCTGTTCCTGGAAAATTATAAGAATGAACCAAGCAACCATCAGGGGGATTTGGAGGACATCAGCAGGTATTTTGTTTCAGAACTACTTCTGGCCAAGATCTATTGTGCAATGAATGGATGCCTAGTTCTTTCATTTCTTTTTATGCCATTTTCTATTTCCATCCTTATTTGTCCCTTTTCTATACGATTTTTTTCTTTTTCTACACTATTTTTTTCTTTGTGTGTGATTTGGATGTTCTTATATACATTTGTGTGCTTTTTGATGTGTCTGTCTTTTTTGTGTGAATCTGATCTGCTTGACTAAGGTGGCAGCTTTTGTTGCTACATTGATCATACCATCAAAAAGGAAGCTACCAGCAAGTCAGCCCAACACCAATACAAAGACTGAATGGGCTAAGAAGACTAGATGTGGTGCCTGCTGTTCTCTAGAAGCACTCATGCAAGTAAGAGCCAGTCTCAGGGTCCAAAGCCTAATTTTTCTCTCTTTGATGCTCTTTGCTCCTTATTTGGTGCACATTTTGTCCTTCAGGGAACCAAGATGTGACAAACCAGCTGCAACCCAGTTCAAATGACAATTTTCTTCTTTAACAAGAGCAATTACTATAATCTCTAATATCAGTCAAATGGTTGCCAAATGGTCTCTCTACAGCTAAAGTCTAAGGAAATATGGCATATTGCTAAAAAAGAAGTTACTTCACTGTTTATATGTCAGAGGCATTAATCTTCTTCTTTTCTTATTCTGCATATTTAATAAAGGATGATAGATTTTTAAGCTAGTTGTTTACCATGGTATTAAGCAGATTGAGTTTTCTCTGTCAAAACCATAAATGTATTGAACTGTCTAATGTTCTGGAGCGACAAGGTTGTGTTAACACCCCTAAACCCATTGAAACCAACACAGAATTTAGCTGTTCTTCCCTTCATGCCACTCTGTGTCCCAGGAAGCACAGAGGCTATTTCCAAGCCAGATTTATCCCTGTGCTCATGCCTAGATAATTTTCCCCATCTCCCTTCAGGTTGCATCTAAGTTATGTTTTCCCACTGGTTGACTGAGTATCACTATCCTTCTGTCCTGCAAAGCAGGCTTTGGGCATGACACCAAGGCTACTCCTCCTCACAGCTCCCAGGCAGAGCTTCCAGTGACTGGCTGTTCTTCTAGAGGGATGGAGGTCATGTCTGTAGAAGTCCAGCCTATTGGCTCATTCCTGGACCACACTTCTCTTGCTTTTCTAGCTTCACCTGGGAGGCCTGCCTTTGATGCTGTAAAACCAACTCCCCATCACCTTGAACACAGGAAATTGAAACTCAAAAAAAGGCCATGCCTGCACCCTGGATGATCTGAGCTGCTCCTGTGTGATAATGTGCCAAGCTGGGTGCAGGACGGTTCAGTGCAGGAGCTCTGGGCACAGAACAGATGCATACGGTGCTGCACTGCTGCATCCACTGGGAAGGGAGCTGCATGGGAACAGCAGCTACTAATCCAGAGACTTTGTACTGCTTCTGAAAACATGCAGCCTGTGCTAATATTGGAGCTTTGAGTATGCCCTGATAAAGTTAGCTCTGGATTTGAACTGTTAGGCTATCTTAACCTTTAGTAAATTAAATAATGGTGCCTGGGCAGTGCATGGTGGTAATCTGTCTTTCAAGACTGTCAGAATAGTCCCCAGACTCATGGAATGTTTCATGCCCACTGGTCTCAGTGTCAGACAGCAGCCCTGGGCATGTTTAATTAACTAGGATAGATGCAACCTCAGGCTGCTTTTATCATCTGCTCAGATGCTGACTGGCTGCATTTCTCACTCTCAGACCTGATTCTCCTACTGCTGAGCACCTGAGTATTTTCACTGGCATACAGCTGCTGTCCCTCATAGGACAAAACCCAGTCAGCAGTACTAAACTGACCATAATTTGCAAACTGATAGAAATAATTACGCAAATATAACATAGTAAATTACATATTCCATAGGAGTATGTGGGTCTGTGTCTGTGTGTAGTGTCTTCTGAAACTCCCTAAACTCTCAATAAACCCATGAAATCATCTTCTGTTAGCTACAGTTTTGTTAAAGTACAACTTTAAATAAAATGTGTCAGATATTGTAAACCTGAGCTTATGCAGATATTAAGCCCACTTGTTTTCCACAGATGATGTTGACAGGTATATATACCCAATCAGTTCTTAATGTGAAGTGATAATACTTCTGTGTGCATTTAATGGTTCTGAAATGAAAGCAGCTAATATGTGTGCTCTAGCCAACACTCATGTTTATAACTTAGAAATTTTAATTTGAAGAGAACAACAAAAAAGCTCATCTACATAATTAACTAATGTTACACAATGTTTCATTTTGAAGAACGAAACCATTTTTAAATTATAGGAATCTTGAAAATAGCCCAAACTAACTAATTTCTATTTTCACACATTATAACCAACCTGAGAAGAAATTTACCTGAACTTTTTTTTCTTTGGATTGCAATGTATTAATAGCATGTACAAAATTAGCACTCTCTGAAGGACAGGAAATAACTGGCGCAAGGAGACGTTCTACTACAAAGCATCAACAACACTGCAAGCAGTTGTCTGACAATAACTTAACCTTTTTTCTTTTAATACTCATTAAAAATACCAGCTCAATAATAACAGAAGCAGAGCACTTCGGGCTCTATCTAAACAATGAAACCAAAGGCTTTCCCTATCTACCACAAAAACACATCACCTGTGCATCCAATTGCAAAGCTGTTTGCAACCATTCAGTACATTTTCTCTAAGACTACAAAGAAGGTCATGCTAGCTGAAAAACTGGGGTTTTTTTTCTACTCTGATATAAAAAAGCAGCTACAAACATTAAGTCTTCCCGAGTGGGTTTCTTCAACAGCCAAAACAAAACAAAAGAGAACTACTTCAAGCCATGTTTGTTTTTCTGCTCCTCACCACTGAAATGGACAAAAATTAACCAAAACATCCCCATTTCACCCTTCCTCCTCCCATTCTTTTCACTTTCACTGAAGAGAGATTTCAGTGCTTTGTGAACTTTTTGGAGGAAAAAGAAAAGTAATCAATAAAAATTAAAGCTTTAAAAGTAAACTTTGGAGCATTCTACATGTACTTGAAGAAGTAGGAAAACGGCCTTCAAATCTCTGCTTTGAAACAGGGAAAGAAGAGGCATCTCAGATTGGGCTTCCAAAGCTAGAGCGTCATAAGAAATTTGGTTACACATTGCTTTTAATCTCTCATGCTTATTTTATGCCACTTCACATAAATAATTAAGCGTCCATGAGAATAAAAAAGAAGGGAGAGGGACTTTATAGCTCTGCAGTTAGGATACTCACTTGAGAATATGGGAACCTGCTTTCAATTTCCACTCAAAATGATATTTGTCTGTTTCACACAGTGGAGCAACAATGCTGGGATGCAGAGCAAAGATGCTGCTGCCTGAAATATCCAGTACCCTTTTTCAGGGTTCAGAGAATGCAGGCTTTCACACGGAGGAGAGAATTGACTGAGATTGCTGGGATCCTCTTAGTGGGCAGCAGTTATAGACCTCCTTCCCTTTTAGCTAACACACTGCCACATCCCATTTCTGTCCAGCCAAGCTGTTCTACAGATACAGTCTAGATTCACAGTTATGTCTGGAAATGACATATTTTGGAAAAACATTATTTTATATATTTAAATATACAGCCAGCCAGATAGATAGATTTTCACCTTAATTTTCACCAATCATTTTTGAAGACAGACAAAAATATGTTTCTGAGGTTGGCTGGTTTTATATACTATATTCAGCACAGGATAATAATTTGCCATTTTCTTAGTCATAGAGAAGACTTGGTTAAACTTTAAGGAGCAGTTGTATGTGCAGAGACTTACTTTTAAACTGCTGACACACTGCAAACTGCAAAAGCACCAGTAAAAAAAAAAAATTAGCATTTCTCAATATAGGTCTCTAAAACACACACATAGTTTAAAATAAATTGACTGAACATTTAAACCTGCTTAATTTTGGAATCAATTCCACGTTTGAAATAATCTACTAGTTGAAACAGCTGAAGCATAAAATGTATTTGAAACTGAACAAGTTTAAATATTGAATCAATTTTGACATAAATGTGTTTGCATATTAAGGCATTAAAAATGAATCCATTTTAAATACTAAGCTGATGAGAGAAAAAGCTGTGCTAGGGAAAAAAGATTAAGGATGACCACTAAAATTACATCATACTCAAATATTAGAAAATCCTACAGTTTGTTATTTAATCTTAGAGAAACAGTTACAGTTAAAGGAAAAAGAAAAATCTACTAAGCACTGGTATGTAAAAGAGTGAGTAAGGCATTTGAGAGCACTGAGTGATGATGGGTGAAGAGTTTCTTACTCAGATTTTACTCAGTGTTTACCTGATTTCAAGGGCCACCCTACAAAATCCTCTGCCATTTGCAGCTCTACTTTTTTTTAACTTCCCAAGAGAGTGAAGGAAGGGCCCACAAACCCCAGCAATGCCACTGTACTCACAAGCCATAATCTTTTGATATGGGTTAACTGTAATTGATTGGGACTCAAACCGTGGCTTTCTTCATGTAATCAAACACACCACATCCACCTCTCCACAGCCTGCTGCAGGCTGAGGGGAAATTGCCTGTGCCTTGCACCCTGCTTTCCAAGTAAAGAATAAACTTCAAGTCATGGCATGGTCTTGGTCCTCCTTTGGCTATACCTGTGTGTGCAGCATGCACTCTGGGGCATATGGGGAGGAGGAGAAAAGGGAAGCAACAGTAGAATAGAAAGTTCCATAGGTGAAAGGAAAATTAAGGCAGTGGGGAAAATGTGATCAGGCAAAAAAACCCCAACTTACATGCCACCATAAGCAATTTCTTTAGTTAAGAAGTCAGGCTAAATCAGGGCCCACTGCCTTGGCCCCATCCAGCTGCAGGAGGCTGGTAAAACTGGCATGAGGGAACGTGTCTTACGGCTTGCCAGCTTAGCACTGCTGCTAGAAGCAGCAGCAGGTTCAGCAGCTCAGCTGACATTTTTCACCTGAATTCAGATGACTGAATATTGCCAGATTTCATGCTGTTTAGTCAATTACTCACTTGGGCTGCTCATCCTTGGTTGGGAAAGCTGCACTCACCTTGCTCTGCATGCTGCTCTTTACATTCTGCCTCCAATGTTAATTCCACAGCCAGAGGGAGATGACTATTGCTTAACCATTTCACCTCTGAAACTGCCTCTTTCTCCATGTCACTGCTCAGTGCTGTTTCTGCTGCAGAGAGGAGTAGAGTTTAAATAGGTATTCTGGGTGAGGAGTATGCTCAACAGGCAGCAACACAGTCTCTGGAAAACACCTTGTAACCATGAGCTAACAGCACTAAACCCTCAATGTGGCAAGTTTTGGTGCTCACCAGGTCTCTTGAGACCGGCTTGTCATTTCTGCTAGACTTCACAGTGCTGACCTTAATCTCAGCAGCAAAGCCCATGCACCACCACAACGTATCTCCTTGCCCTAGGTAGAAGAAGGCAGAATTTTTGTAAAGATGAGTGAATCAAGGGTCTGGAGCCTTGCACATCTGGAATGCTCAGGTCCATTTTCACCAAGATAATTATTACTGCCAATACTAGCAGTCTGTGGGCTAAATCATCCCTTGAGAAGGACCTCTGGAATGGAGTCTGCTTGCTGTTGAAGTTTCAGAGACGATGACAATTTTAGTTCTTTGCACTCTCTGTGTGGAAATCTCAAAGATGTTATTTTTTACCAGAATTTTATTTTAATAATTGAAAAGTTTATGCGTGACAGGAGCTATTGTCTGACAACGTGAATTCGAAGACCATTAGGCTGTGATTATCAAAAGATAATGTGAAGGAAGTGTAGCTGTATTTGTGCAATGCACATCAAACTGTAGTCTTCAGAGAAAAGAAAACAATGATGTTTGATGGAAGGAGGTATAGAATCAGCTTCCTGCCCACAACTGTGGAATTCCTCACTGTGAGAGCAAGGCACACCCATCCTGTCACTCCTATCTGTATTTTAGGTATTTGTCTGAATATTTTAAATAATAAATATTAGAACCTGAATATACAGTGTTTTTCACTACACTTCTATAGAATCTCCTGT
This sequence comes from Aphelocoma coerulescens, assembly GCF_041296385.1. NCBI lineage: Eukaryota > Metazoa > Chordata > Aves > Passeriformes > Corvidae > Aphelocoma > Aphelocoma coerulescens. The sequence goes on from NC_091015.1 coordinate 82,393,550, forward strand.
TGGTCATGAAAATGGCACCATTTTACTCTGTGACATATTACAGATTAGGCTGATAGGAATTTACTCATTTTTATTTGGTTTAGGGTCACAGAGAGATAAATATTAAGGAGTGGGATCAGGAACTCAATAATTTTATGAACTGCTTTTTAGTCTTTTTTTGTTTAAATGACCTGTGATCCATGAAAATGGATGATCCATATGGTTGTTTCCAAACTCTTATGAATGCATTTGCATCACTTGACACAAGAGCAACTCAGGGAAAGGCTGCATGGCCCTGGGTGCACAGGAGCACAGGAAGTCCGGAGGGCAGTGAGACCTTTGCACCACAGAGAGCAGATGCAGGTGCTTTGCACATGCTAAAGAAAACTCTTCCAGAGGACTCTACTGTTTCTTTCTGAGAAAAAGGACCTCCTGAACCCACACCCTGGTGAACCATAACTCTCTATGTGCTTCTGTGAGAGAAGCCCCAAACAGAGCTCATCTTGGTGATGTAAAGCAATATCCTTTATTCTTTCAAGGGTGGGGTGGGGGTTATCATTAACCTTACTGGGGGTAAAATCTAATGCAGCATTTTTGTCAGCCCTAGCTGTGAGGACTGGCTCTGTTGGACACCTCCCCAGCAGCTCTGGAGTGCAAGACCGCCTCCTTCTGCATGACTTTCTTTAATTTCCTTCATTCATTTGCTGACAACCTTTCCTTCATCCTTTGTCACACGTGAAGCATTTTCTGCATAAATGGAGTGAAAGAACTTGATCCCGCTTCTTCCTATCTCAGACTGAATAGGTTAAATTGCCATGGTTACCTCTCCTGTGCTGCTAGGCCTTGAAATACATCTCTATTTCACTTTAACTTTCCAAGCTCAAAGCTGAGCTCTAGACAAATTTAGGAAGACTTTTCATTAGGATATTAGCTCCCCTCCCAGAAGTCCCCTTTTGGGTTTTGTTCATGCCTCCAGCTTCCTTCTGTGCCTGTTTAAACCAACAGTTGCAGCAAACCTCCAAATCAACAGCCTTGTCAGGATGAATAATCTAAAATTAATGTGCACTTGTCGACATGCATTACTGTTCCTGACAGAGACACGTTGCCTGTGCTGGCTACAAACCGACAATCCTTCAGAAGAAGTTTGCTCACTGCAGACCGAGGGCTGATGGAGAGCCGGGATAGGGCTGGGAGTTGGATTTCAGATGATAAGTACAATGGTTCCTGACATATAAGACTCAGAGTGAATTCACCAAAGACCAGGCTGCTTACTTTTTTTCCTGCTGTTTGCTTTATTCTCACTGGTGATGGTTATCGCATTTATACAGCACCCCCTGAGAAATCATCTAGATGGGTTTTGAACATCTTGTTTTTACCACCCTCAATTTCAAGTTGTGGAGCAGAAGCGTGAATAATCCAGCACACCACCACTGATACATTACAAATGCATATTTTAACTTTGTGCCTGGTGCTCCCACTCCTACCTCTTTTTTTTTTCCTATCCTTAGCTCTTGCAAGCCTTTCTTGACTGCCAAGTGTGCACTTTTGCAGTGCTGTGGGCAAGCTGCAGCAAGAGATGGGGGCTTTGGACCCAGAGAAATGCCATTTGTGAGACCAGTTTAGGGTTACAGTGGTTAGCACTGCATCTGCTGAAGTAGTACAATCAACCTGAAATGAAAACAAAATAAAATACTGGTCTGATTTTTTTTTTTTTTTTTCATTTTCCCCTTTTTTACACGGCTCAGTAATCAGTATTCAGCATATTGCTGCATTTTTAAAGTTAACGGTTATGGAATTAATGAATTCTTCTTCATGAATACCAAAGGACTTGGTCTTTTGCAATTTAATAGGTAACAGAGTCGCTTTAAATAAACTGTCGCTTAGCTTTCATATGTCAACACAGTTGTATGAAAATTGAGAAAGGCTTTTATTTTTGGTTTTGCTTAAACTTCGTCACTCCCTCACACTCTCTGCTTAGCCACAGCTTTGGCTGCATTCCTTTGTCTTCCAAATCTTTTCATTCCAGGAAGACTTGGCAATAGTGGAGTGGTAGCTCACATGAGGATGAGCTTGTGGGGGGACACAGAGCACTTTTGGAAGCCCAGAGGCAAACGGTGTGCCCTGTTGGTGGGATGTATATGGGGAGAGAACACTGCCCATGCCGAAGGCAGCTGCAGCCTGGTTGCTTTGCTCCCTTTGACCAAAGACAGCCCTGGGTGCACAGGCTCACCCCACCAGCACCCTGCTCCTCCCAAATCAGGTCTAAGCCCACACCCTTTGAGACAGAGGTGACTTGTGGGGGCCTGAGTGCTGCAGCCCTCATCTCCATACCTTACACCAGCTCCCACCTGGCTCTCATCCCCTGGCAAGGACACCATGGGGAGGAAAATGGCCTTTCTGTCCTCCATGCTGGCATGCACCAGGGAGGAGACGCAGATGCTGACATTTTAGCGTCTGACTTCCTGGCTGCTCAAGGCACTGCAGCTTTTGCCTTGGGAAATACTGGCCAACTGCCTTGATCTGGCCGGATGGATCCTCGGCTGGGAAAAGCCTGCCCCCAGGAAAGGCTGTTCTTTCCTGATGCTCCCCTGAGATGATCTGGCAGTCTGCCTGCCCACTCCTGTGCCCATCCAGCCACTAGCAGGCTGGAAGCACATCTCTCTGGCTGGCTGCTCTTGGGATGGCAGCAGGGGCAAGATGATAGAGAGGCAGCTCCTAGCAGTCAGAGAGGAGCAGCCTGATCCTTGGGAAAGTGCAGCCTGCCTGCAGGGAGAGATGTGACTGAGGGATGAAGGGAAAGAGTGAGCAGAGAGAGACTGCAGAGGTTGGGGCAAAGGGTGGAAACATCACGGGGCAGTGATGGTATGTGAACAGCTTTGTAGGCAGGAGGAGCATCCACTGATGCTCTTCCCAAGGGATGATTCTAGGTAATTTCTGGGGAATTGTAAATTACATTTCGTTATTGTTTTCCCCTACTCTCTTACCACTTTTCTAAGAAAATTACCTAGAATTTACTAAGCTGCACAAACAGCTAGTTGGCAGCTTTCAGCATATTTGGAAAAACATTTCCTTGGCAGAACAGCATACAGGTTTGTAACTCTGAGGTGACATCGCAGTAATACACCAAGGGGCCCCGACCAGCAGCGTCTTCTCCAAGGGACTTATTGCCTTAGAAATACATGTTCATGGCTAGTACTGAAGAACAAACAGCAGCCCTTGGCTAATGATGCGTGACCCATCTATTCATCCTTTGCTGACTACCAACAAAACCGAGGTTTGGATGTGACGCGAGCTGAGCTCTGGATGTGAAGCATGCCAGTCTTTGCTCTTGCTTTGGGACTCTTGTCTATCCAGGGAGAAGCATTCTGAAGGAGATCTGAGTTTGAGCTCGGAGAGTTTTAGGGGTTGGAGCAATGAGAGATCATGTGTGGGGGAAGCAAGAGCAAGCCATGAAACTGCAGGAATTAGCTCCCATTATATAGTGAAGTTTAATGGCCAGGCACACTCATTTCTATTGTGAATGTTCCCACAAAAGCCTGGAAAGTTGAAAGCTATCAACATTTTAATTGTAAAATGATCCTACTTGTGCACTCAGATGAACTTTTACCTTTAAGGTTTCAGTGGAGGGATGAGTGAAAAGGGAAAAGGGTCAATTTAAACCCGGGTGGGGTCTGAGTGCTGGCTTGATGGGCCCTCTGAGCCTGCAAATCATTGTCTCCAGCACCCAGTTAACACTGGGCTGGAAAAAGGCTCTGGGCTGCTGTAGGCTCAGACGTTTCTCTGCACTCCCTATCTGTTCACTGTCCTACAGGTCCTGGGAACAAGCAAAAGTGGAGAACAAAATAAAAGTAGTCCCTGACAATTATTTTCCATGGAGAGTATCAGGCTCTTAATGAGCCATATCTCACCATATAGCATTGGTTTTGTGTACCTCTCCATAGGAGCTAGGTGAGCCAACCTGTCTTTTTTTCCTTTTTATTTTCCCTCTTACAAAGCTCTCTTAAGACAGGCTGCTAGGAGGCATTGTCAGCGTACTGACTACCTGCTGCCTGTTAGAGTACAGGTTACATCTCATCAGGTTATGCCATGGCATGTGCCTATGAAGACAACATGAGGTGAGATCATGTCACAGAAATTAACAATGCAGAAAGACATTTTCTTGATTCACAGCAAGGCATTAACTTACACATCTGAGTAGTGGATTAAAGGCTTCCAGCAGTGAGGTGGTGAGGAAGTAAGAGAACAAGCTGCCAACTGGTAAATATCCACACTAATTTTGCAAATGCAGGTATTTCATGTCTTTCCTAATCTAATCGTGAATGCAAACTGGATTACTGCATCCGACATGACAAGAATAAAACAGCACCAACAGACTCTTGAAATTAGCAGAGTGAGTTCGCTGGAGGAATTACATTGCTGATACAAGTCACTCTCATAATAAAGGGCACTCCTAAAAAGGGAAAAAAAGAAAGTGTGAAACAGAAAAAAAAAGCAGGAGTAGGCAGCCTTTTCCCCTAAACAAGAGATACAATTAAGAGGCTAATTATTTTTGCACTAAGAACAGACAATTTTCCCTTCAGATGCTCACTGCATCACAGAAATTAGAGAGCCCATCTATGACCACTTGACAGGAGAATATAGGGAAGGGTGTTGAAAATACCAAGGGCAGCAGTAGCACAATCACAGGGATTGGAAAAGATGGGGCCAGCAGAGATTCCTGGAGGTTCAAGGGGGAAGTCTATGAAAGTGCAGAGGTTAAAGAGAAGAGCTGTAAGCAGGTACACCTCCTCCTCCTCACAGCAGTGCTAAAAGGGGTCTTGCCTGACTTCCCAGTGCCCTCAGTTTTGGGCAGCCATATAAATCACTACAAAGTTACTGTAAAGAGAAAGCACTCAAAACTGGTTTTATTTCTGATGCCATGTGCTACACAGAAGTGCAGAGCAGCAGGGAGTCTTGCTCTGAAATCTACCTTTTGTTTCTGTGTCATTTTCAGGTTATTAACAGAACCATTACTGCCAGCAAAGATGCCCTATTTCTCTAAGATCCTATCTTCTGTATGTAGCATGGCTGAGGAGGTCCTCAAACTACATAAATCGCATGCCTGGAAGGAGAGGAGATGCATCTCAATCTAAGCTGCAGGCTGTTTTCTGCCTGATACAAGAATAAAAGATAACCAAAGAGTGAAAACATGTTAAGAGAGTGGTTGTATTAAGAAAAGTTCTAAATCAGAGAGTGAACAGAGAAAAAAACCCAAACAGGCAGGTTAAAGAAAGTTAAAGTAATTAAAAAAAAAAAAGTCTTTTACAGGTGCCTTTTGTGGAGAAACTGGGCTGAAAGCCAAAACGAAAAAGCTGTGACAGCAAGGAGGAACAGATCCCACAGAGACAAAATGGGAGAGGGGATTGTCTCTGCAGGAGTGGTGAGAAAAAACCCAAACCATTAACATTGCTATGGAAAAAAACAATTTAAACAAAAACATTAAAGGACCAGAAGTCATTTTTTCATAGGCATTGGGGTTAATGGGTCTCGTATCCCTCTCCCTCTTCCCTTCCCCAAACATGGATGTACTGCCTTCGATAACAAATGAGCAAGGCTGAGGTTGGGAGGCTGCTTTCAGGGAGCTTTGTGCAGTGCCAAGGCTTCCTAGAGGAAAGCCAGTCTCCTCCATGGTGGCAGGTGGCAGGAGGGCTGCTTATGAGCCCTTCCACTGGGGAAGCTGGGACCAGCTGCCACAGGATGGCAAAAGAAAATAGTAGGACACTGAGCACAGCCTGCAGGCGTGCAGAACGGGGAGCAGCAGTGATGGAGGACTTGGGGATAGGAAGCAGACAGTGGTGAACACTGTGAAACCACCATCCCCAGCCTGCACTGCATCCCAGTACATGGAAAACCTGCCTTCAGGAATGAAGTGTTAAAGAAAACATTAAAAGATCAAACTAGTCAGTCCTGAAGCAAAGAGAAGAGAAAAGAAAAAGAGAGACCCAAAGAGAAGATGGAAAAGATCAAGTCTTGAGCTAGAAATTAATCAGCTTAAAGCTACTGAAGACAAAAATTAAGGCAGGAAACAGTAAAGCACTGGATATAATTAAAGAGAGCCAAGTGACCATAGCAGCAGGCTGATCTTTGTTCAGCTCAGCTGGTCTTCTCCAATAAAGTTTACCATGAGGCACAGCAGAACACTTTGGTGTTAAGAGCTCTTTCTGGAATTAAAAACCAAAGGTGGTTTGAAAGGAAAGACAAAGCATTATGAGAGAAAGGCCCAAGCATTAATGCTGGTTGTTTCATCACACCCAGCTGTTTTGGCCATCTCCCATGTCATCCATAATTAAGGGTTTATCTCTGTTGCATCTGTCTTTGCCTCTGCACCAGACCACAACAGCACTGAGGCAGAGCAGGTATTTTCATGTTGAGGTACCATGAGGGCTAATTTGCCTTGGCTGAAAATGTTGCTGCTTACTTCTAGTTTTCTCTCCCTTGGCAATTGCTTAAGTAACTACATTTTTAGCTTGGCTGCAGCAAGCCTCCAGTTACAAGTTTCTCATCCTAATATGTCATTGTCATTAAAAATATCCTGTCTACTGCTGTGATGGGGAAAGATTACACTTTTGGACATTTTTTCTCAGAAGTAAAGCCTTAACTCATTTCATTGTAGTCACATAATTGATTCTTACATCTCCCTCCTCTGAAGCCTTCTATCAAGCTGCTATGTTGTTTTGGGGAGATGTTTGGGAAGCCATGGCTGACATTTTAGCCCCTCATTTTCCTAGAAAGAGAGGTCTGTCTTAACTAATAAGAGGAGTGATGGAACTAAAGTACGAGGAAATAAACCAATAATAACTTAAATGTGAAGCAGCTTTGCTTTAGCTCAGTTTTTTGAGAAAAAACCTTGCCCCTAAACTTTGAAGGCACAGCACAGGCTCAAAACACAACCCTTCCATAGTTTTTTCCAGATATTATCTGAACTAGGATTTTGCCCTACTTAGAAATTGTAGAAGTAAGAGACAGGAGGCTGCCTGAGGAGACCCTGCTTGAGCAAGGAGGTTGGACTAGATGACCTCAGGTGTTCTCTTCCAACATTACCTATTCTGTGCTTCTGCAACTCTGTAACAGAGCTTCAATTCCTGGAAATCATGTTAGTTTTCTTGGTATTCAAATAATACCCAATTTTAAAACCTAAGAGCCCAGAAAAGCAACGACAAAATGACTTTGCCTACATATGAAGACAATACTTCCTACTCCATGCCTGACACCCTAGAATTAGTCTGAAAATTACTGAATGCTCTCCAGAGCAAATGTGCCCACATGGTGGCATGATGTGGCATCCAACAAATCTCATTACTGCTTTTATCCTCTCACACATCACACTCCCAAATCACAGAGAATGAGTCATGCCTTTCCTTTAGACCTTTTTCTTTCAGACTGATGAGAAGCCAGACTTGGCCAGGATCACTGAGAAGACGGCAAGTGGATTTTGTCCTAGAGACTGAAGATTTCCATGACTCTACAGAAGATGGTTGTGCTGTTCTAAGTGGTCCTGCCAGCACCCTTCATCCTCACAGTGACTGAGAAGGTACCTTGCCCAAAAGATTTCACCATCTAAATCTTCACTGATGAAAAAAACTGGCCAAATACAACACACAAAGGCTACCACAATTTTCTGACTTTTGTGTAGTCTGCACTTGAACCCATGGCCATTAAGTAAAAGGCTTTATGTTTTCAATCAGTCTCTAACAATTTAGTTAGCCATACAGATGTACTGAACACTTGGTTTGACTTATAGGGGAATAAAAAGAAAATATAAGAGAAAGGGAGGAGAGGGATGGGGAAAGGGAAGAGGCAAAAGGAGGAGAGGGAAGAAAAGCCATTAAATCAAAACTAACCAAGTTAAAGTTAGCTGGAGCCTGCACTCTGAAATAGATGCTGCAATACAATGATTTCATGCTATCATCTTAATTTGAATTTACAATACTGTTCTAGAAAAGTTCTGTCAGGGCTTTGGGCCCAAAGCAGTAAGAGAACTGCCCCCACCTCCAGTGAAATCCATCTCTGTGCCCTGGCAGTCTGTACGCAAGGAAGGTGAAGGAGGAGGACAATCCTTTGTCTTTCCAACTGGCTGCTCCTGCCCATCGTGCACAGGGTTTGTAACGCTGTGGCATTTTGCAAAGCAGCATTGCCTGATGATGCCAGATGGAAGCATTACAAGGGGACGATGTAGCTCAGGTTGGGGTTGTCTGATAGTGTTGGCTGCAATTCAGAAGCAAGCTCTGTCCAGCTAACTCACTCATCCCAATTAAGGGTCAAGGCCTTACATGGCACTGCCCCCACGGATACTGCGCTGTGCAGTCACCAGGGGAGGACAGTCAGCTCACATAACAGTCCTTGGAGAGGCACCGGTGCAGAAGAAGCTCCTCTGATAAAACTTAAAGGAGACTGAGGGACACACGACTGATTAGACAAAGCAAGTTAATGGAACTGATTTAAAACATTCTTAATTGTATTATTCCTGGGTAATTATTTTTTTCTAGTGGGAAAGAGAAAAACCAAAAAGTCAACCAGTCAGAACTAATGAAGAAATATTTCATGGTAACCATTTGCATTAATAATAATGTGGAGTGTTATGATGAATCAGAAGGGTACAAAGAGTGAGTTAATTGCAGGTTGCTCATTACAGATTCTGAGACTAGGACTAATGCACTAAATGGACACAGAGTCAAATTTAAATATGAAGTCATGTCACTGATTGCCCTGAAGTTTTCAGCAGTGTAACACAGATCCAGATCTGACCCATGGTCTTCTTTTTCTACTTGGTCTGCCCTATTTGGACAGGTAATTAGGTCAGCTGAATACCCTATTCTTTGACTTTAGCACATAAATGGGAAAGCTTTGTTCACCAGCTCATTGTGAGGGTCACCCCACAGAAGCAAGGGCCCATTCAGTCACTGACTCCAGAAGTTAATGACTTTGCTGTATACTTTATGGGAGAGGGAATGTGGCTGTTCATTTGGGAGGCAAGGCAAGTTCCTAAAAAGAAAGAAAGCAACAGTCACTAAAAGGGACAGGCTAAGGTGAGAAGTCTGAAAAATGTTGTGTTGGTTTGGGATTATGAGCATTATGTGGGTTGCACAGTTTCTAGGACATAAAAGCGATTACTATTTAAACAAGCATGAAATCCAAGCCAGGGACTTGAGGTTTCATCTCCAGGCCAAATAACTAAAAGGGTTAGAAAGAATGTCTTTTTTGCTTCCTCCTGCACCTCCTCCACAGTATTTCATAATTGAATGAGCCCACTGGAGGGGTTTTGCATTGTTTGGCTGGTCTTTGGAAGAGGGATAACAGACTACAGGATTGTTCAAGTTTTGGCAATGTACATATTTTATTACAGAAATTTCTCCAGCAGTACCTAATCAAGACAAATTTTAATTGCAGGTAAGCATTAGTTATATTGTTATTCAATAGCTATTAATAAATTTTTAAACAATAGTGTATTAGCCTGTTAACTACATAAGAATTATATATCCTCAATACTTTTTATGGATTGAACAGTTCAAGGCACGTTCATTTCTGGGGAGATATCTTTGTACTTGAGATGATTATCTGCTTCAGAAGTGGATTACAGCAGGTACATAGGGACTTTCTGAAAGTTAAGCAGGTACTTAACTGCTGTCCTGCAGTGGGATGGACTTCAGCACCATTAAATTCACCAAGGCAGAAACGTGCATCTTTTCTTAAGCATGTCCTTAACTCAATAGAGGGAGTGCCAGAGGACAGGGTGATGCTGAAAAACAGGGTCAGGCTTATGTCTCAGTCTTACTGAATGTGGAAGAGTTGCATTGCATTCATTTTTAAATTGTCTGGTTCTAAATTCACTCCATTTTACAACAAAAAAAGAGGAATATTCATTTGCAGTTTAGGCTGGGTTTTTCCTGCTTTGCTGATGTCTGCTCCCTCATCCATCTGACAACATGATCCCTCCCAGTGCCTGCACCATTTAAAGCACGGGCTCACAAAGAAATGACATAATTTTGCCATCCCTCTGTCTATGGCAGAGCCAGAACGTGAATGTTGAAGGGCAGTGTGGACTGTGGGCCTCAGTGATCCTGGATAAATACATGAGGGATACTACATACTACATGAGGGAATGACTCTCCTTTGCCTGTGGAGCAGGGTCTGGGCAGGCGTGTTGCCTGCGGGAGATAAAGCCTCCCTGCAGATGCAGTCCAGTACATCAGATTTACAGCCCACATCCAACTTATCTGCAAGCAAACACCAGTTGTTTTCTGGATGTGCAGCAGCCTGGGGTGCTGAGAATCTTGTTGCCACAAAAATCTTGTTTCCCTCAAAAGGTTTCCCATCTGAGATGTGGGATTGGATTGTCTGTACAGGACTGCATAATACAGGATCATCTCTATTATCAAGCACAATCCTAGCACAGACTGATGGGTCTCCAGGGTCCTTCTAGGCTGGGGCCCTGGGTGCTCACACACTCACAGCCCACTCCTTAAAAAAGGGCTCTTTCTGCCTGTCTGTCCTGGCTAGCCATAATTAGTTTAAAATATGTTGGCCTATTTCAATCTCTGTTCTTTCAGCCAGTTTCAGCTGGCTTAATTCAGAGCTGACAGCAACAGAAATCATCAGGGCCCTACACATATTATACAAAACTGCAACAAAGAGAAGAAAGAGCCAAATGAATATCCCATGGAGAGAAAATCTACAGCAAGTTCTGCTGTCTTAATTGTGGTTCTGGCCTTGGCCTCTGCTGGGCAGCCTGGGGATTTGGCTGGACAACTAGCACACGGGTGGCTTGGACCTTGTCATGGAACAGATCCCCACAGCCTTGAAAGAACCTTTAGCTTTCTGTGGACACTGATGGGGCATGGGGAGGGAAAATTGAGATGCTGTCAGGGTGCCTGAGACAATAGGAGCCATGACAGAGGCAATAAGGCTACTCTAGAGGAGGCACGGCATCTATGGGTATAGAAAACAAATCTATATGACTCCAGGCTTTTTTAATTGTGCTGCTCCTGGAACAACTTGTTAAATTTCACGATGCTGACTGTTCTCTTCTTACTTCTCATTTGGAGGTTATATGAAACAAGTCCCCAATGAGTTTCACATCTCACTATGGAATAGAACTCAGCATTTAAGAGTCAGGAAATTTATTTTACCTTTGTGGTCCCTAGTGACTTCAATTCTTGTAAGCCTGATTTCTGCTGCCTAAAATATTCCATAGTCATTTGTCACCGTTACCTACTGTTTTACTAATGTTACTTAGGTAAATTATTATAATCTCAGCAAAAAATATTTTACTATTTCCTTTACAACTTTGTTTAAAATAGTCTTAGCAGAATTAGATTAATAAAACATGTGCCTTTCAGTATACTTCAAAGTAACTTAGCAAGATATGTGCATGTCCATTAATTCTGCAGTAACAAGCAGAGTGTATAAAGGCTGATTTTAACCATCAGGACAAGTAGCCACATCTTCTATTTCTCTTGAAAATCTGCCTGTAATGTAAGGGGTTTAGTTCACCCTCAAAATCAAACATTTTGGTAACTGTTAACAACATACTTCACGAGGCAAAAGTACCAACACTCAAGATATGTTGGATTCAAGATTCATCTTTTGCTCTAAACATCCTAAACTGTTCTGCTTCCTTATATAACTTCCTTTCCCTGCATCAGCACTGCTCCTATTTATCTACTGGCCTGGGCTTTCACACCCTTCAGTCGCCCCAAAGCTGTCTTCACAGCCTTTACAAGAAATGCCTCTCTAAAATATGCTCTAGTTTACAGTCAGGTAACTCCTTAAGGCTCACTTCCAGTTGTTCTTTGGCATTTAATAATGCTGAATTAATGTAAAAATAACTGTAATCTGTTTATTCTCAGGTAACTACCTTCAAGAGAAAAGCCATTATGTTATCAACAACTACATTACTGATATTACCATACCATTACCATGACCTATTGCTGCCTTAACTCTTCTCTTTCCAGTAGACCTTGTCTGAACACAGCTTCTACACAGGCTCTCAAGTCACAGGAACATCAAGCTTGAATTTTTTGTTTCTTCCCCCAGCACACACACCGAATTCTATCTGAATTTAATAACAACAGTAACATAGCAATGCAATGGAAATCTAAATGAAGATACAAGACTGTGTCTTCTGCAGCAATTCTAAAGTAGTGTTATTTTAAATTGAGCCATAGTACTTATTAAGCACAGTTCTGATGTCTTTATTAAAAACAAAATAATATAATGCACAATATTTGAATGGCATTTAAAGAAAATTTACTAAACAGTAAACAGTGTAGAAAAGTGGAGAAAAAAATACTACATTTTATCTACTCTCTATGTGGGATATGGAGATTTTGGGAAAAAGAATGCAACACATCTTTCCTGTGACATACAGAACCTGACAAGAAGATCTGTGACTATTTGTTGGCCAGGTCAAATATAAGGGGGGAAAAAAAACCTTCTAATTCTTTGCAAAAGCTTTCCACAGGGACTAAGATCTGGTGCTTTTGAGTTTGAGGCTCTCTGCTGCATGGGTTGACTCTTCCTACACATTTCTGCACCCCAGTACCCAGCATTCTTTGGGAAATGGTTTTTAGTAATAAATAATAGCAGTGTAAGGTGTAGCTTAGCTCCTTTTTTCTTCAAGGTCTTCTGATATTGTCTACCCTTTCCTATGTGCATTGGTGAGCCTAATATTTCAAAGGAATTCAGTGCCAAAACTCGCATTAATCTTAGTGGAGTTGGATTCAGTCCTGATGCTTAAGATAGATTTGATATTTTCAATTCTACCTTTATAAGGAAATATTTCATGCTTGAAGTCTGGCATTACAATGACTGAGGTCTGCTGTCAGAGACATCTCTGCACTTCCACAATCACAGTCTTTCCCCATAACCTTTCCAAGACATTCCCATTCCAGATCAGGGGAAAGCAAAGGAAGAAGAAACAAGGAGCACAATTGCTACAGGCTCTCACTGATACCCTTCTGCAGCAAACATTGCCCACTGGTCTGAACTGAGCAAGTCAGGGTATCTAACTCTTTCATTTACGCAGATGAGAAAGGACTTTCTTTTCCTTGCAGTCTACCAGTCACTTTCATGAAATAATTGGTTTTACTAGCATCCACTGCAATGCCCTCTATAAACTGGGAAGAAATACTCCTGAAGGCTTGAGGCAAGACTGAACACAATTTCAGAGGTCTTTTTCATAAGTGAAATCAACAATCCATGCTAAGCTACTATTAGAAGTTCAAGGTGGAATTTCTATCCTGGATTAAAAAAAAATTATTTGAACACCCTCGATTCAAAGTCTGTAGTTGTTCTTGGAAGGGATAAAGGACCAATCATTTAAAAAAGCCCTATCTCTTTATATTTTTTTCTGCTCTGCCTTCCTCACCCTGACATGTGTACAAGCTCCCCAGAGAGGTATTTCAGTGTTGTTGCAGGAGCTCGTCAGAAGAGCGCAGTGTGTAGTAACAGAGAGCAGTGCTGATGTCACGCAACAAGTCTTGAGAGCAGAATCAACATCCTTCATTAATTAGACAGGCTGACGCAGCTGAAGCAAAGTTATGGGTTCAAAATCTTGCCCAACTTCACCATCTGGCCCAACAAGGGTTCCTACCTCTTCTCACTCACCTCCCTTTGTTGGTCAGAGGTGCAGTGAGCACCTCCCCACGCGAGGCTGGACTGGGCCTCCTCTGTGATGCATGGTGTGCAGGCTGCTCTCTGTGCCTGTTGAGGTGACAACACATAAAGCCACCTCCATCTCTGAACTCTGTGGAATTTTTACAGTGGAGTATATCTAATGGACACTAGTAAAAACAAACTCCACTTGTTTTGTCACAAGAAGTAAATAGGGTGAGCACATCAACTGTATTTAGGTACTTACATTCTGCTCTAATTCTAAACTAATGTACTTAGTATATAATTTTGTAGTCAAGAAGTGTAACAAAATGTAGTCTACTAATGCATAACACTTTTCATCCTGTATACTGCAGTCAGACAGCTTTTTACAATTAGTAAGTAATACCCATATATTCATTAAGAACTGCAATGTAATACACAGGGTGCCCACCCTTTTCCTCCTCTATCTTCTGCATAAAGAAAAAGGAAAGAAAAAAGGGTCACCTAATGTGACTAGAAGATGCATGCATAGCTAAGAATGAATACTAACTGTGTGCTCAAAAAAACCCATTAAAGCATTAGGGGGAGGCATTAGTAATCCAACACTATGTACTTTAAAACAACTCACTGCCAGAAAGAAAGATAGTGAGGACAAAAATAAAACAAAACAAACAAGAAAGCAAAAAAAAAATTATAATTTCTTCATACAAGCTAACTGAAATATTTGTGGCAACAATATGGGACTATTTCAGTCACAAAACAGCCTGATTGAATGATAATCAAATTAATTATCTACATTAACTGAACAGTTGAGAGCCCAGGTTGAAATTTAATAAACCACACTGCATGAGGATTCTTAAAGACAAATCACAGCATGTGACTCTGTGAGCATAATTTATTTTAAAACACTGCACTGTTTCTGCAAATTGCATTTATTAAAGCTATGCAAAAGCTTCAAATCTTTTCGGAGGTGAGGACATTTCGACTGTGCTGATTCCTGCTATTTCAGATGTAATTCACAGAATCACAGAATGGATCAGGATGGAAGGGGTGCATAGGGTCATCCCAGAGCACAGGATTGTCTCCAAATGACTCTCGAAAATCTCCAGTGAGAAAGACTCCACACCCTCTCTGGACAATCTGTTCCAGTGTGCGGGCACCTGCACAGTAAAGAAGTTCCTCCTCACACTCAGGTGGAACTTCCTATGCTACAGTTTCTTTGCTCAGGACTCTTGTCCTATTGCTTGGAACAACCAAGAAGAGCCTGGCTCCAGCCTCTTGACACCCTCCCTTCAGACACTGATAGACACTGAAGAGGTTCCTTCTCAGTCCTCTCTTCTTGAGGCTGAAGAAGCACAATTTCCTCAACCTTTCCTCATGAGAGAGATACTCCCATCTCTCAATCATCTTTGTCACCCTTTGCTGGACCTGCTCCAGGAGCTCCATGTCTCTCCTGTCCTGAGGAGCCCAGAACTGCACTCAGCTCTCCAGATGAGGCCTCACCAGGGCTGAGCAGAGGGGCAGGATCACCTCCCTCGACCTGCTGGCAATGCCCTTCCTAATGCACCCCAGGATACCTTTGGCCTTCTTGGCCAGGTCACACTGCTGGCTCATGGACAGCTTGTTGTCCACCAGGACCCCCAGGTCCTTCTCTGCACAGCTGCTTTCCAGCAGGTCAGCCCCCAGCCTGTCCTGGTGCTTGGGGTTATTCTTCCCCAAGTGTAGGACCTGCATTTGCCTTTGCTGAATCTCAGGCAGTTCTTCTATGCCCATCTCCCTCTCTCCAACCTGTCGAGGTCCTTCTGAAGGGCTGCACAACACTCTGGGGTATCGGCCACTCCTCCCAGCTTTGTGTCATCAGTGAACTTGCTGAGGAGGCATCTGCTCCTTCATCCAAGTAACTGATGAGCAAGTTAAACAATAGTGGGCCCAGTATTGAACCTTGGTGGACACCACTAGTGACACGTCTCCAGCTACAGGTCTCCAGAGGGATTACAACCCTCTGGGATCTGCTGCTCAGCCAGTTCTCAATCCACTTCAATTTGTGTCCTCTCCAGCAGTTATTGATGATATGTGTTTGGCAGTCATGCTGGGGGGAAAAACATGGGTCCAACTCTTTGCCCAAGCTTGATCCCATCTCTTGAGCTCACAGTCCCAAACACATTTGCTCCACCTATTCCCCTACCATACATGCCAATGTCTCAGGCATATGACCCTCAGTGTATATGGCTACTTCTCATTTTTATTTGTAGTCCCTATGCTAAGATGTCCAGGGCACAGTCAGCATGGTCTCAGCTGCTGACAGGGCTGGAGGAGACATGGCCACAAGGTTGTGTCTTATGCTGAGACACACCCAGCTCTGCCCAAAATATGGGAAGGAGGGTGCCAAAACCTGCTACTATGTCACATCCTACCAGCCCTTTGATAACAGCCAGGGCAACCAAGAGGAGCAAGGCCAGCCAGACTGCGGCACAGCTTCCCCCTCCTCTCCCAGCTGGCAAGACCCTGGGCACCAGGACTGTGCCAGGACGAGGGGGCATGGGAAATCATGGGGTGAGAGAAAGCAGCCTCCCAACTGCTGTTTCCACAGGGTTTCAGGGAGAGCATGGTGCTACCTGACAGCATGGCCCCAGCTCTGAGGGGCAGCCCTCCACCTTGGCCACTGAGTGACGTGGGGGAGCCCGGCTGCCAGCAGATCCATGGCGGGGAAAGGTGGCCTGAGGGCCAGGTGGCTCCTGATGGTCCTGGCATGGGAACTGTGCTCCTGTCCCATGCAGGGACATGGCACCTGTGCACACTTGAGTGACGTGTGTACTCAGGGCCCAGAAGGTTAAATACAATGCCACCTGTAGGAGGTACTTTCCCACAAATACTAACCGTCTGTTTTTTCCATATGCTCCCATATGGTCCAATTTTTCTTCAATAAGCAGAGTTGTACTAGAGCTAAGAAATGACAGCAAAGCTTTACTTGTGTGCCTGTAATGTCAAAACCAGAAGTCACCTGACTTTGATAAATCCAGGGTTTTTAAAAAAAATTAATTTAAATAAATTTTGTCTTTTCCTTCCGCACTCTAACTTCTTAGGAATAATTTGCATTCACAAGATACATGAAATTTAATAGATTTTTGTCATGAAACATTTTCATTTGTGCCTGGCAAGAGGTCAGTGAGAAGACTCAGATTTTCTTATCTTGGTGTCTTTTCTGCAGCCTTCTCATTTCTCACCCTTTCTGCAGTCCAAATATGCCCAGCTCTACACATGCAGAAAACATTATAGAAATCAAATACAATCTCTGTTAATCTTGGGAGGAGCAGAAAAAAGAGTTTGATTGTGATGCACTACAAAACACAGTATTAATGTGTTATGTACTATAAAACATAGTATTAATCCCTCAAATAATAGCAGGATAAGCACAAGTGTTCTTAATCAATTTCTACTAATTCTTATCAGCAATAAGAAAAAAATCAGATAATAAAAATGCTTGAAGCATTTCAGGTTTCTCCACATGGAGTCTGAAAACAGACTTTGTTAGCAGATTGACTGAAATCTCTCTGGTTTCAGAGATGTGTGAATGGTTGTGAGAGAAATGCCTGAAACAAGTCACTTCTAGAGAAGCTTTGAACAATAAAGAGCCTCTGTTTTCCAGTGAATTGTGCATATGCACACAAACGCTCATCCATAATGTGAATTTAAAATAATCCTGATGGGAGTGAGAGGGGGGAGGGACACATGGAAATAACTAGGCAGACTTTGACCCTTTGTGTCAGAAAACAAAGCCTTGTGGTTCAAATCTGAGATAGCAGTTCCCATTTGACATGGTTTCAACAGACGTACACGCCTTCTGGCTTAAGCCTGTCCCTAAAGGATACTAAGACCAAGCACAGCTTGCTTACAAGCCACCCAACCACAACACGATGGTTTTAAGTGGAAACAAATGAATGGAATAGATGTAATTAAAAGTCCAAACTGTATTAGTCCAAATTGCTACAGCTTCACTTTACAAAGTCAGTGAAGGGCAGGAATGGAGCATCTGGAATAGCTGTTTGGCATAGGGTCACTATGAAGATGAATTAGGGTTAATTTTCTACTGGAGTGTAGGTCAGGCACTGTGCTTTAGCAGAACACTCAATTTAGTGGGTATATTTTGGCCTACTTAGAACTTTAGAAAATAAATATTACAATGTTAAATTAAATATGCTCTGTGACAAGGACTTGCAACATTGGGAGAATGTGATTTATATGCAATTGGCTCATATATACCATCTAATATGATATGCACAGTGTAATGAAAGCTCAAGGGTCTGATCTGCAGTGCAGAGATGCTTTACAATCCTCTTTCAGGTTGCACATTGTTTTTTCTTCCTCCTTTTATTTTTTTTTCTTAATGACTACATGAGTTAATTAGTGGTTATGTACTCTGTCTCTTTGCCTGGCCTAGCTTATCCGTACTGCAATAAATCTCTTTTCTTTCACTCTCCCAAGGATCATTACAACTTTAGCCAGCACTGTCAACAAAACTAATTGAAAGCCACCTGCTTTTAAGATCACCTTAATGAAAAATGAAGAAGTTAAGAAACAAAATTCAATCAATTTTCTAATAGTCTTTAATTTCCTACTAATTCACACAAGTGCAGAGGCAGAAAACCCCTCACATGATCCTTTTTGTTTTTAATCATTCAGTCCACACTTGTAGAATTAGAAATTATTATTTTTGTAACCTAAATCTCCCATCATTCTTTAATGTGGAACAAATAGTTCTACATTTTGTCTTTTTAACTGCTGCTGTACAAAAAAGATATGTACTTGCAAATAGCCTTCCTATTCTTTTTGCTAAATGTTTGGGTTCTTTAAACCAGGCAGGTCCAGATTCAGCAGAACTTTTAAAGATGTCAAAGTCCACTTAATCACTTAAACGAATGATCTAAATCTTGCTGCTTTTGATGACATTCAAGCACCTGCAGAAATCTGAGAAAAAGGCTGAACATGGAAGACTGAATAGTAATGGATTTCATGAGGGGAGCCTTGGTACCCAGAAGTGCAAAACCTCTGAGCACATATTGAACCTCAGGCAGGTGACCAAGTACTATTGAAGCAGATAGGAAATAAGCACATGCCTCAAGATAAGCACTTTGGTAGCATTGCACAGAAGCACGCAATTTTGTGGAGTTAGCAGGAGTAAAGGAAACATTCTTGAGATAGCTTGTTGGCTACACTGTTTCTCCTAACTAGTTTCACAGATCATCCTTAATTGTGGAGAAATAAGCCTGGAAAAAGAGAAGGGCGGCTGATTTATTCCCTTCAGGCCAACTGGAGCAAAATACTGAGAAAAGAAAAAACAAAAGGGGAACACGAGACAGATGGGACTAACGACTATTTGTGTTGCAGCAGGGCTTAGATGTCCCAGTAAAGCCTGGGATCCCACAGCGCGAGAGGCTGTGCAAATATGTCAGTGAGGGTGTTCAGAAAAGGGGAGCTGCCTGTAAACACTGCATGTGGAAGTCACTTTGAAGTCAGCAGAGCCCAAGCATGCAAGAGGTTTGTACTGCCAGGCCACGCACTTCAAGCTGTATGATTAATTGCTGTCGAGTGTGCCAAAGCAGAACACAGGCTCTCTCATAGAATGGCCACCAAAGATATAACGAGCAGAGGAAGAAAAAAAAAAAAAGGTCACAGATAATATATTGCTTTTATTTAATAGTCCACCATTTACTTCCTGTGAGTGTAAACATGTCATTATTTCTCCTACTTCAAAAGAATAAAAATTCTATTTAGATGAAATACATTTAAAACAGCGCAGGTCACACGCAGTATGGGATAAATGCTACCATCATGCAAATGTATACTCCTCTCTTGGATTATAGTAATAAGATATGCAAAGAAAGATTAGAGGAATATAATTTGATCCTTTTTGGAAGCTACTCTGAAATCCATGCTGCATGTAGTGTGTGTGCATGCACAGAAGAGAAAGAACAGTGAGGAGTCACAGCACTGCATAACCTGCCCAGAGATGGCAAATTCCTGCTGCTTTAGAAGGGAACTGATGGCTACAGGAGGTCAGTGGACCTAGAAACAAGGTGAGCCCACCAGTTTGTGAACCTGCAGTTTCAGTGATACAATCATTGCTACAACATGCAGAAAAGGCTTAAACACAAAGGCATACAGAAGAACGAAAGAAAGGAAAAAGTACCAGTCAGGAATAATTATCACAGTGTATAAAACTTTCCACTCCTTTATTATCATAAATTGCAAAGTTTTATTGATGCATATTTTATCACAGCACTCTTGCCATATGTGATCTGAAGATTCAGAGCCTGTCCCCGGGGACAACGGTACTGATATAGATAATCAAGAATTCCTTTTATGCTCCTCTCAACACAGCCACAGCTCAGATTGAAATTAACATCTTTTACAATGAAACACCAGTTTTCTGCCACAACTAGACATGACAGCTGGAGAGAGAGACCTGCTTATCCAGTTATTCCTTCAAGTCTCGGTTTCATTACAGCCGTGAAGATGTAAACTAAGTACAAAGCAATGCGGACGGTCACTGAATACCAGAAAAACAAATCTGCGTGCAACCTGCCTCATGAAGAAATGGGAAGAGAAATGCTTCCAAATAAATCCAGGGATGAAAAGCAAAGATCAGACGCAGCCCCTAAAAAAAAGTGATGAAGAGGAATCCAAAAGCTTTGAACTTTTGCTGTGTTCACTGCCTGGACTAGACTGGCTGATGCTTGCACACATGCATGTGCACACAGGAGTGGAACCCATGGCCAGAAAGAAACCCAGCACGGGGCTCTGTCCTACTTAAATCTTCCAAAGCGAGGATTTGACCTAGTGGAAGCACTAAGACTGCTTAGTGTTGGTACTTATTCCTGGTCATTTTTTTAGATTGACTACTTCCACCTGTACATCGTCCCTGTTTCTCACGCTGCTGAGGACGGGAGCATGGAAGTTGTTTTACTCTGCTCCCCATGGGGTCAAACGTCACTGTAGCATCTGACTGCCTTCCTGTAGGGCATTAAACAACCAACATCTGCCATGTGGGGTTCTCCCTCTCATTTTACTCCCAAGGGAGAACTGAGTATGCATTGTGGTGTTTTGTTTTGTTTTGGCAAGACTTTGATTTTGTTGTTTTAAATCTACATGCTGGGTATGTTGGGAAGGTAAACAAAGGCAGCACCTTGCTTGCAAAGGAGAAAGTGGTGGGGTTTGCAATGGTCATTAGTTTTCTGAGGAGGTTATTGCCAAAGTCTTAGCCTGGTTTCCCAGAAGGTGCAGCTTCCTGCTGGGTGCTAAAGCTGATAGAAAGGTGAAAACTTCACAGATTGCCACAGGGAGCTGGAGATGATAATGCACTGGAAAATTGCATCTGTTCCATGTGTAAAAGCAGTCCAAGTCCAGCTTTGAGCACTTGCCTACCTATCACAACATTTCAAAAGGGCCTGTTGCTTCGTTATATTACATGCTGGGACAATACATAGCATAACCTACTTCATCAGTGAGCAGCTATTTTTTCTTTTCTTTTCTGATTAACATCATGGAACCTAGGGGTTATTTCCAAACAGGGAAGCACAGAAGAGAGGTTATCAATGTGTTTTGAAACATATAAGTGGGCAAATACACTGTTAGAGATGCAAGGATGCTCAGGAAACATTTAAAGACTACGGCACACCTTCAGGTTACATCAGGAAAGAAGTACAAAAAGGAAGGGACATGCCACTTTTCCAGCCTCTTTGTATTTCTACAGGCTGCACAAAACAGTACTTCTACATTTCAGTTCTGTGGATGAGCTCAGGCTAAAAGGACATGTAAAAGAAAGCTCCCTTTAGTGTCATTATCAAGTAAGACAGGGAAAGAGAAGGCTATGAAAGAGGACAGATACGTGGCAGAACTGCAGTGTAAGGATCTAATTTAAATAATCAGCAAAAAATAGCACTAACACATTAGTTGGATGAGTCTTCAGGGGATAAAAATGAGAGGGCAGGACCTCTCACCCTGCATTAGGAGACTGTCATTTTCACTTTCCTTAACTGAGGAATGTTTGGAATGTCCTGCTCTTCATCCCACTGGAAGGGCTCATCTCACTGGGAAAGGTTGATTCCTGAATACTCAAACCCTTTGGCATTCATGAAGGAGATTCTTTTTGGGGTTACTCATTCTGCCTTTCATGATATTTTTAATTGACACATTTCCCAGCGTTCACTATTATAGAATGCTGGCACTGGAAGGATTTAATATTGAAGATACTCTTCTGCATGAAGGACACTTTGGAACACAAGTTCAGATGACTGGGATTTCTCCAGTCTTGCACACACCCACACCCACACCCACACCCACACCCAGACCCAGAGTGATGGCTACAACCTCACTGCAGCTATGAAGTCTTGATTAGCTAAGATTGTTTGAGAGAAATGTAGCAGTACCTATTATTTTTCCTTTTAGAAGATATTTAAGATAGAATATTTACTATGATCATACAATTTTTATATCAGATTGAAAAACAGAATTTCCATCTTGCAAGAAGTTATAGCATTTGGCATTTCTCCCAAGTCAGGCTAAAAAGCCCAAATGATGCAATTTATCTTTCCATGGAGTTTTTAAAAATCAGTTTAAAAAGGCAAAAACTTTAACATCTATGTTATGATATGGGTCATCTTGAAGTTTTAGAAATAAAATGTTTAGTGTTAAGGAGCAAGAGGGGTGTGGTGATCTTGCTCCTTCACTCCAACTGTAGATGGCCACAACTGGGAGCTGATATTCCTGACCCACTTGTCTCTATCTACCTATGGATCCCTCTTCCCAGCCAGAATTAGAACCCCATCATGCATGAGAATCTCATGGTGCAGCTGTTCCCAAAATGCTTCACACCAATGCAACATCTTAACCCAATTACAAAATATATATGCCAGCCAGATTTTCCTGTGAAGCATTTTACTAAAAGGTCTATTTTCCCTACAAACATGCTCAAATTTAATGAACAACAGAAAAATACTTAATTGGACACTTTAGAGATCAAACCTAGTTGTTTTATTACACCTTGCTTTTTGAATCCTTTGAGTGGGACTATCAAGGCAGCATATCAGGTAAGAAGACTAGTATCAAGCTAGAATCTCAGTGTGATGTGTAAATAAGAAGGGGCTTTGAAAAGCATTTGAGATGAGTCCTTCTTCACAGCCTCAAGTTTAAAAAGTATGTTTTATAAGCAACAATTTTCATAATTCTTTTCATAGCAATATTGATTTTAAAAATTATTTTACACCTGGAAATCAAGAAGCACACTGCAACACTTTTATAGAAAACTTTTAATAAGGTAGAGACCTCATTGGGAATCTGTGCAAGGTCTGCCATGATGGATAGAATGACCAAGCCAGAGGGTGGTGAGGTCATCTTTGTAATAGAAGAGTAACAATAAATTCTTAAAAAAATTAAAAAAAAAAAAAAAAGAGACAATCAAGCAATCAAAAATCAGTTACTTACTACAAAGAAAACTCAGACCCTCTTTGAATGAAATGTATTTTCGTTTCACCAGCATAACCCCATGGAAACTAGTGAGCTTGCATTACTGTATTAAAGAGTGGAGTAACAAAGACACATGCCATGTTGTAAAAGTTTTTTACATCTTTCTTTGAAATATTGACATGGCTCATTGTCCCAGACACCAGTCTATCCTTAGACAGTAAATCCTGGATCTTTAAGATAGATAGGTTGTAATTAGAACTAAAACGTAGCCTATGGGGAAAGATCTTTCCCCACTTAAATCACATTGTTTTCACTGCTGTACTGGAGTAAATGGTATTTTTATGTATGTGTCCAGAAGAGAACCCAACTGCAATATTTCTTCTCTGCTGCTGAAATATTAGCATTAAAAAACCAGTATTTTACAAAAGTCATATACACACAGTGCTTCCAACACAATCAATTTTGTTGGAATTATTTTACACCATCCTTCATCCTTGAAATTATATCCGTTCCTTTGTGGAATGTTTGAAAACTTAAAAAATTCTGAAGTCATTTGAAGTAAGATTCAACAGTATATTAACTGGTAAAAATCAAAATATTCCTTTTTCTCCCCAAGCCCAGAAGAATTAATTTTGTTGCCACTAAAGAAGAACAGGCACACAACTTTTGAACAGGAACTGACCTAATATTTCTGAAAACCCTGTATGCAATTAGCTTCTTGTAAGAGTCATCTTTCAAGCAGTCTTTTTCTGCCTCTGAACTCCAAAAGCTGCTCATGAGATCCAGCAAAATTAGGATATTAATAGAGAACCATTTATCAAGCTCGATGGGTTTGTTAGAGACACGCCCGTCTAGTTAACCAACACTGTTAGGGTATCTTTTAAAGCAGAAGATACCGTTAAGGGCCTCCTTATTTCTACTCCAGGTTTTTCACAACAGTGGGTCTCCAGCAATGGAAGCAATGCTGCCGTAGGAAGTGGTGGTCAGACAGGAGAGGGTCTCCCCAGAAAGGGAGCCCTCCTTGGCTATGGGGTGGTGTGGCGGCCTTATCCCAAGCTGTCACAATGTCCAAAGGGACACATGGTACAGCGGGGTGTGCGCCTGCACCCCTTGGTGCTGTGAGCATGTGGAATCACTGGTGAGTGTCCAAAGCAAAGAGGGCTGCTGCCCTCCTCATTCCTGGGACTGCAGCCCATTCCTCAGAAACTCTGGCCTAGGCTTAAAAGAGGAAAAGGGATGGTGAATTGGGATGGCAAATTCACGGTATGGGATTGGCAACGAGGGGGCTGACATAAGTGTTTGGTTTCTCTCTTGCTTTTCTCCTTGAAGGCCCACACCATTCTCTGGGCTTGTTCTATCTTCCCTCTGCCTTGTGTTCAACAGCATTTTGGTTTTTTAGATTCATTCTCTTCAAGTAAAATATAATTTTTTTTTTTTCACCAGAAACATATGAACTTCAACATTTTCCAGGAAAAGATTTCTCAGATCAGGGCTCTTTCTTGTGACTTTGAGACACAAATCACAATCTTGACCTCTTCATTACTAAATATGATTGCTCTGACAGGCCTTTTGTCTGAGCATTTTCTAAAGGCTTTGGTTTCCCTCTAAAACATGATGATTTTTGAAATCTAAGCTTTGACAAAACAGAACTGTTATCTCCCAGCTCTGGTATTTGGACTGCAAACACTTCAATGGAGCATTATGCCCTATGTGTTTGTACTGCAGGGGAATCTTCATATTACCTAGCACCTGCAGGCACTTCTAAACCATAAGTTATAGCTAATAATAGAACTTTTACCTTTGGTCTGGTCATTCAGTCTCAGAAACCTAAACCTTATGTACCTCCTCAAGCACTCAGATCCCTGTATGGACAAAAGCTACAAAATCCCTGTTGTATCAGCAGATTCGAAGCTAAACTCAAACACTGCTCTTATTTAGGCGTATAATCCCATCAGACTGTGAACCTTTGGCTTCAGCAATAGAGTGTCTAACAGTGGCAGAAGTTGTGCTAAGGCTGGACACTTATCCCACCCCATCTCTGCCTCCTTTTTCACCCAGACTGACTTGGCTGTGCCTGCAGCACTCATTTACTGACAGCAGTACTGCACAAGGAGCACCATTTTTTACAGTCCTATTCCTTAAGCATTTAATGTCACATCTGTGATTTTTTTCTAGTTCCAGGGTTTTCTATAAGACAGGAACATGGAGATTATCTGATCAACTGATGTTGACAGTACCCCACACATAGCAGAGGACAAGAGGATAAAACACTGTAAACACTCTGAACACTGCATCTTCCCCCTGTCTCTTTTTACTTCCCGTAAACATTACTGGAGACGAATGTACTGCAAAGTCATAAATAAAGTATACTTGTCAGAAGCTATGATCTTAAAATATTCTAAGGGTTTGTTTGTGTTGTCTCCATAAATTGTTTATTGGTCAATATGGACAGAATTTGCAAATGCATCCTCCTTTGCAGTTCACTGATATTATCTCCATTCTAAATACTTTCATCTAGTATTAAGCTTCCAAAAAACACCCACTTCCTACCCTTTCTTCATTGATGGGAAATTTTCTAAAGCTGAACATTCAATTATGCAGCATTACATTACCCCGTGTTTCTTATCTTTAAGGAGATGGTGAGCATTAAGGGACAGTATGATTGCTAAAGTTACTGTCAGAGGTAGGGTTGTGCAGCTGTGGCAATGCTTTTTAAGTGGTCTCCATTTACACAGTAAAACAAATCAGCAAAGAAAAATCTCTGTAGAAAATGAGTTTCTAATTTATATTTTTACTTCCCTATGTCATGTGATTGTTCTTCAAGTAACAGGCCAACACTGTGAAATGCTACCCTGGGGAGTAAATTATTGCAGAAAAAAGTTTATCAAAGCAGTGATTTCAGTGTCTGAATAGCCCATGAGCATACAGAACAGGAGAGATCTCTTTAGCCGGAGGAGACACCAACCTTTAACACAGAAAACAGACTTTCTTCTAACTCTTCTGGAGCCCTGAAATTCAGGGTGGTCTTCCAATAAAATAATCATCTGGCATAGGGTGATATTTTAAATGAGAAGTTAAGTGGTTCATTCCCCTCTAGATAGTTCCTAAAGAGGCAAAAAAAGGACCAGTAGACCTAAAAATGCTTTTAAATGCATGTAATGGTTGATAGATTGGCTATTTACAGCTAGTAAGTCAAATCTGTTATGACATTTGGTAATTGCCTCTTCAATAAATAACTTGGTAAGTTCCCAGAGAAAAGAAGGCAATTTATCTCAGAATAAAAACAGTTTTGGTCCACCAACTCTTTGAGGACAATTTGGTAGGTAACTGTAACTACATGGGGAATTTGGATGCTCAGTGATCATTAAAAATAATGGGAACTTAAGTGCCCAGATCCTACAGCAGTTTCAAAACTCTTAGCCATGCTCTCCTGGGACAATTACTTTGTGCCCACTGCAAAGGTATTAACACTTAGATACTCAGAAAAGAAAGAGAAAAAACTGCATAAAACCCCAGTGTCAGATGGTCATCTATAAGCATTTTACTGATGTTTTACTAAATTGACACAATGAAGAAGAAAACAGGACGCCTTATAATTTATTTTTGATACCATAATTAATGATGTTTCAACAAAACAAGGACTTCATAGCCAAAGGATTGATAGACAACAGGACTGAAGTGGTAACGGATTTTAAACAGAATTCATTTTTTTGAGGCTGGGAATTTGTAGTAAAAAATTAGCACCTAGCTGCCACACAAGCATATATGTTTGTTCTGCATAAACAGCTGTACAGCTCAGTAAGGGATTACAGAGGTAATGCAATGGAGCTCTTTCTCCCAAAGGTGAGAAACAAATGAGGTGGAGATAGCAAACAGTAGTAGGGAAAAGTTATTAGCTATACTGGGTATCACTGCTGTTAGCCAAGGTTGATTCATTGCCTCACTAACAGTCGTCTATTTAGCAGGTTGTAATACAAATGAGTCTTTAATGGGAGCTCCTTTTCTCTCACAGAGCAGCAGGACAGCAAAAGAGGGCACTTGAAGAGCTACATGGGCCAAACAGGCAAGGAAAACAGACAGGCTGAGACTGACAGCTCAGTATTGAGCTGCGCTCTTTTCCTTTTTTGCCTTTGCTTCCATTATCTCTTCCACACATTTGAATCTAGCATCCAGTCCCTTAGTCCTCCACTTCATGCTGAGATGTACCATGGGCACTAGACAGCAGGAGCCCACCTGGAAGAGTGGATCCTCCACCACAGTGTATTTAACACAGTGCCCTTAGTGGCACCGCTGAGCTCACCCTCATGAGGATTCACCTTTCCCAAGTCTATACTACACAGAGAAGGTTTAGCCATGGTTCAGACCAACATTTCTATACAATGGTTACATTTTGTATAGAGTCCTTCTGTCTACAACACATTGCTGACAGACACCTTTCTCTTGGCATATTGATGAGCTACGACCTGAAACCACATGCAAACCTAGGAATATGATTTTTTTAACACCCCCCTCCCCCCGCAATGTTCTTTACTCACCCCGGAGACTTCTTGTGGGATCCAGATGCTGTTATTCCAATCTCTATCTGTTACCACAAACTCCTCTGCTTTCTGCAATGCTCATTTACAACCCTGTGGAACAGTTATTTGCCTTCTTTTCGTATTAGTCTCTATCTGAGCCAGAGCCAAATTCTATACTTGCCACCTATCAGATCTATCCTTTTTTGTCTCTGTTACTGTATGAAGACATTTGTAATTTCTTCCTGTCTGCCTCACTATACAAATCCTGTTTTCTTGCCCTCCCGCAGCTTCTTTCTCTGTTCAGTCTCCTCAAGGTTTTGTTGCTATTATCATCGTTTTCTCTCAGCATGCTCTCTGTCCTCTTGAAGGCTGGTTTGACAGATCCTCTCTTGTCATCTGCTTGAAGGCTGATTTCAGCTCTTCCTTGCAGCACTGTGCCTAAGCGCCTCCTCCGCTACAAGTGTTTAATGTGGAGCTTGTTCTTCCAGAGCTGCTCCTCGTGGCCCTTCCCCCTGAGGAGCGTCTCCAAGACAGAAGGTGTACATGGCTGTGGGCCACAGAGCCGGTCTGATAATGCCAACAGCTGACTGCTGCCTTTCCAACAGGCCTGGCAGCCCTTCCCCTTGTCATTATCAAGGACGTGCACTAGTCATTTTACAGGATCACCTCTGGGTGTCCATGGGGTGCGCAGAAAAGATGATGTTTAACCTTGCTGTTAGAATAAATTTACCAGCTTGTGCTCACTCTTCATGCATTCTTTGCATGGAGACTGTCCATTTCCACATTCTGAAGGAGACAGAGCAGCAGCTCCTCTCAGGAGATATGGTAGTTGTTTGCTGAGTGCAGCCCTCCTCTGACTTTGAAAGAAACTGAGGGTCCAATTAAAACACAGACACCACTGATACACAGTCTTCCCATACTTCCCTTTCTGGGAAGGCATTTGCCTGTCCTTCATAGGTCTTTCACAAGGCCTGCAGATTTCCTCTTTATTTCTCCACTCTCTTCCTTAAAAACATATTTTTGCTCTGAAGCCTTAATATATTACACCTGCAGGTCAAGTAATACATAATATTTACTTTAATGGTTAATGTCCTCCAGATTATGCATGGATTGGAGGATGCTTGGGGCAAAACTTCAAATTTTATTTGAAGGGAAATGCTTCTTTTCATTAAGAAAGCTCCCCTTTCCAGAAGTCAGTCTTCTAGTTCACACAGAGACTCACCATAACTTCACCCGTTAAAACCCTTCTCTCCTCTTCAAAAGTATCTTAAAATTAAAAAATAGACTAATTTCAGCAATGGGCTAAGCACACAGAAAGTACTCCTAATCTAGTGAAGTACCTATATTATTCTTAAGAGATTTGCCAGCTAGCGATCTACTACTGCTATTTTAATTTATGTTACATCGTGATTGCAATTCTAAATTAAACTCATACAGGCAAGAAAATTTATAGTTAAGCCTTTCCCTCAATCCTTAACTTTCTTCGCTGTAACAAAGTGACATATTGCAAGGGCTTTTAACTGTCTCTCACAATACCTAGGCATGTACAAAGGTTAATTACTGTGTTGGATGTGAGTGACAAGGTTTTGGTAGCTGTGGGGCTACAGGGGTGTTTATGTGAGAAGCTGCCAGAAACTTCCCCCATGTCCATTACAGCCAATGTCCACTGGCTTCAGGATGGACCCACTGCTGGCCAAGGCTGAGCCCATCAGCAACAAAGGCACCACCTCTGGGATAACATTTAAGAAGGGGAGAAAAAGCCCTTGCGCAACAGCAGCCAGAGGGGAGAGTGAGAACATGTGAGAGAAACAGCCCTGCAGACACCAAGGTCTGTGAAGAAGGAAGGGAAGGAGGTGCTCCAGATTCCCCTGCAGCCTCTGGTGCAGACCATGGTGAGGCAGCTGTGACCCTGCAGCCCCTGGAGGACCCCACACTGAAGCAAATGGATGCCCAAAGGTGGCTGTGACCCCATGGGAAGCTCACACTGGAGCAGGGTCCTGGCAAGACCTGTGGATGCATGTAGAGTGCCCATGGTGAAGGCAGCCTACGCTGGCAGGATTTGTGATTGATCCTGCAGGGGACCCACACTGGAGCACTTCATGAAGAACTGCAGCCCACGGGAAGGACCTGCGCTGGAGGAGAACTGGGAGGGACTCCATGCTCGAGCAGGGGAAGAGTGTTAGGAGTCCTTCCTGTGAGGAAGAAGGAGAAGCAGAGACAATGTGTGATGAACTGACTGCAGCCCCAATTCCCTGTCCCCCTGTTCCACAGGGAGGTAGAGAAATTGGGAATGAAGTTGAGTCTGGGGAGAAGAGCTGTGTAATAAATGAAATTGATTTCCCCAACCTGAGTCTGTTTTGCTGGTAACAGTAATTGGTGAAGAACACCCCCTGTCCTCATCTTGATCTGTATTCTCATTGTATTTTGTCTCCCCTCTTCAGCTGAGGGAAGGGATAGAGTGGCTTTGGTGGGCACCGGGGTCCAGCCAGGGTCAACACAATTACACAGACTCATTTTTTACCTTTGATTTGCTAAAAGGAATCATGTAGAAGAATTCAGCTGCAGTGTGCTCTCTATTCGAAAACTGTTAGCACCTCTTGGAATATGCTGTCAGGCGCTGCATAGTCCAACAGGGCAAACTTACACAATTCAGTGAGTGCTTACTCCATTGGGCACCTGCACAGAAGCAGGAAGGGCATCAGTCCTTCTGAAAAAAGTAAAATAATTTACAGAAAAGCCTTATTGAGAAATAAATCCACATGTTTTCTCCAGGGCCCCATGGCAGCCCTATCCAGCTCTATTCGTTCCCTCTTTAGTGAGGACGTGGACATAAACTAATTGCATGGGCCCACAAGAGCATCTCAGTGCTGTCACTGCTAGAAAAAAAAGGAGATGACACAGATGGCAAAAAGGAGAAAACCAAGAGGGAAATTCAGAAGGCATTTCAGAAGGAACCTATAACACAAACGTGTGTTTCACTGGTTCCAACTTAAGCTTGGCTGGTTGTGGTTTGGGGTATCAACCCCTGAATACCCAGGTTTTTGAAGAGCCATTACTAAAATCGTCACAGTCAAACACTTTTAACATACAGAATTGCATTTAGTAGTGTACCTTGAATTTATTTCTTAGCTTATGAATTTCAAAAAGCATATGCTTTTCAAAGCACAACAAGTAGTTTAAAAATTGGAACTGCCTGTGACTGCATGAAATGCTCCTTTCATCCATTCATTCTCTAAATGAGGACCCCAGTCAACTCCTTCACAACAGTTACGGTTTCTCAAGTCTGCAAACACTTTTCAAATGTGGGCTCTATCTTTTGGAATGCCATCAAGACATGCTTGGTAGTGTTGTAGCTGGTGAATTTTTAGTGTTTAACTTTCAGATGAAATGTATGTAACTATGTTAAAAATTCCTCTGAAAAAAGTAGGTCTTATACATGTGTTGCTGTCAGTTTTCACAGTTTTATCCTTGCTTTAATTACCCAAGGCATTCTGATTACAGAGCTACAAAGTAATCTATTTAAAGCTGGGTTTTAGAGTGATCTAATGGGCACAAAAACCATATGGAATTAGAAAACATTTACTTCTCTTTGCCTTCTTATATTGCCAAATATGTTTAAATCAAACTTGTTTTAAAAACAAATATTCCCAGGGTAAGGACTTTCATATCAACTTCTGGTTGTTTTTTTTGAATTAGAAACCTCTGGCAATTTTTTTCCTACTGAAATGTAAATGATGACATATCGTTAACTAGCAGCATTACACCACTAAAATACTGGGATGTGTCTTGCTTGCCTCAAACTTCCCTTTCCTTAAGTGCAATGCCTTAGAGGCAGCAGTGTTTAAATGGTACAAAGTACTCTACTAGCACCAGCCTGAATCTTTATTTAGGAGAACAAGCTTCACATTCTTCCCTGCTGACGCAGTATATGGGCATGTTCGGCTCTTCCATAAAACACACTCATACACTATTTCTGTCTAACCCAAGGTACAGCACTGACATGACAGATTCATGTTCCCAGCTGTGACATAAGGGCTCTTTGACAATACCACAGTGAAAGCCCTATTAAGAAAACATGTGCCGGACAGTGCATCTGATGCAGTTAAATGCTATAAAAGATTTTCCAGGTGTTAATGAGTTACGCGAGTAGAATGAAAATGAGGCGGATCCATGCACTTGGAAATTCTCAAGGAGCAGGACTCAGGCTCTCAGAGAGACGGACAAACAGCGCTTTATAAGCACCACGGGCCATGCTCTGCACCTGACCACACGAGGTGATGAGTGACCCCGACTATTCACTGGGGGAACTGTTCATTGAGGATCGTTTGCATGGGAAAAGACAGACTTTCATGTCTTCCTGCAGTTTACTACATCCTTTTTACTTTGCTCTATTTGGGAAAAAGCACTAGCTATTTTCCCCTTCTTAAGCATTTTTTTTTTTGTTCTAAAGAGAAGGAAAACATTATGCCTGTTGCTTCATTTCTTGTTTTTAGTTTTATGAAGGATTCAGCTTGAGCCAGTATAGACAAGACACTGTCATTTAGTTCGTGTTAAAATATTGCTACTTAGAGTTTATGTTTTAAAGGACAGACATACAGTCTGTTGCATATTTTGAAATGGCAGTGGTCAAAAATTTTCAAGACAATATTGAAGCTTAATATATATTCTTTTAAGATATGTATAAAATCCTGTGTATGGGCTGCCCTGAGAATTTCAACCACTGATACTTCAGAGTACGTGCATATGTTATTTTATACAACAGCTGCCTACAGGAGAATTGTTTATTCATATAATCTGTTGACTTGATAAAAGATTGTTTCATTCCTTTAGCATGTGTGAATTTTATGGTCATTCTCCCTGGAGACATAAGTTTTATCTACATCTGACAGGTAGAGTGAGGGAAGGCTGCAATGCAGATTTTTCAATGCTTTTGTGACCACAATCTCAGTCTTAATCCTGGCATACAACTGTATCTAGGGGAAAACAGAGATAATTTTGTCGCCATGCTAATTTCAGCCTGATTTTCTGAAAAGGGGAAGCTCTCAGTAATACGAGAACCAATGGAGTGTCTCCTCTCAGAAGTTAACTTAGAACCACCCATTTTATTTCCCACAGAAAAGTCAGTACTATTTTATCTTTTATTTCCAATCTAAAATCCCAAGTTGTCTACCCACTCTTCCCCTGCCCCAAGAGAGTTACTTAAATTAACTTGGAGAACAAAGTTTTCTTAAGGGCACAAGAAGACTAGGTGGAGAGAATAAGCAAACCAGTGTAATAACACATTGATTCTTGAAACTCATGTCTTAAGGGTTAAAATTCCTCTGGCTTGCCAGGTGTTCTGTGCAAATGTTGCATTCATACAATGTAGTATCTGACCATTTAACCATATGTCAAACAATCTCTGCTATGACAACCAGATGTAGACATTGCCATGGAATGAAATTATCATTTTATTAATTACCCTTTAATTAGTTGATACAGGAGAGAACATGCAGTAATTTAGTCATAATTGGCCTGACTGAGACTCAATACTTAAAGGGATGGAATCTGTTTGTGAGACTACTTGTTATGAATAACAATTATGTCTGTGACAATGCAATTTTATTATGAAGATGTACTGTGCATTTCAAATATTGTAAGTTAGTATTAAGGATAGGTATAAGATAGTATCCAGGATTTTACCTACAATTTGATGAAAAATATTTTCCTTGAATGAAAGTGTATAATCCTCTTGTATTTTGCTGCACATGTTATAACAATGCAAGAAAGACCTCTTACCAAACTCACTGTGATGACCAAAGTGTGTTTCCAATACATTTTATTATAGAAATGAGGAGCCACTTGCACTTCAGACTCATCTCAAAATCGTTCTAGCAATCTTCAAATTATTCTAGACTTTAACATGATATTTGTGCAAGGGGCACACTACGCAAATTTTTTGAAGCATTCTTTGACAAAACATTGTAATCAGAAACTTGAGCAGAGTCTGTGATCACTTGTCACCACACTTTTTGGATTTTTGTAAGAAAGTGGAACATCTCTAGGTTACTCGGACTACACAGGTGCAAATAAAGTTTGCAACATCCCCCTCTAGACTGTAGCAGTAGGTAAATGTCTTGCAGACATTCTTTCACCACAGATTGCTGTTAAATCAGGAATACTCTTCACAGACTACATATTGAGTATCACTGTAGTAGGACAGAGCACATTCAACAGCTTAATAAAAATGCTTGTAAAGTGGATCTTAACATTGGCCCTTACATACCCAGTTGTTAAGAGATGTTTTTGCCATTCTGGAGCCATCATTCTGTCCTTGCTCTTCTAAGCTCTATGACCTGAGAGAAGACTGCAGTGTTTTATATTAGTTTTGTTCTGTTAGATGGACAATGTGCGTCATGTTTTTGCCTCTTGTCTTTCCACAAAAATCTCAGAAAGTGCAGGTCAAAACCTTCAGCAAATGCAACTCCAACAAAATCTAACAAACTGCTTTACCTTTCAGAGCTGGATGAAAGCTCCCTCCTTTTTTTTTTTTCTCTCATGATGGGTAGCTCCTAGTTTCCTACATGTGCAGTGACAGAAATTATACTTAACTGAATTATTTTTTAAACCTTGCCCAATTACAGGATGTTTATTTATTTATTTATGATGGATTTGCATGCTATATAGATGTTTCCAAGCCAAATGAGTCTTTCATGTAACTGTTGTAAAGTCAAGAGAGTTATACGAATGATAAGACTGTTTCCTTTACAGTTAGACTTTGAGAAATTCTTTTACCTTGCTTAAATGCCTAAGGACTGCTTTCAAAGTTGGTTTTTCTTTTTCTTTTTAAACACAACATCATTCCATCCTTTCTGATGGTTAATTCACTTATATGCTTCTTTAACACGAATGTGTGCATATATATGGAAAAACATGCTATACAGGAAAGCAAAACACCTTTTGCCTAGGGTGCCATCTTCCAGTTAATATCAGTAAGTCATATTCTGTTGCTTATAAGTGCATCTTGCTCGACAACTTATCACCACCTCCAGTACAAACGCTTGCAGGTTGTATCTGCCTGCTGTGTCTCAGGGAATAGCTAACACAGTGTAACAAGAGGTCATTTCATCAGATTACCATGAAAGAATCACTGCTGCAAGGAACTTGAGCTGAACAGGGACACAATCACAGTGTTAAAAACTCGAAACAGTTTACCATTAAAGCCTTGTGTGACTGCTTGAGAAATGTCTTAGAGCAGCACAAAAGCTGGCACCATTAGCTTTCATCCCTGCTGAGTTGGCAATAAAGTGCACACATAAGTAAAATGCATTAATTGGTATTAGTCAATCTAGTTAAGATGTTCTTTCTCCAGGCATCTTCAGATTTCATTTCCATAAAATAGGATTTCTTTAAGTCTCATAATTTGATTTTGTCCAGCCCAAAATAATATTGACACAATGGCAGCAAAAGCACAATTACACCCCAGCTTTACAAAGGTGTTCTCTATCTAAATAGACTGGGACCCACGTGCTCCCAGTCTCACACACACACAAAAAGAAAAAGCAACCCTCGTGAAAAAAAACTGCGGAAGAGGAAAAAGTGATACATATTCCTATCATTTCCCTATGCTATTCTTCCTCCCTTTCCCCCGTATTTTTCCTACTGTGCACTACTGATTACTGCACTTTAAGATCAGAATAAACAATTAACTGCCTAATTATTCCAGTCACACCAAGCCACAATGAAATCTTTATTCAGTGTTTACAGCAATCTTTGGCAGAGACTGTCTTGCTGTTTTTAAACCAAGAAGAACTGCTCCCTTTGGCTCCCTTCAGCATCAGCTGCCTGGGTTTCAGAGCTGGATGCCAATAATCAGCCTCCTTTTTCTCTTCCAAAGTGGCTATTTTTTTTTTTAAGGGTGAAAAGACCTATTCTCATCAACTCCCCATATATTCTGCCTGATTTATGTCCCAGCCACTGGGGCTCTTCCTTCCGTATCTTTTACCATTTGTGTGCCCCCACACCCCCTCCGCTCCGCTCCCGCAGCGCCCGCCGAGCCCCGGAGCCCCCGGACACCCCCGGACGCTCCCGGACGCTCCCGGACGGGGGGGGCGCTTCTTCCTCGGGAGCCCCGGCGAGGGGGCGGGAGGCGGGGGGGATAGTTTCCAGCTCCGGCTGTACAGCATCCGCACACATCCACACACGCACACCTTCTCCCATAGTTTTTTCTCGTTCTGCCGAAATCCCCGAGGCGGCTCCCCGCCCCGGGAAAGTTGGAGGGAGACGCTCCACGCCCCCGGCGGCTCTTTCTGCCCCCTCTCCGTCTCTCTGACCTGCTTCTCTCTCCCGATGGGCAGCCGCGCCGCCGGGACGCTCCGTGCCCCGCTCCGCCCTGCCCTGCCCGGCTCTGCCCAGTCCTGCCGCCGCAGAAGAGCACCTGCGGAGCGGGGGGAAGCTTGTCCTAGCCAAACTCCAGAGCGACCCGGTGTGGGCTCGTTCCGTTCCCCACCGCCTCCTCCTCGTCCTCTGACTGCGGATGGACAGCCAGGGAAAGAAGAAGCAAAAAAAAAAAAAAAAAAAAAAAAAAAAGGAACAACTAAGATCAAAAGAATACTAAAAACCTAAGGAGAAAAAGAAGAAAAAGGAGAAGAGAGGAAAAAAAAAAGAAAGGAAAGGGGAAAAAGAAGAAAGAAATAAAGGAATCAAAAATAAAGAAAAAGAGAAAACGGGGAGAGGGAAAGAGGGGGGAAAAGGGAAAAAGCAGAAGAAAAAGTCCGCGAATGAGAGGTCGGGTTACCTTGCAGTGTGGAGGAGCTCCCGACTGCCTTCCTGGCGACGGGACTTCCCTCCTCCGCCGGGTGCGCCCCTCACATCCCCGCGCCGCCCCGTTCCGCTGCCGCGGAAGGAGCTGCCACTCGCTTCTGTCTCCGGCTGCGGAGAGAGGCTCGGGCTGGGGGGGCTGCGCGGCCGCAGGCAGAGGAGAAGGAGGAGGAGGAGGAGGAAGCGGAGGAGGAGGAGGGAGCCCCACGGCCGCCCCGCTGCCCAGAGCTGCCCGCTGGAAGTGGCCGCCGCTGCCCCTGGCTCGGCTGCCCGTGGCTATCGCGGCGGGTCTAACGCTGCCGCGGGGACCTGCGGGAGGCGATTGGTGCCGGGGAGCTGCGCCCCCCTGCGCCGCCCCCCGCCCTCCTTCCCGGGGAACCCCCGCCCCAGCTGCGGCCCCCGGGCCCCACGCAGCCCCCGGCTATGGGAGGGCAACCCCAGGTCTCCCCTCCGCAGGACTGGTTACATCCCGGGAGGATTCCACAACGCACCACATGGGCTACGAGAGGATGGGCTGCCGAGGAAGACCAAAAGTCATACCGGAGAGGCGAAGCGCTTCTTTATTTAGCAAAAAAGGGCACAAAGATGAAAGCTGAATTTCTTTGGAAGGCTCGATTTTAGTTAATGAACGTGCTGAGACTAATGTCAGAGCTGCTTTTATGAGGGCAAACAGTAGAGTTTCCTGGAGGGTTTGTGTAAGACTTTGGAAAAACAACCAAATAATAAAGGGATTTTACATCCACCTTTAAAGATCATTTTAGTGTTCATAAAAGCTGTCAGGCTTGCTGAAATACTCCCCATCCACAGAACAACAGCTGCAAAGGCAGTGGCAGGACAAGGCATCCTTTCTGCCAACTAATTCATCTCAATCTTGACCTGAAGGAACCAGGAGGGCAGGTATTTCTTATTCATCATTCCTGTGCTAGCCTTCAACTTTCTGCACAGAATGGGAAGGCAGCAAACTTGCACCAACTTTGATGATGTGTATGTGTGAAAAAGAGAGGGAAACTTGTCCACTTGGGTATGAGAAGGTTATTACCCCTCTAATAGTTCCCTGTAGTAATAACTCCTTTTTGCTGCTAGCACAGAGCCCATTCCCTGTTTCAGGTACATTGGTAAATCTCAAACAACTCCTCTAAGCTCAGAGCAGAGCTGTGCCCCATCAGTCTGTGGCCAAGCCAGTGACTGGCAGAAGGAGACTCTAAATCTCCTTATCGATTACCTGGGACACTGCCAGTCCCTCAACAATTAGATCTTGAGATGAAGATTCAGATTATACAGTCAAGATTTGTTGTTTTGGGTGGGTTTTATTTTATTTTTTTTTTCTTCTCCAGATTTGCCCTAATGATTATTTGCAGAACTAAGGTCTCACTGGC
The DNA here is from genome assembly GCF_041296385.1 of Aphelocoma coerulescens. Lineage (NCBI taxonomy): Eukaryota > Metazoa > Chordata > Aves > Passeriformes > Corvidae > Aphelocoma > Aphelocoma coerulescens. The sequence goes on from NC_091015.1 coordinate 82,431,315, forward strand.
TAGTTTTCTGGCCCTGCATTTTTCATATTGATCGCAGTGTAGTCATTTCAGCATTACAGAAGAAAAAGGGCAGTTAGATCTCTGGAGAGAAGTTGTTGGAAGTTTGAATGCTGGCGAAGTGCCCAAAACAAATGATGAATTACAGCTATGATAAATGAATACTTGGATGTGTTGGGAAGCCATACAATATTCTCCCAGTTTCCTCTGTTGCGTGTTCATCTTTGGGCTCATCCTCAGGCTGATGGAACATTTTTAATATAACAGTTGGAGGAGGCAGGAATGGCCTTTGTCAGCATTATTGGTCAGCCTCAGAGACTCAGTGCACTTCTGACAAAAATAAGGCAAAACAGACCCCTTAGTAACCCTTTTCCCTAATACTAGGACAGAATACTTGTAATAACCTCTATTACATAAAACCTCTATATTATAATAAATACTTGTAATACTTGTAATACTGAAAGTTATCAGTACACCATTACTGCTTCGAGTCTGACCACAAGAGCAATGACCTCTTGCTAGAATTGAGTTGGTTACTGAATAAATTCACTTGCTTCTTGTAGTATATGCACACATCTCCATTCTTCTGTTTCAACATGGTATACTTGGAATAAGTCTGATTGTAATCTTAAAGGCTAAATAGATGCTACTTGAAAAGTTTTCAGTTTGAGTGTAATCTATGAATTGGTTTTTTCCCCCAAGCTGGACTGCAGTAGGGGGAAAAAAGTCAGAATAAAATACATATGACAGCTTTAACAGAATGGCAACCCCGGTGGATGCCCTTTGATTATTACATGTACCACAGTACCATGAAAATAAAATGCAATACCATCTATTGTTTAAGTTTATAATTTAGGATTAATATACAGTACGTAATGCGGCACTCCTATATGACACAGAAAACACAGGAGAATTTTATTATACACAGAGCAAGCACTAGAACAATCCATGCATTTTATACATGAACTCCTCAGTTTCACATACACAGCCAAATGGGTTATCCAAACATTGTATTTACTAAAGCAGATGTGGCTACACACTCTAAATTCTGCCTCATGTGTTGTCTTCCTTCACAGGGACACAATTCAGTAATGTGCCTGTGACTTATCTTTTCTGAGACCTGGGATACCCAGTAAAATAGGAGGAACTTATATTTTCACTGTCTCACTGTTTCACTGGCTCCCCTCCCCAGTACACAGCTGAATCACACAATCTGAAGAGTGCTCTTCTGTGCCTCTGAAATTGGAGTTGAGAGAATGTGGCAAAGAGTGTGTTCATCAACTCACCTGTCTCAGTACTGCATGTTTTCAACCACCAGGCTTTTTCAGGAAAAATGAGAGAAGGTTTCAAACATTCATATGTGAAATGCACATACAGAACAGGTGGATGAAGAAGTGTCTCACCTCCTTCCTCAAAAACATAAAATAAAATTACAATTTTAAATTACAAAAATGGAATCTAACTCTTAAACCTTACATGAACCATAAAAATAATTTGTTTAGTCTAGAGAATTTTATTAAGCACAGTTGTGATTAAATATCCTTACATGAAAGAAGTGAATCTTTCCTCTCCAATACTTGATGGTCTCCCTTCCACCATACTATACATAATTCTAAAACCAAACAAACAGAATGAAAAAAAATGCTAGAGAATGCAGCATGCTGAGTTGTTTTAAAATTTAGAGGCTTTCTGAGAGATGAAAGAAGCATTTTGCTATCACTGTTTGAACAAGAGAATTTTGTATGCTGCAAGCTATTTACACTGTTCTCCTACAAGGAAGACTTTGAAGATGAAGCATTATATATGGATATTGCTTATGTGTTCATATAGTTTTCTGCCTTGCAGGACTGAAACAAGGCATGAGTTACAAGTTACCTAAAAGACAGAAGTGAAGGAACAAGAGAGGAGAAAGCAGAAAACCAACTATTTTCAACTTTTATGTTATTGCATGTCATACAGCAGCTTTTATGTTTCTCCCTTATACCCCTGCCTCACTTTATCCAGCTCTGTTCATTATTCTTCTGACAAAAAAAGAGGTTTTGGATTTTGCAGGTGTGGACTGTGTGTGGTGTCACTTTAGAGGTGGCTAACAAGAAACATTCACTCCTTACAAACACTAGGATGGTATATTTGCACCAGGAGATGTTGGAGGAATTGACACGATGGAACTTTTGTAGCACCTCTGTGGCTTTTTAAAACAGTGGGTGTTCATTTAACCATTGATTTGCTTTTGTAGTTAATTGCAACCTAAACTGTATTGGTTTGCATTGTGCAATAAATCACGGCTTTTCAAAATACAATTGTTAAGGGCACCATAGAATCTATTCAGGAAGGTGAAAAAGTGAATATTAGCTAAAAACGATTCCATATGCCAAATGATAAAATGAGTCCACGACCCAAAAGCAGTAAGTTTCCAAAGCAATAAAACAATATTGCACATTGCTGAAGAAGTGACATAGCAAGAGAATGCATATATAACAAGAATGGTGAAAGGAATATGTACGGTCATAAAGTCACATCCATCTCTGTAAAATGTTACTAAACCAGTAATAGGAATAGCTTTCAAGTTCTCATGTCCACAGGGAAGAATATCAGCTGTACTTGCAGCCAAGAAAGCCCAGACTGTCACGTGCTACAATGGTGAAACTCCTGAATGCTGTACTGTCTCTTTGAAAAGCATGTATGCACACAAAATCCAGTGGAGAACTTAATGTTACTAGAGCACAGGACACAAAGAGCTGTGTTTGTTCTGCCACATGTATACAGATGTACCCCAGAACCTCTCATTCAGCAGGCTCCATGACCTTCTCTGTCACATGCTTTTCTTTTGTCCTTCACTCTCCTTTTCTTCCAAGCAACCAGGCCTTGCTCAGGAGTAAGGCCTAATTTGAATCCTTCTCAAGGAGTTACCTGAGCTTACCACTGTCAGAAAATCTTTGTAAAGTTTTCCTTTCTCAGAAGAGAGGGATCCCCTCCCTCTTTGCTCTGCTTCTTTTCTTGTTTTGCCTTAGTCACTCAATACAGTGATTTGTCTCCTCTTTTGCTTATGTAGGGTGGGAAAGGCCAATCTGACACTGCTTTCTTCTTAGTCACATTTTCTTCTATATTAATTAAAGAAAACCATATTCAAGCATATATTCAAATCTAGTGGCCATCTGGAAGTACAACCTTGTTTTGGTGTATCTCCTGCTCTTTCAAATAAAGTCTTTTTTGTCTCTGCCACCTCTTCTTAACCTTAATTATCAGTTTATCATTTTAGTCTTTTTTTAGTCTATTGTTCTTTGGGAGGTCTGTCGGATTCAGTATCTTCTTTCTCAATGGCTGCTCATAAGGAAGAGACTAAATTGAATATGGACTTCTATTTCTACAAAAAAGACCATGACCATGGTCTACTCCATCAGTATCTTCAGCAGAGTAATTTGTGGTCTGGAGTCACTGAGGAAAATACTCTTTTTTGTCCTGCTGAGACATGCATCAGCTTTTTCTTCACACTGAGGCATTAAAACTCCACAGCAGAGGCAGGGAATCCCAAGTGTAGGCATCAACTTTAAAGCTCTGGACTTTATTAATTTAGTTTGAAACCTGATTTGGTTTCAAGACAGTAGCAAGAAAGTTCACAGAGTCCTATTCACATCTCAAAATGTCACCTCAGATGGAGGGCACCAGGAGGCTGAAAGTCTCAGAGGGAGCTGCCAAGGAACTGCCGTGTCATCTTGGCCTCAGCCTGGCCTCTTCCTGACAGCACCATTTCATTTTGCTTATTTTTATCAGGGCATGTGGAATTTCCAAATGAAAACAAATGAAAAATGCACAAAACTGTATTATTACAACTCTACTTACTCTTAACAATTTTTCTCCTACAGCATTTCTAATGGGATGCTGATGAGCAGATTTTCTGCTCTTCCAGGCATTTACTAAACCAATTCTGAATATCTCTAACTACACCACTTAGGTAAAAGGAGGGAATTATTTGCTGTGGTACCTGTACCACAGGATGTGAAGTGTGTACTATGGACAAATCACAGGTAGTGTGCTGGCCGTAAACAAGCAATTGTCAAATTGCTAGATACAGCTTTGTCTGCAGTGAGAGAACTGTAGCTAATGAAGGATTGTCTTCTTGCCATGCATGATGACAGGGGCTAATAGAAAAGAAATAAAGTGAAGAAGGAAAAACACTTCAGATGTCTCTATATGAATAGTAAAAGGAACAGGCTTCTATTGTCAGAACTTAAGTCAGTGACGTCTGTGCTTGGGCTGCTTTTCCTGCTTGCACTGGATGTCACAATACAAAATGCAACATAACTCTGATTGCCCAGCACTGTTCATGTTCTCTCTATGGGAACTGAGCAGGGATTTTTCTTTGAATACATCATTTACAGCTTGCTACAGCAATTCTGCAAAGTCAATACATATCCTTAGCACAAAGCAGAGAATGAAGGGCATTATGGAGAAAGAGAGAAAGATACTACATTGACAGAGAAAGATGAATTCCACTGCACAAGCACATTACAGGTTCCATTCATAGGAATAAAATTACTCTTTCTTTCAAACAGAAAGTATTTTTCAAAATACATTTAATATAGTTATATTTAAAAATATCTTGTGTGCAGCTTGTATGCCACTACTGACAAACTCTCTGGCACTGAATTATCATATGATTATGTATTGTGCAAAGAAGATCTATTTATTGATTCAAGTCACATATATTTGCAAGGCAAGGTTTGTAGACACAGGTAATATTTTTTATTAGACCAATTGATTACAATGAAAAGATGGATCAGAAACACAAGCCCTTCGCTGAGTAAAAAAGAGTCTGTTTTTTTTTCCCCTAGGAGCTCAAACTGGCTATATAAAAGATGTTATTTCTCCTGGCAAACTTAGCTGCTGTTAAATCTTAGATCACCATGACTGTTACAATGCTGCTGCTTATGTAATTATAAAATACCTATATGGGAACCTGTATTACTCCTCTGCATTATTAATAGTGCCTGACATGTTTTCACTACTTTATTGGGAATGCATTTAGACAAAATCTTCTCCTGACCACCCGAAATAACCAAATTGGAACCTACAAGCATTGAGGAAGGGTATGGAAAGCAATTTTCAGCCACGGGGTGTCTGTGCTAGAAGAGGTCTGCTAGAAAGCAGACTACCCTTGGGCCTGCAGAAGGTATACCCTCTCACTCCTGTGTCTTATTTCTACAGGTGACAAAAAGAATTAGGAGGTTATCTGCCACCTTTATATTTCCTTGAGATCATGGATCGTGCTGGGAATGGCTTGGAGTCTCCTGAGTGCACTTTAGGACTAAACAGGGAATAAATGAAAGATATGATGAAAGGTAATGTTTTAGATTTTCAATGGGTACTTGCCGTGAGCTTCAGAAATGCATCAGAGCTAGTCAGTTTTCTCTGGGAAGGGAGCAGAGCATGGGAGACTGCTGCGGGACAAAAATGGGTGTGTTGGACTTTGCAAAAATGCCTCTGGATGCTTTGAAGAACACTCCCTGACCTCCTGCAAGCATTGTGGTGGGAAAAATGTCAAGCTGTCAACTACATCAGTTGAGAGAAGTTTTAGTCTCATCTCACCCCTTCACAATCCCCACTGACAGGCAAAAATTGAACACATCCCTAACTCTAGAAGAGAGGAATCTATTTGGTAGTGTGCTGCAGGCATGATCTAGACAAATTGCACCTATATTTTATTTGAACCCATCACAATACAACATAACAAGGCTTTTCAATTACCTCAACAAGCTACCAATACAACTTTATCATTTCAATTTTTCATCCATTTTCTCCAGCTCGGCATTTCTTCTATATATCTCTGTAAATCTCATCAGTTCCAGCCCAATTTAGGCTAATAAATTTCAGTTACCAGCTCAAGCCTAATGAAAAGGGGAAGCTGGCAGTGAAGAAAGACAAAGGCATGGGTTGTTGCCTCGGGCCTCGAGCTCAGCCCTCTGAACAGGGCAGTGGATGGGCTCATCCATCCCCATCAGCTCAGGGACTGGTGTGGCACAGGGAAGAGGCAGAGCTGTCAAGTCCCGTTGCACTCAGCAGAGCTGCAGGGTTGGGCCGCCCCCAGGAGCAGACTTTTTTGTCCCCCTAAAGCAAAATTTAGGCAATGGTTTGAAGCACACCATGCCAGAGAACAGCTGGCATACGTAGAGCTCAAACACAGACCAGAGGTGTGATTCAGGGTTGAGGCTACATATTTTGCCACAGTAACTTTTGTGGTCTTGCAGCATGCTATTCCTGTCTTCAAGGAGGAGGAGAAGTTAAGCAGGAAAATACTAATTTACATATTAGCTGGAAATGCACTGAGATCCCAACAGACAGAGAGCGAGAGAAAATGAATTTTGTACCATAATTATGTTTCCTTCTAAAAGACACTGATAAAGCTTAAGGTTTTCAAAGATTTTATGTGTACACAGAAAAGGCAAACAAGCTAAAATAATACTGCAAATCAGCAGACTTATATGTTTATTAATTCTGACTAAAATTTGCCATCTGCAGCTGAACATTTTACTAAATAAATCCCATAAAATGCAGATTATTTTAGCTACGAATCTTCATGACACTGCTTTTTAAGTTCTGGTACTGAAATAGCTTTATTGTAAATTAATATTTACAATAAAAGTATGCTCATAAAAGTTCCAAAGCATTTTCTAGTGACACTCTGTTCAACTATTTACTGATTCAAAAGCAAACTCTCCAAGAAAAGCTCCATATCAGTGCAGTACATAAAATATAGACATATATGAAAAATGACAAAGGCAGTATGTTACTGTTGAGGTGACTCTAACTCGATTGCTAAGCTGGTTGAAGTAGCTTTTCATAAATGAAATATGCCCTCAGTTTTCCTAGAGTAGATAGAATAAGAGCAATGTCAACAAAATGTCTCTTCTTTATTTTCCTGTGAAGACATTCTTTTCTCTGGAATATAGTAAAATTCTGCGTTCAGTGCACGTTAGCTAATTTCGAGGCACATGCTCACAAGCAGACACGTAAGGGACTAATTTACATGCTTAAAGGCAACTGAAACCTTGTTTTGCATATGTAAATATACCTGCCCAGGGTAAGAAGTGGGCTTTCCAGTGTACCTGTGTGGGAGCTGGGTTTACAGGCTTTGAAAAAACAAAGTCTGATCTGCTATTACTGTCACTGTAGCTGTCATCACAACACAGTTCAGGCAGAAAACCTCAAGACACCTATCAGACCAAATCCTGTGGACCTTACTCAAGCAAAAAATCTTGTTGATGTCAACAAACATTTTCCCCAAAGAACCTGTACACAATTGAGCCTTTTTTGTACATGCATATTTTAGTATCATTGAATATCTCCACGAAAACCAAAATAGGTTTGTTCTTTAAGTCAGGGATCAAGACATCGGGGAATGAAAAAAAAAAAAAATTAAATCCAGATAGGGACTGTTTTATAATTTCAAGATATTTTTGAAGGCTCTGAGTTTTCCAGATCAGTAAAGAGACCTGTTTGAAGAGCGAGTTCCTTTAAAGACAAGTCACAATGGTCAGACACAGGAGTATTAACCACTCACAATTTTTTTTCCTTTGAAGCAATACTTTTAATATGAGAAGCATGCATTTAATATCCAAAGGGTTCAAAATAGTAACTGTTGGTCAATAAATCTGCACCCTGTGTGCTTTTTTTTAGGACCCTGCCCAGACCAGGGTCTGTTCTGTCAAAAACATGCCCTTAGGCCATAATTCTAGCTGTGGTCTGTTTGCTGGGGACAACAACTTTGCTTTACACACCTGGCTACCTCCCTACCAGGGACCCCAAGTTTAGGGTTTTAAGATAAACAAATGATGATAAACTGACAATGGCACAGAGGGTTTCACCCTTGATAGCCCCTTTGGATCCAAGAGCTGAGGAGAAGGTCCCAGTCACCTTCTGCAGATGAAGGGTACCTGCTAGAGATAAATCTAAAAGGAGCAAAGAGAGCATTTTCAGAAAACACCTTACTGGTTGTCATAGTCAGAGCCCAGCTGAAAAATCATAAAAATGAAAGAGTTTCTAGAGACCTCAACCTGCTTTCAAATCAGCAGACATTTTTAGCAACAATATAGAGGAGACAGGTCTGGACATTTTCAAATGGTTTCAGAAATGCTGAAACTGTCCCCTGTCCAAAACAGCACTGCACATTTGAAGGTAGGATTTGTGTTTGCTTGAAAATGAAAGACTGGGAGGAAAGAAAATTAAAAGATAAAAGATAAATTTTTCCCAACAACTTATAAATGAAATAAGGCATTTATTTTTAAATTATCTGTAGAAGAGATATCACTCTACTAAACTCTACCAGCTATTAATTTATCATAATGTAAATGGTTTAATTAATGTTTAATGATACAGCACTTTCCACAGGAACTGATCTCCAAGTACACTTCTTTCTTCACATCCACACAGAAGAGGGATATGATACTCTGATAAAAACATTCATGGGAGATGGGGCAAATGTGTGGTTCACGTAAATCCTTTTAGCTCCAACAAAATCAAGAGAATTATGCTGATTTCCACAAGTTTACTATCTGCAAATGATATTACAAATAACAGAGTACCTTAGTGGTTATCTCATACATCTGTGTATATACGCCTTGGTAGCTATTTTTGTTTTCCAACAGTACAAACTAACTTTTCAGAATCACTGAATTACATTGCTTGAGACAAGTACTTTTAAACTACACTTTTTGGAGTCCTACCCTCCAATGCTTTGTACTCTGAAGGCAAACTTCAGTAGTTTACTAGTTGTTCAGTTAGGTAGCAACAATCACACTAGATAAAGTGGAGATACAGTAAGAAAACGCAGAGTACTCAATAAAGTTACTTACTAAGGTAACTTAGTAAAGCAATCCCAAAACTCCAGCTGCTAAACTGCCTGTTGACATAGTAAAAACAAATTCAAAATTATTCAAAAGGTTCATACCAAGACATATCTCCTCCAGTTGTACAGCATTGTAAACACTATGTGTATCACAGAAAGTAAATTAAAGATCTGAGTAGCATTTACAGCTTTTCTTGCTTGATTTAGTATTCTTCCTTCTCTCAGATGATTTTCCAAGTGTCTTTCTTCCACTCAATGGGGAAATAGAACAAAAGACACTTTCACTTCCAATGCTCTCCTAAATGTGAAGTTTCAGGTATAATTTTCCCAGTGCTTTGGAGGCTGTGTCAGTCACAGGGCTATTCTTGGCATAGCCACTGGCAATCCAAGAGCAAAGCAGAATGAATTCTGGAGCAAGAAGACGACCAAGTCAACTTCTAACTAGGTGGAAGCGTCTGTAGGAAAGAATTAATAAATCAAACTATCAGAGTGCTTGGCACAGAAGTGTCTGGCAAGTGGAGAGATACAACTTAATGTAGGTGACAGGATTTTATTTTCTTGAGCTACACCTTTAAGTATCAAGAGTTTCTGACTTTTTGCATTGCTCTCTTTCATATGTTAGCTTTTGAAAATGTAGGGATGTTGTTTTCAGCTATAGTAAATTTGCTGCTCCTACAGCTTTAGCTCAAACCTTACCTATACTGGCTCTATTGCAGTTAAACAAAACACTGAGGTTCAACTTCAGCCTAACTGTTTTCTGAAAACACTTACCTACATGCAAATTTATAATTTGCTTTCAATTTCTTCACTGGTTCCATCACATGGTACATGTACTCCAGGCAATTTAAGCTAACTCAGCCAGTTTGTCTCCTGCAATGCAGGCCCCATTTCCTTCAGTGACAATTTATGTTAATGATAATCAGATGCTTTTTTAATTAACAATGACCTACAAGCATCCTAATATATTTCTCTCTCTCCCTGGTGGTATTTTTTTTACAGGACTGTGTCACTCTTTTTCATTTGAAACTTGGGGGCTTCTGTATCTGTTCAGACAGCACAGGTCCCACAGCCTCTTAATTTTTGCTTTCACAGCGTTTATGTTCATATGTCCCTGTCAGTGTGTGTAGCTCTAAAAACAGTAGCATGGTGGGGGGCTGAGGGGGAGCCATGTTGTTCCAGCAGTGCAGAATTGATCTTCACATGTACAACAGCCCTGCAATTGCCCAGGTTGGCTAGACTTCCTACACATTCCTAAAGTGGCTGCATATTACACATAAGGAAATAGGGTTGCCTTGGACACACTACCAAAATGGCAAGGTTATATGCTATCAGAAGTAGTCATGGTGTGCAAGACAACCAGCAAAACCAGGCAGCAGAGGCATTAGACATATATATACACACACAAAAAACTGCAGCCTACCATGTAATTCCTTTTATTCCATGTCATATGCATTTCTAAGAAAAAATAATAATTATACATTCTTTCAGTGCATAAGGATACAGATCCTGATCCCATCTCCTTCACAGAAAAACAACAACAAAAAACCCCAAACCAACAACCAGGCTTATAGTTCTGAATTGTTCAAAATTGTTACAGTTTCTTTTCCAACCCCTTTTTTTCCTGCACTTCTTGTCAGGGCTTTTGCTACCTAAGAGATAGTGCAGGCAACTGTCTAAGACAGAAGATGTCAGAGGGCAGCAAAAAATGTGCCCATATCTCAGTTGTCCCATATCACACTCTGGCATGTTAATACAAATCTGCTTTCCCCTTTGACTTTTGCTAACAATGCAGGACTGTGACCAGTTGTGGCTGAGGCCCTGTGCATGCTGTGCTCCCTGCCTTCCCTGTCACGAATGCATCAGCCTCCCACAGAAAACAGGACATGCATCTGGCTCTTACAGCTGGGGCTTGGATGTCTGCTGCAGGTCAGAACTATCTCGCAAACTGTTGGCATCTTTTTGTGCAACCTGATCTCGTGTGTAGGAGTGTTGTTCTGGACCCTCTTGAAAGCAGTTTTCCCAGTCAACGCTTTTTCCAAGCCATGGCTACGTGGATGCAACAGTTTTCCTTCAGTAGGACTGGATAGGATGTGAGCTCTCTCATGTCTTAAGACATTTTTAACAGGAGAAGGGGAGACAGAATAGGATGCTATAAAATGCTGATAACTCCAGATTTGGGAGATTTTATTCTCAGATCCTTGTATCCTTACTTTAGCCTGTAGATCCTCACTACTGGGTTTCAAGTTTTGGATTGCTGTTTTGATAACTGGGGCTCTTTCAATAAAACTGCAAATTAACCTACAATAATGAAGGTTGCAGCTGATGTCATACAATCCTAACCACATCACAATAATAGAAAGACGTACCTTAGCAAAGAGATTTTGGACTATTTCTAGACAGCAATCAGGCTCTGGAGGCAGCAGAAAGATGACTTTTATGGCTGGAGCTGATGCATCGTTTAAAGTACAGGGAATTTTGTTAACCCAGTTGGGAGCTGTTAAGTGCCTAATCTGCATCACAAGAACCAAAGACACACTCAGGATAAAGGATCAACGCTTCCTTGAAATCTGAAAGTGATGCACAGTGTGTGTGGGGAGAGTGTGTCTGTTGTGGGTGGTGTTCTGTAATCACTGGCATTAGCTGATCATCCAAGCCTAGTTGATGATTCAGATAGCACCCCAAGGTTTTATCCCTCTTTGACAAATTCTGCAGTATCCTTTACAGACTAGTGGTGTACATTATGTTGTTTTATCTTATAATTTGCCTTGGTGATCATGGAAGGACTTGCATAATTTGTGAATTTGCAAATAAAAGTCTTCTGTTTTTTTTTTTTTCCTACAGGAAAGATACACAAACACAGACCTAATGCACCAGCCTGACAATAACTTTATATGAACCATATAAGAAACTCAGATTATCAACAATTGGCTGTAATTGAAATAGAATTACTGCAGCTAATTCCTGGCACTAGGACTCGGGAGGAGGCATTAACAATGAGAGAAGGGGCAATCAGAGAACCATAATGACTGAAGATTAAGGACTTCTTACTGTCAAAAGGCTGCACTAGCTGATATGTTTTTATTTGGAATGTTTGGACTGTCATGTGATGAGTATATCACAGATTTTAATTTTATCTTAAATTCTTCCAAGGAACACTTTGCATTTTGTCAAACCAGAATAAATTACACAGTTTTCATTTGTTTTCTGCCAGATCAGTTATCCAAAATTTATATAAAATAAAGCTATTCCTGAAGAAAGAGCTGGGTGCTAGACACCCGCTGGGAACATCAGTATTTCTTTCCTGACACTGCATTTGCCTGCCAGCCTGCAGGATAGGTGTTGCTGATGGGAAGGGTGAGGAAGGAGAGTATGGACAGGCAGTCCTTGGAAGTGGAAAAGGAAATTCAGCAAACTGCACTCCAACTGAGACATGACAGCACAGTGGCTAGTAATAGATGTGCCTCTTTTCTGTAGCATATTGGCCTTCCCTATTTGCCTGCATTTAGCCCTACTGGAAGCAAACAGAGAAGAAGACATGGGGGTGGAGGCTGCCAGAAGCTTGTTTTTGTCTCTGTATTTCTTCTTGAATTGGGCAACACTGAGAGGCACACATGGGCCTGGAATATTTACACACTGAAATGTATTCTCTAGACGTTCCTCAAGCTCATCTTTCATCCTACACAATATTCAAACTTTTGCTTCAGCTCCATTAGCAGCCAAACACCTGTTTTGGCTGACACAAGTGTTTTGAGTTCTGTTTTGACCAAAGGTGCCAGACTGAATGTACTTGATAAAAATGTCCTTCATGCACTTACACTCCTGCAGTTGCAAACAGATCTGGTACAGACATCAAAATCACGTTTCAGTTCACAAGAACCACTCCAGAAGAATAGGGGTGTTTATTCACTCCTCATGTTCTTTCATACCTCAGATAACTCAGGAGTTAAACTAACTATGGGTTTAGATTGATTTCCTGAACACCAGCATTTCATTGAGCTATCAATTCATGGCCATCAGGAGTCCAGGACATTGGCAGCTAGGGTTTTTGTTGCAATAATAAAGATTATTAAGGATACTAAAAGCCACAGATGCAATCCAGCTGGTCAGATAAATATTATACATTAATACAAAGACGTAGGAATGTGAAGAACATTTATACATTTCACTTAATACAGGAAAGTGAAAGTAAGATTTTTGACTTTCTGCCCTCCTTCTTTCTTTCTTCCTCCCTTCTTTCCCTTAGCACAGATTATTTCAGCTGGAAGCGACCTACAATGATCATCCAGTCAAACTGCCTCACCAATTCAGGGCTGATCAAGATAAAGCAGGGCATTGTCCAAGTCCCTCTTCAATACTGCCAGGCTTGGGGCGTCTACCACCTGTCCATGCAGCCTGTTCCAGTGTTTGACCACCCTCTTGATAAAGAAATGCTTCCTAATGTCCAGTCTTAAACCTCCCCTGGCACAGCTTTGAACCATTACCCTGTGTCCTACCACTGGATGCCAGGAAGGAAGAGATCAGCACCTCCCTCTTTACTTCCCTTCCTTTCCATCTGTCCTCATTCCTGCCTGCCTTCCTGCCTTGCTAAGTAGCCAACTAGGAAAATGGGCTTGTACCATTTATGATTTTGCCTTCCATAAAAAACCTGAACATCCAAATTTTTTCATACCTGCAACACAAAATTTCTTCTTCACCTGATCTGTTACACGCAGGCTCTAATGACAAGCTGTTTTGCCTTTGGAACTGGAATACTTTCTTCCCCTTCCTCATGACAAACAAAAATAAATCACACCAGTGTACATGTCAGCCTTTTTCCTTCTTGCAGAAATTTTTGCAAATTAGAGCTTCTAGGAAGTGTTACTGTCCCTTTCATTTAAAAGAATAAACTGTTGCATTCTTTTGTAGAGATCAATTTGCAGGTAGGTGCCAATTTGTAGGATTTGATCCTCAACAGGCATTCCAAAATATCCATTTCCCTTTTGCACAGCTAAATTGTAGTTTTGAATAATTTATCAAAATAATTTTATCTGGTATTTGGGTTGTCATCTTTTGGTTTTGATTTTTTTCTCTTTTAAAATCTTACAGGCATTACTCAATGCCTCCTTCCCAAGCACTCTTATGAGGGTATACTTCCCTGTTTACAAATAACACATGGGCTTACAAGACTGAGGATACTGTAAAGAGAAAGAAACATGCAAAAGGCAGAAAAAATGGGTATTATGATACCTTTCTTAATGATCAGTGAATCTTACTCCCACAGTAATTTTATCTGTCATCCACTGCTTCCATGTGCTGGTGAGAACATACAAAAGACAAGGGTAATTTATTGTATACCATTTTCCATGCAGTAAACATTATTCATGGTTTGGTGGCATGCTCCTGCCTTGGGAAATATTATGTAGTTTTGCTTTGGGGCTCCTGCAATTAACACATCTCTGATGATTTCTGGGGTTTTTTGCACAAGTACTCAGGAGGATCATCATAAGAATTCACTAGGGTCTGCTCTCATCCTTTGCAGTTTGCAGTGTGTCTCATCAGGAGGACAAATTAAGTCATCCTTGACTGAGGAGTTGTCCTTGGTCATTGTACACTGAACAGTGCTCCCAGCTGCTCAGTCTTTCCATGGGAAACAGCCACCCTGCCTGGGATATTTGAGAATAAAAGTCTTTCACTTGCTCTCAGTTCAGCTCAGTTCCCCATCCAATTCTGCTTTTGTTTGTAGTTATGGTGGCTCCAACAATATCATCAGAAGGAACTGATACCAAGAAGGCACATGAGTTCATGTGAGAATATGAGTTCTCTAAACCCTGAATAGGAATAAGCAAAAAATTTCTCAATTCCTAAAGTTTCTGCTCATTTTATGTTCTGGGTAAATAAACTGAGAAACTGGCTCTCTACATGTTCTTTCACCCATCCAACAAAACACAGGCTCAGAAAGATTGCTGGCCACCACAGCACACTTATACCTGGCATCCTGAAGATCACAGGACTAGAAGCAAGCAAGACACCTATAAGTGTGACTTCAAATTTTGAAGGCCCTATGGGTCAGTTACCCCTAGATGAACATGTGTGACTTAAAAAGCAATGCCCATCTCCATTCTTACTGTGATTTTCCCCCCTCTCTTCTGGTTACCTTGTGATGAACTCTGTCACCTCCACACTACGCGCCTTCTATTACCTCTCCCCAGCTCTATGGTGATTTAAATTTATTTCATCCCAAATATCACAGATTCTAAAGCCTACTAGGTTGCAGGAAGGCTTCTCTACATCAAGGCCAGCTTAGGTGGGATCCTGAGCAACCTGGTCTAGTGGAGGTCGTCCCTGCTCTTGGCAGGAGGTTGGATTATATGACCTTTAAGATCCCTTCCAACCCAGCTCATTCTGTGATTCTATATTTTGAGCAGTTACCTTTATCAGGCTTGTGCAAAGCAAAGAACACAAGAACTTCCATTCTTTGCACAGTTTAGTGAATACTGAGGTCTGTGGGGTGTGAATGTGCCTCACTACATATTATGGGTGTATGAAAGACTGAGTTGCCTCACTGGCACAGGGCTCCAGGGACCTGTGGAAAAACACTGTGTTTCCTTTCATGGAAACTCCCCCACGAGTTTGGGTACTGGGAGGGCTGAAAATATGGGGAAACTGAGCCAAAGACACAAGCAGGTGTTACAGTCGATTCTCATCGAAGCTGTTGAGATTTAGGCGTCTATTTCCGAGGAGTGAAGCCCCTGGCTGCTCCTGCAGTGAGGAGCAGGTGGTGGGCACCTCTCAAGGAGCTCATGGACTCACACAAGACGCCACAGAGATGCCTTGTTGCATATTTCTGAGGGCATGACAATGGTCTCTGGAAAGTGCTTCAGGTTAATTTTTTTGGGGCAACTCCTTTAAAGATTATATAAAAATATGAAACAGGAGAATCCAAATCAGAGTGTTTACTAAGTCTCAAGATGCCAGGTTTTCATATTAATATTATTAGTATTCACAAACATCCCTACAATTATGTTGATACTGTCCACATCCAGATTGTTTTGAAATAAAGTGGCAGAAAATTAAATGCCAGAATTTACATCACTCCACACCATTTATTGTGCTACATTATTACACCCTTCAATTGCCAAATACATGACACTTGTCTAAGACAGTTTAATGTGACCTGGAATAGCTTTGCATTAATATCCTCTCAGGCTGGGTCTACATTAGCAAATAGCGCTGCACAATAGGAAGGGATGTGTAGCGTGCAACAGGTGATACAGGGTATCTGACATGTACACATTTTGGAAGGGTTTACTTTGGACTGGGTCTAGTCTAATCCTGTAAACCAAATGCCTGGTAGTGTTTGTAGCATATCAGTGTGCACCCAGAGTGTATATTTTGGTTTATTTTTGTTCAGAAGTTATCACGTTTTCAATACAAATATGAAACAGAGCATGGTAACAGTGACAACTCAGAAGTTTGCTTGAAAAACTTATTCCTCACCTGAACTGCAACTCTTATGTAGAAGTGCCTTAGAGACAAATTGGTTTTCGATGTAAGGAATCGAAGGAAATCTGAAAGTCAGAGAATCCATACTATGAGACTGTAGCTGATTAATTTTAATGCTGAAAACAAGTGACAGGGTCCCATGTGAATTTTACAGTGTAGGTCTCAGGCTGCTGTGTCCACACTTGGCTCTGCCATCCAGATGTGATCAGACAGTGTGGATAGTAGGGAGCTGGGGCCCATGCAGAACAAGACAGAACACACCTGCACCTCACAGTTCATCTCAGAGAGGACAGATCTGGTCAAGGCCAAGGTGTTTCATGAGGAAGACAAACTGGGACTTAACACTAAGCATGTCAGCTTTGTAGGCTGCAGTTAAGGACAGGCTGCGACCCTCTGTCTTAATGTGATAAACTAACATAGACTTCTGGAGAGGTGAGAGCTGCCTGAAATATTCCAGCTTGTGAAACATTTGGATTTGGCTGACAGACTGCAAGGAGAAATAAAACTTTTAAAAAAATGTGATACAGAAAGAGGAGAAAATAAAAATGGTCTGAGTCATTCCCTGGAGCACAAACAGACGTTCAAAAAATATTCTGAGTAAAGATGAGATTTAAAGCTCAGTGCATGGGACACATTGTAAAAATCAGGGAAAAATCCCCATTTATATCTATTTCTAATGTTCGAGCTTTGTTGTTGACTGGCATAAAACCTCATCAGCAGAGGATAACCAAAGCTTCTGGAGTCTCTGATATTAACAAACTTCAATAGGTCTAATAAAACATGTCACTATTACAGTAACATTGGAATTGACAAACTTGGTCAGATAATTTCTGAGGTGGGGGCCACCAGAACCAGAGATGATACTGAGAGGACAACATGCTACCCATATCTACAACACCAGTAAAGTATTGTCAGGTTTATTCTCCTGACATTTCTTACTGCAGTCAGTTTTGGCTTATGCTTCAATATCTTTTTCTTTTTTTGTCTCATGTGCTTACCCTTTCACTGGGCATTTTTACTCAGCAGGGAGAGCTGTGCATTATAACCCATAGGTTTTTTAGGATTCACCTACGCAGAGTCCAGCAGAGGATTTTCCATCTGTTTTTATCAGACAACACATTGTTATCCAAATGTTTACCTCTGGCTTGGATTTGTTCAAATTTGTAATGAGATCTCCACAAAGAACCTTCTCTTGTGTATTCTCATATCCAGTTATCCTGAGGGACTCTTTTGTTGCATGACTGTGAAGGGCAACATGAGGTCCCGATTCAGAGACAGTGTGTCTCTTTGTATTGATTTCAACAGCCTTTGGATCATAAACCAAGCAATAAATTCCTGCAGCATCTAAACTGTGTCAAGCACATCATGTGGGCTTGATGCATCCTCACCAAACTGCACCCCATTTCCTTTCTAGGGAGGCAGACTTCTTTAACCCATGCAACATAAAGATTTACCCACTCTCCCCTCCAGCCTTGCTAATGACATCAGCACCTTATTCATCTATATAAAGTCACTGCTAAGCAGAAAGCAAACTAGAACTGATTGTCTTAACATCTACATAACATGCCCACTGCAGATGCTCCTGCCATTCCCACCAGCAGGTGAAAGCACACCCTAGCACAGCACACTGCTCTCAGCTGTGCTGGAGCTAACCCCAGATCAGCTCTTGCCTGTCATTATAGTTACTTCAGGGGTATATCAGCTGGGCTGAGAACAGCATCTGACTGGTACTTTTTGTAAATGAGAATGCAGTTCCAGTTATCTGAACATACTGAAAAGGAGAGCTTTCTAACAAACCACCATGCTGCCAGTGTTGCTGGTGGCTCAGACACTTACTTCTTCATTTAAATGGCAAAACTTTCAATTATTTCCTCCCTGTCTGAATCTCACAATGTTATGCTGATGTTGTACTCAATGAAAATGTCATATTCTCTCTGTTTCACTGAATTTGCAGCTTTGTTACATCTCTTCCACATTACTAATTCAGTTCACAAACATGGCAGTCTTAAACTTCACCTTTTAATCACTGAACTTCAGAGTTGCTACCTTATTTGTAAAAATCATCCAGTAAGTTATGTTATACAAAAAAAACCAGAAACAAACAAACAGGCAAAAGTGCTCGTTGTTACCTTTGAGAACCCAATAACTTTCTCATCTTTTTTTTGCACCAGACAGCGACTTAAGGGCAAGTTTGATGAAAACAGGTGAGAGACTGTGTCTAAAAGGATATGACTTTTTATGTAACACCTGCTTTACTGAAGTCCTGCTCTTTGGCCTTTGCCATTTGCAAATGACTTTGTATCTTCTCAGTTGAGGTAACTCGTCTGTCTTTGGCTCCTGATTTATGTTCAGTATCTCTAAAATCTGATGTACAACTTTGTTTCCATTTCAGCCCTGGAACAGCAGCCCAGAATCTCCTTACGAGTGTGTTTATGTGAAGCTCTTCCTTTGCTTCTCCGTTCCTACACTCATCATGGCCCCCAACATCTGAGGGCTGCCTAGAATCCTTTCTCCATGCTCTAGAAATCCTAGAATCCACCTCCCTGCAGAGGTGAAGGGGGGCACTTTGACCACCACCTGCTAGCGGGGTGAGATATTCCTTAGATATTCAGGGCTTAAGACTTCTGAGAGAGCTGACTCCTGGGTCTGTGGCCAGCTCTGCATAACTGCATTAGATCCACAGTACTTTGCAGAAGCTGTATTTTGGGAGCTGACCACGCTGCCCAGCTTTTGTTCCCTTACAACAAAAGGGCTTACCATTAAAATGCTGGGCTGTAATGCTTTTAACACCTCGCACTACACACTTGCAGCTAAGACTAACACCAACACCAGGGGCTCAGACAGAGTATGCAGCACTGTTGCTCCAGCTCACAGACCTCCCTTCCAGCCTCACTTGCCCAGGGAGGCAGTAAACCTTGTGATACAGCTCTGACATGTGCGTCCTGGAAGTCCCCCCTGTCTCAGCCTGTTGTGCTCACTGCCTGGCAGAGGACCCCTCAAGAGGGAGCTGGCTGACCTGAGGCAGCCCCATCCTCTCTCCTCTCCGAGACTCTGAGAAGGTGACTCCACTGTCTGGGTTGACAATTCCAGGCAACTGCAGATAACCACTACCTCTGGTGATACCGTGGCAATTCACAGCCAGTATTTACTGACATGGGTAGGTACAGTCTCTTCCCGTGAAGTAGCAGTGGCCCTGGGGTCCGACTCTCATCAGTGAGGGGGTTGTTTTGCCTTAACTGTCACTCTGCATATATGTAATTTCCCAGAGTCTCTGGCATCTGTTCCTAACAGCCCAGGCATTCTTGTTTTTAGCAGAACAAAATGTTATGCCTACGGACTAGCCACTGTCAGAACCGGTTACCTTCTGATTGTCTCTCTTCTTAATGCACCTGTGGATGCTGTTTGCAGATAACAGTCAAAAGCCATCTCACTTTCTCCTTGTTTTCCACAGTTCAAGGCAATCTCAGGACTCCCATATTTTGCTACTTCCTCTCAACACAGCAATTAAATATATTTTGATTGCCTTTTACTTCTGGAACCATGGGAGTGTCAGAGCTCACTTAGTGCTCCAACTGCTTCAGGATGATTGGCTCCAGCCTTTGTTATTTAGGTTGCTCTTTATATCAGGAAGAGTTTATGCATTCCTGGCTTCTACTTACTGGATTGAGCCTGTGAAGCCCCTTCCAGAGGAACTTTGCTTCTTCACACTTCTCTTCTAGCTAATGGGGAAGGAGAGGGGAAGATGGGAGCTGTTCTCTGGAATTGCCTCTCCCTCTTTCTCCCCTCTTCATTAGCTGTAGGATGAGATAAGGAATGTAATGAGGTAGGGTTCCTCCTAGACGTGTCTCAGAGCAGTGAAATGGAGCTGGGCCTCCATTGTGAGCTGTGAGCAGTACAGATCTAGAAGGTTTTCTGTGTTTTTTGATAGACCTTCAATTGAGCAACTGTAACAGGAAACTGACTGACACAGTTGAACACCTTGCTGCATCAACACTTCACATCACTGGGCAACAGAATTACTTAGGGTTGGGGAGGATTAGAAGTGTTTTTTGAGTTTCTCAGCAGCAGTCAGCTCTTTCCCAATGAAAAACTTATAAGTCACAGTGAATACAAGGTGCACAGGGTCTATTATCTTAGCAACCATACTACAAGCTTCAGTTAGACTAGGCAACATATCAGACCTAGCATTTAAAAAAATAATGAAAGGTTTTCCTGGGGTAGAGATAAACTCAAAGAACTATGCATTCCCTATAGCAGAGAGGTCTAAGACTCAATTATGCTGAAATTCTGCTTTTATCTGTGATGTCTTAAGAGAGCAGGAAACTGGCATAGGGAACCTCCTCATGCCTTCACAATACAGAAGAACAATTGAAGAGGAGAGACATACATCTCACTAGCTGTATGCACATGAGGACACCGCAAAACCAGAACACTAAATGTTGGTAAATTGTTGTATTTTCTAAAGATAAAGTAACAAACATTACACATGCTTGGTGGTAGAATTCCGCCCTTGTAAAAGAAGCATATTCTCCTGTCCCAATGGATGTGGCACTGGACTCTGCAGCCTGTTGGGCTAAAGGAACAGCTTTTTTGTAGCTGTGTTCTTGGGGACACTTGTACAGGGACAAGAGCAAGTCTTCACTTTGTACCCCTCACTCTGGGTTGAAGAAACTGCCTCCTCTGAGCAGTGTCTCTGTGACAGTGTCAGGCAAGAGCCTTCCTGTTTGCTCCCACGTTATTTGGCACGTTTCAGAAGAGCTCTCTTTTCAGGGTTGATATTCTGCAGCTGATGCCTCTCTGGCTCATAAATGCTGAATGTTGTACCATAATCAAATTCTCATAGGTAATTTGAGGCAATAAGCAGCTTTCTCTTCTGTGGTTAAATACCGCAGCCAACAAGGTACACACTGGAGCTCTGGCAATTCATTTGCTGCTGTGAGATTGTGGTGGGTTGACCTTGGCCAGATGCCAGACGCCCACCCAGCTGCTCGCTCACTCCCCCTCCCCAACAGGAAAACATCAGATGGAAAAGCTCACGGGTCACAGAGTTCTCTTGCCCAATTACTGTCATGGGCAAAACAGACTCCACCTCAGAAAATTTAATTTGTTGCCAGTTAAATAAAGTTGAGTTGACAAATAATACCAAAAAGCATCAAAATACCTCTCATTTTTCCAGGCTGAACCTTACTCTTCATTTCCGACTTCTCTACCACCTCCCCTAAGCTGTGCAATGGAATGGGAGGCTGCAGTCATAACAGCTCCTCTCTGCCACTCCTTCTTCCTCATGCTGTTTCCCTGCTCCAGCCTGGGGCATTCCCACTAGCTGCAGTCCTTCAGGATAAGGGCCCCACTGTGGGCTCCCCATGGGCTGCAGCTTCCCACAAGGCACATCCACCTGTCCCACTGGGTTCTGTCCTGGGGCTGCTGGTGTGTCTCTGCTGGCACCGATACATCTGCACCCAGTACAGTGTTTACAAATGTTCCCCCCTAGATACAAAATAAATGTGTATAGCGTGCATGTATATCATATATATGGCTTAATTAAGTGACTCCAAAAGAGCTGGTTTTCCTCTGTAAACCCTGTGTTTGCTTAGGGAGCAAAGAGCTGTTGTTTCGCCCTTTCCTACCAGCCCTCCTCTGAGCAATCCTCAGCCAGACCCTGGCTCTCACCAACCGGGCACCAGAGCAATCATGTCCCTTTCACTGTTCAATCACTGTGGAAGAGGCCTCTTGAAGCAGCACTCGAGCTAGGAGCTAAATCAGGATGAAGTACCTCCTTCTTTTTACTGACTACTTAGGTAGCTCATCTAGGGATTATTTGATCCACTACAGACATTCCTGTAAATCAGATTTTGGGCTATGAGTTGTTATTTAAGACTGTATGATCTCTGGAAACTGTGAGTGCAACATTGGTATTTCTGCACTAGCTCTGCTATCAACACGCCGTACTCCCAGATTGTTATTTTTATCTATAGTTTAGCTCCATGCTATTTAGAGAGAGAAAAAAATATATTAGCTTATCTAGCATACTTCCTATAAATGTGCCATGGTTCCCTGAAGTGTCTTGTGTAGGATTTTTTTTCTCTTTAAACGTACACAGAACAGAAGCATTTCTGATTAAGAAACTTGCAGTGTGTTTAATGGTTTTGGTGAGGTGTATTTTTTTCTGGATCACATGGCTCAAAACTCTTCTGTGCACAATGTTCATTTGCTTATGGCAAACCTAAATGTCTGGTGAGATGCAGTCCACATCAAGCTCTGGGTTCCTGCATTCCTAGTTGCTTATGTTGGGATCAATTTAGAGAAGACAGCAGCTTGCTGCATACCTGGGTTTCCTTCCCAGCCTGGTTCACATCTGCTCCCATTCTTCTGGCATCAAGGCAGAGCTGCAAAGGGCCACAGCAAATGAGAGGCATTACAGAGTCCAGTTCTTAAAGCAGCCCAGGTGGATTTCAGATCCAGCCCTTTACATCATATTTAAAAGCATTTATCTGATAAGTTTTTTGAGGACAAGAGCTATCCCTTTTCAGGCTCATGATGTCTTGAAGGGTGAAGGGGACACCTGAATGTTGAAAAATACAGTGGTTTTTAAATGCACAAATTAGATGATAATTTTTTTCTTAAAATCATCAGTTTTCTTTCTTTTTTCATTTGCGAAATGCAAACAAGAATTAAGATTAACAATATCTGCTTGAGCACTGAGAGTGCTGATGTGCAGCAGGCTCTTATTTTTCATGCTTAAACTACTGTAATTCTCTTTTAACTGGTCTTCCCACCAGGCAAATTTAACGCCTTCAAGCTGCACAAAACTATGCAGCTCATCTTTCCATTGGGAGTAAGCCAAATCTACATATTTTTTCTTCATGGCAATGAAGTTCTGCAGTTATTTCAAAATGTTATCACTCATATTCTTTAAAGTTCCCTGTGATCTGTCTTCAGGACCTGCTGGTAGAATATTCCCTACAGTTCAAGCAAAAAGAACCACTCAAGTATCCTCAGACTTAATCAGAAATACTTGTCAAAGCTTCCTCATTTGATGCACAGACACAGGAATATTTTTTAAACCATGTAATAGTTGACATTCGATTTCCTCTTTGCATTCCACAGTCAGATGAAAGGACTTTTTTATTATTGTTATTTAGCCTTGAGTATTTTAGCTTATAAGTGGCCTAACACATATTTTTTAATGGGGTTTAAAACATACTTGAGGGCTGAGAATCTTTAGCCCAGATTAAATTCTTATGGCTTGGTGGCGTTTTTAAGGGAGATGCTGACACAATCTTAACTTAGTAGCACAAGTAAGCCTCTTATATCTTTTGCCCTGCAAAAGTCAATTTGGTACTTGTGAAAAGATGCTGGATCAAAACCATGAAAATTCTGCCCCCTCTTTATTCACAGGGAGGAGCCAACTACAAGAAGTAACACTTCGGTATTCCTCAAACTGCCTCAATAATCTGTTTTATTTCTGTTTTGGAAGGAGCAACTAGAGGCCTTTCATAACAGATTAATTCCACCTCTGTGCTCAGTCTGTCTTTGGCTTCTACGTTGAGGCTTATGTGAAGAATGCCAAATGCAATGATGGGATTTTTTTGATGGTACCGACATCTGTCAACTAGAAATTAGGCTAGAACTACCATTCATTTTGCACAGACCACCCAAAGGTAATAACTCTCAGTTAGTATTGATTTTGAATACATTTGAACCCTTGACCTCTGTGATGAGAATCCTCATACCAAATCACAACCCACTAAGGTGTCTATTCAGTCATCTGTAAAAAGAGACAGAGTGCCTATTTTTAACCATGATACTGATGTCATGTGTAGTGTAGGGGTATATTTTATGTGTAAATGGTGGATACAGCTGTCTTGGAAATACTGGAAGCTTAGACTGCAGTCAGGAGCCTTCAGAGTTTAGGCAACTTCACTGTTACATCTGGTATGAAGATAAATCACTACAGCAGATGAAATGACTCCACGACTGCCTGTGTGTACCTAATGAGATTAACTTGTTTTAAACAAGTTGGTCAAAATAGTCACCCCGTGGATCATCCTTGTGGATGGATCTGAGTCTTTGCAGAAGTCTACAACATGTTTGCTCTAGTACTGAGCTTGGCAGAAGGGTTGTCTGGTTCCTTTCTCCTTCCTCACTGCTTTTGCACCTGCCTACCCACTAACACTGGTGTCTGCCTCTCCTACAGGGATTACTGACACCTCTCCTATGGTTACATTACAGGAATCATTGTCAAAATGATCTGCATTAAAACCCACCATTTTTCTGAAATAGACTTTAAAAACACCCCAACAGCCCTCCCTCCCCCGTTTTTTGTGTTTTGGTTAAACCACCAAATTATTTTTTTGCTGTGATTTACATTACAAGGGGGAGGTGGGGTGGGAATGATACAGGAATGGGGCATCAGTGAAAAAAGAAAGGGAGGAAATATATGAAGAAGTTCCATTTCAAAGATGAACTTTTCTAATAAAGATAATACACAACATCTCTGGTTTCGTTTATATCATCTCCTGAGACAAGTGTGAAGCCACCTAAAGTAGATAATGAGGCAAAAGATATGAACAGATGTTAAGAAAAGCCCTGTGAAATTTGAAAGTTCCCTTCTTTAAGAATTATGAGCTGAGAAATTTTTGTCCGAAATCATGACATAATTTTCCAAAATATAATTTTGAAGATGGAGAATATGAAATAAAATACAATCTTTAAAGATACTTTCAGAAAGTCTGGAAAGACCTGTTTTTTGGTGCTTGAATCTTTTATTCCAATCTTCACTTTTAAACCAGACAAAAAAATTATTATAATTAAAAGAAGCACCATGCTGATGATGTTAAGAAATGCTTCAAAATAAAATGTTTTGATACCACTAAATGAGTCATTCACCGGCCCTCCCTCCTGTTTTGTCATAATTGACATATTCACAGAGATTGTTTTGTTCTCATGAAAGAACATTTTCTGACAGGAAATGTTGTGGAAAAAAAGTTTCTGACCAACCCTAGCTCTGAGAAAAAACTCCATTAATATTTAAGGTTCACTTTTAATTTTCAGTCCACCTGATCTTTTTTTGTCCATTTATTGTCCATAGTTATTTTTAAATAACTCATTTAATATTAAACAAATACTTTGATAAAAGAAAAAAGTTCTGCAATTTAATTTAATTAGCTTTGCCTCTTTTTCTTCCCAGCCCATTACTGACCTTCATAATGTTGCATTTAAAAATGAATTTTAAAAGCAACTGGATGTGAATGCCCAACTTCTTTTTTTTTCAATCGAGAAGTACCACAGCACCAGTTCCAGTATCTCATGCAGCACTCACTGGGATGACTTTCCCTTATGCAAATGAGATAAATTTTGGCTTGAGCACCTGTGGGAAAACCACTGACTAGACAAGAGGTAAAACCCTGTGTCACATAATGGTGTAATAGATCAGGTATTCCCCACAGTTTTCCTCCCTATGTGTAAGAGAGAGCAGAAAACAAAGTTAATGGCTCCTGGGGCCCATTGTGGAACACTGTGCAGACCTGAATTAGTAGGGGTGAGCAAAGCTTTGAATGCATTAGCTTCATACACACAAACATCTGCCCCTGACTGCTGTCTCTTGGCTCCCATGGAATTTTACATAGTCATGGGCATCCTCCTTCCACTCTCTTCGACCACCTCACCCATCCTACCAGGAGTCTGCTTATTCCTGGATAGAAAGGCCTACACGGCCTTTCTGTGTAAAAAAAAAAGAGCTTTGACTGTAAGAATCTCACTTGAGCTGAGGACAACTTCCACTGACTGTGCATCTGAATAGAGCATGTTAATTAAGGTTGTCTGTGTCGCTCTCCAGAAAAAAAGATGACATTTTACAGGCAGGTTAAACAAGTTGAGTTCTAAACCATGCACAGTTCTATGCTCATCAACACTGCTTTAAAGGAAGAAATCAGAGGAAGCCCTTTGCCCAAACTGCATTTTGAAAGGTGAGGGACGTACATCTAGATATGGGATGTACATTATTCATCCAGTTCTGTTCAGAAGGTCTGAGAAAGCTCTGAGTGCTCTTCCGCAGTTACTCTTCCATGTACACGGGTGAACAGGCTGGCTCCAGCCAGGACGGATACAGTATTTCTAGTGCTACATTCTCCCAGTGTTGGACAGAGATCCCAGACTTGATGGAGGAAGATCATAGAGGACTGCCACATTCTGGTCACAGAATCTGCTAATATTATTTGCAGTTGTAGGGGAAAGGAGGGAGAATGACGCTGATGGTGCTGTTTCCTTGGAAGTGAAGCACAAAGTAAATGGTGTACTACTTGATCTCACAGAGTTACTGTTCTGTTGCAAGACTGAAGTAAAAAACCCCTTTAGCTATTATTTCAATATCATGGGGTTTATTTTCCAGAATAAAAAGTCAAGTTGTTTTACACAGACATTACAGTGGAGTGTTTCATCTTTGCTCGGGGAAAAACAGTCTTGGATTTGCCCAAATAATGTCCAGCATCTGGTAGTTTTTCTGTGGCATCTGAAAGTATCAGAGGTAACTCTTCACTCTCTGGAATGGAAATAATCCCTCCTGAGACAATTCATAGGGAATGGACAGAATGGACTGACGAAATGACTCTTTTCCTTTTTTTTTTTTTGGTCCAAAAGAATCCTTAGACAACACAGCCAAATCCACTTCTCTGGAAGCTTTTGAAAGATCTGTGGTACATTTTGTACTGCCAGTCAGCGTGAGCCGATAAGAAAATAATCTCTTCCTTTTCTCTTAGTGTTTTGAGGCTGATTTGGTAGTGTTCAAGGCCAGGTTGGATGGAGCTCCGAGCAACGCAGTCTAGTGAAAAGTGGCCCTGCCCACAGCAGGGGGATTGGGACTAGATGATCTTTAAGGTCCCTTCCAACACAAATCATTCTATGATTCTATGGTTTTACCAAAGATCATTAGATTTTAGCTCCTTGCACTGGCCCCTTACCTATGGAAAGATATAAGAAAAACTATGAGGCATGTAAACGTAGAAAACACTTGCAGACAGGCATCATTTTCTGAAATGCCCTTAAATGGCAGGCATAAATAAGGTTATCAGATGTCGATCTGATTTGTAGAAGAACTGTGTTGAAAAATCAGACATTTAAATCAGACATGTGCTTCCATGCCTTACTGTGCTAGCATAATAGACATAATAGAGGACCATTTAAAAATCTGCTTCAAGTGGCATGGTAATAAAGAAGGTATATTGGAAATGTAATACTTTTTCACTCATTTAAAAATATTTTTCAATAGATCCATCTTTAAATGGATTCTATGCAACTTCCACTTTTCTTGGGCTGATTAGCTGTAGAAAGGCTGCTAATCAACAAAATCCTGACTCTTGCAGTTTATATCCCATGCACTGGTATTGGTAAGGACTTGTGTATTCTTCCTTTTTTAAAATGCCAGGTATATCTGGGGACAAAATCTACGGCTTTTTTAGCTTTTTTGACTGGAGGTAGGCAATACACAGACATGTTTCTGTAGGGCTTGTTTTGGAAATGCTCCCAATGGACTGAATCAAGAATATCTATAATCAATAAGGTTTGGTTCAATGAGACTAGGAATCTTTTCAGCAGCTTACTGTGCTTGTTTAAGTATTTCTGTTAAGAACTGCAATTAATGATGATATTTGTATTATAATATATACATATGGCTTTTCATATAGGTGGTACTCATCAAACTTTGCTCAAATTCTTGTGACTTGGTTGTACTTAGACCTATGTTTTCTTTCGTGATAGGTCCAAATATGATTTTCCATCTAGCCACAGAAATCACTTGAACCCGTCTGCCTTACAATATGGAAAGACACTGTTCTTTAATACAAAATCTTGTATGAATCCTAAAAGAAGGGAACAGATACTTTCCTGCCTGCCTTTTAAAACCTTACAAAAAATATTGAGGACTACTCAGCTGATCTTGGAAAAGCTCAAGCGCTCTTATAACCTTCTGTTTTAAAGAATTGCCTAGACACTATAGGTAAATGTCTGCAGACAACTTTCTTTTAAAATTATGCTATTAAGCAACAAGCCTAATATCGATAACTGACTGATTTATGTAGTGCCATTTCCTCACTTCCAAGTGCACCATTGATTTCAAATTACAACACACTGCATCCTTTACCAAAATGCAGCCCTTTCTGGAGAGAAAACTGGTCCCTCCTTAGCTGTCTGCAGGGCACCAGAAAAAAATGATAGGGCAGGAAAGTGGAGGGGAATGTGATAGGGTAGAATTATTTGTCTCCTCAGAGCTCAAATGTGACTGTTGCCAGCCCTGTGCAAAACAGAAACAAACTGGAGTAAACTCGAGTTGCAGAGGGACAGGGATGTTGTTCATTGTTCCTGTGTCCTGCCCTCTGTGTTTCAGCATTAATGCCCACCACTCACTCGTCTCCCAGCGCTGTCCATCTCCTTCCTAGGGAGCTGATGGGAGAAGCTGAAACTCCTCACTTCCCAAAATTGTCTTGCCTCTTCACTTTCTAGCC
Organism: Aphelocoma coerulescens; assembly: GCF_041296385.1. Lineage (NCBI taxonomy): Eukaryota > Metazoa > Chordata > Aves > Passeriformes > Corvidae > Aphelocoma > Aphelocoma coerulescens. Next base: position 82,460,133 of record NC_091015.1, read on the forward strand.
CAGGCACATCAGGTTCATCACTATTCAGCCTGCAGCCACAAGAAGGTCATGCAGCATCCCCTACCTGTCGGCACTTTGCTGGAAAGAGCCCCAAGGAAACTACCTCACCTATGTCCACTCACACAGACCAGGAACTCCCAACATTTTGGCCATCCATGGTGTTGCAGTCTATCCAGACCCTGTCTGGTCACCAGGAATGCAAACTCCTGGCTCTACTACAGGTCTTCCCAATATGGAATCCTCTGCACAAACAGGTAAATGAAGTCTGATGTGCTAGACCTCAGCTTGTGATCTGTAGTTGCTAATGTTACTGCAGTCTTTGTCCTACAGTCGTCTTGCTTCAAATAAATAATATGTGGAGAGGTGAATAACATTAGTTTTATCCTGTTAGCAGTTTATTTAACAAATGACTGACCTTGGAGAAAGATTAGGAAAACAGGCTCCTGTTCAATATTACCTGCCACTCTGTAATTCACAATTATAACAAGAAAGGCAGAGCTTTCAGACTAAAAACACATTGATAATTTTATAATTTCATATATAAGACTAATGGGCACAAAGTCATGACACAAGCAATAAATATAGAAAACACAGGTAGTTTGATTGCAAACACTCCTGAAAAGGAGAGTGAGTTTGAAGAAGAAAGCCCAGGAAGGAAAGTTTCAGATGATGCTCCCTTTCAACTGGCTCTTCCTCAGTCTCCAGAATTTCTCAAATCTGTCACAAACAAGAAAGCATTGATATTCTAAGATGTGATAACTTCAATAAATCATCTCTTTAAGGCTGAAGGTACAATGGTACCATCATCATACAAAGGTATGTTTCTTATACAGCAAATAGTAGTTTTAGACCATGTGTTGACTGAGAATATCAAACCATCTGCCTGCCAGTGCTGTGCCTAGTTAGCTTGAATTAGATAATCAGATAGTTATTAATAAAATCTAATGAATAGTCTTCATTTAATTTTTGTCACATATCCCTTTGTTAAAAAGGTAAAATGATCAGAATAAATTTATAATGTATGTATTTATAAGAAACATGCTACTCGTGTATGTGTGTGTGTGCGCGTGGGTGTGTGCATGCACATGTCTGACACAATTATGCATTTTGACATACTTGTAGTCCAGGAAAATAAAAAAGGTAAAACTTACTTTTGGTTATGACAGTATTTATTCAGTTATTAGATGGCTTATGGAGATAATTAAATAAGCATGTTAAAAAAATAAAAATCAATTCCTGCATTTTGTGCCTGAATAAGGAGAAGTCAGTGATTAATAACTACACACTGATTTGCAGGAGCAGCCAGATACTAGAGCATACCAGACCAAATTGAAATGATGTGGATCACTGTTTTCACTTAAAATGAACAACAGAGTTTTGACATAGAGCATTATGCTCTGCTATAATTAATATGAGACTAAGCAAAACAAATAATACACTTTTTTTACTATTGGATTGCTTTTTATGGAGCATGGTTAAAATGTCCCTTCTAAAGCACAGCACTTTTCAGTCCACATAATTGTCTAAGATTGCTAAAATGATCTCCACCAATGTTAGTATCACGTTTTCTCTGCTTTGAGCTTATCTGGCAAATGAAATTTTGTTTGCAACACCCATAGTACTGTAAGAGAAACAAGAGGTAGGAGAAAGCTGCTAATTCCACCTCATCTCAGTTCCTGTGGGTGTAAATTGTATGGCAAATGAGTCAAATACGGCTGTGACTTGGCAAAGGCAGCATCTTTCAGACTACAGAAGCAAGCATGGTATTTACTGTTTTTTTGCTTTATCTGTAGATAGTGTTCACAAAAGAGCACCCTAATTTACCTCACTGGAAGGTATAACCACTACGCATTACTTCAACACAGACACACAGAGACACAGATACATTTATGGCTGTCAGTATCTGCAAAAGGCCAGAACTCCTGTAAACCATTATTAGCAGGGATCGGAGCGACCTAAATTGACAAAACTACCTAAATGACAAAAAAATTCTTTGTACAAAGATTCTGCTAGGCAGAATGACAATTTTTACTGTGTTACAGTAGCGCTGTTTAGGCTTCCATCCCCATCAGTCTGTACAGATGTAATCTGTGGCACATGCTTTATTCTTTTCAGGCTCAAAGAAACTTTGTTAGAAGGAAAGATTAGGTCTATAGAAGAGCTGCAGATTGGAAACCCCAGGGCCTGCTCTGCAACCCACTTGGGTTTAAATATCAACAAGGGAGATTCAGATTAGATTTTATGAAAATATGTCTAGTAACAAAGATTGAAACTGCTTTTCCTGGGGAATGAATTGTCAACACTGGAGGTTTTCAAGAAGCAGTAAGAGAGACTTCTGCCAGGGATGGAACAGACAGATATATGAGAGAACTTCTTGAGGTTTCTTTCAGGCCAATTTTCTCCAGTTCTGTTGCATTAAAGCAGCATCATGTCAACAGAAAAGAATCAGACAGAAGACTGATAAACATTAGCGGGAAACATCTCACAGGAGTTCATTATGCACATCACTAACCACTTTAATTACACATTAATTTATTATTGGTGAAAAAATTGGTATTATATCTCAGTATCTTTTCTGACAGAGGGCTATATAAAAGGACTCCAAGAGTAAAATAAATGGTATAACTAGAGCTCTTTTTTTCCTCTGCACAGATAAAGCATCTCATCATTATCAATTAAAGAACTAGGGAAGTCTTTGAAAAGATGACTTGTTTGCTTAAAGTACGTGAAGGTCATATTCACCCTGTAATAGTTGATGAAGAGTAGTCATTTGTTATTTTTAAGCAGGCTGTCATTTAGCCATTATGAAGATGAATAACATTTGTTATTACCTAATAATCCTCCTGTTGATTACAGAGGAAAGACACTTGCAGACACCTTATGTGCCTTGCTTAGGTTTTGTAGATTATTAATGTATTTTGATTAAACCTTGTAAACAAAAAATTATGATCCCAGTTCTCTGGATGTAGTGACTGGCATGTAATGCAGGATACAAGAACATGTCCAATCCCTAACATTTTGTTCTGCATATGCTATTGGCCTAATACTGATGTAACATAGTAAAAACAAAGTTCATATTTTAATATCAAACAGATTGTCAATGGATCATATGCTGCTCTATTAAGGTTAGTTCCTGGATGCCTGCCTTCCCGAGGAGAGTTAATGAAGCTATAAGTTACCTGTGTGGCTTCATTTGGAGTTAAGCCTAATTATCTGGATCACGGCCACGTTTTGGAAAGTCCGAGCCTCATTTCCAAAGCAGATGGAGTCGCTCAGCAATGACTTCATTTGTATTAATTTGTTACACTGTCTTCTGTTATTCATCTCAGGGAATGTTGCTGTCTTTGCAGTCCAGCAGGAATGGAATATAAAAGTTTCAATTTGGGAATTCTCACTTTATTTCTTAAAATAAGTCCATTATCTTCCTCCACAATGACCAGTGGTGAAGTGCAGAGGCAATTAAGCGGGGTTCAACCTGTGGCCATCACATGCTGCAAGATGGTGACTGTGCCACCAGAGATTTATGAGGCTTTCGCTTCTTGGAACAAGTGAAATGACCAAAACAGTGACCCAAGAGCTGTATCAATATAACCTATGGACCACTTCACACTGGAGTTCATAAGTAGAAGGTTTTTGATGTCAACCTTACCACAGCAAGAAAATCAAAAGAGGTTAAAAAAAAGAGATGGTTAAGGGCACAGGAAGGAGGGTAGTTTTACTGACATCTTGAAATATTTGTCTGAGAGAAAGGTTAAATTACTCTATTAGGGCAACTATACCAGGGTTTCTGATTTGATACAGTTGTTTATGACATGTTTATGACATAACAATGAAATTATATGAAGTAAAGATTGGGTGACTCCAGTCATTGCACTACCTTGCACTACATTTCTGAGGTTAGGAGCAAAATGCAGACTAAAGCAAGGGGAGTTTAAAGGTGTCTGTGGCACTACTACCACACGGTATCATAGCTGACATATCCTGGCCTGTCCACTTATTAAATGAGGGCAATACTCAGCACCATTAATCCTTGAAACACTTTACCAATGAGCATTATTATTACCATTTTGTGCAAAGGAGCAAGGACAAATGAAAACAGTGTCAAAGCAAATAAAGACTCTCAGTTTGTGTCCTATCACAGCACCTCTCTCTAACAAAATTACTACTTGTCAATTATTTTCTGCAGGAAACACAAGTGTTGGTCTGTTTTCCTTACAGTCAGAAAGTGTACAGGTATGTCTGTATGTGGTAAATGCAGCCAAATAATTCCTTTGTTTTTTTTCTCACACTGCCCTTCCGGTGGCTACTTCTAGTGATTATTTGTGATTGAAGTGGAATCCGGGATGCTCCCAGGCTACAGGCTGCTGCTACCAGCTCAGAAACCATCTGAGGGATTCACACCCCATGCTCTGCCTGATGGCATCAGAGCTACTTTGGTGGCTGTGCTGAGGAGTGAAGGGAAAACTCACGCAAGCAAAGTGCAGCTATCCAGATTGTCTCTTCCAGGCTGTTTCAAAGTTCACGAATGCTATGGAGCAGAGGGAGAGAGGGCATAGCACTGATATCTGAGGGAAAGGAAAGGCAGGAATAGAAGAACATCCTTTTTATCAGAAAGATTGTTGGTAGAAAGAAAAGGTTAGGTTTCTCTTGGCAGACTAAAAATTTCGGTTATTAAGCTGTACACTCTGGCACAGTAACATAGAAACAAAGCATCTAAAAGTATGGAATTGTGAGGTGGGAAGACAAAAGAGGCAGTTGCAGGGAAATTGAGCCCCAAAGTTGTTGCAGTCTCATTTATGACAGGAAAGGTCAGTTTCAGTTTCTCCTCCTTTTTATCAGAAACACCCTCTGCCTGTTGCCACCAAGGATACCCTGCAGGTCTTTAATCAAACAGAAACAGAGTTAGAACCCTCCAGCCCTTTGTGTTTGTGCATCAATAATACTATTCATGTCTCCTGACTATCAAGGTAACAAGCAGAGGGCATTCCTTTGGTCTGGCATCTTCTTTCAGAAATTAAAACTTTCATTTCTATAGGAAGAAAAAACTCAACCATATGTCTTTCCCTATTTTTGACACTATTAATTACACACATACACTTCAAATTGTTAACTACTGGAAGTACAAGGCATAACATATTTCAAAGTTTTCAGAAATGCCCTAGTATGCTGAAGAGCAAAAAAGTCCCTTTCTGTTCTGAACAATAGCCAGCCCCAACTGTACAAAATAATAATGCATATAATGAATTATTTTGCATATTTGAGGCAATAAAGGCCAGATTCCTCAGCTGAAATCAACAGGTTAAATACAAATACAAACACAAACACAAACACAAACACAAACACAAACACAAATATAAATATAAATATAAATATAAATATAAATATAAATATAAATATAAATATAGCTACAGTGGGGACACTGTAACATGATGTATCAAACAAGGAGGCCATGGAAAAGAAATATATAAGGACCAATTCTTGGTAGATGTTTCAGAGATGTTTATTTCTCCAGCTGCATGGCCGGGATCTGCCGAGGAACTGTTCCAGTCATGGGACCCGAGGGTCCTTTCCCGCGCAGGGGAACGCAAACCAACCAATGGGGAATGAGGCTGACCAGGGGCAAGGAAACCCCGTGCTTCCCTGCCAGGGCCCCTCTCCCAGGACCCCAGGGCAGGGGGAGGGACCTCGACATTTCACCTGTTTATTTTTAACAAAAGAGATTTAAAACTTAACATTGAAAACAACTGGATAAACATAACAAGAACAGTTCTAAAACAAAATAAGCCACCCTCCTGAGTCTTTAAATGTCCAAACAGATTCTGTAGAACATCTTAAGGCTGACAGAAGGGAGACAGAACTCTCTGAGCATGCTTTGTGGGGAAACTGAGGCAGGAGAGGGTTTAATTTCTCCCCCCCCCCCTTTGCATCTCCCACTCGGCATTGGAGAGGGATTTTTGGGGGAACAATTGGCAAAGGCATGGTTTTGTGAGGGAAACCATGGGTGGAAAAACAGATTGGGAATACACTGGGGGTAATAGGATATAGGGTAAAAGGGAAAGATGGGATTAGGAAAGGGAGACTGCATGGGGGGTTTATAATGGAGATATTGTCTAACATGACTATGATTTTTAGCATATATACTGCCTTTCACAGGAACACCATCAGGCCCAGTGACCTCCGCTGTTTGTAACCCTTTGCTACCTTGCACAATTTTGAATTCCACCACCCCTCTATGTCCTAATCTTGGGATGTATTTTTCAGGTTATTCTTTTTAATAGCAGTTATGTCTTGCTGGTTGTCACATCTCGTTATAAAACCATAATTTTGTTTAACATTATGCCATTTTACTATTCCTAAAACCTTAGCTACGGTGATCTTTTCCTTTTTCCAAGTGGCTGCTATTTTCTTTCTCGCTGCGTTTTTGCTTTCTCTTTTGCTTTTGATCGCTCCCGTGTTGGAATTGTCGGAGCTGCTGGTGCCCACGCGCTCTTCCCGAGGTCGCATTCGGGGCCATGCAGGCCGGGCTGGGCTGCGCTGCTCAGTTCTCTGTGCGTCTCCTCCTCTGGTTGCAACTTCACTGCCACTGCCAGGTGCTGCTCCCACGTCTCGGCTGGGCCCCCGAGTGATGACCCCCCTGCTGCTGCTCAGAGAGCGTTTGGTCCACATGGCCGAGGCCGCACGGTCCCTGAGCCAGGCTTCCCTTTGCCAAGACACAGCTGACATTGCTCAACAGTCTCGGTAATTAAATAATATTCATGAAAATATTCTCCCATCGGCATATATTTTAACTCAAAAATTAACTGTGTCCAAATGGTGTTCCAAAAGTCTTTGGTAAGAATTAAATCCCAAGAAACATAGAAAAAGTTCTTAAACAACCATGCCAGGAAGTGTTTCAGTTCCTTTTGAGCTTGGATTAAGCTAAAATTTACAAATCGTTGTTCAAGAATCTTTTTAAACTTAAGATAAATGTCCATATGCAGCTCTGAGAGCCAAGAGTCCTTCCACAGTTCCTCCTTAGTTTAGATATGGAATAGCAAAACAAAAACAAGAAGAGGAATCCACAGTTTCCAGAATTTACTCACAAATCAGTCGCTGTAGGGATCGGTGATTGTTCTGCTCACAATTCTCTACCATTTGCTACAGTGGGAACACTGCAACACGATGTATCAAACAAGGAGGCCGTGGAAAAGTGATACATATAGTCGGATTCTTGCTAGATGTTTCAGAGATGTTTATTTCTCCAGCCACGTGGCCGGGATCTGCCGAGGAACTGAGGCAATCACGGGACCCGAGGGTCCTTTGCCCGCGCAGGGGAACACAAAACAATCAATGGGGAACGAGGCTGACCAGGGGCAGGGAAACCTCGTGCCTCCTGCCCAGGGCCCCTCTCCCAGGGCTACATGGCAGGGGGGAGGGACCCCAGCAAAATATAAACTACCAAAAGGCTTTTTGTGAGCCAGGCACAAAAAATGTGGAAGGAGTGAAAGAAATGAAAGAAATGTTTAGTGGTTAAATGGGGAAAGGATTACTGCAAGAGTAAGAATATACATCCTGACAAGTGCTAAAAGTGTCATAGATATAGAAATAAACACTTCTCAAATATTACTGGATTTGAAGTAGTATGGAAGTATCCGAGGAAGTATGGACTTCAATAGAAACAAACCCAGGATGAAATTAGGTAAACTCCATTTTGAATATTTTAATGAGACTCACAAAGTTAGCTTCAACATAGAAATGAACCCTACCTTTATAACAACTTCATTTTACTGAATACTGTACAACCTAGTACACTACCTACAATACATAGTCACTACTTATTTATAGGCTGAAACTTTGATTGTGCAAATTATGCATAAAGTATTTGTAAAACATGTCTGTCATATGAATAAAGTCACTGGCCAAGGGACAGATGTCTAAATAAACACAAGATAATATCTGAAGAAAGTTTAGGGTTTACTTGATTATGGGAACAAAGGATGAAGATGAGAGCAATAATAATGTAAAGATGTAAGTTCTAACAAGTTTTAATAAAATTAATAAATGTCTACAACTTTGTAATTTTTTTTTGTAATTCTATCACAACAGTTTCATAGTGAGAGACGTAAGACAGAGGAGTTAGAAAAACATCTATGTGATGGATATTTTTTTCAGTATGGTGTGATCTCCTAGAGTCAGAGTTTTCATGCAGCCAGGTGCATGAAATCTAAGTTTTGTATTTCAGAGTTCCTTAATAACTATGGACAGGTCAATCAGTACATGAATTGGAATATCAAATTAATTTACACATTAGTAACCTAATCTAGAGTCTTTCAATTCAGGTTTTTTTCAATGAAAAAGTTTGTTGACTCAATTGTTCAGAGAGAAAGCAAGTGAATGAATGAGTGAATGGGCCATTTAATGTTATATCTGTTTCAACATTGTCTTAATGATGCATTCTACTATTTTGTTCAAAATGGCCTCAATTTGAAGATAATTTATGCTAAAGGGTAGCCAAACATAGAAACCACTTCAAAAAGGTCAAAAACAACCTAAACATTTCACAACATTAAAAAATAAATAATTACAAATTTGATTGGATTTTTTAGTTATGGATGTTGTCGCTATTTGACATTTTGTAGTAATGCACCAGAGGAAACATTTTCTCAACACAGAAGAACTGCTTCACTGAGTTCAATCATCAGGAGACTGTCATTCTGCCACTGGCCAAAGCAGGCTTCTATTTCATGAGGACATGAAGTCATTCAGTACTTTTTCTTTTCCAAATGAATAACGGAAGACAGTTCTTAAGGGATGTGAGAACAGATTTGATTAGCTAACACTTTTTATTTGGAGACAAAAATCATCTAACCTGCCCCCAGATATTAGGCATTCCTTGTAATATGTTTTCTCCAAGTCTCACAAAGCAGAATTGAGAAATGTGGATCAGGTAAAGGAGAGTATGAGTAAAATATTTCATAAACCTGACCTTTGGTGTCAAGGAAGACTGCAGATGGTAGTATTTCAGTATATTATACTATAATACTGAACTCATATAGCTACATTGGTTCAGTATTGAATTTAAAGGAAGACTGCTTATTAAAGTTTGAAGTTCAGAAGAAATTTGGCTTACTGTCTTTTAGACAGACTTGTTTCCCCTTATATGGGAAAAAATAGAGTCTGGAGAACTTCTTGTGGACTTGCCATTTTTCCCCCAGCAGTTTGTGCCAGGGGAAACCTCTACCTCCTTATGTGGCAAAGGCCAGGTAGGATGTTAGTGCATGAGTGCTCCAAGTGGGCAACACTTTCCTGCAGGGGCTGCTTGGGAATAGTTACATTACTTATTACTTAATTAATTAATTAATTTATGAATCAGTGACTTGCTGTACTTGCAAGGCAAAATTAACATCAGTACTCCTGTCATCACAAGTAATCTTAGAGCATTAAATTCATCAATGTTCAAACAGAGAGTAAATTTAGAGATGTGCAGACCTACAGTGTGTTTGCTATTTCTATATGGAAGTCACAGATCCTGCTGTTGAGTTCAGCCCCAGTGATCAAATTTAGGTCCAGTGTCTTGTTAACATAATTATGTGAGTCTTAAACCAACTAACAGTAAAGCTGTGTATTTATTCCAGATCTTAGATGTCTGTGAAAATATGATGCTAGTTTTTAAATGCTTTTGAAGAAATCTATTTCTGCATTAAATGGATAATGTCACAGTTTTTGGACACTTGCTCAGGTAACTAGTTATTTTACTGTCATGTTTGTAGAAAATCAGTATAGCCCAGATCCATTTTCATTTTTGTTTATCTGTACACCTCAACAGCCAAACAGAAAGAAGTACTGGGGATAAAGTACAGATCGTGAAAAACTCCTATAATTTTAGCAGGTACTCCAGGGAAAAATAAATTGATTCCCTTAATTTTGCCAGAAATGAGTGTAACATAGAAATGAAGACAGGTAATATGTGCTAAATAGCCTTTTAGCTGACTTTGAATTGTGGAGCTCTTTCCTATGTGTTGTATCCCCAAGGGGCATAACCCACATTACATTGAAGGAATATTGCCTGAATGATATACATATGTAGATGTACACAGCTCATGGGTATTATTACAGAAGGAACTGTAGAAGAAATCCGGTGCTGTATTATATGGCAAGGCCCTTCCAACTAACTAGGAAACTGGACGTAAAAAGGTCCTCATTCATGCTTATTTGGAAGTCCTTTGCTCATCTTTCTTCACGCTACTGTCATGCATAAAGCTATTTTGGCATTCATGTTGAATGAAGATCAAAATGATTTTGTACAGCACCTTTTTGGACATATTCTAGTTACCTGGGGACACGGATTAGCATTGCAATAGCTCTAAGTGCCAAATGTATTTGCTGTGGGAATACTCAGACACACAGCAGTTTGCAAGCACATCACTACAGGGTTCTTGAAACTGCTTACTTGATTATTCCTTATTTTGCACTTTTATCAGAGTATAGTGGCATTGTTTACATAATTCTACATAACCCATAAGAAGTGAAGAAACCGCAAAAAAGATCTAGTCTAACATCATGAGGCTGGTGTAAAAACAATGAGAAAAGTAGCCATCAGACCAGAATTAATGTCTCTCATCCAGCCTCTTGTCTCAAGACAACACCCAGTGTTAGGTGTTTTAGGAGAAGCTGTGCCATACTTAACGGCTTAACATGCTCACCGCTCAGCTGCCTTCCTACCTACCTGTTCTGGCTTTAAGTTGGCACATGCCCTGAAGCATGAGATTGTACTTCCCTAATGTAATGCTATCGTATCTAATGCTAGATTATCAGTTTTTAAAACCTCAGGGGAAATTGTGGCTCCCAGAACTCTACTGCAAATAGATGACTTGGTTCAGCAAATATTAGGCACAGCAGAAAGCAGATGGTGTTTGGGACTCTCACATACAAGCTTCTGCAAACTGAGCTGGAGTGTTTTGAGGACTTATTTCCCAGATTCTTCCTACTAGAGGCTCCTGCCCTCCTGCTGCATCAGATGCGTACTGCTGTGCCAGCTGCACCCCTTCACTCACTGCTTTCTCAGCCCAAAACTCATTAGAAAAAGCTTGGTCTTCTGAGCTGTTATGCTAGACTGTTATGTGAAGCCTTCTGTTTATTGCTCTTCCAGGCTTGTAACATGTTGTGGGAGGCTGGTGGAAAACTGGGACACCATCCCTGTAGAACTTGTCTGTAGGAACTCTTCAGCTTCTGTAAATCAGCATGCTTAACAAGAGAGGTCCCAACCCCAAACCCTAATTTGAGATAATTGCTAGAGTTTGTAAGTCAAGCCTGAGGAAAAGAATGGTGAATTGTGGCTGTTGTATTGCCTGTATGGCACAGATGTGCAGGGTGACTGCTTTTGGATATGTTATGTCCCAGAGATTGCAAGACTGGAACAGAAGCAGCAATAAAATGTCACCCACAGGTCATCCAACAGCCAGCGCTCTCTCTACCAGTTCTTTGACAGCCCAGTTCTTGGGCACATTTGTAGCTCCCACACGTGAGAGCTGCTGCCTCTGTGAGTTGTTGCTCTGAGATTACTCAGTGCCCTGCTGGGAAGGGTCTCAGGGGCAACACCAGCTCAGCCTTGCTCCAGCACTGCAAGTCATAACAGCAACACATTGCTGACAGAGCGCTGCCTACATAAGCAAGACAAGTTCTGAGATATTTGCAGAAAAAGCTCTATGAGAGTGTTCCTATTTAGTAATGATTTTCATTTTTCTTTCCAGTCCAGAAAATCTAGGGCTTACACAGGTCACTAAATATAACTGTGCCTTGTTAATTAGCTGCTCCATTCCTTCTCTATTTTACGCATCTTTAAGCCTCTATTAATGGCGTATGAGTGCTGGTAATGCCATTGATAGAGATCTGCTTGCAGTGCTTTGGGTGTTTTCTGTCAGCGGCCTAGGCTGGAGTTTTCTCCAGCTGGCTACCATAAATAGACTGTCTGCCAAGTAGGCTTGGATCATTTTAAAGCCATATTGACTTCAATATAGACAAAACCTGTAGATGATCATGTTTTTCATCAACTAGAGACAGGCACATTCTGAATTTGTATCCTAGAGAGGAAAGTGAGTTTTAAGACCTTGACCTGTTGAAGCTACAATCAACAATCTGCCAAACCATCCCCTAGCACAACTCTGATGGTTATGCTACCTGTGTTTACTTCTTCTGATGTGTACTTCTTCTCCGAGTAGTTTCCTTGACTCAAAATTTGGGAATTCTGCAGTATGGCAAGTAAAACAGGTGGCCCTGGAGAATGGAATACCTTTATTACTCTGTTTTGTTGCTTGAAAGTGTATTAGCCACGCTGGTGGAAGCACACAGAAGATACACCCTTCCTTGGGGAACTTACAACTTAACTGAAGAGCAGAACAAATAAATATAGGCAAAGGAAGAAGTGGAATACAAGAGGAAGGACACAGCCTAGGTAGGCATTTTGATAAATATTTCATCAGCTTAGGCTTGAACTTTTCCTGTATCAATCGGTGAAGATTTATTGATAAGATTATAAAAACATAAGGAATATCTGACTGGGTCAGATCAATGGTCCGTTTAGCCCTGGATTGTGTTTCAGCAGTGGGAATAAATGGTGCTACTTAAAGAAAGGAGATGAGCTTGGCCACTTTCTGGAGTCTATATATAAAACCACAGGGTACCGCAGTGCTCATCCGGTCTGACCTACATGACATAAAACTACAGAGCCTCACTGAATTAATTTCTCTTTGAACTAGAAGAAGATGTTGTGCACCTCAGTGACACTCTGCTGCTTAACACCAGCTGTGGATTTACCCAGAGGTCTTTGTGGCTTTGTTTTCTTTTTATTTAACATGTTTGAAGTGTTAATATGCTTCCTTTTGTTTTTAATAAGTTATCATAATCAACATCAGCACTTTTATTTTTTTTTGCCTTGCTAGCTTTCACAACCTTGCAATAGAAATAAAGAAAAAGAGCTACCGTAAAACTCCATGTATCAAATGACAGAAATTAGTTCCCTGAGAGCAAAAAGCTGGGAGAGACAAGTACACAAATTCTGTACACCTGGAACATCTTCTGTTTACATCCCAATGTCCATCATACTTCTTGTATCATGGAATAAGGTCATTCTTCTCTGTCAGATTGGAAGATGGATGTTTCGCCCATGAGTGCATGCCCACCTTTTATGTATTTTATATTTCATTTTTTTTAATCTGGTGTTTTCTGTGTCCTTATATCTCTTTGCTTGTGGTTTTGTTTGGTGTTTTTGTTTTTGTTTTGTTTTGTTTTGTTTTAATTTAATGTCTTATGCCAACAGTTAAATACTTTTGTGATGTTTGCAAACAGAAGTACACAATGTTCCATCCTTAGGAAAGTGGTCTGCTTCTACTAACCTCATAGAAAAAGCCTATGCATGTCTTAAACAACTCTGAAAACCACGTGCCAGATCCTTGTGTGATGTAAACTGGCTTAGCTCCACTGAGGTAAACGAAGCCTGCCAAATAATGGCAGCTGAGGTGCTTAAGACACATCAAACGAAGTGTTACTGTGCAGAAATGCACAGAGGCATCACAATCATCATAAAAAAGCATAATAAACCTCTGAAAGGATTTTCTGCAGATATCTGTGATTATCTCAGGGACATGCTTCACCCTGCAGTTTGCAGAATTTCTCTAAAGTTTTTCTTCTTTCCTTTTTTTTTTTTTTTTTTTTTTTTTATAGTCCAATACTGAATATAGACAGATTAGACAGAAGGAAGGATATTTGGAACAAATTCCTCCTCAAACTGCAGAGCAAATGAAAGGTAACATAACCTTTGCTCTCTCTGTGACTTTCCAAAACAGCTGCCTACTATAAACAACAGCAAATACTATTTTCTCCCCAGCAAAATAAATCATGCATTGTGAGAAACTGTTATAGTATTTCAGCTCTCTCATGATTTACTAGATGCAAATCCAAAATATTTATGATTTCCTTGATGGGTTTACGTTTCCTTTTTTGATGCTAGGGGAAACACAACCTGTAAATAATAAAATTTAAACTGCTGTTCAGCTCTATCTGAACATCATTGCTCAGAATTTCCAATAGTCTTTGCACTTTGCATAGATGCTTTTATTTATACTTTGACATGAAGAGGCATATTTCCAAATTTATGTAGTACATTAAGTTCGCCATTATTTTATTTTTACTTTACAGATTTTCAACATTTACAGTAAATATATCTACTGATTTATTTTAATTATAGAAGTGCTTAGAGGCCATGCAAATCATAAAGCTATTGTGTAATTACTTGTACACAAAATTGTCAGTTTATACAGAAACTACTTCCAGTTTATATAGAAACTACTTGAAAGCTTAACTTTGAAGAGATACTTAAGTAACATGGCAGAGGCAGGCAGAGGGGTTTCTGCATGGATCACTTGACAGGAGAGTTGGAGAAGGGGGACCCCAAAGGGGACGTGCACGCTTCAGACACTGAGGCCATCTGCCCCACTCCCTCCTCCAAGGAGAGCATCTCAAAGCCTCCAGCAGCTGCCCAGCTGGAATGAGGAGGTTTGATGCCAAAATGCCTTTCAATGGCTGAGGCAATCCAGAGTGCCTTTCTTCCTTCTATTCTAGGCAGTTTAATTAGGAATGAGTATGCATATATGAGGAGATTTTCTGTTGTTCTTGTTATTTTACAGGGGAGCAGCACTCTAATGAGCTCCTGCTATTAATTTTACTGTTTGTGCTATCCCTGTATTTATGGTTGCTGAATCTGGAACATTTCACCATTTGGATTTCAGCCTTCTGTTCAAAATGAAATAGATGTTGGGGCTTTGGCTCGGGATTTACATCATCCCTGCTAACTGTGGAAAAGCTGCTATGACTTCAAGGTGTGGATCTTTGCAGCTGTCTTGCTCACAAGGAAGGTGCACCCAGCTATTGCCTCCTGCCTGGTGCAAAACTGCAATGTATCATCCAGGTCGCAGTGCCATGGTCCCCTGGAGCTGAGCATTACATGCTGAGTCCTTGTGGAAACCCATTAATGAGCAGTCAGGCCCTCCGCTCAGCTATGAGCCAGGCTGGCACTGAGCTTCGACTCATTTTTTTCTCATGCGGTGGCTGTGGAGACATTCCAGCCACACAATTAATCCACAAAGAGAAAGGCTGGAGAAAGCAGTTGGGATGCAGGCTCCGAATGGGAACACTGCAATATGTTGCTCACTGGTATGCCTGCACATGGGTGGCATCCTAAGGGAGGACTCCACTGGACTCAGTGGTGTGACATGAGGATGAGAGGAAGACCATGAGAGAGTCCTTCAGTCTTCCCTCTCCCTGGGAATGGGTTCAGGGCAGGCTCCAGATGGGTCTGGTGAAGGCCACAACAACCAGACGGGGAACCACCAGTCACATCCCCAACACCAGTAGGAAAATGGGTAGGACATGGCAGCTCATATGCTGCCTCTTGGCTCTAGTGGTTCACCAGGACTGGCAGGTTTATCAGCAGAAACTTTTGACAGTGCAGTGGGGAACAGAAATCTTGGATTCTGGAGCTGATCCCGCTTTTAAACCGAGTGTTATCTATGGACAAATGTCTTCTTTGTTGACCGGAGCACGATAAAATTTCTCTAATGAGAATATATTAAGGTTAGCACATTCCCATCTAGTCAGCCATGCTCAGAAATTGGCTATTAGCTTTTTATTTAGATTTCTTTAAAAAAAAAAAAGAAAATGCAATACCCCTGTCTAAATCCCAGGGCATGAACAAACAAGACATTTTAATAAGTGTGCTAATGTTCTTATTACAAGCCTCTTGGTACACCCAAACAAAAACCTTTCCTCACAACTCAATTATTTCCATTCACTCTATCTGCACAAAAAGCCTAGAAAAATAAGAGCTTAGATGCGTTTGGAAAATAGCGATTTTGAGTACTGTCAGATAAAGGTTGGGGGAGTGAGTCTCCAAAGACATTTCATAGATTGTTCCCTCCACAGTCTGTCCCAGCTTTGTTTCTAGACCTCACGCTGTTAGCGAAAGCAGCAATGCCTATTTTATTTCTAATAAGAAAAGAAGAGAGATGGAAGATCTCTGTGGCACCCAAGACTGAGGAGAGCCATGACTGTACGTGCACAGTTTGCTGTGCAGACGGCTGCTCAGCCCAGAAACAAAATGGAAGGCAAAGCAAGATCCGTGTCTCATGACAGCTTTATTGCTTTTCTCCCCTGGAGGCATTACGACACTTATTGTAGCATTTTTGGGAGACTTTGAAGTTCCTTTACTTCTAATTGCAGAACTTGTGTCATTTGGGGAATTTGAAAATAGCCTCTTTTCATCTTTCTCAACAGTGAAATGTTACATGTTAACGTTTTATTCTGCACATTATGAATTCAGAGATACAGAATGACTGGCATTTCGCTCCACATCTTGCCATGATTTTTTCAGCTAAAAAATGCCTACCCAAATCCAGCCACTGCCACGCTGCCATGAGATGCCTTTTAGAGAAGTGTCTTTGGGAGCCAAACTCCTGCCCCACCAGGGGCAGCCTCACTGCCTCCAGGTGCCTCACAGCACTTGTACCTGCTCCTCCAGACTTCTAACTCTGTGTGTGGTCCCTGTGCCCTGCACTTGCAGGATCAAGCTGGGGGAAGATGGCTGGAGCTGCCATCCCTGTGCAGGATTTACCACAGAACAAAGCATAGACTGGGCTGTGACAGCTGGTGTGGGATCCCTGGGGCAGGGATGTGCATCTTCTGCCTCATTTGGGCCATAACAGAGCAAAACATGGGCACCAGTAGAATGTAAATAATAAAAGGAATAATAAATTGCGAAATCAAGCCCTGTAATGAAAAAATAAATAATCTAGATAGACTGTCTCAGAGTGTCTAAGCCTGATTTATTAGCAATTCTGGCTGACCGTTATTATTATTAGGTGAGCAACTTGCAGTGATTTTTCACCTCATGCTCTGCAAATTAACTACGCTGCAGGATGAATGCAGGAGATTTGTGTTTATTGTTTTATGAAATTATACAGTAGGTAAAAATTCACTTGGAACATCACCACCATCACTTTGCAATTTTATGACCTATAGCGCATCTGACACACAGTAGTACTGCTGCTCAACACAGATGAACAGCAACATCAGTATCACTGGTCATCTGGAGCAGTGAATAACAGCAACAGGAGCAGAGCCAATGCTTATTCCAGACTGGCACAGAAATCCACTCACCTGCAGGTTATTCTCACATTTATTCCACGTGAAAGAGCAGAGGGAGGCTTTAGTTTTCCTGCACGTTATACACTAATGTTTTCTAGGCCAAAATTCCAGGCCAGGTATCCTAATTATGTGCAAATTCCCTCCCACCCTCCCCCATTGCAGCGACAGATGAATCAGTGGCTGTGTTTATTTACCCTCCTCAAAGAGGATGCAACTATGACCCTGAGGAAAAAAATTCATTTGCATATGCAGAAGAAGCTGGTGGCAATTCACATTCTAGTTTAGCTCTTACTGTAGTAAATGGCATTACTGCAGAACTCAAATATTTCTTTTATGTCAGACTCTACTTACTGGTTTCCATTTCCTAGAGTCAATACAGAAATCAATCATTTCAAAAGGAAAATTCAATAAGAAAATCCTTTATGGTATCAGCTTAATTATAGATATGTTTTCCTTTGTAAAAGTAGAAGAAATCCAAGAGACAGAGCCATTTACACATCTTTCTACACAATATGAATTAGCTATATTTATATGTAAAATATTATGAGTGAACTTTCATTATTCCTTACATAAAAGACCTATGGGAAAAGGCCTGAAAACATTTTGTTCGTGACTAAATCATTGCATGATGTCTTCTTAACTGTGCTGACAGAAAAGGAAAAGCATTGCAAATTAAATATGATACAGCAATATTTTAACATCTTGATGTCTGCCCTGTAACACATTGATTCAGTCATTAAAGCCCACATATTGAAACTTGTTGATAAAAATATTGGGAACTGAGCTGTCCCTGGTGTCCTTGGATCCATAGAAACTCTGTTTTCAGTCTCTTAATTATCTAGCCAATGAACCGGACTTGAGAATTGTGTTTCATATCAGTTGTGCTGGGACATACTGCATGTGTTGGTGGCTTTTATGTGCGGAAGGATGAGGGGTACACCTTGGTCTGGATTCTAATCTCTTATTATTTTATAAGGGTTTTTTTTGTGTGTGTTTCTCAGTGAACTAAGTGCATATAAACTCTTAGTGGCATGAAGCCGAGCATCAGAATCTAGCCCATCTTGAGATATGTATTTTATATGATGTTAAGATAATTTCTTTGGGAGAATTTCGGTCTCAAGAAAAAGAAGTGAAAAATTACGTAACTCATTATGCTACATAAGAGTGGAATGACAGATTTTGAGGGTGAAAACAGTCTTTACAACAGATCTAGATTAAACCTCATTCCTCTATGTTTTTAGAAAGATAGAGTCAACTTTGCTTTTGAAAATATTAGAATGTTTGCAATTGATTTAATCTTAAGAACAACATGTATTATATGAATTTGTCTACATCTTTTCCCCTCCTTTTTTTAACCTCCCTTTTACTAGGGATATAAACAGTGAGCCAGCACTAAATGGTTTTCTCCACACAGCATGTGGATAACAGCGATGAAATATGAACTTAAATCTCCACTCTTGTCCATTGTCCATTGTGATATTTTATGTGGGATAGCTAGTTCACTGCAAAAGCACGCTTTCCCTAGTCACTGCAGGCATAGTGCAAGATTTTAATATCTTAATTTCAAAATTGCACATCCATCCTAGGAAAAATACAGAATGTGTGTTGTGCCTGCTGTGTGCATATCTATGCTAGAGGCAGCAAGTTAGACTCAGTAGGACAGGCTCTTAAGATTATAGCTTGTTCCCAGACCAGTGCTTAATTTTCCCTTCCAGCAAGCTCTGTCACTGATGCTCAGCTGCTCTGCAACATCTGCCTCTTCCTTCCTGTAGTTGCTCAGACACGGGGTGTGAGGTTCCTGCTCCACCTCACCCCAAGGTGGCCAAACAGCAAAGCCTTGGCAATGATGTAGGAAAATATAACCCAGATTTATTTGGGTAAACCCACCTTTGAGAGCAGGAGCAGAAGGACAGCAAATGCAGCAGCCCTTTGTTATCTTCTCTATAAAGTTACTGTCAGTAAGAAACAGAGCAAAAATCGATGATTTTCCTAACAGAAATTGGAAGAACTCAATACCTAATTAATTCCTGCCTTTCAGTTCCTGTAACTGCTAACAATGCTGGATGCAACATTGCCAGAATTTCTTACTATTTTTTTTCTATGTGTTGTCTGCTCCATCACAACACTTACATTGTATTTTTGCTTTATATACCTAATATACTTTATTTGCTTTATATACTTAAGGCTTTCCCACTGGTACCTTTTCTCAGGAACCTCCAAAGATAATTTTCAGAGGATAAAACATCACCAAAATTTATATCAGCTACTCATCACCATGATGTCATTCCAGCTATGACACTATCAGCCACATCTATGGCGAGATGCAAATTAGCCATCACTATCAGAGAGAACCTTCATAAATAAAGACATCATGGTATTTTCAAAAAGCCAAATTTGTTGTTGGCCAGATCGGAATATAAAAGTGTCTCCTACAGGGTATTATCACCAGTATTTTTTCCTCCTGTTTCCATTTTGCTACTGATATGTATTGATACATAACGTACTATTTAAAACTATTTCACTTTATCTAAATACATGTCATTTTCAGCTCAAAAGTGTCATACAATTTTAGTAATTCTTCTAGTGAACTCCAGAGTAATGTTTGAGGGTCCATGGAAAACCTATTAACTTCATCAATGTTGTTCTGAGTCCTGTACTGCGAGTTGGTGACTTACAACAATATTTTTGTGGCTCTACTGAAAACAAACAAACAAGCAAAACAAAAAAATCCCTTGTTTGTGCTTGAAACACAGTAGTAAACATTTTATTTCTCTACATGGATGGGACTGGTTTTCTTTGGACTAAAATGAAGTAACTTCCTCTAATAATCTTTGCTTGATTGTTACTCAGTTTTTAATACTTGAAGTATACTAGAGAGGCTACTTAATCAGTTTTTCAGATAAACTACGCTGAGTGGTGTGTCTAGATTGTGAAAGAGATGCTTGAAAAATAGAATTTTACATGTGCACACACAATCACACTGAAAACAAAACTGAATTTGTGCATTTGCATATTACTGAATAAGATACTACCGTGGCAACCAATTTAAGAGCTCTGGAGAAAGTTTGATCTCATCAAAATCCAGTAAGAAGCTTCCTGAAACTAAAAAAAAGAAAGAAAAAAACCCAAACTTTGTATGATGGAAGAGCAAATACTGCTCCTTCAAAAATGATAAACCAGAAATAAGATGAAAAATACAAAGTTTTAGAAGTAAATACTTGGCTCGATGAGCTGTCTCCTAACATTTGCACAGCTCTGAGAACACCTGCTGAAGCAAGTCAGAATGTGACAAGAGTCCTGAATGGTACTAACACGTGCCACATGCCTTCACTAAAGATAATGCATCTGAAGAACTCATCATTAATCTTCTCTTAAAGGTTTGAGAGCAAATTCAAAGTAACAGAAAGTTTTTAACTGGAACTACTGAATTATCACTTTTAGAGAATCACTTAAGTGATTGGTTATTGGGACTTGGGTTACTCATTCATTGCCCAAGCAGCAGTTGCTCTACACCATGTAGGATAACCCCAAGCAGTAGGGAGGCACATATATGAGCCCTTCCCACAGGTCATTCCAATGCTTGGATACCATTCCATCCTGAATCACAATGAAAAGCCAAAATAGAGACATCCAAAAGTGGATGTGAGGAACTCTGCAAGTTTTCATCCCTTTAAATGTGTCAAGGAACAAGGTTTTTGCATGGAGTGACAACTTAACAATGCTCCTCTGACTTGCGACAGGTTAGTGCAAACTGTAATTCTAAATCACGCACTCCTCTTCTTTTGAATGTGTTGGTCTCTGCCTTGACTACATCTCCTGCACTACATTTTAGTCAGGGGTTACACTGACTCATTACAGTGGGAAAATGGAATAGAGCAGAGGGAATTGTAGCTGTTCAGTGCAGAGATTAACTGAATTTCCATGGAATGTATTAATTTGGCTTAAGCATATGGTAGATACAGGTAACTGAAATTCAATCTCTTTGATTTTCAAAAATTGTTCAGACCTCTGTTCACCAGTAAAGTGATGAGGAAAATCACTCTGGAGGTGAGAGTTCTCAATTCCTCTCAGGCCACACCACAGACAGAATAAATTCTGGAGATTTTTTTTTTTCTTGGACTGCTGTCACCAGATTGTGTTCAGGGAGTGTTTTCCTCCATCTGTGCACCTGCCTCTGTGATTCCTTCTTAGATGCTAACACCACCATACCTCTTCACCTTTCAGGAACTGAGCTGTTTCTTATGACTATGTCAAGACAAGAAACAGTGACTGTAGAGGTTTTCTCAGAGTGATAAACCCTTAGAAAATGTCAATATGTCATTCACATTATTACGTATTTTTGTAAAAATGCTTTGAAAGAAAGAAAGTGTGAAAAAAAGAAAAGAAAAGATAGATGAAAATTCAGTGGGGTGAAATAGTTTGGGAGCTGTCTGTATATGCTCACAGAAATCTATAATGGAGCCTAAAAATCTCATTGCTGTCACTGTAGCAGCAGGAGGCTGAGTTGTGCAACCCCAGCATAGTTACAGTCACACTTGATGCGCAGTTGGTCCCTTTCCAATTTGGATGATCAGACTTCAGGGAGGATGGAGCAACCCCCTTCACAAAATATGCCATTGTGGAAGCAGTGAGGGAGCCATGATTGGCACAGGGAAGGAAACAGAAGAGAGAGTTCAGAGGCTGTCTGACCTTGGCAGCAGAGCTATGGACAAGGTGGGGTGAAAGAGGAAGCAGGATGGAGGGAACCATGGAATGAGTGAGATGGAGGGATGTCCGGAGCTCAAAGACCATAAATAGCTCAAAATTTTCCCGACAAGTTCTGGGGTTTTTTTTTGTCTTTTTCTTTTTATTTTTTTTTTTTTAGGAGAAAAGGCTGATGAAAGAGATGAGCTGACATAAAAATACATTCTGTGAAGAGCAGCACATTTGCCTACTTCTAAATCACAGGACTCCTTTTTTACGATTTTGTTGATAGGAGTAAAGACTGTTATGGAAAGTGGTATGATTTCTGCTACGTCTTAACTGGGTTTTGTTTTCTTGGCATAACTTTATCAATCAGTGCCTTACTCCAAGTGGCATGGCCTTATTCTTTTCAGTCATGAAAGAAAAATTATTTACTTCTCAATTAGTGTGGTTGTATGAATATGGAACTTGGGTTCCAGGCAATTGTGCGGGGCAGGTTTGTATGGCTGTACTAGTAAATTAAACACGCCCAGGATTGTGCCTAGATACTGAATGTGCTTGGGCTACTTGACGTCACAGATTTATGCTACTAAATTTTTCCACCTCTAGGGTGTAGTGACCACAGATCACCTGTTAGGAATAACTTCTGGTAAATTCCGATTCCCAAAACTTGGCTGGGAATTGTTAAGGGGACTGGATATGAGGCAAAGGCATATAAGGTGGTATCTTAACATTCAAGAGTACAAATCATTGCTTTCAGTGCTCGGAAGCAAACCTAGGCAGTATTTTACTAATGTAAACTTAGACTGTGGTTAGTTGTCTCCCCGGTCAGTGAAGCAGACTCCACCATTACAGAATGTTTGGACTTTTATGGGACAAGAATCTGTTATATTCCTCATGCTCTTACCATTCTCTTCTTTCACAATATGATTCTCGTTGTTGGTGAGATGACTTACAATTTATTTAATGTGTATGTAAAATAGCAATAGAAGGTAAAACCTTTCCAGTTTATAAGTATGAATATAACAAAGCTAGCAGGACCCCACTGTACTGAGTGCTGTGCCAACATATAGCGTGAGACTGTCTGCTGGATATTGCACAGAGCTCTCATTTCAAATTTACAGAGACACTGAGCAGCAGGGATCAGGGGTGCATTCAAACAGAACTGATTGGAGAAAGACCAAGAAACAAGTTAGTAGCAGAGAACTGGGACAAAGATAACGACTCAAGGGTTACAGTGGATGTCAAGTGGAGGATAAGCCAATGAATTAGTATCCCTGCAAACCAGGCACCAGGCTGTTATTGGAGGAGAGTGGCCACCAGGCTGAGGAAAGCTCTCACTCCCCTCTGCTCAACATTGATGAGGTTGCCCTGGCGTGCTGCATCCAGTCCTGGGCCTCCTAGCTTGAATGGGAGGGGAGAAACTGGAGATGGTCCTGCAGAGAGCTGCCTTGATGAGTACAAGCCATGGACACATGCACTGCAAGGAGATGTGGAATGAACTGGTGCAACGTCTGGTGAAGAAGAGGGTAAGGAGCAGTATGATGTGTTTGAAGAGAAGGTGCAAAGATGTCTGACCCAAACTTCTTTCAGTCAGTAGGTGGTGCAACAAGAGGTGGCAGTAACAGATTGTTGTGGATGGGAGGATTGAATCAGGATAATATAAGAAAAAGACCTTCTTCACTAGGAAACTAGAGGAGAGCAACAGGATAGCAGTAAAGGCTGTTGAATCTCTGCCTGTGAAGGTTTTCAAGGCTTAGCTAGGCAAGGCAGTGGCTGACCAAACCTAGTGCTGTTTTCATCAGGCTTTGAGTGAAAACAAGCTGGCTGGGCTTGGTGATCTGCAGCCAGCACTGCTCCTTCTGCGAGGGAGAACCCATGTGCAGCAATGCTGGGCATGAGCCTTGTCCAGAAAAAAACATTTACCACAAGTTGTGCAGGAAGGAACATCTACTGTATTCTAGCTCAGTGTATGACATTTTTGATAAAAAAAGGGGAACAATTCAACTGAACGTGGCACTGAGTGCTATGGTTAATTGACTTGATGGTGTTTGGGCAAAGGTTTTTGCAGTCTTGGTGATTCTTTGATTCTGTTCACATAATTACTTTCTCTCCCTTGTTTTATGCTCTGCCCCTGCAGACCAGCAGTGGAGCTTACATTTTGAAGAAGTGTATTCTTCTTATTAGTGGAGATGATTTCATTCATATGCTGGGAAATTTACTTAATCTGCAGTTTAGATACTGAAGGTCATAATATATTTCATCTATTTTTCTTTAAGAGGTATCCAATTGCAGTTTTTGTCTTTACAGGCATTTTTTTTTACATTCCTATTGTGAAACGTGACTATGACCTCAAGGAGATCCAAATTTTGCCTATATGCAGAGAAAATACTCAAATCTGCTGACAAATATATGTCAGTATTTTATGAGAACTTGGTATATTAGGATATATTTGACAAGATTAATCAGAGACCAGCTCATGGAGATATTAGCCAAACTGCACAAGTATGAGTGAAAACCACTCACAGCCAAATTAACTTAATAGAAATGCTGTTGCTAGCACAGCACAGTTCACTAAAGATAAAATACAGTATCTGGTCAAAGAGGAGAGCACAGCTAAGCATTTCATCCATTAACTGTGCAGCTTCCAGTCCAGTCACACAGCTAGCAGTGGTGTGCATGTTTCAAGCAATGGTACAACAGCATGGCCCACTACCAAATCTGCAGCCCTGTTGAGCTGGAGCCTTGTGCACCCAGCACTGAGAACACAACAAAGCATGTAAAAGCTGTTTGGTGTTTTCAAAGTGGAAAGGCACACCATGAAACTTGGCCTTGGCCTCTTCCACATTCAGGATGTCCTTCATTACACTCCTGCAAACTCCCGGTCTGTGAACAGCACCTTACTACACTCTGCATCCCAGCTTGGCTGATAACATTCTAAAAAATCCTACATTACATTTGAGGCCATTTAAAAACCTGCCCCGGTTTAGTCTCTGTACTCATTCAAATCAATATTAAAGTTAGAATTCAGAGGGAGTTATTTTATATATTTGTGAAAATGTCTCATTTGCTTCCAAATATTTTGCTTTGCAATAAAAAATATTAATTTTTGAAATTCTTCAAATGCAAAAATTTCCCCCCCCCCCCTTCAGCTTTTGGCTGCTGAAAAGATCCTTGGTATTTAGGGAGTTTCAGAACCTAGTTTGAACTGGCTAACACATTGTTAACACAGTCTTCACTTTCCCCTTAAAAAACAAAAAATAGGAAAATAGGCATTCCATGAAGATGAAAATTGGAAAAGGAACGAAAACATGCCAATTAAAACTATTTCATGAGCCCTAAAATTTTCCCTGGATTAAAAAAGTGCAGTGCTACGCCAACCCTGAGCAGTTCTGGAAGAAGAGGAGAAAGGTTCTGGTGTTCTGCACATGGTGTTCTGCATGTTTGTTTCATTTTGCTTTATATGAGCTTTTATACTTTTCTTCTGGTAAATAGTAGTGTTGTTACTGTGAGACTGTAGCTTTTCTTGGATCCCTGTGGCAGTACCTAAATGCGTGCTCTGTGACCCCCTCCACCACACTTTCTGAATCCACTGGGCTGTCAAATCAAATCAAAACTGCTGTCAAAGATATTAAGCTCCCACAAGTTACATGAAAACAGGTGGCTGGGAGAAGAACGATCCTATTAGCATCCCCACAGAGGGGAAAGTTGCAAGATAATTTCACCTTTTGTTCATCACAAGAATTCAACACCGCAGAAACACTTGATAGAAAAAAGATGCTCCTTATATTGAAGAGACATCTTCAAGTGGCACCTTATCAGATGCTGAGGAACCTAACCATGAGATCTGACACCATGGAAAAGTAGGCTCCACTTCGTTACTGGGTTTCTTATTAAGGGATGCATTTCTTCCATGGGGTTGCTCTTTGTTTAACCTCTCCCTGCATGTTTGGAGAATCTGACACATGGAGTAGTGTAACTGCAGCTGTGCATCAAAGAACTTCTGGAAAAAAAAGACAACCAAATCCCCAAAGCATTAAATACATTATGCTTTGGGAAAGAAGGTGATCTTGACAGAATCCAGGCAGATACAAAGTCAGCTTGTGGAATGGACTGAGCAGGCAATTGCCCAGAACAGCAAAACACCCTTGGTGAGAGTGGTCATTGCTGCATCAGAAAATAGGCTTGCCAAGGGTCTTGGTGGGCATGGGGCAGCTCCTCACAGAAACCCATTCTCCCCTCACCCAGGGTGGGAGCAACAGGGGTCACTCCTGGTCAGCTCTCCAAGCCATTGCCATTCTCCCACCCTCACTTCTCATGGAAGCAGCAGCCTAACCCCAACTTCCTCCCCAGTTTCTCCCACACACTACAGCATCAAAACTCATCTTCCCCACACCTCTGAAAAATCTTGAGCTGGCTCAAGATGCACAGGAGTACATCAAACTGGAAATGCCATGAGCTCTCTTCTCTTGACAAGCTACACTAAAGCTCCTACATGCCATTTTTAACAATCCTAAAGTCATGCTAGCTGCTGCACCTGTATTAAAACACAGGCCCTGATCCTATACCACTGACATCAGGGAAAGTTTTGCCACTGGATTGAATGGGGACAGCTTAAAAGCATAGGCATTTAAGACAGATTAGGTTTTGCAGCTTTAGTCTATAAATATGTAAACTCTGTGGACATTTAAGTTTATTTCTTACACCTGTTGTAATATTAATGCTTAAGCAGCTAAAACTCTTATTATTAGTCTTTTCTACTAGACTGTTTCAAGGTTCATGGCCTTATACTTGTGAAAAGTTGAGTAGAAGTATTGCAGAAATTTGTCTGCTAAGTGCAGGAATCATTCTGATTACACTTTTAAAGTCCATTCTCATCCCAGAGATGTTACTGATCCTCCTGGCACTCCAATTTTATGCACCACTACCTTCAGCAGAATCCGTCATCTCTCTGAAACTGGAACAAGATGTGCAACTAAACCCTGTGGGAGAACTGTGCAGTAATGTGGCCTTGGGGAAAAAATGCAAAGATGAACCAGCTAGGCTTCACCCAGTACAAGTAGTTTGCAAAACAGTGCTTCCTCCTCAAACAGGTAGGAATAAAACAAGATCCCTCAAAACGAGCCTCCCCTTTGCCTCTGCTTTCCTGGGTGTGCACACTATACTGGTTTTGGCTGGGGTGGTTTACTTTCTTCACAGTGGCTGATACGGGGCCGTGTTTTGGATTTTTGCTGAACAGAGTATTGATAACACGGGGATGTTTTAGTTGTTGATCAGCAGTGCTTACAGGGTCAAGGCCTTTCCTGTTTCTCACCCCAGCAAGGAGATTGGGGATGCACAAGAAGTTGGAAAGGGACACAGCCAGAAAAGCTGACCCCAACTGATTAAAGGGATATTGGATATCATATCATGTCATGCTTAGCAATGAAACTAGGGGGGAGGTTGGCTTCTCAGGGACTCACTGAGCATTGATCCATCATTTGTGAGCAATAGTTCTCATTTTCATCACTTGCCCTTCTTGGGTTTTATTGCCTCTCCTTGTTATTTTCCTTTTCTGCATTACTATTAGTATTATTATTATTATTACAATTATTACATTTTTCATATCTCAACCCATGGGTTTTCTCATTCTTACCCTTCCAAATCTCTTCCCCCCATTCTGCTGGGGGTGTAGTGAGCAAGGGGCCATGCGATGCTTAGTTATTGGCTGGGGTTAAACCATGACAGCACAGAAAAGCCCTCCCTTAAGGCAAGAAGGACTTTTTCCTGCCATACAGAAGCAGCTGGGGGATGAAGCTCAGGAGAGGAGCTGGCTGGACTCCAGCTGTAAGGAGCAGTTATGGAAGCTACCTGAGCTCCCAGAGATGTTTCTACAGGTTCATCCAGCCTCTCACTGCCCCAAGCTCTCCATTGCCAGCCTCCCTTGCCCTCCCTGCAAAGAGGTGCTTAATTGCGTTACTTCATTTTGTCTCTTTGACTGAGAGCTAGACTTGCAGCTTCTATGCAAGAAGAACATGTCTGATGAAGAAAAGTGTTTGAGAGAACAGACCTTTTGGCTAAAACTCAAACCACTTCATTTTTACTCCTTCAGTGAAGTATTTTGGGGTGAGGGTGACAGTGGGAATGTGATGGTGTGGGGAAAAGGACTACTTTACCAGCCAGATATTTGGAATATAATGCTTTATTTCAAACTCCAGGAACATATATTTGTTTTAAATATAGAAAGACTGATTGTCTTTCCTAATTACAGTATACATCAACATTATTACAGCATTGAAATTCGATCTGTGAAGTGTGAAATATTGATAGAATTTGGTGATCTGTTTTCCACTCAGTTTTGCCTTTATGCTTAGCTGCATATGAGATACACAGAAGGTATGTATTATCAAACAATGCACATAAGACCAGTTATTAGCAACACCTAATAACCTAGTTATTAATGATCCCAAGCAAACACTGAGTGTGCTAGTGTGCAAATGTTACACATCAAATCAGTCATTAAATGCTGTCATGACCACTCTTGTGGAGTTTACTGGTACTGTACTAAAAAATGTATTTTATGGTTTAACCATTTAATTTTTTTACAGGGAAAAGCTTCTGCTGCCTATTTGCTGCAGAAGAGCAATCAAGATTTAGTTTGCTTTCATGTATGAAATACAGGCTTTTACTTTTCTCAAAAAAAGCTATAATCTAAAATATATAGTTTCCTATCAGGTCATTTGCATTAGCACACAGAGAGGATGTGAGCAGGCACTTAGTGCCTTGTGATTAACACTCATGCAGCTACAAGCTCTCATTTACTAATAGAGAAAAAGAAAACTACATCCCCTGCTGTAACTTAAGTGAAGACAAATTTGTTATTAATTTAATAACATAGCTTATTTATTCACAGACAGAGAGAATTGCAGACTGCATGATGGCTGAGAGCCGTGGAGATGCCTGCATTCATCTTAGTGAGTGAGAAAAGTGATAACTCATAACTGCTACAGCCCAGAGTGAGTTATTAGATCACTTCTCAGAGATAAAAGGTTAGACCAGATTGCAGCCATCAGATCTTTTAATGTCTGTGTGTACATTCAACAGTGAACATGAAAAGATAGACCAATTTTTGCTTCATGCTCTAGCAAACCACTCCACAACTTTTCCACAATTGCCCTTGGTTCTCCCTATATTTTCCACCCAACTTGTGCTGACTTT
The DNA here is from genome assembly GCF_041296385.1 of Aphelocoma coerulescens. NCBI lineage: Eukaryota > Metazoa > Chordata > Aves > Passeriformes > Corvidae > Aphelocoma > Aphelocoma coerulescens. The sequence goes on from NC_091015.1 coordinate 82,489,188, forward strand.
GCCACTCAGAGTTTTGTCTTTCACATCTCAACATCTGTATGAACTAGTTATTCAACTGAGTAGAAGATCAACAGCTGTTTTTTTCAGAGACGGATTAATAGCTTGATTTTCAGTGGCACCAGAAGAACACACATCTAGGGAAAGTTCTTATTGGTTTAAGCCTGTTGTTCAGGGAAAGGGTAATTTACAGGAACATTCAGCCTGACCCTCTCACTTTAGCATGACCTTTTTATTCCAACTGCATGGTGGGTCTTGAGTAAAGGCAGCAAGCAAAGCTCATCTTGTCACGTAACATGGTGTTTATGACCAGTCACTAGACTCACTCAGGCAGGACCAAATGACCTGGCAGGGTACAGATTTGCAGCATCTATATTAAACTGATAAACTTATTTGCTATTCAATATAAAATCATGGGTTTGATTATAGATGTCTAAAATTAGCATCAGTGTTGCACACATTTGCAGTAGTTGTTACTTTGGCTGGCTTGCCACAGACTGACCAAAGGATAAACCAAAATCTGCTGCAGATGAAGAAACACACCTTTTGTTTAGGTGTCACAACGAATTCCACTGAGCTGTCCTGGAACTCAAGCACTCACAATGATCTGACACATTCATAAATGCATTATAAAATCAAGAAATCATTTAATGTTCACTGATTTTACTACTTTGTATTAAATCAGTTGTTTAAATGTATTTCTCTGTAATATTTTTGAATTACAGAATCTATTACTGCAGGACTTGCATTGCTGCCTGTAAGTTCAGTCCTGCTATTTATAAGTGTTACATTTATGGCATTTATTAATATAACCCAGTTGAAACTGATCTCAACTGAATTATGTATACACACAGGTTACTTTCTTACATCATTAACTTGATTAATATAAGGAAGATTTCCCAGGTTTAAAGAAGGGGATTGAGAACATGGACTCCTGATTTATATCTAATGATAATTAACATCACTGGATTGATTGCAGCTATATTGATTGCTGCTAGTGAACTTTCTGAAACACAGAATGCAGTCCTACAGCTTGTCAGGACTCATGGTGGCTGCATCATTGGACTCAGCAGTTAGACAAAGTTGGGTGCATGAGTTTTTTATTAGAAGAAAGAATCTGCTTTTGAAAATGTTTGTGTATCTATAACAAATAAGCTTTGCTTTCCACTTATGAAGACAGGGTAATGCTTTACAAGAAAGCATTTTTTTCCAGGAAAAAAAAAGTAATATGTACTGTAAACTAAAAAAATATCATCAGAAGCACATTTCACTTTTCTGCAAGTGATGCATGTGTATGTATTTCCCAACAAGGGCTTTCAGACATAAAACTAAAAATACAGGCAGAAAGAGAGAGATGAGGGAACCATTGAGATTAAAAACTAAACCAAAACACGCTATAAAGTGTGATTAGAAGAATGAGGAAGAGTTGACAAGGCTTATGAATGATCAGCCTTCCTGAAACAATACTCCAACCCCACAGGCTTTTGTCAAAATTTCTTATTAAAAGGTGGGGGAGGGGCTCTCATGTTCAGAAATTGCCAACACGCACAACTTCAACAGGAGCTGCAGGTCCTCAGAAAATGAAGTTCATGGTCTAATAGGTTCCAGTTGCCTCTGTTCCTCTCTGCAGGTCATGCTGTAAAATTACAGCATTCATGCATAGCAGCTATAGTGCTCAGAGGAATTGACAGTGGAGCACAAAAGCTGTCCAGGGTTAGGGATGCAGACAGGTTTCTGTAAAGTATCAGATTATCAGCTATTCACAGTGAAAAATGAAAGGCAAGAGGAAATCTTATCTCCAGGATTTGGCATCAGTCAACAAGAAATCTTAAATTGTAATTCAAAGTCCTAATGATGAGTAAATTGTTAGCAGTCTTATTACACATACACATTCTGGGTAGATTTTTCACACAGGAACAAAGGAATCTATTTCTTCTACCATGCTTCTGTAGTGCACTATATTGGACCTCAACCCTGCAGGAGTACGAGGGGACTTTCAAATCAATTTGTTTCAAATTCTCTGGGAGGATTTATTGCATCAGTTTTTCCACCATGACATTCTGCACAGTGTCCAGATTGTTATAGGCCTATCCATTTGAGACTGGTGTTTAGTATAAAAACTTATCCCATAGACAAAAAAATTTAAAAATTTATACCTCATAAGGAAATAAAAGAGAGCCTGAGAAAATATAGTTGATGATCTTAAAGATCTTTTCCAACCTAAATGATTCTATGATTATACTTTTGTTTTTGGGAGAGGATTGTTCAGACCTTACCCATCCTGGATGTCAGGATGTGTGTTTTGAGTGGAGCTGAAACAGATGGGAAATCTACAATTGAAAAAAATGTTTTTCTTTTATTTTTAAAAATTAAAAATGTATCAAATATAAAAAAAATTCTAAAAAGTTAATTGATTTTTTTAAAGTGTTGAGAGGACTGAATTTTGAGATCAAATGTAGAAATTGCTGTCAATGAAGGATATAATCTTTTGTTTTACCAAAAATCAGCCAGTAGCTTGATAGCTAAAGAATACACTTAGGAACCAGAGCAAACCATTGTTCTTTCTGGTTCTGGCTGGAGGTTTGATCTGGCCTCCAAGATGAATGCCTGAGTCATTGGGTCATGGTGATCTAGTTCTCTGCTCCAGGAGCCTGCATCTGAAAGCTCATGGGAGAGTCACTCCACTTTCTACTGCCAGAAGCCAAACACCTTGTCTTTCCACACCCCATGTGCACAGTGCAAGCCAGCCTCTGCTTCACTGAGCATTTCAGTAACACGAAACAAAGAAGCCTTGACAGTGCCAAGCAAGAGCTCCTCCCTGCTCAGCAGTCAATAGCCTGATTGCAGGCAGCAGCAGTGAGTGATGGATCAGTGAAGAAAGAGGATATTTTTCTTCTATCACCTGAGAAATAGAAACGATAGAGGTCCTTTTCCTGGTATTTAGTGTATTAGCATAAATACAGTGAAGTTGGGAAGATGCTTAGGAAAGTGGTCACACGTGCAATTAAAATGACTTTTGAAGCCTCAGTGTCACCAAGATACATTTATAAAGCAGTATGCTGGCCATGACCACGCCAGAAATCTGTGTAGCAGTTGCATTGAGTATAAACAAGAACCTGTTGATAAATTAGCAGAGAATCAAGAAAGAATTGCAATCAGACTCCAAGGTCACCAAATATGTCATCTAGTCTCTACATTATTCTTTTTTAAAGATCATATTTATCAGTATTTCTAAATGATAGAAGCAATACCTCACAGACATTCAGCCAGGAGTCTAAAGGGAGAGTAGAGCCCCAGTTTCCCCATAACAATTTTCTACCAACTTAAAGACTCCAATGATATTACTCCTAATTTACTTTAGTGCTAAGATGATCAGGGTTCTAAAAGAAGAAATTGCCATTTTATCATAATTGTCAAGAAGAAACTAGGAAAGCAGTTGGAAATTTTCCAGTGAGACATGCTTGCACCAGAAGCTGTCAATTCTTTGAAACAGAAATATGTCTCAGAAATGCCATGTAATGTGCTACCAATGAGCTAGAGAAAGGATTTCTGACAGAAATCAGATGGAAAGCTGACTGACTTTTTCTTCAAATTATCTAAATAGTCACTTGGGAGGCCTTGGTTTCTTGGGTTTACAAATGTAGGATGGCCCTTCTGTGAAGAAAGCAATATAAATGTATAATCATTCTGCTTTCTGCACAGACCTTGAAAGTTCTGAGAAAACCACATCTGGGTTTTCTTGAAGCTCACAGCTTCTGTAGAAGGTGTGTGGCTTTATTTTTTTCTGGAAACAGTGTGAAACTTGGACCTTAGAATGCCTAGTTACTGCAACAAAAGAAAACATCTCATTATAGTCTAGTTCACAGACTCTTAAATTTTGACATTTTCTGAAGAGTACTTTCTGCTCCTTATGACATTTTAAAGTTTAAAATCAGCAAGATTTTACATCTTTCTCTATCAACAAAATGATTTGCCACCGCCTTGCCACATTTTCCCTTGATATCAGGCAACCTCAAGAAATCTCATCAATAATGCTAAAGTCAAACACTAGAGTTCACTCAGTGTACAGTACATAATTTACCACCCTTGTGGAGAAAATACATAACAAATAATTTTTATATATATATACAAATACATATATATATATAAATATATGTACATACATAAGTGTGTTTATATTTATATTATATATATAGAATGTATACATGCATAAACCTCCATACACAACATACATACACCTCCTGGTATCTAGTATGTACCTCTATTTTTTGGTTGAAATTTATCTTACTGCTCAATTTAGAGGAAGTAATGAAAGAAGGAACAATGTTGTCTAAGGTAGCACAATTTTTCTGTCGTTGTAGTCTTAATATTGACAGAGGAAGGCAATCTTCATAAAGAAGACTTTAGGTAACCAATTGATGTGTAGATTTGGGGTCTAGTCATCCACCAGAGATATGACTGGCACAGATAAGGCTATTTCTCACATGTATTTCACAATCCTATTTAGTGAGTTTTTGTCTCACCCAAGAGAATTCACTTACGAAAACTCTTGGCTGAGACTGTTGCTAAATGAACCAGACAGTGCTGCAGTGCAGGAGTTAATTTCCTCATTTGTGGCTATAGTCCATCATTCAGGGATTTAAATGTGCATTGTTGAATAGCTGTGATGTGCTATTTAATTTCTGAAGTAGGTGCATATCAGTGTTAGGTAAATTGATCCCTTTATCACCTAATTTGCAGTACCTCAATGAGATATTTTGAGGCTTAATTGATAAATGTTTGAAAATACATTCACGTCCTTTGGAAGGATAGAGTGGGTGATAACATATGATCACAATGGGTATTTACGGGGACTCAGAATGGCAATCTGTCATTTGTTGACATTCAGCTGTAATTCGTGTCTGACCTCTACAAAGTCTCTGCTGAGAGAGATCCCAGGCCACAATCTCTCACTGAGGTTGCAAAGTTGGTATGAGGCAGAATAACTGAGCTGTAGCTACAGAGAACTGACATGAGAAACTGCAGCAATTGAAAACAACACCCCAAAAGCAGCATATTTAAAGCTATTAAACAGCATGGGGCTGAAGAATAGCTGTTTAAATAACTACAGTGATAATACTCCCAAACATACAAACCCTTAGGCAAAAACAGGACTGCGAAGGTTGACAATCAAAACCGTTCACGAGCAGCACCAGATCTGCATAAGTGTCAAGGTGATCAGAACAAAGTTGCCCAGTCCCCCTGTCAAGAGCTGTGGAGGAGTCCAAGAGACCAAGAGACAGGTGAGAGATGGTTGTGGCTTTCCAGGAGGGAGTAAACAGCTGGCAAAGCAGTTTTGGGGCTGGAAAAGGTTTCCAAAGCCCTTCCTAAAATGGATTGAAACTGGCATTCCCACTGAGGTGTGACTGCAGCCAAAGTGCAATTTTCCAGGATCTTGGACAGAAACAGTATACTAAACTTTAGGTTACATTTTAAAGACCTTTCAGGTGGTGGGGGCCTTGGCGTTCCTCAAACCTGGAGTGACAATGCTATGAAAGAAGAGGTGGGGAGTCTCCCTAATGTGCGAGAGAAGTACATTAACATAATGTGAAGTGGAAAAGTGAAACACTGAAAACAGCCAGAAATAAGTGGAACTAGGGGGGATTTTACTTGTCTGATTTGGATGAGCAGGGTTCTGCAGGAAAAACAACAGGTGATCCTGCAGTGAAAGATCACCTCAAAGTCGTTTCTCACAGCTATGATATAAGGGAGCACAACCAAAATTCCTTCGTTGTGTAACTTTTTGATTTGAGCGTATGGCCAAGCGATCTCAATTTGCGTGGTGGTTGGGGCCTTTATAATACACTGCTTTTCTTCTCTTGTATTTCGTTTTATGAAGATGAAAAGAAAGTAACACAAAAAGGCTTTGATAGCTAAAAATCTGTCTAAGCATACCAGTTGTGATAATAGGATGGTGTCCTTTCTTTCCACAGCCTTACTCACAAAAGCCCCAGGATACAGACTAGAAAAATGCAGCACAGCTATTAATGCTCTAATATTCACAAAACAGCGTAAGTTGCTGTTACCTGCTATCCTACACCCATTCATAAGACTGCTCCTTTTCTTTATCATAATACCAGAGACTGTATCAGCTGCTCGGCTAATGTGCGGAGATTCCTTTGTCCAAAACCCAAGGACTTTGCACCATGTAGGCCAGGCAACTTCCAGCTGTGGCTCACTGCTTTGAGAAAAGCTCAGGCTGGCCTTGGCAAAGGCATGAAATCCCTTATGTTGGCTAACAACTGAGGAACTCCAGGGGGAAGATGTCTTTTATTTCTCTAGGGACAAAAGGGATCATTTTAATGAACAATAATGTTCTATAGTAAATTACTGATGGAGAACTACCAATTGTGATTTGAACCAACGCCACTTGCCTGACAGCAGCACATGATCACAGTGGGAAACTGCTGAGCAGGTTCTCTCTTTGATACTAATGGAGAAGTTTATTTTGTAGTTCAGCCCTGAGACAGTAGCACCTTGTAGTCTCCAGTCTGGAGATAATTAACTTCAGACCTTTGAAGTTCTTTGCACTCCGCCTGTGAGACTGTACTGTGTGCCAAAGACATGCTTGGCAAGTCCAGTTACCTGGCAGGACAGCAGATGGCTGCAGCTGGAGACTCTGACTGCAGTGGGGCATTCCTTGGGCATAAGGCCTCCCTCAGTGGCACCCTTCATCAGGTGAGATCTCCCTCCTGCAGTGGGCCAGGCTCAGCTGGATGATGGATCAGAGGAAGTTGGAGCGACCTGCCACAACAGGCACACTGGGGTGTTAGCTGGGCACTGGCTCTGATGCTGCACTGCAGTGGGTGAAGTACCAACCAAACCAGAGGGAGTGAGCATGAGGTCACAGAGACCTGCATGGGCTTCAGACAACTGTGTGACATTTACAGGCTTTTTGGTTAGAACAGCAGGATAAATTCCAATTTCAAGTAATAGAGATCTTAAAAAAATTATTCTAATTTTCATGTGCTTAGAAACAGTAATTGAAAAATTAATAGGCCTATTCACATAGGAAGGAAGATGTATCTTTTTCCCAAGAATGAAATTCTTTTGGCAAAGGTTCTCATTTCTACATATGCCTGTGGTATGTCTCCTATACAAGAAATCACTGAAAGTAAAAATAACTCATGAATGCCTCCTGTAAATGTCTCAGAGCCCACACAGTCTGTCCCTTAGCTGGGTAGGAAAAGCGAAAGGAAGAAGGAAAGAAAGATTTTAGTGCACTTGCAAACTTCTAGGTCTGATCTGGACAGCAGAGAGTAAACAAAGCCTGAGTCATACCTTATAATCTGTTTTCTTTCTGGCCATAACATCTGAAAGATAAGGACAAAAAAGGGCATGTAATAATGGTCTCACTTTTTAAGTCCCATCTGTCACTTGCACCAGGTGAAATACAGAACCAGGAAAAGAGGCTGCTGCTGACAGTCCAGCGAGGAACAACTTCTGTCCATTAGATATTTTGTTATGCCTGATGACCCCACAGCGCTTTGATAGCAGATGCTTGTGCCCACCTGCAGCCCAGCATCATCTTGTCATTATGGTATCAGGCACCAGAAAGGGCAGGTGAGCCTGATGATATTGTTTCAAAACTGCATCTGTTTTCAGGGAGATGTCTGCTGAGAAACATGAACTTGTCAATGGAGGAGGGAAACATGGGGAACTACAGGCATAGTGGAGACTGGTGGGTCAGTGATGAGGAAGACAGGAGGAAGGACAACTTCTAAGGACAGGCACAGCAAAGAGAACAGAGTGGACTGGCAAAAAGCATGGGTGAAGGGGTTTGTGAGCCTGAGGAGTGGATAGAAGCTGTGAAAAAATCCTGCTCAAGTGAAGACATGAAGGGAAGACAATCTTGAAATCACAGATGCTGGGAACAATTCTAAGGGATCCAAGAGAAGAAGAGGATGGCTGTTACAGTGGACACCAACAATGGAAGTTAATTTGAAAGGTTCCTTCAAGGGCAGGTTTTCATTTGGAAGGCAATTTAAGAAAGAATTTGAGGTCAGAAGAAAGAAGGTAAAACAGGATGAGAATGACTTGTCCCTCATTAAGGAATGACAATAATTGAGCACACCGAAATGGCGAAGATAAGGCATGGTTTCAAAAAAAAAAGTCTTACAGTTACTGAACAGACTTTCCCAAGAAGCACAAGTGGCTTTCTCCTCATTGTCTATCAGATTAATTCATATCCAACCCATAGATTCATTTGGGTTGGAAAAAATCCTTAATGAAGTCCTTTGGACTTTATAAGAAGAAAGAAGATGTAAGCTTTAATGTGTTCCATGTCATGGATGTCAGAACTGGTGAGAGTCATTACCATTTCTTTGTGTGGGAGCCAGGAACACTGCCTATGCTCTTCCCTTGCCAGCCTGGGGCATTACTTTGCACTAGTAGGTAAGCTTCTCTGCTGTTTTGCTCTGAAGAGAAATGATACTGAAAACCTCCCATTTCAACTGTGGTTTCACCCTCTTACAAGATTTTACTAACCCAACGTTTTCCTCATTGGGTAAAATTTATTTTACTTGCACTCATCCAAGGGTTTCATGTAGAAGAACATCTCCAGGCCCTTGAACATCACTGTTTTTGTTGTGTGCAGACAGAGTTGTCCACGCCTTACTTACTCTCAGGCAATGTTTACCTTGGAACTGTAAAATGAAACAAAAGTGGATTGGAAAGTCTTTATGGAGTCCAAATCACATTGGAAATGGGTGTGACCTGTTTATACAAATTGGTCTTACCTCCCTTTTTTCCCCTCACAAAAAGTTACCTACATTAAAACAGATTACTTTGAAGTGATTTCCTGCGTCATGAGAGTTAGACTGAAGTTCCACGCCCCCTGAAAAAGTGATATTTTCCATGGTATACTCCATATATCCGTATTTCATTGGATCTCATAATGCAACCATGTGGTTAAGTAGAAGGAAAAATGAACAATATGTTTGGACAGATAATCTGGCCTGGGACCCTGGATTCCATGGCTACATTTACACTTCTAAATAACTGGGCCAAGGTCACTGTCTGTTACTGAGACCAACAGACACAGAATGGCATCCAAGCATGCTGTTAAACCCTTTTACCTTTCAAAACAGGATAGCCACACACTGTCTGCCTACTTAGAATTGTCCCTGGCCCGTGCAACTGTTTGGGAAAGTGCTAATTGGCTGAGGCCAAAGTCATGCCAAGAAATATTTTTACAATTTTATGACACAGACAATAACATTTTTAGTGTCTGGGAACATTCCTGGCAGCTGCTTAATTTATTAGCATAGGACCATATGCAGCCCCAAATTACAATTCCTTTAAGACAGTATTCCACATTATATGGTTTAAAGCTGAAGGGATACATTGTTTAGATTTTCCCTGAGAAATAATTGAAAAATGTTAAAGTAATGGATATTTGCTCATCGAGAACACTGATTCTGCAGATGCTGGCATTTTTGCTTTGAAAATCATGAATGAGCAACTCATACTTAACGAGACCCAAATTTTAATTGAACAATGAATTATTTAGGCCTTTTCCTATGTCAGCGCTGCTATTTTTTTTTTTTTTTAGAGTTTCCTAAATAATAATTCCCACCACTTTTGTGAGTTCAGTGTAGTATTTCATGAGTGGGAGAATGAGTTTCAATGAGATCAAAGTAAGAAGCTTGCAGTGCTGTGTAGACTCCGACATAGTCAAATAGCAGCTCTTCTACTGATAAGATTCCAGGACCAAAATTAAAATAATACTGTTGAAAAAAAAAAAAAAAGAGAGTCATACTAAAAGTGACAAACATTTCTGGTCAAAACATCATGGTGGGACTGTGGATATAAGTGAGACTATGTTGGAATTTCTAGGTGCCCTTCAGCTTCCCTAACCACAAGGTTATCTCATCTTTCTTTGCCCCCTATTTCTTTCTTCTGATACCTCTGATTTCCCACAACAAAGAAGTAAGGATGCTGGGAGAAAAGATGCAATTTCACTATGGATTTTCAACTTATTTCCGGGTCACACCACCGGCCTATATGCAAGTGGAGCAGGAGTCCTATGAAAACTCAGTAATGGTAATAATGGGAAAGGATATCACTAAACATAGCAGCTGATTCACAAAACTAAATAAAGTTGCAGATAGGATAACTTATTTTGCTGCTTCAATTCTGAGTGACTTTGAAACACTAACATTCCTTTAGCATAATTTTATGCCTGTGCAATATTTTGCATTGAGGTGCAACTGTGTAAGAAGCACTTGGCATATCAGTTCAGATTTCTTCTGTTAAGATGTGGTTACTTATGAATAAACTATGTGGCCAAAGGTTCTAAACAAAGTATATAAAATATAAATATACAAGCTTATATATTAAAAAAGAAAACAACCCTAAATAACACTAGAGCAAAATAAACCAGGTTAACAAGTTGGGGTATTGTTTGAACACACAGTGGAGCAGGCAGCTAATGATGCAAAGGTTACTGGAGCAGGAATATCTCAACTAGATTTCTGATGTAATGACAGTGTGCATTTCATGTTTGAACTCTGAAAAGCAGAGTTGATCACATAGCCTAAAATATTGTCTTCTATGAATATTCAGAGTTTATATACCAAAACTTAACAGTTGTTTATTTTCTTTTGTAAATTGGTTGTAGCACTCAGAAACATCCATTTAGTGCTCAGGAAAAAGTTTTCAGATTTAAGAGGCATATGGAGGTTGCTAAAATATTGCTGGGGATTTTTCCAGGCTTTTTTAAGCTTTATTTCTATTTATGTAGCTTTTACATTATACTGTCCAAAGGAGAGAAGAGGAGGGAAAGATCTGATATGAATGAACTTTGCCTGCTGCTAGTGCATGGGAGAGCTCTGAATGCTCCGTCTATTTTCAGAACCCAATAAATATAGATGGAGCAAACCAGGATTGGTTTTGTCAGTACAATTTTCTTGTCTGTTTCATTTTTTTCTTGGTAGAACCAAAATGAAAGGTGACCTGAATTTCGATATTTTTTTTACTCTAAACTCCCTATGTTCTGCAAAGAGGTGATAGTTCCAAGAAGGAACTGTTTGTCGACAAGTAATCTATCTCAATTTCACATCATCTGTGGACATCTAGCTGGCATCTAATTTACATACTGAGGGTATGGAGAGAGAAGAAACTCTACTTGGAGGCTGTCAGAACCAGTTATCCCTATGTAGAATGGAGTGGTTTGCACTGGCACTCACATGAAAAATCCAGAATCTCAAATGGTTGTGCAAATCTGCCGAAACTATCATCTGAAATGAAAGATGCTGAATACCAGGGAGAGATAAAGGGGTGGAATCAGCCATGAAGTGTCTGTTCCATATAGTTTTCCTTATCCCACTCTATAGCCCTAAAAGGGAGACCCTAACCATGAAAGAAATATTTCAGAGACAGGCAATGCCTTACTTTATTTAACATACATGTATGCATATGCACACATATATTAGCAAAATTATTTATGCTTGCCATTAAACTGAATCAGAAATACTTGTAATCATCTTGTTTTCCTCATTTTTCTCCTTTTTGTTCCTTACATGCTCTCCCTGACATGCATCAGTGAGAGCTTCTCAATCTCATTTCCTCTTCTCACTTTCCATTCTACTTCTTGCTGTCTTGAACAGGTTTAACTATCTTCCTGCTTCCCAAACTCTCATTATCTTTCCATCTCTCTCCTTTCCACTACAATTCCTCTTCCTTACTCCACTGCTTCTGTCAGGGCTCCCAAAACCTCTCTTCCCCACTCAGTACGCCCAGGCTCTCTTCCCCTATCACCTTCCCCAGCCCATCACCTTTTATAGTCTCTTGTCTATTACCAGTTTCTACTATACACAGCTGCACATTTATTTCAGATTGTAAATAGCCCTAGCCCTTGCTCTTCCCAGTCCCTTACAATAAAGGAAAAACCCTCCACAAACCCTTAATCCCTTCCCCCTCTCCCCACTCCTGTCTCACCCTAGAGAAGAAATAAATAGTGTTTGTTTTGTTTGTTGAGGAGTGTTTGCTTTTGCTTGTTTTAAAGATCTAGCAGTTACCATGTAAGAGGCTCTGTATGTTTCTCCAGGGAAAGTGACAGTGCAAAATATGTTTTGTAGCGTTGAAAGTGTGTTCACTCTGAGAGGAGCCAGCCCCACCCAGCGTGCTCCCTCCTGGGAGCAGGAGTATATGCGTCTGCCGAGGTGTAAAGCTGTGCCACTACACCAGTCTCTGCCGAGGTGTAAAGCTGTGCCACTACACAAGTCTCTTCTTATCTGCTTCATGTTTTAGCATGGGAAATGAGAGATCTCTGTAACCACCGGGGCAGCCTCGTGGGTTTTCTTGGCAGCTGGCGGTGAGTGCAGCACACATGGAGAGCTGAGGCAGAGCAGTGGGCTGCTGTGAGCAGCACAGACAGGGGCTACTGGACTTCACTGGACTGACCAGGCTGAGGCTTCTCTGTTCAGTGGACCCTGATCTTTGCTCAACCCTGGCATTCAGGGTTACTGTTCATAGCAATTCTGCTTACACTAGCGTAAATATTTACTAAAAAATTCATGACGTTCCTCTACTAAAACTCTATGCCATTGTAACAAGCTTTCCTGACCATGATATTTGGTGACTGACATATGCAGCTAAATACTATTCAGCTCTGTTTGGCCCCCTGTGTTTTCAGTACTGCAGTTCAGTAAAATGTACTTTATTCCTCATGTTAGGGGACAGGATGAAGAGGCAGGACTGATTAATTTTTACAGGGACCTGATTAATTTTCAATACTCCAGCCAAGCCTTCTATCCGTTTTTCCTTCTCTGGCAGGATAATCTGGGGCTATTTTTCATCACATGCAAATCCCACCAACTCTCTGGAGACAACTCACGGAAAGCACAACAGCACCACTTTTGTTCTAAGCCAAACCTTTTCCCAGAAGGGCTGAACATATTTTTTGGCAGATCAGCAGTAGCTATTGTGCAGTTTTACAGTCTGTTGTCCTGTCCCTCTTCCTTGCCTTTTGGCAGGTTGTCAAACATCATTAAGTTGATCTTAGTGATGCAGCATTGTACATTTAGTTTTGTTTATTCCTTGCTTAAGAGTAAAGTTGTGACATTAAGTTCTGCATGGAATAGGCTGAAGAGCATTAGTTTTTTTCTTCTTTGTTCAATTAAATATTATTTTTTATGTGTGTACCTGTGATATACAAATGTTCATGAACAGATGTGCCAGCATCAAGGTGGAAACACCCAGAGAATCCACAGAGTACCTTCCTGACTCTCCTGAATCTTCAGGTGCTTGTGCTAGGAAAGTCCTAAGAAGTCTGCTAGCAGTTTCAAGTAAACTACTCAATATTCTGTGGCACTGGTGTTACAGGAAAGCAACTTCTTCTGCAGGGCCTACATTCTTCAGAAGCAGAAACTGATGAAGCTTCCTATAGCATTAAACATGCATTCTGACAGATTAGTCAACATGGCTAGGAGTATTTTGAGTGAGAGCTGTAGCTACTGCCTACTGTGATTAATTGTGGTAAATACGTTTTTGTTATATTGAAATAGTGTTTCTCTTGTTTAAATAATTTGCTTAAGCATGTGAGTGGGACTTTTGCAATTTAAATTCATTTTTGAGCAAATAGAAGAGTTCAACAGTATTGAGGTAAAATGAAGGTTTGCATTTTGAGAAAATACATGCAGTATATTAATTTTGTATATTAATCCATTTAAAACACACTTGGAAGTTTTCTAATGGAACTGAAGGAAAATAGGAAAAAAAGCTTTATAAATTGTTTGTTCAGAGTGTGTCAGAGGATATTGTTTGTTCAGAGAGTGTCAGAACAAAATGTTCCTTCATTTCCTGCCATACTTAAAAAGTATTTTTCACCCTAATGAACAATTACAGAAACCCCAACTGGTGTAGCTCCATGAAAGGTTTTAACATCACATCACCTGTAATTTTTTGCCCTCAAACTCTGTAGAAAGAACATGATTGCACAGGCCTGCCTTCTACTTCGGATAGAAGACTTCAGTTCTCTTCTGACTGTCTATTCCACATCCATTTCTACTGCAGAGGAGCTCAGACTGCAAATTTTTCCTTTTTTGACTTCTAGTTAATTAGATATAAATTTACAAACTTTCTGCTTGTCCCTCATGTTACACTACAAGACCTTTATAAAAGATTCAGTTCAAGGATCTGTACTCATTGTCACCTCACATACAGCACAACATTACTGGGTCCCCCTTGGCCTTCAAATTTGTTGGCAACCAAAGTGACCCTTGCAATTAATCCATGACATTACAAAACAGTATGTCAAAGGGTATCTGTGCTCCCGTGAAGGTCACAGGCTCTGTTCCATGGGCAGCTTCAAAGACAACTTGAATACAGTTGAAGTACAATAATTTCTACTGTGTCAAAAGCCTCAATCATATTCCCAAACCATGTTATAACCTTGAGTAAAGAGGCTTTAGCATGGCTGAAGGGAGAATTTAGGTCCCTTCTACACCACACGAATGGAGACATGCTTTAATTGTATTGCAGGGATAAAGATACTGTAATTGGGTTCCCTGGAATAAATTTTTTCTTTAGATATAGCTAAATGCAAGGCCGTAAATCTCTCAGGGACACGAGATGTCATTTTATCTTTTTTAGCACTGGGACTAAAGAATTTTGAAAAGTGAAGGGGGAAGGCACAAGAATTACTTTCATTTCATAGAAGTACGTTGATTTATACTAATTGAAAAACTGACCCCAGCCTAGATGAGAAAGTCCTTTTATCCAACCAAACAGAATAAAATGCTCTTTGGTAAAATAATTTCTCTTAAGCATTGAGATTAATGCTTGTTCTTTATCTTCACACAACTGTAGAAACAGTTATATATGTGTGTGTATAGATGTATATATACACACATACAAACATGAAAGATTTAACAGGTTATATCCTGGGTCTGTTAGTTCCTGCTAGAGAGGATTTGTTCTATTTGGAATCTGAGAAACTTGTTTTAATAAGGGTTTTTCAGATTCCCAGACTGTCAGTCTTCAGCTGGCCTCTCCACCTCAGACTTTTGTTCCCTAGCATAGTGGCACCTGACTCACTTGACAGCCCTTCCTGGTGCCTCCCAACATGAACACCACCCAGGACTTCTTCATGGTGTACACCACCTCAGCGTGTGACCTAGCTGAGAAATAGACTCCAAGAATTTTATTTTTCCCTTTTACAAAAGATACTGAAACAAAAATGATAGGACTATTTCAGATGTCTTCACTCTTTTGTAAGAGCCCTTTTTCTGCTGTCTACACAACAGAAAAAAAAATCCATGGTTATAAATCGAGTTATGCTCTATGCTTCTGGCTAATGATGGAATTTGTCTCACCTAACCCTAGCCATCCAGTGACTACACATTTAGTTTAATCTAGTTGTCAAGCCTCTGGTTTTTGCCAGAGGACAGATATAGGCATTTTATGGAAATTAGTCATCTTGCTAACTGAGACATTTATCTTAAGGTGGGAAGAAAGGCTTTTGGAGAAGCCTTTCTCTCTAAAGCAACCACAGAGGGAGCTTGGATAACCAGCTTATACTAGACACATTTTTTAAGGTGCTTCAGCTAAGCAAGAGGAATCCTGTCCTTAAGACTGCCATCAAGCTTTTACTTTGAAACAAACTTTTCTAAGCCCTTTCTCCATTAAAAACTGAGACCTAGTCAAGAACAATAACTTTCTGACAGAAGCCAGAGCTGTTTGTTTTGCATTAGGAATACAAAGCTTAAAATAGGAATGAACTTCCCAATTCTTTCCCTCCATCAGTTCAGCTATTAACAAGAGGTTAGTAAAAAAAACAGCTAGAGCTTAAAAGAACAAGATCTAGGATCTTCAGGAAGTCATGTTTTCAGAGATTCACTTTGCTACTCATAGATGTATAAAAATACATTTTTTAACCCAATTCTCTCTATTATTTCCCTGCCTTCTACAATTGTAATGAACTATCCCTTTTCCTTCCTTTACATTTCACTTCTGATTTTTATTTTGTTGTTGTAGACAAATCCCAGCTATGTGATTCAATGGGATAATGAGGTGGCTTTTTAGTTTTCCCTTCAGGCAGCAAAATATCTGGTCATTATTTGTGTTCAACCCCAGACTCTGAGAGATGCATAGTCTCCAGTTTGCCTAGAGTATAAACATGAAACCAACCATCCTGGAGCCAATGCTGTGAAATAAAATCAGTTGGGTCATAACCAGCTTTGTGCTGCATTTCCACAGCAGGACCACCGAAAGACTTGAAATGAAAAAAGCATGATGGGAACAAATCATTGCTGGCAGTCACATATATGCTACAGTCTGCAGGTGCATTAGAAGAAATATCCTATTGTGTGATACTTCTCCCCCTCCTCTAACTCAAATTAGTTAAGCTCTGAGGTGGCAGGCAGGGGGTTTGTACCTACTTCTCAGACTACAAAGCTGTCACATAAGTTTTCTGAGAATATTATAGGAAAATTTCTGTCAAGCAATCCAAAGATTCTTGCACATGCCAGCAGCCGAGATACCAACAACACAACACCTCAAGTGCAAAGAGAGAACCCATTCGTCCAACAGCAACTGTATCTGTCTGCAGATTAATTTCCTTGAATGTATTCCCATTACTCAAAGAAAATAAATTCACTGAGAAATGTGCACCCTGTAGATAATCCAAACAGAGCATGTTTTACAGATTGGAGATTAGCTCACAAAATCAGAGATAATGCTGTCGCAGCCCAGTTCTAGATTACTTATTACAAATTAACACAGAATACAGTTACAATTTAGAATGATGCCTTTTTACCACAGTGTACTGAACAGATTTTGTAAACCAGCTCTTGGGCTGGTATAAATCTGTGTATCTGCACTGAGAATACTATGCTTTGTTGCACTCTCTGAGAAGCTAAGTGTATGCTTTTTAGTCCTTATTGTAGAGCTTCTTACAGACATGTAAAGCTCTTCACAAGAAGATACCTAATCTAGACATCAGAGCACTAAGTTATTGTCAGGAAGGTAGTGTCTGTCCCAAACCAAACTTGGGTTCATCACTTGATCTTCTTGTGCCTCTCTTTCCTTTCAGAGAACTGAAACTAATTTTACCTTTCAGAAGTTGTTCCATTTATTTTTAAAGCTAAAAATGGTCTGATAGTCTGCTGACACACAAGAAAGTCTGCATTAAAAAACCCTACAGCAAAAATTTTACTTTCAGTTGAGTAGCACTGCAACTTTTTAAAAAATGCCCCGCTTTTATTTTAAAATTTACTTAATAGAGGATTCACTATGTTTAAAAAAATATTAGTAATGTCATAGTTTAGTTGTCTCCACAAAAAAATCCTTTTCGGATGTGAATTTCACTTATATCAACTTCCCATCATCAGATTTCATCAAGTCCTTGGAAACAGGTTTCTGTTCTTTATAATACAACACAGGCATGTATATAAAGGATAAAAGCACATAAAAGACAACTTTTTTTTTTTTTTAAATAAAAGCAAATAGGTTAAATATCTTAGAGTAGGACTGGAGAGCAAAACACAATTGTGTATTTGCTCACGTGACATCTACTTTGCCTGATAAGAAGAAGGGTAGGATAGCTCCAATTCAGTGTCTTCATAACAAAACTTCTGTAACATATCCATTCAAATGGTAGTAAATACACATCCCTGACGAATATAAACACAGGCATAGATCAGAACAATGGTTCACCCAGCCCCAGTGTATTTGCCACTGTAGTGAAAAGAAAGCACTCAGAGTAAAAAAAATAATGAAATTACATGTGCTATTCACTGAAATACTTTCTGAGCCTTCAACAACTTGCAGCTACAGTTTATCTGAAAACATGTATAGCTTTTTACACATGTAAAATTTTCCCTTCCATAAACTTTTTCTGTTTTTGAACCTAGGCCAACATTTAGCTACCACAACTGCTGGGCAATTCTTTGTTAACCAGACGTGCTGAGAACCACTTTCTTCTGTTTGAACTCGGTATTTTTATTTAATCCCCCCTAGGTCATGTGTTGGAAGATACTGAGCAATCAACCATACACATCCAGTCTGCAATTTTATAGATGTTTACTCTCACATTAATCAGCTGTCTCAGCCTGAACCAGCTGTCCTATTTTCCAGGCTGAAGAATTCTAAGTTATTAAATAGTTCCTTGTATGGAAACCACTCCATGATTTTCACAGAATCATTTAGATCATCAAGTCCAACCACTAATCCAGCACTGCCAAGTCCATCACTAATCCTTGTCCCTAAATGCCACATCTACATGTCTTTTAAATACCTCCAGGCACAGTGGCTCCACTACTTTCCTGGACAGCTTGTTCCAATGCTTGATAAGACTTTCCATGAAGAAATTTTTCAAATACCCAACCTAAACCTCCCCTGGTGCAGCATGAGACCATTTCCTTTCCTTCAATTGCTTGTAACCTGAGAGAAGAGGCTGACCCCCACCTGGCTACAACCTCCTTTTCAGGTAGTTGTAGAGAGTCGTAAGGTCCTCCCTGAGTCTTCTTTTCTCCAAGCTAAACAATCCCCGCTCCTGCAGCTGCTCCTCATCAGACTTGTGCTCCGGACCCTTCACCATCTTTGTTGCCCTTCTCTGGACTCACTCCAGAACCTCCGTGTCCTTCTTGTAGTGAGGAGGCCAGAACTGGACACAGGATCTAAAGTGTGGCCTGACCAGTGCCGAGTATAGAGGGACGATCATTGCCAGGGTCCTGCTGGCCACACTATTTCTGATACAACTGACAGCTCACGTTCATCCAGCTATCAACCAACACTCCCAGGCCCTTTTCCTTTGGGAAGATTTCCAGTGAGTCTTGCCAAGCCTGTAGTGTTGCTGACTGGGCCTGATCCCCTGGTTATCCTGCACATGCCATGTGATGGCACTCAAAATGATTTGCTCCATGATCTTCTGTGGCGATCTGTTTACCCATTGCTTTTCCTATCCCACATTGTTCCCCCTGCCCTGTTCCTTGCCCCTTGCCCTGGCCACTCCCTCGGGCTCTCCCTATTGGTTCCTGTGCCCCAACTCCACCCATGTACCATCCCTGAGTCGCTGTGCCCAGATCATGAGGTCTCTCTGCCTCTGGGGTCTCTGGGACAAGCTGTAACTATTGAAAGATCCTCTTAAACCCTCATGGGAGACCCTTCTCGCCTTGTTCGCCATCACTAGTTGTAACGCTGATAGCTGCCGGGGCAAAAATTGCAGGGCTGTCCAAAATGGATTGCGGGATAGCGACATGGTCACACTGCCCTAAGCATCCCTGTTGAGCTCTCAGGAAAGCTGCAGATAGCTAAACAAAACCTAGCATTACAACAGTCTTCCTGGCACAGAGGCTGACAAGACCCAGAACCTTCTTCTGGGCCTTTTTGTAGATGGGGGTCACATTTTCTAACTTCCAGTTGACTGGAACCTCCTTGATTGATGAGGACTGATCATAAATGATTGTGAATGGCTTGGCAAGCTCTTCCATGAGATCCCTCAGTGCCCTTGGGTAGATCCCATTGGGCCCATATATTTGCCTGTGTCTGTGTGGCTTACCTTATGGTGACTTTATTCTGCTCCCTATCCCTATTTTCCAGCTCATGGGGCTGGGTACCCGAGAATAATTTTTATTACTAGTAAGGACTGAGTCAAAGAAGGCATTAAGTACCTCGGCCTTCTCCTCATCCTTTGTCAGTAAGTTTCCCCCACTATCCAATGAAGGAAGGAGATTCTCCATTCTCCTCAGTCCTTCTTTGCTTGCTAATGTATTTATAGAAACACTTTTATTGTCTTTTATAGCCGTAGCCAGATTAAGTTCTGTCTGGGCTTTGGTCCTTATAATTTTCTCCCTGGATAACCTCACAACACCCTTGTAGTCCTCCTAAACTGACTGCTCGTTCTTCCAAAGGTCATAAACTCGGGTTTTTTTTTGTTTTTTTGCTTCTTCCTTGAGTTCCAGTCACAGCTCTGTTCATCCAGGACCGTCTTCTTCCATGCTGACTTGTCTTTGAGCACATGGGGCTGGCTTGCTCCTGTGCCTTCAAGATTTGCTTCTTGAAGAATGTCTAGCCTTCCTGAACTCCTCAGCCCCTCAGGACTGCCTCCCAAGGAACTGTCAACCATGCTCAAGTCAGTCTGCCTGATGCCTTGATGGGGCTACCTAAAAACAGAGGCTAGAAAAAATGAAGAAAAAAGCAGGTATTTATTGAAGGGCCTTCAGGTACACTTTGGGCAGTCAAAAGCCTTCAGAAAGGCTACACCCAAAATGGATGACAGGGTCAGGGTTTTCATACTTTTATAAGTTTGGTCTGTTTGCATATTGGGGTTAATTCTCCAATTACAATTTCAGGTAATGAAGTCATTACCCCAAGTTTGCTTTCCCTCTTTAGACACTTTGTTTACATATTTCAGGGCCTGAGATAGTAAGGTGTCCTTGAAGTTTGAGCCTAGAGAGGGTTTGTTTTGTCTGACCAAGATGGGAGAACAGCAGCTAACAGGCTATATGGAGTCTTAGAGTTACACAGTAGGCATTACAGGATATGAAAAATGCAAAAGCTAAAATCCTAAGACATCATGCCCTCTGGAAGCCCAAGATGGCAGTTCTGCTGAGATTTCCCTGAGAACTGAAAACTCT
The DNA here is from genome assembly GCF_041296385.1 of Aphelocoma coerulescens. Lineage (NCBI taxonomy): Eukaryota > Metazoa > Chordata > Aves > Passeriformes > Corvidae > Aphelocoma > Aphelocoma coerulescens. The sequence goes on from NC_091015.1 coordinate 82,509,803, forward strand.
ATTGTTTCATGATCTCTCTGTCCAAGATGGCTCCTGACCATTGCATCACCCACCAGCCCTTCTCTGTTCACTAACTACAGGTCCAGTGGGTTGCCTTCCTTGCTTGGCTCACTCACCTGCTGTGTAAGGAAGTTATCTTCCACATATTCCAGGAACCTCCTAGACCCTCCACCGTATTGTGTTTTCAGCAGACATCTGGTAAGTCAAAGTCCCCCATGAGAAGAAGGGCTAATGACTGTGAGACTTCTCCCAGTGGCATAAAGAGTATTTCATCTGCCTCTTCATCGTGGTTGGATGGTACATAATGGACTCCCACCTGGATATCTGGATTACTGGCCTTCCCCCTGATTCTCACCCATAAACATTCATCCCTATCATCACCATTGTTTAGCTCCAGACAATCAAAACTCTGTATAATCTCCTTCCTTGCCAATTCCTTCTGAAGAGTTTATAGACATCCATTGTAACACTCCAGTTGTGTGATTTGTCTCATCATATCTCTGTGGTGGCAGCCATGCCACTATTTTCCTACTGCACCATGACTTCCAGTTCTTCCTGTTTGTTGTCCATGCTATGTGTATTGGTGTAGATGCTCTTCGATTGGGCTGTTGATCCCACCAGCTTTTAGGCAGGAGAAGCCCTAATTCCCATGTGATGATACTAAGACACTTCTGTGATTTCCGGCACATTGATAGCCCTTTTGTCTTCAGTGCTGCATGGATCTCCAGTCCCTAGCTCCATATGGCAGACTGAAGGACCACAACCACAGACCATCCCTCACACATTGGTGTGTCACCCCCAGGTTTATCTTTAGCAGGCCCGGTTGTATCCCTTTCCCTCTTACAATCTAGTTTAGAGCTCTTCATTACAGAGATAGTCTCAATGACTTGCCATCTATTAGATTGTAAAGAGTTGGGAGAGTTGAATACCATGTTTTCTGTTCAGAGTTTCCAGCCCAGGTGAATGTCTCATTGCATTACAGAGGGGGAGAGTTCCTCAGGAGAACTGAGAAAGTTTTAAGATACACAATGGCAAGAGCTTCATGGGCAGAGCTGATTCTCTTCTTACTCATGCCAGCATGCATCCGTTTTTTCTCCCCAAATTGTCAGCAGTGGTGCAGTGCCATAAATGACACCAGAATCAAGCTTACAAACTTTGTATTTTATAACCTTGCAAGAATGTGCAGAAAAGTCCCATTGCTATAATAATTTCTAGAAAACGTGCTGCTGAAAGTGTTCATCTCCCTAGCTCCATCCCTCCAGAAGATTGGACTGCATGACACAGATCTACAAAGTCCTATCAGTCAAGCCATTCCTTCCCTGGTAAACGTGTAACCATCAGTGGCCAAGCAAGTATCCAGAAACTGTTTTCTTTAAACAGAAATACCGTGTCACAGGCAGAAAGAAGAAAACAACAATCTTTTTTTTTTCCTCATGATTTTCTTTTAAAGTGAAAGGAAGGAAAGAAAGAAGACAAGATAATTAATCAGGCTGCTTTGCTATAGTAAGTGACATATAAATAAAACCAGGGAAAAGGCCTAGGAAATGATGAAAACTAGGACTGCACTGTGGCAAGCCAGAAGGTTTGCCAGGCATTATATATTATTAAAATATATAATGCCTGTATATTTAAAGATGTTGAACACTGGTCAATGTTCCAAGTGATTTAAACTCTTCCTCTAGCTTCCAGCCACTTTTGGCTTATCTGGACATGACTAAATGAAAGAATTAGAAGTAGGTAAAGAGAAAGAGGTAGAAACATTTTGGGATATCACCCTACCAAATTAAATACCCACAGAAATGGGGAAAGACACAGCTATATGAAATCCCCTGGTTTGAGTCAGCTAGCTCCTGAAAAAAACAGGTCTGATCAGTCCTGCATAAACTACACAATTTGGACGTAAACAAGCATGTATAGTCATATCAGTATTCTTCTCTTTCAGAAATCCTCACTGACTGTATCTGTGGCCAGCTCCCCCCCATCCCCCCTCCAAAGCCATTACCTGGGTATAGAATTTCTTTCTGCTACTTACTTTCCCCTCTATTTTCCTCCACATTAATCAAGCTTAGATCTGACAGTATGACAAGTGGTATAAAGGATGACAAGGTCTTTTAGAAGGGAAATATATGGTGCACAATCCCCTACACAAGCGTTTTTTGGTCGACAGGCTTGTTGTTTGTTTCTTTTTTTTTAAAAAAAAAAGGACATACATGCTATTTGATTGCTGTAATCTAGTAAATGTATGTCTTGGCCATGGTAAAAGATACAATTAATGTCTCTCTTTTCTTTGCTGTTCAATGGCCTAAAACATGCAGCTGCAGCAATATTTAGTGAAGCTCAGGGGATAAATCACACTGAAATTTTACCCAAGTGAATTCTGTTGTCAGATGCTATAGGTAAATAAACATTTTATTTCAATAAATTGCTGTACTAGTGCTTTATTAAATGGCATAAGATTTGTATTCTTAATAGAATTTTCAGATAATATGTGATTGAAAAATTATTTAAAAAATATTTTGAAAAACATTTTGTGGAAAGACTGTAAATGCTAGAAAATTTTTCGTGATTTTTTAAAATTAAAAAACAATTAAAATCTTTCATTTTCAAAAATGCATTTGAAATAATTTACTGACCATTTCTTCTCTCTTGCTCCCCTCAAATTCAAATGAATTGTAGGTTCCTTCAAATGAAATGACATTATAATTTTTTAATTACATCTTTTTTTTTTTTTAATAGACAAGTGATAGTCTGTGTTCTTTCCATACTGTTATTCTGAGCAAGCCTCAATTCACCAGATGTTTATGGCACTGGAAATCACATATAAAAAATGCATTGTTTCTGATGGAAGGCTTGGAATTTTCCAGGGACAAAATCCTTCAACTGCTGTTTTATTTTCATGCCAAGTGCATGTTCTCCCAATATAATCCTCTGATTAGGCCACATAAAATGGCCCTTATTTTCAATTGCTGGTCATTTTCTCCTTGCCCTGCTAAGAGCATTAGTAATTTCAGTTCAAGCTATTGTCCTTTATCTCTCCACACTGGGTGTACACAACTAGGGCAACTCAGAGGTCTGGCTAATTGCCATAAGAAATTACAAGTTCAAAGGCAGGCTTGGAGAACACAGCATTGGAGGACGTAGAAAACCTGTAGCTAAAAAGCAAGACCCTTTTTTAATGAAAACTTGACTACCCAAGGCTGACATTGCTCTTTTGATCTCCAGTTTAGTGCTGCTAGTGCAACACCACTGCTGCTAGTGAGAGATTAAATACTAACATCACCCAGGGGTCTTATCCCAGAGCCATGTACATGATTCTCTGTGTGTCCAGAAAAGGGAGACTCAAAAATGCCAAAAGCTTGCTGAAACACTGGGCACTCAGCAGAGAACAGAAAAATTGAGGTTGGAAGTGACACCTGGAAATCTCTAGTCCAGCCCTCTGCTTAAAGTAGGACTAGTTTCAAAACTAGATCAAAAAACCATGGCCTTTGACAGCTGAGTAATAAAGATCTCCAAGAATGGAGATCCCATGAGTTTCTGAACGCTGATCTTGTGCTTGACCGGCTTTAACAGGATTTCCCCTCTATCCCTGGCCTTTTTTATCCAGTTGGATCTTCCAATACTGTAGCTTTTAAGCACTGCTTCTTGCCCTTTTGCTGTGTCTCTCTGAGGGAGGTATGGCTTGATATTCTCTGTGGTGTTCCTTCTGGCAGCAGCAGATTGGAATTAAATTCTCTAGTGATTTTCACTTTAAAGGTAAAAAAATCCATCCAGGTGCCCCAAACTGGGCACAAGGCTTTGTAAAGGAGAAAGAACCCTTTGCTGGATGTGCAGGCTGTGTGCTGGCTGGGGCTGCCCAGCATGCCCCTAGCTGCCAGGACAGTGCAGGACAGGACTCTCCACGTACAAAGCACAGCTTGTACTTTTTACAGGCAGCTCCAGCCTGTGTTGCTGGGGATCCTTCTGCCCTGAGTCTGCCATTTGGCTTTTAATGCTTTTGCATAATTTGAGGTACTAAAACTGGGATATGAAGCTTCTCATGATTCTTCTAACAAGCATCAGAAATCTACTGTCAAAACTTGGAACAAGAACTTCTGTGCCTCTCACAAATTCAATCACAATATACAGAGATTAATGTTGTTAATACTCATTAAGAGAACATAATCCACACAGAGGCAAACTTCATATATATAAACATATATATGCAGTGACTTGAAGTTCAAATAAACAAATCAAAAGCTCAGCCTGTTCTGTACCCATGAAAAAAGGTGTTAACTAAAGCTTTAATATTTTTCTTGTCATCACCAACAAACTACATAAATCCAGTTAATGAACTCATCAGGTTTATGCTTGACATTAATAGGAAGTGAAAATTGCCTCTAGACCTATCAATGTTTACAATAGAGCACTATGAATTTTAAGTATTGTTAATGATCATTTCTTTAAAGAGAAGAATGGTGTAAGCATCAGCTTTATATCTGGGGCCATGAAACATCTGAGTCTCCCAGACAAGAGTCAGCATCCATAAGCAAACATCATTCCAGAAAACAGGTGGTGGACACCTCTCTGCACTGCCTGAGACCAAGCCAGCATCTGCATGAATATTCACAGTCATATTACAATGTCCATTGGCTCACTCAAGGCTCAGGCAAGATTCCCAGGATCAACACAGCATTGCTACAAGAAGACATTGCAAATATATATATATATATATATAAATATATATATAAAAAAAAAAAAAAATATATATATATATATATAAACTTATATGTGTTTATATATATATATAATATAGTAGTAATTGCAATAAGCTCTCAAATATAGAGTGGGGTGGAAATGTGCAATACTGCAAAAGCTATTGTAGCAGAGCACTCATAAAATTCTTTGGAAAACGAACCATTTCAAGGTGAGAAAAGAGCAGCATCAAGTCCCTTTTGGGCAATCCCATTTCTTTTTCTTAACTGCATAATACAAAGCAAAGGGACCTCATATTCGTAGACACATTTAAGATAGATCACTGATGCATCCTGGCACTAGTAATCTGTTCTTTAACCACACAGAGACAACAGTTATGGATGCACTCTGCAGAAATCACTTACTTTTTTCCTTAATGTATGGGTGATAACTGGTCTGAAGAGCCTTTGTGAACAAAAACCAGGCTTTTGGACATATGTCTTTTTTACAATATGTAAGAATAATTTGGAAGTAAGAAAGAATTGCAGCTCTTCTCTCTTCTCATCAAGGCTTTGTATTCATAACCATAGCCTCCTCTGGCAGAGAGCAGGTGGGGGCAGCTCCTCAGTGAATGGGACTCAAGTAAACTTCATGCTGGAGTTAAGTCAGCTGGAACCAGCTATAACTGAAGGCCTGCTTTAAGGAATCTTATTGGGAGCAGAGCAATGGTCATCCAATAATGATTCATACATGCAAATCGGAGTCCTGAGGTCTGTTACTGAGCAAATAAAGGGTAAATGCTCCCAGCTATCCGAGCACGTTTGCAACAAGAAGCAGTTTTCAGGAGAAAGAAAGTGAGAGATACTCAAGAGATCACACTGCAGTACAGAATATGGAGCTTGTATCTTAAGCTCAGTGTTGGAAAGCTCAGAGGGCTGAGCTCCATGCTGAGCAGCAAGCCCTCAGGCCTTATTAGCCCTTTCTATTTAGTACATCTAATTTATGCAGACTGTGAGCTTTTTTCCATGAGCTTTAAGATTATGGCAAGTAAGCAAGATATCTTAGCTCTTGTGAGCTCACAGAGGGGGTAATCAAGAAAATGGATTTCAATCTTCATTCATTTGCATGACCATAAACATTTCAGTACAATTGTGGGTACTTAAATAGCAAGTATAAACCTACCAGCAGCCTCTTTACAAGAGCAGCACAAGTAGGAAACTGGTGAGGTAGGTCAAATGTCTCCTAAGTTGCTGGAATACACTTTGCCTGCTGAAATATGCTTACAGTGATTTTCAGAAGTTAAATGTTTCCAAGGCAATGTGAAATCTTAGACAAAGCTATGACAGTTGTACATCTGCAAATAGATTTGCAATACTCAAGTTAGCTGGTCATCACAAAAGGGAATGGGTGCACAGGGAAGCACAGAAGGACAGTGACACACGTTTAAGAGGTCTCCAAGCACCAGTTCCAGCAGCAGCAGCCCTGGCAGCAGGCTATTCACACAGTGCTGTTCAGCAGCTTGCCTATAGTGTTTATATTTGAAAATTCCTGGTTGCAAGCAGCAGGCTTCATTTGTTAGTGACAAGGTAGGCATTAGCAAGACTGGCATGTTGCATCCTATATATATATATATATATATATATTTATATGCTTCCAGGAAAGGAGATTTTCTATTACAAAAGTAATTTATCTTCTAAATCTCCTTCTGCCCCCCTCCAACCTCATTCTCACCATCATAGGATTCCCCAAAATTCTTCCCAACAGGCCTCAGGGAGGGTTGTTTTGGTATTTGTTGGATGTTTTTGCTTTCTGGCACTGTGGGAAACACTTTCCTCTCCCTGTGGATAACCTCCTGAGAAGACCTGGTGTGAAGAGAATTTCTCATAGCAGCAGGAGCATGGCAAATTGTCCCAATCTGAGAGATAAATGAGTCTTTTGTTTTTCTTTCCCAAAACGCTTGTTTATCTCAGAACCCTCTCTCCCTTTATAGTCAAGGCACAGCTTTGACATCAAGCATTTTTAGGGGGAGCAATGTGACAAAATGAGATCTTCAGATGCTTAATTTAGTTGCAATATGGTTAAAGTGATCAGTTGCTTGAGTTTTCTCACAAGGCTCTTGTTCAGCTGGAATTCTCCCAGAGGAACAGAAAGCACAATTAAAAGACATTTGCAACCTTAAACAGTTTTTTTTAGTTCTTCAGAGACATTTAATTAGAATTATGCTGCTCTCTGTAAGAGATTGGGAAGATGGAGTTTTATTTCAGGTCTTGTTGATACTATTTTTCAACTCATACACTTGAGACCAAATTTTACAGTCAAAAGGGCCAATAGCTATAGATCAGGGCTGCCTATAAATCAGGTCTGTATCTCAACTGGAATCAGCAGACTTCATGACAGTTTTCTCTACTGTAGAATCCAGGCCAAAGTCGTAAATGTAGGAAATGCTCATAATCTTCCAAAGAAGAACAATGGCTCTGGGAATATCAAACCAGAACATGAATGTAGTAATAGTAGCAAGTCTTCCTCTTGTCTGCACGGTAGGTCTGCTATGGTTATATTTATATAATCCACTGATCGCTGGACAAGGCTTAATGGGTTAATTAAGGAGAAAATTGGCACACACTCCCATAATAGCATTTTGAATTCAAAGCCTTTGTAGAAATCAGCCAAGATAATACAGAGGATTTTAATATCTATTTCTTGATATTAATAAAATATGCTTAGAGTAGTTCTGACCCAAATTTGCTAATGTGAGTTTGGATTTAGGACACTTCACTGAAGCTTACAGCATGACTTTATCAAAGGTTTTAGACTTTCTAGACCTATCCCATCCTGTGTTACTTACTCCTGAAAATCAGAGCTTCTGCTTCTAAAACTGGCCACTGGTATTTAGAAGATAAGATTTGAAATTTGGGCACAATTCAAATTAGCTGAGATGGTGCAATGCGCTCAGAGCTTCTTAACCTCTGTATTTTCAGGATTGCAATAATATGTAACAAATGGAAATGATTAAGATGGGAAATGACCATCAATTAATAGCATTGAGATGCAATCAAAAAGGGCTACATTTAAGTAGGAAAAGGAGCAGGATCCATTAAGATAGAAGTTATTTCCCAGAGGAAATGGTGCAAATTCCATGGCTTGAGAAAGTAAAAACAGAATAGGTGAAGTTTAAGAAAAAGTACCACAGACACCATCCTTCATTGTACCGAGGATGGCTGAAGTGTATACATACAATTTTATGGACTTTTCTGTCTGTGGCTGTAGTACTTGCACATGAATATTATATTTGTTTTACCAATACACTAGGCAACAGTTCATCTCATATTTTTCCCCTAAAAGAAGATGGACACTTTTTTCTGAACAGGTCACTGTTCACAGATGTTTTGGAGGAAGGAGAGGACTGAAAAATAGGCCAGCAAGAACCATTTCATTACTCATTCAGCTGAAAGAAATTCAGGAAGATTTTGCTACCAGCTAGGTAGGAGAAATAGCAGAGAGATGAACAGAAAACAGCATAGTAAGGCAGAAGCATAAAGGTGCCCAGTTAATTGATCTTATTATTACACTGGAAGCCCAAAAAGAGATATGTCACCTTTTTTTCAGGGGTACTTAAATTGTGTTCTTCCTTCAACAGGAGTTAAAACCCAACAGAAATCCCACTTTTTTTCTAACAATACATGTTGTTGGTATGTATAAGCTGCATCTGGCAGTTAAAGCCCCAAACAAATATAATGGCAGGTTTTTTTCCTGTGTTGTAATCTAAGCAAGATAAACCTATGAGGAGAGAGTATGTAATTTTGCTTTGAATTTCTGGAAGAAACTATGGAAATCTTCTTTGCATAAGATTTTATGTCCAGATAGCTAATACAAACTTGTTATCTTGGGAAAAGTACATGCTATTTCTTCCTCTCCTTTTTCTGTCACTGAAGACAAAGCTTCAGCTTGATTTTGCCATCGGCTATAACAGTTCTTGTAGATGTCAAATTCAAGCCCTTGGTTTCACTGCACTTTGCTACCTTGCAGTTGTTCTTCAAACTCCTTGTTCAACCCTCTTCCTGCAACTCCATGTGCTGGACTGGAAACATGGGGCACAGCAACCTCACAAGCTCCTGTCCTCTACATGCATGCCAAGACTGCCTCAAAGCCATTTCCCACACAGCCTTCTGCTGTGCACCATGTCCAAGGAGAAACATGGCTAATACCAAACTCATGGAGCCAGCAGGAAGATTCCCACTAGTGGAAAAGTCTAGTTGTTGAAGTGGCTCTCGATTTTTAAGCAACAACACCAAGGAGTCTAGAGAGAAGGCTAATGTCACATGTATGAGGTTACTGTGCCGAGATAAGGGAAAAACGTGTGTAAAGCAAGAACTGACTCTTACACCAAACCTCATTTCTAGATTACAAACTCATTAGTCCTACAAACATGACATATGTTACAGTTCTTTTACATTGAACAAAATCCTCTACGTGGTCATAGTCTAATTCTATTTCAAAGATGAAAAGCTTTCTTGTATAAAAAGACCATAATCTAACTCCAGACTATTATGAAGAACCACTTTATGATTCTCAGAGAATCGGACGGAGAAATAAGGCCTTCTAAAGAAATATGCAGATGCCATTCTCTAATGCAAAAGTCTTATATTATAAAAACACACCTAACAAGATTGCAATATTGTGATCATATTTGTGGATCTAACATTTAGTGATTATACATCTACTGACTTATTAACTCTTCTCTGCGTCCATGTCTAGAAATATGGAGTAGGCTGTGTGTTTGCTTAAGATTTGGGCTTTACAGGAACAGTTTGCAGTTTGTTGACAAAAAAGGGAAAAGCTTCCTCCAGTATTTGCATTCTTTCCATACAAATGCAATTCATAAAACAAGAAAGATTAGGAACAGGTTTAGAAACAAAAAAAAAAACAACACAACAAAATCAACTAACCAAACAAAAAATCCCCAATATCTATATTTTGTAAGTAGAGGGTGAAGCTTCATTGCATCATTCAAAATTAAAAGGATTGGGCTGAATGTTCAAGTTCTATGTGATCTAGGCATGATATAAAGAGCTGAAAATTCAGTTCCTTCCTTTCTCGTATTTAGACAGCATTATGCAAGTTGCCTCTGTTGTTTGGCATTACAACACACTTTCTTATGTTTTAGTGATTAGTAGTGATGCTGCGCATTTCCAAAGAAGCCTTGGAACTAGAGCAGTCTATGGTGAGCAGCTCTGTTTATAACCTGTGCCAGAAAGAGCTGTGCAGTATAGGCTCTGTGCCAGGCTTGTAAAGCTTTTCTTCCTTTTCTGTCCAGTAAACTATTTTTGACCAGCAATAAAAATATCACTGTGGTTTTGTTTCCCCAGTTCTGAACAGCTTCAGGAAAGGTAAGAGCAGAAGAAAAATGAACACTACTTTTTCCACCTGGCCCTGCACAGATTGCTGCATCTTATGTGGCTTAGAATTTACTCAGAGGACAGGAAAGGAGCCATTCTGAAATGTTCATTGGATAAAATCAGACAGCCTTGTGCAAAATATGTTCCCATGCTACAGGGTAAGGAGAAACATCAGCTTTCCTGTAAAAATCTCTCTTGCCTTTTTTTTATACACCTTTACTGGCATTTAAAGTTCTCATGACCACCATAATTAAGCAAAGCAAACTCCAGTGTTTTGCTGCCACTTTTTTCCTCCTCCTCTGTCTGAGTCAGCTGTGGAAAAGGCCCATATGCTCTTTGCTCTATGGAAGATAGAGGACTCCCCTAGCAGCATGCAGACCAGCAATTGGCTGGAGCCACAGGCAGCTGTGTGGATGGCTTGTGTCCAGTCTGTCCAAAGTGGCTGGCTTGTTCTCTGGGAAGTCATTTCCTCTGAATCCATTTTTAATTTTAGGGAACTGACACACAAGCCCTCTATTTAAAAGCTAAACTCCAAGGAGTGTTGGTTATCACGCTGTCACACTGTCAAATGAAATCTCTATTTCCCACAAATTTTTCTTCTTCTTTCTCCATCTTCTCCCCATTAGAGCTATGTTTTGTGAGCATTATTGAAAAATACTGTCTACAAGAGAGTCTCTAAGTCTTTGGAATCAAATTCTTAGTTAAAAAAAAAAAATAGGGAGTACATTTCATTGTTGAGTTGCTCTGTAAAATTAAGGCACCCTGTTAACTAGAAGCTGCTGCTGCTAATAAAGTCTTCAGGCTGCCTTTCTCTTCAGTTAACTCAGTCTTTAGGCAGGACTTGAATTTTCCTTATGCTACTCTCTACCCTTTCAAAACTTACAGGCGCTAGCCCTTAACTGGCCTGCAGAGATACTAAAATACAGCCTCCTCCTTCCAAAACCTCATCGGTTTGTGACAATTTTACAAGAACAGCAGTACACATACAGCTTCATCTATGAAAAAATGAACATGACAGCAAACCACAAGCACAATTACTAAATAACACACAGAATTTATAAAATGGGGGAGAAAAATGGTATCAATGGTATTGTGTGCATATATGTTTGTGTGCATCTGTGTGAGGTGGGGAGGTAGGGATGGAAAGGGTTGCTGAGAGCTAAGCCCTAGTACCTGTGGCTATTTTCCATTAAAGCTGTTACCTATTCATGCCAGAACCAAGAAAAAAAAAGATATAAAAGAAAATCCCCCAAAATCAGAGGCTCTTGCATTCAGTTTATACATTGAACTATGCCTAGAGCAATGGACTGTATGTAATTTTATAGGCAGAGTGGACTATTTTTTCCTGTTTATGCACTCTTCCCTTTTCACACCAAAGTCATTCACATAAATCAAATAAAACTTTTCTAATAATAAAAGAGAAAGGAAAACTTATATCATTATTCTTAGTGCAGCAGCTTGGAAATTGACTTTATTATACATACTCATTAGGTGATATTTGGGAGACTATAGAGAACTAGAAATCCTGATAAAAACCTTGTCAACATTGACAAGTTTGATTTATATGGCTCTTTCCATAACAATTATATGATTTTTAAATTAAACCACATTTCCCCACCAAGTTGGCTGCAATCTTTTTTAGTCTTCTTCCATGTAATTTTTCTCCAAAGTGTCTGTCTTTGTAATGTGTCGATCATTAGAATAATGCATATTTTATGAAAACTTGCAATAAATAACATTTTAGACACTGTTTCCAGTCATTGATTGATGTGCATATTATTTTGTCTGCTGTATTTAACTGACATGTCTCAATTTTTTCAATATCCAAAGGGCACGTACAGTGTAGTAATGGAGAATTTGGATGACCTATTTTCAGTTTCTCTTACAGAAAGAAAAGATTCAGCAAGTTGTAGTTCTATAAAAGGGAAAAACAACGTAATTCACCCGAAAATTAATGTTTACCAATTTTCACTCACTCCCAGGCTGTCCAGAAAATACAGTATATCAAACAAGTATTTGTCTGTTTTTAAAAACATGAACACAAGCGCTATTTATGAGAACACTTAAGAGAAATTGAAAACAGCATCACTTCGTTTGCAATGGTAGATGCATAATCGCACATAAAAACTTTCAGATTTATTGGTCACCAAGAGGTTTCTCTCTATCCCAGAACTGTCAGAAACCTCACCAGCAGAATCAGCTTTGTTTGTAAAGTGCCAGACTAAAGTTAAATATACAAGGTGGTTGATATGATAACTTTATAGCTTCCACTGTACCATTGAGATTACTTTACTTATGTTTCCTCCTAAGTCAGTGTGCATGTGGGTCTGGATCTGAGGATGGTGGGCAAGTTGCCCCCCAATATTGCCTTGTATGAGCTCAGAGTGAAAGCTCTGTGGTCAAAGATGAGGAGAGCCTCTTCTGCTCATCTTTCTGTGAAAGTCACCTCCTGCAACTTTGATTTTCCCTGAGTTAGTGCTTATAAGAGGATATGCCTTGAAAAATGGCTGGTATCTGTATAAAAAGGGCCCCTCTCTTAAGACACAGAAAGAGTATGGGTAGAGCTCTTGTGTTTTCTGGAAGAAAGGTGCAAAGAGAGGGGAAAAGTTGGAGGATGAGGAAGGTATTTTTTGACTTCTACAGTTCTACATATTTTGTGTCCACTATCAAGAGTGGCATTAAGCATATGACTGCTTGCAGTCTCTTCCTAATCCAGTTCATTTCAAAATGGTGACTCTATTTAGGACAGAACCTTTTATAATTTGGGTTACTGTGCATAGAGTAAAAGGGATTGATGCAGAAAAACCTGTCTGGTTTATCCTTCTACCTGCCATCCAGAGCAGCTACTGTACCTGACCAATGTTTGAGATCTTTCCCAAATAACTCTTACAGCAAAAAATTTAATTGCAAGCTGCATATTGATTCTTTTTTTTTTTTTCCTCATCTATCTAACATTTTGCACCTGATCATTTTTATGTGGGGCTTTTGACGCAAGTAAATCAGAACGGACAAACTTTCGAGAATAGGTATTAAATGACCCAGCTGAGCACATTTCAGGTCTTTTTCTCCTAAAGCCTCTCTCACTCAACAGGATGAAGACTGTCTGGATTAAAAGCATGACTAAGTTACATTTATTTTGTTATACCAAGAACCAGCTTTGTAGCACTAACATCAAAGACTTAATGGACATGCTCCATTTTTTTTTGAGCTTGTATATTAGAAAATCCAATACTTCTGGATATTACATTATCTTTGCAACTTGCAAATGAACAGTAGTATACTTCTCAAAAAAAGTTTGCATCCCTAAAAAGTTCCATTTACCCAGGCACTCTACAAGTATGAATCACAGCAACTCTTCAGGAATAGAACACAGGCGAAAGCAAGAGCACAGGAATGCTTTGATTGAAAGAGAAAAATGGTATGTGTTTTGTCATTAGAAAGTAGTAAAATTTTCTGGTTTGGAATAGAAAACTTTTGTGGTCTGAAGTTTGTGCTACAGGTGCTCAGGCAAGTCTCAGGCCTGATCCTACAACTGAAGGACTACAGAATGAACAAGTAATCCTTATACTGTTGAAGTAACAGCATAAGGAGCCTTATTAAGTGACCTTGATAGAAAGATGATTTCAGTCATTTTATTTTGTTGCTGTGGGATTTTCTGTGTACGTCTTTTTCCCCCCTCTTCCCCACAAATGAATGTTAACTGTAGAGGGTAAAAAAGTTAATGCCCAGCATGAGAATGGAGCTACGGATCAAGTGACACAACAAGGAGGAATGGCTTCAAATTGAAGAGGAGTAGGTTTACATTAGATATTAGAAAAAAAATTCTTTACTGTTAGGGTGGTGAGGCACTGGAACAGGTTACCCAGAGAAGCTGTGGAGGCCCCATCCCTGGAAGTATTCAAGGTCATCTTGGATGGGTCTAGTGGAAGGTGTTCCTGGCCATGGCAAGAACATTAGAACTACATGATCTTTAAGGTCCGTTCCAACGCAAACCATTCTATGATTCTATGACTCTATGATAATACATTAGCAGGATCTCACAGACTTACTGAATGAAAAATAAGAGATGGTTTATCTAGGACTCCCCTGCAAGAAATGCTTAAGAAGGCGGGCGGGTCATCTTCATGTCATTGTAACACAATGTATTAACAACATTCTCCTAACCTCTATACCCTTAAATCAATTTTAATAGGTCACTGTTTGATGACTATCTGGGAAGTTTCCAGCTGGTTGCCTATTTTAACCAAGGCACTGGTAAAAAAAGAAAAAAGAAATCTTTTTTATTTTAGTTTATTTATTTTCAGTGCACACAGAAGTGGAGTAAGTCCCTAGTCCCAGGCCAGGAAATAGAGTTGCTGATGTGTATTTATGTGATATTTTGTAGAAGTTATGGCAATTGTTATATTTTCAATGTATGTACCAGTCCAAAAGGCTGAACCATTGGGGGGAAAATACTACAAGAAAGACTAATTTTGAACAAATTCACTCACTGCCCCCAGCAACAAAGGTCTTAAAGTGAACCATAACCTTCTAATCTTGCCATAATGGAACATCACACCACAGGCCATTTTGAGCCACAAAATCTCATTTGAAGTTTGATACTCTAGGGTGTGCCTACAGAGGAGGGATTTGTTAACTCGTGTTACGATAACCATTACTCGGAAGAGTTTTATTTCTAGTGTGGAGAGATTTTATAGAAGATGGAAAAGATAGGTATATGTACACTATTGTGAAGAAAAATGAAAAATTAAGTTAGCTAAGACTTCCACTGACTACTGAACGTCATAAAGAAACAGATTAATATCCCCTAAGTGTTCTGATAATGGGAAGGTTTGTTTCTTGATTACTGCTCCAGAGCATCTACCTTACCCAACTGAAAAAAAATGCTCAGCCTCTGACATCAGAAATTCCACAGAAGTAATAACCATTCATGTCAGGTATTAATTCCTTGAGCCCACCAGAAAATTATGATTAAATATTTCTTCCAAGTTGTTTTTCAAGTGCCTAATCATCTGAACAGGGATGAAAAAGAAAGCAAAAAGACTTCCAGATAGGGACCTTCCACATTGTCCTGAAGGTACATTTTACATGACCTTGCCTCTATCCTACAAAGCTCAAGTCAAAGCATCAAGGCTAAAACCCTCAAGCAGAACCTATTCAATGAAACACTGGGTTTCTTTTATACAAAATAAATTAACTTCACTGATCACAGCCAGCAAGGATACATGAAAGAAAATCCTGCTTAAGTAATGTAATTTCCCTTTATGACAAGGTCACCCATCTAGTTGACCAAGGGAAACCAGAAGATGTTTTTTTTTTTTTTTTTTTTTTTTTTTCCGAGCAAAGCTTTTGATACTCTTACCATAACTTTCTGGACAAAATGTGCAGCACACAGCTGGATAAATACATCATGTCATGGGTGAGCAACTGGCTCACGGGTCTGGCTCAAAGGGAGTTAGGCCGGTGGCTAGTCACCAGTGGGGATTCTCAAGGATCAGTTTTAGGACCAGTGCTCCTTACTGTTTTTGTTATAAACGATCTCTACACAAGAATTGAATGAACATTAAGTATTTTGCTGGAGATACTAAACTAAGAGGAGCTGTGGATTCCCTTGAGGGTAAAGAGGCCATAAGAGAGATCTGGATAAACTGACAAGCTCAGCAATCAACAACTGTACAGAAATTGAGCAAGTTCTGGGTTCTCCACGTGGGATAGGAGAATCTTGGTTATGTATACAAATTGAGGAACAAGAGGCTGGAAAATAGCCCTGCAGAAAGGGATCTGAGGGTTCCATGGCAAACTGAATATGAGTGTAGAGTGGGCTCTGGTAGCCAAAAGGGCCAATCACATACTGGAGTGCCTCAGGCACAGCATTGCCACCCGGTCAAGGGACGTGAGTGATCTGCTCTATTCTGTTTTGGTGCAGCTCCACCTTGGTGCTGTGTGCAGTTTTGGATCCTGCAGTATAAGGACATCACACTACTAGAGGATGTGCAAGATGGTGAAGGCTCTCAAGGGTAAGACTTATGAGGAATGTCTGAGGTCACTTGGCTTTCATCTTGGAGAAGAGAAGGCTGAGGGGTGACCACATCATGGGCTACAACTTCCTCTATGGGGGCAGTGAAGAGGGAGGTGCTGTTCTCCTCTCTCTGATGACCTGTGATAGGGCCTGAGGAAAAGGAATGAAGCTGCATCAAGGAAAGTTGAGATTGGACATGAGGAAGAGGTTCTTAACAGAGAAGGTGGTTGGTCACTGGAGCAAGCTCCCCAGGGAAGTGGACATGGCACCAAGCCTGTCAGAGTTGAAGAAGTATCTGGATGATGCTCTTAGGCATATGGTTTCATTTCAGGAAGTCCTGTGAGGAGCAGGGAGATGGACTCAATGAGCTTTACGGGTACTTTCCAACTCCAGACATTCTATGATTCTGTTTATAAGAATCATAGAATCAATTAGGTTGGGAAAGGCCTCTGAGATTATTGAGTCTAACCTATGCCCTAACACCACCATGTCACCTAGACCATGGCACTGAGTGCTACATCCAGTCTTTCCTTAAACATCTTCAGGGATGGTGACTCCACCAGCTCTCTGGACAGCCCATTCCAATGCTCAATGACTCTTTCTGTTAAGAAATTCTTCCCAATGTCCAAGCTAAACCTTCCCTGGTGCAGCTTGAGACTATGTCCTCTTGTCCTGTTGCAGTTGGCTGGGAGAAGAAGCTGAACCTCATCTGGCTACAACCTCCTTTCAGGTAGTTGTAGAGAGTGATAAGGTCTCCCCTGAGGCTTGTTTTCTCCAGGCTAAATGCCCTCAGCTCCCTCAGCTGCTCCGTATAGGGCTTGTGTTCCAGAACCTTCACCAGCTCCATTGCCCTTCTCTGGACGTGCTCCAGCACCTCAATGTCCTTCTCGTACTGAGAGGCCCAGAACTGGACACAGAAATTGAGGTGTGTCCTCACCAGTGACGAATATAGGGGGAGAATCTCTTCCCTAGTCCAGCTGAACACACTGTTTCTGGTAACACAGAACAAGCAAGGTTTTTTTATCTTGAATAACAGAGCTGCTTGGGGGAGATATGACAAAAAGAAGGGTTGGAGAGAGGTTGGGAACAGAGATGGCTTCCCAGCAAAATCCAGATGGCCTTCTTGCTCTAAATGGCTTGTTGCTCCTTGCACTCCAAGTAGGTGCTTTGATTAACTTGCTATTGGTATAGCTGGGGGCAAGGATAAGGAGATGCAAGCAACTTTCCTCCTCTCTCTGCGAGAAGCTTAAGGAAACATTTTTGAAAATCCTGAAAGAGTTTCTCAGGACAGAGACACTGCTTCCAGCATAGTCTACAGCTCAATTCAACATTCATTATTTAATCTCACTGGAACCAAGGCTCAAGGAAATAAAGCAGGCCTTTTACTTCATAGGCAAAGAAAATTTAGAAATAACTGGGCTTTTGGAATTGCTGTTTGTTAGGATTTTATTTTGGACTAGTTTGAGTTTGTTTGTACATCTTCAATTTGTCTAATGCATTCAAGAGTTATGTAAAAAATGCATTTTTTTCAGGATAAATATATTTTCCTCTGGGAAATTCAGAAGATCTGATACTTAGCTTTCCAGTGGAAGTTTTATAATGATGGATTTTTGCTCAGAATTATATAAAAGAAGGAAGCATACTTTTTTTGTACATTTCAACATGTACTAGAAATGCTGCAGTGGTTATTTAAAGAAGACAAAGGAATGGATGAAGAACAACTGTCAGAACTACAGTAAAAGTAACTACCAGATAGAAATATTTAATCAGAAATGATGGAGATTTTGGATTACATTTAATGCATTGCATTCAGGAAGCATGTCAACCATGGATCTGTTCCAAGCATTAAGCACCAGTATGGGTTTTTTTTGGTTTTTTTTTGTTTTTTTAGGAGATGGGCACCTTACTACAGATGATGCATCAAATTATCTTTTAACCTAGATTTACATGAGTTGTCTTGCTTTAGTCCTTAAGGAACAGTCAAGACAAGTGGATATGACTTTTGCAGGCTAAGAATTGCATATATAGTCAGAGAGCCAAAGACTCAAAAAAAACTTAAGACAGATTTATTAGTTTTACTCAATAGCATATCATCTCCTTCAGCAGAAAATGCCAAATCTGTTTCTGAGAGTACTTAAAACATTGTACATTTGTCATAGTTCTCCTCCACTTTCTCTTTAATGAATAATTTTCAGCTTCCCCTTCTAGATGAAAACAAGCAACAAAATTTTAACACAGCGTTCAGTTCATGGGTTGTGTACTACTTTGTATCTTCGAGTTCCCTCCTGCAGAACAATGAACCATAAAACAAAGTAATACCTTTCCTTCTCCCTCAAGTTACTTCATATCCTGCTGTTTCAACTAGAAGTGAAATAAAATATGCAAACGAGAATGAAGACAGAAGGAGGAAGCACAAGATTTAACACAAGAGCTCCCTGAGCAATTTAACATTACCAAATGTCCAAGATTTCATACACCATACATCAGAGTTCTCCATTGCATATCCTACTACATGCACTCACAATAGGAAATTAGAAGGCATTGACTTTTTAGGAATGAAAACTGGTCTCTTATCCCATGAAACAGACATACTCAACAATGTTAATACTCAGCAGAAAAATAGTTGGAAGCAGACAAAATGTACTCTACATATCAAAGTTTCTTCTGAGGAGTGCAAAAATCACTAGATAAATAACATTCCAATGCCATTAGAATTGTCCTTTTAAAATGTGTGTGTGGCATGTAGGTACAAAAGATTACATAATCTTCTCAATGTGTAGTAGATGATCTAAATAAATATCTGTGTAAAAATAGGTATACATCTATTTATAAAGTGCCAGCAGCAAAGGACTCTTAGAAGAGACAGTTCTTCAAAGACACCCAGGTCCCATGTAAGGTCAGTGCTGGCTAAAGCTGCCGGAGTGAAAGTCAGTGGCAGCAAAGTCCACTTTGCCTAGTGAGCTTTCCAGTTACTCCAAATCCATACAATTTCTTTGGCTAGCTGTTTTAAACTAAATCCTTATCACTAAATGACTTTGTTACATCTGGGGTTGTCATAGGTGCAAGAACTAGAGGGAGGAAGAAAAGCATTTCTTCTCAAGTTTTCAGTTCTGTCAACATGTACTTTGTAAACGTACACTGTTGGAAATTTTTTAGTTAGGTTTTATCCCAGCACTTATTTTCCCCACATGTTTTGGATTGTTTGTCTATGTCAGGTATCAAACAACAATCTTTTCATATCAAGGCTGACCACCCAAACCTGCATTGCCCAGTTAGAAAACAGGCAGCTTCCTACAGCCCGTCGAAGTCTAGCAAGCTGACTCAAGTCATAGGAAAAAAGTGTGAAAAGCCTGACTTTAGCACACTTCAGTGTAACACGCATTTATGTAGTGAGAAGAGACAGGATGAGAGAACAATGTGCCCAGCTCTTTGAAGTTCTTTACTGACACCTGTGTTTTTCAGTGATCAGAGATCTTAATGATAAAGGACAATTTCCTTTAGGACTTTCAGTTTCCCACTGGTTATTCAAAGCCTGGGTTGATGATACACCACACAATTTCTGTCCAACATGTACAGACCTCAAATTGGAGACTTGGGCTAGCACAGTCCCTTCAGAACAGCAATGTTTCTGACTGACATGTTGGCAGAATCCAGCCAGAAAGATCTGAAAGGGAGGTGTAATTCTCCACCTGTCAAAAACTCAAGCTGATGTGACGTCTGTGGGTGGATCTGATTTTCTACCTTGAAGTCAGTGAATTAAGAGCGTTTCAGAAGCTCAAAAAGAGGAAAGGTTTAAGGATCAGACACACCAGTACCTTGGGAACAGTACTCACACCCTTTAAGCCCCAGTTAAGTCTGTGTACTGCTAGTCTGGAAAAAGCTTTATGCATTTTGAGTTCACTCAAAACATCAGTTTTGGCTAAACCCACAACTGAACCTACTCCTGCCCAGATGATATTTGCCCTTTGCACATTCCTCCAGTGATACATTCGCACGTTCTGCCATCTCACATAGCTATGCAAGCTTGCTGTACCTTTGCCATCTCTCGCCTATGATAAAGCCACCTCAAAAGATTAATAGGGTTCCATTCCTCAGCCCTGTCATTTCAGCACCTTTTTTAAAGGTCATTCACACGTGAAAATGAGGCAGCTGGAAAACAGTTAAGCGTCTCTGACAGAATGACTTTTCGGTCATGGGATACAGAGGGCCTCAGCTCCTGGGTCCATCACTGCCATAAAACAGTTGGTAATTTACTAATAAGCAAAATTGGTGTAATAATTCTGCTTGCAAATTAAATAGAAAACAAATATTTTAGGAGGATAACATCCTTTATTAAAACACTGTATACACCTCAGACAAAGCTGACAAGTTTCATGGCCATTTTGACCAGTCATGGTTAAAATATTACATTTTATGGTTTGTTGCAGATTAATAAGAAAATACTTTTAAGTGCAGTTTGATATTAAAGAACTTAGAAGAGATTTAACAGTCCCTATTTTGTTGAGTTAAGCAAAAGAAAAAAGCCCTTGAACAACTACAAACATCAGCTTGTGGTCTGTACCTCATTAATTCCTTTCACACAGATAGAAAGTGGGTGAAGCAAAGAGAGCATCCAGAAACAAGTGCTTTTGCATGAAGATTGATTTTTTTCTTTCTTGCTTTGTTCCTAAGAACAAAATGTGACTAGAATCCACAGGAACAGAATCCCCAAAATTTGAATTAACCCAACCTAGGTTTTATTCTGAAAAAGTAAAAAATCCTGCCACCCGAAGTGAAATGCAGGGATGTGATGCAAAGTGTGCAGAAAGCAGACAAGCCCCAGTTCATTGTGGTAAGCGTTAACACTTTTTCCATCTTCGGAAGATCACGTTGGTGCCATTCACAAGGAAATAGCGGAAAATTGTTGAGGCGAAATATAAATTTTGCCTCCCTCAATATTCAAGTGCCATTTACAACTATAAACTTGACAGTGCAGCATTCCTATCTGTCAGCTGAAAGAGTTATGCCAAGTCACAGCTTCAGGGTTTAGCTTCGCCTACCAATGATCCAGTGAAAATGAACGTGTCTCTTTTCCAGAAGGGCTAGCAAAATATCCTCCACATGGAGATTTCCATCTCAAAGACCACAGGATTTCTGAAGGCAGCAACTTCACTTTGACTGCATGAACCAGCTACCAAATTTGTGATTGCCTCCACAGCTATAAAATTTAAGATTTTCAGAGATTTGGCAGCTCTGTTTGGAGACATGGAAAGCAGAGCATTGAGCCATATTCTTTGAGCCCCATTGTACCTGTGAGAATGATATAGGATGGGTTTTTTACAAGTCCTAAATATGCATAGCAAAGCTCTTGTACCCTTCTCTACAGCTTCTGAAAATACAACACCCCAAAAATAACATGAATTTACATCTTTCAACAGCCTTATATATTATGGAAATCTTTATGTTTCTGGATAAATGAAGGCAGGAGATTCAGGTCATTGAAATCTGTGTCTTATCCATCCCAGTTATGCCATACCATGCTAGGTTCTACCTTAAGCATCTATTTTAAAGATGCTGCTTTTGATTCAGCACCAAAGAAAGGCTTGATGTCACCTCAATTCTTCCATCACTAGAAAATATCGATTTACTGTGAAAGGAGGAAGATGAAGAAGACATTTCCCTTGAACTGGATTTCCAAGAAGGAGTAACCTACCACAGAAGGTACTGTGAGGATCTCAGAAAGGTTCCTCTCTCTGTAGGTGGATTTTTACAGCAAAGGTGTTGAGGCGAAACAACCAGCTTGACATCCTTGCCAGATTCTAAGGGCCTGAACCTAATCCACCCTCCACGAACTTACTGCCTGCTTTAGCAGCAGCAGCTCAACTGCTTATGTAGAAATTTGTAGGGAGAAGTGCAGCAGTTAAGCAGTTCCACATCCATTTGAGTCGCAAGGCAGTGACCACAGATGGGTTTATACATACCAAATGGTAAACACAACACATACACTAACAGCTATTCTAGCACATGCACTTCTCTGTGTCCACCACCCCTATTTTACAGGCTTTAAGGTTTTAGGAATTCTGGTCACAGGAGCTAGTTTTACTGTAACAATTTAAAATTCTAACCAATTATTTGCAGGTATGTGTTGCCACTACAATATGGAAGTGATTAATATGAAGATTTGGCACCTGGATATTGTAGTGTACATCCTTCTTAAGGTGCTTTCATCCTGCCTAAGCACTCTGGTTAAGATTGAGTCTAGCAGGACACACTATAATTAAATAAATCTATCGTTTTTGCAGTTATGTTCTTAACCTAGATTGAAACACAGTGCAACAGATTCTTATTATGTTCATCGCTGGTTTGAAGTACGGCCAGGTCAACTCCCTGTTGCTGTGCATTTCCCCTTCACTGATTTTTTTTTTTCCCAGAGAAATGTTAAAATACAGTACTTGAATAGACCTCTTAGTCTGAATGAGCACATGGAAGGTGCTGGATGGAGGGAAGCAAAGGCAGGATGAAAATAAGGAACAAAAGCATGTAACAAGTAACAGTCATAAATACATATTATTCTTTATATTCTGGTTTAAGCTGCCCTAAAGAAGCACTTCCAGTCCTGAAATTCACTTCTTAGGTACAGCACTACTAGCAAATGTAATAATTCAAGTGTCACAAAACAGACATGCAAAGGATTGAAGGCATCAGCAGTCATAAATCCAGCTAAACTAATGGACAAGAAAGAATATCTTCCCTGCACACACTGTTTGCTCACTCCAGACAGGAATGTGACACCTGCTCTGTGACAAAGCTCTGTACCAGTCCCTGTATTTCAAGGCAAATGCTGCAGGTCAGCCAGTGAGCTGTTAAAGTGCTATAAATCTTCAGATGAGTTCATAATAATTTATCTCCTCTCTTCACATAGAGGATGGTTCAGAAATTCCTAAGATTAAAGGCTAAGGTTTCAAAAGCTAGCCCTTTCTATTTTTTAAAAGACAAAAAAAAGGGCAAAAACACCCATCCCACAACCTGAAGAACCAAATTGATACACTAAAATTTGAAATTCACTCTTCAGAGTATGAATGCTCAGGACTTTTGGAAGATTTAGCCCACATATGAGACTCAGGCTGAGTGTTTTGAGGCAGCTAATGACACTAGTGATTTTGGAATATTTCTAGCAAGATGCTACAGTCAGCATGGCTGTGTCACAGACTCCTGAGTCTGGTGGAGTTGGAGCACCAACTGAAGTCATAGTTGTTCTTGAACTGCCCATTACAACTTTTTCTCAGGACCCCCTATGCCAAGACACTGCTTCCAAGAAACCCTGCTACCCAAAAGCCACCTGCATGCTACCCTTGCTCCCTCCTCAGTCCTACAACGATTGTGCAGAAAGGCTTTCCACCTCCAGATCATAGAATGGTTTGGATTGGAAGGGGCCTTTGAAGGTCATCTAGCCCAGCCTCCTGCAATGATCAGAGACATCTTCAACTAGATCAGGTTGCTCAGAGCCCTGTCCAACCCTATCTTGAATGTTTTGAGGGATGGGAAAACCATAGCCTCTCTGGGCAACCTGTTGCAGTGTCTCACCACCTACATCATAAGAAAGTCTTCCTTCTATCCAGTCTGAATCTACCCTCATTTAGTCTAAAACCATTACCTTTTGTCCTGTCGCAACAGGCCCCACAAAATGTTCCCATCTATCATATAACCTCCTTTAAGTACTGATCAGATGCAATAAGGTCTCCCCAGAGCCTTGTCCAGGATAAACAACCCTGACTTTCTCAGCCTGTCCTTAATAGGAGAGGTGGTCCTTCCCCAGATAATTTGTGGCCCACCCCTGGATCTGGTCCTGCAGGTCTATGTCTTTCCTGTGCTAAGGACTCCAGAGCTGGATGCAGTCAGTGCTCCAGGTGGGGTCTCATCAGAGTGGAGCAGGGGGGCTGAATCCCCTCCCTCTCCCTGATGGCTGCCTTTGGATGCAGCCCAGGGCACCATTGGCTTTCTGGGCTGTGAGTGCTCGTTGCTGGGTCATGCCCAGCCTCTCATCCACCAGCACCCCCAAGTCCTTCCCAGCAGGATTGTTCTTGGTCTGTTCATCCCCAGCCTGTATTGATACGGGGGGTTGCCCCAGCACCTTGCACTTGGCTAGGTTGAACCTTACAGGGTTCACATAGGTCCACTTCTTGAGCTTTTCCAGGTCCCTCTGGATGGCATCCCATACCTCAGGCATGTCAACTATACCACTCAGCTTGGTGTCATCTGCAAATTTGCTGAGGGTGCACTTGATCCCACTAATGTCACTGATGAAGATATTAAGCAGTACTGGCCCAAATAAAGAACCCTGAGGGGCATCAGTCATCAGTGATCTCTATCCGGACATTGAGCCACTGACCACTATTGTCTGCATGCAAGCAGCTAACCAATTCCTCATCTGCCAAACAGTCCATCCATCAAATTCATTCAGTCTCAGACACAGCCATCTGCATGCAGACTCCGCACCATTTTTTTTGCTGCTCCTCAATTGGAGGATTTTGAAAGGGTTAGGCAGCCAGTCTCACAGTCATTGGAAAAATGAAGATGCTACTACCAAAGTATTAGAAATTCTCTATGAATGCCTTTATAAAAATAACATTCTGAGGTGGAAATAAATGCCCTGGTAACTTCAAGAGAGGCAATACCACCACTACAGAAATATTATGGCATCACATTATTTAGCTTCTATAAATTAGATTGAATCAAATGTTCAAGTCATTAAAAAGAAAAAGGCAAAAAAAAGGAGAGTTTCCACATGTCACTTAACCAGCTTTTTCTCTAGTACATTTTCCCAAAAGACCAAGCAGAACAGGCTATCAGTTTCAGCTTCAGCTCTCTCTGTCAGGCTTTAGTAGCTCACTGAGACTGTTCTATGTGCAGCACTTTGCTAGGAGCTGCAGGCGACTTTACATGGAGGAAGTTTAATGTATCCATGTGCTGCAGCTATCAAAAATACCTCTACCTATCCCTCATTCATAAGGAAATACCAGATGATTTGTTAGAGAAACCACTAGCACAAAGAATATCCCACACTTATCAGGCACATGCTAAGATGTCTTTCAAACAACAGTATTAGGGGGTCTTTCATCATAGACCCAGACCAGCTACTGAAATATAGTATTAATCCATGAAGCTGACGCACACTTAGTGTGTCATAGGTTAGCAAGCATAGTCCCGGAAGGGATATCCTTGCTAAGGGGTGCTTACAGCTTCCTCTGGGACCTGATGGAACCTATCAGCTGGCCAGTTTGAATATGGACAATTCTTTAAGCCACTTAAAGTTGTGACCGCCTCTGTGATACACACTTAAGAATAGACAAACTCCCCCCCAAGCTCTCTCTCGTTTCCGGCGCTGGCACAGGTGGCTGCAGGCCCCGTGCGGGGGCCAGCGGGCCCGGCCAGGCCCTGCTTGGGCCAGGATGGGCCGGGCCACGGCTCCAGGATGACCCCCTCAGCAGGGCTGTGGGCGGCCAGAGAGGCTCGGAACCCCCCACCCCCCCACTGCGGCCAAGATTTCAGCAAAGCGGCACCTCTGTCCGGCAGAGGTCAGGTGACCAACAGCGATAAGCCACATTCCAGCTGCAAGGCCGAGGTGAGATTAACCCTTTTAGTGCTGTGAAGAGTTGAAAACCTGAGGGACAAGAAAGAGGAGATGCTTAAAGCTGAAAGTCTGTTGTGAAGCTATGATATATCAGAGTATCCCATTGTAATTTCATGAAGATATGGGGGGTGGAGCGTTCAACTCATAAGCAAAAGCACCTGCACTGAGATAGGCAGATGCTGACACAGCTGTAATTTCATGAGAAGTTTGGACACCAGATGAGGACTTTTGCTCCAAATGGGAAAGGAGAAACCTCAGTTCCTAGAGATGCTCCCAGAGATAGTCCTAACAATGAAGATGAGGAAGACCCTTTGCTCCCAGGGAAGGAGAAGGGCCTCTGGTTTTGTTTCTGAATGGCTCAACCTTAAAACTGTACCCCAAAAACTTCAAGAGTGGACCCTCGAAAGCAGTTGTGGGAAAAGCTGCAAGTCGGGGGAAGGGACTCGCATGCGAGCAGAGAGACTCCTCTTCCTAAATGGACTGAACAATATTTGGAAGTGGGCGGCTGTCTCGTTGTGATACTGTTTTCATAGCACGAGCAAGAAGAGACTTCTCTTTCTAAATGGACTGAACAAGGTTATTATGGAAGTGGTAAACAGACTGAACATCTTAAGGGTTGTCTTTTTACATTGTCAGTGGGAGAAGGGAGGAAGGTGGGGGGAGGAGGAGAATTCTGACGGTATGGTATAATTTTTTTTTCCCTCTTTTAGGTCTGTAAATAAACTTCTTTATATTCTTTCCAGTTTGGTGCCTGCTTTGTGTTTCTCCTAATTCTTATCTCACAGAAGATAAACAGTAATGAGTATTTTGGGCCAAACCACTACGCTAAAGTGGTGTTTCTGCCCAGTTACAGAACTAAACCCACTACATAGTGTTACATGCATCCTATTATGAGAAAAGTGTTCTTTCTGCCCGCTCATCTCTTCTTCAAGACAGAGAGGAGTAGAAGGTAGTCTTAGCAGTCTGAGTCCTTTCCACCTGCCCTTTTTCTCCTTTACAAGGTCTTCCACACATACTTTTAGTTAAATGACAGGACACATCACTCATTAAAAATCTCCAGAGTGCTATCTCATTGAGCAGAAAACATAACCATGTAAGAAAGATATGATCAGTTATGAAAAAAAAAGCAAAAGTAAAATCCACTTGAACCACTTACCACAAACATGAAGAATCCCAGACTGCTGGGTTTTGCTGCTTTCCTCAAAAGTGCTACAACTTCTTGACACTCACAGTAAGTCTACAACACTTCTCAGTCAGTCCTTAGCACCTCCTGCATCAGGAATGATGCAGCATAGAAGCAGGTGAGTAGTTCAGTAGTGATTATAAACAGCTGCCCATAGAAGAGAAGCGTGGCAAACCACCGGCTCTCTGAATCAAGGGCACAACCATAACACTCCAGTGTGTGGTTTACATTGATAAACATAAATCTACCTGTTTTTGGGATAAAGAAATGAATATGGCATCCCTTTTATGTGCAGAAAACAAGGGCTGACTCAAATATAGTACACCTGCCCTCTTCCACAGTGTCAAGAGGCAAAACAGGAAAGTTGTGCCATGCTTCTTGAGGGTCTTACGCTGAACAGGTAGGACAACTCAAATGTGACAGCAGGGTCAAACAATACTAGCATTATGAATCCAAAATTAGGTAATTGAGCTACCAGGGTAATAAATTTCTGCCTTAGATCCTGATCTTGTAAATACTTATGCAGGTACTTGGCTTTAAGCACAGATGATGTGCCATTGCTTTCAATAGACCTATTCATGTGTTTAAAGGCCTGGAGCTTTAGAGTGCTGATTCCTTGGCTCTGGGATTGGCTAAAATTTATAGCACCAATAATTCTCAAGAAAGGCACAATCACTTGTCTGGTCTTATTTATACCAACATTTGCTCCAGGTGGAGGGAATTCCTTTAGAACAGAAATTACCTCTACTGAAAAGCCAAATGATCTTTTTTCTAATACTGCAGTAGCCTGCAACCAAAATAAGTCTCTTAAAATGGCAGAAGATCAGGACCTCTGACATAAAATTGGATTAGCATGAAAGAATATTAGCTTGGTTTCATTTCCCCATTTCTCCCCACAATGTTCCGTTATGACTAATCATTTAAAAGAATGGTTAATATTCCAAAATGCTAACAGAAAAAACCATACAACAAAATTCAGAGACATTATTTTACAATGTGGTAAGAAGGACTCCAGTAACAAGATGTAGCAGGCTCGGTTCTGTGACCGGGCAGAAACACCACTTTAGCATAGTGGTTTGGCCCAAAATACTCATTACTGTTTATCTTCTGTGAGATAAGAATTAGGAGAAACACAAAGCAGGCACCAAACTTGAAAGAAATATAAAGAAGTTTATTAACAGACCTAAAAGAGGGAAAAAAAAATTATACCATACCGTCAGAATTCTCCTCCTCCCCCCACCTTCTTCCCTTCTCCCACTGACAATGTAAAGACAACCCTTAAGATGTTCAGTCTGTTTACCACTTCCATAATAACCTTGTTCAGTCCATTTAGGAAGAGGAGTCTCTCTGCTCGCATGCGAGTCCCTTCCCCCGACTTGCAGCTTTTCCCACAACTGCTTTCGAGGGTCCACTCTTGAAGTTTTTGGGGTACAGTTTTAAGGTTGAGCCATTCAGAAACAAAACCAGAGGCCCTTCTCCTTCCCTGGGAGCAAAGGGTCTTCCTCATCTTCATTGTTAGGACTATCTCTGGGAGCATCTCTAGGAACTGAGGTTTCTCCTTTCCCATTTGGAGCAAAAGTCCTCATCTGGTGTCCAAACTTCTCATGAAATTACAGCTGTGTCAGCATCTGCCTATCTCAGTGCAGGTGCTTTTGCTTACGAGTTGAACACTCCACCCCCCATATCTTCATGAAATTACAATGGGATACTCTGATATATCATAGCTTCACAACAGACTTTCAGCTTTAAGCATCTCCTCTTTCTTGTCCCTCAGGTTTCCAGCTCTTCACAGCACTAAAAGGGTTAATCTCACCTCAGCCTTGCAGCTGGAATGTGGCTTATCACTGTTGGTCACCTGACCTCTGCCGGACAGAGGTGCCGCTTTGCTGAAATCTTGGCCGCAGTGGGGGGGTGGGGGGTTCCGAGCCACTCTGGCTGCCCACAGCCCTGCTGGGGGGGATCATCCTGGAGTCGTGGCCAGCCTGGCCCCCACTCGGGCCCCGCAGCCACCTGTCCCAGCACCGGAAACAAGAGAGAGCTTGGGAGGGGAGTTTGTCTATTCTTAAGTGTGGATCACAGAGGCGGTCACAACTTTAAGTGGTTTAAAGAATTGTCCATATTCAAACTGGCCAGCTGATAGGTTCTATCAGGTCCCAGAGGAAGCTGTCAGCACCCCTTAGCAAGGACATCCCTTCTGGGACTATGCTTACTAACCTATGACACAAGACTACCTCGGTAGTTTTATGCTTTATAATGCTACCTACATCTGCACTGACAGCTGTTGCTGGGGTTCTAGGAAGTAAGAGGACACAACTGGTCTATTTTTGCCTTTATACTTCACTTTATTGAGTTTAAAATTCACAGGAAATTCTTCCACCTATTTGTTTTACTTGAAAATGAACAAGGGCTTTTTGATGCAAGCTCCTCTAATTTTTTGGGAACAGTCTGAAATTCAATGAAGGAAAACACAGTTCTACACCTGTGGAAGAATAACTCCATTTACCAGGACAAGCCGGGGGCTGACCGACTGGAAAGCAGATCTGTGGAGAAGGACCTGGGCATTCTGGTGGACAACAAGCTGTCCATGAGCCAGCAGTGTGTCCTTGTGCCTGGGAAGGCCGAAGGTATCCTGGGGTGCATTAGGAAGAACATTGCCAGCAGGTCAAGGGAGATGATCCTTCTTCTCTACTCAGTTCCAGTAAGACATCACCTGGAATGCTGTGTCCAGTTCTGGGCTCCTCAGTACAAGAGAGACATGGAGCTCTTGGAGTGGATCCAGCAAAGGCCTGTGAAGATGATTTAGGGACTGAAGCATCTCACTTGCAAGGGAAGACTGATGAAGCTGGGTCTGTTCAGCCTTGAGAAGAGATGATTGGGAGGAGACTGCATCAATTTCTGTAACTATCTGAAGGGAGGGTGTCAAGAGCATGGATCCAGGCTCTTCTCTGTGCTGCCAAGCAATAGGACAAGAGGCAGTGGTCAGAAACTGATCCACAGGAAGTGCCACATGAATGTGAGGAAGAACTTTACTGTGCAGGTGACCAAGTGCTGAACAGATTGCCCAGGGAGGCTGTGGAGTCTACGTCATCTCCTTTTCCTTCTACTTTCAGAATGTAATAATTTGGGGGGTGGATTATAAGAGGTTGATGATGCAACTGGCTGTATTGCTACTCCATCCCCACAGCTAAAAGTGATTAAGTACTTCAGCCGTCTCCCTGCTGAGGCATGTTACTCCATATCCCACAGAAGCTGCTACTGAAACTTCATGGTGTAAGTCAGATTGTGGCAATGTATATCTTGTAGTGCATCACACCACGTTTTGCTGTTTCAGGACTGACTACATGAATTGCTGAATCCAGTAAAAATTTTGTCTGTGAAAGGTCTCCTGTATTCCTGTCTCAGACTCATATGCACCATTTAATGTGGATATACGCAAAATTGTGTCAACTAGTAATTTACCTCTGCTGCAGCAGAAAATCAAATTACATTAAAAATTTCTATGGATAATTCATTTTTCATCTGTTGCTCCAGAAGAAATATAAGTGATAACTGGGAACAAGACAATCTCTTCTGCCCACTGTATTTTCCAATAACTTTTATATTTCTGTTAAAAAGAAATCTGAGGTAAGAATTACTTTATAAGCAAATGCCAAGTCACACAAACCAACAATACTACACAATTTGTGCTGATACAGTCTAGCAGTAGGTTATTGACTCCAGAAGACTTCATCATGAAAATTAGCATTTAATTCTCAGAGGAAAAAAAAAATTATCGTTTCTCAAAATATCTCCTTTTACACTTCAACTTGAAGAAACCAATCCCCAAACTCTGTTCTCAGCAACTTTTGTGTCAGAGACAGAGTGATAGCCATTGAAAGCTCCATTCCTTGCTCTAACAAGGTTAATCACTTTAACAACTTCCATGACATTTGCCAGTGCTAGTACCTGCCTGCATGAGGCTTTTCAGTACCTCATTCATTGAAAAGGTAGGAAGTTCACTCCATATTTCTTTTTAAGTAAACCAATAAAACTGTTGACTCCCCCCACACAGCTGGAGAACCGTCAGTCACCACAGCTGTTATTTTGTGAAAGCCACCAAAGCAATTCACAGTGCCCTTCACAGGATTAAAAATAAAATCCTTTTTGTAGTGTCATGCAGGGATAACAGCCTCAGCCATTCCTCATGAACCTTAAAATCCTTGTTAATCATATAAAAAATATCAACAGTTAATTTAAAGTACAGGAGTTACTTCTGCACTTTTCACCAAGTGCCAGAGAATAAACAACTCCATTACCCATTTCCAGTTTCATATTTTCAGTCAAAATCACACATATAGCTAACTCAGGTGTCATTTGTCATGAAAGAGACATGGATTCAATTTCTGTTGTTGTTACTAGTACTTTCTCATCTTCAGGCACTGTGACAGATGCTACAGCATTGTTATATGACAAATTCTGTGTCAGCTAACCCTATTCTTTGGCTCTGCGACTGATATATTTTACAGCATTAGATGCACTAGCTTTCTGGCATGAAATCCTGGCTTCATTGTAGTCAAAGACAAAAATCCCACATTTTTCATATCTTGAACAGAGCCAGGACTTTACCTCTAGTTTATGCCATCCCCCATACTGTTGAAAACCCCACTCTGAAGCAAGAACATCTCTGTCACTGACAAACGATCTCCTCTTCTCCTGCATTAATTTGATTTTTCCATTCTTCATGAAAATAACCTGGCACAGTGTGCTGACGACCCTCTGTCTGCAAGTAGCAGGTTCAGTAAACCTGTGTTACAGCCATTCAAGATATATGTTTTTTCCCTCTCTTGGTGCTACAGCTGTCTGAAAGCTCTTATTTTACTTTATGCTTTCGATATCTGTGATTCACTCCACCCTGCCTATTACAACTTTGCTCCCTCATAAAGCAATGATAGCCACTGGGCTGTTAAATGACCTTGCCCACAGCTAGTCTCTATCAGATTGTTAGAAACCAGCCTTAGGAGCAAACCCACATTTCCCTCAGATTTGACTGGGAGAATGATGGCTGAGTTATCAGACTGTCTTATTGCAACCCAGAAAATGCCTTCTTAGCATATATCATAACCATAGATGTCTTAGTGACCAAGGAAATGAGCTCTAGAGTAAACACTCTTGCTGAAGTTTGCCCATCCCTGTCAACATTTGTTTAAAAATATGTCAACATTTTGGACAAGGTTATAAAGATTTCCCCTATGAACAGAAAAAAATGTACTGGATGAAATTGTGAGTGCCAATTCTGTTACTGTTTTCATTCTCCCCAATTTTTTTGGCCCGTGGCTCACATCTGAGAAAGCTGGAGAAGAAAGGAAAGGTTGCCAAAAAGGCAGTAGGTTACAAAAAGAGGGAAGTGTTGGGATGCAGTGCACACCAGTGTTGAGGGAAGGACATAAGAGTGAGGACCTTATTTGAGTAGACCTGCACTATAAATCCCTCATCTGAGGAATGCTCAGGCAGTAGAGTTTAAAGAAAGAATGGGGACAAAGCTCTTCTCCCTCTTCCAAGCATTCAGTATGCTTTTGTAATTTAAGCACAACACTTGATGAAATATAAATATCTCATTGCAGCTTTTTATATTATTATTTCAGTGGTGATTAAAGTGAATAAACAAATATGCTTCACCCTTGCCTGTAGCACTTAAAATTCAAACCCTGACAGTACATGAAACCTGGAGATAGAAGTGATAGAGAATAATATGCAGTAAATTCATCAACCTTGGTTGTCCAGCATAATGCAAAGAAATATAATTGAACATGAAAAAGAACAGAAATTAATTTAAATTGTTTCTTATAATTACCTAAACAATCTAAGTTTTCAAAGTAGCATAGGTAAGAACATATTTTATTTTAAATGATGATTTTTTTTAAACACAAGACTATAACTTTTTCCTCAGAAGACTGCTTTAAATTGCAAAAGATGAGAGGGACACCTTTCAGCATTAATAAATTGAGGAATATTTATGAGAATTAGCCTGGCATCTTCTTTGAAGAACCAGACCCCTGAGATTAATATGATGGGTATGAGGCAGACCTATTAGCAGTGTGAGATGCTCCAGAATTTGTGATGTGGTGTCACTCCAAGGGCACATGGACACACAAGAACACAACGACTCACTGCGGTTCAAGACACACCTTACATTAAACCTCTTGTCAAGGGGAGCCCACCAGAGGATTCCAAAGTCAAGACAGGCTTCTGGTGTGGGTGCCTGTGTCTGAGCAGGCACACCAGCTTTGGAAGACACATATTATTTGATGGCTTCATAGTGCACTAACAAAGGAAGCAGAATGAGACAGAAACTCACCTTTTTAGCAAGTGGGAGAGATAAAGCATGAGAATAAAGTATATAATTAGACCTGATTAAAAATGATTACATTTCCACTGCATTATCCATGATAATAAGAAAGAAAACAGAAAATAAAGGAAGTGCTATGAATACTGCCTGGGATTAAAAAGAAAAATGGACTATCCTTGTCTGACTTTCATTTAGTATGAGAGATGAACTCTTTGGCTTATAGTTTATTGGGCTCTTTTTCTATACCACACCACAGAGAGCTGAGAACACAAAGAAGAAATCTAAATAACCTGTTCATAAGAAAAAGAAAACAAAATGCTGATGACCTTTTAGCATTTGAGGGAATAAACCGTAAGCAGCAGTTTGAAGATGAAAAGTAATTGGCATTGCACCTTCTTAATTATTTTTCCAGTTTCAGGCCTTTAATATAGTTCTGGCTCTTGCTGACACACCTAAATGAGGTTTACAGAACCTGGAGCATGAATTTTGTGCTCATTAATGGAGAGGCAGCAGGACAAAGGCTGCAGGTATTGTTTTCTTCTTTCACCTAGCTTAAATCACCACCCACTATTCAGAATTCATGCATATTTGTGGGCCACTGAAATGGAAAGCCTTTAATGCAGCTTCAGTCAAACATGGCACTGGCAAAAAGAAGGCAATCTAGATGATCCCACTGAAACATTTTGAGCAACTAATATGTAAAAAGCAGCAATCTCAACATCCATCATGGCATGATAAAATAAAAGAATTAAACCAGGCCAGTCCACTGAGCGCTGTATTCACAGACCTGCAACACCTTTGTGTGTAGAACAGAAAAAAGATATCTTGGCTAACAAAACCCAACAAACTGGCTTATTTAGGGCAGGAACAGTAATGACACAGAGGAAAACAGTGGAATGACTCATGCTTCTGTGTATTATGGAAAGATAATAGAGGTCAAGAATCACCTTCTGCATTTCTGATGTGCCAGAGGAGTCCTTAGAGTGCCCAGCTAACCTCCAATGATGCTCCTGATGATGAAAAAGGAGATACCTTCCTCCTCTGAAGCCCATTGCCTCTAGAAGGTACTTGTACTGCCTCAGCATGGCAGAATGTCGTGTATCTTGCAACATCAGACTGATGGCTTTGAGATCTTCCTGCCTAGAAGCACCATACAACTGGAAGTGCTCTCCATGGGCTACATAGGGGACCTGGGGGAACTAGCATCAACTGGGTGACTAAATGCTCTCCATTACTTTGGCTGAGTGCCGAAAATTATATTGTGCAGGTACCAATCTCCCTCTCTCCCTTGTGTATGTAGCTATAGGTGCTATTGCAGCACGTGCAGTCGTGTTGAAATTTTTAACAGTTTATTTGGTTTGAGTGACAGTGGCAAGATAGCTTTGGCAGAGACCTGAGCACTGGCCCTTGAAAGCAACAGTGAAAACCTTGATATATATTCCAGTGGTGAGCTTGAGACAGGGCTCGATTGACCTGGTTTCACTCTACTTGTGCTGGAGCCAGAGGGACTACACCTTGCTGAACTGTGCTGGAGTATGAGGCCCTCATATCTTCAATTACAGTATAGATGGACCATTGTTGCCTTTCCATGGTTCAGTAATCAGCTGCAAGGAGATCTGAGCCCACCCAGAAGCAGCCACAACCTGGTAGTGCTTAAGTGTGGAGGAGAACAAATTGGGGCTGTCAGTGGTGCCAACAGGAACAGGAACAGTGTCGGTGTAGCAAGTGCGTAGGGATAACACCTAGGAGGTGGTGTCCGACTTTTCCCGCCTTTATCAAACTTCTGACTTTCCTGTTCCTTTCTGGGAAAGCAAGAGATGAAGACTCAGTGCCATTCACTCATTAGGGAGGTCAGGGCAGACCATAACCTTCC
Organism: Aphelocoma coerulescens; assembly: GCF_041296385.1. NCBI lineage: Eukaryota > Metazoa > Chordata > Aves > Passeriformes > Corvidae > Aphelocoma > Aphelocoma coerulescens. The sequence goes on from NC_091015.1 coordinate 82,544,880, forward strand.
TTGATGGAGTGCCCAGTGCAGGTGAGGGAGAGCAGAAAAAAAGACACATCTAGTCAGGTGGGTAGGTGTCTCATCATAAAATCAAACAGGGCTAAGTATGACACTCCTACATTAATTAAAACTTAAGAGTTTAAGCCCAATTTTTTATCATTTCTGCAATTACTTGTATGATATATAAGAAGTTCCTGGAAAAACACTAATACATTACTGTCACAACATACAACATGATTCTACTAGATGAAAAGCCAGGAGAAATAATATAGGTGGGAGATTTAAAAAAGAAAAAAATGGTTTCATATTGCCTTCCTTTTCTGATGGACAACATAGGTTTGAATACCTTTCAATTTTTCTTCTACTGTTTGTTAATGGGGACAGGGAGTGGGGAGAAGGCAAGAATACCACACGGAACCGACAACCTTCAAAAGTTTCTCGCATTTTGAATAACTGCTAGTTTGGAAATGCTAGGAAGGAAACTTATGAGCATGATCAACTGAATTCTTTTCATCATGCTTGTACAAAACATAGTGTATGTACCAAAAGGAAATAATATTGAATATACTCTGCTTGGTTGAATGCTCCAGTATATTCTTGTTCACAGAAAATGACTGGGAACAACTGGCATCTCACTACCTTTTGCCAAAAGCCTGAAGGGAGCTTCTGTAATGAACTCCCTACCTTTTGCTTTCCTTAGCGTCAAAATATCAGTGCTGAATGTGCTGCTGTGAACAGCACATGTAGTAACAGCCTCATCAAAGATAATGGCAGGTAGTATTTGGAAGGAGGTTATGTCTTATGAAAAAATAAACCTAAACAAATAGCCAGTCTGCTGATGCCTGAACATTCCTGTGCTTGGGAATACAAATATATCATTGCCAAAATCTGTTTGGCCTGAATCAAGAACAATTCTACCACGAAGCCAAAGCAGTTTTGTAGGATAAGGTGGTGCAATGGAGATTCATTCTATTATCTCTCTCCTTCATGTATGGAAAACTAGAGAAAAGGCAGAGCAAAAGACAATGGAGGACAAACACCGGCATTTTTGCTTATTATTTCTTCTTTGGCTACATGAATGTAGTGTGATCCACAGTTGTGAGAGGCCGGTAGAGCCAAGCTGACTGTGTGTTTGGATGCCAGGAGCTGGCTGGTGATGGTCTGCTTTTGGGTCATTGGTTCCCAATGGAGCTGCAATACAGAAAACATGTATTCACATTGCACACACTGCAGAGCGCTGCATCGGGGCTGAGGGGCAGACTTTAGATTTAAAACAGGAGATCCCTGTGGATCTGTGAAGAAAGCATTGTCAGTGTAAGCCACAGAAAGAATGAGAATGTGTTATGTGGCAGCCTGGTAAGGGAGAGGGCTTGGGACAGTGAATACTCTTCGTCTCTTGAGTCCAAGAAAATAAATATTTGTTCTAAAATCCAAATCTAACTTGGCTGGCCAAGAGCTTCTTTGGTCACCATCCTTGAACTAGGTTTTTTTTTAGGAATTATTGCCAGGAAGAATTAAATTGAATTAAATAGATTGTTCTGATTTACCTTTGTGTCATCCCTGGAAGGAAAAAAATCTCATACTGTTGCAGAGTCCATACATTTATTTCTCTTGTTTTTAATATGTACTGTAGTGCTACATCTTAAAAAGCATGCTGCTAAACTGTGCAGCCTGTAAAACAGACATCAGGAGTTATGTGCACAGTGTGAAATATCCCATAATTTAATTTGAATTTGCACCATTACTGAGACACTTGTGCAATTATGTGCTGCATTACATTTCCAGCTGGAGACCAGAGATAACGTGTTTCAGGAATACCTATAGACCAATCAGTCTTTAAAAATGGATTAGCAATTGGAGGTCCTGTACTTCAGAGCCTTGAAAGGGCTCTGTTTAAGGGGAGGAAGGGAAAGAGGGCAAAAGGAAGGATGTGTTCAGCATCTTCTGACAGCCAGCTCTTCTAACTTATGCCAAGCTAGGCATCCTGATGTAACAGACTCTTCTGAGAATTTAGGAACACAGAAAAATATAGACCTCAATCTTCCTGCAGATCTTGCAACAATTCCAGAAGAAAGGGCAGCATATGCCTGCACTGCTGGCAGAGCTGACCCTAAAACAAACCCAGACCCACCTTCAGCCCTGCCCAGTTCTTTGAGAAAGCAGGAGATATGGGGAACCCAGGGAAGCTGCTATCCTCCTCAGGCTGCCATCTAGCATTTCCACAGGTGACATAGGAACCAGACAAGGATGTGGCTTTTTGTCTCTTGTATCCCCTTGCAAACCATGTTGCAGAGTGATCCTTACTTTGAAGTTGTCCTGTTGTCCTCTTGTAGTTTCCTGTTTTCCCTCAGTAACACACCATAGCAAATTTTTTTTTTCTTTTTTTTTTTTTTTAACATAAATATTACAGGGACCATATCATTCATCTTGTGCGGTGTGTGGAAACAAGGTTTAGGTGCAAAGGAAAGACATTTAGTAACTCCTGTGACCTGGACAGCCTCATCTATTATGGCATTATTTTATTTGAACTGTGAGACCAGAGTGTAGCAAAAAGACATCTGCTGTTTGACTGACAAACGGCACATAACAAACATCCAGTGTGATGTGAACGATCATTACTTCTAAGGACAATGTGGACTCTTTCTCTCAGACTCTGTTTTATCTCTGAAGGTGAATGCCTGCTCACCTGCAATATATTCTGCCTGCAAATTGGCAAATGCCATTGTAATTCTTCCCATTTTATCTTTTTCTATTAAGCCTGAGGAAAGAAGTTATGAGGAAGACAGAGAGAAACACATTTTTGTTTTCTCTTCAGAATCTTCTATATAAGCGAAACTTAATCAAAGGGCACTGTTTATCATTTGATTTTGAAATAATTTTGCCTTTCAACATTCCCTGCACATGTCAAGAGGAATAGAGGCTTGCCGGAAAGACGGCTGAAATATCCTCCTGTTTTTATTTATTGATTTTGTTCAACTCAGCATGGAAGTTTTGTATAACAAAACCAGCAGCTTAAGAAAGATGCCTAAGTCATCAAGAACCACTTAGGTACACAATGGGTAAAACTAACAAACCACACAAGGTTATTGTATGTGAGAGGAATACGTCCACAAACATCCTTGCATACACATGTGCACTTCTGTGGAAGGGGTAAGAAACCCCTGGGGAGCTAAAGTTACCCCTGTGATGTGCCAGGCAGTGAGGCAGCCTGTGGGGGCTTTACCTAGGCCTCAGCAGTGGCAGAAATTACAGACACACACCCCAAAATAAACAGAGTTGGTGTTGTCTCCTGCAGCTGATACACAGATGACCATTAGCTGTTGGATAAAGGCACGCTCAAATACTTAAAAAACCCCTAAAAACCACACCATAACTCAAAAGAATTCCTACAACAAGCACAGAAAAAATGGTGATAGTACCATCATGCTATTTTACTCCACAATAATAGAGTCTCCTCATCAAGATAAACTATTCAGCCTTCAGCCTGGTAGTTTGTCTGCTCAGGAGCTGGATTACTGCCTCATAAAACAGTGCAATGGTGCAATTACCACTTTGGTATTAGGCAGGTACTGCAAGGTGCTCTCATTTTGTGTTAGGTGGGACACTTAACAGTGGCCATAAAACTGATGTGGCTTCAAGTGCTTGCTACAATGATAAATTAATGAATCATACTGTGGGCTGTGTCTTTAACAAAATGGAATAGCTTCTTTCCTTCCAACATGCACGGGAGGTAGGTGAGATTGTATGCAAGTGGTGGGGATGTCAAACTGGAGGGGGAGGGCTGAGACGAAGGTGTATGAAGCTGAAACAGAAGCATGTGTTAGATACTTCACTAATGTTCATTTCTACTTTACTTCTCATTTTCACTATGTTTCCCCTACCCCATCATTTGGGAATGATCAGGCACTAACTTTTGTGCAAAACCATGGGGGACTCTTTGATAAGGTAGAGCTTTCCAGTTTTGTTCATTTGTCATGCTCACAGACAAAGAAGAAATATGTGAGGAGACCAAGTGAGTATTCCACATCCTGAGATGTAGGTGGGTTGGGAACAAATACCAACATGTATCAGGATTGCTTCTGGATAAAAAGAAGTCATAATCACTGAAAAAACCCCCAAAAAACAAAAAACCTAAACAAAAAACTTGTCTCATACCTTGCAGACTGGGTAGATGCAGAGGGATGGGGATGCACAGGGAAAGTGTCACACAATATACAATATTTGCAAAGTCTGGAAGGAGTAGTGTTAGAGACCTTTTCTGTACCTGAGCTGACTAGTTGCTGCAGTGTAAAGAATTCCAGTACTGAAAGTGTATTTGGATTGAAAAGTAATGGTATCACATGCTGAAGGGACAGGTAAAATACAGTTGAAGCAGATAAAGGGAAAACAGACCAAGATAAGATAGAAACTTGCCTACCATGTTTGGTTATCAAGGATGTTAGGTACTTTCACAGACTTGCAGAAAGTGATTATTTGGGGTTCTTCCCCATATTTTCCTCCCACCCAGTTTTGAAAAATTCTGGAAGAAATTGCCCACCTTCTCCCCTGCTTCCCCCAAAATATCAGATTCAATTTTTGTGACAATCACATATTTATGAATTTCTTTAAGCTTAGTTTTTAATTGCACACTGTCTGAATGGGCATTGAAGTACCATTTATCAAGAGCTCAAGTTGGTTTCATGGTAAATAGAAAACAGAATCAAATAAAGTGGGGATAATTTAAAAGATTTTGCCAATTAAAAACCCTGAGTGCTTAAAAACACCCTCAAGATTTTAAAGCAAACATAAAAGGGTTAATTTTAAGAGTCTTAAGCAAGAAAATGAAATATGCCTTATGCTTTCAAAAAATTTCTCTTTTCTATTTTAATAAATCAAAACAAGCCAGAGAGTAAGAGTGCAGGTGTTTCAGATGAACGAGTAACTAAACCATCTTTGAGATCTGACCTTCACATCCATAGTTTGAAATGAATGCTTGTCAACTTTATATGCTTGTTTAACTTGAGACTCATTCAAACACTCCCAATCTCTTAGCTACAACTTGCATAAAGGTTTTAATGGCATTTATTGATCCTGGATGCATTACACCTGGGGATGTCACTACTTATAAGGAAAGTAACAAGTTATAGCAGATATGCAAAGCACATGTTTATGAGACGGGGCTGGCTCAAAGCTCCTTGGAAATGTACGCAGATGGAGTTTTGCTGCCAAAAGGATGAAAAGGAGATGGTGCCAGACTGAAAACAGACTTCCCCTGCTAAATGGGAGAGAAGAGGACAAAGGCATGCACCTGGGATGTCCAGGTACCCAAAAAGCTGGATGCCAGCACTGCTTGAGGAGTGGTGTGGAGGCAGTAGCTGACATTTTGGGAAAATTGCTCTCCTCCCACACCCATGTGTGCCCCTTTATGGCCTCTCTGCTGCATTCAGAACCCCAGTGCCACCACCTCAAGCTGCATTTGAGTACAGCCTGCCCAGGAGACGGCAGGGCAGGGGCAACACCAACTAATCCAGGGCCTTGGACTGGTCCCAGAGTGAAACACAGACAATACATAGAATTTCCAGTAGCAGATGGACTGAGTTAGTGTTTTGAAAGATGGAAGAATCATCTATGGCAGTTGAGGACAAACAAATGACAGTTTCACAATCTGCTTTCCAGTTTTCTATTGTAGGTAAGTGACCTCTCGAGCTGCCTTAATACCTAGTCACCCACAAGCTCAATACTCAGCCTTTAGACAGACCTCCCATTAGTTTAAACACTGTATAAGCCCCTCTTTTCTCCACAGTTCTTATCTACAAATCCTCTGAGAGGAAACACACTGCTCAGGCATTTCAAAAACCACAGCAAACTTGACCCCACGACCTGATTGTGCGATTCCCACCACATGCAGGTGCTTTCAAGACTCAGACCTCACTTTTCAATCATTTAAAACACCACCTAAAATCAAGGAATACGAGGAAATCTTCAATTACATTCAGATATAAGCTTCCATTGGCATGAGGACTTCTGCTCCAGCCTGGTGCCCAGTTCAGGTGGTCTGAAGGCATCACTGCAGAGGGAAGGATGTCTGGTCACTGGGCCTCCACAATTCTTTTTGAGTTCACTGAGAAATTGAGCTGACATGCAGCATAGGAAACCTTGCAGAGCAAGAGGGACCCGTTGCACTGTGGAAATGACAGTCCTCCACACGGTGAGTGGAGAAGCTGCATCTCTGGAGCGTCCTCTTGATGCCTTTTTTTTTTTTTTTCTTTTTTTCAGGAGCAGCTAGTTACTATAGAAATTGGTCCATGGTTTATTCTTTTAAAGTCAAACTTTTAAAGAAAAACTGATGGCCCTATCTGCATTCATAATTTCCAAGAAATGGGCTTACATGAGTATACCAAACTAAGTTTCAACTATGCAATTACCTCCTTCACTAATCAGTGACTGGAAATACAGACTCTTATGGTCAATTTACCTGACTTCTTCTCCTTCTTGCCCATCTTTCTTTCTCATTCCTACTAACCCCACAAGATTCTTCTTGGCAATCATTCCCTGTGGTTGTCCTTGTTGTATGCATGCTTTCTCTGCCTCAGAAAACAACAGCACCAGAAAACCCTATGACAAATCAAACCTCAGTCTTCTGAGAGGAGCTGAATTTGGTAAATGCTGAATAAGCAGAAGTAGACAAGACTTTTTTTGCCACTATGTACATTTGATTATTGTCATGTCTGATTAAAAGAAACATATACATCATGGACCTGAAATGACCTTTCTGATCCCTTCCCATGGGCATGAATCTTTACATGCTTGCTTTCTCCATTTCTTTGTTGTCAAACTCATGCTTGAGGAAGAGGTACTAACACAGCTCACCTCACTCCTCTGTTCTGACCTTTAGGTAGATGCTATCCATGCATGCAAATTGGGAATGGGACATTAATCAGCTGAAGGCATTGAGGTTTACTCTCTGCCTTAAAATCAATGCTTAGACACTAGGGGTAAGTCTGATGGGAATAACAATTTAATGTAACTTTTCATTTATTTCATGTCCACTACTAACACTGCCAATGAGAAAACACCATTTCAAACTGAAAGACAGCCCATTCAGAAATTCAGTTGCTTTGTTGATCAGAATGGAGCCACAAAAAATTATTAGCTCTGTCATGCAGTGTTTACTGTTAAAAAAAAAACCAAACAAGAAAAACAACCAACAAAAATATTCACAGTCACTCATGTCAAATTTTAGAAAGCCAAAACATGCTGTGAAAACTGAAGAGCCATATATAGGAATTATTCACCATAAAAAAAAAATTACAAAAAAGTAGAAAGAACAAGCAAAACCCCAAAGTAAAAGTATTAAGTAAAGCACTTAAAGGTAAGGGCCAGGTTCACAAACCTGTGCTAGTTGCTGTGAGCTTTTCCAAGGAGCAAAGCAGCTGGGCATGTAGTTGAAACTACTGACATCAGTGCAGTTGTGCTTTCTCTCACCTAGTCCCATTTTGGACCATGAGACGGATGTCAAATGCTGGGGCTAGAAATTCTGCTCCAGATGATCCATTGCAATTCTGCTCCTTTTATAAATTTGCAAGTGCAGCCTACTTTCAGCCTAGCTGTACCTGCAGCTACCATCAGCAAACCCACCTCTAATTTACACAAGCTCACTAAATGGCTAAATGTAAATCCTTTGGTGGTAGAAACAAAAACTTTCATTTGTAACGTGCCAAGCACATCATGGATAATGGAAAAGAAACTCTTCTAATCACATCCTACAGGCTAGAGATTAACAAAACCTGAACAACACCCTTGACATATAGTTTGTATAAGAACCAATCACCATCCTTTGTAAAGCTGTATATAGTGATCTTTCCCCTTTACTCTTCTAACTGATAACCCTAAGACAGCCGGTCTCTTGAAGAAAGCTTCAAATCACCTATATTTTATGTTATATTACATTGTGTGCAGTGGAAGCTGTAAAAAACTCCTTTGCAAGGGCTTCGAGTTGGCTGCAGATGTTACACACAGCCCTCCCTCTTTCCTCTCATATCAATGCAGTTTATTTACACAACACACAATAAATCACACATCAGCAAGCAGATTTTTAATGAATAGAACAGCTTTAGAAATTGCACTTCCAGAATTATTTGTATGTTTTACGTTTATTTTCTAATACATCTCTACCTACCTAATTCAATTTCTAATCTCACAAATGTTGTTACCAATGTATTATAATTGAGGTTATGAAAGTCTGCTTCTAACCTATTCAGAACAGTCAATCTGCCTTAAAATATTTCTGTTTGGAAACAGGCAAAATCTCTTTCAAGAGGTGACATCCCTTTCATTGCCTGCTTTATGTAGAAGCACGCTCCATTTGGGCTCCAGGAAAAATGACAGATAAAAGGGAGAAATATAATTATACGTATACTTCCTATCAAATTAAAGCAAAGCAAAACAAATAAGTGGGGTTGGTTTCCATTGTGTGAAAACTACTATAATATTCATATATTTTAAGAACAGCAATAAAAATGTCTTCAAAGATATCATATGTTATTTGATTTAGACTCAAAGCTTGAAAAATGGAATAATTTATAATGCCACTTTATTACTGAAGAGTGTGCACTACAAAGAGATATGATGTGCTGAATTAAATGGCACAATTCACTTGTTAAATTAATTAGGAACATAAATGCAAAAGTTCAAAAAAAATGGATAGCAGAGAAGAGTGAGAAAAGAAAAGCTAACCGCTACATTTTCTTACAGAAGATTGGAGAAACTTTCATGGGCAGGATGGCCCCCTGGACTCTGCAGCAGCCCTGTGTGGCCCACTTCCATCTTCCATGGGAAGTATTTCATGAAACGAGCATGTGAGACACATCTGTGTCCAGGCTGTGATAGTTACGGCTCAGGCCTCTTTCTTCAACAGGGGAAAATGCAAATTATTTAATTAGCATATTCCCGTGAATTAATGCCATTTATCAGAAAAGGTCCAAGTGATAATCACGCTGCTTGAGAGCTAATTGAATGCAGAAATCTTGAGTACAAGCTCGATGTGAACTCAGACATCTGGGCACAGCATGGGGGCGCCCGGGAAAGTGCCCGGAGTAAGGAGATGCCTGTGCTGCCTTGTCCCTGCTGGGGGGACTGAAAAGAAGGGCTCCCGTGGGTATGAGTGGCATGGCAGCTGAACTTGTGGGACCCAGCACAAGGCAGTCCCAGCCAAACCTTTTCAGGCTGTTCCTCTGAAAAGATTGCAGGATCGTCTGCATCCTCCCTTCTCCTGGATCCTACCCCCTGTCACTGCTGTGACTCTGTGAAGGCAGACCTTCGGGGTGGCAGTAACATGGCGCTGTTTGGTTTTCTTGCAGAGAACTGTTGGTTTGTCTGCAGAACACATCAAAGCAGACACACTGCACTAAGGAAGAGCTTTTCAAGAGGAGTGGATGGCACTTTAAAAAAAAAAAAAAGAGAAAAATAGGCTGGCTGTATCTGTGTGCTGGTCTGCATTTGCCTATGAGCAGCTGGTGTCAGTCTGAGAAACTGCATCTTCTGTATCAAAAACGTACAAACCAGCATTTAGGTCTTTCGCTTCTTCACTGCCTCCTGCTGCCCCATGCAGAAGGCATTAATGAAGACCCCAGGAGCTGGATGATATCCTTGACACTGGCTGATAGATTTGGGAGCCAGGAAACAGGAGCCTATGGATGCCACAGCATGCCAATACTTCTCTTTACCCCCAATGTACTTAAATACCAGGTCTCATAGTGTTTGTTCATTTGTCATCCATGTGTGTGAAGCGAGACATATTCTGGACAGAGGCAGGTATAAAGGCACATTTTGGCAGAAGAGATTCCTGGTCATGTTTTCTCTGCTGGAAGCTGAGAGAAATGTACCCACAAACATGGCAATCACCAATATGTTTGCTTCTCTGCTGCCCAAAGGCAATCTGGAAGTAAGGGTTTCCTGGCTGTTCCTGGTTAACAAAGATGTTTAAAAGGTTAATGACTGTCTGTGTGGTTAAATAAGCATGGACTCCAACAACTGCTGCCCTGGATCAAGGAAAGAGGTGCTTTGCTTAAATCTTATGAGCAGGGCAGCTGTAGACCCTTGCAGACAGCTTTGGTGCATCTGGCATCATGTCCTAACCGGAGAGACCTCCTGTCAGAAGAACAAAATCCCCTGACTGCTACACCCCGTTGCAGTTCATCTTTGTCTTGACAGAAAAAAAAGCTCATTTTGTAGATCTGGAGCTTCAGGGGCAGTCCCAAACCAAGTCAGCATTCCAGCCTTTTGAAACAGGAAACATTTCTAGTTTTCAAACATTAAGCGTGTATGAAATTGCCTGTATGAAACAGCCAGATGCTCATATGCTTTATTGTCTCAATATTTGTCTGCAACAAACCGGGTCTTTCCCTCTCCTCAAAGCATTGTTCTGCACTGCCAGAAAAACCAATAGGGACTTCTCATATTTGACTATAGAGAGAGCATCTGGGAGCAGGGGGTGAGTCACTTTTCTACATTACTTCTTTAAGGGTTGTTTTATGTAAATTGTCTCACTTCCTCTAACCTTTGAAATAACATCACTGATGAAAAGTGAGGAACACTAAAAGTTTTTCTCCATCTGGAAGTACAGCCTTTAGGCATCAAGGATGACAAGGCAGAAAGACTACCAATCAATGAGGCAGTGAGAAGAGAGACTTACTTTTTCCTCTCTTTTATAAGGTAAACCTTAACTGGAGAAGGCTATTCGGTCACTTATCTAAAACTGTGCTCCTTGTTTAACAATTAGACATGACACAGGCAGAAAATGTGGTGCTGAAACCACTCAGGGAAAGGTGCTCCCTCTAATTATTTGTGCTAATAATGTCCCTTTATCTTGTCTTTGGCATTTGTTTTAAACTCAAACTGTAAGAATACAATGCATAATTGTTCTCAGCTACTTAATACGATTAATGATGCAGAAACAGGTGCAAGGATGCATTTCTCCCACTCTGTTGGAATTTATCTCAATCTGTGTCCCACCAAAGTATTTTAAAAGCTGAAGAAACAGCTTTTCACACAAAGAAATGTTCATAAACACAATAAATGGAGGTAATTATACCCTGTAGTCAGCCAAATTCAATGTGATTCACATATCATAGTCACTTGACTTCACTCTAGATTTGCTCTGAATGACACATCTCTGACTTGTAACAATTTCTGTTCCAAGCTGTTATGAAACCATTTACCCTAAGTGATGGCAGCACTTAGAAGGGTGGCTGAGTGAGTTTCTACTGCAAATAGTGCTCTCATTAAGCAAAATCATGGCTTGTGAGTGTGTATATGGCAGGGTTTTTATTTTTCCTTTTCATTTCTTTTGGCTGGGGGTTTGGGCTTTTTTTTTTAACGTTATATAGGGACAATAGTTCAGTATAGATGCCATTGTGGAAAGCTTACAGTTTCCTAGGAAGTCGCTGTCATGCTATTATTTGACCTCAAATCTCCTACCTCTGAAAGTACATTTTTAAACCTCCCACCCTCAAGCAGCAGCAATGAATTACTTGACAGATATCCATGGCTGGCAAACCACCTCTAACATCTAGTGCAGCCCTGGGATCCACTGCACACATATTCAATCCCTCATATACACAGCTTAAGATCTCACTGCTTTGCCCATTTCACCCCAGCCCTACCAGTTTTCCAGCCTACACACTCATGTGAAGGTAGCAGTCCTTCTGAGTCCCATCCTCCCAGCTCCTTCAGCCTTTATCCTGATCCTCCTACAGCTCTGAGGTGCTTCCTCCCTGGGCCAGTGCTCAGCTGCCCAGATCCTGGCACAGCAGCACCCTCCATGGGGCATGCACTGCCTGCCTGCAAGTGCTTGCCTGAGCAATGGTCTCAGCACTTCACACAAGCTGCGCCACAGGAGATGCTGAGGAGCATCAGAACACCTGAGGCTTGTTCTTGGACACAAATAAAATGCAGAATCCTTTCACAAATTCGTTGTGCACCCAGAGTGGTATAAGAGAACTGCAGAAAGATTTTGAGTAGAGATATACTTGATTTAGTCTCGTTATGCCTTCCCTTTTATTCCAAAATAAATCAACAAAGAAAATGGGTAAGCTAAATATTCATCAACCACCATTTGTAATACTTTAAGTGCATCAATGCCTGTTTACAGAAATAGGACTTGCCCTCCAGTACACTAGTTTATCAGATGATAAACAAATGATAAGAATTTCCTCTTGTTTCTAAATGAAAAATATAAAAGCTAGCCAACACTTGGAATGAAGTACAATGCAGCACTAAAGAAATTTGCTGTGACTCTCCCTTCTCCTTCAAGGATGTGAAGTTTCTGGTATACTGAAAGTTGTTTTTGGGATTGACTTTAAAGATTGAAAGAGTCTATAAATTTTCATGAGCAGTGAGCTATGTTGCAGTTACAGCAAGAACTGTACGTGCACTGTATGTGTGTTAAAGGCACCTGACTGCTCAAGCAATAATTAGAATACAAACTACTTATGTAGGACATTTCTTCCCCTTACACACATCTTCCTCCTATCAGTAGGATATTGAGGACTGTAAGTAATTAAAAAAAAGGAAAAAAAAAGGAGGAAAGGAGACAAGAAGAAGAGTTCAAGAGAAATGTAGTAAGAATTCTTCTGAAGTTGGCACCAGCTGTTGAAGGGGACTGCCTGACTCTGATCTTCTGAGATTGATGGCCACACTATGCTCTCTGCTTTTCAAAGTAATGGTGAGCAGCACGGCACAACTCCAGCTGAGTTCAGCAAAAGTGTAAGAACCCTTCTTAAAGCCTTTTCCTTGCTCCTGCTAATACCAGTGGGACTCTGCATAAACCCACCCTTGCCGGAATGTCCTCAGTTAGCACGGGGGCTCAAGTGGGGTCTGTGGGTCAATGCTAAAATCTGCAGTTGTGAGATGGACACTGTCAGAGGGCACAAGAGAGTTTCCAGCCCTAGCAGGATCAGTCAGAAACACATACAGATTCTGTGGAGAGTATTTTAAGGGAAAGAGATCCATGTGTTACCCACTGAAAACACATATAACACTGATTCTAAACATTGTGTTTAAAAAATAAAATCATAACACACAGGCATTTTATCCTGCATTTACTTTGACTGCCACCTGTGTCTTTGAAATGGTAAAAGTCCTTGGGGCATGATCACAATTAAACAATGAAGTGATAATTATATACTCATTTCTGCTAAGGTGTATGTTCACTTCAGCTGAAGTGTTGGGTGTTTATTACGGTGTTGAAGAGGTTCTCATGCTGGCTTCACACAGTAAATGCACAGTGGATTATTTTTTTTACCTTTTTTTAAAAGATGGGACTTGTAACTTCTCTCCCGTAGGGACATATAGTGCCCAAGTAGTATCCACTGCTTTCCTGTAACATTGAAGCAGTGTTGGTATGGGAGTGAGATGATCACATACATACTTAGTCTCTATTCTTCCATGAATTCTAATACATCTTTAATATTAAGGATTCAAACTGTCCCACTGAAGTCAGTGCTATTCTTTGCATGCTTAAAAGTACAGGAAGTCTATTGATTCAAATTAAGGTGACCTGGTTTTATACCAGGATATTTCAGTGTTGAGCGTGACTGAATTCTAACACTGCTCTCTATGCATATTCATAGTTCTTTGCCTCTAGGTCTAACACTGTCTCCTAAACAGGATAACATAATGAGAGTATCCTAAAACATGTCTGTGTCTTAAAACCAGCAGCTCTGACCAAGGAATGCCAAGGAGCCTGGCAGACAGTTACAATTTAATAGATGGTTACTCTGTCTGGCCTTCTCTTCTAGGCTACCTCTGTGACGGTGTTGGCCTGACAAAGTTTAGCACAGAACTGGGGAGTACCTCTATCACAGTGTGGTCGACAGCTGCATAAACACACACAGGGCAGCTGCAATCCCACTGTGATCTTCATCTCACTTGGCCCAAGAGCTGACTACATTTTTTCTTTGGGATCTTATCTGTGTGGAGCTCATTGCAAAACAATGGCATCAAAGAATTTCAAATACCCACCTTAGCAAGTCAGTACCACAGTGCTGATGGTGGAGCCCCATGGGCTTTGCCTAAAAGATTCATCAGATCACAGCAAAGGAAAAACTACGTCACCAGAGTGTAAGCCCTGGTTTCAGTCCCAGTTGAACAGCTTAGATACTTCAGAGTTATCTGGGCTGGTCTCTGCCAGATGCCCAGTCTCTCTTGGGAAGTGATTGCTTTCCTTCCTTCTCCTGAAAAGCCCAGCTTAAACAAAGGCTGAATTGTAATGAGAGAGGGTTCTTCACCTCAGCTCTGAGAGAGGATGGTTACAACTCAGCTGTCCGAGTACAAGCAACACCCAATTTCATATTCCCAGTGATTCCCTTTAAAATGGCCAAAGCGATTTCACTGTTTCTCAGATAGAAATATAAAAAAAATTAACCCATCTAATAATAGAACATCTGTGCCAGAAAAGTTTTTTCTCCTCCTCCATTAGAAAGTAAATCTATTGAAAGGATGATAAAAACTCCAAAAGTAAATTCAGCTTTCAGGGGTTTGATGGAATACCACCACAGGCCACCAAAGGGTTTGTGTCTGCTGTGGGAGTAGTTTGGTTAGGTTTTCTTTTACCTTGAGTCAACATCAAGACTTTTTATATTCCTTCCCCTACAAAATACATTACTTTCAGCTATCCCTAGATGCATATTTATCTCCTTTTACATGGCTACTCAGATTTTAGGTCAGTAAAGGTTTTTTAAAAACACAGTGAAAACACATAAAAATGGCATAATTAAAGTAGTCCCCCTCCCTAAACTGTCCTAGTCCTCGGGCTCCAAACCAACACATCTTCCTGACCATTATCTTTGCCTCGTAAGCAAAGCCTTGACAGCCTTATGAGAGCTCTTAAAGTCACCCAAGCCACCCAAGTTAGAAGTACATATCTCACTGGAGCAGTGCCATTTAACTAGTTAATGTTTAGAAAGCCTTTTGATATCCACAGATGAAAGGCATGGAAACAGTGCAAGACATTACTGTTATTACCTGCAGATGGCAAGAAGTTCTCCCACAGCTACTGTGTGTATATCATGAAAATCCGAAGGCCGGCAAATTTCCTATAACATCACAAAAGGAGCTGCAATGGTCTTCTATTTAGTCTGGCTTAGTAAAGGCAGAGTTTTAAAGGGCTTTGGAAAACTGCAATAAGCAGCATTTTCCCAGTAGATCCAGAGAAATCTACATAATCTGTCTTGATTTGTTAATTGCCTTAGTGTCAGACCTTCAGCTGGTTGTTTCAAAATCTCTGTTCTGCTAAGTATCCTCTTCTCACGCTCCAAATACTTCACAGCTACTGTGAAAAAAAACCCTCTGATCTTTCTGTCATGCCATCAGCTCCCCAAATCTCTCCATGTGGCGTGACCCCCAAAACTCATCCCTTGGATGCCACAGTAAGGGAAGCCTGTGCTCGGCTTGGGATGGATGCACAGCCCCGGCATGTCAACAGAGAGCATAGCATGGATATTCCTGCGGGCACAGGGCTTTGGGGGTTTTGTGCTGCTTGCTGCAGCACAGCTGCAAGACCCCCCTTTTGCAGCGTGTGTCCGACATATCAGGCAGACAGTCAGTGAGTCCTGCAGCAGACTGACAAAGTACATGCAGTGTGTCCTGTCCTGGAGCTTAGGACAAGCTAAGTGGGGAAGGAAGAAGAAGCAGTCAAAGCCTGGAGCCAGACCTTGGCTGAAAGCAGATTTCCACTGCTCCTTAAGGAGCATGATGCAGCCGGGAACACAAGCACCATCTGATTTGCACAGCCCTTGAGACAAGGCGATAACACAAAATAAAGCCTCTGGATAATATGTTTTGTGGTCCAGGTGTACCTGAAATAATAATGAAGAAGGTGTTAATGCTTTAATTGAGTTCAAGTCTTTTACCCTGAGTTCGTGTGTATTTCTTGCTACTGTGAATGCCACCCACATCCCTTCTGGAGTTGGCCAAATGGGAAAAGGCAATCCTGCTAAAAGGTAAAGATGAAGTGATGAGAACACAAAGTGGACCAGCATCCCTGGAGCTTTAAGTGCCTCAGGGTTTTTTTTGCTGATGTTTAGGGCACAGGTGTGATTTAATTTTGTCTTACAAAAAAATTAAAATAAAAAGAGGAAAAACCAGTTATGCCCTCTATTGGTACAGGAAACCATTATTTTGGTTTCTCAGGCAGTTAACATACACATGTTTTTAAAGATCAACCCCATGTAGAAAGTGATCAGACTGATCTGATCTGGCCTGGAGAGCTCTGACGGCAGCATGAGAGGCAGCTTGGTCTAGTGGACTGAAAGGAAACAATTCCTGAGGTCTAATCCTGGCTGACACAGAGCCACTGTGTGGCCCTGGGCAAGCTCCTTAAAAAGACATGTCAGGTTAACTTAGGCCTAAAATTAAAGTTTTACAAATATACGTATTTGCAAATACTTACATCAGTAGAAATGAATGTCACTTTTCTTTAATTTAATTTCAGTAGGGAAGAGAAGCAATATTTCCAGTTAGAGGACTTGGAGATTTTTTTTCTGAACTGCAGCCTCAGTGCTCAGCTAGAGATGGTGTCTGAAAACAAAACTGGTCAAAGATTGCTTCTACAAAGTAGAAGGATCCTGTGGCTGTAAGACAACACAACCTTGATTCAGAGAGCTGTGGAGCAGTGGGTGCTTGTATGTGTTAAAAACTCATTCTCATTCAAAGAACACTAAGTATTAATTAAGTATATGCTAAGCAATAACTGCAGCTCAAGAACCAGACTCTGCTCTCTTGTGAGTGCTTTCCATCACCCTTGCCAGCCTGAATTAGGAACAAACTTTCAGACCTGTGCAACTACATCCAAGGGCAGGCACAGGCAGTGTTTTAGAGATTATAGAGGTGTTTAAGATGATTTACGCCCGGTGTGATACTAACTTGTTAATATTTATCAAGCCGCTTCAGCTTCCTATGATCCTGTTTTTCCCCAGACTGCTTCATAATGACCACTACTACTAGACCAGCCAGCACTGAATTATGGATGGCCCTTATTTAGGCAGAGTTTGGATCTGTGAGACATCTCAATTTGTGTGGCAATATTACTGCAATGTTACTGCATTCCCTTAAGTGATGAGACTGCCTCAGATAACGCTGCTTGGTTCAGTGCATTTTGGGTTGCTCTGGGGTGGAATTTTCCTCCCTTACTGGGAAGAGCAGCCTTTGGGTATTGTTTATATGACTCTGTAGCTCTTGGTCGTTCTAGAGGAAACTAGGAATTTGGGGGAGTGAAAGGATTTGCCTTGGGAAAGAGGCCAAGCCTACTGCCTTGCAGGAGTCAGGAGCAGCTGTGAGTGACCTGGTACCCACAGCTAAAATGACAAGAGAAAATTAGCTGACAGACAGGGAGACATTCAAGGAATTAATACCTCTCCATGGCTTACAGGTACAGTGGAAAACACAAAACCAAAGCTAAAGTCCCATCACTGAATAAAAACTGGCTGCGAGACAGAAATTAAAGAGGAGAAATAATGGTCAATTAAAATGTGTCAAAAGTTGTCAGTGACTGCACAAAGCCCTGCAGTGAGGCAGGTTAGTTCATATTATCCATGAGAGATCTAAAAATGATTTGCTAGGTGGCAAAAACCTGCAGATGCCACAGAGTTACACAGAATAATTAGGACTAGAGGCTGTATGGCACTCCAGCGACACGCAGTAAAGCTGGGTGAACTGAGAGCACAACACATAAAATGCAAGGTAACACAAATTAGGACAAAGCATTTGACCTACCTGAGTACATTGCTGACTTTTAAATAAATGTTGGTAATTCTGGAAGATGATCCAGGCATCACAGAAAATCCATTGTACTGTGCACTGTCATGACCCCTATGTCAAGAAAATTCTCTAGAAAAAGTGCTTCAGAAGTAGGGACATGGGTATTAACAGCTCAAAAAAGCTTCTGGAGGAGGAGAAAAAGATGATATATTTAACAGAAAGAAAGGTAATAAAGTAATATGTGATGACTAATGGCTTACAGAAATTAAATCAGGTAAACCCTCTATTCTTAGACAAGAGACTCTGGCAGTGAAATTGAAAACAATGCAACAATTTGATGTCTTCAGTGAAGAACTCATTGCTGGAAAAAATAATTGAGGCAAAGAACTATTTGGGACTTCATTTAAGATACACGTGAGTCCATACCCTTTTGCAATAGTATTAACATCTCTATTGAGGAGATACAAGCGTTGATACCACGGGACATAACCTAACAGCTAAAATGTTCAGTGTTAGGAGAGACTTTCCCAGTGAAGAAGTTGTTCCTAAGCTGTTCATGACTCTGTTCCTTGCATTCCCCTTTGGAATATAATCTGTTGTCCATTTCTCTCTGTTATGTGGATGATGAGGATCACTATATTGGGTCAGAACCTGACCTGCTGGTTTAATGCCTGAAAGCTGTTAAAAACACAAGCAGAACCACATTGAGATGTATCTCTCATCTCTCTTTAGGCCAATTATCATCTCACACCAAGGAGCGGTTGTTAAATATCAATAGAGATTTCAATTCATTTTTCTCAGAAAAAGACACAAAAATGATGATATGAGACTTCTACTCTTTTAAATGCACTGGGACAGTAGGGGACAGGTGTTCAGCACACAGAAAAAAAAAAACCAAAAACAGTTAAAGAGTGTTGCTCTAGGCATAGTTTCATCTACCTGACTCAGCACAAATGCCAAAGTACAATGGAGAAATGAAACAGAAGAATCAGCTCTGTGCTGCCTGGGGTCTGTTCACAGGGCATGAGTATTAGATTGCCTCTTCTTTTAATTAATGTTTTCCCTTTTGACATTACACTGGAGACTGTGACTGAACTTTATTCCTCAACAGCAGCCTATGGCAATCAACAGAGTTCTCTGGGAAAACAGTCTGCCCAGAAGTGCTTAGCAGAAACTAGGAGAAAAATGGATGGAGAAGAAGAGACTCTACAGCACAGAGTGTTTATTTACTGCAGACTATTCCTTGAATTTAGCCCCTTTTCCTGACTGTGGATAGCCCACAGGGAGATGATGTATGAGCTGATTTGTCGTTCAAATAGTGCCCTACAGATATTTGGTTGAAAACACATTTCAGCCAGGCAGTTTTTCATCGGCTAAACATTTAAGGTTTAGCTAAACCTACCTAAACATCTGAGGTTCATTACTGGAGTGATTCTGTCAGTCATTACAACCATGTGGTGGCATTTTTGCTCCTTGACTGGCTCATCTATATAACCAAGACAAGAAGGTCTCCTGGAATGCCAACAAAGAGCAGCAAAACTCTGCTAGGGCTTTCATTTTCTTCAGAAAGAAGGGGCTTAGAAGAACAAAAAGGACACACCAGGAAAGCAAGGAAAACAAAATGTCAGCACAACTTGTTTGAAATCTTGTCTTGGTCCCTTATATAAACGGATCCCACCAAACTGGAGTACTGCCATATGGTATTAAGTGCCTCTCCATGATTTTCATGCTTTTGGGATAATGTCTATTTGCTATTCTTACATGCTCTGATGAGCATAATTTGCTTCATGTTTTTGACATCTATAGTATCATTTTGATTGGAGGTTATGTATACCAAGAGCAGCAAAAGGGGTGTCACATGAGTGCCATCTGTCCTCCTAACTGGAGAGTGAGAGCCAGTGCAGGTCTGGAAACTATTTATCTTAAGGTCAGAGTGAACACAACTAAAATTGGCTGCACTGAATCACAGAGATGTGTCCTCATGGAAGGCAGTTCTGAGTTAATTGTGGGACTCAAGGATCTTAGAGGTGTTTTTCAACCTTAATGATTCTATGACTCTATTTTAAACATTTCAGATCTCTATCATTTTGGCAAAATCACTCAGGCACTCTTGCATCTGGAACAGGCTGAAACAACATTCAAAAGAGAAAAAAACAAAGGGAGGTCTCCTGAGAAGTCATTTACCTTTTCCCAGCGAGATCAGTTCACAATTAGTGTCCTTCTGCTTTATATCCCTTTTTCCTTCTCCTCATGGTCTTAGTGATAAAAAGGGTAGGGAGTGTGACATCCTTTTCAGCAGTCTTCCTGAATTTTGATTGCTCTGATCTTTCATGTTAGAAATCCTTCATCCTGCAAGAATTTAAAAATACAATCTCTTGTTCAAGCTGAAGATCTGGTTTTCTGTTTTGTATCTCCCAGAAAGTGTCCTTTGGTCACATAGCCCACAGATGTTCCAGTGAGTAGCTGTCCTTTTTGTCCTAGTTTTGTCTTAGCTCTTCCTTTGAACTACAAGCCCTGAACACAGCTTTGAGCACAAATACTGGACATTCATCTCACTGAACTCACAACTGCAGAACCTGAGAGCAGGTTATCTGTTATTGTTAAAGACCAAGGAGCCCATTACCTTAGCATTTTCCAGCAGAACCCCAAAAAGGAGCTGTCTTTCACACACACAGTTCTGTCCCCCATGAGGAAAGTCAAATCTGTTCTGCTACCTACAACAGAATATAGCTCAAGACATCCATCATTTGTTTTCTTGTTTAAAGTGTAATGTAAGATTGCAAACCAGAACCAATTTTAAAATCAGTCCTAAATGGAGGGCTATGTGCTCTGTTTTAGAAGTATTGCTTTGTTATGTGTAGAACTTTTGAAGCAAAAATAAAGTTTCACACAAAAAATATCAACCAATTCTAACTCTAAATTAGATATAAGAGATTTTCATCTGTCCTGTCTCCACTACCCTTCTTAGCTTCAAAGTCAGAAAAATATTGAAAGTCAGAGAAAAATTAACTTGGCTAACATGACTTTTGCCATGATTATCTACCAAAGTTTTGAATTCAGCTTCAAATATTCTAAAAGGATAAGAATTTCTTACTTTGTATATCCTTTATATATTTGTATACATAAAATTGTACAATATGTGAATCACAACATGGTGTTTTGCCCCCTTTTTACTGTTCACCTTAGCAAATACAGAAGAATCATTTAGCTCCCAACCTGAATCTCAGTCCTAGGTGTTCATATACTAGGTATTGATAACTGACCCCACTCTTACTTTCAACATTACCTTGTATGGTTTGCTCTTTCTTGCTATTTCCTTCAACTTTACAGTTCTTCTGTCCTTGCTCATCTTCCTATTCCCATCTAAGAGTGGTACATTTGTGTGCATGGGAAGAATGTCAGCTGAAGCCTTGGGGTGACACCTAAAAATTGTGTTGAAATAATATTGCAAATTCCCCAAGCAAAGCAGTTAGAAATGTAGCAAAATTGATCCTGAGACTGCTTCCATTAAAATAAAAGAAAAAAATTTTGAAGGAGGAGGAGGATAGAGAGAAAGGAAAGGCTACTACAGACAAATCACAGATTAAAATATTTTGGTTCTTATAATTTCAGTTACATTGCACCATAATCCATTCATTATAAGCATTACAATGTGTTTACATGCACTAAGATTGGACCAGCATCACATTGTAACCTTCACCCAACAGTTTTACATTTAGGTTTGAAACATCTCTCGCACCTGGACCTAGCTAAAAGACATTGACATTTCTTGAGGAAAAAAACACCAAGGTAATGAACTGGTTTGCTGTCAAGTGAGCATCTACCTTTTGCACACAGGACTGTGAATTTCACCCCCAGGTGTACTCTCACTGAGTCAATGTGCATGTAAGCTGCAGCTAAATGCATCCATGTTCATCTGGTTGAACACTGCTAATTTTATACCACCTATTTATGGAGGTACTTTTAATTTTCAACAGTGCTGTGGTTGTGTCGTCCCCTCTATCACAGTGAATAGCTCAATAAACCCACCAAGAGCCAAGAAATGGCTGTCAGCTATTTTTTACTTCCCTAACAGCAGGGTTCTTTTTCATTTTTCAGATAAAGTTAATGGATGCAGTTTTTCCACTGCCACATTTATAAACAATTTGGTTTAGCAGCTGCTAAAAAAATACTTGCAAAACATCATTTAGGGAGCGAAAGTAGAGTATTTATGCAATACAGTGTTTATATCTTGTGGAATGACAGACACGCTGTTTAAGGAGATGTTGCTTTTCTCTCAGAAGTTAAGCACTTGGTTGTACTCTACAGTTATTCATTCACTTGGTGGTAGTTGTTACTTACATACCTCCTGTCTAATCTCTGTACACAGACTTGTGGGCTTGGCAACCAGCAGAGATGCCTGGTATGATTTGGTGAGGAGTAACAGCAGCTCCTGGCTCACTCCACTGCCAGGGCAACCCAAATATCGTATTGATGTGGAGCTTTTTTCATATTTAAGTAATCAGCTCTCTTTCCTTTGGCTATTCCTTCCCTATTGAATTAGTCTGTCAGTTTTGGTTTACGTCTTGTTCATTTACTTTTACAATCACGTGTATGTATGTATTCACCTCTATTGACACACATTTTCCAAACACATATAATTATGGTAGGGAAGTAATAAATGTCCATTGGGCTTTTACAAATTATCTGCAGTTGCACCTGCCAAAGTTTATCTCATTATACTCAAGAAGGCATTAGTTTAGCATAAATAAAGAAGAGTTTTATTGCCCTTAGTGTGATTAAACCATGAATAGCTAGGGTGGAAGTGATGGTTGTGAAAACACTGTTTAAAAAGAGTATAGTTGCACTTCTGATAAAATTTTCCAATTTAAGTAAGGCTCCAGTTAACCACATCAAAGATTGCAGAGAAAGAGACATGGGGGTAGAAAAGCAAATGGGGGGAAGTCTGGAGTGACTGGGCTATCAGGCTAAAAAGGAGCACTGGTGAGGGGAAAAACAGGGTTAGATCACCGGAGCATGTGTCTCTGCACAGCTGCTGAGATACAGCTTGTTTTCTGCTGGTTTCAATAGTTAAGTCAAAGGGTAACTGCATGAAAATACAAATATTTCTTCTGAGAAATAATCTCCTTTTACTAAGAAGACAAATCAAATCCCTGAGTATTGAATCATTTAACAGAACATCATAATTTCCATGTGTTGTTCCGAGGATAGAACAGCATTTGAAAACAGATCAAGTTGCTCTTAGTTTACAAGCTGTCAGTCCAGATCCACATTCTTTTTAATAACAATAAAAAACATGTTCAGTTTGTCTGGCTTTTACTTTTTATTTTTGTTGTGTCATAAAGACACAATTTGGACTGGATTTTGGATGTTTCCTTTCCCCTTAAGCGCTTCTATAGAAAAAAAGTGGTTTAGATTTAGCAACAGCATGTTATTAAGTGCAGTTTGCCTGCTGTCCATACAACAGCTTTAATGCATAGCTGCAGAGGCATCACTCTAAGACAGAAACTAAAAAGTTAGGAACTGTATAGCACCCAAGATCCTCATCTGGTGTAAATTAGCACCCAAGAGAATGCTGATTTATACAATTTTTCCCTTCCTCATCCTGCATGTTTGACTCAGGATTTAAAAATAATGGATCTGGATTTCCAGTCCTCCCTTATTTACCTGTTAGTTACTTAAGTATCAATTAAGTGTGCAGAGAAATAGACTGAAAAACAGTAGTGATCTGTAATATATGGGAGTATTGGAACAGAAAGTAAATCCCATGAAATTCTAATGATCTTTAATACTGGAAATTATCACTTCTCACTGCCTGTACCTAATGCTTTTGCTGATGTTGAACACCTAAGGGAAGGCATGAAGTAATACACTACTTGGTGGCCTGAAGAGGATAAGAGCAATAGCAGAAAAGAGAAGAGCTCCTAGAGAAGGAAATTTTCATTGTTAGCTTTGCTAATGAAACAAATTGTGAAATAGCAAATGTGGAACCTTTGTTCAGCATTTATACCTCTAGGAAGGAGAATAGTGTGAAGAAAAGTAAAAGCAGAGGTTATCCGCTTTTCTAGGAAACTCCTCTTGCTCAGAACAAACCAACTGGGAAAGAGGATTTCACTGTAAACAGCTGTTCTCAGCATCTGCATTTCAATCACTCTCCTGTTGGGAGTACAATACATTCATATGCCAGCTGCAAAAATCAACGGGTATTACAGTGTGCTTCAGTGTATCTGCAAACTGGAAACAAGTACTGCAAAATGCATGTTCTAAGGTCCCTGCAGGAACCCAAATACCAGAGCACACATACCAGAGAAGAATATCAAGAGAACAGGATCTTGCAGTGAAAGCTAGTATTAGAAGTGCAAATAAGAGGTACATGGCAAAACAGCAAACTCACATTTCTCAATAACAGTGAGGATTGCCTTTGTCTCCAAAATGTAGGTAAAATTAAGTGAGTCTGAGAGAAAGATTCCCACAGTTCCGGCTCTCCACCCTCCATCCTTGTCATTCATACTTGCTAAAATAAAGTTTGTAGAAAGTTATAGTGTTCCTTAAAAAATATGACTCTCAAACATCTAGCCCCAAGTATGCACAAGCATGCTGACGGCATACTTGTCTGTTTTAATGTTGTAGAAGATCAAATTTTCTAGGAAAATGCAAACAACTTTAGCAGCAGGTGGCTGAAGCATAGCCTTCAGAAGCTGTTAAGAACCATTTTTGTCTGGGAAATAAAACATGGTTGCAAGCTATGTTATTTGCACTTATTGATTCAGTGAAAGGAGTTGCCTTATGTTTAATTCAAATTGTAGTCCTGGCTTGGACAGGCTTAGAACAATCAAGTTTTACAAATCCATGTGTTTAAGGGACTCTAGTGGTGGTTGTTCACACTGTCCCCCATGTTGTTTTTAGATTATGTCTTCTCTTACTGGCAGAGGCAAGAGCTGAAACAGATGAAGGGGTGCATGAAGGAGGGGGAGGGAAAGAAAGGTTCCGGTATCCACAGGAGGGGCTGAATATGACAACAGGGTGTAGGGCTATGGATCAGTGGCAGATCAGGCAAACAGTGCCTCAAAAGCACTGAGAGTCAGCACCATACTTTTTAACTACCCACCTCCACTTACTGGTGCATTCAGTATCACATGTGTTGGGGTTTTAGGAGTTCTCCTCCTGTTTTCTTTTTCTCTTAAAGAATTTTCCCAGTACATGTTGCCAGGGGGACCAATTACTGGGTGCTTAAGAAAAACAAAAGACCTGGCCATAGAGGGAGGGGTGCATCTGGCTACTCTCTTTCACCTGAGCTTGTGGGCTGTTAGTTCCCAGCGTTTGGATGGAGAGAGAGGCTGGAAGGAACTCATCAGCAGGGCAGGCTTCTGCTTTTTCGTCTGCCTTCCTTCTACTGGAGAAACCCCGGGATCCCAAGCCCGCCTTCCCTTCCCTGCTGGGAGCCAGGCTGCGGCTGCCCTGCCCCTGCCGTTGCGTCGAGCCTTCGCTCGCCCTGCCTGCTGAGACCTCCCGGGGCTCCGCTGCAGCTCTGGAGTTCAATACATCTCGTCTGCCACCCGGGATTTGTGCTCGTCCCTGCTGTTCCAGCCTGCTGTTCACGAGAGGCCGGCCGGACACCGGTGCCAGCTGCCCACCGGTTTGTGAAGCCTTTGTTCCATCCCTCCCCGGGATCCCAGGGCACCAGTGCCGCGTGCTCCCCGAGCTCGCTCCGGAGCGCCCCCTGCAGCCACGGGGGAACCATCGCACCTGCCCTGCTCACCGGGAGCCGCCAGCGCCCCTGCCGGCTGCGAGCGGAACTGCACCCGAGGGGAAAGGGCCTGACAGCCGAGAAGGCTGGGACTGGGTTTGGGATTGTTCGCTGTTACTGCCATAGTTATTGCTGTTTGTTTGACTGGTTATACACATATAGATATATAATAGTAAAGAACTGTTATTCCTATTTCCCATATCTTTGCCTGAAAGTCCCTTGATTTCAAAATTATAATAATTTGGAGGGAAGGGGGTTGCATTTTTTTTTCCTTCATTTCAAGGGAAACTCCTGCCTTCCTTGGCAGACACCCATCTTTCAAACCAGGACAACATGTAAAATCAATACCCTAATTGCAGGCTGTATAACATCCCAATAAAGATTTATTTTTGCCTCATTGGTGAAAGAATTAAAAAAAAAAAAAAGTACATACATGCTTATATATTTCCTCTGCCCCCACCATCATTTTTCTTTTTAAGGAAAATCACTACAGCTCCTAGGCAGACAGAAGAAATTACATCCTGCAAACAGAAGGCTGCTCCTGTTACAGGGTGGTGAGTGCACTCATTAGGTGATCAGCTTCCCATCTTCAGAGAGAAAATGTTCTTGCCTGTTACTGACGTCTGTCAAATGTGGGCACTGCTGATTGATCAGAATAGGTTAATTTCACAGGAAAAGGTCACTCTGAGAATGCTACAACATTAATTCGCTAATTTGGTTGGGTCAAGAGAGCCCTTCAGAACAAGGGGCCTGCCTCATCATTACTGCATATACACAATCCTGTGCTAAGGTTTCGGGTGTATTTTTGTTCCAAAGACAAAGTACTTTGTAAACAAAACCACCCTACATACCCATTGCAGATATTTAAATTTAAAAATGAATGATAAATACTGCCCAGAGTTTCCTGCAGAAATTTTCATCAAAATATACATTCTCCCTAGAGAACATTTCTTTGCTAAAATCAGCTGTACCTTTTCAAAGTTACCACAAGATTTTGTACAGAGTGGGATTTCTATGGTTGTGGACATTTTTCTTTTGTTTTCATTTATTTTCTCACATTAATTACTTTCACCATGGAAGAAAGAGACAAGTTAGGCTATGAACAAATAGGACCTCTGCCCCTGCCAATCTCCTGGGCAGCACATAAGCTCAGTGCTGGACAAAGAATGTCTGCTCTATACCTGGACCAAAGCAGCAGATGGCCTCCTCACAAAAACTCAAAAAACTTCCAACTTCTTTGTACATTTTCTATACCTCCCTCACCAACATTTTAGTGGAGTGAGTGGCTGATGGTATACTTTCATGACAATATCAGCTAAAATAAATGCTGCTATGACTTGACGTTTCACTAGCCTGCCTTGAGAATGTGATGTTGGTGGGTACATAGTAAAAAGGCAGACTCAGCTGTTCACACATATGCAAAACACTTCAAAAATCCTCTCTAAAAACTAAAATCCCAGCACAATGTTCCAGAGTTTTAATGCTGATGAGAGAATATGGAGTCAAAGACCAAATAAAATGATGAAAACCATGTTGGGGTTTCACTCTACAACACAAAAATATTTGAGGTACTCTGAAAAAAAAAACATTAGATAGTGGCAATGGGGCACCTGTGCAGCAATTACAAATTATAGCGAAAACTGCTCAGCCTTTCACCCTCCACACATAGGTTGGGACTGAGGCAACAGCAGAAATAAAGACCATGCTTTTAAACTCAGGTGTGGAATGAGACAAGTTTTGTTTGTCAGTTTAACTAGATGCACATATATATATGTATATATATATACACATAGAGGTGAGACACCTCACAAATAGTCTCCCTCTCCCCTATCCCTGACCTCACATCACCACCCCACCTGCTGAAAATTGCCCTGCCCAAACTGGTGGCAGAGCATGCAGAACTCTAAATATTAACAAGCCATTTTTTTAAAAAGCAGAAACACTGGTGTCAGCAGCACTTCCCTACAAGTGCTTTAAGATGTTTAATATCCTCCAGGGAAGGCAATGCTGCTATCAGTTATATAATTCACTCTGAACATGGCATTTCTAACTATAGACTAGTGTGGTGCAAAGTCAGCTGTGGGTGGGTAGAGCTCAGAACAGAGAAGAGATGTAGATATCACCCAGAGAGGCACCACGGTAAAACATCAGGTTTTGTCATACGGTCTTTTACTGAACAAGCCAGGATATCAAGATTAATTTTTGAAGAAGGTTATGCTTGTTACCTCCCTGGACACCCCGAACCATGCCATTACAGATACACTGCTGGGCAAGGAAGAGTCACTGGGGCTGCAGTCTTTCTTCACTTTTTTAAGGCCTTTTGTAACCCTCCTGGAAAATCTTGGAGTCTCAGATCCCACAAGACTCTGAGAGTCACAAAACACACTCTGTTATGGATAAGGCACACTGTGCTCAGCTGCTGTACCTAAAAGCTCTGTGGTCTACAGGCAAGTGGTCAAGATTTTCTGAGACAGACTGTGAAATATTCCGGGCTTGATCCACTCTCCAACAGATCATTAACTTGGAAATGAGACAGGGAAGGTTCACCTAAAGCATGATGTCAGAAGAGTCTGATCAATTCTAAGTTATCAAGTGTGTAGTAGTAACAGCATTTTTTCACTTCTAATGTAACTATTTTGTAAAATGTACATTTTCTTTACTTTTAGCCAGGATCTCTTTAGAGGTATGCTACTGGGCTGACTGGTACATCTTGGTACACTTGCAGATGTAGAGCTTTTGGGGCTCTTATGATGGCAAACAGACAGAATCAACCACATGGAGAGAGGTGCTAAGGTTACAGGGCTACAATTTCCAAAAGTAACTTTGGATGTCACTGAAGAAGCCTTGTCAAGAATTGATTAGTTGAATTTTGAAAAAAACTATCTAGGCTCTCTATATCCAAATCCATATACTGTATCCAAATAAATTCTACGCTGATTATCCATCAGCTTGATCAAATCCAGTCAGAACTTAACAGATGAAGAAAAGTATAAAACTGAAAATACTGGAACAAGGCAAGATAAAAATCATGAGAATTTTAATCCCAACCACATACCAGCGGATATTCCACTCAAACTATGCTGCAAGGCTTAAGTAGTATCTACAGAAATAAACTGTTCAGAGATAGGAACAAGACAGCAGGAAAACACTCTTTGTAGCTATGTAGTTTACATTCTGTTATTATCTTCAGAAATCCTCCCTTCTTCCTTGAGTTGGAGGGAAAACACATGCTGGACTCAGATGCTAATAATCTCAAAGATTACTTCAACAAAGGCAGCAAAGCAAAAGTACAGCAGGAATATCTCAGCAGAAGGTTTCAAGTTAGACTGATTTTGTTCTACAGTAATTTGAAGGGTCTATTAAGCCTGATTTTGGTGATAGCTAACTGATAGGCCACTAGCACCACAAAGCCTGAAAGTAAAATTATCTTCCAGTTTAAATAAACCCAGACAATCTCAGAGTCCTTAGAGAGAAAAAAACAGGTACCATTACTTCTTTATTTCTTCAAGAAGTCTAGTAATGCTGCTAAAAAAAACCCCAAAACAAACCTGAAAACAGTTCTGTTATACATAGCAAGGTTCAGTACATATTCAAGAGCAATCCAGTTTGACCAGACTTCTGTGATGGATGATCAAAGTGTCATAGTGTAAATTCCATCTCCTCCCCACCCAAATGGATGCTGTGCAGGGACAAGGCCCTGTATGTGATATGTCCAGAAAGGCTGTAAAACAGACTAATGATAGTTTAACCTCATCAAACTCGAGCTAAGATTATGATATAAGGTAAAATTCTTATGAACTGGTAAGAGTTTACTTCACTGAAGCACACATGGTAAAATCAGACAACCACTAATCAAGTGCCATGACTGGAAGGAAGAACATTGCAGCAAGTCCTTATTAATAAAATAAAAAGGGTGAGAAATTAGGCAGATTTGGCTTGAGCTTTGAAGCAGGATGAAAACTGATCTAATAATGCAGATACTGTTCAAAATTTATATCTAATCTAAATGTTTCCAAAATAATAACAGAAATTATATACAAATAAAAGGTCTGTAATCAAACATGAAGACCACACAGTGGGGCACTCAGATGATGAGAGGACACTCTCCAAAGCCTTTTCTCTGCTTGTACACAGCTTGGGACAGGAGGGAGCTTGGAATCACATCTGTATCCAAGAAACTGGTCATGGGTTGTTCAAATACAAGCTCCTGTATTCTTAAGGAAGATATTGTATGGTCTGAAGCAATGCAATATCAGATAGTTGACAATGTCAGTGTTTGTCATATAATTCAAAGGCACAGAAGTGCAGTTTTTCCAAGTTTAAAAAAGAGGTGTATTGAAATCCTAAGTCTGTTCTGAAAAATTCATACACAATAAAAGGAAATTCAGTGACATAACAAAGGGTTAATTTAAGAAGAAAGGGCTTGATTAAATTAAATTTCTAACAACATTCTATCCATTCACTTGGGTGCAATTATTGGGACACCATCTTCTCTCAGGCATCACATGTGCTTATGTATGTAAGAAATAAAAAGATCTCATAGATCATACAACGGAAGACATGAACAGCTGCCCATTTTCTCCATGAAGAATAATAACCTCTTATTAAGTGGTGCATGAATTTTCAAAGCAAATTCATTTCTTCAAGTTTCTCCAAGGATGAAGGAACCCCTGTTTCAGCTGTAGCCCCATTGCTTGGATAGTTAAGTGGCAAACTTAATACTTGTAATGCTCACACGTACTGTAGATCATCCTTGCTGGTCTGTGCACTGGCAAGAGAATAGGAGAGAGAAGGGGAATCTATTGTACATTCTCAAAAATAAAATGTTAACTGCTGACATTGGTCAAATTAAAATCAATCTCCTCCCTATTCCCTTCAGTAAAGATAACTCAAAATACAGTAATTTCTCTTATTTAAAGTACCCTCTTTTTATTGCAGAGTATATTTTCCTTCCCAGATTTCCTCTTATGAGGAAATGGCTGTTTTCTCAGTCAGACACTAGAAGCAAAGTATTTATGTTCAGGCAGAGTTGAAGAATGAAGTTACAGTCAAGAAAGTACAAATTTCAGAGAAGTTGCATGTGATTGAAAACCAGAGGTTAGGAAGTTGCTGCTCAGAGCTAATGGTAGCAGTCACTATTGGACTGCTTTGGCAGGTCTTGCCTCAAAGAAGATCTGTTATCTCCTTACCCAGAATTTCTATATTTGCATACTCTTCTTACAAGAGGTCAGGGTCATGGAGTGAAGTCTCACATCATTTTACAAGACAGGATTTTCCTTTCCCTTCTTTTGGTCCCTCTGCTCAATGTGGCTGCAACTTCTATGATCCACAACAAGGTTAATCCACTTGCAAATAGGCTGTGCCCTGGGTGCCGGGTCATGGGAGATGACGCAGTGCAGAGCTGTCTCCAGTCCAGCATGACATCACAAATCACATGCAACCCAGTGCAAGCAAGGTTATATTCTTTCCATAGTATGCTGCTTTCAAGGTACACAGTGTATGCCAGTTATCCCACCAATCTTCCATTATTTCAACTTGTAGAAAATTTACTGTAAAACCTGTATGTTTTAAAAAGAAACAGACTATACGCAATTTTCATGTGCCACTCCATTATGGTAGATAATGAGATTTCACATTTTATTTTACTGATAATGGAATCAGGGATTTAAGTGCCCTTGTCAGAGCATACAATGAAGCTTTGTGAAAATAGGTAGAGTTTTATTACTAAAAACATAAAGCAGAATACTTTTTCTCAGAAAGTTCTGCCACAAACATATGACAACATGCCAGGCAAGAAAACCCATTTCCTTGTGCCTTAGTTTGTACTCATCTTCAGCAAAAAATTAATGGCATGTGACTGCCTGATAGCTAGCAGAGAATTTCTTTTTCACAGAGTGTGTATTAAGAACAGATAATCCCTAACACTGGAGCTTACAGAAACACCATGAAGGAGTTCTAGTGCTCTGCTTCTTGCTCATGCCCTTGGGAGGAAGTGCAGAATCCAGGAGATGTTTTCAAATGAATCTCCCATTTCCTAAATTATTTTGTAAGTGATCCTGGTTACTTCAGTTATCTGGCAGATAAAGGAAATGGAAATGTTTGCTGTTTTGCTCTTGAGTAAAGTATCTACACCCCTTAATGACTCTAATCTTAATGAAGAGGTAAATGAGACTTTCAGAATTGGATAACTCTGAATATATTGGATAGTTTTTCATGTTTTTTTCTGGGACCAGTTCCTTGCCCTAAGAAGCAACCAGTCTGTACAAGTAGCACTGTACACAAAGTGATAACAAAGTTTGACTTAATTTGGTTTCCTTACCTTCTTCCATTACACAGGGTGCAGAACAACACAGCTGATTACATACATAACCATGTCTGGTTTCCCTCGAAGTGTACACTAAAGGCTGCTTCAGGGAAACTAAAGACATGTTACAGTATAGAGAACTGGGCCTCCATCAATGCTAGGACAGTCTGCTCTGCATTCTCAAGACCTCGAAATTCTAATAAATAAAAATAGTTTTTCTCTGGAACAAGACTTACTTCTATCTAAATTTCAACTTTTAATCCCAGCAATACAACTATTCAACAGAAAAGGTAGGGAGGTTGTATTTTAAAAAATAAGAATAAAAGTGTCGGGATTTCCAGGATTGTCCTGGGATTACTGTGAGATGTCGCAGAGATGATTTATTGTTGAATCAGTCTCATGTTTATTGAAGGGTGAGACAGGAGAGATGTCGTGAACAACATCTCTAATAGCAAAATCAGCAGTTACAATAGCAATAGCAAAAGCAAAAGCAAAAGCAAAAGCAAAAGCAAAAGCAAGAGCAAAAGCAAGAGCAAAAGCAGTGGCAGGCACAGATGCCAAGGTAGCAGCAGCTGCAGCTGATACAAAAATGCTGAGGTAGGTAGGTAGCAGCTTTTTTCTGCAAGGCCTTATATGCTTTTTTAAGCCAATGAGCAAATGCCACAAGACTTGCTAACACATTTGTACCAATCATCACTGTATGATTTGCCGCAATGCGTATTTTCTTATCCAATCAACATATTGCTATTAAGGCCTATTGCACAGGCTTATATTAATCCATCTTAACTTTCTAAGAAATTCTACTATAAAATTTATTGTTAAACTCAAAATTCTTTACTCTTTTACTTATCACGATTACTTCTTGCATAAAACATGTTTTTACTTGTTAAAAATACCTTTCTACTTTATAAGGCATATTTATTTCAAAACTACAAAATTACATTCTTACTTTAACTGCAAAAGCTCATTATTCTAACTCAGGCAGCCTTCGCCAAGGTCTCAGATCGAAGCATGTATCCATTTCTATCTGTTCATGTATCCATTTCTATCTGTTCAAGCACAATGTTGTTTCTGTATCCTGTCAGCACCTGCGGGTTCTCTGTAATTTCATTTCCCACAAAAAGTATATAATTTTATGCATTACTTTTTTTTCCAGTAGTCGGATGTCTTGTCCTCCAATTTTAAAACATGAGGGGGGCTGCAGGCCAAGAGAGGGCCCCTTCCATACTACATGGTATGGAACCATGGTAGTTCACATTTCTGTGCACTCAGTCTTGCCTCCTGGCCTTGGAGAAATGTTTTGGATACTTTTATTTTTAAACCAAGTGTCAAAAGCTAAACCACTCCAGCATCAAGGCTACAACTATGTATTCCATTTTCATTTTTTTAAAAAAGAAAATACAGCTAAACTAACAAAAAATCTTTTCCCTGTTAGTTACAGACCTGGTTTTAATTATTGTGCTGTAGACCTAATGCATGCAATGAAATCTCACTTGGGACTTTCCTAGTACTGTTTTCTCTAACATTGTCCTCAGTATTGATCAAAAAAAAAGTTATTTAAAAAAAATCTGGCATTTACATATCTAGACACTAGACTATTGACAGTATTTGTTCTCTAATATCTGTGAATTTAGCCCTCAAAAGCCACAAAGGCTTATGGCAATTTCTCCAATTGATATGAGAGAAATCTTTGTCTGCATCTATTTTTATGTAAGAGATAAATAATCAAGATGAATTTAGTACTAAAGACAAAAGGGAGGATATGATGGTTTGGCATACTCTTGGCATAAATGCTACAGTCTTTTAAAACACAAACCAACCCCCAAAATACTCCAAACATTTTAATGCTGAGCTGATATCACTGTTCTAAATAAAAGAAGAATTACTCTTGTTACAGTCTCCCTTTACTTTAATTGAACTTCAACCATGGAGAAGTCACTGTATGAGAAGTCACATGTGGGATTGCATCTCATTGATGCATTGTAAGGGAAAAGACTATTAAATGAGACAAATTCTCTGCCAACACTGAGAATATCAAAGTATTTAAATGACAGCAGAGCTTGAGTTAAAATAGCTGAGACACAAGAGTTTAAGAGATGACCTTCTCTTGAATGGTGACATGATTTGCCAATTATCCATCAAGCTCTCTCTGTGTATTTGATACCTTTATCAAATATGAAACCATTCATTTTAATACAGTGGAGAGCAAGGTTTTATTCATTGTGAAGTAGCCTCGTTATCCCATTGTGCTTTATCATAGAGACAGCACAGCCACCTTTAAATGTTTCACATCCAATGGCCTTTAAGAGTGAGAGATGCTCACCTGTCTTAGCTAACACTTTCATAGTGAAAGATGCCCATTTATAGCAGAGAATTAACTGCATAAAAAAATGAATATACTATGACACAGTAGGACTACTACACCCATCCCAATCACATTGCACTTCTGGACACAGCACACATCTCTGCCTTAGTACCAAGGGATATTATTTCTCCAGCACAAATTCTCTGGATGATCCCTAGCCTCTGAGATTAGTTTCTGTCTGCAGAAAATTGTGATTTTTTCTTTCCTTGAGTGAGCAGACAGACCTCATGTTGGTGAATGCATTGTACATGTGTCAATAAGGAGCCAGGATACACGCAGGACAGAAACTGCAAGGGACTGCCATCAAGGAGACAGACTGACCTGCTCTATGAAGGTGGAGCAGAAAGAGCAGAAAAGAAAGGACAATCATTGATTCCTTCCAGAAAAAGAACATGAGTTTTAGCTCCTTGTTTTATAATAACCTTTTAAATAATTGAGTGTTCTTAAAAAAATGAAAGATACATGTTTGCTTCTTAAATTTCTCTGAAGAATAACTATTTATATATGACTGATAAGTAAAAATGAGATAATTCAGACTAACAGAACTGCTGAACATTGGCTAGATAACGATTGTCTTATGCAAACTCAGTCCGACTATAATCAGTACAAACACTGAAGGGCTCTTCTGAAGGTGATGGAGATGAGGGGAAGGAAGATGATTCATGTTGAAGGAAGAGAGGATACAAGAAGCATTGCTAAGATGTGAGACCAACTGTCAGGAAGACATGGATGGTCATTGGAGCTTAGAAGGAGAGCAAGGATGAGTACAAACAAGGAATATGAGATTATGCGATAGAAACTAAACAAACCGCTGTAGTCGCACCCCATTACACCCATGTACTACATATATATATTCTCTGATAAAAAACAAACCCTGTCCAAGCATCCGTAGTCTCTACAGGAGAGTAAGAACAGACATAAGAGAAATAAGGCAAAAAATCTCAATCAAGTTATTGAACAATATCAACAAAACCAAGACGAAACTCACTTTGCATAAATTTGACTTCACTGCTTGTTCCCAACCTCAGCTAAAATGTTAGTGTCCTGAGGCTTGCAGGTTGCCTTAGGAAAACGTGTAGGAAAATAAAGTGTTCCAAGGACAAATGAGACGAAGCAGGGAACGTATAAAGGGCCCAAAAGAGAGAATATATGCCTAAAAGAAGAGTAAATATTACAAAATTGTAGAAAAAGAACAAGGTGTATCTCACATAGTAAATTTAAACAGTGGCATCGAAGGCAGGGAGGAGAAAATTGGATGCTGTAAATCCAGAAGTAAAATACTGGGCAGTAGTGTAAAAATACCAACCTATTACAAGGACTTGAAAAGGAAACAAGCATCTCCTTTATTGTGAATACACTAGGCAGTTTTCCCCATTCACTTTCATGTTATTAACTCAATAGATGGAGAAAAAACAACCAGATTGATCAAATTATTACCTTTCTTGGCACAAGGTAGTTCACTGGTACTTTGTTTCCTGACTTTGTTATTACTGATGTTCCTAGTAGTAAAGTTCAGTGGCTTGGAGAAAATGTCCTTTCTCCACTTGGCAACATTTCCTTACTGAAACTGAAGTAAATAAAAAAACCCACCAACAACAAAGAAAACAACAAAACAAAAATATGTATAGTAACATGTCACATGGGGATTTCTGAGTTGCAGCCTGAAATATGAAAGCCTGATGAAAATCGAATGCTTAACAAGAGTAAAGGAAAGCAAGAGAAAGAGTCAAGAATAATAATGAGCACTATTAAAAAGAAATGCAGAGCCCCTCTCTTTTCTCCTCACAGAACTGTAGTCACAGCTATTGAAGACAATTAAAGGCTTCAGTTCAGATAAAAATCTCCATCACTAAATGTTATACACACACTCAGAGAGGATGAGAAATGATTGCTGCCTCAAGCACTGACGCTCCAAGAAGACAGGACAAAGGACAGAAGATGAAATAGGGGCACAGAGGACTTCTTGAAAGATACTGTTTTCTTTAAGTACTGAATCAACAAAGGTCTTACATACACACAGTCTTTCTTTGAAGACAGTTCAAGGTGACTGTTTCAAGATAAGTATGTGCTTAAGTGTCTTGGTAGACTGGAGCCAGATGTCTTGGCAACTGACAGGACTGAGCCCAGAAGATGTCTCGTCTGTGGTTGTGTTGAGGATGGGCAAAGGAATAATTACAGCCTGTTGATTTTATTGATGTGAGCCTTGGTATCTCTGATAAGCTCTTGTCAGAGCCACTCATAGGCACATGCAGAGTGTCAGATCCATGCAGGGCTGCTTCTTTTAAAAAACTTAAGAAATGGCCAAGAAATACGGAATTATGCTATGAAATACGAAAAACTTCACCTTGCAGCCACACATCTGTGTTGTGCATGTGGTACAGCACAGAAAAATAGCCCAAATGTATATAATTTCCCTGAGAGAATGTGGAACAGTTGAAAACACTAACTTGTTAGGTTCCATCACCCAATCTCACAAACATAGCTCCTGTTTGCAACAGGAAAGATGGCAGAGAGACAAGCTGTCCAATCGGTAGTATAAATTAGCAAAGAAACATTTCAAAGAGACATAAGTATAGAAAACATCCCACAGTTTCCTTACTTAATTCAAAACTGCCACAAATTCTGTTGTCTCCTTGCATATTTTCTCAGCTGCACCAGCTGAGTTTGAAGACTTCAAGTTGCATCTGGAATTCTGCATACACCTGGATTAAACAGCACACACTCCCCAGAGACAAAAAATTCAGGATACATTTGGTGAGCAAGGATTTCCTTAACAAAGACACAAAATGTACAGAATAAGGTGCCCTGACAAAACCTGCCCTACAACATCCTTATCCCATCACTGGGGAGAACAAAGGCAAGGCAGGGAGCATGGAGCAGGGGGGGAAAGGTGCAGGGAGGGAAATCAGTTGCTTGCAAATCAGCTCACAGTCATAGAGAAAAGACTGCTTTTTCCTCTACAGAAGGCAGATAAAAATCAGCAGCCATTAATGGCTGGGGATGCAACTTTACCCATAAAGTTTACATTTCCTCAGGTAAAAAAACCGAAACAATCAACAAAAACCCGATGTGTTCTGTGTTTCTTGGCTATGTTGGACCATATTTATTTTGTCCTATGGTATTTGAGTATTTGAAACCATATTTTTCACAAGTCTCTAAGTTTTATGTTTGCATGAAATAACTACTATGGATCCTTAATGAGACTTATAAAATGGTTTCTGCTATAACATATCAAATAAAGGGTAAGTGGTGCACCTCTGTCTCCCTCTTCCATACTGTTTGTTCTTTCTTGGGGCATCTGTAGCCACAGTTGTTTTCCAATTAGTTGATTGCTGATACAAGCTTTCAGAAGCTTCTCACTCCAAGAGAAGTCCACACCTGAAGGCTGGTCAGCAGTATCCCTCACTCTATGAAGCACTTCTCCATGTAGGAAAAGTTTTACCAACCCTGGGGGTATTTAAAAGATGTGTAGATGTGTTTGGGACACACCACAGGGATGGAATGTGGCTTAGTGATGAACATGGCAGTGCTGGGTTAATGGCTGGACCCAATGATCTTAGAGGTCTTTTCCAACCTACATGATTCTATGATTCTATGATTTTTCAGTGTTTTCTGTGGCTGTCTGATGAAGTAGTACTAGCCACTTTTGCTATTGACAGAAGATATTTAGAAAGAACTGTGTAAGGAGTGGAAGGAATCACAGTAGTTCCTTTTCAGTTAAAAGAATTGCATGATTGCATGAGAAAATGAAAAAATGGGTGTAAAGAAGACAAAAAACTGATGGGAAATTTATGTATCAAAAGAAAACAAAGTCTTAGCAGTAATTTCACCTGAATACTATTACCCATGAAATTTTTAGATATCATCTTTTCCTTTTCTGTCTTCTGAATAACAGTGATGCCACAAACCAGCAATAATGGACTCAGAGGACTGAGATTTCTTCTTTTATAGTTCTCTCCTGGGACATTTCAGGATTTGCATTGCTTCTAGTTTTTAAGAATAGCTTTATTTAACTGTGCACTTCTCTTCACCTCCCTGCACACTTCACACTGGGACAGGAAAAGAAATGAATGAAAAGCGTTGTGAGACCCACAAGCACTAAGAAAGAGGAGGTGAAAGGGGAATAATGTATATGTCCCTGAAGGAAAGAACCATATTAGAAATAAAGATGAAAACCAGACTAGATTTCAAAACCACTCAAACAGACGAGACTGCTCGTATTAAAAATGAGAAGGAACACATTCCTAAGTTTCCATACTCAGTTTCACTTTCTCTTTCAACTTTGCAAAAAGTCCTCTGCTAGTAGAAGTTTACATTTGTAATAAAAAATTGCATTTAATATTAATAAGGTGCCTTTCACCTGTCACCCTCAAGTTGCTTCACAGAATGTGGTTCTCACAGTTTTTCATAGTCAGATGAACAGGGCAGTATAATTAGGTCCATCTCACTCTAGGAAAAAAGAGGGAGAGAAGCTGAACAACCCATATTCCAAACACTTGTGTTGAGTGTTGACTCTGAACTCATTACTACACATGCATACATTGGTGCTGTTCAAATTCTTGGCACAAGCAGTTCAACCAGAAATGGAAAACAGAATAAATACTGATTTGTGTAGAGACATCAGACTTGAGAAAACCAAATTCAATCTATTATTTTGGTGTAGGTTTCTCAGTCAAGGTACTCTTTGTGCTTACACCTGTCATGAATCTGGTAGCACTATGAGTGTGATTACATCAAACACGCATTCCTTACATGCTGCTACAAATCTAGGAATCTAGGCTCAATTAAAGGGACTTTAAGCATAGGGACCCTCTAGCAATCCTCACTGATATCATGGTGACAGAGAAGCTAACATGCAAGGCTTTTGACCCATGGTCCTTTGCTCTACATGAGGTAACCTTTCAATAATCACTTGCTCCAGACTTCTGACCTCCATTTAATCCCACATGTCAAAGGGATGATCAGCCTGGGATAATTTAGGTCACCAGGCTCACACTGTCAGTGCCAACTACCATTCCTCAAGACTACAGCCCTCATGCTGACACCCCCCTGTTGGTGTTACCTGTAGGCAATGCAATGGAGTTTCAAGATCACCATGGTTCAGCTGTAGCCTTCTCTTCCATCTGTTAGCACAGTTTCCATTCCGAAGCACTCCTGCTCCACTCTGCTTGCCCTGACCACTGAAGATCTAGCAGCCAAGAAGCCTTGGATACAACTTTCTTTCTTGTGGCAATGCTACTCCATTCGCCAAAGCTGTTTGAGCAGGGAAAGGCAATGCTAAGAACACAGAGGATATCTCTGTCTTCCCCATCCACTGTTTTAGCCCAGTAAGTTTAAGATGAACACGAGTCTTAAACATACCTCTCTAACAAATCTTCAACGGCTTCCACAGGTTTCAAAAAAAGCTTGAGGCTATCCCAAAACTCATGAAGTAGTGCAAAATAACGCCCAAATATCTCAAAAGAAAGAAAACCAAAGCCCTGTAGCACTTCTCTTCAGTTACACATTACTATATGAATTTTTTACTCTTTAATAATGTTTGTCGATAAATGCATCTAGGAAAAATCTCCCAAGGAAGACCATCAAAATTTAGATGTGGTCTCTTTATGCTAGGACAGATTTATTGACAAAAAGAAGATGAAAAATAAAATTACTCATGTTTGTGCTATTAAATCTGACTAGGCGTTTTCCACAATCCTTATACAAGTACTGAATGAGAGGATTTTGACATTGGTCCCATCCTCTAACACAAGAGATTTTGATTTTTATTGCCATGAATAGTTACACAGACAGAGGAAGAAGAGGCAGAGTGAGAATTTCAGTGTACAAATATTTATATTCACAAGTCAAAAACTGATACAGTCATCTACTACACAAGTCAGTATCTTACACTGCATTTCATTGCCTAAACAGCTAGAAATTGAAATCAGGATTCCCATAGGATTAAAAGTATACACTGAATTTGCCCATATTTAAAATACCAGAGAGGCAGATAAAAGTTTGAATGTCATGAGACTGTAAAGGAAAAAGAAAATCAGAGAAAGGTCATTGGAGGCCAGCAAGCAAGAGACTAAAGACAGCTTGCAGAACATGAAGTTCATTTAAACACAGTAATTTGAAAACAGGCACAACAGGAGACGATCTATATTATCTTTTATTTGCTGAATCTTTTTGCTTTTACTACTGCCAATTCCTCCCCTGCAGTTTAGACCTGGCAGCTAAATCTCTGTTGCTTTCCAGCAGCTTTCAGAAAACAGATAAGAAACCAAGCTAGCAAAGAAATAGGCTAAAGTACTCTCATTTCTTGCTCACTCTCTGTTCAAGTACAGCAAGTGAATCTTTCTTTACAGCATCATCTAGGAGTTTGGGAACTCTTGACAGCAGAAGTCTTATACTGACCTAGAAATGTCCAAGTCTATGACTACCATAAACGTCTTGATAATGGGTTCCTAAGTTATTACATACTTTTTAGCTGTATTGTGTATATCGTGGCAAAATAATGAGACTTAGTTCACACTCAGGCCCCACAAAGGTGATACTCTCTTGATTTGTAAGGCTCTGGAGTGGTTTGGACCCTGCAGAAAGAAAAAGGAGGAAAACCCTCTAGCTATTATCCTGATGGCAGAATCATTCTGCAGAGAAAGACTCATCATATTTTACAAGAGAAATTATACACAAAAGATGCTTTAAAAAAAAAATGGCAGCATATGGACTAGTCTGTTGTTGTGCATTTGTTGACAGACTTTTATTTTTCATAGAAATAAATATCTACTGAGTCCAAATGTTCTCTAGCTATTAAGAAATATTTCCCTCACAACTTTTTTAGAAACAGCTGCTGCATTCTATGTGGACTACAAAACCAATCTTTTTAAGCTATCAGTGTGCTTGAATCCAGTTATGTTTGCACTTTGTTGACTGTGCTTTAAAGTCTTAAAAATAAATCAGCAATTCATTCTGCACATCTTTACACCTTAGAAAATTTTTGAAATGCTATAATGAGGAGACAGAATTGGAGAGCATGTACTGTGTTAAATGTGCTTGTGAT
This sequence comes from Aphelocoma coerulescens, assembly GCF_041296385.1. Classification (NCBI taxonomy): domain Eukaryota; kingdom Metazoa; phylum Chordata; class Aves; order Passeriformes; family Corvidae; genus Aphelocoma; species Aphelocoma coerulescens. The sequence continues at coordinate 82,586,068 of NC_091015.1, forward strand.
CACTGACTACAGTGGGAGTGCTATGCATTGTCCTTGCTTTATAAAAAAACTAAACTTTGAGCCTGCATCCCACTGTCTATCATGGTGAAACACTGCAAAGCAAAACCTAGCTTAGAGGTCTGGAAACTTTGTCTCCTTTTCATTCCCTAGTGGTAAGTCATGCTCTGTACTAAAACTACCAAACTTTACATTTCTCGCAAAGTTCAAAATGAGATCTAACTTTGATTCTCTCACCAACGTTTCTTTATGGTGCTTCACAGCTGAAATTCTCTAATTTGAAGAATTCTGGTCTCAGACTCTGGCAGATGAATGGTTGAGTCCTGCTTGCTTCCTTTCCTTCAAGAATTTCTTCCTATGCCTTCCTTACTAGTAATGATATGCCTATGACTTTCTGTTTAATTGCTATTCCTTATTGTTGAGGTAGTTCTCAACCATCAAAACAAAATTTACAGGCAGCTTTTTAGCTCTTATGATCACAGCTGAAAATATTAATTTCAGACTAGACTTCCATCTCTCTCCTTGGTTCCTCTCAGCACAGAGAAAAAGATTTTCCAGAGTCCTTTTGCAATCACTGCTTACTATTCTGCTATCCTTGAAAAGGAAGGCCCAACATTCCTCATTCTCAAGTGCAGGCCTCTCCGTGTATTTATTTTGAAGGACAAGGTATTTTCCAGATTAACTAATTTTTCTTGTTATCTTTACACAGTCCATCCCAGTAATCTACAGATTATTTTGGTAAAAGTGTGGGATAGGACTCTCATTCTCTGATCTACAGATCTGACCACCTATTTGTGTCAGAGGAGATCTGGAACTGGAGATGATCAACCATTTCTCAAGAAAAGTTTAATTCAGTAAGACAGAAGATTTCACAGGAAGAAAAAGCTTAGGTTCCTCTCTCAAACAAGAGAGACTAGACAAGACATATCTGCTACTTGGCACATTTAAAAAATCTTAAAAAGCTATCTACATGTCCCAAAAACTTTTAATCAAAGCTTGCAAAAATTTCTTCACTTTCCACGTATCTAATCGTGATCCCATTAACAGCAAACTTCCAGGAGCTTAATGAGAGAGTGAGATTTGGTTGTTTCTTTCAGCATTGCTGGAATGGGTACGCAATCAACTTCAAACCAGATTTAATTCAAAGGCTAATTCTGAAAGGATGTTGATACAAAGGGACCAATGCAAAAACCTACTGAAGTCTGTAGGAGCCTTTCAATTGCACAAAGACTACAACTTGAAGTGAATTCATGGCAGGCTTTGGTCTTAAGTTAGGAAAAACTTCATGAAATGATGGAAGAATAACATAATTTTATAGAGACATAAAATCTGAATGAGACCTGAGGTGGCCCAAGTCTTTCTCTGATCATGTACTGATAATCCAAAGAAAACTGATGGCAATAGTGTTATTAGTCTAGGGGGAAAGTTATACAAGTACAAAGCATTAAAAAATCATTATGCAGTATTGAAATTTAAAAGGTTGGTTTCACTTGATTCACTGGAATGTAAGAAGAGAAGACTCAAAATATTTTATATATTTTCTGTGCTAGAAAGTGAAAACACTATTGCTTGCAGAAGTTTCCTAAGATCTAAAAGATAGCTGGGCACATGTAAGTTGATCAGTTACTTTACTTACTTCAGTGTTGAGAAGGAATAAATAAAGATATTTCAAATTTTAAATTTTCTTGTGCTATAATTTTTTTTTTTTGGTGATGTCTATAAATCCCAGAAAAGCATTTTGTGAACGTGTCAATACATTAGGTCTGCAAGCTCAATTAATTATGCTACCATCAGGCTGTGAAAATCTACAACAAAAATAAAACACATCTAGCCCATTAAATTAAAAGTAACTATAAATACTAAGCATTGTAAATGGAACCAACTTTTGGATATGTCAGCTGATTTTTGAAGCCTTGTATAAGAGTGACTTCTTAGAGGACATCAGCATGTTTTCTTGTTACAAAGCACTAACAACTCATGAAAAACATTTAAAACATGAATTGAGGGAGCATCTATTTGTAATAAAATACAGGTTTGTTCACACTCTATTTGCATTTTTTAATCTAATTTTTTCATTCTGTTTCTCAAAAACTTATTTGCTTAGAAAAAGAAAGCAGACAAACTTGGGAAGTAACAGATAAGATTTCAGTTATCAAATGCAGCATTTTAAAGAGGTTGCTTATAAAGCAAATACAGACCCACATAAATTCTAATAAGATAATTTTGACTAATAAATCACCTTCTTCACACTCATTCTTCATGTCTGAGTGCAAAGTATTACTGCAATATAAGACGAAACAAAAGATAAGAAAATTGTTTCCTTCCCCCACTCCCACACCCTCAGTGATTCTGCAGTTCTGGGATTTGCTGCCTTTGTAGAAAACTCTTAGGAAAGCAGTGGTATTAATGAACCTGAACAAATTTCTCAGAGAGGTTCTGGGGAGGTTCAAAGAAGGGGAACTCATTTTTTTGGTCATAAAGACCCAACATATCTGAAGTCCCACTGCCGTAATACCATTTATGAAGCTGTGAACTTCCATCTCAGATGTTTACTAAAACACAGGAAAGCCAGCCTGTTACATTTGCTGTATTTTCTCATGAACACAAAGATCATATTTATCCATATGTAAACAGAAGACCTACTTGAAGAAATGAGTATAGTTCATGTGAAGTTCAACCCTGTTTAAAGGACTAAATAAGGAAATTCTCAGTGTGTAGTACTAGTATTTACCTGTGGGCAGAGGTGTAAGAAGACACCCAGATGTCACAAATTTGAAAGCACTGCTTCATGGTCCATGACAGTGCAATGCAAGCCAGATTTGGTCCAGCTGTGACATAGCCTTGTTAACAAAGAGGGACATTTAGCAGGGACAATGATTCTTGCAACTATATGTTTGCCAGACACTGACTAGCTCCCATACAGCTGATTCACATGGAAAATCTGTGCCTGCTCTGACGTGCCCTTTGTCAGTGTCAGGAACTTGTTAGTACTGCTTCCCTATTTGTCTAAATCCTTGTACTGTGCCCATCACAGAGGTGGCCAAGCATACTCCCCTGCTACAGACATCTATTCTGTGGCACTCATGGTTTTAATTTGTCTATTTTGTACAAGCTGAGTGCTATTTAAATATCCCTGTCTCAAAGCTTCAAAACTTGCATGTACATCCCTTTAAGTCATGTTACTGAGGATGAGCTGGTAAGGATTCTGCTTCTCTCTCTGTTCTTCTTCCATGATTAATAGTGACAGCTGAAAGTAAGTGGCAGAAGGCCAAACAATCAAAGGGCATAGCAATAACAGTTCTGTTGCCCTGCAATTCACAAATTATTTCATTATCTTTCAACATTGCAATCAGGCAAATCCAATACTATGCCAGCTGCCTGGGTTACAGACATTCAGGCAGGTTTGATCTGATTAACGTCTGCTCTCCAGAAAACTTTTTCTAGTTCTAAGAGTAGACAAACCACTGGAAAATTTGATATTTTTTCTTCAAAGACCATGTCAATATACTTGACTGCAAAGAAATCATTTTTGTGCAAGCATTGCAGTCTGCTGAGTTTGAAAGATCTGAGAGCTCATGTTTTGCATCTGTTAAAAAAATGGAATGCATTTTTCTGCCTACTTTATAAGCTGATTGTCAATGTACTTCAAAAAAGACAAGTGGAAAAATATATTTCATGATGTTTTTAAATCATCTTCTTATAGGTTTGCTGAGATTGACGGCTCTGAAGAAAAAGAAACATTCTTCATTTGAAATTAAATAGAATAACTTGGAATATCTGAAATTGTCAGGAGGCTTTTTAAAAGGATGTCCTTATGCATGTAACTGCAAGTCCATCTGTTGTTTTAATTTGTCTCTCTTAATAATTCCCTGGAGTTCCACTTGGTTTGAATGTTAGAATAAACAGAAAAGAATCAAACCCCACATTCTTTAAACAAAATTTATCCAAAAATATGGTTCTGTGCATTAACTCTTGCCTGTGTCAGCCTCATTTCAAGTTTCTCTGTTTTCATTAACATTTACTGAGCATCTATTTAAAGAAAATGTATTCATTCCAACAGTTGATGTGCCTTAAACAGAACTTGATACAGTTAAGAGTTTAAAAATTATTGAAGTATGCAGCTTTTTAAAGCAGATAGCTGTATAAACCATTTCATCTATTTGTACTTCCGGATGTTCCTAAATTGTCATTTTTTCATTAAACATGTATTTCAACTTTCCAAATACTTGGAAAAAAAAAATTAAAGGCAATTTTTTTACCTGATTTCACGTAATTCTTTTTATTTGGAAAAACAAAGAATAACACACTGCATATTAACAATATTCCTAGCACTGATGCATGATACATCTTTCTGTGTACAAATTAGTGAAATGGGAAACTTACTACATACATCTTTTTCAAAGACTAAGAAAATATTACTAACTCTGCCTTAGTGTTGGAAACACTGAGGATCCAGGCCACTTCTGGACTAATTTAAAGGAAGGTTTTCAATTGCATTTAAATAGCAACTAAAAGGACAGAATAAACTGATTCTTTAAATTACATGACCTGATGGTTTACATTATTTTGCAGCTAGAAATAAAATCAAATATTTGCTTCTAAACTACCAATGGCATAACAGCCCAAAGAGGCAGCCTCCAAAATTTTTCAAGTTTTCCCTCAGGCTTAAGTTATTTTATTTGTGTAGATTAATTAAGTGTTTCAAGCTGAAGCTAAATCCTGATCTTCGAAATTGATGGAAATGTATTGGAACCAATATGTCTGAGGCTATTATACATGCAAACTGTATCTTGCATTGAATATCATCTCCCTCTGTTAAAATTGACATTTGGAGTGAATATGTTGGAATTGGTTTCTAAAATTGTGTACTAAAACATAACTTGCCATTTTTTTCACATATTAAGGTCAATTATTTTTGTAACTGACTAGAAAAATTCTACAGAATCCAACGATGGAAGCTTCGTTCTCACTCATATGTCATATGGGATTTACTGGTACTTACAGATACGTCACTGAAAATCTTAAATTGGCTAAAAAAGAATAAAGTATAGTGAACTAAGCACCTTTGTTTATGTTTATTTTTATGTCCATTTTAAAACCCAGGATAATTTCTGAGCAGTCATTCTTGATATTACCTGCCCACTTCCACAAGTGATGCTGCATTTAGATGAATTTGAATTGGCACCCCCAGAGACCTCTGTGTATGTCTGTTCAGTGTCACCTGAACACGGACATGCATTCCTGGACATGGATAGCATTCTTTAGGAAACTCAGAACATGTTACAGGTTCTTAGGAGTGCCCGTGCTGTGACTGTTTCCATGGTCTACTTCATAGTCAAATCTTCACCCGGGAGAAACTGGCACCATTTTGGCATAAACTGCAGGTGAAATGATTGGGGAACACATAAAGGAAGAGAGAAAAAAGAAGTCTCAGATTTGAGGCTCTATTAAATCTCCTCCGTTACCTCAAACACACACTTCTGTGGAGGCCATGGACAAACTGATTCTCCCGTCTTCACCTGTGCTTGCTAAAGAGCTTCCACACCTGTCTCCCCCCCACAATACTCATAGTAGGCCACCAGATCCCAGTGACATCCCTGAAAAGTTTAACTACTAAAAAGTAGGCAAAAGCCATGACCGACTATCTAAAAGTGGTTTTAGTAGCTCAGACTATTTTAACCCACAGGTGAGAGTGAGACAGCTCAGTTGGCACATGAGCAGTGCTGGTAATGTCTCACAGATGTCCCACAGGGTTAAGACAAAGGGTCACAGAAGCTGAATGAGACCAGCAGCTTCTTTTGATGGTGCAACTATTTGGAAAAGTAATCCTAGGGAGTATTTTAGTATAAAGTGCAACCCAGGGAGAGATTGTTGCTATTTTTGCATTAATTATTTTTCCAGCAATGCATACAGTCATGTCTGATTTTTGATATCTGTCTACTGAAGCCTTCCTTATTCAATGCCCTCATGACTCAAACACATAATTCATACTGTTTTTACAATACATTGCAACTTAAGCACCTCACTCTCCAGAAGCTTTGTTCAAAACTGCATTAGTTTTACCAACCAGTATCACCACATTCCACTGACTCTGCTTAAACCAGCAGCTTATAAATGGATAATGTCCCTCTCCCAACCTCCATGAGGTAAAACTATTATAAAAACTGTGAACAGTGAAGTATGTCAAAACAGCAGGCAGTCCAGCATGGTGTGCTTACTCCAGCAGAGATGCCAGAGTGAAGTCAGGCTGAATTTCTGCTTTAAAAGGCACAGATAGCCTCCACCAAGAGATGACAAGAATTGCATACTGAAGCTCAAATACAAAATTTCATCCCATCTGCCTCCATCAACCCTTGGTCACCCGTGGACCTGCTCCATTTGCAGCTATCAAAGAAATAAGGCTTTAAAATAATACTTGAAGTAATATACTCTATACAACTAGGTGCCCAAACAAATACAGAAGAATTAACATTCAGCTTCCCAAGAGGAATAAAAATGATTCCTGAAGGCAAAAGTACACTAATTGTAACTGTGACCAACATGGCTGCTTTAGATTGTCTGAGAAAATAAAAGAGGCTAATAGAGATGTGGGTAAAACAACACGTAAAGCTGAATTAATGAGGAGAAGAAAAGAAGAATTATACTTCCATCAGAAGGGTCTGCTCAACTGTAGTGTATATGAGGTTTCACTGAACTAGAGCAACTCCTTAAAATACTCAGGCTGTTCCTTGCTACAGAGAAATAATCAGGGAGTGCAAGAGGATAAGGCTGAATTTAAGTTCTACATTTTCCCTGCTTCCTTCTGAAACTGCATGCTTATTTAGTGCCTCTTATGGGCTGCTGTGACTAATGCCATAGTCAAGTATGCAAAGTTCTTCGAAGACCTAAAACCAGCATGGATCCTGCTAAAAACACATAGATCTTTCCCTCTCTGGGAGTATGCAACATTCTGCACATCCCTAAGGCAAATAACACTCAGATTTTAACAGTGGCAACGTATTAATTTTAAAAATCACTGAAGTGTCTCTGGCTAGAGGGAACCCAGCCTAATCACTAATACTCATTGCCTCAGGGAGGTCTGAAGATCTAGCTCCCCTATATTTCTGTATTAAGTCTTTTAAAAATATATAAGCCCTAACCAAGAGCAAAACAAATCTCTAAGTCACTCAGATATTCTCCCAGCGATGCAAAATCCCTGCAGCCAGAAATATCCTTCAGTTGTTAGTTATGCTGCTATTAACTATGAAAAAACCCTCTGAATAAGCAGTAGGTGGCAGACAGTTCTGACAGAAGAGACAAAAGCTTGCTATACATAGGCACTGCCATGTAAAAATCTTCAGCATGGTGCACGGACATTAAACTCCACCTAATTCCCCTACTGAAAATGTTTCTCTTTTGTTTTATTGGTTTCATTCATCAAGAATGTTTTGCCAGACTTTCATGTTCTTTTGGGACAAATTCTAGGAGTCTGTCTGCTACTGTGCTGATGGGGACCAGGCAGACCAGCAAGTTATGCTGCATCACACACAGAGAGTACTTAAAGGAAGTTTAAGACCAAACAAACTTCACAAATATCATCACTGGGTTTAAATTACATGCTTGGTGAATTCAGTTCTTTTTGCTGGATCTAATCTAAAGAGGATTTTTTTTCCACTCTCCTTCTTGAAGGATTCGTTTGCCCCTGCTGCTTATTACTCATTGAAAGTCATCATTTTCTATCTGTGACATCCGGATAGGCTGTTGCCGTGGAAAAGATTATGAAGCTGAAAACAAGCAAGCTGATTTGCATTAAGAAGTGAGTTTCAAAGAGTGCAACTTCTATTCACAGAGGAACTTAAGACACATTTGATCAGGCAGTGATAAGGTTACAGGAGAGAAAGAGAAGATTTACTTGAGAGACACCTTTGCTTTTTTAAATAGTGTGATGATTGGTATCACAGAGCAAATTATAAAACCAAATTATTCAAACTAGTCTTTTCAAGTACTCCTTTCCTGAATGTTCTTCTCCAGTTTGTCTTTCTCTTCTACTGAACTCTGAAATAACAAATTTCCTACTGGCCATGTATCCAACTGATGTGGCTCTGCATAGCTCCAGTAACTTCAGAGAAGCTGTACTTCTTTATCATGCAGAGGATCTGAATCTCTCCTTCAGGACAGAAATAACATGGCACATCCAGAAAAGGAATCTCTGTGCAAAAAGGATCATTTGAGGGAAATCAGCCCTCGGTGTACTAAGTGTACCTGAGTGTAGCTAACAACTGCACTGCTTCAATGGCATTCACAGCTACCAAATAACAACTGTTAATTGATTGGAGCATGAGATAAAAGTGTTTATAATTAGGCCTAACAACATTCACACACCTTGATTTGAGATGAAAGCATTGTCTTACCTCTGAGTTCTCATTTGGCTATATACAACACTCCAGATGTCAGGCTTGGCAATAGAAAATTCTGCTGGGGTGAGGAAGGGAACAATTTATTATCCCTTAATATAGGAATTGCATGGGGATGCTTTGCTGCTTTCTTTTTTGTGCTTTTCTTAGTTGAGGAAAAAAGAAAAACTAATTACCTTTGAAGTCTCTCTGTAGAGCTGGATTTCTCTATTCTTTGATCTACCACAGGTTTTTCTTTCTGATATTTAGAACATTGCTTAGGCCCAGAAAACCCAAAGATACCTCCAGAGGTCAAAAGGGGTATGGTGGGTCCTTCTGCCTCTAAAGTTCACAGTTTTTCTGCAAGATGATTCTGGATAACTGTCTGTGTATTAAACAGTGGTGCCTATATTGGGCTGCACCCAACTACATGTTTGATTGACAACAACTTCGAGTACTGCACCTTCGTGGTGAAGGCTGGTCTCCAGCAGCATAGGCTGCTGCCTTAGTTGAGATCCTCTTTCTGGGCAAATTTCACCTGCCAGTTCATGAAGGACAGAGTCCAGAAAGATGCAGGTAGTTCTGCTAATCTGCCTTTTCCAGCATGTGACTCTCCAAGGCTTCAGAAGGAGTTTGCAGAATTTCTTAATTCAACCTTAGTTTTTGTTGTGACTTTAGCTCCTACAGCAGTGCAGTAATCAACTCTACCACTTATTTATTCATTCACAGAACACTAAAAAGTGATGAATTTTAAAACTAAGTGGCTTAGTTATTTTATTTTCTCCCCCCTTTCTTTCATTATCTTTGTTCATTAAAACTAATATTCCTTGATGATAATATTAGAGCACGACACAACATTAATTTTTACAGCAGTTTCCCTATGAATATAATAAATCAGCTTATAATAGACCCAGATCATTTTCATTTTAAATAGCATATTACTACACATCTTAACGAATTCATCATTATATTACTGTTAATCAGTTAACATAGTGTTGAATTTGCTTGTTAAGCTTAAATAATAACCTTTATCTATAATGTTGATCTTATCTTTTAATGTCTTAGAGTCTTGCATTTGTTCTAGCATTTGGGGGGGATCTTCCCAAAATGCTTGCCTTGCGAGGTCAGAGACTATATTTCTTCAGGAGGTTTAAATCTACGCTCTGAAATTCTTTACTGATTATAGGGAAGACAGACAATATATATCCCAATATATTTACTGTTTCAATAATCAGAATAGTTCTGTGTTTTAATTAAATAGTGGAAAGCTGTAGATTCTGGCCCTACAGGTCTTGCCACTGCATTCAAATACACAGTCAAGCAAATCAAAAGAACATTACACCCATGAGCAAAGTGATTAAAACTCCTGAGCAGAAAGTCCCCTTAGACTTGAACCAATACAAAGTACACATCTGTTGACTCTTCCTCATTACCTGTGAGAGTTGCTTGACTCCTCAGCTCTGCTGCGTCCACTCCCTCCTCAGAGCTAGGAAGCAGAGCATCACCTGGGTCCAGTGAATTATGCTGCAGGCTGTCCCACAGCTGCATGTCCCAGTGTGTCTATTGGCATATAAAAACTGCATTGGAAAAGAGGAATCTTAACATGTCTAAAATCAATGGCTGATTTTTACGTGCTTTCATCAGTCGAGAGGAGCACGGTCTTCAGTGCAGTCACCTGGTGGCAAAACCACCTTTTGCAGGTTGGGCTCAGTTTGGCTGCCACTAATAAGGAAAACAGCCTGTTCACATGTGTAAGGATTTGCAGTAGGGAAGAGACATTTGCAGAACTAAGTAAATGCTTTTTAATATAACAAACATTTTACCTCTATGCAAGCCCATCCTAGTCCTGAAAGCTAACCATCATCCAACGTGACCCATAGTGAAAAGGGAAAAAATTCCTGCAAATTGAAAAAAAGTGGCAGAGTGGGGTAGGAAGGGAAGTTGACTTTGAAGGTATCTTTTTCTTCCTCCATTTTGCCTACAATATTCTACTAAAAGTATGTTAGAATGGCAGATAAAGATCGTAATAAAATTCAAAGTGCTTATTTGATCTGCTAATCACCTAGTTAATGCTTGTTCCTGTCTTGCCAAAGCAAAGAAATACAGCCTTCATTATGCAAGATCTTAATTCCTCCACTGCCTGCAATGACAATGCTGCTATTGCATTCCCTACCCCTAAGAGTGTGAATACATGGTCTAATCTCCTTCTACTAAAGTCAATGCAAGCAGGGATTTGACCTGCTCATTTTTTAGCCTCTCATCTCCACAAGAGAGAGAAATAGATAACTACAAATTTAAAAGCTGGATTGATTCCTGAATAGTTTTGTTATGCTTTATTTAAAAAATGCTTTGAGTGTATTTTGCTGTTTAATCCTTGTAGAAAGTTGGAATATTTGCCTGAATATTTATATTTATTTATTTATTATTTATATTTTTCACTTACAAGTGCTCCAACAAGAATTTAGCTCCACTTTTTTATTTAGCCCTTTTATGAAACATTAAAATTGCCAATGTTCTCTGTGTGCAGTCTATAACCACATGTCACCTACTTAATTTAAGCTGGAACAGCTGCAGATTGTTTTGGCTTTGTGCTGGTGTTTGCCAAAAAAAAAAAAAAAGAATTGTGAGCATCATTAAAAGAAAAAAGAATAGATCACATGATAAAAAATTCAAAATCCTTCCTTCCCATATTTTAAAACCCAGGTCAGTTTTCCAATAAGAAATGAAAACATTTTTTATTTAAAAAATACTCGAAATGAAAGATGTTGTCCTAAAAATTTCACTCATTTGGATTGAATGTATTTGAGGAATTTGATGGGAGCTCATGGAGTTTTTATCATCTTGAAACAACATTTTAAACAAAAAAAAATTCAATCCTTCTAAGTGTAATTATATAAAACTGTAGAAATGAGTTCTAAGTTGTCAGTCTTTTAGGAAATGGTGTTAGAGAGTAGGACCCAGAGAATAATTCTACCTTTGTATATTACTTTTGTGAAACCTATACAAAAATGTTCCAAATCACTCTGGCATTCTTATTTCTTAGAAGCTGTTGACATATTGAAAGACTTGTGTAAAGAAACCAGACAGTTTAGTTTAGGTTTGGAGAAAGTGCCTTACATATGGAGAAACATAAAGTTCTCAGTATCCTTAGCTACCAGAAAGAAGTCTGTACTGTAATTTGATGATAATATACAAATATTTTAATTAAGGGGGGAAACGGTTTGGACAAAACTGTTTAACCTAGCAGGAAAAGGCAAAACCAAACCCAAGAGCTGGAATTTAAAACCAAATTGAAATATAAAATTAAATGAAAAGAGCAAAAAATTATTATAGTAAGAAGTAGAAAAAGATGACCTGGATTCTCCACCTCCTAACTCTATATCAAAATGCATGCTCTTGCAGAAGACAAGCTTTAACTAAGACAAATTGTTTTAAATACCAAGTAATAATTACAGTCAATATAGGGTTAACTGATTAAAAGTTTAACGGCCAGCAGTACTCCGGAAATCAAACTTGGAGAAAGTGTGTTTGTTCTCAACTAATGACGAATGTCTTACTAGCAGAACAGAGAGCAAGACTAGACTGAGAAGTCCACTGAGGGCATTAGTCTGGGCTTTGTGCTAGTGTGGCAGAGGCAGTGACAGGGATGGGGAAGGCAAAGGGCTTACGGAGTACTGAGCTGGAGCTTACTCCAAGATCCTTGGTCTGAGGGTCTCTTGGCCTCAACCTCTACAGAAGACAGGCTAATACTGCTAATTTGTGAAGGCAGTGCATAATAGCTTTGACTGTAATAAAAGTGTTTAATAATGTCAACATTCAGCACTTAGAATTAATTTCATCAGCATGCATGTGGACAACCCAAGGTTAAATGCAGCAAGCAATGGCACTTGGATTGCTAAGTCATCAAAAATCTACTGTTGGCTTCTGTTCTTCCAGGAATATCAGCTGTCTGAAGTGAAGGCCTCCCCAAGCTCTTTGCAGGTACCAGCACTGAGTAAATATATAAATAGATAGTAGGCATTTTAAACACTCTTCTTCTTGTTTATCCTTTTCCCACCTTCCCCTCCAGCCCTGCCAACCAAGACAGCATCAGCAACAGCCACGTGATAGGCTGTGGGCAGGATTTTGTGCAGCTCACTCCCAGAGAAGAACATCAGGGCTGGCAGACTGTGGGGAGAGATAGGATGGGATTGAGCTGCGGGCTGTGGGATGTGCCGTCAGGATGCCATGGCAGCACAGGGAGGCTTGTCTCCACCTGACCTTGCAGGGAGGAGATGCCACACGGCAGAGCCCTGCGGAGAGGAGCCTGCCAGAAGCTGCCGGATGGGTCGGCAGTGCGTGATCACCCCCATATAGGGACACAGGGAAAGTGTTACTGATGTAGCAATGTGTGATGGGTCGCTCAGTGAAAAACACCATTTATGGAAATACTGGGTCTTGAAGAAGTGTATAAAACCAGCTCGTTTCTTTGAATAGATGTCTCGGATTCCCTGCCAGTCTGAATCCGTGCCTTAGTCATTACAGCAGGTCATAGAGATCACAGATACTTTAAAGGGCTGGAGGCAGGACCTAAATAATACTGCAGTAAACCAAATAATTTTGCAAAGTTTACCAAGGGAATAAAATCTTTCAAAGATCCCACCTATGCCTAGCTACATATGGGCCAGAGGAAGGGGAGACATTGATGGTAGGGTTACTGAGTTCACCTTTACAGGGAATTGGTTTAGATTTTATGCACACAGACACACACTGACAAAACACACACATTTACATGAAAAAGTTTCAGTAAGAATTAATCACTTCCAAAGTTCTCAAACAGAAGATGTTTTTTAGAATGAAGACAAAATAAGATGTAAATAACCAGAATGATATGGCATTGAAATCCATATTCCCAACATTAAACTGTTAGTCATTTAATACGGCAATATACTGTCCAGTTGATGAACTGCAGAAATGACTTTTCACATGTGAAAAGCCTTTTAGTACTTTAAAAGAAACCTCAAAACTTTTTTTTCTCTAACTAAAAAGCTCTGAGTCTCACGAGCAAAGACAATAGGACACAACCCTCCACTGCTCTTCCCTTCTTACACCCCTTCCATTGGTTCTTTTAAGCCTTCCAGGAGTAAAAGTTATCAATGCAGGAGAAAATGTGAGATCATGGTTCCCAGTCCCTCAGAAACTGGAGACCCAGAGTAAGACTACCATATATTAGGTTAATGACATCTATTAAAGGGTATATAGAGAGGGCAGAAAAAACCTGAGAACAAACCTTAACAGTATATAAGATCCTTTTTGATTCTTAAACGTATTTGTTATTAGGTCTACATATCCGGATTTGTATTAGGCATTTCTAAGCTTGAAAAATGCAAATAAACCACAAAAATGGTAAAAAGGACTTTTCCCTTTCCCAGCAAAGCTCAGAAGTTGTGTGACACAGAAACTTTTATCTAAGCATACCAAAAAAGAAGAAAATACATGAAAATGACACTTTCTACATGCCTCGTTGTGGTGAGCACTATTGCTATTATGCCAAAATATTAAAACTAGTTGGAGTGGTTTGACTGTGACTGGATACCAAGTGCCCATCAAAGCCTCTCTATCCTTCCCCTCCACAGCTGGACAGAGAAGAGAAAATATAATGAAAGGCTCCTGGGCTGAGATAGGGACAGGTAGAGATCACTCACGGATTACAGTTATGGACAAACCAGGCTCAGCTTGGGGGAAATTTGTTTAATTTATGGCCAATCGAATTGGAGTAATGAAAATTAAAAAAACCAAGACTTAATACACCTTCCTCCTGCACCTCGCTCCTGCTTGAGCCCAACTTCACTCCCAGCTTCCTGTGCCTCCTCCCCAACAGTGGCGCAGCGGGACAGGGAACTGCGGCTGTGGTCAGTTCATCACATATTATCTCTGATGCTTCTTCCTCCTCAAGGGGAGGACTCATAACACTCTTCCCCTGATCCAGCTTGGGGTCCCTCCCAGAGACAGTCCTCTATAAATATCTCCAACATGATCCCTTCCCACAGGCTGAAAAAAAAAAGATTTGTAATATACACGAGTACATATACATATAAGTAATATCTATAGTATCTATATAATATAGAATATATATATCAAAGAAATACACATTTATGCCTACAGTGAGTGCACTACACATATCAGTAAAGAGGAAACCACTCATTACTATTTGCAGGCTTTCAAATGTGCTAAATATAGAATAACTTGTTGAGTCCACTTTAATTTTTGCTAAGTATCATCCCAGTTTTTGAAAATAACTCAAACATATGTCTTACTGCTTCCACAAAATCAGTCTTGCAAAAAAGTTAGGTACAGTATAGTATCTTATCTGATGTGCCACAGCTAAGGATCTTGCCAATTCTCTTTGTACTGGAATTCATCCATGTACAAATACGTCTAGTTTTAATTCTCCTGATTAGAGCTAAATGTTTGGCATGCCTTCCCTCATCAAATGCTTATCAGATACCAAGTATTTAAATGACATCATAGTTTATGTAGACAGATCAGATCTGTATCTACATCTGTAGTCTTTTCCCCTTCCTCTCCCTTAGTCCTTGACAGAAGTCTTATGTTTGCTGAAGACCTATTGGAACTACTTCTCCCACTGAAACAGAAATAGCAAAGAGTCTTCACAGGATGACAACAAAAGAACAACAAAGGAAAACGTTTCTCAAGATGCAGTGTATTTCCATGTGGAAGCCCCAGGACCTGTAACTGTATTTTCATTTCTCACGGAGAGATATTCAAACCCTGTTACTATTTCACTGTTGTTTTTTAAATGCAAATTCAATAGAAACTTTTCATTTTTCAGCTGGAAGAGAAACCTTTGCTTTTGACTTACATTTTAGAAGAGCTTGATTTTGATAAGTTTGTTTTATTGTTTTCCCACAGGTTTTAGGTAAACTGTTTTTCATTTTGCTGCTTGATGTATCTAGGATGCGACAATGTCATTTCTGGACAGTGTTACTGAGAAAAAAAAGATTTTAGAGAAAATTTGTATTAGTCTCACTTTTTGCAGAGTTTTGGCCCGGTTTTGGCTGTGCCATATCTTGAACACTTAAATTACACCACCAGGACATTAAAGAAATAAAACCCAGCAGCTCTATTTCTGCATACAATGCCATAACCACTACCACAGCAATTAAAAGGTACAATTCAACCACGTGGGTTTTTTGGCTGACAAATAAGTTGTTTTTAGAATACATGCAATACTTCCCATAACTGCTGGATCTTAAAATTCAGGGAGAGAAGACTACTTTTTCGCTAAGGTCTTCAATACTCTTGTTTCCACTTGCAGTAAAATTAGGAATTAGTTATATAAAAAAAAGATTACCTAAAGACAGAATCACCTGAATTTACACCATCTTTAAAGTCAATACCATGCCCTTAAGACACCCATTTCTCCTCTGTCTTGCACCACTGCATAGTGCAAACAGAATTGGCTCAGACATAGGAGGTACATGAGCTACAGAAATACTATCATATATGGGCTATAGGCTTATCTACAGCCAACCTTTCTGCCCATAAGTTTTCTGAGACTTGTGAAACCAGTGCTAAAATAGGCCAGAAAAGGTAAAAATTGTTTAAGCCCTATAATAATTATTTATAATTTATCTATGAAGTGAGTTCATAAGAGTCAAAACATTCATGACATCTCGGTATTTCTTCATGTTTTTCATATCACACTTGTTTATGGGCACAAAATTTTACAAATCATCTAGAGTACATACATGTGTCTATGACTCTTAAAACCAAGAGAAAATTAATAGGTCTTAATAAATTTTACGTGTGACTTACTAATGACACTATCTACAAGAAAACAAATATAGTAATCAGTTCTCCTAGGAAAGCATCTCTAAGTTAGTGTTGCATGAAATAAGACTTGCTTATGTTGTAATAGATAAAGTTGTGAAAAATATTCCCTTTAGTTTAAAACCAGGCATCTCAGTTTTTTAAAAACACTTATGGCACTAAACTTTGCACATTCAAAAAATTCAATTTTATGATCTAGTTTTTCATATGTTTTTCATTTAATGACAGAGGGAAGCTGGAATTCAGGCAAAACACTGATTCTCTTGAGTTGATATTATAGTCCTGTTTGAATACAACAAACTGTATTGTATAAATTAGACAAAGCTCTCAGGACAAGAATTCAATTTCACCTCTTGTGTTGAGCATCATTGCAATTATTCAAATGATTAAAGCTATACATGATTTTAAGGACTTAACTAAATCAGGGATTTAATACTTTAAAATCCCAGCATCAAATCAGGCAGCACCTATATGGTCATGATTAAGGGGGAAGGTGTTTTTCTGGTGTCCTGTTTTCTTCTCACATTTGGTGAGAAGAAATTTCTTCTCACATTAACATCACATCAGGTGGTCCTGCTTGGTGAACTTAGAATTACAGCACTAGAACATGAATTCAGTTTATTGGAATTTGTGGAACCTCCATGAAAAAATATATTAATACCAAATCAACTGAAAAATTTCAGTTGTCTTTGGATCCATCTCCTGGCTCAAAGAAATTAAGGCAGAGAAAAAAACCCATCTCAGGAACAGTAACCAGTGTTCTGAAATTACTAATAAATTCTCAATAAATTCAGGCTCACATTTCATAACATAATAGCTTAAAAAACTCATGACTTTTATTAAACACACTGCTTATGCCTTTGTTAGTGCAAGTAACACTTGCTATAGGTATTATTGACAAAATCAAATGGGTAAGTATAAGGCTTTTTTGTATTAGAGGGCATTATTGATATTTTCCACTTAAAATGAGCTTTCCAGTGAAAGCCAAGAAAAAAATTCTGCTTATAAGCCTGAAACATAGGCAGAGAGAGAAACTCCATCCATAAAGATCTTCTGAGCAGAAAGAACACTCTCTAAATAAACAAACAATAACTCAGTACTGGCAGACAACATAACAAGGGACAACAGCCATAAATTGCAATGTGGAAGGTTCAGATTGAACAACAGCAAAAACTATTCCACCATGACAGTAGTAATTACTGAAACAGGTTGTCCTAGTAGACAGGCTTTTTTTGTCTTGGTCATGTAATTAATGATGACCTGTGGAATATATCGTTCATCTCTGAAGGGTGGGTAAGGTACAGAAAGGCTAGGTGAGGGGAAATCTGGTAAACATCCTTTAAAAGCAAAAAAAAGCAAAAAGGATGACTCAGTCTTATTCCAATTTCCATTTAAATACTCACGCACATGATTTAAAAACACCTGGGAAAAAAAATAGAGACATGAATGGCATGCTGTGCATACATAAGCAGATTAGATCAAACTAATTTATTTTCCTTCTCTGACAGAGAAATAGGCTTTGTGGATATATGAAGTGGTCTTTTACACATCTTAGCTTTAGTAGAGGATTTACCTCAAATGCCATTTTTGTTGGCCAGCTCAGGAATTACTAAAAGATCTAGAGAGGCTGCACAGGTGTTTAGAAAATCTCTCTCAAACTAGCTATCAACAACTTAATGCTAAAACTGAGGGCATCATTACAGGACTCCTCCTTAGCTATAGTATAAATCTATACAATCAATAAAAACTTGATGAATGAATATAGCATATGCTTACTAAACGCTATTTATGGCACCAGAATGGGAGGGACACCATATACAGTGAAAATACCAAATTCAAGAGGATCCTGGCAAATTATCTGATTTTTAGGGTAAAGGAAGTTTAAAATTCAAGAAGCAAGCAAAAATCAATTGTACCAGAATTATAGAAAGATTATTACAACAGAATTATAAGAATTACAAACTGTCTACCCATCAACAATGTCATGCTGTTGCAGCACTGTGTAAAGACCTCATGTACTGGGAGGCATTAACAGGCATGCAGCCTGTCACATGCAGAATATATCAGTCCTATATATCAGTCTTGTCCATATTGGAATGGCCTCAAGGTATTGTGACTACAAATATACTTCAGTGGAAGGTATAAACAGTTGGAAAGGTCAGGAGGTTAGTAAGGAGCCTCAAAGGTGTAAGAAGAAGAATTTAAAGGCAGGTCAAAGAAACTAGTGCTGGTTTTATTCTATGCGGGGGGAAAAAAAACAGGTTGAAAAAGTGCTTAAATAATGCTGTTAAAATATTTAAAAATATATTGTATTCTTCATCTTTACAATATGTTCCTCATGTTCACAATCATTATAAGTGCAAATAACAAATCTGAAGTGGCCCATGGAAGTTTCCAATTAGTCTGCAGAGAAGACTTTTTAAAGGTAATCTTTTTAAAGATAACATACAAGAGGTTGCCTGCAGAAACTATGGAGTCTCCATCATTAGGAAACATTTGAGGGCAAAACAGGCAAGCATCCATCAGGACTGACATAGAATAAGAGGATGAACTTAACCTTTGCAGTCATCTGATGACACAAACAGTCAAACTATTAAGAAGAGACCCAAGGAATAGACATCCAAACTGGAGTTCTTGAGAAATTATTTCAGAGACCAAACTGAGGAAGGCATAAGGTTGCTTTGAATGTCAGAGTAACCAGGTTATGTTTGAGTGTTCCTAAGGATGAATGGGCAGACACAGGGAATTAAATTTAGGGGAAAATACACAGGACAACAAATGAGGGAGAAAAATCGCACTGAAGTAGAAAATGCTCGATATAGTGTTAAGAATAGATTCTTGTCTATTGTTTCATGTGAAGTATAAACTCAACAGAAGAACAGAGGACTGAAAAAAATGAGAAACATATCTAAAGATAATTTTAAGAGAAATTGGATATTTACCAAATTATATTATATATAATATTTATATGGTATATAATATTTATATGGTGTATAATATTTATATTATATATATATGCATATATTATATAAATCTTCAATGTCCATACCGGTGTCCTCAAGAGAAACATGTTAAATTAATCAAGTTGCTCCAAGACTGAGAAATTAAATCTCATTCCCTTTTCACTGTATAAGGCAAGAACTCATACCGGCATCCAAAATAAATGGGGAAGAGTATAAGGTATTTTCTTCTTGCTACTGAGATGGGAAAGTCTAGGAGAAATGGCCAAACCTAAATACACATCCAAATCCCAAAAAGCACTCCAGGGACTTGGAAGACTTATTTCCTTATATTGTAGCTTACTCTGTGTTTGGTAACAGTTTTATAGAAAACTATCCCTTGTGGATGGTATAATGGGATATTACCTGAAAGAGATTCTAATTTGAAGGAGTAAGAGAAGAACACAATCAAGTATTTTTTGGTAGCTCAAACAGGGAGAAGTGAGAATGGAGAATTAGAAGAAAAAATATAGTAAAATAGAAATCTAAGGGACAGAAGAACAAAAATAGTGGAAAAAACTAATTAATTGCCTGTAATAGAAGCCATATAATAGGGAGAAAAGAGAACTCAACAAAAATGCACAGAATTTGGAAGCTAGTGCTGATTATTCACTTTCCAATTAGACGAATTATAAGGAAGCAATGAAGAGATTCCTTTGAGTGTAAGTTCAGTTTTGTAACTTAGCATCTCATTTAGATAAACCAGTATGAAATGTGTGTTAACCTCCCATTTCAGTGAAAGAGACAATCTTAAGTTCTCAGTCAGTTTCTCAGATTCTAAGAACTGTTTTTAACAGTATTGCCAGAACTGGAAACCAGTATCTTCTTTTCCTTTAGTGTCTGAAAACCGCAAGTACTGATGTGTACAAAAAGAAAAAGCCTCTTTGGCCCAAGCCTACCAGTGTAAAAAGTTCCCCATCTTTATTTATGGGAAGCCAGTGTTTGATGAAATTGACCATAAACTACTTATTGCTGTTGCCAAAAAAGGTCTGACAAACACTCCCACTGAGAAAAGAGAGTGCTTTTTTCCTGCTACAAATATAGGATTTGCAAATTGAACACAAACCTGGAAAGATTTGTAGCTGTAGGCTCACCCTCCAGAGCATTTCAGCAAAACAAAGCAGCTGAACAAAGTCCAGAACTAAATTAAATGCATGTCAGTCTGAGGAAACAGAAACATGTACACATCAACCACCAACTGTCCAATCTCAGATAAAAAACAAATGACGATTATCAGAGCTATGGCTGAGAATGCAGAGAGTAATGAAGGCTGTGATCACAGTCCCATTATGAATCTGAAGGACAGCAGCTGACAGTAAATGAGGTTTTATCTAAGGGCACAAGATGGCAATTCCTGAAGGGATAAGGTCTAAAGACCTACAGGAACAGAAGCTGTTTCTTCCTCACTGAGACAGACCAAAAGCTCCTTTAAACTCTGTCTAAAAATGGTCACTACCAAACCTGCAAGAATACAGGGACTTGTGGGACCATAGGCTGTAACTAGACCCTTATTTTTTATTCCAGCCAATTATTTTAATTCACTTCTAATTTAGACATTTCATTTTCATGGCAGTCATACTTTTCAACTTATTTATACATTTAGCTCTGTTTGGTTATTTTTTTAAAGGTGATAGTGTCAAGCCTGATATTTTCATTTGTTACCCCTATCCTCCTGCATTAGGAAGTTCTGTGAAGCAGTTCCTTACGTAGCACTGCATCAGCTTTCATCATACTCCTCTTTTCTGTGGTGAAGTAAAATAGTCTACTCAATTCAGCTCACACCTCTGACCATCTCTGCTGCTCTTATCTTGTCTTTTTTAAATTCTACTAGCTCCTTTTCAAGGTGGGATAACAAGAATGCCGTACTGTGTTTGAGACGTGAGAAACATCATTATTTATACAGCTGTATACTGATTTCAGTTTTTCTTGCTGCTCCTTTACTAGTTGAATCTATGAGCTTTCCATGACTGTCTTTGAGCACTGACCAGCTCTCATTCCTGCATGATGACAATTCATTCAAATGCCACCACTCAGGATACAGAATTACTTTGCATTTACTCATTTATTTTATGTGAAATCATTTTATAAATTAAAAAAAAAAGAAATTCAAACCAAAAAAAAAAAAAAAAGAAGAAAAGAAAGTCTTCCTCCTCCCTTGTTGGCCAAATACTACTACAGAGGTCTCAAATTGAAGAAATTGAGCATTGGCTCAATTGCAAAATATAACTAAAAAATAATAAATACCACTGAAATGGTGTTGTTACCTGCAGATTGAAGATCCCTAAAGCAAACTAGATTTCTATTTTAGACAGAAACAATCCCATCTCAAAACAAAAAGAGCCCTTAGATCATTACTTGAACTCTCCCAACATAACCTTACTAGAAAATTGTGTATCTGGATGAGTATTTTGTCATACAAAATCCAGTTTCTGTTTCTGACAGTGGATGTTAGTTTGGTGAGGACAGTGAGAACTCAGACCTTTAAAGTTATCCTTATTTCAAGTAGGTGATCCCTGAACAATCTGCTGAAGTCTCTTAACATGGCATAAACATGTTTCTTTCATGGCTTGTTCACAGAGTTAGTAACTTAAATTATTTTGCTATTAAGGGCCATGTATCTCAGTTGCATTTTATTATTCTGTTTTCCTACCGTATATATAGAAGGTACAATTTTTCATTGTACTTGGATTTCCTTTTTTCCCCCCCTCCTCCTCGTAACAGTAATCCAAACCCTTTTCTATAAGCAGGAAAATACAATGTGGTCCCCTCAGAATTCCAGTCTTCATATTTAGAGGTATAAAAGGAAAGCTATGTAGCTTATTTTTCAGACATCAAAAATAGAGTCATAGGTCATCTGAATTCTTAAGGTTAAAGAGGGTTAGCAGAAAACATGGGCTGAAAATCAGCTCATCAGAAAAGAAAATGGGGTCAGAAGCCAGCTGTAATAAATATTCTGATTTATAAGTTCTGTAGTCTTTGCTAGGGTCTGGGTAATTGCAATACCTTGGTTTAATTCCAATGTGTAATATGAAAACATCCCTCCCTTAGTGCATCAGCTGCACAGTCACAGCAGATCTCATATCAGAGTGTAAAACATATTCTGGATCCTGCAAGCAATGCAAAGTTATCTCTGCTGTGAATTTGTGACTTCACACAACCAACAGGAGAGATGAGTAGCATGCTCTCATCTCCTCAAAGAATAAGTCCCCTGCAAAATAAGCAAATTAAGAAAGGACCCAAGGACCCTTCAAAGGCACAATTTTAGTGCACCAGCTGCAGGAAAATATAACTTCAGAAAAAGGTACAAAATAGCTGAAGGGTTTAGAGACACATAATAGCCCTGTACATTTTCAAAATGAATAAAAAATGTTTTTCTGTACCTCCCACACAGTGTTTTGTTAATGTCTTGTTGAATCTCTTTGAATTCTACATTTTGCACAATCTAAATAGAATCCTCTCATGGAAAAGACAGACACAGTCTGGGAGCTATAGAAAAAATAATTACACTAAAAATCTGCACTAATAATCATATTGATAACTCTAAGTCAAACAGATGAGAAATTATCTTGCAATTGTAAGCAATTAACAACCCGTGAAATTTTCTCATACCAAAGCTATACGTTTTTGTATAATTCCACATAGTTTTTAAAATTATATCTTCAGAACATGTAATTTGGCCTTCACACTTGCCAAGTTTTTTCTGTGTCTTTGCAAGTCTAATACATTCAAGGCTATAAGATGCTGAAAAATTAGTACAGTAACATTCTTTGTCTGCCACAGACATCTCTAGTGAAATGATCAAAAATTTTTAAAAAACCAAATCAAACCAAACCAAACCAAACCAAACCAAACCATTGTATTGCAAACCACTGCACATATGGTCAAGTAATACACTGTTCTTAAATCATAACTGCAGCACTCAGTATACACAGACCTCATCTCTGTTACTGGTTCTTTAGTTGGGCCCCACCAATTCTTTCCCAGCTACACTGATACAGCAAAAGATTTAGAAAGGACACATTTATCAGACTTCAGCACTGTTAGAGGAAACATTCAGAAACAGTATTAAAACAGTCTCTAAACATGCATACAAGTTAATAAACTGATTTACACCAAGCTAACTGCAGACCACAGCTTCAGAAACTGCTGTGTGCTAATGGTTGGTAGGTAAATAATTCCCTAATCTGATTTAGTCTGTTTCACTGTGCATTTATTCCCCAGGGTATCAAATTACCTCAGGGACTACTTATCAATATACAGCTGCTAATCAAAGCCCTTGCTCAACATCTGAGATACATGTTGCTCACACAGAAATATTTGAAACACTTGGAGATAAATAACCTTTCAATAATGTAATAATAATGGTCTTTAAATACAACCTTCTATTACAGATGCACTCTAAAATTATTTAAGCAGTTTTGATAACTTAGCATGCTTAAAATATTCTTTCATGGTCAATATTGAAAAAGACATACATTTTGATGCCATTTGAAAGTGAAAAAAGGTAGTTTTACAACCTTTTTACTATCACCATTATAAATCCCAGGTTATAGTAAAATACAACAGTATGTTATTTTCTGCTAAATGTTTGCCTTGCTTTCCAAAATTTTTATAGGAAGAAACATTTCCTTGATAATGGCCACAAAGGACTCTGGGTAGATAAAGAGAGTACTCATTGCATACACTTTAGATATATATTATTCAAATAAGAAAGTATGAATGTGCTGGAGAGAAATGAGTTATAGGTGACTTTGAGGCTACATTCCCAATTCAAATCCTCTCCTTCTCAACTTTATCAGATTCTTGAGTGCCACAGAGGCCCATTGTACTAGGAAGCAGTAGACAAAATGAAGGCCTGTACTCCAGAAGAATGGGCCATACACTGAAGCTTTTTATGATAACAAAAGTATTTCAGGTCTGTTCATCCTTACAGGATCAACAAGTCTAAACTAAATAAGTATTGAAGAAACCAACATCACTTCCCGATTTCCTACAAATGAAATCTGCTATAAAAATCACTAATAAGACACTTTTCATTAAATAAAAATATCAAATGTGTGAATTAAAAAAAAACAACCCATAACTGATGATGGTGGTATGGAAGAAAATACCTTCAAAACACAGGTAAAACACTACTGAAAACCTGTCTGAGAAGTTTTATTTGCACTGAAACTTCAGAAGTTAGTTATGTTTTTCTCTCATCATGGATTTTTGCAGCAGAGACAATGAACACTGTGGTATATTTTACTTTTAAAGCTCTACATGTAGAAAAAAAAGTATTATCTCAAGATCAGCATTTCCTCAACATTTACATGACTACAATGCAGCTGTCAGTTTATAGTGCATGTGGATGAGCCATACTACTCTTCCCAGTAAAGTATTTGCTTTGCTCTTTTTGTAAGCTTATATTAAAAATGTCAATAACACAACACAAAAGTAAGAAAAAAAACAACAGAAGAAGTTAAAAGCTTCACCGTAGAACATTTGGAATTTCACTTGATAGCAAAACAATGCAGATGAAGGAATGAAATTGTAAATTGTGCTCTATTTTTGGGAAAAAATATGATAGACAGAAAAAAAAGATTGTTCAGCGTTAGGTAATTTAAAACTAGGCTGTGTACAATTTGCCTCCTTATCTTGGCAGAGAAAGCTGTAATAAACATGCAATTACTAATATTAGTGAAATACATTTTTCTTCAAAAGACAGTTGTATTATATTTGCTTACAAATATGTTAAAATTTTTCAGTCTCTTTCAGCAATTATATGACACAGAGTGTTAAGGATTCAATGCAAAGAAGCAATTGCTATTTAGAGAGAACATTTTTTTGTAGGCAGCAGACCATCGTTCCTTTAGAAGGGCTGTAATAATAGTGAAGATGAAATTAAAATTTGAAAAAATACCACGTAGTCCCATTAAGTGTTTGCATGATTTCAAATAGTACAACTGTCTCACCTGGGGTGCCTCTTTTTGTTTCTTGTTTTTCTTTTTGTGTGTGTGATGCTTTGGTCCCTTAAATCAGTATCTGAATCCCTGCCCTTTTGTGTACTGTTAATCAGCCTCTTTGACCAGCATAATGTGAATTCAGAGCATTAAATTTCCTTCAGGGATTCCACACTAGCATAAGTGAGTTCACAAATTGCCCAGTAGGGTCTTATCCATAAGATACTGTGCACCTGTAATTTCTCTTCCTTTCATTGGAGCTGGGGGAAGTGTTCAGTAGTCCATTCAGAGCTTCAGTGTACTTAAGAGATCCAGCTAATGTTTTGGCTGGTCACAGCTGTCTGTAATTTAAAATAACAGGAGTCTCACAGTGTCCTGCTGAATGCCAAAACTGAAACTAGGATGTTCAGTTTTCACAGTCCCAGTCTCAAATACTGTCCCAGATTCTCCCAGGAACAATACCTCTGCATCCAATTATCGTCATATTTTAGCACAGAACGGAAACCAAAATATTATTTTGGATACCTCCTGCACTTTGAGGATATTAATATGTTTCCCAGCTTCCAGGACAGTAGGAAACTAGTACCAAATCAAACACCTAAACACAACCAAATGGACTGTTTGCTGCAACAGCATAGCTACAGCCTGTCATCCAGATTCTAATCCTGGATAGACATAAAATACAAGACTGCAGAAAATTTTCATCAGTGAAAAATGAATACCTTGGGAAATGGAAGGCAACCGATTTCTTTCTCATTATGTGTTCATTTCTTAATTTGTAAGGGATAAGTTTTGTCTTCTTTGTAAAGCTTTGCTGGAAATAACAGGATTTGCACAGGTACAAATGAGGGCAAGAAGTGTCCAATTATTTTAGGCTTTGAAATTAAAAAAGGAATTACTACTCGATTACTGTGACCCTTCATTTTGCATAACTACCAGCCTATCATCCTTTTGTTTAAGAGAGGTTTTGTCCTTTCATTGTAAGCACTCATCATTGATTTGCAGTCAGATGACTAGAAATGCATAATTTTCATTCTAGAGGGGAACACTGCACTCTCTCAACTTAGGTAAAGACCAGGAGAATTAGAGATGTACACTCCCTTTAGCATGGTTTATCTTTCATTTTTCGAAGAGCATTTACTTTTTTGTTTAATTCTGGAGGATAATACAGCTTCAGAAGATGCAGTTCAGCTGTGATCAGAACCCTTTGCTCCTTCCACACTCCTGACCTTATGTAAAATCTCCAATTTCATGGAATTGGCATTGTCGAATGCAAAAAAAATTAGATGGAATAACCAACCGAGGGGTCAACAGTGTTTAAAGAGCTGGTATGTTTTAAGCACACATACCCACTTTGAAGCTCTTCCAGGAAAGTTCTGAAGCTTTCCAAAGGTATTTAGCTCTGATTAGAGCAGAATGTTTTTGGCAAGAATACCAAAACTCTGTGATATTTATGACAAGAGTCTTGTATAGTATCATAAATGCACAAACTGGCCTGAAATATTCAAAAAGGCAAACAGTCCCATCTAAGATCTAATGAGCAAATGTAATGATAGCATGAAATGCTTTTCTAAATCCTCCCTTAAAGAACATGACAACAAATCATTCTGCTATCATTTATTTTGTGGACTCCAGAAAGCAGAATATGTTATTTTTTCTCCTTTCTTCTGTGGCTGACAGAAGAGAGTGGAGAAAGAAATGTCTTGAATGTTACTGTAAGACAGGAAAAGCTGAGTGAATTATTGTCACACAGTAAATTGTACTTGCATCAAAATTATTAGGAAAAAGGAATAACTGTTATTTGGGTTGACTTGCCCGTTTAGGCTACTCTGCTTGCCAATCTGACTCTCACTCTTCATATCCTCCTACAGTTTATTTTCTCATTTGGATGTCTTGGGACGCAATCCACCACAACAAGGAGAAAATGGTGCAAAAATGTCAGGAGGCCTTCACGGAGGGATAAGGAGCTGCTGAGCAAACTCAGAGTGAACAAAGTTTTTAGAAGGTTGAAACAAGGGCAGGTGGCCTGGGAAGTATACAGGATAACTGTATGGGAAGCTAGGGATAAGGTTAGGGAAGCCAAGGCCCAGTTAGAATTGGACCTGGCTAACAATATCAAGGATGACAGGAAGGGCTTCTATAGATATGTTGCAAACAAAAGGACGATGAAGCATAATGTAGGCCCTCTATGTAAGGAAATGGGAGATGATGACTTCTACACCTCAGTATTCCATGGCAAGTGCTCTAGCCAGTCCAGCCCAGTCAGGAAAGCCAACTGCAGGGACGGTAGAATGAAGACCCTAAGCCCTCTGTAGGAGAGGATCAGGTCTGAGACCATCTAAGGAACCTGAATGTGTAGAAGACCATGGCACCTGATGAAATTCATCTGTGGGTCCTGAGGGAGCTGACAGACAAAATTGCTAAGCCCCTATCTATAATTTTTGAAAAATTGTGGCAGTCTGGTAAAGTCCCCGATGACTGGAAAAAGGGAAATAAAACTCCCATTTTTAAAAATTGGAAAGTAGAAGACCTGGGGAACTACAGACTGGTCAGTCTCACCTCTGTGGTAGGCAAGATCATGGAGCAGATTCTCCTGGAAACTAGACTGAGGCCCACAGAAAACAAAGAGGTGGTTGATAACAGCCAACGTGGCTTTACAAAGGGGAAATCATGCTTGATGAATTTGGTGACCTTCTCTGATGGGGCTACAGCACTGATGGATGGGGCAAGGAACTGACATAATCTACCTGGACTTATGCAAAGTGTTTGACACTGTCCTGTGTGACAGCCTTGTCTCCAAACTGGAGATATGGATTTGATGGATGGACCACCTGGGGATAAAGAACTGGCTGGATGGCTGCACACAAAGAGCTGTGGTCATCAGCTCATTGTCCACAGGGAGACCAGTGACCAGTGGTGTCCCTCAGGGGTTGGTCCTGGGGCTGATACTGTTCAACATCCTGTTGGTGACACGGACAGTGGGATTGAGGGCACCCTTGGCAAGTTCACTGACAACACCAAGCTGTGTGGGGTCGTCGACAGCTGGAGGGAAGGGATGGCATCCAGAGGGACCTGGACAGGCTGGAAAGGTGGGCCTGTGCAAACCTCCTGAGGTTCAACAAAGCCAAGTGCAGGGTCCTGCACAGGGGTCAGGGCAATCCCAGGCACACCCATAGGCTGAGAAATTTTTAGAGCAGCCCTGTGGGGAAGGACTTGGGGGTGATGGCTGATGAAAAACTCAAAGTGAGCCGGCAGTGTGGGCTCACAGCCCAGAAAGCCAAGGGAATCCTGGGCCTCATCCAAAGCAGTGTGGCCAGCAGGTCAAAGGAGGTGATTCTCCCCCTCTAGTCTGCTCTGGTGAGACCCCACCTGGAGTATCCAGGCTGCATCCAGGCCTGGGGTCCTCAGCGTTAAAGGACATGGAACTGTTGGGAGGGACACAAAGGTGATTAGAAGACTGGAGCACCTTCCCTACAAAGACAATCTGAGCTGGGGCTGTTCAGCCTGGAGAAGAGAAGAATGACCTCATAGCAAACTTCCAGTATCTGAAGGGGCCTACAGGGAAGCTGGAGGGGACCCTTCATCAGGAACTGTAGTGATACAACAAGGAGTAGTGGGCACAAATTGAAGGAGGGGAAATTTTTGTTAGATATTAGGAAGAAAATCTTTACTGTGAGGGGGGTGAGACACTGAAACAGGTTGCCCAGGGAGGTTGTGGATGCTCCACCCCTGGAAGTCTTCAAGGCCAGGTTGGACAAGGCCTTTAGCAACATGATATAGTGGGAGATGTCCCTGTCCATGGCAGGGGGGTTGGCACTAGATGATCTTTAAGGTCCCTTCCAATCCAAATCATTCTACAATTCTATGATCTTGCTTGGTCTCCATTTTCCCTTTTTGCCACAACTGCAGTTAATTATCAGTAGCTATTTGTCACACATTGTACAGGAATAGCCATCATAGCAGAAGGAAATTAAAAAGAAAACAGGAGAGAGAGTAAAAGACAATCTCATCTAGAACAGTGTATGAATTTGTCTCTCTGAATTCCTGACTGTGTCCATTCCCAGGGAACAGCAATCCATTGAATCCTTCTGCATCTACTCCTTTTTATATAATAGATATTAAGAAGAAAAAAAACCCAAACAAGACGCAAACATTGGTCATGTTTTCTGGAAACTAGCATGTACAGATTTGTATGAGTTATTATTCCAGGTGTCCCAACCCCAAAAACACTTGCAAAAATACTGGAATAAAAGAACATACCTTATCTTTCTGTTTTATCTTCTTCCTTTTCTTATGCCCATTAATTTCTTCTGTCACATCTCAGCACTTCCCAACACAAACATTTGTTATACCAGCCTGCCTTCATTCACCTTCTCAAAGCAGTGCAGCCAATTAAATGATGATTCTCAAGGAAAATAAAAGATGGGGTACCTGAAGATAACAGCACAGTCGATATAATTTGGATCTTCATCTTTTATCAGCTATAACTGAGGGACTTTTTTATTCTTTCTGTGCTTATTTCCTCATGGTTATAGATTCCTTCAGTAAAGTCTCCATCTTCTGTACCTTGAATTGGATGAACTGGATTAAGCATACTGAAAAACCATCAAAAAGTTGCATCATCTCTTTCAATTATTTTTGAAATTTACGAGTGCTTACTGTAGTTCTGAGTTCTGAGTTCAGCTGACAATACAAAAAGCAAGCACTTGCCTCTTTTTGTCAAAGGCAGAAAGATAAAATCTAGCAATTCCTTGAACAGTGATCAGAGGAATGCAAGTCTGAGACAATCTTAACACTTGGGTTTGTTTTTTGAAGAAAGGAACTTATTCTGAAAGAGTAAAAGAAACATCATTAAAGAAATTAGTCGGATATTCAGGATGACAATTCCTTCTCTTGTGCTTTGTACTGTTTCATTTGGTGCTTTAGAAATATTTTTTTGTAATAATATCTAGAGGAAAGATTAAAAAAACAATTAGCCATGTAAGCTGGGGGGGTAAGGTCAACAATACATCAGGAGCTACAAATAGAACTTCAGCAGGGATAATTGACTTTTAGGAAGGCAAGAAAACTTACATGAAGGCTGTGAGCTCACGTTTGTAATGATTCCCTCCCCAACATTCTGACAGTGACACAGTTGTACAGGACTCACTTTAACAGAATTTGTACACTTTCAGGGTGTACCTGTGTCTGTCAGTCCCTGCATATGTCTCCTTTACACTCATGTGTCAGGCTGCAGGAAATAATTCATCAAATTCCCAGAGGCAACATCAGGACTGCACTTTACAAGACTATAGTTGAACACTTTCTTCTGTCAATGCTGGTGGCTCTCCAAGCTGCTGACTCACCTCGTCTTTTCCTACACATCCTACGTGTTTACAGCCCCACTTCACTGACCAATGCCTCTTTGAGCAGGGTTAGAGGGAAAGAAAAAATACCATCATGGGGGAAGTCATTACCTTCCCTTTTCACTTTCTTCATAGGGTGGGGGGACTCTACGCAGAAAAGGCACCACTAACCTGTGTTTCATATTAAATCCATGCTGTAGTTTAGTTAAGGAAAATCTTGCTTTTAAAAATCAAGCAAATATTTGCTTTATTTATTTATTTTCTATTCCCATAAATTCTGCTCTTAAAACTAATTCAGACCTGCATTAAAAAATAGCAAAGAATTTGTTACCTGCACTTCAGCTGAAACATTCAGAAACATTGATTCAGAAGGTGGACATCAGTGGTAAAGATGCTCACATTTTGTGTTCAAAATATTAATTTCATCTTCCTTCAAACAGAAGAAAGAAGAAAAGCTGGACAAGTGGAGAGAGATAAAGCACCAGTAGTGCCACTCTTAATTGTTCAACACAAAGGATTATGTAGTGTTCCATTAGAAGGGGCAATTCATGTCACTGGCGCTGGTAGAGCTGACAAATTTGACACAAATTTCTGATCTCTGTTCCTGAAGCTCCTGCAGACGAACACTGTCATTTATACTGAATTACCTTTAATCCAGGCATTCCTTTTCTTAGAGCACTATCCAGAAATTTCTAGGGATATTACTGGAGATATCAAAAACAAATTCAGAAGTAACATGACAGGAGAAAAGGATTTTATTTATTACATATATCTTTAACTAAATAAAGAGCTGTTGAACCCCATGCTGCTGCAGATGTCTCTGTTTGTTCTAACAGACTCTCTTGTACCTACACAGTGCAGCAAAGAGCTCAAATTTTCAGTGGGAGGTTTGTATGCACACAGTGCAAATTGTGCACTGATTGGCGTAAAAACTCCTAAGGAATGGTCTTGTTTAATTGAAGTCTTGAAACAAAAAAATAATTTGAGCTTTCTGGACAGCATGGCATCACCTTTAGAAATGCACACTCT
The DNA here is from genome assembly GCF_041296385.1 of Aphelocoma coerulescens. NCBI lineage: Eukaryota > Metazoa > Chordata > Aves > Passeriformes > Corvidae > Aphelocoma > Aphelocoma coerulescens. Next base: position 82,617,585 of record NC_091015.1, read on the forward strand.
GGGCTTGTTCCCTGCCCAATGACATGAAAGGCCTGGGACTGATTCTTGTTATGATCAGGGTAGAAGTTCCAGACCAGACACCAGCTAGCCTGGCTCACACTGAGCATAACTTTGAAGAAAGAAATAACTGAAAAAAACACAGGCTCTTCCACAGGCAAGTCTTTCAACCTTAAATGCAGTAATTAGAAAGCATTTGTGTAAAATCAAATTGAGAACAGAAGCAAATACCTCAGATTCTGCTAACTTCAATCATATGAGCTGCTTTTTCAGGGGGCTCAGCCTAGTCCCTGGTCTCCAGACCAACTATGGATTTTTTTCTCCTGTATGGCTGCTTCCCTATTAGCATTTCCTAAGGGCCTACAAAACTGTTTCATTTCATCTGAACATATCACAATCCCTTTAGTACATCTCTATTTGGAGAGCATGTTGCAGTTTAGCTCTCTTTTTTCTCTTGAACTGCTCACATAGCACTGCTGGAGACAGTGATAACTGCTGTTCTTCTAGATAAAAAAATAAAAACCAACATCCCCCCAAGAAACCCCCACATATGTAGTTTAATTACTATTTGAAGCAGAAAAAGTGGAAAGTTGCTTTTCCTGCATCTGATGATGGCTCTGTGTGTCTTGCAATTTTACAGTAAGACAGATCCCATGTGGATTTCTACTTCTAAAGATTACAACAGTTTAAACACAACAGGAAGCTTCACAGGGAAAAATAAATAAAATTACTAGCTACCATCAATGTGTGGTAATTTATAGTTCCAAACAGCAACCCTAACTACTGCTAGCAGCTTGTAAATTGGAATGGATTACTAAATTTCACATTTTCCTTGTGACATGTTGTTTTTTGAGGAGTGAGTGGAATCATAAGGGCAATATTTGTTACTGTGAAATGCATAAAAAACTGTGCATACTTATTACCATGCCACTAACATAACTGAGTATATTAAATTATGCCACATAGTGAACTAATAAGCAGTAGCATTACCTGAAATTGCCATAAGCTCATGCCTGAAAGCTTAAAACTTCCAGTGGTTACTAAGAGTGAACATAGAAAACTGGGTGTCAGTGCTGATGCTGCACAAATGCCCACTCAGCTGCTCACTCACGTCCCTTCCTCAATAGGACTTGGGGAAAAAATGAGATGTAAAAGCTTGTGGATCAAAACAAAGACAGGGAGATCCCTTATCAAAACAGACTCGACCTGGGGAAACCTAGTTTATTGTCAGTTACATAGATTTGGGTGGTCAGAAACAAAGAGAACAAATGAAACATTTTCCCACCGTCCTGTCATTTGCTTTCCCAGGCTCAATATCACTTCTTCACTCCCAGCTCTCTACCTCTTCTCCCTTGAGCAGTGCAGGAAGACAAAGAATGGGGTTTATGCTCAGTCCATAACAGACCCTCTCTGCTGTTCCTTGAGGGCACATCCACCTGCCCCACAGGGTCTCTCCCAGGGCAGAAATGCCACCCCTGTTGGGATCTCTCCTGCCCTCCATCCCTCCTTCTGCTCTCCCCTCAGGGTTTACAATGGAACAATTGACCTGCAGGCAAAATAGCAAATCCCACACACATCCATCCAGTTCATCAACATGGGTGAGCAGCTACAGACAAATTTTGGTCCTACTATTTACTGGTCTTATGCTGAGTGAAAAAATCCTTGCCTTCCTTATATATAACTCCTAGTGGTAATATAGCTTCCAGCCTTCAACATCTGTGAATTCATCATCCTTCAGATCTGAAACAGGATGCTCTGGCAAGCAGGCTAGAAGGGGTCAGCTGCTCTCACTGCAAGACTCTCAATGCTGCCCTTGCAGCACAGCCCCCCGGTTGTGCTTGTCAGAAGTCAGTGGCACTGTAGCATCCCCCTAAATTAACAGGCAGATGGGAATTGTGCAGCAGGATCTGGAAAAGCGCTAAAGACCTCAGGAATGCAGATAGATAATCCCAGTGTTCTCCAAGACCCGCTGTATTAGCATGTGAATAAATGAAGTGACTTCATCGGCTCAGTAGGTAAGCAATGCATGAACAGGGCAGGCATCCAAAGAAGTTACTGCCCGTATTTAGTATCTGTGTAAGTCTCCCTCCTCCTGCAGGAATGGAAGTCGCATGATAATTTTGATCAGTGGAAGTGCAATTGCGGTGGGTAGCTCATAATAATGCATCATCATCATCAAATCTGTTTGTGTTTTAAAGAGCTTCTACCCAAGCTGCTATGAAAGAAAAACACGGTCTAGTTTTAATAGTAAAATAGACTCTGTGTGGAAAAGACGATAGTAAAATTCCTGCCAATAACACAGCACATTAGTCAAGAATATTTATCCAGCTCCAAATATTTCAGACTCTTTAAATTTAAACTGTTAATTAGTGAAAGAAATTAGGCCTGTTTTTCATTCTATTTTGCTATTAATTTGTTATTTTCTCCCAAAGCAGCAACAAATGTCATGTTCTGTGCAAATAAAATGCTTTAAATTGCTCTCCTTCAAATCAAATCTCCAGATTTTCATTTTGGCTGTACCTAATGGAGTATATTTAGAAAAAACTTGGAAGTGTGTTTTCAATCTACTAACAAATTCTGGTCAGGACTAATCAGAATTCAGATATCATTCTTACAAATTATGTCTTCTTGATCCATACCCCATAGGACTCTTGAATTTTGATTTTCAATTTCTGCAGGCAGGTGTTTAAATCTATGCTTCCATCTGTGTCTGGAAGTGCTCTGGCCTTGAATACATGGCAAAATTTGTTATCCATCTCATGCTTTTATCCTTTATCAGACTGAAGAAATTTTATGTTCCTGTTCCTAGATGTTCTGAAGGAAGACTCATTCTCAAAACATGCCTTCTGGATCAGTCTTCTGCAGATAACCCAGTAATTCCCACCACTTTAAAAAAGCCAGGCAGGTGAGAACTCTAGGTAAAAGAAGTTATTTTACATAAAAAGCCTGTGATTAGAACACTTCTTTGGGAGAAATAGGACCTGAAATAAAGTTTTTTCTCTGCTTGCAAAAACACGTACGTCTTTCAAGGTCTGACCGCACTATCTGGTGGTTATACATGTTGATGGCACACAATCCATCCTCTTGTGGATTTCCTCACAAACAGAAGAGAATTCATAGTCTCGTGTGCTACAGATAATACAAGAAAGAGCTTGACAAAGTAGTCTATTGATTAGAATGATCATCTGGAAAGGAAGGTTTGTGGCTGAAATTTCTGCTCCAAAGAACAGTAATTTAATCAATGACTGTGTCGAGTAATAGGGAAGATATGGATAGGACTGGAATGGGTTGCCCCCTCTTTTTCCCTCCAGATTTTGCTGGAACCAGAACTCTGAACTTTTGAGTGTTCATCAAGTCCATTTGTAACCAATGGACCAATTCTTTACTTGACTAAAAGGTTTAAACACTGGGATCCAAGGTTGCCTGGTCTTTCTATCCACATATCTTTAGAGATGGCTGCCAAGAGTAGTACAGTATTAACATAAATGGCATTTATATGGCAAATACACACTTTCATGAGCTACATGCAGGTAAAATAAATCAAGTGTTTTGAAAGACTGAAGATCTCCTTGGATTTGTAAAGTTCTAAGACCTATGAAATCTCTTAATCACCAAGGAAACAAAAATATTTATTCTATTGTTGCTTATTTCTAGGGTAGTTGGGAGAATTTCAGAAGAAATCCTAGCTTTAGCTGAACATATGGTTCAGTTACACAGTTTATACCGTAATGCAACACAAATAGAAATGCTTGTGTGACACTTTTAAGAACAAACTGGCTTGAAAATTTTGAGCGCAGCATTTTATTGATTGAATGACACAATGAGTTCTAGCATCCCTCTGCATTGCCAATGGATAATTATGATTATTACGAGGAGCATGCTTTGACTGAGAAGTGAACTTAGTCTCTATTTTCTATAGCTCTGAAAGACTACTTCCCTCTAGAGGCCATATTCGGAAGCACAAAACAGTTTCATACCACAATTGTCATTTTGCCTTTTGAAAAAAATTAAAATTGATATGAATTATACCTTTCACTGTCCAATACAATTAAGAGGAAACAACATCCCTAGAATTAAGAAGTACTTCAAGCAGAATATGGGATTCATACAGCCAAGTACCTCCATTTTAAAGTCACCATAACAAATCCTTAAACAACTAGATGCAGAGAAAACCCACTTTGCCAAGCTTCCAGGCTGAACTCCACAGATCATTATCCACTATTGCAAGAACATAAAAAAGTGACTTGTGAGAGCTGAAATCATGCATATATTATTTCCAAATTACAGATTGTCAATTCCATTCCTTCCAGGGGAAAAAAAGAGAAGAAAAGAATAAGAGAAAAACCGTGCTGATCTTATGAAGTCAGGTTTTCTCAAATGATTTTCACTGAATAAGCAGAACTGTTAAATATTTTAATTTGAACATTTAAAAAGTGTGCTCCTACTCGCAGTTTAACATACAGCATATTCTACACACATCTTTATCCATTTTCTCACAGGTTGTTCTAGAGAGCACGCACTTATGTTACCAATAGGAAGTGCTAATTAACTGCTTTATCAAACTACTCTTAAACAGTAACCCAAAAGTCAAAGACCAGAAACTGCACCCAGTGGTCCCTACTCCATCTGTACATTTCTCAGAAGGCAGGGTGGAAACCCTTTGATCTGCCACACATATCTCTTGTCACTTGTGTACATGGAGCAACCCTTTGAGAAGCTTAGTGTCCACAGCTGGAGCAATCTCTGGAGGATTAGACACAGTTTTGCCATCTTGCCTCTCTTATCTGATTCAGAGCCATTTTGTCAAATATGCTGCTGTGGGATTCTTCCTACTTTTATAGGGTGACTGCCAGCAACCTAGGTTTTTCCTTCCCATTCCTCTTCAAGCTTTGTTTCCCAGTTCTTTCCACACAGCCTTTGCCCAGAGCCACATCCTTAGCAAAACTGTTGAGTCTAATGTCTCCCTCACCCCGTGCTTTTTACCTCTGTGAATTCCAGTCAGCTTCTTTCTTCCACTCTATATTCTCTGCATACAAAATTGTCCCACTGAGTTTGATTGTGATTTGGCCATGTATCTTCTCTGCCAGCCATCAGATCTTTGCTGGAGGAGAGAGGGTTTTCAGATGATGCCCTTAATGGAGCCAACAGTGTTTAAGCCTACAATTTAAACAAACCACAAGCACTGCCTTTTAATCTGTCTTTTTTGCATTTGGATTGCTCATGTGAGCTCCCTGGAGCACCTGCTCCCAAGTCCATGAAATCTCCTGCCAAGAACTTTCCCCAACGTCCAGTCCTGTTTCTTAAAACTCTCCCTTGCACATTACCAAAATCCTTTCCCCTCCTGCAAATATATGCTCTTTAGTTTCAACTTTTCTAGATATCCAAGAGGAAAAGATTCATATAGTGATAAAGAGAGGCAGCAGTTTCTGAACACAGTCAGTTTCTCCCTAAGGATAAAGCTAGATATTAGAGATGATTAACTAAACTCTCTCATTGCTTAAAATTACCTCTCCTTCTGTCAGACATTTATGGATGAAGGTAGAAAACACAGATTTGTTTAAACAGAATGATTCCCCTTAATTTTCTTTTGTATATAGAAATCTCCCTTCAGTTTCCTCAGCACAAAGTAAGGCTTCTCAAGGTGGATCCAGGTAATTTGCGTTGATTCAAGACCTCTCTTCTACAACATTTATTTTCTTTATGACCATCTTTCAGCTCAATGTTTGTTCTAAAGAGTCCTTTGACAAAAATTCCTCCTCAAGCTTAGCACCTTGAACACCTACCTGCACATTCTTACCATTTTGCAGTTTACACTCCAAGGTCCCATCTGTATTTTTGTCTGGTGACTATTCTTATTCCTTTTTTCTCTCTTTCCTCTGAAAGACAAGAAACCTCACCTCCCTACTTCCAGTGATGTCCTTACACGATTTATTGCTGATCAAAGTGTTTTCATTAAAACCAAGCACAGTAACACTGCCATAGTCTAAAATATGTTTGGAAAGACCAGGAACATATGCTGGCAAAAGCATTTTAACAGTCATTTAAATAGAATCACTATACAAAGCTTGCAGTAAAACCAAACTGTACAAACATAAATTATATCGAAAGCCTTGCCAAATCACAGTGCTGGTTTGCTCTGCTTCCACCTGCACGGGAAAGTCTGTTCTGTTTTGAAATCTTGGCCTGAGGCCTCACAGGATGAGGCTAGAGTTTCCCCAGCAAGTGGTAGGGGAAGGAGCATGCTCAGTGGTGGCAATACAAAAAAAAAAGGTAGCTTTCTGAGTCTACTAAGCAAAGAGTTTTCCAGCAAACTATAATTCAGCAGCACCTAAGCAAACTATGACAGGAACAAATGAACACTTTGATAAGCATGCAAAATTTGATTCTGAAATGCATGTATGTATTAAAGCTTTTCAGTGAAGTAGGTGTGACAGCTCATCATGGATATGATGAGTTATGCTAATATTACTGTCAAAAACAAACCAAAAGCCCAACAATGGAAATATTCAGACAGCATGAAAAAAACCTCACAACCTGATAGTTACAGTTTGATAAAATCATAGTGTTAAAAGTTCACTTTTTTTCATGGGCAACTGCAGACTTCACCACCTGTGCCATCTGAAATAATCTTGCTTTAGACCATCACATCTGTGAATGTGCATCCATGACTAGATCAATTATAGCTCGCTAGAGTCTGATATATAAACTTGCTGACTGAAATGTGGCCACTTCAACTGGCAACACTTGAGGCATTTAGTTAATAAGCAGCATGAATCATACCTACATTTATGCAATTCTCTGCAGCCCACAGGATGCATTCTAATGAAATTCGAGCTGGGCAAATGTGTGTTGCATCGTACTAAGAGTCCTCGATGAGGGAGCTGGGCCTCTTTACACTGAGTACCCTGAAAAACAGTGGTGACAAAACATATTCTGAATAAAAATCAGCACTTACCAACTAAACTACAGAAAATTTATGCTTTAGAGCAATGCCTAGTATTATTTTTCCCCTCTCTCCTGCCTTTCCTACAATGTATACTATAAGGATTCTCTTTATTTAACTTACTAGATAAGTTACTAATTAGAAGCTGCTCTTCAGCCAACTAAGAAGAGGCTGAAACAGCTTTTCCAGTTAGTTACATACACTTAGGTGAGACACAGAGAAAGGCATACATTCATTTTCAATTGCTTCCTTTATATTTTCAGAGCTATGTTAATTCAGTTCTCAGAAAAAGAAAATTAGGCACACACAGAACATTACTCACTGTTTTGTTCCTCTTAGGGGTCATCTTTGGTACCAAGGACATTAAGAAGGACAAGGTAGTCTTGATATGGCACTATTGTTTCATGGGCCATAGCACTATAAAGGCAGTAGTGTCTTCTAATTGATTACTGGTCGTACATCTTTCCAATTGCAGCTTTGAAAACAGGATTGATGACAGCAGGGATGATTTAAGTTAGCTTTTACCGCAGCTTACGGGGAAAAGGTTGACAAGAAATTATTTGAGGTGTAGAAGGCTGAACTCAATCAGACAGTTTCATTTTCTTGTTATTTGCTTTGACAGCTGTAGTTCAGATTTCTGGTTTGTGTTGCTCATTATGTTTGTTTGTCCTTCTAATTTTGCTGTTATTAACAACTTTATGATCCAAAAATACTGACTTGGTTAATGGTATTTTTTTCATATATAAAAAAGTATTTTCTTGTTCAAAACAAACATCCAGACAGACTTTCATTCCACTTCTGCAGAAAGGTACATATGGAAATGGGTGTTACTTTTGTGAGGCAGATTGGGCTCTGCATCTATCACGATATATCTGAAATAAAAACAAACTGTGCTCTTGCTGGAGGTCCAGTAGCCTGACTACTGAAAATGCAAGTAGTGAGGAATATTTTTTGTCTGGTTGGTTTTGTTTTTGTGTTTTTTTATGTGTGGTTTTTTCTAAAACATTAACTGTGCTTACACAGCAAGGTAATTGAAATTCATTGACTCTGTCCTGAATGAGTCCTGACACATCAAAATGAAATTAATATGTATGATCTTTCACAGGAAACGGTGACACATAGTAGCTGGTGTCCCAGTCTGAATGATTGGTGATCAGAAATACAGGATATGAAGATAAGTGAACCTGTCCTGTGAGTGAACATGAGCACAAAGACTACTACTGCCAGCTTGCTCTGAACTGAAGTCAAAGGTACAATTCAGCCACACAAGCACCACTAAAGCAGCAGAAATCCCCTTGGTGGATGTTCTCTGGGTCCTCTCTGGGATGCTCTGCTCAGTAGGTTTTTCTGATGTTTTCACAAGTAATTTTTAAGCTCTCAGCTGTCACTTCTCCCCCCACTGGTTAGTTTTCCCATAAAATCAACTCTGTCCTTGATTTCCTTTTTCTTCTTTTCATTCCTGTTCCAGGAGAGCTTTGCTAAATGTTGGACAAACATACAGCCCACATAGTAAAATGACAAGATATCCAAGTCTGAGGGACCTGAACCTTCCAAGAATTGTTTTGCTCTTACTTACTTTTTACAAGGCACAAGTATTTCAGTGTGTCACCTGTTGTTTTTCTTGGTCTCGGTTCTCTTGTACTGGCTGGTCACTTAAAAATTTTATGGAGCAGTTTAGATGTAATTTAAAGGTAAAATTCTTCCCTGTCCAGAGCTACCTAATTTATAAAAAACCCCAAAAGAGTTGGGATAAAGAAATGCATGAAAATCAAGTAAAATGTCTCAGATTTGAACACAGGGTTTGGTCTTCCTCTGTCTCTTGCTTGCTGTCTTTCACTTCAATGTAGGAAAAAATGGACATTCACAACACATAAAGGAATGGAAAAGAAATGAATTGCATATTTTGATTTTAATTCCGTTTAAGTAAATTGCTATATGTTTGACCTTTCTTTTATTCATGGCATAATAATTTACTTTAAATTCTTCAATTATTTTAACAACTTAAAATGGGTCCATTTTCCAGATTTAATAAAATAAGTTATTCTCTTCTAAGAAAATACCCTGGGATGACCTAATGGTATAATTACATATAAAACAAGTATAATACAAAATACTGCTAGAGTTTTACTAATTCAGTTTGAAAGAAATGAGAGATGCATTAAAAGCTACTTTAAAAATTCATTGTAATTGTTTCAGTCTGTTATAATTTTCACATCCTCTCTGAGTGAAAATAACTTACTTTCACTCTATGAGACTAAGATACAACTTTGGCTTGTTTTGGAGTTTTTGTTGAAACCTGAAGTTGGAGCCAGGATCTCTAAGAGAAGTAATGGATGTTTTAAAAATTCCAGTCGTAATAAGGAGAGAGAGCACCTCATTTTAAACCTCCACCAGATATTGTGGGTTTGTAGGTCCAATAGGAACCCTACAGCTGACTTTGGGAGGGTTGGAAACGGAGAAGTAAGAGGGAGAGAGCTACAGGTAATAGCCAAGACAAATAGTACATGTGTACAGTGCCACAGAAATGGAGCTGAGCACTGGCTAAGAGACAGAGCAATACTTCTGTGTAGATGCAGAAGACTCTTTTCCTCTCTAAGCAAAATCACCAAAGGGGAAACAAATAATTTCAAACAGGACTTCAGGCATAAGTTATATAGTTATACCACCTTGTTAGAAAGTTGTAGAACAGATCTAGGCAGATCCTAATCTCCTTCTTAAAAGGAGGTGACACGGATCACGGTGGAGACCTCCATCTCTGAAACAATATAGCTTTTTCTTATGAGAAAGTGAGATGGCAAGTATTAATTGCCTTGGCCTACAGGGAACACAATATTAGCTTGAACAAGAGATAACAGGGTATATCTCCTCAAATGAAGGGATATGAACACCTCTGTAGTGCCTTCTCCCAGTTCATAAACATAGCATCAATCAGCTTGAACTGCAGTAGGTATCCTTCATCCAAGCTGTCACCTCCACTACGCACAGGGTAAAACTGCAAGCTGTGTCATGCAGACACCACAGAAATCTCTCATTCTCCCTTCTAAAAGCACCTCATAGGCATTGGCCAGGGCATGCCACAGGAGAAGATCCATCAGGATCCTCTCTAAGAGTCTCCTCGGAATAGAATAGCAGTCACGCTGACAAGATCACTGTAATATTAATTATCCTGCCTAAATGCCAATTAAATGCCAAAATATGGTCATGGTTATGAAGAGAAACATGGCAGATTTTCCTCAATTAGGCCACTGAAATAGCACACAACAAGAAGTTTCAGCAGCCTTAGTTGCTATCCTTCCCAGCTTTGAATTTAGAAATAGTATCTTCTCTAATGAGTTGATGTGGAAGCAAGAACTATCCCAATCCTCCAGAAACACCAGCCCCAATAAACCTAGGTTTCTCCTCTCAAGGTCAAGTCTGGATTTAACTGAAAGCATTTTCACTGTCCCTTTGGCTTCTTTCTCCTGTTGCGGTCCTTCTAGCAGGTATGAAACACTGGACAATTACAACAGCAACGTTTTAAAGCCAGTTTGCACAGATATAAATGGCTACCCCATGTTCAAAAGCCATTCATTTTGAACATCCAAGGTGATCCTGTCTGGGCTTGAAGAGAAAAAAATTATTTTTCCATGCAATTCAAAGAGAAAAAAAGCAACCCTTAAAATATCTGTTATTCCAGATGTTTAATCTGTTTGCATTTTAAAATAAATAATTTGCTTTTTCAAAATTAAAAAAAAAAGCCCTGTAGGCTGTTAAAAGCCATCTGCAAAATTCCTTGACTCCAGATGCTATTTATATAAGCAAACAAGTTTAAGAGGTTCATCTTTGCATGAAGGATGCACACTGCATGGTTCTCCATAACTCGGCTCATCCTTGACACTACACATGGGCTCTTGAGTCGCTAGTCAATGGGGCAAGGCTGGTGAAGAAAGCTTCATTAGCTGCTTTGACTCTATGACAGTTAATTAGTCTGAAAGATTTTGGGTGTGGAAGAACAGAACAGGGCAAGCAAAGCACTTACTGTGGAGATTTTCATTCCATTATTATGCTTTGCTGGTGTTGCTTTGTTTTTCAAACCAGAATGACTGCAATATCGCTTAGGAGAAAGTCAAGGACATATCAGGATGGAGTCAGTGAACATATGCATAACCAGAATCTGATCAATCTTACAGGGATAAGTACATAAAAACTGTCAACATTTCTCTCTAGACCATGAGATATAGTATATTATTTCATTATTTTTCGTAGCAGAGAAAATTCACAGGGGAGGATCAGATAAAAAACATCTGATATGAATTAAAAAAAAAAAAATCTATGCAATGAGACAAGATCTCCAAGAAGTGACACAATTAATTGCAATTGAAATGAATGTCACAGGGCAGCTTCTCACACTCTAAAGACATCATGTAGAAGGGCTATGCTGAGTTTATGGTTGACTCATGGTCAAAGTGATATGCAACACATGCCTCTGGAGACAATATAACTTGTAGAAAGTACAGCTACAGGTAAAACTTGCCACATAAATTATGTCTGAACAGCAAAATTAGTTGTGTCATTTACACTGTGTTACAGGCTGCCAATAGCCTTGTTATAATTACCCTGTACAGCATTTTACTTAATCTTCCTGTCACTTGTAAAAGGTGACATCCGCATAGCAGCAGGAATCCTCCTTCAAGAAATCATATAACAAAGCCACTAGAAGCATAAATTTAAATGCACATACAATATAAATGGAGGGGAAAAAAAGCTTGCTTGCTTCATGAATATCTATGATTTTTATATCACAAGAACTTACTTGAACATTCCAGTGGACTGAATGGGTTAAACAAGGAACAGCTTTCCTTGTTATTTATTATTAACAACATGTTGTACTGACTACATATCTTGGCTAGAGATCCCTTAGCTTTCCTCTCCAATAAAAGCATTAATTCCCAAGAAGAGGAAAGCTCTCATTGCATGTGGAAAGAAAAAGCAGGACATAAAATTAGATATTGTCATTCCAAATCATAAAAGTCTCAAGCTTTGTTGCCTCCTCGTTTCCTAACACCAAGTCCAGTGCTGCCACTGCTAGTCTGTGGGAGACATGCCTGTGCTTTATTAAAGACCCTGCTCCCCAAGTGCAGTGATAAAGGTGAGTAGAGAATCAGGAATACAATGGTGCATGGCAGGTTTACCTAGTTATACTAAAAATTATGGACCATCTTTGCCTGCCCTGGAACCAGACGTGAATTATCCTTACCATTCTAAAATGGCCTGAAACACCTCAGATGCTGTTCACACTCAACAGCCCCATACACATCTTGTCTTCTAAGAAAACATCTATCTGCACGTGGCAGGTATTCTTGCCCGGTGCTGCAGCTGGTGTCAGCTTTCTAAATACAAAACTTTCAACTTCTTCTAGATTCCCCACAAGTTAAAAAAAAAAGTAACAAGGCTGAGAACAGAGAACCTGTCTATCTGTTCATCAGCTCCCACTCCCTATACATTATCCACTCCCCTCCCAAGCAGCCGTTTTATCTCAGAGCACTGCAGTGAGGCAGAAAATTATTTGCTTAACATCAAAAAAAGCTCTGAAAGAAAGCCAGGATCTGAACCTGTGTCCCCCGACTCCCAATTTAATGCCTTGCCTACAGACACCCTTCTTTCTCTGTAAAAGTAGAGGGACATGCTTGGTACTACATTTAAATTGTAATGTGGACTAAAGGCAGTGTGCCCTCCCCCACTCCATGCGTAATAGTCAGCTATTAGAACCTCTACAACTGAGGCAGTAAATAACCTATTTTCCCATTGTTTCATATGCAACACATGAAATTAATTTTGTGTGCTCCCTGGCTCTAAAAGTGAGCGGCTTAACTGGCCCTCTTGCCCACATTCAAGGCAATCTTTCATAATAAATTAAAGGAAATACAGCATGTTCACAGTGACGGGAAGGAATTGTGTGGCAGCACATAAATCAGCAAGAAAGCTCTCCCAGAACAACTTGTTAGCAACTGATGTGGCATTTGTAGGAAGATGTCTGTGACAGTGTTCTTTCTGAAAGCAAAATAACCACTAACTATTTGCTAGAGTTTTCTCCTCCCCTGCTAAGTAAAGCATCAATTAGATGAGCACCATTTAGAGTTGCACAGTTCGACACCTCTAATCCCTTGAAGGCTGCTCTTGTGCCTTCCCTGCATGCTTGCATAAGAATTACAGGTTGCTTGTCAGCTTGAACAATCATTTTTCTATTTAAAGAAAAAACACAAACCACACAGAGAAAGGAAGGAAAAGAAAGGCAAAGAAAGGTTTTCCCATGCGATATATAGAAATTGTTCTGGAGGTAGTGAACAAGAAGAAGTTTATCCCCCCAAATCACCCTGAATCTGAATTGTATCTGATCAGAAGCAACACTCTATGGAATGTTAAACATGGCCTTTCTGCAGTTTTCCCATAGCTGATTCTGTTGGCTTATTTGGTAAGTAACTAAAAAGTGGAGGGCCAGGGCCTCACAGGGAAGGTCTGACTCTGCAGAGCAAACTGTTCCCGAAACAGAGCCACTGAGAGATGGTCAGTGAACAGTGTGAGAGGGAGCATGCAGGGAAAAACAAGATTCCCAGAACTTCCCAAGGCTCTGAGCTCCCTTATGTCTCTCCACCTGTTCTAGATCAGAACAATTAGGCCTACAGGCACTTCAGAGATTAGTGGAGAAATATTAAGTATTTTTTCAGTTTTATGATTTATGGGCACAACACATTCATATCTCGTTCAGGTAGTCATAGATGTTCCCAGCTGTGCATTGGCCTCTACAGCTGTAACGTGGCTTGCATGGCCTGTTACTTCCCCTCCAAGCCCTTTTCACATCAGATAACGCTGTTGTCACAGATGGAGACAGTCAGAGAGATCAAAATTAATATGGAATTCTCAGTTGTGCTACAGATGTTACTGGGGCTACAACAGAGCATCAACTGATACTTGATAAATTTGGGGGTTTGAAGGACTCACCAAATTCCCTGCACATTCAGAATGCACATTCACCCACTGAAAAAGGAAGCAAATTACCCTTGGAGACTGACAATTCACTTTTCTGCTAGCTTTCAAAAGGCTTATACATTTGAGCAAGATCTAAAGTCATCTACTTCATCCAAGAGGCCAGAAAATCCCTATGGAAAGAAGAGACATACATGCTGCACAGCTTGTCTATATTTGAATCAGAGTTCTGAGGCAGAAAAAAAGAAAATCCAAATTTGTACACCTGTTTTAAAACACTTGCTTAAATGCAAAGCTGTAGTAAACCAGGTCATAGCAATGTGCATGCTAATAAGCATCCTGTTGTGCTATCAGAAGGTTCAGGAGGAATCACGAAAAGCATTTAATGTTCCCTTTTCTATCCCTTCACAGCATGTGATATAGTAACCCCTCCCTTTTTTTTTTTAATAGACTTAGAAGAATGCAAATGGTCTTTTTAATTGTTCATGAGATGTCATTAAATTTTTCTTTTATGCTTAGAGTTCATTCTTCTAATCAGCTGTTTGGTCCCTTCCAGACAAATGTAAGAAGCTGCATAGTTCCCTTTATTTTTTTCTTTAATAGAAAACAGAACTTCAAAGTGAAATGATTAGAGATTTTAATTTAAAAAAAAACCCATACACTTGGGGGGTTAATTAGCATTCAAAAATTGACTTTTGTTATCAAAGCTAAACTATCTGACCTCGGCTTTATGTATTCATTGTGAATTCAAATGCTCCTGAAAGAGCCAGATTTATGATAAAATATTAATTTATTTCCATCTTCATTTTGCTGCCTGCAAACCACAACCATGGATCAACACTTAAAAAAGCCAGGAGAATTAAAGTCTCTGTTCCTAGAAGAAAAGGATACATTTCAATAGACAAGGTGGTATGAGCACCACCCTTTTTATTCCTTCTGTGGTTAAGAGACCTCTTCTCAAACTCCTTTTAGAGTGGGGAAAAAAGATACTCAAAATCAGCATTAAAACAATAACTGTACAGATGTTCTGTTTAAGTACAAATGGTTGCAGGAACTAGAAGGAAGACTATTGGCAAATGTAACAGAGTTTGTCCTCAGAATATGAGATGCCAGCTTTATAAAGACTGCTCCCAAATATTCATCAGATCTGGGAATGACAGGAGAGGCATCACGTCCCCAAAGCCAGGCAAAGGCTAAAACTACCTGTCAGTTAAGTGACAAGGTCATGAATACTACAAAAAGAAAACAAATATTTAACTCCAGTGGAACAAGCAACGTGTGCGTTGCGTGTCCCTTTCCAGTGACTGGATTAGACACTCAAGGGATTTCATTTTATGTGAAGCTTCAGTCTTGTAAATACAACCCTTGTGGCCTTATTCCAGTTCTTGTGCCTTACCTTGAGGCACAGCACAGCCAGAAACTAGGCCTAGAAAAGAGCTGAATTGTGCTTTGGTGTTGCCAACGTGCACAAGCCCTTACAAAACAACTAGCTGTGCACTGTTTGCTGAAAACCAATCTGGTTATCCTCAAAGATAAATGAAAGCAAACTTAGCTCAGCTAGACACCACTATCATTGTGATCAAACACATTTCTGTATTTAAGCTTTCTTCTCTGCTTCTTTGTGTTATTGTAGGGGTAGGAGGGTATAGGGTATTTTTTATTTGGGGTTTTGTTTGTGATTTTTTTTTCTTGGCTAGTTGCCTTGTTTGTAGTTTGTTTTTTTTGGGTTTTTTTTGTTTGTTTGGGGTTTTTGTTTGTTTGTTTGTTTGTTTTTAACTTGTTTTTTCCAAAACTACTTTGAAAATTCTAGAAGTCTTGCACTCTAGAGACTTTAGAGCTATCCTGCCTTTTAGGGACCTATGAATACTGGCAAGTTGGTCTGGCGCATTTCATCTTCTTGTTCAAAAGTAATTAAGTTTTTGTTTGTTTGTTTGTTTGTTTGTTTTTGTTTAAAGACACTCCAATGTTCAGGGCTAGAAGGCTGGTGAAGAAACTGAGTGGATTGAAGTAGTAAGCAGATGTGATACTGTAAAAGATAATATCTCTACTGAATCTCTACTGTTAGATTAAGAATTTGGCAGGCATCCTATGGTTGCTTCCATAGAGACAGCAGAGAGATGACATGAAAGGTTAAGCCCCCAAAACACTGAAGTGGTGTGTGATTAGGCCATATTCAGGAGCATAGACAGACACCTGCAGATACACCTCATGGAGTCCATGAAGACATCAGGTGTGCAGGAACACATCGCTATCAGTGGATATCAGGTACATCACTTTCGCCTGAAACAGAAATAGAATTTAATCATACAAGGATTATTTTAAAGATACAGTTTCTGCTGGGAGAAAAATAGATGAGGGTTCAAACTACAGACTATTGCAGATACATGTTTACCTGGCTGACATTTCCAGTAATCATCCTGCAGGCAAATAAATCAGAGACATGTATTACATTTTTCTCTCCTAGATAATAATTTTTTTTTTTTTCTGTATAGAGTATTTCTCATTTTGACATATTTCTATCATGTCACAAAGCAAATACAGTTTCCAACAATAACATATCAATTTTCAAAATTCTTATCTATAGATTGAACTTGCTAGCCCAACCCAGAGGCATTCATTTAGATTAGTTACATTGTCTGAAATAAGACAAATTGTATCAGTATGTCTGTTTTGTCAGCCTTTTGTGCATAAACATTATGTTAATAGGGTCACTGTAATACAGGAAGTATCAGGCAAGTTTCTACAGGGTTCATAAGTACACGAAAATATTCCTTATAAAATCTGTAATGGTCTGGCTGTTTCTATGAAGAATATCAGAACCCCATATATTTCAAATCCCCTTATTTTTAACACTATAGAGTATTTGAGGTGTTTCACAGAAACTGCTCGCTTGTGTTCTACCTGTGATTTCAGACCTCTTTAATCCTGCTACCTAGGGACAGCAGAAATTTATATACTGCTCAGGATGCCTATAAAGAAGCCTGTGCATTGCTTAAGAACAAAATTAATCTAAAACCTTACTGAAAAGGCTGAGACACACTCCATGATATAGCCATGCCTTTTTTTAAGGTTAGAAAAGGAAGGTTTCTTTATTAACACTGCCATACACAAATTTCTAATACACCCCTCCCCCCTCCAACAGGCCACAAATGCAAAACTGGGAGACGAAATATTTTCCCACACTGAGATTCCACTCTCACTGCAAAGCCACAGGCTCCACGTCAGCTTGGTCTGTCCACAGCTCTGACTCAGCTGTGGGACATAGGCAACATTCTGAGCTCTGCTGACCACAGCATTGTCCTGTCCAAGCCTTGCCCCACAAGGGGATGACACTCAAAACACGCCCTTCCTCCTCCAGCTGTGTCTGTGGCATGGGAAGACAGCAGCATATGGAAGAGCATTACATACCAAAACAGGTCAGGAAGCTTTAAAATGCTGAAGTTTCCATAGTATAATGAGGAACTTTTATCTTTCAGCATCAGACACACTGACAAAGCTTTCACGATTTCATGTGATATTTCTAGTGTGTCTATTATAGCATCCAAAGTGTGTGCTGCAGGCAGCAAAACTGTGGCTCGACCCTTTAGACACTAATTTATGGAAGCGGTTTCTAAGCTCCTGCCTTGGTAAAAGTAGGATGCATTTCTACTGAATTTGCTAAAATGAATGATAAGCTGTGCTGGGAGAGAGACACCTGGAGTGGCATTATCACCTGTGCTTTAGGTGACTGACAAAACGTAGACCTCTTTGCATGTTGAGTACATCACTTGAAATCAGCCTCAAGCGTCTTAATATTTACATTTTTTTAACCTTTGAGATAGTCTGTTTTCAGGATCACAAAATCCACAGCTCAGTCCATATGTTGAGAATATAATATTTTCCCAATAGAGAAATCTCCTGTTTCAATGTCTCTAAGCTCATGCAGTCACGAGCTCATTAGTCATTAATTGCATATTTTTTAATTAAATGGGACATATTGGCAGATAGCAAAATCTGAATTAAGGCAGCCTATAATCACTATAACAACAAAAGCACGAAACTCATCAGAAAACCAGGCAAAGACTCAGCCTATTCTAACTGCTGTTCTAACTACTCAGTAATAACTTGCAAGTATTTTCATACAGAGATATGGTAATTCAGATAAGAAACAATGATTAGGGCTTTAGCAATTTTTACTTAGAGAGGAATGAAAATTTTGTGGTGAACCATGTTACTAGTAAAAGAGAATGTATAGATTATTCTCCAAAAAAGTTAAAGTCATTTTTATTTTGTATATTTTAAACCAAATTATTTTGGAAAAAAACCCCATCCCTTGCATTATACCATTGTTTACTAATAATCTTAAGGGATAAATAAAATTTCCCAACTCACTAACACCTCCTAATGCAACAGCATCACCTTCAAATCTTCCTGCCTCTTTATGATCTCCATTTTTGTTTTCCTTACTTTGACTTGAGGCTTCTTAACTGTCTCCCACTGAATGTTTGCATAACACCTTACAGCATGAGGTTTCAGGCTTGACTGAGATTTCCAGATATTACCACATTAGTAGCAAAGCTTATTTGACCTGGTATTTCTACTCTTCCCTTCCCACACTCACCTCCTACGATGGGCAGGTAAATATTCCCACTTGTTTTACAGACAAAGCACTACAAAGGCAACATATTTGAAAGAGGTCACAAAAAAAACCTCTGAGAGGGTGAGACAAAGAGACCACCTGACTTGCAGATATGCAAGGCTGCCAACAGCACTAATATACCGCTCCTGTAGGCTCCACTACCATCTGTGTGCTTTGTCCTGACTAATACAAGCAGAACTTTAGTACCTGACTCAAGGTTTTTCTGAGATGCAGCTCCATCGGGAATTGGAAAAGAGAGATGCCACACAAAGACAGAAAGTATTAATCAGATGACAGACAGTAGGGAGATTTCTTGAACAACCCAGCACCAAATACATATTAAGACTGCAGATTTAATAGGCCAGTTCCCATGTAAAAGTATAGTAGGAAAAGGTAAGCACAAATAAATTAAGATAGGCTGGAGGACAGTGATGATCTGCATATAGAACTAATAATAAAAAGGATCATTTGCAATTGACACCTCAAGGAGCTGGAGTCATAGCCATTTCTGGTATGCTACCTGCTTGGATAATGTCCTATTATACTTGCCTTCAAAACTGGAAAAAAATAAATAGAAAAAAGAAAGGAAAAAAATCTACTCAGCCTGCACTTCCTGCAAAACCATAACTATCCAAAATGCTCAGGCATTATCACCTGACTGATATTACAGCAGCAGTGTCAGTCCTTTATAAGTACTGAATTGCACATAAGATTTTGTAGATTGATTTCAAGCATGAAAATTATGGTACAGAGTAGGCCTTAAGATTCAATTGACCAAAACTTGCAAAAGGGAGAGGGATACCAATGAAAAAAAAAATTATGCTAAGTTATCCATCATCACAGAGACAGTTTTTATAGTAGAGGCATAAATTGTCAGTAAATGAAAGAAACAGTAGAAGATTCATTCAGGCTGTCTGGAGAACAAAAAAAACCCCAAACAAACAGCAACACATCTCACTGGTCTTTGAGAACTTTTCTACCTGAACAGATAGGGATTTGGAATTAGATCATGCAGAGGTGTGGAAAAACAGAGTGCTCCCTTCTGTACAAGTTCAATTTGTGAGAGACTAAGCTAGTTTCAAGTGAAGTAGGGAGTAGGAAATTGCTGCCTGGATTTTCCTGGTTGTCCTGGAGAAAGTTGCAGAAGGACCACTCCAGCCAAATAATTAGGACAGTCTTAATGAAAGACTTTTGGGATTGCTTCTGGGAAGGAGCACCCTTCCTTACATACAAGAGAAATTACACACCTGTGGTAGGCACTGCTAAGGAATTTGTAAGGGAGAGACCTTAGATTTGAGGTTGAGATTAGCCCGAAGAAGTGCAGAGCCCAAAATTTCTCCTTCCTGTAAGGATGTTTTCACCACTGTTTAGCCTCAGAACTGTCTTTCCTTCTCCTTCTCCTTCTCCTTCTCCTTCTCCTTCTCCTTCTCCTTCTCCTTCTCCTTCTCCTTCTCCTTCTCCTTCTCCTTCTCCTTCTCCTTCTCCTTCTCCTTCTCCTTCTCCTTCTCCTTCTCCTTCTCCTTCTCCTTCTCCTTCTCCTTCTCCTTCTCCTTCTCCTTCTCCTCCTTCTCCTTCTCCTTCTCCTTCTCCTTCTCCTTCTCCTTCTCCTTCTCCTTCTCCTTCTCCTTCTCCTTCTCCTTCTCCTTCTTCTCCTTCTCCTCCTCTGAGGAAGATCTCTGAGCAAAAGAGCTCCAGGTTAACTGGATTAGACAGTGCCCTCACTCCAAAACTTGGCTTTCCCACTTCTCAGGATTCTTGGAGGAAACTGGGCTTGAACCAGTTCACAGCGAGTAAGAAACTGAACATCACCCATGCATTAACACAATAGCAATCTAAGCTCTAAGCTGTTTTGCAAGGTGATCTATCATTTGTTCTTTGCCAATAAAATCCATTTTAGAAGCAAGATGCAAACACAAGTGCACTTTGTAGGTAATTCTCATCTGTCAGTGTGCTTTAGGTATCATTAAAACTAAGTAACTTCAAGAGTTTGGCAAAGAAACACTTCAAAATGTTCCCACCACCGATTATTCTAATAAATCTTATTATTGTTGTATCACATTTTTCTACTGGAAGGAAAAACTGAATTTCCAGGCAGTTCTAATCTATTGTAAAGTTTGGTTCTCTGAAGACTCCAATCCATTCTATCCTTTCTAAAAAATTAAAGATTTTGAAGGTGTTCCCAGAAAAACCCTAGCAATTAAGCACTCAAATTTCTATTGGTCCTATACCAACACTAGTTTGTTTTCATCTAGACTCACCTAAAAATGGTCTTGTACTTTTTTCACCAATCCTCCCAAATCACAGCAACACAATATATTATGTCCTTTTCAGTCTCCAGCAATCTAGCCTTTACAATCACTGCATTTAAAGATCCCTACATTTAGCAGTCAGAAAGCAAGCAAACAATGCAATGGTTCTGATTTTCCACATCAATCTAATCTTGCTGCATTTTGAAGAAAAAATGTGGTTCAGATCTGGGTTCAAGTGAAACCTTCCTTGCCTGTAAGGTTTGAGTAAAAACATCAGAAGGAAAATGCCACTAGAAAGTTTCTGCCTTGTTTTCAACCATAACTTATTAGTGATGAAGTACACTAGGCATTAGATCTAGATCAAATATGAATGCAATTCTGTTGAAAGAATAAGAACATGATACAACTCAGGACAACTTTCTATTTTTAGTCTAGATTTATGAAACTTATGGAAAGGTAGGCTGTACTTGGCCTGATACAAATCTATGCAACATATTCATCCTAAAGAAAAAAACCCTAATTTTACTTAATAATTTGAATTAACACCAAGTCAGTATTTTGGGTCATATGGTTGAGATGTTTGGGACATTTTTAACTGATATCTGTAAGCCCTCAGCTAGATTTACTGTATCATCAGGCCAAAAACTCTGATCTATTTTTGTAAATATGTGATTTCACAGTTGGTTAATTTCTCAATCCTGTGGAGAAACTGTAGAGAACAGAAATAGTTTAAAAGGCAATTTTTAATGACAGAATCCTTCCCATTCTAAATAAGTCTTATACAACAACATGATACTGTTGTATGAATATGACTATAAAAAAATGGAACCTACAGTAGATACAGATTATTCACATTACTATTCTTTTCAGTATTCACACATCATAGAAACAAATGATAACAACAGGAAGTATTGCTGGAAGACTGTTTGGCCTGTGTGATGGCTAGCACTCCATTGACTTCAGTGGAGTTCTGCAATTTATGTCAAAAGATCATTTGAAATTATTTTGAGCTCTCAGCTACACACATAATGAGAAGGAAGTCAGCCGTGAGACATGGAAAATCTTTTGTAAAAAAAACCCCAACATACCTGAAAACTAAATTGCCTACAACAGATTAAACAGGAGAGAAAGATGCACTCATGGCTTTCCTCAAGCTCTGAGCATAAGTAACTTCTCAAGAAGTTTAGTTGAGTTTCAGCATACATTGTGCAGTTTTTGAACAGAATCTTGTTTCCTCTGTGGATTCAGCACCTCTTAGTGGGATCTGGAAAAATTCAGGGTCTCTAATGCATTTCCTTACAGGTGGCTTCACTTCCACCTTGTTTATGAAGCCTCACGTTTTCATCGGACAGGTGAGCAAGATAAATCATTATAAATACATTCATGATATATCATCAGTTCTGCACAACGTAGCCTCATAACTTATTCTATTCCACGGTCAGTGATGAATAAGTTTTTGTTCTTCAAAATATCAGGTCTAGGTATCCCCCACGAGCAGATATCTCAGTAAAAACTGAACTATTTTTAGTTACTACATTAGATTAGCAATGATTCATATTCTCGGGCATTTTTAGCCTGGGAGAAATAAAAAAGCATAGATATAGAAACAGCAGCAGGATCACAGTGAGTTTTTTTCATCTTCACATGGACCACCAAGGACAACTTTATCATAATGTTGTTCTCAGCTCCACCGACTGGTGGTGGCAGTTCCCGTATGCAGTGGTGGGGTCACCATGCATGTCCATCATGCCCACTGAAGGCTGGTAGTCACCTGTGTCTCACAAATGGAGCCCTAACTCCATTTGCAGGTGGGATGCAGATACACACAGCAATTGGGGAAGATCCTTCTGTCCTCTTTTTTTGGCTTTCTTTGGCTTCTTGAGGAAGATGGAGCGCGAGATAGTCTGGGTCCTTGACACTTATCATCTCTTTGCCTCTACCATCAAATTCCCCTAAAGCCTTGTGTAACAGACTTACTGCAGCTAAACAAAATTGATCAGTTTTACTACAGCAAATGCTAGTTTGCCACCTTGAGCTCCCCAGCGAGCAGCACAGGGGCTGTACATCTCCCAGGGTCACACAGCATCCTGCCTTGGCAGGCAGCCCAAGAGCTGAGAAATAGGGGCAACAATGAACCTTGGAGAACCAGGCAGCTAACTACTGCAGTGACAGAAATGCCTTCCAAAAGGCTCAGCAGCAGGTTTACAGCCAGGAGCACTCAAATAATTTTCCTACACCAATAAATAAATTAATAAATTGTAACCATTTTCTGACAACACTGGAATGTTTTTGTTTTCAACAAAATCCTGGTTTGGTTTTGTTTTCTTCTAAAGAAGAAAATTTTGTTCCCTGATCAGCTCTATTTATTTCCTTATATCCTGCCTGTCCTCTCTGATGTGTATTTATTCCCCCTAGGTTGCTTTTATTTGTTTACTGCCTAGTAGAATGAAGCATTACTCTTCGCTGGGAGAGGCAGGAGGTATTGTAATGTGAACAAGTAATTACTAATATGAATATTTAATCAGGAATAGGATGAGCGTTGTCTAATGCACACAGCCATGTCTTAGTCCCCGTGTAAGAAGACATGTGGTCAGAATCCATGTTCACTCTGTCTTCTTGTTCTCAGAAACAATTTGAAAAAAGAAGAGACCAGAGCTATAGCAGGACAGAAAGCTTCCTTCTGACTGGATGTGGAATCACTAACAAGTGAAGCAACAGCAGTAAGCCAGCATAATCACAATTAATTCCTTCAGGGACCCACAAGTGTGAGCTGCTCTTTACAGAGGAGCAAGCCAGGTGCTGAGGATGACACAAGGCAGGCATGGGCAGCGTCCTCATCAACAAGGACTGCAGTACTGCGGGATGCTGAACACAGAGAGCAGGGGTGCTCTGACCAGCGACACTGAGCAGGCTCAGCCAAGAATCCAGATCACTGAGCAAGCCCACAGGGATGCAGCAGGCCTGAGGTCAGGCCAGGAAGGCAATAAGTCAGATCAGGTCAGGATCAGCAAAGTCCATGAACAGCCACAGACGCAGCTGCAAAGTAGTCAAGCCAAGGATCAGGGGCAAGAGGCTGAGCAAAACCAAAACCCCTGAGTAAAAGAGGGGCTTGGGGAAAGGCACCTCCCAGCCTGTTCTCACACAGTTCTCCACAGTAACACAGCCACCCTGCATCAGAGCTAGCCTTGAGCACAAGGGGTTAAATCCTGAGAGCCCTGAGAGGCTGTGCAGCTTGCCATATCTATACAAAGCTGAGTGCTCCCTCTCTATTGTGGTCTCTCTCTCTGAGGGAAAGCACTCACCAGCAGAGACACCTGTTCAGATTGGTCACTGAAAGTATTTTGCAGTCCTGTGTATACCTGTAGCAAAGAATTTAACACATCTCCAGCAACATGAGCAGCCTTGCACAATATACTTCAGGGTAAGAACTTTTTTTCTCCCCCATGTTTTAATTAAGCTGCACATGGTGTTCTAATAAGCTCTGATGCCATAGGGTCAGCCACAGGCTCTGGAGTATCATTTACAAGTGAGATCTTGTATCACAATGAAAACCCACCATCTTAACACAGAATCACTAACAAAAGGAGCAAGATGGAAAGAGAATTAGAGCCATGTACATTAGAGCCATGACAAAAGGTCAGGCCCTTTTGGAGGCTATGATGAACTTTCAGCCTCTAATTAAAACCAAGATATGTTAGTTTGTTTTGGTAGCAAAAATACCATAGAGAGACTAAAAATACAGCAGGCCATCAGCTCTTGTCTAGACAGCAGTTAATGCCTGTGGTTTTTTGTGCAGCTTCTGCACAATAACTGTTCAGTTCAGAGCCTAACAAAAAAAGTCCCACATGTCACGCACCTACTTCCAAATAAACCTCTGGTACTTCTAGTCCCCAAAATTCTTATGCAGGAGAAAAGGAAATAATTTAATAGAGTTCCAGTGAATAGTTTATTATAAAAATTAAATTTTATTTTAAAAAATCATTTGTAAAAAATGACATTTACTAACAAATGAAATCCCATACATATGACACTTCCTGTGTGAGATCCCAACCTAATTTAAGCTCTACAAAACAAGAGAGCCAAACTAGTAAATGCTGAGGCTCTAGGCCCACAGAATTTGGTGCTATGTGCAAGACTTTCAAAATCTCCACAAGTAGGATTTTGTTATAAGCTCTGTATGATCTTGTTTTTCTCCCAACCTATTTTGATTGTATTAAAAAACAGAATAATAGAATTTTAAAGATTGAAAAAGATCTTTCAGTCACCGAGTTCAACCATCAACCCATCACTGTCAAGCCCTCCACTAAACCATGTCCCCAGGTGGCATATCTACACATCTTGCACATACTTTCAGGGATGGGGATTCCACCAGTTCCCTGGGCAGCTGGGTCCAATGCCTGGCCACCCTTTCTGTGAAGAAATTTTTCCTAATATCCAATCTAAACCTCCCCTGGCACAACTTAAGTCTGCTTCCTCTCATCCTATCACTTGCTGCTTGGAAGAAGAGACTTACACCCACCTGGATACACCCTCCTTTCAGGCAGCTGTCGAGAGTGATAAGGTCCCCCCTGAGTCTCCTTTCCTTCAGGCTAAACAACACGAGCTCTCTCAGACGTTTCTCATCAGACTTGTGCTCCAGACCCTTCACCAGCTGGAGCGTGTCCTTCTCTGGACACACTCCAGCACCTCCATGTCCTTGTTGCTGTGAGGGGTCCAGAATTGGACACAGGATTCCAGGTAAGGCCTCACCAGTGCCAAGTACAGGGGACAATCCCTACCCTGGTCCTGCTGCCACACTGTTGGTGATACATTGGCCTTCTTGGCCACCTGGGCACACTGCTGGCTCATATTTAGCCATCTGTCAAACAACACCCCCAGATCCTTTTCTGTGGGGCAGCTTTCCAACCAGCTGCCCAAAGCTTTGTAGCAAATACACATCACATGGTGGATTAAAACTTCCTACTGATGGTAACCAGCAATCCCAACCCTTCACTATTTGTATGTCAGCTCACTTCTTCCACTCCCAAAGGGAAAACTTTCTTCCAGTGAGGTCAAGGAAAAAAAAGGCCCTTTTCATCAAGATCTTCTCCTCTTACTTATTTTTGTTGCCTTGAAAATGAAATAGGGTCAAATTAGGGTCATCTCTCCACTATTTTCACATTTCAGGAACAAAACCACGACTGAGATGATGTGATTCAATACCATTGCAGAAGAAAGTATTTTTTGTACATTTTGAAGTTTTTTTACAATTGTTAATACCAACAGAGATGGAAAATGCTTTCATAATCATAAATCACAATCAAAGAATGGTTTGGAGCAACCTTTAAAGATCATCTAAGTCCACCCACCCCTGGTATTGCTGAAACATTTTTCACTAGATCAGGTTGCTCAAAGTCCTGTTCAACCTGACCATGACAGTTCCATTAACTGGGTATGCACAATATCTCTGGACAACGCATGCCAGTGCCTCACCACCTTCATAGTAAAACATTTCTTTCTTATGTCCAATCTAAACATTTTTCAGTTTAAATTTTAGGTTCAAGCATGACAGTGCCAAGAATATTCAGTCCTTTGAACTTTTCTGAAGTGTCTAAAAAAGTTGTTGGGTTTTTTGGTTTTATGGCATTGATGTTCTTTTGTCCTTCCAGAACATCTTAAAGAGTATACCAGGGAATAAAGCACAGGCTGCCTGGTCCTTACAACACTTTTTGGAGCTATGCTACACACCTTCAGGCACATAAATCACTTTGGTGAACCAATGGTTCTGCAGTATGGCCATAAGTGCAGTAGTCTGCAGGTGACACAAGAGATTAGATACAGATGGAAAATTCAGCTTGTGGTACCTTCATTACAGCTCCATAGTGGAGATAGATTGATTTGATTTTCATTTTTTTCCTAAAGAGTGTGTGGGATCTTATTTCCTTCAATTTACGCAGGTGTAAGCTAAGGGGAAATCTATTAATGTTATTGGGTTTTCATTAACATGAAGTTGTGTAATGAATGGAAGGAATTGTTCCATGGCTCATTGTTTTCATCCTGTAGAGTTCTACTTGCAACTTGATCCAAACACACATATAGGTTCCGCTTGACTCACTGATTCTGTCTTTCAAAGAAATTTGGTACCTTAATTGTCAAATCCAGACCATTATACATCTTATAGATGAGAACAAACTATGAGAACCTAAGTCAACACTAAAGATTGGCTTTGTTGAAAATTTATTTTGGGAAAAACTTTTTAAAATAACTCTAATAAAGCCATAACGACTGCTCTGCCACCTGAAGAATGAGATGGTTTAGTCTGATTTTTTTTTATTTAAAAGCTGTAAAACAAAACAAAGCAAACAGCTGATCATTACACTTGAACCAGACCAGTCTTACAGATTTCATTCCAATTTGGAATACCAGTGAATTTATAAATCCTTAACTAATGCTTCTGTAGAATTACTGCTTTTACTTGATTTGTTTTTTTATGACTTCCAGACACAAATATTATTTAAAAAATCCTTAAGAGAGTTAAGACTTCGGCTTGAATAGATTTGGAGAACAAAAGACAGCACTATAGATGATTTGACTGACATGCTCTGTAACAAAGCCCTATGTAGCTGTTTCTGCAACTTGCCGGTGCCAAAATTCCTTCTTGAATAACAGCCTCTCTTCTAGACAGATTTAGAATATCTAAGGGATGGAGAATCAAAATCTTTCTAGACTATTTTTTTTCCCAACACAAACTATTATTCTCACTATCAAAAGGCACACTTAGTTTTTCCATTATGTATCCTTGTTGCCCTGTTTTGGAATAACTTCTCACTGACCTCTCATGTTGTAGGGGTTTTTGTATTCATCTCATCATGTCCCTCAAGGCTTTCAACCATAGCAAAGACCAGGATAACATTACCAAATCTCACATTTGAGCAGTGTCTCTTCCCTCAGTTGCAAACATTGCATTTGGCAGAGTCAAAATTTGTCCTCTTCAATGTAGACTCTTGGTCCAATTGCTCTGGACGGGTTCATATGAGTACTTGTCATTTATTACTTCATATTTTAAGACACTGGCAAATTTTACCAAGAGCATTTGGTACATCTGATTTCCAAGCACTAAACATCTATCCAGTTGTTCACTGAAAACATGTTTCCCTTTAAAGTCACTGTCAAAGTCCCCCAATAAAATTGCTCTTTGATAAAGCCTCAGTTGAAAAGCTCCTTATTAATCACTTTTTAATATGGACTACATTGACCACAAAATTTAACTGTCTGAAATGACAGCATCTTTTATAGCCTATGTCAGAAACATCGTACAAAATTCTATAACCAAATTTATATACAATCATTTTTTCTGCCTTGGCTAAACCCAGTAACTTACAAGCCTGAAAGCACCTGGTACAGCAAAGCCCATGGCTAGTCAAGGAGAACTGACATGGGGTTCAAGCACATCCCACTCTTAAAGAAGTAAAACTCATAATATATAGTTCATCTGTTGCTGTAGCTATCACATCAAAACCTGGGATTCACAGACCTCCCAGTTTGTTTTTGTTATAAAATTTTAAATGAGAAATCCAACTCTAACAATTGCTTTTAATTTGGATACAAGGTATCATTTGCACTGTTCAGTAAAACAATTGATTCTAATAAACTGTGCTTGAGATTTCTCCATTTTAAGAAATGGGTATTCATCATAAGCAGGTCAATTTTTTTTCTCATTACAAAATTCAGTAAGGGTGGGAAAAGGCATTTTCACCAGCACTGAACCCACCCAGAAAGTGAGAGGCATTCATACAGCTAAACATCTTTGTGGGAAGATGTTCCCCACCACTATGTGACTCCAGAGGGGCTGGTGGAGGGCAACAAGGCACAAGCAAACAACCTTGTGTAGTCTAGGGACAAATTTTGGTGTCCCTAAGCAGAGAGGTAAGGAAAGAAGAGTTAAGACAGTTAAAGAAGCCTTCCTTTCCCATTGTGTTTGAGACAAGTGCTCTGATCTTCCCCAAAAGAGTAAAAAATATACAGTTGTCCAAAAAAAAGGCCATACAGTTCTGACACAGAGCAGGAAACAGGCAGAGTGATGGAGGTTGGAAGGATCTGCAAAGAGCAACTCCAAGGTAGAGCTGCTCTACAAGTGACTGAACAAATATGTCCCAGCATATGTGGACAGAAGTAATGAATATAAAAGGAAAATTGAATCAACAGAAGGTGTCTGTCTCTTTCTTTGTTCTATATGTTCTTTTCTGAAGGCATTTTAAATTCTGCTGAGTTAGTTCCACAGAACTGAAACAACTAGAGGCACTAAAATCAAGGAGTACTTCCTACAGGCTTCATCAAGGTTTCCATCAAGTTCAAAATAAATAAAACTGTAAAATCCCCTATCTTTCCCAGTACAGGGATCTATATCAGAGTCACAAATGATCAGGTGATACCCCTGGGATTTTGACTGTAAACCCATTTAGTCCCACCACCAAGTCTCCAACAAAGGCTGGTAGAGAACCTTTAGGGCAAAAAGTATGAGAAGTATGACAAACATAGGATGACTTTCCCTCTGATAGCCCCTAAATACCTGCCAAGAACCATCCTTCCTTAAAACCCTTGAAATAATCTGATTGTAAATTTTTATCAGCATCTATATTCCAGGCAATTCTAGTTTTTCATGATTCATTCATTCAGTTCATGTAATTTCCTGTCCATTGAAACCATCAAGTCCAAATGAAAGAAATTTAGGTAGGCCAATATACAGATTCAAGCATGAAAGGGTCATGTACTTCTCAGAGGCTTTTCCTTTTACTTCTGCCTTTGTGGCTGAGACTCATAACCTGGAGGGCTTTATTACCTCCCTCTCCTTTATCTCACCAAGAAAGGAAAAAGAGAGCTTCTCCAAAACACCCTCACCCTCTTTCTTCTTCACAAAACATGTCTAGTACCTACCATTGTCAGCTACATCACCTGTATGCCTGGATTCTTTCCCTGAGTTACTATGGCCATGAAAATGTAAAAAGAGAAGCAGGGGCTCTGCTTCTATATATTTGGAGTGCATAATTCAGAACTGAATGTAAGTTTCAAGGTAGCAGCCTTTAATTGGCATAATATATGCTTAACCAACTAGAGTTACTTTTATTGTTGCCTTTTTATTTTGTTACAGGCATAATCTAAGATTCTGTTTGCATCTAGAAAGACAAAGTGAAGCTTCAAGTTTTCATATCTTTGAAATAGTTTAATGGACTATATAATGTTTCAATTTAATTAATCTAGCCTCCTTAAGCAGCACGAGGTAGTACAGGCCAAATCCTCAGCTGACATACTTTAGCATAAATTGAGTAAATCCAGTGCTTTCAGATTAAATAATTGCAGAGGTGTAGAAAAACTAAAGAATATTTACAGAAGCTACCCATAGGGATATGGTTGCACACACAAGTGAAACTAATAATACAAAAGCAAATAAATCTCTATAGTGTGCACTCCATTTTTGTGAGGAGGAATACGTAACTAGAGGAAAAACTCACAGGCATCCTTTTTGTCTCACATGCTAATCATCTTAGCTCAGATTCTTTCAGAATGTGTGAGCTTTCTCTCATCCCTCTCCCAAAAGAATATTATAGAGCAAATCACCTCTGATTTTGCCTGAGAGAAGTGGTAAGATTTTAAAGTGTGGGTAGACAGCACAACCAAGATAAATTCAGATTCACTATTTTGAGAATTCTTAACCCAACCCAGGAGACTCCC
This sequence comes from Aphelocoma coerulescens, assembly GCF_041296385.1. Taxonomy (NCBI): domain Eukaryota; kingdom Metazoa; phylum Chordata; class Aves; order Passeriformes; family Corvidae; genus Aphelocoma; species Aphelocoma coerulescens. The sequence continues at coordinate 82,648,063 of NC_091015.1, forward strand.
AAGTCCTAAAACTGGGACAGCCCCAATACCAGACAATAGAGCGTTCTATAAATGTGCACAGTTTTAAAGCTCTATATTTGACTATCTATTTCAAAGTTAACTTGATGAAGAGAAGAGAGATTTATTTGTGGGAAGGTTTTATGTGAATACACTTTTGCCCCTACTCACATGGGAACAAGGATATTTGCTGCTCATGTCGTCCACCACTGACTGTTTTGCTTTACAAGTTTCAGACATCCAAGCTGAACCAACAATAAACACTGGATGCAAAGAAAAGCCAGCAATCAGAAAAAGCAGACTAAAGAGAATTGTCGCATTGAAAACTGTTTGAGCAGACTGTTTGGTGAGGTCTTATAAACAGTAGAAAAATCCAAAATGTAATAAACCTGCAACCAGAAAAGAGTTTCCATGAACTTACTGGTCCTGAAGAAATTTGTTGCATTTCATTACCACACTTCAGATGTATCCTTACTTAATAGGTGCCATGGAAACTCTAAGGAGATATGACCTCTCTAAAATCCTGGTCTGGATCAGATCACCATCTGCTTTTATCTTTCTTCTTTCTCATCTGAAATCTGAGCTCAGCACAGTAAGACAGAGAACTCTTAGCAGCAAAGCAGGTTTTCTTTCTTCTACTGCTTCCTGGGATATTAACATGCCTTAGCACAAGAGGAAAGATTGCTCCCTGCTTACACTGCATCTGTTGTCTCTATACATACACAGTTGGACAACTTAGTCCACAGATCAAAAGACCAGCTTCACCTTTGATCTGTTTGGTGACTTGTGCTTCAGCTGACTGGCCAGATCAAACCCTCCAGTGCTGAAGTACTCAGACACTGGGACAGCATTTCATCTCTTACATACTACGCAAAGAAGTATCTGGGGCCGTGTGGAAATGTAGACTAAATTGAGACTTCCGGATTCCAATGTCTTTTAGCTGTGTCCTTGAAATTATCCTCCACACTGGAAATATAATTTTCTCTTTAATGAAGCCAGTGATGGGAATTGTTTACTACCTACTAATAAATCTTATTCATGGCTAATACTTGACATGGAAAGTGTTGTAGCAAATAACGCTTAAATGCATGATATTAACATAAGCATTAAGTTGATCTAGTTAAATGGGAATGCTGTCTTATTGTGTAAATTAACTTTGGTAAAAACCTAGGCCAAAATGTCAAGGTTACCTACTTAAATTTATGCACATGCAGCCATGTTTTTGATCTTTGGAATAAGCATCCTCTATTCACTCTGGCATGGTCTGCAACATCAAATATATCTGTAAAATTAAGGAGAATTGTAGCTTTTTGGCACATTGGGGCAGGGTCCAACACACAGGGGCACAACTCACACTTCATAGAGAAACACAGTTTTCAAGCTTACACTCTTGGAATGAGTGGAGTGGGACATTCATATCCAGTTTTTTGGATCTGGGCCTTACTTCAATTGGACAACTTTGACTCAGATGAGAACCTGTGCTAAATAGTCTATATTTGCAAATGTGGTTAACAAGCATGATCTAGAGTGAGGGAAACAAAGTCTATTGCTGGTATTTCACTCATTTCATTCCACTTAAAACTATCTTTCAATTATATTTTATCTGCCATTTTAAGATACATGCAGCTGGTGTTTAATATGTTCTTATTTTCGTATGGGCATCATTTATCACTGCACTTGTCAGGCACAAATGCCATATATTTGGACCAAGAAAACTCCAAACATTTGATAATTAGTATGTATATTCCCACATTTGGTAATAACTACTGCGGTAGGAATGGAATTGACTTTTTTAGTAATTGGAATGCATAGTCCTACATATTTATTGATTTATAACATCTACCTCCACCACAACAGTAAAACACTGTGGGTCAGCCTAACCCACAGATTATACTACTGTTATGGCATTGATTTGCATTTGTAGCTGCAAGATTCAGTTTTAAAGGGAGAGAAAGAGGACAATACTAGAATTATTAAGGAAGGAAGCTGCTGCTTTTGGGTACAGCACTTGTTGCTGTTGTCCTTGCTGATTTCAAACAAGAGGCAAAAAATCTTACTACACTAAAACATGGAAATATGGAGCTGGCTTTTATTCTGTGCCCTCCAACTCTGGGAAATGTTTGGAGTGTATATTGATGCTGACAATGATCAAGTAAAAAACACTCTCCTTGCAGTCTGCTTACTGTAACCCTCAGACTTGTGTGTAAGTCAGGAGGAGGAGAAGAACCAAAAAGTTAAAGAGCAGTTCCGGTAAGGACTTCAAGGAAGATGAAGACCACACAGTGTTATTTATTTCCACCTCTTTTTTTTTCAGATGGGAAGTTTGTGACTGACATGGAGCAGACTTTAATCTTAGCCCTCCAGATCTCAGGTGAGGGCTCTGAAAATTCTGGCTGTGGGCTATTCTGGTCCTTCTTCTCATTAATTTTAAGTCTTGTATAAGATTCTGGTACTTATGACCGGGCATTTTCTAGCCTTGTGTTAGTTCACAGGCAACTCTAGCCAACACACAATGCATCAATAAAATGGGGATGCTAAGGCTGCTAGAGCATTTTACCTTCCTTACAAAAACTCAGCACAGTTTTTGCTCTCATATAGTCATCTGATCATAAAATACTCTGTGTTCCTGGTATCGAACACATCAGGGGTTCATTTAGCTCTGGCCTGACTGTCATGCTGCCAGAAAACAAAGGATTTAGGGGTAGGTGGATCCTTGGCATGGGGAGTAAGAACTCCAATATTTGACAACAGAATTCAGACACATTTAGTACATAGGACAGGAGTTCAGATTTAAAGAGGGAAAGGCATCCAATAGACCATCTGGATCTTTAAAAGGTTTAAAAATTTGCTCTCTAAGTGGTTGTTCAAGAAAAAATATGGATTCTGGCAGAAAGGGAAAAGATATTATAACATGGGAGAGAGCTGGCAGGGAGATTTCACCCAGCAGAGGCCAGAAGACTCCTCATCTAGACAGTGAGCATGCAGAGTCAGACTTCAGAGGGAGAGAAAATAGGACTTTTCCTAGGGACCCAAGCTAGATCGTATAGCAATTGCTGTGATTTAGAAAGGCACCAATTTACTGGGTTGAAAGTAAGACTAGAGAAAAGGATTCACTCTGACACAGAACTGAAGAAAGATATAGGTTTATAAGCCTATTTTATTTCCAACTCACTTTGTATTTTCACTACCCTTTAAGAAGTTTGCTTTTCTAGTTTATATTTGATCTCAGTGACTAGAAACCTCACTTTAAAAAAGGTGCAGGAAATCTAGCTCAAAGCTCCAAGCTCCTGGAGGATCATAGCAGTGACACTTCTTACTTAAAAAAAATAAATCTATAGGCCAGTGCTGTTTATCCCAAACAAATCTGAACCACTGTAGAAGGGCGCTTCTGTTCTGCTTATTACTGTGAAAGCGTCTTTGCTTTCACAGTAGTGCATTTGCTTTATTGCAAAATATTTTAAAACAGGAGCTGAACCTAACTAAAAGAAAAAAACCCAACTTTTTTTCTACTAGGCCCTGAATTCTAACATTATCTCAGAAATGGACCATATTTAGTGGATCCATATATATTATCTTCAGGTATATGTTAATTAATGGATAAGAATACCAATGAATTATTGAGAAATAAACAGTGTTGCTTTTGCTACTGTAGATATTATGTGTCTTTAAAACAGACAAAGCCAGAAACAGAATAAAATTAAAGTCTTTTTCTTTGCGTCAAATTAATTCTATATACCAGTTCCCACTGAAACAAAGAAATACTGATATTAATAAAATCAGCAGACTTAACTGACATGAACAGCACTCTGTAAGCATCTTCACAATGCATAAACCAAGAATGCTAAATGATTATAAAATTATATATATATATCTATATATATATAGATATATATATATAAAAATCCCTTTCCATGATGATATTTTGCCTGATATCCAATCTAAACCTTCCCTGGCACAACTTGAGGTCATTTCCTCTTATCCTGGCACCTGGGAGATGAGACTGATCCATACCTCACTGCAGCCTCCTTTCAGGTAGTTTTAGAGAGCAATGAGGTCTCCTCTCAGCCTCCCTTTCTCTGGACTGAGCAACCCAAACTGTCTCAGTCACCTGTCGTCAGACTTGTGCTCCAGACCCTTCACCAGCTCCATTGCCCTTCTCTGGACATGCTCCAGCACCTCAATGTCTGTCTTATAGTGAGGGGCCCAGAACTGGACACAGGATTTGAGGTACGACCTCTCTGTTGTCCAGTACAGGGGGAAAATCGCTGCTCCTGCTGGCCACACAAGCCAGGAAGTCATTGGACTTTTCGGTCACCTGGGCACACACTGGCTCCTGTTGAGTTGCTGTCAACCAGCAGCCCCAGGTCTTTTCCCACCAGGCAGCTTTCCATCCCCTCTTCCCCCAGCCTGCAGTGCTGCTCAGTGTTGTTGTGACTCAAGTGCTGTACCTAGCACTTCACCTTGTTTAACCTTGGTTTATTGATCCAGCCTGTCCAGATCCCTCCGGAGACCCTTCCTACCCTTCCAGCAGATCAACACTCCCACGCGTCCTGGTGTCATCTGCAAACTGAGGGTGCACTTGATTTCCTTGTCCATATTGTTGATAAAGATATTAAACAGGACTGGCCTCAGTCCTGAGCCCTGGGAAACACCACCTGTGACCAGCTGCCAGCTGGATTTATCTCCATTCACCACCACTCTCTAGGCTCAGCCATCCTGACAGTTTTGTTTACCCAGTAAATCACTGAAAACCGGTATCTTCTGGATGAACCTTCCCACTCAGATTGACAGGAGACACCTCAACTCCTGTACTGTATCGGGCTGTAGCACAGACTATTGGTATGAAACACGGAAACTATAAAAAGGAAGTATTCCTCCATTATTTTTATAGCTGTTTTAAAATTTCTATGACAAAGTCATTATCCAGGACAGGTGCAGGTGAGCAGGATCCTGTCTTGTACTTGTGAAGAAAAGAACTGAGAGAAGCATCTTTCTTCTACTATGCTATGGACAGAGAAACAGTACTTTACTGTCCCACCTTTCCCCTGAAATTGGCCCATGAAAAAATTACATTGTGTACCAAGAACCTGGAAGATGATGGAGGAAATCACAGTGCTAAAGAAAAATCAGCCTGCAGATTTCAGGCTTGTGTAACAGCATCTCTCAGATGTTGTCCTTGCCCAAAAAATTTACACCAAATCAATTGAAAATGGAGAATTTTAAACATTAATTTGAACTGAAATAAATACATACAAATGCTTTGTTTGAAATTGGCATGTGGCTCTTTGGTTTAATAAAGTGAGCTACTGAGTTCAGCTTAGTCAATATTTTATTTATTTTGATTTAAATACCTAAAGGCACCTCTCGGGCATGTTCAGCACCTAATATACTATTAAAAGCACATTTTAAAATTAAACTGCATAAATCAATTGATTCAAGAGGAACTCACCCAGCTGCCTATTGAAAATTCCTTTTTCCTTTTTGCATTTCAGAAATGAACCTTTGCTTAAGAAAGAGATTCTGCAGCAGATCAGAAACTCAGTGAAACCAACTCTAAGACAGATGTGTCAGCAGCAATTTAATTCAAGTTAATTAGGAAATCGAAAACCAAAATGGTCTCAACTGATCTAGTTAAACTCGTGTATTATGCTTTTGAGAGCAAATGTATGTAGGATAGGATAATATTCCAACTTTGTTACTGAGATGCAAGTAGCTTTTAGATAATGTGAAGCTAACTAATGAATAGTTGTGCTTATCAGAGAATTTAATTTGGCTCTAATGATATTATTCCAACTAAATAGATAATTTGCTTTACATATGAGCTTGCTGTTGTAAAACACTACAGCTACCTCCACATGAATATATTACTAGGAAACACAGGGTTTGTAATTACCCATCTTAATTATGTCTCTATAATCAAAGAGAATGCACAAGTTAAAAGAATTAATTACAAAAACCTGCAGTTTATCTCTGGCTTAATAACAATACAATATAAACACTTATTCTATCTGTAAATTTTTTTCTTTGTGTGGTACTATCTTACTATTAACCTAAATCCTGAGAGCACCTTGAAACATCAGGAAACAGGAGAAATAACTTCTTCTCAGTGCTCTTAGCAGAGGACTGTTTTGCTATTGCCATGCGTGCCATCAGACTTCACATGGGATATTTCCTTCCCTATAAGATTAGCTATGTGAAGATTAAAAAGCAGGGTTGCCAAAGGGTTAATTCTCAGCTAGTAGTCCAAGAGGTAACTTCTCTCCTTGCACAACTGCCCTACATTACCTGAGCATCTTCTGCAGATTCCAGTCCGGGAAAGTTTCTTATCTTTTTTTCTTCTTTTTTTTTCCTAATTTTCCATTTGTCCTCAAGCATTTGGAGACCTGGGTGACACTGACTTTACGCAAGTCTCCAAGCCCCTTGGGCAACTATGAAGAGTCCCATTCTACATAGCAGAAATAATGGCAACTATACCCCGTCTGCAGGAAATGAATCAGTCCTGAGCACACCAAAAATATCAATCTCCTTTCCACTGACACCTATTTTAACTTTAATCTTTCAGCCTGAGATAAACAGTGAGGCAATGTTTTCTTGTACCGCCCAGGGAGAACAGCAATACACAAATTGTTACGTGGACAATGCAGTCAAGCTTCTCCAAAGCTCTGTGGGGTAAATAACTAGGAACATTCCTTTTCGTGTGCACTGCTGGGAGAAGGCTCTTCATATATGTTAAATATTTATATCAAAGAGAAGTATCCCACTAAAGTGATAGTTTTCTTCCTGAATTCTATTACACTTCATCTTCAACGTGTGATTTTTAGCTTTTTCAAAGTCTCGCTCACAGCAGGATGAAAAATATATTTACCCTAGAGACAACAATCTCAACAGCCAATAGCCATTCTTAGCAGAAAATTCTTACAGAAAATAGTAAATGTTGAGTTTCTAATACCCTTGTTGTACCCCTCCCAATGCGACTATCCCTACCACAAGACACAACCCATTCCCATTGGCTCAAAAACATTTAGAGTGATAATACTAATGAAAGAAAGTAACATTGCCCAGAGTGTTAGGATCCCAGTTAAACCTCAAGGGGAATATCACCTGTGATCATTTCCAAGTTCTCTATCATAGTTTGTCTACTCTGCCTCATGGAGCTTTATGCTATGTTGTGTTTTAACTGACCATGCTTACCTCTGGTATGTCAGCCTTTCAAGATGATAGCTTATTTTTTGTTTTTTCCAAATTTTTCTCTGGGTTGTGGTATACAAACCCTTTTATTTCCATTTAAAATTTTGTATTTGCTCTGATTGTCTGCTTCCACTCCTAATTCTTTTTTATCAGTGCTCATATGGTACACATCTCAATAGCAGTGCTTTATCTCAAACTTCTCCAGCTTAGCCTCGTTAGATACAAACATTTCCCACTTCCAATGAGCTGTATTTCAGAGTCTGCTGTGTTTTTTCAAACATAAACTGAAGAAGTTCATCATTGATCTAATTTTGAACTTGTAAAGTGAAAGGTGTGCTGATTAAAAAGATACTCTTAGCACAAGCTCTACAGAGCAGACTTCTTTGAAGGATTCAGCCCCATGGCAGCAGGTTATGCTGCAGTGCAAGGAGTAGAAAATCTATGCATACCTCTTCCATAATCTTTGAAAACACTGGTTCAAATTCATTTGTGGGACACATTAAAGTCTTCAATGTTATCCTGACGAATAAACTTCTAGGAGTCATGACTCAGATTTCTGGTATACATTACAAATTCTTCAGTTTAAATGTAATGTCATAATTCCGTGTTTTAATAAAGAGGAGTGAAACCATGAAAAATGTTTCATTGAACAATTAAACTTCAGTAGAAGTTTTACAACTGGTGCCTTTTCTCACCAAGAAGATACAACACAATTCAGAAATCTGTGACAAACAGGCAGTAAGAATAATTTGTTGCAGAACTACTATCGTCATTAGAGAAGGTCTTCAGCAGGACTGAGTATTGAGTGAAAACTGGAGAAAATATTTTTTCCATAAGTCTAATAAAAATTTAAAAAAACCAAAACAAAAACAGGCAAACAAAAATCCCCTGAAGCCCAAACAAGTTTCTTTCTTTTACAATACCAGTGATTGTAAGTTATTAAGCTTGAATTACATTTACAAATGTTTAAAAAAAAGCCCTTTCCTAACTTGCATTTAGTTGCAAGATTCCTTTATGCAGGAATATACTCTAAGTATGTTAAGAGGGACCTAATAATTAGGTGATCTCATTAATGCCACACAAAGGTTTGCAAGCAAAATATTTTCACACCGTAGTTGGAAGCATCAGCAAATTGCCACTTGAGACAGCAAGGAATATTGCTGCTTGTCTTCAGAAAGCATAAGCAGGTTCAACACCTCTTTTAAGCATTCACCCCATGTAAGAAGGAGAGTGTGACATGTTATTTAGCAGAATAACTCTAGAGAATGAAGCCAATTTTTAGGTATTCTTTTGAATTGTGACATTTAAAGTCATCCTCAGAGGACAGACATGTCAGCAACAGGGTTAATCACCCCAATTTGTTGGTTTTTTCCCTGATTTAGCAGAATTGCTTGAACAGAACCACGGAGAATACCGTGTTTGTTTGTTAAAGCCATTGTGCAATGATAGTCAACTGATAGGAAGCTTATATCTAAGCAGGTTCTACATCATATTTAAAGTCAGCTCTCATCACAGAAGAAGATTTAGTGAAAGTTTAGCCACCAGATTCACCATCAGTTAGCATGGAAACCAATCACAAGCATGCAGCTTTCTTTTTCAAGAAGACTTCTGGTCTTGAAGCCTTGAGCCACTGGCCCTTTTCTACCCTCTAGCTGAATTCTTAATATTAGGAGGGTTCTTCAAGTGCTCTGATGATGTATTTAAACCACTGAGAAAATAGGCAATGTCCCTGATCACAATAGGGGCCTAAGAAGCCAAATAAAACCATGAGTTGACAAGTATGGATGAAGAAAGTTAAACTAGATCAGTCTGGTGCAATAAAGACTGTGTCTGGACAGCAATTTCCTGGCCTCTCCATGAAAGAATGGGAGTTTGTAAAGTGGCTTCAAAAATGCAGGAGAGAACAGACATGTCGGCTCTAAATATTTTCTAAGTTTAATATACAAGCTTTGCACCAGAAATCTTGACTACACTGACACAATCAGAAGAAGCAAATTGTTTCTTTCAGAAGTCTCTGTGCAGCAAAACAATGGCAGAGAAAAGTTTGCCAGTGCTTTCAACGGGTGACATTAAAAAGATTATCACCATGAACCATTCACCACATGTCTTCCAACCTGAACCACAATTCATAGAAAGACTTTAGGAGCAACAGGGATGGGGATGCCAGGAAAAAAAAACCAAACAAAAACCCAACCCCAAAAAGTAGATAAGTAACCTGTAATACACAAATGGGCAGTGTCTGAGTCAGATACTTGATTTTGCTATAGACAAGAGAATAGAGTCTTCACCACCAAGAAGATCAAGTTCCTTTGTGAGTTGATGAGAAGCTTTAGGCATCTAAAAATCCCATCTATTATTTGTACACTCACAAAGGTTCAGAGGAGGGAATGCTGTTAAACAGCCATTATAACCTCCCAATTTTAAAACTGCCATGCCTCTGGAAAGTCCTGTCTCTCCCGAACTGTGTTTGCTACCAAAGAGCAATTTCCAACAGAAATTTCAAATTCCCCAAGAAAATAATTGTTAAGACTCTTTCCTTGAAACATTCTCTCTTCCAAAGACAGAATAAAAGATTGGGGCTATGTCACTACAGGAGCTCTGTACAACACGAGGATTTTCTCTACATAATAGAAAGAAAAAATAAAAATCTTCATCTATCCAGCTATACGAGTTACAAAGAACATTTGCACTTTACTTCTGGGAGGGAAGGGAAAACTTCATGCAGTTGCTACCCTTAGCCTGAATACACATACTGGCTGAAACAAACAGAAGTGTCATATACAAAACGTTCTAGCATATAATTGGTTTTGAATAAGCTCATTCACGTGCAAAACCAAGGGAGGCAGGTACAAATCAGGAATGTGTTGCACACCTAAACTTCAAAAATCTCAGTATGGAGAGCCCCTTGCATACATATGGACAGCATCAGCAGCAGAAAATTCAGCCATAAGGAGGCATAAATCTGTAAAAGGCAGGTTAATTAGACACATGGGAATGATAAATAGCAGATCACACACGATTACTGGATGAAGGAAGAAAAAAAGGACCAAAGTGTTCAACTGGAAAAAGCCCAAATTCAACTGAAAACAGTTTAAATGCTAAAACAATGTCAAATACAAAGTCATAGCCTATGGGTAAAGAAGGCATAAAAAGTTAGGGGAATACTTCAGCTCCAATCATGGGAAGAGATTAGAAAAGTTTCTCCATGCTAGAATTCTCCAAGACAAAACATATCAGCCGCACTGTCTAAAAGAAGAGCGTGCACCAATAAAGAATGCTATGTAAGTGAACATTGATATGAGAGGCTGTAACATGTTTTGATTTTAATATGGAACATAAAAATGTAAAGGGATAATAATACGAAAAAGCATATCTAGGAAGACAAAAAAAATAAGACAAACATAATTGTGAAGTAAAAGAAAAGCAAAATGACAACAAAAAATAGGAACAGAGAGTTACCAATGCAATTAGCCATGATGACAAGCCCTAAGACATCTTCAAAGAAAAGTCAGGTGATTAGCAGAAGGAATTTAAGGGGATGTATAGCAATTGTTATGTATCTTTATCTAAGGTAAGCAAAGAAAGGGGAATAAAATATAGAAGTCTCCCCTGTTACAAAGTCTCCACATAATAAAGGGAAAGAATAATTCCTTGTCTATGTATCTGTCTAGGGAAGTTGTTCAACCAGACCAATGTATGAGCAAACCACATGAGAAAGTGTCCCTCCGATGTGGAAGAATCCGTTCCAGTCTTGTTTAATGTTTCCTGTGTACAGTCAAGTAAAGATGTCCTAACTGCACCCCTCTGCAATATCAACCAGAAAAAAAACAAAGTTTTTTTTTTGTAAGACAAACTGTCAACTCATTAAAAATTATAATGTACCATTTGTTTATTTATTTATTAATTTATTGTTATTTAAATTGGCATCAGATCACCATTAGTTACAGAAAATGCTTCTGCAGGACACCTTGCAAAAATGTCTTTTGAAGTAGTACAGGTTATTGTTCATTAATACACCTTTCTGGTCATGCAGATCAGATTGATATTTGGCAATTTGGGTTTTGTTTTGTTTGGGTTTTTTCCTTTCTCTTTTTTCTTTCCCTTCCCTGTACTTTTTCTTCCAGAAGCTGATACACCAATTACTATGGTCAATTGAATGACCAGGTCATCACCAGCAATTTATCACAGTTCAAATAATTGTTTCCTAATCTGCCTCAAGGAGCTGCTAATATTCATGTGTATTATTCATGTGCATTCTGCTCTAACATGGTGGCCTAACTTCTGTGTAAGCTTTTGACATGCAGAACACTTCTGTCTCCTTTCTACACCCACAACCTTCCATTCTCATACTTGCCAATGTGTCTTTCTGAGACTAATTCCAGACAGATTTTCATCAAGTTTCCCCCTGCATGTCAGTTCTATTATTAAAAAACAATCCTATATAAGCTTTATGCTACACCTAAAGCAAGTGCTGGTGCTAGCATCTGACCTCCCAGGCCTTGTTAGGTGACATAAAATACCTTTTTCACCATAACATACCAAACATGTGACAGACAACTGATTACAGTGGCAATTCTAGCCTGCCCTCCTTTTCTTATTTTTAAAGTAAAAAATTTGTGCCCCACTCTTTATGGTTTTTCTTAGTCACAGTGTAAAGTTCATGACTCCATTTTTCATCACCCTATCACCTTACAGTAGGAATAGACACATCTATGAGCACTGAAGTGAGATTATGAAATCATAATCCTGGTTTTGGTTCTTTGCCAGAGCTCATGCAAATTTAGCTTTTACTCCACAGAGAATGATCAAATGTATGCTATTTTGTAACATGGATGTGAACTGACAACTGACCTACTTCTCTCCCAGGGGCTGAAAATTTTAAAGGTGTTTTTACCTTCCACCGCGGAACACCAAAATGCTTAAGGAAGGTAGAAAATGTTTTTGAAGCACAGTTAACACCAACTTTGTAATCTTTATTATTAAGGAGTACTTTGTCAGCTCTTTTAGAAGTGCAGAACAAGACACAAACAATGAATTCAGCAAGAAGGAAGCACCACCAATGTCTGCTGTGGCACACAGTGAGGACAGTCCTTTCACACTTTCAAAGATGTGAAAAATGGGAATAACAAATCTAAAGCTAGAAGGTATGCAGCAACAGTGAACCAAATTTTAAAAGAGACAGATACAGAGAGAGAAGAAACAATACAAATCCAGAAAACAAGTGAAGAGAGACCTAATTATTGACCATTATTTCTATATTGTACCCTGCAGTTCAACAGAGCAAAGCTATGAACTGATGTAAAGTGATGGAAGTAACCAAGGACAGAAATTTCACATGTAACTTAGGCCTTTCAGTCTCACCAGGGAAAAAGGGAGATGAGATTCTCTCAAACCAGAGAAGAAGTGGAGCTTCAGGACCAACACCAAAGTTATTAAAAAACCAAAAATTTTAACTTATAAGTACCCCAATACAAATAAGATATTAGAATATTTGTAACAAGAACTAATTTAATAAGAGATGGGGACAACTAGCCATTTTGGTCAATTTAGACTTTTCAGAAATTTTATTTAAGAGATTGATTCCAAAGTGACACTTTAGGAAGTGAGAATGAGTACAAAATGCTTTTACTACTTTAGAATCCAGGATACAGACCAGATTCATCACCAGGGGAGGCGATGGAACATTTGACTCTGCTACATTGGAGATTATCTCTGTTGAACATATCAAGGAAATTGTGCCTGGGATTAGCTGTTATTCAAAGAAGGTCTTTATTTTCTCCATCTCTTTGCTAATGCACAGGCACACTTCTTTCTACAGAAAAATCTGCCTTATTTCAAGTTTTGTTATGTGCTTTATTTGTAGTAGATGAAATAAGAAAAACTAAAACATATAAACTTCACACCCCCTTCGTGTTGCAATAAGGAGCGAGGCAGAGTGCCCAGGCAGGTGCAAAGGAGAGCTGCTTTATTGCAAAAATCCGGCCTTTTTAAGCAGTTAGCTGGTTATCTGTTTACATAGTTTTAAGGCACAACCAACATAATTCAACCAACCACCATACACCACGATGTGAGCATGTGACAGTCACACAGCATGTTATTCTACCCCTAATTCAGCTGTGTCTCGTTCCCACAGTCCTTCTCTACTTAGCCAAAGTAACAGGCCTGAGCTGTGATTTTACAAAGGCAACAAGGCATTCATTTTATAAAGTTCTACCTATATGCAACACCTTGGTACTACATTGAAACTCAACACTTAAATAAGGTTGTCCGACAGTAGTTTTTAAAAAAATAGTTACATGTAAACAATTTTATTACTTAAGGAACTTTATTATTTATTAGGGTGTTGTATGGTCACACGATAAGTGTGAAATGCAATATAGGAGTCAGAATACTAATAACCAGTATTTCATATTTATTTTCATTACCTTGGTGTATTTTAAATGGTATTTTGTGCGGTAGATTATACAACAAGAGTGAAAATAATACTATACAAATATGTGTGTATACAGAACACAGGCAACAGTGATTTCGCTGTCTGCACACCGAGTAACATATTCTGTTAAAACTTTGAAGTACCATTATGTTAAACAAAATGTGTTATGATTCAGAGATACAAAAGTGTTTTCAATTGATTCACATTTCCAATTAAATTTATGATCAGCAAAGACATAATGATATTATCCACAAAATTGTACCAGATATGATAATAACACCCAACTGCATCTGTGCTGTAAAAAGTATAACAGTAGTGCACTATCACTGGTTCTAATTACCTCTTATCCTTTAGAGACTGGCAGGTGGCCAATGAAATGTGGATATAAAATCAGAATATAATCAGATAAAGGGAGATGAAACTGTTATTGGCTTTTAGTTATGTAAATTAAGAATTTTACTCAACAAGTTATTTAGTCATCCTGATGAGTAGAAACATTCATTTGGAAGACTAATTATACAGTACTTACAAAGATTAGAACACCCAATTATTTCTATTGCAAAGAGTGTAACGTACATCTTAAATATATTAAGTTAGTGGTGAGAATGAATTTTGTTTATTTCCTTTACAGGAAATTTCCAAAGGAAGCCAAGTACAGACAAAAGCAATTGGCCTAGTGGTGAACCTGTAAGAAATACTCTTTTGTCTAAATTGATTCTCTTTTGCTCTGCCTTTCAGACCTCCTTTGAGTCAATATCTTGCACACAGATGTACTCAACTACTAGAAACAGTCTTTCAGATGAAGCACAAATGGAGGACCTGATCACTTGCAATCTCCTGAGATGGCACAGTTCATCTGAAAGGATAGCAGTGTTTGCTGATATCCCTCCCACCAGGTTTCCTCAGCTACCGGTCTAAGCAAATAGCAGACCTATTTCCTTCACAAATATTTGAGTGAAATATATAACAAATTGTGACTTGTACCATGCACATGACCATATCCCCTTTACTTCACATAAATATATTTATTTCCTACCAGCATTATCCACTAAAAGGACAATTTTCACTTGTATTTTGTCAAAGAGGGAAAAGCCTCTATTATGCAAATTTCCTAAAAGGCTGTATTACTTAAGTCCATAAGCCACTTAAAATAGAACAACATTTCATGATTTATTTAATAGATTAGTACGTCATAAGCCTTGACTTGCACGGGTGTGTAATCGACAAGCAATCCATACAACAAGAGTAATTTTGCATGACAAACACCCAAAAACACTGTGCTAGATCATGTTTATTCCAAAGGGGAAGGATTTAAGTTCTTGACATAACTGCCTCTAACACTGATCACTGTGAGAGATGAGAGAGATAGGCGACTGCAGATAAGGAAAACCAGGAAACGAGCAGAGGGTTTTATCCTCCAAAGACATAAGAGAGTCTATTAAAGTCCACTGTGCAAGTTTCCATTGATTTTTGCAAACAAATTGCTAAAAGACCGTAAGTTGTAGCATTAAAAAAAAAATCCTAATGAAGTAAGACAGTTTGTTACTATTCATTGCCTTGGCTACTGCAAGTACAATTATCTCCTTCACAGTCCCTCTGACAAGCACAAATCTCAAAAAAGCCCCATTACTTTTCCCATATAGACCACTACATTATGTTATTGTGCAATAATAAACATGACTATAACTACTAAATTATTCTTTTTACTGTATTTGTCTTATCAGCATTGCTTGAATCACAGAAACATAGAATACCCTGAATTGGAAGGGAACCACAAGCATCACCAAATACAGCTCCTGGCTCTACACAGGAAAATTTTAAAAAATCACACTGAATCAGCACTTCACTTTAAACATTTTTTTTTCTTTTCTAATTTTACTCATTTTTGCACAGTAAGTGAGCAGATTTCCAGATAGCTACTCTCTACTTACAAACTGAGGAATAATCTCAGGAAAGGTGAGATAGAATATCTGTATATCAGGACTGTTTCTTTCTTCTCTACCTTTTGTACAGGACCAAAAATGACAGAATTTGAAGTCCTCCACTCTACCTCTTAGTTGTTTATGAGAAGGAAAACCCACTTTAGAGCTACAGCACTACTGAAATTCTCTTTGTTATGGGAACATTCCCACCTGCTTACTCCGAGTTGAAACTATGTTGGTTACAAGGTGTTACAGATGCAGCAGGGTAACCTTAATCCATGGCTGCAGCAACCATTACAGGACACATTCAATGAATCATTGCCCGGTTTCCAATGCCTCCTTTTCTTGAAGAGAAAGGACAAAGAGCGTGAGCTTCTTGAAGTCCTTGTTGCTGAGGTGGTGTGCATCAGATACAGGCTTTGGGCCCAGAGGATGAACCTGGAGTGGGGTCCTTGGGATGCCCTAAATTTGGCACCCACAGTTTGGCTGCGGCAGGCCATTGTCTTTGACATCCTATTATGAAATTTCAGAAGTTCCTGATTTAGGAAAACAGCTACTGTCCTGTGTAGCCCAATATCTCCTGACTCCTACCACTCAGGCCACCTTCTCAGTCACAGTCTGCCTTTCATCCCACTTACTTGTCACCCTTATGGCTTGAGGGCCAGAGATGGGATCTGCAGTACTGCTTTGTGGAACATCATGATCACACCATCAGCTCGTTAGCCAATGCATGCACAAAAGGGAGAAAGGATACATAGCAGAATTGTGTTCAGAAAAGCCCAGGAGGGCTCTACTCCCAGGGCAAGGTTTCACATGCAGCTGACTTTGTAGCAGGAACTAACTGGTGGAAATTGGATGGGTAGATTTTGGCTTGGTTAGTCACCATGCAAGAGACCACTCTCAAAGTACCAGAGGAACAACTTTAGAAAATATAACAGACCTTGATGTCAGCAGATCAGCAGTGCTTACCTCTCCTCTGAGTTGAGCACCTCGATACCACTAAAAGCCTTACACACATCCTTCCTTTCACCCATGAAAGCATTTAAAGGAAAATATTGCACATATCAGGATGGCAGTGTAGAACATTTCCAGAGGAAGCTCCCAGTGTTGGGTGGGAAAAGGAGCAGGCTGAAGGATTGTCTCTGGATATGTGTATATTGGGCTCCTTTGCCATGTCCAAGCATGAAGAGCTTAGAAATGCATCAGTACATGCAATCTCCTCCAAATTGTCCAACAGAGCAGTCCTGGGATCCAAGGACTACAGGCTGGTTGGCTTGGTGCATTTCCCTTTAAAGGTCTGTTGTAGATCTCTACATCAAGGCACATGCACTGGGTCCCACAAAAAGAGCACTTGTTCCGGTTCTCAGAAGCATGATCTTCACCTTCTTGAACTCTTGCCATTGCTCATCAGTCTTGCACCCAATGTCAGTCACAAGATTAACAGATTTCTGGTTCCCCCACCAAATCCTCTACCTCTGGAGAAACTTTTTGTTTCAAAAGAAACTAATTCTTCTGAAAGTATCAGCAGGAAATAATACTGAAGATAGGACTGGCAGCAAGGCCACAATACAAGTCCAAGTTTGATTCAGGAAGCAAAGACAGTCACACCTACACCATATCTTAGCCAGGACTGCTGGCCCTTGAATGAGATGAAATAGAGCTCAGGTGCAGAGGTGGAGGGAGGTCTCAGGAAAGGATGATCAGGGCCACTGAAGTCAATTAATACCCTCAGAGGCTTAGCTTCAAAACCATAATACTGCTTTTTGAAAAGCCCTCTAGTGTAAATACAGCCACTATAGATATGTATACTAAAATGTCTCTTAGCCTTAATCTATTACTTTTATGTGGGACAGAAAAAAAAAGAGTAAACATGTGAACAGCTCAAAACCCCCTCTATAGAATCATGTCATTTAATAATAATCCCATTGGACACAACAAGCACAATATTTTTCTATTAAACTCACATTCTGCCTCCAAACAGTAACTTTAGGGGAAATAGGCTAAAACTGAATGTCAGAGATTTTCCAGCTCAATGCACAAGACATGCATTGAAAATACATCCCTGAACTTACATGTTGCTCCTCACAGTAGGAAACGGGCCACCTGATTGCTAAGACTCCCTCTTTGTCTCCTGAAGCAACAACAGAACACAATTTTGAAGCTGCCTAAAAATCATGCCCTTTTCAGATCAAATACACAAAAGACACAAAAAAACTGACACATCATTTTTTGCTATTCATTTCTTCCTTGGCAATTTAATAGTTTTTATGTAACAAAGAAGAAAATGGGAAGTTAGTCTAAGAAACTATTTGATTTTCAAAATCAGAAGTTATTTTAATTATTAGAACTGTGTCAAAGTAAGATTTTGTTTCTGAACTCTCAAAATCTATTGGAAAGGCCAGATTAAGATCTCATATTTTGAGGAGGTTTCTAGGTTTCTGACAGGACAGAGGAAACAGTCTAATGTATTATATCTAAATACTGCCATGTTAGATGCAAATCATGACCAAAATGTTGCAGTCCATATAATGGCCATTTATAAAGATTTTACTGGCATCAAAAAAATCAGTGAGACATCATTTGTAGCCACAGGATAGCATATTCTTTATCTGAACTGCCATCTATTTGAAAAACTGTTCCTGCTATTCCCTTTTCCTCAGCAAAACGGGTGTTTTGCTGACACCAAAAGGTGGAAATAAGAAAGGCACCATGTGTCCCCGTGCAAACACAGAGAACAGTGAAGTGATTTGGGATCTGCTTCTTATTTATATATTTGTTTGAATTTGTGTGATATTTTTTAAATATATTTGATAGGTAAACGGGAAGGAAAAAAAAGAATAAGCATTCAGTAGGTCAATTATTGATATAAGAGTCTGAGCAAGCAACAGCAAAATTCACTATGGTAATTTATCTGCATGGGTCAATGGCTATTGACTGCCTGAAAATAAAGGTCGATCACACTGATAGATTTCAGTGCCATAGCTATGAACATATATTAATAAACGCAGCACAGAAGTGGTTTTTGACTTGGTTGAGAAGGACAGATAATCAATATCCTTGTGTCCTTGCCGAGGCTGAACTTTGTACTTGAATTATGTTAATCAAAGACTAAATAAAGTGCTGATGGTTTTATATAATTAAGATATGGAGAAAAATAATAAAGTAGTTGGTGGCTTTTATTGGTTATTTGATGCTGAAATTAGTAAAAAAACCCATGGAAGCCATTTTAAAAAAGCAACATCTGTTTTTCACAAGCATCCTCTCCTGTCCCAGCTATTATTCCTACTATATTCTTGCTGCAAGAACAAATTCAGCACCTTACACTGCAAACAAACATGGACAAGTGGTTTGGACAATTTTTTATAAGAGCCCAGAAGGTCTGGACTGTCAGTTTTTTTCAGACAGGTGGCCATGCTATAAAGGTCCACTGATCCATGGATGTTTCATCCAGACAGCATTGTTTTGTAAGACATTGGAAGTTTCCTTTTGGAAAGAGGCAAAAGTGCAGAATCCTGGCAACCTGACCCTATCTGAATGCTGCTGTCCCTTTCCACTTATTTCCACCCCCCACCACCCTGCCCAGCATGTAGACTTGTACAGCTGAGTTGGTTGAGGGAGTTAATCCAGCTGAAAACTAACCACTTGATTTGGTAGGAGTAGGATGTAAATGGAGCAGCTCTCCACTCCCAGTGTGGTCTTTAAAATGTTGGGAGGTTGGGAAAAAAATCATGAAACTGAAGCAGGCTCAGCAGCATGGCCTAAAGCAACCATTAGCTCTAGTAGATGCACCCTGAGATGCAAACTGCAAAAGAGTGAGCCTAAACATGTGTCTTAGCATGTGTGACTCGTTCTGTGAGACTACTGAGTTTCAATCACTCAGCACAACTGCTGGCACAAGTAGTCTATTATACCACTTCACTTCTCTATGTGGTCATTTCAAGAAAAGCCTAAATTATTCAGGTATTTAATGAAATACCGGGCGTTAATATTCCAGCTGTACCGTGAAACCAGTTATTGAGTGGAATGACTAACCTTCCCATTCATTTAGAGAATAGATGCATTGCAACAATAAGTGTTAATTTTCTGGAATCATACGAAGAACCATATGGGTCCAGTGCTGAGCATAAAAGAGTGCACAGTGCTATAAATATATCTAATAGATACAATTTTACTTCTCTTTTTGAATTAGCAATTCCAAACAATCAGAAACCAGGTATTTTGCATGTTAGCTACCTATTATTTTCTGTTTTTTCCTGTTATGAATAAAAACTTCTTCCAGTTCTCAGACTGCTTAGGTGATTAGCTTTATATCAGAGCAATAAGGCAGTTATTTTCTTTTTTTTAATATTTAAAAATAAATTTAATACAAAATAAGCAATTTGATTGTGTATAAATATATATATATCAAACCACAGATTCCTAGATGATCCAAATGAACCAAGCTTTCAGAATTGCAATCTCATTTCTGTACCTACACATGAAAGAACACAGATAATGGCAGGGGCTCTTAAATCTTCATCTCCCTTCAAACCAATCATTTGAAATGTGGATGCACTTGGATAAGCCTGCATCTAGATGGTATCTACATACTACTTGACAATAACCAGTTAATGTGCCCAGATTGCTATTCCTTATGCTGGACAAGGCCATTTTACACTTGCATTATGTTCCCTCCTGGTTTGAGCCACTTTTTCTTTCGCTGGACAGAAAGTTGGTATCTCTTTCTAAGGCACAGAAAAATTCCTTATAATAAAGAAAACAGCTGCATGAAAAGCAGTCAGAGACATGTAAAATACTAGTGAACCTGAAAAATCAGAAGTATATCAGTTAAGTATTTCTCTTTAATCCTTTTATTCTACCCTCATCTCTCTATTTGAAAGCCTTTAGCTTCCTTTCTTTCCCCTCTGAATTGAGCCCCTTCACCAATTGTCCTTCTAGTGGCCCTATCAGTAAATGAGTTTTAAGTTTCTTAAAAAAAGAGGTGACTTCTAGTAATTAATTCACATGCCTCTTTCCTTTCAAAATTGGTCCAATTTTTACTACACCATTGTCATTTACTACACCAAACCACTACAACCATAAACCTGGATACTATCTCTTAGGCTGAATGTAACAGGACAAATTTTTTTTTTCTGCTGCAATATTTTCTGTGTTAAATTTAGCTGAATTTGACCTTTCAGCTCAGTTTAAAATAAAAAAATTCAGGTTTTCCAAATATTTTTCACTTTCTTTTTCAATGGAACTAGAAGTCAAATTTGAACTGATTTTATTACTTGTTTACTTTGTTTCTGAAAGGAATATAGCAGTCTCAAAAAACTTTTTCCTGCACAAGCAGTAATTTCTGCTTTCAAATTAACATTTTAATCCTTGACACTTTGTAAATATTTCCCTTAAAGCAGCAAGGTTACAGGATTTGCAAACACCTATGTTGCGTACTAGACGTAAACCCTTTAGCTTCTTAGCATGAACCTGTAAAGTTAGATATGTCTGTGCTTAGAGATGTAAGCAAAATCTTAACTTTTTATTTTTACAGTTACCTGAATTAAAAAGTCAAAGTTTATTTAGATGCTCTTTAATATTTGCTGTTTTTATCTCCTGTTAAGTGACTGTATATATCATAGAATGCATGTGAAAGCCTGAGGAGGATGTAGCTGTCTGTACATGTACACAAAGAACTTGTACTTCATCATTTCCAACATTCACAATAGCTAAAGCTGGAGAAGCACAAGAGAATTCTTAGTTCACTGACCAGAATTCCCACCCACTCATGCAGGAAAATGAGATTTCTTATCAGCTAAACAACTTACATCTCCACCTTCCCATCCATCTGCTGAATGGGAAGAGAGTTCAAACCAAATGAACCATTGAATTTCACTGTAAATAAAAGGGCTTAGGTGTCTTATGATATATTTTCCCCTCCTTCCCCTCTTCTGCCCTTTCACATATATTTCCTGAGTTTCTTTTTGAATATGACAAAAGACCTTTCAAGTATTTTCGTCTTGCAATAGCCAAAACCACCTTTGAGCTGTAGTGCCAATCCATGGGTTGCACTGGCTTCTTAGCAATCACTGTAAGTTGGTACATATATTTCATTGGAACAAATATATCTGCAACCTTGAATATTACACAGTATAAAATCAGATTAAAGAAAAGTTCTACTGACTTATCCCAGTGATAATATTTAGGTGTCACATTGATATCCAGATAAGTTTCAGTATAAAAACTGGCTACTGATCTGCCAGTCATTTAGGTCAGGCACCTGAGTGTAAATCACTCTGGACCTGTCCTGGCCCACATAAATGGACCTCCTTCCCATGGTGGAGGCATTTTGGAGGTTACTCAGCTCTCATTCTGGTGTGGCATCAGATCCCTGTTAGGACAGCTAGAGCCCTGGGTACCTCAGTTTAGAAGCAAGTTGCCTTTGTGTACTCTTTATAAATCAAGTATTAACATTTGCAGAGGTTTATGTATAGTTTTAATCTTAGAGCATTCTGTCCAGTGCAGAAATTCACAAGGTTGTTGCCTCACTCCTGTTTTTGGAGGCAAACCTGTCCCCAGTGAGAGTTCAAAGTGTAAGATGTTTATTGAGCTTTAGATTGGGCAAAGCAGGGAAGTGCCTCAATCTCCCCCTTGAACCCTGGATACCTCACCTGGGCACAAAGAGACCATGTTATCTTTGCTATTTTCAAAGGCATTCTCTGAGAAGATAAAACTTGAATCTAAAAAGAGGATATAATGATCAGCTGCATATTCTTAGCTGAATACAAGAAGTTCAGAGTAACTTTTAATAGAAAGTATTTGCCTGATCCCATCTAGTAGCTGCTCAGCTGCCCAATGTTCATTAAATCACAGCTGTTAAAACACGCTTCCCCTCTTTTCAGCTGCTTTCTGTATCTGAGTCCAGGGCTTCCACATTTGTCAAGTACTAATATGTCTCTCTAAAGCAAACACATGCTGTAGGTGGAGAGAGATATCGCCCATCAGCCTGTCAGCCAAGCAAACAAACCCTGGCACACAAGTACAAGTGAGTTGTGATTATTTCTTTGCAGAAAGATGTTCAGCAGAATAGGTACTCTGGAGATGCCACATGTCCCACTCACAGAGGTGCCAGAAATATCTGCTATTTAAAGTATTCTGGGCATCAGGAATACAAGGTAATCTTAAACTGTCTCACGGTGTTAATTAAGTAGAGCCAGCCAGGTAGCTGCTTTAGAAACACTTTTAATAGATTTAACAGAACTAGTGATAGAAAAAGATGGCTTTTCACAAGCCTTTAGATTATACAGGGATTTAAAAAGGAAAGCCAACAAAAACCAAACACTAACCCCCTAGCTTATATGTCCCAGTACTTCAGTTTCAAATGGAAATATTTTATTTTCTTGTGACTTCTTGCTCCTTGTCTAGAGATTTCAGCACATTAATAACAGAAAAAAATGCAATTCAAAATAGCAACAGTTTGATTGGTACAACGCAGGCCAGAAGATTCCTAAAAAACCTGGACAACAATTTCATGAAACAGGTCCTAAGGGAGCCGACTTTGAAAGAAACCCTTCTTCATTGTCTGCACAGAGTAGAGGTTAACAGAGTGGATTTCATGAGTGGTTGGTGGCTGTCTTGGCCACAGTGACCATGAAATGATTGAGTATAAAATCTCTGTTGACAGGAGGAAAAGTGCCAGCAAAGCTTCAACTCTGGACTCTGAGTGTCTCTTCAATTCTGGAGTGTGATCCCCTGGGAAAGTATTCTTTGCAGCTGCTGGGATCCATCAGTGCTGGTCACTTTTTAAATATCACCTCCTAAGGGCATAGGAGCAGGGAGTTCCCAAATGCTGGAAGTCAAGCAGACAAGGCAGAAGACTGGCTTGCATGAACAGGAATCTTCTCTTGGAAATAAGGCAAAAAAGAAAGGTGTATGTTCAGTGGAAGCAAGGTCAGGTGAAATGGAAATAATCCAGAGATGCTACTTGACATGGAAGGGAGAAAATGCTTGTGGCCAAAGGTTGTCTGGACTAGAAGCTGACCAGAACTGTGGGGGACAATAAAAAGAGTACTTTCAAATATATTAATGGCAATAGGGAGTGAAAAAATAACACTGTCCCATTACAGGATGAGAATGGTCACCTCACAAACAAGGACAGAGACAAGGCAGACGTGTTTAATGCATTCTTGACCTCTGTCTTCAACACGGATGATGGATTGAGGGGGTCTCAGTGCCCTGAGCTGGAGGATTGTGACTGCAAAAATGATCAATTTCCAGTTGACCCTGAAACTGTGCAGGATCTTCTGTTCCAGCTGGACCCCTACGAATCTATGGGGCCTTGTGGAATTCATCCAAGAATCCTCAGAGCTAGCTTATGTCATTGCAAAATCTGTCTTGATGATTTTTGAATGATCTTGGGAATCTGGAGAGGTCCCAGCTGACCGGAAGCTGGCAAACATTGTCCCAATTTTCAAGAAGGGCAAGAAGGAAGACACCAGAAACTACAGGCCTGTCAGTCTTGCTTCAGTGCCTGGCAAAGTTATGAAGAAGATTATTCTGGGAGGTATTGAAAAACACCTGAAACACAACAGAGTCATTAGTCACAGCCAGCACAGCTTCATGAGAGGAAAGTCCTGCTTATCAAATCTGATTTCCTTTCATGACAAGGTAACTCACACAGTTGATCAAAAGAAACCAGCTGATGTAATCATTTTAGATTTCAGTAAAGATTTTGATAATGTCTCTTACAGGATCCTTCTGGATAAAATGTCCAGCACACAACTGGATAAACACATCATGGATAGGTGATGGGTCAGGCACAAAGGTTTATAGTGAATGGGGTGACATCAGACTGGAGATTTGTCACTAGTGGAGCTCCACAGGCTTCCATTCTCAGCCCTGTGCTCTTCAACATCTTCATAAATGACTTGGATGCAGGACTGGAAGGGATATTAAGTAAGTTTGCAGATAATACAAAAGTGGAAGGAGCTGTTCACTCCCTCGAAGACAGGGAGGCCCTGCAGAGAGATCTCGGTAAATTAAAGGGCTGGGCAATCACCAACCCTATGAAATTCAACAAGGGGAAGTGCCAGGATGGGATGGGGCCACCCTAGATGTACATGCAGACTGGGGAATGTGATGCTGCACCTGTGGGTCCTGGTCAGTGGCAAGTTGAATACAAGTCAGCAGTGCCGTGGCAGCCAGGAGGGGCAGCCGTGTCCTGGGGGTGCATCAGGCACAGCATCACCAGCCAGGCAAGGGAGGGGATTGTCCCACTCTGCTCTGCACTGGGGTGGCCTCACCTCGAGTGCTGGGGCAGTTTTGGGCACTGCAATATAAAAAAGACATTAAAGTTTTTCTCATTAAAGAGAGCATCCAAAGAAGGGCCATGAGGATGGTGAAGGATTTGGAGGGCAAGCTGTGTGAGGAAGAGCTGAGGTCTCTCGGTCTGTTCAGCCTGGAGAAGAAGAGACTGAGAGGAGACCTCATTGTGACCTACAACTTCCTTGTGATGGGAAGAGGAGTAGCAAACACTGATCTCTTCTCTCTGGTAACCAGTGGCCGGACCTAAGGGAATGACCTGAAGTTGTGTCAGGGGAGGTTTAGGTTGGATATTAGAAAAAGGTTCTTCACCCAGAGAGTGTTCGGGCACTGGAACAGGCCTCCCAGGGAAATGGTCACAGCACCAAGCCTGACAGAGTTGAAGTGTTTGGACAATGCTCTCAGGAACATGGTGTGGTTCTTGGGCATGGCCTGTTGCAGGCCTAAGAGTTGGACCCAATGATCCTTGTGGGTCCCTTCCAACTCAGCATAGTTTGATTCTGTGATTGATTCAACCCTTTTTTCTTATTAGTAAATTAGAAATATTTTCAAGTTCTTAACCCTTAAAACATGCTCATGGGAAGAAAAATAACTTTTTAGCTACCAATAAGTCACGTTATTAGGCACATGAATATTTAATGTGAAAGGAAACCATCTGAAGCGTGGAAATCTAGCAAGAGTAAAAATTCTCCTCAGCCTCTGTGTTGTGTCACTGTATCATTTCAAGGGCGGGGTTTTTTTTGTACTCTTCTGTTTTGTACTCATTTTTACCCAAGTATTTGAACTTTTCCCTTTTCCCTTTTACCATACCTGTTCTCTTGTCTTTTCCCTCTATCATTGCCACCATGTGGAACAAGGATGATCCTTCCAAGGGCAGTGGGCTCAGTAGGATAGAAGGAAACTTGTCCTCACCTTCCTGATGGAGGGCCAAGTAGCAGGAAAAAGGATACAGCAACATGAACACATCTTTCTCCTGAGGGAGAGATGGAGTGGAAGACTATAGAACAAACCTGGTAAAAAATCAAGGCCTGGTCCAGGTTCTGCTCTTCATGACTTCGCGGGTGTAGAGAAGAACCCAACAGAAAAACCAGACCTTCTTCCCTCCAAAATATCAGAGGTAAAGGAGACCTTTCTGGGCAGAATACACTTCATTGCTTATTTCCTTAAGATAAGGACTGCAGTGAGGAGATGCTGAAAAAGGATGAGGCATTTCCCAGCCAGAGGAGAGATGCAGAAATTATCAGTCTGTTTTTACTAGCACAAGACAGTGTAACAAATTACACAATTTATTCTCAAACTACCCTCATAGGCACTTAGTGGTAGCTAGGCCTATGGATTAAAATCATGAAGTCCTAAAGAAAGTCTCACAGGAGCTCCAATTTCACTTCTAAGTGCATTTCTTTTTCTCTTTCTGTACATCAAGCCTTCTTTTCCTGATGTTGGAAAATATACAGAAAATTAATTTATATATTCTCAAGCCTTAAGACCTTCACCATTGAGGGATGCATGTACACAGACCCGCAAAATACACTTAATGTAGAGATTCACAACATGCAATGTTTCCTTTGTGCTGCAACATCACTACCCAGCAACATTGTAAAGGAGTGAATCAATACTAACTCCTGTTGATGTGAGGTCTTTTGAGACTATATTCAATGCCTTCATGCATTCCCTACATCCTAACCTTTAGAGCATCAGTTTTAAGTTTTCTTTTCCTCTGCTAGAAACTTAAAGAAGTTTGCTTTATCGCTTCTTTTCCAGATCACTTGCAGACATTTTTCACAGAGCAACAAAGCAAACTGTAAGGAAACAGTTAAGTTAAAGAACTTTAACAAGGAAAAAGGAATATTTGATGCTGGATGGAAAACATGCTAACATTTTATTTTGAACACCCAAAGATAGCTGGGCTAACATCGGCATTATGTATCTGCAAGGAGAAGTTGGTGTGTCCAGAGGGCACAGAGAGGAGGGTATACAAAGGCAGCGCCCCTGCAGGCTTTCCACAACCCCACAGCTAGTTAGAAGGACGTTTCCAGATGTAAAATTACCAGGATTTCTTCCGCCTGCAGCCGGACTAAGTAGTTTGTTAACGTGAACTGCCTCTGCCACCCTGTGGGAGCTTGCGGGAAGTGCTGGAGTGCCATGGAACCAGCAACCAGCATCCGGCACCGAGCCTTACCTTTCCATTACAGAGATCGCCTGGTGTTGCAATCCTCTGCCAGCCCGGGAATCAACCCACACGACACACCGTCAAAGCAGGATAATCTTTTCAGTTTTATTTCTCAATGGATTTGAGTAAAAAAAAAAAAAAAAAAAAAAAAAGAAGAAGAAAAAAAAGCACCACCAAACTCCCAAAACTCCTGAATCTGAACAAGCACAAACTTTGTGGTAGCTGTAATCTGAAGCTCTGTATTTGTTGCAGAGATCCTCATCCTTCATAAATCACTGTTGACTGATGAACGGCAAGGAAGATATTTTTCCAATAAAATACACATAACTTTAAATGGCAAAAGAAGAACTGTCAGCAGACACTGCTCAAATGGATCAGTTAAAAGCTGTTTAGTCCCTGGAAAATTGTGTTTTGGTACATGCATTTGCAGGCAATTCCAGGACCATGAGCGTATGTATTTAAACCATTTAAAGACTAGATGTAGTAAGAGCTACAGAAAGAAAATGCAGACACTAAAAACCCCAGATTATTTTGTATGGACTAGACCATTCATGAAAAAAAAAAAAAAGAAAAGAGTATCTTGGCATAGAGATAGAGTGAACCCTTTCAGTCACTTCTATTCTAGGCATCACTGTAGACATGCAACTTACCTGAGGCTAACACATAAAAGAGAGATTTTGCCATTAATACCATTCCAAAAATATTTAATCAGCATGTGTTTGGCAAAGCTATCAGAAAGTTTTCTGCACATCACACATACTCAGTAGTGGAGCTAGTTGGAAAAGAAGTGGGGATAAGGGGAGAAGTGTGCATTACCATTGCTGATTCGGCTTTTCTTTTTTCCTTCTTCTAGCTCATTCAAAATGCAGAACATTTTTATTCCTTACAACAAAACAAAGATCTCCAGGCCTTCATGAAGATTAATGCAATTACCTGAAACATAGAAAAAACCAACAACCAGTTGTGTTAATTATTGCTCCTATTTCTTTATATTCATCTATGTATATATACACACACAAATGTGTTCATGTATAAATGACTACATATTTATATATACTGCTCCTTAACACTCATGAGAAAGGGAAACTGTGTTCTAAGATCTTAGTTCCCTGTAGGAAGAACTTTCGTTGTAATATCAACTAGTAGAACAGCTATCTGTACCTGGGAAGGCCCAGAGTTAAAGGCTGTTGATGGTATTACCTGATGCAGATGAAGTCTTCAATTCCCAACCTGGTCCTGCAGAAGAAAAGGGAGGATGGAATGAGGGACATTGTTACCATCCTGAAGTTTTCCAGCATCATCTGAGGGCAGATATTTTGATCCACTTGTATCCAGACCTAGGACAAATGAGGCCCTGTGAATTTTAATCTGATAATCATTGAAATAATAGGCTCACTCTCTTTGTCTGAGTTATGTGTACTTTACAAAAGTTGAGAGGTTCACATCTATTGCTACACTGTGCCTATCATTATATCTTACTTAGCTTGAATGACATTTAAATAATAGCCTTAACCTTCCTCTGGCTTCTTGTGGAGTATTCCATCTTTATCTGGCTAATCTTCATGTCCTGACCTAGCTTCTTCTGTGTAGGATTTGAGGATATCTGATGAGGTACATACAGCCATAGAGACCATAATTAAAAATGAAACCAGAAAACTGACATTAAACTTTCCAGTTCTTCCCATGCTGTAGAGAAAAAAGCTGTGGGGGTTGATGGCTGCAAGCACCTTGTGGGGAAATCGAATTTCCTAGAGGATTGAGATTCTGCACATTCTCCAATATGACTTAAGTTGCCCAAGTCAGTCAGTGCCCTGGGAAGTTGAGCTACAGATCCTTCAGTACTATGAGTCCCTTGAGGCATAAGGAGCTCTGATGTCTGGCACACTGAATTAGCACCCAGGAGGACCCAGCTTTAGTTCCTAGGTCAACCAAAGATTGATGCCAATTTTGCATTAATTATTTTGTTTTAAGCCACACAGAGCCAAAACAATCCCCCAGGCTGGACTTATATGGAGCTGAGTAAACCAAGTCAGGCTCAGTGCCATGTCTCAATATGCTAATGTATATTTGTCCATAGCATGAAAGGTATCTACCATCTCTTTTATCCTTCTTTTTCTACAGCAGAGGGAAAAAGGGTCCTTAGGCTCTCTCCATGTGAAGAGATGGCCCAAGATTGCTGGCATGGCCCAATATTCCACTCCATGTAAAGTGTTGCTACTACTTTGTCCCTGTTGAGGCTGGGTCTCGTTCTGCCCATGCTATTCAGGACACAGGCCCCTCCCTATCTCTCCAGGCCCTGTTTTGTCGTGCTGTCAATGTTTGGATCTGAGATTACTCAGCCTCAGTTTATATTGCTAAAACAGTAGTGAGAGCCTGGCCTGGGGCAAGGAAAGAGTCTAAAGAGCTTCCCGTTGCCTCCCTTTTCTGGCAAAGCTTCAGAGACCATATCTGCTTTAGGCACAGTCTTCCAAACATCCCAGAGTGGAGCACGTGCACCAAGCCAGGGATACCTCCACCCCATTGGTTACCCTAAATGCACCCTGTGCCCCACCCAGCCAGCCTCTGTAGGAGAGTCAGGAGGGGACAGAAGAATGGGCAGTGTCATGGCAAATTTGCCGGCACACAGCATACCATATCACCTGCTGGTGCTCAGCTCAGTTTTATCCCACCATTGCCCTGGATTTTTCTGGGAATGGACACTGATTTTTGATTCCCTTGTGCACCAAGGGGACTGGGGATACAGAACACGGGAGAATTCTTCATCTCTCCTGCATTGTCCTGCAATGTAGGAGGAGACACGGTGTAAGATATCACATGTGATCTCTCAAATACGAGGTTTATGGAAGAAATAAGCGTTGCCACCAACACTAGTGCTCCAGAAATGGTCTGAATGGGGTAGGACTTTGGCAGAAGTAGCAATTGCTAAATAAGGGCAGTAAAATGTCATCTGCACATACAGAAAGAGATTTGGGAGTTCAGAGCCCTGTGTATTCTCTTTCTAAGATAATTATAGTGAGCATGAAATAATGTAGAAGAGGTTTAATGCTGGGGAATCTAATCACATTGCTTTTTTATTATTATTTAAACAACACATCTACTAAAATTCACTCAGTGAAAGTTAAGATCACTAACAACTTAATTTTCATTTGGTAATTCAAGGTCTTTCTAGAGATGTAGGAGAAACTCAAGAGAAAAGCTCTCTGCCTCCATTAATGTTTTATGTCAGAGTTATAATTTTATTACAGAACTGCCTTGTTTCAGCCTCTGAGAGGAGCATCATAACATCTTAGAAATTGCTATGTAGAGCAGTTTAATTACTATCTGATAGTTAGAGCAACAGTGTGAAAGTACTGAGCTCTGTTATTCATGAACAAGCCAGAAAAATTAAACCACTCACTGGAAATTGTTCTTTAAATACTTCTGCAATACCAGTGGGAATTGCTTTCCTAGATTAAAATTCCAAGAAATGCTCACTATCTATTTCTTTAAGATGGCTTTCTGTTTGGTTGGTTGTTCAGTTTTTTTTGATCAGTGACAATAGATGGTATTTTCAGAATTACTTTGCAAGTAAGATTTCTATACCTCATTGATAGTAGGGGTCCAAGCTTCCAAAACTTCAAAAAGCTATCTCCCACTTTTGAAATATGAGCTGAAATCTAATTTTATGATCACTTTTGGTGTTTGAATACAAAAGTGTCTCTATTCATCTCCGTCATAGCATGTACTCTGCTAATTCATTGCTCATTTTATTTAAATTTAAATGTGCCTTTTAAGTCGGGTGTTCAGAATTTTATTGCTGGAATAATTTAACTGCGGCAAAAATCATACTGTAATTTTATGATACTACAGAAAATGCACGCTTTTGAAAAAAACCTCAACCAAACAAACCACACTTTGGACTTACTGCACTGAATTACAGAAGATCAGAATTTGCTTGCTCAAAAATTGCATTGTAACATTTCTCATAAATAGCCAAAAAAAATAGAAATTTAAGTCTCCTAGAGGGTAGACCAAACCATGTTTCACGTGTTTTTAACAGCATGTATGATTCCTTTGAACAGGCCTTTCCTTAGTCCCACCCTGCTGAGATTAATGAGCCTAGTTACAGGCAGAGAGAAGGAATCCACTTGTTGTTTTACAATTGGAATTTAGGAGCAAATGAAATCTATTTGGATGGTAATTCAAGTAATAATGTAATGACTTGCCAGCTTTTCTCACATCTTAACGATGTACACTTATAAAATCTGCTATGATGATGACAGGGTTCATTGGGTGGTTTTTTGAATGGCTAATTTTGTCTTGTGTATTCCAGGGCAGAAAACATTGGTGACTAAAATTGTTCAGAAGAGTCTCTGTCCTAGAATATATGAAGGGTTTAAGAGCATTGAAAAGCTTTTCAAGGATAGAATACAAATGAGCACTGACCTCAAAGGAAAAATATCAAATTAAAAAGCCCCAACAAAACCAAACAAAAAGAAAAGGGGTTAGAGAAGCAGAAAAGAACCCCCTCATGAATATTTCAATCCATTGCATATCACAAAAGACTGAAAGTTATTAGTCAGCCTAATGTGAAGTGACTAACCAAAGGGCAAAAAGATTGTCTAATAAATAAGTTCTAAATAAGAAATGTTTTTTCTAAACCAGAAATCAAGCATCCCAAAGAAATTTCTGGAATTTATAGACATTCTGAGCACCTTTTCTTTCCACACACTCCACAGCAGTACACGTGGGTTTGCAAATTGCATGGAAGACAATGTTGAGCATGCACATGTAAGGCAAATGACTCCACTCAGAATCACAGAATCACTAAGGTTAGCAAAGATTTCCAAGATTCTTGAGTTCACCCTTTGACCAAACACCACCATGTTAACTAAATCATAGCACTAAGTGCCATGTCCAGTCTTTTCTTGAACACTTCCAGGGATGGTGACTCCACCACTTCCCTGGGCAGTCAATTTCCGACCATGCTTTCAGTGAAAAAATTCTTTGTGAGATCCAATATGAACCTCCCCTTTTGCAACTTGAAGTCATTTCCTCTTCTCATGTCACCTGTTGCCTGGAAGAAGCTGTACCCCACCTGGCTACATCCTCCTTTCAGGCAGTTGTAAAGAGCAATAAGGTCTCCCCTGGGACTCCTTTTCTCCAGGATAAACACCCCCAGATCCTTCAGCTGCTCCTCGATCAACTTAGTCTCTAGACCCTTCACCACCTCAGCATCTTTCTTGAAAGGGCCCAAAACCAAGCACAGTACTCAAGGTGTGTCCTCACCAGTGCTGAGAACAGGGCATGATCACTGCCTTGGTCCTGCTGACCACACTACTTAGGTGCTATGCACAGCTACCTCATGAGTGTTGGTAGTCCAACATCTACAGTATCTGGGAAAGAGTATGAATACACTGGGAAACCAGATGATGTTCAAGCTCCTACAGCTACTGCCCCAAGAGTGGTCTCTCCTACCATGCCCGTGCAACTCTGTCATTGCCTATTGGATTTTGGGTGACTCTCACTACATCCCTTTTGCATTGCTACACAAAACCACAATAAAGAAACCCAAAACTTCAGTATGGCAACCTCCTCAAGGACTATGAAGGCAAAGCTGCAAGCGAAATGAGAGGACTTTTCTTTGCTTGAGCATGTTACAGGGTAGTCTGGGTCTGCCTTCTTTTGAGGCAAAGAGAAGAGTGTGGGGGTTTACCTGAAGCAGGGACACAATAATTAGATGGGAAAAGTGGGAAAGAAAGGACTAAAACTGGAGACAGAAGGATGGAAGCAGTGGTACTGAGGGGAAAATGCAAACTCCTGAACGAGCAGGGAAATTGAAAGAGATGAAGCTGGGCCAAGATACAATTGACATTCACAACCCATACAATTCTCTAAACAAGCTGTATTTAAAATCATCACTGGGCTGTAAAGCCTCTCTTCTTTGCCTTCTGCTGCTCACTACCTCAGTTTGAACAACTTCACTGTGAGAGAGAGGCAAAGCCTGCAGGCTTCAGAGCAGGACCAGAACCATCTACATCAATGTCCTTTAAAAGGCAGGTGGACATTCAGATTGAAAGAAGGACACTAAGCAAGGTTTTCACTGGTGCCTAAGAATGACAAATGAGAGTCTCCTAGAAAGACTTTGCTTAATAATACCCGTTGACACAATTTTCATAAATCATTTTTACAAAAGAGTCAGCAGTTTTAAAAGAACCCCACTGGTCTTTCATCACTGTCGATAACCCACATCATACAAACAGTATTTTCCAATGTATTCTAAATGCACGTATTAACCAGCAAGGGGTCCTGTAGAAATTGAAATGGCCCCTTAAAGGCCTTTGCCAGTTTAACAAAAAACAGCATTTTGCTAGGAAATCTGTCCAAGTTAAGAGAATCATAGACTTAACAGCATAGAAAAAAACCCCAAACCTTTACTTGGAAACCAGTTTAAAAATGATTTAGTGTTTGTAGGCCTGTAAGAGATGTGGTAAATTTTTTCCAGGCCCTAGGTGATCTGTCCCCTTGATCTTTCAGGCATCCTCTATTAAGAGCCTAGATTAAATTAGCTGTTGAAACACAAGGTTTGTTTTCTATGTCTATTCCTGTAAATTGAATTTGCTCTTTTGCTGTTAAAGCACAAGTAACTAGGTTAGTAAAAAGAAGGTAGAGACAGTAGTGGAAGTTGTACCAATCACAGGAAGAAGATCCTGAAGGACCTAAGGAGTGAAAACCATAAGGTGCTGCTACTGTGTCCAAAGGACGCAATTGAAACTGTACTGATGAAATAAATTAAAAAGAGCCCAGAAAGTTTATTTGAAGAGTATAGATACAACAGTGCTTAGGAGATGAAGCAGGTCATTCCAGGTCATAATACTGTTAAAGTTAATTTCTATAATTTGGTTCTACTCTTTTCTGCTTAGAACACTTTTTTTTTTTTTAACTTAAACTGTGCCTGCATGCTGCATGTCATGCATGTACCACAACTTGCATGACATGCACAAAAAGTAACAGTCCCTAAAGAAACAATGGCATCCCTAGTAACTTTAATAATTACAAGGAGACTTAATGAAGCAGTCCAACAGCCATTCTATAACAAAGAGAGCTGTACCCCAATACCCCTCTGCTAGATGCCCTGAGAAATGACAATGCTTTTGCCTCTTCAGTAGGCAATGCTGGAAATACACACACTACACTGCAGGGCTGCTGTTACATTCTCCTCAGATGAAGCAGCAGCAAAATGTGGACTTGAGAAGAAATATTTGGATCCTTTCTCTTTCAAGAGAAGGAGAGGAAATAAAGTTTGTTCTAGCAGATAACTTTGTGTTGCAGAAGATATTTTGAAGAGAGGTTAGAAATGAACATGGAGTGCACCTGAAGGAGACTGGGCTCTGATGGGTAGCAAAGAACTGACATCAGAGTTATCCTGGAAAATAATTAGAAAACCAAGAAAGAAATTACAGATATGTATCAGCTTCATATGGTTCTACGCTGGACTACTAAATTTAGCAACACTTACCTTGTTTCTGTTTCCCTTCTGGCAGCAGCTACTGTTCCTGTCACCATAATGACTTTTGCCTGGTTGAAAATAGAGAGGAAAAGCACACACTCATCCCCCCAAAATCTCCAATATTTTGCTGTCAGTCTTGAATCATCAAAGTCTGATTTTGACCATACTGCTGGGAAGCTCTGGACTAGTTCTAAGGGAACATGAGCAGCCCTGTAAATTCATTTTCTTGAAACATTTGTGGCTCCCATTATTGAACAGGAGGGAGGCTGAGAAGACAAAAAGGAAATGGGCACCTGCCATCTTGTCATACCTGCTTTAGATTTCGACTCAGTTTAGTGGTCATAATATCTGTCAGTCTTCTCCTGCCACATTCTTCTCAGAGTGAGCTACTCAAGTGTCAGATCTCAGATCTCTCTGGGACTCATGGAAGAGGAGGAGGGTAGTTCTCCTTGCACTGAAATTTGCTGCAGACTGTAGGAAAAATAATTTTTTTTTCACATTTGCTGTGAGCAAATTAGTCACCAGCAAATCACCACAAAGCCTATTAACATCCATTTGAGACCAAAAACATGGCAAGAGAAACTTTATATAAACCAATAAGAAATCTGGTTTATTGCTAGCCTTCTAGTTATAACTCAAAGCCACCTAAGGCACCAGTAAGCACAGACACAAATTCTAATGCACTCATTCTGATGTTTCTCTTCCTTGGATATTCATTTGACATTTGATTAGTCTTTTTTTTTTAAATACCACCCTGTTTTTATATCTTCAGCTTTTTTTGATCCTGAAGCAGAACAGCATACACAGTTTTCTCAAGTGGAAGAAGCAGAGACCTGTATGTCTGCCAATAACTATCTGTCAATTACTGAACAGGTACCACATTTAGCACTAGTGCATAAGGTACTTTGAAAATTTGTGCCCATAAGGTTTAACTAATTGAAACGTAGCAATCTTTGGAGCTGCCTTGTTCCTGAGGTGTCAGTCACAATGATGTATCAGGGTCTCCCATCCAGCAGATTGTGAAGAAGAGACAGGAGCAGAGCTGGAACTGAAAGCTGCCTCCTGTTAAGAGGAGGAAACCACCCAGAACTCCCATTCCTGGTCATGATCCTTGAGTTGAAAGATATTAACTCTCACAGATGCTATAGTTTCTGAATTTACCAGAAAAGGATTAATCTCTTCTTCAATGATACTGGGAAAATGAGAAGCTAATTGTCACCACTTGCTGTAGTAGTCTCCTTCAGTACTCACATGGGCAGTTTTTCTACTCCATTTTCCATTTTGCCCCAGAAAATTTGCAGCTGGTAGCACATGCCATAAAACACCCTGTCACTGTCCATTGCCTTTGCATGTTTTTGTTTAAAGAAGTAAAGTATGAAACTGGGATACACAAAGATTTCAGATACAGATGTGATTTTTCTGGTGTGCTTTATCATTAGATTCCTTTTTGTCTATGCGTACATGAAATGCTCCAGGCTCAGAGAAAATAGAGTAATTTAGTGTAATTAAATTTATGTAGGTGTTCTACAAACCCTGTGGATATTAAAGCATTAAAATAAGGAAGTACTTAAATAGGAGGGGAAAAAACCCTTTAAAAATATCTAATTCAATCTTATTGCCTTGTATAATGTATTAGACTCAATTTACTTCCAGTGTTGAAACTTAATAAAAATTATAAAACAGAACACTCATTTTTAGGTCAATTAGTCTGCATATTGAAAAACTGTAAGATATCCTTCTATAGTATATTTTATAGCAATTACTCACTTGCCAAAGGATACACCCACTGATTTGAACTGATCTAATCATCACTTTATATGTACAGTGGGTGAAGGCATTTTCATTTGTACATACAATTTCAAGCTTGCTTCAAGGTTTGCACAACCCTATGCTCTGACTTGGCCTTTGGTGGTGACCATGATCCAGTCAGGAAAGCTCCCCTCCAGTTCCAGCAACCTCATCACTCCTCCTTTCTTTTCAGTGCTTGATGCTGGTAAGTGCATAAGCAATGTAAGACCAGAAAAAACTCAAGACAACATTTAGTGTGCTTTCTCAGCCCTGGGCAAGTTTAATTATATCTACTTAATTACTGAAAATATTAGCTAATCTGGTTGTAGAACCCTCAAATGGCAAGTCATTATGCTTCCTCTATAAAAGAACCTGTTTAGTACTTGGTTGTCCCTACCATCAGAAAGGTGCCTCTTAATTTTGAACCCATAAACCTCCTTGACTGTTCCGGGGGTTTTTATCCTACCCACTATGAATGGGAAGGGAATATACTCTACTTCATTTTTGCAGAAGCTTTTTAGTTATTTCAAGATCATCCTCCAATTTTATTTTCCCTAAAGAACTCAAGTTATTTCAATGTTTTCTGGCATGTCATATATTCAGGACTTCTAACTATTCTCAGACCTTCATTGTTTTCCCTCCAGGTTGCCCACATCTTTCTTGAAAGGGAACATCCAACAGGGGACATAAAACTTAACATGAAGCTCTGAGGCATTTCCAATGCTATCTAAAGAGAAAGGTAATCTCTGTTATCCCTGTGCAGTAAGTCCTTTCTTGCCCCTTAGTAGCTTTAAACTGGCATACTTTTTCTCAGCTACATAGTAGATAGAGCAGGGAACATCTACTGTAATAAAAAACTCAATTTGAGTTATTATGGAGGGAAGTTTTAAGCATTCTCTGCTACAACACAGACATGCAAGACAAGTTACAAGACTCAGCCAGCAAT
The DNA here is from genome assembly GCF_041296385.1 of Aphelocoma coerulescens. NCBI lineage: Eukaryota > Metazoa > Chordata > Aves > Passeriformes > Corvidae > Aphelocoma > Aphelocoma coerulescens. Next base: position 82,685,296 of record NC_091015.1, read on the forward strand.
GCAGATGTAAATTGCAGATGAGAGCAAAACACAGACTGAGTACATCACAGTCCACACTAGAGCTGACATGTTTAAACTTAGATGGAACATTTCCTATGAAGATGTGATGCAGTGCAGCAGAAAGCAACCAAGAGCATTCTAAAACAATGAGACAGCCAAACACAGCATCAAAATCTCAGCTTGACTGTAGGGAAGACAGCTGCAATTCAAGGTCTGTCAAACTGTGACTTTCTATTCTACTCATTTTGCTGATGAAAGAGGGAATGCTGTTTTTATAGCACTCAGTTCCTGCTGCAAGACCCAAACCAAGCCATAAAGAAAATAGCCCCACAGAGAGCCTAGGATTCACATCAATTCACAAGAATTAAAGTGTGTTTGTTCAGATATCCTCTTAACATAGTTTAAAAGAACCCTTTAGTCAAGGAAGCATCATACAACAAATTTCAGGCTTTGTGATAAAGTAAAAAAAAAAAAAAAATTATAAGCTGAGTGCTGTGAAAACATCAATACTTCTCCTTGTCCATATGAATGCTAACAGTCTATATCTACCCTTAGAATGATTACCATGATTACCATGTTCAGTTAATACAAAGTAGGAAAATTCTCCTTTGTTTAGGTACTTTATTGTCACAAATCTTAGCTCAGTCTTTCAATTTCTTCAAGGAGAAAGTAAACTGGTTTTCTGGCAGCTGGGTTGGAGAAAACTATTCTGAAAAAGTTGGCGTTTTCACCTTGTGGTCAGTAGGTAACCATTGTCAGTCCTTCTTCTGTCATCTGTGGTTTGATCTTGGGAGCAATCTGCATACAAGATGAGAATGAGTGTGGTTAAGAATCCTTCTGAACAAAGAAAATGGAAAAGACTAAAGCTGCTTTTTCCTCTCTTCTCTATACCTGGCTTTGCAATATAAGCTAGCATGCTGTTCAACCCAGATCAAAGTGTTTCACAGGGATGTCTCCAACTGAAGAAAGAATTTGTCAGAAGAAAAAGAACAATGCTTCATTTTTAAAGCATAGTTTCAAGAGTCCTAGGGCCTTTACTGAAGCCAGAAAGAATTCTGTCTGAAGAAACAAGGGTGGGAAGCGAGTAAATTCAAAACAAGGAGAGTAATCCCCTGGATTTAAAATCATTTGATAAAGGATTAATGCAAGTGTTTTATTCTGGGGATTATCTGATGAGTATCTGATGTGAGTAATGCTTTCAGTAGTCATACTTTATTGCATACTTTATTACAGCTCTGCTATTAGTTAGATTACTGTCTATTTCCTTATCAGACAGGTACAAAGGTCAAGAAGTTTCCATTATGGCTAAAAAAACAAGGGAGATACTACAGACAAGGACTGATATCCTATCCAACTACAGTAAGAAACCACCTACTCCAGTACAATCCTTCTTTCCCTACTTTCTGCCTGGTCTTGCAGCTTCCTGCTGATCCCATGGATGGAGAAACTATGTACTTCCTTCTACTCTCCTCCTGACTCCACCAAATCACCAGAGAAATTGATCATCAGTCCATCACCTGTAACCCACTGCAGGGAGGAAAAACTCATTCAAGCTTCATTATGACCCCTCTGGGAATAAGAACAGAGGGAGACACTCAGCAGCTCTGGGTCATTCAGTCTTCAACACAGGACTAAATTCAGAGAGGAATGTTGTATTAATGTATCACAATTTCATTGATGATGGTATAAGATATGTTCAGAATTGTGTTCCTGCTGTGGTAATAATTCAAGCCTCTCCACTATCACAAACACTTTCTACAATATTTTATTATTTTCTTTGGATAATACATATGTGAGGTTTTGCTTTATTTGTCTTTAGCTTAATGATGAACACAGCAGTGCTGGGTTACCAGTTGCACTTGATGGTCTCAGAGGTCTCTTCCATCCTAAATAATTCTACTATTTTTCCAGTTCTACTTCTGACACTGTTCTTCTTTGTACATCAGTTGGATGTTGATGTTTGAATCCTGGTTACATTCAACCAAACAAGAGAGATCAGACTATTGAGAATTATTTCTCAGTGCCTTAATATTCTCCAGATTCACTGAATCATGTTAGAAAAATTACCTGAAGTAATTACCATTCTGGCCCACTCTGTGGGATGCTCAAGAAGCACATATGGGTGAGTTCAGCCTTCAAAAACAAAATGAGTTTATTTCTCTGCATAAGAAAACTCAAATCACAACAGAAACCTCTCCTACTCTTTGGTCTGAGAACTTGATGTATATTTAGCAGTACCCACATAACTTGTATCCAAGTCAGTCCCATTTTTCAGGTATTCTACCCTTTATCTAGAGAACTAATTTTCTCACCAAGGCTGATAATTACCGCAAGTCAATGCTACTTGTTACTCTCTTCATTGTGTTTGCTTTCAATAGAAATCCACACGTATTGAGAACTTTTCCCTGTAAAATGTTGAGTCCTCTGGTTTCTTATTCTCACTTCTGTGCCTGGGAAGATCGCAGAGCTGCTCTGGGGTCCTCAGCACAGGAGGGATATCAACCTGTTGGAGCGAGTCCAGAGGAGGCACACGATGATTTGAAGGATAAAGTTCCTCTCCTGTAAGGAAAGCCTGAGAGAATTGGGTTTGTTGAGCCTGGAAAGGCTGAAAGGAAATGCTTCTGGGTGTCATAACTGCAGCCTTCCAGTACCTGAAGAGAGCCTGCAACAAAAGATGGAGGCTTTTACAAGAGCAAGTGCTGACAGGACAAGGAGTGATGGCTTTAAACTGAGAGTAGGTTTAGATGAGATATTAGGAGGAAATTCATTACTGTGGAAGTGGTGAGGAACTGAAACAGCTTGACCAGAGGAGGTGTAGATGCTTCATCCCTGAAGGTGTTCAAGGCCAGGTTGGATGGAGCACTGAGAAACTTTGTGTAGTGAAAGGTGTCCCCGGCCATGGCAGAGCGGTTGGAGCTAAATGATCTTTAAGGTCCCTTCAAACCCAAATATTTTATGATTCTATAATTATATTTCCTGCTGCACTCCAGTTTAAAGTTTAATTTTATCTTTATTTACAAATATTTAACATTCTGAAACAGGGAAAGAAACATGTAAGATTTCAGGAATAAACCTGTATTTTCAGAGTTTTTTCCTAACTTTTCACATCAACCAAAGGACAAAGACAGCAACATATTGGCCACACTGAATCGTCTTGTCCCCTATGACAAAAGCTGTATCATACTATTTATTTGGCTGGAACAGAGAGCCTGTGTGCAGCTGGTTACAACATTGTAGAAGATCCTAGTGAAACGATATGGTGGTCACTTTGTAATGATATATGCAAATAATTCTTCAGGAAAATTCAGGTTTTTCTTTCTAACTAGAGTTTAAAGGCAAATAAGCAGGACTAAAAACGTCTCATTGCTCAGAGCCACACCTCCATTAACTGAAGAGAAATAAATTCAATGAAGTAGTAAGAGGATCTTCCCAGCTTAAACCCATGAAAATTAGTAGCCTGTGAAATATGTGAGGAAGAACCATGTTATGTTAAAAGCAATAATTCTCCCAGTTGTGCTTTTTAGGCATTTAATTTTGCGTCCAAGACAATGTTTGCTGTTGCTCCTGTGGCTTAGAATGACAGTACAGACATTGGTAAACCCAACCATCAAATAACCAACACTGTTAACTTCTCATATTAGTATCGCAGAGTTGAGTCGAATGTCTTTGCCATAAAATATCAAGGTTAAAGGCTATAAACCCCTACAGATAATTAATGCACCCAGTGCGACATTGTGCTGTGGACTGTCTACATGAGAAACTTAGTGGGCACTTAGCTAGGCTATAAAATAATGCTACATTCCCTGTGTCAGCTCCAAGCATCTCTGTGAGAGGTCGGTTGCTGCATTTTGAAAGCTATCCCATGCTGAGTATTTGAAGAACTATTTGCATAAGGAAATAGAAGTAACCGATGTTATAAATTTTTATCTTTCCTTGCTGAATGCTGGTTTCTCTTGCAAATAAAACTCCCAGACACACTGAACTCATGTACTGTACTAAGGTAAATAGCAGTAAAAATGATTAACTTTTACTATTCTGTATTCTGTTTGCCAGGCATGACTTTGGCAAGCAAGCTTTGCTCTTGAAAGACTGTCAGCTTCCACAGGCATTTTAATGAAAAGGCAAGAGAAGTGAGTAGTGTGCTCTTCTGATTCACACAAAGAGGAAATAATAACTAATCCTGGGATCTGATAGAACACCTCTCAAATATTTTGATTCAGTGTACTTCCACACATTTGCAACAGCCTAGCAAATGAAGTCTGTGTTTATTGGAAAAATCAGAAGTCAAATATTGTATCATGCAGACCTGATAATAATTCTGTGCTTCAATTTTAAATCTCTACAGTGCATAAACAAAGCTTGTTTTACACAACCTTGTAAGATTCTTGAGCCCTCTCCTGGATTTCAGTCAGATTCCCCCAAAAGGAGTAATCCATGGAAGAAATCTATGCTATGGCCCTCAGCATTGAACTGTTTTTGTGTGCAACAGGCAATAACTCTTTAAAATGGTTTCCTAATATGAGGAATGGAATTCTATTTATAGCATCTATCTAGAAGTTCCCAGGTGATGTTAATGAACTAGAGCTGCTATAAACTTCTAAATTTGAAAAATTGACACTCTTTAGTAAACACAATACTTAAATTGGCTAAAAATGCAAGCCATAATCATTCATACCACTTCACAACCACAGCAATGCCCCCAAAAGAAAGTTGGCAACTTCTCCTTTGCATCCACGTACTTGTACCAGACCTAAGAATTTTCTTCAGGATGTGTAATCAACATTACTCTATTAAAAGCCAACTATCCTGGCACAGGAGGGTAAACTGAATGACAGCTTTGAAGATATACAGTAGTTCAGGAACTCAAAAGTTTCACAGGTAGTGTGTTTAATTTTTGGAATTGGCTTAGCTAATGCACGAAAAGCCAATTGGATGTGTTAGATTACTGCATGAGTACATGCAGAACTTATGTCTATAATTTATAATGAAGAACATTCTTCCTCTTTACTATCCCATCTCTTGCTATTCCATTCCAGGGTGAACAGCAAAAGCAAGAAAATAAAAGAAGCCAAAACCCATCACTGACAAAATTATAATGGCACTTTATCTACAGAACTGCTTCTATTTGTGTGTGAAATAACCTTATATATTTATCACACAAATAACCCAAGTAGTGTTGTCAATCAGAAAACCTCCATTATTTTTGATCAGAAGCTATCCAAGGACACCACAGGGTCTTAGAGTGCTTTTGCAAATGTAGATACCATCCCTGCTGTAATGGTAATGATGCTGAAGAACATTTTCTGAGCATTCTTGGCTCTTCTCCAAACACATAGTTTCAGCAATGTGAAAAGCAATCGAACAATAACAAAATCCCCCATTTTAGATCAACCTGAAATGAAATATTTATGTATCGAATACCACAATAATTTTAAGTTACTTTTTAAAACAGTTTATCTGTGAGCCAACACAGATTCAACACATTTCATTTAAAAATATATCAAGGTGAAGCATTTCAAATTTTCCTCTATTTGGAGAAAACTGGCTGATAAAACAGGCCAGAATTTGACAAAAATTAGTAATCAGTTCTCATTCTCTTCAAAAATAGAGTTTTCAGTTATTTTATAACTTCCAGGGAGGGGGAATATATCCTGCTCTGCCATTTACAATCAATATCAATGACAACTTCATGTAAGTTAATGCTGCCAGATTTCAGAGAGCATTGTTGGATTCAACTCCACATTAACATTAAAAATGAGAGTGAAAACAACAACATGTCAATTTTCAGTATTTCAACTTCCAAATCAGATGGAATAATTTTCCCAGTCTCAAATATCAAGAGGAAAAAGAACCAAGGAGAATAATGTCATTTATTCTCCTGATTAGCCTTTAAATATACAGGAAATCTAGTATCCCATTCTAGTTCTAAGACTGTTGATAGTACTATATGTTCTTTGTCATTTACCCTGCTACCAAGTTCATATTGAAGATTTTGCCAGCTATGGTAAAATTCATGTCATCACCAAAACTGTTGAGAAAAGTAAAACCCAACACTAGAGGAAGAACCAGCCCCTGAGTTTATCTTCCTCAGTCCCTTTTCCTCCAGGAACTACCTAAACCTGTTGTCTGGTAATGTACCAAGTTTCTGACTTGCTTGCCATGCTTGACAGTATAGATACAAAGACTGAATCAACAGATTCAACCATTGAGGCAGCAGGGAGCAAAAGCACCATCTCCTACAGGCAAAATCACAATGAGATTGTGGAATATATCCACAAGAGCCCAATATGTCTTACTCCACTTTTTCCTCAAGCAAAATAGCCACTCTTTACTTAGGCTGAACACAAGACCCAAATAAAGACCTACAAAAAGCAAGTTGTAGAACTGAACCCTGTTTTTATGAAGAGTGATTTTTTTTCAAGACAGTGAGAGTTCATTTTATAAAATGGGATTCCTGCTAGGAAACAGAACCAAAGGCAGAGGAAGTTAAGCACAACAAAGTATTCCCAATAGACATGGCCTATCTTAATTTTTATTACACTTTATTGTAATTACATTATCTGCCCTGATTCTAAGAACCACTGCTGCTTTCTTCAGTGAATTACTTTGACAAAAAATGAGATTGAGGGAGCTTTAAGCATGTTCACACATACATGAAATATAAAAGTTGTGTATATATATACACTTATGCTCTATGTTCCTAGTCATTCTTTTTAGCCTAAAGAAATACATTCTGCATGACTCAGTGATGTTGAAATGAGAACATTAAAGATGAGCCCACGTAAAGATCACCAGTATCCTTCTGGGTTTTGTCTTCATTAGGAGCAGCAACACATCATTCAGAAGAAGCAGTTCAATCTTCTGTATATAAATAATTATTCATAGATTATCAACATAAGCATGGTACTCAGCAGTTTACTAAAATTTTCACAACTTCAAGCAAATTTGCAATGTTCCTTTTCAATTAGGATGGCATTATTATTATTATTATTAAAATTACCATATAGCCATGCAGTATCATTATTATATAACTATTTAAAATACAGTAGTAACATGACATTTGTATCATGAATATTCCGTAAGTATTTATGATACAATTTAATAAGTGGTCAGTTACAGTGCAGACAGTCCTAAAGCCATAGGTGAAAACACTGAGATGTATAACTTCTCAGAATTTATCAAATCAAACATTAAGGGATTTGCATAAAAAAAATAAATATTGGAGCAAATTTATCTGAACTATTCTCCATTGCGTGTGTTTGAGCAGTAGCATCCTTGACTTTAAAGTGGAAAACTAAGACCATGAAAAGCTTTGCTAACTTTTATCATGAGCCTTCACAGTGACAAAACAAAAAGCAGGCAAGTAGGGAGTCTTGCCCTCTGAAATGACATCCCCAAAACACAGCTGAGGCAGCAACATCAGGGTGACCCCACTCTACAGCTACAAGGACATATTGTTCCTCTCCAAACACCTGCAGGGAGGCAGCCACTCATCACAGAGGACTGTCATGGTCCTGTCATTTGAATATCTTGAATGTACAGGATGACAAACTCTGATTTAAACTGTATTTCCTGAGCTCATTAAAAAATACAAACAGGCAATGATGACAAACAGGAGCTCAATTCCCTTTTAGCAGACTAACCTATCACATTAATTCAGTCCTTTACCTTTCAAGTCACAAGGTTTGATGACTTATAACCCTTAATTAATTTTGTGCACCTATAAGGATAAAAAAAGATTACCTAGCCCATGGTCAGTGTGCTCATCCTTCCTCCTACACAGCAGTGTGGGTATACCCTGTATCACAGCAGGAAGCATGAAGGCCTCAGCAGTCGAGTTGCTGTGAGAGTCACTTAAAATTTTTTTGGGGAAAGCTGATATTTTTGATATTCCAGCTTGGAAGTTTGATCTCTACCACTTCCAGAGGGCAGGGGATTCTGACAAAACTGCCAGACACAGATGATAGATGGCAATTTGAGGATGATAATGGCTGCATAATAACCCTTTAGGTCTTCCTGGCCACCTAATGGCACTGCTCCAGCATATATCATGACTTAGCTTGAGCTACATTAGGCAAAATATAAGTAGGAGTTGAATAAATAGTCACAAGTGTGCAACCACAACACCAAGTAGCACCAGGGTGTTCTGAGAGTACCTGAGAAAGCCTGGGAGCAGGGTGGGGGAAGCAGGAAAAGGGATCACAGCTTGGTTGTCCAGCTGACTGTGAGTCACCCTAGCCAGCAGATTCTCACACTTGGGAAAAAATGCTTAGTTTCAGCAATGCTACTGAGACCCTAGAATCAGCTTTTAACCACCCAGAGCATGATACTTGCTTTCTTCCACAAATCCCTGCACTCCCCAACCTCTAGTGAAGGTCAGGGCCAAAGATCTCTGTGCCAAGCCCACTCAACTTGGCACAAAAGCCACACAATGCCCTTGGCTTGGGATCAAACTTCAGAAAGCCTTTCAGTGCACATCAGCACTCTTTTGAAGTCTGTTGCATACCAAGACATGACAAGCACACAGAAGCTTGGCCAGAATGGCTGCAGGGCAGAGCAATGTCACCCAGATGCCCTCTGCATGCATCACTGGTACTCAGTGCCACACAACTATGAGTAGGAGCAGCCGGGTCATACAATCTCCCATCCTTGTCCATGAAATAGAGAGAGATGCACTCTCTCTGTGTCTCCGTAACAAAGGACTGAGTGATTCTCTTGCTAAAAAATTATAACAAAGGCTATTTTTTTTTTAATTAAAAAGGACAAATAAAAAATACCCAACAACTTAGTGATACCACAGAGTTCATGACCATCTCACTATTTTGACAGTTGCTTATTATCAAAAGGAAAAAAAAAAAATCCCCGAAAGAACATTCTTACGCTTAATTCTGATGTTCGAATCCCATATTAAGTTCTTTCAGCTGAGGATGAGTTTACTTTTGAAATGTCTAACTCTATGCTGTAAAAAAAAAAATCAAATTCAATAAGAGCAGCCTTTTTTTTATTATTGAAATGAAATGTTTAATTCAAACAAGAGACTGTTTGATATTCTTCTTTGTAAGGAAAAGACATACTTCATTTTGGCTGATGAATAACTTTTTACTCTATTCTTTTAAACTGTCAAAATTACAATGACTAGGTATAAAAAAAAAATTAGATATCAACATGTGCTTTCGAGTCTAATTTGCTAATACAGGTCAGCAAGATATAACTGCTCTTTCTCTGCAGTAGCAAGCAGGAAAAGATGCTCAATTCAGGGGTCTGCCTTCTGGTAACAGTGATTTCTACACAATGTGCTTATGCAGACCTTCACGTGATTCAAAGCTCACCTAAGGTTCAGATACCTGAAGGATGCAGATTCTTACATCACAATCCTTGTGACTGAGGAGCCCATAGTACCACAGGCTCAAATCTAGCACCAAAGGTTCCTAAATCACTAAGAGTGCTTTCACACGCACACTATGAAACACTTGAAATTTTCAGAAGTCCCAGGCAGTGTGCTCTGGCATGGGCATTACAACACTATTTATACAGTCATATTTTTTAGGCCCATTTAACCCTTTTCCTTGACCTGTCAAGTCCTGGGTTTCATAGAGCAGCAGAGCATCAGGCAGGAGGAATTAGTTGCCCACCAGTTATCACTGACATAAATTTATTTTTAAAAGGTTGTGGTTTTGAGGATGGGTGGGGGTGGGGTTGGTGATTTTGTTTTAGTTTGGTTTGGTTTTTAATTGAGGCTGAGTTCTGTCATCTAATTGAAAAAAAAAAAAATTCTAGTACCACCAAATCCAGAGGTGCTTCTATCTGGAATTTTTCAGTCTGAGAAAGTATTCTTACAACATTTTACAGCATTTAGTATTTTTCAGTTGTAACAATTTTCATGTTGAAATTATAAATAATATTAAAAAAATATAACCAGTTATCTGCCTTCAAAAATGTTCCACTGGTCTTTGCTTCTGGATTAAAATGAAAGTAAAAGTTACTGCCTACCGTGTGGCAAGCTGTCTTTGCCTTTCAAAAACTCATCCTCCTCTAGAGTATTTTTGATACACAGACAGTTAAGGGATCATTGTACACTCTGTAATTGTACCTACTGATTCTACAGACTGTAATTCACATTCAGATTTTTGCTACAAAACTAACTGAATTTATGTGTGAGTTATGAGCTATAGCTCATTGGACTGAAATATTCCAGCATTTCACAGCCATGATTTCTGTTATTTTTGCTGAAAATTAACACTGGACTGTGCAGCAGAGTCTTTGTGCTACACCATCACATTTGAGACTTTCTCTGAGAGACTACAATAAACTCAAAGCATTGAGGGCTGATTTAAGGTAAAATTACAATCCTGTCAATTTATGCTCTGTGGAGCAGGAGTGTTTGATAGCTACCTGACACGTGTAATAGAGGCAGTTAAAAATTTAAATAAAATTGACCTGTAAGACAGCCAGGAAACCAATCCTACCTAGTAAGGCACACTTAGTACACAGACCTTACTAGGCAATACCAGCCCACTTGATCACCCAACCCCAAATAAGCCTGAAGATAGCTGCAAATTCCAGCCACTAACACACACTTACAGGGGGAAAAGGCTTGCAGATTGTTTTCTGTCACCTGTAATGCAGAGGGGAATGCACTGGGTTTGGCAAAAGTAGATTATGTAACATGTAAAAATACAACATTATTTAATGACTGGCAATTGAAATCAGTTTTGCTTAGTTTATACTGCTCTACTAGATTAAAAAGCCATACATAGTTTTACGTGAAAACAGATTTCTAAGAGGTGATTATAAGGCATAGTTATGTACTATTGCCTAGTACTAGAGCCCAAGGGAGTGTTTTCTGTCTTTCCTTTAACTAAACTTTCCTATAAACTTGCTGCCCTTCAATTATTTTAAAGTACATGGCTACAACCAAGCTGATACAAAGCACGTATTCAATATAGGATTACTAGACATGACATTGAGGCATTTCTATTTTCTAGTTAAATCAAAGTCTGTAACACTATAGCTCTATACATTTACTTTAGAACATCAGAGTAACTATAACCTAACCAGCCCAGATTAATATATCACATCAACATGTGAAGTAAAATCCAGAGCAGGGTAACCTCAGCCACTAAGTAACAAGCAGCATGAGGAGGAAATAACAAATAAGAAACTGAGTTTTAAATCAAGGAAGGAAAAACCTGAAAATTCAGGCAGAATACCAGGTGGCTTTTTGACCTTCTGTGTGTGATTTTTTTCCATATGGCCAAGTGTTCCTGGAGCAGAGAAATTTAGGCTAATAAGCAATAAACTATGTTTGCATGCCAGATTGTCATAATGATGATTAAATTAACTATAAACAATGTCTTTGCTATTACCAGTGAAGCTGAATGAATGCTTAACTTAATTGCAAACATCAGGAATGAAAAATGGGGGTTTATGCATTTTATGATACCAGTCTATTTTTACCCCTACAAATTATACTATAGACTGTCAGAGGTGAATGAGACCTTTTCAGTCCTTTGCAAATAAAGTTCCATATCCAGATACAAGTAGTAGCTCTCAGCTAAGGCTCTCAGCTCTCTCTCTCTGTCTGCCCAATGCTGGCAGAGCTAAGGTCTGCCCTGTACAGAAGGTTTGTCATACCCCTTGCTGAGCCAGGGAGAAGTGGTAATAGAGTCAGGAAAAGAATTCTTTACACAGATGCTGTCCACCACTGTTGAGAAAAAGAAATGTATGACCACACCTTGGGTTTAGCTGCCCTAAAAGGCTAAGATACAGGAGCAATCGTTATTAACTTCTGTTACTACAAAAGACTGGTATTTACAGTACATCCATGTTTGCATTCACTGTAGCTGTGAACGATTCCCCAGCTAGACCAAAGGTGTCAAGGCCACTAAAAACTGATGGAAGTAGTGAGGATGTCCTAAAATGACAAACAAGTGAAGCAGATTCTGTGTAATAAATAATTTTCTCAGCAAATGCTCTACTATCTTTTGTAAGTAGTTAAAAGAAAATCAATATGGAATACAAGACATTTCACACTAATGTTGGAAAAAAGACATTCCTCAGAAAAAGATATAATAGAATCTGTAAAGCATTAGGCACTATTAAAAAAGATAATCAACTAAATTTAATATCTACATTAGAATGACACACGCATGTTTGCCAGGGTTATTTATCTTGGCAGGTGTTCAGAAGCCTCCTTATGTTTTAGGGCTAGAACTTCATATGGCCTTGATTATCTGAACAAAACCAAATGGTTTTGTATCATTCTGTTAATTCCTGGACTGTACTGAGTTAAGGACTGTGTTCTACTTAATGCCTTTGTAAATACAGGAAAGAAGTTAGCTGAAAATAAGGGGGGAAAAGGACACGGGAAGGCACTCAGGCATGTAATAAGCAATGCCACAATTAAGAGAAAGAGGGTGAAAATGGAAAAATGCAAAACCCAAGCCAGACCTGCAAAAGCATTACTGTTTCAGGCAACATTAACATTAATGAGGGAGTAAAGAGGGCATTTTCCTCCTGCTTTTATAGGTACATATCAAACTTCATATCCAAGTAGGAAAGTAACACTTATTATATCAAGTCTGGGAGCCTACTTTTTTTCACTGACCATGCAGAGACCTCTAAATGAGACAGCCCAAATTACTCTTCTGATCTGTCAACTGGTCCCAGAGTAATATATCTCTTTCCACCAAATATCTCCTATAATAACAAAACCTTTTCACAGGATTATGAAAATCACTGGAAATGCAGAATTACTACAAAATGTATACTGCACAGTTGATAAACCTCATCTTTTCATACAAATCTAGCCCAATCCATGAATCAATATTTCAAGCATCCACAAAAAACAAAACAATGTAACAAATGAGGCATGTATGGTTTTCTACTTTACCTGTTTTAACTCCATATTTTAAGGCGTCCCTATATTCAGCAAGTATTGGTTCCAAGGGCTCTGGCTGGTCAGACAGCTCCAGCCTGAACCATTTCAAGCTTTCCATAACCTTATGAGCGTGGTGAAACTCCAAGACTTTAGTTTCTCCACCATGAATTCCCATAATGTAATGCAGGAGAATTTCTGCCACCTCAAGCAAGAACTGTTTTGTGAAGCCTTCAGCATTTTTAGCAGGAAAAAAGCCCATGCAAAACCAAGAACATGCAAATCAATGTTAAGCTTTAACAGCTCAGCCAGGCTGGTCAGGGACTGTTTTAGTGGCTATAAATATCCTGCTGACTTTCTCCCTATATATCCATTTCATAGGCAATCAAACAGCAATAGGAATGTAACAAAACAGAGAGGAAAGGCAAAAACATAGTTCAGAACATAGGGCCTTAAGACATGAGTGTTTTTGCAACATTTTTAATTATGCTGTACTTCTTGCTTTGACATAAGAAGTGCTGCAGAGTATGCACCTGACTAGTGGGAGACTTGTCATTTGCTTAGTGACTGTCTGCCCACGGGGAAGTTGAGGAAGGGTGAGAAGTGAAGCAGTAGCTTGCTTTGTAGTCATTCCTCGGACACAGGGATTTACTGCTCCTTATTTCCACCTTCCAGCTGCCATGATAGAGCATGCCTCTCAGCAAGAAAGGGAGACTATCCATAAATTTTCACATTGCTCCAGTGGTGGCTGCCAGAATGACCACTGTACTTTCAGAAAGAAATGGAGAGCACAGAAGGTGAATATCTCCCTTTCCTCAGTGAGGTCCTGAAAACATATTTCTTCATATTTACAGGGAGAGAGACAGACACAGGTGGAAGATGGGAAAAGATTTCCATGATCTGGCTCATCTCCCTCAATGCTCTGAACAACTGTTTTGGGAATCCACATCATCAGCAACTTTCAGCTTCTCTGACTGAGGCAGCAACCTCGACAAACACTCCTGTCTCAGGCTTGCCCTGATGAGAATAAAGGAAATTTTATTTCTAGGTGAGTTTTGAAGGGGAAGAAGGTATAACAATGATGAAAAGAGACTGAGAGTATCATAAGGAATGATAATGCACAGAGGCAGAGTTTGGAGAAAGGGGATCTTCACGCTCAGTGTCTTTCAATTCTCCACTTTCTGCTCTCTCACGTGGTGGTGGTCCCTAAGGACCCTGTTATACTCCCTGCCATATTAGCTCCACAGCAAGCTACTGAGGCCCTGTGAGGTTTTCCCAAGACAGTAGTCAAAAAGGATGTGTTTATAGTAACATTTAAAGTGTAGTAATCACTAATTACAAGGTTTTTGTTTGCTTGTTTAATTTAGGCTTACCTAAGGCACAGGTATTTGAAAAATAATTCCAAACACTTGGTGCAAGTACCTCTCTCCTCACCCTCTTGCTGGAGAGTGTAGATGTGTGTTTGACTTGCTTCTCTAGGCTTAAAGTTAATGTCTTCATCTGAAGAAATAACTTCAGGATAAGAATAAAGGAAGAGGGAGAAGAAAAAGAAAAAGCAATTTTAGGAATTTAGGAACTTCCATACCTATAAGATGGGCTCTCTACCCAATTTAGCTGAAGATAGGATCTGTTATATAGCTGTGAAAGTAACCTTTTGGTCTCACATAGTACTGATGCTGAAAAAAGCAACAGATTAGAGAAGCTGAAAATGGAGTGAGGCAGAGAGTTGGGGGAGTCATCGTCCCTGGATGTGTTTAAAAAAAGGCTGGATGTGGCACTCACTGCCATGATTTAGTTGATGAGAAGGTGTTAGGTCATAGGTTGGACTTGATAATCTCAAAGATATTTTCCAACCTAGTTCTTTCTGTGAGTCTGTGATAGAATAGTTCCCTTCATGTACAGGTCTATGTAGACAAAAGACCAGCCTTTCGTGATTGTACAGTGAAAAAATACAAGAGACTAAATGAAGAGGTTCCATAAGCACCAAAGATGAAACCTGTAATCCTTAAAATTCTCTCAGTCTTTATGTATCTGATGAATCCTGTAACTTTTCTAAAGTTCCTATTAGCTAGTTTTATATATAATGAGAAATACTTTTCTTGAAGTGCTGAATTTTACTATTTCCCCAATATCAGCAGATCCATTATATGGTAGGTATTAATTGAAGTGTCTTTATCACTAAACCAAAGAGACAGAATGTCAGTTACCAGCGACCAAATTATTAAAAGCACCTTTTGTAGCAAATAATATTTTTTATTTTTTGAAGAAAGAACTCACCTGCATTTTAGACTTTAATGAGGCAAGGAATCAATAGCATGCTATCAAAAGAAACATATGCCACTTTCTCTTGAGGGGTATGATTAGCATTCCACAATTCAAAATAAGGGCTACATTGATTCATTTAGCATTTTTTCAGTCCTTATTCATGAAAAGGAGAATAGAGGAGGCTTGAAAGGTTTTGCTTTCCTTCCTTCCACCTTCGCCTCTTTCAAGGAGGCATATTTATAGTGAAAAATGAAAAATATGTCTGTTGTGATTTACATCTCACTGGTTTCTACATTTTTATAGATGTTTTATTTACTTTCCCATTGATTTGTCAAATGTTATTCACTTAATTTTTTGGTTTTTTGAACTCACTGCAGAGAGGAAACTTTGTAGACTTTCACCCTGGTTGTACAGCTTGTAGTATGTCCACAGAAATAGCAGCTTTTAGGCCCTGTCTGTTTCTACCGTAAACATTTTCTATCTTGTAGAAATATTTTTATGCTAGCTCCATAGTGCTTATTAGGTATGCTTGTCTTTGAATGGAAGATACTAACAAATTGACTCTCTCACACAGTTTTATCTTTCTTGCTCTCTTTTCCATTGTAATTGAGGACTACAGATAATTAGAATAATGGAGATTTTTCTGCCAAAATTTTCAGAGACAGAACATGTTACTTAAAATCAAATGTTTTGCTAGAACCCCAAACAATATTTTTTTCTGAAGTATCTCATAGTTTGCTTAAGCTCCCACTTCCCTCTTAGAGCAGGCTGCCTATCTAAACTCCAGAAGATATCACTCCTGTGTCATCTTTCCTTGTCTGCAGCAGAAGAACTGTATGAGCAGCACCTGTCCTACAGAGGGATTCAGGGAAATGAGGATGATGAATGAAGTACAGTTCAGAGAGGCACCATAGTCTGAATGTAAGAGATCTGGATTTTTAGAAGAAAAATTTTAAGTTCAATTTTCCCTTGTCTTATCAAACCATGGGTTGCAAAAGGAACTGTTGGGATCCAGCTTGAGTGATGGGACACTAGTACAATTTGCTTTAGAAGATTTGCTGGGTTAGGTCTTGCTGATATGCTCCATTCTAGTTTTTGGCTTATTCTCCAAAATTAAATTGGTGAAATGGGACTGAAACATTATAGTTTCATTAGCTAGTGGCAAGTTGGTACAGTGTTTTTGTCAAAGTTTTACTGCAGTAAGAAAGAAGTCCTCCATCGCTATAAACAAAGAAATGAGGCGAACATCTTCATGTTACCTGTTGGCATCAATTGCTCCCTCCACACATGTGTACAGTAACCTACTTGCTCCCTTTTGCACGTGTAGTGAAAAACTATGATGTCTGGCAGAAGTTGCCTATGTGTTTTCAAGCCCATGGATTCCACATATCCAGGTTTCAGAGGCTGTTTTTTAAATTTCATCCCTCAGTTAGCTTTACCTAAATTCCATTAATTTTAGCAGAAAATATGTATACAAATCTACAGATGAAATGTTTTTTGTGTATTTCTGAACTTCACATATATTTTAATTATTCTTTCCTTGGCAAAGGTATGTGAAAAGCCAACTACTCTTCAGCAGGCAATATTGACTTAATTTTTTTAATTTTAAACATGGCTAATGTGAATTTAAAGCAATGGTGGAAATAGAAGTATTAAATGTCAAGATTTTTGATGCTTAGATTATAAAATGTTTGACTTCAAGTTTAGCAGTTATAAGTTTATACTTGAATAGATTATCTGCAGTTGAAATTGCATGTTACATCATCAGGGATGCAATTAATTCTTTCTGAGTATGCTACACAATTTTGGATCTTATTGTTGCTTTTGGAATTTGATAAAACTTCAAGAGACCAGACCAGAACCTCCCAAAATATTTACTCCATTTTATTCTGTAAAATTAATTTTCACTGTGTGTGCATCTCTTCTCTCAGCCAATATCTTTACCAGCCTGGAGATGTGGCAGCACAGTCAGTAATCCACCTGGTCATGCACTGGTGTGTTGGGTGCTACACAGCCTTTTCTTTACACATCCAAGGAAAACATCAAGCAAACAGATGTCTTGAATTCTCCTGAGCACAAGAATACTTCGAAATTAGCATGGCTGGTCTCTCTAACACAAATAAAGAAAAAGAAAAACACATATAAAGGGAAACATATGCTCTTTCTCAGGGCACTGTCTTGAGGTAGTATGAAGCCTCTTTCATTCCTATCCAACACAAAGCCTTTTCTTCATGGCTTAGGAGATCCTGCTCCCCTTAAAACTGGAATCATGCATCACCTGCATGTGTGAAAGATAAATGCAAAATAAGATCAAGAATCTCTGTGCTCTCTGAATTCATTTGTACAGAAGCAGCTTGGAGAGTTAAGAGGAAAGCACTTAGCTCAAAAGATTCATCAGATTAGACATCACTCTTGAGGCACAAACTTACATCCCATTTAACATTTTGGAAGGAGGCTGGGAGAAGGACAGAAAGAAGCTTTTAAAGTGGCTGCTCACTTTCAATTTCCTCAGAAAAAGATAAGACAAGGACCACAATAAAGCCTGTCACAACAATTTTGGAAGCTGTAAAAACTATGTTTTCCTTTCAAACAGCTCCTTTGAGCACTCCATCTTTTCAACAACGGTAATTGAACGACAAAGCTTTTACAGCTTCTGAAATGCTTGTCCCTGTTCCCTCTTTACTTAGATCAGGACAGTAAGAGGGTAATTACTGACTCACTGGAAATACATGGCCCACCAAAAGCTTGAAAATCAGTAGATACACCATTTTTATATTCTTAGCCCTTCATTTGATAAAACAAATGGACTGAAGAGGGCTTTTGAAGCCATTGGCTCTTCTCTTTGTCAAACAGTTATTTTACAGAAGTTCATTTTTTCTCTTGATCTTCCTTTTTAGATTAGCTACCTGCAACGTCCTATAAGGACCTAATACTGACCTACTTGACCACAGGAGGGTCATTCTTGCTTAGGTATCTCCTTATTGTAATTATATCTACATTGCCTTTTTACTAGGCACCAAAGAATGGACTCCTTCATGCCTGCAGTGGTTCAGAGGCTTTTGCCTAACCATATCTTCAATTCTCCCTTGGACTAGGTCAAACAGTATCCATACTGCAAACTGACTGCTTTGCCTCCTAACCAATGCCCATCCACACTATTCTTCATCTGGAAAGTGCAGTCTCACCTGCCCTGCAATACCCACAGCATCCATCTGCTTCTCTTATGACACTACTGCCACAGCACTCTCTGCAGAAGGCCATGTCAGATGCTTTATCTAAGTTACTGCCCAAATCCTGCATCCTTCTCCCTCTGCTGTTATTGCTGACAGGCATGTTACAACATCAGGAGCAGGTTCAGTTTTTGGAGGGAGACAGGACACGAGCAAGATTGTTTCCTCAGCTCCAGCTGCAATTTGTGTTACTTTAAAGTGACCATGCAATTATGGCCTGAGATTTTTTAAGATTTGTGTAAAAGATGAATGTGCCATACATGCACGTGCACAGAAATACTGAGTGAGCTTTTGGTAAAAGAGACATGTTTCACAGCAGATTTCCCTGTGTGTTGATGGCATCACAACTTAACATGGACTAGTGCACAGATTATTAGGGACAGTGGGGAACTCAACCGTGTTTAAAATAAAGGCCTAAAACCCCACTCAAGAGCATTTATTTAGTCTTCATTTAGGCATGTAAGACTCTGCCCACAGCTGCCTCAGCACCAGGGCACCATGGAGGCAGTTTTACAGCCAGCCTTGGAAAACTCTTCCACTTTCTCTCCATGTCAGCATCCAAGTCAATCTGCATCCACAAACCTGGAAACAGCCGTAGGACAGGGCTCCCTTTTCCAGGGGCTTATCTGCTTTTGTCTTCTAAACTACCACATTTGGAAGGTGTCATGACACTTGCAAAAACATCACTTGTTGCATTTGCCATTTTGTGTAAACAGTGCCCACGTAAATAAATACCCGCAGTCAGACATAACACACTACATTACCTTCTTTTCTTAACTGACAGCCCCCTACAACCTTACTGGCTTTTTATATCTAATCTGGGGCTAAAATTGAAATGTTTAGCAAGTCACCTGAGTGACACACATACACAGGTTCAGTTGTGATTCACATCTTTGGATCAAGACTATACAAGATATCTTACTATATGGCCTTTTATGATAGTATGCAGAAAACTGTGACATTAACAGTAGATCACAAAAAGAGGCTATAAAAGACTCTTCTGATTACTGAATTATGACCCTCTAGCTTTGATGAGATTATCTAACCTCTTCATACACTTATGTCTGTGATAAAAACATGAGTGAATCAATTTTGAAGTGGTACTGGAAGTGCTATTTCAATAAATCACCAAAGGGAAGCTGCCCTTTCTGCATTACAACAAGCTACTTCAAAACCAACCCAAAGCAAACAAGTATCAAATTAAAGGCTACATATGGAAAACGAAAGGAAGCTAGAACTATTGGTGCCCATAGCATACAACTCTGAGTTAATACCCCACAGCCATCCAAAATAAGCCTCCAGAGAATGCTGAATTGTTCTTGATATCATTCTGCTGATATTAAACATTTGTCCTATTTGTGTGATAGATAAGTGCTAATAAGTACTTGCCTCACCCAGAAATTAAATAGCTTTTGTTATAAGCACTGGGAAATGCTACAGAAACACAATAAAGTTTTTAAATGGGGTGTAGGAAGAGGGGAGGTGGAAGGGAGGAAAAAAGTATCTGGGACAAAGTTCTACACCCAAATAATGAACAAGTAAAGTAGAAATTTGGTTAGCTAAGTGAATAACAAAAGGCAAGACACAGAGCAGTGTGCAGATTCGAACAGTAGAAGAGCAGTGTGTACAGAAGAAATAAAGAAAACCTCAACCTTTATAAATACAGGAGGATCACGTCTTTGGTTAAATGAACATCAGACATTTCAAAGCACCAGTGGGTTATTAATAACAAGACTTGACTACAAAAGCATTATTAATTCAAATAATTATGGCTTGAAGACAAGGAACCAAAAGCTGTCCTGGCTTCAACAGACAAGTCTTACACCCCAGGGACTTTCCTGCCTCCTATTAATTCTGTGTGCTCTTCTCCAAAGGGAGAGCAGCTGTCCTGACTCCCTGCTGCTGGCATCAGAGAATGGGGCTCTGGGGAACATCTTCTCAGTTCCCAGAGAGTTCCTCAGGCATAGCCTGACTCCCCTTGATTCAGCTTCCTAGCTGATGCTCTGGATCATGCATAGAAGTGAAAACACTACAAGGCTGCTCTCTCACTGATGCGCTAAGCTATTGATTCACACATTTCTGGAGTTTTAAATTATGTAAATCAGTAATCAAGCTGTAACTGAGCTAGGTGTGACAGAGAGAGCAAGACCATTAGAGAGCAACGCTGCTAATGCAGCATTTTGGAAAACTGGTATTGCTTACAAATGGTGTGCACATCAGACATCAGTATACATATATATATATATAAAATATATATATTTTTCTCCTTAGTGTATGAAGGAAGCCAGAACAATCAGCACATACACCTACCAGCAGCTGAAAACATCAAGCCAAAGCTGCTAGTAACACATTAACAGAAGTCAAATTTTAAAAATGTGCTTATAATGACTTATGAGACTTATCAGTAATTCCAGGAATATGAAAAAACTACTAAATAAAAAATTTCTGTGAGGGAAAAACTGAACATTTTGCTGTGGTGCTCATAGTACTCAGAACTTTAGGAAAATTTATACATTTTAAAACAGTCCTTTATGCCCAAAAGTTCTTATAGCTGCAAAAATTTAACACTTTTTATTCTAATAATTGGGACGATATAGCTATACTTTCAACTATAGTTTTTTCAAAAAGTAAAACCCAAGTGACATTGGGAAGCACTATTCATGCTTGTAGTAAAAATGCAACAACATGTGTGGTACCCAGAAATATTCCCCACTAAATTCCACTAAGTCATGCCGTTAAACCATTTTCCATAATACAGCACTAGCCATAAGGCTTTTTTGTAAAGTATGCTTTTAAATAGACTTAAAACTAAACAAGAAACAGGCAACCTACATGCAGCACAGAATAATGAATTTCTCAAGTTGTGCAAGGTGGAATTTACTTTGAATAATGAAAAGATGGGGTTGTAAAATAAAAATAATAGTATGCTGATATTTAGATAACTGTTTCTACTAAATTCTAAAATTTAAATTATATAAGTTATTTTAAACTGGCTTTTTAATAGTGGGCTTTGTTGTTTTGCTAGCATTTAATTTTTCATGGAAAACCTGGAAAAAAATTCATTTTCCTCAGCTTTTTATTTTATTTTTTTTAACTGGGATAATTTCTTATCTAAAAGACTGTAATTGAAATTTGGAAGATTGCACTTTGAGTGTAAGCATTTTTTCTTATTCTGGGAGTGATAGGACAAATATAGCAGAAGAATTATACCAGAAATCAGAATGAAATAGTAATAAGATTTTTTTCATTGACCCTTATTTAGAAAAATTAACTGGAGTTATTTTCGTCTTTTATCCGATTTCAGTCATGTCACAGTTGAAATACATTTTCTCATATTCATGTTCAATTTCTAAAGACAAAGTAACTTTAAAAGAAATTTGTCTTTTAGCATTTCTAAAAGCTTCAGTTAATTTTTGTTCCCTCACATAAAAAAAATATGGCTGTACTAATTTCTCATGCGTCTTAGTTTTGGTCAACAATTATAGTGTTTACATTGATTCTTCTTATCAAAATGTGCACAAAAATACCTTTGCAAGGTTGTTTAAAGAAAATATACTTAGTTGATATCATTACATGTTTGCTGTTTAAAAAGTGGTTTATATAATGTTTTAGGCTGTCACTACTCCTCTATATAATATTGACTCCAAAAAACACTCCAGATTTCATTTTGCAAGTATAACCTGTAGCTTGCTCAGACAGTATTCATTTTTAACAGGATATTCCTTCTGAACTTTTATTGAGCTCAAGAGATTCCTTTGGGGAATTTTATTTTTTTTAGCGACAAAATTAAATTAACTTTTATTTATTGTAGCCCAAAGCAAAGATGACTTCTTTTCTGTAATTCAAAAGAAGGGAAGTATTTGGGTACTGGTCCGAACAGGGATTGGCACAGAACTGCAACTCCTCCAGAAGAGACAGCAAGCTGATTTACCATGGTCTTTCCTCTGCTTTATTCCCCTCCCTGTTTTCCTTGCTGAGCTGTGTCTCTGGGGTAGACTGAGGGAACAAATGCCTCAGACAACTTCTCGGAAAGCCTTATGTAAGAAATAATATACGAGGTTAAAAAAAAAAAGGCACTGTGTTACAGTGCAGATACTGCAACACGCGTATCAAACAATGAGGCCCGTGGAAAAGAAATATCTATGGACCGATTCTTGGTAGATGTTTCAGAGATGTTTATTTCTCCAGCCGCATGGCCGGGATCTGCCCAGGAACTGCTCAATCACGGGACCTGAGGGTCCTTGCCTGTGCAGGGGAACACAAAACAACCAATGGGGAACGAGGCTGACCAGGGGCAGGGAAATCCTGTGCCTCCCCTCTGGGGCCCCTCTCCCAGGGCTACATGGCAGGGGGGAGGGCCCCAACATTTCACCCATTTATTCTTAACAAAAAGAGATTTAAAACTTAACATTGAAAACAACTGGATAAACATGAGATAACAGCAGCGGAGAAAGAAAACTGAAATCAATGCCCGAATGAGTTGCTATTTTGTAACTCCTCTTTAATCGCCATCAAAGTCTTTGAGATGCATTTAGAACCATTATAAGAATAATAAAAAAAGTCTTTGAAAGCCTAAAGGCTTTTTTCTCCCTCCATTTTTGGAGGATGTTGATTGTCAGAAAAAGAGTTCTTGGAACTGAAGCTTGCTGGGAATATTTCCCAGACTATGCTTGTATTTATCCTCATGATAAGAGACAGAAGCACAACAGGCACAGGTCAAGGTAAGAGTAACCATGCTGGGGAACCAGTTAGAAATACAAGTATTCTGCAGGCACATTTCTATGGCCTTCAGTGATGGAGTGACCACATCAGTAGACAAGGGAAACGCTACAAAAGTAATTTATCTGGATTCTGCAAAGCCTTTGACACAGTCCCTCACAACATTCTTCTCTCTGAATTGGAGAGACATGGATTTGATGGGTTGAATAATAGATGGGTAAGAAATTGGTTGGAGGGTCACATCCAGAGGGTAGTGGTCAACAGCTCAGAGTTGTGTGGAAGCTGACAGCTTTTCAGAAAGTCTCACAGACATCGACTTGGACACGATCGCTATATACCCCTGAGAACTTGATTTGTACCCATGAGAAGCTTAGTATCAACAAGAAGCAAGAAACCACAAACAACTGATGAAGAATGCACAGCTGTTCCAGGGAGTCTGTTATTTGCTTAGATTTGTTTTTTAATGGGTGTTAGTTGTAAGCAACTAGTAGTTTTATGGGGTGTTAATGTAGAAGCCAATAGAGACATAGCATGAGTGTCTAACCACTGTATAGAAGAGGCCTTATAGAAATAAAGAGTGCATTTGCCATTGCCTGGAGTTGTCAGTGTATATATGTGTCGTGACCCATCTCAACAGCAACAGAGTTCCAGTGGATATCAGTGACAAGCTGTGTCTCTCAGGGGTCCATACTGGGACCAGTAGTGTTCATTATCTTCATTAATGACACGGACAAAGGGATTGAGTGCACTCTCAGCAGGTCTGCAGATGACACCAAGCTGAGTGGTGCAGTTGACACATCTGAGGGACAGGATGCCATCCAGAGGGACCTGGACAAGCTTGAGAAATGGGCCCATGGGAACCTCATGGGGCTCAAAGGCCAAGTACAAAGTGCTGCACACCTGGGTCAGGGCACCAAAAACTTTTGTACTCAGAAGACGTTCCAAAAGAAGATGCAATTTAAACCAAACCATTTTGTTTATTCTGTTGGAAAGCAGAACTGTCAAGCATAAGTTCTGTTTGCACCTCTCCAGGAGTGTGCCACAGAACATCCCAAGGCTGGAAGGACATTTTTCAGTCACTGCTGCTTTAGTAAACACAGGACACTCAACACCTTTGTCTGCTTCCTCTTATTTGAACATTTAGAAACTTCTTCCTTTTATGAGGCATTTTAAAATTCAGTATCCTGTTTTTTGGTTACTGTAACTATAGCCTCTATATAGGCTTTTATAGCATAAAATGGAAGTGTAAAATGGAAGTGCAACATAACTATATTTACATTAATACATTAATAAATATGAATTATTATCAATATATTTTAATGCTGTCTATATATAAACGCTTGTACGGCCTCTTCCTTTTTATAGCGAGCAAGATGACTGCCTCACTTATAGCAGTAGAATTACCTTCTTTCAAAGCAGATGTCAACACACAGCAAATCACATGACCTACAGGTCATAGAGGCAGTGGTAAGGAAATTATAAGAGGATCTAAAGCAGACTGAAATTAACTGGAAAGAAATCTATGGAATGAAACACAAAAAAGTTAACTAAGGAAAAAGGGAAAGGAAACATATCTCAAAATATGAATGTGTTTCAGGGAATTAAATCTTTTGCACTTGTTTTCTCTGTGACCCAAGTAGTCAAATCTTCCAAATTCTTTTCTTTCCCTGTAAAATTTCAACCCTAAAGCCATCAAAACGTGCAAAGCTGGATCATGGCTTTCTATTGTGCAGTTATTCGATATAACGCTTGTTTTCCTCAAAGTATCACTTATAAGCAATTACTAAGTTTGTTTTTGGAAGCATTCCTAGAGTTTTCTGGGTGTATCTCAAACACCATCTGATTTAGTTTTTCTTATACACCACTTCAGAAGTTATCAAGGAGTTGATCCCTTTCCTTGTAGATCAGTACTAAGAAAAAATTCTCCACAATTTCTGCTCTGTGAATAAAACTTTAAAAACCCCCTAATAACATAGCAGGAAACCCAGGTAGGCAGCAAACAGCCTTGGAGGCAGAAGCTGGTCTGAAATTTAAAGTGTCATGAAATAGCTATCCAAACTCAGACATGGAAAATCATACAGCACCACCTTGTGAACTTCCCCTAAAAACACTCCTAAAGGGACAGATACAGTTGGCAGCACATACTTAGACCATGACTAGGGAAATGAGTGAAGGCTTTGAAGGTTGGATTCAGAATGCATATTCTGGATAAAAGCAACTTTAAAAAATAGTAAAAAAAATATTCAGGTAGTACAGAAATAATGCAGGAATTAACGAACCCTGGAAAAGTCACCTCTAAGTATACTGAATAGGCAAACAAATGCTGTGTTTCCAAAGTCCTTCACTACAGAATATGCCAGTAGTTCTTCCAAATAAGAACCAGATCTTTGAAACTTCTCCCTTTCTGCCCTCCAGGGAATGGAGCAACCCTACAGCAGTAGAGACACTGAGAGCATTGACAACCAGCTCTGAATGAAATGACAAAACCTTTCTGACAGCTTCTGCTACTTCAATCCAAGAGCAAATACATCTGTTTTGGAGACAAAAATAGATCAAATGTACAGTGACTCCATCCCTCATACACAAACAGAGACCGTCATAACAAAAATGTTTTTACAGAAGAGGAAACCTTCTCTCTTCAATAAAAACTCCACTTATGGTAAAGGTATCACCAGAGAAGAAAACTCTGGCAACAGATCCAGCAGTTCTGTTTGAGGGTTTGTCTACTACCTATAAGAAAATCAGTGGGACAAAAATATGAATTGAAAATTTTCATGCCCTCTGACCTTTTTATGGCCAAGAGGTTTTGCTATTTCCTCTCCTCCCCAAAAAACATGACAGAGTATGTGAAACACTAACTTCACTAAGAGGGAACAAAAATTGATTTATGTGGGGGTGAACTTCAAAGATTCTTATTAAGAAAAAAAATCGGAGACAACAAGGATACCTTTGTTTCCCTCCTAAAAAACAAGTCTTCTATTTTTCCTCTTTTCCCTTTACACATTTTTTTTTCAGTTTTCCAGTCTGATTTTGCACTGTTACTTTACCAAAAGGTAAGTGACCATAATTGTACACTACATGCCAGAGAAGATTTTAGCAATGTTTTGTAAAAGGACAAAGTATTTCAATACTCCTTATCTCTGCAGAAATAATAT
Source organism: Aphelocoma coerulescens (assembly GCF_041296385.1). Lineage (NCBI taxonomy): Eukaryota > Metazoa > Chordata > Aves > Passeriformes > Corvidae > Aphelocoma > Aphelocoma coerulescens. The sequence continues at coordinate 82,711,542 of NC_091015.1, forward strand.
ATCCCTCAAAGCCTAGAACTACATTTGCCTTGACTCCTATGGCCCTATTTTGCAAATTACAGTTCACAGTTAATTCCTCAAGTAACTGTCTTCCAGCATTTTATTTTTATTGCAGTCAAACCCAACCTTGCGTCTCTTTTGACTCTTTGTCCAAGTGCTGCTTTCATTTTCTGTAAATTAGTAACTTTTCATGACATATATCACCATATCCTTTACTAAAGGCAGCAGGAATTGCATCATCTCAGTTCCTTTGCCAGCAAACAGGGAGTATTTACTAAACAAAAGAAAGATAACAAGTGTGCTGAACTCCTGCTCTTTTTTACTTTGTCCTTTGTGTCTTTAATTACTCTTATGTTTATAATATGCTTTCAATCTTCGTGAGCTACTGAGGTCAGACTTAGAGGCCAGTAGATAACAAGAAATGACATTGTCACCTGGCACAGTGCACCTTGGAGCAAGAGATGCATTTAGAAGTCGTCAGACATAGAGGGTGCTGTTGCACTGAACATCCAGCAGTGATCTTTGTGCAGCTCTGAAATCACGCATTGTCTTTTTACCGGGTCTTACTGCTAAAACTTAGGATATTTACTGTCATTTAATAAATTAAAAAATGCTACTAAAAAAATCACAACTCACTTTTATTCTTTTGAAAGTGAAGATGAGCCGATGACAGCTTCATGGTCTTAGTAGTAATCCATTTTCTAGCTTATAAGCCTGCAAGGAAAACATTCATTTCAGTGCCTGGTACCAGCTGTAAATTTTAAGCACAATAAGAATTATGAGATCAACTCGCATTGTAACAGTCTAACATGGAGACTTCTTGTTGGTCTCTTTTTTAACCATGAAGCATAAGGAACAAAGCTTCTCATTTTCCATTTCTATTGCAGAAGTCAGTGCTATTAATACTTCCCTCAAAGCTGGGAAAAGTGTCAGGGGAAGGTAGGCAGGTTAATAGGTGGGTGACTTAATGGAAAGAAACACTTTAAAATTATTTGTCTATTTATATTTTAAATATTTTTTTATGTAGAGAGTCTAATTTTAACTTGAGGCTTTCAATAAGCAGGTTATTACTTTCAGGCTGTCTTGCTCAGGTTTCTGATATATTCCTTCAATAGCAGTATCCAAGTGAAGAGATAAAAAGCGAGCTAATCAGCCTCTGCAAGCAAAAGACTTCTCTCTTTCTATACTTTGTAGACTGAAGATGGCTTAGAAAGTAAGTCCAAGCAGCTGTGCAATATTTAGAAGCCCCAGATTTTGGAAACTTTTTCCTCAACGGGGAGGAGAAGAGGGAAGGAATAGGTTCCCCTTGCTTCTCTATTTCCTGCCCAAGTAACATGGTGGTGAAGAAGAATTTGAAATATACAGCTGGTATATCTCAAAGGTTAAAAACTGGGGAGAGAATCAAAAACTCATTTAAAATGCACCCTTCGCTCCTCCCGCTCCTAATTATTTTTGGGTTGACTTTATGACAGTCAGGTAGGAACATCAGGTAGGAACATGTGCTGTCTGAACACTAGACTGGCAAAACTGAAAATCCAACCTTCATGTTATTAATGCATTTAATTTCTTTTTCTTAAAGAACAAAAGATTCTGTCTCACATATAAGCATTCTTTTTTTTGTTTCTCCAAAGAAAAAAAAGATGCTGACATCCCCTGAATAATGAAAGCTTGTGCTGTCTTTATGTTACTTTACAAATTTCATCTTATCCTAGTTTGGTATTGCAGATTTTCAGCACATACATGAGTTCAAAAGAGAAAGGTAAGGACTCTACACTATAATGCTCACAGCTCTTCTCTCAGGAGCTCGTAGTGCAGCAATGAGATCACTGAGAGCATTATGGCTGTATAAATTATCACCCTGGTGGGCTATGTTGGTTTGCTCCCTTGGTAGAGGTTTTGCCAGGAGGATATGCATTTGTGCATTGTGGTTTGGGGTTTTTTTTGTTTGTTTGTTTGGTTGGTTGGTTGTTTTGTTTTGTTGTTGTTGTTGTAGTTTGGGTTTGGTTGGTTGCTAGATTTTTTTTAAAGTTAAATAAATGCTATATGAAAAACAGAACAAAACCACTTTCTTAACAGTCAGCTTCATATTCTTTTCTGTACTGGTGTAGATATAAAGGAACAGCAGAGAGCCCTGACTGACCAATGGTAAGAAAAATTGATATAAGTACATCAGCTAAAGTAGTCCCTGGGGAACGAACCATTGTTGTCACATTTTCTGAGAGGAAACAGGAACAGAGCTTGCCCACCACCAATTTAGATCACAAGCTCTGTGGGACATGAACTTCACCTTTTTGAGTGTCCATCCCCTTGCATCGCATGTCTCAATGATGAGAGAAATCCTTTCAAAAACCACATTGTTAAAAAAATTATTTAATACAAGAGATTCAGTTCAGTGGATTCAGGACCAGCACAGTCATAATACACGCACAGTGCCTAAATTGGCACAAATACAATGTCAAAACCCAAAATCAAATTTTGAAAGCATTTGAACCTGGATTATTTAATTAGATCAGCATGATCAGCTTGGTGAAAGAAAAAGCAAAGAAAATGTATGGAAAATACAACTTCATCATGGGAGTCAGAAAGACAGCAATTTCCATTTTGATATTTTGAAGTATGCATTTTGATGTCTGGTTTCTGGGAATAAGGGAAAGTTAAAGATGACTCAGCTCCAGAGGACTAGTTGATTATTAGCTTATCTGGAGTCAGCTGAAATCATGAGCTGTAAGATCTGAAAACTGAGATTTGTCCATCAAGGCAAAGGACCAATTTTCAGTATAATAGAAGAACCCAAATGGCTGTACAGATGACAACCCAGTAATCATCTGTAACTGGGGAACAGCTGTTCAACACACTGAGATGAGCATTTACAAGCTTACAGGTACTTTAATTGCAATAAGCTGACTCACTAGCACCAATTCATTCTCATCTAAACCAAATCAGAAAACAAAGGCCAGGCTAATAAAAGGTGCTCTGAAGTTCAGCTAAGGCTTTGAATCATGGCAGAGCTGTTATCCTGCAGTTATTCCTTTGACAGAACTGTGGGCTCCAAACAGCTCCATTTATAACCATCTCTTTTCACCAATGCGTAACTTTGCTACAGACAACTGTCTGAGAGCAAGTCAGTCCAAGTGGGATACTCTTTTGGAGCCCAGTCTGACCTGTGCTGGAGAGCCAGTGAGCTGAACCATGTCATCAGCTTATCTCTTACTCTAAGGCAAGATGTGTCTGCTTTTTCCATCTGAGCTGGGACAACAGCCAGCCTGCTTGACATTCTGTTCCCTTTTCAAGAAGTGTCCCAGACTGTCAGTTTCTCCCTAACCTTTTTTCTGATCATTGCCTTTTAACCCTGGCTTTGGTGAATAATCAGGTTTTCACTGACGTGTCTGATGTCCTGCTTTGTTTGAAGTGGTAGACCTTGCCAGCACTTCAATGTTCCATTGAATTTCTTTGGTGCCCTTCTGAGTGACCTACCTGCATTGCACATAGCCTGAAATCATATCCCAGTTCCCTGTAATTTGTATCTGAGCCATGATCAGTCTCCTTTCATGGTTCTATTGTCTTCTGCTTTATTTTAATAAATTTTTGCATGTTTATGCCAGGTATAATTGTGGAATGAAATCAAAACACAAATATAACTATTACCTGTGATAAAATATTTTAAACTACTAATAGAAATCTACAAAGAAGAAACACCAAAAAAGGATTTTCCCTACTCCCTGACTCCTACACTCTGGGATCTGACAAGGAAAAGAATTGTGGTCGGTCTTTCTATGCCCATGAGAAACTGCAATAACTGTAGGATGTTTGGGATAATGTCTGAGGAGAGTTTTGCTGTGTTATTACATTGCTATGGTAACAAAAAGACCTAATTTGAAGCACATTTATTTGTTCTGAGAAAGCCTTCCCATCCTCTACTTTTCTTCCCAGCTCTCTGAAATGCATTATATAGTTCTTCTGACCAAACAATTCCAATAAGTCAAAGAAACACTTCAATAGTAATTTGTGAAATTGAAATGAGAGGTCATATTTAATCACTAGACTTCAAGAATAAGAAAAAAAAAGTGAATTAATGACTTAAACACAGAGGGAGACATACTGCACTTCAAAGGGCACTCATATAGCACACAAAACAATTGCCACATTGCTGAAACTAGAACATTTGCTACTGTAAAATACAGGTATTTTCAAAAATTAGGGTGGATAAGCATGAGAACAGATTGCAGCATGAGCTTTACCATTATTTGAAATCATTTTATTCAAAGAGAATGGCTTTGTAAGACATAGGCTGTGCATAGCATATTGACAAGGTAATCAGCCTAAAACTGAGTGAAACTTTATACTGGCTCTAAAGATAGAAGATTTTTAAGGTTTATTATTAGCTGTCTAATTTTCTGAAATATTTTATAAAATTTACCAACTGTAACAGGAAAGAGCTCACTATGCCTGCTTAGAAATAGTATACTATTTCCTCAGCCCTTACCCGCTGCAGCAATAGAAGTGTCTGAGATCACTGTTCTAACCAAATGCAAGAGAACATTTTATTCTTTAAAAAAAACAACCTAAACCAACAAAAAAAAAAACAAGAAAGAAAGAAACTAAAAGAAAAAAAATATTAAAAGTTCCCTACTTGTTTGCAGGAGGGACAATGCATAGAGAAGGTCTATTTTTCTCTGAGATAGCATCACCACGAGCTTGTGCTGAGAGAGCACATCAGACCCCACATGAATAGATCGCTTCCCAGTACAGAGGGCTATGACTGCTACTGCTTCTCCCAATGTCAGGAAGATTAATGCACAAACACCAGAGGTTTATGTCCAAAAAGGAGGCAGAGGAGTGCTGTTACTTTATTCAAATAAAGGGAGAGGCCATGGGGCATTCCCCTGGGATCTCTCAAATTGTTAGAGGATGCAGCCTCCTTTTTATCCAAATTTCCAGGCCGCATTTCCCTCTCTCAAGTACCTGCCCATTGGCGGAATTACTTGAGAGGTACAGACTTCCCGAATTGCTTAATACAGACCCCCTTCTAATGTGCACCGTGCTCTTTTTCTTCTCCTATGGAATTTATGGTTCTTCCCATTGCTTCTTTCACCTCTCAGTATCTATCTTTACCTGTCAGCAAACCCACAGTTTGTTTGTAAAGACAAATCCTTCTCACTCCTTTCATCGATCAGTGGAATTCCTCCCATTGTTTCTTTGACCTCTCAGTATCTAGCTTTTACCTATCAGCAGACCCACAGTTTGTTTGTAAAGACAAATCTCTCTCACTCCTTTCACCAACAGCTGCAGTTCACTTGCCAGAGCGTACACATTTCACACACCAGTAAACCCAGAAGTGTTCCTAGACTTAGCATAGCATGTGAATTTTAGCTGCTGTAAAATGAGATACTTTTGTTTCCCCTCACTTAAGGGCAGCTCAGCAAAGGCACCTGGAAATAATCCCCTGTGTTAAATGCCTTCCAGCAGCTATAAGTATTCTTTAACTGTATAAGCCTTATCTGAACAGGCAAGCAAAGTAAACTTAATTCCCCAGGTTAAACCCTCCAGTAATTTTTATTCTGGGTGCAGAAGCTGGTTAGGATAAAAGAAAGAGAGGAGAAATATCAAAGGAAAAAAAGAACAGGAAAGCAAGGATAAGAGGAGAGGAGAGCCTGCAATCCACACATAGAAAAAAAAAAAAAAAAAAAAAAGCCAGTCCTGGCTTCAAAAGTAGTACCAGCAGCTTGATATCAGCAGCAACAGACACCAGCTGATGAGAGGATGGCTCTGTCCCTCAGAACTCCTCATCTTTCTTCCTAGAAATTCTGTATGGAGAGAGGTGGTTTGCGAGGGAGAGGGGATACAGGGAAGGTTATTGTGCTAGTGGTGTCCTAATACAGTTTTATTGAGCAGCCAGATCCTTGTGGATTAACACACAACTGGTGGCAGTAACCCACAGGGGGGTCACTGCCTGGGGGAGGAACCATCTTGGTGGGAGCTTCTGCAGTCATGGTCACCAGGGCACCTGGGGCCCACCTGCTTGTCAGCCCAGAAGCAGATTCTAGTGAGAAGGAAGAGGAAGGCCCAAGAAGTCTATCAAACCCCACAGTGCCTTCTTTCCTCATGCATTTGTGTCAGGGCAGCACTTACTACTGTTTTTCAACTGAGCACTGAAACAGCACCTACCAAGCAGCCCTAAGTACTGCTCTTGGCATTGCCTGGTAATTGGTAAATTGGCTGAACCTGTTAAATGCATAAATAGGCTGTCATTTCTCCACACTTGCACAGCAAGCTGTAACCACTTGAGCTTTTAGATTGGCCTGCCTGCCTGCCTGCCTGCCTGCCTGCCTGCCTGCCTGCCTGCCTGCCTGCCTCCCTCCCTCCCTCCCTCCCTCCCTCCCTCCATGCCTGCCCTATTCTCGGGTTGCTCTTGCTTCTCCCAGAAAGAATCGGAGCACACAAACAGCTAAGCCCCACGACTATTGTTGATGAGAGAACACACAACTTTGGGGCTGTCTGGATTTTTAATGCAAACAGCTTATTTTGAGAAAATTCAGCACCCAACCTGTGCTGTCATCCTTCCTCCCTCCCACAAGTAAAGATCAAGGAAACCCAGAGATATCAATTTCATCCTGCAGTTTTTCTGCTGTAAATAGTTCACTTTCTCATTTACGCTACTGTTGTGTGTGCTAGAATGAGCAGCTGGAAGTCTTCCCAGAAAAGTGCCCTTCTCTTCTGTACGTATGACCTTCTGTAAGTCTGACCCTTCCTTTATAAATAATGCTGAGAAATCCCATCTAATTCAATCCAGTTACACTTCAAAGTATGTCTCTGCCCCCAAAAACACTCTTTTTTTTTTTCCATTTTGTCAGCTCTGACACTAGAGGAATCTTCTGGCCCTACAAATTTTACTTCCTGACTGCAAGAAAACCCCTACTATGCTTATATGCATAAAGAAGCAGAAAGTGAGCTTGCCATATATGAGGCTGTGATCACCAGCAGTGATATATGGGTGATCACAGAAGACAGGGAAGGCACCTCAGTGAGACTCTCTCATTGCAGTCATCAGACAAGCAGGTACTATGTGGGCTCACAGTAGGAGAAGCAGCATGGCACACAGATAGTTATGGAAATGAAACATCTGCCAAAGGTTTCAACTTGCTGTCAGCTCTGGAAAGAAAAAGCATAAATATAATTAGATTCTCAGTGGCACAGGCTAGTTAGATCTCAAGCTGCCATACTCCTCAAGCAGAAAGGGCATCAGATTTTAACAATGTCAACACACAGTAAGGTGTGAAGTGCAAAATTGTGTTTTTAATGATCAGGTAGGAGCAGGGATGGATATGCAATTCATGGATATTGTCAAATTCTCATGACATCTTTCCAATGTGATGGAAAAATATTTACAGCAGAATTAGCTCACATGGTTTTTGGTTAATGAAATCTACCACTAAATATTGGCAAGTATTCTTTGTAATTAAAAAAGGATTTGGTGAGGTCAGAGAGGTAGGGAGAATGGGCTTTCCTTAGTCACAGGCCATCAGGATTGCCTCATTCCTCCCTGCAGACTTGGTTTCACCACAGGGCTGCCCCCCCAGGCCCCTGCCAGGGTGCAAGGTGATTCGCTGAGGCGCCCTGCAGCTCGGGATGTGATGTGCTGATTTTCTGTTTGCCGCAGGAGCTGCAGACTGGTGGGAAATCAGCTGTACCCACAGCTTCTGTCTGAAAGGGTGTTTGTTCATCAGCAGAGGGTCCCACACCACAGGTCTCCTTCCTGCAGGTCTGGCTTCTTTCAAGATGAACTGAGTGGAGAAAGAGAGCATAGAATGCTGTCAGCCTCTCTTTCTGGCTGTCTGTCTCCGATTCTATAAAGCTGTGCTATCCAGTACATTTCATTAGGGCAGTCATGTGACAAATAATAAATTTTATTTTATATCTGACATGAAACAGACACATCAGTCTTCATATGAATGGAAAAGTGTGTCAATTTCTTTAGAAATGTTACAAAAAGCCTCTCTTATTTTCATATTATGGATAGATTAGTACAGACTTTTAAACCATTTTCATTGGATTCTACACTGTTAAAACCAAGGCATTGTCACACCATTTTTCCTAAGTATTTGAAGAGCTAGTTTTGATTGAGATAAGAATTCATGGTAGTGAATTCTTGCCACTTACCTCTAAGCACACATAATGAGCAAGACTAATTGTTCGCAAAAACGAAGAAATGCGTCGGTAGAGAAACTGCATGAAGCCTGAGATTTAACTGCTCTTTATGAGACTATTCACGTCACTGCAAAGTGTAATACAAGCATGCTTTTAGTGTTTTAGCTGTAGTTCTCTTCAAAAGTCTTTTAAAATTTCCGTATTATGTATTTTCTCCCTGTCATTTTTACTAGACAACAGAGAGGAAGGTGGAGAAATTACAGATAAAGTGATCTGACTGCTGGCAAAGAGTTCTTACAGAGAAAGCCTAATAGATTGTTCTCCTAAAGTTTGTCAAAGAGAAACCAAAAAGCAATTTTAAGTATTCATTATCTAATTCTACAGTAAGAAAATGCAAAATAATTTAGAATACTGAAAATTGTAAGGAGTTCTTCAGTGTAGTGTAGAAGAAATACAAGGAATAAATAGATTTTGAGAGCACTTACTAAAATGAATTTTGAGATGCTGATGACTAATTTTCTTAAAGGACTGATCAAACAGTGTAATAAGAAGAGCAACAGATCTGTCATCTCTTGGTATCTCCACATCAGATGACATGCCTTTTTTGGAAGCCATTTAGCTAAAAAAGTTGTTTTGCTGAGCAAATGACAGTTTAGAACCCAAAATGCTCAGGAGAGTAGTACCTATTGTCTCTTTTTGTATGAAAAAAACCCCATAATCTAGACACCTCAGATTCTACTGATTTTATTTCTGCTTGTGGGGCCCAGTTATGGGGGTACATACTGAACCGAGAGTGGGTTCCTGTGTCCTGGCTCTTAACAAACAGCTCAGAGATAAAACTTTCTCTCTTGCACAAGACAGCATTTGTATCTGTCAGAAACATGCTGAGATTTTTTCCAACTACAGCAAGCTCCAGACTTTTGAGGGTAACTCCCCATCTGTGGAACCAAAGGGACAGACCAGGTAATCAAGTAAGTATTTAAATATAAACACACCATTCATTCATGCAGAACAAAGGAGTCAGACAGCAATTGGACTTCCCAGACTCCAGACTTCTGGGTTCCACACTCAGGTTAACTTTGAGCTAGTAATCCTTTTCAAGTTTAAACAAACACCCAGAGTGATATGGACTTGGCAAGAATACCATCTTATTTAGAAGAAATCACATGTATTCTCCAGCTGGAAGTTTTGTTGCTTGTCTTACTCTGGACTTTTACTACTGGGGATTTAATATAGGCTGGAGAAGGATAGACATATCCCGTTAAATTTATCATAAAATTACTTTAAATTTAAAATTCCGACAAAACAGTATTAGAGAGTTTCTTTCTCTGTGAAGAAAAGCAAAAAAAAAAAAATTCAAAACAATTTGCCTTAAAATCAGAGAAGGGTCTCCATTAGCTAAGGTTATGTGAAGCTGTATGGTCATATGTAGCTAAGGCTCATATGATTTTTTGCATTCATGGCTATACTGATTTCAGCAAGATGATGAAAACTCAATAAATAAATTGCCTTTATATTTACACAGCTTTTTTATTTAACCACCAATTCATGTGAATCCTTATGAATTCCCATGAATCCTTATGAATGACAAAAATTAGGTTATCCCAGGTGTCAGAAACTACCTTCTCTAGGCAGATATCTGAGTTTCTCTTCAAGAAATTGAATGCATCACACTAAGACTTCCACAGGTGCTCAATTACAGTTTCTAATGAGAAAAAGAAAGCAGTGAGGCGACAGCCACACTTCCCACTGTTGCTGAAGCTCAAGTGGGGGGAACATCCCCACCACTCCGTTCCAGTCTCTGGCTGGTTTCCCCCCGCAGGCCCGCTGTGTGAATCATTTTCCTTAATGATGTTAGTCAGCCCGAATATGTTTGTTATTTTCTCTGGGTGTGGAAGCTGGGAGAGCAGGGTTCAGTGCCCAGCAGGACATGTTTGTTACTGCTGGTCCTGCCTGTGGTGAAAAGGCAAAGGCACAGCTATTTACGTCTGTACATTCTTTTCTGGCAATATCTGTGTCTTATTCAAAATTATTGTGTTATTAAAGCTCAACAAGAGTTTTTAGTCAGTGCAAGTGATGTAGCCTGGCTGGTAGAAATGGGAAATTGGTCTAAAGTGCCTGAATTACTGCTTTTATTAATGTGGGAATGTAGAACCAATTTCAGACAATAAGGGTACATTCTTTCAAATCTAGACACAAAAGAGAGTCTCTTTTTAACTGACTAAATCCAAATCAGACATTTCAGGGTCAGCTCTGACTCGTGTTTTCTAGAAGTTTCCATTCCACCCATGAATCCAGTAAATACTGGGTTTAAAAAAAATTTTTTTTCACCTCACTTCAGGGAAAAGAAGAGTCTTTGAAGACACTGAAAACAATTTTGGGGTGGAAATTCTAGATTTAAACAGTTCTTGCAACTGGAATTATTTTGCCATGTACTCCATGGTCCAGCTTCATGTTTGACAGGGTATTTATTTGGAGTGCCACTTGCTCCTAAATGAAAGAGAAAGCAGAAAATTGATTCCAATGAGATCAAAGGTTGATAAAACTGGGAACATTCATTCTGCAGAAAAGACAGGCATGATATTAGTGCAGAAGTATATAAAAGAGGTGGTTAGCTACATATTATGTCCCCTGCAATTAGTCACTGCAGACAGAACAAAGCCATAAAGTGAAGTTTCTGCAGGTATTGCTGAAGTTAAACATTAGGGAGGGAACTGTACCTATTGAAAATAATGGGGCTGCCAAGTCCAACTGCAGACTCACAATAATTGAAGATATTTCAGGCTGGGACAGACATCCAACAGTAGAAAAGGAATAATGAAATCAACATTCCTCTTCCACCACTTACATAGTGACTTAGACCTGCACATTTAGCTTTTAGCCACTCTATGTTTTGTCCAGGTTGCTGGGAGCAGCACCTCATATCCTCATAATTTGATAGCTGTCAGCAATATGAGTTCAGTCTAGTGTTCATTATCATCAGGTAAAAATGTCTTTTGTTATGTTTAGGAGCAGAGGAACTCAAAGAGTCCTGAGTCACTGAATGATATCCTGTAACATCTTTGCACTGCTTTCTGTGCACCTTTTCATCAGCTAAGCAAGTTACATTGTGAATTTAACAGTGGGGGTTTGTGAATTTGGGTTTTTTTTCTCTCTCAAAGAGACTGTTTAAAATCATGATGCTTCTGTTTTCCAGTCTTAACCTATTGGTGGACCTTTTATAACCATTTGTTCCTGTGGTGACATTGTCCTTCAGTTTAGTTATAACCTGATGTTTAATCTCACTTATTTTCACAATCATATTCACTCTTAATTTTCAATATACTATCTAAGCCAAAGCACCCTAGCTTCTCCTAAAAAAATGGGATCATTGCTTCTCAAATTCCTTCTCATTGTTGAATAAAGGGGTTATATGCAAGTGAGGCAACAGCAGAGCTGTTTATGTTGATGTCAATTACCCCTCCTCTACCAGAAATACTTCTTTTCACTTATTTTAGGACTCTACTAGCATTTTTCATGTCTGTGCTAGTTGGCCAATGTGTCATGAAGGCCATACACCCAGATATTTTCCAACTCGGGTGCTTATAACTGAGCTCTTTACCGCTTATGAAGAGGTTTAATTCACAAACATCCAACCTTCTATTTGTGTACTGCTGATCTGAGTCAATTTTCAGCCCAGTCCACTCCTTCCTAGTCAGTACCTCAGTACTCTCACATACAGACCATACTTCTTTGGCATCAGCACACACCTTGTTCACCACTTTGGACCAGAACAATATGCACCCTTTATATTGTGTGCTCGAAAGGCAACTGATTCATACCATCTCTATAAAACAGAGATGAACTCTTCACTCATTAGTCCAGATTCCTCCATTTTTTGTCTCTTTCCTTAGTTTCTGTCAAAAATTGGTTTGGATTTCATTCTCTCTGATCACCTCTATATCCTAACCACATGTAAAACTATCACTAGTAATGTGAGTTTTTTGAAAAAAAAAGTCTGACAAAACTATGCTTGCATCTTCATTTGCATAATTTTAAGCTTTCTGTATACTGACATCAAACAGAAGTTTTGTGGCTCTGTTCTACCCTCTTCTACTTTATTTTAGCCCTCTCCTACTTTAAAAGGGACCTCTCATAGTCTACCTGCAAAAATAAATTCATGGTGATTAGATCAGGTTTCTATTCTGGAAACTGAATGATAATTTACTCTCAAAAATAAAGGGCAGGTCTAGACATGCAGACACCTTCAGCAGAGTCCTGGGCTGGTCAGTCCTTGATAGAATAACTCTACTGACAGGTACTTTGCCAGAGATAATTTGAAATTTTCTGTGAAGAGCTGTAGAGGACAGGGTCGTCATCTCTGAAGAGAGAATGAAACAGGGAAAATATACTAACGAAAACAGTGGCAGAAGGGTAGAAGTAAATTTCAGAAGGTTCAAGAACACATGATCTCTATGAACTTCAAGTGTCAGTGCATGCTCAACTTCATTTTACTTTCAGCCACTGATCAGAAATATCAGCAATTTTTCTTGTCGTGTTCATGGTTTCTGCTGATCTGGGGACCCTCCACGTCAAATGCATTCTAAATATGTAAAAATGACCGAATACTGCAACATGCACCCATCAGTCACAGTTTTGTGGTCATGAGTCACAGATCTGTCATCTCTGATACCCTGATAAAAAAATCCAAATCAATAGACTGTGTTAAACCACCCCATGTCACCATACACAAGAAAAACAAAACCTGTGATTGGTAGCACTAAGCTGCAGAACAAAATCAATGAAAAATAGTTGTCACCTTCTGTCATTTGTTTAACCAAACCCTCCAAATTGAAATGCTTGTAGGGCTAATGAATGAAGAGAGAGTCACTGGAAACTGGTGAATCTACTGAAGGACCACACAGTCAAAAAATAAGTAACAAAACCTACTTTGGGTTCTCAGTATCCATAAGGAATCTGCCCTATTTCATACTGCAGGGGAAAGAGAAGGAGAAAAGAAAAAGTAGACACTTGAGGTTGCCACCCTGAAGACAGTTAAAAAGATGAATCTTGGCAAGGTAAATAATTTTTCTCTCCCCTCCCCTTCTTGATTCTGAAAATACCCTAAACTTATTTTTTCTTATCTGTTCAACCTTACTTTGTCTTGTGTAGCTAAAAAAGGGGGTGGGGTTTTTTTTTTAGTGCAGTGTACTTTAAAAGCTACTTTACCTATTGGCGCGAAGTGAGAGGAGGTGTACTAATTTATAAATAGCTCTCTGGTTTGTCCATTCCTAGTACAGAAGATATTTGGAGACAAGATATTTTCTAGATTCCTGATCAGCACACATCCAATTCACTGTCTCAGTCATTCTGGCACAGGATGTAAATTAAATTCAAGTAGGTGGGTAGTGAATCAAGATTACCCTTTCTGAATTTCATCACAGATTTCCAAGTGCCAGCTCAGTACAATGTAATCACACTTGATTTGATTCTGGGTATGTTCAACTGCATTGTGTAGTAGCCTCTGGGTTTATTATAAAATGATATTTCCTTTGCAACTTACTACAGTACAGAGACTGTAATAAACTCTTTGATACAAAACAATATAAGTCTGCAAAGAAGTTCCTCAAATCTGTCAGGAGTAAAAGCTTCCTTTTACTTCTATAGAGATGTTTCAATCAGCCCAGGGTATCATGAGGAACAGGCCTTTCCAGTGAGACACTCCAGAATGAGCTGAAGTTTTGTACAGAAATAGCAGTGGAAACAACTGCGGTATTAATCAAAAAATGCTCATAATCTTGGGAACCTTTATTCAAGTAAACTAATATAAGCTGGAGTCCATGAGTGTTCTAGCTGTGATCCATCACATTGCAGAGCAATAGTGCTGAGACAGTGCAGAGATAGGATCTGTCGTTGTATAAGTGGGCTCTAAGGCTTCCACAAAAGTTAAGCATTAAGTAAAATGTTGAAAACTCATGGAAAAGTACAGCTGCATCAACCAGTGTTTCAAAAAGCATCCAAGTTTCAGGGAACAAGGAAGACAATTTTTGTTGGAAATACATTTTACACAAAAAACCTGATACTTGAGATCAGGAAAACAAATTCAGAACAAATGGAAACAAGAATGTACTGCTCAGAGAAGAAATACAGGATAATAGTGGTTTCAAAAGCAGAATAACTTCTAGAGTGAATAAGCCTGGATTTGTATATCCTCTCACAGGGACTGATGGCAAAGGGAAATGTATTTTATTGTCACATGGTGTAGGTGGCACTTAAAGGCTCACTTCAGAAACACAATACCTGAAACTTCAATGCCTGTGCAAGCTGAGAAGCTAGACATTATTGGTAGCTACTGGACTTTGATTTTAAAAAACTATTTGAAGTTTGACTCTCCTGAAAAAATACCCTTCAATTTATTGCATTCTGTAGCAACTCCCATAATATAGGCACATCTGCTGTGACCCTGCTATCTCACACCAAAACCTTATCTGAGTGATACAGACTGAGGTGCCTCTGACAGAAGATCAATTGTACAGATATTAACTAAACAACAACAAAGTTTTCTCAATAAAAAACCCTGAACATAGAGAGTTTTATGACCTTTGCATATAATGTGTAATCCAATATTTTGCTTAGTTCTTACCAGGGCTAGCTAAAAGATGAAAAAAACCTGCCAGGCAGTGATGCCTGAATAGGCACCTAGGCTGAAGGTGGAAATGCTGGTACAAGCGTGCAGACTCTATGGGGAATTTCAATTAACATGAACACAATTGGTTCAGTCAGAAGTAGAAATGAGTCAAGCTACAGTGATTGTAAGAGATGTGCAGTGTCACAAGTTGAATCACAAATTCTTAGGAGATGTTAAGTCTGCGGAGAAAGATTTGTGCCTGTCTGAGGGAAAGGAAGAGGCTAAAAATGATGGGAGCACTCTTGATTTTATGTGAAGCTCACCTCTGAAAGAAACATTCACTGAAGTACTGAGAGTGGCATAAAATCATCATACCAAGATTTATCAAGTGACAGACACTCTCCTGGCAGGTCCAGCAACACACATGAGGGATGAAAGGGTACTGGAGCTCTTATTCACTGCTTCATTGCAGAGCTCCAGTATGCTAAAAAGTGTTAGGAATTGGGACTAAGTTCAGTCAAACAAACTGCTCGTCATAAAATTGTGCATGGCAACAGAAACATTTTGTGAACATTCAAATAAAATAAGAAACATAAAATTTAAAGAGTTGAAATCTGAAAATCAGAAGCAATCAAAACATAATGTGATTTGAATATTTTCTAACCAATAATGTTGTCATGTCTGTGTGGGGTGGGGAGTCATGGGGGAGATTCTGAATTGAGCAATAAAATAAAAATAAAAATAAAAATAAATATATGGTACAAAATAAAAATAAAACCAATTTGTTGCATACCGCAGGAAGTATTTTTAAGCCAAGCAGAGACATATGTTACAAAAGAATAAGACAACACCTTCTAAAGGTCAAGAGGTGAAGGAAATGAGAACTGAATCAACCACTTTGCCCATCAAGGTTTCAGACTAACAATGCAATCAGAATGTTCTGGGAAAGGAAAGCCCAAGGGCATGAAATTTCCAGCTGATTATTTTTCTGGGTTTATACAATTATGAAACTCTATTTTGTACTGAGTATTAGTTGTTCCTGGAAGAAATCTGGAGGTCACTACACCTTCAAACCCCAGTGCTGCATTGTGCAGAGGCTCACAGTTCACCTTGGCAGTCAGTAACCGAGGCAGGGAGCAGCCCAGGCTGAGTGACTGCGGAGCTGCTCCTTAGTGCAGCACAGCTCCCCCCCAGAGCTGATCTCTGCCTCAGCAGTGATAGCAGACATGAAGAACATTTTCATTGGTGCTACTTGGTTTGTAACATTACTGCCAGCATTGTCTTTCAATTTCTTATGTTAAAACACAAATTTGAGTAATAACTGGCACACTTCTTAATTATTCTTTTTATTTCTTCTCCTTTAATTCCACAATCCCACAATCTTCTCTCCCAGTCAAGTCAATGACAGCTTGACTTTGCAAAGATAAATATCTTCAAAAAACTTTCAAAGCTTCCACAACCTTGTCTGGCATACAAATTAATTCCTCCTTTCTTGTCCCAAAATAAATAGTTCAAATGGCCTAACCTAAGGAAGAAAATATTTACTACCAATTTTCTCCATTTGTTACATCTGCATCTCCCAGTAGCGCCTCTCCCTGCTCTTAGTGAGATGACCTATATGTGCTAAGGGTCACTGGAGCAGCAAAATGACTGACAAATTTGCACAGCAACAAGCTGATTGGGGGGCATCTGAATATCTAGGTCCTGTCCTGGTTTCTTCTTCTCTTGGGCACTGGTGAAATTCCACTTCATAAAATTCCCTCGGCGGAAATTTAAAAAACACTACCCACAATAGAAAACATCTGGATTCATCTTATTTACTGTCAGGGTGACATATCATAAGCCTATAAAATGGGCAAGATGGAGAAAAAAAGATACTGTTAAAAAGGTTTTTTATATTTAATTCTAAAAGCTTACTAATGCAGATGAAGAAAACAACTATTTATTTATTTCAAAGTAAATTATAGAAAAATATTATGAAACAGAAACAAAGACATACTCATCAATAAGAAATTGGGTTTGTGCTGCGGGGAAAAAAAAATGCCTGTGGAAGTGACATAAGTGCATAGAAGGACCACAGATGAGACAGCATTAAGCTCTATTCATTGGAATAAACTGAGAGAAACACAAACAGTGCTCTTCCAGTCACAGAAAAAAAGCATTTCCCAGAAATCCCTATTAGGTCCTGACCTTCCACTAGAACAAACTAGCACATGATTCTGTGCTGAAGGGACTATATCCTGGTCATATGAAGCAAAACATAATGTTCAAGCTTTTAAAAAAAAAGATGTTAGTACCCAGTAATGATAGAATCATAGAATGGCCTGGGTTGGAAGGGGCCTGAAGGATCATCTCATTCCAGCCCTCCTGCCGTGGGCAGGGGCACCTTCCATTAGACCAAGTTGCTCAAGATCCTGTCCAACCTGGTCTTGGACATTTCCAGGGAAGAGGCATCCACAGCTTCTCTGGGCAGCCTGTTTCGTGCTTCACCACCCTCATAGTAAAGGATTTCTTCCTAATATCTGATCTAAAGCTGCCGTCTTTATTGCCCCTGTCCTGTAACTACATGCTCATGTAAAGGGCCCTTCTCCATCTTTCTTGAAGGCTCCCTTCAGGTACCGGAAGGCTGCAATTAGGTCCCTACAAAACCTTCTCTTCTCTGGGCTGAACAAACTCAATTCTGTCAGCCTTTCCTCACACTCCAGCCACATTCAAGAGCCCGTCTAGGCTGCAAGCAGAAGGTACCTGGTGGTGCACATGGGCAGCCAGCCTGACCTGCCAGCTGTTCCAGGGCTTCCAGCAGGGCACTGCATGGAAGGAACCCCAAAACCTTAGTGACATGTCTGCACTGGTCTGCAAGAAGGGGGTGACCTTGTGGACGATACTGATTTCTAATCTGTTTCACAATTTACTTCATTTTGTCTTTAAATTAAAAAAGAAGATCTCTAAAAGGAAGCGCTTTGTAAATATCCTTTGTTTTGAGTTCTCATTATGAAGAAAAAGACAAGTCCTTTTTTGTGTAAAACCTAAAGAAAAATATTTCTGTATTGATTTTTTTAGTTTGGCAGGCCAAGCTGAGCTTTTGAATATAGAGCTTAGTATGAGAGAATGCAGCAGCAGAATAAACCAAATAGAGTAAAGAGTCTTAAATTCAAACCACTGAAGCCTATGATAAACTGACAGGTAGTTCTGTGCTTTTACAAATAATGCATATTTAGTTAAAGCATGCATTTAACTGGTTAGGGTTCTAACTCCTCATGAAACACATACATCTCATTTTTTTCATGTCATATTAAAATTATTGGTACTTCGAATAATTTATTTGTCAAATTCTATTATTCTTTTACAGAAGAGTACTTGCAAAATTTATAGTAGGCCAGACTGTTTTGTTGTCTCTGGCTACAGTCCATACATTCTGATCAACTCTAATGATCCTTCCTACATAATTCCCAACAGCAGACTTCATGAATCTAAATACATATTTGTATGGAAAAACAGGTGTTTTAATGTGCAATTGACAAATTGCTATGATTTTAACTGACAGGCAGAAAAAAATGATTCCAAGAATTTTTTTGGCTTTAATTCACCTTTCTTTTTCTGCACACAGTTTTGTGAAACCTAATCACAGAATAGAATTAGGCCACATTGTTTAAAATGATGTTACAGCAAGCTATTAGTATGAAATTATGCTTTTAATAAGACAGAAAGGCTGATTAATATCTCAAATGTACTTGCATGAAGACACCAGTTTCTGATTTATATTTAAGAAGCTATGCAATGTCTCCGTAGCCATCATTTTCATTCTTTCAGTAATCCATCATGTTCCTGGCAGGGACTCTTTCCATCCTATTTAAAAGAAAAAAATACAAAAGATGTCTGAAAAGACATCAATAATAGGGCAAGGCCAGCCTTAAGGTATCTGCAAAAGCCTGACTGTGGTTTTAGCTACTGTGCAAAGATGAAGACAAAAGAAAGGTTGGAGTTTCCCTGCCCACTGAGGATAAGCCATGCATATCAACAAAGGCGCTTCTTCCAGACCCTTATCACATAAGATGATCAGCTGCTGGAAAGGCAGACAGGCAATCTGCCCTTCCTTTTAACCAATTGTGTGTGGTTAAAAAGCTTGGATGTACACACAGATGGATGCTGTAGAGGGCCAAGAGCCATGAGAGAAGAGCTCAAAACTCTTGAGGTTCAATTAAGCACATTCAAGGACAGCCAGAGGTCACAGTCACTGGAACACGCTGCTGCACTGTTGGTTCTCACTTTGCCTTTTATGAACATCTATAGCTGAAATCGCCCTTCACAGGGCCTCAAAAAAGAAAACTAAATGGTACATCTCATGATAAGGAGAGCTCTGCAGTCAGGCAGGGCTGAGACAAGCAGGGCTCTGGACTTACAGGCAGAGTCCAGAGAAGTGATTTGCAGTCAGCAGGCACACAGCTGCCCGTGGAGTCAGGATGGAGGGTCAGAGCAGCAGTGTCCTGGGATAGAACATAGTGACAAGTAAGAGAGAGATTGTCTGGAAAGGGAGATTTTAAAGCAGAAGCTCTGCAGTTTCATCTACAAGAAAACATTAGTCAAAAGGACATGATGTACTCAGAACTATAACGAAGGGGAAATGGAAGCTCTGGAGAGAGGAAGGATCTTTTTCTTCTTTTTTATTGCATCCAGGACCAGCCAAACAAAAGGCCTCATTCAGAGAAAGGCAACAGAAAACAATGTAATAATAATCTCTGATTTTCCATTATAAACTAAGTCAGGGTGCCATGCACTTTGAACTACATCAGCTTTTGTTTACACCAAACAATCCAGTCCATTGCCATTCTGTGTTGCATCCACTTTTGCTTGTGGTTCTTCCACGGTGCATTATAGCAGAATATTTCTTCAACACCTTGTATTTTAATAATTCCTGCCATCAACTCAGAAGCTTTAGCAGGTTAGTGAGAGGCAGTGGCTGGAGGTATTAACATTACAGTAAATATTTTCTCATACAGGTTTAATCCATTTTGTGTGATTTTAAGTTTTACCTTGGATGTGAAGTGTCATCTTTTCACCTTGATTATTTCTGGGTTTAGTTTTCATAGTTTCTGTGCTAGACATGTTTCTGATGCTGGACTGGGCTGAAAAAGGGAGGGAGAAAATTGACCATTTTGGCCAAGAATACCTGCACAGAAAGAATACATTAGAGACCCAGCAGTGTGATGTTCCAAGAAAAATCTTTGGTTCCTAATATTTTTGCTTAGTTGGCTCTAATATGCAGAAGTTCTACTTAGCAGTAAATCTCAATGGACCAAACAAACCATGAGCATCCTGATCACATCTCCTCACTGCTCCTGTGCAGTGTCGGTATGTATGTTGAAAATCTGGCTATAAAGCCACTTTATCAGGCCCCCAAGCATACCACTGCCTTTTGGAAATACTCAAGGAAGTAGTCTGAGTCGATTATTATCCACCTTTTTACCAGCAGAAATGAAAAAAGAGCACAGGACAGAATAACAGCCTTGATCTCTTGATAAATTAGAGACAAAAATTATTCCCAGATTCCTGAATCTACAGCTACAAAACTGTAAGACAAGGGATATTACCTATTACTCATAAAGCTTGGACTCAGTGATCTTGAAGGTCTTTTCCAATCTTAATGATTCTATGTTTTTATGATAAAGACTTTACATATCAGACTCAATCTTGTGCCTGCTTCTCTTCTAGATGAGAGAGGCACTCTGGACCTCTGCCAAGATGTCTCATTCTCCCATGGCAATTTTGCATCTCAGTTCATGGGCGAGAGCTGGCACATTCAGTAACAGAATATATAAAACACTACTGGGAGCCACCATGCCATACCCCTTATTGGCTTTTTTTTTATTCTTGAAACCTTACACGTTCTTACCCACAATCATGCAACTGGACAGGTTTTATAGAAAAAAAATTCTGAAAGAAACAGTATTATATTAAAATAAAGACCACTTACACAGCAGCAGCTGTGTAGTAATGAAGTAATGTGTAGTAATGCTGCAGTAATGAAGACCACATACTGATAGATAGAGAGGAGCACCAAACTTGTTGCTCTGATACAAGGAAGGAGCATGCTGGTAGACAAACAAAAGCCAGAAGCACTACTGTCAGAAAAAGAACCTGACAAGGGGGCCAGAAATGGCCCTAGAAGTCCTGCAACAAGAAAAGCCATCTCACCCCACCTACCCCACTGCTCAGAAAGTGTCTGTCTGACAGAGATGATGCAGAAGAGGCAGTGATTGCATTACCAGATGCATGAGTGGAGCTCTAAAGGATGCCATGATGATTTTTTGCCTTTTCTTTTAAACCCCTTTTATATACCTTTTTATAACTTCTGTATTTTTAGTGTTTTTTAGCCTACATTCTTAGACTTGTTTGTTCAGCTAGGAGACTAAAGATCTTAGAAGCCTTGTAGTTAGGGATCAGAATGCCCCAGACACCAAAGTCCTCTCCAGAACACATTTTGTAGACTAAGATAGAACCATCCAGTGGAAGGTTCCCCGGGGAAGGGGGGCTCACTTGAGCCTCTCACTGGGGAGTCTTTAATAGATATGCTAATTAGTAAGACCTATAATGTTATACCCAATCTTTTGTGGGTGTGCATTGTGGTGTGCCTTGAGGTGCATTCGACCTGGACGTGGTGCACCTAAGGATCCTTAAAATAAATACGGAGGCAAAATCCCTTTTTCCCCTCCAGCCGTGTGTGATTCTTGATTTTAAAGCCAGAAAAAGGCATCACCAAAGGTTCATAATACTCACTTCTCACACATGTTGAAGAGAGACATGTACAGTGGTGCCAGAAGTACCATCAATGAGACTAAAATGAGAAACTGCAGCACTACAGAAAAGCAGGAAGCACAAGCATATACAAAGTATCAACACAGAAAGTGAAGCCAAAGCCCCAATTAACCTCTTTTCTGTCCCCACCCTCAAAGAAATCTGCTGTTTTGGAAGTCCAGAGGCTACACGGATAGTTCAATGTAATGATTTCAAGTGAAAGAGAGCTAAAAAACTCCACCAGAAATCCAAACAGAAAAAGGTATTTGTTAAGGGTACTCATGATTCCTATCTGTCTCCATAAAGTATGCTCAACCTTTTTCTTCAGAGCATCTCCACAGTCATTTGCTGGTCCTCGTGTTTCTCTGTTATGGTCTGTATTGTTAGCATTTCAGACCTACTAATGTTCATAAAAAACCCCCTGTCTCGCCATAGCTTCTGAGTGTTTTTCTTGCCATCTGATCAGGGAGAAATGTAGCTTGATTAATCTAGAGATCTGTTTTCATGTGTGTAGAGGCAAACAGGAAAATTAAATTATCTTCAGTTTTCCATACAGGTACGTAAGTACTTAGTTTAAATAGTAGTCATTAGCTTTCACTGAAAGATGTTCCGGGGTCCTGATAAACTCCCTCTGAAACTGCTGTCTCCTATAGCGAATATATCCTTACTTCAGCCTGTTGAACCAAGACTTGTTGCCTCCAAAATCCTGGTCACAGCTGGAGGCCAGACTTCTGAGGAAGTTCATACCTGTCACAGGGGGTCTCAGAGCAAATACCTCTTTTTCCAGAGAGGTACCAATGCAAAACTTTCCCATGGGACCAACCAGCTACTGTATTTTTTCCAAATGGAGCTTTGCCAAGGTATGCTGTTTCAACCTCATATGAAGTAGCCTTAAACCTCTGTGCTTGTGTGTTGTGGCTGACATTTTCAAACAACACTGTTCCATTCACAGAACGCAGAGATGCTCTACTATTTCACCATTATGCTTTGCTGCTCCTCTTTTTATTATCTTTTTCCCTTTGGTCTAAAGCATGAGTATGAACTACATAATATCTGACTAGAAAATAGTGCTACTACTTTTCTACCAGTTAATAACTAATCCCCCCTCCCTTTTTGGTGCTTAGCCAAATTCCATATAAAGCCATGTCAATGGTGTGAAATAATGAAAATATTCTGGTTTGCTGTTTAGCACACATTTTTGGGGTGGACATTAGCACATTCAGTGGAAAAGAGATGCAGTTTTTGGTGACACAGACATTTGTTCGTCGAGTGGCAGTGGCATTCAAAAGGACAGCATGGAATTATAGATTCGTTTGGGTTGGAAAAAACCTCTATGATCATCAAGTCCATCTGTTAGCCTAACACTGACAAATCCATCACTAAACCATGTCCCTAAGGGCCACATCAGCCCATCTTTGAAATATCTCCAGAGGTGATGACTCCACCGTTTCTCTGGGCAACCTGTTTCAATAACTGACAACCTTTTCCATGAAGTACATATTCCTAATATTCAATCTAAACCTCCCCTGGTGCAACAAGAGGACATTTCCTCTCCTGCTATCGCTTGCTCCTTGGGAGAAGAGGAGGACAACCCCCACCTCACTGCAACCTCCTTTCAGGCAGCTGTAGAGAGCAATAAGGTCTTCCCTCAGTCTCCTTTTCTCCAGACTGGTCAAGCCCAGCTCCATCAGCAGCGGCTCATCCAGCTTGTGCTCCAGACCCTTCACCAGCTTCATTGCCCTTCTCTGGACTCACTCCAGGACCTCAACTTACTTCTTGTAGTGAGGGGCCCAAAACTGATCACAGGGTTCAAGGGGTGGTCTCACCAGTGCTGAGTAAAGGGGGGCGATCACTGCCCTGGTGGCCATGCAATCAGAAAGTTTTACTTTCTGGTTCAAATGAAAAAAAGAACCAAAGCCCAGTGTCATTTCACTCCCACTCATCACTTCTGGGAAGCTTTGCTGTGTACAGAGTCTGCATTCTGATTCTTCTGCTCCTTCACCACATATGGAATAGTCTCAATTACATTTTGCTCATTTGAAAGTTGAGGAAACTCAGGCTGTGCTCAGCAGATGCTTACATTTCTTGGCTTTCAGACTCCAGCAGGCCCTTAGGGGATGAACATAGTAGAGGACTATGTCCTGCTTTCTTTAAGGTACCTTCCCTCTAATGCAAAATCCCAATCCCAAAGATCACATTCTTTGACTCCATACACAGCTCACTGGGAAACACAGGACACAAAAAAAGGATCCCAAATGTCCTTCAGGTTTAGCAGATAAGAATGTAGGCTTCCATACAGACAAACCATTAAGTGCATCTGAATTCTTACTCCTTCACCAAACCCTCTGACAGAATTTATAATTTCTGTTTTATCCTATAGCCAAGGGCTGGGCTCTGGCTGTAATTTTTTTTTAGATGATAGCTGAATTTCAGAAGATCAGTTCTGAATTCAGACAAATGGTGAGCATTGCAGCACATGCCAGTGGCACCTGTCAGGAACTTTCAGGGAAATTGACTATAGAGGGAGCCTGAGACAAAGTAATGAAGTCTGACTGGCATTTCTAGATAACATCTGCAATGATTTATCTGAAAATGGGATCAATTACCCTCCATAGGCACTTTTTTCCTATCTGTTTGAAGAGGGAAGAACAGATGAGTAATTTAGTCTACAGACCTAACTTTTAAAAGGCTAAAGTTAAGACAACTGAATTGCCAAAGATAGTCATCAGCTTTGCACACTGTGCAGCTGCCCTCTGTTTTACTTTTTCACATTAAAAGATTCTTACAAATAGTCGAGCAGACACCTCAAAAATCATAGACCAATCTGCTTCTTTTAGTGCAAAGTATTGTTATGAACTTTTAAGAGAGATAATTATTAAGATCATGAAAGTTTATTAAAAGATTTGTCTTGATCTCAGTTTTTACATAGAAATTTGAGGCAGCTGTGCCCCTGCAGCCCATGGAGGTCCATGGTGGATCAGATATCCACCGAAGGCCACTGAAGAAGCCCACCTTGGAGCAGGGGAATGGTGTGAGGGGTCCTCCCCCTGAGGAGGAAGGAGCAGTAGAGACAATGTGTGAGGAATTGACCCCAACCCCCCATTCCCTTATCCCCTGCACAACTGTGGGAGAGGATGTAGAAAAATTGTGAGTAAAGCCTGGGAAGAAAGCAGAGGTGTGGAGAAGTGTTTTTAAGATTTGGTATTTGATTGGTAACGAATTAAACTCATTTCCCTGAGCTGAGTCTGTTTTGCCCATGATGGCAATTGGTGGGTGATCTCTCCCTGTACTTAGCTCAGAAGACTTCCTTTGTATTTTCTCTTCCCTGTCCAGCTGAGGAGGGGAGTGACAGAGTAGCTCTGGTGGGCACCTAGTGCCCAGTCAGGGTAAAGCCACCACAATATTAATTACTTTCCCATTGTTTTCTGATCTTTAAAATGTTTTTCCAATACATTCAGGAGATGATTCAGAGCTTTTTTTCAACCAACTCCTTCTCTTCCAGCCCCTCCAACCGGCCCTCTGCTTAACACCCCAGTCTTCAATTGTCAGTCACTTTGCTATATGCTGTTCTCTTTTCAGAAATAAATGAAATAATAAGTCTCCTTAGAGTACAAAGAATAACTTTTTCATATGCAAGGAAGCTTCAGAGAGCATGTATGAAACTTAGAGCAGCTGTCCAGACAGTCTGCAGATTTGAGAACCAGCAGTGAGACTCACTTGAAAGATAACTTACAAAGACTTTTGAAAGTCATAGACAGGGAAACTTTAATCAGAGAGGAGGATCAAGATAATAATAGGTAGGATGAGCTCTGAGTAGAAAGATCTGATGTGATTGCCAGGCAAAAAGAAAAAAGAGAGAAAAAACCCCACTAAAAGTCCTTCAATGAAATTCTGAATTTGAATTAGGAAGACTAAATCTTCTTCAACTTAAAATCCTCCAAAAGCATTTCAAATGCCACTACTCCATCTTGATTCTTCCCTTATGCAAGTAATGTAAACAATATCCAGTTCTTCTATTTGTAAATTTTGTTTCAAATATAAAGCAAATACCAAATATCTGCAGTAAGTTAGTGAACCTGTAGCGAGAGAAAAAAAAAATAATTAGTGCCCAAACAAACAGGTCTCAAACATCCCAACTGCATGTAGACAAACTTTGGTACCTAGTCCTGAACTCTAGTAACACACCTGAGCTTTCCTACCTGAGTGACACAAAAGAGTTATTGTTGTCATCAGGATGAAATAGTATTTGTGGCTGTATTTCACTTACCTAGAGATATATCCACTGTCAGGGTACAATTTAAAGGTTTTGAATCCTCATTATCACTTTGATCTAAAGATCTCAGATTATTCAGTTTGCAATAAGCAAAAATTTACTTATGAGAGACAATTGTCTAGGACGTAAATTGCTTATTGTTCCCTAGTATTGCTGCCAAAGGCTCATTGTGGTTCACATTTACCTGCAGCTTAGTGGTGCTGCAGACCTGTCTTTTGACAACCAGAGACCTGGGAGTCCATTTTGCTGCACTCGAGCCAGGCCATGTCATCTCTGTGTAGGCTGATGTTTCCACCTCTGCCACGGCCAAGCCTAAGAAACTACACTTAACAATCATCTTTAATTAGCTAGCAAAGCCAGGAGAGTTCACCCAATGGCAACATAAGAAAAAGCACAGAAGGCTTTCTCTTGCAGTACATTTCACTGACACCTTACACATATTATTAATTCCTGTGCATACTCCAAAATTACCTGTTTCCAACAAATTTATGATTTTTGCACTATGCACAATGAAAGTGCCTAAAATCACTGTTACATTTTCACTGTAAAGCTTTTGAAAAGTCTAAACAACTTCTAAATATTTCCTTCATATACATGTTCTCATAGTAATAAATAAAGCTAATATAGATGTGATGAATTGCATTTATTTTCCTTAAGTATTGATTTTCTGTTATCTAAGAAATATTACAACTTAAAAAAACCAAACTCTTTATTTTTAATACAGAGATACTGATGTAAATGAAACCTAATAAAGTCAGCATATTCAAATAAAGCAGGAATTTAACCCATTCATAAGAAATCTAGGCTTTTTTAGAAGTGGTTCTAAGTTATATAGCAAGACCATGCAACACAGGATTCCTTTAACAGAAAATGCATTCAAAATGTAACTATTCACCTGTTTGAAATAGGAATATTATTGAAAATACATGAAAGGACATTCCAGACCAAAGAGAAGCTGCATTTGTGATAATTTGTATTTGTTGGTGCTGTCTAAAGATTCAGCTTTGAACTTTGAATCAATGTTTAATGTTTTGTTTTCTAATATCACAGGAAACTGCTTTGAAAAATAGGCCTTTTTAAATTTTTTTTCTGGCAAACACCGAAAATTCTTTTGCAAGTAACTTCAGATAAACCTCAGATGATACAAGGTAGTGAAAGCAGAAGAACATTAATGTACTTACAGAATTTGACAGAGAAAAACATTTCTTTTTCAACTAAACCCAAAGAATCCATGAAAAAGCTAGTCATAAGAGTGAAATTTTTTCCCCATGCTTGGGTTTATGTAGTTGAAAGCAGCCTGTGGTGGGCAGCATTTTGTGAAGAGCTAGCCAGAGCTTTGAAGTGATGCTATCTGCACCTTTCTTTATGGGAAACTCCTGGAAAAAGCTTTCAGTCTCTGAAGATCCTGTTCTTCGTCACACTTCAAAGTGCGCTTTATAACAACAGCAACCTTTTGGCACAGAGAATGTACAGCTCTGCTGCACAAGATGCATTAAAAAAGTGAAAGAATTGGCAACAAACTACCTCCTACTTTTTCCCATACTTGCTCTCACCACCACTTTTCCGTGCCTTCCTGAGCTGCAACACAGTTTGCGCTATTCCCTCTGCACCTTTACGAAAAGTGAATCAAACCCCTTCTCCTCAGCCAAAAACCTGCCCCTCTCTCCATCACACCTGAGCTGTAACATGCTCCCCAGCTGCAGTGTTGCTCTCCTGCCTGTCCAACCATGCCTTCCAGCTAAGCATGCTCAGCTCCTCCCAGGAAAGGAAACCTCTGATGGGATGAACAGAAATATGGGGAAAAATTTAGAGGAAGAATTGTTGAGGAAAGAACAGTATACAGTCAGTGATATACAGTCCAACATGTTGGGGAAGAATAAATCATATGAAGAAAAAGAGATAAAGGAAGGTTAAGGCAGTGGTTTCTGAGGAGTGTTTAGAATCTGATTTTTATGATCATGTAGAAACTTGTGCAAATAGCACCTGGACCTTTGGGGTCTTTCAAGTGGTCACTCTGACATTAAAAAGAAAAGAAAAAATGATGATATGTCATCAGAGAATATTGCAATTGGGATGAAAACCTTGATGCAAAGGTTATTCTCATTTTATAATGCACTTTCTGTATTCCCAGTAACAATATGTGGACAACAGTGGCATTTAAATGTCAGAGGTGAAATCCATACTTTGTCAAAGTCAGCTCAGGTTTCCTAACCACTACAAAGAGACCAGAACTGGACCAAAGACTTTCACAAGGAGGTTTATAATGTCTAAATATATATTGTTATTCCTCCTTCCACTGCTCCTTCACTAGTATTGCATAAATGTTCCTCAAAAACTAAAGAAAAGCAGATAAAGCAATAGCCTTTCTCATTGGTTTCCATAATGCGTTGGGATGCAAAGATGAAGCATTCTGATTCTTACCATTAAAGAAAAGAAAACTTCTTGGGTTTCCCTGTCGATGCTTTAATCACCCCTACCCCAAAAGCTGCAGAGATTTCTGAAAGACAGAGAGGGAGGGGGGAGATGGAGATACCTTTCAGTGAAATTATTTTAATTTCCTGGGAAAATATTGCAATAGCATATGAAATTTCAAAGAAATTCAGCTTCCACTGTTTCAGTACTAATAACAACTACTTTATATATATATATATATATATGCATGCTAACCTATGACATATATATATATTATTTACTCTAAAAGTAATCTTTGAGATGGAGTTTGTCTATTGTACCTCTGTAAAGTGCTTAGTACAGTGAGTTCCAATATGGTTGCAGGATTTGGGAGGTAATGTAACAAATATTTCCTCTTTAAATAAAATGAAGTTAAATAAAACTCTCAATAGACACGCAGAGCAGTTAATCTATTTTATATTTTGTTTTACAGACAAGAAATAGGACACAAGGAGGGCTAAATCACATGAAAGTGGTCATAATTTTGTGGGATCACTTATCCAATCTGCTGTATCACTAGGAAAGTTTTGCAGAGCTCTCACATCCCTGGGGTTGAGCAGGGATGGAAAGATTGTATTAAACAAAAAAAACCCTCAGATATGCTTGAAAATTGTTGAAGACTTCAATATCCCAAAACAGATGAGCACAGATTTGACGTGATGATGCTTTTGGAACAACTGAGATTCATGCAATATACTTAAAATAATCTACTGCAGACTTATTCTAGTCAACAACACAACCCCATAGGGCTGTTGCAGCAAGAGTTCTAAATTGCACTGATGTTATGGCCAAAAATCTAATAAATAAAGGAACTACTTGAAAGTTGAAATGTGTTTCTTACTTTTGCACTTCTGGCTCTACTAAGATTCTTGTAGGTAGCACCTGGGAGTATGTTGAGAATGTAACTAAAATGCTTGTCAGGTCTCTGAAATGCTGAAGCTCTGAAATGCTGCAGATATGGTAGCAAAGAAAATGTGGATGCTAATGGCAGCCAAGTAAATTAACCAGTAAAAGCAGTGCAAAGGACACCCTAGAAAAATAGGTAATATTTCCTGAATCAAGTTGCATTGTAACCTTTCTTTTAAAATTAATTTTGAGGGTAGATTTCAGCAAAGTACATTTTTTAGTGTAATTCGAAGCCAGGTTCTCATTAGAAGCAATTATTAAACTATCTGTAAATAGGAAAGTGGATGTTTTTCTGCTTATTTCTAGTGTTTTATTGTTCTGTACCTACCAAAATTAGCACCGGTTAAATATCAGAACTTTTGTAACAAAGTAAGTAAATTAAGTAAATTTAAGTAAGTAAATTTCTCTAAACTGAATATTTCTAGCACAAGAGATTACAGTCACATTCCTTATACTGTCTTAATTGTTCAACTTGTTTAGGTATCAGCCCTTTCAGAAGTTGAAATCCTTACTAATTTCAGGCCATTTAATCTTAACATTTACCTTGGAACTAAATTTTGTCTGTGTTTCCTTTATAGAGCAACAATAAATGGAAGCTCAGAAGCTCATCTTATGTTATTTGGACTGGTAATGTCAAAGCATTATGTGATCTCTGGAGCACAGTAATAGGCTGGAAGCATGACTGAAAAGTCCTTCAGGAGCTGATAGACCTCCCCGGTTTCACTGACAAATGCTCTGCGTATTATATTTCATAGGACACGAAACTGTGAAAATCATTCATCACCTGGATCCTAAAACTGCAATTCCTCTCAGTCATTTAGAGATCTCAGCTAAGACTGCCAAATTTTTGAGAGGGACATTTTTGAGAGGGACTGCACAGTCTCTTGCAGGATTACTATAAAGCCAGACTATTCCTCAAGCATGCAAAGCCTGTGAAAAAAGAAAACAACTTCACACATTTTCTTTTTCAAACAGATTTTAAAAATCAGTTTCTTTGTTAAAAAATGTTGCTGCTCTCATTATTTCATTGGTATTGCAGAGATGTAATTGAAAAAGGAATTGACCATTGCCCTGAACTGCAAACTCATTAAACTAATACTGTGTCTGTGGCATATAAAACAGTATCTCCAGCTGCCTTAATCACCAAGGGTTATGCTTTAGGAATTTTCTGTTGTGAGTCAGGATAGGCAGCAAGAGAACACCGTCTTTGCAGTGTCACCTACTGAAGAGGTGGCCACCTTTCCTTTCCTGGTAGATGTAGAGCTTGGAGAGGGCAACACAAGTTGAATGATGGAAAAGTCTGGAGGTGTCACCCAAGAAACTAAGCATGTGAGCCAAAAGATATGCTGCTTTGTAATGAATTCTTTTAGAAATGCAGCTGTTTAATACAACCAGAGTGAAATTCTTCACCTAGCACAGGACACAGGAATGTTTTCTTTCTGCTGGCATACTACCTCTCAGGAATTAAAATGTTTAAACTGTGTGCCAAAAGTTTGCCATCTCAGTACAAACATGTGACAGATAGGATTGGTTTTGTTTGGTTTTTTGTTTTGTCTGGTCTGGTTTTATGCTTAGTAGGTGTTATGGCTAGAGAGTTAGATGGAGGGATTTATAAGTTAAGAAGCTTTATAGGTCTGATGTCAAAGAACAGCTTCTGCTCCTGTTTGTCAGGCACTGGACTTGCTTCCCAGGAAACTCTTCGATAACCAGAGCTCTTTCAGCTTTCCTGAGGGTGCAACTTATGATGCAGTTAACATCTAACATTAAAACATTTGGCATTTCTAAATTAGTTCTCACCCCTGAAACTGCTGTTGCTCACATTAGTACCCCAGAACACTCATTCTGAAAAAGTGAGAATGAAACACAGATAAATTAATTATAAGGTAAGATCAATCAGGTACAAAGATTTTCTACGCAGTATTTCAAGAGACTTAAGGTAGAGTTACCTGGCCTACAAAAATGTTTCCCTCTCAGATGTGTTTTTGCCCTTCTAATTAGAGGATTCCAGGATATTTAAACCCTTTTAAGAACCTGAGCTAATAAAAGGGAAAATATTATTAAAAAAAAAAAAAGCAAAAATACAGAATCTTCATTCTGCAGTCCCAGCATCCAATAAGAAAAAAGAGTGCATGTGTTTTGAAAGATACGCCAAGTTTTACCTCCTTGTATCACCTTCATGTGTTCCTTCATGACATTAAAACAGAAAATGGCCTCTACAACAAAGAGTGCTATAAGCTGAAGTTGGAGCCACCAGGTCATAGCTTACTGTACAGCTAGCAATTCACTGTGAGCCTAAGTACCTGTCAGATTTATAGAAGCAATATTATTCTGATGAGGTGGGTTTAGTTAATTTTTTACCTAAATCACATCCAATCTTTTTGAGGCTGCTCTTTTGTTAAAACAGAGGTTATAGCAACAGTGTCATAGAAAGATGTTTGATGGCTTTAAACCAGAAAATGAATGAAAGAACACATACAAATGTCTTTTCTTGCCCCCGTCATCAGCATTAGGAAGTTAATGTTTACAGCTGAGATTTCCTGGCCATCAGTGAAGGCACTGCAACAGAAAAGAGGGATCCCAAAGACACATCATAACTCCTGGCTGCATTTTGAATTCCTTCATTAGGCAGCAGACACAGCAAATCAGGAAGTTTCACTGATATTATTTAGGGGAATGAAGATAAGAATATATGATGACTACAGTATTCAGGTTAAGAAACTAAAGCTCAGAAGGCAAGAATATAGCCCAAGAGTAACTCAGAGCCTCTTGACTTAAATAAGCACTTAATGATTTTGTAGTAAATTACATTTTTCCACAGAAAAATTATTTTCTTATTTCTTAAAGCAACAAAGAAAGGTAAGAAAGGCTGCGAATGTATTTTACTTCTTTTCATATCCTGCAGGAAAACTGAGGCCTTATGAAGACACATTTTCACAGTGTATCATCAGGCACCGGCTGGCTAACCTGCTATATCCACAATATCTTGTGGGGGGAAGATTGTAGAACACAAATTCAAAACTCTGCTTTCTTTTGTTTACCCAGAGATACAAGGAACTGCTCAGCTCCCTGAGCATCTCTCTTTGGAATTTCCTGAGCTCAGAATATCCTTCTAAATGGCAGTTAAAATTTATGTTTTTCAGAGTAAATTAAAGTTTTCCATTAAGGACCATTCCATTAAGGACCTACACTTTCATCCCTTGAGTGTCCCAACATTTGAATAGCAATCACAAGATTGAAGCAAAAGATGGATGAAGATGGCAGGCGAACCTTCCATGTTTGAGATCAAGCTCCATGATTGATGAAGCACTGAAACCAATTGTAATTACTTCTGTGACAGGTGGCTATGCTGGCAGTGTTAAAATATAGAAATTTGAAGAGATAGCTCTTCCCGGAGTATCTCTGTGGTTGCAAACTACAATGCTCAGTGATAATGCAGATAAAATAAAGTGTCACCTACTGGTTTAATATTTCTTGCATGTAAAAAGCTACTTTCACAGTTATTAACTATTTATTTGAAGTGACAGCTCATTTGGAGTAGAAGTACAGGGGACGTGTGTATTTTATCCCAGTTAGAAAGGAGATAAATCATAGAGTCATAAAATCATAGAATGGTTTGGTTGGAAGGGACCTTTAAGACCATCTAGTTCCAACCCCTCTGCCACGGGGTGGGACACCTTCCACTAGAACAGATTGCTCAGAGTCCCATCCAACCTGGCCTTGAACACTTCCAGCCACAGGGCATCCGCAACTTCTTGGGGCAACCTCTTCCAGTGTCTCACCACTCTCACAATAAAGCATTTCCTCCTAATATCTAGCCTAAATCTACTCTCTTTCAATTTAAAGCCATCACCCCTTGTCCTGTCACTACATGCCTTTGTAAAAAGCCTCTCTCCACCTTTTTTGTAGGCTCCCTTCAGGTAATGGAAGGTCAGAATTAGGTAACCCCAAACCCCTTCCAGGCTGAGCAAACCCAATTATCTCAGCCTCTTCTCACAGGAGGGGAGCTCCATCCTTCTAATTATCTTGATGGCCTCCTCTGGACTTGCTCCAATAGGTCCACGTCCTTCCTGTGCTGGGCATCTCAGAGCTGGATGCAGCACTCCATGTGTGATCTCACCAGAGCAGAGTAGAGGAGTAGAATCACCTGCTGACCATGTTGCTTTTGATGTAGTCCAGGATTCCATCAGCTTTTTCATCAGTCAACTTCATTTGGTTCTTTAAAACAGCTTCCTACACTCTGCCTCTAAAAGCCCCTATCTAAATTTCACTTAATAAGACAGCATCTTATTTACTTCTTGGATTTGACTCCCACAGACAAATCAAAAAATCACAATTATTTGAAGGGAGAAATGAACTCTTCATCCCATTAGCGGTATCATTTTTCAATATCTGCATACAACCAAATTATGTGGTGTAAAGCATCATGAACATTTCAGTTCTATGCAGACCATCATGACCATTGGCTCACATGCAGACATTTCTTTCAGAGCTAAAATTGTTGAGATCAAAAGAATCTTCAAAGTTGGGAATGGCTCATGGTGCCCTGTTTGTAATTCTGTGTTTGATAGCTAAGGCACTGCATGTGGCAGAAGTGACTGAGGTTTCATAAAGTGACCACAATATTTGAATACTCAAAGGATATTTGAGCATTCAGGATATTTAGCTAGACAGAGAATCCTAACTTTGTGGCATCCAAAATCAGAGATATTAAGTTCTCTATGGCTGGTATTCAGAAGTAGTTAAAGCCTTTTTAAAACTTACCTAGTATCTGGCTAAAAATATATGTATTTTATGACATGCACAGGGTGTATAAAATTTCACACTCCTTTCATTTTAGCGCAGGTCTTATTACTGACAAAGCTCTTACAGGGACAGTACTTCTGAAGTTGGTACAAAGATATATGTGAAACATGGCCCCTTCAGAGGCCTGTAAGAGCATTAAATCATCTTTAGAAAATAACCTGAACTAAAATCAAACTAGTTTGCTCAGATTTTGCCTCTGAGTTTTTACCAATGCCCCATTCTCCTTAGCCAGACAAGTGTTATCCATTGCTTTCAGGGAAGGAAACAGCCTGGGTCACCTGGTTCCTCCAAGGTAGTGGCAAATATGGGATTTCCTGAAGGAATACTTCACAGATATGGATTCTCCATGCTGGGGCCAGAACAGAATTTACAGTCCAAATCCATAGTTTAATCTCCCTTGAAATGCCCAAATGTTGGGTATTGCATTCCTGATATGCCAGCAGATTTTCAAGTCTGAAAGAAGTTGTTTGAAAAACAATGAAAATGGGTCATCTCTTGCTTCAGCTGACCCCTCAGAAGATTCACCATCTCATTCCTTTGCCTTGGGCAGCTGTTTGGTGGTGGATAGTCCCAAACTGATTGCTACCAGTGTGCACAGGTACAAATAAGGAGAATTTCTACCAGCGATACCTTTAATATTGCATGGAATAACATCCTGTTTGACCAGGAGACAATTCTTACGGAGAACCACAATCCTTGTCTTAGAGGGGTAATTAGGTTTGTTTGTATTATTTTGAGCACTGTACTTCCTTGGGTGAAGCCGAAGATAATAATAATAGGAAAGAAATTATATCCACCTCATCTCCCCAGCAAAAACTTTACAATAATAAGTAAAGATTTATTTTTATCCAACCTGCATTATTTGCCTTTGTCTTCATCCAGGAAGGATGAAGGGTTTTTTCAGCCAGGACTTTTTTCCAGTTTTACTGTGGTTGCTTGTGTATTCAGAGAATTTGAAGAATCAGTGATAATGTATGGTGTACACTCTAAGAGGACTTTCAATGCCTTAATGTAAAAACCCTGGAGTCAATCAGAATTGCACAGGCATTTAAATCTCTGGACAGATATCTGCATAGTTCCTGTTTTCCAGAAAGCTTCCAGACTCACTTGAAAAAGGCTAAATTGGGAATGTGTGGAAAGTGACTACCTCAATGGTAGCAGTTTATTTATTTATTTTTTAAATTCAGACAGCTTCTTTTGTTTCTCCTTTCCTGCAGAAAACAAAGCCTGACATTTTTTTCATAAATCAGCTTTCAGGCTGTACTGAATACAACTTTAGAAACCTCACTGGGTGTTTTTTGTGATGTACTTGAGGGGTGTATGTTGAACTCTGCATGATCTGAGCTTGCATGAGAAGAAATCTCACAACTGCACAGAGATGATGCAAGAGAAGATGTTTTTATAGCAAATATTATATGTTCATAATATGTTTTAGTTCCTCTGCACTTCAAAACGGTTACTGCAGATTATTGCCAGAATGAAGTGTTCTGTTTATGCTCTGCTGGTAGTCGCTCCAAATGTATTTGGACTTCTGTTTGTTTACTCACCCACTGCCTTTTACAAAGAATAAATCTCCAATAAGCTACTGCAGGTTTGTTTCAAAAATATTAAAGTACGGCAAATTGCACACCTACATGATTTTCGGTTTTCTTTTGGCCAGCTGGAAGACAATGTAAATGACTTTTTATCAATGCGTGGCTCAACATAAGCAAGCTTTACAATGGACCCCCTGCTCACAGGGGGAATGCAGCCTCAGCTGTGGGTCCTGCAGGGCTGTGTCCAGAGGGATGTGCCAGGGACAGAACTCGGTGGTACATAAAGGACACTCTGAGCATCAGTTAGGGAAAGTGGATAGCTTAGAGGATTGAAATAATAGAAATAAGATAGGGTTCAACAGCACAACGTTCAAAGACATTAATTCAGAAGCTGGTAACAGATTTTGAACCTCTAGAGTGAGAGCTCTTCAGCAGGAAAGAGCCCAAGAAAGGGAGCATTTTGTGCTGATTAGTTCCTCTCAGGGAAAAATATCAAAACACAAAAGAGACACTGTGGACATGAAAGAGGCCTATGATTTAGGTGAGGAGTTTTCTGTGAAACTTACCTAATGTACAGAGTGGTGTGACTCGACCTGACATGCTGCTGACAGTTTTGTCCCCTGCCATGCTGTGCCCAGAACAGGTGCCCTGGTAATGATGGCAGCACTGGGGGGCTGCCCTGAGCCTGACACAGCCAATTCCAGCAGCTCCAGCTGCCCCAGGGCAGGGCACAGCCGAGCCCCTCAGCCACACTGGGACAGGTGTTTCCCTGTGGCCCATGGGAAAGCCCCAGGATGGAGAAGGGAAAAGTGTGGGGAGGAAGAAGTGGCAGAGAGGAGCTGGTGTGAACCAGACGCAGCTCCCCCATTCTCCATCCCCCTGCACTGCTCAGGGGGAGGAGGAGGAGCTGGGAGTGAAGGAGTGAGGTTGTAGCTGAGAAGAAGCACTGAGGTAGAATGGTGTTATTTCAGTGTTTGTATTTTTTTCCCACCAGCTGAATCCCTAAGTAAACATTGTAATTTGGCATAAATTAAGTTCATTATTCCCAAATCAAGTCTGTTTTGTCTGTGATAGTGATAAGTAAGTGATAATCCTGTTTTCATGCAGACCTGCAAGCTTTCTCATTCCTGTTCTTCCTGTTTTCTCCCCTCATCCCACTCATGGGGCAAGGGCAAGCAACTAGGTGGGATTTTGCTGTTGAGCAAAGGCAACCCCACCATACAGACAGGGGATGACTAGTATAACTCAGATGTATGGCAGTCCAGAAATACACAAATACATAAATAGACCAAGCATGAAGGCTAATATCTGCAAAAAATTAACAATATTTGCAAGGGAGCAAAAGCAGTAAAAGCAGAACAGAGGAATACTTTTACATTAAAAACTTGAAGGGGGTGATCTGAAAATGTGTT
The DNA here is from genome assembly GCF_041296385.1 of Aphelocoma coerulescens. Taxonomy (NCBI): domain Eukaryota; kingdom Metazoa; phylum Chordata; class Aves; order Passeriformes; family Corvidae; genus Aphelocoma; species Aphelocoma coerulescens. The sequence goes on from NC_091015.1 coordinate 82,748,466, forward strand.
TGTAAATGCACAGAGTGAGCTAACATATGGAAAAGAGTTAGGAAAACAGAACCATTAGGGAGAAAAAAAGAAAAAAGCCAAGCAGGATCAATTCATAACCTGGCTTATATGACAATGAGCATCTGTAGTAGTAGAAGAGGGTTCCTATGACATGTTAAGTGTTTTTTTAGTAAGTAACAGAAGTATTTTATCCAAAGGGAAAACTTTAGGATAGTTGAGATATGATGAAAGGGATCAGAATATTAATTTAAAATCTAAGGTAGTTTCTGGATGAACAATGAAGATTTTATGCCCAAGGGCATATTTTCTGAGAGTCCTTCCAGTAGGATTGAGACTGCAATTCTTATGCAAGCCTATAAACAACACAGGGTATTATTAATAACATCAGGACCAAGTTCTTCACAGAATTAAGTCTGAGGATGAAGGAGGCCCCAATAAAGACACTGTATAATAGGATCAGTTTAACAGCAACTGAGTAACTTTAGGATTACATTAATAACATGTACTCCACACATCTCTTAAAGGCATAACTGAAGGCATTGCTGTGCATTTAATAATGTGAATCTATCAGAGCATTTCTCCTTGCTTCCAGATAACATCATGTTTCAAGTATAAAAGGGATTTTGGATCATCATTCAAAATCTGCTGTACTGAGACCAACTACAGCCTCTAAGTGCTTTTTGGAGTCTTTTGCTTTGTTCTAAAACTACTTCAAATCTAAAGAGATGTCTTGAAGACATTTGTCTTCTCTTGTCTTGTCTTCTCTTGAAGAAGAAAGATATTTCCTTCAAAAGTTTTGTATGTAACATTAGAGGCACTTATTGCGAAAATGTGGAGAACACTACCATCAATTTCCAGCTCAGGAAGACTTCATTCTAGGAGAATGAACAAATCCATTAGCTTCTTTTTTTCAGCAGAAGTGAAAATGTAAATCCTAATGCCTGTGAAGTGGAGACAAAACCATTTCCCTGCCACAGAGGAACATGCCATTGCTGCTGTACTGGGTTTGCATCAACAAGCTTTGATAGCAGAGAGTCTACAGGGGTGGCTTCTGTAGAAGCTGCCAGAAGCTTCCTCCAGGTCTGGCAGAGCCAAGGCCAGCTGGCTCCAGGACAGACCTGTCTCTGGCCAAGGCTGAGCTAGTTAGAAACAATGGCAACTCCTCTGTGACAACATATTTAAGAAAAAGAAAAGAAGTTACTGTGCAGATCTAATTGAGGCCAGAGAAGACAGGAATGAGAATATGTGTGAGGAACAACTCTGCAGATACCAAGCTAAGTGGAGAAGGAGGGGCAGGAGGTGCTCCAGGTGCTGAAGCTGAGATTCCCCTGCAGCCCCTGGTGCAGACCATGGTGAAGCAGCTGTGCCCCTGCAGCCCTAGGAGGTACATGGGGGTGCAGAGATCCACCTGCAGCCCATGGAGGAGACCCACACTGGAGCAGGTGGATACCCAAAAGAGGGCTCTGAATCTGTGGGAAGCGCATGCTGGAGCAGACTCATTGCAGGGACCTGTGGAGAGAGGAGCCCCCACAGGAGCAGGTTTCCTGGTAGGACTTGTAACCCTGTGGAGTGTGGCATTTAAGTAAAATCTCATAAAATGAAGGCCTTGTTGCCTTTGTAAAATTATGGTTCAGGTCTGTTACTTCAGCTAGAGAAGGACTGTGAGAAAAGTCTGTGAGAAGAAAAACAATTAGTTATTACCCATGAGAATGTGGTATCAACAGAAGCAAGAAAGTAAAGAGTAGAAGGAGAAAACAGCAACATATCTGCACCTGTCATTTGACTGAATGCTTGAATGCTTATGCTATAGGTAGCCAATGGTAGTATATTGAAGTTAATAATAGCCAATGAGTCTATTGTAGTAGTTTAGAAGCCAATGAATCTGTAACACAAATGATAACATACAAGAAGTGTATTAAAGAGGCTGCTTTGTTTAATAAATGGCTTTTTGGCCCTTGAAAGAGGCACTGTCTGTGTGTGTTGTGACCACCCCAACAGCAACAGTGGAGGACCCATGCTGCAGCAGGCTGTGCCTGAAGGACTTCACCCTGTGGAAGAGTGACCCAGGCTGGAACAGTTTGTGAAGAACTGTTGCCTGTGGGATGGACTCACATTGGAGAAGGTCATGGAGAACTGTCTCCTGTGGGAGGGACCCCATGGTGCAGCAGGGGAAGGACTCCTCTCCCTAAGCAGTGGCAGGAACAACATGTGATGCACTGACCCCAACCCCCATTCCCTGTCTCCCCGCTCCACTCTGGGGAGGAGGTAGAGCTGGGAGGGAGTGAGGAAGGGAGGGTGGAGGGAAGGTGTTTTTAAGGTCTTATTTTACTTCTATTTATCCCACTCTGATTTTGTTAGTAATGAATTCAGTTAATATCTCTAATTTGAGTCTGTTTTGCTCATGAACAAATCACTCATGAGTGATCTCTCCTGGTCCTTATCTCAACTCATGAACCCTTCATTACATTTTGTCTCCCCTGTCCAGCTGCAGAGAGGAAGGAGAAAGCAGCTTTGGTGCATGCCTGGCATCCAGCCAGGGTCAGCCCACTGCAGTTAGTTAACATGACCAAAATGCTAAGTGCTAAAGCAATTACAGTCCCAGTCATTTAAAGAAAGAAATCACATTTTCTTGGAAGATTTTCAAATAGAAGAACAAAGCTCCAGAAAATTGACTGTGGAAAATAATCCTCCACTCCTCCCACACTCCAACAAGCTAGATTAATTTATTTATCTTTCACAACAATAATTTCTATGGTTATGGCAAACTGATTCAGCTACTCAGAAGAAACAGACTATTTTAGAATAGGAAAATTATCTATGTAGCAGGTGTTCCAGCAATTTCAATCAATTACACTCTCCAAAATGATACCATGAAATGAAAAAGTCCTCTTTAATTAAAGACTCCATTTTAAAAAAGTATATGTATACATTTACCTTTATGAAATAAACAGGGGAGTGCTACTAAGCAGGCTCAGAGCTGCTAAAGCTCTAGAATAAGATAATCTTAAAAATTATATTTATAAATGAAATTTAGAGCCTCATGGGGTCACAACTGTCTTGACTAGTCTTAGTCCAAACAAGCATAAAAAAGACATTGGGTTTTTTTGAAACTATAAGAAAACCATTGCCAAAACACAGCCTCTTCAGAATTCAGAGGTGTCTGGTCTTTGTACATTGTCAAGGGAGAAATAGACACTTTCAAGGTAAGGTTCAGAGCACCTAAGGTAGTACCTTGCTCTTTGGACAATTTCCACAGGGCTCTCTCTGTACCCATGAACTACAAAAGGAAAAGCTGGAGCCCCCATTATCATAATTTACAGTCCTAAAATATCTATAGAAAGTGAGGCAAAGCAAAGATCAAGTACGATTTGTGCCTAGTTCAAACTGGCATCAGCATTTTCTTTCATTACTAACTAAGCATTTTTGTATCATGTCTTGTGGGAAAAGAAAAGGCCTTTAGTAAAGTCCACTGGATTTTTGGATGGAATATTAATTTAAATACATTCATTGCTTTCTCTGCTTGAACTTTAATTCTACTTCTTTCACATTTTTTATTCTCTACCCTGTGTAACCAGGTATTATTGCAACATTTATAGTTTCTTCCAGAAGAAAACAGTAGAGATAATGTAGTAAATATATTTCAACATCTTTCACACTGCAACCATTATGATGTGAAAATATCACTTATTAAAGCTGAGAAAAGGCAATAGTGGTGTGTTGCAAGCAGCATGGTCCATGGATTGGCCCAAGTAGAAGAGCAGACAGTAGGAGACCTGATTTTGGTGCTTCTGGTCCACCAAGGGACTTGGATGCACAAAGTCAAATGATTTTCTTGCTCTTCCTGTAAATAGTTGAAGTGAAAAACACTAAGACCCACCTTAAATCCTTCATGCTCTTTAACAGAGGACCAAATGTCATAATTTTACAATATCCTGAAAAGTTACTCACAACTGAAAGATCAGCTTCATTCTGGAGAACTTGAGATAGCAAACATTGGCCTCTTTGAATAGCTTTTATTTTATGTTTTTCTTTAATGAAGAAACAAGCAACTAGAGAGAACAATATGTTTCCAAGAAAATAAATAGTGCTGATCATCCTGTTTTTCATCCATTCACTGTTCATCTTGGTAAAATCAAGCATTCAGGGTCAAAACCTGAGTTGTGTTTTACTTTAAATTTTGAGGTTTTAAATCAGATCTTTCCAGATCTTCTACAGGTTTTCAGTATGTTTTATATTTTCTGGGAATAAATAAATTACTTTTTCTTTGTCCTTACATAGAGGCTGATACTGTCAAGATGTTAAGGGACATCTTCATGGAATCCTGTGTAGTCACATTTATACTTTAAAAGTCTCCAAAAGTTCTAATACCAGGGACCTGAGGTCCTTAGAACAACCTGGGGAGAGAGTGGAATTTCAGGGTGAAACTGAGAACACATCAAGTAGATGCCTGCAAAGATGGATTGAATTCAAGCAGCTGCCAGATGCAGAGCTTGAGTAACCAGACTCATCAGCAGACACTCACTCCATGTGATAGCATTGCCCCTCCAAAGCCCATATGCTCCACAGTATGGGCTGAGGTGCTCAGGCCAAATTAACACCTTCCTTGACTCCTGTGTAAAGATCCTGGCAGTAGATCCCATCTGCTAACACCACACTTCAGAACAGAGGGCAGCTTGTTTTCAACAAGGATGTATTTTCATCTGGAGCACAGAGTCCTTATTCCCCACAACACCTCAGAACAAGGACTGAATGTTCCAGTTGAACTTGCCCCTTTATCTGGTAAATCTCTCAGTGAATTTTTACACTGCTGCTGGCACTGTCAAAGTTAATACTGTACCTGTTTCATGGCCGAATGGAGGGAGCTAGTCTACCTGAATGCCGGTCTAGCAGATATATCCAGGACTACCTGATGCTCCAGGGAGCAATTTAAACTTTGCAAAAAGGTACTCTCAGACATACAGCAATCATCATCTTGAAAACAAACCTAGCCCAAAGCCCAAGCACTCAACTGGCTGTGTAGCAAGTGTTTGAAAAATCTTCTTGTGGGCAATAACTGTAACAAAGAACAGAATTCCTGCTGTGAAGCAAAAAAAAGGGTTCAAAATGAATAAATACAATTTTTGGTTTCACTAGCCTTTCTGAAAAATCTGCTTTCTAATTCCAGAGAACATTTAATCCACTAATGTAGAAGCATATGTTCTATTCTTATCTGGTAATTAATGTTAATTAATGTAGTGGATAGCTATAATTACTTCAAAAGAATAAGGAAAATATCAGCCAATATGTAGTGTAAGTCAGGCAGGATATTTATTTTGTCAGCAATTGGAATATACAGCTGCTCATGTTTGTTAGTATTTCACATTCAACATTACATTTATTTGCTTACTTACAAACTGGTATGAAGTGCTATTTCTCTTTCCAGCCAAATAAGTTACAAACTGTAGACATCATAAACATTATACAGAAATATGAATTCCACGTGAATGGGACACAAAAATGAGAGGGAGGGGACACAGAAAGAGGTGCTCACTCTTAAAGATTTAAACCAAATTCTGCTGAGAAAGAGGATCTGAAGGCTTGGAAATCTGTGCTGCCTGTTGTGCACACAGTAACATACCCATCCATTCGATTTAATATTTGCCAGGGAAATCACAAAGCCCTCTCAGGCTACAGCAGCATATAATCTCCTTGAACGTTTTCCTGAGCTCCTGACTCCGGAATGCATAGATAAGTGGATCAATGATGGAATTGCACATGATGAGGATGAGGTAGAAGTTAAAGTGGGACATGAAGCACACACAGTAAGGGTTGTAGGGGCAGGAGATGTAGAAAATCAGGTGTAGGAAAAATGGAGCCCAGCATACAACAAAAACTCCAATCAGGATGGTGAGAGTGATGGCCCCTTTCATGTTGGCCCCTTGGCGAACAGGGCCAGTTCCTGGAAGAACAGCAATCTTTTTTATGTGCATACGAGCCATCATAAACATGTGGACATAGAGGGATGCCATGAGAATGAGCATAGTGAAGAACATGCTGATAAGGCAGATGATGACAACACTGCTGTCAGAGTAAATGATGAACAAAATGCCTGAGACTGTGCAAGCAGCCCAGATGCACGTGATGATAACCCCTACACGCTTCACTGTCATGATATTATGATACTGGAGGGCGTAAAAGATAGTAAAGTACCTGTCCACTGCTATTGAGAGAAGACTGCAAATTGATGCAAGCAAGGAACTGCAAATGACTGAGTCGATGACATTGTCAATGTTTATGGTAAAGCTCTGTGCATCTGTGTCTGTATTGTTTAGCAGCGTGATGACAATGGTTTCTGATCCATTAGATACACTCACTAGCATGTCAGCCACTGCCAAGCTACAGATGAAGAAGTACATGGGCGAATGGAGGTTCTTGTTCTTGGCTATCGCCACAATGACCAAGACGTTCTCCAGCAAGCTGATGATGCCCAGAGTCACAAACACTTCGGGGGATACAAAGAGTTGCTCGTAGCAGCCTCCTGAGGAGTGGCCCTTTACATTGGGCTCACTGGCTCCTCCATGCAGTCTGTAGCTGTGGTTCCAGAAATGGAGAGGCTGGAGTGTCCCACGATGCTGGGTGAAATTCATCTTATGGAGATCCCTTTCGGCTTCCTGCTTTTAAAACTCCTGTTCCTTTTGCATTCCTTTGAAAACCTTATTTGGCTTTTCAGCTTGAGAAAAAAAAAAAAGAAAAATAAGCTAGGACCGAGGCAGGCAGCAGTTCAGAACACTTTGACTACTGTGAAAAAATAAGATTTCAGACTCAGAAGAACTGTTTACACCCTTACAGACACAGTTTCTGATCATCATCACATTTACCTTGGTGATATATGTCACAGAGTCCCAAGAGTCTCTATGTTTGCATCAGATTCTCCCCTATGGTCAGTTCCTGTTTAGTTCACTGGGATGCTGCAAGGCTTTTTTTGGTCCTTTCCATTAAAGAGATCCGATCATAAAATGCCCAGGTGACTGCTGCAGAGCAGGAACTATTTTCAAACTGCAAGCACCAGTCTTTCTGTCAGGCAGTGCATGCTGGCTGCCTGTTTTACCGTGTGTGGAAGAGAAAAAATATTCAGGGCACTCTCCGCCTCTGCTTTTCTTTCCAGCCAATGGGACTCAGGAGCTGCAGAAAGTGGAGGGGCTGCTGATTCCGAGCCTCTGTGAAACATCACACAGCACCGTGGATTCAGATGCAGCACAAGTTACCAGTAGCTACAGGAAAGCAGATGGGGTACCAGAGATTTGTGTCTCTTCTTTAGCTTCTCAAAATAATATTTCAATACTGATTTTCAATTAGCAAACTTACAGAACTGTACTAGCAATCTCACAGAATTCTTACAGCTGAACTGACGGATTTTATTTTTCAGACTGTGATTTACTCTTGCTCCTTCTGTGGCACAAACTTTTTCTGCCTTGTATGTGTGGCAAAATAAGAACAGAGAAGGGAAGAAAAGAACATATATTTCCTCTTGGTTCTCTCTCCCAAGTCCCCTTTGTCTTGCTACTTTTGTATGCCATAGCTGTCCATTTCAAAGATGTGTTGCAAGGTTGCATTTTCTCCCCAATAAGCTTCTTAAAATTTTTAAGCAATGGAGGTAATATAAGGATCAAAACCAACATGACCCAAATTCACAAACGGCTTAATAAGCTGTCCTAAATAAAGTTGTTTTTTCCAGGTAATAGACTTCTTAGTAATCTTATTTTTGAGAAGGAAAAGATGATGGAGTTGATTTCAGAAACGCTGTCACTGTCAAGAATTAAGATATTGGGCAGAAAAAGAAAGTTCAGTATTTAGAACAGATGAAGGAAATCAGCAGGAGACAAAGTTGCAACCTGTAAGAAATAGAGCTAATATGACAGTAATGACACAAAAGCATCAATAAATCTCCTAGAAGTCCATATGGCCCAGAAGCCCTAGATGCACAGGGATGCTCCTGGGCTTACCATACATGAGCTGAAAGTTAGCTTGTGTGCAGTCTGTCAGGAAAAGCCCTTGGGAATAAGGAAGAAAAGAATGCCAAACTAACATGAAAAGACAGGACAAAAGTTGTTCTTCTGTCAAGTCTCCAAGCATTGCAACTGAGGATTGAAAAACAAGTATGCTGAACAAAGCCTAAAATACAAATGGATTTTAAAGGCCATAGGAAAGTCAGTCACTGCAACTTAAGAGTAATGTTTGCAAGGAAATTGTTTGAAAGAACATTTCCAGTGGACTAACCAGGAAGACTCTGGAGGGGTCTGTATCTGATGCAAAAGTCTATTTCCTATAACCTCTCAAAATGTTTTCATTTCTGTGCATCAGCTGGTTTTAAAGTGAATCAGCTAATAAAGAGGTACAGAATGACAGAATGCATGTAAAAGCACAACCATCTGTATTTAACATCTCACCAGCAGGGTGAAGTGTGATTTTACTTTCACATTAGGATCTGCTGCTGCAGACCAATGGTTATGAAGACCTATATAGGAAGAAAAGCCTCAGTCAATGTTTTCTGGGCCCTTCCACAGATAGATTGCTTCATAAAGCTGAAACATAAACAACCAAGACAAACAAAATAACTTGTGGCACAGGAAATCCCACATTTATCCATTTGGAATACATCATTTACCAGCAGCCTACTTGAAATTAAATAGTTTTCTGCTGAAAGGATGAGATTTGCTTTCCTGTCAAGACATAATGCAAGCCAAAATTTTTTATCCAGTTACTGATCCTTGGGCCAGCATACAGTACTCACTAGCTCCTGCCACAGACAGGACTTGTACACCCAACCCTTAAAGAACAGAGCTGCAGTGCGAGAGCAGTGAGAAAAATTATGTAAAGACTGATGTGGGAGAACAGCATCTCCCCAGATAAGGTAACTTTTCTACACCTGCATGCAGAAATGTATAATCTGCAAGCTGTCCCAGGGGAGCAGCCACTTAGCATCCCTTCTTTCATGAACTTCTTCATGCTGGATGTGCCCACGACACAGGGATCTCTCTCCTTCACCTACTTAGTTGGACCTAGAGCAGGTGAGGCTGGCAAGAATAGAAGGAAGATTCCTCTGGGGAGTACTGCCCCATTTGTTCCAGTTGTCTGTCTGTCTATTCCTCTCCTGGCTCCTTCCTTTCTCTGAACATTATCTCCATTCTCATTCTCATTTTTCTTTTCATTTACTTTCTGCACCCAGAAGCTACCCAGATGGTGATCCATCTTTGATTCTCTAGATGTGGTCATAAAAATGTAACACTGGTTATAAAAATGGGAAGAAAAGCACACTTTTTCCTCACCTCACAGCCATCACTTCCCTCCACATTTCTGCTTATGCTCTGCATTCTTGGGACACATTTGTTTTGGTGCTCACCACTCATATTTCTGGGATGAGGTTCCATGACTGGAAGCAGCAGACGTAAGGTAGCTTAGCAACTTAGTTGAAGCGTTGAAGAGGTGATGTGCCATTGGCCTGCTCTAACTAAAAGGTGAAACAAGCTATATGAGCATTTTTTTTAAATGAGAGAGGACACATGTACATCTAATTACTTCTATGGTAAAAGATGGATACATGTCTCTAGCTCCCATTTAATAAGAAACAAACCATAGAATGTTAAAAATGTTCAAAGTATCCTAGCTCTCTCGTGCCTGAATACATGTTAATATTTCAGTTATCTATTTCATAGATGATAGGAGTATTGCTTAACAGATATTGTCTGAATTGTTTCTTAAATTTTAAAAACTAAAGCTGAAACAATATTTCTTTTAAAAGTGGTGGCTGGAAAGCTTTTCAGCACCATGGAAAACCAGCCATGGTTGCAGAAAACGAGAAACTGGTAACAGTGATATACTAATATGAGCTCCAGGTCTTAAGAGATATAAACCATCAACAAAGATTTCCACAAAGCCTCCCCTTTTAATATAACTCCCCCATGTTCTATGCTCTGTTTGCAGCTACTTTTCAACATCCACCTTCCAGACAGGATTGCAGTCATCTCCATCTCACAACATTTCTGAGAGATGAATTATCCTCTGGCAGCTGAATTTGAAAGTCAGAAAATAGCAATAAGCAGTCCCAGTAGTAATACTAGCAGAGACATGAGCAAGCTGTACAGGACCACTGTGGGGAAAAAAGAAAGTTTGAGGGAGTTTGCCCAGACCCTTTCTTGCTCAAATGCACAGTGGGTGAGATCTCTTTGAATCCCACGACCACGTTACTGAAGCAATGAGATAATATTTAGCACTTCAGCATCTGTAAGTGGAAACAGAGGAGTGGCTGTGGGAAGCTGAGTAGAAGGAGGAACAAGAGAAGCAGATTATTAACATTTAATCAGTCCTTCAGAGTTGGGTGAGTACGCTGGTACTGTGCAAAGGGTGATGCTGCATTTACATGCACAAGCATAATTCATGGAAAAGCTTGATCACATGTGCTCAGATCCAGTTTTTCTGTGCATTCAAAACCTCAAGTCCATAACTATGGTAAAAACCACTGTAGTAAGCATGCTGATTTTGAAATTTAAAAAAAAAAAGAGCCAGGCAATTAAACTTTGGAAGCTTCTATGAGGTTTTAGCCTGCCTCATCTCTCTATGTTACAGCAGCAGCAAATTCCATCTAACATTCAAAATACTCACCAAAAATGGTTAAAATAGTGCAGTGTACTTCTACCTCCTATCCAGATGTCTTTGGAAGAAGCCTTTCTTTAATTCTTTCTAGTTCACTAAATTAGCCTCTGATCAATACGGAGACACTTGTTAGTTCATGTATTTGGACTGGTAGTTTTCTTTCAGTCCCACAACATCCTTCTGGATCAAATCTCTGCTCTTTAGCCTGTCCACTATTCATCCCCCTCATCCTACTACAGTCTGAAAATCTCTGGGTGATGCATTCTGTATTCACATCCCTGCTAGTGATGGAGATATGAAGAAAATAATTCCTAAACTCCATTGTTGCCCAGCATTCAGGACTTTGATCAATATCCTTTGGGACGATATGCAAATAAAAATGCTGGGCAGTGGAAAACTGGTCTAATACATTTTCACCTAGCATTTTATTTTGGAGTACTGATTGCTTCATAATCTTACTCTTTTAAAGTGAAAGCAGTTTTTAAATCAAGGGACTTCAGTGTCGACAGTAGGAGTCTCAGTAGCTTGCCTCTTTTCCCCATGTCTGCTAGTTACAAGAACAGGAGAACTGTTTAGTCAACTGATCACTGAAAGCACATAAATGTTGATTTTTCTGGCAAGTGATACATTTGCACTTACTTGAAGATGCTGTAAATGTGCATAAGTGGAATGTTTTCCATTAAAAAGGCATGAGAAGCACAGAGGCTTCAAACATTATACTGTATAAATTTGATCTCATTTCTATTTTAGGTTATCAACATTGTGATCATGGAGATTATTGATTTGTAGTCAATGTAGAAATCACCATTCTTGTAGTCTTTTCTCCCTCATCCTACCTCTCAAAAATAATCAATTTTCTTTTCCTTGCTTGTAGACTTAGGTGCTCCTCTGTTCAGACTCATCTGAAGCACTTTGTTCAAGTGACTCCACAATCACCTTGGTATTATTATCCCTCTCCCAATATGTCTCAAAAAAACGTACAACAGCATCTAGGTTTAAGTACAAATTAAATACTGCCATCAATCCAGAGCAGCAAACCAAAAAAAAAAACCCACTGAATTTGTATCTTCCTTGATTTTTTTTTAATAAATAATCTGTTATTTAAATGATTTATGATTTTTAAAAATAAGCTGTTAACCTTGTATTTTCCTTTGTTCATGCCCTTTGAACACAAATGCAGCAGAAGTAACACTTCTAACATCTACATGCACTTCTTCACTCCCTATATGCACCTGACAGAGCCATTTTCAGCACTACCATTGTTTCTCTCTCTTTATATCATGAGATAATTTTATATTATGAAGTTTAAAAAGATCTTCACTTTTCTAGTTTATCATACTCACTTTTCTGTCATAATGATATTCAGTTTTTATCTGTGTGAGAGATGCAGTAGTGTTTTATTCTAGCTGAGAAACAATCTAGTCAGTCCAGCTGTCTAACCATGAAAAATGGTGTGTCTCATTATAGTTCAATGAGAAGTCGAGAGCCAAGGCAGAAAAACTGAAAGATCAGCACCTAATGAAAGCCCAAGTTTGCATTGTGGCAAAAAACCAGCTGTTTTTTATGATGTCAAATCACTTCAGTTTCTCAGAAAAGTCATCTGAGACTTCCCATGTGGGATGGAAAGTTAATAACTGGCTTGAGTTTTGTCTTCCAGTCTACTCAATTCTGAGTGTGATTGTTGTTATTCCAATGGAAAAGTCACACATTACCATGACATCATTTCTTTAATGAACTTACAGGAAGAGTTGTGTGCTTAGTAGCCACTGTTAAAGATGCATCATTTATGTCTGAAGGGGCTTATATACTGTTACTGAAAAACATTATTTTAACCCTCACTGAATGTTCTGCACAAAACCTTGCAGATATATATATACAGATATATATTTTTTTATATTGTGTATCTGCACAGTGGATTTTCAGGGTTTTCATTCATTTTGGTAGTTCCTCAAAGCACTGGTTTCTTAGCAGAGATATTGGAGCAATCCTGGACAGAGTCTGCAGGGAGTGCTTAAGCTACTTGTGAATTGTTTTCCTCAACAGGAGTTCTTTGAAGCAACTAGAAATCCTGGAGTCATAATCTGGTACAAGACATAAAGCAGATGCACCAAGTGATGTGACAAATGAGTGAATCAGCCAGCAGTGCTGTCAGGATAAGACTAGATGAAAGGACAACCCTGAGTAATTCTTTGAGGTAAGTGCATCGTCACTGACACAAAATCCAAAATTGTTGTAGCTTTCTCTGAGAACTGGGCACAGAAAGGGAAAGAACAAAATGTCTAGACTTTTGAAGAGTTGTAGTGTGTCTGCAATGATTTGATTTCCTCAAAACCTCTTTACTACAATTATCAGCATATGGTGAGAAGAATAGCCCATTTCATCATGTGACAACTGCCGTTCCTCCTTTGAAGATCTCCGGTGCTTTAAAAAGTCTGAGTTACAAGATTACATCGATAGTGAAGCTGACCCACTGGAAAGCAGAAATATTTTACTTTCAAAACTCTTGTAGAAAAGTCTTCTAAAGTTCAGGGGGAAGAAGCAGCTCCTATTTTTGAATAGCAGAGTTGGTCTGGGTCATTACTTATAACCTATAGCCCTCACTGAAGGGTTATTTTTCATAAACTCAGGAAAAGTCTCCTTTCTTCGCTTTTCAGAAGGAGAAAGTATGTCCTATGAATAACCTTCGTCTCTACTGATGGCATACAGGTCTTATGGCTGTCTGTGACAGAGGCTGATGACTTTCTGCCATAGCAGACTCTCATGAAAATGAAAGGTTGAATGTATATACGACAGCAGTGCAATAAATAGAGTAGCTTGTGTCTTTATGGTGTTCAAAACTCCACACTCTATGTTTGTTAAAAAAAGAACAGAAGGGAGAGGAGGTAAGCATGGCAGAAAAGTAACACTTGAATCACCTTGATGGCTGAGAAATCAAGCCATCCTAGGAGATGCTTTTACTTCAACACACAAGATGGAACTCCTGGCGGTCTAAATCCTGAAAGATTGATAAGGGCTTAGAAGCAGTCTACAGAACTATGGGTGACTTTGAGAAGTGACCAAGAAAATCCCCCAGAGTTCTCAAGCTGGACTGAAATTCTCTAATGTGTTAGTAATATTTCATCTGTCTTAGTAGAGTAAAGAGATTTTGTTGAAGCTAGATGTTTAATTGAGAGGCTAGAGGGTTGTTTGAAACCTTTGAGAGTTAAACAAGGAAAAGGAAAGTACCAAAGGATCCTCACAAGCCATATGGCAGAGTTTTCAATGAGAGTGTCTGCAGCTGTGTAACCTAGGATGTCAAATGGCCTTTGGGCAGACTCATTCAGTTAATCCTCTGCTCCAGAGTGACTCCTACTGTGGCACTGTGTGAGCAACAGAGATGAGATTTCTTCCTCATGTCTGCAAGAATGCGGTAGAGAATTGTAAATGTGGGTTGCAAGGGAGACAAAGCCAATTTAAATGCATGTTACATTTTCTTTTCAGTAAAGGAAAACAGAAAACAAAGCTAAAATCCCTCTAAGGACTGTTAGTCTGGACAAACATACATCAATATGCCAGGATGTGACACCTTAGGATACTGTGAATTGCTGCAGATAATTGAAAAGGTATAAAAAGAAAAAAATTGAAAATAACTTAAAAAATTAATGAAGTAAAGAACATCAGAGAAAAATTAAGAACCTTGTAAAAAAATCCCAAGTAACCAAAATGATTTTTCATCACCCTGGGAAGCTTTTAAAAGCTTACTCAAAGTTTACATGGCAGATAACTATGTCCTGGGAAGAACTTACTGATTTAGATTTCTTTTTGAGAAAGGGAACAATTTCCAGCAATTATTGCTTATGGTATTAAATAGAACTTCTTTAGAAAGTTATTTTAAGAACAAATTCTACCGTGGTTTTTTTTCTGAGTGTCTTCAAAATCAGAATCACGAAGTATAATTAAATCATAGTGTGTGTTTTCCTGAAAAAATTCTGTTTCATCTTCCTTTCTTTAATAAATGAAATTCAGAGCGTCTTTGAAAGACATCAAACAAGCATCTTTTTTCTCTGCCTCTGAGGAGGTTTTCTTTAAAATTTTAGAAAATGCTTGTTGAGACAGGAGGAGAATAGTAAAACAGAGGGGTGAACCAGCTTACTTGTGCTACTAAATCTACATGATTTATCACATGCTTAGTGACAGACCATTTCAGTTATAAACATAATGCCACATCATGGCCAAAAGTATAAATAATGAGAAAGTTGCAACACTGCCTTAAACAAATGTATAGTTTCCTCATGACAACTCTTCAGCAAGATGGAGTAGCTCTGTTTACTTCAGATTATAATGAGACATTCTTGTAGCTGGTAGAGCAGCTGAGATTCCCTGTGAAACCCACAGAGGCTCTGAGAAGCAATGAAAAGCAAACAGAGAAGGAAAGCAGACCTAGCTTCAGATGAGAAGCTACTGATGGAAAGAGCACAACCTTCCCCATCAAGTTTTCTGAGTGTAGATATACGTGTGGCTTTCATCTATTGGGAAGTACAAGCACTGCAAAGTCCTGAAAGATTTTTATTTAAAATAGCTCTTATAAGAATCTCTCTATATGGTTAGCTAGCAGTATGAAAAGGATTTTCTGTCATGAAGTATAACAAGCTCCTTGTGAGGGTCGTCACCTTTTTTCCTACTTCTCCTAGTATAAAATCCACACAAATGATAGCAAGGTCACTAAAATTCAAACAATTGATTTTCTGCATTAAAGTGATTAAAATCACTCTGAGACAGAAGAGAGTAGTTTTCTGTGCTAAAGTCATGGAAGACATGAAATTACATTTCAATTAATTTACAGGATAGAAAAGAGAAACAAGGATGAAGTATTACAGGTCTATTTTAACTATCAGATATGGCAATGTGCTCTCACTGCTTGCTGTATGACAGTGCCTAAGTACTTTGTATTAGACAAGCAAGAAATTCAAAGGCCAGTGATGTTTTAGTTCAGTTGAATTGTCTCATATAAAAATATATATTATTTTCTTTACATCCTGCACTATCTTCACAGAGACAATTTTCCATACCTATTGACACAGAATTAGTGAAAATAGCAACTTGAAACCTTTCTAATGCTTTAGAAAGCCAATGGATGAAGGGAAAATTTGTTTAAAGGTATGTGATTTTCAAACAGCCTGTTGCTGTCTGCAGATCAAGTACCAGTAGAATAAGCACTCTGTCACTCTTAATTACTGGATTTAATTTCAAGTGTTCGATAAATTTATTTGAAGGAATCAAATGAGCATGGAACCCCACTGTCATAGACACTGGGAAAAGTACAATCTATACCTCAAAGAACAATTGTCATCTCACACTGGATTGAGTATTACATGGAAAAGTAATCCTTGCCTGGCCTCTACAATCTTAACACAAAATAATCAATGTGATGCAGTTTTCACTATTTATATTAATTCAGAGCACTTTCTGGGACTAGAGACCAACTTCAATCAAAATTTTAAAAGACAAACCATTTTAGGAAAAGGTCGAACTTCATGGGAGGCTTGTACTGCTTTTTATTGGCTCCACCATGTGACATTTTCTATCCTACACAGAGTTTCCAAGACAACACTGCAGAGGTCAATGACAGATACTATTAACAAGCTACACTTCGGAAGTTTCTTGAAAAAAACTACTTTTATAAAGTTACCAAACTCTCATGAATATTTCAGTTTAACTTGGGGGGCTTTTATTGATTTCTTTTATGCTTTCTAGACCACAGGGTTTCCCCTCTTCAGTGTTTGTATGGTAGGTATCTTACCTTAAACCTGGGTTATTGTTCAGATTGCTTCTTTGAATTCAGACAATAAATACCCTTTACCTTTTCATGTCTGCATTCCAGTCATTTGCTATTTTGAAATGAATTAGAAGTGGTGGTCACACTTGCTACCTTATGGCTGAATAGAGACATCAGCATTTCTTACTCTCCCATTGCTACATTCATGCAAGAGTTGTGCATTCTCCTCTTAAGTTATTTCATACACAGCAGGGATCATAATTTTATCTAATTCTACCTGAGTTTCCCAATCAGGCTGAGACATTTTCTGGAACCTGTTAGAACTTTTATTTTTAAAACTTCATTTGAATCATCTCATTTTCTGAAATACCAATTCAGTTCCCTAAGTTCTTCTTAGGCTCTTGGAAGCTTATTCTAAAAAACGTAAGGAAAAAACCACTATAAAAGTTTATTTTAATTTTATTCTCAATAGTAATGCTCTGAAACTTTTTAATGATATCATTTTTAGAAATGCAGCGTGTTCTGTTGAATATATTGCGAAAACTCACCAGGTATACGACAAATACATTATAAACATATGAACCTTCTGTCATTCCTCAGCTATGGGAACTATTTTGAAATCAATGGCAAAATTTCTACAAATTCATGAAATACCTCTCTATCTTAGTTATAATTATTCCAAGTCTGGTTTTGTCAGCCATCTTTCATTTAGGCTAGGACATACAAAACAAAACAGTCAGAGTAAACTCTGAAGTTTATGTCTCTATTCAATTTTCCAAATAACTGAGAAACCACTAATTCATCCTTAGTGACAAAGACTATAATTATTCCCTTTTTTATAAAATCGTCCATTTACAGTGAACAAGACAAATTTTTGCCAGATATAGCATTGTACTCTTCAAAGCAACTGAGAACTAATGAACTGAAATTATGTGTCCCAAGAAACTATTCAACTTTATGTAAATACTGTGTAATTGATGGTTTGGGAGGAACACACAAATTCAACTAATGCTCAAATTATTCCCTTTGAACCTTCTCTTGGCATAAAGCTGGAATTCTACACACAAAATAGAAGCTTTGTATTAAGTTCAGTTTCTGTTTGTCAAGATAAGAATTTTCTTAACTTGTACTTGAACTGATTTAATACAATTCTTTATAAGCTCTTTGTCACAGGTGGAGTGGGAGCTCCAGACAAAGTTTATTAGAGGAGCCTTCCCATGGAGTCATGAGGTGCAGACAGGGCTCCCTTGCTTTCTAAGCTCTTTCTCAGAGAGGAGCCTGGGATTCAATCTTAGGCCCAGACTTTGTCAACAGCATAAGTAACTTTGTCCCATAGGATTAAAGACGGCAAACCAGACATATTTATATAAAATGAGTTATTTCTTATGACAAATGATTAGACAAAAGATCTTAATCAGAATTATTTACTACTCAGTATAAAAGCTAGAACTACTGGTAGCGTAAAATACAGTATAGTGCAATATATCAAAGCAAATATATTGAAGCATTTATATTAAAGCTAGCAAAAGGAACAACTGTTAAGTAGAGGTTGATGTAACTCACCACACCAGAGCTCGTGGGCAGATTTCTTTCACTCGACCTCAAGGAGTGTCTTTGGGGGGCATCCCCACTTCAAGGGAGGGAACATCATACACACATTCCAAGAAGGAATATGTTAGAGGAGCCTACGGTATGAAAGTGGACTGGACTTTGATAGTGTAAAGTGATTGACAGCCAGTCATAGGTCTCCAGGTCAGCTTGGCAGCTTATCTGCTAAATCTTTGCCTCACTGTCAGGATGTTAATTTGGGGCTGATGAGCCAGACTGGTTTTAGCACAATTCAACACCAGAAGCAGCACATGGCAGCCCCCTTTCAGCCCACCACTGATAGGTCACAAAAAAGGGCATTGTTCGGGTTGTTGGACCATGTTCCAAGGGCAAAGAGTCCTGCTACACTCTCCTACTTCAAATGCAGATAATACGGAAAAGTCTACTAAATTATTCAGGATGGATTAATATAATTTCATAAAATATTTTATTCACTGAAAAATCCTATCTAAAATTGGCGAAAATTATCCACAGAACTAAACTAGTGTCATCAGTGCATCCAGTCAGAAATATTTTGTAGCAAAAAAGTGCTTTTAAATATGTTTTCATTTCCCACTTCCAAATTTTCAGATTAAAATTTAACAAATTTTATTATAAAAAGTAAATTAAAAAAAAAACCAATTTCTTCTTCTTCACTTCTTCTTTACTTCTTCTTCATTCGTATTGCTTTGGAAAATCCCAGTTCTTTTTTTAATGTTCTGAAAATCTGGTTCAGCCAAAACAGTCACCAAATCCTCATAATTATTCACTGTATTACTTTGAGCTGATCAGGAGAAGTAGTGAATTGAAAAATTAAAACGTGAAAAGTAGTATCATGTACCTGTATGTTAGTATTTCTTTAACTTGCACACCTCAGTGTTCAAACTTAGCGTATTAAATATCTGTTTGGGGGCATTAGCAGAGATTTCTGAAGTCAGGCATATCAGATAATCCAGGCAGCCCCTTTTAAAGAAGGGAAACTGATCTGCTGTGGTTGTTCTTTAGACAGTGGCAGGAGACCCATCAGCCAGGACATGTCATCTGCAAAAGCAACTAAAGGAGAAAGCAGCACATTAAGCAATAGAAAGACACCGTTGCTTTTTGCTGGCTGTACCCTCACATGCTGAATGCACTGAATGCTCTCTTTTCTAAAGACAGGCAGAATAACTGGTTATGACTCAGAAAAGAGGATTTAAATAATGAGTTGGTCTCTCTCAAAATTAATTCCTGAACAAAATGTACAGTGGGGGGTTTTTCAGGTATTTCTCTGCTAAGTGGCACCACAGACAAATACATATCTGTATTTCAGGAACTGATGTAAGGGTACAGAGGCTGGGGGGAAAGGAAAAAGTAAAATGTATAACACATCACAGAATCGTCTGAGCTGGAAGGGCCCAAAGAATAATTGAGTCCCACTCTTAAAAGAATGACCAATACAGGGATCACACCCACAACCTTGATGTTATCAGCATCTTGCTTTAACCAACTGAGCTAGCAAACCCCCTAGCAACCACAACGGGAAGAATTTCAAATAGTTGAGCATTGCAATTATTGTCAGACCGTGTTGCACTGGAGACTACAAAGGTGTACTTGTACCTGGGCACATCTCCCACAGCGGTGCTCGCGGCCTGTCCTGGCGTAAGAGCAGGGCACAGCCTGCAGCTGGCACCGGGATGTGCCCTGCATGATCCCACCGGGGCTCTACCTGTGAAGCTGCATCAGCTGTGGCCAGTTCCGAGAGGACCTGTCCTCTGCCGGGGCTGCCACTGCTGCCGGCCGGGCCGGCGGGGTCACAGTGCCCCTCCTGCGGGAGCTGCCGCACCCCGCCCTGCGGCTCCTCTGACAGACGTAGGGCCTTGCCCAGCGTTCCTCCTGACCCTCTCCAGGTCTTGTCAGTCACCGTGGCGTGAGCTTCAGGCTCCTGGTGGGTCTTTGTGCTGCCCTGAGATTTTCATGTTTCAGGAAACCCTCCCGTGCACTGTGCTGGAGCACTTGTGTGGGGATTGGGCTGCCACCGGAGCTGCTCCGCTCTGCCACGCTGTGAGTGTGCTGAGATCTAGAGCTGGAGTGATCCTACTGTTCTTCTGCAATAGTCCTCCCCGTACAAGATGATTTCTTGATCTCTCTCATCAGTCTATAATCCTTTCTTCTTGCGTGCTTTCCTGCTAGAGGTTTAGGAAGCAAGTTTTCTCTCGTGTCTTCCTCCTCTGTGTGAATAAACGACTTCCTTAATACCAATGTTTAGACCTTAACTAGCCATTGCATAACCATGCCCTTTTGTCTGGGGGAAACTCTGTGCTGCACAAGATTTTAAATGTCGGGCTGCAAGACTTCTGTATCAGTACACAGAACAATGAAATGCGGGCCAACAAACTTTTCCAAGCTGAAGAAAAAGTAATTTATTTCAGATCCCCCTGAAGAAAAAAAAAAAAAAAAAGAATATGAACATCTCCTTCTACTCAACTGCTAGAAGAGGATGAAAAAGCAAGTAGCAACAAGAGACTATTCTTGGCCTATCTTCATTAAAAACTTGTAAATATCAAATTACTTTTGACCGCTTCCTAATCAAGTTTCTCCAGTCATCACTTTTTTTTTCTTCTGCTGCACTGACCTGAAAAAGATGTGTCTTAATACTAGATATTCAAATAGCTGTTCTAGACATTTTCCTGGAAGTCATGACAAATAATGAAGACTTTAATGAGAAAATTTTCAAGTCAAAATTCAGTGAAGCTTCTAAAATGAAAGCATTGCAAGGTTTGCTGATCATTAAAATATTTATTTTAGTAAGCTCTTCAGCTTACTAAAGAGACTTACTAAATAGATTGTTGATTTTGTTAATGCTCTACATAACCTGTTCAGGTTAATGAATTCTGTATGTGGCAGAGAGAAATAAACTGGAGCTGAGATAAACCACTGAACTAATAAAATGATACCTAGTTTCATAATTAATTGAAACAAAAATGAAAAGTTCTTTTGCTTTTTTCACACAGACGTGACCAGATGTAAGTGATACAGATGTCAATGACCAAGCACGAGCAGTGCTATACATTTGGGTATAGAACAGGCTTTGTGATATTCTCCAACTAAATATCTCCAAAATAATTGCAGTGTGAATAACTCTTACTCTGGCAGTGTGCAGTGACTTCACCTCAACACCACAAGTGTATAACTTTTCATTACATTAGCCAGTTGGCATATTTATAGGTGATTACTACATAGAAAAAAAAAAAAGTAAAGTTTTCTGTGATGATCAACAAAAGCGGTGCTCATTGCAGCTCTTGCCACTTCTGTATTGCCCGTGGATGATCTCTGCTCATTGTTCTACCTAGGAAAACCTGCAAGAAAGTGAGCATGGTGCAGAAAATGTGAAAAGAGGACAAATTATCTTGTAGTTGACAATAAGAGCAGTGTAGTACAAGAGCAGGCTCCACCTCTCTTTCCTAGACATGAGTGTTCACAGCACAGCTCTTGAGAGAGGAGGGAAGGAAAAGAGAAGTGTCGACAAGTTATATTTTTTGATCTTGACTCCTTGGAGGTTTTTTATCCTTTTTTTTTTTAAGGAATTAACAACAAGCATATGAGTCACTTCTTCAAGGTCCTGTGTATGTTTTAATACCTTAATATAGGAGATGTTGGTACCATTCATTGGTTTATTTGAGGTTGGACACTTAAACTCTGAGTTTACTCCCCTGAGGAGTCATATAGTAAGAAGGGGCTCTTAGGCATTTTCAATTCTTTCTATGCACACAAATCATCCCTGACAGACAACTCCCCAGCCACTATTCAGACTGCTGGTTGTGGTTGACTCTCTATTTTTATGCATGAATTTTATTCTCACAATGGTTCTCCTAAATCTTTGCTGCAGTATTACATTTGGCTCTTGGTTTTATATGCCTCATTATCTATTCTTTAGTTAATTCAATTTTTCCTCATGGGTCATGTTTTCTGGACCTCTGGTCATTCTCACTGCTGTTCTCCGGACTTCTTCTAGCTGGTCTGTGTCTCTTTCGAACCATGAGTCAGTAAGGTTAATGGAATTTAAATTTACACCATTGCATGACTGATGATTAGTTCTCTGAGCTTGTTTTGCTAATGCTGTTACACTATACTACATTATTCAAAACTATGTGAAAGATGTTCCTAAAAGCTTATGGAGTTTTTTTTGTTTGTTTGTATGGTGAATCCTCTGCATAATATTTAGAAATTATCTACAATGATCACAAGCAATAGCCATTCATTAAAAATTAATCAGGAAGGATTTGGATAGTTCTTTTTGCAGCTTCAAATTCAGTAGTTAGCAGAAATGGTTAATTAATCACGTTTCATGCACTTTCATTTCAGAAGCCAGGAAAACAGAAACATGGTCCTGACTTCTGTGCTTTTCATATGTGTATGGCAACAGAAACAGAATAAATCTAAACATTGTTTCCCCAAATGTCTCCTTCCAAGTCCCACAGAGGCAGCAATGGTAAATCTTTTTTCTGCCAAACTGTAGCTGTTGGCCCAGTGCCTGGTAGCAGTAAATTGCATACTATTAAGTTCTACACCAGTCATAGATCAGGAGCTCTAATATCAGAAAAAAAGGACACATTTTCCAATGTCAATTTTACCTAACACAATAGGATTCACATATGCCACACGTCTGCCTGATTCTCACTGAAAATGTAGATCCCTTTGTTTTCTTTGCAAACACCACTATGTTTCAGAGACTTTCTGCAGCAGGTTTTCCTTTAAGTAAAGAAAAAATGTAGGGTTTTTTTTCTGATTTGAAGTAGGAGTTATAAGTTCTTGTATAACTATCAATTTGTTGGAGCAGGCAGACTCCTTTTTCATGTGTGATAACAGCAGGAGAGAATCCATTTTTGTGAATGATTCCATGCTATTTAAAGAAATCAGATTATTGTTTAGCACAATTGAAATAATGTAAAAAGATATTACTGTGTCCTGGTTGTCATCTGTCATGGTTTTAAAATAGTGTGTTCTTGCTTTTTCTTACATTCTCTATAGTTTGCAGTTGCCTAAAGTCTATCAACTTCACATGGGAATGTCAACTAAAAAAGGATTAAGGCCAATCAAAATTAATTGCAAGCATTGCTATTATAGAAGAGGGATGGTCATGCACAAAAACAAGTTCTATGTCAGTTGGCATGGATAAAACAAAACTCATTTTTACTTTGGAGAGCTTCTTTCCAACCAGCCATGCTAATTGCTCATGGGTACTGCTGATGAGTGCTGCTGCTCAAGGAGTAGTTCTGGACAGAACTGCACAAATGATGCTGCAGAGCAGGGATAGGGTACAGTTGGGTCTCCACTGCATGATACAGACCCTCTGCTACAGCTCTTCTTTCTTCTCTGCTCCTGCTCTGGATAAGCACCACTTCAAACTCAAACACCAGCTGGCTGCTCCCCAGCATCATTCTGGCTTTAAAGTTCTTTTTTCCCAGAGATGATGCAGTAAAAGCAAAGGGAAAGAAATAATAAAATGTACTAATGACAGCACAGTGCTATATCAGAAAGAGGAAAAAAGTTATGGTTCCTGTTAGTCTGCTCCTCCAAACTATAGCAACATCTTCTTCCACTCTGCTAAATCTTCAAAAGAATGGATGTTTTCTATCAGCTTGATATAGCATTCGACATTCCTAGCATATCCTGCCTGTCAAGAAACTGCTCTAGATACTATCATGATAGTATACATGCCTATATTTCCCAAATACAGGCTCAGATAAAGAAAGATTTAAAGCAGGAGGAATGTTAAGTTCTTTGTGCCTTATTTGTTTTATTTAGTAGGTCTTTCTGCAGTTTGATAGGTCCTCTACAATGGACTTCCCATGCTGACAAGTTGTTTCTTTCCTCTCTCCATCCTTCCTCACAAGGCAGAGTACAGAATTTCCAGCTGGCCTAACTTCTCAGTTTAATGGCTTTGAACATTAAAGTAAACCAGAGAAAGATGCTCTTTTTATGTTCCTATTGGTTGATGTTCTGCAGGGAGAGATAGATATCCTCATCCTCTTTGCAGGGTCAGTTTCATAGGGCAGTACAGCTCAAATATCATCAGGAAAATAATGCAGGTACTGATTCTCTTCTTCACTATTTATTGTTACTTTATTTCTTTGTGCTTGCAGTTCTTAAGGGCATAATGTTGGCCTAAAGAAAAAGCAGAAAGACAGATATTCTTCAAAAAGAAATATGCTCATTAATGAGAACATTTACTTTCTTAAGCAACTGTCAAGAATTTGAGACTGAGGGGGATCTTTATTACCTTCAAGGGAAAAAACATTTTATGTTCCAACTTGCTTTTTAGTATTAATAAAGAGATGCCAAGTTGGTTTTTTCCCTTAGTTCACCTTGAGAATTTTCAGAGTGCTTGGAAAATGTTAACTAGATGCTTTTGGACACAATTTCAGAAATATTGTGCTCACTCCCATAATAGAAGCAGTTTACTTTGTTCCAGTTCTGCCAAGTAATATGTTACAGATTCAGTTCCTTCTTACTTTTGCTGTGGTCAATTAAAGATTTGTCCAACTTTCATCTCTAAAATCTCAAATTCAAAACTTTTCTGGGGTAAGCTCTTAGACAGCAAGGTAAGCTGCCCCATCCCTCTCTCCCACTAATGTGCAAACATGCACAAACAGATGCACACACATTAGCAAACAGATTCAGTGTTTCTTCTGGCATAAAATCCTGTTGCAAGTCCTTGGCCATTTTAATACACAGTCAGATATAGCTACTGTTACTTGTAAATGGAGAGGTTATACAAACCTGAAATAACTTTAAGGCAATAGTTATGCACTGAAAGAGAACCTGCCAACCCCTTGGGAAAATCAGTTTACTTTATTTCATACTGCACTTGCCAAAGGAAAAAAAAAAACTAAACGACAGAGTGAATAAGATAGCTTGTTCAAATATTTTTTATGAGTGAACAAAAGAGAAAACCAGCAGGAGGGAAACTTTAGTATTTTATATTCACCAGATTCAAAGCCCAGTACCTACTGAAATGAACAACTTGTGTTCCAGCTTTCATCAGAAGTATATTGGTTTGGCATCACAAGAGTCACTGAATTACAAACTGTAATGTTATGTCCCTACATCCTCAGTAATTAAAGCTATACCTGCAAATATGCATAAGTATTCTCTGGATACAACTGGAGCACTAATGAAGGGTTATTTTCATTCTAGCTGCATCTTGGCAGCAGGAGATAGAAACTGTACCCCACGGCACAAGCTGCAGCACAGAAATATCTGGCTCCCAGTCAGGTTTTCTTTCCTCATGCCCACATATGCAAGCAAAGAAACACAGAATACAGTTTTTTAGGAATCTAAAACAGAGGCAAAACACATTCTAGGAGTGTTACAAAGTTATGTCACGGGTTTTTTATTATTAATGCATATAATAAACTCAATTAATCCACAAGAGATGAGGAAATGCAAGTGATTTAAATAGGAATGCTGCATTTTGCATTTCAGAACCAGAGGCTTGTAATACAATGCAGTGGATCACCAGAATGTACAGAAAAAGTCTTGAAGAAATTTAGCTTCTACAGAGTTCAGTAACTTTCTTCATTACCTCTAACTCTGTCAAATCTTTTAGATGTTTCTGCATTAAATTAAAGTACAGGGAAACAGTCAAATGGGAGGATTTTCCTTCAGAGTAAATGGAAAGACTAATATTAGGTATCACCATGGTGCAGATGGAAAAGCTTATACAGGAAAATATGGGCAGGTATTAACACTTACATATCTGGTAACAAGCACATTTGCTACAAAACGTGTGCCTCTCCTCCAGTGGGCCCAATTCTTTCTTCTGCAGTCAAAATTCATTACAGTTTAGCTGACAATCTTAATTGGGTATAAAGATTATTAGGTAGATGCAAGAAGCCTTCTCTCCATGATGCACTCTGAAGCCCTGTACTTACATATTTGCAAGTCTCACTGTGTAACAACCCACAGATGCTTCCCCAAGAAACCCTCTGGTTGCAGTTTTGGTCACTCCAACATATTTGCCTGTTTGACATATTATATAGAGCCTCTGCTTCTGTAAATCAGCCAAGTTCCACCAGTATCTCGAATTGCTCTGGTACCGGTGTTACATGGTACTGGCTTGGCTTTAAGGTCCTAATAAAAAGAAAAGTAGAATTGAGGAATAGTGTCGAGCCTTGCAATATCAACCTTTTACACCTTCACAATGAAATGTGTAATTCTCAGGGGTGGTGTTCACAGTCCTGAGCTGCTTGTGTTGTATTTAGGCTAAGAACTGAGGCAACTCCAGGAATGCGTGACAACTATGTCGGGATTTTGAGAACAGCGGTTTTAGAGTTTCATACTTTCCTCTGAGTGGGAATAGATTTTAATTCCCATCTGTTTGCCTAATAGCATTAAGTTGATGTATTATTCATAAAATGCCTTTTTGCTTCTTTTTAATTAGCTTTGGTGCTGCTTTTAAGACATCTTTTTGTTGTTTTCTAATCTTTGCCTAATTTAAGTTTATGAGAATAAATCCTATATGTGTATCCTCATAGCATCTGTCAGCACTGTAACTCTAGGGAGAAGAAGAACTTGTAGCTATGTATCTCCAGTAGATTTTAATATGCCATAATTTTCCTCAGCCTATATTTGAGCTTAGTCTTCAGGGGCATTACATTTGCCTTCCAGGAACACTGATTAAAGGGCTTAGAAAGCTTCTGTGTACTTGCCAGAGACTTTCCACCAGCACTGCCGAGGATGTTCCTCTCTCCTTTCTCATGCAGAACCTCCCCCGAGCCCCTTGGGCCAGGGTGCTGTCCCTGTGCTCCATGAGAGTGAGCCAGCTACCTGCACATTGCATCCACTCATACTGGCTGGGCTCTGAAAGCCCTGGAAAACAGAGATCAGTAAACTGCAGCAAGAATTAGTTCCTGCTCTGGAAATAAACAGGGCTTTTTTTCATTGGGATGCTGAAGGAGCTCACAGCATTGTTTTTAAGGAAGGTTAAGAGGTTAGAGAATTACAGAATATATCTGCTGTCATGTAAGAGAACATTTATATAACACTGCAAGCAGGTTGTAAGTCATGGAGCCAAGCGGGGAGGTGAGCTGACAAGGTCTGCCAAAAATCTGGGACCTGCTACCCAAATGCTGAAGTTGAGAAGGCTCAAAATTCTAGCTGTAAAAGGTCACATTTTCTGACCTGGGAAATTAACTACCACTGAGTCATAGTATCACTTCTCAGTGTCTTTTGAAATTAGATAATTTTTGGTAGGAATTAAAATATCTGCCTCTCAAAAGGAATTTTGGGGTGGACTATCTGTCACAAATGTATTGAAGAGGCAGATTAGTACATCAAAGTCAAGGTTTTCCCAGTCTCAAGAATTGTAACTGAGAGTCTGATAATTAACTTTAGGGAACCCATATTAAATTTTATGGAGAATTTTCAGCAGCACACACTCTGAAAATTCTAACCTGTTTATGCATGAAAATTTTGGACAGTATGTTGGAATTCCTACTGCAGATAACAGTAATCACCAGCTCAGAAAGACAGTGAAAAATAGGTGTCAGCATACCATCCATATCAACTAAAGAAATTTTCTTCTTTTTTTTTCCCAAAGCTATGCCTTTTTTCTAGATGAGAGCTCATTTTCAGCACTCAAACAATTGCAGAGCACCATGTTATCCATAGTTATTAACAGAAGGATCCACAAAAACATAGAAGCACTTTTGAAATAATTGGAGCTTTGAATTGGAAGGAATCATCTAATTTATGAGATATTCCAGCATCTTTGGTATCTTTAAGCACTGACACATGGATTTTGTTATGAGTCCAGTCTTCATGAACACTTCAGCTGCTAAATAGACTAAACTCTATCTGTTTTGCAGAAGTGAACTAACTTGCTCTTTCTGATGCATTTTAGTAACTTTAACAAATACACATATTTAGGAATTTGCCTTCGTCGTGTTTCATCATATTTACAGAATCCTGTTCAGGATACTTTTTTTTTCAGAAATTTCAGTTCATAAATATTTTTTTAAATACAAAGATATTGTGGGACAACATCTCCTAAAGTATCTCAGTAGCTCAGCGTAGCTTCAAACAAGTTGAATTTAAATTATAAGGTCCAAGTACTATAAGCAAAGCCACCATACTTCAGATATATAAAATTTAAAAGCAACATACAGGAATGACTTGGACATGCTAAACACAAAACATAGAACTCAGACTTAAAGTAAAAATATTACCCAGGAACACTGCTTGGAATTAGTCAAACAAATAGTGTACTAGTTGATTACTGCATTTTGTGTTATTTCCCTGAATAATGCAGAATGTCATAAATACAAAATATAACTATTAAACTGGAATCAGAGTAGGCAATTTATCTTCACTACT
Source organism: Aphelocoma coerulescens (assembly GCF_041296385.1). Taxonomy (NCBI): domain Eukaryota; kingdom Metazoa; phylum Chordata; class Aves; order Passeriformes; family Corvidae; genus Aphelocoma; species Aphelocoma coerulescens. The sequence goes on from NC_091015.1 coordinate 82,776,793, forward strand.
GAATTTATCTTTAGATGTCAAATAGAAGGACAAGCTTTCAGTTTATCACTCATGAAAAATACTTTGCTCTGCCTAAGCACAAAAGGGAATAGGTTAGCAGATTGAAATTGAGAGAAATATTCTTCCTTATGCAGTCATAATTAATGAAAGCCTATACATTTACAAATGTTTTATCAAAGAACTCTTTGCTGGTTATTTGCTGTTTCTTAATTTAGACTTTCTAAATCTGTGGGGTTTGTGTCAAGTTATCATGGCATGGTACAAATTTCACTGCACAAGGAGAAAAATTAATCCAAATAGGGAACATAACATGGTGAGAGAGTCCCATAGGAAATGTAGTGTTTCAGTTTGTTTCAATGTCTACAGCCTTTGCCTTCTGTTCAATAAGCAGCATCTCAGACACCTCAGCATCAGTTATTTTCCTGACTAGTAAAACTTATATTGTGTATGTTACATGTCTTACTGCTAAAATCACATTTAAAATTCAAGTGACATGTGGATTGTTACTCATTTCATTTCCTAGGGATTTATAAAATAAAAGAACAGTAGAATGAGCACCCATATGATTTAGTATTTCTTTTTAAGAGATAGCTCTTGATTCCTATCAAATAGAGGTTCCAAGAGTGCCCAGTTTTAAAATAATATCATAAATCTCCCTTCCCAAAATAGCCAGTGAACTGAAACACACTGTTTTTCCTAAAAGAATTCTAGTACTCTTTTGCATAGGACTCAATATGTTTTTACTAAGCATGTAGTTTACTATGTATCCTTCATTACTGCTGTGTGTTTTGAAAGTGGGCTCATTTACCTCTTGGTTATCAGCTAGAAACCTTTTTTCTTGTTGTCTCCCCTTTTTTATTCCCATTTCAAGGCACAAAACAGACGTCTTTGACCAAAATATAGCACACTCTCCAGCATTAAAAAAACAACAAAAAACCAAATATGACTCTAAAAAAGTGATTGAGAAAACCAATCCATAACACAAGAAGGCCATGACACTTACAGCATCCAATTTTCACCTGGCCTGTCTTCATGCTGCTGGTGTCGTTGAGAGATGCTTATGATCATCTCAAAGGTAATGGGTTTTGTCCTAGTCTTTACTTCTGATCCATCTCAGATGAGTTCAGTCATTACTGCCTCAGAAATTAGCCAAATGAGGTGTGTGTGAAAAATGTGTAGTTTTCCCTAATTAAGGATAGAGCTCTTTATTGCACTGTCTCTGACTCAATTTACCCAGATGGTCCACTGTGCGTCTGCCTTTTATGAAGTTTGTGTTTATAAACAAATTAGATGATGTAAGCTATAATATATAATAGTATTAAGTTCTCAACTGCAACAGTAACCAGACTTTCAACGAGATGCAAGTAGCAATAATTCACAAATTTTCTATGCATTAGACTAGACTGTCATCACATATTTTTTGAATCCACGTCATAACTTAGTTCAGTCATCACATAATCTGAAAGAGAGAATGAATGTTGCTCACTAGATGATACCATGAAAAGCTTTGCTTTTCATGAAATTGTCAGAATATTTTTCCCTTCAAGTAGTACAGTTCATCTTCACCCATATCCCTGATTTGGTCCGTCTGTACAAATCTTCTAAGTTTTGCCATTTACCAAGTAATCATTTGCTTGAAAAATTCTCATCCTTTCTCAGAACCCTAAGCTCATTTTATTTCAGGTAGGAAAATATGTACCAGTTAAAATAAAGCAGCTTCACTCTTTATTTTGGCAACAAAGAAACTTGCAGTTTTATAGTGAAAATCAACCTTTCTTTTGCTGCAGGTCAAATAGATTGGCTAGAGAACATTTAGGAACTCAGCATTCCCTGTAATGGAGTCTTGAAACCTTTTAACAGGCAAAGAAAACCTAAACCACACAAGGGGAATTTACTCTGAGAATACTCATGTCAGGCACAAGGTAACTTTTCCATCTTTATTAAGCCATTTCACAGACACTCCACTCACTCCTTTCATGGAAAAACAAGTGCACTGTAGTTTCTTGCTCCTGAATTGATTGGAATATGGTAAAGCTTCTAGGGAAATCAGTAAGAAAAAACACTTAATGCATGATATTGAGCCATAATTCCTTTGGGTCTTGCTCATTTCCAGTTCTCATTATGGCTTTAAATAGCTGGTTAAAAAGGAGCAGGTTGGCATCTTTGATAAACTTCTGTTTATAGCAGTTAATGTTAAAAGGTAACAAAAAAAATATATAAAAGAAAACCACATGAATTCTAATTGTTCTGTTAGAAACAAAAAGGAAATAAAATCTCATGACACAAATGCTTTAGCTTACTTATGGAGGTTACATAGGAAGATTGCAATGGCTTATTTATTTGCAGGATAGCTGTTGCTGAAGGGTCCAAAGAGAAATAGGAATAGCCCATTCTGCTAGGGCTGCTAAATCATTGGAGAAAAGGAGATCTATGTTCAAGATAACAATTTTTGAATAAAAAAAAAAAAGCAAAGAAAAAGGGAACGGTCTTCAAAAAATAGATCCCTTCTTCAGCTCAGATAATACACTGAGTGATATAAGTTTCTTTTGTATCTTTCTCTTTGTCCCTTTCTCTTTGTTCCCTTCTTATTGTGTGAAGATTAATTTATTACACTTTATGCCAAGAATTCCCAAGACATGCAAGAAAAAGGTAACAGATGATAATTTATAATCAATTATCCGAGAGAAATCTAAAAACATTATCCAATTCTATGAGACCCTGAAACATACATTTACTAATTCGTTTCTAGTTTTATTTACCTTCTTGATTTAAATCAGAAAAGTAATGAAGACTGTGGAATTTCCAGTTCATATCAAAACACAACTGAAACATTACAAGTAACAGTATCACAAAGATAAAAGTGCGTGTTTCCACTGCTCTATTATTTTCTGCATGACTCTGCGCTAAATTTAATTTTTGTCAGAGAATCAGACTAAATCAGACATTAGCAAAGGGTAACAAAAGAAATTAGCTTCCCTTTGCCTAAAGGTCACATATTAATTAATTTTAAATAAATATAAATTTTAAATGCTGCCTGTTTGGCTTTTTTTGTAAATTTCACATTGTAACAGATAAAAAAAAAGAAAAATGAATAATTTCATGATATAAGAATGCAGGGTTTCCTGATATGCTTTAGTATTTTCTATTTTAATTGAGGATGGCTTAAAAAGCAATATCAAAAGAATCCTGCATGATTTTGCTTCATTCCTTTTCCTCTTGAAGTCCAAAAAAGCTCCTTTCTTACTCTGTAGATTATCGTCTTCTATTTATTAAAAATTATAACTAGTATATGCTGCCTTTGATCTTGAGGATACACAAGAGACAATAACCTAATGCAAGTCCCAAGATTCAGAATAAATAAGCACAAGCATAAAGTAGCAAATCTTTACAAAATTAAAATCTAAATCTTAATTTTAAGTGACTGCTGGATTTGCCTACAGTTCACATGCAAATCAAGTCCAGGGCCACATATTACATTAAACAGCAAGATCAGAACCTCAATTTTCTTACACTACGAGAGTGGGACTAGGGCTTTTGAGACTCAAAGTCTACTTAAAGCCCCTGTTTAGACAAATTTCTTAAGCAAATGATTCATTTTTCACTTCTCTGCTGTTTTGCTAGTCCTTCCTATTTTGATTATATGAGCTTTATGAAGCAAATACCATCATTTGTTCATTTTTTTCATGGGACCTAGAACAATTGCTTCCTGAGTGAGCAAAATACTTTAAATAATACAGGGTGGGGTTTTTTTTTATTCTGTGCACTGAACTAACAAAGCTGTCATGCTTCTGTCTCTTTGCCTGTCTTCTACATGCACTTCACTGTTTGGACTGATAAAATCAAGGGTACAGAAAGATAAGTTGAAGGAAGGTTTTGCCCATAACAATTCTTTGTGCGTACTACAGAAATAAGTGTGATTTTGCAGTCTGCCACCCCCCCGAACTTAATAAAACTACACTTTTATTAATTGTAACAATGTTACAAACAGTTTTATTGATAGTTTATTGACTGTAGTTTATATAAACTACAGTCTCTGCCATAGTATGCAGTTTGGGGGTTGTAAGAAAAGATCATAAATGTTTTCATTTTTTGTAGGATGCTCAAACATTGTAACACAAAAGATACTACTGTTTATTCATGGGATAATGCACCATATTCTACAAAGCCATGAAGTCTAGACCCATAAAATATTGTGTAGGAAAAAGAGGATGTGGTAGTTGCTGCAAAAATAATGACAGCCTCTGGCACTACCCAATGTAGAAAGAAGAGAGAAGTTTGTTTCTACATAGGTATCATTGAGGAAAATGTGGGGTCTGGAATCCTCTCTCCCAGACAAAGGTAATAGGTTGAACTTGCCTCTTTGAACTAATCTATTCTATCTGAAGGCTGATCCTTATATAATAACTATTTTGTGGGGGTTTCAGCATCAGGAAATGAGGATGATGCTCTCTGAGTCATTCTCTCAACTGGATCATGCCTGGATCATATTGTCAATAGCAATCTTGAAAAGGGCCCTGCCTGCTCCTACTCCACCAGCAGCAGCAGCACAAGACATGGGCATTCAAACAAAATACAAACAACAGACAACTAGCTGGTTTGGCTTTGTACATTCTTCTGCCTTCAGTTTCAAAACAGACAGGAAGATCAATTGCTAAGTGGCTCATTATTTGTCTTTTTTCCTCTTTTACAGAAAGCAAGACAATAATTTGGAAACAAGCACTGTAAAGGAAGCAAGATGACATTTTATCTCTGCATTAAAATAAAAAAAATGAACAAACCCTCTACACAAAACTGAAAAATAAATATTACCAACCATAACATTGTCCTCTTGGGATAGCTTCATAGCATGCTGTAGCACTGAGGCTTGACGGAAGCTCAGGGTGTCACTGCTGAACAAAGCTGTTAGTTCACAAAACCTCCTTAGCCTGTGGGCAAGAAGTTCAAAGCCATTTATAACATCATTTTTTGCCAGAAGGGAGCTGGAGTAGGTTTTTAATACTAGTTCTGAGGCACAGAGTAGACACAACAGAAAAATGATTTCATCATCACACATGCATCATGACTCTGATAACCAACACAGAGGTGTCATTTGAAAATGTTTGCTTACTGCTTTCAAACCTCAAACAAGGGTAAGTACTTACGAGAGATGCAACAGGTCCTTGTACCTGACATGAAGGCTCTTGCACTCACAATGCTAGTTCAGGACCAGCAGATCCTGCTGTGGTACCAGCAACTAAATTCACCTAGCCTTTCCTTCCCATTCTCCTCTACAAAGCTGAGTGAGGGGACTGAGCAGAGATTTCCACTGAAATTTCCCAAACAGCCTGTTTAAACCTTGTGCCTGGCTCTCCAGTATCCTTTCTTTACTATGGCTTTGGGTCTCTACGGTTAAGCTCAGAGGAGGTGGCCCATGGCACAAAAAGAGGACACCTCAGCTGCCAAATTCTTCAACATTCAGTCCTTCATACCGGAAGGCCTTGGCAGTTTGTTTCTAATTTCTTGCTATGGGTATGTAAAAGAAATGGCTCAGCTCCTTGAACTCTTTCCTGAGCATTTCTCTTGAAGTAAAGAGATCTGCTCATTGCATTAGGTGCAGGTGTTAGAGACCAATAAAAACCGAATTAATCTATTGAATCAAAGGAAGTGATGATCTTCATGAAAAATGTTGTAGCAAAATATCTCTGTCCATTTTCTTCATACTGGATATTTTTTAAAAAATCTATGAAAAAAATCTACTTTTTTTTTGGTGTGTGTGTTAAGCTTACTTCTGGTGCATGTTTAGTCTGACAAAAAGTTCTGACTGTATTCTGTGGGTTTCAACAGCCCACAACTGAGGCCATACACTTCAGTACAGAATTAGTGTGGCATGCTCTGCTGCCTATGTGTTGCATATATTGCTCTACTGCTTTAAGACCCCCAAAGGAATATGTACAAGTAATCAAGGGAATAAAAGATATTTCATCCATTCAGGTGACAAAGTTTGTGTATACTGCTGCTTGACTGAAAATTGAGAGGATAACTTCCAGCAGTCCAGAATGTAGCTTTGGTATTAGGAACCCGCTATCTTCACTTGATTGTTCCTTCCAGATGAAAGTTTAAATTTTACTCTTTTGGTTTCAAAGGAATAAGATAGCTCACATGCTAAGACAGGGATAAGTTAGCAGAACACAAGTGCAGTCTGCACATCCAGTTGCACACTCATCCACCGATTACCCGTTGTTGGCGATGACCTGTTAGGTGGGATGGTAGAACCATCACTGGCTAGATGGGGACTGTATAGTTATAGCTTTGGCAACTCCTCTTTCCTGCCGTTGAGGTGAAACCAGAGATCCTGACTTGCCCCTCCTAATTTGTAAGCTTCAAAGTCTAATATGGATGCATGGGCTGAATCCCTATAGCTTACTTACTGGCTTCAGTTTTAAGTTTGTTAAATACAGATAATTGGGTACCAGCTGCAACAATCTAAATACAAAACACATAACACACCTTAAAAAGTCTGTGGAATTCAGCAGTCTGCTTTTTGGTATGATCCACATGCCACGAATTGGTTTGGTATTTTCCCAGAGTTACAAAAGTATTTTCTTCAGTTTTGTCTCCATTTCCAACCAAACCAAAGTTTCTCAAAGGCTTTTTTTTATATGGCCATGGAAAACATTTTTTTTCTGTACTAACTGTACTGGTGAGAAGCTGTTTGAAAATTTTCCTCAGCTAAACATGCACATTGGCATGTCCAATTTAAAAAACTGAACTGTTACTCCAGTGAAACAGCAGAGTTTTTACCTGCTGAGTTCAGCAGTGAAGAGAAGCCTCACAACAATCACATTAGCATAGGCAAATGTAAAGACATGCACCTTGGGAGAAGCCATTCTCTCTCAGAAGAAAAAATTCACAACTGAGGCCTGCAAGAAAAGGGATTTTGATACTGACTACTGGGCTAGACAGACTGCTACTCTGATCCAGCAGGGCATACAAATCGTAACTTCATTAGTCTTCTTGAAATGAGGGAAAGTTTCCACACAAAATTTTAAATGCCATCCCACTTCAATGATCTTCTAAAATATTTTAAATGGGTACATTCCAGAAATAAATTAATGCAATTTTGCCCTATAGAAAAGTCCAAAAGTCATTCATAGCAGCAAGGGCTCTAGGAAGGCAGATTTGAGAATAAGTGCAGACCTGGCATTTCAAAAAAGAGATTAAGGGATGTTTGTGGACAGAACTGCCTATTGCCATTATTAGCTATCCTTAGGTAAGATTGTACAAAACCACACAAGCTGGAATGTTACCATGTTTTCACTAGAACAGGATTACATCAGATTTAACATAACATAGCTGCAATGTGTCACACCAGCTCTCACAACTAATCTGGAAGCAAAACACAAAATAGCAGACATTTTAAATGTGAACTTCCTGTACCCAGTGTTAAATGTCCTTTCACATGTGAGGAACATGCAAACTATTTTTTCTGTGCAGACAAGTTCTAAAACTTTGATGGCAAAATTGGAGTAAACCAAGTTAATCAAGGAAAAATTCCATGGTTTGTATTCTAAAGATGTTGGAATTACTTCAAGAAGACCCTCTTTTAAAAAATCGTAAAGTCATGGAATCAATAAGGTTGAGATCTCTAAAATCATACGGAAGTAACTAGCAACAAATACTGAAACAAGTTGTCACGATTATAAAATGCTCTCAAGCACCATTTTGCTCTGTAATATGCTAAAGCTTTCCATACAATTGCTACAATTGTAGCTATTGTTCTCTGAATCACATTTAATTTGCAAAGTTTTTTTAAAACATCATTGTATGTGTCTATCAGTGAATTAAGTATTCCTTTGAATAATGCTGTATAAAAATGAAAGTAATGGGTTCCATTTTTTTAGCAATCAGATACAGGATAAAAGTTGCTCGTGTGTTCCACAGAGTGAAACATTAATCATTTTTGCTGAACATAGATTTGGAAGACACCCTTTGGGATTTCTCTTATGCACCCCACATATTTTTACATCTGCCATGACTAATTACACAAGTAAACAGAACCATTTACCAAGCTGAGAACTTGGATTTACATGGCACAAATAGTTCCTTTGAATCCTTGATGACATGAACTTTCAGGTTCAGGATTGGAGCCAGAAGTCTTTCCATCAAGTTCAGTGTCTGGAACAGATTCAGAAACTGTAAATGCTCTAAGTAAAAGAGCAGCCTGAGTAAGTCTTGGAGCTTTGCAGCCAGACTGCTGAACTCAGCACAGACCGTGCTGAATTCAGTAACCTGGCTTACTACATTTTCCTGAGACTGCTGGAAGCACTAGACACATTGTCTGCTCATTATCCACTCAGGAGTGCTACTGGCACACTCCTCATCAGTTCATAAAGACAAGTCCCTTTTCTTTTTTAATTTCTCTTCAGAAAAAAAATGGAAGTGAGCCATTCTCAAATGTACTTCCTCCTGTGCTGCCCAAACGGCGCTACTGGTGAAACATTTGTTTCATTTGTTTTAATTGGTTATCTTCAGGGCTGCTTATTTCCACTTGTCCTTTTTCTTGCACAAGCCAACATCACAGAAATGCATTGCTTCTCTCATAGAGGACAAGTTTTAAATGGGCTTCTCATGGGTTTCCATGAAAACTCATTCAAAAGTGATCCAAAGGAGAAGAGAAACATATGATGTACAGTCATAGCAGAATTTCAAGTGCTGGGCATAAAAAATACATAAGTGAAAAGTACCTACCACAAAACAAAACTCGTAGTCAAGTGTTTCTGAACAAAAAGTGGATAAATCACCTCATAAGAAGAAAAGCTTTGTAGGGATATTCTGAAAACATAGGGTCTTGACTCATTAAGTTAGAGCCCAGTAATCTGCTGTAGCATGCCCTTTCTGGGCGGACATGGCTGAAATAAGACACATCACATGCCCACAGCTCACTCCATCCATGTTCCAAACAGTGAGAACTACTTCTGTGCTGGAAACTGCATGAACAACTATATTGGCATCATGCCATCCTCAGGCTAAACTCGCAGCTTTGAAGATGAGCTCAAGCAGAGAAGTGTGTCAACTCAGTTCTGTAATTTCCAGTTTATATCAGACCACTTTGTAGCATAGGCATAGAAAGTTAGATGTGAGTAGCCCTGTCTGTGCAGAAATAGCTCTCTTCTTGGGAGTACAGGGTGAGCTCCCCTTTGAGGGTTTGTTGGTGGAGAGGAAGAGGTGAAGGATCCCTACCCTTGTTTGCAGTGTTTATGAGGCGGGTGTTTTTAGCAGAGCTCAGCGTCTCTTGACCTGCAAAGCTCATGTCTCAGACATCTCATATGCTGTTGTTTATGTCACTGAGATTAGTAGGCAGAACACTGCATGCTTTTTGTGGAAATTGAAGTAGTGTTTCCTGTTGGGCACTCAACATATTCCTATATATTATTGAAATCCATGGGGGATTGGGTGGTGGTGGAGTATTTTCAGTTTACTCATTATCTCCCGTCTTAACCATATTGATTTTGTTTTCCCTTTTATTTTGCTAGAAGGCATCTTGGACTGAAGTCTCATGAAAGAGACATTTTAATTACCTCACTTTTTTTTTTCCCCTTGAGAATCCTTCAAGCGTTATTGAACCCAAGTTGTTTTTAACTTACTCTTCACTCTTTCAAAGTCTATTTTATCAGAAATCAATATTTGATCCCGTAGTCACATTTAAACTGTGTTCAGTTCACAGACTTAACAAGATTGTGTCCTGTGAAGGAAGGATTAACATGAAATGAGCATGGGACAAGCCTTAAAATGAAATTTTGGATTTTGAAAGGATTACATAAAGATGCACAGATCTGCATTGCAGAACCAAATCTTTACACTGAAGTGAATTCTGTTTGTTGAAACAATAGTTACCCTATAATTTTCCAGATTTCCTAATTTATGAGCTTTCAGTCCAGATTTGAACTCAGGTTGCAACGATGTAAATTCAGACTAATTGCTTACCGTGTTGGAAGCTTTTTCCTCAACAATAGGAACAAAACCATCAATTTTTCATTGTATCTCTGGGACCAGTGCCATTGCCTGACTCAGAGTACTGGAGTCAAGCACATTTCATGGCAGAGAAAGAAGAGAAAAAATAAATACTCTGCACCATTCAGGGTTGCTCTGTGTAACTGATAGGGCCCCAACAACATATAGGTGGAGTTTTTAGAATAAGTTTTCTCATCAGCTTCTACTTAGTCTAAGACAGACAAACCACACCAAACTGTTCTATACTGAGCCAGTCCTTAGTATAATAATATAGTATACTAACCCATACTAACGACTCGATGTCAGCTTAAATTAACCAACCCATCCACCTCTTCCCTAAGAGTATTTGAGCTGCATTTTCAGAAAATTAGCAGAAATTTGGATTACCTGATGTTTTGAATGACTACTGTCATATAAAGCAATACAGAGGACTTTCAGAAAATGTCACCAAAACCACATCCTAAAGTCTTTGAGAAATTCTAAAAAATTAAAATTTAATTTGAGAATTTAAGGTGTTTTAGTTAAATATAAAATTTCTGTCTAGACAGAGAGAACAACTTCTCAGCAATTGTCTCAGACAGTCAAATATTCTAGTGAACATGAAAATCAAATACTACCATTTTAACTTTGACCCTTAACAAAAAAGAATTGGCACCTACTTTCATGGAGACTAATAACAACTTATCTAAGCACAATTGTAAATGTCTTGTAAGTTTGTAAATGCAACAATAGGGCCCCTTATTTGGCCACCCCTAAATTGTGTTGGTGCAGTCTGTGTATTTCATCTTTTCACAGTTGTATGGTATCCCTCTTAGTTCCTCTTTATGCTAAAACTTTGAGTTCCAAAGCTATAAAAATCAGGTAGTTATATGCTAGCACCAAACAGTTTCTTTTTTTTAAAACAATTAGGGGTTTTTTTTTGCTTCTGAAGATGAAATTCTAAACCCCTTTATAAATGTCCAGGGTTTGAATTAAAAACAAAATAAACATGATTCTCTGTCAGAGCTCCAAAAGGCCAAGTACCTAGACAGAGGAGTCCCCATAGGCATGACTGTTGGGCTGCTTTTTAAAACTCTTGCAATTCCCTGCAGTAAGAAGTATTTAAATAAAGAGGAGCAAACTTGGTTGGATGCCTTCCAGTAACAGAGAAATATATACTGTTGATTTCCTGTGGAAGAGAGAAGTCTGTTAAAAAAAATAAAAAAACCTTCCACTGTCTTCAGTTTTATCAGACACCTTTATATTGTAAAATTGTGAATCCCTTTTCATTTTGTTAAAAAATTGAAAAGCATACTCTTTATATTCCTCCATTTGTATAAGACCATTTTCTCTTTCTTTTTTCCTCCTTATATAAGACTGAGAGGAAATTTCACTGCAAGGATACATCAGACATCAAGAGCAATTTTTGGAAGAGGTAATCTTATATGCATGTGTTTTCACTGCTTTGAAGATTGCATTTCTGAAAGAGAAATTTACTTCCACTACAAAACATATTATTTTTCAAGCTATATTTTTTCTTATCAGTAAATCATCTCTTCTTTGATGGACAATAGCCCCTGTAATTTCAAAGAATTAATTATTAATTATTAATTATTAATTATTAATTATTAATTATTAATTCATTTTTCTTGACAAAATTGTGCATCAAATATGTCACTTTGGTGTTGTTTTTAGTTGCAGACAGAGAGAGAGTTTAGTTCCTGAAAAAAAATTTACAGAAATCTCCTCCACTATTAAAGTTCTTGTGCTCAGATAGATGAACAATGCATGGAACATGCAAAAAGAACCAGTTGAATGATGCACTGCAAATAAATAAAAGCAAACAACTAGACTAGGTAAATGACTTTTTTAAAATGATGTAAAATAGGAGGACGACAAATTAGGCTGAGCATCTTTTACAGAAATTCTTCTCTAAGAGCCAAAGCCAGAGGGCATCCAAAACCATGAAATTACATGAGGACTGTTGGTGTACTTGTGTATTTCTTTGACTGTGGTGAGTCTTCTAGAAAATAACTTGTATGTAATTTAAAAGGGGAAAAAAAAAAAAAAAAAGTTGTTCTAAACTTAAATGTCATTTTCCTAGCGATGTCATAGTGGCTGCTTGGAGAAAATAAGATTAAGTCAAATTACTAATTTCAGTCCCACAAGGGTTTGGTACAAGAACCAATTTCTTACTTGTCTTCTGGTGGTTGTAGGGATGTTCAAGGGACTTTCTTCAAACAGAGTTTTGAGGATTAATCACTTAGTGTATCCCAAGTGCATGCAACATGTTTATAATTCCAAACATGCAGTATTCAACAAGATGAGAACTAATCTAAAATATTTTTGACAGCCTTCAGAAACTTGCCAGTCCACTCAGCAGATTTTTCTACTGGCTAGTTTCAGAAAGCCCTACTAAATTCTATGCTACTGACAACTGTCCTCATCTACAAAAAGGTGATAGTTATCATTGTATTTATTGGTAGATTTGACATCTATTACTCTCAAAGTAAAAACGAACCCACATTGTCATTTATGCAACTTAATACAAATCAAGGTGTAGAATTTGACATGTTCATCACTTTCAGCTGGTTGTATGCTTATTACAGTATTTATACCAAAACAGAATCTCTGAACAGTGTTCAAGGTGCATTAGGTTGGCCAGAGTAGCACATAATATGCTTGCTAACTCACATATTTTATGGAACACCATTATGCATTCCCACGTAAATGTACTTTCTGTTGTACATTTCAGTACATTCATTCAGTATTCTGCAGTGGTGCTTCTGTGACTTGTCTAGAAAAAAACTACTTATTTCATTTTATGATACTACATTGGCTTTTTTTTTTTCAATTTAATTGGTTTAAAAGCTTACAAGTCATATATTTCCTCAACTTTCTGTTCACTTTAATTATCACATATTTTGACCACCCTTGAAATGATAAAAGACATCTGAATTTGTGGAAATTGTTTGCTGTTTGAAAAACTGTGTTGTGTTTATTGTTTTGATAGAAAAATCCTTCAGTGTTAACTTCATTTTCTTAAACACTTTGCGTTTAAAAGTTACTTTATTAATTAGTGCCTTGGAAATTCATGCATATGTTTATAGAATTGTTAATTCTAGTTTTTCACCTCTTCCAGTGCACTGAAGAAGATTCACCTAACACAAGCAAATTTGCATTACATGCATATGAGAAACCATTAATCATACATCAGAAATGATACAGTAAGAATAACTTCATAGTTTTCCAACAGGCCCTGAATAAAGTACATTTTTAAAAAAAAAATTGGAAATTTGGCTGTGTTTAAGGTTTTCAATGATAACATTTTCAGGTTTTAGCTCTTCTACTAAGCTCATAAAGCATACAGTATTGCAGCATTGGGCAATAAACAAAACCATTCAAAGACTACTGCAGTGAAAAAGAAATTAACTGTTCCTTAGAAAGTAGATTTGCTACAAAATTCAGAGAAATGAGTTTGTAGTTTCAGAAAAAGGTATGAATTTTCACAAGTATACTTGGATCTGACAAATATCCATGCAATCAAGCCTAAGTAGCTACTCACCCTCAGTTCTCTTCCTTTTAAATCTTTCCTAGATTCTTCACTGGAAATGGTTGTGCTATTGTTTGTCATCTCATGGTGTAGCATACATTATTTGATACCAAATTTGACCTTGTTCCTGCCTTACTGAAAAAAAATTGTTGTTGAACTATGACTGTCCCTACTAGTTTATAACTAGGGAGCCCAGATGATACTACATCAGGGCAAGATGTGAAAGAAGAAAAGAACACAGAGCACAGGAATGAGTGTGCTGAATTAATAACAAGCTGGTAACTCCAGAATTCAGAAGTGAAACTCCCACATGAGAAGATACAAGAAACTAACAAGAAAGTGGGAGGTCTGAAGATGGCAACTCAGGAAGATCAAGGATCCACTTGCTCACAGGAATAAAGGCTGACACATCTTCATCTACTTGGGCATAGCTTGGACAGCAGATATGAGGGAAGGTAAGCATACAGATGTCTGGCCTTGAGGCACACTGCTCTCAACACACTTGAGAGTTAGCCAAGAAAATTGTTGGATACTAATAGGTCATGGGTATGATTCTGTTCTGAGGTATCCACACACAGTAAACAGATGCCCAAGCAAAACTGACACAGAAATCTGAGGATTTAAAATACTATTTGTAAACAATAAAAATTTGCCTCTTGACTACATACAAAATCCCAAACCAGGAGTGATGTACACCAATCTAAATATAAATTCATGGCAAGGAATCAAGAAAGAAAACCCAAGGCCAAAATAGGCACCCCCACCAATGCCTTAAGCACAATTAGAGCACAATCAAATCTATCACAATATTTCCAATGAATCCATAGGCCCTAATAATTTTCAGGGCTTTACTAAAGTCCAGGGAAATAACTTCCTTTCCTTCATCTATTAAGCCATTAATACACATCTGGTATTCCATTCCAAATAAAAAGAGAGCTTTGAAGAGAATCCTTGCTGGCATCTTAAGTCAATATCCCTCTTCCTACCTCTTAACACTTTTACCTCAGCTGTGGAGTGCCATGGCGGTTTAGGGGGATGAGATTTCAGAAGCAAAGTGAGGGTGAGAAAAGTTCTCATAGCAATTTAAGAACTACAAGGGAAATACTAGAAATGGAAGAAAAAGATGGAAGCTATTGAGGCTTGATGCAGACAATTTATGTCGAGCGAGAGAAGGGTTAGGTGAGAGCATTCCTCTATCACCAAAATTCAAAAGGGAGACTTTTTGCAAGGTGATAAGAAGGGATTTAATAATAGTACTTAGGATAAGAAGTAATAAAGGTGTGAATAAGGGATAGACATAATTCACTTGAGAACTGATTCTTGTGTGCACTGCTACAAAAACACTAACAGAGAGTGGTACAGAAAATGTGTAGTGGAAGAAGCTTGTAGTTGAATCTTAATGCTTATCTTAATGATAACCATGGACATGGTTATCTTTTTTCTCTAAGACTGCACAAATAAACTTTTCATCTTCATTTCTGTTCAGAATGAAAAGAGGCAATTCTTTGCCATTGTTAGGCATCAATACACTTAAAAGGCAGATGTAGTAAAATCAGTTGTGCTTCTTAATATTACCTGGACTACCTAGGAGACTCAAGCCACTGATTCTGTGCTTTCTATCATTGGGGGGTAAAAATAGATACAGTGATTTTTTAAGAAACAGCTTCAAAACATGATAAATAATGTCTTTTTATGTTCAAGTTAGGGAAAGTACAAAAGCACACGCAACAATGCCAGAAAAAGCATAGCATTTAAAAAAATTCAATATGTGAACTGAAACTTGCATCTGTTTCAGGCTGCTGCTGAGTTTTCATTGTAAATATTTGCCCTTGTACTGTTACAAACCTAGCCATTAATCTATCAGTCTCTTGAGGACCTCATCTGCATGATTGTTCTTTGAGTGCAGCTGTGACTAGATTAGGAATGATTATTCTTTTCTTTACCTCCGCTGTTCAGTGCACTGCTTCTAGTTTACAACTAGGTAAGAAATTGATAAATTATAAAGTAGAAAGTGAAGGTGGGAGTAGGAAAACAAGAATAGATATTGGTTTTATTACTCCTGATAGAACTAGACTGCACCTAGCTGGTTTACTGACAACTCAGGTAATATTCTTGCATTCATTTCACTAAATACAGTAGCTAATCAGAAGCACATTATGCTGCTGCCATAATTTTCCACTAAAGATGCATCCTTTACATGGTAGCTTGCAGTAATTTCATGAGGGAGCAACTGAGCAAAACCTCTAGTTTAAAGTCTGATTTGATTTAAATAAAAATTTCTTTGTATTTGTTTTCTGTCCTTAACTAGAACTAACAAACTGCTTTCTCTTGAACTCAGGCATTAAGCAGCATTCCAGCTCTGGTGATTCTGGCATAGGAGATTTTGCCATGTCAGAAATTGTGTTAGCTGGGGGAAGAAGACCCAGTGGCCCAGGCCAGAGCTTCAGCTCCTGAAAAGTTTTTAGTCACTAAATTAGGAGATTTGTTGAGGTGAGTTGAAGGATCTTGTTGATCTGTGGATTTCTCTATTGCTCGGTAGGCAGTCTGTTGGAATCTGGGAAGCATGCTGGCTTCCATCATAGACCAGGATCTGTTGCTCTCTCCGTATTTCTTGTTCAGACTTCTTTAGATTTGTAGCTCCTGCAAAATGTTGGAGTGTTGGTGTTTGATTTTTTTTGTGGGGGGTTTTGCTTTTTTTTTGTGGGGGGGTGTGGGTGGGATGTTTTTCTGTTGTTTTTTCCATTACTATTCCTGCTGCAATAATGGCTTTTCTTGGCTCTTTCTGTGCTGGCTGCTGGTGGTCTATACATGGCTGATTAAATACAGTGTCTGCTTTGTGTTTCCAGTTCCAGAAAAAGTACATTTCTGAAATTTCAGTTTGTCTCTAAAGTGAACTAAGTGAACCAGCATGTTTACCACTGTGGTCTATGAGTATCTAAAGAACTCCAGGGCCCTTTGTGCTAGGTTCTGCCAGGCACTGAATGTGATTTCAAAGGGAAAGGAGGGAATTGCCTGGAAAACAAAATGTGAAGTATCTGTAGGGACTATCTGTGGGTTAGCCTAGACACAGGTACAAAGCACTTTAACAGGTGTCTGTATATATCTCTAAGCATTTTCAGTTAGCGTCTTCTCTTCATGTGACTTAAATATGGGCTCTAGGTAATTGTATTTGACAGAGGTATGATCACAGGTGACTTTTGTAAAGATAAGTGACATCATCTTTTGTAAAGGAAAATAATAGCTCTTTGAATAAAGAGAAAGCAATTCCTTATTGTAAGGAGCTGACTTTTAATGAGTCATTGCCCAAACATGCCCACAGGACAATGGAGTTGATGGGAAGCTCTCCACAGCTCAGAATCTTGTGCCACTCACTAAGTCTAACAGCATTTTCAGCTGTTATTCTTCCTGGGAAGTTGTGCTTAAAATACAATTTTCCCAGTTTTTTCATCTCCTTCCTCCAACTACTGCAGTACTTTTTGTACTAGTTTTTCTTTGGTTAGAAGGTAGCCTTTTGGACAGATAACTGAAATCAAGTACTTGCTACAATTTAGTTCTATTAATGCCAAACTACAAAATTTTGTAACCTCAAAAAAAAAAAAAATCTGCTTCCTTTCATCTCAAAGGAGACACCCCAAGAGTGTAACTGCTAATGGATTGGATAGGTTCCTGCCAAATCACAATTTATGTAGCTACATTTTAATCAGTCACTCATCTAATATTATTTACTCAGTACCATAGATTTAGTGCCACATATTTGGGATTCTTATTACTTCCAGTATCTGCATCTTAGAAGACTGAAATGGGTCCCTCAAATTAGACTGACCTGCAAGAGTTTCAGATTCAATGATTTACATGAAAATACTTTTAATTTGAATTTGTGAAAAAACCCAACTGTAGATGCTAAAAAGCTAGCAGAGAGCTTCTCGCAGCTTCTCACAAGCTTCTCACAGCTTTCCTGTGAGAAGCTTTCATTCTCACGCAGTCTCTCATGAGAAAGCAGTTAGAGAAAAGTAAACTCTTTGCAGCTGCATAATTGTTATGAGAACTGCATATTGTTTTGGGTACATGGAAAAATAATATTTACAGATGGGCGTTATACCTCTCAACCTATCACCTTGAGAGGTGGTGGGTGAATAGGCCAATCATGTAATTTCTTTATTGCAAACCACACTATAAAAGATGAGCTTTCCATTAAACATGGTCTTAGCTCTGGCTTTGACCGTACTTCTCTGACCTGAATCTATGTCGTTTCTCACCATCCCTGCACACAACAGTGACACCCAATTACCATAAGCCACAAATCAAACCGACTCAAAACACCCTTCTCCACAAGATTATGCAAGACCCGATGTTGGATTTTCTAGCTCAGTGATTTCACTGGCTCGTGATTCAGCCTTGCTGGTTTGCTGGTACTGCTGCAAAAGGTCTAAAGAAAACTCTTAAGTACATGGCCTGCCAAAACGTACAAGCAGGCTTTTACTGTAGTATGTAGGATTCTGGATAATAAGATGACTGTGGCTTAACCCCAGCCAGCAACTAAGCACCACACAGCCACTCACTCACTGCCCCACCAGTGGGGTAGGGGACAGACTGGAAAAGTGAGAAAACTCATGGGTTGAGATTAAGACAGTTTAACAGGGAAAGCAAAAGCAAACACAAGCGAAAAAAGGAAATCATTCATCATTCTCCATGGGCAGGCAGGTGTTCATCTCCAGGAAAGCAGGGATCCATCGTGCATAGCAGTGACTTAGGAAGACAAGTGCCATCACTCAGAACTACCTCCCCTTTCCTCCTTCTTCTGCCATCTTCATATGCTGAGCATGACCCTATATGGGATGAAATATCTCTTTGGTCAGCTGGGGTCAGGTGTCCCAGCTGTGTTCCCTCTCAGATACTTGTTTATCCCCCATCTCCTCACTGTAGGAGCAGTGTGAGAAGCAGAAAAGGCCTTAACTCTGCCCAGCAGTAACAAAAACATCCCTGTGTTCCTGACACTCTTCAGCACAGATCCGAAACACAGCCCAGTGCCAATACTGTGAACAGAATGAACTCTACCCCAGTCAAAACCAGCACATGAGACTCGTGAATAGGACATAAATCCGGGAACAATTTTCACACATGGATTACCTTCAATATGTTTTCCCTTGTATCATAGTAAATCTTTTTAACTTTCAACACAAACTTACGTTACAGAATCAAGATGGAAATTTTCATTCACATTTTAGGCAGGTAGTTCTGATTTTTTTTTGAGAAAGAGGAAGAACTCTGTCCCATACCTCAAGAACAAAGGGTGCATCCAGCCCTATAATTCTTCTTATAACTTTATAAAATATTTCCAAGTGTCATTACTGAAAAATGATAAAGAAATACAATTTTGGGGGGAAATTTCTTTCCATTTGATACAAAGGTATAATAATACAACACAAATATCCAAAGGATAAGTTTTCCTTCCTTCTCCTGCCCCATGTAGTTTTGACCTAAAAAATATAATTAAGTATTTATTGACTGGTTTAAATCCCCGATTGTAAAATGCAGACAATTATCTCACAGTTCATTGATTACTGCAACTCTGGTTTATCTTGCTAGCAGATTATCCTCAATCATTATCTCTAAGTAGGTGGAGAAAAAGACATGTTTAAGCAAAGCACATAGGACATATAAATCCTCTCCAGACTACACTATTTATCAGTCTGGTCAAAGAGCCTCTGGTGGAAGAATATCTGTGAAGGGAAAGAAACCAAGGAGTGGGAGGTACAGAAGGAATATTCAGCACTCATGTTTCTGTGGCTCGTCATTAGTGAGTCAGTGACTACAAGTGCTGAATCAAATGGGCAGTTCTAATCTGGCAAGTAACTATACCCAATGAAATTGCTGATTGTGAAGTTGTTTTTCTTCCCTGTTACCTTTTGGAGATTTTGAACCAAGTCCTTTTGGGCAGGGGTCTGTGTCCCAGGAATTAAGGGAGAACAGAGGAAAATAAAACACCTGATCTTGAACACAGAATTCCTTATATCAGACATTGAGAGAAACACCTGGGCTCCTGACAGGACTAGGGCACGTACCAGATTTGTTATTTTCTCTCCATAAGATCAATTTTTCACATTTTAATAGGTATTCTCAGCTTTTTGTTTAAATTTATTGTATTTGAACTTTTGTAACGTGTAGAGTTTTTCCTTAGGTTTCAGCCCAGACCTTTAATTCATATCACCACAAACCCCTCAGATGTGTCAAAGAGTAATTACTTTCTTATCAATACAGAGCTAGCCCAGATCAAAATTACTGACCTAAAGTTCAAAGGCCTAGTAACTCATCTACAACTTCTTGAATTCCTTCTTTTGCCACCCTTCAGCTGGTTAGTTCTCTTTCTCCACTAACATTTTCTTATTTTCCATACTAGTGAATCATTGTTTGTTAACAACGGACTTGACTCCCAAGATCAGATACTGAGTAAGATTTGATGCCTTTTCCTCTCCTCATGAGTTTCTCTCAATAAATGACTTGAAAGATGCTTTGAGCATAAAACTAGTATTTCTAAATATTAAATATTAGTATTACATTTCTCTTTCTCTCTCTCTCTCTCTCTCTCTTCCTTCATTTGACCATATACAATGAGTTGGAGTCCTTTTGTGCCTGTCCACGGTTGCAGTATTTGCTTATTTCTCCGGAAAAGTTTGGTATTTAGGAGTCTATCATGTGAAATAGTTATAGCCAAGCTCAGTCGTTGTGTGAATAGACACATACTGGTAACCAGGGTGACCACCAAACCACAGCTGAAATGCAAAGAGTAGATTTATTTCATTATCTTGCTAAAAATGTTGGGCAGCACAGAGATTTTCCATATCATAGAGTGTCATGCCCAATATTTAAATGGGGGGAGAGTTGTCCAGAAGTGGCTGATCACAGCATGGGGAAGGCTGGGCATCAGTCAGCATGTGATAAGCAGTTGTATTGACCATCACTTGTTTTTCTTGGGTTTTAATACTCTCTCTCTCTTTATCTCCCTTTTAATAGTAGTATTAATAGTAGTAGTGATAATAATAATAGTAAAACATTTTACTTTATTTCAATTTTTAAACTCTTCTTATCTCAACCCATGTATTTTACATTTTTCTGATTCTCCTACCCATCCCACAGCAGGGGATAGTGAGCAGTCAGTCGCATGGTACTTACTTGCTGGCTGGGGATAAACCACGACAACAGCATATCACATTTCTTCCTTACACCTTACTGCACATAAAACAAACAGTCATACTGACAATATATATATTATCTCAACCTCTGTGATAACCTAATAAAACTCACTCTTCGGAAGCTGTAAATTAAAAACAGAATTTCTTCTTCCTCTCTACAAAAAGTGCTTGTCTAGGCTAAGAGAAAACTGCATTGCACTTATGTTACAGAGAGTTACTGAAACAAATAAAATACTAAAGTCCAGCTTTTTTTTCTCCTCAACAAGAATGTCATAACAGTTCTTCTGAATCTAGAATGAAACTGCACTGTTTCAGTGAAAAAGAGGAGAGTTAAATAAATGCTAAGTGGATAACATGAGTTAAGGACATCAGAAAAAGTAGCAAACATGTCCTTATGTCAATCATTCCAGAAGCAGATCTGTTCATTTTCAAATCTTCTACTAACATGGATTAAAGACTGAGCAAGTAAGGCAACTCTTCTAAGCATGATGAGTTGGCTGATGAGGACAACAGGAAGCATCCTTTTTCCCACTTGAGTTCAGAACCCTTGTTAATCTCAGCACTCTGAAGTACATAAACTACTAATTAATCCTAAGGAGACGTTTCTATTTTTGCTTTAAACTAGCATTGACTGGAGCTTCAGTGAAGGGATAAGGCATCTGTTATCAAACAGATGTATCTGGTGAAGAACATGCTGGAAAGCAGGAAAGACTACAATTCTATAATTTTCATGGCATGAAAGCGACGCAGAGCATTCTGGATAGAAAAGAACCTTTAATTTCTGAGTATTTGTTTCAGTTTTGTTTCCATTTGTATGTTTAATATATTTATTTGGAGATATTTTATCATGCATTAGAAGTCATTTGACTTGCTGCTCACACTGCAAGATTTTCCAGAGGCATCTATCTTTCCACATGCACTGCACCCAGTGATGAGTGTAGGCATCAAGTAACACAGGGATTTAGACACTGAGGCTTTTAACTGAATTCAGTAGGAAACTACTGCCTGGGCAGCAGAGTAGGTATGAAGAATATTCTACCAATAAACACTTCAAAATTAGGACCCTTCATTCAGTTTTGCCCCAGAATGGTATGTTTTAGAGATTTGAAACTGCTCAAATAAAACACTTATTTTTCCCATTCCCCCCATAAAAATGTACATCTAACAAAGCACTTTCTGATTTCTTCCTTTATCACAGCATCATTGAACATGCTGATAATATTTCTTCTCTCTCTGCTGGTGGAAGAACCCTGACACAGGTTAAAGCACCAATTTCTCTACTAGTGTGAGAACTGCTATTATTTCAGAAGAGTGTAAGAGAAAGCACAGAAAGCTCAGATCTAACACACAGCTCACTTGATCTAAACATTAGGCAACTAACAGAACAAGAAATAGAGTCTCGCACTGGTGTCTCCTGAAGCACAGAGCCTCATATTTTGAAATTGAAAATCTTGTTCCCTCCTGTCACAGTCCCTTTGTAAATCATCTGCAGACACTACACATGCTTGCAACTCCTCATTTAACTCTTAACAGTCTTGTACTTAGCAGTTTCCGACTCTCCAGGGATTAGTCAAACATGGACTTCTGCTCTCCTTGTCACTGTCACGCTTTTGGAGTCAGTGCTTCTACACTAAATTGAAACTGGAATATATGTCTTTCAAAACCTGATGTCCAGGTTTGAATTCAATTCATCAGGTGCTTTTAAAGAAGCTCTTGCATGGAGTTCCAAATGCTCTTTACTTCAATGAGGATGGAAAGACAGAAAACTCCTTGTCCAACTATTACCTCTATTGATTTAGATTTCACCTTGAAGTTGTGGATAGTGGAAGAGGGTAACAAAGGCACCTGCAAAGTCAAGATTTGTTCAAGAACCTGACATCTGTGTTCCTGACAAAGAGCAGGGATATGACACAAGTCAATCAGAAGTACTGATTTTAAATATTAATTCTTAGCTATAGCGGTCTAATTTCTTTACAGTTTAACAATCTTGGACCCCTTCTTTCTCCTTTCTAAAATAGGTGCCTTCTTACAACTATTTTGATGATGGGCATTTTAAAAAGTAGTGAGGAAAAAGATGTGGTTGATTAATGAGCAGATTTTTGTGTTTTCCAATCCATTGGAAATGAATTCATTCTCATTTTGATGGAGATCTCCAAATATCACACTAAGGGACTATGCTAGACAGGAAATTGTCTTGAGGAGTCTAGTCCAGTCACCTCAAATATTTAATTTTTCCAATGAACCAAGCAGATGAGCTCTCTAGAGAGCAGTGATCAACTCCACACAGCACAGAATTTCCTCACAAAGGCTTCTGGGGCATCCTCAGAAGCAGAAGGACTGTGCTAGGCCAGGCGGGAAAGTGTATTTGCATCAGTACTGTTGCATAAATAACTCTATGACCCAGAGCTGCCCCATCATCCTGGGCAGTGGGGAAGCTACATCCTTTTCTGCAGGGCTGCAAATCTTCATCTAATCATGTATTTACAAAACCCAGACTTTAACATGCCTTGGGTTTCTCTGGGGTTAGGTGGTGGCCCAGCAGGGCTCTTGATTGCTTTTGGAGGTGTCTTAGTTTGGTCTGGTAGCACTAATATGCACAAGCCCACCTTGAATCATACCAAAGGGGCTAATAGCCTGCTGCTGAGCAAAACCAATAAAATCCATCTCCTTACTCTCCAAAACACTGAGAAATTTAAGAGATGCCAATGGGAGGAACTAATGAATTCTTAATTTCAGATTGTTGCTATAGCAATAGACTCAACATTTACACCAATGAGCTGAAGGGGAGCCAGTTTTTTCATTCCCTGTATATTGGCCAGATATCACAAGCAATATCTTATCCACTGGAGTGTAAACAATCTGGTTTACTACCTGAAGAGTTAAGGCGACTTTATAAAAAGCTGGAGAAGGCTAATATGTTTGTAGGTGTTCTTTTGTATAAAACAGCTGGAAATTGCATTATGAATATGAACAACAAATAATCTGTTTGTACTTTAGTTACGTAAATTGTATTCCAAAGAAAGAAAGACCGTAGGTGCTAATAATGAGGAAACTTCCAAGTATGTATGCACAAAGATTTCACAAATTGACTGACTTGGTTCAGTAGACCTTTGTTGTGTTTTATCTTCACTGAGGTAGCTCAATTGATGGTTCCTTTGTTACTGGTGAGACAGCTGAAAAACTGCATACAGTTCTGCTCAGTTGGAAATTATTGTTGATGGAAATTACATTATTCCCTTTAGACTTCTCATCTTACTGAACAACATCTAAACATAGTAGTTCTACCTATGACAGAGTGCAGGAGTGGTGCAACAAAGCAGACTTGTTTTCAATTCCTACTATTTATCTGGAGAAATATTTCATTCTGACTTAATTTTTTTATGAAACTTGGCTGAGAAGTCAGTGGTAGAATTCAAAACAGTGAAAATTGTTTAAAAGATATTAAAATGGAGTAAGGTGGGAAGAGACAGTTTTCATTAGATAATCAAAATAAAGTAGCATATGAGTCTCACCCCTAAATAAAAGAAAATGTCTCAGCATGTTTCTTTCAGAATATACACGGGAGCACAGTTACATCTCTACTGTGAAAAGAAGCTTAAATAAAAGTAGTTTTTTTTGCTGTGCACCAGTAGACAATACATCACAAACTCTGCTGCAAGATGTTTGTACAGAAGTTCACTTCACACACATTCCTTTGGGGATAGAGACCCAATTCTCACATTTCGTATCATTTTTCTGTCACTGAGAATAAATACTCTGTCCATTCCTGTTTGAGAGCCCCTACAACTCTTTCACCATACCAGGAAACTGAGCCTACTTTCAGATTTGCCAGAACAAATTTTATTTGGTGTAGTAAGATGGTAGAAAAGGAAAAAAAAAATTTTAAACTTAAAGGTAATTAATAGAAGGCAACACAGTTGCATACTATTTGTATACCACTCTTTGGAGGGTCAGGAATGAAAAATTCTCACTGGAATACAGTCAAGTTTCAACCTTATGACCTGATGCTTAGTAAAGGTGACTGTGGTTTGAAAAATTATAGGCCACAGCTCCATATGACGAGTGTGTGTTCTAGTGGATATCTCAGACACAGTAAAAATAATATCCAGACAGGGACCCTGAGGGGAGATACAGAGGAACACCTAGGACCTGTGCCAGGACCTGTACCATTAGGTCTAAATGCTGTGAGAGCATCAGGATGCCAGATCTAAATACTCAGAGTATCAAGTGGATCTCAGTAGAGCAGCTCTGGACATGTTTACAAGGACTTTGGTCCATGGGGAACACACCCATCCAGCTGACTTTTGAGTGCCCTGGGTTAGGCAGCAGTTGAGAAGCCACCTACTGCCAAGAAAGGATAAGGGCATGGATGCATCTTCTTGGCAACAATATGCCAGTGAAAACATCTTCAACTCTAGTGTACCACCAGCTGCTCACCAACTTTCCTCATCCAAGGGAACACTACTCTCCATAGGATGAGCTCATTGTTCCCCTAAACTAGACCAGTCAGCAACCAAATCACCAGAGAATTCCCATTTGAAACAACTCCTCTGTTTTTTGCTTAGATCAGTAAAGACAGGCTCACACAAACAGCTCTGCTGGCAGGTGGGTGTCAGAGTTAAGTGCAAGCCATGGAGCACAGGCCAGCTGGGGCAGCAGATGCCAGCAACAGCAGGCTGGTACCCTCCTCTCTCCTCTCCCATGAGGCACAGCCCCACCATGCCCAAGTAAGCCAACGTTAAGGAGGGCTGGTACCACGGCTGGGACCCAGGGTTAATTGCAGTCCAGTGATTGCCAGGTGAAGCTCCAGCCATGAGTTCTCAAGATAGAAAACAAAGAGGGCAAGACAAAGTTGGGGTCAGCAATGCAAAGACAGGGCACAGACATTCCTGCAAGAAAGCGTGGGTAAGGGAGGCTGACAGGCAGCAGAGAGAGTAATAAGAACTGTCCATGGTCAAATCTCAGGTCTTGAACTAATCTGACCCTCCTTTCCAAACAGATAGACCCTGAGGGAGACATATTTTTGTCTTGTTACAGAACTGTGATGAATAAGCAGAAGGCAAAAAGACTCTGCTGTGCAGTAGCATCAAATACAGAAAGGCTTTGATATACCCAACTATTCTACTTGGCAGTAAATTTTCTCTCAGATTGCACTTTCAAGAAGCAAGATGGGAAACTGTTGTGGTTTAACTCCACTCACCAACTAAGCACCACAGCCTCTCACTCACTCACACACACCCTGCCATACACATGGTATGGAGTAGAACAGGAAAGAAAAGGGAAAATTTCATGAGTTAAGATAAGAATGCTTTAAAATAAAGTGCTACTATTGCTACTGTTATAAATGATAATAATAATAATAATGAAAAGGAGAGAGAAATAAAGCTCAAGAGAAAACAGTGATGCACAATACAGTTGCTCACCAACTGCTGACCGATAACCAGCCTGCCCCTGAGCATCAATCAGTTCCCCTTCTGGATAACTCCCCCAGTTTATATAGTATGCATGACATTCTATGGTATGGAATATCCCTTTGGCCAGTTGGGGTCAGCTGTCCTGACCATGCTCCCTCCTAGCTTCTCGTACAGCTCCTCACTGGCAGATCATGGGAAACTGAAAATCCTTGACTTAGGGTAAGCTCTACTAAGCAACAGCCAAAACATCACTATGTTATCAATGCTGCTGTCATCCTAAGACCAAACCACAGCACTGTACCATCTTCTAAGAGAAAAATAAGCTCTATCCCAGTTGAAACCAGGACAGCAACTTGCAGTTTATCAAAGATTTCTTCCCACACAGTGAATTCTCATCAGCTCACAGAAGCAATATGTTCCTCATCTAGTCTGTTCATTTTAATGATTTTAATAGGCTTTGCTTCTTTGCCCAAGTCTCATCCCCAGTGCCTCTTCAGCAAGCTGTATCAAGGTAAAAAGGAGTTTCCCTTTCAAATTAATTCAGTTAGCACAAACTCCTGAAATCTGGAAGTACCAAATCAATTTGGACTCCTTACAACATTTGCAGTATTAGACATGGTGTGTGGTTTGTCAGCAGTGCTCAGACAAGTACTTCCATGACTCTGCATGCAGAACGTAATATTTGTGAAAGTACAGATGAGCTCCTGTCCTGGTACACTGCCATCCATATAAGCAACAGGAAAAAAGGAGAATGTGAGACTGTAAAGGACTGTGCTGTTTCACTTGCAGAAAGCTTCTGCTGAATTACAACTCATTTCAATGTGCACTCATTCTGTGTTTTAGGTATTCATTGTTAGTCTTGCTCTTGCTTTATTTGCTGTAATGATACATTTCTATCCAGTTGTGCTGGTCTTCTATTGAAAAAGAACTATTGAACTTTATATGACCTGATTCAGATAAGCACTGTTATACTTTATATAACAGTGCAGAGACACAGGCCAACTTAAGCGAATACAGTGTTATGCAGAAAAATACTCAAAATCACTCAGTCTTCTGTACCACCAGGAAGGTTATTGTCACCAAATTTTCTTCATTTTCAATCTTCTATCTCTGCAGTGCCACCATGGAATGGAAGGAGCCCTCTAAGGCTCTAATTCCATTTCACTGGCCTCACTCAAATCCTGCCTCGTAATTCTCAGAATCTATGGTCCTTCCATACACAAGTGGGGATGAAACTGTTGTCTGGTCTGCTATTGTCTCACTTCTCCTGAGTAAACTCTTTCAAGGTTTTTATTTGTTGTCTTGTGTTAGTCTCTACACATGAATTTTCAACTACCTTTTGTTTATTCAGATGGCATTTTGCATAGAGAGGCAAGAAGACTTATATAGTGGCAAAAAAAAAATTACCTTGATAAAAGGAAGCAAATAGTAGCCTCCCTACCTGAGTGACTTCAGCTGTTGTCAGTAGCAAATAACTCTTAGCTCCAAAGTATAAGATTTCGTAGAAAAATCTGTTTGGTTCACATTTTGTAAACATGAATTAATAATCTCAATGCCACAATCATCATCAGCTGCAACTCTTGACTAAATGTAAATGAAGATAAATCATGCTCTGTATACCCAGCTCAAACAGCTCAACACTGAATTTGTCGAACAAAAGCACTTGATTAATATTCAAGAGGCTTCAGGTGGGTGAAAAAACTAGTACAACAACAAAGCAAAAATGCAAACATTTTGTGTTAGCAACTCCCTCTCTGGTTCCAGCATTCAGTGGGATCGGGCTACTCATGGTGTCAGTGACTGCTTATTGAATATTTTTCTCCTGTGGGGTAACTAGTTCTGTAAATATGGCCCTGTTAAGTGAGTAGAGATGCATGGGGAACTATGACCCAGAAAACATCTCCTATGCTTTTCCGGTAGAAGAACCCTTGACCCTTCAGTGTGGTTAAATAGAAACCATGAATCTTACCAATATCTGTGTCACCCATGGTCTTGAGTAGATTTCTGCTCAACACAAACCTTAGGCATAACACTAAACAGGAGCTATGGATAACAAGTCATCCCACATCCACACTTCAAGGGTTCATGCTTTTCTCCCTCTCCTTTTCCAGACATATTAGTCTGTGCATTTCTCATTTCACCATTGGTTAGGTAGAAATGGAAAAGAGAAAAAAGAGACGGGAAGCAGATATTTTTATGTACTTTGTTAATTTTACATTGCATTGGGATGCACGGCAAGGTTTTGATAGTGAGGGGATGGTGAGACTACAGGGCTGGTTTCTGTGAGGAGCTGCCAGAAGCTTTACCTGTGTCTGATAGAGTCAATGTCTGCTGGCTACAAGAAAGAGCCACTGCTGGCCAAGGCCAAGGCCAAAGCCTGACCATGGTTGCACCTTGGGATAATGTATTTAAGAAGGAGAAAAATAACACACAGTAGCTGCAGCCAGATAAATGAGTGAGAATATGTGACAGGAACAGCTCTGCAGACACCCAGGTCAATGTAGAAGGAGGGGGAGGAGGGGGGGCTGCAGGCACCAGAGCTGAGATTCCCCTGCAGTCCCTGGTGCAGACCATGGTGAGGCAGCTGTGGTCCATGGTGGATCAGATATCCACTGCAGCCTGCTGAGAACCCCACCTTGGAGCAGGGGAATGGTGTGAAGAAACCTCCCGCTAAGGAGGAAGGAGCGGCAGAGACAACATGTGTTGAACTGACCAGAGCCCCCATTCCCTGTCCTCCTCTGCCACGGAGGAGAAGGAGACAGAGAAAATTCTGAATGCAGTTGAGTTCAGGAAGAAAGGAGAGGTTGGGAGAGAAGGTGTTTTAAGATTTAATTTCTCACTACCCTACACTGAATTGATTGGCAATAAATTAAATTAATTTTCCTGAAGTCGAGTCTGTTTTGCTGCTGATGGTAATTGGTGAGTTTTCTCTCCCTGTCCTTATTTCAACCACTTCACAGGAGGATGCAGGAATAGAAGGCATCAAAATGGAGTTCAACCTAAAATCAACATAATCATGTAGTTAGTGACCTTACAGAATGGCAAAATATTAAAGACATTTATTTCAGTGGCCTGTCTCCAGGTTAAAAAAAAGCTGGACCTCCTGTACTGAGAATGCTCTGACTAATGTAGTTTCTTTTGTTTACATTTTCATGATTTGAACAGGAGCCACTGAAATTAAATAGCTGCTTCGTGCAAATTTTGATCATAAGAGCTCTATAACCTATCTCAGTGAATTTCTCAGTCTCCTCATTTCTGTTTCATACCTTTCCTGTCACCTTCCGAGTGCAGATGCCACTCTTACTCCATCTAGCTGAAACTCCTGCCAAATCCATCTCTTGTCCCTGAACTGTTATCCCAACTATTGTTCACACAGACACTTAGAGTTCCTTTCTTGTTATCCATAGTGAATTTCTTTTGAATCTATTCCGTTTATTATGTATTACATTGAGCTCAGTGCAAATTATGGAAACCAAACCCCAGGCTCTATCAAGAGAACGATGACCGGCAGGCTTAGGAAAGCTTTTATATCCCCACTCTGCTCAGCACTGGTGAGACTGCCCTGGCAGACTGTGCCTCCCTCCTGAAAAGAAATGTGGAGAAATAGGAAAAGGTCCTGCAGGGAACAAGAATGATGGACAGAAGCTGTGGGCAGGTGCCCTGTAGGGACAGGTGGACAGAGCTGAATTGGTTAAATTTATTGGGAGGCAGCTAAGGGACATGTAGTGCCATTTATAGAGCTGCACCAGGATTATGGGGCCAAAAGCCTCCTGGCAGCACCAAATGATACATCAGGAAGCAGCAGTCACAAATTGTTGCTTCACAGGCTCAGATCTGAAAAACCTATTCACTGATAGTGTAGTGCAGCACAAAAAGAGGTTATGCAGAGACTGTGGCATCTCCTTTGTTCGAGCTTTGGAACACCTGGTTAGACATAGCCACAGCTGATCCAGACTCAGCAGCAGTCCTGGCTTTGAGCAGGTTGATCTAGATGATCCCCAGTACTCAGTTTGTGATTGAGATTTGATTAAGCTATGCCAGCATCAACCACCAACTAGAAAGTTCATTTTCAGTTCCTAGGGAGCAGATAATGCTGTGAGCCACAAGGACCCCTAACTCAGCTTTAGTGATAGACTCAGAATGAATGGAATGAAACATCAGAGAACAGAGACAATAATTAAGGTAGAAAGATATTCTGAGTAACCAAACATCTCAAAACTTTGTCAGCTATTCACTCTTATGTTTATTGTAGGTAGGGAGAGAAATGTATCTTTTTTTTTTTTTTTTCATTATTCCTTATTTCAGTTAAGTTTTGGCTTGTTATTCATTTGTCTTTGCTAATGGGCTGCCTAGGTTGGTTCCTCTTGAGGAAGCTATAAAGGTGATTAAGTGATTCTTTGCAGTTATTTAAGCTCTGTCTTGTTTTCAGACCAGATGAGAAAACACATTGTAATAAAAGATACAGACAGGAGAAAAAAAAATCTTTTTTTAATTAGGATGTGTGATTGGATTTACTGGGGAACATGGATCAGTCTCCACTAGCACAGGCTGATACTACATACACTCTGGACTATTTGATGGAAATTAAGTATTATACTTCTGTCCTTTCCATACATTCTTCAGCTTTTAGTTAGATTTCAGCCCTGCCATACAGTTTTCATCTCACTAATAATATGCACAGTGAATCAAAAATGGACTTATTTTGCAACTTCAAAACAAAAGAACTGTATTGGAAAAGGCTTTTTCAGAGTAAATATTTTCCAGTAAGTGAGGGTCATTTTCAAACCCCTTGACTAAGTGCTCAGACAATGGGTTATATGATGAAAGATTAGCAGCACTCAGGTTTACCAGCTAAGACAACCATGCTAAAGAAAATATACCCAGCACCTCCCAAAGATAAGTGAGTATTTAGTAAAAATTGTAAATGACACATGAGAAATGCAGTACACCAGAAAGTATCAAAACTGAATTTTTCGCCAACATTTTTATGGAGCAGTAATTCAAGTGTGCCTTAACTTTTTTCAAAGTTCCATTGGACTGGCAGTGGAATCATCTCAAAGCACACAGAAGCCTAATGGTTACTGTATTTTTGAAGAAAATATGCCAGCTGTACTTATGCACCTCTAGCTGTATAATACTCTCTTAATTTTTAGGTTAAATTTAATTTATCTCAAGTATGAGGTCCCCAAAACATTGAGACACTATTAAAATATATACATATGAAATTTTCCAAGATCAAAGCTGACTGAAATCATGAAGAGACAGAAGCAAATGACAAAAGCACATTTTATTCCTGTCTTGTACATATGTTGTCCACCCATCCCCACCCTGAATACCTCACCAATTAAATTGTCATTTCATGCTGTTTTCTCTATGTGCTCTGACACTGCACTTTCCTGCTAGAGTGGTTTTTCTGATTTGGCCCAGATGGGAGCCTTTTGTCTGACATCCATTTTATAGAATGAGCTCAATTCTATAGACATCTGCTGGAGTGTTGCCCTCACGACTGGGGCTAATGATGAAGCTGTTATTGGTCTGATTTACCATCTTGCAAAGAGTTTTATAGAAGAATAAGATCAGCATTGTAACAGTTATTTTCAGCTATATTGAGACAGTTAGCTCCCTCTCTGCAACTGCATTTTCCCTCTCAAATATGCTTCCATGGTAACATACACAGAGCTGCTGCAATGGTGGAGCTAATCTCAGAAGTTTGGCTTTTCCAGTTGCTGATATTCTGCACCGAATCTTAATTGAAATCCTAATATCACATAGTAGAAACAATATTTAGCAATCCTCGTGTTGCTTTTGCTTCCTGATCTATTTCCAGTTATCTTCTATTTCAGGAAGTATTTTAAAAAGGACTTCTGTAAAAAAGAGAGTAGTACTAAAAAAAAAAAAAAAAAAAAAAAAAAAGAAGAAGAAGATTTCTAATTAACATAAACTGAAAAGTAAATACCCTAAGGGAAATTAGGATAATTCATACTTTATACCTGATGCACCATAGAAATTTAATAATTCGGGGGGGGGGGGGCAGGGGGAAAGTTGAGCAGGTGTATAATATATCAAAAAAAGAAGGTCTTGGTATCTTCAGTGCTGGGCACAATCAAATTCTAATGCACCTTCTGATGGAAAATTTCAGCCAACATGTGTTGTTCACATCGGGGTTATTCTTTTATACTGGGAGGACAGCCACAAGTTCTTTGTTGAATAGATTTGATAATAAGTGAGCTATATGATTTTACTATTGAGAATAGGATTTTCTGGGTGATCTGTCCTTGAGCAACCATCAGTATTGATGCAGGACATCCAGAAATAACTGGCTAAAATAATACTTATTAAATAACTATTGCTCATGTTTTATCCCTGTTAGTGAAAAATCTAATTTGTTATGCTATTTACACATTTTATTTACTTAATAGGACTTGTAGGTGAAGTCTATGAACAATTGCAACTGTCTTCCAACTAAGGAACTATACATCCGGTACTGTTATGAACACTTTTATTATACAAAATTTGCTTTGGGTTTGCTCAAAACCTTCTTAATTCTAGAGAATCTCAGGTTAGCATCAATGTATCTGGATCTGTTTACTCATATAGAAAACAGAGAACATGCTGTTAGTGAATATTCACAAAAGCCTTATACTTGAAGAAATTTCCGAGCTCTGATGCAGAATGGGAATCTTCAGAGGGGCATTTAGTAGTCTCTAACATAAACATAAAGCTTTTCCCTTCTTGTCTTAGTGTAAATATATTCCAAAATAGGCATCAAATAGGAACTGCATCCAACAGATTTTTTCACTGCAACTTCCTTTTTCATATTCTAGACAAGAGCCACAACAAGCCTGTGGGCCCACTGAACGTAGGATATGACCAGTTAGCCTTAAGAATTATAAATAAAGATTAATTGCAATTGCATGAACAATCTGATTTTTGTTACTCTTAACTTAAAATTGCCTGATGTTATATAAATCTTGTCCCTTCTTAATATGTAAGCATGAGAGAGAAAACTGCTTGTCTGTTTTGGTTGCAAAGACTACCTTCCAAATGTTTTGTCCTGGCCTGAAAAGCTGAGCTTTGGGCTGCATGAACATTTTCCATTGCATCAGCATGACATTAACCTGCAAGTAAAGTCACAGCTAAGGGTCACATTTGCAAACAGATGAGACATACACTTAAATGACCATTTCTGTTTGCAGCCAAGCTGAGTGTCAATCAGGCAGTTGCATGCGTAGCAAGGCAAGTGAACAAATGATAGAAAATTTCCAGCACATTTTCCCTCCCCAAAGAGAAATTCTGAATGAAACACTAGACATACTAACAGATGAAAATTGCTAATGCTTTATCATGTCCATCTTTCCATTGGCAGTGACTGGAATCAGCTGTGAATTAAGTTATTGCCATTCACACAGTTGTTCATGTGCTTTGTTCTCTGCCAACAGCTTGGGGGAGTCGGGCTCTCTGTTTCTGTGGTTAGAAAATGCAATTGTGGAGCCCTTTGAGACTCTTTGCTTATAGTAAAATACTGACAAAATTCAGCCTAAAATCATTCTTCACCATTATGTTTGCTACTAAAATGCTTTTTAAACAGTTTAAACTGATGTGACTGTGTCTTGGGGTGACCTTACGATGTGTATCCCATATTGCTGCCTATGCCCAGAAATTAATTCCTGTGCCTTTCTATGCCTCTAAACTGAACCTGAGAGGGGGAAGGAAAAACTGAGCAAAACTTTTGCAAAGCAGTTTGCAGCTTGTTCAAGGTCACACACAGATAGCAATTGGTTTTCCCCACTGCGGCAGGGGAGGGAGGAAGCACCCGGCTTGCTGCGCCCAGGACAGTTTTTTGGCCAGGGGTTCAGCTGCTTTGTTCTCCGGAGAGAGACTGAGAGTTGAATTTTTCCTTCTCTGGAATTTCGGATTTTCTCCCTTTTCTACTGGACTGCTTGATTGCTGTAACACCAGAGCACATCGGGAGGACTTTCCATCAGGCACAGAGGGCCTGGCCCTGGGCCAAGCCCCAGCTCCGAGGAGACCAAAGGGAGGACTCTAACGCTTTCCCAGGTTTTTCCTCCACAGTGAAAGATTTTACCATTTAACATTATTTTCCTTTCCTGTGTGTTTGTTAAATAAACAGTTTTATCTTCTTCACTTTCCTTCAAGGAAAATTTATTTTTTCCCAAACCTGGTGGGGGAGGGGTGGTTGTGCCTTCTCTCAGAGGATATATTTCTAAATTTGGCCAAACCGGTACAGACTGCCTTCTGTATTATACAGAAATGTATTAAAAATACATGTTATTGAGTGAAAACAATGAAAGGAATCATAATGAAACCTAAGACTTATAGTAACATGTCGGCTCACTTTAGTTTCAGATAGTAAAAGAATTGTATAAAAAGGAAAATATTGTTCCTGACCTAGCATATAGGAACAAAGGAGGGTTTTTACTGAGCTAACTTCAGTTTAAAACTGTTAGAACTGGATGCGTGCAATCCTTTAAAATTTGTATGCTAGCTTATTCCTTTCTTTTTAAAATGTAACTGAAAAATGACATAAGATAGGGAAGAAGATTATGAAAGACTTCAGGATGGTTGACAGAAGCACCTGTATTTTTAAAAAATCTGATATATCCAATGCAGTAAAGATCAAAGGATGGCAATAAAGGGTACGGGACATTGTTTTTCCAAAGTTTCAGTAAATGGGACTGATGTTTTTTTCAGGAAGTGATCCTTTTCTTGATTTTCATGTTTCAGCAACATTGAAAAAAGGCTGTAGAATAACTACACATTAGCTGTACACATGATAGCAGCAGTAACTATATAATCTTAATTGAGGCTGTACAGTCAATGGTTTTTCTACATGTAGCCGTACAAACTACTAGTAAAGGCTGAAGTCCAATTATTCAAAGAATCAATCTCCTCACCATATATTCCTTCAATTCACCATATATTGCCTTCTTGACAGTCTTAGATCAAGCTGCATAATTAAAAAGGCAACTAATTTCAAACATATTTAATGGCTAAGCAGAAAAGAAATTTTTTTGTCTCTTGGTACATGATACTATTAGCAGTTTTTCATGATCTTTGGTAGAAGCAATTGAATTTCCCTGTACAATTTAGAATTATAATAACCATATCAAACAATAACTACCTAAAAATGAACAAATATGTATCACACACACACTCTTTTAATTTTTTACAGCTTTGATTAATTCTTGTCTCTGTCCTTCCATTTATTTGTCACATAAAATTGTATGCTTACGATAAAAAAGGATATATCAATTTATTGTAGGTAAATCTGTGTCAACTGTATAAAAGTGTTTAATAAATGAAAGCAAAATTATCCTTGTAAAGTCATTATGAACTCCAGTAAGGACAAAAATACATTTTACATACATATAACACATTTAATTTCTCCCCTTTTGCTTCCTTCTTTCCTCCTCAACCTTTTTTCCAGCAGCAGAACTACAAAATACATTTCAGGCCCAAATGTAGACATTTTAGTTTCCACAACTATTTGACGTAATACACCAAAGTGGAGGAAATAAGAAGAGAAACATGCAATTTAACATGTTTCTGACCAGCAAGGTGTCACAGAAGCAGCTTGGAGGCTTATCAGCAGTGGGAGTTGGATGTTCTAGAATTGTCTCATAGGCAATATCATTGCAATATTACAATGATCCTAATTATGTCCAAAGTTTTAAAAGCAAAATGAATGTATCAACAAAATTGTACTTTGATTCCATAAGTGAAAAAAATAGCTTTTGTGAACTCTTGTAATCACTTTGCAGTGGTTCATTTTGTCCAGCCAGACTGAAGTATTACAAACACACATTAATGCTATTTATAAAGTCAACTTTTAATATGCAAAACTCCTTTAAGGAACACCTCCAAGAGATCTCTTCAAGTGGCTCTTTTACAAAAATTTTTAGGGGACTTGGGAAAAAGTCGATGAGGTTTACTTACTGGAAGAATACTTACTGGAACATAAGAGATGACATTCCACCACTTTTCTACCTTTTTGTATGAGAAACGATGCTTGACTTTCTGATCACCAGGCTTGAAAAATCCGTCTTATTAAGAAAGCTTTTGGAGGAAGGCAACAAGGAAGATGGTCAATCAGGAATATTTTTCTCATAATGGAACATAAAATTGATAGAATCTGATCTCAGAGTATTTCTCAATGTCTCCCTGCAAAATAGCAGCTGTTTAATATCCATCCTCTGGTTCTTTGAGCTACCTGACAATACTAAATACTAGAAGTAAACAGAGGTTTTAGTAGAGTGTTTTTGTTCACAGCCAGTTCAGGAGTGAGACAGTTCTAAAGCAGAACAATTACTTTTCAGCAGTTCAGATATTCTGAAATGCAGGCTCAGAATATCAAAGGCTCAATCATATCTGGAAATTTGAGTCTGAGGATTTTGGAAGAGCTGCAAAGCTGTAACTTGGGCTGACAGCACTTCATTTATGTGTGTGTGTGTTTTCAGTGACTACAATCCATTTGATAAGGCAACTCACGTATACAAGAAGTGAACAGTCATTGAACTCACTGATAAGGAAATACAACAGCTACCAGTTCCTTCATCCTGATTTTAAAATTAGAGCCATACCTTTGTGTGTCAGACTTCTCTTCTGGATCAAACAACTCATGAGTTTCCCACATGGGAATTTAGAGCAGTAGTCGAGATGTGCTGAAGCCAAGATCCTCTCACTTCCCAAGAAGGCATGGAAAGACATTAGGATAGCATTTTCCCCCTGATTCTGGCTGGTTTCCCTCTGAAGGAGAAAGCACCCCCATTCCGACTCTGAGAAAGCAGGGAAACAAAGCAGCCAACCTCAGCCATCTGAGTGTGTTTTCCAATGGAATGATGAGTTGCATATTATGGTTCTTGTGAGAATTATGCAGGAGAAAGGAAAAGGTGGTGAGCTAGGACAGATGACCTGCTTAGAAAAATTTAATAGACTCCTTTCTGCTGAGAGTGGGAGTTATCAGCAAAAAACGAGATGTTCTTTCTCCTTAAAATCTTTTTCAGTGGGATGCAGTTCAGCACCCTTTCCCATACAGCTGTCATGTTGGCCTTTCCTATATGCAGGGCTCCTAATGACCTGGTGAGATGATGGTGTGGTGGGTGCCAGGCCAGGCTTGGCAGTCAAGGAGGCCAGTGGCTAGGAGAGGACCAAGGCTTGGGGCTCCAAGGCAGCTCCCAAGAATGAAGTGCCTTCCCTGCCTCAGGAAGTCCAGCCAATACTGCAGTCACCACTGTTTTGCTGCTGGTCCCTACAGAATGAGTGCCTGCAGGAATTCCCAGCGTGCAGCTCAGTGAGGGAAAAGAAATGTGATGGTACTGTGTAATTCATAAAGCCATGCCTTATATCTAGCTAGAGCTAGAGCATTCAACAACTGCTCCAAGGGACTGAGACAAAGGAAGAACAGTTTTCTACTTAGCTAAGAACCTAAAGAAAGCAGGCTTGAAAAAGCTGGCAAGTGTCACTGAGCACTACAGTTTGCAGTGTGTCAGCCAGACCTGCACTCACCACCTGTGACAGGAAAAAGCAAGGGTGCACATCCAGAACGATGCCAGATGCAGACAAATGGGTTCTCTCCTGCTGTGGATGTCTTGACATCTCCTGGGATGTGCTGTAGCTGGGAGAAGAGCCAGCTGGAAATATCTGGTGCTCATAGCTGGTGCCTCAGCTATGAGTTCACATTTCACAGGTAGGGCTGTGGCCAGCAGTGTTGCTGTCTCCAGCCTGGCAGTGTCGGATGGTGAGGTGCCACAAGCTTCCTAAAAGCGTCTCCAAGGCGAAGCCACTCGGCAGGACCACCACACACTCACACACACGTACACACACACACACACACACACAGATAGCTCCAGGAAATGGGTCGACAACAAAGAGACGGGAAGGGTCCTCATATGGGGTTCCATGGGAGGAGTTTAACACACCCACACACACAAAGGGTTCCAGGTACAAAGACAAAGAACATGGGAGGATCCAGGTTTATGTATGGGAGTAGATGGAGCATCAGGGACCAATGGTCTGAGGGCATGAGGGCGGTACAAAGGCAGGACTAGGGAATGGGAGCCAATGGGGAAACTCTGGGGGAGTGGTGAGGGGCAAGGGCCAATGGGGGGAACTTGGAGTGGAGAACCTTCTAGGGCAGGGACATAAGGTAACAAAGGGATGGGGGAGGCTGGCGGCAACCAGGGAAGCAGAACTGGGGTACGATAACATAGCAGAACAGAGCAGCCTGGGGGAAGCCTCTTCTGTCACCTTAACCTGGGGAGGATCTTTAGTACTAGGGACTGTCCCACCAGTGGCCACCCTTTGTTCCTTGTACCACAGGCCCGCTGGTCTCCACACAGCAGTGTATCTCAACATAAAACACAGAGCTTGTATTCTTTTCAAAACAAGACTTGTTAATTTTAGTTGCTACAAAAAAAACCAAACAACCAACACTAAAAAAGCCAGAGAACAGGCACACAGCCCCCAAAAACATAACAAGAAACCAAAACAAACAAAAAAAACCCAAACCAAAAACCTCACCCCCCACAAAAAAAAGCCCACAGAAACTACACAACAAAATCTCCACATAAAACAAACCCACCCCCCACTATCTCTATTTCTGTTTGCTTAGATAACTGATAATTTTAAGCTAGACAGTTTTGGAAATGTGTGCACTTCAGCTTCTAACCTTGTTGACCAACTTCGTGCCACAGAATCCACTGGAGATTTGGGTAGCCTGCACTAAGCCTCAGCAGCCACTCAGCAGGAGACTTGTGTGAAGGATATTGAAACTCCAGCAGTGCCTTTGGGGTAGGAAGAACATGCAAAGTCTCACATCAAGATTAACATTTCATAAATGTAATTTCAGCTTCTAGGTGCCCCTTCAGAAGAATTTATCAATTCAGTTGCTGATGTATTCATTTAAATCTCTCCTGCTTTTTGGCCTATGTGATAAGGAGTAAATCACCCATAGCCCTGCATGACTATTGATGCCTCACCATTACTGAACCTGAAATAATTAGCTTTTGTGAACTGACCTATGTTGCCATGTGAACAGGTATACAGATTCGAACTATAATGCAGCCAAGAGAATTTATCTGGTAGAGCAAACT
The DNA here is from genome assembly GCF_041296385.1 of Aphelocoma coerulescens. NCBI lineage: Eukaryota > Metazoa > Chordata > Aves > Passeriformes > Corvidae > Aphelocoma > Aphelocoma coerulescens. The sequence goes on from NC_091015.1 coordinate 82,816,031, forward strand.
CAAGCAAATGTTGGTCTGAATGAGAGTTCACAATCATCACCAGAGTTTGTCAATAGCAACCAGATTAATTTTAACTGTGAGAAATAAAAGAAGTAGTTGGAATCACCACTGCTGCAGTGCAATGAAGATGCACAGTAACAAAAAAGCATTTGTAACAAAGGCAGTTTTTGTTCCTAGAGCTTCATGTACTCTGAAAGGTCATTACAATGGACCAAGAAATAACTCCTTTTGCAGAGACTGAAGGGTGAACGACAGGCAGGGTCTCCACTTCTCTGTTTAGACTAATCTGTAACCTGAATTTCTAAGGTTGGCCTAGAACATCTATGCAAGGTAGATATGTAGCACTAGCTTGGAGAACCAACACCATTTTTTACCTTTGAATTTACCAGCCTTTAAAGTTAAGTCCATCTTACTCGCTTATCATTTCTTTCTCCTGCAACGCAGCCTTTCTGATTTTATACTTTATACTTTCCCAGACACAGCTGTATTTCCAGAACTGCTCTGTGACAATTGATTTGCATTTTTATTCATTGGGAGAGAAGCTTTGTGCTTGCCTGATATGTCAAAATCTTCTTCATAGGCTTGAAAAATTACCAAGTACTCGTTATCTGTTCTGAGAGCAATGGGATACTTGGTGTGTCAGCTCAGCATGTTTAAGCCTTAGCTAGGCAATTCTTTTGAATCTATTAGATAAACGGCTAGGCCAAATTTTGTAGATGTCTGAAGGAAATTCTCATAGTTTTGTGTTCGGAGTGGTGTTTGAAGTTTGAGTATAAAGTGTATTTCTCACCAGTGTCTCTTGTCAAGCTCGACAGGTAACAACAGACAGGAAAGAAAAATAATGAAAATTCTGTTTCCTGAAGATTTGATACAAAACTTTTCTTGAATAATGTAAGCTCTTTCAAAATGAAGATAAACTGAAAAAAACCAAACTAACCACAGAAGACAAGAAACCAACTACCTCGCATTCCTAGCTGTGTCAGACAGGTATAAGGTACATTTACTTACATGTACAGAAGTTTTAGATCAACAAAGCAACAGTGGCCAGACCTTGTCAAATGCTGAGATTTTCATGGGGCAAGGAGGTATAGGCAAACCAGAGTAAATTTACATCTTTCTGAAGTTATAAAGTAGCTGAAATGTTACTGTTGGCTATGACTATGTGATTCAGAAGGCCAAAGGACTATGATTTGAAGACTTCAAGTTATTTTATTTTAAGTGATTTTCATCTATCAAACAACTAGCTTTGCTGCAGTATATTTTTGTGATCCATGTGTTCGTACCTTTGAAAGCTGAGCAGAATCTTAGCTAGAAGCTAATAATGAAAAAGAACACCACAGTTTTCTGGTTTGTTAATATCTGTGTGTTTATGACACAGATTACCTGGATTAATCTGAGAGATGTACATCCAGTGAAATAACTCAGAGTAAGCATTTACACAATGGATGTTTATGCTGGATTTGGCTGGGATAGAGTTCATTTTCTCCACAGTAGCTGCTATGAAGCTGTATTTTGGATGTGTTAAATACAGTGTTGATAATCTGGAGATGTTTCTGTTATTGCTGAGCAGGATTTACACAGAGCCTGAGACCTTTTCACCCCACCCTGCTGGTGAGGAGGCTGAGGGCGCAAAAGAGTTGGGAGGGGACACAGCTGGGACAGCTGACCCTAATGATCAAAGGGATATTCTAGACCATACATTGTCATGCTCAAAATATAAAGCTGCAGAAAGAGGAGGGGAGGAGGGGATATTTGGAGTTTCAGTGTTTGTCTTCCCAAGTCACTGCTTCCAGTGATGAATCCCTGCTTTTCTGGAGATGGCTGAACACCTGCCTGTCCATGGGAACTGTCGAATGAATTCCTTGTTTTGCTTTGTTTCCATATGTGGCGTTTGCTTTGTTAATTAAACTGTCTTTATCTCAACCTACAAGATTTTTCACATCTAACTCACTGCTTCTCTTCCCCCATCCCACTGGTGGGACAGTGAGAAAGCAACTGTGTGGTGCTGAGTTGCTGGTTGGGGTTGAACCATGACACTGTTGACACATACACAGCCCATAGCAGAATCCTGAAAGTCACTGGCCCTGCTGTTACGATGTGACTGAGTGCTTCTATCCTTGAGAAATAGTATTTATGAAAACTATAAATCTTCAGTAGAGTTGAATCTAGTTTGCAATGTACACCATTGCTCACCATCTTTTATCAAGTCTTGTTGTCTGTGTTATTACCCCAACTTGGCCATTTAACCAAAGTGATAGTTAAACTAGAGAGTTTGTCACTTTTCTTATCATATCCCTCAGCATTAAAAATCATGTTTGCACTACAATTAACACTTACCTGATATTAGGTATGCTAGGTCACTAATCTAACAATTTTACGTGGTCTTCTCAGTATGGGTTACTTTGATGTATTAAACAAACTCTTTTTGAACTGAAGACATGAGAGTTCACAATTACAGGACATTAATTGTGTTACATTTACTGATTTGTTAGATCATTATGAATTCATCTATTGCCAATAAAGTAATTAAAAAGCTCTACCAGAGCTTTTTAAAATGTAGCTATCACACACATATAAGGATAACACTGTACAGAAAAGTTAAACAGGACAACCTGACTTTAATTCTACTAAAACCAAGGAAACAGCTTCTTACAGCTGTATGGAAAGTATATTCAACTGTATCAGCACACAGGTTTAGCTGAATTTAGACCCATTGAGTTATTTTGTGATTAAGAAATATTGTACTCTATAGCTGAGCTGGGTCTTGACAGTAAAGATAAATCTTAACAGAAGTTATTTCTTGTGGTAAACTGACAGATCTCTATCCAGCTCCACTGGGCCTCTAACTTCCTGTACAGAGGTGTGACATTTAAACAATTCTTAAGAGCTTGTTACCTTTCACTAAGGTACTCTGAACTGTCAAGAAAGACGTACAAACGTATCTAGATTTTCAGACTAGAACTGCCAAAAACCTCTTGGCTGGTAGAATTTGCAAGTAGCACAATGCATCATTATGAAGCACAATCAATTGATTCTTAAGTGATCATGATTTGGGAAGAAGGGAGTCTGTTCAGTAGTGGAACTGAGTGAGATGCTAACAGAGTGCACTTTACTGTAAGTTTTCAGAGCTGCAAGAGGAATATGCAGAAGGAAAGTGAGCCTTCAGAATCTCCATTCCTCGTCATTACAGCTACCTCCTCAGAAATGCAAAGAAAACAGAGGAGCAGTTTTGATGACTTGCCTAAGGCTTCCTTTTACAGCAGTTGTCTCAGATAGTTTAATCATATCATGTGCTTTTCTTCAGATACCAGTTTAAAAGAAGTCTAGTCACTAGGCTCTTATGCCTCTATTTAGCCTTGATTTATCAGAAGTTTCTGCTGAGAAAAATCCCAGACTTTTCAAAAATGCAGAACCATGAACACACTCACAGCACAGCTCTCTTCTAGTGGTGGAAGGTACCTGCCCTTCTTTCACAGCCCTACACAAAAATGGACTTGATGCCACTTGTGAAGAGATGCTAGTGTATATGAGAAGCAAGTATATTCTGCTTTCACCTCTTCAAAGGTTACCTCTTCTGATGCAGTAATATAACCTCCTCCCTGACTTCAAAGTTCTGTTGCAATCACGTTTTGACCCTGAGCCTTTAGAGGTATGGTATGGACAACTAGAGTTTAAGAGAAAAAATCCTTACCAAAGACAGTAACAGTAAAACTCTCTTTTAAAATAATGGTTCTTAAAGGCTTTATTTTGAAGTTGTTGAGATGGCTTCTTTTCTACTACCTCTGCTCAGAAACTTGAGAATACCAAGGGCAGGATGATGGAACTTTCCACATTTAATGAATGATAGGGTCAATTCTCAGTCATGCTCTTGTTCTGCAGCCTTGGCAGGGAGCTTCAGCTCAGGCAAAAGAATATCTGTATCTAAGGTGTTTGGCAAGGAGATATCAAGACAGGATTTTTCTCTTTTCCAAGAGGCTGCAGAAATTCCTAGTGCTTTTGGATGTTACAGTGACAGCATGAACCAAACTACAGCATTTGTTTAGTCATTTGAGGGACTGACACGTATCTCAAGAGTTCAGACAGGAAGTTAAGAAACAAAAATTACGATCCCCTGTCTCAGTACATTTGAGATACTTGAATAGATTTTTGGGGTGAGCTCTTGTCCCTTGCTTGCCACAACATGCCATGTGAATACACTTAGAAAAGACTGCAATAACCTTTTAATATTGAAAGTTTTAGGTAACTGAGTTGTTAAGTTCTCAATCCAAACACACCTTAACTTTTCAAGGTCTGATAAACTTCCACTTATAGGCGATAAACTTTAAGCTCCTTTGTGACATTTTGACAATCATGACAATTTCTTGCAGTTGCATCTTCCAGTCATGAGATTTGCAGAATTTACACTACTGCCACAGGACCTATAGCGCACTTGTTTTCATTAATATTTCAGATTCTCAGAGACCAGCAAGGGATACTCTTAAGTCCAAGTGCCATAGGACATGGAAAAGAAGCTCTAATATATCCATTATGTCTGTCAATCTTCATTTTAGCTATCACTTATGATTTCTGCTATGTTTTACATCTGGTCATAATTTTGCTTTGCATCTGTTTTGTGCTGGAGTTTTTTATGCTTTTATGCCAAGCAGTATTATGTCTAAATGTATCTACAGTTTATTATTTATTTAATCAATCTTGGCAAGATGAGTGTTTTTTTTTTTAAGTTCAGCAACATATCACAAACCCTCCCTGTGTCCCTGAAACAGACAGTTTGAACTGTGAGAATTTGGTGAGCACCGAACACTTTCTTCCCTTTTCTTTTAATGAAACTTTTCAGCACATACCCAGAGGTAGCTGTAAAATAAGATTACAAGGGGAAGCAAGTCTGTTTAGAATAATTTGTTTTTGCCTGAAATTGGACATGCTCAGTGCATTGTAATAACACAATTTCCTTTTCAATGCAGAGTGTGTGCAATGATGAAATATGTACATTACATCTAATGATCTCAAAAGTGTTAAGCAATTGTCATGGCATTGACGAATCACCACATAGCAGAACATCGAATACAACTGCTGCAGGCCTGTATTTTCCTGCAGTAATAATAGATAGGTTTCAGACTCATCAACTCAACAAGCCTCAGGTTTTCATTCCTAAATAGTTTCCTTCAGTAAGAAGTCAGCTCATTCATTGCTGAAGTACATTGACCTGCAGTTATTACTTCTGCATTAGAAAAACAAATCAATGACATGACCTGTCTCAGTCTGTTCACACTGAAGTACTATAATTAAATAAATAAATACTAAAATACTATTCTGAATGAATAACTTGTATCAAGTAGATTAGAATCTCTTGCTTTAGGCTTCTGACATCTGACCCAGTAAAGACAGCACAACTCTTTCTGTCAAGGATGATGGGTGAAAAATTATGTTCCATTATGCATGAATACCACAATCAATTTATTATTTCCTAGAAACAGGCTCTTGAACCTATGCCATCATCTTCTCACTCAACAACAACAAAAAAAGATATATATATATACAAGTTTATACTCAGCTGCCTTTGAGGATAACTGGTAATTTTGTTTCTCATGGGTTTATGTGATTCTGCTATATATCAAGTGACAGCATGGATGAGAATTGAGGAATGACCTGTACATTTCAAGGCAATATACTGGCTACAAAATGGTGTCACTTCTGCCAGAAGGTTAGAAGTGACTCTTGATTAAATTAGCTTCAGGCAGGAGTTCTCCCTCCAAAGCAACTAATGATGCTAAGTCCACAACTGAACAGCTTAAAGCAAAGCCTTACAAAGCACAGTAATTTTAAAGGGAATTGCATATCTTCCAAAACAGATGCTCTGTAACTTAATAATCTTGTTTATTGAAATTAGATATCTGATCTTCTGCATTTTGATGTGGGCTGAAGAAAAGCCCATCAAAATCACATCCATGTCTGCTACTCAAACATCTCCATGTTAGGGCAGATTAACGTAGTAAAAAGAAAGGGATTATGCAGTCTCTTCACTGCATGTATCAACTGAGTTAGAAAGGTTATTATGTTATCAGAGCCAGGAGTGGATTGCTGTGGTGTTGACAGAAACAGCAAATACATGAGTTCTTCTTTTACTCAATGTGCTCTTACAACTTTCTTTGGAAAGTCCGTAGCATTTCTGGACTTATTTGGCTTGAGTGTTCTACTCAAGAGAGTAACACTGTTGGTCCTCCTTAATGTACACTACGACCAACACTTTCCTTTAAAAGCACATGTAGGCGTAAAACAAGATACAGAAACTTAAAGATTTAGATGTCTCTGCTGTAAGCACACGTTGAACCATAACATTAATACTTAAACAAAGCCATGCACTTTTATGCTCTCTGTGATCAAGTAAACCCCCTGACGATATTGAGAAATTCTGCCCTGAAGTTTCTAGTTATGAAGCACAATACACAAATTTAGATGAATTAGAGTTTCAACAACTCTGATTACTTCTTTAGTTATGCCACCACTTTTTATCAAGAGCCAAAAACGTGAAATAAGTTCCAATCACAGGTGTCTGTCCTAGCTAAGAGAACTTTTGAGGTCTGCTTGTAAATAATTATTTTTGCAATAAATAATGATGTGTGGAAAGAAGTGGATGATAAGGGACAAAAATCAATTCCTCCCAACACCATTTCACACATATTTTAGCTACCTTTGGGTTTAAACCCTGATTGAACATTTGCAAAATTAAGATAATGAAAAAAGAAACTTGACAGTTATTTTTATTTTACAGGAGAAACAGAAGCAAGGACATGTTTTAGAATTATAACTGAAATACATTGAAATACAACCAAAATACAATTTTTTACCCTTGCCCTTTCAACCTAATAACAACTGCAGCATCCCAGAGATATGTTTTCTGTTGCAAGAAGACCCCTGTTTGGATGGATTCTGTAGAGCATAAACAACCTCTTTCAAACTGGAGTGTTTGTCTCTGACATAAGACCTGTTCACCTCCACAACAGTCTGTTCTTACTGGCTTGCATCATGGTTTTGTTCAGTCTTTGAACAATCTTCTGCAAGAGGTGATTTATTTGCCTGGTTCACATGCTGCTATTTAAAATGCATTCTAGTGACCTTTAAATTACAGCGTAACAAATTAAACCAGAGGAAGCCCTCTAATATTAACAGCTGGAGCACTAACAAATATTTTTCCAATTAAAAAAGCTCTAGCTCATTAAGTGTGAGGGAAAGTTCATTTCAGATCTTCAAATGCAACAGGCTACTAAACAGTCAATTAGCTTTTGAGTCATGTCTCGTCCTCCAAAGTGGATGTTAATACCACTCTATTACTTGAACATTGTACCTAAGAAAGCACGAACAATCCGTTTCATGCCCAGTAATTTTTTTTATGAGCCCTCGTATAGGCCACTGTTAATGCCACATATATTATATTCCTAAGTTCAGTGCACATACTGCCTGCACTGCTGACTTTGAGATTTAAGTTCTGTTCAATAACCAAAACAATGATCATACTGCAATAGTGAGAGCGATGGTTACAGATAATAAAGGTTATATTGCCTTTCACTTTTATATAAGGAAATTTACCATTTTACCACATCTATCCATCACTTACTGCTTACAGTCTTGCATATTGCAGTTTGTAGACCTCTTAACACGCACAGAGTACACATCTTAGAAAAAATGCATTTGGGGATAAGAAATACAGGTTGCGATGCAGCTTGAAGTGCAGAATGGTTTTTACTCTGCTGAACCATATGCTTTACTGTAAGGAGCAGAATTAGAAATGGTTGGAAATTTTTCTAAAATTTACTCTGGAAAAAAAAATTCCCAGAGGTAGGATGTAGCGGGTTCAGTTCGAAACCAGGCAGAAACACCAACTAGAGTGTAGTGGTTCAGGTCAAAATACTCATTACTTACTTATTTACCTTCTGTGAGACAAGAATTAGGAGAAAGTAAAGCAGGCACAAAACTTAAAAGAATATAAAGAAGTTTATTAACAGACCTAAAAGAAAGAAAAAAATATCATACCACACCTTCAGAACACTTCTCCTCCCCCCGCTTTTCTCCCTTCTCCCACTGACAATGTAAAAAGACAACCCTTGAGATATTCAGTCAGTTTACCACTTCTATAATAACCCTGTTCAGTTCACTTAGGGAGAGGTGTCTCTCTTGCTCATGCTATGGAGACATCTCCACAAGAAGTTCTCTCATGGCTCAGTATCACAACGAGACAGACACCCAGGTTGGTTCTCTGCCCGCATGTGAGAGTCCCTTCACGACTTGCAGCTTTTCCCACAACTGCTTTCGAGGGTCCAACCTTGAGCTACTGGGGTACCATTTTAAGGTTGAACTGTTCAGAAACAAAGATTCTCTTCACCTATCTCTGGGAGCATCTTCATCTGTGGGACTATCTCTGGGAACGTCTTCATCTCTAGGAACAGAGGTCTTCTCCTTCCCTGGGAGCAAGAATCCTCATCACTTCCATCTCTCCCTGTTCAAACTTCTCATCAAATTACAGCTGCTTCAGCATTTGCTTATTCCAGCACAGGTACTTTTGCTCACAAGTGCAGTTTGAATGCTCTACCCCCCATGCTTTCATGAAATTACAACAGGTACTCTGTTATATCATAGTCCATCACCACCATAGCTTTACAACAGAATTTCAGCTTCTAAGCATCTCCTCTTTCTCCTCCCTCAGGGTTTCAGCTCTTCCTTCTTTATTGACTTTGATGTCTCTCTGGTGCTCTCTTAACTTGCTGTCACCTTACCCTCTTCCTCTGACTCAGGAGAGGATTGATGTCTGCAGGCTTCATCTGTTCTGGAGGAAGCTTACAGAACTAAAAGGGTTAATCTCACCTGGGCCCCGCAGCTGGAATTTGCTTATCACTGTTGGTCACAGGATCTTTGCTGGGCAGCAGGGCAGCTTCAGCTGAATCTTTGGCCGCACTGGAGGGGAGGGGGAAAAACCCGGGCTGTGCCACCTGCACAGAGCAGGGCTGTGGGGGTGCCACAGGTGGAACAGGGCCGCACGGCTCCAGGATGGCTGTGTCCCGGCACCGCTGGGCTGCATGCGCGCCCCCCCCCCCAGTTACCTGCCTCAAGGCCAGAAGCAAGAGAGAGCTTTCCCGGGGTTTGTCCATTCTTAAATGTGGACCACAGAGGTATGTCAAGCTCCTTAAGTGGCTTAAAAAGTTGTCAATATTCAAACTAGCCAGTTGATTGGTTCTGTTTGGTCATAGAGGAAGCTGTAAGCACCTCTTTGCAAGAGGATCACTTCTGTAGCTATGCTATGACATAGGGGTAAGGAGATGATAATTTGCAAAGAAGCTTTTAAACAGAAAGGTACCATTGGTAGAGTTTCAGCTCAGATAAACTACTACAAAGAAGAGAGTAGCCCCTTGGTGACACAGAATAAAATTAGATGAAGAAATGTGACACTGTATCTGACTGTATGCTAGAGATCTGCACAGCCAAACTCAGAGTTTGTAGCAACAGTTTTCTGAATTCTGTAATTTCTCCTTACTTATAAAAGAATGATAGAATTTCCTATGTTGGAAGGGACCCAAAAGGATAATCAAGTCCAACTCCTGAAATGAAGAAGGAATGTTAACTGAAGAGGGAAACTTCATAGATTTGAGAGAGGAAGATTTTTCTCTTATGAAAGGGCGTGCACAGAAATGTTGAGATTCCAGATAGTATACCATGTTGTCTTCAAGACAAGCAGCTGCTGCTTAATTGTTAAAACAAGATAATGTTTATCACACGTGTGTCATGGATATGCAACAGGGGACAGATATATTTTGAAGAAGAACTTTTTAAGCAGAAAGTAAGGAAGAAAACTCTGTTCAGCAAAGATAACTGCAGCCAGTTATCATAGCCCTCCTTACAGGTTGGACACTGGGAGATCTGAGCCTGAACAGGGAATTTTTTTAACAACTTTTCTCCAGGCATAGTAAAACAAAAACGAATTCAAAAGATTTTGTTTTAACCCTCCTTCATTTCATTTTTTCTTTCATGAAACAAGAATCTCCAGGTCAGAAATCATTAACCTCACTCGAGGCTGCAAGGATAGAGATCAGGACCACCCTGAGGGTTTAACACTGTGTCATGGCACTTGGGAACTGCCTCAAGCCTTGGGAAATAGCCTTCAGCTCCAGGATGTTTGATTGCTTTTCCTTTGGAGCTAGTGACACTATGCCCAGAGTCAACTTCCATCCACACGGCAGTGAATTCTGATTTAGACAACATTGCCACTACTTGCTGCCCTGCTCCAAACCTCAGAAAGCATATCACATTTTGAGACAGCATGTACAACCATATAGAGAACAAAATCCATAAAGCTGTTTTTTCCAGGGCAATAACTATGCTAATTTATACCTTGAAGAAATCAAAGTTCACTGTTGAATTTAATGCCAGTTAAATAGACAATTCACATGCAACAGCAGCTTTTACAAAAGGAAGAGTGAAAATAGCCCATTTTTGATTCTTCTCTGCAGTACACTCTTCTCTCTCTATTTCTACAGACCAAAAGCACATCTTAAAAATGTTATTCCCTTCCATATATTTCTGAAAAAGCCCCACCTCTATATTTATTCTTATATTTAATTGCTATAGCCTCTTGCTGGATGTTGTGTCTCTTCAAAGAAGTAATACAGATCTGAATTCATTCTCTCATCTGAAATACATTCTCTTGTGAAAATCTAATCCTATTCTATCAAGTTTATAGATTACACTAGCATTTTCATACTTGTTCTGTTTCAGAAAATCAGAATATAAGGGCAGTTTTAAATTGCTTTTACTTGAAACTGAGTAAAAACTGGTAAGCATTAAAGGCAGTTTCCTCTTCATCCTGAAGAATAATTTATCTCAGAGAAAAGAGTAGGTTGGTACAATAATTGTAGAATTGAGAAATGCCAGCTTCAGTCAACCTGTCTCCACAGGAGAAATTCAGTACAGATGGATTTCAAAATAACAATGAAAATTAAAGGAATGTTAAAGAGCAATTCACTTTTTGTGTTCAATCTCAAGCTACTCTACACTCTTCACATTTCTATTTGAATGCAACTTGCTGCAGTTATTCTAGTATAATTTTGTTGTCTTAAGCATTTAGATCAGAACCTCTTGAGCAGTGAACAAAGGTAATATGAACTGTTTAACCTGGAATGCCAAAATTGCGTCTGAAGACATTACTTCCTGCGGGGACAATTGCCTCAATAAGTGGGTACCAGGAGAAATGTTTCCTAGCAAAATGTTTTTTACATCATGACAGTTCTTGAGCCATTTCAGCTGAACACAATCTGAACCAGTACTTACATGTAATTAAAAAAAATAAGAAAGCTACCATATTTCCTGGTGAGCTTCCTCGTCTGTTTTGGTAGGTTTAAAGCTCTCAAAGTGTCACCATTTTACACAAAATGGACCAGGATGGATTAGTACAAGACAAAATTTCTTGGGACAATGAGGCATATCCTGGGATCTTTCAAAGAATTCTTGTATACATATAGAGAGAGAAAAATGCTTTCTAAAAACATCCTGAAATTTCACTCAGAATAATCTCCCTAAAATGTATTTCACTGATATTCACATCTAGAGGGAAATGAGCAATGACTGAAAACAGGATGAATATACATTTTCTCAAGGTAGGCATCCTAATTTTCAAGAAATTAAAGAAATTCCAGGTCCAGTAGAAAAGTCTGTGTTATAAGACCTGGTAAGTCTTCACTGTGCAATATATTTTTGGAAATCTGTGGAGGTGTCTGTCTAATCTGAAATAGATATTCTTACCCTCACCCTCATTATTTCACTGGCATTTCAATTCATACCTTAGGAGTACCTCCTGGACATCTGTCAGCAGAGGGAAGACAGACATGGAATTGAATGGGATGTTCCCTGTTTGTTTCCCTCATGGCTGCTCTCAATCCATTCTCCACCCAGCCTATATCTTTTCTTGGGATTGCCCCAACCCACGTGCAGGACGTTGCACTTGGTCCTGCTGAACTTCATGAGGTTTGTATTGCCCCACCTCTCCAGCCTGTCAGGGTGCCCCTGGATGGCATTCCTTCCCTCCAGCTGTTGACTGCACAGCTTGGTGTTGTCAGCAAACTCGCGAAGGCTGCACTCAATCCCATTGTCCATGTCTCCAAAAAAGATCTTAAAAAGTGCTGGTCTCAGTATCAACCGCTGAGGAATGTCACTCATGACTGGTCTCCACTGGAACATTGAGCTGGACACTGGACATTGACCTACAACTCTTGTTAGTAGTAGGCTAGTTCCCCAAGAAGTTTTGGGTTAGAAGACCTAACAGTTGTCCCTCAATTGTTTTGGATGTCAGCAAAACAACTTGATTCTTTCTGTCTGGTGTTTGGGATGTCTTTGTTCCTGAAGGCTCCTGTAGTGAGATGCTGGAGTCAGACTGGGCTTCCAGGCTGTGTTACCCTGCTGTACCTTGTACACCAAAGCACTTCTTCCTGAGAGGACAGACATTAAGAACCATTTAACCTCATCAGGAATCAGATTTCATACACAAAGTCTCTGCATTATCGAAGTTCTCTTACTTCAGAAATACTGGCCAGTCCCCTAATAGTGAGCAGTAGAAGTGAAGAGTATACGCCATTGTTTAAGGACATGAAAAGCAGGCAGAGCAATTTATGACCAACAATGCTGAAGTAGTAAAGGAAATAAAACCTCACTTAAATATAATTAATATGAGAAAGATCTCAGTGACAAGGGTACAATGCACTCATTTTGCAAACAATAGCTCATTTTTCCTTTTTACCGGGAATTTAGTGTTACATGACATTGAGTGTCTTAACTAACAAATACATTAAAAAACTTTTGTGAAACAATCTTATGTTAATTCCACTCATAAAATACTTTAGGTTGGAAAAACCTTTAAAGGTCTTCTAGTTCAACACCTCTGGAAAGACCAGGACACCTTCAAATAGTTCAGGTTGCTCAGAGCCACATCCAGTCTGACCGTGAACATTTCCAGGGATGGAACACCTAAGCAGTACTTACACAGTGTCAGGGTCTTTTCTGCCCCTCACTCCACTTAACCAGAGAGGAGCTGACTTTCAAGCAGCTCCTCAGACCCACAGTACAGCTTCTTCACCCTCTTCTGCCTTTCCTTTCTCACCATGTCACACATCCCCTTCATCAGCTACCACCTGCTACAGCCACTAAACACCACTTCTGCCTCATCATAACTCTGAATTCACCCACTAGATCCTCAGTTATATGATTTACCAGTAGAAGCATGTCGCTGTTGTACCAAGTGCCGGTGAGAAATGACACAATCCAAATTCAGGGAGAAATGGAATTATTTTATTAAATACAAGCTAGGTTATATACCTTTGTACATAAGGGTGGCAGGAGGTTATTGGTCCTTTGACCAGCCACCCCTTAGAAGGATTGGCTGAGGTTGTCTAACACCCATTCAAAATATTTTTTCCCATATACCAAAACAAGACTTGGAAAACAAACTGCAGATGTGCGATAAAGCCTTAGTTTGCAAAAACCTTTACACTGTTTTCAGCTAGCTTGCATGAGAAAGGAAGATTTCACAAAATGCTTCAGCAGCTGGAAAATTCCTCTGCCCCAAGCTTTTTAGCATCCACAGAAGCAGAGATTGTGGCATCTCCTTTGAAAGGTCTGTAGCCATTCTTAATATGCTGTCTATCTCCTTTATATCAGAGGAATGTTAAAGTAGAAATACATTTAATGAAGTGTAAAAACACTAAAAAGAGAGCTATAACTAGTTACACTGAATTGGGGAAAAAGAAAAAAAAATCATACCCTCTGGGTAAAGCAGCTGTTGCCCTTACAGCAGGTACATTAATGACTACATTTACTGAGTACCTAGACATCTCTAAATGGCACACTGAGCACTGCAGATAAAAGTAAATGGAACATTAAGCTAGCCACAAAAGCCTTTTATTTTCTCACGACAGAGAAGAAGTATATGACTATATAAGACCAAAGCAAGTAATTTTATTTACAGATCTAGAACCTTCCAGATGATTGAAAGACGAAAGCCTTACATAAACTAGCACAACATTTTAATACTCCAGGAGAAGAAAAAGAAAAAAAAGGTTGTATAATTTTTGCAGTCGCTTCCCAAGTCTTGTGTCTCAGTGTGCAATTAAAGACTAGAGGAAATGAAGCCTGCTGTACATACATATAACTGATTACTTAATTTTGTAGGAGGTAATGTCCAGCCCTTTTAAGTGTCTTGAAGTCCCAGGTTTCATTTTGCAAGATAAATTGGTGGAACAACCTTTAGCAGCTGTTTTATTTTCCAATAAAAAAGCTTTCTAAAGTATCAAAATAGCTCAATTTGAAAAAGGATCATACTGGTTATGACCTTCATTTAACCCATAGAAAATAACTTGTCTGTAGTAAAGGACTGATTCAAATGGTTTTGCCTTTGCTGCTGCTGTTGCTAAGATGCCCAAGATGCATGCTCTCTTGATTCTCCTCAGACTGTCAGGCAATTTATTCTCAATCTCCAGCAATGTGAAACTCATCAGTTTCAGATTACCTGGAAAACACTGTGTAAGAGCTCACATTTTTTTCTAGCATGCCACTGTCCAATTGTTAGGAAAACCTCCAAACCTAGTAAAAGTATATTCACAGATAAGTGTCATCAAAGTGTGTCTTTCTCCCAGGCTTAGTGTTGCATGGAAGTCTCTTTATCTTAGGCACACTGTGGTTCAGAGAACAGCTGTGTCCATTGCATGTGTTGTTGCTGACCTTGATCTTAACTGTGTTTTCCTGCTTCAGATGAAAGCATGGAGATGTCTTTGGTTCCAAAACCTCTGGTTTGCTGATCCATGAATGTCCATTTCATCTCTGACTGCTGCGTTGTTTCTCATGGTGGTGTGCACTCTCACTGTGTTTGACTCCAGATGCACAAGAGGTGACCTCTGGGATACACAGCTTTATCCCAGGCCTGGAAGTCTGGGTGAAGATCAAAGAGATTCAGATCAACCAGAGCGAAGGAGGCTTCTTTTCTTGTGCCTTGTATGTGATGCCGTTGTGTCAGAGACTGAGCAACTCTGCCTGTGGACTCTCTAGGGCCTAGTAAAGAGTCAGCTCATGCTGCTGCCTCAGGGGGAAAATTTGTACTGCCTCCTCCCATTTCCTGGTTTGCTCTTTACACAGAGCTTATGAGAGTAGGAGGCTGACAAGTTTGAGATGCTAATCCACCCCAGAGTTTACTGGAAGCAGATCAACAGAGCCAGCCAGCATTCATCTGGGGAAAGAGAAGATGGAGAACAATAGTCACACTCACTGCCACCATATGGTGGTGAGAGATGCCTCATTTCTTTAGAAGGCTACACATTTTTGAGAACTTCTCTAGCTCTGCTCCAGATCAAATTGTTTCTCTGTCTTCCATCTATGGATGAATAAGGCTTAAAGTGTTAATTTACATTCTTTTGTGTGATGGTTTATTACACAGTGCAGGTAAGTAGGTCTGTCACTGTCTTTTCCTTCTAGGACTGGAGAATCATTACCAACATCCTTTGTTGTCCTGAAATCTTCCTCAGTTTATGATGCAATTAAAGCTTCCAAACTATAGCTGGGATTATTTTTATGCCCCATCAAATACCCGTGTAACTTGTGTGCGTGACTATATGCAATTCCTGCTTCTGGGAAAAAATAGAAAATTGTTTTGTCCAAAAATTTTGTCTCAGGCTGATGTTTTGCAACTGGAAAATTGGTTTTCCAAATGTGCCAAATACAAACAATACATTGTTTTCCTTGTGTTTCATTTTACATTCTTATCATCTAAAGAAAAGAAATATATTTTCCCTCTCTATAGCTATCATTGTTTGAAAAGAATATATACAACTTGACCTTTACCAGCAGACTGATCTCATCTAATGTTATTCCAGACCCAGGAAATACATAATTCTGAAAATCAAAATTGTACCATCAAAACATGGCCACAGCATTAGTCCTACTGGCCATGGGGAAAACTCTCAGAGAATAAACAAATCTGAGATAATGTCAAAGGTATTTAGTAGTCACTCTTCTGTAAACAACGTATTAGAACCTGGATTTTCACTGCTAAATCTCAAATACACAAAGAATCACAGACATAAAAATTTTGCAGTAACAAACATGACAAATGATGGCATTGCATTTCCCTCTTCCTTTTGTTCTTTACTCAGTGGAACACCTATTGTGATTGTGAAGGTTCAATGAAGTATAGGTTGTTGAAGATTGATGTATGTCTAAAATTAGTCTTAATAAGAGATGCACTGCCGTGCACTGTATCATTACAGATTGTGAATTCAGTTACAGGTGCACACTAATGTGCATATCAGGGACTGCACTGTACAGATTCCAGCTATAGAATTTAGCTACAGGTTCTTCTAGGGCCAGAGACCAATAAGCTGTTAGCAACTCTTTATAACGCTTTCTATGGGCAAATCTCTAAAGACATTGATGACACACTTGTCATACCTGCCCTGTGTTTACAAGTTAAATCACGTATTTACTTGTCTTAATTGATTCTTAATATGCCATGTTGCAAAGCATGATCAATACAATGATCACTTTCTTTTTATACCTAGGTAGGAAACTGAACATAGGATGGTCATATGTGTTGTGGTTTAACCCTGACCAGTAACCAAGTACTGTGCTGCCACTTGCCCATGGCAGGGTGGGGAGGATAATCTGGAAAAAAAATTTAAAATCCTGTGTTTAGATAAGAACAGTTTAATAATTATAACAAAGTAAAATATAATAATAATAATAATAATAATAATAATAATAATAATAATAATCATGACAGCAACAATAATGCTAAAGGAGAGGAAGAGAGAGCTAAAACCCAATAGAAACAAATTATACACAATCCAATTGCTCAGCACCTGCCCACGGATACCCAGCCTGCCCTGAGCATCAGTCAGACTCTCTTCTGTTTAACTTACCCAGTTTATATCTCAGGCATGACACTCTGGCCAGTCCAGGTCAGCTGTTCCAAACATTGTTCTTAGCTAATTTAGGAAATACATTTTTTTTAAATGTATTTTTCTTCTGAAATATGCAAGATGGAACATTTTGATCTTATTTCAAGTAATAGATTTAATTTTTCAGATGAAATTACTTGTATTCGTACTTTTTCTTAATCTTAAAAAAAAAATTAAAGACCCCACATTGAGGCAAATACATTAAAAACATAAACTGGGTTGGTGTTGACCAACCCAGTATGAAAAATTTCTACCAATTAATAAAATTGCAAATAAAAATGCTGAAGTTTCATTATTGCCAGTGAATCAAAGACGAAGTGGATTTTTTTAGCCACCTAAACAATAATTACAAATTACTAATTACAAAATTAGGCATCAAAAATTAGACCACAAAATACACAAACGGGAGAAATGGAAATTTGAGGAAGTATCTTTGGCATGTTTGAGAAGGATGTAAGACACAAAAGATAGAGATGATATATCACATTTATATTTGGAATTTTCTCTTAAAAATATCTTTAAGTAAGCAAATTCTCTTTTGTTTCCAGTCACTTTTCAAACACTTACGGACCTGTGCCAGGCATATCCCAGGATTTCCTCAGAAACCTGATGAATCACAGGCAGCAGCAAAAATAAACATGTTAGTGGGAATTCACCCCCAACAACATTCATGCTTTAAAAGTGTTTCTTCTTCATGAGGCCAGTCCCAGGCATTTTGTTCACTGAATGGTCCTTTTCAGCTGTTGGACCTAATTATGAGGACATTTTGGCAACAGGCTGAAGCAGCATGACTGTATAAGTAGCTCCTTAATAAGACTTTGTGTTAGATGATTTTAGTGTCACTCTGCCTTGTGCACAAGGTTATGATTTAAAGAACAATATGTAATTCTGGCTAAAGTAGAATGTTTAATACTGTAGCATTCAGGGCTTAGAGGTGTTTTGTGCCTTCTGTGTTTTTAAAGCTTAGTATTGGTATGTTGTCTAGAGAGAGAAAATACCAAACGAATTAAAGGCTTAGAAGGAAAAAAGGAGAGAACAAAGGCAAAGGAAGCAGATTAAAAAAATCCAAGGATGAGTAGGTGGGATGGGAAGGAACAGAGTTTTGTTACTAGGACTGCTACCCTCCTTGAAATCTGAGAAACAGGAAAAAAAGGGAACTACTTCTATACTTCTGCACTGTCTAATGATACATAGGGTGACTTGTTAGAAAAGAAGCAGCATCCATAACCTCCCCAAAGGCAGAACTTTTAATCTGCAGATTTTGTTCTGTCAAATTTCCTATGAAAACCCGTGTACCATATTTATTTTATAAAGGTATTGCTATCATTGCAACTTATAAACAAGGAAACCAAAAGTCTTATCAGTGAAGTATTTCTGTCTGACATGACATTGTTACCTGCATTGACAATTTTGAACTATCTGGGAAGTGGAAGTCACTAATGCATCATCTTTTGACTTGCACTTCTCAGGAACTTTAATGAGCAAGCTTTGAGTGGTGCCATATTTACTTGAAATAAAATAGCACTTAGAGGCATGGAAACAAAATGCATCCGTATTCTGACTTTAGTTACAGACATTTCTAAAATGCCACTTACAAAAGAACAATCAGGGTTTACTGAGGAGGACCAGTCAGGTCTCAGTTTAATGAGTGGGCTAGAGCCAAGGCAGGGAGTAGCTCAGAGAAGCTAGTGGACTTACTGGAAAAAGGGGGCATCTGAGTTTGGGCAATTGGAATTACACAAACAATATCAGAAGTTCCATGTTAGTGGGAATTGGGTAGCTGGTGACATGTACTTAAAGTGAGAAAATAAATAAAGTTGAAGTAAAGAGAAGAAAGTCCCAAGGCAGGCTTTGATACATTAAAGTCAGGTATTTGAGTTAGCTTGGCTATTAGTATTCAGAGCTGAGCAAAATCAAGCAGCAGGAAGGACCACGTGATGCAGGCTACAGTGTTCCAGAAGGCTTTTGTATACCTTGGAGTCTTATTAAACTTGTGTTTTCTAAAACATGTTTAGAGGCAATTACAAGAATGGCTGGAAGAGATGCTGGGTAGCAAGCAGAGTATCTCAGCTCCATATTAGTTACTCTGCTGGGAGATATTTCTGGACTGTACATTGTGACTCTACACTGAATAAATCTAAGATTTAGTATTGCCTAGGGCAGGCAAGGGATGGACATATTTTAGACCTGTTTTGGGAGGTCTAGCCCTCAGTTTGCTATAATGAACCTAATTCTGTAAAGCAGTGAAAGACAAACACAAATTAGTATTTATTTGTTTTGCCAAGGACCTTGAGTAAAACTGTATGCTGACAATTCTGCTAAAGGCATGCAATCCATAAGAAAGCCGCCCAGGAGACAGTGCAACCCCCTGTGGTAGAAGATGTGCAAAACCATTAGGACATTTATGGAAGCTGCTGAAAATGTGTAACTAGCATTTAGCAAGGGAAGACTGGAATGATTTGTCTCTCTCCAGTGAGATGGCTCCTTCCTTGAGAGGGCTAAGCATCCCTACTTGAAATTATTTATGCTCAAAAATAAATTGCAATAGAACTGTAAATTAATACACAAGCACTACACGGAACCAGACAAAAATTCAGACCAGAGACACTTCTTGAATGTTTCGGGATGTAGTGAGTAAAGCTTTCCTTTGCAGACAGGAGCTCCCTTATCTGAGAGGGGGGGAGGTGGGAGTCCCTGTAAGTCTGCAGGCACCAGCAAAGGGACCCAGCACCTTTGTGAGCTGTGCTTGTGACAGAGAAGCAGGGCAGACAGGGGTCCACAGCCTCAAAGATAGGTAAGAAATTAATATACCTTTGTGGGGGTGATACGAGCCTCCCTTGGGGTCATTGTAGACCAAAGCCAGATTGCCTCTCTCCCAGGACTGGTCTGTGGCTGGACCTGATGACAGGGAGGGAGTTTGTGCCAGAGCAGGAGCTGGGACTGGGTTTGCTGGGTCTCTGACTTGCCATCTACACTGTGGTGTGGGAGCTGCACCTCTGCTGTGGCAACAGAGGATTTCCTCCTGCAAGAGACACTGAAAGCTGAAGGCAGAAAACCGATGTCTTTCATCCTTGTTCCTGAGAGTGGTTGGGAATTATAAAGGATTTGTGGCACTGATGGGGACAACAGGGACCATCAAGCAGGACAGGAGGGGACCTTCCAGTGCTGCCCCTTGGATGCATAAGGAGAAAGGACCCATATTCTGGGCCTCCTAGAAATACAGTCATAGAACTGTTTAGGTTGGAAAAGACTTCTCAGATCATTGAGTCCAGCCATCAACCCAGCACTGCTAAGTCCACCACTAAACCACAATCCTAAGTGCCACATAACACACATCTTTTAAATACCTCCAGGGAAGGCCCTCTTCCCCCAAGACTGATCTTGCTGGAGAATTATCTTCTTCTTCCACGGTAGCAGTAGAAAGAAAATGTTTACGGAGTCAAGTCTTCTGCCCCCACAGTCCAGCTCTGACCAAGGCTAGGGTGATTGACTCACAGCGCCGTTACCAGAGGATGGGAAGGGACAGAGCTGCCACAGACAGACACAGAAGCCTCAAGGAGGGGAAGAGATGGTAACAGAGAACAAGGTAACCTCTGCCATCCAACTCCTCCCATTCACTCTTCTTGGAAAAGCTAATTTTGTTCCACAGTGACAAGCTGGGAATCAGCAGTGTGGCTGGGTTGCAGAGCTGGTGATGCACAGGGGAGGCAGAGGCTGCTCAGCGTGTCTGGTTTAAGGCCCTATTTCATACTGCACACAAATGTGTGATAGTTCTACTGTTTATATCAAAATGCTCAGGTTGATGGTCCATCTTGGAAGCTGAGCCACAATTAAGACAGAACTATCTCTACTGCTGCAGATGCCCTCCAAAGTGGGCATCCTTACTCCTCCATGCTGCCAAAGGGAATAGCAGAGCTAGCAGAGGCATCTAGACACAAGAGACAATATGAAGCTGCTGACTTACACAGTGCTGCTGTGCTTATATCCTCAAGTGAATTTATTTCTAATGGGCCTTCATGTCCCACCCTTACAGCACTGATTAGAGGAGTTATGCATTGCGATTTCACTGTCTCGTTTTGTTTAATACATACAGAACTAAGCTGAGAGGAAAATGAGGCAGACACACAGAATGGATGATTTGGGCATCTGGTTAATAAATAAGCTGTATAGGGCAGAAGAGAGAAAGAAGAGATACCTGTTTGTGGCTCAGCTTGATTACTTTTCGCCAAAGTAAAAAACAACGTTGCAAATGTCCTTAATGTAGAAATTAATGTCTTTGTTATTATGCAAGACTGGCATTTTCTGGCTTGTATACACAGCCTGTGTTAGTCAGAGATTTCAGATGATAACAATTTGAATTCATAAATAAAAACTATGCTTGAAAGGAAGATTTCTTAAATAACTTGGATAACAAATAGTCAATTCACGATGTTACTTTGATTCTGCAGAACCGCCATGAACACGTGTGTGAGCCAGCATAGGCAGGACACAGGAACAACCACAAGGCCACAGAAAAATAGTACATTTTATTTTGTTACCTCACCAAACAAGGCACCCTAGAGCAGCACCCAGGCAGAGATGCAGGCACTATTGAGTTTGGTTCATGCTAAAGGTTCTGCTGCTTGGATCCCCGAGTCCTGGCTGCCAGGCAGCATTTTGCCCTCCCTTGTCCAGGCCTTCCCGAAGGAAAAGTGGCTCTCACCTACCCACCCAGAAGGGGTCAGCCATGCCCCACATGGTTTTTCTTTTGTTTTCTACAACCTTATGCAAAGCCCAGCATAAAGGATCATTAACTTTAAAAAACCCCCAATCTTTACACAAGCAGCATATATGATCTGACTGCACTTCATTCATGTATGTAATGTATGGCTTTATAACTTTTTTGTAATTTATGAAGTATTAAGGAAATCAGCTCCAGGGCTAGGCACATCTTTGTGACAGACATGTCACAAAACCACAAATAAAATGGATCCATGGTCATGGAATTTATTCTACTGGAACAAATTTTTAAAGGAATTACATATTTACAGTTTCTAATATAGTCATTTATATCAACAGCACTAGTAGGAAAAAACTGTAAAAGTGCACAAAGTCTCTGTATCTCACTTTCTCAGAGTCAAGTTAGCAAATGAACCCCGTTATTTCAGAAATTACAAGCAAAATCTGTTCCTAATAAAAGAAAATATTCTAGGTGGCATTTTGTCCTTCCTGTATCAGTTTTATTTCCAATAAATTTTTCCTCTTAAAGTGCCAGTTTTCTCTATAAGTATATTGATTTTTCCCAAACAGCAGTACTGAAATGGGTGAAGACCTAGTACAGAAGGTTTTGCTGCTGACTTCAGTGAAGCTAAATCTTTGTTTCTGAAGAAACCATCAATTCCTTACAGGATTTAAAACCATAAAAGCATGCACATGCACACATACTTTTTAACCTCAAAATTACGTAAAAGTGTCTGTACATTAGGGATATTATTTGAGCCACCAATAAAATACTCTAAGGCAAAATAAGAAAATATTAATGAAACAGAAAATAAACATAAATGATATTCTGTGGATGGGGCAGAAGCCATGAGCTGCTCTAGAGAAATGAGAGGGTCATCTCAAACACAACACTTAGGAAAGATCATTACACAGACCTACAGTTTTAAGAGCATTTTTAAGATCATTTTTTAAAAGATATAATACAACTCAGGACCAAATCTGTTACCAAATTACAAAGACATACATAATGGAAAACCATTTTAAGAAATTATATATTTTATTTCACAACCACAAAGAAACAGGACAAAACCCCCCAGTTTTTAGACAAAAAGTTATTTCTCTTGTACCAATTTTAAGAAACAAGACAGTAAAAGTAATAATTACAGAACTAATCTGAACAAAGCCAAACAAGTAACAGTCAGTTCAGATGCAGCTGACTTGGAGAAAGCAATGCAACTCAACCCCTGGCTGGGTCAGCTTGGGTTCTAGTGCCACCTGCTGAAATAACAGTAGTCTTCCCTTTGCAGTCACAGCAAATATGCAATTTAAATTAATCCTCTGCCTTGGACAGCAACACGTGAAGAAAGGTCATGAAGAAGATGAAGTGCTTGAGTAATCTAAGTGCACATCGAGAGAGCCATACACTGAACGTAGTAAACTGAGAACTTTCTCTTGAATCATGTCAACCTGCTCTGAAGGGCAGTAGTCATCCAAACTTGATCTGTAAAAAAAAAAAAAAAAGCATGAGAATACAGGTATCACCACCATGACCACATCGTGTATTCCTGCAATACTCTGCACCTAGGCTGAAGCTTCCTTCAAACTGTGGCAAGTTTTGCCTCCCAGTATCCCTTCAAAGCTGTGCTCCTCATCATCACTTTTTAAGTTTAATAGAAAGTCTGCAGCAGATCAGGAACATGACCTAATCTTTCCAGTTCTACTCTCTTCCTGAATCTGACACAGAACATAGTGGCAGTCAAAGTTCAAGCAAATGATCTAATTAAAGGGCATGTGGAAAACTAAGATTGAAAAATTCAAATGCTACTGGTAAAGTAGGCAGGAAAACTTGAAAAACAGATTTTCAAAATAGCTGGCATATAGCATTTTTTACAGTATCTATTAATGAACTTCAAACAGATACTAGTAAAAAGCAGAGCTGACTTCCTGAATTTTTTATCTGTCAAGATCTACAGAGATGATTCTAGTTTCTTCACAACAGTGGATAATAACCCGGCAATTGGCACAGGGAATACAGCTTTCTTTTATTGCAGGCATTAGCCATACCAGTTCTTGCTGACAAAACCAGTTTCATGTCAGCTTCTGCTACTGTTGCCTGCTCTTTAAGGGCACAATTCGTATTTCTGAATAATTAAATTGCAATAATTTGTCAAGTGGTACACTGTGGTCTTCAAATTAGATATTTTCAGGACAGATCCTTGGTTCTCCCAGGTCCCTGGCCTCAAAGTCCATCCTATTATTCTAAATAACAGTCTTACAGTCCTGGAAGCATAACTTTTAGCCCATAACGAAGTTTTACTAGAGCTTTAAAGAATATAAACCCCTTTCAGCCTACCAGATGAAAACTAGTTCCAGCGAAAGTTTCACTGAAAAAAGAAATCCTATCTGTAGTCCAATAAACCCTAGAGCAAGAGTGTAAGGAATGTGGGATTTCAGCCCAAGACAGCTTTGCTCTAATTAGCTCAAGTAATGCAAGCAGAGGAGATGTATGAACTCCAGTACAGCTATCAATCCCAACAGACACAAGGCCTCATCACAGCCTTTGTATAACCTGTGCTGAAGCTGATTAAGTCATCATGTTTTAACTGCCTTTGCAACCTGTGCCAGCTACTCTAAAGCCCCTTAACTCAGTCATCAGCGCAGAACTTTCTTTTAGCTGTGTCGATGCTGTCACTGCTTTATGATCAATGTTTTCAAATGTCAATTTTCACTCCACTATAAGGCTTCCATTTTAACAGAACTTAAGACAGAACCAGCCCTATATTGACAGGATCATTTAGCTTCATGAGCACAGTCTGGGCATTTTAAAGTGGAAGTATCTGTGCAGTCTCACCGAGCAACTGTCACAAGCGTGGGCGTGGGCAGATCTGTCAGTAGAACTCTAATGGATTCTATGAGGCCTTCGATCTCCTCTTCAGTGCTAACATGGTGAGGAAGCTCCACATAATCACAGGTCAGACCAGCCTGATGGACCTATGGGTAAATTAAAGAGAGATTTAATTTCTGTTGATGAATTATTGCTTATTCATGTAGAAAGTCTTTAGGATACCATCCCTAGCCCATCAGATAACTTACACCTCTTCAGACAGTAAGAGTTGTGGGGGTTTTTCCCCCAGCTTGTCCTTTAAACAAAACAAGTAAAACTCTGGAAGTTGTATGGATTATTTCATTACCTCCAGTACACTCTACCTCTTCTTATGAAGTCAGAGTATGCTGCAGCCCTTGAAGATGATATAGCTCTGATACTTTATAAATAGGTACCTTATTTTAAGCTCTACAAAGAAGATCAACAGACTGGTGAAATTTAACCTCTCTTCACAGGATGCAGCCCAAGGCATCACAGCCCTGAAAGATCATACTAATGTTGCCTAAATATAGACAGACAAGCAGATTAGAATTTTAGCAGCTTTGAAAAAGAAAAGCTGGTCTAAGTAATGAGAAATAAAACCCCAGGAAAATTACCAAAATCTCACAAGGTCCTGAATCAAGAAGCAAGTCTGAAAGTAAGTATGACTCTCCCTCCCTGTTGAAGCTATGCTTTTGACATCTGTCTGCTTTTTTCTCTTTTACTTTGTCACCTACCATTTCATAGTCTGGGCTTTCCATCCTGGTTTTCAAACTGTGAACTAGTTGAACAAGTGGCTTCATTCTGGAGTTAAAACAAAACCAGAATTTGTTACAAACACTTGGAAACACATATATATACACCTTAAATGGTTAAAAAAAAAAAAAGGAGAGGAAAAAAGAGA
Organism: Aphelocoma coerulescens; assembly: GCF_041296385.1. NCBI lineage: Eukaryota > Metazoa > Chordata > Aves > Passeriformes > Corvidae > Aphelocoma > Aphelocoma coerulescens. Next base: position 82,841,478 of record NC_091015.1, read on the forward strand.
AGTTATAGCCTAAGATTTGAAAATGAAATTTGCTCCTCTGTGTCATCTTGCACTTGCAAAAATGGAAATTATCAGTATTACTGCACTGTTCCACCATGTCTTTCTTATAAAGTCCCTATACTCATACCTGCCTCTGGCAAGTCCTCCTTGTGCTTCTTTTAGGGTAGATCTGCAGAGAGGCTGTTGTAGCTCAAAAGTCATATATACTTTATAGGAAATACTTCTTGGCACTGTTAGAGAGGTTGGACAGTAACTGCTGCATTTGATGTGGGAAATTGAGTCATTTTCCTATCAAAAAAAAAGCTCAAGCTTTCCCTGTATCTTTTCAGCTGAAAACATTTAGTTTAAAAGCATATTGATGCAGTTCAGATGTTTAGTGGAGACTGTTGTTCAGATACACTTCCATTAACTTCCATTTTTCCAGAGAAAGCAGAACCTTCAGGAGCAAAGAACTCCATGCCCTCCTTGGTTTGTTGCTTTTTTTGAGAACTGTGCTACACACTGATGACTAAGGTTTTAATCACCAAATATGCCTCCATCCATAGACAACAGAACTTGCATGAAGCTGTACAAGACTGACCTTCCAAAGCTTACAGTGGCACTGAAAACAGCAGACTGCCTTTTCTTTTGTTTTGACTCTTTCTCCTCCAGAACTGAAGGAAAAACGGCATACTTGCATAGATCCTATCCATTTCTGTTATCAAAATGCTGGATTAATCAGTTCTCAAACTTCTGTTTGCAATTTAGGCCACTTAGAAATCTCCTACCCAGGATATGAAGCCCATTTCTGTAGGGTTTCTTCGTCATCACTGTCACACAAATCTGCAAATGCTGCTTCCAGATCTTCCAGCTGATGAACACGGTTTTCAACACAATCCAGCAAGTCTTCCTTTAAATAAGCATATATGAAAGTATGTTAGGAAAAAAAAGAGGTAAGAACATAATGATTTACCCTATGATTTAAATTCTGTAATGATTTATCTACTGGAAGTGGGGAATCAGAAACAACTGATTTATTCCTACAGCACATCTTTTCAAGAGGATCATAACGAACACCTGCAGAAACTGTTACACTTCCAGAATAAATCACCTCACTTTGCTCTCTTTTTCCTACTACAAATTAAAAAAGCCACCTTTTAAGTATGTACCTGTTTTTACTGTTGATTGACTAAGAAATGCGAAAATCAATCTGCCAATATTCAACATATCTCTATTTCTTTATTCACATATATTAATTATGTTTCATTTATTTGTGATAATTAAATGTGTTGAATCTCTCTGTATTAGTTTTCAGATGAGATTATGAAAGCTTGTATTTCCATGTTTTAGAAGCACACAGCCCATAAAATGAAAAGTACATTACAGTGGCATAATACCATCCTTTCCACATCTGAACAAAAAAGTTAAAATACCAATTACACATTCATCACAGCTCTGACTATCAAGAAAGATCAAAAAGGGAAGGAAGGGGAGAGCCTGGAGGTAGGGAAAAAAACAAAAAAAGAACTGGCCACCAAAAAAAAAAACAAAAAAAGAAACACCCCACCAAACCTGAGCCTTGTCAAGCCATAAAAAGAACAAGTAGGCTGGTGACTTACTATGTTTTCATTACTTCCTTGCCAATTATCATTTGTTTACAGAAATAAATTTTCACACTCATGCTAAACATTTATGCAATTCACATGTTTAATCAAAACATTTAATAATAAAAAATTCCTAAGATGCTGCTGATTAGCATTCAGCTGCATAGCTTAATGTGAGACCACTTCATTAAGCACCTTTGACAGGTTCCTTCCTGTTGTCGTAACTCATTTTCATTGGGTAAATAAAAAGAATCATTCCTTCATACATTCCACAAGGAAGCATCATACCTCTGTTGCATTTTTATGTGGCTTCTTGAAATTGTACAACTCTTGCAAAAGCTCATATTCTGTCTTTGAAAAAGAAAAAAAAGAAGAAAATGACTCTTCAAATGAGAAACCAAATCCACAAAGCCTTCCTTCTTCAAAAAAAGATAATTTCCCTACTCTAGTACTGCAGACAATAATGAACATAACAGCCTCTCATCAGGACAGGCTACCACTCTTTGGATAATCAACACTACTGTGCCTTTTGAAAGGCAGTCTCCTGATACCATCATGGCTTTCTAGGCACATTATACAGGGTAAAAAATGATAAAAATCTATCCTCCCTCCCTGATGAATCTTGCTGTGGGTATTTGGAAGGTAACCTCTGGAAACCCAAGCATAGCTTTTATGTCCCAATCAACAAGCAGAAGTTGAGTATACCCCTGACCTTGAATGTACACTCAATATTGATATCAAGTGTACAAAATTCCCCCTATTTGGTGGTTGTAATTTTTTACCATGTATGCTCCCATAGAAATATTTCTTTAAAATGGAAATATCTCTTTAAAATATTACCATGAATCATTAACCATGCCCAGCTAATCTGTTAATTTAGCTTAGGTGAGAGTTTCTCCATAGACATAAATACTTAAGGCTGGGACTCTTGTGAGTGGTACAAGGCTACTCAATTTCCATACTTACCTGTGTGTACATTTCTTTGAATGGATTTTTAACTGAAAAAAAATCCAAGTCAATGTCCAAAACATATGCATCCCCTTTCTGCAGTACTTGGCAGACATCTTTAACAACATCCCTTAATGGGCATTCACTGTTTTTGAGACAGCTTGAAGCTGAGCACTCTGCCACGGTTTCTGCCCTACTGAGGGCACATGCATTTTGTATTTCCTTTTTCTTCACACTCGGGATCGCGTGATCAAGGTCACCAGGAGCTACTGAAGAGGCAGAAGTGGCCCTTGCTGTGTCATCTGTATTTAGCTTCAGTCTTTTAGCGGATGCTACTTTGCCATTTCCTTCAGGGCTGTTTGATGACTCAGTAGGATTGATGAGAATGACGTGCAAATTTAAAGGCTTCTGGTTTTCTAGCTGATCAGCAGGAACATAAAGACCATCACTTAAGAAGTAATGATCTGTGCCAGTAACCCTAGAATTGACAATAACTCACAGTTAATATACCTCTTGGCAAAGAACTTAGGAAAAAGCATTTTATACTTTAGAGATCCAGAGAAGAATAAATAGATGTTTGATGGGTAATGAAAGCAGTAAAACTGTGCAGACAAAATTATTTCTTTTAATCCTCAGGTTTAAATTACGTTAAAGTTTTTTCTACTTCTTTATTGTGGAATAAATATATTAAAATTCACTCTATATTTTTTATGATATCCCTACAAGGTTTTAATGGATAAGAAAAAGATTCTGCATTATGTGCTACTAAGATTAATTTGTAACTGAATTGCATTTTCAAGACAGCATCCAGAATTGGCAAGATATTATCAATACTATAGCACATAAGATTGCAAAGCTATGGATATTTTCTCTTGGTTTTCTACTTTTCCAGGAAAATTATGATAGTTGGGTTTGAGACGTGCCCTGAAATGCATAAATATTGATCTAGTGCAAGTACAGTATTATGAATTCATAGGTAGAATTTAACTTTTTTTACCCCCAATTCTCTAAGTGATAAAGATGGTTACTAGAGGATAAATAGCTAACTATCAATTAAATCCCCTTGAAAAAAATCCAAAACAACTAACCAACCAAAAGCAACACTAAAACCACTACTTATGAAAATTTAAAGAATAGACTTTTCAAGTTGTATTTCCGTACATTAAGCCTTAAGCATCATAAACTCATATTAAAAATAAGATTAATGAGTGTGAACTTCTGCTCACTTGTGGTAAGGCCTCATTTGATTACAGGATATCACCATCAATCAAACACAAAGACAAATAATTTCCTAAGCAGAAGAGATTTGAAGCTTTGTTCCCCAGTGTTTTGTAGATGCATTACCCTGAGCTTGCCAAGGTGAGAGGCTGAATTACAACTCTATCTTGTTTACAAGGCATTCACAGGACATCTTCCCAGAAATTCTGCTGGGTTCAACATGAGCTCATTGTACCTCAGTGTCCACGAAGGAAGAGGCTGTGTCTATTGCCTCGCCATCTCTTGTCATCAAAACTTTTAGGACATTTGTATTTATGAGGACTCCTTCCCTTTCTTCCTTCATGATTTTGGTGAGCCTAGAACCTGAAGAAAATGTACCTGACCGTCTTCAAAAGGAAGCCTGAAATGTTGTTTTCATGATTGCTAAGGCCACCTGTGAGAGAGCTATTCAACCATCATGAAGTATTCCTACATACTGGTTAAATGATTAAATGTAACAGAAAGCACTAGCTTTTTAAAAAAAATTATTTAGGTTCCCTTTAGGCTTCAGATTCAGATTGAGAGCTTTAAGTGTTTTATTTAAGGTGGTAAAACAAAGCATTTCTCTGCTGTTTTCTGTTAAACTTGCTTCAAAAGATTTATTTTGCTATGCTCACAAGAGACATGATTTACAAATATCCACTAAAGCTGCACAAAATCACAACACAGTGAATATGGTGAATGCAAAATTATTATGGTCTGCATCCTGCAGAATGATGAGGGGCTCTGATTGGAACTTGAATCACAGAATAATTAAGATTCAAAGAGACAACTGGAAGTCTCTAGTCAATCATCTGATCAAAGCAGAACTAACTTCAAAGCTAGATGAGGCTGCCCAGGTCAATTTATCAAATGATGGAGAATTCACTACCTGAGTACCTATTTCAGTGCTTAGCTAAATTAATTTCAAAAAACCAAAACAACTCCAAAAAACCAAAAAAACTCACCCCACACTAGAAAAAGAGAGTCACAGATGATACCAAATAATAATTTTACTAGTTAGAGCAAAGACTAAATTGATACAAGTGTAACTGCATTATGTCCTAAAAAAATTATAAATACAAATTACATTTTCATCTTTATCCAAGAACACAAAAAAATTCCAATGGAAAGCTATAGAGATGGCTTTTATATTACTAGTACATGACAGCAGACAATTTACCTGATTGTTGTTGTTGATACATCTTTCCCAACTAGAAAATTGTGTTTCCCTTCTGAGATCTGCTGAGCCCAGGGTGGGTGAAGCCATACTACTTGAGAAATATGGCCAGCATAAACAGCAGGCATAATCCAGTTCTCAATACTTAATTCACTGTAATCAACACAGAAAGACAGAAGACAGCAATGTTACTTTCCCTATAAATAAAAATGGTCAAGAACACCACAAACATCTTCCACGTCTTGAAGGCCCCCATGCAAATCATCTAAAATTAGTGCTCCACGTAAGGGTAACATCATCAAAGAAAGAAAAGGAGGGAAAGCTTTATTCATAAGACAAACCAACAAAGTCTGTGCTAGATATAAAAAAGTTTGGACATAGAGTGGAATCAGCTTCACTCTTAGCATGGCACTTTGATTATAAACTCCTCAGTGGTGGACCTGGCAGTGTTAGGTTAATGGCTGGACTCAATAATCTTAAGAGGCCTTTTCAACCTTAATGATTCTGTGATTCTATGCCCTTTTCCTCTTGATACATCAGAAAGAAGAAAGTGCAAGGAACATTGTTCTAAATAACTTCAAACTGACCCTATGTGAGTATTTTATTGTAAACTGCTCCAAGTATATTTTAAATGTCATCCCAGTAATTAAAGTGAGTCAATCCACATCCACAGGATTAGCATCTTTCCTCATTATCAAGACCATATTTTCTTAGGTGTATGATGCCAACTATATCCTGGGCTGAAGCAAAAATGCTGCATGATGAGCAGGTCACAGGAGGGGATTCTGCCTCTCCACTCTGCTCGTGTGAGACCATACCTGGAGTGCTGCATCCAACTCTGGGCCCCCAATATAAGAATTACATGGACCCATTGAAGCACGTCCAGAGAAGGCCACGAAGATGATCAGAGGGCTGGAATACCTTTCCTATGAGGACAGGTTGAGAGAGCTGGGGTTGTCCAGCCTGAAGGCTGCACAAAGACCTTACAGGACCTTCCAGTACTTAAAAGGGGACTAGAAGAAAGCTGGAGATGGATTTTTTACAACAGCATGCAGTGACAGGACAAGAGTTTAAAGGATGTGTGTTTAGATTAGATATTAGGAAGAAATTCTTCACTGTGTGTGTGGCAAGGGACTGGAATGGGTTGTCCAAGAAGTTGTAGATGATCTATGCCTGGAAGTGTTCCAGGCCAGGTTAGATGGGGCCCTGAGCAACCTGGTCCAGTGGAAAGTATCCCTGCCCATGGAAGGGGAGTTGGAACTAGATGATCTTTAAGGTTCCTTCCAACCCAAACCATTCAATGATTTTATGATAGAGTCCATAAATTTAGCCTTTTAGTCATCCAACAAAGAGAACAAAATATTGACTATGGCTAGGGTGATTCAAGTACTTATACACCAAATGCATCAGCTAGTAATTACTGTAAATCACCATAATACTGAGGCAAACAATTTATTTTAAAACAGGAAGAGCAAGACAACAGCAGACATCACTGTGGCTTATTACCTACCTACCTTAGACGGTGGGGGAAAATATTGGTCTTTGTGATTTTAATAGGAATATCTTGTTCTACTTCAGATATTCAGCATGCCAGCAAAGGATGTGCTATTTCAATCTCAAAGTCAGTTTTTCAGTGTGAAGAGAGAAAGACTGTTTTAAAACTACAGATTTTCAGACAAAGCATCCACGCAGAGTGCTTTCCTGTTACCCAGAGGAACTACTTGGGATAATACCATCATACACTACTGAGCAAATACACAAAGCAAACTCACACACGTTAAATTGCCTGATATGCAGTGTGACTTTTTCCATTAAAAAATAAAAGTTTCAGCAAAAGTGAAAAGACAGAAAATACAACTTGAATCTGACTTATACCTCTTTTTTTCATCCTTCCTATGCAGTCATACCAATATTCACTGTGAATCAAAGGCAGCAACAAGTAGACGTAAAGTCTACTCTGATGCAGTACCTGGGACTTACCTAAAAAGAGCTTCTTTGTCAAATACAGTGTCTGCAGGCATATTCACAGGAATAAGAAGGTCTGGATGGGAATCAAGATGAACAAAACTGATGTTACTGGCAGGAAGATGCTTTGAACCAATGGCACGATAGATGAAAGGCAGCACCTAAAATGACATGAATAAAAACATTTTAATGATAACCAGTGGGCTGAAAAATACAACAGCTTTAGCAGCAAAAACACCAGTACCACTTTTTTTCCTTTAGAACTTGGATTAGAGGGAGGAGGAGACAGAAAGCAATACAAAGGGGAAATAACTCCAGTGGCAAGACAACTCATGAACAGTAATCATTATGAGCCGAAGCGTTCCAGATGAGAAACAGAAGAACCACAGCTTTACACCCTTTTTTTCTTCTTTATAGGAAGTCTTGTTTGCAGTAGCTCTTCTCACTAGCCATTCAGCTCAGTTCCTAGATGGTTTTTTTCATTTACAACTAAGCCCCAGGAATGCCCTTCCTCTTCTGCAGACTACTGCCCCTGTATTTCCTTCCCCAAGCTATAAAGTTTCCTCACCATGCATGGCCGCTGTGAAGATAAAAGCATTTTGCTCCTTGTGTTTTCTAAGTTAATTGATACAGACTGAAAACTGACCCCACCACGATTTAAACTTTAGCTTACCTTTCCCTCTTGAAGAATTAATTCTGAATCCCTACATGACTAAGTGGTTGTAATAGAGACTACCTTTCTCAACTGCCCAACTTTATCCCCTGCTGAAGGTCTTCACTCACAAGTGTGAAAAACAGGAGATGAGGCAATTCACCAATTTACAGCATGGAAAAAAAATATATAGGATGGTAAAAATGAGAAAACTGATGGCTGATTCATGATACCTCTTACTCAGAACTGCAGTACACAGAGTCTCTTCCACAGTTAGAAGGCATCAACTACCTTGGCTGCCAGAGCAAATCCAACAGGGATTGTGAATCACAGCCCTATTATACAGGGAATGTGAAGACTGCAAGAAGCAAAAAAATTATGTGTGACTTCTACGTTACAACAGAAACTGAGCTACTTTTTTGGATACAACTGATTAAGATGACAAATCCTGCACACTGAATGGGCATAACTGTAAACCTATGTATACTATTGCAATAGTAGATAAAACAAGGTTAAAAATAACATGGGTTCTGTGATCTATGGCTTGTACTCCTTAGGAAAAAAAGAAGTAATCTGGCCTACTAAACAACCTGCAATCTTTTCAATTAAAATTGAAAATTACCTCAGGTAAGTGCAACTACAGACTGCAACTAACCTTGCAAGTTCTCCTGATTTGGATTAAGAACAAAATTTCCTTCATGACAGCTATTCCTATTAATCAATGCATGATGCAGCTACTGAAAACTTGCTCTAGAGGAACATCAATGTCAGCAAGACTGATAAAACTTTCTGTGAAGTTCGTACTCTTTGGGACAAAAAGCCATTTATGTTTTATGCAAGATAGACCAATTCATCCACACTCATATACTGAAAACACAGTGTATATACTTAGTATTAAGAAAACTTTAAGCTAATTAAAACCAGAAATATAGTGACTAAACAAAGAAGGATCATTAAGAGGCACTATCTAAGAATTCCCACCACAGTGACATTAAGTTCTTGGATGCCATGAAAAATAAGCTATCACAGCATCATATATTCAACGAGTCTTAGCAAAAATGAACTGCATTAAACTACTTAAAAATCTGTACCCTTGTTTTCTTTAATAAACTTTACTACACTAATATCTTCTCTTTGTAAAGAATCAGTTATTTTAGGAATAAAGCCTCAGTTTATGCCACTATAAAAAACCCCAAGAGAAACGAGAAACAGCAGTTCAAAACAAGTTTCTTCACTTCCTTTTTCAATGATTCACCGAGAAAAAAAACCAAAGCTCCAGATTTAACATTTCTCATCTAGCAGGAGTCAATCTACTTGTTGGGATGGGATTATATTTACTTATCCTCTATTAACATGTAATACACTGGGTAGGGTTGAGTTTCCAAGTACTTCAGTAATATCTAGCAAATTATAACAGCAGTGTAGTGTAGGTATTATTTCCTTTTAACTATAGCAACTAATGATACAAAGAAGAAAAAAAGAGTCAGTAATAATTACTTTAAAAGATGCCAAAATACGATCATGGCAGTAAATAGCTCAATCACTGAATCGAGAAGGAAGATGAGGCCACCTGGGCACTGAACTTCATTGATGATTCATCAGCGGAAGGAAAGGCAGGTTTAGGGTTTGTGCATAGACGTGGAAGGGAGCGCCGTTCCCAAGGAAGCGCCCGGAGAACCCGCACACATGACGGGAAAGCGCATCTCCTGGGGAGGCCGCCAGTGACCGCGCCGGGCACCTCTCTTCGCTCCCATCCGCCACACTGAGCCTCCGCGCCGCGGACAAACACGCCACCACAAACACACACACCAGCCCGAATAACCGAAGCCGCTCCGCATGCCGCACCCGAGGGAGTCCCCATCCCAGGCAGGCCCGCGCGGGGCACTCACATCCTGGTGGTCCTCCACCACCCACACGGGCAGGGCCGAGTAGTGCCGCCGGGAGGCCCCGCGGGGCCGGGACGCGCCGCCGGGCCCCGGCTCCGCTCCGCTCATGCCGCCGCTGCCCCCGGGCGGGCGGCGCTTCCGCCCGCAGCACCTCCCACCGCTTTCCTGTTCCGGAGCCGGGGCGCTGCGGGCAGCGTTTGCCTCGGCGGCGGCGAGGGCGCCAGGTGGGCTCGGCGTGTCGGGCTGTCCGCGGAGGGGCGGCGGGGCTGCTCTTGGGCCGCTCCGCGCTGCCCGTGGTGCTCCGCAGCGGACGGGGCCGGGGCGTGACGGGGGCGCAGGTCCCGGGGTCGGGGGCGCAGGTCCCGGGGTCGGGGGCGCGGCGGCTCCGCGGGGCTGGCGGGGCCGTGCGGCGGAGCAAAGCCCGGTGCGGGGAGCGGGGCCCGGCCGGGGGCGGCTCCGTGCCCCCGCCCCACCCGGGGCCGTCGGGAGGCGGCGGTGCGGTGAGGCGGCGTGTCAGCGGATGGGTCAGGTCGGAAGGGACCAGTGTGTCATCTGGTCCAAGCTCCCGGCTCCAGCGGGGTCATCCCAGTGCACATGGCACAGGGTTACGTCCAGACGGTTCTTGAATAACTCCGGTGAGGGAGACTCCACAACCTCTCTGGGGAATCCGTTCAGTGCGCGGGCACCCGCACAGTAAAGAAGTTCTTCCTCATGTTCAGGTGGAACTTCCTGTGCATCAGTTTCTGCCCGTTCACTCTTGTCCTGTTGCACGGCACCACCGAGAAGAGCCTGGCTCCATCCTCTCTGACACCCTCCCTTAGACACTTACAGACATTGATGATATCCCCTCTCAGTTCCTCTCTTCTCGATGTGTCGGTGCCGTTTTGCTCTCAGCAGCGCATCTGCAGGCAGAGGCGAGTTTATTCGGTATTTTTTAGGGGACCAGTGCTGCTTTAGAATGCAGTGGCTCCCATCAGTGCAATAAATTTCCTCTTTAGGTGACAGGGAAAGGGGAGTTTGTCATTTTCTGTGTGTTTGAACTTACCTAACTTTAAATGAAAATTGAATGTGACTTGCTTTTGCAGCAGAGGGAGCTTTAAAATAATTTGGACATTTAAAATAGTTTTGTGTATTTTTGATTTTTTTTTGTCAGTTGTGATTCTGTGCATTCTGAAGGACTGAAATTAAAGTAGTAGGACTAGAGCAGTTCTCTGGCATTGGAGAGATCAGAGAGCCGATAAAGGAGACCCTTTATTTGAATGCTATGACATGTTAGAAAGAAACACGCTTAAAAGACAAGCACTGTGGTACAGCTTGTTTAAAGAAAATGTGTATGTGAATGTTAGTGAGGTCTAAAACAGTCTTCTGTTACAAGCCTGAGTTGTGTAAGAGCAAAGCAGGAGAGCTAAAGCAAAATTAATTCTGCATCTACTAGATTGTAGTTAATGTCAAGAAGGTGTACTGGTGCCAGACAAAATGGATGTTGACTTACTTTTTTTCTCCCTGGTTTTGGGGTTTTTTTGAGAGCCTTTACAAAGTTGGAGGGTACTGAGCAGGTACAGGCTCAGACTGGAAGGAACAAGTGGCTTTATACCATCATGACTGCTGTCTCCCAAAAGTGTGAGATTCTCACTTACATTGGCGCTTGGTTGTTCTGGAGAGGGAATGACTGGCACCAATTCCAGTCGCTCCCACTAAGCCCTGCGTGTGTGAGGAGGGTCCTCTTGATTCCTCCTCTTTGATGTCTGTCCTTTTGTCCTGTGTTTCTTTTCCTTTCTCTGTCCAGTTCATCAGAAGCTGTCTACTTTCTCTCAGCAAGAGCTACATCTTTTGCTGCAGTGGCACCGGAATGCAGCTGAGAGTAGTGCTCTGAGCAGTCCAGGTTGGCCATGTTGCACTATAGCAGGTGGAGTATAGCCTGTGCATGTACTTCAGCATCAGCAAAGCCTCAGGGAAAGGGAAGCTTTGTTTTCTTTTTCTGGTGGTCTTTCCAATTATGTGTGTGTCTCCCTTTTCTTTCTCACTTCCTCTCACGGAAAACAGAATTTGACTTCTGGAGGTGCTTAGATAATTTTTTTTTTTCTTTCCCCTTCCATTCCAGCCATAAGTTTTTTTGAGTGTTTTTTCTCCTTTTTTCAGTTTTGAAACTTAACATTGTAATTAAAGAATCAATTTTAACTTTAATGAAGCACAGTGACTTTCATTTGTGTTAGTGCCTTAAATACATGCACAGTTTTGAGCAACACTTAAGCCTACTTGAAACAGGGATAATTTCTCAAGGGTAACAGCGCTGAGAAGGCAGCTGAGAGATTTCTTGGGAACTATTTCTTTCAATGAATCTTCACGAAATTTTTTCCATAACCTGTAAGACATGTAACCTGTTTTTCCACAAAAATATGCCTACCTCACTTGAAATACTTTGAAGGGTCTGTTGAATTCAGTCCTTTAGTAAATTGGGGACTCAACGGTGAATGTAAATTGCTAGTATCTCATTTAAAATTTACGTGATTTGTTGGGCTAGGTACTGTGGAATGAGGTGTTAGTCAAGTCATTCTGCCTGAAGTTTAGAATTGTGTTCTAGAAAGAGCTTTTTGTTATGCAATTTGGGATGACCACTGCAGTTGTTAATAGTGAGTGGTTTCTTTGTTGTGGGGTATCTGAAGGTTTTATATCAGACTGTCTAAGTACTGGTAGAGGTGCTTGAATCCTTGACCTGCTATCATAACAATAATTTGTTGAAATTAACACTGCCCTAACTTGTAAAGCATGGTCCAGCTTGGGTTCTGGCTTAAAGACAATAGAGTGCTTTCATGGATTAGAGGCTTAAAAGAATCAAAAGGGGCATAAATGACCTGCACTAAAGGTCTGAGAAGCACAAAGCTCCCAGTGAAAGTCTGTGGATATCATTTACTGCTTCTGTTAAAGGAAACTGCAATTTCAGTATTTTAGGAGTAGTTCCTGCAGATGCGTTGAGGACATCTTACAAAAATTGTGTGACACTGGATTTTTATTTCCCTCAATAAAGGTGAGCCATGTCTTTCCATTCTGGGCGAGGATGTCCCCGTGGCCAGGGGGGACCAGGAGCAAGAACTTCATCACAGACCTACCGCCCTCAGAACCTCCGTCAGCTTCACCCACAGCAGCCCTCTGTACAGTACCAGTATGAACAGCAAACTGCCCCTCCAACAACCTATTCCAACCCTCCAACCACCGGTTACATGCCTCCCAGGCCAGACTTTGTGCCCTATCCTCCTCCAGTGCCCCCTTCCACACAAAATCCCATCAGCCAGTGTCCCATGAGGCCGCCATTTCCAAACCACCAGATGAGGCAGAGCTTCCCAGTACCTCCATGTTTCCCTCCCACTCCTCCGCCAGTGCCAAATCCTAGCAACACTCCCGTGCCAGGAACACCTGCTGGACAAAGCACCTTCCCTTACATGATGCCTCCCCCCACAGTACCGCACCCTCCCCCCCCGCCAGTCATGCCACAGCAGGTCAGCTACCAGCCTGTGTACTCTGCGGGGTACTCGCAGCAGTCGTTCCCACCGCCCAGCTTCAGCAGCTACCAGCACAGCTCCGGCTCCTTCCCGAGCAGCACTGCCAGCAGCAGTGCCAGCAGCAGCCACTTCCGGCACACGGGGCAGTACCAGGGAGAGAAGTCCCAAAGCGATCGGCGGTCCCCAGACAGGAGCAAGCACTATGATGAGCACCGGCACCGCGAGCATGGTCACATGCATGGCGACAGGCATCGCTCCACTAACCACGGGGATCGTCGGGATCGCGGCCGCAGTCCGGATAGGAGGAGGCAGGAAAGCAGTCGGCACCGGACGGATTATGACAGAGGAAGGATATCGCCTCATCACAGAAGTTACGAGCGAAACAGGTAATTTGAAGTGTTATCTGCCTGCAGGGGGAGAGATGTCATCATTGTTCCATAGTATGTGTTTGCATCAATGTTTTCTTCCCTTACCCTTGTTTTTCCCTCTAGCTCGGCAAGTAGCCAGTAGTCAGGTCTCATGGAAAGTTTCTGTTTAGACACTTTCAGGAACACTGCCTTTGCCTCATGTTTGTGAGCTGGCAGACTTGTTGCTCTTGTCCATGTATATAGTTTTCAAACAAGAGCTTCTTTGCATCCGACTGAGTGGATTGCTGAGTAGTGCTGAACATCTTTAGTGCAGAAATTTATGTACATGTGGCAGGAAAATTGAGTTGGCACAGGTTTGTGCAGAAGACTCTACAAAGTTGAGTCTTACAAACAATCAAGCCCCAGCATTCCGAATTTCAAGGTTTAGGTACCAGAGTTAGGGTGCCAGGTGTTACTTTCTTTCAATAAGCCTTGTATTTGTAGAGAATGTGGACTTGGTGGGGTTTTATAGTCTGATAGGAGCCCATATCTAATTCCTGCAATGAGATGTTTTAGTGAAAAGCTTGTTATGTTCATGATGAAGACCCTCAGCAAGCCAGCCTCAAGAGAGGACTGCGGTGAAAATGAGTGTGGGCCAGTTGTAGGCTTCACTGATGTAATTTGGACAGATGAGTGTGCAGTGCTTATTTTGGGATTTTTCATGAAGTGTCTGTCCCTCTTCTTCATGAACACAAAGAGCTTGGAAATTATGAGCTGACCTGATGCCATTTGCTGTAGTGTGTTTTGGAGCAAAGCATCATCAGTTAAATCTTCCTCATGTCTTAGATTTGTTGTTTGTAGCTCTTTATGTGTCTAATAAACTGTCAAAATATTCAAAGTGCTGCTGGAAAGTTAAGTATTTAAATATTTATCAGGGCTCCTGGATCACATGCTCTTAATTTTAAAAGCTCAGAATTTTTTCATGCCACATGTGGTACATGAATTTACTCATAAAGCATGTGCAAATGAAGCCAGTTTGATTTACATATGCAGAGACTTAATTACAGAACCTTAGACACCTGCATTCAAAAAGAACTCAAGCCTCACACTGAGTAAGTTTACTTTGATTTTCAAAAGAAGATTTTCCTGAAACTGAATGCCGCTGGCATTAAGGCACTGGCCTTTTCTGTATGAGATGCTTGTGGAATTTTCTCCTCCTTGCTGCATAATTTCAAGCTTCAATTTTAAATTTTGAAAATGCATGTTTTCAGTAGCTTCTTTCTCAAACACTTTTGGATTGCTGCTTTAGGCCAACAGCTTCCAGATCTACTTGACAGTGTATCTATTTATTTTGATTCAGAACTGTTTGCCACACTTGGGGTTGGTTTTTTTGTGCAGCATCCGTCTCCCAAGCAAATCAGATGGCATGGAATATGCTCTTTCTGAAGACTGAAATCTGTGCTTGAACAAGGATGACGCTGACAAACAGGATAAATGGGGCTGGGGAAAACGATAGATAGTTTATCTGAACTTCTTGCTTTGTAAATTTGCATTCTGTTTCGTATTATGAGCATGGAAACAAACATATATATATATGTTCATAAATAATTTTGACTCATTCTGTTAACCCACCTAGCCACTTGAAGCACCTGTTTATAATTCCTAGTGTATCAACAGACTAGAAGTTTTAACAGATGAACAATGAGTTGCCAGCTGTTAGCAGAGTATAAAAACTGCCTGTGTGATCTTTCCTGCCTAATAAATACAGTAATTTCATGGAATCACTTAGGTTGGAAAACATCCTTAAGATCATCAAGTCCAGCCTGTAACCTAATGCTGCCAATTCCACTGCTTAATTGTGTCCCTAAGTGCCACATCTACATCTCTTTTAAATGCTTTTTTAAGGAATGATGATACCACCACTTTCCTAGGCAGCCTGTTCCAGTGCTGGATAACCCTTTGGGTGAAGAAATTTTTCCTACTATCCAAATGAAATCTCCCCTAGTGGAACTTGAGGCTGTTTCCTTTTGTTCTGTTGCTTGTTACGCGGGAAAAGAGGCTGACCCCCACCTGGCTATAAGCCCCTTTCAGGCAGTTGTAGAGAGCAACAAGGTCTTCCCTGAGCCTCCTTTTCTCCAGGCACAAGAACCCCAGCTCACTCTCCAGACCCTTCACCAGCTCTATTGCCCTTCTCAGGACATGGTCCAGCACCTCAATGTCTGCTTGTAGTGAGGAGCCCAAAACTGGACACAGGATTCTGGATGCAGCCTCACCAGTGCCAAGTACAGAGGGACAATCAGGGCCCAGGTCCTGCTAGCCACACTATTTCTGATATAGGCCAGGATGCCATTGGCCTTTCTGGCCACCTGGGCCTATGCTGGCTCATATTCACCTGCCTATGACCAACATCCTCATTTGGTGTAACTGCTAGATTTTGCTTAGCAGGCTGTAGCTCCCTGAGGGTTCAGCGAGGGTTTCCTAGGGCAATGCGACCTGTTGCATCCCGAAGTCCATTTCGGATGGCCCTGCAATCTTGCTCTGGTCAGCTATCAGTGTTACAACCAGTGATGATGGATGAAGTGAGAAGGGCCTCTCATGAGGGTTGAGATGGCTTTAATCACATTTTGTCCTCGTGATTTCCAGAGGCAGAGAGACCCCGTGGTCTGCACGTGAGGGGGTTTTGTCAGGGGTCCAGGGCCAGTACCTGGGCAGGGTTGGGGTACAGGAACCAATATGGAGAAACCGAGGGAGTGGCCAAGGCTAAGGGCAGGGGGGAGCAGGAAGGGGAGCATGGCATCATGAGAGCAGTGGGTTAACAGGCTACTACACTCATTTGTTCTGCTGGACAGCTTTCCAGCCCCTCTTCCCCAAGACTTCAGTTAATTTAAAGCTCTTTGATCCCAGAAATAGGTTTGGGTTGTCAAATTCTTTATGTGTATGTGCAAGCTGAGTTTTGTAGATGAGAGTTATAGTTTCAGCATTGTGCAGATTGTCTGTATCTGTCTGCTCTTTGTGTGTGCTTGAGGTGGCTGTAAGGGAGAGAGGGCTTGCCTCAAGCACTTGAATGACTGCTGTGTTTACAAAGCTATTGTGCTTGAAGTAGGTTTTCTTTCCCCTCCTTGGAGCATTTGGAATGGTTGTAGATACAACAATCTTACCCTTTGCCACTCATAACAGGAGAAGAGGAAGAATGGTAATAGGTCCTGTGGTGAGTTCATAGATGTTGCCTATGTATGGTGTGAATTAACTCTTGTATTGAGATAGACGGCTTTGTTGAAGCAGATGGAGGACATGGATAGATGACTCTTTTACAAGTTTCTTGAAGGTCAGTGTCAAGAACATCTTTTAGCAGTCAGCATGTGGCTGTCATTTTGCATTAACATGATCTTAGACTGCTTTTGTGTTCCTTTCAGGTGTTGAGTGTAAGCAGATTTCTCATTCAGCTTATTTTTTGAACTTTTCAAGGGAACGGGAGAGGGAGAGGCATAGGCACCGTGACAGCAGAAGATCACCATCACCAGACAGATCCTACAAAAAGGATTACAAGAGAGCAGGAAGGTAAGGAAGACTGCATGTGGTCTCTTGAGCATTTGAGGCTCTGTGCATCCACTCGTGATGTTTTGTGTGCATATGTGTCTCATTTGAAACTCAGAAAAGATGAGTGTCTTAAATTTATGATCGTATACTGATACTGATGCCAGTTATCTCAAGACCTTGTAGAGTTAGAAACAGGATTAATCTCTGGAGAGAGAGTTTCACTGCTGTGTCCTAAAGACTTTCTCTTACATCTTCTGTAAAGTACCAAAATTATTTAAAGTCATTCTATCTTTAGATTATCATTTAGAGGCTTTTCTTATATTGCTGCTCCTTTCTGAATTCTCGATAGTTGAAATCATTACAATGTTATTGGTTCTGTAGGCAGAGGAGATTTAAAAGAAAAAAAAAGCTGGTAGTTTCCTTATTCATCTTTTGAAAGCATTACTCTTGTGATGCATAAGGAATATCACACATTGTGTTGTTCAAAGGCATGTTAGAGTTACAGAAGTGTGGTTTCTGTATAATCTTTTTAATAAAACCTGAATTCTTTTGTCATGCCAATAGTTTGTGGGCTATGTTTTGAAACTTCTTACTGTAACTTTTAGTTGTTAGTTATGTGACTTTTATTTTTTACTACTGAGTTCCTAACTTAGAAATAAAATCAAAAGAAATTCACCTAGAATGAAGTAGGAATTGTAATTTAAAATGCCATGTAATTTTTATTTTAATTCTTTAATATGGCTTAAAATAAAAAGCACATCGAATTTTAAGTCATTTTTATAGCAGTTCAGAACTACAAATTGCTCTTGTACTTTTTGTGATGCAAGTTAAAAGCTAGAAAGGCAACTGATTTTGCTGCAGTTTATATGATAGAATGATGTACTGATCTGAAGCAAACTCTTTTTCATTTTAAAACCGTCACTGTTAAAATAATAAAGGGAATTGCTTTTGTTTTCTTTCTCCCTCTAAGCCGGTCTCCAAGCAGAGAGAGAAAGAGAACCCGATGGGAGGAGGACAGAGAAAGGTGGTCTGAGAACCAGAACTCCAGCAAAGAGAAAAATTATACTGCTGTCAAAGACAAAGAATCAGAAGAGAATGCATCTGAAAAAAATGAAGAGGAAGATGAGGAATTGCTTAAGCCAGTCTGGGTTCGCTGTACCCATTCTGAAAGCTATTATTCCAATGACCCCATGGATCAAGTGGTATGTCAGTGGGAACTCTAAAATGACTGCAGACAGTCCTTTATAATAGGAACCCTTCAGCAGGATCGTGTTTTGTGTCATTTAATTCTTCTCTCTTCCTAATCATCTCAGTCTTTTAACCCCATTAGGGGCTTCATTCGTTGCTGTTCTTCTCTGTTTTCATCAGTTCCTTTTGTCTGTTAGCATTCAGATAAGTGGTACACGGAAAGGGGGTACTTTTTTACTTTTTTTGTCTCCAGGAAGGAAAGTTCGATTTTTTTTTTGCCTATTATACCTGTGTTTGAGCAAAGATGCCTCAAGCACCATATATTCCTGCAACCTTGGAGATGTGCTATACCAGCAAATGAAATCATTTGTTTGTTCACCAAAGCAATGTAATGATATGCTAAAGCCTTATTAGGTATTCTGGTGTTTCACTGAGCTACAAAGATCCGTCTTTCCCACCTTCTTGCTTTTTTTCATTAAATGCTGGTAGATATTGAGTTCCTGTGCTATATTAACACTCTCCTTTTTTTTGTTCTGTTGTTGCTCTAATTTTTTTATTAACAGGGGGACTCTACTGTGGTAGGAACAAGCAAGCTCCGAGATCTGTATGAAAAGTTTGATGAGGAGTTAGGAAAGCGACAGGCAAAGGCCAAAGCAGCCAGGCCGCCATGGGAGCCACCGAAAACCAAGCTGGATGAAGATTTAGGTAAGATGAAATGATGACAAAGCTCTGAAATGGAATAATCTGTACTTAATCTCTTTTGGCAGTTGTGTGTATTTAATAATGTTGATAGGTGTTTTTTAAGTCCCTCCTTTGTTATTTCATATCCATGGGAGTTTTACTGTAGTTTTGACTGAAGCAGAGTTCAGTTCTTTACCCAGAAAGCCTAGGGGAAAAGGGGGGGTATCCAGCACTACTAAATGCTGGTTTCTTCCATGGCATGAAACACCCTGAGCATGATCAGATAGTCCAGAGAATGGCATATGAGAGGTTTTGAGGAGCTCCTGGTTTTACATTTCTGAAGACCAAGCAAGGGTAGTGGTGATAGACTCATGCTATAAAAACAAACATAGGAGTTTTTCTTCAGTATTGTATTTTTGTTGTGCAGGTCTGCTTAGTATGATCAGACCTCTGCAAAAGTATTAGTTTTCATAACATACATTATCTGCATTATCTTGTACTACCTGTATGGTCTTCTGACACTGAAATACATCCAGCAGCATCAGATACTGGGGAAATACTGGTTGAATTATCAGGGCAGAGGTTTTTATAGCAATTTGTCTACCCAAAAGTCAGTGAAAGCTATTTTTCTTGGTTTGTTTTGTGAAAGCTGTTGTTCTTTTCCTACTTCCAGCATTTCAGTGTTTCATAGTGTGTTTTTTAATGCTTTAGTTCAAGACATTTTAGGCATATCACAGTAATTTAGATACTCTGTTGGGCTTGCTTTGTAAATATTGCTTCATGTTGGCCAGGTAAGCTGCTTCAAACTTTCATGTCTCATCTTAGTAACTCATTAAAAAGTCACATATCAAAAATCAAAGCTGAATTACAGGCCTGATTACATGGTTACATGCTGATGGTATAAAAGGATGCAATGAAGAGGAAAGAAAAAGAGAAATACAGATGAAATAAAATGTGAATTCACTTTTGTAAAGGAATTCTTCACATTTTTTTTGAACAGCGAATTTGCATATATTTAAACTCCTTCAAGAATCACTAGCAAAGTAAACCGTAGGGTTTTTTCGGAGATGTTTTTTCATGTGGGTGAATCAAGGATGGGACTGCTGCATTCAACATACCTGCATAAAGCTGTTATTCCTCAGATCTCTGAGGAAGAAAGCCTGCTGCTCCAGGCTAAAATATGATAGGGCCAAGAGCAACTTCTCCATTTTCTTTTCCTAGTCTTTCTGGAGAACCTGAAGGCTCTATTCACTCTCTTCACTGTTCCCCTGGGCTAATTTGGTGTCTGTGGCAGCTTCTCCTACAGCCATGTAGTGTCTAGTAGTTTGTCTTACTTTTTAACTTCAGTAAATGCTGTCTCTGTTCTGGCTTGTGTCAGCAGTAGTCGTGTTTTGCAGTGAGATAGCAGTGCACTCCAGGAGTGCTTTTAGATCATGAAAGGCTGATGATGGAAGAAATTCTTTACTTGGGGGTGGAGAGGCACTGGAACAAGTTGCCCATAGAGAGAAGTTATGGATGTCCTATCCCTGGCAATGTTTAAACCCAGGCTGGATGGGGCACTGAGCAACCTGGTGTAGTGGGAGATGTCCCTGCCCGTGGCAAAGGGATTGGAATTAGATGGTCTTTAAGGCTCCTCCCAACCCATACCATTCTATGATTTCAATACGTGACATCGAAAAGTTCTGTGTTAGCCTTTTGAAACTCCAGCTTACTCTCATGGGTTCCATGCACATTTTGCACCTGAAAATAGACCTCAGTATTAATCAGTTGTAAATCAGAGAAGTTCTGAAACTTAAGTCTTTGTGAATATTTGTAGGAATACACATGTGCATACTTTGTAAGAAAACTCTTATTTCAGCTGAGCATAGATGACCTATGTAAACCACGTGCTCCAAGGACATATTTTAATAACACCTTATGCCAAATTATGAACTGTGTAAAAATACATCTTGATTAAAAAAAAAAAGGGAAACTTTTTCCTACTGATAGTCTCTCATTTTCTTTCTCTCCTTTTTCTTTCAACTAAGGAGAGTCTCGCGTTCAGTAAATGTGTATTTTAAAACCATAGTTTCACAGTATTTGAAAGCACTGACGGTACAGTAATATATTTTAAGTCAAAACTTGACAAATGGAAGAAATATTGCATTTTATTCCAAGAATAATAAACTTTACTTGCTTCCTGGTATATGTCTTGGCTGTGAATGCATTTATTTAAATTGGACCTGAGGATATCTGTGAAAATGAGTGACTAAAATTACGTGCATAAGAAAGGGAGTTACTTCAAAGTACCACAGGAGATTACAGATATGTGAGATCAAGGTTTTTGAATGTGGAGGTTTTTTTAATATTAAGTCCAGACATTAATTCATGTTAGAGAATGCATTGCTATGGAGAAGAGAGCATGTGGAAGTGTTTTTCAGCTGTCTTTATTTCTTCTGTGTGAATCAGAGAGCTCCAGTGAGTCAGAGTGTGACTCTGAAGATGACAGCAGCTGCTCCAGCAGTTCAGATTCAGATGTTATTGACGTCATTGCAGAAATTAAGCGTAAAAAGGCACACCCTGATCGTCTCCATGAGGAACTGTGGTACAATGATCCAGGACAGGTAGGGTGTGAGGAAAAAGTGCTGGGTATCCAAAGGTCATTCTCCCAATAAACTGAAAATTCTGCATTGTTGTCAAACATGTAGAGTGACTTCTATTTCAAAATGCTTTCTTTACCCCTGTTTTCCCTTTTCTCTCTCATCTTCTTCAAAGCATTTCACTTTTGATTTCAAGAGTGTGGTTCCAGCTGATTAATCCTGTGGATTATTCAGTTGGAATCATGTCTGACAGCATTAATAAAAACTGAATTGCTAACAGTATGCTAATGCTATCCTTTTAGCCCTGAGATAAAGGTACACAACTGAATTGTGTGGTGGAGAAAAGGCAATATGTGTACATCCTTTACAAATTTTTCACCTTAAGCTCTCAGCTCATAATGATAAATAATGTTTTAAATACACAGCTAATGCTTCTAATTTCTTGTCTAATGGTTCTTTTGTAATTGCATGGAGATTGTAATTCTCATTAAATATAATTGCTGAGCTCATGAAGTGCTGTTTTGAATGTACACATTGCACAAAAGACTAGTTTTTGTTTGCAAATTCACCATCTTCATCTTTCTTACTTAAATATTTTACAATCTATTTTCTCATTTCAAGTGACATGTCAGTAAACTTATTTTTCTGGCACTTTGTGTGATGTATGAGTTTAGCGTGCAACAAATCATAATGTGAAGAGATACTGCAACGCATATTGCCACTGTGGTAATTCAAAAGTCTGTTGAATATTCTATTACAGATTCCTGTTTATGCTTCTAGTTTAAAAAGAATGATTGAGCATAGCTAGTTGGTTTTATTTGTTTGGAAAACAAACTTAGCGAACTGTTTAGATATTTAACAGAAGAAGTTGTGTAGCTCTTGGGCACACTTCAGAGTAATGTTCTATGAAGAATATTAGCAGGAAAAAAGTGGAAAAACTGAGTTTCTTGCTGAAAAACATTTTTTCCCAAAAACTTTCTTGAGACTGACTCTTCATCTTTTTTGAAAGGGCTACAATCAATCATGGTGAGCTTGTCAGTGCTGTTGTACTTCTGTGTAGATTTTATTTGAAAACATTGAAGTTTTCATAGGTATTTATCTGGTGTGTCAAAATGCTTTCTGTCAATAAATAAAACAGGAATGATTGACATGCACTCTGACATGTACAAGTACACTGTCTGACATGGAACTAGATTTGTAGGATGAATCTTCCCAACCCTTCGATCTGAGAAGCTTGTTTGTTAATTTGGATAATCTCCAGCAGTGCTGACAGTTGCCAGGAAATAAATTGTTAAATTCAATGCCACCACAGCGGCTTTTGCCTTACAAATGTGATCTGCTTGTTTGTGTTGCTCTGTTGGTCAAAGAAGGCATTGCCTATGTAATTTGTAATCTCTCACCATCATTTTACCATCAATTCATGATTGCTCTCCTGCATTTTTTTCTATGAGCAGTGTTGTTAGGAACAAGCTAGAGATGGATCTGACTTGCTTCTCAAGTCTTGGCTTTACAAGGACTTAACATCTCTCTGAGTTTTGGCCTGTGCATTTAATAGAAAAGAAACAGTATTTGTGCTGAATAGTTCTAAGAATTAAGGATGAGATTTCAAAAATAAGTGATAATTATTTAAATAGCCTCAGCAGACCCTTAGTTTTGGGGCACTGATGAGCAATTAGCTGTTGACTGTGTTTTTAACTCTCTTCTGTCTTGTTGCTGTGTATGAGGAAGTATGCTTCTACCTAATGAGCATGATTCAATTTCTTGGAGCCTGTTCTTCTCAAGAGTATGGGAAAAACTGTGAGAACAACAAGCTGTCACGTCACTCCATTGTTAAGATTGTGTGGCTAAGTTTCCAAACGAGTAGGGAAGTTCCCTGCTTCTTATGATCCTTTGCACGTATGCATTGTGCCAATTTGAAGAAACTGAGGTGAACATTTAGAGAATTAACATCAAAACTAAAAGGTTGCATCCCTGTCCCAACTGCCTAAAGCTAACATTAACAGTGGTTTAATGAGTCTTTCTTCCTGTGGTATCTTCACATTATATCTAATATATGATAATGCCATTTAGCCCCACTGTGGATGCTGTTTGTGTTTTCAGACTGCTTGTAATAGCATGGAAACTTCTGCTGGTTTTTCTGTTGCATTGCAAGTTTATTGTTTGTTTGGTTTTTTTCCTAAGTCTAAAAGAAGTTTAATTTCTTGGATTCAAACTTTGAAACCTTGGGTTGGGAACTTACTTTGTTTCTCTGGTTTGTTTCTGGGCTTCTTTTCTTGGATTTCTGCAATGGGCATAATGTTAAGGGCAGAAAGCTTTAGGCTGTTGCAGTAGTTGATAGTCTGCATTGATCTTGGTCATAAAAGTGAAAAGAAAGATGCTAGCATTGTAATGTATGCACTGGCCCTTTTTGGTATAGCTGCTTGATGCTCATACTGAATACTCAAGTGGGTGTTTCTTCCCCCTTTATCTTTTTTACTGATCTGTTCACTGGATGGATTTGAAGTGTTCCCATTAGTTCTTTGAAGTACCAAGTAAAATCTTTGAATAGTCTGCATTTCAGGAGATAGCCTTGTTCCATGTCAAAAGGCTTAGTTGAGGATGGGTTTTCAGTCAGAGAATCCAGTGGAACTGTTTGAATATGGAGATTTCAGCATGTAAATGTTGACACACACATGTTTAGGACCTGAATTTCGTTTTAGGCAGTCATCATGCTGTTTATGTGTATAAGCAATGGAAAAGAGGTATATTATAGCAGGGTAGTAGAATTCTGTTGAGAGTGCTTTCCCATCTTGTGCTTCTGAAACAGTGATGCAGTTCTAATGCTGCTGTGCAGTTTTCTGTGCTAGTTTGAAAACAAACCAGTGGGGGGCACCAAGTCAGAATAACAATTTAATGGAAATTAAAGAAAAGGAAAAGAAAGTAAAAGAAAACACTGACAGAGTCAAGATACAACCTGAGTCCCTGTTAGGCAGGGTGGTGGTAGCAGTCTGGTGGAATGGTGGCTGCAGTCCTCTGAAGTGGTGATCCTGTAGTAGAAGGGGTCTGCTCTTCCTCAGAAAGTCCAGTGGTGGCTGTGTAGCTTCTGTCCTCTGGAAATCCAGTGGAGAGAGTGTCTCTGGTGCTCAGAGTCCCAGATTATATCCACGATGGGATGCTTGGTTCCTCCCTCTGGGTGGAGCATCTCACAATGGGGTAATGAGTCATGAGGCCAAGTGTTGATTAGGCTCGTTAACAGAAGATAGTCCGGAGGGAGTTATCTCTGAGTCATGCAGCAGGACAATGATGGGCCATTAACAGCAAGATAGTCTGGGGGGAGGAGGCAAGGAAACACTGCCCCACCTGATTTCCACTGCTCATGAGGGTGGTAATAGAATACACTTCAACCCAGGACATTTTCTTAACATTAGTCTATACTGTTTTCAGTTTTATTGGCTTAAGAACATCCACTTAATCTAAGCATGACAGGCTTTTAGAAGCATCAGCACTCAGGGCATTAAAACCAACATACTTTCCCAAAACCACTTTTCAATAAAACCAGAATCCTATTTTGTTTTTGACAGATGAATGATGGACCTTTGTGCAAGTGCAGTGCTAAAGCCCGGCGAACGGGAATAAGACATGGCATTTATCCTGGCGAAGAGGTATTAGTAATTCTAAGGATTGCAATTATGAATACACACTTGCAGCTGTAAATTCCTGCTTAGGTTGATTTGAGGGGTCTTTCCCATGATTTACCAGCTGAGTAAAAAAAAATGCTTGTGCAGCTTTAAATCATTTAGTTATGTAACCTCATATTTAAAATGCAATACTGGTAGTGAAATCCACCTGGAAACTGTAGAAAACTTTTGCCTGTGTTTGCTTAGTTTTAGGTTTGTTTGGGTTTTTTTTTAAGTTTCTGAAGCATGATTATGTTCATAGAAAAGAACTTGTGATCAAAAGATCTGCTATCTTCAAGTGGATGAATACATTGTGAAGGGCCCACTCTGCGAAGTGATTACTTTAAAAGAAAAAGTAAATAGTAATCTGCTGCTGAAAGAAGCAGAAGGCTTGTCAGGAGGCATTCTTGCCTTAGCATGTAGGCTTTACAATTTATCTTTGTGCTTTTTCTTGAAAAATTTTATTTTTCAGTAGGCCTTCTTACATATATTTACCGAAACAATCTTTTATTTCTCTGCAGTTAAGGAGTTATGAACGTTTCTGTGAATTATTTGAGTTCAGAAAATTGGCTTTGGTCTGAAGCTTACTATAAATTGCTCTAGTTCAGGATCTATTCCTCCCCATGTTACATCTGGGGTTCTTCTTGCAGAGGAGGGAGAAAATTTAGGAGGAGAAAACTACTATATATAAAACTTGCTGCGTGAAGGCCGCTGCTCCCTGGAACAATGCCATCTGGGAATCGCAGGTTTCACAAAATCTCCTAGGATATACTACTTTTCACAGTGTCCTGTAGATGAAACTGCCTAGTTTTGAACTAGCTTATTTGCAGCTGTCTTGTCGCAGCAGTGAGAAGCTTATTTTGGGGCTGAAGAGCCAATGTAATCACCCTGCTTACTGCCTAAGGTTTGCAGAGTGGCCAGAGCAGCGTAGTGGTGTAGCTGTCTTGCCAATGCCACAGGCCAACTTTTCTTCCGCTGTTCAGAGTAGCTCCCTGCTCACTGCAGTGATTTTATTCTTTTTCCCAATGTATTCCAAGCAGGCTGGTGGCAGCCTCTGAACTGCAGCAAGTTGTATGTAGGGCACATGATAAACTGGTTTTGTCTGACTGTTGAGGAGTTTAGGTCTTTACACAGGACTGCTTCAAAACAGTCTGGAAGGAAACAGGAAAGTCCTTGTGTCTGGCTGCCTTTGGACCTCAAAGTCAAGCGTTACAGCCTTGTAATAGAGTGGGGTTACCAGGGCTACCTCTGTGGTGATACACTAATCCCTTCTCTTCAGGCCTCAGATTTCCCCCACGCAGATGGACTGATACCTGTCTATCTTGATAATGTCGCTTGGGATCGTCTTGTGTGATGTTCAGGCTCCTCTTCATAAACTTTTAAAAATGTGTTTCCTGAAACAAATTTATATAGGAGAGGAAATTAGTCTGGAACGTAAACAGCTAACTGTGGTGTGTAGGAGAGATGGAGAGTTAAATGGAAAATTAAAAAAAAAAAAATCACCTTTTTTGCTTTTGAATAGCTTTAAAAATATTTCTTAAAGTGAAAGTGGAGATAAGGCCACACTTTCCTCCTTTCCAGAATACTTAATTATGACTACCTGCTTTTATTTAATTTTTTCTAATGCATATTTCATGGCTATTAGAAATGCTTTATTCTCTCTTTTAATCTAAATTTGCCTTGACTGTACACATAACTCTACTTATCTCTTCCTTTAAGCCCATTAAACCATGTCGCCCCATGACCAACAATGCTGGAAGACTGTACCACTATCGAATTACTGTGTCACCTCCCACAAATTTCTTAGTAAGTACTTTATAAATAATTCAAACTAGGACTCTGATTTTGTTTTCAGTGACAAAAGTCTTACTGCTTCTTGCTTACTCCTTGGTGGTTTTGTTTGCTTTTTTAAGACAGACAGACCTACTGTTATTGAGTATGATGACCATGAATATATCTTTGAAGGGTTCTCCATGTTTGCACATGCCCCACTAACAAACGTAAGTATGGTCATTGCTACATACTTCAGGTTTCATACAGGGGATTTCTTTACAGGGTGCTCATTCTGCCCTGAAGCAGAACTTCTCTAAAAAAACAATACATGTATGCTACATGTCTTGCCAGCACTTGAGACTGGGGAAAGATATTTGTGCTAATGGATCTCTGATTTTGTCTTGACTGATTGTGGTAAGCAGCGTCTTTGAACTGTGACTGAGGCTGTGATGTGCATTGAAGTAATGCTTTTACGTGTTTTGCAGTTCAGAAGTGAATTAAAACCATGGAACAACTTGCTAAAACTGCTAATTGGATTTAAATTGGATGAGTGGGTTTATTAAGTTGGCAAAGTTTAAAAAACTACCAACAACAACAAAAAAAGTTTTCCCCTTCAAGTGACAAATTAAATTATTCAGAGATCCACTCTAAAGGGTTTTCTCCCTTCTTAAAACTTACTTAGATGTCTCCAGTACTTTATAACAGCTGTTCAGCTTCTTCAGGACCTAGCAAGTTACGATTTTTAGCAAAAGCTGTAGGTATATACAGGTGTTTGTGTTTTGAAAGCAAGTGTAACAAGAAAAGGACTTGACTGGTACCTGACTGCCTTGCTTTTCCAATACAAGCTGAGTTAGCCAAACATGAATGGAAAATATGCAAATGCTTCATTCCTGTACACTAGAAGATTTTTTTGTTATCTTGGTTATTTCAAGGTTTTCTCAAAAAATTCAATGTGTGTTAGTTTCTGTGGTTTTTTTATCTATTCCTAGCAATATCACCAATGCCACAACTCAGTGTAAGAATGGTTATGAACACAGGACTGGCATGTAAGGATACTGGAACTGAGAGGCACTGAGAAGAAATTACTTCTGACAGTTTGCTTACGTAATGGATATGAAAACACTTCACTTTTGGTGGTCAGGGGAAGGGACTCTTGTTGATAAGTGAGAGAGTGGAGTTCAGCCTCTGACATGGCAATGGGAAGCACTGCTGCCCAGTAGCGTTAACTTGGTCTCAGCATTCAAGGCAAATTTATGTCAAGGCTTTACGTTTTCACTTTGCTAATGAGCAGAAAGGAGCAGTTTCGTTTTACTCACGTTAAAAGAATAAAGAGACCCTCTTATCTTTACAATTTTTGTGTCTACTATGTGACAGCAAGGCAGAGAGTTATGGAAATCTTTAATATACAGACAACAAGGAAAGCTCTTCTTTGATATGAATGGTTAGAGAATCTATTAAGCTGTAAAGTGCATATGTGCATATGTGTTTTTTCTCATTCCAGATAGGGGAAGTGATCAGCTACAAATGATTACTTTTTTACAGAGCTGAATACAAAGCAATACTGTGATGTCAATTCCTGCTACTAACACATATAAAGCCCTTTGGAAGGAGTCTCTTGATGTCATGATATGATTTTTGGTATACAACATAAAATCTGCTCTTTGAGGGATGCTTTGGAACATATTTGATAAAAGAGAGGTAGCAAAAGGTAGTAAAAATAGAGATCTGAATGCCAACATCTTTGCATTAACCAAATTTCTGTAGTATGAAGTCTTAGGTTTGCACTTAGGTTATTCCTGAGCTACTGCTGTTATTACTGAGTAATAAATGAGCAGCTCAAGTATTAGGGGAAGTGTTTAGTACTGTCATAGGAAAAATTATAATTTTCATATTATAAATACCAAACCAATTTTACACTACCAACCACATGTTCTTTTACAGTGTATTTGCTTGTTTACATGGAACTCCAGTTCATGGAGATCTTAGTCGTGGTCAATTCTCTAAAGTATTCAACTTCTAGTTTAAATTATGTGTTAGAAAGTAAGTAAATAATCCCTGTACTTTTTTTAAAGCCTCACTGATTTAAGTATGACAGGTTTTCATCTGCTCAGATTCTAAGTGGTATATTTAATGGTATATTCCAAGCTCTTGGGGGGAGGGGGGTTGTATTCACATTTGATACTGTATCAAACTGTAAGAAATGCAATTTTGTTCTGTCATTTGTTGCAGCTTCTTAATGTATCATGCAGATAACAATAGATTTTTGTAGTCAGTATAGTCCAGTGTTTGGCAGGGGGCTGTAAGAAGATGCAAGCAGAATATTGCACCTCTGCTATGTACGTTGATTTCACTGCAACACCATCACTGTTCAAATACTTATTTGTATGCTTACCAGTGTAAAGTAACCTTGGGTTCCTTCACTTTCAGAGATCATGGAATTATTCTAACACTCTTTTATACCTTTGAGGCCAGTGAGTAGTAAAATTTGGTAAGAGCTGTAAATGTGTAAGGGAAAATTAGGCATTTTTGTAGTCTTTTAGGAATTTAGCTTTTTTTCTCTGAAAATCCCATTTAAAAAAATGAAGCACCTTCCGCAATTTATGGACCATAAAAAGATGAAAAAAAGGAATTAAATGTTTGTCTTGCTAGCTAGTCAGGTGAAATTCTGAGAATATTTATTGCATGAAATTAGTATAAAACTGTAAATTTGTCCCTAAGCTATTACATTATGTTGCTTTGACTTAAAACTACGTTTTAAGACCGTAGAGCTGACACAATTGGCAGTGAGCTAAAAACACCTTGCTTTCAGATCACTGTATCAATCTGACATACTGTGTCACAAACAACAAATTCACTTGCAAATATCCAAGTGAGAGAAGATACAGGTTGTCTGAGGTTTACAGGTGCACTTTTCCTTCTAAAGAAAATTTCATCTCCAGTAGATGGCATTATTGAACCTTCCTTCACCATCCCTCCTGTCAGCATTGTGTTTTATTACCGAGGTGAAGGCTGGAACTGGTACTCTGTTTACAGGTGCTTGTGTTCTTGTCTTTGCATGATCCTCCAGAGCAGCTGTTACAGTAAGTGCCCTTTTCAGCAGACAGTAATACCTTTGCATAAAAAATTGTATTAACTATACATTTACTGCTGTATAGTTTTTAATGCTGAATTTCTCTCTTCCTTCCAGATTCCTCTATGCAAAGTAATCAGGTTTAACATTGACTATACCATTCATTTCATTGAGGAGATGATGCCTGAGGTAAGATGGATAATTAGTCTAGAAGACAGAGTGGGTTATGAATTGTTGGTATGTTTAAGGATTAAACTCTTCAGTATCCCACCTTGTGAAGTCTCTAAGAGACTGGCTCTGTTCTGAAGCAGTGGCTGAAACAGAACTTGCACTTACAGGTACTAGCATAAATCTATCTACCTAGGCTATCATATATTAAAATCAAATAGTAAGAAGTGCTTATATCCATAGGTTCCATTTATTTTAAGTTATATACAGTATCTGTAAATTGAGTTAGGCATTACCATTTTCTTACATATGACAAAAATAAGGCATATGAAGGTACTCCTTTGCCAGGCCCATATAAGTCAATGGCAGAGCTGAAACTTAATCAGAAGTTGAAGCTCTGAAGATTGCTTATCAGTACTAAATATAAGCTGTTGCCAAAACAAATTTCCTGTGGATACAAGCAAAGCACATTGAGTTCATAATCTGTTTGTGGTGGGGTTTTTTATTACAAATTAATGCCTGGTGGAGCCAGTTTGCAAAGTAAATTGCTGCAGTGGAACAGTGTGTGTAGGTACAGAAACACCCCTGCATATTAACTACAAAGATAGGATCAGTATTTAATTTAGTCACATTTATTTAAATTTTTCTTTCTAATTATCTTTTTTTTTGTTGCTGAATGGGATCTAAATATATGCAACAGCCCTGAAATTCCTCAGAAAGACTAATGTGATCAAAGCAATGAATTTCTTGTTAGTGAATGTACTGTGTTGTCTGCAAATATTGAACTGAAACAACAAACAGCTAC
Organism: Aphelocoma coerulescens; assembly: GCF_041296385.1. Classification (NCBI taxonomy): domain Eukaryota; kingdom Metazoa; phylum Chordata; class Aves; order Passeriformes; family Corvidae; genus Aphelocoma; species Aphelocoma coerulescens. The sequence goes on from NC_091015.1 coordinate 82,872,229, forward strand.
CAAGCAAAACAGGGAAGTGAACATTTTGGGGGACTTCTGGATTATTTGCAGACCATCTTTACTAATGACTTGTGAAACAGATTGTGGTATTAAGTTTAGAATTTATGGCCGATATCATACATGCACAATTTATATCAGTCTGGTTTTGTTTGTTCAGGAAAGTTTATAAGTTCCTTCATTGAAGGAGTCAGTTCCTTGCTTGATGAAAAGAATCCCTTTTTGTTTTTTTTTTCTCTTTTCATCCTTTCTGTTCTTCTGTTGGCTATTGAAGTCATAATCCTCAATTTGTCTTGTGCTCACACTTGCTATGACGTTTATTATGAGCATTTGGGAAAAAGTGAATTATGAGAAAGATATTTCTCAGAAATGTGTCATCTGCTCATCTTGCTCAGGTGAAAGGGGTTTTAGTGCTTGGCAGATTATTGCGGACTCATAATTTCTGCCTATACTGTTGGTTTGGACATTGAATGAAGAAGATTCAATACCATTCTTTCTTGACAATGCTTTCTGAAGAGAGAACTGTGCTATGTTAGATGATCAAAAATATATCAATACTGTTTCCAAAGCCCAGTATTTAGTAGTTGGCAAATATGAAGACACTGTTTTTTTCATAGTGTTTTATTTAACTGTATATGAATGGCATTATTTGTATTGCAGTATTATATAATTATAATTTTGGTCTATTTTTTTGTTTCCCCAGAATTTTTGTGTGAGAGGCCTTGAGCTGTTTTCTTCATATCTATTCAAAGATATTTTGGAGTTGTATGACTGGAATCTTAAAGGTAACATTGATTTTGAGACGGTCCTCAACATTACAATGTAAACTCTGTTTTCCATAAGAGGGACAAACTTCATTTATTCTTCAAGAAGATGAAATTAGAGTTCAATCGTCTGAGCTGTAGCAGTGAAAATGCACAAACTTGGCACTGTATTTTCACAAATAAACTAAATTTCTGCCGTAATCCAGAACTTTTGTTTTTAATCAAACAGTAAATATTACTGTGTGTTTAATATTACAGAGTATCATGCGCATGGTATTTTGAAAGCCAAGGTGTCAGGTAAACTATTGTCTCTTTTTACAAGCTAACAAACAAGTTACTCACACTGTATTTCTCTGCAGTCAGCTCAGAAAGCAGTGACATACAGACAGCTGTGGAGGAATAGTGTTGTCATTATAGCTGAATGTTTTTGTCTTTTGACAAGATGAAAATGCTTGTTTCCGTGAAGACTGCAACAAAAGAGAATACTTCCCATGGTCTAAAAGAGAAATGAGAGTATCAGAGGAATTACATTTCAGTATCTGTAGGTCTGCTTGGGTGTCGTGAGTTTGTCTGTGGAGATGCACTCTGCACAGGAGCACACAGGTTTAATACATTTTGTGTAGCCTTTGGTTTGATAATATATTCTAATATTAGTGTTGTCTTTCCTATCACTGCTTCTGATTGTTCTTTCTTTTTTTAGCACTTACTGGTTGGTTTAGTTTTTATTTTCTTGAAAGCTTTATATGATGAATAGGAAATGAAAAAAAAAAACAAACCCACAAAACAGTACCAGGGAAGTTTCCATGTTATCTTTATTATGGTAAGCAAAAACCACCCCACTAATTGGAGGAGATTAAATAAACTAGTGCTTGTACCTATAAGGCTTAAATGAAATAATTAACTGATTATATAAACTAATCTTTTTGTATTACTGTTTCTTTTGAAAGTACTGGGGGTTTTTTTGTTAGGTTCTTATTATTTTTAAATTATTTTAGATTTCTTTTAAATTGTCTGTGTGAAAGCTTTCACTACAAGTTGTCGCTCTGTTCTTCTTTTTTTGTTACCTTCTGGATTGAAACTTAAGCCCTATCAAATACAATAACCATTCATTGATTTCATCTGCAGCAAAGTTGCCTCTTTTCCTCTTTTGCAAATATGTTGCAAAATTTTCTGTATTTTTTTTGTATTTAAGGTCCTTCACTTGAAAATGATTCTGTTTCCTGTCCCAGATACCACTTCATGCCACGGTTTGTGAGATTTCTTCCAGGTAATGTTTGTATTATATAGCGTTATACAAATTAGATCTAAAAAAAGCTTTAAAAAAAACCCAAAACCCAAAAAAGTCCCTATCCCCCAGGAGAAAACCTCCACAGAAAACCTTTATTGCAAGTCAAATGGTTCAGTCAGTGCAGAGATCTGGTGCTTCTACCTGAAGTCTTTAGTGCTTGCAGATGGTTTACTAAGAACTGGAATTCAGATGGACAGGCCAAGTCCTGCTTCCAGCTTTTGTCTCTGTTGTCATTTTAGGCAGTGCTGTGTCCTCCTTGTCCTGCTCTGTGATGGAGCTGTGGCATTTGCAGAGTGCTGTTATCTCTCACATTTCATCTCCCACCTGCTCTTCAGGGTACCATGTGGTTAGATTACAATTCTGGATGTGCAAGGGTCAGCATGATTTGGCACCCCTGAGCACATGCTCTTCTGATTGTTTCTTTATCCTAATGCAAGCTTAGACCTTGTAGCAAATAGCGAGAGACAAAAGCCATCGCTCCAACGCAGTTCAACCCTGGCCTGCCAGCCAAGGACAAGATTCCGTGTGGAGCATTCAGCTCGTTTTGAGTGAACAGTTTACAGAGGCATTTAACACATCCTAAGATACCAGGACAGACTTTCAGTTGATGTAAATGTCATGGCTCCATTGGAAATGTGTCCTACTGAGATCCTGCCAGTGATTGCTCCAGGAGGGTTGTGTGGACAGAAGGATGTGTTTCAGCTGTGGGATTTAGGGTGCAGATGAAATACGGAACAACCTTCATCAAGAGGGCTGTGACCTGGAGGTCCTTTCTGCATTGGGCTTTGAAACTTAGTTGGGATATTAATTATAGCTGGAGCAAAATGAGTTTGGCTCGTTACTGTGGAGAGTACTGATGGCTAGATGACTGTATTTCTAATTGTTGTTCCTTCCTGGATACACAGCACTGTTCAATCAGAAGCAGAGCTCTGAGGCTTGCTAGCAAACATTGATTTGGTTTTGCTGAAGCAATTTACAAAATAAGCCATCAAGCCACATGTGGCTGATTAACTTGACCTCATCACAAAATGAGAACAAGTTTGTCCTGCCTGGTTTGTGTAGCTTGAGGGTGCATTCCTGTTCAGGGTTTTTATATTCTGATTTTTTTTTTTTTAATTTTAGTTTAGAAGTCAGCTCTTTCTGTGCTGTTGGGTTGTTTATGGATGAGGAGGGAAAAGTCTCTATAATATGTATTCCTGTGTGCTGCTTCTTAAGGTCCCCAGCCTTCTAACTCTTTTAAAAATGTCTTTTTCCTGATATTTCTGCATATATAGTTGCCTTTTAGCATCTTTCTGACAGTTTTTTTTTTTTAATCAAGCTTTCATTTTTTATTGATTATTTTTTGAGATATCCATGAAGATTTTTAATTTTCAGAGAGTGGAAATCTGTTTCCTTCAGGTATGCTTGCAGAACAGTACTTAGGTCTAATCAAAGAAGATGTTGGTGCATCAGATCTCCACACATCCATCAGCTGTCTCTTTAAAGATAGAAATGAATTGCTGATTTCCCATCCCCTCTACTTTTTCTTTCTTACTGTCCTCACATGGTCTAAAAATAATGAGGTTTGGGATGTCAAGTTTTCTATGTGGATTTGCTTGGAGACAGGCCTTGGGGTAGCTCTGAGCTAGTCATACCAGGTTTACTGCCATGCATAGCATGCAGAACAGTTGCTGTATTGTATTGTCATAGATTTTTATGATGATATTCAGAAAGTAGAAGACTAGAAAAAACACATTTGAGGTCCCAAGTACTGCATATTCTGGCCCAGAAAGGGTCTCAGACCTTCATTTAGCACAGCAGTCTATCGCAACCTGTACACAGTCTTCAGTGGGTAAGGATACACGTATATTTTAGTGATTGGTGTATGTGGGCTACCTCTTGCATAAGAGTAAATCCAGTTGCTGACAAAAAACAGTCTTGTAAGTGGAGTCCCCCTCCAATTTGAAGCACATTTAAAATTCTGTCCCTGTAGCTATTTAGAAGTGTTTTCTATTTCCAGTGAGGTTTGGGGTGTATCTTCCCCACTTAAGATTCCCTCTTGGAGTTTAAGTGAGTTAATTGTTCTGAGAGGCCAAGTTACACCATCCCCTTTCATCATTTCTGTGCAACAGTGCTGGAATCCCAGCTGAGGTAAGAGGAGGGCTTGTACATGTCTTGTAGAGAACATCCTCTTACACAGTGCTGCTATTGTGCAGCAGCTCTGCAAGGCTTTTCCAGTGTGCCTGGGATCACACTCCTTGTGCTGTGGTGTCATCCCCCATATTGCTCTAAGGTTTTACTTCTGGTTTGTCATCATTTCTCTTTAGTGGGTGTAGTGAGAGAGAGAATATACTCAGTGGCTGGACCAGATTGTTTCTGCTCCCTGGGGGAGGGAAATCAGCATTTGTGCTCTGGGGGGATGAAACTTGAAGATTCCTCTGTACCTATGGATTAACACCCTGCTATTAAAGGAGGGAGTTGGAGAGATGCATGTCAAAATTAAAGCATTGTGGTAACATGTAGTGACTTCTTATTTACATGAGCAGACATACTGAATTTGAATAGCCAGTGTCTTCTGAGTGGTGATCTATCAGGACCATCACTCACCTTTCCTGTTTGCATATTCACATCTGTAGCTGGCTACCTGAAGCCAATCAGATTATAGTGTCTTCTTTTGTTACAAGCAGCCTTTGCTGTGCATTTTCCTGGGGTCTCAGAGGTATTTAGTAATTTTCACATGCCCTTGATTCATTTAGTGACAGAAGACAGCATGAGGCTCTTTAGTCTTCATTACTGCAGTTAGAGCATGTAAGCACTACAGATGAGTTTAAAGTGCAGGGATAGCTTGCTACATTCATCCAGAAGTATTCTGTAAAATTTTGAGTGTTCTTAAAAACTGCTGCATAATGCCTAAAGACTTTTTAACTGCTGTTGTAAAAAGAATGATAAAATTGTGAAAAGGAAGATATAACTGGACAACACAACTGATTGTTCTGCCTACTCATTTTAAAGTTTATTCAGGCAAGTTAGAAATTTCAACTTTACAGTAGGATGGAACTGTTACTCTCTTCACCATTACTGTTACTGCTTTAGTTTAGCAAAGTGTTTATGCATGTGCAGTATTCATCAGTAAAACATTTGCCTTGATACTTGTCAAATCACTTAAGCATTTTGCATTTTATTTTGCTCATACAAATGGTTTGTGTTCTGCGTATTTTCTCTTCTGCTCATGCTTTAGGAGTGAATCTCTGAAATGTGTTTTATTTATTTATGGTTTTAAGATGGAGGAAAAGAAGTACTCTCAATGCATCAGATTCTTCTCTACTTGTTACGATGCAGTAAAGCTTTGGTGCCTGAAGAGGAGATTGCCAACATGCTTCAGTGGGAAGAACTGGAATGGCAAAAATATGCAGAAGAATGCAAAGGGATGATCGTTACCAGCCCTGGCATGGTAGAAAAAATAAATAATTTTTTGTTTTTGTGAACAATCCAATGATGTGTACACATCTCGTTTCAGAGAGTTTGTCACAGGCTAAATTAGAACAGGAAAAGGTGACCAGTGGCAGTTGCTGATTGCAGTAGGAAGAGTTTATTGACTTGTTCCAACCCTGAATTGTCCCTTCTGCTGCTGTACTGAAGGGCATATTTTCAGATGGGCACTGTTTCAATGTGCGTGTTAAAAGAAACTGCTATACTTTATGTATTTAAAGTTTCCCTATTTTCTCAGACAGTTTTTATGTGCATGATCTCATTCTCTTTTTCCAGACACAGCACCAGAGAAATAGTAACTGTTTGCTATTTACTTTCCTCTTCCTCTTTTGACTCCCTGTTGACAGCTCTATTAAATGTGTGCTATCCTAATACTGCCTTGAATATGGAAATGGTGTTTTCTGCTTATTTCTGTGTTGCTCTCACACTGAGGAATTTTGTGTACATTAATTAATGCATGTATTAATTTTCAATGCCTAGTTTGAAACCCCTAAGGCCTTATTATTTTTTGGACAATTGGTATTTTAAAGTACATGTTCTCTGAACACAGCTCCTTTCAACTCCGGTGTTTATTAATTCAGCCCATTATTCTGACTTTCACTTTTAAGAAATGTGGGTCACAAGAACAGATGAATGTCTGCTAAAAACTGCAGGGGTTGTATTTGTATAGTTTGGTCAGTATTGCAAAATGGTTTCTTAGTAGTAGAGGCATATTTTGGACCTAATATTTGAGACTGACATGCAGCTTTCTAAGTAGTAATACCTTTCTTTTTCTGACTTCATTTTCCTCCTTTGCTCATAGCTCAAATTTTTAGTTTCTTCAGAAAAAGTGTAACTTGGTACCATGCCTAAGAAGGAATTTAGTTTTTCAGCTGAAAAACCTGACCCCAAACTGCAGCCAGGGTGACATGCTAAATACATTTTTCAAGTTCATAATTTAAAGTATGGCAGCATAACATTTAGTAAACTACTTAATAAGTGAATAATAACTTGGGTCAGATAATTTTTCCATTGATTTCACTCTGAGTAAAGTAAAACTTTTTAAACAGCAAGAAAATTGGACTGTTTCTGGGAACATGAAATGCAACAATACACATGAACTCTCACTGTAGAAAGTCTACCTCGGCTGCTTTAAATTAGTGGTTAACCAGAATCCAATAGTAGAAATTGTTAGACAACCTGAACAGCCTTAACTTGCCTATGGTTTCTGTGATATAAGGTACATGCTGGTCCACAAGTTGTCAGCATCTGAATGGTATACACCGACATAACTTCAGTTATTTTGCTGAAGATATGCTGATTTCAGCTAGCTGAAAACTCACTTTTTTGTTTAGCGTGAAGGAACGCATATATGTTCTTGCCTTGTGCCATGGAACTCTAAATGTCTGTATGTACAAGGCAGTGTGATTTGTGAAGTGGTAGTGTTATTTCTGAGGTCTTGTGGGATTTTTTTACTGGCAAACTTTGCATTCTACAAGGCAGTGTTTTTAGAGATGTGTGTGGACATCAAAATATGTAAGCATAAAAGAAATCTGTAGTGCTTTGAAATGTCATGTTATAATGGCATCATTAGAACATGATTTACTTTCAAGATTGCAGTGACCTTCTTCTTAATTTGTGGATTTTTCCTGTGTGTTGCAGCATATTGTACTTGTAGGAACCCAGAGTGGAAAGAATATTTCTCTGCCTGTTTTGAGGGTTTTCACCCCCTGAGCAACACAGCTTTTGGCCTCTGTCTGTGGAAAAAACTGCCTACTCTTAGAGAAGAGCTAGAAACTACACTTGTGTAAATTAGGTGATAGACTACTATGTAAGATTGTCACAGGGTGAAAAATTTAGAGGTTTTGGGTTTGTTAATGTAGTAAATAGATGAAAGCAAAAAAAATCAAAATGGAGGATTGTTGTTGTTCTCCAAACCTTCTTCTTCTTTTACATCTCCATATTCTGCAGTAGAAGTAGTTTGGGATGACTGGACAAAGAATTCTGCAGTTCCTGGCTGTGTTACTGAATAATTGGCAGAAAAGTAAAAATAATGTACGTTTTTAGTAACCATTGGTCGATTTACCTTTAAAAAGGCAGTGTAATCTCGATAATTGGGCTTTCTCCTGCATTCTCTGCCTTGTGCTATGTCTGGATCAGGCTAGCGGCTCTGTTTCTCTGATAAGACTTAATAAACAACTATCAAGAAGCAGCGAAGGCTGAGAGTCCCGTATGTCTCTGGAACTCCTGGCAAGGACTTTAAAAACTTTCTCCCATCAGGAGAGGTTTGATTACAACACGATCAGTGTCAGTACTGATTATGAATGTAAGTGAAAAACAGAGTATGAAACTATTATCTATGCATTTTGCAACATTAGAAGATAAAACAGTTCTGTTGGAGAGACAATGTGAAACTGTTTCAGAAAATGACAGCTCTTCAGTTCAATTATATCCACTTGACACAACAGAGTAAAAACACTGAATTTTGTTTTGCTGCACAGCATTTCTTCAGAAATAATAGTTCCTCTTGTGATCAAATCTAGGTTTTATGTGTGTGTTTTATTTTTTTCAGTGGGAAGTGTATATATATATATGCATGGTGGAGAAGGGAAAAAAACTTTAATAGGATATAAATCCCACTTAAACAACTAACAATGGTTCTGCATTGTTTAAAATTATTTCACTTATTCATGGTGTTTCATTAGTTCAATGAAACTTCGTGTTGGAATAGATTGAGAAGTTCACAAATTTTAGTCATCTTTCATACTTCATTCTTCCTAAAATATTGATGGTTTTCTCACTGCTGCATAGATAGATATATATATTAACATACTTCTGTGCTACATCTGCATGCTATTTCATGTTGTGTTCTAATGTCAGCAGAGCCTTGGTTGATGAGATTTGGAGTAGGAAACAAAAATAACAGGTCTCTGTTCTGCTAGAATTTCTTTGGTTTTGATGTTACTTTAAAGGCAAGGTTGTCATTATTGGATAGTCTATCAAAGCACTTTTAAAAGAGCACAGGGATAAAACTCTGGAAGAATAACATCTAATTTGCTTGCATCCTGTCTGCTGGTGTGCAATTTATACTTGATGTTTCTGTATGTTGCTGTTTGTTCACTTAACCTTCAGAAAGGGCACTGGAGAGAAAGCTGGTGTTCATGATGAAATAAAAAACCATAGCCCAGCTACACCCCTCTCATAACTGTCAGTGAGGGAGCAGTTGTGATTAAGACTTGGAGAAGTTCTTTTGTCCTGGTTGTTATCAGCCACCTGTGAACAGCTGTGTAACTGAGTGACAAAATGCAAGGCAGTGTCATGGAAATGAAGAGAAGGAGTCTAGTTTTGAGTGGTCCTGAGGTCACACATTTAACACGGACTATGTGCATAGTGAAAGATTGCCTTTTTACACTTTTGAGTATCTTATTGCTTCTGTTTAAGTATCTGTGTCTGTATTTTTTTTTTAATGTATTGATTATAATTGGTATAATTGAGTATAATTATTGTTTCATATTCTGTTAATACACCAATCCTCTGGTTCTCAGAGGATTGGTGTATCAAGGCTGCTTTTTTAAGGGGGACAAAGATGGGAGAAGTTCCTCATTTTAATATTAATGTTGGGGAGAACCAACAAACAACTTATGAGAAAATAAAAACTTTTCAAGTTGGCTTTGTGCAACCCCCAGAATAACAGATAAACTTAAATATCAGGACTTTAAGCTCTTGTTCAGGGAACAACATTCTGTCTGCTACAAATCCTGGCCATTATTTTCTTTAGGGGTTTTTTTGTTCTAATCCTTTTTTATAAGAAGTGCTGTGGGCAAAGCCTTTTTATTTTTTTTTTTGTGAACCCAGCAGCTTTAACTAATTTTAAAAATTTAACTACTTTACCTATGTTAAATCTTAACTAACCTAAATTTTTTTTTTTTTTTTGGCTGGGGACATGTAACTTTATGTTCAGTCATCTTGTCTAAAGGGAAGCTGATAAATGTTTTTCCCTTGGAAAATATTTCTGTATCTGAAAGTCAAGCTTTTAAGTAAGTTTTTGTTTTTCTAGAATAGATTGAAATTGTGGCCATATATAGAGTTGGCTTTGCTTATCCATGCAGAAAATTATTCCTGTGAACAGTTCTGCCAAGGTGGTTTGGAGGGTAAAAGCTTTGTTCTTGACACAGTTTTTATTGTTTTGTGAAGAGAATGGTGGGAGCTGTTTCTGTAACACTGAAACTCATCTTTGAGAAATTCACAGTGCTAAATGAGAAGTTTTGAGATGCAGGTAACTAGAAGTAATGCCCTTTTTCTGAAACCTAAGACAGGCAGAATATATTGGCCTCTTCCAGCTGATTTCAAAGTGGGGAGTAAGCAGGCACATTGCAAAACAGCTTGACAGGTAAAGGAGAAGTTGTTTACTTGGAGACCAACTGTGCACCTTCAGCTCAGTTTTTAAATATGCTGGGTAAGTGATCAAGAGCTCTGTGAGCAGCATGTCTGCTACGGTGATGTGCAATTACTTACTCTACATTTACAGAGCTGAAGCAAAAGTTACCTTCTTTTCCACTGTCCTTTTTAACAATAAAAAGAACTTCTGTTTTGAATTGTAAAAAGGGCAAAAGTCTCTTCGTTATACAAAACTGTATTCCTCCTTGTAAACATCAGCATAGGAGCCTTTTCTGAGAGTAGCATGACAGATTTTTTTTTATGCTGTTTAGTCTGTGATTGAATGGATCTAATAATGCCTTCCTTTGCTTTGGGAAATCATGAACAGAACTAAAATTAGAGAGGTAACCTGATCTTAGCAAACTGCTCTAGCATGTGGGTTCTTGGATGCCAGAATGCTAATCCTAATTTTTATTTCTGGTGTGATGCTTGACCAGAGAAAGTTGTTTTAAGTTCTTGGAAATAGTCAAAGTAAATTTCCAGGTGATTAAAAGGCCTTTTTTTTTTTTCCCTCTTTGAGTGTTAGGTCAATTAACTTTGTTTCAGTTATTGTTGTGCTAAATGTTTATAATAGTATTAATGATTGGTTTAATGTGCATACTATTAAACTTGGAATGTTGTTGCTTTATGTTTCCTGGATAGTGTGGGATTGAGGCAGTAAATTTTCCATGAAGCTGTTGTCAATTTAGTTGTATTTTGTTTTTTTCTCCTAGAAACCAAGCTCAGTTCGTATTGATCAACTGGACCGCGAACAATTCAATCCTGATGTAATTACTTTCCCTATTATTGTGCACTTTGGGATACGACCTGCTCAACTCAGTTATGCTGGAGATCCTCAGTAAGAAGCTTTTCCTTCTTTATTTTGTTCAGGGACTCATTACTGTTGTCATTCATGCCTTAAATAGGGCTTGGTTATGTGCTTAGGTGAGTCTGATACAAAGCTTAGTGCTTATGACACTGGGCACAAGCTCCTGCAAATTAGAAAATATAAGGTATAACTTTTTCTCTGCAATAATTCAGGATCTGCTGAAGTAAATGTGCATGTATGTGCAGTATGATAGTTCTTAACCTGAGAACAGCTCTTCTGGGTCCAGCAAAAGGTGGTTCCTCAAGCTCTGCATTATTTCTCTGAGAGACCAGTGGTGGGTTTTCAGAGAGAGGATAACGTAACAGGAAGGCAGAGAGGGAGAAATGGTTACCCAAGCTTCCTAATGTCTGTAGCATATAGACTCCTGAGCTAGAGGAGGTATTTAGGTCATTTTGTTAAACAGCTCTGAATTGATGTTTTTAAATTTCTCAAATCATTGTTTGAATCTTTTTATGCTACTGGTAGGGAGAAGATTTCAGGTAATCACTTAACCAGGACTGTTGTGCATCATATGCAGAAGGACTGATTTTTATTTCAGAGCTGCTACTTGACTGTTTAATTAGATGTTCTTCAGGTCTCATGTCTAATGAGGAATAATACAGCCAGGTTCTGTTCAATTTCTTCATGATGTTTGTTTCTTGCATGCTGTTATGTCCTACTTAATCATCTCTTTCTGTGCTTTGAAGGATCATGTCTACATAGTGTTTCCTAGCTTGGAAGCTCTTGCACCCATCCTACTTTTCTCTGTACTTCTTATATCCTGATAGAGTTTGAGAGGAATGTAGAGAAGGAGTGGAGAGGGAATCAGGACTTCAGGCAGAGCAAGAAATACTGTTTCACTGTGGATTGATGAAGGCATGCAAAAGTGATGATTGGATTTTGTTCCCGGTTCTTTTCTTAACCTCTGACAATTTCAGGGAACTCTTCCAGTGATAGGGACATCTGCTTTCTGCATAACGACAGCATAGAGCCTGTCTCTGGTGCATGTGTAGTTAAGGTTGTCTTTTTCCCCATTGCTGTGGTTTAGGATTGGTATTCCCCAATTCAGTACTCCCACTAAAAAGAGAACCACAAGCCACTCCCTTCCCCTTCTGCTGAAAGATGCAAAAAGGCAGAGATCACGGGCTGAGGGAAGAATGATTTACTGGGAACAGCAGTGAGATAAGAAAACAAACAGTAACAGCAACAATACTAATAACAAAAATGTAGAAAGAGAGGGTGATTTATGTCCAAAATGCTCACCAGATCTGCAGTTTTATTCTTTTGCAACTGCTTGCTGAGAATTTTAAACCTAACATGGCAGGAAGTGGGAATATTGAGTTCTAATCCAGATAATAAAACTTTTTTTTTTTTTTTGCTTTGATCATGAGTTTTAATCCTCTTTATCTATTATTTTTCTTGCTCATCAAAAGGAAATAATTAGACCCAAAAATATAAGAATTATCTCTACTTTGATGCTGAATTTATTAGTATTTGTAAAGTTCTAGTACTTTTCATTGAAAATAGTATAAAGAGACAAAAATTATTCTTCCCACACCTTTTTATTTTAACTTTCTTTAAAATTTACTTGTGGGTTTGTTTTTTGTTTCGGGTTCTAACCTCTGAGCTGCTTATACAAAGTAGGTATGTTTTGTCTTGTCAACGTAACAAAGCATTTTTTTGTGAAAGACCTCTGTGGTGCCATCATAAATGTTAGGCTTAACTCTGGTGTATGTGCACCCAGAAGAGATTTTCCTCTAATGTGTCTTTTTTTTGTGATGTTCTAATACAGAATTTTTTGTAATGGTAATATGTTTATTAATTCTCAAGCTTAATTGCAATAACAAAGCTTGTTTCACCCTTATCAATACTAGTAAAAAAATGTGTATTGGAGATCACAGTTTCAGGTGCTTATTTTCGGGTTGAAACCTCCTCAAGGCATTTGTACTTTTCATTTTGGTTGATTTGTTCGTTAACTGATTTTTCTTTTTTGGATGGTGATTTGTCAGAAATAGATGTGCTATTCTGCAGGTTGCAAAAGTGCAGTGAATGGAGCATGAGAAAAATCTATGGATTGAGCATTTCAGATGTGTTTGTAGACTGAAAAAATATCAGTATCTCCAGAGGCAGAGAGTATGCATTCAAGAATGCTGCAGAAAAATAGCTAGGAAAAAAAATGCCAATAAGAAAAGATTTGTTTATGTATCTGTGAATGTGGGATGCTGGGAAGATTATGAAATAGTAAAAGAGTTGCTGCTTCATTGACTCCTAAGCCACTAACGTGAACACTTCCTAATAAAACCACTGCTCTAAGTTGGTGCTGAGGAGGATCTTCTTCTATAATGTAAATACAAATAAAAAATAAATAACTTGGGTAAACTGCTTTCCTCTGGTCTCTAATTCCCTGCTTCCTATTCAAAGTCTGATTTTATGGGTTGTCCTGAAAAAACTCTACAGAGGTGACATTTTGAAGGTAGCATTGTTTCCTAAGGACACAAGGTCCCTGTCATGATTCTCTTGGTTGCTCCTCCCATTGTAACTTTTGAACCTGTTGTTCAATTGCAGCTGAATGTAATGGTGGGATGTTGTCTTTAAATGGAGTAAGTTCTTACAAGTTTGGTGGAAGTTTGTGCTAGGTCACTGAGGGCCTCCCACCGAGGAAGAAGTTGTTATTGAAGTTCATGTGTAATTAGACACCGCCAAAATAAGGCTAGATGGCTGGAGAAAACCAGAAAACTTAAATATGTGCTAATCACAGAAATAACTTGAATTACTGATTCCATTCAGCACAAACCCATAGGGAACAAAACTTTCATTTCACTTTTCACAGAATAACTTCATGTTGCATGTGACTTGTAGAGCTCTTCCTCAGGTGCTTCACTGAAGTGTTTGAGCCAGTGTAAGGACAGACACTTCCTGGGAAAGGGTGCTACTGCTTTGCAGTGAGTGATAGGTAAACCGTGTGGAGAAGAGGGAGTTTTCACCTGCCTGAATTGAGTTAAGCTGCAGGCAGGCCTTTTCAGCATGCAGAGGTGGCCCTTTGGGAGATGGGTATCTGAGAGACCTGGGATCTGCCCTGGTCTTTGCTGTTCTTTACCTCACTCTGCACACTAATGCCTCCTCTCTGCTACTTGGCCCACCCTTCTGGAGCAGCTACAGAGACTACTACTGTCATCTCTCTTGGAAAATGCTTTGAGATTATTTTTTTTTTCTGGAGCAAAGAGATGCTTGTAGACATTCTGTGTGCATTATTAGCAGCTGGTGTGCTCATAATGACAAACAGGGAGAGACTTGTTTACTGACCAAAATACTTGTTTTCTGGTTTTGTCCTTCAGGTACCAAAAGCTGTGGAAGAGTTATGTGAAGCTGCGTCACCTGCTGGCTAATAGTCCCAAAGTCAAACAGGCTGATAAACAGAAATTATCACAAAGAGAGGTATTCTGGACCTTCCTATGACTGATAATTGAGCATTGTAATTTGGGATGGAATAAAGCCATATGACTGCCCTATTTATGGAAACAATAGAAATCCTTCACAAAAGATTTTATTTCCAGACTCTTAACACGGATTTTATTTTTATCTATGCTTGTTATTGAATGGGTTTTTTTTCTTTTTTTCAGCTGTCAAACTACTGCAAGTTTTTTACCCAATTATAGAAATTATTGTTACGGAACCGTAACTTCTTTATAGCTGTTGCCATTAATGGTTTCGAGAATTAGTGTAGAGGAGGACTTTTTATTTCATAATGTACTTTTAACTGGCTCATAATTTTATACATTTCTCTTCTGAGATAAAAACTGCCACACTTGTGTGCATAAACTGTAATTTATTAGGTGGTACAGTGACCTTGCTCAATATCTTTGACTTGAAATCATCTGATTGTTGTATGATAGACAAGATATTTTTCTCTTTGTTTTTTCTTCACAAAGTGATGAGCAATAAGCATTTCCTAAGTGTAAATGCTCAACCAATTGGGAATTAAAATCAGAAAAACAAAGACTCCTAAATATAGCCTAAACCAGCCTATCTATTTCTATAAACCCTTGGACTGAAGCTTTAAATTTGTCTGGTGCCTATCAGGCACTCTTAATTTGACAATCTATGTAAAGAATACATAGAGGAGAAATTAACTTCTTGTGTACTGGACAGTATTTAATTAAATTGTGTTGTATTTTTATTTATTGATTAGAAACACTGATTATTCATAAAATCATAGACTACCTTGAGGTGGGAAGGACCCATGAGAATCATGGAGTGTGATTCCTGAGACTTCCCCAGTTTATTGTGTACTTTTGGTTGCAGTAAGTGTTTGATACGTATGATATTACACCTGATTTTTTTAGTTGTTGCAAAGCATAGAGTGCTGTTGTGTGAGCAAGAGTCTGAGTAAATATTTTATTTATGCTGATATTAAATAAACCCTTAGCTTCTTACTTGTAAATGAAAAAAAAAAAACCAAAACAAAAAACCAACAAAAAACCCACAACATTGTGACTGAACTGTGCCACAGTGGTAAAGGAAAAAAAGATTTGCTCTTACAGGAGATGATTTTGATTGCCACAACTACACTCAGAGCAAGTAGAATATCATTGTTTTATGAACATCCTTTCATTGGGGGAATGGATGACTTTTTTGTAAAATTGTAGTGGATTGTTTATAAGATGGTGATCATATTTTGCTCCAGAAGATAAAATGTTCCTTTGCTATTTAGCACTGCTGTGTGGACTGCTTATTTTTGTTTCTAGTCTTTATTATCTAGGATAACAAGTTATAGAAGTATTTTGCCAACAGAGAGGCATACAGGGCTGAAGCAGAAGCTTTATGTGAGGATAATCTATATATTTTCCAGTGGAGGTGTCAGTAAGTCAGAAGGAGCTGTAGGACTGTACCTCACTGGTACATGGGCTTTTAAAGATTATGAATCATATATTTTGGAGTGCTCCTGAGCCAGTCAGACTGAAATACAGCCAGGTCTGGCAAATACAGTACCACCTGCCTCAGGAAAAACCCAGTGACACACCTTCGACAATGCACAAGGGGCACAGTGCTGGCAAGCATCTCTGTTCCCTCTGCCATCAGTCATCCACCACTGTGAGGTTGTACAATGATATTATTTGTGACAAGGTCATGCCTGGGGCTTTGTTCCTCTAACCTAACTTTGAGCATTTACAGCAGGTGCATAAATTGGGACCTGAAGGCTCACTTTGAAGTCAGTGGAGGGAGAAATGCATTTTTGAAGCCATTTATCCCCTTCATTGAATATAAAAGGAGCCAGGGCTAACTAGGCTCCTACACTAGACAGCTCTGTATTGAGGTGTCTGAGGTTTGATGAATCTGTGTCTGGACAGGTGCAACTGTTGGAACTACTCTGTGAGTCTCTGCAAATCAGAAAACAGAGCCTGTTCCTGCCCAGATATGCTCACAGGCTTCAAACTGGAAGCTGCGAAGAGACAGCTTTGAGCAAGTGCCCTGTAGTGAAAAGGAGAAGGAGAGGCAGGATAGGTTGCAACTTTGAAGAGCTTTGTGTTTTGAAGAAGGCAGGGCACTGAGGGGAGTCTCTACAGTTAGTTCATGCTGTGTGGGGAGCTTGCACACCCCAGGGCTTTATAGTTTTGGAACCAAGAGATTCTGATCCAGGGCTGACTTATTTTATCTGTTTTTCTTTCATTCCATTTTTACAAAAAATACTTTCTTTTAATGATACTGTCAAAATCTTTTAATGATTCTGACCCTTTCATGGTTTCTAGAGACAAACTGTTTGCACAACACTAAATAGCCAGTGGTCAAGGAAAAACATAGTTTTAAAATCTCTCTTGAAGTAATATTGGTAGATTTCATCAGCATAGTCTCCAGGACTGGTGAGTATTGACCCCTTTCCCAGACTGGGCATAGTGACATTTTTGAGCAGGAACTGTTGCAAAGTAGCCAAGATGAGAAAACAAAGCCTGTTTTGCTCCTCCTGATTTTTCAAACCAGGAGCACTCATAGTGATGGACTTGAATGAAGAGGTTGTTTTGTACCTCTGGTAAAGAAAGTGCTTTCATTATGAGGACTTTAACTTCCTTACTTATGTGTTGGATGTATGAGTTGGACTGGTTTGTTCTGTCATTTGCAGTAAAAAAAATGCAGTCACCTCTGTTCTCTTCTTGGTCTACCAAAATCCCCTGTCTACTCTGTATTCTAACATATCTGCCACAGTCTATGGCTGGGAGTTACCAGACCTGTACGAGCCGTAGAAACGGCTCACCAGAACTGAACCTCAAATGGGCATTGTGCAGGCACTGGCATGTGCGTTGGTGTGCTTTGTTGTAGCAAGTTCTTCTCAGGAGCTCTGTTCTCTCCCTGCTTAGGAAGCTCTGCAGAAAATTCGTCAGAAGAACACAATGAGGCGTGAAGTGACCGTGGAGTTGAGCAGCCAGGGGTTCTGGAAAACAGGCATACGCTCTGACGTCTGCCAGGTGACTAAACCAGAGAGATGTATTTTCTTTCTTGATAGCTGCCGCTGACCTTTGCAAGGGTTTGTTGTAGTTCCAGGCTGAAGAGCCAAATGCAAATGAATGCCTCAGTAATATCCATTGATTTAGGGAGCTATTCTAGTGTTCTGTCCACCTCCTCTGTACACACAAAAAAGATAATTTAAATTTTTCTGCCAAGGGTTGATTAGCGCAAGGGAGAAGGGTTAGGAATGGCCGGCTTGAGGCTGGAAGTTTGCCAAATGTTGAGTCTAGTGTGAAACTCTTAATCCATCAGCTGGCTTGGTTTTAGATATTTTAATTTTAATATATTTTTCTATTTAGATAGCTTTTTTTAAAAAAAACAAGTTTTACAGTGAAGCATGAAGAAATATCTTTTTATTTGAAAGAAAGTAAAAAAACTAAAAGCCCACCACAACTAACTTTTGGTTTAAAACAGGTGTGCCTCAGTAGAAAGATATCTTTCAGATACTCTGTTTCATATGCATGACATCTCCAAGGAACATATCTCTTGTCAGATCCTATTCTGAAGCAGTTGACAGCCACCAGCTTTGTGATATGATAAAAATAAGTGCAATTTTTATATAATACTGTATTAGTAAAATTCAAGTCGTTTTAACAGCCATATAATTATACTAGAGATATACTTGCATTATTTTTTAGCTGTTGTTTTGGAGATGTTTTTAAGAGTTAAATGCGTGCAACTTAGTATTAGCTTACCAGTGTGAAGTACAAATTAGGGGCGTCTAGGCAAAGGTATAGGTAGAAATTCTGCTGTAATCTTGAAAGTCTGGTGAGGCCAAAGGGGAAATTCTAGAGTGAGAGAAAGGCTAATAACTAGAGTTGCTTTTCATCTGTCTGAAACATTTCTTGTGATTCTACTGTTGCTTCTGAAGTGGAAGGAGAATAGTGGCACAGTATCTTCTCACATAGCTGAGGAAAATTACATCCCTTTCCTAGTTTTTTTTGTTGTGAACTGTGTCTATTTTTACAGCTTAAGTAAACAGTGTAAATTTCCAATTTAGGCACTTTGAAGTCATTCTGTGTTATTTGTAATATCTTTTGTGATTCGTCTCCCAATGTCTTGGATATTCCTGTTCCGTTCTGTTGTTGAAGGACAGCAAAACACCAAAGAATGATAAAAGTAAAACTATTTCATAATTTTTGTGTCCATCTGCAGCTGTAACATCTAAATCAGCCAGTTATGGTATGAAGGTCCTTTGATTTGATTTCTTTGTGAGGCCAAGAGTAGGTAACTGTATGTCTGTAAAATGAAAGATTGCTGCTGTTGCTACATGCTTTTTCCCAGATTAAAGAAGACTAAAACTAAATACGCATAAATCAGCTCTGGGGGCAGAGCTAAAGTGCAGTGATTTAAAATTACTGCTTTTAAAAGCATTGCAGTTTAGAAGATTGAAACTCTTTTAAGTCACTTGTGAAAGCTTATACTTGCTCTGAGTTCCATGTAGCATTAATGACACTGGTCTTTGCTGTCTCAGAAATGAACTGCTTGAAAGGGGAGGAAAAATGGTAAGTGAAATGTTAAAAAAAAATGTAAAATGGCTGAGTTCTGACAGGCTCACTTGAAGTTACCCAGTATATCAAGTGCAGTACTTAGCCACTGAGCTGGGCAGCACTTCATACACAGCGTGACAAAATCTGGCGCGCTGAGAAGACACCACCTCTGTTGTCCCACTCCACCCACACCACTGTTGCTGGTGTGCCCCCAACAGCAGTGTAAAGTGTTCACGGTGAGGAGAGACCTCATGCATTCCAAAATATTTCAGCTCACCTGCTTCCCCTTAGTAGCTTCAAGTCAGGAGCATTTGTTGTTCTGGAGGATGATGGCAGTATCTGAGGGTGCTTGAGAGAGTTTCTGCCTTGCCATGTTAGCTGCAGCAAGAAAAGGACATGCAGAATATTTAAACTCATACATATTTTAAGAACATCTCTTCTAAAGAGATAAATACATAAAACATCAGAAACATTGGATAGCAATAGTCCAAGATGACAGATGTTGATTGAATCAATCAATCAATCAAGTAGTTAGTGCCAGGTAAGCAGCATTTTGTCAATATGACTGCAAGAGTCAAATTAAAGTCCTTCTCTGTGCTCCCAGGGGTCTGTCAATTCTTTGTTCACTACACCACAGCTGATAAAAGTCTAAAACTTGATATTTCAGTCCTCAAATGCAGGGACACGTGTTGGTGTAAACAATGCTAAGCACTGCTTGAGGAGACTTTCTGTCTAGTACAGTGGAGCATAGAGGTAGGGAAGCAGAGTTGTCCTGTGAAACAGTTTTGGGTTTGGTTGTTTTGGTGTTTTTCAGTTAATTCCTTCTATGAAGGAACACGTAGGAAGGACACCTGTACAGTTTATATGGAGATGAAAGGAATGTTCTTACAAATTACCCCAAGAAAACTCTGAATGGCTGACATAGTAACAAAATGAAACTTCACCTACACTTCCTAATTCTGTTTGGAGTGGTTTTATATTTCTCTGCCGTTTGGAGATCCAGGGAGTCTTTTTCTTGCTGTTGCTGGTTATTTCCATCTGAGAGAAAAGGACCAGGGAGGGGTGCCTGGTCAACAACTGGCTGAACATGAGCCAAAGTGTGCCCAGGTGGCCAAGAAGTCCAATGGCATCCTGGCCTGTACCAGCAATAGTGTGGCCAGCAGGACCTGGGCACTGATTATCCTCGTGTACTCTGCACTGTTAAGGCCGCACCTTGAATCCTGTGTCCAATTCTGGGCCCTCACTACAGGGCAGACACTGAGGTGCTGAAGCATGTCCAGAGAAGGACAGCAGGGCTGGTGAAGGGTCTGGAACACAAGTGTGATGAGAAGTGGCTGAGGGAGATGGGGGTGTCTAGCCTTCAGAAAAGGAGGCTCAAGGGAGACCATATCACGCTCTACAACTGCCTGAAAGGAGGCTGTAGCCAGGTGGGAGATGGTGTATTCTCCTGGGCAACAAGTGACAGGACAAAAGGAAATGGCCTCAAGTTGTACCAAGGGAGCTTAAAATTGGATGTTAGGAGTAATTTCTTTGCAGATAAGGTGATCAAGCACGGGAGCAGGTTGCCCAGAAAAGTGGTGAAGTCACCATCCCTGAAGGTATTCATAAAGATCTTTGGGACATGGTTTAGTTGGTGGAGTTTACAGTGTTAGTTTAGTGACAGGACTCAATCATCTTAAGGGTCTTTTCCAAGTTAAATAATCCTGTGATTACCTTCCAGCTCTGTGTTCAGTTCTCAAGAATTTCACACTCTTTTACTTAAACAGAAGGTTTTGCCATTGGTTAGTCTTAATTTTTTGATCTTGTAGCATTCACCAGTTCATATTTTCTGCTGTTATGTCATTAGTGACCTGCAGAAATCCACAACATCATTTATCTGTAAATTATACATCATCTACTTTGTGTGCTTGTTTTTCTTGCTTCTCTCCATGCTTTACACTCGCTTCCTCTCATCATACACAATCTTCTTTCTGAATTAATTGTGACAGCCCTCAGATTTTAATGCCCTTAAAACACACCTTTATTTTGAATATATTCATGTCATGTCAGTAATAGGAATGATTAGAAAAAATTAGTTCACAAATGGTCACATGCGTAATATTCTTTAAATCCTGCATTTTGCCTGTATTTTTTTTTATTCTTACGCAAGATTTGTGATGTTGATACCATACTTGCTATACTACTCTACTGACAAACTGTACTACTTGCTTATTTCAAACCAGATTCATCCAAAGTCAATATTACTGTAGAATTCCTTCTTTGAAACGCTGAGAGAGGGGGACTGCCATTGTTAAAAAATAGAGTTGTTGGTTTTTTCAATTTTATTGACATTTTCCCCAACAGAAAAGCATTGTCTGTTTCCTAGACAATCAAATGGCAACCTTTCTGATATTTTTTGGCACATGAAATGTGCCAGACTACAGCGTTTCAATCTGTACCCTGAAGTTGAATGGTTTTGCTGATTGCATTTGTTTTTTCAGCACGCAATGATGCTTCCTGTCCTCACCCACCATGTCCGCTACCATCAGTGTCTGATGCACTTGGACAAGTTGATAGGCTACACTTTTCGAGATAGGTGCTTACTGCAGGTAAGATATGAAAACTCCAACTGCTTGCTGGTTTCTCTTCATGATACTACTGAGTTCATCTGTAATGCTGAAATGCACAGCACTGCCCCAGCTTGGGCAGACCTGATTATTTGTACTGAAGATCTTTGAAAAGTTTCAGTTTTCCCAAGAGACTTCTCAGTAGAGATGTCTGTTGTGCACCTAGATATTACACCTACCTTTGCTCCCAGGGTAAATCTGGATTTGCTCATAATATGTAAAAAGACAGAAATGCGCTTACTGAAAAGACTGTCAAGTACTCATTTCTGTGTAAGTTCCTTTTTTCACATATTTACAGAGAATACAGTTGTTCTGCAGATGAGTGTATGTGCCCTGCTTCTTGTTTTTACAGCCAGTTGTTCTAAAAGAGAATAATTAAATCACTGCCCTTTTTTTTTGCATTTCTTGGTAGTGAATAGAAATTTGCAAACTTCTGTTCAGCTCTTAATTTCTGCAAGTACATAATAAAATTTCTTACTTGTTTTAAATGCATTCATGTCACATAACCAGCCTTTTATGTTAGTGTATATTTGGAACTGATTACTCAGAGGCTGATGCTTGGCATGATGGCCCCTTTCCTCTTAGACTTTTTCTGAATTTACTGAAGGAAAATGGGGACTTCTGTTCAGAACTTCCTTCTGAAATAGGGGTCATCTCTGCAGTGACTGGACTAAGTTCAAAACATGACAGTTTTTGTATTTCTCTAGAGATTTTACTCCCAAATTATTTTAAGGAAATGTCTTTTCTCGCAGCTTTTCTGGTTTCTAGAATTTGTTTTCCAGGCCTTTTCCTACTGCAAGTTACATTAAACATTGAGCATCTTCTAGGATTTGGTTGTTGGCAGGCTGTCTTTGTTTTAATGTCAAAGATTGAAATGCAGTGATGGAAACTTTCAAAATGTTGAGGCCAAACAAACCAACAAGTAAATTCTAATAAAAAAGAGATGAAAGCGTAAAAATCAAGTTTGTAAGCATTAGTCATGTATCGTTATAACAAGTGTGCTTAATACTTTATCCCTACACTCATTTATTTAAAAGCTGCAAACATTTTCCAGAAGAGGAAGAACTTTTTAAAAATGTATATAGTATTAGTCATCTGCTTGAGCATAGACAATGTTAGATGTATAATTCTGCATTGATTGTTACCTATTTTATCATGGCGTATTCTTTTAAAAGTACAAGCAGGTTAAAAAAAGATTACCCTAAGTTATCTGTTCTGAAAAACTGTAATGTGTCATCTAGTTCAGACGGAGCATCTAATTCAGATTGAGAATGTGCGATTACAACAAACTTAGTAATACTAACAAGGAATTAAAAAGGACTTGGAGAAAGTTCTTATTGTTGATTAAATATAATTTTACTCTCTTAAGTTTTATGTTTAAAAGGCAACAGACAATGTTTGAATGAATTACTGAATGTCTTTGCTCACAGCCTGCAGCACCAATCCTGCAAGTGTGTCAGAAGTAACTTCCTGCAGCTTGCATTTTCCAGTGTGTCTCTTTTTTATATACAAGTTTTATGTGCACATACTTTTATTCAAACGCAATACTTTGAGCTGTGTATGTGTAAAGAAGGAGAAAATGTGTGAGTTTGCAGCATGGAGTTCTGAAAACAAGCTGTAGTACTATTTGCTGCTGCCATTTCTGCAGTGATGGTGTAAGCAGCAGAGTAAGTTTTTGTAAATGCTAGGTGATACAGAGGTAAAACAGAGGATCAGACCTGCCATTCCTCTTAATTTCCATCAGAAGAGTAAGCCCTCTGTAGTCATGAGGGAAAGAGTTCTTCTGTGATTAAGTCTCCTAGGAATAATATACTTGCTGTTTCATTTTTTGAGCTAGGAAAGTTCTATAGAGATTTAAATAATGTAAATATGGATGGTTGAGAAGCTCTTCTAGTTGCTTATATTTTTAATATGAATATTTATAGTTCGGTGTTAGAGTGAGTATATTTTTAAATAAGTAAATGTATTGAAATCAGGTCAGCAAAGCTGGTAAGCGAGTCTTAGGGCAAATTGACTGTTCATGCTTTTTCTCTTCTAAACTAACTTTTCTTTAAAGAAAAAAAATGTTGAAAGTAAATTAGTTGAGCTGATGATTGGGCATAAATGTTCCTTCTTTCTGACGTCTGAAATAGTTCACCCTACATTTAAATTGCTGGAACCAACTTTCTGATTGACTTCATCACTTTGTAACCTTTCTTCAAACTGGAAAATAGCTACAGTAGCTACCAGTCTAAGATAATGTTTTTCTTTCATTTGCAAAAATGTCTAACACTTTTTTTTTTTCCCCTATATGTGTTACACTGTAGCTTGCCATGACTCACCCAAGCCATCATTTAAATTTTGGGATGAATCCGGATCATGCCAGAAATTCCTTATCCAACTGTGGGATTCGACAGCCCAAGTATGGAGATAGAAAAGTCCACCATATACACATGAGAAAGAAAGGTATGCTACTTACATCACTAATGTTTTTCACTTACCTGACACTTAATCAGTAAGAACACCCTCTGTTCCATTATCATCTCCTTGGCCATTGTTCTTTTGAGAGATGCCTTCAGTAGAGAATTTCAATGTTTATATGCAGACACCAGTGAGATCTTTCTAAAAGACTGGATTTTGCAAAGTAGTCAATAAGTAAAGAGCTGAGAACAAGCAAGGGTAATAAATGGGTGGATGTATTTTCTTAGATTCTTGGCAAGTACTGTTTTCTTAATTTGCTGCTCAACATGGTGAACAAACTGGAATATATTTTGTAAAAATGTCTTCTTACTAATGTGAACATGTGGTCTGTCTGCTGCAAAATATTCCTCACCCCTTTAAAGTATATTCAGTGTTAATGAAGTAAATTGTTTATTGCTTATGTAATGTTTGGAATGTCCTTTTCCTGCAAAGGTGGTATTTATCTGGCTCCCTGAATGCAAAAATTCAATACTGTTGTAATGGGACTGCGATCAGTTAGGCAGAGAGCATTGGTGAGGATTATACTTGGTGTAATAAACCCTGTAAATAACAGGATAACCTTGTGTATGGCAATTACAAAGTAACATTCTGAGTAATTGTTTTCTACATTTATTCAAAGTGAATTAGTGGCTGTTTACTTAATAGTGCATTGTTTATGTTTCTAGGGATAAACACCCTGATAAATATTATGTCCCGTTTGGGACAGGATGATCCAGCTCCTTCCAGGTAATGAAAATAGTTGTTTGCCAGTAGGGAAGCTGCTGCAGAGGGAGATATTTAATAGAAACAACCAACTTACTGTCAGCAACAGCTTTGGCAAATAGTTGAAATGAAAAGTCATTTTGAATTGACTTTTATATTATGAAGGTGTGCTCTCTATGAATCTCCATTAGCAGTGACATAGTAAATGTTTGGTCATGCCTGCAGAAAATGTCTGAGGAAGGTTTTAACAGATAATTCTATCATTTTTGTTGATCCCTGAAATGAGGAGGACTAAAAGGCTACCTTTTTGCTTTCTGCAGAATAAAAAATAAGAGTTGCTGTTGTTGTTGTTATCAGTGCTATAAATTGGATTCTTCATCACATTTTCTCACACTAGTACCTTCCTGCCATGGCACCTTGTTAACAGGAGTGTGGTGCTGAGCATGGGCTTTGCTGATTTACTGTTCCAATTTAAAGACAGATGCAAAACCCATTAATGTTGTCATGCAATAGTCCTTAACTGACCACTAAGAATTCTGTGCATATAAATATAGTTTAAGATGTGGTTTATAGCCACAAGCACCATATTTAGCTAAAGTTGAATAAACAAAGCTCACAAGACTAATGCAGGAAACAGTTGCATGTGAAATCTCTTAAAAGCATGAACTAGATGGCAGTGTGTATTTTAGTTAGCTAGTGCTGTAGCTGGACCTTTCAAGAGCCATCATTTCGGAAGAAGCTCAGGAATAGGAGAAATTGAGTTATTGTTAAATAATTATTGCATAAATTATTGTTGCACTGTTCCCTAAATGCTGTTTCAGCTAGACCATGCCCTTTTCTCTTCAAGCTTATTTGAGTCCTCCTAAAATGACATGACGTAAGGCTAAATTGCATTAATTCTTGTGAAATAACACAAAATTTCTGTCCCATTTCAGAGAGGTGTGTGTTTTCAGTTATGTTGCTACACAGAGTTGTTGTAGATTTGCTCACACATTGTTTTACACAGCAGAGGTAATTGAATTCTTTCAGCCCATAACAAAGGCCTACTATTTCAGAAATTACACTAATTATATAGTTTTTGGGGGAGTGAAAATTACAATAAAATCTGCCAAACACTTGACAAGGATCTTCTGGGTAAAAAAAAAAAAGAAAAAGAAAAAAAATCCTGTGGCATTGGCCTTGATTCTGTTACAATCGTGTGAAATCAAAAATGGTGCTGCTTACTTGCTTTGATCTATAGAGCAGAAATTTGTATGTATCCAAAGACAAGCTCACATTCTTTTTCAGCTGCTTGCCCTTTTAGTCCTTTGAATATAAGCAGGCAGACAGCTTGAAGGAAATGAAACTATGCAAAACAAAGGTAAATCAGGAGCAGCAATGAAAGAAAACAGAGGAAATAAAAGATACTAATAATTTAATGGCATGTTTGGATGCATCTGCTTGTATAGCCATTTTCTTTCTTTTGAGCTCAGAGGAAGTTACAGAAAACAAGGCATTTGAAGGTGCTATGAAAAATACAAGTTCTTACTCCCTCTGCCATACCAACGATCTACTGCAGGGTCGTCCTGCCCTGCAGGTGGTTGATGTTAATTAGGTAGAGCTCCCTAGTTTCATGGACAAGGCTCAGGACAGGCTGTTTCTTTCAGTCACCTGGTGCCCTCTGATGGACAGAGAAACCCGACTTCAGTGCCAGGCAACAGTCCTGTTTCCTTTTCCCATTTTGTGAAGCTCTGACAATAGCTCAGAACAGAACATACAGAAATTTCAAAGGTGGTGGTGTCACTCCTGAGTTTCACAATTCACTTGTTACTCTGTTTTGGAAAGGATTGTAACCCAGGGAGGGTGGGGGAGGCTGCAAAAATGACTGTCATATCTGATTAGCAATCAACTCTGATTTTTTCTATTTTAATTGTATTGTGTGAATAACCAGCATGTGTTACTTAGGTTATGGTGAACTTTAAAATGCCTTTTTCAGGATTAACCACAATGAGCGTTTAGAATTTCTGGGAGATGCTGTGGTGGAGTTCTTAACAAGGTAAATGGGGAATTCTTCAACAATTCTCACCTTTGTATGTTATTATTATCATGTTGTGTTTATTGAACTTTTCAGTGTCTACTTTGACTGTGTATGTTTGCAGTCCTGCCTGATATTTAGACCTGCACACCTGCCCACAACTCTCTTGAAAATTCTTTCAGTGATGATGATAAAACAAGAAAGATTACAAAATAAAAAGCTAGAATTTCTGTTTCATGAAGTGCGATTTTAAATTGATTTGGGTTAGAGATTATTCAGCTACAGACAAGTTGAACTTTGTACTCTTTTTTTAAAGGAGAAATATTTTTCCTAGCATGCCATTTTGTTTCCACGGGTTCTTTTTCTCTAGTTGCAAGGGAGAAGCATTTATGGGTACTGTGTTGAATGTGTTGCAGTTCTTCTATTTCCAGTTATTAGGGCTGTAGCTTTCCTAACAGCTTAAATAGTTAAGCACAAATGCAATTTACTCAAAAGTAATGAAAAAACTCCATGCTTCATCAAAAATTGCTCCAGTTCTGGCCTGAGTATTCTGAAATCAGTGAACAAGACAGGCATATTATTAGGTATCTCTGTTGTTCTACTTACCTGAGTAGTAGAGGCAAACAAGTTGCACAATATAAAGATTATAATCTATTTTCAGCTGCTTTGTTCTACTGTTTTTAAAAGTATGTTTGTTTACTGTTAATTTGATCTTTAAGCCAGTTTTTTATATGAACAACAAAACTGACTTTATATCTCTGTTCTCTACTAGCCATTAGCTATGTGATATTAAAAACTATTAGCCTATAAAGGTCTCCGCTGCCCTTAAAACTCATGGCCTTTTCTCTCATACAACAGTACAGGTGATAAGATGGAAGACCTGCTGATTAAAATGTCTTGCATTTTTCATTGTCATTGTTCATCAGCCATCAGTTCACTTTCTGAGCTAACTTTTGTCTCAATTCAGAAAAAAAATGAGCTCCATTTCTGTTCAATAGAGCATGTAAGCACCTATTTAAATCTGACTTTTTTATCCTCTCTTAACTTCAGGTGTCTGCTGTTGTGAATTACGATGCTTGATTAGATTGCCTCTAAGTTTTATAGCAGTTTTTGTCCTTAAATAATCTTGCATCCGTTTGCATTTTCCCCCCTGTGTACTGGGTTAATAAAGTATTTTAATAATTAGTGCCAGAGAGTGCCTTAATTGTGGAATGTTAAAAACCCTCTCTGTGTTAACTTTTTTCAACATGAGTTAGATATGAAGGTATCCAAAATTATTTATTCATTAGTCAGATCTTGTTTGGATCAGTGTTTTGTTTTCTTTCTCTTTTATGAAGTACATTGCTAGCATGATGACAAATACCATTAAAGGCTGTTAAAGCCTGTGTTTTTTACTTTTTTTTTTGTGGTTTGTGGTATAATGACTTCACACATTTGATAAATAGAGGCTGTTGAGTTCTGTTCTGTTCTTTGTTTTCATTAGCATCTGTTAAAGTACTTTAAGAAACTTGTATAAACAGATGGATATCCTGTTGGCAGCTGCAAGACATGAAAGCACTGTGTACCTGCAGCACGGAGTTTCTCAAGGCTGAGGCTTCCCTTGTGCTTTATTCCTCAGCATCCTCTAGGTGTCAGCTGTGCTGAACCTTGTGCTGGTGATAGACAGAAACCTGAGATGAGGGAACTGCAGGCTGTGGCAGGGATTTAGACATTATGTGCTGCCCAGTAGAGAAACAGCACTCTTCCTCCTCTGCTGCCAGTGTTGGATAGGATTGGGCATTGTTTGAATTGTTTGTATCTTTACCTTACTTCAAGCTGAGTTCCACTTTGGCAAGGGACCTGTATTACCCACTAGGGTCTGAGGGAAAGGCGCAGCTCTCTAGAGGTGCATGTGGTTCATCTTTAATCAAATGCTGACAGCATCTGATTCGCTTTTTGTTTTGCCAGTGTCCACTTATACTACCTGTTTCCCACTCTGGAGGAAGGAGGATTAGCTACGTACCGCACTGCCATCGTACAGAACCAACACCTGGCCATGCTGGCTAAGGTACAGCTCTGGATGTCTCTGTGTTTGACTCCATGGGTAGAGTACTATGAGTGTCTGGACTGCTTCTTGAGGGAGCTGCCTGCTTTGAACATCAGTTTCTTTGCTGTGTTTTCTGTACAAGATTTGGGATGCAGGAACCCTTTTCAGTTTGAAAGTAGATTTTAAAGATAAAGGAGAATTTAGTGTTTTCTCTAAAGCATGCTTTTGGGAAAAGTGATTTTTGTAGGCATAAAAATAAGTTTATAGCCTGTGTTGAAGGTGTGCCTATACTTGCCTTTAATTTGCACAAGTAATGAAGCTGATAGTAGAAGATCAGTGAAGAAAAGGAATCAAACTGGTTGTTTATAAGAGGACTTTCTGATAGAATAGCTAGGGAGAACTTGGCAACAGGAGGTAGAAAAAATGGGGGTGGGGTGGGGAGGAATTTTATCTGCTCCATAAACTGTGCAGTCATTTTCAGGTCCACTGTAGACTGTCAGAGTAGTCAGAAGTATGTTAACCAGGGTTTTGGAGAAGAGTTGTGTTATCTCATAGGAAAAACTGAGATGCCTTAGAATTTTCCTTCATTTAGTTCTGTGAATGACAGAGCTTTTTATATTCCTATATATGATACTGGTGAAAGTTGATTAAATCTCTATTCCTAAGTCGATAGGTATTGCCTTACTCATTCTTGATTTTGTTAGCTTTTTTTTTAAAGAAACAGTCTGAGATTTACTGTAATTGATTATGCTACACATGTGCACACACTGTCCACTGTGTACTGCTGATAGTTTTCAAGTTGCTCTTTTAATCTCCCCTCTCTGTAATCACACAGTGCCTTAAACAAGCATATCCAATCTTGAGATTTTGGCAAGTCTGCAGGATTTCTAACGTCATCTTTTTGCTCAGCTCTGAGGAGAGGCATAGGGTAGGCAGTGAACACAATAATTTTCTTCCACGTCTTTCTTTAGTAATTTAGATAAGCATGAATTGATTGAAACATTTCATATTGGGGCTTTGTTTACAAATATGGTATTGCCTGACATTTGAATTCATGATACTATTTTTAAACCTGCATCAGGAAAGCTCATACATTCTTCAAGGCTGTTCACAGCCTTTATCATTGTACAAGGACAAATCTAAAAAATTTTTATTGCAATATTTTAAAAACTTTATTTATATTAGATACAACTGTAAATATTAAATATCTGTACATTCCCAATTTTCCAACTTATCCTTTGTTCCTCTCATGTCTTATATGATGTTCCTGATTTCATACCCTGCAGTGTCATGTTGCATTCAGTTTACTTAATATAATTCTTAGCTTCTCAACATCTCTTGAACTTGGGGAATGCTGTTAATAGTTGAGGATCAAATGATGAGTATAAGAAGTTTAAATTTTATATAAAAAATTAATGTTCTACTCTAATGTTGACTTTAGCAAGTGCTCACTGTGCATTATAAAGTGTGATGGAACATTGTAAGTGGTAATTCAGTGTTCTGGAGCAGTGAACAGGCTGCCATTCATTGAAAATAGAAGACTTTTTTTGACAATTGAAATGTGTCTAAACCATACACCTCAAACAACTTAGTCTTCAGCTTTACCTCTTAAATATACTCTGGGAGGATGAAGTTGAAAGTTAACAAAAAATTAATCAGTAGAAACTTACACCCAGCTGGGAAGAGCCTATTCTCATACAAACTTTGCAAGATGCACAAATCTCTTCTTTAAAAATCCCAATAATGGTTTTGTGTCAAAAAGATGAATATGTAAAGAGAATCTAGTAGCTCTTGCCTGCATTTCTATAGCAGAATTATCATATATTATAGAAAATATCTGACTTACTACCTGAGATTCTGACTGGCAAGCAGAACTATAGTTCAGGCAACAGATGAATGTTAATGATGCACTTTTGAAAGGAAGAAAGAAGCTAGGTGGCACTGCAGATTAAAATATTAGCCTTCTCTTGCAGTGCCCAGAGGCACCTGTTGATGGTCTCAGAGGAAAAACCCAGATGTTCAGTGGACTGTGTCTTCCATAGTTCCTATTCCTCACTGTTCTGCTTTAGCTTCTTCTTGTAGGCAAGGTCTTTTTCCTCAGCATTAACTCCCCTCCCTTAGAATATCCTTTTGATATCTCTGAAGGCCAATCACATGAGGACAAACTACCAGCAAGAGACACAATGCATTGCACTGTCTAGTCAGTATCAGGCTATTTTTCTGTCATGCCCTTGGACCTTCTCTTGAACTCATTCTTAAAACTTACCAGTAATGTTTTAATCAGGCTTCCTTTGACATTTTGGTTTGATAATTCTATTTTTTTTATGGTATAACATTCTAGTTGTTTACCGCTGGTAAACATAGGACATATTTTAATTTTAGCCTATGTCTGAACTGAAACTATGGGGAAAAGCTTCCTAGTTCCTTCAGACCTAGTAGCTGCATGATAACAGTGTAACTGAACTTTAGTGACTAAACTGGTACTCTTGTACTTCTAAAGCCATGGTTTTATCTCTTTCTACATATTTTGCAGAAGCTGGAACTAGAACGATTCATGCTCTATGCTCATGGTCCAGACCTTTGCAGGGAGTCAGATCTCCGCCATGCCATGGCCAACTGCTTTGAAGCCCTCATAGGTAAAGTGCTTATATTTGTGTGTGCAGACAGTTATGCTTTGTACAGGTCTGTGTGCCATGTTGACTGTGATGGAGGAGATGTGGGCCTGTTGAGTAGTGCTAGTACGAGCAGGCAATAGTAAAGCTTCTTACATCATCTTTGTCTCTTCCTCTCTCCTGCACATATGCCATGAGTATAAACACGATGAGTGTGTAGTACTACCATGAAAATCTCATCTTCCATATCCTGGCTCCCACACACTGAAGATGAAGCCATTTCATGTCACTGCAGAACTAACTCCACCTCTCCTCTGCCAACATGGCCTGACGGCTGCCCCGTGTCTGACGGGAGCAGTTCAGTCACCGTGGCCTGGCAGAAGATGAGCAGGTTCACTGCTTCCGGTAGTGCCTTCCAGTAGTGCTTGAACAGACCTGCAACCTCAGCCCTGAATTTTAAGCTGCAGCTTGCTTTCTGAATACACCAGGTGCTCCCAACTGAGGCACCAGACTACTTCCTCTGTGCCCTGCTAGCATTCTGTGAATTTGCAAAGTAAATACCTTTTAGTCTTTGCATTTTTCTTACAAGTAAAAAGCATGGCAATATACCATGGCTGGTGTAATAAAGCTACCCTCTAGCTGAGGGTGAAGGAGAGTTGTGTCAAATTTGCTGTTGGCCGCTAAGATGCTGATTAGTGACTGGCTGCACTGGTCTATAGGTTTATGTAGCAGAAGAAATCAGGGCCTGACCACAGTTATCAAGCAGGAGGGTGGAAATCTCATTGGTTAAATCTGCACAAGCTCTGTTTTAAATAGCGTATTTTTATGAACCTTTACTTGTTTGAGTACATGAAGCAAGTTTAATCTTACCTGTTTGACTTCATATTCATCCAAATGTACTGTACAAGTTACTAGCTATGGGAATGGTTTAGACCTGATGCAGATCTTTATGTACTACACAAGCTCCTAAAGCATTTTGTCCTGCTTTGAAAAATAGATCATCGTTGGCTTAGATGTCAACAGTTCTGTGCATTCTGCCTTGGGCCAGATTGCATTTCCTCTTATCAAGAAATAAGAGTTTTCTTTTTAACTCTATTTTGCTTTCCATGAACGCTTTGATCTTTAATTTAAAAATAAAGAGCAAACAGAAGAGGAACACTAGATCTGTATCTGTGTCTTTGTTCGTAGGCTTCAGCTTGTCTTGGATGTAGTGATGAGAACTGTTTGGCAAGCACTGAGATTTGCTGAGAGAGCAGGCTTGCTGTTTAACCTCCAATACAAAGTTGTTCAGAAAGTTAATTGAGCAATAAGATTTTGTCAGTGCTATAGCTAAAATCTGGGAGCTTGTTAAGGGACTATAAAAGTATGTGTGGGGTCTGGAACTCCTACTTGAGGCTCTTTTACAAAGTCTGGTGCTTCATCACAAAGTCACTGTGATGAAATTGAAAAACAGAAGTATGAGCAGGCTGCCTAGGACTTATTTGAAATTCTGTCCTCTCATAACATTCCTCTGTGAGATCAGTCTTATAAACCCCCAAACTGTTCTCCAAAGAGTCCAAAGAAAGTAGTTGACCTAGTGAGGGATCGAAAGGGGAAGGGAAGGCAAGACAAATCACGTTCTTCCTGTGTGTGGGAACATGCACTCCCTTTCTCTGTGTTCTTGATGTAGCTGTATATTCCAATTGCTTTTATGCTTACAATAACAAGTTTGAGATTTTCAGAAGCCCTTCTGTAAACCATATTAAAGGATGAAATGTTGAAGTGCCTGTGAAGATACAGAGTATATTGGATACACCCAAAAATACAATACATTAACACAAGTTTTGCAGAGCTTGTTACTGATGGAAATGCGGAGAGGGTTAGTGAGGGCTGTGTGTGCAGTTTAAAAAAAGAAAATACTATAATCTCCAGAAACTGAGACATGCAGAGATGCCATTTCCAGTTCAGGCAATAAATTACTGTGATACTGGGAAGACCTTGAGCTTTGCAATAGTCCTGACACATCGTTTATATGCAGAGTGTAATCTTGTTGGAAGTATGGAATAAGTGGCAATTATGTGCTGGTTATTGAAATGTAATTCGTGGGTTTCCCTATCTGCAGATGTTGATGTTGTGGCTTCTCCCCAGCCAGCAGCCAAGCCCCATGCAGCCACTCACTCGATCTTCCACCAGAGAGATTGGGGAGAGAATTGGAAGAGGAAAAGCTGGAAAAGTCAGGGGTTGAGATAAAGACAGTTTCACAGGGAAAGCAAAAGCTGTGCACGCAAGCAAAGCAAAACAAGAAATCATTTCACTGCTTCCCATGGGCAGGCAGGTGTTCAGCCATCTCCAGGAGAGCTGGGCCCTGTCACACATAACGGTGACTTGGGAAGACAACACCATCACTCCAAACGTCACCCCCTTCCTCCTTCTTACCTGTGAATTATGAACTGAGTATGATGTCATACAGTCTGGAATATCCCTTTGGTCAGCTTGGGTTGCCTGTCCCAGCTGTGTCTCCTCCCAGCCTCCCAAGCACTCCTAGTCTCCTCACCAGTGTGGCAGTAGGAAAGGCAGAAAAGGCCTTAGCTCTGTGTAAGCCCTGCTCAGGAATAACAAAAACATCTCTGTATTATCAACCCCGTGTTCAGCACAAATTGGAAACATAGTCCTGTACTAGTCACTGTGAAGAAAATTAACTCTACCCCTGCTGAAACCAGCACAATTGTATAGTTAGCTCTTTACTGGAAAGTACTTTTGGAAATACATTGCATCTAGGTTAATTTGCTAGTTTAAACTTTGCTCTTTGGATGTATAATTTTCTATCACTGATATAATTATTTCAGGTTTTTCTTTGCATTTTATGATTGTTGATTTATGTTGGTGTTTAATGTGCTTTAAATTTCTCAAAAAAATAGGTGTTGCTACAGAAAGCATGCTTTTAAAAATGAATGTGTTGGAGATGAAGAAGTCCAAAACCTTTGACTTTCCTGTGCTTAGTAATTTTCTAAGTACTAATTGCATATTGACCTTTGACATACTGGTCCCCTCATGTAGGAGCTGTTTATCTAGAGGGAAGCCTAGAAGAAGCGAAACAATTATTTGGACGTTTACTCTTCAATGAAAAGGTATTTGTGTACTTACATGATTTGATTTCCAGTTCAAAAATAACTTGATGTTCTTTCTTGTCCCTTGTTTTACTTAAGGATCACAAATGAACAGGAATACTACACTTGTTGTATGTAGTTACTGAATTGAGCTAGGACAGCAAGCTGAGTTAGGACAGAAAGCTGTACTGATTCAGGCAAACACAGTGTTTTCTCAGGTGTGCTGTGGGTTGCTTGGCTTAGGTAGGGAAGGGTGGGTGGTGTGGGAAACCTGACAGCTTCAATTCAAAGTGCTGCTCTGAAAACAGAAATGGTACTGCAGATCCAGGCATCAGGCTCTGAGGGAATGATGCACATGTAGGGCAACTACTCCTGTTTTATCAGTTAAATCATCCTACTCTAAAAGCTTTAAACATATATTTGGGAATAAAAAGGAGGGTGCTTCATTCAGCGTTTACCCAATTGCACAATTGCAGTGTGCAGGAATGGATCAGGCTGTATCTCAGGTGGCTGTTGGTTACAACTTGTGCTGTATAAAGGTGAAGGGAAGTACCCACTGCTGGGACAGCACACATGACAGTGGTGAGAGCATGAATTCTGTAGTATTTTCCTTCCTCTGAGTCTCTGAAATAACAAAACTTTTTAGAAATAAAAGTGTTGAAAGCCTATTGTAACTCAGTGTTTATTTGCTGCTCGGTGGCTGTAGTGGAGGAAGCCTTTATGCAACAGAAGAAAATGTGGGTTTTTTTTTTCTTTTTCAGTCCTTGCCTTTGGAGAAGTCAAACTTGCTACTGAGGAGTACTTGCAAATAAAGTTAGTCCTGAGGCTTAAACAAATCTTTTTCTTCTTTAACCACTTATGTGGTTCAAGGATTTTTCCACCTCTTTGACACAAGCTAATTGGGAGAACTACAGGCAGTTTGAACAGCAAAGACACGATTTTAAAAATTAGTTTGCCAGCACTATTGAATTTGCAATAAGCAGAGTCAGCATCTGAAATAGTTCAGTATTTCAAGTAATGACATTTTATTTAGTACTGTGGAATTTGTTAAATGACTCCCTTGAGCATTAAAAGCATCTCTCAATGTTTGCAGGACCTTCGGGATGTATGGCTTAATTATCCACTACATCCACTCCAAGTAAGTGATCCCTTTCTGTAATAAATTTCACAGCCCTGTTTTATTTTCAGGGATGCTTTTCCATAGGTTTCTATTGTGGTGACATCTCAGAAATTGTGCTAAAGACTAGCCAAAGGAATATATGTATGTTTTCCTTTGTGTTTGGTTTGTGATTTGTTTGTTTGGTTTTTTTAAAGAAGTAGTGAGTTTCTGCCTCTCTGAGAATTAGTCATTCACCTTTCCTTGGCTCATGTTTGTTATATAACTGTGCCTATACAATAAATCCAGTGAGAGGTAACATTTTGACAGCTTCTTGGTCGTCTTCTCTAAGTTGGGAGAAAAAGGTGCAAAAACAATCTATGTACATATTTTCTTAACGTGAAATTAGGGCTGAAACCTTAATAGTAGGAAGGCACATTAATTGAATGCCATAAGAGTTTTGATTTGATTCCGTTTTGATTGTGTGTGTGTGTGCCCGTGCAATGGTAGTGTGGTTGTTTCAGTGATTCCAGTAATTTTTAATACCACATAAACATTAAAATTATGAAGGTGTCTGAAGGCTAATGTATCCTCCATATATCAAAGGATACAAGTTCACAAGTTGTCAGTTTATGAGGCTAGAAGTTGGGAGATTGATTTCCCAATTCATTCTCCCTGACTGAATTCTGGGGCAGGCGTAGAGCAAGTTGCAGAGCCTCTCTGCACTGTAGCTCCTTGTCTTCAGTGCAAGCAGGAGTGCTTCAAAAACAGCAGTGAGTGCATAACCAAAATCTTCAGCAACAAATCAGTGCATGTGAAGAATTTTTACAATCAAATCCCTCTGAGTGTAAATACAAAAGGCTCTTAATAGGAAGATAAGCTTTTGAAATTCAGCACCAGCTATGCTGCATGGTGGCACAAGCTCCAAAGAAGACTGTTCTTACTCTGAGTTTCTTTCTTTTCTGTAACTTTATTTTAACCATTTCATCTCTGCTTTCACAAAGATGACTTCCACTTTGCTTAGAGATTAGCAACAGTCAGTGTATGAAACTTATAATTTCTTACTACTACCTTAACTTGTGTGATGAAAATTACTCTCTTCCATACCCCAAAACCATCCTAGGTGGTTTTGCCAGTAGGTGAAACACAGGCAGCTCAGGCTGGCCTTTGGGCACAGCTAGCCTGAAAAATGGCATTTTAAAAATTACTAAAAGTCACTGGAACAATATACCAAATGACATCCCAATTAATAAAAAAAAGCTCTCGAGTAAGATAACAGAGTTATAGACCTTTAGCTCTGTGTATTTGTCAGTAGCCAAGTCTGTAGAAATGGTTCTGAAAAAATAATTAGTGGTCATCTGGATACATATGGACTCTTTAGAAAGAGTCAACAGGTAATGACTCCTGCCTTACAAACGAGTAGGAAATTTTAGGAGACAAAAAAGCATGTGATAA
The DNA here is from genome assembly GCF_041296385.1 of Aphelocoma coerulescens. Taxonomy (NCBI): domain Eukaryota; kingdom Metazoa; phylum Chordata; class Aves; order Passeriformes; family Corvidae; genus Aphelocoma; species Aphelocoma coerulescens. Next base: position 82,909,054 of record NC_091015.1, read on the forward strand.
TGCAGATGATTCTGTCTGCTGGGTTTCCTGAGAGGCTGTTGGAAAGACAGTGAGGAAAGGCTTTTAAAATTTTTGTCTTTTTTTTTAATAAGCAGTAAAAAATAAGTAACTCCAGTAAAAACTGTCAGTCCCTACAAGATTTAAAGGAATGGCTGAAATATAAGAAATTGAGGATAGGAATGAAATGACCACATCTTGCAAGGAATGGTGATCACTGGCAGATTTCCCTCGGGATCTTTGCTAAAGTACAGGCTGTTCTCATTGACAGCCTAGGGAAGAGGATGAGCAGTGAGGTGGCAGTTTGTTGACAATACCAAATTATTCCAGGAAGCAGGGACAACAGCAGACTGAAGAATTGCGTTCTGGTTGTGAGAACACAACGGTGACTCACAATGGAGTTTAAAAAAGCAGAAGAAATTCTGTGTAGGTAAATAGAAAGGGCTGTGCACAAGGAAGCAAAAAGCAGTCTCAGCTCTACATGCAGCTGAACTCCAAAATGACAAATACCACCCAAGTGTGGGATTTTGGTGCAAGCATATGTAGCTCTATGAAAATGCAAACTGAAGGCTCAGTACAGAAAAAAGACAAATTGAATGTAATCAACTAATAGAAAAGGGGCAGACAACAAACCAGAAATTATCTCAATGCCAGTTTAAAAAGCTGTGGCTATTCTTACTTTTCTTTTAGGCATCCTCTTCTGGATAATTCCTTCTCTAAATCATTACTATACCAAAGAGATGCTCAGAATGGCTGGAGGAAATGCTTAAGCCATTTCCCAGCTCCACAAAGGCATTTAACAGTGTCACCACATCAAGGACATCAGACAAGAAACTGATAAGAAAAGATACTGACCCAAAGCAATAATTTTAATTTTGTTGTGTTAGTGTGCCCTTTTGAATTTCATATACAAAGTATTTTTTTTTATTTTTGATGGTGAAGGAAAGTGGGAGAAATTGATTTGGGTTTTGTCTCATCTTGACATGCTGTCAGTCTGCCAGCCCTATTCCAATAATTTTTGAGTCTGTTGCTCAGTTGCAAACAATATGATAATGTTAGAAAATGCAGAAATGTACAATTGTACATGTTTTGTGAAAGTTTGTATTATATGCTATCCACATGTAGAGACATGTAAGTGATCTGTTTAAATGCCTCAGCTGTTAAAAAAGCACATATCAGAGCTCATCTCTTCTTTGAGTGGTAATTATCCAAGACCAAAAGGCAGAGGAAACTTGGTTTTCTCAGTTCAGCTGTCCACAGAACTTGTTAATTGTATTCTTTGCCCTTGATTTTAGAGATGGCTTGCTTTTCTCTGAAAATTTCTGCAGCAGTCTGAGTTGGTCATTACTTGCACTTCATTTTTCTTGCAGCTGCAGGAGTCCAATACTGACAGGCAACTCATTGAGACTTCTCCAGTTCTTCAAAAGCTTACGGAGTTTGAGGAGGCAATTGGAGTCATCTTTACTCATGTTCGGCTTCTAGCACGTGCGTTCACTCTGAGAACAGTAGGCTTTAACCATCTGACTCTGTGAGTACATAGCAAGAGTCCTCATGTAGCTCTGTTGGCTGTCCTGTTAGAGCATTCCAGATTGCCTTGTTTGTAAACAAGCTAGATTACATCTGTTTCCTGGAAGAGAATAGAGCAGCTGTGTTCACAAGCCCGCCTGGCTCGGTATGCCACCTCTGGCAGTAGGCAGTAGCAAATACCTTGGGAAAGACTGTAGAAGGTGTTGGAAACCTATCCTGTTTATTTTGAACTTTCTGCATCACTGATATTTGTACATCACTCCTGAGACAGTAGCAAAACATACCTGGAGGTACGTTTGGGCAGAGAAAAGAAGTAAAATTACACTCTTTGGTCCAAGCACAGCCCCTGTGTTCTGTTGCTTGCAAAGCTGCCAAGGCCCTATTTTCAAGGAAACAGTATTACAGAATATGCCGAGTTGGAAGGGATCCATCAGGATCATTAAGTCCAGCTCCTGACCCTGCACAGGACACCCCAGGAATCACACCATGTTCCTGAGAGTGTTGTCCACGCACTTTCTGAACTCAGACAGGCTTGGTGCTGTGACCACTTCCCTGGGGAGCCTTTCCAGTGTTAAACCACCCTCTCTGGGTGAAAAACTTCTTCCTAATATCTAACCTAAACCTCTCCTGACTCAGCTTCATGCTGTTTCCTTGAGCCCTTTCTCTGGTTATGAAAGTGAAGAGATTGGTACCTGCCCCTCCACTTCCCTCTGCAATGAGGCCTCCCCTCAGTCTCCTCCATGCTGATCAGACCAAGTGACCTCAGCTGCTCCTTGTACGGCTTCCCCTCCAGACCTTGCACCATCGCCATTGCCCGCCTTTGGACACTCTCTAAGAGCTTAAAGTCATCTTTATATTGTGGCACCCAAAGTTGCCCCCAGGTCTCAAGGTGAGGCCGCCCCAGTGCAGAGCAGAGCAGGACAATCCCCTCCCTTGCCTGGCTGGTGATGCTGTGCCTGATGCACCCCCAGGACACGGCTGCCCCTCCTGGCTGCCAGGGCACTGCTGGCTCATGTTCAGCTTGTCATCAACCAGGACCTCCAGGTCCATTTCCACAGTGCTTCTCTCCAGCCTCTCATTCCTCACTCTGTACACACAACCTGGGTTGTCTTGTCCCAAACAGAGAATCTAGCACTTGCCCTTGTTAAACTTCATATCAGTGGTTACCCTCTCCAGGATCTTGTATGAGTTTAAAGCCTGATCCTTTTCTTTCTTGTGAATGGGCAGGCATTTTGCTCTGTTGAAGTCATTGTGTTCATTAGCTCACTTTCTTAAAACAAGTTTGAGATAAAGATTTGTCCCATTACAGATGTGATGTCAACTGCTCTTCTTCATTTAGTCTGTGATCTGTGATCTAATGATTGCATTTATTTGTAGCTATCCCGATTTGCTTTTTGCCTGTAAGTTGGTGTTACTACAGTAATGAGCTGTGTTTTCATCTCACCTGATTAACACTGAAAAATTGTCTTAAATGTGTTTGGAAATGAGCAAGGCTCACTTTCAGATCACTCTTCATTTTAATTTGTGTGTGCATGCTGGTTTTGGTTTTTTCCTCACTGAGTGCTTATTGATTTTGCTGCATTGATGTCTCATTTTTCAGAGGCCACAACCAGAGGATGGAATTCCTAGGTGACTCCATAATGCAGTTGGTAGCCACAGAGTATTTATTCATACATTTCCCTGATCATCATGAGGGGCACTTAACGGTGAGACTGCCATCAATCATATTCTCCATAAGAGCAAGAGTGGGATGGAGACCGAAATTATCGGAACAGCTAGTGAATTATTCTGAGTTTGATTAATAAAAGAAGCCTCAGCAACCACTGCTCTTAATAAGGCTTTGTTAATTTTAAGTCATGAGCACTGCAGTGAATAGAAAATGGTGATTTATGAGCCCACTGCAATAATTTCTGTTCAGTCTGTGAAAAGGATCAAAATTTTAAAGATGTCAGCGATGAAATGGAGGGCTAAGACTAGTTCTTGTTTAAAGATGGGTGTCTTAATTTATTTAAATAGATGTATCATGTGACTTTTTTTTATTCCTGACTTCTAGTCTTTTGAACTTGCATACAGGCAGAGTTATACATCCTGATAAAAAGTTTTTACAATTTAGTTTGGTCTGGTTTTCCTCTTGTCTTCTATCTGGAGCTCCTATGGTAGCTTTTGAATTTAGCTTTACTATAGTTATAGTCATCTCTTAATTGCTATAGCCCTTTAGCCTCTCTTACCTGGACTTTGCACAACTCAATTTGGGAATCTTTCACCAATTTACAGTACTTTAAACACAGCATGGTAGTATCTGTAGTTTTTTCCTGATTGATTAATTTATTCCTGCAGCTGGACAGTTGTGGCTTTGTTTGCAAGTAACAAATTTTCTTGGGCTTAATTAATTGTTTTAGTTTACTTGAACAACGAAGCAATACGTGTATCAGGAATGTGAGTCGAGTTTTCTAGTTAAAGTTAGGAAGCAGCCTAATTTTAGAGTGGTTTCCTCAGATCAATAAAGGGATGGCAATACTAAGTCTCTAGCAGGCAATGTGTTATCAAGAATATGATTCTTGAAACTTTTGGGTTAAAGCTTTTTACAAGAAAAAGAAAAAAGTACATGCTGTGACTAAAAGTAACTTGAATTTTTCTTCACCATTTCTTAAGTCTCAGTTGCATTTGTATGGATTCTTCTGCACAATTCAGGAGACAGGAGATAAAGCCTGGTGGGGTTTTTTGCTTTCTACATGACTTCTAAGAATGTAGCCATCCGTGGTGTTATAAGATAACTCTTGCAAGAACTGTTTGGCCAGGAGGATATGAAATGTTGCTGTTAATGGGTATAAATACTCAGAACGATGATTAGAATGTCTTTGTGTTGCTTAATGTAATGATTAGTGAGTTGGAAAGTACAAGTTGCACACTTCAGTTTTCAGGCAAAACTGCGAAGCTAGAGTGGAATGGGTGCTGAAAACACATAAAGGTACGAAGAAGTAGGCAATGCCCAAAATAAAATTTGGACTCTGGAGATGTACATGTAGAGAAAAAAAAATTATCTTAAAATGTTTTTAAATTTGAGGACAAATGAAATGAGACATGCGAAAAAGGAGACTGATAAAGTGGAATCTGAAGAGAAACAGCAAAAACACTAAGCTCTTTCTCATGTCATCTGGGAACATACTTAAATTTGAAGTAATAGTAGAACATCAACTAAATGGTGTCTGGTGTGTTGAGGGCAATGGCAATTTTGGTCAAGGATTCCACTTGACTGGCAATGCAGTGGCTTCCCAGTGTGGAGTGATTGCTTGTGGAGAGATGTCTGCAAATTAACTATATTTAAGAAAAAGAAAGGAGCACATAGTCTCATCTACATACTTGGAGATAGCCAAATAATGTTCCAAAAAGGAAATTGACATTTTGTTGGATGTTAGAAGATACAGCTTCTCCAGTACTGGATTATGGATACATTCTTCTGGTACAGTCATGAGTAGTAGTATGTTGGGTGAAGATGGAAGAATTAGAAGAAAAACTGCTTTGTAATTAGAGTCAAGCTCCAGTTGAGCATATCATGTGTCACAGCATCTGCAGTGATGCAGGCTGTGTGTTACCAGAGTAGAGACTAACTCTAAAAAAGCTGCTGGAAAGGCACAGGGGCTGTGTCTTCTCTGTATCATTAAAGGGAACTTAATTTCTTGCCAGATCACACTTGTAGAGAGCAAGTTGATAACCACAGTGCTAAAAGGATAGCTGGGTTTTTTTTTTTCCATCTGTAATTCACTGAGTAGTGTATATATTGCTCTTTGTTTTATGATACTACTAATCCTGATTATGGATCCCATCAAAATAAATGGTCTGCAAACACAACAGAAGAAATCCTCCTTCTTCCATTACAAGGAACAGATTTTTGTCATGGGACACTGCAGTTCTGTCTCATAGGTCACATATTAAGGTACTGTACTTAGGGTACTTAGGATATTGTTGGGGAAAGTATAGTTTATTTATCTTAAGGACTTCAAAGAATTTTGAAAAGGAACAAGTAGAAAATGAGTTTAGGCAAATGTTAGGGAGGCAGGTAATAATGCTATCTGCAGTCCTGCCTAGTTTATGAAGATCAGGTTGTGAGTATCTGCTTCATACATCTTTGACAAACAAATTATGAACATACTGTTCTTTATTTATCTGTTGTGAGAGATGAAGTATCAAGTGCAGCAAATAAATCTTGATTTTTCATAAGCTCAGTTGACGTGCTGGGGCCATGTAGCATATAACTTGGATCTAATAAGCTGAGCAGATGTGATATGGAAGACAAAGAGAGAAAAAAATGTATGTGCAGCGTCTCAGCTCTAGATTGCACATAAACAGGAGAAAAGAGAGACATTCTTTACTTCTCACCCTTACCTCCTATAGTAGCTCTAACTTCTTTAATGCTGTTCCATTTAAAGCAAAAACACAAACAAACAGGAAAAAAGCTGACCTTGCCAAAGGTTCAGAAATTCCCCCTAGAATTCCAAATACTCCTTTAAGATGTATGGGATTATATCTTTGGTAGAGCTCTATGTTTTAGTAATCTGCCTGGAGCCAAGGTTAAGTATTTTGGGGGAGACACTGTCATATAAGGAACATGTTAGGGCAGATCCTTGTCAGGGATGCATTGGCTCAGCTGTGCTGCCTTCTAGCAGAGCACATAGTACATACAGGCTGTCCTACTGAGTATTTTTTTCTCTGGCCAAAGGAATGGAGCAGCTTCCTCATCTGCTAGCTCTGAAACAATGAATTATCTTGATTTAATGTGTATTTGTTTTAGTCACCACCTATTTATTTATTATTTGGTGGATACTGGGGACTGTTCCATAGACTCCAGAATATGGTTTATTTATACTTTACATGGGAAAATATATACACCTGTGTATTACTTAAACAAGAAAACTGCAGATTAGCTGAGAAAGTTCAGGACTCATGAAGAGATGGCACGTTGTGGCAAAGAAACTACAAACAAGCATTTTACATGCATGACACATATATTCAGAAGTAATGTGTCCATAGAATAAGTAAAGACTGGTGAGAAGAATTGAAACAAAAAGAAAAATCACCAGAAGAAAGAATGACAATGTGTGTTTATATAAATCACTTGAGATGTCCTGAAACAAAATGTCAGTAAACTGAGAGAAGTGAGAAACCTCAAGTATAAAAGTAACTTTTCTCCCCAGCTCTCCTACAGTTTGTAGTTTGTTATTGATAATTGTTACTATGGAATGGAACTTCTTTCTTTTGCAGCTGTTGAGAAGTTCTTTGGTGAACAACAGGACACAGGCCAAGGTGGCAGAAGAGCTGGGTATGCAAGAGTTTGCCATCACTAATGACAAGACAAAAAGACCTGTGACTCTTCGAACTAAGACTTTGGCTGATCTCTTGGAATGTGAGTTAATTTGGTTATAATAACTTAGTACTTAATGACTTCCTTTTCCTTGGGGCTTGTTTAAGAAAGCCATTAGAAATCCCCTAAATCACTATTAAAAATGTATGTTCAGGTTTCTAAATGAATTATGCCTATACCTCTGAAAAGCCAGGTTTTTGAAGACTAGCCTAGATTTTTGAAGTTTGTATGAAAGCATGAAGGAGGCATAATTGCAGATAGAAAGTTGAAGGCTTGGAAATTGAGGGGTCGTGATGACCAGGTCAAAAGCATGTCTTCAAAGTTAAAGCTTATACTCTGAGTTGAGCTATTTAACAGCAGTTTCACTTTTTAATTAATATGTTCTTGACACTGTTGGAAGACAAAGTAGTTCCTTCAGCAGGTGAATATTTCTGTGGTTAATTTGTCTGCATTTTGGGAGGCTTTAAAATGGTCACTCCAGAAGAGGGAAGGCTACATGGAAATGAAATTATTTTTAGTCCATTTTTGGAAGTTTGTGCTACCTTCTTTCCAAAGAAAGTGGAAACAGTGATAAATATTCTGCAAAAAAGTTTATCCCTATCTTGTGTATTTTGATGTATTTTTTCAAGCCATTCTGACCACTTGGCTTTTGCAAAATCCTATAAGCAAATGGAAATAGCAAACAGGAGTGATTTATATCTAAATTATTTTATGGTACCCAGTAGTGATTTATCTGTAAGTATTCATGGTCTCCTGGTTAAAATGTGAGATTAGGAGCAGAGTGTTTTTTCTAGCACCTTAAATGACTGTGTGGATTTGGGTAAATCACTTAATCTCTTGGTCAACCTGATTTTTTTTCTCCTGAGTATGCAGGATTATACCCTCACCAGATCACTGCTCTGAAACGTAATCGAATGTGGCTTTAAAGTACTCAGAGATACTTGTTTCTAGAAGTGCAAGCCAATAATGTTCTCCTTGGAAGAGTGACAGTACCTTTTTTCCCCCACAGCCTTTATTGCTGCCCTGTACATTGATAAAGATTTGGAATATGTTCACACTTTCATGAATGTTTGCTTTTTTCCACGGCTAAAGGTAAGATCAGTCAGTTTCCTACTTTCCTACCACTGTGTTTTAACATATTGTTGCATTTGAGACTCTTACTGCAATTTCTCAATCATAAAAGCATCTCTGTGGACTTCCTACAGGAGTTTATTTTAAATCAAGATTGGAATGATCCTAAATCTCAGCTTCAGCAGTGCTGCTTGACTCTCAGGACAGAAGGAAAAGAGCCGGACATTCCTCTTTACAAGTAAGAACCGGCATCTTACAGATACCAGCTAATTATAAATCTTCCTGGTACATGGAGCCAGATGTGATCACTCACCCTACATTTTTCCCATCCTTTGTTTTTATTTATCCAAGCCCTCTAGTCTCTCTTTGTCTGAAGCTGGAAAATACTGAAACCAGTGTTTTCTAAGGCTTAGGTGTTTTAAGCCATTACAAGAAAGAGTAAATAAGCACTTTACCTTTGTAAGGGAAAAATACAGTTTTTATTTTGGAGTGGAGTATTTAATTGGTGTAATTTTATATTTGTTTTTCTTTTAATGTAAGGAGTGGCAGTATTAAATGAAAAGAGTTAAACAAATAGCTGTTTTTTTTATGAGATCAAGATATCTCCATTCTATTCTTAGTAACAGATGGAGTTTCTTGACATTATTATGCAAACATAAAAATCCCTTATGTTACACCACCCAGTTGTAGGCACTGTTTCTCATCCACAGTCAGGCACTAAAGGGCAACACAAGTTTTGGACATTTTTATTGTGCAGTTCAGCTCACAAATGTTCCCCTTTACAATGACAAATAGCTCAGGGCAGTGAACCTTTTAACTTGTACACCTCAGTTGGATACCTGAAGCTGGATGGATAGATCTCCCTTTTCGCTTTCAGTTGCTAAATAGTGTAGTAGGTGCTTCAAAGAGATAATAAATAATAAACCTTAAGCTGTATATTGCATCCATATCCATTCAGTGATGTAGGAAAGGGTGCAATGTTAGCCCCCAAAAGAGGAGATAAAGCTGTGAAAGTTCAAGGCTTGTGTTGTTGGGATTATTATATCAAAAAGGTATGAAGAATGAAAGTGTCAGTGTGTTTGTCACGGGTACTGATGTAAGGTTTCCAATGCAGTGTAGCAGCTCAGTGACAGTGGCACACACTGCATTCCAGAAGTGCCATCCCTTTAACACTGCAGCCAGTGCTCTGCAGGTCTGACTCCTCTGTGTCTCTGTGTGAAGGTTCAGGGCTTTGTCTTGAGTGAGGGGGATGAACACAATAAAAACAATTCCTCATTTTTGTAAAAACCACTTAGTATCAAGTAGCAAACGTTTGTTTTGTTTTGCTGTGATGATAAATTGATTTTTATAGTACAGCTCAGACCTAGTAATACACTGTTATCTTCGTATTATCTTGTTAAATTCCTTTTCTTGGGGTTATCTATTTCACTGCAGTCAGTACTATTGCTTTTAAATTTAGGGTGGGTTTTATTTGCTCTTGTCACAGTGCACAGAGAGAGTACTTTAGTTAGATACTTTAAAAATTGATGTGAAATTCGTGCTCCTTCTAAAAAGAAACAAGGTAGCAGACGGAACTTGATCTGAAAGTGGGGAGAGATTTGGGATAGCTGTAAGAAACTGCAAAAGAAGCAATTCATTGTACATCTAGGGAATTACTTTTTCCCTTTTAGATGGTTGTTGATGTATGTCCTAGACTTTAGGTCAAATGGAAAGTTTGTTTTGTGACAAACTAACTTTTCAAAGCTGATGGAAAATTTCTTTGTACTGTGATAATTCAGTGTAGAGAGCTACTGTGTCTAATACGATGTCCTTATGAAACCTTGCTACGTGCAAAACTCTCAGGGACTAAACTTTCAATGCACACATAATTGTATGGGTGTGTTTATTTGCAATTGCACAGCTATGCATGATTTATTACTTTATTACAAGTGTTTTCACAGTGTTTGAACACTTCATGTTATAGGTTGCATTTTTGCTTATAGGTTAAATAAAGTTTTAATTTTCGTGTGGTGCTCCTGAGTGAGCCTGGAGGAATAAATGTGGTCGATAAAAACACTGTTCTGGTAATCTCTGGGTTAATGTGATCTATACAGACCCTTCAACCCTTGCTCTGTGTTTTGCATTAATTGCACTATATGTATTGACCAGACTGAAAGCTTGGTGATCTATGTGCCACAAACAGATTCTGTGTTTTAATGCTCCCTGCCTGAATAAAATATTTCTTCTTTCAGGACCTTGCAGACAGTGGGACCTTCTCATGCCAGGACATACACAGTAGCTGTTTACTTCAAAGGGGAAAGAATAGGATGTGGTAAAGGCCCAAGGTATAGTAAAAAATTAATCACATGGTGTAAGAGTGTGGTGGTGTCCAAAATGACTAGACATGGAGATAGACAGCTGTATGGCTTGCCTTAGAAAAGGAAAACTGTAGAGCCTTCTTCAAACTTTTCTGCTTTAGGAATACTTGAAGGGTTCAATGTCGGCATAATTTTGGATCTTAAGCTTTTTTTGGGGAACTTGCCTTCAAGGTGGCTAGCTATTTGTGGCTCTCAGACTAGAAGATTTGTGGATCTCAGACTAGAAAATGCAGAACAGCTTCCAGGAAATAGTGTCTTTATTTTGGGATTTGCTCCTGGATTACTATGCAATTTACACTGGCAAGTTGAGTGCCACACTATTATGGATTTTTTTTTTTCTGAGGTTACTACTTCTAGGCATTTTGGAATGGTTCTAAGGGTTCAAAGACTTCAGCTATGAGCCCCCAAAGCCTCATTTTATGCTACCGAATCTGGTGGTGGTTATAAAAACATTGCTTTTTTTAACATTCACACATCTGTGATTTTGTTCCTTTTTTTCTCTCAAGTAAAAGCCAATGCTTTAGTGAAGAATGGACTGGAATATTTTGTTATTGATCTAAGTTAAAAAATATTCTACTGGAGCTGTAGTACTATTGCTCACATATTTATGGAAAGGCTGATATATCATGCACTCTGGGACTTACTAGCTGCTGGTTATCCAAAAAGTTTCATTACAAAAGACTAACTAGTGCTCCACTTTGTCAGAAACTTTAGTTCATTCTGTACAGTTTAGATCTCATGTAACATGTTTTTGTTTGGCTTTCACAGTATTCAGCAAGCAGAAATGGGAGCTGCAATGGACGCACTTGAAAAATGTAAGATATTTGGGCAACAGAGAATTCATACTTTATTTCCTTGTTCTTTAGTGAGGCAAGGTGCAGGTTTTGTGGGGGATAAGTTCTGAACAGAACACATATGCTAACTGCTGTCAGCTTCTAAGCAGCAGGTTTTCCTCTTAGTAGCTTCGAGACGTTTTTAGCAGTTGAAGTTAATATGATCCGAACAGGTATTTGTTAAAGGGAGTTGATCAGCTACAGAGGATGCAACTTCCAGGGAACCCTGTGCAATAAAATTTCATTGAGGTTTTCCATGCTTAAGAATGCAGTGGGGTGAGACTGATGCTCTGGTTGTTTCACCCTTTAATTGAGGGGAGGGGCAAAATGCGACCTTAGAAAATAAAATTTGATCTTAGATTACCAGTGGACTAGGTTAAAATCTAATAAACAGATCCCCAACAATTTAAATCGATATTTATCTGTCAAGAAGGGCTAATATCAGCTGCAGATCCAGGGATCTGTGTATACATCTCTCTAAATTATGTGCTACATGGCCAGCATGGGAGCAGTCCTTCACTGAAATGTAGTCTCAGATAAGAGTGATTGTGGGCAAGCTTCTTAAATGAAATAACTTCGGCCAGTTGGGTTAAAGTGCCAGGTGTGGGTGACCTGTAAGCAAACAGATTACAAGCATTTTGTGCAGCAGAAATTCTCTGTTGAGAAGAACATGGAAAGTCAGTTTTTTGCATTTCATTCAAAGGAAACATATGCAGTTCCTCAGATGTCAAAGGTTTTTTAATCTGTTATCTCTGCATCTGGAAATTCAAGAGTTTAAAAATTTCAGAAGGCAATGAATCTCTGTAGTTCAGATATGTTTTTATATCCATCTGCTAAGCATATACTTCTCACCACCAGTAAATTTGACAAGTAGAAAAATGTAACTTTCCTTCTCTGCTGAGTATCTGCAAGATGTTACTGAAGTTTTCTTTGAGTGAATTTTCTTGTGACAGTATCACCACTCAAGAGAGCTGTGAGTTTCGTGGCCTATCAATCCAAGGACTTCACAGCTCTCTTCTGACATACATATTTGTTTAAATACCATAGACCTCTAGAAGTCTGTGCTCCTGCTGCCCTTCAAAACAGAGGCAACTTTCAAGTTAGTTTCTCTGTGCCTTGCCGGTCAAGTTTTGATTATCTTTGGGGATGGAGGTTACACAACCCTTAAGGGCCCCTGTTCCATTGTGTATATGGTTGTGGAGTGGAGTTGCTTGGTTTGGTTGGTTTGTTTGTTGGGTTTTTTTAATGCATAAGTAGTTAACTTCAAGTGAAAGTAGTTTTCAGATACCTATTCATATGATAGCAATGATGAATTTATTACATGAATTTCCTTCTTACCATACTAAACATATGAGAGCAGGTTGCTACTGAGCTGAGCTCTTAAAGAATCATGTTACAGGCACAGTGCTGAAAATCTGATTTTCATTTTATGGGGCACATGAGCAAGAAAATATCCCAGAACTCCATTAAACAAAGCACTAGTGTTTTTGAAAACAACAGCAATTTAAAACCAATTTTGTTTAGATTGCTTTCTGGTTTAAATAAATATAGTCTCCTATGCCCAAGTTGTAAATAACTGATGAATAAACCTTTTATTCCTGTAGTGTATATAATAAGGGGCACACATTTCACTGGCCAATAAAACAAAGCAGTAGAAAGTTATTCTGCTCTACCACAAACTCCTGCAGTTTGTGGCTTCTGCACCATATTCTCTAGCTGAGAATCCATGCTGCCTGGGACCCAGAAAAAGGAGGAAAAAGCTTGGTGCCAAGGTCAGTTGGGTTAAAGTGCCTCCCTGAGAAGCCTCAGCTGAATTCTCTCTCAATAGCCAGTGAGAGAGAGAGCAGCCCTTTGCCAAGACATCTACCAAATTTGTTTACGGCTTTAAAGATCAGTGTAGTAACCTTTTGCATTCATCTCAGACTGGATAGGGAGCCAGTGCTGATCCCAGAGCTCTGTGGGATCCCAGCAGGATTTACCACCAACTGCAGCCTGTCACATACTCTACACCCCTTTGCTTTCTGACTGGATGGAGGATGCAGGTCTCCACAGCACAAATTCGTGTGAATGTCAGCACCCTGGTCATGCAGAAAACATCACATTCTGTGAGCAGTGTGCTAAAGTGAGAGAAATTCTGTTCAATTATATAAGCTGTTTTTATAGTCTCAGTTCTAATGTGTACCTGCATATCAGCCAATGGACAAATGCTTGAAAGCAGAAGCATCCATCTCCCCAGCTATTTCTTCATCACCTCAGACTTGTCCAGTCTGTTTTAGGCAGTCTTCACTCATCCATACTCTCAGACTATGCTAAGGCTGTCTTCTGGTACATAGCCAAGCGTTAACTTTTTCAGGAACAGATTTTACTGCATTCCATCTTGCTACACTATCACTTTCCCATTAGGATCCCTGCCATAATGTGGGGCATGCAGTCAATCCTGCATGCTCTAAAACAATAATAAAAATAATGGAAACATCTGTACAATGCTTGAAACCAGTGGCTCATACTTCTTGGAGTGAGAACAAGACAAAAAATGCTGACAGCATTGACAATAGTTTCCCATTCATTTTTCAGTATCGACCACCTGTTGCTAAGGGAACAGAATGTAAAATCCAGGTAATACCTGGCCATGTTGCTATACCAGGATTTTATATTTTATTTTTGTGGGTGTATTAGATTTGGCAGTGCTTTGTAGCAGGAGAAACAGATGTAAAGAAATCATAAAGAAACCAAAGTCTTAGGACACAGTCCTGGTTTACTATGTATTGTAAGAAATAAATGAGTCAAAATGGTAACAATGTTGTTCCCCCCTACCTCTAATGACATCAAAGTTTAAAACAAAACAAGCTGAGGCTTTCTCTGTTACCAGTTTGTTTATTAATGTAAAATATTTCTCCTTGTGTCAGATAACTTTCCCCAGATGGCCCATCAGAAACGGTTCATTGAACGGAAGTACAGACAGGAGTTGAAAGAATTGAGGTGGGAAAGAGAGCATCAAGAGAGAGAGCCAGAGGAGACTGAAGAAGCAAGGAAATAAAAGGAGGGCACAGAAGCAGTGGCATATTTACTTACTTAATAACTCTGACTGTGGCCTATGGAGACCTAACCTAGTTTCTTGCAGATGATGAATGAAGAGTGCCTGTTGATATCAAAAAGAAAATTGTAATCTCTTCTTAAAAAGTGTGTGCAAATATAGTATTTCTTTAGTTTGGTTTTAAGTTTGGCTTTTAAATAAGATTTGGATTTAAATACTTTTAATTTTTATGAAAAGTTGTTGATTATTTTTATTATTTTTACTGTCTTGTATGAAGTAATAAAGTATTCATTTCAAAAGCTAATAGGAGGAAAAGCTGTTTAACAATTGTCTCCTATGTCTAAGTGCTGTGTTGTCAGTGACCAGCAAAGTTACTGCATGAGCTCTGCTGTGGAGGAGGAAAGTGTTACGAGAAACTAATTCAGCTGAGCACTTAAGCATGTACCTAACTTAAGTTTTGCAGCTAAATTTACTACTTCTTGAGTCTGCTAAACCAGAGCTATAAAGTTCAGGCCCTTTTTTTACAGAAAATGGTACAGTAATTTAAAGGAGATACTCAGTTTTGCTTTGAACAGTGGATGCCACATCTGAAATGTGACAACAGATGTGTGTGGAAGATTGAGGAGTTTTGTTTTTAAATCACTGTTATAAGACTTGACAAAAAAGGTACTTATGAAGCAAGAGAATGGCAGTTTCTTTTTGCAGAGAATGTACATGTAGTTTACGTTAACAAGTTCAGTTTCTTTCTCAACTTCTTGTTCTATCAGGCTGGTGTCTAATGGATTTCTTCCACAAGAAGATACCAGTGTGGCCATTACTGTGAAATGGTGTGTTAGAAACTATGTGGGTGCTGCTCTGGAGAGGTTCATTGAGAACAGTTTTTGTCAAAACAAGGGCAGTTTGTCCCCAAAGTGTAGTTCAAAGGTTGTGTGCAGTTTTAAGTCACCCAGTTTCCTTGATTTTTTTGGTGTCTGTGGCTTGTATTAGAAGGATATTTCTTCTACAAAAGTTCTGAACAGCACCAGAAATGGAAAATCCACTGTGTCTGTTGGTATTTTTTTCCCACTGGTTACCAACATTGTTTGTTCTTTTAATTTTGCTGCTTCAAGCCATTCATTCCCATTAAACTGGGTTCTCAGTACAGTCCCATGGTAGGTATTGTGTAGTCATTTTTTGTCTTTCTTTTCTGATAAGCAAAACAGATTGAACCCTTATTCCTCTTAGCTGCACATTTTCTTCCTTAAAGGAGATAAGATCCTTTTTGGCCAGTCATTTTTGCATTTTCTGATGTACCACGGTTGTCTGTATTAAAATACAGGGCAGATTTGTGAACATGGATGCACAAGTCCTGGCCCAAGGAATTCATGCAGACTCATGGAAGAAAACTTTTGCCCAATGGCCACACTACCCTGAGCAGCTGCTTCAGCGATTGTCTGAAGCACCTCTCTGTAGGTGTGTGATGTGTGTGATGGACATCAAGGAAAGCACTTTATTGCAGGTGCCAAAATAGACACAAATGAAGCTGAAACATTCAGGCTACCCAAATGTCTTCCCAAAGTTTCACTTCTGAGCTAATCAGTATGTGTATTTTCAGAAGCATACTTTTCTACACTTGCAATGTGAGATGCACTTAAATACGGGGGTTTTTTTACACTTGAGCCCACAACACTACCTCACTTCTTCCAACTTCTATGATTTGCCTTTTCTTAATGGATTGATGCTTTAAATCCATTTTGGAGGATGAAAGAAAAGAAAAAAAACCTACATTCTGTAATTTAGAGAGTGGTAATAAACCATTAAAACATAAAGGAGGGAATAAAAACAAGGTAAAGGCAGGGAGCTGCTCTCTGCTGAATGCTGCTGCCATTTGACTTTTGAGAAGTCATTGTAGCTTGTTATAGCTTCAGTCTGTAAATAAAAAGCTGAAATGCTTCTCAAGAGTAGGAAGTTTGAAAAGCACCAGCAACTCCCCTGTCCACAAGCCTTTTGTATTTCAAATTCTTTTGTATAGTTGCCCATCTGCTTCTAACAGTATGATGAAATGGTTCAGTGGTGGAGGGTTAAGTGTAACTGTGTAAACCATTTTTTTATTTTTCCCTCTGAACTGTGACCAGTTTTATATGTTCAACGAATAGAAAATGACTTCATTTTCAGGTGTATGATTGCTTAGCAAATTTCTCTCAGCATATCTGACATCGCCAAAGTACCCCAGTGGAACTGTTAGCTCATAGTTTAACATTACTTTCATTATTCCTATATACCATTTCACTTTTCAGCTGTAAGAAGACTGCAATCTTATTCATAAATATTTTCATAAAAACTAGATGGAATTTATCAGATAGGCTGTTTCAGGGGAGGAACCCAGTTCTGTTCTTTTTTTTCTTTTTGACCCAGAAATTGCTTGGAAAAAACCAAACTTTTAAAACAATTTCTGCATTCCAGTTACTGCAGTTAATGAATTTTAGGCTTTTCACAAGAAAATGTAGGTGGTAACTGTGTTTTCAAAAGTGGGCTATTTTCCCTTTTTTTACTGTGTAAGTGTGGGCTAGGAAGATTGCCTGAAGCAATTTTGTTTTCCTTGTCTTGAGAACAAAAAACAAAAGGTAAAAAATACTCTGCTTCCTTTGTTCAAACCACAGTGTCTTTCTGTGTATGGGCTGTCTAAAAGCAGTGGCTGTGAATGTTCCTGTTAATTTCAGGAGTTGTGGGGAATGTGAAATGTGAGCACAGTCCTTTACAACAGACACCAAGGAGGGGAAGCCTCTCTAAGTTGCCTGTGGTAAAAATTATCATTGCACTCATGCTAATCAGTGGAACAGCTGGAGCTTATAACCAGGCAGCTTGTGCTGCTCTTTAGTAAGTGTGCGGGGGTCTCTGGTTTACTGATAAAGTCAGTCCTTTTTTGCTTCAAAGCCTGATCTGTTCTCTGATCTAGAGGTTTTCTTGGAAGATCCATTGACTTGAATTGGGTACAAGTAGATGAATGGAGAACAGGACTGAGATCTGCGTGCATCCAGCAGATCCTGTGAATATTTTAATGTGACTATGTACAGAGCATTGAATAGAATTGTAGCTGATTTGATTGGGGACTTTAGTTGAATTTACATAAAACTGATGATGTGATTTGTAGACCCTAAGTTTGCTTTGTAAGGTTTCAGTTTCTGGAGGATTATTTAACAGCAGTACTAAGAGAACCTTGGTCTCTAAGATTGTTGTAAACATCGTTGCTAATAAAGTTTCCCAGAAAAGACTTCAGGCATAGTTGTTACTTGCTAAAACAATTTGAAAAGATCAAAAGGCAAATCCTGATCATCTGTCTCCCTACTTCAAAGCCTCTGATTATACAGGCTACATATTTAAATGAAATAAGTGGTTCACTTGTAAGAAGTTTCTTTTTGGTGGAAGTTTGTAAAGCCCTGTAAGAGCTCAGGGAGTTGCTCATCTGCATCCTTTACCACTGTGCATTGTGTTTGATGAGGATGGTATTGCAACAGCAATTTCTGTGACCCGTACATCCACTTTGCTTCTCCCCCTTCCTACACACTCCCCACACAACATATTCACATTCTTTCTGGGGCCCTAGGATTAAATGAGCTACATGCTCCAGCCATGCATATTTCTCTGTCCATCACATTTACCTTAAGGGGCCCCTTTCTTCACATGCCTGCTACAGATAACAAAGGGAGCGCCAGCTTGCGCCCAGAGTCTTGCTAACTAAGTGTATTTCCCTTTGCCTAAATCCTCACTTCATTCCTCAAAAAGGCTTTGAAATCCTTCATGAATAAGGGTATAAGTGATTCTCCTGTGACTTACAATACAATCATACCTGAATGTGTCAGTCGTGTCATTTTGTTGCTCTTCACAGCACCTTTGTGGAGGGACTATTTATCCTGGTACCAAGAGATGAAAAGGATGAAATTGTCACTGGGGTTCAGGGCTCAGGATCTCTGTGGGAGGGCAATGATGCCTCATCCGCTGGATGCCTTAGTCTGTGGCTTAAGTATCGTCCTTGAAAGCCTGCTACAGTTCCTTGCCATGCCTGAGAGGGTGTTCAGGGGAGAAAAAGGAACTTGGCTGTGCAGGCTGAGCACTTTTCCTGTGGGGACTTGGAAAACAATGACCAAGAAGATTGGGGACTCTACTATAAAAAGCCAGAGCCCAAACTGTGTGTTGGCCTCTTTAGAAAAAGTAAATAAATAAATAAAACCTTCCACTTCGAGCAGACATTCCAAAACTAATCCATTAGCAAAGGACAGGCTCTTGAGCTGACAAATTGTGAACTTTCACTGGTGGCAGAAGGAGCTCATACATCAGTGGTCCAGAAGTGATGCAGCAGTGATGGGTAAGTGTGTGTCACTGGAGGTAGCTTGTTACTTATTTAAAGATGGGGATGGTGGTCAGGGGAACCCACGGGACCCCACTGATGCAAGCTCAGCCAACATCTCTTAAAAAAAAAAAGTTACTTCTTTCTAAAAAAAAAAAAAAAGTTACTTCCCTGCAAGTTTCATCCTGTCATTACTTCAGTCATTTCCTCTGTCAGAACAGTTCTGACATGGTGACCCGTTTTTGCTGCCAACTAGAATTACAGATCAAATATTGCAGCTCTGTTTCCAGAGGGACACTTGAACCGGCAAACAAAAAGCAGCCATTTCTCAATCCAGCAGCATTTGAAAATGCTAATACTATTCTATATCCAATTATCAATTTCTTTTTTGTATAAAAAATGATTAAAATTCTGTAAGATAAGAATTTTTAATGACCTTGTTGAACAAGTCATCCAAAATTGCTGCTCCTTAACCTTTTGTTGTTGTGATGAAAAACATTGTCAAATATATAACTGTCTTTAAACCTAAGGAAAAATAGGTATCACACCATCTGAAGGAAAACATCATTTTTTCCTTATCCTTGATGTTTAAAATTTCTGTCATTCAGTGCTGCTATCTTCTTCCTTCTTCCAAAAACCAAACCAAACATTTTAAATGTGTGTTCCACCTGTCAGGATGTGTCAGATTTTACAACCAATATCCCATCTCTGTTGGTGTCTGTACATTAAAAATCAAAATCAATCTATATGTTACTGCTTTCTGGTTTTTGAACCAGGGCTTGACCAGACATCCAAAATAATGTGACACTACCAACCTCATAAGCCCTCAAAACTTTCAGACAACTCAATGGCTTTACCCCAAAACAGATTTTCAAGACTTCCTATTTCTTTTGCTCCCATTACTTTTATTTTAATTATTATTATTTTTCAATGTTTTCATTGTTTATTTGTTCTTAATGTGATTTGCAACACTACTGTCTTCTATTTCAAGGTTCCCTAATCCTTACTTCTGCTTAGCAGATAGGACATCAATTCCCTGCTCACTGTGAGACTAGAAAATAAATGACCTTGAACTCTTTGCTCTTGCAAGTCATACCTCAACACTTACATCAGAAATCAAGTGCCCACAGCAAGAACAAAAACCTCGCTGCACATCCGTGGAAATAAAGTACTGAATCTTTCCAGTACAATTTCAGGGATTCTGTCAGACGTTTTAAGAGAGGCTGTGAATTCTTGAGGCATGCAGTGATGTACTTTTTGCAGCTTATGTTGTGAATTTATGCAGTTGGATTAAGTTTGGCATCTATTTCAGCTGGCAGCTTATAAATGGACATTTATACATGTAAGTGAGGAGAGAGAGGTAAGAAAAGGCAGAACAGATGCCTAAAACACTAGAAAAAGGCTTATATCAGCACTGACTGCTGAGAAGCAGATTGATTTGGATTGAAAAATGTTAACTACTTTCAAATACAGACTGAAAAATATGAGGTTTCAGTGTAACATAAATACAATTCTGTGCCGTGTGCTTGGGATAATGATGGCTTAAAAAATGCATTCAGAGTTGAGTTTTATGCAAAGCTAGAAAATAAATCTTATTGGTAAGATATGGGAAATCTATTAAAAGTGAGACAATAAAACTTTAATATCCTAGAGGTACAGAGGTGGGAAGTAATCTAGTAAAGAAAATCTAGTTTTCTAGATTTTAATTAGGAACATAGTTGAATATGTGGGTGTTTGGTGTAAATGCAGTTGTGTATGTATATATTTATTTACTTAATGGAATATCGGAAGTTTTTGCTCATTGCAACATGATACCTTTTTACCAAGGAAAGAAAAAGGCTTCTCTGCATTCATTTTTTAACAAGTATTTAGATATTGGTTTTATTGAAGTAGTGTCCAGAGATCCTCACTACAACTGGGGCTTTTCATGCCAGCTGCTATGAACACAAAATGACAGGCAGTTCCTGACCCAGAAAGAAATAGAAAGGAAGCAACAACTTACTCAAAGTCACCGAACAGGTCAAGGGTAGGAATGAGAACAAAACCTGAATCTGTCAAGTCCTAGCTGAGATTTGTCCTCTTCATACTGCATAGCTACTTATTTACACCATTTAGCTTTGGATGTTATAGCTGGTTTGTTTCTGCATTAATATGGGTATTTTAAATTTCATGCACAGCAGCCTAGAATGGGGCTTTACCTAATCTCTTTCATACTGAAAGCTTATAAAAGTAATTTTAAAAAGTGAAAGAAAATTCAAGCAGCTGGTCCTGCATGGTTGGAGCTTCTCTCCACAGTCATCAGGTTCACAGTTGCTGCTGAGCTCCTGCTGTGGCAGCTCAAGCTCATAGCTCCAAGGCCACTGCTCAGCACCTCAGGACAGTGTGTGACAGGCATCACTCGGGTAGGAACCAGCAGCGTTGTCACCTTGCGTTGGAGCTGAGGTTTGGCCCTGCTATACACACACAGGAAGAAAGCAGATCTCCCTGCTGGATTCACAGCCAGCTGTTAATGCCTGTAGTTTTGTAAAGTCTGTATCCTCCCCAGATCCATTAGACTCTAAGCACAGGATATATTCCAGCATGGTGACAGAAGGAAATAAGCATGCAAACAGCTGTGCTCTCATCTGTGAAAAGTACTTGGCTTCAAAGTGCCTAAGATATTTCCTCAGTTCCTTGAAAAGGAATTGTTTGAGAGATTTGGCGCTGCAGATAGGTAGAGAGGGCCATGGGTAAACATCACAAAAAGAGAGGAGCATCCTCTCTTCTTGGTCTTATGCTGCCACATGTGCTGGTTGCAGCAGGAGGATTGGTGGCTGCTGGCTCCAGGGCAGTAATGGAAGGTAGAAGTGCAGGCTGGAGCACGATCCCCACTGGGAGTGTTGTGTGCCAGTACCAGGGCTGGGTGGGAACATATCCTGTGCCTTTTCAGCTGGTGAGAAAGTAGGCAGAGGAATGAGCACAGAGTTTAGCCCAGCCTTGACTGGCAGAAACCAGTGAGATGGTAGTGAGAGCTGGAAGTAGAAACAGGTTCTCTACTCTGCAAGCTGTTGTTAACCCCTGACCAAAACACTACGTCCTGCAAGGCAGTGAGGAGTAAGGCTAGAGGTCCAGAGGACAGTACATCAGCAGAAGAGCCCAGTTCCATCAGCTGGTGCTTCCATACTGTTTGGTAATGGCCTATTTCACGGATTCCCATGTTTTGAGGGGATTTTTGCCTGGTCCCATGCATGCATGCATTGTACAGGCAGGCATATGTGTGCACACGTGTGTAGGGAGTGAAACACATGAGTGTGTGTGTGTGTGTGTGTGTGTTTGTACAAAGAAGTTTGGGACTGTGCAAGTGTGGAAATGAAGGAGGCCCAGAGAGACAGCTGCATGACTCCTTTGCCTCTCAGGCAGATCTGTCATTTCTGGCTCTAGGACTGGTTTGTTTATTCTGTTTAATGATGCTGACCTTTGTGTTGGATAAGTTGGCCTGTTGCAAGGCTAGGATTTGTGGCCTTTTGGGACTTTAGTTGTTTGGAAGACTGAGGATTTTTTTTACTACATCAGGTCCAAAGAGAATGAATTCTGATGACCCAGCTGCCCTTATAACTCATTTGCCCTTTACCTTTTGACAGAAAAAGTGACTTCAGACTTAGTCATATGTTAGAGACTGTCTAAATTTGAAGAATATTCTTGTAATAAATGATGTCCTATGGCAAAGAAAAATTTAAAGTTCTTTTGAAAGTTCCTATTTTTACAATGTATTGCATATGCTTTCTTGGGGAAAACTAATCTTGAATTTGCCATGTGAGTTTTAGAAAGGACTTACTTGGAAAAGTAGAAAAAAAAATTGGATACATTGGAGGGAGTATTGCCTCAAAATTTATTGTCTTCCTTGAGAGATCTTATGCCTTTATATGTTACTTTATTGGTCTCTGTATGAACAACCAGTTTCTTAAGAAATGGCCCCCAAATCTTTCTTGATTTTGGGCCCCCCAATCTGATTCCAGAATCTCTTTTAGCTAAACAAATCCCTCAGGATTAGCACAGAAGTGTTTGCACCTGAGATGTTTTACAGCACGTCAACCACAGCTTCATCTCTTTTCCAGTCCCTAGAATTTTAGTGGCCATTGTTCTGCAATCCTTATGCCTAAGATTAATTTTAAAACACATGACTGTCTGTCTCTGTTGAGATGAGAACATCAGCTGGAAGTGGGAAATCATGTTGTTTTCACTTGCTGTCCATGGCAGGGGCTTTGCAAGCTCTGCTGGCAGCTACAACTTCACTGTTGGCAGCAGGAGGGCCATGCAGGTCACAGCCCAGAGACCCACAGGCTGCCCAGGTGGCCCCGGAGCTCAGTTGACTGTCACATAAATACAAGAGCCAAAAATTCTGACCTGTTTACTTCCCCCTAGCTCCATTGGTCCTGCTGGATGGAAAGCAGGGAAGGGGGAACAGAGAGATTTAAGTACTTTTCATGGTAAGTTAAGCAGCCCTCTTTCTGACTTCTCACAGGAAAGGGATCTGCTGAGTAAGAAAGTGCTAATTTCACATTGTTGTTTTTCGCGGTAGAGCTACGCTGTAAGTACCAAGCCCGAGAGGAACGAGAGCATAGTCAAATTAATGAAAAATAGGTTATGACGATAAATTATTCAAGTGGATAAAATTATTTCGGATTTGGAAGACACTGAAACTTACGGGCCAGATCCTTTTCTGGTGTAAAAAGATTCAGTTTCATCCCTTTCAGGGAAACAAAGGGAACTTACATCATTCAGTTCAGGATCTGACTATGACTGGCAGCATAAGCACTCATTTAAAACTCAGTAGCATATATTTCATCTACTTTGGGTGACAGCCATAAGGTGAATGTTTTAAATTCTGGCATGGCATAGCCTTTCTTTTGAGATCTGTGGTGTGATTTTAAAGGGGATGAGATAAAAGCTGTGCCTCTCCAAAGGCACATTTTCTCTGATGTTAAAGGAAACAATGTAAAAATATGCCCACTAAATAAATCATCAGGGACTTTCAGAATAGATCACATCCTTATGTCTTAAAACTTGTAATACAACTGAAGTTGTTCACTTGAACTCAGTTTCTTTTGTTCAGCAATTTTTCCCTACAAGGAAGCATGTGTAGAGAAGGCAAGCCTGGAGGAGACACCCCTTCAGAACAGCTTCCAGTGAACAGAGATAAAGAAGCTCCTCTTTTGACTTCTGGCATGGCACTATCAGAAGTTTAGTCCTCATTAATCCCACTCCCCACTTCCCAAGGAGGTGATAGTGGAAAACAGATGGAAGGCTGTTACTCTGCTAAAGGTGCATACCAGCAAGCCATGAGTGCACCTGGCTCTGCAGAATGGCCTCTGGATTTTTAAGTGCCTTAGCCAACACAGGGGAGGAATTGTGCTCATTTGGCTTCTGCTGCTCTAGGATGACTTTTCAGTGACATTTTCCTTCAGCTTGCATGCACATATGTACACAGTTGTGGAGGGCACAAGCAGCTTTTGCAGGCCATGTTTGGAGTTAGAACTTGCAGTCAGTTGCACCCGTAGAAAAAATAGAATACCCCCCAAAATCAAGAACTTCTAGTAAATTCTTTTATCGTGCTGAACTCTAAGGCTGAATCACATCCTACCAAGCAGCAGACACTGAAGTCATAGCTATGGCCCCCTAGGCCCCTGCTGTGATTAGTGGAGGGAGAAAGCCGTGTCTCCAGAGACTAGTTCATGTCTTAGGCAGGATGAATCACCCCCTCTTGTCTGAAAAGCAAGGGGTGACACCTCTTTTATCTTTCTGAACAGTGTAATGCCCATAGTTACATGAGTTGAATCTAGGCTTTAAACATTTGTGGCACATAGCTATAAGACAAGTGCTCACATTAAGCCAGCGTGGCATGGCCTCCTTAACACTTTACATAGCCATTGCTGTGAGGAGAACGCTTCTTTATCCCCAGATGACTCTTTCAATCATCCCCTTGTGTGCAGATGTGAAGAGGAGTGACAGTTTCTCCAAAGTGAGAGTATTTTCAAATGTCAAGAAGCTTTATTTTTTAATGTGTTAAACCATATAAAATCCCCAGATAATATACCTCATAAATGAAATGAGACTAATTAGTAGGAAAGCAATAAGAGAGCATTTACAGGGGTTACATCCTGAGGTCCAGTCACAGCTATAGAAAATGTGGGAGAGGGGTAAAAACTGCAATCTGCTTTGTTCCTCTAGCACTGGCATTCATAGTTGTTAATTAACCCCAGCAAGGGCAACCTTAGAATGGCAAAATGAGGAGAAAAATGTTAAGGGACTATGAACTTTGTCTTTCCTTTCTCTCCCCTTTGTCTCCTGTCAGTGTCCCTGGGCAGGCACAAGCTCCTCACTGCTGAGCCAACCTGCCCTTGCATCCATAGCAGGGCTATGTCTCTATCCTCCTTTCTCTTTGTTACAAACTAGGAAACTTGGGTTCAAGCTTTTTCCATGAAAAACTCAAGAGCTACTGGAACACCACAAAGCTCTTTTGGCACAGATCATCAAGGTTATGTAGCTGCCCAACTCCTTTTTTTAGATGAGAGTCTATTACCCATTTGAAAAGGCAGAAAGAAGCACTTCTTGACTTTTGGAACTGGAAGGGTAAGCCTGTTACGGGTTTTGAGCACTTGCATACAAAGGTATGGAGAGCTGTGTGAAGACTTAAAACAGACTGTGGAATTGGAATACCATCTGTGACAGCAGAAGTGGAAGCTGTTGTACTGACTGCACAGTAAAGGATCCAAATGGCAAATTTATGTTCTGGGTTTCTTAAGCTTGAATAGAAGTATAAGGTCTCTTTCTTAACTCATCTGAGTCAATAGGGTCCTTCCCTTGACTTTAATGAGCATCTATATTGAGCTGAAAGTTGAACCTTGAAATGAAACCTTGGCATCCAGGTAACTGAGATTTTAAAAGCATGAATTTACAGTTTGTCAAAACATCAAGGAGATACTGCTGATGAAACAGCATCTATGCTATGTACTAAATCATAATGTACTTAGTGAAACACAGATATCTCCCTAAGGAAAATGCCTATTGAAAACCAGACCCAGGCTGAACTAGGGTTCACAGCTTTTAACCATCACCTACACCTGAACAGCTACAGGCTCTCTTGGAACAAGGCAGAATTCTAAATGCTTGAGGCAAACACAACTGAAGGAACGTGCAGTCAAATCAGTGTCCACTGCAAAAGCAGCATCTGTGTCTATAGAATGATTAAAGGAGCTGGATGGAAAGGGAACAAAATGATGAGGAGATGCCGTGGCTGAATTAAAACTGCTGAGAAGTCAAATAAGACAAAAAAACAAAGGATAGAACTGATGTCATCCATCACAAAAGAAAAAAAAATTATGAACAAGCAGGTGCTGTGAGAGAACAGCGATGCTGCAAGCAACACAATTTAATCACTGTGCCAATCTGAAGTTTACCAGGTCATCGTGGAGAAAAATCACCACCAGGGTCCCAGGGAACACTTTCTTCTTTGTTTTCTCTCAAAGCTTAAATTGTTTAAATTTGTTTCCTCTCAACTTTAATGGATGTGTTCTCTTCATCTTTTTATTTTTAGTCCAGTCTTCTTGAATATGTGCATTGATTGCACCTCAGCTACCTTCAAATTTTTCACTAGCCTAATTACTCTTAGAGTTTTGCTCATGTTTAGGCTGAACTTTTTCTTTCTTTGCTTATGGCCATTACTTCTTTTTCTGTTTTCTTCTGAGACTTGGTGTAATTTCCTTCCTTCATTTGCATTGTTACCTTGAAGATATTTACAGGGAATGTTCGTTTTCTTCCTGAGGTTTTTCTTTTCCCCTGTGTTGATCCTTTCAGTTCCTTTCTTTTTCCTTCTCTCTCCCTAATTTGTATGCTCTCCACCTCTTATTACCAGTACAGCTAACATTTTGACTAATTTCTCATGTGATTTTTTTTCTCATGTATTTAAGATTAATAGCTAAGTAGCAGAACTGACCTTAAAAATCTGTGAGGGAAATTTCCATAAAAATACTGGATAGTATCTCTTTTTCACACTGCTTCATGGTTTTAATGTCCATAAGCAGCAAGCTTGTATTGCTAAGCCACAGTTACACACATGCACACAAATAAATATCTTTAGCCTTCATTTTTTGCCAGTAGGACTTTATATTCCCATTTCTTTAATACCTCAGTGGTGCATATCTTATACTCAAACTGCCCCGACCTGCACAGTTCTGATAACTCGTGTACAAACGTGAGACCAGTGTGTGCATTTGAACAAGCAGAGTCTGTGCTCAGCCAGGAAACACTGAAATGGCATTCAGTGGGCATGTCCTCCTCCTTTTTGGATGCCAGTCCAGGTTTACAGCTGTATATAAGTGTGTTGACCTGCATGTAGACATCTAACAGGATTTTCAGAAGTGTCTAGGCAGGCTGAGCCCCTCATTTCCTGATTTTACTGGTTTACCCCTGAATTCCTTCAGACGTTTGCTACCTATTCTGCATAAGCTTGCCTGGGCAGGAACTACCATTTTCTTCAGGCAGTACTGAGAAGAGCAGAGCCCTGCTGTAACCAACCTGACAGTGCCTAACAGCAGCAAAACAAAACCAGAGTGGGGCCCAGGGTATGTGCAGTGGGAATTAGCATGAAGTAGAAGGAGCCGAGGAAAAACACACCATGGAACTGGTTCATCTGATGATGAGGGAGTGAAGAAAGGAATATCAGATTTATCTTAGCACTTCAAGATGAGGCACTGTCTTTCTGTTCTTTGCAAATAGATTGATTAAAAATACCCCAAATAAAGGAAGGTGTTGGATGTATAAAAAGTGCAAGAATGTACATTTCCTTAAAATCTCTGTCCGTACATTTGTGTATAAAAGTTACCTAATAGATGGAGAGATGCAACCTGAGAATGTGTCTGTGCAGGTAATATGGTGCCAAGGAATGGGAATCTCGAGTCTGTCAGAAAAAGAAATGTGTTTAACAAGCCACAAGCTCAAGAAGATACAGTTCCTTTGCCCTGAACCCCCTGCTGTCACTGGCTGCTGTCAACTGGAGGGTTTGATTTCAATGTTGTGAGAAACCTCAGGCAATCTCACACAGTGCAAGTGAGAAAATGACAGCCCTGTGATGATGCAGCCAGTTTTCCTGATCAGCGTGATTGTATGAGAGCGCTGTACTTAGTTATATCGATTTGTCTCCGAGAGCTCTTTCTGCCACATAAATCTCATTGAAAATCTTTAAAGATCTTGCCCCAGAAGGCCATTATGTTATTTTTCTCTGTAAAAAGAAGCAGAGCCAGGAATTCATTTCTCAAAGTTTTAACTAGATCACTCCATTTATGAGGAAGGTGTGAATTCATCTGTTTTACATTTTGAAACATCTAAAAACAGCACCGCACTTTATTATCAACCTTTACTTCTAAGCAGTACTACAAAGAGCTGTATTTATCTCCTCTCCCTTTCTTTCTTGGATAAAGAGGTCTGAATAAAGAAAATCACCTTTCTTTTAGATGGGGAATAGGAAGGAGCATTGTGCTTATTGTAGATCAAGCCTGAAGTACAATAGGCACCACATTGTAAAGATACTATTTGTACCACTTTAGTTAAAAAGCCTGATAGTGCTTCCCTTATGGAAATTTTCTTTACAGTGGCTAAAATTATTTTAAAAATAAATAACCACTTTGAATTAAGAATCAAGCATTTCAACTCAGCCAGAGGTAAGGAAGTTCAAAATACAGATTCACATTAAGTGTCCATAGAATTATCAACATGTCTGAGTCATAAAGTGTGTCTTTACACCTGGCAGACTCATTTCTTCTAGCATATATAGAAGTAAACATGAGAAAACACAAGAAGTTTGACCTTTCTTAACTTGACAAAACCACTTTTTTAAAATAAGTGAATCTTGAGTTTGAATTATCCGTAACACAGAAAGAACCTAAACACCTACATGTGTGTGAGTTTCAGGCTGTTCAGGTACAGAATAGATTGTATGACAGGACTATAAGGACTATTTAGTAATACTAAATATTTGGTACCATCAAATTTTTTTCCTCTTTAATAGCATACTATATTATATTATTCCTTGGCTTGCTCTGTCACTCTGCACAGATGCAGTGATCTATGCACACCCTGTAACAGGACTGAGGACTTAATTTCCTTCTCCTCTTTTCTTCTAAATAAACTAACTCCAAGACCTTTTACAGCCAGGATGTGCCCAAGTGTCATTTATTCATTTAAACTGTGCAGCCTAGCACAACTTAAATATAATTACTGTACATCAGAACAAAGCTAACTTTATAAAGCCATGACATGGCCAGCAACATCTGATTAGACAAGCATCCTCCTACAAGTGCAGAACCATTGGCAGCAAAGGAGGGTGCTGCATTAATCCAGGACAATAACAGCAATTAATGCCGTGGTCACAAACTTGTTCCATTGGAGGGGACAGCTACAGTGCTCATTTCTTTGAAATTGGCTTCATACAAAAGTACGGGTGTATCCCTCTGCAGTAAATGACAAAATTATGTTCTGCTTAATTTTACTATTATTTCCTAAAGTACATTCACATTTGAATTCCCTCCAAACCTTCTTGCTCTAGGTATTCTTATTCTGACATTATAGCAAATGACTTGAAGTTGCTACAGCAAACAGATGAGAAGTGTAATGCAGTAAAGCAGCAGGGTTTCTGAGGGCTGGAACCAGCAGTGCCTAACAGTACATTTGTTACACGTATGCCTTTAGTCACAAGTACAACTCTCATACCTGAAGCATATCAGCATATCTTCACAAGTGTGGAAGTGTTTTTTGAAGTGACAGTTCAGACTGATTAGAGCTTGAATCCATGTCCCAGACTTGAAGAAAACAGGGCATGAATCTTGCCCAGATTGATGCACATATCTCACTTTATGCACCAGGACTAGTGCCTTTAGTTTCCCTGAACTGACAGACTAAATAATCATCATATACAAAGAAATTCAAAGTCAGTTTCTGAGCCTCCAAGCTATAGAAGCCAACACCATGTTTTTTGGAGCAGTCTTTAAATGTCTGAGCTCCCTTTGATCCCCCTTTCCCCTGATACTGATGGTTCAGGTTTATGGGAGAGATGTAAATATGGCCACTAACACTTTATGACAGTCCAATTTATATTCCTGTCAGGAACAATGTTTCTCTAGCCGCCCCTCAACACTCCTTTACATTTTCTTCAGTGGCAACCCATTTTGTACTTACCTAAGACAAACACAGACTCTTGTCTCCCTCTTCCATGGCTGACAATAAGGGGATGGAGGGGTAGGAAGAGAACTCTAGCTGGCCACTCTGTTCATAGGAAAAAGGTTTTCCTAAAGCTACTTTTTAGGTCTTCCTTTCACTGTTGGAGGAACCATATTTGTGTCTCTTTCCTAAACTCAACACCCCTTACACCAAACAAAAATATGTGGCCTATTTGCCAAGGAGCCTAGAAAGTCTTCCTGTGGTCTCTGCCTCACTGCTGTCCCAAAGAGATTGGGCAGTGGGAAGGCAGTCTAATGGGGAAGGGTTTTCCCTTGAGTAATGAAAATACCTTCTGGAGTTTGCATTTTCTGACTTCATCACAACATTAGCTCCAGCAATGACAGGAGTAACTCGTGCTGACAGTACTGGACATGTAGAAGAGAGCTTTTGGAGTTCACCAATTATTAAAAGGTACCTAGTGAGTGCCCAGAACTACGTGCATCAACGAAATGTGAATAGTCCATTCACACTTGCAGGGATAAATCAGACCATGGGCAAAATACCTGTCAGGGTTTCAAAAGACAAGAGAAAGTAAGATGATAAATCTGTGCAATCATTAGCATAAGAACTTTATATATATATGTATATAAAAATAATTAATATATGGTGTAAATGTTTATGAAAGTATGTAGGTTACCCAGAGGATAAAAGAAAGGAGATTCAAGAACAAGAGCTCAGTGAAATAAAAGTGTGCAGTTCAGCTTTGGTCCAGTTGGTGTGGAGGCTGGGGATGCAGGAGGGGTGACCAGAGTTGGCACAAAGCAAGCACTACCTGCAGGAAAGACATGACCTTCCAGTGGAGAGGAATTGAGAGAGAAAGCAGACAGCTGACATGTTTTGATGATGTCTCAGCTGACATAAAATGAGAGTTTGCTTTTAGTTTTGGATTTGCAAGATAATGGTTAATGGGCAATAACATGGAATGCTGAATGTTTGGCACAATGTTGCATATGTCATGACCTTCCTGCCAGAGATTTTTGTTCACATGTGTTTCTTTTATCTCATGGTCCTCAGGAGCAACATCTGTAATCTGAGTCCCTTGTTGTCCTCTGTTGCACTTCATGCTGGTCATTAAATAGTTAACCTGCACTGCCTTTCAGGAGTCCCATCTCCCTTCTGCCAGGATCAATGATAAAATTCTGACTGTGAAAGTGAGGGAGCCCGTGGGCCAGATGGATATTTGGTAGCAAAACATTTGAAAGACTCTTTCTGCAATAAAGAGCTACATGAAGTACTTGCTCTAAAGACAAGCACCAATCTCTTGTCTCCATGGTATTTGTAATCAATATTATATTACAGGTTGATTAAATACCAAGATATTAGAGCAGTGAATCTCAAAGTGTATTTTTGACTTTTCTTTGTTTCTCAAAAACATCTGTAGAAATTGTTTAGAGAAATGTTGACAATACCAGAAAACAACAAAATTAAAATAGCATCATAATCAATATCTCTGAACATGCAATCTTGGCAAGGGGGAAACACTCATCATTGGATCAGTACCTGGCAGATGCTTCAGGTGGGCAAGAATATTACAACTTCATGGCCTAAATGTCTGGCCCATTTACCCTGTGCAAGTAGACAGTATAACGTGGAATAATTTCTACACATAGCTTCTTAGACTAGTGTCCAATGTGTGCATAAAAGGTGGATGCCACTCAAAAGGTGATGACAACCCTGGGAAGCCAAACAGAATGGTTTAAATCTGTTGTCTTCACAGCTGTGTAACAAAGGATATGTCTGGTGTGCATTTGACACTGGAGCACAAAAATGGGTAAGCAAGAGAATGAAGGCCATGCGAAGAGCCACGGCTAACTGAGCCATAACTCACAGCAGGAGCAGATGCCTTGGCCCTCTTGTCTCTGGATTACTTTTTTCTCTTTAGGCTTTTGTCTTTGGCAATAGACATTAGGTTGGTGTGTGAACACAAGTGATAAAGTCTGGGAGCAGTGTGAGAAGGAGGAGGCGGAGAGGATCTGGCTCTGTACTCTAACAGTTAAAAAAAGCTGGGCCATCAAAATGCCCAGCCGTGGCAAAAAAAAAAGATACACCTGCCCCTATTTTTCATTCTGACAGGTACACCTTGGTATGTGGGGGATAAAAGTACATGAAACAGTATCAGGCTGACGAATGCTCCCTCTGTGAGTTCCCAGAAAACAAACTTAGGGGAATGCTGTGTCAGAGACCAAGCCAGTCAGACCCACACCGTTTCCTTATGTTCCTACAGCAGCTTACTCACTTTTCATTTACCAGAGCTCTTTTATTCAGTTCTCTTTTCAGTGTCTTTTTTCCAAAGTTTAGGTTTGTTCTTTGGGGGCATTTTTGGGTTTATTTTATTAGAGGAGGTTTGAGAGTATGTTTGTTCTAATAAGCTGGAGCTGTAACTGGGAAATGTGTTAAGCTTGCTTCCAATTACGATAATTGACATGAAATACCCAATTGCACTCTGAGAGAGAGAGAAATAAGTTCCCCAGCTGAGCTGTAGAAGAGAGCAGCTTTGTCTAACAAAGAAGGTAGAAGCAGATGTTTAGAAAAAACATGTAAAAGCAATCAGGAGGGGATTTATACATTTGGTTATTAATTAGGATGCATGCATGAGCAGCCAGCCAGCCCAAGTTCTGAGTTAAGAAAGGCAAAATCCTAACAAGGGGTACAAGGAGAGCTGTATTTAGGAGGTTCCTGGGGTTTTAAGTTTTTTGTTTGATTGGGGGGAAGGGGGGGTGTTGGCTTGGGTTTTTTTAGTTTTTGTTTGTTTCTCTTTTGCTTAAATAAAGTAGGATATGATGATATGGTTCTATCAGGCCATGATTGTCTCCACAGCTAGTAAAAATAAAAATGGTTTTGTGCGCTCTGTGGTTTGCCAAGGTTAAAAAATGTGTAATGAGTATTAGAGCAATTAGAAATAGTGAGTTACTGAGGATTTCTGACGATGCTCATGTTTGCTTCTGTGTGGGGAATAAAGGAAGTAGAATCAGCCTTCTGATTGGAGGGACAGAGGTGCTTGAGGATCTGATCTGGAGATAGACAGCTGCTGAAAAATTTAGTTGTAGCAGTAAGTTTGGAGAAAAGAAAATGCAGAGAGTGGGTATTTGCTAGTAACTGTCTGTACTATAATCAGGGAAAGATGTACCAGTGTTGGCAAGAAAGAGGAAGAGCTTCAAAGATTTTGGATAGAATATGTTTGTATTTTTTTTTTTTAAATTTGTGCCTTATCCGACAAACTCAAATTTCATTTGCAGCATCAAAAGGGATGTTATCTGAGAGTAAGATTGGAAGAACCAACACTGAATTCACTTGGCTGCTCATTTAAGTGATCATTCCTGCAATTTTTATGCAAGTATTACAGCATCTTAAATGTTTGTTCTTTTCTTTGGTTCTCTTGTTTGAGCTGTACTGGAAATTCAGAGAAACACAGAATAGCTTGGGTTGGAAGGGACCTTAAAGATCATCTAGCTCCCCTTCCATGGGCAGGGGGGACACCTTCCACTAGACCAGGTTGCTCAGAGCCCCATTGAACCTGGCCTGGAACACTTCCAGAGATGGGGCATCACAATGTCTCTGGGCAACATGTTCCAGTCCCTCACCAACCCCACAGTAAAGAATTTCTTCCTAATATCTAATCTAAACCTACTTTCTTTCAGTTTGAAACCATTCCTTCTTGTCCTGTCACAAAATCCTTTTCCATCTTTCTTGTCAGCTCCCTTCAGGTACTGGAAGGCAGCAATTAGGTCATGTCTTCTCTGCTCCAGGCTGAACAATCCCAATTCTCTCAGCCTTTCCTTCCAGGAGAGGAAGTCCATCCCTCTGGTCATCTTGGTATCCCTTCTCTCTAAACTTGCTCCAACAGCTCCATGTCCTTCCTGTGCTGGGGACCCCAGAGCTGCATGCAGCACTCCAGGTGGGGGGGTCTCACAAGACAGAAGATGAGGGGCAGAGGAGGGGGAGACAAATTCAACAAGAACTTAAAAAAAAACAAAAAAACAAAAACCCAAACCCAAGCTTTAATGGCTTGTGTAGCTGACTTATCTCTGTGGTGACTTTGGTAGTATTAATGAAAGATGCTTATTTGCAGGGGGTTGTGGTTGGTGTGTTGCTTTAAGTGGGGGGGGAGTAATTTTGCATGGATAAACCTGGTAAATTAATGTTGGAAAACCAAATACATTTTCTGGCTGAAATGCTACCCTTTAGCTGACTTTTCTTTATGATTGAAGTGCTCTTTGAAATAGTAAATCAAATAAGAAGACAAGAAATATGACATATTCCTCTATCACATAAATAAAAGTGGTTCTGCTTTCAGAGCCTCAGCACATGTGGAGGGTTGCAGAGTCTGGAGCACCTTTCAGCAGGCGGACAACCAGGATTTCTTCTGCTGCTACTGCCATTGTTTAGAAGACGAAAAGCTCAATCTGATGATTTGTGAAATCCTGTAGGGCTGCTCTGATGCACGAAGTGACAGAGCCGAGAGATGGGGTCACTGCAGCCTCTCTGTGCTTGCACCTGCAAGTGTGTGTGTGTCCCCAGGGAAGGGTGGGGGGGACAGTAGATACATCCCCCATGTGCAGGGCAGTGCTGTTTCCCTGACTTGGGGTTCAGATGATGAGGTAAATAAAAACTTATGTATTTATGTAACTTATGTAGACTTATGTATTTATATCCTTGTGATCTCATATTGTTTTTAAAAACTGGGGTTTTTTGGCTATTCATACAGAGGTTTTCTTCTGGAGGTCCACCAAAGCTTGCAGGTGGATATTTGGGCTAATTTCTCATCAGTTACAGAACTTCCTCAGTCCTTTCAAAAACCCCATATGGGTTTCAGTGTTAAACTGTTTGATTTTGTGATTCATTCTAATGCTTTTAATGAAGTACTACTTTGCTGTGACCTTTCCCACTCCTTTCTTTGTCCTTGTTCTTTAAATATGATGGAATTTCTGGAGATATAGACAGCTCTTTTATTAAGGAAGTATTAAAAGGAAGAATTTTCCCTGGAGGTTTTTCTCCTTATGTAAAAAGATACTGCAAATGACATTTGGATTCTCCATAAGTGCAATGAGACTATTTTTTTTGATTCTCATATGATGAAAGACAAATAACTGAACAGTGCTGTTATAAATTATGTGATCTTTATATGCTTAAAGAAAGGCATTCTGCATGCTTTACCTTGACAAAGCTTCTGCTGCCTTCCTGGGGAACCTTGGCTTGTGATCATGGACTAATATCCTCCTCATAGTAAGCATCACTAAATGGTGCCATTACAACAGTCTTAGGAGGCCTCAATGATCACAGAACAGTGATCCTACTGCCTTTACAGAATGGTGCAAGCCAGACACTTAAGAATGGAATTTCAAAGACTGAGTCAATTTAGCCCTTTGTCTCAAAGGGATTGGAGAACCTTTTCAAAGGTTTATCTTTATGACAGTGTTGTAAATACATAACATAGATTGAGAGAATTAGAAAAAAAAAAAAAAACAAGTTAGAAAAAACAATTTATTAAGTAATATCATATAAATAACTTGTTACAAAAATCAATTTGCAAAAAGGCAAATTCACTCTGTCTGTGAGAAATTGTTGTTCAAATTGGTTTCTCATCAAATCCTTAAATTTTATTTCCCCCTGCCCCCAACCCCCCAAAAAGAAGCCAGTACAGTGAACAGGAAATATAAGGGAGAGAGTGCACACTTTCCATCTGACAAAAACAATTGCCCATCCACGCTGCAGAAGAGATAATCATTCCAGCATGGGTCCCTTTGCAACACAGGGAAGTTCTAGGTGTAAACCTCTTGGGTGACAAAATTGTCACCCACAAATGTCCCTCTCTGCTGAGCAATGACCAGATCCATCCAGTGCTGAGGCTCCCTTGGCACAACCAGGGGATGACATCACGAGAGACTGTGTGGCTGGAGCATGCCAGCAAGTAAATCTTCCCAGGTGGAGGCATCATTTTCAATTTATGCTTGGGAGTATTTTTAATTAAAAAAAAATCAATACCAAAAAGCATTTATTTTAAAGGGTTTAAAAAATCACAAATCACAATAGGAGTTTGCCAGATCGATTTCGCTCAGTAACACAGTTAAGATGCACATAGCATTTATTATAAGGCCTTTCTTTTAAGTTTAATTTTTCAGAGCAATGAAAATAATCACAGAATTAAAGCAGTACAGTGCTTCTGAAGAGTTTTTTGTGTCAAAATCCAGAACAATTTTGTGTTTGCAGTGTTCTTTCTTTGTTGTCTTCACCTGAATGCTTAATAATTCTATAAGTTTGTATCTTTAATAAACACTAAAGTAATAGATCATAGAAAACTAAAAGCTTATAGAAAGTGTCTCCAAGTATATTTACATAAATAGTGCAGTCTCATAGGAAAAGTCAAAAGCCCATGGGAATGGAAAGGATTTCTCTATATGCTGAACTTATGCCTTATGTGTCAAATCGACTTTGTGGTAGGAGAAATTTAAACATAGCAGCTCCTTTTTTATTTGTTTCTTTTTTTTCATTTTTTTCAAATTTAT
The DNA here is from genome assembly GCF_041296385.1 of Aphelocoma coerulescens. Lineage (NCBI taxonomy): Eukaryota > Metazoa > Chordata > Aves > Passeriformes > Corvidae > Aphelocoma > Aphelocoma coerulescens. Next base: position 82,945,309 of record NC_091015.1, read on the forward strand.
TTTTAAAGAAAGCAAAAGATACATGAAGGAAAAAAAAGATAAGGGCAGGTTCTGTAAAAACTCCTTTGAAATCCAGTAACTCTAAACAGAAGATGACAGTTTTGTGGCTTTTGAGTGCCACAGGCCTGCCTTGCCTATGACTGATTACCTCCCCTCACCCCCTACGCAATTCACCTCCGCTTCTTCTTCTTAAAATGCTCAGTTCTCTGACACCTGTACTTCCTGTAACCCCAGCCACAGCTTTTGGATACCTACCATTGAATTTTATGAACTGTTCAGGAAACTGTTAAGTGTATGACAAACACAGGTCTGGGCTCAACAGTGTAATATTGCAAAATGATGGGCAGGATCGAGATTGTCTCAGCTGGCTTAAATAAAACTGCTGAGAGCAGAGACTGGTATTAAAGGATTGTGTTGGTGTTCTGTGTTTTTCTCTCTTCCTGGAGCAATGCATGAGTCTGTAGACATTAAATATGCTTTTGTTTCTCTTTAAGAATGGAAACGATCTCTGAGAAAAGAACTCTTTCTAAAGACTGAATCGAAAGCAAAAAATATTGCGGCTTTGACATTTATTGGACGAGGCTGCTGTTTCACAGGTGTAGATGGGTTGGAGAAATCCTGCCTTTCACAGCTTATGACATAGCTCATACTCACTGGAAGTAGCACAATGACTGTTACTTTGTCAGCTCTCATTTGATGAGGAAGTTCAGACTGCAGAGTTAATTGAAATGCAAATAGGCAGGGGGATGGCAGCATCCATTTGGGACAGTGGTCTTCTGAACCACTTCAATACTACTCATAGCCAAAGGAAACATGGAGAGACCTTTCTAACAGGCAGTGGCAGGTAGAGCTAGCACAGGGGTGCTTGCAGAGAGTTACCTGCTCAGAACCACTGTGAGGAATTCTCTCTGCAGAAAACCACCAAGACAGTTATGCTGCAGAAATTTACTTGACTTTCCTTCCGAGAGATCTACATGGAAATTGCCTGGATTCAAGCTGCTTGGTCAAAAAAGATGCCTTTCTCCCTATCCATGCAGATCTCCCTCTGGTGTGCCAGGAAATCTGAACGTGTTAGAAGTCCACTGTTGGTTCTGCTCAACTAGATAACTCTGGTTTTGAAACATGGCCAGCTTCCAATGTTCATTATTTCCCTTCCTTTTAGTCATACTGTACATATGTAGACACACATTTCAAGAGCCATTTCTCTCTCCTATACTTTTTCATGACTGTTCTGGTTTTTATGGTACTGCAGATGTTCAGTTTTTGGTCTCGTGGGATTATTTTTTGTTTTGTTTTCATAACAGGGAAATGGAAAAGTTGTAACTTGTAATGTAGACTGCTACTTCCTAAAGTGGGTTATTTCAAGGTTGCCTCTTCCATTCACATTTAACAGTGACAAAACACCAGTCCATAGAATGAAGTAAGGCCAGAAAAATATATGTTTCTTATGAAAATTTTAGAAAATATTTCTGTTGGTACAGGTGACATGTTCTTCTACTATGTATCTTTTCCAGCCCTTTATTAACAGAAATAACTGAAAAATACAATTTGGTTTTCTCACGGTTAGACACAACTCCATCTATGTCAGGTTTGAGAACACATCTCAGTCCCCTGATACTGCTGGCAGAGCCTTGTGCAGAGCTCTCTGCAAGTCCTTGCCTCAGCTCTCTTCCAAGCACCTGTCTACATGGAGGTGTCCTGGCACAGCTGCACTGGAGGCACGGGCTGCCACATCTCCCCATATTGGTGCTGCTGTGGGATGGAATTGGGTTTAACCTGAAGTAGTTCTCCTGGGGTAAAAAAACCCCAGCAAACACAAAGCAAAAACAACTCCCCACCAGTTTTCTGGGGTAAAGTGACTTCTGTTGGGAGCTGAGATGAAATAGTTACCGTAGAAACCTTATTCCATTTCAAGTGTAGAGATGTTACTGTTCTGCAGCAGCATGGCTGGCATGGACTCCCAGGTCCCTGTTTCATGTTGACTCTACAGAATTCCTTGGCATCTTTTAATATGTTTCCTGTTGTTAGGCCAGATGCTTTCCCAAATTAAAACCCAACTGCATTTTTATCTCTCTACCTGGCTTAGCTAAACTGCCTAATAATATTTCTTCTTCTGAAAAAGGCGTGGTTGTAAGAAGAGCAGGCTTAAAACAGCCTTGAAAGCCACTTCATAGCCCATAGTCCAACACTTGTTTATCTACAAATGGCAATTGTAGCACTGTGTGAAAGCATTGTTAAATACTCATTTCTATCATCTAGCACGCCACCATGCAACAAAGTGCAAAGAAATACTACTGCAAAGGTTTGTATTCACTGCAATATGGCACTTTCAATATTTAATATGCAGTAATGATTTTATAAATTGCACTTTGTGGTACTGCCAAGCAAGAAGAACAGAAAGAATTGAACTCTCCTTGCTGTGTGAGAGGTGCTAAATCTGTTTCATTTGCAGGAAAAAAATAGACCTTAAAATGCATAAATGATAATTTGGATGCAAGTTTGCCTCAAATTTTCTTAGAAGAATGCATTTGCTATTCAGGCACCATATTTGTGGTGACATAACATGATTTTATATATATAATATATTTACATAACAGGCACAAGTAGCCACTCTCTATTATTTACTCTGTCACTCAATGGACAAGATAAAACCATCTTTGAATTAAAAGGAAAAAAACCCAAACCAACCCAAAACTTGTGTTTGGACTGCTACTAACAATCACTAAATCAGACAAAATCACTGTACAAACATAGGAAAATAGTTACAAGGAGTTCAGTGATCCTGTCCCATTATCCCACCCCAAGAAGTGAGTAATGCAGGCTGACTCGCAGGGGGGCCCAGCCCCTTCAGGGCACCAGGGCTGTCTTCAGCCAAGTGCCACTGATTCCCTCTTCCCAGTGAGCTGGGGGTGGCTCGCAGGGCCGAACACCTGCGTGGCTTCACAGCCACCTCTGTTTCCTATGGGCTTAAGGAGGGGAAGGGACAGCTCACTAGCTCATGTCGGGCATCCAGCTGGATTCTGAGCTTGAGGCTATTTGCTGGAGGCAACCCCAGAGTGCAGGGTGAGAGAGGCCTGTGTTGGGAGGTCACTGGGAGAGCCCCTGGAGGGATTTGCTGGCCCCACTGATTGTGTGAGGGACCTGTGGCAGGTGGTGCTGAGCATCTGCTGCTCCTCCACATATCTGAAATCCAGATGGTCTCTCCTGTCTGCCAGAGCCAGCTTTGGACAGATTGCTTCCTAGAAGTTCTGATTTCAAGGAAGCCATGAAGACCTAGGCTTTTATCATCTTAAATTACTTAGGGGCCCTCAGGAGGACATAATAAAGCTCTAACCATGCCATTGCCATTATGATGGGTGCAACAGCTCAGCCCCCCACTAAGTGATGGAGTTGGGAACCACACTCTGTTCAACTTAAACACTCTGAGAGGCCTCCACCAGGGATACCGAGGGCTCTGGACCCTTGGAAACCCTGGGCTCCTCTGCTCTGGAAGCATCCAATCTATAATGCTGGGCATCTGCAAGCCAGTAGCTTCTGTGCCCTACACCTACAGGCATGCAATGCTCCTCCCTGTGAATGAGTCCTTTCCTGCCCAGCCAGGGCCACAGAATGGCTGGCTCATCCTCTTCCCTCTGAGCTGGTCCACAAAACCTAAAATTCTGTCATTGTGGTTGTAAAAGTCTAATACCTGGGACTCTTACAGCTCTCTTTAACTCACTAGGAGTAATGAATTCCAGGGACTAATCTTTAATTCCTCTTAGTTTTCTGTTCATTAACTTTTTTCTCATCTCTCTTTATTTCTGGAGTAAATTGGAGCTGTTTAATTTTAAAAATGATTTACTTAAAATTTGGGGGAGGAGGAAAATAGATCCATTCCTGTAATGCTGCTACTAAATACTGTTTCATGAAATAAATGAGAATAGTTACACATGAGGTATTTAAAAAAAAAAAAAAATAAAAAAATCCTTCTTTCCTTGGCACAGTCCCATGGGCTGGTTCCCTACTTTGGGACACAGAGTGGCATATAACTCCTGGAACTGGATATGCCCCATGGCAGTCCCTTAGGGCTTCCTCCAGATAGCCTCTCCTAGATGGCTGGATTTGAAGAGCAGCCACTACATGTTTGACAAACTGACTGAAATACTGAGTGGTGTGCAAGCTATAAAGAAAACTGTTTTGGCCCAAGATTATGGCATTTTCCCCCACTCCACGCCTGGACAAAAATTACTTAGCTTGGCAAAGCAGATACACACAGAGAAACTTGTGGTTAAAATTTTACCATTTGGTGAAGTCTTTAACAACCCTGGCTGAGTAGTTTATTTTAAAAAAATGAGTGATAATTATAAACCCTACTTTTCAAGCTGCTGGAATGACCATTAATTCTCACTTATTTGTTCATTCAGGGCTTGAGTCTGGAAGAAAAAAAAAAAAGAAACAACTACCCGAAAGCACGAAAGTTACTTCCTCTGGCAGACTGCCAGTGTTTTCCATTTCTAAAGCATTTTCCAAATGACTTATATAGTTCTTGCAACATCCTGATGAGGTAGGCATTATTTCCCCATTTTATAGATAGCAAAACTGGGCAGAGAGTCAGTTAGGAATCCACCCTGGACATCCAGGCAGGGAAGGTCAGGACAAAAAAAAGCACTTTCCTCCTCAGCAGTTGCTCCTTTTGCCCCAGAGGGTGGCAGTCACCTTTAGGCCACTCCTCCCCACCTGCACATGAGAACAGGCAGGAGTAGCTGGACATGAACACCCTGACTCCAAGCTCCCCAGGACAGTGGCCATCACTGATGTGCAGGTGGGGCCCGACTGAGGAAGTCCAAACAAAAGCACAGTTCCTTCCTCCAAGTCATGACCTAATCTGGAGCTGGATTTGATGACTTTCCCTGTATCGCAAAGCAAGCCTGTGTTAGAACTGGGAAACCATCTAAGAATTAGATATTGGGGCTACTGACCACACACACGTGCACACACACACATCTCTCCAGCGATGCTAGGTCCAAAGAATATATACAGAGCAGTCAATGAACTATATATATGTGTGTGTTAGTATGATTCAGTGCAATGGGGCAATGGTGAGTTCTAGAGAAATACTCAGGTTTAAATGACCATTAAGCCTCTCTACCCTCCTCATGAGTAAAATGCGTGTTTGATGTTCTTTTCTCAGCTTACTCTACTTGTATAATAAACCTTCATTCCATCACCACTACTTTTGACTATAATACATAGGGTAAACTAGGGTACCTCATTACATTGGGATGTGCAATACACAGTCGACAGAGCAGTCGTCTGAGCTGAATAGTCTGAATACAAGTAAAAAGCAAGTGAGCTTAAACAGTAATATACTCCAATTTACAATATAAGCAGAACAAGTAAAAATATTGCTCCCCATCTGATCTTTTTTTTCCCTCCACTACTGCTGTGCCTGTAAGATTGGCTTGGTAAACTGGATGCACTCAAAAAAATAAGGATTTTGCCTCTTGGAAGCTCATAAAATGATACTAGAAAAAGTTTTCTGATGGCTAACCCACACAGACTGCAGTCATTAGACAATTCAAATGGATAGAATAGAGAACTCTTTCACACAGCTGTGGAGAAACAGAAAGAAATAGCCACTTCACATATCCCAGTGCTGTTTCTGGGAATGAGGAAGAGAAAAAAAAAAGAGAAAGAAAAAAAAAAGACAACATATTAAGAGTCTTTGTCACTGTCCATGGAGCCATACATATCTGCCAGCTTTTTAAACCGAGGTCCCCAGTCACTGAGGTAATCGTAGTCCTGATCTCCGTCCGTGGTCACCGACTCCAAGGAGCTGAGGGACTCGGCCACAGAGCCATTACCTTCGTACGCGTAGGTTGCTAACGAGTCATACGGGGGTGCTGTTGGATCTGTATCATTTTCCTTTAGCCGCTGGTTAATGAAATCTCTGACATCCGTGTTATCCCGCGCTGTTGCAGTCCGCCGTGGCATAAAAAGTGTTTCCGGCACAATGTCTCTGCGTAATTTATTGTCATCTATGGCTTCGGGATTCCTCAGCGTGCCAATATCAAACGCCTGCGTGTCTTCCTCTCCACCACCTTCATCGTTGTAGCTGACAATGTTGTCTCTGATGTCTTCTTTGGAAATTATCAAAGGCTCTTTTTTCCGCTGCCGTCTCAGTGCTGCAAACAGCACCACGGTAACTACAAACAAAAACAACAGCAAAAGAGAAAGGGAAAGCAGGTTAATCCCCAGCTCCACTAAAGCCCAGAAGAAATGCTGTGCCTCTACTTGAATTTGAAGATTCAGAGGATGTTTTGCAAAACTGAAGATGTGCACGTCAGATTTCCAGGCTGCGCTTGCTGTGCCTGTGAGTTCCTTGGGAGATGAAATGGCATGGATGCACAGAAGAAAGGGGATGTCAAGCTTGCAGGAAGCCAAGCAGAATGTCTTTTTGCCAGTAGGCACTTTGTTACCCAGAGCCATATACTATTCTGTCACCTTGAGAGCAGAACTAGTTTAATGAGAGTTAGGAAGGAAGAACCACCTTCTCCACAATAAGTAACACCAGATGTTATTCATGTTGAACCCCTTGGACAATATGCAACTTCTGCCATGGACAAGGATGGGATCTACTGAGCTTAGCAAAGCTGAATTTCAAGATAACTAAATCCAACCTCATCTGGAAAAAAAAGCTCGGAATACGGAGTGGATTTTCAGCTAGCACAAAGTCTGAGTTTTATTAACTTCCCTGGAATGCTTTTACAATGCACATCACCTTAAAAAGTACACAAATTAAATCATGGGCTGATGAGATATGATAAAGTTATTTTTTATTCTGACAAAGGCAGATTTCTAAAACATATTTTATGTCCTTTGTTTTAAAGTGTGCGTGTTCATACACATATTTTTCATTTATTTGGAGGGGAGGAGCTCTTTCCATGACTCCAATCCGAATTTTAATATTTTTACTCAATAATGACTCTCAGTACTGATGGAAAAGTGGACACAGAGGGTGGAAAGGGATATGGACAACACTTTTCTACAGAAGCTAATTTCAGATTTCTTAGCTGAATACTGCGTTAAGATGTAAATGGCTGAATATTGACAAATGAACAGCAACAAGAACAGGGATGTATTTCTGTTGTCACTATTGCTTTGGTAGTCTGAGGTCTGCAGTGCCCAGCATTTCAGCTCTGCCGTGCAAACTCCAAGGAAAGACACATCTTGCTGTCTTTACAGTTTTTTCATAGCAAGCAAAGCAGAAATGCCTAAACTCATTGATGTGAGATGATAAGGTGGATCAAAATGATCTTTCATGTCAGCTTTGTTTCTAAAATGGTGTGTGAGTCAAAGCACAGTAACGGTTAAAGAATTTTTTTTCAGTCCCTTCCTCCGTTGTAACCTTTTAAGGCCAATGGCAAGGACTAAGGGTGTGCCCAAGACACAACTTTATTCCATTGAACCTGATCATTCTTAGCTTCCTTTGACAGACAAATTCTGGTGGGCTTTTTCCTTTTGGTCAGGGGGGTAGTTGGGTTTTTTTGTTTGTTTGTTTTGGTTCGGTTTTTTTGGGGTTTTTTGTTTGATTTGGTTGGTTGGTTTTTTAAATAATGAGTTCCCCTGCAGGATTGCTTAGAGCAAAATATTGTCTGTAGCTGTGCCCAAGCACCTTGTAGGTTGACTATGGAAGGTCACCAAGAAGACAGGATAAAGTAGGAAAATGTTGTGCCTTACCACAGGAATACTGCGAATAAGGAAGAACATCTGTCAATATGAGCTGAAAGGAAATAGATTGTGAAGTTGAAGGATTAGGAGAGGTGGTTCAGATGGCATTAGAATCTCAGCCTAATGATGAGGATTTACTTATGGTGTCACAGAAGGGTCCTAATCTGAGTGATGCTTCTTCGTGCTGCTGTGCAAAAATGCAGTAAGAGACAAGAGCAAAAAGCTGTGGCACTGCGTGGAAGGCCTGGTGAAAGGTGTGTATGAAAGAAGAGAGGTAGCTGGAGAACATTTTGGAGAACTTGAAAAACCCAATGTCAGTTTGGAATGGGCTTCTGGAACAGTGACTGGCAGAATGGTCTGATAAAGCACAGGAATGACAGAGCTTACAGCAAAGAGTTGCTGAAGTATCTCATTCCAAAAACAGTGTTACACAGAACATGCAAGTATGATACTTTGATAATTACATCACGTCTGATATGTGGCTTTTACTGTTTTGTGCTGAACTTGCAGGAAAAAGACCCCACCATAAGCTACATGCTGAAGTTCATCACCTTTATTTGCATGTCTGTGTTCAGCATATCTGAAGCCTCCTGATAAGATGCTGAACTTACTCAAACTGCATATAAACCTAGCAGTTTACAGGCAATTTTTGTTGCTGCTAAACTTTGAGTTGTGGTTCAGGTCTGCCCAGAGTATTGTTTTTCACTCAGTAGTGGTTGCACATTCAAACCCTGCAACCAACCTGAAAATAGAAAATTATATAGTTGAGTTAATTGAAAATCTGCTTATGGTGCATGGTGGCATGAGCAGTAATTGACATAAAGTGCTGCTTAGCACACAGAATCAATTATTTTCGATTGACATAAAACAGGAAATCATTTAATGTCAGATTGGTATTAATGAGCACAGTTTCCCTAACGAGTGCAAGACTACCTGCAGCATTACATTACTTTTTCTGGTAAGGAACTTAATACAAAGTGAGCTCAGCCCTTAGGGGCAATGATACCATGTTTTGAAAAATGAATTTAATGGTGAATTAAAGATCAGATTGTTATTGTGGGAATCTTTTCTGAAAATGGGATAGTGCTCATTTGAGGAAGTCATGACTATACTGTTAAAAGTCTGAGAACCACAACATCATCTTTGACTCATTACTGGATAGGGAAATTTTGTTAAAAGTAAAGATCAAGATGACTCTTCAGTGGTGATAAGCATGTCCAAGGAAGATAGGAGTATGGTAAAAAGAAGTAGAATCATGAAGGAAACATTTTCTTCCCTGCCTGACCCTCCTGCTGTAAAATTGGTCCGACTACTTTCTTTCCTCCGAGCATCCTAATAACAACTCCCAGAGAACAGCCTACGTTGTATTGTACAGTTGTCCCCAGATGAACAGGTACAGCTAATGGCTGAGTGACCAACTATCTCTGTTTGCAGTACAAGAGGGGTGGAACCTGAGAGGAATGTGAGAGATGGTGCAAAGTGTCCTTATTTTTATATATATTAAAAAAAAAAAAGTTGACCACCTGTAAGTGCTGTAGCCAGAGCTCTGCACATCCTCCACCCTCAGGATCCAACCTCTTTCTAATCGCAGATGGGTGAAATGGAGGACCCTGCAGTGTTTGAGAGAATCCTTCAGTATCATTCAGCATCCTTTTCCAGCAGAACAGAAGCACTGAGACTTGTTTCTCCTCAGTTTAGAAATGGGAAGTTAATTCTTCAAAACTAAGTTATCTGCCCTCCTTCTGTGGTCAACAGAAAGGGATGGACACCTGCAGAGGGTTGTGAGTAATGTGTCTGGTCCTCCTTAGATACCAATAAGAGATGGGATGAATGTCTCTCTGCAGGTGTTTCTTTCCATTGACCAGAGGGTGGAGCCCAGCTGTCTCCTCTTCCTCATATATCTCTAACTTTTAGATAACTAAGGTTAGGTAGGTTGTGCCCTACACACCCCATCTGTAGCAGCCCTCAGAGGAAATACAATAAAATATGTACAGGATGAAACAACGGCGTCAGTACTTTGCCTTTGTCCTAGTCTTGGAATAATCATTATAGCAATGCAAAATAACCACAAAAGGAACAAAAAGTCCCCAAACTACTTACCAAGTAATATAATGATGCAGAGAAGAATGGCAATAAGAGCCCCAGTGCTAAGACCAGTAGGATGAATCAAGGCTTCTGCATTACAGGACAGCATCTTCCCTCGATGGTCACAAGCACACACTCGAATAGTCACCGTTTCAGTGCTGCTCTGGATGGGGTAATCATTGTCTGATATCACCACTGGCAAGAAATAGGTACTTGTTTCATGCCGGTTATATCTGGTTTTTCGGGTGAAAATCCCTGCTGTGTTGTCTGGAAGCATAAAGCATGCATTAAGACTTCATCTGAAGACTGAAAACAAGGATAAGATAATAAAGAAAAGTCTTCCTAGAAATTCACCTCTGTTGTCCTGTAGTGTAAAGTTTGAGCTGCTGGCTGCCTCGGGAGCTAAGGAGAATGAAAACTGATGTCCATTGTAAGAGTCATCTTTATCGACAGCACTTAATGTTTGTATCAGCTGAAACAATAAGAACAAAATTATGTCCTAAGTCAGTGAATTTTATTTTTATTTATGTACTCTAAAAAAAGCCTGTAAAAGCAATCTTTTGTATTTTTTTTTTCCTTCTGCTTCCAGGCAGATGATGTTGCTATAATGAGCTAAAGAAAAGTGATCCACATGCTGCTGATGCTGTTTAGGATCACCATACTATCACCATGCTATACCATCGGTGAGTAACATAAGGAATTTGAAAGCTGGCAGGAAAATCGTGTTGATTTCAACAGAAGGCTTGTGTTAATGCCACTCCAGATCGGCAGGAAACCTTTGCATGTGACAAGCAATGGAGATGAAAGGTGAGACAGTCCAGGATGACTGTATATTTGTCTACCCAAATCTCATGTCACAGAAATAGTTTGGTTGAATCTTCCAAATCGTCTGCTGCTTTGAACTACTTCACAATAGGAGTGGTAGACTGAGAGTTATCTAGCAGGAAAATAGTTGTATCACAGACAGGACTTGTAACACATATAGACCTGAAATTGTTTCTGAAGGAGACAGTGGAGGTGCCTGAATAAAGCAGAGGATGAAATAATGAAAATGAATCAGGGGTAACAAGGTGCAGTACAGAAAATAACATTCAAAAACATACCATCATGTTAGCTGGAAGAATACTAAGTGAAATAGATACTGTGCAGCCACTGTTTAATTTTGCAATTAAGTTTGATGCAATGCAAAGTGCACCTCTTGAGGTAATGAGGTAATGCAAGAGTAGCAAAATTCATTTCATTTGGAATATTTTCTTAGTACAAGCAGACAACACACCTGTTCTGCCTTTGCGTTTTCACAGACGAAGGTCTCATAAAACATGGCAAACTCTGGAGCGTTGTCATTTACATCCAAAACCTTAATGAACACTGGGACACGGCTGCTTTGTTTTGGGTTGTCTGAAATGACAAAACCAGAATGGAGATTTTATTTAGCCCAGTTACTGACTCAGTGCAATGGAAGAAAAGGACAGACTTGGAGGCTCGTTGCCTTAATTCTTCCCACTCAGAGCACTTCACTTACATTCTGTTTATTTCTGGTGAATATGTTATGGGATGAATGTGGTATCCTTACTCTAATTCTGCATAAACTATAGAGTTAAGATAGATTAGGAGTCCAGGATTTACAAATTCCTTTGACCATTCCAAGTGTGATTATGAATGTATGTGTGATATATGTAAATATAATACCGGAACTAAATTAGATCTATTTATTAGCCTGACTGATACTGTTTAGTGGCAGGGAAGTATCTAGAACATATTCCTTTCCTTAGCTCTCAAACAGGAAGACTGAAGAGTCATGAGGATGAGATTGAGTGGGTTTTTTCTTCTCCAGTTGTTAAATGTAATACGCTGTGCTGTACAAATCTTGTGGCACAGTTCCTTAAGATACCATGATTATCATTATGTTATAGAAATAGTAATTGCAACTATGATCACAGATGCTTTCTAACCTGTTGTGAATTGTTTTGCCTGGTGTTCTAGGGTAAATACCAAAGTGTATCAGCTGAGAAACATAAGCACTATATAAAACCTGCAAATCCCCCTATGCAAAACAATATTTTTTTCCCTATAAGAACTGCATAGTGCCAAGAGGTTGAACTTGACAAGGATATTCCTGAGCACAGAATACTAATGAAAATACTGTCATCGTTCTGGTTAAAAATGAAAACATCTGGAAACGCACCATACTGTATAGACCATTCATTTTCCTGTTGGGAGGAGACAGACCTTAGTCAAAAAGATGCACAGAATAAGGAAGAAAAGCAGTGCCAGCAACCCTGCCTAGAGCCATGCATGGTGAAATAGGCAAGATTCTGAGTCAAAAAGTCACACCGTAACCACCACTGACTCCTAAAAGATCTGTACAAGATCTGGTCCCAAACGAATTTTTCATCACTAATCAAAAGAAACCCAAGAGACATTGTCATTGATCTGTCTTCTTTGTGCTCCGTATCACACAATATCCACCCAGGAGTATGTGGGTATGGGAATGTCAGAGAGTGAAATCTGAGTGAAAGAGTGTGATTGAAATAAGTTTCGTTTAAAATAAACATCTTCACCTCTCTTATATGAGGGCTCACACTGAATTTTCCTATGTTGATTTCCTACTCATGTTAATATAGTTTATTAATGCATTTTAACCTATCATTCAAGTGAAAAAAATAGTGCAATAAAATATAGCGGATCTAAGACTCTATATTCCTCTGCAAGCATTCATTATAGTAGCTGGTTGGTTTTATTATTATATTTATTCATTATAGTAGCTTCTATTTATTCATTATAGTAGCTTGTTGACTTTAATAAAAGTCCTATTAATGTGTTTATCATCCTTTTATAAATGTGAAAATGCCTTCTCCAAAATTGGCACTGCTTATTTGTATTACAGAGCTCAGTCATTTGGACAAAATATTGTGCTTTAAGGCTCCACAGTCCCACTGAAGTTAATATGATTCCATTAGGCATAAACCTCTAATATGAGCCATTGGGCTAAATTCATTCAATGTATAAAATAACAGTTTATGTATAATACAGACTAGGCTGAATTCTGTGCTAAAACACATCAATAAAAGAGTTGAATTTTTGTAACAGGTAGAAATCAAAGGCACTCATTTGAAGTCACAGGACTATTGGCAAGGCTATTTTGTAGGGCATACTTTTCTAACAAATACATTCAAACATATTCACAAACATGTTTCTTCTCTCAAGAAGGAGAATTGTTTTCTTTCCTGCTTTTTAAACCTAAACCTCCATATTTTCATTTTACTTCTAGGTGCTTAAGGTTCTCACAATTTAAAATCATACTGTAATAAACAGAGGCTTCATATAAACTCTAGGCTCTATGAACATATGCCTCTTCTCTGGTTGAATGGAAATTAATATACATCTTCAAGTCTTTTTGATATATTGTGTCATCATCTTTCAAGTTATTTGTGCAAATTAATTTATGTAGGTTCATTTGTTTGCGTTATCCTTTAATTAATGCTGGGGTCCATCTCCATTGACTCAACAAACTGCTTAAATCTATTTCTCTCTATAGGGATATGTTTTCTGCTGAGCCAGCAACCAAAATGTTAAAGTGGGTTTTTTTTTCAGAATACAGCCTCAAAGTCCTGCCAGTGTTTGACTTGCCCCTAAGTGTTAAGTAACAAATATTTAAAAACACTCTGGGAATTGTCTCTGGTAAATCAGCTGTAATTCTGCATCTGTGACTCACTAGACCTGTGTCCCCAGTTTTAATGCCAGTTTGCTGTCTGACAGTGGCAGATGTACTGACCCTGTGTTTCACCAACTATTTATTTGCAGCAGTCACAGCATGACTGATTCTCTGGGCTGCTGAGCAATTGCAGCTCATACTGGTGAAAAAGGAGAACGTTTAGAAATGGAGCAGTCTAAACTTACTGACAATTCTAGACAAAGGCAAAACAACTTCTGTATCTTTTTTTTTTTTGACTATAAAACGAAATCAAGAGCAGTCATCACTGGAAGGTGTTTCTCTTTATGCCTTTATAACTATTTTTTTTTTCTATATCAAAGGGAACACATTTGAAGGCATATCCTGCCTGTAACATGACTGGGTATTTCTTTTAGATTACTTCAGTGAAATGTACTTGAAGCTTGGTGAGATAATGTCACTGAGAGTAATAAGTGATTCTATGGAATTTAGTGCAATGGGACTTTAAGTAGCCTTGCTAGAAATTTCTGGGTTTAGCCAGGAACAATAAGCAGTGGTACTTTCTGGTCTAGTCCCTTGAGACTAAAATTAGTGAAGTGTCCTGGATCAGAACAGTAACTACACTTCAACCAAAAAAATTGCCTTTGGAAAACATCTACCCTAGTTAGGAAAAATTTTGTCTAGGCTTAGTAAAGCACACCCTGGGAAGCAGCCTGAAAGGATTCTGACTAAAGAGAAATGGTAATTAAGACAGAAGCCTGTGTCAGACACAAGAGGTTAAGCTGAGAGGGTTTGGTGCAGTAGAAGGTCTGTGCTTACGGGAGAAACCAAATGAGAACTTCCTATAGATGCTAAGCTGGATTTCAGACAGTATACAGTCTTCTGTACTGCAAGTTATTTCAGCCCAGCTGGGGTCAATGCAAGTGTTCTTGCTATTCCCAATGCTAAATGTTCTTGCTATTCTTTCATTTTTAGGCATTTATTTTTCCCTTCTGCTCTACCCAGGAGCTGCCTATAGTGTACAATTTTCGACCCTAGAACCCTCCTTCAAGAACTTCATAGAAACACAACCATGTGACTAACATTCAGTGTTTGGCATGCTGAAATCCTGTACACAGCATTAAAAGGTGCAAACTTTCATGGGAGGGAGAAAACTATTAATGTCCTGTCATTCCTATAGGCTCCTACCCACTACTCCACCATACAACCCCATTTACTTGTCTCAGTAGAATTGTTTTACACTGGTTTTCAGTTTTAAAGAAGACTTACACAATAAAGAAACTTGAGTTCTTTACACTCTTCTCACTGTTAAGCAGGTAATTGAGCCATATACAAATACAACTAAAGAAAGTAGAGCTTACGTTGTCTCAGAAAAATCAAAAGCTTTTTAGCCTCTGAGGTGCAGAGAGACATTGTGACACTCAACAGAACTGATGTTTATTTTAAAACTTATCTACCATTCCACCATAAACATAGGTACGGCGACTCTGCAAAAGCAAATAGAATTGCATTCCCTGCTATTTGAGCATGTGATGTACTTACAGATAATGTATTAAAACAAAGTGGATTGTTTATTAAGGCCATCTCGAATACATGCCCTTATCTTAGATCCCTGGCATTTCGACTTCTAAAATCAACATGTCTAGCATTATCACAAGATTACTACTCTGGAACAATCCTAAACTAAGTGACAGACTGATTTGTAACTACAGCTTGTAATCTCAAAGGATGCACACAAAGTAAAAAATGGAGATGCATAAAACCGATTAAGATCTGGGCACCTAGCTCAGCCCAGACACCTTAGCCTTATTTGACAACATCCAGTCTGAATGAGATTGAATTCAGCCAAGGAATGCAGTTTGGAGTTAAACCATCTGTTTTGCTGCATGCCAGTTTCAAAACTCAGCAACCATGTTGGAAATTTGAAGTGGCTATAACTGATTAGAGAACACAGAACTGTCACATTTTCTCCCCGCTAAGTCATCTCTTCATGAACTGTGTCTCTAATAAACACAAAACTGCAGATGACCTCTTGCAGAGTTACTGCTTCTTCATTAGTATTGAGTGGGCTATCCATAAACCTGACATGTGTCCAGCTGTGCTTTCCACACACTCAGCTAGAAGGCTAAATTCATTACATCAGGGACAGGAGTCGTATTTAGGTTTAACTTACTGATCTCTGCTGCTATTACTGTAATGTTGTGCCACAGCAGCGTTTCCCGGTCAAGGGGTTTTGAAGTGAATATCGAACCATTTCCTGAATTGATGTTGAATACTCTGTCCATATCAGTGTGACGATCTACAGAGTACCTGCAAACACAGAGACAGGGGTTAGAGGCATGCTTTCCTTTTAATTTCTATGTTCTAAAACCATTTTCTAAGACTAGACATCAAACAGCTAGTAAATGGGGTTTCCTTTTGTTTTCAGCACAGGCTTCAGAGTCTTTATGTATTCACACAAAGAGCTAGTTCTGAGCTACTGGATAATGACACATTGGAGGTTTGATTTAGAAGGTGGAGTATTGTCACTGAATAAATGAATTGCTGCAGAATTTACATACCTCTGAGAATCATCAAAGCTTTGTTTTTAGTGAAAAATGTGAAGTCTGTGTCCTGAAAGATACGAAGTTTATTTTAAGGCTGAGTTGGCTTTTCCTTTATAAAGCCTTCTTTTTATGGTTTGATATCTCAACTGTTCCAAATAATTTCTGATATAAAACTTGACAGCTGGGGTGCATTTGTACCTTTCACTTCCCAGCATTTAAAAAGGCTGCCCGCCCAAACCAAGTCAGCACGGAACAGAGATTCATTATTCCATGGTACATATCACACAAAGGTTTGTTGTAACTCATTAAAACTAACATTCTCAGCCCTGCTTGATGGTATCTGTATGTGAAAATGAATGCTAACAAGCTCTGGATGAGCTCAGAGTTTAAATACAGATTCAAATTTTCAATCTGATCTTTTGCTTTTTCCCCTGAACTAAATCCAAGTTTAAAAGTAGAACTCTCCAGTTCCCGGGAGAGGGTGCTACCACCTTGATCCAAATGCTGTGACTTGGTTTTATCTCTCCTGAAGGGAAAATTCTTGCATAAATTATGGAACTTTTGACAGAAATATGTCTCTGATGTTGCCAAAGCAAGAATGCAATTGCATTATTCTGCTCTTGTTTCAAGCCCAACTGTGTGCTCATGTACAATCCAGGACAGATCCTTAGGAAGCCCAGTGTGCTCCCTTGCTCTCCTTGCAGGCCACGTCAATGGAGACAAGGAAGCTACTGCTGTCCCTTGTGTCCAAACAAGGGTAAAGATAATGGCTGAGCTGGTAAGCAGTCAGATGAAAACTGGGCCAGGAGAATGACTGGCAGAGTTTACTGCCACTACAGAATTCAGGGGAATGCAGAGGCTGAAGAAAAATTGCTCTCCCCTGCTCTGCCCCAGAAGCAGCTGCAAGACATGTCCTTTATTCTGCACAGACTTCCTAGTGCTTGTGCAGTATCTCTTAAATTCTGAGAAAGATCTTGCATGAACGAAGGAGGGAATAGAAGAAACCAGCTGAACTGTGATTCTGACAAGTTTTAAAACTAACTTGCTAATTATCTTCTGGTTTTTTTTCCTTCTTTGCAAATAAAAAAGTGGGATATAATGCCTACAGAAAATTAGACTTATTAGGTCTTATTCCAAAATAAGAATTTAAGTGTAGCCTACCTTTCAAAACAAAACAATGGCAAGTATTAATTATTTGTACTAAACTGTTTTCCTTCTTCCATGTTAAATTCCTAGGGAAGCACCCAAATGACATTCAAAGGTACTAGCACAAAAAGCTAACATTTTTTGGTAGGACTTGCATAGGCATAGCTTGCTAGGTCTTCAGGAGTCCAGATTTAGTTTTCATTCATTGCTGTCACTTCACTGACAGTACTGCAATTTTGGCTGCAGAAGTCAGCTGTGGTGTCCCTAACTTAGTTCCTTTATGCAGCAGTGTGACATCACCATCAGCTTGAAAAGTGTTGCCTTGTCCAAATCTAAATACCAGGTGTGAATCTGTTGACTTGGCTGAAATGTTTAATGGGAACAAGTTTATACAAACAGGTCTGACTCTTTTAGATATTGAAAAAGTAAGTATTTGGTATGGTAAACATTTCATTTTAACTTTCATTCATTCAGGCTTTTATATGATATTATGTTGGTATCTTCTGAATTCAATTATTTTCAGATATTCTGTAGCTCATTTCCATATCTTTCAGCTGTAATACTTTGGCATTTCCATTTTGCAGTTAAATCTAGATTCTGTATTCTTCTTTGAAATGAAATATCAGGATTTTCCATAGATTAGCTGTTCCTGCTAACTGTAATACTATGTTTCAGACTTATTCAGCAAGACATTTAAATAAGCAACTAGCTTTAGGCATGAGTTGTCTGTTCATTGGGGTTTTTTTCTTCAATTTTACTTTTACTTCAGCTTCATATTTTGAATGGACTTAAAATATCTCACTGTCTTAGCACATTTTAATGCCTTGGTGTATTGCAATCACTATCTTTGTAAGATTTCTCAAATTCAATCTCTGGTACAGTATCTGGAAGGAAAAGAAAAAAAGTTCTGGACTTTTTCTAAGATTACCAGGGTTGTAACATTGAAGACTTTTTCTTCAAGATATTACAAATTTTAAGGTATTTGTAAAGCCATATGTATATTCAGTCATTTGTACAGTGGAAACTCAAACTCATAAAAGTAAAACCAGCAGAGACAGTTTCTTAATGGAATGTTAATTTTATTTCTTCATATCCCAAGGAAAATACATACAAGGCCAGTGCATGTAAAGTATATTCCACTTCTAACATTAAATCTGGTCTAGAAGGATGATTTTAATAAGGTAGACTGTCACTTCTGTTTCTCAGTTTGCATAATCCAGTCTCTTTTGATCAAGGATTTTTAATTATGTTGAACTGGTGGTGATTCTGACTTCTGGATCACAACCTAGTAGGAATTAAGTAGACAACATCAAACTAATTTTTACATTTATTTAATGAAATTACTGGTGTGTATTTGTCAGATTTCAGGACTTCATCTCTTTCAAGCTTTGAAGAATTGACAAGCTAGGAAGTTAAAAAGTATCTATGCAGACTCCAGTCTCTCCTTGTACATAACAGGAAGAAGGGAAGGGTAAAAGAATCTAACACATGCAAATATGTTGTCAGTAAAATACACAAACAAAATTTAGCCTTACATTTGTTTGCAGATCATTTTCATCTGGGGTACTTTAGTAAATCAAATCACAGCAGGAAGACAGTTCCAGTGACTGATGAACTTCATTATGCCTCTGAGGAGTTACTACAGCAAAAAAGCTAGCAATTTTAAAAGATCTGATGTACAATACAGCAGTGCCAGTTTCAGCATTATTTTTTCATCGGTATGCAGTGGTTCATATTATTTCTGTGTAGATCAAACACAAGTAGAATGCAAAACTTTTGTTTTATAACACAGCTGGACAGTAGAGTGCTACTCAGGAGTGTGCTAATGTTACTACACATGGACATATTCAAATACAGTAAAACATGTACAGGTGCTTTTTTGTATTTTCTCAATGTTATGTCAGAGCAAAACTTACTTATAAGACTTAGACTGAGGCAATTTAGCTCTACCAATACACAGGTCACAAATGGTTATGCAGTCTTACAGCCAGGGCAGATATCCGCTTCATTTTGCTATCACTTCATTGTCTTCTGATGTTCAGCAGCTGGCTGTCTAATGTAACCACAAGTCAGGAAGATTTGTGGGTCAGGAAGGAATGTGTGTGTGAATTTTTCATAATGCATTTTCATAATGATATTGTGAAGGTTTCCTTTAATGGAAGATCAAAGGGGCTTTCATCTAACAGAGTTAGGGCTCAGTTTGTTTAAGAAGAGAAATCTTCACTCGAGTAGAGGAGAAAATGGAAGGTTTTCAATGTAATATCAAGTGTCTAAAGATTTTATTTTTAACCGTCAAGAAAAATTGACAAGCAAGTGACAAGTCATATATATACAGTCTAATTGCATCTTCCCCGAAGCTCAGAGTGAAAATCGGATTTCGCATCTCTATTGCATGATAGAAAAAAAAAAAATTACCCTGTCAAAAAGATGCAGACTCAACCCATGCCCCTAAATTCTAGCAGATGCCCAAGATATTAGCACCATAAAATTACATTTATTGCAAGTTAACATCTCTCAGGCTACTGCTCTCTGCTGATTTCCTTTCTCTCTTACTGATTTTCATGTTTTTTCTTGCTATGTTTATTTCTATTACTCTAACCTCTTTCTCATTTTTATTTTTCTTCTCCTTGCACTTGGCTGTGGCATGCTATTAAGGTAAAAAGTAGACAAGCTTTCCGCTTCACTGCATCAGTTTTGACACTTCTACTAATTTTTGCTCAGTAACTATCTGGTACTTAAATATGCAAAGTACTTATACGGTATTAAAGAACTGCCCTTTGAAAGTTAGGTAAGTTTCAGCACACACATTCAATTAATAGCAAAGAGCCGGCAGGCAGTACTCAACAATGAACAGCACAGTCTCTATCCACTGTAAATCACTTATAATTAGGAGCTGGTGCTGGTGTGAAATGCAAATGGTTGTAGTTATCACCACAGGGAAGGAGGGAAGCACTCCCCTTACTCTCCAGCGCCATTAGATATAAAAAAGCAGGTTCCAATGAAGACTGCAAGGGGCCAGCATGTCACCCCAACTAATTTTTCACCTTCATGCTAGCATGTCCATGAAAATGTGCTACAAAAGATGTTCATTCTGTCCCGGGGCTTCACCAAAGCTGGCAAAACATTATGCTGTTCTTTAAGTGACTGAGCTCTGCTGGCCCAGAATGGCATGTAATTGTTGCATGTCATGATGCAAATTTAAGAAAACCTTGATTACAGGTAGAAGGTATAGTCTTGAACTAGAAGTCATGCTTAGGGCATGAAGATAGAGGGGGTTTCTGCCAGAAACATTTTAGAATTAGTATCTTTATCTAGGAAATTAAAATTATAATATTTACCACTTTCACAAGATGAGCTAAGAGCTTAAAACTTACTCATTATTGTAAGATATCTTGATGAAAGACAGTAGTTTGCAGAAGTGCAAAGTATTGATGAACTAGATTTTTATTAAACCTGCATTGTTCTATTACGATCAAAGGCTACTCTTGAATTTCCAAGGTGCCTGACTCAGAAACCTGCTGAAAATTTACCTGGATTTAATATTGCTGCACTTTTCAATTCCTCCTCTTGCTGCCTTGTCAGTAGCAATGAACTTTAATTAAAGCACACAACTATTTAAAAGTTCTTTAACACTCTATCCAGTATGACTTAAGCACATTAAGCATGCACTGAAACAATACACAATTTACAAAAAAAGAAGTCTCAGGTATAGCTACTCCAACCTTAACATTTCCTCCACTTCCTCTAAGAACAATTTATTGATTCATGGCAAATTTAATTTATGAAGCTCATGAGACTGACTCTTATCTTACAAGCCTTGCACTGATATAGGTGAGATGAGAGCCTGTGTGTGCACATGAGCTGATTTTGAGGCATTTCTACTTGCAATTTAGAGAAGATAAATGTGGCCTCTGTTAAGCAGGTCTGGACAGATGGAAGAAGAAAAGGCTGCTGAATCACCGCCCTGTCATATAGCCAAGAGGATGCACTGTGCTGCACTGGAAAATGTTAAAAGCGGAAGGAAAACACTAAGATTTTCTTAGTGCTCTTTTTGCAGTAAATTTTCATGGTAGAAATAACTCCATACATTAGTTATTGAAGAGATTAGGATATAAGTCAAACTGCAAAAGCCATGCAAACACATTCACACATACCTAAACATGCCCAAGTGTGAGAGATCATTTACTATGTAAAATACTCCATATTCAAGCATGCCCTACAATTCACATTGTTACAAGTGAGGATTTTTTTGTGTGTGCTGACATGATAAAAGAAAAATTAAAGCTGTAAAAAATTTACAGACAAGCTGAACTAGTATATGCTTACTTGACAGGGTTCTTGGCAGCATCTGGATCCTGAGCAGTTACTGTTCCTATTACACTATTTAATGGAACATCTTCTTTCACTTCCATTATGTATGCTGGTCTGCTGAACATGGGGGGTTCATCTACATCCTCCACCTGAATTCTGACTGTAGCTGAGTCCTTGAATGGCCCCAAGTACAGGAATCGAGGGTCCACATGAGTATTGGTAGCTTCCACTTTGAGAATATACAAGTTTTTGTTTTCGAAATCCAGTGCCTGGGAAGAAAAAAAAAAAAGAGTTTGAGAAGTCTGTGGGGATTGCTGTGATTCTCAGCCAGATGAGCAGGATGAATAGTGGGAAGTTGTGGAGAGGCCTGTCCTAGCTAACAGGAGCCTGAACTGGAATTAAAATGCTAAAAGAAAGGAGAAAGTGTGCCCAGCTAATACATTAAGAAGCAAACTACTTTTTCAAGGAATTCTATGCCAGGAACTCCTAAACACCAAGTAGTTTTCTCATATAGCCTTAACTCTTCATGTCTGTTGTTCTGTCATTTTTGGCATTTTGATGATTTCTTATCTGTTTTGTGCCCATAAGCACCACACACTAAAGGAGGGAAGATTTTCTAGGTATCGCTTGTTTAGATACTGGCATTCCATCACTGAAATGAAACACTGTGACATCTAGTGTCTGGATATCCAAGACCACCTACAGCCAAAGCCAAACATGATTTTATGACAGGTTATGACTATAGCACACTCTGTTAAAACTATGAAGAAACAGTATTTAGAGACTCTTTGACACTACTTGGGAGAAATGTGGGGACAGAGTAGTCACCCTGTTTTTCCATTCCATTTTAGAAGATTCACAGCTTCTGTCAGCAACAGACAGAAATACAAACGGAGTTAGACTGATATCATAATCAGACCCTGGAAGGCATCTCCTAAAAAACAAGTAATGACAGGTGTCGTACTGATATCAACAAGCAAGAGCATGCTCGGAAAATCTACACAATGTCTATCTAGTGATGACTGAACTTGAACTGATGAAGGATGATATCTGTAACCTTATCAAGTTTGCCTGATAACCCACTGTAAACAATATTTCTCAAACCTTTTCTGACAACCAATGTGCAACCTAGTAGATGATGTCCACTGTGATCTCGCAAGGCACTGTGATTTCTTTTTCTAAAGCATGCTGATAGATTTATTAAATTTTTACAAAATGTGAGTCAAAAGAAATTTGTCTATGTACTTTAATATATTATAGCTGTACTATTCAACATCCTCTGATAATGCAAAATAGGCCATGTGATACTCATTGTTTCTGTGGTCTTAACACCGTATTTTCTACTAAGTGAGCAAATCCTGTAAGCATCATAGGGAGAAAATCACAGTTGGATGGTGGTGCTTCCTTGAGTTTTCTGTGGGTATGTTCAGGCTGTAGAATTTTTTTCTCAGTTGCATCACACTCCTTAGGCAATTTACTCTCTCAGGTCCTCCAAAGTATGTGCATTGGTTTAGTACAGGAGGTGTAAGAGGACGGATACCAATTGCTTGTATAAAAGAAACTTTACATAGCTAATGTAGAGATTCCCAACAGACAGAGTTCAAATTAACAAAAACTACATGTTGCACTAAAAATGAAAAACAAATATGTGCTGGATAAAGGTTTGACTGGTGTTTCAGAGGCTGGGATTAAGTGTGCTACGATGTGTACCTTTTTCACAGTTATAATTCCTTCCTGTGTGTCCTTGTCTGTGGTAATTCCAAACATGTCATATCCATCCCCCTCAGTGATGCTGTATTCAATCTCTGCATTTTCATCCACGTCAGCATCATTAGCTTTTATCCTGCCAACTGGGGAGTCGAGTGGCATAGACTCAGGAGCTCTGAACTGGTACGTGCCTGCAGCAGACAGAGGGAAATCTGGTTAGTCAGTCTCAGTGTGCTTTGGACACCACCTCTCAGTCCACTGTCCAGGCTGGGCATGTGCAGGTGAGTTAGTGAGTCACTGTGTCCACAGGCCTTCCTGGGGCAAAAGCCTTCAGCTTCTGCCATACTTTCATGTGGATAAAAGTTACTTATTTTTCTATCTGTTATCTCATATGGAGGATGGGCATTTTGCTTTGCTACAAACATGTAACTTTAGCAACAGATGTCTCTTTCTGGACGTTCTCATGGTCTCTGCTGGCCATATCAGAATTGTGTACGAAAAATGTCTTGAGGCCAAAGGGCAAATATTAAGAATTGTCAGAAGCCAGTGCAGCTTAGTAACACTAAAGCTGAATCCAGCTCAAATGACTATTAAAAATGTACTACATTGAATTTTTGTCTGAAAAAAGCTACTTGTGGAATGTTGGCATTATGAAGCTGTATCTTTGGCTTTTATATTGAAGACGCTTATGCCCAGAGATGTATAATTAACTCATCGGGGGCAGAGTGCTATATTTCTTCTTAAGTTGCTCTAATTTAAATGGAAACTCTTTGCCCACAGCTAAGAACAGACTTTGAACCTAAATGACAAGTTGCTTCCAATAACTTTCCCAGTGACTTAACTGCCAAAGCTCACTGATTTGTCTGATAGTATCTGCAATTATTTTCTGTAACAGCTGCTCTTGACTTTGACACACACTGACACTGTGATACACACACATCATACAGAGAGCAGTGGTTAGACAAAGTAAAAAAGGAAAAAAATAGAGTGAGAAAGAAGGAGGTAAACTGAGGGAAAGAGAAAAGGATGAAAGCTGAATCACTTTGAACCCCTTAAGGCAATGAATGGTCATTAGTAGAAATTACTTTCTAAGAGAGCTTGCTCAATTGATTCCCGTAAGTATCACACGTGTATCTACCGAATTATTTGAGACAGGGGAAGTAAATAGGCAGAAATACCTGATATATTTATGTATGTGCTTTTGTTTCTGTATGCAAAGAATATAGGAAAATTCATTGAAGCAAATGCTTTCTGGTTACAAATACTCATTTCTATTGAATTTGCTCTTGGGGGGGTATTTTTGCATACTTAAATACATTTATTACAAAACTTAAATATATTCGATTACTCCAGATACCTTAAACTGCAATCAATCACAAAGTCTGAAAGAAATAATAGCGAACGAGAAATACAGATTACGGTGATCAGAGTTACTTAACAGGTAGGAAAAACAGAAGTTGTTTCTGCACATTAATTCACCTCTCAAGACCGTCAACTGCAAATGGAGTAAAAATATTAAATATTTGTTTCCCAGTTACAGCAATTAACCTTGGCATGATGCTATTACTTAGTTATGTGCTCTCCTTTGCTTTCCTAAAGGAAGTTTGATACTCAATAAATTCACAATGGAAAAAACAACATCTAAGGTGAACAAAAAACAAAACAAGAACCATTTTTTGTCCATTTTAGTGTCACAACATGGAATGTAAATACTCCATACTCTGGGGGAAGCGAGGTGGATTGTCGTTTACGTCAGTCAACGTGATGTTCACGGTGGTGGTTCCTGATAATCCGCCCATCTGGCCTCCCATGTCTTTAGCCTGGATGACCACTTGGTATTGCTCCCTATTTTCACGGTCCATGTTCAGTAAAGCAGTTTTAATAATGCCTGTAAACATGAAAATTAAAGAGTGGGGAGTTCACAGGTAGTGACTTTGATGGAAATTCTTATTAAAAGAACAAAACAGTCTCTGTGTAGTAAGTAATCTTTGCCCAGTACAAATATTTACTGTTATGAGATGGTTCATTAAATTACAGACTTGTCATGCCACATCTCAGGCTACTGCCTATGTGACAGACACAGTATTAGTGGTACCCACAGAAAGATGTTCTACTTATTTGTGAGCCATGTTATTTTACATAACTATTTACCCTCTTTCAGCTCCATGCTAAAATTTCTTATTGAACTGGAAAAAGGCTGTTTGTTCATTATTTTGACAGATGTGGTAAAAAAAAAGAAGAGCTAACTTCAGCAAGACACCATTAAAGAGTGGAACAACATTAAATGGAAGAAGAGAAATTAATTAAGAACATTATGAGCATCGAAACATGCCTGAGTATATATATTTCTATTTATACATCGATTGAAACGATTTGCCAGTCACTTCCTTCTTCAAAGGCACAAGCATCAGTTATAAAGCCAACTCCTATTGAAATTCAATCATTCAGATTTACCATGAAGCAAAATGCTTGCCTTCTCATTGGGTCTCTTAAGGTGAGAACTGACTCCTTTGTAGGCAAAAGGGGTGAAATTCAAGTATTGAAATCCATGACAAAATTCACAGTGGCTTTGAAAGAGACATGTTTCACTCTAGGAGTTCTGCAATTGATTTCCATGCCAGGAAGATCAAGACTGTGGTTTACTTAGCTTCCTGTGCCCCATAAAAACCTCTTGATAGAAGTTTATTACTGGTGAACTCCCAGCTACTTTATCCTTATTATAAGTCTGGAAGAGCACATACTGTACTGTCCAAGTCAGAAAAAGTGCATCAGTGCAAAAATCCTGGCTTGTGTTATCCAATACCTTATGCTTGAAGGGAAGCTCCCTTTGAACTTGGCTCTCTCCCTTTTCAGAATTGTGTACACCCTTTCAGCTCAGGTTTCAGTTTGAGACATACAGTCTCTCTTTCCTTCTCCCTGCCTGAGCCTCTAAGATTTATGTAAGAAACAATCCTAAACCTGATTGTCTGGGATAATCTATTTCTTTCCTGTACGCATGCTGAGGAGAACCAATTTCCCAAGCTTCCAGCGACCTAACACAGTGGATGTTTCCACTGAAGGAGTTTCTTGAGATTGTTTGTTTCTTTTTGGAAAACTTAGTCAGAAAGCTTGGGAAGAGACTACCTGTATTCTCAGGTAGTCAGTGATTCAATCAGACAGAATATGTATGTTGTACATGCACAGGTTCCAAAGCTGTCTGTTAGTCAGACCATTAAAAATTCGAGTCACTGTGTATAATTTAAACATCTTCCAAAAACAGAACTCAGAACTTTGGGATTCTATTTGTGATCTTCTAGTTTGGCGCAACAGTCAATTTTACCTCTTCCATCATTACTCTTAATTAAGATTTCTTTCATAAAATTAGCATTAAAGTGATATGTTGCAGATGTACAGAAATTATAATTACTTTAAACAAGTTTTGAAGAAGCAGACGGAGAAAAAAAACTCACCTGAACAAACCCTTAGTCTTAATTTAGCCATTATCAAGATCTATGAGGATTAAGCACTTTTTTCCACACCCACCTGTTGCTCTCTTTCATCTAAAAGCCAACCTATTTGGTTTAATTTAAGCATCCACTGCAGTCTCCGTACCCACTGCTTGTTAAAAATGATTGAAAACTGATTCACATCCAGTACTAATTGTATTTATTAGACTTTGCTGGTAAGATTAAAATAATGTAGTTGTCATGTTTACAGATGCGTCACTCTATTAAATTTGTCAGATTTTGCACTGAGTAAGATGTAATCTCTTCAAAGTTTTTTTACTAATATATCCTAGCTTGGCTTAGCATGTCATTTTGAATTACAGATATTGTCAGAAAATGACAGATAAGGTCCCCTGACCTGTCTCAGATTCGACGGAGAAATACGGTTGTCCCTGGAGAATGCTGTAGACAACTTTAGCACTGTTCCCATAAGTAGGATCATCAGCATCAGTTGCAGTGACTTGCACAACAAAGGTACCTGCAATGAAATATTAAAGAAAATAAAAAATATTAGTTTTTTTTCATGGCCAAGACAGTTTATGATGTAGAGAAAGAAGTAAGTCATGTTCAAGTTAGACTTGTGGCAGGAAGTTAGAAATATCTTATTTTGTAGAATTTTCTCTGTTCATGAAGGACATAAACTCAAAATGATACCTGTCTTATTCTCAACTCATTCAAACACACAGTTATTGATATGTGGATCCTTCATCATGTTTCTCATGAAGGAAACAGAAATGCACCCTTCTCCAGATATTGAAAGCATTCGGAATCTGAATCTAGGTCAAGAATATACTTTTGCAAATTTACTCATGCTCGTAATGTATTTGACAGAGGAATGTAAATATAGTTTTTCATGTGTCTTCTAGAGAAAGAAATGGTGTTGAATCCCAGGCAAAGTGTTAAGAAACAAAAAATTAGCTTAGATTTTGGCATTTAAAACCATTTGTGAATACGGTGTTCACATATTAAAATGTGAATACTGGGTTCTCACTTCACCAGATGAATTTTCATCCACATGACAAGTCCCATGAATGAGGGGAGAGAGTATGCCCCAAAGTCTTTATTTTCATATTGCTTGAGCTTTATTTTAATCTCATTCTTGATCATGATTAATTAATGCTTCTCTCCCTGGACATTATTTCAAAATTAGAAATGTGCTTCTTGGAATTCAACCATCCATTGCTCTCTGACAAAGAAATCAAAATCATCTCCCTAAGAATCAAAGAATCAAAACCCGTCAACTTCTCAGGAAAAGATCCCATCTTAAAATAATTTTCCAAGGAAGTTCTTTTTCTTGTCTTAATTGATTTTTACAGCTCAATATATTTTAAATCAATAGAAATATTTCAGTGGACTTCAAGGGACTCTGGAGCTCTTTTTTTTTTTGAATGGAAAGAACAACAAAGGTTATAGGAAAATAATGGGATATCTCCGAACCAGTGGGTGACAGAAATGTGTACAACCCCTTTTCTACCTACCCTTTTCCATTTTGTTTACCTTCCTGAACTAAAGAAGGGCTCCTGAACAGATCTAGAAGTGGTATTGACACAGGTGACCATGGAATACCGTATTATTACACTGCTACTAAACCATGTTGACAACGTGTGTTAAACTCCGGGGTTGTGCAAAAGAGCTCGACTCACTTTCACTGACGTTAAACCAGACGGTATTAACATGCATTTTTTGTGCTAAAACAGAGGGAGCATGTTTCACCCAGCTGACACCTCTTATTCCAGCAAATCGTTGCCACTATTTTCCTGGATTTTTATGTTTTTTAAATGTCTGAGGTGCTATTACTCCAGACTCAAACAGCAGATGTCTCTCTTCAACACTTGTAAACCCTGGGCTCTTCAATAACTCCACAGAAAGACACCAGACCAGACACTGAAATCAGTTATTAGTTAGCACCTACCAACATCTGACATTTCGGGAATGCTGGCATTGTAAACGTCCTTTGTAAACATTGGCTCATTGTCATTGATATCATGGATCTTAATGATGAACTCAGATTCTGGTTCCACTGGTCTTCCAGTCCTTCTGTTTATAGCCTGGGCACGGAGTATGTATACAGGCTTTTCTTCCCTGTCTAGTCTCTTTGTGGCCTGGATGTCACCAGTGTTTTCATTGATAATGAAGAGGTCTCCTGCTCCATCTCCAGAAAGGATGTATTTAAGTGATCCATCTCCTTTATCCTGGTCTGAATGCAGCTGGTGGTGAAATGGGAATAAAAAAAAAAAAAAAAATAAAGAAAGAAAGGAAAATAAATAAATAATTGGGACACAATTCTAGATACTTTAACTGATATCATGATATATGCTTTCCTATCAGTAATACTCAGCCAGAAGGCTGTACACTGCTTTTGGGAAATGAGTTGGTACTATAGTAGAAGCAGTGAGTAGATAGAGTTGTGTCTTGATGTCAGAACTGAAATGGTCTGCAATATTGTAAGAAATTGCCTGAGGATAACCACAAAGTGAAGCTGCAGACCAATTTCCCAAGCTAAATATACATCAATCAAATCCAAATGCTAGTGGCTTAGGTGGAATACTAGGAATATTATACAGGGCAATGATATCCTACAGTGGAAAACCAGTGGATTTGGGAATTGCAGTAAACAAAGAATTAAGAAGTGGCCAAACTATTTCTTGAGTTTAAATTCCGGGTGCTTGGCTCTTATGCCCCATGGACATTATGTAATATATCACATAGTGTACAATAAAATAATCTATCAAACACATATACAAACAGCAGATAAATACATGCATTCACAGATCTGGCAAACTAAGGGCAGAGGCAGGCAGGTATAACAGACCATTACAGCACTGGAAGTGATCAGTTGCCTTATCAAAAGAGGCATGGACAAAACTGAAACATGGTGGGGGGAAGGGAAAGAAGAGAATGATGGCAATTAGCATACAAAGCATGAGCTGCCCAAATCATCATCTTTTATTTCCCCAGATGATTTCCACATCTCTTGAAATGCTGTTGAGTGACACAAAATGTGTAACTGACTAAATGATACCCTTATGGGCATTCCTTTGATAAAACCTTATTTATTCCCCAGCCTTAAAATGCAGGCTACTCAACAACAATTTATTTTATTGTTACAGAAAATAAAAATTTTAAAAAATGAAGCATTAAAATGGCTTCCAAAGAGCATAGGTACTGAAACTAATGGGAAAAAAAAAAACCTGTTAGGCAGCAGATTCTTGGAAATAATTTCTTTCATAGAGAAAACATGTTTATGAGTCAGAAGAGCTGGACTTTCTCAACCAGCTCTTTGCTTCTCTTTTCCTGAATAAAACTTAAGAAATAAAAACTCTGGTTGGGCATGTTGCAAAGCACTTAGCATTGCTGGATAGCATGCAGAGGACGAAAAGATTTGTAGATTTAAAAACCTTGGCATAGACTCCAGCAGTGCCTGGCTATGCCCCTACCATGCTGGAAGGGCAGCCTCCAGCATGACCATATGGTCAATGTTTTGGGATTCCTCCAACTTTCTGCTCAGATCAGAAATCCACAGACAACACACTTGGTGGCACAGAGCTCCACTGTGTGTGCATATGCCAATGATCCCTAGAGAAAGCATTCTCCATGCAAAAACTCTGCCTTTAAGGGTAAAACTCTCTGTCACCACACATTCCAAGACTGTCCAATAATACAAAATATTGTAACTTTGGCATGGTTAATCATTAGCAGACATGCTGAAGCGCTCTTCTTAATTTTCTCCTTCAGGGAGAAAATGGGTATTCTGTGTAATTTTGCACGGAGCCCTTTCTCTTGATAATAAGAATAGCAATAAGTAGGTTCTGTGCAGAATTTTTCATAAACAGATTTCACATCCCTTCACAAAACCAGTCAATACCATTTGCTCTGTTTTTTGGATAACAAAGTTTCCCAGAAGGCTAGTCTTGAAATTTGGAATAGAGTTTAGGTCTCTTGAGTCCTATTCAGTTAGCCAATTTCCTTGGCCGGGAGGCCTAGAGGAATTACATTATTTACTAGACATAACTTCAGACTCTAAAAAACATCTATCAGACCAGCTTGTTAAGAAGTCAGACTAGAAGTCTACTGCAGGATGTAATTTCAATCGGTTGTTTGAATAGAACTTTCCTTAAAGGCAACCTGCAACAGAAAAGGCATGAAAATAATTTTATTTTAAAACTGTGTATTTTTATGATTGTTTCACATGAAAAATTCAACTTCTGTCTCCCTTGAAAGCCTGTTTAACTTTGTCTGTATCAGAATGGCACAAAAACAGCCCTCAGTAACAGACTATTATTAATTCATATGAGTCATGGAATAGTGCTGTTTTGAGACTTGGTAAAGGCTGAACTCTCAAGCTCACTTTTGTCATCATTTTAATTAAACTTGGTTTCAATGAACAAAGCAGCAAAAAAAGGTCAAGATAGAAAAGGTGTTGGAACCACTGGGAATAGTTTTCCATAATATTCTTTAACTAGCCTAGACTACTTAAAGAACTAAAAATGGAAACTTGGTATTTTCATGTCAATTGTTTATTAAATTTCCACTTCTCCTCCAAAATTAACCCACCTGTGTAAGACCCACTGTGACTGGAAACCAAGACAAAGTATATCTCAGTGTCATCAACACTGAGAATGAGATGATCCTCATCCAAGCTTCAATATTTAGACCTCCATCTAAATCACTAACTTTTGAAAAAAAATGCTCCCTCTGACATAAACCTTTCCAACTTGGGTATCTTTAGTTTTACAGCTTTCCTACAACATGACAGAACAAACTAAGTGCTCAGTTAGCCAGCCTGTATGTGGATTATTTACTGTGAGAACTTGACCTGGGGGAGGTCATGTCCTACATGTGTGTCACAGAGAGTTAAGGCTGGCTGAATGCTTGTTCTTCAAACCAACAATGAACTTACTGTGTATCATCACGTGTGGCCTCATGAACCTGGTTCACAAAGGGTCTCTAAAAGTATGACTGAAATTTATTTGATTTCAGTAAAGGAGGATAGTTCTCACCATAAAGGATTTGTGGGATAGACCTGTATCGCCTACTTAATTCCTGGGACAATGACTATATTACCAAAATAGTTTGGATTTTTTTCCCTTCTATTCAGAAAAAAAAAAAAAAGC
This sequence comes from Aphelocoma coerulescens, assembly GCF_041296385.1. Taxonomy (NCBI): domain Eukaryota; kingdom Metazoa; phylum Chordata; class Aves; order Passeriformes; family Corvidae; genus Aphelocoma; species Aphelocoma coerulescens. The sequence goes on from NC_091015.1 coordinate 82,977,086, forward strand.
CAAGCAGATCTCTAGAAAAGTTTCTCAAAGATAATAAATTTGCAACATTCCTTTGTGAGGAAAATATTAAAAAAAAAAAAAAAAGAAAGAAAGATTTATTATTTTAGATTACTTTATCTGTCCTCGACTTTTTCTTTGGTAGTGAAGTTCTACCCAGGCAAAGACAATCTTCTATTTTACTTTTTCTTAAGTATCAGTTTATCTTGGAAGTAATATTTTGTTTGTGTGACCTATACAAAGAGGGAAATTGCTACTGTTACCAGGTTAAAAAAAAAAAAATTCAAATAAAATTAAAGGACAAAAAAATAGTGCAAATTGAGTCTTGATGAAAGGCCTGGAGGTGAGATGTAGTTAAAAATACAGTTGATGGGTTTTGTATATAAAACTTAGCACCACTGTGAGGTTATGAGGATGAAATGAATGGCAATAACAACACCATTTTCCTTTTAAGTTGAAGTTATTTTTCACTACCTAGACACCTCATTGCAAAGAAAGTTTGCTGTAATGAAGTATGTGCATAAATTATACTGCAGATGCTTTTAGCAGGACTGTTGCCAGCCAAGACAAGATATTATAGCTTCACTCTGTTTACTCACCCATATTGCAAAAGAGTGTCCATTATCCTCTGCATAAAGTTAGTCAAATAAAAGGGCCATGGCAGATAGTCACAGGATAGAATAAAATGTTTGGGAGACAGCACTCAAATAATCTGGGCTGTATCATATTATCATTCCTCAAGACAAAGTTACTTCAGCCAATATTTAAAGACTCCACTTTAAGACAAAATTTTTACTTCCGTAGGAACTAAGTGTTACTGAAGGTTGTTCATTTCAGTTGGTGGCTGAACTGAGCAATACCCCAAAGGTAAGCAAAATGGTGAAGAGCTAAGTCTATGCAATAAAAAGTAAATGCATCAGCAATTGCACTGTATTAATATTATAATAAATTGATTAATTCAGAATCTAATCTGGACAATCTTGAGACACTGTCCATCAATCACTGGCTAAGGCTGAGGATAAATGACAAATTAAAGATTTTACTATGCCCTAGGCACACTTTTACTCATTTTGCTTTAATACCACTGTAAAGTGAACCATCTGGTTTGCTTTTAATGACTTACAGTCAGAGAAAACTCTCCAGCCTCTATCTTTCTCCTGTTCTTCCCAAATGTCCTGGCCCAAACCATTCAAATACATATGCCTGGACATGGGGAAGGCTTCATTCCTCCTGAAGGAAGAGGTGTTTTAAGAGCCCTCAGGACTACAGCAATAGCTCCTTGTATCAGACATTCTGCTTGTTGTCATATACATACTAACTTTAAAATAAGACCTGGCTGTTCTTTGGTTTGGGTTTTTTTTCTCAAAATTAGCCACAATCCAGAGTAGCCTTGTTCTCCACAGTATCTCTGGCAGACCCTTCCAGAATATCCAAGGGAAGATGGACTGTCTTCAGCATGACATCAAGGAAAAGGGACGTGAAATATCTGCTCAAAGTATTTTTATTATTTTTTTAATTTTTTTCTGGACTGAATATATTGACAGCATTTATGTTCATCTCCAATAGGTAGCATTGCTTCATTTTAAAGTAATACTCCAGGAAAACTTTACCAGGATTTAAAAAATTAAGTTGGACCCATTCTACAGACTCAGGAATTCCTTCAGCAAAGCACGTGGGAAGAATTTAAGGGCATCTTCCAAGTGCTATTGCAACAAGACTATAAGCTGCTGTGGTGCAGGGAATAGCATCTCCCCAGGTGGGCGATGGCAGGGCCTGGCAGCCATGGCCTGTCCCACCACCCCAGACAGGAGCAGGGCAGCCACAGGTGACCAGGACAGCCCCAGTGCTGGGTACTGGGCACCTCCTGTGATGCCTGGGCAGGGCTGTGGGGAGCTGGAGACTGGTCCTGCTGTGGTGTTTCTGGGGCAGGGCCATGGGGCTGACTTGGGGTCCTGGGCTCTGGACAGAGGGACAGGGACAATCAGGGCTGGGCCCTGAACTTTGGGCCCTTTTCCCAACATGCTAAATTCACCTTGATATGAAACTTTATGAAATGTCAGGACCAAAACTGAATAAGTGAAGTGAGACCCCATATGTTTTAACAGGTTAAGACTAACCACTAACTCTCTTGTGTGTTTAAATGGAATACACCAGAGAGAAGCGGCTTTCTAGTACGGGTATTTGTAACAAGGTTGTACTGAAAATGTACTTTTACTGCTGTGGTAATTAAATTCCAAAAAATTGAAATTGCAGGCCATGGCTATTCTCCAGAGTTAAATAACACCCCTCCTCTACCTCATTCTGCAACGCTGATTTAAAAAGAATAGTTAATCTCATTCATGAAGTGGCTTTAGGTTATGAAAGACAGCTGTAAATTGCAGTTTAGCTCACACTAATGTCATATTGCTGGTTACGATACCTGGCAATTCAGTGGGTAAAATGGTTTTCTATTCACCCTACAGACCAAGTTCCCTTTCCTTTTGTGAATATAACGTGCTTGTCACTGAATTTCAGAGCAGTTACTGAATCTCTTCAAAGATCAAAGTCAACTGACCTTGAGATGTACACACTGAACCATCAACCCACAATTAACCACAAATAAACTGCCTGTTGCATCTTATTATTTGTTTCTATTTTTACGAGGGATTTGGTATTCTGGGGTTGGTGTGGTCACATTTTTGCTTCCTAACACATTAATGGAGATCAACTATTAAAATAGTAAGCAAGCAGTTGGTAGGTGGCTAACATAGAGAATCATGTTTTTTCTCCTGGGAGTATTAATAGCACATGATTTTGCTCCAAATTTAATCTATCCAAACACCAAAATACTGTCTAGTAATGAACAAATTCAACTACATGTATTGTGTGAGGTTACACAGCACAATACCGAAGCATTCAGAAAAAACAAAGCAGGCAAAAAGAGACTGCTAATACTGTAATAGTAAGAGTAATAACAACCTTACACTCTTCCTTGGCTCTCCTGGTGCTCTTTACCTCTATAGCATCAACAAAACCTCTTAATTACTATAATAACCAACTCCTTTAGTATCATGAAATAATCAGCACCAAACTTTTTTGCTCTACTTGGTGACTGTGTTAAGAGGAAAATGTCACTGGCTTTGTGCATTAAGTAATATTTATACGTATTTTGCTGAAGTTCAGGTATAGACTTCTTTCCAATGCACAAAACCCCTCCCAAAACACTACATATGGATTCCATATACCTCCATATACACAAAATATATCATGTATCATCAGGGCAAACACCTACACAAATAATTTATTTCAAGACATAAAAGATCCTTTCTTTCAAAAGATATTTCAGAAGGTCCACAAAGAGATCCAGCATCACCAGAAATGACAGATTTCCTGTGGATGTGTGAGCCATCTTTTTTTTTGTCTCCTTTAAGCTAAGCTCTGGATCCTTCCATACACCACATAACCTCCCTATCCAACTTAGCCCTAAGCCAAAGCCTCCTGTCTCCCTCATATCACTCACCCCACTGCATGGTGCTGGCTACTTCCTGCTCTGGCCCTTGTCCTCAAATCCTCTCCTCTAGAAACTGCAAAATGGTACTATTCATGTTCCCTACATGCTTCCTGGAGAAGAACCATCATGGACCATAGTTGTTGGTGGTTTATGTGTGTACCTATGGAACAGCCAGCTGACCAGACAGTCAAGGCAAAAAGTAGGTTTATTTGCCTGATGTAGCTACTGTTCTTCAAACTGTACATGAGATTAATGATTTTGACACATTTATTCCTCTATAAAATTAACTGAAATAAGTTAATGGACTTTAGAACTATTTAGAGGAGGCCAGTGGACAGAGATAGAGGCTAGACTGCTGAAGCTGATGATTAGATGGCTAGATGCTTAAAAGTAATTTGGAAGACAATGGGAGAAAGATGCTACAGTGATTCCAAATCTTGGTGCTTACAGAAACTAGAAGAGATGATTCCTTTCCACTCTTATATAAAGCAATTTGAAGATTATAGTAAGATTTATACTCTGTAGCCTCAAAAATCAAGAAACAGACTTTGAAGTAAGATTCACACTGCCGCTTTCAAAGAAAATAAACCAATTAAAAATATTTGACAAGATTAAAAAGAAATGTGAACAGACCTAGTGCTATCTGATCACGGCACCATGATTCTTGATGTACAGCTGTCAGGAGCAATGCTTTTTACACAGGGGCTGTATTTAAACTGTTACCATAGGTACCTAAAGTAGATTACCACTCTTTTGTATCTCCTCACTAACCTGAGATCTGCTATCCTAAACAATCAGCTGTCTTCATTTTTCATTACTTTCTTGACCTTACAGATGTCACACTTCATAGAATAATTGAATTGGCTAACTACAGTAAGTGATTAGTTTAGTATGGTAAGTACAGTTCTTGTACTATAGTTAATACAGTAAACCTGAACATGGTTCAGTGTGACTGATTCCTGAGTGCTTGAGGTTTTTAATGTAGTTTTATCTTGCTTGGCTTTCACCATGCCTAGCAAAGAAAGAGGTGCAACAGGTACGCAGTTCCTGTTTGAAGAAAGTGCTGCTCTGGAGATCAGAAAAGATCTTGTTTGCCGAACTAGATGTGCTGTTTTTGTGCCAGCATTATTTTTCTGTTTTAAGAGCTTCCTCCCACATGCATATATTCTTCCTCATCCTGCATTTATAGATAACAATTCCATATGCTCTCTTTTTTTTTTTTTTTTGCTAGACTCCCAGCCTATATACAGCCTTTGCTTGCAAAATAGGCACTTCTGAGTCCTCGGCTGGAAACCTGGAAACCTCAGTATCTTGTTTTCAAGTCAAGTGGATTCCAAAAAGAGCCAGTGAAGAAAAGGCCAGATATGAAGGGCTGATGCTCCTAGCTGGTTTTCTGTAAATGCTGCATTTCAGTTGGCATTCCTTCTGTACAAACAGACATAGATCTTGGAACAATCTGCGTTAGAAATGAGTACAAAGATTTGCTATTTTCATTGCTGTATCAAACTAGTTCTTCCTGACTAAAACACTCAGGATTTCTCTCTTTCTCCCGCTCCTTCTCTTTCCATTTTATGACCATACATTGTCCATTAGATTTTTTTTCTTAATAACTCCTGTTTCATGAATATTGCCTTTTTTCCTGTCTCTATTCCTTCCATTTTAAATAGCTCTCTTTTTCTACTGTCATAATTAGAGTAAATATTATGAGAAAAATATTTATATAATCTCGTAATAAAGGATAAGACTGAAATCAAGAATCATAGAATCACTGAATATGTTGAGTTGGAACGGATTTATCAGGATCATTGAGTAGTCCAACTCCTGATTGAAAACATTAAATTTATAAAAATTAATGAAATATAGCACTGAAGAATTACTGAGATTATAGGAGGTTCCTACATTTTAGGGTGTTGGTTTCTTTGGAGTTACTGAAAAATATACTATGTCTATTTGATTGTGCTTACTTTTTTGATCCATAAGAGTTAGTATAGCAAACCCAAGAATACCTCAAAACCTGGCTCACTCTGCTGTGGAATCCTATTAATATAATAATACATAGCAGGCTGTGATTTTATAGAAAGAACATATCTGCAAGACACCTTGTTTACAAAATGCGTATCAGCCCTGGTTCCATGCAAACAGGCAGATTAGCAGAAAAACTCAGTAAATATTGAAATATTACTAATAAAAAACAGTACAGGATATGGGAATTCCATACTTGAACTATTAAAACATAAATTAAATGCTTTATTAAGACAACCACCTCAGTGCATAACATGCAAAGGGTAAAACAACAATATTCTTTATGGGTACCCTTTAACCAAAGCACTGGCTTTAAAAAAAAAAAAAAAGAAAAAAGAAAATAGCCATGAGGTGGAAGAACAAAAAAAAAAGCTAAAATTGCACCCACTACAAACAGTGAAAAAAGCTGTAAGTGTTCAGTAACATCTGCAATATCATCTGCAAAACATATTGTCCTGATATTAAGAATTACAGGAGAAATTAAAAAAAATATCACGGTGATGTTGTCTTTCTGTTTCTTGAGAATATCAAAATGTCAGTGAACTTTCACATTCATTCTCAAAAGTAGCAGTGCCAGTCTGTTCCCTATAAATGAATGACACTAAGTGAGGCAAAAATTGGTTTTGTGGAGATGAACATATTCAGAAAATGAACAGAACAAAAAACACTAAGCATATTTCAAGATTCAGAAGCACCAGGTATTCGAAAGGCAAACTAAGTATAAAAGACAGAGGCATTTGATTTCAAAACAAATAGAACACAGAAAAGTCACTACAATAAGAATATAGGCTGTTGGAGTAAAAAAAAAATAAAAAGGGTAAGAAATATAAAGGGCAAAGGAATAAGAATTTGTCACTGGACCAGAGACAAGATGTAACGTGTTCTCTCACTTTGGAACCTCAGGCTCACACCCTTCAGGCAGGCTGGAAGTCTCTTTCTTTGAGGGCCATATGTGAGCCCACATGGCCTGAGATAGACAGGGACTACAGTTTGGCTGATGTTGGAATCCTTGGTTTAGGGAACAGGCTGCCCAAAGTGTGGTTGGGAACCTGTTGTTCTCTTTTAAATGCATGGAGCTAAGAATAAACATCCATACTCTGGTGACTCACACCTTTATTACATACCCTTCAAAATCACAAATGGGTTTTCTAACCTGAAGTGCAAACATGCAGCCACAGCTAATCAGCTTTGCAAAAAATCGATTGGAATATGTCAATCCGTTCCACATTGCCTGGGGCCTCTCAAGTCTTCTTCCTCTAGGGCTCCCCAGCTGCTTCTGCTCTTCATTGTGATTAAACAGGGACAATGGCACAAGAACTTTTGTCCTGTGCTGCAGTACATCAAACTAGCAAGGTACCTCATTCTGATGGCCCTTCTCTCTAGGGGCAACTGATTATCAGATCTTAATGAGTATCTGGCAAAGCTACAAACCATGTAAAGGTACTTCCATGTTCTCCTGAGCTGAGTGCTAGTTAACATTTCTGTGGTAATGCAGTTTTATTTGTTCCTCTTCCTCTTATCTCTAAGCCATATTATAGCAGGAATTTACAAAGTTTGCCTTTACAAAGACAAATAGGTCTTTAATTTGTAAGGAACAAGAGACCGTGGTGTCAAGTCTGATCCCTATACATATGGGCCCTTGAGTTACATGTCCTTTTATCAAACTTCTTGCTATTCTTTGAACTACTGTATAATATTAAGAAAGAAGCAGTCTTCCTTTCAGACTCTAAGGAACTCAAAACAATTCTGACTCTGAGTAATAACTGACCTCTCACTTAAGAAAAAAAAAAAAAAAAAAAATCCATGGGTTGTATATATGAATTTTCCCAGTTTTACTTAGAGCAGTTGGGCTTCAGTATGCCTTTGAAAGATCAAAGAGCTCTCTTCAGCTAAACAGTAGTGTTGGTAACAATAGACCATCATACAGACTTCTGCAATTACCCTCACAAAAGCGTGGAGATCTTGTTCTTCTCTCAAGGAAGGCCAAGGCAGTTTAAAATCCGTTTTATGCTTTTGGTCCATCTATTTAATCATCTGGATTTCTTTGTCAAAGCAAGCATTATTTATTTTTGCCAGTGTTTTCCAACTGTGGAGTAGCAAAAGGACCTGATAGACATGAGAATTTGCTTCAGTTTACACATTAGCATACACCTACTAAAAAGTAGAAATGGCTTAGCCAACTCTAGACTTGTCACAACCTAGCTCAAGTACTAGGAGACCTCTCTTGAACTGCTGAGCAGAAGTTTAGAATAGATTTTAAAACTATTTTATCTAGTGTATACAATTCAGTGATCAGGAATGAAAATTCAAGCCTCTGAATGCTTGAAAGAGCTGTACGAGTCATTAGGAGACAGATATTGCCACCACTGCCAATCTACCACCCTAACTGAGTAGTCAGTCATTGGCTTCAAGAGTGAGCCTTAAAGATTAAATGAGAAACTTAGTCTGGGACATCACTGATGATTTTCTTGGTATATATAAAAAAATACAAACAAGGTTCACTCAGTGAAGTACCTTTAAGAGTATTTATTTGACAAAAACACAAGATATGTAAGGGAAAGACAGGCTTGTAGCCACAAATACACTGTCAGGTTTTAATACTGTTTTTGTCACAGTCCTCCTGTCTGATCTTAGACAGATCACTATTTGATGTTTCTACATTCTCCCTGCAGTAAAATGCTAACAATGTCCAGTTCTGTATGCAATGATTATAACACGATTTGAGAACCTTGGGTGTAATTTGTTCTGTGCTAGTTCATGGAAAGACTGAGCATCATTTAACTGGAATCAAGATTAGCAATACTGTGGCTTTGCCACAGCTTGCTGTAGTTAGATTGTGGGGGGATGGCCTATCCTTAATCCAATGGTAGAAATGCGATGGTAGAAAATCTAATTGTTCTCAGGTTTTTGTTATTATGCCCCAGATGAAGGTTACTGTCACGAAAGGTTTGGATGGGTAGGTAGGGAAGTTTCTGCATTCCAAGGTTGGCTATATTAGCTAAAGTAGCATTTTGAGGTATCTTAAAAATTCCCTGGAAAGTAATACGTGTGCTTTCATATGTGAGGTTAAAGAAAATTAAGTGCCTGACTTGTAATGACATTCAATGGGAATACACTGAGTTCATGAAGGGATGCATGCCTAAACCCCATTTTTCAATTAGAACCTACAATTGAATTGCCTACAATTCAAGACCACCAACTTTCTTTACAGCTTTTTTCCAAGTCAGAGGAAATGAATTCCAATATCCTAATATCCTTCCACTGACTATAATGGGACCTCTGTCCTGTACTGCATTAGTCAATTTAAAAAGGGAATAATATAGTAGAAAATGGCAGCAGGTATTTGCCTGAGATTAGGAGAAAATATTTTTTTTTGAAAAGAGTACATTCAGCAAACATGCACGGCAATAATAATTTCAGTATATTTGCCTTATTCTTTAAATTATGTGATGTGTAGATTTAGTGAAATCAGTCTGTATTATATGTCCAGCTTCATTTATCTTTGATTTCTCTGGGAAGTCACCCAGGGACAGCTGATTACTCTTTATCACTGGTCAGAATTATCTATTTAATCACTGACAAGATGTTTTCTTTGGAATCATGAACTTTTAAAAATGCTTCATAATTAAACTGTAAGCAAATACAGCATCTTAATCAACGTATATGAGCACATACATTTCTAATTCCAAGAAAACCTCTATTCTCCTGTGGGGGTAGGAGGAATCTATCTGAAAGATGAACTACAAAACAAAACAAAACAAAACAAAACCCTGGCCTTATATCCAGAAATGTTTTTACTGGGATATAGTTGAATAAAACATCAGGCTTCTTTGGCAAGTAACAGCTTCTGACTACTCCCTGATGGATGCACTTGAAAGCAAATGCTCATCCTTTGCTTACTGACAAAGGTGACCCTTTGATATTCTGAGTGCTTGATGCTGACAATCAAACCCTGAAATGTGTGTATGAATTTTATATGCTACATAAAAGTGTGTGTGTCAGGGAGGAAGAAGGGGGATGAAGAAGGGAGGATAAAGACAAACGCTAAAACAAATGAGAACCCACATTCACATTTAAATGAAGACTTAACAAAAAGGAAACCAATTCATATCCACAGGTTTAATTGAGTCTTTAATCTGTTTTCATGCCCCTGTCATTTAGTTCTATACAGCAGAAGCTGGGAAAAGGAAAAGTATTTCCATTCACTCATGTTCCCCAACTTTGTTTCTAAACAGAAGTTTGTGTTATATAACCAGATAATCGAGGATATGTGAGACAGTAGATGCAATATAAAAGGTCATACATTTATCTCTCAACAGGACCCTCTTGAGGAAGACTCTTCAACTAGAAAAATGTTTATGGGAAACTTCAGCCAAGTGTGGCATTGAGAAGATACTTCTTCCAAAGTAAGTATTTCTCAAAGTGCAATTAGTGAGGCTGTAAATGGACAGCTCACATGACCTGAACGTTGCAGCGGAACGATGTAGACCCTTACAAAAGCCAGGTCAGGAAGGCAAGGAAGTGGATTAGCAAATAGTCAGCACATGTAGGTGGAGCTTTGCTTTGGAACAGGTGACAAATCAGTTGAGATCTTGAGGATAAGAGGACAAACCAACACAAGACATCACATTAGGTATCTGCCACAGACTGTCTGCTCAAAGAGATGAAGCAGATGCAGCCTTCTTTAGGGAGGAAGCCCTGTGATTGCAGGTCATAGTACTCTTGGGGGACTTTAATCATTCTTATGTTTGCTGGAAGGGTAATATGTCTGTGTGCAAGCAGCCCAGGTTTCTGCAGCATGTCCTGAGACAACTTCTTCACCCAGGTGATTGATGAGTTGACCAGTGGGTGCATTATGCTGGACCCATTCATCATGAATAAAGGAGAACTGCTTAGGGATATGGAACAGCACTTTGCCCAGAGGCCCCACAGAGCCTTGAGTCAGGCAGAAAATTCTGGTAGAGTGATGCACTATCCACAGTAGACAAAAACTAATAAATCAGAAGCCTTTTAAGTAAATTTGAAACACTCAGTTCTGTAAGAAAAAATCAGATGCATCTAAGGATGGTGACAGTAATGAAATGTTTCTTTCTATAATGTCTGAAAAGCCACAGTCTTTGGGGAAAGTACTTAAATTCTGAAAATAGGGGAAGTCACACCAATTCAGGTTCAAGATCCAGCATAGCCTATCTAGGAATGTGTATTAATTTTGACTGGAGAACCTGAAATTCTTTTGATGAGAATACTTGTGCCTATGCTCTCCCAATTATATAATATCTATTATTCATGAAAGAAAAGAATTCTCTCTGAAGCACATGTAATTGGTGTGATACTATCAGCCTAAAAATTCTAAAGGAAATTGTTCAGAAAATATTTCCATACATAAAATAACAGATATTTATAAGGTGAATGGTGTAGATCCTGACAGGATCTGCCCAGAAGTAGCATGAGGCTCAAGCTCACATGAGTCTACAATTACCACGAATATACATGAAGGAGTTTTCTTCCACAGGCATTAACTCTTTGCCGGCAACCCCCTGGCAGTTGTTATTCCCAGGATGTGGGAATTATGCTATTCCCATAGTCAGTAATTTTAGCAATTTTAAGAAGCATTAACTGTGCTTTAAGCAACTGACCTGAAATGTGTAAAACTACATGAAGTGGAAAGGAACTACGAATGGGTGCTCTGACACCTCAGTTTGCATGCCCTTTAAATCCTCTGCCAGTGCCCCAATCAGCTCGACTGCAAGGGCTGCTAGGTACAAGGAAGTACATCATAGAGCCAAAAGTACAGCTGTGTTGTTTGGTTCTGTCTTTTGGGGGGAACTTGACCTTCCATTAATGATAACATGATGCCAAACACAAAAGGTATGCAAATGACTTGACTGAACTTGATGTCGCCTTCCAACATGAAGATATAGAACGAGCAGAGATGACAAATATGCTAAAGATGACTGAATGATCATTATGTGAGCCTGAGCAACACATTAAAACCTTCTTTGTTCCAGCAGACATCGAATGTGAAACACCACTTGATGTTTCACAAAGAGACAAAGTATGAAATAACGCCAGAGGGACAATATTCCTATACAGAGAGGCCACTTCAGCTGAGCTCTCCAGGAGCCCTGCCCTGTACCACGTAGCATAAGAAAGCTGGGGATAGAGGGACTGCAGTCTTTATCAAATGATACGACTCCAAAATAAACAACTCTGTAAAGAAAACAGTTGGAATTCTAGTTCTAACATAAACATTTGCTAATGTTTCCCCCCTACTCCATTAATATAAGTTTTTTACACCCAGCAGCTCACTCAGTATTTTATTTCTTTACAACCTTTGTTCTTCTGTTTTGGGGTGGGGTTTTTTTTTAAGAAATTAGAAGACAAGAGAGAAAGGACTGATATTTCTTCCTTCTCTTTTCCTTCTAGAGGGCAATATTTTCCTTCATCTGCCACCTCAGACTTTCATGATAACTACAAGCTTCACTGCATCCTGAAGTACTTGCAAGTGCATGTTGAGGTTCTTTCACCCCATTAATGGTGAAAGCAAGCCACAGTCTGCATTAGCGCATATGGATCGACAGTAGGCATTCACATCACTACACATTTTCAGTTTGTGTTTTGAAATGTTACACTGACTGGCCACAGCTCTCAACCACTGCTGCCCCACTGTGAACCGATGCTCACCAGTGAGGGAAATGGCAGCAAAAGAAAAGGGAGGCACAGACAATATGTTGAATTTAATAAAGAGATTTCTCTAAGCTTTATGGTTTACTATATTTGGTAAGCCAACTGTGAACAACAAATGGTGAAGTAACAACGGCTGTCTTAAGCCTGAAAGACGCATTTTATTTTTTAGCTATCGCTAGCCTTCAAAATTTACATTCATGATGTTGGAGCTTCATAGTGAGAATGCTACTGTGTTACACAAACAAATAAGAAAATAATAATTGCAGCTCCAGAGAACAGCGATCTAAATACTCCATAATAAAGCATGAACTTCACATGTAGTCTCTCTCTAGAGAGGAAGATTAATATGTTCAGCTGTTTTTCTATAGCTAGAAGTCTAGGGACACACAATTCAGGACTATGTGCAGACTGCTAACAAGAGTAGAACAGCATAATCTGTGGAAAGATGTGATCCAAAATGTAAGCACCAGTATGAGTGGGTAATTAGCATGAGGAAAATAAAATTGTTTTGTTTGGGACACAAAAGTGAAAAATAAGAATTAACAGAACTATTGCCTTGAGGGTCCCAGGATTTGCTTGCTTTGTAGGTGGAATGGGAAGTAGGGGAGGAGGTTATGTATCGTTACACTGTAAGTACCATCATGTGCCATAATGTAGGAAATGGGGTTTGTTTGAAACAGATGGTTCCAAGGCTCTTATGTTGTGTAATATATTTGGATGCAAGGATGATGCCAAGTAGATTCACAATTATGATGATCGTAAACATTAACCATGCTATATTTCCTGCCTTTTCATTTTCCGAATAACATCCTTGCCCATCCCACCCATTGTTCATTATCTCCTTTCTTAGCCCCCATATGATGGTTTAAAACCTGCAAGCTGTTTCTGGATTGTCACCCTGGGCCTCTAACCTCTCAACTGTCCCTCATTACGGAGTTATCTCTATTCCGCAGAGACCAGCAGTACAGAGAACTTCTATCAGCACCTGTAAATCTTTCTAAGAGGAATATAAGACAAGTGTGTGTATGTGTGTGCAATTCAATACAGAAATGAAGGGCACTTGGGAAAGTCAAGTGGTGGAACATAAAATATGACTGATGGATGCGGAATAATGGAAGCGCAGATGTGCCACAGCATTTGTTCTACTTTTTAAGAGAATGACAAGTACTCAGTCTATTGACGTGTGAGGCAGGTGACCTAATTATATAAATTGGGGAGGCGGGGAAGGGGCTAGGAACTCTTGATTTTTTGTTTGCAATCTCTGTTTTGAAATTTCTGACTTTAGCTGTGCAGAAGGACACTTAACCTCCCTGTATGTAAGTTTTGTCACATGTAAAAGGCTGGTCTTAATGCTTACAGTTCTTCTGGATGCAGAATGCAAAATCTAGACCCTGAGAGAGGCTATTCTGATCATCAAAAACGAATGGAAAATTGCTTTGAGATACTTTCTGAATAAACAGAACATACAAGGGTAACTTTGGGCTTTGCAAAAATGCCAAATAGTCACTGTACTTGGAACAGGAAACTGAAGGCATTAGGCATATATCATAGTGCAAGTTACAAGGCAAGGAAAACAAATACTGAGCAAGTGTCTGCCAGTAAAGCTGCATAAAGGATGCTAAAAGTGCAGATGGGGGAGTCATTTTAGTTTGACTTTTCACATCTTGTTTTTTTTGGGGAAGAAAAATTTTAAAGGTAAGTGCAGAACACTAGTGCACCAAAAGCTGAAAGGGAAGATTTCTCTTGCTAGTTATCATGCCATACAATTAAGATACGATACCTTTTAACCATTGGAGTAATTTTATTCATTACCTCCTAAAATGCTGAAAAGGCATGGACTGTATTACATGACAGTAATTTTCTTTGTTTAAATAGCCCCTCGTGTGTGCTCACAGCCAGATAATTTTGCCTCAGTACATTGCTTAGTCCCCTTACTTGCAATGACTTGGAGGGATTCTGCCTTTTGTTTTATTTGCTTCTGCTGAAATACACTGCTGTGCTTGCCTTCAGAATAGTTGTAGCCAGAAGTAGAATCAGACAAAAGAAAGAAAACACTGCTGAAACTATACTGTGGTAACATTTAGTTCATCCCCTCCTCAAAGCAGGGTCAACAGTACCTGAAACCATGCCTTGACAGAGGGAAATTTATCTTTCCAAGTGGTTCTTTCAACACCAAACAAAAAGATTCTGCTTTTGCCTACAGTAACACAGTATCCTTTTTGCTTTGCCAAGCCACATACCAGCAGGAGTTTGACTTTATCTTCCTTGAAAAATGGAATTGTCAGCAGAGGCTGATTGTTTATGATGGGTTGTACAGGTAGTAACATCAGATAGCTCCCAGGCGAGCATACTGCTTGAACTATATGAACATCAATAAGACGCAGCAAAAATGAAAAGTATGTCTGGAAGTTTCCTTTTAGTGCCAGACAGACAGAGTGTTACAAACCGTTCCACAGTTGTGCCTGGTGTTACCAGGAAAGCAAGTTGGTCCTTTCCATTGCAGACTGCCAGAAGCTGTTCCTGGGTTAATGAGTAAGATTTAAGACTTGTTCAGATCTTTCTTTAGTCCTAAAGAAAATGGAATCCTATCCCTTTATGTAACAATGATTCTAGGTTTGTGCTCTAAACTCAGTGATGGATGCCAGTACATGGATTTTACATAGCCAGTGGGACAGCCACGTCAAAGCTGTCAAGTGTATACAAATAGTAACTATAGCTGTGAGTATAATCTTGGAACAGGGCAGAATTTTTCATTTTTTTAACTCCTTGAATATCTGAAAATACCTAGAAAACACAGTGTATGTTTTTATATGCAGCTGCACTACTACTTCATTGTTTACCTGTGATTTAAAGATGTATTCACCCCAGCCCTTTAAAATTGCACTAAGCAGTCACAGGTACAACTAGATCTCATTTAAAACCTAACTCAGATGTTGCAAATTTTGGCTAGGTAGTAGTGCTAGACACTTCTCTACTTCTATGCTCATGTAATTCCTTTATTTTATTTTTGGATTGAGTCCCTGCCAAATGCTATAATTTCTGAACCAGAAGAAAAGATATCTTCAGGTTAAAATGTCACTATGCCCATCAGTCACACTTCAATGCATAGCTATAGTTCACAAGTTATTCAGCAGTGCAATGAATAATTCCAGTCTAGAACTTTTCTTCAAGTTCCTTATTATTGGGTCTGAGACTAGTGTGACTGGAGGCGTGAATTTCAACTCTTTTAAAAAGACTTTATTTCACAAATATACAGGAATGAAATTGAGGAATACAAGGATGGATAATAAAGCGATCGATCTGGTGTCAGCAAACATGAACTTGTATTTGTAACACTGTGAGTGTCTCGCTGGCAGCTGCACATCCTTGTCCAGCGAGACACAGTTGCATGTTTGGGCTGACAATGAAGTGTGCAGCATACAAAACTGGGGAGCACTTTTTAACAGCTGACAGTACCCATGGCTACCAAAAAAAAGTTTCATATGTGCTTGGACAACTAACTCTTAAAGGATGGAAAGCTCTGGGTTCAATGAATAAAGAGTATACAGGGTATGGAGAACAACAGTGCTCTGGTCTGTGACTCAGATGATGCTGCAGCATTGTCTTCAGTACTGCCTTGAGCTCTGTTTTCAGAGAGACTGCCTTTCTTTTTTATTATCTCAAACCTGAATGCATTCCCTTTCACTGTTCTTTCCCTACTCTCTAAAACTACTATGATGCAAATATGTGTTTTGTACTATAAACAGTTACAGAATTTTACAACTGTAATTTGGGTAGCTCATAGAAATAACACTGTTTTATAGAATCTTTCACAATGGACTTCTTAAATCTCATATTTTGATGTAGATATTTGGATCAAACAGATGTTAAAAAAAATGAAAAGAAAAAAGTGAAACTAGCATGAGTAAAAGATTTTTTTTTGTAGCTTATATAGAATCTTTTTATTTTTAATAGTTATGATGTTAATGCCCACTAGCTTTAACCACTAAACACAAAAAAACCCAGAAGATTCATGTCTGCCTGTTTATACAGTAAGGAATAAGCACATTTCCCCTTTTTATATATATATATTGCTATTGTTTTGAAAGATTTTGTTGTTCACATTTCTTTTTTTATATTCCTAGCATTTTTAAGTCCATATTTAAGGTTAACATTTAGTCCTCTGAGGAAAAAAAAAAAAAAAGCTTCATAAAAATGTTCATTATCCTCATTTGCCCACATCAATCAAGTTTAATTGCTCAGTTAAATTGCCTGGTTACCTCAATTTGGAGACATTTAGATGTTTCTATCATTTCCCCTCACACCAATCTTCAACTTTAATAATAAAAGGCTGCTCTTCCATGCCTCTTGGCTAATTGTTCAGTTACAAGAGTGTGAGCAGTTCTGGCATTTGAAAGATGTGTGAAAGGCCACTTGTGAACGGCTTAGGAACACAGAATCAATGACATTTATACATTATGTGTTCTTTCTGTGCTTTACAACAGAAAGTGTAATAAAGTACAAATAGGTGGAACAACAACTTTTAAAAATAACGTACATTTTTCTCTCTCTCTCAAATTCTGTTGAAACTGTCTCAGTTTTCTGGTCCAACTAGACCATTTTTTAACTGTCTCTCAGCAAATTTATCCTGCAGGAATATTCACTTCCCCATCAGTCCTTCTGAAGTCAATAGCTTGTACTCTAATTCTGCAGTGGAAAGAATGAGGGGCTGAGCAGGTTTAATGTCAAAATTCCCAGTGAAAATGAGAGACTGTAGGACTCATCTCAGGACCACGAACTATCTTTGAACTAAAAGATCCCCAATACCCTTGGCAGACTGTGAAACACAAGAATATATGGAGGACTGTTGTCTTTCAATTTGTTGCCTTTTTTTTTTCCTTGACTCCATGTTTCATACCTGTTGGTTTTTTTTCCTTCACTGTCTCATCTTCTGTTTTTGTTTTTGCTCTCTTTAGGGAAACTTTCTCCCAGCTCTTGTCCTCTACTCCCATTTAGTATCATTTCCCCCTCCTTTCCATCTCGATTCCTCTTTGTAAAGCTTCCATTCCTTCCACCTCTGTCTTTCTAGTTCTTTTCTCTTACTCTTTTCTGTTTTTTTTTCTTACCCTCTTATCTTCCTTCTCTAATTCTCCTCTCTGAGGACTCTCTGCCTTTGGCCTTTTCCTGTAGATTGGGCTCAATGGTACCTTTCATGAATGCTGATTATCCTGGCTGGAGTTCTATGAGTATTACACCAGCTCTGAGTAGCTCTTCATTTGAATCATGCCTTGCAGCCATTTAGCAGGAAAGGAGTGTCGCATCCAACTTTGACTGACAGCTGACTGGCAGGAAAGAAAAGCAGCCACCATCTCTCATGGGAATGCTCAGAAGCTTGCAGAGGGAGATAAAATGTCAAACCACTGTGATCTGCAACCTTTGCTAAGAGGCTTGAGAGATCAAACTAGGATCAGACACAACCCATTTTAGTCTGGAAAACCAAGCTGTATTGTTTCTGCTTTGAATGTCATCATCAATAGCACAATTTCTGCATTCTGCAAGACAGAGTCCTACAGACTATGCCACCTTGGGCAGTATAGACTCTCTTTAACACAGATGCATTAGCTTTACAGCTCACATAATGGTTGTTACCTACATGGGGGTCTGCTGCTCAGGGAGGAGGATGTTGTTCTCAGAGTTAAGCTGTGACTTTCTTTTTAAAATTTTTTTTGGAACCCTTTCCCAACTGTCAGCGTGCTTTGAGATTAGAAGTTTTCAGCTGCCTCTTAGTATATATGCAGAGTGTGCTTCAACCATGCTTTGTAGGAGCATGGCTGGTGGTGTGAAAGTCATGTCACACAGTCCTCAGTGGCACCACGAAACCTCATCAGAAAATGGCTGCATCATTGTTGTGTGCAGTGGGGAATAAAAATGGAAATAATTGCCTTTTGCTGGGTAGAGACGATCCTCACCAAAAATTCAGGTGCTGTGAATCCTAACTTATACCTAAACCTCTTCTGGTTTATATTGTTTGACTGTAGCAAAATTAATGAGCATGAGGGAAAACACACAGTCCATTTTGGAGCTAAAAATCTAGCCTATAATTAAGCTGCATTATTTCCAGACACAAAATAAATTGGAAAATCTTTAACAGAATTGCCAATGATTTGCCATGGGACTTCCTGGTTAAATGAAGAACTTCTTGTTGATGACAATTTGAAGCTGAAACGTACTAACCTTTCTGCTGAATTACTCCTCAGCAGAAGCTGGGCAAACAGGAACACAAACTAGAAGTTGTAGCAGGCATTGTTCTTCCCTACTTGCTACTTCTGGCTTTCCAGTGCTTCTAAAATCAAAACTTAGATGCATATGAAAGAAACTTACCTTGCCAACATACTGGTAGTCAGTTCCTGTGTATTCCTCCAACAAAAAGAACTGATTCCACATCCAGCTCCTTTTGGAACGATGGAGGTCTTGCCTGCTGTTTCCAGACAACACCAAAACCTTTTCCTTTTCTGGAAAGCCACTAGTCCTCTTGGATAATGGAGTTAAGAAACTTTGGTGGGGCTGACCAGCCCAAAACAGCAGCCAGAAGCAATGGTAAGTTCTCATCACGGCAACACAAGATGGTCTAAATAATGATTTTTTGTCTTGTCCTCAAACTAACCTACTTTACTGCACTGAATCCAATCTCATGCCGTCTTCCTTCTTTAAATAGTCTTTGCAGTCTCAAAGGAACTCTGAAAAGAAAAATAAGGACTTTTTTAGCATTTCCAAAGGTACTTAAGTGTCATCACTGCAGCAAGTAAGTCCACAAAGCAGACAAGTAATAATGATTGTTGAAAACCTGGTCTGTTTCTGAATCAAAATGTTGCAAATGGTCCTTCAAATTATCTGAGTCAATCTATATAGAGTAGGGAGAAGGAGTCATGATGTTTGGATTTAGGGTATGTGTGGGTCCCCTTTAACTCCGTTTACTTCCCTTCATCAATAAAGGCAAGCCAGATATTTCTCTTTTTACTGCCTGAACTTTGGGATGTAACTGATTACTTTCTGATTGGGGATCTTGATGAGGTTACCTTATTGCATTAAAAAATGCTAGCAAAACTGCACACTGTCTTCCCAGGATGCATTCTGTTGCTATAGTTATGGACTGAAGAGACTGGACTTAACTCCAGGATTTTCTCCTCACATTGAAGGAGTTTTGCCTTTGACTTCATTTAGAAAGGCCTGGCTTAACAGGTTACGGAAATAAATGTGTGTATTTGTCATTATCTCATACATAACAGACCTGCTTGTTATGGCATATGAAATTGACACCTTGGTTTTCTTATTATCTACTGCCAGAGTTTTGTACTGAGTTTTGAATCTTTACATACATAGTTATATATGCAAATGGTCTCACTAATAAGTTCTAAAAATAGAAAACAAACCCCAGCTAGTTCATTGCTACCTGTGGGTTTTTACTAGCAACTTCTTCCTACTGTTATTAATATAAAATATTGGTGCACCTACAAAATAATTATGAAAATGATCTCTATCTTTGAATACTGTGTAATTTTCAACATGCAAAAAGCTACAGATACAGTACCTCAGTGTAGTGTTGACGGTTCTTCTGTTTTTAAAAAAGATGAAAGCTTCTATTCAGAAGGAAGAAAATATACTATGTGTCTCAGGTAACCAGTCATACAAAATGCCTAATGAACAGCTTTGGAACATTTTATAATGTGAAGAAATCAGAATTAGTTGACAGAAACATTCCATAACATATGTTTTTGTTATAAACACTTCATTATATTTTTAGTTCAAACAGATCTATAATCTCAGATAAGGATAATGTGATTAACTTTCATTTGCTTTCTCATTGATGCTCTTTGAAAAAAAGTTTTGGGGTTTTTTTTCAGTATTCTGATCAAAACCCAATAAATCATTCTGAACCAGCTCAAAATTCAATACAGCATCTCTCCGTATTTGTAAAAAAAGACTGTGGAATGACAATCTGACTATAGGAAATGGAAGAGAAAATTTTTGGTTTTTTGTTTCATTTCATTTCACGCAACACTACTTGGATCATATTCTATATCAAAGACCATTTTTTCTCCTCTAATATGTGTTTGTCTATTTAAAGGTGTACATTAGACAGAATTTAGCCCTTGAGCTATGCTGAAGGAGTTACAGTACCTACAATCCCTCGGGTTAGTTACTCTTCTGGCTGTCGTTCTTGGTAAAAAATTGTATAAAATAACCCTAACTCTCTCAGAGTTCCTGTTAGTAAATCATTTTCTATAAAGAAATACCACTTAGCTTTTATATGAGTAGTAGGTAATGGAACAGGACTGTTCAAACAATATTATTTTACTGCTTCAAAAGGTAAAATTCTGTTAAGAGGTAACATCTGTGTGAGAAGGAAAAAGATTTTTAGCCTTAAGAGAAAGAATGTAAATAGTACAATTAATTCTGAAGCAGTTTACTTTCTTATGGAGAAGAGGGAAGATTTGTAGTTACCTCCTGTTAGCCAGGGAGCTTTCTATAGGAAAAGACAACTCTGTCCTGCAGGTCATGGGAGTTGTGTCCACACACAGCTTTGAGTGTTGTGAGACACACAGACCCTGGGTGTATTCACACATACACATATTTATGCACACAGAGACAGAACAGCAAGAACAGAGCTGCTGCTCACAACAAGGCCTTCCCAGAGGAGGAACAGGAAAAGCTGGCATGACTAAGCTCAATGTGTTCAACAATTACTTTCATTGCAACTGATGGAGCAGTGGCAAACTAGTGTGCAGCTTGCTACAGCAGGTTCAGCAGATTCAGGGCACCAGGACAGGGAGAGATGAGATGGCTTTAACTTTCTCCATACCTATAGTCTCTCTTCTCCTCCTCCTGTACCCTTCCAATCTGTGTAGGGTCTTGTCCTTTATCACTCTGCCAACATCCATTCTAACCCTGGCTCTCATTGGACTGTATTCAAGTGGACATCTTCCTTCATGTGAAATGGAAGAGAAAATTATGTCTCATACAACATTTTGACTTCCATTTTCTTGCCAGGTTGCTTTGGGGAGAGACTGGGGCCTGCCCAGGGGAGATTAAGTATTGCCCCAAGTAGGGGCAGACCCGGTGAGCTACCACGTATCAAGATGCATGTATCATCAGGGTGATCTGTGTTTGGAGGGCAGATATGGAAAGATGGATTAGACAGTGCTGCTGGCTGGGCACGTGTCTTACCTTACTGGGCAGGCAGGGTCTGAGGTAGGGAGCGAGCAAACCTACAACTTTGCTATTAGTAAGGTCTGGATTTTTGAGGCATAAGCAAGTGAAAATCATCACGTGACAGGCTCCTCTAGTGCTCATCCCACCACCCCTATGGCCAGATCCTGTGGTGGGGCTCCATACCTCTGCTCCTGCACTTAACATTTCCTGAGAAGTGCTGCCTGGAGCAGCATTACCTAGACGGGATTTGTGCCAGACTTTTAAAGGATCAGTCCTTCAAACGCCGATTGCCAGGAAACAATTATTCCTGTGGGGGAATTTTCTGCAGTTGAAGTCAGCTATATTTCACAGCTCTGATGTCATGGGAAAGGTTTTATAGTGGCTCATGCTGAATTATAGCTTACAAGAATGATATCATAGCTGTGAAATACAGCCTTTTACTCTTCCCTGCAGAGATGTGTCCAAAATGCTGAAATAAGGGCATGATCCCGTAACGTCCTTCTTGACTGCACAGCCTGCATGATGCAGCAGAGCAGCTAAGCCCCAGCAGCTTCCCTGTGAGTGGCAAGAAAGGAGACACACCTTTACAGACCCTGGCTCAAGCGTGCAATTGGGGTAAGTACCAACTGAACCCAGGGTGTCTCTGCCCTATGGGTGCTGATTACTCTTTTATGGGTCATAGTGATAAATTCAGCTGAGTGAATAAAAAGGACAGAGCACTACATTCTGAGCTGAGGCTTTAGTAGAGAGAGCTCTTGTGGCTCTTAAATGCCACTTTGTGCTCCAGTCCCAGTGTCTCATGCTCCAGAGAGGTCTCTGCAATGGAACAGCTTTTCTTGTGCAATCTCTCTTTATTTTGAAAACAAGTAATTTACCAGGGAGATTCTTTAAGGGGAGATGTGCAAATATAACTGATGGGACCTGGGGATGGGAGCTAAAATTTGTTTTCTTCACATTGCACAAAGACAGGTAAAAGGAGGCACTTTAAACATGGCATTTCTCTCAAACATCACCTGGTCAGCTGGCTGGGGAACTTGCTGTGTTAATCAACTGTCAAGTGTGAAAAACAATTTTAGTGTACAACAGCCTCAGACAACTGGCTTAGCTCTGTCAGCTCAAATATATAGCAAATCTTGGCTTTTTACGAGAAAAGAAGAAATGTGTGCATCCAAACTTAAAAAAATCCCAGTCTAACTTTAGCTATGATCACTGTTAACATAAAAGCAATGTAACTTGCAGCCACAGAACTTTCTTCAGTGTGATGAGTTGCAGATCTAAAGTTTATGTCCATGCCTCTTTGAAGGATTAACACCTCAGACAATTGCTTAATCACTAGGAGTATCAACTTCAAAATTACTTCCCCCAGGCGATAGTAGTCATAGTCATATTCACCCTCTCTTCCAATACTTCATTAATGTAATGTCTTAATGTGAGAACTCAGTGCAAATTTACATCCTTCCAGAGCAATATCCAAGTATTTCAACTATAAATCAAAAAAGAAATGCATCCATTGGAGTCACTCCTATGAATGAGGGAGCCCTGCCCTGGAGATGCCTTTCTGGCGCAGTGACAGGCATCAGGTATAGATTCTTGACATGAAGAGCCCCAAAGAGGTTCCAACTCTGTTCCTGCTCAGCACTGTGGGTTGTAATGCTCCGCCCAGCTGGTTGTTAAATAAACCAAACTAGCAAAGAGCCTTCACATGAGAGGCATCAGCAAGGAGAGGGAAAAGAGATTTTCTTCATTCCTTTCTGTTCAGCCCCATAGTACTCACTCCATCAGCAGACTCTCAAAGGAATACGCTTTATAAAGTGGACTAGACTCGGGACTCTTATGCTTTTTACAGAAACAATTATGTTTCTGTATGAATTTATACATCCTGGATGTGATGGGCTGCTGATAATTAGATTTTAAATAGCTTCTAAACAGGCTAGCAACCATAGGTGTCTCTAAAATTTCTGATACAACCTCTGATACAACTCAAACAGAAGTGCCATTTAATAGATCCTTTATTCCCTAGTCAGAGAGGTACAGTTTCATTGTTCGAGCATTGGATACAAAGCTTTGCAGATTTGGATTAAGGCCCATTAGTAAACTGGAATGAACATCAATTGTGTTTTGAAGAACTGATAATGCACTGCTATTCTCACACAGCAACTGAATGAGGAAGTGAAAGTTAATATATGCTTTGGCATAATATATAGGAAACTGAGCACGGGAAATGTTTTTGAGCTTGAGGTGTGATTATTTGTTTATTTTTTTATTTCTGTGACACAACAAATTGCATCAATCCTTATGGAGTTTGCTTGGTGTGAGAAGCCACTTTAGCTTGAATTCAGCCATTTTAGTTTGCCTCAACTCTGATTGTCAGGGTTGTCAGAGGCATGTGGGGTGAGGGAGCGTACACCTGCCACTTGCGGGAGGCAGCCAGGAGTGGGGGAAGCCTCGTCTCCGGGTAGGCTTCGCCTGGCAACACGCCCCACGAGGCAGGCAGCGGGAGACACTGCGGAGGGGCTGCTCCAACCAGGCCGCGGAGAGCCTCCTCCAATGGACGGCACAGAAAGATGGAACGGGACCAATGGTCCCCTGTCCTTGGGCGGGCGTTGGTAGGGGCCAGACGGCTATAAACACCAACTGTGTCAGGGCTCGCTGGGACCCACTGGTGTTTATTCCCTGCTCCCGCTCCTCCCTTTGCCCTGGTCCCAGCCTGCCTTCTGGCTCTCCTGCCCTCACTGGCTTGCCCTCGCACCTGTCCTGCCTTTCTGAGCCCCTGGCCGCTGCCCTGCCACTTCGCCCCGTGTTCCTGCCTGGGCTGCCGGCTTCCTTCCCTGCCGCCCCGATCCAGCCGGTCACCGCGACCCTGTCCAGGCTCCTGCTCCGCCCGTCCCGGCGCTCACCCACCGCGGGTCCGCTGCCGTCGCCGCGGGAGCCGCGCAGGCTCGGTCAGAGCCAGCCCGGCCGCAGGCGGGCAGCGGCACAGCCCCTGCCTGGACAGCACTGCCCTGCCTCGCTGCTGGTAACGCCCTGTTTCTCTCTCTCTCTCTCTCTCCTCTCCCCCATTCTTTTTCCGTTTTTCTTTCTTTCCTCTTCTAGCTCTCTTTCGTTTGGGCAACTCTTTTTACTTTCCGTTCTTGTTATCAATAAACGGTTCTCGGGTACAAGGTTCGCCTCGTTAGGCTTAATTTCGTTCCCATCAATTTTTAAAAGAACTCTCCGCAGTTCCCCACAGTGGAACGCGACACTTAGGTTCTTAGAGAAAGATGCACCAAGACAGAGAATAGACCCTACTCTCTCATTCTAGCAGATTACACTATGAATGCACAAGTATACGTGCCTTTACTGCCCCCAAACCAGATCTAATTTAGAGTTCTTGGTGGAAAGATACAAACTAGTCCCTGGCTTCATCGTTGTATGAAGTATTTACCACCAGTATCTTTGGAGGAAAAGGAGGGTTCTACCCTGGAAGTTCTAATTTATATTTAATTTTGTAGATGATGTGGGAACGCATTGACAGTATTCTGACATTTTCCAGATGCTTACCTAGCCAGCACCAGTTAAGTCTGTCAGGCAAACTCAGCCTGGTTAAATCCCAAACAATTCTACAGAGCCAACCAGCAGTGACAGTAACTGGACTGCAGGCTCTGGATTCACAGCTTCCCTATGCAGGAGAGTCACTTTCTAGTCCCGCAGCAAGACCCTGCAGTGAGAGGAACTCTCTCTACTCAGTCCTTGCTAGGAGGACTCTCCCCTGGCTCAACCATCACGTGCTAGTGTTAAATCTGTCAGGTCTGCAAGAGGGGAACACATCAACATCTTTGTCAAAGCCTGAGGAACCAAACGTGAGGAAAGCCTTAATAGGGGAGGAGAAAAATGGCTAAATAGTGACTTCTGCATTTACTGTGTCAGATATGAGAGTCTGTGGTATGGAATGAGACATTCTAGGTAAGGATCTGGTCATCTGTTGTTTGGATTTTACCTTATTGCAAAGCCAAGCCAAAGGAGAAATTCGCAAGTCCCTAGGAGAATTTGAGTCAGAGAAGCCAGGACCCTAGGGTGCCCTTGGGGATGTCCTCTCTAATGTGAAGAATGTGATTCCTCTAGCCTGGAGGCAAGACTGCAAGGAAATGATTAAGTCTTTAAGGAAAATCTGCAAAAAAATTACTTTGTTACCATGGAGGGGGAAAGGTTAAAGTGACATTACTTGCACAAAGAAAAAAAAAATATTCCATCTAACTTCAAAAAATAGAAGCTTCCAAATTTAGCATATTCACTTCTTTTCAGTGTCATATTAATATATTTTAATAAATCATATTAGTACATTTTCATATATAGCAAAGAATTTCTTGCTGGATATCTTCAGTAATAGCCAAGTTTCATGTGCTCAGAAGCTGTAACACTGCAGACTTGTCCATAATTGACTTGGACTTAAAACGCAGTTGTTGAGTTTGAGCTCACTTTACAATTATGTCTCTCTTATGACCATTTAAATCTGAAAGTCTCCATCTAATAATTTTCTCAAGTGTGAATAAGCTTTTACAGCACTGAAACCCAAATGCTTTTTTTATTTATTGTCCATGAGGCTTGCCTTTGTAAATATCAGTCATAAATGGAACAAAATGTCACTTTTCCAGTGCAAAGATAGCTGATGAAATTTTAATCTTCTGATAACTTTTTTTTTATCTCTTTGTTATATAAACCCATATACTCTAGCGATCATTCCTGTAAATACACCACTGAAATAACAAAACAGAACAGAGCCAAGAGAGAATTCAAACTGAAAGATTTGTGGGTTTAAACTAGAGGTACTTTATGAAGACATCAAGTACACAATGTAATTGCAGCCAGCAGCCGTTGATTATAATGTCTTTCAAAGTCATTTTTTTATTCAGTTCTCTCAGCAGGAAAAAAAAGGTGCAGAACTATAAAAATAACTAAATGCAGCAGAAATACTAAGATAACTACTACCTCCATCCTGCACTGGGGACTATTAACATGGTGGTTTTGTACAATACAACTGATTTAATCGTAGTGGACCTAGTGAGAGCACCAGACCTCACAAAAGCACACACTGACAAAAGAGGGAAAGTGAGAAATGTATCTCCTTCTTTGATTCGTGAATGGCCATGGCAAAAGATGACTGTATGGATTTATTCAATAGCTGGTGAGTGAACTGATGATGATGTTTGTCTGTTCTCAGAGATTTTGATTTTTTTTTCACCTGGCATTTGAAAAGAGCCTTAATGTCATGCTGTTCCAGAGATGCCCCATCTCAGTCTCTGTAGTTAGCCACACTGGGAGTGTATCTTTTCTCCACTGTGCAAAAACAGTCTCAACACACAAGACAGAGGAACGACACAGAAAAGGAAATCTTGTTTTCATTGTATGGCTGCATTAAGTGACATTTCTGTGGTCATTCAAGAATATCTGTGAAAGGGCTGGAACCTGGACCTAGATTCTTGAGGCATACAGCAGTATTCTAATTACCAGGTTATTATTCTTCCTTTCTGATGGAAGTCCAAGTCATCCTACCTGAGCTTTAAGCACCACAAGCACCTTTGCTGCATATACTGGCTGGACATTGGTGTGAGCTGGAGGATGTGTGGACACTGTAGCTGGAGCACCTGGAAAAGGATATGACGTTCCCTGGGTGTGACGGCAAGAGCAGCAGGTATCACAGGCTGGTCACCTCTGCAAGGAGTGATATGGGAGAGGAAGGAGAGACATAGCTCTAGCTGATCCTGTCCTCTTTGTGAGCCACCTCTGGGTGGCACTAACAGGGAGCAGGAGCTGGTCTTGCAAAACGCTTCCAGCTTCTTCTGCCTTTTCCGGGTGATGTGGGGACAGGCCTCCACAGCATTTCAATGTCCCCCTGCAGCAGGAAGCACCCTGCTAATGCTCCTTTCTAATCTAAACCAGGGACAGGTATGTGACTAGCAGATAATACAGACTAATACTGTAAATTATATTGACAGAGAGAAGACTAAAACAGCCAAGCAATCAACTACGTTTAGTAGTTGAAATCAGTAGTGCTCCTACTGCTATGCATATCTGATATGCATATTTTTTATTCCTGATGAATACCTTAATGGCAGAGAGTAGCAGATGTGCATGGAACTAGAGCCAGAGTTTTCAGCAGTACCCAAAGCAACCCTGAAGCCATGAAAATGCTTGTAGGAAAATCTTATTCCTTGTTGCAGTACTTGATAGAAGTCTGCAGTGTTGTCATCTTGTTGTCCAAGTTACTGTTGTTCTCAGACATGCAATAAGCTACCATCAAATTATAAGGTTGTGCTTTCCCCTAACCCTTTTTATTTATCTGTTTAGGTATGTTAGAATACAGAACTAGCAGGCTCTTCAAAACAGGCATGTCGGCAAAAAGAAATTCAGTCTACACTACACATCAAAATTTGATGTCTGAAAAGGAGCCTAGCTTCCCTATCCAGACAATAGAAAGACTCTTAGGTGACCATCAGGTGCCTAATTTAAAGTGCTTTGTCTCCCACTGAAAAAGCTACACGGTCTGAATACCTGTTGTTATATTTCTGTTTAGACACTGGAATTTGGAAGTCTCCTAGACAGGCTCTTAGAAGTGATCAGTGACATTTTAGGCTTTCTGTTGTAAAGCAAAAATAGAGCTATTTTAAACAAGACTCCAGTCTGAGGAAGGTATGGAATGCCACCACTCAACAATATCAGGTACTACTAAAAACCTTTGGACACATCAAAGAAAAACCTGGTCAGCTTCTCCCTTAAAACTGTTTTTCTTGCTCTAGGGGAAATACCCTGTTTTGCTTTATTCCATGCACACTCAGCCTACCATTTATTAGGTATCTACCTTCATGCCATCTGAGGAAAATTATCCACAAACTCCCATAAATAAGACAGAACCATAGGCAACAGATCCTTTCTGTGCTGAATAGCAATTATTCAAAGCCAAAGTGTCAACAATACTCTCCAAACACAGGAGAAAAATCTGGGCTTGCAGATGCTTCAGTGGCATTGCAGTTCTCCCTCAAGTATTGTAGAGTGATAATGAAGGCAGAGGCTATACTGCCACATGCATAGCCAGGAATAAAAGAAAGGAGGAGGTAAGGTGTCTTTTCAATAAGCACAGGCATATCTTCTCATCAAAGACTGACTATTTTTGACAGTAGCAATTAGGCAGTTCAATAACAGACACAAGTAAAAGAAAATTCTTTGACAGGAGTGTTTTGGATGTGCTTTGGGCAGTGTATATTGTTGTGAAATATGATACTAATTGCTAAAATCCTGATTTATTTCCTTCAGAAGAAACTCAGATACTGCAACAACAGAACCATTTTAGCAAGTGAGGGCAAACAGGTAAGCAGATTTCCCACAGTTCTAATTTAAGCATGTTAGAACATACGCACTTTTCCTAGGTACAAAAGAGATTATTCTTTTCTACTTTTTATTTACAACTGTCTGTAACTTCACATTTCTAGGATAGCCACAATCCCAAATGGTATGGCTGCTGTCTCTTTTTTTTTTCTTTTAGTGACCTTAATCTTTTCTGCCTTTCTGCCTACGTTTTGCAGTTCTCCACTACAGCGACTCTCCTTGCTACCCCTGTTCCCAGTGTGCCCCATTTCATCTGTGGTAGAGCAAAGCAATTGTCTTTCTTAAGCAGTTTTCTATTCACCAGCTGCTGCTTGCATTTTCCTCTCTGCTAGAGGCTCAGTGCTCAGTACATTTTTCTTGACTTCTTGACAGAAACATATGCTAATTTCCCACTCTGAAGTTAGGCAAAAACAAACGAGGTGGGACATAAGGTACTGGAACCTGGGCACGATAGAAATAGCTAAACTTTGACTTCGCATTTGATTGTCAGGAGCTTTCTTATCTCTCTTAGACTTTCATGGCCATTTACCAATGTGAAATGAGTGCAGAGTGCTACCAAATCAGAAATACCTGCAATGCTCAGCTCAGTGTGGGCAAATGAACTCCACTTGTGCAAATATGCTCCAACAGGAGAAATCAACTAGAAAATAAAGAGATGCCCATTAAGACTGATTTCATTATGAATGTGCTATTAAAAGAACTGTAGATTAGGAGGTCATGTCTCTTTTTTGATGAAAAGGTCTGTTATTTCTTTGATCGTGATAGTAACTGGCTACACTAAAACACTCTAGATTCTCTAAAAGCTTCTTAATGTTACCCTTATTAACTGCACAGCTTAAGAAGCTGTAGCAAAAGAGAGGAGAGCTAATGAAGATAGGCTGGCCTCCCTTCTTAGATCTTTTGATCCTACTTGTGATCCTGTTAAGGATCTAGGAGACCTCCTCAAGCAGGACTAGACTGGATGGCAGAGGGTGGAGATAGCCACAGGGATAGCCCAGGAGGCCTTGCACGAGGAAGCAGCTGCAGCAGCGAGAGGGACTGACCATTTCTGAGTCACTTCAGAGTTACTAGGACTGAATAATGAGTATTAAAATGGGAATAAGGCATGCTTGTGGTGCATTCAGGTGAATAAATACCATGCCATGCTGGCAGGGGTGTTCTAGCAATTTGACAAGTAGGACATTCTGTTTCCAGTAGGATGATATTTATTAATTGTTCAAGTGCATGGCAGAAGCAGCTACACTCAACCTGCGACTTCAGGTGAGGCAATAAACTTTACCACTTCAGTGTATATTTCCAGCCACGATGACTCATTACTTAACTGAGGTTTTGTGAACAGTGAGTGATGTTTCTGAAACTCTTGAAGTTTCATGAATAGGAAACATGCATACTTGCTTTTCAAATCACTAATCTGAGAGGTGGCTTTCTTCTTTGAGAAGGGCCTTTTAATATGTTTTTGCTAGTAATTTTATGTTTCTCAGAATATGAAAATGTATAAAAGAATAATGTTACTTGTGACTGAATAGCTTCTGAAGTATTTAATAATGCCACTTATGTCACTAGTTCTTTGAAAAACCTTAATGAGTTGCTTAATTAGAAATACTGAGGAAATTTGAATGGCAGATTTTTTCCTTTTTTTCTCTTGGTTCATACAGGTCTGTATACATACACAGTGAAAATCAAATACTATACAGGTGACTAACTCCTTTGCTTGTATTGTTAAAGAATATTCCTCTGGTGAGGAGTTTTCTCTGGGCATTGAAACCAATAAAATGTATGCGATCAAATGCCTGTAAAAATGTTTCTTCTTAGGAATGGGAAAAAAAGAAAACAACATCAACAAAGACAGGAAAGACTGCAATCTGACTTAAAACAATTGGTGTTTCTGGTATCGTTAAATTCTTTGCAATTATGTGTGGAATCTCTTTGGGATATAGAGAGTTTGTATTTTTTGCAAGTGGAGTCTACAATGGAATTACTGAAATCTTCCCCTTGTGTAATGGACACTTGAATATGGTGCTTTATTTTTAAAATCTGTTCCAGACAGACTCTTTTCTATTGTTTTCCATGTAAGGGAGCTGAAGCCATGCTGCAACTCTTAACTATATTGTCAATGCTAAATAACTGTGATCATCATATGCAGCAAATTGGGGATTAGAAGCTTCTAGGACAGCTCTGCTTTTATGTTTCAGACAACTGAAGGAGCTAATCCTAAAAATACAGAACATGTGATTCAAGTGGTTGTTCTCAGTCCAGGATTGAGTAGAACATTGCTCTGTGCAAGCCAATGAAGACAGCAAAATTGGCCTTTGCTCACTGGAGTTTTTGATTTTGATTCTGAATTAATTCCATAGAGTTGCCAGGATTGATAGCCAAGATCAAAAACACTGGAGAAGTAGCTTGGGAGAAGCAGAATTAAAAGAAACCATTTCTGTATGATTTGAGCTTTTATGCCTGTAAACAGATGTCCCTGTTTAAAAAACAAAGAGATACTAATCTGGACAAGAGAGACTTACTTCTGTTTCAGAAAATCCTTTTCATCAGGCATTCCCCTGAGTAGTTAATGCTAAAGAAAATTATTCCCAGTAAGAAAAGAAACATGACCAACTGAGGTGCCAGTACAGTCTCTGATGCTTCCCTTCACATCAGAGAGGGGTAAATCAGCTATTCTTTCAATAATGTAAAGACTCCATGTATTTTGAGTATTTTCTTGAGCCAAAACTAAACTTCTCTGATGCTCTTATGGAAAGCAGTGAACAGAAACAACCAGCCTCAGTCTTGTTGAAACTGTTAAGAATTTTGTGTCAGTAGAGCCAGCATGTCACTCTTAATTTTTTAAAAAATGTTTCTTAGTTCTACTATTGCTGCTTTCAATTTTTGCTACTCTTATTGGCAAAATTTCTGTTAGCCTGATTTTAATGACAAGGGCTTAAATGACTGGAACTTAAATATGACTTGAGGTGATCAAATGTTTGCTGACTATATCCAGAGAAATCCATGTTTTTGCAATAAAGAATGCAATTAGTTAAATCTCAAACATTTCTAAAAATTGCACTTATTTGCACTCATAGTATGTTCCACTTCAGTATCTTAAATATTGCATGCATTTCTAGTGCATTGTGACTGTCATGGGCTTGGGCTACTTCCTTCTGGAGAGATAAAGGACTTCTTCTCGTCAAGGTCACTTAGCTTTGATCCTAAAGTCCCCCAGTTTCTGCTTTCCTGTTTCCTTCTCACCTCTCATTATGGGCAACTGATGTAAGCTGAAAATTGTCAAAGTGTCCTGCAAACATGAGTGT
The DNA here is from genome assembly GCF_041296385.1 of Aphelocoma coerulescens. Taxonomy (NCBI): domain Eukaryota; kingdom Metazoa; phylum Chordata; class Aves; order Passeriformes; family Corvidae; genus Aphelocoma; species Aphelocoma coerulescens. The sequence continues at coordinate 83,009,129 of NC_091015.1, forward strand.
TTATTCACCTAAGGTACCCACATAGTCTCCATTACCAAGGAGTTTGATCACTTAATAATCTTTACTGTATTTATCCTGTGTAATTCTGTGAGAACTGCGAAGCTACCATTCCTGAACACAGAAAGTGAATGTAAAGACCAGACCTTCAAAGGCATTTAGAAACCTCACTCTTACTGCAATCAAGTCAATGGCATTTAAGCCTCTTACACCCTGACATTTTAGACCTAATGCAGAAACAGAAGGCTATAGGGACACCAGAAAGTCTGAGAAATTATTATGAACTGAACATGGATAAACTTTATAAATACATACAAGTTTCTTTGTCATTACTCTCTAAGATTTAATGTTTTTCTACACAAGTCTTGACAACTTTGCTTTTATTGATCTCTTCTTAAAGAAGCTGTAAAACATTTACAGTTTTATGACGTTTCTTTCCTGCCGGATGAAGACAAGTTTAAAAACAAAATTGAGGTTATACCAGCAGTTTATTAGCCCTATCTACACATTATCTATTGAATTGTCTTGTGATGAAATGTTGTTTCTTCAGTTACATGGGAAATCCATAATTTATCTGTTTTAAACCAGAAATTAGATTCTTTCTCCTATTTAAAGCCCTTCCAACTTAGCTACCACAGGTGTTGGGTACACACAGGTAATCTGAGGGGAAGTCTTCCCCAGAATTATCTGCCTCTTCTTCCTTCTCATAATCGCTAACCAATACCCCATTCTTCTGATTTACTGCAAGCTGGTTTCGATTGTAGGTGGTAAGATGACTGTTTTTCAAGCATGGGCACTTGTAAAGCAGTAGGGATTACTCAAGATTCAGTCTGTCTATGCAAAAACAAGATTCAATCTACTTCAGTCTAAGATGTATGGTTTTAGATTTTCATTCCATTGTTTATAAATGGCTGAAGTTTGTCACAAATGTGATACATTGTCAATTAGTCCCATATTCCACGTGTTGAGCTTACATGTGTACATATATGTATTAAAATATATATATGTATTTAAGCCTGTACCTTTGTGCTGTACACTACTACCTAAACTGATCATGGCTATTGTAATGCTACTATTGTCAGTAGAAAATGCACTTTAATTTCAGTGCTGAATAGCTCACGTGTTTCCTTGATGTTAGTATCCAGAATAGGATGGAGGCTTAAAACCACAAGTCACTGTTCCTCAAAATGGAAGTGTGACTCTATCAGATGTGATCAGCTTGAAAGAAAACCTCAGGTGTTTGGGGGAACAACATGGAACACTTTGACTGCAGTTTATTTGGCTGTAACTGGAAAAAGAACAAGTAAGAAGAGTTTTACTGACATAAGCATTGATGTAATGGGCATGTACAAGACTGCATCAGCAGTACCAGTGTGAGCACAGCTTTTATAGAACCTTAGGAAATGTTACCATTGCTACCAAAATTTTGCAGATTTTGTTTTACCTTAACACAGGTCACTTTGGGCTTTGCCTGGTCCTGAGCTTACATTAGCTTGTTTTGGCTGAATCATCAATTGCCCAACAGATGACTAATATGCAACTTATTTTTGGTGTTTTCTTCACTCTGTAAAATTGCATGGTTTTACCCTAAAGAAGTTACAGCATGCATGTTGTTCCAACACCTCTTAAGTGAATAACCAGTAACTAAAGTTGGGCACTAATTAAAAAAGTGATATTAACAGACTGCATAAAAACCCCAAGCAGACCCAGAACTAAAGATATTCCTCCCAGTGAAGAATTTAAGGTGCTAATTATTTGCTTTTGCTACTCATAAGAAAAGTGAGTGTGATGTAGCAAAAGGAGGTAGATAATAGGAGGTTGGTGACTAACAAACTGGGTACTATTAATGGGAATTAGCAACAATTAGATAATATGGACTATAAATGTTAGCATCATTGTAGCTGGACTTGGAATAACTGTTTGATTAATTTTGATTTTACTGCTGAAATAATAATTAGACTAACAATAAACTCCAGTTGTCAGCTCTGCCTAAAAGGTTTGTCCTCAGGTGCCCATAATGAGCTTTTGACTCTTTGTCAGATGGGCAATTTTTATGCAGCAGAAGTGTGGAAAAGGGGAAAATAATAAGTAGCAGTAAGGAGAAAGAGGAGTGGCAGCAAAGAGGCTTCTAGCTTGGCAGTGCTTCAGAGCTGGGACACAGCTGGTTATCCAGCTGTGATCCTGGGATGCAGCCAGACAAGGAAGACTCAGGGCACACCCCTCAGATGTACCTTTTCATGCATTTATATTAATCTCATGCCAGCAGCACTCTGACATACCAACCGTCAGTGCAGGGGTTGGGTTCCTGCCCAGCAGGGGATTCGAGTGGGTGTCCCTCCCCTGTGCCAACCTCTCGGAGCAGCATTGAAGGCAGGGCACTGTGTGCAGTCATGAGGGCTGTGATTGCTCTCTTGGTCACAAGATAATTTTTGCTCTTGAAGCAGCCCCTATTCTCAGTAGTTTTGCACCACAGGGACAAGCCCCATGCCAAAACAGACAGTGTCAATTCATTAGTCAAGGCTGACTGAAATTCGGAGCCGCATCTCAGAGGTGCAGCCCGTATGGATGCCTGAGGGAAACGTGGATGAGGGTGACTTTAAGCAGCCTTGCTTTCTGCCATGCTCGAGAGCCTGAAGTGGCCTCTGACAAAGCCTAGGCAGTCCTGAGGAGCTCTGTAGTCACCACACCAGCCTGGGTTTTGCAGTTTAGCCTCTATCTCTCCAAATCCAATATCATCCTCGGACATGCACCCATGGCTGATAAAGAACGTGAGCAGAGCTGCTGAAATTCAGTTCCTGTGCAATGAAGTCTGAGGGAATGTGTCCTTCCTGGTGGTGTCTGGGGCTTCTAAAGTTCCTTTATCAGCTCCTTAAACAGACCCTTTGGCAAATGTGGAAAATTTGGGAGTGATGGCTGGGTCCCTATTCATATCCAGTTGCAGCACAAGGTGTGACAGACAAGATGGTTTCCTCAGTCATAAAAAACCTAAAAAGCAACATGCCTCACTGCTCTTGAAAGCTAAACAGGGAAAGAGAGCACTTCACTTCAGCGGAGTTGCATACCCATTGAACTGACATGGTGGGGAAAGGGCCAGGATGCATTCCTGTGGGGACTCCCACTTAAAATGCACTCAAGTCATGTGTCCTGAATAAGCATATGAAGGAAAATGAGTTGTCTTCAAGGAAAAAATAGCAATGTCTGGCCTGCCTTGCCATTCCTTCTCAAATGGGGGAGTGCAATATATCACCCCTGCTTAAACTGCATATTTTGTTAAGCCTAACATTTGGATTTATTAATAGTACAACTTCCCTCCTCCATTCCCCCAAGATAAGAATTCAATCTTTTTTTTTCCCAGAAGCCGCATTTATATGCATACTTATGGGCAGGCAAGGTTTGCAGAAGGTGACTCCCTACAGAGAACGTGTGGCTTCTTAATGTCAATTTGTTTCTGCATTTGCTGGAGGACCCTGTAGTAATCTGGATGAATACTTGCTGTAAATTGATAACAAGATATGATGTCCTAGAAAGTACACGCTAGCATAAAACATGAGGGAAAAAGAATCCTCATTCCATTTTAAATTAGCCAAGTTGTTACAAAATGGAGAGATTCCCCTTTGTGTTCTGAAGTAATTTATAAGGTGGGATTTTTTATTACAGCTGTTTGGTGAATGGGATGGGAAAGAGACAGATAATGGATGAATGTGCTTTTTCTGATGTGGAGGGATGTAAGCACAGCTTGTGGCTGGGGGAGAAAGGAAGATTAATTGTCAATTGGTCTATTGTGCCAGATTTTGACAAACTTGTATGTAGTGTAGTGTGGAATCTGCACTTTTTAAATATCTTTTTCTTTCCCTGGGTATATGTGAACATAATACTTGTAGTGCTAGGTGTAGCAGGAATGGTGTTAAAATACGAAACTGCATGAAGAAGATCAGAGTAGAATGGGTCACTATTTTGCTTCTGAACATTTCAGAGCCTGGGAGGAATGGGAAAAGAATGGCAGACAACTTTGGCTTGGTCAAACAGAATTTCCTTCTGAGTTTAAAAGGGAGCATGTGCTTCCACTGCGTGTCTTTCAGCCACTGTGAGGGGACAGTACCCCATGAACACTGCAGGTATCTGACCCTATTCCTCATCCACTTGGCTGGGTAAAATCAACCTTGTTGCTGTGGGTCAGTCCTCTTCTGCCTTTTGCAGCTGCACTTGTTTAGTCCTGATTAGCATTTTATCCTGAATTGCTTCTCATTGCACTTTAAGGCTGTTTCATATTACTTTATTTTCATCCTAATAGTAGAAGGGCAAAATCCATAAATTCTATTTTAGACAAGGAAAAATGATCTGAACAAAATTTCAGGCTGTTTTTTATACTTACTGTTATTTATAGGCTTGATCTCCAACCCCATGCCCCAGCTCACCTCTGTACCAAACCACATTAAGCCTTAACGTGAAAATCTTTAGGGTGAGATCATAACAAATAAATAGCTGTTAGCCATGAGCCCTTTCTATTGTTTCTCTTTTGTGTGTGTGTGTGTGTTATAGTATTTCTGTGGTTTAATGGGATCAAAGTAATCTGACTTCTGTATTCTCATAGCTGGTCACAGGCTATATGGACATTTTTCAAATTCAACCTTCCACCCAGGACATGTACTAGCTCTCAAGGAGGCATTAAGGAAACATCCCAATCCAATGACTGCTGCAGATGTGTTCAATAAAAGCAGAGCTGTAACTACACAAATTACCTTTGCTAAGCTGCAGGGTGCTGCAGAACTGCTGGAATGAGTTTCTCCCTGCCACACTTTTCATTCTCTCTGCTGGTTGTGAATGAATACAAATTAAGAAGAAATCCCCAAAAGAGGTTATAGGCCTATACAAATATCTTACAAGAGAATTGGGCTGCTCATGCAGGTTGTTTTTTACACTGCAGAAAGTTTTAGGAAGAAAGGGATGTCACCTTAGAAACCTGAGTAGGGCAGGAATGTGAGATGATCAGACTAGCAATTTCATTACAAGTGTTGCAGTAATTGTTATTTTAATTAAAGTCCCAGCTCTTGGAGATGGGTTAATGTTGGAGAAATTCCATTTTCTTTTAGGAAAGCATGTTTCTAGTCTGATGTTTGTCAAACAACATTTGGAAATATAACCTGTGTCCTAGCCTGCTAGCTGGGCTCAAATGCAATGAAAGCTGATCTGAATGTACAATGCATTTTCATTATTTGAGACAAAACACCTCTTGAGTGGAAAGCCAAACTACTGGGCACCAGACTTTAAAATGTGGCATGGTTAATTCTGGATGTTTAAATTCAAGACCTGAAATGTGCTGAGATTGAGAATGGCAGATGGAAGAGGCTGTGGCAGTCTGTCATGGGAAGGAGGATGTGGTAGGGGTGCAAAATACCTGTTTGTGACCAGGAGGAACAGAGCAGTTGTAGCAAACTCGATGTGCTAGGTGTACATCCAGGAGGAGCAAAAGCATGCTCTCTGCCAGGGAGTGAAATGCTATCAGAGAAAAATTGCTCTGCTTTTACTGCTGAATCCAGTTTCTTGCAGAGACTGATTTACTTGATCTTTTGGCACCAAAATGCCATTAAACAGTGTCTTCAAAATTGTATGAAATGAACTAGGCCCTGATTTCAGTCCACAGACAAGCTGTATTCTCTCCAGGCTTCTATACCTGGCTGAGGCTCAGGCAAGTTCTTTCACCACTGGCACCCTCAGCTCTGCAGGGTTTTAAGAAATTCATCTGCTTCTCCTTCTCTATGAGTGGCACAGAAAGGAACTGATTATATTTTGGCTTTGTGGAAGCAGGATTTTAACCATTTTCCATACGTACAGGTTTGTTTTATTTCTCCTAGCAACTACTTTGTAGAGTCTCTCCTGCTGCAGAAACCTGGGAAACAAGACCAGGAGTTTACCTACACCAGAGAAATATGCTGCCATAGTTTGTTTGTGGGTTTTGTTTTTTTTATCCTCTCCTATGAATTTGCTATGCATAATCAATTTCAAAATGCTATAAAAAGAGCCAACATGAAAGAAATTCAAAACCCTTGGTGGAGTGTTGTCTTTAAAAATAACTACATTTTGGCTTCAGGCCAACCATGCTGAGAACAAATGGAATAAAAATTCTCCTAAAATATTTAATATTACACAGTGGATTATACGGGATTACAAATAATCAAACATGTCTGTTTATTTTTAAAAAGACATTCATGTCAAATGCAGCTCTGTAGCTTTCATGTTTGTTTGTTACTACTCAATGACATTTTAATAAGAGCCTCTTACTTATGAGAAAATAGTACTTTATTACTCATTGGATTTTGCCTTTTTCTTATGCCTACTCAAATTCAGAGGATTTCTTACATGCACTTCCAAGAGGAGTAGGATGGAATCTGTTTCCAATTGGCAAACTGTACTTTCTTCCTTCCCTACCCCATGAAACCTACCACAAACCCATGGAAGATGGTCATCAAGTGACCTAGTTTGTTGGATCGAATCAGTGGTGAAAACACACCAATTTTACATAGTATCTGCTCTGGCATTAGGGATTTTGATGCCTCTTCTTCTCCCAAACGTGGCTGGTAAGAGTCTCTACTTACATAATTGGCAGAGTTTTGGGAACAAGCTTTATTAATTTGTCTGCTTTTAAAAGGACGAGTACATCAGGAAGAATGGGATAAAGGAATGGAGTAAGAGTGGCTATTATGAGGGATTTTTAATGGATTAGTGACATTTGAGGAAGAAAGTGGGTTCCTCAAAGTGCAAAAGCACCTTTCAGATTATGGAAGTAATATTTGTCCAACCATTGAAATAAAATAGCCAATATGATCAGTGTTCCTGGACAGAGAATTTGGACCCTGAGGCTCAGTATTTAGAACCTCTTCTCAGCTGCCAGCTGACCCTGGTGGTGCCAAAATTCCCCAGGCACTTGTACTTCTGTCATCAAAGCCCTCCAGGTGCGTGCACTTCTGCTATTGAGAAAGGGCAAAATTATGCAAATCTGATGCAGGCAGGCAATGTGGCAGCTAACACTTGGCATGATTCACAAGCTAGACCCTCATTTTCCTATTTCCCCTCAGGAGCCTCAGCTGGGACATCAAAATGCGTCTACCATATTGGAACAGCATGCAAGTCCATTTCCCACCTCCAGCCACTGTGATCTGGTGGGGCTCTCAGAGCGAAATCCTCTCCAACCGCTTGTGCTAAAGCTGAGTACCACACTCTAATATTTATAGTGCCCAGGCTGCCCATCTGACTGCACAACCACCACATCTGAGACCCTTCTCCAGCCTTTCTTTGGCATGGTAGCAAAGGGAAAGTTTTGGCTCAAGTTTTTTCTCCTGTTTTCCCTGCTCCCGCCTAAATGGATGGAGCATAAAGAGCGCTGCAGCTCTACCTTACACAACTGAATGGGCTCAGACGGAGGAGCAAAGTCTTGTCCACATGTTCTGTCTCAGCTGCAGCTGTGTTGGCTTAGTTTTTGTCACCAAATGCTCATCTGCACACCCTGCCAGGAGGGAAGGTTGTTAAGCTGTACTATGCCTTAACCCATCTAAGTCGAAATAAACTCATTGTAGCTTGCAGATCTCAAAGCAAACCTATACAGTTGACACAAAGGAGGTGGGCAGGGCTCCCAGGAAGGGGTCTATATGAACAGTTCTGGGAAGGTAGCCTGCAGGTGGAGGAGTGAGGAGGTCTCCTTCACCAGCACAGCACAGCCAGAAGAGGATATAGGAACAAGACTTCAGCCACATCAAAAAATGGGGGCTGATGCAGCTTCTGTGGAAAATTGATGAAGGGACTCAATTGTGCCTGAACTCCTGTGCTTGCTTGTATTTCTTGGCCTAGTCTGCAAGATGCCAATTTAGCTATTAAGGTCTAGTAACAAAATGGAAAGCTTAATTATAAATGATGAAATGTTCCATTAGAGGTTAATAGAATGGTCTGATAAACAAATCTATTGTTGCATTTCATCTCCCTGTTAACAAATTACTGGTTTGTCAGTTGCCTGCTTCCACCCTTCCCTACTTTCTTTCTGTGTTTTTTGTTTATAATGCAGTTGCTTGCATATTATCTGTCTTTTCTTTGAAGATAACAAAGTATAACTAAGACTTAGCTACACAGCTTTAGCTAAAATATCTCATGTTGTTGCTAAAACCACATCTCCTGCTTCAGTCATGCAGAAATGGATGAAATGGGAATCAGACTCAGGGGATTTAACTGCAGTGCCAAAAGGCAGGGAGAGCCCTGGGGAATCAGCACCATCTTTTAGCCTTCTGACGTTGACACCTGGGAAATTTGAGATGAATGTATCGGATAGAACAGAGCTTGCACATCATCTCCATAAAAATCCCCCGTTTCCAGTTTCACTGAACTCTGTACTCTTAGGCACTTCTGCCAGAGTTGAAAAGCACTTTATAGGCACTGAGAAGAGTCTTGCAACACACCTGTATGTTAAGTGCTATCTTTATTTAAAAGATTGAAGGAGGAAGGAGAAGAGGGAAGGGAAGCCAAGAGGGAATAGTGCCAAGAGGGACTTATAAAAATACTTGTGCAAGTTAACTTCATGGGAATTAGGCACCCATCTGACTTCAATGTATCCCATGAAGGAATCTAACTCCTGTGGATGAACTCCCTCAGGGATTTTTGCAAGCCTCTTGAAGTAACATTAAATCTTTGTAAATCTCATACAGAAGGGTATGTCAAGTCTGAGCCAACTGTGATTATGGTTTTCACTGTAGTAAATGGGACTTGTGGCTATACAAGAGATCAGCCTATCCAACTCTAAGGAGATGACGGTGAGCCTGGGTAATCCAGAAGCCTGCCACACTAGCTGGCCAAGTGTGCTCAGACATGAAAGGCTCCATGTGTTCTGACTGTGTGTTCAGAATCAATATTTACTTGGTACTGAGGGTGGCCCCCAGAAGACTAAGTCACCTCTGGGGTGACTTGCACATGCCAGTCTGTAATTGAGCAGGAAATACAATCTAGCTCATCTTACACCAGCAATAAAGGTAGTGCTACTTCTTGGTGTAGTTAATGGCAGGGTAGGGAAGGCACTGAGGCAGAGAAGACTACAATGAAGCAACCTGCTTCCTCTGAAGACTTGAGATACCTGGCAGCTCTTTTGTGCCCGAGTTCAGAAATGTTCAGTATTTGTGATGCTAAGTTTTTTTCTTCTTCTGGTCTCTATGATTATACATAGTCTCTAAACAGGTCATTCAAATTACAGGATATATTTTTAAATTTCATTGTCTCCTCAAAAATCAAACAACATTTCCTTTCCCCCAAGATCTCAGCAAGACAGCTGGCAAATCCACGCTTACAGGCAAAAATTACAGAAAACACAAAAACTACACGGACAACAAAAAAAAAGGCAGGAATTCAATGCAGTATACTGCACTCCCTGAGCACAACTATAAAGATAGCTCAGTATAGATAAGACCCTGTCAGAGCTTTTGAGACCTCTTCATACATTTTACAGTGTGCTGCAAAACTAGCAGGCTTGGCCCCAGTGCTTCTCTGATTACAAAGCCAAGAGAAAAGCAACAGCAGAAATGAGAGCTGTGTCTGCTGATACAGTGAATGCTGTAGAACCTGCTGGAGCATTGCTGCTGCATGTACGAGTGTGTCTGTTTGCTCAGGTGTGAATATATGTATTACCTTCCTTTGTTTACATGGATGCTTTGGTTTCCTGTGTTTATACAAGCTTGTTCTAAAGCCTGGCACATCTCATCTTTGAAGCTGTGAATCCTGCAAATTCCATCCAAGCATACTGCCAGCAATCCACAGCTGTACACAGCAAGAGCAAGTGAATAAACCAAGTGTGACTGGAAGGAAAGCAAAGCTGCTTTGCTCTTGTGTGAGCTTTCTCTTTAGTTCTGTGAAAGACCCAATTTAGCAGAGCACTTTACTTTCAAACTGTATGCTTTTACTGAAGGCTGCTAGAGGACCTAAAGATGTACCTGAATGCTTTGCTGAATCGAGGCCTAAAAAAGAGAGCATAACAGAGAAAATGTTGATCATTATCTAAGAAATGATGGGCTGGCATCATGCTGATAGAAGTACTTTTTCAGTGCACATAAAAACAGTAGGGATTACAGGTGAGGAATGGGTTTCTGCACCTTATCTCTCACTCATTGAAACAAATGGTTTTATGTTTCCAGCAAGTTTATTTAACTTATTCTTTCCAAACAGGCATTTTGTTTTTTATTCAGGTAGGAACAAAGGAGAATGAACTCTTCTGATTGTTCTGCAAGTTCAGAGCAGCCTTTGTTTTTCTCCAGTGACACATTTTGTTTTACATGTTGGCAAACCTGGGGTTGGATGTCTGTTTATCCTCTGTGCTGGAGACCAGCACACCATTTGCTAAGTACAGAAGTATTTCTGAAACTAGGAAAAGCAAACAATGTTCTGGGAACATAAATGTCTTCCCTGGTTAACAATTTCTCTTACAGAGAAAGAGAAGGGAGAGGAGAATTTGAATTTGAATGTGCCCCCACTCCACACACACGCATATACACCTCCTGCCAAAAGATGCATCTGGTTCTATAAAAATCCCAGATCCTCTTGCATGAATGCAATCTGAAGTCATAGGTTTGCATAAGAACCAAATCCTCAGCCAGAGGGCTGTGAAGTATCTGTCAGCTCGTCAGCTGGATACATACAGAGAGAGCTATTTAGAGCTGATGTTGCTGCTTGGAAGACAGGGACTTGCTTATCTTTTTACTTCTGTGCACCTGTGGCCTGTCTTGCCTATTTCATAATGCTTCTACTCACTTTTACATCCCCTTGTTTGAGCTAAGGGCAACTTTAAAGCAAGTGACTGATGTTTGGGTGCTCTGATCCTTGGGCATGGCAAACCTTTACCCAGGGGCGGTGAGGCAGTGGGGTGTGGAGGTGCTGCCTTGTGAGATAGGGAGGGAGGGCCCTACATGGAAGGAGGGTCAGTGAATATCTGGGAGAGAGGTAGTCAGCAAAGCCAATGGGAGTGCATCTAACCCGTCGGATCTACAGGGAGGTAGCTTGGGAAAGGTTTACTTTTATGAAGGAAGCAACTGCAGCACAAAAAGCACCGCATGAAATAATATTAGGCATGATTCACAAGAACCTCCTGCCCTTGTCTCAAGATATGCAGGCTTTGCTTTAATTTCTGTTTCAAACAAACTACAGGCTTTGAACAAAAATTCAGCCAAAACAATGCAGGTTAAGCAAAGAGGCTTTCAGAAATAGTGCATCATTGACCATACCATCCTGCAAATAACCAGCTTTGTAACAGAGGGTAATAGCATCACTGACTCTCTACCCTTTTAAATATAAAAGGAAAAAAATATGCTTTTGGTCCCATTGTCTCTACATGTCAGCTACAGGTCTCTACAAATTATCAGGATGTTTCTCAGAGGAGACACTACAGTGCCTGTAATGCTGCTGCTGGTAAGGTATCAGAATCTCTTTCCAGATTCAGGTGCTGGCCAGCAAGCTTGAAATTGCATCCCACTGTGATGTTCTTTTCCCTATTCCACTGAAACAAATGGGGTAGTGGTTCACTGCTGACTCTTTCTCAAAGTGTGGTGTGTGGCAGTGATCTTGGAAAGAGGTCTGCGAGGCAAGCTCTCCCATTCCTGCTCTGAAGTGCTCTAGCAGATTAAAAACAGTGGGATGGAGAAAGAGAGGTTGCTGAGCAGTTAATGGCACTAGAATGGAGAAATTGCATGTTGTGATGAACATTGTCAAAGTTTGTGACCTTGCCTAGTGCATGTTGTGCTGATTATACCAAAGGAAGAAGCAGATGTGAGGGAAAATTGAGTTTCATTTCCTCCCAGCTATCCCAGGCCCTCTTTGATAAGTGGAGGATTATGCTGCTTTAGGAAAATAACATATATATCTCTGTGTAATAATGATGGATGTTTTCCCCCAACCCAAGTAACTGTGATAGATGCAGCTGGCTGCAGCCTGTGATGAACATGAAGGTTAATTGGCAACAAGGGCACAGCAGTCCCTAAGTAGCATTATTCTGTGGTATATTCACATGCTGTCATTAATTTTTCTATTTGCTTGACTTTACAAAAACACATACCAACAAAATCTGAAAAGAATGGCAGTAAGAGCTCAATTATACCTCTTAGCAAGGTAGTACTGAGGATGAGGAGGAGCTGAATTAACCAAGTGCTTGATGACATTATGCCTCTGTACAGCCTAATGCCTCCAGGTAACGGGAGAGCACACTGTGCAGTGGCATTTGCTACATCTGTGCTCTTCTGTCTCTTCTACCTGGTTTGTTAAAAGATTGATTATCATAACACTTCCAGGCCACGGCTATTTTGTTATAGCAGAGTTCAACCTGAGTCAGAATTTGAACTCCTGAAGCACTGAAAAAGAAAAAGATATATGGAATGTAGGACTAGAGCTGTTGTGCAGTGTGAGAGTGCATACATGGCAGATGGAGTCTGGTGTCTTTTCTCTGAAGGTGGCCAGCATCTGATGGATGATCTGCATTTAGAGGAATGGTCAAAGACCCCAGTAATAGGCTGTTATGGGGATAATTTGCTTTCCACATGGGGAGCCAGCCTCATCTGGTAGAGTTACAGACTTTCAGCTCCAAAAATCTGAGGTATTGTGGACTTTCCAAAAGTAGTCAGGGGGAGCCCAAGGCACTCTCATTCCCAGTTTACTGTTTGTCCACACATATGCCTTTTTGGACACCAGCAAAGTTGGGTTTAGCAGGATAATGTGTAGCAGCGGTTCCTGCAATACATATTCCTGTTAGACAAAAAAACCCCCATGTTTCCTATACTCTGTATTTATACATTTAGGGATGGGGCCATAAAGCTTAGAGCAGCAGAAGGTTCTGCAAAGCAGCTGTAAGAGTAGAATGCAGCAGGAATTACAACAGAGATGTGAATGAGAACCAGTGAAACACAGGTACCTGACAAACGATGTTTGTCTCTGCTGATCCCACAGAGTTGCACAAACATGCAAGACAAGTCGAGCCCATACAACATGTGAAACAATATGCACTTGTCAGAACATTCCAAACAAAACCCTACCAGACTACTCACTCCCTCTCCACCAAACAAAGCAGTTTAAGACCTTTTGCTTTATTATAAAAGTCAACAAGTCAGAAATTATCCATATTCTTAAATAAAACTGATTTTTACAAGGTTTTATTTGAGCGAATGGTGACTGTCAGTGTATGGGTATATTAGTATGTGTACAAGGGCGGCTTTCAGTGTAAAGTATATTCAGATAGCAGGGAAAATTAGGTCCCAGTGATCCACCTCAAGTGAGACCATAACTTCTAATACCTTTGCAAGATTTCAGGGGGAAAAAAATCATGTCAGATGCAAAACCTACTGCCCAATTAACTCCATGAAAATGGCCAAATTATGAAATTTGGCCATCAAAAATAAATACGCACACCAAGAAAAATCACAAGTGTCTGCACTGCCTACGAGTAACTCTGTATGTGTTCTTTTTCACACTTGCACCCTTACAACATATTGCAAGCACATGAGGGAGAGGAGGAAATGGGAGCGGGGGCAGGATTCCTGCATGTTACAGATACTGCTAACAGGTTTTTTTTTAGTCTTTGCTTAAGACCTTCTGGTTGCTGTATTTCATGTAGGAGAAAATTTCAAGATCCTTCCCTTGTTATCACTGGTTCTAACAGCTATGTGTGCCCTGATGAGACTATTTTCTTGGGCATATTCCTATTAGTGCTCTTAAACATGTCTCTCCATTTGCCTCTTTTGGCTCAACTGCAATACAAAGCTTTAGGCATACTGCTAAATGAGGACGTAAACTTTTCCAGACTTTTGCAAACAACTAGACTTCTGAAGAAGATAAATTGTTATTGCTTTTGCACTGCTCCTTTCTTGGGAAAAATGAAACTCTGCCACTGTGCCAGTATTGCATAGAAGTTTATTGGGTGAGCAATAACATGTCATTGTCAATTGAACTAATAAGCAACGGAAAAGCTGGCAAGAAAAATTCAAGCTCCTGAAAATAATTTCTGAATCTATTTCACATTCACATACTTAATTATTCATTAAAAGAAACCAGAATGACTGACAGGATCACAATCCTTCTCAGTGGGCCCTAAAAATTAATCAAGATACTAACTATGCCTGTGGCATTTTTTTTAGTGGAAATGCAGCAAGAAAGTAGGAAAAGTATAGGTACAGCTTGAGGGAATGCACTCCTAAGCCATTATTGTCATGTCAAAGACTTTAGAACGGTGTATGTCCTGTATTTCAGAAGGGGCTATCTTGACAGGGATGTAAGACTTGGGGCAGTACATCACCATGGTGAGGAAGATCTTGCTTTTGGCCAGTATCAAACCAACCTATTTTATCATGCATTTTTCAGCTCACCAGTATGACATTACATGATTCAGCAGAAACCACACAGTGCAAACTCCTACACGGTTGCAAGGCACTCTGGCTTTAAAATGAGTCCCACAAATCTATCTGTCAATGCCTCAGACTTCTAGAAAGGATTACAAAGTTAGCACTGCACAAAAGCAGCATAGGGGAGCCTGACTCATGCCAAACTGTGGCTTAAGAGCAGCTTAGGGAGCAAAGGTAAGGTTAAAGGTGGCTTTACTACATCCTTATATACTACTAGTTCTCTGTCAGTTTCTTCCAGGTCATACCCTTGATCGCTTCCTTTCCTTTACTGCAATGTTTTTTGCCATTTTTAAGCTGCTCCTGCATCTCATACTTCAGGTCTCAGGTGGGTTACAGGATGTAGTGAAGTTCCCACAAACTAGATGTGTATTGTGTGGAGACCTGTGATTATGGAAGAGCTGGACTCAGTGTCCCAAATGATTCCTTCTAGTGCTGTGGGAACATAGCACCAGAAAGTACACTAGAAATTCAGCAATATTTAGCGTATTCTGAAGGCTATTTAAAGTTGTGCCAGCTGCTAAACACAGCAGGGATTCAACAGGGTGATAAAGGACATTTTAGACCAAGTCCTGACTTACGCTCTCTGCAGGGAGGTAATACAGAAATTGCTAGGAAAGCTCTGCTCAGTCTGAGAATTCACCTATTTTGGGATAAGGCTTCCAGGGCTGAGTGAGGGCAGATTTATACCAGATGAATGGTGCAAATCTACAGTAATGCAAACAGGGTCTGAATGTGGAAAGGGAATAACAATAGAAGAATCACTTAAAGCCAAAGATTGGTATTTCAGACCTAGCTAGCTGGAGGCTGGGCTTTTTTTGGCATTTGATTTTTCATTCATTAAACTGTTAACCCATTTTCTGTCCCTGTTAATGCAACTCAATTGCATCAGTGCTTTAACAAGCTGTTAAAGGAACCCTCATATAGAAATGGATGGCAAAATTGTGTCTGTATTACTGCACTTTGACTCTGTACATGGGCATAATGTACTGAGCATGATACAGTGCTCCTTCAGTACTCTCACTGGGGGTAGTAAAAAGTAAAGAAAGGCTGGGATGTTTGAGGGAAAATCTCTAAGCTCTGAGCTTTATGTGTGATTCAAAAGCCAGGATTTTGAAATGATGCTAGCTGGTTGTAAATTGAAGCTGCAAGAAGCAGCAGTGTGTCCAAGTAAAAGTATGCTGCCTTGTTATATGTATTGAAAAAAGAACACCGGAAAACTTGAGGAAGAGTTTGATGCTATCAGCTCTTGTGACTACTTGTGCTTGTTAACTTGGTTATTTTTTGTGCTTGACCAAAAAGAAAATAAAATTTATCCTCTGTGGCCTGCACATTGCTAATATAAGTGGCGAAGAAGGGCCAAAACCACCCTCTTCACTACTCAAGGTGCGCATAGGCTGACCTAATACACAGGCTCTGGAGCTCGCTCAGGCCAGGGCTGTAATCACATGGTGGAGGCATCTCTGCAGGGGTCAGACCCGGCCAGTCACAGCACCTCAGACAGAAAAGTCTTTGTCCCCACACTCAAACACAGAGAGGTCCACACAGGTGCCACTGAGACACAAAGCACACTTCATTTACACATCAGTGGAGAATAGTTTGAATAAATCCAGGCATTGAACTTAATACTGTACTCTATCAATACCAATTGCTGATAGTGATGCCTTTTCCTGGTCTTAAAATCAAGAGTCACACACGGTTAGAAGGGGAAAAGGGATTTCACCTTGGTATTTATTTTAAGGATCCTTGGGTGTACATGTCCAGGTCACATGCATCGAGATGCACCCCGCCGAGTCTATCTATGTGTCCCTCTCTGTCCCCTCCTCCCCAACACTGGGTATAACATTATAGGTTTTACTAGTTAGCATACCTGTCAAAGATTCCCCAATGAGAGGCTCAAGTGAGCCCCCTCTCCAAGGAACCTTCCCCTGGATGGTTCTATCTTGGTTTACAGAATGTGTTCTGGAGAGGACCTTGGGGTCTGGGGCACACCGATCCCTAGCTACGAAGCTTCTAAAATGTTTCGTCTCTTAGCTTGACAAACAAGTCCAAGAACATAGGCAAAAAGCACTAGGAATACAGAAGTTGTAAAAAGGTGTAACAGGGGTATAAAAGAAAAGACAAAAATCTTCATGGCATCAATAGCAGCATGGCATCATTCAGCTGGTGTCGAAACCTTTTAAGCCATTTCCACGGTGCCGTCCCATGGCTGAGTGCCCCCCCTGTTCCTGCTCAAGGGGAAGATGGGGTATTTTTCAGCCCCCCACTACCTGACTGTGCTGTGTTTGGTCCATCATCAGCTCTCCTGTATGGAAGCTCCTCTTCTGTTAGGGGGTGTGACCTTACAATTGCCATGGCACCCGACGTCCCCTGGATCACACCTAAGGGCTGTGGTACCCAGGGCCCCTGCGGCTGGAGACGAGGCACAGCGCAAGGGGATGCTCAGGCCTCTGAAGGGTGACTGCACCACGCTCCGGAGTGTTTCCCTTCCTCACTGCTCTAGGAGGAGTGCACAAAACGAGGCACAGCAACAACGAGGAAAAAAAAGAGGTTTTTTTGGAAGAAAAAAGGAAAAAAATCAAAAGCGGAGCCTCAGTGCAGTCTTAACAACGCATGTTGGCATTTGATGGCAGGGCTGAAATTCCGGTTGACTTGTGCAGAATTCCCAGGCGGGAGACGCGGGACCCGGCCCCGCTCCCGGCCCCGCTCCCGGCCCCTCTCCCGGCCCCGCTCCCGGCCCCGCTCCCGGCCCCAGCTCCGGCCGCAGCCGCCACGCGGGGGAGCTCCAGGCCTTGCAGCGGCCCGGGACTGAACTCGGCCTCAGGCTCGGCCCGCCGACACTTTGAAAAAAAATAATTAAATCGGCGCTTTGATGGGATATCGGCAAATAATTTAAGAGTAAAAGGGAAAGGGCCGCCAGTGTTAAAAAAACTCCAAAAGAAACAAACACCTCCCCCCCCCCCCCCCCCCAAATCTCCTTCACTGATACACATTTTAAACCACAAACAGCTAACCCTTACACTTGTTTCCTAGTAAACTACTTAACTGTGACAAAAAAGGGTGGATTTTTTCAGCATTTTAAACAGCTCAGCTGGAAAGCAGAGAAATTAGCATGAAGTGAAATATTTGTGGGCGCTTAATACAGTTAAAAGATTGTTATTTTCCCTGACATAAGACACCAGGGCCAATTAACCATTTCTAACTAAGTAGCCTAAAACAGAATAGCAGACAACAAGAAATAGTAGCCAAAAAGTGATGACCAAACTGTGCAAGGAAGAGAGACTGGCTGTGAACATGAGGTAAATAAATTTCTAATACAAACCTGTGAAACTAGTATAGCATGGAAAGGCAACAACTGGATGGAAGAATGAGGATGAAGAAATTATGCTCAGAACTGACATTACTAAACAGAGTTCTCTCCAAATCCTACCCGTTAAATGTGAAGCTTTTGTTCATCTGGATGTGCATCACATTGCATGGCATAGCTCTCCTACACAAATGTGTAATGGAATGCGTTTCTTTCTACTCATCTGCCAAACTCCAAACTTTCATCATTTTTGCTGAGATTTCTATACAAAAGAAAGTTAAATGTATACAGTAAGAAACATGTATTTCATTTTGTCTTTGAATGACTCGAAAATTGCCTAATCAGGGTGTCACCAGACTGTGATTATGTGCCTTTTTATTACTCTGGATTTTTTAAAATTATTTTTTGTAATGTTTAAAGTTTTTGGTCTCTAAACAGTTGGCACTGGAGTGGGCAGTTTGTATGCCATGGTCTGGAATGGGAAAGAGAGTTAACAATTTCTCTGAAAGGGATGAGGTAATGTTTACAGATTCATAACCAGGCTGTTGCTGGTGATGTTGTTTGCTCGTCAAGGTTGGGTTAACAGTGTAACTGCAATGGTGACTCTCTGGAAACCTAGAAATGCAGAACAGCACTTTAGCAACTAAAAAAGACTGAAACCTAGTGCTAGCTTACAGTTCTTGTAGCTAGGAGAAAATTTTGGAAGAAATCCTGCAGTCCCAGAGGCTGTCTTTATTTTCACATTGGTGATTTATGATGACAATTTTCTCACGCTTTGTAATGACACCTCAGGTAAACTGTCTTGCTCACAACACAGAGCTTGGCCACAATGGGGAAAAAAAGTGCATTGCAGCCTCACATGTAGAGCCTGACAAAAATCTTAAGATACTCTGACACTTTTGGGTGCTAAAAAAACAAGCTCAGAGTGTCTTTCCAAAGGACAAATGTTTTCCTGCGAGCCTAGGATGAATATATACATCAGCAGCTATTTTTCAACTGCCACTTTTTCACAGTTTAGCCAACTTTGAATTATTTGTGTTGGAACAGTATCTTAAAGAGATGTAAAAAGGTGTGGGTTTAAGCTACATTGATTGTCATGATGATCTTCCTTAAGATCATTGCATGTAATGATTAGATCTTCCCTAAATCTCTGAATGATAAGCAATTGGCTGTACATATAAGGGCCTGAGATTATCTGTGTCTCTAAAATTATCTATGTATGTAAGTATTTGCAAGATTGGGCTTGTCTAGGCTAACTTGTGGGCACCAGAGCTAATTCTCATTTTAGCTTAAATTAATTTTTTTTTGCACTTGTCTGGTCCTTGATAGCTTTGCCTTGCCAGTAGAAAAAAAAAGCAGCGACTTTAATTGCAATGCAGTGTGAGAAAAATTCCAAACTCCTGAGACGAGCGAGATTTGCATTGACCTCGCATCCACGCTTCCCAGCGCCGGGGAGCTCACTGTCACGCGTTCCTGCTCTGGCTCCCAAACCGGGATGAGATGCTGTGCAGCGCAGCATTTGCTGCCTGCCATCCTACGGAGCCGTGCTCTTTGTCTGCAGCACTTGTAAGGGCAAGCCCGCGGGGCTGCGCGGCCAAGTGCGCTGCGCAGAGCCCCCAGCCCTCCCCGGCGCTGTCAGCAGCCCCGCCGGACCAGCACCTCATCCATCCTGCTGAAGGGCTGCTGCTGTGGGATCTCTGCCTGGCGCAGGACTTGGCCCTTGCACAGGTACCAGGCAGTGCCGGGAACTGCAGCACGGCACTGACCCCCTCCATAAAGATGATCTTACCACCTCGCCATCAAAATCAACACTACTGCTATCAAACACTGCCTGGGAGAGACATCTGCTATTTAAATGTATTCCAGCAGATGAAAGGAATGGGAACATAAAACCCAAACACTTCCCTTTTTTCCTAATGTAATCAGTATTTTTAAGCAGTTTATCTGCTTATTAATAGGAAGGTTTTAAAACATTTTGCTTGAGCTGACATTCTTTAATTATAATATTCACACTGCTGAATATGCAGTCACACCAGCAGAAGCTCTATTGTGAAAGAACGCGCAGATTCAATCTGTTTCTTTCTCTGAATTTTTCTGACTTGGTCTTATTTTTCCATTCATCATTATATTTTTGTTTGCTTCTCACATTTCTTTTCAAATGTGTGGGTTTTTTCCTCTTACTCTGTTGTTCCACTTGAAAACACCAGGATTAGCATGCAGATGTTTTTTTGATCAGAGATTTTTTTTTAATCATTTTCATTTCCCACAGTCTATTTGTATAGCTGGGGATTTTTTTGTTTGTTTGTTTTTGACCCTGTCTTGTTGTTTTGTTTTTTTTCTTTTTAATGTATTACCCTAGTCTGAGTGTAAACACCTTCTGTTTGCTATTGTTTTCTTAAAATAGCATTTTAGAAAATTAACTTCTAGTCAAATAGATCATGAGCTATGCTAGCTCTGGCAATAATCTAATAACTTCCATGTTTTTAGTGCTTTGATAACCGTGAAAGCTTAGGTCAAATAGATATTGGTTTAGGAAGCTTTTGGAAAAAAAAAAAAAAGGATAAGGTTTCAGCATGTATGTTATTTGTGGAAAGATTGTGCTGTAATACCTTTAAAATGGCTTTTAGAATTCACCTAAGTTATAGGATTTACTGAACACAGGTTGATGAGAAAAGTATTAATACTCCTTGCCAATAAGAAAGGACCAACTTCCTATTTTTTATTTAATTAAAAGGAATAATGACCTCTTTAAATGAGCTCCAGTTGGAATTTGGGCTAGGTTGTTATCTGCAGGCTATCATTCACAGGAGTTGAATTACACTTAATTTTTAGAAAGCTGAGAGGAGAAAAAGACATTCAGCATCTTAGCCCAGGGAAACTGCCTTTGAATGCTGCTTTAAGCAATGACAAGCAGAAAGAATACAACCTAAGCTGTTACCACCCATGAAACTTGCAACATCCACCTTCATTAAATCTATACAACAAACACTGAAGAGGTTCAAGAATGCCTTATCTCTTGCATTAGAAGCAATGATCAATGGATTTTACAGGGCTGGTATTTCAAGATCAATTTTTAATGTCAAGAAACTAAAGTTGGGGGTAGGTGTTCTTCCATAACGCTGAACATTTCCAGTAACTACAATATCCACCACTGCTGTTTAGTGGCTGCATATATTTTTAAGAACATCCATGCCTGAAGCATCCATGGATAGGGAAGCTCATCTCCACACCATCCCTTACAAGGAAAGGCAAAATTGCCCGCAGCGATGTGTGCTGGGCCAGCTCCGAAATGCCATGAACATGTTGCTCGGGAGCTCGGCCAAGACAAGAGAAACTCCTGTTCATTTCTAAAGTTCATTTAATGCCTAAAACTTTGTAGGGTCCCTCTTATCCAGAATGACTTTTGTCCCTGAGGGGCCACAGCAATTGTATCACCATGTCCTGGCACCCCGAAGGAGCAGCTCCGGGGCAGCGGCACAGAGCCTGGAGTTCCAGCACTGAGCAAGCACAACATGCACAATCTAGTTACCTCTTAGGAAGTATCTGCTACCACCTCTCCCATGCAGTCGACTTAATTCCTGAAAAGGGTTATTGGCTAAAGTTAAAAAAAGATGATATTGAAATGTGAATTGTCCCTTCAAGGTTTTTCTACAAGTAAGCAAATGAAAAAAAAAAAGGATGATGCTTTTTCCTTTGTTTCTAGATACCTCATTAAAAACGGGAAATTTTTTAAGTGTTTAAAAAAGCTATCTTTTTTCCCCACAAGATAAAGCATAAGGTTATCTATTACCTGAAGCTATAATCAGGTTAATATAACAAATCTGTTTTTTCCCTGCAATCCTATTTCTTTTTGCCCAAGTAATCAATTTTTTGTGACATCACATACTTCAAGGAGAAAACAGAGGATGACTCTGCTACAGCAGTACAGCAGAGCAGCAAAGAGATTTTTTTTGTCTTGCTCCGCAATATGTAACTGAAAATGCTTTAGGGGTTAGTCAGATTTCTTTAGAGCTGTGGCCATTAAAAAATGTTTTCCCAACCCTTCTTCTGTGTCCTATCACAAACAGACAAGGGCAGAAGTTCCTGTAGCCCCTTTGTACCAGCAAAGCCGAAGCAGAAGCAGAAGCAAAGGCAAGGGACAAACCTCTCCCAAGCAGGTGTTTCTGGGGAAACGTGGATGTGTGCCATCTCATGGGAGGGACCTGGGTGTATGAGATTACAGAGGGATTATCCTAAAGTTGCTGCCTTCTATCTTGTAATCTAGTGATTTCCTATCCCAGCACAGCAGTTTATTTCAAGAAGAGCACAATTTAGCATCTCTTTGAGCATCCCATTATTACTGAATGTATTGTAATTAGTTCCTGCTTGTGAAGCACTCTGACACAGAGGAACATGCAAGTGTTAAGTGTTGCAATCATGACCATTCACCTTTACGTGATACTTTTCTGTTTTATTTAGCTACTTGTGACCAAGGCATCTGCGTGTCTTTGGCCAGGCTGCACACAGGTGAACTAGTGAGACCACAGGAATGGAAAAATGCAGTCCTGAAATATGCCTTGCTCCAGAAAGCTGAGAGATAATTTTGCTGGTAATGAATAGGCAACTAGTTAGCAAGGCATTTATAAATGATTGCAATTAACTTTACTGCATTGCCAACCCCAAGTCTCCAAGTTAGTTGTAAACTGGACTAACTTAAAAATAACCTAAGATTGTTCTTTTCTATTCTTTCCTTTGGTAGATTTCATGTTTTCAAGGCATTCTTCACATGCAAGAGCTACAGATTTTACTTTTTCAGTAAAATCCATATATAAAAACATCTTTGCCTTGACAGATCAGAGCTTTAAGGAAATCAATGCTGAGTGGACAACAAGGAATGACATACACAGTAAATTTTCAGAAGAAACAAACACCACCAAAAGCCTAAAATGTAAAATACTTGTTAATTCTAGTCACATAAGCTGACAATTTCATTAAATTCTATGAGTTAAAATCTCAACCTTGCAAACTCATAGAAGTCCACTGAAAATGTCACCAGGATCTCCAGTGGAGAGGGAGGACCAATAATTCAATTTAACTAAGAGTGATTGTAGGTCCTGTCATTTGGCAAGACAATCTAAATGACAGAAAATAGGATCATGTACTGTTATAAATTTCATTGGGTTTGGCTTTGCCTTTTCCTTGGAAGAATACTGATGTGCATGTCTGATGAACTGAAACTCAAGGCTGAGTTTTAGATCTGACTTGGATTTTAGTAGAAGGAAAAGATGTCTGTGTGGCATGAACAGATACATGCATTCTAGATGCAGAAACATCTATTTCTGTGAGGGCGAGAATCAGTTTTACTTACAATTACATTCCATGGGCTTTTTCTTACATGCCTGTGCTTCTGTTAGGGTGCATATCTACAAAGCTTGCACACTCAGACAATCTTCAAACCCCACTGTCCAGGTCTGCAAATACCTATTCCAGTGAGTCATCGCTAGCTTCATGAAATAATTTTCCATTGTAAACTTTCAAGTGATCTGCTTTGGGGTATAAAGACCTTAAAAGGCAGTGATAAAACGTACTTTGAGAAAAAAAATTGAACTCAGCATGAGATCACTCATGAAAGGAAAAGCACTGACACTCAAACCTCAAGTTATCAGATTCCTTTTTAAAAACTGGTGTCTAATGGGTGGTTGCAAACCTGTATCTTCAGTGCTCCTTTCCTGTTCCTTCTCCATCAGAGGAGATATCTCAAGTTTTACAATTTAAAAATGTAGCCTAAATGCATCAGGTATATATATACTGCAGGTCTTTCACTGTATGCCTAGAATGTGAGACAAGTAAATTCCACCCTGAGATTAGAGACTCCCCTGTAGTTCTCTTCAGATATGAGAAAACACAGACCACATGCTCTTTCAGCAATTCAGGGGCCCAAAAGTATAGGACATGTTCCTATGCCTGTCTCCATGGTAAATCAGCTACCTTAGAATGTGCTTTTTCCCCCCCTTTTAAATCTTTTTATGGGTGCAATGTTTCTGCAGTGTAGACACTGTCAGCTTCAGAGGCTGAAGGTTTATTTGTCCACAGAACAGATAATGCATAAACAGCAGCAATGAGAGTTTATTCAGCCCACCTCATCAAGGAGCCTAGAGATCACTTGGCAGTGCCATCCTCCCACACCACTTCTGCTTCTGGTTCATGGGCCAGTGCCACTGAAATTCTCAATAGATGATGCTATCGGTACAACCCACTACTATTCATCTTTTTTTTCTGTATGAAAAGGAATAAATACTTGTTTTGCTTACACAGTCCTGTGAAGAGCCATTAAGGTGGTACTAATGGTGCTTTTGACTGCTGGCATCTGTTCCAGATGGGGTTTGAGTAGGGGCCTTGAAGGTAGAGGGCTTTCAAACACCCGTTTGCTTGCCAATCCCCTGAGGAATAACAACTACATTGGTATCAACATACTGAAAGATGTGTGATACCAGCCAGCAAGCCAGGTGCTCTCAATGGCTGAATAACACTTTATTGAAAGAGACAGGCACGTGAGGGCAAGCTGTGAAATAAAGATCAGAATTTCTTGTGAGGCCTTTTGAAACACTCTTACTGAACTACCTTGTCCAAGTAGTACTATTTAAAAACTTCTGGAGAGTATTTTATTCTGTCCAAAAATATCACTCCCTCCAAAGTGGTTTATCAATCCATCATATTGTGGAGGGAAAAAGATAAATTCTAGGAGTCTCTCTTTTTCTTTTTGAAAATAGACAGAATTTTATATTTAAAATACAAACATATTCTTTACAAATTCTTACCATTTGACATTTCTTGTGTTGACATTCTGTATTTTTTCCAGTGCCAGTGGCCTGAATAATAATGGCGTAGCACAAGCCAGGCAGTCACATGCTACTTGTCCTGAGCAGGACTCTGGGTAAAACACTCCTGTGACTACAAGAAGTGGTGTTATAATTTTAATCTTTTAATTGTGTTTGGGGCTTTTTTTTCCTGATAGAAGAAAATTATCCACTAGACAACCAAAATATCCTTTATAGTGTGAGATGGTTCCAGATCCTTTTCCCTCTTTGCTTGTGGCTTTTAAAGAGATCATTTCTGCAAGGAGCTAGGATTCAGCATCCTATTTTTGGCACAGTGTCCACGCTTCTGACTTTGCATGGGAAGGGTTAGAGCTGAGAAAGCAAAGCTGAGTATTTATATCACATAGGTATGTGAGCTGTGCTAGAGCCAAGCAGTACAGAAGACTTGCAGTGTATAGCTACACACCCCGTTCTGCACAGTGGACAACAACCAGAAGGCTGCCTCCATGAAAAGGTATTCCTTCCTTTTTGGCAACTTTTCAGACAGGCAGAAACAATGCACAGCCCAAATGCTCCAAAGCAGTCTCTGCTTTGCAGTCGCAGAGGCCTTTTCATTAGCTGGTAAAGGCAATGACAGTTCCTTAAAGTTACTAGAGTTAGACATGGATTTACTCCAAATTAAGCACTTGGCCGAGATTTTTTTCTTTTTTTTTTTTTAATGCATTAGCAGATGGCAAATATGCACTGAGCACAGAAAAACTACTGGTTTTTGAGGGCAATGGTTGCTTGCAATGCTAATTTGGGACTTTATGTTTATGCAAGCTAACCTGGAGGGACACATTTCAGAGCTGGGTTGAAGCAGCAGAAAGACTCAAACAGCAACGTGCAGAATACCAGTACCCCATTTAAAGCCAGGTGTGTGAGTGCAGGGTTGGGTGTCTGATTGTCCTGAAGAGATTCAGAAAATAAGGCAGGAGCAGATGACAAGAGATCACAACTTGTATATTTCCCTCATTCAGTCATGTCAAGACGAGATCATTTGCAAAACCTTCAAAACAGGAAGGTATTTAGCTTTATGTTTGGAACTGGGCTAGCTGACACTCCACTGCAAGCTGATATCCACACATTCTCCTGAAAAGGATGTCCACCTGAGAACATTTTAGAGCACTGTTGTGTGGTAGAAATCAACTAGTAATGAACATCCAAAAGCAGAGGTTGAGAGATGTTTACAAACCGGGTGCTGACAGATTGTTTTCATTTAGCAGTTCTTTTGACGGATGCTCCGTATCTGCAAACAGTGATGACACAGACAACCTTTCCCTCAAAACTCTGTTAACCTTGCTGCAGAAAGCAACCTGGGATAACCACAAAATAGCTATTGACCAAGGTGGAACTGACCGTGCAGTCACAGAATAGGAAAATCAAAGCCCAAAGAAGATGTCATTTTCCTGGCAACAGTCCTACCCACAAATACAGTGG
Source organism: Aphelocoma coerulescens (assembly GCF_041296385.1). NCBI lineage: Eukaryota > Metazoa > Chordata > Aves > Passeriformes > Corvidae > Aphelocoma > Aphelocoma coerulescens. The sequence goes on from NC_091015.1 coordinate 83,035,108, forward strand.
AAGATGTGTTGCTCTCAGAGCAAAATTTATCCTGAGGACAGCTGAAGTCACACAGTATGGTCTCCTGTGACTCCCTGCAAATGTTTTGTACCTCACTTTTTATTTCTTACTTCTTTCTGTTATTTTCTTTAAAAGAGTTGTGATATCCTGTGTTATGCCTGATACCATGCTGTTCCTACACACAAGACATTCTTGTGTGTTATGGTCAGACCTGTTTTTTATTTCCATTTCTGATTCATTTAAGGGACCCAGGAAGCCATTTTTGTGAATGAAAAATCACACTGACCTCACCTGAAAATTCTGTGCGCAGAAGACTTAAAAACCATTCCAGTGGCTACAGAATGAATCATAATACAGCAGGTATTCAGATACCTTTTTAATAAGTGTGCTTTAATTGGACAAAAGTGTATCTGATGTAATTTAACTTACACATCTACTACAGGGTGGAACTCAACTAACCACTGTCTTCTAATATGAGTTCCAGTAAAGTTAGCCATATTTTGGTCAAATAATCCTGCAGCTAAGACTGATTTCGCTGAACATACTTGCCAGCTGGGACTCTATTAGGTTAGAGCACTGCTTCACACAATTAGGACCCATGGACAATAATGTCATACAAATAAACGTGTTTTTGTAGAATAGTTTTGATAACTAATTCACCACACAGATTAGGTATGAACCATCCACTTGCACTGTTGATTTCTGTGTCTCTGGCCACGGAAGTTCCATGATATTGCTCCTGCTCTCTGGCTACATGGCTGAGGATTTTTTAACAGGAGAAAAAGAAGAGAGAGCGAGGGGAGCTGACTGCTCTAAGTTCCTGGGCATGTCCACTATTGATAATTTATTCATGCATTTTCTTCTGCTTCCTTGGTCTGGCTTTTCAGCTCATATTTATCATTACAGCTCCTTGGAAGTCAATGGAATAATATTCGTTTGTCCTCTTTTGACTGAGAATATGACTGGATAAAATTTTAGTCAGAACTGAAGAATAAGCTAGACACCTTGAATGTTGTCAATACAGCATTGAAGGGGCTTATTCCTCACAGGTACTGCTCCCTGATTCAGCACAATCTTTTGAGCACTTGTTTAAATCCCAGTCAATAACGACCCACAAGCATAGGTTGAAGGCAAGCATCACCAGAAAATATTCTGATTGCAGTTCTTGGAGTCTTTGTAACAGCAGATTATTGAAATGTGAATGCAGCCCTAAAACTAAAACTCAGTTTAGCACATCCTGAAAAGCCAGGAAAATGAGAAATCTTTCTCTGAATGTCGTAATGCTAGCTTTTGCTTTGAAGAACCAGCAGCTTTCAGATTATGGCTCTAGTCTTTTAAAACTTAAAAGCCCTCAAGACCAAGACAAAACCCATGCTATTGATTAAAAGGAAAGCCATGGATGTGTTGAGAGTTGAAATAAAGCAATGAAAATCCTTAAATATCAACATTTCTTTAGAACCTTTTAGTGTCTTAGTGACTAGAGGATCGCAGGAAGACCAAACTAACGTCTCCCTTGTTGTGAGTCAGTGGAGCTCACAGCCCCTCTCTGGCAATATTTTCCCTTAGCTCTACACACTATGACTACCACATTCAGCCCTTAGTGAAATGAGTGTTAAATCCACTGACAAGTATCAGGAATGGAAATACACAAGGGAAAAAAAGCCACACAGATTTCTAGAGCAGCTGAACTTGGGGGGGATAGTCAAGGGGGGAATTAGGACAGCTTGAAAATAGGTAACAGAACAGGCCATTGTTATTACTGTCTGTTTGAACATTTAAACAAAAGCAATCAAAAATAGCCTTGCTAGAAGTAGAATAAATTCTACTCTGTTCCACTAAGCTGCATGTATTTGGCCTGATTTCTTACACAGGAGAGTGAGCAATGTTTGGCCAGCAGATTTACTGGTATCTACTCCCCACCCCTTTCCCACCTGGTAGCATGCTCCTTTCTGGGCTGCCTCAGTAAGAGCAAAAAGCAACAGCTCCTGCTCTGTTGTATCCCAGAACACAGCAGCAGAATCCCCCTGTGCTTCTCTCCTAGCAGAGGTGGCCTAGAAGCAACCTCATAAGCCGGACTGGGAGGCTTATAAAAGACTGGGACAGGGTTGCTACTTGCTGCACAAAGTAAATGTCAAACAGGAAAATTCCCCTCTGGGAAGGTATGTCAGGCGAGCCTTGGTCCTGTACATCTGGATTTTACTCCCCAAAGTAATGTTAGCTGGACAACATTCAGCTCCTGGTCTTGCAGATCTCAGCCTGACTGCCAACTGCAGATCACCCTCTGTCCCAGTGGACTTCAGGGATAGTGAAGAGCAACTGAGTCCAGCATGAGACAAAAGCCATCACTTTGCGGGATCAAGCCCATCACAGGATGCAAGAAGCAAGTTGTCCCTCTGACACATGTGAGGGGATGAGGTACCAACAGATCAGCACAACAAATTGGTGCCTGCAATATTCACATAAGCAATATTTCAGAGGCAGCAATAATAATAATAAAAATAATAAATAATGAAAATATAAACCTGGGTATGGTTTCCCTTAGATGCAAATCAAGATTTAAATATAAAAATGATAGGCTTCTGTTAATCCTTCTTAGGAAGTCATAAATTGTTAATCAGACCTTAAGGCAGTGTTGTTTAATACCAACTTTAATAAAATAGCTGCCTGAAGCAGAAAGACAGTTGGGATCCTGACTCTAAAACTTTGGTAACCTCATCCACTTTTTTGTAGCCTGAGGCTCTTACACTACCATTGATACTAACTCCTTTGAAATATGCTCATTTTTTAGGTTGCTAAATTATTAAACACCTTATTAGTTGAAAGATTAGATGGAAAAAAGTCATCTCTGTATGACGGAAAATGGATTGGAAGAGGAAGGAAAAGTTGAGGGAATATTTACATAAAAGATACAGCTCTGTTGTTGATATACAGAGGTAATCCATAATCCATAATTCATTTAAGAAATGAACCCATCAAATTACATAACTACGCATGACAAATTGCTACTGTTGAGCTATCCTACAATAAATTACAAGGAATCATTCTTGTCAAGAATGTATTTTGTTTAAGACTAAAAAAAGCAATGTCGCTACAAGGTTGTTTTCCCTCTTGTTCCATAGGATTTGTCTATCACACACAACGTCTCACACTTTCATCATATAATTTGATTGGGGTAGAAAAAGTTCCCTTGTATGGAGCAACCGCAAAGTCTCTCAAATTAAAACTGCTTTGAAAATTGTGAGAAAAGGGAAAAGGACAAAAAGGAAGAATGCTTCTTCCTCATTATTTCTTAATACTATTTGTCAGTCAGGTGAGCACATCTTTAGACTAAAAAATAAGAAACAGTTATTTCCTGAAGTGTGATGTCTTTTTAGTGTATGTCCAGAGCAGCTTGCTAGCATACTAATTGTTTCATTTAATATGCAATGCAGAGCATACTTACTACTTTGAAGTGCTTATTCATGATGTCATGGATATTAGTGTATATTTCTTAATTACACAACAGAACAATCTTCCCTCTTTCAACCTACACTTTCTGCTGCTCTGATTGGTTTCTCTAACTAGCCAGAATAATCATTTTGCCACACAGAAGCAGAAAAGGAAAAAAAAGTAAACAATTTTAAAAGCCATTTTAATTTAATAACAAATTGGGAGCTGTACTTTGTGTTAAATTAGCACTGCAAGCCTTATATCAATTCAAGGCAAGGTTCCCTGTTCGTTACTGCTTAATTAATCAGTCCTGTTTCCATCTAAATGAAAAGTTTTCTCTCTTCCCTATCATCTCTAATATCTCATTTCAGGCAGCTCATCAAGTTAATCTTGCTTACATTAGCAACTTATTTCTAATGGCTCAGTTCAATTATTTGGTTGGAGCACGGTGCTAATAACACCAAGGTTGTGGGTTCAGTCCCTGTACGGGCCATTCACTTAAGAGCTAGACTTGAAGATCCTTGTGGATTCCTTCCAACTCAGAATATTCTGTGATAATTTATCCTATCCAAGTTTACAGATGAATCCTGCTTGGTCTCTTTGCTTTGTTTTGGGCAGCTGGAAGTCAATTGTAAAACAGCAATTGCAGGAACAAGGTCATCCAGCCCTGTGATGAACCCACCATGTGAGGACAAGGACCTCCTTCAAACACACTGAAGTCTACTGAACTTTTGGCTTCCTGGTGTGCCTTGGCCTCCCTGAGGCAATTTGGCACCTAGAGACATGGTTCAGTGATGGACTTGACAATGCTGGGTTCACTTTTGGACTTGGTGGTCTTAGTGGTCTTTTCCAACCTAAAACATTTTATGACTCAAATATGCACAGGGCTGAGCAAAGAATTATTATCTTAAAAAACAACAGATGAGCATGAAACATTCCTATTACAGCTGGTGATGGGGTCCGAGGCTGTGACCCAGGAAGAGGTGACCGGTCTGGAGAGATGGTCCCGAAAGGAATCGCCTTCCCGAGGTCCGGTGTCTTCCCTCAGCTGCTGGCAGAGGGGCCCTTGCAGAGACTGTCAGCTCTTTAGTGATTGTCAGCTCGTGATTCCAGCTCAGCTCTGCAGGGCACCCCCAAGCCAAACCAGACCAGAGAGAGACGAGAGGTTCGTGTGGCTGGTTCCGCACAGAGGTAGCTTTATTGTGTGTCCCCTCTGGCAAAGGGGAGAGCCAGGGACGAGCTCTCTCAGTCGAGGGGCCCGAGGGAGCTTGCCTTTATAGGGATACAGGGGATCAGTAGGGGACCAATGGGTTACAGAGGGTCTGGGACAGACCAATGGGTTACAGAATGATCTGCATAGTGTCTCCCAAAGGATTGTGGGTCCACCTTTCCTCGTCATGACCCAAGAAGTAGTTGCCTTTTCAGGGAGTCCTGCTGGGAGATTGGAAAATCTCTTGTCTCAGCAGAGATCCCTCCAGGGCAAGGGCTGGGCGTACCCCACACATTCCCATGGAAGAAGAGAAATCTGCAAGGGAAGGAGAATATGGAAAGTTGGGTGGTACCTGAAAGCACGTCCTCACTACCCTTTATGCAACATATCCTGGAAATAAAGCTGTGATAACCATGAGTTCTGCACTACCATCACTAGTGTATATAAAAAAGTATCAAACATTCCACTGTGTCACCTTTGAAGGAAGTAAAGAATAGGACTTGAACACCATCTGGTTGAGCATGTCTTCCTTATGCTGACCCCACCATTCCCAGAGCTGCCATAATCTGGTACTTTTCTATCACCAGCAGCAAACCCCACTAACTCTGGGACTTAACAAAAGACCTCCGGTGTTTTGGATTGCACCAAGCTGGCCCCAGTGAAACACCTACTGAAGCTGCTGTCACTTGTATGCACTAGTCTCTGTGCTTGCCTTGCTCAATTCAGCTTCCAGAATAAGTTTTCTGGCTACTCCTAGTGCTGGGATGCCTGCCCACGTCAGGATGCCTGTTGTTAACACTGCAACCCCCCCAAGCACCACCATGGCTCCAGCAGCTCCCTCCGTAGGGACCCACAGCCTACGAGACGTAACAGATACTTGCTCGGGTCAGGGCTTGAAACTAAATCTGAGCCGGAGGTGTCTGCATCACATGAAGGCTGGTTTTAATGCCAGCTTGACAAATATAAATACTTTTGTGATAAACACAAAACACACAATATTAAATGACCAGTCCAAGATGATGAAACCTGTTCTTCCTGAATAATCCCACCATTTACTTTTGCTCATCCAGGACTCAGGATGTTATTGCAACAGGGAAGAAGGATGTGCAGAATATTTTACCCTTCTAGATTTGCAGCAATCAGCCTCTGACCTCACATTTACCAGCCTGGTTGAAATTACAACCTGCTGCTAAGGAAAACTCTGTCATACTTTAAAGTAACTCCGATATCGAGTAGCTTTGAGATATCCAAGATATCCAAAATGAATTACAGTGGATTAATGAGTAGCTGCTTCAGAAATCCTGCAAGAGACCCTAACATGTTACAATATGGTAATACACTTCATTTAATAGCAACATAAATTATGTGCTGAGAAAAGTGGGAGCCTGTTTTTGTGTTGTTTTGTTGCGTTTGGTTTTTTTTCCTAAGAGGAAGAGAAATCCTTCCTTCAAATCAGAGTGCACACTTCTGTTTCTGATGGGAAGCACTGCTCTGAAAATCACTGAATTTCAAAGATGCTTGAGATTAGATTGTCTGCAGAATTGTGCTGATGGCTGTAAATATTAATAAATATGATACACCGGGCCAGCTTTTTTCTTCAGATGCTTATGCCCTGCTTCCTCTTAAGTGCAGATGACCTGAAGACACAGGCACCAGGAGGAAGAATCTGAGCTAAGAACTGATTTTAGAGATACAATGCACAGTGACACTTGCACAAAGGAAGGATCTTCCCATTACATGCCAGCAGAAAGAGCCAGGAAGTGAAAATCTCAGTCCAGTCCTCTCTATCCCCTCTGCAACTGCTGATGGGAGCTGTCACTCAGCAGAGAATCCTTCTCCATGCTGTACAAATGATCCAAGGCTATATTGCTGAAGGGGCTTCAATGGGAAATGATGATTCTTCCTTACACAGGTTTTCCTTCCATCCCCATTTTGCATAGTCTATTATTTAGGGATATAAATTATACAAATATTTGGTGGTCATGTTGTGGTCACCGTGAAAATAATTGCAAAGTTGTAAGCACTTCATTACAAATCCTGACATCTTGATCCAGAATGGTACTTAAGTATTCAAACAGCCTTGTGGACTTCAGTGCAGTTTATTGGTACTTTTAAAAGACTGCTCTGGGACCAGGTATGATAAGATAAGTCAGAGAGAGAGAAGAACATGCTTTGTTTATGGCAGAAATAACTTGGTAATTATCAGCAGTGAGAAGGGAAATACCATAGCAGGGCATTCATATTATTTAGACTTAAATGGAGTTTAGATGAAATACAGGGTTTTATAAAACTGGTTGGCACAGCATGAATTGCTTAAAGGGATCTGGCTGGTGGACTTAAGAGTTGCTTCTGCATCTTTTTCCCTTTCAGCCCTGGCAGCTAAATTGAGCACCAATTTCACAAAAGAAATTTGCTCCCTGAAAGAGATTCTACCTCTATATATTCCTGCTCTGTGATCTGCCAGAGCACTCTTCACACTATGAAAGTGAGGAAATAGGTTCTCTTGAATTCTTGTAGAGCTTGATCAGTTTGTCAGGTCAGCTCCAAAAGCATTAGGTCATATTAGGTGGCACAGAGCTCAGGACCTGGTACTACTTCGATCTAAACTGGCCACATAAATTGTAAATTTACTGTGTCTTTTTTATGCATCTTTTTCTACTTCTCCCTCTATTTTATTTACACTAAGATCAATACCTGTGTCAGGGGTATTGGTGTACACCATGTCCTTATTCAAGTAACTTCCCTTTGACTCACCTTCATATCTATGTGCTAGGAACACTACTCCTTAGATGTTTACAAAGCAGGGGTGCTTTGAAATGAACTCATACAGGCATGGACGTGAACGAGAGATAGTGTGGTATGACCTCTGGCTGCCCCAAACCACAGGGAGCAGCATGCAGAATAGGCAGCCTTTTATGAGATTTTTTTTATCCCCTTCTCTCACACAGGCATAAGTAGGTGGGAATGTATGAGGCAGGGAATGGTAAAGAAATTCTGTGGCCAGTCCAACTCGGCCAATGCAGAGAGTAAGGGCACTGCCACCTTGCTTGGGGACAGCTCAGATTACTTTCTCCTGGGAATAAGACGTTCAGTCATGTTTCAGACAGCTCTGGAGCTACCCAGCCTCCCCCTTCCCCTCCACAGAAAACATGGCTGAACAAACAAGCAAAAAACATCCAGAAAATCCTTTGGGGAGAGAGTGTCAAAGCAGATGCAAGGAGTCCTTGAGAAAAATAATTGGCTTTCTTTTGGATGAAAAAAAAGGACCCAAATCTGACTTTTCCCCCCCATCCATTATTGGATCAGTTCCAACAACTAAAGAGAGCAGGAGGGAGGCAGGAGGGTTGACTGCAAGCTGTACCTGCTGTGAGATCCTGGTTCAGCATCCCTGCTGTGTTACGATCTCCTCCTGTGACCTTGGGCAAATCACTCACCTCTGTGGTGATTCAGTTCCCCTGCTGTAAAACATGGCCAATTATCCAGGCCAGCCTCACACTGGGGCTGTGTGGTGAAGACGTGGAATTGTGGAGTACTTGAACAGGTCTTGCATGAAGGCCTCATGTCGATGAACGATACCTTGTCCCTTACTTGAAGCGAGACTCCCAAATGTCCACTGAATATCTGTGGGTTCTTGGTTGGTTTGGTTTTGGTTTTTTTTGCAGACTACTACAAGCTATATCATTTTCTTTTTGTTCGTGAAGATACTTTTGTCAAATAATGATTGCCAGACTAATGACACCCTAAAGTTACAAACCACCAGGCACTCAAAGAGAATCAATTCAGTGAGGAAACAGATTTTACCTGAGTCCTTAGGGCAAAACTAAATGCAACCGTACTTTTAATTATTTTTGCTATGGTATTGGATCTAAGGGGATGAGGGAGGAGGACACATGGATATCTTTCTAAGTGACAGGGCTTTCCCTACAGTGAGACTGTCAGTACAAAGTCTGGCCCCAGTGCAACATAGTGTCAGCACCCCAGCTGGGACCCACAGGCACAAGTGGTTCTCTCACCACTCCATGGCCTCTCATACAAGTCTGGATCACCATGACCTTCAATGCTAAGTGGAGTTACCATCAGAGGCAAGTATTCTCTTTGAGTTTGGTGTTACCCTCACAACAAAGCAGAGCTACATGCTAATGATCCTGTTGATCAAGCAGGCTTTGTGCTTATAGAAGCTATTAGCTGCCAATTGTAATGAGGGAGCAGGAGGTTCTGCTTTCCACCAGACAGGCACGCACCTGCATTACCTGGGGAAACCTGACTAGTGTTTAATTTCCGAGCTGATTTTCAATTCCTGCTGACCCTTCTCCTAGGTCCTCCTGCTCTGGCTCTGCGATTAGATGCAGAAGGGGAAATGCTGGAAAGATACACTGCCTATTATCTCAGAGGCAGCTGTAAACATTACAGCAAGATAATGAAATTAGTTTAGCTGAAAGGAATTACGGTACCCAGATAGTACAGGACGAATCTCATTCATAAAGTGCTCTCTTCTGTGCATTGTGGTGTGTCACCAGGGAAGAGCTGGGGGGTTACGATGGGTATTTATGTTGCAAATCAAATCTAATAGTCACACTGGCTAGAATTAAGCATTTTCTGACTATATATAAATATATATGCATATCCTGACAAGGCAGGCTAATTAATCCATAAAATATTTGCCCACAATGCCAGAATAAAGCCATTATTGAACAGGTTACTTAAAACATAGCAAGGCTGGCAGTGTTCCTGAATGAGACCCGACGGAAATGTATATGCACTTTTGTCTATGAGCCTGGCACAGAGGAGGGTATGGAGAGTGTGTCTTGTGGCTGGGTGTGAGGAAAGATAATGCAGTATCACTGCATCTTGGATGTTTCAGCATGGTGCTATCAAGTGCTCTGGCACGATCACAGTTAAGCAATCACTTCTTTGCTTAAAGCTTCTTTTTGGAGGTCTACCATCCTAACTCAGGAAGGACACCATGCCAGATGAGCCTTTTCCATCCTGACTGGGCTTACAGGCTCCCCTCACCCTTCCCCATCAGCGTTGCTCCTCACTGCTGCTAAGAGGGTTGCAGCTGCAGAAGAAAACTATCCTTTATGGTTTGTTTTGAGAGAGAAAAATACTCAAGGAGCAGGCAGCTCCACAAGACTGGATGTACCAACCAGTAACATTAATTCATACCCCTCTATGAACACTCCTGAACTTCAGTTATCTTATTTTTCTTCTGGTAATGGTCTTTCTAACAAACAAACAAAAGCATAAACTCAAATATTTACAGTCCTTGTTTGGGCCTTTCAGTGCCAAATGCACAGGCAGGAAAATAAATAAAGTGGAAGACAGCGGTGGCAATCATCCCCACCTGGAACAAGGAGATGGTCATGTGTACAAAGAGGGATAAGCCTGCCTGAAATGGGGAGGGGAAGTAGGTGATGGGTGCTCAGGATTAGGACATACAGCAGTACCCTAGAGAAACTTAGGAACCTCAGCCTGGATGGATGCCAATAACAGCCAGTCATTGGGGAAGAACCAAAAAGCGACTCTTAGGCTGAGATTTACAGCATAGAAAGCCCAACTGGATGTGAAGTACTCACATTCAAACTTTAAAAATGCTTTTATACAGCCTTCCCCCACCTAATTCCACTGCGGCATCACTCACAGCATAACTCAGAGAGGATGACTTTTTCTGCTGATGTTTTGCATTAATTATGCATTCTCCAAAGGTGTTTTTTAAAACAGGGACTAATAATCTGCCCTGTACCTTTTGTTACACAATAAAAACAGCTAACAGCTGGATTTAATACTAAATGTTCAGTCTACATCTCATCTCTCCCCATTCCAAACGAAACAATGCAAGATGCCATACCTTTCTCCTCACTCAGCATAGTTTTTTCAGACCCCTTGGAAAGGTCTGCCATGACTAAGCATGCAGCATGAGCAAACCAGCTGCTACTGGATTTTTATCTCAAGCAGAACACATCTAAACTGGAGAATTGTGTTTATACTGCAAACTGAATCCTGCACAGAGTCAGCAGAAGAGATTTGCTCTGTGTGCTGCAGAACTCTTCGCTTCGTGCCCAGGATGGGGCACTCACTTTAAAGATTTATGCTGAAAAGATCCTGAATTTGGCCCCACCATGGCAGTCAGGATAACCAAAACTGAGTTTATCAGCCCTGTTTCTAAGAGCTATGAACCCAAGAAATTATACAGGAAAAAGAAAAAGGAAAAAATAAGTAAACCCCAAATGACGCAAAGCTTTTGAAGACATAGGAACAGTTACTGCAGCTATCTAAGTCTTCAAAGGGTTAATGAAGAAGTCTCCCTAACACCCAGCTTCCAAGGCAAAGCCCTTCCCGCACACTTATGATAATCAAAAGATACTGAAAACCAATTCTACTTCATTCTGGTATAATTGCAGCAGAGCCACTAGAGGAATTGCAACCATTATGTAAGATGAGGCACCATCACAGTGGGGCCTGCTGCTTCCAGTGCATTCTACCCACTCTTTTTTATAGATTTCAGCTACCTTTCATTTTAGTAATTAGCCACCATTTCCAAGGAGATCCATAAATAATTTCCTGCACATCTTGAGCCATCTAGTGCAAGATTGCACTAGAAAGGTAACATAATTTAAAAGTAGTCAGCAAAGGGCAGGTGACACACTGAAAAATTCAGTTAAGCATGAGACAGGGACCACCATTTCATTTAACAACAGATAAATGTTGCCTGACCACCACATAGCACACAGGCATCCACCAGAAAACCCAACGGTGGTTCCTTCCAAACCCCAAAATACTGCAGGATTCTATTAATAAGCAGCATATCAGCATGCTGAAAACTTCTTCAGTCAAAGAAAAGACAATGTAGCACACTTGAGGGGACAGTGGTCTGGAGGAAGGCTCCTGCCCAGAGAAACCCAGTGTGCCCTTGAGAAGAGGGTTGCTCGTTTAGTGAAAGATCTCAGCTGGTGAGAGTACAGGCATATTCATAACTTCTATCAAGTTCACATTACTTTTGAGATATTCTGCAGAAAGCAGGGGAAAAAAAATCCCACATTTTTTAACATGTGTATGTTTTGTTTTGAAGGAAGTCTCTCAACTAAATATTATTGAAACAGCAGATGGCAAAATGCAAACTTTATGAAAGGGAAGGCTGCCTTGAGCGGCAGGTTACTGTTTGCATGGAAGAGCTGTGCAAGGAAAGAAGGGAGGGAGGGAGGGAGGGAGGGAGGGAGAGAAGAGTCAGAAGTTAAGATGCACATTTCTAGCTGAACAACTTGGTTAGAAAATGATGACCATGTCTATAAATGTAATCTTTAGAGAGCTGGCATGGAGATATGCAAGAGCTGTGAACTGGTGTGAAAACTAAAATACCTAGAGGGACTAATAAGTCCCTACGGGGACCCCAGTTACTTAAATGGCTGCAAAGGATAATTGCAGAGAGCTACAACAGGACTGAATCAATGCCATTTTCCCTGGGAAATAAAAAAGGGAAAAAAAAGTATTGCTGCTCTGATTACGTTATTCTGAAAAGACTGGCTGCTTTCCTCTTCCCTCCCCCAGCTCAAAAGTCAACTGCAAACCACTAGAAATATGTCCAGAAAGATTATGGTGCAGCTGAAAGCCAGAAGCATATGAGATTATATATTTACTGGTGCTGTGTCAGATAACATCTGAGAGGAGAGGAAAAAGAGATTCAGCCTTGCAGTCTTTATTAGCATGTTTGGGCTCTTTAAAGGAGCTATCCAATTGTGTCATTGCTGCCAGGCCTTTAAAACTGTATATATCCATGATAAAGGAATCTACTTAATCGTGATCACAAGCCTCCGAGCCCTACCCGACTCTCCTGTGACATGCAAACTTATTGCCTTTAAACAGGAATTAGAAAAAAAGAAATGAATAAGGATGCACCATTACCCATAGCATTATATTGCTCAGGAACAGATGTTAATCAATTTTATGGAATGTTTTAAGTAACATGCAAGTACTTTTGCACAGAACTGTCTGCGTAACAGACATTTCAGCCCAGCAAATACAGGAGATAAGCCTTTATCTTGACTGGAAGAGCTATGTCTATTTTGATTAAAACCAAAGAGGTCTGCACGATCAAGCAATTTCATTCCCTTGGAATTATGTCATTTCCAGAATGCTACTACACACAGTCCTGTGACAAAAGGGAATGGAAATAACCTTGCTCTTGATTGTAATGTTCTCCTTGCACAAATGTTCATGTGTGTAGCTCATGAGGTACACACATAGGATGTACATTCCATCCTCACAGATTCCTGAACAGACAAGAACCATACTCTCTATTCCAGCTGTTCTAGAAGAAGAGTAAATTTGGAGAAAGGACTGACCTTACACTCTGTAAGTAACTTGTACTACTCAATCTCCCATGCAGTGCTAACAGAACTTTAAAATCCCACACCACACACAAGTAAAAGGAAAAAGGTGCCCTGTCTTCTTGATTTGTATAAAAGTAGTAGCTGTGCCATCGTGCTGGGAGTAATTTCGGTCGTTAAACTTCTCGAACCTTGAATGTCATCAGGAGTTACTTAGGTGACCATCCACTTGCACTTAAAAAGTACTGCATTTAACTCTCCGTAAAATATGGATTTTATTGCAGCAGTGACAGGACTCCTTTCCACAGCCACTGACCTCTACTGCTATTGCTTACCTCTTGACTCAACCTTTTGCATAAGAATACACAGATGTAGTATGCAAACTGTCTTCCTCGGTGTGCATCTAAGTAGGTGCTATATACATAGGAATACATAAATAGTTCAACCTAGCTGACACAGAAAGTATGTTACCAGCTCCTTAAAACATTTACTACACCACCAAATTCAGTGCTTGCTATCTGCAATTATCCAACTTCTTTCCTGTAAAAATGCCTGTACGCCCACCCTCTTATTTCCACCTCCTCCAGCACTCCCCAGCCCGTTCTTTTATCAAATAAAAGACTTCACATTTGTCAATTCCTGTAACGTCCCCAGATCTGCCCGCTCTGCCCCCTTCTTTTCACTGAGGGAGCGCCTCATTTCAACTGTGCTCTACATTCAGTTCTGCACTTTGCCTCAGATTTCGCTCATGATCCGAAGGGTTTGCCCTGTATTCATTTCACAGCAGCTAGGCAGTATCAAGAAACCGAGACAGACTTTTAAAATTATTATTTTCTAGCTATTCATCATTTTGTTGTTGTTATTACTTATTATTACTGTTATTCTCTTCCAAGCACACACGACCCTTCGCCCGCTCTCACCACCTCTCCTCGCCCGAAGTGTCTTGCTGGCTATGACAATCCCAGGAAAACGCCGCATCCCTTCGCCTGACTTACAGCGCCAGCAAACATGGTCCCACACGCCCCTGAGCATCGGGCAGGGCGCGGAGCCCCGGGGGGGTCACCCCGGCACGGCGGCGGGGGCAGAGCCCTCCGCAAGACAGCTGCCAACTTTGCAAAATAAGTGCTGTCCCCCCCGTCCGTCCGTCCGCCCCCCCTCCCCCTTAATTAGCATTCCCAATAAACACGGCAAAAAGAATGAGGGGAAAAAAAAAAAAAAGGCAGAAGGCAGCTGGCTGATGAGAGCTACAACTTGCCCCTCCAGAGGTGCAGAGCCGCATCTCCTTACCGGCACGCAGGGACGACGCGGCCGAGCCTCGCCCGGGTCGGCGGCGCGGCAGCGCAGCTCCCCGGCCCCTTCTCCCGCCGCTCAGCCTCCCCGCCTCGCACTAGGGCTCCCGCTCGGCCAGCAGCACTTTTTAACTCCGGCATGCAGGCAGCCCGAGCCGAGGGGACTCTCTATCTGATTGGTTTCCATTCACTGCTCCTGATTAATAAAAAAAAAAAAAAAGGAGGAGGGGAGGGAAAAAAAAAAAAAAAGCCAAACTCCTCCTCCCTCTCCGCTTGGCTCCCTGGCAGGCGCGCACACACACCCGCACATACGCGCACCCGCACCCTTGGCGCCGGCGCTGCGGCTGCCGGGGCCGCCGGAGCTGCCGCACTGGGGCCGGGGGGGCGCGGAGCGGGCGCGGAGCCGATTCCTCCGGGCGGGCAGGGATTTGCAACTGAATGCGGTGGGAGGGCAGAGGGGGAGGGCTGTGCCAGGGAGCCCCCCTTCCCCCCGAGAGAGCAGCTCCGTGCTTGAGGTGGAGAGGCGCCAGCTTCTTCCCAATCGTTTGGTAGCGATAGCTAAAGCGGAATAAAATCGGGGGAGGGGGGATAAAGAGGAGGCAGAAGCATGTTCCTCTGTTTGAATTGTGTGTTTGTGCTGTGCGGCTTCTCATCCTCCGAGCTGGTCTTAAGTCCTTCTCTCGACACCTGAGATGCCCCGCTGGTCTTTTCCCACACTTCCCAGGAAGTTCCTGGACTTGATGAATCAAGATATTTCGGTGAATTTTTAATGGAGATGGCACTTCGTGGGGGTGATCGCATGTGGCGGTTTCTATGTGAATGGAAAGCAGCGGAGGGGGATTTTCCAGGTGCCTGCCTTTGCTTGGTCCCTCTCTTCCCAGAGGGCTCCCCACTGAGGAGGTTCTCAGTAATCTTAATGCAGAACGGTCTGAAATCATAGCTTTTGCTGTGGGACTCGTGGAGCCTCTCTGCACACATGCATTTTGTACAACCTCTCCCCCCCACAAGCCCCTAAATACAGCCTGAAATAAGGCTTTAGGTTTTCTTAACCTAAATATTAAATCACAAGATGGAAATTGCCTGCCAGTTTATTATTTACCTGACAAGAGTCCACTCCAATTCAGCTGCACAGTGTCCCCTTAAGATTCATGGCAAATGTTGCAAGAAGTGAAGCTTTCTGCCGTTTGCCTCTCACATCTCCACAGTCTTATATTTGACCTTTATGATTTTTTTCACTGCTAGTAAATCTAAAGTCATCTTGTTTTTCTTTCTTCTTCTATTCCTTTTTCTTCCCTTGCTCCTACCCACAATTTCACAATTTTTGCATGCTCTATGTCTTAAGAATGGGTCTGTGCTGGCTCTAAGCCATCTTTGTGTCCTGTTTCTGAACTATGTCAAGGCTTTAGTATGATTTAAATACCCTGAGCACCAGGAATTCAGGTAGCAATCTTGCTGCTTGTGCTGTAATTTCTACAGTGCTGCAGCACCATCTCCACAGCATAGCTGAAACTGGTGCTGGGCTTGTTCCAAAATGTGGACAATGTAAAATTTTCTTAAGGAAGGTTGTTCTTTAAAGTTTGATCTTTGTGTACTCTCAAGACCAATCAGCAAGAAGGGAGATTTAATCCATGAAACACAGCTAACAAGCACTCTAAGTGATGTCCAGGTGTTAGAAAAACAAATTACTTGTTGGTAGAATTGCCTTGTTAAGGTTTAGGGCCTGACGTGCTACAGTGATCTCCGACCTAGGGGAAAGTTACCAGAGCTTGGGAAAAAGGATATCCATTGATAGTGGACACAAAGAATGCAGAATTTGCAGGCCACAAGGACAACTGGGAGACAAGGTAAGGAATAAACTAATAAAGCTAACTCAGCAATTGTGCTGAAAGCAGCTCCAACTGGGTAAAAGGTAATTCTGGCAGGGAGAGACCATGAGTGCCAACTCACGGACCATCGACCCAAGAAATCCAACAACTCAAAAGAAAAGAAAGATTAAGCATGCAGATTAATTGGCATGAGAAGCAAGAGAATCATTAACCAACAGAAGATAGGATACTAATTAATAGAGAACTATGTAACTTGTAGCCAATGAACACTAATTCATTTGCTGAAATGTATAAATAGTAAAAATTTGATAGTTGGTGTGCTTGATTTGTGGAATACCACCAAGCACCCAGGCTTGTACAACTGTGAAATAAATAATCAATGTCTCTCTTGAGTGTGTAATTATTGTCTTGTTGAACACCAGGTGACCAATCAGATTTTTGTGGACAACAGGCTCCTTAAGAAAGCCTTCAAGCTATTCCCCACAGTCACTGTGTTGGCAGAATTCTTCTTTTAAGAACTCTGTATGATACCTACAAAAGGCAAAGCAGTGTAAAGAAGCTGGATTCTGCTTTGCATATATTTGTGAACTCTACTTGAGCAAATCACCTAGAAAACCCACTTAGGTATGTACCACTGCCATTATCTGGCCATTTTAGTCTTTCCACAGCTGAGTTTTTCAAGCCTGCAGATCATTCTGGTTGCTCTTCTTTGAACTTCCCCTAGTTCCCTCATTATTTTCTTTTTTTTTCAGCAATGACAGGTCAGGAACTCAGTGAGTATTTGCAGAGCATTCCCACGGGAGCTATCTGGACACAGTCTATCTCTCTTTATGACAGACCACATTTGCAGGCTTTCTTATTCCCTGCCATATTGCATTGTCGATTCACTGCCCACTCTAACCCTGAGGTCTCCTTGGGCATTATTCATTCCTAGATGTGTCATATTCTGGTTAGCTTTAATAAGGCTGCTTTTGTTATTTATTTTATTTTATTTTATTTTATTTTATTTTATTTTATTTTATTTTTTCAGACAGAGTGGAATTATTAATATCCAAGGACTTCTGTGTTTTTGTTAAAAAGGAAACGTTAGTGCAGGAACTGTTGTGTTCTCCATAACATGTGTGTAAGATATTTATCTTCTAATCAATTATATGAATTTGTGGTTCACAAACTGAAGTCCATAGCTGTGTGAAGAAAACTTCTTTCATTTTTGAGAGATATTGTCAGGATGGTGCTTTTCTTCCTCAGCCCTCTTCTATTGACAGCTATAATGATAATAGAATTAGCAGATTAGATCACATCATTAACCAATGAGGAGTCTTGTATACCTGATACATTAGCTGAGTGAGGCTCAGCTAGGACTGTGAAAATTGATCAAGATCAGCATTGGCTGAAAACAACTTCCCTGCCATGAGGTGGAGAATATAAGAAGGTTCAAAGAACAACTCAATGTTTGCAAGTCTAAGACTCCAAGACTGGAAAGGGGACAAACATTTTTTGCAGCTCTTGAACCAATCTCATATTTAGAAATCAGAATGGGTACTCCAGGTAAAACATACCATCTGACACCTATCTTGTCTGTGGCTCTTCTCTTAAGCAAGCATTCCTGCCCATGAACTGACAATGAATTAGCCAGAATGAAGATCCCAAGTGGCAACTTCTGCCTCTGCAGTCTCTGTGGAATGTCCAAACCCTGCAGACTGTGACCAAAATGCCCGTGAATCTCAGTCACCAGCACAAAAATGAAATACAGTGTGAGCTAGGAATATATGATGATATTCTCTAAGCTATTTAGGTGAAATACAATAGAAGATGTCTATGTGGGGTTTAAAGACTAAACAGCCACTTATGGTTCACTACAAGCTGCAGTATTTATGAAACAATCTGAATGTCTCACTTCGTAACGCCACACTTCAGTTTGCCGAGCCTCTTCAAAAAAATGAAGAGGGACCTTACTCTGAATTTATAAAGGGGAAACCTCAGTCTAAGAGAATTTCTCTTCACTCTTTTCTGGTTTTTTTTTCCTAGGGGCAGGGAGCCTTGCTTTCTCAAGATTGAATGCCACATCTTTCAAGTCTAAGCCCAGTCCTGTAAATCTATGTGCAGTGATCAAGGATTAGCCAGGTGATTGTAAGGGCTGAGAAAATGTTACATTTTAGCATTCCTCAAGCAAGATGTGCTTCTCATAGCACTGAAACAGCCCTGGTGTTTTCCTAGTCCTAGTTTGATGCAAATACCTAAGAAACATAGCACAAACCAGTTTCCCATCTTCTGTCAATTCCTCCTGGTCTGCTTGGCCACTGGAAGAGTGATGGTTTGCCCAATGGATCCCAGTGATTGCATGCAGCCCTGCGTAGCATATTTGTTCTCAGTCTCTGAAGTTTTGTTCTTTGTCAATGTTCTTCTTCCAGTGAGGCCTCCAAAACTGTAGAAGGAGATTATTCCAATTACCCTGAATACCTTGTTCTAATTGGAGTTTTTTAAATGTTTTAGCCCCTTCTAGAAGTGATGAAGAAAAGCAGCAGGTGGTTTGGTTGGTTCCTTCATAAGCCACATGAGGAACTACTCCATTTCTGCCTATCCCATAGATATTTTCGGATGACAAAGATTCCCACTGCGAGATAATGTTACATTAACAAAGAAAACAAAATGTGAATCAGAGCTTGCTGATTTTGTGGAAACATTGTGAAACTTTCCTGTTTTTTCTTAGCTTGCTGCCTGAACTTCTCAGCTGCTTCCCAAGTAGGGAACCTGGTACTGCAAATTCCTGCAGTTTCATGGTTTCTTGAATGTCTGTCTTTCCCCATTTCAGTGGTGAAAGTCAGGGAATGATGGTAATTAGAAAATAGTAATAACATTTTTGGTTTATCTTAAAATAGTTGTAATTATTCATTAATTGTGCAGTTCCTCTGAACAAACTGGAACTTTGGTCTTCTTGTCTAGGTTGAAGATGAAAATTTATTTTCAAAACTATTCTGGAAATTTGATTTTCTAGTCAACTACCATGCTATCCTTTTGCTTCTCTGGGTACATGTAAACTGTTTCAAAGAAACACAGATTTTCTTTAAGAAATAGCTTTAGATCTGAGGTGAATAATCCTGACCATCATGGTCCCTCACCAGTTTTTCCTTCAGTGTTTAGTCCATGCCTTTTTTGCCTAGGGATAGCGAAAACAATCTCATTTTGGATTGAACTCATACTGAAATAGATATTTTCAAAACTGTCATATACCTCTGAATTTCTTAGCTCTCCTAATTCCAGTGGTATTAAAATATCGCAAGAACAGCTGTTGTTATGTTGCTTTTGGAGTCAGTAATTACAGAATTGTTTTGTGAAATAACAAGCTGAAGGATGGCAGGTAAGTTTCACACACAGATAGCTTAAATATGTTCAGCTGAACCAAACCTTTGTATTTCAGGCTTCACCCCTCACTCATGGCAAACTACCAAGAAACTCTGCTGTTAAAAATAATATAACAGCATCCTTCACCTTTTGCATTCCCAATATGTCGGATTGATCATTCCTGACAGAAGCATAAAAATGTCAGCGTAACAAATAAGATGGGTAAATAGCAGCTAATGCCTCGGGAGTTTCATTGCCTCAACAGGTACATGAAGTTATAATTGCACTAATCATCATTCCTGCAAGCAACCAGCACTTCAACTTGCCCTAGAAAAGGCCTGAAAGGACAGAGACTGCTTCCATGCAACACACCATGAAGATCAACTAAACTTCAA
Source organism: Aphelocoma coerulescens (assembly GCF_041296385.1). NCBI lineage: Eukaryota > Metazoa > Chordata > Aves > Passeriformes > Corvidae > Aphelocoma > Aphelocoma coerulescens. The sequence goes on from NC_091015.1 coordinate 83,054,923, forward strand.
CCAGTATGGTCTTTAAAAACTAATGCTTACATCATTAGGATAAATGAGGAGCCAGCACACATCTGCATGCATGGGACTGCAGCAAATGAAAAATCACATTCTATCCCTCTAGCTGAATAATCATTATACAATAAAATCAGTTCACGATCAAATTTCACTCTGTCATCCAGCTGCAGTCAGAATCTTGATAACTTCCCTGGAACCAATAAGAAAGGTTATCAGTGATAATCTGATGCTGCTGTTGTAGGAGTTGTTAGTCATGGGCACTAGTCAGAATCTGGAGCTATTAGCCCTTTCCACATGCAATGTTATTGTAGCAAAATTAGAAGGCAATGCATTTTTCCATATCTGTCAAAGCTTTGGATGCTTTGGGAATATTTTACAAGATATATATACACATTTTTCAAGAAGTACTTAATTTTCTGTTAAAAAATCCTTTTAATTTATTGTGTAACCTGCAGAACTCTTCTACATGATTGCATTTGTTGTCACAAAACCCCACTTTGGCCACGAAACCTATTCCTTATTTGTGTGAAGCCAGTATTTGTTCCTACCAGTCCCCTGTCTGTTTGCATCCATTGATTCTCTCTTCTCTAAGGGCTCAGACTTTCTGTGTAAGTTGCCATGGTTTAACCAGTTCCTTGTCACTGCCTGAGCCACAGTGACTGTCTGTATGTACTCGCAGATGGTAGAGAATACCATGTAATTTGATTTTCTCAATCCCTTTTCAGTGTGGACTGGGTTAAAAGAATTATCTTCCATTTGTTCATGACTAAGAGTGCCTCTGTGAACAGGTACTATGCCTCAGATGATGTAGGCTACTCACTGTGCAGTAATAACTTGCTTGTGAGTCTGACATGAACATACTTTGTATTTTAATAACCTGTGGAGAAATAACTCTCTTTTCTACCTCAGCTTGCACATACCTAGTGCAATGGGAGAAAAAGCACTAAAAAAGTCATGCAAATAATTAATACATCAAAATCACAGTGTATTTTTCAGTAGTGCACACATACACACATCCGTTTGCAGATTTCCTGGCCCAAAGGATTTGTCACCTAAATAGAGATGAAAGGCAAATGCTGAAAAGGTAAATGAATAGATGAAGTGAGTTAAGTTTCATGCGGTGGTTCAGTTAAATCTGGGGATAAAATCCAAACCTGGCTCCTACTCTGCTCTAGCTCACACCACTATTTTTTCCCCTTATTCAGAGTGCCTGTCATGGCTGGTTCCTACCAAAGGTTTTAAAGAAAGATATGCAGACATATCTTTTTCAGTTCTCAGATAAGTATTGCTGAGTACCACAGGTCACTCCCCCCAGGCTGATCAGTTCCTCCTTTTCAGGCTTAGGACTTATTCCAAATCTTCATCTTTCCTGATACCAATGTTGACACATACACTGTTAGGCTAGGTTATTTACACAATTAATAGTAGATAATTTTTGAGTAGTTTTCTAAAAAGTGGTGCTTTGCTTTCCTCCATCTCCTCCACTTTTTGATTCATATAGTCCCAAGTATGTTCCTTGTGTGGCTGCAGTGACCTGTGGGGTTACACCAGTGCTGAATTCTGCAACGCGCACACGCCCAGCCACGCACACACGCACAAACCTCCCTTACACTAAGGCTGCAAATGCATATGGCATTTTTCTTAAAAAAGCAGTTTAAGTCATTTCTCCCTCTACCTATGGGCTCGTCATTCCTGCCTCTGCCCCTGCTCCCCCCTCCCCAGTTTTGTCATCAAACCATCAATGGTATGTGCTGTAACCTGGTCACAGAAATCAAGATGGTCACAAATTACTCTTGACAAAGTTAGTTTTGTAACTTGGACCGTTTGAGTCACCTGTTACAGTGGTAAATCTGAGAGTATTGTGAACCACTGCACCTCTGTGTGTGTACAGGAGGGTGGTGGTTGGGGGAAACTTTTCAGATGACTGTGTCACTGGAAAAAATGTAGTGTCATATTGCACATTAAGAGATACATTCCCTTTTCAGCAGAAATTGTGTAGCAGCATAGTAGTAAAAATGATGAAAAATCCCCAGGACACTTGTGAAAGATTGTTCTCTAGCTATATACAGAATTTGAAGTGACCTAGAGTTTCTTATTAGCATTTACTTGAGCTAATCAGTGAATCTGCTGCTGCCTTTCTACTTGACAACTGATATTGTCATCCCAGAAGAAATAAACACCCTTTACACCACATCTTCGTGAGTTCTTTGTATTCTTACTTCCTTTATCTAAGAACATAATTTGCTGCTCCTGATGTTTGGCTGAAGGCAGGGGCCTAGCAAAGTTTTTGATGACGTTTCACATGGGCTACTTTATTCTTCTCTACAACAGGTCTTTTTTCCCACTTCCTTCTTTTTGGAATTCCTCTTATCTGCTTCATCACAAAAGCCTTCATCTAAACAGTGGAAATTGCAGCTCTTTATGCCTTTCTTTGAAGCCACCAGGTGAACTTTGTGATTCCAGTTTATGAAGTCCAGTGACCAGAACATTTTCATAACTTTCTTGTCCCTATCTCTTGTGGCTGTAAAACTTTTGTTACTGTAGGACAGTGACACTAATCTCAGTCTGCATCTTAAGAAGGCAGGGGTATTTTGAATTTAAGCAGATCTCTAAATTTCAAATGAAGGTGTGATAGCAGCTGAAAATGTACAAATGCCCATGCAGTGTCTGTAAATTCATATACTTTTCTTAGAAGGCTGCAATGTTTTTAAGATTTCCACCTCATCTGCTTCCATGCTGGTAACTTGTAACCCCTCATCCTAATGCTCCAGGGTTGCTTACTTGGTTTCCCACTCATCCTGTAGCCTGCATCCTCAAGCCCTGGCACTTTCAAGGAACTTGTAGAAACCAGGAGCCAAACTCTTGGCAGAATTTTTTATATTCCCTTCAAATGGAGTTGCACAACTACCCTGTGTGTGACATTAGAAGTAATGTCCCTAAGGATGAGGCAGCTCCCTAATAGTTGCTGTGAAATGCAAAGGAAATATTGAAACTGCATAATGCAGCTGGCTACTCAGCCTGGTATTAATATAATTTTGGGTCATTTTTCCTTGAATGAAGAGAAGCATTCTCTCCTCTGTTAAGAATTTCCAGTCAGAAAGAGAAGCGGCAACCTTTTATTTTGCATTTAATGAGAATAGTCCCCACTAGGAAAGAACATATTGTCAGGACCTTTTTTATTTACTTTCTCAATTAGTAGCAAACTGTGATAGTAATTCACAAGAGAATTAACACACTGCCTTCTGCATTTCACTGTCTCTTTTTCCTGTAGCTATTTCAGGAACTGCAACACTGTGGGATACACCTAGATCCCGTTAATAGGTAGTATACTGAAAAGGAAAAAGCTAAACATCCTCTACTAGATCCTCTTTCTATTTAGATAGAAATATAGATCTAATATAGATCCATATTTCTAATACAGATTCTCTTTTGTTCAGCTGGCCTTCTATTAGGGTAGAAAACATTTAGCAGGAATTAGAGTGAAGTAGGTGGAGTTCTGTAGGAGAAGACAATGTTGTAGTTGAATGAAAATAAGTATGCTAGCAAGGATCCATGGTAATGCAGGGGAATTCCTGTTAGAAATCCTAGTTTATTGACCTAGGTTGCAGCTCTGCAAGTTAATAGAAACAGAATAAACTTTACGCACCTGAGTAGTCCACCCAAATCTGGAGTGCTCACCTTACATCTTTGTTGAACCCAGGGCTTGAGGTACTATGGGGATTAGCATTACAGTAAAGCTCCACTGCAGACTCTGAAGAGTTAAAAAATCCTGTTTACATGTTCTCCTTGAACTGGGTGAGGAAATATTTCCTGAACCCACAGGCTTTGTTTCACACTTGAAATACTGTATAGCCTATTTGAATATTTTTGTAGTGCTTAACATTAGCATCTCTCACACAGTTTACATTACTTTGACTTATGGAAGTCCCACTGTGGAGGATTGGGAAAAACTAAAGTTCTGTATTAGTAAACCCATGACAGAAAAAGAGGCAATTATCTCTTGTTTTAAAAGCTCTAAAGTGTAATTCTTGCAGTTAATTCCTGCAAGTTTCAGAGAATCTAGGGTGAATTTGGTTTGTGATAGATATTTACATTCTCTTTGGATCAACTATATATTTATATATAAGAACGGTGATTTCAGTAACAATCTTCTACTTAAACTTGCAAATCAAATAGACCCTATGGGGAATCTGATGTAAATTAGTGAACTGTTGTTAGAGGTCCAGCTGAGTATCTGATGCTCTGGATAAAAATAGGTTTCTTGGCATGTCCTTGAAAAAAAAAAAAAAGGAAAAAGAAAGAAGAGTTTATAAGGCTCTTTCTTACTAGCATTAATTTCCCCTTTTATTTTCTCCCATATGATTAGTTATGTATTAGGTAAACACCACATCAGGGAAAATGCCCAAGAACGATTTGGAGACATAAAATCAGCCTAATGTAATGCACACCCAGTAGGAACATAACCCATAGGAGCTGTTGGGATGGGGCCTTAGGAAAGAGCCATAATTTATAATTGGCCACTGTACATCTGACAAAAAAGAGAGAAACTGTGAGTTCAAAAGGGACTTCAAAATGTGAACCTGTCAAAGCCTGTGCATTGTATTTGCTCTGGATGGTGCATTAACATCTCTAGTGAAGCTTATGCTATTTTGAATGATGGAGGTCCTACTGTGTAGGGCTGGGGAAAAAGAAATAAAGTTCTGTATTAGTAAGCATGTGACTGGTAAAAAAGGCAATTATCTCTTTCTTTGAGAGCTACAAAGTACAGTGGTGGTAGCTTCTGACAAGAGTAAACTAGATGTGCACAGCTTAAAGGCAAACTGAGGACATGCAGATGAAAAGTTCAGCCCTTTCCTCCTTCCCCCCTCCTTTCTTTACCCACCCTTGTGATCTCTTTGCTACAGCTGGAGAGAAAATCTGGGGCACTTGTTTCTTTCATTTCTTCCAGATTGTTATTTTATCCTCATTTTTGGTAGAGTGGTAATGATATCCAGTGGCTGCTTAGATGAATCACTGATAGATATTCCTTAGGGATATTCCAGAAAAATGCATCCCAGCCAGGACTTATTTCCTAAGTCACAGCATGAATTTGAAACCTATACAGTCTGCCAACAGTAATCAGCTCCTGTCACTGGTCAGGTTTCCATTATTTTTTTCCTTGGCTCTCTTCTTCAACCCTTCTGTTTTATCTACCCGCACCAGCAATTAAAGGCTGCAATGAATCTCAAATGCACATAAGGGGGCAAGAACACACAGAGAATCCTTTCTTACCCTTGCATTTTATCTCCAGAATATTACGGTTCTTTCTGTCCTTTGCACTCACTAGCTTATGCTGGCTTGGTTTGGAATTTACAAGATACTTCCATTTCTTTTCTTGGGTAGTTTGCAAGAGAAAACCTGGCTAGACATTTCTCCTCTCTGGAATCTGCAAAGGAATAGGGGCATAATCAACAGGAAAAAAAAAAAAAAAGATCAGAAATATGATAGTGAAAAGACAGGTGGGCTCTATTCAGGGATCCAAAATCTTGAAAAGAAAAGTGACAAAGGCTGTACAAAGGAGGTACAAAGGCTCCATACCGTTAAGGAGGTGAATACTGCTTCTGAAAGTGCAAAGTAATCTCACCAAGTGTATTTGTGTCACAAGATGACCAAAGGGTGAGGTGGGGGTTTGTCCTTCTACTTCTGCACCAGTTGTCTGAACCTAAGCCATGCTTCTTACCAGGATTGGTTTGGAACTGATTGTCGCAGAAGCTGCCCTAGACACATTGCAACATCTCCCTGCAAAGTCTCTGAGCTGCGGCATTACCTTTTATGGAAAAGTTCCCCTTCCAGTACAGCTTTTGGAATGGCACATCAGCTCTCCCTCCTCGAGAAGGCCTTTCCAGTTGGCCTTTGCCGACTGTGTCAGCTGCCAGGTAGAAAGCAATCCATCACTGCTTTCACTCTCTTACACAGCGGGCAAATTTTTAAAGGAAAACTCTGTTAGAGCTGGATGAAAACAATTTCCCAAGCTTGCACGACGCCGTATCTATTGCCACAGCAGTACTGAGAGCTCCTGCGGCCGAGCTGACGCGATACTGGGTGAGAGCTGCTGGGCTTCCTCGCGTGGGCCCATCCTGCTGGCACAGAGCTGAGGCAAGCCAGCTGTAAGGCACAGGCTTCACACCAGCCCTGCCTAGCCTGTAATTCCGCACTCCCAAGCAGTGGATCTGTGGACTAGGTTGCTGCGAAACAGGCATCTGGCCTGGATCAAGAACAGGCTCACAGTTGCTTTTTCTTTGGTCGTTGAACAGAGCATAGATTCGCAGTAATGAATGATGATGTGTTGGTACAGTGGCTGCATGCTGGCTATAGGGCAACAGACAACTGCTGATACAGCCAACTGGTAAAAATTCACCTGTCACCACTGGCAAAGTGAATTAATACATTACATCCACGATCTGTGAAGAACTCTGAAGCCAAATGTACTGTATTGCCAAAGCATGGCCTTGTTATTTTTGGGATTTTTAGTAAGAAACGTCCAGCTTCCAGGGCTGCAGAGGCTGAGGAGGGTGTAATTACATGTTATATTTGGGAAGGATGCTTGGGAAATGCTGAAGACTGCATTGCAGTTCACCGTCCCAACTCCCCCAGCTCTGCTGACGCAGCTCAATGAGAGCTGAACCAGTGAGCTAGGTCACTGAAGTTATTTTCCTGTGACTTCTCAGGGTTAGTTTTAACCCCAAGCATTTGAGTGATCTGGTTTAGAGGGCAGTCAGATAAACAGTTGCTGTGGTTCATCAGGGAGGGTAAGGCTACAGCATGAAGTGAGAGGCAGAGTGGGTAACTGCGCTGCCCCAGCCACTCTGTTTGAGCTCTCTGGCAATCCCTCTGTGTCAGAGTTGAAGAATACAGAGTATATTTTTCAGTACTGCTCCCAGAGGTATGAGTATCTTAGGAACAGCCACTTCTCACTGTACAGTCTTCATCTTAAAATAGAGCAGGCTAAAAGATGTTTGTTTACAGTAAAACAAAAGCTCTAGATGGAGCTAATTAGCCCTGTGGTATTTAATTTGTGATTCAGGCTCATCTATGACTCTTCCAGTTTCTCTTCAATTAAAAGAGCATGTAACTGCACGTAAACATTTAGCCTAGTCAGATTTAGACAACATTTAGATTTGGATGCAAACTGCTTGTACTTTTCAGTGGCATTTGGGTGGTAAACTCTTACTTCTTCATTTAAAATCAATGCCAGGATTCCAGGTAGGCTTTTATCCCCTTTAATTTTGTGACTGGTTCTCATATTATAGAGATCAGGTTAATATATGATTCTCCCACTAGTATTGCAATAACAACTGCATGTAATATTGGCACTTCTGTAACAAAAAAAGCCACACACATAAAATTTTTAGCAAATCCTAGCTAACTAGTACATTTGCAGGGTGCCCTGTCATGATCAAAATGTTCTGTTATCATCTCTGTAGGAATGTCCCAATGAGGTCACATTGCATTACCCCCTGCAGGGGATTTTCCCTCTCATGTCTCCTGCTTGGGGCTAAAAAGATTTTAAAATGGGTGTTCAGTGTCCCGCTGAATTAGCCAAAATCCCACATTAGAAAGCAGCGATTTCTACTTATTTTAATCAACTTTGTACCAGTCTTGTTCATCATCCTTTCAACAAAAGAATTGTTTATCCCATTTTTTTAATTAGATCTCAAATTAATATCTTTCAGGGGAGGCACAGAAATTAATTGGAATAATAACTGTACTCATATTTGCTGATGTGTTTTAGCGTACTACAATTCAGATACAGTGTATGAATAGTACTTAATAAAAGTTTGCCTGATGAGACACAGGCTAAAAAGATACCTCTTTTTTTCTTTAGATCTGACTGTAGTTATGTGAATTTCTCGTGTTATGCTTCCCTCTGCCTTTCCAGGCCTTTGTACTGCTGATGAGCAGAAGGCAGAGCAGGTAAGGTCACTCTTCCTTTCCTGTTTCCCTGTCATCATCATCAACTGATGAAGTTGAAACAGAAATGGTATTATTCTTGTTTGTTCTCTTCTCTGAGACCACAGAGAAACTCTTCTGAATGTTAACAAAATGCTCAAAGTATCTGTCTGGTATGTAGAGAAAGGCCTCTGTCATCCTGTTTCCTGCTCCTTAATATTGAAAGTAGCTGCCAGAATCATAAGCCCAGCATGGTGGCAGTTGCCTCACACAGTGACTCCATTTATTTTGTTTGCATGAAGGTTTGAAGTTGGATCCTCATGGTCCTTTAATCAGGAGAAACTCACTGAGTTTTTAGACTTCATTTTCAAACACTGAGTTGTCCAAGAAGTGGGATGAAAGAAATGGTGTGGAGCAGGCAAAAGCTGAGAAACACAAATGTGATGTTTTCTAATTGTTTATTTGGATGACTAGAAAGTTGGGAAGTAGACAACATCCTTTTTCTTTCCTTCTCAGTGCTTTATCCCCTGTTACTATGTACATTGCTACCTATCCATGCCCATGATCTATTGTGGTCACCAAGGTGTTCTTGGGCCGCAAGGCACTTTTTTATATTATTGGCTTTGTAATCACAGTAAACAAAAGCTTGTCATGACTACTTTGTAGTGAAGAATAAAATCCTTTTCTTTCTGTCTTTCCGTATTACCTTACCACATTCTGCTTGCAGAAATATGTGCATTTTCTGGAACAGACTCACTAACAAGGTGCAAATCCATCTCCCTGCTATGTATCCATTAATTCCCACTGATATTATATAGATGTCTTTAAATCTAAAGAAAACCCAAAAAACAAACAAACAAGAAAACGTAACCCAAACCCTAACTTGCTTTGAAAAATAATCACCCTCCTTCCTTTATTACCAGTTTTTGTTATAGTTTGAAAGATTATCACTTGCATCAGTTACCACCAATCCCATTTTTGACTCTGTCCCATAATATGCTCAGGAGAGTCTACCTGTACAGTGTTTCAGTTTGCTTTTTCTTATCTCCACCTATGAATTAAAACAAAGTTCAAGTGTACCAATGTGTTTTTCTGCTACTGGTATGAATGAGTGCAAGAGTGACTGATAGGGCAGGGGGTCATGCTGCCAGCCAGAGGGACCTTGACAGGCTGGAAAAATGGGCTGACAGAAATCTCACGGAGTTCAACAAGGGGAAGTTTAAATTCCTGGACCTGGGGAGGAACAAGTCCATGCACCAATATACGCTGGGTGCCACCCAACTGGCAGGCAGCTTTGCAGAAAAAGACATGGAGGTTTTGCTGAAGACCAAGTTGAGTGTGATCCAGCAACTTGTCCTAGTAGCTAAGAAGGCAAATGTTATCCTGGGCTACAGTCAGCTAAGTATTGCCAGCGTGTAGAGGGATGTGATCCTTCCCATTTATTCAGTGCTTGTGAGACCACACCAGTAGTACGGTGGACATGGCCCTGGACAACTGTCTCTAGGTGATCCTGCTTCAGCAGGAGACGTGGAGCAGGTGACCTCCAGAGGTCCCTTCAGCTTCCACCATTCTATCATTCTGTGATTGTTTGATTTGGTTACTCTCCTATTTAACCAAGCACAAACAGTCTGCAGTTATGCAACATAACCTATTCCAAAACACTGCCCCTGAAAGACGATCACCTAAGAAATGTTTCTGTCATTTGCCAGGACAACTCTGTGTTTTCACTCCTGCCCGGCTGCTGCTTGCGTATCAAGGGCTTTTTGATCTTGCAACAAAGTTTAAACGAATGCCAAGACTTCTCCAGTTCCATGGGCCCTTATGAGTTCCAGTTCAGGCCATTATCAGTAGTCAAGGTGTATGAACAAAGGGTGAAGTTGCACATTTAAACAGCTATATTTATTGTCGAGAATATGCAGTTTTACATACTCCTGCAGAGAGGTGGAGTGGCAACAAGGTCCACCAGGTCCCTTTCCAGCTGACTGTGCTGCTCCACAGTAGGAAAACGAATGGGTAATGCCTCTATGGCAGGAGTGGCATCTGCCCAAAGAGTGCAGAGCAAAGTACTCCAGCATATGCCATTATCTTTCTGCTTTCGCCTATTCACAGGAAATAGAGAAATGCTTCCCCTGTTCCCCTGTCCAAGGATCTCCGAGGAATCAGGCTGTAGGCTGCCAGTTGAATTATACCATAGAGTGAGCTGAAAAAGACAATCTTTTTTTTTTATACTGCTCTATAATTTCCAACCATAAATTTAATTGGAAATTTTAAGGATAAGAGACTACTGAAAGTGAAGTGGTTTAAAAGTTATTGACTGAAGTAAAAAGAATTGTGAGCTAAACAGGGATCTCAATTGCGAAAAAGAAAATTAATCTATATATTTAATTATTTGCATGGGTAATATCATCATAATATCTGAGCACTTTAGAGGTATTATGAATTTTCTCAGTTCCCTGTAACTTCATCACAAAAAGTTCATGTTCTGCTTTGAAGTGGGACTTACTGAAGGTGTGCAACACTTCTGCCATGGAACTATTTATTTTAGTAACTTCCCCTAGACAGGTTCAAATTGTTACCAGTTTTCCTCTATTTTAGAAAGTTGTTTGTCTTAGTTTATGTTCTAATCAGAATTAGGTTTAAAGCCTACAGGGCATTTTGATTTTAGAGTGACTTCTTCAGTAAAAGATGTAGGTAGAGCACCTTGAAATGTCTTGTTCGTATGGATTCCCTCCCCTTTTTTCACACTAGAGGTATTTAAAACAAACTCTTCCATAAACTACAGTAGTAGGGACAAAATCAGAAGAAAAGAAAAAGTTGAAGGAAATTGTATAGGTGTGATACAAGTTTGCGAGCACTCCTCTAATGAGAGAAGCTGCTTCCACATAAGCAAGTTGAATGATGACACAAAGCTGGGAGGAGTGGCTGATACCCCAGAGGGCTGTGCAGCTCTTCAGAAGGACCTTGACAGGTTGGAGAGATGGAGATGAGTGAGTGGAACCTTCTGAAATTCAACAAAGGCAAATGCTGGGTCCTACACTTGGGGAAGAATAACCCCAAGCACCAGGACAGGCTGGAGGCTGACCTGCTGGAAAGCAGCTGTGCAGAGAAGGACCTGGGGGTCCTGGTGGACAACAAGCTGTCCATGAGCCAGCAGTGTGTCCTTGTGGCCAAGAAAGCCAAAGGTATCCTGGGGTGCATTAGGAAAGGCAGTGCCAGCAGGTCGAGGGAGGTGATCCTGCCCCTCTGCTCAGCCCTGGTGAGGCCTCATCTGGAGAGCTGAGTGCAGTTCTGGGCTCCTCAGGACAGGAGAGACATGGAGCTCTTGGAGCAGGTCCAGCGAAGGGTGACAAAGATGATTAAGGGGTTGGACCATCTCTCTTATGAGGGAAGGCTGAGAGAGCTGCACCTGTTCAGTCTTGAGAAGAAACAAGTGAGAAGAAATCTCATCAATGTCTATTAGTATCTGAAGGGACGGTGTCCAGGTTCTTCTTAGGGGTGCCAAGCCACAGGCAAACAGTCAATGGGGTGACTGAAAACGGATGCACAGGAAATTCCACCTGAACATGAGGCAGAACTTCTTTAATGTGTGGGTGACTGTGCACTGAACAGATTGCCCAGAGACGTTTTGGTGTGTCCCTCACTGGAGATATTCAAGACACACCTTGACACAATCCTGTGCCATGTGCTCTGGGATGACCCTGCTTGAGCAGAGAGGATGGACCAGATGACCCCCTGTGGTCCCTTCCAACTTGACCCATTCTGTGATTCTGTGAAATTATTCCGTGCAAACTGTGCTGCTTCAATACGTCTGTCACTTTTTAATGATTCACAAACTGCTGGACTTTCAGCCAAGGAGCAATTTCCTTTCTGGTTTTGTGCTTTTTCCCTACATTGTGTGTTCAAGTACTGCAAAACAAGCAGATATTGGGTACTAAAATATTATGCACTAAAAAGGAGAAAAGGTGAAATATGTTCATATTATGCTTGGATTCTCATTGTTCCCAGTGATTTCAAATGCAGAACCAGTTAGCAGTTGAAAGGGAAAGAGAAAAAGAGCAGGTGACACAGATAGAAGGATGCAGTGGGTAGTCTGGCGGTGACACTGGAGGTTAGGATGCACCACTGGTGTGTCTGAAACACTGCTACAGGTGTACAGATTTTGAGTGTTTGCAGATATGTTTGATACAGAGTGTTGCCACCTGAGTATTCCAGTCCCAGAGCAGGTGGGAAGCATGCTTTGCTGAAGCTGGTCTAGGTTATCCTAGCTCATTATGTGCAGGCTGGCCCATGTGGGGGTACATACGCTGCAGTCGTGCACCTCCGTATTGACAAACTCTGGGATTAGAGATAATGGATGAGAGAGAGAGAATGAAAGCATGTGGGCTTATATTCAGCATTTATTCAGGACTTCTAGTCTACTGGTTCTGCTGCACTGACTACGTCTGACAAATTATCATGAAAGTACTCATGTGGGTTGGAGTCAATTCAGTGTGGATGAATAACCTACACTGACCTCCATGTTGCTGTGTTAAGTTTATTGTGCCTGGTACTCACGCTAATTGGGTGGAAACTCGATTAAGTATCTCCACACTGTGCTGAAGCCATGGGTGAAGCTGCAGTGTCAAGCCATACCTGGAGACCTGCTAATGCCAATGGGAAGGACTTCAGTGGACCAAGTCCTTGTCGTGCAGTGAGCAGTGTCAGGGCCCAACACTCACCATAATGTTTGGCATCTACAAAATTCCAAAGCTTTTGCCTTGTAGGGTTTTTTTCTTTTATTAAAAGTAGTTCAGAAGGCTATGTTTTGAGCTAGTTGCAAAGACATCATAATGCTACCTCAGATCTGGGAATCTTTGCTACTGTTTCTCATCTGGTAGGTACAGTCTCTTTAAAACAGACATATGGACATTTCCCTCTTCTACAAGGAAGGTAGCCCATGAGCATTGGAGGCAAGCCTTCTTCCTTAGAAGTGGGTGATTTGAGGTTGGAGAATTGTATCTTATGATTAGGTCACAGCCTTTCAGTGATCCATTCAGTAGTAGGATCTTCTTCCTCTGTCATCTCTTTTCATCAAACTCACAGGAATGTAAGACTGTTACAACCTCTGCCCTTTTGTTCAGCCTGTCTAAATTTGGCCAATGAGTTCAAAAGTCATGCTAAGAACAAGCTCTTGGAAAGATGAATATCCACAGAGCAGTAGCACTTTGGAAAACAGATTTGAAAACAGTACCACACTATAATAGAAAAAGCTGCTTTGGTTTGTGTGGTTTGTGGAGCATAGCAATGGAGTTGCTTGAATATGTGATCTGTCTGGGCAACAATTGCACTGAAGTAGGATTTTATGAAATTTTATGGAGATAGAGCTCATTTATCTGTGATTGGTATGATAACTGAAGCATTTGTTTTAAATTTCCAGAAATCGTAATTCCTAGATATATAAATTCACCTGGCAGTCAAAACAGCTATTAGAAATCCCACCAAAGTCTTGTTGTTTTTAATCCCATATCCAGGCAAGAAGCCAAACTGTTCAACAGTTTGGGCACTGAGCTTTTTGAGCTCAAGAATTGAGTCTGTGCTGGGTCCAAATAAGCAGTCTGTTGCTGCTGTCATTTTATGTGGTCAGTTTTAACTCTATATTGCACTCTTCAATCCCCACAGCTGCTCATTTTAGTGGTACCAGTGCTGACTCAGGCAGCTGGGATGAAGTGGTCCTGCCTTTGTAATGAGGCAAGGAAGCACACAGGCAGGAGGACCAGGTGCGAAGCAGCCTAATCCACTTTAATCGACACTGGTCACCAAACTGTATGCCATTAAGAAATTATGGGAACATCACAGCCAAATCTAAGGAAAGAATCGAGCAAAAAACGCTCCCAAAGGCTCTTGTGAGTGCTCTGAAATTGTACTTGTTTCAATGAATGGCCTGGGATGGTCTGTCCAAACCTGACATGAAATGAATCTGACCTGATTTACGTGAATAATTTGAGTCATAACTTCTTCTAACTGATGACTGAGGCTCTGGCAAGAGTGATCATGTCATAATTTATCAATGAAATGGGCTTCCAGCATGCAGAATCAGCAGGATCTTTTCCTTAGCCTGAGTAACACATATTGTTACCTCTTGCTTGGTCAGAGGTGAGATACTGCTCATTTGGCCTCACTGAGCTCATCGGAGAGCCTGTGGGTTATTTAGTTACACTTTAAATAAAACTCCACTGGTAAGCCATTGCTGCTTTGGGACTTACCATTTTTCTCACAGTTAGGTCTATTTCTGTGAAATGCAGTCATGCTCTCAGGTGTTCCTTTCAGGCTTTTTATATGGATCACCATGAAGGACTTAACCAAAGCTGAATATAGGTTTTTGTTTTAGTCTATGTACTATGTATCTGCTTTTCCATGCTTTCTATAATTTTTGGCTAAGGCAAAATGAAACGTAATATATTAATTTTCTAGCATGCTTTCTAAGCTATTACCTCATTTGATTCAGGGTTTTCTGTTCATACTGTTTTGGCCTGATCTTGGTATAAATTTAAGTGTTTCACATACAGATGCCAACTTTTTATTAGCCTTTATGAAGATTTTTTTTTTCTGCTGCTGGAGAGTATGCTATATTTCTGTCACATAAGCATTTGCAATATCTTAGAATACTACAGTTTTCAGGGATGCAAAATTATTTATTTCAATAGTTCCTCATTTATCAATGCTGAAAGTCACAAAGGCCATGACCATCAGGACTTTAGCTCCCCTGACTGCCTGGGAGACTCACCTCCCAAATATGAGATAGTCACAATGTTGTTCTCGAAATTTGATTTTGAACTTTTCTTCATTGCTGCATCATTTGCAATTTCAGTTACCTAGTCATATGTCAGAAGATAATCTCATCTCAGAGGTTGAAATGAGCCCCCAAAGTGAAAAGGTTTTTTTTCTGCTAGTGGAATGTGTAAGTCTCCTTGTGTCTACAGGGTTTGCTTGTCAGGACTATGGCTCTATTTGGCTTATATAGGGCCAAAAATGTTTGAGCTAATTTTTGAGTTAATTTCTCTGTGACCAAGGAACGATTTGTGATCCCAAGACACCCGTTGATACTGCAGCCCCAAAGATGCAGAGTGATTTGGAGTGTTTCTTTTTACTTTGATCCAGCACAAGAGCTAAAATGAGAATAATGTACAGGTGTGAGTACTCTTCTGTTCAAAGCTTCTATATACTGGTGGGAATGACTGATCTCCTTCATATTTTCTAAAGCTCTGATAATTAGGACATGGTGGGAATGGCACTGTTAAACACCATATAAAGCCTAACCGATGGCAGTCTTTAGGACATGCTCAGCAGATGAAAGGAAAACAATGGATGAAAGGAAAACAAACCCAGAGTTACAGATGGCATTCAGCTATACACTGTGGACTTTTACAGGAGGAGTTTTTTCTTGCATTCAGCATGCAAAATGCACAGCCACAAGTAACACTATTGTGAGCCCCTTCTTCTGACCTCAGTAATCATGCAGGCCACAGGAATCTCCTAATTGACTTATCATCTGAGCTTGTCAGAAAAAAAAGGCATCCCACCCTTACTTTGAAACACTTCCAGTGATGGAGATTCCACTCCGTAATACTTCTAACACTTTGGTAGTTAATTATCCTTATTGCTAAAAATTTCTGCCTTATGGCTTGCTTGAATTTTGTCTAGTTCTGACTTTCAGATTTTGACTTTTCTCCTGCTCTTGTTTGCTTAGTTTAGGTAATGAAGAGACATTTATAGAGAACTCAAGGTAGTTCTCCCCTGCTTTTGACACACCTGTACCCCCATGCCCTTGTCATAAGGCACCATAGGGCATGTGTTTCAGTGAATATAAACATCCAAGCAGCTCTTCTCATAGCTTTTGTCAATTTGTTGTCATCCCCCTGTAGTGTGGACATTTGAACAGGACGGTATCCTGGCTGTAGTCTCAGAGCATGCAAAACATCTGTATCCTGTACCTTAATCTCAGCTGGAATCCTCTTGCTTATTTACCCAACGACAGCACGAAGAACAGAATTTGTTTAGCAGAGGATTTTGACAGAGCTGAATACTGGAAACTGTTAGTGGCTATCACACAGCTTCAATAGAGTACTTAGGCATTTCATGAGGCATTTCATAGCTTGTAAAAACATGTGGCTAGTGCCAGGAATAGTGTGTATTTGCTTTTCAACACCCTTAGAACACTTCTGTACAGGAGTATGTCTTCCCTTTCTAGTTTTCCACATACTCCAGCTCTTCTGAGCAATTCTTATAGAGTCATGCACTTAAGTATGTTAGTAATAGTTATCCTTCATGTTACAGAGGCTTACTGGTGCTTTCCTGCCTCCCCCTCAGTGGCATTAATTGCAATGTCTGCTTCAAGGACTTCAAGCTTGAGATGTCTTATGCTTGCTACTGCTCCCGAACACCAACAATCCTAATATTACCTGTTCCTCATTTGTTCTGTGATCTTGTCCTACAAAGTCTTCATTTCTTTGGATTTTTCCCCTTATTAGCTTTAACCTGAAAGTGAGCTATTAATTCCTCTGACTCAGTAATTTACTTTTTAAGTCCAAGTTTCTGCATTTGGGAGTAAGAGATTCAGGTGAAGAGAAACAGCTCTTGTGCATTTAAGCTTTGTTTTATTGACAGCCAGTCATCTCATCCCCTCTCTGAGTCCCTTGAGCTCCAAGACAAGGAAGTGCTTGTTTTAAAGCAGAGAGTTTTTCTAAGGCATCTTCAGTGCCCAGGGATGTTTGAGCCCCTTTTCTTTGGGAGAAGGACCATAAGAGATGTCTTTCCTCTTGTTGGTATAGGCCTGAGGGCTACATGGCACATGGACTTGGGACTTTCTGCATCTAGAGGGCCCTGCAGCAGCATCTGGGTCTCGATGAAGAAAGATTATGGTGAGGGAAGTTAGGCAGGATAATTGTAATGCACCAGTAACTTGCCTTTCCTCCCTTGCTTTCCATTACAAATTTTACAATATTTCTTTGAACTATCATGGTGCCTTTGGGGAGTTAAAAATTGGTCTGAAAAATCTCTATGCCTATTTTTTTTTTTTTTGAGAGATTTCTAGAACTTTCTCTTCCAGCTGAGCGTAACAACAGCTTTTGTCTTCTTATTTTGGCATCTTCACTTCTACTCCCAGCTGGAAGTGGGAAATATACTAGCAAATGAAATTGAACAATAACAAGGACAAAAAGGGGAAAAAATAATAAAATAAAAAGAGTCACAAAGGGTTCATATGTTGTGTTGTGTGTCTTCCTCCTGAGGTGGGTCTTGATCCTGCCAACTGTTCCCCTGTAAGAAGGTTTATGCCTGTGGGTACTCCTGCTGAGTTCAAAGTTGCTCACATGAATAATTGATTGCAGGGTCTGGGACATAGTTTGCAATTCCTTTTTCAAGAAAAGTTCATTATCATCAGATTTCATCTTGCTCCAAACATTGCTGGGTTAGGGACAAGTAGGTCAAATGGATACCTGTTGGGGGTTTTTATTGCAGGAAGACCAAGCAACTGGCAAACTGAAACAGTGATTTAATAATAATAATAAAAATAATGAAAAAAAAGAGTCACTGTCACTCTTTTGTTGGGGTAGGTTTTTATCAGAGTGGTGAGCTTTGAACAGCTTGTTCAACAAGAGTTCAAGTCTCAGGGGAAGGAGAAGAGCTCAGAAAAGCTTTACGTTTTACAAATGTTTAAGTGGTATGTTCATAACATAATACACTACCCTGGCGTGTGCTTCAGAGTTATGCTATTGCATCTTCTGCCATATAATTTTCCAGAAATCACACATCTTCCAATTTATATTCATGGTAATCAGAGCAACATAGAGAAATTAGGTAATAATTGAAGTGGATTGAAGCTATTTCAGCACAAAGGGTCTTATTCTGATGTATTTTTAGCAGTTAGTGTAGCACATTGATACAAAACACCAACTCACAGAGGGAGAGGGGGAAAAAAGTGTGGAGTTGTAGAGGATGTGAGAAGGAAGAAAAGAACAAAGGACTTTTCTCCAGTTGCATGCAAATGGAAATGACCCTAAAGATTCAGGGAACACAGGCTTTCTCCTGACAATGAAGATTTTCATGCAGTGAAATCCATTTTTGAGACTCATTAGCAAATGCTGTGATCTTGCTTATTTTCTGTAGCAGTGCCTAGTTATTTCAAATTGATTAGGAAACCTCTGATGTGAGAGTGAATCAGGAGCTATTCCAGGTATTTCTGTAATTGGTTATCATGCTTAATTACAAATGTTTGAGTACAAGTAGTTTGCTCTGAACTTGATTTTTCCTGCTTAGTGTTGCTGCTTAGTGTATGTGTTAGTAAAAAAGAAAAAAAAAATTAAACTTCCAGAATGCTTTTGTTCTAAAAGAGTTGAAGATTTACAGAATGATGGATTAATTTAAGATGTACTATCAATAATGATTTAAAAACAAAAGAACCAGACTATCTATCTATTGATCACCTATCCATCTCAAGGTCATCTGTCTCTGTCAGTGTTACCAGTTTGTTTTGGGTATAATTACAGTTCCCTCTGCATGGCAATTTCTATTTGCCACTTACCGGTTAAGGCCTTGGTTGCTGAAAAAAAGGTCCTGGAGCTGTTCTCAGTTACAGTGATGTGCCAGTTTTGCGCTGCTCTGCATGCTAAACTGCGTAGTACAGAAATGGGAAAATGCAGTAACCTACAATCCTTGTGGGAACTTCATAAAGAAAAGCATCTATCAGGACTGTGGTAGGTTGGGGAAAAAGCCTGCATTTTGAAGGAAATGAGACACTTGGAAGAAAGGTGGTGCCATTTGACATAGGCACCTGGTTGGTTTGCAAGATTACAGCAGCCACTGGCAGCACTCATAAAAAGAGAAACAGGCAAAGCACCAGGACAATAGAGAACACTTATGGTGACACAAAATCATTGTTTATCACAGGCTGGAGAAAGTTGCTTGATCAAGTTGTTTATGTCCCTAACTGGTTGCAATATTCCTATTACCTGGATACAAAGACCCATTTGAACTTTTCCTCATCTAGAGGGAACAGCAGGTCAGGGAACTAGCAGTTATGGATTTTCACCTATAAAGCTAAAGTTCTGTGTTTTGTGATACACTTAACATTCTAAAATACATGAAAATATATTTATCTCTCAACTCTGTCAAGAGACTAAATATTGCTAATGAGGAGACTGTACCAAATATTCCTTCCGAAACTTAGTTCTCTTTTGCTCAGTCATAGCTTTAGGCATCATCACCTGTTCTGCTGAGCAGGGTAGTGCTGTGCCCTAAGAGCTTTTCATTCTCATTTCCGTAGCACTGACTGGTAGGCTGAAAGGATCTCTGAAGAATGAATAAGATTTAATGACCCAATAGCACAAGTGTAGTTAACTTATCCACAATACCTTGCAACACCTGCATCATCAGAAGCATTTCTGTGTGCTTGGATGTCTTCTCATTAAATAAGCCACCTAACCAAACTGTGTGTGTTTGAGTTGCAATTTGTTACTCAAAATGATCTCTATGGAGCTGTTCTTTGGCAGGGAATGCTCTCCTGCATCTTCTTCCGAAGGCTTCTTCCAAGGGGCCAGACAAATGAGAAACTGGTATTGTCCTGCCTGATTGAATCTCTGTTACTTTCAGTAAGCTCCTGGACCTCATTTTCAGTAACTTATTTTGAGGGAAGAATATGCAAGAAGAGTGTCTGAAGTCCAAGCTTGTCTTTTGTCCTACATCAATCACTACTTGTTCTGTGCTGCTGAGACCTTCTGGTGTAACCTCATAGGAAGCAGATTTCTAGCAGATAGTAATCTTGCACATTTACACGTTTCCCAAGTTTGTAAGAATTCAAATGTCAGCTAAATCTGAGGAGACACTAAATGTTTTTCCATTTGATAGTTGGTATTATAGGGAAGGAACATGGGATTTCTGAATTAAAAGGGAAAAAGTCTGCTCTAGTTCAGGCAAGGTTTTTTTCATCATTGGGAATGTGAAGTAGAGAGAAGAAACTATTTGCTTTTTCATTTGATGTTGATGTAGTCACACCAGCGTTCCTTGGTTGCAGACTAGAGAGAACTGTACAACTTTTAAAAATCAAAACCTTAATTTAAATCTTAGCTAAATGAAAATTTTCATGCATGCTTTTGAAGAAGAAAAGGCAAGCTCTGAAGTCTTTTTCTCTCTGTACGCAACTATCAGTTTTTGCTGTCCAAAGTATTCTCTATCAGTACTTCAGTTAAGCCTCTGTGCTTCTGCTGGCACTAACATTTTTCATTAGATTTCCTAGCGTTTGCACAGCACTGATTCACCTCTCTTGGTGATAACAACAGTTAGAGGGGCTAACTGGGACTAGCTGCTGGCATTTTAATCTTGCTCAGAGCAGGCAAGAGTAAAAATCCTGTCACTGCCTATCCTGTGCTTATCCTCCCTGTGGTGAAACTCTGCTCTTGGCTGTAGTGCTGCGGAGGTTTTGAGAAACTGCTCATATTGTGAAAGTCTCTTGGCCCTATGACAAAGAGACCTTCGTTTGACAAGTTAAAATGTTTACAAGAGAACACAGGTGTATATATGAGGGAATAGGCAGACCCTGAAGTAGCCTGAACAGGTATAAAGGAGAGTTTCCTACTTATTCTGGCAAAGAAGGTATGTGCAAAGTCTGAACTTTGATATTTGTTTTGAGAGTTGAATAGATATTTAAATGAGATAATTTCACTCTGTGGATTTACTGGAGCATAAGCTAACTGTTCGTCACCTTTCTTATTAAAAAAAAAATACAATTTCCATGGAGATAAAAAGAAAAAAACAAACTTCAGAAGACTTGCATGAGGATACTTTGCTGAGATTAGTGAAGACTAAAGCACACAATGTGATAAGAATAGAATTGCTGGAGTCTGCTCTCTTCTCAGTGGGTGCCCATTCTCTTCTTTCCTCAATATGCATACCCCCCATAAATGTTAATGGCAGCTATTCACAGACAAGAAGAGCCCCACAGACTCCAACACATGCAACTCCCATTCACCATAGGGAGGTTTGATTCTCTTGGTGCCAGACTCAGGTCTCTCTGAGAACTTGTGCAAATAAGCTGTGGGTAGGGACACCCAAATAAGTTTCTACAGAGGAAGTGAAGCTGTAAATTTGCAGTGTTTCAGCAGCTCCATGGTAACATTTTTGCATGTATACCCTTGTGCCATGGTAATTGTAAAGTAACCTGAGGTATTTCATCCTTCTGTGAAAGAAGAGAAAGTATAAAACACAATGAATTAATCATAAGTTTAAGAATGTGGAGAAAGGAGGTTGATGTACTGCAAATTTATACTTTAACTTGCCCTGCAGAACTCTTTGGGTGTCTACAGACTGAGAAAAGACCTGGGCAGACTTAAGTAAGCAACTGAGATGGAAGGAGGTTTTGGTGAAGGGGTTGACTGGGAGGCCCATTTTTTGAGGGTGTGAAGTTTCAGCAGCTCATAGATGTGGTTACAGACTGTGCCTGGAAAATAAGTGTACTCGCATCATGAAAACATTAAGAAAGCTCATGTGGATGCTGTGATTTTAGGATCTTGGAGAACTGAGTTTTTCAATTCATCTTGCAATGAGAGGTGAGCCAGAGGTCCATGGATGCTGTCCAGAAAGGATGCTGACAGATTGAAACCAAGGTGGTCATGAGACCCTGGGCAGCTGCATGTAGCACATCCCTTCGGCTGGCCCTGAATCCTAACACATTCAAGCTGTTGTTGAAAATTAATAGGAGTCAAATGCAGGGATTAGGCAAGGTGAGATCCCTCTGCCTGTGTGTGCAGAGTGTTCTGACACTGGATTTGGTAGAGAAGCTTGACACATTGAGCATGGCTTTACTTAGGAGAGAAGATGTCACAGTACCGACAGCAGCAATTCAAGCAGCAGGGGTCTGGGATGCAGTCCTACCTCTGCCAGGGTTTTGCTCCATTACCTCAGGCAAGTTGCTGAAAACTGTCATCGATTTTGGATCCCTGGGTTTTTGAACACCCAGCTCAAATAATCTGGGGTCTGACTTTCAGAGGTGCTTTGCTGCTGCAGTTTTGATTGACCCTGACGGGTACCTAGGGCTTGACACATCTGGCATATAAGGCTTATCTGGCTCACCTGAGGTATTCTGAACCCTCTCTAAAAATTTTGTCATGATCTTACAGTGACTAAGCTCGCTGTACAAAATTGACTGTGATTGTGATATCTGCCAAACACAGGTGTCTCCACATGAAACATAAATAACATTAAATCTTTGCACTGGAGATGCTGTATGTGTATTCATTTCTTGTTCACAGTCTAAGTATAAATTTATTCTTTACAGATTTTAGGTAATTTTTTGCCACAAGTAAGACAGTCTACTAAAAAACAGAATTTCATTTGGTAAGTGTTTCGATGATGTCCTGTTGCAGTCATCAATAACATTGCAAATAGTACTGGTGGGAGAAAAGGATGGGAAACCAAATATCATTAATAATAGCTGCAATATTCTCAGTGTTAACAAATTATCAGCTGTATAAATTTTTAATTAATAGGAGTATGAACAGGGATTTGACTGTCAACAGGCATCAGTATTGATGTGTGCGAGTGAAGCATGGCAAGGCAAAGATCGTTGCGGGGAGGATAACTCAAACCATGCAGCTGTGAAAGACAGGTCAGCACTTTCTGGACCAAGAAACCCCTCATGGACAAATCACATCTTCGGGTATAGCCCTCTACAGCGAGAAGAAAAATGGAGCTTGGTGAAGTCAAGTGAACCTTTTCATAGCAAAAGTGAATACATTTTGTTTGACATTTTACTGCATTTCTGCAGAACTCTCTGTTAATTACAACAGTAAAAAGGCACGTAAGAATTTGGGTGGGAATATGGAGAAAGTAGACTGATCATCTCAGGCTAGAGACCCAGCAAGTGGGTAGGCTACTGTAGTCTGAAGTGTTTCTTTCTGCTCCTTTCACTAATTTTTAGAAGTTTCTAACAAGCTACTTGAAAAAACCCAAGCCGGTTAATTCAGTGAAAGCCTAGTGTAATGATTCAGAGCCTAGAACAATATTACTTGGTTTAAATGAAGTCCAAATATCTCAAACTTAAAAAAATTTCAATAAAAACTTTGAATCTCCGTCTCCCGCGCAACTTGTCAAAGTTTTCTTTTCCTATAAGTTGGAGTGTGGCTCTGTTTTTAGAGCTTAGATTTGTTCTCTGAAGTACAGTGTGCAGCATTTGTCCTTTATTTCTTTTCTCATTCTGCTTCTGTGAATCAATATAAACAACTTTTGTCTTTGGATATCCTAAGAAAAAAAGTGTTGTGTGTTTTGGTTTGGATTGTTGGTTTTTTGTCTCCTTTTTTTTTTCTTCTTTTTTAAATAAAAGGCTCTGGATGTAGAAATAGTGAGGAAAAACCATTTTATGTATCACAAAGCACTGCTTCCCTCTTTTTTTTTCCGATTAGAAACTTTGGAAGCCATTTTGGTTTTCCTTCTGGAATGCGTTCTTGCCTTTATTAGTAGTAGCTAATAGTAGAATGATTTATTTCTAAGTGTATGGACAATATAATGCACCAATTATAGATTAAAAATATTAATACTAGAGTAACTTCCCAGTTTAGTAGATTATACCCGTTTTTCTGTTCTACCACTAACAATCTAAAGACTAAAGCTTTTTTTCACTTTTCATTTGAGGAGATCAAAATGCTTTAAAGACATTAGCTAATTCTTACGCTAATCCTGGGAGATTGGACAGTGTTATGATAATCCTTTCACAGATGAATAAATTGAGATAAGAGGGAGTCTAAGTGACTTTTCAAAGTCACAGATACAATCAGTAGCAGAGTTGGATCTATAACCTTGAGGTTCTGATTACTGTTTCTCTCTTACAGACTATATATATTTTTTTTTCCTTTATGCATTGCTAACAATAACAGTGAAAAACTATTACCATCAATTATGTTTATAATAATAATGCTTTTATTTATTTAGTGACTCCCTGCCAAGATAGTCAGGGTGCTGCTCCAAAGACAATTAAAATGCAATTACTGTAATAAATAAACAACAATAATTAAGACATCATAAAATAAACAATATCAAAAGCAATCAAAACCACTAAGTAGCCAAAGTTAGTCGAATTAATAATGGATCTGAGTGACTCATTTGTAAGAAATTGCATATTTAGTCTTTTTTTTTCTTTTGTGAAAAGGTTTTTTTGTTGCAAGATTATAATTTTCCAGCTGCAGTTTTATATCCAGCCCTGAATTGAAGGGGTTTTTTGGTAAGGTTTTTTGTTTGTTTATTTTGTTGTTGATGATGATTTTAATATACAGCTATTTGCAGTGTTATGATGGTGCTAAATGATGACTGGTCAGCTAAATTACATGAATTACATGAATCACACCGAGTTAATAACTATTGCAGTTCACTGAATGGATTAGCTGTACATAAATATCTGGACTTCAAGCTCCTTGACCTAGGAAATTCAAAAGGCATTTAAATTGGAAAACTAGTTGCTTGTTTTTCATATTGACTTCAGTTATCTTACACTCTATAACTCTGTTTGCAGTTGCTTTTAGTGAATGTGTGTTTGATGACATTAGTTGATTTTAGGGTTGACCAACCCTGTCCCATGTCTGTCATTTAGCAACAGTGACTGAACATTGCAATGATTTCTGTTTATTGTCCTTTAACAAGAGGCCAAATTTTTGTAGCATTGAAATGTCTTTGAAGATACTCTTTTGGAGAAAGGAACTTGCTAGAAACCTTTTGTTTAGACTGTGCTAAAGCAGTTTTAGGAGGCTCAAAGTCTCAAAGCTCTGAAATTCCCTAAGGGTATTTTAGCCTTTGTGTCAGGCATGACATCACCATCTTTTTGGCAGGACATTGAAATCTGTCCTTGCTGTGAAGGGGTGATGACTGGGGATAGTGAACAAGGCCTGGGCATGTGGGAGGAAGACAAAACTGCATGGGTTGGGAGGGCAGGACACTGTCCTGGTGGGACTGAGATAAGAAGGTGAGACAGGAAGGGGGACAGATCTAACTGAGAGTGAAGGAAACAGGTGATTTACAAGATCAAGACAAGGGGGATAGAACTGGGAGGCCTCGTAGAGGGCACATATGGTGCTGGGGGATGAAGAATTGTGAATAGACTGGGAATGGGGAGGCTGGATATGAGATATATGGATAAAAGAACAACAGGTCTGGGTCTAGAAATCAGAGGCTGTGCATCCAGTGAGATGAAGATTGGTGGGCAAGCAGGTTGAAGGGGGCGTGAGAACCCACTCAAGTACCTGATTGGCCTAGGAGCCAAGGGCAAGAAGAAGGCAAGATCGGGCTTCTGTGGATTGGCTTAATGAGGAAAAACCCCAAGCTTATGAGTAGTAGTAGATGTGTCTGAGATGCATTGGCACTTTCTGAGCCAGGTAGCTCATGAACAGATCTGAGCAGATATCTTGATCCCTGAATGTTGCTGCTCTGCTTGGAACCATCTGCCAGAATGGGGTGTTGCATCCCCTTCAGCGTGTGCCCTCAAGGAGGACAGCAATCTATTAATGCAAACAGCCACTCCATTAGCTCAGTGACAAAATCTGTGTACTGGCAGGAAAGCTTTCAACTCTGCTGATGACCTGCATGTGTTTTAGGAAGGCACCAAATAATGAAAGTTATGTCTGTGCAAGTTTTATTGTCTTTTCTTTTGTTTAGTTATTTTTAGATAAATTTGGGACAATGTATACACAAAATGATACTATTTTTTTTAATTTATTTTTTTATTAAACCCATGTTTTTCAAACATTAAGAAATGTCAGGATTTAAACCTTCTGTAGATGGGGTAAGCATTTGTATCATTTCTATGCTTATGAAATGAACATGGTAATACCATATGCAATAGGTGTCCTTTGTACCACACACCATAAAGTCCTCCTCTTATTTGATCTCTTCCTAGCACCTTTCTTCACTTCTGTATTCCCTTGCATCACGTACAAACTCTGTGTCAGATCTGTATCCTTTCTGTCTCTTTTCCCATACTTCCTGATAAGGCAGCTCTATTCCCCAGGCTGCTTGGATGCCTGAAGTAGGGGCACCAACAGCACAGGAAAGACAATCCTGTGTATCTGAATCAAAGCAATCATTACAGGGTCATAGGTATCTATGACCCTTGGCTTGAACACACTCCCTTTTTCTCTCCTTAGTAGTACAGGCAATGCTTCCTTCAAGCACAGAAGTTGTGAAAATCTCCAGCATATCCTGTGAGGATTCTTTGGGGAATTCAACTGCTAAAATCAAAGCAGCCTATCACAGATGTGCACAAACACCAATTATTCAAAGACTTTTAACTTGGCTACGTTTGGACTAATTTTCATATAGGCACAACCCTGATTTATTCCTTTTTCTCCCAAGACAAATTTCTGGTCTTTGCCTAATGCTCAGTTTCAGGAGAGAATTCCAAAGAAAGGATTGTCATGAAGAGGATAATGCATCTTCTCATTAGCTTTTTTTCTTGGAAATGACTGAAAAGCGTTGCCTGGAGCCTTGCAGGAAAAGATATAAATAACTGCGCAGATACTGGGCAAGTAAAATTTCTGCCAAACAAGTTAAACTGGCTAAAGTTAGGAAGTAGCTGAGTCCAGGGACTCATAGGAGGATACACAACTTGGCAATATTAATGAGTATAATAAATGGTACCGGCTTGATGACCCATCAGAGAAGTGCAGGCAAATCTCTATGGATCAGTGGAGCACAGTGCAGGGATTTCCAAGCTGGCTCAGAACCAAGCTGGTAATTTCACCTAGCACTGTGTGAATTAATTGCTTCTGGTCCTGGCTCAATGCAGTGAGCACACCGAGGGTTTCAGCTGCAGGTGGTGCCAGCCCAGTTATCCTGTGACATACGTGCGACCTCAGGGATGTGACTGAAGTCAGGTGGGACACATGCAGCAGAGATGAGAGATGAAAACAGTTTTCCTGAGCCCTGGTTTAGCTCATTAACTATGGAAGCTGAATCATCTCCCTCCAGAGCAGGGACTGGAGCACTATGCTTGACATCACAGCATGTGAGTGTTCTGAGAGCCCAATCTGGTGCAGCTGATGGGAGCTCTTACTGTCCTTGGTATGTATATCTGCTCTTCTTCAGTGAGGCATCACAAAAGGCTTGTGTTGAGGTGAGGGGAGTAAAAAGTTCCTCACGCACCTTGAATTGCTTTCACATCTTTCTCAGCCCACCCAGAAGCTGGTTCAGGCAGTCCATGAGGACATGGTAGCAAAGACGTGATGCCAAATACTCTGCCTTTGTTCTGTGTCCTGGGAGGCGAGTAAGCCAAGCTCTGCAAGCCCATGCTGTAGGAACCCCAGGCTCTTCCTTTAGTATTGCCTTAATCTAATTTTCCTTTGTATTTAATAAAATTCTGCGGGTCTTGGGGTTTTTATTCCTTTTCAAGAAGCAACAGAGAAAAGATCTCCTATTTGATCCTGCTGATGTTCGCTTTCCGACACCTGCCATCAGCACTGCTTGGACATGTCCCTTTTATTTGCCATTCTCTTTCAAGTGCTGAGGCGACTTTGATATATTTCTGTCTCTGTCTGTAATGGCAACAGGATAGGGTGTTATTCTCAACCTGGACTTGTCATGATGAGCCTTTTATTTCATTAAAGTCACATTCCTCTTTAGGAACTGTACCTTGAATTGGAGTTGTTTTGCTTGGAATAAGGATGAGTGTGTACCAAGGACAGTAGTATAAAGTACAAACATCTATAAATGCAGCTTTGATTGGATTTTACCCAACCCCTTTAAAATTCATATATGATAATCAAAATGGTGAGTGGGAAGGGAGCATTGCATCCTCTTCAGTTTATTGCCCTCATGTAAAATCTCAAAATAAGGAGTGTAACCAGCAGAATTCCAGCATTTATATTTCATGACAGAAATGTCCTTGTGTAAATATTGGTTTCCTTAATGCATGCACTTCCATCTCTTTTTAAGAACTCCCAACTCAAAGAGCACCTGACAGCATTACATGTCTCTCTCTGGAGGCAGCAATGAAAATGTGCTGATAATTTGAGCCCTGGGAAGAAGTCTGTTCCCCTGTGAATTTTACTAGTCACACTGCTCTGCCATTGTATTAGATCACTGCTGCAGTGCAAGAATAGCAGCTCTCTCCACATTTTAATACCACCTCTCTCAGATCACATCTTACTGCCAAATAATCACCTATTCCCAAATGGCTGGAAATTAATGATGGCTGAACCCATCAGTGCTAGGCTTATGCTAGTTACACAGTCCAGATTCTGAAAAGCCTTTTTGCAGGGAATGACTCTGGATAAATTTCTTGCTTGGTTGCTCTGAACTACTCTTTATCCTCTCCATCCCATTGTCACTGGCCACCTGTGGTAGAAAGGATTCTTCCAGTTTACATGAGCCTTTGGAATAAGAACTAGAGATTACAAAGTGTGTGAAATAGCATTCGTGTAACATCAATCATGAGACACAATATTTTTCTTTCTTGCCCAGGAGACCTGTCAATCCTTTCCCCTTTTCTCCGGATCCTCTGAGAAATGTAGAAAAGTTTCCTATCCCAAGCAGTGGCTCTGAAAAAGTGATAGAAACAACTGCCCAGATGTATAGCATTGAGGGATTTTCACAACCAGGAGAACAACATGTGGATGTTTTCCTTTTTTTCTCCCTCTATTAAGGAATATAGATTTCTGAGGGCAGACTTAGGGAAAATGGAGGCCTGCAAAATTTCTGTCCCTCAGCTCAGTTCAGAATTTTTCCACAAAAATGATGATGAGGAAAATCTCATTACTGGTTTTTGTATGATCCTACTCATCACTTCCCACAAGTAAAACTTTAGCAACCAGACTCCTGTTCCTCTCCTTCTGGTAGTTCAGTCTTGGGACATGAACTTAGTTGAAATCAGACTGAAAAACACTTTGATTATTGAATAATTTGCTGATTTTATTTTTATTTACACTGATTATTCAGAGAATTATTCCCATTCTCTTCCCATGTTTTAGTCACATCTTGGTAAAGAATTTTCTATAAATTTGATTTCAGGCTTGTTTGAGTGGTAATATATTGAACACAGGCTGTGGTAAAGAAGGGGTATGGTGGTGCACCATTTTTTTTTTTGATGTATTGCACTGCAAAACTAAATATTCAGCTTGATCTTTACATGTTTCTGGAATCAAACCCTGAACCATAGTTTTGTCATTGTAATTAGATTGCATACAGTTTTTTGCTTAGTTTGTTTGAGACATAAATATACAGACCACATATTTAGTGTGATTTCATCACTAATTTATCTATTTATCCTATGATGCTAATGAATTTTATGGTGGCTGAATGCCTTTATTCCAGCTTGGGAAAGATGTAGCATATGGTCAGCTCAAAAGACTTTGGAAATGACTCTTTGGCACCTGTCACAAAGTGATCTCAGATCTGTGTAAATGGTTCCTTCTACTCTGGAGATTAAGTACCAGATGCTGTCCTTTGCAAATAAAAACTGAATAACAAGTTAGCTGAACACACTGGCTGATCTGCTGTGAGTTCAAGGGAACCTGAACTGCACAGTTGTCACCCCAAGACAGCCCCTTTGACAGAAATCTCATCGTGCAGAGTATTCTGAGATGAAGAAAACACCTAAAAAGTCTTTTCTGTGCTGATTTTCCAAAGCACAATTCTGTCTACATCCAAACAAAATCTGAAGCTATACTTAAAGGATTCTTTGCAAAAGAACCTGCAGAGAGTATGTCTGGTAATTATTTTTCTCCAGTATAAGAAAGGAAAAGGTGAAATTCTGACAGCTTTCACTATGCCTGGTAATAAGCTGAATTATTTGGCTGCTGAGAGTAATATTCATACTTCAGGCACCCAAGTCAGTGTATGTTTTAGTGGGATCTGTACTAAGATGTTACTATGCTTTGACTTGTGAACTATTTTTGTAGAAGGAACATTGTACAGCTGGACTTCAGTCATATGCTATGGAAATATGTTGCATGCTGACCTTTGTTAGTGGGGAAACTCATGCTTTCTTCACTGCCCTGTGAACTTGCATGTTGGGACTTCTGTCATCCTGTCATTCTACCAAACAGAAATTTTATTCAGGTGCAGGACTGCAAGGTTTCCACAGTTGGTCAATCAGGGACATGTTAAATGATTCTTATTTTTCTCTCTTCTTTTTTTTTTTTTTTTTTTTTTTTTTTTTACTACTCCCTATACTCATTTTTTCTGTCTGTGTTTTTCAGAGCAGCTTAAAGTGAGGAAGATCCAGCCAGGCAGGTAGGTACATCCAGCCCCTGCTGCCTTGTGCATTGTCAGTCATTTTTTTCTCTGTCTCGAGCATCAGCAAATGACTGCCTCAATCCTGTGGTGAAAAGAAGGGTTGAAGAAAGGTTGATGTGTACTGGCTGGGAACTGTGTGGTTGAGGAAGAAAGCATTAGATAAATAAGTAACAATAATATAAATGTGGGAAAATTTTACTGGGAAGACAAAATAAGAGAAGAGTTGAGGAAAGGGTGATTGTGAGGAGGATTTTGGATGCAAGATGGAAGGGGACAAGTGCAGAGTTGAGTCTCAGGACTGGGTGTGAGTCCTATTGCTTGGTGCACTCATGAGCTGTGCTCTGTCACCACAGTCAGCACATCTTTCCTAAGAGTGCCGTACTTTCCCCCTTAGTAATGTAGGGACAGAGATTATTCCTTTTTTTCTGCAGGGCAGTGAAGCAGTTCAGATGGAGAATGTTATGTAAGTGTCATGTATAATCACTAATATATTATTACTAGACAAGGGGACAGGTCAAACCAAAAAAAACCACCAGCCTGATCTGCTCACTAGCATCCTTGAAAAATGTCATTTGAGTTACACAGAACTTGGGAGCTCTGCCAGAAAATAACCTGCTTGCTGGTTCCCATGTGGATTGCCCTGGAAAGTATGGCCAAACGTCGCACAGGAGGAAGGTGGACCAAGTACTTATAATGGGGTGGGATGTTCCCTGCCTCAGGCTATCCAAGGTGCTCCACCATGGCCTCTGACTGCTGCTGCTGCAGAAGTTTTCAGGGTTTGTAAGAACCCCAGTACCAGTCCCTGAAGAATTTTCCCTGGATGGTTTTTGAGCTTGTGTCCCACACTGTCCCCTTAAGTTCAGGTTGTGGAGCAGTGGGTCCCGAGCAGTAACACTGAGGGAGACCATGCAATACAGCCTCCAGTGAGACCATGACTCCCCACTTGCCCATGTGGCTTATACCAGGAGAACTGCAAACTTCAGGAACCAGGATTGAGCAAAAGTGATTCCTTAGCAGTTTTTCCTCTCTCCTCCCTCATTATTCTTATCATAAATATTCTGACTTACTGCCACTTTGCCAAGGTGGTAAGTCTGGCACCCTGACTTCCCTGAAGCTCGTAACAGACTCTAAGCCTTTGTTCACTCAGCACTGTAATGCTCTGTTTTCTACCTCAAGCAAGAGGAAAGAAGGGAAGTTTCAAAGGCTGGATGCAAATTGTGCCTGCAGTGCAGTATATGTAACCTTTTGCACTGTGGTTTTGTACAATGCTAGGTAATAGTCACTGCAGCACGTGTCAGTGTGTCAATGAAGGGGAAGGAATGATCACAGACCAGCCTTTTAGAGGCAGTCAGTCAGTGGTTGCTATCTGGGCTGCAGCACTGCAGGTGTGGTGGGAAAGTGCCTTGGCAGGGAACACACGCCATGTGGCATTGGATTCCTCTCTGCAAAATGATGTGTAAACTGATACCAATATGTTGGTGCACCTTGTCAGTCAGGCAGAGCAAACTGGAGCATGAGGGCATAAAAAGATTTTATGTGCATTTTATGTTCCAGCAAAACCCAATACAGGCTATAATTTTCTCCTGTCATTGTGCCCTACAGGCAGCAAACATACTTTGCTCTGGATTTATCTGTCTGTCACACTGGTTTCTTGTATACACAGTTCATGAGGGGCATTCCTTTTCAAAATCCCTAGCTATGGGTGGACCAAGGATGCTGAATAAGCTTGGATATGATAATTAGCTTACTGGATGAGGCAGTGCCCAGTGATTTTCCTTCTCATTATCAAGAGATGGCACATCCTGATTCCATCTTCAGAGTTGTCCTGTGCACATTGCAATGCATGAGGCTCAACAGTGCTTTAACTTGCTTGACCTATCCTGTTCCCCAGCCCATTCCTAAGGCAGAACTGTGTCCTGGCTGCTCAGTAGCACTGCCAAGAGAGAACAGGGGGTTAGAGCAGTGTGCCAAACGGTCCAATACCAAAATTTAAGGTTTCCATTAGGTATCTTAGATCAACACAGTCTTCTTGGTATCTATCCATACCTGACAGGACTAACTACATTGTGTTGAGGCATACCTGAGTTTCCTTTGGAACCAGCTTGTTTCAGTACCAGTAACAGGCCTTGCAGGGTAGCGGAGAACTCAGGTGTGCTCAGGTCATGTAGCCAAGCCAGTTGAATGTCTCAGCACTGCCAAGGAACTCCTTCTTCACCCCTTTCTTTTTTTCTTTTCTTTACTCCTTCCCCTGGGTTCCTGTGCCCTCCCTATGCTGCATCTTCTACCTCAATTCCTAAGTAACTTCCCTAGTAACTTGAAAAGTATTCCTTCCTCTTTCTTTTCCCTTTCTTCCTTATTAAAAAAAAAAAAAAAAAAAATTGCTTGGGTTAGTTTAGCATGCTCTCTCATCCTGAGGAGCAGTGAGAAGGATTGTGCTGAAGCAGCTGGGAGCAGAGGCTGAGGAGGGAGCCTGAATCTTCCCAGCTGTTGGATCAGCACAGGGACTGTGGCTGCAATCCCCATGCAGGCTGGCCAGGATCCCCACAGAGGTCCCCAGGCAAGAAATGCACAATGAAACCTCTGCTGCAGTGGCTCCAGATCCCCACTGTACCCCAGCTCTGTTCAGTTTCCAGCTCAGGCTTCCATAAAAAAACAACCTTGAAGTTGACTTTAGCAATGGTGCAGATAGGCTGCAGCATGGGGTTAGGTTTTCTAGCTTCACTTGTCTGGAAATTAGGTGTCTAATCTAAACATCCCATTTAGGCATGCTCTGCAAGTAGAGGAGTGTGTCCGACAGCTCAGTTAGTAGGCAAACATTGATGTCCAAAGTAGATAGGAAGAATCCCCCACTGGAATTACTTAACTCTCTGCTGACTATCGAGTCAGCCATCCTTTTCCTGAGCAGCCAAAGTTAGATGGGATTAATCTCACCCTTAGAGATGTGCAATTTCATCAGTATCAAAGCATTCTGCATCACACGTTTGGTTGTAAAACTTGTCCTTAATATACACATTGTAACCACCTCCATGAGCTGGAAATGCATGAGCATATTTACAGCCACTTCCATGCAGAATTGTGTCCCCAGAATGTGATTAAAGTAGCAAACAGAAGGCAACAAAAAAATCCTCCTTCTGTTTACCTCATGGAGCTATAAATTATGTTAAAATGTTACGGGATTGTTGTTATATTTGATACAATTTGACTAGGTTGTAAATGATACAGTACTATACTGAAAAATACAAGTTGTTTATTTCATCCTAGCCTCCTAAATGTATTATTTGCTACTGGGACATAGAATTATTATTTTTTAAATATCTTTAGTCCCAAACATCATCTATTATTATTTTTCCTCACTCTTTCTTTTTTTTTTTTTTTATTTTTTTGTAAAAAGCATAAAGAAAACAACTGTTGTTCCCTCACTCATATGAGCTTACATTAAACTTCAGAACTGAGAGGCTATTATAGATCTTGATTGCTTTTCAGAACTAAAGAAGTGTTGGTTATTTTTTCCCTGAGGACTCTAATTAATTATAGAAATGTTAATGAAAACAGAAGAATGAGGAGAGTATGTGTAAGTACTGAGACTTCCTATCCTTTTTCTTTGTGATTTTGAAAGAGTCTTCAATGAGTGAATGAATATTTCTTCCTGCATACTTTCATTTTTTTTTCCTAGTGCCTTTAAGGTTGGCATTTTTCTGTATTGTAGTGACACAAAGTGTGAGACTTTCTAATGTATATCTCTATGTGGCTGGAGTGTAAAATTGACAAGAGGATGAGGAAAGATGAAGAAAAGGGGAGAGTGGTGAGATTTTAGCTTTCTTGAAGAACCTGAGCCATTTCTAAATGTAGTGTTGGGTTCTGGGGTGGGGGTGTCGAGAGTTTAAGAAGGTGATGATCCTTTGTTATGGTTCAGTTTAGAAAAATAAGGTCATTGTGCAAAAGATTTTTAAGCACAGTGATGGGAAGGCTTTATTTTATTATTACCCTTATTACACTTTAAATATTACCCTTATTAAGACACTTTATTATTTAGTATTTATTATCTTAATACTTTTTACTTCAGCAATTTATTATTTACTCATTTATGATATTATTAAAAGCATTATTTCATTACTTAATATTATTAATATTATTTAAATTTAAGGTCTCTTGGAAGTAAATGGTAAAATTTTAAGGTTAAAATCAACTACCTTGTAAGGACTTTAGTGGGGTGTAATTAATAGCCTGCTGAAGGTATGCTGCTTTGTGATGATAGCTGTTTCATCGAGCAGTGAGAGCAGACCTAGCTGCCTTTAATCCGTATAACTCCTCTTAATGCCAACTCTAATGATCTTCAAAGGAAGGGCAGAAGAGAATGATAGACAGTGTGTCTTCATGTTAACTCTTCCCACTGCAAACCTGGACACATTTACAATGAGGCTGCTTTTCAGATGTAGTACTATTCCCTTGTTCTCCCCAAACCTATCACTCTTTTTGCATCTCTGAGGGCAGAGGGATTTGCCTTGGGGCCTTTGTTTGCATAACACATTCCCTGTGTGTTTATTAACACAGTGTTAAACTATGTTCTCAGCATGAGCAGGCATCCTCTCAGGCCATCACCGGGGTCTGGGCATGCTCGCAGCGGAGATAATCACTGGAACTGAGCTGACTTCTCACTGGGAATGTGACTCCACTCACAGCAAGAGAGCAAATAGGAAATGACTCGGGGTGAGTCTCACTAAGCCGGAAAAATGAATTAGACACACTCCTCAACAGAATCTGAAAATATTACATACAGTGAAGAGAGAAAAGGTCAGAGCGAGAGGTTGCTTACCATTCTCACTTTGGAACTGAAATGCATTTAGGGATACATTGTACCTCCTTATGATGTGAGGTTTGTCTTTCAATCGTGTCACCCAGAAAAGAGCCCATTCATTGAAAAATTCCTTCATTCTTTATATACAGTTCAAGTTTTGAGGAAAGTAGGTTGGGTCAGAGGTAAATCTCAACACTTTCCTGTGAAAAACTAAAGAGAAATAAATTTGGAAGTAAAATGGTGGAAATTGCTATGACCTTTGAGATGCCATCCTTTACAATACGAGGTAAAAATATTGGGCTGCTCAGGCTTGCATCAAGTTTACAGGAACATAAATTGCCACAATTGAGCTGCAAGCTTTATGTTCTTAAATCGCATCATTATTCTTTGGGATATTGGAAGGGAAGGTAGAAAATAGCAGATTTCTATCCATCTCAAGAAATAATAACAGTCCTACTGATTGCCTTCAGTATTTTGCTGCAGTACATTAGGTCATTTTTAACCCCCTTATTTTAAAGAAAATCTCTTTTAGAAAACATCTACTATTCAGGATAAATCATGACACTGACAATTTATTTGTCTGATAAGGTGAACCTAGTACACCAGTTTGTTTTTGTCTCAGTTGTAACACAGAAGGCACAGACAGTGGCGGTAAACCTAGACAAGCCCATAGAGCTATGGAATTATGTCAGTTTAAATGAGTTGTGGATCTGATCAAAACACCTCAATGTCGTAAAACTAAAGCTAGCATTTGCTTTAAAATAAAAGTGAGGAAAACTTTAGTAAGTCAAAAACAAAAACAGATGTAGGAGACAAAATGAAAGAATAAAAATTTTAGCAATGTTAGAGAGCTCCTGTAGAGCCTGTAACAACCTTGCCTTCTTAACACAATTACTGATTTAAAATAGACCAGCCCCAGGCTCACGTGAAGGAATGGTCATTTCCAATTAATTGGTAATGCCGTGATACTGCAGATGAATGATTATGAACATTTTTCATTTTTGGAGAGGGGGCGTGGGGAAAAGTATAAAGAAAAAGGAAGCTTTGTACAATTTGTACTAATAAAAATCTTCAGACTATGCCTGCTAGGTCACCATTAAACTGAATTAAAAGTACCAAAACCAAGTACTGCTAGAAATTCCTCATTTATGAGGTTTTTGCATCCCTTGGGCATTGGATTTAAGTAGGGACTAAGTGGTACCAGCTGGCTTTCATGCCCTAGTGCTTGTGGGGATTCAATCTTTAATGAGCCAGAGAGCACAACAGCTTCTCCTGAGAAGTAGAGGTTTGGGTTTGTGTTCCTTGTGTGCTACTTGCAGTGAGCAACTTGTTTTCCTTACCTTAGTCTGTGGGATGCATTTGCTAATTCAATAAGAGAAAGGCAGTGCAAGATGCTAATAAATAATGTGTCATAGATAGCGAAAGATAATCCAAACAATAGAAACTGTAGAAGGAAAGCATATGTTCCCTCAGGGAGAATTTATTGAAAGCCGAGGTGTAACAATAAGAAGCTACATTCACAAATCTCTAAAGGCAGCTTTGCACTGCTTCAGCAGTGCAGAGCATCTTAAATCCAGCTTAAATTTCCAGTGGAGTATGCTTTTGTGTAACTGACTCCTCTGGCTTCATAAGGCTCTCATAATGTATATGACAAGGGGAGAGCTGTGGCCCAGGTGATCTGTTCCCTCATGATTCATGCAGATGCTTTTGAAGCCACCCTTTGAGTAACCTCAAGCACAACTCAGATGCAGCCCAGGAGTACAGGCCAAAGATTATTATTGTTGTTGTCTGTGTTTTCGTGATGAGAGAAAGGAGAGGACTGAAACTCCAAATAATTCAGCCATGCGTAAAAACAGGTTATGATACAAACCAAGTTAGTTTCTGGTACTGATTTTGCTTTGACTATTTGTCATTTCCTGAATAAGCGTCTCTAAAGTGTTGCTCAAAGCACACCAGTCAGACTGTCTACACAAATAAACTTTGTGCTAGATAAAATCTTGAAGGTGTAGAGTTTCCCCTGTTTTCTTTTCTCACTGCTTATGAAGAATTTGTGCCTGTGGTTCTGCAGTGGCTAAATACTTTGCAGTCTTTAACGTTTCTGTGCATGGCATTGCTGTGACACGACTACAGCAACACATAACGAGTTGTGGCACTGGCTATAGATACAGGAGAAGGTCAGAAGATATTAGAACTCTAATCAGACACGTTAGAAACAGCAGAATACTTAGGTGCTTTGAAGTAACATGATGCACTGCCTTGCTTTTAGATGTTGAGTGCCTTCAGCACCACAGGTCTTTTAGGTGTGTATAACCTGTACAAGGCACATGGTAAATAAAGTACTTCTAATGGGATCAAAACCCCCTAAGTATATGCAGAAGTGATGTGCTCATAGGTAGCAACAAGAAGCACATGGGCAAGTGTTGTGCCAATAAATCTTTGACAGGCTCTCACAGTTGGGGTGCTTGCTGTATGGAGCTTCTCCTCTGCTGTTTGTTCTCTGTCCTTTCTCAGCTGAGTGCGGACTTTGCTTCTCACATTATTGTTGGAAGAGGACAAAAAAAGGGGGAGGAATTGGTTCTGGGGAAGAATTTGCTTCCTATTTCTTAAATTTTGTGTTTGCTGAAGAGGATTCAAAGCCTCATTTCCCAGGAGACTGACTTAGCTACAAAAATCAAAATTCTTTGGCTTTGGGGAGCTATCCATTTCTGCTTTGGAAAATGCTTCATACTTGTGGAAAGGGGGAAAAAAAGAGTGTGACACCAGCTAATTGATTAGGTGTGGGTTGCAATTTCTCTCTGTTATGGCTAATATAATATACTGAATCATTTTTTATGAGTAAGAACCGAAATCCTCATTTCCCTGCTCCTGGTTGAGCCATGGTGTGAGGGGACTAGAGAAGAGGAAAAATAGGATCATTCAGGACACCAACTTAAGGTTTTAAATATATATCTTGACTCACACTTTCATAAGGCTAAGTGATTTGCTTACCACACAGAAGTTTGTGGTGAAGTAGAGGCTTAAACCCATTTCTCCAAGGTCTAGTTTGACAGTTTAACTACTTCTACGGGGCTTCCTATTTTCTTGTATTCAGTTTGCCTTTTCTCAGTTGTTGATCTAAGTTACAAAGATAGGGCTTCTCCAAATAGTAGATGAACTGCACTATGTTTCTTTAAAGTAACAAAATATCAGACAAAGATTTACCGATTTCTCTTTCTGCAAACTAAATCAGACTGATAATACAAAAATGCGAACAGTTCAAATCTGTGATATGACTAAACTAGACGAGATCAAATTTGGATATCTTTACAGTCAGATATCTTTGCTAAAGACAAGTCATAGCAATAGCAGGGTATGTAGGGTGTGCACTTCAACCCCAGTTTCCACACAGATGTCTCTTACAAGGGGGCAAGTTGCCTTGCACAGCTTCAGTAAGGGAAAATGTCATTTTGTATGTATCACTAAGAGTACTCATGCTATCTCCGATGTTATAGAGTTTGAAACCCAAGAGTTGTGTTTCTATGGAAAGAATAATTTTAGATAAACTGGGGTAAAAAAAAAGAAGTAACATTTTAATGACATACATTTGCATTTGGAGTCTGCATGCTGGAAGAAACTCAAAAAACTGTTATGAAGGAAAGAAGTCCCTTAAATTTCTGTTCATTTCCATTTGCAAGGTCAGGTGAAATGTTTTGTGGGGTTTTCTTTTGGTTTTTTTTGAATGAAGCTGAAATGAACTATGTTTGTTACTTGTTTAACAATAGCTATATCTGCAGTGTGCTTTGCCTGTTTCCTGTCTTTTGGTGCTACTTACCTGAATTTGCAGAGGTGGCAGAAACTGTTATATTTTGAGAACTGTAGTGAAAGAGCAAGGAAGAAGTAGGGGGAGGAAGAAAGGGAAAGAGTTGCTTTGTTTATTTTTTGGTTGAACTTCTGGTGTTATGCTGAATAATTTATATATGCCGTTTCAGTATGAGAAGTAGCTGCAAAAAGCCTCATTTTGAGGGTTTGTGTGTTATCGCAATAATTTCTATATTGACTCTATGTGCTACTCAAGCAAAATCAATGTGTACATACAATTTAAAATATTGATTAACCTTGTAACAATATCCTGGCATCTGAGGTTCAGACTGGTGGATTATTTTTCCTCCATTATCACCAGCAGTAGTGGTTGTGCAGCTTAGCAGTTGATTCAAATATACCAAATACAGAACTATCTACATCTGTAAGTGACTAACTGAAATTAAACTCTTTAATATGTGTGACTGTTTACACTGTCTTAGCTTGATTGCCTCTGTAGCACGAATGGGTATTTTTTTTTTTAACTAAAGAGTAGAGCACTGAGATACAAATCAGAAGACAGAAATGATGTCATTAAAAGGCAGTTAGCAGATAAATTTGGGAAAATAAGTTGTAGAGTTTTGTGAGTAACTTCATTTTTTAATTTTTCTTTTGGAGCCATTTGCAATTAGACCATTTTCAGGTTAATTTGTGTATGAAGTCCAGGCACCTAAAGGTCAGCTGCCAATACAGTCCTTCTAATTCAGGAATTCAGAGTATTTCCTCCATCCAGTTCCTGCAGAACTTTCTGAAGGAAGATGCTTCTTGTCCACTGCAGCATCTCTTCAATATTGTCAGGAATTACTTCTAATGCATGTTTTTTAGTTTGAGGTATGGTGATCTCTAAAACTTCATTCATCATTGTTTATTCTGAAGAACAGTTGATAGAGCACTTTGTTACTACATTAACTGTTTCTTTAAGGAATTATGCTTGCCTGACTAGACCTTTGTTCTGGCATGTGGAGAAACACAAGAGGACACACCCATTTATTTTTTAAGTTCTGTTAATCATACATTATTTAAGGAGAACAACAAATTGCAAAAGAGTAATCAAAAACTCCATTGTGTGAGCAGTGTGCTAAATAGATAACTAATTAACAGTATTTATGCATGAAAATAAAACTTTGGTAATAAATGATCCTTGATTTGAATTTCACTATCTAATTGTACAAAGTGGTTTTCTTGGGTTTTCAGTCTTGACCTGACATTGGGAGCTTCAGTATTAAACACAGAACTCAGCCTGCCAGTTATGTGCTCCTGACATTGACCGTACTGTGAGAGTCTGAATTCTCAAGTCCCAATTCATCTAACATTCATATTGATCATGTGCAAGTGTTTGCTCAGCATAGAGTTTTCTGAAGTGTTCTTGAGGAGGAGAGCTCAAGTGTGCTTATCTCAAGGTCTCCTCTAAGTAAACTGGGAAGGTCTGTTAGAGACAAGGCTGAGAGAAAATCAGTCCGGTCCTGGCCAGCAATTGTCCCTGGATGGGTTCTTCTCTTTTAATATTTCAGTGTAGATATAGCCTTGGACTCCCAAAAGATATAGTCCCCAGTGCATTCCTGCGCAAAGCTGAGATGCGATTATTCTTTTTTTTTCATTCCGTTTGAGGGGAGTGGTTCTCTGTAAGAAGTGTTTTTCTAACTCGTTGTTTCCATACTGCAAAATTTTTGATACTCTTTGTTATGCTTTCTGTAGACAACTGGCGTGTGTCTAGCCATGTCTGGAGAATACCTGTCCTTTATCCTAGACATTCATACATGTCCGTTCTCAAAACAACTTCACATGTGTTTGACTGCTTACCATTTATTTTTCAGATAGTGGAAATGTCATCTCCTTTTCTAGCAGCCTGGTTTACCTGCGTGCCTTTTGGGTATGTGGGACTCTCCATGATGTACCTTTACAGGAAGGTCCTCTGGCTTGGCCGCAATGTCTTGCCACAGTGCAGCAGCCCAAACAGATTTACCTCTGCTGCCGTAGCACCCCAACAATTTGCCACCAGCCAAGAGTCAGCATAGAGAGAGATTGTTGGCCGCTTTTCTCATTCAGCAGTATCTGGAGCCAACTGGATGAATTTTATTTCTGCAAAATGGCTCGATCTGTCTTTTTCTTCCACAGTTTTTGTGACGTTACATGGGAATCCATAGAGCAGTTTTCCACTTCTGATGGTTTTCCAAAATAGGATGGGACACATCAGTAAACAGAGCATGTTGATTGCCATTTTCTGGAAATTTATTATACAGTGGCACCTTTTTGGTATGAGTCATCTCCTCAGGCAGTATCCAAAATATCTGCCTTCTGCTCAGACCATGACCTCTTCTTGGATTTCTGGCTGGTTGGATTTCCCCTCTCAAGCCCATCGTATGACCATTGCTAGCCACTTATCCCATGTAGCATTTGGTAACACTGGAAAGGCCAAAAGCACTCCCTGAGTCCTAAGCTTGATGTACAGCAATAAAGGGAGCAGGTAAGGGAATGAGAAAACCAGTGATGGGAACAAAAATGTCAACACTGTGACCAGCAACGGCAAATAGTAACTTGCCAAGAAAAAGCTGAACAGTTGTAACACCTGTGAATTCAGTTTAGCACACTCTGATAAAGTGTATAGTAAACTTGAGCCCTACCTAGAGTGCCTAAAAAGGGCTTCTGTGGGTTGGCACCAGCTGATAGTTTAAGTCCCCAAGCAGTGTCTTGCTCCCACAACTTCCCTGCAGTGGCAGGGAGTAAAGTATTAGATGGGCAGAAGAAAAACCCTCATGGGTAAAGATAAAATCAGTTTAAGAGGTGTATTTGTAAATACAGATAAACAAGAGGTCCGCTGGTGGTGAGAACAAGCAGTCACTCTCCACCAGCAGATCGATGCCTAGATGGTCTCCAAGCACTAGCAGCTTGGGAACACAGCTGAGCATTACCTTGTATGGTATGGATCCTGTTCGACAAACTGGATCAGATGTGTCCTGGCCACATCCCATCAAAACATTTTGCCACCCTAACCTAATTGCTGAGGAGGGCAGAGTGGGAAACCGGGAAGATCTTACTGCTGTGCAAGCACATTTGAGTAATAACTAAAGCACTGGTATATTGTCAGCACTGGTTGGTCACAAACAGAAACCCCCATGCAGGCTCCTATGGGCAAAGTTAAGTCCATCCCAGCCAGACACAGTGCTGACTAGTAATGTCTTGTAGAACAACTGCTCTTTATGCTCTTTATTCTAATCTCTTATTCATATCTCTTCTCAAAATACCATCACCTCTTCTGACCATCTGTCTTTTGTTCTCCAAACTGTCAA
This sequence comes from Aphelocoma coerulescens, assembly GCF_041296385.1. NCBI lineage: Eukaryota > Metazoa > Chordata > Aves > Passeriformes > Corvidae > Aphelocoma > Aphelocoma coerulescens. Next base: position 83,097,019 of record NC_091015.1, read on the forward strand.
AATGTTTGAAGTAAAACTAAATTCCTGTAGAGATGAGCTTTTCCTTTGGTGCAAGAAGCTGACAACAAATCTGTGTGATACTTGTGGAAAAAATTTAGATCAAGCCTACGCATTTATTGAATGACGTGGTTAGAAGTTCCAGCTGCAGACCGTGACTGTTGTGTGAGGTGCTGTACAAACATGGGATCAGAACACGTCCTCTGCCATGAAAGGAGTCACTCTTTCCATACCAGAGTTCATGACAAAGCTGTCTGAATGCAAGCAAATAGTCAGACAACATTGGTGTGATAGGCAGCAATTTCATCATCTCGGCTGCAGCACTACTGTTAATAGGCATTCCTCCAAAAACGGGACAAGTTTAATGATAGAGAGCAGGAATTTGTTATCTGGATTTGTGCTGGAGCAGGGATGGAGAACTCACCTTTGCTCAGTGATCAAAGATGGCTTGATTCTGAAAATGCTTGCAGAGATTGGAGAACCTGTTCCTTTCAAAGACCTTAAGACATGATTCACTTCTTGTGTGGAACTGAGTGCACCTCAGCTTGCAAGCCTTTCTCTGAGCAAGTGAGAACATGAGCACTTGGCACCTTTCAGAAAGTCCTGAAATGTGACAGAATCGTGATCCTTCCAAAAAGTTAAAAGTCTGTGATTGATGTAGTAGAAGTCTGAATTTCCCCTGTCGTCAAATTCTATTTCTAGCTTAGCAAAATAAAAATCCTTCTTTACTGAGGATATGCAAATTACATATATGGTCTACTTTATCTTTAGACACAATTTGCAAACTGGTGTATGGAGTTTTAAGTCCCCAATGATCATTTTGGAGGCAAGTCTCCTAACAGAACATTGGAATGAAAATCAAAACGTTGTAGGGAGGAGCTTGTTTTGCACTGATAAGTGCTTACTTCTGCAGAAGTATCTTTCACCTTTAAATGGAAACATTTGGAATCCAAGAATGATTTTCAGAAGCAAAAGGCTTTTTATTTTGAAATGCCATGTCAGCAGATCCAGTGCCGCTAAAATAAATAATTGCAAGGTTCTTCTCTGCCTTGAATTCCTCTGATATTTTGTTCTGTTTTTAATATATTTTTAAAACAGAGGTATAAAAATAATCTCTCTGAACTCGACTGCAAATACCTACTGCCAGCTAAAAAAGAAAGAGATCAGACAAACAAGTGGTTTTTGATGGGCATTAAAAGCTTGCTCGTTCTTTCTCTTGTGAAATATGACATTCTCATAAAACCCTTTTCGCCTTAATGCCAAAACAATACTCCTGTTAATAATGTAATGCTGATGGCAACACCCGCCTCTAGTCATGAGAGAAATGAGCTGTCCCAAGCAATATTGTTCTTGAGGGACTTGTCCAAGCAAATGTGCCTCTCACCCCTCCACACTATAAGTAGCTGAAGAGAAGAAACATGATGATACCTTAACATGATGCACAGATACTATGTGGTTTTTTGTTGTTTTTTTTTTTTTTTTTTTCATTCTGTGGGTGAAATAAAATAATTTCGTTTGTAAAGTAGGATAACATACCTTGAATAGCGCTATGTAGATGTAGGAAATGCTACTTTGGTAGAAGCTATTTATTAGAAAGGTTTTTGACATCGTGGGATTAGAAGCTCATGCAGCAATAAATATGCGATAAAGAAACATACTATCTTGATCTCATCCTTGTGTGTGGGTCTAGACAGAAGGATGCTCTGAGATGCCTTTCCACCCTTTGTTTCTATCCCCTTGTATTAGTGTGAGTGTTCCAGGCCACTTTTCACCATGTCAAAAGTAGTTGTTCCTCTTTTACGCTTCACATTGAAAATGTGTGGCTTGCTTTTAAGTGCTGCCTTAACCCCAGAGTGAACTATGGAGATGAGCCTGCAATGCTGAATTCGAACGAATGAAGTTTGCAAAGGATCAGTTACTTCTCTTAGTGTGCTTTTAACCTTTTACAGCTAAAGTCAGGAATGAAGGTGCTGCAGGTGCTGCTTAGCACTTGTACTTCACAAAATGCTAATAGAGGGCAAATAGACAGAAGGCCCTCTATGGCTGCAGAAAGTTGCTGGGCCAAATCTGTGCCCCACTAGCTGAGTTCAGCATTCAGTGCTGCCGTGTGTCCTACCATGAGTGTGGGAACAGCATCCCTGTGCAATGAGAGAGGAGGCCAGCTCTGCAGCTGATCCAGCATCAGTTGCATAGCTATTATTCTGGGAACCGAGGAGAGGTGGAGGATGGGGGGTAGACACCACAAACACACAGGGTATTTAGAGGTCTTTTTAAAGCAAAGGTCTCACTTAAACATAATGATCTGTAGGACACTGGTTTTTAAGCCTATTTCTGAAGCTTGAAGGTGGGTGCTTTTGTTCTCATCTGCATATAGGAGTTTTCTGGCTGTTATTCCATAACTTTCACAAGTGAATGCTGAACTAGTTTGTTGGAGCTCCACTGACTGGACACTTCAGCCCCTTGCAGAACTAGTAATGAATGACCCACCAGGTTCATTACATAGGGTTGTATATTTCTATATACAGGCACTTCTAAATAACACTGATTATCAGTGTAACAGGTGCACAGTGTTCTGCTTTTGGAGACTGAAGCAGCAGGAGAAGCTTTGTTCAGCTTTTAAACTTCAGTTGCCATGGGAGGGATTCTCAATCTATCCCACTCCTACCAGTTTGTTGCCAGGGCCAGGAAGAGATGCCCTGAGTCTGGAGAGGAGATGCAGGTCAGCAGGAGAGCACCTGAAGAGCAGCACTAAGGAATTCCAGCTACTCCAGCTTCATTGGAGGCCCAACTGTATGCAAATGCACATATAATGGGGAATAAATGAGAGGAATTAGAGATATGCACACACCTTCAGGGCTAAGATGCTCTTACTGGCATCACAGGATGCAAACCATTTGACACTGTCCCCCATGATATCCTGAACTGGGGAGACATGGATTTGATGGATAAACCACTCAGTGAATAATGAATTAGCTGGATGTATACACTCAATGAGTTTCAGTCAATGGCTCAATATTCAATGGAAGACCAGTGATGAGTGATGTTCCTCAGAGGTCAGTACTGGAACTGTGCAGTTTAACAACTTTGTCAACAACATGGACATTGAAATCAAGTGCACCCTCAGCAAGTTTGTAAATGGCACCAAGCTGTGTGGTGCAGTTGACACTCTGGAGGGAAGGGATATCATCCAGAGGGACCTGGACAGGCTTGAGAAGTGGGCCTGTGCAAACCTAATGAAGTTCAACAAGGCTAAGTGCAAAGTCTTGCAAACGTATTGATAACAGCCCTGAGGAGAAGTACTTGGGGTTGTTAGAGGAAAAGCTTGCCATGACCCAACAATGGGCACTTGCCATTGAAAATATCCCAGAAAGCCAACCATATCCTGGACTGCATTAAAAATAGCATGGCCAGCAGGTCAAGGGAGATGATTCTGCCCCTCGACTCCACTCTCATGAGACCGTGGCTGAGTTACTACATCTAATTCTGGGGACTCCACATAAGAAGGAAATGGACCTGTTGGAGTGACTCCAGAGAAGGGCCATGAAGAAGGCTGGAGAGGGACTTTTTACAAGGGTTTGTAGTGATATGATGAGGGGAAATGTCTTTAAACTGAAAGAAAGTAGGTTTAGATTTGGTATTAGGAAGAAATTCTTTACTGGGGGGGCAGTGAGACACTGGAAGAATTCGTTCAGAGAAGTTGTGGATGCTCCATCCCTGGTAGAATTCAAAACCAGGTGGGATGGGGCTTTGAGTAACCTGGTTTAGTGGAAGGTGTCCCTGCCCATGACATCATAGAACCATAGAAGGGTTTGAGCTGAAAGGGACCTTAAGGATTATCTAGTTACAAGCATTCTATGATTTTCTTGGATTCAGTGAGAGCTGAAAGCTGAGTAGGTACGGTGGACAGGAAGATCAGCCAAGAGTTTCATTTGTGGGATGTGTTCAGGCTCAAGCACCTCAGCCTGAGATGCTGTGTGAGCTTAGAAATTGAAGAGTACCACAAGAGCTGATATGAGTAGAAAACAGGAGGTGGTACAAGTGCAGTGGGAAATTTTCATAAGGGGAAGAAGTTTTGCTGCAGGATCTTTTTCTTGAATGCAAAGAGGAGAAATGGAAATCATATGAAGCACATCAGTGACTGAAACATGTCTTTCATGTACTGTTTGGGAAATGTGATGTTTTGTGTGTTAGTCTGCTTGTGCAGTGCTCAGGACAGGTGTCTTTAAAGCTATGTGTTGCTGGGGAAAAGACTTCTCAATGGTGCCATTTCATAAGGAACCCTTAACATCCATGGGTGTAAATAATGCAATGGTCTGTGGTTTTAATCTCAAATTTATGATAATTGTCCTTTTCTAGTTATTCAGGGAAGCAGATATAGGCCCTATGGTCATTTCATATTTCTTAATGCAGATCTATCAAACATAAAAACAGTGCTGAAAATTGTTGGCCTATTGAATGAATTGGCAGGAATCCTCTTGCAGCTCCATGTCAGCACCTAATTCTGTGAGAGACCTTTGAAAAATCTCAACAGCAGGTACTGCAGCTACTGGCTTTTTCCCTAGTGTTCAGGGGGGCATTGAACCATTTTCATGGGAAAATCTGATTAGGAATGTGGTCACTTAATTAAGGAGTGAATGATCTATTCTTTTTATTGCTGACTTTTTTTTCTCCCTCTCTCTCTTTTTTATTTTTTATAAAGAGGGATGATACTGCCTTCAGGCCTAATCTTCAAATAGTGTGAATTGGTCCATGACTGTCCATACTGCTGTGCTGGTTAATTTTTACCAGCAGGGGCTCTAACTTCCCAAGTGCAAGAACACTGGGAGGAAGGGAGAAATACTGCCTGATGTTTTGGGAGAATGGTTATGACTTGGTCCTGGATCATTGGATTCAGAGAGGTTTTGTCATTTGATTTTAATCAGAACAGGATCAGAAGTCTTTCACCAGAATGTGAAGCTCTGAACAAGGGCATCCTGAAAGTGTAACTTTCACTCTGTGACTGAGGCTTTTTCTGGAGAAGTAGAGAGAGTTCTTCTGCAGCATTGCATACAGATATCAATAATATACTTTAAAAAAAATCAGAGATATTTGAAAGTTCAGACCCTTTGCTTAGAAAATGAGTAAAGGGGAAATACAAATTTTTGTTTGCTAGTGTTGAATAGGATCAGTTGCTGGTAGTTGTAATAAATTCAGAAGCCTGGAATTATGGTTTGCTTATTAATATTGTATTTCTTTGGCAACCAAAGAAACCCTTTGCATGGAGCACTGTACAAACACATTTCATGGAATATTTTTTTACTCTGTGTACCTCTGACATGGGTTAGCATAGCTCCGGAAGTTATTTTCTTGCCAAGAGGTGCTTACAGCTTCCTCCATGACCTGACAGAACCTATCAACTGGCTAATTTGAAAATTGACAAGTTTTTAAGCCACTTAAAAATTTTGGCACGCCTCTGTGGTCCACATTTAAGAATGAACAAACCCTGGGAAAGCTGTCTCTTGCTTCCAGCCTTGGGACAGGTAACTGGCCTGGACCTGTGCAGCCCAGCGGGGCTGGGACACGGCCACCCTGGAGCCGTGCGGCCCTGTTCCACCCGCGGCCCCCCATGTCCCTGTTACGTGCAGACGGCACGGCCCGGCTCTGCACACCCCCCCTCCAGTGTGGCTGAAGATTCAGCTGAAGCTGCTCTGCTGCCCAGCAAAGATCATGTGACCAACAGCGATAAGAGAATTCCATCTGCAAGGCCCGGGTGAGATTAACCCTTTTAGTGCTCCAAAGTCAGTAAAGAAGGAAGAGCTGAAACCCGAGGGAGGAAAAAGAGGAGATGCTTAGAAGCTGAAATTCTGTTGTAAAGTTATGGTGGTGATGGACTATGATATAACAGAGTACCTGTTGTAATTTCATGAAAGCATGGGGGGTGGAGCATTCAAACTGTACTTGTGAGCAAAAGTACCTGTGCTGGAATAAGCAAATGCTGAAGCAGCTGTAATTTGATGAGAAGTTTGAACAGGGAGAGATGGAAGTGATGAGGACTCTTGCTCCAAATCAGAAGGAGAAGATCTCTGTTCCTAGAGATGCTCCCAGCGATAGTCCTAGAGATGAAGATGATGAAGACCCTTTTTCCCCCAGGGAAGGGGGAGGGCCTCTATTCCTAGAGATGAAGATGCTCCCAGAGATGGGTGAAGAAAACCTTTGTTTCTGAACAGCTCAACCTTAAAATGGTACCCCAATAGCTCAGGATTGGACCCTCGAAAGCAGTTGTGGGAAAAGCTGCAAGTCGGGGGAAGGGACTCTCACATGCGGGCAGAGAACCAACCTGGGTGTCTGTCTCGTTGTGATACTGAGCCATGAGAGAACTTCTTGTGGAGATGTCTCCATAGCATGAGCAAGAGAGACTCCTCTCCCTAAGTGAATTGAAAAAAGGTTATCATAGAAGTGGTAAACTGACTGAACATCTCAAGGGTTGTCTTTTTACATTGTCACTGGGAGAAGGGAGAAAGCTGGGGGGAGGAGAAGTGTTCTGAAGGTGTGGTCTGATTTTTTTTTTTCTTTCTTTTAGGTCTGTTAATAAACTTCTTTATATTCTTTTAAGTTTTGTGCCTGCTTTGCTTTCTCCTAATTCTTATCTCACAGAAGGTAAATAAGTAAGTAATGAGTATTTTGGAGCAAACCACTACACTTTAATTGGTGTTTCTGCCTGGTTACAAACTGAACCCATTACAAACTCACAGATTAAAAACCCAAAACCAACCAAATAACCAAACACTACCCCCTTCCCTGCCCCCAAACAAACAGAAACAAAAAAAACCCAACAAACCCATCTAACTTAGGAAAATAGAAATCTAAATATACTTGGAATCTTTCTGCTTTTATAGTTGCTATAACAGGATACAGTTAATTTGTGACACTTATGTCAGGACTCAGTTCAAATGCTTGGATTATTAAAGATCTGCAATCCTTTTAAGAGCTGGGTGGTGTGGTGAGGGCTGATGGTGACGTCATCCTGTTCTCTTTAGGGGGGAAGGAATGGAAGAATAGGGAAGACAGGGGTCAAAGTCCTATTTGCTTCAAGGCACAGAAATGTTTACTCAGAGGTGTGAATATGTCCTCAAGAGTAAGGACTATTTTCCTATCTTGTGTTGTTAAAATGGGTCTTGCACCATACACTTTGTGAGAAGTAGGGTTTGAGCTTAAGACTATTGACTGTAGGTAGAATCACTTCAGAGATAATGGTTGTATTATTACTGTAATAACAGAGGCAGAACTGGGTAAAGAAAATGAGTGGGGACTTATTACTGTATTTAGTGAAGAGTAAGCAGAATCAGGCAGGGCCTAGACAGTATCGGTGGATGATATTATTAAATTTGTAATGAGAAGTCTTAGAAAATAAATTAGCTGATGTGGCCAAGGGCAGTCTCTGCAGAATTTGAAAGCAGAGGAGGGAGCTTGGTGATTCTTGGAACAGCCAACATCAGTGTAGAGTTAGGGGACTGGGAAATGTTTTTTTTTAAATTAGAGAGGCCTGTAGGAAGGCCAGAAAATTGATCATGCAGGATTTTAATTACCAAGATATTGATTAAGATAATAATTATGCACAAATTAAGAAAGGGTTCATAGTGCAGGATTGCTTCCTTAAGCTGTTTGTAAGCTTGCACAGTCACACAGGTTTGGATTCAGCCCCGGAGAAATGAGCCAGCTCTGGCAAGTGAAGTGGAGAGGACCTAAGGAACACCCTGTATCAGGCTGGGAAGGATGAGGAGTGCTTAGGGAAGAAGCACAGAGGGTTGCTGGTTTGGTTTGTTTTTCTTGGTGGTTTTTTTTTTTTTTTTTTAGGTTAGTAAAGGGTAATTTTGAGGAAATGTGCCCAAGGAATTTCTTGTGATTATGGAAATCTCCATCTGTACAACTGAAAAATAAATGTGATTTCCTCAGAGAGGATGTAATTAAAATGTGTCCTGTTTAAATCTACACAGGTTAAAGGCTGATGGGGGTAAAGTCAGTATGAAATTAGCGTAAAGTATTAAGCAGGTGCTTTCTTAAGCTGCAGTATAACCAGTGCATAAAGGAGCAAGATAGGGTGACACACAGAAATGAAAAAAGACTGTAAAATTACATTTCTTTCTGATTTATAATTTTTTTCCATGCTATCTCTCCTTTAGCCAGTCCCTTTTCTAGATCGCACTTTAGAGCTAGGAATGTTTTGTCTGTTAAACAGGACAGGTGAAGATCATTGTAACAGAATATGTTGAGATATGTAACGGAATATTATTATAGGTTCTGCTGCGTAGTCAGTGGATATATTTTTTTTTCATGGAAAACACTTTTCTCTCTTTTCTGATTTTTACAATGGCCTAGAGCAAAGGTGTTTGAGAAGTGAGGTGAATTATAGAGAAACAGTCTTGGTTTTACCACCCACTAGCAATAATAACTAGCCAGGCTTGAAGCGAGGAAGCAAACCATGTCCTTCCAGCAGATAAACTGTCCTACTGCTTAAGGAGAATACAAAGAATTCCTACTCACAGCTCCTGGAGGAAAGAAGTTACATTCTCAGGCAAAAGGGAACAGTCATCTTATTAGAGGCATTTATTTGGGAAGAGAGAAAAAAAAAATTATCACTTTTATTCCCCTTTATATTCATAGCGCAGTAAGGGCCAGAGAAAGCAGTTCCAAGAAAAATGAAGTGGATTAGAAAAAGAGCTAGGACAGAGAGCCTTAGTAATGTTTTTATTATCTATTTTCCATAATGAAAGAATGGAAATAAGTTTTATTTGGGGTATTTTTTCTTGAATTGCTGGAATAATCAGATAATTTGCAGTAAAGCATGAAATGGCCTGGACTTCTTTAAGTAAACTACAGTTATTCAATGTAACCAACACAGAAGCCCATCTTTAGTAAGAAAGAAAGTTAGAGTTCTTGATGTCTTTGTTCTAGTTTTTTTTTATAAATGCATTAGGTGTTCTGATTAGTGAAATGCAATGAATGGGGAGATGCCAGACAGGAGCCACGTATTATTTTTTAAAAATACTATTTATTTAGCTAAAGTTGATTTTTGAGGAAAATAAAATGGGGCTCTTTGTGTAGCACCCGTATTTATGACAGAACCTTAATACAAATTAAATCTCTTTAAGGGAATTAAAGGAATATGCTTTGGTTTGGTATTTGCCAAATAACTTGGTCAATGTAAAAATAATCTACCAAATTGTGTCTGTGGGGTGAAGTTGGGATCAGGGGAAGGCTTCCCTCTCAAATGCTATGGAAGATGACATTTTAATTCTGTCATCTGCTGAATAGATTTGAATTTGTATTTCTACATTTCCATGAAGTACTCTCCTTGTTGTGTTCCCATATGGCTGCTCTTACTCTCCTACTAAAGCTATTTCAATTTATGTAATGTGCTTTATCTCCTCAGTGGATTGCTGCTTGAACCCTGAGAGTGTTACCTCCTGTGAGAGTACCCAGGCGCTTTGCATAACCCCTCAAACCCCTCGTGTTTTACTCCTGTGCACAGACGTGGGAAAAACACCTCTCCCTCACACTCCATGATACAATTTTCTGCATTAATCAAATCCCCTGCACTCTCTTCACAGAAGAGCAGTGAAGTGTATCCCCATAAATCCATCCACTCCTTCCTCCCAAAACTGAACACCTTGGGCTGGATCACCACCTGCCTCCCATAAAAAAAGGTTAAAGAAATTTGCAGGGAAGCAGGAGAGGATACTATACCTTGGTATCTATCTCTGCTTTCCTTGGCTGGCAGTAGTGATCTGCACCCTCTTGTCCTGAGCTCTTCATTTGGCTGTTGCTTCCACAGAAACCTGACAAGCTGTGGTGTGACCAAGCTGGCCAAACTGAGCGGCCTTTCTTTTTGTTGCCCAGGTGATATAAAACAAAACCCTAAAGGGGTTTATTCCTAGTGATCCTAATAGATCCTTCTTCCTCCATGTGCCTTTTGATTTCATAAATGGCTGGAGTTGCCCCTCTATCTTTTCTAGCCTCCATTCCCCACACTTACCAGTCTGTTATGTGCTTCCCTAGCTTCCATCTCCTGGCAAAGATGGGGCTACCCATCTGAATAAGGGGCCACCTTCACTTATAGCTCCAGTAAAAGCTCCTCATTTCCCAAATCTGGGAATCTGGGCTGCTGCCGCTGAGGACTATATTTAATCTCTCAGCCCCATGGTGCACGTGAAGCTTTTTCAATCTCTTACTTCAGAAGATTGTGAAGGAACAGGGGAAATCACTTTGAGCGAGTGGATAGATGTTCAGGGCAGGAATGCTATAATCAAGTAGAGAAAAATATTTAGTGGATATGGATCATCCTTTTGCTATATCAGCCTATCCCATCAGTTGTTTCTGTTACACAGTGAATATAAACCAGAATTAGCACTTTGAAGTTAGGGTAGGGCTGGCAGTATAAATCAGTTGAGAATCTGCTTTCTGTTTTATGACCAACAAAATGTTTTCTTGGTGCAGACACTTGCTAAGCCCCTCAGCTTTCAGTGTGAAGTTCTTGCTGTGGCAGATAATGGCTGCAAGTTTTTGCTGGCTGCTGTAAGTGAAAGGGAGGAGTTCTCCTGATCTTTTAAACTTAGCAGAGGATCACAGAAGCAGCAAGGTTCAAAGTTATGAAACCTCTCTAATATCCAGAAGCAATGTAATTTTTTCCTTATTAAAGACATTTGCCTAATTTTTATGTAAATAGCCACTGCCTAGTGGCCACTCTAATCCAACAGCATTACTGCTGGCAAACAAGGGATCAAGAAGAAAATGCTATATTGAAATTAAAGCTGTAGGGACTGATAGAGTTATGTTACCATTAAATTCTATAGATACTCTATGATTCTTGCCAGCTCCATTGTGCTTTATTCTAGTGCTCAGGTTTTCTAAAATTAAAATACTTCTTTAATCCTTTCTTCACACACGGTAATGAAAACCTTGATGCTGAATAATCCACTGAGGCTTGTGCTTTTGTTAGATCTCTGCTTCATGAAATTACCAAATTTTGGTGGCAGCAGAGAAGCACGGCAAAATGTCAACATGGCTTTACAAAGCCAGGGGTTTCTCATTTCTAAAGATGAATGTGATCTCTATTAATGCTTGTTTTCTACATTTCTGCACCAACCTTTATAAAATGATGGAGGGATGGGAAGAACTCCAGGGCAGGCTTTCAAAGTCCAGTAACATGTATTCTTCTCAACTGACATTTTATTGAACCAAGAAACCTGGAGATATGGGTTTACAAGGACATTGAGTCTGAACTCCATTGCTAGACATCTTGGGATTTGTTGAGTTTGCACTGTGTTAGTCATATCATATGGTCTTTGAGTGCTCCTCAGTATTGTGGCATTTGATACTGCAAAAACGTGCCAAAAGAAACAGAAGTCCAACATGAAACAGTGGAATCAAAGCTGCATATGTTTTCTAGTGGCTGATAAAGTGTCTTCCCCCAGCCATCTGAGTGTCTAATCTGCAGACGCTAATCTCTGGAATTTGTGATGATGTTCCTGGTCCCTAATCAGTGTTATATTTCATGTATGTTGTGCTGGGACTTTCTTGGGTTGAGGAAGGGAACTATTATTCAGTGTAATATAATGTCAGTAGCAGCACTGAGGATCCTGATATATGTTTATTTAGGTTCAGCCTGAGGGGCATTGGTACAATTCTAGCATTGGCTGTAGATCAAGTAAATTCTTGATTCAAAGTTTTTGCCCTTTTTTTTTTTCCTTTTTAATTCAAAATGCCCCACAGTTCAAACCCATTCTTTCAGAGAGGCTGTTGGTCATGTCAACAGGACTTTTGGTTAAGAAAGGAGAATAGACGTTTGTTCTTAGGGCAAATAGCCACTACAACTAATTCTGCTGAACAAAACTGCATGCTGGGAAGCACAAAAGAGAATCATCATTAAGGAATCTCTTAAAAGCAATATGGGGCCTAGCACCCCATGTTGGGACAAGATTTTTTCTGTCACTAGAATAACTAAAGGATGTCTCATTTTTAACAGTGCTTTAGAGGTACTGGAGACAAGAATTTAGTCACACTTCAATTGGATTCCTCAAGAATGTCTTTGTTTAGTTTAATACAACTGATTTCAGTTGTGATGAAGCAGAACCCATACCTGAATGGAACAAAAGCAGTCTCAACAGAAACCTGAAACAGGATTTACATTTTATGGTTTTTGACCTTATGGTTCCTAGAAGGAATGAATCATGCTCCTGTGAGACATGACCTAACCTCATCTCTTCTTTGGCTGGAACTGCACAACTTAAAAGGAATGCAGTCGATGCAGAACATAGGCTTTGCAAGTATTGTATGTTTGGTTTTTTTAAAATTATACACACGCATATAAAACCTATGTATAGTTTTCTTTGAGCTTTGTTCTTGAATGTTTTATTTCCATTTACCAGCATCCTGGTGCTGTTGCTTGGTGAGAGCTACTTGTCTGACCTGTGCTTTCCAAATGTCAGGGCATAAGGGAAGGGCAACATATGAGAGTTTTGGAAATGCACAGAAAACTGCTGTGCAAATTTGCATCAACTGTGCTGAGACATTTAAGTTCTGTAAACTGTATGTTGGTGAGATAAACACCAGAAATGAGAACAATTATATTAGGGTTAAAAAGGAGTTTCTGCTAGAAGGAAAATTGGGTGAACAGATACTCTCACTATCAATATGATTAGTTTTAATAGTGATGTATGATAAACTGTAGCTATCTAGTGACTTGCCTGTGTAAGACATGACACATACATAAAGCACAGCTGTAATGAGGGACAGGACTGCAGGAATGGAGAGATAGATTAAGTGACCTAAATTATGTATATTCGTCTTACCTTGAAAGAATATGAACTAGATGACTTTTTGAAGTCCAAACTATTTCTGTGTAAGTCTGTGAATTTTCATTATTTTCAGTGCTTTTTATGGGAAGAATAGAAAAGTGCTTTAACGGCAAACTTATCTCTTTGATTGTGCACATCATGTTACTTTGGTTGAGGAAACCTAACAATTTCACTGGAGACCAAATCTATTGTCTGTTGTTGCTAGTACTTTATGAAGTCCTGAACATAATTAATACTAATCAGTTTGCATGGGATATTATCTGCTAATAAATTCAGTAGTAGAGTGAGTATCACAACTACAATTACTGAAATATTGTATGCTGAAAAGAACATAATTTGAAAAAGGCAAGATAGACTAGTGATATTCTTAACCAGTTCCATGTGATCCAGATTTACTGGTCCTGTTATGGCACATGACTCTTGTCATACCTTGTTAAATATGGAAGATGACTGCTCAAGACTCTTGGATTATCTGTGTGACTCACTCTGTTTCCTGAGTGGATCCCATTTGAAGCCACTTGGGATCTTCCTGCATTCTGTTCTTCACTTTCATTTTTTTCAAATTGAGAGGGCAGTTTGCTGGAAAGTTGTACAGTGGTGCATGAAATAAGGGAAATTGTCTTGAGCAAATTTGGCGTTTCAAATGTCAGTATAAAATACAGTGTTACTAGATATGACATTGTCTTTCCAAGCAGCATGTGCTTACACTCAGCACTGTCCCATTCATACCTAAAAGAAGGTATGTTCTCTGCACCAAAGGAAAGAGTCTGAAGGGCTTTACAACTAAGACAGTGAATCCAGTATTGAGGATTCAGTCTTGCATGTTACAAATAAAATTGCCTGTAGTTTTGCTAGTTGGGGTAAAAATTTCTAAGGGAGCTGAGTCTGTATGATCCAAGGGCATAAGCCAATCACTGACTACCTGAAACTGGCAAGAGATTGCCCACAGTGGGGGGATAGTTCTTCCCACTGAAGGGCCTTTATCCTTACTTCGGAAGCACTTAGTCCTGTTTACTCTCTGAGTTGGGATAGAAGTCTGTGTTGACCACTGATCTTATCTGCTCTGCCAGCTTCTGTGTGGGAGTCATACCTGGTAAAACAATGACCCTGTGTTTTCAGAGAATCCCAGCTTATATATGTTTTGGCTGTGGGGGCTGAGAAGTACCTTGAGTGATTTTTACAAGATTGGACTGAAAGGTGTAAAAATAGCCAGGGCTGGGAACAACTGTAACAAGCAGCAGTTTCTGGGTATGGAGTTGCTAGGCACAAGCCAAAAACTCATGGTAGGGGATTGGGATCTCCAAGACACCTAGCTCCTCTGTCTCATGTTTTCCTCCCCTGTTTCAGCACTAGTATGGGGTCTAACAGTAAATCTGACCCTGATTAAGGGGTGTTTGTCTAATCACATACTCCTGGAAGCAGAAAAGAGACAAAATTAGAAAAGTTGGGTCTGCTTCCTAATCTCATCATAGCCTGTGGGGAAGAGTAATCAGCTTTAGGCCAAAATCAGCAGCAGAGTACTTTTCCTTCTGTGCTGGCTCAGTTCTAGTGGCTGATCATGAAAAGTGCAGAGGCAAGATCACATGTGCACTCCCTTATCCTGTGCTCTTGTTTCTCGTGGCCTGTGTTGCTCTGCTGATGCTCCCTTCTGGGGGCTGCCCTTGTCATAGGGGAAGCCAGCAATGTGCCTTGGTGGCCAAGAAGGCCAATGGATTCCTGGCCTGTATTAGGAATTGTGTGGGCAGCAGGAGCAGGGAGGTCATTCTTCCCCTGTACTTGGCACTGGTGAGGCCACATCTTGAGTACTGTGTCCAGTTCTGGGCCCCTCAGTTTGGGAAGGACGTTGAGACACTTGAGTATGTCCAGAGGAGGGCAGCAAGGCTGATGAGGAGCTCAGAACATAAGCCCTATGAGAAATGATTGAGGGAACTGGGATTGTTTAGCCGGGAGAAAAGGAGACTTAGAGGTGACCTTATCGCTCTCTACAACTTCCTGAAAGGAAGTTGTCTCTTCCACCAGGCAGCAACTGACAGAACAAGAGGACACTGTCTCAAGCTGCGTCAAGGAAAGTATAAGTTGGATATTAGGAAAAAGTTTTTCACTGAAAGAATAATAAAGTACTGGAATGGTCTACCAGGGAGGTGGTAGATTCACCATCTCTGGATGTGTTTAAAAAAAGACTGGGCATGGCACTTGGTGCCATAGTCTAGTTGAGGTGTTAGGACATGGGTTGGACTCGAAGATCTTGGAGGTCTCTTCCAACCTCGTTATTCTGTGATTCTGTGATCTGAGTTCCTCAGCCCCTGCCCATCTCCCTGCTTGGCAGAAGGCACGATCCTGTTCTAAAGCAGAGACTCTTGTCCAGAGATCATTTTAGCTCCCACCCTTTCATGCATTGCTTATTAAACTGTCTATAGCCCTGTCTGGTCTCTGTGGATTTGCATCCGTATAACACAGTATGAATTATTATCAGATGAGGACATCTCAAGCTGTGTTCTTGGGGCTTATGCATGGAAGAACCTCTAAAACAAAGAGTGTCATGGCAAAGAATAAAACAAAAATGTGCTTGCTCTACTGTTATTCTTTTGTTGTTTGTGGATTTGGGATTTGCTAGATGTTGTTGTTTTTTTCAGAATTTTTTTTGTTTGGTTTTCGTTTTTTACTGCTATGAAGGACAAGGTACTGGTCTGGCTGGATTTTTGGTCTGACACAATATTGACCAGCCTCAGTAATGTTCTTAATGTTCAAAAATACTAGATTACAAAGAAAAATAGTGTTTGGTTCATCAGTAACAGTTTCTATCTGTGGCAATCAACACTAGACAATTCTCTTTTTTTGTTAACAGATATCTAGAATCTCAGAGGCAATTTCACTTTGTAATGTAGGAAGTGCTCCCACTTTGGGGGGGTAGTGGGGAATACATGGGGTCTGATTTCTTTTGTGCTGCTTTGGGCTGGGAAGAAAATTTTGCACGTAAATCTTAGGTAAAGTTTTGACCACTGGAAAGAAATTCTCCATGTTTACTGCTGTCCAGGATTAAATTGGTGGTTTATTTGTATATCGGAGCTTAAGTACATGCATTACTGCCAGGGTCTAAATTTTCTCTACTTATATGTATATATTTATGCGTATTACAGTCTCTTAAATAGATGTGTAGAATGTGTGTATATCTATACTGGAAACTTGTTTATATACATTTCTACAATCACATATATACCTCCTATATATGCATGTATGTATAAATTGATAGTTTATCATTGCCAAGTATGCACAATGCTTAAAAACACATTCATCAATACAGGTATTTGACTCTTTTATCAGTGCTGCCACAGAACCTATTTCCTGGGTGAGAGGAATAATGAGGGAGAAAAAGGTGCTATTCATAGAAAATGGATCATTGAAACAAAATTTCATGAAATGTTTTTGTCCTCACTTTTCATTAAACTTCTGCCATTTTAAAATATACATATTTTTTTTCCCCCAGAAAAAGGTGTATTTTTCTAAAAGTCCTTTCCAAACTTCTTAAATGCTACTCTTTCTTATTTCACTCTTCAAAGAGCAGCAGTCACGCTATCCCTCTTTTCAACTTCAAACTGTGCTGCTCTGTTGGTCCAGCACAGCAAGAGTGCTTTGAACCTGAGGAGAGAATCTAGCTCCTTTTTTTGGAACCTTGAGAAGGACTTTTTGAGAGAGCTATAATTAGCATTTTCTTTTCACCCAATGCATCTTTCTTGACTTGTGTAAAAGTAAACCAAATAATAATAAACATATGTTTACACATGTGGTTCCCTTGGGTCCAGCAGAGATGCCCTTTGTTCATAGTTTATGGAGTTTTTTTGGATCCTGTTAGCTGGACCTTTAGTCAGAGGTTGTGGTATCTATGAAACTTTTCACTGGCTGCTCACTCTGTGTGGGGCAAGTGTGAATTGACTTTGGTTTCCTCTCAGGGGTGACTTTATTCTGTACAGAGTAAAAAGATTTGGTGAATGTCAAAGGAAGGAGCCACAAGTCATATTGATCTTGCTCACTAGACAGCCAGCCCCTTGGTGGCTTTTATTCTTGGTGGCCCACCTTGGCTGCAGCAGTGCGAACTCTGAATGCCAACAAGACACCATGTGAATTCAAGCAAAGTTGAGCTCCACAGTTGCTTCCTGCTCTGTACTTGCACTTTGCCCCAGGTGATTTGCCATTGAGGGATCAATTGCTGTAATCTGGATACGTCCCTAGAAAAGGTGTTAAAAGGGGTAAGTGCTGGAGTGGAAAGCAGAGGAAGTGTGCTGCTGCTGTTCCTCTGACTATAAATAGCCAGGTCATCAGTACAAGCTTCGGCTGTCTGGCATCAGCATTTCCAACTGATTTGCGGAACACCAATGAGCACTGCTAAGACCACTCTTTTTACTCTTTTTGTTCTAGATACCCATGTCACTTCCATGTGAGATGTGGAACATGTTGTAGGCAAAATCAAAGACTCTATGTTAGTTTTGTTTATTTTAAATAGTTGGTGGTTGAGGTCTCCGCCCGCAGAGAAGCCCTTGCAGAACCTCAACAGGAAGAGAACCCTGGGGACTGCAGCAAGTGTTTTTTTTTTTTTTTTGGTTTTTTTTTGTTTTTTTTTTTTTAAACAGCAGAGGACACCACTGCTGAGGTCACATGTGTGTCCTGTAGGAGACTTAGACCCTGAACCACTGGTACAGCAGAGGGAATGAGCTGCTGCTTTGGGTATAAGTAGGAGTGATGAAATCAGCCAGGCTAAATGGGGCAAGGGTGTGCCATGTTATTGCAGTGCCCCTGTGACTTCTGAAAATATCTGTGGGAAAGAAAGGTTCTTAAAAAAGACCTCACTAAGGGAATCTCTATAAATACAAATACCTTAAGAAACAGAACTGTAAAGTAAGTAGCATCATAATTTTCCTTGAAACTGTATATTTTTATATTTTCTTCTCCCAGCAATTAAATATTTCCTGGTCTATAAACACCTTTGTGTTTACAACACACTTTTTAGGCAGTAACTTGTCCAAATATCCTGTAGTAAGAGAAAACCCTTCAAGTGTGAAGGATTTATTAATGGAAATTGGTTCAATAAAGCTTCCCTTTCCACCCTTGTACCCCTCCCCACCAGCACATGCATAGACTAAGCAGAGGCTTGCTGCCTCTCTGTAGTAATGTGAATTTTGAGTTGTTGATAAATACAAGCAGGTTAACAACTAACATCAAAGGTTTACCAGATTAAAGTCAAAGGAAGATGGGATTTTTGAGGGCTTGAGTAAACAAAAAGGTTGAGATTCTCAATTATCTCTCTAATACAAGACTCAATAGGCTTAAATGAACAGAGTAACAAACATGCCCGTTCTGCTGACCGCCACATTAGTGGCTTGCTTACTGTAAGTCTGTTAAAGGCTACATAAGGAATGGAAGATAAGGCAAATAGGTTTGCCTGGAGAGTGAGAGATCATTAAGAAAAGGTGACTGTTGTGTTTGATGTAGTAAGAAGTGGAGGAAAAACTAACTATAGCTTAATGGGCACAGCAGATTCTGAGACATATGTGGCAATTATTAGTCATACTATTTGAATCCGAAAGGCCATTTGTTCAAAGGACTGCTTAGAGAGGCTCAAGCTGGAAAGAGGAAGCTATTAAATCAGCTCTGCTCCTCTGAGTATGTGGTGGGGTTTTTTTCCCCCTTCCCTGAAAGTGTTAGGATGCGTCTTGAGAAGAGGATGATGAAATTTCACAAGTGTTGCAAGAAGGATAAGATTTGTACGAATTATTATTGCAGAGATTTTTAGTTCTCTCTAAAAAAGCCAAATTTACCTGCTGTGAATATGGTTAGATTGACAATGGGACACATGTACCACCTGCTTCTATGAGATTAAGATAGTTTAAACAAAGCCACACAGAATGTGTCATAGATATTTATGAAGTGCAGAATTTCTAATCTTCTATCCACTGTTGTGCTGTCTCTGAGTAACACAAAGAGGAACCATATGAAATTAGAGGTGAACTAAAAAAAAGCTGAAGCACTGAATTTAACCCATCATCACATATTGCTCATACTTGAGTTTAAAACACAAAGGAGGAAAACTGTAATTGCATTTGCGATTATACGAGGCGTAAAAGGGATAGGTACCTTTAAAAAAAAATCCCATCTCCTTCACTTTGAGTTCTGAATATTTTATCTATTTTCTGTGACTGAGAGGGTAACTAGGAATTATTTTTATTATGAATCCTTCATACTTCTTTTGTTAAGAAAACCCAAGGACATCTTTTATTTCTGTGTCAATAGAATAAGTGCATGTTGGCTGCTAGCTTAGTGTGCATACTCATAGAAATTTTAAAAAGTATTTAAAGCCACATACCATTCAAGACATTATGTTCTATTGGTACAGAATAGTTACAGGTGAACAAGTGTAAGCAGCTAATATGGACTGTGCTATCACAGACCATAAAGTAGTTATTGTGATGTCTTGAGTGTATGCGAGGTCAGTGTAATTCAGTGTAAATTGAATGTGAAATGAAAATACTTAGGCATAAATAAATTGCCAAGAAGCAAAAATCTCAAATTTTTCCACCTCTAAGTGTCTCACATGTTACTAAGGTATTTCTTTTACCTGCTTATAGTTGTACACAGTTTGATTTACAACATTGCATTTCTTCCTCCTGGTCCCTGCTCCTCTGCCTTAAAATTTTAGAGACTTTTTTTTTGGTCATCATATTGCTGCCTGTTTTCCCAGTTTGTTGACTATAATGAGGGATCTCATATCACTGTAATGGAAATGTTTTGATCTGTTTAGTGACTTGACATTATGTATTAGTTTATGTTACAGTCTTATCACTCCTATTTCTACTTAATGTTATCTTCTTTCACTGGTTCTAGTTGTTCTGAAAAGGCTGTTTTCAGGAATACAATTTTATAAGAAATTAGCACTTTGTTATAAAGGAGTTTTTTTTTTTTTTTTTGAGGGGCTGGTAAGCCAGAGAGGGTAGAATATTCTGAGCAATAAATATTTAAAGTGGCAGCCTGGTACTGTTTAAGAATATGGGTTTGCAACCTGGAATTTCTTCCAGATTTTATATTCATTTTGTCCAAGTGGTGTAAACAGGGTTCCATAATTATGTCCATGTGAGAGCACAAAACCTCAGAGACAGATGTACACTGTGCAAAATGGAGCATGCAGCTGAATGTAACGAAGCATACCATCTTCTGAGATACTGCATAGAGGGCTAGATTTTAGCCAGCTTGTACTGTGTGCTGCCATCCTGCATATTATTACAAAATCAACTTTTCCATAGCTTTATTTTCATTTGTAAGGTCACATAATTTTTTTTATGGCTTGTTATCTTCACAGATTCTGTAACAGCAGTTTACTGTGAGCTGTGTTACCTGGGTCTCTGGCTGGTTTTTGGATTTTGGAGGTAATAAAACATTTTATTTTGTTTGATTCCCTAGTTTACATCTTAAGAAAATATGTGACGACGCAATTCATTGATCCCATAACAGACTGCAGTATTATTTCCAGTTGGGATGTTGAAATGCTCAATGTTTCACCTGGAGGGGAACTGCAGGGTTCATGGGAGTTGCAGGAGTGTGCTGTATACTTCACACAGGAAGTTAGGGGGGTCTATTGAACACCCTATCTTCTCGTCTTTTATCTTGTGCCACTTTTGCACTGCCCATTAGCAAAGCTTTGTATCGACAAAGGTAAGATGTGAGGTGGTGTCTGCTTTGTCTGCAGGCCAACAACACAGTCTGCTTTAGCAGGCTGTTCTCACCCCTTTTCCATTATATCATTGTTGCTATGGTGAATTAGGAAAATGCTGGCTGTTAACTTGATGATGAATGTGTTCTCATCTCAGTGAGTGGGGATTTACCATATAACTCTCCATAATGTGGAGGTATGGACTCTTGTTTCCCATACAGAAAGCTCTGTAGTTTGCAGCACCCTTTGAAACAGCTGTTGAGAGATCTTATGTCACTGTCATGCCAACCAAATGGAAGATTTTTTACTTAATGAGAAGAAATAATTCAGAGATCTGCCTCTTTCACCTGGAAAAGGAGTGAAAAATAGCTCACTCTGTATTTTCATGTTCATTAGGGTTCCATGCAATTCCTAATGAGAAACAAACTAAAATTACAAATTAAGCAGGTAAACTGGCTGCAATTTGGTTTCCATATGAGCTTACTCCTTTAGGATTGCTATTACCAAATCAGGAAAACAAAGCTAAAATCCCCACTAGCCTTTTTTGACAGTTCTCATGTACCAGTCTGGAAAGTGCTAAGAGTTTCATGTCAGTTATGTACTAATGATGGCAGCATGCAAGCAGTGAGCAAATGGGAGGACTCTCCCAATTTCTGGAGAAAAGGCAAACCTTCCACATGTTCCCCTCCATTATGTGTAAGAGCAACTCAGTTTTCTGTGGCTCTGTCCTTCACCTACTGCTGGTCATGGGACTCTGGGTACGTAGAGCAGGAGACACCCATGATGGGTGGAGGAGGATTGACGCTGAACCGTGTCGAAAATCAAATTTCTCCTGATAGGAGAGGGAGTTTTAAAAGTGCTTGCAAGGAGTTCAAGAAAGTAAACAGAAACTTTCCTGGAGTTTCACTGCTGCCAGATAGTTGTTTATTAAGTCTTATCAGAGAAACAGAGTCACTAGAGTGACCCAGGCATAACATAGAGCAGAAAATGCAGGAGAAAAGTGTTCAATTATCAAGATTTACACAGCCTTTTAAAGATAATTTAACCAATGGTTACTAAAAACGTATATTATTTTCACTTTTCTACCAATTATTCAGTAACACAGCCAGGAACTGCGGAAATTTTTGTCCAATCATCCCAAATTACTTTTACTGCAGAATATGGAGTAGTAGAAGAAGAAGAAGGAGAAGAAGATTTGGAGAACAACAACAATCCTCCATTTTGATGGTTTTTGTTCTTACTATTTACTACAAAGAGAAGCCCAAAACCTCTAAATTTTTCACGCTGTGACAATCTTACATAGTAATCTATCACCTAATTCACACCACTGTATTTTCTAGTTCTTGTCTGATCATAGGCAGTTTTTTCCAAGGTTGGAGGTTAAAACAGTGTTGTTCAGGGAGGTAAAAACCCTTCAAAACAGGCAGAGAAATATTCTTGGCACTCTGGGTTCCTACAGAGGATGAATGCTGTGCCACTTTCTGAGAGAAGGAATTTGTGAAGGGATGAAGTGGTCCAGTATTATATTTTCAGTGAACCCCTGCCTACAAGGGGCAAAATATGATGGGACTGTGGAGCCCAGATGCAATAAAAATGGGGTTTGTGGCTCTCTTGGGAACCTAGGCTAAGCAGAAAGGACAGAGTTTTGTCATGAAATTTTTGAAGTTTGGGCAGTGTGGTGGTGGAAGCTACATTCAGTAGCTCTGTCTCAGAACCTAGACAGGGTTCTCCGCTACACTCTTGAGTGCACATCTCCATGGGGGAACAATCACAGCAATCTTGTCATTTTGCAAGAGAAGGGGTGACTTATCCTGAAAGCAGGAAAGATTTTATTTGTTGCAGTGGTTATAATACCTGTTACGAACCACACACTTCAGCTGAGAACAGCGATAAACGGTGTTTAATAATAATGACCCATAACATTTGAAAGGAAGCCACCAAGAAACAATGTTAAAACATGAGAGAAGATGGTGTCTGTTTCTGCACAAGTCAAGTGTGTAAACGGTGAGTCTTAATTAGCTCTGGCGACATGAGTGTTGCACAAGTTAACAGGAGGTGTAAGGAGCATCTGCTCGCCTTGTTCTAACTGACACAGTGGATATCTTGCATTGCAAAAGAGACGGTGCAGATGCTTTAAGTTACAGAGCAGAGTCTGCCTCTCAGACAGATGTCACCCTTCAGGAAAAGAGAAACTTCAGACATGGCTTTTCTTATAATTGAAAAGCATTGTCAGCTTGGCAGCTCCTTGTATGTTTAAATGACAGATATTCATACTAGTTGAAAATGAACCTTGCTCAGCAGACATTGGCAATGTTTTGTTATTTCCCTCTTTCTCATTTCTAAAAGGCTAGTAGATCATTTCTGTTCATTAGACTTGATAGGAATTAGGCACGGAAAATCAATTCCCTCAGCCTCTTTTCATCTTGAGGCTGTCCCAGGTATTCTCTCTTGGAACTCCTTAGTAACATCAGCTGTGGTATGTGAAAGCAGTACTGAAAACTGAAAGCAAAAAAAGCAAATTTTATCCTAAAAATGCCAGCATTGTCTTTTACCCATTTCTCTTGCTAACATCCTGCTCTTTTTGGTTGTGCCTATCCAGCATGTAGGAGCAATCACAGTTATCTAGGCAAAATGAATGCTGGACTATCCTTGAAATACTTTCTCCCACTCTATCTCCACATTTATTTACCTATCACATCATCAGGTAGATTGCTTTTACCATTATGCATGGCTTTATGAATAATGCTTTAGTGCTATGGTCTGCTCAGTAGGGAATCAGTGCAAAGCATTATCTTTCTAATATGTGTGATTCAGAAATATACTTTCATACCAGTATAAAATTTTTTTTTCAGTTTTAAGTCCCGTGCTATCTCAAGAGACAGAGTCCTGCAGTGTAGCTGTCTGATGAATAACGCTGTGTGGAAAAGCAAAATGAGACAAAGCAGTTTTGTCATATGAAGTTGAATTATTGTGAGTTTCAATTAACAGCATTTTTTTCTCTCTCCTGGAATGTGTAGATCTGAAATTCATGAAGATTAATTTGAATCTTTACAGCATTTGAAAAGGTGAATTGTTTCACCTCCTGTCCAAACATTCCGGATAAAAAACCCCTGATTTGCTGTCTATGTTGTTACTCATCAGCAAACAGTATAACAAAGGGATGAGGTGGTTCCCAATTACTTCAGGATCATTGTGTAAATTTAGTAAAAAGCATTAAAAAGTTAATCTTCTGGTTTAACTGGTGTAATTTAATTACATCAATGATATTAAAGGCCTTTACTGCAAACCCCAAAGACTCTAAAGCCAGATCACTGTCTTCTTGCAAACCTGTGTGTATCCAGAAGATATCAAGCTTGCAAATATTGATGATGTTATCTTAATAGGCAGTTACTAGGGTGCTTTTTTTTTAGGGCTTCTCCTCTTTGGATTCTAGAGAAAGATGCCTTTTTCACCTCATTACTTAGCAAGTTTTGGACTGATTTTCACAGGATTTGCACCCATATTTTATTCCAACAGCAGGAAAAGCAAAGAAATTGTAGATAGAAAAATGTGTTTTATTTTGGTTTTAAGAAAAAAATTCTGGTGAAAAATACGTGCACTATGGAAAGGTAGTTTTAGAAACTAGGCAGTGTTTGTCTCTAGTGCCTTGCTGCACTGAAGGTGTCATGCTGCTATTTAAAGGTGTAGCTGCATTATTACCAGTAAGTGGAAAGCTGTAGCTGACCATAGGTAAATGCATCTGGAGTCCAAGAACAACAGCCCCTGAAAGGAGATAAGATCATCAAGATTGTAGAGAAGGCATTAGGTCTGCATTTCATGTGATTCTTTCTAGAAAACCGTTTTTGGTTATAAAATTGGCATCAGAAAAGGAATTTTTCTGTCTCTGAGTGTTTTGCTGAGAACAGGACGAGGAAAGGAATGCTGCTACGAGTTATGGCAATGTGAATGTGTGTGTTGCCAACCTTGAGCTTCAAAAGCCCAAGCCAAGCATCATAAAATCCTGACACTAGTTCAAATATTTTCAGCTTTTTAAAAAACTCACACATGTTCTCTTCTTAACACTTCTTTTCTACTTAGAGTTTTCACTTGACTGTGGGAGCTGAGACTTTAGGAGAGACACCAAGATAAAAAACAAATATTATTGTGGGAACTGGTAAAGTTGTCTGCAATTAAACAGCAGTGACTGTAGTTAAATAAGTAAAGATGGTTTTCCTTTACTTGGTTTTAACTATACTGTTAGGTCAAAAGCAAAAATAACGGAGGGTACTATTGCAGAACGCTTTTAATTCTGAAAAGTTCCTAAAAAATCTCAAAACTCTGTAGTATTACAAGGCAAAATGTAGAAAGAGAAAGGATTAGGACTAGAAATCCTATTTCCAGCTTCTGGAAGAAAAAAAGTGCATTAGTCTGGAAAGAAAGTCTGAGATAACACGGTTTTGATTTTTGACATTTAGAAATCACAGACTCTACTTGGCACCAGTCCTCAATTTCCACCTGCAGAACTCAATCAAAGGACTCTGCAAAGCACAGTAACTGTTTAATTTCTAAGTCTTATTGAACAAGAGAGAGATTGCTTTAAACTCCAGGCTTTGGAAACAGCTGTGACAGCGAAAATGACCAAAAAAAAAAAGAAAAAAAAGTTCTTAGTATATGAAAGTATCCTGCTGCCTATTTTTAAATTTTCAGTTTTGCAGGAGTTTCTGTTAAAGCCAAGGCAGTATATTTGCAAAAACATTGGCTAAAGATATTTGTTTGTATGTATGTTTGTTTGTTTGTTTTAACTAATTTGGTGTCATCATAATTTCCTTGTAGTAAATAATTATTCTTAAAAATAAGACCAGTTTTCTGAGATGCAGTGGCAAGAAAAGTATTTCCTAGATAAAATTCCTTGCATCCTAAAGACTGTTGTTCAGGCATTCCCAGGTGAAATATAAACTTTCACTGGGGAACTTGTGTGTTACTGTTGTTTATCATACACATTATCTCTGTTTATAAAAAATGTAAAGGAATTCTAGGGGATTCTTCAGCTATAATAAATTTTAGATGTGTGACAGGATGTAACCTTTAGACTTACACAACTTTTTGAAAATTGCAATATTGTCAGGCCAGCAAGGGAGAGGCTAAAATCCTCTCTCTGGAAAGGTTCACGAGAGTATTACTTTTGGCTGTAGAAAAATCAAGATTTTTCTCAAGAATTTCTGAAAAATATGTTCTCATCTCAGTGAGTGGGGATTTACCATATAACTCTCCATAATTGTTTCCCATACAGAAAGCTCTGTAGTTTGCAGCACCCTTTGAAACAGCTGTTGAGAGATCTTATGTCACTGTCATGCCAACCAAATGGAAGATTTTTTACTTAATGAGAAGAAATAATTCAGAGATCTGCCTCTTTCACCTGGAAAGTTCAATTCTGCATCCACCCACCCTCAATTAGTTCATAATTGTTAAAAATATATCATAGAATCATTAAGTTTGGAAAAGACTTCCAAGGTCATCTTGTCCAGCCTTTGACCAATTACCATCTTGTCAAGAAAGCCATAGAGCTAAGCGCAATTTCCTGCTGTTTCTTGAATATTTCTAGGGATGATGACCCCACCACTTTCCTGGGCATCCTGTTCCAAGGCTCAATCAGCCTTTCAGAAATTCTTCCTGATGTTCAACTTGAACCTGCCCTTTTCCTCCTTCCTGATGTTCAACTTGAACCTGCCCTTTTCCTCATCCTTGGTGACAGTGTTCCCACCATGTCTAATAAAGGACAGAGGTTTTCTTTGGGTCTCCTTTTGTTTTTAATATATTTATAAAACATTTTTTTAATTATCTTTCACAGCAGTGGCCAGATGAGTTCTAGCTGAGCTTTCATCTTTCTAATTTCATCTCTACATGACCTAATGACACCCTTGTAGTCTTCTGGAGCTTCCTGTCCTTTTCCAAAGGTCATAAACTCTCTTTTTAGCCTGGGTTCTAGTGAAAGCTCCGTGTTCGGCCAGGCCAGTCTTCTTCCCTGCAGGCTCCCTTTTGACACACAGGGATGGCCTATTCCTGAACCTTTAAGATTTCCCTCTTAATGTATCTCCTTCCTCACTTGTCCCTTCTGAAGAGCTTGTATCCACCCATTGCACTGCTCCAGCCATGGGAGTCATCCCACCACGTTTCCATGATGGGGACAATATCCTACATTTCCTACTGCACCATGGCTTCCAGCTTCTCCTGTTTGTTATCCATACTGTGCACATTGGTATAGAATTTTTTCATTTGCCTTTTTTCTGATTTTTGCAGAGAAATAATTTGTAGCTCAAAATATGGAGTGTGTGAAAGGTAGATTTGGCACAGTCATGTGGATTATGTGACTAGTTGCAAGTTACCCTGCAGAATTAAATTTAACTGGAGACTCCTAATGCGCTCACAGAGAGAAGGATGAGGCCCATATTTTTCACTACCTTATGATGCTATTAAACTTGCCTTACAAATGTAGCTGGACAATTTACATCTGGTTTTATGGTCTGTAGATAGGTACTGTTACTCTGTAGGTCTGTATCCTCTTATTATCCTGTATGGCCTATAGACAGGTATAATACCCATTATTATGACCTTCAACAGCAGCCTGGGCTGCAGGGACTGTGCAGTAATAGACTTTAATATCTTAGGAGGCAGAAAAATGTAAGTATCAGAATAAAACCCCAGAACTTCATAAGAGCAGATTTCATCTTGGCTCATCAGCTCTTAGGAAGAATTGCACAAGTATCTGCTTTGGAGGCCAAAGGATTTTGGAAGTGTCGGGAGACCTTGAGGCAGCCTTGAAGATATGTCAAGAAAACAAGGAAGGATTGTACAGGTAGTAGCAAGCAGAAATGCAAGGAAGATGCAAGCCTTCTGCTCAATAGCTTTGGCAAGTTCGGTCAAGAAAAGGTTCACATGCCTGATGTCTTGTTTGCTTTGGTCTTAACAGCTCAAGTTAGCTGCAAGTTCCTTTGAGAGGAAGCAGTGGAAAAACAAATGGAGAGCTACTAACAGTAGAGTAGGGTCAAGTTACAAACCTGTTGTAAAATCTGGACACACACAAGCTGGTAAGATGTGACAGAAAAAGCGACTGGAAAAAGCCAGAACAGATTTACCAAGGTTAAACTGTGCTCCATTGTCTTGTATCATGAAACAACTTAGACAATAAAGGATGCGAGTATTTTGAACAGCATCTACCATAGTTTTAGCAAGACATTTTTCTTGGTCTCCCACACCACCTTTGCTGACAGTCTGGTAAGTCATACTTCAGATAAGTGCCACAAGTTTTTGGAGAACTGCCTAGGCTTCTGAGCTCAAAGTTGTTTGTTGGCTGATTGCTCAAAGTCAAATTTGGAACTGGCCATGTGTGGAGTTCCTCAGGGATGGACACTGGGTTTGATACTGTTTAATATCTATATAAACAATTGGAGTGAAAGACTTGAATACACTTGTGCTAGACCTGCTGATGATGCAAGACTGGGAAGAGAAGTACAACATTAGAAGGAAAAGCTGCTGTACTGAGGCACTGACAGACTGAAATCTGGCTCAACAAGGTTTTAAAAGAGATGAATGTGAAGTCGTGCACATGCTCTGGAATAATCCCAAACAGCAATAGAGATGAGGGTCTGGCTGATTGGAGTGTAGTGCAGCTGAGAAAGACCTGTGAGTCTCAGTACAGAGCAAGCTGGACATGACCCAGCAGCACGGCTTTGCAGCAGTGAAAGCAAACAATCTATTGGGCTGCAGTACAATTGGGAGATCAGAGAGATGTGATTCTTTCATGCTACTTGGTGCTTGATATGTCACAGCTGGAATAGTCCACTTTTGATTCTTCAGTTCAGGAGAGACTGAAAAATGAAAGAGGGTTTGGTGAATGTGTCACCAAGATGATTAGACCATTAGAGAGCTTGATATATAAAGGAAGTATGAAGAAATTTGGTTTATTCAGCCTAGGGGAGTAAAGGCTTTGTCAGGCATGAGTCAGTTTTCCAATCTCTAAAAGGTAATTACAGATAAAATGGAAGAGCTCTCACATGACTATACAGTGATAAGATAAAGGCAACAGGCATGAACAGTGTCAGGGCACCTCCACCTGATTACGGCGAGACAGAGAACCATGAGAACCCATGTGTTGACAGAGAAATGGTAGGATCCTGTTCACTGGAAATATTAGACCCTGATTCACAGGTACCTGCGTAAGCTGCTACAAGACCCTGATTTCAGCAGAAGGTTGGATCAGATGGATTTAAATCCCACATGAGAAGTTTCAGCATCACTCAAAGCTGATGAGTTGTGCGCACACACATACACAGGCAAAAGCTGAATTTACTCTTAAGACTTTGGGATTACAGTCAAAGTAAATGCATAATGTGGGTGTATTATTGTGCAAGCTATGCAAGACACATTAAGGCTTCTGAAAAGCTGGATCAGGCCATTTATAAGCTGGGCTGGTAAAGTTATCTGCTTCATAACAGCCAGCTTAACAGCTACTATTTTCTTACTGTTTTTTTATCATTAATGATACTTGGAACTGTAATAAGAAGTAATAAAGAATCACTCATATCCAGCATTCTACAGGAAATTGAAGACTGTGGGATTTGATCTTCTTGGATTCCCTTCATGTCATTGTCTGAAAGACCCATGTTGTCATTATTGGAAGAGAAGACACCGATGAGAGATAAAATCCATGGTGTTGATACTTACTAATAAAATAGGTTTAGAGATCCAGTGTAGACAAGACCTTGAGGGACATGGAAGTTGTCTTGTCCCAAAGAAATAGGTGGATCAGTGACTGTCAGAGATGCCTAAATGTGTGGTTCCTTTTTTCTGACATTATGACAGGCACAATTTATTATAGTGACTTAATCTTGTACTTTGGGCACTCAGAAAGAGTGAAAATAAACCTTATTGCATAGCTGGTTTTTAATAGGAAGGAAACATTTTATTTTGAGTAGTTTGTAGCACTGCATAATCTGTGATGAAAGCAGATGTGGGTGGAAATTGTTTCACTTAGTCTAATATTTTAGTAGCTGTGTCACTGGAGTGTGGTGGTGGGTTTTTTTGTGGTTTTTTTTCTTAAGCCTACAGTTGAAACATTTATCTTTGCACAAGTGTGCTGAGCATATATCTTTGAATATGGTATCAATATGTCCTGACCCAGATGAAAGCTTCTTAAATCAGTTTTTTTCTCAATCCTGTTTTTGCACATTAGCTGTGAACAGGATTATTCTTTAGTCTGCCATTCAAGCTGTTCAGAAAAAAAAAAATAAAAGAAAAATAAAAAAAGGAGAGGGGAGAGAACAGAGTCTGAATTTTTCTGTCTGACAAGGGCCCAGCAGGATGGTGACCCAAACTTCCCACACCACTAAAAACTACAACTGCTTCTGATATATATTACAGAGCAGCCAATTAACATACTAGAAAACAGCAAAAACATATTTTGGATATTTTTTCCACATTGAATGAGAATTGAAATACTCATTAGGGTGTAATTGCAGCATTATGTTTGAAGACATCTTCTAGAGGAACACTAGCACAGAAGTGTCTTGCCCTGATCCTGCCTTCTGGGGCTTGTGTGAGAGGACTTTCCTAACTCTGCTTGTGATTACCTAAGCTGCTCTAGTAAGGGAGAATTCTGTGCTGTTGTGTAGCAGTGGATCAATAATTCTGGAAAGCAGAGACAGACTTCTGCTTATCCCTGGGATGTATTTAATGCTGGCCCTGGCAGGCTAGATTTCCCCATGATGTGTCAGTTTGCCTTGGTGCTCATTCTGAGATTTGCTTCCTGAAGGGTGAAGGCAGAGTTTAGTCATCTTTAATTTTGGTCTGTATGTGGGGACCAGGACCTGTAGTGAGTGAGAATTAGAGCCAGTTGAAGCAATGGCTTTTGTGTTGGTGTAATAATAAATGAATGTTCAGAACTGCTCTACATCTCAGGCTCTGAGGTAGGATGAGAGATGAACTTTTGGGGACACACCATACCTGCTGTACCATGATTCAACTTGCGACATAGTCAGCATAAGGCAAAAGTCTGTGGCTTAGCCTCTCTTTCCTTTTTAGTGGCTGCAGCTCATTCCCTGTCATGGAAAGACTTTCAGACAGGCTCAAAGTCAGGGCTCCACCCAAAGGCCAGCATTAGGCCACTGAAATGACACCATTCCAGCCTGGTACATAGCCACCCTCTCCTGCCTTGCAATGATGTAAAAGGCATTTCCACTCTGGAACCAGAGTTTGTCAGTTTCTACTCAGATCTTCAAAACATGGTTTTACTTATCTATCTCCTCTTTCCATTTATCCAGGCTGAGGACCTGTAGGTATTCAAGCTGTACTGTTTGTTTTTTGCAATTAAATGCAAATGATTGATTTCCATTTCCTCTTTATGGCTTTGTCATTCACTGTAGCAGTAAAGTTGTCTGAAATATTTCACTGCGCCCTACTTTGTCTTCAAAAGGACAGGAGTCCAGCAGACTAGCAGAAAGAAGTAAAGTTTCTAGCCATAAGACTCTGTTTATCAAGTATATTTGGCACTGATAAAATTTAACTTGTGGCAAAAAGAGCACTGAATATTCTTCAGCAGACAGCGAAGTTTCCTCATCTCATTTTTCTCACTGCAGAGAGTTTGTTTTATTCCTCCTTTGTCTCCAGCACTGATCTCTTTCATCCTGATATGCAGGATGAAAGTATGCATCCTGATTTGTTCTGCTGAAGTAGCAGGGGATTTCAGCATCCTGACTCTGAAATGTATTATGCCTGACTTCTGTTTGGATGTGTGGAAAAGGACATTACACAAGGGGCCTCTTCCCACCAGAATACTCCACAAGGGGCTTGGTGTAATTGCAGCTCTTGTGTTTCCCTGAGAACAAAGGCTTTTAGCCTCTTCCCCAAATATTCTGTGGAAAGATAAATTTAAGGCAAATGTTCTTACTGCACCAACTAAAGGAATTGTTTAGCTGTGGAAAGAGCCTTGAACAGCTCTCCTGAAGATACAGGTCTCTTCCTATTGTACCCTTATTCTGCGTGATTTTGCCTCTGAATTTCTGAGTGGACTGCGGCAATTCTTCATTATTCTATCTGAGACCAGAATTTCATGGGCTGAATTAATGTCAAGCATAGGTAATTCTTGCTCTGGATGGCGTGATGCACTTTCTTTGTAAGAGGGAAGCAGCAATATGTTTATCAATAAACACAGAGATTTAGCAAGGCTTGATGGTAAATGTGACAGTGGTTAGCAAAATTCTTTGACAAGGTGCATTTGATTATTTACTGCATAGAGGACAAGGTCAGGCAAAAGTATCAGGGAGACCCTCTGACTGAGTCATAATGTTCAGAAAGGACCCCCTTGCATTGTAAACTCCTTCTCAGAGGGGGGTTTATATGTGCCTGCATCCAGACTTAGTCCCAGACTTGGTCAGGGCTTTGTGTCTAAATGTGCACAATCAATCCTTTGTACTAGTTAGCTAAGATTTCCAAGTTCAGCATGCTACTAATCACTGAGAATCTCTTGCAGCAAGGAATCTCTCAGCCTCAAAGAGTAACCTTGAGAGGCATCTGTACGCAAGGGTGGATCCTTCTGTGCAGGAGAGCTCAATAGGTCCTGGACTGTCCACTGCTACAGAGTAACAGAGTTATAGACTGACTACAGAGGTTAGTTTCTCGCAAACTTGGCTTGAGTCAGACTTTGACCAGCATTATGGTTTGGGGAAGGAGAGTGTGTGTGTGTGTGGGGTGGCTACTGCTCAGAATAGACCTTGGCTATTGTGTAACCTGCCTCCCCTGAATCCACTATGAGTCAGATGCAGCCATCACAGCCAGACACATTCACTGCCATCACTACTGGTGGGAATGGGTAGAGCATAGTTATGGGAAATAAAGTTTAGGGTGGGCAGCGGGCTGGAGCACACCATCACAATTCTGAATGGTTCTGACAATATATGAAGTACTAAAAAAACATCATTTAGCTTGGTGTGTCTTCAAAATTGTGATGCCCTCCATGACGTAACTATGACATCATTCTCTCTTACCCTCGTTTATTTTGCAGCATGCAAAATGCATTTGTCCTAAAAGAATTCAATTTTCTTTAATCTGAAAATGTAGAACCAGAACTTGGCCTGAATCTTGAAAATTTTCAGACTTTTAAGTTGGAAATCCCCACCTCAAACAAAATTATGAGACCTTGTGTCATAGCTGAATCTTTTTCCCATGAAAAAACTTGTTGAAAGATTTATAGACTGTTCTAGAAATGGCATTTCCAAATACCTGATCCTAGAATTCCATGTTATTCCAGTACAAATAGAATAGTCTCTATTATATCAGCAGAAAAAAAAAAAATAGTTTTCCACCAAAGGAATATTAATGACTTGAATATAATACAGAATAGTTAATAAATAGTATCTTCCAGGGAATTAAAATCCCCAATATCCTGATGTTTAAATTTTCTTTTATTCATATAACCAATTCTAATCATTCACAGAAAAAGTTTCAAATCATTGCATGAGCACTTACTTGGAGTTTTTCAGCCAAATTCCCTTCCAGCAATTTGGAAGCTTTTCGTAACAGGTAAGAAGAATCGTCTTCAGCAGCATCAGATCTACTGAAAAAGGTAGAAGGAACCTTGTCTTTTGCTTTCAGCAAGAAAGTTGTAAGGTGGGGAATCAGAATGCAGAGGTGAGCTGGAAAGTTACGTAAAAGATCACGCACCAAGATCCTAACTCAATATAGGTAATGTAATTTGAGGCTGATTTTGGAAAATGCTGAGCATCTGCAGAGCTGTTGAATTTCAGCTGGCATTTTGCTCCTTGCTTTTGAAAACTACAGAAAACCTGCTAGGTCATGCAAATAGAAGGCAAGGCACCTAAGATCAGTTTGTAAGGTCATGATTTCAGGAGTACACACTGGTAGATGTGGGTATTCAAATCCTCTTTTTACATCAATAATCAATAAATAAGCCTATGTTTTGCATAATGTGACACAATGCTGGAGCATTAGCTCTATAGGTGAAAAGGGAAAGCAAAATGGAAAAATCCTAAGTGAGACTTTCCTTAGAGTATGCCACTGTTTCTCCAGCTAAAAGAAACCTAAACCAAACCAAAAGTAAACAAGCAAACCAACCAAAACAAATAGATAAATAAATAACCCAACCAAAACTCCAGAGCTGTTTCGTGGCATTTATGTCACAGGCATCACAACTCAGTATTAAGTGGTGTTATGTTGTCTGACATCTTTCTTTTATTAGTATGTTCTTCAATAGTGTAAACCATCAACTAGATTTTTAATTTTCCTTTTTTTTCAAAATGTATCAAATTATTTCTGCATTGGCTCAGTATGAAATAGTGCAGTTAATCGTAAAGGACAAACAAGCTTTAACAAAAAATGTTTGGGAAATTGCAAAATGATAGAAAATATGTAAGTTCTGAGGAAATATGGGAACCTGTCAGAACACACACAGTTTTCACTATTTATATTCTTGTAATGACATTTTTAATATCTGGGCCTAGAGAAAGTATATAGCTGTTTCATAACATTCAAATACAAGGAAGGGTAAGGGATGAAATCCAAATCTTACCCCTGAAATTCTTTGCTTTTCTGCATTTATGTTGGGCTTTTAACTTTATTATGAAGTCATTACAATTTATCATGCCAATAGGTGTATAGGGAGTGTTAACCACAGACCACTGAATAAACCATGCATTCACAGTAAGTATCACGCTAAACATTCTATGAAAAATTGAGCATATGCATGAAGTGCTTCTTTCTTCAAACAACCATTCCTGCTTCCTCAGCTTTTTATACCCAAAGGCACTTATACACACTAGGCTGAATACATTCAAACTGCCTTATAACCATGCTGGAAAGAAAGAACCACATAAAGCAGTTACAAACAGCTGGTTCCAACATGTTTCTCTCTCAGCTTATTTTAACAGATGAGAGTGATCAAAATAGGATTAGAGAAAGGCTATGTCTAGATAAGCAAGTGATTCTGCAGAGCAAAACCCTGTGGCCACCCTCTGTTTGTGGGTAAGTTCTTTCATACCAGCTCTGAAACATGTCTTCTGGCTTAATTGCATCCTGAAGGGGATACAGATCATCAGTTCTGAGACTGTCATCTAAAGTG
The DNA here is from genome assembly GCF_041296385.1 of Aphelocoma coerulescens. Taxonomy (NCBI): domain Eukaryota; kingdom Metazoa; phylum Chordata; class Aves; order Passeriformes; family Corvidae; genus Aphelocoma; species Aphelocoma coerulescens. Next base: position 83,131,652 of record NC_091015.1, read on the forward strand.
AGGCAAAGAGAGAAGGATTGAGAGCTTGGCTTCAAAAGTACACCCTGAGCCCTCACAATCAGTGGTGCAGACTTACATGGACTGCAGGTTTTTGGGTCGAAAAGATCCAAAGACCAGCATTCAAAGCAGTAATCCAGTGCAATAACTTATTTTAAAAATTAAGACTCCTTAGAATGGCGTTGACAAAAAGTTAAGGTTGACACGAATATGACATGGCCTGGGATGGATTTACAAGACAGATGAGTTAGCATCTTGCTTGAGTTAAAGCAGCTGATGTGATTTGTAAATGCTTGACATGGCTTTGGTGCAGTGTGCTGGTACATCCCTTGGCGTGGTTAGAGTCTTGTCCAGTGATAAGTGATTTCCCAAGAAATTGCCATACATTTAGCACAGTGTTATTATGGTGTCTTGCAAAATGAAATGGAAGAAATTGCCATACATTCAGTACAACGTTATTATGGCGTCTTGCAGAATGCCATGGAAATGAACCTAAATAACTGGTCTGTAAAACCACTTCTGAAATACTCAGCTTTTTACAGAGACTGAAATGTTTTCTACAGAATGATGGGAACTTCCATGTTGTGTAGGGCAATTTGTATGTCTGCTACAGTGTTTTTAACATGAACATTAGAAGAGTAGCTACTATAATAGTAAAATATATTTTATTTTCCTTTTTATTTTTTTTAGCGGTTCTACCTTCCTATTAAGTCATACATATGACTGTGATGATTTATATTTTTTCTATTGCTCTTGGAACTAGAGCCTCAGCTGTGTAACATGATGGCAACATATTGAAATACCTTCTACTGAAACATACTCATTATCTTGCTTTTACACTCACTCTTTACTTTGCTTGCTCACCTGAAGAATTGAGGAATTATAGGATTATAGGATAAATCAGATTGGGAGGGTTCTCTGGATGTCCAACCTCCTATTATATTAGTAATAATTTTTATAGTGTTGCTTAAAAACAAGTGAAGTGTGATACTTCCTCTTCAAAACTACCTAGCTGTATCACAGTGTTTCAGAGAAGTTCTGTGAAGTAGTATCTTCTCTCTTCTGAAGAAAACTATGCATTTCCAGTGTTGGCTTTTAAGAAAATCAATCTGCTTTCCTTATCAAGATAAGGTTAGCAGGTGACCTCATAATGGTCTCAAAATATCTACGTGGAGAAAACCATGGTTCTTTAATCTTGGCAGAGAAAGGTGTAACTCGATCAAGTGTCCAGAAGCTAAAATGGGATAAATTCAGATTTTAAAAAGGCAAATTTTAATCATTTATATATTTAATCATTATAGCAACTTATTAAAGGATACTTTGAATAATATATCAAATGAAATATTTAAATCAAAAATTAATGTCTTTTGAAAACTATGTACTCTAATTCAGAAGTTATGGACTGATGTACAGATTTCTGCACTAACAATCAATGGCCTATGCTAGCAAATCAGTGTGGATAATCAAAGGCGTCTCTTATGTGCATCAATGTTGTGTATACTCTTACTGGTGGCTTTTCTGTTTAAATTCCATGTTGTTCCTGAACTTCAGGCTGGTTTTAGGATCCTGACAGTCATTGTACAACAACTGCAAACACAGCTGAAATTGTGGGCATAGTAAGCAAGGATAAATGGATCACCTGAAATGTAGAAGATACTTTGCTAGTTACTGTGAGATTTAGCAGAGTAGAAGAGCTCTGAGCTGTTTCAATGATCACAGCCATGTTTTCACTGTTAGACCAGGTACTTTCCTTGCAATTCTACACTGGAACTGGCAATATACACCTGGATTAGCAGCTGGAGGAGAAAACAGTTGTTTAACTCAATCAAGTCCATGAGACTGCATTTTCACATAGGCTGTGGCAGTTTTTGTGTATATGCCCATCCTGCCCTGTAATGGTGCAAGCCTTGATGTGTTTAGGTGATTCATAGACCAGGCTATTTTCAAAGTTCATTGCGTGAAGGAGTGTGTGAGTAAGAACACAGTCTGATGGCCACAGCCAGTGGTGCCATGGTTACGAGTAGTAAACATAAAGATACTTTTCAGTAAGTCATAAGCCTTCAGAATTTTCTGATACTGACTTACCAGAGGCTTTGTCTTGCTGTTATTTCCCATATGGTGGGCTGCTGTCAAAATAAGGGGGATGTATGGGAAAATAGTGGATTCTTCAGCCTTGCACCAGTCCCCATTTCTTATCAAAACAGAAGAACCTGACTTCAGGTTATCTGAAAAAATGGACAATTCTTATTTCTTTAGGATAATAAAGATAGGATTAAATTAGAGAAAGACTATGTCTGCATTTGCAAGTGACATGGCTCAGTAGAAATAAATCTTTAGAGTGAAAACCTTCCTATCACTCTCAGTTTGCAGTGAGGTTACTTTGTATTTTTGTTGGAATGCATTGGTTGTGCTTTTGAAGTGCATCTTCTGACTTAATTTCTTCCAAAAGGAATTGTTTCCTGTTGGTGCCATCAAACGCTTTTTAAAACCACACATACATATTTGAGAAAAATATTAAAGGATGAAATTTGGAATTAGTCTGGTTCCCTCCCGTGCCCTAGCAACATGAGCTATAAGGAAAGGTAAGATGAGCTGGCCCAGCAGAACTTATTTCACTGAGATAGATAGTATTGCTGATGTATTAAATTACTGCTCCATGTGAGCCTGGATGGGAGCATCTGGCTGTGGCAGACTGTCAGGCAAGGGGTAGAGCTTTTATTTTTCTGGCAATATCTGCCAAGTGCTTGTGCTGAATTCTGATCTGGGCAGGGGTCACTCCTGTAATTCTAAGGATTGGGTCAGAAATGGGATTAGTGCAACGATTTGAAATGCCATGTGCTGTTCGTGCCAGAGGAAGCCGTCAAACTAGATTTTGTACTGCCATCAACAGCTGTCATGACTGTTTCCTTATATCTGTGTTTGGAAGGGCATTTGTGTAGCCTTAGAGTCATGATGATGGTTAAAATTTGTTAAGTCAACACAGACTAGGGTGAGTTGTAGTGGAAGGGGCCTTAGAACTAGGTTTAACTAGTAAGAACAGTAAGTAAGAATTATTTTTACTTTATTTCTGTACAGAAAAGCTATACTTCAGTGGTTTTAGTGTCTCTTTAATAAAGCAAAACCAGAAGTTATGTCTTTGGAGGGACCAAAGGAAGGGTATTTTTCTCATGTGGCTGATAGTGACTTGTGCCTGTCATTGCTATTCCCTATTTATCTGACCTATTAATGGAGGGCAAAATTCCAAAGAAATGTTTAATTAACATTTGTAATTAGTATTACAAAAGACCCTGCTTTATAGAACATGAAGCCCAGAGAGGAGGGTCAGGAAAAGACAAGCTCTTCACCCTGTAATTATTGCAGTTCTCCGTAGTGCTCTCATTCATCTCATTAACATCACAGTGGGACGGTGCCACTGCAGGCTACTGGCAGGTGTCTAACTGCCTTCCTCCTGGGGAGAATTCTACAAAAGAGGTCTTGATCTGCAAATAAGTTTGAAAGCTTGCCAGTGGAGTTCCTCATTCAAACTTCGAAGTCTCCTGCTTCCAAAACACCCTAATGACTTTCAATTTCAATAAACAGTGATGTTCTGGGGAAGTGCTTGTTTTTTAGCTATGGAAGAGGGGAGAAATTGAGGTTTGTCTAGCAAAATATACTACTTAATTAACATGTTCCATTAAAAAAATAAAATAAGCTAGCTAGAAGGGAATTGTGGCTGGATAAACAAAAGGAAAACCTGAGTAATCACTTGAAAAACGCTGAAATGCAATCAACCGATAAAAAAGGCATCTGTCAATTTTCTGTGTGTGAGTAAAGCTTTTCTTCTTCTGGAATGTCTTTCTTCTTCAAATTAAATTAAAAAAACAGTCATATCAAATATTCTAGTTCAGAAAATGATAGTATATATTATAGGGAAGAAAAAAAGAATTTTTTTTTACTTCTTTGTAAAACATATAAAAACGACATTATTCAGTCCTGTGACATTCAGGTTTTTCTTAAATCCCCAGCTCTTATATTTACACAAGACCCTTGCCTTTGAATGAAAAGTAATTAGAGAGTTTCTAGCCATAGAAGCATATGAGAAATAGCAAGATAACACAAAGAAAGGAAAAAAAAAACCCTATAAACTTTTTCTTATGTTAAAGATAGTACATGATTTAAAGCCAATCTCAAGGTTTTTGAAGATACAGTTTATTTTATTTTATTTTTGGGTATGGTGTAACTGAACTTTTTTATTACAGCTGTAAGTAATGAGGCAATAAACATTTACAATATATGGCATGAATGAAGTTGGCAAGTACTCAATGTTTGAAAAAGTCCTAAATCAGGGGCACATCCCACTGATTTTACTGGAATTGCTCTTGTAACAGAGTTTGTCAGCTTCGGTGTAATGTTTACAATGATGATTAGAGGACCATTATAAATATGCATAGGAGCTAAATTAAACCTACCTCTACTAAAGAGCTTGTATGCCAAAGGATACTGAAGGTGATGTTTGGAACACCAATGCAAAGTTAGAAAATGTACATTTGAATCTTGCTGGCTGGATTGCCTATAGTGAATCATCAAAATCAGATGACCTGTGATTTTTGTGAACACATTGTTCAGTTTGGTGAAAGGAATCAATGCTGCATTTATTTATTGCTGACAGAGCAGGTATTGCTGCATTTTTAAGAGCTCTAATCACAGCCAAGTAGATTTTGAAGAAGTTTATTCAAATATTGAATAGAAAGGTGGTCTCTACCTTGAAACAACTAGGACAGGGGGTGATTGACAGAGATGGAAAACAAGGAAAGAATGAGTGAGCATAGGTTTGCAAAAACAAAAAAAAGAAACTTATATAGTCGCCAGTGCTATGCTTTAGACGCATTTTTAAGACATCTATGAAATAAAATATTAGGATAGTTTTGCAGATATTTACTGATACTTGTTTTTAAAGTGAAATAATGAAATGATGAAAATTCATATAATGGTTTGATTGAAGGCACTTGTCAACTTTCTGGCAGTGAATAAGAGATGTGAACAATAACTAGCAGAGTAGAGACTGTCACATTCTAGTGTATATTTAAGAAGACAAAATTTTGTCCTTAGACTAGCAATATGAACTTTTAAAAGCTACTTGATTAAGTCCAAAGATTTTCTATTCAGTGTCTGGATTTCCATCCCTTTCAGCAGAGGAGCTTGAGCTCAGGAGTGAATACTAAAATAGGCATATCCATGAAATTCTGCCCCAGACAGCAAATTATTAAAAGGCTTGATTTACCAGTGAGACACACAGTGAGCATAAAGCTCCTACACTCACTGATTGACCTCTGTCCTTTTACAGAGCTGCCTCCAGGGAACTACTCTTCCAGTGTGAAAAATCTGTTCCACGGATTACATAGTTGAAGTCCAATGTTTGCTTTCGAGCAAAAATAGGAAAACTGAGGGGAAGTGTCTTGTGTTTGTGTGAAAGAAACTTTACATTTGTCTAAAAGTCCTTAAGGATCAGGCACATAATTCTAACCCTCTTTTTCACTGAGTATAAACCAATATACTTTAAAAGTATAGATCAAATATGCTGTGTAATTTGTGCTAGTTCTGTTTTGTTTTTTTCTTTTTAAATAAATAGAGGCAATGCTACTTGCTTACATGAAAGACTATTATGAAGTTTAAGTGTAGAGCCCTTTGAGGTTTATTTCTTATGAAAGGAGATAAATATCATCCCAGTCTTCATTTGTATTATGTTTTTTTATTATTTTTAAAGAAATCATAGTCTTTTCCTCAAATGGCTCTCAGCCTTTCAGTCTAGCTTGGCTTGCAGATTTAGTAGTCCTTATCTTCTGATGGTCCCAGTAAACACAGGGGCCCCTTCAGATATGCATTTTCTTAGATTTGTTTTTCTATCTTTCCACCAGGTATTATATGCATATATATGGCTTGAAATCTGCCAGGAACAGGCAAAAGGTGATGAGGGGAAAAAAAACAGAAAAAGGAAAAGAAAATGCTAGGGTTGTGTCCTTTAAAATATTAGGAAAAGGAGGAAGAAACCCATATTCATATAATTGAAGAGTATGTGACAATGTTTTAACTTTTAGCAAGGTGCATTGAAAGACATTTGAATAGAAGAGGATTTTAAGGAGGGGATACAAGCTTTCCCTTGATTTTTGTCTGTATGCCAACTATACTTATTCCAGCACTCTTGATTGTGGTAAGATTTGTTGTTGTCATTTTCTGTGCATGTGGATTAATTGCTTCTCCTAAATGGAATAAAACTTGAGCTGGTGGTGGGTTGTTTTTATTATTATTTGTCATCAGTGCTTTTGGCTTTTTTTCAAATTTCTGTAAGTCACCAGGGATGCAACAAAGTGTCCAGGTCACTGGACCCAGTGTAGTAACAGCAAGCCTTGTAACTGATCCTGATAGAATGGAAGAATGAGCCCAAAAGCTCAGAGCAAACACGCACAGACCCTTGGCAATGCCCACGAGCTGAAAGCTGACCTGGAAACAATAAGATGTGGTAGGTCTGTAAAAGCTTTTCTGTAACCTACATCTAGAAACCATTCATACACATGAGGAGAGAGAAGAAGTACAGAAATGTTTAAACAGAAAAAAATTTAAAGAATCATGAAAAGCACTAACATTGATAGTAAAATAAGGAATATAGAGTGGAATAGAATTGCTTTATTTAACTTTTCCAACTGCTTTCCTTTGGCCTATGCGAAAGTTCATTTCCCTTAATATGTGCCATTTTCAGACACAGCAGTGATATAATTAGTCTCTAACTCAAGACCAATACAAGCTCAGTGTAACAACAAACAGTACCCCGTTCCCCTTGCCACCCCCCAAACCTCAATAGCAGTCAGGGACCTCACATGACAAATCCTTATGGTTAGTGCACCAGCTCCTAAAGTCTGAAGTCTAGAGCTAAAATCTTCTCTTATGACCCCCAGTAAAAATGAATTTGGTGAGCTACTGCATGTTGTAAAAGTACAATATTATCTTCAGTTTCTACTGGCTGAAAGCTCCGTCAGGCAAAGGCTTTTTTCTTTCTATTTTCTATCTGAGAGTCCTTGAACCAAATACAGATAGTGTATAAATAAGTGTAACCCACTGACCCTCTGTCCCACACTGTGTCCTATATTTTTGCGCTTTGCTGTGCTGAAAGGAAGGAATTACATTCCCAGAGGTATAAGCAGGAAGATTGCTAGATTGCTGCCTTTTTTTCTTTTTTTTTTTTTTCCCTTTTGTCCTTCATATGATAGCATGGCATTGGCTTTCAAAGGATCCTCCTTCATGTTACCTCTGCGTAATCTCATGCATAGTCTAATTATTGACTATCCCCAGTGGTAATTTGGCCAGTAGCTGAGCTGTCTGTACTGCAGCGCAGCTGGATCTGCAGCACCGGTAGGTGTACCTGAGCCAGATTTCAAGTGGCTAATGTAGATTTCAGCAGGGACATACAGTCATAAACTCAGAAATTTTACTTCAGTCTTTCTAAACCATGAGTAATTATTTTGACAACCAAGCCCGATGTCTCTACCATTGTGCTGTTGCCTAATTCCAATGTAATGCTATCCTGAGTTTGTCCAACAAGCTGCAAGCAGACTCCTGGCTCTCAAAGGAGGGGCATTGTTAAGTAAGATGTACTCCACCCTGTTTTTGTAGTATCTGGTGATGAGGGGCTTCAAAGGGGAAATCTTGCCTTAGTTTGATGAGAGGTGCTCTATGCCCAAGGTCAAAATGATCTCTTCTTCCCACCTTACTTAAGGGCTGCCAGTTTATAGCTGCCAGCCTGGGCAAGCTGTTCTTTCACTGAGTGAAGCTCTGGGATCTTAATCTGATGTATGATATTTACCAGTTGCAGGTTTTTAATGCTTGTAGTTTTCAGACACTTGCAAAATACAGTGAAAAGCACTCAGTTGAATACATTACCTAATGATAGCTGCTCTCGGTTTGGATCAGTGCCCCTACTTACAGTTGTCACGATCTTCACTGGGGAGACTGTGAAAATAGACTGACCTTAGAGCACACCTGGAAGGCCAAGAAACTCTGTTTTTGCCAAGCTATACATAGTCAGGATGGTTAAGTTATACAGCCAGGTAAATGGTAATGCTAGCTGTTGTCATAATTTATTTGGCTGAGTGTGCTTGTTAGGGCAGTCCTTTAGGGACATTCCTTTGGAGCTGGCAACCTCAGTGTCCTAAAAATAATCGGTATTGAACAGAGCCAGTACCAAGGGAAACAGTACTCTCAAGACATTAAAGATGAGATTAAATCTTAGAGATTTAACTTGTACGGTTAGGGCTAGACCTGTCAAAACCTGCGAGATGGATGCTTGGTTGGTTATTTCTCTAGAAAGGTGGACATCCTGGCTGTATTTTTCTCCTATGTGCAGTCATTTACAATGCAGGGCTCTGCATTATCAAGCTGGTGATTCAAGAGAAGCAATACAGAAAGTAGTCGCCCATCAGTCATTCCTTACAGACATCCCCTGTAGTGTATGCATGCTGGCCTTTTTAGGAGGTAAATGCCATTAACCTTTCTTTTTTTTAGTTTGGATTCCAAGAGGTTTTTTATTGAAATTCATTTCACACTTTCAACCTGCTCTCCTTTTGCACTGTAAATTCTTTGCAGTATGCAGATCACTCCATCTTCTTCTCCTGGCTGCTCACTGCTGCAGAGCCAGAACTTTGCAGCCAGCAGCTACCGCAGTGATTTTCCTCCAAGGGCTCTGATGGAAAAAGCCATCAGTGGGGATGGTTCTTGCTGGACAGGAGCAGGAATGCATCCTTCAAGGAGAAATGAGAATCCTAGTGATTCTCCTGAGCACAATGTCAGGCAAAATGCCTCTGCCTACTGCTCCTGAAGTGGGAAATGTGTGTTAGGCTTTAGGGTTTAAGCGTCAGTCCTTGTCTTTTCTACTTATTTTAATATTACAAAGAAAGCTACTATTTGGCCCATGATCTAGATGTGCTTTTTTTTCCCAGCAATGAACTATGAAAATAATTGTGCTTCTGTTTTAAATTGAGTGAAAAGGCTGGCTGGACATCTATTTAACTCTTATGTCCTGAGTCACCGCCTCCAGCTCACTGTTAAAGTGAATAAATAGAAAAAAAACCTTAAAAAATCATAATGACCACAGATAAAACTAGGATTATGGATAAGAAAAAGGGTTTGATAGAAGTTTGAACTGTATTTGTCACTATAAGCACTTTGTAAAAAATCTAATGTGGAAAGGGAGAAGTGTTATGCAAAAGACTACCAAAATTGCCAATGTGTCTACAGAGTCGTAGTGACTCTCCTACTGGAAATTTAGTAGAAGTGAAATTTAATAGAAATAAGTTCCATTATATTGATGATTGGGTGCTCAGTCTTTCTTTCACTGAATTCAGTCATAAAGCTTCCATGGCCATGAGTTTGGACAGGACTGAGCTTGAAGTTTAAAAATCAGACCCCCAATTACCCAGAAATGACACTATATATGGCACATATGAAACTGAAATGAGTCTGGTGGACTCTCAGTGAGATCATTGCCAACTTTTGTACCAGGGACTATACTGGAAGTCTAATATGGTTGTTACTTTTCACACTCTGCGTTCCTGGCACAGTCATAAGCTCCCCATAGAAAACAGTAGCATCCGCGACTTTGTGGGGTTGATAATTGTCATTTACCTGACACAAGAGAAACCTTGGAGATCTTCTTGGCTTTATCTCCTGCAGTGAGCAGGAGAACTTCTGAGACAGGCTCTTTTTGCAGTGTTTCACCCAATCTTTTTTGTCTTTGACAGCAGGGAGTGAAGTTCATTACTGTAAAGAGTTGTTTCCAATCTCTTGCTCCAAGGCGGCTCACTTATGGCCTCACATTACATGTAAGAGAGACAGATATCTCTGAAGGCACACTAAACCATCTCTTTGCCAAATAAAACCAGGCTTTCAACCTCTTTGGGTAAATCAACAAACCTACCCATCCTCTAAGTATGGTTTCTCCCAGGTATTGATTCCATAAATCAGAAGCAAAGCCTCTGGCCCCTAGATGAATTATGCTAATAGTTAGAACATCTACTTCCCCCATCAAATCATGTGACCTTCCCCTGGAAGATTTTGCAGATTTGAACTGTGTGGCTGAGGAGAAGAAGAAAGTGATGATAATTTTCTTCAGATTTGCTACAAAATCCTCTGTCCCTGAGTTCTCTTAGTTCCTTGAATCTTGTTCCCTACAGGAACTATCTGTTTTGATTGTATCTATTTTTATGTCCCTTCTGCAATTTTCCTCTAGTCCCTTCACTGCCTACTACACTTAAATACTTACATACATTGATATAAAAGCAACTAGCTCTGCATCTTCAGTTAACTAGCTATAGGCAATTCTTTAGATAACAGATTTGCTGCTCCCACTCAAGACATTTTGTCTCAAGCATCACTGAAGTTTTGTTACCATCTGAAAATGACCAGGTGTAGCTGTGTGACGCCAAAGAGGAATGTCTCAAACGTGTGAGGTCCAAGTACCCATTGATCAGCTTCTACATTGTTACTACAAGTAGCAGGACCATGATGGCCTGATCTATTCCCTGGCCTTTCTGTCCCAAAGGATGTGAAAAACTTCTTATGTCTTTTGGAAAGATCATTTTACCATCAGCAAGAGGGAATGATAATTTTCTAAACCATGAGAGGTCATTGGTTTTGTGAGTTGTCTAAGCCAGTTTCTTGTCAAGCTGCCAGAGATCTCTTTCTGCTCATTGAGCCTTGAATTGCTCTACAGTGTTGATGTGACTTGCAGTTTCTGAGTTCTGAGTAGATTCACTGAGATTGCTAGCAAATACATACTGATCACTGAATTTTGTATTAATAATAAATAATAATACCAAAATCATAATAATTGGGAGTCAACCTGACTTAGCACTTCAATGATTTTACTTTTCTTTGAAAATATTAAGAATGGGAGTTAATTTAAATTGTATCTATTATTCAGGGCATGTCTTAAGCACCTGATGGCATCATTAATATACATATAGAGGGCAGTTTTGGAGACACATGTTTGATATAGATGGTTTTGGAGCGTGTAACAAGTAATGATTCTTTCTTTTGTGAAGTTTTAATTAAGTTATTAAAAATTCCTCCTTCAAAATATGAAAATACATTTTCTTATGCATCAACTTGTTTTAAATACAATGCTTATTTTTAAATTTGTTTAAAAGATAGAGCGGCTTGCCTTGTGGATTCTACCAGCCACTGTGTTGATATGATGAACAGGAGAGTCATGTTTTGATTTTCAGGAGCTAAATAAATTTATGAAGAGTTAGATACCATTTCAAGGGATTATTCAATGCTTTGCCTCTCTCTGACTCCGGCATTGCTGTGGCTGAGCTCACATATTTCATATAATAGTAAGGTTATATCATCTCCCAGCAAAGGTGTAAACCCTGAATTTGCTGGTACTTGTACTTAATCCACTGAACAGCTAAACCCTGTTTGGGGCTGACCTGGACAAAGGAGCCCAAATCAATTAATGATAAGAGACTTCTCTCACCCTGTTATTGAGTGTACTGTGTAAAGATGCAATATATGTTGTCTTTCCAGCAAGTTCAGACCCCTGGAGGGCTTTTAGCATTATACTTAGAGCGTAAAGGAAAGATAAAATGGACCTGATGCACAAAATGCAAACTGTGGTTTTTCTCACTGCCACCTGGGATTTTCCAGACAGGCAGCTAGTTGCTGATGTTGAGCAAGGTCTCTGCATTAACAGAGCCTCCTTTCCTAGTGACTCATGGGAATGGTTTTGGTTGAGTGGTTTGATTTGCATGGCTTCACATTTGTTGAGTTTTGTTTTGCATTCTGGACTTCAGTTTATTTAAAGTCTCCAAAGTGATATCCACTAGAGTTGCCAATTTTCACTTGGTTTTGTGTTGAAAGTGGTGGTATTCTGGCAATTTTTCCAGGTTAGTAAAAGGATTAAGGTCTCAGTATACCATCAGTATTAGAGGCGGGCACTTCATACTGCTGGAAAGCTGCAATGACTACTTTTTCCTTTGCCCAATAGCAGGAGGCTTCTTTTTCTAGACATAATAAGTCCTATGACATGAAGTGTTAATCCTAGAGTATTATTCAATATGGAAAAGTTATTTCTGATAGTCTGTAGATCTTTCCAAAATGCACAAGCTTTTATCTCTCCTTCTCAGGTTTTTAAAATGGGACTTAGAGTATTAAGGGAAACCTGCTTCTTTGTGAGCAGTATACAACATACAACACCAATAAAATTTCTCAGCTTTCACAATTTCTCACTACAAGAATGTGCTGGTAACATGTGTGGTCTTTCATTGCAGAGAAGTGTGCTCTGGCAAGACATAAAGCTTTTACCTAAACTGCATGAAATAATTTGCCTAATGTGATTGTGGTTTTACTACTCATTGGTAACAGAGCTATCTTAAACTCAAGCTGTGAAAGAATTACTCATTCTCCATCTCTGAAGCAGGGAAGCAGAACAGCAGGAACCTCTGCAGAGGTTCTTCCTGACTCAGCCACTTTCAGTGAAGATTTCTCCCAGAGAAGCTTTCCATGTGATCCTTATTGAATAGGATGGCGCTGGGAAACAAACTTTCTGAACAGTTAAAACCAAAACAGCTTTGAAGAGAGTATTATGGGGATGGAAATATTTATCTTTTCTCTTTCTGACTTCTGCATTTCTACCAGGTCTACTTCTGACATTGTTGACCTTTGAGTGTTGATAGCAAATGCCTTTAATACAAATGAATCATCCCTCTACAAATATTTTGCATTTGTTAAGTAGAGTGCTCCTTCACAAAATTGCATGCTAGTCTACTGTCTAGCACTGAACCAGATGTAATGTCCAGTAATCTGTGAAAAAATTTGATTTGTAGATGCTTGTTCTGCAAGTAGAAACTTCCTATGCTTTCTCTTGGTCCCATTATGTCGAGACCACATGTTATAAGAAAGAATGATTTTTAGAAACCAAAAAAAAAGAAAAAAAAAAGAAAAAAGTGTTTGCTCAACTCAAAGTCCATTAAATTCCACCATGTCCAATAAAATTATGTATTATAGCACTTAAGACTCTTGTCAAATGTGGCATTTTTAACTTTCCTCTGGGAAAAATTGAAAATATTTGTGTAAGACCTCATCTTTAAAGATAGAAGGATGAGAGGTTGACATCTTAGAAACAACACAGGCAACAGATAAAATTCAGGTGTCATAAATGAATTATCATGTTATGGAACGGGATTATAAATGCATTTCATTGCATTGATAATTTCTGAAAGTATTATTGGTTTGGTTAAGATCCTCTCCATAACACGCACACATAAAACAGGATTTGTCAGCAGTCCAGACATTTGCAAACCATGCTTTTTGTACCACATACCCTTTCCATACTGTGTCAGAATACATGCTTCCTGCCTTCTGGTTCTCTTTTCCCTTGCAGACAGCAGAGTTTGCTGTTCCAGGTCAGTATCTGATGGCCTCTCTCCATTAACCAGCGTGTGCGTGGATGTGTTCAGGACTGCACAACTCTTAGAGGAAATTTGTGTTTAATATAATTGGGGCTACTAAAGCTGATTTCAAGTAGTGAATATATTTCAGATTTGGCTTTTTAAAAGTACAAATTCAGCGGTGTTTTGTATATTCACAATAAGCAGCCATTGTCTAATGACACTTTATACTGAATGTTACTTAGAACACAGTCTGATGAATATTTCAGCGAGGTCTACAGTCAAATATCCTGCAACACGTTCCATGACCCAATATGCAAATCAGCTGTGGGATGTGAGAGGGCTGTTGGGGCTTACTCTACATAGATTTAGACTGTTTTAACAAAGGTTATTTATTAAACATTATCGACATTGGTTTTTTTCACCACTTTCAAAATTCAGGAGGGGATATCATTTTCTTTAGGGAAAGAGCGAAGAAGTAGGTCGGGAACCATGACTGTGAAGAGGCCACTCCAGGGAAGGGAAAGGTTAAGTTCAGTTCTAACCAGTAAAATAAAAATGTTGGGAGGCTGCTGTCATTTGTGAAAGAAGAACTTCTTCTGAGTTATTATTATATGTTGAACTATTTAATATGTCTCATTTGTTCATTGACAATAGTAAGGTTAACAAAGGGGATTCTTACCACTACATAATTCAGGGGGTTTAATTGGAGACTATTGGAAGAATTATAATTTATATTCAGTAGAAAAGTCTGGAAACTTATTTCATGGTTAAAAAATGTCACATAAAAGAATCAAATATTACCAAAATAGTGTGATGTGAATTTGGTGTCTTTGTGAAGTCACTAAATTCACTTAGCACATTAAGTAATTTTGGTAATTACCACAGTAAAAAATGGATTCAGATTATTGGACCATATTTTGTCCTGCTTTGTACTTTGTGAAATTCCTGCTTGAAATAGGAAATACATTAGATTAAAATTGACCAGACCACACTGCAAACCTAAACAGAATTTAAAGACTTAGGCTTCCTTAGGCAGAAACTTATATTCCCAAAAGGCAATGATGTGTATACAAACATCCAGGTTTGTCAGTTAAGAAGAGAAGAGTTTGGGGTATTTTTTTTTTTTTCTTTCCTCCCTCAAATATATCACTGAACTCACATGGCAACAGGGAAAACCCCATTGACTTAAAATAGTACAGTGGACAAACTAAGCAGCCATGATAAACACACACACATACACACTAAGTGTTGTTTACTTAAGTATTTAGCCAGCAGGCTCTGTGAGAATCTTGAGCTGTCCATCCCTGTGGTACAGGACAGAGATCCTGAGACAGCCCAGCTGCAGCACGTCGTCTCACGCAGCTTGTGTGCACGGGCTGAGGATACCTTGAAAAACCTCTCTTTTTGCTAAGGAAAGAGTGACTAATGAAGTTTGGGTTCTCCTTCCATCTTAAGGGCTGTCTCTGCTCTGCAGGGCCATGAACTGTGGCTGTGTGCAGGAATGGTGTGTGGGAGTCAGCAGCGTGTTTCCTCTGCAAAAGCTGGAGAATTGCAGAGAAACAGTTTGGCCCAGTGAAGCAGTATCATTTTACACTGGTAGAAAATTGGCACTTCTCTCTCTTTCTTTGAAATGCATCATTTTAGTACTGACCTCTGCTCAAAATGAAGTGTGGTAAACCTATAATTAGGACAACATCAAGGGATTTGTACAAAAGAAAAATGAGAGTTGTATGGTTCACTTACAGAGTACTCTGTTTGATTACTGTTGTAGTCTCCTGGCATTTCTGTCTCATTCAGTCTTCCTGCTCATCTCCACATCTTCTGGCCTTAAAGTCTTGGAGTTCAAAGTCATAGGTGTATTTTGAGCTTTGGTTTTAACTAAGAAAAAAAAAGTGAGTTCCTAGTCCTGAAAGCTGCAGACATAAGCTTGAAAGTGTGCTCTTTTGAGGCCTCAGGAATAAGAAAACTCATGATCTTAAAATATTTGGGAACAGCAGTGCTATTCCAAACAAGAAGCCAGCAGATGCTGTATCAGTGTGCTTCTGAATTAGGCAGTAAGCCTGTGCTCAAAATATAACTGTTTTATAATAGTATTAAATAGGCTCCCTCCCATTGGTACCTTTATCTTTTCTGCATAAAAAACTTCTGACAGCTTCTTTTCCATACTGATTCAAACAAATGCTAGGTTTTGTAGCCAAAAAGAAAATGAGTAGCAGGTGAAGACCTTGATGGTGCTAAGGACAAATGATTCTTTAACTAAATACCTTGTCAATTGTTTTCTAGTAATCCCTGTAATTCATTGCAACTATTAGCAACAGTTTATGAAATCCAGAACTTCAAAATCCTTACTTTTCTGAAAAAAAGGCGACTGTCATCACTATTATTAATATCAATGTACATTTGAGTCTAGGAAACATGGGCATATAAGTACAGAGGTGGGTATATCTGAATATATTAATTATCAAATCATGCTTGTTACCCATTTAAGGTTTTTTATGTAATATACACAGCATGCAAATTGGTGTTTGAATATGCATTAATTCTACAAAGGACAGTCTCGACAGCCACATGACAGCATAATTCATACAGTTTTCTTAGAAAATTCTGCAGTGGAGCCTTGTAACATCTGTTTGAACTGAGGCGTCTCTTTCACAAGGAGTTCCATAAAATATTCCTAAACCCCTATCCTGAGGAAAAGAGCTCCATAAGGAGGTGCCCCTTTGGGTGAGCAGGTAATGCTGTGGTCAGAGCACAGAGATGAAGCTCTGTCTCACGACACTGCTGACCTGACTGAAGGAATGAGCTAGCATGGGTGAGGAGCTAATTCTGAACTGATTTAGGAAAGGAAAAGGTAATGGCTCTAGAGCAAAAAAACTAATTGTGGGGCAAACAGTGCTATTCTATCAGTAGTTCTAGGAATGAGATCCTAATTTGGGATAGATGTTACATTTACAATGACCTGGTTCTGTTTTGGTCTTTTCCTATATACTGTTTTAGTTAACATCAAGCAGCTTTCAAACACAAATCTTTCAGTAATGTGGCTTCCAGGAAATGGACTGAAAACGATATGGCATTCAAAATTTTCACAAGTGGTTTAGTTATTCTTGTCTGCTTTCACAAGTAAATAAGACTGACAGGGTTGACAATACCCACGATACAAGCCACTCTCTGTAATAAGCAGGCTCTCTCATAGGAAATCTGAAGTCTGGTGAATGCCAAGAAGAGAATAAGCCAGTGGATTTAACTCTCTGTTCAGCTAAATGGCCAATCACTGCAGCGATACCCGAGTGAGGTGAGTGAGGTGCAACTTAAATCATCTCTCTCCTCCTGTATCAAAACACAGCAGTTCCACATGTTGCACCTTGTGCCTTGACTGCCTTGCAGTCTTGTAAAGCTCTGGGTTTGTGGAGAACCCAAAGGCAGACATCAGTACTTGGTAGGCACAGAGCGGTGGGACATGCTGTGGTTATGGAAGGAAATCGAAGATGGGGACACTGGCAGGAGAGACACTTTAACAGGTAAACCATATTTATTTTTCCTGGGAGTTGTAAGAAGAACTTTTTTTTTTTTCCTGATTGGTTGATTTGGTTTTGTTGGTTTTTTTTTCCTCCATAGTTGAATAAATTTGTGAAAAAAAATTATTTTCATAAAATTTTAGGGATAAACATTTAGACAGTTTGTTTGCAAATACTTTTTTTGTAATAAGAACTAACTTGATAACAGATGTTAGATATTATTAGAGGGCTGGAGCACCTCTTTTATGAGGAAAGGCTGAAAGAATTGGTATTGTTCAGCCTGGAGAAGAGCAGGCTCTGGGATGACTTTATTACTACCTTTTCATACCTAAAGGTGGCCTACAAGAAAGCTGAAGAAGGATTTTTTACAAGGACTCATAGTAATGGAAAAGGGGGAATGGCTGTAAACTGAAAGAGGGCTGGATATTAGGAAGAAATTCTTTACTGTGAGGGTGAGACCCTGGAACAGGCTGCCCAGGGAAGCTGTGGATGCCCCATCCCTGGAAGTGTTCAAGGCCAGGCTGGATGGGGCTTTGAGCAACCTGGTGTAGTGAAAGGTGTCCCTATCCACAGCAGGGGGTTGGATCTGTGTGATCTTAATGTCCCTTCCAACGGAAGCCATTTTGATATTAAGAGAAGTAGAGGGTTATTTTCAACTAATCTTCTCTATATCTTCTCTCATGTTATAGCTCTCCAATCTGTGACCTTTGGTTTACTAATACTGTTATTTGTTGTTTGGTTGTTTTTTTCCCCTCCTCTGTCAGTTTATCTTGAATGAAAGTCGTAACTGGATCCTCTGAGATTACATAACCAGGTGATACTATGTTTGGCATATTTCATCCCTGTGATACCAAAGCTGATCACATGCTACTCTTAGTAGTTCATCAATTTCAGATCTGAACAGTGTTCTTTCGAAATCCTGAGTGAATATCACTCTGTCCTTGTAATTTGCTAATGCTCATTTATCAATATAGTCTAAAAGCTTTCCTACCAACACTATAGTTAGAGGCACTTTTGGGACTTTCATCTGCAAATAAGGACTCTGGTATGAAAACATCCTTTCCTCTATTGTTACTTTATGCAAAAAAAAAAAAAAAGTTCTCTGCAGTTACGACACCAAAGGAGTTCCCTGTATTTTTCTTTTCTCATTGGGGAGCCTGTTAGCTCTTCAAGTCTCTGTCAAAAAGTTTCACATGCTCTTGTTCTTGAATAGACACAATGAATGGTGAATGTAACGTTAGTGTACACTTGTTCCAGTGTACAGGATATATCACAAAATGTCCATGCTTTTTCCCTGTGTGCAATACATAGAACTTATTAATAGTGTCTTTATGATTAATTCTGATTTAAGTGAATTTCTGAAAATACTGGCAGTACATCAGGCTTTGCATATAATGCTCACACATTAATGAAAACTGAAATAAAATGCAATCACAGAGCTTGGAGTGGGCTGGGCTGCAAAAATCCCTTTTCAGTTCATGGTAAGAATATCCACAAGGAAGCTGGGGGGATAGGAACTTGTGAACTGTAAATTCCTCTGCTAGTTTGAACTGTACTGGCTTTGAGTACAGACACCTGGAACAGGCTGGAGCTGATAGAAAGTTTGAAATTAGTAGCATTTTAAAAAACTTGTGATATGAGTGAAAGTGTTGGAAAATGCCTTGTAGGAGGCAAATAGTGTAAACATGGATAGAGAGGAGAACTAACCATTAGCCTGACAAGGTTTTTTAAAAATGCTATTTAGTTATTGCTCAGTAATGCTGATGCTGAGACGTCATTTCACCATTCTTCTACTGGCTGCGTCAGCAAGGCATTTGGACAGCATATTTCTTCAGTTAGAATCTCCTTTTTATTCCAGTCAGGACAGAATAAAACTCATCTGAAAAATCCAAGAGTGGGACAGAAATGCTGACACTTCAAATGCCTGTTCAAAAAAATCTGATGCCCATGCTACTTTTGATTCCCACAGCTCCTGAATACATTAGCTATGTGCCCTTTAAGTACAACTTGTGTCATTGCAAACAGTGTTCCTGATGTCTGGTTGTACTGTGCCAGTGTTTGTGTAGAGTTTTAGTCATTGGTAGCATACCAATTCATTGCTTTCTTGCTACTTCTCATGGTTGCTCTTTTTCCACTGCTATTGGTAAAATGTTTAAATAGTTTCTGCTCTGCCCATATTTGCTCTTGAATCAAAAGGGAGTAGAGGTGAAAATATAAGCCAGAGAATGTGTTTAAGTTTTTTCAGTCAAGCTCAACACTTTTTGTAGGAGTTTTATCCAGTAGAGAAGGGTTACTGCCGCTCAGAATATTATGTTCCATTGTTAGCCTGGAAACAGAAAACACAGTCTATGAATAAGGAATAAATTAATTGAAGTGCCACAGAGTGCAATAAATTTTATTTTTAAATGGAATTGTTGTCATTTACCCCTCTATGATTTGTATTCAGAAGTGGCAGCTTTGCACTGGTGTATCTATTAAAACTACAGCAGTATGGTTTTCTTTCCTTCTTTCATCTCTACAAGTCTTTTACCAATCCTTTGCTTATTTTCCTTTCTTTTTTCCTTCTTTCTTTCTTTTCTTGTCTTTTTTCCCCCCTCTTGGTATAGGAGCAACAGATTCTTTTTCTCTTCAAGTGAGTGATCTTTTCCTGTTTCAGAAACTACCATTCTGCAGTGTATGACTCTGAAATTGTCATGTTTTGAAGGAAATAATGCTATCCTTTGGAGAAATTTGAGTCCCCCTTTCCTAGTGCTATAAAATTCCCTTTATTCCTGGCTACAAAATGGGAAGCCAGCCTGTGAAACCTGATCTGTTTTCTTTCCTGAACCCTCTGCTAATTTACTAGCAATTGCATGTTCAAGACAGAATACATATTTCTTTGGAAAGCTGTACAGCGACTGATGGTTGTTCAGAGCTGCTCAGAAATTTAGAACATTAGGAAATATGCTGTCTAGTGCAGAGCTAGCGGGCAAGGGTTTACGTAAGGCAGCATGTCATTTAACATTTTAGTGCAGCTGCTCTGAATATGTTAATATTTCAAATGGTCCTGCAAGACAAGACCTACATCTGGATGTCTACCAGAGTACACTAAATAAATATTCACAACATCAATATTGTTAAAAAATTGTAAATATACTTCCTCAAGGGTTAACTGTCAGCCAATTTAATTTCTGTTTTGACCAGAAAAATATTCACGTCAGCCAGTAACTCTGCAAAAATTGTGCACAAGGAAACCTTAGGAACGGGCTGACTGGCAGTGAAAAGATTGTCACCAGGAGTAATTAGCACGAGTCAGTTGGAGAGTAGCCTTTCTCATGTCTAAAGCAGATATTTGGTACCTTTCCTTTTATTTCTTAATGCTAAACCTGGGGAATAAAAGGTTGCTGCCCATGGCAAGAAATGAAGAGCTATGAGCTCAGCTGGATGGAAAATGATGAAGAGCTGGTGCAAGTCCATAAAGCAGTACTGATTTAGACCAGTGGAGGATATATAGGTAAGCTACATCACTTAAATGAAATCAGCCACTTGCAGGTTCTTGCAGCTACAGGTCTGAATAATTTTTGGAGATTATGGTAGTTGTAGGTTTTCATGCTATCCAAAGATGCTTTTTTTTTTTTTTTTTTCAGACTAGAGGTTCAAGACCTAATTGATTAATGTTCTCACAAAGGAAGCATCAGTGGCTGGCATGTGGAGTGGAATATTGTGGGGCCATACAGAAGAGGCCAAGGAGGTCTCCAGAATTTTAAGTGCTGAAGAATTTATCTTAATATTTTTTCATTGAAAAACATGTATTAGAAGAGAAGGAAGAGACAGAGCAACTGTTCAACTCTCTGCTTTCACAAATGGGATGTGGGAAAAGGCTGAACCTTGGTGATGTGTCATATCTCACAAACATCTCTGACAGAGGCTGGAACACCACTTTCCATTGAGGTACCTGCAGCACACAGAATGAAGAATCTTCTGTGAAATGCTTTTATTGCCTCTTTATTTGTTTTTGTGGAAATTTAGGACATCTCACACCCTTTTCTGTATCAACAGAGTGTAACTCCAGGAGACCACATAAATCCAAACCCATTTATTCTTGTCTCAAAATCCATCTCACTCTGCTCCATTTTTTTCTAAGAAAGACATAGGACAATCTCAGAAACATGGCACTAAAACATCCTGTTAAATTCTGATAGATCCCAGCATGTGCCATTTCCTCCTCCTTCAC
This sequence comes from Aphelocoma coerulescens, assembly GCF_041296385.1. Classification (NCBI taxonomy): domain Eukaryota; kingdom Metazoa; phylum Chordata; class Aves; order Passeriformes; family Corvidae; genus Aphelocoma; species Aphelocoma coerulescens. The sequence continues at coordinate 83,152,798 of NC_091015.1, forward strand.
TTTAAAGATATTTTTGGAGGTTAATGAACTTAAACGTAATACTTTTAAATAATCACTAGAGATAAGAGAAAAAAAATCAAGCATCTCCCCAGACTAGAAGGAAATGTTTGATCCTAGACTCACAGGCTCATTTAAATTCACTACTGTAAGTCCATCACTTTCAACTATTGATTTATGATAAGACATTTTTATTAATTTTTCCTTAGAAAAATTCACTAGCATTGAAGAAGATTCAGCATGCAGGGGGAAGAAGTCCTTAATTTGACAGATTAGGCCAATTTACTTAGGCTTTCCTGAAAAATAAAAGGCTGTACTGTAAGTCTTGGACTTCATCTCTGAAAAGTTTAGTCAATTCTCTGGCAATTAATCCATACCTCACTTTCTTAGACTGACATATATCATGCAGTGCTCTTTACAAGAAACACTTACATCTGTGCATTTTGTTTTCTCATCCAGCTGTGATAAATTCAATTAGCTAAGGCTTCCCCTGTTCCCTTGCTGAGACTACCTTACCCTGATCATTAATTGGTCGGAGGAGCAGTTCCTGGATATCTCTTGCTCCTCTGGCCCCTGGGTGAGATGGGATAAGGTCTGGGGGGACCTGGCCTGAGGAGACTTCCTGTCACTTTGTGTCTTCCTGTGCAGACTGTTAGGCTGGCAGCACACATGAGCTAATCAACACTGAACAAATACATCCTAGAGCAGTGAGGGTCAAGGAGACAGACTGTTGATTTACAAGGCAAGATATGTATTGTGTTTTTTTACCTGGACATACAGAGGACATAAGGCAAAGCCAAGATTTGTCTTATTCTATGCCATCTGTATAACCACAGCTTGTTAAAAGGACTTTTTGTATCCTTTCTCAATTATATTAGACTGCAAAGATACTCTCGCTTGAAAAAGTATTGGGAAACCAGGCTGAAGTTGATTAAGACTCTTAAGACATTAGGACATTGGGAGTGCACCAGGTTTTCTCCCCTCATGTAGTTTCAAGACAAAACTGAACATAGTCTGTGGTTTTCATTGATTCATTAATTGATTTCATTTAAAAAAAAAAGTTGGCTAACTAGGTTCAGATTTTTGAACTGTGTGATTCCTGCAGGTCCCAGAACACCCAAAACCAGTTTTTGGAATTTGCTTTAGATAGGTATGTTATGCCACATATGCATTCTCTTATATTTGCTTTTTTACTATTTCTATTGCTTTCATCAAAGAGCTACTTGGATGTCATTATGTGAAATGATTGCAGTCCTCTGGCTATTCCTTGAGCAATAGGATCAAATACCTGCTGTTGCATGTAGGCAGACAGTTCAATACGTTTCAATGGAGTTTGTACTTCCTCTCTCAGTGTCCACTGGTGACCCAAATGTAGCAATTTTCAAGGCATAATGTATATTTATTTTGCGAGTTTTTTCCATGGCTTCTTAATTTTGTTAGTAAGAAGGGAAGGAAATAAATTGTTTGGAGATTCAGTTGTGTCCTGGCTATTACTTCAGGGACTCTTATCATAGTGTAATCCCACCATTAAACATAAGGTAGTATTTACAGCTGGGAAAAATCAGGGATGAGGAAGATATTAGTTACCCTTCCATTTTATTTAGCTGGGTTTTTTTTTCTTAATTTTTTCAGAACATACCTAGTAGGCTCTTGAATGATTGTACTTCACAAATTGCTTGCCCAGCTGTATAAATTGTGGAGAAAATAATAAGAATTAAGAACATTGAATAATTTATCATAAAAAGTGAATTTTGTCGAATAAATTATTCAGTGATATTATCTGACAGCTGTAACTGTGGGGCTTAATTAATGAATGTATGCAAAGCACTTTAATCTTCAGTTTGTGAAATGGATTAGTTGACAAAGTTGCATTCAGGAACAGGGTCCTGAATCTATGGGGTCTAAGAAATCTAAGCAGTACCTTCCAGCAGAGTTAAGTAAAAAATTGTTGTCTGCAACACACTGTAGTAAGTTTCAGCTCTTGCTAACACGTGGCATATGTTGATCTCCTATTTTTTGAAAAAGAAAAGCCTTAGAGCTGTTAGACACCACTGATTGTAATGTTCTTCATGACAGGAGTTTTGTTTGTGTCTACCAAGTAGATGTAAGTTAGTCATAAAGGCTTTGGACTTTGCTCAAGTGTTTGAGGTGGGGTTTCCTTTATCCCACAGCCCTGTTTTTGTATATACTGCTCATATCCTTGAGCAGATTATAATTTACTACATTTCTTCACTTTCAGCTTCTGTCTAGCTGTTACAGTTATCTTACAATCCACATGCATCCTCTTCAAAATAAATCCTGTAGCTTTTATTCCCCTGAAAGAAACACAGAGAAATTTTTTGCAGAATCCAATGAATTCAGCTGAAAGTCTCTCAAAATCTTCATGGTGTGTTTAGACCAAACTCTTAAATAGTTTTCTCTTCACACGGAATTCTGCTCCTTGTCCATTCTTGTATTAATGGTCCCTTTTCATGGAAGCCCTAGAGGAGAGGCCAAAGCCTGAACTAATATAAATTTTAGTTTATTTTTCCAACCTGTATTCAATACAAAAGTCTCACCAGTTCAGGATCAATACAGAATCCTATGTCTAGACTGTTTGCCATTGTGTATTATTCAACTGCATAAAGTTCAAAAACTGATCCTAATTCAAGTGGCATCCTTATAAGTTCTCTGTTCACCTAGAAATTCTAAAATATGTTTCTATGAATGAAGGTTTTGAAGGTTTTTAGTTTGCATATTTCTTTGCTTGTGTGTGGCACTTGCTTCTGAAGCTGCTTATATATGCAATGCAAAAATTACTCTGGCAATCACAGAATTTAATTAACAGAAGAATAAGCAGGTGCATAGGAACTCTGAAACATCTTCATCCATTAGCAGCTATTGTTCTGATCACATCAATAACTTAAATGATACCTTGAAAGTCTAGAACACTTCTTGCTAAAGTTGCTTTCTTTTTTATATTGCATTCATTATGCCAATTTATCAGTGCCAGAGAAATAAATGCTTTTTTACCTTTTTATTTCCTCCAAGCTACTTTCTTGAACTGTGTTCCTCAGGGAGCAGTGTGTTGGAGAAACATCAATTGCACAGAAGACTGCTTTGTGCAGAAATTTTACTCCTGCTAAATAAGCTAATGTTTACATTGAAATTGTTCCCAGTTAATTATGAATATATATGACCCCCAAATGATCATTTGGCTGAAATTTAAAAAAAAAAATTAAAAAAAAATTATATATACATATATATATATATATTCCTATGCCCTAAAAAAGAATCTTGGTGTCTGTTTTTCTAATACAATATGGGATCATAGCTTTTGGAAATTACTAGTGCCTGTATACCTACCCACTACCTACCCAGAATAGTGTGAAAACAGTACTGTGTGTGTTTTCAGCTTGCCATAATCAGATAAGTGGATAAAGTAGCACTTGTTTTCAAGTTGAATTCAATCTTGAACTTTATTTGAAGAAACTGAAAGTTCTTGGGGTAGATCTATTCCCTCCAAAGTCCCTCTCCCCTTCCCCTCCAAAGACAATAGAAGTGCAGCCTGAGGTCAAGAAAGCTTTGACTGTCGGTGACTATGTCCCATCAGGATAGTCTAGCATTAGGATTTGTGCATAAAAAAGGCACTGGAACAGGCTGCAACTTTTGCTACTTGATCCAATCACCAGTGAAATAACACAGTGATGTTTTCTACACTGCAACACAAAAAGAAATAATAGAAGGATTGTGTAGAGTGATTAAAAAAAACAAACAACAAAAAACCCCCCATCAACAAACAAACAAACCTACCAAAAAAACCCAAAAAAACCCAACAACCCTCCCAACCTGCAACACAATCTATTAATAAAAGAAAACATGGCAAATCAGAAACAAACATATGAATTAATCTCATTAAGGAGAAGCAAACTGCTTGAAGTCCCCTTTGTTCTAATTTCTTTTTCTTTCCTCTGCTTCTGTATTATCCTTATCATTTTCAGTGATTTCCTTGCACTTTTTTCTACCTTTGGAGTAGCTTTCAAAGACTCTTGGCAGCACAGAAGCTTTATGCTTTAGAAGTCATGTGTAACTTTATCTGTAATAATATATGGTAGATGAAATGATAATGTACAATGTGTCTTAAATACGATAAATGAGAGCTGTGAAAAATCTGAAAAATTGGCAAGACAAATGGCCTTTCTTAAGTTACACAAAATAACTGGTTCATTCTCAATTTAAAACTTGGTTCCTAATGCACTAAAACTTAAATTTTTCTGAACCCATATGTTTTTAGCAGAAGAGATTTCCATGTCAGCAATGGGATATTCAAGTCCCTCTTAGCTCTCATTTTCCTAGAGTGAGAAGAAACATATATTTTGTTATATCAAGTCCTTTTAACGTAAGTGATAGTCTTTTTTTCACATATAAAGTGCTACATAAGATTTGAAGACCAGACCTCACCGATTTCTTAAGTGTTTATGTGAAGCAGAGACTAAAATTACGTATTTTGAAGGTATTCTATAAATGTAAATCCTAACTGACACAAATCGACAGGAACTAGATTATCTAATCAGTTCTCAGTTCATAACTTCCCTCTAAATTTAACTGAAGTGGTAAAGACTATTTTTTTTTCTGGAGTCTGAGTGAGGTGTCATTTTCAATCCACACTTCTTTTTGTTTATGTATTTTTGAATGTCTGATATCATCTCTTCTTCTGTCAGTGCTGAACTGTAAGTTGGTGTCAAAGGTCTAGCAAACTGTTCTGGGTAATCTAATCATTGCCCAATACGATAACAATCCCACGGCTTATCCATTTTGATGGTCATTTTTGGTTGCAGGGCAGTGTGTAATAGGAAATAGGAAATAGCGTGAGACACATGATGTATTTAATGCCAGCTGTGAAAGAATGAAGACCTTCTGCCTTCAGCTTCGGGAAAAATTCTAGCAACTGCATATTAATGAAGCCATAGAACATAATCATGGGCTTAGTCTTATGCCAAACGTGGTGAATTGGTGAATTGAGGCCTTAGTTTCCTCCTTGACCTTCAGATAGAATAATCTGGTCAGCCATAATCAAATCACAAAACTCTTGATAATTTCAGCCCCCTTCTAGACACTTCTCTTGTTTCAATTAGCAATCCATTACAACTGAAAAGCAAGGCAGATGAAAATATGTGTCTAGCTCCTTCCTGGGTCTGGGAAACTAGCTGCTGAATATGTTACTTTAATAAAACCCATGGGAAACTTGGAAGGCTTGGATTTGTTCTCTTGTTATTAAAAGAATGTTTTAGTAGAGTGCATAACTTGATTTTTTCCTGCTTGCCATTTGATCAAGTAAACTTGATTTCCACACATTCAATTGCCTTTGCCTGAAAAGCTGCTTCACTCCTTTAAATAATAATTTCATTTTGGTTCAGTTTTCACAGAGAACATTGGATTCTTTTTTGAATTTGAAATCAGGGACTAAGCAAAATATAGGGCTTACATTGCTGGACCTGGTTTCCTTTGACATTATGGACTATTGACATTAATCAAATTTTGTAACCAGACTATGTAGTTGATGTGAATAAAGTTAAGGTCCAGTCTCAGGGTCCTTTGCTCTTCCAGAGGACAGTAGAAGGGCACAGTACAAACTAAAATCAGGTCCTCATGATACATTTTTTCTGAAGTAACTGTACTAGAAACAGCTTAATATTGTCTGAAGGGAGTAGTTTGACCTACTGTAGCATCATCATGCAAGGGAGATGACTCCAAACAGCTGGACAATCATAAAAGTTTTCTAAATCAGACAGATTTTATAGTGAAGGGTGAGGACAAAGTGACTATTTGCTGTGTATGTAATCAGTAATTGCTTAGATCACTATGTGGGTTATTTTGCTACTATTTAATGGTAACATTTTAAGAATGAGAAACATTTGAGAATAAGTTCATCTAGGAGTTATGCATCACTGCATATTTTACATGTTTTTTACTCTGAACATACCAAAATGAGGCGCATCCAATGTATTTCTTCATTAGGCTCCCAACAAAATGCAAGATTTGACCATTAGCACTACTGCTGCTCCTAAAGGCAGAAGGCAGAGGCTACTAGTAAGCACTCTTGAGCATCAGCCCAGCTCTGCCCCTATTAGTGTGACTTGAGGCATGGTGATTGGGAAAATCCCGTAATAATGTGACCTCTCGTGTGTTTTCCCATTGAGATATCAAAAATTGCATTACACATGGAAAAAGTCCCAGGGTTAATGACTACCTCTAGAGAGCCTTGAGGTTCATAAGAACTTGCAAATTTTTTGGATGTGATTTTGGTCCTGCTGCCAGTGTTAAAGCTCTGTGACATTATACCTCCATTGCAGTTGTTTGCCCAGGATTTGCCTGTCTTGGTTAGCTTTACTGTCAGTTCCTATACTTTGCTAGCATTTTTTTTTCAAGATAGCTAGCTATATCCAGGTCATCCTTAATTTCCCGATACTCAACCCAAACAACTCCCATCTGACTTAGTATCCCTTTCCCTGTGTTTCTTTTTGGACATTTGTCCGTTTTTACAACTTCTGTTGCACTGTTCATCTGTCATGAATGCTACTTGTGGTGCAAACACAGGTAAACCTAGCACACCTATTTCCCCCTTCACCCTCCAAGTCTATATAATGCACTACAGTTACTCAATAAATTGTGAACAGACTAAATGAATATGCATGTCATGAAAACCAATTCCCTTTTCAAGGGAATTTTAATTGCATGAAACGTCCAGATTTACAACATGATCTTTATACTTGTATCCCGATTTTAGGTACACGAGCAATAGAATATGCAACTTTTTAATATTTTTTTTTAAATTACAAGTAACCAGGCATCCTAATTTGCTTGAGGAACATAGGCTCTAATTTTTGGAAGCAGAAGCTCATATGTGTTAAAACATGGGTACAATTTAAAAGTATGCCTTTTAAAGCTGGAATCCAAGATTCTTTGTTTTCACACATGAAGCATAGAAAAGAAACTTGTTAAATGACATTGAAAAGACTGCTGATGAGATTCATAAAATAGTAAGTAATTTTAACACATGCTGTGTCGTATCAGAGAGGAACAAAAGGACATTCAATGAATTTTGAAGGAAACAAATTTAAAACCAATAAAATGATTTTCCCCTTAGTACAATGACTAACTGGTATACTTAAGTCATTACACAAGATACAGTATCAGAAATAAACATTTCTGTGAATAAGGGGAACAGTTATATTAGGCTCTATAGGTAATTTATGTGGGGTATAAACTCTCATGATTCAGGACATAAACCACCTATTAAATAATAGGGGTTGGTAAAACACATTCCCTAAAGACAGAGTAATCTTATATGGTGCTCCTCATACTTTGCTGTGACACATTTTGAGATACTACTGAGTCTTGAAGAAAAGGTACCAAATTACATGGAACAATGATATAATTAAGCACGGCGACTCTTTTGCTCAAACATGCTCTTTCTGAGCATAAGCCCTCACAGAAAGTATCCAATATCTCTAATCTTAATTATGTTGAACATAAAAGAAAATTTAAAGCTTTTACTTTAATGTTCCTTTTTTAAATAAAAGAGAAAATACAGTTTGATACCTAACCCTCTACTCCAATGTTCCTAGTTTTCTATCTGATGTATTGACTCACCTCAGATAGCCCAGATAATTTCCAACATTAAACTATGTCTCTCTTTGCACTTCCTTTTCCTTACTTAATTTCACACCCGGAATATAAAGTAACGCTGAAGGCAACTGCCTGTGGCTTGTCCTGTCAGCTCCTAACAGGAAAACATGTGATGTGGCAAAGTTCTAGTCCTACTTATCTTAATTCAAAATGTTTTACCCTTTTAATCCTACAGGGACATTTTGCAGAAACTTCACACATTCATGTCACTTTCTGTTTAGTTTCAAGGTTGTCTGAATTGCAATTAATCGACATCTGGACTTTCATTTGAGACAATGTCACTTCCTGAGAATGTTTCTGGATGACACAAAGTTATCTCCTAGTTTCTGGTGTTTAATTAGAAATTCCAATTAGTTATTCTTTATGTCCCTTCTTATTTCTTGTGTTCTGCAGAGGAAATTCCACCTTACCCCAAGAATTCAGAAGAGGATTCTGCTGGAATTTGCTTCCAGCTACTTAAGAAACTGCCTCAGATTAAGTAAACTGCTATCACTACTATCTGTTTCTTTCATTTCATATTGTGAGAGGATTTCATTACAGAAAATGGCATAGAAGATTTGGATTGTCTTATTTTATACAGACTCTGCAGGGAAGTGGTCACAGCATTAAGCCTGACAGAGTTCAAGGAGCATTTGGACAATGCTTTCAGGCACTTGGTGGGACTCTTGAGGATGGTCCTGTAGGGCTAAGATTTGGGCTCAGTGATCCTTGTAGGTCTCTTCCAACTCAGCATATCCTGTGATTCTGTGATGCGTAGGTGAATCAAGTTCCTAGAAAAATCTAGGTGAAAGAGATGTGCTCTTGAAAGCAGACCAAAATGTAGGATCAGAGTTCTCCTATGTTATGCTTTCTACTGGTGTTATGTTTGCTACTCTCTCAATTCCTCACTCTTTAATTCATCATGCTTTTGACTCAACTCAGAAAGCACTTGTTTATTCTTGCCTCCTTTCACAGGCTGGTCGTGTGAACACTGGATAAAAGGTACTGCATACTCAGTGGTACAAAAGAGCTTTCATGTCTTTTCCTGTCTACTTGTTGGAAGAAGAGAGGGAGTAAAGAAGATATTTGATCTTTTACCACTTGATGCTAATGAAAGAAAACCAAAAAATGGTAGTGCCCAGAAGGTCATGTGTAGTCCATTCCCTTACTTTAGAGCAAGTTCAGCCATAGCTATGTCTTTCACAGTGGGTGCTTGTGTATGCTGCTTTCAAAGTGCTACAGTCACGGATGTTCCTTGGCTCTCACGGGCATGCTACTCCAGGGCTTTCTTTGTCCTACTGGTTCTTCCAATGGCTCACTGGCACCTTCCTTGTTGCTGTTCAGGCTGTGTAGCTCTTATGCCAGCAATAAACATAAAAAAGAATTGATACCTTTCCTCTTTGCTTTTGGCTTTTGCACAGTTGAAGCCTATTCCGATGTCTTCTCTTCTGCTTATCTTCTCATCCGTGTAGGACCTTCAGTTTGTTTTCTTTAGCCTCACAGTGTCAATTCTTTCAGCCTATCCTCAGCAGTGTTTTCTAGACTGTTGTCTCAATCCTCTAGGTTGTTTTTGATGTATCTGCCTCTTTCTAGCTGTATAGTCCCCAAAGAGGGTGCAGTCCACTGGCTGAACTGAATGAAAGGACTACAGGGTTACATAAATATCCATATTTTAGAAAATTATACCAACCTACACTTTGGTTGCAGGAAAGGTTCTTGTTTTACAAAGACTTTTTGACTAGCATGGTCCCCTGCAATCCCTGAATAATTATTGGAAGGAACAATTCCCAGCTAGCTCTTCCCCACCTTGTATTTCTGTGGTGGTTTCCCCACTTAGTTCCATCTTTTTCTTTTTCAGATAATTTCTTAAGTTTGGGACAATCATTTAGAATTATAATTCTAGTCTCTGCTACACTTACTGCTCTAGATGGACTTGTGTCATCTGTAAGTGGAACAGGCATTCTCTCTATGCCCTCATCGTGTCTGTTAAATGAAAATGTTCCATAGAAGCAGAATAAGGGCAAACCCACTTCTCCACCCTGCCAGGTGTATCCTTGCATTTTGAAAATTTTCTAGAACTAGGGTTCTCCTACAGCTGTTCAACTAGTCTTTATCTAGTAAGTCTCCCATATTTTCCCAGCTTGGCTCTGGGGATATAACAGAAGGTTTGTCAAAAGTCTAAATGGTGACAACATATGACACTTATTGCTTCTCCTTTTTTTGCAAGCACAGTTGCCCATTATATAACAAAATGAGATTTGCTTGACGTGATGCATTCTTGACAAACGCATGTTGGCTATCACCTGTTCCCTTGTTAACTTTCACAGTTTTGGAACTTATTTCATGCCTCTGTGTTGAAAGCAGGCACTGGTTCCAGACAGCTCCAGCAGCCCCAGCGCAGGGCACGGCTGAGCCCCTCAGCCACGGGCGGGCGGGCGAGAGCCCCGGGGAAAGCCTGGCCAAGGGAGGGCAAAACGCTGCCCGGCAGCCAGGGCTGAGCGGGGGAACCGTGCGGGAAACAGCCCTGCGAGCCTGAGGGGACAGCGGGAGCGGGGACGGAGGGGCTCCGGCAATGATCCCTCTGGGGACCCAGGAGAGACCCTGGTGAGGAATGAAGGGGTCAAGCTGAGAATGGGGAAGGTGGTGGAGTGGGTAGAAGGTGGTGTGTTTATTTTGCCTTTTTTTTCTGAATGTCCAAATATTTTTTAATTGTTAATAAATTAAGATAATTTTTCCTGAATTGAGTCAGTTTTGCCAATGATGGTAACTGGTAAGTGATCTTGTCTTTATCTTGATTCATAGGAATTATCATTGGATTTTCTCCCTCTGCCCTCTTGAAGAGGGGAAGTGAGAGAGTATCTTGGGTGGACATCTGGCTAATACCCAAGGTCAAGCCACCACAGCCATCTGCAAATATGTTAGTTATTTGTTCTTAGACTTTTTTTCAAGATTTGAAGTTTATCTCATTGTTCCATAATTTCCTTGTTCCTTTTCCCCAGTCTTCACTTTTTTCTTCTGTAAAGATATGTTTACCTTTTTACTGTCTTCTGGTACCTTCCTCTACCCCTCCCTCTAGATTCTCAGCTATAAATCTGAAGTGTTCTGAAATTACTGTTCTCTAAGTATTCTAGGACGGAGTTCAGTTTATCTGGAAACATCTGATTTGCACAAAAATTCATGTTAGTTCTTCTCTTAGTCTAAATTAACATTTGACTGATATCCTTGGTACTGGTACTATCTGCAATAGCTGTCTTAAATGTCTTTCTGCAGACTTAGACTCTCATCCAATGCTTTTACCATGAACCAGTTCAGAACAGTGGGATGCAGATGGACAAAATACTTCTTAAATTTTCAGTGGACTTGGTCTATCAAGGCTGACTATATGAAACATTTGATGCTCGCTTTCCACAGTCAATATAAAAACTCTTATCGTGAAGACTGGAAATTTAAATTCTAAATTTCTTCTTTGGGTTGCATGTTATTTAAGAGTCTGAGCTAAAGGGCTAGAATCTGACATCTGTATCTAGACTCTTGTCATCAATACCCTTCTTGTCATTGACTGCACAAATAGGTAAGCCAAAGGGTGATGAAGGAGTCAATATGCTCTGTCAGTGTTTCTGAGGGATTTCCATGAGCTTGGAGAATATTCATCACCTAAACCTTTTTCTCTTCCACATTTTTCCTGCAAAGCAACACCAAACAGCTAGAAAGGAATGACAGGATCTAGATGTTTGTATAAGATAGGAGAGCCTTATCTCTTTCTTTCTTACAGCACTTTAGTCCATGAAGAGCAAGACAGAATGTAGCTGCAGGTGCTAAGAATATCCTGATACCTCTGAACTGTGCAAAGTAAACATCTTTTGCTAGAAAAATTATCATGTATTCCAGGTGTGTGCAGCATAAGTTGTTATCTATGGCATTGCTGGGGATTGCAAGACAACACCTCCTGATTGAAACTGTGCAGGCCTGGTAACTGTCCATTTGGGCTAAACAAGCTCAAGTCCTCTGCTTTGTGTAAGTCTCAAAAATAATTTCTTGCAAATCAGACCTTTGTGTCTCAAGGGCCTAGATCTCCAGGACTCCTCTGACAGGCACTGAAGTGGAGGATTAATTTAATTTTAGCTTTGGGTCAAGCTCTGCATAGAAAATTTAGAACTAAACAATCAAAGTTCTGGGGGAGAAGGAAGCCTTTTACATATTATCAATAAGCAGTTCTTGTGACAAAAGAATACCTGAATTTTATTCTTATGAAAGACCACTCACAAGACTGAATTTGGGCTGTGTGATTTTGCTCCAAATGATAACTACGTGGAGAGATGTGCATAAGTCAGCACAGAATCTACATAAATATATAAAATATAAACATACAGTAAAAACATTAGTCAGATAGAAAGAACAGATGAGCAGAACAAGCACAGTGTGAAACTATTTCAGCAAGGCAAATTTAAAGCAAACACTGAAACAAATGAGGTGGCAGACAACAGTATGAATGTTAATGAACCAAAAGCAATACAGCAGAAAACTATTAAATGCAGTTTTGGTGCATGAAAAATATATTGCTTTAAGAGGTGCTTTCCTCTATCGATGAAATGTAAAGATGCATAATTTAATGCAATATTTATGAAAAGTTCAGTCCAAATATCTGATTGCTGATCAGTGCAACAGGGCAATGTTTGGGATCACTATGGAAATCTGTAAATTTTCAGCTAGAATTTCAGGAATCGATCAGATTAAGTTAAGAACCCAGTATATTGGAAACGCCAAGAGTGATTGTGAATTTTCCCTAGGTTTTGCACTGCTATTATTTCAGGACTTTGGTAATAACATCTATCAAGATCTTTCTTAAACTGGAAGTGAAAAGCACTTTTAATTTCATAAGAGATGGCAGTCACAGTGTGCTTTCAACTGGAGTAGTTTGTTTTCAGGAGTGACAGATTGTCAAGCCATCAGCAGAATTCTGGAGTTCACAGAGCTCCCAGTACTTCTTCTGTGACTTCTATATGACATCCCATATTGATGAAAACTAGTGTTTTGCCTTGAAATTACCCAGAAGATCTATTTCTGCAGCTATTTTGTTTCAGTCAGTTATTCTTTTAGCTGGTATCTATTTCTAGTTGTCCACAGTTACCTTGCTGATCTCCTTCAGCAGCTTTAGGCCTTTAGACTTTTGTGCATCCAAGCCCAACTTACAGCATCCTTTCCCCTTCCAAGTGCAAAGCACTTCCGCACTTGATCATCTCCGTTGGAGAGGGATGGAGCTCACAACCTTGGCTCTTCTGGACCTCTTCTCTTCCTGCCTGGGTTTGCCTCGGAGGTGAAGTATCTGAAAATAAGCCACTTCACAGGGTGAAAAAACTGAACAGCCTGTATTCAGCTGAGCAAAGTATGAAAAAGTGGACATGTTTATTTCTGGTGACCCAGTACATTTGTGAAGCATTTATAGCAGTCTAATTCTATGTCATCATGTTCACATTTTACTAGACAGCAAATTTGCTTTGAAAACAGCACTGTTGTGACATAAAAGTGATATATACACCTCTTTTGGGCATTTTCCTATTTTTACATTCATGAAACTTGAAAGAAGCTGAAATGCATGCACTTCTAGCTTTCAGTTATCCCTTTAAATGTGTTAACCAGAAGCCAAATAAAACAGGCTGGATCTTGGAGCGTGAAAAGCAACTCAGACATGGAGCGCAAATCATGGATCTGAAGTATATGGATTAGGTTTGCAGAACTTCTGCATTACATAATTGCTTTATCTCAGTGGATTTCAGTGGAATGGGTGCTGTTCTCTTAAATTAAACTAGTGACATATGGAGAAAAAATACCATCCAAAATCATACCAAAAAAATGCATAAAATCACAAAGTAAATGCAAGCCTTTTTTTATTGCTTCTTGTAACCTAGCCAGCATTATTGCTCAGGAAAACAGAAGCTACCCTACATCTGAGATGCTATGAGAAAGACTTTGGCATATTCAAGGGCTACTGTACCTTCCCCTGTGATACTTCCTGACAGGTGTGCAGTGCCTATCTATGCAAAGCAGATTTGTTGTGGTGCTAAGCACTATTTCTAAGGTGGCTATGGTCAACCCCAGCCTTGAGGGGGGACTACCAGAGCAGGTGGCACTTTGCATCACATTTGCACTCGCTGTGGACATTTTTTAATAACAGAGCAAGACACCAAGCAGTAGAGAATCAGGATTTACCCTCAGAGCTCTGTCATGTGATCCAGTATGGCTCTTCTGTCACAGCAGCTGTGCATCTCTCAGTCCTACAGCAGCAGATTTTCTTGCAGTTTGCTTAAGACAAGCTGTCTCTGATGGCTGCTTCTTGTCTTGTTTTGGTGAAAATCCATCTGTCATCTACTTAGAGGATGAAGCCATAGAGGAAAGAGTGCAGAAACACAGGAAAACATGAGATAACTAAAACTGATTATATAATGCACTGTGCAGACAACAATGGGTAATTTGAAAATACTAATAATTGTCTTTTGGGTTAATTTTTCATGCAAACTGATAATTGCTTAAAAAAATGTTTTAGGTTTAAAAACATGAGTAAGAATATGTTGTATTTGAAAACCTCTCTCTTAGCAGGTATCATGATCTACAATCTGAAAAATTATTTGAGAATAGTTGGACTCCACAGGCATTATAAGAAACCAATTGCTAGGTTTTTTTCAGCCACTGCCTCCAGGGAAAACCATTTTTCATTATGCAAATGAATATACATGGATGTAAGTGTACTCCTGGGTTTAAAACTGCTACGAATTCTGTTGCATTTCTTTTACTTAGATTAGAAATTCCTAATGTAATTCATCCAAAATTCACAGTGAATTTTACAGAATTAAAAAATAAATGGAAGTTGTCCCCAATAATTTTCTCTTTCTGAAAGCTTCTTCAGGGTTGTTCTTAGTCAGTAAAGAATAGTACTGAGTGTCCCCCACTCAAAACTCTGCTGTTTCTAAAGACTTTACTGTCAGCACACTTATTGACTCAAGCTAGGGCATGACAATAATCAAAGTATATCTCATAACAAGCTAAAATGGAGCCAAAATGGCCAGTAACTTTCCACTTTCAAAGGAAAAATAGTTCTGTTGAATTTGAGCATAAGGTACTTTAAAGATGATTAATCCTAAGAAATCAAAGGACTTTCTCTCACTTTCTCTTTCTTTCATGCAGTTTTAAAATCTATCCTTAATTGGTAGTTGTTGGTTGCATTGTTTCAGGGTTTTTCCTTGGTTATTTATTTGTTGAAAATTAAAGTCACATAGCTTGAAATCACCTACATTTATCACAGTGTCCAGAAAATGTAATTGTTTGAATAAACAAGAGTTGTTTTATGATACCACTAGAAATCTACATGACATTATTTGCATGTTATTCTCTGAATCTAATTTGCTGTAGGTTTTAAATATGGGTTCCATTGTTTGGTTTTTCAGACAATTTATTAGACAACATCTACCATACAATAAGAATTCTCAAAACTCTGTTAAAACAGACCAAATCCTAAAACTTGTATCAAAGTCAGAATAAAATAATTTTGCCAAGAGAAAGCTGCAGAAACTGTATTAATGTCAGTTGCATTTTATGGCCAGGCTGTAGGATGAGAGAGGAATAAATTGGTGGCTGATGGATCTTAGTCTGTTCTGGAGTGCAAGGAATATCGAGGGCTACAGCTGTACAGACCTGTTATATGTGGGACATTGCTGTGGTTTTTGTAGGACTATAGGCATGTAGGAAAGGGAGGGACCAGTCTTTCACCCACCTTTCTGCCTTCTTACTCCACTGCTTCAGAGCAGATAATGTGTTCTGATCCTCCTCTGTGGGTGCATAAACATCGCATTTCTACATGATTTAGTGGATACTGTACAGAAGAAAATATCTCATTTAATGAAAACAAACAGAAGCATTACTGGAATTTAGCAGGCAGAATGAGGATCTAATTAATTAACAACAACAACTGGCTCTAGCATAACTGTTCTTGTCTCAGTGGCATTTCTTGCCACAGTGTCAGTGCCAGAAGTGACAAAAGGCTGTGGCACAATAAGAAACCACCCCCACACTACCAGAGCTGTGATCAGTTCTCTTATATTTGCAAAGGAACGCGTCCTGCCAGCAAGCTGGATAACTACACTGTGTCAGACCCAGCAGTTTGTTCCGTGCATCTGTCAAGTGCTATGTGCTTCTGGTGGT
Organism: Aphelocoma coerulescens; assembly: GCF_041296385.1. NCBI lineage: Eukaryota > Metazoa > Chordata > Aves > Passeriformes > Corvidae > Aphelocoma > Aphelocoma coerulescens. Next base: position 83,168,635 of record NC_091015.1, read on the forward strand.
TTTGTGCTCACTCCAGTTACCAAGCAAGGACCATGTAGTCTGTCACGGAGGAGCCAATGAGCACTAAGACAACAAACAAAGGTTTTGTACCTGAGAGCTTAAAGACCCTCCTGATGAATCACAGGGCAGAACAGGGCTAAAATTACAGCTGTAGCACAGGCTTTTTATTTGATAACTTTGATAACACCTATAATAAAAGTTAGTAGAAATGCCTATGGAAATAAAGTATTGTACCATAACAGAGCGTATACTCTTCCTAAATAGACTGGCAAAAGGCTGCTGCATTTTTTAAGCCCACATTAGCCCAGGTCTGAGGATCAGTGCTAGGTATGAGATGCAGATACAGTCGTAGTGTCTCTGTGGATTGCATTTAATCCACAAAAAAACCCAAAAATAAAAAATGTTCTGTCTGCCTGTGTGGGGGATGTTGTTAATGTCAGAATACTCTGGCAGGCAGAGATTTTGTGCATAATATTTGTGTTAATGAGCATCTCTTTTGCTGTAATTCCAGATTTGCATTTCCAGGAAGCCCATCTCAGGTGAATTACACCTAAAAATGCATGAGCGAAGCAGCTCTCAAAAGCTGCCTGTGTGGTCATATCATTTTCACTCTGTATGTTTTCAGCTCTCCAGGTCACCCTAGGAGCATCACCTTGTTATTTTCCATTAAGAGCATGTGTATGGACAGTTGCATGCATATTAATTTGTAAGTGAAGGATATTTACCTACGTAACTTCTTTCCATTCTATAGCATAGCAAAAAGAGCTTCATAACATCAGGAATAGCAAAATACGATAAAAACATATGCTTTTCAAGAAAAATGAAAAAACTTTCAGGCACATGTTAAGGCTTCCCTAGCAATGATTTGAGACACATTTCAGCCACTCTCACACATATCAGACGTGATTGGTAGTCATCGCTGTCACAGCCAAGCAATTGGTGGGGGTGAAAGCAGACAACAAAGGAGTCAGAATGAAACATTTGCAGCAAACTGTCAAAAAATTGCACTAAAGATAGATTAGGAGCTACCACAGATGTGTGACGTGCTGAAAGGGGTGAAAAATCACTGCAGTGACCTAAAATGAGTATGTAATCCTATTTTACTATTCTAAATGGCTTTGTGAAGCAGTGCCCGAAATTTTAGCATAACGTGGTCACAAACATAATTGATTTCAAAATGTGAGAAACGAGATCATTAGTCTTCTGGAAGCTGTGGGGGAAACGTACAACAGAGTTACAGACCTTTATGTAAACGTTCCTGAAAACCTGTTCTATCCTATATTTGGGTGTGTGGGGTTTAATTATGAGTAGGATCAAAGACATCTTGAAAAGAGCTATTCCTGTTTTATGTGTATGCAACTCCATCTACATTAATTATATCTCAAGATCACAGAATTTGCTTACAAGCAATAATGATAGTGATGCAAATTATATTGTGGCATTGGTAGACCATTTCACTGCCAACAGAGGCAGAATGGATTACTTTTCTCTGTGACATTTAATTAGGGTATATAGCCTTCTAGAGAACCTCTTCTGTGGCAAAAAAAATATAGAACTTTCTCAATTAAAAGAACGACTTGTTGTTAAAACATTGCTGTCATAATATAATGGGACTCTAATGCAAATATTTTTGGGGTTAAATCCTCTGCTTTTGAACATCACCAGTTCTGTCATCACAATTCTCTCAGATTCAATGAAGGATGTGTAGTAGTGAATTTGGTCTTCACATGAGAGCCATTTTAAGGGCTGACAGAATTCCAAAGGATTTCACTGCTTTTTTTTTTTTTTTTTTTTTTTTTTTTTTTTTTTTTTTTTTTTTGTAATTAAATAGAACTGGTTATTTCTCTTCTGGTGACATTCTGTTCTACATGGAGTTTTCTTTTATTCTGGATTAGTCAAAACCAGCATTTTCAAAAGTTTCTGGGAAAATCTTTTTCCAATGTTTGAGTCTTTTGGCCACTTTAAAAAAAAATTATCTCCAATATGTTTTCAGAGTTCTGTCCCATTTTTCTAATTTCCTTTTTCCTAAAGTTACATGAAGTTTTTGAAAGTTGTTTCATATTGCTGCAATATTTCCCGTTCACAAAGTTTAAAATGCTTTTTATCAGCTTCTCTGGTGCATTTATTACAGTTGTGCTAAGAAGCATGCATTCACCTTGGCTATAAAGAACAATACATTTCCTTAAGGGAAGTTAATTTTAGCTAAAAAAAAAGAAGCTTGCTGAGTGGAACTCTTGCTTTGTACTTTGCAAGCTTAGTCCTCTCCTGTGTTCTTTTCCAAATGTGGACAAAGATTTTGTGGAAAGGAAAAGTGCACAAATACTTAGACCGAAAGAACTTTGAAAGTGAGGGAAGATAAAAATCTCAGTAGGTAGGAGACCTATACAGTGAAAGGATAACTATGAGCAAAAGAAGAAAATGGTCATCTTTTCCCATGCCTTCTTCTTATCCCTGAGGTAGAAGGATCTACCTGCCTTTGTCACACAGTGGGATTGTTAATGCAAAGGACAAATATTCTTCTCTGTCATTATGTCTTTATAGGTCTCTTCCTGCTGTGCTTAAGCGGCACAAACTCCCACAGAGTTTTCTTTTGTAAGGATGAAATAATCAATCCCTGACAGGGTAGAATCAAGAGGCAGGTAGGGTAGCATTTACCTCACACCTCCTGGAACACATATGGATTTTCTTCCAGACAGAGAAGCAAAGGTAAATTTCTCAAATCTTAAATCTGTTCCAACAGTACATAAAGGTAGTCAAAGGGCTAGTAGATGGTGCCTCATGCAAATCTGATGAGAATAACTCAACTTAAAAGATGCCTACTGTCTTGCAAGAGTGTGTTGACAAAGTAAAGCAAATCACAGGAAATGCATATAGAACCACAAGGTTGGTTATTGTTTAGAGGGGGGAGAGAAACCTCCAAACATATGCAAGAGTGTCAGACTCTTCTGAATACAGTGCAGTCTGCCAAGAAAGAAAAGAAGATAATGACATTGATTACACAGCAAGAGAAATGAGAAACTTGCAATGAAAATGTATTAATACCAGGTTAATGGTGGTAAGCTCTATTAATAAAGAATGTGATAAGGCAGAACAGCCATGGCTCAAATCCATCATTTTCCATCTACACACAGCTTGTTTGAATGTAGAAGGGTAGCATATCCTTATATCCATGTTAAACCTAATTTAGCATCATTCAGAATTGATGATGAGTAGGGGGTGGAAGAAAGAAAAGGAGTGAAAGACCATCTGCAGTTATGTAATGACACAATGACACATCATCATGATCTCTCTCACATCTGTCCAACGGTATACTGAAGAAATGAATTTGCATGTGCTCAGGTGAACTTTGGAAGAGGACCCAAATTCTGAATTATCATCAAGGTACTCTGAATTGTCTGCTCATTTGTCTTACAGAAATTATCTGACAAAGCAAACTTCAAATTTTGAGTTATTTTATCATTAATATTGAAAAAAAATTCACTGCTAGTGCAATACTTAATGCTAGTGAAAAAACCCTTTATATTACCTGTACCTTGGGAGGAAAGAACTAAGACAACTGTTTTCTAAAATTTGTCTATAATTTGTAGTAGACTGTTATCTTTAAATATATTGTTCAAACTTGGGTGAAGAAATAATTTATTTCTCTTTTTATTTTGCCTTAATAGCCTTTTATTGGATTAGATTATTTTTCCTGAAATTGTTTGTTTCCTTCCTTGTCAGATCCTTATTGTAAAAACACCTAAAAGTTTGTACTTTCAAATAAATGTGTACAGTGTATCCATATTAACATTTTCAAATGTGGTAAAACATGGAAAACTGCTAACACAAGAGGCAAAATTTTGGCAGTAAATATACACAGGTTTTAATAATGAAATTCTGAAACCTGATATGCAGATAGCAGGAGTTAAACATAGACTCTATCAGAAGCCAGATGAACTTGGACAACTGCAAATGAAAATACTACCTTTAAAAACATCTACCTAGGACTGGCACTATTATATTGAAAATGCTGCTTGTTAAGTTTTTGAGATTTAGAATTTTTATATTACTTTTTCAAAATCTTGATTGCCTAAGACTTGGATTACCTGCAACCTTGCTTCCTTGCTCTCTTTATGTGGGCTTCAAATAGGCCTATTAGCTGGACCTCATACTACAGGTGAAATTCATCAATTCATTTTAGTCTCATTTATGAAGAATGAAATATTTTGTATTTTCATTGGGTTTTATTAAAACTAATGAGAAAGGGAGGCTTCTGCTATCCTTTTGTTCAGATCTGGACTTTGCCCTAGAGATAGACACAGGAAGGCACTGGTTTCTGGAACACGTTTGTTTTACTGGTCTGCAAGGACTGGCAAGGTGCTGAACCTACAGATGATCTGCTCCCAGACCTTCCCTCACAACAGTTTGGGAAGCATATGCATTAGAAGAAAAGGACTTCATAGCACTGTTTTTTTCTTTTATGGATGTTAATATGACTGAAGACATTTTTGTGAGGTAGTTATATTTTAAGGTGCTCTGTTGCCTCTTTTTACACATCTACTGTTCATTTTAATATTTTCTAAGAGCATCTGTAATATGTGATAGGTGTTAATGTCACTTATAAAATTAAATTAACCAGGATGTTCTGAAATTGTCTTTAAAGGTCAAATTATAATAATTTTACCCAGAGTAGTACTTTTACTCAGGGGTAGGTCTAGGTAAATCAATAGCCCTATAGAAGAAATAAGGTTAGATACATAAAAGGACTTTGGCACCACATATCCTCCGAAATGTACTTACCAGTGCCTAAATTCATAGGTTTAAATTCTCTGAATCCTTGTTCATTCTCTGACACACTTGGAGACATGAAAAATTTAACTTTTAAACTATCTGTCTAAAATTTTCCCTCAGTATGATTTCACAGTAACAGAGATTTTCTTCTGAGTTGTCAGAAGACTTGATAATATGGAACATACATGTGTCTGCTTTCCTTTATTTCACCAGCTACTTCTGTTCTACTATACATGCTTCTTGTATCATGAAACTGTATTCCAAAAATATCTGGAGCAAAGTGCTCCAGTCATCAGCCCCATGAGTGCTCTGAACTGTAGCTTGCTTGGTCTTTCTATTAGCTGTTGTGTTTGACATAAGCCTTTAAAGATGCTCAAAGAAAGAACTGAAACTTTAATACTGTTCTACAGAGGCCATAACTGTAATCTATGGTGCTATATTTCACTGACCCAATGTCTGTATAACTTTTTTAGGCAAAGTACAAAGCTACCAGTAGAAGGATTGAGAAAGACCCACAACAACACATCTGAGAGTTCTGACTACTCACCTGAAAGATGTATACACATGAAGAAAAATCAGCAGGAAGTTTTGGAACTTGTTGCTTCTTTAGTCCAAGCAGTCACTATAAAATATTTGAAGTATTGGGTGTTGTGGGGTTGCTGCAGGAATGGAGTGATTCTCCATACAAACCACATTGTAACCAAAAATCAAAATATGGAGTTGGGCAGTTCCAAGTAATCTAACATTAGATGTTTACTTTTGATACTAGTCTCAACAGTAGTTCTCAGATAATTCTGCAGATTTCCATTGCTCTCTTTCTTCAGTGCTTAATTTGTCCCAAGAATTGTGGAAGAGATCTGGTTTATGAATGAGAAACCTCTAGGAAGCAGTAGCCCTTAGAGTTTGGCTGATTTTGCAGTGAAGTTCTTGGAACCGCACAGGTAACATCAGTAAAGAAATGTTCAAACTAGGTATGATTGGGTTAGCACACTTACTGGAAGCCATAAAGATGCACTGTTGACTGTAAAATGTCCTATTAAAAAGCAAAACATGTTAGACTTAGTCAGAAAAGAGGGAAGGGTGCCAAGCCAAGAGCATTAACTTAAGTTTAGTTCAGAAGTTTAGCTGTCCAGTTCACTTCTGAAAGCAAGTCTGAGGTTTTAAAGTCACCTACTGCTTTTGGAAATACTACTGGGAAGGCCTCTCTTTCTCCTTAGTGTATGCCTCAGCACACCACGACTTTGGTCCAAACAGCCTCCAGTACATCTCCAGCATAGCAGTGAATTTTTTTGCACTGCCTGGTGCATCATGCACATGTGGCAGCCCAGACCCTCTGCCTTGGCAGCTCATCCCAAAAGCTGTACAGGCATGCAGTGTGGATGAGCAGAGCTGGGGAAATCCAAGTAGCTTTTTCTGTTTCTTTCTAGTATAAAAATAGCATTTTAAAAATGAGATGGAAGGCTTCCTAGTAAAAAAAGTCCCAGTCAGGATTTTAATCATTCATTTGGGCATGCATCGCTGCTCAGTTATGATTGAACTTACCAGGATACCACTCCTCAGTGTTGAGTGGCTTCCACTCTTAACTGTTTGTTTCAGTAGATTTTTTTAAGTCTCAACAGGGACAAAGGCAAGTGCTTGCTTGTGAAGACACAATGTATTAAGGTAGTAATTTTTCATTTTTAATGACTGTCATGACTACCCTTCAGCTGCCGAGTGCATCATTTAGCCCCTTGTTCTTGATGCCATTCATTGAACTGTCAGCATTTGTCATCTGCTGTGCACACAGTGCTGTTGCAGATGTTCATGTTTCTGTTAATGCCCAGCCCTGATACTTGAAAAGGGGGGCTTCTTGCCTGTCTTTGTATGCCTTTGCATGATCAGAAGGGTAAACCCTCAGGGCATCCTCATCCAGTGTATATGAGGTTCCTGCTTCAGCACTCATTTTTCCCTACATAGATGTAAATGAATCAAAACTCTGCTAAAAATATGTCAAAGATTGGGGAGAGACTAGACTAAGACCCCTTCTTAAGCTTCCCTTTGCAAATATCTAGAGCCACTCCATTTTCTCTCAATAAACTGGAGCTCTTATATACATCTCCCTATGAACCCAGTTGGCTTTTATTTTTCTATTCAAAGTCCTCTACTGAGGTGAATGGGAAGTATTTTACAGAGCACATGCAGCTCTGTTTAGGTGTAACATTAAACTAGATGCATGTGGGATCCAGAGGTGTGCATAGCTGCTAGGCTTTCCGGGCACAGTTTTCCTATCCTTTCCATGAAAAGTTACTAGTCTGATCCATGCACTTGTTGTGACAGTAGTAGTTGGCCCTCACAATGAAATTTAGGACATAAGCAAGGTCCTTTTCTCAGAAGGAGAGAAATTCAGCCAGGCCCCATATGTTTATAGCACTGCTATGTGGAAGGTGTATCTTTTGTGGCTTATTCTAAATTCAGAGCCCCTTTATGAAGTAGAACTGGGGATAGGGTCTACTGTCCTTTGGTCTGCTCCTCAAAATAAAGGCAACAACTGAGTGAGAGAAGGTGAAAGTAACAGTTTCTTATTTATGAAAAAACCCAAACCTCCAAAATACAACAAAGAAAAAGCAATGTGAAGGATACTTGGTGCGATATACAATGCTCCTGAGTCTGCCATCATGTCACTGTGAGTCCTCAGACAAGTCACATACTATCTTTTCCCAATATACAAAAGCTGGGAGTAGCAATGATGTCTGTAAAGCTCCTTGAGACCTGTGGGTGAAAAATGCTAACAGTACACTGGTTTTTTTTTCTTTTTGTTTTTTGCTATTGTAAAAGATGGAAAGGAACAGCATGCCAAGGAAACTTTGGCCAGTTCTTGTTTCCTGCTGTGTTCCCTATCTCTGTTTGTCCCTGCTATATAATTAGTTAAGTCTTAAGTCTCTGGATATACTCTACTGCTCACTGTTGTGAATTGTATTCGTTGTATATCAAGCCCAGTGGAGTCGTCATTCCTTCTAGGTGTTCTAGTGAGCCGAATGAGACAGAGGAACAAGCCACCTTCTGGAGAAAAGGTTATAGGAAGCAAAAAAAAAAAAAAAGTTAATACACAGCATCTTCTGGTTTTTATTTAATCTAAAATCTGTAGGGCAATTCATCTAGTCACTTTCTTCTGCTAGTGACATGATAAACTCTCTGCTGTCACCAGATTGGCCTGTTAAGCACGCTCTGTCATTTATTGGAAAGGTTTTATGGAGAAAGAAAACAGGAATGTTTAGTTAGGTAGTAGTTCAGGGCAGTCTAAATAGGCAAGGAGAATTACTACTGCTACCTACTGTCCAATATAAACTGTTTGTTTGCATCTGCTGTTTCTCCTTGAGATACAGTTTATTTCCCTGCATTCTTTATGGATGGTTTAAATGGAGAAACAACTAATCAGCAAATGAATGAGAGCAGAGGGAAACTTTCTACAGTTTGTAGATTTCTATCTACATGGTAATGTAAGTGTATTTGCTGATTTTCAGGAATTTGACTGCAGAATATTGCTGGCTACAAAGTGGGGAAAGAGTTTTTAAGTAAATTTCTGAGTATATTAGTACTTTTAATCAATTTTTATCTTAACCACAAAGATTTGTTTTGATTGGTTGCTTTGTTTGGTTTTTTTTTTTAATATATTGCTCAGAAAGCTACTGGGAAAAAAAATGAAATAATACTTTCTTGACATAGAATTGTTAAGATTAGAAAATAACTCTAAGATCAATGAGTTCAACTTAATCAAGCACTGTCATGTTCATCACTAAACCATGTCCCTGAGTCCCATATCCACACACTTTCTGAACAATTCCAGGGATGGTGATCCTACCACTTCCCTGGGCAGCCTGTTTCAGTGCCTGACCACCCCTTGAGTGGAGAATTTTTTCCTAATATCCAATCTGAACCTCCCCTGGAACTACTTGAGGCCATTTCCTCTCGTTCTATTGCTTGTTACCAGGGAGAAGACACTGACCCTCCCCTCACTACAACCTCCTTTCAAGTAATGGTAGAGGGCAATAAGGTCTCCCCTGAACCTCCTTTTCCCCAGGTTAAACAACTTGAGCTTTCTCAGCTGCTCCTCATCAGACTTGTGCTCCAGACCCTTCACCAGTCTCATTGCCCTTCTCTGGACACACTCCAGCACCTCAATGTCCTTCTTGTAGTGAGGAGCCAAGAACTGGACACAGGATTTGAGGTGTGGCCTCACCAGTGCCAAGTACAGGCAATCACTGTCCTGATCACTGCCCTGATCCTGCTGGCCACACTATTGCTGACACAGGTCACAGTGGCATTGGCCTTCTTGGCCACATGGGCACACTGATGGCTCATGTTCAAATGGCTGTCGATCACCACTCTGAGGTTCTTTTTTTGAGAGGCAACTAATTACTCCTTTCATTAAAGAACAATGCTACAGATTCCAGTAAAAGAAGGAATTGCAACAACCCTCACTAGTGTGAAAGAGTGACCAGTGTCAATAAAATGAGTGGGATTCTATCCTTTCCCTCCGCTTCCTCTTGTCCCCAGAAGGGTTTCCTCTCATTTCAACAATGGCTGACAGGAGTCAGTTGAGTGCTGACACATATTGTGGCACCTGTAAGCATTTTTGACATAATGGACATAGTTCTGCAGGGTTTTGACAAGTTTGTCAACCTAATGAATAGGCAACTGAGCTTTAAAACCTACACTAAAGGTCATGTAAGTTGTTCAATGAAGGATGAAAAATTATAGTAACCAAATAATAGTTTCTGACTTACTCTGCTTGCCTGAGAAACAGCAAGGGTGGGGGGGCACTTTACAACATCCCCCCTCCTATATTGTGGATGATACTTAATGAGAAGGGAAGAGGGGAGAATAGTTTTCTTTTTTCTGCGTTTGTTATTTTTTTAATAAGCAAAATTTGAGAAGCATTCACATATAGTAATATATTTAACAGGGAATAGCCCTGCTTTGTTTGGTGCAACTGCTGCCTTTTTATAAAAGCAGAGTAGATCTTCTTTATGAAAGTAAATAACTCCTCCTAGCAACAAAGCACCTGTAGTTTGTTACAGCCACATATGTAACCTTGTGGTTTTAAAAGAGTAAAAAATAGTTGGTTTAAAAAAATCATCTACATTTAATCAAAACAATTTTACTTTGCAGACAATGTGCAGAGCAAGCCAAATGCCTTGTACTAGCAGCTAGGATATGGCAAGTAGACAAGGTATCCACAAATCAGCTTTTGCAGTCGTGTAAACAACCAAATTTAATCTCAGACTTGGAGCAGACTGAAAACCTACCCACGGAGAATTGCCACTGCCCAGCTGACAGGCAGGACACTCTCAGACTGCTGCAACTCACTTGCAGTTCACGTCATGGTGGAGCAGTAAGACCTATCAGAATACTCAGCTTTGGGTTTTTCTTCCTGAAGTCCTGTATTTTCTTTGCTCATAGGTAGATCTTACCATATTTGAAAAAAAATGTTATTTTGTCTTTTATAGGAATATTATGGCTTTAGCTGTGCCTTCCCAAGGTCAAAAACACTGCCCAGGGACAACATATTTTTACCCTATTTTGGGGAAGAACTAGAATTTCTCCAGTTGCAGTTCCATACTGTTGTTAAGTGGCACAGCACTGAGGACTGCGTTTAACTCATATTTCTCCTCCTTGACAAGACAATGAGTCTACAGACTGACCTCACTGAGACTGGGATATTGACCATGGTGGCGTTTTGTACCTAAATGCCAAAATAAGCATCCAATCAATAATATGTTTTCAGAGCAAACCACAGAGTGTCACAGTAATTTTAGCAGAGTCATCAGATCAGTAGCAATAATGAATTTTTGCAAGATTAGAATTGCTTAATTGCATTTAATGACCATTTGACAAACACGTATTATTATGGACTATACCAAAAAAAGCTCTAGTAATGGAGAGGAAAGAGGGAGTAAAAAAGGAGGACCTAAACCCAATATTTTTTTACTAGATTCCTGGGTTTACTTAACTGCTTTTCCAGCTGCATAAAGTTGATATATTTTCCTTTCAGGGAAAGGTAATATTTGTGATACAGAAGGCAATTTTCAAGCTGTCTGTGAGGAGCTCTGGTCTCCTATTAAGATATCTAAGCAAAACCTCTTGCTTTGTATACACTGCACCGTACAGCACTTCTCTCTCTCTCCGTGGTCATCTGGGGGTCATCGTGCTGGTGGTTTACTTGAACACATTCCTGCAGCCTGGATCCTGCTTTAAACTAAGACAGATGTTAATGAGCTGTTACTGACTCTTCACCAGCAGGAGATAGCAAGAGGGTTTTGTCCTCTTTTCTTGAGCAAAAATGGCAAATAGGAGGTTTTGGGGAATTCATTTGCTGAAAGAAAAGGAAAGGGTGGAGATATATGTAGTATATTTATAGGTAAAATGGGAATATTGTCAGAAGGGAATCAGCTAGCCTTGATGATATTTGCAATTAGACAAGTACATAAATTGAACCATTGTGAGTTTTTCTGTGCATTTGGAAATTCAAACATGTATCTACATTCCCCAGGAAGACTGTACTCTTTGAATTCATCAAACCATTGATCCATGCAAGGCTAAACCCACTGCTATCTAAAAAACAGATATATCATAGTTTTGGGAGCCCTTAGCTTGTTTTGCAATTTGAAAAAGTGAGAAAAAAACCCAAACAAACACAAACCCACAACTTCAATATTTTTTTGTTGAAGTAGGTAAGTACCAAGTTTTTAAATATACTTTCTCTCAGGTATTATGAAAATTTTCTCTTGCTTGTTCAGTTTGAGATGGGAATATTATGCATGTGTCTTTATATCCAATATTGAGTTTACTGCTGTTTGAGGGCTTTGGATTCTCAGAGGCACAAACCAGACTTTCTGAAGTGCAGTAACTCTAGTAATATTCATGCACTTTAATAGCTGTAAACCAGAATCTACTCTTGCTGTTCTCTTTCCCTTTCACTTTTATGTTTTTAATCGCATTTTCCATTTGTGCCACTCCAGGCGATATGACTCATGTTTCATCTGTTAGATGTGAACAAAATATTTGCTTTTTTATTGTTATGCAGATCGTTGATATCATTCTGCCATATCTCCACTGATAATTCAGAAGACATTAGGGGACTGAATATAAGGATAAACTAACATTTACTTTACATGAGCTCCCCATGAAGACAATCAATTGGGCCGCGAATGAGAAATTGTTTGTTAGTCTGCAGCAGTCTTAGAAGTAAATAAACTGATTCTTTTAAAAGGTTATAAACATTGCATGTGTAACCTCCTAGCACAAAAAACCTTTAAATAATTGAAAACTGCAATGATGTTTTTTCTTTCCAAATGTTGTAAATGTTCAGGTGGTCTGGAACATTAGGATATTAGTGCAGAATTTTACCTGAATATCATTGAACTTCAACTCGCCACCTTTAAAATTGAGTGCCAGGATAAAAATATGAAAACTGTGAATACTTCCTTTTTGTTTTTGGTGTTTTTTTTCAAATACTACATTGTAGACATCTAGGAAGCCTTTCACTGGAACTAAAATATTGTCTATTCAACCTTGTGCTTGTGAAGTATATTGGAAGCATGAATGGTTGGAATAAAAACAGATTAAGTAGTTGCATATATAGTAATCACCTTTTACCTTACAGGCTGAATAAGGGAAGGGGTTGCTTGGGAAAAACAACATCTCATCATATAATTAAAGATATTTTCAGGTTATAACATAATGAAGGTTGAAAAGGTGAGCTTAATTCTGCCATTTTCTAGCTCTTAAGTATTTAACTTTACAATCCTAATACAGTTTTCTTTGTATGAAACACAAGAGTTCTCATGGCAACTATTTTTTTCTAATGTCTGTTTCAAAACTAAAAAAAATTGTTATTATTCTCCACCAGGTATCACTTTAGTTGAGCTTTTCCTGTCTTTGCAATGCAGTTATTAAATTTGGGGGACCCAAAGTGCTCTAAATATTCCAAGTGCAACAGTAGTAACCAAAGGTATAGAAGAAATATGGCCTAAGCTGATCTTTTAGAGGTTCCAGGGTAGCTTTTGTCCTCTAAAGCTTAAATTATTTTTGGCAACAAAAATGAATTGGAAATTCATGTTTAGTCCATAGCCAGTAATTTCCAAATCTTACATAATAGGTATGTTGTGTGAATGAATGGGGAAGACACACATGGAATAGAGATACTGACTTGTTCTCTGACTTGATTAAAAGCAGGCAAACGAACACATTAAAAACCTTAAATTTCTCTATGGAAAGATACTGAATTACTTCTAAAATTTCTATAACAACCTCCATACTGAATGTTACCTCTGAATTTCAGAAGAATATCTGGTACCAGATATTGAAAAGAAGGTAGGCAGCTACATGATCATTTTACCACAAGAGAAAGTTTCTTTTTAATTGGCAATGGTTAATAGCTGGATCCAGTCCAGAAACATGAAGGAGCTGCATTCCATATTATTTTTATGCTAACATAGCTGTCAGTGATCTTGACAACCCCATTATTTCAGGTAATGGAGGTCTGGGGAAACTCATACATTAGAAAAAATGCATGGAATATGAGCAATAAGGAATGTAATGCAATGATGCTTGAGGGGCTTTTCACGAGGCCAGCCCGGAGCTACTATGTGCCTCCATACCAAGCTGATTCTTGCAGAACTCTTATGCCCATTTACTTGGGCTGTGCTTTATACAAATGAGCTTACTCCAATCGCAGAGGGTGGGGGAACATGAGATGAAGAGAGTGACATGGCCAGTCTAAGACTTTGGTGAGCTTTATGGGCTCAGCTTTTGCTCTAGCCACAGCTGGCAGTAAGCGGAACTGGTGGCTTTCTGGGCATTCCACCAAACCTCCTTTAGGGTAGAGCAGGTTGATGTTGAAGCATCCAGGCTAGGTCTGAATGCCCTTTACTCACTCAGCTTTCTGCATCAGCTACTACTTCTGGGTGTTATTAATGCTCAGAGATGGCCAGTATAATGTCTGGGAACCTGCAGCACATCTGAACACAGGCTGTATAGATCTGTATCCACAGATAACTGACACTCGTCTCCAGTTTTCCAGGGTGTTCCTGAATGTTCATAAATTCCTGCTATCAGTGAACAGACATGCAACTGGAAAGAAATTATATCCCCTGTCATGACAAATGTGTTAGAAAGCACCACCCTAGTCTGCAAAAGGGTGTCCAGTGAATTTCATGTACTCTTTGTCTTTTCCTGGGCTTGTGGTATATCAACCCCCATGGAAAGGAAAACAACCACATATAGGGAAATCACTAACTCTAGATGTGCAGCTGGACAGCTCTGTGAACTGGCTGCCTTTTTTCCTCTGTTCAGTGACCTGCTCTCTCTTCCCCTGTTCCTCCTCACACACAGGACTCAGCAAAGGATAGCTTTTTGTTGTGCAAATAAACTGCAACACTAAGAAATCAAGTGATTCACTAATTTCAGGGGCATTAAGCCTTATTTTCTTATGCTTTAACCCAGATATCCTATCCTCTCCCCTGCCCTTCTCTCTTTCTGATGGTACAAGAAGCCTTCTCTTATTCCCACTTTCCTTAGAACAATAAAATTAAATATCACCTATGTGCCTGTGACATCCTGAGCTCACTGGATGTGATGCAGCTGTGACAAGATATCCTTAAGTTCCCAATGGTGTTTCAAAGGGCAGAAAAATACAGGGCAAATATGCATCCTTCTCAAAACTGCTATCACAAGGAGAGAGGTGTTCTACCAAAATCTAGGAAGTAATGTGTTGCCTTAGTCACTCATTTTTACTTCTGCCTTTTTGAAAGGTTTTTTTTCTTCACTTTTTTTCCCGTGCAAACACCTTCCTCTATACCTCCCTGTCTAGTTGTGGCAACTAAAGGAAAATCTGTGTTTAAAACAAACAAACAATTAATATTAATCAAATATTTATGAGCATGCATGATGAATATTTATGAAAAATATCAGTGTCTGCTGAAGATGTAAGATAAGAATCAGTTGTAAACTCTTTGTGTGAAAATAAAAATAAAAAGTAACTGTTAATTATGTGACTACTATGATTAAGTACCATTAGAGATGAGTGAGCCTTTCAAATGATATATTCCCTTGCTGGTAGGCTGACTGAAATGAATTGTAAGTTTGGCAAACTGTTTTGGCCAAGAGCAAACTAGAATCTCATTTCAAAATGTTCAGGAAAAAATGTGTTGTTTTATTTTTAAATTTTCATATCAGTTCGTTACATCAGATGTGAAAAAGTGGTATCTAATAGCTTTAAGGCTTTTCTTTCTTGAAAAATGGAAGATCACCATATGCCACGTGCTGGCAAGAGCTGGCACTTACTACAGTGTGTTGCAGACAACAGTTTTTTACTTAACTTTGCTGGATGGGACCTCTTAGATTTCTTAGACTCCATAGATTCAGGAAGCTGTTTTTTTCTTTATAGAGATACAGTAAAACTAATTTCCAGCTGATACAGAATGCATATTCCCAACATTTTTTTGTTCGCTTGTAAAACTGAAAAGTTATTACTGGAACTGAACTTAGTTCACCGAATTAGAATATTTTATATAAAGTTCTGTTGGTGGTATAGGATGATTTTTGCATATCTTTGGGAAAAGGGGGAATTTTTTACTCTTGTCTTTGCACTTCAAGATGCATCAAGGGTTCTTGATTAAAGCAGATCAACTTTTAATGGCAGTAGGCTTGCCTGGTTAAATTCAGCCTTGAATTCAACAGCATGTTTTCAATACTGAAATTACTTAAGCAGGAAACAGATTTTTCCTGTCTTGAATGATATTAATTGAAATGGGATGTCTTTCTAAAACTATGCTTATAGTTATGCAGCAGTTATGGGTGGAATAAATTTTTTTTTTTTGCCCATGTTATGCGAGAGGTCAGTCTAGATAAATGTGTGTGGTTTCCTTTTTTTTCTTTCTCTGATGTTAAAATCTAGGAATCTGTGAATAGGAACAATTTAATCTTTGATCTAAACTGTCCTCTTCTGATTTTTTCTCTGACTAGATAGTAAAGCTGTCAATCAAAGACATCCTATTTTATAATTTATCTCTATTAATCTGGCATACAATTAGCTTGTGAAGATCGCACACACACTGATATCAGTGTTTGCTCACAAGTTGAAGTGCCCAGTTCTGGAATACTTTTTGAGGTGAATATTGTCATGTGTCAAGTAACTTCAGTGCAATCGATGACGCTTTTTATGAACCCGAGCAAAGATCTTTAGCAGCTGTAGAAAGACAACTGCTGACTTTGCGGAGTTTCAGGTTATTCCACAAATGCATTATGATCAGATCTTAGAAACCTGGACTCAGGTGGGTTACTCCAGCCCCTCTCATGTCCTCTGGTAATGTGCTTGTGTACACCAGCACTGCTGGGGAGGTCAATGCTGCATGTGCAATCTGAACCCAGTAGGAGATAAAACCTGCTGGAGTCCTGAGACCTGCTGCCTTTGTGGGTCATGTGGGACATGCCACAGTGTTAAGGTGGGGCATGAGCTGTCTAGTCCACCTGGATCTTTCCCTGGGATGGAACTGGAAGGACAGAGGCAGGAACAGATGCTGAACAGATATATGGAGCCCAGGCACAGACAGATGAGAAGCTGGGTACTCTGCATGGAAATCCTTGTTTGTTGGTGTGCTTTTGGGAGTGAAGCATGGGACCTCATCTCCAGCCCAGCCTCAAAGAGGCACTTGAAATTCCAATGGACTTCTGCTTCCTCTAGCTCCCATGGACTGCATAGAAGATGTGATTTGGGAGCTGCTCTGAGCAGTCAGTGACTGGGAAGGGAAAGCAGAGTCGAAGTTGCAACCACCTCCTCCCCTTCCACCTCCCTCCTTGCTCTGGTATTTGCTCTGTGAGCTGAGGAGCTTCTGCTCAGCCACATAATGGTACATTCTGCTTGGAAAGTCAGCTACTTGGATAAACACTTGGATAAGCAACGCAACAACAGTTAATGGATTTGGAGCTGTATTAACATCTGATTAATATTTTTTAGTGTCTTCTATATTAGCATTGTTTTTCTTCACTAATTGCTAGGGAGCTACCATTCATCAGCTGTCTCATAGCCTGCACAGTTTACTCGTTAATTGGGAAGTTGATTCACTCGTATGGTCCAAACAGAGATGAAGAAAAGTGTCTTGGTAGATGTATACTCATTATATAGTGTGTGAGCACTACTTGTATACGTCAAAAACAGCTCTCCCTGGTGTCCTCAGAAAATGGTCTCAAATATTAATAAAAAGTTTTCATGTTACCTTTCAGCATCAGTTCAAAGAAGTCGTTGGTGTCTGCATAAAAATAAGTTTTGCTGCAGAGTGATTGAATTTTAATAATCCTTTAGATTTTAGGACTTCAGTTCCAGTTTATTCCGGTCTTATTTTCTTTCTCTACCTCCCTCTTTCAGCACTTTCCCCCTTAATCTCTTTCTCAGTAGGAGAAAACCTGCCTCTAGGGTACAAGGAGGAGGAGCAGAGAGCATGAAGGATCAAGCTAAATTAGGATGTCTTGAAACACAGAGGGTCACAACCCCACATTTTTCTGAGAGCAAATTTCCTGCTATTGACTCTGTAACACTAAGGAGGATTCAAACTGATTTAATTTTCAACCCCCCCTGCCCACTCTCCCCCTACATTTTTCTTTTTCTCTCTAGACAACAGATGTCAATGTCTTTTTAAGTTGCTGATGATTAACTGCAAACACTGCGCTGTTAAAAACTCCCAGTCACATTTCTCAAAACCTTCAGAAATGTAACTGGCAAAGTGCACACCACAGCAATGTACATGAGCTTATTGAAGGTTTTTTGAAGTGAGAAACTTATTTTTCCCCTTCCCTTCCTGCCTTGTTTCAAATACATTTAAATTCCTCCTAAAATATTTGCATCCATTTATAAGAGTAGCATATGTAAAGATTTATCAAAAGACTGGGATTTTTGCTGGCTCGTTTGTTTTCTGGGGGGAGGAGTGTAGGTGTGTGAATTTGCAGCACAACAAGCACGGAAGCTTTTGTTGTGAGGCTGAGCTCTAGCTTTGCTGCTAATTTAAATTACTCTGACCAAAGGCGTAAATTCTTCAGAGTAAATCTACGCTAGGCTTGCCGAGGTGGTGTATCCTCACACAGGTGGAAAGGCTAATAGAGATGTGAAAGGGTAGTTAACCCTGCTTTCTTCTCATTCTGATATTTTCTGAATACTTCCCTCTACTGAATCTTTTTTTCTATTGTTGGGGCTTTATTTAAGGAGAAAGAAAAAACAAAGACCCCAAAGGAAGGATAATAATCTACTTCTTTGCCATGCCCATACATCATGTAATACAGGGAATATACATGGTAATGATCCTATGTAAAGTAAGAAAATACTATTTTTTGCAAATTTTTTAGGTGTTAGTTTGAAAAATGCACAGTTTTCAGGGGAGTGGAGCGACATTTGTTTTTTTTCTCTGATTCTTATATGTCAATAACCTCCTCTCCTCTGCATTTCTTGTTTGTTTGGGTGTATATTAGTTTGTTTTGAGGGTGGGGGTAGTTTTTTATGGGTTTTTTAGGGGTTTTGTTTTTTCTTTAAATTTCTCTCCTGTGTTTTTTAACCTTCTTCCACAGTAGACAAAGAAGGATTGCTGCTACCTGCTAAGGTAAAAGCAATTACATTTCTTCCCCTGTTTGATTCAGAAATCATCTAGATGTTGGAGCTGTCAGAAATCTCCTGACGAGGCTGTCATTTGGGCCCGTGGCAGATCAGGTAGAGCTAATGAAAAGAATTATAGGTGTGGTAATCTGTTGCCAGAGCTGAGGCACTGTGGCTAATGCTACTGTAAAAGGCTGGAAAAATAAGTTGGAGTGTGGTCTATCTACACCGAGATCCTAATCTGACAAATTCATAAAACCTGAGCTTAACCTTCTGTACCTGTGCAAGTCAGCAATCATGCTGGCACAGTACTAGAAAAGCATGTGCCTGCAGCTCTGCAGGTGGGTGTTGTGGCAATGTAAAATCTTCACAGCTGTTTGGTTTTGGGTTTATTTTCCTCTCCTGTCTGCAGTGCTAGTACAATTTGACTGGCACATGCTCCTTAAAGAGCTGTTAGAAATAGTTATCATTATTGTCTAGGTAAGAATATTGACTTTTTAAAGCTTCAGTTGGACCAATTATCTGGGCCTTCCTTGTGGGACGATGAACTCCCACTCCCAGTGCCATACCCTGACATCTCACTGCTTGCTAATGGGCTGAGAAATTCCCATGCCCATTACCTGGTGTTTTTGAGGAGAATATTGAAGGCAGTGGGACCACGTATGCCAGTGAATCACTTTTTCAGAAGCCAGAGACATTACATCTAAAAGGATTCACCAGGCTACATGCAGGGCTGCTGCTTCTCCTGCTCAATCTTAGTCCGCAGCATTCACTTACATGGCTCAAGACACAAAAAATTATCAGAGGGATGAGGACATGAATATGGTAGAAAACTAAATGGGTGCTCAAGAGAAGGAAGGGCTTTGAGTAGGGTAGAAAAAATGGCAAACTTTCAGAATGCTCTGTTGCTATTTCAGCAGCGGGTTCTGAGTTTTCAGCTATTTCTAGGGTTTTTGTGTGGTCTTTGGTTTGGGGGATTTTTTTGTTTAATACCAGAAGTACCTTAGTAATAAAAGTTAAATCTATTTTTACAAAGGAAAATAAGTTAAAACTTATTGCTGGGGTCAGTAACAGCTGTTGGAAAGGCTACTAGCTCCATGGAAATAAGAAAAGAGAATAAGAATTTTAGGAAATGTTAAGTAAATTAATAAGCAAATATGTATTTGGAATAGCACAGAAGGAGGTATGTATAGTTGGTTGTTCTTATTTTCTTGACATCTCTTTGCTGATACCCACTTTATAGAGTGGAAAGGCATTCTGGGGGAAAAGAAAGACATACAGAAATGTTTGTTAAAAAAAGCTTAAAAGAAAAAAGTCATAGTTTTTATATATATATATATATATATTATTTTTTTTAATAAAAAGTAATTCCACTGTGGCAGTAATTAGCCTCCTAAGGATGTGTACTATTAGGCTGTCTGCATGCTTCTTGGGTGGGCAAAAGGGAAGGCACTGTGCTTTCATCCTCTTACCTAATGCAACAAATCCAAGGTATGCACCAGTCAGTTATTAATGCACACCATGTTGAGGCTTAATGCTATTGTACTTGTTCCTTTTCAAGCTCCAGGCTGGTTGTACAAGAAAATGCTGCAAACAGCCTTGGGAGCAAAAGTCACAGTTAGGGATTATGTTCAAGCATTGAAGAAACTGTAAAAACTCTTTTGTTGTTTTCCTGTTTTTTGTTAATAAAGGACTGCTTTATTGGTTATACACTTTCAAGTAAATTTCTCAGTCATCTTTAGAAAAGCTGGTTTCAGCCACCTACATGTCTCAGAAGGAAAAATAAACTAGGCTGAATTTTGCCTGCTTTTCATGTATCACTGTGATGTCAAAGCAGCTGTTTATTCCTTAATGTACCCTTCATTCTTCTACTGAAACAGCTTAAAGTGATCTACTTTTTTTTTCTCCTCTAAAATTTAGAAGCTTTCTAACACAGAAGACAGTTCACTCCTGAATAAAGACTAGAACGGCATCTCTGAAGTTTTCATTATCTTGTACATCAAGAATGGACATTAAACATACTCAGTGCTTCCAGAATGAAGGGAGGAGAGAGGAAACCTCCCTGTATAAAGCTTGGAGTGGGATAGAAGGGATATTTTCCATCACTGGGCAGAAGTGAAAAAGTGAAGAGTGAGACATAAGAGCTCAGTGAAAACTGGAAAATTTCAAAACAATATTTAATCTATTACAAAATGTGTCTGTTCTGAAAGAGACTGTGTTTGTTAAAAACCATTTTGCCCACCCTTTCAATCAGCTCTAGAAAAGATGCACTTGTCCCCTCTGGTGTGTGTGAAAATGCAAAGGCTTCTGGTTTGAACTTTAGTATTTAGGCAGAGAAGGGAGGCTGGATAAGGAACAGGGTATTTGTTGTTCCTGACACAGTGGTTGGTCCGTCTCCTGTTTGGCACAGAAATAGTCCTTGGCTGAGAGAATGCACAAAAGCACATTACTGGGCACCTCTGTGGTGGCTGGCCAGGAGCCCGTTTGCCAGCCATACACAAGGACCGTTGCTGAATAGAAATGGGGAAGTGGGGAAGCTCATCCGCTGGGCAGGGAATTCTGTGGTGCTGACCTTTCCTCTTCCTCAGCTTGCACCACGCTGAAGCTATGGCAGTTCTGTCCTGCCTGGTTTCTCTTCATTGCTTTTTAACCAGCTGTCTCTCTCCTGCCAACAACTGGAGGTAGACCATTTAGCAGAATAAAAGTGGATGATTTGTAAAATAAGGAGTTCTGGCTGTTGTTCTGTGTGTTCAGCCCTGGGTAATACAGCCCTGGCTGTATCTCTGGAGGGTGGAACAAACAAACCTGGTGTCGTATAAGGCACATTTCTATGCCAGTCCTGATTACTCTTATTATTGTCATCATGCTATTGTTATATCCTAAAAATAAGTAAATTTAATCCTCTCAAAAATACTGGCTGCCTTAACTAAAATCATGCTGCAAACATGCTTTAAAGGCAGACCTTTGCAAATGCTTTTGCCTGATCATTACTTCACAACAACTAACGGGAAAAATTTGCAGAATTATGCTCTAATAGATTATAAATAAAGAAAAAAAATGGCCCCACTGCTATATTTATACTTCATACAATATATTTCTAATCTCTTAATCATTAAAGGAAATATGTTAATAGATTCACCTGTGGGGGGTTGAAGACATGAGTATTAACTCACCTTTTGACATTTAGAGTTTAGGATGGTAGTTAAATACTTGCCTTTCTTCCACCTCCATTCATTCCAATAGAAGCACAGTTTTCCAGTTGCAGGAAGGCCCTGGGATGGCGGTGTATGTGTGTGTTCATGTGGCTGCTTTCTGTGGACACATAAAATTGATGAGTACTTATGCTTACCCGAACGAAACCAGATTCAAGGAACAAATATCTGCTACACGTCTCTTCCATGGGATGAATAACTTATATCAGCATTTCTATATAAATGTTAATAATGTGTCTGATGTGATGGCTATCAAGCAATTTTTGTGCTGTGCCACAGACCTCAACCACAAAAGTCGGATAAATGAAATCTTATCTATCTTCTTTTCCAGTTTGCAGTTATTATTATTTACTTCTTTTGGCTATGAAGTGACAAAAAAAAGTTGAGGCTTTTTGAACTATAGTGAACATCTCTATTTCATAGGTTCATAATTCATGAACTCTTTGTCTGATTTACTGCACATTTGGTGGAAAAATCCTACCTCAGCTTGTGACCTAGGCTACAAATCTTGAGGCCAAAATGATTTGTGAATCTGGAATTTAGAACCAGGGATAGGGGCTAAATTTTATCTTATAATGGAAATCCATGTCATAGCCTTAATTAAGGGGACTCTTGCTGTTCCTTAATACATCTTTCCCAGCCCCTCATGCTTCAAAATACAGACATATGAGAAATTAATATTTATTTTTGTATACTGTGTTTATTTAAAGATCCTCAGTTAAGTGACAGAACTTCACAGACATCAGCACACCTGATTTTTACAATCCTCACTGTGCAGTCAGTGTTGAAGAATACTCTATAGCCAGCTACCACTCTGGGTTTTGCAGAAGTCTCATCTTTACAGCAAAGAGAATACCTTTAAAAAGGGAAAACTGTCAATACGCCCCAAACTGTTGTTTGCATAAAGCCATGTGAAAGCCCTAGCCAGAAGTGCTTTTCTTGTACTTTCTGTGGAAGCAGAGCTGCAGGGGTGAAGTTGATGTGGAGAGATGCATCATGAATCTTTCCACTGTTTCATAGGAAATGGGCTCTTCCGTGCTGGGTTACAGCCATTTTGTTCAAATCTTGGTGCTCACGTTTTGTCATTTTATCAGCCTTTCTTGAGTATCAGAGCTTCCATTTTAACACAGTGGCTTTTATAAGTAAGATGAATAGTTCACCACTTGGTTGTTGTGTCCTGGGGCATCTTCTAAGTAAAATTATAAAATGTGAATGTAATGGATTTCTTTTTTTTTCTGCACCAGGTCTGTAGAATGATTATTTCAGCATAGGGTACTGTATTGGTTTATAATAGTGTCGTGTGCCAGTCTTTTGTTTTCAACCTAGAACCACTTATTTTTCTAATAAGATATTGTACTCTATTTGCAACTTCAATATTTTCAGCTTTAGTAATGAGTGAAAAACACAATCAAGGCAAGAGTGTTTCAATATATCAAACTCATTCCAGTCATTATCAGAATATGGTGAGCTGGGGAAGGACAATTTCACCCTGGAGAAATCACTGTAACCTATACACAGCATAGAATTAAGTTATAAAGAGCAAGTGGATGCACATATAGATGGATGGTGAATGTTTTCAGCTCTTCCATCTGTCCAGAAATGAAATACTTTACCAATGAGTGGTATTTTACTGCTATTTCAATATGGCTTCTCTGCATGATTTTTCTTCACATAAAAGAAATGTCCTTTATGAAATTTAAAACATTTTCCCAGATATATAGATTTATTAAAAGCTTACTTTATGTTCTTTTTTTTTTTAAATTTTTCCTTTTTTTTTTTTTTTGCACCCTGATGATTATTTACCATAGGAGATTGCTTCCAGAAGTGTTAGAGGAGTCCAAGGGAGTTAGGCACCTAAATCCTATTTATTTTCAGTAAGAATGAGGTATTGATCTTTTGTAATGTGCTTTGAAAGTAGGAGTTTCTCTCATTATTTCATTAAAAATGAGAATTATGATAACAAAAATATGCAAATATTCTTTACAAAATAATCCTTTGACAGGGCAAGTCATATGAAGGGAGCCAGTGATGTAGAAATATTTCATCCATTTAACTTTGGTGTTCATACCTGCACACAGTTAACGAGCAAATCCATCTAGTGAAAATTTGTAGTCCTGGAATTAAACCAACCACGAAAGGATGCATAAAGAAGAGACTTGAAATAGATTGCTTCATCTTTTCCCCTACTTATAAAATACCTGTTGAGTTTATTTTCCCTGTCAAGAGATGGAGAGAATTGTTTGGTTTCTACACTGCAAAGAACCGCTTTCACAGGAAATGACTAAGATGCTTTATTTTCAAAGGCTTATTTAAGTTCCCTATTGTTCATTTTTCAGGAATGTGCCTAGTTCCTTAAATGGCACAGTAAAAGCCTCTGTGTTGACAGGAAGCCTTTTCCAAAGGTTAATTATTTTATGAGGAAAGAAATTACTCCTATATTGCCTGTTAACCTTTGGGGTTTTTTTTTGTTTGTTTGTGTTTTTTGTATTTTTTGGTTTTTCTTAAAATTATTTCCTTCATTTATGTGACTGCTTGGGGATCACAAAAGCTTTTTTCACTTTCTAATTTAGCTTATCTCTTAAATATTTTTCTCAAATCGGAACCTTATCTTGTTAATCTTGTTTGTTCTAGAGAGAATAGATTAAATTCCTTTAACTGTCCACTTTATTAAATTCCTGGTATAATTGATTAGTCTAACAAAATCAGACAAGTAGGAAATTTAATTTCTTAAAAGTGCATAACCCGTTGCTACTGCTGACTTTCTCATAAATGTGTGTTACAGTTATGAAAGATAATGAAAATTGTTTTCTTTTAATTAGAATTTTATAATAAGCATTTTTCACTACCAAAATAATTAAGTTTTCAAATGATACACTTTTATTTAAAAATACTAACCATCCAAGGTCCTTATCTTCTCCCCTGAAAAGACATATCTGATTTCATTTCCATGTAAAGTGCTTCAATTTTCACCAATCTTGGTAAGGTAGAAAAACACACACATGCCCATTCTAGAGGTGAGAGATGGAAGCAAAGTGACATTAAAGAATGTAGTCACTCTACCTCCTTGGTGCTATTGCAGGTGTTTCACTAGGGTTCAAATGGCCTGAAATTAGGACATAGCTTCTCTGGCTAGAGGCTCTTGGGGCTCCTTTGGCCTCCAAAACTGGGGTCCCAATTTCCCCACATTGAATATCCATATTGTCCAAGATAGCACACAAAGTCTGTAGCTGACCCCAAAAAATACTTGCACAAATTTTTTTAATGGGCGTTTTGTGGCACTCCAGTCTGGTGTGACATTGGCAGTTCTTAGTAGTGTGTGTAGAAGGCTACAGCCCTGAGCTTTTAAGAACTTTAGTCACATCCCATTCTAAAGAGCTGGAAAGGACCTCCAGGTGCCTGGCCAGCAAGGCAGCCACTGTACTCAAGGGCATATTCTACTCCTTGCTTTATACCAAGTCAAGTACATGTCGGAATTTGACTTTAGGGAGCAGAGTTGAGATATGATTAAGAAAAGTTACAATGTATATCTTGGTACTGAATCTCTGTATTTGACTCACGGAGATCCTGATAATTGGAAACACTTGTCTTGTCATCAGATTTATTAATTCAAATGTTTAGAGCGCCACACTCCAACAACTTCTCATGCACTATCAAGTACATGTTATTTTCATAGTTGTTGTCCATCAAGTAAGAAAGCAGCAGAATTCCTGGTCAACATACTGTACAATCAAGGGCTAATTTTATGCCATTTGTTAAACTGGAGCTCCACTGGAAAACAGACCTTGTTTCAGATTTAGGTTAAAGAGATTTTTATATGCCTTGCATTTTCTGCTTTTTGTGCCATATTGTGATGGCAGTCTTTCATTGGCTTTTATTCTGCTATTCTACGCCCAAGTGTATTTTCAATGGTAATTTTTTCTCCTTTTAGTTTTGTTATTTTTATACTCTTCCTGTTCCCTGAATATTAAAAGGTGTGTTTTGACTTTAATTACTAACTTGTTATTGCTAATGATGAGAGAAACTTTCTGAATAATCCCCTGAGTTTTCATAAGCCAACGTAACTCCAGAAAGCTAGGAGATGGAGATGAACTTTGACCAAAAGAAACAAAAAAATTTAACAGCCCTGTAACTGCTTAGCTTATGTGCTGGTTATGAGTTAAAAACTATTATCATTAGCTTGATATTATTAATAACTAAGCAGTGAGTATTCTAGGTCTTGGTTTTATAAAGGATGAGGCTGAAGGATAAATGGCTTTGAATCCCAAAGAATCATTTTAACTGAATTTTCTGACACAAAGTTTTGTATGACTCTGAGGAAAAATTCTCTATCAAGTACATCGTTTACAGTGTGCAAAACTCAAATTAAGAAGTACAGTTCACTCACTAATAAATGAATGTCATGGGTTTGCAAGCATAGTCCCGGAAGGGATGTCCTTGCAAAGGGGTGCTTACAGCTTCCTCTGGGACCTGATAGAACCTATCAGCTGGCCAGTTTGAATGTGGGCAATTCTTTAAGCCACTTAAAGTTGTGACCGCCTCTGTGATCCACACTTAAGAATAGACAAAGCCCTCTCTTGTTTCCGGTGTTGGCACAGGTGGCTGTGGGCCCCATGCAGGGGCCAGCGGGCCCGGCCCAGGCCCTGCTCGGGCCAGACTAGGCCAGGCCACGGCCATCCTGGAGCTGATGGGCCCTGTTCCACCCGTGGAACACCCCCCCCCCCCCCGCACAGCAGGACTGTGGGCAGCCGGAGTGACCCGGCTCCCCCTCTCCACTGTCTGCCCCTCTCCACTGCGGCCAAGATTCAGCTGAAGCTGCCCTGCTGTATGGCAAAAGATCATGTGACCAACAGCGATAAGCCACATTCCCGCTGCAAGGCCTAGGTGAGATTAACCCTTTTAGTGCTGTGAAGAGCTGAAAACCTGAGGGAAGAGAAAGAGGAGATGCTTAAAGCTGAAATTCTGTTGTAAAGCTATGATATATCAGAGTACCCATTGTAATTTCATGAAGGCATGGGGGGTGGAGTGTTCAACTCGTACTTGTGAGCAAAAGCACCTGCGCTGAGATAGGCAGATGCTGAAGCAGCTGTAATTTCATGAGAAGTTTGAACAGGGAGAGATGGAAGCAATGAGGACTTTTGTTCCAAATGGGAAAGTAGAAAACCTCAGTTCCTAGAGATGGTCCCAGAGATAGTCCTAGAGATGAAGATGAGGAAGACCCTTTGCTCCCAGGGAAGGAGAAGGGCCTCTGTTCTTAGAGATGAAATGCTCCCAGAGATGGGTGAAGAGAACTTTTGTTTCTGAACAGCTCAACCTTAAAATTGTACCCCAAAAACTTCAAGAGTGGACCCTCGAAAGCAGTTGTGGGAAAAGCTGCAAGTCGTGGGAAGGGACTCACATGCGAGCAGAGAACCAACCCAGGCGTCTGTCTCGTTGTGATAATGTGTTCATAGCATGGACAAGAGAGACTCCTCTTCCTAAATGGACTGAACAAGATTATTATGGAAGTGGTAAACAGACTGAACATCTCAAGGGTTGTCTTTTTTACACTGTCAGTGGGAGAAGGGAGAAAGGTGGGGGAGGGACGAGGAGAGTTCTGAAGGTGTGGTATGATTTTTTTTTTTCTTCTTTTAGGTCTGTTAATAAACTTTTTTGTATTCTTTCAAGTTTGGTGCCTGCTTTGCATTTCTCCTAATTCTTATCTCACAGAAGATAAACAGTAATGAGTATTTTGGACCAAACCACTACACTAAATTGGTGTTTCTGCCTGGTTAAAACCGAACCTGCTACAATGAATTAAGTTAAATGCATACAGAGTGTGCCTAACTTTCATTGTTTAACCTTTTAATCTAACCAAACAAGATTATAGGACTGTTAATTGGCTTTTGACATTGGAGTATTTTTTATGTAGTGATAGGTTTCAAAACCTGTTGAGACGGTATTCATGGATGTATTCAGTTGCCTAAGATGAAAATTACTCGGGCTTTTGTGAACTCATTTAAGGTCAGATACTGCTTTTAGAGTTTTCATTCTTATTTGAGTTACTTTCAAGTTACAGCAGAGTTGTGGTAGTGTTACATGCTCTTACAAGAAAAAGAATAACAATTTAAAGAGGTGAAGAGTCTAACAACTTTCTTCAGTTTTTGAAAAATCTTTTTATCTTGATCCCCCAAATATGCATTCTTCCTCCTATGTGCCTCATTTTTCTTCATAGGTAGATTCCTTGCAAATAGTTCTGTCTGTCCCAAGTTTGGGTACAACTGTTACCTATTTTCTTCTCTCTCTCCACTAGAAAAATATTCTTAGGATATGTAATGTTGCCCAATTTTTCAACAAGCATTTGTGTGGTTACACTTGCCAAAATCCTCATGATTATTATCCCCACTCCCTGTGTTGTGTCCTCATCTGTTTTTGCCTCCAAGCTGATAGGATAATTGCTCCTGTTTGCTTTGCAATCTACCCTTAAATGTAACGCAAAAGCACTTTGCAAAAATGATCCCCATCAAGAAAGGACAGAGTAAATCCTTATTCTATGAGACCATACGCCTTTTGGAGAAAAGATAGCCGTTGGGGTTGTTTATCTGAAAGACCCAGTGCTTTCAAAAACCTGTTAGAAGAGAAGAACCCAAATGCCCAACTCATTCCTCTTTTTCAGATTTTGTTCTCAGAGAAAAAGGTTTTAATATAACTGTCTGAGACAGTATCTTCCAAAGGATCAAGGTCTCATAAAAGTACAATAACAGCTGTCAGAAAACTGAGTTTACTACTCACTAGGATGCTGTGCAGTCCAGTACGTAATTAGAAACTTATTCTCCATCTGAGAAAGAGATGAATAAAACAGGTTGCCACAGTTTTAAAAGAGCTTCAACTCAGCTTGTGATATTCTGCTTACAGTTTTGCACAAGCAGTCATTCTGGTCAGGATTTTCTCCTTGCCAGAAATTGTGCCTGAGACTTGCAGCTATCAGAGTTGCTTTTTATGAATATTTTTTCATATGGTCTGGTTTGGGCTCTCTGCAAATAAAATTAGCCTTGTTGTGTCCAAGAGCATTTTTTCTTTCTGACCCTCAGGTTAATGTGTTGTTCTTGAGAGACATGTGGGATGGCTCAACGACTCAGCTCTGGTTAGAGAGTTGATGAGCACCCAGGATTTACTCTGGCTGAGGGTATAAGCTGCAGGTGCTCACAATGTTTTCAAAACCCAGGTTCTAATCTGTGAAACTCCTTGGTTAGAGGTATTCTCATGATAACACCGATTAGTAGGATGCCAGAGGAAAACAGTTGTTTTTAATATTCCTGCAACAGAAGGTAGGCACCTTGCCTATTGTTTATTCCATTCAATACCTTGTGAAAATGTCCTTACAAATGGATCTTCTTTTGAGCTGCCCAGCTCACTCCAGTCTAAGCAAGTTCTCAGGCTACAGGTTTCAATGGATGAGTGAGACCACGTGGATGGAGGGGTTTCTTGAGCCACGATGTTGCAATAAAATTAAACTTCCCATGTTGCAGTAATATTAAAGCTTGGTGCTTCATAGACAAGGTCTCTGGAAGGTATTTGCTTGTTTTCCACAAATTTCACCAGAACTGGCTCTTCTTCATTAACTTTTTTATAAGGTGGGGACAAAGAAAGGCCAATGGTTTGCAAATAAGAGAGTGCGCTGCCCACAGATCCAGAGACTGGCCCAACAGTCTTCATCAACAAGTAGAAATTACAGTGATTTTTCCCTCTGGCTTTTATCAAGTCTAACAAAAGGGTTATCTAAAATATGTAATACTTGATTTTTTTTCTTATTTTTGTATTGGATTCTATTTAATTTGGTCTCTTCTTTTCTGTTGGGATAGATTTTCTCTTTTGGCTCTGCAGACACAGCCAGATAGGAGTCCTGAAGGCTGGAACAAAAAATTTGAGAGAGACATTGAGGACCAAATTCTCCCCTGAACTGAGCTATGCCTGGCTCCATTGAACTCAGTCATAATGGCATGAGGAATCAAGCAGGCTAGAAGCTGGTTCTTAGTATCAACTCCTACTAGCTCTTATCTTTGCTAAATCTTTATGGCACTGTAGGAAAGCTCATTTCATCCTGTTTTTAACTGAGCCTCTGATGTAGCCATTTTTCAGTGGCACTTACACACCTATGGGGGGTGTGAGGTCTGCAGAACTTTTTGGCTGTTGAAAAGGGATTGCTACAGGGTTAGAGCCTTGCCTCGGGGAGAGCGGCAGCCTTTCCTTAGTGCCAGCACTAAACTAGAGTTGTCCAGGGATTTTGGAAAGTACCTTCTAGACTTTTCTAGTTTAAAAGAACTCTCAGTCTTTCTGGCTTTTTCCTCCTTTGATTTCTGGGAAATGACCCTTTTTATTTTCTGAATGGCAGGTTCCCCACTGTTCCTCTCCTCCCCAGTCAGAGAGACTCCTGTGTGCCTTCCATTGTCCCTGGTTTGCTTTGAGTATTTGCCATTTTTGTCTGCATGTCTGATCCCTCTGGTTGCGCCAAAGTTACCGGACCTCTGGAGAAAACACACCCAACTGCATCAAAAGGCTCTTTGAGGAGAGTGAGTCCATCAGTGCACACACAACTGGAGCACCTGGAAAAGCACTCTTGCTGTCATTCTTCTGCATTGTCTCATTTTACCTCTGTCTGGTCTTGTGACAAGGGGTTGTGTTCTATCCCTTAACCTGGCTTGTGCTCCCTTCAACCTTTTTTAGAAGCTTGGCTGTGTTGGGAAAGGAAATCAGAAGACCTACTTTTAACATTTCCTGTTGCATATGTGCTACACTGATGGAACATCATATTATGTCATTGCACAACTTTTTACCCATTCTCTACTGTTAAGGAGTGGAAAGATAAATTGTGGGGAGGTAGAGGGGACACAGAGGACTTAAATAGGTTACATAGTCACCTATTTTAGAATATTGCCACATCAGAGAAGGGATCTCAGACCAACATATGGTGTCCAATTTTAGATACTGTACTGGCAAAAAGAGGTGGTCCAATGTGAGAGACTCCAGAAACTGAAGGGCATGTCGTGTGATCAACTCCAGAATCTGTGGGAGTAGTTCAGTCAAAAGAAGAAAGGACTGGGATGGAAAGCACATGCTAATATGACAGCAGACACGAAAAAAGTTGGTATAAACAGAAAGGGAATAAACTGTTCTCTGTGCCCAATGTTTCAGAAACAAGACATTTGTTTTCAGCAAGGGAGAATAAAACTATGTATCAGTCAAAGCTTGCAAATGGTCAGGATAGTTAAGCATGGGAAAAAAAATTCTGGATAGAGGGACAAATCTTCACTGATCGTCTTTAAGAGCAGATTAGGCAAATGTTTGGTGGTAAAGAAATAGTTAACTGAATTTGCCTCGGGGTAGGATGGTGGGGTAAAGGACTGCATTAAGTGTATTTCAGCCCATTTTATATAATTTTCCTTGCTCAGAGCAGAAAATGGTGTTGAGACAGGCTGAATATATCCAGGTAAATTGTTTTTATTTTAAGACCTGTGAAACGTTAGTTGTCCCTCAGTTTCTCAACATGCAAATAATGGACTTTAATTTGAAGGTAACATATATACAGTGTGTTATGTGGTGAAGAGTTTCAAAGTAATACAATGAAAGGTGAACACTTTCCTGTGCCAATAAGCTTCAGACACTGCTTGGTGAATTGCTTGCATTACATTCCAAATTTGAACTGCTGAGGTCTACATAAATTCAGCTTATTCATACAGCCATGCAGAAAATCTCCAAGATGAGTTCTGTATTAACAGCAAGAAAGGGTCAGTCTGATAACTTAATGATCTGGCTCATAATTTGAATCCATTGCAAATTGTCTATAAGCATCTCTGGGAACTGAGACCAAACATGACCTTAACTTACAGAAGTATGAATTAGATCATGTAATATTTCTGAAACTCACTGTTGTCATACAAACAGTTCAGATTATCAGAACAGTAGTGGTCATCTTGTGGCATATTCTAGGTTCCTTTTGGTGTAGTCTTTCATTTTTTTCAAAGGATGCTCTTCCCACTTTTTTTTTTATTTCCTACATTAAAGAACTTAGAGGACCCACTTAACAATGTTAAAGCTCACACAATGACTATGAATTTCAGATTTCAGTATTATTGTACTTGCATGAGGACTTTTGTTTTTATTCTATTATGGAAAGATGATTTCTGTTTATAATGGATAACACATAGCCTTGACATTAAGCAGGTAGGCTATACCCAGTCTAATATTCAAATAGAGTCGGTTCTCCAGTCCTGTATTCAAGTACAAAGAAAATAACTTGTCTCTTTCTCACTATCAGAGCATTTTATTATTTATTTCCTGTTCCCTGGCTGCTGTAGACTTTCATGTATTTGGTATGTTGTACCTGTAGCTACTTAAGTTAAATCCAACCTCCCTGCTTCCCTCTACTAGTTTGTTGATGTAACTTATTTTTATCAAGACAACAATACTTCTTTATCTAGTTTGGGATTCTTTTTCTATTATTTTGGAAGGTAGTTTTCAATGTTCCTTGCTCTTCTTAATTAATAAGCTTTTTTCCATTCGCTTACAAGAAGTGAAGTGAAGTGAAGTGAAGTGAAGTGAAGTGAAGTGAAGTGAAGTGAAGTGAAGTGAAAAAAAATAGGAACAAGAAGTAGAGGCTACTCATAACCTTAGGATTAATGGCTATTTCCTCTTTGTGGAAAAAAAAAAAGGGCTAAGAATTAGGGAAGACAAAGTTTATAGGCACTGAATGCATCCCAGTTTTTGAAAAAAAATGCTCTATTTTGCCTTTTCTTGAGTTGTTCCTTTGTCACCCTGCTTGAACTGGTTGAAGATGTCAACAAAGGGGAATAAATTACTATTTTTTACAGCTATATCATCACCATATTGTACTGTATGAAAAGCCAGGATAAGCTAATGAGTCACAAATAGAAGAGCTTTACTTCAATTAAAAATAATACAATAAATTAAAAACAAACCCCCCTTCACAAGCTGCTTGAGATACTCAGAAAAAACAGCATATATGGTGTAAATGGTAATTTCAATCTGTGTGAGAATGTAATTTAATTTAATTTAATTTAATTATTATTTCTTTCTGTCTGCAAACACCTCATAACCTACACATTTTAACCAATACTTTCACTAGGTTACGTGCTGTGATTTAATTTTATTGTAGAACCTCTCTTTTTATAGATGCTTAAGAATGGAAACAGTATGAGTTTGGAAGGTTGCGTAGTATGGAATGATATTAAAATATTTTACTGTTTCTTAACTATAGGAAAGTTTCAGTCTTCCAAAATGAAATTGCTGTACTTCTCTTAGGAATTGAATAGTCTTCCTAATTTTTAAAACTTTCTTCAAGTAAAAAGTTCAGCACCATGATTTGGAGAAATATATTCTCTCTCTCCATTTTCATGGGTTAGTAAATGATGCCTTAAATTGCTGACAAGCAATGTATACAGTATTGTCACCCTTGGCACGCAGTCATTTCCAAAGAATGTGTCTTCTGTGTGTGGTTTGCAAAGAGAATGGGGGAAAAAAAGCAAAACACTGTACGGATACTTCAACAGACTTCAGGGAACATCAAGCCAAATCTCACTGCAAGTTGACATCACCTCGATGAAGAAATC
Source organism: Aphelocoma coerulescens (assembly GCF_041296385.1). NCBI lineage: Eukaryota > Metazoa > Chordata > Aves > Passeriformes > Corvidae > Aphelocoma > Aphelocoma coerulescens. The sequence goes on from NC_091015.1 coordinate 83,201,838, forward strand.
CAGCTTCATGTTACTGTCAATAGGTATTGTAACAGGCTTGGTGTCAGCTTCTTCATAGAACAGAGGATTTTACTTGCCTTTCTCCCCATCATAGCATTTGCTATTTATTCCCTGCACCCTGGCTGCTATGGGCCTTTATCTACATGATACGCTGTTTCTATGGCATATTAGGTTAAGCCTAACCTGCTGTATTTTAGCATACTTGCCATCAGCCTCCTAGCACAATAGCAGACTTCTCTTGTAAGACTTTTTGTGTGCATGCATGCACAGACACGCACAAGTGAATAATACAGCACAGGGTACGCATACTGCACCTGTCAAATGTATAAACACAGAGTGGATACAGCTATCTGAAAGAGATAGTGTCAATCAGATCTATGAGAAGGGGGAGCTTGTAGTAGATGGCATATCTGCTGAAAGCAGGCAATTTTAATTATCTAAGATAGTTTGAAGCTATGAATAATTTATTACCCATAGAAGTCTTTTTTAAAGCTTCTAATCCTGGCGATCCTCTGATATTCAGATCACAGTCCCTGATGCTTCCCTATTTGAACTGTTGCTCTGGAGGCACTGGAGGGAAACTATATGTTTCTCTCTAGCTAGTCAGCATAGATTGAGTTGTTTTGACAGCCCAGCATGAGACTGTAATAGTCCAGCTAAAGATCTGAAAAATACAACACACAGCAGAAAATAAAACATTTCCTTGGACAGTGATAACCACCCTGAAAAACACAACACACTCCAGAATAAATAAGGGAGGGTTTGGGGGTTGGCTTTGGATGACTGGGGCAGCCTGTACAGTACAACTGTGAACACAGCAGTGTTATCCTATAGGTTGATAACAATTAAGATGAAAAATACCCTTACAGTACACTAGTTAGGAGTTCAGTCACACTATTGCTCTGTTTGAACTCTTTTGAAGCCTGCAGTTTTGTGTGCTTCCTGCAGATTTGATAGAACTTAGCAGCTAATTTCCCCCCCTCCAAAAGCCTGTTTCTCTCTAGGCTGTCCGTGCTGAGTGGGACAGGACTGCATCATTGGCACGGCTTGAAAGCAGAGAAAACTGCTCTCACATACACTTAATCCACTTCATTTTTTCCCCTCTTTCACAAGTTCCTAAGCAGCGAAGAAGCCAGGAAGAATAAATAAGAATGAGGAGAAGGTTCTTGGAGGAAGAGATGGGAAGTGAAAGACAAGGAAGCATTCAGGAGGTGGGAGATGTGCATGGTGTGTGGAGCACGGGTCATAAGGGTGACAGGATCAGTGGGGTTAAAGAGTAGCTGAGGAAGCAGAGAAGGGGCTGACTTCATCAGAGCTGTTAAAAATAGGGCAGGTCACCCTAGAGCTGCTAACATATCTTTTATGCTCAGGTCTTAAGTTCACAATGAAGGACCAGGGGCTCCATTAAGCAATGCACTCAAGCAAAAGCCTAAAACTGGTGAATACCTTGGCATCTTAGTGAACCATGTCTGAAGGTAAACCATGATCTAAGTTTGTCTGTAAGCCTCTGCTACATTTTGAGAGACTGATGCACATGACAGAGCAGGATTTTCCGTCTATATGTGTCCATTTGAGGTGATGGATCTGGAAGTCTGGATGAAGATTGTTCAGACATGGAGTTTGAGAGCTTAGAGGAAAACAGCCTGTTGTAGAGAGGAACTGAGGAAACCCAAAAGTCTGTCAGATTCACAGTTCTCAAATGCTGGAACAGACTGCTTGGGAAAATGGTTGAATCACCATCTCTAGAGGTATTTAAAAAACATAGAGATTTGCCACTTAGGGACATGGTTTAGTGGTGGACTTGGCAGTGCTGAGTCAATTAATGGTTGGCTTTTGATAGAGGTTATTTTCCAACCTAAATTATTCTGTGATTCTCTGCTCTGAGTCCCTAGCCCAGCCATAAAGAGACTCAAGTAATGGGAAATATCTTACATCAACTGAGCAGGTCAAAAGCAAGCACAGGATAAAGTTAACCTACAGAAGGAAGAGGATGATAATACTTGGAGCATGGAGCTTAGGTGAAAATGCTAAAGGAAACCCATCCTATGTAATGCAACACAGTCTGCTACTGCTTTCCTTGTTAGATATGTTCTGTACCCTGTACACTGTACTGCTTTATTGTCTAACATTTATTGTAAAATGTACAGGATTTGCAAAGTGGCAGATTTGCTGTAGGAGCCCTAATTGCTGAATTGTTTTATTTTTGCATGCTGTTTTTCTCTAAAGCAGCAATGCAGTGTTGCTGAATTGTGCAGACAACATGTGTGCAAAAAAGACACAGAGGAATGTATGTAAGTAAACACCCCTGCCTGCACAACCCTGGTGAGCTTTTTGCTGAATTTCCAGTTTATGATCTGACTTCAGTGACAGCCTTGCCACCAAATTACTTTAGAATGAGTTGTAGAGAAAAGCCTCTTGAGGCAGTGAAACAGCAGGTGGCCTGCTTAGTTTGTTGTGGTGGCACCTTATGAATAACTCAATTGATCTCCATATGCTTCCATTCACTCTTGCTCACAGCAATGCTACCGTAAACACTGAGCACTTCAGCATCTGATAGCAAAGGTTTTATTCACATAAAAAATGACATACTGGAAGGGAAACGTTTCACTGCAGACATTACTTTGTCATCTAAACCCACTTTCAGTGCCAAAAGCTGATGCAAAACTCACGTACTGGAGCAGTCAAAAATGAAAATTACATGAGTTGTTTTGCAGTGATATATTAAACTAGGCTCTAAGATCACAGTTGTCTGGTAGAAAAATTTGAAATTCACCTATGCAAAATGTTTTGCTCCAGTTAGTGACTTCTGAAGTTTCTGACACTTGTCTTTCAGCCTTGGAAAGCAAGCCCGGAAATTTATATGTGGTGGATGCCTGAGTTGTGTCCCTGCCCACCCACATGCAGCAGACTGTCAGCTGGGTGTGTGAGGAGAGCAGGATCTTGTGTTACCTGTGTGCTAGAGAGCAGTCTAGGTTTCAAAGCTAATGCTGATAGAAACACATATGTTCCCATGTCATGGTGATTCTAATATGGTTCTGATCTCAATGTCTGGTACCACCCAGTGCAGCAGCAGCCTGTTCTGAGTGATATGCCTTCCTTTCAGCAGGTGTTTCCTTCAGCAAAGTGCCACACTACTGTACCCCCAGTTCTTCCAGTTCAGAGCTAATATAGCCATCACCCACTTGCATAGTGTAGACCTGGTGCACTGAGGTGGCTGTGGATCAAGGAAGCAGTGTTAAGTGGAAAGACCAAAGAAAGAAAGCTCTTCATCTTGCTCTGAGAGGCAAGCACCCAAGGACAGCATATAATGCTGTGTCTTTAAATCACCACCTGACTATGGAATAGGATCATCATAAAAACTTTGTAATGCGTGGAAAGGAGAGGGTTGGATTTATGTTTACTAGTTTTGAGATACTTAGATAATCAACTTAGTTAGTCAGTCATCTTAGTCTCCCTATTTAGAGGAGAAAGTAGCTGAAGTTTCTGTCTGAAATAATTATGTGGAGGAGCCTTTCACTGCTGTTAAAGTTGTCTGAGTACTTTCTACTCTCCTGGGATGATCCCTCCAGACCCCAGTGGGCAGAAGTGACTGCAAACAGCATGGTAGTCCAAATGTGGCAAGAGACCCTCAGGCGACAGGCATGGGGAGTAACTGCACATCACGAGGTGTAGACATAGCATGGTGGAATTGGAATAATTCTTTTTTAATTCATAGCATTGTGCACATGTGGTTATCCCTTACCCTTGGTAGTTCATACCCAAAAAAACCTAAATATGTGTGCACACTACTTCTGCAGATACCATGGTTCTGTAACTTGGATGCCTCTGGTATCAGGGGTGATTCTGGGCTGTCAGTGCATGGTAGTGGAAGATGCCTATTGTTTACACAGAGCAGAACATTGAGCCTTGGAAACAGATCCTGTTAAAAGTGTGATCCTGTTCCTGATGTTTCCCTGTTACCTAGTTTATCCAAGAGTCTCATCTAACATCTGAATTACTTATTGTTTTTTCTCACCAGCTTAGCACTAACAATGTAATATATAATAACGTGGGTACAGTGGATATAAAAATAAATGGGTCTCAGTCACGTCCAGTAATTCAATTTCATGAATAATTCATTTTAAATCACTGCATGTCTATACTTTTGAGTTTCTCCTATAACTTGTTATTGAGAAACCCTCTTCAGTGCAGTCTCCTTTAGTGAATGAAGTCACAGGATTATTGCATTGCTGTCTTTCATATGCTACTCTGTTCATTCAAATTAATTCCAGATACACTTAGAACACCAAATTAAGTAGGAAAATGTGGTTTTAAGATGAACAGTCATCACTAGCTCATTTTAATGATCTATTTATCTTTTAAAAAAATCTTCTTATTTTTGTCTAGCTATGAAATGGCTGAGTGATTCACTGAGACAAGACTGTCCAGTTATTGCTACATATTGCATCTCAGTCTGATTTGTTGATGGATATGAAAGATGACAGTTTTTAAAGAAAATTCAATATATATATTTAATGGGGTTTATATATTTAGCTTTAGCACATAGTTTGGTTTCATGGCATTTTCTGTATTTATGACATGATTTTTTGTTTCATCTAAAATACTGATTTTGGCCTGCAGCTCAGCTATGATTCATGAAAAAATATCTATTTTCAGAAGCAAATGTTTTCTAGCACTGGTAGAATATGCTACACGCTATATAATAATGTTATAAGAAAAATTATGAGTATGTATTTAATTGTTCAGTTGAAGTTACTAAGCATGCATGCTCTTTTTTTTTTTTTTTTTTTTTTTAACTGTGCTGTATTTTTCTTGTACTATCCCCAAACTCTTTCCAAGCCAGCCTACCTTAATGAGTTGGGCCTTAGGATTATTTTACTGTGTTCTCTGGGGAGACATCTTTCTAGTTTGAATACATACAAGATTCACTCAGAACACTGAGCTAGGTATGGAAATGTCTTAAAGAGATCTCATTGGTTTCATAATTCTGTCTTTCTATACCTTTATCTCCAGTAGAAAACAAAGCCTTAAATTTTTTTTATAGAATAAATACTATGAAAATATTGAAAAATCACAAACAGTATTACAAACAACAGCTAACAAAGGATAGAATATTAGCAATAACAAGTCAATTCACTCCAAATAACTCGGTGTTTGTCTCCTGGATTCAGAAAATGTACATCAAGGATGACCATACTGTCCTGATGTAGTTGTCTTTTGCATGGCCAATGTATATGAGCTACAATAATTTCACTTAATCTGAGTGATGAGAGCCAGTTATGAGGAGCCAGAAATGTTGCTACTGCTTCCCTTCAGACTGTGTAATGAAAGGCATCTTTGCAGCCCACCTTAGAAATACCAGCAGCAGTTGTGCTGAACTGCAATGATTGTTCAGACCTATCTCAGCTGTTTTCCTTCTTTATTCACTTTAGCTACCTGGGATTAATTTATGTGCTGCTTTTACACATGGTTCAGTTGACAAAATCCAGTTGCATCAATGCAGGGAGTCTGTCTGCTTTTTTTCATAGTTTCCATATAGGCTGAATGAGTAGGTTATAGGAGTGTATGTTAATGGAGTACATACATGACTGGGTCTGCATGTCAGAGTGGAGAAATTTTTGAGTCCCAGTTCTTCTGGAGACACATCAACAAGATGCCTACATTATCTATGTCACCTTGATTCCTCAGTACAATCAATCACAGCTTCAGTCATTTATTGTGGTTAAGAGTAAAGGAGAAATCCTATAAAATGGTAAAACACACTTACAATTTCATGAACAGAGAAGAACTTTAGGTATTTTGACTTTACTGTATATTTGGGCAGAGGGGATTGGGGGCGTGAGGGCATGGGAGGAGAAAAAATATCTCAAAAGTACCAGATCCTCTGACAGCTGTTTTTCCTTTATTTTGGCAAAACACCTTCCCATGGGAATATGTTACTCCACATTACTGGAGGTATTTCAAAGTCTCAATGAAACAGGAAACAGTAACGATGAGATCTTTCCAGACATCGCTCTCTCATTTTTGTTGTGCTGCCACCACCTCGCACCTTTGTCAAGAGAAATCAGAGCAACAGCAGCCACGGATAGCCTGAGCCTATTTATCCCCGTAAAATGCCCATCTTGTTCTGGGCTTGACTCAAATCCAAAGAGGGGCCTTCTTTTATTTCTTCTCTGGCTTTAACCTCAGATTCAGTTAGGGTGGATGCAAGTTCAGTATTAGTTTTCTCCCATCACTTCTTCAGTCAGCTAAAAGACCCAGCTTTGTCATTTCTGAGCTGGGATCACAGTTCAGAGGCTCATTGTCTCTCTGCCCCTCGGTGCCTGACTAACGAGCTGTGCACCTTTATGATGTTTGCATATAATTTTGCAGAGGTTGATTATCTATATGCACTTAGCCTGGCAAGCAGCTTCCATTCTAACACACTATTTTACATCTACCTTTAGCTTTGTCTTGGAAAATTAGACAGTGAAAGCACTGAAGCACAAGCTTAAATCTGTCTCTGTGGAGGAAAGCACTCAGACATGTGCTTAAATGTAAATATGTGCTTAGATCCTATCATTAAGTCAAAGAGACTCAAGTGCGTGCTTTGAGTTAGGCATATGCTTACATCCTTTTTGAATAGTGATGCTTTCCTGAATTAGCACCTTAACTTGGCCAGGAAATTGCCACAATTCCTATGAAAGAAAGGAAATATTTCTGCAAAGTCCAAAGGCACCAAGAGGTTTTTGAATCATAGGTCATTTAAAATATGCTGATTTTAAATTTGAATTTCTATCTTAGCTTTTCCTCTGTCTAGCATAAGAGGGATTTTTTATCACTCAAGCTTTCAAGACTGGTCATTTCCAAGGCTACAGTAAACGCCTTGAAATGTTGTAATGAAGGATAACTAGGTTTCTGGAAAAGATTTAAAATTCATGTTTCATACCAATTGCTGACTCTTAAAGATCATGTATGAACTCAACGTGGAGGCACAGTTTATCTGACCTGTGGCTGTCAGGAATTGCTCACTTATTAAACAAGTGCTGCTCATTGATGGAGGCATATATGACTGGACTAGCAGAGCACTTAGCAGATCAGATACATCATATTCTCATTTCCCAGTCAGTTATAACTCCTTCAAAACAAATTAATTATCTATATTTGGAGGAAATGGATGGTGATGAGGTTACGATCATAGTACAGATATCTGGGAACAGGTCCAATTCATATGGCTCTATGCTCTTCATGTTCATGTTGTTTAATCACTCCTACTGACTTGTAGCTATGTCAAAAGAGTTTTTTCTTTGGCACCAAGTTTGATGAAGATCGAAATCAAGTGTTGCAGGTGTGAATATGCTGGCTTCTGTTAATGGTTGGTATTAGAAGTATTAGACGGATACTTTTATAGTTAAAAGCAAAGAAAGCTTACATTAAATTGAGCAGACCAGAGCAGGGTGCATGACACATATTTTGGTTTTGAGGCATCTCTGCAAGAATTCAGTGGCATATGCAGCCTTCATTGCTACGTCTTCTCTAGTGAATGCAATGATTCTGGGAAGTTCTGGACTAGTGAGTCCAACTGTAACAGAAAGCTTTGCTTCCACATAAGGAAGTGTGTTGGAATCAGCTAGATACACATAAAAAAGGTCCTTGCCTGCATTTGATTCACAAACTAAAACTGGGCATCATTTAGGAAGGTATGGTTTAACATAGGCCAAATGTGTTGTAGGCACTGCTCTAACAGTTTTACAGCACAGGCAACTGTGCTTCAGTAACTGGGAGTACTGTCTAGTAGGGTTTTGCTTACTAGCATGTTTGTAGCCAATAGGGCAAATTTTATAGTCACAGAAGTGCAAGAGATGGTCCTCACACTTTCCCAGATTATACTGAGTGGATGCTAGACCCTTGGAATGAAAACACAAAGACAAAATTTATTTAAACTCCCATAGACTCCATAATGCTCGGGGATTTTCCTTTGTGGAGTAAGGGTAGTCACGGCAGCAGCTAAAATTTTCTGAAGTAACAGTTTCTACCTTTGCCAAAGAGAAATAATGAAAAAGTTTTGAGTGTTCAAGAGTAGGATCTTCTGTAGGTTGTTCAGGCATGGCAGATTGTCTGCAATCTATCTCTTGGTCTGGCAGCTGAAAAACAAGGGCAAGAGAAGGTGAATTACATAGTGAGTGGGCCTTCGTTTTTGTTTTTTTCAGGTTGCCTAGTACCTTGCCTGGCTCTCTTTGCCAGGCAAGATTGTCTAGACTCAGACTGCAGTGACTGACTTTCAGTCCTCTCAGCCCCCAATGACTGGGCTTCAAAGATCTCTCATTTTCCCTTGATTCTCTTCCCTCTGCATACTCAGCCTTTTCCCTATGACTGTATCTCCAAGAGGGAAGCAAGGAAGCTTCCTATCCCATTGAAGGCATTCAGCCCTGAGGAGTGTATCCCTGACACTGGAGGAACCACAGAAAGACAGAGGTTTGGATCACAGGTGGTGGAATAATACAGTAAGGCAGTTGCAAAGCTAGACTTTAGAATTTGCTCCTGACCTCTCTCAGAAAATCAGAAATACTACTGTTTTGCTATTTCAGAGATTTTATATGAAATCAAGTTGATTAATGTGAGAGAGGTGTTGAGACAAAACTGGTGAGTAGCAATGTGAAGTCAATGCATCTATCAGTAGTCACTTGTGAGCTGTTTTACGGTTTCTCCTATGGTGTTTTCTGTCTCAAGTTATGTTGTTTTTTTTGTTTTTTTTTTTTTCTAGTAGAGAGATACCATCAGCAGGAGGCTCACAAATGTCAACTGTAATTAAAAATGTAATTTTCAAAAGCATTTTGCAGTTTATTCACATGGTAAATGGTTTCCTACCCTCTGAACTTTCAGCCTGCTGAGCTGAGCTGAAGAGTTAGACATTCTCTTAAAATCCTTACATTTTCTCACAAGTGTAACGAGGCACTTGTCAGCTGGACAAGCTGGCAATGAAGAGTTCATCTAATGGTGTAGAGCTTGAAAACATAAAAAAAGGGGTTTGTTTGTTCACCACAGTTTTCATCCTTGTCATATTACTTCCTGAAAATTCCATTCTGCTCTATTTTAATATTTCAGTCCTTTTTTCTTCTCTCAGTCCTTTTTTTACTTAAGGCATGACCTTCTTGTTTCATTATCCAAATGAAAATACAATCCTATTAACCTCTACTACCATCAAAATATGTCTTTTTTTTCCTGGTCTTTGATGCCCTGGATCTGTTGGATAGTTGATTATACTTTAGATGGTTTCCTTTGTCTGGTATCTGAGCACCTATCAAGATAAAGTAATTTTTCCTCATGACATCTCTATGTGGAAAGGAAGTGTTATTATTAAATATTCATTAAACAAGAGAAAGGTTGATTCCAGAGCCCAGTGATTAGAACAGTCACCAGGTTCATGGTATCCTCAAGTCACTCTTCTGTCATTACTCATGCAAAGTAATCGAGCAGTTAGGGGTACTGTTTTACTCTAACAGAATAGATTGGTTTGAGCTCTTCTGTGGGATGTGGAAGGTCACAGGTCCAATTTCTACCACACACTGAGGTTTGAATCCTTATTTAGGACCTCTTGTTCAGGGCTAAATTCCTACCTATTTTCCCTCTACTCCCAGATACTTTCTTGTAGGTTCAGTAAAGCTCTGCTTCATGTTGTTGGCCTATCCTGGCTCTGTTGTCCAGACAACAGATGAGAAGTTTTAGAATATTCTTCTGACCATTGTGAGAATCTTTCTTTGAAAGCTGAGTCAAAGCCTGAGCAGTTTATCAGTTTGTTGGGTAGTATCAGTGGTTAGGTTGATTTTGCAATTCAGACTGGTAGCAATGCACAAGTTTATGAGATTAGGAGGGAGCTAAGCAAAAGTTTTGAAACCTGCCAGAAATTTACATGATAGATGGAGGAACCTGCTACTTTGGAAGAGTTAGGTAGTTCTATCAGGCTAAATCTCTTACCCATCCTGGAAATCTATCTCATGGATGAATTGTACAGAGAGACAGAGGTGAATGTTGGGGAAGAAAGACATAAATACAGTGCATTGTAATTTATAGTAGCTGTTAAAGACAGTGAGTGTAGTAGTGCATTAACTGAATTAACAAATAAAAAAAGAGGAAGGTGAGAGGAGAGAGACTGTAATTAACAAGAGCTACTGGCGGTTACTATTATTTGTTTATTGTTTCTCTTTTCTGTGACTGCTATTTATCTTTGTCTTTTTAGACTTTACACTCTGGAGTGTCTTCCTGTGCTCAGAAAATATGCCACTTCAGTGTAAATGAATTTTTGTAAAACACAGACTGTACAACTCTCCCCTGTCCTTAGCTTTCTGTGCGAAAGGTTAACTAATACTCAAGCCTTAGACATGTATTTGAGAATTCCCTTCTTTATAGAACTGTTACCAAAAAATGTATCAGGCTGTTCTCACATCTAGTAGAAATCTTGGTGCTTCTTATGTGTAAAGTTCAGACTTTATGTGGGAAGACAACCCTAAGACTCTGTTGCAGTGTGCTGCAGAGGTGAAGAGTTTTGTACCTGAAGTCAGGGACACTGCCAATGGCACTGCTAACTGGAGTGTCTACTGAAAGACTTACAGCATCACTGGAGCCTAAAAAACTACTTCCTTCAGAAATTTAGTATCCGGAGTTTTTCATGTGTGCTTGATTATGCTTTGAAAGGCAGCAAGGCTTGAGGTTGACACCAATCACAGATTTTGCAAAGCTGTCAGTTACTGTGGAGGTACCACTGGGCAGGAGTGGTGGAACCCATCAGTCAGTGATCAGCTCAAGTTCATTAATGTGCTGTTAGTCCACTAATAATAAATACTGGCTGCCATATTGTCTACTACCTCAAAAGGTTTGTAGCAAGTCAAACAATTTTACTTGCTCTTTTTTTTTTCCCCTGATAGACTCTCTTCTATTCTCCAGAGCAGTTTTGGGTGAGAATGCATGCTCGAGTATTGCACTTAGGAGCAAATAATGTATCAGCCCTATTTCATGCCGTTGGGTGTTCTAGGTATTCCACTTTCACTTACAGTAGCAGTAAACTATCTTAAAGAAAACATTGACAGACCATTTTGTCTTGGAAAATAGCTTTCTTTCAAGTTAATATATCTTATTATGTTTATTTCCCCAAAGAATTCAAATATAAATAATGGGGGGTGGGGGGGGAGAGGCGGAGAAGGGAAGAAGGTAGAGAGTATATCTTCTTAATACTGCATTGTTTTCTTTTAACTAAAACATTCTTTTTCTAAGTTTCTGATTCTAAATGAGGCTATAGAATGGGGGAAAAAATTCCTTTCAGAATTTTCTTTGTGGTAGAAGTCTGCAATGTTTGGATCTTTTTTCCTTGTGTAGATGAATCTGACTTTTAGAATCTTGAAATCCTCTCCAAATTGAATTTGAATTCTCTGTGTGCTTCCCATTAGCAATAGACAATTGTTTAAGCCCACAAAAGGCACAAAAGTAATCATAGTATTTACTAATTGCTTCTCAGACACTTCTGCTCCTCCCCTAGTTGACAATGGCAGAGCTCTGCTTCCCCTTCATCTGAAGTTTTTCTGCCTCCTCTGCCCAGCTCCTTTATCTGCTGCCCATATTTGCGCTTCACAAACTCTTCTTGTAAATTGCTGATACTACGGCAACAAAGCTGGAAAAAAAAATGATACAGTAAACATAAGAGCTGGCTAAGAAAAGGGGTCATAAAGGAAAATGATGCTTTATATTTGAAAATTGTCAATGCAGTATTAAAGATCACTGAGACTGATTTAGATTTTACATTGTTTTTGAACTTTAGTGATTCATCCTTTATTTACATCAATGTACCAGGGAGAGGAATCCATTCCAGTCTTTCTCCTAATCTATCTCCTAATAAAGACTAGCTAAGAGGGCCTTTGAGGGCTTATCTTACTTCCTGCAATACCTTTTATATGATGCTTTAGAGGTCATGAAATTATTAAAAATTCAGCCCAGTCTGTTGATTCAATGGCACCCTCTGGCAAGCTGACTGAAGTGCTAGGGAAATATTTTATTAATTTTAAGTGAACCAGCAATTAATTTAATGTGTAGAAGCCTTCTAGTACTGCGTGAGAACCCAGAGGCTGGACTAGATATTTTTCCCATAGACCTTCCTAATTTGAGATATTTTATTTTAATGCCTGTAACACCTCTTTGTAGGAGAAACTGCTCTGTCTCCCAGTAACCTTGACTCTGAGTATCCATCGCTGCCCTCGTTTGGACACACTAACAAAGAGTTTGGAGGTTTCCCATCAAGCAGAGGAATCTTTAAGATGATTAGGCTCATTGGCTGGGTTGAACTCCTTGATCTTTTTCATGATATTCAGTCTCAATGCATTTACTGCTCAGCAGGAGTCCTCTAATTCCAGTTTAGATAGACTGCAATAAATTTCCAGAGGAGAAAGCAATATACTAACTTTTAAAAAACTGTATTGATGTTTAAAATCTCATAACTGCAAGGCATTTAGCAGTGTTTGAACAATGAGATTGCTTAATCGACTGATTGTACTGAAACGTGTATTTCTATAGATCTCTCATTCACATTTCAGCTTCAGCAACAGTAAAGTCAGTTGACTTTCACTCATACAAAGCCCATTTAAGACTTTAATCTAATGACCACTGCATTCCACTAAAAAGTGTTCTGGTTTTTTTTTCAAGATTTTTTGGTTTTTTTTTTCACTAAATAACAACAAAAAAAAATCCGTTAGAGGATTAAAGTCTGATTGGATTTATGAAATATGCACACTTAATTCAACAAATCCTGTGTACAGAGGCATTTCCTCTGTAGATTCAAAGTCTGTCCCAACCCACAGCATAAAAGGGATTGAATCTGTCCTGTATTGTTTTCCATTGGTGAGGTCTCTGAATGGCTCAAAATTTTCCTGAGATGGCAAGAAAATCAAAATAAAACTCAATATAATTGCAAAATTTCTGTTGGTTTGTCAACTCTGCAACTGGAAATGCATTTATACCATGCTCTGCAGAAACTTTGTTTTGCAATGGCTGTCTGTCTTCATAGTCTATGCTGTTTTTATTAATTTTTAATTTTTTTTAAAAAAAATCTGAACCTCTTGCCCAAACAGCTTTTGACTCCCACTTTCATTACGAGAAAACACCCTTAGGACCCTATACAAATTTGTTAGTAGAGTCTTGTCACTAAAATGCTTCAGTGTTAATCATGCAGTTGTCGTCTTGGGTTGGTTTGAATCTAAAAATAATGTGAAGAAAGGTGAGAGTTGTGGTTTTAGTGGCCCTTTAGTGTTGCAGCAAATTGCAATCTGGCATGTTTCCCTTCATAGGTCACATCCCTCCTTTAAAAGTGTCCTCATCACTGCCGTTTTGGGGAATCTTTGAACATCTCTGCACAGCATGCCTGTCACTGCAGTGCTTTTCTGAAAGCATTAATTCCCTGAAGAACAGTCAATGATGAATTTGTGCATTTGATGCGGGAAAGGATGAACATGAGGGAGCTGAGGAAAGGGGGAGAAGCTGTTTCACACTGAGAAAATACAGAAATTATGCCTGGGTATTGGTTCACATCCTTTATCTTGAGGATATCATCCTACATCAACATGAAGCTTTGTTTCACAGCAATTTCCAGTGAAGCATGACTGTCTTTAAAGAGATTGCAGGGAAATAGTTCAAAAACTGGACCAGTGGAAGGAAAGGACAGGTTAGGTGTACTGATACAGGTTCTTGCCTGGTGGGCATGACAAAATAGCAACATTGGTGTCCCACAGCAGAGTTCACTTGCCTCAGCTTGGCAGTTTCCTAGAGGACACAAGACTTGGTAGCTCTCACTGGCACAACAGCTTCTCCTCCTCAAGACTCCGTGGGCTAATGTAACAAACCCTTGAGGCTCAGGCTATCCCAGGAAGAAAAGCACAGCCCCTCCAGCAGGGTTAGACTTGTACAGCTGGTGCTGAGGTAACAACCTATGCCTTGCTCAGCAGTGGATGAGTGAGAGAGAGGTAGTGTCTGGTGGTACTGTGTGTCTACCTGTGAATGCTTTAGCTCGTTAGTCTGTCTCTACAAAAACAATTAACAATTTCTCTGGAGCTGAGCCTCCCTTGAAAAGAAATCTCACATGTCTTTCTAAGCTCATCAGCAGCTGACAACTGTTTCTGCCATGCCTTCCCTTTAGCCTTACTTTGCCCAACAACCTTTTGATATTTCACCATTTCAATTTGCAGCACTCCAAGCTCCTAGCACATGGTGCAGGGAGCCGTGAGCTGCCTGGGTACAGAGGAAGCCCAGGGACAGAAGAGCTGATCCATGTAAGTTGTGTGTGGTCATTTGATCCTATACAGGACTCACTTTTCTTCCACAAGTGACTAATTTGATATATTTGATTACAAATCCAGTACTTGTAGGTATCACTTCTGTTTATCTGTCACAATGGTCTCTACTTCTGTCCAGGTGTCCTTGCAAAGCTGAAAATGGGAATAACTGCTGTTGCTTCTCATGGAAAACTTTTCCCAGGATGGTTCTTTCATGAAAAGGTGCTTCTTCTTTTGCTGCAGAAACGCTGTGAATTGTAGATTCTTTAACCTCTGTTGATTGTAAGTGCAGGGAGTTGGTTGAGTACGAGCTACCAGGTGTCACTACTAAAACACAACTAAAAATATGCTTTCCCATGACAGGAATATCTGGAGGGTAGCTGTCATTATCTGTCTGGGAGCTGAAGGGCTCGTGATCCTTGGGGAGAACAGGGGAGAATAAGGGAGATTTTTCTAAGATGGACAGCCTGACTAGATATGTTTCACACTAAGAAAAAAAAAGGTTATGCCCAGTTGTATATGGATTTATGATATATTTTTTATAGCTTACCTCTCTGGACTGCACACTTTCTTGGCTGCGTGGTTTTTTCTGCATTGTTTTTGCATAAGAAATATTCTTATAGTTGAGACTAGAAACTCGGACCTGAATAAACCGGAGACACTAAGTCACATTGCCTTTACTTTAAAATATTGCTTAAAAAAATAAGAGCCTCTTCTCTTTACAGTTTTATATTGTAATCTGGACATCAAAACCTGTCTGAAATTGTTTTCTAAGATTTACTATAAAACCGCAATTCTAAAAGAGGTTAGGATTTCTGTCACTCATTTGCAGAGAAAGCCTGGTCCCAGATGAAGTACATATCCATCTCACTATGTATAAGAAAATAATGTCTCCTTATATTAGACAGAGAAAGAAAAAGTGAGTGCAAGGGAGTTGTAGATCTTCAGTTACAAAGATTTTAAAACATACCCATATTTTCCATGTATTATATTTACTATTTAAAGCTGTTCCACTGCTTATCAGCAGTAAGTTTTACACCTGAATTTCAAATATGGCCAGATATTCAGCCAGTAAACGACACAGCTTTTTGACTTCAAAGGAACTATGATAATACAGAGAGTTACCTGCATAGTATAATATAAAGCCCCTTGTCTTAGTTTAATTTAAAGTCCTTTTTCTTGATTCTTGTGTGAAAAGTAAAATGCAAGTGTATCACTTTACTCAGGAAGTGTGCTGAACCATTAGGAGAAGCAGCATCAGGGATCCTGAACAGCTTATGCAAAACAAAAGTGTGAAATGCAGTTCTCAAATACTCTGGAAGGAATGTGGGAAAGGAAACCTGTGTGGGTGCCTTTCTGCACTCTCAGCTAATCTTCTTTTAAACAAAAATGTCACAGCAGGATCTTTTATGCAGTGCTGGAACATTCAGAACCTCATACAGACCTGATGTGGGACAGGGAAAACTCTCAGTCAATGTCCATATGTGTGGGGGGCATATTTTTGCCTTCTGCTACTGGCATTGACCTGTTGATTCTGTCCCTGACTAGACATTGAAATGATGGTCATTGAAAGTTTCATCTTTCTCATGGTAGGGCTGTGTATTTGTCCGAGCAGCAGGATAAAATAAAATAAGTCCTCTTTTAGGATGGATTGTTGCAGAGGTAGAGTCCACCACGGGATTGGTCAGAGAGCCTCAGGACACCAAAACAGTGGAGGTCCACTGGTGGCAGGCTCAGAGGTCTAAGACCACCCTCTTTTACCCTTTTTAAGTCCCTGTTCTAGACAGTTCTCCTTTCCTTGACACCCTACTGGTTCCCGGGTCCCTTGTTCCATCCCTCACCTTCCTCACTGGTCACTGCCCTGTCACCCCATGTCCTCTCCACCCCCTGGCCCCCAAATGACAGATTCCAATGGTCTGCCCTCCCCCGGTGCCGATCTGGATAAAACCCCGGACCCCACAGTGTTCTGGGTTCTTTGTTCCTGGGTTCCTTTGAACAGGGACCCCAATAAACCCCTCGGAACTCCATACAAAGGACCCTTCCCGCCTCTTTGTCCCTGGCGGTGCTGCAGGAGCTGTGCACCTCTGTGTGTGAGAGTAGCTGTGAACATCCACCTACTCCGGTGTGTCAGAGTGTGTCCGAGCGCGTTCGTGCGGCACCCCTGGGAGCGGATCTGGTGGGACGCGATCGGGACGGACG
The DNA here is from genome assembly GCF_041296385.1 of Aphelocoma coerulescens. Taxonomy (NCBI): domain Eukaryota; kingdom Metazoa; phylum Chordata; class Aves; order Passeriformes; family Corvidae; genus Aphelocoma; species Aphelocoma coerulescens. The sequence continues at coordinate 83,218,325 of NC_091015.1, forward strand.
TGACGCTCTTTCCACCCCCCCACTCGCGCATTGCGTCAATGGATTTTGGTGTTAACCTGTAGAAACGGGGGTAAGGTGAGGGAGTGGGCAGAGCTGTGGAGTACTCAAGCAATTATCCTCTCTCTGTGTAACTGTGTGTATACAGGTATACGCATGTAGGCATTCGTTCTGTCATTCCCCCTTTTTTTCCTATAAAGGGAAAAAACCTTCCAATGTGTCTCCCTTGTTAGGAAGAGCTGCTTCTGCCATGTCAGTCCAAGAGCTGGGTGTCTGCAAATACAGGGGACTGAGAGAGAGCTACTTTACATTTTAGGGATGAGAAACAGTAAGCACTATCTGGTAACTTACAAGGCTCCTAGAGGGACTAACCTCTGTAACTGCTCCAGTCAATCACACACACAGCCCTTTAGGGTCCTGGCTCTTTAAAAAGCTGGACCTCTATCTACAAGCATGGCTTTTGTTGTGTTTTCTCAGTTTTAGGTGCTTTCTCAGGAGTTGTCCCATAAAAGCCAGGAAATTCGATGGCCCCTGGGCCAGTCCTTCTGAACCTCATATTAATTCATGCAGTGGAGGAAAGTATGAGAAATAATAGGGTACAAGATAGTGATGTGGGCACTGCCTTTGGCAAAAACATCTTCAGTAGTTTTGGTGTGCAATTTCTTCTCATTTTTTCTCTTGCTGAATTTATTCCATTGTTGGAGTGCTTTCAAATTAAAAGAGAAAAAAAGAGAAATCTTTGATTCATATCTGATTTAATTTGAGCTTTGTCAGTGATGGATGCATTGAAATATTCCTGTCAGAGTGAGCAAGAGTGAGGTATTTCTATTAGAAGCATGGCATACAGCCTCCTAAAGAAACACAGACCTTGCATCTTGAGTTTCAGAGCTGCTCAACCAACAGTAAGACTGGACACGAAATTTTCCATCAGCTAGGAACTGTAAAACGAGGTAAACAGTGGAAAGAAAATGTTCAGCCTCCGACAAACCAAGATTGCATAGTTTGAGAATATTACAATAACCTTTCCCTACTTAATGTTGCTACTTTTTTCCTCTCACAATAGAAAAAAGAGATCAAATTTAGAATATTTCAGAGGTTCCTGGATGTGGCCCTTTGCAACTTATGTACTGTGAACAGGACTCCAGATCTACAGGTAGGGCAAATTGAAACAATTACTCTGAAGTCAAAATCTCTGATAAAAACTGAAGTCAACTGAATAACACCGATGAACCCAAGCTGAAGATATGGCCTGAGGCTTTGTTGGACATTTAAAAATCTACTTGCTAAACTAAACTTTCCTTTTTAGTTTTTGTTTTGGTATTTTTGCTTGTGTTTCTTGTTTCGCTGGTTGGTTGTTGGTTTGGGTTTTTTGTTGTTTCTTTTGGTTTTTGTTGTTGTTGGTTTGGTTTGGTTTTGGTTTTGTTTCTTTTTCCTACTTATAAAAATTTTTTTTTGGTTTCACAGTAGTTACTCACCATAAATACAAATCAACCATTGTCCATTCTGGATTTACTTATCCACACACCAGGACAGCAAGTTAATTGCAAGAGTTCCCTGTGGGGAACAGTGAACTTAAATATGCCTGATGTTTATTGTTTAGGCAGCAGAGGGAAGAAAGGCACGAGTCCTGAAGAAAGGCACAAGAGTGGAGTTGGGAATGAAAAAGGATATAAGAAAATTCTCCCTGTCACGGGCCAATTGACTTTGTAAATAATTGCCTTGCCCCTCTGTGAGGCTCAGAGGCAGGAAGGAATTTAAAGACTGTTCATTTCTCTATGGTAGGATCTACAGAGTGATTCTGCAGTTTTAGTGCTTTTTAGTGGAAACAACAGTCACTTAGACATAGCTCATAAGTGGTCTTTTTCTTCTAAAATGCCATTTAAGGGTCCCAGGTCCAAAATCTTTATTCTCATTGATGCTTGCAGCTGCTCCAGCCTTGGAAATACCTAAAGAATTTAGAAGCCAAAATTCCTGCCAGTAAAATTTGCATTTGATCTGTAGCCTGTGCATAAGTATTTTGGACTTGACATCACTGAGAGGTCTGGCACTTTACTTGGGCCTCTTTACCTGGTTAGTTCTTGTCATCTGGAAAGCACAGGGCTTTGATCTCACAGATGCTCTCAAAAACAGGCATAAAACGTAGGCAACAGAACGAGAGCACCATGTCCTTTTAGACAATGCCATGCCAAGTAGCACAGTGTGCTTAACTGCCAAAGTCCAAACTTCAGCTTCTCCCAGCACCCACGGGGATTTGAACTCGGCAGAATAATCCTGCTGGTAGAAGCATGATTCTATAGAAGCAAAGCTCTGTCTGTCCCACCAGTGTCCTTCAGTGTGGTATGGAGAAATAACTGTCTACTGAACGTGAGACAGTACCAGCCCTAGGGACCAGCACACTTGGCACCACAGAGGAGCTTTTTCCCAGTTTCTGTGAGGTGGAATTTATATTGAGCAGTCAGTGCAGCAAGGCCTGGAAAGTCATGGGATCTCCTGCTTTCCCCCTTCCTTTCTGTTAAATACCTAATTATTCCATGCAAGGATGGATGTACAAGACTCTCACGCTCTTGTACACATTGAATGGTCTGTGTTCTAGCAGCTAGGGCTCTGTGGATAAGATGGGTAGTCCAATATCTTCAGCCAGAAGGTGGACGTTAGCTCTGTCCATCTTCTGGACACCAGCTGTGGAGCAGTTGGGATGCAGTAATTATATTCAAATCTTCAATTAAGCTCAGCATGTGAGACAGGTGAATCTTACTGTAGATGTGAAGAGCACAGTCTGAATGTTGGGATGCTCCTGACGTATTTGAGATGCGTCTTGCTGCAGATACCTATGGGTCTGTATCAATAATAAATTAGATACATTTGAGCTGTAGCTAGATATAGGGATATGTGGAAAATAAATAGGTATTTTCAAGATTTCTGAATGACTTTGAGAGCCTAAAGCGATGCTTGGCAGCAGATGTCATTTCATAAATCTCTTCTTTATCTCAGATCTTGAGCTGCACCCAAATTATTGTCCTGAGCAGGAGGTATGTCTCACTTCTACAACGCCGAGTTAGGAAGTAATGATCATTTACTTTCTTACTGGTATCAAAGCAGGGAGAGCTGGCGCCCCATTTTTCTAGTGGGCGGTCAGTAAAGGAGTGGCCACCGGAGCTGATGGTAGAGGAGAATTTAACTATGATACAAGCAGAGAGGAGATTTGCTAACAGACAGTAGGAAGGCCTGTACCTTTTTAAAAAACCTTTGGGATCTGTGTTTGCGTGATTACCTCTGCATCCACAGGGGTGTAACATCTAAGATGCTGCGTAAGAAACCTTCATCATTACCCAGCAGTCTGTAACGTCAAATATCAAGAGGCTTTCAATAAAACTACTGAAGTTGATAACACGCAAGGCCCAAACTCTTCTCCTTCTGTGCACTTAGTGCTTTCCTGTCTGCTGCCCTTTGCATTGCATCAGAATCAGAACATCACAGCCTTAACTTACTCCCTGCCTCAGGCTGCTGAGATCCCATCTTACAGAGCCAGCAGGGAATCATTTTACCTCCTCTGTGCAGAGCAACCTCCAACGAAGGAATGTTCCACTGCTTTTGGTCCTATGCCACAGCTGAGCTGCTCTGTGGGGGCACCTCTGGAACTGTGTGTGATGACAGCAGACATCCAGCCTGCCCATGTGCTTATTCCAGGAATAGCAGTAACAATGGCCTGTGAGAATTTGTGTGATAAAGTGGAATTTGAGTGTGCACTGTAGGGTGGTGGAGAGATTTTGCTGCTGAAATTATTAAAGGATCTCACCATGTGTATCTTCGTTTCTTGTCTCTAATCGATGGAAAGTGGCATTTCTGTGGCTCATCAGCACTGTGAAAATGAGCAGCCTCAATGCTCAGTGAGACTGGTAATAAGACAGAAGTACCTAAGATATACAGAGCATTGCATCACTGAGTACATTTGGCCTCTTCTATTGATCATTATATAACCAGGCATTTCCATTGTGTCTTCATAAGTTATGCAACGAGCACTTTTTGAAAAGAATATTGTATTGGTCAGTTACAGATTTTCCTTTGTTCAAGATTTGAACAGAATCTGAAATTATCAAGGAGAATCGATGCTGCTCTGCAACAGCTGTGACTGGCCATATACTGTACCCTCTTGTTTTCTCCCCACATTTTATTCCATGTCTGAATATGAATTTACATGACAAATAGTAATGGTGCATTGCAAGCTGCTATAGCCTGTTGTGTAAATGATTAACATTTCAAATACATTTATATTTTAATTTCTAAATACTTACTCAAAGGACTATAATGGCTCTATTCTAATTTATCTTATATTCAATCCAATTTTTGTAACATTTATTAATTCCTTTTATTTCTGATTCAGAAATATAACATGCCAATTAGAAACAGATTAAAAAGCCTATTTACTCCAAACCATTTCATGCTATCAAGTAAATAAAACATTGTAAAAAAAAATTCCTGATTATGCATAGTGAAATAAGCGTGCTTACAATTACATATTTCTGTAGTAGACCATAATATTTAGCACATTGTCAGCTGGATTCATCTCTCATGTGCTTCAACTGTGTATTTACATTCATTTATGAAACTCAAAACCTTTCTCAGGTGTTTCTGCCTTAGCTTCCCACAGGCTTTCTAGAAACACAGAGCAGCTGTAACTTGTGCTGTCAGACTCCTGGTAAGGAAGTGTGGTGAACAGCAACTTCTGGCTTTTCTGGAAAGAAACTTGCTCACTGTAGCTTGCATGGACTTTTTCCCATCCTCCATTCAGATAAAGAGTTCTCAGCATATTAAATAGTGTGGATTTCTTGGTTTCAGTAACATCCATAAGTCCCTGCCACCAGTCAGAGTTCCATATCTTGTTTCCGTCCCTCCTCCCCGTATTGCAAAGGGATAAATGGTTCTTTGCTTTCACCAGAGAGCAATACCAGAAGATGTATTCCTTTAAATCATCCTCGTGTTTTGCTAAGCCAGCAGGTGGGAAACTGGAGAACTCTTGTAGTATTGGTTAATTTACAGCAGCCCTATGGATGATCCAGTGAGCTTACACATGTCTGGGAACATGTCCTGTTCTAACTTCCAGCAGCCAAACTCCAGCAGAGGGTTCCAGACATCTCTGTTTCCACACCCAGGGATGCATGTTTTTGCTAGGATCTAGGGAGCTTGGGGTAGTTCTCTTTAGCACGACTCCAGGATTAGGACTCCATTTTTGCTAAAGTCATGAGAAGAAATTATTGCAGCCATTCCTTTTCCCCATAGCACAATGATTCTTGGCAAATGTGAGCTGAGGCATGGAAAGTGAGGCCTATGTACTCTGTCATGGGATTCTATTGCATATCAAGGCTTATACTGAGAAAGTATGAATGTGCACACTTGTAGAACAGGCATGATCCTTTCCAGAGAAAGAAAGGAGTGAGTTTAGATAAATGATTTTGACTGCTAGCTGCTTTCTGCAAAAAGAAACCTCTGTGGTTTGGACCAGTTGGATCAGAGGCTTCTCTCATGACTCCACAGGATCACCCAGTCCACATCTTCTTTTATTACATGCGGTAGGATAGCAACCAAGTGGAAACATGCATTGTTGTGGCAGTACAGGAATATGAAATAATGCAGAAGCATTGGGGAACCCTGTGACCCAAATCAACTCAACCAGAACCCATTAAATGATTTAATTTTTGTCCATCCATCTATTGATTGTACTTCTTGTGTAAGAACAGCAGTGACAGCAGCAGCGCTGAGAGTCTGAACAGAATTATTACAAGACGCTGCTTGGCAAAGTGAATGGATGTGTGATAGGAAGGACTTAAAACAATAAATCTTTGACAGCGCTGATTCAGTCTTTGTGAAATGACTAACTGATTGCCAGAGACTTTTAATGTCAAAACATCAGATTGTGCAGGTACCTGAGAATAAGCATGCATTGTAATACTGGTGTCTTTTATTTTTTCTTGGCAGTAAAGAAATGCTTTCAGGTGTTACAAAAGAGGACGTGTGATATGAAAAATGGGAATTACAGAGACTACAGCTCAAAGGGGAATGCTAATGTGGTATTACGGGAATGATGATATACTCCTTGTGCATTTGTGGTGCAGTGGCTTTCTATACCCAGGTAGAGATGGCTAATTTATCTCTCTAACACATGACCTATATCAATGGCAAAACAGCCTGCTAGCCAGTGAGGTTGCTTCATAAAAGGACACAAATCACTTTTCAGGAGTTTGAGGCCTGGAAGGTACTTAGCTGTGGCTGTGGATGCCTTTGCTTTTGTCTTGCAGGCTTTCTGGAGCATGAGGGCACGAGAGAGTGAGTTTGCCCCCTCCTGGTTTGCCAGTGGCATCATAGGGTTTGCAGATATGGTTCAGCTACCTGTGAGTAAAGCCTGGCTGGTAGGCAGAAGCAATGAGGTGAATAAAGCACGTTCTTGTGCCTTATTTCAGTCTAGACATGTAGAACAGTAAGTTCACATGGCTGTCTTCATGATTCAGAGTGTGGGTGAAGAGCAAAAAGGAATAGACAGAAAGTTTAAACTGGTTGGAGTCACTGTGTGCCACCAGGGCAGCCCAGCTGACACAAAACAAAGCTCAAATCCCCCAGTTATCCTGCAGGCAGATCAGGGGCTGGCACGACTGGCCCACAGGGCACTTTGTCATGGCCCTGAGATCACTGTCACCCTGGCTGCTGGCCCTGCCTGCATGCATGGTTCCTCCCCCAGCTCTGCCCATGGCCCATGAGTCGCTGTGCTACACAGCCTGAGGTTCCTTGTCCTGGTCACTATCCCCAGGTGCCTAGGCAGTGCCCGGGGGTGCCCTGGCAGGAAAGACACTGCCTATGCTGTGGTGCCCCTCAGCTGCTCACTTGCACTGCTCCTGCTGCCTCTCGGCACAATTGTTGGTGCAGTTTCATCCTCAACCAGCAGCAGGACATGGGTGATACATCAGACCTGGCTGCTGCAAACTGTGGGGACTGGGACCTTGGGGCTATAAACTATGTGCTGACAGATGCTGCAGCCCTAAGACTACTGACCTCAAGAGCTCAGGTGTCTAAAAGGTATTCAAGAGCCCTCTAGAAATATTGCAAAGCAGGTTTGCAAAAGGAAGAAGAGAAATGAGCTGAAAGCTTATTTCCAGCTTTTGTTAGGCTATAAACAGGGGAATAAAACCAATCACGTTACTGTACAATGTGCCTTTGTCCTTAATGCTCTGTACCAATGCATAAGAAACGTGTACTGTGGTGTCTTTGAGATGGATTCTTTGTACTACACGTTAATGAATTTCAGTGCAGGCTTAGTGCTAGAGGCAGCCTGAGAATTAGAAATGGGAGTGGGGAAGTCCGAGAAGACATGGGGCAAGAGAGAGAAGCAATTTGGAAAAGTGTGAGGTGGTAGCTAGTTTTCCAAAGAGGCTCTTCATCAAGCTGAGAAAGACAGAGCAGTAAGGGTAAAATATAGTGAATGCCAGTAGTAAATTAACAGGATACTTTATGAGCATACTTGGACTTTTCCTTCTGTCAGCTTTCTCTGCTCCTTAGTAGACAGACTGAAGAATACAGGGCTGTCTGTTTCTGTGGGACCATGGAGGGTCTGCTTACATCCTGATTTACTACCAGCATTTTGAGGAAAACTGCCAGCTGCCTTCCTCAGAGGTAGAGAAGACGAGCAGAGCAAAGAGACAAAGTTCACAGCTGACAGAGTGTCTCTCTGAACATCAGTTAGTAGCAATGCCAGCACAGTCTTGATTGGACCTTAATTGTCAGTCCTTAGCCTGCTCTTTTTCTGACACTGGGAAAACTGCAAGACAGACTTCTCTTCCCTTACATACTGCAGTAGCAGAGATGAAGGAAGGACCTTGTTCTTCCCTTTTTTTTTGGATGCCTTTTACCATATTCCAGAAAAGATTGACAGAACAGCCTCAGACCCTTCCCTTCTCAGTACCATCCCTGCTGTACTGGATCCTGCTCAGTAAGGATCATCTCTCTTGACCCTGACTAGGTTCAAAGACTGTAAACAAAGGCTGGTATTCCATTTCTATCAAGAGGAAGTCCCATGTGTTTAGAGTACATTTTAGTGTGCAAACCACAGTTACAGCACTTAAGAACTGATTGCAGCAAAGTTGCTTTTGCAAGAGGCTTGAAAGGTTTTGCACTGTATTTCGCATGCACAGTTGCCATGTAAAAATTGCTAGTGCTATTTTTATTCTTCTTCTTTGGAAGTGTGGCTTTACAAATTCCAATGCAAAAAGAAAATAAGTGCTTCTCCACAAGTTTTACTTCACCTTTTCCTTAACATCCTCTTTAAAAGATGCATTTGTGTAAAAAAGAAATAAAATCAAGTGTTGCGCTCACTCCAAGATAATGTGTAGTACTTATACAGTACCTTAATAAAAATTTTTTTAAGGAAATATACAGAAAAAAAAGGTCATTTGGAATAAGCTCCTTGCTCAGATGTTTTATTATCCACTCCCTCCACTGTCCATAAATAAGCCTTGCTGGCTAGCAACAGCTGGCTCTTGTTGCATTTGCAGTGTGTAAGGCTGGGCCCAGACATTGCAGATTATGCTGAAAGCCCGGTAATTAGGCTAAAGGTAAAAAATTCCTTTTTTTCTTTTTCATGTCACAATACATAATAGGAAAACCTTTGTTAATGCAGGAAACAAATATGAAAATGAGAATTAAGACTGTTTAAAATGCAAGATTTAATGTGTCTAAGAGTTATTACTGCAACTCCTGCTGAAATCAATAGCAAGATTTAGCTCTAACTATCTGCAGCATTCATGTTTGTTCGGATGCTGAAGTGGAGCTGTGCTTATTGCAAATTGTTCCTTTTATGCTCTGAAATCCAAGAAGATAAACTCTGTGACACAGTACAATATATGAACGTATTTTTTCTTCAGTTGTTGGGGGGCTTCAAAGCAGCACAATACTGTGCTGTCTAATCTTGAAATTCTTGTTTTAATGAAAGTGGTTTTGCCCTTTCAAAGATGTGCTCTTTTTAAAAACACAGAAAAGAATCACAGCCATGATCTTATGCATATACACACAAATATATGTATGTGTGCATACGTTTATATGTATACGAGAAGTATTGAATATGATAACAGACAATTTTAATACTTTTAAACTTGGTTTTCATTATATTAAAAATTCAATATTGTGATAATGAGTGTCATCTCTATTCTTTGTAAGATAAAAACTCACCATTTTACAGTGCTGAGTTCCTTTCTGGCAATTGCCTGTCATTTCGAGGAGATGAGAGTTTATATCAAACTTACTTTTTAAAATATGGTAACTAGTGTGCAATCTCTGTCTCAGAGGTAACAAGCCTGACAATTAGGCTGTGGTACATGATGTGGAAAGGTTGATGGAGAAAAGGTGAACTTGTCTTGGTCTGCATCTGCAAAAGCTGAACCTTTGCATCCTGATTGAGTGAGCCCACAGCCACCCCTCAGAAAAAAGTATGCCATGCTCATGTAGCACACTCATGCCTAGCCCTTAGGAGGACCCTAGATCCCAAAACGTAAAAAAGTGAATCATTTAATAGAGAATGTATAACATGTTTTTCTGTCAAATGTCACTTTAGCATTTAGAAACATAGGGATGGCAGTCCCAGGTCAGATGGATCATCTATCTTGTCTGGTTATGCAGAGAAAGCTTAAAAAGTCAGTAAAGCAAAAACACCCATGTCTGGAGAAGTCCCTCCTTGATTCCTTTTGCACTTACATCTATTTGCTGCTATTCCTTCCAAGATCCTCAGTGTGTGCTGGCTCCATCTGCTTACTGAAGGTAAACCAGTGCAGATCCTGTGGATGGGACTGCGAGGTTGTCCTGGGTTGATGTGTGTTCTATTACCATCCTCATGAGCTGTTGACACCAGGTGGGGCAGTGTTCCCTTGCCTCCTCCCTCCGGACTATCTTCTGCTAATGAGCCCATCAATGCCTGGCCTCATGACTCATCATCCCATTGTGAGATGCTCCACCCAGAGGGAAGAACCAAGCATTCCATCCTGGATATAATCTGAGATTCTGAACACCACAGACAATTTCCACTGGATTCCCAGAGGACAGGAGCTACACAGCCACCACTGGACCTTCTGAGGAAGAGCAGACCCTTCTATGGGATCACTGCTTCAACAGAACCACATCCACTACTTCACGATGTGGTTCTGTTGCAGCCACCATCTTATGGGACTGCTACTGCCACCCTGACTAATGGGGTCAGGTTGTATCCTGACTCTGTCAGTTTGAACCAGTGGTTTCTGCCTTGATTTTAATTTCCCAATTAAATTGTTATTCTGACTTGGTGCCTCCCACTGGTTTGTTCTCAAACTAGTACAGAGGTGACAGCCTGTGCTGGCATGCATCCTAGAATTGAGAGTTCCGGGGGTCTGCTTCCATGTCACAGGTTCTAGGAACCCAAGCATGGCCAGTAGATTTGACTCAAATTGACATTTTCAAGTAGTCTGTTGAGAGGCAATGCAGTTCACCAGCAAAGCAGTCCTGGTGCTTGGGCCATGGCTGGAGAGGAGGATGTGCTGGGCTCACAGATGCTGCAGACTGCTGTTTCACCTCCTTGAAACTGCAGGCGTTGTCTGTGGGAATGTGTAGTCCCTCCCTGCATCTCAATTTATTCTTGGTCTCCCTCGGCAATAAGTTCCACAGGTCACTTAAGTACTTTGATATCTGCAATATATTTATGGTATATTCCTGAACCTGTCACTGAATATAACTTGGCTCCTCTTTTAAGGCCAATGAATAAGAAACCCTCATTCTTTGTTCCTTCATTTTTTTTTTAATGCACTTATCTAGACCTTTCTGTAAGACTCCTCCAGTCTATTGAATTCATTGCCAGACTCCCAAAAATGTAAACTAAGTGAACTTTAAGGAATGGCTGAGTAGGGAATATTGTGAATAAAGGCTTCACATCAGCTTCAGACACCCACAGAAGTTTTTGTAAAACTAAACATGAACATAAAGGATGTATAATAAGTTCCTTCTCCTTTTTTTCCTTCTCCACCTCCACTAAGAAGAACTTTGGAAGGAATGAGAATAATTGAACAGCCAAAACCACCAAACACTGTTGCAGCTCAGAATATCACCTGCTGCCTGTGAAATTCTCTCTCAAAGCAGCTTCATTTCTCACCAGTTGGGAAGAAGCCAAAGTGATAGAATTTAGCAGTAATGTTTAACAAAAATATCTCTCTATGTTCAAATAGTGAGAAATAGCAATATTTATGTCCTTAATGTAGCAGTATGTAACACATACACTAAATGAAAAGTGACATTTTGTTAAAAAAAATGGGGGGGGGGGGGGGGGGGGGAGGAAGAGTTTGTTCTTAGGATAGACTTTGGTTTCATGATCAGAATTGAGCTTTCTGCCTCTCTCTGCCCCGATCTGGATAGCTTCTTATGCTCAGTCATTTCACATCTCTGTGTCTCAGTTCCTCAGCCTACCCATCTCAGGCTGGCAGTGTGTGCTGTGGGAAAGTGTGGTAAGTTTAACGTGTGTGTATATGTAAAGCCAGACTTTGACACTGAGCTACCATAAAACAGTGTAATTGTCTGAATGGCCTGAGCAATTTCAAATCTCCAGGTGTTGAGTTTGATGCAAGCAAACCACCAGGTTCTTGGTGAACTTCTTAATTATTTGGAGGTTCTTTTTTCTTCTGAGTTCCAAGGTTTTAAGGTGTGTTTTCTTCTTTTTTCAGACCTCTCCTCCTGAATGGTGAAGATTGGAAAAATACTTAAGAAAATCTGGGCTACCCCCAGATTTAGTTAAGGATGTAACATAAACCCCATATATCATAATAAAATTGTGAGAATTTTGTAGACTGTATACAAATAAAATCACTCTGAACCGTAGGAATTAAAAAAGTAGTGGCATTAAGAGAACAGTTATGAATGAACATACCCTTGATTTTCAGATGGTTTACCAACACTTAAAACTTATCATGAGGAAGGGGATGAGGATTACCTAGTTGAAGTTTTCACAGTGATTTTAAGAAAAATGTCATGTAACTTTTAGTCTTTATTATTTCATTGTAAAGCCCTCCAAATCTCATCTAGTTTGATACTTCATTACAAACTCCAAATTCAGCCCAGCTTCAGTGAAATGTCTATATACATTTCAAGTGCTATTAGTTAATTTGCTTTTAGCAAATAGTAGACACTTGGTTAAGAATATGCAATTAAGACTAAATCACAGGAATTGTGATTTGCAAGATATTTAGGTTGCTCTTTTTCATATGTGTCTTTTGATTACACTCAACTAAACTGAATATTTTCTTCATATTTCTCATTCAATGGAGATTTCAGAAAATATGTTTTGGAAACAGAGAAAAAAAATTTGAAATAAGTTATTCTCCCTGGGGTCTTAAAGTTGCCAAGTAAAACAAAGGCATTCTTGTCAATTCTGCCTCTGGTGGCAGGTTCTTCCGGCATCGTGTGGATCTCTGGATATGGGACAGGCCATCCTTGCTGACAGCAGTGTCACAAGCCAGGGATTCACATTTTTCACACTGCCTTTATTCACTGGGTCCTTGTCAGAACTAATGCTGTTATTTTAAAATACCTTTTTTAAGAATTCAGTGTTGCATCTTTCTCATCTCATCTTAAAAAAATCTAAAAAAAATAAAAGAGAGGAAAAGCCTTTCTCAGCTAAAGTGTCTGAGTTTTGTAGGCTCTGAGGCCAGAATAGACCATTTGGAGGAGCTAGTCTGACCTCCTACATAACACAAAGCAAAAAACCTCCAGAAGTAAGTTCTGCATTAGGCCTATTATTTTTGCTTGTACTGTGCCATACTCTCCACTCTCATTAGTGGTGTGTCTTCATAATCTTTATAAGAAAGGCTTTTATACTAACAATGTTATTTATATAGGTTGTAAATCATCAGTATTTAGAGGCATATAAAATATGGTGCCAGTTTTGAACAATTTATAGTCCAACATTTCTTTGCCATGATGTCTGACATTCTCTGGACTCTTTTCTGCAGTGTAATACTTTTTATTTAATGAATAACATTTGGCAACAGACTGTCTCAATTTTTCCTCATGTTTCTTGTTTTTTTTTCTTCTTTTCCAAACTATCTGGACTCATCTAGTGAGTCTTTTTTTCTTTTTTTCAGGAAGGGGTATGCTTTTTGTTCTTTCTTGCAGTTTTTTTGTTTTTTGTATTTTTTTTAATATATCTGTATATATTTGTATTATTTATAGGCTGTTTACCTCTTCCTTAACTTTTCAAGTTATCCTTTGCCTTTTAATAAGATTCACCTGGGAAAGTGAGCCAAATAACTCTGAGTTCTTTGACTGAAAAAGAGAAGAAAAGCTCAGCATTAGCTCTCCAGGCAGATTTCCTGGAGCTTGTCCAGTTCTAGCCTAAATTATCTTCATGAGACTATTGTTAGCAGTTGCACTGTTGCATTATGTATGATTCCTGACTGCTTCTAGTATGAGAAAACCACACTGTGTTTGGTTAGTGGTTTTCAATTTTATGCTAAGCTGTACAATTTGTTGGTGTTATTTAGGTTAATATGCTATTATTTTGCATATTTATAGCTCTCCCATTACATTTTTATTAATAATGATGTCATGTCTGGTAGAAAGGATCAATAAGTCTTCTGGCGTGTAATGTTTACATATTTATATTATTACAGTATAATAAGTCTCTTAGGCAGCTCCCTGCATTGGAATCACTTTTTAGATGTGTCTTTCAGGTAATTGTGTGCCGACAGTGGCTCCTTGAAAGTGTGCTTGGAAGCACAGAGATACACTGTGCTGAGATGAGGTCTAGCCAGCCACTATTGTATAGGCATCAGAACAAGCAATCTTTCTTCAATGCCTGCATCAGAAAATAAATGGTGATATACTACATCCATTTCCACTTCTCTTTTACCTATTGTGTTGCCTTTGTCCTTCCACAGGTGGTATTTTGTTTAGCATAATTCTGAAGATCATTTCTGCACTCTCTCACTCTCTCTCAGTCATGCCTCCTAGAGAAATATACTGAGCTTGATGATGTGTACAACACTTCTTGGAGGAAATTTTCAGGCTCTTCCATATAAAATTTCCCTTTCTACTCCCCAGATGCTTTATTTACTTCCTTTTGCACTGGCAGAAGGTTGATTTAGTTGGTGCTATACTCTGTAAAACAGCAGAAATACCAAGAAGAAAATAAAGGCTGTCCCTGCTAGTGTGTAAACCACTTGCCTGCTCCTTTTGCACACCAGAAGGCTCCTCAGTGACCCCGACCCAGCAGCTGAAGCAAGGGGAACACGCCTGCAGCCGGCTGCTGTGACTGAGACCCTTTGGGCAGAAAGGTTTGCCTGACAGTCTCCCACTATGCTGCTGCTTCTTGCTAATAATAGTGATCACTGTAGTGTGAATGAGTTTCACTGACTAATTATATAGAGCTAGATTGCATCCTGCTAATTCCTTAATGAGTGCAAGGAGCACTCTGTCTGTCCTGTTCACCTGCCTGGATGTTTGTGCAGGAGCATGTGAATGTGCAGTGGTGCATCCAAGTGTGCAGAGACTTTTCCTGTGGTGCTGGCTAGCTGAAAGTGGCTGGGAAAAGTTGGAGTCACCTCTTCTTCAATGGTTCTCTAGCCTGTCCTTTCCCCACAGGCACATCCTGACCCTCCTGACCCAAAGTAGAGCTTCCCAAATGAGAATCCAGCAGAAATGCTCTTTCAAGTTGTGGAGAGGATACACACTGGTACCCTGTGAAGTCTGGACAGTGTCAAAAGTTCACACAAGGTAGGTGGCTGGCATTGCCAAATCAAGTATCAGAAAGTGGGGGGATATCACAGGAAGAGGACTGAGTTTGTAAAAAAGCCCAAACAAACCACTCAAATGTGACTGAAAAAAAAAAGAAAATGAAAATAAGTTTTTAATTTAATATTACAGAATAAGAAACAAGCCAACAAGGATAGCATTTCAAAAAATTTCTCTGTTTTCTTTCCAAAGGCAACTTGGTGGCTCAAAAGAAGCTCCTGTTCCTCTGTGAAAATGCTCCAGTTTCATGATGTTTTTACCTCAAGGGAAGAAATGTTATACAGGGTGTTCTTACTCAGACTCCAGAGTAGGGGTGAAAAGCTGGAGCATGGACAATTTATCTAAACAGATAAATTCTCCTCTTTTCACTCGTCATTCTTTAAGTGTTTCCCCTTATTGCACATAAATTTAATATCTCACAGGTTGAAAATTATAAAAATAAAAAATAATTTTTCCCCTTTGTGATTTTAAACACTTAGTGCTAGCAGTTTCTAGACTTTCCCCTATTCCCAGAAATTACTTTTTCTTTTCTTTATCAAAGGTAGAAAATAATTTTTCTTCAAGAAGTACATGTCATAGCACTGCAGAGCCTGAACTTAGTTTGGTGATCTGGCCTATGGCAAACAGTGACTGACACAAAAGCAGACCAAAAAACCTCCACCACCAGCAAAACTTTAGCAAGAATTGTACCTACAGATACATCAATGCCTCCTGGAGCAATAAATTAGGCACACACATGCATATGCTCTCTCTGTCCTCTACCCTTCTTCCTCCTAAAACTCATCCTTGAATCAAAACTGTGCCTTCTTGCAGGGACTTGCAGGAAGCCAGTGGTACAGAAAATCTCTAACAGGCCTGGGTGCCCATCCTCATCTAGTGAATGCCACTTTAGTGTCTGAGGTTGTTTTTCAATTTTGATTTAAATAAAAATCAAATTTAGGCAATGATTTAAACACTTGTAGCTGTAGAGAGGAAAGCAGAGCACAAATAAACTATTGCTGCAGGCTTTTTTTTAATGATGCATTGGTAATGAGTCAAACACTAGTAACTAGTGCAAAGATACAAAAAAATCTGGAATGTGGACTTGCATAGAGCTATCTATTCACAAACTCTGAGTTGGGTCTAAATTTAATTTCTCCCTTTCATTCCTGAAAAAGACAATGCAGGTTGTAGTCATCTGGTTTGCTTTTTTTGAACTGTGTTGACATTTGCTTGTCCTCAGGTTTTAGGCTTTGACTCTTCCCCATGGCACTTCAAAATGACACAGGTCCTTTGGTTTGGTGTGGGCACTGTTTCCATTACTTATTATTAGAAAATGAGCTTTGTGTTTATGGCATTAGGCTATGGTTTAGCTGCCATTCCCCACCAATGTAATTTCAGGGTGTTGTGCACGTATTGTTTATGGAATGCTGTGGTTTCCTTCAGGCTACAAATACATAAAAACAGACTACAAATTTTTAGCTCCATTTGGTGCTTCTGAGGAGCAAAGCAATTTATAATTTTTCTCTGCAACTTTCTGCTTTCAAGTACTGTACTCTTGGTTTATTTTTCTGTTGTTAGTGTTATTCAGGTAGCACAGCACCTTGTATTCATAGCAGTGTCCCAAATATAAGGATCTTTACAGAGCAGTAGGTCACATTTGAATCTTGGTCTATGAATCTGGTCTTGAGTTTTAGCTTCACGAGAATTGCCGAAGCTCCAGCTTGTTTGCACTTTTGCTGAAGTTGCCAATTCCATAGGAATTCCATAGGAACCCTAAAGTTGCATGAAAACTTGAATAGAGAGTATTCTTCCAGTACCTTACCATGTGTGTGTTTGAAGTCTCTGTTTAAGCATTTTCAGTACATATTCCTATTATTACCAGTGTGCTTCACTCATGGAAAACCTACCTGTAAGCAGTGAAGACAAACTTAAGTGGATGAAAATAATACATATTGTTTTGCATTCAAATGGTCAAAGAGAAAGCAAAAAGCCTTAGATTATGAATAGAGATGAAAACGTCTGTTCTCTCCATTCTCTATGGTTCAGAAGTACTCTTGCAATGCTCAGGAGGCATGTACAAGTGAGCAGAGGTATCAGAGGCACATACAGAGCCAGCTTCTTATTCTGATGAGGCCAAATGTCATTCTTCTGTATTGAAACTCTGAGACTGGTTATAAAAACAGCAGACATTGATTCTGTTCTTATTTTGTTTGTGGGCCATAAGAGAAGCTTATGGAAATGTCAAATTCAGATCACTAAAAAAATGAAATCCTCTCTTTATTGTAATTTTGGCCTCATCCACACACTTTTACTCTGCCTATATCTCCATTTATATGGAAATTTTTCACCTCATATTGCCATAGAGTGGAATTCAAAATAAAAAAGATGTCTAGAATGCTGTTTAAAAACTCATGCACAGAAAATACATACCCAAATCCCCACCTTTTTAACATCCTAATTGAACCTCACAGATAAGCTAGGTACCTTATTCTCAAAAATTCTGTTTACATGTCTGATTCTCCGATCTTTTGCACCAGATCTATTTTGCTTTGTCTCAGTAGTAGTGATTAGGATATGACTGATGTTACAGAAATTGTAAGTCAAGCACATAAATACCTGCCCTGGAAATCCATTGTAGCAGCTGTGTGTTAAAATTAGGAACACAAGTACTGTGACATTTTTTGTGTGAGCAATTGGAAGACTGACCTTTTATGAGTGTGAATCTCAGGTTAGCCCATCACCTCCATCCTGCTTGTGAGACAGAGGTTATGTTAAAATATATTTATGAATGTCTTGAAATACTTGCTTTTCTCATCCTTCTTACTGTTGCCAAATCCTGCTGTACTCAGCTGTCCGTCACAATCACTGCAGGCTGGTATCTCAGTGCAATTTTGGGATTTGTATTCCCAAAGGCTCATCCTCTTGGGCCTCCAGGGCTGTACTGGAAAGGATGTGCTGCAGTCTGCACCACAGTGTTAACACAGCTTACTGGTGTCCTGTTTATCCTAATCAAGGCCCCCATCGTAATTATTTTCACACTGGGACATTTGAATAAAATTGCAAATTTTTTTCAGAGATACGTCCTGGCTTAGTCTACTCCTCTAAGTCTTGCTTTTAAGCTGGTCTTCTTCAAACTTTTACTTTGTTATCTGTAAAAATAATACAAATAGTTAAATATTTTTAATACTGTAAGCACATAAATACTATACACTACATATATAGGCACATCTATATATTTATTGTATCTATTATACATAGAATATATGTTGCTGGTCCAAGTGGTTGCTGCATGGTCAAGAATTTGGTTGAAAGCAAAGCAACACAATACCTTGAATGATATAATTTCATCCTACTGTTCCAGAAACACTTCAAGATTATAATTCCTGATATCATTTTTTCTCTTTTGGGGGTGGGTTGGGTTTGGGTATCTTACTATACTGTATGCCATGAAATGCCACCTGATTTATCCAGATTAGTACAGCTGGGGGGGTCAGGGTATTTCACAGGAAGGTATTTAACAAAAATATCTTTGAACATAACAGGAGGAGACAATCTCATGAAGTTCATAGAACTTTAGTTCTTTTTATTTTTTTTTCTGTCCTTTTTTTGTTTTGTTTTGTTTTGTTTTAACAGGACCCAGTTGTATTAAACTACCTTTTTGATTTTAGAGAAACAGAGGCAATTTCTGATGGATGTCACAGTGGGCTATGACTAAAACATCCTGCATGGGTGCTGAACTCTTCCTTAGAAAACAAATTGGAAAAGTAGAAGTAGCAAGGTCAGGTCAGGTGAGTGCATACTTAAACATTTCATAGGGTGCAGTGTGCAGAGCAGTGATCTGCTCTCATGTTCCATTAATTCAGAGACAGCTGCCATTTATCTTTTGATGGAAGCTAGAGGTTGAAATGCTTGACACAACATATCAAGCCTAATATGGAAAGATCAGACCAGTGTGGGCCTAGTTCTGTAAAAGTGAGTTACTGTGCAAAGAGGTTTCATAATTCCCCTACTGACGTTTAACAGAGAACTTTGACCACGTTTCTGCAAATACAAACTGCCTATCTATTGTAAAAAAAGAAGAGTCCAAGCATTGCATGAGGAATTAACCACACAATTTCTGTTAGAGAAATTGCATGGCTAAATCTTTATGAAGCTTCTTAATGCTTTAGAGCTGCATGTCCACAAAAGAGTCTTAAAGACAGCTTTTGAAATGCTGGTAGGTAGGCAAAAAGTTAAATAACTGGGGAAGCACTGCTTTTTGGCTCTGGAAAAACTGACTGCAAGATGACAACTCAGGCATACCTGCTTCTTTAGTTGTCAAAGTATTAGCATATGCAAGTCAATTTGGTGGGAAATACCATTAAAAAGATAAAAGAGAGCAAAATCAAAAACAATTTCAGTAAAGACTCACTCAACAGTGCTGTAGATACAAGAAATAAAAGTGCTTTCTACAAAAACCAAAGTGTGTGGGGGGGGTTGACAGCAAGATGCAAAAGCAAACCTCTAAAAATCCCATTTAATAAAAGAAACTACACCATATGCAATAGAAATAGCAGAGAAAATCAGCACAGCACAGTGCTGACTCACGAGAGATCTTACCTGTGGAAAGGGGTTTAGCAGCAAATCTGCTGGGGGTTGTACAGCCAAGTCTCATACCCCTCCCCTGTTAAGAATGAAAAGGACTTTCCACCATCTCTCATAATTTGGAGGGGACTATTCAGGGTACTGGGTCCAGACAGGTTCTTCTTGCTTCTGGATACTCAAACTTCAGAGATCACAGTGTTGTGAAGATATTTTCTCACTGACACCTCTGCCCTTCTAGTTACAGTGGCTTGCATATTACCTTTCGTGATGAGTATGAACAGATGATATCAACAACCTGGAAAAGAGGTGTTGGGAAGATATGTGTGTGCCTTTGCACAGCTCATGCATAATGGCACACAGGCTAAAGCACCACCCTGTTTCATGGAGGAAAGCTCCAGAGACCATCTGGTTTGATATGATTTGGCTCTAAATTTAGAGGGTGCTCTCAGTAATCTGTAGTGATAGAAAGAATAGACAATTTCAGACTTTCAGTGGTCAGATATAGGCTATGAGTTTTTGGTCCTGACTTGTCCTGTTCATGAGTCACAGTTTGTCCAGCCTGATGTGGGATGTCTGCTCCAGTCAGGTCATCTTGGTGAAGGTCCAAATTTGAATTCACAGTTTCTGCCTCGTGAACTTAAAAGCTCTCAAAGTCTAGATATTTTCATTCAGTCCTATCTCTGGCAGGAGAGCAGCAGAAGCAGCAGCAATTGTAGATATACTCTCAGTTCAGCTTCTCATGACTTCTAGAAACTCTTGTAGCAGAAAAAGTTCTGAGCCTGTCATTGCCTAAATGTTGTTGTGTGATTTTTTTTTAAACTTTGCTCAAGTGTAATCATTTTTGAGTCTGAAGAAAATAGAAGAAAAACAGTTTTCCTTTGATAAAGAAAAAAATAATTTAAAATATTTTCCTGCCAAAGCAAGAAAGAAATGAGAATTGAAAAGAAAAGAAAAGCTCTGTATCAAGAATTGGCTTTGACTGCAATAGAGAAAAGTGGTTTTAATTGGTTCAAGATGCTTATCTCTCTCTCTCTCTTTTTTTTTTTTTTTTTTTTTCTTTTTCCTAAGTCACATACTAAGGATTAATAGTTTGGTTTGCTTTCTGAGAAACTCTTCCCCTTTGGGTTCTGCTGAGTGGTTTTTTAAGTATTTTGAAATACATTGTTTCAAAATACTAGGAACAGGCAGTGCTGTGGGAAAATCTCCTGTGACTCTTGTAAGATGTCAAGGAGGTCTAAGAGAGCTTCATTATACTCCTACGAAAAAAAAACCTCACCTGTATGATTGAATATCACATGCTTTGAGGAATGTGTCTTACTGGGCTCTTTTGATGTTGCTCCATGAAATACAATGTTACTTGGAGTAAGCAAGATTAGTGAATCTGCCCAAAGCAGCTATTTTTCCTTCCGCTACAAAACCTCCTTTGTCCTGACTTTCTGAATCGTTTTCAGGTAGGAAAATAATGGAAGATGCTGAGAGGGAGGAGAAGGGCGAGGAGCCTCCTTTTCCCTGGGCTCTGCACCTCAGATGTAAATGCTATTATTCTACTCACACAAAAGAAAGGAATATGTATTTCAGACACAGGCAGCACCCTGGAGCAATTAAAGCAGGAACAAGAGAGGCTCTTTGTGTTCATTTCCAGGACACAGCCACGTGGGGCTGCGGCACAGGATGCTGGTGTGTTTGAGGGATGTCGCAGCAGGCGCAGTGCCTGGAACAGGCTGTCTGAGTGCCCTTCCAAGAGGTCTGTGCCTCTACAAAATAGCAATGCCTTGGTGGTGTCACTGAGTCTGTCTCTCAGAGGGCTAATGCCCTCCAAGAAGCTGCCATTGGAGGTGTGTGGCATTTTTAGGAATGGCCTGCTCAGCGATTCTGAGTTCACTTGAAACATGCCTCTGGAAAACAAACTTGGCTCTGCTTTAGACTCTGCTCCAGCTACGGAGTCAGTGTTGCAGTTTGAAGTGCTGAGCCAACTTGGTGTTTTAATTCAAATTTCATCTGAGCTTTCTTTGATCCTTCTCTTCTTAAGAAAAATAATCACCATCTTTAGGGTTTCTCTACACTTCTTGAAAATTTAGATCAAGGCTAGAGAGACAACTGTTTTCTTGAATAAAAGTGAAAGCAAAAAGGTGAAAAATGTAGTTTTTCTTGGAACAATCTTAAGCCCTTTATGTAAGTTGAGGTCATGATAGCTAAATTAATGTGGTACTGAGTTCCCCATGCTATTGCATGCACTCCTTAGATGTTTCTTAGGCTCACTACAAAGAAGAAAGCAGGAGCTTCCCACCTCTTCTGTGAGCGGGAAGGGATTGCAGTGAGTAGGAAGTTACCAAGTGTTAACAGCCAAGCTGATGCAGAGGAGGTGGCATGCATCCCACATTGCAAGGATGGAGCATATTGTGGCCTTCCTGTTCTAGGGGAGAAGTAATTCCTTCACAACTATATTTGTCGGATAGTAGCAAGACCTTTACCTAGAAGCATAATCTGTTCCTTAGGGCTTCTACTGAATTCAGTTAGAGATGGGCTGTTGCCTTTTTCTCACTGTTTTTCTATTACAAGCACTAAATAATGACCAAAGATTTACCTCTAGACTGGAGGTTTGGCAAGATTCTCATACTCACCTTTAGTAAAATAGGGCTGGAATTTAGCACAGGATGTGCCAAATAGCTTTGAAATATTTATAATCCTATTTGATTGGGTAGAGGTATGTGACCTTGCCCTCCCCTCCCCTATACTTATCTATTTTTCTCACTACAAGAACAGTTATTTTTGTTTCAGATTTTTCAGGTTTAAGGATATCACTAATTTATGTAGGGCATGCTCAGAGGCTTAGCATAATCATTCCCAGTGTAACGTGATTGTCTCTATTAGCATAATTTTACCCTTACTCATTACATGATTCATATTCTTACAATTTTTTTAGGAGTCACAATTCCCTACTTTATTATATTTTTCTTTTTCTGAAGAATTGTTCTAATTTTTTTAATAATTCCTTATTTTTCAATTTAACCTTCAGATGTGACATGGGAAATTTGCTTGCTTTCTGAGTAACTTCCCCTAGCTGAGACTGTGACCTGAGTCACAATAAGTTATGTGAGGAGAAACTAGAACTGAAGCCTATGGCTCTCAGAAGCTGTGCCCACATTTACCTTTCATTTTTGATTCCTAAGAGATAGAGTTGCCTTCTGGTCTTTAATCTCTGTGCTTCCACTGTTTCCTTCTAGTTGTTAAAGGATCGTATTCCCCCCTACACCGTCCTAACTGAACCAGGAAATCCATATTGTTCCTGTTTCAAATTCTGCAGTGTGGGTGAGGGCATACAGACCTTAGCAGAAGCTGAATGGACCATTTAGCAGACAGCAGTTTCACGTAGCCAACTGCCTACACACAGAAACCCAACAGGGCTCAGCTGACACAAACTATGATGGGTTTCTTCAGGCTTGAAGAGTTTGCCATATCCTATTTTAGAACAGCTGCTACATAACTCTTGGTCATCTGGCAGCATTTAGGAAAATTCCTGTAAGGGAAAGAAACCACCCCATCACTTAGAAGTTTTATATATAAAAATATATTAAAAATACATATAATACTTTTAAAAATTATTTGCAGATGATTTCTCCAAAGAAAGTGTCATGATTTGGATACCACTGGAAGTCCTGTGTCCCAAAAAAAAGTTAAACAATATGATTTGTTTCCTACAGACAGGACTTGTTAATTAAAGAAGGAGGAAGGAGATGGTGGAAGTGAAAAGCTGCAGTATTTTTTTCACTGCTTCTTACTTGTAGGGAAATGATCCCAGGAAAATAATGCTCCATTTTCTATATTCTATATGCAAAATACTATCGTGTTTGCAGCTTTTTGTCAGCCAAATATGATTGATCTCCTTTTCCTCAGTGCTAGCACATTTCTGTCTGGTTTTTACATGGACAGAGATGTGACAGAGTTCTTGTTGCTCTAGTCAGAACACTGTATGTTCTCTGGCAGTCCCTTGGTTGTGAGAAGGGGCTGGGAGCTGTATTCCTTTGCTCAGTGGGACTCTTCAAACGTGTTTTTTTGGTCAGAATCAGCAACTGATTTGAACATGGTCTGGACTGGCCTCTGCTTGGCCTCAGGAAACCTTCATTAATACTCACTGCTGCTGAATGACTGACAACACTAAATTGCAGAGAGAGAATGAAGTTTCATGGTGTCTAACTTCAGATATCTAGATTAGGTTGGAAATATATACTACAAAGAAAGGGATTTCTTCATCTTGAACTCTGAATTAACTAACTAAAAGGAAGAGGTTAGGTGGAGTGACTACTCTTGTTTGCCAAAGCAATCAATACATCTGCCTCAATTATTGAAAGTCCAAATGGTTCCACTGAAGCCATAGAATCCTCAGTACATCTTCACCATTGCAAAAGTCCTTGTGTCCCTTTGTCCAACATGTTCAAAAAAGAAAAAATACACCTAAAGGGACAAGAAGTGGCTTTTATCAGAAAGGTTGATGTTTATTCCAGTTTGGCATGGAAAATTGCTCTGCAGATGTCTTTGGAAAGCTGGGCTTGAAGCTTGAAACTGTTTCATCATCCAGCCATTTACTTATTTTTTTCTCAGAACTTTTTGAAGTCTGTGAATGTATAATTTATGATGCTTCCCTCTGTCTTGTGACAATGAATGCCAATGGGCTTCTTGTAGCAGTTTATCCTTTGAGAAGCACCTAACTGAAGAGCTCACTTAAACTGTAGTAATTCTCCATTCTGCTTTCATGATCCACAAACTGAAGCACTTACAGCACTTGCACAGATTTTCCTGACAGTGACATTTTGGTGAAACACAATCCCAGTGAATCTTCTGATCTCTCTTTGAGTCCTTAAACTTTCTTACTATATGAGCTACTTCTTCATGGCAATACAATTTTCCTGACACTGGCTACTATTACCCGTCAAAGATAAACAGGGTTCATATGCTGCAGCTGGGGTAATAATGCCTGGTTTTGCTTCGTTTCTTCCTGCCACTAGCACAGATATCATTCTGTAGAATCTTTCCAGTGTCATCAGAAAGTCCTTCCCATGTGAAAAATACCAGTGAGAATGTCCTTATATAGGGATGTGGCTTTGAGCCACCCTGATCTCATGCAAGATGTTCGTGCCCATGGCATAGGGTGGTTGGACTAGATGGTTTTTAAAGGTCCCTTTCAACCCTTCCTACCATTCTGTGATTCTAAGATCCTATCATCCTTCTTTTGTGCACCTCTGAGAAGCACCTGGCATAGTCTTTCCTATCCCAACACATAACATTGCTGTACGCAGCAATTAAAGCATCTCCCTAGCCTTTCCTTCTTCAAGCTGGACAAACTCAGATTTCCTAGACTCTCTTTGCACACTTTTTTTATACTCCTAATATTTTAGGCAAAGGTTTTTTTCATTACATAAAAATCAGCATATGTAATATCCTTCTTTTGGATTATTACTATTTTTGATGTGAAGGGCCCATGTAAATATAGATACAGTTTAACATTTCATGGGAATACAGAAAGAAAACTGGATAAAGTTGAAAACTACATGGGCTAAAGCTTATTCTAGTTTATAAGATTTTGTAGTTTGGGGTTTTTTTTTCACACCTCTCTTGTAATAACATTGCCATCTCCAGGGTAAAACGTATTTGGGAACATTGGATGAAAATCATGCAGTAGCAGCAATGACCTGTTGCCAGCACAATGAAGGAAATGTTAGTTTTTTCCTGTATTATTCTAATAACTCTTGCATAGAGAGTGAGAGAAAAAAAAAACCGAAACTCCTGAAAGGTTTTCTCTACTATTACAAACTGAAAATCTCTTATTTCTTTTCTGTGGCAAGTGCACTTTAAAGAAACAAGAGACCATGAGCTACTTTGCAATGCATTTAGCTGTGAACAAGTCCCATGACAAACGAGTACCCTGGGGAGCCTCTGGAGTTAGTCACCAGAGCCCCCCATTGTGACTTCCCTGATGACTTCACTTTTATTATTTCATACAAAGACTATAATGCCAGAATGGCTGAGTAAAGCACACCACAAATCCTTTACTCCCCTTACATACCAAGACAAGGTGTGCTATAACTCTGTTATGTATGAGATATAATTTCCTTGTGGCAATGCCACGCTGCTTCCTTGGACTCCAGGCCTCTTATCTCCGCAAGAGAAGTAACCTCTTTCTGGTCAGTGAAACAAGTGGGCAAAATTCAGCCAAAATACAAGTTCTTGCAGTGTTGGGGTCTGACTCTGGTATTTGCAAAGAAGCACTTGTTGACAAAGGTACAGTTCATCTGATACCTGTCTAGGTCAAGGCTAAGAAATGCTGTTAGTTGAGTACATTTTGATTACCATCACAGGCACAGGAAAATATGTATTTTTATGTTGTTGTATGTCAGATGTTGTGTGCCCATCTCTTGTGTACATTAATACCAACTGCTTTGGAGAAAAACAAAGCTAAGCTTGCAGAACGGGTATGCCATACATTGCTCCAGAAAACGTTCCCTCTTAGTGACCACCATATAGCTGGATTATGTCCTGAAACATGGGGGATTAAATACTACAGAAAGCTGAATTTAGTCTTAAAAATGTGGATTTGAATACTGTGGGTCTTTGCTGCATTTGTGTAGACTATTCTGAGTCCTGTAATCTGCCTTGATGTTGCAACACACTGCTAATAAAAAATGTGGAGGGAGCAGAAGGAGGAGAGAGTGTATATTCACATCACTTACTTTTTAACTAGGTAATGGAGCTGTATCAGTGAAAAGGTTTGCTTCCCTGGGCTCCATGGACTGCTAATGGAGACAAATGGATTCTTCCAAAGGGGGACACAAGGTGCAAGCACCACTTTGCTGCTCTGACTCCTTCCAGGGTGGCGTTGGTCTTTCTGCTGATTTCACAGCCAGCAGAAGCACTGACCTGCTGCCCGAAGCTGTCACTCCCACAGATGACAATGGCTTCCACAAAGCAATATCCTTCTCCAGTTTTCTATGTGTGTGCATAAGAAACAGGGCCAGAGTCTGAATTTTTCAGTATCCACAAAGGGCCTTGGGGAATGAGGAGTAAGGGTAGCAAGGTGGAGGGTAAATGCTAAGAAACAACATCTGAAGTGAAGACATTGTATTTATTTGACTTGACTGCTTACATTGCAACTCTGTTTTCTAGGTTTCAATAACAATCCCGTATGGCTGTGGCTGAACCATCTCATGCTACTTTTACTGACTTTTTAATATCGAACAAAATGCTTTGAATCAATATAGCCAATAAGGTGTGTTGGTGATGTTATATAAAGTAATGAATGATTAAATAAACCTAGAGCCAAAAATGGATTTCTTAAAGATTTTTAATCTTGATCCCCCTTCTGTTGCTAGATTTGTGCTGTTACACTTAGCTCAGCTCGTGGCTTTTTAAGGGTATGGTGTATGTAAGTCTGTGTTACAGTGATATCTGGACCCACATATGCTTGGCTTTGTGTGTTGGCTCCATGTGGTTAATGACAATACAAAGTACTTCTTCAGCTGGAACCCTGTGGATAAACCTGGCTGGTTGTGTACCTGCGTTAACCTGTTGAAAATAACTGCAGAAAATGTTAGGGAATAACCTTGTGAGCCCATGGTATTTTGATTCATTTTAATAGTTGGATGTAGAAGGGTTGCTAAAAAATGAGATGAGTACAGAAATAAGGTCACCCAGTCTGGGGCACAGCCAGCATTTAACATTCCTTGTCTGTATGACCACATAATTGTTGGTGCTAACCTCAGATTCTGTCTTATCAGCATTTTTCCAGGGAAGTAGCCCTTGAAGTATTTATACATCACTAGGGGTGAAACTGTTACAAGTTCATCAGTGGTGTGCTCATAAATGCTTGTATTAAGGCTGATGAAATGTGAAAATCCTGTCTGCAGCTCCTGGGGGTATTGGAGGCAGATAGGGGACCTCAAAGAACCTAAAAGGATGTGTGGTTCTCAGCAAATAGCTTTCCCCATCATGCTTGTTTTCATGTTTACTCCAACAGATCTGCATCCCCTTTGTCCATTCAGAGAAATTTGCTTGATAAAATCAACTCTACCTGGTCATTTGGAAAAATGCTGTTTGGATGGGGAGTGCAGCCCACCAGCTACATCAGAACCTTCATATTCAGTCTTTCTGAGTAGCTTTTTGCTCAGTTTCAACCAGTGCCAGCTTGCTTACAGTAAACTCCTTAGGGTATCCAGTGCTTGATCGCCTGGTTTTCTGCTTCTACACGTTATACTTCTGGGGTGGCTGTCGGAAAGTCCAGGGAGCCAAGAAACCCCCACATTTCTTTGAATGTCTGCTCTAATATCATGTGATGGCATCTAATCCTTTTGTTCTAAGTTTCAGAACCCTCTGCTTTTATCATCTTTCCCACTCCTGCTGCCATCTCGGAGTCACTTGTCTAACCAGCCAGCTTCCTCGCCCTCTCTATAGCACCAGAATCCCCAAGGTTATCCGTGTCATTCATAAAGGTGTGCCAAAGAAGGCACTCTCAACTTTTTGCCAGCATAAAAGGGGAACCTCTCCATTGCCAAGCTTAGCCTACAGTCCACAGCCACCTCACAAAAGCAGAGTCACAGATAGGTTCAGTGCCTTCTGTCTGCAGCCATTGAATGCCAACCGTTTCATTTCACCCTGTATTTCTGTGCTCTCAAATCCCTGTATAGTACTTTGGATGGCATTGTCTGTGAATACGATGGCAGTGTTTAGGTATTCCTTGCTGAACTCCAAGTAGATTAGACTGAATCAGAAACATCCTGAGACACATGGAGAAATACTAATTTTCAAGGATACATGTGGAAGTTCTGCTCTGTAGAGCATTTTATGACTCATTCAAAGACATTTTCTTTTCCCCCACACAACACTTCATTCTCTAACTTCCCAAGTTGTTTGTCATCTTCTTGTTTTTCAGAAGATTTTCCTTTCTGAATTGCCATCAGGTTCCTTACCACCAGCAGCTCAATAATCCAGTAATGCTGGTGGAATTTTGCACAGAAATTTCTGTCTGAACCTTCACACTGTCTATGTTGCATTTGATTTTTTGAATGAAATAAGTACAAAGAAACAGTAGAAAAAGATTTTCTTAGAAGTTGCTTTACTTTATAATCTGGAACTTTACCACCATTGGTGTTTTCTGTTATACAAGAAAGGGTAGTCTTGGGCTAAGTCCTTGTAAAGAATGCTGCTCCAGTGACTGAAGATTTCTTCTCTTCAAATAGTCGTCCACTGTAAAGGTGTTTTCTCCTACAAATATAAATTTAAAGCTGTAGGACTACTTTCAAATATAATACTCCAGCACAGTAACTGTCTACCAGAAACTTTCTACTGGTGAAATGAGGTGAAGAATGGATACTATTTGTCAAAACGCAGTAGAGGGATTCAGTGATGGAGCAAAGTTCAGAAATTTGCACCTTCCAACTTGGATAAATGTGCTCACTGAACACCTTTGTCTTAAGTTATGATAATATTAATGCTTATTTTTTCCCCCATTTTTTCTTTGAGTAACTGCCAAGAATCTTACTTCACAGTCTGGGGACAGCAGAGACAGTGTTCTGCAATTAAAAGTTAGGGAGTTTTTAATGAGAGCACCAAGGCTGATTCATAGTTCAAAGTTAGGCAGAAGGTTTCTTTTTCTTTCTTTTATTTTTTTTTTTTAATCAAAAGATCATTCATTTTTATCTCAGAAAAAAATATGATAAAGGCTAATTCATTGGGCAGGGAGAAGGAATGTAGGGAGTTACTGATGAAATTTAACTAAAAAAATTTAGAGGTCTAATATTTTATTTCATTTCAGAAATGTAATAAATCTTATAAAAGACCTTATGCAATTTCTCCTTGAAGATATTGCAATGTGATAATGATGCCGTGCCCTTGCTAGCCAATTTCTTGATTTGTTCAGGTTATTCCAATAATATCTACATTTCACAGGAGAGTATTTACATTCAAATCTTCCCTGAGATTTGTCATGCCCTGTTGTCATCATGTTTTCTCCTGTGTCACCTTCAAGGACTGATAGGGCATGAAAATCTGTAGGAATAAACAGGACTTGAAATCCCCAGTGAGAGAAACTGTGCCTCAGCCCTGTGGGGAACTGAGCTCCATCACTCCCACTGATGTCATTAGCACTCCAGGAGACTCAGCATTTTGGGGAGGATGCTCAGTGCCAGGCAGAATGAGGATGTAATTGCCAATTTCAAGCCTATGTGCAGAAAGGTGTCTTAGGCCAGGACATGGGAAGGAAGGAACAAGTTGGCTACAGAAAGTCATACACAAACATCACCAGTTGCTTTTGTAGGAGGAGGTGTCCCTTCAGAGAGGAACTTCTTCATTTCTAAGACTCCTGCCCCATAATAATATGCTAAAAGTAAAGCACAACTATTCTCTTTAGCTAGTGTTCTTGATTCCTAGAAATGGAAAGGCATACAGGGAATAAAAATGGCTGTGTTTAATCAGATTAAATGGATATCTCATTAGTTATTCCATATAATTGGAATCTTTCACAAACCAAAAGAATGGACCTCTAGTATAGCTTAGTTAAAACTGGGAGTCTATTGCTGACACTGGGGCTAACAGGGAAATCTTAAAGACAGGTCTGGAATAGACCTGAGATGTTAAGAAGACAGTGATTGGAGATTATAGTGTAATGGATCCCCTAAAAAGACATAAATAATATAGGGTCTGTCTTTACAGTCAAGGAGAGAACAGTTTTTGTTTGCTGATTAACCAGCTAGATCAGATCATAGACTGGGAAGATGCTTGAAATATCCTTTAAAGAGACCTTAAACTTATGGAAACATATTTTGAAACTAGAATACTCAGTTTCTCAGTGGAGGGTTGTGGAATTGGTCTGTAGGTATCATAGGTTATAGAACTGGACAAACAGTTCCCTGAAGGGTTGTTTTTTCTGAATGTTTTGTGTTTGGTTGATTGGCTGTTTTTTTGTTGTTTCAGAGTCTTTAAAAATATTTTACAGTTGAAAGCAAAAACATTTCTGGGCATGAAGGATTTTCTTATTTCTTCAAATAATCTTATAAACTTACCATGCTTTCAAGATAGCAATAGAATACAGAAGGATGGAGTATGTGGTTAATTTACATTTTCCATTTGTAATAGCGTAATGAATGTGCTAACTTGGTTTATATCTAATGGAAGAAAAATCCCCCCTGCCATCTATCACCGAGTGATGCTGCGGTGCCGTGCCGGCTGGCACGCTGTCCCGGCACCAGGCAATCTTCTGCCTGCTCCAAACGGGGAAGATGGAAATCGATCGCGGCGTAGGAGGGCAGGCGAAGCATCTGCTCGGGTTTGCCTTGCCCACCGGTGGCGAGGGTCCGCAAAAGAGGCAGGAAAGAAGCGGAGGGACTTCTTTGTGAGGGGGGAGGGTTTACTGGAGAGAAAAATCCATGGAGAAAGTCGAAGAAACGCGGCTTGTAGGGGGTCTTGTACCCCCACAATATGGGCATGGAAAACACACAGGAACCAATGGAACATCAGCCAGGGCTGTTACCGAGGTGGGGAGAAGAGATTACAGCAAATGGGAGAAGGGGTAGGCGGGGAGGAGTAACAAGGAGAAGAACATAGAACTCTCTGGAAAGGCAACCAAATATGAGAAATAAGGGGAGGGGAGGGCTGTGGCTGTGGCCAATAATAAGGCACGGATTTATATATTTTTCACAGCCTTATGAATGCTCAAGGCTCTTGAGCTGTGGAAGCATCAAACCAATGGACCTTTTGGTCCACTTGATTCAGCTGATTGTGGCTCACCGCAACAGAGTGAGGATCTTCAACATCAGCCCTCATTCGAGCTGTTCTGTGGCCCACTGGTAGCACTGGTCTCAGCCACAGCTCTCACTGGCATCACTCCACACCTCACTGCATATTTGAGCATAACTTTACCCTATGTGTGCATGGAGAATTCAAGTGTGTTTTTGTGATATGTGCCAGGGTCCAACAGGAGCTAATTCCATGGTTTTATATGAAAATGTGACGAGTGTAACTACAGGCAAGAAAAGATCTTGAGTAGAACCCTGTAATTTTTCCATTCTTAGCTTGCAGGCCAATTTCTCTTCTGCTCATAAACTGTGCTCTCTACAAAGTGGCCAGTATGAGAAAGGAGGGACTCAATACCTGACGGACAACACAGCTCTGTATCCCAAAAAGGATTGATTTTGTAATGTGACATCAGTATCAAATATGATCAAACATAAAGGGACATGGATGCTCAAATTGCCTGCTGCTGTCTAAGCATGCACCTGGGCACTACGGCTCAGTGATGTGAGTCCTGGAGCAGAACTTCAAACCTCAAAACCCTTACAGTGCACATTCCCCTTCTTTCTAGACAGCTGGACCCAGTGTGGCTTGATCCAGAAGCACACCAGAGGTCCTTGCAAAGTAAGGTCTTGCAACTTGACCTTTCTACCAAAGTGCTGGCCCCACTCCAGCCCCTGGGAGCCAACGCTGAGGGTTGGTGGCAGGCTGATCCACTTGAACCACACTCACTGCTTGATGCAGGTACCATACAAGGTGGTATTTGAAAGTAGCCTATGGTCAAAATTAGCAAATGCACAGCCCCAGCATTTCACTGCTTGTCAAAAAATTCCCTCTGCTGGGCATTTGTTCAGAGACAGAGCCAGTCTTTGCCAACTAGGCCATGTTACACATCCCAACATTAGCATATTTCTATTAAAACATATATTATTTTGTTCAATTATGACATTTTGCTTCATTCTTAGCCTGAAGTGGTATTTGAGATATCACCCCGATACTCCGTAATTATAAAGTTATACCCTATGTATTGCACTGAAAAATTGTAAGAGCATACAGACTACTCAGGCATTCTATTCTTTGAGTACAGCATAGAGAATAATTATGGTTTCTCATATTCTCTGAGTAATTAATTTGAAGAATTTAATTATATTTTTCATATTAATTATTAATGTATTATTCACCCAACATAGTCAGTTCATAATTCATAGATGTATTATTCAAGTAATTTAGTTGATGAATTTCATAGTTTTGAATAAGTTATTCAATTTTTTTTAATTATTCACTCAGCCCTAGGAATGTCTGTTGATGCTTGAATATCAGCCATAGTATGGCAGCTTCTTTTTTTGCAGGGTATTGTGAACACCTGATATTAAATCCAAAAGCTAGTAAAATGCTGTCCAGCCCTTAAATGTTCTTCTATACACAGCTACTTCACAAATAAGTGGCAGTTTAATCTGATTAACAAATTCAAATTTGGGATATTTTTGCCTATTTACATTTAAACTTCAGTTTTCTTACAGAATGTTCTCATAAACTACAGGACTTACTTGCTATATTTCCCCCTCATTTAAACTTAAATGGAATCCAGTCCTCATATTTAACATTTTACTGATGCTAGAATTACACCAGTGATGACATATCCATTCGTTAGTCTATGAATTTTGTCATTAGTTTTACGCTCAGATAGTTCTGTTTATATCAGGAAACTTCTAACCATGGCAGAAGAGAGTAAGAAGTAAGGTTTCTACAGTGTCCTACCAGTTCATCAGAACAACTTAGCTTAATCTAAACAACAAGCATACAAACGGCCTAGAAAATTTCCAGGGAAAATAGTGTGATCACACTGGGAGCATCATCTCTGGATGTGTATCAGGTAATAATTTTGCTCTGGCAGAGGCATAACACAAAGGATCATTTATCAAATCTTTCCATATCTAGGTTTAGTGATTGTATCTCATAACTGGTGTCCTTAATGCTGGTGGAAAACCAGAAAAGGTTGCATATATATATATATATATATATATATTTATACAAGGCATAGAGTGCTTTGTATCTAAGTATATAAAATATTGGTCAGTTCTGGGAAATAAAAGAGCAGGTGAAAAGTCCTGAGTGAAATATACATGATTCATTATGTTTTTAGGTCCACTATTCTGCCAAATAAAGTGATTTCTATAAATTATTTTTATTTACAATAACACCTTTTCTTCTGAGAAAAGCTGATTCTGTATTCTAAAAAAGTTGCAACAACTTTAATTACATTCAAAAGATTCCTGGAAAGGTTTTAGTGGTAAGTATGGCACTGTAGAACTGATCTTTGGAATGCAACGCATAGTTTGAAATTTTCTTCCCTGTACAAACCTCAGAGAGGTTTCTTTTTACCAGCTTTGAAAACAATATTGCCACTTTTTCAAAAGAACCCTGTATTTAGACTACATTGGCTCCAAGTCCTCTGTATATTCATGTTAGCACATTTACCATTTATGTATTGCTGTTTCACACAACCTCAGTGTCTATGTTGAACCCAAAACACAGAGGTGTATGCCAAACCTTTCATGATTTCCAGATCCATTATTATGATACAATATTCTAAAAGAAAAGTCTCCAGCTACAGGTTGCTTCTTTCACTGAGGAAAATGTTTGCATTTTGGGTTGTTACCTCACTAGCAGGCAGTCCATATGGTGCTGAATCCTGTAAACTAACTATAACTAGGTATAAAATTCATAGGGAAAAATGTAATTTATCACAAGTGCACAGCTGGTGTCTGCTTATAAGTGGTTGTTTCCTAATCTGAGACCAACCTGTTCACATCCCTGGTATGTTATTGAGCTATAAAATCAATAACAAATACCGTGCATGATTCCCTGAGAGATTAACCATTTATTCCAGCTGTGAAGAACAAATGAAGGTTAAAGCAAAGTAGATGCTTTAAGAAAGGTTTTCATGAAATGAAGCAAAGTCTTTTATAGATTAATTGATATTAACCAAAATAACAACATAGAATGGCTTGTTTGTTTTAATTATGTTTCTTTCTTAAAGCAACTGACTTTTAAGCTCAGATTTACATGTAGTTTGCTTTTCCTGTGCTCCCAAAAGTGCTTGATATGTGATTTACATTTCTTCTTTCCCCCCAAATGTTTCACAGTTTCTTTGCTCTTTTCTTTAATTACAACTAGTGTCTTAGAGAGAATTGCCTGGGGCAGATTGAGCACAAACTCCGAAAGCTGCAATGGTAAAAAGACACAGGGAGCAAAATTGTCATGCCCTTTCTTCCTGGCTCACAGCTGTAAAAGCTGTGGATGTTTTAATGTGTGCATGTGCAACGGGAAGGAAGTGAGAGATCAGAGTCGTGGTGAGCAGCAGCAAGGGTGAGAAATGAGTGGGAAGGAGAGAAAGGGAGGAGCGAGCTGGCTGCGGGTGGGCAGCGGGGCACGGGGTGGGTGAGTCCCAGGGACCTGGCAGGCGTCGGGGGAGAGATGCAGCCTGTGAGTGTTTCACACTGGCCTGTGAAAAGGGGATCGGGGATGAGAGGAAATGCAAGATTTTGCAGTATTGCTAGGGAAGTTTGCAGCACCTAAAAGCCTCAATTTTTAAGCAAAATACAGCTCTTAGCCTTAGATGTGGTAGAACCAAGCTGAAAGTAGTGATTCCAAAGGGAGAAGAAACACCTTCTGAGTCAAATCCTTTGCTGTTTTATGTGCAAAGATGTTTGATATAATCTTGCCTGCCTTTTACTTAACAGCAGTAAAAAAAGATGCTAGTACCATTTTAATAAACCTAAACATTCCTGCTGTGATCCCTGGATTTTTTCAGCCCTCTGTGTAATGGTGCTTAGCCCTGTGTACCTGCTGCTCTACCTCCTTTATCTCTAAGCTGGTTGCAATTCATCGTTTTTCATTGTATGAAGTTTGTAAAGGACTTTACAATGAAAGACATTTGGGGTGAGTTTACTTTAGCCTAATTCCATCAACTGCTGTTCCTTGTTTTGCTGAAACAAGATCAGAATTTGACTTCAAAACATCCCAGTGAGAGCAGTATTATTTATACTTATTTTGTAAAAGGATAAATTGAAACACTGGGTTTAAATGACTTGCCTGAAGGCATGAAGCTTCTTAGTGCCACAGCAGAGACTTGAAGGCATGAATCCAGATGCCAGTGTCCTTGTCTTGAATAACAGATGAACTCTGCAATCAGGATTGTGCTCAGAAAAAATCTACTATCACCCATGGACTTATAAAACCAATTTAAGGCAGGGAAGAGTCAGGTCTTTACCTACTTTGCACGAGCAGCTAAGCAGTGCTGAACTGCTTCCTTTCCTGCAGGTGTGACATTTGCTTATGGGGTAGGGAGAATCCTCTTTGGAAATGTAAGTTCTGCAGGTTTGGTGACTGTCCTGTAACAGAAAGCCAGTTTTTTCCCTCTCACCTTTGTGAAGAGTGCAGTTAAAAAAAAAAAAAAATAAAGCAAAGGAAAAAGAGAATTCCCAAAGAAAAATATGTGTCAAGTTTAATTTTATAATTTTCTAGTTTGACTCTATTTGTAATTTAATGCTTTAATTATAAAGGTTTATTATAATATTTTAATTGTTTATTCATCAATCTGAGACACTCCATGGAATTCCTTCACTGGGATCATTGCAGTAAAATTACAACGCACAGGAGACAGATCAAGCTTGTAACACTGGCAGTCTCATGGGTGCTAAAATATCTTTAAAGTCAACACATTTGCTGATGGGCAATAAGAGAGAAGACAAAAAGTAACTTCTCCTCCAGTCCGCTGCTATTTTTAGGGCCTCTGTGCACTTTTTTCATGTAGTCTGCTTTATCAGTCATGAAGATAACTGAGCTCAGCTCCAGCCTTGGCATTATCTCAGGCTGTCATAAGAATACACTGAACTCTGGAATGCTGCATGCCCATTGTGAATCATGGTCAGCAGAGAGAGCACGATGGGGGTAATGCCATGTCTTTTATCCTGCTTATTCCCTTTTCAGAGGTAATGTCAGAAGTTTGATGCACTTTAAAGATTACGCTGGATTTTTTAAACAGTTTTGCAGTAAGAAATTTGATGCAGTGGATACTGAGAAGAGCTGACAAAGAAATTATTTGATGTTCCTTTTAAGCCTGTGGAAAGCCTGCTCTCAGACTGTAATTTCCTGGAATTTATTATTCACAATTATTCACTGTATTTTGTTTTGGCAAATCTTTTAAACTCTGTTTTGATCACGCACAGTCTCCCATGAATAATCATCATTCCAGACTGGAGCTGTTGTGATAGGTCAAAAGAGAAATATGGCACTGTCATGTTTGTGACTGCAAATGGAAGAAACCACTTCTAGTGCAGCATTTTCAAATGTAGATATAAAATTTGGCACCTGTAAATATTCATGTACATACACTTGCAGCTATGCTCTGGGCTTGATCCAAAGCCACTAGAGGTAACAGAAAGAATGAATATTCATGTTGGTAAAACTTAATTCCTAGATGGTTTACTGAAAGCAAATGTAAAGAGAAAGCAATATAGACAAAAATGCATTAATGCCACTAAGTGTTCACAGGAAAAAAGTCCCACTTATTACATTCAGATCCTGGTGGGGTGTTGTCATAGGTTAGCAAGCTAAGTCCCAGAAGCGATGTTCTTCTTACAGCTTCCTCTATGACCTAACCGAACCTATCAGCTGGCCAGTTTGAATATGGACAATTCTTTGAGCCAGTTAAAGTTGTGACCGCCTCTGTGATCCACACTTAAGAATAGACAAACTCCCCCCCAAGCTCTCTCTCGTTTCCAGCGCTGGCACAGGTGGCTGCAGGCCCTGTGCGGGGGCCAGTGGGCCCGGCCAGGCCCTGCTTGGGCCAGGCCGGGCCGGGCCACGGCCAGCCTGGAGCCATGGGCCTGTTCCACCCGCGGAAACCCCCCACAGTCCTGCTGTGGGCAGCCGGAGCGGCTCGGACCCCCCCCCTCCACTTCGATAAGCCACATTCCAGTTGCAAGGCCTAGGTGAGATTAACCCTTTTAGTGCTGTGAAGAGCTGAAAACCTGAGGGAAGAGAGAGAGGAGATGCTTAAAGCTGAAATTCTGTTGTAAAGCTATGATATATCAGAGTATCCCGTTGTAAT
The DNA here is from genome assembly GCF_041296385.1 of Aphelocoma coerulescens. Lineage (NCBI taxonomy): Eukaryota > Metazoa > Chordata > Aves > Passeriformes > Corvidae > Aphelocoma > Aphelocoma coerulescens. The sequence continues at coordinate 83,255,559 of NC_091015.1, forward strand.
TTCATGAAGATATGGGGGGTGGAGTGTTCAGTTCAACTTGTAAGCAAAAGCACCTGCGCTGAGATAGGCAGATGCTGACGCAGCTGTAATTTCATGAGAAGTTTAGACAGGGAGAGATGGACCAGATGAGGACTTTTGCTCCAAATGGAAAAGAAGAAAACCTCAATTCCTAGAGATGCTCCCAGAGATAGTCCTAGAGATGAAGCTAAAGAAGACCCTTTGCTCCCAGGGAAGGAGAAGGGCCTCTGTTCTTAGAGATGAAATGCTCCCAGAGATGGGTGAAGAGAACTTTTGTTTCTGAATGGCTCAACCTTAAAATTGTACCCCAAAAACCTTCAAGAGTGGACCCTTGAAAGCAGTTGTGGGAAAAGCTGCAAGTTGGGGGAAGGGACTCACATGTGAGCAGAGAGACTCCTCTTCCTAAATGGACTGAACAAGGTTATTATGGAAGTGGTAAAAAGACTGAACATCTGAGGGGTTGTCTTTTTACATTGTCACTGGGAGAAGGGAGGGAGGTGGGGGGAAGAGAAGTGTTCTGAATGTGTGGTATAATTTTTTTTCTTCTTTTAGGTGTGTTAATAAACTTCTTTATATTCTTTCAAGTTTGGTGCCTGCTTTGCATTTCTCCTAATTCTTATCTCACAGAAGATAAACAGTAATGAGTATTTTGGGCCAAACCACTACAGGTGTTTTTGCTTATATGTCAATGAAATAGCACACATGCACACAAACATGATTTCAGTCTTACTTTTAGGACTTTCTTTCCAAAACACAGAAGCTTTGCTCCTTAACATAGCGAAGTTAGGAAAAACCTAGAATTCCAAAATATGTTAATCTGGTCCAGCAGAAAGGAAGTATACTTTTTTTCTTATTCTGTGTATAACAGGAAACTGAAAATGCTGGAAAGTGTTATTTGATTTATTACACTTTCCCACAAAGCTCAGTGCATAATACAAGCAGGAGTTAGCAGCTTCACTGTGGGTAGTGATGCTTTCATTTTCTCTTAGGACGTGCACCTAATCTCCCACATATGTGAAATTGTGTGCATTTCAGTCCTCCAAACTGAGGAACTGAGCTGAGCAACACAACCAAAGTAGAGTGCATCTGATAGGTTTGGGTCAGCTGTTACTACTCTAACAGAAAGGTAGAAAAAGAATTTTAAGAGTCAAATTCTCTTGGATGAGTCTGAATGGGCAAATGCACACCTAGAATGCTGAAATTTCTCTGTAAGGCAGACGCTGAATTTTGGAGATGCAGACGTTTGACTCTGACACTGGTTTTGCTTGACTTATGTTCATCTGATGGCAAGTAGCCATCTTCATGCAACACTGGTATGGCACAGCCTTCAGGTGCCACCATCCCAAGGTACCAGGAAGTCAGGTTCAGTTCTTTCTTGAGAAATGAGGTGTCAGGATGGAATATCACTCCTACTAGACCACGGAGCTGTGTACTATACAGAAATCTATCACTCCTGTGATCATATAATTAGCAGATTTGGTGCTTATGGTACTATACACCCTTGTAATTTGCACAATATTAAGCTGAATGGAGGGGTTCCCATGCTTACATCTGCGTGTCTAGCAAAACATGACCATGTACAGCTGGGACAACCTGTCATTCTGTAGTTTAAGTACCTGGGCTCTATTGCCAGCTGGCATAAATGTCCCACTGCCACTTACAAAGAGCGGTGTTGTCTAGGACCAAGTTCTTATTTCTTTATAGGCTGTTTAGAGCAAGAGAAAAAGTAACAGGACATCATTTAAATCCTTTCACCAAAAATTCCAGAAGATCTTAATGGCATGTTTCTGTGTACAAGGGAGGATTTGCCTGATGTAAAAAAGAGACTGAACACTAAATACATCAACAAATTCTGTTGCAAAAGTGAACAACCTCCTGCTGTAAGGAAAGGAAGCACCTATGAATGAGGAAGAAGATGTATATATATGAAGCTAATTCTTCTGCCCAAGGGCTAGTTTGTACCCAACACAGAGTATTCATAGTCTATATGTCAGACTTGATAACCCTAAGCTTTGCACATGATCTTCTCTGTTTGAGCTTCCAGACATGAAGAATAATGTCCAAATGTTGCCACAGAATTAGATGGTTGAAATTAGATAGTGACAGTAGCTCTGCAAGTTTGGAGCAGTCTCCTCATTTGCATTCCAACTGTAGGGCTCTGGAAGGGCTTAGAGAAGAAAGCAGATTTTTTCTTTCACTGTCACTGCCTCTACCACTAGCTTTATAAACTGTGTGACAGCATATTTTTAAGAATATTTTGGTAGCTTCCCTTCCAACAAGTGTTGTTTTGCCTTGACAAATCTGAAGGTTAGCTCTGGGCAGGTGTGAAGCTGCAAGGGGAATAATTGCTGCAACTGACAGTGAGGAAAGCAGCTCTTTAGTATGGATCCTGATTAGATAGAAGCATCTTGTATGAACCATGGACAATTGCACTGAACTCCAAATAACATGAAATGAATTTTTCATTCTCCCAAACTCCTTGAAGTTTGATGTGAGAGGAAGAGCTACCTGGTATTCCTAGTCTTCCTTCTAGTTCAGAAACGCCTTTCATCTCAAATTGGGACAAAAAGCTGCAAATTCCCTCAAGATGCCATTTCCAAATAATTTCACTTCAGGAATATCCAAGTAGTTCCATGACTTGCTTAATTTAGTTTAGAGAATTTCTTTTTGACTTGTTTTGACTTTTACATAACCAGCTATGGGTAATGAGGTTTTTGTTGGCTGTGATAAAGGTTCAAAAAACCACAAACCAAATGAGTTGCTTGGACAAGGTTCTTTCACCTTGTCAAAGTGAAGTATTTCAAAAATCTTGTGTAAAAAAAAAAAAAAAAAAGTATATTCCAGAAAATGTTTGAGGCAATTGAATCAGCATTCTCCAATGTTAAACCCTTTTATCTGTAAAAATAGTAAATCAGCTTTAAAAAAAACTGAAATGAAAAACAGTGATTTTGCAACATTTTCAGAGGGCCTGAGAGATGCAGTAGGTCAAAATATAATATCACTGAAGCTGGTGGAAATTTTGTCACTTACTGTAACATGATTCCTGTTCTACCCTGTACTTATGAAAATTCAACATTATCTAGTTGATGGCCCAGAAAACAGCATATATATGTACATATCATCTGAGGATGCTGTACACTGAAGTGCAACAGTTGAGATTGTGAATAGTGCAGTCCAAGTGCATAAATTAAGCTTCATTATTTGTATTTTTAGTCCGTCATGATAAACTATAAGTCTGATGAGTGATGCCCCTTTATGGCTACTCTGGATGCACAGTGGGTGGATCAGAATGAGATGCTGATTTTATTTGGATTTCTGCCCTTTTGTCCACAGGACTTCAGTTTTGTCATTGTTTGCCTTTGCTGCAAAGTTCATTTCTGTTTCAGCATCTGTTCATGGACAGGAGTCTGCTTCTGCTTTTTTTATGGTACATCTATTGTTGTTTCACCACTATATGTGTTTGTTTGCTGCTCCTGCTTGCTTTCTGCAACAGCTATGCTCTTTCTTCTCATGTCTGCTGTACCACACGTATATGTAGCCAGGCCTCTGCCTCAAGCATTTAATTTTTTGTAGCAAGGAATAGTCTTCATTTTCATTCTAAATTAATCTCCTTTTTACACAGACCTGTTGTGATAAGCCTATCTTTTCTACTGTATTGTATTTAAACTACAGATGCAAAAACAAGACAATAAGGAAAGAAGAAAGGTCAAAAACAATAAAATAAATTGATTTCCTAGGATCTTAAGATATTTTTAATCTACTTCTGGTGAGAGGTAGGCATGGGGGAAGTTTCTTGTTTCCTATTTAATGTCAAGTCATTTGGCATTTGTAAGTATTTTTAAAGCTTCTCACCAGGATTCAGCTGCATATCGCAAATCCTACTGATACTAATAGGAAATATATAATCAAATCTTTGCACAAATATTTGAAAATAAAAAGAAAGTATCTATTCTTCAGTGTAATTTTTCCTTTTTTACTCTTTTTGGTCTTCTTTTTTTTTTTACTTAATTGTTATTAGCAATTATGTCCTAAACTTCCAGGTCAATATCACAGAATTAAAAATCTTTCTGTAACAAGCTTTCTGTAAACTGCTCAAAGGCAACTTTTAAGTCTTTCCAAAATACTTTCATACTTTCTCCAGTTGTTTGGGGTTTTTTTTGTTTGGTTGGTTTTTCTTGCTAGAGAAGCTATTTGTTACTACAAGGTGTAGCAGTGTTGAATAGGTAAGGTTTTCATGCAGCATCAGATGCTTCAAGTGCTCGTGTAGCTTCAAGTGCATCTGAGTTTTGCTCCAAGTAATGATAGAAGTGCACCAACCGTGATCTTCTCTTTAAATAGCCCCTGCTCACAAAGGAAACCACCTGAGTGAACAAATCAGTGTCAGAGATCACACTGTAAACCAAAGAAATAACCTCCTGGGCTGAAAGCTACTTAGTCATGCAAAGGATGATGTTCAGATAAATAACTGTCATCTACTAATGCTATTTGCAATAAAAGCTGGAATGTTGTGGCTACATCTATGATAATAAACTGGATAATGCTAGGGCTTGTTTTCGTGTTCCCAGGCACAGTCTGGACCCCTTCCCATTGCTAAGTTCTCTCATCTGCAAGGCAGCCTGCTGATAACTAAGCTACCAACTGGGGACAAGTGGAGAACAAGTCCTTGCTTTGTGCTGGCTCCCAAATTTTGCCCAAGACATTTTTGGGAGAGGCTTAATTTTCTGGGCCAAATCTATGCTAATGACTGTTCAGTTATGAAAAGTATATGAGCAATGAAATTCCCAAGAGCACCACTTAGTTTATTAGAATATATGTTCCTTATAATTATATCCTAAATAAAACATCTGTTTTCAGGGAAGAATATGTTTCTTAGCATAAGCTCTCCATTCCAAAAGTTGCCTTTTACAGTCACCTTCCCCTCTATATGTTGTCTGCAGAGAGCAAATAGCAATAAGTTCACATGAAGAACATTGAATTTACTATTCCCTATGTTATATGAAATGTGTGATTTTACCTATGCATCTTCAGAGGCTTCTGAAAAAGAAAAGCAGCCTGAAATCTGCTGGGAATATGCTAATTAAGAGATGTGATTGAAATGTTAGTGCAGATATTTTAAAGCTGACAAAGGAAGATGTCTTAATCCCCCACACTACCATGAGGTCCCTCATTGCCCAGTCACAGCAGAGAAAAATCAAAAGAAATTGAAATAGGAGGAGACCCTGCCCATTTTTGGCTAAGAGTCTGCCCTGTGTCTCTTATATTTGCAGTCAACAGTGGCAGAAAGCTAAAGCAGAGCTCTGATACTTCTCCTGAGCATGCCAGACCAGAGACAGATTTCGAGGCTAATTAGTAAACCTCAAACGCCTGTAACAATGAATTGTTAGCAGCAGCAGCCTTAGAAATTTATTTTTCTTTTAAGCAGTTTGTGTCTTTGTTCTGTTACTGCAGATCTTTGTTTTAAGTAAACATGCCATTTAAATCTTGCCTAGAAATAATGTGGATAACCTGACAAGACATTACACTTCCAAAAAATAGAATCACAGAAACACATAGTCACAGAATGGGTAAAGCTGGAAGAGACCCCCACACATCACCTGGTCCAACATCTGTGCTCAACCAGGGTCATCCTAGAACACATCACACAGGATTGTGTTGAGATGGTTCTTGAATATCTCCAGTGAGGGAAACTCCACAGCCTCCCTGGGCAATCTGTTCAGCACTTGGTCACCTGCACAGTAAAGAAGCTTCTCCTCCTATTCAGGTGGAATTTCCTGTGCATCAGTTTCTGCACATCTGTCTCTCATCCTATTGCTTGGCACCACCAAGAAGAGCCTGGGTCCATCCCCTTGACACCCTCCCTTCAGACACTTCTGGACATGGACAAGGTCCTCTCTCAGTTGTCTCTTCTCAAGACTGAACAGGCCCAGCTCCTTCAGCCTTCCCTTGCAGGTGAGGTACTCCAGTCCCTTGATCATCTTTTTCATCCTCCACTGGACCTGCTCCAGGAGCTCCATGTCTCTCCTGTCCTGAGGAGCCCAGAACTGCACTCAGCTCTCCAGATGAGGCCTCACCAGGGCTGAGCAGAGGGGCAGGATCACCTCCCTCGACCTGCTGGCACTGCCCTTCCTAATGCACCCCAGGATACCTTTGGCCTTCTTGGCCACAAGGTCACACTGCTGGCTCATGGACAGCTTGTTGTCCACCAGGACCCCCAGGTCCTTCTCTGCACAGCTGCTTTCCAGCAGGTCAGCCCCCAGCCTGTCCTGGTGCTTGGGGTTATTCTTCCCCAGGTGTAGAACCCTGCATTTGCCTTTGCTGAATCTCAGGCAGTTCTTCTATGCCCATCTCCCTCTCTCCAACCTGTCGAGGTCCTTCTGAAGGGCTGCACAACACTCTGGGGTATCAGCCACTCCTCCCAGCTTTGTGTCATCAGTGAACTTGCTGAGGAGGCATCTGCTCCTTCATCCAAGTCATTGATGAATAAGTTAAACGAAGTATTGAATCCTGGAGAACACCTCTAGCAACAGGTCTCCAACAAGATCCTGTGACACTGCTTACATCCCTCCAGGATCTGCTCTTCAGCCAGTTCTCAATCCACTGTCCACTCACGCAGTCCACACTTCCTGATTTGCCTATGAGGATGTTGTGAGAGACAAGAGACATTCTTGAGTTGGGAGGAAGAGATCCTTGAATATCAACCAGTCTCTTGGATGTCTCTTCCCTGCAGGACCTGTTCTCATGGGATTGTTCCCAGAAGATCCCCAAAGAGGCTTAAGTTAACTCTTCTGCAGTCCATGGTTACAATCTTGCTGCCCTGCATCCCCCTCACACCATACTGAGCTCCCCAGTCACAGTCACTACAGCCAAGGCTGCCCCCACCTTTCACATCCCCAATAAGGCCTTCCCTGTTTGTTAGTATAAGGTTGATCCTTGTGGGATCCTCCACTACCTGGGTCAGAAAGTCATCAATGCTTTCCAGGAACCTCCTGGAGTGTTTGTGTGTTGCTGTTTTGCTTCTCTAGCAGATGTCAGGGTAGTTAAAGCCCCCCACAAGAAAGAACCAGTGCCTGTGACTTTGAGGCTGCTTCAAGCTGCCTTCATTGGACCTCTTTTGTGGTGTTCAGTACCTGAATGCAATTATACACAGCATTCAGCTGGCAAAAAAGAAGGACCTCCACTGAGTTACGTGAATTTAGAGCTGGTAATGCAGTTTTCTAGTAGAGGACCTGTTTGAAATCAGAGCTAACCAGGCAAAGCTTTTTTTGGCAAGAGGATCTTAGTGAGAGAGTATTCCGATACATTGGTGGCTTTAAAAATGCACTTAAGTTAATTTGTCTGTGTAGCAGATGTTCCTGCAAATCTTATGTATTGGGTTACTATGTGGCTTTGGGGGAACTTGCCAGTTTTTGTTCCTAAAATTAAAGAAAGACAAAACTTTATCTGCTTTGTGAGCCTGTACTAGCAGTCTGGAACTGCATCTCTGTGAATTGCCTCTCTGAGGTGACCTGTTGGTGCTGAGAATTCAAAGTCCAAGCTACACATTTTTTTAAGGAAGGTGTGTTATTTCAGACTACACCTAGTGCGGGCCATGGACTTTAACTCCACTAATATTTGAACCAAGTTAGTTATGCTTTTAGTGTCTTTCAGTTTAATTTCATCCAAAAGAGGTGGATGCTCATTCAATCTTAGTCTGCTACATAGTGTGAAACAAGTGATGTGGTACATGGGAATGATTGAACTATTTTCTTCAAAAGCACGCTACTGATCTGAACTAAACCACCAGTATGAACACACTCTGCCCTTGAACTGTTGTCAAAATATAGTCTCAAAATTTATCAGAGATGTCATGGTGATTTTGATGTCATTATTCATCGAAACGAACAGAAACAAGGGACCTAAATCCTTTAGAAAACAATTCTAAACCAACCATAATGTCCTTTGCAGTCTTAAATCTCTCTTTGGAACCCTCCAAATAATAAGTGAAATATGAGCAGTAAAAAACATCTAATTTTGCAATAATACAATTACAGAAAAAAATAGTAAAGCAAATACAGTCAAACTAATGTTCTCATGCCATTTAAAATTATCTGACACTGGTTTTTATTTGTTTGGAGCACTGGGATTTTTGGTTGGTTCATTGAATTGAGTGTAGATTTTTGTTGTTCTTCTTTGCTTTAAATTCTTTATGTAGTTGACCTTTCTGGCACAGCAGTTTGGGACCACCACTGATGAAATGTTATTAATATCTTAGCACAGCTACATTAATAATCCAAAGGAAACACAGCTAAACATGCTCTTTCCAACTTGCTCAGTGACTTAGCACCAGTGGTGTGCGCAGCTTGTGTAGGTGACCTGTTTTCAGCAGGAGCCCTGGATACCCTCATTCCCCATGGTGAAGGAAAGGTGATTCTGTTGGCTGCATCATTTTGGATGACACCATATTTGAGGCAGAAGCTGTTTCTCATCACAAATTTTGTGAACTCAGGGTAGCTGACCTTGCTGGAACATCAGCTGCAGTGGATGCTCTGTGCCTCTGAAAACTCAGTGTCAGATTTACAGAGACCTCTGAGTGACTGGGCAGTTTAGAAGATGCACTGAAAGAGATTTGAAAACTGCACACAGATTCTCTGGCAAGGCCAGTGAGAGAGCACTGAGTGTTCTGCCTTCCAGTCCTTTTTCTAGATCGCAGGATGGATTACTTCATCTTAATAGCTCATATGAACTGTTAATATTATTAACATTTATTAACCCCTCTTGCAGACTGTTAATTAAATAATGCAGAGTCAAACCTTAATTCCTTTGGTGCTGACTAAATATCTCTTCCACTTGACACAGTTTCATTTATCATTACCCTGTGTCCCTTGTGTTTAATTTTCAGATGAACTAAATGACTGTATTTGGTATTTAAGATACTGCATTAAAAACGGCTGTGAACATAACAAACATAAGCAGCTTTACCAAGAGTTGTCACGGTGAAGCCAATAAACAAACCTGACTGTAGGAAATTGCATCCTCAAAAGTGTGAGGAAAGAACCTTGAGTAAGTCTGTCTTTTAATTTAAACTTATGAAGAATAGCAGTTAATAAGCCTTTGCTGAAATGTGGCAATGTTCTCCACATGTGACAGGTTTAAGTTTACACATAAATGCTGGAGCAAATGGATGAGCTGATTGCCCAAAATGTGATCCTAAGTTATGGTAACCCTTTACCCCAGCTTGACTTTCTACTTTATCATGTGGCTGTGAGCCCTACCAGAGCTAAAGGAATGACTTGATGAATGTGCTTTTGAAGCAGTTAAGCTAATGCTCCCATAAACCTCAGGGAAGTATGCAAATAAGTTGCTCTTCTGGATGCTGATAAAAGCCACTATTAATAAGTATAAAATAATTGTTTGGCAAGCAAGATAACCTTTTTCATGGTTTTTGTTATGCAATAAAAAATATCAAAAGTTTTAAAATCCTGGTAACAGGAGCACTGGGAGAGTGGTTCTTCCCCCTCTGGAATTTTGCAGTGTGTTCTGGAGCTGGCTTTAAAGGTCGGCTATGGTAAAGAAAGAGAAGATAGGTTCAAGGATGAATAAAATCTGCCTCCTAGCTAACCACCCTCTCAGTTGCCCTTTGGTAGGTCTGTCTTTTTCCCTATCTATTTCGTCCCAGCTGTGATCCTTGGGATCATGATTTTCTGTACCGAGGGTAGAAAGGAGGGAGAGGAAACAGAAAGAAGGTAATGTTCATCCTACAAAACAGAAGATTGTCATAAAGCAAACATACTAATTTTTCCTTTTCTTTCACAAACACTATTGAGAAAAGCTTCCCCATCCCAAAAGGAAAAATACTTGTGGTGAAATACTGAGAAAAGTACTGCACAAGAGCAGAGCTTGTTGCGTTGGTGTATCTCACAATTCAAGATGGAAAAGGGCAGAGCAGACTTTCTTCATCTCTATAAATAACATGCTGCTTTTTATCTGTGTTAAAAGATTTACAGAATCCTTTCTTTTGGCTCTTGATCACCCTAGCTGGCAGTAGAAACACAGGAACTTCATGAACACAGAAAATCAGAGTAGAAAAATGGCTCTGCAGTCCTACTGGGATCCATTAACATGGCAGCTCGGCCTCTCACACATTAAGTAATGTTCCTTGATTTTTTTTTCCCCCCTTTATAGCCAACACCAGCACACTGAACACAGAGTACCAGAAAGGCAGCCAAACATTCAGAAATTAAGGGAAAATTAAGTTTTGACCCATGAGTTATCTAGATCTTGCCTTAGTGTTTCCAGCCAATCCCACAGTGTTCCAGTTGTCCGCACTAAAGCTCTTGCAGTTCCTGAAATGGAGGCAAATCAAAACAGATCCTATGGGCAGAAAAACAAGTGCACTGCAAGTGCATGAAATACCTTATTTACTACCAAAGGCATGAATCTGATATTAGAACTGACAGTAACATTTTAAAATAACTTACATAGAGAATTTCAAAATGGATCTTTAAAGAATACATTTATGAAAAATGCAACAGTGAAATCCAAAACGTTTTTTAATTTTGCCTTTTATTTTTTAAATTTTGGCTCCTTCCTCCCCTTCACAGAATCCCACGCTGTTTTTGTTAGCAGAGCTTAAAAAGATGTGCAATATCCCAGGAAAGGAAGGGAAGGGGAGGCAAGGCAAGAGATATTCAAAGGAAGGGTTTCAGCCATCATAAAGGCTGCAAAATTGCCTTTTATTAGAAAACAAATAATTAAAAGTCATGTAAACCTTGCTCAGTTACAGTGATACTATAATTTGATTACTTTCACTTGGTTATGTGATTGTGAGCTGGCAATCCTGGTCATTTTCAGCCTATATCTTAACCAGACAATGCTATTAACAAGAAGATTAAATTTTTTTTATTCCTATACTTTTTACCATAGCTGCTTTCAAACAAATTTTACTGGAATTCATATTAGCAGATTTTCTTTCCCACTACTATTTTTTTTAAATTTAAATATCATATGACAGTTGTTTGGAATGTACAATTATATACACAGGAAAAATATGAAAATGAGTGAGGCCATCTTGTTATCAATAACTGAAAAATATTTTTCTCTTACCCAGACCATATACATGGTATATAGTGGCCACATATTTGATATTGCACTCTGGTCAGCTGTATGTTTTTTATCAAAATCCAGGCATGAAGTGTGTCCACAGAGTACAGTGTGACTTGATTAAAGCTGACAGTGAAATAATCTCTCTTTACCTATAGTGAATATAGAGCTGTTCCTCTCAATTTCTCCTTCTTGACTTTCTGAACATTTTTTCTGAATTGTACAATTAATTTTTCATTTGTTGCATTCAAACATCCCACATTAGAAATGAAAATAAGAAAATCCCGTTGTTCTGTCAGTGCATTTTCTAGGAATTCAGCGGACCTGGGTGGTCTCACTGACACTCCCTCCAGGCTGTGCAGACCTTAATGCCAGATGGGAAGTGTGTCCCTGCCAGTAAGTAACAACAGGGGACTTTGGCACCTGCAGGAAAGGAATTCCCATCTTCGCTGTGGCCATAGTACTGCACCTTTAGCTGTTCCCTTAAGCAAAGCTAACCTGGCAGCAGGGCTGAGGAGTTCAGCAGGGATGACATGGGAAACAAAGCTAAAACAGAACAGGAGGTATCAACCAGCAAACGTGCCTGGGAAGAGAGTGGGGTTGGGAGATCTGTGAAGTGGGACTGCTGCTTGTGAGACATTTTGGGTGTCACCAAAAGAAATTATTTCACCTCTATGTGGCCTAAAAGGCCTGGTCATCTGGAGAAAACATAGTTATGTTTGTGGTTCTGTGAAATCTCACTCTTTCCAGCACACCAAGACATTAGTATTTCAGATTTACCCAGCCATGAATATTTGTTTTTGAGAAATCATAGAATTTTGACATCAAGTTATTCTAAGATTGTCTGGTGTAAATATTGGAGTTATGTTGATTTACAGCAGATGATAAATTATTGTTTTTATTATTATTTTTATTTTTAAACTAGCAGTACTTTTAATTCAAGTGATATAACAAGAAGACTGAATTTTTCCCTTACAATTCTTATTTTTGTAGTCACGGTTATTTTCTGTCTTTCTCTGCATTTGAAGAAACAACAAGGTTTACATCACCAAAAATATGATTACTTTGCCAAGAGTAGTTTGTCTTTATTGTAAACTTTTAAATCTAAATACATGGATTTCATATTTAAAAATGAACATTGTTCACATAAGTAGATTAAAAACTTCAAAAGATTATTGCTTAACAAAAGGAGTAAGATGACTTTTAAAAATTATTAGAAATATGGCCTTACAAATGTTCAATTCAAGTACTATTAAAATACTAATGTCACTGGATGCATTCCACGGTCTAAAACTAATTCCATTTAAGTAAATTAAATATATACCATTTTTTCCTCTATAAAAGTTAAGAGAAACTTACAGCTTATTAGGTATTTCTGATATGATTACACACTTTTACTGGATGTCTTGTTTGAGCATCTGCTCATGTGAGAACTCTCTCATTGCCTACCTGCTAAAGTGATTTTTAATATAGGTGACTTGCAGTCTGTAGGATTGAGTCTAATATTCAATATTAATTTTTTTTTTTCTCTATCTCACTGCCTGCATTAAAAGTAGAGTATGAAATCTGGCCATTTCAGCGTGTACAATCAAAAACCAGTTAGTTGAGCATGACAGTCAAAAAAAAGACTGAAGAAATTTGGTCAGAGGTACTGATTCAGAAAGATGAAACTTCCATAGTTTGAAGAAGAAACCAGTATGTTGAGAAATTATTGTATAGTGCCTATACAATAACACCACAAATACAACAGAACTTTAATGGAATATGGAATTAGAATAATATGGAGTTAGAATAAGCCTGGAGCTAGCTATACAGTGATGAATAAATCTAACAAAATGCTTATTTGGAGTCTTTTGTTTATCAGGATTTTTACAAAATGCTCCACCATGATTTCAAGCATACCATAGCTATTGTGAAAATTGTCTTTCTTTTGCTACTCCAACATTTCTGTTTTTATAGCTGCTAATAAAAACTTAGAAGAAATGGAAAAAAAAAAAAGGAGGAAGTAATTATAAGCTTCCTCATCTTTCCTCCTTGTTTCTGAAAGTTGGAAGAAATTATCAATTATTCAGAGATAACTTTATTTCTATCTGTTTTCCATCAGTGACCAAAATTCTTCTGAAAACATGAGGGGAAAGATTGTAGGAAATGTTAGTTTTGATCTAGAAGGCTGTGGTGGTTTTGTGGCATGCTGATTTAGTGAAGTAAGAAAAGTTAATTCTAAGTAATTTGGCTGTATTATTAAAACAGTTTTTTGTGCTTTGGTTTTCGGAGGTTTTTGAGGTAGTTAGGTCACAAAACACAGCAGTATGATCAAGACCTCCATTTGGATGCAGTTAGGGTCCAGAATAAAGTCTTTTAAGTACAGAAGATATGCTTTCCAGAACACAAGTTTATACAAATGGCACTGTATGGAAGCATTTTTTAGTAATAAGGCAGGATGTCTGTAATCTTTGCAGCAGAAGAAAGAACTGTGCATCTAATGCTAAAAATGTTACCTTTCAAAGATGGTTTCCTTTGATCTTGAACCCTGGGATTGAAACTGTACATGATAAGAATTTGATATTTAAGGTTTTAATTATTTAAGTCCTTCTCATTTTTAAATTTTCTGGACAGTGTATCTCAGGAGCATGTAACTTTGAAATGTTACACCAATTGATTAGCATTAACTCAAGTAAAAATACTGAACCGTGACATTTAGAAATGTAATCTTGATTCCGCGTAGCTGTTTCTGGCTGGTATCTGAAGGATATGCTACAAAATTAAGTCCTGGTGACAGCACCAGAAAGAAATCCCTAAAGCACTTGTTCAGTTTGGGTTTCTTTTTTGGGTGTGGAGCAAAACTAGTTTCAGCAAAAGTGAAACTTAAAATGTTAAAAGGGTGATAACACTTTTTTCCTTAACATTTACAATTTGCTATCTCAAAAGCCAAAATAAAATGTTTCAAGAACAATTTTGTGGCCCTGGGCTTTTGCAACATCTGCAGGTTTTGTTTTTAAAGCTCCCATCTCAGCCTCTGACCCATGCTTGTGGGTAAGTCCATTTCCCCTTGTACAGCTCAGCCTCCTCCCCAGATCTCTGCTGCAGCAGCCTCGCAGGAGTCAGTGATGGGTTGCACACCGTAACATGCTGGAAGCAGGTATGAGCTGCACCGAAGCCAGAAAGGCAAAGTTGAGCTGCCCTTAGATACAGAGCCTGGGCAATCACTCAAACAAATCCCTTTGGATTTTCAGGTTAAGGAAAACTATTGCTGAAATTTTTAGAAATAAAAGACAGCCAATTTTAAACACTGTTCTTGACTTTTTTTCTTATTTAGCTGCTACATGGGGCTAGTTGCTTTCCTCAGGAAAATGGAAAATGAAAATAAAGGATGGAATATTTATAATTTTCCCAGGCAACAGACTCTGCGATTTTTGAAGACCTCTAGAATGGCACATCAGTGCTATCACAGCTTCCAAAATAGAGATAGACAGGACAAGCACATGCACTGCCTCACAGCCAGTGTAGGAAGTCCTCTGGGGCTAAAATACAAGTCACAGCAATTTAGCGCACAGGATTAAAAATCTGGACTCTTTCTCTCTGTGATGTTTTGAAGAAGATCTAGGTATTTACCTCAGATATATAAGGCCCATTTTTACACAGACTAAGGACATTTCTAGTACTTTCACAAGCTTTAAAAGAACTTTAAAAGAACAAACTTTAAAACAACTATCATTAGTTGTGTCATTAAAAACTTTCAATGCCGCCACCTTGAGAAAATGGGAGTCTAAATCCAAGATCTCCTCAAGCCAATTGCCTTTTCTTCTGCAAATTTTATTCCAAGTCCTTAATTTCTAACTCTTCCACAACTTTCTGAGTGTTTTTTAGTTGCTGTGTGACAAAAAGTGTCTTTTAGGCTGAAAATCCACTGCTCTGGTACCTTGTGCATAGTCTTGTGAACAACATGTATTAGGCAAAAAAGGTCTTTAGTAGAGGAAAAACTAGGTGTTTTTTTAAAATATTTTTTCCTGTATGCAGGGTTTTTTTAATGTTTTATTTCCTTGAAAGTGGAAAATGGAAAAAACAATGATGAGAAAGAAAATAATGAGGAGGAAGACTGCAAAACCAGGATGTTTCAGTGGTAGAAGACCAAACTCTTGACAATATGCAGATTGAGAACAGTCTCCTGCAAAGCATGATCCTTCTTTTTTGAATCTCTTGTTTGCATTTGGAGACAGTTATGAGCATGTTTCTTCTGCATGTGGCTACACAGAAGATGAGATGGAAGAGGCATTGTTTGTCCCAATGAGGTACCAGGATTTCCTCCCTCTCCTTGTCAAGTTAGCTGGTTACAGCAGCTGTAGCTGCATTCCTATTTTGACTTTGTTTTCTCAGAGTGGCTATTACAGCCATCCTCCTCTCTCAGTTGGGAATTAATGATTTTCTCAGTTAAAGCAAACAAAAATGAGGATCTGTTCTATTGTGGGTGTTTAAGCACAGCAGGTGTGTGTACGTGGATACAGGGCACCAGGATTTCTTTTCTGGGTTTGCAAGAGATGCCACCTGGAAAGAGATGAGAAAAAAGACAACCGTTTAAGTTTCACATCAGATTTCTGAATATAACATTCCAATGTCTCTTTTCTAGTTTTTTGTTATCTCCCATCAGCCCACTTTCTTATTTTTTCATCTGCAGCCTCTTTGCATGTATGTGAATGATGACTCAAATGTTTCAGAAGCTAGTGTTTTCGACTTTTATTAATGTTTCCCAACTCATTCTCTTGTTTTCCTACTGACAGGCTGCCAAAATCACCCTCTGGTGAATTCTAAAAGGGTCTGGGTAGCAGAAATTGGACCCAACATTTGTTGCAGATAATTACTTGATCAGATCTTTGTCAAGAAAATATCTGACAGCCCACACATCTCTATTTCTTAGCAGCCCACAACATAGGACTATCAGAACTTTTCTTTCATTAAGTTTAAGAAGCACATAGCTAGATCAAAGATACTTTGATTAATTGGGTAACATATTCGATTTTACATAATTTTTGGTTGATTCTTGTGATTCAGCTTTGACTGTATTTAGACCATTTCCAAGACCATACAGCATTCCCTCTTGCTTACGGGAATAATACAGTGTAGTGGAAATCAAATCTGAGTTGTTTCATTCCCGATGTCATTCAACATTGCATTACCAGTAATAGCCTGCCAAGGAACATTTCTGCCAAGTTCCAAATCTAGATCTTGAATGAAGCAAAGAAAAAAAATTATTCCAAGAAACCAGCCAGAGATTGTGCTCTGATTGCAATCTATTTTGGAATAGGATTTCAGGAATTTAATAACTGCTGTGTGAATACTCATAGATATAGACATGATCAATAAAGTTCATACTTTATGTTTTCCACTTACGAAGTTTGGTTGAATTTGATTTATGATTTTTTTTCCTAGAAGCCTGGGACACAATATTACATATTTATAACACAGTCAATTTATAGTATTTAATTTAAACAATGCTGGAATATTGTAGAAAAGTTGAGGCCGCTAAAACAAATCCTAAGTCATGTCAGAAAAAAAAATCTTGCTGGAAAAATACCTGACATAAGAAGAAAATAGAAACCAAAAAGAATAGGAGAAAAAAAGAATAGTAGATTTTAAAATTGTGGGGAAAATGAAACAATCATTTTTGCAAAAACCACCACGTAGGAACTGGATAAAAAAGGGAACATATTTTTGCCTCACAGAAGAGATTAGGGTTAAGGAAAGAAGAGAGAATATGAATATCTGATTGTAATACCTTTTATAAGGATGACCTTACCAATTCTTGCAACATTCTAAGAATACAGGCTTTTCTTCTGGCTGTGGGATTTTAGATGGTCAGTTAAAATTGGAAGTAAGGAAAAAGCCAACCAATCAAAAAATAAGGAGAAATGAGAGGAGAAAGAGGGAAAAGAAAGGAAGGTAAGACCCAGGCAGAGTAAGATTCTTCAGTGCTTATGGTAATACCATGCTTTTTTCTGTTGGTTCTTAAAAATATTACAGCTGTGTGCTGCTCCACCTGTTCGGCAGGTCTTTTACTCCTCACCTTGCTCATATTCATTAATTACAAGTTTTCAGGAAGGAAGGTTGGTTGCAGCAACTTGATAGAATTAATCTATTTTGTTTTTATATTTATTAACCACTACTCTTTGGGTAAGTGAACTTCAGCTGCAGGTTGCAATAATCTCACTGATATGCAAATTGGCATCTATTACATTTTTAACTCATAACATTTCTTGTTCTAACACCAAACCTGTACTTACAAGCCTTTCTGTCCCAATCTGGTACACCCCAAAGTCTTTAATTAGTCCACACATATGAACATCTACTGGGGTGCTCTTTTAAACCTTTTTTGCACCTGTCAACATGTGAACGAGTTGAGGCTCAGTGCTGGAGCGCAGGTAAAGTGTGTGCTGTGTGATTCTTTTCAGCAGCAAAGCTAGGGCTCTTGATGTGAAGAAATTGCAGGTCATTAAACAGCATCATGTGCACCAGAGGGCATGCATTTCCTGACAAGCATCATGTGTGAGATATCCCTTCATCTAGGGATAGTTATTCCATTGACAAGAAATGAAACCTAAACTCTAGTGTCACACATTCTTACAGGTTAATGCCAAATCATCAGCATCCTTGCCTTCAAATCTTAACTGATGAATCCTCAGCAGATCTGTTTGTAAAGCACTTATTATCTTTGTTTTATAGCCTGAGCAAGCAGGAAGGCTTTAACCAGTCATTTAGGGATCAGACACTGTTGCACTCCCCAGACAGAAGGATTTCTGACCAAACACCAAACCGATAGGTTAATCTTAAAATAAGCCTTATAGAAGGAAAAATAATACTTGGTGGTATGGTAAAACACACTCAAAATGAATAAATAATCACTTAACTGATTATTTACTCACTTAACTGAAGGGGAGTAAAAAAATTACCTTTAGAAGGTTAAACAAAGTAAACACTTTTTAGTTTATTAAGCAAAGTCTTATACGTACATAAAATTACTGTAACGTTGAGTTTAGAAATAACCCCCTGTATAAGTTTAGAAACTGTGGTTCTTTGAAAAGAAGGCAGTCAAAGATTTGCAGGCCTCTTTTTCTTCTAATAAGTGGTTGGGTTTGAAAGAGACTTTCATCCTAAATTTTAATATTGCATTTTAGGTCAAATTATCCTCGATTACACTGAAAACTAGTATTCTGTGATAAAATCTGGTTCTACACTGAATTCAAGGGGGAATTTATTGTTCATAATACTCTAGAACAGAAAAATAGAAGAGTACAAAATTATTCAACTATAAGTTATGCAAAATAAGGCAGGTCAAGTAGAAAACAACAAGAATGCTCACAAGATGACACTGACATTACCTCAATCTTGGATCTTGGAGCAACCCTGTCCATACAAGAGGATATTTAATTTTCTTGAAGTGTTTTCTGGATGTGTATGTGGGTCGGAACGTTCAGTCTACAAACAATTGACGCTGCATCCTTCGCATTATCAGGAAGGCTGAGGCCTTCATCCTTTTATTGAGAGGGTCTACTAGGTATTAAAAAAAAAAAAAGGGGGGGGCCATGAACCATACTGTGTGTGCACAATTCGACTCTGACTGCCTTTTGGAAAACTCTTTTCCAGGCCTTCAACATCAGCTTGGTTTTAATCTTCATTATTTTCAGCCCTTTATTTTTTGTAAATGGCACAGGGAAAATTGGCTACATCTGGGCTCAAGGTTGCCAAAACATGTCACATACAAATTATAGTAATTAAAAAAAAAAAAACTAAAAAACAAACCTCCTCAAAATGTGCAGCTTTCATTTCTGACATTTAGGATGAGTCAAAATGATTTAGAAATTTATGTGTGAAATGTGGAAAGAGAGGTAAAAAGTCACTGGTCCTTGAACACCATGTTTCAATCAGACCAATTCCTGTTTTTGTATTAGGCCAAAATGATACAACGGGGGGGGGGGGGGGGGGGGGGCACAGAAGAAGAATACATCCAAGCACATTTCTTTTCACGATCTCTATGTTATCCCAGATTGTAAAAGGTTCTTAATTTCTAGGACCTTAATTTACAGTCCTCCCAAATAACTTTTCAATCTGTAGATCCTTAACTTAAAGGAAGGCCTGAACATTAACAACATAACATAATTCTGGCTGGGCAATGAAACAGGAAACAAAATGTAAGCCAAATTAATAACTGGTAATTTTTTTCACCTAGGAAAAGTGGTGAATTCTTTAGAGAAATGCTCGTTGTTACTTTTGCTTCTCACTTCTTGTTAGGTCTATCTTGAAATATGGCCAGAAGGCTAAGGCTTGACTTAACACTGAGAACTTTTTAGACTGTTAAAACAGTGGTTTTGTCACCAATTACAACATCCACAAGCACCTCAAACATTAAGGATGGTAGTACATGAAAAGCTGATGCAATGGCTGTCTTAAGGTAGGCCAAGAAACTTAAGTATGAGAGGGAGAGGATTGTCAGAGATATGGTACTACCAAAGATATGAGGAAATTTGGTGAGTGAGCAAGGGTTGTCAAAGGCTGTGAATCTGAAGAAAACTATTTTATAGCAGAATTATAATTGCAGTGATTTTTCAAATGTGAATAGCAAAACAACCACCTATTAAATCATATTGATTTAAATCACAAAAGCTATTGAATTTTCCATAAGCATCTGGATGTTCTGCTGTCATGTGTTTTCTAAAAGAGAGAGTAAAATGAAACTGTAAGAGACAAGAACTGTGAGAGAAGCAGTGGGGAAAGAAAGGTATGGAGCTTCCATAGTCTACTGGGTAGCTATGCTTTTGCAGGATAATTGCACTTTGTATCAGCCTGCTGCCTCTGGCACTTTGTTTTGAAGATGATTTTATTTGTCCCTTCTCCCCAAGCTTTTCCACCCTATAACTTAAAAACTAATTATCTTATGAAATATTAATTGCCAAGCTGAGCAACTTAATTTTCCAGTCTGCAGTCTCCATTACTGTCACTTGCCATTTTTGATGCAGGAAGACTTGCAGGGAACAGTTTTGCTGTTATGAGTAGTCCTCCAGCCCACCAAAATCTGGAGCTAAGACACGTCATGAGTTCCCACATTTTTGCCTGAAGTGCATTTTGCATCCGTTATTTTCTTCTTGCAGGCTTTGACAGAACAAGAAACCTGATAGTGGTGGAAACTGAGAAAATGAAACAGATCTAAAATAGCATGTGGAGACCTTGCTTGAATACAGCAGATGCCTGCCCTGATGTTAAATAGCAACTGCCTTGAACCAAGCAAGTACAACAGATCCTGCATCTCTCTGATTTCCAAGATTTGTGGAACTGCACAGTACCACAGCCCATGAAACATGAACTGAAACTGTGAGATTATAATATCCTTGAGTAGTCAAAGATGGTTTACTTGTAGGTTGTTTTTTCCCTTAAATGTGATCTTCTCTCTTTTTCTTCTCTTCTTCACTTCTCCTTCAGTGGAGCAAACCGCAACCATCTGAAGGCAGGGGGCCTCTGTATCCATCCTTTTTGCCTTTTAAATAGAAATGACATAGCCCACATCCCGCACACTTCCAAGATAAGGTGAGCAAGGTGAGACCTAAAAGCACTGATATATTTTTAGCTTATATCAGCCTTCATGTTAGTATTTTTGTGCTGTTATGGAGTGATAAAAAGAAACCACAATAAAAGCCCAGTGTGTGGTATGGTTCTAAAGGCTATTTATATTATGTGTGGACCAAGAAACAAAGATTAGACCAACACACGTTTGTCTATCTATGCATAAATGTGGGTAGCTAAAGATTGTGGAGAAGGATTCATACTGAATTTGCAGGCACGACTCTAGATGCAGGAGAGATGAATCTTTTGTATATGTGTCTGCCAATATGTTATGCTTGTTTGTTTTTAAAAAGCTCCACAGTAAATCCCTTTCTGGTTCAGAGAAAATAACTTGGATCCAAGACAAAAAAAGAGCCAGCCTACCTAGGATTACTGGAATTCTAACACTGAGAAGTCAAGAGCCAACAGCTTGGTAAGGACTATGTTCTGATGCCACATTCCTGTGCTTATGGGTGAAGGGTGAAATAGCATCGCTTTTGTGAGCTTTATCCAGCAGCAGTTACTCCCATTTGTCTTTGCAGACTGCATTCTTAAACAGAGAATATAAGGACTGAAAGGCAGGATGAAGGATGAATAATTCAAAGAGGAGACCATGCCCTCACTGAGGTAAACTAATTTTAAGGAGAGTTTTACCAGATGACACATGCTTAAGTTTTCATCTGGAATATTATGTTAAATTTTATTATATAATATTGTATTATCTTGGACAGTTTTTTTTGCATTCTATGGAGTTCTTATTTACCTTTGGTTTAAACTCATGTAGCTCTGTAAATTTCATTGGTGACATTTGACACTCTGTAAATTAAGTTAGCATCCAGCATTTGCTTTCTCTGACCTGCTCAGTTATCACATTTCCTCCTTTATGAATCTCTGACTGATGTATTTACAGCAACAGTACTCACAGTACCACATGTGTATTGTTATTGGGTTAATCTGGGAGAGAGGCGGAGTTGACAGCATTGCAAAGTGCAGCAGCACAAGTGGCTTATTAAAAAAAAAAAAAGCTAATAACTTTTGGGGAGATACTTCAGGATAATGGAGCAAAAGCTTTCACTTTCAAAAACGATTTTAGGGAAAGAAACTGACAACCCACAGTTCCTTGTCTATCTGCGCTGCCTGACTCTAAGCCAGATCTACCAGATGCAAGATGATCTTCCTAACAGACCTGCTTATAAACTCAGCTGAAAATATGAAATCCAAACTGCTCTAATGAGAATCAGTAAGAAATTCAGCAGGTGAAGCGTTTCCTTTTCCCCTGGAATGTGGCAGTTTGTCACAATTAAAATGTTTCTCAGGAACAGCACAGTTATAACCAATTTTTCAAGCAGATATATTGTCTTGAAAGTAATTTCCAGTGATCAGAAACTCAGGCTCAAGCCAGCTGCACTGAGGGCACCCAATTTCCCAAAGGCTCTCCATAGCTCTCCTGAAGAGAGCAGGTGGGTTAGTCTGCCTGTGAATCCAAGTTCTTTCCTTATTAATAGCCAGACAGGTGAGCAGGCTGGTTTTGGTGCTGGTTGGGGAACCATGTTAGACTGCTTAAATAAATCCTACATGTAATGTCAGTGTTTGTGCTTTCCTCTTAACTCTAGAGAAATGTAAATAAGGAAAAAAAAAAGAGTAGGATTAAAAAAAAAATCATTAAATATATATTTTAATTTTCTTGTAAAAATTATTTTTGTGTGTTTCATTTTCTGTAGGACTTAGCAATGGCTAATAGGCAAGCAGAATATTACCAGCAAGGTGACAATTCACAAGAATGCCCATAATTACTTCATTTCCTTCCTTCCTCCTAATTTTTTATCATTGTGTTTGATGCTTTAGTATTTTCCAGTTAGGCCTGGTGAGACATGAAACAGCAGTGGATGCAGTCTGCTGTTTGGACGTCTGCTGTGTTAAGAGTGTTCCTAGTAATTTGGTGGTGGGTTTTTCTTAGCAATTAATTCTTTTTCAAGATACCACGATCTATCTTTGAGTGATTTAATCCTCAGCTAAATCTTGGTGACACACCATTTATTTTGCAAACAATAGAGGTGCATTTTACTCCTTTCTTGTTTTTGTCACTCAAAAATGGTGTCACGGGATTTAAATAGATACCTTGGAATTTCAGTGGGATACCAGGTACCATCCTCTGAAGTGAAAGAAATTTCTGATACAGCTTTGACTATCGGAGGCTTCTTTGGCTACTTGCACAGTTTTGCGAGCTCTGTTATAGGAAGGTTTTAGCTTGAAAATAACCTGTGAGCTTTGTTATATGAAGGTTTTAGCTGGGAAATACCCTAGAGACAAGTTATTTTTCTGGGTTGGTAAAAGTACTCAAACTCACAGAGGTAATTCTACTCTGCTCAGCCCTGTTGGTGAAGAAAGCTAGATTCTTCACAGGTCTGATCTTGGTGATTCTCTTCTGACATCCTATCTGCCTGAGCACAGTGCTTTTTTCCTGGATTCTGCTTCCCACAATTTCCAGGACTTGTGCACATCAGCACTTCTTCTGCATAACACTTGATGAGATAAAGGACAAATTCTTCCAAACAGGAAAACTCCATGTTTTTCTCCTTTAATTTTTGCTAAGTAAAAGTTTACTGAAATTGATTTTATTCAAATGAAGACACAATAAAAAAAAAAAAAGAGCAAAATACATTGATGCTTCACATTATTGCATGATATTTTTCAATGTCACAGGCAAGCCTTCAGTTTGGGATCAATGTATTGATTTATATCTACTGAAGGTCTGGCCTGAATAAAATTAACATGTATATATGCCTGTCAAGAAGCTGTGATCTTTTAAGAAAATATTCTCTGCTTGTTATCAGGGCTGTAACTATAGCAGATTCCTAATGTTGCACTTAGAAACCTTGTATTTAAAATGTACTTTAGCACTTAGGTTCCTTCTGTGCAATAAACCAGCTAGTCAGGGGGAAAAAAAATCTGTTTAACATATTGGTGATATAATCCTTGTAAAGATAACTTCTGTTAGGCAGAGGCTGCTAAGCACACAACAGGCAAGAGAGAAGCAAAAGAGAAAAGTTGGGAAATGTTGCCAATATGACACTAAATGTTAATGATCCGATCACAAAAATTGTCCTTCAAACTGGAATGTGTAGTAAATAGCAATGAATAAATGTACTTGTCAGGAAGATTTGATTTGTCTAGCAAATCCTTACTGACATATACACTCATTTACTACTATATAGCCTTTTGAAAATGCCATTCCAGCAGAGCATAAAAAAGGTTATTTAGATTAAGTATAGCAACAAGATGAGCAGCACACTGAGTTCATTGGACTACAGGCACACTCATTTAATACCCAGCGCTCCATTACTCCAAATGAAGCTGTCTCCGAAAAAAACAATAGGAAAGAAACAGCAAATAAAAACAAGCATAATGATTTAACAATAAAAATATGAGCTTCAGTGTAATTCTGTGTACCACCAGCATCTACATTCATCCCATGTATGATAGTGTTGGAAAAGGAATAACTATATCAGATGGTGCAAAAACCACCACCACCCTGTCCCTCCCCCGCTTCCTTACAGCAAAATTGTGACAATCAAAAATTCATGTTCATGAGTACCATTTGAGAATACCTCACAGTGAAAGGAAAAGAAAGAGTCAAATTCAACTTCACATGTCACTGTTAGGCCTACCTTCCTTATTCAGGGGAATTATATGAGACAGCCACGTTCTGCACTCAGCTGCACTCTGGCATCACTGAAAGGATCATTAGGTGGCAAAAAAGTAGTGTCACTCTTTGATTGATTAAAGCAATGCCAATATCTTATGATGTACTTGATGATTGGCTTCAGGTTTAATGCCCACCTACGAGCTTGTATTTTTTCTACTCCTTCTCTGAACTTTATTACCATCTCAAGTCACCTTAGGTCTTCCTATATACAGTTTCTGCTGTTATAGGTTAACAGATTCACATTCTCTTCCTTCAACCCAGGCTTTTGTCAGGACCAGCTCAAGCATGACAGTCAGGTCAATCACTATTATGATTGCTTCTGTGCATATGGACAGTGCAGTCTGACACAGGAAGAAACAAGGAACATCAAACTAAATCCAGAGTCTAAGGAATGTAAGTGTATGAGGACACCTGCACACACACTCTCACATGCATGTGTGCACACATACAGCTGTAATATAAAGTATCAGCACTTTCACATTTGTGAACAGTACAATTGTACATTGTGGTAAAAAATATGTGCAGAACTATCTGATGGCAGCATGTAAGATAACATAGGACTATACCAGGAGTTTTTGCTACTACTTTATACCAAGTAGTATACAGTGTAAGGATGCTTTATTGTGTTCCTTTCCTGGAGGTCTGATTACAGTCCTCATTTTTCCAGTGTATGTCGAACAAAGAGAAAGCAAAAAGGGTATTGCACTGAACCATATTAGCTGATAAATAATACAAGATACAAGATAATTCAAGCCCCAAAACAAGATGTCTTCTCCCATCCATAACAGGAAGAAAGTATGAAGCTGGTTAGTCTATGTGGCCCTGAATATGTATTCTGTCCTACTCTGCCCAGCAGAATTGAAAGGTGCATATTAAGGGCCAGCCTTTCTGGCAAGGCAAACTAAGCATCAGTTTATGCTCAAAGACTTTCCAGAACACATAAGAAATTGCAGCTGTGTTATCTATCTGTCTAGAAAAGTGTAATTGTTTGAGCAGAATGCATTTTTCAGTTGGCTCATCACTATCTCTTGCCTGAGCAGTGGAAAACAGAGAACAATTTTCTACTTCCACCTTCACACAAAGCAATTACTGAAATTATTTCAGAGGGTTAAGAAAGATGCCTTAGAAGTTTACATGAGCTCATTAGCCCCACTCTCCTTTTTCTTCTTTCACTTTTCCCTGAGGTTTTCCCATTTTTTAAATCCAGACCTGCCTCTTTCTCTTTTTTTTTCTTTTTTTTTTTTTTTGTTTTTTGTAGAAGAAACAGTGCTGTCATGCTTGTGGCAGAGCAGAATAATCAGATCAGTTGAGAAAGCAGGAGGTGTAGAGAGGAGAGGAGGAAACGAGGGACATGCTCTTTCTTCCTCCAGCTTCTTTTCCCTAGATCCTGCTCTGCTGTCATTCTAAAAATGAGGACCAAGTAAATTGGCTCATGCTCCTGTGAAGCCTTGAATTGGTACCATGTTGTCGCAGTAGAACAACATGCACATAATTCCAACCTATTTTAAAAAGCTTAGTGTGTCTGTACTTTACCTGCTCATGCATCCCCTGTACAATTTATTGAAAAATAGAGGGACCTTGTTTTATAGGACTTCTGTTTCTTTTTTTTTTTATTTTACTGAATTTGGGACCAGTTATATGAGAAAATGATGAAATGCCAAAATCTGTTAATGATTGGGTTAGGGATTTTTTTTTTTTTTGAGGGCTTAACAAAACTTTTTCATTGAAACATTCTTTTTATTCAAATCCTTATTTCTATAAAAAAGAAAAAAACAGTTTCACACAAAAAATACTTTGACCAGTTACATTCATAAACAAAGACTCATAGAAACCCCTTTTATCTTGTGCATTAAAAGCTAACCTAGGTATGCTCAGATAAAGCATTTCCTTGGTATCTGGGTATGTGTACAGGGGCATATACATAGAATCACAGAATCACAGAATATGCTCAGTTGGAAGGGACCCATCAGGATCATCAAGTCCAACTCCTGGCCCTGCACAGGATACCCCAAAGATCACACCAGGTGCCTGAGAGCATTGTCCAAATGCTTCTTGAACACTGTCAGGCTTGGGGGGGTAATCACCTTCCTGGGGACCTTGTTCCAGTGACCAACCATCCAGTCACCATCTGGGTGAAGAACCTTTCCCTGATATCCAACCTAAACCTCCTCTGACTCAGCTTCATGCCATTCCTTCTGATCCTATCACTGGTCACTAGAGTGAAGAGATTGGTACCTTCCCCTCCACCTCCCCTTGTGAGGATGTTGAAGACCACAGTGAGGTCTCGCCTCAGTCTCCTCCAGGCTGAACAAATCAAGTGAGCTCAGCTGCTTCTCATACGGCTTCCCCTCCAGAGCTTACCCTCCTTCACCATCTTCATGACCCTGCTTTGGACACTCTCTAATAGCTTAATATCCTTTTTATATTGTGGTTCCCAGAACTTCACACAGTACTCAAGCTGAGACCACACCAGTGCAAGGCAGAGCAGGACAATCACCTCCGTCGAGTGGTTGGCGATGTCTCTGTGCATACTAAACAACCCACAGCAGTGCCTCTGCTTGTCTGTGTCTCTTTTTTCTCTCCTTCTCTGTTCATAGCAGCATATTTTCCTTGTGTGCTTCACTGTAAAGCTAAATTATGTGTTTATGTGCAGAAAAGCACTCTATGTTCACAGTCAGAGCTTAATTGAAGGAATGGAGTTTGGCTGAGCACTCTTAGTAGGACAGTTCCTGAAGACCCAAATGCAATTTATTTTGGACTAAGAAGGTTACTCAGGATTCTCCCTTTGCAAAGACTAAAATGTCAGGTGACACCTTTATCATAAGTCCACTTCCAGCCCAAGCAAGAGAGGGACAGTTACACAGGCAGATCCAAAGCCTACTGAGAAAAATAAGAGCTTTTGCACTATTCAGAGCCAGTGGGACTTGGCCAATAACTGAAGGACTGAATTTGGGTTCCTCTTTATCACCTTTATGCAGAGCTATGAATCACCATTTCAGAGTCTTCTTCTCTTCAAGCCAAAACAGTTGTTATTGGAAAACTACATGCAGCAATAAAGAACCCTGTCCTCATATAACCCCACATCAATAAATAACTCACTTCTAATTGAAATTATAGAAAAGGCTTTGCTCTTCCACTGCCCATTGTGAGAATACAAAACACAAAATCTTATTAAATTATTAAGCAGAAACCGATCCTTTTAAATTCCCTGTTTAGTACTCACGATATGATGCAAAAGTCTTATTTCCCTTTAATTGGCTTATCTATAAAAATGATAATTTTCAGACAGTTGGTAGTAAAATCCCTCAGGACTTCAGGAAGCATAATTCCCTTTTTAAAATTCTCTACATTTATTAATGAACTTGAAAAATAACACTTAAAATTGCTCGGTAGGTATTCCCTCCTGTGCATTGCACTCTCTACAGACTTTAGTGGTGAACTTCAGGCAGCTCTTCCTAATTTTTACCTTCAAGCTATGTTTCCCAAGTGCTAACCTGGGTGATCACTGTTAAATTCTGCCCATTAATTGTTTTTGAGAAGATGGAAGGTTGCATATCAGATATATTTTACCAAGGCCAAGACATGGGAGGGAAATGGTGTGATGTGGGCCAAAAAGATGGGTTCAGCCTGGCTTTCATCACTGTGCTTTTCAAGTCTGCCTTTTCTTATTTTCATACTAAAAAAGAACAGTTGTATTAATTTCAGTCTTGTCAACCCCGTTTACATTAACGGAATTGGGAAGGTGCAAAAGCAGATTCTCTCTCAAACCTTGGCTAGCAGGACTGCCTTTTTTTTTTGTCATCTCTACAAGATCCAGAAGTAGGGTTCTGTCATTGGATTTTTCAGTATTAGTGCAATGCAAATGAAAGATGTTAACTGTGGGGTATGCTTAGAAGGCATAAGCTGGTTACATATTCTACAAATGATGTATTATTTTAAAAAAAGGCAAAAGGAACTAGGTGTTTTTCTTTGCAAGCTGACAGATCACTTAATCTTTTTTAGTACAAAAAAGAAGAAACTATTTTTTGCACACATGGAATCAGCGTAAATCCAGCAAATTTAGGCCACCATGTCCTCAACAGAGAATGTTATTGAAAACCATTTAATACTTTGGGTATAGAACAAAACACAGGACTGTTGTTGTCTCACCCCAGCCAGCAGCTAAACCCCACACAGCCACTTGCTCACTCCCACAGAAGCAGGACTGGGGAGAGAATCAGAAGGGTAAAATGCAGAAAACTCATGGGTTGAGATAAAGATAATTTAATATGGAAAGCAGAAGTCACACATGCAAGCAGAACAAAGCAAGGAATTTATTCCCTGCTCCCCGTGGGCAGGCAGGTGTTCAGGCATCTCCAGGAGAGCAGGGCCCCATCACATGTAACAGTACCGTGGGAAGACAACACCCTCACTCTAAACATCCCCCCTGCTTCTTTCCCCCACTTTATGTAAAGAGCATGATGTCATATGGTATGGAATATCTTTTTGGTGAGTTTAGGTTATCTGTCCTGGCTGTGTCTCCTCCCAACCTCCCAAGCACCTCCAATTTCCTCACCAGTGTGGCAGCAGAAAAAGAAGAAAAGGCCTTGGCTCTGTGCAAGCCCTGCTCAGCAATGACAAAAACATTCATCTCTGTATTATCAACCCTGTGTTCAGCACAAATCTGAAACAGCCCCATACCAGCACTGGGAAGAAAAGTAACTGTACTCTAGCCAAAACCAGCACAAGGATCCAGCTGACTGAAAACACCAACACCTCACTGCAAATGCCTTTTTTAATTCTGTTATCATATGTATAATGTCCTCAAGTTTGACCACCCAAAGAAGTAATGCTAACATTTTAGAATAAATATCAGTCCACCGTTTCAATTTTTTCTTTCTCATTTAAACTGTGGCAGGGACATCAACTCAGCTGAGGTGCTTACTCTTTGAAAAATGATCTAAGACTTTGTGTAGGCCCTAAAGCTGAAGTGAATATATTGCTTATTTGTTCTCTACCTACTTAAGAAATTTGTTTATTTGCTAACCTTGAAACAAAAGCTGCCATGTGGTTACTAATAGTTCCTTACTAAATGCCAGCAGATAATGGGTGTAGGGTGCCTTGGAAGACCAGCATCCTTAGTCTTGAGCAAATGAGATTAGAAAATGTTACCCAAGTGTTATCACAGAAAATCTTATCTTCCCAAACATCCTTTTATCACTTTTCAGGAGAAAGCAGAACACTAAATGTGTACATGCTTCATAGGAAATTTTCCATTAGAGTAAGCTGGGATTTCTAACATTGATTGGGATGAGTGTCATCGAGGGAGAATTTAACTACTGCCTATCAGGGACACTCGCCTCAGTGAAGTTTGTGGTGAAGATTTGGAAGTGCTGGCAGGTGATAAGGGGGATGTGGTAGGCTGGGGCAGGAGCACACCAAAAAGAACGTAACAGAAATTGTGTAAATTTTGCAGTTAAACTGTATTTTTTTTGCAAATATGGTTTAAAGGGATAAAGTAGCACTAGTTAGGGATCATTCCTGCACATGGCAGGGAGGTTGGTTGACCTTTAAGGTCCTTTCCAAGCCAAACCATTCTGATTCCAGTGTGCTGTGTCCAGATGAAATGGTGGTTGCCATTTCTAGCTTGGATGAGTCCTCTTTCCCTCTTGAGACTCATGAAAAAAACCCTGTCCCAAGCTGCAGACAGTCCAAATAGGTAAAGGGGGGAAAGAAGGAGGAGGAAAGGAACTACAACATATTCATGCAGTGAGCAGAATGTGCACCCTTCATCTCAGAAGGGTAAGTTTCTTAATGTTAGTTTTACAGATCTGCTCTTACTTTCCGTAGAAGAATACTCATTCATTTGCTATGTAGCATAGAGAGTTTCATTTCTAATTGAATTGGAATCACTTGGTAAAAGACAAGCCTGAAGTCATATCTGCTTTTGAGGGAGAGGTGAAATATGACAGAGATGTGAGTTGGCCTTACTGGATTAATTAGCCAACTGTTTGAAGAAAGGAGGCAAAAGTAAAGGGGAAAAACAAAAAAAAGCTCTTTACGTGCAATTAATTCTGTCAAAATAAATAAAGAGCAACATAACTGTAGTAAATGGAATTATAAGACAGGAAATTCAAAGGAAGAATAATTCTCAAGTTGAGTTAACAACCTAGATTTAAGGTTTGTGGCTGTAAAAATAATGCAAATTTGTGATTTTTCTGCTTTTTCTCTGATGGATCAAAGGAAAGATATTTAGAAATATATCAGGAATATGAAGTGCTGTTGGAACCCTGTGTTCTGAGAATTTCAGCCTGTCAGTGCTGAGAAGCAGTGATCCTCAGAAGTACACTGTGTTCGATCCAAAACCCTGGGAAAAGCTTCCTAAACTGTGTAATAATACTGACGTTTTTGCTGTGTAATTAACAGTTATATCACTGGGTTAAATATATAGAAATGTAGAAAATTAGGTTTAGGGGATATAGGTAATAATAGGTTACAATATGGAGGATTTGGGGTGTGGATTTATGTCTTCTTCTTTCTCCTTCTTCTTCACAAATCTCAGTGCTCTGTCATTGGGTCAGAAGTTCCACACTGCAGGACATGAAATGTTAGTAATTGGGTTGTAAGTAAAAACATATTTCTTGGTATTTCATAATTGGTTAGTTTAGACTTTAAAAAGCCTTGAAAGTTAAAAACTCACGGCCATTTTCCACCCTGCCAGCTAAGAGACACATCCCGTGCAGCTGTGCTAAAGAAAAGAAAATAATAAACATCAATTAGAAGAAAAGCCTGGCATCTCCTCCATTGTAATCCAAACTCCGTGTAAAAGAACTTGAAATTCAGAAACAGAGAAAACTAATAAAGTGCAACAGTATCCTATTTTGCTATTGTAATTAATTTTATTAGCTTAGTAAACTAGCATACAAAATTCCTATATTTTGACAATTTATATTTCCCTAATGCCTTAATTGCTAAGGTGTTGTGGATTTTTTGTTTGTTTTTTGGTGTTTTGCTTTTTTTTTTTTTTAATCTATCATTTCTTTTTTATTCATGTCATATTATCCTTAGACCCAATACAAAAGTCTGGTGTGGATCTGACCAAGCAGGCCGAAGATGCAGAAATTTTAATATTAAATCTAGAATTAAAATATGATCTTCTTTTACATATAGGAAGATACTCCTAGATCGTGAAGAGCTTTATTGAGAAACAGGAAAAATGCTCATTTTTCAGATTGGGAAATTGAAGCAAGATAGAAAACAGTGGTGCTACAGTAATCAAAGCATCTGTTTTTTAAAGTTTGAATACTTTTCCTACTGAATCATACTGATAAATAAATGAGCACTTTTTACCATCTTTGTGTTACCACCCTTGCATGATCATTTGCTCTGTGAATTCTGTTAAGCAACATCTAACACAGAGCAAAACCAAAATCCCTCAGGTCTATCCCTAGCAAGGATCCAGCACAGAGTTTGAATTACTACCAGCGGCACTGTGAGCAAATCCTCTGTGCCAACAAATCTAGGTGGCTGGGTGTATCGTTTTTCTGCTCCCTCACTATGATCATGTTAGTATTGCAAGCATAAATACTATCCTTCATTTTTGCTAATATAGTGCCAATGCTCATCAAGCTTGAATATAGAATAAGGTGGAAACAAAGCAAAACTAATTTTATTTAAAATGTGGGCAAATATTTGCAGAAACTATTTTGCATTATTTTTCTCCTCAGTTCAGCATTCTCAGTTCCCAGTGGTATGATGAGAGTTTGAAATACAGAATGTCTCCCAGAGGTGCTCAGCAATTTTCAAGAACAGCCCCACAGCTAATATCTTTTTGGTTCAACAGCTTCAAAATAAATTAAAATATTTCTGGTTTCTACTGGCACTGAGAGAGATTGAATAGATAGGAGCTATTTGAGCAACTTATTAGGAGGGCCTGTCTTGCTCAGTTTTTTTCTTTAGGACAAGCTTATCAAGGCAGTATTTTAATGTTTTATTTATTTTCAGGACAAATTCATCAGGGCAGTATTTTAATGATTGGCATAATTGTATACTAATAGATAGGAAAATAAGGAAAAAAGAAAGGACACCCTAAATAATCTCCTTGTAGCCTGATTAACTGTGAACATTTTCTGTATAAACTGCAACTCAGCTATGTTTAGTACACAACTGTACAGGGAGGAATACTTCCATTGTAAAAAAAGTGGTGTATATTCCAAGGTACTTGCCACCATTGGCTGGTGGACTAGATGTTTAATTGAAGGCATTACAGAAAATGGACAAGATTCAACTGTAAAGAAAACTTTATTTTATCAGTTTTTTCAGCAATTTGTGAGGGTAAGACTGGATAGTTAAATCAGGCATTTTAGCATGATTTTGTACTGAATGTACAAAGGACTATAGGCTATGACTATAAAGAATTAGAGGACCTTCCACCAATAATTACTCTCTATGGCTCATAGCTATCAGAATGAGGGCATCAAGATGATGCAAGTGTTACTGCAAGACTGAGAAAACAAACTCGAGACATGTGCTAAGGGAAAAAAATTCAAGGATATCATAGCAGACTGCCTACTATTTATAGTTTTACAGACTCTTGTGCATCCCCTACAGTTCTTTTTCCCTTTCATTTATTGTAAAACCTGTAAGGATAAGATACCAGATGTCACAGTTTTGAAGTTTTCCGTAGAGAAGAGTTAATTTCTGCATGAAATAAAACCTCAGTGTAATGTTTCTCCAAACACACCCCAAACTTCTTGTGGTTGAGCAGGTCTGCAAAGCTGAAGTTAAATGTACTTTGAAAAGAATGGGATAAATGCTTTAGCCAGGTTTTACTTACTGAATACTCATGACAATTCAAAGTGCCCTTATGTTTACTATCAGAATTTGCCCAGCATATTTTTCCTGCTTTTGTTTGTTTGTCTCCATTGGGTTTCTGATGAAAAGACTGATGTTGATATTAAATCTGCAGTATTCAGCTTTTAGGTGTTGGTTAGTTATGACTGATCAGATAAATTACACATTTTTCAATTTCTCTGGTGCAATGAGTCACTTTTCGTAAACACTCACAACCAAATTTATTAATATTTATTTAAATTACCAATTGACAAAGATTCTAACTATAATCGTATGAAATGTCTTTCTTTTTAATTGCAGAGATCTAGCTCTAATTTCAGGTACTAAAAGTGCAGTTTCCCCATTGCAGAACAGGACTGTGTTTTACTGATGTTTTTTTCTTCGATGTAAATTCCCAAATCTGGGCACAGAGGCCTGACGTATCACAACAATATTTTGCTTCACAACCCTTGCAATAATATCCTCAAAACATCTACTCCAAAGCCTATTAACAGAAGCCCTAATTTTGACCTAGTCAAGAATTAATCCAGCTAATAAAGTTGCTAAAATATTTGCCTGTTTAATAAAGCATTCTTGAGGTTAATAATGTGCAAATCTGACCTACTCATCATTACTATCACTGCTATTTTTTACTAAGTTTCTCAAGTCTATTTTTTATTTTCAGGTGTAGAAATTGGTAGCATATTATCTACTATGCAGGTGCTTAAATGAGCTTCTCTACAAAAACACATCTTGTATCTATTTAAGGATAATGTTCTGAGCATTGTGATACATGTAAACTTTACTAGAATATAATATAAGGTATAAAAAACAGATTATCTGCAGAAAAATGGCTCCCAGAGGGAAGTAGAAATAGCACAGCATGAAATGCCTTGTGTTTTGTAATGTCCTTAGCCACCAGCAAGGCAAGTGTCCTGTGGAAAAGACAAATGCCTGACTTCATAGTATATGCAAGGATGTAGCTCAGGAGGGTTTGCTGGATAAATATGAAAACACAAGTGGGAATTGTTTCTTCTCTCACAGCACTCCAAATGGCATAGGATAGTGGGGGAATAATCCTGACTGGGATCTGGAAAAACAAGAGCAATGGTTTATGTTTTGCTTAAACCCATAACTTGAGGGTAGGAGGATGGAGGGAGAGACCATGCTTTTCTCAGAGGAAATCAGTACAAACTTTTCCTAAAACGTTAGGAAAACAGGATTTTACTCTCAAGTTTATAGAACCGAGGCCAATATGGGACTCTACCAAAGGCATTGTACAGCTTTCCTTGGAGGGCAATCCCTTAAAATTTCACTTTTTTTGGTCATCCTTTCTCTATCCTCAATTTATTCAGGCATAAATAGTAAAACTAGGCACCTGTTCAATTCTACTGAAGGACATTAAAGGAAAATATTCAGTTATTATTTATATCTGTTGAACCAAGTTTAGTAAATGACTTGCCAGCAAAGTTTTAACTTGACCCACTTAGAAGCTACAGACTGCCTACAGGAGCCAAGTTGGATAAGCACTAACTTAAATTTAAATCTTTGTTTGCTTTCATCAGTGACTAATAACAACTTCAGAAAAGCAACATGCTTTGCACAGATGTAAATCAGCAGGAAGGTTTCAAGTCAAAACAGGATAAGGGCTTTCTCACATGTAACATCCTGCTTATCCTCTATGAGACAGTCAAAACCTGTATTATTGTAGTGGCATTGGCACAAATACTCCACCATTAAATTTCTTCTGCTTGCTTAAAATTCCACTCCAGATAAGTATGTTTTATATCAATATGAGAAGTTTCTAAGGTATAGAGTATCTTGGGAATCCATTGAGGGTAAGTACTGGTAGATCAGTTTTTAAGACATCTTGCTCTGCCTGTGCATGAGAAAGAGAGTGAGAGAATGTTTTTATTTTATACAACTATGTCCACCCAGAGATGTGGGGCTTGGTTTGTTACTGCTTTGCATTTTATTGCATATTATTTTTTTGTGCCAGGAATAAGATATAAAGTCTACTAAATGCTACCAATTCAGAAAAGTAGTGTTTTACCTACTTCTCTGGTATACATGTTCTTATGAGCTCCAAAGCAATTGTGACTCCAGTCTGTTAAAGGCATGCCATTAACTTTAATGCCATAAACCATACTGAACAGCAATGAAGCATTGTGAATACCTAGGATGAAGGACAAAACAAATTCCCACTATTCTTACAGGAAAACCAGAAGAAAAGCTATTGCCAACAAAATGCAAACAAACAAACCCAATCATGTATTTTATAGCTGAAGCAAAAATAAAGCTTTTGGAATTTCTTCTGGGGAAATTGAAATGCATGTGACCCAATATTCTCATACAGCAACAGAAGAACATTCTCTGTAATGACTGTAGCCCAGCCTCCTAAACAGGACCTCCAGCTTTACCAGGTTCAAGTTAATTGTCTTTACTAATTACACCAAGTTAGGGCCAATTCAATAATTTTAATATTGAAATGATAGGATGAGCAAGAAAGAAGACATCAAGCTGTTTTTCCTTATTTCATCATTTCATAGAGCAATTCCAACTTTGTTTATGGGAAGATTTCAATATAACAAAAGAAATCACACATATTACATGGCTGTTACTAGCTGGGTAAAATGAAAGAACTTAATAGGAGAAAATCCTTACGATGAGGCCTAATAAAATTTAAGACATTTAAGACTCTAGATAGACGGAAGAAATCTCTGGTTTCCCATGAAGGAAGATAGGATCAGTCCTGAAAGGTCTTTTTCACCACTCCTGCTTGGTTCAATAATAAGAGGGATGGACTTACAAACTGATGTTTTGAAAGTTTACCTCTGCAGCTTTTAATTAAAATGTATAAAGCTGTGCAATTAAGACATTTGCTGGTGCAAAGGACATATCTGTGACATTCAGCAATGTAAACTTTTTCTACTGCATAAACACATAAGAACGAAAAAAAAAATATTTGCAAATCCTCAGTTTCTTTAACATGTCTATACTCCGTGACTTTCTATACTCTTTGATTTTAGTTTACTTCCTTTAAAGGTAACATTGCCATTTTAGGTAATGTTCAATGGGTTTGTATAAAGAAAAGTCAGAGATTAAGATGTCTCCAAGTCAAAAGTTTGCAGAGATAAAGGCAGAAAGGAATAAAAAGAAACAATGGATAAACACAGAATAGACAAAAGCAAAAAAGATGACAGGTGAGCAGAAGAGAGAAAGCTTACCAAAAAGCTAATTTTGGAAAGGAAAAGACTTTGTTTAAACTTAGTGTGAGTCTCAGTGTCCAACTGAATAACATCACTGATATTAAACATACAAAGGAACTGTGCTGTATGTGAACTTCTTTCACAGTATAAACTTTGAATAGTGTTCTGCTTTGTTATTGTAATGGGTAAAATGAGCAGATATCTCCACTTCTACAAGCTTTATTCTCCAGTTTGTGCAGACCTTCATCTGTACAAGTCTGTCCCATATTGTACATCAGAGAGGTTTGCACTCATGGTTTGAGTTGTGCTAGAACAAAGAAAGTTAATAGCTATTTAATTAGTCCTGTAGTTTATAAGAGTCAGTTTTCATCTTAAATTTAAATTATATAATTGGGAATTTCAGATCTATTTATTTTCCATTCTATTTAGTCTGTCTTCAAATTAAGAAAATCAGCACCCCTATGGAGGGTCAAACAGTTTTCACTATGCTCAGGGGTGGCTCAAGATTATCATGGAAGTTACAAAATTATTGGCAGCTGTCCCTATTATTATTCTTATAATCGGAATGAATATTTTAAGTTTCCAGTTTTATGATTGAATATTCCATTTGAATACGTCAAAATTTAATGGTTCACTTAAGTTTTTTCATTTTTTTTTTAACATGTTATTTCTTTAGACTGTCTGGGGAGAATTGGAATTGAGCTCAGCAAAGAATAAAACAAGTCCATACTTACACTTGTTGAAAACAAATCTGCATTAAAAATTAAGAGTGAGAATTCTTGGAAGACCTTACAGGCTTTAGTTATCTATTATAAATTTAAAAGGAGATGAGTGCCAAAGACCCTCAGACTCCCTTAAGAAGTCACCTTTTAAAATCCTCTTGAAGGCAAGAAAAACGTCAGAGAAAATGTCCATCTCCTTTGCCACAGAGCTAAAGACATCTGATAGTTAACTTCATGCCAATCACAAGCAATAATTTTCACTGCTGTATGAAAGAAACACTGGAGAAAAAGAAATATGATATAGGATATAGGCAAAGAAAACTTTGCCAAAACAGCTGTGAATTGGGGACTGTTTATTTATGAATAGGCACAGGATGTTTTAAATATTTTGTAAAGTGTGGTAAATTATATAGTGATCACAGTGATTACAATTTCTAACAGCACTTAAAATGAGGAGCAGGAGATGGAATGAGTAGAACTATCTGTCTGTTGGGGCAAATAGTGAAACCTGTCCATGTGTTTTCACCTTCCCCTATCCGATGCATACTATTTCTGGAGTTATGTACTTCTCTGGACTGTGTAGCTAAAGAGCATTTGCAATATGAAGACCTGTCAAGTACAATGCATTGGCTGACTTATTTTGCAGAAATGTCTTGCTCTTTTTTGCCAAAACTTACATAGACAATTTATCTGAATACATGTACTCCTTATTTTCAGAGTTAAGTGCTTAAGTCTTTGAAGAATGACCCAAATCTATTGTAATCAATGGAGGACTTTTCTTCTACATCAACCAACTTAGGATCAGTGATCATTTTCCAAAGGTAAAAAAAAAAAAAAAAAGAAATCAAGAGTTTCTTTCTCTTAAATCCCAAAGGTCAGTTGTGCTAAAACTGGAATTAATTCAGCTTCCTTGAGTTTAGAAATGTATCTGTGTTTTTCTTTCCATCACAGACTTCAAGGTAATCATGAGGCTTGTTAGCATATACAAGGAGACAAAATGCCTGTTGTGGCAGAAAAAGAAGTGTATTATTGTTTTTAGCATTGGTTTATGGATACAGGTGAAAACCAGGCACAGATTTACCATCAAATGAGCTACCCAGAAGACATATTAATTGGTACTGCAAATTTAAGTGAGGAATATAAAATACATGCTGTGAGCCAAACCTGAATTCATAATAAGACTCTTTTCACTGCAGAAACTGAAATCTAAGAGTGAAGCCAATTCTGTTAGAGAACTTAAATTTCTTTTATGGCTCACAGCTATCAAACTCTCAGTTCATGTAAAGCATTGCAATTTCACAGATTTTACTGGAGCTATGCAGTTTATACTACCCAAAGACCTCACTTAGAAGGGTAGCTGGTAAAAGCAGCAGATTTAAAGTACCGAGTATGCTGATAAATAACTCCAAGAAAGTTATTAGCAATCCATTCAGAATATTGAATGCACCCAAACACCATAACTTCCTAGAAAATCCTAGAAAATTAGAAAGTTTTCCTTTTGCCTGTTGCTGTATCTGTAGGGACAGATGCTTGTGATTCATTTCTGAAGGTGGTTCAACCCATGTCTGAGAGATTTATCTTAGGTGATCTGCTGTCAGGGTTAGGCTTGTATCCCTTCAAAGGAGATGATGTTCTGTAAGTATTATGTCTTTGGTAGCCATTGTTGTTGTTACTGTTGTCAGGAGAGCTAATAAAACTGACAAGTAGAAAGAGCTCATCCACCTCAAACAACTGACTGTTAGAACCCCTTCATGCGCCTTGTTCCTGCCCTTTGTCTCGGGCACAGCCATCCCGTAGTTCTCATGATTAGTCTGTTGGCAGGCAAGTAATGCAATATCAGTTCTACTCCTGATAGGTGGAAACAAATAGAGTGGGGTTTTTAGCACTCAGTAACGTAACTTAGAACACAATGAGGTCCCAATCTGACCTTCAGCACCTGCATCTTGTCAGAAGACGTAGAGAGGCAGCATTAACTAGGCCCTTTTCCAATTAAAATCTAAGTACAATAGGGGAAACTGTTCTGAATGGAAGATTAAGAAAGTTGTCTGAACTTTTCCTAAGTGCCCTGCTCAGAAAAAAAAGCAAGGCATGCTCAGTAAGCCTTATAATGCATGACTAAATGAGATCCCATCTGGTTGTTCAAGTGCAGTGTAAGATTTCATCCCAGACAGATTCCCAGTGTGGCTGAACCCCAAGCCATGCTGCTAGAAGAAGCAACAGCAATGGAATATGCATAATAATAATAACAATGGTAAGTAAATATATCTCATGAGATAATTAGCTGAAGGTATAGGTAATGAAGACTCAGCAGATATCCACGGTGTGCTACAGCTGTGCCCTGTGAGGATTGTAGCCATGCCTAGAGTCAGGGCTATGCTATTACTGTTATATGTCAGGACTTTATAGTTTTAAAACAGTGTTTTGTCCTTCATAATTTTAACTTAAGTTTGCTTGGAGGAGGTGGCAAGAAAGGAATAAATGGTTTTGCTGCATTAAGGCTCAATATTTGGA
Organism: Aphelocoma coerulescens; assembly: GCF_041296385.1. Taxonomy (NCBI): domain Eukaryota; kingdom Metazoa; phylum Chordata; class Aves; order Passeriformes; family Corvidae; genus Aphelocoma; species Aphelocoma coerulescens. The sequence continues at coordinate 83,295,200 of NC_091015.1, forward strand.
TCTATAGAATTCCTCCGTAAAACCTGTTCAATTGTTTTGTTCATAAGAAAACAATCTGTTGTGGACTCTGATATCTCACCATACTTAAAACCACCTGGAACAGAGAAATTAGTGGCTAGGATCTCTTGCTGTTGAGTGTCTTTTTAACTGACAGTGCAATGCTGCCCCATTCAGTTTTGAAAACACTGTCACTTTTTTTTTAATGTACTCTTTTTTCCTTGCACCACATTTGTTTTAAAGCTAAATGATTTGACAACAAGCCTGTACCACTGGGACCTTTACTACTGTCTTCAAGGGAAGCACAGCTGAGATCTGTATAGATCTTTATGTTGGCTTGAATAGACTTTAGATGAGTGCCTCTGGTTTCATGTTACACTCAGCTGTCAGTCTTAAGTTAAAATGAAAAAAATTTCACCCTCAGGTGAAAAAAACAGAATTGTGTTTTTCTTGCATCTTCACTATACTCATGGACAATGCCTAGTTGATACATCTTTGTATAAGTGTTTCTTGTAAATGAAAGCCATTGCATTTCAAAAGCAGCCCTTCCATAACCTTGAACTTTCAGTATATGACTTACCACGTTATCAAAAATGTTGTGTCTTAAATTATGACGAGCTGTAGAATTTCACAGGAGTTGTGCCTTGCATGTCTTGGCAAAGTATAAAGAAAATTCATGTGAGTGGGTTTTTTAGAAGGTTTTTTAGTCGCATGTCACTTTCCACTCCATAATTCTATTTCTCCCCTGCCTTGGAAAGGAAGGGCATATTTTGCAATTATCACAAGAGTCTCATGAATGGTCTGTATCTACTTAAGTATTCCACCTCTTCAGGTCTGCAATAAACTTGAAATATAACTCACATGATATATTTCAGTATTTTATAAAAAAATGTTTAACAGTTCTGGATGAAAAATAAACCAAAACCTTTTCTTACATGCTCAAGTCTTTTTCTGCAGAAATTAGATAATGTTCCCACATACATACCATACATAAATACATATAATAAAAAACCCTCCAAACTTTCTTGGCGAAACGGTGTTTACAAATTGATTTCAGTTAAAAGTAATGAAGGCAATTAAACAGAAAGAGAATTCTGAGATTAATTTTTAAAAGTTCAGCTAGTTTCCTAAGAGTTAGGGGCATTATAGGCATTCAGCTCTTAGGCATTTTTTTGTCCTTGTCTCAGGATAGGGAATACCTGAGCATAATAAACAGGTACAATTGATCTAACCTTAACTGTCTTAAAAGGCCAAAAGTAGGAGGAAGTCACACCCAACTCTCCACTATAGCATTACTTAGACAATTTAAGTCAATATTTATGGTTATTGAGATATGTACAATTTGTTTATTGAGCTTTATATTTTTATCTTTCTAAAGATATTATGACTCCTTACAGTTTTTACTTACAACATTACAACCCAGGTTCATTTGATTTGTCAGCTGAATTGTATTTCAGGAGACTCTTAGTATTTCTGGGAAGTTGGTGCTTGATAGAGTTAAAAACAATTAATAACAAACTTGAAAAATCAGCTCTTGACTGCAACAACCCAGTTCAATTTACAGCATCTGGAAAGAAAATCAAATCCTTCCTGGGAAGAATTAGTATAACAATAATGAGTGTAATAGCAAAGCATAATGCATAATAAGACATGTTTTCGTCTTGTGTCATTGGACATTATCTCCACTTCAAAGGTAATGTGTAAGCAACAGTATCTTTTTCCACGTACACTAAGTTTTAAAAAGTGAACATGCAACTTTACATTTTCCCTGACCATCTGGCTACTGAAAATCTCTGGTAATAGAGACAATGAAATCCAAGACATGGCAAGTTTCCATCTAAAATCTAGTGGGACCAAAACCTAAAAGTGGGACCAAAACCTAAAAGTTGCTTCAGAAATGCTGCCTCTGTATCTGTTTCTTTCAATGACAAGACTGCAGGGCTCGACATTAGCCTCTCATTCTTTTTCATTAGTATCCATCAGGTAAAGGACATTCTGATTGGACTGCTGCTGATGTTTAATGTATGACCAAGATACCATCTTTCCAGGGAGGGAATATTTGGTTCAGCTTTTAAAACCACAAAGAACCCCATAAGTGATCTTCGCATTCATGTTTTACTTAGATGATCCCAGATACTATGAATCTCTTCCTATTATGGATAATTCAAACATCCAAATTCCTATGTCATAAATCTTCAAATCTGTGCCTTCTACCTCAAGATAACACAGCAGAAAATTAATATCAAGATCTGGCCTAACCCCTTTCATTTACTTAAATGAAATAGGAAAAATCTGTTCAATCTCCAGAGGTATGCTACAGGCAGAATGTCCAGATGGATGTCAAATAGTAGACAAAAGTCAGTGACTTATGAATAGTTTCATTCATTAGTATACAAGAACCTTAAAATAAAAAAGACAAACATAATTTTTACAGCTGGAGAAACTAAAGTCTGAAGGTAAATGCTCTAGTCACTGTTACAGTATAGGACAGGTTTAGGCCTGGAAACAAAAACCTAATCTGGGTTTAAAGAGCTTCTTGGGTCTCAAGTAGAAAACATTACTAAATGCAAAAAGTTGTAAGATATTCATTTAGCTTACTGTCTTTTGCTCAAATGTTATGGCAGGAGAGATTGTTTCAAATGGTCTTGCTTAGCTGACAGACTCTTGTAAAAGAATTTTGGGTTACTGTGGTCTTGCATCATTGTCTGTCTGTTGATTTTGTAATTTCTGTATCTTGTTAGATTTGCTTCTGTTGCATGAATCCCATCCCCACAAACCACTCATCAGAAACTCCCCTTGTGCCCTCCCTTACCTTCTGACAGTCAGCACAGTCCATTACTAAAAGGACAGACCTCAATCTGCTGTGAAACAAAGTAGGAACCTTAATCCTAGGTAGGAGGCTAATGAAATAATGAGAAACACAAGAAACTGAGGTGAACTGAAATAAGTTTATCCAGCCAATAGCCAGATTTGACCAGCAAAAATGAACTCTGAGAAAAAGATTCAAGTCTATGGCTTAATTACTGCTGTGATTTCATGGTAGATTAGATTAAACATCTATGTGGAATTATATGCTGTATTACCAGAAAAGATCAACAGCCACCTGTTTCAAATGGTGCTGACTCTAAAGAAGTGACCTTGACAGTGGCAACTGATACACAGTTCTGCCAGACTGCATAAGATGCTCTCCTAAGGATCCAAATCTTGCAGATTGCCTTAAATTTATTTCAGATATGAGTCAGCCTCAAAATAATTTAAAAACGAGTTAGTGATTTTGGGATAGATTAGCTTTCTGTGGTTCAGAATGTTGTTTCACAAAAGGCCCTGCACAATTGTTAATCATATAGATATTAAAAAATTAAGTTGTTTACCATAAGTAGAAGGCTGGGAAGAGATTTACTGTGATAGCAGCCCTGAAAAGACTTTCAGAAATGTATTTGCTTTGACGCAAATCACAGTTGTTTGTACATTGCACTTACCATGTAAAGTGAACCCAGGGACTAAAAAAAACCATTAGAATCCAGTAAAAAAACAATGCCAAATGCTAAATGTCTTATTAAGAATTAATTTGCAGTCCCTAATGACAATTGAAATTGTCTTGACAGGAACCTGGGTGAAAGAAACACTTCTAATTGTTAATGCCAACAACAAAATTAAGTAAATGCCTGCACAGAGAGTGATAGATCAACTTTGGAATAACTATATTTATCAGGATTTGTTTTTTCATGAGACAGATTGTATTTAATATGTAGGTTCCCATCACCATGATGTAGATCCACATTGTAGGTCTAGAGAGCATATTGCAGAATTAAGCTATAAATTTATTAAATAGAGTGTGTTTTGTGACAAAGCAGATCATCCAATCACAGAAAAGAAGCAAGTACTTGGCTTTAGGCAACCAAACACCAATACCCAAAGGAGCACTTGCAAGCAGTCAGTTTGCAATAACACAGGCTACAAGTTGCTTGTGCAGAATAATCAGCAAGTAGTTGGGAGGAACAAACAAATGGTAGCAATCATTGTCCGCTCATAGGTAATTACCATAAGAAGAAAAAGAGCTAAAGTAATTGAATAAAATGTACATAGATTGTTTGCTCAGCTCTATTAGCAGCAAGCAGCACGCCCTCATTAAAACTGAAAGACGAGAAATAAAACATTGCTTAGAGCTTCAGTGAAACAGTGGTATTGGTTTCCACAACATTACCTGGCATTTTAAAGAACACTAGCAGGAAACAGGAATTCAAAAGGACCCCCTGAATACTTTTGCAGGTTAACTTATTCTGTATAGATTATGTACTATGAATTGAATACAGTTCCCTCTGCCAAAGATTTCACTGAAATTTAGGCAACATTTTAGAGTTGGACTTCACCCCTTCTGATGTCAAGAGCAGTCTGCTTTTTTCTTTGATAAACCTTAACAACTGGTACCAGGAAAAGAGATAAAAATACTATAGATAAAAGATAAAAATACTTGTCAGAGCAGCAAGAAACTTTCAAAAGTAATTTTTTAGAAGAAAGTCCTTTTGAATGTGTTTCTGCTTCTGCATTTTTTAAACATTTTTTGGTGCCTATATTTTCTTTTTGTGGTAGGGGAATTTAATTTTTGTCTTCTTTAAAGAAATTTTTCTTGGTCTAAATTAATCTTCCCATTTACCCTTCCAAAATTTTGTCAACTAGTCCAAGAAACATCTTCTACAAAATAATCAAAGCACAACTGAACCAGTCACCTTCTTTTTACTCATATAGACAATCTGTAAAGATTTCACTTCCCTCAGGGCTGTAGGTAAGCGGGTATTAGGGAAGTGATTGGAGAGCTGTAAGACTGCTTTTTTTGCTGCAGCATTCATTCAACTGGACAGAATGTCCCTATCAGGGGTCACACAGGCCAAGATTGCAATTTGTAGTTCAGTTTTACTGATACTACCTATAGTTTATATACACACGTATAAATGTATGTATGTTCATATACGCACATACAGACATACTTTTATTGATATCCACTTTTGTGTACTTATTCTAGTCTGATTTTTTCTCTTTTCTGATACAACTCTTCCTTTGAGCATTTTAAAGATACTTGTTAACTTGATGACAAAGCTAAATTCAGGTCCAAACCAAAAACTTCCAGTGTTGGCTAAGATTAAATTTGAACTGCAGTTTTGCCTTTCAAGACAGCTGTAGTGGTTTGGTCCAAAATACTCATTACTGTTTATCTTCTGTGAGATAAGAATTAGGAGAAATGCAAAGCAGGCACCAAACTTGAAAGAATATAAAGAAGTTTATTAACAGACCTAAAAAAAGAAAAAAAAATCATACCACACCTTCACAACACTTCTCCTCCCCCCACCTTTCTCCCTTCTCCAAGTGACAATGTAAAAAGACAACCCTTCAGATGTTCAGTCTGTTTACCACTTCCATAACAACCTTGTTCAGTCCATTTAGGAAGAGGAGTCTCTCTTGCCCATCATATGAAAACATTATCACAACGAGACAGCCGCCCGGGTTGGTTCTCTGCTTGCGAGTCCCTTCCCATGACTTGCAGCTTTTCCCACAACTGCTTTCAAGGGTCCACTCTTGAAGGTTTTTGGGGTACAATTTTAAGGTTGAGCTGTTCAGAAACAAAAGTTCTCTTCACCCATCTCTGGGAGCATTTTATCTCTAAGAACAGAGGCCCTCCTCCTTCCCTGGGAGCAAAGGGTCTTCCTCATCTTCATCTTTAGGACTATCTCTGGGAGCATCTTTAGGAACTGAGGTTTTCTCCTTTCCCATTTGGAGCAAAAGTCCTCATCTGGTCCATCTCTCCCTGTCTAAACTTCTCATGAAATTACAGCTGCTTCAGCATCTGCCTATCTCAGCGCAGGTGCTTTTGCTTATGAGTTGAACACTCCACCCCCCATGCCTTCATGAAATTACAACGGGTACTCTGATATATCATAGCTTTACAACAGAATTTCAACTTTAAGCATCTCCTCTTTCTCTTCCCTCAGGTTTTCAGCTCTTCACAGCACTAAAAGAGTTAATCTCACCTAGGCCTTGCAGCTGTAATGTGGCTTATTGCTATGGGTCACATGACCTCTGCCGGACAGAGGTGCAGCTTCAGCTGAAATCTTGGCCTTGGCCGCAGTGGAGGGGGGGGGTGGGAGCCAGGATGCTCCGGCTGCCCACAGCAAGGCTGTGCGGGGATTCTGTGGGTGGAACAGGGCCCATCGACTCCAGGATGACCGTGGCCCGGCCCAGCCCGGCCCGGCCTGAGCAGGGCCTGGGCCAGGCCCGCTGGCCCCCGCACGGGGCCCGCAGCCACCTGTCCCAGCACTGGAAATGAGAGAGAGGCTCTGCCTCGGAGTTTCCTATTCTTAAGTGTGGATCACAGAGGCGGTCACAACTTTAAGTGGCTTCAAGAATTGTCCATATTCAAACTGGCCAGCTGATAGGTTCTGTCAAGTCACAGAGGAAGCTGTAAGCACCCCTTTGCAAGAACATCACTTCCAGGACTATGCTTGCTAACCCATGACTGCTAACCCAGTCTTTATATGTACGTCACATACCTTTCTTAATTTTTAAGCAACATACACGACAAAGGCATCCTTAAACCACTTCTACATTAGTAGATCATACAACTGAGTCCACAGGGAAAGAACCTTATTTATTATTTACATTTTAGTAGCACACCTTGTGTAAGGCTCTGTCCATAGAGACAGGCAAACAGGCAGTTCCATTGATTTTCTGCAGCATTTCCAAGTACAGGTTTTCAAAAACCCCCCAAAGGGCTGTATGTTGATGTCCAAAGTAAAAGAGCAAGGAGGTGGTATCTGGCTATATACCTTGGTGTTGCAAGCAGTACTTAAGTTGTGTAACATATCATGGTGCAGTATTCTCCAAATTGGCTTGGAAAGTTGGCTGAAAATAGCTTAGGGACATCAATTTAGTGTGCAAGCTAATTAGCCCAAATGAGAGGGAAGCCTAGTTAGCTAGGACAGTACTCCACACTAACTATGCATGCCATTCTTATGGTGATTCCATGTAGATCACTGCTGCTTACATTTTTCAGATTTAACCAACTTTTGCTCCCAGTGAATACTGGTATGGGCTTGGATTTAGCAACTGGGATAACAAAAGAAGCTTTAATATGTCTAGTGTTTTGTGTTTTTTTTCTAGTTTTGCCACAAATATGTTCTCTAAATTCAAGAATCTCATCTTTCTTTTCTTGATTTTACTGCTCAAAATCAGTGTGAGAGACAAAATTAATTCATAATTCCAAAAGTATTAGGAGGTTAGAAGAAGAAAAGTGCTATATTTATGTGAAGGTATGCTTCCCTTAAGAGTCAAGTAGATTTCAAATTCTTCATAAAGAAAAAGAATAAGCAACTTATTTTTTTCTTAACCCACCCCTAGGAATGGAAACTTGAGCCTGGAAAAAAAACACAAATAAGCACTTTAACATTAGGCACAATGAACAAAATTGATACTGGTGACTTAAGTTAAATATTGCACCTGTCATGTTGATTTGACAGGACAAGGAGATATAAAGGAAAAAGAAGCATAAGAGAATAATCTCATGTCAGGCATGAGGAAAATTAAGGAAAGGACAAGGAAGGGATTTGTCTACTCCAGGGCTCAGGAAAAACTGATTCTACTGGTGAAGCAGCACTGTGCGCAACAAACCTGATCTGATTCTTATTGTCTTAGGATGTCCAAGGCTGAGACTGCTATGGTTTTCCTTCAGTAGAGGAGAAAAACAGAAAGGTGAGCTGTCCCTTCTCACTGGAGTTTTTCTTTTTTTCTTAAAAACTAATTTCTTAAAAATCAGAGTTATTTACCAGCAGTCTCACCTCCAATCTTCTCCAGCTACTGTTTGTTATCCCATAGCTCTCAAAAGGAGAAAGACTAAAATGTGAGATGAACAGGAAGATTAAAAAGGCTTCTGGGGATCAATTCCGTCACTACTCAGGGCAAGAGGACATGGGTTTATGGTCTGAAGGTCAGTTCGGTGTTTTCTCCAGAGGAGCCATTTCCTGGAACATAAACATGTAATTTAAAGTATATTGTGTCAGCAGCAATTTTGGGGCTTGATCCAGCAGCAATAATTGCAGGTTTCCAGGCGAGGTGGCGTTTGGGTTCTCATTAGTGCAGTAGGGTTGCAATTGCGCAGTCATTTGCACTTCTGCTCTGTGTGATCAACCTTTGGCAGCTCACCTATCCAGCAAGAGGCCAACATGCCGCAAACATGGGGGCACAAGTCCCTTCCTTGCCTCCTGCCATCACTGTATTCTGCCAAGTTTCTGCCACCCTGTTTGAGGAAGAAAACCTTATATGAAAATGGTGTTTCTGTTTCCAGTGTTCTGATATCATCTCTGATTAATTCTATTTATCCTTTATCCTGTAAAATGCTTGTGAAGAAAATTATGTGGTCAAAGGAGAGAGCATTTGCTTTGAGTTCTTATCCGTTGTGTGAGACTAGGGGTGAGATGTGGAAAGAGAAATTAATGACATGAAGCCCAAAACCAGATAATTGCTAGGTAGGATAAAAATGCTGTAGCCCTTCAATGTTACCACTTTCCTCTGTGGGATGCATGTCTGCTATGTGGCTTGGAATTATATTCAACTCACTGTTCCCTTATTCGCAGCATAACTGCATTCATTTAACAGACCCCATTTTTTGCTACTAAAAAAACAAATTAAAATCCCTCTTCCCTACCCAGGTGAGTTTTACATCTAAGTTATTTCTGTGCTCAGTCCCATTCTTTCAAAGATTAAAGTGTTTGCTGGACCCAAACACCATCAGCTATGTATAGGGAGTGCATACACATGCATTTAGACACACACCCATGTACATATGAAAATACATTACTCATTCAGATATATCTCTCTGCACTAAAACATGTTTTTACACGTAAGTGCATAGACACAGAATTTAATGTGCTTCTACCTTCAGTTCTAATAAATAACATAAACTATTTGATAAACTTTGTGTCTTCATCCAACTGCAGGGACTCAGACTGAATTCAGCCATAACATATGTGTATATGCGTACACACACATGGATATATGAGCGTGTGTGAGCATGTAGACGCACAAGAACAGTCTCCATAGGCTTCTTAATTTGTGAAGCATGCTTTCCTCTTAAAGCACTATGAACAGCAAATGAAGCAGAAAGCACCCAGTACTTCGCAAGTCAGATGCTATCTTGAGGCTCCAAGGATTTCTTAATTGAGTAGGGTGAGGTCAGGAGCTAAAATGACTGAGCAGCAATGATGTGTGCAAAAACATTTTTGCTGCTTCAATTTCCTTTCCTGACACCTAGGAAACATCTCTCAGAGAAAGAAGAAAGCCTTTAGAGCATCACCAGTGCAGGAGGACAAGATTTTCCATTGAACAGTTGAAAGAATAAAGAATGTATCCAATGCAAAGATTTATGCAAGAGAGCACAGGCAGCATTAGTTTACAATTGTGAAATCAGGATACTAGGCTTATTTCAGCTCCTGCCCCAAATATACAGCGTGATCACTTTATCTTTCTTTATCCCTTTATCTTCCAATTAAATTGGAAATGCTTTGTTGCAGGCATTGAACTTTGTACAGCTCCAAATAAAATCAAGACTCAAGTCTGTAAGAGGGCAGCTGAAAATATTTGGGTAAATATCATAGGTATGTAAAATGACAGTCAAATCTATTGATGCCTCATGATTATTAACCTGAAATGAGAAGTAATGCTGATTAATTAAGATAGATTTTACATATCCAGTGAGCAGTATTCTCCTAGGTTCATATCAGAAAACAAGCATTATACTTTGTACATTCTTGTTGGTTTTAATTTGACTGCTAGCTCATAAACTATTTATAACAATGCGCCCAAACAGACATACATCATGAGCCATCAGTGTGACCTTTCTCCCCATGCCAGTTTCATCCTACCAGTTGTTTAAATGGTCTTCATTTCCTCAGTCTTCAGGACCTTTTGTGGGTGGCCTTTGAACTTGATAACTCAGAAACTGAATTAGAATTCTGCTTTTAATTTAAATCTAGAACTGCACGTATTTGAAATTACATTTTCTATGAACTTTACAAACACTACACTTTCATGATGGATAATGCACTCGATAAAAAAAAATACTTGATTACTTCTTAAAACTTGAAATATCTTGAGGAAAAAGCAGTATTAACAGATACCTTCTAATAATTTAATTGTTGATTTACCTCATAAAATGTGTGCCACGCAACTATAATTTCTCCATATTTACCAGAATTACTACAGTTTACATGACTCTGCTATGTCCTTTTTTCCAAGACTGTACCAGAACTTTCTCTGTTTCTCCCTCTACTTTTTTTTCTCATCAGCTATTATTTTCTATATTTTCTATTTCTCACTCCTTCAGGTCTCCCTTTCATCGCATGACTGAGTCTATGCCATCCTACACCCTTTCCTATTCCACAGTGTTTAAGTTCACATCTACTTCCTCTTTTAACCCCTTTATTCCCCAAGTCCAAGATCCTTATTTCTCCATATCCTTATAATACAATCAATTCCATCTTGATTTTGCTGATACCACACAATATCCAGTTCCTGCTTCATAGCTTGGCTACCAATTGAAATTTGATTGACTGGCTGAGGACAGATAGTACTGAATAAGCTGTTACTTAAGTCTTTTAAAATGCACCAAAAAAAATGGAGACCATCAAACTTCAGCACTTGTCAGCAAATTTCAAACTCTGTGTTTAATTTGTTTTGGAAAAATAATCTTAAAAATCTTGCCTTTTCTGTATACTGAGGCAGTATATCCATGGAATCACTCCAATCTATTCTGGAGTGCTGAACCCTGGCAGTGAATTTTGAAAGTCCCTCTTTCCCTCTGAAATCTTTCTTGCTGCAGCAAGTTTTCAGTATCATTGAAGTCTTGGCATGCTAGTTTATTTATAATTAATATAGAGCACTTAATTTTTCATTGAGAAACACCAAAGAACTGTGGTTTATGTTATTTGGATGTTACCTTGCCAACAAAGATTAGGAGTTGAGATTATGTCATGCACTGAACTTTTTTAAGGGACCTGAGTGACCAGATGATGAAAAACAGGTCTTTACTCCCAGAAAATAAATCTTTAGTGAATTCTTCAGGTCTTTGAACACAGAAAAAATAAAATAAAATCAAGACTTGTACCACACACTATGTTTATGCTACATTAATACAAAGTAGACAGAAGTTAAATATTTAAGATATGACCCATCCACTGGGGAAAGCAATTTTGCATAAACACTGTCAGATTTCAAAGAAATGTTTTTCAATAAGCCATAAAATTAATATCTGAGAACATTGCTCTGATGAAATTTCCCTCCTAAATGAGACCTCATCCTCCTGAACTTTTGTTTGAAAATTTCATTGTAAACCAGGCTCTACAAGCCTGCTTGCATTTTAAAGAAAGAATTAAAGACAACCTTTAAGAGGAGGCTTGGGCAAACAAAGCAGTATGGAAAAACCAAAAATGACTGAAAATTTTTCCCTTCTGTCCTCCGACTTAAGCCCCTTTTAAGAACTAGACAGAATAAATAATTGGATTAATATAATGTATCTTTCTGGCGAGATCAGGAAGAAACACGAATAGAAAGGTAAAATTAGTATTACAAAATGGCCTTCAATAATCCCTATGCCTGTTTTCTCTGGCTCTGGATCCAATAGAGACCAGACAGCACTTTGAGAAAGAACAAAAATGTACAGTTAAAAAAGGTGAACTTAATATTTTGGTCAGAAGAAAGGCCATGTTTCCCTCATTCTCACAGACAGTTTGCTGCTTTGTTTCCTGGGCTTTGTGTCAGCAGAAGTTTGAGTCCATTACTCATCTTGGAAAAGGAAGACAACTCTGGTCCTCTAGTCAGATTGATTCCCATGATCCATCAGGTTCTCAGGCACTGTCCCTCATTGAGCATGTGAGTTGACTGAAACACCAACTGATTACTTTTCATGGTATTCCACTGCAAGAGAGCAGGGAGCCTTTCAGAGCTTCAGGTACACCGGAAAATAGAGGTGGCTGCTCATACAAACATTGAAATGAATGCAATGTTCAAATACCACTTTTTAAACTTGAGTTTTAATTCCATACTCCAAACTAACTTTTGATGTCACATGGTGCTTTCTATGGCTAATATTTCATATATTATACAAGCTGTCAGAAGAAAGCTGGGTATATTGTCTGGGGACATTTGGAACATTTGGCAGTCAGCAAGCATAAGAGGCAGCTCAGATTTTTGGTATCAGTTTATTAAAGTCATATGTCTTAAAAATCAGCACAGAGATTTCTATGCACAATGAGGAAAATATTAATTCCAAGCTGAGATAGTTAACACCTCATTAGAAGGATACTTGTTTTTCAGGAGAATTAACATTATTGAGGGATGAAAGTATGAGTGATGGAAGATCTGAGTTATTAGAGGTTTTGTTTCTAAGTTTCACTAGAAAAACAGTAGCTGTGATCAGATGGCTGACTAGCCTCATTCACAGCAGGATAAGAACTCAGTTCAATACAGAAGAATAGCTTAGAGACTCCTTGTAGAAGTTTTGTTGAAACTAAATTGAACAAAAAAAATGTAGTCTAGAGTAAGGAGTATCTGAAACATGCTCAAAAAATATTGTGCTTATCTATGAGAGCATTTGGAGAACAGGTACATTTTCAGGAGAGTCAGAAAAAACAAAGAGTACTGCTCTGTAAAAGGAGAGGCAGGAGGAAGCACAGACAGGAAATTATAGATCAGACTTTCAGAATTCCTAGGAACATAAAGATATAGATAAATATAGATTGGATATATACAGATAGATATAAAAATAATTGTATTAAAAAAACTACCAACAATAAAACAAACAAACATCTGGTTTTAAGACTCTAAATAATAAGATAAGAGGTAATAGCCAGCACGGATTTGTCAAGAAGAAATTATATTAGACCAATCTGATTAGGTTTTCTGGGAAAAGGTAGCTGATGATGTGTGGAGAAGAAGAGGAAGGCATCACAGACGAAGATGTTAACAGACATGCTGTTTATAAATCTGGAGAACATTCAGACAGAGTAAAACTATAATTTCCAGAACTGAGAAAATTTTGATTGGAATAAGCTTTCTATTTATTCCTTGCAGATAGGACAGGAAGCAAGGGGCTTAAATGACAGCAAGAAAGATTTGGGTTGGCAATTGGGAGAAATCTTTTCAACTACAGGCATAGCAGAGCACTAATGTACACTGCCAAGGGAGAATGTGCAAACTTCTGCCACTGGAAGTTTTCAAGAACTAGTGAGACAAAAATCTGTCAAGAATAGTTTAGTCATAGCTGATCTTGCCTTTGAGCAATGAGACGTATTAGATGACCCCTTGGGACTTTATTTACTATGATTCTGTGATTCCCATGTAAACATAATGCTGTTGACTCAAATTTAATTAATGTCTAGAAACTTATATAAACTATTTCAAGAAATAAAAAAGAAAAATAAAATGTACACTTAAAGAAATGTTACATGTGAAGATTAGACACTTCATTGTTTTACAAAAATCATAAGGATGGGGAATGCCCAAATGAAGCTACATCTCCATGATGAGTTTCTGCCTCCATGCTGTCTGCTGGCTACAGTTACATTTCACAACACATTTAGGTACCTGCCTTTTTCACTACCCACCATTTCACTGTCCTAGTTGTAGCAGAACTTTCAACTCAAATGGTTTAGTATCTGGAAAATTGCCCAGAAGTAAAGATCCAAGGTAAATTATTTGTGCAATGGCATCCCTTCAGAATACATCCCTGCTACCCTCAATGTCCGAAACAACCATTAGGTTTGCCCACAGGATATAAGAAGATACCAAGAAGGGCTATTGAGGGTGCAGGACTGGCAAGGACAGCCTGACAGAGGTCTGGCTTCTCATAAGGGCTTGGCCAACCTAGTTGCTCAGTCTTGGCAGCTGAGTTTGCTTTAGGAAGGGCATTGTTAAGAGCATGAGAAGTCTGAAGAAAGCTGCAAAAGCATTTTATTCTACAAAACAGAGGCTGTCAACTGGCACTGAACACTGAACAGTGAGGATCTCCATCACTGCTTTGCTCCAAAGATTTCATTTAATCCTCTTTACTTAAAGCACTTACCTGAGGAAAATAAAATGAAATTTAGGTAGCTTAATCTCCTATTTTCCAACTCAATAAGACCGAAAGATTCAGAAAATTGAAGTTATGTTTCCTTTTGACTGCAGAGAGAGCCTAGGCAGGCCAAGCCCCTCATTCAAGCACATCAGTGAAGTCTGTGTCAAGATAGGAGTGAGGAAGGTAAAGTTGTGGGTCCAGGTTATCTGCGTAAGTCAAGAGAGATGAATTAGGGCTGACTCCTCAACACTTCACTTATCAGCCAGGATAACTTTGCAGTGTGTAGATCAATTGGATATTCAACAGAAAAGTACAAAGGCTCTTATGACAATGTACCCTGAAAACCACACTCCTGTTTCCTTGATCTTAGAAATGTGTGATAGGAGGTCTCTGCAGCAAGCATACAGGTTTCAAAACTGTGAAGAGTTCTATATAATCACAATGAGATATGAAGGTGCAGGGAGTGGAGAAAGTTGAAGGCATTGTCCTGATCTCTGTTGTTGGGTTGCATTTTCTGCAGGAGTATCTTTGTGTTCAAGACCACTGCATCCCTAAGGCTGATCCTGTTTTTTCTTTTTTTGTGGAAGAAACTGTTGTTTACAGAGGTTGAGTTCTTATTCATGTGCAGCTCTCGGGAGGGAATCAGGCCCCATACCAGGAAGTACTGAACATCTTGAGAAAGCTGCAGCTGCCTTTTGCAGACTCCAGAGGCACATAAAGTTCAGACTGTGTTTGTGTCTTCAATAAACTGAGCACTACCCAAACTGAAACAAACTTCAGAAGCTGTTGGGGATCCAGGATCATTATGGCAGATGTCTGAAAAAGAGAGATTATCATAAACTAACCTGTGTGTGTGCAATTCTGCACATCTTTGTGCAGATAGACAAACACACAGTTATTCACTGGAGCATGTGGCATTAGCTAATTGTGAAATAGAGCCAGGTGAATTCAATTTTAGTAGGGGACAAAAATGTATTCTCTATTCTACAGCAATTCCGTTGCTGATAGTGATGAATGGAGACCCCTTTAGATTAACTTGACAGTGGCATTATGGCTGCCCTATGGGTATTTTAAAAGACAATCTAACTATGAAAAAAAACAAGCAGTATTACTAAAATGCAGCAAAGTGCTTGGGTGGCTGAGCTTCTCACAATGAAAAAATAACAGTGTCTTAAGGAATCCAAGACATGCAGTTCTGCATCAAGAAAAGTTTCTTAATTTCCAGAGCACCACCCAAATTAATATAATTGCTAATAGAACTTATTGTAAGTCTCATCTTTTCTTATGATCTGGTAATTTTCCAATACTGCACCTTTAAAGTACAGAGGTACAATGTGATAATCCCAGTTGGATCTGAAATCTAATTATTGCAGTGAAGGAACACAAAATAAAACAAAAGCACCAAATTGCTAATCAGAGTGAACAAGAATGGTGCAACTTCAGGTTCACATCAACACAGGGACTCAAAGGGCTAGAAATGTGCTTATAGTGATGTCTGCTATGTAAACTACTTCTATACAGCACTTGTGAGCCTGCACCTAGAGTACTGGGTCCAGTTTTGGTCCCCACAAGTGAAAAAAGATGCAGACAGACAGGAGAGGGTCCACAGGAGGGCCATGAAGATGTTCAAAGGGCTGGACAACATGCGCTATGAGGAAAGACTGAAGGAATTAAGTCTTTTCTGCCTGAAGAAGAGAGGGCTCAGTGGGGAGCTTGTCACAGTACTCCACTTGTTTAAGAATGGCTACAAAGATGACAAAGGCTCTCTGTTCACAGCGGACCATGTGAAGAAGACAAATAGCAGTGGGTAAGAGCTGCACTGGGAAAGGCTTCATCTGAACATAAAAAAAGGTATTTTTTACAATGAAAACAGTCATTTACTAGAACCACTGGTCATGGCAGTCCCCATCACAGGGAAGTTTCCAAGATGTGATTGAACAGGGTGTTAGATAATCTTATCTAGGCTTCCTTTCCCAAAGAATGTTGGACTGGGTTATCTATCAAGGTCCTTTTCAACCTATGGTGTTTTTATGATTGATTCTATAAACACAAGGAAAGGACAGATCTGCTTCTTCTCTTTCTTTATTGTTTTTTCTTAACAGCAAATGATTCATAGCTTTCTACTAGAAGAAAGTAGTCTATTCCTTCAAAAGAATATGCATGGCAAACCCTTTCTGGCAGGAGTGAGGCTTACTCAGATATTTCAGATTTGACTGCAAGACCTATCTTTTTACTACCTGTTTGTATGACATCATGGTAGTCTACAGTTTATTCCCTGTGTGCTATGGATTATGTATACCTTGGATTACGTATCTGAAGGACAGGCTCAAAACTTATTCAGACTGCTCAGAGCTGCTTATTCCAAGGTTCTCAACTCTGCTTTGGAATTGCAGTTGTAGTTTGTCAGAGACATTATTTCTGCATCTGAATGAAGTGTTTATCTTTTTTTTTTTTTTAAATAAACTAATCCCAGAAATGAGCTGCTAAGTATTCAACTGATGAGAAGGTAAATAAGCAAGCTCCAATGTGAGTACCATGGCTCACTCCATTTAGTACATACTTTGGTGTCCAGGTTTGGCTCAAAGAAACATTTTTTCCTACCCTCTATTTTTGCATAATGGCTCTCAGGTGGCAGCAATTTCCAGGGAAGATAGGTTCTCCTTACACAAAATGGTTTAATGCTTCATAGCCCTCTGCTAAGAGAGAGAAACAATTTGATGCTTTGGTCTCTGTTTTAAAGATTGCGCACACGCTTGACTTTAACGGGGAAGATGCTGAAATGGTGTCGGGATGAGAGAATCTCCTGGACTGGTGTCTCGACTTTCCTCCCAGTCTCATGTGGAAACATACATACTTAAGGAGAAAGTTAAATGAGATTTTGGCATGTAAGATATTTTAATATCAAAAAAATTCTCAAAGCTCGTCTGCAGCTGAAGTCCAACCTTGGAAGTGTTTTCTTGCTGTTGCTTACTACTTGCTCATGAGCAGTGATTTTGATAGGCTTGGGCAGTTAGGTTCCCAGCAAATCCATACCTAAATTCCTTTTAAGTGCACATGCTAAATTTTCTTTTTGCTGTCAATGCATGGACACTCCTAAAGTGTATCTGCTGATTTAAAAAAAACATTGAGAAAAGCAAAAAAGCAAAGACATTTCTCTGATTTCCCCTGCTAGCTCAAGTTCATGAAGTCAAACAGAGGGTGCAAGCACAATTTTTATGTATGCCCTGTAGAAGAGAGGTGCTTTTTATATCTGGAGCCTTTCCTAGACTTATGTAATTTTAATTTTAAGATAAATTTCATAATAGATATTCTTTCTAGATATCTGCCCGGTGGTATTTAGAGAACATTCTGGTCTTTCTAAATAGACTGAAAATGACAATGAGGAAGTTACACAATACTTTGTCTTAATTACATAAACTGAGAGATCATTGTTGTAGTCAAAGGTAATAATAGAATTTGAAGTTTCCAGTTTTTACACATTTTTGGTCACTGTATGCAACATTACCTACTAGTTATCCTATGTTATTGACAAATGATAAAAAAAAGAGTTTAAACCATTATAACATGTTTATACTAAAATAAGTATAGAGTACATTATGAAAGGGAGAAGAAATATGTGGATATTTGCTAGAAAAATTACCATGTAGCCAGTTAATAGAAGATTATAGGGAAAACAATGAAAATTATACTTGCTAATTTGTACTGAGCTATTAGAGAAATAACTTTGGAGGATACTTAAGTGATTTTTTTAATGCAAAAAACAGTGAGGCAAGCAAATACATCACTTAATGCTCTTTGCTCATTTTAAATGAAAATACTTTGTTTTGCTTCTTTCCCCATACCTGGGCCACTTGCTCTCCATTTTTCCTCCTTTTTTTTTTTTTTTTCTGTTTCTTTATTTTGTTGGGAGTGTTTTGTTTTTAGGGTTTTTTTTACATTTGCATAGCTGCTCCACAGCACATGGATATTGCTTGAAGGAACTGCAGGCCATGAAGAGCCCATCCTGGACCATGAAGGACTACAGCACATGGGAAGGTCTCACACTGGAGTGGGAGAAAATTGTGTAGAGGAAGGAGCAGCAGAGAGAAGCTATTAGGCTGACTGCAGCCCCTCATTCCTCAATCCCTCTGTGCTACTTGGGAAAGAGGAGGTAGAGGTGTCGGAGATGAGGGAAACTAACCTGTGGAAGGGCAGGCTTTAGTTCTTGTCTGTTTTTTAGTTTTTGTCTGTTTCTCACCATCAACTATAAATTATTTGTCAATGAGTTAATGTTCCCCAGATTGAATCTGTTTTGTCCATGACAGTAACTTGCTAAGTGACTGCCCCATCGTCATCTTGACCCACCAGCTTTTCCATCTTATTTTCTCCCCCTGTCCTGTTGAGGAAAGGGAGTGAGAGAGCAGCTGGGTGTGCATCCGGCAGCCAGCCAAGGTCAAGACACCACAGATTCTTTCATTCTCTGGAGCTTGCAGAAAGACTTGAAATCCAACAGATTTTATCTAGTCAAATAATATACCATGTTTGGAATACTTGTGTCAATGTGAAACTTAACACGTTTCTCTCCTTCAGGTTGAAAGATAGGGTGTGTGGAAATATACTTAAAAATTAGCCTGCCATTTTCTTTAACATGTGTGAAGTCAGATTATATCTATAAACCACTGTCATATATATGCAGTTTCTTAAAAAGAAACATGTTAACATATGTGTATACATTCCTAAACATAATATTTTCTCCTAGTATTGGTAAGAGAAGGTATTTTAGCCCACAGAGCTCAGCTCCTGATGTGTACATGTCACTGAAGCAGAGTGTAAGACCAGTTGTAAGAATGTAAGGTTGCTGAAAGACAACCAAAAAAAATTATTTGAGTAAGAATGAAAAATACAGATTTAAGTAGGACAACAGTGAATAACTGACCTCTGGGTGAAATGATTCATAGGGAGAAAAAAGTATGCCTTTCAAAATACAGTGACAAAGTAATTGCTTCTGATAGTGTCATACTTTGGTCAAGGCAAAGACCACATATGTTCTTCTCCTTCCCAAAGAGTGATACGTAACAGAAAATGAGAAAACTCTCCTAATCCCGACACATCTGTATATGGACATGATTTTTCAAAATATTTAAGAGTAACATGCAAAAGTGGTGACTTTCTGTTGAGAAAAACTTGTCAGTGATCATGCTGCTGCCAGGATGACTTAGGCTTTGGACCCGTCTCTCTTTAATTTCACTTTCAAACTCTTCTGTTTGGAAGTATTAAATGGTCTGGATTCATTAGCCAAGGATGGCAGCTCCTTAGTCAGCTAACCAAACCATCCAAACACTTATTTGTTCATTTATTATTTATTTTACTGAGTGCATTGTGTAGCTCAGCTATTGAATGCACAGGTTTCAACACCATAAGTTCAAAGTGTCCGTTCTTTTCTGTGTGAGTGTCAGAGAGAATTATGTATCTGTTTGTTATTCAGAGGCTTCTCTGAGGATTAACAACTCTATATTGGCTCCAGTTCATGCTCCTCTGCAGCAATATTTCCTGTCCATTTGGCTTCAGAGGAATATTTTCTCTCACTGTTTTGGCCACCGTGCAATAGAGAAATATGCCCAGTTCTGCAGGCCAGATTCAGACACATAAAACTCTGCCCAACAGTATCTTTTTCCCCTGTAAAATATCACATAGAGAAAAGATGTTTCTAAGTAAATTCATCACCATCTAACACTGACTTGTAAAAATTTTAATATTATTTACATTTGGAAAACAATATACAATTTTGAATAGAAACACAAGAGTGACCAAATTTTTCTTATATAAAAGAAGTACCATAAATGAGGAAACTTTAGCTCTGAAGACTTAAATGCCTTTGTGGATAGTAACACCAGAAACAGATAGGTGCAATGATTATATAATTTTAAAAATACAGAGACAATTATATCTGACACTTTTTTGTTTGTTTGTTTTCCAGAAGTGATGGTTGTAAGGACCAAGCTCCTAAGGAAGCTCCTAAGGTAGGTGTCAAACATTCAGGGCCCAGCTATAAACACAAAGACAGCTAATACCTTAACAGAAGGAACTATTTTACCAAAGGTGAAGTAGACAGATAAGGTTTGCCTACTTACCTGACCTGTGTAAGCAAATGACCATTTAGGTGGAAAATATAGACAAACCCAAAAATATTTGTACATTTTGGTACCCCTGGGGTATTGCCATTGAAAATATATAGTCCAAATGATGAATTGAAAGGATAATTTTCAAGCTGAGAAAATGGAAAATATTAAAAGTTATCTTGTTCTTCTGAAAAGGCTTATCAATAGCACTGCAAATATTTTTAGGAAAGGGCATTCAGTATAACAAAATGAGTACATATGATGTTGCATGGCAAAATGTATGAAATGAGACTCAAGACATTGAATCTCAGATGTAAAGTATATATTCTTATGAGTTTTTGTGTGTATTTATGAGGAATGTTGTTATTCATATAAATTTACTGTTTAATAATCTAATATTTTCATTTATTGCCATGTCTGTGAGCGGCAGAGTAAGTTTCTCTTAGATAGATCCTGTTGCTGGTGATCACCTGGGCCATTGGTCTTGTGAAGTCTTGGAATCAATTCTCTTCAAGAAAATTAAAAATCATGATTTCTTAAACAGGTAAATGAATATGTCTATGCTATAAAGAGAATCTGGAGATGTACTAGTTTGAAAACAAACCAGTGGGAGGCACCAAGTCAGAATAACAATTTAATTGGGAAATTAAAATCAAGGCAGAAACCACTGGTTCAAACTGACAGTCAGGATACACCCTGACCCCCTGTCAGTCAGGGTGGCAGTAGCAGTCCCATAAGATGGTGGCTGCCGTCCTCCTGAAGTGGTGGGTGTGGTTCTGTCGAAGCAGTGATCCCACTGAAGGGTCTGCTCTTCCTCAGAAGGTCCAGTGGTGGCTGTGTAGCTCCTGTCCTCTGGGAATCCAGTGGAAAGGTGTCTGTGGTGTTCGTAATCTCAGATTATATCCAGGATGGAATGCTTGGTTCTTCCCTCTGGGTGGAGCATCTCACAATGGGATGATGAATCATGAGGCCAAGCTTTGATGGGCTCATTTACAGAAGATAGTCCGGAGGGAGGAGGCAAGGAAACACTGCCCCACCTGGTTTCAAGAGCTCATGAAGATGGTAATAGAATACACTGCAACCCAGGACAAGGGACAAAGGCTGAACCAAATATTCAGTTTCAGGTATTTGAACTTGCCCTTCATTCAGAAAAAGAATTTGGGATTGGTATAATATACTGCAAGGATTCCATGCTCACTGGTCTTTTCCACATAAGGAATTCCTAGATAAAGTAAATATTTAGGTTTTATTCTTTACACAATTTTATATTTACATTTGCTTTCCAATTGTCCTGTGTGATAGATGAAGGTGAGGTAACTCGATTTTTTTGCAAAGGAATGAAACAACTTGATAACATTATAAAGACTAAGTACTCCATTTCAGTGCTTTATAGACAAGTAGATAAACACATTAGAGTATTATTAGGGATATTAATTATTCTGGCACTTTGACACATAACACAGATCACCTTGTTCTTACATGTATTGATCAAAGTTTTCAGATCATTGCTTTATAGAAGTAATCATTAATTGCAAAGTTCTGTCATCTTTCCTTTCTTTATTTTATCTTATGTTTCTGTAATTATAAATACCCAAAGATAGTTACCATAACAAGATATATGCAAGGAATAAGATTTCACAAACCATTGAGATTAACTTGCCTTCTACAGACCTTTAGATATGACTAAAATCTAAAGCTAAAATCACCTTTAGATAGACTTGGATATGGGTAAGGGCATTTGAAGTAAATACTGTGGCTATTGTGTCTTCAGTGGATATTCTGCATTTCCTTAGAGGGATTTGAACATTAATGCTTCTAGCTTAGCTCTGCTAGAAATGAGAACCAAACATTTCTGCATCAGATTGTCTCTCTGCTTGTTAAGATCCAATTATCATGATTATTAGAGAGATGCCTCTTCCTGAATTAAGGTGCAAACAAGACCATATGCTGAAGTCAATAGTATAGATTTTATTTAGTAGTAAATGTGAGGTAGAGAGAGGTAAAAGGAAATAGGAAAGGAGTGGTAGGGGGCAGGTAGGAGAGAAAAAGAATGAGAGACAGATTAAGTAGAAAGATATCACCACCCGTGGGTCCAGATGGTTTCCCATTGGTCCTTTTCTTCTGGTCTTCTTGGTGGTGGGGGTCCCATAAAACTCAGAGTTCAGTGGGTTAATATATGTTCAGGTGTTTTGGGAATCCCCTCCTGGGGCAGGGGGGGAAGTTTTACACTGTCTTTTTGCAACACTGTGCAGTCCTCTGGTGGAAGGGCCTCAGGAACGGGCTGTGGGCTGTGGCCTCCCCCCGCTGGACCCGGCCAGAGCTGATTTCCAGCACAGCTGTGGACTTGGCTTTCCTGGTGGGCACATTCTTCTCCCCCAGCCTTGTTAACCTCTTCTTAGACCTGAGATAACTGGACAATAGTGCCACCTCTATCTTGTTTCAAGTTCCTCTCAGGTGGCTTAACTCCCAGTCCAAATGCCAAGAATCCAAGGGGCATATTGCAGAGGGTAGGCTTTGGTGGTTGCAGATGAGCAGTTGCTTCCTTGCACAGTTTGCTATAGAGGGCAAAGTCCTCTAGTGATCTCAACACTGTTTGAGGTAATCATGATCTTTAACTCTCTTACACTGTTACCAGCAAGCTACTAACTATTTAGTTATTAACTAATACAAATGTGATTTCTGAAAAGTAAAGAAGATGCTATGAAAAACTGAATTTGGATTTTGTGTTGATTAACTTAATTAAAAAGAAACACACAAAATAGTAGAAAATTAATCTTTTTATTTGGACACACAAAACTAAAAAGAAAATGGAAAGAACAATATAGATTATTGGTATTGATCTTCAAAGATCTGTCATGTTTACAACAAGAAAGGCAGAAGAATATTGAGGAAAGAACTCTAGACCTTACTAGACAGATGACTTCTTCGGTAAGAGAGTGGGAATAAATAGGAAGTCTATAAGGACTGTAAAAAGAGAGATCATCAACTCCATCAGGGAACAACTGTTAGATTTGAAAAGGTTGTTTTAACAAGTAAAACCTACTTCAGTGATATAAAGAGGAAAAGAACAGGGAAAACAAAAGTGGGGTCAATATACAGTGGGGATATGTTGGAGATTAAAAGTGAGCTGGGAACTGCCCTCAAATAAATAAGCATTTTTGTCCCGGTTCTCAGTAGAATATTGGTGTCTGGTAAAGTATGTCCTCTGGAGATCGTCTCCACCGACACAAAAGACTTTCTCTCCTCCACTAAGTAAGAAAAATGAGTTGCTTATAAGTAAGAGAAACACAGTTGCTTATTCAAATTTGTAACTATTTATGGCAACACATTAAGCTAATTTAAAATCAAGCAAATTTAGTTTAACCCATTGTTAATAGCCTGGGATTACAGTTGCTGTTGAGAATTCATATGTCCCCTGGTTCTTTTTTTGATAGTAAGAATCTCCAAATTCACCCCATTTCTTTTGAAAGGATTATTCCTCACTTCTAAATCAGTGAAAGTATTAATCAGGTTTTCCAACTGAATGAGTTTGAATTCCTTTGTTTCTTGGTCCCTTAAAAGTCAAGTTAAAAAAAGACTGAGCAGGCTGCTAAATGGGTGATTTGAAACTTTCTCTTTTCCTCTAGGGAGTGAAAAGATATATGGGAGGACAGATCCTTCTCTTTGTGCTCTGTATGTTCAGCAATATAAAAACAAAACCTCCTGAGAGCTGGAGCCTTCTCTCTCAAGCATACATCTCCTTTTGCAGAAGTTGTACTAACAGAGAACTTTAGTTATTTTTTCAAATTTTACAAGAGTCCTCAGAAAAAAAGAAGCCAAAACAAAACCAAAACAAATCAAACCCCAAAACAAACAAACAAACAAAAAACCCAAAAAAATCCAACCTAAAAAAACCTTAAAGGATCCTAACACAGAAAAGTGACTACAACACAGCAGATAATATGATAAACAAAGACACAAACTTCTTTACAGACAGTGTGCATGTATGCATACATTTTACATACTCTAAAGGCATCTGGATTTAAAAGATTACAGTGGATCTTTGCTGCATTTTTTCAGGTTTCTTTCGAAAGGGGCAGTTTGGGAAATAAGAAGTTGGATATGAAAATTGCCAATCTAATGTTGAAACAGAAGTAAAATAAAAAAAAATATGACTTTCTGAGTACTTTTTCAATGTTTAAGGAGGAATTATTCATCTTGCTTTCTACAGTGAGAAAAAAATTATGTACGAAATCACATGTCCAGGAAGAATCATTTTTTTTTCCTTTCCTCATTTATCAGTGGGGAAAAATGAACCACAGCATTTTTAGCCAACATTCAACAATAAGCAAAACATGAGCATAAATTCTGAAGGAAACCATAACTAAGGAGATGGAAGTAGTGAAAAATGGCATAAAACCAGGGAAAGTCTATTAGTGGTATATTTTACTACAAATTTTACAAAGAAATGGTAATCAATTTTAAGATAGGCTTTACTTGGTCTATGAAAGGAAATAAAAGGAGTTGCCTCTGAGTGCAGGTAGTTGCTCTCGATAACCAAGACTACCCTTTCCATTTCAATCTGTAAAAGACATGACATACTTCAGGTGGGGTTATTGAACCAACTATTCACCACAACCTCCCTTGGGGATTATTTCCCTTGCTTTACCCCAGCAGATCTTCAGTATTGTCTGTATCATTCAGAAGCTGGTGGAGAGAAGCTCAGTAAGGAAATGAAGAAATAAGGTCTGACACCAAGTGAGATCCCTGACTGAGTCAGGTAAACTATTGCCTTTCTTGGTCCATTTTAGGTTTGATAAAGACCCAGCTCCTCTCAGAGTTCACTTCTTCTGAACTGCTGAGTTCTTTGATGACAAACTGACTTTGGTGCAAGTAGAAGTCAATATTTTAAGGGCCGTACAAGAGCAATCCGAGTCTACAGGGCATTGTTTAGTGACATGTATACATGGGTTTATTGAGATGGTCAGACTTTCTAACACCTCATGTCCAAATCCCTGTAAATTCCACCTTGTCTTTACAGCTTTCTGAGCTACATTAAATTCACAGAACACTTTTAAGGTGAAAGCTTTCTAGTAAGACAGACAAATGTCATGACTCTCCTTGTAGAAACTACAGTTTATCCCAGTTTTCTCATACCAAATTTGTTCTAGAAGAGAACAATAGAAGACTCTCTTCTATTTACTGCTGGGCTTTTAAGCCCAAAAGTAAACACATTTTTATAGAGCTGTCTAGATGCAGTATTGTTTGTGAAAGTTCTTTGGAAACTAAGTACGTATTATTTTTGTAGTAGTAGCAGTAGTAGTAATAGTAATGATGATGATGACAAAAGGTATTATTAATGTTGTTGCTGGTTTTATGATTATGATTATTATTAACATTATTATTATGTTTGAGGGATAGGTTGGAAAAAAAGCACATCAAGCATATCCAGCATTCATCCAGGATTCATTTCTCTGCTTAGGAAAGAAGATAAATAGCTAGGTGACATACCATATTATGATATACCCTAGCGATGTGGTATTCCCCTAACAGAGAACAGAAAAGAAGAAAGTCAGGTAAAATCAACCCACAAAAAAGATGACATTTGCTGGTTAGTTTCTACTTTTCAGAAGGAAACAGTGAGGTTGGGAAGTGCCTGCACACCAGGGATGGGAAGAGGCTCAGACTTTTTATGTCCTCAAAGCCTTAGCTCCCACCTCAAGTTTTGACTCCAGTGTAATTCTTGTATTCCCTAGAATTTGAAGTTCTGCAGAAGTAGACTTGGATAAGTATCTGAGGCCTCATTCCCTACCAATCAGTGGAAAGCAGAGCTCTCTCCCTACTGCTCAATGGGGTGGGGAGAGAGGAGCTTCCCTTGACTGCCTCCATGGACAGGTCTTGCCCTGCTTCACTTCACTGCTGAGACAGAGACAGTGTCCATGGCTCCCTCTAAATTGCAATTCCTTCAGTTAAGTGATCATCTATTTTAAAAATAGAAAATATCACTAAGGATTCAGAGCTCCTGGTGTGGAGAAAAATGTGAAGACATAAACTCTGAGAGTTCAGTAAGCAATGCAAATTTTAAAAAGAAAAACAGCACTATTTTTAAATTTCATGGATTTTTGCGGGGGCAGGGCAATGGGGGAAGAGTGCAGAACTGAGAACAAGAAAGATTGATTTTGTATTTTTTAAAACAATCTGGGTTTGGCACTCCTCCACTGTGCTCTAGAAAACCAAGATGTATTCATGAAGCTTCCTATTGCATTTTGTGGCTTCTTATGTATAGGATGGAACTATAAAAGAAAAATTATTTTAACAGCCTGTGTAATGCAAAATAGAGGAACAGCTTTTTCCTCCTGTCTTGCTTGCAGAATCAGAGCCAGGTGAGTAGATTTTTCCCTTATGTATCTAGAAAAATTTCTCTAAAAGACAAGTCAAACCCATAATTTCAGCTGTTCCCTAATGTGCAGTTAATACTTATCTGATAAGGTTGTTTTTTTTCTAATGCTCTTAGTTTGTTTGAACACAGTATTTTGAGAGCCACAGACACTTTTCTCTTTGTTGACTCATTAGCACTAAAATGCCATTTTTAAAAGGCCTCTTACAAAAGCCCAAAAAACCAGAATTAGTTATCTGCAGACAGCAAAAGCAGATAATTAAGAGCGAATATAGATATGTCAAAGCACATATTTGGTGGCTATGATAGATCTTAAAGAAACAAATAGAAACATGGCTAGAGAGGAGGAAATTATTTTGGATAATAAAGAACAAAACTAAAACTGGCAATATCAAAAAATGTTAATTTTGCCTTTTTTTTTGTAGTATAAGAAGAAAATGGACAGAATTGTCTATTTGTATTTCTTATGAAAATTTCCTTAAGGTTTCTTTTAGTCTTTGCATTCCAAGAAACACTAAAAATAACCTGGAAAGCAATCAGACTTTAAAAACACAAACAAAATAGAGGAAGGAATTCAAGACTTTAGGACATCATCCTCTGTAATCCATGTAGGATTGCTGATCCCATGGTTTTCTTGATAAATAAAATAGGAAAAAAATAAATAAAGGTTTCTAATGCATCCGAAGTCCTGTGTGCAGCATGTTTCCAGCTGAGGCTGAATGCTGGACATATATATGATTGCAATGGAATGATTTTTATTTTGGTTATGCAATATCCTCCCTAAAACAATCCTACTTCTGATAATATTTTACATTTGTAAGTGTATTTTTGGAACATTTCTACCAGTCTAACAGATCTGACAATTCCAATCCTTTTAAGGCCAAGGCTTCTGGGGAAAGAAAATAAAAAAGAAGACTTCTAAGAAGATGTCAGAATCTTTTTCAGACACCTAATAGATTTACTGAGTCAAATGCAAACATTTTAGGAAAACAATGTGCCGTTTAGTGTCCTTGGTATATCACTATTCACTGTTCTGAAGGCACAGATTAATATAAAATCTGATCAGTTCTTCAGATAAGCTTTATAAAATAAACTGTTATTTGGAGAGCAAGTCTGAAATGACAGAATGAAATGAATTACTCTGTTTGTTACTTGTCTGTGTTTATACATTTCAGAAGACAGAGTAAAACAGAATATTACAATACATGCCATTTCTTAAAACAAAAAGGGTTGACTATTTCTTTTTCCATTCTTGTGTGGTTAAAGATAGGATAAAGAAGGATAGGAAAGTGACTTTTTGAAAAATACATATATTTAATGTAATGTGCAATGAATCTTGACAATATAATATACTGAACTTTAAAAAGCCCATGCAGTCGCTGGAGCTTTGAGAGCTTTGGATAACTCTATATAGTTATGACAGCATATATGAGTGAGTTTTAATTAAATCAGTAACAGCACTGCCATGGAATCAAAAAACCCAGAACTTTTAAGCCACAATTTTACCTGCAAGTATGATGACATTCAGCCCTCAGAAGGCAAAGAAAACAAGCATCCTCTCAACCCTAAACAAAACATATAATCACTCTAAAACTTTGGCTTTTTGGGATGAAAAAAGAAATACTTTTCTATTGCAATGTAGCTGTGCAAACATTTTCAAAAGTAGGATTTCTACAAGGTAACTTGCCTTTTACACTGAATAATTGATCTACCTGTCAAAGTACAGAAGCAGGTGTGACCTGTATGCCAAACTACTGGGAAATGCGGGTTCTGATTTTATACCTGCCCTATACCAGGTAAAATATCACAGGTGCAGTACATATGACCTAAAGGAATATTCACATGAACCAGTAACTGCACAGTACACAAGTGGTCATGAAAATATTATCCTGTGAAAGCATTCTGCTGGCACTTGCTCCTTTTAAATGAAAATATGGCACAGAATGGCCATTTTATCTCTTGAACTTCTAAAGTTTATAACAATGTAGTTCTCCTGGCTGACAGAGAAAGAAGCTGTGATCAGACACTCAGCAGCACAACCTGAGCCAATAGTATTAAACTTTCTTTGCAGTATTATCTTTCCAATAAAAAGGGACACTTTAGAAATTTAGGATATCCATTCCAGCTGAATGAAAACTTATGTCTCTGAAAAGTCTTTATGAGTTTTCTTTCCTGGGCTTCATAATAATCCATGAACACTGCACATTATAGGCTAAAAAATTCTCTTCCTGTTAAATTAACTAAAAAAATATAGGTCTTTGACCATGGACTTTATCTCAGAAACAGAAATAAGAAATAGAATTAGTTACTTCACTAAGTTCTATATAACGAAATTATATAAGTCTATTTGATTTAAGATTAATAGAAATTTTGAATTTAGAGAAAAAGCCCTCAAAGTTTCATCTCGTTTTGCTGCTATAGGACTATTTGTACAAAATAAATCCTGCAATAAAAAATTAATCTTTCACATGTGAAGTCTATTTGCAAAGATTATCTCTGTTCCTAGCAGAAGTGGTGATTTGTTTGTGCTCACAGTGTTTGTCAGAAAGCATATGTACATGAATATTTTAGAGACCAGCCTGCTCCAGAACATAACCCTGTTTTCCTCTTATTCCAGCCGGAAAACAATGTTGGCTTATAAACTATGATGTTATTGTATTTTTTCTTAAAGTAGAAAAATATTGTAAGAGAAATATTTTATTCTTTCTCAACTTTGCTGAAGGTAGTGGACTTCCTTCCTAGCCCTGTCAGAAAAAGAGAATTTGAGAACAAATTAGATGTTTTGGGGTTATTGTTTAACTAAAACTGTAATTCCTACACAAAACAAACAAACTGACCTGTTCTTTTGTGCTTAAGTTACCATAGCCAATGGTGATGTAAAATCCTACATCCATTAAAGTAAACCTGTATTTTTCCAGCAGCTTTGCACAGAGATCACTCTTACTGTTGCATTGTGTGAGGCAGATGGACTATTAGGTGTCAGAATTATGCTGTAATGAGGATGTCTTGCTTTCTAACTTAACTTCACAGTTACATTGCAGGAGAAATGTAGGATTTAGGCAAAGTGTTAGGACAATATGACAGTTTTAATCTAAATCTCAGAGTACAAGTGCCTTGAATACTTGAATTGTAGGAAACAGGCATTTCCGCTACAACACTTTATTTGTTGTTAGTGTGTCATGATAAATTTTATATCAAGCAATGATCACTCCCTGAGATCCGATCCACAAATGAGATGAGCTTTGAAGATGGATTGAACTCTGGCTTTAATGGTAACCAATTGTTAAGATCCCAAATTGTCTCATTATAAGATGTTTTCTCTCTTTTAATTAATTGTGATGGGCAACATTTAGAACCATAGAAACAGCATTGGATTCAATAAAAGAAGAATCCTGATGTCTCTCTTTTGAACAAAACACAGCACTTTGACAAAATCCACATAATATATTCTTGTAGTATTTTATAGTCTTAAACATTTTGTTAATGCAAAGCATGTCATCAACAGCAGAAAACAGTTACTTGTGTGGAAATACACGCAGTAAGCTAAATGAACTGTGTCTAGGTGTAGAGTTATTCATACATACTGACTAGACAAGGACCTAATGTTCTTGATGCTGGTTTGGACATTGATAGCTATTGTCACCCCAAAATGTGTTTGTGTTTAAGAAGGCATGCAGGTGTGTGATGATCTACTTGAAAACAGAAACAGGCTTTCAGCTCCAGCTCCAACCACATATTGTAATCCTTGTTCCTCATCCTTTGCTGTGCCACTTCCCTCCCCCTTCCTTTCTTTTTAAATGCAAAAACATATATTTTAATTTCTTCTCTTTTGCTTGAGGGTATAAAGAGATTTAGGGAAACACCATCTGCATGAAAACACCAGGAAACTACACCATAGTTTTCTTCCATCACTGTGGAGCAGATACTTGACTATCTCCCATGACAGTTTTCATTAGTGTTTCCAATGCTGTGTCCCTTTCCCTAGCTTCTGGAAAAATTCCTTGCAGCTAGCTGCAGTTGTGGTTATGATAGTACTGACCACATGGCTCCTGTTTCAGACAAGGATACATGACAAAATACTGTAGCCTTTGGCTTGTATGTTCAACTAGCTTAAGACTACCTTCTCAAGAAAACAAGGTCTTATTCAGATTAAGATTTTCAAATTAAGTCTTAAATATTTGCAACAGGGAGATTCTTTTGGGCAACCTATCCCAAATCTCAGTTGTTCTCCTTGTGAAGAACTTGTACACAAACTGAATTTACCCTGAAGAAAATTGTGCTTATTTTCTTTTCTCCTCTTGCCATGCATCCTCATGAAGAGTGTGTCTCCATTTTCTGTTTAACCTCCTTTTAGATATTGGAAAACTGATGTCCACCTGAAATGAAATTCAATTCATAACAAACTTGAATTCTTCAACCTTTCTTTATATATCAAGTTCTTAATCATCTCAGCACCTTGCTGGTCTTGTGCTGGACTCTCTCCAACCTGTCTCTTTTGAACTGGGGAGATCAAAACTGGACACAGTATTCCAGGTGTGGCCTAACAAGTGCCTATATGGTCAACAATAGGTATTTCTTCAGGAACAGGAGTAACTTAACAAGAATATACCTAGTAAAGCATACAGTGAGTAAAAGTTTAATGATCATGTGAGTGTGATTGTATACAGACATTTGTATGTCCACAGAATACACATATAAATGGGGTTATAGGTGACAGATTTGCACCTTGAAAATTTCAAATAGGTGTTTAACTGCTTCTATGCCTGCAGAAATTAGTATGAACATAATAAATATGCATCTAATGATGTAGTTACTGAATTCTTCCTTTTATGTCTTTCTTAATTTTTTTCTGTTTTTTTTCTTTTCTTTGCCTTTGGGACCCATCTTCCACAGCCTACACAATAGAGAAGGAGATCTTACCACAGAAAAATACCGAAAAACAACAGAATTGAATTTTCTCTTTTATACAGGAGCTGTAAAAAAAGACCTTTACTGCAGAAGGTTTGACATAATGATAATTTAAAGGAGCAGAGAAGTGAAATTCATGCTGTTTTAATTAGGGGTACCCTTTCCTAAACTGAACTACTTGATTTTCTTTTTAAATTGGGTAAAGAGAAAAAGAGGAAGCTGAAAAATTAACTCAGACTAAAATTTTTCTAGATATCTTTTGATCATAAAGTGGGCAGAGTGCTTTGTTGTTTTCTCTTCCTTACGAGATTGGCTGCCTTGCTAAATAGAGCTTTCTCTGTCCAAGCTGCAGCGAGAGGGTACTGTGCATGCTCCTATGGTCCTCTCTCCTATATTCACTGGTCTTCCAGCTGCTAGGACTGAGTTCTTAGCAATTTTTTTGTAAAACAGTCTCATCTTACCTAGTGAAAGACTACATCGATGATTTTCTCCTAATGACCTCCAAGAATTTCCTTCAGCCTTCCTGTTTGCAAAGCTGGTATGTTATGTTAAAAGCACCGTTGGTTATCCTGACATTAACAATTTTAGAAAGACATTTTTTACTCAGTGTTCTGGGTTGGATATTCACTTTTGCTTGCAGATCTGTAGAAGGCAGTGAGATTACACTGATGCCAGAGACCAATAAGTATTTCCGATTTGAGGAGTTCTCATATTTCTAGCAGATTAGTCTGCATATTTTGAAATTCAATCTGGAAAGCACTGTGTGGAAAACATGCAAGGGGGACTGCTACCTGCCTTGTAAATGAATAACTCTTATGAATTTAGGCAAGTACTGCAAGTTTTGCAGAACTCTATTACAGAATTTCCCGATAAAAGGGTACATTTGCTGAGTACCAAAGCTTTCTGCTTAAGAGGTCTCTCCTGTAATTTCCTCTATCTGTTACCTAAGTGAAAAGACAGAAAACAGAAAACAACATTCGCTGTTAGTTTATTGCTTTGGCTCAGGGATTCTCATATTAGTGTTAACTGCCACTGAGAACAGCAGGTGGTAATTTCCAATGGAAACGAGCAGCTACTAGACCAGACAACCCTCATTTACTTACACCCTGTGCAATGCTTCTTGGGAATATCGTAAACTGTGGCCTTTTTCCCATTTGTCCTTGTTTTAGCTGACATTGTCATTCATGACTATACTGTGAGTGTAAATGATGATCTAATGTCACTTCTATAATTACTTGGCACCCTGAATAAACTGTAATCCCCCTGGGTCAATAACTGCTCTCAGCTTGACATTCAATAAACAAGGTTTGGAGAATTGCTGTAGTTTCACCTTTTTTTTATTTTTTTTTTTTTTTATCCCTCCTGGTGCTTTCAGTGAATGCAATTCAGGAGTAGTTCAGGACTATTAAGAAAGGAAACAACAGCACGCAGTGTGAGACTGCTGAAGGAATGCCTCTGATTTTTAACTCTTAGTTACAAAGGCCTCTTACCTGTAGGGTCCGATTCATCTCCAATGCAATTTTTAAGAATGACTTCAGGGGGAGTGAGACCCCCCAGCCTGGGAGGCTGCTCTTTGTAGTGTCCTGAATACCAGTTTTAAGGGCACATATTACAGGTATTGTCACTATATTTGCTGTACCCCTCCTTTATGCTTCAAGATTTTTGCCAGAACTTGTTTGTTGCTGTAGCCTTGAATTTGGCTTCACATACTGCAATCCAGGTAGGTTCAACCAAGCCTTTCCATTAGAAAATAAATTGTCTCTGTTATGCACAAGGATGGCATCCAACAAGGACAAATCAAGCATTGTCACAACACTGTCTGTGTTGGTCTCTGCTGCCCTAACAAGTACCCAACAACTTCTGCTCCATTACTACTCAGGGTCTATTTCTGCCCAGACTGCCTAAAGGTCACAGTGATCATGAGTTTCATTCTCAGTTTTCCTATATCCTTCATCTTTTTCATTATGGAAACAATATCTTGTTTAGTTGTACATTATCATGTCCTAACTATGTGCATGTGCCATTGTTTAAGAAAAACAAACCCAACTTGTTCTCCTATTTCTGCCAAACCCAAGAAAGACTTTATTGGGTGGTAGAATTAATCCTAAGGCAATTGCAAACACAGCAGTCATTGCAAGAAATGATTAATATGCTAAGAATATGGTGAAGGTGAGAAGCAAATGATTAATAAACAGCAAAGATAAATAAATAGGCCAAACTTTCCATGAGGTGAGGGCTGAGAAAAGTAAATCTGGAACTGCTTCGAGGGCTTAACCTTTCAAGAGAGACTTGTATGACATAGAAGTTCAAAGTCACCCAGGCTTCTGATCTGTATGTCATGTTTTGAACAAAGAAGAGCAGCTGTAGGAATGTATATAAAGAAGGAGCGAAGGGAGAAAAACTGAAACAGTCCAGCCATTGTGTACAGAATTGAAAGAAATTGCAAAAAAGTGATCATAGGAAAGATGGTGGATTTGATGATGGATGGTGGATGATGCCAGAATTTCTTGCCAGAGAATTGCAAGGGCAGGTAGACTCTGAGGGCTCTTAAAAGAAACATTTCCTTTTTAAAATCTCTCCTATTTATATTTACTCTTTATTATTTTATTTAATATTTAGAGGTATGTTTTGCATACATCTCCAGAAAACTTTGGAGTCACTGTTAAATGTTGATACTGTAAACAGTAATAAGCCAGCTGCATCCCTGCCAGCAAAGCTGTGCCTCACCACTATGAACAAAAACACAAGAGCAAATTCATATTTGCCTAATTGAATAGCTGTGCTTTGATGACCAATCCTGTGCTTCCTCTAAAAAGAAATACATTAAGATAGTGTACTGGTCCCAGATAGACTGTTCATGAACATGCTGAGAAAGAGTTGAAAGTAACATAGTTGGCATAGAGGCAAGGGCAGGAAAAGAGGGCTGCTTTTCTGGCATGTGTTGCTAAGCAGCAGAAACATACCCAAGCCTTATATTACAGAGTCTGTTGGTCTATAGACAAATGTCCTGGGCACTTTTAGTAGATGCTCTCAGTATTTTTAGTAAAAATGCATGTAGATCTTTTTCCCAAGTTACTTTTCAATGCCAACATGCAGTGAAATCCACGGAGATCCTTTCTGTGTGCAATTAGGTAGCAGAGGGACAATAAAAAGTCTTAACACTCTCAGGAATAAAAAATTGCAGCCTTAACCACATTATATGTAATAAGTCCCTCAAATTGTTCCCTATAGCTTTAAACACCATTTCGTGTGGTTGGGAACTAAGATCGCCACATAGGAGAAAATCTCTGCAGCATCACAGCACTTAAAAAGTAAAAGGAAGAAGAATACTTTGATCTTCTACATATCAGTGAGAGAATCTTTATAGGGGACAAAGTATGGAGGGGAAATAGAAGTGTACATGGATTTCATCATTATTTTTTCCCCTTGAACAGTCATGTTACCTTTCTTGATCAGTTTCTTTGTCAGAAACCCTTCACTGCATTCAAAGACTGACTCAGATCAGGGAGTGCAAATGAAAACTGTGAGTGAGCAATGAGGAACAGAGAGGATCCAGCACTGGAGAGGAAACAGAAGGCCTGTGGCAGAAGGAGCAGAGCCTGTAGGAGGCAGAGGTGACAGTGCCCCTGGACACCATGAGTCTTCAAAATGGGGCATATAATTGCATAAATTGGCCCAAAATGCTATCACTTCCAACACACCACTAGCAGTATTCACTCTCTCTGCTGCCATGCAGGTTTTCTAGGACAGTAAACAATACAACCCATGTAACCCATGTCTTTAACAACACATGCTGGACATGTGGAGAACAAAATTAAGTATGGTAAATCCTCCAGGGCTAAAGCTTCCATAAGCCTAGGCATAAAACCCAGGGAGAATGTAGATTCCCTATCCCTGGAAACATTCAAAGTCAGGTTGGATGAAGCTCTGAGTAACCTGATCTAGATGCAGATGTCCCTGCTCAGTGCAAGGGGATTGGACTAACTGATCCTTAATTACCTTTGAAAGGTCCCTTCCAACCCAAACTATTCTGCAATTCTGTGATAAACAGCTTGCACTCTCCTCACACTGGTTTCATTTTTTTAATTCTAGGAAAATATTGTTCAATGTTTTTAAGAATTTTTAACTTATCAACATATCATTTTTAGCACCATGATAAATCCCTTTGTTGCTTTTCAAAGGTCTTCTCGTATGTTA
This sequence comes from Aphelocoma coerulescens, assembly GCF_041296385.1. Classification (NCBI taxonomy): domain Eukaryota; kingdom Metazoa; phylum Chordata; class Aves; order Passeriformes; family Corvidae; genus Aphelocoma; species Aphelocoma coerulescens. The sequence goes on from NC_091015.1 coordinate 83,330,874, forward strand.
ATAAAACATTTTTTAAATATCTCTATTATTAGACTAATAGGTGGCATAGTTCTATATTTGTTTTTCATGGAATGATTGAGTTTAATTTCTTTTACTTTCCTTTTTTGCATGCAATAAGAACGTTAAGGATTCAAAATGCATGCAATGTGTAATGGTATGTGTTAAAGTATTATCCAGGGTTTTGTCTTAGAGAACTGTCAACAATACCACACATATGACTAGTATTTATCCTTCAGGCTGAACAAATAGAAATATTTTTCTTCATAGTACACCACTTAGTGATTTTTTTAAAGCATATCTTAGTCTAACAGCTTGACAGCTGACTGTAATAAATGCTTTTTTTAATGATCACTCCGTCTATGTCCAGCTGTCATCTCCCTGACAAGGCACCCCTCTAAAGACACTGAGGCAGGCAGAAATGCCAAGCATATTGCCCTTCCTGAGATCTGGGCTACCACAAGATCTTTCCCAAAGAAAGCTCTTTCTGCGCAGAAGCCACACTACAGATATACTGAGAACTGTTAGGGACTGTGGACTTAAAACACCCAAACACCTCAGGATCCAGAAAATGCTTTTTTTATTGGAAGCAAGCAAGTAGGAATATGAGCATAATAGTCAGATTTGCACCGTGCACATGTAGAGATATATAAGGTAGAAAGTGCAAGGTAGCAAAACTTGCTGGTGTAGATAAAGACCTAGGCAGTAGACACTGCCTACATGTAATTCTTTGGGACACCTGCAAAAGGAACAGGGGGTTTTGGAGTGGAGACAACGGTGTAAATATCCCTTCTGACAATGCATTTACATCTGATCTACAGCATTGTGTTAGAAGATGCAAAGCACTTCTCCCTGGACTTTTTCTCAGTTCAAGGAGGTTCAATGGGGTTCAGAGAAGCAGAGTCTAATTTCTTGTTTTGTCCCCATACCTAGTCCCTATAGTGTGATCATGACATGTTGCAGATCTGTGTCAGATATCACTGTTTTTAAAAAACTCTGGAATACCCTGGATGACTTTAACAATTAAAATTTTTAAAAATTACTTCTGAGAGTTTTACAATAGCTGTCATTAAGAGAAAGGAGAATGGATGACTGGACAACATCCTTTGAAAGTGAATAGTGAGACAGCTTGCTTCCTGCACTACACTGAAGGACCTGTGCTCCTTACTACCACAGGGTGCAATTTTGATGTGCTTAATCTCTAACTGTGCTAACTACCTTCCTTTCTCATTGTTTTTTTCTAGGAAGATTATTGCTTTCAGAACAACAAAAAATACCCCAAACCAAATCAATCCAAATCAAAAAATAAAACAAAAGCATTTATGCATGACTTTTTTTTTTCTCTAGTTGTGTGGCCATTTCACACCATCCTCTGATTCCTCCATCCTTCTTTGGCACAATCAACTATCTAGGAAAAAGGTTTCTAAGAGCCTGTGTTTCTTATTCCCTAGTGTGTAATCAAAGCTTGAAAAACCAGGGGTTGTGTTGCCAGCTGCATCACTCATTTCTTGCTGTATGCCTGAAACCAAGGCTGCTCCGAATGTCTGCAGTAAATGCTGGACTAGCAATGAGAAGAGGCAGAAAATTGAGGTGGGGAAGTGTCTGTCTGCAGTCATGAAATGGCAGAACTTTTCTGGTTTCACACAATTCACGCAGACACTGGTACCTGTATCGGAATTATGAAATACAGGGGACTGGATATTAAACATCTTTCCACTCGATTGAAAACTCAGACCTAAACCAGATCTGCTTGGCCCAAAATCTGTCATTATTTAGCAGTTATTTAATGATCTGTGTAAAGTGAATTGATAAATTAATTTAGTTTTAGGAGAAATGTGACTTGTTTGTTTAAAGATTTTTCTCTGGTTGTCTGAGAGGAGAGACCAAAGGCTGGGATAAACCAGGCTACATTTAATTTTTTTTTTTTTTAAAGCAATTGGAAACTGGAAAAATGTCCTTAATTTTTGGATATAAATTTCCAACTATTATGATCAATTGAAATTATTAGCACTTTATCTTATTTACCAGATTGTCTGATTTGGATACAAAATCTTCTTTGGAATATTGAAAATAAATGTATTACTTTCCATTGTTATCTTGGCCCATCATTTTCATAGATGGTTAGCTCTGGGTTACACATTGTTGTCTAACAAAAAAAAAAGAAATGCGGAGACAACCAGGAAGCTGAGTAGGGTGCCTGAGATTAGAGATTCTGAGAGTTTGGACAGGATTATATACAGGTCCCTTCCCTTCCCTTCCCTTCCCTTCCCTTCCCTTCCCTTCCCTTCCCTTCCCTTCCCTTCCCTTCCCTTCCCTTCCCTTCCCTTCCCTTCCCTTCCCTTCCCTTCCCTTCCCTTCCCTTCCCTTCCCTTCCCTTCCCTTCCCTTCCCTTCCCTTCCCTTCCCTTCCCTTCCCTTCCCTTCCCTTCCCTTCCCTTCCCTTCCCTTCCCTTCCCTTCCCTTCCCTTCCCTTCCCTTCCCTTCCCTTCCCTTTTTCTTTTTGATTTTATATTTTAAGTTGCAGAATATAAAAAGCTCATGTAACACCCTTGAGAAAAAGACAGTTCTCACTTGCCTTCTTTCACTGAATGTCTTGTGCCACTGGTTCTGTATCTGGGTACAAACATCCTGGTCATAGAGGCACTGACAGATCTCTGTTCAATGGGGAAACTGGTTCTGAAAATAAAATTCAAGGGGGAAGGCTTGTCTTTTCCTTGGTGTCAGTCAAGAAAAGTCACTTCATCTTTTCATTGTAACTTTTATTATATTTTTAAATTTAAGTCTTTGTCCACTTTCTCTTCCTTTTCTTCCCTACTTTTTATTGGAGGTAATGACCAATTTCTGCTCCAACATACAAAAAGCTTTGTACCTTTGATAAACAACAGATTTGTCAAAAGATTGTCATTGCTTTAATGATGTCCCTGTCTTGAGATGCTTCACTTCTGTTTTGCTTGTATAGAGAAAACTTATGCTATGTGCTTGGAAGCACAGTCCTTTTTACATTTCTATACCTAAGAGAGTTTAATGAAACACTTCCACTTTCAGTAATTTCGAGTTCCTCTGTTTAGACCATATGGAACCAGAATACTGTGTCTTTGCAGGAGCCTGTTGCTGATTCTGACTTGAGTACTATCCCTCCATTCTAGAGAGGCAAATACTACAATTTTCTTGCACCATATAATATCAGGTTGCTTATATGACTAAAACTCATATCTTTAAGAAAATAACACCACTGGATATACAGCCTTCTGTAGGAAGAACATCCACAGTTTTTGAAAAACACCAGGCCTTGACAGAGAATAAGTGCAGTTTTTGAGAACTTATGGCAAGTTTTTGTCAGAAAAAAACCCCAACTAAACCAAACCAAACAAGATAGCCACCTGCAATAGCACCATCTGCTGGTCCTCAAAATTTGATACAAATTGTCAGCTTCTGACTGAAAACTATACTGCTTATCATGGGCACAGTTTAAAAGCACTTACTTGTAGGAAACTGTCAGTATAAATGGAAAATTTTGCAGTAAAAAGAAGCTCATTCTAGTCCATAATGATTTTCTTTTTGTAGAGTGGCTAAGAGTTGGCAGGAGTTCTTGTTTCTTTTAATAGTAGTCTGTGATCTTTAAAATAGGAATGACTGCCTCCTGTTTGCATTTTACCTGAAATTAAGATTAAATGTAAAGAGTTTAGGGAATTGTGAGTGATGCATGAAATTTGTCTAGAAGGGCATCTGTACCATGTGACTTGTTTCAAAAGGTTTTTCTTAAAATGGTAGATACATATCATGAAAATAGAGATCAGTTCACATTTTGGTTTTAGTTTCCATTAATTAAATTAAAAATATATTTTCAAGACTGAGTAAAGAATGACAGAATCAGACTAACTGAGAATAAAGCATAACAGAGAAGAAAATTTTACAAATGGAAAGAAAAAGAATTAGGTGAAATCTTAATGTTACCAAACTTCATTATCAGCATCCTTTAAAACACTCAGAGAAGGATGTTGGGTTGTCTTCAGATCAATTGCATTGTTCCTCAAGTGCTGATAAAGTTAAATGAGGCTACCAAATGGAGAAGGTCTACATTTCAATAAGAAAAGATAGTATATAAAGAATTTGTAAAGCAAAATAGTTTGTAAATGCACCTTTGGTTAGCCAATATCAACCACTTCAGTCACCAAGCAGTCTTTCTTCAGGACTCCATTCACTACTTTGCAACAAAGAATCAAAAACTAATATTCAGTTAGCATTGGATCTTCTGCCAATACTCAGTGTTGTTTCTAGAATTTTCTTTTTTTTGAAATCTGACTAAAAAGAGTTTTTCCTGAAGACTTAAATAGTTCCGAGTTTGTGTTAGATCCCCAGAACAGTTTATTGTGTTGTTACTGAATTTTGGACTCCTACACAGAAGCAAATCAGAATGGACTTGAGTGATGTGTTTCAGACAATTATTCACCCGAAATAAGTCTGCAAAAATAGAGGGTTTCAGGAAGTCCCATGTCTGAAGCTGAATTATCCAACAAGATTTACACAAAATGAACAAAGCGTGGCAGAAATGGTGAAGGATTGTTTCAGAGCTTCTGAAGTATTTGTTTTTCACACACTACTAACAAAAGACAAGAAATTTAAGGATTAAATACATCAAATTAGTACCACTGATGACAACATGAACATGAAGTTCAACAAGGCTAAGTGCAAGGTCCTGAACCTGGGCCAGGACAATCCCAAACACAGATAGAGACCGGGGGGTGCCTGGATGTAGAGCAGCCCTGAAGAGAAGGACTTGGGTTGTTGGTTGATGAGAAGCTCAGCATGACCTGGCAATGTGCACTTGAAGCCAACTGTGACCCAGCTGCATCAAAAGAGGCACGGCCAACAAATCAAGGGAGGTGATTCTGCCTTTCTACTCTGCCCTCATGACACCTCACCTGGAGTGCTGTACCCAGTTCTGGGGCCCCCAACATTGAGCTGTGTAAGTGAGTCCAGAGGAGTCCACCAAGATGACCAGAGGGGGATTGAAGCACCTCTCCTGTGAAGACAGGCTGAGAGAGCTGAGGCTGTGAAGCATGGAGAAGGCTCTCTAGCCTTACAGCAGTGTTCCTGTACCTGAAAGGAGGCTATAAGAAAGATGGAGGGAGACATTTTACAAGGGCATACAGTGACAAGACAAAGTGAAATGTTTTTAATCTGAATGACAGTAGGTTTAGATTAGATCTTAGGAAGAAACTCATTACTGTGAGGATGGTGAGGCACTGGTACAGGCTGTACAGAGAAGCTGTGGATGTCCAATCCCTGGAAGTGCTTAAGGCAAAATTGGATGTGGCTTTGAGCAACCTGGTCTACTAGAAGGTGCACATTCCATGGCAGAGGATTTTGGAAATAGATCCCAGAATCATCAAGGTTGGAAGAGACCTTCTAGGACGTGTAGTACAACTGTGGACCCAGATCACCATAATTACCCCTAAACCATATCCCCAAGTGACACATTCAGTGTCTCTTGGACACTTCCAGAGATAGCAACTCCACCACCCCCCTGGGCAACTTATTCCAACCACTCTTTCAGTGAATTTTTTTTTCTAATATCCAATCTGATCTTGTTGTTTCACTTGAGACATGCCAGAAGAGATGATCATTAAGGTCCCTTTGAACCCAAACCTTTCTGTGATTCACAAAGGGTGTGGAAGTGACCTGCAGAAGGTCTCCAAGGAAACCAGAGACAGAACCAGAAACTGACCAGAAGCAACAAGCAGTGTCATACTCCACTTGCTATAAGTTAGGCTATAAAAAAGATCACTGCATTTCTTAAAGTTTTAAATATTTCTTTAATATGGTCTATAAGAAAAATTTGATTCTTATTCATAGATGTCAGACTTGTAAGAAAACCCTAGCAAAAATCATAGATATATACTGACCCATGTACCAACCAGGAACCAGATATTGTTCAAAAAAAGGTTTCCCTTTTTATTGAAAATTATTTGAATTCAGTTACCTATTTCTCAGAAATTAGGACACCCAAATACATGGAGATATTTTCCATGCTTGAAGGTCCTGTAATTTTTGACATCCTTTCATTTGATAGGAACCAGCCTTTATTTGCTATTAGAACATGTTGCATACTTCTAGCACTTCACTAAAATTTTTTAAAGACCAATAACCCAAGAGGAATGTTTCAGTGACCTTGCCAAAACAACTTGAAAATAATGTGTTCTATTAAAAAACATCATACTGGAATTACATCTTTTCCCAGAAGCATGCAGTTTTGTTCAAAATGTAAGTATTTTATTTTATCTTTGCCTTCCTTTTGAACATATTCAGGCAGAACTTTTAGTCAAAATGCAGGAAAGACAAGCTTGAGCACTCAGAATTTTCATCAAGAATGTAATTTGTGAGATACACGTTCAAGTTCATGATGTTACTATTAATCAAATATTTTTCTAGCCCAGACAAAACAGAAGGTCCTGTAAATATGCCCTGTTTCATTTACATCCTATTCTTAACCACTGAATAATAGAGCACTACATGGTCATTCAGAGTGGAACAGCTGCAGTAGTACGAGCTGAAGAGACAAGCTGAAGTCCGATTCTGTAGATAAGCAGGATGCTCAAGTGATTCAAGTAAATCTTTAACACCCCTCTTCTTCTTCATATTTCTTTCCAAAAAGACATAAGGAAAGTTCACTTAAATGGAAATCAGCATAAAGTCAGTGCTACAAAAAAGTATATTTTAGTACACAATTATTTTTTCCCTGCCATCTTGATTTTATGCAGTACTTAGAGTAAAATAGTACTCTCATAAACAGAGGGATGCACATGTAAATTTGGTAACACTTTTTGTTCAGTTTTCTCCATTTCCCTCAACATTTCAAAGAGATCTCTCTCTCCTTTCCTAAGTTGTCTACATGGAGTGGACCTATTGAGGTCCCTAGTCACTGAACACCAGAAATCCTCTCTGACTTTCTTGAAATTCTGAAGTGACCACTGTTTTAAAAAGAAAGATTAATTAAAACGAAGAGGTTAACATGTTTGTCCATGATTCATGCCAGGTAAGTTTTGTAGTATTTTTGTCATAAATGGACCATTTATAGAGAAAATTACTGAAATAAGTGATGATGCATGTAAGTGGAGATATTTGTGTATCACATCAGAAATATACACAGACAGAAATCTTAAGAGCTCTGGCATAATACACATGTAAATTTGCTGACACTTTTTGTTCAGTTTTCTCCATTTCTCTCAACTTTTAGAAAACACATTTCCTGGTCCTTGTAGCTCTTCTTGCAATGCAAAGCACCTTCAAGAAGAAAAAGATGAATAGCTATATGAAAATTACTCATGGCATAGCATATATTTTGGGATATGTTTAGACCAGCTTAGAATAAGCCTTGATAGTTTAAACCATTTAGCTATAACACAACATGCTATTTGCATTGTCAGACAAACAGAAAAGAATGTGTTAAACAACAGATTAGAAAACATTCTTTGGATATTTCTGTCCTACTCAAAAATAAGTCTTCCCATCAGTATAAAGAAACACTTTGCTCCTTTATTCAGTGACACTGTGTGGTTTATTTTTTGTGACAAACATTTCATTTTACGTAAACTAGTTACAACACTGCCTGTGAAAGAAATCAATCTCATCAGTGCAGAGGGGGCAATTTTTTCATCTCAAGTTTGACAGGAAAGGGTACTGCAAAATGAATTACTGGAGGAAAGATGTGAGGATTACTTCTAAGTACTTGCTGACATGTTCCTCCCAGATATCTTTTGGCACAGTTTCACTGGGAACTGACTCAAGCTTTACAGAAAAATGTGTTTACAGCGGACACATGGTTAGTATAATAGATTTTTTCAGAGCAACCTGAACCAAATCTATAGTATTGTTGGTCCTACAATATGCAGTAGTTTAGTCTGCCTGTGGGTGATTCATGAGTAGTGGGGTCAGGAGAGTATAGCACTTTCACAAATGAAGTTATTTAAATATGGGATTTTAATCCCTTTTTGTTTGATTGAAGTGAAAAAAGTTCAGGACTGTTGTTAGGTAGTTATGATGTTGAGATGAGGATGTGGGAGATAGCTACAAGTGCCAATAAGCAATTTTCAGGGTGAAAAAGAGAACTCTGGACTACAGGGGACTCCCAAAATTCCTACAATTCGTACTCTTCATGTGAACTTCATGCCACTCCCTATAATAGGACTATCTTTTTCTGCCCATGCTGCAGTTGAAGAATAGGGTCTTTGGTAATTCCCTTCTGCTATTTTGTACATGATTTCTTCCTCATTATATGGACTGCTTCTATGACTGTGATATAAGAGAGAAAAGCAGTTTCCTTCTTTCATATATGCATGTACATACATGTGCAAACGTACATATGTATTTCTTAGATGATTCATCAAAACCTCTGCATCCTATGTGTATGTGAAATGCTCTATTATAATTGATGAGGGCATTAGGGAAAGTCTTTAAGCTTTATATCATTTAATAGAAATTTTTATATGTTCCGTTTATATTGTTTTATCTAGTCTATTTCACTAACTCATGAGGGAGAGTTCTGTTGTTAAGGTTACTAACACAAAGCATGAGAGAGAAATACCCCTGAGTAAAAACCTTATTAACAGCTATTCAGTGAATTTAATTCTTTCTGGAATAGTGCCACCAATTACTTTTTGGCATGCTGACTTACACAACTTTTGCAGTATCTTATACCAACAGTTGCCATGAGTACACACCATTAAGAATTACCTTAATTGGCTGAGTATTTTGGAAGTTTCAGCCTGGCATGACCTGAGCTCACATGGACTACAGAAATGAGAAGGGAAAACAAAAAAGAAGTAAAGTTTGATGTCAAGGTACACACAGTCTGTCTACCCTTCCTGAACTGTGAAGATTTTGTTTTCCTTATTTCTCTGCCATATTCTAAGCCTAGAGATTCCCATTTACTATGGATAAAATTTAATTTCAAGGAAAACAGAAGGATAGTCATGGAATGTTCTTAATGTTCTTGTATTGAATGATCCAATGACCTGGTTTTGGCCAGGACAGAGTTAATTTTTTCACAGAAGCTGTGAACAGGAGGGGATGGGACCTCTGAATATCTAGATTGTTATTCTATACCACTTCAGGTCATCACTGAAGTGAGAAGAAGGGCGTGGTGGTGTAGGGAAAAATTGTTCATTGTTGCTGGGTCTGCAGTGAGCATTTTTGCATGGGAACTGTCTCTTTTTGTATACTTTTTTATTAATATTGTTACAGTTCATTTTCTTAACTCACTCCTCTTACCAGTAAATTGTTTCTTATCTCAGTCCATGACTATCACCTTTTTGTGCTTCCAGGTTTCAAGTCCATTCCCAAAGTGAGAAGGGGAAGGGGGAAGGGAGAGGGGGGGAGCAAATAAGTGGGATCTGATTTGGGATAGTCTCAGTGGGGCATGGAGCACTAAACTGGGGAGTGCCATTCCTAAACCACAACATGCAGCAAAAGCAACATGCATGTAGGACTGAGAGGCATTTTGTGGACTTTAGACATGAAGTACTCATTTCAGGTGGATAAGGATTTAATTGGACAGTTGCATCCAGAGGGTAGTGGTCAACGGCTCAGAATCCTGATGGATGCCAGTGATGAGTGGTGTCCTTCAGGAGTCTGTACTGAGACCAATGTTATTTATTATCTTAATTAATGACATAGATGAAGGAATCAAGTGCATCCTCAGCAAATTGCAGGTAACACCACGCTGAAGAGTGTGGTTGCCACACTTGAAGGGTGGTATACCATCCAGAGACACCTGGGCAAGCTCAAGTGGGCCCTTGGGAATCTCATAAGGTATAACAAGACCAAGAGAAAGTGCTGCACCTGATTTGGGGCAATGTCCGTATCAATCCAGGCTGGGGGATGAGAAGATCAAGAGTACATCTATGAGAGGAACTTGGGGGTGCTGGTGGATAAGAGGCTGGACATGAGCCAGTAATGTGTACTTGCAGCCCAAAAAGCTGATTGTATCCTGGGCTGAATCATAAGAAGCATGGCCAGCCATTTAAGGGACCCTCTTCCCCTCCACTCTGCCCCTCCACTCTGGCGAGACCCCTCCTGAAGTCCTGCATCCAGCTCTGGGGTCCCCAGCACAGGAACTGTTGGAATGAGTCTAAACTAAAAACACCCAGATGATTAGTGGGATAGAGCACCTCTTCTGTAAGGGATGGCTGATAGAATTGAGATTGTTCAGCCTGGAAAAGAGAAGGCTTTAGTGTGGCCTTAGCATTGCTTTCCAGTACCTGAAGGGAGCCTGAATGAAAGATGAAGAGGGGTTTTTTACAAGGCCATGTAGAGAGGGATTTAAACTAGAAGAGAGTAGGTTTAGATTAGATACAAGGAAGAAATCCTTTACTGTTAGGGTGGTGACATGCCAGAGAAGTTGTGGATGCCCAATCCCTGGAAGCATTCAAGGCCAGGTAGGATAGGCCCCTGAGCAGCCTGGTTTTGTGAAAGATTACCCTGCCTATGGCATGGGGATTGATATTAAATGATCCTTAAGGTCTTTTCCAACCCAAACCATTTCATGATTCTATGATTTTTTACATGAAGCACCCATGAATAGGTATTTTCATGACTGTTAGTTAAATTAAGACCATTTTCATCAGGAGGGGGCCGCTTCTGTAATAATTCTTAGTCCAGGCCAGAAGGGAAACTTTTGAGTCCAGTCATCTGCGTTTTTTTCCTGACAATAACCAATTTCACATAGGGAAAAAGCACTAATGTATGATTGTGGACTGATATGGAGGAAGCTTTTCTTGATTCTACATGTCTAATGACAGTTTATAGCTTTAATTTACATTGACTTTGCAGCTTTTCTATTTTAAGCATAGTTATTCTTGTTGTCCATGAATATATTAGGATGATTTGAATCCTGCTGAGCCTTGACCTAAAAGGTAAGTTGTGGAATAATCATCTCAAGCTAATGATGAATTGTGTATATATTTATTTCCTTTCTATTCATTTGAAAGGGGTTGTCTTTCAGTTCTATAAACTGTTACATCTAGTTATTACAGGAGATGATTTTATTTGCTGCCCCTCAATCATACATTATTTTGAACACTTCTGTACTTTCCTTTTCTTATCATCCTTTCTCTGATCTTATAAATTTTAAACTTTTTCTTTAAAGGCTGCTTTTCTGGGCTGAGTATATATATATATACAAGAATGTATAATGTACACATCCAGGAGTAGATGAAACATTGACCTCCATATGTCAGTTGCATAATATAAAAACAAGAAAATAACTCTAATTAAAGGCAGAACAATTTTCTTTCTCATTAAGATCACTGTCAATTACTTTTATAAAATGTCATAATTATTCTTAATGTCTCGTTTCTGAAAAAAATGTTTATGTAAATCTTAGGTCTAAGTGTGTCAAATGGTCATTGCAAACAGAAATATGAATCATAAATTCTCTCTCACTTTTCTTGATCAATTGTTTCTGAGGTAAATGGATTTCAACAATAAAAATTGTGTCTCTTGCTTTCCAATGTTAAATTTAACTATCTTCCATAGGTATGAAGGACATTAGAAAAACTAAGACTACGCAGTATTTCGTGAAAACATGCAATTGTTTATATCAATGGTCAGTAAATAGAAATGAGAAAAATCTGTGCCTTCTTCATGCTGGGTACCAGAGAGTGAAGTGAATGTTTCCAAGTAAATCAGATGCAGGTACACAATTCTTGCCCAATCTGTGTTTTCTTTATAAAGTTTTTGTGTATTACTTAAAATGTAGAATACTGTAGGTCTAAAAACCAATACACTCCTGAGCACTAAATGCAGAGTGAAAAACAATCCTTGCCCCAAAGTGCTCACAGACCGAAGGGACTCACAATTGGAATGATTTGATTAAGAAATTGAAGTAAAGATACTGAAGTACTAACAGAAAAAAAAAAAAAAAAGTCTCATTCAATCAGATGAAAGGAAAAGAATTTGAGAGAGGATCCACTGGGAAAAGAAATATACCACAAAACAATACTGTCTAGAAGAAATTTTAAATTCAGGCATGCATAGACTGCACCCACTGTTCTCACTGAGAGCTGTCTGCCTATGGAAGAGAGCAGAGTTCATCTTTAGCAGTTTAGGCATAGCTCCTAAGTGATGCTTTGTATGTTGTACAAAGCTTACATTATTCCTAGGTTGACAAAAATAGCAGACAAGATTCTCCCCTACCCTCCTTGGCTTTTTGCCATTATACCCATTACTGAAACAAATTGTCCGGTGCTCATTATAAGCATGAGGTCATGTCTTGTGAGGTAGTTTTGGGGCTAATTTCCTGAGTGAATCCGGAATGTATAGCTCACTTAAGACATGTTCCAAAATCTAGCAAAATCAGGAGGGCTGTGTAGTAAATGTTGGATTATGCCCTGTATCTCTTACCAGTTAAAAAGAAAGAGATGTGTTTTTTCAGCCCCATCATTAAAAGCAGTATCTAATGCTTTACCCATTGAGATGTTGCACATAGAGAATATAAGATAATACCAAAGGAGAATAGAAAATGCTTGCTAATTTTGTGATAGGGACAACAGTATTAATTTTTATTTTCTTTATGAGTCCCCCTATACTTGCTAACATTTAAAATAACGGAACATATTCATATTAAAGATAAATTAAAAATAAAGCCCTATTAAAATATCCATGCTCAGCAAATAATATGTTCTTTGCTTTCATTTTCAGCAAGAGGATAAGCTTTATATCCTATAGACAATACTAAAATAAACAGACATCATATATGTAAAATTTTATGTAACAGTGAATTCAGTAAAACAACTTGGTAATAGTCAGAAATTTACCTTATGTTCCTAAAAAGATGCAAATAATGGTAAATAAACTCAAAGAGGTGGTCTCAAAGTAGGCTATTAAAAAGGTTCTCAGAAAAACTTGGAAGATGATTATTTGAACTGAGAACCTGAGAACTGAGTCAGAAGCTCAAATGTAAGGAAATATTTGTATTTCAGTTCTGATGTTTTTTTATCTATGTTTGCACTGACAAAGATAAAGTTCTTAGTAGAAAAACATGGCTGGTTTGTTGAGCCTGTGTATTTTATATTTTCAAATGTCTCATCTACAAGACAGCAAATAAACAGTACATGACACCTACCTTCAGTGTAGATGTGAACCCAGCATTTTATGACAAGAACAAATTCAGCTGAAAACTCTGTCAAACTTTGGTCAAGACTAAAGCTGACTGATAGTTGCTTTTTATATAATATATAAAATATAAATATATTTTTAAGGGAAAAAAAAGGAAACTCAAAGGTGTACTTCACTTTAAATAGATAGAAATCATAACTTCTTTCTTTTTTTTTCCCCAAATTTTAAGTATCACAGAAAAGAATCTTAATTTAAAAGAGAGCAAATATTACAGTTATAATATTCAGGTTTGTATGTAGGTGCATCCATATACATATCCATGAATATTTATGCATGAATCTATAGAAATTTGTTCTCCTTCTCTTACTCACATCCAATATATGATAGTGAAATAAACAGCACTGTGCATAAATAAGAATGGGAACTTATGTAAGGCAGTGTGAATCACCACCTTGATGTAATATTTGACATATTGGACAAGCTGAAATGCACAAGAGTGCAGAGTCAAATTCTTCTTTTAGGAAGAAGGAGCTGTCATGTGAAAAGGAGACTTCCTCAACCATTAGTGTGCAGAGATTTCCTCGACCCTTAGTGTTTGATTGATCTGTCTGTCAGTGCTCCAGAACAGCTGAGACCCTTGTACCTGACCAGTCTGTCAGCACCCCTTTAGGAGAACCCTTCACTGAGCAATGCTGCTGGACTGGAGGGCACTTTGACTGACTTATTCAGGGACACACACAGCAGCAGGGAGGTCCTCAGCAGGTCTTCAAATTTTATGACCCCTCAGCAGCTCTTACACTTTATTCGAGAATGTCACTCATCACCAGCAAGTGCCAGCACCTGTGAAGGACTCACCAACACTTTACATCATAACAGTCTTTATTAATATATCATTGTGACAGGTTAAGGTTCAAGGATTGCTGGTGAGAGTATCTGACTGCAAAAACATATTCAAATGACTGTCTAAAATCCCCAGCAAAAGTACTCAGTATGCACAGAGTACAGTTCTTTCCCAATAGGCATCTCTATGGGGGAGATGGCAGGTTCAGCCTGTTGCCTGATCCCAGCAGTTATGATGGAGTCTTCTGTAACTTTTCCTCCATTCTTGACCTATTTTTATACTGTTTCTATATGTTTAGGTGGAGCTTGAGTGACTCTAGTCCTGCCTGCTGTTGTTACTGATGGGTGCAAAATTCTCGCAGTTTGCTTTTAAAGATACTGTTAAAAAAACATAGAGCACATGTCCAGTGAGGGGTGGTCACACCTTGGAGGTGGGCAACTTTGGGATGGATGTGTGTGTTAATATTACAATTAGGTTATAATGAACCAAGTTCATCTAAGGAGAGAGGTTCCATCACAGTTGTTGGCTCAGCAGCAGGACATCTTCTCCTCCCTCCGCTGGTTGACAGGTGCTTTTTGGTTTATCAGCTGCAAAGTACCATCAAGTTCCCCTCCCTGAAAGAATTTCCACAGTCTGGACATGACACAGCGTCTGCCCTCCGCTCCACCCTCCATTCTGTCCCCCTTAGCAGGTGCTTACTGTTGTATGGGGAATCATCATGGAGCACACCAACTGTGTTCCATCCAGGGAATAGCAGCTGCATTTTACCCTATAATTTCTGTACCGTTATAACTTCTGTTAGGATGTGAATATAACTTAGTTTTATCTGATTTTACCCCCAGTATCTTTCCACAAGGAGCACAATCTCATTTTAGGTCAAAATCCCTAGTCTACATGGAGAATTAAAGCTCTGCTCTTTCTGTGATTCTGTTTTGCGCTTGAACTCAAGGCAGAATTTATGAGAAAATGACAGAGTCCTTCAAATGTTCTGGCTTGCTTTTTAGTTTTCTATCCTTTGGCATTCTTCCTTAAACAACATAAGATTGAAAACACTCTCTCTTCCTATTAAAGAGATGAAAGGCTTTTTTTGGTGGTTTAAAAATAAAAATAAAATCAATTCTATATAGAAGTAAAAGGTAAAAAGTCTCTAACTTCAGAAGTCTTACTCCAACATTCTGCTGTAAATATTTGCTTATGAACTTTTGCAATGGCCAGTGGCATTTGAGTGAAGACCAAAATTGACTTCTGGTCTCTAAACCACTGTATTTGATTTAAGAATAGAGAATCTCAACTGCAAAGTCCTGTGAGATCTTCTAGACTGTCACATTGTGAATATAAACCTTACTGGGTACTTTCAATTTATAGTCAATCTTAGCCTCAAGTGCTGTCAAGTTGTGCTCATCAAAACCAAAATTGTGAAAGAAAGTGAAGTCACAGAGTCACAGAAGTGTTGGGGTTGGAAGGGACATCTGGTGATCATCTAGTCCAATCCCCTTGCTGTAGCAGATTGCCCTAGATCAGGTTGCATGTTCATATCCAGGCAGGTTTTGAATATCTCTAGAGAAGAAGACACCTCAGCCTATCTGGAAACCTGTTTCAGTGTTCTATCTCCTTTGGAGTAAATAAGTTCTTCTTCATATTCAACTGGAACTTCCCGTATTTCAGTTTGTACCTGTTGCCTCTTATCATGCACCTTATCGTGCCTCTTATCGAGCACCACTGAAAAGAGCTTGTCCTCATTCTCCTGCCACCTGACCTGAAGATATTTGCATGTGTTCGTGAGGTTTCCACTCTGTCTTCTCTGGGCTAAACAGGCTGAACTCCCTCAGCTTTTCCAGCAGATTGGCCCCCAGCCTGTCTTGGTCCAAGCCCCTGCATTTGCCTTTGTTGCATTTCACTAGGTTCCTCTCCACCCAGCCCTCTGGCCTGTCCAGGTCTCACAGAACGTCAGTACAACCTGCTGGTGTGTCAGATACTTCTTCCAGTCTTTTATTATCAGCAGACTTGCTGAGGAGGCCCTTTGTCCCTTCATCCAGGTCATTGATAAATAAGTTAAACAAGACTGGACCCAGTGCTGTCTCCTGGCAAGCAGCGCTAACTAAAGGGTTCCAACCAGGCCCTGTGCAACTGATCACAGCCCTCTGAGCTCTGCCATTCAGCCAGTTCTCAATCCTCCTCACTATTCACTCAATCAGCTCACACTTCTCTAGGTTATTCTTGAGGTTGTTATGGCAGGAAATGTTAAAAGCCTTGCTGAAGACCAAATAGACCACATCCACCATTCTTCCCTCATCTAGCCAGTCATTCCATCGTAGAAGACCATCAGATTGGTCAAGAAAAGTTTTCCTTTAGAAAATCCATGCTGACTAATCCCAATAACCTTCTTGTCTTCCATGTGCTTAGAGATGACATCTAGCATGAGCTGTTTCATCACCTTTCCAGGGATGGAGGTGAGGATGACTGGTCTGGAGTTCCCTGGGTCCTCCTTCTTGCCTGTTTGAAGACTAGATTGACACTGGCTTTCCTCCAATCCTCAGGTACCTCTCCTGCTCTCCATGACCTTTCAAAGATGATGAGGAGTGGCTTAGCAATAATTCAGTTAAAATATTATCCTTTCTCTTCTTCAAAACAGCTATGCTCATGTAGTCTGTCTCATAGAAAAAATGAAATATAATTAATGGATGAGAATACCCCACAATGAAAAAATGAAATATAATTAATGGATGAGAATACCCCAGAATATTGGACTATAGTGTTGATATCCCTCACACAAATGTGACTCCTTAGAATAAAGGTATTAATATAGCATAGTTCTAATGCAAAAAATATATTCTACAAAGAAAATCTTGTGGAAAATTTGTGTGAACCAGAGTTTAAAAGTGAAATAGAGAATCAGCATGCAACTTTAATGAAACCTTTCTTGTCTTGCTGCCTCCATTATCTGTAGCAGTAATCATATGAAAACTATAGTATCTTCTTATGCTGTATTATCCATTTTTCAAAGTAATGATTTGTGGTCCTTTGTGTAATTTTCATTGTGAATGTGCAAGTCCTCAAAGACTTCTGCTCTGTTCATTTGTAGCTGTGATTCTTTCCATTCTAGGCAAACTGCATTGATAGTCTCCAATATCTAAAACTTAGATTCTTCTCTTTTTTGGAAGGTTTTGAGTTGGTGGTGGGTTGGGGTTTTTTTGCTCTGTATGTTCTTTGTTAGTACATTGTCCCACAGTCAACCTGAAAATGTACCATCCATTCATTGTTACCTCTCATATGGTGTCCCTCAGGGGTTGGTCCTGGGTCTGATACTGTTCAACATCCTGTTGGTGACATGGACAGTGGGATTGAGGGCACCCTCAGCAAATTCACTGATAACACTGAACTGTGTGGTGCAGTCGACATGCTGGGGGGAAGGGATGGCATCCAGAGGGACTGGACAGGCTGGAGACCTGGCCCTGTCCAAACCTCCTGAGGTCCAACAAAGCAAGGTCCTACACCTGGGTTGAGAAAAGTCTCCACTTTTCTTTTCTGTGGAGAAAGACGGGGCTGGTGGCTGATGAAGAACTCAACATGAGCCGGCAGTGTGGGCTCACAGCCCAGAAAGCCAAGGGAATCCTGGGCCTCTTCCAAAGCAGTGAGGCCAGCAGGTCAAAGATAATTCTCCCCCTCTACGCTGTTCATCTGAGACCCCACCTGGAGTATCCAGGCTGCATCCACTTCTGGGGTCCTCAGCATGAAAAGGACATGGAACTGTTGGAGCAAGTCCAGAGAAGGGCCACAAACTTGATAAGAGGCCTGGAGCACCTCCCCTATGAAGACAAGCAAAGTTGGGTCTGTTCAGCCTGGAGAAGAGAAGGTTGTGTGGACACCCCTCCAAAAGGGACCTACCCGGAAGCCCAAGAAGGACTCTTTGTCAGGAACAGTAGTAACAGGACAAGGAGTAATGGGTGCAAACTGAAAGGAAATTTAGGTCCAATATTACGGAGAAATTCTTGGCTGTGAGGGTGGTGAGTCACTGGGACAGGTTGCCCAGGAGGTTGTGAATCCTCCAAGCCTGGCAGTATTCAAGGCCAGGTTGGACAAGTCCTTGAGCAACCTGGTCTGGTGGGAGCTGTCCCTGCCCATGGCAAGAGGGGTTGGGATGAGACGATCTTCAAGGTCCCTTCCAACCCTTTATTTTCTATGATTCTATAATTCATATGATTCATTCTTATGAATTATTTATGATGCAATAATGGATTATGTTTATAACAAGGTTACAAAGCATTGTTCTGTTATTACTGCAAAGGCCATGATAAGCACATTTTGTTAAAAGTACAGAAAATAAAAGCAAATTTTAAATTTTTAATACCATGATTTGCATCTATTTAAAAACAGATTAAATGAGAAATGGATTTTATCTGAAATTTTTATCAATTATCTGGAATCTTAATGAGATCCTGGAACTGAGATTAAGTTAATATACATAAAGGTCTTGTCTAAAGTTTACAGGAAAAAATGTGAATCTTACTATTGCCAGGAGAGGCTGCCTTGAGAATAAATGTTGATGATCATCTAATATAAATAATTCCAAACAAAGTAGAAAAGACCAGGGATTGCTATTGCTTTGCACCTACAATCCGCCACAGTACTTCTCCCTCAGCTCACCAAAAACCCACGAAGCTGATAGATGCATTTTCTTTAACTTAATAATGTCCTTGTTAGGACAAGTTAATGATTCTCTTCTGAACTCGAATACACATGCCAGGGTGATCTATTTGTGCAGTACTCTTGAAATTCTCCATGATACATGAGTAACATTTAAACTTCTTGTGTGAAAAGAGAAGATTCCCAATACCACCCTTAGTATCCAGAATGCATTCCAGATAAAGTCTGCTTCACTGTGTCTACCCAAATATAATAGAAAAATGATGTCTTTTTTTAGAAAAAATTTCATGTGAATCTATCTAAGTTCAATAAATTTCAAGGAGTGGGAGGTCAGAACTATCAGTAACAATACTAAAAATGCTTAAATGATTTAATAGCAACAGTCATAACCAGCAGCAATCTTCTGTAGTCTTAGGTTTCAGTCACAATGTTAAAAGCAGCACTAGAAATTACTCTTCAAGCTTGAAAGGGAAATTGTTACACCTTTTCTGTGAAGAAACTAAAGAACAGTTTATGCTGCTATATATAATTGTTTATGATTAATTAAAAGAGTAATAGTCTCCTGCTTTTCTAGGAAACAGCTGGTATCCAAAAAGTAAAATTTTTTCTTTATATTATATAACACCACTGTGTACCATCTAATACAAATATAGATATATTTTCAAAGTTTCCAAGCTTCTTTAAAATTCACTTGCAGATTCAATCATCAACCTTCCTAGGCAAAAATCATGTTTCTGATGAGAATTTTTAAAGACTAAGCTCTTTTTAATTTAAAACTACTATCTAACGTACTCTCAATGTTTAGGGAGAGTTATCATTTCAGACAATGGTTTTTATTTTGAATAATTCAGTCACGGCTTATTGGTAGGTGACTTCAAGTGAACATGTAAAGTCTAGATACTCAGCTGTGTGTGCATGTATAGGACGTATTCATTAGAAACAAATTTTACAAAATTGAAGTATGTTCAAATATATACTTGATCCTTAAAAAATCATTTACAACATTAAACCCTTTCTTTTTCTCTCCATAGAGAAATCCACATTTTCTCATTCATACTTAGTGCCATAATTCTGATATCTAGGAGTAGTAACGGTCAGAAAATTATTTTCAAATTAATTTTCAGAATAATTCAGAAGGATAATTTTTGCTTTGCAATTGTTTGTTTGTGTACATTTTGACATGCCAAGAAATATATTAGATCAGAAAGAGAAATAGGAAATTTATTGCTATTTAAGATGATTTCATTATTCTTTTCTTTTTATAGGTTAGATTTGAAGAGACTTGGAAGTAACACTAAGACAATATTTCACAGTGGAAATTAAAGAACAAGTTAAAGTTCTCTGGAGATAAACCCATATTTGCATATCTAATTATTGGCATAATGACACTATGGACTCTCCAATGAAAGGGTAGGTGAGACTGCTGAGGTTAGCTTTAAACTATGCTCTGATCATCTCTGCAAGTTTCATCTGAATATGCAGTATTAATCCTGCTATTCAGACAAAAATAAGCAATCTACAGTCGCTGCAGAAATATACATAGTATATATTACCTGTGAGATGCACTAAAGTTCCTTGAAATTATTTGCTTTCCATTGGATTTGAGTCGATGTACAATACTCTTTTAAGTACAATAAGAAATCCCTGTATTTTAATTTTTCTCATCATATACTAGTTATTATTTCTATCAGTACTTTAATATTAAGTAGGCTGGATCCATTCTATTTGTGACTGACTTTCATTTGATTGATGAGGATTTTGATAGATCTTTTAGACTAAAAAGAAAGACAAAGACTAACTCATTCCCAAATTAATACAAGAGAGAAGAAATATCCATCACAAAGTTATGGGATTCATTGTCAGAAAAATATTTTTCTAATCTCTGATATAAGCCTTTCTTATATTCTGAAGGAAGAGGGTTTTATCCTTTCTAAAATTCTCTTTTCCAGTCTGGATCTCACACCATTGAAGTCATAGGAAACCCATTCAATCCAACTAGTGCAGGGTCAAACACTTAATCCTACTATTACAAGTTTGTATATTCTTTTTATCTGTAAATGTTAAATCCTGTTTTCAACCCTGATAAGCTCTTGGCCTTGGTGATACCTTCAGGCAATTAGTTCCCAAAGCTGCTGGTGTGAGAAGGTTTTTTCTTTTATCAGTCGTAAAGTTGCTGCATGTCAATTTTCCTGGATGTCTAGTACTGTGAGAGAAGGTGGACACATCTCTTTTAAGTTTTCCATTTCCAAGTTTTTCAGTCCTGTTTCTTAAGTAAACGGTTCAACCCTTTTCAGTTGTAGGGAGGCAGAATTAGGAGTGTCTTTCTGCTGAAAGTAATGCTGAGTGAGTTTGTTCTTGGTTTAATAGAACATTAGCTATCAGGACTTCTACTTCCACATTCTGATCTAGTATTACAGCTTTCTTTGATGTTATGTCTAATTTGATTTTAAAATAAGTGCAAATTTAACTATTTTGGGAAAGATATTAAATGATTGTGACATATTGGAAATGTTTTCCACCAGCTAAGCTTCCTAAAATACATGTGAAAGAAATTATCTCAAAAAAACAATTCAGAGTATAGAAGCAGACAAATAAATCAGAAGGAATTTTGGACATATTTATACATTTAATGTATTTTAATTACACTGGCACTTTCATTTTTCGGTAATTGCACCTTAATTGCATATATTTTTCTAAATTAAAAAAGTAGTTAAAATGGCATAGTACTAGATGAAATAATTTCAGGAATTTACTGCAGCTGTTTTAAACAATCCATGTGTGGAATAATTTCATAGTCTTATTATATAAGGCATTTAAATATTGCACTTGAGCAATTCTGCCGGCAATCAACAACAACCCTATAATACTGTTTTTTAGTCATCAAAGAAAACAAAGCTGAAACCTGTGAACTAAAGAAGCCTATTCCTTTTGCTTTCTGGAAGGCCTCTTGAGGCTCTGAAGTTTTGAAAATTGTTTAACTTAGGTGCCACCTTTTCAGTTTCAGAGACTGTTGTGGTTTAACCCCAGTCAACACCTAAGCTCCTTGCAGCTGTTAACTCACACTCTCCTGGTGGGATGGGGGAGAGAGTCAGAAGGGTAAAAGTGAGAAAACTCATGGGTTGAGAAAAAGATAGTTTAGTAGGGAAAGCAAAAGCCACACACACAAAGCAAAACAAGGAATTAATTCACTGCTTCCCAGGGCCAGGCACATGTTCAGCCATACCCAAGAAAGCAGGGCTCCACCACACATAATAGTGACTTGGGAAGAGAAACACCATGGCTTCGAACATTCCCCCCTTCCTTATTCTTTCCCAGTTTTATGTGCTGAATGTGACACTATATGGTCTGGAATATGCCTTTGTCAGCAGGGATCAGCTGTCTCAGCTGTGTCTCCTCCCAACTTCCAATGCACCCCATACTTCCTTGACAGCAGGGCAGTGTGAGGTGCAGAAAAGGCTTTGGCTCTGTGCAAGCACTGCTCAGCTATAACTAAAACATCCCTGTGTTATTGGCACTATTTTCAGCACAACTCCAAACACAGCCCCATACCAGCTACTAGGAAGAATTTTTTTTCTAACTGAAACTAGTTCAGAGACTAACTCAAGGAATTTTCCTTACAGATATGGCTCTTACTGTTTATTACCTTCTGATACATTTTCATATAGTGCCTGTCTGAATATTAAGGCCTTGAAACCAAAATTTATGCCAGATTCCTGTATGTGGATGGTGCTATGGATTGTCTTATGAGAAACACCTTACAACACATTATTTCTTGAAAATATTGGACTTTACTTGAATACCAGTCGTGTGTAATGCGTGTCATGCTTGACAGTGACCACAGTCAGTTTGTGGAATCTGAGATCACATTTCAGTTTACAAGATTTGAGCCTTTGAGTTGTACATAATTGCAATTATCTAGCAGGCTGCTAAGACTGCAGCAATTAATATGGCAATTAATATCATTTTAGTGGCCAAGCACCACATTGAAGGTGAAGACTCATTTTGTACAAGGCATTAACATATTCTACATATATCCTTGAAGGATTTTTATTGAATTTAAAACTAAAGGCAAATATGGCCGTGACAGACAATCTGAAAAAGGCTGAAACCAGCAAATAGCATCTGTTGTTGTATGTCTATGGATTTCATTATACCTTAAATGTTTATGCTAAATCTTTTAGTTAATTCCTTGGGAGTTCTGTTTAAAAGCAAGAAATTTCATTGTGGCTCTTTATGTTGGATTTTTACTTTTTTTTGCTGTCTTGCACTTTGCTTTTAATAGTCCAGGGTGTGTTTAATAGTATGTAGGCTATTTCCTCTGCTCCTGCACATATTATTTATACAGATTCAGTATTGGTGAACCAATAAACTGTTTATAGGCCATTGCTAATGAGAAGCAATTATTTGTAATTTTAGATTTTGAGATGTTTATAGAGACATTGTAACAAAGTTTATGAAACTTTTAAGTTTCTCACAACCTAGTGATGTGCACCATTAGTGACTGGCACAATGGTACTGAAAACAAAAAGCAGACAATTACAGCTGGATGAAGTATGAAAACTAGAAAGTGAACAGAGAAGCATCCTTGACTCAATACATACAACAGTGAAATGAATTTGCCATCTTTGTTCTGTTTCTGCCCATGTAAAACTCTCTCTTGGCTTTAATAATGGAAACAGATGGTAGGGCATAGAGCAAATGTTCCAAATACTTACATTATCAAATATGAGTTATCTATACCTTCCCCTTTCCAAGCATAAACATAAAAAAGTAATGTGCAGTTTACTCTAGCTTAATATACAATAAATAATAACAGCAATACCATTTAGAACTTTTATAGGACTTTTCATCTGGAAATCTCAAAGCAGCTTACACAAGGGAGATAGCAGAGTATCTCTGGCATCAATGAGCCTTTCAAACTCACATATCATCCATTTGATGAGTGCAAAGAACACAAAGTCTGAGTAATACACTCCTCCCATAGGCAAAGTTACAGCTAAATCTTGCATTAGTGGTATGTTTGAGTTTATTTTAGCAACAGTCAAAAGGAGGTAGAATTGCAGCACTAAAGCTATAAAGATATGTGAAGGCCTAAAGCTTAGTATCCAAACTTCCATCAAAAAGCAGAAACCGAATTCTAGGCCACTAAAGTCTGTGTCACAATGCTTTGATATCAGTCACAGAGGTATCTCCTCTTCACCAGGGAATGAGAAGGGCACTAGGACTCAAATTCGACCAGTTCTGATTCTATGGTGTAAAAGAATCAGGCAAGGAGTAAGTCTCCCAAATTATCACAGATCTTAGCAGATAATCTGTTTTTATGTGGACAGTCAAAGAAAAAAGAAAAAAGCTCAAAAAATCAGCAGATTTTTTTTTTTTTTTTGCATTGCTAAATCTTAACAAAAACCCACATTTACAGCAAAATTATATTATTCCAATTTTTGGGGGGGGGGGAGATTGTTGTTAAAAAGAGCAATCCTCATCTCTACAATTCTCCTTTTTCTCCATTTTTTCTTTCTTTATCTAATTACTCAGCCTTTTGGACTCAAATAACTGGAAAGGGTGAATTTAAAGGGGAAATGTAGGAAGAAAAGACAGGAAACTCATACTATTTTGTACTTTTTTCCCTATTATTTGTTTAAAATATCTGAAAATCAAAATTTTTCACTCTTCTATGTAAAGTTCTTCAGAAATAAGGTCATATAGGCCACACAGGGTACCTAGTGTATTGTAGATGTCAGGAAGGACAAATAATAATTTGATATTTCTGACATAAATACTTTTTGAACTTTGCATTCCTTGTGTTTCTACCTCATGTAATTTTATGCTCCATTTGATACCTATGTAATTGTGTGATAACAGGAAACATTCAGGAAAGATCACCTGCAATTTCCCTGTTGTTTCTTTAAAAAGCAAAGGCAAAAAAACAAAGCTACATTCTTGCAATTTTTGGTACATTTTTCTATAATTTTCAGTTGATCTCTCTTTTGAAATACTGCTAGACAGACAGCAGGTTTTTATATCACTGATTCTTTGATCTCCTACATTTAATTGGGGACACCAACAAGATCTTTCACGTTTAGAGGCCAGAAATGAGTGAAAAGCAATGTTTCGTGTAAAGACTGACAAATTGTCTTTTCTTCTTTTTCTTCCCACCCCTTTTTTTTTCTCTTTGTTGTCTTAAAACTGTCAACTTCTGTCTCAGAGAGTTTAAAAAGTGAGATTAATATGAAAAGCAGAACTGTCATTCCTACAGTAGAGTGACTAGCCTGAATATCTGCTGCTTTTCCTGATGAAAGCTGTGAGATGTAGACAGACAGTGCTAGTCTGTCTCTGCACTGAACTCACTCCACCTAACGTAAAAGTATTTCATTGTTATGGTAAAATGAAATTAATACCTATTTCACAATTCTACCTCCATGTAAAATGAAATGCATTTTAAGAAAATCTAGTGCTAGAAAGGCAAGGCTCTGTACACCAAAGATTTCCAAAGAGCCAGTGCAATGGAAAGGAAGGCTTTTCCTGTGCTAATCCCTGTAGACAAGTCTGTACCTCAACATCCTTCTTTGTGTTTCAGTTAAAAATGAAATCAGAAGAAGCCTTCTGACATGGAAAAAAAAAAAGCATTTATATTAAATTCCACCTGATAAAATAAGAAAGATATTAACAAACCTTTTAGGATTAGATTGGTCTTGTATCCTTCAGACTTTTACAAATGCATAAGAGAAATTAAGATTGTGTATATGAAACTTAAATGAATAATCCTTATGTGCAGCAGAGGGAACCTTGTCACATACAGACGTTATGGTGAAACCTCCCCATCCCAGGATAAAAGGTATAGTTGCCTCTTGATTGTGACCTTTTTTTCACTTGTGCAACAGTTCTCAGCATTTTGAGAGAGATTTTAAAAGATTTCTGAAGTGAATGTCATATCTTTAAACTGAGTCACTGGTTGACTAGGTAAGTTGCAATATTTATTTCCATTTGAGCTTCAGATACTGCTGTGCAGTCATTTTGGCTGCACTGGATTGCTCTTCCAGCATGTAAGCACAAATTACAGAATTCATTTTAAAGAATATCTTTTTAAAACAAGTTAAAAGAACAACAGAAAAAGGATCTGTAATCTATAGCTCCTTTGGTATGAACTGTAATTGAACAAGCAAGATGACCACATTCTGTTTGAACAGATTTAACTATCGAAGCTAAGTAGTGTTGATTAAGCAATTGTTCCTGCTAAAGCAAAAGGCTTCGGCGGCTAAATGGGCTATTTGAAAATTGACCTTTTTTATCATCAAATCTGATTGATGGCTTCTCTTTTCAACTTACCTATTGCTAATAGGCTTCTTTGTGTCTGTCTATTCAGAAAGATTGCATCTTTAAAGCTGGTTAATTTAAAAGGCCACCTTATCAAACATTTTGTTATTGACTAAAATTTGTGGTCAGCCAATTATACTTAATTTATGTGGCTGCCTACCTGTTGTCCTGTGATTGCCCATAAACTTTTTTTCTGAAACATCTGACTGCTTTTAGAAGTGTGGCAATAATTAAATATACACAATCTTGAATATCTTTGCTCCTACCTTAGATCATATTGATTTCAGGCCATAGCAAGCTGGTGGGATTTGATTTATTTTCAAATGCAATGGGTGAAATTCTAGACTGAATAAAGTTAAAAAAAACCAAATGGATGTAATTCATTGAGGCCAAATGTTCACTTGCAAATTCAATTTCTAGTAAGAAAACAGGCAAACCACCACTTACAGCTGTTTGATCTAGCATCAATGAAGTCAACTAGAAAAACTATCACTGACTTCAAAACAGGCATGAATTAGTTCCAAAAGGATTTCTTTTAACTAGCTGAAGATTCCCCAGCTTTTCAATTTCACTTCAGGCAGAATGAATGCTAAATAAATGACTTAAGAAAAAAATAATTGTCACCTCTCTCTGTGTTTGTTTGCTTTTGTTTTGTGGCTGGTTGGAGCTCACTGGACGAATAGGAAAATTAGTTATTTCATGTTACCATGCCCACACTGCAAGCTTTCTCTAACATAAGTGATTCATGTGCAGTAGATTGTCAGAAGTGAAAATTGTCTTCCATTTCAGACTTAAAATGAAAAGCAATTGGGAAACATAATAACCTGTTCAGTTCCTCTTTCTAAGGTTGCAAACCAGACCTGGAAATACTGAGATGAAAATGAAGCATGGCTGTTACATTACTGGCATGCAAAGGTCATCACCTTGTATATGACAGTGGTTTGTCATTATTTAGGACAAAAATAGGAGACAAGGAAAACATTTTGTGAGTGTATTGCAAATGAAAGGGTTGACCATGATGGATGAATGACAAAGAAATCTTAGTTTATATTTGTTTAAAGCTTTTCATAGATACAAGTTCTTAGAGGAAGGAGATGGCTGGCTGGCTTCCTGCATATAACAGTACACAGAAACTTCTGGCACTTCATCTCAGCTTGTCTGTAGCAGTGTAGTAACGCTAAGTTTCAACAGCGTATTTGCAGGCAAAAGGTGAGAGAGAGTCGGATGTGCTTCACCCATTGCTAAGGCAAGCATGGAAATAAACTGTCTGAGAAGGCACTGCAGCACTGCATAACAAATTAGCATGAGGTGTGAAGTAATGTAGAACTTCATCTGCAATCTAAATATGCATATTTAATCACCTGAGATTCATTTTTTTTTCTGTGTTTGATAACAGAACTGAAATCCGATTTCTTTGAATAACTACTTTGAGAACCTTCCAAAACCCTGGAAGGAGTTCAGCAGGCTTTGGGGAACACAGTCCTGCTTGTTCAATCATGGAAGAAGGCACAGATGCCAGAAGTATTCCCCCTAGTATACGCTACCTACATTCTTCCTAAAGCACAGATGATTTATCACCTTGAATGAAATTAGAAGTATTCAATGTATTTTTATGTTCTCAAATCAAGAATAAAAGCTATAGCATGTAATAAATTACAATATTAAATTTCCTTATTTCCTATGAGTTTTTCATTGTTAAGAAGATTAACTTCTTCTTCTTTTTCTTATTATTATTATGCAACCAACTAAAATTTGGGAAAAAACACAAGCATGATCTCCTTGGACAAATCTTTCTTGACTAGTGAATATATCTGGTGCAAATTTACTACAAATTTTATTGTAGATACAAAATTTGGAAAGTTGTCAACATCATTAGGCCTTATAGTCAGTTCAAGGAAAGACTGAAAACTGCAAAGGCTCACCTCCCAGCCCCCTCAGTTGACATTGCAACAGAAGTCCCCCAATTTTAACAGTCTGTGTGTGTGTCTTGACCATTCTTCTAAAAAGAGCACATGCAAAATAAATCAACATGGCTGAAAATTTATTCTTACTAGTCACTGTATTTCTACACAAAAGTAATTGTCAAAATATTTTTATGTACCTTCATGAGAAAAGATTTTCATTTTAAAATGGTTTGTGCCATTTACTAGTTCGTAATACCACTGCACTGGTCAAACTCTTAATTACTTCTGGAGGAAAACCAAATAATTCTAAATTAATTAATCAAGAATTAGCTGTTGACCACAATTCTCATTCTAATGTTAAAAAAAAGAGGCAAATTCAGCAATCAAAATTAATAAACAATACATCTTGTAGAAAGAGTTTGCTTATGCTTCTAAACAGCAATGGAAAAATGGATTTGAGAAATCCAAATTTTCTATAAGATTGAGATTATAAGAGAAAAGAAATCCCATTTTTTACTTCTGGATTGATATGACCATTACGTAGTTTACAGGATGAATTTAAAAGCACTTTTCTCAATTACTACCTTCATGGCACAATTTGTAATTATAAGTAAAGGTTAAAAAGTTTTAGCTGCTGTTAGTGACTGCTGCCAAGAAACACTATCCAACAATTTCAACAATTTAGAGGGCAGAAAAAGTGTGCAAAGAGAAGAAGTGTATTATAGCATTTTGTCACAGAAATTGGACAGTGAGAGAAAACTCTGACAGGACACATCAGTAACTGAAGAGAAATTGATAACGGAGATAATTGAGAGTAAAGAAGAGATCGCATAAAAAATTCTTTTTCTATTTGCAGTGCTTAAATTAATAAATAAATAGATAAATATGCACCAAACCCTGAAAGAATAACATAATTTTCTCTGAACACTTATAGAATAAAATCTTTTCATATGATTTCTTTCTTCTTCAAAGAAACATGACTGAAAAAATTATTCCATTTAGTGAGCTTTCTCAAACTGACACAACCAAAAAACCATTTCACTAACACTTGAGCTAAAAAGAGAGCTCTAAAGAACTTCAAACAATGATACAAGTAAACTTCCATTATATCTTATTTTAGATGCTGCAGGTTTTGTTGATGAAACTGCTTATTGTCTTCATCTCAAAAGAAAACTTTATATAACCTGAGAATAGTTCTGGGAAAATAAACCCCAACCCTATATTGCCTGATGAGCCTGCCTGTTGTTCTAAGTTTGGCAAAATGGACACCTCCTGCATAAATTTTGAATTGACTTTCAAAGACTAGGAACAAAAAGAGATTTTCTATTTCTGCTTGTGTTTAGTTTGTTTGAACATTTTTTCTCCCCTACTCAATAGATTTATATTGTATTGCAAGGATAGGTGCAATAATGAAAAAGACAACCTAAAAAAAAGGCTGAAGCCAAGCAGGCCAGACCGGGCATACCGCCAGTCTGATCCAGCAGGAAAGCTCTTACGCTTCAGGGAATCAGAGCTCTTGGTGTGGTCAGGCTTTTGAGTTCTCACATTAAATAACACCTATTATTAGATCAGAAATCCTTTCTGGAGTGTGGTTGTTGGTTTTTTGCATATGTAGTTTACACCATGTCTTCTTACATGGTTCTGAAGTGTTAAACATGATGCAACACTCACTTTTTGGTGGCAGAATCCAGATGTAATTAGTGAAAATAAAGTTGTATTTTTGAGCCTTTTTGCTGTAAAACATAATAAATAAAAACCCACATTTTTTTTTCTGAGTCCCTCTGGCCAGTGTGCTGATGCAGCATGTTTAATGCAGCAAACACAAATCACTGAATATATTAAGTACAAAGAATGAACCTGCGAGCCATCTCAAAGGCTGTATCTTGATGACCTTTTACAAGACTCTTAGAAAGAAAATTCCTTATCAGCTGTTACTTGATTGGTAATTTATGTCTCAAACAGCAGGCCATGACACAGTCATTATTCTAGATACTTTGTAGGTAGAGTAGTTTCAGTTATTGTTGCTAATATGTACATAAATATATATGCACCCATACATTTACATAATTATTCATAATAATGCAAATGCATTGATACAACGATAGCTGACTAGAAAGAAATGATTCAGAGCTGTTGAAATTTACGTGCTTTTTTTAGACTTCCTGATATTTGAGAGAAATATGGATAAGTAAATTTTTCTCTTTGTTTCGTCCTAATGTCTGCAACACACACCAGCTGACCAAGGACTGAGCTCTCAGTTGGCATGATCAGTAGAGATCTGAATTTAGGTCCTTCAGCCCTTATTATACTAATTGATGGATCGCGATACCAAGAATTCTTCACCTTTTTACCAGAAAGACTCTCAAGGACTTGAGAAAAGTTCATCAAAACAAACACCTGAACTTCCCACTCATAGTGTGCTAACATTTCATATTTATTTTCACATTTAACCTTTCATATTCCATATTTAGCATAGTGGGGGTACAATTGCAGGAATAAATTTGAAAATAACTAATCACATACATACATAAAAATTTGGACCTAATGTACCATCTGAATGTGCTTCCAACAAAAAGCTGATATGGCTTGGGGACATCTTATAAGAAGATCTAGCTCTCTGAAGATAAGCAGTAATTAAACCAGAAGATATGGGTTTCATGAGGAAAGCAGTGAGACATATCATGATCTGAATGATGCAGGAGATCTTAGTGAATTGTCTGCTTTCATTGTATGGTGCATTGTATTACATGATCATATGAATTAGAATGTATCCTTCAAATATTTCTGTAGTAGAAAAGTCTGGCGTAATGGAATAATAATAATGCAAGTTGCATACTACCATGGAGCAAAACTATCACAAAGCTTAATTGCACATTTGATTTGGTGTTACTACCATCTTTATGAGCTCAGGTGCAAAAAGTAACAATGATTTTGTCATAGTGATGTTCACTACACATGTTTTCGCCTCTTGCTTGTCACACCTGGATCGCATTAGTTCTCTCTGCTGGAGCTATTGGCATGTTTAATAGCTGCATGACACACGAGCTAAAGACTTCACATCAATGTTTCTCACTGCCTTGCTCTGCTTGGTTAGCAGTCTTTTCTGCTGGGTTAAGTCTGAGTCCTTTTCTGCTTCTGATGAGTGTGATTGTTTATTGCATTATATTAAATTCCCTGGGGATGGCTGGGTAGCAAATAGACAAGCTATAAGCTGGAGCCATAGGATTGTTGTCAACACTGCAGTAAGCTAGTGCTTTATCATCAGAAACCAAAGAGTACTTAAATGATACTGGCTCTAGTTATGGTCATAATTTATTGGCCTCAAATGACTACTTACTGTATGGTGCCCTGCCTTTCCTTCTCTGAATTTCTGTTTTGCTGTAGTTGGCATTATAAAATCTCAGTTCTCTTGGACAAAATCGTTATCTCTGTAATATAAGATGAGGCAAGAAAGGATATGCAGCAGAGAGGTGGGGAGGCTAATAATACATTGTGACATTGTGGAGGTTTATGTAAGGCCTTTGGGAAAAACTCCAACCTCCTTGGTCAATGCTGAATGAATTTGCCCATCTTTCCTGACATCTCTTCCCTCTTAACGTTTTTCTAAAAGGTTTTAGTTAAACAAGCCATGTTATTGCATCTGCATTTCAGTTCTACACTTTGAAAGACACTACATGGCTTTCCTAAGCATTCCTAAAATTGGTTAAGAATTTATTCTTTTGACAAAGATCACACTGTCTTAATTTCATTTTCTTTCTCCATTTTTTTTTGGTCTGTGAAAACTCAGCAATATTTACAGGTTTAGAATTTTCTTTCCCTAGAAAGTCAATTCTGTCTTAAAAAATAAATTCCTTCCTAAAAATCATTATATTTTCTCAAAAATTAACTGTACTTTGGGCTTAAGTCAATGCCTAGGGATTAAATAAGCAGAAAGATCC
This sequence comes from Aphelocoma coerulescens, assembly GCF_041296385.1. Lineage (NCBI taxonomy): Eukaryota > Metazoa > Chordata > Aves > Passeriformes > Corvidae > Aphelocoma > Aphelocoma coerulescens. The sequence continues at coordinate 83,362,627 of NC_091015.1, forward strand.
TTTGATAGGCACTATGAACATGATATGAACTACATACTTCTGCCTCCAAAAACATTAGCTTTTAAAAGTAAAGGTGGGATAATGTTGTCACAAATGTGCTTTGTTTCTGCTGCATTGTTTTCAGTTGCTTTGCCTTGGTCTGCTCTTGACAATATATACAGGCATCAAAATATTGCATCGATGACACTCTCCAAATGTCAACTATATGAATGAGTGAGATCAAGGGAAATCTTGGTACTTCACCTGTCATTGTTGCCTTCACAGCCTTTCAAGGGAAGCAAGGCGACATAATAAAAATAGTGTGATGAAACCCACCTCCATTTAAATTAATGCAGCTTGGAGTTTAGCATAGAAACAGCTTGGTTTTAAAGTCCATTAGAGAAGGTCTGGGTAGCTTGTTCAGGCTTGTTAATGATTTACTTATAAATTCTATATTCTTAAGTTGTCTTACCATATTGACCATGAAGCAGGCTGTTGATAGGCATCTTTACTACTGGATTCCCAGAGAACTTTGGTGGAATAAGTTATCCCATTCCCTCTGAGAGCATTCTTTGTGTCACAGCTGAACTGAGACCCATATTCCACAAGTCATACTGTATGAGGACCTGTATGGGGAGATCTCAGCTTCAGGGTGTCTGTTCTCATGCACCCAGTGGGGAAAACTGTGCTAAATTCACCCACATATCTATGTCTACCTTACTACTTACCTTGGTTCTCCTTTTAGCTTATCGTGTCATGTGAACAAAGTAATCATGTTACTCTCACGTTGATTAGTTTCTCACATCTATTCATATTTTGTTATTGCATTTCTCAGCACAGGAAATTACCTCTTTTGGCCCTGTTTGCTTCTACTGACCCTTACTGTCCCTTACAGTCAACAGCTGTCAAATAGAAAGGGAAAGAGAAAAATATTTTTGGCTTGATTTAGTTTTCTAAGTAATGGTCTTTAGTTGTTTCTCATCCAGTTACTTTTATTCCCACACTTGTGTACAGCTTTGGTTACTGCAGCTACCATTTTACTTTAGAATAGAGGTGACCATCCATTAGTTGGTCCCATAATTACATACTATTATGTACTCTTCATCAGGGATTGGGATTGCCTATCATTTTTTTTTTCTTTATTTTCCATAAAAAGTCTTTCCTGGAATTAGGTTTTGGATTTCCAGTTTCCTGAAGGGGGAATCAAGACCCTTTGCAATTTGACACAACATCATATTTTCCAGGGTGCGCAGATACATAACATACATATATTCCATATATGTCTCTGAAAATAAATTTGATACATGTTTCCATTTACCAGGAATTTTGAAGGGATTACTGTAGGTAAAGAAAAATAGTGCTTAAATATGCCTGAAGGCTGCAAGATCAAGCTCTTAGTTTTAATATTCTATTTTGCATATTTAGAATAAATCACATGGTTGATCAATTTTACCATTTTTCAAGATTTCTATGGAAATAGAATGCTTAAAATTTTACATGACATTCTAGCCTTCCCACAGTCAATAGCAGTATTCCATTAATGGTGGCAGGGAGAGATTCTAGTCATACTTACAGTTAAAGGCTTTCTGTCAGGTAATTTCTACTATTTTTCTCAGATCTCTGGCAGAATTCTGTCAGAAGAATGCTAAAGTAGTGTACTAAGAATCTAAAAATGGTCTCTAGCAGTGTCACAGATTTAGTGTGTGAGATTAGAAAGGGCACATAAGTTTTACATTCTTGGATTTTTTTCCTCAAATATAAAGTCTCACTTGATTCTAATAGTTGATGTTAATGGGACATCATTGTTCCTTTATATTTTGCATTCCCTGGAAGAGAAGCTCCTTCTTTCTATGTGGAATTAGTAGAGTGTTTTTTTAATACCAATAAACAGTGAAATCCCATTGGCTTTTTCAAGAATCAAAAGAAAGTTTATATTTTCTTGCTTAGATAATTCTATAGAATTATCTGAGGAAAAGTCTGTTTTCCTATCACCCACAGTGTTCCAAGAAGAACAAAAAATAATATTTCTACAGCTGCAGCCATTGCAAATATTTCATTAAGGATTACTGGAAATAATACACAATTGATAACTGCAAACCTATTTAAAACACTCTTTTTTGTCACTTTCTCCCAAGCAAGCACACTGTTCTAAGAGCTTAAAAACTGACTGTTTGAGGGTCTTATGTTCTGTTATTGTGGCTGTTGCACTTTAAATGAACCAATCAGACTAAGGATTTAAAACTTAAATTTCTGAAGTTCCAACCTAAGACAAACTAAAACTATTGCACTTTCTCAGCCAAATACCCCCACACTAACTGATTCTTTATTTACGTCAGTATGTTTTCTTAAAAAAACTTTTTCTTAGATGAATATTCAATCTTTGAGGAAAAACCCAAATAAGCAAAAGACAAAAGACAAAAAGAAGGCATTTGATACCATAAAGAATATTAACCAACTACATTCGTTTAGAATATTATCAAAGAGCTTTGCTGTTCAACTAATGTAAATTTGTGTGCAAAAACCCCAGTAACCCTCTGCAGAACCTGGGCTTTATGACAATAAACCTCATATATAAGAAGCTCAAATATTGTTCTCATGACAACATTTTAATTTGCATAACCAGATGAACCTGATAAATCATGGATCTTTCTAGAAGAAAGAAAGGGTAGAACAGATGTTCTTGGAAAGACCAGCTACCAAAGACGCAATGTCATTATTCATTAATATAAGATAAAAAGATAAAATGCAGAATTTTTCATCTTCTGAAAAAATTGTCAAGACTACATCATATTTGAAGAAATATGAAGTAATTGTCAAGGTAGCTTCAGTATAAATGAAGAAGACCAGAATATTCCCACTTCTAGGACTTCATTAATTTTGTTCTTCAGCCTTCCTCACCCAGTTGGTTGCCTGACAGCTTGCCTACTAAAACATCTCTTTAAAAGTTTTGCAGTTTTATAGAGCATAGACTACATTATCTGCTAAACTCCATCTAGAAAGTTGTAGAGTACCATATGAAGGCATTGCAAGGAGGTTCACAGAATGGGTAAGAGGACCTCAGTGGATCACAACTGCTGGAAATCCATCCATTTCAAAGCCAAAGCATGCCTGATTATTCCTAATTGGTCTTTCATCTTTCAGTGACCTTAACTAGGCAAACATTTCTAATAAGTTCAGCATGGGTCTAGGCTTACTGGAGGCAAAGACAGAAAAAAAGGAAAGCATTCCTGCCTCACCAGCTGTTTCCTGCCTCCTGAGCTAGCCAAGATAAATCTTAAATTTTACATATACAATTTCTAGTGAAAATAGCTTTTGATTTTCTGCACATTTTCAGCATCTGTCCAACATATGCAGATTTCTTTGGAATCTAGGAGACTGAGGAGGGAAATAACAGCAAGAAAATTTGTGCCAGCCTTTTCTTGCAGCAGTTCTAGAGCTCAAGTCCAGGATATATATTCTGGTGTGTTCTGCTTGGGGGCTGGTGATTACATGTCCAAGATGAAAAGCTCCTCTGCATTATGAACCTTTTAGTTACAAATGAGCATTTCTTGAAGCGTATTAAACTTGACACATTAACTCCTGGATGAATTGCTTACAAAGGGAGCTGCTTAAGACTATTAAGATATATACAGTGAAATCCTAGGTGCTAAGTAGAGTTAACATTATTCCAAAGTGTATTTCTTTTTAAAGTGTCTGGTTTAGCTTAAGTTTCTCTCTTTAATCATGCATAGTGCCCCAGGCTGCCAAAAAGGCAGCCATCAGCATTGCTTAGTGAAGGCAGCTTAGTGCCGTCAGCCATCTTATCTCCCCTGCTGCATGGGCGATAGCTTTTATCTGTGAGTATAAACATTAAAATGGAACTATAATCCCACCTTAGTCCTACAGAAGATTTCCAGCTGTTCCTCCGATATGGAGAAACTCCTCCCGTTACAGAAAGGAATGTCCGTCTCTGTGCTTCTTTGTGCATATGTATGTTTGGACAGTGAAAATCATGATGAGCAGGAATTTGGACAAAGAAATTGTACTGTAGGAACTTTTTGGAAAAAGCTAGCTAAGACAAGGAGACAGTTTTGTATAACAATCTCAATCTAACATACAGAATGCAATTTCAAATATCTAAATATAATGTGAAACCATGACCACAATACACCATTCTACTTTAATTTCAGGGCATTTCCTGTACAGCATGTCAGACCATCAGTTTAATTATGAAAATAAAACACAGAAAAGGCACTAGCATATGATATCCTAAACATAAGTTTGTTCCAGCATTATTTATGAAACAGAAAGAAAACAAATTTAATTAATCTCTTAAGATGATTTTACCATTCCTGCCCCGGAACTGAAAGTTCTTTCATTCTCAGTCATTGGTTGAATGCAATAATGTTTTCCAAAGCTTGCTAAGCATGCAAATCTAAAAAATAACACTTTTTTCTAAAATCAGTAAAAACATTCAGGATTGTTTAGAGTTATATTGTCTCATCATTCCGTGAATATATTACTCTGTCCTCTTCTCACTGTCCCTGCCTGCAGCAACATCATTATTAGATCCTTTGTGCTATAGCACAACCGTTTGGAGCAACTTCCCTGCAACTTTTTTACTGCAATAACTCTTCTATTTTTCCTGACCATAAATTATTAATTTCTTACTCTTAGTTGCTTTCCTTTTCTGTTAATGTTGTATAAAACTTAACTTTGGGAATACAAGGAATGTTCCTGGTTGAGCTGGGGTTGACAGAAAAGAAGAAAAGATGGATGGTATTGGGATGTCCTTCTTTTGCTTTTATATTGTTTCCTCAAAATGGAGTGTGAATCAGACCAGGGAATATAGAGTGTGAAGATCTCATCCATCAAGACAGAAAATTCCCATTTTCCCAGTTGACCACTGACTTCCATTGAAACTTTTGAAAGACTCCTACTTCATTCTTAATTAAACCCCAAACAGGATGAAAAAGGTGGTTATAGTTAAGTTAAAGTGCGTAAGTAATTGTCTTAATGTCAACTCACATGCTTGGAGTTCTTCCCTAAACGTTTATAGGAGTCCTTAACATATTTCTATTGGGTTATCAAAGCCATACAAAGGGTTTTGATTCCCAATTATCATTAGAAATTAATTGAAACAGGGTATTGAAATCCCTTATGTACAGTTCTGAATATGCAACTCATATAATGTGGATAAGCAGAAATTAATAGGAAATGTCTGCCCCCAATGCACTAAAGCCTTGGTCTTGGCTTTCAGTTATATTGAAAATAAAGTAATTGTATTTTTTTAAGATTCTAACAATTCTCTTAGAATGCTATTCCCTAGCATTAAAATTACAATGAAAAACTCAGCAACAAATTATAGAAATTTTAACTGTCACATCTTAAAATCTCAAATGCATATTTATATAGCAGATGGAGATAGTTACAACAAGGATAACCTCTGCTAATTTCAAAATACAGAACCACATTTCTACTAAAAATGTACACAGAAAGGCATTATTATGTTTAATAGAATCTCTATGCTTTTTCTTCCTTCTCACTTAATGCCTTTCAAGGAGCTTTGATTGTAGCTGTTTTAAAGCCTCTGTAGAAGCATTTGACATTCTTATCCTGGGATTTGATCCAGGAATGTGTCCTCAAATCAAGACAAGTCTTACAAGACTGGTATTATTACTGTCCTCCCTCACTAAAATCAATAGTTTATATCAGCTAGATTAGAACAGACTAGATATATAAACTGTTCCTCGTGTCATAGCTAACTGCACAAAAGTAAATGCATTAAACTAAATAAATTGAACAAAAGCCTTGACCATTTCCATTTGGAATATACTCTCTTGATGAAAAAAAAAAAAAACAAACCAAAGCCCAACCCACTCTATTTTCACTGAACACTTTATATATATGATCACAAAACCAGAATTACCCAAATTATTCTAGTTCCTATTAAAATCAGAAGAAAAAAATCCCTTTCTCATTCTGTAGACCTGGATCAAGCCCTTTACAAGCAGCTCCAGTAGAAACAGTGGAATTGCTTCCAACAGAATTTGGCCAGAACTTTTAATAATTATTCTGATATCATCTGAATTAAAAAAAAAAAAAAAAGGTGGAATTAAAAAAAAAGGTTCTATTTTTGATGAAGCTCAGGTTTTTTTCTAATGTAAATTTTTATCTTGTGATGATTAAAATGGAACAAATTGTTAAAATAGTTCCCAACTTCCTAGTCATACTGAATGAGGGGGAAATTTTACACTGAAGAGATAATTGGCATATTTAGCTAATCTTTTATTAATGGAACACAATTGTAACATACATCTTGTCTCAGAAAAGTCAGCATGGAAATTTTTATGTCATTATGCTGTGGCTCCACTTTTTAATAATTCTCTGTAGATTCAGTTTTTTGCAACAAAAATGAGATTTTTCATTTTTATGTGTGCTGTATACTCCGCAGTTCTATTCAGTGAAGAAAGAGCAGGTTCCTTTCAGTATTAAATCTTTATGCAATGTAGTTCTATTGTGGGAACTATGCAAAACTTAGTTATACATTTTAATCTAAAGAAAAATAATCATATTAATTGCACTTTATACTTTTGAGTCTAGCATTTTATACAAAATCATGTTTTATGGAATGTGTAAACAATACTTTCTCAATCACAAGATGTCACCTGATTAACAAGAGGTTTGTGACATCTCAAAAAATTATACAGAAAGGTATCAATTATAACTCTCCAGTACATTCATGTGAAAAGTTTGACTCCTAATTTTGCAATCAGCATAAAAGAGATTTCTCCAAGAGTACAGAAATTCAGGCTATAAATTAATGATAGCTATATACTTAACAAATTGTCACTAGACATAAAGAATAGGCACGAATTCCTTATTAATGGAAGGACAAATAAAAAATTCCTCACCTACCAAAGTTTAAAGAGGGTAAGAGTGTGTAATGTTCTCAAGTGTCCATTCCAATGGTTTAGGAGGATTGCAAAAACTGAAAGGGAAATAGTGTTAACAGAATCCATTCCATATTTAAAATGTAGCCACCTAGGACAGAATTTGGTGAATCTTGTTAGTGCTACATGAATACTCACACTAGAAAGATATGATCAATAACATCAATACCATTGACCTTTGCACTGATTTTTTACTATCTGGATTGTAGTACTCACATTAATTGGAGATCAAATTCTCCAAATCTTTGACCACCCAGAAAGGACACATCATCTAGGAACAACAAATATAATGATGTCGGAGAATGGTTAGAGGATCAGGGACATGGATCATTGATAAAAGGTACAAATCAATAACAGAACTGTACAAGCAAAAGCCTGCACAAGAAAATACCTCCATGAGAAAATGCTTGTGTGAGAAACAGGCCTGAGAACCAAAAGGGAGTTTTTAGGAGGTACAGTCCTGTGCTGATAAGATGTACTGACCATGAGAAGGGAGGAAGATCTTTGATCTCTCAAGTCAAAACATAAATAATAGAAGCTTGCCAAATGTAGTCTTTTATCTAACCCAATTATGTAGAAGTAAGAATGCGCTTTTGTAAGTTTAAACCAGTTAAAGAACTGATAAGCATGCACACTTACACTATATAAGTGCCTCTGTATTGCCAATAAACGAAGCTTGCTTTATCAATCACATTGATTGTCTGCATGTCTTCCCCCGCTGAAAGTCAGCATAATGGTAGATAACATTGGTCCTAATAATAAGGTATTATGTAAATGAAATTAAGTTTTTAGAATCACAGGATGGTTAAGATGAGAGGACACCTCCTGAGGTCATCTAGTCCAAACCTCTACTCAAAGCAAAGTCATGATATTGCTGTTGTATTTGTGCAGTAGCACAAATGCTGACTAGAGGGAAAGGATCACCTCCCCATGGCCTGTTTGCTACCATGCTGCTCATGCAGCCCAGGATGTGGACAGCCTTATTTTCTGCAAGTCACTTTGCTGACTCCTCTTCAGTTTACTGTTGACCATCCCCCTTCAGTTTTCCTCTGCAAAGCTGTTTCCTAATCACTCAATCCTCATCTTGTACTGTTGTGCGGGATTATTCTACCCTAGCTATATGAAATGGGATTTGCCTCATTCATTCCCATGAAGTCCCCATCAGCCCATCTTTCTAAGCTTTTCTAGATCACAGTGGCAGCCTTGCCCTCCAACATAATGACCATGAGCCACAATTCCATTTCATGTCATATTCCATGTCATTAATAATGTCATTCAACAGTTTTGATGCAAGGGTCAGTCCCTAAAGACTATCACTAAGTGAGCAGCTGCCAGAGATCCTTCCAAATTTCTATTCACTTTGTAGTCGTCTTATCCTGTCTCTATCTCATCGATTTGCCTATAATGACACCATGGTAGATGGGGTCAGGAGCCTTGCTGAAGTCAAGGAAAACAACGTCTGCTCTCTTTGTTCACAGAGTTGGCCTTTTCATCATGATTTAGCATGAGAATATTTGTCCTTGGTAAATTCATGAGAGCTGTTCCTGATCATTGTCTTGTTATCCATGAATTTGTAAATGGCTTCTGTTGGATTTGCTCCATCACGTTGTCAAGGACCAAGAAGGTGAGGCTGGCTAGTTTGCAGTTCCCTAGTTCCTCCCTCTTGCTTTCTTGAAGATGACGGTGATGTTTGGCTTTTCAAACACCAGCCAGTTCCCTGGATGCATTTCCACCGCAGCCCATTAATTTCTGTATGTCTAGATAACTCAAGTGCTCCCTAATGTATCTTTCTCTACTGTGGTTACTGTTTCACTTGCAAAGACTGCAAGCAGTACAAGGAGCTGAATCATAGCAGACTCTACCAGTTTAAAAAAAAAGAAAATTTAAAAGGCAAAGAGTACCTTGGCCTTTTCTGTGTCCTGTATCAACAGGTTCCTTACCCTACTGAATAGTGAATTCACCTTTTTCTTAGTCTTTTTGCTGCTGCTATATGTACAGTACTCAATATCCACTGAAAGTAAGGGGTAAGAAGAAATAATTTTGTGTTTGTTTTATTTTTCTTCACAAGATAGAGGGGAAAACATGTTGCAACCAACTCTGTGATCAGAAACTAGAGATGAGGGAGACCTATACAAAAAATTATATTTTTCTAGACTGCTGATGTTAAAATACTAGCAAATAGTCCATCAGCTTATTTTTCACTAACCTGAAGTCTACATTCAACAAAAATATTACTTATTGAATATCTATAAATTTAAAAATTACAAAAGACATCACCATGGGTGACATGCATTTTCTGTGAAGCATTCTAAACTCTTTACTTTTCTTGGGCAATCGAAAATATTTCTAGAGCAGCACAAACAGATTTAAATTGAGCTACAACTGTTCCCCACTTCCTCCCTCTTCTTTTGTAGCAGCTCCAGCATTCACTTGGCCTACCAATGAATCAATTCAACTTACTGAGCTTGCAGGAATCTATTCTATTTCTTTTTTGGGTTAGTTTTCTGCTGAGTTGGCAAGTGAACTGACACATCAGAGAGCCAAGATAAGCAAATGTGCCAGAGCAAAGGGTGCACTGACATTTAGATTTACTTAATCTCTCATGAAGCTTCACCCTGAACTAGTATCCAAAATATAGTGCTCAACTAGATATTTGAAATTCTATATTTGTCTACACATTTTGTTTATTCTTTCTATTTATTATTACATTAGCAGCTAAAAGTGAGTTAGAATTGCCTGTGAGTTATTGTTCAAGTACAGGGTAAGAAAAAGTCATCATCAAATGGCCAGAGCAAAGTAAAACCAGAGAAACAAAAGAACAGAATCTTCTCCAAACAGTGTCGGTATCTTAACTTAAAGCAGAGCTGAGGTCTTCTTAATTCAATTTTAATGCCTGTCTGCTAGAGAGAAAACAGGATTATGAGTGCATTTCCCGCTCAGAAAAAGTTTGCTCCCTGCATATGAATATTGGTCTTGTTCTTCTCCCTGGCTGGGAAGTATCTTCTAAATACTGATGAGGTTTGACAGTCCTCCATAAAGCCAATAGCAAAACTAGTAATTCACTTCCAGCTCCAATTTATTTTATTAAAATAATATCTACTGAAGCTTGGAGTGCAAACAGGGAGATAGGTCTCCCTGTGCATGACCATCCGCGCAAGGCAAAGATAAAAGCCAAGGAATAACAAAAGACCCATCATTTTGTAGACATGATTCAACTTACAGAGGTTTCTGGTGAAAATGTTTATTTCATCACATACAGTAAATATGAGATCTTTCTAGTTTTTTTGGTTTTTTTCTTTCCATTAGCCTTATTTGTTCAAAAAATTACTAAACTTAAGGAAATGCTGTTTGTTTTTTTTTTTTAAATCCTGGCTACAAAAAACCCCTGTATCTAGAGAAGAACACATTAGCAAAGCTACACGTAGTTAATTTTAATGCTGGAACAATATTTTACTATGTCTCCTGGAGGAACGATAACCAAAAGCATTGAAATCCACGACAATACTCTTCATGTGGCAAGATGTTGGATGTGCCGGGGCTGCCCGGGCCGGGCCCAGGCGGTGCCAGCGGCTGCAGCGGCCCCAGCGCAGGGCACGGCTGAGCCCCTCAGCCACGGGCGGGCGGGCGAGAGCCCCGGGGAAAGCCTGGCCAAGGGAGGGCAAAACGCTGCCCGGCAGCCAGGGCTGAGCGGGGGAACCGTGCGGGAAACAGCCCTGCGAGCCTGAGGGGACAGCGGGAGCGGGGACGGAGGCGGGAGAGACCCGGCAGGGATGGCCCTGCGGCCCCTGTTATGAAATGGTGAAAGTTAGTTATTAAATAAATTGACACTATGGAACATTTAAGTTCTCCAACAGATGCTATAACCTAATAGATTTTGCTCATTCTTTGAAAGGTTGAAGATGGCTGGAGAAACAGAAATAATAAATGACATTAGAAATTTAGAATTCCTATTTTGTGTTTGCTTTACTATTCAAAACTGAATGTAATCAGCTATAAAGTCAACAGGACATAAACTCATTTTTAATTTATTGATTGATAGGAATATGTTAAAGTATATACTCAAGAGATTAAGCCTATACTTGAGAGCTTAAACCTTCGCTGCTGAATTACAACTCTTTTGGGATGTTATGGCAGTAGTAGCATCATTGATCTTTGACAGGGATACACACAGTTTAATTAATGTCTCAGAGGAGCAGGAAAAGGTTTTCAAGCTCAAGTGCTTTTTTAGCACTTTCCCTAATTATTTACATCTGAAATGGAAGTACATTGTATTATATAAATTCTCTGAGATGTACATCTATAAAGAAGATGTCCAATCTAACCATTAAAAGCATTAAAAGTAGTTCTTTCTAACAATACCACTGTGATTTTCCAAATCAGCTCGTTAATGATCTTGAACAAAGTGGAGCTACATCAGTGATGCAAGAGAAATACCATATCCTCTTACAAACTTCTAAAGTCTTTTGCAGAAGTATGCCCCTGGGCTAACAAGCCAAAGGCAGAATGTACATTAGTTTTAAAGTGGCTTAGGTTTCAGCTAGAAATCATTGTTATATATAGGAAAGTTCCATCTGAAAAAGGAAGATTTTTCTTTTGAAGTTTGTGTTCTTGTGAGGAAGGAAATTTGGTCTGGATGGCTTTTTTGGGGAAAGAAACATAGGAACAAGTGCTAGAGAGTGTAGAATCATAGTTGTTGACTGAAGCTTATTTGAGCATTACAGTAATACAGTGATAAATAGATAGCAAATACTATCTGAACTTTAAAATTGAGGTCAGATGTCTTTCTCAAGCATACGTTCTAATACCACAGGTTATTTGTTATGGTGCAGGAATTAGGAAATACAGCTTTTGAGGCTGAACAATGTCCAAAATCTATGAGAGTATGAGCTTTGGAGCTGAACCTTGCCTACCAAAGCATTTGTTCTCCTGCATATAAAAATGAAGCTCTTTTATGTAAGAGACTTGACATATCAGAATAAAGTGCATCAGCCTGCTTTCGAAAATATTATGTATCAGATCCATTGTGAGAAAATTACCCTTTATGTATCTGGATGTATTGCATACAGGTTTTGCAAAAACTTCTCTACGCTTCTTTACGGTGATATAGGCTGTTGTATAAAAGATACTGTGCTATTTCCTCTCTACAGCACTGAATTTTAATGTGTACTTGATAAGATTTGAGATGCAATGATGCTTAACACTTTTGTACTTTACAATTGTTGCTCCTGAATTTGTACTTGCATATTTTATTAGTTACTGGTTTTGTTGTTGTTTGGTACTTGCAAGGTGCTAGTGACAGTTTATGCTGTATTTTATTACACAGATAGACAGTACAGTTTAGTACAATATAGTGCAATTAGAACTACTCAAAAAATCTACTTAGCCTTCATATTGTAAAATCACAAGTGGTCTAAATATACAACGTGCCCTTTTCATGTAGACATTCTGTAGGAATGTGCATAAACAGGGCTTTTATTTTATTCTTTCTTTCTGTAAAGAGGGAGTAAACTGAAATGACAAGATAAATCCTGTGTGAATATTCCCTTTGGGACTTTCAAGAAACATAAAAAGAAACCTGATTAATTTCTGGTCCAGAGCATAAAGAGTGATAGAAGTTAGAGAAGAAGGACTGGAGAAATCTAAACAAGTAGAATTGAAAAGATTCAAGCAGAGCTCTGTTTGGAGTTTTATTTTGCAAAAGATTTTTTTTTTTGTCCCTCATCAGAAGACAATGGTTCCATAAGAGTCAAAATTTCCTGTGAAGATATTTCAGGGACATATATTAAAAACATGTATGTTCTTTGGGATTAGGATAAAACTACTTGGTTTTTGGAATCTGTTCCTTTCTCAGTCCTTACTTATAGCTAAAGGATCAGAACATGTGATTTTATATTCTGATGACTGCAAAAGTAACTTGTTCACCTGGGATGGGAGAAAATACTTAACAATGGTGATTACTTGATTAGTTTGAAGAGATAGCTATAAGGCTGAACAAGCCAGGTCCATAAGAATAAATCACCAGGTGGCTAAAATACTTATAGGGAAATAACCAAGCCTGAGTCTCCCACCTCCTAACTCAAGACCCTCCTTAACAGGATTTTTGGTATTTTCACTTAATCTATAAATTAATTAATCTCTAAAATCTACAAAATCCCACTCTTGAAGAACTGGCAAGGCATTCTGGGCTTGAAAATATACAAAAGCACAGGAGACATTTTCAACCCAGCTTTAAGGACCCAGATAACAGGAAAAAGAACTCATATAGCAGTGGACTTGAATCCTTGATAGTACCATCACATAAGTCCTAACAAACATTCAAAGTCACAATGCTTGTCATTATCAACAATTTTTGCACTGGTAGTCTGAAGATGCAACTGAAGCTTTACTTTCTTTTTCTAAATTTATCTGAAACTTTTCAAAACAGATTTTTAAATGTTATTGTAATTTCCTGGTTATGAACAGATCAAAAATATAAGATGATCACAGTTTTCAAACACTTTATTTTCAGATTTTTGCTCTTGTTCTCAGGAAATAAAGAAAATTGAGTGTAACATGACTGTATCAGTTTTCAACCCTTTCTCAAACACAAATTTATGTGAAATAAATATTGTTTGAATTTTAGTTTGTCTGTGTTTTACTAATTCCTGAAGGCTCATTCATGAGCTCCACCAAACGGAGTCCTTACTATAAGTGTTTCTCATAATTTTAGAAGAAGAAATTACAGAGAATATTATTTACAGTGCATTTTACATAAAAGTGTTAATGGCCTTTTCAATCTGTCTTTAACCTAGAGCTATAAATACAGGCTAACTTGAGAAGCTGTCACTTTTTCTGTAGTTACATTGGCATAACTATGTCAGCAGGGCTTCAGAGCAGGCAGTGTGTACACTAGCAGAGGGAATTTCTCCCTCAGTAGTTTTGCTACCTCCATGCAAAATATGCTATAATCTGGCAAGCCTATTCTGCTAGAAAAGCTGCCTTTACATGAGAATGATTTCAGATGGAGTTTGGTTTTCTCACATTATACACTGACAAAACTAGGTGGCAAAACTTGTGGATCAAACTTAGGTATTTGTCCTTGCTTTGTTGGTCCATTTCCATCTCTGTACCATGTTCCTGTCAGCCAACCCTACCTAGCCAATCTCAGTACAAGGAGCTTATTTTAAAGTCAATAGAGAAGAATAGAAAAAAAAAAAGATCCCTAGGCATGGTTAGGCCTTAAGATAGCTGAATGCTATGAATTTTCTTATTTGTATTTCCAGCCAAGTGGTTTCTCTTCTTCCCATACATTAAGCCATGTATATTGGTGTTTCCAGATATACTTCCTAAACAGTATGTCATGAAAATAGTATTCCCCCATAACATTAATTCCTAAACCATTAAAGGCAACAATTCATGTGAGGGGAAAAAAAAAAAAAAGAGCAAGAAATCATCTCTTCGCATTTCTTGCAGCACAAAGTTCTGTATCAACAGTAAAATCAAAACACAGCATAATTGGTGAATTAATGTGATCCTTAGCTGGATTACAAGAGCACTGAAACTCTGAAATACAGCCTTTGCTGTATTTTCTTGACAGCGGTATAAAGAGGAACAGGATTTCACCTGAAACAATAATGAAAATCTTCATACCTTTCAAGAGCCCCTCTGTCTTTATACATCTATATATATTTTAAATATAAAATGAAATTTAGCTAGGTAGTTTATGTAGTAGACTGATACTGTGTGATTTCCTGTGCTTATTGCAACGTTCCAGCTGCAGCATTTTTGTTGATGTACCCATATTTCCAAGCAGCTAGCTCTCTGGTATAACACTTCTCAGAATGGCTTCTGCACAAAGTCTGAGAAGTTTGGGCAGCTCCAACCTCAAGTGTCTCTCAACTATCTTGTAATTTGTCTTTGATACGTTATTGGAGCTCTCTCATTTCATGGTATTAAGACATTTCCTCAGGCACAGGATGCCTTTTTTCCAGACTTGTTCCTTTGAGATCTGGGCAGCAAATTTGGGTTTAATCCATTTCCATTTTCATTGCAGTTTTACTGGAAGCAGCTCTTACCCCTTCTTTAACAGTTTGCTGGCTGTCAGGCAGCCTGAGGGACCCACCATATGACATCCGTCCTGGGTTCTAAATATACACCTGCACAACGTGTTTTCTTGGGGCAAGAGTAGAGCAAAGGGACTTTTGCTTCCTTTTGCACAAATGTATTTTCATCTCTTGACTGAAAAACTTTTATTTATTCCCTGTAGTTATACTTTGCAACTTTTCATCTTTTGAGTAGAAGGGTTAATTCTACTTTTAGTACAGTCTGAAAATGTAGTACAACTTCACTGCCTGCTTTACTAGACATAAACAGCAACACTAAAAAATGCAAATGTGTTGCCCCTTAAATCTCATTTATACAGAACATCTAGGCAAATTTCAGTTAAGAGAATGAGAGAACCCATGGACATATCCCATGAGGCTTGACCTAACTATCGTATTATTAGAAGTAGGCCCAGAAAAGATGTGTGTAAAATGACAACATTTTTGCAGAACAGAAGATAACAGTAAGATTAAGCATGATAGTGTACATGTCAGCCATAAATATAAAAATGTCAAAAAGTGAAAGAAAATTCTCTAGCATGATAGAGACAAAAAAGATGGTAACAATACAGAAACCTGTTATTACATTTTTAGTCTCCTGGACTGTATGACAGACTGATGGGTCATAGTAATGGAATCATGGAATCAAAAGTGAAGGCTAGAGAACAACTGTTCACCAAAAAAAAAAAAAAAAAAAAAAAAAAAAAGTACGTGTCAGAGAAAAGATAATTCTGAATAGCTGTGATGCACATTATTTCTTGTAAAGTTGAACAGTGAGTTTATATTTATTTTACTGGTAGGAGGTTGTCTCAGTCTTTAAAGACACTCAAGTCCATACAGCGCAAAAAATACACAATATTTAAAGAGGGGGGAAAATTTACTCAATGCCTTAATGAAAAAAGCAGTAGGCATCTCAAATTAGCTAACTATATACTACCTTATCAAAAATGTTCTTTAATGCTGTTAAGGGGAAAATGCATACTTATAAGGTACTGATACTAGATATTGGAGATGGAAATGACCAAAATTATTAATCAGAACATTCTGTTCTTCATCCCTGTAGTTTCAGTTGTGACATGCAGACAAAATGTAATTTATGCATTCAGAATATTTTTTTAGACTTTGTCTTCCATGTAAAAACATGTTAGAACACTTATTATTACAACCGAGAATTTGTTTCCTCAGATAACAGTGAATAGTAATTTGACTCCTGTAAACTCATTTTTGGCAAGTATTTCCATAACCAATTTCTAAAGATTGTATATCAGCAGTAAAACTCTCAAAAATGCTGCCAATATCTGCTATTTATAAGATTTTAGGGGGGAAGGATTAATATAACTAACTAGAAATCTCCTTTACGTTGTTCCTCTTGTTTACAAAGACTGTAATCCAGTCAGTGAACAACAGCAATAACAAACAACATGTGGCTTAGATGATACCGTAAGAGCACTCAAAGATAAAGGTGAGGAAAATAATTGTGAACTGCTTGAAAAAGATATATTAAGTTGTAGTATAGGCCCTGATCATTGTTCTATTTTCAGGACCAGGCTGAGATATTTACATAGCATAAGTGGTGTCAGAGATCTCTAAAAGTAGCTCAGAGCATTTATTCCTGCTTAAGCTCTGAGCACCTCCATCCACACTGCTTATTTTCTAGTAGAAATCCACTGTGATTTCTGAGATTCTGAAGGCACAGAGCAGGTATTACCCTCCCTTTGAAAGCTGATGAAGAGCATATTAAATAATGTAAACAGCAACAAGGAAACAAAAAATAAGTCCAGCACACACAAGTCTATCTAGCTGGTATTTAAAATGGCTAAAATACAAATAACATCATCCCCTCCTCAAAAAAAAAAAAAAAAACAAACAAACCAAAAAAACCCAAAAAAAAAAAAAAACAAAAAAACAAAAACCAAAATATCCATAAAAGAACTAAAAGGATTGTTTTAGTCTACAAACAGGTCTAATAGAATGGACAAATTAGCCAGTGTAAACAGCAGTTACTGCATTGGGTGATTCAAAGTGAACTTAAAGATTCACTGTTCTGCAGGTGTTTTACATTGGAGGAATGGTATGGAAAATCATTTGATGGGGAATAAATGTTTAAACACAGAAAATATTTTCACATATGCTTAGAAGTTCTGCTAAGTCATATCCAAGAAAAACCAGTTTCACTGATCAACGTGCTTTCAAGAATATTGAGGAATTCTCTTCTATTAGTACCCGTTTCACTAAAGAGTATGTGATTTGTAGAAGATTTGAAGCCTTTAACTTCCTCTAGAAGATCAAGTGGGCAATAAAAAACAGAAGCATCAGTTATCTGTAGTTATTTTTAAAATGGAGCTCAACACAGAAATGAGTGAAAGTAAAGATGCATGTTGATGAAGTATTTCAGGCCTAGAATCAGATTTCAGGATGAACAAATGAAAAGAGTAGAGCTCAGAGCAGCTGGAGTCACATTTCTAATTTGGATTTGTGAACCTAGATGGCTGGGCTGAGACTGTGGTCTGGAATTTTTCCACAGTTCATCTTTTCATTTGGGCTGACTGCTAGCAGAAATAGGAGTGCTACAATTGGCTAAATTAATTGCCATTTTCTTGTTTGCCAATACTGTTAGCTTTAATAATCTAGTCTATTTTCAAGACCTACCAACAGTATATTCATGTACTTTTTTTCTCTTTACATCAGTCCAAGACTTTCAGTCAATTTGCCCTACCGTACGTCACATACGTAGCTACACTATTTATTGATTCCTCACTTCCACCCACAAATGGCCTATAAAACCTCTCAAAACAAAGTGTATGATTTACAAGGCAATCTCAGCAAGAAACAGCAAATGGTCTCATACATTCCAATGCCCCTGTAAGATCAAGTGAATACTCTGGGCAAAATATAAGTTGTTCTGTACAAGTCTAAAGTGTGCTTCAAGCACTTTTTTATGTGTAGAGATGATGAGGTGACTCAGATGTAAAATATTTATTGTCAGGGACCAAGACCAGTCGTAATGGGTAATGAGTGTTTCTTATTTCCTTGTAAAAATAATGCGAGGGAAAGGTGTGATTGTGAAGCCGAGCTTAGTCTCAAGTAGGGTCCGTTTCCTGCAAAATTCATTGTGCTCCAGATTCAAGGTGCCCAGGTTACATGGAAAAACACAGTCCACTGCATGTGGCATGGAATAGAAATGTTTAAATGGTGCCATTTCAAGCAGTGATTCAGTCCCTATACATTTTGAGATAGATTAGTGGAGTTACTAATGGAGTTGGAATGAAATATAAGAGACAAAAGTATTAACTTTCTGTTGAGACCATGAATAGGTGGCAATAAAGAGTATGAAGTGAGAAATCTTCAGGAACCTGACAGTAGTACTCCTAAGGAAAATTTTGCACTGTGATACTTTTTTTGGCCTCATAGTATTACTTTCAAGGTCAGCCTATGGCTTCATATGAAAATTGGGAAAAATTATATTAAAAACTATGTACAATTTTTGCTTATTGTCAAAATTTATGCTATCACATCTTTTTCTATAAAAAGAGGAAAAATAAGTGAGGCTTACTGAATTGTATTCAATATGCAGTATGTCCTGCATAGTCACATCGAATGCCACATTAGGCATTTGAGTCTTATAAGAAAATGTCCTGGTGATCAGGTATTTAGAATTTTAAAGAGTAGAAGCCTGATCTAAAGTTCTTAAATGTATGTTTAGATATCTAATAAAAGCCTTGTGCTGGTTTTGGCTGGGTTAATGTTCTTCATAGTAGTTAGCATGGGGCTATGTTATGTGCTGGAAACAGTGTTGATAAATAAAGATATTTTAGTTAGTGCTGAGCAGGGCTTGTGCAGAGCCGAGGCCTTTTCTGCTCCTCACACTGCCCCACCAGTGAGGAGGCTGAGGGTGTACAAGGAGTTGGAGAAGACGCAGCTGGAACAGCTGACCCCAAAGAGATATTCCAGACCACCGGGTGTCATGCTCAGCATATAAAGCTGAGAAAGATGGAGGAAGGAGATGTTGTTCATTGTGATGGCGCTTGCCTTCTCCAGTCACCGTTAGGCATGATGGAGCCTGGCTTTCCTGGAGGTGGCTGCCCATGGGAAGTGATGAATGAAGTCCTTCTTTTCTTTTGCTTTTGTGTGCGGCTTTTCCTTTCCCTCTTAAACTGTCTTTGTCTCAACCCGTGAGTTCTCTCACTTTTATTCTTCCAATTTTTGTTCTCATTCCACCAGGCAAGGAGTGAGTGACTGGCTGCATGGGGCTGAGTTTCCAGCTGGGTTTAAACTATGACAGGCCTATTGTCTTAAGATTATAAGATGTGTAGCTTTCTGTCACTGGACTGGGTTTGTGGGTTCTTTTGCAAAAAAATGTTACATTCAAAGAAGTATTTCAGTGTT
Source organism: Aphelocoma coerulescens (assembly GCF_041296385.1). NCBI lineage: Eukaryota > Metazoa > Chordata > Aves > Passeriformes > Corvidae > Aphelocoma > Aphelocoma coerulescens. Next base: position 83,382,005 of record NC_091015.1, read on the forward strand.
AAATCTCTAAAAAGAGGTTTAACAACACACTACAGTGGAATTCTAATTAGCACAATGCAGCTTATTAGAATCAAGATATTAATTCTTAAGGATCAAGATATTAAATAATTCAGGCTAGGTGTATAAATAATGTACTTGCTAACAATAAGTTTACTTGGTCCTGAGAATAACTGGTTTAAAGTAGTGGAATGATGCCAAAAAGGTGAAGATATACTGCAGAGGAAGCATAATGAAAACGAATGTGAAAAATATGAAGAAAAATAGACATATTAATGTATCATTAAAATTTTCATTGCGGTAAATAAAGCATGTTAAATATCAACCTATAAATATGTAAAATTACATAGCTTAATTTTACTCAAAGGACTGGAGAATATTTTCAGGTATTAGTTCCTAAATAGCAAATATGTTTGGGGTTTTTTTAATGTCAGGTTTAATCCTGAATGATACCATTTAGGAATCTGTGGCAATACAGCAAGATACATTCAGTAATGTCTATGGTACCCCAATGTGTACCCAAATGTGCTGTATAGACAAATACATGCCGGATTCATTTTTTTCATCTTGTGGACAGAATTTAATACTTTGGCTTTCAACACTAAACAGCAAAATAAAGAAACCAGCTGTAGACAGGGTTAACTGTGGATGAAGAGAGTTACAATTCCATTTATTTTTGTATTTTAGGGGTATAAAGGGATAAAAATCAAAGGAAACATCTCAACATGGGTATTATCAGAAGATGAAACTTTTTTGAGCGAGATTACAAGTGATTTATAGAGGTCAGGACCAAGTGAAATTTCTTAACATTAATCAACTTTCTTAAAACTTTTTGGAGGTATAAAAAATATATGACTTTTACCAGCTATTCCCTCTTTCTGAGTCCATCGTTTACGCACTGTACAATATGATTGCCACTTTGAATTAAACACCTTTTCACACCATTTGCTGTGCAGATGGCAAAGTGCTCTGAGAATGACAGAGCTGAAACCCCAGGAGCTCTGAGCAGTGCACTGGAAATACATCACAATAAGCAGATACCTATTATCTACTCTTGACTTGGCTGTAATCTCCTCCTCCAAATCCTTGTCTATCTGCTCTTCCCTTTGACTTTTTTACTCAAAATACACTACCTCTGCACTTTTTTAGAAAGCTTTGGAGAGGAGATCTCTGTCAAAGTCTAGACCACCCTCTGCAAAGTTCAACAGTTTGACAATTTGCACCTCTCACTGCCTGGCAGCCAGCAATGGGTAGCGTCTCTTCTGTGCTCTCAGCTGTGAACATGTTTGTCAGTGGTGTGAGAGAAGGAGCTGCTTAAAGCAGCTGTAGAGCAAGTCCTGTGGTGCTCCCCATGCCCCTGGGCCATCCAGATTCTGCCAGTCAACGTTCTGGAAGATGGGTAAAAGAACAGGGATATCACATCACCTCTCCTCCATGTATCCTCCTGATTCCGTGGCTTTCACACCTCCTTTACAGCTGCACTCATTCCTTTCTCAGATCTTGCTTTCATCTTAAACCCTTGTACCTGATTTTCAAATGGCCATTTCCTAGCCAGATTTCAAGAATTCTAGTCTATTACCCTGCTCATTCTGCCCATCAACCATCTTTGACAGTTAACCATATTTTTCTCCATGAGATATTCTCTGTACTACATTGACTTTTGAGCCTGTGCCCCTTCCCATATCTACTCCTAGGTTTTTAGTCACTCTTTACTTAGTGTGTCTTTTAAAGGACTTTTTCTTCTTCTAGTTCCTATGTTTCCTAGAGTTCAGTCACGACTCCTCATTCTCCGTACTTCCTTAGGTTAACTTCAATCATAGATGCAGATTTAATTCTGAACATTTTGCAGGCAATGTAGTGCTTTAATTCCATACTCCTAAAGAATATCTTAAATTCTTATCTTGTCTCTCTAACGTAAATAACTAGCACTTCAGCCTTCCTTCTTTCTCCCAATCCATTTTCTATCCCTCACCTCACTTCATGCTTCAATGCTTACTTTGACATCATCAGATTTTGATGTATCTCATCACCCACAAATCAAGGTTATGTTAGATATACACAGATTTTCTGTATATGGTTTTCAACTTTAGCTCTTGATAAAATGGCAGCTTGCCATCTCCTTGCAACACCTTTCACAGGTATAAGAACAGAATAATTTTCAACTGTCCTCCTTCAGAATGCCACTTAGAGAATTTAATCCCAGCTTCCCTTTTGCCTATTTCTCGACTTATTGTGTCTTCATTATATCAAATATACTACTTGTTCCCAGGACTCTCAAATTACCTCTCTATTGATTTATTTAAAAGGAAAACTTTTACTTCTATAGAATAATTTTCTATAATATCTTCTTCTTATTGAAATACTCCATAAACATCTGGCTTTATCATACTTTAAATCCATTTTAAAAATCCTTCTTTTTAAAGACAGCTTTAATGAACAAGGGGCTTATAAGAAAGATGAGGACAGACTTTTTAGTAGGGCCTGTTGCAATAGGACAAAGGATAACTCTTTTAAACTAAAAGAGGATAGCTTCAGATTAGAGATAAGGAAGACATTTTTACAATGCAGGTAGGAGAACAGATGAGGGTAGTGGAAGTTGGAACAGGTTGCCCAGAGGGATGGTAGATGTTGCATCCCTGGAAATATTCAAGGTCAGGCTTGGTGGGGCTCTTAGCACCTTGATCTAGTTGATGATGTCCCTTCTCAGTGCAGGGGGGTTTGGACATAGAAGACCTTTAAAGGGCCCTTCCAACCCAAACTATTCTATGATTCTGTAACATGAAGATTTTATACTTCTGCTGTACCAAGATCACTATCTGTCTTTCTCTTGTGTTCTTCCAATTGACTGTCTCACACTGTTTCTTCTTGTTATATTCTGTAAGCTCTTTGAAGCTTGGATGATCTTTCCATTTTGGTTTGGGTCAGTATGTTCCCAGTTCATTACAATATTCTTGCCCCTTCATGAATTGCCTCCCAAAATTGCTCCTTTTACTGGGCCATTGTTCCAGAAAAGGTCCATAAAATGTTTATCACTTTCTCAAGGATTTAATTTACTCATTAACAATTTTTTAAATAGAATAACATAATTTAGTATACATTTTGGCAAGGCTCAGATTTATTATATGGGTGAGTTATTATCGTGTTATCACAAAGAACTGGAGATCAAAATTTAAATGCACGATGGACATTCTTATGTCTGGATTTCAGAACAGGACTGGAAGCTGATCTTGGCTTACTGGGGAGTTCTCAGGGACAATTCATGCAAGTAAATGCCTGTTTAGGTGCACTTAATGCAGCAGTGGAGTAAACTGCTGTGTCCTGCAGAAAGGAATGAGCTCAAACAACATGCTAAGGGAGGGGAATAACTGAATGAAAAGTTAAAAATACCCTGCTACTTTTTTTGCTAGGGAAGAAAAAAAAAGACCAATCAACAACACTGAAGAAAAAATAAAAGATCCTATGCACAGATTTCAGAAAATGAAATAGACTTGTGTCCAACTATATTTACAGACAGAAGCAATAAGTCAAACTTGTTACTGTGGAAAAATTGTATAAACTTATAAAACTGTAAAAAGCTTTCTATCACTTCTGAAAGAATGACACAAAAAAACACCTTCAGAAACACTCTTGTTTGTAGGGACTTACAACTAATAATGCATTCTACTTTTCCAAGAAATATTTTTGCAAAAGTGGTATGTGATATGAACATATTGTACTGCCCTCTCCTCACCCAGCATAAATATATATTCTAAGAAAATGAATCATTATAAAATTTAAATTGTTGGGGGTTTTTTGTCTTTCAGATCAGAGAGGAAATTATTGTCTAAAAGCCGTAGCCAGAAAAAGAATAAAGAAGTGCAATTAACATTTACAGTAAATACTGATATATGTAGTAAAAACAAAAGAAACTTAGAAGTGCAACCACAGTAATTAGTAGTGACTTAATTTACAGCTATTGCAGCAAGGAGTTAGTGAAGTACCTCGAAGGTTATTTTTTTCAGACTTCTAGCTCAGTGAAACAGGTTTCCTCTTCCATTTTGTGGCATCCACGGATCCCTGTAAGGAAGAGAGAACTGCATACAACTGTATCTACCAATTGGATTCTTTTCTAAGCAAAGGCTCAGCAAATCCAATCTGAGGTCTTCTTACGCTTAATGAAACAGCCTGAATCTCCTGTTGAGGAATCCTGGCTCCTTCTGCTTCGTGCTGTATGTAAGGATATAATTGTCAGACTTGAGTTTGCTGTTTATCTCTTTTAAAGATACTAAAAGTAGGGAAATCCAGTATTTTGTTTATTTCAAGTGACCCTTTCAGCTTTACTCAAGTCTAGAAATAATCTGAAATACTGTGCACCATTACTGCTATCCTAACAGGAAGAAAACCCTCTTTGTTCAAGAGCCCAGATCTGCCAATCCACATATTAGGCAAGACTGTTACCTATTGCATAGTTTTTCCCAGACCAGTACATAGATAATTTCAGACATGTTGGGGTTTTAGTTTAGTCCTAGTTTTTTTTTCCTGTTAAAGGAATTTTTTCCCATATGCATGTTGCTAGGGGACAAATGGCTGTGCTTAAGGCAGACAAAAGGACCTGGTTGCTCTTTTTGTTTCACCTGGGAGTGTGGGCAGTTTCGGGCATTTGGAGAGAGAAGCTGCTGGTTCTTTTTGGCTGTTCTTTCTTTTCTGCGGAAAAAGATCCCAGGATCCCTGGCCCACCTTCCCTGCCCTGCTGGAGGCTGGGCTGTGGCTGCCCTGCCCTGCCTCTGATTCGAGCCTTCGCTGTGTTGTAGCCGTGCTCGCCCTGCCTGCCTGGACCTCCGGGGGATTCTCCGTTTGGATACATGTCATCTGTCCTCCGGGATTTGTGCTCATCCCTGCCGTTCCAGCCTGCTGTTCCTGAAGGTCCAGCCGGACACCGGGGCCAGCCGTCTGGGGTTTGTGAAGCCTTTGTCCCATCCCTTCCCGGGATCCCAGGGCACCAGTGCCGCCTGCTCGCTCCGGAGCGCCCCCTGCAGCCGCGGGGGAACCATCGCACCTGCCCTGCTCACCGGGAGCCGCCAGCGCCCCTGCCGGCTGCGAGCGGAACTGCACCCGAGGGGAAAGGGCCTGACAGCCGAGAAGGCTGGGACTGGGTTTGGGATTGTTTGCTCTTACTGCCATAGTTATTGGTGTTTGTTTGACTGGTTATACACATATAGATATATAATAGTAAAGAACTGTTATTCCTATTTCCCACATCTTTGCCTAAAAAGCCCCTTGATTTCAAAATTATAATAACTCAGAGGGAAAGGGGTTACATCTGCCATTCCAAGGGAGGCTTCTGCCTTCCTTAGCAGACACCAGTCTTTCAAACCAAGACAAGACATGATCTACTAGCCAGTTACAGCTGAGGCCCAAGGACAGTCATCTTTTTACTGAAACAAAGAAAATCTAATGGGATTCCTCAGGAACAGCAGCAGGGTACAGCACCCTCCTGACCCACTGCCCAGCGCCTCATGCCCTGGGAAACACCAGCTCTCTTTCTCTGGCTGTCAAACGGGTAAACCTCCCCATAAGTCTCTCTCTCAGAGTCCATAACTGGTGTAGCAGAGGTTAAATAATCTGTGCAGTGTGGGTATGAAATCACACACTGGTCTTAAACTCCTTATTTTAGAATGTTAGCAGTGATCTTAAAAATACTGCAAGTTTTCATGTGAGATGTGCTATTATTCTTGCTGAAATAAAGCCATTCTGATGTCAACAAAGAGAAATCATATGATTTATCTGTACCTAGATGTCTACTGTAGCATGACATTAATTACTTTCTGGAAACGTTTATTTCTCTTTAATGACTATAGAGAAAGAGCCTAGGGTGATGCCGATGTAGAACTCCAGACAATAAATATAGTTGGATTAGTGAATCTCAGATCTGAGTGGCAGTCAACTGCCTGTGTTTAGCTACAGCTCACCTGAGACAAGCCCCTAAGTCAGATTAACCATAACTCACAAACCGGTTTAGCTTTACTTGTGTTCATTCAGCTCTCACATCTGTGGAAGTACCAGTAAGAGAAAAAAGTAAAAATAAGTGCTCCTTGGGCAGCCCAAGACTCTGAGTTGTATCAAGACCAGTGCATTGTAACTGGGCACAACCAAATCTCTTACCTGGACTCTGCGCCAAAAAGGAATTGCTTTTCAGATGTGCTCAGCTCTGGAGTGGGATGCCCTGCAGCACTTATGGCCAGATATGCAGGAAACCAACACCTTTCCTCTCACTGGGATGAGCCACTTCAAAGGATACTGGTATCATAAATCTTTCTATGTAGGACCTAGGTATCTAGCTGGGGAGTAGAAGGGTCTTACTGTTAATTTAATAATGAATTTGATCATGAATGGCAGTAAGTTTATTAGCCAATGGCTCAGTGTTTAACAGCATGAACTCAAGATCAGCATCCCCGTCAGTACCTTGTATTACTGAGATGAAACAGGTGGCAAAGCTAATGGAAATGAAATTAAACCACGCGGCCTAGGTTTACACCTAACTGCATCACCTTTTACTGTCTTATGATTGGCTGCAGAGGGGGGAAAAAGCTTAATATTCTTTATTTGTAAAACATCTGAATACAAGGAATGGGAAGGAATGATACTGCATTGCTAAGGCCACAGGAGAGGAGCTGTGATCTCATCACTGATGAGTTCTCAGACTTTATTGAAGCATGAGCATTTTTTTCTCTAAGCACAACCATGCTGAAGCAAAAAATTGTTTCTAACTCAGCTAAGCCAGACTCCAGTATGAAAAGGGTAGGCACTTTCACCCATTCCTATAGTTTCAGCTGTAACATTTTAAAATGATTGATTTTTCATCAACACTAAACTTGATTGCAGGAAACTTTAAAATGAAATAGATTTCTTTTAAAAGGGAATGAATTTTAAAAGAGAAACAAAGCTGCTTCCTTCAACAATTTAATTGGTTATTTAATGTGTTTTACTCTGAAAAAAACACTTGGTGTATGCATTATATTTTCAACTCCCAGCAGACTGAACAGGCAAAGTTTAGTTAATAATTTCTATTATAAAAAATGTTGTATGCAAAGGGTCCTTATCTTTCTAATTCTTAAAAGTGTATATAGATGAAAAATTGATTTATGCCATTGAGAAAAATGATGTACATTTTGACTGTGATAGTTCTTACCTTGCAGTGGACTAGACTTTTCTTTACAGAAACAGAACTCAGCATTGAAGTTTAATGTTTGCAAAGTTTTAGAATATTTTACCTGTAGTACAGTCATATCTTCGATATTTTTGGCACCACATAAACTTAAGCTTAATAGCATAATATAGTCCTCAATTTATAATAGGTTTGCAATTGTGACAGAACATGAGATTTTTTTAAAGGTGTGGTTTAGTGTAGGGTAGTGTTGATTGACAGAAATGTCACTGAATCTGGTAACTATAAAATTTGTGCGATCTTCCTTGAAAAGCTACTTTATGAAAATTAGTTAATGCAAATATCTATTTTGGTTTAGTTTGTTTGGGCTTTTTAATAGGTTGTTGGGGTTTTTCTTCCTTGATAATGAGGAATTTATATTAAAATTTTTCAGTAGGCTAAAAGTACTAGAAATTCCTGGATTTTATTGTTTCTGTCACTCCTTAAAATGAGAGAAATTACAGTTCCTTCTTTACCTTCTCCTTCCAACAAAGTAAAGGAGAATTGTGAAAAAAAGGAACCAATCCAACAAGCTCTAGCATGTTTTTTTTTTTTTTTTTTTTTTTTTAAGGTTTGTGGTACCTAATTATTTCTTACATTATTGGATCATTAATCTGAGTAATTCCATCATTTTTTTTTAGTTACTGGAGTAGCCTCTGAAATAAAATATTCCCCATAAAAATAAACAAAGGGTTTTTTTCTCATATTTCTGTGTTTTACGAAGTTTAGTGGTTTAAAAGCTACATTTCCTGCCTGAGTTATTGAGATTCCTCCACCAATCAAGTCTCAAGACGATTATCTCCAGGCAAAAAGAAGCTTTGAAGACTAAAATGGTATAAACTCCTAATTTTGGAATGACTTATGTTAGGGGGAAAGAATCCCATCTGGAGTCATATTTTTTTTTAAATCATAGTTTTATCATGACTTGGAGCGTAATGTTTTCCTAGTGCAACATCTAAGTACACTCTGGACACCACAGAAGAGGGATTATGCAGTATGGTGGATCTAACTGAGACATATTTCTTAAAGTTTATAGTGAATATACAAAGGAAAGTATCCAAAATGAGTAAAACATCTTTCCATATTAATCTCTTACACTCCTACTCTCCTACTCTTCTTGAGTGCTTTTTGTGTTTCCTGTAATTTCTGAATGAAACATGAACTATATTTTACAAAAAAAGAAAAAAAAAGAAAAAAAAGATAAAACTAAAAAAAAGAAAAAAAAAAGAAAAAAGGGAAAAAAGAAAAAAGAAAAAAAAGAAAAAAGAAAAATGTATTCTGATGAGAAGTTAAAATGAATTTTATGTTGCAAATATTTTATGGTGCCTGAAAATATTAATTTATTTCAATTTTATAGGGGTTTTTTTATCATCTGTTATGAGACAAAGCAGAAAAAGAGGACTTTTACTTTCTCCAGAGTAGTGGTACCTCAGGCCTTCTAACTGTGCTAAAACTCTTAGGGGAACCTGTTGGGAATTGAAGTGAGAGGATGCCTATGGGTTCTCCCCACCTCCTGATGGAATGGTCAAGCCATGATGAAGTTTCTGGTAGGACGTACCTTAATTAAGACTGAGTTACTATGCTCTTCCAGGACTATTTTTGTCTTGCCCATATTCCTTCCTCTTCAACTGCCATAAAATCATATCTGCTTCCCCCCGATAAGGTTTATTCTGAGTTTGTGCCTAAATTTGGAATGAGCTGTTGGTATGTTACCAACTTTTTATAATTTATCTTCCTCACAATTTGTTTATCAGTGAAATTCCTCAGATGCTGCAGAAAGACAGATAGAGTTTTTTTCTTCATAGGCTTTCTGTTCTCACTTCAATCTTCAGTGCATAAAGGAAAAAAAATAAGTTCCCTAGAGAGGTGACTGTTCTCTCAAGCATCAGGACAACTCTGCTGTCTCCCAGCAGGGGAGCAGCACCATAGCAGTAAAACCTGACCAAGTCCTAGAGCCCTAGTTTTTAACCTGGAGGTGAAGTCAGTGGCAAAAGGCAAAGCAGACTGAACCAATTACCACATTGGGGAAAAGCAAACCCCAAGAACACAGAAAAAAAATCCCCTGCAAATGCAGTGATGGCTTTACATGAGTGTAAGTATCATTCTTACTGATTGTGATTGTTCATGATTTGACTTTTTAAAAGGAAAGGGACTGAAGTTTACAGTATCAGTATGTAAAGAACTACTGTATTGAAAACAAAAATAGGCACCATATATTAACAATACAGAAAAGTATTCTGGAGTTTATTTTTAGTTTTCTAGATTATCCAAAACCATTTAAACATGTGCCTTTATTTGCTATTTTTAGTGGTGTCCATGTCCCACTCTGGAGAGGACCAGGGAGGTTCTAATGATTCCTGTGGCAAAATTAGACACAAAGGAGGTCGATGTTACACCGACAAACAGTTTATTAATAGGGAAATTTGCCCTAGCAACAGAGATGGGAAAGGTAGAGATAAAGGAAGGAAAAGAAGCAATATAACGGAGAGGAGAGAGAGAGAGAGAAAGAGAGAGAGAGAGAGAGAGAGAGTGAGTTACCGCCATGGATCCAACGGTGTCCCATTGGTCCAATTTGATCAAACAGTGGCCAGCTGATGCATAAACAGGGCAGAAGGCTGACAGGTGATGCAGTTCATAATTCCTTACATACAGCATAGCCCCTCCCACAGTCAGGTCGTCTGAAGAAATGATTGGTTCTTGAGGAGGGTTGCCCAAAGATATCCTCCTAGCAGCAGAGCCTCTCTCTGCCCTCAAGGGGGTTGTCCAAAGAAATCTTCCTAGGAGCAGAACCACACAGCAACAGAGCCTCTCTCCATCCTCCTCCCCCTGCCGACCATGGATCCCAGAACATTCCTTTTCATGTCTGCTGCCATAGGTCAAATGCCACTTCTCCAGTGCTCTTCTGAGTGCAGAAGTGGCAACTAAAGCGGTTAATGTTAGTCCTTGAGGTAAAACAGATTTTTAAGCAACAGCTCAAAATAAAGTTCAAGCAACGCTGAGACATTTTCATCTTAACATTTATCTGTCCCTCTCAAGTGGCCATAGGAATAAATGTTTATGCTACCATATGTCTTTTATGAAGTCTATGGTTATTCTGATATTTTGGGGTTTTCTGTGCATTCAGGTGTTCATTGTGCAGTGTCTGACAACAGGCACTACAAATTCAGATTGTTAGGTTTTGTTCCAGAGGAAGGCTAGTGAGGACCACTGCTACTCCAGAGAAATCTCAGAAAAACTTGTATCACATAAAATATTCCATGAACTAGAACTAAGGGGAACACAGATAGCAATACAGGCCTTGCTGTCCTTCTTCAAGCTGGAAATAGAAAAGCATCTACTGCTCTTCATCCACTGTAGAGAGAGCAAGATGTGTCCTCTCCCTGTATGTCATCTGATTTTTCATACCTGCTGACTGTGCTGGCTCTCTCTTGCCTACCGTGAACCTAGAAGGAGATAAAGCTTCTTTCATTCCTAAATAGATTTATTTAAGGAAAATTTTTAAAAAAACATTTACTCAAGAATGATGACTCCCTTGGTGTGCCTCTCACTGTGGGTCTTTTGCACGCAGTAATATTCCGGTGTTATAAGGAACTTGGCTTATAAACTTTCCAGGGACAGAGAATAGCCAAGATGCTGTAAACATTTCACCTCTTTACATTCATACTCTCTAGGAAACTTCAGTATGTTCTATTTATTGAGGAAAATCTGGAATGATCAATTCAAATGAAAAAAAATTCTACCATGTGTGTCTGTACTTGAAGAAAGAAATTTTAATTTATGTTCTATATTTTAAAATTTATGTAAGTATAATTATATGTGTCTTATAATTTGCAGTAATTACACAATGGGGTTACAGGTGTAAGAATAATGAGAACTCAATGATAAATATTTTCAAGAGGTTTTTTCCCCTCCATTAGTAGAATATCAGTTAGATAGACTTGTTTCTGCATAACTACTAAGAATATATGTAGGATTGCTGATTGCATGTTTTACTTAACATGAAGTCTTTTTCTCAAAAAATATCTTCCTTTGTGATCTGAAATGCTACCACTTTGATATATCTATTCCACAGAGGTACCCAGATTACTAGGAATTATTTTCTTACTTATTTTGTGAATGGTTCTGCATTTCTCTAAAAATCAACTTCCTCCTCTGCAAAAAACCCCATCAAACTACCAAACTACCGAAACCAAAACACTCAAACAATGAAAATAGAAACTCAAAACAACTCAACAAACATTTTCCTCTATTTGTGAATTTCACCCAGGTGAAGGGTGGAATGATTTCCAAATGGGTTTGGGAATAAAAATTTTGACATTGGAGATGAGAAAACAAGCTTAAGGCCAGGTTGGATAGGGCTTTGAGCAACCTTATATAGTGGAAGTTTTCTCTGACCCTAGCAGGGGGGTTAGAGCGGGATGATGTTTAGGGTCAATTTCAACTTATGCCACTCTATGATTCTATGAAAAGTAGACAGTTTTGCAAGATGGGTGGCACAATGGGTAAGATATTTTATTACTATATAAATTTTCAGGATCAGAGCATTGCAGCCTTCAACTAAAAGATTAAAAATCCCTTTGAATTTCAGAAGTCTGGAGTGCTGAAATCTCATTGACTTCCTCACCAATAGGAAGAATACTGGTGGTGTGAAAAAGTGAAAAAATGAAAAATTTGGGCTGCCTTCCTAAAAGGCCATTCTTTAGTACTGATGTGGTTTTCCTGATTTAAAAAAGAAAATCAGAATAATTTTATAATGCTAGTTTACTATATAAATGGTACATATATTTTTTGAACTCTGGATTTTCAGACATGCCTTGTAATTTAGCTGCATTTTATTATTCTAGGAAAAACTCAGAGGAGGATGAAAGTGTTATCAAAAAGCTAAATAGTTCCTGTAATGTGCAGTCTGATATCACTATGAATCCTGAAATAAGCATATTTGTTTCTTCTAACTACTACTTTTTAGTGGGAAGGAGGGCATCATATATTTGACAATTGTCTAAAAGTCAGATCAAGCAAACTTGGCTGCCTCAGTCCACATGCACAAACAACTGGAAACAATCCATTTTGAGGAGGACAACACATGAAAAAGAAAGACTGTAATGGTCATGCATTGAGGTAACAATTATTTGCAGCATAGAGATCTAAACAAGCTTCCGTGGAAGAGGATAAATTCTAGGGCTTGAACTTTATAGTTGGGTAGGTTTTTTTTACAGCCTTAGATAAGTTCATTTCATCTTTCTATGTTGTTCTTTGCTCTTGTATTCATGAAGGGTAACATTTTGATAAAATGGGCCAGAAAATGGGAAAAAAAATGGAAAAAAAAGTCATTGGAACTGGACTATTTCATAAGTCTGGAAGAACCCAATTAATTTCCAAAGCAAGTTATTTATTTCATGTTTCATGGAAGACACATGAAAAGATACATTCTCTATTTTTTTTAATGATGTTTAGTGTACAAATGCAAAATAAAAGGGTTAATTTACCTCACATCTGGATTTGACAGCAGAAAAGACAGATGCTGCTGTTATTGGCTTCTGAACTTGCTTTTGTATCTGTCCATTAGCTCCATGGAGATGTCAGCAACTGAGGACCCACTTTAGCAGAAAATTGAGGTTAAAGGCCACCTTTCTGTTTCCAGTCCCACTACCACAAAGTTTAACCAATCTTGTCTTGCTACAGCCTTGCTATTGGAATTCCTCCTGCTCTATTCATCTCTCTGAAGCCGAGCTTGAGGCTATAGCTGATGTTCAGTAAGCAAAGTGGTAGAAAAGCCTGTGTTTTTGCACTCTGCTGTCTTGATTAGCAGAACATGAGCTGCTTTACTTTACAAAAGGGGAACTGGATTATTTGAAATATAATTTTTTTTCCTCCTCTCTGATGAGGATTCAATCATCCAGGAAATGTTGCCAAGAAACTGACTTAACAAAATACAGAAATCTGCTAACAGAAACTGGGCAGCAGCCAACTGGTTGACATCCAGCTATGACAAAAAGTGAAAGCAACATGTAATTCAAATACTCGAAAAGGGCAAAGGAATTTGTTCTATCAAAGGTGGCTGTTCTTCAAGGAGAAGTTGTCATGAATGTTCTTCATCTTCTTGTCGTGAGCAATCTTCATCTTGAACATCATTACTGTTTGAAAGTTAAAGTTTATAATAGTTTTCAGACATGTCAGTGTCTTAAAAAATGCTTCAGACCACTAAATATTCATGCTACTAGAGAACAGAATGATTAATGGAAATGCTTAAGAGTAAGAAAAAAAGTAGTTCTCATTTCTGATATCCTCTGTTATTACTGCAGAGGGAAAAGAACTCTGACAAAATCCAAATCCAAGCAAAATTAAATTTTCAAGTGAGATTGCGGAAACTGGACACGGTTCTTCAGTTAGCTGTCTATTCAGAGTAAAAATTATATACCTAGGAACATTTTAATAATATTCTTAGCTTTGAAACTAAATTTTACTTTTTCATGCTGTTCTAATAATAAAATTAAAATAGCACTGACATATGGCAAGATGGCACGTGGTAGGACTCGGTAGGCGTAGCTTTTCCTAGGAAAATGGTTTCATTTAGAAGGAATTTGCCTTCAGCATTGAGGCTTTGAAACTACCTTCCAGCTGTGCAGCCATGTGGAAATGTGACTTCTGAGGTGCAGGGTTTAGATATTTTGCTGGATCCTGGGCCATTAGGTTTATATTCAAACTGTGAAACATCAGTGCATGATTCCATGCCAGCGCAAGGTCTGGAATTATCCCAAATGCCTCTGTCTTGCCTCCCCTGGCTGGATTCCCATCAAAAGGCAGAGTAGAGGCCCAGGGTTGGAGGAGGCTGGACTTGGTTTGGACAGGTCTAGAGGAGTCCATCATCACGCCAGGGTATCCATATGAGCTGCAAACTAGTTGCAGTACAAAGTCTCCCACCTTCACCTTATCAAGAAATACTTCACTGATATCAAGGCTATTCAAAAGCAAAGGGGTCATATTCTATACAGAAGGCTACTCCTCTCCTTTGTAGTTTGGGAATAATATGAGCAAGCAGGAGAGTTGTTCTAAAATATATTGTCAGGGCTGCCTTGTCCTTGCAGGGCAAACCAAAGCATATATTACAATCCTTCCTAGCTTTTCCTAGCTCTGGTGTAAAACTTATATGAACAGTTTAGAGCTACCCATAGTTCCCCAAAACACATTATTTGCAACTGGAACTGTTACTTGTAACTTGGAGGTAGCTCATGGCCACTATTTCCTGGTTACTTGAGACTAGAGAAGCAGAATCCCCAAGTGTATTTTCCACCCACCACCACAGATTGCTTGTTCAAATACGACAGACAAAGCAGTTGCATGAAACTGACTCAGATGGTTGTGTCATTACCTGCTTATTACAAAATGTATAAATGTGCAGACACAGTGAGACACAGCACACATTACAACAAAATAATGTTAGATTGAAAGCAAAAAAGTAGTAAAGACAGGAAAGTGTGAAAGCTATCTAACATTTTCATTGTTATGTTTTTTTTTTTTTTTTTTTTCCTTAAAGGTCATGTCTACATATGTCTCAACATTTACAAAATTATTATAGTTGAGTACAATTTCTTCCAAACCAAAGAATAGTGTAATCACTACAGATAGTGGAATGGATTCTGATGTATTACTATCACAGTTCTTCTGCCACAGTAATCATATGAGAATAAGCTATTTCAGCAGAAATATTTTTATACCAGTTCACCTATACCCACCTTGGGGCTGGTAGTTTATATGGTGAAAGTGATGCAAACATCACACATAAACAAACATTTTAAATTCCATAGGTGAAATTGCATCTTACCAACTTCAATATGAATGGGAATATCCAACTGTTCAGTTTTCCCATTCATCAGATAGGATTAACAATGTTTGCTTACCTCATAGTAGTTCAGGGAAGATTAATTATTGTCTGTATATTTTCAATCTTTTTAGGATGAAAAGTGTTACACAGATACTAACCACTGCAAAAGAAGCTTTAATAACCTACAGAACAAGGTACTGCTTAGCTATGCCATGCTTTCCTCTGGAACTGCCTGTTCACAGGCATTAATCTTATCCTGAAATCTAGCAAGTGAATGTGTTCCACAGTTTAGGGGATTTTTAGGTCTGAGCAAAAGCAACTGCAGTGCTATTGCAGCGTGAGTGAAAAAACCCTAACTCACAGAATCATTAATTGTGTTCTTTTCCAAGGTGAAGAAGTAATTTTGCGAAAAGACAAAGTTGCATTCTTCTACCCGGTCCAAAAGAAACTCCTGGGGCTGCCCCACCCATGATAAACCTTTGTTACCTCGCATTGGGCAGGACTTTTATCTTTCCACAGAGAACCAGTAAGGGCTTCCCCTATGACTTACAGCAAGGACTATTAACCTCACAGATGTCACTGGGTTTTACACAGCAGTGCCACCATAAAAATTTAGAAATTTTACTCCATAATATTGTAAATCATCAGTTTCATCTTCCCAGAAGTTTTCAATTAGCAGGCCTAAGAACAAAAATTGCATGTGCTGCAGATCTGGCCTTGAAAATGCCATTATACATGAACATGCTTGATGCTAATAATAAAGTGCAAAGGATACAGATAGAAAATTACCAAATTAGTGACCTATGTCAGAGGAAAAGCAAAGGGCTTACAGTTATATTTCTTTCCTAATTTTCTTCTTATTTTTGAAAATTGAAGGCGAAAGCAGGAGTGGCACGATGTGAGGTTTCCCACGAAACTACAGAGCTAGATCACCAAAGCAACTGTAACATAAAGGAAAAAAATGCTGCTGAAGAACAGTCTACAGAGGAGCAGCTTTGTGTTGTTTGACTCCGACTTTCTTTTACTACTGAGCAGATTTTTGCTGATACTTAGATGTATAGTCCACTGTTAATTATTTTAAATGTACTTATTTGTCTTCAAGAAAAGTATATTGTTATTTGAGAAAAAAAAAATTCATTTTATTTTTATTACTTTATTCTCTTACTAATCAGTGGAAAAATATACAGATATTTTTCTTAACATGCTTTTAGTAACCATTCCACGTCGGACTAATATTCTTCAAGTTTTCATTTAAAACTGCTTTTCATTGCTAAGCTCTGCTGCCATTACTTTGTGTAGGGATTTAATCACTATTCTGAGTGTGCACACAATTTCTATTAATGCCAATTAATAAGCACTGACTGAAAAAAAGAACCACGTAATTGTTTCTAATTTTCATTTTTCACAGAAATTGTTTCCGCAAAGTATTTGTTACTTTTATGGTAACATAAATACATTTCCATTAAAGCTAAATCAACAGCAGAAGATTTCTATGTGTATTTTTTTTTTCCTTTTTCTTCCTATATTGAATATATAAAACCTTATAATTTGTGAATTTAATGGAATTTAATAATGTGAATTTTTGTGAATTTAATGGAAGTTCACAAACATCAATTATGTTGGACTGATCATGGATTTCCCTTGCATCTGTTGAAGTATGAATTATATCTGTTAGGTCTGAAATTATAAAGAAATGTAATATTCATAATTTGGGCATTTTCTCACAGAAGCAAGACCAAAGTTCGAGTGGAATTCCAATTCCCTTGAATTCTGGGGCAAAGTTCAGTGAAGACAGGCCTGGATTTCAGCATGCTTATTTTGAAGCATTCTGCTCACGTGTTATTACCTCAATGTGAAAATCTGAGTCAAACAAAAAAGAAAGCTTCTAGAAAGAAACAAGGTAGCCAGTTCTGGTGTCTGATTTTTGATAGCTGTATGGAGACAACTAATTATCAATTCCACTTTTGCAAAAATAGTCTGTTTGGAGTCACCTGAACAGTAGAAAGCAGGTGCTGCTTGTACAAAGAACTTCCTCTACTGCTCTTCCATATGTGGTTTTAAACACGTTTATAAATAAGTGCACTGAAATGTATTAAAAATTTCAACTCTTTCTGACAGTTTTATCTTCATATAGCTATACAGTTTTAATTTTCTTCTATCTCTGAAAAAAAGATTTTTAATGTGTTGTAATATCTTGCACCATATATAAATATGTATGTATATATATATATAACTTAAGAAAGATGTAATATTTTACACTTTGTCCAGCAGGGGAACAGGTAAAGATCACCTGGATATTAATTTTTAGTGTTAGGTTTAGGTTTTGCTTTTCCTCTTTGAGTGTTGTAAACCACAACTAATATTAATTTTTTTTTTTTTAAAGAACCTACTACTCTCTTCTAAACAAATAGAAACAGGACTATATTCTGAACATATATATCTTCCAATAATTTATTAACATGCATATGTATCCACCTTAAAATATCACATATCACTTGGCAAATGTGCATATATATTTTGGGAGAGTCCTGAATGTTCCTTCTCACAATTTTTTACATTTTTACTGGGGGTTTTTTTGTTGTTGAAAATAAGTTTTCACGGGTGGACTAACTTCATATTGGAAGATGTTTTCCCTCTAATATATGTATGTAAGTTTGAAATCTAATTTTTTTGTAGGTGGCTTTTTCCCCAAATAAGAATGTTTGGTGACAAAGAAAATTGGTATAATTTACTCTTTTGTCAATGAGAAATGAAATTGAAAATGGAAGACTAGTATATTATGAAGCTGTGACTGTTTATAATTGAGGACATCAATCCCAGTTTTCAGGATAGGCTGTTTTACTTTTTTTTTTTCCAAAAGGCTTGATAAATAATCTACACATATTTATTGTAGAACACCAAAGGTTTGGCTATGAAGGACTGTGGTGGGGAGCTGATTTATCTTAAAAATGCACAGAAATCAGTATACTGCTGATTCTAATCACACATTTCTCTAAAACTCATTTGAGTGTGTTTTTTCAACAGAGTAGAAGCTGAAAATCTGTCTCAAGCAGAATGCCAAATTTAGCAGTACGCCAGAGTGGCCTAGGGTAGGAGTGGCTCAAGTGCTGTAGCATCATTCCATACTTTCACAGTTTTTCTCAAGTTTGCAGCACTATTCAGGTGGAAATGTATGTATACATGTACTTCACAACGCCATGACAATGACTTTAATAAAAGGTAGGAAAAAATAAGCATTAGCTGTGCAAAAATATACAATCATAATAGATAAATTGTACTATACAGGCATGGTGTAACACAGTGTGTGGGTTCATGGAGGGCAGCTGCGTTTCCCTGAAACGCCCCTGGCTATGGGATGGTTCCGGTGGGTGCAGTACAGACTCCATCGAGCTGACTCCTTTCACCCGCGCGGCTCTCGGGCGTGGACCCTCATGCACACACACTCAAGCCGGATTGCTCAGCGTTACCAGAGGCCAAGAGTCAGGAGGGCTCTCCCATTTGGGTATTCCACGGATAACAGTTCATTGCTGCATTAACAAAAGAAACCAGAGACAAAAGAGAGCGCTCCCGTGCAGTGTCCAAGGTTTATGTAGGGGAGCAGAGGGAGCATCAGAACCAATGGTCTGAGGGCACGGGGGCGGTACAAAGGCGGGACTCGGGAATGGGAGACAATGGGAATGGTCTGGGGGTGTGTAGGGTAGCAAACCAATGAGGCAGACCAAGTCTGCACAGCACCACTAAGCCTGATGGGAGAGGCTTTTCCTTTCTCACCATGAGATTTGGGGGTGTTCTTTAACTTTGGAATCAGTCCACCAGCGGGCCTCTGCTATTTTGGGGTTCCTTGGCCCCTCAGCAATCATAGCTGCTGGCTCAGTCACCTCAACAATGGTAGACTGTTGTTAAAATTGAAAATTAGTTCTTTACCCATCCCCACTTCCCTCATCATAATTTTTGCTTTCTAGATGTTCATTGAAGGTGTTATAATTTTACTAAAATGAAATATTATTAAACTAAAGCTTGAATGCTGGGTTTGGTTTGGTTGGGGTTTTTTGGTTGGTTGTTTTTTGGGTTTTTTTTGGGGGGGGGGTTTGTTTGTTTTTTGTTTGTTTGGGATTTTTTTTTGTCATTTATGCAGTGAAAAAGCATAGGGATTCCTTAAAAACACACTTTTTAGCTTTCATGATGTTACTGTTTTGGTTTAAAAAATGTGTAAAAATAAGGTAAGCAAACGTATTAAAAGCACATTATGAGCAGGACCTGTACCAAGGAAAGTGAAACCAGTGTCCTATTCCTAGCTGGACCTGTGTCCCCTCAGAATGAGCTACAAACTACATGACTTTTATCTTCCTGTCTGGGTAAAAAAAAACCAGTGGAAATAAACTAAACAAATGGATCTATAACTGTTCATAGAATCCATTAATTTGTCCTGAATAGGTATTCCTGAACAGAAAATTGTGATATATGCATAAGACTGGGGGGTTTGTTTATTCATATCATCCATAAGATTATTCGAGTATGTTTTAATTCTTTGCTTTTACCTCAGTTTTTTTTCTGTAAAATATATATAGAATATACTTAAGAGTATGTACTTTGATTTCTTTCTATCTTATACATGCTAAGCTTTATTTTGGAAAATAAAACAAATATTTGTAAAGGATATATGAAAACAAAAGAGGATTTTAAGGAGCAAGGAGATTCCCAAGTGTTCTGTGGACCTTAAAATATACATTTTCAAATTAAAAGATACTGAAAACTGGATGAAAATGAGAACCTAGTTTGTAATCAACCGTAAAAAAAGGAACGATCTTTTGATGTGAATCTTACTTTTTAAGAAGAGAATGAAATTTCTATTCATGTTCTTGAACCCACATGTTCCAATACTTATTCAAATATTTTTTTTTTACTCAGAATTCACAAAATTTGCTGTTCTTACTCTAACCACTTTCAGAAAATGCAATTATAAATATTTACACCATTCTAGTAACTATTTCACATGTATTTCAAGAGCCGAATTGCATTAATTTTAACATCTTCCAATTAACTGAAGAAGTTCAGTAATAGCCAGTTTAGAGCTTTTTTGCCCTTCTTCTTCTCAAGTGAAACCTCCTGGTAGCTATTTGTCTTTTGTTTTGTTTTGTTTTGGTCATTATTTGTAAATCAGTATTTCAAGGGTTTGGAAAGAAGTATGCTAGTAAGAAGAGCAACATGAAAAACATTAGAATGAGGAAGCTAATACCTAAATTTATTTAGAATAAATCATGTCAAAAAAAGCTACCACATTTTTAACAAAATATGGTATATTCAGGAATCATCAATAAGGAATGAGCAACTATTTATATTCTCTAGATTTCATTTTTTCACTTGTAATAATTGGTTTCATTGCCCTTTAGTAATTGGTTATTTATTTGAAAATCAGAGTAAAATAAAAGCCAGATTCGTTCAAAGAAATGACTTCCAAAGCATCTCATCATCTTTATGGATGAAGAAAATACTCAAGAGCACAGACAAGTGTATTTCTATTAACTGAAAACCTGAACAGCTGAACAGGATGTTCAGTAAGGCTTTGTGTCTAACAAAGGACCTTTCAGTCTTCTAACTTTTTGAACTTATTCTTGATTTCACACCACATTTCTGCAATATTTTGGAGGGTTTTGGGGGCATTTTTTTGTTTGGTGGTATTGTTGCTGTTGTGTTGTTATTGTTTATTTTTTTCCCCAATACTCTTTTTTTCTAATTAATATTCCAAAGTCTTATTTTTAGAGGATTGAAACAGAAAATAATTATGGAAAACTTTTAAGGTGCAAAATTACTTATCTAACCAAGATGCTTGGACAGAAGAAGAGGTGCAAATAATTAAATGAATTTCAAAATGGCATAACCAAATTTTACATATAAGGTTAACACATAACCGTGTGATATAAATACAACTGTGTGTGCTCAGGGCAGGGTACCAGAAACCTTCCCTTACTGCACTTTGTCAGAGCATATGAACAATTTTGCCATATAGCTGAGGCTTATGCACAGAGAAGTGCACATACCTTGTACATAAGTGGAGCTCAGTATGCTTTCCCCAAACCCTTGAAGCCTCCTGTGGATCTCTAGATATTTTTTGCAACAGGCGTTACTTCAGTTGCATTTCTCAGTTTGTTGCCAGCTTTCTGAACACACCTGCCAGGTATAGGTCGGGCACATGGTGGAACTAAGCTCAGAGATTTTGTTAAAATATTCCTAAATTAAGACTCCTGCTATAGCAAAGTATAAAATTGAATTGTTACAGGTCCAGGTCCAAAAACCCCTCGCTGAATTCCTTTATCGGACTGAAAACCATGCCTGGTCCTTGAATAAACAAAGCAGCAATGACTCATCCAGCCTTCAGGTTTCTGTGATTCCTTTCCAAACCCACATTTGAAAGCATGGGCAACATTACCTCTGTGACCAAAAAAAATTTCCTCCCCCTGCAAATCAAGATAGTGAGGGACATATTTTTAAACTTAAAAAATAAACATTGGACTTCAGTTGCAGGATCCCCGTATATTTGCAATGACTGATAGAAGATGGAAATAATGTGGGCAGATGACTTCAGGGATACAGCAATAAAAATGGCTGAAGCTTAAGACATGCTGAGACTGGAAAGGAAGACACCCTTAGAGAGAACTATAGAACTTGGAAGCTCATGGTTATAGGACAAATGCTTACAACTCTCATTATTCTTTTTCCAGCCCTCACTCTGTAATGTCTCCCAAAGAAAATGATTCCTTTTAGCTATATAGGATTTCAAAAGATGGAAAGCAGAGAAAGAAGAAAAAAATTATATTTTCAAGATTCAAATCTATCTCCAAAGCTAAATTTACTATAGTCTTCCTTCTGAGCAATTACTTATAAAAAGACAAAACCATCAACAAAAAAACCCCACCACCAAACCTTTATTCATGCCCAACTGAGGATATTAACTTTCTGAAGCTTTTCAAAGCAGTTTTTCTAGCTTCATAGAAAAGTGCATGGCATGCACTGCATAGTCCCAGTCTAATCAAAAGTTATTTCATTAAAAAAATGCTGCATTGGTGTTTTTTTCCAGTAGACTACACACAGCATTTTAAGTTATCTATCACTTTTTCCCTTTGGATTTTATCGCTTGCAAATGGAGTTTCATGCTTCATGAAACAAAGACTTTCAGGCTGCTTAGGGAACCACAAGCTACAGGACAGGAAGATGACAATCTGAGGTAGAATCTGAAATCCCAGACAAGAGCACATCAGACTCTGGGAGTCTGTTTACGACACCTCCAGTTGTAAACCCCACAGGATTGAGGAATACCAAATTCTGTGATTTCACTGTGAGGTTCTTTACAGTTCTACAAGTCACTGGCTCTGTGCATCATGCTGACCCAGCTCCTGGAGTCATAATATTTTAGAAAAGATTGGCTGTTTCATATTCTTTTAAGGTGCCCTATTATTTTTGGAACAAGTGTTGCTATTTCTTGTGTTTGGTAGAACAGTACTCATCCAGCTGCATAGTCCTGTCCCCAGTGATGCCCAGGGATGACTCCCTTTGAGAGGATAACAAAGAGGGTTGCTAAGAATAATATGAATGAAAAAAATTATTTCTGCCCCAATGAGCAGAGCATTGCATACCCTGAGGGCAGCGCACAATTGCTGTGTTGACTCACTGAAAAGCAAGAGAATTCAGTTTGTCTTGAGGGAATGAACCTCTGGTATCCCAACATGCACATAACACATGCTTGCTCCTTTCCTATTCAATCCAGTTCACTGCCTCATCTTTTCCTGGAATGAATACTGAGTAGCAACTGGATTTGCATGCTTTGTTTTCCGTTAAACAAAAATAATAATAAAAAATTCTCTGAACTCATTCATAGAGGGGAAATACAAATTCCTCACACAGCAACAAAAAGTATTGAATTAATATTATTATTTAAATATGCAGCTGTGTTCTACAGTCAAGCATTGCCTACGCTACTGAATTACTTGATGTGGCATTACAGTGATGCTATGGAGGTAGTTGAATCCATGCACTTTTAAGCTCATGAGGGACCACCCTGAAGCAAAGCTAACAGGATAAATCAGAAGTTACTTCAAGATGAGGAGTAATTAAATTCGCAGTGCTGGATAACATAAGAGAAGGAAGTGAGCAGTTATGCAGCTGGAGCAAAAATAATTGTTCACACAAATGCAAGGCACAGCAAATGATTAACCTGAAGATACACGAGAAAAACTCTAAGATCACACCAAAGTTACAGATACATGTTTGACATAACATGGAGTTTTATACATTGCTGCAAAGGCTTCTGAACAAACAATATACCATGGGTATACAGTGGGTTGCACATTTTACATTGAGTGGTCTTGAGGGTGTTTTTTCTCATCCAGTCTCTGACCTAATGTCTGGTCTCTGGAAAACAGTTCATAGCTTCCCAGTGCTGAGAATGAAACAGGGAGCAGACACTGCTTGGTCTGTTCTTCACAGTATCTCTCGCCCTACTGGTACACCCATCACCATGTAGCCAGTCTCCCTCATAAGCACAGTCATTTTTATGTATAGAGAAAGCAATTTGAAAAGAACCAGACTAAACTCTTTTCCAAAGGGACACTTTATGTCTATATTCCCCCAGGAGTTATGCTTGCTCTTAGAGGTCTCACACTTCATTGAACTCATATGATTGAAATTGCTCTCTCCACAAAGATCTCAGATAATCCTTTGTATAAGTCATATTTCCTACCTTTTACTTCTGCTGCCATATTTTGGGTGGCTTAAACTGATGTGTGGACAGCTTCTCCACGACCATGTATCGTCACCTGTTCTGTGCTGAGACCTGAGAGCACCATGCCAATGGTAGTCACAGCATCTGGACCATGTGGCAAAGGGGCCCAAGGGCACAGGATTCACAGCAGCACTCACCTCAAATGACATAATTGACCTTGGTCATAACCATAACATTTGGGCATGTCACTGCTGGTAGTTTAATAATTTCTTAAGGAAATAAATTAATTAATCAAATTATAGTCACAGATTTGCTATTTGAATATCCCCATGTCTATTTCAGCACAACACAAAACACAGGTATTAGAATGATTTTCATGTACTTTATTTCTGAGGAAACAGATATTCTCTCCTGTGCCCAGTAAAAAAAGATTAAAAAAAAAAAAGTCAGGCTTCACAAACTGCAGTTCAAATCTTGAATTAAACATTACTGATTTTCTGTCTTACTTCAGTGGTAGAGATTCGTGGAGATTTCAGTAGGAGTTTGCAGCACACATCAAAACATACGTATCTACTTGTTTGGATTCCCACAGACTTGCTTAATTCCCATTGAGTGACTAGAAACATTCTGATTGACTTAAATAGCTTTTTGATCCATACCAGTCTCCCTTGGAGCAGCCAAATTCTGTTGAATGAGAACTAGCCCCCTAAGGGTTATCACAGCATGCATCTGTATACTTGGTTCATGAAACTTTTTCTTCCCTGCTAGCACCATTAACTTTTTTGAAATTGTACTAAGGGTTCTTTTGCTAATCATAAAGCTTAATCCTAATTTCTCTCTACAGCCATCTAATTCCAGATACAAAGAAATTTTGATTAAAATTATAAAAAACACTTTGCACAAGAAAATCTATTAGAAAAATATGACACATTCAGAAATTCACTGGTATCTTTTAGTCAACATTATTTTTCTTAATGTTAATAGTTTTATTCCCTGCCTTTTTAAAGTATTCACTTTACCTAGGTATTCCTCTCAAATGGAACAAAACATTAGATTACAAAGAATAATGCCACAATAGAGATGCAAGAAATTAGTTTCTGTGCTGGACGCAGTCCAACCTTTATGCTTAGTTTATTCTACTTTTTCTGAACAGAAATTTGCCACATCTTGGGGCATCTCATAGTCTTTCATGACATGAAAAGCAACAGATAATTTTCTTCTATCAGACGCAAGCAAGAGTTCTAAAATATTATTATAAAAATAAACTAATAAAATAATTATAAAATATTATTAGTCTTGTAATCCCTAAACCAATCTTTCACGTTTCAAATAGTACAATAATCATATTCAGTACTGCATTAATATTTCAGAATTTAAAATTTTATCTCCTCAGGATTATCTCCCCTTCTAACAGCACATTTTGTAAGTCTATCACAGTTTTTCGCTTTCTAAGGTCTTTGACACTAGAATCCATTAAATAACAAGATGAATACATTTTAATTAAAGAACTTCAGAAAATTGCAGCATCCTGTAATTGTTGATGATCTACCCTGTCTAGGCCACAGTGATATCTCAGCGGTGTCATACTGGATAATATAGCTGTTTTTCATGCAAGATATTGCATCTCCTCCAAAGGTGCACCTTTCATATAATGACAATGTGGACCTTGTTACCAGTCCAATTATAATAATTTTGTTATTTTTTTCCTTTTGTAAATTCTCTATGAATTTGCAGTTTACTGCATGTAGATTCATTTCTTTCTTACTTCTTCCTCTGAGGCAAACATGGTTAAATTGTGTTATTTAGCACTTGTTCATAACTGCACTGTATTTGGAACTGCAAGGCTCTGCTCACAAAATAGTTGTAAAGGGATGGGAGGAGTTTTCAACTCTCCTGCAAGCACCCAGATGCACATGATGGGCATATACACAAAATGCAGCAGCTCCCACCTGTCGCGGGTTGGGTTTGTAACCGGGCGGAAACACCAATTTAGTGTAGTGGTTTGGTCTAAAATACTCATTACTGTTTATCTTCTGTGAGATAAGAATTAGGAGAAATGCAAAGCAGGCACCAACTTGAATGAATATAAAGAAGTTTATTAACAGACCTAAAAGAAGAAAAGAAAAAAAATTATACCACCTTTAGAACTCTCCTCCTCCCCCCACCTTCCTCCCTTCTCCCACTGACAATGTAAAGACAACCCTTAAGATGTTCAGTCTGTTTACCACTTCCATAATAACCTTGTTCAGTCCATTTAGAAAGAGAAGTCTCTTCTTGCTCATGCTATGAAAACATTATCACAACGAGACAGCCACCCACTTCCAAATATTGTTCAGTCCATTTAGGAAGAGGAGTCTCTCTGCTTGCGATGTGAGTCCCTTCCCCCGACTTGCAGCTTTTCCCGCAACTGCTTTCGAGGGTCCACTCTTGAAAGTTTTCTGGGGTACAATTTTAAGGTTGAGCTGTTCAGAAACAAAAAAAACAGAGGCCCTTCTCCTTCCCTGGGAGCAAAGGGTCATCTTCATCTTTAAGACTATCTCTGAAAGCATCTCTAGGAATTGAGGTTTTTCTCCTTTCCTCTTTGGAGCAAAAGTCCTCATCTGGTCCATCTCTCTCTGTCCAAACTTCTCATGAAATTACAGCTGCGTCAGCATCTGCCTATCTCAGCGCAGGTGCTTCTGCTTACGAGTTGAACACTCCACCCCCCATATCTTCATGAAATTACAACGGGATACTCTGATATATCATAGCTTCACAACAGACTTTCAGCTTTAAGCATCTCCTCTCTCTCTTCCCTCAGGTTTTCAGCTCTTCACAGCACTCAAAGGGTTAATCTCACCTCGGCCTTGCAGCTGGAATGTGGCTTATCGCTGTTGGTCACCTGACCTCTGCCGGACAGAGGTGCCGCTTTGCTGAATCTCGGCCGCAGTGGAGGGGGGGGTGGTTCCGAGCCTCTCCGGCTGCCCACAGCAAGGCAGTGGGGGGGTTCCATGGCTGGAACAGGCCCATGGCTCCAGGCTGGCCGTGGCCCGGCCCGGCCTGGCCCAAGCAGGGCCTGGCCGGGCCTGCTGGCCCCCGCACGGGGCCTGCAGCCACCTGTGCCAGCGCTGGAAACGAGAGAGAGCTTGGGGGGGGAGTTTGTCTATTCTTAAGTGTGGATCACAGAGGCGGTCACAACTTTAAGTGGCTTAAAGAATTGTCCATATTCAAACTGGCCAGCTGATAGGTTCTATCAGGTCCCAGAGGAAGCTGTAAGCACCCCTTAGCAAGGATATCCCTTCCGGGACTATGCTTGCTAACCTATGACACCACCCAAGGAAAATAATTCTTTAGTGGAGTCTCTAGCAGATCCAGACACCAGGCCACATCCAGACTAGAGGCTTAAATGCTAATCGCTAATATACACTGAAGTTTTCCACGTGTTAAAGTAATTTATGAAATTGTATTCATTTCTATTTAGACTATTTGAAATGAGCATTTCATTTTGAGTAATATTTTTAGAACATAACATAATTCTTTTCAACTGAAAATGAAAAAAAAAATGTTTATATTTAAGTTCAGTTTCACACTTTTTCTTCTTTTTCTGCATTTGACTGAGAAAAAAAAAGAAAAATAAGAATGTGAAAAAATTTTTCTCATACAACTTTTTTACATTTTAAAATAAACCCCCTGTTTTCTGGGTTATCCCAGCTGGAAGCCAAAAAGTATGGAAAGTAGTTATTTTCCTATTTTCTCCTTTGCCTTGCTTCCTTCAATACACTTAATTGATGACAACTGATTTTTCCAAAAGAATTAAATCAGCAGGGGCAGGAGAAGGTGATATCCATGGTGTGGATAGTCATAACACGGCCTGGGATCCCTTATGACGGCATTTTAAACCAGAAAAGGACATAAAACCCAATAATGCTCACTATTCATTGCCATTCCTGCCTGAAAGCAGATTATCAGCCTGAAAGCTAAAGTATATGTGGCAAAGAATACCTGGTAGAAGTTACCATTCATCATCTATAATCAAGCATATGACTGTGATATTCTGCTAAATTCTATTTATGTGTACTAAACTATATATAGAAATGACATTGTTATGAGTACACAAGGTAGCTCCAGGTAGATTAGTGTTGCAGTGTTCTCTTCTGTAAATACAAAAATATAATGGACATTTTATGTGAATTTGGTCCATTAAATGAGAAAACTTAAACTTCAGCCCTGATTTCACCTCACAATTAAAAAAAAAATGTTAATTGCAAAGTTTTATTTGTTTCAGTTATAAAATGTTGGTCAAGAATAAGGCAAGGCAAACCATAGGCCAGTTTTAAAGCTGTGTGATATTTGTCCACAACTTAAATTCTTGCTTATTTGCACACATATTGTATACTGTAAAGAACAGTTTCTTCTATCAAATCTCAAATGTGTGTCTCAGTAAGCCAAAGCATGATGAGCCATGCTTTCAGAATAAAAAGCATAATTACAGAACAATTGCAACCTGTGGTACACAGATCAATGAATTGCAGCTGAGCAACCTCCTGCACCTACCAGCAAATGTGTATAAGTCCCCTGGGCCCTGCCAGAGCATAGAAAAGAAAGCCAAAACCCTGTAGTCTATTAGGAATACAAATTCAATATATTTCTCGTAATTACTTTTTAATTTCCATCTCATTTATGTATAGATACTACAGAAGGAAAAAGAGTTCCATTCGTTATTCTGCTGCTGTCTTGCTTATTTGACCTTAGTCATATTACAATTACTCTGTTGCTTAATTGATTCTTCTGCATCATATGCATAATTAAAACTACTTGTCTTTCAGGTGTTAAGTGGACCTAAGATTACCTTTTATACTGTAAGAGAAATGTTTTAAAGAAGAAGCTCAAATGAATATTATTTTTTTAATGTTCAAATTGTTACTTTAGAGTTCTGATTTACTAAATTATTTAATTTTGTCCATGAGCTACATATTGCTTTAAAATGTTCAATTCTAATGCAATTTAATGTAAGCCTTCTTTATAATACTAGAAATATTTTTCTTCTTTTGTTCAGACAATGAAAAAGAGGAGCCCACAGGCTAGGAAAAATGTTGTTTTGTCTTTCTTTCTTAATACTCGTGTGTAGGATATTGTCCTGACTATTGAAAGAAAGACCTCATTCAGAAGTTTTATATAAGTCAAGTAGGATTGCAGAGTATAGATCAAATTATACAGAATCTTCCTGGAAATTAAGACAATGGAAATCAATGACCATTATAGGAGTAATTTATATAGAGAAATAATCCTTTTTTCCTACGGATTGGATCTTACTTTATTAAATGTACCTATTGACTTCTATGTGGCCATCTATACACTAAGGAAATAATGCCATGGGGATTTTATTGTGCCTTATTGTGCAGTCTCACTCCAAATACAGACAACCAAAATATCCAAGACTCTCTGGGATTTGAAAAAGAATAAGCAAGTACAAAGGGCAAGGAGGCTGAATATAACATATAATGACCAGATACTAAATACAGAACATATAAATTTTGGTATATTGTGTATTCTTTAATGGATGGTAAGACAGATGAGTGACTAGCACAGTTGTTGTTACTACACTCAACACTTACATTAAATTTTACTTTGAAATGCTGACCCTGCCGTTTCTCTTGTGGATAAATTATACCTCATTGTCAGTTCTGTGCTTGAAGCAGTCTTCAAAGGAAAATATCATTCCAGATGCACTGTATGTACAACAAGACGTAAATCAAGTCTTCTGTCTTGATTGTCTTGTTTTTCCTCCTTGTGGTCCTCTGCAAAGCAGCAGTATCTCTTGTCAAGATAAGTCACCTCTGTCACTCAGCCTTCATCTTTGTGATAGCAGTCAAAAATATCCAAGAGTGAAATGCAGAAGGCTCTTCTGCCGACAGAATACAATATCGGTGCTGTCTGTTCATTTGATTACTTATCAGCTGAATTTACTAAATACAGAATATGCTGTGTATCAAATACGAAGTCATCCAGGAAAATAATGCCTGTGAATTGGTCAAAAATGAGAATTAATGCGTGTGTTAATGTGTATTTCACAGATATATGATTCAACCATGAAAGGCTCAACTACCATGAAACTTGATACTATAAGAAAATTTATACAGAAATAGTAGAATATATCTATTTTCAATAATTTGGAAAGTCTGTGACAGGATATTACTGAAAACTCTCCTATGAAGAATGAACATGGCTCACATGATTTGAAGTTATTCTCTGAGTTGTGCTGGAATGTCCATCTGGAATTGGAGGTAATGCCTTGCACCTTGATTACTTCTCATGCACAAAAAAGGAATTCGTTCTGCAAATGAGCCACAAACTAAAAATATCCCTTTCAGCCTATAAGGAAAAAAATACTCCAACACATAAATTTGCTCAAATTTAGGATGATTTTTAAATACTTATCCTTGTCGTTGAGAGAGGTGCTTAACCTACCTATAATGTATGTTTGTTGTCAAAGCAAATCAATAAATTTCAGGGTACGGTACCAGTTTTGCTTGTCATAACTGTGTAACTTTAAGCTACAGTTCTGTAGCATAAAGAAAGCTTAAAGTGCTTTCTTTAAGATTCAGAGCATTGTAAAGACAAGAATCTCATGCAACAACCTTGTTGGATCTCCCAAATTGTTAAAGTAAAACTGATTTTTTTCTAACTATTGATACAGAGATTATAGTTATTGTTCAGTAGTTCTGATTCTATCTCATAGAGGGAAATGGAAAATATCAGTATAAAATAGGGTAGGTTTGTCGGTATACCACAGGCAGAATACTTACAGCAAACAGTGAGGTGACATACGAATTCTGAGGGCTTAATTTAAACATGAATTATTTAATATTACAAGCCTTTAACTTGCGTTGCTAGGGACTTTATGTTAAAACTCATGCTCACTCTGATTTGAGCTGCTTGAGCATGCTGAAGTGATAAAGTTGATCTTGCTTACAAATTAAATTTTTAAAGCTGGTGGATTAGTACGACCATAGGCTTGATCCATATAAAGTGCTGAAGCTTTCTAGATTCACGTGGGATTAGGAGGCAAGCCTCAAGTAAAACCTTTCTCTAACTGACACTTTTACAGACACTCCAAACCCAATTAGGCTGTGCTACTTCAAGGTATGAGTTCTATTGCCAACTTCACCTCTATCAGATAAGTTACTTAACCTCTCTACATATAATTTCTATATTCTATAGAAAAATGATATCATCATCACCCATGCTGTTGAAAGGCTTTCAGATTTGGCAATGAAAGACTCTGTGTACTCAAAAAGCAGTGGTAACTCATGGCTATCAATTTAAGAGTTTAATTTAAGCAAAGTGGAATATCACTCTGTGTTCCATTGTATCATTGTATGCCTGCTAAAACTGTTATATGATCTGTTCTCGTGATAACTTTACATATCTCGTGCCACAAGTTGAAAACATGAAAAAACTCATGTTATAATATGTACTGTGGAATTCATTTTCTCATCACCTTTATCTAACATAGCCTCATAAAATACCCTTTATCTAAAATAGCCTGTGTGTTCAAGAATATGGTCAAGCCTGGATATAGACAAATCCATCTATTAAATTTTGCTGGTGTTGGAAAGTAAGGGGAGTTCTGGCATGAGGGAGGGAAAAGGATGTTAAAAAAACCCCAAAAAACCAAATTTCCATCATCCTTATGTGGTCCATTCTTCTGTGTTTGACTACTTGCTGAAAGCATGTCCATGCAATGTTTGTGCTGCACCCTGAAGATTATGAGATAAATTTTCTCAAACTTTTTACTTTCCTTATCTACAAAGAAGAAAGAAACCTAAGACCGGTATTTTCCAAGAACTTTTACAACCTGTTTGAAAATTCAGCAGGGAGCTATGATGTAAAGGTTGGTTTTCCTGTATGGACATCTGAGCCGTGCCACATGGCTGCCTCTTATACCAGTGCTGACCTGCATTAAAAGCACTGTGGTGCCTTTCCAGACAACTACTCCTAGAACAATCACATTCCCTCCCTGCATCATAACTAAGTCAGCTCTTCTACCAAAAGATTGGGATGGACCCCAACACAGTGTGACAGATGCTTTCAGACATGTCAACAGCTGCCTTCTAGGCAAAGATTGATCCACAATACCATTAATATTTTAACAGCTCTTGTCAAAAGATTGGATCACTAACTTATAATAGCCAAATATGACCATTTGACTCCCCTCCTTTTTTTTTTTCTGTGCCAGGAAGGATACTCTGTTAGATACATGATGCTGATACACTGTAGAGACATAAATTGTCATGCGTGTTCATTCTTTTTTTTGAAACATTATCTGTCCACTTTTCTTCTATATGTCTTCTAAAAATCCACATTATCCCACAAATAAGAGGTGGGGATTCTTGCCCTTCATAGCCATGAAAACGTCATTCTTTAGGGAGAGGCTGTTTTAATTTGCATCAAACAGTAGTCACTTTGTCATACTCTTAGTGTAATAACAACCAGCAGAATGAACTGACTTGTGTCAGTCACAGTGACATGGTTTTAGTGGTGAGCTCATACCTTGTGCATATGATCACAAGAGTGATCCCAAAAACTGTGGCTTCCCCATTGGGGTATCTGTAAAATCTTTGGGCCAGCTTCATGAGCCTTCTTTTCACTCACTCTGTGTCAAAAAATATGAGCTATGAATGAAGCACCAAAATAGGTGAGGATGCTGAAGGTCTGAGTCGTGATATGGATACAGGCTGCCAGAGTGCTTTGGCCCACGGAAGAACAAGATGGGATTGTGGTCATTGGTAGTGTTATCTTGGCTGGCGTGCAGTGTGGGTGCCACAGATCTTACTGAAATACAGGACTGTGCATGGCAATATGCGGGTCAGGAAGCCTAGGATTGCTGTCATGAAGGCTACTCTCAAAAGCAGCCTGTAGCTATTACACCTCTATGATAGCCTCTATGCAGAGCCAGAGAAGGATCCTTGGCACAACATAAATCTAAAATGATTAATTTGTTCCTCCCTTTTTGTACCAAAGGCAAGTTGTATCACACTGTCAGACTGTTTTGGCAAGTGCTGCAGAAAACCTGGTGAAGGGTAGCTTTTATGCTTACCTGAATTTTCCTCCTCGTTGTATCCATTTTTAGCAGGTCCCACGGGGGTGTCAGAAATGGAACTTAGGCCTGGAGGTAGTAGAAACATCAGCAGAAGATAACGAGAAAGGCTGCACCTTTGCTGCTGCTTTGTGTGTACAATATACAGCAGCTGCTCTTGTAACAGCTGGAAGGAAATAATTAGTGTAACAAAAAGTCATGTTATAGTGTTGCATCAAAAAATTTTCAGCGAATGAGACCTTGGGCTTCAAATATCGAGAGAACTAAATACATTTAAGTGGATTCTTTCTAGCTGAAATCTAGTCAGCTAAAAACAATGAGATAAATGTCATTTCAGGTAAGCCCCCGAGTCCTCCAGTAATTTTGTTACATGCTAGACACCACCTCACTGATTCTTTGGCCAGCAGAGACTAAACGAAGGAACATCACAAAACACACGACACAAAGGAGATGCAATTAACTGTTTCCCTTATTTAGCTGATAATATTCTATGGTTTCTGATTGGTTTGGGGGACAAGTGAGGGAAGAAGCAAAAAGAATTTATTAATTTAAAGATTTTTTCGATTCGGTAAGTAAAACAAAAATACCTATCCTTCAATTTATTTGACCTTGTATTAGATCTTTTATTTCATCTTTCCCATTAGAACACATCACCAACATAGGTTTCTCAGTTTTACTTGCTTATAAAAGCTATGAAAAACTCAAGACATTTTCCTTTTCCCTATTTCCTCACCATAACTGTGAATCCCCCAAAGTAATCTAAAACCCTGCCAACAGAATGGTAAAAAAGCATTTTCATTTGATAAGCACCATGTTTGAAATCCTCTTTGCATTCATAGAATCACAGAATCATTTGGGATGGAAGAGGTCATTGAGTCTAACCATATATCCAACACTGCAAAGACCACCACTAAACCACGTCCCTAAGTTCCACATCTACAGTGCCATGTCCTTGTAATGCCTCCAGAGATGGGGACTCAAGCACTTCCCTGGGAAGCCTGTTCCAGTGCTTGACAGCCCTTTGGGTGAAGAAATTTTCCCTAATATCCAATCTAAAGCTTTCCTGGTACAACTTGAGGTAATTTCTTTTCGTCCCATCACTTGTTATTTGGGAGAAGAGACCGACAGCCACTTCACTACAGCCTTCTTTTAGGTAGTTGTAGAGAGGAGTTTGTCAAAGAAGTTAGTCAAAGAAACTACTTCAAGGATTAACATTTATCTACTCACGAAGCCACATTTATAATTTAAATTATTAATGATAGCTTTAATTCTATTAGAACATGAAAAGACATCCACAAATATGACAACAAATAGAGGTAGTAAGTAGGATCTTTTCTAATAACCACTGTATCTCCCCTTGTCCTCTGGTTTTAAATAGCTCTGAGTTCAACTAATATTAGCAAAAGACACGTTTAAAATCCTGAGCTTAAAATTTCCATATACAAAACTGCCCACTCTTATTAGAATGACTGGAAAGATGCTAAAGAGCATTAAGTAGCAAAGGAGGTCAGGTAATTTGGGATGTTCATTTCAAAGCAGTAAGCTGTCCTATATTGCAAAGGCTTTTGAAGATGGAGCTCAATAGTGCCAAGTGAAAAACTACTTTCTAATTTTTTTTTCTTAAAGGTAGAATGATTGTGCCATCCAGACTAGAGTCCAGGATGGTTGAACAGTATAAGCAGGAGATGGCAAAACATGGGTGTCACAAGTTGGCCTGACAGCGATGATGAGTCAGATGATCCCTTGAGATCTGTCAGGGGACGGTTGCAGGATACAGCACCTCTCCTCTACTATGGCATGGGCTCCACAGAACATCAAGCTGAGCACATGGGGCAGGCCACGAGTGCTGTAGCCATGCTGGACTTGCTCCATCTGCCACCCTACTCATCAGCACCCCCAGATGAGTGGGCAGTTGTGGCTGGACTAACACCACCAGAATAATTCTTACGTCTGCCTTCTGACTGCCACTTCCTTCTCATGCATTCTTTAACTCCTTCCTATGGAACAATAACCAACTCCAAAACAGCTAATTCAGCTTGTTGCCTATTGTCTGTACAATCCCTAGCTGGCTCCTTTCCTCAGGGCAAATGAGGTCCCACAAACAGCCACAGTCACTGAAAAGAGTGACACTAATGAACCCAGGAGCCTTTGCCAGGGACAAATCATAACAATTGTTTACTGTAAGATCTTCTCTTCTCCCTACCTTAACCAAACGTTAGAGAATTGTCAAACGCTTTTTCCTTAGGCTAATGCCAAAGCAAGAGCAATAGCTTGGTAGTCTTGCCTATACATTTTTCTCAATGTCAATAATTAAATTTAAAAACCAGAATTCTATATTTTTTTGTCTGAAATTAGTACTGACCATAAAAAGAGACTATTATATGATGTATATTACCATGAAGTTCATGAGCATGAGATATATTTTATTGGGAAAAAACCTCTTAAAGCCATCAAAGCTAAAAAAAAAGGCTGCTGAAAAAGATCACAAATCAAAACATCACGTGAAATAAGCAGATAACTGGAGGGGAAAAAAAAAGAAGAAGAAGGGAAAAACGGGCATGGAGACATATTCCATGCAAAAGAAGTGCTAGTTAATGTCTTTTAGAAAATCTGATTTTATTTCCATCCCCAAAATATCCCTGCTCCAGAGAATATGTAAGAGAGAGCAGTCAAAGAAAGGTTTGGACTTTCATAGTATTTGCTCTTATGAGGGAAAGAAAAAAAAAAGAAAAGGTTAAATTTATTCTCTTTGGAAAAGGGAAGACTTTGAGGTGACCTACTTAGCTTCAGT
Source organism: Aphelocoma coerulescens (assembly GCF_041296385.1). Lineage (NCBI taxonomy): Eukaryota > Metazoa > Chordata > Aves > Passeriformes > Corvidae > Aphelocoma > Aphelocoma coerulescens. The sequence goes on from NC_091015.1 coordinate 83,417,593, forward strand.
GGTCTTTGTTACTTGGCAACATATGAAATAAGATGGCAAACAGAATAAATGTGTTTAAGAGCCAGCAAAGACATTTTTATGGACAAAGGGGTTAAATGATACAGTTACAAAGCAGAAAGGTGAGGCTAAAATAAATCTAAAGGATGCAATCTTACTGAGGCATGTGGCCTTTTCCTGGACAACAATCTTTTATGTCCTTATGATAGGTTTATTAATCAAAATAAAAGGCAAAGTTTTACATGTGCTGGCTCTATTGCAGTAAGTGAAATGGTAGGTATAAGAAAGAAAAATATGAATTTTACAAAGCATTTTTCTCATTAATGCCTACATTTTGTTTTCAGAAGTAACCACATAGTTTCCACTGATTAGAGGTGGTGAGGGAGGCATCTTTAAATCTATTAGGGCTGAAAAGTCCTTGACTATTTGAGACTGCCTTTTCCCCATCCTACTTCTTTCTTGTCCCCAGATACCACTATTCTAAACAAAGTAGTGCTCTTCAGTAACTGCTAATGTCATCTAGACAGAGAATCATGCTTTGGACCTTTAAAATATCTCAAAAATGTGTTAAAAGGCTTTTTCATTCTGTGAGAAAAAAAAAGGAAAATTAAAGTGATTAAACAACAACAAAGACTTTGAAGGTAGAAGACCAGAAGTGGCTACTCCAATCCTTCTTGACATCTATCTTCTACATTTTGATGTGGTTTACAGTATTAAATTCTACTAATTATCATCTGTGATAACTCTGCAAATCATCACTTCAGAAGATCAGCTCAAGATCAACCATAGTACATTTAATGAAAACAGTTATTTTAACATATTTCCAGTGGGAAGGTTGAGGTGAGAAGAAAGGAGGTAATTCTGGAGTCAGGACCTGGTTGTGACTGTGGACAATTCAGTAAAAGTGGATTCCTGCATACAGGAACCAGCAGGATGCTGCCCTTGGCAAGGTCAGGAGGGCTTTTGGATGCTTTCTTGGGGAATTTACAGCAGAAGGTGACATCAGAGAGCAGATGGTGCAACCCAGAAAGTCATGGTTGTTGCCTGCAATTTAGGCATCTCTGACAAGAGTTTGGCCGCTGGCCAACCTGCCTCATTTCCTCATACCAACTCTGAAAATAATTACCCTGTGCCCCCACTGGCATAGCTACGGGGGAAGGCAGGAAGGGTGAGGGCAAGATCCATATAGATGAGATAGGTTCCTCATGAGCTGGGAAGGTCCAGACTCAGACATGAGAACAAGAAAGCTTGTGACTAGCTAAAGTTGTTCTCTGTATGTACATAAAGGTATATATATCCGTATGCATGTATATTTTGCATTTCTCAGAACTAGTAAAAATTATTTCTTTTTACCTGCAAAGAAGCTTCCCCAGTCATAATCTTAAACAACTGTGACTAGATTTCAGCAAAATCTATTCTTATATTGTAACTTCCTAGTAGAAGGAGAAATAATTGAAACTGCAGATCATTGAAAGCACTCAGGTTTGGACAAATTTGGAGGAAAATATCCTCTGATAGAAGGCAGGTTACAACCACCCTCCCCCACCAGGTTTGGGAAAAAAGAAATTTTCCTCAGAGGAAAGTTAAAGAGATAAAAACTATTTATTTAACAAATAGGAAACACAGGAAAAGGATAATAATGCTATATAATAAAACCTCTCGCTGAGGAGAGAAACCTGGGAAGATTTCAGAGTCCTTCTGTAGGTGTGGTCTCTCTCCTCCTCCTCGGAGCTGGGTCGGTGTGGGCCCACCTCCAGGGCCTCGGTGGAAAATTCTCCTGGTGTGTTCTGATGTTGTTGAAACAGTCCAGAAGAGAAGGGAAAAACCAAAGTCCCAGGAAAACAAAGTTCAACTCTGGAGTTCCCTCTGGAGAAGAGGAGCCAAAAGCTGGCTGAAAAGCAAGAAGGGTGTTTCCTCTGCTCTTGCTGCTGCAGAAGCAGAGGAATGTATATCTGTGTCCTTGAACAACTGCTTTGAAAAGTTCTCTCAGTTTTTTCCTCTCCCCCTCTCAGGCTCAGTTTAAAGGCACAGAAAGGCACAGGACTGATTTCTGGGCATAGGGCAGCGATAGGGGATACACATCATAAAGTCACCCCAAGACAAACTGTTGAGGTGCACAGTTACCTTAGAAAAATTGTACTAGAGAATAATATGAAACAAAATGGATAGACATTACATCATTGCTATAAAAAATGCCAGCAGAAAATGAAATAATCAAATTTTATCATTCATTCCCTTTTACCTGCAAATCATACCATATTGGTCTGTGATTTTTCTGTCTGTTTAAAGCAGATTGTAATAGAAAGAAATGTATGAAAGGAGTATGCAATACACTGTTGTCCTGTCTCAAGAGAACAGAGAACCGGGAAATCCCAATTCAAAAGATGAGAGAAATAATGAATCTCAATGCTTTTTAAAACAAACAGAAAAAAACAAACAAACAGGCTCAACACAACTTGGAGATAGATGCTAATCTCAGTTGTTTCAGCTTTGATTATCCAAAAGTCAACTTGTTGAAAATTGAACATATTGTTCCTCTCCCATTTCGAAAATCAAATAGAAACATATTTTGCTTACAATGAACTTTAATTGCCTGAATTTTTCAAAGGACCCTTGAGTCAGCTAGATAATAGGGGTTTAGCTCTCTTTAGAAAATGTAAGCAGAAAATATGCATCCATAGAGCAGCATAATGCAGTTGTCGCTGCCTCGGACAACAGCAATGCTTCCTAGATATATAACTTTTTATTCCTTGAGGGTCTTGATTTCAATCTCTTCATGGAAGTAGGAGAGATTTGATTCTCAGATGAAGAAAATCATCATAGTTTTGTGGCTTTTAATGAATGCAGCGTACATTAGTCAAGAATCTCTATTCCCTTATAACAATAATCTGTGCTTCAAGGAAATCTTTCTCCATAGAAGTCCATCTTAATGGTTGATTACCTGTTTGCAATATGGTAATTATGTACACTTACAATTGCTTTAAGTGTAAACTGTAGGTTGAATGTTTGTGGTCTTTTCCACTGTAATTAATTTTTAGTGCACCATTTGTGATAAGTATAGTAACTTTTATCCATTGAAGGAGAGATTGTGTTTGAACCACGAGCACGATGATATTTATGATAATTATGTAAAAAGAAAAAATGCTGAGATAGATCTTAGGTCCTCTGAAGGGTGATTTTGTGGATTATTAGCAGCAAACTATTGATACAGCTATGAATTGATACAGCTATGCTGAAAATCGGTCAGATTTGACTCATGCTGTCTACCTACTAACTTATCCAAACTTAAATGTCAAGAGAAACTTCCATGTTTGCATGATATATTTTCATCTTAAAATGTGTCTTTTAGCTTACAGGACTCATGGTAAGAAGTGAGCATAGTTTATGCCCCTCCTCTCAATTTATTGACTTGAAGGAATGACATTTTCTTGTGCATTGTAATTTTGTCTGTATCCATTTATGTATAGGTACATAAATGTCGTCAAAACAACAACAGTAACAAGAACAACAAAAACCAAAACCAAAAGAAAAGCACCACCTCCTCCCCCACCCAAAAACCACCACCCCCAAAAATCACCTCCTTGTAACTTGCTAGGAATACTTACCTGTACCTAATCTTGTCTATGGAAAAGGCCAGCAAAATGATTAGTGCAAACTCCCAACCTAAGCAGAACACCCTTTCCTTCCCATTCTCTGTTTCCTCCCATCACCTGCCACTGCTTCTTCACATTGCTTCATTACTAATAGTCCCTCCTCACTGCCAAACTGCTTAGCACTTCAGAATCATATCAGCTGTTACTCCAGAGTTCAAGCTCAAGCCAAGGGACATGGCAGAATTTATTGGCTTCTCTCCTCCCAAAACTTTCATTGTTTTTTTTTCTGAGGAAGTCCAGTGGTGAACACACAATAGCAAAATAAATTTTATAAATAAATTACTTTATGTCAGGAAAAAAAATCTTAGTTCTAGTAGGAACTTTACATTCCTAATCAACATCACTTCTCTATAAGGGGTAGTGAGGAAAGTAAAGACAAGGAAGGAGTTGGCTTTTATGCTGTGGTGTTGTCAACCAAGTCTTTGAGGGTGCATGGGCTTCTCTTTCTGGATAAAGAGATATGTATTGGTGATACCTATGGGGAACTGTGGGTCATATTCCTTATAGAGATGTACAATTGAAGATTTACCGAATGTATACAGAACATTTCTATCAATGATGGTGGAAACAGCAAGCATTTAGAGGAAAAAGCTTTAAAAAAAAGGTGTGGAAATAAACCTAACACCCTCAAAGATTTATATGTACAGGAGACATAAGCTATTCACTTGATGCAAGTTTTTCACTGCTATTTTATTTGTAATATGAAAAGAAAGTAATATTCAATAGAATGTATCTTGAGAAAATCCTAAACCCTGCTGGACAGAAAAACTTAAGTCTCAAGAACAATCATAGCTGTGAATATTAAAACCTTCTACAAACCCAAGCAGGAAAACAGAATCCAGTTATTTTTAATAGGAAATGACAAGTGAATTGTCATCTGCAAGGATTAAGTTAAATCTTTAATCTCCCCATTTCTCTATATGGAAAACACCACCCAAACAATTTCTCTCAAAAAATGATGAAACACTATTTCAACATTTTTCACAGAGGCTACTTTTCTTTCATCACAAGATTTTTTTTTTATGGTTCCATCATCTTTATTCCAAATGCATTACTTCTTTAAATCTGTTGCAACGTGGTGGGGGAATGGATAAGGTTTACATTTTTAAAACTCTTGCTGTTTTACTACATTCTCAGTTCTTGTTATGCTGTCACAATACCAAGAGTAGATAAATAAAAAAAAAAAAAAATTACCAAAGCCCTGCACCTCCATCTTTCAGAAAGAACTTCGAGCTGTATCCTCTACTAATATGATTCCAATTCTGATGCAGATAGTGTCTGGAAGGTGTGTGCCAATGGAGTAAAAGCATTTAGTCAAGAACCTCAAAATTAGATGATTTTAGAGCCATATGTCTGTACACAGTTTAGGTCTCTGATGTTAAAAGATATATAAAAGTGTGATGTAAGGTAACAAAAGAAAGATGTTCCTCCTGACAGAAATTACTTCTGTGAGCATTCATTGCTCCCCATCTATTCTCAAGTTCAAAAAGAAGTAGAAGCCAGGACCAGAAAACGGGGAGTCAGAGGAAAATCTTTGTAGAATCATTCCTAGCACACAAAGTGCCTCTCAGCAATTACTTCACACTGACTTTGTGGGCTAGAAAAGTTTCATGGAGGAAATGTTTTAACCATCACTCAAGATTTACATAGAACACATGGCGGGATGGAAATCTGTGAAATGAGTATCTCACATGTTTGTACCTACGTGTCCTAAACAATTTCCAGTAATTCTTGTCTATTCTTAAAAGTGCCCACTAATGAAAATGTCCAAATATTGATGTATTTCAGTGCTCCCAGGCTTTTCTCTTCCCAATTTTTTGTGTCGAAGCAGGAGAGATATTTTGTCCTCCATCTTTGTACCATCCCTTGAACATTGACGATTACTGTGTTGATCTCTTCTTTGCCCATTTTCCCAAGTGCTCACTGCTTTGTTTTTTCCAGGTTTGTGACCTGTCTAATTTGTCCATGCAGATCTTCCACATCTGTATTGTCGTCATTCAGGGCAATAGCCATAAAATAATTATTAATGCACATATTAATTAATGCAAAGAGATTGCAAACAAATTCAAGAACTCTGCTTTGTCATGATTTGCTCAAATGCTCATTAAAAATTATCAATCCTTTCAGCTGCTTAAGATTCAGTAGTTTATGTGAGATATTATAGCTAGATCATTAGACCAGGGCACCTGTTTTTCTTTCTCTACCAGCAAACTTGCAGTAGATACATTATTTCAGACCTGCACTTTCACATATATGTATCTAGGTATTGTGCACTCTCTTTTTAAAATTTGGTTTAGATCTGTAGCTGAAAATTGATCATTTTCCTAACCAAAAGATGAATTTATTTTGTGTGCATTCTTGTTCTTAGGAGGAAGCCATGTGATTATTTGCTCTGCTGCAACTGTGATTGTATCATCCTTATCTTTACTGGACTTCATGCTTGAGTTTCCAGAGCCAAGTGTTCCAGGAATTTGTATCTACAAAGCTTGTGGGGCACAGTTTGAGTGTGAGGCTGTCCTCTTTCTAGCCTGCAGAGCTATCTGTCTTCAGGCAGAGTATGGCTATGTATTCACTCTATATGAATAGCCAAGGATTATTAAATGATAACCCATTGAAAATGTATTTATGACGTTTGGACAACTAAACCTGTTCAGAGTAGTGCTGGCTTTGTGCTCATTCAATCAATAAAACTTAGGGCAGTCATTCCTTCCCTCCCTCCCCCCATCAGTAATTTATCCAGCAGAAGACCTCGACAGGTCACAGTCAGACAGGACTTGACAGTGGATGAATGAAAGAAAAAGGGGAGGTATCTATTTCAACAAAACTATTTCATGTAGTCCAGGTATTAATCTCATGTAATGGTAATAGGAAAGATGAAACATTATTTCTGTTCACATGTGGAGAATCAGGACAAACTGCAAATCTTCAGGCACTTGCCTTATTGAGAAATTCCTGATACTTTCATTGCAAGTCAATCCTTCATCTCCTTTCCCCTCAATGACATTTAAACATTTCAGTGACTCCATTATTCCTTAAATATGTGAGAATCTGTGCCTAATTTTTAGACAACACTGGTTCTTATTAGTACAGCTAAAGCTTCAGGTAGACACACCTGACTTAAAAACATCTGAAGCCTTCAAATGTCCTGAATTCCTTAAATACTGCATGTGTTAGTGTTAGGAGCAGCCATTGTTAACACTTTCAGAAAATCTACAGCTGATGAGGATTTATGATGTTCCCTGTACTCTATAACACTGACAAATGTGGCATTCACAGCCCAAGTCATATGAATTATTCTTGAACAAAGTTTAATATTTGTACTTAAAACATGAAGTGTCTATTTGCAGAGTTAAGAAGATTGAGGGGAGAAGACTGAAAAAACAATCCTAAAACTCATGTAATCTACACTTGCTGTGTAAGGGAAAAAATATTAAATTAAATTGTAAGACATTGAAAACTGTAGTCCAAGTAATATGTCAATGTTACATGAAGACCCCAGAATCTTATCTATAAAAAATATATCTATAAAAAGGAGGGGAAATTTAGTGATCTCCAAGTCCTGAAGAAAGCATTTTTAAGTAAACAAACAGCAGCTATTATTATTATTATTATTATTATTATTATTATTATTATTATTATTATTATTAATTATTATTATTATTAATTGTTGGTTTATTTTATTTTATTTTATTTTATTTTATTTTATTTTATTTTATTTTATTTTATTTTATATTTCTCTTCTTATTTCTACTACACCACTGTAAATCCAGAGTAATCTGATAGGACAAAACAACAAAAAAAGGAATCCAATTTTATACTGATATGTGTCTTTTGCAGTAAGCATCATTACAGTTAATTGCAAGTACTAAATGGAACACAAGACTGAGTCTGTTTTGCAATTTTGACTACTGCATTAGCATTTATATTTGATTCAATGTAAATGATTTTTCATTTTGAATATATGCTCCTCACTTTTTATCCACGTGTTTTGCCAATGAATCAAGATGTGAACTAAGTGCCAATGGTAAACTGCAATAGCTCAAGAGGTTACAGCCTGTTGTGATCTCTGATCAGCAGGATGTTGTAGCTTGTTCATATAATGAGATTTTGTTTCATTCAAGTTCAGAAAATCCTGGCCCACCTGGTTAATATTTTATTGGGAAAATTCAAATTTAAGTCTCCACTTTAAAGAAAGCAAGCTGAGTACTGAAATCTCACTCTACCAAGAGCACACAATCCCTGGTGATCATCTGAGCTGCTGAGTATTCTATTTCATCTTTCTGTGAGAGCCATTTCACTGTTTAAAAGCAATCAATCTTTGGAGCAGAGACAGAAGTAATTAGTGGCTCTTATGAACAGAATTTTGTCTTCCTCATGTCCAGCTACATTCCTTCTTTGCTTCAGAGCTTTGACCTCTCTGGTGTTATATATGAGCAGTCTCCGTGGACACAGATACGGAGAAAATTAAATCTCAGGACTCCTGAACAGTGAGGGTAGTTACAGCACCTGGCAGTAACTGTACTAAGGAGAGGCTGTCAGTCTTCCAAAGTGTATTTATAATGCTGACAGTGGTAGTGTGTGCGACCTTTCTCATGACCCATGGAAGAAATATATACTTTCATAGTCATTTACAGGTGGGTCATAGTCATTTACAGATGGTACTCAAAACTTAGAATCTGAGTTCCACTGGTGTTTCAATATGCAGAATCTGACTTTAGATCTTTATTTTGCTCAGTGGTTTACAAACATTGCTGATTTTACGTTTCGGGATTTGGTTCTGAATAAATGTTTTTAACTGTAAAGCCGTCATTTCTCCTGTCAGTACATATCAGTTCTCAGCCAAGCCTGCAGCTCTAAGTTAAATGCAACAATGCCTTACATGTAGAAGTTATCTTTGATTTGAAAGAATACTAGATGAGGAGGGCAAACAAGTTCCCATTTCTCTTAGGTGCTGCTGAATCTAGATATCCTCGGTAATAGCTATGTCTAATTATGTGTTACTGCCTAATCCAACAAGCTGCCCTCATAAGTGCTTCTGGCAGTAGCTTTGTTATTAATTTATATGTTAATTTTCCAGTGATGTTGAAAATTGTAGCCAAAATTTTTTACAATACATTTCCTTGAGCAATCTTCTATTTTTAGATACCATGACTTCATTAAACTTTCAGTTTACAGTAATCCTGTGTAAGGCTTGATCCAAGCCCATGAAAGTCAATGCATACCTTAATTTTTAGCATACACAAGCACACACATCTTCATACAAGAATTTTGGTGTTGGTACTGAGAGATAAATATGACAAGAAGTTTTTGCAAGTGTTAGTACTTTACCTTTCACTGACATTTTTCCCAAATTTGACATTCCTAACCCTTTGTTAACTGATTTCTGATGTCTCAAAGCCATTTAGAAAAATATTTAATAAGAACTAAATAGAAAAAATAATATAATTTCTCAAAGTCCAGTACTGACAGCCTTACCATTCAATTCAATATTAAAGTTATATTTTGAAGTTTTAGCTGTAATTCAACTTAGCATTTGAACTTTGACCTATTTTCTTAATTAAAATCCAAGGGTTCATATGAGAGTTTAGAAAGAAAACAAAAGGCAGGCAAGAAAATATAAACACATTAATCATGGTGATGATACAAAATATAAATGTTGGAGCTGAGTAGACAATTCTAGTGTTAATTTAGACAGACTGAAGACTACTTTCTACTACTTATGAAATACTAAGCACTGATTAATTTTGTGGTGTTAGGTGTTTTCTACAGGAAGTTCATTGATATCATAGGGCCAAGCACCAATAGACCTTTCTCCTTCCACACTAAATCTAGATGTGCTTAGTGCAGCATTTTTATGATTTCACTTAAAATGTAATTTCTCTATGTCAGGTGTCAGCATTTTATTATGAAGGCTTATAATTATGAGTAATTTTTAAATCCATTTAAATGTAGGACTAAAATATAGAGTATGGAATTTAGTGACTAACATTTTATTGTGAAATTTCAAAACATCTCTCTAGCCATGGTATTTGAAAGCTCATATAGTGATATCAGGCAGCACAAAAGACCCCTCAAAATTTCACCTACAAGTATCTATTTCTGAGCACGTGTATAGTAGTGACATAATATTTTTCCTATGAAATTATGCAGGCTTTTTAATACTTATACACAATACAAACATGATTTAAACATTGCATCAGAAAACACAATACAGGAGTATAACTTTTAACTGGAAGCTCTGGCTTTTGAGTCCAGAGGTCCTTCCTTCAGCCAATGCAGAAGTCAACCAAAAACACTTTGAGGAAATGTGATAGTGAACCAACTATCCACCTGGACCTGCAAAATTTCTGAAAATCTCCCCTTGAAAAAAAATATAATAAATAATTCTCAATTTCAGATTCAACCCAATGGAAGGTTGACAGTCTAGGAAGCCTAAAAAACATTTGCATTTCACTTCCTCTCACAGAAACTGCTATTAACTACATGATAATAGGTGCCTTTGTGTTATATCCTGACCACAGCACGGCTTTCCCCACAGACACCCTGAGCTCTTCTCTCTGTCTCCTCTTCCAGCTTTCAGCACACCCAACTTTCTACAGGAAGAGAAATAAGAGATTAAAGCTTTCATCCTAAATTGTGAGATCTCTTTTATATTTGAAAGAGTGTGACACTTTGGAATTTAATATGTTGAGTCTGTCTCCATAATTTATCTGCCTGTCATATTTGAGGCTTGGGTGTTCTCTTTTTTTTTTTTTTTTTTAAGTGGCTTTTGTTTACCTATATTTGATTGTAGGAAAGAATTTAGTAATAAAGTGCATAGTCAACCATGGATCAATGTCCCTGGGCAAAAGCTCATTGTATTAAGTATTAGAAACTGTGCAGAAGAGACAGATAATAAACAGTATCTTGGATATGATTGTAACAAAACAGATGCCTAAAAGAACAAGACTATACCAAAAGTGGTAAAAAAAAAAAAGAGCCATTTTTTAAAAAGAAAAAGAGCCATTTATCTGTAAATGAAGTGGCATGTTTTTTCATGTGGTACCTTCTGCCACTCAGTACAGCCTGCTCAGTATTGACATCAGGGTTCCATAAGGATCTAGTATCTGCTGTCAAAGCTGTAGTTACAGAACTCCCTTCCCCTCTCCGCAGATCCTCCTGCTACAGATTTCTGGTGGCACATGAGACAAGCAGAGGAAAGAGTAACATCTGAAAAAAAGGGGTGGTGGGAAATGGTTTAGCATAAAACTGAAAGCTTACAAATTCCTTCTACAATGGCTCCCCAAAACAGTGTCTGAAGGTTGAATCCAACAAAGACCAGAACATCAGAAAGAAACATCAGTTCAACCCTGGCTGAGCAATGGTTAATAGACACAGCTATTTGCATTTTATATGTTTTGTACTCACCTCTTCTCTGCTGGCTCACCAGGAGAGGAGACCTGTACTTACATAAAAGAATAAATATGAAATACACTGAATATCATGGCTTTAAAAATCACTGTCATCATTGTATTTTCTAGTAAGAAGTGAGTAGCGAATGAGCTGTGAAATAGTTTCGCTTGGTCCTTGTTTCCTATGAAGTATTCACCAGTCTCTGTCTCTGCATTGCTGCTACAGTTGTTGGGCTGGCTGGCAGCAAGAAATCTGACACAGTGACGGGAATCATCTCTGCTGTTTACCCTGAGGGTGTCCACAGGGCAAAAGAAAAATGAGGGCTTTGACCTTACCGTTTGACTTGCTTGCTTGTTCTGAGCAGGTTGCAATTACAGGCCACCTATCATTTTTCTATACACAAAAATACAGAGTAAAAGTGCAATTGCAGTTAATGAGAACTCAGAAGCAGATGTTGTCTTTTCCCAGCTAATACAGGGATAGGGGTAACACTAAGAGAACCTTTTTCCATGCTAGGGCTAAATAGCATATTCCTTATGAATTTTTGTTTGTGTTGGAGGCATGCATGCCAGGAAAATTAAAATATTACAAAGGTACAATAAGAAACAGGTCTCTTGCCTCTCAGGCGATGGCTGCAAAAAGTAGTTTCTGATCCAGAATATGGTGACTTATGTTGGACCAACTTTTCACCCTAGCCCTTATTACAGGGATAGAGGAGTCTTTCTCAGGTGTGAGTGTTTAGGATGTTACCACTTCTTAATAGATGAAGTCAAGCTTGGGATTCTGCACTACTAATAAGGACCATGCTGTGAAGTATCTGGACTGAGAGGGGTCAGAACTAGATGATCTTTAAGGTCCCTTTCAACCCAAATCATTCTATGATTCTATGACTTATGTCCTGGTGTACTAGTATATCCAAACTAAGATATGTTCAGCTTTTATCAAAACACTTAAAATATTTTTTTCTCTTCAAAAAACGAAAATAGATTAATTTACCAAAACAAAGGACAAACAACTTCAACAGCAATTATTTGCTCAAAACTGGTATTCAGACATGCAGACTCATGATAGAGCATTTTGTTTTTCAATTGACCTTTAAGACATGAATGAAGATAATCCATGTCCAGCTAGAGACAGATATTGTAGGGCTTCTACTAAGTCAATTTTCCTAATGCATTTCAGGGTTTTTTTAGATGTCTTTTCCTTTTTATTGAGGAAAAATATATTAAAAATCTATTTTATAAATAATAAAGTAATGAAGTCCTCAAATTGCAGGAAATGCAACAGCTAAGTGATCCAAGCAATTTTGACATTTTCTATACTCTACATGGCAATTTCTAATTACATGGTATTATTTCCACAGGACATAATGCCTTTGTGAGAGAACTGAACAAATGGAGACAAATTGACAAATTGCATAATTACAGAATTCTGAATTTCAAATAAATTTTGAAAAACAAAGTCTATGTATCACTATTAAAGAAATTACAGAATTAGAGACAAGGCAGCTTCAGAAATGTCCCTCGTAGAGATCACATGTGTAACATATTTGATCTTTACATGTAAGCCTTTCCCAAATGAAAGCACATTTTGCATCTGTTGAGAACAGAGTTGGTGTTTACATAAATGGCAAGACTCATATAAGAATGGATCACCGTCAGAGTAAAAATATATACAAGCAAAATCTACTTATATTGGGGTCCTGGGTACAGTAGACAGGTAGTGGGGGGAAGGAAAGGAAAGGAAAGGAAAGGAAAGGAAAGGAAAGGAAAGGAAAGGAAAGGAAAGGAAAGGAAAGGAAAGGAAAGGAAAGGAAAGGAAAGGAAAGGAAAGGAAAGGAAAGGAAAGGAAAGGAAAGGAAAGGAAAGGAAAGGAAGGAAGGAAGGAAGGAAGGAAGGAAGGAAGAGAAATTCCATTAAAAGCTGAATTCATCTTACTGAGCTGCAATACATAATAATCTTTGCCTATTTTCCACACTGCAGAAATAATAAGTCCAATATCCATCCCTTTATGAATAAATTTGTGAGTAATAAATGTGCAACCAATTTATCTACTTCAGAATGTTCTAAAAAATACAACTCTGTAAAAATCATACCAACTTAGTCAATAGAAGTGTATTTGTTGCACTTTTGTGCATGAAAAAAAAATGGCTAACTGGAATCTTCCTGCATATCTCAGCTCCTCAATGACCACTTCTCAGTGTTTACTTTGATTGCAAGAAAAAAATGTAGAGCAGAAGAAGGAACACTGCTATCATGGTCTACTTTAGAAGGAACTCTGCTTCCTGAAGAGGGAGGAAACTGTAAGTGGCAAATACAATCCCCTTAGTGTGCTATTGCTGAGACACTGCAGCACCAAGTGTGTTACTGGAGATGTTAGAAAGACAGGAGAAAAAGCAGAAATGTAGCCCACACATGCTCTCTCCAATAGTAATTCTAGGGAAGAGACTACCTTCTGCATGTCAGGTGTGAACTATAAGCATCAGTCCAAGGATGTTACAGGTCCATAATTTCACCACAAACCTGGATGCAGGAAGGAACTTCCTAGTGCTCCCAGCATCTGCTGAAGATGCTTTATTCACTGTGCATTGCACAGGTTGTAGAAGGTGCTCAGTTTTGGCTGGCTCTCTCTCCAGAGCATGCAGGATTCAGTATCTGTGGGTGCAGGTGGACTTGTTCTCCATGGTGCAGGCTGTGCCTGTCTGTGTGTAGTGTGTGGGCACTCCGCCTGCAAGCGCCAGGAACTCGGGCAGAAAAATGTGCAGATAGGAGGCAGAGGCCAGCTGGGCTCGTGCTCTGGAGACTGCTGTTCCTGAGCCATGTACACACAGCCCTGGCAGACCTTGTCTTATGTATGTGATCACCATGCCACTCCACTAATATATTTCCTTTTCTTTCTGTCTTCGCATCAACAAGACTTTGACCTTCTTCCTTCATTTCTCCATCTCTCTAATAAAGTTCTTTCACAATCATCTTCCTTTTTCTGGTATTTCCCTTTCTTAATATATAAATACAATATACATGTGCATAAATAAAGCAGAAAAACACCTAAGAAAGCAAAAACTATTGTCATTATTTTATGTTTCCAATTAATTCAAATGACAAATTTATTGGAAATCAATGTGGTATATTGGAAATAAATCATTCAAGCAACATGGCAAGCTAGGGAAAGCAGCCCTCTTGGTAATTGAAAAGCTAACCGAGCACGTTCCACTGTAATTCATCCCATAAGTAGCTCAAGGAATAGATTCATTCTATTTTGCTGTCTATAGCCTTTTTTCCCCCAATCTGGAGGCCACAGAAAGTATTGTGTGTGCATTGCTAAGTATATTTACAATTTTTCTTAATAACATATTATAAAAAAATAAGGTTCTATTTTCAAAGATTATGCAGAGTTTATTTCTATTCTCCTTCTTCAGGCTCTTTTTATTTATGCAATAGTCCACATGCGATGGATGGAATTCTATTACTATGGCTGGTCTGATCTCCCCTCACATGGCCTGTCAAAACTTACGTAGGTCTACTGAGCAAATGTAAATAAAAATAAAACTGCACAACAGGAACTGCTGCAGTGCACCTTTCTGGCTATGGACAGGAAGATTTCTGTTTTCTGTAACCTTTTCTATTCATTCTGGGCAGATTTTCATTTTCCTCTCCAGTAATGGTTGAGTGGATTTCAGCCTTGTTCCTCATTCTGACCAGTGTTCTCCTACAATCCCTTCTTGCTTTGAAACATCATCCATGGGTCATCTGTCATGCCAGATAGGAGGATTAGTTATTTCTTTAATCCTATTAGCTTTAATATCAATAGGTTGTTTTCACAGAGTCATCTTTTGCTAAATCCTTTCCTTGCGGTGTTTAAAGTTATTCCTTGGCTGTTTGCTTACTGTGTTGCCTGATGCGTGGGCAATCTCCTCAGAGGTAGGAGAAGACCAATCAGACACACTTTCAGCTTGATTTGGAGCAGTCACAGGAAACTAGATCTCTGACCTTCCAGAAAGGTACTGTCTGCAGCCAACTGCAGAAGCCAGTCTCTCTTAAATAAGCCATTCAGCTTTTGAACACTCCTAATCAAATAGATGTCCATTGGCAGAACTGAGACCAACCTTTGCTCAACTCAGCAAATAGTCTGGCAGTTCAGGCAGGAGGAGTGGAAAGGTTAAAGAGGAGTGTGGAGAGTTTCTGTCATCTCAAGCAGAAAAGAAAATCCTCACTGACTGTTACAGCCTGGATAATGACTTTGATCACCTCATGGAAAGATTCCTCCTCTTCCTGAAGTATAGAATTTTGTTTCATTGGCCTTTATTACAAGTGGCCAGCTTTCCTGTTTCAGCATTTAAAAATGTTATTTGTCTAAAACAGACCCATGTTTTTTCAAATGTCACTGGAATACAAGAATATATTTAAATTTTATTGAAATTTATTTCTATTAACATAATGGCTATTGAATAAAAACATGAATCAGTTCCTCCTGCTGTATTTACTACCCCCATATAGCAAATACTCACAGAATCCAAAGCTGACAGTACCTACGGACAAATATAACTTTCTCATGGGCAGTTTCAGTATGTGCCTATGAACTCATTGCGGATCCGTGCATGACTTATACTGGGCCAGATGGTGATCTCAAGAATTATTTCTTTTGATTTCATTTCAGATGTGATGCAGATAATTTCTTTCTCAAAATTGAAACAACCTACAGCCATTATATCTTTTTCTTTGGCATGCAGTCTAATCTGACTAATGACTGAGATTTTCAGACTAGTGAGTTTTGCTTGGCTTCTATTAGATCTAACGTAACTGATATCCCGGAGTTTTACTTGTTTCTCATGATCATTTTATAAGTCAGTAAACATATTGATTGTAAAACAAGCAAGATATCAGCCAAGATGAACTTATTTGCATTTCTCTAACAGTGCAGCCAACACAATTCTAAATCCATTTACTTCCCGGCACTAATATGTGAAAAGATATGATGATGATATGGATTGCGAAATCAGACATTTCATTCAAAAATAAGATGCTCCAGCTCCATGCCTAACTCTAATTTAGCACAATTAAGAATTCATTTATATCGGGAAATCTGTTATAAGTGTAAGATAGTGTGAGAAAAACAATGCAGAGAAATAAAAAAACCCAAACCAACTCTTCTTCACTCACTAATATCTGAGATTATATGAGATGAAGGAAGAGTTTGCTACTGACAGGAAAATGAAGTACTATCAGTTTCTAAAGTTTAAAGAAAGGGAGAAGGAATATGAAATATCAAACTGTGAAAAGACTCTTTCAGCAGGTTTGGGGTCAGGAATTGTATTCAATTTTGTCTGTCCCATTTGTTTCTGAGTTTTCTATTCTCTTCTCTTTCTGGCTCAGATCTCCTCTCTCTGTGGCTCAGGACATTAATCATTATAGTTCTAAACCAAAGATTTTAGCTAGATCTGCACAAAACTTTTGTAATGAAACTGAAGAAATTCAGACTAACCTGCTTTGGGGTTTTACTCCTGCAAGCAGCAAAGAGAAATTCAGAAATAAGAGAAAAAGGTTGTCAAAAGAAAAGTGAGCTAGATGTTTCATTTCTAAGTTTAATTAAAAAAATCCAAAAGTTCAGATACATGTTCATTTAGAAAATGGCTAAAATTATTTCTGATGCTATTTTCTAATACTGTTTGTTACCAATTTCTACTGGAAATTACTGCCCTTATGGCAGTAGAGAGCTGTAGGCCTGGAACACAGGTGTGTGTCCTTTCCTGGTCAGTGCACTGCCAGCCAATTTGATCTGTAGCCACCTATAAATTGCCATGTGAACCAGCTGAAATTAAGTTGTCTTAACCTCCAGCTGTGGGGCATAACCTCACATTTTTA
Source organism: Aphelocoma coerulescens (assembly GCF_041296385.1). NCBI lineage: Eukaryota > Metazoa > Chordata > Aves > Passeriformes > Corvidae > Aphelocoma > Aphelocoma coerulescens. The sequence goes on from NC_091015.1 coordinate 83,434,496, forward strand.
TGCAGTGTTGTGTTAACCTCTCCAGAAAAAGACATTTGATCATGTCTTCACTCCCACACCTTTGATAACAGATAATGTGGAAAGGCACAATCCTGTGCTGGGCCTGCTGACACGTGCAGATACTGCATGGAGCTGTCACACTGCAAGAAGCCAAATTTCATGAAGGAAAGCCCTAAACAGAGATAAAATGTGGAACAGCTCTCTTGGAAGTAGTGACCAAATGAAAAGTGACAGATTTTGGCAGAGTCCTGCCTTTCTGCAGCTGGTCACATTGTTCTGAGTCAGAACCATGTTCTTGGAAATTATCTGACATTACAATTACAATGAAGTTTTCATGGTCAACATTGTAAAACATAATTGGAGTGTAAGCTTCATCACTCTGCATTTGTATTGTAGAGGAACATGAGGAAAGCAAAAGTTCATTCCAATTCAGATTATAGAGATAATCTTTTAGCTAAATGAGTTCATGAGGTGTATAAACTCACAAGTAAGAGAACAACTCTGCATTTTTTTAAGTTTACATTTACTCTAGTATGTAGTAAAAATATACAAATACACATATTATATATATTAGAAATATAGAACATACTAATGTAATAGAAATACAAATATAGTACAAATGCTAGTATAATAGTACAAATGCCACTGGTTGTAAGTGATTAGTAAACTTTAGAAAAAATACTAAGGAATCCAAATAAAATAAAATTTTCATCCTGCCAGATGTGGGAAAATGGCTGATGGACTCAGCTGTTCTCTGTGGTGGGATCCTTTTGGAGTTGGCTGGCTGCCCTGGTCTCCCGTGTCACAGATGCCGCCCCTACAGGCACATCACACCCTTCCCGTTCCCAAACCCCATCACTGCTCCCCTGCCAACACCTGGACACCTACACCCAAGTCAAGAGAGACAAACAGAAAGGTTTTAAGGTAAACTTCATTTTACATGTTCATTAAAATGTCTGGTTTTGGGTAAGATGAACAGCACTGGAGAGGAATGCATTTCTCTTCCCTGACTTTACGGAGAGACTAAACAATTTGATCAGATGTAGATTTTCATATAGAGGTTATCTGAGACTAGGTGAGAATGATGCCATTGAGTAAGAACAAAATGAACATCTCCATACAAACATTCTAGAAGATGAAAATCGATCAACATCACATAGCTGGGGGCTGATAATGCTTATGAATATTATTTGTAACAGAAAATAAAATAATTTTTACTAGGAATTGGTCTATTTTTCAAGAAAAAACTAAAGTGGCTTAATTTTGGTTTAATTTTTGTGGCAGCATATTTCATTCAGATAGTGATTTTGTATGCTAAAGGGTATGTTCATTTCTCATAATACTCTGAAAAAAATGCTATAATTAAGAAATAAAATCTGATTGTTTCAAATAATTTACTGGTGATAATTTCCACTTCAAGGGAAATTTCAGAAAAATTGATATTCTATTCTGATAAATATTCTGCTCCTGCCACACCCCCACAAAAGCAGGCATACCCAGCTAACTTAACTCAAGGTACAAAGGGTAACATACAAAAAGAAGCCTGAAGCAACAAGAAAAAAGTGTTTGACAGATCTGAAAACTTGTTTACTGTTGCTTGCATGCATGCTTAGACACATTCTAATTTATTAATCTATACATGAGAGGATATTTGAATGCGTACAAAAATTTATTTAATAATACTTGAAAAGAATATTTTATCACACATAATCTATGCATTGTTGTTTTTCAAACGATATTTAAAATGTTGCTGTATAGAGATTGTCTCAGCTAAATAATATCGCATTCTTCTCTTTATATCACCATTTATTAATAATGTCTGTTAATGGAACCAGCATTCCTTCCTGGAATATATTGACTGAACTCTTAGCTGATGTCAGCCAAGTTAAATACACAGTGGAAAACTCTTAAATAAATAAATATCTTACTGTGTCAAAAAAAAAAAAAAAGTAATAAAGCTATGTACAGCAAATTGACTTAATTTATCTGAAATCTAAACCAATTACAATTTTGAGGTGACTAATATGCCTAAGGAAAAGGGAAAAGACACACAATGAGGGATATTCTGTCTGAACTATCTATCCTTAGAAAATATTCACATTTTGTTTTTGTGTATTTCTGATATTTAAAAGCTGCCTTGTTGTCACTCTGACATTAGCACTCTGTAACAAGTATCCTGAGAATAGGATTCCTCAGCAGTCATACACACACTTTCTTTCCCAGACATGCCAGTTTTTGCACATTTTCCAGGCGGATCAAGCATTAAAGAAATTTGATGTCAGCTATGTCAAAGTGCTCGGCTTTAACTGCAAGTGACATTGTCATTTATGCTGAAAGGTTAACGGGAAAAAAGAAAAAGAAACCCAAAACAATTCAGTGCAAGATTTGACATAACAGCAAAAATGCTGCTATTCTCCTTTGTAAATCATTTCACATTCCATCCTGTTCCAACAACATAGATTTGAAGTAGTCTCAAAGCATGGACAGTTGTCCTAAAGACAACACTAAGAAACAGAACTCCTAAGACAAGACTAAGAGCTTTAGTGTTTATGTGGACATCACTGGACTTCCAGAGGAAATCAATATGGCCCAATTAGCCTCCCCTCCATCTGATGTTTCTTGGAAGGAGAAAATGGAGAAATGGTCCCCAAAGATTCTAGTTTTAATTAGAGAAAACTCCTCATTTTAATGGATATGCTCCAGAATGGATGATACTGTATTCTTTCTTATATTTTTTTCTTTTATTAAGAACCAAAGATTTAACATTTTTGCAAAGCATGTCTAGGTGTGTGTACATATGTAGGTGTGTAAAAGACGTGAATATGGGCCCTCAACTTCGGCTGCTCCAGTTTTAATGGTCTTATTTCATTCTCTGCTCAACTTCATACAACCAAAGATTTTCCTTAAGCAGAAGAAGGGCTTATGAATTGCAGTCTGGTGTTCCAACTGCAGTATAGGTCTGTCACTTCAGAAGATGCTTATGTAAGAGTATATCTTTGTTGTCACCTTAACTCTGTCTACGCTGTCCCTACTCTTAAGACTCTTTTTCTTATATGTCTGCCTTGCTAATGCATTTATATTTTTCCATACTCGTAGCTCTGAGGAGAAGATACCTTTTCATTTTGTGTCTTTTTCGCTGACAACACATTTTACTCTTTAAAAAATAATTTAATTAAAAATCAATTCTGTCATTGAAAACCAAGCAAGCAGATGAAATAATTTGAAGAAATTCTTCAACCCGAAATCATTAACTAAAAATTATGTAGATGGAAGTCTGTTTATGTGGTTAAAACCAGGAAGTAATGCTTGCTGTTACTGTTTTCTAAGGTAAAGACAGATGTAATTCACAATCATACAAAATATTTAATTAATAGTGTTAACAGCAGTGAATTTTCATTGTTAATTTGCTGCATACACAAATTTACCTTTCCTTTTTACATTAATAGCCTGTAAATTTTCAGCAAGACCTTATTTCAATAAATTGTTTATTTCATCCTCCCAGTTCTATATTTTATAACTAAATATATTTTATATGGTTATTTAAAATGTGTATTCATAGGGGTGGAAAATACTTAGGGCATTTATGTAAGTGTATTTGTGGGCTCTGTGGTTTTGCACTACCTACATGAAGGCACCTGACACAACATATACACAGTGCACATCCATTCCCACAATACAACTAATCTCTGAATCAGTTTGATGCAATTTCTCTTGGTTACATGTACCATGCAAAAGAATCACTTCTTGCAGCCAGTTAAACAGCTATTAGGTAAACAAAATGGTCTCTCTAATTTTGTATTTCAGACACGACTAATTACAGTATTTCATCACTTTCAACAGGTTAACTTATTTTATTTGGTTAAATCTTCATGGTAATGAATTTACTTGTGAGCAGATGGTAAATAATCATAAATAACCATTACAGAAAACACCTTCACTTTAATATTTGACATGAATAGGATACTTAAACAGTTCCTGATGCTGGTAAGTGATGCTTTGTACAAATACACATATACACACCAACCACTCTGACTGCTGATGCATGAAGATAAGTATATGCTTGCATTTTCCTATTGTTCAGTGCCAGGATTCCTCTTTCTGGGCCTTCTCATTAATTTTTTCTCCTCACATGAAACTCTGGTATTCTCTGTAGCCCTTTGTATAAATACTCATGCATTTTGGTCAGATGAAGAATGCTGCAGCTGACTACAGTTTAGTAAAACTTCCATGTAATTTCAGGCATACAAGTAGCTTCTTAGCAACCTGCAGCTTACAGAATATGCTTTTCAACCTTTATTAACAGCAAACCGAAGACATTTAAGATAAAATATGAGATGTATAAAGACAGAAAATTACTCAATTTAATAAGAAGGACAAAAACGCTATTTTCCCAGTTATTGCAATGTGTCTTGTTATAACTTTTTAACAACATGCAAGTATGTAGACATGAGATGATGATCTCTGTAGAAGAAGTGGAAGAGTTTGAGGAAAGCTGCAACCTCATGAAGAATGGAACTTCTAGAAGTCTTACACGGAACTGCAACAAATTAGAAAAATTTAACCATCTTTTCTTTTTTACTGACTTGAAATTCAGAAGTCAGAAATACAGCTGCAGTATTTTGACATCAGACATCAGATGGTGATTCAAGAATCCATGGCAATAGAATGATGAAACATGGGGTCTTGAACTTAGAACTATCAGGATGCATCAAGGTTTAAAAATAATCAGGACAGAAAGCTGGGAAGTCAAATCAGAGGTAGCTATATGTAAACTGCAGATCAGCAGGAGAAGAAACTGGCAAATAGTTGATACTTAGGTGAGCCTTCAGGAAAAACTGCAAGAAGATGAGGAGAAAAGAAAGTGCATAAACTTGCACAGACCCAGGAAAAGCCTAGAGACTGGAAACATCCACACTCACAAAACTACTTCTTACATCATTAATTTAAAAGAATGATGGAGACATTAGTGCCAACCATATTTCTTAAGTTTGAACTATCTCCTCAATTTTTTTTAAGGATGTGATGAGTTGAGAAAAGTCAAGAGTTAATCTGAGATTCAAGACAGAGTAGAAAGACCAAAATGAAGGGAAAAAAATGTAGGCTAGCTCCATGCAGCAATAAAGGTGCTAGCCAATGTATAACAAGGAAATGCACCAACCATGTGTAACTAGACAGAAGGAGCAAATACCTTTGAACATATTTCCTTTCACAATATATTTTGGAAAAATGCTGAAGTTCTGCTGAGTTTCAGTCATGTTTGGAGCATTGCCACCATCAAAGGACATAAATTAAAACTATTTTACAGCTAGGAATCATTGAGTTCTGAAGTTCATAGCCCTGCTGGATATCCAATCCTATCTCTGACACATATTTTTTCCCTTTTTTGAGTTTTCATTTGCTCATCTCTTCACAAGGTCAGAGTTTCAAGGCTTCACTGTTACTGAAATTTCAGAAGAAGAATGAAAATAAACCTCTTGAGAATATAACTTTCCTTGCTCTGCTACATAAACTTTAGTGGTCATGAAAATGTGACAAATAAAAGTAGCTAAAGCCAAGTGTTATATTTTTTTTCTTTAAAAATCTACCAAAATACTTAAGTGCTAGCCAATAACACTCTTTTCTGCATTGCCCTAATGCCTGTGGCACTCCCTGTGGAACTACTAGAGCACACGAACAAAAGGAAGCTACTTGGAGACCTTCAATTATATTTCATGAGAGAACTAACTACATATTGAGTCCTGATGATCTTCGGAAGTGAAAGCTAATATATTGAGCCAATACAGCATTCCAATATGCAGAGCACCAGTTTATGATAATTACTTTTGCATCTGCATTTAGAGTACCACATGTAATTACTGAAGTGTATACTTTTCTCTCAGCAATGGTATGCAATTTCCATTAGTGGTCTTGGCAGTCATGCACATGCATTACAAGACCTCTAAGTAATCTGTAGCCCCTTGTAATTAAATGCAAAAAGAATTACAGCCAGTAGAACATAGTGAATAATTCACAAGCCATAACTTGCCTGATGAATTTAACCTATCTTTATGTGACAAAACACAATCAGGTATTCCATTTTTTCTCATGCATTAAGTTAGTCATTTATTAGTTCATTCATCTGTGGTCCTTCTGCAACTTTGTGCAAAATATTCCAAAATTAGTATTGGAATGATACTGATTCTTTACATAATTCCTTGCTGAAATTTTACATTAGGGCTTTCAAAAAAGATGCTGAAACTTTGAAATTTGAGGCTTTTCTCTTTACAAAGCCACCTGTTCGAAAAATTCTTTCTTCAGTTTAAGAGCAAACAGTTCAAAACCTCTCTATCTTAAAACAGTTTTCACTAGAATTACTTGAAAAGCATAACTTCCAACAAGCAATAAAGTCTTATAGTTTGAAATTCAAGCAGTACAGAAGTGGAAGTAGCCTCTTAGGTCTTTGAATCTTTTCACTCGTATTGAGAGTTACCATATTATCTCCTTAATAACTAAAATTGCACCTTCTTAAACACCAGCTACATTACTTTCCTTACTACAGTTTCCTCATTCATATTTTTCTACAGGTTCAATATACAAATCTTTCTCTTCTGTCAATTCAGTATTTTATGAAATAGCTCTTCTTATTCTTTGATGAACACAAACTGGATACATTTGTAAACAGCAGTCATTTTTCTTTCTTTCAGAATTTATTTTATTAGGTTAAAAATAAAAAAGAAATATACTCTCCTCATTTCATCTGGAAGATTAATCTGTTAGCTAATTGATTATTTCCCGATGTGCATGATATCCCTTCTCTGCCCTTATACTCTGCATTCATTCTGCTTCTCACATATGAGTGATCGGAATTTTACATGGTATTATAAATGATGATACACGTGTCCAAACCAGAAACAAGCTCTAGACTATAAAACACCATCAAAGAAAATATCTCGTAAGATTTATTTTTAATTAGAACAGTACAATATAGTAACTCCTTTGCACACCATAATACTGAATTCTATCAAGAAATTTAATCAACAGAATGGAGTAGATGAGAGGAACCTGGATTCCAGCTCAAAAGAAATGCTGCAATTGCACAGAAAACCTCAGAGCCCAGAAATTCTTGGTAGATTGCAAAGCATTTTACAGTGAAACAGTGTAATGAACTCCATTTAAACTAAGTGTGGTAAAGTGAATTGCCCTTAAAAAGGGAAAAGAAAGTCCAGGAACACATATTTTTATGCCCAACATTGTGTTTTATGCTCAATACATTTCATCTGGTTTTTTTAATGAAATATTTTCAACCAATGTTTTCCACAGAAAATTTCAATTTTTGTCTGATTTTCTAGTATGACATCATCACTAACAAATAAAGTGTATTATTAAGTCTAGATTACACATATTTAGAATTCTGTAATAATCTTGTTCCATGAAATTTTTAAAATAATTTATGAAAATTAATAATGAAAAACTCTTTTTGTTTAAAGATGTTTCAATATCACTATAAACAATAATTAAGATTGATGGTGTTAGATTAGTAGTAGGTTAAGGTAAATTAAATTAATCTGTTTCAATTCCATTACCCCTGTTGAAAAAACAATGACTCAAAATAGTGAAAAGGCACATTAGCAAAGCAATGGAAGTTTGCTGAATTCTTTGTATTTTTCTCTTAACAAAAATATTAGTATGCACCTGTCTACAGATTGTCTTGGGTTTTGTGCTTTGGTTTGGCTTGAATGTTTGGAATTTTTTACGTGAAGCTGTTGGTTCTAAGTCTCTTTTGGCTTAAAAGGCCTCTGAGTGGAGCCTTCTCTAGAAAGACTCTCTTGTCTAATGATGACCAAATGGGAATTCTAAATTCAAGTTTCATCTCCTATAGTATTTAATGTAAATATGCTACAATATATGACATCACAATCTGTAAGTTAAAAGTTAAAAAAATATTGCTATTTTTAAACATCAAAACACCTTTAATAGGAATTGGACACCTGTTTAATAGGGATTGGACTGATGCTGCATGTGTTCTGTGATGAATAAAAATGAAATTTTGCAAGCCGTGACATAGCAAGACATCAATAGTGTGTTCTGTGTTTATGGTCTTTCATAAATATTTTGTTTTGGTATGACAAAAAATAAAACAACAAAAGCATAAAGTTAAGGAGTTCTTTTCCATCAGCATCAATTAATTTTAAATATGTCCAACACAATTGCTAAATGAAATAGAACACACACTTTGTATGATTGCACACTAACTCAAGGAAATAGAAGAAATGCTTTCCCTTAACTGCAAGTAATTCCTTTAAAAGTCATATTTTAATTCAAGGGAAAAGAAATCATAAGTGCTTTGTTAGAGCAAGATTTTATCAGATACCCAGAAGGAAGCCATGAGTGCAAACCCTCAAACGAGTATTTAAAGTTACACAGAGAGATGCAGATTATAATTTTCAAGGTCTTGTTTCACTTTCCCCTTTTCCCTTTATCTTTTGTTAATTCACTATGTCTGAAATCAGCCTTGGGAGTCTTTCTAATTTATAATTAATTTCTATTATTAGCAAGTCATTTCAGCTTGTCTAGAAACTGGAATTTGATTCTACACTCACTGAAACAAACTTGTAGGGTAAGGATTCTCTTCTCATGTCCCCCAAACATCACAGGGAAGGGAACATCAAAAGAACCATTATTTCCCTCATTTAGCTCATTTTAGGATTCCATTTATTTTATTTTAATTTATTTAGGAGGGCACAGACAACCAGATGGGAAAGACAGGAGTCGAAAAGGAAGGCACAAATTATACAGAGGCACAGATTGTACTACTTTAAGACATAGATATAAAGCATTAACTTCAAATCCTAGCAAAATCTACTGCTTTTTACAATAAGAAAAGAGCAAATAGATTGTAAATCTTGTCCTTACTCCAAAGAACACAGAAAGAGCCTATATAGTGAAATATCACTTAAATTATCCTATTCCTTTATCCCTCCGCCCATCTTTTCATTTTATGTATCATTTGCACATACACAAGTGCAGAAGTAGAGATCAAATATAGTTGTACATAATTATGTACAAGAAAATTTTATTTACATAAAAATAAGTTACCACTGAAAAAAGAAACCTGTTTATATACCCATGAAAAACAAAAAAAAAATAGAATTCCCAGGGTGTATTCTACTCACTTTTATCCTTTTCTGGAAGAAATGACGAGGCATTTGGGTTATATATCATCATTGCACTCCACAGTATCCCAGGCCATTTCAACCATTGGATATGTCTAAATTAACTGAATTATGGCTTGACTTTAATTGCTTTCAGAACAGACACGAAAATATTATGTAAATTTTATATGGATTGAATACGTGTGTATATACATCTATATTACACACATTCTGCGTCTTATACATGATATTTACCTAGGCCAGGAATGCAACAAACATCACTGCATATTAAGGCATTCATTTTAAGACAGAAAACCATTAACATATCTATTCTTTAAAAACAAACCACCCAAGTAAATGATTAAAGCATATGGTTAATTGCTCTGATAAAGTAGAAAAAGAATAATAAAAGGCTTACACACACTACTGTGTTTCTTATGACACAAGTGGAAGTAATTATGCTATTCCTTTAGAACCTCTACAGGAGTCAAATACTCCCACTGACTGTGCCTTGAATTATTATTTAAAAAATAATCTTAATACTCTTGCAAAGTACATGGAATAAGTTTAAAATCAACAAATCATTTGCCTGATTTGAATACCTATCACAAACTCTGTTTTCAATAAACTTAGTAAACAATAAGTGGAAATATCATCTTTATGGAGCTTCTTGGTGAAACAGTATAAAAAAGCAATTATTTTGAAAGAGATATAAAAACTAAATCTATAACAACTTATTAACTTTGGAAAAATCATGTAATGATTAATCAGTTATTTGATTATGAGACAGACTAATTATATTACTAAGATGTCTAGTGGAAACCCATTAGTAACTGAATAAATCTATTTTCTTTAGGGAATTTATCAATTGTAAAAACATATATACATACAGACTTTATTTTGGCAGGATGGTTAAAGTAATAAGGATCATGAAAAGATGAACATTTCAGATTTTCTAAATGATTAATTATATGCCAAAAAGGTTACCTACAACAAATACAGATTGTAATAATATGTAAATATGCAAGGTGAATGTTGCCAGTCCATATTTAATACATGGTAACAGAATGAAGACTGTGTTCTCAGCAAGCCATTAAAAAAAATAGTGTCTTGAGGTGACTGTATTATGTGTATCCCCTATCGCTGCCCTATGCCCAGAAATCAGTCCTGTGCCTTTCTGTGCCTTTCAACTGAGCCTGAGAGGGGGAGAGGAAAAAACTGAGAGAACTTTTCAAAGCAGTTGTTCAAGGACACAGATATACATTCCTCTGCTTCTGCAGCAGCAAGAGCAGAGGAAACACCCTTCTTGCTTTTCAGCCAGCTTTTGGCTCCTCTTCTCCAGAGGGAACTCCAGAGTTGAACTTTGTTTTCCTGGGACTTTGGTTATTCCCTTCTTCTCTTCTGGACTGTTTCAACAACATCAGAACACACCAGGAGAATTTTCCACCGAGGCCCTGGAGGTGGGCCCACACCGACCCAGCTCCGAGGAGGAGGAGAGAGACCACACCTACAGAAGCACTCTGAAATCTTCCCTGGTTTCTCTCCACAGCAAGAGGTTTTATCATTTAGCATTATTATCCTTTTCCTGTGTGTTTGTTAAAGAAATAGTTTTTATCTCTTTCCTCTGAGGAAAATTTCTTTTTTCCCAAACCTGGTGGGGGAGGGTGGTTGTAACCTGCCTTCTATCAGAGGATATTTTCCTCCAAATTTGTCCAAACAGGCACAAATAGCTGCAGACAGCTGAGGTTCAGCTGAACAAGTGATATTTCAAATTCAATGATAAAAGCTCTGGGGTTTTTTTTCTCTATTGGAATAACTTTTTATTTTCAAAACCAAACTTGACCAAAGCCTACTGAAGCTAACAGAGCCTTCTTGGCTTTGGAACAGACTTTGAAGGATATTTTTGTGCTGGTTTTGACTGGGTAGAGTTAATTTTCTTCAAAGTGACTAGCGTGGGTCTATACTTTGGAATTGTGTTGAAAACAGTGTTTAAAGTATAGGATTTTTTTTTTTTTTTTTGTTACTGTTGAGCAGGGCTTACACAAAGCCAAGGCTTTTTCTGTTTTTTTTTACCTCCTCTCTGGTGTGGAGACTGGGAGTACTTCGGAGATTGTCAGGAGATGCAGCCAGGACAGGTGACCCAAATTGACCAAAGGGATATTCTGGACCATATGACATCATGCTAAGTATATAAAGCGTGGGGAAGAAGGAGGTGGGGGGTACATTAGGAGTGATGCCATTTGTCTTTACAAGTCACTGTTACACGCAAGGGCCTGCTCTTCTGGTAATGGCCGAACACTTAGCCATGGGAAACATTAAATTCATTCCCTATTTCACTTGCTTGCCTGAGTGGCTTTTACTTTCCTTATTAAACTGTCCTTATCTCAACCCATGAGTTTTCTACCTTTTACTCTTCCGATTCTCTCTCTGATCCCACTGGTGGGGGAGTGAGAGAGTGACTGTGTGGGGCTTGTCTGCTGACTGTGGTTTAACCATGACAACCCTTTTGGTGCCCAGTGAGGGGCACACAGGGTTTGAGATAATGACAGATTTGACTGGGATGTGCAAGATAGGATTTATAGCTGTTAGTGCTGCTTAGCTAGTTGTCAGCAGACTCCTGTGCTTGCCATGGGGCTCACTTTCCTAACTGTATATTTGCAGCCAGTCCTCGTTATAGTCCTCACAGAGGGCACAGAGCAATTCTGCAAACTTTTCTGAATGAAAAAAATATTTGCCTTTAATTGTTGCTTGAAGAATGACCATGGTGAGTACTCCTTTGCAAGTGGACAACATTTGGATTAAAAATATTTCCCTAAATATATCTTCCATTTCTATTCAAAGATGGAAGTGTAAAAATATGGAGAAAATAGTCCTAAAATTGTCTCAGATCTATGTCACTCAGAACTATTTCTACAAATATAATGCAAATAGTAAGTGTGATATAGTTAATCCAAGAACTTTATTAACCATAGACATTAAAAAAAAGTCTAAATATAATTTCTACATGCCACAGTGGAGAAAAACATTTAGAATTGTGCTAATTCACTTACAATTCTAACATTGTGCATTTTCATGTATTAGAGTGAAATGAAATGCATGCATTGGGAAATTTTCAAAAGTGCCCATGGTTTAGTCAGTAAACACTTATCTTACTGAGGTCCTACATTCCAGGTCCATGAAGATATATGATTATCCACCATTAGTAAAGCACAGAATTAAGAGTCAATTTTGTATATTTTTATGGATTTAGGCTCAAATAAGTTTAACTACAAAAAATTTCTCATAAAATTTAATAGTAAATATTAATTTCCTGAGGGGATGATAAGAAATACTTGTAATTTTTTCTTCTTCCTGTTCTGAAGGGGTAAAATTATTTCTTAGTCTTGTGTTCTTATGAATCCTTGTTGTGTAAAAACAAAGTTTATTCCAGCTGGCAAACTGCAAACCTTGATTTTAATAAAGAGTATTCACACTGTCTGATACAATGTGTTTGATAGCCAGACCACTTAAATATTTAGGTGGACTGTTAAATAGTGCATGGTAAAAAGCAAAAATACATCTAATCTTATTTATTTGTCATGTTACCATGCTACTTTTTCAATTTACAATAAAAATTGCAAATAGGGATCACAATGGAACATGGTAAGGTGCATGAAGAACTAGAGCTTAAGAACTTATTGTATTTTCCTTACCCCAGTAAGCATGCCAGAAGAAAACAGATTTCATGTTTCAATCACTTTAATTTGCTCAAATGAGTAGACTTACTTAAGATATACTCCTAGGTGTAATTATTCTCCATAGATATATCTTCCTTTTTGTTTCACAAGAATGAGAGTTACTAATTTTACAAAGTAATTCACCCACATGTCTTCTTTCTCAGGTAAGCCTAGTTTGTGGCTGAAGATTAAACTAAATTTATAGATTATGTTAAATTTGTGGTAACTGAGGTATTTGTGAAAGTAGTTATATCATCATATACCTATCAAGAAATGTAATTTACTTGCCACATTGATAAGTTTCTGCTCATAAGAATAAAGCTATTATGGAGAGCTGGGAAAAGAATCAATAAATTGGTTTAAAATTGAAAAGTTATTAAATCTAAGTCATTCTGATCATACTTAAAATCCAACAAGCTTTGATATCTCAGCAAAATTGTTAATTAACTATGTTCGACATCAAGTCTACCAAATACTGGACTGAGGATTCTTCAGCTCTTTAAAGCTTTTGAAATAAGCAGAAGGAATAAATAAGAAATTGGGACATAAGCACATAAGCAGGAAATTTTTCAAAAAGGTACATTTTGCAGTGTTTCCGTATTGAGTTTCCCTGCTGTTCTTAGTGACATTTCTGTGCATAAATCCCCATTCTCTGCTTGTGTGTGTACTGCTATGGGGAGCATTCATCTAAAGGCAGTGTGCATTCTTCTGAAACATGACTCTCTTTCAGCAGCAGACAGCGTGAAAGTATCAGCATACATGCTCTTGTTTCCTTTACCCTAAAATAAGTAAGTAAATGCTGCAGAAAACCAGAAATAATATTGTCACGTGAGATTACTGCCCATTATTAAAGCTATGAATTCCATTCTGTAAATCAAACCATCAATTAGACCAACTCTAGGATCTTTTTATTTCACGCACATGTGGCATGACCTCAACAAGCCTTCCTGAGCTGATTAATACTTTGGTATTGAGAGTGAATTTATTTCCCTGGACTTAACTACTCCAGCTGTCTGCCACTGGCGATAGATATGGATGACCATCATTCAACTAATTAACCGAAAGTTTCTAAGTCATTAATGAATCTTGCATTCTAAGAGGAAAGTAAAATTAATCTTCTAGGATTAACTGATTGGATGCTTTTGCTAAGGAATCAAGCTAGCAGTTGGGGATATGCTGTGGGTTGCATCATGATTTACTGCAAAATCTCATTTAAAGAATTATAGGAAAGCTCTCAATGTATTAATGAAGTATGGAAGATGTAAAAGACTATAAAGAAACATTAAAAGTCCTTTGCATCATAGTAAAGTATGAACAGAGCCATAGCTGAACAGGCAGGACAGACTACCTATAGGTTTATTGTGCAGTCTTTCCTAAGAACCCAAGCTGGTAGGACCATTCAAGTAAATGCTTAACCCTCTGTGTATGACTAAATAGTACAGATTTCTGGGGACATGAGAGTCTTAATTAACTGCTTTTTCATAAGGAAGGGGCTTAAGCTAATCTTTAAAAGCTGAACTCATAATTGAGCCCTTTGCTTAACGCAAGCCTAGGCCAGGGTTTGACAGAAAAGCATTCCAATGCTGTTTTTTGTCTTCAAAACTCTTGATGTGTAGGTTTAGGTAACAAATAATGCAATCCTGTTTCTGTATTCATTTGCTGTGTACTAATACAGGGAGTCAGTGAGTGGTGTTTATATAGGGATGTAAACAATTACAATTAGATTATGGCTAGAAAATTTGTGTGTGTAGCATATACACATACCTTACACATGCCTTTATTGATTTAAAACTTCTTTATCTATAGCCTTCTGGGAATAGCAGGAAGGAAATAATAGAATTAATATTAGATAAAATAACCCAATAACTTGATTGCCTTTAAGATGTGAATTAGTCCAATGACGCATTCTTTTCACGTTAATAAATTAACCAATTCTCTTTAGTTGCACTAGCTTCCTTTTTTAATTACAATTCTACATTCAGGGGAAAATATTCAAACTTCACAGGCTGTTCTTACATATTTGTCAATTTCCAGTGTAAAAGCAATGTACTTCAGAGTCCATCAGGGCTACTGAGACCTTATCAGCTATGTAGAAATCTAAAGAAGATCTTTCTAGTGGTAATGATTAGATTGGTAGACAATTTAAAATTGAACTGATGGTAGCTGAAATAAGAAAGGAGAAGAAAAATTACTTGAAGTATGTGACCTAAATTATAATAAAAACTCAGTTCCTCCCTAAAAATCACCACATTTGGCTGGCTTTTAGTGTCTGTACTTGTATTTTTTAAATTAAATGAAAAATTCCAGTACAGTTTGAGATCAATAAGTAGATCTCAAAGAACTTCACACAAGTAGGTTTTTGGTTTGGTTTAAATGAAAATAAATTCCTTTAAAAATAAATGCATAATGCCTATTTCAGTTCTATTATACATTTTACATGGATTTAACAAGCCAAGTGGCTTCTGGCTGCCAACACCTCTAGGTTTTCATATTGCAAAATAATACACGCTTTGTCATATCCAACTCATTAAGTAATTGCCTTGTAGTATAGTTTGTGATTATATTTTCATTAAGTGACTGCTATGATACTGCATAGAAATGATTCCTATTAGTTTTGTGGGAACTGTCTGCTTTCACAACAGAAAAAAATTCCGTGCAGTGCAGCATTGCAGCTGCAATTTAAATAGTACTACAGGTTTATCGTACAACTTTTTAAAGAGGATCATTTTTCAAGGTATATGCCAATTCAAGTAAAATCTGTGGACACTTAATATGAAAAAATGGCTCTTCAAGAATAAAAAAATCTCCTAATAGTAAAGAATGTGTACATTTTATCAGCTCTGGGGAATATTCCCAACATTGGCCACATTGCTGGTGAGTTATTGAGCCTTTTATATACATGGGAGGAAAAAAAGAGAGATAATGGGTACAATAATCATCCTAATAATACCACAAGCTGAATTTCAACTTCCAAACCTCTCTTCAAAGGTATAAGTTAGCTTCCAAAGCTTTTTAAGAGGCTTCTGCCCTTTTCAAACCACATTTCAGGTGCATCATTCTTGCTGATTTATAAACGCTAAATTCTATGTGCCCTATTCCTCCTGCTCAAAATCGAAGCAGACTGTGTAATTTCATTCTGCACCCTGGCAACCCCCTTCAGTTCAGACTGGTTGAAAAGTGTTAAGGCTAATTACATGAATGTTGGCTATGGACTGAGCTAGGGATAGATAGGACCCAGAGCTTGTGCCTGACACACAAATAAGAGGTATACAGGCAGAGCAGCTCTTTCTCTACCAAGTAGTTGAGACTCTTCCCCTTCACTCAGAGCTATTGAGATGACATAGCATAAAGACATAGCAAGAGCAATAATGGTAAAAATCCAGGGCAACATTTCAGACAGTATGAAGTATCCATAAGCAATAGCACCTTTCTTGTTGGTTTTGTATTTTTCTTTTTAAAAAAAACAAATTAAAACCATTCGATGACTCTGAATTGCACATTAGACATCTGGGATAGAAGTAATTGTGACTTTAGAGAAATATGCATAAAGCCATGTGTGTTACCTGTACATGAACATCACAATAGAACGTATGGCTAAGAAAAAGATGAAATTGCTTTTATCATAACAAGAAACTGGGGGAAAAAGCACTAATAAAATAGCTGACTCTTCAGTAGACATTACTATGGCTATATATCCATCACCAGTTTGCAAAGAGATTGCTGAGAAATATGTACTGTGCTTAAACTCTGTTACTTCTACTGTTTGCACAGCAGAATCTGTTATCACATCTGACAGTATTGTGATAGATTCAGGTTAAAACCCAACTAAAGATCAAAGTAAAAGGAAATAGCCCTAGTCCTTTATGGTCAGAGTTGAAATACTGTAATCTGATGATATTGAAAATCTTGCTTCTGTGGAATTATTGAAAAAAATTCAGATTAAATTGTCAAGAGATTACACATCCAGTTAATCATTGTAATTAATTAGGGATTAAAATAATAAGTATTGTTAAAGCAAAGGTGTATGACGCTCTGTTGTCATGACTCTGTCTCAGATTTGCTATGACTTTTTTTACAGTTGTTCTGAAATAAAAAACACCCAACACAAAAGATAAAAACTGTACTCCCAGCATTTTCAAATGGACAACTTCCAGTCATGTTATAATAATAACATGAATTAGTAAGGAAGAGAATAGCAGAACATTGGACCTACTGCTGGTCTTTTTACTCAGGAAGTTTATGAGTCCCTGTTTTACTACATATTTTTTAACTCTAACTCTCAATCTATAGTCGGCTCTGCTGATCTAGAAGTCATGGTTAGAGGTATGAAGCTAGATGCTGTTGCCAGTTTTGCAACTAGTCTGCTATGTGATTTTGGGCAAGTCCTTAAATTTCTCTGCATTTCCTCTCTGAACTTCTGATTCTCTCAGGTTTCTTTATAATCAATTTTCTTACCTGGTTTTGACTATATAAGAACATGTACTGCCAACCTAAATAAATGGCTGTGTTTTTTGGTTTTAGCTGTTGGCTTCTGGGTTTTTTCTTCTGATTTGTTTGTTTAGTCGTTTTTGGGTTAGGTTTTTTGTATTCTGTTTGGTTTTTTGGGCTTTCTTTTTGGGTTGGTTTTTTTTTTGTTGTTGTTTGTTTGTTTGTTTTGGTTTGTTGATTGGTTTTGTATTAGGTTTTGGTCTTAAGTTTAACGTAAGAACTTTTTGATTTGAAATTATACTGCCTGTAAACATTTTGATGTCTAGAAAGAGGCTGAGCACTTGGAATCTATTGGAGTCATTACTTGCAGTGTTCTAACAAATCTTCTGATTTTTATATAAAACAGAAGAAATGACAGCAGTGACTGCAATAAGGTGTTAACAGTGCTGCCTAAGGCAAATGCTGTTTGTGTGGATGAAGAGGAATCTGCAAACACTTGATGGACTGAATCATTCCTCTGTGTGACTCAGCAGAGGATCACTATAGGTATTTTTTTGTGAAGATGTTCAGCTGCAGAGCCAGTAATTTCTCAGTGCTAAACATTTTTCTTACAGACAGTAACGAAAATCATAATGGAAGTTAAGCGAAAGGGACCCTTTAGAAACAAAGGAAACAAAAACTAGGAAGACAAGAACAAAATGGGAATTTCTGTACAGCAATATTTGTATATTCCATGAAAATGTCCCAGTGTGACACTAGCTAGGAGGTTTGAACAAAATAGGACATGTTTTACACTCTGCAATCAGCTTCCAGCCTCCTTTCATCTACAATCAAGGGGAGTTTGTAAATGCCAATATCTAACTGCTCAAAAACGAGTGTTGAAAATTTTTGCATACAAGAAACCATCTAATGTCAATTCTAATTAGAGTCTCTAGTAATTTCTAGAAGGATTCTCAGTTCTATTTTGTTTGGCTTGATTGCAATTTGTAAATTTACAAAAAGCAAGTCTAAAAGAAGAAGAAAAAAAGGCCTATTTTGGCTGTTTTCTAGTATTAAATTTTTACCAAGCAACTTCCTTCTAGAAATGATCTGGCTGTTATTTAAACATCTCCGGGAGTTCTAATAAACTTGCTCTGAAATATCAATTTAAGCCACCTACGCTCTAAGTAAAAGCAATTAATTATGTACAGGAAAATGAGGAAAAGTTTTTAATGAAAACACTGTTTCCCCATTTTTAGAGAAAGGGTTGGTACATTTCCACTCTGTAGTGCACAGCACTAGGGATTCGGAGAAATGGCAGAATGATCCTAACCTAACATCCATAGGTACAAAACAAAGTATTGGTAGCATGAATTTCTCTACTTCAGTGGGCTTTGTGTTGAAACATAAGATTTCACAACATGACCAAAGAACTTTAGAGAAAAGGCTGAGAGAGCTGACCTAAAGCACAAGGGTAAAGTTTAAGTTCCCCCCCTCTCCATGCAAGCCCTGTACATTTTTGTTTCATGTATAAATAATAGCCATACTTCATAAAAGGTGCAAGATAGATCATCTTTAATGGCTTAAAACAGCAGCTGAAAATAGAATCTTGGGATGGTTTTTTTTAAGTCCTTTTAGCACATTCTAGGACAAAGCCCTTGTCAAGAGGAATACACATTTTTGGACAAGCCAGCACATTTGTTCCCATAACCTCAAATGGAAATTTCCAACCATCCATGAAATCAAAGAGAAGACAAGTCTCCTCCTACAAGAAGACATTTGTAATTATACTGTTAGGGATCAGCATTCTCTCTGTCTCTTTTATACTCCTACTCCTCCTATTCTTTCTTGAGATCTCTCACCAGGTCTCATTAGAGGAGAAAATCAGAACGAGCAAAATAGACACAAAATATGAAACACTTACTTAAACTGACTTACAATATGAGAAGTCTTTTAGTTGAACAGACAAGAGAGTTAGTCTGCACATACTGAACAAATAATAAAAAAAAATACCAAAAATGTAAATACTAAAAACCAATTTCTATATGCACCAATTAATACAGTCAGAAACCTTATAACCTGAAACAATACACAGGTCCTATATCCTCTAGACAGTTATAGCCTGCACATATTCTATTATAATTTAAGCAGATTTCTTTTTTACTCTAACTTCAGGAGACATATATATATGAAGGACTCTTCCCTGCAGTTGAAAACTGAATTTACTGAATGCTGACATGACTGCTACTGTTGATTATGCTTGATACACCACAAGCCTTTAACCTTACCTGTCAGACTAATTGCACTGTGCATATGCAGATTGAAGGGACTTCTATGCTGTGTTTGATATCACCAGGGTAGTTCAGGGGAGCCTGTACTTATGTCTAGTCAGTGACACGCAGAAGTTGTGGCTTCCCTGCATTCATGGAGGAGAAAAGTGCATTGTGCTACTGCCTACATGAAGAAAAAAAAAAATATCATCTGACAAAACTTGAGTAAAATACAGAAGTGAAAATGACCAACAAATTTTATAAAGAAAACAAATTACCTGTGCATGAGCTGGCTGAGAAGAAAGTGAGCAGCATGGGAAGGAAAAAGCATTGGGAGGACTCAGACTGGAGGGAAGACACAAGTTAGATTAAAGGTAGAAAAGTAGCCATTACCTTGCATTTGCACTTCCTCCTGTGTGTATGGAGTTATGCATGCTACCTTGTGATGCCAGGATCCTCGTGATGGAATACATCTATGAAAGGCTATGAGCTCTTTCAAGTTTGTGGTCCAGTATATGGCAAAGTCAAGGTAACTGTTCCATTCGCGGGATCACAGTGGCCTTTCAAACCCCTGGATATGTGATAAGATTTTGAGGGCATGAATTTTACATTTCACAGGAAAGATATGAAGAATTCTCCTCAGTTTCTGTATGATCAGACTCACGAATTTCCAGAAAGTAAATTAAATTAATCGCTCTGAAAAGAGGAAATGCAGACTTAAGGTGTTTGTCATCCTGTGAATTATGGGTAAACAACTTCAGACAGTCCCCCCACAGGAAAACTTTTTTACTTCTTCACTGCCACTACCTACTCAACAGGGCATGAAATAAGGGCTATCAGGTATTTCAGAGAGTGGACATGCTCCTTTCTTTTACTTTTCCCTTGACCTTCTCTCCTGCAGTCCTCCCAGATTTTATTTTTTTTCTTTTATCATAAGAACACCTCTGCCAATCTGCTCCAACTAATCCCTGGATCAGTTCAATACAGCTGTATCTAACAAGGTGTTTACCTCTGAAGCATTTGCAGATAATTCCCATTGGCTATGGACTGCCCCAGGAAAGACAGAAACCTGTATTTCTTGGCTTTCAGAAATTAGCATCCTGGAAGGTCAGAAAATACACCAGAAAACCTTCCATCTGCTAAAGTTTTTGGCTTTTTGTCATTTGATATGTAAGATGAATAAACAGGCTTAACATGGAATCAGGTTAAAATACTAACATCAAACACAGAAGAGGTGGTTGTGTGTCCAAACGGACAAAAAAGACACCAGAAGGTTTGTACAGAGCCAATAGTAAGTACATGGCCTAGCAAAGATAGGCAATCAGAACAGGACAAACAATGTCAGCTCAGCTGTTTGGAAATTCTTTTCCTCTCTACAGATAAAATGGGGGCATGAAACTATTTCTTCATATTTTTATTATATAGATACTAAAAGGTTCTGAGGAAGATAACAACCTTACCATGCTTCCTTTTATACCTGTGTAGCCCAATTAGACAAGAAATAGGCAATTATTCTTGTTTCACAGATGCAGAACTGAAGTCCAGTGACAAAATCATTGATTTTTCTGAGAATGTGCAGCAGAGGTAAGGCAAAGAACAGAGATACCTTGAATCCCAGAACACAATGCATTGCCATCTTCCCCTGCTCTTACAGGAAAAGGAGTAGGCGATTCAATTTGATGTTTCATCCTTCTGTTTCTTCATACAACAAAATTAATTCCCATGATGAATTTCTGTGTTGATACTCCTACTTCAGGTCTGATACAGCTTCAGTTTAATCATTCTCCTCTATGTGTGTTTTATTAGCTGAAGGTGTTTGTGAAATATCATCTTATTTTCATGTGTAAATGCATTCAGGATTCAAAGATCACCCCTTTGTCTTTCCTTTGCCTTTGTGTTATCAACTAACTTCAGGATACAATTTGAATATGGATGCTGTGATTAATTTTCACTGCATGATGAAGGGGTAAGTTTTCTAAAGTGTTAAATGACTTCTTGCTATAGCCCAGATACTTAAAATCTTTCACCATGTTGTGAAAACCTGTCCTCCTTTGACAGAAAGATGTTTAATATACATAAAAGCTTATAGAATCCTGAGGATTTGAATTCTTATAGCCATACATGTTATTAAGCAGGCTTTGTGTGATGATAAGTTAAAGTATTTGTGAGAGACACAGTTTTTCAGCTTTGTGCAGAACAGACATTCTGATGCTTTCCACTACCTCTATGAGCTGGTGGGAAATCAAAGAATAAAGTTCAATGAGATTAGAGTACTTGGATTTACTTCCTCTTTCTCAAAGGCAGAAAATCTGTAGTTCTGGAGCTATTCATCCCCTGGATCAACTTTCTTTGTACACCCTCCACAACATCAGGATTAGATCATCTATCGTGAAGACGGTCCACTTATATCCAGGTTGCTTTGTAGAGTGTGGAAAGAATTATCTTATTTGAGGCAAATCTAGAATAATTCCAATGAAGTCAATGTGATTTCTCTGATTTTTCTTTCCAATAGCAATGAGAGCAGAATATATCTCAGTTAAGTAAATTCTGACGTCTCCCCACCTTCTAAGAAGAGCTGAAATGCAGAATTTAAAAGTGAGAGACCTAATGTATCCATGTCATGCACTGAGTGCATGTTCTCATAGCTAATTGTATTCATCTTATAATTTTTTTTTAAATTTCTATCACTCATATGATTTAACCAACTGAACAAACAGCTGAGCTGAAATTTGGGTGACAACAAAATAATTTGAAGCAGAGCACTCTTTTTCTCTGTGGACAGGAGTCCTCTCCACACAGGAATATTTTAATACATCTTGGAGACAGACCTGACTCACCAGTTAATACTGCACAGCAGGGACAGTGAAAAAATCATGGCAAGATTGAGTTTTGCAGGCTTTATGTGGAAGAGCACTTACATAAGTAATTCCATTTATTTCATTGTGCTGTTTTGCATAATCTGTCAGCCTCTTAAAATGGGTAGGTTGGGTATTGGCATTAATCAGATCAGCTGTATTGCTTTGCACCTGGACAGGAAAGCATAAACTTTTGTGCCCAGATCCAAATTTTATGAAGTTTGTATGGCATTTATGTCATAAAGTGTGTGTATTTTTGACCAGTGGCACCTTCCTCTCCAAAATGCAAGTGTAGATAACTAGGAGAGAACCCAGTTTTTAGACTTTTTCATCTGCAGAGAAATAATTTTCTCTAACCCAGAAATAAAGATCATAAAGAGTTATTCCCAGTTTTTCTAGGAATATTGCCAAAGTAAGTGGTAGAGCATTTAAAAAAAAAAAAATCTCTCTAAGTATCTCTCTAAGTTTTCTTTTTCTATGGTTGAATTTCTGTGACTCTAAAATCAAATGTCTGATATTCCCATAGCAAAAGAACATTCCCCTCCTGCAAACTCTTCATCATTCAGATAACCAAGAGTCATTAGTAGTCACCTTGGTTTCAATGGGATGAGAAACATTATCAAGGTAAAAAACACCTTCACCTGCATGCAACCAAATCCTTGTTGAGCTGTCCTTTAACCCATAAATAGTCCCACTGAAGTCAAGAGGAACAATTATTGTGTAAAGAACTCCCAGTAAGCATAGGTATCAGAGCTGGGCTTACCCAAATAAGCCCCAGCCCTTTAATGAATTTTATGCAATTGCTATTCTACAACCGCATACAGCCCCATTAGCTTCAACCGGCATCCATCAGGGACTCATTGCAAAACTAGGTCTTAAAGACAGGCTGCCAAGAATGAATGGTTTAACTTAAGGGATGATGTTAAAATGATTTAGATTGACAGTTAAATTAAGTGAAACTACCTGTGTAGACACACATCAGTTTAGTATGCCCCCGTAACTTACAGTTTAAAACCCCAGGAGCCCCCACACACGCCCTCACAGAGGCTTAATACTACAACATAACAGACTTTGTTTGCTAACAGCACTCAAGAGGCACATTCTATCTGACAATTTCTCCCTGCTTTGTGAATCAGGAAGTCTGCAGCCTGACCTATGGCTGACCTAATGATGAGTTTCTTTTCTTTACCAGGATGCTTTACCCATCTGTCTTGCCCTGTCTGCCCCTGCACTCTCTGATCACCTTGCGCATCTGTGTAGGGGATGGACTGTTCATTTCTGACCATGTTTATTCTTTTCATGATCCCATTTGGTCTGTAAGAAATAAGAGAGCCTGTGAGCACTGGCTTTTGAAATCTCATCAGAGATATTTTAGCAGAAAATATACTTTTTAAATCTTACATAAATAAAATAAAAGATCTTTTCCTGGCCTAGTAACCTTGTGCTGTGTTCAGTGAAGAGCCTTGATACAGTATAATATGAAAACTACATGGAGAGACCAGTGTTGACTTCAAGCCCTGTGCCAGCGATTTTACTGAGCTGTGAATTAGGCCCAATAGCAGATAATTTGTTGCAGATATAAGACAATGAACTATTTTTCAAACATCCCTGTTCTCTGGTTTTCTCTTCTGGATTTGGCAATAAATTGCTGGCCCTTGATCTTGTGGTCCTTTATCTGTCACAAGCCTGTGCCAGCTGCACACAATATCCGTAAAGCCACGCTGTGGTCTGGTAGGTAGCTCTGTAATATCTGTAACTTGTAGATAGCCTAACCTGGGTTGTTTGTTGTTTTGTTTTGGGTTTTTTTTTCCACTGTAAAAAAGGTTGGGCATTTTTGTGTTGTGTTTTCTAATGAATAGGAGAAAATTATGTGGGCTAGACAGGGGGTTTTGTTTATTTGCTTTCCTTTAACCTCTTCTTAACCCCCCAAGAAAACCCTTACAGACATTTTATGACATATTTCATGTTGATTACAATAAATGTATAGAAAGGTTTCAAAGTCTGAAGACAGGACATAAAAATTCAGTGTTCTATACTGAACTCTGTTCATTTCTTCAGTGGTGTGTATCTGAACCATTTAGACTCACAGAAAGAGTTCAGACTAACTAGAAGTGACAGCACATATGTTTAAAAAAAAAAGAAAAAACTTAAATAAACCTCAAAATACAGAGAAATAGATGGATATGCTTTTCTTTGAATATGAATACAGAAGGCCAGGTTGGATGGGGCTTTGAGCAACCTGGTCTAATGGAAGGTGTCCCTGTCCACAGCAGTGGGGTTAGAACTAGATGGTCTTTAAGGTCCCTTTTGACCCAAGCCATTACATGGTTTTATGATACGATTTTTTCAATCACTTTTAGCTCTTCTCCATTTCTTTTGTTTTCTTTGATCTTCCATGTGTACATTAACTCCCCTTATTTTTGAGGGAGGTTGTTCTCCCCCAGAAATTCTCATTTAAACTGTCCCATGCAGAATGTCATAAAATGTCCATTACTCCCAAACTGTACATATCCTTCCACAAAAAAAACTGGACCCTGAAATAAAGGGTGGAACCTGTGGCTGAAGGTAAGTTGAGTCTTACCCAGAACTAGAGTAAGTAAGTAAAAATTCATTTCAGTATTACAATTGGCCCTAATATGTCTCTAATGGAAGAACATGACTAAGCTAAATGAAAACTGCGTTAATTAGATTGTGTTAGTATTCAGTATTCAATTGTCACCCATTTATTTCTCTTAGGAATAGAGATCTCTGATCTTCACATTTGCCATAAACACTTTCCAAGGTTTTGTTCTCTCTAGCTTCTCTTAAAATTCCCAGCTTAAGGGACTATTTACAGGTCCTCTGAGCTATATTAGTAGGCTTGGAATCTACAGTCTGGTATAAAATTTAACACGTATTTAAGAACTTCTCTGAAAGAGAGTCAAAAATCGTGAAGCTGGCCACAGTTTTTAAGTCAACAGTAATTAAACACTGTGGACTCCATGAAAGTTTATTTTAAAAAATAATACGTATCTAGAAAAAGAAAAAACGATATATTAAATGAATAAGAAACCACACAAAGAAAAATAAATATACACACATATAAAAGCTTCTATACTCCCCATAGGAAAGGAGTCTTTTGGGGATATGAAAATCTCTGCAATCAAGAAAGGAAAGAAAAGCTGATTTTAATCCAAAAGCTTTCTGCATTTTTGGTATTTATTGAATCAGCTTAGAAAAGCCCAGAAAATAACTCATGGTGTAAAATTTATATTAAGGGATCAAACATCTTATGTTCTAAGCCTGTCTAATTTCAAATTTTTATTGACAGGAAAAGTACACAATGTTTATGTGCTGTATTCTTTCAGGGAAAAAAAAAAAAGAAAAGAGAATCATCACTCTAAACCCACTCACATCTCACCCCATCAGTTGTAACCTGCATGAATGATAACAGGTACTCAAAGCTCTCTAGCTCTATGTGACAGTTCTAATAATGCAGTGCTAGATGTTTAAAATGTCTCCAATACCCAGAGGTTGAAGTGCAGTGACCTCCATGGTCTCCCATTCAGTGGAATTGGTTGGTAAATCTAAACATAATTACAGTGAAATCCATTTCTAATAGGCATGATTGCAATATAGCAAAAAAAAAAAAAAAAAAAAAAAAAAAAAAAAAAAAATCAAAACCACTTATCAAACTAAATATGTTAAATGAAATGTATTGTTTTCTCATTATAATAGATACTCTTTGGGTGTCTATTATTACTGCTTCCTAAGAAGAGAACAGGGAAGGAGCTTTGAGCATGTATGACAGATGGAAGAACATCAAGTAATGTAACCTTTGTGCTTTCATTCCCACAAGCTGTGTAAACCACTGAGTTAAAACAAAAATTTCTAAAATACAATTTTTTTTTTTTTTGCTAAGCCTCTGCAACAGCACATTGGGCATGTTCTTACTGTCCAGAGTCCTTGGCAGAGAGCTGGAAGAGCAGCATTCTCCTTATCACATTTTACCAGCAAACTTGCTGTAATAATACTATATCCTTGCTTTCAAAATTAATTTAGCAAGCATGCAGAATTAATGCACAGCCCTTTTCAAGACCCAAAGCCTGACCCAAACCAAAGGAAAAAAAAATCCCTTTTATCTTTGACGCTAAAAATTCCTGCAAAATAAATAAACAGAGCACTCATTGGCCTATGTAAATGGATGTGAAGTTAGCACACAAGTATTTTAAGTTACGTTGGTTACACGACCAGTATCAGTGAAATGACAACATGAGAGCTGTCTCTTGCAAATTGGAATGGTTTAGAATGACCATCAGGTTGCTGTAGCTAGCTGTTCAGTCTGTGAAAGAGTAAATGCTGCGTCTATTTCTATCACACTGTTGTTGTTAGAAGGTTATTAAAAGATATTACAGAGCAGAACTGAAGAGGCCTTTTGGTTCAGTACTCATCACACAGCAAAGCAAGTGACAGTGCATGTTACAGATGGCATTTCAGCCACTCCTACAGCCTGAACAGAGCACAGATGAGGGGCCTCTCAGAGGAGGCGATGCAGTTATATAAAACAGAGGAAGCTGGTAGATTACGAGGTCAGGGCAGGTATTCCCTAAACTGATTCTTCTTATCCTCCCTTTTCTCCAGAGAAATTCAACCCATAATGAAATGTTCTAACCCAGCCAGCCCTCTCCCCTGTGAAATGCAAGGAGTTAATTTAATCTAGTGAAGTTTCTCTTATGCCCTGGTGGCAAAGTTCCCATGACCACACTTCTGAAATGCTGCTCTTTCATTATTCAAGGACTCATACTGCCTTTCACTGTGGGATTTTCATTTCAGTCCCAACCAAGGACAGTGTTCAGACCTTCCTCTTCCTCCCTAATTTAGTTATATTTTGAATATCATGACTGGAGTGGCTTAGGAGAAACCCTTCCCACCTCCACCGTCTGCCTCATTGCACAAAGCAATCACAAGTGATCATATAACCTCCATATTTCAGACCATGATGGGCTCTCACTGATCTGCCTTCCCCAACTCACCATCTTCTCTTGGTGACAGCCAAGCCAGCCCAAGTGAGCTCTCAGAGCTGCTTTCATACACATCTGGCATGGCTGAGAGAAGCATTTTGCCTCTTTCTGCTGCTTAGAGGCATCTGAAGTGCCTATTGTCTTGCATGCAGAAACAGTGACTTATCCTTTCTCACTGCAAAGTCATTTGATATTGGGGCACTTCTCCAGGCACCAAATTCTGCTATTTTCACCAAGGAACCTAACTCTAAGCTTCCTTACCACAGGAGAAAATTAAAACCTCATTCTGTAGAAACTTTCCAAAAAGCACAAATAGAGAAGCACTTCATGCTTCTCAACCATCACTTTTAGGATCAGGGCCTTATTTATCGGTTTCTCCTGTTCTCAGAGATGGCCATAATAATTTTGTCATGGATAGCTGCCCACTTGGGTTCAGGGACAAATTCACAAGCTCATTAAAAAAACCCTAATCACTCATGGAGACACAAGTTTTAAGACACTTTTTGTTCAGATAAGATACTGTGAACACAATATGTGGATCACTCTAAAGGCAAATAATTTTACTTTGTAGAGTTACAAACAGTCATGTTGTCATAAATCTGGAGCTATAAAATATGAAACAATGTTGTTTTTACACCACTGAACTATTTTGGAAAGCTAAAGTTTGATGAAAAAATGTGTTGGCTTGGCTTTTGTTTTTTTTTTTCAAATACATCAATAATATTCCATTTAATTTATATACTCGCAGCTGTCAGCTACCTCCAAACCCTCTTAGTGCAGTGATATGGAAACATTTTTACTGAAAACTTCTTAGGAATACCTTGGAGAGTACACATTCATATCTATTTAAGTGAGCAGATGAATAGAATCTACCTAACCTAATTGGGGCAAAGGAAAAAAATCAATAAAGCAAGCTTTCTTCTTATCAGCTCGTATCCCATTTCTTGTTGGTTACTGCTTGCACTGTGGCTTATTTGGAGGAAACCTTTGTTCAGAGTTTAATTTGTTCTGCTCATTCCATGGACACATCCCTCGGATATAAAGTTCTCTCCTTTTCTCCCTCTCTCTCTCTCTAATAACTAAGGAGTAGTATATGGAAATAAAACAGTATGGAAGACACCCACCTGGCAAACACAGTTTCATTAAATGATTTTTTTCCAAATGGGAAGAATGTTGACTTTTATATTTAGATAATTAAAGCACATTAGAGGAAATTCAACTTACTGTCATACAGTAGATGTCTGGGCTTTTTTCACTATTAATACTAAATGTGGTTTCCTTTTTCTTATCCCTCCTAGTGCACCATATCTGCCTAGTGACATTCATAGAGTTGATGAAGGCCCATGCAAGTAAATAGGATTCATCAACCCAGGAGGCCACGTTTTTCACAAGGATACTGCAGAAGCATCGGCCTGCAGCAGCCATCCTGAGAGTACTGTGTAGAAAAGCAACTTCTCAAGTTTACCTTAACTTTGATAAAGGCCTTCTGTTCTCTTGGGAAAGATGCATACCAGAGAAATGACCAGCCATAAACACCATGTGTGAATGTTTTGCTTTTACCTTCCAGAATGTTGGGAGGTGGATTGTTTGAGTGAATGGCTGCTAAGGGGCAGAGAAGTTTGTCCTGCCAGGTGTTTGGTGGTGTACCTGTTTTGTCTTTCCTTCTGCACATTCCCAAGACTTTCCTTAAACTTTCCCATAGTGGAAATATATAAATACCGGAGTGTGTGTAATAAAGACGGATCCTGCTGGAAGAAGCAGTGGTCTCTTTTTTTTTCCAAGCTGCTGCAAATACATGAGAGGAGGAAGTGTCTTAGCTTTAATTTTGGATAAAAATGCTTCCCTGTGTTATAAAGTTTCTGGAATGATTCCACCAGATACAAGTTACATAGCCCTGCACCAAAGGGCAGGGATTTATTTCCCTGAAGTTTCCATTGGATCTGAAGGAGACTATCAGCTTCTGCATTACCACCTGGCTTCTCTAGCTTTCTCTTGACGTTATTATTCTGGATCCTGTGCAAATCATACTGCTACAGCATCTTCTTTTGGGGCATTGGCTTTGTGAGTCTCCCTGGATGAAGTCATATAAATGGCAGTATCAACTCTGTATGAAGCATCCCAGTTTTGAGTCATCCTGCCCCTGTTTTGAGTATGCAAAAACAACCTCATCAGCTTCAACTATAGCAAGGGAAAGGAATACTCTGCACTTGAACCTGTGGATCAAATTCTAGGATAATGACAGAAAAAGTAGAAAAAGCAGCATTCACCATCCCTTGCTTCTCCAAGCCAGATCCGTGATTCAGGGGCAAAAAAAAAAAGAGGACTAAAAACATCAGGGGGCTCAAAATTTTTGATCATCACAGTCTTATAGACACATGTGTTGCAATGGGGAACACAATATAATGCTGTATAGAGACATTGTTTCGAGGAAATATCTGTTACATTCAGGAAAGTAGTGTGTAAGTGATGTCAGAAAATGTATCTGGTTTGTCATTTTGAACTAGACTTCTGGGACAAGGCTGGTATTCCAAGACTGGTGATATACTTGCTGTTGTAGATACTAATTCCCAAGAAAAAAAGGACTTTCACTGTGTGTGGGAACCCAGAATGCAGAGAATATTTCTCTGCCTGTTTTGAAGGGTTTTACCCCCCTGAACAACACTGTTTTTGGCCTTCATCCATGGGAAAATTTGCCTAGCCTCTGGGAAGAATTTGAATCTTCAATGGTGTGAATTAGGTGGTAGAATACTATGCGAGATTATCACAGGGTGAAAAATTTAGAGGCTTTAGGTCTATTTGCAGAGTAAATAGATAAAAGCAAAACACATCAAAATGGAGGATTGTTGTTGCTCTCCAGATCTTCTTCTTCTTCTCTTCTACTACTCCTTATTCTGCAGTAGAAGTAGTTTGGGATGATTGGATAAAGAATTCTGCAGTTCCTGTGATTTAGGAACTTGTTGGACATTGGTAAAAAAGTGAAAATATCTTTCATTTTAAGTTTTAATTGGGTAATTTACCTTTAAAAAGGCTGTGAGATCTTGGTAAGTTGTCTTCTTGCTGCATTCTCTGCTCTGTGCTATGTCTAGGCCACGCCAGTGGCTTGTACTCCTTAGATAAGAATTAATAAACACCTGTCTGGAGACTGAGAAGCATGAAGTCCCATTCGCCTCCTTTTTTCTCCTGGCAAAAATCTGAATGTCTCCCCCATCAGGGAAGACAACAATTAATGATGTGGACAGCGTTAACTATGGATGAAACACAGCAGCTCATTCCCTAAATGCTCCCAGTTTCCTCTCTTGCAGTGGAGTGCATAAGCTTCAGCGCATTTTTATTGCTGGGGAAAATAAAATAAAACAGTGTAAAAAAAAAGAAAAAAAAAAAATCTCTGTTCTTGTGCATTGTTGAGGGAGAAAACTTGGCTAAATGACTTTAGACTGTGGTGCTATCAGTTTCATGAACGAAGTTGAACAATCATTTTTCTTAGACACATTACACATTTAATTACAAAGACACTTATTGTAGGCTTTTTTCCATCTTCAACGAAGGGACTATTACATCCATTTAAAGGTTTTTTAAAAAAACTATAAAACTGATAATTAATAATAATAATAATAATCATAATCATCATCATCATCATCATCCCTTGTGTTCCTGTTAGGGGAAAGTGTGATCAGTAATTGTGTCTAATTTATCCCCTAATGTGTTGCCATGATACAAATGTCCTTATCTCCACCTTTTTTTAACTTTCAATGCATAAGAAGTTCTATGGAATGAGTTACAGTTTAGTTTTTGCAATGATATTTTCTACTCTTGGAGAAATGATCCACTCTGCCTGATTTCTATATGACTTTTTTCTATCACTTGTTGCCAGGCAAAATCATATAGGCACTTAGGAAAGAAAATCATAGAATAAAATAATCAATACTGTAAATCTTACAAACTTTGTCCCTAATTTAGAAAATGGGGTATAATACAGACTGTAATTTATTTCTATGCCTGTGGTTGAGAAAGTTGCTCATAGCTTATCATAATATCCAGGGCAAGACAGTCAAAAGGATCTAAAGATAATATGACACGGGAGATTTCTGATAAACCTGCACTGTGAATTCCCATGGGCAATTGCTTGGAAGCTATCTTAAATTACCTGTTTTTTATAATAATTTCATTGTTTTTATGCTGGTCTGAATTCTGCATTGGAAACAGACTTCATGGCACTGTTAACACCGTTAATTCTTCTAAAGATTTGGCTGCTTAAAATTACTTGTTCATGCTATCTGTAAAATGAATTGCCCTCTTCAAGGTGATAAATTATTTATTAGTCTAATGAACAAATCAATCAGTAGAGCTGGATAACTGGAACACACAGCTTTTGGCAAAGTAAGGTCTGCATGTTTACATTTATCACAGAAAAGTCTTGACTTTGATGCAGACCTTTCAGAGGTGTTTATTAATCATGATCTCATTACAGTTTTGGTAGACTAATAGCTTTTTATTTGTCAGAATTGTTTCTGATGATGTAGTGCTGTTGTCCTAAAAATACAGATCTATTTACACTATTTAACCTTCTACAAAATTGTTCAAAGGTAGCTTATTTCTAACTCCGTGCTTTATATTAAAGCAAATCAAGATTAATAACTTAAGTCATGGTGATTTCAGAGCTGGTGTCCGTGAAATGTCGTGGCGTTCAGGTACAGAACTCGGAAGCAGCTCATGGGTCAGCTGCAGCACATAGTGACTCACAGCAGAATTAAAAGTATTACTCTGCTATCAGGTTCAAAACTTTTAGAATATGGCAAGGAGTCTCTAACTGCAGAAAGATACATATTGAGTATCTTAAGCATATTTTAGTGTTTATTAGTGAGAGACATGGGATTTAGACTAGCGTGTACTCTGAAACTAACCTGAATGCACACCTTCTGAAGGGTGAAATGGCATGTACTGTAACTCATCAAAATAATAAATGTGAATTAGTTCCTGAATCATAGCTCTGCAACTTATTCACATCATATTTGGCAGGAACTTGTTAAAAGGGCGTATAATGAAAGAAATTCATTCAGACCAATGTAAAAATTTAGCCACACAATTGCCACAATTGCCATTAAATTGCTGAGTGTTGTCTGATGAAAAACCTTTTAGCTGTTTTGGAACTTTGCAGCCCATGAGTTTCATGTTTCTTTTTGCTTGTTTGGTTGTTTTTATTTTTTTGGTTTTGGTTTTGTTTTTTTTTTTTTTAAATTACTGGAAAATGCCCATTTGTACTGCTGTGGCAAAAGATGATCAGGAAAGAGAAATATATTTGGTGGAAATCTTCTAATGTTAAACTTTTAATATGCTTTATAGTAAATATTCAGCGAGAAGCAGTTGTAGCATGAAATTAAATTATCAGATTGGTTAACTGTGAGACCATATATTAGACAAGTGATACTAGTCATGTTAACAGGCACAACTTTTCCAGTAAAATTACTTGGTTTAGCAAAATTGCCTTAGCAAATAAACTGGGATACACTTAGCATACAATTAATTGCAAACATTATTATTAGTGATTAGAAATTGCAGCCTTCAGCATCAATTCATCTTGGTGGCACATGTTATTGATGATGAAATACTGTTGATATATACCTAGTTTTGACCCGTATTT
The DNA here is from genome assembly GCF_041296385.1 of Aphelocoma coerulescens. Classification (NCBI taxonomy): domain Eukaryota; kingdom Metazoa; phylum Chordata; class Aves; order Passeriformes; family Corvidae; genus Aphelocoma; species Aphelocoma coerulescens. The sequence continues at coordinate 83,467,513 of NC_091015.1, forward strand.
AGATGAATATATGGAGCAATCTGTTTCCTTCATGACATCTTACTGCTGGTGTTGAAATCAAATTTAAGTTTTAAGTTGGAATCAGGACATCTAATGAGAGTTCATGGGCAAAGCTCTATCAAAATGAGAAATGTGGGCATAAAGCATTGATCAATGAACTGTTCCCTCTTGAAAAACTAAATGCTTTAATCCTGAGGCAGAATATGCACTTTGTGTTGATCTCATGCATATAAATAGCCACTTCTGAGTCCCAGTTTAATCTGAGTGAAAACGTCTCCACATAACTCTGAATGTGAAAGTTCCCACTGCTCCCTTCCCCACTTTAGTGTGATCCATGGGGAATTGACTTGAGTGGAAGAAGGGTCTGACCTACAAATTAAATTAAGCAAATTCTTGGTTGCTTAGTATCAGGCACAAGATACCATTTTGATATTATTTTTATTTTAACCCAGTGGTCTAAATGAACATGTAAACACATTTCTGCAACCATTGAGCACTAAGGTAGAAGAGGACTAAATCCTTATGTCCATTGGTAATTTAGGGATAAGTTCTAAGCAACATTTCACTTCTGTCCTCTCCAAACTTTTACTCTCTCTTTTACCTGATACTTCTGGCTAATTGTATATCTTTGTCTGACGTCCAATAAATACTTCATTTGGCTGCAGCTTCCCTCAGAATTACAAAGTATGCAACACTTATCATCAGTGCTGTGTTATAAGTGCTGGTAAAGTCAGTAAAGAGTTGTGGGTTTTCTTGATTGATGTGCAAACGTGCTTTAAAAAAAATTTAAAATTTCATTTATAGCACCTTGGATGGCCACATAAGATAGTCTTGGACTGGAAGAGCTCACATTCATGTGGACATATAATGGAAGAGAAACAGCAGCGGAAAGCATTTGCGTGGTTTTGGTTTTTTAGTTTTTTTTAACAGGGAATCTGTGTTAACTTGCCTGACTCACAAAGAGAGTTTGTGGCAGATATGACACAGTAAACACCTTTACTTGACTCTCTGTCATTTCATTTTTAAATTGCATGCTTTTGTGTCATTTGGTTTTTCAGCTACATGTAGTTTCCATTCACTCTAGCTGAAAGTGGTTAAAGTGGTGACGCCTTCTGAGAATCCAACACCACCAAAAATCAGGCTGACAGTGTAGAACTGCAGACTGCAGCATTAGCATTTTATTTTCCAATACCTGTGCACCACAGTCCATATTCACTTTAGGTGGTGACAGCCCCTTTGAAATCCTCACACAGGGCACCATACTGCACTTTAGCCTTTGATTATCTCATGCTGCAGTCACTTTATCCAATTAAAACACCTCTTCCATGCAGGCTACTTCATAATCCTTGTGGGTCCCTTCCAACTCAGGATATTCTATGATTCTATGGTTCTATGGGTACAAAAAGGAGTAAATAAGAAGATACAGGAAGAGAGGGGAAAAGAACCAGCCATATTCTCATGCCACCTAAATTCTGGGCTTCACAATTCTTTGTTCCAAATAATATAAATGTAATAAATACTAGTTAATACTAGCAAATGCTACATTTCCTGATATTTTTTCTGCTTTATTTTTTTTTCTTTCTGCTCTTTCTGTAAAACACTCTGATTTACATACTGCTGAGGCTCTCAATCTGCTTATACAGCAGAACTGAATAAAATGGACTTTAAAGGATTTGCTTTCTCCCTCTCAGCCTCTACCATCTTTGCAGTATCATTGTGGGATTTTTTCTGAGTAATGAATAGTTGCTTTTTCTGTGGTACTGATAACTCTCTTAGTAGTTCTCTCATGCTTAAACTCGATACCTACAGAAACACATCCCTCTGTTCTCCTTTTCCTGAAGCATTTTGGAATATTGAATATTACCTGGTCTGAAGTAGGAGAATAGGTACTGAAGTATACCTCAGAATAATGGGTACTGAAGTATTCTAAGTTACCAGTTAACTTGAACTTTTTTTAAAGAACATATTACATTTCTCCATTAATATCCAAGTCTATTTTGGAGAAAGGAGAGCATACGGTGCTCATTTCACAAATGGAGAACCTGAGACACTGACATCCCTTTTTCAAGGTAGAACAGAAAGCACAGTTCCTCAGTTTCTCCGTTCATGCCTTAGTGCCCTGATCACAGAACTACACTGACAACCCAGTTCACTCCTGGATGTACAGCATCTTGAAGACTTAAAAAAGAAAAAATTATTATGTTCTCACTGAGCGCTTCATCTATGTAGTGCCTTAGCTGAAACTAAATATATTACCAACAACTCATCCAATAGTGAAATGCCGCCACTGTTCCAATGAAACACGACCTTCCTTTAATCATGCAACAAAAAACATTTTGGAGTGTGTTTACAAGGATGGACATATGGCTTGCTGACAGGGAAAGGCATGTTGTTGTGCTACTGCTTTTTGGAGCTGGAAGGAGAAAGGAAAGGAAAGTGCAGAAGAAAACTGGTCTTTTATGTAGTTCTACTGCATTTGTCGGCTGCAATGTTGCTTAGAAATGCTGAGACCATAGAGGTAGGTTCATGACACCAATGAAAATGTGTATGAGGTGCCTATAATTAAATCAGACATCTGTTAAGCAATGGTATTGAACTACATATAATCCAATATATTCACTGCCGTAATTCTGCTTAAGTACTATCCTGCTGAAAGTACTCAGCAATTAAGAAGCTACTAGCTTCAGACTGGAAAAAAAAACCACGTTTTTTGTAAGGTTGTTATTATTAAAGTTATAAACTGGAAGATTACACATTACAAAAATGCATAAATATTTGTTAGCTCAAATTTTAACACATAATGATTTAGATACAATACTCTATGTTGCAATGGAATACCACAGATGCTCATCTATGCACACATCACTACAATCAATATTTTGCTAAAAATTGCACACTGCTAGAATAATCAGAATGAAGCATAATCTGTGCTGGTCCATGGGGTTGTTTCTGCCCAAGTGGAGATCTTGGCAATTCCATTTGAAATTCATGAGCTTCCTGTCAGCCCGTTTTTCCAGCTTACTTACATCCTTGTTTCAGCTCAGCCCTTTGATGATTAGCCAGTTTGGTACTGTCTGGAAATGTGTGGAGTGTAATGTATTGCACCCTCTCCTCATTAACTAAAAAAATATTACACAGAAGTGGCCTCAGTATCTACTGGAAAGAGCACCACTAAGTAATCAGATGACAGTAGAATTTTTTATGGTTGATCACTACAGTTTGAGCACAGATAGAGTAAATTTTCAACCCATCTTATATGTCACAAACCTGACTCTAAATACATGTTGGAAGCTATGTTGAAAACATTTCTTAAGCAAGTATATGGGCAGAGGGCCACCTTCAGTCCTGAATTCAAGGAGCGTCATAGAAATGTGAAAAACTGCTGGGCACTGCAAACCCAAAAAAATGGGAAAGATGTTCATGTAACCCAAATTCAGGCTAAGCAAATAAAATGAATGTGGGAAAATACAACACATTATGCATGATGAAAAGGAATATCAGGTATATATTAGGTATTAGGAAGAAATTCTTTACTGCAAGGGTGGTGAGGCACTGACACAGGTTGCCCAGAGGAGCTATGAATGCCCCATCCCTGGAAGTCTTCATGGCAAGGTTGGATGGGACTCTGAGCAACCTGATGTAGCTAAAGGTAACCCTGCCTGTGACAGCACAGTTGGAACTATATGCTCTTTAAGGTCTCTTCCAACCCAAACCATTCTCTGATTCTGTGACTGCTTCTGGGTGGAAGATGTCAAAAACAGGAAAGCACAGGTTTACCGGGGTCAATGTCTAAAACCAAAGACTAAGAGTCTAAGAGCATGTAAGGGTGAAAAATATGCAAAACCAGTTGAGCAAAGAGTAAAAAGGACAGCTTGATTGTTAAGAAAAATAAGAAAAAAAGGAATATTGAAAACGTAAATAATTTGACTGGGCTGTCTGAGAGTGCTGTTAGGGAGAAGCAAGGATGGTTCTTCTGCAGATGGGAAGGAGAACTGGGAGTTGAGACAACAGAACTGGCAGGGCTGTGCCCTCACTAACACAGGCAGTCCCACAGTAACTGAATGAGAATAGCAAAGCAGAACGGGGGGTGGTAATGTCCAGAACACTAGATATGCCCATGGTGACAAAGGAGATCTGAGGTCAAGTTGGAAAGTCAAGTCTATGGGTCAGGCTCAGAATGAACAGGGTACATGATCAGGCACAGATACACCAACAATGTAGCTTGGGCAAGAAACCTTCAACCCTGCTCCAAACAAAGGGAGGCCAGAGCCTTGTTTCATTCAAAACTCTGACATCCACATCTTTCCCAGCAATCTAGATCCAAGATTCCACAGCTGCATTAAATCAGAGTTGGCCTTAAGCGCTTTGGAACCCAAAACCCTGGGAAAGAGGGATGAAGGATGCAGAACCCACTGGTACACCTGAGGCCCTGATGAATCATTGAAGAGCCCTGCGCCTTATCAGTATGCTGGCAGTAGGGCCATAACCCTGTACTGAATGTACCCCATGGGTGCAGTTTGCTTCCCTGGCTGTGGGACCTAGTGCCAAAAGGGACAGACCAGATGCCCCTAACACAAGGTAAACAACAGCCAGTCCTTTCCTCATCTACATAGTCACCCATCTCATATACTGAAAAGAACTACTTCAGAAGCAATATGCCTTATATGTGTTGGAAAACACCTATTAAAAAAGTATCCCAAACTTTCCCACGCCAAATAATTTTTTTTTCCCTTTGCATTCCTCCTCCCTTCCAAAAGTCTCATAGATATCCACAGACTTCTTCCTCTAATACAAGGAACTTAGTTTCTCCAATTTTCTGCAGGTGTGTGAGGATACCTGTTATGTAAGGACTTTCAAGTACTGCTTTTTTGAAGTTATTTTTTGTACCTTTTTTTTTTAATGTATAGAAAGCAGGGTAATTTTATTCTTGACACACAGGAAGTGTATTATAATTTTAGTATATTGACCTGAGAATGTCAGTGTTGGGAATGTCAATACTACAGATGAGCTGTGAGTCTTTGATAATATTTGCATTATAACCTAATCAGAAGAGATAATGATATTAGAAGAGCACAGAAAGTCTTCCGCTTCACATCAGTCCAGTCTACCCAGCAGTTTTAGGTGTAAATACTGTTCTACAAGTAAGCTTCACAACATGTCCTTCACACCTGCCAGTGTACCAAAAAGAGACATCAGTAACACGTGTTCTGAGGACATCAGTAACAGACTTCCTGAGGAGACTGCTCAATCTATACTTTGATTTACATTTTCTCTTCCTTTAGTGTGAAGACAAGCATAGTCACTGAACTTGAATGTCCATATTCTCTGAAAATACGACTCCTACAACTAGCACAAATTTATGTAGTCTCCCTAAGTGTACAGATGACTGGCTCAGAATCAACATTCCCTAACAAAAAATTAATTGTTGATGAATCATACAAAGAACTAAGTGCAGTATTTTTTACATAACTTCTTATTTATGGGATTTTGTTTATCACAGGCACCATTCTTGAATTATAGGATCAATAAATATGACAATATCTATGTAGGTTAGTACATATTTACGCATATATCTTTGATACTGGGATTTCTCAAAAGTTAAAGATGAAAGGTGCATGTGTTATGCAAACCACTAAATAATGACGGTGCTTCCAAACTCCACTATTACAAACTTTATCCCATCTGTTACCTCCACTCATCTTACACCAAAAATATCTATAAACACAAAGCTTTGAGATTTAAAGTGTCCAGAGCAGCTCAGCTGAGAAAAGGATAAGTATGGGCTATGCACAGTCCTGTTGACATTGAGGTTTTTCCAGAGAACCCCAGAGAACCATGAAAAATTAGGTCTGTTTTTTGGGTGCCAAGTTAATAAGGTTTGTTGGAGCTACATAGTTACATCTATACCTCAAGCTGTCTTTTGTTCACCTGGGCATACAAAAGATTTATGTAAGATCACAAGCATGGTCTAGTTTGGAAAGGCTGGTCTGTCTTCACGTAATTTTTTCAGAGATTAAGTACTTTATTCTATGCAAATGACAGGCCAGTCTCATTTAAGATAGCCCTTGCTCAGGTCCTGAGCTGCACAAATCAAATAGAAACATATAATCAAAATGGTTTTGGTTGGAAGGGACCTTGAAGACCATCTGGTTCCAAAGCCCCCCCTCCCTGTGAGCAGGGGTGCTTTCATTAGATCAAGTTTCTCAGAATCCCATCCAACCTGTCCTTGACAGCTTCCGAAAACAGGACATCCATCACTTTGCTGGGCAACCTGTGCCAGTGTCTCATAACCCTCACAGTAAAAGAGCTCTTCCTTACACCTCATCCTAGCCTAGGCTGCAGAGGTGAATAAACAGTGCTGCAAAGAACTCTGCTGAGAGCCTTCCTATGCAGACTGAGACAGAATTTCGTGTGGATAGGGAAAACAAAGAGTGCAGAAGGAAGAAAAAGGAAGGTGAATGACACAAGATGGTATTACAAGCCCTATTCATGTAATCAGCTCTTAATTGGTCAAGTAATCTTAATGAAGACACTGGAAAGGGTGGCATGAATCAAGACCATCTATGTCAGGACTACACACTTGGATGATAAAAAGCGATGAAAGTAGTGATTCAGAACACCAGGCCTTTAAAATATATGAAGAAGGGAAATTATAAGAGACCTTAATCTGCCATAAATTTACTCTTAATTACTTATAATTTTGAAGAATCATATTGCCTGATGTAAAGGTCTCTGGACTCAAGCCTCATTTAGACTAAATATCAAAGTATTTGGGATATGGGAAAAATAAATTAAATGAAGTATGAATTTTTATTTATCTTTTAATTCAACCAGGAAGCACCATTCCTAGAGAAATTATGTCCTGCTTACAACCTGCTTCATTTTAACCTGCAATGCACAGAAAGCAAACAACACTACCCTTCATCAAAGTGTTGCACCAGTATTTGAAGAGCAGACAGCTGTGGTCTTGTAAGCCTCTGGATTTTTTCATCTCAGTGTGCTTAAGTAAACAGAAGCAAACTGTTTGCTTTGTGTAAAAAATAGAAGGATTGTAAAAATGCTGTAACTCTGCTTGGAATTCATCCAAACTAAAGAAATTAAGTTTCTGTCTGTAGCAAAACTGACATTCCTCCTTCTTTCACCCATCACCCTCCCTCATGAAATCTTAAAATGTCAGCTTGAGCAGCCCACCCCTACTCTTTGAAATTTTATTAAGTTAGTTATCAAAACTGCCTTCATTTATATCTGCTAGATAATTCCTATGAAGTAGGAGAGGAGCATACACAGTCTCCTGAGCTGCCATTCACAAGAGATGAGGTGCATTTTGTATAAGAAATGATGTTCCTTGCACTCCCACAGCTTGAAATATGGTCCTTTGAAATTTTTTTATTACCAACATGTTGCTGCTTCTTTTCAAGCTTTTGTTTCCCATGGGAGCACTATAGATTTTGGATTTTTTTTCTTTTTTTTTTTTTTGCTACAGGGAGTTAAAGTAGGAGATCAAACAGAAGCAGCATGAATAGAAGTCATTCATTGATCTTCTCTATTTTAAAATACAAAACCAAAACTAAACCAAACAATGTTTCCTACAGTTTCAAGATTATATTTTTAAAGTAAATAAATGAGAAAGATTACAAAATGAAATTCAGTTTTCAAAATTTCTTTAACTGTAATTCCATTGTGTTTGAAGGGAGCCTACAATGAACCCCAATGATTTTCAAATTGCTCTGAAGGTGAAGTTAGTTGAATTCCCCTATAAAATATATAAGAAAATACTGCTGATCTGTATAAACAATGCCACTGTTTTTGCTTAATTATCCACTCATTTGACAAAGTTGTTCTTGGAGGAGCCCTGACATGAGACAACCACAGAGAGGAAATCTGGTCTGTACAAGCACATTAACATTAACACAAGTGTCCTTTCAACATGCAAAAGTGTAGGAGGTTGTTAGTGAATAATTCTTTACCTGTACCACCACAGCAAATGAGATGATAAAATGGAAAAGATAACATTTTCTCCCACACTAGATCTTTATTTGGTGTAAGACACGTGAATGTGCAAAGAAACCAGAGGGGGATGATCGATTGATTGATTCAGTTTTAGCCCTTTTGAAGTTTAGAGTTTCAAGTCAGGCTGCTGTGAGCTGTGCCATACTTCTGAGCTGGTTTTGTGTTCTGTCATCTGCAGCACAGGAAGAGTAAGACACTGCACTGTACAAAATACAAAAAAACAAAAAAAACCCAGGAAATCTTAAGTAATACCCACAAAAATACATTTCCCATCATTTCAAGTTGTTGTTTCGTCTGTTTTAAAACATCTTTGAACGCTCTCAATTTCCCCTGTCTTTACTCATAACATCATTCATGTGCTATGTGCAACAAAAGTTATGCCAGATCTTTCATTTTTAAACTACTACTAATCTTTAAATAGTCAGCCTTGAAAATTCATTTCAGGCAAGGGATTTGCATAAATTATCTTAGCTTAGAAGGTTAAAATGAGTTGCCTAATTGTTGCATCCACTTTCCCCCCAGGATATTCAGCCACACACACTTAGCTGATGGAAAGGATTAGGTTTACTATTTTTTCATATTTTACAGATATAAGAGGAGAGAAATTAAAAACAATGTTGAACATGGGAAATACAAGTCTTCCAACTTTTGTGCTTATCTGCTTCTAATCTTTCCAGTCAAAATATCAAAATATAGGGACTATAATTTGCCTTTTCTTTTTTTTTTTTTTTTTTTTTTTTTTTTTTTTTTTTTTCTAAATGGCTGTTTAATATAGCCCCAAGCATTTAGCTGAGTATCTGATAATTGCTCTACTTGTCCCACAGCCCTGGCATCTGTTCTCCTCCAGAATTCTTGCACTGCTTTATATTCTGCAGTATATCTTGGCAGCTAAATAATTTCTTGCCAGTGAAACAAACAAAGAGAACATCCCCAGAACATCATTGAGACTACTTCAGTGCCTGTGCAACTTTCTTGCTTAAAAGGAAGAAGGAGATGCCTGAAAGGAAGTATAGTATATTTGTTCCTTTGTCTGAACATTGCTACAGAACAAGTATTCTTCCTCAACTGACACATAGCATAAACAGAACTGTCAAAACTATTTTTATCATGATATTCTAAGCATGTTCTGCAGAATGGGTAGTTAACTTTTTCTCAGCCTGTAAGACTTTTCACAAGGGACACATCATTTGAGTTTGAGTTTCACACACCTTTCAGAAAGGGTTGCCTGTCTAAGAAAATGTAAACTGTGATCATTATATTATTTTTTGAGTTTATGTTCAAGAAGAAATTAAGGAAACACTTTTCTAAATATGTTCATGTCTACAGTGCAACCTGTTAGTGGATTTATTTCTCTATTCTCAGATTGTTATCAACAGAGTATTGTTAGATGCCCCTGGAAGGAAGCAGTGATGCTGCTGAGGAGGAGAGGGAAGCCAAATGCCCCTCTGGGAGAGGACCTTCCAGCTTTGAGAGGTATTGAGCAGGAAAAAAATCTCATCTGGGACCTAGGAGCCTGGTACCTATAGAGAAGAACCTTGGCAAAGGGATCAGAGCTGCAGCTTGGAGGGGATGAAAAGAGCTTTTTTCTGGGAGTAGATAGGACTGAGAAGGTTTGTTGTAATCTGAGAATTTTAGCATATTAAGTCTGAAAGTAAGAACTTGACTTGGAAAAAGAAAACACTAAGGAAAAGAGTGGCTTGCCAATTTTCTTTTTCAAATTTTCTGCTCTCCCTCATCTACACGTTTTGATTTTTCTCAGTGTAAGAATTTAATTATTCCAGCTTATGTCCTAATGAAACCTTGTTTGTTTACAACTCTTTGCTGCTCTTTCAGGAAGTTCTTCTAAGGAGAAAGGCCAGGAGACTAAATTACAAAGTCAATTAAATCTTCTGAAATCTCCTCTCATCTGTGCCTATTCTTAACTTATCTAGAACACACTTTAATATATCTTACCAATCTATACATGTATACATTCAAAATACTTAATTTGCATGCATGGTCTCTGAAAGAACATTCACAATTGGGCAAGTTCTGTGTGAACACCTCTAAAAGACTTGTTCAGGAAAGAAGGTCTTAAAATTTTCTATTGGAAACATTTGTTTTCTCTATTTTAAGTGTTCCCTTCTACACATTTGTTCACATTGCACATTTACTCAGCACTCAATGTGACAGGTTCCAAATTTGGACTCTCACAGGCTATTTATATTTTGAAGTAACAGTAAGTATTTTGTTGAAGTTAAATAAAAATGGGGTTTAGTAAATACTCATTTTATCAATATGATAACCTGTGCTGATGAAAAAAAAGTCTTCTGCCATATTTGCAAATAAAAGGAAGTCCTTGTGGGACTTCTCACCAGGTCCACACCCCTCACAAATGTTTCATATTTTTTTTCCAAAACAATAGGATACGGCAGTTTCGTGATGTGAACAGAGAAATATCTTTTAATGCTTCCAATCTTACTTGCTATCAGACACATTCTATCCATATTAGAAAGGTTTTCCTTCCTTCACCATGTGACTTCTTTGAGCAGGACTAAGGACACTTCATGGCAAAAAGTTATAAAACCATGAACGGAATCATCAAGAATTGCAAGTCCCTCAATCTTATGAATATCTAGTCAAGGCTACACTGGTATTTGTAAGATATGAGTTAGATTGCCCATAAAAGTCACTGTGAAAAGGCTGTGGTTGTAAGGTAGTTCATTCTTTTTTTCAAATAAGCACAGACATAATAACTTCCATAAAGTTGTTCATGTTTGACCACTTTGATATTATTCATAGAACAATAGAAATGTCTGCAAAAGGTCAGGAAATCAGGCAGATTCCCCACAAATCTAAAAATATCTATAGGAAGCTGCCCAGTTTGTATGAGCAAAATGTTTCAAGCTCATAGCTTCAATGAAATCATCCTGAGTTTGGTATCAGCTTCTGCTCCAAACTGTCCAACAGCATTATTTGGCAAAATTTTCACTAATTTGAAATAGCCAACCCAAATTAGCAAGGAGACAAACAAAGGAAAATCTTTGTCACTTTTTTTCCCTGAAGGCATCCTGTTGTTATGTGATATAAAATTTAGAGGTTAATTTTGGCTCAATCTTTTGGAAGAAGGTACAAGTCTAAAAATATCTGATTTAAAATTATTGTGTCAGGTGAAGAACATGGCAACAACTGTCCTTTTTTTCAGTTCTTCTCTGTCCTTTCCCATGTTCAAGAACACAAGTAAAAGTTAGGTCAGATCAAGCAAAAGGGTGAGGGAAGGGAAAAACACAGGCTGTAAGTAAGAGCAGATTAAAAGAAAAAAATATCAGCTGTAACTATTCTCTTGCTTTGGACAGCTTTACACAAAGCTAATGCCTTTATTTATTCAAGGATATGAGCTGATTCCAGCAATTGAATTGTGCAGTGTGTAGTCCAAATATTTTAGCTATCTCAGGTCTTCTTTCCTGTCTCAAAAGGATTCTAGAAATACCCTTTCTGCTCTGATGATTTCCAGAAGGAGGGGAATCTTTTGCTCCTTATTTAGCTGGTATCTTACCTCTTCTCTTCCTGACCTTTCTGTGTGCAATGATTTATAGAGCAGAGAGAGGGTAAGAAAAGAATGCCAAGCACTACTCAAACACCAGACACAAACTTCAGCTGACCTTTCCTGTAACTGGGCAATGTGAGGATGGCACCTTTCTTTCAGTTCACATACAAGAAAATTGGTAAAATCTAATTTTTTAATAATCTGTCATCTCCACTATGAAAAGCCCGAAGTTTGGATAGCATTTTAAGACAGTGCAAATAGCATGTGTCTCTGCAGGTGACAGGATCTCATAGATACAGAAAATGTAGTTAGATAATCTAACATAACTTCCTTTCTTTGTCAAATGCAAAAGGCTACCACATGCTCCACTGCCTCAGATCAGCATATCACCTGAAATGAAAAGCATTATTACCCATCTTGTCCAGCTATAATATCCCTATCTGCTGTGATCTTACCTTTGTATGAGGAAGCTGAAGTCATCAGCATCCATTACTACAGTGGATGACATGAAATTTATCTCCACCGAAACTTTGTGTGAGGATTAGGGGAATGGAAAACAAAGGAGATGTTGTAGTGGGTATCTACTACTGATTTTCCAAACTGGAGGTAAGCACTGATGAGATATATTTTAGACAACTGGAAACCAAATGCATTTTCTGCTGAGACCTAAACAAATGAAAATACCCCCTCTTTTCCTACATACTCTCTTTAAAATGACTTGGTCTCATTTTGAGTGGAGTGGTTCTAGCTGCTGCAATATGCAAAGGACTAGATGATCATTGTAGGTCCTTTTCCGTCGAAATGACCTTCCTATTTTAACTTTTCTGTTGATATTTACTTGAAAATATTTTGCCTGGAGTAGATTATTCCTTAGCCCTTCCTTCCAATGCAGTACCCCTCTGACTGTGTTTCCCTGAGTTCTTTTAGTGGGGCATATACCCACACCGCAGAGTAGGGCATAGTTGCCATAAACATATCAGAGCAAAGCATGCTCATGCCTTGTCTCACTTTTACCTTCCCAGCAATAAAGATGGGCTTCATTGCTCCAAATGTATATTGTTCCCATTTTTGCGCTCCTAAACACAGATGTTCTAGGAAAACAACCTCAGAAAATATGCAATTTCCCAGCAAGTGACAAAGGAGAAGCAAGGAGGAGAGCGGGGAAATGGAATGAAGACATTGAAAGTTCTCAGAAAAACTTGACTTTAATGATTTGTGTTCACTGTAATAGGCAAGGGAAATAGCTGTGGAAACAGATGGACTGTCTTTGCTCTGTATTCCACTGTTAAAAAGTTGGAATAATGTGGGTGATCACAAGCTTGCAGAAGGCAGTTCACAGTTGTTACAGAATTTATCATTATCTACCAAGATGTAATAAGTCAACCAATCTTTTTCATATCATTGACTCTGATAAGAGCTGTGGGGTATTTCTCCATTTTCAATTCTCAGGTACATCAAGAAATGTGCCTACCACATGTATTAGGTCATTACTCTGTTTATTTTATAACAAGAAAGCAACACTACAGGTAGAATAATTTGCTCAGATTCATTTCTCTTGATTTGCATACCTTGACCAATTCATCTGTTTGGATTACCCAGTGTTGTCAAGCTGAATATTACTGTTAGGTGTCCAAACTTCTGTAAATTTCATGCTGCAAATATACAGTTTGACACTCATTATTCCTATTTCTTGTTCTAGTATTAAAGACTTAATTCTGCATCAAAACATTAAAAATAAGCCCCATATCACTCACTGAAATGAATGACAGTATATTACACAATGCAACAAATAATAAACTTTATCCTGGAAAGAAAACCTGGTAATATTTTTGCAAGCCATTTGTGACCTAAAAGAGAAACACAAATGTGAAAATCTGTTTTTAATCAATAGCTGTACTTATACTAAACATCAGCTTTGTATCTGAATTTGCTGAGAGCTATCACAGAAGACTTATTTCCTTGCCTCATAAAAAGTTTGATGAATTTGTTCTGATGGAAAATTGCTAGCTTAATATCTCGAACAAATGCTGGTTCTTTATTTTCCAGATGCCATGGAAAGTTTTACACAATGCTTAAAAATTTATAAAGTATACTTAAAAATTCCAGTAGGTTTTGGAAAACATTAGACATTCAATGCAAACACCCAATTTTAAATTTATAAATGAGACAGGCTATGACTCTGAAACTGCTTGACATTTCTTAGTCACCCCAACTTCTCTCTGAGGGAGGTGCAAGGTATCATGGCTCTGTCACGGGTCTGAGACTCTTTCTTGAGGTATAAGCCTCACACGTCCTCAGATATACCAGAATTTAAGGTTGGGAACCTGAACCTACTTTCTGATATGACACTGTGTTGCATAAAAATATCGTCTCTACTTTTCTTTTTTTTTTCCCCAGTATTGTTCATGTTTAACCTGTCAGCTTTTAAGGCAGAGACAATATATCAGCTCAGAAAGCATGAAGGAGTAGGAAATTCTTTCCTAAAGTTTTCATATTATCTTTTTGGCCACCTGGCCTAAAATTCAGACAGAACAGTATTTTAAAGCTAACCCCACTGCTACTTCAAGGTAATGTAAGACTGTTTTTGACTTTTGGGAGGAGATGAAAAGTAAATTCATCATAGTTAAAACTCTAAAGACAGCCTTACTGTGACCTTGAGTATACATTTCATTAGCCATGAATTATTTTCAGTTCAGATGCCTTTTCATATCAAAGTAGCAGTTGATAATGTTTCTTCCTCCCTTCTTTTCCCTGGGAAAAAAAAAAAAAAAAAAAGTTATACTTGTTATTTCTTGCTAACTACGACTTTGGGGGATCGCTTTTTACATGGACATAGATTAAAAGTAAACATTTCGTTTCATATCAGAAGAGAAAGAACTTAAACTCCTCCAAATTCTTGCTTTGATAAATTGTAGCTTTGCCATGAGAAACATGAAACTATGATTGTTTAATTACACGTTACATGGTGTTACTGCTGCTTTAGTTTGGCTGAAAAGTCTTCAGTAGTATTCATATTGATTTCCCCACTGTACAGCAAGGAGAATAGCTCTATAATTATGCTATTTCTTAGTTGGATTTGGGATTTGGGGAGGGGGTTAATTTCTTCTAAATTCAAATTAAGGCAGAATTATATTTCCTTCCTCTGTGCCTAGATGAGTAAAATGTTATATTTAAATTTTTGTATAAGAGTCCAAGCTGATATCTGTTGTGGTGTAGAAAATGGAAATTAAAGAATGTAAAAAAAGTAGTTTTAATAATTTTGATGGCTTTTAAGTAAGTCCTCATTCAAATGACATAATCAGAACCATATAGGATACATGGCAATATATGAATGTTCCTTATTTTCTGAGAAACATAGTCCCTCATATTTTCTGTCTTTTGTCATGAAGACTAAAAGTGAGCATGCAAGGAACATAATTATCATGTCAATTCCTTATAAATTACATATATATATATATACACATGTCTATAGCTTAATGTAGACCTAAAAATATCTCACTGCTTTATACTGAAGTAAAACATTAAAAAAAAAAAGACAGAATTAAAATTGGCAGTGAAAGTGTATGGTGATAAAAAGATGTATTGATTCAATACTGTTGTAACTGCACACACAACTTACTGGAAAAGAAATATTCAAAACACTGATGAGGTATATAATGAAATATGAAAGAAATATTGGAGTGTGGTATGCTTTTAAGGAACTTAACAAAGTTGGATAGATTATTCAGTACTCAGGTAAATGTATTAACTATCTTAACAAATGGTTTCTTTAATTCTGATGACTGAGCATGAGCAAGATAAATGTAACTAGCTAACTGCCAAGACAGAAATATGGAATGGGGGATCTGCTTGTTTGCTCCTTGTATATTCAAACACTATTACTAGTATTTGTGAAAAAAGCAGTGCTGAGCTATTACATTTTTTACCAGTTACAGAGAAGCATGGGGATATGAATCCAATTGGAAATTTTCATTTCGCAGCACGAAAATTAAGAAGAAGGAGAGAAAGGTATAGACTAAAGAGTAACTCCTTGGCAAGATTCATCAATGCTTCTGTACTTTGCTGTACTTTGATTTGAGTATACATGACTTTCTTTTATTTTTAGAACACTAGAGGAGGCTCAGGAGTCAGGATTGTTTCTTTTTTTAACAGAATGAACAAATTAGAAAAGTAATAACTGGATGGTGTACTTAAGAATGTACTCATTGCTCCTTGATGCAGCTTTAGGGCCTTCAGCTGAACTACATCAGGTTAATTCTGATCTTAGAGAACTATGCTTATGTATCTAAAAAAATGCTCTGTAATAATTTTCATTCCCATGAAAAGTGCACTCCTTGGCTTTTTCTCTTTCTGCCCCAGAAGGCCTAGGAGGTGTTTGGCATTGGTTTAGGTTTATTTTAATTTTTTTTTTTTTTTTTTGTTTAGTTTAACACTTTCGGCTATGGTTCTGTATTTTAGATTCTTTTGTCGCCCTACTTCCTTGCTATGGCTGCTGCTTGTAAATTTTTTTTAGTAAAGCATCATTTAAGACTAGAATAATGTACGGTCTTTTTTTTTCTTCTAATTTTTAAATTTCTTAGTATTCTGTTTATAATGTATATGGGAAAGCCTTATTTAAAAAATCACACAGGGTATTTGAAAAAATGTATTCTATACAGGCACTAGCTTCTAGATGGTCAGCATTCTCAAAGAGCTTAGCAGAGCTTAATGTCATAAAGATTTTATGCTATCTAGGGATCTAGGTGTTAAAGAAATGCATTCTGCTCAAATGAATCATGATCTCTTTTCTCTTAACTGTAAAATATAGAGTAGAACAATTTTTACAACAGAATTAAAGTAAATCTACATCCTTGTCACAATGACCACAATTCCCACCACCACTGTTTTCCACAAAATATAAAATTTCTCTTAAACATTTCTACAGAATCATAGTAAAACATAGGCTGGAAAGGATTTCCAGAGACCGTCTAACATCTTTTCACCCAAGGCTGATGCGAAAACACTCTAATCAGGTTGCTCAGGGTAGTGTCCAACTGAATTTAAGCATCTCCAAGAAACCCTATAGATTCTTGAGTCACCTGGTCTACATTGATTGACCAGATGAAAATGTTTCTAGTAAGAATTTCCCCATGTTCCAGCTTGCATCCATTGCCTCTCCTGCTTCGACTGTGCACTTCTGAGAACAGCCTGGCTCCATCTTTCTGTATTGTCCCGGTGGTAGCTCAATGTTTTGTATTGAAAATCCCCAAGCTGAATTCAATACTTCATATTTGATCTCACAAGAGTTGAGTGGGGCACAAAATCCACTGCTTGAATTGTTGGTTGTTCCTTTGCTAATCCAGCCAAGCATGTGGATGGCCTTCATTGCTGCAAGGGTGCACTGCTGACTCCTCCAGTTCAACTGGTTTTCCTTGTAGAAACCCAGGTCCTGCATCCTGCGAAGCTGCGTTCTAGCCAGGCAACATCAAGATCATAGTCCTGCATGAGTTTAGTTCATCCTAGGTGCAGAAGTCTATGTTTACCAAAGCTGAACTTCATTCAGCTCTTGTCATCCCCTTTCTCTGTGTGTGTGGTCCCTTGAATGGTACCCCCATCCGCCAGCCTTTCTTCATGCTACTGTTGTCCAGAAATGTATGGGAAGTACACTCTATAAGCATCCAGTTTGTTCCAGAGGATCTCCCAGGACATGAGGTGAGGCTGACAAGCCTGTAGTCATGAAGATCCTCCTTCTTCCCCATCTTCAACATGGTGGTATTTTTTCCCTTTTCCAAATTATCAGTAGCCTAATAAAGGCTCCCACAGCACCCTTGTGAGCATTCTGTCTGTCCCCTTGACCTTCTGTTTGTCCATAGGGCTTAACGAAATCTTCACTTGATCTTACCTCTGTTGTTGGTAATGTTTTCTCCCATGGACTTAGACCTGAGGATCTAAGAGGCACATGGGCAAAGATAACCAGAAAAAAAATGAGGTAATATTGGGTACCTTGTCTCTCTCCATATCATTTGTCACTATCTTTACATCTCCACTGAGAAGTAGTCCCACACTTCTTTCAACTTCCTTTGGTGCCCGTGTGCTTGTAGAAGCCTTTCTAGTTGTCTTTCACATCCCTGACAAGTTCCAGTTCCAGCTGAGCTTTGGCTTTCCTAGCTCCACCTCTGCATGCTTGGGTAATGTTTCTGTATTGCTACCCTATCCCTGCTTCCAGCTTCTGTGTTCTTCCTTTATGTAGTTGAGCTCAATCAGGAGTTCCTTCCTGATCCACACTGACCTTCTGCCATGCTTGCTATGATAGTCCTTGAAATATAAGCTCTCACATTGGACCAGATTCTCTGCAATTCTTTGAAATTTTAGCTCTTGATAGTAGGTTTTTTTTAATTTAAATTTCAGCTAATTTAATTTAGTTACAGATCTAGCTACAGGGAAATCAATAGTTGCACAATTGTGAAGCAGGAGTAAAACTGGAACAAGTCATCTTAGCACCACTTCTTATAACTGCTGGACATTTCTCATGGCCTCCTGCTTAGCAAAACAGAACTTTGCCAAACCTCCAATGTTTCAACTTCTGGTGAAAGTTTTGGGTATACTTCACTTGGCTGTTTCTAAGAATAAGTTTAAGGAAAGAATCCAAACCCCAAAATCAAAAACCAACAACAAAGACCCAACTTTTCCTAAAAAGGAAATACATGCAAACTTCCCTTTGAAAAGCTTAGCATCTCTGTGGTTATATATACAATTGGATTATCAGGTGTCAGTTTCACTGCTTCCTCCAAAATCCATTCAGATACTGTGAAGAGTGACAAAAAGCAATTGCCAGAGTGAGTGGTATATACTGTAACTCATAATTCAGGCTGTCCCTTCCATTGTTAATACCTAGCAAAAGCTAAGCAACCGAGACAAGGAAAAGCTGGAGGGAAGGTATGTTTCCAAATGTGGATACTAGAATTTAGCATGTTACATGAAGTGAGGTGTAGCATCACCTTCTGCATCAGGATCCTGTTTCTCACAGGTTCTGCTTTCCAGCTGAACTGGTCACTCTGCAGTCCCTGGTGGATCTCAGGGGAAGCACTTGTTTTCCCCTTTATGAAGTTGAGGCTCTGGTTAGAATTCCTGTTTTCAAATATAAATATTTCGCAGAAGTGGAAAGACTTTTACTTTTATTTAAAAAAACCCCAACCAAACAAAAAACCCCATAAATAAAATCAGCACTGCTGATATTTTTATATTCTTAAATACATACATGTCAAAATATTTAATCTTTTATAGCACCAAAGTCACCCCAATGTTTCATGATACAATACTTCTTGAATACAGTAATATTGGCTTGGCTTCTTGAAGTCCACAGCCAGGAGGATTGGTAACATCCTGGTAAAAAAAACCAAAAAGATTCGTCTAGGTACTGGGCCTTTAAGAGAACGAATAGTAGGATATAACATTAATATTAAAATACCTTAGGTATTTCATTGCAGCATGCTTGAGACGAGGTTCAGCATAAAAACACCCAGATGCCTAACTTGAACACAACACGTCTTATTAGTGGCATCAGTGAGGTATTGTTAGACTACTTCACCACACAGGTGGAGGGTGTAATTTTGAAGGCTACTGAGCACTGTGAATCTCCCAATGTATCACAATTACAGAAACACCTGTGTTAAATAACTTTGCACTGATTCCCTATGAAAATGCATGGTGTTCAATAGTCCTTAGAATTAAATTCCTTGCCAACAAGCCACAGGTGTACACCACAGGAGCACATGATAATGTAATTGTGAAGGATGTGATGACAGCTCTCCATCCATAATACCACCTTCCCAAGATGCACTCATGCATCTATTTTATATTTAGGTATTTTCTAAGCTTCAGAGTCATCTAAGCAGGCAGCATCAATTCCAAAAGTAGCTATAACTAGGAAAGAATAAAACAAAAACCAAAACCCCCCATGTAATTCAGGTTTAAAATAGATTTAATCCAGTCCAGAAAGGGACAAAATGCAACCATCACCCACTCACCCGCAAAAGACCCCCACAAAAAATACATGCTAATACTTTAAATAGATAGGATAACTTTGATCCTATAAAAATTGAGGGCCTGCCTAAAGCTTTCCTTACAGAAATTGTTACTACAGAAACTAGTGACAAGATAAATACTTTCAAATATTTTCAAATCTTTATAGAAATTTTATTAATCCTTTAAGATCTACAGGCTAGTTTGAAAATTCTGTGGCCATTGCACATATCTCTTGCACAAAAAAAATTGACTGATTTTTAAATAAATATATTTGGATTCTGCAGACACTGACTGGTGTCGGTCCAATTCTATGAAGTCGAATTTGTGCAAGGACTAACTATCACTGAAAAATTTGTGAGGCATTACATGATGTGAAAATTCCAGAAACATTTGGACATTTTGATCAGACATCTGTGAGAATTCTAAAGAAAATAACCAGGTGCAGCTAGTAGAGAGCCTTCTTTCAAAATATTTCACAATTACAAAAAAAGTATATATTATATATGAAGGTTTTTGATCAGTAAGCATCTCAGAAACAGTATCCTAAAAGATTCTATAAAATGGTAAGACTATCAGTGATAATTTGCAAAGCACTGATCTATCCATATTCAGAAATGAGTACTGCCCTTTGTTTTATTGTTTTTGTGGAGAACATGGCCTAAAGGATCAGTCAGGAAGACTTAATTTTCTCATGATTACAATTAAGAGATCCTGCACTGCCAAAGTGGATGACTGGATGAAAGCAATCCCTGTAACTGTATATGACTGGGGAATAGATGTGAACTTGGCTAGCTCTAACAAGAGGAAGAGCAAAGTAAGATGGACTAAGTCTCCTCTTGCTTCTCTCTGCTTTTGGTGTCACTTTTGATTTGAATCTTTTCTACAAGCTTAGTCAGTTCATGGAAACACTTACCTGTACAGAAATTTGTATAGCGGCTAAACCGTACGAAATGTGTTTATTAGCTCATGGTTTTGTACTTTGCTTTAATGACAGAAATCAAGAGTAGCCTCATCTCAAATAGTTACAAATTTGTGATGAGTTCAGTGCAAGTTCCTTCCATTGCAGTTGAAACTTTGCCTTTAGTTGCCTCCCTTGGGTCCTCCTATTTTCAGTAAGGATGACATTCACTCACCTTTTACCCACAGCCTAATTATTAAAATGTTGAGTAGAAATTCTATGGGGATAAGAACAAGCAAATCTGTCATCTCCTAGTCTGCAAATATGCTAAAAGAATGAATCATAGAATCACAGAAGAAACTTTTTCCATCCACAATAGCCACTATGTGTCAGATTCATGTCATTTAATTGCCATAAATATGAGTCAGTAACTTCTTCCATTAACTTGTATCTAATTGTCCATTGAATTCTGGTGCAAACTCTTTCCTCAAAGTGCTGAATACCGAGTAGGGGTGAAATTCTGTAAATGCCTCCCATTCTGCTTTTCTTTCTCATACATAAAGGACAGTTAGAGACTCAGTCCTTTTTAACTTCTCTCTCTCTCTCTCTGTTGTGAGGGATGTGTGTGTCCTCTCAACAAGAGAATCCAGAGCGAGCTTTAGAAAGAAGCATCTATTATGCCACAGTCTTTAAGATACTATGATTTTAATAGCTATCAACATGATTGATGATTGATACCAATGCTCAGCACTGGAAGACTTCAGGGGATGAAACTATGAGAATGAAGCTGAAAATCCATGGTCTCAACAATAAAAGTCACTCTCTTTGATGGGTACAGTGGGAGCAGATAACACACACTGACCAATGGTCTATGCAACTGCCTCCTGATTTCTGTGGATTTGTTCAGAAAATTCAAAATACACAAAACATATTTTCCCTCATATTCAGCTCCATACATGGTTGATTCATCATCTCTCCCCTGGATAAACAAAAATGAATTGATGTTTGTGCTCAGAGAGCAATGTAAATGGAGTTAAATCCACCTGGAGGCTGGTCATAAGTGAAGATCCCCAGGACTCAGTACTGGGGACAGTCCTGTTTAATAACTTTATTAATGATCTGGATGAGGGGATTGAGTACATCTCCAGCAACAGGCAACACCAACTTGGGTGGGAGTGTTGTTCTGCTGGAGAGTGGGAAAGCTACAGAGGATGCTGGACAGGCCGGGTCCCTGGGCTGAGGTCAGTGGGATGCAATTCAGTAAGGCCCCTTACCTGAGTCGTGCACTTGGGTCACAACAACCCCATGAAATGCTACAGGCTGGGTAAAGAGTGGCTGGAAAGCTGCCCATTGGACAAGGAGGTGTTGGCTGGGGGTGTTGGTCAACAGGCAGCTGAACATGAGCCAGCTGTGGCCAGGTGGCCAAGAGGGCCAATGGCATCCTGGCCTGTATCAGCAACAGTGTGGTCAACAGGAGATGGGAAGGGATTTTACCCTTGTGTTCAGCACTGGTGAGACCACACCTTGAATCCTGTGTCCAGTTTTGAGCCCCTCACTACAAGAAGGACATTGAGGTGCTGGAGTGTGTCCAGAGAAGGGCAATGGGACTGGTGAAGGGTCTGGAGCACAAGTTATATTTGGAGTGGCTGAGGGAGTTTGGATTGTTTAACCTGGAGAGTAAGGACACCTTATTGCTCTCTACAACTGCCTGAAAGGGAACTGCAGCAAGGTGAAGGTTGGTCTTTTGCCCCAGGTAGCAAGTGATAGGATGTCATAGGTTAGCAAGCATAGTCCCGGAAGGGATATCCTTGCTAAGGGGTGCTTACAGCTTCCTCTGGGACCTGATAGAACCTATCAGCTGGCCAGTTTGAATATGGACAATTCTTTAAGCCACTTAAAGTTGTGACCGCCTCTGTGATACACACTTAAGAATAGACAAACTCCCCCCCCAAGCTCTCTCTCGTTTCCGGCGCTGGCACAGGTGGCTGCGGGCCCCGTACGGGGGCCAGCGGGCCCGGCCAGGCCCTGCTTGGGCCAGGTCGGGCCGGGCCACAGCCAGCCTGGAGCCACGGGCCTGTTCCAGCCATGGAACCCCCCCCACTGCCTTGCCGTGGACAGCCGGAGCAGCTTGGCTCTCCCCCCCACCACTGCGGCCAAGATTTCAGCAAAGCGGCACCTCTGTCCGGCAGAGGTCAGGGGACCAACAGCGATAAGCCACATTCCAGCTGCAAGGCTGAGGTGAGATTAACCCTTTGAGTGCTGTGAAGAGCTGGAAACCTGAGGGAAGAGAGAGAGGAGATGCTTAAAGCTGAAAGTCTGTTGTGAAGCTATGATATATCAGAGTATCCCGTTGTAATTTCATGGAGATATGGGGGGTGGAGTGTTCAACTCGTAAGCAATAAGCAGATGCTGATGCAGCTGTAATTTCATGAGAAGTTTGGACAGAGAGAGAGATGAACCAGATGAACCAGATGAGGACTTTTGCTCCAAATGGAAAAGGAGAAAACCTCAGTTCCTAGAGGTGCTCCCAGAGATAGTCTTAATGATGAAGATGAGGAAGACCCTTTGCTCCCAGGGAAGGAGAAGGGCCTCCGTTTTTTTTCTGAACGGCTCAACCTTAAAACTGTACCCCAAAAACTTCAAGAGTGGACCCTCGAAAGCAGTTGCGGGAAAAGCTGCAAGTCGAGGGAAGGGACTCACATTGCGAGCAGAGAGACTCCTCTTCCTAAATGGACTGAACAATATTTGGAAGTGGGCGGCTGTCTTGGTGTGATATTGTTTTCATAGCATGAGCAAAAAGAGACTTCTCTTTCTAAATGGACTGAACAAGGTTATTATGGAAGTGGTAAACAGACTGAACATCTTAAGGGTTGTCTTTACATTGTCAGTGGGAGAAGGGAGGAAGGTGGGGGGAGGAGGAGAGTTCTGAAGGTGGTATAATTTTTTTTCCCTTCTTTTAGGTCTGTTAATAAACTTCTTTATATTCTTTCAAGTTTGGTGCCTGCTTTGCGTTTCTCCTAATTCTTATCTCACAGAAGATAAACAGTCATGAGTACTTTGGGCCAAACCACTACACTAAATTGGTGTTTCTGCCCAGTTACAAACCCAACCTGCGACATAGGAAAAGAGAAAAAGGTCTCAAGTTTATCCAGGGGAGGTTTTGATCTTATATTAGGAAACATTTCTTCACAGAAAGATTGTCAAGCATTGGAACAGGCTGTCAAGGGGAAGTAGTGCAGTCACAATCCCTGGAGCTAATTGAAAGATATGTAGATGTGGCTTTTGGGAACACGGGTTACTGGTGGACTTGGCAGTGCTGGGTTAATGGTTGGACTTTCTGATCTTAAAGGATTTTTTCCAATCTAAAGTCTATGATTCTCTGATTCCCTTCTCTTTGCTTTTGTACTGTTGATATTTTCATGTAATACACTATATTTCTCAGCCCAGCTTCTCTTCCTGCTCAATCTTGTAGTTAAACCCTAATCCTGCTCTTTTGAACATCACAGTCTAAGGTAATTCGGTATTATGAATTCTTTTTCAAGTCATAGAAGAGGATAAGACAGGTCATGAAGAAACAAATCTTTGCTGGCAAGTAAATAGCTTTGATAACCTAATTGCTAAGCATGACAAAAATGAAAAGACGTGGAAATTTATTTAATCAAATAACATTTCATTATTTGTTTGCATGTTTGTGATCAGTCCTTTCATACTATTATAGACTAATAGACCAAAGTTTCTGTCCTGGATCAGATTAAAAACAAGGCCCAACTAGAGACACAAAAAATCCCACACTTAAATAAATCTGTGTTGTAGTCCAACATACTTGAAAGTCCATGGTTATGAAGGAGACAGCTAAGCACATACCTAAGTCCTTAGAGGATCAGGGAATCTAAATAAAAATCCATAGCCCTTTGAAGTGAGTGCACTGGCATCAACTTCTACCCATATTTTCTAAAATATGGCATTAAGATATTCTCAAAGAGTGGTAAAGATTTTTCTAGGAATAATATTCATCATACTCTGAAAATTTCAATGGCTACCACCTTTCCTGAACAAAAACCCCCACTGTTTTGAGATCTGGTTAACATACATTGAAGAATTGTCCTGGGGTGACGTTATGAAGCTGCTTTATTCCTTAACTGTCTACTCAATGCCCGAGGACGCTGTGCCTTTAGGATGGACCTGGGGGGCAGGGCTGGAGCCATGGGACCAGGGTGCAGGTCGGTTCAATGGCTCAGCCCCAAGGGCTCAGGGCTTTGGGGGCTCAGCAGGGCTCGGGAGGGAGTGCACCGGGAGCGCTGTGTTGATCTTTGGGTTTCTTTTGTGTTGCAGCTAGCTGGGAAAAAGTTCTGTTGCGTTGTTTTTCTTGTTCTTTTTTTCCTTGCCTTCCCCTTACCTCACTGCCTCCCTTCCCTCCTCGCCAGTCCGGGGAGCCTGCACGGCGGCCTCAGCGGGCCTGCGGGGTGGCTCCAGCTGGTCCAAGCCCACGCATCTGTTCCCTCTCCAGGAATTTGTTGTATTTTGAGGGTTTTTTCAATCCTGTTCTACCCTGTTTTTTTTGTGTGTTAGTAAACAGTTTATTTTTTTCCACTTTCACTTGCTGTGACCCACTTGTCTTACTGGTGGAGGAAAAGGGGAGGCCCTTTTCCCTTCAGAGGAGACACCCATTCTGGAGTGTTTCCTCCTGAAGTTTTGTCTCCAAAACCAAGACAAGAATATAACATATAATCAAGAATACAGATGATGTAGAATTAAGTGTACACTTTAAACAAATATGAAAAAAATAAGCTGGCTAAATTATTGAGGTGTTTTAATTTGAGATGTATAGAAGATAACAGAGTATAACACTTCAATGGTGATGAGGTAAGCCAGTCTTCAAGCAAATTGATTTATTCAAACAAAGTTGATTTCTTAGTGTTCATAATTTTAAGTTCTATCCATCCATCCATCCATCCATCCATCCATCCATCCATCCATCCATCCATCCCTTCACCCACCCGCCTTCTGTCCCTCTTGCTGTGGGAGAGCAGTGGGCACAAGAGTACTATTGAAATTTAAAGGCATTTCCCTTTTCTCAAGCAGATTAAAACTAAATAGAAATATGGGGACTCACCCACAAAGATTTTTAAATGTTTTTTGAAAATTTTGTTCCACTTCACATCACTACAAAAGAATCATTAATTTAAAGAGTCTTGTGTATTGCCTCCTTCTTTAAAGTCATTTTTGTCTGCGTTCTTTCCTCATTTAAACAAATAATGTTTGGTTACAAAAAGTTTACTGATCATTGTGTTCATGGATGCTCATAGGCCTCTGCATATTAGTAAGAACAGTAGATATCATGATCCCTGTTTAAGATAATTTCTATGTTAGATCTGGTAAAAGCCTAAAAACTGGTACCTCAGTGGATGCACTTACAGAGATCAAAAGGACAATAGCTGTGCAGCTAGACCTGTAATCATGGTAACAGTTAAAAATAAATTAATTCTGTCTACATTCTTGAAATTCATTTCATGTCCAGGGACAACAGTGTTAAATGAGTTTCATAAGATGGTTACATACTGTACTCTTGAATAATTTTGGGAAGAGACTTATCTTAAAGTAGACTGATAGTTTTGGTAATTTCTCCTGTGTATAGAAAGATAAAAGTAACTCAGATTGCACTCTCCAGTTCATTCAATACTATATCAACTGCTTTGATATTTTCTGAAATATTAGCTGCATAAAATTAAAGATTGTTGTTTTCACATTTCCATTAATCTGAGGCTGCATGCAGCTGTTTCTTGGAGGAAGAAAACACAAGCATTGCACTGGTACACAGGCTCTAAATACGTTTATATTGGCAGCATGACCGATTTCTATCACTAATACCCAAAGCAGGGCTTATCATGATCTTCCTTCTTATCTGCTTTCCAAAGAAGTTTATGAATGCTGATATATAAAAAGAAAGCTGCATAAGTACAAGAATACTCACACACTCTGGAGAATGTTAAACAGAAGATAAACATGTTAGCTGTTACATTCTGGATATCTATGTCCAGTTTCTGCTAGTGCAAATCAGTTTGATGGTTTCCTTTCAGTCTTAGTTGCAGCAATCACAAAATATTGATGCTATTGGCTGATTCCCTTTAAGAAGAGCATCCTGTGAAGATCAGAATGGAGATATGCATTTAGAACTGTGCAAAAAAACTTTTGAACATTGTCATTTCTTCTTTCATAAATACTAACCCAGTGTAAAAATATCTTAAAATATCAAATCTCAGTGAAGGAAAAAATTTCTTGCTGCTGCATCTACAGGCAGGTCTACATTCCTGTTCTCATAACAAACTGCTAACTAGACAAGAATGATGTTTCTTCTGTAGGAAATTCTCTGCACTTTAACTTAAAAAGATAATGTCGGAGAAAAATTTAAGTCTGCTCCACTTGTGAATGTGTCTTAACACTAAACTATTTTCTGTTTATAGAACCTGTCAGAGAATGGCTATCAGTGAAGTATGAAGGCTAGCTGTCTAATTGAGACCCATCCAATTTCCTATCATACTCAACATAACTTGTGTCATCTGGTTTGAATCCCCAAGATTATATGTAAATTTATATCTAAACTGGGAGCCCAAACATGAAATTCCCACCCCTCTACTTCTGTATCCCTGTACCTTGGTTTTAAAAATGGAAAGGAAAGCCTGTCCATCAAGACTGAAAGCGAACAGCAGCTTCTCACTATTGATCCTTTAGGAATCAGGATTCTTGCATGGGCCATGGTACACATCTGGTACTCAGCATAAACTTAATTTTTCTGTAGCTAGGCAACGATGTGCAGATGGTAATACTTGCTGAAGACAGAATAATCAATGAATGTGAAGTGTTCCAGCACCACAACAGCACAATATTTGAGCAATTGGACTCACTGTGATACACTTCTGTTTGCTAATGGTGCATCCAAATTTAGGTAAACTAGCTCAGTGTGCAGCCCAGTTGCCATTTTGTGATGGCAAGCAGCGCAGAACATTACAGATAGTGATTTTCCTGTTCTTCCTTTTTTTCCTAGTGTAGAAGAAAAGTCCTTCAAAATGAACATATATGCCTGCCTCTGTGTGTTGGTGTGTGCATGTTCACAGATAATTATAATATGCACCTTGGTAATCTCCATATAATCTTTACATGCTGTGAGATTTAATAGGATTTTCATGCTGATCTTGTAATTGTTTGCTTTTAAGTCTTGCTGTTTTTCTTTAGAAGCAAATGGCCCATGGCTGCAAGAACCCAAAGTTAATGGCACTGAGTTATCTCTTAACCATTCTCCAGGTTAACTTGGGGCCAGTTATCTGTGCATACCAAATTAATTCCTAGGACGCTGCAGCTAAGGAGTGTGGATTCACTTGTTATGTACAGTAACCTCAAGTTACAGGTTTCTAATATTCATTAAAATATTCCAGTAAATACTGAAAGACAAACAATCCTTGCAGACTGGAAAAAGTCCATCAGGTTAAGGGTAAAAGTCAAGTTTTCTTGGGAAATTTAGAGTAAACAGAAGACATAAGAATGTTTTATTATAAACTAAAGTGTAATAAGAGTAGACATGCTAATCCACTATCATAGCTAATATTTACAGTGATAAATCTGATACATAACAAGAGAACCAAAACCTTATTTATTTTAGTAAGACAAGAAGGAATTTGTTCTCAGCATTTCTCAGCTTCTGGACACCTCCTTTTTATCAGATTACTAAAAAAAGAATGCTGACTACTATATCTGGTAACAGCTTGGGAAAATTATATAGTAAGGTGTGGAAGTTGCTGGATTTTTAAGTCACTTACAAAATTATTTGAAAAAGTCAGTGTTCCAAAGACATTTCACTTCTGAGACCTGATGTGGGCACTGACAGGGAAAGAACAGATAATTTAATACAAAATTAGCAGTAGAAGTAGACAAGACCCCCAAAAAAAAAAATCTGTGAAGAAGAGCCAATGTGGCAGGTGAGTATACTCTTTTGTGAATGGTGGAAAAAATACTGAATTATATTTTTAGGAGCCTGGAAGTTTGCTGAAGAGCCTGGCAAGTGACAAAAAGAGGCAGCAAAAAATATTCAGTGGGAAACATCTAGAAGAGAAGCCAGAAAAAAAAAATGCAGTTTTGAAAAAGGATTTCTTTATTACTATTCTGTAATTATTGTTGGTTGTTGAACTTTTTCCTGCTTTAAACAAGTTGGAAGTAGACATTTTCTTTGCAGACAAAAGTAGGTTTTTTGTAGCTCACAATGACTTTCCTTTTTCACTGTGGACAAGAACCAGGTAACATTTATCAGCTCTCTGAGAGCTTGATCCAGCACCACTTGAGTCAATAGAAGTTTTTCTAGTGACCTCAAATGGCTGAAGATCAAGCAATGAATGAATGAAATGTCTTCCATGCATGTGCCAATAATAATAAACTCATCCCATGCCCTGGGAGTGCATCTGATCCAATATCCTCCCCCTCCCCAAAACACAAAGTGAAGTGAAAGACATGATAAGCACCCAGCTGCAGCAGTGACATCTTAATGGATCTCATGTCATAAGGTAATACAAAGCTATCAAAAACTCCCAGCATAAACCACTCGTTACTAAGGAAAACCGAACATCTCTGCTTTATACTTTCACAAAATCCTGTAAATAATAATGTTGACTGTGAGACGCATGCCTGCCCATTTTAGGGTATTAGATTTACCATCTTAGGAGCAAGAAAAAGAAAACATAATCAACAGGTAAATGTTTATTAAGTGGAAAACAAGAGATAAGTGCAAAATGCTTTGCTGAGGTAACTGCCATGCAACTCTGCCAAATTTAAAGGAGGCAATTAAGCTAGTTCCTTAAGTTGGCAATGCTGGGTTAGTTTGTGTGAACCAGCATAAGCTCTTTTCTTCAGCTTTGCACATGATCATTGTATTTCAGATGGAAAACAACATTTTGCTCTTTTTAATTGTAGAATATGCCCATAAACAGCTAAAGAATTCTTATTATTCTTTATTCATACAATTCTAATTCTATCTTACTTTGGCTAGGGTTACAATATTTTAATTTTACTTAACTTTTATATTTAAATTTAACACATATATAAAGGGCTAGAGCATCCACTCTGATGTTTGCGAATTAGTCTCAATTCAAAATATTTTCTAATAAAAAGTATCACATTGTGATAAACTGTGTGGGCATTAGATACAAGCTTTGTGTTAAATTCTTCACAAATATAATCACCTACATGTATTATTTAATGATTGTTCATGATGCTGACAATATTCTTAATAGATACTAAATGCATTGCACAAGGTGTCTGTTTGGTGACCAAGCATAATGTTATAAAAGCCTGCTACTTATTTCAGACACGGGAGCTGAGTTTTAGCTAAAGAGGAATAAGCTGCTAATGCTGAAGGCCTTAGATCATCATTAACTTTTTAATAGATTATTCTGATTTGCACACTAGGATTTAATCTAAGGCTTTATCTTTAACCTCTTTCTAATCTTAAACATGTATAATACAGCTTGAAGTTGATTTGTGAACTTCATACTGACCACGTACCAAATGCCAGGTAATACAGCTGAAAAACTGCTAATATACCATGACTGTAATCATCCTAGATGCTACACCTTTTACAGTTTTTAGAAGACCCTAAACTATGAACTTCCAGGCTGCAGGCAGAAGCACCGGGGTGCATGTGGAGGGGTGAATATCCCTCACTGCTTTCTCTCCATTAGTGTACAATAGACTGAAATAGTCTTATCCTTTCTCTCTTTATTGTTGACTTCCTACACAGAAGCTTTCATGCTGGATTCTGTTTAAACAATGTGTCAGGGGACAAACCTGCCGAAGTTGTATAAAAAGAATAAATTGGCAGTGGTGAAATGTAGAGTTCATGAACTAGTCCTGAGTTGCTTTAAAAGTTCATATATAAATTTTAAAACTTAGGCCAGTGAAAAACTGAGAGGGGCAATGGATCACATAAGGGGATGTGAATTCATAGATAGTGACCCAAAAATATATGCAAAATGAAAGAAAATATATGAAAAATGAAAGAAAAATAGGATATATTGAAGACAAAATGCACATATGCCTGCATATAATCATCTAAACATAAACACACATTTTTTCGGGCACAACAGACATTGTTTTGTTAGAACACTCCAGACATTTTACTTCTGCCCTAACCACTTGTGTGTACAGCAGTCAGATCAAAGCATCAAAATGTCATGCACTTCATGCCTGAAGTCTCCAAAATGTTTTTCTCTGCTGAGGGTAAACAGGCCAAGGAAGATGATATGCTAGTTAGCTTGAGAAAAAAGTAAAAAGCAAAAAGCTTTCTTTATTCACAGAACCATTGAACTGACACTGCAGTAATTAAAGAAGACAGGACTACAAAGCATATCCTTGGACTGTACCTCCTGACTCAGATGGAGTCCTTGTGTGCTAGGAAAATTTTGTTTGAAAGGTCAGAGTTTAACTCGCTTTTTGTTAGTCATTTACTTCAATCTGCTGTTTATGACTACTCTCCGTTACTGATTTGGAAGCTGAAAACATAGGGATTTTCATGACCTTTGTTTTGCTGTACTTTTTTCCACCACTTTGATTGTAGACAGAGAGGAGTTAGTTCTTCTAGATTTTTTTATCCAAAATAGACGTGGCTATTTAGTTTCCATTTTATTCTTATAATACTACCGAGGCGGAAAACAATGTGAAGAACCATCTATTCTTTATTTCAATAAAAGGTAATGTTAGAAAGTGCAGTCCCTGCACAGCTGCTACAGCAGGAACACAGGAATGCATGGGCTCTGAAAAACTCATATCCAAGAATCCTTATTTTGCTTCCATTTCTACCATGTCTGTGACTGCCATCCAGAGGGACCAGGACAGGCTGGAGAGGTGGGCCCATGCAAACCTCCTGAAGTTCAACAAAATGAAGTGCAAGGTCCTGCACCTGGGTTGTGGCAATCCCAGGAACACCAACAGGTTGGGCAGAGAAGTGGCTGGGAGCAGGCCTAAGGAGAAGAACTTGGGAGTGATGGCTGATGAAAAAAGTTGCGCAGTTTTATTCACACTAGGGATAGATGCCTCAAGACTGTGAACTAAAAACTTGATGATTGCTAACATCTTCTGCACAAGAAAGATGTCTGATACTAAAATCAACAGTTGGAAAAAACTGCCCCAAATAATCAACATCCTGCTGGAAGAAGTGGTTATAACTCCAAAAGTAAGCAGAGTACTTGATCCCCGGTCTTTCAGGAAAATAAAAGTATTTACTTTTACCATAGTAAATAATTTGTAATACAGATGTGAGTCGAGCTGTGTTGTTGGATGAAGTTTTAGGCTTTCAGTAGAAAAGAAGCCAGTCCAATTTTGAGGCCTTAAACATCCTTAAAGCAATCGAATTTTGCAGTTCTTATCCAGCTCCCTAGCTGATAGAATACTAAATCTCAAAGCTTCATACATAATTGACAAAAATTTTTCTGTCAAGCTCAATTCTGCAGACTGAATTATCTCTCTCTCAAAAATAAAAGGCAATCCCCATAGATCAGGTTTGAATCATGGGTAGGATAGAGATGTTTTCAACCTCCCTGCCATCTCTAGTAAGCCCAAGGATAAATATAAGACTTCAATGTCCAGGGCTTTTATAATACCAAGAATTTTGCTCTATTCTTTAAGAAGGAGTAAATCCCCTTTAAAATAATGATGGAAAATGTGCAGAAAGGCCTTGGGTGACTAAAAAGAGTATGCTAGGGAATGAAACAGTTTGCATAAGTGATAAAAATACTTTTGGTAGTGTAATAACATTACTTAAACTGGAATAAGTCTTCCTGAACCTGAAGGAAACTGGTTCACTCTAGGATAATCTCAATCACTAGCAAAGGCACAGGGAGAGCTTTTGCTCCTGCACAGTTTTCTCTCTATCACAGCCAGTTTTATTCACACAGCAGTATATGATCCTTATCTAATGTAAGTCAGCACATTTTATTTTGCATAATCTGGCTGATACACAGTCAGGACCCAGGAATAGAAAAACCCTAGGGAGCATTGCTTACCGAGCCTCACAGTTTTTGGTTTAGGGTTTGGATATACTTGGTATAACTTGTTATAACTCCTCTATGTTCCTACTCCACAAATGTTCCTACCTCGTCTCCCAGACCTCTACAGGAAGGTAATAAGAAGGTCATCATGTATGTATAAACACATCATCCATTGTCTAACATTATTTTACTATGATACTAACTTTCTATCTAGAACAACAGTTTATCATCCTATGCCCTTAACACACCATAATTTTAAAGCATTAATATTTTTTATCCAAGGCAGTGAAATTACAGAATGGTATTTTTAGAATTCAATATGATGAAAAGAAAGTTCAGAAAAAAAGAATTAATTGGAAGAGCTAAGTGAGATATGGGAAGCAACTCAAAGCAGCTACATAGCAAGGTCAAAAGACCCCCAATAAAACAAGATGAGTTGTGATCCAAGGAGACAGGAGGACAGCTGTTAATGGCAACATGGCGAAGAGAGATATGAAAAGATATTTGAAAAATAAATATGCAAACCCTTCCTAAAAACTTTTAAACTCTTAAAGTAAGAGGAATCGCAGCATCAGGGTAAGCTTTAAGAATATTGCAGATGAGTGTTTTTCCAGATCACTAAAACCATACACATACAGAGGGGACAGAAAGGGAACAAAGAAAACAGAAAGAACAGCAAAGGTACCAAGCAGAACAAATGTCAGAAGTAAATGCAGAAAACAAAATAAAAACCTGAACAACAGTAAAGGTCAAAGAGGTAATATATTTCTTTATGGAGAGAAATTTGAGGGAGAAATAAATATTGAGACATAGATCCGCACAAAATTTTATATTAAAGAAACATTTTATTGTAATGTATTAAAGGAACTTACTGTATTAAAACTGTATTAAAAGAAATAATGCTGTCCCTGTTAGACTAACAAGAAGTAAGAAACATGTGAAAGAGTCACCTGATTATAGAATTGGCATAGCCTGAAGGAAAGAAAGTCAATATGTTATCGCCCATAAACAGATATGTTCCTATGTTCAGCTTCAAAAAATTGAAAAAATAACATGAAAATGACACGGTCTTTCAAACTTTTCATTTCCATTTTCTATGGGAGTGAAATGTTGTTGTTAGTGATAAAAGCATAGACAGAGAATCTAATGCCATGGAAATATGGGGCTTGATTATACAAATTTATTTTTTTTAAATTATATTAAGCAATATTAACATGTCTTAAATTTCATTACTATTAGCAGAACCGAGGAAAACTTGAAATACCATTTTAGGTGTTCAATTTCTTGACAGAACAGTTGTTTTTTTCATTGTAGTAGCTCAGCTGAAGATCACTTACAGTGGAGGTAATGGCATTAATCTTATTCTACTCCTTGTGGTATGACAGAAGCACTGCCTGGAGAAGTGGAATCAAACCTGGTTTTCAGCTGACTTTGTGTCAGCTCTTTTCTTCTGCTGGCATGAGTTCAATACATAGATAACTTTGAATATGTGGAGAGGCTTGACATTACAGCTCTGTGCAGACTACTACTGTGTGACTACTAGGAGCCACGGGAGGTGAGAAAGCTACCCCTGCCGTTAGTGATGCAATCACCTAGGAAGAAAATGAACATTGCATTTCTCAGTCCACATGCACTTAACATCACACTGATTTCACGTGTTCTACTAAGGTGGCTACAAATCTTAAGCCTTTTCTGAATTATGAAAATTAGTGTTATTCCTTAAAGTTAAGTAGTTTAAACTTTATTACACCTTTTGGGTATTGGTCCCTGCAGGTAGCATTTTTTTTCAATGTCCACATCTGTTAAAATTTCCCAAAACAGTCCAATATGGGCTACATTTAGCGTCACAATCTGTCTAATAGCAAGATACAGCTATACTGCCTCTGCTGGTAGAGAGGAACAACTTCTTTCAGGCGGCTCCAAGCACATGGGGAGCATGTGCACAATTTACACAAAATAGTGCACAATTTTCCCACTTCTTAGATATTCCTCTAAGAGACACACCCTTAAGAAAAATATGAAAGAGCAAATAAGGGTTGGAGTGCTCTGATTTCTCCTCCCTATTCCCTAATCCTCCCCAATGTCCTATTCCCAGAAAAGACAGAGGGAAAAAATTGTCTACAGACTCCATAAGCACATGTGTGGGGAGAAGCAGCCTGGCTGACCAGGTTTTGTTTTTCTAACAATGGCTTACAACTTTGGATCTTGAGCTGGCTTGCATTCATCTGCGTTGGAAAGCAGATGTATCACCACACAAACTGTGCAAATATACCTTTCTTTCTCAATGTTTGGTGGCTTGTAACAACCATTCATGACTAGAATGACTGCAACATTTTTGAGGCTGAAGAAAAATCCTTAAAAATTCTAATTTACTGACTTCACTGAGTGTTCCTGAATAATAGATTTACTGGTTGGGTACTGATAAACATGCAAAATTTTTAGTTAATTACTGACAGCAGAATAAACCTTATGCTCCCCTACACGCTCCTGTGACATTAACATTTCCTTTCAGTTCTCTCTCATTGACTTGTTGATCACTGCTGAAGGTAACTTTGTTTAACTTCATCTTGAAGTTAAAATGAAAGGGTTTTCCTATGGGAGTTGAACTGTTGTAATTATAATATCAGGCTCAGATAGTGTAATTATAGCTTAGTTTTAAAGCAAGAAAAGTCCATTTCAGTTGTGATAGATTTCATGTATGTTGGTTTCAGCACAGAGGTTGAAGTGAGTCATAAATCAAAAGTGCAATCAGAATGGTACACAGCACATGCTCCCTCTTCCTTCTCCTTCATTTAAAGCATCTATTGCAGACTGGGTTACTGCTGAGAGAGACATTAATTTTCCACTGTTGCTTCAATAACATGAAGCAAGGTGTTTCCCACAGGCCAAGATATTCTCATCCTTAAGTGCTGCTTGTATGCTTCTACAACTTGATATATTCTTGAAGGAACAGTTGAGTACTGAAGATTTATCACATGGAAGTGCTTTTTTTGATCACCTCGATGAAATATTTTATTGGAAAGACTCCAAATGAATACTTATGTGTTTTTTTACTTGATTATTGTCAAATTTGTTGTGCTAATTCTACAGTTTAGATTACATTTTGACTTTTCTTCTAATAAAAGTCTAATACATTAATATTCAATGCTGTATAAATACATGAAGGTTTAAGTGTGGCACAAATGAAAACTCGTTATGCCTTCAGCAAATGTATTTCTGAACTTTTAATAGATTTTTCCAAAACCTGCCTTTTCATTCTAGTTCATGACAAAAATCCATTTTGAAATGCATTTTGAAATGCTGAACTGGAAGGTTTGAAAAGACTGAAAAACAGCAACAGCTAAATGGCTGTACTTCCCTGACAGTTACTTTTTGCTATTTCTGGTTTTCTTCTTGAACATTTATCAAGTGCCTGACCAGTTCTAATAAGCAGTGGCAAAAAGATCTCTAAAGGCTCAGAATTTCAATGGTGTTTCTGTGAGGAGCTAAAGTCATAAATTTATTTTTTTCTTCCAAGAGTTCCAATTTAGACAAAGAAATAGTAAAGGAGTAAGCATATTATATATTTTGGTTCTGTTGTTCAGTTAAACTATAAGTAGTAGAAATACTAGGATATCTTTTTGGATACTGGGATATTTTTGTTAATTGTTGGAAGATGTTTTTCCTGTTTTATCTAAACCAGTTTTCCTGCTTTTGCTTCTGGTCTGATTTCTAGGAAACTCAGTAAACTTAGAAGACTTCTTCACAATTAAATTTAACAAAATTTTAAAGAAAAAGAATGATAACATTTAACCATTTCCCCAGTCTAAATTAGCACAAATTAAATGCCAAAGTGCTAAATTAATACAAACCTTAATGAGCTCTGACTTGTAAACCATATGGCACCTGAAGCTAGAGAAAAGTATTACAGTGTAAATGTACAGAATTTAAGTTTGTTGTTTTGTTCTCCTTTGGCTCTGTTTTCAAAAATTCTCAGGCAGAGGATATCTACAGATGTTTCCTTAGAGATACAGCTGCTTTGAAAATTAAATCCACAGTGCATCAGTGCAAGCTATTTCCCAAAAATGTGGCACACTGGGGAATCATGCTCTGTGCTCGACCCTTTTTTTATTTTTTATTCATTTTTATTTTCTCTATGTGTTTTATGCTTTGCTTATATGATGCATTTCTGAGGAAAACAAAACCAGAGACCTCAGGATTCCTTCTGACAGGACAGGGCAATTTTAATAGCTAAAACAAAATACACACATTTGTTGCAGATAGTAACTGGGTTTCCAACTCTGCTACAGCAGTACCAACACAGAATACAAGCAGTTCCCTGATGGGATACTCCCTGCCTGCAAAGGGGGAGCTCACACAAAACCATAGGCTTCTACTTTGTCCCTTCAGATGGAGCTTAAGAAACAAAGACAAGGTTATTTCCCAAAAGGCACGACACCTGATAGCAAAGGCTGGGCTCAAAGGAACAAACACATGCTTTTTTATGTTGCCTTTTCCTCAGGTTCGGATGGAAAGACCCTCCCAATGTTAAAAGTGTCCACAAAGTAAGATCAAATGAAAAAGAGTCAAAAGGAAAAGGAGCTGTATTTTAATAACAGACTCCAGCAAAAGAAAGGTAAAAAAGGCAGAGTGCAGGTCTCCAAAACCTCAATGTGTTTTGCCATTAAATATAATCATCTGAAATTTGAGGTGCTTATCCAAAGTACGTTGTCAGACAAGAGCGATTTTCACCTTTTTTTGAGTCCTGTGCGGGCCGAGGTGTCCCGGTGGCGGCGGCAGCGCTGGGGCAGTGCCGGGGCTGCCCGGGCCGGGCCCAGGCGGTGCCAGCGGCTGCAGCGGCCCCAGCGCAGGGCACGGCTGAGCCCCTCAGCCACGGGCGGGCGGGCGAGAGCCCCGGGGAAAGCCTGGCCAAGGGAGGGCAAAACGCTGCCCGGCGGCCAGGGCTGAGCGGGGGGAAACAGCCCTGCGAGCTCGGGATTTGAGAAAAGAAGGAGGGCAGATGTTTCTCAACATCTATTTTAACTGACAAAAAATTAAATTAGTTTTCCCCAAGTGAAGATCTGGCGGGTCAGTCAGGTGTCGTGATTCAGACAACCACATTCTTTCTGTGTTTCAGCGTTTCCTAGCTGTTGGACTTACTCCTAAGAGGTTTAGACAAAAGGAAGCATTAACACTATGTATTTAGGCTGCCCGAGAAAAGAAGGAAAGGTTCATCCCTTCAAAATACGAGAGTGGCTTCCATGTCCTGTGACAATTTCATTTGATTTGTACCTGTCAGAGACTGAAAATAGTTCATGCCTCAAACATTAATATAAAGTTCTGCTCATTATAAAGAAGATACAACCAAAGAAGCCTCCCTGAAGAGTGGGACTTTGAACTGAAAGTCAAAATGCTGATTAGATAAAGGGAAACGCATTTTTCAGTCATCTCAGGCTGAGGGAAAGGTTTGCATCCACAAAAGGCCAAAGCCACCAGCTGCAACAATCCCTGGCTGAGTTTGGGGTGGGGGAGAGCACAGCTCACAGAAGCCAGGTTTACACAGACTCCCCCCAACCGAGGGGGCCGGAGGAGATTTTGGGTGCATGGTGCAACCTCTGGTGAGAGGCAATAAACACCCATCCTTCATTACACAAACTAGCCCAGCTGTGGAACCCCCAACCCCACAGGGCACATCCACGGGACATTCCCGTGAGAGGCTTGGCCCCACAGGGCTGCACGTGGTGCAACAGGCCCAGAGTCTGCTGTGAGAGACTGACCCCCACCCCAGGGGGACATGGCTGGACATGCCCACCTAGCCTGAGCATGTACACCCATGGGATTCTATGCTTTCCAGGGAGACCTTCACCACCGGGAAAACCTGCTGAAGAGGATCATCGAGGCACCAGTGGGACCCACGGAGTGGTGATATCCTTTTATTCTGTCTCTGTCACTCTTCATCCCCCCACCTATTTTCTACTTCTTTCTTTCTCCTTTTCTCTTTCTCTCATATTTCTATACAATAAACCCCATATTATTGTCACCAGCATACAGTCTCATTTGCACCTTAATTTGGGCAGAGGAATTTCCAAAGTACCTTAATAAAACTGGATCATAACAGTACCACATTATGAACTGCTATAGGAATTAAGAATTCCCCAGATGATGTTTTACCTGCTTGGGTACAGCTCACACTGCCCTAGTTTTTGCTGATGTCAATCTATTTCCTTTGCTGATGTGCATGAGGTCATTTAGTTCTGGAAAGATTAAATCCAATGATAATATGAACTAGTCAAATGGTTGATAGGGCTGTTAAGTAGGTTTGTATGGCCTGTCTATAGGGATCTCAGGACCCAGTTAAAATTAGGATAAATTTTAGTTGTAATGAATCAGTAACCAGGCACTGATAATGACTATTAATTATTGATATCACAACTCCATAGGTCCTAGCTAATAAGAGAGTTCCAGTTTGCAGTGAAAGTACACCTGTCACAAGACACTCCTCCTAAGCCTTACAGTTCAAATGGAAAGAAAGATAAAGGCTAAGAAAAGAGAAAGGAAAAAAAACCCACACCACTCAAATATAAAAGTAGTTACACAAGACCATGCTCCAAGATCAGTGGCAGAAGAAGGGACAGAAGCAGCTTTTTTTAAGTCTGAGCCATGTGATGCTCACACTGAGCATGAATGTCTTTGCCACACATGAACAAGGGAACAGAGATCCCTTACTGCCTCAACCATTATCTGTATTCTGTCCCTGAAAACTCAAATGCTTCCAAATGTACTCACAGCTTCTTCAATTTGCTCCCACTTCCTCTGCTAACTCCAAGTCATTATGCTGCTGATGGATTTTTCTGGTAAGAAAGTGTTATCCTTCCCATAAAACAAGACAAGCAAAACAGATACATGACAGCATATATGGAAAATAATGCAAGTGCTTTGGCTGCTCCATTTTCTGCCTGCTCCAGAAAATTTTCTCCATTTTCTAGTCCAACAGCTCTGGAGAGGGGGAAAAAAACATGTGTCTTGTATTCATATGTGTCTTGGTAGGGACAGCCAGAGATTGGCACAGAGGACAGGAGGTGTATCTGCATATGCGACTTTCCTCTTCTTTCCTTGCAGATCCATCTAGTCTGATCTAAAACAAGGCCTGCATGCACCATTTTATCCCATGCAGGAAACTGTTCTGAAGTCATACACTGAATCTGTTACCTTCTGGAGTCAGGGTTTTGCCACTGACTTTTGTAGAAATTGGGTCTGGTGGGGACAAGGATGATTTAGCACATAACACAGTGAATAGCTTTTAACCAGATATTTTGCAATTTAATAAAGAGTCTGTGCAATATTTCTAAGTTGACGAGGGCAAACCCTGTTAGAATTGAATTTTTAATTAAAATTGTTACTGCCTCTTTCCCCTTTTGGTGTCAAATAGATCATTTACATATTCAACATAATTTCCCTTAATATCTAAATAAATGTTCCACTTAATGAAAGCATTTAAGCAACTTTTTAATGAAACAGTGAAATGTAATATATAGGGCTGAGACTAATTTTCTTGAATTTTAACACACACATGGAACATGTTATGAACTAAGAAAAATATTTTGAACCTGATGAGCTGTAAATTACAACCCTTGGTGTATATTCATTTTTTAATTAATTTTCTTAGTCATCTTCCATCATCCTAATAGCGACTTGAAAAAAACTGTAGATGCCTTGGGGCGGGCAGGGAGGGGTTTAAGGGGGGATTGTATATTTGTATTTCTGAGATGTTTAAAAAAAGCTTATTAGCCAACAGTAATAAATAAATAACAAAATATGTCAATAGTATACTCAACAGAAAGGCTGCTCAGGTTTTACTTTTATGTTAAGCAAGCATCTTTTTTTCCTCTCCATGAATACAGTTATAGATTTTTCTTAATATCTTAAAATAAACCAGTAAAGAAATATACACTCTTTGGTTGCATTTCTTATTAAAAACCCCTATGTTTAAGAGATATCACTGCAGTGATTAGAGAGAGAATATATTATCTACCTAAACAGGCACATTAAGAAGAGTGGCTTAGATGTTTTAAATGATTTACATAACAAAGCACAATTAGGGATAACTCAACTCTTTCTTTTTCTGCTGAGAAATTGTACCTCTACCAGAGCCTATCTAAGCTCTAAAGAGGCATACTACATAGCTGCCTGATTTCTGAAGAAATCAATAGTTTTTGTTTTTCTTGTGGGGCTTCTTTTTCCGCCACTGGCTGATGTCATCTTCATCAGACTGAATGTTTTTAATAGATGTTTCTGTCTAATTACATTTTACAAATACTCTCTCTTTAGAATTTTAATGTAAGCTTCTTTTATTGTTTATGACAAAAATAGCTTGTGAAAGAATACAGAGGATTTTTTTTTTCCACAAAAGGATATATAGTGCACAAACATTTCTAACAAAGAGCATTATGAGTTGCTTCCCTGTATAGTATAACTTAGTGTGATACATGCCTTCCAATGATGTTATTTTAGTGATCCAGATCTTGCTAGCTAGAGTTCACAACCTGTACATTTCACCCAGCTTTTCAGGTTCACTTCACACAAATATGATTCCAGATGAACTGCAGTGCAAACAAGTTCCACTTCATCTTGATTAGTGCAATTTCATCTAGGGACCAATTAAATTGACCTCTATGTGGTAAGACTAAGACCAGAGTTTCCCTTTCCTTTGACTGTAAGATAAAGATGTGAGTGGTCAAGAATCTCATTGCCATAAAAACATATCCTTTGGGCATATATAGGAACTGCATGCATAATAAATGCAGTAATCAAGAACATCCAAGACTTAAAGGAGCCAATTTTTTTGTTGAATTTTAATAAGCCTTCATGTTGTGAGATATGAAAAAAATGTGGTTTGTTTCCTAAACATCTTAAGCAAAGACAACTGTTCAGTTACGCACCCTGGGGTCAGGAGCAAAGCAATCTGCTCAGCTCACCTCCAAGTACTCACAAAATACCAGAGCTGCCTGAGCAAAATTCCTGTGTCTTTAACTTAAGAGATGTTACCAGCCTGACTTCTGCACAAAAGTAGCCTTTGGTGCAAGCAGTCTGCAGGATGGTTTGGGTCCTTACGTTTCTCAACACCCCCTTGTGCAAGACTGACTAGCAAAGATTTTTAGAGAATAAAAGACCCTGTGGATGGTATTTTACATTCTGAGAATGTTTTTGAAAGGTTAGAGAAATGATTTTGGATGTTACAAACTTCTTTATTGAGTATCCCGAACTACAGAACAAATGTTGAAAGAAAGAA
The DNA here is from genome assembly GCF_041296385.1 of Aphelocoma coerulescens. Classification (NCBI taxonomy): domain Eukaryota; kingdom Metazoa; phylum Chordata; class Aves; order Passeriformes; family Corvidae; genus Aphelocoma; species Aphelocoma coerulescens. Next base: position 83,509,245 of record NC_091015.1, read on the forward strand.
TCAGTAAATGACAAGCAGAACAAAAAGCAAACACGGTTTTAGCACATGTAGGTTGTGACATTTATCTGATATCTTTCTTTGAGAAAAATCAAGGACATTGCTTTGATAAGGATTTGCCAGACTAGGAAAATCTATTTAACTTAGGAAGGGAACAAACTAAATAAGAGACAACAGTAGCTCTCATTAAAAATTGGCATATCAGGTTCAAAGGCAGTTATAAACAAACTTTCTGAAGGGTTGATGTTAGGTTCTGACTTAAATATTCACATTGAGGATCCTGGCACTACATTCAGCCTGATAATTCTGTTGTTTAGGTAAAGTAGATGTACTGTCAGCACAGGAAAAGATGAGAATCTTACTCTAAGAGAAAACAAAAGACCTTGAGGACTGAAACAAGGAAATGGCATGAGATTTCATAGAAAAGTGCAAGGTCATGCATTTGAGGACTAATAACAAGAATTTCCTCCTTCACATGGAAAGTCATTAGTTGGAAATGTCAGAGGAAGAGCAAGATCTAGGTGTATTAGTCAATTATAAGATTACTATGAACCATCTCTGTGAAGTAGCCATGAAAATGTCAAAAGCAATCCTAGGATTTTTCAGCCAGGTATTTCACAAAGAAATATGGAAGTATTAATGTCATTGGAGCAGGCACTCCTAATATATCACCTGGAATGCTGCATATAATACAGGTCTATCATGTTGTAGGAAGATATATTGAATGTCAGGTATATTTCCACTGAATGCTAAACCTGAGCTCACTTCTAGCAAGCCTACTTACCACTGCTGTGAAGTCCTCAGTCAGGGGCACCGATATGAGCTGTGAGGTTGAATTTGTTATTCTGAGAATCCTCCTCCTCTTTTCCTTTTATGGATATGATCTGATTGAAGTGCTGTTAACTGCAGTCAATGTTTGGAAAATGCTGCATGAGCACAACCTGGAAGGGGAACAAAGAAGAGCCACACTGATGATCACTGGAGTAGAGAGCTTCTCTTGCAAGAGAAACCTCAAAGATCGTGGATCAAATAACCTAGAAAACCTGGTGAAGTGCTGTGATGGGATAAATTAATTCAGTTCTTTCATTCATTCAGTCATTCATTCATTCATTCATTTATGCAAAAGAATCAAATCACTATATTTAGGGCAGAAAGCAGAATACATTTCAGGATCACAGGAGGAGGGAGGCAAGCAAGTTTTAAATCTGAAAGTGGTCTTCCTTACAGAATTTCAAACCCCTCTTTGCAAATATGTTGCCCCCTTTCCTACCCTGTGCACATAGTCCCAGAGCACAGACACCAGACTGCATTGTAATTTTGAATTTTAAATTTTGACATTTATAAAGCTTTGAGTTATGCATATGACTCAATGAAATATGGTAAGAGCTGCATTTTCCAACTGGAGTTAGCAATACCACACTGCATAACAGCTGGCATTAAAGTGTCACCATTGTTTTCTTTATTTAGTTTCTTCTTCCAGTCTTAAGTCTACTCAAACACTCACAAACCAGGTAAATGTAAGTGTAAAATATGAAACTCATTTTAGATTTTATTTTTGCACGTATTGTTTCAAGGGAATAACAGCTTCCCCACAGAAGGAATTTGCAGTGTGAAAATATAACATTACATTAACTTAAAATATTTGACTTCTGGAAAAATACCCTCCAACCAAAAACATTTGCCATAGCTGGAGAGGTGGATGATGTTTAGTTAGAAGTCTAATCTTCACCACAACAAAGGCATGGGTCAAATAAAATACCTGGGACTTGTGTCTATGCATTTCAGGAAGAATTTAAATGAAATTACTTAGTATTTACTAACAGCAACTGCTAAATTTGAGTAATTTGAAGCACCGTAAAGGAAAGATATGAGTCTTCAAGTGAGATCCTTGTGAACTGCTCTGCTTTAGTATATCCATGGCACCAGTTAGTCTCTCAGGATTTTGTTCTTGAATTTGCATGAGGCATTTAAAAAACCTTGGGGGAACAGTTTCAGAAGCACTATTTAATTGCCTCCTAAGTCCTGAACTGGATTTTGGAAGAAACTTCTTCAGGCTTGCTGATAGTGCTGATGGAGGTTAATGCAATAATTGACACTCATAGATCCTTATGACTCAACACCTGAAAGTTCCTAGACCTGAAAGTCTAGAATAATTTTTCAAAAGAAGAAAAAAGCCATATTCCCCATGTTCTTCATTTCAATGAGAAAGGATTGGGAAGACAAGATAATACTGAACTAAGAATTAATGATGTTTTCTATGTGGCCTCTAGACTTCCTGAGGGAAATGAGGATCACTCCCTTTTACAGGCCCCAAACTTCTATTCTTTGGTATGCTTGCTGTCACAGAAAATTACAGCACAAGAGCTTTAAGAAGTAGAAATCACAGCTTTCATTTGCAATATATTCTCATGTTTTATGAATAAAATACCCAAAAAAACATAATTTCACAGAAGTTTAGGGAAGAATAGGGTGAAAAAGAAACAAGATCCTCTGAACCAGGAGGGTTCTGCTGACTGTTTTACCACATAGTCCCATTACACTTGGCGCATACTCTTGCAGTTCCTCAAGCTGGACACATGGGTAGGGTGTAAGTGCACACACAATAGGAGACTGCCTCACCACTAGGCTTGGAAATCTAGCTGGGTCAGGTGTCACTGCCATTGCTATTAATAGGCCTAAGGAAAAAAGGGATTATGCATGTAAGGATTGTTTCAATTAAACAATTGTACTCCTCCCTAATACAGAGATATAATTACCAAAAATCCCTTCCATTAATGACTCATGTCAAAACATTTAGGAATAGTATTTTCCGTGTTCCATTCATAATCACTATTTAATAAAATTTCCTCTGATTTTCTTCTGTAAACCATTCTATGAGCCTTCAAACCTCTTCCACTCTTAATACTTCTACATTCTCTAGCTGCTGATTTTACTGCTGATATTAAAAGAGACAAAGGTAATAAGGTGTCTAATAGAAGATTGAAGTTAGATTATTTCACTTTCTCATTGATTTTTTCTCCTGTTGAAATTCAAGAAATACTGAGAGCTGTAATAAACAGTTTACACTGTGTAATTAGGTTTAGAATTTGCTATGGGAATGTTACATGAAAGGGAACAGGAATGCTTTCAATAGCTTAGCTTGTTCCATTGCCACAGAACAGAAGGTTTTGTAGAATCTTCATGAGTGTACTCCATGCAGGCTAGTGGTTTTTGTACACAGTCTCTGCTTCAAACTCATTAAAGAATGATATCAAGGAGAAGTTCTCAACTATTTGCATTTTCAGCATTTTGTTTAAATTTATGTAACATCTTTGCGTCATTAAATGCTAGGTCCTGTCTGAAGTTAAATTCTTTCTTTTTATGATAGAGACAACTCTGTTTTAAAATATCTAATGGTCTTTTGAGTAAAAAAAAAATGTGCATAAAGAAATAATGTTCTGATTCTCTTACCTAATCATACTAAATGTAAAACCTATTTCTGTAGACTCTTATTCTGGTCCACTGTCATTCATAAAACAAACTAATGAAGACTGAAAAAAATAGCTCCTTTTTTTTTTTTATTTCAAATGATCCAATCAGATAGCATGTTTTATTTTATCAAATCCTTTGAAAAGAAAGCATGAAGAGAAAATCATCAATGCACAGAGTACCTGCATCAAAGGTACTCAGATTCTAGCAAAGCAAAATGAGGATAAAAAAATTTAACTAAATCAAACCTCCAAATGGCTAATTAAAAAATAGCTTCTATTTCGCAGTTTATTTTAGTTACAGTTTGACTGTCTTTGTCAAAATTACTGTTGTAATATGAGATGTGCAAAACAACAAGGATTTCATTTTGAAGTGTACTCTTAAGAGTTAATTTCACTTGAGTTCAGATAAGCTTCATCTAGGCACTTTGGAAGCCTTCTATTAAATGTCATGCATAATTACATAAAACTTGTAGAAATTTATAATCATCATACTTTTGGATGCTTTCAAGATTCTGGAGAACCTCTCAAGCAGTACTAGTCTGATACTCAGCTTTCCTGTTAAGCAGCCAGCTGCCTTGAAATTCAATTTACAGAATGTTTTTCATTCATTTTCCAAGTAATCAGTTTAAACTTGAACAAAAATATTGAATTGACTGTGGAGAAATGTGGCTGTTACATTCCATAATAAAATACCGTAATTTGGCATGGTCTTTTATTTGAGTTTTTTTTTTTTTTAATATCACACTGCCGAATTTTGATTTGAGAACAGGTTTTTTGGTTTTACTTTCCTTCTGTAGGAGTAAGAAAACCACTGTATCTGATTATTAAGAAAAAAATTACTATTTTCGGAAAAAAAAATTACCAACACTGTGATCAATGTCATCATAGTGTTGCCTCTCAATGACTGTCTCACAAAGCAGTTATCCCAGATTTCTCCTCTGTCCACACTGATCAATGGCTAGCTCCTCTGACATGTAATTAATAAGATGAATGTACGAATCCCATTTACATGGCTGAATAAAGGGCGATCAGGCTACACCTGGAAAGAAGTGTAAGGCTCAGTACATCTGGACAAAAATACAGTACAGGGTAACAGTACTATTTTTTCTCAAAATACCTCATCAGGTTCCAATAGATTAGTTAAATGCTAAAGAATTAATATGATAATGGATATTAAGAAGTCTCAGTAAATTAAGAATAACAAAAACATCCTAAATTAGTTGACGTTTTGTTTTAACCTGAGTAAAAAACTCACCTTGTATTCAACATGACTAAATGTATGCCTGAAGCAGTTATCCCCATCAATGACAGAATATCTACATTTGTGATGCTTAGATAAAAAGTAAATCACTAGTTCTTCAGATATACTAAAAACCATGGATAGAATGTCTTTAGGATAATACACAGGGTAAGCAGGATCCTAATTTTGAGAGTCCTTTATTTCTGTGTGTATGTCTCTGGAGTATTTTCCATATTTAAATACATTTATTTTATAAATAAACAATACTTTTACATTTCTTTTAAATGTTGTGCTACACTTGCCATAACCTACAAGGTGACACAATATTAGTCTGAGAGAACACACTTAAATTAGGCACTGCACATGGGAGTCCTTTGTCTTCACCCTTCCTCCTCCTTCATTTTATCTCTCAGTGGTCTGGTATAGACTTTGCAGGTGCCTTGTCTTTATCATCCATTAAGAAGCATGAGAATGTATACTACTCCCAGTATACAGATTTTCACATTACCTCACATACTGTGAGAAACCATTTTATAAGTCAGATCTGGAAGGGAAAACACTGTGAGAGGCACTACTACCTCCATTTTTTAAGTAGTGGCAATGATAAACAGAGCTTTGTTTTATATGGATAAGTCTTTTAACTGAAGTTTGTCACAGTTTAGGTCTTCACAAAAAGCCTTGGATTTCATTTATTGGCTACACAAGAAATTGTATTTCTCACCAAGATTTTTTAAATTAAAATAGTCTTGATAGCCATAAAACAAGATCCTCAAGGTCAAGACTAGAGCCAGTTTGGGAGGTTACTGGGGAAAAGGTTTCTGTCTCCACAGCACACCGCTCTATCCTAACTGGAGGCCAAGGCTTTCTTCAGTATTCATTGCTCAAAGCCACTGCATGATGGGGGCTTCACTGCAGCCTGCTGAGAGCCTGAAGAGAAGGCATGTAACTAGGGCTGGGACTGAGCTCAGAAACAGATCAGACAGCTCAGTCCCTTGTTTGAGCAATCTTGGGCTCTCTGCTGCTGCCACCTAAGATCATCCTGAAGTACGTGTCAAAACATTTTGCCATGTTTTCATTTTACTGGGCCTACATGTGCAATGCTGTTTAACCAATTCCCCCATGTTTGTTAGCCTTGGTCATTGCCCTGTCAAGGTGCTGGGCAGTGAGGCATGCAGCAGTGTTCCTTCTGTGCTAAGCATATCAGGTTGGATTCCAGGGAGCTGACAACTTCCAAAGCCTTAAAGTATCAGGTCAGAATCAATTCTGACTTCTGTTTCACCAGAATGCTGTCCTTGACTACAGGAATACCATCAAGTACAAAACCAGGTCTTCTGTTTGATTATGATGCATTATCTGGTTTATAAGAAAACGGCACAAATGAAAACCACATTAGAAATCTGGGATTAGGGTTGTCTGAGCTTGGTTAGATAGATATTTCTATGTTTTTGCTGTCCCAAGGACTCATTGCTCTTCTCCTTTTACTTTTACAAGGTGCAGCTATTCCATGGATTTGTCTTAATATTATGGTAATCTGTTGTCCGATTCTGATTATGGAGAGTGCCAAATGTGAGGAGTTGTTCCACAAGGAAAAACAGCATTCCAGCTAGCAATGTGTTTTTCAGGAGAAAAAGTTAACTTTAGAAAATGTTAAATTCTGACTAACAAAAACCTTGTGCCAAAAAGGATCCTAAATGCCCTGCTAGCTCTAGCAGAGAAAGAAGGCTATCTGAACGCCTCCCTGTGCACCTTTTTTTTGCCCCAGCATGTACCAGGCAACCTAATTATCGTAGATCATTGTCTTATTTAGGGAGGTATAATACATCAGCAAGCAAATGCAATGTCTTCCAAAGCCTGATGTTATGCAGTGATAGGGAGCTTGCAGTCACTGTATATCACTTTCTTGTATGATGCTATTATACATAACTGTGAACATATTCCCTGATGTCAGCTACAATGTACAGGGAACTGCAGGTCCCTTTGAACATCTGCTTACAACTAAGATATTGAATGGAAGCACAAAGCACTGACTGTTGTGGGTTGGAGCTAGTCAAACAAATCAAGTGCAAATTGAATACGTCTTGTAATTATCCCTCCTTTCAATATCCAAATGGGGGGAGTGGGGAGGTGAGGACAAAGGGAGGATGAATTTAGATTAAAGCTTTTTCTTTTTTTTTTTTCAATATTATTCTTCCTGAAGTGGTCTCCCAGGTCACTCAAGTGTTGTTCAAAGAGAGATGTCAAAAAATTCTGACAATTTCATTTCCAATAAATATTTCACCCTCTGCCTGAACCTTTATCTTTCCACCTACTTATGAAAAAAGTGAGGTTTCTTTGTTTTGTGTTGGAGGCAGCTCAGCAGCAGTGCCTAAGGAATAAAGCTTTCTACAAATCCTGAATGCTAGAATGGATTCCTGATCCATCCAGAAAAAAATGGCCTTGGTGTTGTGTTCTCCTTTCCATATACTGAGACAGTTCTCTGTTGTAATTTGCCATTGGACATATTGCTTATCAAATGTGTCATTCATATCTGGTGGGCTATTTGAACACAATTT